>NC_136239.1:9832500-15435000 GCF_053564925.1 Oryzias latipes | reverse complement strand
GTTAAAATTCACCCGTTCACATGGGATCAGAAAATCTTTTTCCGATTAGAACAAACGTTCCCATGGCTCACACTTTCGGTCGGAATGAATCATTTGGGCATGCGCAGTAGTGTTGAAAAGGACTGAGCGACATTTATTTCTGCTTCCCCAAACTGGCTGCGTGAGCTGGCGGCTCTCCTGAGTCCTTCAGCCGCTAACCCAGAGCGGCGGAACGCCTCGCAGTCTGAATTCTCCCACACATAACAAAACAAAACAAAAAAAACGCACACCGAACAAGCATCCTCCTCCCCTCAGACACGGAGTTATTAACCCAGCTCCTCTGCTCACTCGGGTGCCAGTGGACCGAGTGAGCGTCGGGGGGCACGAAGAGCTCCTTCCCCGTACCTCCCTCGTGAGGGGTGAAAGAGACGGGAGAGCCAGCGGGGCGAGAGCGGTCCCCTATGCGCTCCAATGCTTTTCTCTCAGCGAAACACCGTCTATGCGTGACTTAAACCAGAGCAGTAGTGACACACGATCGGAATGACCGTTTACATGCTCCACGATAGGATAAACGATCGGTATAACCCACCTATCTCGATCGGAAAGAAATTCTGATCCGAACGAGTCTGATCGGGGCAGAGTATTCTGAATGGCGCGTTTACATGACGCATTTTCTTTCCGATCAGGCGTTCATTCCGATTACTTTTGCCCATGTAAACGCGGCTACTTACACTCTCTACTTTTGGCTTACAGCTCTTCACAATCCCAACCTAACATCTGCGAAGCAAGAAAATGTCGAGCAATAATGGAGCTCTGCAGCCGTACAGTTTTGACCTAGATGACAGTTCAGACAAGGAAAACAAAGACTGCAATGGATTTATTTGACTTCAAGCGGAGGTTTCAGAATGGAGGCAGAGAAGGGAGACTTTGCCCACCAAAAACACCATTATTCACTGGAATGAGTCTTTCAGACTAAATAGTTGTTCAGCAGAGAAGTTTAGCAAGAAGGAACCTATAAACTCCTAATGACATGAAAAAACCTTAAAACACGTGTCAAACTCAAGGCCCGCGGGCCAAATGTGGCCCACCATGCTATTTTATGTGGCCCCTGAGAGCAAAAAAGTTTTTAATTTCTTGAAATAAAATTGGTGTGTATTTATTCATATCCAGGGGGAATCAGACTTGAAATATTGGATTGGGCAAGTCTACATTAGGACTTAAACACTGTCCATATAACCTGACCCGACATTTAAAAGGATTTATGCCAGAGTAACAAGCAAACATGTGTTTTCTATGAATATGTTTTCTCTGTAATTGTCACTTTGAAAAGTTAGTATAAACAAATAATGACGTATTTAACATTAAGGAGTAGTTACATTTATTTTTCATTACATTTAGTTATATGTATAAGTTATATCTGGCCCTTTGAGGACAACCACTATGTTGATGTGGCCCTCGGTAAAAATGAGTTTGACACCCCTGCCCTAAAACATTGTGGTGATTGATGTTTTTTTTTTATTTGGCGCTCATTTTTCTGGATTTTTAATGTTACATTCATATTTCAATGGATTAAAGGAAACGTTATCCATTTGTCACTACCAAATCCGAGGCCAATTGGTCAAAGTTCAACCTGGTTTAACTTTCATCACATGGTTAAGGGACGCTCATTTTGCACGTAGAACCCAAAAACGGACCTAAAAACTAAACGTGAGACTTTTGAATGCCCAAAACGTGCATTACGGCATGTCTACATAGACTTCATGTTTGGACCCTACTGTAACTCAACATTTTGTTGAGAAGAGAAACGTATAGAAGCAAACGTCAAACCGACAAGTGTCCTTCGGTGATGTCTCCCTTTACTTTCACATCACTCGAGATGTGACAGCCTCCAATGCAGAAAAACCTTCTGACATGTCGTGTTTACAAATGCGCCTGCTGTTACTGCTTACGTACTGCTCATGAGCGGGATTTGTCTGACATCAACGCCTAGTCCGGGAGTGAAATAATCTGTCTCAGAATGTAATAATTCACATAGAATGTCTTTTGATTTGGATTAGTGGTCTCCAATCCTCTTAGCCCAATAGCTCAGCAGAACTTCTCAGTGACAATTTAACAAGTCCACGTAGCTCGCATACACTTCCTCTTTTGGCCATTAACTCTCACAGCTTACATTTAATCATCTTATGCCTGCCTCTGACAGTTCAGCATACATCTTGGAGTAATACTGTAAACACGCTTGCGATGGTGTTTGTACACGGGATAAAAAAAGTCAGTGTTGTGCTGTTTCAGGTCATTACTGGGAGGGATCTGCAGGAAATTTTAAAGCACCATGCATCTTAGTGAAATCATGTCCCCCCCATTTTCACATGGATAAATGAAACACAAGAATAAAAACATGTAGGAACGCACATTTCACTTCAATACTCTGCAACTTAATGCAAGTTTCCACTGGAAAAGGAGGTTTGTCACAGCTCCAATATTTAACATCATCCAGCGTTATCAAATAACACTCACGAAGAAAGGACAGGGAAAAAATAGCCCTGCATCATCTAAATCCATGCCTCAATATTCTTTATCTTTATCCTTTAAGGTTCTTTATAATTTAATAAACAGGATTAAAGTCGTTGGGTAGAACAGAGCTGAGCGAGACACGTTCCACATTTTCTGTTTAGCCTCAACTCCACATTTTGAGTCTTATTAAGCCCTCGCAAGATTACAGGGCCTTAATCTATGGGAACACATGTTGTGGAGAATAAAAGCAATTTTATTTGCGAAACCAGAGTCCAAGTTTAGCAGGAAATGAGCTTTCTCCATAATCTCATCCATTTTTTTTTTTCACAGAGTAACTGAAAAGTCCCCGGTTGCAGAGCTGAGCCGCTTCCTCCTTGCAGGGTGTTGAGGAATTAACCGTGTATTGTGTGCAGTATGAATCATTATTTTGTCTTTCTGGCAAACACGCACGCGCGCACACACAAAATATGCTCACCATCTCATAAATACCGCAGCAGCAGGCCAGGTTTTTTTTCCCACCGTGAAGGCTTTGATTTCAGAGGAGTGTAAATCCACCTGTTTCCACACTGCTTTTTTTTTTTTAGGCGCCCCCCACTCCCCACACTCCTTAATAAATTCCATGCAGATTGATGCACCCTGCTTACTGCACTTTGCAGAGAGAGCTTCATAAAGATGACGATAAGCTAAAGCTCTAAATCCCAGACTTAGCTTTCTTATCAAGAGCTGCAGGAGCACTTTAATAGAAGACATGCACACTTACAGGATACGTGTGTGTGTGCGTGCGTGTGTGTGTGCATGGATGTGTGTGTGTGTAAAGAAAGAGTTATCTGGCATGTAAATTCAAAGGCATTAAAACTCTTGCCTGTACACTAGCACAGTTTCATGAGCATGGCAGAAATCTTTTGAGGCCTAAACCATTAAAAATCTGACACTTAGCTTTAATGGATGATAAACTGCAGCACCTTCTTTCTGTCCTGTCTGTGTTTTTAAAGGATGGACAGATTTCAGCTATTATATCTCACTTTCAGGGCTCCTAATGTATTTACCAAATTATCATTCTTTCATCATAGCTGCTAACAAGCTGCACCTCCCAAAATATTGGCTCTAACATCTAAAAATGTCATGAAATGTTACCTAAAGCCCATTTAAGCTGTGCTTATCAGCCTTATCTTTAAGATACGTTTACACCAAATGCAATTTGCATGGCAGGGGCGTCCAATTTCAATGTTAAGTCAATGTACAGATGCGATCAGAGGTCCTGCGGCACATTTGAGCGTTGGGCGCAGCAGAGGTGCAATTTGGGCAGAAAGGCAAAACTCAATAATATTCCCATCAGCCAATCAGGAACTCAGCTTTAGCCCAAGACGTAATCAGTGGGTGGAGTTTCAAAACCAGTATGGAGGAGAATCTGATCATTCTCATGCTGAACTCTAACATATTTTCTTTTCTTGCATCGAGGCAATAATAACAAGATTGTCTAATTTAATTCTTGTTTTCATATTTCCCTGCTCGGACTAATGCGGGACAGTCATTTGTCAAACTGGGTAACAGAGTTGGAAGTATTGCTGAAAGCATCTGTCATTCAAATGCAGCTCCTGCAGTAGATGGTGAACCTGAGTGATTTCATGAACCCAGACATGGAGACGTGATTACCGATACTTTTGAAAGATAACCTCATCCCTGTCTTCAACTATGTAGATGATGCAACTTTTGGCGGTAGCTCCTCCCACACGCGGCTGCATTGGGTGTGAATCATTTTAGCTCTAAATATTTTTTTTCACTTTTAGTGGTCTTAGGTGTCATAAGGTTTTGTGTCTTCAATTTGATTACTAGACCAAACTGTCTCACTTTGTGTTAATGTTTCACTCTCCCTGCTTTCCTTTTGCTATGATTGTTTTTTAGGTACCATGTTTTCTGCATAATAAGGTGCATTCAAAAGCCTTGATTTTTTTCGTAAAGCAACAGTGTGCTTTGTGTACGTCACTACCAAATCCGAGTCCCGAGTGATTGGTCAAAGTTCAACCCGGTTCAACCTTCAATAGCCATTCAATAGCTGTGTGTTTTTTATGTAGAGCCCAAAAATTGACTTAAAAACATGCGTAGTGACACGTGAACATGGAAGCCGGAAAACGCATTTCAGTCAGACAACTCTTGCAGTAAGAAATATTTATTTCACATACTTATTTTTTACATTCTTAAGTTGGCATTCACATCTTTTTTGTTTGGCATAAGGCTCCGTTCAATTCAATGAGATAATTTTCCATAAAACTTTCGGGAAACAAAAACCCCCTTAACGGAGCCCACAGGTGGAAGCTGGGGAGGAGGGAGGGGCGACGAATGAGTGCTGAAGGTAAGAAAGAATGAACAACTGCGCACCTGGACTTAAATAGGATGCTGAGCAGGTGAGTTAATTGACTGAACCGCCCTAGGGGAGTAACCTGTAAAGCACTGTGTGTCTGCACGAAACTACGACAAGTCGGCATTTACATCCGTTTACATGGACTTTTTTTTGGGAGGTGGACACTGAAAGGAGTCTAAAAAGGAGCATTACAGGTGTGATCCCATGATGCACTGACCAACTTTCCTCTCCTTGCTGTCTCTGTGTTTGTCATCAAGTTATTTCTCTGATTACTTGAGCCCTTTTCATTTTCTGCTTTTCTCCAAAGTTCATTAAATCTTAATAGACTTTCATTTTGTTTCCAAACCAACCTGCCAGTTCAGCAGACAGCCATGACTGACGTTTGTGTTCCTTGCTCTGAGTTGTGCGTCTCCGTCCTGCTCTGCCCACGTTGTTCCCTGTTCCCTGTCCCGTGCACTCAGGTGCACAAACAAACATCAACATAATAAACCTCGAGGTAGGCTTTACCACTTCACTGGCTCCTCACAAGACAAAATGCCAAAACAAATCTTGTCATAATTAGGCATAATCCAGCTCATTACCATCTGCTTAATTATCCTATTAATAACACTTCTAGGAGAGCTTGTTTGCTGCAGCAGCGGCAGCGCTCAGGCAAATGTTTGCTCCTAAATGAGCAAACACAGAGAAGACAACAGGACTGTTCAAACATGGCAGCTCTGACAATAGAGGAAAAAAAGGGCCAGGAATAATTACATATGCATGGTGTCGTTTCCCTGCACAACCTTCATCACGGCACTGTTACCCATGTTAAAGACACAGATGTCAAAACATACAGTTAGATTTTCCTCTTTTTTTTTTTTTACAAACAGCATATTTCCAGCTTTTGTTTTTGCATCTAAACTTTCCAGAGGAAGTTTGCTCAGAAAATAAAAATGATGATACTGTGTTATATTTTCATTATTTCCTTTGTGGGAAGAACATTTTAATCTCATGATGGAGAGGATGTGTGTACACACTAGAGAGACTTCAGGCCATTAAACTCATGGTTTCTCTGGGGCACTGAAACAGAACTTATGCAGTTATTTTCTCTGATGAAATGCTTTCATTTCTTCACCCTCAATTTTTTCCTTTCAGCTTAGATAAACAATTGTGAAACAAATAAGAACTTTAATGATATCATTAGGAAGGCTTTTATGCTTGGTTTGCTCAGTGACTCTGTGTGACTCCACACTCAGCGTTTGTCTCTTGCAGTCCACATTTGGATTCTAAGTCGTAGAATCTTTTAAGTCTTTTGCTAAACTGACATATTTGAACTTTTGTGTGATTTTATAACTGAATCCATCTTTAAAAGCTGTTTAAACTTCCAGTGCAACACATTTGAGCTTTAACAGGGTACGTTGTCTTTAGCATAAAGACTCTTTTGTTAACCACTGTCCCCTTATGGAAGGTTCAGTTAATGAAGACAGGGAAACAAGAATGTGTTGTTAACTTGAATGTGTGTAACTTTTAATGTAAATGCGCCTAAACGTGTATTTCGGGCTTCCGCAATCAAAACTCTTGCATTCAAACATTGCTGCGCAAGTTTTTAGGTCCGAGTTTGGGCTTAACTAACAAAACAGGCGGCCATTGAACATGCAATGAAAGCTAAATCAGGTTGAACTTCGACCAGTCAATGACTTGGATTTGGTAGTAACTTATCAATGGTGTCTCTGCATTCACTGAAGTTCCAACCGTTTGAAAATTGATCATGGAGGAGAAATGATTAATTGTGGTCTGTGTGCGGCTGGAATTATATGACACTAAGTTCATATATCAGAATGGAGCAGTAAAGGAAAAAGCCTGGAGAAAGATATGTGAGATTTACACCACTTTGACATTTTGCACCAACCCTCTTCCATCTGTAGGTGGAAGAGGGTGGTTAGAAAAAGACCATATCATACAGCCAATACATTCGTTTTCTGCATACTTAACATATGAAATATCAGTGTTTCGAGATCACTGCGTGATATATGTAATTCATTAGTGTGTATCTTGCGTTCCTCATTGGTCGATGTCCGCAGATGTCCATCGAGGGTGTAGACCGACAGATTTTTACGAGATATCAGTGTTGAGGTGTTAAAAACTTTTGGTCCGATGAGAATTACGTTTACACATATTTTACGTAGTTTATTTGCAATTTTTATGTAAAGCTTCTGCAATTGTGCGTGATTTTTGTGAGATGCAAACGCAAACTTGTGGCTTTCCGCAACCGTTCCACGTCCTGAATGTCTAACAAACTTGTCATACATGTACCATCAATGTATAACTTTTATATCACATACAAGGCACACATATCACATGTTAATTTACAAAATTGACGCACAAATCTCTAATGAATTACATAAAAATAGCGCAATAATCATGTATGGTTAATGTCCTACATTGATTTATGTGTTATTTATGTGGTTTTGATGTGGTTCAATTTGTGATACATCTGTGAAATTTCATAAAGACCACAACTTTTTTCACTTTTTCAACGTTTATTCACATATGACCAATTACGCAGTGGCTGTGCGACACGGCCTTAAACAACAGAAAAAAACAGTAAGGAGAAGCTCCTCCCTGCTTGTCCAATGGTAACATCATATGTTGAACGCACATTACAGAACAGAGGAGGTCTACAAAACTCAAACTTTTTAAAGTATGTACTAGGCTAGATCTCTGTAGTAAGACACATCTTTTTAGATAGATCTATGTAACCCTTGTGATATCTTAGATGACCCCACCCTTACATTGAGCTGTTCTCCCTACCATAACAAAGGTGGATAAAGGTGGAAAGATTTCATGTAATTCATGTAATCCAGTGAAGATCAAAAATCATTGAGGAAAAAAGGTTCAGCGCACTGTCTAGTGGGTCTAGATGACCCAACTCCCAATGTTAAAGTGCCTAGGATAGCACAAGGGTTAAAGAAAGCAATATTATTTACATATATACACATTTCTTTTCCGACTGTCAAAAAAAATTTTGTTATTAGAGGGCAGGTGAGGTCATCTACTGTTTCCAAGTAAACCCTTCCTCTTTTGCTCTATGTTTTATAAATCATTTTGGTATTTAATTTTTTTGGTGCTTGTATTTAATAATTGTATGTATCTATTTGTTTATTTACATTTATTGAAGTCATTTATTTTTGCTCCCAATTACAAACACATGGCAAGTTCTGGCATCTGTCGGATGCTAGAACAGCCCAGAAATCTCTGTCTCTCACACTTTGCTAAATAATTTCCTCTTTCAGCTGCGCAAACTACACATGAGTCATGTCAACAGGACAAAGCAAGCACAGGCTTGCAAAAGTAAATCCAGCAACATGGAGTTTGGCTGGTATGATGGGCTGGTGTCATCCTTGAAAGACCTTTTTGTGGAAAAAAATATAGTGAAAGCAGATTGTTGAAAAACTCTCAATAAGATCTCCATACTGCCTCCTCTGACTGTCCTTATTCACATCCTCTCTTTTTTTATTGCTGCCCTTCAAATTTAGTTAAGACTTCTCAAGGTAAAGATAAACAATTGTAGGTTCACACAAATAGTCAAGGCAACAGACGGAATGTTTTATTGTACGACAAATGTCTTACTGTATAATCAGATGGCAGCAGCTCCGTAGAAAATGAACTTTTTTTCAAAATAACACGGCAAACATGTAGCAGTGTCAAGCTTCTTTTCTTGTTTTATTCTTTACAAAAAAAGCTGAGAGTTTGCATAGTCACAAAATGTTTTAGCGATATCTGTTTGATTATGTGCTGCAAACAAGGTTTGGAGTTACAGGTAGTGTGAATATGCTAGCTTTGCTAAAAGCTTCCAATGTGGCTAACGTGTAGTGAATCACAAACAAGTTCTAGAGTTACTGTGCACACAGGGTAACCCTTGTGCTATCCTAGGCACTTTAACATTGGGAGTTGGGTCATCTAGACCCACTAGACAGTGCTCTGAACCTTTTTTCTTCAATGATTTGTGAACCTCACTGGTGTCCATGGATTACATGAAATCTTTCCACCTTTGTCATGGTAGGGAGAACACGTCAATGTAAGGATGGGGTCATCTAAGATAGCACAAGGGATAATAAGGTCTGACTGACGTGAATCAGCTGATCTACATCTTCTTCCTCTTTCAGCTTTTCCCATCAGGGGTCGCCACAGCAAACAAGTCGCATGGTAAACTTGGCAATGTTTTACGCCGGATGCCCTTCCTGACGCAACCCTCTCAAAGCAACCGGCACAGACGTAGAGAAGGGAACAGGGAGCAGCCCGGAGTCGAACCCTGGTTTCACGGACGGAAGGCGCCGCAAACAAGCACGAGCTAAACCGGCTCCCTAATCAGCTGATCTACATAAACTGCGAAAAAACGTAACTACTGCACAGTGTTGCATAACAGGGTGAGGCTTCTTTTCTCTGCTTTACGAATCCTCTGGAATCATGGTCTTTGGAAAAACGGTTGAAAGTTATGGTAGTTGAAAGAATGTTGGGTAAATATGGGTTCATAGTCTTTGAGCACACCTCACTGTTTCTTCCCACAGTTTACTTCTCTTGAAATGGCTGCTATCATGTCATTGTGGACCCAAAACTGAATATTATTAAATCTATTGCATGATGAGTAATGAAACTTCTCAAGGCAAAAATGAGTCCCACCCTATTTCAACCAAGAATTATCTACCCTTGGCAAAAAGTAGTGCATGTGACGTTTATTTGAGTATCAGTCCAACTATAGGAAATATACTATTGACCATGTACGTGTAGTGTAGGAAGCACAGCTGCTTCCCTTTCGGCTTTTCCCATCAGGGGTCGCCACAGCGATCAAGTCGCACGGTAAACTTGGCAATGTTTTACGCTGGATGCCCTTCCTGATGCAACCCTCTCAAAGCAACCGGGCTTGGGACCGGCACAGAAGTAGAGAAGGGAACAGGGAGCAGCCCGGAGTCGAACCCTGGTTTCACGGCCGGAAGGCACCGCAAACCAGCACGAGCTAAGCCAGCTCCCAAGGAAGCACAGGAATTGAATATTTCTTCAAATTAATTTGGAAAATTTTAAGTTTACAATATATGAGATAGAAAAAGTAAACCTCAAGTATATTGCCTCACTTTTAGTACAAACTAAAGATACTTATAGTACACCTAAATAGAATATTTATATAAGTATATGTATACCATGTGTGGAGCCGGGTTAGCTCGTGCTGGTCTGCGGTACCTTCCGTCCGTGAAACCAGGGTACGAATCCGGGTTGCTCCCTGTTCCCTTCTGTGCCGGTCCCAAGCCAAGATAATATTGAGAAGGTTGCGTCAGGAAGGGCATCCGGCGTAAAACATTGCCAAGTTAACCATGCGAATCATCCTCGACTGAGAGGTTGTTTCGCTGTGGCAACCCCTAATGGGTAAAGCCGAAAGTGAAAGAAGATGTATACCATGTGTCTTTTTGTAATTCATAGCAATATTTACCAGCTTTTTATATAATGTCAAACCTGTGTTTGCATTTGAAAGTCCCTGTGGGGTAAGATCGAAAGAAACGCAACAATAGGATCATTTATTGCATTATTTTTCATAACGTTTGCATGACGACCTTTTGAAGGCAAAAAAGCATTCCTGAGATCATAAAAAAAATCAAAAACAAAAAACATAGCACGTCTGGGTGTTTCAGAAGCTAAATGATTGGGAACGGTTGACAGGATGCTGTGTTCCAGTTGCCAGTTTTATATCTTTTCCCTCTAATCTTTGGATGAAGAGAATATTGAGACAGGCGGATAAACGTGGAGAAGAAAGGAGGCAGTGCCAGTGAGCACCAAAATGAGAGACTGAAGTAAAAGAACCCAGTGTTATATCAAAAGAAGAAAGAGAATGTTTTATCAAGGAAAAGTGAATCAATAAATTCACTTCACACAAAAAGAGAAAAGAAAGTGAAAAGCATGTGTAATAAAATCCTATTACGACCAGAAAAGTGAATAATTTATGGTTTCATTCCTTTTATACCCTACGTTTGTTCAGTTTTTTTTTATCCCAGTATCAGATGGAATTGAAGATCTTTTAAAGGTGTATTAAAAATGTAGATGTGAATTTGAAAGTTTGATAACAAAAGACTATACAGATTGTCTGTGATGAGCAGCAGGAATGCTCAGAAAGATAAAACAGAAATCCAGATGCAGAGTTGGATGCAGTGGTGTTGAAGACCACTTCTACTTAACTTAGTGCAGTAGCTTTATATTCTCTCCATCTGGTTATCCACAGCAATGGTACCCAACCCCCAGGCCGAGGACCAGTACCGGTTTGTGGGGACATTTGGTACCAGGCCGCAGAGGAAAAACACAACAATTTCCTACAATTTCTCCATTCTATTTCGAATCTGATTCTGAAGGAACTTTTATTTTGGAAAGCTGCTTGATTGTCCCCTCTACATCCGATTCATTCATTTCTTGACACGTCAAGTCACTCGGTCAAACATCAAAAACACATCTGCTACTTTCTTAAAGTAGTGCTAAATTGAAACCCCTCCAATGCAGCAAAAGTAACAATAAAAAAACGTGTTAAAAAAAAAAAGGAAGCTAACTGTAGCCTCAGACATGCTGGTCCAGGAAAACAGTGTCTGACATCAAAATGGTCCATGGCCTAGGGGGACAACTTGTCCAATGGATGGATCTGGGTCTTGTACTTTGTATGAGGTGCTTTATGTTGGCCTCATACATTACTCTTGGACTTAATTGTCTCTTTTCTTTTTAAAGAAAAGTGTACTAAAGTAATAAGGTTTGTGTTTCTTTGATCGTCCTGCTTTTTTGTCCACTTTTGTCAAGCTTGATTTTAAAGTTCTCTCACTGGTTTACAAATGTTTTTATGATCTTTTAATTTATCCTCTCTGCTTTTAAAATATGAACCCCTCGCGGACCCTGCGCTGACTTCTTCCTAAGGTGAGGACCAAAACACACGGTGGAGCCTTGTTCCATCATTACGGTTCCTGCCTGTGGAACAGCGTGCCAGAGAACCTCTGGGCCACAGAGAGGCTCAAGATCCACCTTTTTTAATCTGACTTTTGCATGACTTTTGTAATTGCTTAATTCTTTTAGTCTTTTTTTCTTTATCTATTTATTAATTTATTTTCCTTATTTAATACTGTTTTTTTTTACTTATATAAGGACTACTACTCTTTCTTTGATTAATATTGTAATTTTATATAAAGGTTTGAACAGATAATAATATTATCTGTTCAAAGCTATGCTGTTTTCTTTAAAATTCCAAAATGAAGAAAATGGCAATGTGCTGCACACAAACCTTAAGGTTTTTTCCAGAAACAATTTAGTGCAGCAGGGGAAGGGGCCTTTGGGTATGAAAAGTTCACAGTATAAAGAAAAGAAAAAAACATTTTGAGTGTCAGAGAATCCCGGCACCAATAAAAGCAAAGGAAAAAGCTTTTTCTGCTCTTCAAACACCTTCAGGTACTGCAAACCTCTGAGGGGAAAATAATTCAGGTCCCTGCAATTAGTCATAATAACAATTCAGCTCACTGGATGACAATAAAAGCATTAATGGAGAGACCACTAGAGTGAAGCTAACAGCGTGCTAGCGGTAATAAAACGTGCTCAGACTAACAAAACATCTCTTTTTTCAATTAGACACATGATGTGATTGAGAGAAAATCTAAAGATGAGCCATAGCCATATGGGGTCCCTTCCATCTCCTTATAAAAAGAAATAAAAGTTGCAAAATCTGCAAAATCAATACAAAGAAACAGATTTTCCATCTCTAAGTTGTTGATATATTGAAATATACATTTTTAATGCATAACATATTTTCCAGTATACTGCAATGTATTTTACTTTCGTAAGGATGCCACAGCAAATCATCTGCTTTCATCCAAACCTTTCCTCCACATCCTCATCGTTCACAACGATTACCATCACGTCTGCCTTCACTTCATCCATGATCTTCCTCTTTGACTTTCTTCTGAGCCTCTGTACTGATAGCTTCAACTAAAATATCCATTCACTAACATGATCCTTGTCCCTTCTTTGAATGTATCCAAATATCAATCTGCTTCCTGCCTTCATCTCCAAAACAACCAACATGAAATGTTCCTCTGTTTTTGTTCCTGATCCTATCCATCCTTGTCACTCCCAAGGAGAACCTCAGCATCTTCCCACTCTGCTACCTCCTGCTACCTTTCTCAGTTCCACTGTTTCTAAACCAACAACATGGCTGCTCTCACCACAGTCTTCTACACCTTTCCTTTTATTCTTCCTGACACTCTTTTGTCACATATCACATCTGACACCTCACTCCATTTGGTCGAAGGCTGATTAAAACCAATTCCCCGCTTCCCCACCCTCTCATAGTTCTGGACTGTTGACCCTAAGCACTTAAGATCCCACTCCAATCTTCTTTTGATCTGTTGTAAAAAATGTTCCAAGTGGTCTTTCAGTCATGATTAGTTTGTCGTTTTAAAAACAAAAATACTGTGTCGTTTTCTACGACATGGTTTCTGCAGAGCAGCAGGATGCCATCAATAATTCGCCTCTGAATTGTGGGCTGTTGGCCCAGAGTAAAGGTCCGTTCACACCGGGACGAGTTTCGCGCGCGATATTCGCCGACGTTTAACGCCTCGTGACTAAACAAAGGGCACCACTGTGAGTGTGCACACCGAGGCGAAAAAACGGCATGCGCCTCGGGTTCATTTTTTTGGTTTGACGAGCCGCGTCAAAAACTATACAACCATTGAGAATAGCGCTTTTGCACACGTGTCTGGAGCTTCTGAAGTTACAGTAAAGCACAACTTGGGGGCGCTCAAACACAAAACTGCCTTTCTGAGCACACATACCAGCGAAGAAGATAGACGCCAAGTAGCATCTACACTGCCGCGAAGCAATAATGACGGACATTCTAAAATATCCCTGAAAACGCTCATGATACATTTTCAGCTCTTGTACCAGTCGATAAAACTCCCCATGTTCTTCTCTTCTCGTAACTATGGGATGTACCCAAAATCGGCGTCTTTTCCGACGTCTTTCATCATTCAACAGAACAATAATTTCTTCATCGCTGGAACTGGAGCTAGAGCTACTGGTGCTGGAAATATTCATGTTTTCTTTGTTTGATTCTGACAAGCGCGTAAATACTTGCTCTCTTCTTCTGAGTGAAAAGCGACTGTAAGAAGCGTGAAGTTGCGCAGTGCCACCTTATGTACAGGAGTATTTCTGTTTTACATTAAACGCCATCTAATGTCAGGGAATGAAATTACATGCTCGCTCTGCTCATCGTCAGCGAAAATCACCTGGGTGTGAACACAAAAAACGTGTTGAAAAACGCTGGCGAAAAACGGTTGGTGAATATTCGTCCCGGTGTGTACGGGCCTTAAGCCTACCCTCACTTCCTTACATCCATCTATTTACACGTTTTCCTGCCAACTTACATTACCTCATAACGTCAGCTTATCTTTTCCAGTGCAACAAAAATGCTCAGACGGGGGAAAACAAAGACCTACACGGATCTATTTGTCTATAAGCAAATGCATCAAAATGGAGCGGAGCAGGGAGTTTGTAGCCCGCCGACTGTTGCTTCTATGTCATAGCTACAAGCTTTTCAAATGGCAGTTTTCCATCTGCTCCTGATTCACCATAATTTGAATAAAGACATACGCAGAAATAGAATTTTAAGCTTATATTTTTTTAATATATGTCCGCCATCATCAAAAAAATATATCAAGAACACCAAAAACACAATTTTTATTGAAGGGGTCTTTAAAGTCTTCCACCTTCTTTACCTTTGCTACTTGAAATCACATCGTTCCACTTTAGGTCCTCTCATTTACACACTTTGTGTCTTCTTGCAGTTGATTTTCATTCCTATCCTTTCCAGAGTAAACCTCCACCTCCCAAGATGTTCCTCCATTTGCTTCCTGCTCCCACTACAGATCATAATGTCATCTGCAAACATCATAATCCACAGAGATTCCAGTTTAATCTCATCTGTGAGTCTGTCCTTCACCACAGCAAACAAGAAGAAGCTTACAGCTGATCCTTAGTGCAGTCCCACCTCCACCTTGATCTCAAGGGTCAGACCAACATCTCGTACTGTCTAAGCTCTCATACATGTCCCGAAGATCTCCAATGTACTTCTCTGCCACTCCAGACTACCTCACACTCTCGACTTTCTCTAGAGATCTACATAGACTGAATGGCTTTAATGTGAGCTAAAATTGATGTAATTATTTACTAGCCATTACCACATCAGTAACTGTTTCATTTTCTTATAAAGACACAGCGTTTGGCCATGCAACACACAACTATTGCAGATGCGAAAATGTCTAAAAATATACCCATAATGAACTGATCTCTGCAGGTGGGTAGCAGATGGCTGGCTGCCCCTGCAGGATGGCACGGGCCCGATAGCAGCTTTAGTTGTTGACTAGATGAACTATGCACATAAAGAACCTGAACATCTGGCCTGACCATGTGGCTCCTCCGTTTGTCCATGGTCCCTGGAAGCATCCACTTACTGTGATAAACACACGCAAACATGCGCACTTTTCACCGCAAGCTGCAGCCACATCCATGGGAGCTAATTTCAAGAATGATGCTACTTATCATAGGGAGGTGTGGAACAGGGTGTGTGGGGTGGGTGGGATCTTAAAAGGAGATGGAGAGTTGGATTAAATTTCTACTTACCAGACATTCATTTTCTATTACTTTGATTGGAATCATTGTTGCCTTTCTAAAAACAAAAACAAAAAAGAAATTATTAATATACACAAGTGGTAATAAACCTTGGCACAAAACAAGCGATTTGTCGATTGTCTGTATTTCATCAAGATGGAGTAACACCTCAAGGGTGTTATGATCAAAAGCTGTGAAAAGAAGAGGGAGGAAAGAGCCTGCTCGCTATTAGATTGCAGCGTTATCTCAATCATTAGGCACTTCGGCGGTGTAATTAACGACCTGACAAGAGCTGAGTAGAGGATTTGGAGTTGATTGGTTGTCTGAGGTGTTGAGCGAGTCCACAGAATGCTAAGTCAGGAGAGGAAATCTAGGGAGAAAAGAGCCGCTGATTCGCTTTCAAAATTCCGCTCAGCAGCAGCCATTACACTGTTTTAATTAAGCGTAATTAGAGATGCGATTACCATGATGGAGTTTGATAACCAGTATTAAATCATTCATCCATAAATGTTGTTAAAATAGAGGAGGGGGTATGAGGGAGGCCAGGGAGGAGGGGGCAGAGTGTGAGTAAGATGCACTGAATAAATATGTGTGAGAGGAGAGTGTCAAAGGAAGAAAGGATGGAGAGTGGAAAAAAGGGAAAATAGAGGGGGTTGCTGGCGGGCTGCCACCACTTGGTTGGATGTGCTCAATTGCAGGAATTCTCTGGTGTCTTGATTCATGTCGACAGGTGTTCAGGGTGAATTATTTGCACCGGACACACACACACACATGCAAGCACACACCCCGCTCATCCCCTGGCCCATCACTGATATACATCCAGCATGTTTATTGCTCTTGTCAGCAGAAGAAAATGAGATTGGACACACTTCCTCTTTCTCATTCTCTCCTCCTCTCTTCCCCTCTGCCGACGGGCTGACTGGGTCATTTTTAAATGCCTTGTAAATTTGCAGGCATATTAAGTGCCCATTAAAGGGCACCAAGCTGGAAGAGAGCGCAGGAGAGACAGAGGCTCTGACTGGCATTGCTCCCACATCCATCCAACTTAATGGTGCCTATTCACTGTGGTACTGGGGAGTCATAACTGTGATCTATTGTGGTATGGACGGATACAGGCTGGAGAAGGCAGATTAGCTGCTGCACGCCAGAATGTTTGGAGGTAACTTGGCTTGGTCTGACTCCCTGGAGGCTTTCATTATGTTTTCACATTATGCTGTGTGGTTTTGGGGTAGAGAGCTAACTGCATCAACACTAGGTTTGCAAAAAGGACTTTTAACAGTTGAACACTTGAGAAATATTCATTTGTGGTCACACCAAGAACCAGAATAGAATTGTATTTTCAAACCAGTAAAGCCTTAGTCACGTGTGAGTTTTTGGGTTGTCCGGGCCCGTAGAGGAATAGTTGTGGCTGCGTCTTAAAGGGAGTGCAGGTTTGACTTGAAGTTCCCTTGAGGCTTGTGCAGTCACTTGAAGGAGCATTTTTGTGCATGTGGTAAATGCATCATGAAATATTTGTAAGGATAATGAAAGTTGCAGACACATTTTACATACTGGTGATGCTGTTGTGCAATGTCCTTACATCACACTCCAGTCGTTAGTGGAGTGCGTGCACTGGCTCTTTACTGGCCGTGCCCAAATGCTTCAAGAACATATAACTTACATTTCCCTTTACAGGTAATACGTTAATTAATGATTATTGTTTAACTTAGAAAAGCCTCCGTCATCTACGCAGAAGCTTTCACTACATAACACTTACCCTTAAGTGTTCACTACAACTGGTCACCAGCAGCATACTTGTAGAAAAAAATGTGGAAGAACCTGGAAGAGCCTTACAGGCTCACCAGATTTGCTGATCTTAGCATTTCCTGCGGGCCACCTACATGCCCCGCACAAATTTGCCCACTTTTCACCTGCATATCTAACCTTGAAGGCAGTTGTGACTAAGGATTAAAGCATAGAGACAGAGGAGGCTTGAACAGGGTCTTTTTGAGTGGCAAGCAACAGGCCATCCCTTGAACTGCGTTCACACCACCCTCTGCAACTTGCGTTAAAGCAACTATTACCAATGAAAAATCTATGTGAATACCCATAAATGCATGTTTTGGGCGTCCATGTTCAAAACTCATTCATGCAAGACTACATGATGTTTTTCAGGCACTGTGTACAAAATATGTGGTCATTAAACGCATGTCCAGGTCAAACTTTGACCAATCAACCGACTGGTGGTGATGAATGGATGGCATCCCATTTAATTCAAGGAAATACCATTTGGAAATTGATCATGGAGGAGAAATGAATAATTGTGGTTTGTGCCCGGCTGGAATTCTATTACACCAAGTCCTTCATACATCAGAATAGAGCTGTGAAAGAAAAACCTTGGAGCAGGATTCATGAGATTTGCGCCACTTTGACATTTAGCACCAAGCCTCATCCAACTGTAGGTGATGGACATGAACTAGAAAACAGTGGAAAAAGAGGAAGAAGACCCTCACTGCTTGTCTAGTGTGAACACCAAGGGTTCAAGAACACACATCCTATGGCTGGTGTGAACATAGCATGATACCTACAAAATCTGTTTAGTTTTTAAATAAAGTATGTCTGGGCTGAGATTGTGTACCCGTATTTCTTTAGGGAAGAGCTAAAAATGGGCAGCAAGTGCTTGAGAAGGCAATGGAAACAAAGCATTTCTTTTGGCCTCAAAAATTGTGCCAACTGTGCAGTGATGGTGCTTGTGTGGCTAAGAATGACGATATTAGAAATGTGTAAGAATGTAGAAAGGAGGAGTTTCACTGGTGCTGGTGGGTGTTATTTGGCACTTTTTTGGGGTAAAAGCCAAAACCTTTCAGCAAAGTAACTAAGTTGGCGTAATTAAGATGCTGTGAAGGAGAAAGTTTTTCACACAAACATGCTTTTTGGAGGCAGGCCTTAATAACAGGTGGAAAGAAGAGTTACAAGCATTGGCACAGTTTTGCAAAAATAATATGACTAATTTAATTAAAGCTAACTATATTTATGAAGTTAAAAATACATATAAATTGGTATTTTTTTGTGTTCATAAGAGGTTCATGCCTGTAGTGGAGGAGGACACGAGGGTGGTTGGAGTGAGTATAGAACAGGGCTGCCCATCTCTGGCCTTCGAGATCTAATGCCCTGCCTGTTCTCCAGCCCTCCCTGCACTATGCTCCTGATTACCTGGATCAGGTGAATTGAGTCAGTCAGAATAAAGAGACACTTGAGTCAGTTAATCAGCAGAAAGCAGAGCAGAGAGAACTGGAAAACAGGCAGGGTGGTAGATGCTGAAGACTAGAATTGAGGTTACATGGAAGCAGATGATTCTCCATGGCGACCTCTAAAGGAAGCAGCTGAAAGACAAAGAAAACAAATCATTTGCATCCTGATATTTTACAGTCATTATCTTTTCAGTAAGTTTTTGAACAAAAACAATAAATTGTGTTTTCATACTTACTCATATACTGCAGACATACAAAGGTGATTAGGAGAAACAAAAACAGATTTCCTTTCCAGTATTTGTTTTTAACTTGCATGTCATGTCAATGCTACTTTCCTCCTAGCTTTTGTTAAATTATAAAAGTAAAAATACTTTAAACAAAGCCCTCCTAAGCTCTGTCCAACAAATCAGCATGCATCTAAAATAATGTAGTCTGTTTCCAAAGGACCGGATGAAAAGCCACTGAGTACAACCGATGATGAATCCAGAGACAGAAAAGCATTGATGCCAGGGAAGAAAGCCTGGTGACGCTCACAGTGAACCAGCGAAAGTTCAGCATTTTCTTTGCTGGCATTAGTCAGTTTTAAATATCACAATCAGAATTAAAATGTAAATAATAATCTGACTTCAGGAAAAGTTGCAGGTGTGGTGTTTTGGAAAAGCTGCAATGTGAATGTGACAATGAGGAGGCAGGGAAGTGAAATTGTTTTAACATCAGTAAATTACATTATGCATAAAGGCTTTGGTACTTCTGTCAAATATTTAACTAGCTAACACTGGAACTCCTTATTTAAAATAAAAAATAATAATGTCAATATAATTCAGATTTGTCTTGTTTTTTAACATTGTCATGGTGCTTCTGTCAGTTCTCCGCCCCCCTCCCCTCTCTGCTTGGCCTCTGATTCATCCCAGCTGCGTCCACTCATCTCATCACGCCTCCAGACCTTCTTACGGAGCTCCAGGACCGGTATTCATCGCCAGTTCCTTGCCCCAGATGGTGCTTAGTCTGGTCTACTTAGTCTTCAAGTTCCATGTTTGTACTCTCGCCTAATCAACCTTTGCCTTGTCTTCAGGATTACCAAAACCGCGAGTGGACTCCTGAGTTTCCAGACAATCCAAGCAGTACTACATCACAGAAGCTTCTTACCTCGCCAAGAAGCTTCGCCGAACCTCAAGTCACGTCTCGAGCCGTCGCCGAACCTACAGCCACGTCACAAGCCATCGCCGAAGCACCAGCCACGACAAGAGCCATCGCCGAACCTCCAACCTCGCCGCCTTCCTGAAACCTTCCTGAAACCTCAAACCAAATCACATCGGAGAAAATAAAACTCCGTACTTACCACTTCACTCACCTGTTGTCTTCCTTCCGGGTTCCAGCGTCTGGGTCTGTCCAGCCTAGCAAGTCATGACAAACTTTAGGTAAGATTCTAACCTAATGAGGATTTTTGGTGTTCCAAAGCAACAAGCAATTTTAGTCCGATATGGGGGAAGAAGACGGAACAAACATCCTGAGTTTAAACCACTTTCCATTTGAGATGCAGTCAGCCAGCCAGCCAGCCAGCCAGCCAGCCAGCCATTTTCTTCACCCACAATGTCTGGTTTTCAGTTCTACATTGTCAGGTCATCTGCTTTATTTGTTTTTTGTTTCTTCACAGTTTTTTTCCTGTTTAAGTTAACCTCCAGTCAGTTCCTGACAGTTGTATCCAATGTGACTCTTGTTCTATGTTGGGATTCACAGCTAAATTCTCCTTTGCATTTGATCCTCCAAGCACAGGCTTTTGTCGTGATTGGAAAGATTTTAAGACAAAAATATTGTGAAACTGATACAGCGTTTAAAGACTCAGAAAATGTTATATTAAAAAGATACATTAGTTTCAGATCTGTTGGGAGGAACCTACAAACTCACCATAAATAGGGTTAATTTATTTTGGAATTTCTGTGGGAAGAAGCCGGAGTGCCTGGAGATAAACCCATGCATGCACAAGGAGAACTCTACACAGAAAGGTTGCACCTGGGATTTGAACCAGGCTTTGAGATGAGAGCACTAACCACTATGCCACCGTGCAGCAGAGCTTTTGAGACCTTTCCTGTGCACAGCTTTTCAGAGGTGACAGTTCCTGTGAATTGCTTTTTTAATTTGGCTAAATCAAGCTTGTCCTTGTTACACTCCCTATCCTGGTATTACCCCACTCTAATGACATCAAGACATTTTACAGACATAGTTATAAAGAAATGTTGGATCAGAATTGTCTAATACTCTTGTTTATTACTTATTGAAATGTGGTGAATTGACTATAATGCATGAGAACAATATACTTTTTCAGCTGATTCAAATGTTATGCTGACAATTACGATTGCTTCTAAAACTCTCTCTAAAAGCGTGTGTGAGTTTTTGGAAATTTGTCAAAAGAAAGCAATCTTTAAACCTAAATGAAAATGTTCGATCATTCTCCGCTCCCTCATACCTGCAGCTGCTTTAATTAAGTTGTGTGAAGAGGCATTCGTCCTTCTCTCAGAGTGGATTCGAAAAAGAGCCTTTGGAGCCGTGGCGGCGTAGGACTATCTTCCTCCCACTAATGAGCTGAGCTTTCAATGCACCCACTAATTAGTTCATCTATAACTCTAAGCAGTCAATTACTCTCCATCAGCACAGAAAGTCCATAGAGGCGATGAGACTGATAAATGCCTCAGCAGTGTGTTCAAGAGCTCACTGCTGCACACACACTTTGGGTGTGAGAAGTTTGTCTGATGTTCCTTGAAATATTCTGTTCAGTCAAAGTGAATCTTCACGATCCTTTTGTTGTTCTTACAGTTTTCTGCCTCATATTCTTGGAAAAACTGGACAGTATGAATGTTAACTGGGGCCTTAGTATTAGTATAAGTGGAGAAAAGTGGATGTAGTGAGGAGTTTCACAGCCTTAACCTCCATTTCATCTCAGGTTATTTTTGGAACATAACTTCTATAAAAAATCTGGGATAAATCTATCAAGATTTTTCTTGCTTACAAGACATTTTTAAATAGTAAAAGCGTAAACAAACTCAAATCTTAGACATTTGCACAACTGTTTTAAAAAAAAAACAAAATATCACTTACCAAAAATCCGAGCAACAAACGCTATCACAGTTGTTGTTCCTCAGGCGTTCCTTGTTTCCTGAGATTAAGCATCAGATCCACCAACAGCAAAAAATTGAATTTTTAGCAGAAAGTATTGAGCTTTCTGCTACAAATTCAATTTATGTCAATCAAACCAAGGCTGCTAAAGGAAGCAGCTCCTGGTTTGTTGTTAAAGTCTTGGCTAGAATTAGTTTGTGGTCTAAGCTCACTCTTATTAAAGAGGATGTCTTATTTTGGTTTAGACGTAAAACTACTAATTACTCCATCTGTCTGCTTGAGGTCTGTCAGCTTTAAAGCCACATCCGGAGTGTGTTTTTGTGTGCTGAACAGAAGTTTTGTGCTTGCCATGGTGATGTCACACAGCCACTACGTACATTTTGCGCGTACTGCACGGATGAAAATTGGTCACACGTGAATATACGTGATAAAAGTGAGAAAAGTTGTGGTCTTTACGTGACATTTATTGTTATGAAAGAAGTAGAAATAAACCACGGAAAGAACACATAAGTCAACTCAGAACATGAACCATGTGCGGTTATTGCACTGTTTATATGAAATTCCTTAGTGATTCGTGTGTCTACTATGTAATTTGAACGTGATATGTGCTGAATATGTGATACAAAAGTTAGACATCGGTGGTACATGCATATAAAATCTGTTAGACATACATTGAACGGTCGTGGTAAGGCACAAATTTGCGTGTGCATCTCGCAAAAAATTATGCACAATTGAGTAAGAATAACGTAATAATTGTGCATAAACTACGTGAAACACCTCAAAACCGGATTAACGTAAAGGCATGTGAGTCAAAACCCTCCATGGACATCTGCGCACATCAACGAATGCAAGGTATACTTATGAATTACGTAGATCATGCATTTGTAACGAAAGACCGAAATTTCATGCGTTGAAAATGTGTAAAATGTACGTGTAAACTTCAATGGCAGTTTTTATTGTAAAAAACACACACACAAAAAACGGGAGAAATTATTGAGAAGTAAACGATGAAGTTAGTACATACATGTCAAAAACAATATGATTTATGGGGATGAAAATGCTTTTATTAATATAAACACTATCAGAACATTCTTTTCTGAAAAAATCTGTAAACATAATGGTTCATTTTGGTTCCATTTCTCACCTGGCAATATTTTTTCACATTGTCAAATAAACACTTTCACTTCTGATTCTCACGTGTTGTGCTTTAGAGGAAGCATCGATTTCAGTTTGGCTCCTCAAGAAGAAAAGTTACTGGAACAACAAATGTAAATGATTTACTTTCTAACACCTGTTTATCCTAAAAGTAACTTTTGTGCATGCTTCCCTAAATACATGCAAATGTACCGCAAGTGGATAACCACTTTATTTGACTGCAGTTGTTCGTCTGCTGCACAGACAGACAAACTGCTGCACAGATGAACAACAAGTGATCTTTTCTACTACAGTAGAGACTACTGTATGTAATGTCATGGGACTCCAGTCATCAACCAACACAAAAGCATTCATCCGTCTATCTTCTATCCCGTCTTCGTCTGCTGCAGGGTCATGCGGCGACTGGAGCCTAGCTATTTATAAATATGAACTACTCTGATAAATGCACAAAGAACAGTGTTGTGTCAATACAGGAAGCAGAAGTTGTCATGCTGTCCCCTGCTTGGTGACAATGTTTTGACAGTTATGAAAGGTAAATCCAGGTGTGATGGAAATATGACAATCAAAGTCTGTATTCAAACCTTAGTCAAACAGAGGCAAATGTCTGCATGGGAGCTTATCAGGGCATCACTTTTGTTTGGGGTTCCGCGCCGTCCGGCGAGGCAGGTCCGGAGGACGGCCGGGGTTCCGCGCCGTCCGGCGAGGCAGGTCCGGAGGACGGCCGGGGTTCCGCGCCGTCCGGCGAGGCAGGTCCGGAGGACGGCCGGGGTTCCGCGCCGTCCGGCGAGGCAGGTCCGGAGGACGGCCGGGGTTCCGCGCCGTCCGGCGAGGCAGATCAGGCGTGGAGTCAGGCGTGGAGTCAGGCGTGGAGACAGGCGTGGAGACAGGCGTGGAGACAGGCGTGGAGACAGGCGTGGAGACAGGCGTGGAGACAGGCGTGGAGACAGGCGTGGAGTCAGGCGTGGAGACAGGCGTGGAGTCAGGCGTGGAGTCAGGCTTGGAGTCAGGCTTGGAGTCAGGCTTGGAGTCCGGCATGGAGTCAGGCTTGGAGTCAGGCTTGGAGTCAGGCTTGGAGTCCGGCATGGAGTCCGGCATGGAGTCCGGCATGGAGTCCGGCATGGAGTCCGGCATGGAGTCCGGCATGGAGTCCGGCATGGAGTCCGGCATGGAGTCCGGCATGGGGTGGTAGGGCCAGCAGTCAGGCTCTGGCGGGTCGGGCCAGCAGTCAGGCTCTGGCGGGTCGGGCCAGCAGTCAGGCTCTGGCGGGTCGGACCAGCAGTCAGGCTCTGGCGGGTCGGGCCAGCAGTCAGGCTCTGGCGGGTCGGGCCAGCAGTCAGGCTCTGGCGGGTCGGGCCAGCAGTCAGGCCCTGGCGGGTCGGGCCAGCAGTCAGGCCCTGGCGGGTCGGGCCAGCAGTCAGGCCCTGGCGGGTCGGGCCAGCAGTCAGGCCCTGGCGGGTCGGGCCAGCAGTCAGGCCCTGGCGGGTCGGGCCAGCAGTCAGGCTCTGGCGGGTCGGGCCAGCAGTCAGGCTCTGGCGGGACAGGCGTGGAGCCGAGCTCAGGCGGGACAGGCGTGGAGCCGAGCTCAGGCGGGACAGGCGTGGAGCAGAGCTCAGGCGGGACAGGCGTGGAGCAGAGCTCAGGCGGGACAGGCGTGGAGCCGAGCTCAGGCGGGACAGGCGTGGAGCCGAGCTCAGGCGGGACAGGCGTGGAGCCGAGCTCAGGCGGGACAGGCGTGGAGCCGAGCTCAGGCGGGTCAGGCGTGCCAGTGGAAGCAGGGACCGGTTGGGGTTCAGGCGGCACCCCCCTGGGAGCTGGAACGGGTCGGGGCGCAGGCGGAACCCCCCTGGAAGCTGGAACGGGTCGGGGTGCAGGCGGCACCCCCCTGGGAGCAGGGACGGGTCGGGGTGCGTCCAGGACCACCACTGAACGTGGCTGTGGTGCGTCCGGGACCACCACTGAGCGTGGCTGTGGTGCGTCCGGGACCACCACTGAACGTGGCTGTGGTGCGTCCGGGACCACCACTGAACATGGCTGTGGGGGACGGCGGGGACGACGGCGACGACCCCCCCTCAGGGCAAGACGGCTCCCTCTCCAGTCAAGACGGCTCCCTTCCATAGCAGGAGTGAAAAACCGGAGCATGTCAAAGTCCCAATAGGACCTGGTCCTCTCTGCTTCGAGGCAGTAGGCCTCCAAAAGCTGCATGTCCCGCTCTGCTGGGTCCAAGAAATATGGCTGGTCCATTCTGTCATGTGCAGGGGTGGCTCGAGAGCCGGTAGGACCCAGGCGCAGAGACGGGAGGCAAACGGGGTCAAGGGCAAGGGGTTTAATTAGAACAAAAAGCGCTGCAGAGCAGGATGACAAAGCAAAACTCACTGTGGCGTGGCATGAAACATGGCATGAACAGGACGAAGACACATGAAGACGTTAAACACACGACCAGAAGTTAATGGACCAGCACAGGAGGAAGGTAGAGACAGAACTTATATACAGACAGGGCAGACAAGACACAGGTGAACACAATCAGGGCAGATGGGGACCAAAGGAAGTAAAACTCACGACACAAGACAAGACAGGAAACCTTTCAAAATAAAATAGGAAACAGAACTTAACCATGACAGAACAAGACAGAAAGCAAAAACCAATACAAAAGAAACTCAAACCATGACAGGTCAGGGCATCACTTTTGTTTGTCTTTTAACTCCTCTGACAGATTAAGTATGTGTTGTATTCACAGAAGCGGCTCCGCTGAAGCCTGACATTTTTTACACTTGATTATCAGTGCTTATATTGTTATATGTTAATTCAACTAGCTACTTTTTGTAATAATTGGGGATGTCCAGATCAGAATTTTTTCACCCTGATCCGATTCCAAGACATTTGAACAACATTTTGAAAAATATTATAACAGATCCAGGTTGGTCCCTATTTTTTATTTTATCAACCTTCTTTTAGCATTGAACACTTAAGCAGAGCACTTGTGTGAGGTAGCTTGAACAATCAAGTAAAACTAGTACAACTAATAACTAAATTAAACTGTTAACTAGTAAGTACAGGTGATAATTGGTCATGTGAGAAAGTTTGAAAAAAGTAGCATTAGATCCTTTACAACTATAGATCTTCTGATTAATTATGATCCATCTTTACATGAAAAACTCGCATGAAACATAGAAGTGATTTCCTCCAAAAATTTATGTTGGAGTTGGACAGTAAGGTGATAATTAGTGATGTGAGAAAATTTGACGACTGTTGCTTTAGTATAAACATTTTTGATCAGATGTAATCATATCAAAGCAAGGAGTTTCTCCAAAAATCGTAATTGTAGCATGAAAATGGTGATGAGTTTAGAGAGTTCATGACTAGCTCATATCAATATAACAATTTATTAGTTCTGGCTGTTTTTGAGAAATTATAGATCTGTTTTGTTTGTTTTTTTCAATCACCTTTTCCCGGAGCCTGCTTTGCAGCATCTCATTGCAGCATGAGAGCACCATTTTCATTTAAAAGAAACACAAACTCTATCTTTTTTTCTGTTGTCTTTGTAGGTCGCTGTTTGCATTCAAACAAATGAATAGAAACACTTGCTGTCAGTTTTACACTTTATTAAAAGAGTTTTTGAGTCCCGTAGTCTGAATCAGTGAATATCTTGCTAACCTTCCCGAATTGTTTTAGTGCTCTTTCTGCTCAAACTGCAGCCGTATTGCGCTGTGCTTCACGACAGTTACATGTCGTGATCTGAAAGTGAAATGCAGGCATTTATCTGAAATAACAAGCTTGAAATATGCAGCTGATCAATTTTTTTTTTAAATATCTGATCCTGAACAGGAGATAACATTCAATTCCGATCAAGTCATCAACCACGTGATTGGAAATCAGGCCCTGTCACATGGTTGATTGAATCGGGACATCCCTAGTAATAATGTTAGCATTATGGGATTTTATGTCAGTATCAGATAGTTTTAAACAGGTGTTATATGAAAATATCTGTTTTCTTTTCCTCTCAGTTGATAATAAAAAAAGGAAAAATGTCAGCAACCTTCCACGTTTTGAACCCTCAGCATGAATGTTGGTGCTGCGTATAAGCTTGCAGTGGTGAGTGAAAATAGCAAAAGACGTGGTGATGTGGGGTGCAAACAGACAGGTATAGTGACAGGTTGTCATAACACAGCTGACATGATGAAGTTTGTTGCAGATGCTCTGATGCTTTCACTGTCACTGTGGCCATTTTGGTCTAAGCTTAACAACTATGGGGAGATTTTATGGGAGAATTTTTCATTTCACTGGATAAAGAGAAGTGCCGTTGCCCATGCATTGTTATACATAATAGATACATAACTGATATTCTTGTATCAGTTACTTGTGCTATCCTAGGCACTTTACCATTGGGAGTTGGGTCATCTAGACCCACTAGACAGTGCGCTGAACCATTTTTCTTCAATGATTCGTGATCTTCACTGGTGTCCATGGATTACATGAAATCTTTCCATCTTTATCCACCTTTGTCATGGTAGGGAGAACACGTCAATGCAAGGGTGGGGGTCATAGAATAGCACAAGGGTTAAGCAGGCACATGTTGCTGAAGCGATGTGTTTGTGATACATACATGTCATGGCTGAAATCCATAAATGATAAACTGAGACCTAATAAGTTAACAGACAAAGGGGCAAATATAAAAATGAAAGAGCAGTTTAAATGTTGTGCTAAAGATTTAGAGACGACAGCCAAAATAAAAAAAAAAAAGTGAAATAAAACCAGGCTTTAGGAATACATAGATTCCTGTGTATAATACTTGATTTCAGAAGTTTCATCTGTTTGACAAACTTGGACTCTTTTGATTTAGCATAAATACCTTTTTCAGCAACATCCTGTCATGTGCAGGGGTGGCTCGAGAGCCGGTAGGACCCAGGCGCAGAGACGGGAGGCAAACGGGGTCAAGGGCAAGGGGTTTAATTAGAACAAAAAGCGCTGCAGAGCAGGATGACAAAGCAAAACTCACTGTGGCGTGGCATGAAACATGGCATGAACAGGACGAAGACACATGAAGACGTTAAACACACGACCAGAAGTTAATGGACCAGCACAGGAGGAAGGTAGAGACAGAACTTATATACAGACAGGGCAGACAAGACACAGGTGAACACAATCAGGGCAGATGGGGACCAAAGGAAGTAAAACTCACGACACAAGACAAGACAGGAAACCTTTCAAAATAAAATAGGAAACAGAACTTAACCATGACAGAACAAGACAGAAAGCAAAAACCAATACAAAAGAAACTCAAACCATGACAGTACCCCCCCCTCAAGGAACCGCTCCGAGGTTCCCAAAGTCAACTGAGGGGGGGGCCCCGGAGGTCAAACCTCGACGGGCATAAGAGTCCAAGGAGTCAGGAGGACGGCCGGGGTTCCGCGCCGTCCGGCGAGGCAGGTCCGGAGGACGGCCGGGGTTCCGCGCCGTCCGGCGAGGCAGGTCCGGAGGACGGCCGGGGTTCCGCGCCGTCCGGCGAGGCAGGTCCGGAGGACGGCCGGGGTTCCGCGCCGTCCGGCGAGGCAGGTCCGGAGGACGGCCGGGGTTCCGCGCCGTCCGGCGAGGCAGATCAGGCGTGGAGTCAGGCGTGGAGTCAGGCGTGGAGACAGGCGTGGAGACAGGCGTGGAGACAGGCGTGGAGACAGGCGTGGAGACAGGCGTGGAGACAGGCGTGGAGACAGGCGTGGAGTCAGGCGTGGAGACAGGCGTGGAGTCAGGCGTGGAGTCAGGCTTGGAGTCAGGCTTGGAGTCAGGCTTGGAGTCCGGCATGGAGTCAGGCTTGGAGTCAGGCTTGGAGTCAGGCTTGGAGTCCGGCATGGAGTCCGGCATGGAGTCCGGCATGGAGTCCGGCATGGAGTCCGGCATGGAGTCCGGCATGGAGTCCGGCATGGAGTCCGGCATGGAGTCCGGCATGGGGTGGTAGGGCCAGCAGTCAGGCTCTGGCGGGTCGGGCCAGCAGTCAGGCTCTGGCGGGTCGGGCCAGCAGTCAGGCTCTGGCGGGTCGGACCAGCAGTCAGGCTCTGGCGGGTCGGGCCAGCAGTCAGGCTCTGGCGGGTCGGGCCAGCAGTCAGGCTCTGGCGGGTCGGGCCAGCAGTCAGGCCCTGGCGGGTCGGGCCAGCAGTCAGGCCCTGGCGGGTCGGGCCAGCAGTCAGGCCCTGGCGGGTCGGGCCAGCAGTCAGGCCCTGGCGGGTCGGGCCAGCAGTCAGGCCCTGGCGGGTCGGGCCAGCAGTCAGGCTCTGGCGGGTCGGGCCAGCAGTCAGGCTCTGGCGGGACAGGCGTGGAGCCGAGCTCAGGCGGGACAGGCGTGGAGCCGAGCTCAGGCGGGACAGGCGTGGAGCAGAGCTCAGGCGGGACAGGCGTGGAGCAGAGCTCAGGCGGGACAGGCGTGGAGCCGAGCTCAGGCGGGACAGGCGTGGAGCCGAGCTCAGGCGGGACAGGCGTGGAGCCGAGCTCAGGCGGGACAGGCGTGGAGCCGAGCTCAGGCGGGTCAGGCGTGCCAGTGGAAGCAGGGACCGGTTGGGGTTCAGGCGGCACCCCCCTGGGAGCTGGAACGGGTCGGGGCGCAGGCGGAACCCCCCTGGAAGCTGGAACGGGTCGGGGTGCAGGCGGCACCCCCCTGGGAGCAGGGACGGGTCGGGGTGCGTCCAGGACCACCACTGAACGTGGCTGTGGTGCGTCCGGGACCACCACTGAGCGTGGCTGTGGTGCGTCCGGGACCACCACTGAACGTGGCTGTGGTGCGTCCGGGACCACCACTGAACATGGCTGTGGGGGACGGCGGGGACGACGGCGACGACCCCCCCTCAGGGCAAGACGGCTCCCTCTCCAGTCAAGACGGCTCCCTTCCATAGCAGGAGTGAAAAACCGGAGCATGTCAAAGTCCCAATAGGACCTGGTCCTCTCTGCTTCGAGGCAGTAGGCCTCCAAAAGCTGCATGTCCCGCTCTGCTGGGTCCAAGAAATATGGCTGGTCCATTCTGTCATGTGCAGGGGTGGCTCGAGAGCCGGTAGGACCCAGGCGCAGAGACGGGAGGCAAACGGGGTCAAGGGCAAGGGGTTTAATTAGAACAAAAAGCGCTGCAGAGCAGGATGACAAAGCAAAACTCACTGTGGCGTGGCATGAAACATGGCATGAACAGGACGAAGACACATGAAGACGTTAAACACACGACCAGAAGTTAATGGACCAGCACAGGAGGAAGGTAGAGACAGAACTTATATACAGACAGGGCAGACAAGACACAGGTGAACACAATCAGGGCAGATGGGGACCAAAGGAAGTAAAACTCACGACACAAGACAAGACAGGAAACCTTTCAAAATAAAATAGGAAACAGAACTTAACCATGACAGAACAAGACAGAAAGCAAAAACCAATACAAAAGAAACTCAAACCATGACAGGTCAGGGCATCACTTTTGTTTGTCTTTTAACTCCTCTGACAGATTAAGTATGTGTTGTATTCACAGAAGCGGCTCCGCTGAAGCCTGACATTTTTTACACTTGATTATCAGTGCTTATATTGTTATATGTTAATTCAACTAGCTACTTTTTGTAATAATTGGGGATGTCCAGATCAGAATTTTTTCACCCTGATCCGATTCCAAGACATTTGAACAACATTTTGAAAAATATTATAACAGATCCAGGTTGGTCCCTATTTTTTATTTTATCAACCTTCTTTTAGCATTGAACACTTAAGCAGAGCACTTGTGTGAGGTAGCTTGAACAATCAAGTAAAACTAGTACAACTAATAACTAAATTAAACTGTTAACTAGTAAGTACAGGTGATAATTGGTCATGTGAGAAAGTTTGAAAAAAGTAGCATTAGATCCTTTACAACTATAGATCTTCTGATTAATTATGATCCATCTTTACATGAAAAACTCGCATGAAACATAGAAGTGATTTCCTCCAAAAATTTATGTTGGAGTTGGACAGTAAGGTGATAATTAGTGATGTGAGAAAATTTGACGACTGTTGCTTTAGTATAAACATTTTTGATCAGATGTAATCATATCAAAGCAAGGAGTTTCTCCAAAAATCGTAATTGTAGCATGAAAATGGTGATGAGTTTAGAGAGTTCATGACTAGCTCATATCAATATAACAATTTATTAGTTCTGGCTGTTTTTGAGAAATTATAGATCTGTTTTGTTTGTTTTTTTCAATCACCTTTTCCCGGAGCCTGCTTTGCAGCATCTCATTGCAGCATGAGAGCACCATTTTCATTTAAAAGAAACACAAACTCTATCTTTTTTTCTGTTGTCTTTGTAGGTCGCTGTTTGCATTCAAACAAATGAATAGAAACACTTGCTGTCAGTTTTACACTTTATTAAAAGAGTTTTTGAGTCCCGTAGTCTGAATCAGTGAATATCTTGCTAACCTTCCCGAATTGTTTTAGTGCTCTTTCTGCTCAAACTGCAGCCGTATTGCGCTGTGCTTCACGACAGTTACATGTCGTGATCTGAAAGTGAAATGCAGGCATTTATCTGAAATAACAAGCTTGAAATATGCAGCTGATCAATTTTTTTTTTAAATATCTGATCCTGAACAGGAGATAACATTCAATTCCGATCAAGTCATCAACCACGTGATTGGAAATCAGGCCCTGTCACATGGTTGATTGAATCGGGACATCCCTAGTAATAATGTTAGCATTATGGGATTTTATGTCAGTATCAGATAGTTTTAAACAGGTGTTATATGAAAATATCTGTTTTCTTTTCCTCTCAGTTGATAATAAAAAAAGGAAAAATGTCAGCAACCTTCCACGTTTTGAACCCTCAGCATGAATGTTGGTGCTGCGTATAAGCTTGCAGTGGTGAGTGAAAATAGCAAAAGACGTGGTGATGTGGGGTGCAAACAGACAGGTATAGTGACAGGTTGTCATAACACAGCTGACATGATGAAGTTTGTTGCAGATGCTCTGATGCTTTCACTGTCACTGTGGCCATTTTGGTCTAAGCTTAACAACTATGGGGAGATTTTATGGGAGAATTTTTCATTTCACTGGATAAAGAGAAGTGCCGTTGCCCATGCATTGTTATACATAATAGATACATAACTGATATTCTTGTATCAGTTACTTGTGCTATCCTAGGCACTTTACCATTGGGAGTTGGGTCATCTAGACCCACTAGACAGTGCGCTGAACCATTTTTCTTCAATGATTCGTGATCTTCACTGGTGTCCATGGATTACATGAAATCTTTCCATCTTTATCCACCTTTGTCATGGTAGGGAGAACACGTCAATGCAAGGGTGGGGGTCATAGAATAGCACAAGGGTTAAGCAGGCACATGTTGCTGAAGCGATGTGTTTGTGATACATACATGTCATGGCTGAAATCCATAAATGATAAACTGAGACCTAATAAGTTAACAGACAAAGGGGCAAATATAAAAATGAAAGAGCAGTTTAAATGTTGTGCTAAAGATTTAGAGACGACAGCCAAAATAAAAAAAAAAAGTGAAATAAAACCAGGCTTTAGGAATACATAGATTCCTGTGTATAATACTTGATTTCAGAAGTTTCATCTGTTTGACAAACTTGGACTCTTTTGATTTAGCATAAATACCTTTTTCAGCAACATCCTTGTCAACAAAAAACAAGCGGCAGTGAAAGAAAAAATGCTTTCATGCATTCAGGTATTAAAGGTTTGAGAGTTTAAAGTGAGTTGGGAGTGTGTGACACTGAGCTATGAACCCTTTAAGCATAGCATCTGCAATAGCGGAGTCATTTGATAGTGGGTTTTTTGCTGCATCCCAAAGGCCCTTTTCTTCACAGTTGTGCTTTGATTTAAATGAGTTAAATGATCCACAGAAATCATATGTGTGTTTGAGATCAGTGTTACAGTACGATCATGGTGGTTTCTAAGCGTTTCTGTACAAACACACACACCACGGTGTGAAATAGGCTGTTGGGGTGGTGTGCATAGTCTGAGGGAGGATGGATGAAAAATCCTCTTTACACAACACATTCCCATTCCAGAATAGAGAACCATCAAGCCCTCGCACTAAGCATCTGTACATAAACCTCAATTATGCTAATGCTAATCCCTGGGACATTGAGGTGAGTGGGAAAGGATGCTAACAGCTGAAGGCTTTGATGTGTGCTGCCATTTGGCAAGGCCTTCTGAAAGGCTAGCATTGGACCTCAAACTCAACCAGAGATTAAGAAGGAAGAACCAGCTCTGTCTTGTCTGTTTCTCCACTGATTACAAGGGCTTAGAGAGCTGCTTTTATTTGCCTCTTTGGTATGGACCCAATCATGGGTGTCAGTTCTCTTTACTGCAGCTTGGCAGTCCTCCTGCAGTCATTTTCTTCCTACAAACCCCATCCACTGAGCCAGATTTCTGCTTTTCTTTGTTATTTCACTTCCACGTCCCTGTCGGGTTGTGTTTTTATGTTTCTAGGGGACATGTGTTGTCCCTTAATAACAGAGACCCCACCAACTACATCGTGTAAGACATTATGCTTTTGAGGATTCATACTTGTTTAAATTAATCCTGAATTAATTGTGCAAGCATTGCTATATAAACAATTAAAGTCAGAGCTAAGTCATTTTGATGAATTTTGCACAAAAATAGTGGTCCTCTTTGGTTGTAAACGTAGGCAGGACTGATCAAAAGTTTACTTTTGGATTGTGAGCAGCCAGCTCTAATCTTTTCTCAGAAACAGGGGAACAGACGTGTTTTGATAAGCCTCATCAGGGGTGCTTTAGTTCCACTAATAGAAAGTGTGTCTTGGGTACTTTTCCTGTGATTCAGTTTCTCTGAGGACAAAATATTTGCCACAATTGGCGGATTATAGCTTATTTTTGGTTAAAAGGACAACACGTGAAGGTGGGAAAAGCATTGCGGTTTATGCAACAAGAAAAGATTATGAACAATTAAGATGGATTTAAGGAAATAATCAGGGTTTGTTGTAGTTTTAGTGGGAAGGGCTTTGGTGGCACAACCTGTAAGAAAACCAGAAAGAATCAAAGACGTGGAGCTTGTTGGTTCATTCAATTTTAATTAATTCTTTCATAAGAATACTGCTTATTTGAATGTTTTTTTTTTCTCATTTTGTCCTTTTGGGTGTCTGTGGAGACTGGCTGTGACTCCACGCATTCACTGGATCTACAAAACAGCAAACAACATACCTTTATGCCTCTGTTCATAGCTTTAGGGAGTGGGACAATACCTCATTTCATTTTGGGGATGCACTCCTGCACCAGTAGTTGCTATAAATTGTTTAGTGTTATTCTATAGATTGTCTATGATGCTGGCTCCATCTACTTCCAACTGGTAATTGGTCAGGGCATCGCTTTTGCTTGTAACTGGTAGTTATTCTTTGAAGAAATCGCGGATGAGAGTAGCAACAATAGGAAGACAAAGGCGGAAGGTGGGTTGATGTGAAATAGTTATGGTGGATCAGCTTTACCGCATTCATTTCCGATCTGAAATAGATATTTGCTGACATTGGCCTTGGCACCCCACAACAAGCTGAGTATTCTCTCTTAAAGATCCATTCTGATTAAAAATTATATTTTTAAATGGTAGATGGCATATACTTATATAGCGCTTTTATACCTACAAGGCCCAAAGCACTTTACAGTCACAGACTCATTCACCCAGTCACGCACGCATTTTTCCCAGGATGGAGGACATTTAAAGAAAATTAAGATCAAAATTACATTTCTGAGTATTTCTTTATTCAAGTCATTGGGAATCAGGGGCAGATTAAAAAATGCAGTTTCAAAAGTTTATAGTTGTAGCTCTCAGAAAAGGGTGATGGAAAGGGGGGTGAGGGGTTGCCCACAACTCAAAGGTGAATTTCTATTGAACTCCTGCTGCTCTGCAGAAACTATGTCCAAGAAAACAACATCGTTTTAATTATTTATTTTGGGCCTTAAAATGGTATCACCATAATTAGAAAACCTGTGGGAACGATTTTACAATTGATCAAAAATGGTCGCAGCTGGTCTTTACGAAAAGAACTTTCTGGAAGCCAGGTATCGCATTTTCAATCTGAAAGCTATAGGCTATTCTTTTTATATGAGTAGAATCATATCAAGACAGTGTTATGCTCAAGAATGCAACCTTAGACAAGTGTGTTGGTGAATACAAAGCTGCAGTGATGTGTTGTGAGCGTGTTTACTAATGGATCAGAGAGCTGAGGATGTGTTGAGAGAGACATTTCTGACAGATCCATTAAAAGATGTGAGCTCATCTCTGTTCAGCAGCAGAGCGTGAACTGAATGACGATCCCTCCGATTCCCTGACGAACTGACTGATTGGCTTATTCCCGGCTTCCTGATGTGGCGACAAACAATTATCCTCAATGACAGTATCACATTTGTCTAATTAATTAGATGTGTTTTCTGCAACAGCAGGTAGTTAGCACTGACAAGCCCGAGACTTTCAGGCTCTGCATGCAACTGAGATAAAGACCTCTGTAATTGTTCTTCGCAGCGAAACAACATACTCTTATTTGTGGAACTTTTTTTAATGCAGGGGTTTTAAACACAGATACGCTTCAAAGGAAATACTTCATCCTGGGTAAAAAAAGATGCTCCATCAGGCAGCTGTTGCTGGATGAGTGCAGCGATGATCTGTACCGTTAGACAGGCAGACATGACTAGCTGGAGTCTCTGTCCTCGTCAGTTGCCCTCTCCTGACACTTATCTGTCCTTACAACAGCTTCTGAAAGTAGGTAAGTTCACAGAATCCCTTGCTTCTTCACTCTCTTGATGTTATCTATGAATATCATATCCACTACAGCTATCATTTGGTGTCTGTTCCAAGAACCGGTAAGATTTTCATTGGTTAACTGGACTTTAAATGTGATCTTCTACAAATCCAAGGTGCAATACAAAGTTGACGATGTAACCCTTGTGCTATCCTAGGCACTTTAACATTGGGATTTGGGTCATCTAGACCCACTAGACAGTGCTCTGAACCTTTTTTCTTCAATGATTTGTGATCTTCACTGGTGTCCATGGATTACATGAAAATCTTTCCACCTTTATCCACCTTTGTCATGGTATGGAGAACACGTCAAAGTAAGGGTCGGATCACCTAAGATGGCTCAAGGGTTAAAGAGCCATGGTTTGTGTAGCCAGTATTTCTAAATCAAGGCAATGAAGTGGCTGTCCTATGCAGACAAAATCCTAAAATGACAATTTCCTCAGCTTGACTTGCAAGGATAATATGGCCCACAGCTTTGAGCTGTTTAGACAATTATCTCACACAGATCAGGCAGCCAATCTCTGGTCTCTGAAGATGCCAGATACTTCTCATTACTGTCCTTTACCAACAAGCCAGTTCCTGCTTTTGTGGGAAACAGATTCACTGAAGGTTGACCATGTGGAGAATCATCATGTTCATGGACCAGTCCAGGTTTTGCCTATAGCAGATAGACCATAGGGTCAGAGCGTAGTAACATTTTTGCAGAAGAAGAAAAATCCTTTCTTGGAGGCAATGAGAAGGAGGTGTCAGGCTGGTGTGGCTGTGGGTTCTCCCAAATGCTGTGGAGGATCCTGTTTATTACTCCATACAAAGAAATGTGTCCAACTTTATTCGTTCAGTCCACCAAACAAAAAAAAACCTAAATATGGAAATATAACAATAAAAATTTGAAAAAGTGTGCAAAACCCAAATCCTGCTACTGAATCGAAAACATGACACAATTTAAATGGCAACAAAGAAAATGAGATAAAGAATGCGCTAAACAATTTATATTTGTGTGTTTGTGTGCATCAAAGGCTCCCAGTGCTGCAGTCCCAGCAGCAACAAGCTGCCATTTGAGTGGGCAGGAAAGAGCCCTTGTGGCTTGGTTCCATCAAACTGTAATCCCAGCACATTATTACCATGGTGGGGTCACCTCTCCACTACTGCCCTAGGGCAAGAACAGGTGAAGAACACACATACACACACACATGGTACGCACACACTCACTGTGCTGTTTTTTTTTTTTTTTTTGTGGCAACCACTGCTTTGATAGTGTTTTCTTTGACAGTCCTTATATTACCTTGCCAACCTCCATAATGAATCCATCTGAAACGGGAAGGCTGAGGCAGCTGTCATGAATAATTTATCATCCAAACCCAACAAGTGCAAAATACACACACACGCACACACAACTTCCTCTAGACTCCACATACCTCACTCCTGTCATTCTTTCTGCCTTTAGCGGGACTTCTGCATTGCCAACTTGATGGACTCTCTTTGCAGCTTTGAAGATTACAATGCTGTGGAGGATTATGTGTATACTGGGTATACAGGTTTGGTCGGCCTGTGCCACAGCTCCATGTGCTTCTACCTAACAGGTTTCTCTTCGTGTGGTTTCTAGGGAAACCATCATTAGGGCATTGGACTGTGTGTGGGTGGAGAAAAGTCTTGTTCAGTCTTACAGAGCTCTTCTAATGTTCTACAGATTAAAGCTTTACTCCAGTATTACTGAAATACACCCTCTAACTGCCTGCTCAATAGAGGGAGGAGGGTTTGCAGGTTTAAGGAAAATCTGAGTTTACTTTTGTGCCACCGCAAATGTAACAGTCTTTTTTCAAACAACATTGGAGCCGTTTTTGATGAGTCAGTTCGCCTTTCAGTTGTACTCAGTTTACAGCAAAAAGGCGTTTATTTTAAGAAATGAAGATTATGCAAAAAGACCAAGAACTGCTTTCAGTAGGAAAACATCTTTCCTAATTACGTTGTTGCAACAGCAGTTTATCCCTGACAAATCAGCCTCAGATTACTTCACATTTCCTTCCCAACAACTCCATTTGGGCAAAGACATGAAAAAACATCTTATGACATAGTAAAAGCACGTTATTATTCATTGTTGGGAAGTAATTTATTTAACATTAACTGATGGTTAACTTATTTGGACAGACTGAAACACTGTAGAAAAAAAGAGGCATCACTTCGCCGCTCATTTGCACAACCATTTAGTCTGTAAACATTAGGGAACTGCTGTAAATGATTCATGGAGGGTGGGGGGCATGCTGAGACAGCAGGGTGCATTTCATCATGCCATTAACAGTCCAGCATGCAGAAATGACTTTTTCTGCTCCTACGAGCATGGCTGTTTCAGATCAATGCTTGTGGCAGTTCTTAAATCAATGAGTGGTGTTGTAACCATGGGATGCATCAGTGAAACAGACCCCCGGGAGACGTATAGCGAGCCACAGACCACTTGTCAAAAAAATAAAAACCGGAAAGAAAAATGATTGAGAAATGCAAGAAAAATACAAACTGGAAAACAGAAGGAAACAGGAAAGAATTACAGGGGGAGGGAGAATCATTGGAGTATGGCTTCATGTCAGCATCTAAATATAGTATTTTTTCGAGTATAAGTCACAGTGTTTGCACAATTTGGCCAGTGGTGCGACTTATGCTCTATGTGATTTTAAAAAAACATAAATAGGCTCATAAATTCATTATTTTCCCCTCTTACAAGTGGTTTTCCTTTCGTGGTTGTTTCCTAATAACATTTACTACAGAGAGCAATGCAGAAGAAGAAGCGCCGTACAAAATAAACATGGAGGAAAATCTAATCGTTCTCCTCATGAACTTTATGATTTTTTTTTAATAGCATTGAGACATATTATTCTTGTTTTTATTTTCCTCTCCTCAGATTAATGCGGGACAGCTGTCATGATGTGTATGACGTGGCAGACCTAGATGCTGGAACACGGAAGAAAACTCAGGTGAAGTAGTTGGTAAACAGATTTATTTTTCCAGGACGTAAAGGGGATGTTCGTAGAATGAATTAAGGAAGTCAGCAGTCTTGCCGATGCTTCAATGACGTCGGCAAGACTGCCAACGTCATTGAAGCATCGGCAAGACTGCTGACTTCCCGATGCTTCAATGACGTCGGAGCTGGACAAGAAGCGTGGCGGGGGGATTTCTTGGCTGACGTGATACTTGGCTGAAGTCGTGGCATGGCAGGAGCGAGCGAGGCAGGAAAGTGGCATGGCTTGAGTAGCGTGGCTGGAGCAAGACGGATCGAGCAGCTCGTGGAGAGGAGGAGACGAGGTGGACACTCGTGGTGAAGAACCTGAGAGTGAAGCGACAAGGCGAGGTAAGTAACTAGATAACTTTGAATACAAGACTTAACTTGGCGACCATATAAGCACCATTAGCGGCAACGAACTGCGAGGAATGCTGGGACCGAATCTCCATTAAGAAGGCTGGTAGCAGATGAGGTGAGTGTCCACAGCTGGTTCCAATCAGAGAGCAGAGCAGAGAGAGGAGGGGGAGGGTAGACTGCCAGAGGCACCAAGACAACAGCAAGTCACTAAACTGGGTCACAGTTTGATGATGACGGTCCTCTTATCAGTGGAAGTATAGCTGAAAGCGCCGTCATTCAGATGCAGCTCCTGCAGTAGATGGTCAACCTCATCAAAGACAAAATACACAATGATCTCATGAACCCAGACATGGGGAAGTGATTATCGATGTTTTTGTAGAACTTTCAAAAATAAATAAACCTGATCTCTAAACATCATCTGTCTTCGTTTCATAGTAAATGAGATATACAGTCAACACGTACAACAACATCAACATGTAGCGATAAGGCAAAAGATTTTATGGTAGCTTCTTCTACTCGCGACGAAAGCGTCTACTTTATGAACACAGTTTTGGAAGAGCACTGAGCATTGAATTTGATGTCAAATAAGAGGCAGCAGACATGAATGTGACGTGTGAATCGCATTTGGTCTGACCGCAGCATTACACCGGTTTTGGCAGATTTGTTCTGAAGTGTTGCAGTTTTCTCCCGATAGTGCGACTTATACTTCTTCTTTATTACACATATTTTGGCTCCTGTGACATAAAGTCCGGAAAATACAAGAAATAAAATGAGGTGAACATCTAAAAGCCCTGACCTCTTCAAGCACTGTTTGCTGCGGCACAGTTCAAATATGGCCATGCTAAAATAATTGCCTATTTAATGAGGCAAGTGAATCTCTGCAGCATGAATGACCTCCATCTTTCTCCATTCAATGTGTGTGTTTTCAAAAGGGGGGGTGGGGTGGAGTAATGGTCACAAAGTGGAGCGTGAAAAAGGTTAGAGAAAAAAAAATCACATCAGAGGAAGAGACGACAAGTGTGTCTGTCTCCTTTGGCCAAGTGTATTTACCTAGGTAATGATAGTCATCTGGACTGACGGGGCCTGTGTGTGTGTGTGTGTGTGTGTGTGTGGGGGGGGGGGGGGGGGGGGGGGGGGGGGGCTGGCTTAGCTTCTGTCTGCCTCGCTGTTTTGCTTTGGGGCTAGCTTGCTAAATTTTATATCACAAACACAAACAAACAACAACAAACAAACAGTCTATTTTTTTCTCATCTCATTTGATTTCCAGCTTTCTTTTATTCATCCCGTATTCTCTCCTACACCTGCAGTCTTGAAACATCGCTCATTTAACTAAATAACAGTATTTAGAGACAGATGTTTGCACATTAACCCTTGTGCTATCCTAGGCACTTTAACGTTGGGAGTTGGGTCATCTAGACCCACTAGACAGTGCTCTGAACCTTTTTTCTTCAATGATTTGTGATCTTCACTGGTTTCCATGGATTACATGAAATCTTTCTACTTTTATCCACCTTTGTCATGGTAGGAAGAACACGTCAATGTAAGGGTGGGGTCATCTAAGATTACACAAGGGTTAAAGCCAAACCATTTGTTTCTTGTGTGGAAAAACAAAAGCTCCCATTAACCCCTCAGTTCAGAGTTGAAACAGAACAAATAGGCTCTTTCAAAAAAAAGAACAACATATATATATATATATATATATATATATATAGTTGTGTGCATATCTACTGTATATATTAATGTGATTAAATTAAACTTTTTTTCACCTTAATGCTGTAAATCAAAAAATGTTAAAAATCCATTACTAATGGAATGACAGTGGTGCAGAGAAAGATGGTAAGAGGAAGGGGGGGATGATGGGATATCACATTGATGGCTGTGGGTTAATGGCTACACAGACGATGCATTTGTTTGTGTGTGTGTTATAAAAATGGGTTGAAACAAATGGAGCAGAGCCAGAAAGCCTCCATTGAAACATCATTACAGCTTCAGAAAAATTCCGCCTTTGGCCTAATAAGCACCGTGGGGTGAAGATCATTTTTAATGCGCACACGAGTCGTGCAGCGACGAAGAAAAAGTAAGTCAATGTAGAACGTGAACCGTGCGTGATTATAGCGCTGTTTATATGCAATCTATTAGTGGTTTGAACGCAATATGTGCATGATTATACAGTTATTATTATACAGTATACTTGAAATAAAAGTTATACATTAGTGGTGCATGCATGAAAAGTCCGTTAGACAAACGTGGAGTGTCGTGGTAAGACAAAAATTTGCAGATGCCTCTGGCAAAAATCACAAACAATTGCGTTATAATTGCGTTATAATTATGTAATAATTGTGCATAAACTATGTATAATATGCATAAATAGCTCAATTCTCAACAGAATTTTTTTTTTGATCAGCTTTAAACCGAATTCTTGTGAAAAAGCGTCAACCAAAACCCTCGACGGACATCTGCGCACATCAGCGAATGACGAACACAAGACACACAAAAATTACGTCTTTATCTAGAAAGACCAAAATTTAATCGGTGAAAATGTATGCAGTGGCTGTGTGACACAGGCTTTGGTTATTCACTTCTGAATTGTGGGTGGGACTGTTGGTGCGAAATAAACCCACCTCTTTCCCATCATCCATCTGCCAAGACTGGAAAGTTCATTTTTAACAGAAAGCCAAGGGTGCAGATTAAAGAAAATGCATAATTCTTTTTATTTCTTATTTGTTGGAGATCTATCCTGGTTAAAGGTGAATGCATATGGAGCCAGGCAGCTCAGCCCCCTCATTTCTTCATGTAATGAACTGAAGCATCTCACATGAGCAGGCATGGGCTGCTCATGCACAATCTGGCTGATGGGAACAAATTAATGAGGGAATGTTATCTTTAAGGAGCAGAGTAGGGTGTCTTTCCAGCTTTTTCTTAGTACTTTGCCCTTTTTTTTTTCTTCAAAAAAGCAGCAAAAATTGGGCCTAAATGCATTTAGACATGGATATTTGGAGACTTTTAGACCTTCAGTGTTTACCATAGGCATAGTTTGTGGATTTGCATTTATGTAGGGTTTGTCCTCTTACATTGTGGCTCTACTTAGGTTTTGCTTTCTTCCACCACATGTGGCTTCACAATGAAAACACGATTCTCCTCATCATAAAGAGGCAGGCAGGAAGATAATGTAAAATGAGTCGAAGCTGAATGACTCATTGGGGGCCAGCGCGCCTCACTCATCTTTTTCTCTCAATTTTGGAATTGTGAAGCCTCCGAGACGGCAATCAGCTGGAGATATGTCTTGAGGATAAAAGCGCGGCAAGAGAAGCAGAAGAAGAGCGAAGGAGAGGACGGCCTCTTCAGGCACTTCCATCAGCTTGTCGTTAGGAGGGTAATGAACCCAGCACCGCTGCTGCCAAGCAACCAATAAATCGGTAACACACACTGCATGCACACACAAGACAAAAACACACAATGAAAGTCTTTCAAGTACCTGAAATCTGTCTCTGTTACTCAGCCGCCATCAGACAGCCTTTATAATTACTGCATGTTTATGCGCAAAGGATGTGATCCAAGAAGTCCAACACAAAAGTCCATTGTTCTGCTGGGGCTTTCCAAATTACTTACATTTTACTGCATGTTCTTGTTCATCAGGTATGCTGATTTGGAAGAACCTGAACAATCTACAGTCTGTTCTGTCAAAAACACTTTGGTTTCGTCAAATGGGGTCACATTTGATCCCAGAGAGCCACACATACAGAATAGCTATACAATGTAATTGTCGTCTCATCAGACAACTATATATGTGTAAGAAAAATTCCTACTATAAACAGAGTACACAAACATGAAAACTGAAAAAGTGATCAAGATAAACTATATTAAAAACAAAACATGTTATGATGTTGTAATTGGTTGTTGAAAAGTATTTGTTTTTGTGATACAAATGCTACGTTTACTCTGGAGTTTCTAAAAGGTTTAAAATATATTTTTTTCCCAAGATTCTCTTTGAAGATATTTAGAGACTATATAAAGACTGGATCCATTATTTTACTTAAACACCTGCTCTAATTATCGTTTGATCTATAGTAAAAGCGGTGCTTGCAGTGTTTTAATAATTCTGATTGCAATTCTGATTGCAAAATTTAGAAAAAAGGGTCGTCTTCTTGGACATAGTTTCTTCAGAGCAGCAGTAGTTCAGTAGATTATTAAAAAAGCCCTTCCCCACTTCCCGTCAACAACCATCTGTTTACACTCTCTTCTGTTAGCTTACAGTCTCTCATAATCCCAGCCGAACTTTACAAATGTAATATAAATGGCGAGCTATATTGGAGCTATCCAGTCGTATAGTTTTGATCCAGATACCAGCACAGATGAGGAAAACAAAGATGTACATGGATCTATTTGTCTGCAAGTGGATTCATCAGAATGCAGCGGAGCAGAGAGATTGTTGTGTGCCTAGTGTATTTTCTACGTCACAAAATTTCAAACGCCCTTTTCCGTCTGCTCCTGATTTACAACTATTTGAGTAAATAAATACTCAGAAAGGTAGTTTTGAGCTTAATTTCCTTAATAGAAATCTTAAATCACCCGAAAAATGCCACAGGGAGATGCTAAAACGCAAAAACATGATTTTTATCAGAGTGGGTCTTCAACAGGAGATAATTAGAACATTCCAAACTGTAAAATATAAATCTATTGCACACACAAAAGCAAGGATTTTTGGTTTATGATAAGTTATATTGGCAAATCGGGCAGACTCCCAAATCTTGGCAACCTCAGTTTTTTATCCTTAGTGAGATGAGAAAGACTTTCATTATGATGAAGATATACAAGTCTCAAAACTAACGGCACCCAATCAAAGTCCAGCAATCGGATTAAATCAGAGTTTGGAAATTGGATCCACAGTAGAAGTTAAAGCAAACTTAAAAAAACATAGAACAGGTTTTTAAGGTTGCAAATATTTTTGTTAAAGAAGTGATGGATAAGTGAAAACAGATGGAAAGCTGCCAGCTGTCTGTTCACCTGGCAGCAGTCGTCACCAACAAACTGTCTAAAAGTGCGGCTCTTATCCTGAAAAAGACGTTTCTCACACACAGGTTTGTGATCAACTGTGCATAATCTTTCTTCAAAAAGCAGAAACCTCTTCAATCAGAAGTGAGAACTCATTTGTCTCCAGACTTGCTCCCTCAAAGTTCAGTTTCTCATCTATGTCCGTTTTCCAGCAAAATACTGTATCAAGGTCAGATTTAGAGTGACTGAATAATGTACTCAATAAATTCTTCTTCTTAATTTTTACTCATTGAAATCGTTTTTCATCATATATGGAATAAATTGCATTTACAAAGATCATCTTTGTATTTTGGTTTTACTAAGAAAAAAACTGAACTTTAGAAGGACGGATGAAGTATTGAAAAACACTGACATGCTAATGGCCGTTTGACACAAAGTTGATTTATTAGAGGAGAGAAAGTTTGTTTATGGCCATTTACTATTTATACATCTTTTTGGGGGTTTTTTTTGTGCAAAGTTCGATTTGAAAAGAAATCCAAGATTTATTCTTTTGTTCAAATTCTTTAAACAGCAGTATTTCACTGTGTTTTCTTACTTGTCTTTTATGATCACTGTTGATTATTTTCTCTTAGAGCAGAAATGTACTGTTATCATCTTAACAGAGTGGAAACGCCTCCTCTCTAATTTGATCTAGAAACATGTTAGTTAATCCCTGTAACCCTTGTGCTATCTTAGATGACCCTACCCATACTTTCACGTGTTCTCCCTACCATGACAAAGGTGGATAAAGGTGGAAAGATTTCATGTAATCCATGGACACCAGTGAAGATCACAAATCATTGAAGACAAAAGGTTCAGAGCACTGTCTAGTGGGTCTAGATGACCCAACGTTAAAGTGCCTAGGATAGCACAAGGGTTACAGTGCCAAAATACAGCCATTGCATTAGACATGTTGCATAAGATCATTCTGGGAGCATTAGAACATGTCTAAGCTTAATTAGCGAACATGAATCTCCTGGATGGCGAGGTATTCTCAGCGGTTCTCTGCTCTCGTGTCCACACTGGTCACACTCACAGAGTGGCTCGGTGGCCAGACTGTGCTGTTGATTGTAGGTGACAGGGACACTGCTGGCCAGAGGGAGCGGGGAATGTTGGCATGACAATGTTGAAAGGTCATTACCACAGCACTGTCAGCATCATCAGTGTGACACGGTGCTGAAACACCCGCAGAGAACATGACTGGAGACTGGAGTCCATCCCTCCTTTTTTTTCAGTCCTTAGAGCCAGAAACAAATACATATAACTTTCTCAAAGTAAGTGCAAAACTATTATTATTATTACGTCAATAAAAAATATAGATTCCAGATGTGTATTGCTGTTTCTTTTTTTTTTTTTTGGGGGGGGGGGGGGGGGGTTGCATATTATCAGGTGTTAAAAGAATAATAATCAAATAAGTGGATTACATAATCTAAGTTTGCTCTTAGCTGAATCTAAATCTCTTCAAAAACACTAGTTTTGATACCAGAGGCAACAAGAATACTTGTTTATGGAATAAAGTTATGCAGCTGGGGATTTTTTCCACTCTCAGAGTATCTTTCTGACCCAGAGGTCTGCACTGTGAGGCTCTGGAGTCGCCGCATATGACTCTTTTACCTACCCCCCACCCCCCTGTGGTTCCTTGGCTAAAAATAACAATAAAATAATGGTAAATGAAGTGTTACTTATTTAGCACCAATTTTATTTTTAGTTAATCAGGAATATGATTTTATGACCGAGTTGCATCTAAAATAAACAGCAAAACACCACAATGTTGGCATTAAACTAAATCAACAGGCTTTATGTAAACAACCAGTGGATGCACAGGTTTTAAATCCTTTGGGAAAATGTTCATCCATCTGTAGGCTTTGTACACGATTGGAAAAAGTTTAAGCACGTAATGCTGACCATAATGCAGAGGTGGAGCGGCCGACCTCTCATCAGAAGATTGTAGGTTTGGTTCCTGTCCTGCTCGTCCATGTGTCAAAGTGTCCTGAGCAAGAACCATACGTTGCTCCTGGTGGTTATCGGTTGACGCCAGTGTTCAACAGTGGAGCGCCATCAGTGTGTGAATGTGTGTCAGAATCAGAAGGCTTTATTGTCATTGTACATAATAATACAACCAAACTGTTGCAGCCTCGATGTGGTAAATACTATAACTCTAAACAAAATATGTACAAGAATCAATAAAAATACAAGTAAAATGCTAAAATATACAAGTGTGTGTGGGTGAATCGGACTGTGACTGTAAAACCCCTTAAAAAAGGGGGTAGTAAAGAAGGTAGTAAAGCGCTATATATAAGTATAAACCATTCACACCATATTTAGAATAACAGGAGGATAAAGACACATCAAGGTACACTTAAGGTAAAACATTTGCTGCAGCAGGATGATGCAAACTTAAAAAATATTTTGTATGACTCTTTTTCAATAGGAAACAATTTCATGTTTAGAAAATTGTGATTTAGCTGTGTTGATAAATGACAAAAACAACAATCGTTAATTTTTATTTTTTATTCTTTTCTTTAAAACTTTTACTATGAATAAAAAAACTTTAGAGGTTTTCACCAGGGACTCTGGTACCCCCCACACTTTGTAAATTCTTCGTTTTTCCTTTTAATATAAATATCTTTAGAACTTTTACTTTGAAACAATTATTCCAAGTGTGTTGATCATTTTAAGTTGCATGCTGGTTGGACTACAGGTTTTGCTTTGCCTTCCATGTTCAGTCATCAAAGCAAAAGGCACTGGGAGATGGTACTCTGGCTTCAGCTGGACGGGGTTCAACTCCCTGCAATGTCCTTTAAATTTTTTTTGACTTTCAAATGAAACATTAACATATATAGTCTTCAAAAAAGGATTACTCTAAAGTCTTAAAGATTATTCTAAAATTTTTAAAAATAATTTAAAAGTTTTAAAGATGATTCTATGTCGATAAAGAATTGTTTAGGAATTGATTATTACATGTATATCATGTAAATGTATTCTTTTTTTACTCAATGGCTTGCATTGGTTTGTATTATGATGGTTCCAACCAGTGTTGCCAGATAGTGTCACAGTTTTCCATGAAAAAAGTCATCTGAAAAACCGCCCAACCATTTTATGACCGCGGACTACGGGGGTTGGGGGGCAAAGCAAAATAACAGTATCAAGAGAATCAACAATACACAGCTGCCCCACCCCCTACTGTACTAATTTCCTCCTAGACTAATTTAGATCCGGTATTTTTAGAAAGATAGATCAGACTAAAAGATAGATCCGGCTCATAATAAATAAAATGAGTACACATTGCTCGATGATGGCACCATGAAACTCCTGACAGTGGTAAAACACCATGCTATATGTTTCTTTGGTCTGTGTGGTCCTTGAGTTCTTTTAGTGGGACCGGATGTCTGTGTTACAAGAACGCAATAGCCTTACTCTCTTCGTTGATGGCGCCATCCACAACCGAAGGTCCTCATTTTTGTTCTTCATTTCGTCCCCATTCCTCTTTAGTAGCAGGTCCCTCCAGCTCTGTCACCTCTTCTTCATCAATATAACTTCCAGTCTCAACTTCATACCTGACTTCTGTAATACTGTAAAAGCAAAATGACAGTTAAAGAGCCACTCCAATTAAATGGTCTTTTAACATGTTCTTGTTCATTTTTCTGATGATGGGGGACATTGTGTTTCGGAGAATTACTTTATTTAAATGATTGTAAATCAAGAACAGGCAAAATAAATGCTGTGCGAAAAAGCTTGTAGTTGTTATGTAGAAGCTATCAGCAGGGCACAAGCTCCGCTCCATTCTGATACATCCACTTGCAGACGCATAGATCCATGAAAGCCTTTGTTTGCACCGACCCAATTTAATATGTTGATCTAACTTAAATTTTTGTTTTTTTTATTTATACAACTTAAATTGACACATTTTTCTAAAGTTTCAACCAATGGGACATGTAATTTCCATATCAAAGACATGAATGACCCAGCAATGTCTTGCATTACAAGCCAGGAGCTCGTGTGTCGTGGATTCTGTCTTTAATACTGGAACATACAGTGTTTTTCCTCACAGGGGGCTGGTCATCATCTTCCCCCATGCTGATCATGATCAATGGGTCAGACTGAGCACCTGAAACCTCGGAGGTAAAGGACTGCTGGAACCAACCAAAATAAACAGGAAAGGGTTAACAGTTGATTTATTTAGGAAAAAGTCATTTCAGATAAGTCACTGGTTTTATAAATGCCAAAGAAGAGAGACTTTTCCATCCATGTTGGCTGCTACTCATAATGATCAGCAAACTTAAACTGCTGCGTGTAAAACAGATCACAGACATTACAATGTGCTGCTGCCGTCACTTCAGAAAAGGTCAACACAGCTCCATTATTACCTGACGTAAAACCTGGATTCTTCATGTTTTGCTACTTTTTCAGCAGTAAAATTTCTCCTTCAAAATGGCACTTTTTTCATGATTTACTCAATTATTATTTTTTTTAAATTCTGTTCTCTGTCAAAAAGGTCAGGTTGAAATTTTAGACAGAACAGGAATAAAGTGGTATCAGAGAAAAAAAAAGGCTAATAATATTCAACACACGTGAAAATCATGAAGCAAAGATGTGTTGAAGCATCTTTAGTGTCATCTCTTTTATATTTCATAGGCATCATTTATGTCTCCATTCAGATGGGAGTGCAAGGAACTTTCATGGTCTCTGTAATAGCAGCACATTTTTCTTGACGCTTGCTTTTTGTGTCCTTTCAACAGAAATGGAGGCTGCAGGGTTGTGCTTCAACTGTGACATGCCCTGCTCTCTTTGTCTCGTCGTTCTGCATTCTTCCTCTTGTAGCTTCTCCAGGTTGAGAGGGAGCAGAGGGCAGGAGGAGGGAGTGATTGGAATTCATTATGGTCAAATGATTGCAAACTCTGCAAGCCAAGAGGCTTTTCTAATCACAGCTGAATGGGCTGGAGAGTTAATGTGGGCAGGTTGTGGAGTGGAGAGTAGAGGAGGAGCGAGGACTCCATCCACAGCGTAGCGCTTTTGAGGGCTCTTCACGCAGCTCTAATGGTGGAATTGTTCTGACACTGAATGGATACCTGAGATGCCGTGTTTATGCTCACGACTCACTCTCAAAGAAGAGTTCAGTTCACCGCTCTGCAGAGATTCTGACACACAGCTGCTTTTCTTTCACAGAACATGTGCCCCAGGAGAGTAGGTAAGTTACCAAACGATGCAAGATATTTTGAAAATGTTCAGGATTTTTAGAATTCAAGGCTCTCCGGAGAACAGGCCAGACTTGAATGCCAGTGAAGATCTATCATTTCGCTGATCTTGTTGCAGAATTTGCAGCCGGGAGCAAAATAACGACCAAGAATTTTCTAGGAATGATTACTCATTCAGTTACTTTCCATCGTGAGGGAAGGAAAATTACGTACGTAACAACAGTTCTATACATCCCAGATGACTGCCAAAGGCCATTCTTCAAGAAGTGATTGATCCTTCCAGTGCTTGAAGATCCACCTTTAGCGGTCAGAAGGGATAAAATAGAAAAACTGTAACTATGTTCACACTATGTTCACACCTTCAAGAATGTCACCTGTCATGTGACAGGTGACATTCTTGAAGATGCATTTAGCCCATGGTATTCACACCGGAAAAGCAGGAAGGGGCTTCTTCTTATTTGACTACTCTACTCTTTACTAGCACATGTCCACCACCAACAGTTGGAAGAGGGTTGGTGCAAAATGTCAAAGTGGTGCACATCTCGCAAATCGTGCTCCAGGCTTTTTCTTTCACACCTCTATTCCTTTTTTTTTGTTTGTATTTGGGAGATGAACACTTTATTTGCATTTTGTCATCATTTTGACTATCAAATGAATATACAAGCTTTGTATGGGTCTCACAAGACTTTCAACAGTAGTTCATGGTTATTGTTCCCTTTTTAAAATGCTAATCGTAAATGAAATAAACCAAGCCAAAAGAACATCAACATTTTTTTTCCTCTAGGGGCCCAACAGCATAGCCAAGCTTGCGACTCGACGTACCTGTTGTAATCATTAATGCCGTCGGTGTTGTCACCTAGTTTAATTTTTTTCTTGGTTTCCAGAAGTTTCTCCAAGCTGTTTTTGAGCAGGGTACTGACTTTGTCAGAGTCTTTGCATCTCCTTCTTTCCCAGCATACTTGTCAAAAACACCCCTGAGAGCCTGCAATTGCCTTAAACATTATAGTCATGGTGTCAAAAGTTGTGAGACTTACTAGACCCAAAGAGATGGTGTCACAGCTCTCATCCGATATATGCAAGACTTGGTGTCATGTAATTGATTCAAGCCGCGCACAAACCACAAATATTTAATTCTCCTTCATAATCAATATTTAAACATTTGGCCCTTCCATGAATAAAAACAGATGCCATCCTTACATCAATACCAAATCAAAGTCATCAACGCGTGATCAATGGATGTCAAAGGATGCACGTTTTGTGCGTAGGGTCCAAAAAAGGATTTAAAACTTGCATAGCTACTCGTGAACGTGGAAGTTTTGAATGCAGAAGCATGAAACGTACACATACATACATTTAAAGGACTTTTCATTTCCAGTGGTTGCTTGAACGCATGTTGCAGAGGCTGGTGTGAACGTGGCTCTGAGGCACAGTAATCCTGCTGTCCGTGCAATTCAATCTGACGGTGCTGAAGAGACTGTACCCCCTCCTTCTTATACTGTTTCCAGCAGAAGACGACTCCTGATTTTGGGTCTCTCTGCTCCTCCTCTAGCCGTCTGGGCATCTTGGCTCCTTCTACAAAGGAGCTGAACAGTTGGCACAGAACGGGCATCTGAGGGCTGTGGATCAGAGGAGAGGAGATCACTCATCCTGCCACATACTTGGCTCCGGTTTTTGGGACAGGCTCACTACAGATTAGCCTGCAGTGCTAACCTGTATGATGCAGAACACTGGTGGAGCAGATCAATGGCAACGAGACTCCCCGCAGACTTTAAAGACATATGTGCACATGGCAGATCAAATTAAAATGCTGACACTAAGGTGGTTTCATCTCTTGGCAGCGGGTTCTAAAGGGCCACCTGGCCGGCGCTCGGCGCCTCAGCTCGTGACAGTCCTCATTGCTGATAACCGCTGGTGTTATCTTGGAAATTTTTGAGTTCTTGGATTCAAAGCCATATGTCTCTGTTAGCCTGTGCATAATGTGGAATATATTACACCACTTAATGCTGGGCTTCTGTTTTTGAGATCCACAAAGATGTGAAAGAGCTAGAAGCTAGAGAGTACGCACTTTATCCAAGAAATAAATAAAAGGCTGACATAATTAGACATATTTTAAATGGATGCAGAGCTGCTACTATAAATGTCGTTCATTTTATTATTTATTATTAATAAAATGCTCTTTGTTTACAAAAAGCATTTTATACACCAACAAGCTTTTTCCTGGTGTAGAGCATTCAGTGGAATACTCATAAATATAAACGTCTGAGCATATTTCTGAACTTTTGTCAAACTTGTCAAAGGCTTTGAGGTTGCTATGTAAATTATAGTCCATGAACTACATCCACACACTAAGAGGGTCAACTCACTAAAATAAAAAATCTTCATCGAAATATTATTTTAGTTTAGAAAATAGTTCACACTGAAATACACCTGAAACACCTCAAGGACTGACGAGAAAGAAAGGATTCCTGCAGCATCTACATGAGGTTTAAACAAACCTAAAAAAAAAGTAAGCCATTTGAAAAAAAGGCATTTGTTATTGACCATATTATAAAAAATCATTTGGAAGCAATAAAACACCAGTCAATCCCAGCAGGGCAGCAGCTGTGCTCTTCTGTGGAAATCTGCAGCAGGGGGGCTGAGCGGTCAGAGCCTAAAAAAAGTGAGAAATCTAACTTTTGTTTGTTGTTGCCTGACGGCAGCATCATCAGAGCGTTGAGAACCCAAAGCTAGTGGCCCAACCCACCCGTCACTCACTGTTTCTGCTGCTAAGCAGGTGAACAGTTTGCAGGTTTTGCGTGTGAGTTTGAACAAAAGCAAAAAGATGTCACTGGGTCAGCCTCAGTTGTTTTCTAAAAAACACTGGCAGGTTGGATCTTGGCTCCCCAGGGCCTCGGAGAGTCATCAGCTTCACTCTAACCTATGCACAAGCACTTATGGGGTGCAGCCAAACAGCCGCAGAAGCATACATCTTCATGGAATTTTAGGTCTGAAGCTACGTAGACACTGGCCTGGTCAATTGACTTTCTAGCAACCGTGTTCAATGAAAATCAACGCCTGAATGCCTGCAAACCTGTGTTTTTCACGTCCACACATCGCTACGCAATTTTTAAAGTCCATTCTTGGGCTCTACATACAAACCAGGCATTTATTGAACGTACACTAAAAAAGTTCAACCAGTTCAACTTTTGACTGCCTGAACGCCAAAAAGTGAAACTTTGATCAATTAGGGAGTGGGATTCGGTAGTGACGCATAGGTAGTGTCCTTTTCAAAAGACTGAGGGGGCGACTTGTTTGAAATCTATCATGGAGGAGAAACGAATAATTACAGTTTGTGCCCGGCCGGGATTATTTTAGTCTTTCATATGTTGGAATAGAGCTCTGGAAAAAAAATCTTGGATAGAATTGCACCGCTTTGACATTTTGCACAAAGACTCTTCCAACTGTAAGTAGCAGACGTGAAAAAGAAGAAGCCCCTCCCTGCTCGTCCAGTGTGAACACCTAATGGTGAAAGCACGTTCAATATTTGTTTTTAGTGCATTCTTGAACATGCATGTCACATGACCAATGTGAATGTAGCCTTATATGCTCAGCAGCAGAAGAAATCATGTGCTTTTATACTAAAATCTAGATGTCAATCTACTGTGTGGCTCCATCTACCACTAACATGCAGACAAAAAAAAGAAAAAAAATATGTTTATTATAATTGCGTTCTTGCCTGAGTAAAATTTGGAATAAATAGTGCTTGTTAGCCAAAAGAATTAAACGAAAGTTTATAAAACTTTAATATGAAAGACCCTGATGTGTCTGGGACAACTAATCTTTAAAGTGTGAATCTAAATGGTGTTAAACTAAATATGAGATCCCCCTGCTGCTAATGAGACAGTTAAGCCAGAGGAGGCCGCACATTGCTAGAAAGCCTGACTGATCACACTGCTAAGAGGCATTTATTGAAGCTGGCAGATCTCATTTTCACACTCCGAGTAAACCTGACTCCTGGTGTTAGTGCACAGGAGGTGTGACATGTGTGCCAGATGCAGTTCACTGCTAACAGGGGTGGGATGGTGCAGACTCAAACTCGGGTTAACCAGCACTCCATGTTCCCCTGTTTATGTCCAGGCAAAGGTTGAGTGTCTCGACAGGTTAAATATATCCAAAATGAAGGGGGCAGAGTGTGCTTCATCCTGTAGATTCATTCGAGGGCTTGAAATTTCGGATTATTAATAACCAAAGCACAAACAGCCTGACAGTACTTGATCTCCACGGCTTCATGCTCTGTCAGCACTGTTAAAAAGGAAAAGGCTGCAATGTGGAACATACAGTCTGCCACTTTTGCAGCTGCTTTAGATAGCTTTCAGAGTGGATGAAATGAAGTGAATCTGTCTGCAAGCTGAGCTGGAGCCTGGATGACCCCTATATATGGAGGTGTAAATACCTTACACCACACCACTCGAAAATATCTGACAATGCAGATCTAATCCCAGCAAACATGTGACAGTTACGTCACTCAACATTTCAGGATTTCAGCGGTGGCCTTTAACGCGCAGCTCAGCCACCCGGCCTCTGCTGTTCTCTGAGGGAGAGGCTGGAAGGGGGCTTAAGAGGAAACGACAGGTGGAAGCTGGGTGATGAAACCTGGATCGCCCAAGGGGCCTGCTGGTTGCTTTCAGCATGATTGTGTTGTCACATCCCCCGGTGGTTTGACTGCCAACCTCCCAGCCCCCAGTTTCTTGCTTTATCTGCACCAGTCTCCCCCCTTGAGCACCAGCGCTCCTGTCTGCGCCCATTACCCATGCGACAGCAGAGACCCCCCAGCAGAAGGAGCCGCTGATACTTGTCAGCAGGGAGATAGTGTGTCTGTCTCCAGTCTCTCAGTGTGACTCATGGACGCACATTTACAAGCTTCAAACGTGAACTGTTGACACATACTCTTTCACAAACATCTATGTCACCTGATCATGCAGCACACAGACACATGTGAGATTACTGAACACGAGCATGATACCTGAGACATGGTTTCAGCCACTTCCATTATCTCTAACCTTAACACGCTTTGTATTTTATTGTGGGCAGTGAATTTAAATCCTAAATTTAGACCTTTAAGTAGCTGAATATTTTGGAAAACGTTTTTAATTACAATCAATGAGTATTACATTGTAATGTGCAATAATGATTACTGAAATGTTTAAATTACAATCAATAAGCTATTGATTTTCTTTACTTGATCTGCAATGTGTAGCAATAATTACTGTTTTTTTGTGATAATATGTTCTATTATACCATGGTCCGGGTGAATACACGATTCTGATTGGCTGCTGGGTGTGCATTAAAACCTGATAACCGCACAGTGAAAAAAGAAGTTCCGGCGTAGTGTTTTGTATCACTACGCCGGCTTCTTTAAAACAACCTTTTGCTTCATCATTTGGATAAAAACAAGCGGTAAGAGGTGAACTTTCTTTCTGAACTGGTGCTTTATTCCACTTATCGGGACGACCAGCATATATATATATCGCAGAATCTTGACTGCAGCGGTGGTGCGGTGCGACGCGGACTATTTGTTACGTGACGCCGCATCACGTAACAAATAGTCCGCTTTTTGTGAGAAAGGCAATCCAAAACAAGAATTAAGGACTAAAAACTGGTTAATATGTATTGCTTTTGTAAGTGACCATAGTATAAGCGGGTTAATGGCCTTCGAAGTGTGCGTTATTACTTTTTAATGCACTTCGCGGAAGCAACCGTCCAACCCAAGCTTCCACGGCGTGCGTTAAAAAATAATAACGCACACTTCATCGGCCATTAACACTTACATAAAAATCAATGATTATTACATATTGATTACCGATACTGTTTACTGAAATCATGAATGAATGTTTTTCGAAGATAATCAATCATTTTGTAACTTGAAAAGAATCTATCGGATCAGAACCGGATAACAAAAACTGTAAAACTATAAAATGTATTAACTCAGTAGGGGTGGAATTAGATAAGCTCACTTCTTCTCACTCCTTTTCAAGCAATAAATCAAGCTCTACTTGACTTTAGTTAATGATCACTGTATTTAATTAAGCAAAATGTGATTAAAGTGACTTTTTGCTTTGTTTTATTTTCTGTCTTTTTAAACTATGCATTTCAACATTTCTGTATTAAGTTGGATAAAAATGTGTAAATTCTTTATTGCTTTGACTACAATGTTTGAAATAAATCAATAAATCAAATCAAATCAAATGTTGAATAAATGTGGAATATTGGCACACAAAAAAATTGTTTTCTTCTCATCAAACCACATGAGGTGATAAAGTGTTTTTGGAATGTCTTTATGCTATAATTTTTTTTTAAATATTTGAACACTAAATGTTTATGTTATAGACGATACAAATTTAACCCTTGTCCTATCTTAGATGACCCCACCCTTGCATTGACGTGTTCTCCCTACCATGACAAAGGTGGATAAAGGTGGAAAGATTTCATGTAATCCATGGACACCAGTGAAGATCACAAATCATTGAAGAAAAAAGGTTCAGAGCACTGTCTAGTGGGTCTAGATGACCCAACTCCCAATGTTAAAATGCCTAGGATAGCAAAAGGGTTTCAACTGCAGAAAATGTACTCAGACTTGGTCCAAAGATGGCTGAGATAAACCGGGACCCTAACTTATGTGGAGTGAACACTCCATTTAACACTCACTGCTTTGAGCGTTAAACTGTAAAAACTTTGGTTGCTCAGAAAGTTATTTTGCACTTGAAACAGAACAATGCAGTTGAAGCTCAAAAATATGTGCAAACAAGACAATTTGTTTTTTTATACTTGTTTATATAATTTCTATTAGTTATTTTTATTTTAAAATATTTGTGTTTTTATGTTATGTTTCATTGATTCTGATCTCCTGTTCTTAAAGGTATAAAAGATGCATATTATTTTAAAGCTCATACATTCCATAAAAAAGGCAAAATATAGCCATCATTTCAATCTAATATTGAACAGTAAGAAATGTGGTTTGATCTGTGAATTGTATGTCTTGAGAGGTGAATGGAGTCAGATTGTCACCACAGCCCTCATGACTAGTGCTCTGTTTTTATTAACTCTAAGGAGTCAGCTCAACAAAACTCTACTGGTCTCGTTTGGTTTGAAAACTTAGTTGAGGAGCACAGGGAGAACTTTGGACAATGATTTAATTGTCCACTACTCTGTGGTAACAGCACATCAATGAATAATTCAGACCAGTGTTAAACTTTTAACAGTCTAGTTATCCAAGATCTGAGTTCCAAGTAAATAAAATCGTGGTTCAAACTGATTAAGTTTCAAGTTTCTCAGTTAACAAATGTCCATTAAGTTCAGGTGCTCCAAGAACAAATACTCTGCAGAGCAATTGTCATCAAGAACTTGTTGGTTTGGTTGTAATTTTATTCTTCACGCAAAACTGTATTTTTATTGCTATGTAAGTCATCCAACTCTTTGAACAAACATACATCTCAAGTGTCACAGGTTCTATCATAGATGTTTTATCTGCATGTTTTTTGCATTTACAGAAATCTAATTTACTTTTTACAAAACCCGTATTAATGCCATAAGCCAGGCATGTCCAAAGTCCGGCCGTGGGCCTGTGTTATCAAATTTCCACAGTCTCACATGCACCTGTCATTAAATCGATAATATGGACAAGTGGAAATTGCAATAATTTTTTAGTGAAATAGAAAACAGTACGCTAAAGGACTGGCTGTATTTGCTGGCTGTAGTCCTTTTAGTAAAAATGTATTTAGCTTTTTTTTTCTGCTGAAGAACTGAAATGTATGTCATTGCAGCAAAATGTCCATTATAGTTCATTTGTATTTTATGTTAACATAAGGGTTCAAAGAGTGTCAGAAAGAATGGTTGGCCTTCACACATTTCCACTGCACCAAATCTGGCCCTCTTTGGACAAAGTTTGGACACTCCTGCCAAAAGTAGTTTTCATGAAACTAGCTGTATATGCTGTATGTTGATGCCATGCATGGAGGTTCACTGCCCTTCCAGTGCAATGTCAAAATGGTCATTGAGTGACTGGAAATCATCCCTGGCAGGCGAATATGTTGACATGGCTTTAATTCAGGTTGCCATATGACACTATGCCTGGATCTGCTGTCAGGGAGAAGATATGAATTTAGGCTGTCTGGCTGACACAGCTTGCTGAAATTCCCAATGTAGCTTTGTTGGAAAAAAAGTCTCAAGAAATGTTCACATGAATAGAAATGACAGTACATTTTGTGGTAATGACGTTCATGGAGAATCTCAGAAGATCCTAAAGGTCAGTGATGAGAAACTGTCCTAGAAGAAGTAGCTTATAAATCTGGATGAAGTCCTCAGAAGAAAGAAAAAAAAAATCTCTATTCCTTCAAGCCTCAGTTTTTTGACGAGCTTACTCCACTTGTCAGACCGAGTTGAATTATATTTTCTTTTACAACGGACAGCACTATCATTTGAGCCACAAATATCTCTTTCTAAGGAGATGATTGAAGATGTCAGGAAGGCATCAGTGACAGTTGCTGCAGGGTTTTCTCCGTGGTTAAACAAAACCGGAGGATTGTCGTCTGTGCATGCGCTCGTCTCCGGGTGGCATCTTTGCACTTTGATCGCTCCTTGTTTTATGTTTGTTGAGCATTTTTATGTGCCGTGTTTTCACACTTTAAGAGCAGTTTTTTTTCCCCCTCTGACATCCTGTTATGAGCTGCACCCACATAAAGGAAGGATTTTTAGTCACAGCTTCTTGCCAAACTTGTCTTCCGCAGCCTCCTCATAAATCAAAAAGGCAGAAACACCCTTCCAAAGAAAACAAACAACTTCCTCGTAGACATTTAAAAAGGAGAGGTCCCTATTACAAGCATAAAGAAACATGACACACAAAATTCCATTTGTTCCCTTCCTGCACACTTACTACACCTCCCAGCTTGTTAGATAGACAGAGGTGGTGGCGTGAAGGTGACATCTATCACTGAGCGAGCTGGCATGCTATAAATACCATCAGCGGGCTGCCTGTGGCCCCTCATAGCTCAGAAACAGCTGATGTGAGTGCTGAGGAATGATGAGACAAGAATGAGAAAAGTCACTGCTGAAATGCATTTGCTTTGTTTATAAAACAGCCAGACGTGAGCTGAACTAAAGAGGGTTTTTCACACAAAGACTGATAAAAGAGCTGCTCTGTCCAGCTCCTGCTTCATTTCAGGGTTTGGCCAGTTTACCCGAAGATCAACGTTATGTGTTCAACAGGTGTGACGCTGCTAAACCATTGAGTATTTCCAAAACTATCAACAAAGAGGCAAACCTTAAAACCTGCCTTTTATAATGCGCTTAAACATGTATCACAGCTTTGAATGAACTGTTAACTCTTTTCTGTTTGTTTTTAACCGTGTTCTTTTGTGTGCTTTAGGTATAACATACATCTGTCATCAGACTAAGAGTCTTAAACCACCCTGATTGGAAAGGAGCCACGGGCGTTTTTCATCGTGTCAGAGAAAGATTTGTGGCTTTTGTCAACCTGATGATGCATGACATTCTTTAATAATGACCCTGAAAGATATTGACTATTTTCATCACGTCTGATCTGTTTTTTTATTCTGTTATTTTGCTTTTCTGAGTGTACACAAGTGCTTGTACAGATCTATTCATAAAAAACTTAAAAACCCATGTCTTTAGGTCCACATTCTGGATGTCAGAATTCTCAGATTTTCTTTTTTTTTTTAGTCCCATAGCATTATCCACTGAGATCAGTTCAATTTACATTATATAATCCTCCCACAATGCCCCCCCTATATATCTGTTGTTGTACATCATCACGAGAATTTGGCTTAGAATATTAGCTTTTAATCACATCTACCTGGGGGGGACTGTGGCCTCCCTTCCTTATAACCCCCTCTGCCGACTTAAAGTCCAACCAACAAATCAGCTCATGATCAACAAGCTCATCAGTGATGAATAAAACATGTATCAAATGTTATATGTTTTAATCCTGTTAGTATCCATTAAAGTGACCAAACTGTGTTTTTTGGGCAGGTCTGTCTGCAACATGGTTGTAAAAAATCGTTTAAACGTTCTTGTGAAAACTCAGGTAAATTAGTTATTTCCAACAGCAGCACTTTTCATTGGGATCAAGATGTCATTCATTGACTCGTTGTTCTAATAGATGTAGAGTGTCTTTGTGAAGCTAAGACTTAAAGGAAAATTACCAAATAGTGAGTGACTGCTCTGTGTTCAAAAAGGCCTTTTTTAGTTTTTTTTGTTTCTTTCTACAAAGATAGCGTTCTTGACAAGGCCCTCCTCAAAATTTAACAAGCTATATCTTAACTGTAACATCTTGAAGAATAAAACTGTAACAATTATAAGGAATGTCACTGCAAAAATACATTTTGACTTTTTTTTTTGTAAGTGCCTGGAAAACAGGGAAAAAAAATCCCATTTTCAGCTCGTCTAAAGGAAAACAAGTCTGGATGCGACACAGCACAGCAGACTGTTTGATCTCCATTTGCTGTTCTTCCCTTCTCCCCTGCCCTCTGCCCTCTCCTGACCTGTCATTCTTTGAAATGGAGCTGTAGAAAATAGCTTACAAGTTTGGAATTATTGCTGGGGCCAGTACCAATCTTCTAATGCTTGTTACAGCCTGTTAGTTGTAGTTTCTGTTTGTCATTTTGGTATGATGGATGCTATGATTGGACCTTGGAAAGCCTATGAGAAAATCAGCTTAAATACGGCCATTGTGAAGAACAGGCTACTATGTAGGAAATAAACATTTGAAAAGTTTTACCAATGGATTTTTTTATTATCAAATAATTGTGTAGAAAATGACAACTGTTGCTTTTGTATTTCTTTTTTTTTGGATTATTATGCAAATATAAATAAGCTGAATTTGAAGACATTCTCCTGAACACCTCATAGAGCTGCAAAAAGAAGGTTCCTCCATCACTGAGACAGTTCCCAGCCATGCTCCGATGATCTACAGTTGCTTTGCGGACATATTTTTTGGGAAAACTAGTGTTTTCACACCAGAAATAAGGCCTTTTCCAGAGAGAACCCCTGTTTAATTCAAGAAGGGCCCAAGTCCAGAGACTTTAGTTTGCTAGTCCTCTGGAATTATAAAAGTGAGGTGCTTCATATTATAGCATTTGTAAGCTTTGAAGTAGTGCTAAATCTGGGTAAAGTATTAATCATTTGGTGTAGCTTCCCTTTAAGCTATGCAATTAAAATCATTTCCTGGTGTGCGGTTGAAAAGATGGTTGTCACAGGGTCACTTGCAAGTTTTTAAACAGAAGATTTTCTTCCTGTTTTGCGCTATTAGGAACCATTTTAAAATGTGTTGTTACCCCATATTAATAACAACAAAATATTTCAAACTGTATTTACTGATCCTTTGTTGAACCCAAAGATTCTTCCTCTTTGCTCTCTTCTCATGCCACCGTGTTAAGACCTTTAGTTTTCCAATCTTCTCATATTGTCCTCCACCCAACCAGGGCATCCTCAATCATTGGCCTACCCACTGTCAACTTCAACCCCAGCAGCAGAGCCATTCTGCACAGAGACTCCTGACATCTCCAACACTGTCCCTTCCTCCACCTTTGAATCCAAACTATGTACTTTTTAATACTCTTATTGTGTTCCTTTTTGTGTGTGTTTTTTTGTTTTATTGCCATTTTGTTTAAACGCCTAACTGGTCAACGGTCAAATACCAAGGTTGGGATCAATAAAGTATGTTTATCTTATCCAGTGAACACTTATAAGGCACATGTAAACAAATTACTTTACAATTATTATTTTTGTAATGATAAAAAAAATACAATTTCATTAGTATGAGGAAAAATAGCCAATAGTTCCATACTAAAGAATGCAGAAATACTAATTGTAGAAGTTCTCATTTGATGTTCATAAACGTTTCTTGGGTTGGGTATGAAGAAACTCTGGGCATGAGGAAATGTCAGTGCAATTACAGAGAAGAACATAATGGGGTCCTCTTGCTTAAAAAATCTAATTAAGGCGGATCTTTGCTGATCTACTGTGTGTGGACTCCAGACTGAAGCAGCTCAGGTTGATGTGCTGCGGTACATCTGGTGGAATATACTCAGTCAGTGTGTAAATAAACAATTCTCCCAACGCCCCATGAGGTCAGTAATGTTTGGTGTCTGTGTTTTTGCTCTGGTTCTCTGCAGACTGCTGTAGCCCGTCCCAGTTTGGTTCCACCATCTGTCCTAGTGGGGGAGCACACAGCAGTTTACACTTGTGCTAATGATTCTGTCAGTATATACGGACCTTTCATTGTCTTTTTCTATTTCTGCACGCATGACTATTATGACTTTGTAGATTATTAGTCCAAGTTCTGTCCTCTAATTGCTAGATTAAAACTTCTTACAAACTCTTCATACTGCCTCTGAGTCCTTGGAGACTTTGTCCTCAACTGAAAAACTTAACACAAAGTTTCATCTACAGATGGCTCATTATACCAATTTTAAAGTTTCTAAATTGGCTACTGGTCTCTTTGATGTAGATTTTAATGTCTCCTCATTTGTTTTGAAGCCTTTTGATGGTATTTTTTCCCCTTTTTCATCTGCTCCAGTCTAATTCTGTGAGTAGCTTCATACCTTTAGGTCTGTTGATGGAGGGTTTTTTAATCATTCTCACAACTAGAGCGTGTATTCTGAAGCCTCCCTTTCTATTATAGTCCACATCTGTTGAATTGCCTCCAGACCAAGGAACAGCAGAGTAGATACATTTGAAATAAAAGAAGAAAATCTAAGTATTTTAGGTAAGGAAAACTGAATCAAATTATTCACACCATACCATGACAAAAACAAGTCAAATGGTGGAATAACACTTGTAATGGAACGAAGAATTATAAAACCAGACAAAAACTGTTTATTTAATTAAAAGTAGCAGCACTAATGCCCAGGATTTTACAGTAAACAGCCACAATTCAGAATTAGACAGTGCAGTCTCTTACTTAGATTTGCAAAAAAAGGAAAACGTTGAAAGCATCCTTAAAAGTCCAACCCTGCAGCTCCTAGAGCTTTTTTTTAAGTGACTATTAGTCAAGTTAAGCCGGCTGTCAATGAAACAGATGTTTGGCAAAAAACACAGATTTCCCTTCAACATGAAGTCATCAAACCCACTATTGAGCCCAGTTTTTTTTAACTTGTTCTGCATTCACAAGCAAATGATAATCACTGATTGTACATGATTTCTTGTTAAATGAAATGTTCGGATGTTTTTAATGACCCTTTCCATTAGCTGTCGGAATCTTTCTTTCCTAATCACATTCATAAATTCAGATCCCAAACTTTTCTTGTTTTCGTGTCTGGACAAAAATGGTTCGTTGTAAGTAACTGTGCCATTTTGAGTGTGCCTTGAAAACTGGATTTTAGAACAGCAAAAGATGAGATGAAAAACACAGAAAGCAAGGTGGTTGTCATTTCTCAAGATGTGCAAGACTCATGACTAAAAAAAAGGTGTCATGTTGAATAGAAGATGCTAAAAAAAACATGCAAATGTGTCTGTGGGTGCAACACATATGAACTCAATATTAAAACATAATACCTGATCTTTCAGCCATTGATCATATTCAGTCTTAGTTCAGAATATGGTGTCCATGTAAATGTAGAGAATCACATTTCTGTCTTTATTGTAGCACAAAGTTTTATAACCACTCTTGAAAAATGTAAAATGTCAAAAAACTAGGGGTGTAATGATTAATCACCCTATACTATTCTAATTTTTTTTCAAAAAAATGAAGAAGTTGATTATATTGATTTTGGAAAACACCTTATGGATCGAGGCACGGTAGATTTATTTTACTATAATTGTGACAAAGTAGTTGCATCTACTTGTCACCTGTCTGTCATAGCTCATCACTTTTAGACACATCATGCAGAACCACCAAATGTTTAAGACTGGTTTGAATTTGAGTAATGTTTCTTACCATCTCTTCCTGGTGCACAAGGAACAAAATGGTGGCAAAGGCCTTCACTTCCTGTTTAGTATTTGGGCACAGGAAGTGGAAAGAATTTGGATTTCTTTGTATATGCCTTTTGTTATGATTTGAGTTGTTTATTTATGTTTGTCTTTATTTGCAGGACTTTAACTGTATGATTTACAAAACATGTCTATCTTTTGTTGTAATTATTTGAAACGTTTGTTTAAAATGGCTTCCTTCCTGGGCGTGGCCAGCCAATTAACTGGAGCCTATTAAAGAGACGGAGGTAGGTGTAAAAAGAGACAGAGCATTGAACTAATGTTCAATTTGGATTATTTGGAATCTGGAAAAACAACAGTGGGCTGAACTTTTGGAAGCTAATATGTGAATGGATTTGCCATTCATTCTTGTTTACTTGTTTGTTTGTACACATATTTATTTGCACTTGATACAGGGAATCTGGAAAACTTCAGCTGCACTGTTCAGTACCAGGTATTTCTCTTTGAGTCACACTGGTTGAAGTTTTGGCTAAAGATGTCCTGGATCCATTTTAGGTCAGTGACTCGGATTGTTCAAAATGAACAAATATTGACTATGAATTGTACTATCAACCACAAATTATGATTTGAATTAAATCATTGTTAAAATGAATTGTTACACTCCTACAAAAAACATAGTGTGTCTTTCTACTTATTCAAGCTGATTATAACAAAGTTATGAAAACATGATAGTTTGGTTCTGCAACCTTTGTTTTTGTCATTATTTTTCTTAAAATTATATTAGAAGTATTTAATTTTTTTATATGTACGAGTTGATAAACATGTGAATTGAGGTTGTACTTTAACAAACCTTTCAAAAAGAGTATCAGACAACTTTTATCACTATTGGAAGATCGCAGAAATGCTCTCTCATTGGGACACTGGTGGGATTTCCACACCCATTTTACTGGACTGCTAACAATGCTACCCATCAAGAACTCCAGAGATGTGTTTTGGTCCAGCTCAGTACCTCAGTTGTGTGCTGAGCTCAGCATGCCACTTCTGCTGCTGCAGGCCTTTTTGGCTCGCTTAGCAGAGCTGGTTAGCAGAGCTGCCTTCCGCCATTAGTGTGGCTCTGATCAGATTAGCTGCCAGGACATTTGCCAGCACGGTCACAGAGGAGAGAGCACACTGCCTGGCAAGGTTTGGGTTTAGAATGGCATATTAGGCAGGATGGAGTGACCAACACATTTAGCAGCACAGCCATGATTAAGGCATAAGAGTGCTAATTTTCATGTTGGTGAGTCCAAGCAGAGTTAGTGGCTAAATAGGTTGCATTACACTGCGCTGTCTCCTGGCTTCTCCATTACATAAAGAACTGTGCTAACAGTGCTGGTTTTTTATCATTTGTTTCCCACTGCATGAGGATGATTAAACAGGGTTTGACAACTGCTAAAGAATGAGAGGTCTGAGCGGTAATTTTAAAGGATTAACAGAAAGGAGATCAAGCAGTGAGTGGTACAGCGGCAGTAACAACAGTGTGTAGCGTAAGTGCCATGTCAGTCCCCTCCCACAGCTCTTCCTGCAGTGGAACAGATTGGACCCGCCGCAGAGCCTTCTGATTGCTGTGTCGACCAAAAGTCAGCTGACAGATGGCTGCCTCCGAGCGTGGTGCACCAGGCTTTGCTCTGCTCACATTGATGGAGGTCCATGCACACAAAACACAACATTAACATGCAAAGAATCATGTCCCAAGAAAATGGAAAGAGCAACGAGGATGCAGTTGTTTTGATCTTGGCGATGTCAGGGATGGGAATGCTGTTCTTCTGAAGGCTAAATGACCAGCTCCACATAAGACATGTTCAACTTCAAACACAAGTGGCCAGTAAGACGACAGAAAGCACATGTTTTCCATGAGCATATTTGTTTGCCGCACCTCTAAGTTGCTTTGCGTGGGAGCGATGAAACAAAATCAACTTCAAATTCAAACCAAACTCTGTTTGATGACAAAAATGGATTTATGCTGTGTGCAAGAAGAGAAAAAATAAAACAACTCCATCTGCCCTTACAAGTTTGGGTAAACCAAAGCCCTCATAGTGCAGTAGATTAGACAATAGCATTTGTTTGTCATGTTTGATTATTATAACAGCAAAAAAATACTTAGGAAAAATCTGGATTTGAGAAAAAGCACTTAAGAAAGTGTATGTAACTGCAGGTCTTTTGGCCCACAGCCCATAGTTCAGCAGTAGAGATGTGAGTCATTCTAATCAGGTAATAAAGGTTTAATATCATGTCTACTTTGCTGCACTATTAAGGTTGAACTGCCTTAATTTCCATTAAAAGATCAAAAGAGTGGAAGTCATTCGCGTGAAAGTAATGAGAAACTGATCAAATTTCAAAATAAAGTACCACTTCTGGCCTTCAGGCATTGCTTAGGCAGCAACGCGTGATCCCACGAGTCCTGCGAAATTGACAGCACTTGAACTCACTTTGCTTATGAAATGTGTGCAGTGAGGCTTAAAGTTAAGCTGCAGAGACCAAGAACACTCCACTTATGAGGCACCCAGTGTGTCAGGATTCAAGAACCAAGAAAAAGGTTTGCTGCTTTTTAATCTAAAAAAGCCAAATTTGCACATCTAAAGATCTACATAATCTTATTTACATTGCTTGTGGTTTATGTCCTCCAAATAAATGCAAAACCAGCTTTATTTTACACTTTTATTAAATGCAAAAATTAATCAAATCTATGTTATATTTCACTCAGTTGCAAGTTTAATCATCAAAATATTACATACAAATTAAAAGTATTTGTAATTTGGTCAAACATGTTGTATTTCAGACTTCAAAGACTCACTCTGATGTAACTCGTGTTTTTGGTGTTTTTTTAATGTGTTCTCGTGACATTTTTCTCATAACAGAGGACTTATATAAAGACAGGTAAGCTCAAAATTGCATTTCTGAGTATCTCTGTATTCAAAGGGTTGTGAATCAGGAGCAGACGAAAAAAATGCTGTTAAAAAAATGTGTATTCGTGACAATAAATCTACACTGCAAGCTCCCTGCTGTACGACTGGACATTTCTCACCATTTTTGTTGCACCGGTATGTGAGCTTGCAGTTCTAAGGGGCTGTGAGTTAACAGGAGAGCATACAAAAAGATGGATGATGGGATGTGGGAAGTGGCAAATTTCTAATGAATGACTGGTGCTCTGCAGAAACTATGTCCTTGAAAATGACACAGATTTTTTGGTTTTGGCTAAAACAGCCTAATCATAAACAAAAGACCACTGGGAACGCTTTTGCAATCGATCAATAGATGATCAGAGTGGGCTTTTAAGGTCTAAAACACAATTGGGATACCTATAGTTTGCTTTGGACATTGATGAAACTATCCATCACTAATCGATAAGATATTATTTTATGTTGCTTTCCTATTTATTCTTGTATTTTGGCGTGATCTGACTTTTAAATCTAGTCACATATTTCATCTTAGACATTTCTGGTTTATTCCGCTTTCATATAATCTAGTCAGCAAACTCATACAACTGTGAAATAGACAATATTATAGCATATCGCAGCAGCCATTCCCCAAAACAATTCACTTTTTTCTGCACCATTTACCCGCGCCCTCTGCCACATACACAGCCTTTGGATCTCCGAAGCAAATGGGTTGCATGTGTCTTATGCTTCTCCTACATCTCCTGTTGCCATAAATATCTTGTTCTAAAAGGCAGGTAATGAAAAACGCTGCCTTGGTAATCCATGACGGAAGGCAGTTTCATGCTAGTTTAGCTTCCATCACCCCCTTTTTCCCTCCACCGCTCACTGGCACGAGCTCCCATCCCCCTTTCTCACGCTCACCTGTCTTCTCTCATCTTCTCCTCTTTGTCCCTTCTGCAGAGAAAATGCACAAGTCAGTGGTCTGCAACAACATTTATGAATATTTCATCTGTGTTCTTTCTTTGCTTTATTTACCAATCAAGGCACCTATCAAGCTAGACGTGGAGCGTAAGATTGCAACTTTTTCCATTAACCGATTCACTAGCATTGAACTCTGGATATTCCATATGTTGTTTTATAGGTTTTAGGAAAAACTTTACAGTAAACAAAAATACAATGAAAAACCACGTTTTGGTTGAATTTGTGGAAAGTGTAGTAACTCACTGGACTTTGAGTGCTTAACCCTTGTGCTATCCTACGACCCCACCCTTACATTGACATGTTCTCCCTACCATGACAAAGGTGGATAAAGGTGAAATGGATTTCATGTAATCCAAGGACACCAGTGAAGATCACAAATCATTGAAGAAAAAAGGTTCAGCGGACTGTCTGGTGGGGTCTAGATGACCCCACTCCCATTAAAGTGCCTGAGAGAGCACACAAGTTAGTTAGTAGTTACACAAAACCTTATTAACACCTTAACAAATTGAAATGTTTGTGCAGGTTTTTCAGAATCGCAGACTCTTAACATCATTAAGCTGTCAATTAAAAGTCTGTGTAAACGTGCGTTATGGGCCTCCATGTTCAAGACTCTTGCTGTAATGCGTACTTTTGCAGGTTTTTACAATTGTTTTTGGTCTCTACATACAAAACAGGCAGCCTTTGAACGTGTGTTAAAAGTTAAACCGGGTCAGATTTTTACCAATCACTGGTAGTGATGTATGGATGGCGTCTCTTTCCATTAATGGAAGTACTGTTTGAAGATTGGTCATGGAAGAAAAATTAATAATTGTGGTTTTATATGGCCGGAACTCTATGAAACCAAATGTTTCATATATCGAAATAGAGCTGTGAAAGAAAAAGCCTGGAGCAAGATTCCCCAGATTTACATCGCTTTGACATTTTGCACCAAACCTCTTCCAATTATAGGTGACAGAGATGCGCTAGTAAACAAATGAGGGTAAATATTTTTATTTTTTATCTGAGGACATCAGTGCCTCACCAGCCAGGATCCACACTTGCGTCAGTGTAGTATCAAAATGGTATGGCAAGAAAGAGTCCCCCTCCACAGTTTTCTTTGCCCTACAGTCATGGAGGGAACTGGCACTTCACAGCAAGCCATTGATCAGGGTGGATTGCAGGAGACAGCAGCTCAGAGCTGAAGCCCTCAGAGGAAGACCCTCTTACACATCCTGGCAGCCCTTCCAACAGAATAGATAACTCCGGAGCAGCGGCTTCTGCTTCAGTTGGTGCCAGCAAATTTGAAATTCAAACACTGAGCAAGGTGTTCTTGAAGAGTGGTCAAAACACTTTGTTTTAAGGTTGAACTGAGATAAAACATTGTAAAGGAAAAACAAAGACTTTGAATTATTCCATGTGGTTTATTTTATTTAGTTCACTTTTGTCAAAGTGAAAAATTGATAAATACTGTATTCAAGTCACAGCTAACAGTTTATCATTATTTTTTAATGTGGTCAAATTTATTGAGATTGAGTATTTTTCGGATAAATAAAGGATTTTCTTTAATTAAAAAGAGTCCAACAGATAGAACTGGAGTTTAAGTTCAAGCAGGATTTTTCTTAGTTTGACTTCACTTGACTATTCCTTCAGTTCATTTGGACTTCTACAACACATTGTTGTCACTTTTATCTAATTTTGTGATGTTTTGTGCTTAGTTTTTGACCCTTTCAAGTACGTTCAAACAAAAGGAACAATACAGAACATCTACCTTATTCAGAGAGAGTATGTTATAAAATGGTGTCTATAACAATTGAATCAGTTAGTTCAAAAGGGGCCCAAGTCCACAATTTTTCAAAATAGAGATATTATGTTCTATGGTCTTCAAGGGAAAAGCTATCTGATTATGTGCAAAAAAAAAAGTCCCAAGTATGTTGTAATGGATTGACTATGCTTGACATTTTAAATGCATTAAGTGCAAAATTCCTGGACTTGGGCCTCTCTTGAATGGGGTTTGCTTTATCCTATAGATGGCAGCACTAGTTATCCAACATGGCAGTGCCCCTGTTTAATTCAGGAAGGGCCCGAAAGGCGGAGCCTCAGAGATCGAGTTGTCTTACTTCTAGGGAAATGAAAATATGTCGTAAAAAATACTGATAGGTCATAAAAAAAAAACTTCTTTAGTGTGTCAAAGGTAATATATTATCACATACAGTGTATATGAAATAGTTTACTCTGAAAGGCTTTAGAAAAGGATGATATAGTGACTTTAATTTAGTTTCAAAATCCTTGTAGTTTAATCAGAGCAATATTGTAAAAATGAGAGTTAAGTCAACAAATTATTTTTCATAGAGCTTACTCTGGTACATCAGACAATATGCAAGAAGCGAGAAGTTTAATGATATGATTATCAGGGCGTAAGTAAAAGAGATGAAGATTAAACAGGTTTGTGAATGCATATAAAACCAAGTCATAAGGATAAAATTTAAAGATTTTTAAAATCAAAGTATAACTAAATCTAAAACAAAAAACTTCAGAAGTTGATTAAACAAATAGGTATTTTTTTACTTAATGGGAGTGGTTGTGCAGCACTATGAACATTTCTAGTTGTAAACAACAGTGTATAAATAAAAATACCCATGATGCTTTTTTGGGTCACATTTTGTTCAATATTAGTATTCAATCACATTTAAAAATGCTGAACAACACTTTTAAGAAAACAAGACAGGGTTCTTACATTATTCCTCAGACATCATCATCTTGTGTTTGCACGTGTACACAGGTTGTGTTTTGTTTATCCCTCACTTTGTCGCTCTGTGCCTCAGGCACAAGATCTCAGGTTCCTCCGTCCTCAACAAAATTGAAAACCATCAGGATGTAATTCTGGAAAAGGCCACACAGCCAACTATGTGCCGCTGTCACCTTATCTTCCAGACGTTAGTGCTCTGCTGGGCCTGTCTGTACCCTTGGGAAGACCGCTTAGAGCCCATTCTGGCCACAGCAGCAGAGAGGAGCAGAGATCAGTCATTTTAGTCGGCCTGTCACATTTGTTTTTAGAACCTGCAGTGATTCCATTCTGCTGGCTTTTGAATTATTTGACCCCAAAGGCATGTGACAAGCAGCAATGTGCCTGCAGTGGGAGTGGGGACTTTGAAGTGGAAGATTAAAAAACAATAAAGAAATCCAAATCAAATGTGGAACTTTTTTTTTTTTTTGGTGTAAAATATTTTGTCAAAGTGTTTACACAAAAAAACCTGAAAACTTTTCATTCATCTTCTTCCAATTTTTTCCCTTTCGGGTCACGGGGCTGCGAGAGCCTATCTCGGCTACTTGTGGGCGAAGGCAGGGAGCACCCTGGACAGGTCACCAGGGTAGACTGTCTACAATCACACACCCATGCACTCTCACATCTAGGGTCAATTTAGATTAACCAATTAACCTATGAAGCATGTTTTTGGATGGTGGGAGGAAGCTGTAGTCCCCAGAGAAATCCCACACATGCACAGGGAGAACAGAAAGGTCACCCATTGATTTTCTGGTTCAGGTCCCCCAGCCAGGACTTGAACTAGGGGCCTTCTTGCTGTGAGGCAAGACCGCTAACCACTGCACCACTGTGCAGCCCACCTGAAAAGGAAGTTAATCACGTCAGGAATAGAGTCTCCACCTTTCGTTGTCTATAGCAATATATTTCTTAGAAATGCAGAACAAGGAGAATCATGAGCCCAAGGGCCCTCATAGACCTGAAAACTTAGCACGATAAAAAAAGAAACACATTTAATAATATAAATGATGATGAGATGTAAAGCATTAAGACTCCTAGATATGAAGGTCACATAACTTCTTTAATTAAGAATTTATTTAATTTGTTTGTTAAGATACACCCATCTAATTAAAAATAAAGAGCAGACACAGCCGATAATGTTCAGATACTTGAAAGAAGTCGTCCTTAAAACACCAGGTTGTCTACTAATTCTAATGTACCATCACTGGGAAGGTTTTAAGCTTTCACAAGTTAAATATTTATCCTTTTGCTCATACGGTTACATCTGCAGCATATTTGACCATTCAAAAACATTAATTTACAGACTTCTGTCTTTATTCAGCAGTGAAAGGGTTAGAAGACAAAATGATCTGCAGTTCTACCCCTCAGCTCTATTTCTTACCATACATCACTAAAATGAAAGACCGTAGGGCAAAGCTAAAAATGTGAGGTACAAGGCTGAAGTGGGCATCTGAGAAACTGATTTTAACGTCCGGTTTCTCTTACCTTTTGAGGGTAAAGTTTATCTCCATCCTCTGTAAAATATCTGCATCTGGTTTACACTTGAACCATTAAAATATGTTATAGATTTTTCCTTAATCCGTAACTTTTAAAGTGGAAGCTAAAAAAATTGAACATAGACTTCAGCCTTGTCCAACTTTTAAGGTGCAACAGTTAGCTGGTATTTTCTAAATATAATCATAAATGTAAGTCCACTGTTTGAGCAATTTTATGAGCAGCATCCTTGTTTTCAAAAATAAAATGATGACACTATGTAGATAAAATTGCATTTTCAAGCACACCAGCATACATGCAATCTAGAGCCATCAAGCTACTCATGTGGGTGCTCGGATTGTGAAACAAAGCAGAAACCAAACATGCAAATTCCACACAGAAATGACCTGACCAAAGTTTTAATTCCCTGAATTTATATTTAGCTATGAAAAGGAAAATCCATTTCTGTTTTTGCTTTTAAGCAGAAGTGGTTTGATGCGAATTTGCATCAATAGATATCTAGGGGTTAAACCAGGAATCTTTATGCAATATCTTTCTTCCTATCTTGTTGTGCTTTAATCTAGAAATAATTACCAAAAACGACATGTAAAAAATGTTCCAACTTCTTCAGGGTGTCTATGAATAAACAGACACTGTAAAAGATGTGGTAGTTACACGCTGAGCTGGAATAAATACATATTTAAAATCAGTCTTTAAGCCATAATACTTAAAAACTATGCAAAATACAGGAATATTTTATGTATCTTTATTTCCCTTATTTTTTTAGGTTTCAACATGGTGCCAGTTCATGAGATACTAAATGCTTGTCTGCTTAAGCTGTTTTCCAGTGACACGGTTGCCTTTTATGTGAACCTGAAATGTTGTCTGACTTCACAGTTTCCCCTTTAAAACTCAGGCGGTGCACAACTGTGACAGACCAGTGTTTACAGGAATTTCAAACAAAAGCCTCACATTCTTTTACTGGATGATGTGATAAGTCCTGCTCAAATAAAAACAGATTTTTGTTTCTCTTTGCCTTTTAAAAAAAAGTCATGGAATTAGCAGGTCACTTACATTGAACAGACTAGTCATCAGGCTAAAAGAAAATCTTTTTTTCCTTTGCAGCAAAGCATGATCATGTTCTTCAGCGTTGCGCAGAATATTTGTGCGTTTATCTTCTGGTTACGGCTGCATGGAAGAGATATTGATCTGCTTCTATCAGGGTCAAAGGATCAGCCATCAAATACCGGCAGCCTCTATTTTGGTTTGGTCCACATACAAGTGGCAAAACTAGTCTTTATTCATAGAATCTAAATATGCGGGAGGGAGTGACTCCTGATTATCTAAAGCATTCATCTATAACCAACCCTAAGATTTGGCAACAATAAAACATATTTAAGGTCAGGAGTTTGTTCAAGAAACAAAAAAAAGCCAGAACAATAAGCTTAACTGAACTGAAACCTGGTCTTTGTTCACACTCGGGTGGGTGAAACTTTGCCGTTTAGGACATGATTTAGTAAATACCTTATTTCAAGGGAAGTAATGAAATACTTGAGTGTGAGAACAGCACAGCTGACTTGTCTTGTCTTAAGCTACATACTGACAAAATTCTTCTGCAAACTCCTGTAAGACATATTCTCAACAAGCTCTAACTAAATTGATGAATGCCATCCATCCATCTTCCAAACCCCTATCATAGTCACCAATTGCGGTTACATGGGCAAAATATCTTGATCGGATCCATGGTCGGTTTACAATTCAACCGTGCACATGGGCACAGAAAACCTTTTCCCGATTGGAACAAACATTCACATGGTCACACTTTCGGTTGGAATAAATCATTTGAGCATGCGCAGTAGTGTTGAAAATACCGGAAAAAGGAAAAGAGTCTCACAGTAAACAAACCTTGCTGTCATATAGATTTATGCAGCAGCTCGGTAATATACCAGACGATCTTCCAAACGTGCTTTTGTTAATGTTATGAATATTGTGAAGCGCCTGTTCGCTTATCATTTTATTTTTAATCCGTGTGGTCAGTATGCTTTTTTGTGGAAGAACGGAGCTGGAAGAAGCCAGGGTTAGGAGAGGCTAACACGCGCTAACAACATTTAGCCTATCTATGAACACAAAATTTAATCCATGCGGGAAACGCTGCAATCTGCATCTTGGCTGCACGTAAATAATTTGGAATAACATCAGCCTTTATTTTGTCGGGACACAACTGGAAACACAAATCCACGTGATTGAACTGTTTCTAAGCACTAAGAGGCATTTCTGCTCTAAGCTCGCACATCGGCCCAAAGCCGCTGTGTGTGCTAGCGGTCCGTGCTCTGCTCGGACGTGGTTCTCCTGAAGCCGGCAGCCGCTAACCCAGAGCGGCGGGATGGATCGCAGTCCATCCAAGTAACATAACAAACAACAAAACGCACACGTAACAAAGCATCCCTCCCCTCCCCTCAAACGCACATTAATAAATCCGGCTGCTCTGCTCAGACTCTGAGACACGGTTTACTCGGTCCACCAGCACCCGAACCCGGACGCAGAGCTCGGGTGCTGGGTCACGGTACACGAAGTGCTCTTCCCTGGCATCCCCCTCGAGGGGTGTAAGAGAGGGGAGAGGCAAAGAGCCAGCGGGGCGAGAGCGGAGTGGCGCTTTGCGTGTGGCCTCCGCAGAGCCGCTGGTCGGTCCCGTATGCGCTCCAAAGCTTTCTCTCAGCGAAACACCATCTATGCATGACGTAAACCAGAGCAGTAGTGACACACGATCGGAATGAACCGTTTACAAGCATAACGATCGGATAAACAATCGGTATAACCCACCTATCTCGATCAGAAAGAAATTTTGATCCGAATGACTCTGATCGGGGCAGACTATTCCGAACGGTGTCTTTACATGACGCATTTTCCTTCCGATCAGGCGTTCTTTCCGATTACTTTTGCCCATGTAAACGCAGCTACTGTTTGATGAAGGTGAGGCACACCCTTCACAGGTCACCAGTCTGTTGCACGGCGACACAACAACACATGCACACCTACAGGACAATTTAGTCACCAGTTATCCTATGAAGCATGCTTTTGGACTGCAGGAAGAAGCAGGAGTGACCAGTGGAAACCCACACTTGCATGAGAAGGGGGCATCCGGACGTGACACAGAAAGGACTGCACTGGGATCTGAACCAGGACCCTCTCCCTTTAAGGCGAGAGTATGAACAACAACACCACTGTGCAGCCCATTGAGGAATGCAAAAAGGTTTAAGTTTTGGTCTTTTGAAGGTTCAGAATGGGGTTTAGGGCATCAACCAACTAATAAGGGCCAATGTGGCTAGACAGTCATTTTATTTGTGTAATTTTTAAATATCAATGGTTAAAAGAAAGGAAAGTCTGTGTAATTTTTAGAAGAATTGGCAAAAGAAAATTGCATGGAATTCCATGGCAACAGACGTTTTTGTTAACCACGCCCACATTACTCATATCTTCATACCGTATCTTATTTCATTTCATTCGGCTTGAGCCAACGACTCATGTAATGAATTTCCACATAATTCTGGTAAAAAAAATATGAAATCAACAGAGAAATGCCACTTTTGCAAGCTCGCCAGAAGGTACTAGGGCAGGGGTCGGGAACCTATGGCTCGCGAGCCATATATGGCTCTTTTGATGGTCACATGTGGCTCGCAGACAAATCTTTAATTATACTTTTTTTTTTTTTTCATTAGACCAGTCCTTGTCTGGCGCGATGCGATGCCAGAGGCGCGCAGTAGAAGCGGTGCTTGGAGAACAAAATCTACACCAGCACTATCAGTTACTATTATCTATTATTTCACAGAGTTTGTACCAGCCGGAAACCTGTGAATTGACGTGCCTAAAACTGCGCGCTCCCGTCTCTGAGAAAGAGCGCGCAGTTGCGGGGACGGGATGTTAGAGGAAGAAACCAGGGGGGGCACGGCCAGTAAGGTGAACAGCGCAGGGATTGTAATAACGTAAAACCCGCTGCCCGTCACTCACTGCAGCGTGTGAGTGTGTGTTTGGCTCCCCGTCTTTATATGAGCAGTTATTGTCACATCTACAGAACAGTCAGACCTATGATCATGTTTAAAATCTCAACGCCTGCATGAAGTAGAAACTCACCACGTATCAACCAGACTAGACAATCAGCAAAACTACTACGAGAAATACTCATCATTTATTAGCAATAGCATAACGATGTTATTAAAAAGAACCCACAGACTTATTGTACTTTAAAAATGTTGAAATTACATCAAATGCAAACATTCACTTGTATATTTAGTTTTAAACATATTGTTGCGGACTGAGTTTAACTTGGCTGTTGGGCCGCGTTAAAAGTTCTGGAGTTCAATGAACGCATCAAGCAGAGATGTGATTGGCTCTCAGTTCTGTCGCTCAGCCTGTTGTTAGGTAGTTTGGACCAATGGGGTTCAGCTATGGGCCGAATAAGGCAAATGGGAGGGCTGACGCGGCAGGACGAATATAAAGTTGGGAGAAGCGCTTTCTCTCGCCTCGGCGGGAGAGATTCAGGAGCTGCTGAATTAATTGTACGGTGTTTGTTGCGGTCTGCAGTAACCAGAATTAAGAACCTTAAAAGAGGTTAAGTCTCCGTGCCTCAGTGTGGGAAAGGGACACTACATTATTGTATGGCTTCAAAATTACATTTAAAAATATGTGGCGTTTATGGCTCTCTTGGCCAAAAAGGTTCCCGACCCCTGTACTAGGGGTAAATATTCAAGATGGCTGCCTTTTCTCGACGTCAAAGGTCAACAAAACTTTGGTTGCGATTATGGACTCAAGCTTGCAATATGTGTGTAAAAGTTTGTGGACAAAAGTTTCCTTTTGTATATTGTGTGAAAATGTGATAATCGCCTTCCGCACTTTCCCACAAAATGGCCACCAAGCTGTAGGTCCTGTGGCCATCCCATAATAATTGTAAAACTTCCTTTGTAAGTTTCCCAACACATGTATTTTGGATTCATTAGTGGACATTATCATTTTTTTTACATTTTCTGCTCAAAGGCACAGTAAGAAAGGATTGTAAAGGACCATGCAGTCAGGACCATAGTTAACATTCAACAACTGTCTACAAATGTAATTTTCAGCTTTAGTCTCAGTCTTTGAGGTTCATTTTTAACTATAACATTTTTGAGTGTACATATTTTTCTCATATTCTCCTGTACCTACATGTTATTCGGAAATACAAGGTCTCTAATTGATTTCTGTGAATTTAGACTGCAGAAAGCTTCACACTCAATCCTAACATTTCTTACTTATTTAAATTAAATGTTTATATTTGAATTTTAATTTAACTTCAATGCAAACTTCATTCCAAAAATGTTATCCTTCCTGTTGTAAAAACAATCTTTTTTCTTGGTATCTAAAATTTAATACATAGACTTCAATTTTTTACTATATTATTTCTGCTATTAATTTGTAAAATATCTTGTTTTTGTTTTTCTTTTTTTGCAGTAAATGCGCAAAAGATTTTGTAAAAATGTCAACTTTGCAACTTTTTATTTAAGCTTTTTGTTCAAATTTAAACTTTCGTTTCTGAATTTATCCTTGACGCTCTACATAGATTTTTGTTCCTCCTTGTGAACTCAAAATTCAGCTGCATCCAGCTTCAATCTCATGCGATCTTTTAAATTAAAGATAAAAATGGCTCTACAGCCTCCACTTTGATCACACGGTCCTTTTTTCTTCATTTCCTACCTGGAGCCCACTTTGTTTGCAAGGAGATTATGTTAATTTGAAGCGGTTGTGCCTCAGCTGCCTGAGCGCGTAAACTGGCAATAGTCCTAGTTTCTCCTCAGAGAACGCCACTCCTCAGCCCTGTTTGATGGACAGCTCGGTGGCTGGCACCAGCAGATGAAAAAGAAGCTCTGGGGCCATCCATTTCTCAGAACAGCAATTTTCTCTTAGCCTCAGCACCACATCATTGGTCTGCATGAGAATGAGCCCAGGGCCAGCTTCCAGGTCTATCGCTGGTTGTCTGAAGATACACACCAAGCACACACTCACTACACTGCTCAGTACACCTATGTGAGGGAGGCATGAATATAAATGGTGCTTTCCAACATAGCATATTTCCCAAACCATGAGACGCACTTAAAAGCCTTAAAAGTTTTCAAAAAAATGACAGTGCGCCTTAAAATCTGGAGCGCCTTATATAGGGATTTAATCTGGTTGTTCTTACTGGTGTCGAAGCGAGTTCAAGAGGTGCAGAGTCAAAATGTTTGGTTAGGTGTTTTTAGGCAAACACAGATGTGTTACAATCAAATAGCGCAGTTACAGTTTGTTTTATTGGTATGTGTTTTTATGTGCTGAAAACAAAATATGTTTAAGGCGGTTCACATGTAGCAGTGTCGTACTGTGCTTTTTTAATGCTTCACTAACAAGGCTGGGCGTTAGTGTAGTTAAAGTAAAGTTTGTTTGATCGGTATCTGTCTGTTTTTTACGTGTTGCAAATACAGGTCTTGTGAATATAGTTACGTGGCTAACGTGCGTGTTACAAACAAATTCTAGGGTTATTGTGAACGCAGAACATACATTTTGACTCACTGTATGCCCCTTACAGTTTAGTGTGCCCTATAGTGCAGAAAACACGGCAATCAAACAGCAAACTGTTTAATGGTCAAAGAATAAAAACATAAAAGTCAGCAGGTTTATAGCTCTGAGCAAGAAATACAGAAATTGACAGGCTTAAGAGGTCTTACAGCTGATAAAAAGCCCACATTTCTGCAGAATCCTGGGGGTGTAATGCTAAAACGCTTTTCCTGTAAAGATTGATATCCGAACCGAAAGTAGGAAAGTATTGTTAACAAAGCACATGACTGAAAAATAAAAGAAAAATGTGTTAAAAAGAGGCAGGTGAAAGTTACTGGGGATGAATGACTTGTTTGGCCTGAACAGCAGGCACATATGGCCCATAAACAAACATTATACTACTGTCAATATTAGCTTGTTTATTTGCTTACCCAGGCAATCACTTACGCTGGTGTTTTGTGTCTGCAGAACAAACCGTGTTGCAAATGAGTGCTTCTCTGCCAGCTGAGGATGCTTGTAAGGCCCGCCCTCTTCCCTGATGGGAAAAAAAGTATGGCAAACATTTTGCAGCTGCTCCTTCTTTCTTCTAACTTCAACAAACAACAGTGTTCCTTTTAAAGGTGCAATAAGAGCCTGTTTAAATTTGTTTAACACTTCTTAAACATTTGATTTGCCTACGCCCATTGTTCAATTTCCTGTACTTTGACGTCAGCGGCTAGTCTGAAACGTTTCATGGCTAATACATTGAGTTTTGACAGCTTTCATTAATTCTTGTCCGCACGAAAAGTCCTACTCTGATCATCTTTTGATGTATTGTAAAAGCGTTCACAGTGGTCTTTTTAACTGTCATTTTCCAGGACGTAGTTCATTAGAGATTTGCCTCTGAGTTGTGGGGGGGGACCGTTGGTGCAGAGTAAGCCTGCCCCCACTTCCTGTCATCGATCTGTTGGCACGCTCTACTGCTAATCAACAACCTAACATTCCATTGCAAACATTACAACAAAAATGGCGAGCAATATTAGAGCTATCCGTCTTTACAGTTTTGACCGATACCAGCTCAGACGAGGAAAACAAAGATGTTCATGGATCTATTTGTCTATAAGTGAGTGCATCAGAATGGAGCAGAGCAAGGAGCTTGTGGTCCACCAATTGTAGTTTGTATTGTTACAGCTACAACCTTTTTCCAACTGCATTTTTTTGCCAGCTCCTGATTCAAAACAATTCGAACAAAGAAATACTCAGACATGCAATTATGAGCTCAATTGTCTTTATTTATGTCCTGTATTATCAGAAAAATGCCAACAGAACATGTTAAAGACACCAAAAAACATTAAAGTGGTTCTTTAAAAACACTTAACTTGGACGATTACCAGACAGATCTATGTAGGCAAAGCTGTCAGCAAAAATGAACATGGAACAGGAGCAAAAGCAACTGTCTCAATGTATCATTTGACACACAGCTGGACGTGTAAACCTCAAACTCTGAGGTATCGTGGCTTCTAACATGTGCGTTTTCTCTTAGGAATACTAGGTTAAGTTTAGGTTGAACATCAAACTTTTAACCACAAACAAAGCAGAGTCAAATAAACATAACCATGTAGAAATAGTGATCAAAGTCCTTCACTGATATAAACTTTTTACACAGAACTTTTACAAAAGCACAAAAGGCTGGCTCCTCTTTTTTTCTAAAGGTTTTTAAGGAAACTTCCTGGAACCCAATGTTGGCAAATAAATTCACATATCTTATCAAAGCAGTGCTGGGTTGCATCAGGGCTGCACTGATCTGACACAGTGACACCAAGAGACGAAATAAAACCTGTTCATAAAAGAAGAAGTGTGGCGTTTTGTCATTCAGTGGTGCCTCTGGCTGTTGCATCTGTCTTCCTTTTTTCTCACTTTACTTTTGTCCCCAGGAACGTTTATTGTTGCTTGTGTGTACTGTATTGACAGAGCTGACAGAGGACATTAAGCGTGCAGCAACACACATAGCAACTCCAGCTTGTCTGTGTGCTCTGCTAATATTTACATTGCCAGTCTGAACACTACCGCTATTGAGTTTGGCCATTAAACATAATGTTTGACTAGTATAAGAAAAAACAGTAAAAAAAAAAACACACTATCTGGGCAATAAGGCCAGTATGCCGGAGGCTGATGCCCAGATGGTGAAGGGTCAAACTCCACAATCTGACCTGTGCACTTTCATCCACTAAGCATTTGAATGGAATCAAATTAATCGGTTCTGTGACGTTTTTCCCATTTTAATGCAAACCTGACGAGAACATTTGATCATTTTTTACTGTGGAAACCGCTCAAGTGCACGACCTGATCTCACCTAGTCACCCTGTTCAAACAGTTACTCACTGTTTGTTTTAATTATTAGTAACTGGGAGTCTTACGTGTCATATTTCCTATTTTGAACAGTTGAATTACAAATGTAAATAGTTCCCTAAAGTAAACTGAGAATAAAAACGTGAATGTGTCATCTAGTTCAGCCTCCATCACACTCAAAGCAGTGGAACAAAATGATCTCCTGGAAATTGATTGAACTGTAAAATATTAGCCTGCGTTTGTTCTAGTTCAGGATGAATGTTTGCAGAGTTCAATGTACTTTGGCCTAACATCCCTGAAATGCTCATAAAAACGTCATTTATATCTTAGATGGATATTAAAGGAGACAGAGGGAGTGGGAGCAGGGTTTTAAGCTTTTGAAATTAATGGGACGCATAATGCTGTATATGTTTTATAGTGCCACCATGGTCTTGATCTATGTTGCATTACTTGGATTTTTACTAAATGTTCCTAAATATAAACTGATTTATGGCAAGTCATATTAACCCTTATATTTTTTTTACGGGTTGATTTAACCCATTGTTGTGATAACCAAAGTACTGGTTAGTATTTGTTTGTCTCTATGAAATTTTGTGACATTTTCTCATTTGCGGTCCTCAACTAGTGTGTAAAATCTTGACACTTTGACGTTTGGTGGACTGTCTGTGCAGAGTTTGCACCCAAAGGTGGTGTTGCGGGTAAATTTGACACATTTATGTGGGTAGCTCTACTAATCCAAAATAAATAGGCCTCTTTTGTGTCCTTTCAATCAACATCAAAGAGTACTGTGCCTTGAACGACCCACCAAAAGGTTTACAGCTGAAGAAGTTTCGTTACGGGTTTGAACTTGAATACTGACGAAGAGGAACAAAGTTTAGAGATAGTCTTCTAGAGTGTGAGGACAACACAATTGATGATACATATCCATAAAAACCAGAGCTAGTCAAATGGAACGAGACAAACTAGCAGCAAGTAGAGATGTATGAGACAAATGGGTCAACATTTTTTGTAGATTATAGTCTTGTTACATTTGGTGGGCGTTGTTCGTTCAGACAGTACATACATAATCAACAAGCCACTTTTTTACATGTTTATATAATCCCAAATAAAGTTCTCGTTGACTTAAACAATTTTTTGACTGTTTTGAATGGATTCTTACAGTACGGGACAAAATGACCCTCGACATAATCAATGTAATTTTTTTTAATATGAAAGGTAAAACAATGTAAATATAGATTACTTTTTTAAAGTTAGACATATTGTTATAATATACACAAATATTAAAACACAGAACTGTTTAGTGTTTTAAAACCATTTCTAATCTTTATTTGAGTGTTATCCTTAAAACTGCTGTGGGTGGGGAAACTCCTAATCAAACTTTTCACCACAGATGAAATACATTTCATGTATACTCTCCTTTGAGGTTAAGATTTCAATTTATTAAAGTATACTTGTGCAAAGTTCACTCTACCCACATGTGTAGCTGTGATATTCTCCTGAACTGTTTATCATGTAACCTTGTTTGATCAGGCTGGTAATAGACTGAACAGCTTCAGTGAACAGAAAAGATTTCAACAGGATCTGTTCTTTTTTTTTTTTTTTGGAGTAATGGGATTTCTGGTATTTGGAGAATATTTGATCTCCAAACAAACAATTCCTCGAAACTTCATTCAAAAGAAAAAAGTTGAGGAAGCAACACGACAGACCAAAACAATGGATTGTGTGAAACATAAAGGCAGGAATGGTCAAATATGTGAGCTAGAATATGAACCTGTGTTGGTAGTTGGTGGCATTAAAAGGAAAAATACTATAGTTTCCAAGTTATCAATGAAAAGTTTTGCCAGGACTCCCTTGGAAAAGAGGTTTTTAATCTCAATGGGACTTTCCTGGTTAAATAAAGGTAAAAAAAAAAAAGAAAAGTTCAAAAGGAAACTGTTGGCGTGGTCTCTTTATGAGCATGCCCAGTAACTGAGGTCAGTGAGCATGTGAGACCAAAAGCAAAATAGATCCCAGCAGGAGTCAGTATTCAGATGAGAGCAGTGTTAGAGCAGAAACAAGAAGAGTGAGGAACTGTATGTAAAGCAATCAATGTATTGTACAGGCTGCACACCATGAATTCTGCTGCTTTTTAAAATTCAAGTTCAGTGTCACGTCCTCGCTTCACTCTGCACTGAAAAGCAAAGGAGGTCAACAGCTCTCCCTGTCTGTGGCTTTCAGTCTGGACGCTAAAACAGAAAATATTGGCCTTGATATGATGTATATTTAAAACAACTGTTATTCACACAAAACTAGATTAAAGCGGGGCTTTGGTTACCAATGTGGTAAACGTGCAACAGCTTTTCAAAGCTTCTCAACAGAATTTTGAAACCTATGAAAGCGGTCAGCCTTGCTGGATTATTTAGGAAAACCCGATTTTTCTTTACACAAAAGAAAAAAAAAACACAATAATGTACAGTCAACTGCAAATGATGCATTCAAAGATTTTGTGCAAATTGCTGCCTATTATTTTATTGCTGGAAGGGTGAGAACTGCAACGATCCAACAGTTTTTTCAGCTGTTTGGCAACTATTATTGCACTATTTGAACAAAGGGCTTATATTTGTTTATGCTTTAATGAAAAAAATATGACAAATAAACAATTACTAACAAAGTATTTCATGTAGCTTGATAATAAAAGTGAAATAATATTAGCGATGCAACAAAAATTGAAGAATTATTGGAGATGTCTAGCCGTACAGTTTTGATCCAGATTCCAGCTCAGATGAGGAAAACAAAGACGTGCATGACTCTCGTGGTCAACAAGTGGATGCATCAGAATAGAGCTTTACGTGGTTTTACCAGAGGAAGAGTGGAAGAACTAAGACAGCAAACTGCAGAGACAAAATCCCAAACAGTGATTTATATCCGCGGGTTTGTAATACTTCATATAACTATGTAGCCACAAGGTGGCCTAAGTGTCAGGAAGGGCATCTGGTGTAAAACTATCTGCTAAACCACCTGTACTGATAAGTGAAAGGTGATTCACTGTGGCGACTCCTGAAGGGATATTCCAAAATGTCGACAGTGTCACATAGTAAAGTTTTGTGTATAACAATTATGGCTGCAGCTTTTTTATAAGGCAGCGCTTTGACTAGAAATAGCTGGTCATATATTTGTTTTGTTCACACATCACAATCGGAGAGGATGTGCATGTATGTCATGGGACCATGTTAAAGGCTTTATAGTTCCTGCTATTAAATAGAAAATGTTTTAGAGACAAACAGGAAGAAAGAGGAGGTGATGATGGCGTGGAGCAATAATCACTGATGGATGTGTTAAGGGTTTCAGCAAACAACTGTAATGAAAGCCCAACAATATAACCTCAATAAAACAGTCTAGCAGAAATGATTCAAGGCTTAGAATAGTTCATGTTACTATGTGTGTTTTTTCCAGCTCTTGTACTCAATAATTCTTCTGATCCCAGTTAGAAATTTTAAAACTTAAAAAAAATAAAGGAAACATATTTTTGATGCCGTTAGTTGGAGCCTTGCAGTTCAACATGTATGCAGAGAGACGGCAAAGGTTTCAATAAAGGTAAACAATCGCTTGCAAAAACCCAGATTGGAAAGAAAATTTCAGCAGTTCCTGTTAGTGTCAAGACTCAGGATGGTGCTCCTCCACCTCTCCCAGAACATTTTACTGTTGCAAACATGCATTAACCTACCAAAATAAAAGCAGCACATCCTTCCTGTCTTCTCACTAATATTACCTTAATCTGACTCAGTAACAGTGACGTGCGGTCAGGTGAGGCAAGTGTGGCACAGCCTCACCTGTCATAATCGGGATAAAATAGAAAAAGGTAATTGTAGTAGGTTTAGGGGATGTCATCTGGACTTGGTTTTAAAGTTGGAAGACGTTTCACCTCTTATCCAAGAGGCTTTGTCAATTCTGAAATAGCTGGTCTAAGAGCTGGTATATATGCGCTCATGGGGGAGGAGTCAGACCTGAAACTGGAGGTGTTGTCCACTTAGCCTACGTGGTTTCGGGTCGTTAATAGTCCTTTGTCCTCAGCTGGGGGTTGGGGAGTCAGTGACTCCCTCTCCAAATGGTCGTCTCTTTCAGCGGTTAACGACTCAGGTGGAACTGGTTTGGTTTGTTTAGGTTTCAAAACACTGCCGTAGATGGATGGAAGAATAAACCTGAGACCACCATTCTTATTAAGAGAAGGTTTATCCTTCTTGACAAAGATGGCTTCTTTCACTCCTCGCTCAAACCATCCTTTCTCTCTGGCTAGAATTCGGACTTCACTGTCCTCGAATGAGTGGTTTGTGGCCTTCAGGTGGAGATGGACTGCAGACTCAGGTCCACTTGGGTTGGCTCTGTGATGTTGGTAAGGCCGTTTGTGTAGCGGTTGTTTGGTTTCTCCTATATACTGTTCATTGCAGTTCTCTTTGCAGTGGATAGAGTACACAACATTACTCTGTTTGTAGCTGGGAATTTTGTCCTTTTGATGAACCAGTTTCTGTCTGAGGGTATTGACTGGTTTGAGATGAACTGGGATGTTATGTTGTTTGAAAATCCTTTTAAGTTTTTCAGACAGGCCTGAGATATATGGAATTGAAATACTGTTCCGTTTTGTCTCTTGTTCCTTCTTGTCTTGTTTTCCTGTATGTTGGGATCTGGTGAATGCCCACTTGGGATATCCACAGGTTCGGAGGTACATATCCACCAAGCCCTCTGAACCTGTGGATATCCCAAGCGGGCATTCACCAGATAAGTGGCTAAGTAGGCTAAGTGGACAACACCTCCAGTTTCAGGTCTGACTCCTCCCCCATGAGCGCATATATACCAGCTCTTAGACCAGCTATTTCAGAATTGACAAAGCCTCTTGGATAAGAGGTGAAACGTCTTCCAACTTTAAAACCAAGTCCAGATGACATCCCCTAAACCTACTACAATGGAACCAACCTGGATGAATGAGAGTCTTCATAGACATAGAAAAAGGTAAATTAAGTAAATACTATTTTCCACTGATCTTTGTTAAATCTACATTTTCAGTCAACTCAACATGTTTCCACAGTTTCTGAGGTTAAAATCACAGAATTTGAGTGTTGCGCGCTCACAGACGGAGCAGAAACTCTGGGTGAGGCTGTGAACTGCTGTGCCTCATGTCTGACGGCAGGGCTCAATGTTAACAGAAACGTGCGGATGAAGCCTTGCTATAGGCTTTAAGTGAGACAAGCCTCACCTGCAGGGGGCAGACACGAGCTGACAGCTGCTTTGTAGCTATCCTAGGCACTTTAACATTGGGAGTTGGGTCATCTAGACCCACTAAACAGTGTGCTGAACCTTTTTTCTTCAATGATTTGTGATCTTCACTGGTGTCCATGGATTACATGAAATCCTCTCCACCTTTTTCCACCTTTGTCATGGTAGGGAGAACACGTCAATAAAAGGGTGGGGTCATAGGATGGCACAAGGGTTAACTAAAATTATAAATGGACACAAATCTTAACACGGAAGCATACCTGTGACATGTGAGGAATTCACGTAAAGACTGTGAGATTTAATTATGCCCAACACAACCTGCCACATGTTTTATAACAAAGTAAAAATGGAGTGTTTGATCTCCAACCTGACAGTTTTGTGGAAAAAGCTTAGAAAAAGAGATGATTAAAGTCGGTGCTAAAGGATCAAAGCGCCTGTCTTAGACACAACACATTGTTTCATGTCTGAAAAAGAAGAGCCAGTGAAGTTTTTTCGGCTTTTATTTTGCAGGTGTTTACATTTGCTATCTTTAAAGTTGCATCTACACATAGGAAACTGGAGAAAATGGAGCAATAACCCTTGTGCCATCGTATGGGCTCCAGATGACCCCACATTTACATCGACGTGTTATCCCTACCCTGATAAAGGTGGAGAGGATTTCCTGTAATCCATGGACACCAGTGAAGATCACATATCATTGAAGAAAAAAGGTTTAGCGCACTGTCTTGTGGGATCTAGATGACCCAACTCCCAATGTTAAAGTGCCTAGGATAGCACAAGGGTTATAGCGTGCAGACACACTGCAGGTGTTGTGTCATGTGGCATTAATAAAGCCAGAGCGGCATTAATTTAGAGCTGAACTTCGTAAACGGGTGAGCCAGTTGGTCGAACTTGTATAGTTTCAATTAAACTGCGATAAAGTCAATATTTAGAACAAATAAACCAGCTCATTAGACATTAGCTTTGAAGTGTTGAAAAGAAAATGGATGGAGTCTCCAATAACTCCATAAAATGTTTTTAGTTGTATCTCCAGTCGCCTCTCTCAGAAATAATCACTAGATGGGTCGGAAAACTCCTTACAAACAGCAACAAAATGGCTCAGTTTGAAACATTTCCAATGTCGTTCATCATCTCCATTTGTGGGTTTTGTTCTGAATCAAAGTGAAAGGTATGAGAGTCCCTCTATCCCTGCATCAGGAGAAGCTGTCAGCTTTATTTCATGGCCTTCATCAGAGTGCCACTGCCGCTAACAGTGATGCAGCTCATCCATCCGCTCGGTGACACCAGAGAAACCACCAGCATGAACATTAAAGTTAATGTTGCTGTGTGAGATGTCAAACGCTCGCCGGCTGGATTTACATCCAGTATGTCTCAGATGAAACAAAGCAAAATAAGCTTTTATGTGACATTAGCACTCGAGGAGGGCTGGCTTGCTGAATTGTTTTCTCCAAAGGCCAAATCAAAAGGAGGTCTCATTCCAAAGAGATTGATAATGATTTCCCCTCTGTCAAACACACTTGTCCCAGTAGAAATAGGCAGACGTTCAGAAGGTCCTTGCACCTGTTTGTACTCATGGTCAGAGAGCACAGCCTTCTCTGAAGAAAGCTTCTTCTGAAGTCTCAGTCACAGCAGCTATAACTCCACCATTCAAACCATCGAAAAGTTGAACATCTGACAGGTTTATCCTTCTTCCCCTTTACAGTGCAACCTTCTCCAGATGTGCATAACAATCTACTTTGTTGGTTTTTTGAGATTAGTCCACCCAAGTGCTCAAAACGCTGTTTCAAACACAGTGAAATCTTTTGCATGTTTATTTGTTACCTTCTGTTTGCAATTCAAGTGAGACAGAACAAATGTTATTGAACATTTGAGCTAGTAATTTTTATACTGTACTCTGAGGTAAGTGTCTGTACCATTGACTGTACATGAGAACTGGACTGAGTGACTTCCCCCCTCATGTACCTATGGCTCCAAGAAGAACTCAAAATCCCTTAAACATCTATTTCACAGAAATAGAACCATTACTAATCAGCAATTGTATTTGTCAGAATACCTATTCTTGCTCTGATACTTATATTTAAACAGGTTCTTTCTAATCTTATTTTTTTCCATAGCTTTTCTGTAGTTAATGTTATTCAAGTCATAAATTGACCAATCAGATGCCTCAATAAAAGTATGCGGGTTCATGTTGAATATTCAAAACATTTGACAGATTCTCCTGAGCCTGCTTTCAAGTGGTAGGGGTGTGGCCTTCCAACAAGCTCACTCCTTATTGAAGAGAGTGGTTGCCATAGAAATGATGACTCAAGTCAGTTTGGACCAATCACTGCTTACTGGTGTCATCTGGCTCCAACATGGCGACGTCCGTGTCGCAAAAAAATGGCAACTAAATTGACTTTATTTCACTGGAACCATAGGTAAATCTTTTTCTATGGGTGATGTCCAATCTCACATACAGTCAATGGTCTTTAGAGAACTGGGCTCATACCTGTATATGCATAAAGTTTTCAATAGGTCTGACAGAGCGTGTCTTTAATTTACATTAACAGTTGGGAGTCTCTGTAGAGTTTACAGGAGTGAGGCAACAAGACTGGGCATTTGTCCCTTTCAGATCTATCTCTGTGTGTTCTGGGACTTAAACCAGAAAGATGAGGATCTCTGACCGTTTGGTCAGAGTTGTCCATTCTATATTAGAAAGTCAAACATTTACAATGCTTTGAGGCAGCCTTGGTTGTGAATCGGTTCTTCATAAATAAACAGAGTTTTTGAATTTTACAATTTCAAACTGATTGCATTACATAAAAGTGTATAATAATGAAAAGTCTGGAGCCTAACTACCTGGGGCTTTATGTAAAACTATTCAGGTTTATATTATGTTACTACGATGCAAATGTCAGTAGTTGCATGAACATTTTGAGTTATTAAAAGTTTCCTTTAGCAACAAAGAAAACCCGATTTTGACATAAAACCACACAATCTTGAGTTCAGTCTGGTGAACCGAGATCAGTCTCAAATTTGTCTTAAGCCACAGTCACTGAACAGCTAGGCTTTGGTTTGGAGTGCCTCAGAAAAGCTTAACCACTGACAGCTGCAGAACCTACAGGCTGCGCCAGAAGCGTGAGGAAAGCATCCAGCCCACTTTGGCGAGAGATTTTATCCGCCAACAATTACCTCAAATATTTGTGAGGATACAGAACCCAGAATTTTCATTATTCTTGGCAGGGACTCTCATGTCCTGGTTGCTGTTGATGAGGAAGCAGCTTAACGACAATCGCTTGCAAATGTAGTCATCTTTTATAGCTCACGATTGCCAACTGTTTTCTACAAAGGCTAAAACCAGGGCTTTTGACAGATCTCTTGAGTCTTGGAAGACAGTTTTACTTCCGTCTTACATGACTTTTGGTCTAACGTGTTTGGAAACGAGTAGCAAGCCAGATGACCCGATGCATTACAATGAGCCTTTAACAGTTGGTGTGGTTTAAAGCCAAGGAGACATCACACAGAGACTGAGCAATAGGCTGACAAATGAGGCCTCCAAGTGAAACAAAGCCAGCTTAGCCCATTTCTCTCCCCTGAATAAATGCAGGGAGCATCTTTTTGTGTGGCTAAAGGATAAAGCTTCTGCAATCCATTCATAGTATTTGTTGTCTTCTGATTTTGCTGTGGCAGGTGGCATGGCCCTTCTAAGCAATGGCAGCAGAGAATGAGATTAGCTACAGATAAATTGAAAGTTATGGATATGGCATCATGGGAGAAATCGAGGTAAATGCATTTAGAGCCTCTTATACAGGATGCTTTGACCGATGCAACGGAGCAGCAAACACAATACCTGAATCCATGCGAAGAAGTACTTTTCAGCAACAAATATTTACTGTTTTCTGTATTTTCAATTCAACTCCAAGAGACTTTTTCTAAAGCCACTTCCCAACTGGAAGACATCTCTCCGTCCATCCACCCAGTTACAGTACAGTCAGCATGCAGTGAGAAGTTTGCGAAGTAACCATTAAGAGGAGTCCTGTCAGAAATGGGCCAGGCGTTACCGATGCTCCCCTCAAGTTTGAAAAAAGGAGGGAATTAGACAAAAAAACTGTTTATCATACAGTAATCATTATTTTCAGACATAAAGCAAAATGCTTGATGGTATAAAGACACATATTACCTCCTATTAAAACAACATGACTTTTTTAAATGAGTCTCATAGGGATGTCAGTCCTTCCATCCATCCATCCATCTAATTCCGCTGATCCTCTGGGGGGAACCCCAAGATGTTCCCAGGTTTGCCAAGAGAAGTAGTCTCTCCAGCGTGTCCTGGGTCCTCCGCCCAGTGGGACATGCCCGAAACACCTCCCCATGGAGGCGTCCAGGAGGCATCCGTACAAGCCACCTCGACTGGATCCTCTAGATGTGGAGGAGCAGCTCCTCTATTCTGAGCTCTCTGCGGGTGACTGAGCTTCTCACCCTATCTCTAAGGGAGCGCCCAGCCACCCTGCGGAAGAAGCTCATGTCAACCGCTTGTAGCTGGGACCTCATTCTTTCGGTCATGACCCAGAACTCATGACCATAGGTGACTATTGGACTGAAGATGGACCTGACACGTTGTGCTTTTTCGTTTTTGGTTTTACCCTTTTGAACTTGTGCAGGTCTGCTGTGGCTTCTCCTTGCTGCTCCACCCACTCACCTGTGCTTCCTGCTGGAGTCCACAGCTGCACCCTATTAGTGATTTAAGTCACCTTGTTTTGTGTGTCTGTGTTGTAGCGTTTTGTGTGCTGTCTAGTTAAATATTGGTGTTGCAGATGCTGCTCCTTGGTTTTTTGACTTGCTGTAATTAACCAGTTTTTATCTTGCCCTCTTTGCATCGGAGTCTTACTCTGCATCTGGGTTCCTGAGCTCCAAACCGTACCAGGACCAGTACGATAAATTGAAAGCTTCGCTTTCTGGCTCAGTTCACTCTTCACAACATCGGACCAGTACAGCAACCGCATAACGGCGAGCGCTCCTCCAAACTGCCTGTCGTTTCACACTCCGATCTCCCTTCATTCGTGAACAAGACTGCAAGACACTTAAACTCCTCCACCTGGAGCAGGAGCGCTCCACCTACCCAGAGAGGCCAAACTATCTTTCTCTGGTCAAGAACCAAGGCCTCAGACCTAGCGGTGCTGACCCTCATCCCAGCTGCTGATAATGACAGAAAAATCTAAAACTGATGTCTCTGTCTTTTCTGGCTGACTATCATGTAAGTTGATGTAAGATTAGATTTTCAACTAAATGAGTAAAGCCATGGATTCTACTTACCACCAAAATTCATTGTTTACAAAAAGTTTGTCTTTTAATCTTGAATTACTAGATTGTAGAGAGAAAGTTAAGCATGTCTATTTAAAGTTTTACATGTTTGTAAATTATGTTTTATATCTATTCTGATTTTAAACTGATGAAACATGATATTGTCTAAAAAAATTTCATCAGAGCTCTGGATGCAACACTCATGATCTTTTGGAAGCTTTTCAGAGATGTTTTAGAAAAGCCAGATAATAAAGAATTATATAGTATTCTATCTCAAAGTTTTATCCTGATGTTTTACTTGCCGAATATGTTTTAATGTTTTTTTTTTTGCACAACTGTTATGCAATTGTTCAAAAATAGTGACAAATGATAAATCTTATTTAAGGTACGAGTACTGTAGAAAATACATTTCAAAGGCTAAATTACACATTTTGAAGATAAAATCAGAGGTTTTATATGAGCCAAAAAGGGAGCTTGAGACCACTGCTTCACCTCTCTTAAGACATACTTAAAGTCTTGTGAACTGGCAGACATCTTCTGGTTTATCAGATAAGTAAAACTGAGTATCATCAGCATAACAATGGAAATGTATGCTGTGCTGTCTAAAAAACAGTAGCTAAGGGAAACACGTACACAGTAAATAAGATTGAACCATTGCAGAGCCCTGTGGTACATTATGACTTACTCTGCTGGGTGAGAGACTTACATTTTAGATGAATAAAATGGAAGTTAGACCAGTTTAAAGCAGTTCCTGTAATATCAATGTGAAATTCTAATTTGAGCAAGAAAATGTTCTGATCCAATCAGACAGTGGAGTCATGATGAAAGAGATAAAGAAAATAAATTGCATTTCTGAGTATTTCTTTTTTCAAATTGCTATAAATCAGGAGCAGACGGAAAAAAGCCATGTGAAAAAGCTTGACGTAAAAGCTACAAAGCGTGTTCCTTTCTTATACCTTTTTGTAGATGAATAGATTCATGTACGTCTTTGTTTTCCCCGTTAAAGCTGGCATCTTGCTCAAAACTGTACAGCTGGAAAGCTCCAATTTTCACTCTGCACCGCTAATGTTGGTGTTGTGAGGGGCTGTAAGCTAAAAGGGGAGGGTGTAAACAAATGGATGATGGGAAGAAGGGGTGTGCTTACTCTGCACCAACAGTCCCACCCAGAACTCAGAGGCAAATTTTTTTTTTTTTTTCAATAGATCCAAAGAAATATCTGGCTCTTTAAAAAGATCATGTCTTTTCAAGTATTGTGATCTGCAACAGTTTTCTGAAGAACTACAAAATATAAAAGTGAGATTAGATATAATCTGTTAATTAACTCATATATCATCGAAAAACTTTTCAGGTAAAAGTTTACCTACAGCAACTTTAAAATCCAGAGGAGCAGAGCCTGTTAATAACAAATTGATCGGACTGGCACTGAAAAAAAAGGTTCATATTGACATTTTCAAGGCAATGTATTTTTTATGTTGAACAAAATCCACCCTTATTCCTGGGTCAGTTTATTCCCCTCATTTCATTAGCCCAGAGATGGTTTTAGGCCTGACATCTGATCAGCAGAGCAAAGACTGAGCTCTGGGAAGCAGACGATATGCAGCTAATGCACTTTCCTAATGTATTATTTAGTAAGTGGCCTCGCTAATTGAGTTTTAATGTCAGTGGCTGCTGTAAGACACACATTCGGCTGAGCACAGGGGAAAGTTCAGATCTTAATAGATTGCAGTGGGGCATCGATGGCAGCTCCAAAGGTCACGGGCGGCACCAAAGCAACCACAACAACCTCAGCTGTTTAAAGAGAAACCTGAGCATGACCACCTTAAATGCATTGCTCAACAAAGCCGTCACTTGATAAAATTCACAGTTGTTGTCCGGTACTTTAACACTTTAAAGCGGTGCTCAAATTACGTATGTACACAAAAATAACAAAAAAGGAACAATTACCAGAGTTAAAAGTGCTAAAACAAGAAATGAGAATGAAGGCTAAAAGAAACACTTGTCATGTCTCTGTAGAGCAGAATTGAAACCACAAAACTGAAATGGATCCAATTTAAAAAACAAAAATGATAAGAGTTTAAGGTTGGCAACTTAAATTTGCTACCCGAATAAGCAATTTCCATTTTAAACAGGAAGACATTATACGCTGCAGCATCGTGGAAGTCATTAGTTACACACTTCCTTGCAATTAGTTTGCAACTTAACCCCACACATTGCATATGACAGGGAGGCACAGAGAAGGCTTCTATGAGAATCACTCACTCAGAGCACAAGATAAAGAAGCAATAACTTATTTCAAAAAATCCCAGCTGGCTAATTAACATTGTGAATTCAAGCAGAAAGTCAGTATTCCTCTGACGAGTTTAATTTTATTGATGCTAGAGACAGAATTTACCAGCTCACGCAGAAAACTGCTTGTGCTCTAATAAATGACAATGTTTCCTCGCCTCATAGATAGGACTTCCAATGTGTATCTATGCATGTGTGTGTGGCATAATCAAGTTAAGCTTTACCTGAGCTCATTTAGTCATTTAAGTCTGAAATGAGTTTCCCCTAAAGGTTAATTATAGAGCAGTGAATTGAATTTGTCACCGTGCCGACTGCTTATTTATGTAAAGAGAAAAAGGCCTTCAGTTCTGCACAGACGTAACGCGATTAAAGCGAATAGCAGCTAAATCGTCTTATGCGCTCAAAGTCTGTTCATGAGTTTGAGGGAAATCTGAAATCTCAGCCACAACAATGAGTCTGACTGAAATACAGCAACAGCCTCACCACTTACATTCTTAGTCTTTGTTCCAGACTGAGAATTTAGGCAAGGCAAGTTTATTTGTATAGCACAATTCATACACAAAGTAATTCAAGGTGCTTCCCAAAACAGAAAAATGCATTAAAATCACAATACATCATAGAAATAATCAACATAAAATTTACTTTAAAAGAAAAGAAAAAAAAATTTTTGAAAACTGATTTAAAAATAAAGGATTTTTTTTAAGCTACATTCACACACAGTGTGTAGAGTTAAAGCAAGCATCACTTTGACTTACAAAACTCTTCTTTTTAAAAATGATGAAAATTGTGTTTTTGGTGTTTTTAACATGTTCTTCGTGTATTGCCCTTGTGTAAAGAAATGTAAAGAAAATGCATTTCTGCATATTACGTCATTCAAATCATTGTAAATCAGGAGCAATTTAAAAAATGTTGTTTAAATAAACTTCTGTATGTTACGTACAATCTACTATTAGCGGGTCACAAGCTCCCTGGTCTGCTTCATTTCGATGCATTCACCTGTAAACTACTACCGTATTTTCCGGACTATAAGTCGCTCTTATTTTAATAGTTTGGCAAGGGGTGCGACCTATACTCCGCAGCGACTTATATTAGAACTAAATTGAAATAAATACATTGTTAACCCTCCTGTTATGTTCATTTGTGAGGAACAGAGATGATGTTCCTGGGTCAATTTGATGTATGAGGTATGTTAAGTGTTAAGAGTATGTTAAGTGACTCAGAGAATCAGCAAACTTTTTTTTACAGTAAGATCTTGAAGGCTAACAACATTATATTCTATTTTCCAATGATTTCATAGATTCAGAAATGCAATAAAAGTGAAAACTGTTTCAACAAATACAGGATGAAAACAGAGTATTAGTTGGCCAATGATGCTTCATGAAAAGAATAAAAAAATAAGTTTGAGAAAAAATTACTGTGAAATTATTAGTCTGCTATGATTGTGTCATATAAGGTTGTGAAAGTTAAAATGCGACTTATAGTCCAGTGCGACTTATCTGTGTTTTTTTCTACTTTATAATGCATTTTTGGGCTGGTGCGACTTATACTCCGGTGCGACTTATAGTCCGGAAAATACGGATAAATCAAATCGAATAGAAGAGAACTTTATTGATCCCACAAAGGGAAACGTACCTTGTTACCAGAGCTCTGGTGAAAACAGCAGATAGATAATAAATAATAAATAACACTAAGATATACTCAGAAAATGAATTACATCAATACTTCTATTCCACTGTCTATTAAGTGTTGTAGAGTCTAATATCTGACAGGAAAAAAGATCTGTCAAAGCTCTCTTCCTGCAGTGAGTTGTTTAAGTCTCTGACTAAAGGAGTTCCTCAGTGTACTGAGAAGATGATGATGAAGAGGATCGTTCATGATGGATTCCAGTTTCCATAACGTCCCGCCCTCTCCCACACCAGAGTCACAGACTCTAGGGGACATCCCAGAACGGAGCCACATCTCCACACCAGTTTATGTATCCTCTTCCTGTTCCTGTCAGTGCATTTGCCCCCACAGCTCACACCGTAGAAGAGGGGAGATGCAACAACGGCATCATAAAAAACGTTGTTTTTTCTTTAAAGAGTCCTACAAACTCTGAAGCACCCCCGTCTCCTCAGCCTCCTCTGAGATCCCTGGTCGCTTCTCCTGCGTCATGTTGTTGTTGCCAAGCGACAAGAACTGATCGTGTAAACAATGCACCTGCAGACTACCTCAGACCCAGAAGGTGGTGAAAAACAGATTGAACAGGAGTGGCAGGCACGCCACTGCACTCACCACATGTAAAAAAAAACCAGGGTATTAATAAGCTAACACAGAGCGCTAACTGCCAGCTTACTGTGGCGCCCATCGGAAGATTGTGGGTTTTTTGTTTTATCTTGCAGTTTTGCAATCCCTCCAGTTCTGTAAATCAATGTTTAAAAGAGCCACTATGCAGAATAAGTGATTATACAATGAACTCACCAAGAAGAGCACTTCACACACTGTTCAGACAAATGAGTGTGATAAATGCTTGACCTTCATCAGAGTACCACCCATTACGTAGTTCTCCTAACAACCAGCAGCTAGAGTGTGATTTTTTTTCCCACTTTTAGTAAAGACAGAAGACTTTGGATGCGTGTCAAGCTTCTGACACATGTCTAAACAGGTTTATTAGTACAAACACTGAACAGATTTCCCCTGGCCTCTGTGTTTGAGGACTTTTGCAGAGGGAGCGGGTGTCATTCAGGAACCAGCTGCCACGCTCACAGTGACAGCTCATCAGAGCACAGCAGGTGATCATAATCAATCTCCTTCACTCGTCTATGGAAGCCGCTCAACTGTATTGATGCTGGCTGCCTTTCCTCTGAGAAATCTGTGACACAACACATGTTGGAGGAGGACTGCAAAAATCCTGAAGACTCCCATGTATTTGTCTTTTTCGTGTGAATTAAACCTGAGTGTTAATCTAATTAACAAAAGCTCAGGGTGTTTCTCAAACTTGTTTTTTTTTACCATCAGCATCTCCAGCTCTGAGTGATAGGCAATAACACTCATCATCGTGATGGACGCTCTCACTTTCCAAAGTCAATCTATTGACGATTACAATTATGCAGAGGGATTGAGCCCGTCCCTCCAGCTCCAGCGCCTGCTCCTGAAACATGCAGGTTCTCTAAATGAAACAATTAAGATAATTGATTGCACAGGCCCCATTAACAAAGCCTGCTTGAAGCTCAAAGCAGTAATTTGATTAATTCCTGTAATGGAAAAAGTCCTTGTTTCTCCATTGTTCCTTATGTTGCCTCATCTTTCCAGGTAACAGTCGTACTCTGAGAGCGGGGTCACGGGGCGGGCCGAGACTGCCATGTTGGCGTTGAAGCAGACTAAAGACTCTCTTGGGGTGAAATGTGTAATTCTGTGTGTTTTACTATAAGTTTCAGGGAGTTGGAACGAACACAAACAGCTGGGGGGGGGGGGGGGGGGGGGAGCTATACTCAGTCAGGTGAACAGAACAAACCTTTATGGTTCCTGACCAAAACAAGGAGGCAGAAAATTCAAACCATTTTTGTCAGAATGAAGAATTTCTCAACTAGGAGTTTTTAACACACAAATGAAATAAGTTTGCACAAACAATTTTTACATTTAGGAATTAGTTAGATCAAGTGAATTAGGCACAATACTCATGTGCAGGACAATTTTGACTTGCACAGAATTTTTTTGCTATAGATAGATAGATAGATAGATAGATAGATAGATAGATAGATAGATAGATAGATAGATAGATAGATAGATAGATAGATAGATAGATAGATAGATAGATAGATAGATAGATAGATAGATAGATAGATAGATAGATAGATAGATAGATAGATAGATAGATAGATAGATAGATAGATGACTTTATTAATCCCACAATGGGGAAATTTCATTTATCTGTGGCAGCAACACGACATTCAGAAATAATCTATATAATATAACATCAATAATGGGTATTATAGGGCATCCCATACTATAAGGCCAACTGTCAGTGAAAGGTCAATTATCAAACGTATGCGCACGAATTGTAATCCTCATTAAGCAAGACCAAAGTGTCAGAGATCACTCTGTCTATCAGACTGACTCTAACTGCGCTTACGATAACTCCAGAATTTGTTTGTAACGTGTTACTCACATTAGAAGCATTACAGGTAATACAGGTAACTCCCAACATGTTAGTAAAACATAAAACACAGACTGATGTTTTATTTTACTTTTTTATAACAACTGTGCTATCCTAGGCACTTTGACATTGGGAGTTGGGTCATCTAGACCCACTAGACAGTGCTCTGAACCTTTTTTCTTCAATGATTTGTGATATTCAATGGTGTCCATGGATTACATTAAATCCTCTCCACCTTTATCCACCTTTGTCATGGTAGGGAGAACATGTCAATGGTCATCTTGACCCCATAGGATAGCACAAAGGTTAATCTGGGTTTACAATTTGTCCATTATTCATTCACTCCTCATCATAATTGGTGATAAGTTACTGATGTAGCCACAGCTGCCCTGGGGCAGCCTGACAGAGGCGTGGTTGCTAGTTCGCACCGACAGTCCGTTTGACCATCACCAAAACATTCACACAGCTACATTGGAGGCAGGGATAGGTGTCATACCCATGGACACAACAACAGTTGACTGGGGAGAGCAGGGATCGAACCCCTGACCCCTCAATCATTGGCCGACCTGCTCAACCGCCTGAGCCACTGCAACCCTTAAATGCTGATTTCAGCTAAAGGGTAACATCCATTTGTACCGACAAAGAGAAACAGTGGAAATCAAAATCCGTATCCAGGCAGGGAAAGCCGGTAGACTGAGCTGTGTGGGAGAGGTGCTTGTGTGGGCGTCAACAGGTCTTGTTCTCTGAGAGAAGAGCTACTGTTGGAGGGAGGTGAAGATGGTAGAGAACCTGAACCAAGCTTGCACCCTCTAAGGGCTGCTGTCTGTATCCTGTAGTTTAAATCTGGAGGTCGTAAAACACGATATATAAAAGATTTCCTGTGGTCAGTTGTCAATTATGTGGAAGTGAGTTTCTGTCAAAGCTGCAAGGATTTACTTCTGCTGTGCCAGCGTCAGGAGCACCGGAGGGATGCGGGCTGGCAGAAAAGCCAATGCCAGGGAGTATCAAAGGAACTGTCTCAACAGATCTCATACTCTGACGCTGACATCCCATCCAGGCCTGCATCACAGCTCCAGGGCCGGGAGGCCAGCATGAAGTCGAGGTTTTTAAAACAGAGATAGCAGAAAAGGCAAACTGGGAAACCAGATTGTGACTGATTTGAGACAAAACTGAGATTATTACAACTCTTGAGTCTCACAACAGTAGATCTAGGTGGAAGTTAACGACACCTTAAATATGTTCAATTTAATCCTATTCATTCCATTTTTGTAAAGCACCCATTCACTACTGAGGTTTTCTCAAGATGCCAAAGAACAATCTTAAATTAAAGAAAGTTTAATGAATTACAGTGGTTGTACTTGAAGTTATTCTTAATTATCTTACATTTTAAAATCTTAATTTCAGAAAGCAAGATTTTTTTACTGTATTTTGACCAAGGTGACCAACGTCATACCATGTTGGGCACACCAGATTGTAAGGCTTACCATCAATGAATGGTCAAATTTCAAATTTATGTCATATATAAGGCGAACCAAACTAAGAGGGACATTAAGTAAGACAAAAAAGTCTGAGATAAGTCTGTCAGTCAGTCTTTAATAACTGGGTTCACAGTAACTCTAGAAATATCTTACCTGTTTGCCGCATTTGCGTATTCACAATTCTTGTACCTCCCAACTTTGTGCAACTCGTCAAATAACAGACAGATACCGCAAAATGCACCACAAATGCTACTGTGACACCGTATTATGAGGCAAACTGTCAAATTTTGAAAAAATGAAGACTTTTAAGTGTGCCTTGAAGTGCAGAAAACATGGTATATTAAGAGAGTTAAATCCTTAAGCGAGAAGGGAACTTTGGAGAAAAAAAAACTCTAAATAGAAGAAAAACTTACCACTACATCACTGTCTTTTTTTTCTTCAATAGTCTCCATGTAATGAGTAGAAAAATCATTTTCTATCTAAAAGAAAAACAGTTGATTCAATCTTAATTTTAAATCAATTTAAACTTTGTCGTCATCAAGGAACAGCATGGTACTGGCAAGCCCTACTAGCAAAGCGTTGTCACATGGCCATGATGTACATTTTGTGCATTTTCCACAAATAAAATATTGGTCTTTTCTGGTACATGCGTGATATACATAATTTATAAGTGTTTCTTGCGTTCGTCATTCATTGATGTGTGCAGATGTCCGTCGAGTGTTTCAGCTGACGGGACTTAACGTGAATTTGGTTTTTAACCGTTCATAATTTTTGGTCTGTTGAGAATTAAGCATTAAATGCATATTTTGTGTAATTTATATGCAATTATTACATCAATCTTACACAATTGTGCGGGTCTTACGCCCCTTTTCAGGTCTAGGGGTAATTGGAGGGGCATAACAAAACCAAACACGGCTACAGCCGTAACAGCGTGATTTTTGCAAGATGCAAATTTGTGGCTTTCAATGACCGTTCCACGCATGTCTAAAGGACGATTCACACATGTACCGCCTATGTATAACTCTTACATCGCGTATGCGGCGCACACATGACGTTCAAATTACATAAGTGATGCACAAATCACCAAGGAATTGCATATAAACAGCGCAATAATCACGCACAGTTCATGTTCTACGTTGATTTGTGTTCTTTTGTGTGGTTTATTAGTACTTCCACCGTGGTTTTAACATGGTACAATACATCTGTGAAGACTTTACGTACAGACCACAACTCTTCACACTTTTTTCATGCATATTCATGTATGACCAATTTTCATCCTTGCAATATGAGCAAAATGTACATAGTGGCTGTGTGACACGGCCTTTACAACAAAACAGGTACAGAGGAAATTCATGAAACCATGTTTTAGTCAAGCATGAGGGAGGTAATTAGATTTACAACATACACAAAGATGCACACAAGCTTACATGCACTGGGCCACCCAGAACTGCATGGTTGTGATGCAGGTCCGCATACGTCAGTGTCATCGCCTCTTCAGCTCTCTGAAGAGTTTTTCTGAATGTTCGGCCGTCAAACTTTCCTTTGCCTCAGATGTTATTCTACAAAAGCACCAGGAAATTGTTCCTGTGGTCTGGATCTGTCCAATTCCCACAAGAATGCAGTCCTCACTGGCTTACAACGAGCCGCACTCGAAAGCAAGTCCGCAGGTTGCACCGCCAAAGGCAAGAATGCTAGCAAAGGGAGCGCACTCGTTGAATGCTGGTTTACTGAAAATGATTGAAAAAGAAAAGATAGCATTTTTGACATATTACTGGGCACGGAGCCAAGTCATTTATTTCTGTATTTGTAATAAAACAGAAGGTCACAGCTGCTCCGGGTTTGTCCTGCTTCTGGCCAGGTGCAGTGAGGGTCTCTGCATGAAGTCTGTAACAGAAGACAAACCAAATACCCTCCGGGTCAACATAACCCAGCTACATCCTTGAGTGAAAAAAATACAAATAAACGCCGGCTCACGCTAGATCACACTTGAAGGAATTTCATATACTCCTGTATTTATTTTCCATGAACTTTGGGAAGTAATAAAGGGGATATATTTTTTTATGGAGAGAATAAAATATTAGGTAAAATTTTGGCAAGAAGACGGTCAACTGGGGAAGAGAGGGAGAAATTTAAGGCAATGCTGACATTTTTTAGTTAGATTGCAAATACTTAGAAGTCGGTGTTTTGATCAGGAGCGTAAAAGATATGTATTTGATATAAAATAAATATGATAATGCAAATCTTCTTGAAAACACGTTAAAAATAAAACATATCAAATTCACACAGTAAATTTAAAATGAGGTATCTAAAAAAGTAACTTCCTTTTCCAAAGTAAACACACCTGTAAATTACTGTACATTTAAGGAATTCCTCATCCTTCATAGAGATGCAAAGTTTAAGACCCACCCCGATGAAAATTGTTTTTTTTACATGTTCTTGCTGCATTTTTCTCATGATGGAGGACCTTTTTTAAAAAAATTTAGCTTAAAATTTCATATCTTAGTATTTCTTTTTAAAATTGTTTTGAATCAAGACTGTAGTTGTGACACAGAAGCTACAATCAGCAGACCACAAGCTCTTTGCTCCGCTCCATTCTGACACATCCACTTGTAGACAATTAGATCCATGGACGTCTTTGTTTTCTCCTCCGAACTGGAATCTGGATCAACGCTATACGGCTGAATGGCTCCGATATTTCTCACCTTATGTGTTGCACCGTTATGTTAGATTGGGGCTGTGAGGGGCTGTAAGCTAACGAGAGAGAGTGTAAACAAAGGGATGATGGGGAATGAGGGCGGGCTTACAACAGCCAGGCTCACAACCCATAGGCAAATTTCGAATCAACTCCTGCCGCTCTGCAGAAACTATCTCCTAGAAACCAACACAGGTGTATTGATTTTAGCTAAAAATGGCTAAATCCAATTAAAAGACCACTGGAAAGCTTTTAGAACCGATAAAATAATGATGAGTGGGTCATAAAACAATACATATTTGTTCAACAGCCTCTCTCCAGTCCTTTTCAAGAATGATGCCTTCTGCCAGTCAATTTTTAATTCAAGAGGATTAAAAAGACAGAAAACCATTTAAAGGTCATAATCTCTCCTCCTAAAAACAAAAACCCAGGAGAAAAAACTGTAAAGGAGTTAACAGGCTTCTTTTTTGGTTACAGGCAGCCCGCCAGCATAAACTAATGTGGATTTATATACCCCCAAAAAAGTGCTTAGTTTAACATAATGAATATTTAATCATGCATGTGGCCCTGTAATGCAATTTTTCTGAAATAATTGAAAGCAGACATTCTGGGTTGGCTGGAGAAAAAACATGCAGAAAAAAAAATTCTACAGCTAAACAGTTGCCCCAGAGGAGCCCAAGACTTTCACACCAAATAAAATGTCCACACTGATGGCACACTCCCTGATAAATGAGGTTTGGAGACTGGGATGGAGTCAGATCTGCACACGCTCAGCCATGCGTTTAAACACACGTCGGAGAGCTCTAACCCTCAGCTGTTTTCAGACTTTTTCCACCCTGTAGCCGTTTGTACACAGATCCACTTATGAGCTCTGAGCCTGAAAAGCACTTTGATAACAAATCTGTTTATTTAAAGTAAAAAGGAATCCTTTTTCTTTATCATTTTTGCCTCAAACAGCCTTGTTGCCACGATGATTTTGACATAAGAATTTTATTTTTGGTTAAAAAAAAAGAAGGAAAAAAAATCCACATTGTACCCTTAATTGTCGATTTTATTAGGAAAAAGAACATACTTTTCACATGATTGGCCAGTAATTGTTAGTGCTCATGACAATATTCACAGAATGTGTGTGGCAGCAGCATCTCTCAGCCCCTCGTAGCATATAAAAGGGTGCAGTTGGACGGGCGGGGAGGGCGTAATATAAGAGGATTGGAGGAAAAGTGTTCACTTATGCAAAAATGAAACAGGTTATCAGGTCTATTTGGTGATTCCTCTGCACTCTTAATAAATCAGCTTAGGGTGCAGCCTAAAGGCTTCATTCACCACACAAATCTCTGCACTTCAATAACATGCGCCACCGAGCACAGATTAATTTAATAACTCTTTAATATTCTTCATGAAAAAAAAAGGAACAGGAGACAAATGAGTCACAGCCAAATGGGGAGGGTGGCGAAGCCGGCTATGTGTGGAATAGGATAACACAGCAGCAACAGATTGAATATTACATAATGATGTCATTTATATTCCATTCAAAGAGTCAGATCCCCAGACCGGGGACTCACACTGAGCTGGGATAAAGCGTAATAAAGAGAAAAACTTTATGGCCTCACTTCACATGAATAAGGAAACGGGTGAGCAGCTCTTGTCAGCTTTAGAGCGTCTGTAATGCAGACATGAAGTCTATTTTATATTAGGTTTATCTTTGGATTTATTTCTCATCTGTTTGGTTTGGTGTCCACCTGAAATAAGATAATTAAAAGCTGCAGTTTTTCCTCCACATTGCAGCAAAAGTCAGAATTTTACCAAAATGAAAAAAAGTTATCAAAAAACAGTTTTTTTAAATACTATCCTCACAGATTGTTTGGCATTGTGGCGTTCTTTTTTCCTGTTTACTAGTGACGATATGCTACAATAGGATGACACATCTGCAGAAGACAGAATGTTCAAGAGGTGAAAGGAGAAACATGGGAGACTTTGTAGAGCAAAGGGCTCCATCACGTGGACAACAGCGACATCATGTGGCAGACACTGGAACTACAATAATTAGATCATGTAACAGGAGGGATGCTGAGAAGAATTCATTTCAGCACCAATTTCAGAGTTCATTTCGGACATTTTTACTGACTACTTATTGTTAAAGTCTCAGCAGACTGAATAATTTTTAATGTACACATTCGTCTTCGTAAAGTTGCAGGTGTGCCCCTCTAAAGAGATCCTTTGTGTATGGTTTTAATTAACAAAATTAAACAGAAAATGTTAAAATTCCATGTATATAGTTTAAACAGTTGCTTCAGTAAAAGATTTGCTTTGGGTTCTGTGAACAACCTGGGAATTTCTATAAATCCAGAGAAGGAAGCAGTCTGGAGCATCCGAGAGGTCAAAGCTCTTTTAGCACCTTGTCCATCGTGCACTGCATGAACTGAGTGCAGTTCTGACAGTAAAGATGTGGATTATGGCTGGTTTTGATTGAGATATCGCTAAGTAACCAATTTATTCTTATTCTCATGCAACCAGTATCACTAAAAAAGTCTCAAGAACAATAAGACAGCACCAAACTATTTATTTATAAAAATTCCAGTCAGCTGATCCTCAAACAGAAGTTCGATCATAATAGATTCCCAATGGTAAACCAAGTGAATGCCTTTTCATGGAAAAGCCAACACTGTAAACCTCACCAGCTTTCATTTTAACATCTGAACAGTCTACTACAGTCTATGATTTGAATCAGTGGCCTCTGGAGTCCAAAGGTTTTTCGAGGTTTTCAGACGGCTCCATTGCCTTTTCATTTTGACAAAGAATTTACATGCTTTGCTTTTTCTCTTCCTCATTCAGAATGGTCGAAGTCATGTTTTTTTTTTGTTGATGTAATGATGTGAAGACACATCCTGAAACTCTCTCTGCAGACCACCCTGCAGGATGCTCCAGAAAGTTCCAGCCTTTGGAGCATCTCAGTCATGTCGACCATTTTTCTTAATAGTTGTAAATAAAAGTGTTACAATGAATTGATGACGGTTACTTTTTCAGACTCTTCACGCTACCGCCTCACTAAGCAGCCACAAGGGGGCCCAAGTTTGGGTCCCCCTGTGCCGGTCCCCAGCCCGGGTATAAACAGGGTTGTCAGGAAGGGCATCTGGTGTAAAAAATCTGCCAAACCACCTGTGTGAATCGGTGAAAGCTGACTCGCTGAGGCGATCCCTGAAGGGATGTGCCGAAAGGTGAACAGCATGTTTAAAACCAAGCTAAGGCAAAAGACTTCAGAGAAAAATGTTTTCAGGAGGACTGTGTGTCAAATTTGATGAGTTTTTAGAAACAATGAAGAGGGAAAAAGAGGGCAGCGTGATCCACTTCACACAACAAAACCAGTTTTTGCTGCCCCACCTGCAGGTGAGTTGAAAACAATTTTTTAAATGTCATTATAGAAGTTCAAATTTGGAAAGAATAGAGAGAATGGGAGTGGGGAAAAAGACAATAACAATCATTTTGGATGTTTTTTAATCTTTTTTTCCCCTTACTGTGAGAATTAAAGCTATGTTGTACTAATTTTTAATGGCATTGGTCACAAAACCTAGAAACGATACAACTTTAATACTTCTGGGCATAAATGCCATCAATTAAAATGGAATTTTGTCACTCATTGTGAAAATATAAGAAAAATGTACCTGGCAGGACTAATATTCTTTTGGGGCTTAACATTATTCTGATAATTACATTACAGCTTTTTGCTCTTATTTTGGAGGTTTGAGCCACATAAACTGCAACAAAAATGAAAACACAAAGCATTGACAGTAAAAATAGAAATTAAAATTTAAAGCAAAAATGTAAAAATTAACATGGAATTAAGTAGGTACAGGTTAAAGTCGACATTGTTGACATGGAACCCCCACAGATGGCTGTCCAAACACTCAGGAGGCAGATGGGAAGAAGAAGAAGCTAATGTTTGAAAAGGCGTCGTATATTTGGAGATAATGGTGGCAGAGAGTGTAATTAGGAAACACTCAGAGGTTAAATCAACACACGTAGCAGTGGCAGCTCCTCTGCAGGTTTAACTTTCTTATACATGAAGTAAAACGATACCAACATTAAAGAGTTTACAACTACAGATGTGGAGAATTCATATCAATAAAAAGGTCAAGAATAATCAAATGTGTACTTATAATTATGGATAGGTTGATAATAAATTCTAAAATTAAACTTTTAAAGCATCAGAGCTATGAAACTTAACGAAAAAAAATGACTTAATAAAATTAAGGGGAGTGGGTAATATAATGGGGTTTTTTTCATAGCATTTAGCATGAAAAGCTCTTTTACCAAGTTACAAGGAAACCATTCATTTATTTCCTTTTTTCTTTTAATGGACAACCAATCATTTAAACAGTCAAAAAAACAATAAAAGAAAAATGTCTTTGGAGATGCATTAGTTGTCTTCTTTTTGTTAGTTTTCATTTATGCTGACTTGCTTTTTCAGAATTCCAGCAAAAAGCTTCTATGTGCTAAACAAACCCCCACAAAAATATCATGTTTGAATGTTTTTCAATTAATAAAGAATTTACAGGTGTAACTAAAGACAAGTTAAATGTACGTTTCATCTCAGAGTTTGTTTAACACAAACTTTACCTACACATTTGTCCTGATGTGTCATACATGTGTGCGCACCCCTGAGTGTGTTTTTCTTTTTGTGGCCACACAAAGATAAAAAAAAACAAGCTTCAAAGTTGCCATCAAATAGCATATTTGAGAATCTCACACTTGTACAAAGCGGCACAGAAACAGGGCTCCAAATCAAACACAGTGAGTCGGATAAGGAGAGCTTTGTTGACACAACCATCAGCCAGTCAAAGAAGGCGGTTCCTGCAGCCCCGCTGTCCACTCTGCTTAACGTCTGCCTGGTTACACAGGCAGCAGAGAAAACAAATATTTTTACAGCAAAAAGGAGAAGAATGTGTCCATAGTCATTTTTCACATCTGTCTGTTTTAGTAACTGGCTGAGCCTAAAGAAAATAGAAACCGCCACAGGAAGAAATGTCAGGATTTCTTTAATTAAAGGAAACACTTCACTAAAATGTCAAGAAGAATATTTCTTAAACGGCAAGTTCTAAACCTATCTTTCTGAATCTAAATATTGAACACAAGAGAAGTGTGTTAAAAAGGCAATTCTGTTTCAGGCTAATTTATTAAGATAAATCATATATTTAGACAGATTTAGATAGAATTCAGATTTAGATATGTTTAGACATTGTGTGAACATGTGCTATTTGCCGCTCTCATCTGTCCCCTTTTTCCAATATTTCCATTTCCACTGGACGCCTTTGCCTGCCTTCGCCTTGTTAATGTTTTTGATTCTCTTCACAGAAAAAACTGCACACACTAAACTCTAGATGAAAAACAAAAACATGGTTGGTCGGCTGTTTAAAGGTTGGACCCACATCTACCTAATACTCAAAAACATGACTTTAGAGAAGCTGTGAGGCTTGGACATAGCTGGTGATGAAACGGATGTTTGTTTGTGAACACTTGTAGGTGTTTGTGCATAAAAATGCTGAATGTCTGGGCTTGAAATAAAATCTGAAAGCCACTGTAAAGCTCTGTTAATACCAGCCTCAACAATGTGCATTGTAGCAACCACTTCCTATAAAAAGTCACGCCGAAACTTGTGTTTTGGGATTCAAACTCTTGCGTTCATGTATAACTACCGGTATGCACATTTTTCAGACCGTTTCAAAACACTTGACCAGGGACTCGGATTTGGTAGTGACAAATGAACAGCATCCCTTTTCATTCACAGAAGTCTCAACCAGTTGAAAATTGATCATGGAGGATAAATTAATAATTGCATTATAATTGAATTATGACACTGATTTACATATCGGTTTAGAGCTGTGAAAGAGAAAGCATGAAGTAAAATTCATGAGATTTGCTCTGCTTTGATATTTCCCACCAAGCCTCTTCCAACTGCAGGTGGTTGGCATGAGCTAGTAAACAGTAGAAAGAGACAAAGAAGAAGAAGCCCCTCCCTGCTTGTCCAGTGTGAACACTGTATGCTAAACGTGCATCACATGTGTGGTGTGAACATTGCTCTACCTGTTTCATTAACTCACAGTAAATCAACAAAAACAGAGCAACACAGTTTTACATGAGACGCTCTCTTTACTACTGACCTAAAGCAGATGAAGAACTGTTAACCCCGATACTGTTTACTACAAACAAACGAGAGACGTGTGACCTTAAAGGACTCCAGGCTCTACAAAGAAGCTACCCGGTTTAAAGATAGTCTTTGCAAATCTGCTATTAGGATTTAATTGTTTGGAAACAGGAAATGACTGCTGTGAATATCAGAATCCAGTGACCCTAAAGTGCAAATCACGTCAACAAATCGCTCAACACAAAAACACATTAAAGATCATTACCACAATAAACAAGGAAAACAAACAAAAGTAATTTATCAGAATTCAAAATGAGATGTAAAAAAAAAAAAGAAAGAAACAAAATTAGAAACCGGTAAAGGTAGTTACTATGGGACACCACTGATTGGACGATGACATCGTTGCCGGAACATCAAAGAAATATCTTCTGCTGGCCAAATAACTTCCTGATGATAAGGTGAACAATCGCCATTATCCAATAAGTGATGTTCCAAACTACCCACCTTTTTCGGTTTCTTAGTGTTTTTTTTTAAAAGTACATTTTTTATTCTGGAAATGATTTTATTTTTTTCGAAAAGTTCTTTTTATTTTGTTTCTTTTTTTTTTTTATTGCGTTTTATTGTGTTTTTTTTCTTTTCTTTTGAGTTTCTGGAAATTTTATTTTGATTTCTAAAATGTAATATTTGTTTTGGCTTTTTAACTGTTGTTGTGATCTTTAATATGTTTTTGCGTTGAGTGATTTGCACTTCAGGGCCACCGTACAAATACGTCCTAATGCTTCTGAGGATCCCTACATGTGATGAGAGGTTACAAATGGTTGTAAAGTGGACGTTATATCACTTAACGTCAAGCTTGACCTTCACACAATGTTTATTTTTAGTAAACAATCGTGTTTTAATCACCAAACACAAGTTGAGATAGGTTTCTTTAAAACATTTCAAACAGTGAATAGCAATCACTGCATTAACTATCAATAAAGTCTCTATTTTCTACATTTAGTGACGCATAAAATTGTCCGTCAGAAAATGTAACAACACATAACAGTCTTGACCATTAGTGGGCCGATGCAACAATTACATTTTCGGTTGGTGGCAAACAGAAAATAATCATCTTTTCTTTGATCAGCCTTGTTTGGGTTTAAAAAATTGCCGTCCACAGTCGATTTCCTGGATGCACACGAGTCATTATTGCACCTCCTTTTCAGCTTCATTTGCTGTGACGAGGAAATGCTGCACTTTCACTCTTTGGGAGACATTAATGACAGCTCATTATCCAGGCAGTCCATCAAATCAGTGACCTCACCCCCCCGTCTATCCATGCGTGCACTGTGAAATATCACAGAATGAGCTGCGGCTCTGGAAACACGCTGCATGAAGTCAGTGGCTGTGACAGACTAGGTTATCTAAAATCGCTGTTCCAGGACCACTAGATCATTTTCTAGTTCAGCCAGAATCATTTCCAAATGGATATTTGATTAAACAAATGTATCCCCCAAAAAAATGTATTCCTCCCTGAGGAAGTAATGTTTAGCTCCATCCATCTATTGTCACTTCTTTTCAATCACGTTAGAGGCTGCAGCTGTTCACAGCTGTCCTCAGGCAGCTGGACGGGTCACCAGTCTGCCACAGAGCCACACGGGACCCAGCTAAGGCGATAACTACCACGCTAACCATGAAGCCATTCTGCAGCGCCAGGCGTTTGAAACCCACTACTGCCATCTGCTGTGTGCCCGCTCTGACCTAGAAAATTTCTGTTGAATATGTGCTGACTAAACAGAAAAACAGCAGATCAAATCCATCCGTCCATTGATGCAGTTTGTATAGAAATTCATCCTTACTAAAAACAAGATTGCTGCTAGCAACACTCATCCATGCTATTCATAGCTGTAGAAACTCTCACCAGTGAGTGAGGACCAGTGTTGTGGTCTGACAAAACCACAACACTGGTCATGTAAAAAAATAAATTACACTTTTTGGAAATTAAGATGGTTTTCAAACCATTTGAAGAAATGAAAAAAATATTTGCAATATCTTCAATTTAATGAAATATGGATAGTATTACTTATGATACTTTGGGTAATTTGGTATGTTTTTGCCACAGCAATGGTAGTGTAAGAAGTAAAAATATTGACATGAATATTAAGAAATAAAAGCCTCATTTACCCACTGTCAGGCCAAGCTAAGCACAGCCTGAAATGCGCGTTTATGGAACTTGGCGTAAGAATTAACATTTTGTGCTGAGAAATGAGCATTCAGTGGAAACGTTTTAGAAGGAATTGATATCAAAATACTCATTTGTCCACACAAGATGCCAATTTGTTCCAACAAAATGTTAAGATGGTAATTTGTGGCTAAAAAATACTAATTTGAGGCAAAAAATATTAGTTTGAGGGAATAATTTGCCTTTTAAAACCTCTTTAAATGGGGATTTCTTAAAGCAAAAAAGGACTTCTATTGAATAAACAAATACCCTCAGATTTTAAATTCACTGCTTCTTTAAAAGCAACATAGGCTTAAAAAAAAGAAGCATTTATGAATTTCTTTGAATATTTTTATGAAGTCAAACATCAGCACAATTGGCGATTGAAATAATTTAATGGCACCAAAGGAAAAATAAAAAATTGGTATACCACACGTCTTTGGAGCCTCTGCCAGTTCAATATTTACATTCAAAAATGTTTTTGTTCATCACAAATATATATTGCCTACAACAAAGCTTTATGATGAAACTATTCATAGACAAAAACAGTTTATTCATCCCTGAAAGGCGTGTCATTAAAAAAAAAATGTAAAAAATAAAACAACAAAAAAACAACATATACACTGTGTGTGATACAATAAAGGTAAAAAGTGAGCAGGTTTGTCATGGAGTTTTCATGTACGAACATTTATCAAGTTCTTTTTTTTTTTTTTTTTAATTCCAGCATTCATAAAGCAGAAAGAAAGAGCAAAAAATACACTATAGTCTAGAGCTATAAGCAGTGATTATTATATCATTGCACCATAATTACTTCTAATACGATAACATACAAGTAAAACTGTAAATAGATGCAGCTCTGACCACTGATTGACGGACTGTTTGAAAACAGGAGTCCTCCAATCGCAGAGCTCCTAAGGTTTCCTGCGTCTGCAGATGAAGAAATTAAATATGAGAAACATTTCATTCTGCAAAACAAGGACCAACGGCACACAAGCGGAGACTTTTCACTCACTTTTGATACGCAAGACTTGTGCTGATTGCAGGAGGCTGATGAGAAGAAAAATAAAATATCAGGAATATTCTGTCAACTGTTATGTTTAAAAGCATGACAAATGTTTTATTTTCATGAATAGAACATCGTCAGAGACACGGTTTACATAAATGAGTCAATATTGTTGTATGAAAAGTTACTTTGTTTTCCAGGTCCTCAATTTGAGCAGGTCCCTCAGCAGATCCAGAGCGTCTCTTGCGACTAAAAAATGAAAAAAGATTTTATTAATTCTTGGAATAGAATAGAAGTCAGTTCTGTACAAAAGAGTTGTAGGGCCACAATAAAAAAAATAATTTCCAAGAAAAAGTTGTAAAATTATGACAAAAAAAGTCATAATTTTATAAGAATAAACTTGTAGGATTAAGTAAGGGAGTAACTATATTATGATAAAGTTATAGTTTCATAATTCATAAATTAAGGATTTACAATATCAAAGTCATAATTTTGTGAGGCAAAAGGCCGTTTAAAAAATATATAATTTTACAACTTTCCAGTTCTCTCCATTTCCTTCTGTTGCGTTTGTTTTTCTGTTTGTTTGCTCTTAAGCGAGTCGACCAGCTGAGGGGTGGAACAGCTGATGGAAAGGCGTTCATCTGGACAGCTGATTGTCAGGAGAAGCTGACGTGGATGAAAGAGGAAGACACGCTGCGTGAAGGGAGAGCTGATGTTGACTAGTAAAGACAATAAACTTATTAACCCTAACCAGTGGTCCTTCAATGGGTTGTGGTGTCCTGTTTTCCTTCAGTATCCTCTTCACTTATGTTTGATTGGTAACAATTGGGGGCTTGTCCGGGATTTGTTTGTTGATGTTGGTAAGTGTGTGCTGGTTTTTTCTATCTGTCTTTTCTCCCCGCCGTAGGCCTACAATTGCTTCAGCTTTTTCACAGCTTCCTCGGTTAGCGTTGGGGTGCACAGCTGAGTTGCTTAGTGGATCTTCCATGGGACACCCACTTGTTATTTTTCCTTTTTTATTGTTGGGGCGAAATCTGGGTGAAAATTTTCATTTCTCCGTTGGGGGGGGTAGGCGTACTGCAGTTCCTTTTCATGTTTTTGACTTTTTTTCTCTCATAATGTTAGGACTTTTATTTTATTTTTAATGATGGCTCTAATCCTTTGTTGTCGTTCTGACTCCAAATAAGAAGATTTATTCACTTTTGTACAGGAGCTCATATCTAAACAAATTCCAGATATTTAATATTATTTTTTAGCGTGTTCTAGCTATGAAAAATTCTTTAAGGATCACTAAACGTAAATTTCCATGAAAACATTTCGTGACAATAAAAGAATTTCTTGATGTTGAGCTTTAAAGCAAGTTTGGAAGAAAACCAAAAACTAGCTCATATTGCCATTGTACAGGTTATATATATGGTAATAAATCCATAACCTTCTACTCTACTTCTCAAACTAAGCCAAACATCAGAAGATCAAAGCATATGTCCTCTGCTTTTAATAAAACTAATTAAATTGATTGACTAAGTTACTACAAATAAAATCTCAATCATGGTGTTAAAGGGGCAGAGTTCCAAAAAAACAAACAAAAGGAAAATCATATGGACTCAATATGAACAAACATTTGGCTCATTTTTAATGTAAAAATTATTTGCATTTTCTACCTTAGTTTGCAAAAACTGTTTTCAAACCCAAAAGTTTGTTTTCAACATTGATAGATAATTTGATAGATAATGGAATCGTGTTTACAGGAAATGGAATGGTGAGCTGGAATCTAACTGATCCAGATGTTTGGCAGTGATGCCCGGCTTCAGAGCCGTTTTCCTGGAAAATCGACCACCATGTTGTCAAGCAGAAACGAGGCCAGTTTTTGTTTCATAACCACATATCATGGCTCAGCAAATGTTTAGCTTCAAAACCTCGTGTTGCCTTTTCTGGTGGTGTACCTGGGCGCCGTTGGACACTCCTGTTTTAATGTCTCGATGTCAGTGAACTGGACTGCTTGTCCTCCACCTCTGGTTTTAAAAACGTTGCCCTGTGAGACAAAATAGACAGTTTTGTCAAATATTATACACAAGGTAAAAAATGGTTAAAAGGGACACCCAAGAAAAATAATTAACAGCATTTTATCGAATTTCAAAAATCCATGCAGAGTTCAAATCAAAATGATTAGTTTTACCTTGATGAGTTTGGTTTCAATCTCCCCGTCAGAGGCAAGCTCTTGGTGTCTTAGCACATACTTGTGGCATTTCGACAGAGCTTTCTCGTTCGGGGTGGACACCTTGATTGAATTGGGAATGATTGGCTGCATTACAGTGTCTAGGTCCAAATTTGAAGACGGTTTGTGGTCTACCCATTTCTCCCCGCCTGCAGAGTGAGATCGCCTGTGCATTGGATGAACCGGAGGAACCGTCTGGTGACCCCAAAGTGAGAACACAAACCAGGACATTATTCACATGTGGCGCCATTTCAGTTGGTCAGCGTTAGTGTGGAAGGCGTGCGGGAAAACCCACTGGGGAGGGTTAGCTTGGGGTGAAAATAAGCGCAGTGCTGGTAGTCACTGAGATATGGAAATGTGTCTAAATACAAATACTTTGCTACAAATTGACGTCATATAGGAGATTTTCAAGAAGTCTCTTCACATGGAGACTTTATAGACTAGGACTGTCCAGTAATGCACTGTTATTATGGCCAAACACAGTTACTGACAACTAGCATGCAAAGGAGCACAGACACGTCAAAGAATGCAAACGACATGAAAGTTATTCCTATAAATAATAGTAGTAGGTTTAAGGGTTGTCATCTGGACTTAGTTCTTAAAGTTGGAAGACGTTTAACCTCTTATCCAAAAGGCTTTGTCAATTCTGAATTGACATGATTGACTATGATGGAATCAACCTGGATGAATGAGAGTCTTCATCGACTTATTCTTATAATCAAGAAAACCTTCCTAACAGCAGCTCCCAGACATAAATGCAGGTATAACTGTCAGATTATATTGTTATTTTTACACAAAGAAAATAAACTATTTATTGAGTGAGGAATATCTATAAAGAAATATGGAATGAAGCTTGAAAGTGCCTTGACATTATACACCAAGCAGACACTGGAAATAATGGTTTGTTAAAAGTCTCTCAAAAATTTCAACTTGCTCAATCTTGAGTTTAATAAATCTCTCATTAATCATTCTGGTTAAAGCAATTATAAAGAGCTATTAATAGGGGCGTAACGATTCATCGATTTCTATTTCTACGATCAAACCAGATCTATCTGTCTGAGGCAGAATCGAACCGACGTATATCATTAAAAAAATTTTCAAAATTAGATTAATTAAAAATCTAAATTGATATTGGAAAATACCATTTGGGTTGAGACATGGTAAGTTTATTTTACGATAAGATCCAACCACATCGATCTGTCTGGTTGTGAACAGATTTGCCATTAATTCTTGTTTACTTGTTTGTTTGTACACATATTTAAGTTACACTTACAGATCTTCCCAGAAATTCAAGGAATCTTGAAAACTTTACCTGCACTGTTTAGCACCAGGTATTTTTACCTCTGAGTCACACTGGTTGAAGCTTTGGCTAAAGATGTCATGGATTGATTTTGTGTCATTGAATGGGTCAAATCAGATTATTTAGAATGCAGCAATATCGATTATGAAATGGATCACAAATGATGACTATGAATCGAATCGTTAAAATGAATCGTTACACACCTAGTAATACCCCAAATGTCACAATCCCACTACTTGACTGCTCTAAGAGGTCATCATTATTATACAGTAGAGGCCAGACAATGGGTTAAAAAGGTAGTAACACTTTCAATGTAAATGTTTCAGTAAGCTACATGTATCTAGAGCAGGGGTCTGCAACCTGAGGCTCTGGAGTTCCATGCAGCTCCTTTATCTCTCTATTGTGAGTCTTTGAAGAAAGATTTGAAAAATTGTTAAATTTGTAGTTTTGGTTAATTTGTTTTAACCAATATTGCTTGGTCATAGTTTTATATACATGTCAGATAACTGAATAAAATGATGGTAAAATGTTTAATCTACTGTTAGAGTGGTTTATCATTAGAATAAGCTTATAACACATTCTGATCTTCAGCTGTTTCTGTTCAGGGCATAATTAATAGCATTTTCATGTAACCTATAGATTTTTTTAAGAGTTGGAAGGAATTCTACATATATGTTTTCATTTTTTATTGCAACATGAGAAAAGGGATGACTGTGCACCATATTGATAGAAAATGCCATGTTTGACTTGGTTTTCTTGTATTTTTTTTTAAATAAATGTGGTGGATCCTATTTTAAACAGGGTGTATTTTATTTTGAAAGGAACTTTTATGTGCTGCCGTCACAAATAATGTAATGAAAACACAACACTTTAAGAATTAAATTATTGTAAATATTTAAATAAATACAGTAATAAATAAGTGACTTAGTGGCCACAAAAACAATATAGTAAATATTCTAAACGGTAAAGTGGGACTTTCTGGCTCTCCCTGGGATTTGGTTTGAAGGAAAGCTCTTTTAGCGTTACAGGTAGCAGACCTGGGATCTAGGATCAGTCACCCTTAATTCAGTCGTGACCTTTAATCCAAACGTAATATGTTTCTATATATTTGTTAACATATGTGTTGGTATTTTTTATATATCTTCCTGAAATTACTTTAGATGAAAATGTTTGCTTTGTTTTGATTAAATGTGCCGAGCTGCTGCTGCTACATAAGGTGCTAGTATTTTTTTTAAATTAGGTCAGCTTTTGCAGTTTAAGAAGATGCTACTCATCTGTGAAAGGACAAGAACAAGCGGCTATAAGCACAAAGAAAGCCTTACAAAGCAAGCAGAGTGAAGGAAGGAGCACAATGAGACACAAACAAACACTGATCTACCACAGAACTCGTCCACTAAAAACATTACTGGTGCAGATCTAGAATGAAACTCATGATGCAAACTTGAATAGAACATCTACAGACTGGCGCACACACTAACCCTTGTGCCTGCCTCTATGTCTAATCCATAGACAATAGGGGTGGCAGGGGTGTCGGGGGCCCAGCGTTGGCCTCTCCTGCGACCCACACTGCTTGCGCTGTAGCATTGGGCAGGAGTCCTGCTGCTGCACTGGGGAGTCTCAGGCCTGCCTGAATCTAGGGGATACCTCTGCTCCCAGTCAGAGACACAGGAGGCAACTGAAGGAAAGGAGGAGGAGGTGGAGGGGGTGGATGCAGGGTAAGGCTCCTGAACTACTCTACATCTGGCTTGATTTTTGTGAGAAGGATTTTGGCTCGACTCCTGTGAAGTGATTGGGGAACAGGGCCAGTGATTGTTAGTTTCCAGATCGACATAAACACAAGATTAACAATCAGCAGAACACAAAAGTGCCCAGAAGATTATCACATTACATTATACCACAATTAGCTGCATGCAAACTTTGCACATTAAGAAAGAGGGACTGAGGGTGCACTGCTGAGATCTAAGGATCATGGGACGCATGGCTTACAGGGAGTGGTGACGGAGAAGCAGACCGCTTCTGCGCGTGGTTGCGATCTCTTTCTCTGGAGGGTCTCTCAGGCTTTTCCTGCCGCTCTGCTGGAGCGCCGCTGCTCTCGGTCACAATGGCTTTGAGCTGCTTCAGCTTTTCATCCTTTACCCACAGCTTATTCTGCAACTCCAGCTGCTTGGCGTTCACTCGCCTCTCCTATAAAGAAAGCATAAACCATATTTGCAGTGGTCTCCAATCCTGATCCTCTTGAACTACCGCCCTGCTCGTTTTGCAGCTAACCCTGCTTCAGTAATTATTGGTCACCTGGATCAGGTGTGTTCAGCCAATTAGAAACTGGGCTCTAGGGCTGCATGATATGAGGAAAACATGCGATATGCAATATTGGTGATTCATATTGCGATAACCATATAATTTGCGGTACATGAATAAAGAGCAAAAGCATCTTTCCAATTTCATTGCAACAGTTTAAAAATTATACTCCAAATGACCCTCGTCAACATATGAGGCAAACATCTAACATTATAGGGCTCCATCTGATCGGTCAACAACGTGAAGGGGTCCATCCGACTGGTCAATTGCATAAAGGGATTTATTTGATTCGTTAAATGCTTCAAGTTGCCATAAGATTGTTTTAACACATTTAAGGTAACCATTTATTGCAATTTTCGCTGTCTTTTGCGATATGCATATTGCACAGCTTGACACTGCGATAACGATAAATTTGCGGTATATTGTGCAGGCCTACAGACAAGCAGGGCGGTAGCTCCCACAGAACAGGATGGGAGACGTCGATTTAGACGTTAAATTTCAGCTAGTTTGAAGCAGCAGGCATTTGACGCACATTTAAGAACACGCTAAAAGCGGTTCCTTAGAACACACATTTTGCCCACGGTGTTCACACTGCACAAGAAGGGGTGCGCTTCATCTTTTTCTACTGTAGCGACCTGTAGCTTATTTCCCTGCTCTATTCCGATATACATAAGAATTGGTGTTACATGAACACAAAACGCAATACTAATTTCTCCTACATGATCCATTCTCAAAGTTGTCACTTCTGTAAATGGAAGAGGAAGCCATCCATACAACCTACAGAACCTGATTTGTCAAAGTTTAACCTGGTTTAACTTTCATTGTGCGTTCAAAGACCGCATGTTCTGTACATAGAGCCCGAGAACGGTCGTAAAAACCAGAGTAGTGATGCACGAGTTTTGAACGAGGAAGCCTGAAACACACTTTTACATAGACTTCTCATTGGAAGTGGTCGCTTGAACGCACGTTGCTGAGGATTTTATGAACGTAGCTTCAGAGAAATGATTTTGGCACCTCATAAATATTTTATTCCTCTATCACTGTCATGGCCACTGTGACTTTGTAAAAGGCTCAAACTTTACAAATGCTTTGAAATAGTGTTGCATGAGTGATCAGTTTTACGCACACACTCCTTCTCCCACTTGAGTTTGGTGTCAGTGACCACGCCTTGCATGCGCTGCTCCATGCGCCTCCTCTCTGCCAGCTCCCTCTGCAGCCTCTGCTCCCGGCTCTCCAGCTCCTGTTGAAGGGAGCGTTTATCCTGCTCGTACATCCCTGTCGTTTTCTGAAGGATATCGATCTAAGGAGAGAATCCCAAGTAAGAGTAAAGCAGAGAAATTCCAACCAAGCTAGAACAAATATTCTCGGAACTGTAAAGATTAGTTTGCATCTGTAGAGGACCTTGTATTCCAGCGTCTTAGATTTCTTTTCCAGCCGTTCGATCTCTGTCCTCTGGTTGAGAATGACTTTGTCTTTCTCGTTTAGCTTGCTTTGTTGGTCATGGAGGAAAGTCTCCTTTGCACCCAGCTGACTGTTAAACTGTTGCAGCATGGACTGCAGTGTATTGGCTGAAAAAAACAAAAGTTAAATGTTATCTATCTGTCCAGTTTATACACAAATAAAAGTGTCTTCAGGTACTTGTGGCAAAGAAAAACTGGTTTGTACCGGTTTGATTGAACTGCTCCTTCATCATTTGACGGATATGTTGCCGTCTTTCCAAGACTTCGATCAGGCGGGGAAGCATCTGATCATCGGTGGGATCCACCAGCTCGCACGGAGGCAGAGCTGGGAGGCTTTCTATGAGCTGGTTCAGCAAACCTGGGTCGTCTGTGTTTCCGAATGGTCATAGAAAAGAATAACAAAGTAAATACTGAGTCCATGTTCCTGTTACACCTCTGAACTCAACATTTACAGTACAGAACAAAAGTTTGGACTCTCCTTCCCATTCATTTGAATGAGAAGGTGTGTCCTAACTTTTGGTCTGTACTGTATGATCACAGCACAATTATTTCAGCCAAACTTCACCCAACCTAAACCTAACCTAAATCCTTTGAGCTGTGCATGTGACATTGTCCTAACATCCCTGACATGAACAGTCTGAGCTCAGCAGAACACTACGGGGGGGGGGGGGGGGGGGGGGGGGGGGGGGGGGGGGGGGGCATACCTGGATTAACTGGACCTCCCCTCTCTGCCAGCCGTCGGGACAGCTCATCTTTGAACGCCTGGTTTTTGTGTCTGCGCCCGGCTGGAAGGCTATAGATTGCTCGATCTACTGGCCGAGCCACCTCCACTTCTTGGGTCATTTCTGCAAAGCGCATCACCAGCTGCAACACAAACAATGACACCCAACTTGCAGCCAAACCAGACTAAGCATTTCTGCTCTGCTACGCTGGAGCGGCTCTTTTCTGATTGGAATGTAGGCAGTTTGATTGCTGGGGTTAACCGCGTAAAGGTGTCTTTAGGAAACACAGAATCAAAAAGGCTAGATAAAAACAGTTTTTACAGAATTCAAATTATGAACACAATTAAAAAGTGTAGCATGTATAGGTACATAAGTACAAAAATAATAACCCAAATAATTTTGAAAAACAGTGAGTTTTTCGTTACCTGCATGAAAAAAACAGAAGTAAAAATCCCTCAGAAAGCATTTACAGGTAAAACTCTTAAACCCTTTTCTGTTTTTTCATGAGTTCATATGGAACAGGTTTTTTCCCCCTCAGTTTTTTAAGGAATCATTTACACACCATGAAAAAGTTGAAGTTGAGTTTTGAAAAACATATTTAAATTACTTGAAATGATAGGAGTTACTTTAATCAGCTGTCAACATTTATTATTTTAAATTAAACCATGTCCACAAACATGTTTGAATGGGGCTCAAAAGAGCGATAAATAAATAAAAGAAACTACAGCTAAACGTCGTCTCTGTAATGGATTTATAATCAAAGTTATACAAACAAAAGTATATGTTAGATATGGAAAAAGATTTTAGAATTTGATAACTTTAGGACAGCAGGAACTCTTATCAAACAAATCAAATGTGAATCATCAGAGAGAATCAAAAATAATTAACCGGCAAATATGAAATAATAAAATAAGACCTTTTCATAATAGATGGCTGATAGATGTTTAACAAAAGTATTTTGTCTCACCGCAGATTCTTCATAGTCATCTGCATTTGGGTTGACGCACACAATCATCCTGACTTTTCCCTCCCCATCAAAGTAGTTTTTAAACAGATGTGTGACTTTAGAGTCTCTGTATGGAACCATCTGAAAAAAAAAAAAAAAAAAAGTTTTGTTGAGATCATCTTCATGGAAAATGAAGGTGGAACATTTAATAATTAATATGAACCTTGTTAGTTCCACACATCTGGTTCTCACGCAGGACCTCCATACATGTGCGCAGCGTCATTAGGGACTGATTAATGTTACCTGTAAACAACACATAAATAAATCTGTTTGAAATACCACATAAGTAGATAATATGTGAGGCCAAGCCAAAAACAGGTGAACCAACCTGCTTCACGGAGACGGCTCCCCTCTGCTCTGGTTCTGCTGGTGCGTTCACTGCCCGCCAGGTCAACCAGACACAGCTGACTCACGTTCACCTGGTTTTTGTCCTGTTTAAACAGACAACTGTCAGGCCTTTTTATGTTTATATTTTTACAGATCAACTGTTGTCATTTAGATTTAGCCAGCAAAGTATTTGTGAAATATTTTATAATGACATAACAAAACTTTTACCTATTTTATCTAGCTGTAAATTTAAATCGACTTCTGTGCAACACTTTTTAATACAACAATTTCATTTAAACCGTTTAAATTAATTATATTTGAATATTGCGTCCATCTAGAGTTAATAAATGTAATTTGAAGGCTTCATAACACCACGAATCAAATGGAAGATGTTACTTGCTAAAGAACCGTGCTTCGTGTTTAGTTTAGAAAACATCTATAAATGCAGAAAATAACGTCAAAACGAAACAACACGAAGGTAAAATAATAAAACATTCTTAAGAATAATAGAAAAGGCCTCATTACTGGTATATAAATTTATTAATAAATGAATAATCACAAAAAATTGAAGAGTTTGAGGCACATTTAGTAAACAATAATTTGTTTAATTAGGATTTCCACTTGAGTTATTTTTCATTTTAAAGTAATTTTTTGTAAAGTTTTTGATTTTCCAACTTATTGCTATAAGCCTGTTAGCACAATGGATAAAAATAATTCTTAGCCCTAAAGAAAATTATATTTCAATGAAAAAATAAAAATTATTTTGCCTTGATGTGCCAAACAAATGAAGATACAACTTGTACAGTATTGTTTTTGTTTAAATATATTTAAGGCATTTTAGGATGTTCTCAATCAAATCAAATCAAGCTTTATTTACATAAATAAAAAAAGCACTATTCATGCTCGGAGCTGTTTAAAGCGCTTGAATTTTTAAGCCCGACATGTTATTAAATAAATAAACAATATTCATACTGAAGCACGCATTTCACCTGCAGTATATGATCTCCATCAGCATCAAGTGGTGCTTGAACCAACTTGACGGTGAACACGCTGTGAGAGCGGCTGGATTCCCGGTTAAGCTGAGTGTTTGCGATCCGTCTCTTCTTTTGTCCTGGTAAAACATCCCAGGAGAACAGTAGAGTTACGTTCACATCACAACAGCTCGTTTAGGAACTTTTGCTTGATTTTACAGCAGCATCTGAAAGCTCAAAGGTCTTATTTTAAAGTCTAGCAGATGTTTAGTGTTTTGAGTATTTTAGTTTTCATTAAAAAAAAGTTACAAAAGCTATAAAACCACAGCGTAAACACTTTTTAAAAGTTTTTTATTTCAAAAATAAAAAGGAGAATAAAAGACCAACCTTTCCAAAAGATTTCAAAAGCCTCTTCTGTAGATTTCACTTCAACTTCTGTGCAGCCGGCAACATACATGTTATGGTTCTGATCTTCACGGAGAACCTTGGACTGAGGTGGTCTAAAAAAAAAAAAAACACACACTTATGAGGAAACAGCACAAATTGCAGCAAAGGTTTACTGGCTTAGTGATAAAAGCACTTAAAGCTAAATGAAGCATTAGTACAGGTAAAACGAGATCTGGGGGGGGGGGGGGGGGGGGGGGGGGGTCATACAGTACATGCACGCTGGGTTTGAACAGAAACAACTCATGAGCCATTCAGGGACATCACTTTGTTTTCATCTTCATGTTACAGAGCACAGCCAACAAGATGTCTCAAAGCTGGGTATGCAGCACCATTATCATTAACAAGTTCAGCGTTGCTGGGATGGAACAAGACTATTGACTCGTACCAAACAGCAGGAACAGCCAAGACGAGGCTGTGAATAAACACAAGGTCTAATGCTATTTCACTGGGGACATACGTGAACTCTTTGTTGCGTATTGGCGTGCCTCCATCAAGCCACCTACCAAAAGTTGACAACTCGTCAACAAAATGTAGACTTACTGTGTCACAACAACTGTAATACACAGCTTTTATCAAACTGCACACATCAACCATCACAAGCATGATATTTCCTAAAACAAATCTCGTGCAAATAACCTTTCAAACTGACACAAAAAAAAGCATGCACTTGTCCTACTTTGGTCTTATTGGATCAAAAGGAGCATCTTCAAGAAGATCATAGATGTAGTTGTTGTAGATCTCGATGTAGGACACAAATACGCTGAAACAGCAGTCTTCGTCCACACTCTCAGATTTGCATGCCTCATCTGGACTGATCATATCTGCAAACTCTGGGTCAGCCTTTTGCCTGAAAAAGCAAAAGTCTTATCAACTTTCTGAATCCGTTTCAACTGTTTTAACTAAAACACATTTAGATTGTAAAAGGAGAAAAGCATGGTTCATTTGTACCTGGATGATGGCGTTTTGGGCACCGACTGCTGACTATCACGCTTCTGTCGCTCAAGGAGAGCATCAACTTGACTCTGGATTTCCATTCCATTTTTGTCATCTGGCTTGAAGACCTGATGAAAATTTGAAGCAAATTGCAGAAGTCACAAATGTACCTAAACATGTAAAAGACAGGTAGACAAATTCCTGAGGTGGATCAACACCCGCAAGGCGACAGGTCCGGACAACATTCCTGGACGAGAACTAAGAGCATGTGCTAACGAGCTGAAAGACGTTATCACCTCGATATTCAACCTCTCCGTCAGCCAGAGAGCCGTCCCCTCCTGCTTCAAGACCACAACCATTGTTCCCCTCCCCAAGAAGAGCCCTCCCACCTGCCTGAATGACCACAGACCAGTAGCACTCACTCCGATCATTATGAAGTGCTTTGAGAGAGTGATGCTGACCCACATTCAGAGGAGCATCCCAGACACACTAGACCCCCTGCAGTACGCATACAGGCCCAACAAGTCCACCTCGGATGCCTTTGCCGCAGCACTGTACACCTCCCTCTCACACCTGGAGAATACAGACTCCTACATCAGGATGCTCTTTATTGACTACAGTTCTGCATTCAACATGGTCGTTCCCCACAAACTGTTCTCCCTTGGAATACACCCCCATCATCTGTGACTAGCTCCTGGACTTTCTGACTGGCAGGCCTCAGTCTGTCAGAATAGGGAACAGGACTTCAGCCAGCATCATCACAGACATAGGCACACCACAGGGTTGTGTTCTCAGCCCCATCCTCTACACCCTGTTCACCCATGACTGTGTGGCCTCTCATAAGGGCAATATCATCCTGAAGTTTGCTGACGACACCGCTGTGATAGGACGCATCACTGGCGGGGACAAAGCAGCCTTCAGGAGGGAGGTGGCCAGTCTGGTGACATGGTGTGAGGACAACAACCTCACCCTCAACACAGACAAGACAAAGGAGATGATAGTGGACATGAGGAAAGAGAGAAGGAACCCTCATCAGCCGCTTCTTATCCAGGATCTGGAAGTGGAGAGGATGAGCAGCTTTAAATATCTGGGGGTCCACCTCAGCCAGGACCTCACCTGGACACTAAATACGTCACAGCTGGTGAAGAAAGCTCATCAGCGGCTGTACTTTCTGAGGAGGCTGAGGAGGTTCGGCATGTCCCCAAAGATCCTCAGCAACTTCTACAGCTGCATGGTTGAGTCCATTCTGACCAAATGCATCACAGTCTGGTACAGCAGCTCTTCTGCCATGGACCGCAAACGCCTGCAGAGAGTGGTGAAGACTGCGTCCAAGATCATCAGGACTCCTCTCCCCTCGCTGCAGAGCATCTACAAACGCAGGGTCTGCAGGAGAGCTGCCTCCATCATCAAGGACCCCACCCACCCGCAACGAGGACTGTTCACTCTCCTCCCCTCAGGACGGAGGTACAGGAGTGTTAAGTGCAGGACCACCAGACTCAAGAACTCTTTCTTTCCCTCTGCCATCAGACTCCTTAACAGCTGACAGGAGTCTGAAACAACAAACTGCACCTTTGCACATCCTCATTGTTCGCTACTGTTATCATCACTTTTGCACATTTGCACTTTAAGAATTGCCACTCGACATCTTGTGTTTTTGTGTGTATGTTGTGTGTGAATTGTTTCTGTTTCCTCGATACTTTTTGGCATTCAGAGCAGACAGCAAAGAAAAAATTTCATTGTGCAGGGAAACCCGTTTCTTTACTGTGCATATGATAATAAACCCTTTGAATCCTGAATGATGAATTTAGAAAAAACGGATGCAGGTCTTACATATCTTTTGGCCTGAAAAGGGCCGATGCTGTTGAAGAGCATGTCCAAAGAACGCGGGAGAAGGCCGCCTTCTCCTGGAGAGCCCGTCATGGTGAAGGTTTTACCACTTCCAGTGACGCCATATGTAAACAACAAACCTGTGGATTTTGTTTAAATTTAACTGAATTTTTCTGAAATATTTAAGTTACAGACATCCTGTTATCTTTCTCTGGACAAAATGTTATTTATACAACACCTAAACTCTACTGACTACAACTAGTGCTGCTTCCTTTCCATTAAAAAGGGCAGGTTTACCTGCCAATGGCTCAGTTTTCCAATCTGACAAACAACTTAATATTTACGATACACATCTGTTTTTAAGCACAAAAACTATCAAATATAAGGCTTAAAAGTCTTAAACTCACCATTTTTACAGTGAATGAGGTCGTTTACCAACGGCTTAGCAACATCCTGAAAGAGCTCCATTTGGGTTGTATTAACTCCAAACACTTTTTTAAAAGAGTATTGTGTCTGGAAAAGAAGTACAGAAAAATACAAATGGATTTCATGTTTTTACTTTGCCTCTGCACCATATCTATAACCAATGTTGATTGTGAGCAGAAGGAGGTAAGCAGTGGCTAAAATAGAGTCAGGCCCTTTTAGAACTACAATGTTCTAATAATGTTCCCTTTGGATTATTTTGATGTGGAAAAACAACAGTGGGCTGAACTTGGGAAGCTAAAATGTGAATGGATTTGTCATTACGGTAATTCTTGTTTACTTGTTTTGTTTGTACACATATTTAATTTACACTTTATTTTCCCAGAAATCTGGAAAACTTCAACTGCTCTGTTCAGTACCAGGTATTTATCTCTGAATCACACTGGTTGAAGTTTTGGTTAAAAATGTCCTGGATCCACATTAGGTTAGTGAATAATCAACCACAAATTATGATTTGAATCGAATCATTAAAATAAATTGTTACATCCTCAATGAATATTTCCCAATCCACAAATTTAACTCATTCAATAAGACAGCAAACGTTTAACAATACCTTTGCAGTATTGAAATCAAAATAAAATAGGGATTTGATGACAATTAGTGTCATGTTTCACAAAACTTTTGATGGTGATGCTCTTACCTCTTTATATTCTCCATTGCGGTTGGCTTTGAGTCCATCGGGGGCGTGCAGCTGAATAGTCGTGCTGCTGATCATCTCAATACAGCATTCCTCATCTTCTGAAATGAGTGGACGAATCCGACAATAAACCTGTAGACAGCAAGGTCCAAATTAGTTTTAGGCAAATGAAAACATACTTATCGGTGTGAAACTTTCTGATTTAAAGCCCCAAGTCAATCATCTTTTGATCTATTTTCAAATCATTCCCAGTGGTCTTTTATTTATAATTAAGCAATTTACTAGCAAAAATTAAAAACTTTAAAATAAAAAACTCTCATTTTCTAAGACATAGTTTCTACTGAGCAACAGAAGCTCATCAGAAATTTGCCTCTGACTTTGTGCGAGCTAATAGCCCCTCACAACTCCAACCTAATATTAGCAATGCAACAGAAATGGCGAGCAATATTGGAACTTCCCAACCGTACAGTTTTGAGCCGGATGCCAGCTGGAACGAGGAAAACAAAGACATTTGTGGATCTATTTGCCTACAAGTGAATGTAACAGAATAGAGCAGAGCAGAGCAGGGTGGCCCACCCATTGTAGCTTCTACGTCACAGCTACAAGCTTCATAAAATTGTTTTTTTTTTCTTTGTTTGTCCCTGATTTACAATGATTTGAATAAAGAAATACTCAGAAATGCAGTTTTATCTTACGTTTCTTGATATATGTCCTCCATCATGAGAAAAATGCTACAAGAACATGTTAAAAACACAATTTTCATCAGTACTAGAGTTGTAATTCCATGCAATGATCAATTAGTTTAATATTAAACTTGACTTTCTGTTTAGAAAAAAAAAATCTGACAAGTTCAAGAAACTGCATACTTTTTGGGGATGCAAACACATTAAAATCCAAATAAAGTGTAATTTTTAAATTTGTCAGTTGAATTTACATTTGTCAATGTCAGTGGTTCCACGTCATTCAAGTGTGAGAATGACTCGAGCAAAAGACTTACTCCAACAGGGTCTCTTTCTGTGTTTGATGGCTTCTTTTGGCCGGGCCTCCGGGGAGTCCTCCCTTTGCTGCGACACACAGTGATGATACAGTCAACATTAGGTGTATGGAAATCCACATCTTTTTGACGAGTCTAAAGTCAGATACATCAATTCAACATTTCTTTTCTTACTCGTCATTAACTATGAGTGCTAAACCTTTAGCTAAGTTGCTAATGGCTAGCTCATGTGACATTTTTCCGTCAAAATAAACTCCAATAACAGCAAATAGACGTTCACGTCACAGACAGCTTGGTTACCATTTGAGTAGCGTGTATTTTCACATTTATTAGACAGTTTAGGAGGTGAGTTTATTGAGTTCACAAAGTTTTTAGGGCGAGAAAAGTCAATTGCTAAACAAACAACAGCGTAAGCTAACGTTCTTCTGTTCCCTTCCGGACTTCCAGGAATCACATATTCAAAGTTTATTTCGATAAACAAATATAAAAGTCGGCGTAAGAAATAAACAGTTAAAATGCCAGTAACGTCTTTCGTAGCTATGATCAAGTGGAGTGACACTGACCTTGTTTTCTGCATTGTTTATGTTACCGGTGCACTCTCAACTGCTCCACAGAGACGCCTCTTCTCGATTTGAAAATTCCCTCTTGTGAATCGTTGCTGCGTCACAAAAGTTATTCGACCAATCACGATAGAAGGTGAGTCAGCGGAAGTCCCGCCTTCATTTCCGGTTCACCTAGTCCATTCAAACCCATCTGTAAAACAGTTTTATGAAGGGATAAAACGGGTCTAGTCCTGTTTTAAAATGTTCACAAAGTTTTTTTTCTTACGTATTTAGAACAAGAAAAAAATGGTTTCAATTATTTTATAGCAATAGTGTAATTTAGGCTGACGTGCAGATTGTGCAGATAATTCTGTGGACAAATCCAATTTGTTTCTGCGGCGGTTTGTCACATTCTGTTACATGCTCTGTTACTCTATATTTTTTGCAGGCCTACATCCACACAGTTTTATTTCATACTACCAGAATGGGCTAATCAAATCATTTGAAAATTTGAATGAATTATATTAACTCAATATTCTACAAATATTATCAACCACATCAATAATGTGCGTAAAAACAAAATATATGCAGGTCTAGTTCAAAACCTAACAAACACCATATATTGAAATTTATTACATTTAGTTCTAATTTCACATATTTATAGAAAAGTTAAAAGGGAGGTAAAACTCAAATTATCTGCTTAACTGGCCTTATTTTTTTCTTGCAATAATGTAACAGTTTTTAATAAAACCTTGTTTTATTGTTTTCAAAAAAAAAAAAATTTTAGTTGGACCTTTAACATTATTTGTCATCAGTGACTAAAACTGTCTTTATCAAATTTACATTTATTTATGGTTTTTTTTTTTTTTTTTTGGGGGGGGGGGATGCTCATTAACCTTATTAAAAGGAAACTCAATCTACTGTGTCTTTGAACACGGAGAATCAATACATGGGGTTTCCTTTGTGTTTTACATGTAACATCAGTTTTAAATGTGACCTCATTTGTTGTTACCTCTTCTAAAAGAATTCACATAGTTGTAATGAATTAATTTGTTTTCCAAAGGTTCAGCTAAGGTGTTTGTTTGGCTCACACTTGTTTAAGTCCATTGAAGTTGCTGATATTGAGTTTATTGGTAATGTCTAGGCAGAGAAGTTGCTGACTTAACAAGGAGAATGCTGTGAGATATTCTGTATGTGTGGAATAACAGGTAAAATTTGGAAATTCAGAAGACAGCACTAGATTGCATATTTGCCAGAAGGGGTGTAGCTGTCGGAGAAATTCTAAACCTGTGACTTAGACAGTAAACTTGTTATATTTCCTGTGGTGTTCAATATTAGAGTGTGTGTGAATTATAGATTTAACAGTTAAAAATCAATGAAAAGGTGTGACGCCAAGAACAGCGGACAGCGGTGCACTTAGCCAAAGCCAGAACTGTAATATTTGTGAGATGCACCTATTGGGGAATTATAGGTTCTGGGTTTCTGCATTCACAACTCATAGGAGCTGTTTCATTCTGTAACCTCAATGCAAAAGTATATTTTGTTATGAAAACATAAAGGATCAAATTATAAGTGTCTATTATAGTGGTTGGTTATTCCTGTGTGCTGAATAATCACTACTTTTATACTGCACCATGTTATCTCCTGCTAACATAATTATTACAATTGAGCTGCACATTGTTGGGAAATCCAATGCGTGCAGGCAAACATTGTATTGCCGCTGTTTTAAACATATCAAAAACTACAAAAACACAAATCGAACAAAAACGAAAGAGTGACTAAAAAGTAATACCATCAATTACAAACATTATTGACTATAGTCCGGGTTCATTCTTACATTGACAATCTGTGTAAAAGCCATCATATCCAAAACAGTTTTAAGAAAAGGATCTCTGCTTTGATCGACTTGCTTTAGTTTACACCAAAGCCTAGCATTTTTTTTCCCTTCTGCCTTGCATCAGCGGGTGCACATTGGGGCAGTTGTTAGCGATGTCGCCTTATTTTCCTCATGCATGTGCGGGTTTTCTCCAGGCACCATGGCTTCTTCCCACAGTCCAGACCAGAGACATGCTTCTGAGGTTATTTAGTGACCATAAATTGCCCCTAGCTGTGAATGTGTGGCCCTGCAACAGACTGATGACCTGTTTAGGGTATAACACTACATTTGGCCAACGGTATCTGGGATAGGCTCCAGCAGCCCTGTGACCCCAAAGAGGATTCAACAGGTTCAGAAAACGGATGGAGAGATGGATGCCCTGCATGATTGCATAAGAAAAGTCTTTCCATAACATTGTCACATTTCTTTTAGGATGCTTTCAGGGGGCAGTAGAGTAATACTGTGATGAGCACTACTACTTGGTAAGGTGACTGATGCCCTGCCACCTCTACAACAGGTTTCTGCCTCCCATCCATGTTGTCATTCCTCCGTTAAGGTCAATCCTGCAGAGAAAACCTCCTAGTCTCATAGTTGAGTCCCTCCAGCTGTAGTTTTACAGCCACCCTCAGTTATCTGAGGATACTTTTTTTATGTTACAACACAACTAAAAGATAGTTTATAGGGGAGGAGCTGCAGAAGTCAGGAGTGGCAAAGGAAGTCAGGGTTGGAGACAACCTTATGAGAGCATTTGGAGAGTAATAACGTGGGTCGCACCATGGATCCGATCTTAATCTCTTTCATGCTTGCCAATGTTAATGGATGTCTGTGGGTCTCGTTTGTAGACAATACGCGTTTTGACATTCAGAAAATACTGCAGAAAATGTGACAGAACTCCTGAACCCTCAGATTCTGACTTCTAAATGAACAAGTTGTGATCTATAGATAAGGAACTGTTAAAAACCCGCGTGGATGAAAATCATGTTGTTAACATGTTCTTGTTGCATTTTTCCCATGATGGACATACATCAAGAAAATGAAGCTTAAAAAAAGCATTTGAGTAGTTTTTTATTCAAATCATTGTGAATCAGGAGTAAACAAAAAACTGAGTGAAAAAAAAGGTTTTTTTTTTCAACTGTTTATTTGAAATCTAAAAAATACAATAAATAACTTTTTCCTAAATACATTCCGTTCATGATCAGTGCAAAGAGTTAGAGACATCTTCATTTGTTCATGAGGTCCAGTTTTCCCTGGTAGCTTAATCTCAGGACCGAATCATTATGTCTCTGTGCAAAGACTGTCCAGTCTAATCCAACAGGCGGAGGACAAGCACAAATCTTACAAATACTATAAAGTACATCTTTACAATAAAATTTTCTGACGTAAAAGAAAATAATCTTAAACAGTAGGAAAAAGGGTTTAAAAACTCTTCATACATACCACAACCGTGGAAATCAGAGAATTAAAAGGAAATATAATTAAATACAAAATGCAGCAAAAGTGCAACATCGTTTCTGTGTTTCTGGATTAAACTTCCTCAGAAGCAAATTTATTGCAATGCAAAGTTCAAATGTTTGCTTTCGTTTGCATTGCAATGAGGTTTTTTGTGAAGATTTTGCTTTTCTATTCAGCTGTCTGACAGGTTTAACGGCAGCAGCAACAGTGCATTCTGAATAATGAGCTAGAATTGTTTTATGCACCTGTTAAAAAAAAAAAAAAAAAAAAAAAAAAAAAAAAAAAAAAAAAAAAAAGATCCCCAACACACTTTTCTGTTTCCTGGTCTGCAGCACATGAGATGGCTTGGGTCTTTCTAGGAGGACTTATGTTTTCTTCGGTTGTTTTCCATGGTTTCCCCCTGGACCAGAGAGAAGAGGTAGACTAAAGAGGGCGATAATGATGCAGTTGAGTACCAAACAGACCAGCGCCGGGCCCATCGAGTTGGCAAATGTGATGGGAATGGAGTTTGCAGTGAGCCAGGGGCGCCGTATCGCCATGTCCTGCTCCACAGCCTGCATCTGGAAGTGGGTGCCAAGGATAGCGAACACATGGAAGAGCTGGTGGCTGTGGCCTGCAGAGGGAGTAGTCGAGCCACGCAAAGAACAGAGCAAATGAGTTACTGCTGTCAAATCTTTATGCCTTATAATACTTTATACAGAGGATAGAATTGGTTTTGTTGTTTGTGCATGAACGTTGTGCTTCCAAGTCCATTCCTGATTTTTTAGATGTGAGCTTCAAAACAAAACTTCTAAGGATTTTTTTTAAATTTTTTGGGGTTTTGTTGTTATTTTGTAAAACACAAATCATAAAGGATTTGAGCCATTTATTTTATGCTACTTTAAATGGAATAATCACACTACATTATTTTGTTTCCTGCTTATATCCAGGTATAAAGAAAACTATTAACTTTTTTCCCCCCACATCTTTTCTGTTTGTTATCTATATTTCTGTTGCTCCTGCACTTGAGGTTTATCTCCATTAAAGGTTTAAACTAATTGATTTAGACTGAATCTCACAACTTCACTTTCACAGGAGTGTTTAGACAAGGATTCAGAAAACTAAAAATACTTTAATCTACTACTTTAATTCCAACAAGTTGAATTATATGAACAGGTAGAATTTAACTTCAAGACATTTCTTTCTTGCTTTTAACTCCATCTGATGTTTGATTCTTTAACTATTTGTCTTTCGTTATAAAAGATAACATTACTCCTACAACAAAACCAGTTAACAGGTGTGACAAAACAGGGCTGACAGGAGTCAGAACAAACAAAAGACATTAAGTAATGCATTAACAAAGAATAAAAAACTAAACAGAAGCTAAAGAAAGACAAGTATCGGTGAAGCTGCTATTGAGATTAAACAAGCTGCTGATTTACTAACTGAAATTGACTCATTCTTACCGATGTAGTCAAAGCTGCCAGGAGCCAGACGCTCAGGTAAATGTGTGGCAAACAGAAAGCCTGTGAGAAAAGCCAAGGCAACATGGTTGTAGTGCAGCATGTTGGTTTCGTTATCGGTGCAGCCTTCACCTGCACACAGGAACACCTGTAAACAAAAACAGTCAAATATTTGGTGGGTCTTGTGTTTTACATTGTTTTAGTTTATGTTCTTTAGCAACTTTTATTTTTATTTTTTTTAGATGTTTGCATGCAAATCATGTATGCTTCCAATGATCTTCTGCAAATAAACATTAAGGCACCCTTTAAAAAAACGTTTTTTTCCTGTAGCAATATCAGTTTCTCCTATACCTGGCTTCAACACATGATGCAGAAGCCTGGAAGGAGGTTTTTTAAGAGCCACTCCGATGAAAAAGATGTTTTTGGTGTTTTTTTTTTTTTTACATGTTTGAAGGACAATTTTCTGATGATTGAGGACACAAAGAAGATTAAGCCTAAAATTGCTTTTCAGAGTATTTCTGAAAAAAATGCAGTTGGAAAAAAAAAGAGCTGATTTGTGGCGTCGAAAATATGCTGGGCAGGCTACAAGCTCTCTGCTCCTCTCCTTTAACTTGTGGATGAATAGATCCACGTCTTTATTTTCGTCGTCTGAGCTGATATCCTGCTCAAAACTTTACGGCTGCACAGCTCCAATATTGCTCCTGATTTTTGCAACAGTAAAGTTTAGTGGGGGTTGTGAGGGGCTGTAAGCTAGCAGGAGAGCGTGCAAATACAGGGATGATGGGAAATGAAGGCAGACTTACTCCCCGCCAATACACCCACCCACAACTCAAGGGTGAATGTCTGATGAATTACAACCGCTCTGCAGAAACTGTGCCCCTTGAAAACGACACAGGTTTTTTTCAGCTTTTGGTTTAAAATGGCAAAATCATCATTAAAAGATCACTGGGAACGGTTTAACCATAGATCAAGAGATGTTCGGAATGGGACTTTAACAGACCATCCAAGAAGTACCATAAAAAGATGTGAACAAGCCGCATGTCAGCTGCCTTACCCTGTAGAACAGAGGGATGTTGTCGAACAGGTATGGGTAAGCAAATGCTACAACACGGAGAAATTTGCTGAACTTTGGACTCTGACACTCAGGAAACCTGGAAAAAAAAAGAGCAATGTTTTCATTGATGACAGATCCTCACTGCTACCAATTTATTTGTGGTTTAAAATTGTGGATTTCCTTTCCTGTTGAGTCCACCTGGCTAGGAAAATACATTTGCTTTACGGCACAATCCAGCACAACTCCTTTCAACCAGGAATCAGTGCTGATTGTGGTGCAGCTGGACTAAATGATTTTTTCCTTTCCCCAAAGTTTCTGAGTGCGGGTCAAATCTAGTTCAGGCCGTGTGAAAAGATGTTTTGTGCCTTCACGTGCACATTTTCATGCTGAGTAAACTTCTGTTTACTCATCCTGGAATATACCCAAGTGTCGTCAGGGAATAGAAGAACCTGACCTAACATATTCCCAAGTGAAGGACATTATCCAGCACAGTACTTTTCCTCTGACCTACAGCTTTACTGGCATATTTCAGTACTACAGAAAACAAAAACAAAAGAAGAGAAAATTATAATTTGATAATTAAAAAACAGAATTAAATACAGTAGTACTTAAACCATTATTATTTAAACAAAAATCCGTAAAATAATCTAAAATTTCTTGACAAACTGGTACAGATTAAAAGAATTAAAATGACAATGTAGATTATCGAACAGTTATAGTTTTGTAATAGATCAGAGTTTCTGTGAGTCAGGCTGTTACATAACAGACTGGGCTGCTCTGCGTCAGGTCTAACCTGCCCGGCTGAAACCACACAGGTCAACCACTGGTTCTCCCTGTCGTCGTTGGGAGACACCCTTTCTATGAAAGGTGACTTACTGAACACCTCCTCCTCTTCTAAATTAGCTTTGAAAAGCCTCTGAGGGTTTGGTTTCCCTGAAGTCAAAAATACTGTTAAGATAACCAGACATTTTTATAGGAGGGGGAGATTTGTAACAAGTGTTTTTTTTTTCGTTACCTCCTTGTGACGTCATGGTTATATTGCAGAAATGGAAAGCCCAGCCTTAGCAATGAAAAGAGACGAATAAAAAAAACAGTCATTAACTACATCAAGCCAACATTAAAGGACAAATCTTGAATGTCAAGACTATTGGGCAACAAAAGATAGAAGAGCAATATTCAACGCTTCAAACTTGTTTTGGCTTTATGATTAAAAAAATAAAAATAAAATGACCATCTTTAGCTTTATTTTAAAATATTGATCTGTTGGCCATTAGCCATTACTGTATTTACATCACAAACTGAGGTTTAAAGTGGGTAAATAACACATTTTTGTTCAATTTGAATTCCTGTACTACATTTTTTTAAATTAAAAAAAACACAGAAGTTCATTAAATAATTGATTCAAACTATTTCAGGTGCTGGTGCAACTTTCTACTTAAAATTTACTAAACTTGGCACTCTCAATTTAATAAAAATGGGTTGAAATCTCTGACTAGGTCTTCTTGTTCTGGGTTTAGTCTTTTTAGATAAAGCCTCTGAAATGAACATAGAGCTTTAGGCTCCAACTTTTAAAATATGCCTGTTTTTGCCATTTCTATTAATAGTTTTAACTTATCTGATACTGTGTTACCCATAACTCTCTTGATTCTACTAAATCCTACAAAATAGTGTTAACCCTATAAAGCTATTTTTCTTTTAAATTAGGAGGCTTTTTAAACCTTTAATGAAATACACAAAAACACTGCAATACTGAGATATGGATGGTATAATTTATGATCAGTTACATGATTTGATACGTTTTTGCTTACAACAAGGTTATTTTAAGATCAGTGTTTTGGGGGGGGGGGGGGGGGGAAGCTACTCATTTACCCGCTGTTTCAAATTTAATCCACACATTTTGAACATGGTTTAACGTATTATAAAGAATTAATTATAAACAAATTTTATAGTCTTTAAATACGACAAGTAGTCCTTTAAAAATGACTACAATGCACAACTTATTCTTGGCATAAAGGTTTAAAAAATTGGTGAAACCTTTCCTGCCAGAAATGGAAGTGGCCATGTAGAATTGAACAGGAAAAGCTCCTCTACTGCCCCTAGTGGAAAGATAGACCACTACAGGGCAAAAAACCATGAAGTTATAAACAATGGGTCCTTAAGGAAAGTTTTAATCATTTTAATGAGGTAGAAGTAGAGGAGATATGATACAAATGGTCATATAGGGCTAAAACTAATCTCATGTTTATATAGTTAGCTTAAATTTTATCTAAATTTATGGGTCAAACTTTACTTTCTAGTTATTTGGTTGTAAACCTTTTCTCTGTATAAAAAGTAAAAACAATAAAAAAAAGATTGTCCAATGTGTTTGTAGCGCATACCTGGAGTAACATGCCAGCGTGGTGCTGATGATGGCGTTGAACACAGCAATGGGAATGTAGCACTGGTGAAAGTACCCGTTTGTCCACTTGTCAGGGAAAACATAAGCCGAATAAACAACTGCAGACCCTACAGAGAAAAGGAAAAGAAAAGTCAGAGTTGTGTCTTTTGAGTCGGTTGTTGATGTTTTAGCTGCACCGTGCTTTATTACCCATCCCCAGGGGAGCTGCCGTGAAATGTTTAGTGCTCATCAGGAGGAATTCCTGCTCTAAAGTAAACTGAACCTCAAGCAAACATGTTTTTATGACTATCCTAACTACTGTTATGCCAGTATTGCAAATGTTTATGACAGAGCAGAAATGAAACATGGCAGGCAGGTATCACAGAGGTGCTGTACGCACCGAGGCTGTAAAAGCTGAGGGCGCCGTAGTCAAAGAAGAAGCAGATGTGGCGAGCCCGCGTCGACATGCTGCTGAAGGTGTGCGCGCAGCTGGATGCCAGAGGATAAATGCAGCAGGAGGAGAGGAAGACCAGCAGAGGCCAGGTGAGGGAGTCCTGCCATGCAGTCTGCATCAGTACCACAGTCACCAGTTTCCATAGGAAGTACCTGGCAGAGAAAGAAAATCACAGCTTTACACTGCATTTAATTCAGGATGTGCAGTACAATATGAAGCTATCAAATGATTACGCAACAAACGTGCCTGCCACACCCCAGGGCAGACAAGAGAAACAAAAACAACCAAGTCCCACCTTGACCATGTCTACAATGAACACTCTAGACGGAAGAAACTGAATATCAGCGGTTTAAAAAAAGAAATTAAGCTTTATTTTCTGAAACACGCCAGAGAACAACTGAAAAACAGCCTCGTCTGGATTTGACATGGTGGTGACACCATCTTGGTTTGGGCCCATGTTGCTACATTCAATCCATCTTTTATCATTTCAGGGAAATTCTATATCTTTCTCTGTAGGAAAATGTTACATAATCTGAACCCTCAGTGTGTCTAAACCACAACATAAACCGTTTACCACCAAACAGTTTACATAAAAAAACCCGGTCTTTGAGCCAAACATAAAGCCATTTTTGACAGAACCCAACAGAGCAGGAAATCAAATGTTCACCCAATCTTACTTCTGCAAATATAAACCCTGTATAAATTTTCAGCACAGACTTAAACAGATATAATCATCATTTTGAAAGAAGGTAGGTTCTGTGAGGACACTAGAGTTTTAGCTTCCCGTTTAAAACAAGGGCGTGAAAGCAATATAAAGAGATCAACTTTCTAAGAAAAGAATAAAATAGAATAGAATAGAATAAAACTTTACTGATCTCACAAAGAGGAAATGACCTTGTTCTCAGAGCTATATTAAAAAAAAACAGATAACACTAAAAATACACAAAAAAAATTAACAACAATAGTTATTGACTAGTGTCTGAGGTGCGTAATGAAAACAGTACATGCTTTCAAGCTTTCAGTTAAAGTCTACAAACTGAAAAGTGATTTTAAAAAAAGTTATAGAAAATCTGTTGCTTCAAAAAAATAAACAAAATAAAATAATGAAAAAAAAATAGGAACAAATGCCTTTATTTCAATCATTATCAGTAAATTAAGCCATCATCTGTTTCCAGTGGTATTAAAATGACAGCTGGGACTGCTACATAACGACAAAAATACCTCTAAAGGTGGTGAGAAGGTGAAGTGTTCCACAGACAAGCATTTCAAATCAGATCTGCTCATTAGTGCACAGCGTTCCAGACTGCAACAAACCTCATGACTTAAGCACCCATGTGCCCTTCATATATTACAAAACACACACACACCGGCTCACACAAACAAAAGCAAGCACTCAGTCCCAGGGCTCAGTATCACTGGCAGCAGAAGGAACTCCATCAGTAACCTTCACAGTCTTCTGAAAGCCTGAGAGGCCCTCACGTGCACACACGGACACACGCGTGCCCTCAGGAAAACATGACATTAGCGACGGAGCTGCAAAAAGCCAAGCCACCATAGTCTGATGTCAAACAAACACCAAACAGCTGAACTAGAAGGGGGTCCAAATCCAGGCTGCTGCCCTGCTCGTTTCCCCATATACCTGTCCTACCTGCTGCTGATTACCCGGATCAGGTGTGACCAACCACCAGTGGGGAACTGCAATGACAGGGTTGTTTAGAAAAGATGCAGACAGCAGCCCTGACGCCTGGATTTGGACACCCCTATGCTAAAGCAAGCAGAAGAACTTTGGAACGGCACTACAGATCTGCGCTCTGTTTAAGAATTAACTCCTTAAAGCAGTTTGTCTGCTTGGTTTAAGTCCAATTCTTCCAGAAAAACCTGATATCCAAACAGACCAATTACATAACAGATTAGACAGATTCTTCACGGCTGTGGTTTGCTACATCCAGGGAAAGCGTGTGGATCCTCATGCATCTGAGGATCCACACGCGACTGACTTCAAAACAAACTGCTTCATTCATGTGAAGTGGCTGAAGTCATGCAGAAAACTGTGGATCATCATAGAGATCATAATGACTGAAACTTTATTAAGGATACTACTTTTTATATCTTTAAACTTCTGGAAATGTCGTTGATCAACAAGATGTGCAACATTCTCCATTCGTGACGCACACAAAGCTTCCTGGGCGTTTTTCTTGTTGTTGTGCAAACAAAACCAAAAAAATGAAACGAGCTCCTGTGAAGGCATGCATTCCTTCTGAGGAAACCCATAGAAAAAAGATAATGGAAGATAATGTAGCAAAAGCATAGAAATAAAAATAAAAAAACTAATTAAAAAGGATTGAAGAAGACTGTGTTTCTAACATGTTATAATATTTTTCACACGATGTAGGATATATATTAAGAAAATTATGTTTAAAATTGCATTTCTGAGCTTTTCTTCAAATCACCATGAATCCAAACCAGACAAAAATATGCTGCTTGAAAAGCTTTTAAGTGCCACACAGAAGCTATCACAGCAAACCCCAAGCTCTCTGCTCTGCTCCATTCTGATGCATCCACATGCAGATGACCAGATCCATGTACGTCTTTATTTTCCTCATCTGAGCTGGCATCTAGATCAAAACTGTCCGGCTGGATAGCTCCAATATTATTGTTGTTGTAAATTTTGTTTTACTGGTAATACAAGGTTGGGGGTGCGAGGGGCTGTAAGTTAGTGGGAGAGAGTGAAAAAAGATAGATGACGGGAATTGGGGGAAGATTTACTCTGCGGCATCAGTCCTGATCACAACTCCAAGGCCAATTTCTATGAACTCCTGCCGCTCTGCAGAAACTGTGTTCTAGAAAACACCACAAGTTTTATGATTTTGGCTAAAAACTGACTGCATAATCGTAAATAAAGACAACTGGGAAGACATTAAAAATAGACAAAAGATGATCCGAGTGGGGCTTTAAAATTAATATTAGTTGCAAAAATCTTTATTCCTCTCAACCTTGTGACATTTGGTAGTAAATATGCGTTTGTGTTGGATAGGCAGGAATCCCACAAATGCTGCTCTGGCATTCCGCACACAAGTTGTCTACTGCCATTCTTCTCATGAACACAGGTTCAGTTGTGTAACATCATAAGTGTACGTTTTTTGAATTGAAAAATTCCTTGTGCGGTCCTGATGGGATGGGTGAATACTGAGGTGCTGGGAGTGTTTGTCCAGGAATACTGGTTCTCCATGCACACAATGAATCACGAGATACGAGTTTGGGCTCCCCTCCCATATGCACCATGCCTCCTTCAGACTCACAAAGTTCTTCAGTTTATCTAAAATTAGTTTGGAATTATTCAGGAAAATTTCTACAGAGGTTTTCCAAAATATGGAAGAATTTTCTTTGGCCTCCAGGGATGGAAATTGTTTTTGTGAAAAAATCGTTTCTAAATAATATTCATGTTTCCTTAGGGGCAAAAAAAGAAACGTTTAACTTCCTCAGTCCTGGCATCCACATGCACGGACGTCACATTTTGGGTCACCACAGCAGTTGATTCTGCTCACATGGGTCCCTGGTACTGCGTGTGTAGAGCGTAAGGTCAAATATGGTGGGTTTTACGAGGTTAAGATAATCAAATTACCTAAATAATAAAAAATGAAATGATCTCTTCGTACCAGGTAGGCAGAAAGTGGGTCCAGATGTTGAGCGTCTCATTGGTCAGCTGGAAGAGGCTGCGGATGCAGTCGACAGCTGAGCTTCTGGGCTGCCGGTATCCTGAAATGATGCAGTCCTCTTGGAAAACCTTTGGGCACAAATTCCTTCAGTTAGTTCCCTGACAGCAGCGAGTGTGACAAACTTGTTTTTCCTGTCTCATTCTGGAGACATCCCCAGCCAGACAACACTGCAGCACATTTCACAACACACTGAACTCCTAAACACAATAAAGACAACTTTTTTTTTTGATTACCGTAAATGAAATAATCCGAGAAGAAGAAATTAGATTTTTTTGAAGGAATGTAAACAGAAATCATAATTCAGATTCCCATGTAGCAGATTCTGTTTACATTCCTTCAAAAAAAGGGGTTTGACTAAAGTGAAGTAAGATGCCTTTAGAAATACTGACTGTAACTCTAAAACAGAAGCATTTGTGTTTATATCACTGTGACAGGTCAACCTGTATGTTAAATTAGATGATCTGTAAACAATTTGAACCAAAATTGGAGATATTTTCCCAAATGGATCAGCTTTGGCAGCTAATAGTGCAGAAACGTCAATGTGAATACTTACTTTGGGGACCTGGTTGATGGTGAGAACTTGAGGGACTTTGATGAGGCTGAGCATGGCTGCTGCTGCTGCTGCTGCTGCTAGAGGAGACTTAAAGCTTTGCCACGGCAGGTTGTGCCTCACTCTTTATAGCCTTGTGTTGCCATGCTGTTCAAGGATCCTCCCCTTTTAACAAGGCAAAATACGGAGCACCTGCGCCACTCCTCTTCCTCCTCCTAATGTCTCTGTGGATGGGATGGGCGTGTGCGTCAAAGTTTGCACACCTCCACAGCTGTTTGACCAAAAGAAGTCCAGAATTTTCTACATTATTCCACTTTAGGGAATCAAGCTTGGAATTTTGTTTCTATTCATCCAGAATCGTTGCACTCTTCATTTTTTTTTTTTTTTTAAAGACAAAGAAACAAGAAAAACAGAAGAAGAAAAGTATGTTTTTTTTCCCATAAACATTAAACGTCTTTCACAGACAAACCCCTCAGCCACAACAACACTTTCAGTGACCATTTATCTCAGAGCTGTCACAGTTTCAGCTGGTACAGAGAAGACTGGCACTGTGAGTGAATGGTGTTAATGGCTCTGGCAGTAAAGTTAACACAACACCTTTACTCGCTCATCTCCTGGTTAAACTGTCATGTCTCTAGCTGCTCTGATCTGCGCGGGTAAAGAAACCCGTCTGTCAAGGCTGGGATGGGCCAGTCGCAGCTCCACAGCTCTGTTATCTAGTTCAAACTCTGAATCAATGAAAGCAAACGTTTCTACTGTCCAAGCTGTGAGACACACACTGAGTGGCTTTCTCCATCCTGAAGAGAACTATAACAAAATAAGGATAGTTTTGGTAATCATTGGCAACAGAAAAACTGTTTTGGTTTAAACACCAAGGCATTTGAGCTGGTTTTGCAAAATTAATTACAAAGAAAACATGCTTTAGACTGAAAATGAACTCAGCACTCCGTTTTAAACAGGAAACATTCCGCTCAAAAGCCATCAAGTGACATCAAAAGAAAGTAAAGTATCCAAAAACTGTTGTAAGGTCAAAAGAAATTCATCCAAACATTTAACCGCTTGTTGCAAATATGCATTCAACCAAAACTATCTTAAATTTGGCATCTACTTGATTAACAGTTTTTGCTCAAAACAGAGTAGAGCACCATCTTACAAATATGCCACAAAAGCCAGCGATATTTTTTAAGCTTTAAGAGTCAAATTGTTTAGTTTGAAACGCATTTGTCAGAAATATGGAGTTAAAACTGAAAAATCCACTTGAAACTGAAATTAGAGACAAGACAGACATCCAATCACAGACATTTGAGCACATACAATTTTTACTTTTTCTTTTAAGTTTTAGGCTTAAAACGGTGAGTGTTGCATTTGAAATAGTCGCATAAAAAAATCACTTCATACAGAAAATATTCAAGTGCTGAGTAGCAATCTGAACACACTTTATCTACAATCTAATGTGGAGAAAAACAATGTGCATGCAAAATTGGATATTTTAACATTTGTTTGCATTTAAAGTCTATGTACAATAAAGTTTCTCCCATTTTTGGAATTAATAAAAAGTTTGAAATAAATGTTTTAGCCCCTTTGGGCATCACTGCTACTTTGCAAACATAGTTGATACAGAAAATGAGTGCCACCATGCGACCGACAGTGTTGTGCATTTCTACGTCCAATAAATACATGAAGGGACTGGACAGGAGGAGCTCATTAAAGCGGAGGAAGAGTTTTGGTTTTCATTATGAAAAATTAAAGAAGTATGGCAGTACAAATTAAAAAACAAAGCAAATTTATACTTAAATGTCAACAAGTAAATGTAACTTTCACTAACACACGTCTGTGAAGCACCATGAGACTTGAAGCAGCTTTCTCTCTGAGGAGTTTTGATCCGAGCCGCAGCAACAAACCAAAACAAAGCAATCAAACTGGTTTCAAATGAAGAAAATGGTCAATCTTTGATCGTGGTCGCGCCAGGAGTCTGTTTAAATTGGCAGCGGGTCAGCTGTTAAAGTTAAAATGTGTGTTAATAAGTAATTCATCGAGACTTTCACATCTGACAGAGCAAACAGAGCTGAGAGTTATGGTCCCATGAGAGCCTGAGGAAATAAAAACAAGGTTATTCACCGAGCACTCAGAGGGAAATCACTTCCCCTCCCTTCACACGGATTCTGTTTCCTTTAAGCTAAGTTTTGGTATTTTACCTTCTTGGCATCTTTAGCTTGTGTTTATTAAAAAATACATAAAGTCACGATGTAAAAAAAAAAAAAAAAAAAAAAGTAACACGAGCACACTTAGCAGGTGACTAAGAGGTTACGATAATCAAATGACAAAAAAGTAAATAAGACAAACCTTGTCAACAAACACAAATCAAAACCTTTACCAATAAATAAAGAAAATTATTGAAATCCACTCATTTAGAGTTTTTTTTTAAACCTTTTGAGATAACTGCTCAAACAGATAAAAGAGCAACAGCCAGATGTAACTGGAGGGACAGCACAATTAGATCTTGTCTGAAGAGATTTGGAATTATACTTGAGTTTTAAGATTTCTGCATGGACACCCATATAACTACACACTGCAAAGTATTTTACCAGGTGTTCAGTTAATTCAACTTATTTTTGCTCTACAAAAAATCTCCCAAATCAGCACACACGAGCATCTCAATAAGAGCTAGGATTTAGAAATAAAAAAATTATTAAATTGAGTCCATACTCTTGACGATAAAAAACTTGATTTTTGGTTAAAATGTAAATGTAGATTAATGTTATAAGAATAAGTGGTAGTTTTAGATTTTATGGAGGATTTATCAAGATGGGATAACTAGTATCAAGATGGCGTTTTCATTTGGTCCACAGTCTGTTCTGCAATGAGCCATTTCCTCTTTTTACGCTAGAATTTTGTCACTGTAACAAAAATGAACTACAATTGGCTTCAGAAGAACTCAAAACTACAAACCAATTTTTTAAAGTGAGCCAAAAAAAGTGATCATTACACTGAATAACATTTAGTTAGAAATGTTTTGATCCATCAGATTTTTTTTCCCTTTTAAAAGGCTTGTGTGGAACTCCTCGTTACTAGATTTTACGTAAAATCGACTTTCAGCATGGAAAGATCATTTGACTGTGATTTTCCACATGTGACAACGTTTGCTCCTACTGGTTGTTTTGGAGCAGGTCTGCAACCTGAGGCTCTGGAGACACATGCAATTCTTTAATCCCTTCATTGTGACTCTGGCTTTGAAGAAAAATGCTAACAATAGGAATAAATGAATGAATGTGTAGTTCTGGTTCATTTGATAAAATGTTGTCATTTTTGTTTAGATTTTTTAAGTGACAGAAAACTGGGCAAAATTAAGGTAAAAGGTTTCATCTACTGTCAGTTTATTTATCATTAGAATAAGAAATAGAATTCTTATCTTGTGCAGCACAACAGCAACTGGATGCTGTTCAGAGGAAAAGTATAGAATTGCAGTTACATGTGTAGTTTTTATTTTTATTTTTTTGATTGGATTTCACAGCAGCTGTGAAAATCTGACAGGAGAAAAAAGATCACCAAGACTCATAATAATAGAAAATACCACATTTAACTTTGCTTTTTTTGCATTTTTAATTCAAATCTTGGAGGATCCAATTTGACACATGGGTGGATTTTATTTTGAAAGGAACTCACATCTGCTGCAGTCAAAAGTAAAAATAGTTTACATTGTCATTTATAGAAACATATTGCACTGTTCTAATCCAATTATTACAAATATTTGAAAGATGCAGATTAGAAATTATTTTTGCTTTATTGCCAAAATAAATAAAAAAATAAAAGCTGTTTTCTAAAACAGTGAAGTGGGACTTTGCGGCTCTCGCTGTTGGACCAGACAGCTCTTTTTGGGGTCAAAGGTCGCGGATTCCTGTTTTGGAGTGACAGACACTTTTTAAAAAAAAAAGTATCAAGACTTTACTCAGACTATATGAAGGTAGATGTGAACTCCAAAGAAGCACTGAGATGTGCAATTAAGGAGAGTTGGATGTTACAATTAAAATCTTTACTCAGGCTTTCCCTTTAGAGATTTGCATTTGGTCTCTGTTATTGTAATTTAATAATACATTACATTCCAAACTCTTTGGCTTTTTTTTGCAATTGCATATTAGTAAGCAGAGATCAGACCTGGATCTACCCTTCCATCCTGAAAGACCCTAAGATCAAAACAGATCTAAATCACTATGTTAAAAAAAAGGGAGGCAAAAAATATATACATATTAGGGTTTTTTTTAAGAATCCAAAACACATTGTGTAAACTTTATACCCAAAACAGAAAAAAATTGAAACTGCTCTTTCCCTCTGTGAAACTCCCAGGTTAAAAGCCGCTTCCCTTCCAGCTCTCAAAGAGCTTACTGTTGTTTCCTAGAGAATGATTTGAAAATACAGCTGCACCATTTTTATGATAGTGTGTGCAGCCCTTCCAACAGTTTAATAATCAACCAACAGACAAGCGCCATCTCAACTCAAACAGCATCCAAAGCCACTCCTGGAAGCACATGGGGCGAGTAGGCAGATGGATAAACAAAGTCCACACAAACTGGTCTTTAGAGGGGAGAACGAGCAGCGACAGTCTGCAGTCACACGTTAAAGCCAGGTAATTGGAGTGGTTTCACAAAAATGGGAATTAAAAGAGAAATAAGAAAAGTATTCATGATTAAATTAAAAAACTATCAGCAAAGGGAAAGGAAATTTGTGTGAAAACATGGGTCCTGACCAGATTTCAAAGGTTTGGTTCAGCTTCAGTGCAGACAAAACACCTTGTTCAGAGCTAAAGCTATTTTAAGTTTTTTAATGAGTTTTGTTACTACCAAGATTTTATCTTTACCATTCATATACATTCATATACTCACTATACTAGAGATAGGTTGTGTAAAAAACAAAACACAAACAATGGTTTTTAGGCATGTCATAACTATTTGAAGGTATAATGTCCCAGTCATGGTCAAACTAAATGAACATTATATAAACCACACTGTTGATTTAAAGCGTTCTTGGTTGAACTGTCTAAAAACTGAACTGAAATGATAAACTTTTGCTTGTATTGAAAAGGAGAACAACTGCCTGTGTGAAGTCACCAAAAATCCTTTTGAAACCATCGACTGTAAAAACAATGGGAAACTTTGTAACTACTGTCGCCGTTGCCATAGACACGATGACTCTGAGCGACTCAGACCAGTCACTGTCGACTGGTTACAACACGGCAGCGCCCGCATCAGGAAGCTGAAGTGAGGGATTTTGCCTTATTTTGCGAGAGCCGCAGGTCAGACATTTTCTATGGGTGACGTCACACTTTGATTCGTCCACAGTTTTTACAGTCTGTGTTTAAAACCAGTGTATATCATCAGAGATTCTTAAAGTAAATGAAAACAAATGGTAAATGGTGTATACTTGTAAAGCTCTTTACAGTCACACAGTCTCCATTCAACCATGCACACACTGCTGAACACTGGCACCAACCTCTAACCATCAGGAACAACGTGGGGTTCAGTGTCCTGCCCAAGGACACTTTGACAGGCAGGGTGGGTACCAAACCTGCAATCTTTACATCAGAGGCCGACCGCTCTACCTCCATCACCCAAAAGTGAAAAGACAAGTTGAAAACTCGTGCAGTTTTCTCAGCTGTTACATTTGTTTTTAAAAGCTCCTGGGTGGATGGACTAGGAAACCTGTTGCTGCCTCTTCTAACATATCAGATTTCACCAAAAGGTGGCAGTGTTTTCAAACAAAGACGCAACTGCATAAAGAAAAAGGAGCAAACACTTCTAGAGTATGAGGTTGCCAAATTAGCCTTCCACCAGTCGGTGACCCTAAATCTCATAAGAAAACTATTTTTGTCAAACACCTTGCAGTGAGACTGCTGCTGTGCAGGTTACACATCACGCAGGTATACATTCTCAAATATGTAATTTGCTCCCAAATAACTTCACTAAGTCCAATTCTCCTGCTGCATGCTCACAATTTGGTGAACACACCCCACAATGAGTAGTTTTGCTTTGCTAACTTTGTGTTGTGTTTTTGTAAGAAGGAGAGTCCAGACTGCTGTGCTGCAGAGTTGGAGGCTCCCTGGAGTTTCTGTTGATGAGGTGCAGTTTGTGTCTCCAAATGAGGGGAGCGGGCGGCACAGTCGCTCCCCTGATGCATTATTAATACTTGCCAGACTCCAGGCACCCTTTTTTTTTCCTCTCCTCTTTGTTGAATATCAGACTTTCAGCCCCCTCCCCAAACACACACACACTTGGCGTCTCCTGTATGTCTCCATATCATGTCTCCCCCACCCCCTGCAGCTCCGTCTGTGGCATCATTATCATATTTAGCTGGGGATTGGGCTGATAACTGATGAAGCCTTTTTGTCCTCGTTGAGTCTGTCATTTAGAAACTAATGACCTGCTCTGGAAGGTGAGACAAAACATGATTTCATTTAAAAAAAAAATTGATTTCTCCTCTGACTGGGGTCGGTTTGCGAGGAAGACAGAAGCTGAGCTGCACTCGGCGGGCGTGTCTTCACATGGCACGACCAGATGAGCAGTAAAGATGATTTGACAGGAAGCAGGATGATGCAGGTTTCTCTGACAACACCGGACTGCTAATGAGGTCACATTTTTCCAGACATCCATCACTGTTTTTCAAACAAGTTTTTGTTCTCTTCCCAAGCAGAGAGGCAACTAACGTCACTCAGTATTCTCATGGATAAATATGAAGCTGCAGCTGCCAGCTAAGGGAAGTTCTGGCCTATAAACAGGAAGTCAGCATCTTATTGAAAGTCCCACAAAAGTCATACTTTAGAATTTATTTTTTTCTAATCAGATCTAATCTATTTATTTGTAAATCTCCAGCTCACAGTAGTGGCTGCAAAAATGATAAACGTTCCCGCTTGGCCACGTAAGTTTCTATAACCATTTTCAGGCTCTACATACATAACGAGTATGCCATTAAAACGCAAATTTAAAGTTAAGCCACTTGAACTTTGACCAATCAGGGACTCAGATTTGGTAGTGATGTATGGAAGGCGTCCCTTTTTAATTTACAGTAGTGCCAACTGTTTGGAATTTGAACATGGAGGTGGAATTAATAATTGTGGTTTGTGTTCAGCCGGAATTCTCGGACACCAAGTCTGTCATTTCTTGGAATAGAGCTGTGAAAGCAAAAATTCTGAAACAAGATTTGCGACATTTGCACCGCTTTGACATTTTACACCAAACTTCTTCCAACTGTAGGTGGTGGACATGTAAAGGATAATGGCCGCCGAGGTAAGCATTATCAGAGATTGACGCTGGAACCATCCAACGTTCCGCTACCATCCTCCTCTTTTTTCACAAAAGCGGACTGTTTGATGCGTCGTGCAGTGCGTTGTCATGGTAACATGATAATGCACTGAGCCGGCATCGACCTCGACTGCAGCGACAGACGAAAACAATATATATATACATATATACACAATATATATGCTGATCGTCGCGACGGGTTAAATAAAGCATCAGTTCAGAGAGTTCACCTCTTACTGCTTGTTTTTGTCCAGATGATTAAGGTAGTTTGTTGTAAAGAAGCCAGCGCAGTGATATATAACATTTAAGCTATGTGACTGGAACTTCTTTTTTTGGTGTACATTAATCACTATGGATTATCACTTTTTAACTCAACACTCAATCAGAATTGAGCATTCACCCAAATCATGTTCTGTGTGCAAACACTTTGCCGTGGACCTGGCCTCTGGCTCGTCTCGCCCCCCCCCAGCTGTTCCCCTGTTCCATCTGGATGAAGCCCATCTGCTACACTACTCAAACATGTAGTTGTAGAGTTAGACCAGCTAATTTTTCTTTAACAGTCAATGTTGCCTGTCCATCCTGGCAGAGGATGCCTCCTTCATGTGGACATCCTTGAGATTTCTTCTTTTTCCTGTAATCAGTTTTTTTTCTTTTTAGGGGCTCCTTACAGAGAAGGAGGTTCTAAGGGCAGGATGCCCAGTTTAGTTTAGCCTGTTTAGTTTATTTTTTTAGCATAGCAATCAGCTATAATATTTTATAACTGATTTAATGTTTTGTACAATAATTGAAGCCCGTTGAGACAACTGTGTTGTAGTATTGGGCATTGTAAATCAAACTGAAGTGAATTGAATTGGTTCCAAAGTAGAAGGTAAAAAGTAGTTACTGGACCTGGTTTTTCCTTCTTTACATTGAAGATTTTCACTTTTATTCCAAGAGGCTTTCCCATTTCACAAAAAAAAAAAAAAAAGAATGTTTTTAAAGAAATTCCTAATTGCTTGGCAACTTTGAGAGCAAAAACCACAATAACAATAATAATGAGGTTTTTTTTCCACTATATGCTTTTCACAGTGTCACATTCCAAGTGTTTGGGCTGCAGTAAGACCCTTCCACAAGGAGGAAACCTAGACTTTATATTTGGGTTCAATTAGCAATAAAGTGTGAAATAAACAGGATCTGTGTTCACAAACCTTATAAACCTGCAGTTTCCACAAGGTTATGAGTTTTCAAAATCACTCAATCTGAAAATCACAAGATTTCCTCTTTTCTTTTTCTAAGTACTCCAAGTCACTTCTGTTTTTCTACACAATAAAATCTACTTCCAGTCCAAATGTTCATGCTTGACTTCTAAGTTTACTTCTGAGATTATAATAATTCTGCTGCCCAATTATTGAAAACTGTAATTTGACCAAAATGAAGTCCTCCCCTTCCCTCCTGGCTTGGTCTCATTTCTGATTTGCCAGAACTAAAGAGCTGTCAGCTTTTAGATAAAGAAGTGGTTGAACATGAGGATCTTTTGCTTTTCTGTGCACTTACAGTGCTAAAATAGTTCTGGCGAGTTCCTCTGTCTAAATCAAAAGCCTAACATGAACACTTTACAGGTCCTGCGAGACCTTGATCCACTCCAGCTTCCATTTCCCCTCCTCCTGTGGGACTGACAACCACACACAAATCAAATAACCCATGGTTCACCGTCGAGGTAATTTCATCAAGATGGTACAGTTAGAAAAACAGAAAAGGCAAGTGAATCTGGATATAAACATAAAAGAGGTCAAAGTCAAACAGGGATCCATCTGAGGGGCAGCAACTGGAATCTGAGCTCATCAGATCTGAGGAGGTCAAACGACAGGACTGGGAGACCAGTCTGAAGCCGAATAATGTGACTTCTGTGTCTGTGCGAGAAATTATAGCTGGATTGTAATAAGACCTGAAGGTAATGAAAACTGCAAGCAGATGGCAGCAGACCGTCCTCATCAGGTTTCTCTGCCCCTCGCTGGATCATAATGGCCTAATTAGGATTAATTATTAATCTGGAGCATTTGTCTTCTCACCATTTTCACAAGGACGGCATTAAAAACCACTTCTCTGTAACACAGACCTTTCTGAACCTGAACGAGGGTGGAAGTGAACAAATGTCTGATCAGCTCATAGAAGCAGCAGAAAGGTCTGCAGCAAAAAAAACACTAAAACAAATTCCTGAATTTTTTTTTGAGTTAATGTGATTCCAAGCATCTTTTTTAACATATTCTCACAAGTCATCACCTGCATGTTCAAATGTCATTTCAGTTTGGATTTTTGCTGTTTTCTTTTCCTCACTTACCTGAGCCACCATCCTTCCTCTCAGCTAGTCGACTCACCTGGAGCTCATTCCCAATTACCTCCCATGCTTCCTGTCTTTTAGCAGCTCCTGCTCAGTATTTATATTCTAGATTGGTTTCAAGCCAGACCTTTAGAAATTATATTTGCTCTCAGTGTATCCTTTAACTCCTAATTTGTTCTGCTAATGGTTGCACTGAGAAATGAGATATTGAAAAAAAAAAAAGAAGAAAATTAATATTCAGGACCAATTAAATCCACAGTAAAAGAAATAAAACATTTTAAGATTAAACTTAAAGCATTAGATTTGTAATTTAAAAAATGGCTATAAAAACATCTGGGTGCTTAAATAAAATGTGAAAATTCAAAAGGACAATTCTGTTAATAGAGGAAATTCTTCAACTGTTATTCTAAAAATTTCCTTTGAGTTTTTCTGATGGAACCAGCTGAACAGCTGGAAATGAGCAACTTCTGCCTTCAATGAGTTTTCTGTCCAATTAAATTTTAAACCAGCTGAAAAATACATAAAAAAAGAATATAAGCAGCTTCAAGAAGCAAAAACTGGATCAGAACTTTATCAATCTGTGAGGTCCTTGGAAAAACAAATCACAGTAGATAATTAAGAAAAATTATTTTATTAATTTTTTTTACATCTTTAAAAAGCAATTTCCTAAAGAACAAAGAATTTCTCTTTATATAAACACTTTCTCAGACTAAAAAACAAAACAAAAAAATCATAGTACTTGCACATTGTGCTTTGATTGCAGAGTCTGTACAAACCCTCCGGGAGTGTCACCCAGACACAAAACCCAGGAAACTTCTTATTGCATAAATCACACCGACCGCTACGGCCATCAGATGAACTTATTCCATCCTTTTTTTTTTTTTAAATAACTAAACGAAAACAACTGAAAAGAGAGAAACAACTGTGACTACACAACAATAGCAGCCTTCCCAGTGAGAATGCTGCACAGTCTTAAAAAGATAAAAAAATATATATAAAAGAACTCCAAGAAGTAAAACCATGTGAGGATGATAGAACAGCATTTGTGCTTTTGTAGAACCTAACAAAAACCGAATCATTTGGAATCTACCAATAAACAAAAACAAGGTGAACTGCAGCGCGCTTCCCTTTGAAAACAGTAGTCGAGTAAACGCGTCAACGATTAAACTTCATCCAACTTACCTAACCTACACCCAGAAAAACTAGCACTTCTAAAAGGCAGAGTCTGTTTCCATGCTAAATTACCATCATCTAAAGCTGAATGGAAGTCAGTTTGCACCAAAATATACAGATGACTCTGAATAAACAACTTTGGTACAACAACAAAAAATGGTATTCAGAAAACAAAACAAAAAAATCAGTCTATGTTAAACATGATAGTGTTTACAGTTCTAACAAAAGAAATAATGACATTTTTTTCTTTTTTACAATAATAGAAAGAAAAAAGAAAAACTGCATCACATGTCCAGCATTTCTACCCAATACTGCACATATTCATATTCAGACATATTCAAATCTATGTGCTAACATTTATCGGCGTTACATGGAAGGAGGTCGATACATGTCCTTCGTCAATTTCACATCAAAGTATTTATGTTTTACGATCAACATTACCAAATTGTAAATGGATCAGATTTCAATTATGTTCAGTCAATTCCCACATAATCTCAGGAACGTTTTCTTTTAAGGATTAGACCAATTTTATGAAAAGGAGCTCATGATCTTTATGTCAGTGTCGATGAGAGCTTCATCGACACTGACAGCTTGTTAAACCGCTGACTGGTGACTGTGCAGAGCTGCAGCCTCTCCACCTTATTAGCAGGGAGAACTGGCTTTCTGCGGGCCATCACTCAGGAGTTCATGCACTCAGCTGGGCCGGAGAAGCGCCAAGAGCCCTGCGGGGTCTGAGTCTACCTTGAAGAATTCACCTCCAGCTTTCATTAGGCTGGCACTCTTCTCTCACGCTGGGGAAGCTGAGCAGCGGCGAGAGGCAGCGGCGACTGCCCACCTTCCTCTGCAGCACGAAGACACCGCCTACACTTGCATCTGTAATTACAGCTTTCTGCTGTGAGCTGCAGAGGAAGGGCTTTAATGACCAGAGCTCAAGGAAACAACGCAAACGAAAAGCAGCGGGGTGTGAACACAAAAAGAAATAATTCTGCAAAACAAACGTGATTAGAAAAGGCTCATTACATGACAATTCAAACATGTTTCTTTAAATGTGAGCTAATATTGTAAGAATGCCTGTTTTCTTCAGTTCAAGTCATATATATGCTGCCAAAACATCTGGGAAAAGATGCAACAATTGGTGTTACGTTCACACCGGGATTGTGACGCACGCTCAGTCCACTAGTGGAGCTGGTTATTTAAGTAATCACGCATTTTGTGGTACATCCGAAAAATTTGGCATAGATGTTTCAGAAAAGCAGCCTTACCCACAACAAAATCCAAGATTTTAAATTATATACATACTATACAATAAATAATATTCTGTAGGTACTTTAAAGATTGCTTTTCGATTTTTCTTGTGGCTAATGTGGTTTTCTGAAAGATGGGTTCCTAGGGTACATCCATGCCAAAATGTGGTACTTGTGCCACAAATGTCAAAATGGTGAAAATTAAGTAAATTCTTCCTTTCACAGCTCTGTTCTGATATATGAAGGACTTGGCATCACATACTTCTGGCCGGGATCAAACAGCAACTTTGAATTTCTCTTTCAGACGGTTGGCTTTTCTATTAATGAAAAAAGGACTCACTACCAAATCTGAGTCCCTGACCGGTCCAAGTTCAACCTGGTTTAACTTTCAACACTTTTTGTACGTAGAGCCCAAAAAATGGTCGTAGAAATCTGCGTAACGACGCATGAACGTGAGAGTATTAAAGCCTGAAATGTGCGTTTCCATAGCCTTTTCATTGAAAGTGGCGGCTTGAACGTTGCCGAGGCCGGTGTGAACGTAGCTTTAGAGTTGATTCTTCAGTCATGTGGGTGAGCAGGTCGGACTTTTAGCTTCATTTTTGGGCGATCGCCTCCTATTTTCAAACTGGTTCGCCTGTTTGAGGACAAACGCTCAGAACAAACGCCTGCTTTTACTGGTAACTTGTCTCATATTAGCAGCTTCAGAAGTAATTATAAGTTAAGTCAGCGGCAGGAAGGACTGGAGGGATGATATGTTTGTTTCTACGGTTCTTCCTGCTTGGGATTTGAGAAGGATTGTTTATTCCTTGGAGCTCAGTTTAAGCAGCAAACAGACACCTAATCCATTCTTCAGTGTTTACATTTAGGAGGGAAATAAAGACAACCTCATTTGAAGTTTTAATGTAATTCCGTAGTCAAATGTTTGTCCTGATTTTAGAGAGGAGGGGTTATATGTCAGAATGAAACTTCAGACTCTGTAGAGAAATAAACAGAACGGCTCACAGATCAACCTTTTTGGCAACATCCTCCATCAACTCTGTAATAAAATACTCTTATTATGTACAGTTGCTTTTTCATAAACTTTGAAATTCTGAGATGAAATAAAAAGAAATGCTAAAAAAAAAGAAAAATAAATACAGTGGTTGATTTTAAGAAGGTCGTAAATGTGGTTCTGTCTCTCCAACATGATAATTATTTATTTTTAAACAAAATACACATCCATTTTACCTGAACATAACTCACACTCGGAGTCCAGCCTCTTGGGAACAAAGAAAATCAAAAAAAGTATTGCAGCAAAGCACACAAGGAAGTTGCAGCATTGGAGGCTGCAGCTGATGGACTTCATTCAATCATCCCACACACAGAATACACAGGCACCACTCCTTCATTTGTCTAGTTGTGCTTGGCTCGAATCCCTTTCAAGTAGCCTTTCCAGCGCTTGATGACGTCCTTAAAAATGGCGGCGTTGTCTATGGACGCAAGCAGCTGGAGCTGGTTAATGTGGGTGGTGTGATAGTCCCAGCGAGCCAGGTTGGGCGCGGTTCCCAACATAAAGTGACGCAGGTCATAGATGCTTCCAGATCCTGTGTCAAAGAGAGGCAGCATAGCTTTTAGTGACTCCATGCCACGGCTGAAGAGTTGCCCCGCCTCCCTGCCCAGCTTCTCGCCGGCTGTCTCTGCTAAGTCGTAGAGCCCGATCAGGGAGTAGATGAAGCCGTTGAGCACAAACGAGCTGGGGCTGGTGGGGTATTCCTCATACCAGTCGTACTTGTTCATGAACACGGCTTTGACCCCATGCTGCGCTGAAGGCACCTTGTAAGGTCCAACTGCCTTGAGGGCAGCCTTGATGTACGCCTGGTTCTTGGTGAGCAAGTAGGCTCTCACCAGCGTAGACATGGCTTGGCCCTGAGCCATGGCCGAGTACCAGCCGGGCTCCAGAGGCCGGAAGCTCTCGCCAAGTTTACGAGTGACCATGATGGGCCATCCTCCTCGTTCGTCCTGGTTCCGCAGCAGCCAATCGCTGGCAGCAAAGAAGGCGGCCATGTGGGAGGTGGTGGAGACGGTGATGTTGTCTACAAAGCCCCGCCCATGAAGGACCAACTGCACCACCCTCCTGGGCATAATCTGAGAAAACAAGGCAAATAGGATCACAAAAAGCACACTTAGGAGTTGTTATGGTCACTTTTATGCTCATCTTTTTTAAAAAGATTTTCAAATACTAAACATTAAAGTAATCTGTAAAGAAAAAAAATTATAGAGCTGGTAAATGCAAAAAAAACGTAAATACAAATTTAAGTATGAAAAAAAAGGCAATTTTAATTTTCGTAAAAAACCTTGTCCTAATTATGTCAAATAATATCGTAAATGTTACTTAGGATTAGATTAGTTTAGGTTAAAAGATTGGATTATTATTCAAGAGGCATTAAATCATTTGCTAGAGCACAGCAGTCAGTTTGAAAAATCACGTCATGAAAAAATGTCCTAATTTGTGTTTTAACACTTTAAATGGGCAATATCATAAAAAGAAAAAGGCACATTTTTCAGCTTTTAAGTGTATTATAATGTCATTTCCTCACAAAAAGAAACTTCAAAGTGGTATTTTGATCCATTCAAGCATCTCTGAGTATTCCTCTAAAAACCTGCGCTCTGAGCACCAGCCCCTCCCAATCCATTAAAAAACAAGAGGGTTCTCACGTCACAAAGTGACAAACAGCCCCTTCCAAGAAGAGTCTGCTCTGCCATCACCGCCCCCAGGCTAACACACACACACAAACACGCACAAACTTTCTCCGCCGAGCTAGCGGTGTTTGGCAAAAATGCTTTTGTAAGGCTCCATGGACAAAATGTAGACACGCTGCCGAGGTCGGCTCTAGGTTGACATCATGAAATGGGCGGCGCCCACAAGGAGAGAAAGGCGGAGCCTCAGACATCGAGTCGTCTTACTTCTGGGTAGAAAAAATGGCAGCGAAAACAACTCATATTTCATAAAAGTAGTTCTTAAGTGGGTCAAAGGTAATTTATTATCATATATATATATATATGGATATCATTTACTCTAAAAGGCTTAAGAATTGCGTGATATAGGCCCTTTAACACTGGAGATGTCGCTGGTGAAACATGAATAACACACGCTCTTTAACACACTGTAACATAACAATAACACACTGTGACTCCTCGACCGTTTATGCGATCAACTTAAATCGCCTACATCTGATGTGGAGACAAACAGCTGCGCCAACGTGTTGCATAACTGCGCTAAGGCGGTTTGCTCCGTGACAGAATCAGTTGATTTAAGATTATCGCGTAAACACTTTACTACTGTAAGGTGTTGCAAATCTGCACAAGGCTGCTTCAGAATCTGCTGGAATTACGTTAAATGGTTGAGGTAGTCAAAAGAATGTCTAGGGTTAGTTTTCATTTATTCTACACAAATATTCAGTGTATTGTTTCTGCTTTAGTTCCAATTAAAGCAGCTTCTGTATTTTCTTCCATCCGCTCCATGGACTGTGGTCTCACGTTACCTTTGTGGCTTTGACAGCCTTAGTGTTTGACAGACCGACACCCTTCCTCAGGTCGGTCAGCAGGTCTCGGGTCAGGGTGCTCCATGCTGTGCGCAGCCCGATGCCATAGGTGATGTCCCGGTCCTTGAAGGCAATGAGCTGTGTGCTGGTCACATAGTGAATGGTGAAGGGGGGGCCCTTTTCTGTGGTTTCCAGGACCACAGAGACGCTGCCGTTTGAGACAAACTTGATGTCTAAGCTTAAGATGAAATCTCTGGAGTTGCCAAGTTGGAGAGAAACACCTTCTGAAGACTCTGAAACAATATAACCACATCAAAAACACAATGAGGGGAGACTAAATGAAAATGTCGGATTAAAGGAAACATTTCAATACGTTACTGGACAACACAGACAACTCTCCGAGAATTTATAAAAAATGCAGACAACTAAAAACTCTACGTTCAAGACTCAGTTTTTACTTTAAAAGTTTACCCAGTGTTCTTTTAATTATGCTATTCTTTTAGTCAAAATAAAAAAAAAACTGCATCATTTTCTAGGACGTAGCTTGCAGTGTGGCAGAAGTTCATTCGAAATTCTGTGGGAAGAACTGTTGGTGCAGAGTAAGCCCGCCCCCCCTTCCCATTGCCTACATGTTCTCCCGTTAGCTTACAGCCCCTCACAACCCCAACCTAACATTAGCAATGCAACAAATATGGTGAGCAACGTCAGAGCTATCCAGCCGTGAAGTGTTGATCCAGATTCCTGCTCAGACAAGGAAAACAAAGACGTACATGGATCTAGTTGTCTCATCAGAATGGAGCGGAGCCGGGAGACAAAAGGCTCTTGTAGCACTTCTACATCAGCTACAAGTTTTTTCAAACAACAATTTTTTTGTCTGCTCCTTATTCACAATAAATTGACTACGAAATAAACAAATTTAATTTTGAGTTTAGTATTCTTTATACATGTCAAGTATTATCAAAAAAAAGAAGAAAAATGCAATAAGAACATCTTAAAAACGCCAAAAACTTGATTTTCATTGGAGTGGGTAAACTTCTGCTTCTCAAATCCGGTATTTTTTCTCGGCTGGTTTAGCTTTGACTGTTCAGCTGTAACTTGTGAAATGTCTCAAGACAGCCATTCCGTGATCTATGAGCCTTTTTTTTTTATTTAAAGGGAAGCTCTAAGGATCGAGAAATGAAAGGACATAAAAGTCAAGGAAAAAGAAGTATAATGCAATAATGGATTTTGCAAATGCTCCTAAAGCTCGCTCAAACTGGAGATTGTGAAAATGAGCCAACAGTCAGCGGAAGACAGACAGAGCTCACATGAAATGAGCCGCAATAGCAGAAGCCCTCGATGCCGAATGAGACAAAGACAGTCGATCAGGCGCAGAGTGAAGGCAGAGACAGTCTGGCAGGGGCCTCTGGAAGACTACGGCTCTTTAATGCACTCATAAATCCATTACTTAAGGCAATGCATAGAGTAAGTGGATTTGTACTCTGGCCCTGTGATTACTCTGCCATCAATAAAGGATGAGCAGCGAATACAGACGAGATTCCACCTCCACTGCTCGGCTCTCTTGCTGTTTAGCAACCAGCCAGACAGCAATGACATACTGCTGGAAATATGTCAGTGTCAACCATGTTTGTATACACGAGGAGGCATGACACAAACATGTGAAAATGTAAACAGTTGGTACCTGCTGTGCAATGGTAAACATGTGACTGATGACATTTTCAGCTCCTTCCATTCATGCTCATATGTGAAACAATGCTTCACTCAAAGCTGTGAATGCGTTTAGGTCCCACATGCTTCTAGAAATAAATAGATCTGGTTTTGAATTTGCATTTATGTCCATAAACTGCATTTAACCATCTACTTCATGACCATATTTAATAACCCACTCCAATGAAAATCATGTTTTGGTGTTTTTAATATGTTCTTATAGCATTTCTGTCATCATGGACATTTATAAAGAAAATTAATCTTAAAATTGGTATTTCTTTATTCAAATCGTAGCAGATAAAAAAATGCTGTTTAAAAAAAGAGCGTAGAAAATACCCTGAGCACGCCACAAGCCCCCTGCTCTGAGCTCTCAGAAACAGAGGAAGGGTTGTTTTTTTTCGCCACATCAAGGCCCCACCCACCAATCTGAGGCAAGTTTCTAATGAACTACTGCCGCTCTACAGAAACTATGTCCAAGAAAAACGACACAGCTATTTTTTTATTTTATTTCGGACAAAAACGGTATAATCGTAATTAAAAGACCTCTGGGAATCCTTTGACAATAGATTAGAAGGTGATTATAGATTTAAGACAAAAATATATGAATAAATATTATTGGATTAGAGGTTGACATGCAAGTGCTTTAATAACACGGGTTTTTCCGAAAGGTTACAAACAAAAAGGACATTTAAACAGTCTAGAAACATTTTCTGTCAAAGGCCTCACAAATTCTCATCTGCTTCAAGTTTTGGCCCCCACCACTGGGGACCCACTTAGTCATTTGAAGAAGACATTTTATATGAAAGAGCAGCAAATATCTTCTAAAGGCACTGTTATCACACATGTATTTCACGTATTTGGTCATTCCAATCAGATAGTTTAGACAGTTTCAAAGCCTGTTTATCAAGAAATGGACTGCATAGATAGCCAGATTATAAACAAACTATGGGAAGTTGCTGTATGAATAAGTAATTTTTGGAGTGCAGGGAGATGATGGAGTGAATGACAACTCTTGCATCAAAATGTTTGAGCAAACTTGCCGCAGTTCTGGCTGCTTCCCCAGCCCTTATTTCTCTTCAGGTATTCTGCAGCTGTTGTTGTTCACACAAACTGACTGCTAAAGAGTCTTCTTTGACATGCAGTAGTCGAAAGGTAAAATCTTGCACTTTTGCATGCAGCACATTAAGCTGGTGGGAAACCAGTAGCTCAGTGAGAAAGAAAACATTGTAAACTTTCAAAGTAAAACAGCACAAGAGTACTTTGACCTTTCTTACTAAGTGTCACATAAAAACAACAAAAAAAGCAGTGACATCCCAAAGTACGAGTAGAGAGGGGAGTAACAACGTTAGTAATCCCACAATCCTTCTGTTTTTTCCCCCGTCCAAAAGGAAACACACACACACATAAAATTTAGCCTCAAACACAAAAGAAGTTTGTACAAGTATACTCCTGTTGTGTCCAAAGCTGCATAAATCACTTTTGTAAACAGTAAAATTTGTACAAGACAGCAGGCCCTCGGCTCTTTTCTGTTTGGTCAGCTGCTGAACAGTAATGGTAAAAAAAAAATAAAAAGCAAAAGGTAGTAATCTGTGAAACCACATGGTGAATATCTGCTACTTCAAATTCATGATATTTCTCTGGATCTAAACTTGAATATTGATACTCTTTAGTTTTTACTTTCTGGTTTGCCAGGAATTCAACTGCACTATTGCCGTTCTCCTAACGATAAATTAGATAATTCTATTCTAAAAAGGATGTGATGATTAGCACTGTAGCTTTGGCCCACTGGCTCCTTCCAAGGTAGATTTTCTCCGGGAACTCAAGCTTCCTCCCTCAGTCTAAACAGTTGCTTGACAAGTTAATTGAAGAATCTAACTTGTTCTTTTGCATTGAATGTGTGTGGTTGTTGGTATGTATGATGAATTAGCAACCCCTATCCTAACCCCAATTTAGCCTGAAAACTGTAGGAATAGGCTCCAGCATCCCATGAAGCAACAATAGGGAAAAGCTGGTCTTGAAGACAAAACTCAAAAAAAGTGTTTATTGTTATATTTCAAGAAAGATACCCACTTTTAACAATTCTCAGTCAAAAGCTAAAATGTAAGTTGTCTTGTCATTTCCCGCAGCATCACTATGCATCAACAGGAGATACTACCGGACTACAAGCTTTTAAAGGTATCCCATCATACGGGTTCTCAGTTCATTTCTTTGATAAGTTGAAAGATGAGAATCGACCTGGAGAAAGAGGCTTTACTGAACCTCTGGATCAATCATCCTCTTCCTGTAAGTTGTGTAACTTCACCATCACCTCAGTGAACATTCGATTCAGATCAGATGCTCACTGAAACACAAACGATCGGCTCTAGTGCCAGCTCTCAAAGGTAGAACTGTACCTCAAATGGTTATTGAGTGATCTGTTCAAAATGGGTTTCCATGGTAGCCTGTCGCTGTAGAACCACTGAAGAATGGGGGTTGGAGGGGCTCATTTCACCAACCTGAGTGAATATGCTGTGAAAAGGGCATCAAAAAGCTCAAATACGACACTCCTCTCCTGTGGGATTTTGTAACAAATCTCCTTTCAGCAAAAACTTAAAATATTCAAGAAATGAAGTCCACAGTACTTCAAATCTTTTCTTGCTACAGCTTCTTGTTTGTTGGCAGTGGCACAGTCCTCAATTCCTGAGCTGGATTCAGATTGCTTAAAGACACACGGGGGAATTGTTGCACGCATGTAACCCAGTATCATTGTTTCTGATGTCAGCATCATATAAACTCGCCCCTCTCATGCCGCTCTGTCAGAGCCCATTTAATTACTGCAGATGCAACTTATTCTGCTGTGGTGGCTTCATGTTTACAATTCTGATGAATGGAAGGGTTATGGTTCTCTACCGTGATGCACAGGAAACAGAGTTTAAGATTCTGTCCATATCTGCACAAAATATACAACAAATTCAAGGACAAAATGTACCAATATTTGTTTGTTAGAACACTGTAAAGTCAGTCCAACACCTTTTCTTTCAGGATAAATAAAATGCGTAACATTTCTCTGGAAGATTCTACAACACAAACATACAAATTACAATCATGAAATAGGAATGAAAAACTAACAGTTTCTTGTTTTTAAAATGGAGGTAATACTCCTTCAGGATTATATTTTTTTGCATAAACTTGTGGTACACTATGATAAAACTCCTCAGAAACCTTAAGAAAATAAGAACATTTGGCTTGGCTCTTAATATGATGCTACTGAAGAACTCCAAGAATGATGCAAGCATCCCACACAGAAGTGAGCTGTGATTGGCCACTTCTTGAACCAGACAGAGACAGACAGGCACAAGTGGGAGCTAGTTTTCTGCAGTTGTGAGATTACGTCTGATCGGGAGAATGGTGAGAACAAAATGAATTTCTGAAGTATCCATCGACCAAACAGCTTTGGGAAAATAAAGGTGCTCAGTGGCAGACAGTGCTCACAGTTATGAGTGGATACTAGACAGCAGGTTATTATCAAGGGACAGACAATTGATCCACTTGTCAGAAGCTTTGAGAGACTGTTCAACACCCGCGCCCTACATACTGTTAGGAGGCACTGAAGGAAAAGAGGGAGGTGGAGCATGAAAAGACTGACAGCAAGAAAGAAAATTGGGAACATTGGATGAGAGGAAAGCATGTACCACTAGTATAAGGCAGACGTGAGTGTTATGTCGAGGAATGATAAGTGGTGGGAAGTGAGCAAACAGCAGTGCAAGACTGACAGAGATCTGGGTTAAACTGGGGAAGATTCATGTGAAAAGAAACCAAGATGATGAGAAAAAAAGTGCAGTGCTGACAAGCTGACCTTCGAGACAAGCTTAGCAGGGAAGAGAAGGGCTTAGAAGGGGAATGAAAAGGAGTTGGTGACGCTGAGAGGTGCAGAGCTGAAAAATTAGTAGGAGGAGAAAATTACAGCAGGGACAGGAGCTTGACAGAGGACAGTGTCGGATTTATCAGCAAGAGATGAGAGGAGAATGAGAGGAGCTCACAGTCAAAAACGGGCAAAAGAGTGACTTTTCCAAGTTCCAAAAATAACTGCTTTCTGTCGTGTTATAGCTATAAACCAGGCTGGACCCAACCTCCAGTGCAAACACAATACATGCTGTGCTGTTAAAGGCTTTCACAAACCCAAATCTAAGATCCAAATATAATTATATTTGATTAAAATACATACTGATTTTAAATTTGCACCTTCAACTAAAAAAACCTACAAAGCCATTTTAATTTACAGAAGTCTGAGAAAGTAACGGCAGCCAATAATATTGGTCCTAAATGATCTCCATACTTCTATGGCAACAGCGTCCATGACAGTGCAGGAAATGCAGATAGCAACTTCATCTGGCCCTACAGCATCAAAGCTATGTCCAAATTCACGAAAGACAATCTAGTGCAGTGTTTTTTAACCTCTTTTGAGCCACGGCACACTTTAACCGTGACAAAAATCCTGCGGCACACCAGCATCCAAAAATTTAAAAAAAAAGGAGAAACTGTATTGATCTACAGTCCCTCTGTAATCTCACATGCATTTTTGTGATAATTGTGGCAGAAAAATCTGGAAGCTGCAGCTGTTTTTTTCTAAAAGATGTAATAAAAGTTAAGTTAAAAGATTTAAAAACTGTTTGATGTGTGTTCATTGTGGTTTCAAGATGTTTAACAAGGACGACTCATTGTGCGCTGAGACGCTGTCACTTTAGCCCAATGCATCATGGGAGATGTGATTGAGCCTCCAAGAAGGATTGGTGGAGACAGTTAAAGGGGCGGGATTTTTTCGAAAACAGTTATAGCTGCAGCTAAATCACGGTACCGTCATTCTTATCAAAATGTCTTTAGTAGAATCAAATAAACACAAAGAAAAAAGTATTTTATGATCTTTTATATTCCTAACTACTCAGTGTTTTATCAGGACCTGTTTGGATGAAGAAAGGAGCTGATATCCTGGAGATGGAAAATGTTTTTAGATCAGTTAATGAGGGCAATTTCCCACGGCCACACTGGTTGAAAAACACTGATCTAGTGCCCTGGATTTTTATGCGGTACATACACCGTGCTTTCTTATTTTTTTTTTAATTAGATGTCACTCATTTGCTGAATTAAAAACCTAATAAACATGAACACTTTATGAAGACTATTTATAAATCCAATGAATTCTAATGATAAAACGTACATTTGTTTAAACAATAAATCATTCAAACGCAATGCATTGTGTTCTATATTTGACAATCTAGTGAGTAAGGATGCTCTCTAGCTTTTAGATTCAGACAGCCCAACAACATGGCGAATGCTCTATATAGAGCCCAAAGCTGCATTCAGAACTAACACGATACGGGGTGTCCCGTTTCAATGTTACCTTTTAATGAGCGCGATCCTGCGGTGCTTCAGGTGTTGCGGCGCAACCACCAATTAGGAACTTAGCCTTGGCATGTGACATGTTGAATACATGATTAGTAGGTGGAGAGCAAAACCAACATGGAGGAGAATCCGATCGCTCCCGTCCTGAACTTTAAGGTTTTTCTCATCTAAACAATAACAAAAAGGTCCTCTAATTTTATTCTTATTCTTATGTTTTCCCTCCTCTGACTAAAGCAGGTCAGCAAGTTTTCAAACTCGTCCACAGAGACACAGAAGTAGCGCTGATAGGGGTTATCATTCAGACGCAGCTCCTGCAGTGGACGGAGAACCTAAAGAGATTCTGTGAAAGATCCCATTGAACCAAGACATGGCCATAGCTCCTCACACATGCGTCTGATGCGCCAATTTTATTAACACATTTTTAGGCAAGCTTCTGACAGTGAATTTGATGTTTTTAGCATTTTAAGCTATACATGTGACAGGAGGGCCATAAACTTGTTATTGCAAAGAAATGACAAAAAAAAGACAGAACGCCAGAGCGTGTAATTAAGAGAGGAACTGGATGCAACAGCTGCAATTATGTCACAAACTAGAAATCATACTTTGAATAGTGCTCACCAGAGACATCTCAGCTGCATTTCAAAACCAAATAAGTGAATAAATCAGGATGAACGTGTGCTGCTTATTAAGTCAGTACCATGTGTCTAGGGTTGAATAAATGGGATATCTACCATGAACCACAAGAGCCAGAATTCTCCTTCTGTGGTGGTAACTCACACAGCTCATCATCCTCTCCAGAGGGCTACATATCGAGCCCGCCACAGCCTCAGTTAACAGGAGATAAGGCGGCAGCCCTCAGGCTGTACGGGCAAATGGAAGAATCCCATACCTGGAGCACTGAACTGCCGCACAGAGGTGGATCTGAACTTGTCGTGGACGCGGTTTAGGCTGCAGCCTTTTGGGACGCTCCAGGGTGCTGTGGCCCTGCTGTCCTTCTCCTCTGCTGTGTCATAGACCTCCACATGGGGCGCACGCTCTGTCAGGTTCTTGCTGTAATGGCTCAAACCGTACTGGGCAATCTGGATGGCGTAGAAGTAGCCTTGAGGACCCCATTGAGTGGACAGAGGAACACCTAGGAGAAAATAGGAGGAAGAGTTTTTTGCTTGTTTTTTTAAACTGGCTAATATTAAAAAAGCAAACGAAAAAAAGTTTATTTAAATGTACTCATCTTTAAATAAAAAAATTGAAGAGTTTTAGTTCCAATGTTTACAGGTTTACCGATTTGCAAAGACCTTTTGCCGTGAACATCCCATTCAAACATGATTCTTTCTTCCCAACAAAAGAAAATGGCAACAGTAGAAATTGTCAGTGGTATGTATGAAACCGACAGTCACAGAGCAATGGCAGGTGATTAGATGGTGATAAAACGTCAGATAATGTGTTGCGTTTCACTGCAGGCGAACTAACCTGGTGAGAAAAACATAAAAAGCTCAGGCAAGAGAATCAGACAGATAGTTCACGTAAAAAAAAACTGGCACACAGACAGTGAACGCATCACCTAACACACGTCCTACAGAGAACAAAGAAAGAGTGACAATATGCCCTTTTGTTGAAACATATTCATTATGGATGAAAAAAAAAATGCTTTCAGAATTTTTTTTGGTTTTACTTTGCATTTTACTGTTGAGCAAGGTCAATATTCAATTCAAAATAATTATGTGAACTGGGGATGATTAGACACAAGAAAGCACCAATCTTTGGTGTGTTAAAACATCCGCATCAACACTATCTTTCTACACAAGTTTGTAGCTACACACTAAACTAAGCAGGAATCTGATTAAAATATGCATTAAAAAAGGCAAAGCCACAAAACATAAATGCTTTATAATTCCAAAATATATTTAGTTTTTTCAGCCCAACCCATCCTGCGTTTACCATTACTGACATTTCACTTAACACTTTAAGTCAAATGGCTTTTAAATCCTGACAGAGAAGCATATAACTGCAGTGCTGCAAGTATTTATATGGGTGAGTAATCCATGAGGAAATGGCTTAAATCTTCAACCATTTCCAGGGTTTCAGAGCTCAGACAAATCCAGAAATGTAAGAAATAAAACCCAAAAGTCTACAAGCAGCTCTGCTTACATTTAAATCCTTCTCGGACTCAGGCAGCAGTTATAAAATCAAATAAATATTGTGTGATGCTTGTTTTAAAAATAATGCTTTTAATTTTCAGTAAAAGTAAACTATAAAGATAGCCATGCATAGGACAGTGGGGCTTTTCTGGTTTGTTTACTATATTCTGATTAAGGAGTGAGAGGTTTTGACAAAGATTTGCTTTGTTTTAAACACGAACAACATTTTCTCTATATTAAGCCATCAATCATCTGAAATGGGATGGTGAATTGGGGATTTTTCAAATCTGCTATTGCATCTGTGTAGGTTCAGTCTTCAAGTGAATGTAGTCTGCAGTCAAACTAATGACGTATTGCTGTTTACTGCCTATTGGCTGCCATTAAACATGATTCTTTCTCAGCTGTTTTTATTGTGCGATAGTCTGACTCAGTCATAAATAGAAATTTCAATTTAATTTCAAGAGAAACCAACAAAAGTGACCAGAGCATGAAAACTATAAGTAGATTTAGAAGAAAAATGTTGTCAATTTGTAAATATTTCTATCCCATTTGTCTTAATTTAAGATGAAATAAGGTTCATGAACCATCACAGCTTTATCTGGGAGAGTGGAGCACCTGAGGCAAAGTACAAATGGGTCAGAAGGCAAACCCAGAAACAGAAGGTGTTTCTTTATGTGGTTTCTTTGAATCCTTTTCTTTTGTGCAATGGCGCACATTACAAAACCAGCATTTCCATGACCTGGTTTAAGCTCTGCTGTAGTTCTGATTGTGCCGTGGCAGGGTAATTAACACGCTGCGGTATGCATCCACACAAATATACTTAGCAGAAGGAAGAGGTGAGTGCTAGAGCATTTCCATGTTAAATAGCAGAGAGCCTTGGGTTGAATGAACTTATAAACTGACTGCATGTGGATATTTGTTCTTAAACAGGATAAACAGGCACGATATAAGGAAAGATGGGGTGAATTGTTAGTCCTGTAACTCTGTCGTGCCCCATTTCTTATGGGAAGTGTTCTTCTCCTGTAGCGGCAAAGCAGGTCAGGCTGAAGAATATGTACCAATATAAAACTGCCCCTAATAGATACACACATGTCATAATCATAGGCAATACCAGTCCTTATGCAGTTCAATTGATCTAAATGGTCTTTTTTTAAATGTAAAAATCGGTTGCTTTTTTCCTTTTTATTACCATAACATCTTTTTCTCTATATCCCAAAAAGTTGGAAACATCTGATAGGAATTGTAGAGAATACATCAAACTAATTTGTCATTACTGTATTCAGCATATGAATCAGAAGAAGTCGATTTTAAGCACAATTAATATTAAGTTGAAAGGACAAACATAACCAAACTTAAAATCCTTCATGTTGTGTCCGTCTGCCCTTCCTTTTTTTTTAAGGATTTCTACATCCGACCTTTGACCCTAAAAAAGGCATTTTGCTCAGTTACCAACTGACCAAAACCCAACAAGAGCCACAAAGCCTTAATATTTAGAAAAATTTGTATTTAGGTTTAACATAGTTGCATTGTAAAAGTGTTATATTTTTCTGTAAACTATTTTTACTCCTTTTCCTTTTGACAGCAGAACATTAAAGTTTCCTTTCAAAATAAAGTACACCCTGTGTCAAATAAGATCCAAGTCAAACATGACATTTTCTATTGTTATTTTGACTTTAGTGCACCATCATCCAATCTATACATGTAAACGCTGTTATATACTTCAGGGAACTTTAATAATTTAACAACTAGACACTGTTGTGCAGCATAGATTAGAATATGTGCTTACCGTAACTTAACTAGATAACCTAATATATTTTTTATTTTTTTAAGCATTTTTCTTTAAGGCCAAAAAGCCTCAATCGAGGACTTAAAAAATGCATGTGGCTCTGCAGCCTCAGGTTACAGACCGTTGCCCTAAGACATACATTATGAAAAAAATGCAATCATGAGGTGGCAGAATGCAAAGGAATGCCCCAGCCACAGCAGTATTAAGACAAATTATTATTTTAGTGAGTATTGAAGTAACCTTTAGAGGGATTTTTAGAGTTTACAGCTGATAAATAACACAATGAGTTTTTTTTATTTTTTATAATTTTTTTTAACATAAAGAATATCATTGATTGTTAAGTATTCCCTCTGTTAACATGCTATAAATTCAACTCGCTACTGCTCAACATGCCGTGTTTTATTAGAATAGAATTAAAATAGAAAAACCCTACCCTAAAGACTCATTCCAATCATCTTTTGATCTATTCTAAAACCTTTTCAAGCGGTATTTTAAATGATTGTGGCGTTTTTAGGACAAATCAGAAAACCGTTGTTGTTTTCTGAGCCATATTTTCTGCAGAGTGGCAGGAGTTCATTGGAAATTTGCCTGTGATTTGTGGGCGAGACTGTTGGAGTACTGGTAAGCCTGCCCCCACATCCCGTCATCCACCTGTTTACACTCTTCCGCTATCTTACAGTCCCTCACACCCCAACCTAGCATCAGCGGTGCAACAAAAATGTTGAGCAATATTGGAGCTATCCAGTCGTAAAATTTTAAGACAGACACCAGCTCAGACGAGGAAAACAAAGACCTACATGGATATAGTCGTCTAGATCAGTGTTTTTCAACCAGTGTGCCGCGGCACACTAGTGTGTCGTGGGAGATGGTCAAGTGCGCCGTGGGAAATTGCCCTCATTCACATTTTCCATCAGCTCTTTGTTCATCCAAACGGGCACTGATAAAACACTGAGTAGTTAGGAATATAAAAGATCTTAAAATTACTTTTTCTCTGTGTTTATTTAATTCTATTAAAGACATTTTGATAAGAATAACGGTAACGCGATTTACCTGCAGCTATAACTGTGTAAGGAAAAGTCCCGCCCCTTTAACTGTCTCCGCCAATCATTCTTGAAAGCTTAATCACATGTCATCAGTCTGACCAATCAGAAGTGCTTAAAGTCTTCACTTCCTTGTTCTTAATTCTGCTGATAAAGTCGCTCAGTTCTAACATAAATACCAGCTAAAGCTCGTCTTTAGCGGTGTAGCTTTCCATAGAATCCGGTATCAGACCGTGGAACAAGTGAACAACACAATGAAGCTCAGAGACGCCAGTCTTTCTGCCCTTTTTCGACTGTTTTCACACTACATCTCCCATGATGTATTGGCTTAAAGGGACAGCGCACAATGAGTCGTCCTTGTGAAACGTCTTGAAACCACAACAAACAGTTTCTAAATTTTTCTAATTTAACTTTTATTTCATCTCTTAGAAAAAAACAGCCGCAACTTCCTGCTTTTTCTGCCACAATTATCACCCAAATCCACGTGAGATTGCGGCGGGGGTGGGGGTGGGGGGTGGCTGCCAATCAATACAGACCATGAATTTCTGCTTTTTTTTTTTTTTTTTGGATGCTGGTGTGCCGCGGGATTTTTGTCAAGGATAAAGTGTGCCGTGGCTCAAAAAAGGTTGAAAAACACTGGTCTAGATGAAGTAGATGTATCAGAATGGAGTGAAGCAGGGAACTTGTCGCCCGCGGATTGTAGCTTCTACATCATAACTAATATTTGTCCACCATAGTCAGAAAAATGATACAAGCACATGTTTAAAAACTATAAACATTATTTTCCTCGGAGTAGATTGTTAATTTCAAAAGATAGGGCAATTTTAGTTGACTTATGTTGGGCGCACAGCCACTCTATTCATTTACGTTTTCCCCTAAGGACTTCTCATACTATCCACAATCCAAAACATTCATTACAAGTAGATCAGCACTAATGTGGCTGAAGTTGAGTATTTCAGGTTGACTTCTTGTTAAGAAGGGATTGTATTTTTGGTCAAACACTGCGTAAAAATTCAAGCTTATCAGACCTGTAATCTTTGGACCTGTCCCAATAGTCTTTACTGCAAAAGAAGGTTCTTTACTGAGGGAAATGAACCGCAAGTAATGGACTGTCTCCTTTGATAAAGATGTTCTAACTCAGCTAATTAAAAAGGAAAGGAGGTCTGGTGCTTCCTTTATTATCTGCTTAAGCAAAGGATAAACCAGACTGTTCCGTCTGAAAGAAGAAATGATGATGAAATCGCACAAACCTTTGTGGTCAAGAAATAAAAAACACACATTTATTTAATAACTTTTAAGAGCTGGCCCTTTTATGTTTCGTCAGGGTTCTATGGGTAAAATAGGCAACCATTGCAGAAATCATTTTCACACAAACAATTAAAGCAGTATAGAACTTCCCAGAACGACTTTTTTTTGTTTGCCATCTTTGACACAACAATGAGTCCAGAAGTTTTCTTGTTTTGTTTTGTTTTGCCATTAGTGTGTGTTTTTTTGTAGTCCATACTGAGCATCAGTAAGCAGCTGGATGGCTCAGTTGGCTGCATGTAAGACTGGCGCATGGGAAACCAGGCTTTGTTTGTCAGGGGGAACGGTGAACTTGATCCGGGGTGAGTCCTTTCACGCTACTGCCCAACTATGTAGCCACAAGGGGCCCTACGTCTGGGTGCCCCTGTGCCTGTCCCCAGCCTGGATGCAGTACAGGGTTTTGCCAGGAAGGGCATCCGGCGTAAAACCCTCTCCACCTGTGTGAATCAGTGAAAGATGATTCGCTGTGGTGACCCCTGAAGGCATATGCCGTAAGGTGAACAAACATCTTTGTACATCAGTTGTTCACTTGAAGTAACACTGCTTCTCTTCGCTGCTGTGTAACTGTAGGACAAGTGAAGTAATATACTGCTAATGCAAAAATCTTCTTAACTTGTTGACTTTTGATTCTCCCTCGCCTCATTTTCTTTGACATGACATTTTCCAACAGGCTCAAGGAAAAATGGCAAAAAAAAAAAAAAAAGGGAGAAGAAGAATTTGGGGCATTTAAATGCAAAGCTTGTCTTTCTCCATCAATCAGAACCGAACAGCATCAGGCTAATCAGTGGTGAGTGGGCTGGATGCAAGCAGTGTGCTAGCTTTAAAAAGACCAGGAATGAGCAGCTCTGACAGAACTAAAACGCTGGGTTATACAAGTTATTTAATCGGTTTCAAACTATAAACTTTTATTACAAAAATATCCCTTACTGCATGTCCCTGTATATACTGAAGGCATCATTGTGTATCTTTTTAAGCTTTATTCAGTTCAATTCAATTCAATTCCTTTATTTCAAACACAAATGAAAATAAACACAAGAGTTTAAAATAGACAGATTAAACAAGACAGTGTGCTTGAAAAGGAGTGGGTTAAAGATAAATCTTGTATGATCCCACAACCTTTTTTTTACAACACCTGATGATCTGCGCATTTCTGTTTACAGTTCTGTACATGTTATACATTCAAGTTACATTATGCATAACACCTATGCAGAAGTGACATTTTTGTATTTATTGATCATTTCTTGCCTTGTGCAGTTCCATCAGTGACATCTTGTAGTTTTTTTTATTGCATGTAAAGTTTTGGTTTGTTTTAAAGTTGTTATCATTTGTTTGACCCATAATCCAAATCTCTGAGTAATCTATGGATGACAGGAGCCGTACTTCCAGTGTGCTATTTTCTATTGGGACGTCCTCATATTTCCACCATACTTTACAGTTTACTCATGTTTTAGCAAAACTACAAAATCAACAGGTCAAAGACACAAAAAACATTTGAATTTATGAATGAAGATCTCATTGAATCCCACATTGCTCCAGTGTGGCATCAGTATAAATGTGTGTGCATGGGAGAAAGACTGATTGTAAAGTGCTTTGGGCCTTAAAGCAAGGTAGAAGCGCTTTATAAATATATGCCATTTACCATTTAATATTCATGTCAGTTATTGTTTTAAAAACAATGATTTGTTTGCTTAAGAAAACCAAAGAACTGAGTTATTTTGATGACCGAGTGCTTTTAGCCAATGGCCTTTTAAATTAGATATTGATTCTTTCCTTCAAATTAATTTAGGTGAAACCTTGAAAACTGAATAACATCCGAGATCCTATAGTTCACTTCGCTGATCCTATATTTTGTCTGATTTACAGCACAAGAAATGCGACACAGGTTAGCCCTGAAGAACTGTTCAGTGCTCACAGGAAAACCTGCTCCATTTCCTTAGGTTGGAAAAAAGAGAAAAGTGGTGATGTTTCGGCCGTTTCCTGTTCATTTTAGGGGTTTCAGGGCAGTGAAGTGAACCGAATGGTGAAGATGCCCTTCCTGACTCTAAAAAGGAAGCAAACCGTGACTTGCTTGTAATGAACTGACTGCACCAGAGAGAAAAAGTCAGCCTGACAAAACATAAAAATAATTGACTATGGATGAAGACAGAACTAGAGTTTCACATGTGTGATACATCTTCTTCTTTCTCTTTCGGCTTCTCCCATCAGGAGAAAAAACCTTTCCTTTGAGGAGGAGTGGCATGGTTAACTTGGCAATGTTTTACGCCGGATGCCCTTCCTGATGCAACCTTCTCAATTTATCCGGGCTTGGGACAGAAGCAGAGAAGGGAATAGGGAGCAACCTGGATTCGAACCCTGGTTTCACGGACGGAAGGCACCCCAAACCAGCACGAGCTAAACTGGATTGAATGTGCCTAAATATTAAATGAAAATGAGAGACCATTCTTTCCCAGAAAGGTAGCTGTATGTATTCAAATGATGACCATGCTAAAATGTGCCGTTTTCCAGTGCAAAGGCCAATATTAACATCCAGCGCTTACGGAGGATGTTCAGATGTAGCAGCTCAGAGGAAAAAAAATGGAAATACTAAATTATACTTTTATCCTTAGGGGCTTAGAGTAATGGAGACCGTAAAAAACGTTTAGGGTAAGAGCTGATTTAAAAAAAATAAAAATCAGTAAATACTAATAAAAATCATAGCATAGTTAATTTCTTACAATGAAATTATTTCAACAGAACTTTTCCTGGACACAAACATTGTCTGGAAAGGGTTGCCATGGTCTTATTTAGCTCTGCTAGAAAGATATTAGAGGCCGTTTCAAAAAAGGCCTAGGGATAATGATCATATTTCAATTGAAATAAAATAACTTGTTGTGTTTGTATTATCTAAGCAGACAAGAAAAGAGACATTTCTTATTAAAAGAATCCAATCATTAACTTGAAAGATACTTTGAAAGGCTTACCCTCCACTCCACTGATGCATTTGACTCGATCCCTAACCTCCACGTTGTAGCCCTCGAAGGACATGAAGACTCCATCGGGGTGATAGGGCTCGCGCTGTGCATACACCTTTGAGTAGCTGTGCTGGAACTCAAAACGATCGTAACCGTCGTACTGAACTACTTTCCCGTACACTTCAAAGTACTTTTCCATCCAGTTGAAGGGCATGTAGATCTCCCCACCTTCTCGTCTGCCTTTGATCGTGGTTTCGTCATTAATCAAACAGTCTATTTCCTCAAACTTGACACCCCCGACAACAGGGGGAGGCTCCGGAGGCTGTGGAGGATGCTGTTGGCTGCTGATGCCTTCGTCCCCTATCTTAGGGCTCGGAGCGACAAAGGCGGCTCGGGGAAGGAAGTATATGGAGGTATTACTGGAGCAGCGGTTCCACAGCAACACAGTGATGAGGGTGAAGAGGGCACAGATGAAAATGAGGGTTTTGTAGTTCACCCGAGCAGCCAGGCAGCGCATGGTCAACCCGCCTATGTGAAACAAACATGAACAGAAGATCAAGACAAAGTGAATATGACATATTCATAATATGAATTTCAAAGTCTTAAAACAGCCTTTTTGAGTCACAATTCAGTTTTTCAGTCAGGTCTCTGTTTCTTAATTTTCACCAAGCAAACAAGAAATCAATACACATCTTTAGATCGCCTCCTCCTCCTCCTCACTAATTACAGCTTACTGCCCTCAGAATTTACGGTTATAGTGATCACAGAGGAGGGAGTGGGGAAAATCACTGTGTTCATTTCACCATAACATCCTGATTGAAATGCCTTCCACCACCTCCCGAGGTCAATGTAGTTAATGAGTGTGCAGGGAGGAACGGTAATCTGCTTTACCGATGCAAAGTCAAACGATCGAGCCAGATGACTCGAACAATGGTCCTGCCTAAGATCGCTCAGAGCAACAGGGGAGTGGATTTCCAGAGCGCTTAGAAAAGCAAACACTGAAATGGATCAGACTGGAAAAGATTGATACTCTTACTGCACATGAAGGGAACTAAAGATGGTTGACTTTTCATGTGACTTTCAATAAAAGGGCTTTCTGCCAAATCCTATTAAAAAAAATCTTATGGTTAACTTCAACATGACTTATTGCCACTCATTAAAACCATTATTGATATTCTGAGCCTCGCAGTCTAAAGAAGTGATGAGATATAAAATGATGGGAGCACTGACTAGGACGAAAAAGTGACGGAGAAGACCTTGGAACTGCACCCTTAAAGGGAAGTAAAACCATCCATTCAGGGAAGAAACTATAAATAATTGGGTCTCTTTATAGTTGGATGGTGGTGTTGAATCCAGGCTGGAGAAGGATAAACGAGGATTAACCAAAAACGCATGACAAAGGGGCATCTTAAAGCCTTTTTCTCTCCCTTAGCCACATAATTTACAGCAAGATCCATCACTTTAGCCGTGTAATTTTCATCTCAATACTAGAGTGGTAAGCACAGTGAAAGAGTTACTCTCATGGGTAAAACGACAACCAGGCTAGTTTGTTGATGCATATGATTCTTTTTTCTGGTTCTGCCAAATCCAACTGGAGGAAAAAAGAAAAGAAAACACGAGACCCAAGAGTGAGGAACAGAAGATGCTTGTGGCACACAGAGAAACAGATGGTTCTCTCAGCAGAAACTGAATCTTCACTCATTCTATTCTTCTCAAAATATACTCAGACAAATATTCAGCAGCATGCCTGGTTCTATCAGTCGTTGTTTTGCAAAGCACAAATCACAATGAAGGCTACACCACATGTAGGTTATATTCATTCTAGTTTCTGGTAAAAGAAGAATTAGCTGATACTAAGTACCTGCGTGTGTAAATTTATTGAGACAGCTGCATTTTTCAAAGCTTCCAAATAAATAAACAAGTAACTCTTGCTAGTGTCTTTACAGAGAGATTGGGTGTGTCAATGTCAGGAAACCAACTTAACAGCTAGAGAGTTAATTTTGCTAAAAGTGGAATGAAAGTTTGCTATTTTTGCAGTACAAATACGTGCAGGCAACGCAGCAATGTGCCATCTTCTCTACTCTCGCACCTGAGCTTGTATAATGCGCATGCGCTCCTGGCCCGTTGTGACATCACAACGGCTCATTAATTCAAAAAGAGCGTATTTGCAACAGTTTGATTGACAGCATTTAAAATAAGAAATACTCAGAAATGCAAAAATGAAATTATTTCTTATTACATTTGTTCTCTTTCATAAGAACAATTCCACACGTACATGTCAAAAACTTTAAAAACAGGATTGTTATTGGAGGGGGACTTTAAGGTTCTCCAGAGTCTGCAGCCTCTGTTTGTAAACCAGATTTAATTACAGAGCAGACAAACAGCATTTCGCTGTTCAGGCAGACAGAGCTGCATCGTCTCTTGTGTTTTTTGACCCAGATTCACTTGCATTTATCAGGAGGCAGCGCTTTCCAGAAAAATACCAGAGCTTTGGTGTCGTTTCAAAGCTCAATACGACTTGTTTCAAAGTCATTGTCAAAAGTGACCAAATCAGGACCCCTAAGCTGCAACTACAAGTTAAAGGCAGCAGCAGTAAAAAAAATTATTTTGGTGGAAGGACAGGCAGAAACAGGGAAAATGAACACAAAAATGTAATTTCCACCTCATCTGCTTTGATTAAGAAGCTCAAAAATGACTTTTTTGGTTTTGTCTCGTACAGTTGAGTTTAAAGACTATTATTTATGATACATCATTTCAATGAAATACTATTACAATACACATTAAAGCAAGCTATTGTTGCAAATCACAAAGGTGAGTCCTTATTTTAGAGAACATCTCCTCCCAGTTGATGAATTTTACGCCAACATTTTCTACAGTAAACTTCTCAAAAACACCTTAAAAGAAAAAGTTAGAAATACCCAAATCCTTTCTGCCATCCTTTCTGAAAGCTGAGGAATGGCAGTAAACTACAATAAAGGATGCACAGAAAAACAGAGGCAGGCAGACAAGCTTTACTCTTAGTTTTTTTCTCAAAATTTTGGAGATATGAAACCTCCATGAGCTTAGTGCCATGTTGAACTCTATATATTCTTAAACTGCCTGGTTTATAATCCTGAATGTTGAGAAAGCTTGGAATGATTGAAAGAAAGTTATTTTCAGCTACATTTACTCTAAAAATGTCAGAGCACCACCTCAGAGGCGTTTCTATTACATGGTTTAACAACTTTAAAACCAACAATAGTGATTTGTATCCCATCCCAGCAGTGTTTCGAAAATGCATTTACGATTAACATTAAATGCCATTAAATTTTGATTACACTAAGGTCAGCATGACAAACGATAGATTAATAGCAACCGATGTTGTTGGATGTAATGCAGTCTAGCAGGTATTTGATATTGCTGACAGTTACCCACTGCTGATGCCTGAATGAACATGAGCTTCTCAGACTGGTATGTCAAACAACTTGACTGCAACAGTAAATCCCTGCGGTCCCAGGGAGCTCACATGTCTTCTCATACAAATCAGCTTTGCAGCTCAACATCAAAGGCTTTGAACTTTGACTCTGAACATGCATCTGAACGTGCTGATGCAGGAAGCAAGGCCTTCTGTTCTAAACACCTCCCAGTGTCTGAAGATGCGCAAAATCTTTCATTAAAAATTCCAGCATAGTTTGGGATTTTTATTCGTGTAACAAGTAATCTAAGACGACAAAGTTATTGGGTTTATGTAGTTTTGGTGCCACAAAATCTATTCCTAATCAAATTTAAATTGACTATGTTGCTAATTTGTGTTCTCTGTCCCATCAGGGTACAGCATGATGACCCTTACCACATAAAACATCAGGAAATGTGCCAGTAAGTACAAACAGAATTGGAGTTGGGGATGAGTGAAGAGAGTTATTTTTCTACAAGCCCTCATCACAACAATAAAATGTCAGAGGGTGTGTGAGGGACCCTTTGGGACGTATTACATCACAAGTATTTGACACTGAGCTTTGACAGTGGTGAAGTAATACAAGACAAGACAAAACATTTTTTGTTTATGTTGACGCCGAGAGGCCTGCTAGTGTCAAGTATGTGAATAAGTGGGCTACTGTGCTTCTGATCCCAAAAACGATGCCATGGAGATCTAGAACATATAAAAGGTTAACAAAACAAGAATAAAAGAGAACTCTTTTAAACTAAAAAAAAAAGACTTAAAAAGGCAACTTTTTTCAGAATTTTTATTTGACTAAAGACCCACTCCAATGAAAATTGTGTTTTTGGTGTTTTTAACCACGAGTTATGTAGGCTAGAGTCGCTACGCTAGCTTGTGTCCACAGAGTTGGACGGCATATTGGATAGATCAAGATGTCAGCTCACTGCTGTGCTACAATTGCACAAACAGAGCTGAAAAAACATTATTACAGTCAGCTAATAAAGGAAAACTTGTAGAAAACATTTTAGGAAGATCTGAGTGACTACTCTCAAAATAGTGGACGTTTAGGCTGATCTTGTAGACTTTTCAAAGTCAATGGTAGAATTAGACTTTGCACCAATTCTACATTTTCTGGCAGGACCGCCTGATCTTTTTTGTTTTTTTGGAGGATGCCACATTGAATTGAGGCATATTACTAAGCGGAGGAAAAAAATCTAACCGCGATTCCCTCAGTAGCAGCGAGCAAAGACAGCCAGGTACATGTCTCCCGCTGCGGTGCGTCTCGACAAGCTCAATAAGCCCCCGGCCGCCCTATGCTTTACTGCCGTGGACTGAAGTGCTCATTACTCCCTCTTTCCAGTCAGCAGGGCCGGCGCAACTGTCGATCAGGATGCACTATTCTCAGTCCGCTCCGACCATGTCTCATCGCCCCGGGGACACATTCAATGGGCGCAAGGGGTCTGTAGTGATATCGGCTACCCACCAACCTATTGTGAAACACTGACCAAGGAGTCTAACAGTTTGTGTAAATCTTTGTATGTGTGTAGATTTGGATAACATCATGACGATTTATTAGGTATGCATTGGATTTCCTATATGATGACGTATTTATTGATAGAAAAGTTTAAAATGTTGCTCATTAGTTGCATTTTGTACAAAAACATTAATACCATGACCTGGGTCTTATTTCTGCGAAGATCAGAGTTTTTCTTTTTAAAATTGGGCCAAATAAAGCATTTTAGGGTTGAGTTCACTGTATCTGCTAAGCCATATCTCATTGTTTAGAGACCTTTTCAATATGGCATTGCTCTTTATGCATCTGGGGTAATGGTAACAGGCTACCATAGCATTTCCAGCAATAAAACTCATTGGTTTTTGACATGTCCTTGTGGCATTTTTCACATGATGGAGGGAGGATAAACATACAAAATTAAGCTTAAAAGGGCATTCCGAGTATTTCTTTACTCAAACTTTTCTGAATCAGGAGCAGACGGAAAAACAAAGGCATTTGAAAAAGCTGGTAGTAAAAAAAAAAACTGTTGCAAAGGGCAACTTTAACATGTTAATTTAAATGCAAAATATATTTATTTTGTCATTACCACTGACATGAAAATATAACCCAGAACTTTTTTTTAAATCCTAATGCACTTTTATATTTGAGGACATAAAAAAGTTAGCAACATAGTATTGGAAAAAGTTACACAAATCAACCTGAGCTTGAAAAATATGCAACATTTCCTGAATAGTGCATCTTCATGGCAACAAAAACTGCCAAGCATTTCTGGATTTTTACTGACAGAAAAGTCCTGTGTGTTTTCACCTGGTGCAATTTAGTACAAAATGTAGAACCAACATGAGATCAATATAACATGATCAATCGGGGGTCAGTCTAGCAGCTCTGCCTTACCTAACCCTCCTTACTCATACGACCACTTATGGTGATGGGCAGGGGTCCTCCTCCCATTGTTGCCACATAGATTCGGCAATTTAAATTCCTCTCAATTTAAATTGCACCATAGGCATATAGGTAAGAAAGAAAAAAGAAACTCACTTCTGAATTATAGGCGAGACTGTTGGTGTGGAGTGGAGTACATGTTAGGATTAATGTTAGGGTTTTATCCATTTATCATTAACAATATGGTTTAACATCAAGCCATCCCTGAAACTGGGGGAGAAACAACTATTTTTGAATAGCTCTTAATACCCAAGCTGAACCAACATCTCATGCCTAAGACAAAATCCAGGCAACACCATCAAACCTCTTTATTTAATGGTAGCCAGAAAGCGAGTCAAATGCTTTGAGGTTAATGCAACAGCTTGTTTTGCCACAGAGGATTAGGCAAGTCATTACCAAAAAGCTTACAGCTAAGGGCTACTGAAAGATTAGGCAAGCTAATGCTCAGAATGGATACAAAGGAAAGACAAAGGCATCGCGTGAGAGGCATCTTAAGCCAGGAAACTTGGACAGAATGTTACTGAATATGCCTGTTAATAATTTGAATCCAAAAATACTAAACTTCAGCAAAAATAGAAAAAATGTGTCTAGTAGATTTTATTGGTTGTAGATAATTCTTTATAATAACTTATTTGACATTTTTACTTTCCTGCTTTTATGCCATATTTGTAAAGAGAATGAATTTTTAAAACAAGCAATGAAGCTCTTTTGTTCAAGCAATATTGCAGACTGAAATCTGTGCAAACAAAAACAAACGCATGAACATACAATGCATATGCATATATTCCTTCAATTTATTTCAAATTAAATTCAGAAACACCATCAGAATAAAAAACAACCTTATCATGCCAAATGTGTTTAGATATTGTATTTTTTTAATTTTTTAATGACTGTTTTTGCATATAAGCATAGCTGTTGACCACCCTGAGTAGCAACAACATGACAACTCTTATGTCTTTAAATGCTCCTGTTTGTGTGAAACAAGGTTGTTTACATTTATCGCAGATAACCACCTTTTTTATATCAGAAACCATGTATTAAACTGCAGTATTGCAAACTAGGCTCTTTTTAGGCGCTTCAGAGAGCAGAACCCTTTTCTGTATCCTCCAGAAACTCCTCAAGAAGACAAATGTATCCGTCACACAAGCTACTGATCTGAGACAGTTCAAAGGGCTTTGACTTTCCCTACACTTCAAAAAAGATGATGTAAGAGGAAGGCTGGACTTGAAAAAGTATGAGAATGGCTTTAAAGAATACGTGTTTTGCATTACAGGCAATGTGTTGCTTTTGTCGTAAGTCTTATCTGTTACAGTTAATAAACAAACATAAATATCTGTCTGTCTACTTGGCTGCTCCACTGAGACTCAAAAAAAATTTAAACAGTAGGTGTGATGCAATATAAAAAATAAAAAAATAGGCCTTGGTCTGCCTTGTACAAACATACGGTCTTTTCTTGTGTTTTGACTTTAAGCTGCTGTCATCTCATGCAAACCTCTTGCTTAGAGTTTTAAATTTTAGCCAAGTGTTGGATTTTTTTTAAAGACAGGAAATCTGTACAACAATGGAAACTGTACTACTGCTGCTTGGCCTTTGTGCACAAGCTGCTGGCAAGAAGATTCATTACACCAGAAGTTCTCAAATTTTTTTCTCTTGTTCCCCTCTGACGAGGAGGAAAAATGTGGCAGTGGGACATTGTCGCTTACCTAAATATAATTACCTTTTTTTTTATAAAAGCACCTACTAGTCCTAATAATGTCCTTGTGTTTTTATACATATGTTACTCTAGCTCTCCTTTCAGACAGCTGAAGTACGTTGCTCTAAAAGTTCCATTTATAACTAAAATTTTAAATCTTAAAGCCCTGGAGGCCTGATTATTTCAGAGATATGTGCTACACAACTCATTTTTCCAGTTTTCCAATTTCATCCAACAGATATGTTGGCTGACATCAACTGAAAGAGTAGATTAAGTGAAATGTACACCAAGTGGAAATTGCTGATGAACAGTTGGCAGTGACGCTCATTGCTCAATATTCCTCAGAACACAGCTCTTTCTGCCAGCGTTGCATTTCTAACTGAATCTGTTAAACCGATTTAATAATTTATGACAAACAGCTCCTTAGCAGCTTTCCAATACAAGCCTTTCAGATAGAAAGAAAAATAACTGCTCTAATATTTTAATGTGACTAATTATCCAAATAAATTCATGCTTTATGCACTTTGACAACCACGGGGTATAATTCCTAATCTGTTCTACATTTGTAATTGTAGCCTAGATTCATTTACAGGCTTCTTTCAACAGCAGGGTCCTTAATTGTAGGGCCAATCAATCCATGGGAATTGCCTCCGATGGCTTACTCTGTCACTGATCTCAACAAAATCACCAAAGCTTAATCTAATTGAGTTATTTGGATCCCTGGCCTTGAAAGACGACAGATCAAAGTTTGATTCTGATGTACTGTATGGATAAATACTAAGTTGTTTTGTATTAGCCATTCTCTGATGTTCAGAACCTGCTAGGTCCCTTTCGGGGTCATGGGGCTGCTGGAGCCAACCTAGCTCCTGTTGGTCAAAGGCGGGGTACACCATGGACAGGAAACCAGTCTGTTGAAGGGCCACAAACTCACACGCAAACCTAAGGGACATTTTAGAGATGCCAATTAATATATTAATCTCATTTTCGGACTGCACGAAGAACCCAGAGAGCCCAAGGGAAGCCCACACATGCACAGGGAGGACATGCACACTCCACACAGCAAGGTCCCAGCCGGGATTTTGAACCAGGGTCTTTTCACTGTGAGGTGAGAGCACAAACCACTACACTGAAAGACAGTAGGACATAAAACTCAATGAAAAGGACAAATCAATCATGATACACTTCAAGATAAAGCAGTAATTTAGAGTTAAATTAGCCAGAGAAGAACTCATTAACATGGTCATTAACCTCATTTCATACTGAAATATAACACTGGCATTTTGATCTCTTTTTGAGCAATCCTTTTTATTACCTTCTGAAGATCAACTTAAACAAAACATTTTTTTATGACATACCTGACATACATTTAAATAATGCAGTGATATCAGCTTTCTGATTTTAGATTTATTTGAAGTAAAATAGTCCAAATGAGAAGCAGGTTCTGGTAAATTATTTTCTAAATTTGAATATTCAATCTGTATGTTTACCCTTCCATGGTTTAAATATAAGAAGCAAGACTACTGATGACGTTCAATATTATAAACATTCCCTGTCATGGTATGAGGATAATACATTCGGATCACTGTGCAAAGCCAGATTTCAACTGAGAAGACAACACTATAACCTAGTCGGGGATAAAAAAAAAAGGCAAAAAGCAGAAATGTCAACAGTCTGGATCAATGCTCCTTGGCTACCGTCTCAGATCTCAGGGCACAAATGATTTTTTAAGCAGGTGTGTAAGAAGGTGGAGGTAACAAGTTGGAAGATGAAGATAAACAGACTGAATCCAGATCTTTCTATTTCTTCTAAGCGACAATCTCATTTGAAAGCGGCAGTAAAGGCATCGACCAGATTCTCCCATAGAGGTTTACAATTTTCTGCCATTCTGTCATTTTTTATTTGCCCGTTTGTGTATTTCTTGCAATGAACTAAAATAATGTCCAAAAGCATGATGTAGTATGATCTGATAAAACTTTCAAGTATTGGAATTTACCGGCAGGATTTACTCCTCCATCTTACTCTGTACCTTTAATCCAAAGGGTCATAGACCCACAAGTGCTTAACCCTTTAAGACCAGAAATGTCACCGGCGACACCCAGTAACACGCGCTTTTTGACAACCCGTAACTCTGTTTAGGAAATCAACGTGAATCAGAAAATTCTGACACAGAGAAAATCGGCTTTGCATGTCAGCTTCACACGATTATGTAACACTTAATGATGCTGAAAGTAAGGCGTTGCATATCAGCGCACGGCTGCTTTTGTCCACTTCAGAATCCAAAGGAATTACATGTGAACGGTTTAAGAGTTATGGCAATCAAAAGATTGTAACCACTGGAGTAGGGTTATGAGTAGGGATATGAGGAAAACTCGCGATATGCGATATTAGAGATTAATATTGCCATAACGGTATAATTTGCGGTATATAAACAAATAACAAAATAAACAAAAACTTCATTCCCATTTCACTGCAACAGTTTAAAAATTATACTCCAAATGACCCTCCCCGACATAGGTGACAAACATCTAACATAATAGGCCTCCATCCGATTGGTCAAATCCATAAACAGATTTATTTGATTCGTTAAATGCTTCAAGCTGCCATAAGATTGTTTGAACACATTTAAGGATAACGATTAATTGCGATTTTCGTCGTCCTTTAGGATATGCATATTGCAGAGCTGGATATTGCGATAACGATAAATTTGCGGTATATTGTGCAGGCTTCCACTGGAGCTAAAGTTTTGGTGTACCAGGTTTAGGCTAAATGTTCATGACAAAAACATTTAGCAAAAAAACTTTTTTAAAAAGGTATTAAAACCATTTACAATCCATTCAAAATAAAACTAATTTTGGCCATAACAAGGTCAGCTTGTTGATGGGAAATATGACGTGCCCAAAATAAATATTTCAAAAAAGTCAGGATATTGATCATGTGTTATGACAAGATATCAGCTAGAGAAAACTTTAAATTAAATTATGGAGTTATTTTGTAACCCAAGGTTTGGCCAGAATAAGACCAAATAAATTCCATCATAGATTATTAAAGGCATGAATCAAACTCACAGCACACCTGCGGTTTCCAAACTACATCTTTAACCCAAAAGATAAATAGGAAATAAGTCATTAAACACCATCTACTGCCTCTCCAAAAAAAATGACAGGATGTGAAAAATGCATGAGGCTGGAAAGGATGAAGACGCTTTTTTCAAAGACTTCTTTTTTCTCCTTTATTTTATTTATAAACAGCATGTTTAAAGTTTAAGTTCAACTAGGCCAAGAAATCCTTACTAAAAATATTTCCCACATGATGTGTGATCAAGGGCAATGAAAGCAAAGCAGCACCAAGTTTCCTCAAGGTGCTCTAGAAAAGAACTCTTTTTGATTAGTATCAATGTGACATTGTTTTCATTACCTTTAAATATTGTTCCATTCAATTGACCCGATTTCAGCAAATGGTTGACATTTTGCACATGAATTACAGAAACCCATTTCATGGCTTCCTCTCATGGATTAATTTGAACACGAGGCTGAGGATAAATGTTTTACAGCAGAAAAAGTGGAATCTGTATCTTATTTTTTACCCCTGCTTTCCTGACACATCCAGGTGTGGTTTATGCATTTAATCGTATTTCCATTATATTTTTTTTACTTACGTCTTATGCATTTCGTTTTAACATCTTACTATGATTTTAGCCTCAGTGTTTCCTGTGGGGAACTTTTCTACCAGGGCTTGCCATCTTGGTCAGTGGTTTTTGCTGCAGGTTTGCCCTTGCTGGGGTGGCTGGAGTTTACAATTACTGCAGCCTCACAGCTGTAGAGTGGACCCCATTGCTGTTCCGGTCTGGGTGGGCACTGTGGTGATGTCCCTATGACTGAGCTGGCTCCTGGTATGAAGAGATTCCCAAATACTGTTTCCTCACAGCAGAGCCAAGCTTCAAGTTTCTTTTAGAAAATCTTTATAAGTTTTCTTTTTTTGTGGGGTCATGGATCTGTTAATGGAGGGGAATTGGGGGTGGGGGTGAAAGGGTGGGTTGGGCTTACGCGTGTGTGTATTACACACAGGATTTTATGTTGGGGGGGGAGGGTTAATTACTGTTCTCCTTCACTCAGTAAAACCAAACATGAACGCGCGCTGTTAGATTTCCATGAATATCACTACATGTTTTGTTTGGGAACTATTTTGTGCAGCGCAACACTACGTGTCTATAGGGATGGGTATCGTTAAGGTTTTAACGGCACCCCTACTCTTATTGATACTGCTTATCGATTCGGTATTTTAACGGTACTCTTATCGATACTTTTTTAGGACGAAAAATAAATAAATAAATAAATAACGAATTAAGAACATATAGTGTTTTATTTCCTCATTATGCAACAGCATTATTTTTTTGACAAAACATTTTACTTATACATGAGAATGTTCCAGACAGGATATTTATTTAATCTAATTGTTTTTATTCTTTATAAGCGTGATGTTTCCTTTGATCTTTTGTCCATTTTCCACAACCTTGAACAGACTTTTCTGTCTGTCAAACACCCAGAGTTAAGTTAAGTGAGATGATGGAAACAAATTCACTTTGATGCAGATTAGTTTCTATTTCTTTATTTTTTGTTTAAGTCCAGTAAACCCAATAAATTATATTAATTTTTTATATGACAAATATCATTAGTTATTATTTTTATTACATTTTAGGAAGCAGCCGTTAGTTTGTTGCGGGTCTGGAACCATAAGCGGTGGGTCTGAGGCCCGCCTTCCTACCTGTTCGTTGTTTGCTCCGCGTGCAGTCACCCCCCCCCTCCGCGCACAGCGTGTTCACAGACAGCGCAACATACGGTCATCGTAGCAGCAAGGTGACAGAATGGTAGGGACTCCTTGACGCAAACTTCATTAATTTTACACGGAAATGGGTGTTCTTAGTGTATAAGGGGATAAAAGGATTTTTTTCATGGGGGCGCTCACGTGTCCCCTACTAGATCACCGCTGACTGGGCAGGGCTCCAGACTAACTTTTTTCACTAGGAGCACAGTGGCCCCTAACTGAAAATTTTAGGCGCACAACCAGAAAGTTTAGGGGCGCATACCGTAGATCAGGGGTCGGGAACCTATGGCTCGCGAGCCATATATGGTTCTTTTGATGGTCACATGTGGCTCGCAGACAAATCTTTAGTTATACTTTTTTTTCATTAGACCAGTCCTTCTCGGGCGCGATGCGATGCCAGAGGCGCGCAGTAGTTGCGGTGCTTGGAGAGAAAAATCTGCGCCAGCACTTTCAGTTTACTATTATCTATTATTTCACAGAGTTTGTACCAGCCTGAAACCTGTGAATTGCCGTGCCTAAAACTGCGCGCTCCCGTCTTTGAGGAAGAGCGCGCATTTGCGGAGACGGGGATGTGTGAGGAAGAAAGCATAGGGCGGGGGTGGGGGGGTTGTGGGGACCGGCAGCAGGTGAATCGCGCAGGGATCGTAAAAACGTAAAACCCGCTGCCCGTCACTCACTGCGGCGTGAGTGTGTGTTTGGTGCCGCGTCTGCATGTGATCAGTCTTTGTCACATCTAAAGAACAGTCAGACCTACGATCACGTTTAAAGTCTCAACGCCTGCCTGAAGCAGAAACTCACCACGTATCAACCAGACTACACAATCAGCAAAACTACCACGAGAAATACTCATCATTTATTAGCAACAGCATAACAATGTTATTAAAAAGAATCCACAGACTTATTGTACTTTAAAAATGTTGAAATTACATCAAATGCACACATTCACTTGTATATTTAGTTTTAAACATATTGTCGCGGACTGAGTTTAACTTGGCTGTTGGGCCGCGTTAAAAGTTCTGGAGTTCAATGAACGCATCAAGCAGAGATGTGATTGGCTCTCAGTTCTGTCGCTCAGCCTGTTGTTAGGTAGTTTGGACCAATGGGGTTCAGCTATGGGCCGAATAAGGGAAATGGGAGGGCTGGAGCGGGAGGGGGGAATAAAGTTGGGAGAAGCGCTCTCGTCTCAGCGGGAGAGATTCAGGAGTTGCTGGATTAATTGTACGGCGTTTGTTGCGGTCTACAGTAACCAGAATAAAGAACCTTAAAAGAGGTTAAGTCTCCGTGTCTCAGTGTGGGAAAGGGACACTACACTGTTGTATGGCTCTTTGGAAATTACTTTTAAAAATATGTGGCGTTTATGGCTCTCTCGGCCAAAAAGGTTCCCGACCCCTGCCGTAAATCAACATGCTAACCAAATCTACTAATTTCGACTGCATTACTAATAAATACTTTAATAATAGATGCAGAAATTACAATGTGCTGTTTCAAATTCAGAGTCACATTTTATTCTGCACTTTTGAAGATGCATCAAGAAGGTAAACTGACAAAAGCATCGCTGTCATGACAGTACAAATAAGTAAAGAAAACGGATGGAAATTTATCTTTGTGACACCAAATAGGTGCAGCCAAGATGCACAATAACCGTGTTTGAGATCACCCAGGTGAACTCAACGCTGCGCAGATCACCTGGTATGTGAAACATATTTTTGTTTTTGCTCCAACATCAACTGTCAATCATCACAAAAATATCGCGAGAAAGGGGTGGGAGCAAGGGGCAAACCTACCCGGACACAGCTGGAAACTGAACTGACTGAAAGCTGCCCTACAGACTACAAAACAATGCATTATGGGACATGTGTCCTGATGGTTTTTGTAGTGGAGTGATTAATTAAAATAATTTAAAGTACCAATTCATTAAAAAAGGCTACATACATCACAAAACATTAAAATAATCATAAAATATATAATAACACAGATCATACTAAGTGGGAGAAGAATATTAAAACTAAATTGAATGTTAAGGACAACTCCAATTTCCTGTTCTCCTTCAGTCTTGCTGCAGATCGACTTTCATCTCACAGCCCCCCCGCCTGGTGTCCCCAACGATCCAGGCGAGGTGCTGGTTCATCTCAAACACGTCTATCGTTGTATTTTCCCCACGTATTTTCAGTGAGTCTAAAACTAATGTTGTTTTTGCTTGAGCGTGTTTAAAGTTCAAGACCCGTTAGCTGTCACGCATGTAGGTGTGGGACATTTATTCTCCTCAGCTGACCCCACTCCCGCGGGAGCGGTGTGCTGCCGTAACGGCCGTGCATAAACCCTTTGATGCGCCGCCGTAACCGTAACCAAAACCTAAACCTTCCTCCGGGTCCGTGCGTCTCAGAGAAAAGTTCAGCACGGACTGCATGTATGTAGAAAATAACGAGCGAATAAATACGTTCTAAAGCAGGGGTCGGGAACCTTTTTGGCCAAGAGAGCCATAAACGCCACATATTTTTAAATGTAATTTCAAAAGAGCCATACAATAATTGACTGATTCACCGAGCCACGGAGACTTAACCTCTTTTCAGGTTCTTTATTCTGGTTACTGCAGACCACAACAAACGCCGTACAATTAATTCAGCAACTCCTGAATCTCTCCCGCCGAGACGAGAGAGAGCGCTTCTCCCAACTTTATATTCTCTCACTGCCGCATCAGCCCTCCTATTTCCTTATTCGGCCCATAGCTGAACCCCATTGGTCCAAACTCCCTAACAACAGGCTGAGCGACAGGACTGATGGCCAATCAGATCTCTGCTTGATGCGTTCCATGAACTCCAGAACTTTTAACGCGGCCCAGTCACCCAGTCCAAGTCAGACCGCGACAATATGTTTAAAACTAAATATACAAGTGAATGTGTGCATTTGATGTAATTTCAACATTTTTAAAGTACAATAAGTCTGTGGATTCTTTTTAATAACATCATTATGCTGTTGTTAATAAATGATGAGTATTTCTCGTGGTAGTTTTGCTGATGGTCTAGTCCGGTTGATACGTGGTGAGTTTCTGCTTCATGCAGGCGTTGAGACTTTAAACGTGATCTTATGTCTGAATGTTCTATAGATATGAGACAGACATGGAACCAAACACACACTCACACGCTGCAGTGAGTGACGGACAGCGGGTTTTTTACTATCCCTGCGCGATTCACCTGTTGCCTGTCCCCCCACCCCCACCCTCTGCTTTCTTCCTCACACATCCCGTCCCCGAAACTGCGCGCTCTTCCTCAAAGACGGGAGCGCGCCGTTTTAGGCACGGCAATTCACAGGTCTCCGGCTAGTACAAACTCTGTGAAATAATAGATAATAGTAAACTGATAGTTTTCTCTCCAAGCACCGATACTACTCCGCGCCTCTGGCATCGCATCGCACCCCGGAAGGACTGGTCTAATGAAAAAAAAAAAAGTAAAATTAAGGATTTGTCTGCGAGCCACATGTGACCATCAAAAGAGCCATATATGGCTCGCGAGCCATAGGTTCCCGACCCCTGTTCTAAAGGAAAGTAAGGAACTCCTTAATGTGGTCCGGGGAGGGAGGGGGCTGTCAGGTGTCCTGCTTTCAAACCCTGTCATTGTCACGCCCCCAAGAGTCATTTACCCCACTGTGATTGGTTGGTCAGCTCCGCGCACGACAATAAAAAAGTGTCATTCATACAAACTGGCGGGCTGCAGTAACATTAAACCTTCATATTAAGGCGGGGGCCGCAAAATATCATCTCCGTTTCCTTCCCACAGATGTTTACGCGCACTCGATTATCTCTAGGCCCCTCCCCCTCCACGCATTTAGCCACTTACAGTGGCTTTCCCTATTCTTCTCACAAGCAGTGGCCGCCTCACACACAGGCATCACGCGAGTGTGTGCTTGCGTTTCATGAGTATGTGCGCGAGTGTGTGCGTCTACCTGCGTGCGTGTGCGCTCGCGTCTCATTGATTATTTCATTGATCATTGACGTGCACCTTCCACGTTTAATGTATAAAAAAATACGAAGGGTGGGGGAAGCAAATTTACGGTCGCACATGTGCGACTGGATGTAAAATTCAGTCGCACACTCTCAAATTTTGGTCGCAAAATGCGACCAATTGCTCGCAGTCTGGAGCCCTGCTGGGTATGCGCTGCCTTGTCCTGTGTGTGCGCACGACGCGCGTACTGTCTGAACAGCCCCGCCCCCCGTGCACACAAATAGGCAGAAAGACCTCTACTGTTAAGCGAAAGCAGCAAAATTAACATCATTAATTAAAGGAAAATTGACTGACTTGAGTTAAATATGGCAGATAATGTTTATATTTTGTGGGACACAAAAAATAAAGCGACTTCTCCAGTTAGCAGAACCGTTTAGGTCAGATCTTAACGATACTGCGGTCATGAAGAATGTTGCCCCGGGGCGCGTTCAATACCGGGGCTCGGTACCCATCCCTACGTGTCTATAGAAACAACGGTGGAGCCTCCTGTCCCGTGTTCTTCATGGGTGTCAGGCTCATGGCTACCGGAAAGGTGACAAAGTGTCTGCAGTCTTGTTTATTACAGGGCAATTTATAATATTCTGAGAAGATTTCTGCACCAGAGAGCACAGGTGAAGCCTCGCTTGCAGCTCCAGAGCGGTCTGCTGCAGAAGAATCAACACGCACCCCCAACACACTTGTGTACTCTCCTTCCTCTTACACACGCAGCGCGCTGACACACATACACATTCTACTACACCTCTATTGTTAGTTCATTAGTTAGATTGGTAGTAGTTAGTTGTTACTGTTATTTGTTAATGAAGAATACTGCGTTGTAATTGTATTCATTTGCGCCGAGGCCGCTGGGGGATTTTGTGTTGGGGGGGGCTGCGGTTAACCACGTCTCCTGCTGGTTCATCTCCTAAATCCTCAGCCGGCCATCAATATCAGGATTATAATTCTGTGCAGCAACACATTTACTGTCATTCAAATATGCAAAACAAAATTAAATGCCCAAGAGTCTTTTCCTGGTTTGCTGCCTGAATTTGTGGCATCACCTGCCTTCTTCCTGACCTTAAATGAACAGTGACCAGACTGACATCATGTGACCACTTCATTCCAACATAGTCTGGTGCAGTAACAAGAGAGCTGACTATGTTATCAGCTGTGGTTGTGTCCATCAACTCAAGAAACTCCACTGTGACATCTCTTTAACACCTCTAATAAATATGCACAGTTGTGCAATATCTGTATCTGTGCTTTCATCAATAGTGACCAAAATGACTGTATTCCTTCATTCGGTGCCCAAGTCTCCTCAGAGATGTTGTATCTATAATCGTAATCCTTGACAGACTCATGTTGGCAAAGGTCGACTGCTTAATGTGGCACAAGACTTCTGCAGCCTTTTAATAAGTTCACCATCCGAAAATGGTTTGGATGTTTGCTCCAAATTTTTTGCAATAAGGTAGCTAGCTGTCACTGCTCCATCACTGACCTCACGGCTGCTGTAAATGCAGACGGTTATTTTGTCAGTCCAGCTAATAATTGGTAAATCTTCTCGTTTCTTATCTCCCTCTGGCAAATGGTGAAACCTTTCTTTATGGAGAGTCTCATAGTGGTGCTGAATGTTGTATTCTTTGAGCACCTGCTGATGACATACCAAGCATGCAGGTTTTGCATTTAAATCCGTGAACAAATAAAACTCTGTCCATTTTTTTTGGAAAGCTCAGCCCTCCACTTCAACCTTTTTTTTCTTTATGACAACATTTTGGTCATTAGGGTGTCACTATTGATCATTCTTATTTAGGGTGTCACTATTGATAATTCTTATAGCAATGCAACCGCGGTTGGCTTCGCGCGGAACCAAACTACATCTTACTCAGACACAAAGCTGTCAGGTTTTGCTTTTGACACGTGCAGAGATGTGGTGTTTCACCTGTTTTGCTTTTCCTTTGCTCCCCCTAGGGGCGGAATTGCACATTTAGGTTATTTCTTTAAAAAAAATCATAACTCGCCACAGGAATGCACTAGAAACATCCTTTTTTTAAAACATCCTTATAACTTTTACTGTTCATGACTGGGCCAGATTGAACCATCTGGGCCGTATGTTTGACACCCCTGGTTTATAGGCTGAGCAAATACCCTTGCTTTCTGACAAGTGTCTGGGGTGATCTAAGTAAAGAATTCTAAAGAAAAACAGAGTTAAAAGGCTTTGGCAAAGGAGCATAGTGATAAACATAAACAACTTTCAGTAACAAAAAATTATGTAGAGGAAATTCTGTCATAACAACTGACAAATTTTATATCCTCCATCATTAATTTTCACCCTAAAAATGCTATAAAGCTGAGCAATGTGCCGATACTCACGCACCAAGTACTGAAAAAAAAAGTGTTAGGAGTGTGTTTCTGCTGGCTCCGGTGTTTTTGACAACAACTTCTCTGAATTTGTGAGCAGCCCAGACACTGCGATGAGACTTTAGAGAAAGAACAGGACTGCACCCACCTGCCTTTCACAGAAAGACAAGACTTGCATCTTCACAACCTTGTTAGTTCTCCAAAAAGGCCACAGACTAGTTTGGAATATTAAGCAGGTTGCATTGTCAGACGCCAGAAAGGTTTGTGCGGTGGAACGCGTTGTAAAAGCTTTGATACACAATCTCTCCAAGATATGACAGAATGGGAAATAAAAACAAAGAAGCATTAAGGAAGAGGAAAACAGATGTTATTTTTGTTACCTCCAAATTCTGCATATGCACACAAGTCTAAGCTCCGCCCTCAAAATGTCAGGACTTCTGACAGAGACAGAGAGTCAACCAGATGAAAATAGAGATAAAAGAAGTTGCTGATAATAAACACCTTAAGGATGGTGTCTCATTTCCAGTAAAACATTCAAATGCAGCTGTGCTTATCTACACACATGGACAAAATTCTAAAAAGAAAAAGAAAATAATGAAACCGTTACTCAAATACCTTCAGACTGACCAAACTAAGGCTGCATCTGAATTCATCCCCTACGGCTTCTCTCTACCTCTACATTTAGCCTCCCAAACAATGAGTTAAGGAAAAATAGTGTTTTCGAATTTGGACATTCCTTCCACTTGATGACACTTCCGTTAGTGCGGAGCTGCTAGCACTCGGAAATGCATAACAACATCTGTTTTATAACTTTTTTTTTTTATAACTTTAAAACGGTCATGCCAAAACAAAAAGTCGTTACTTAAATTTAAATGTAAACTTCTGTGCATTAGAGCACACCCATTAGAAGAAAAGCGCCTGTCCTCCACAGCTCGGCACTTTTCTGTGTGTGCGATACATTTCTGTCCAGCTGTCTCTGATCTCTTGTCACTTTCACACTTTGATAGTTCTGTAGACATTGATTGAACGAGCAAAGAATGCTAGTAAATTTCACCTTCATCTGGTTGGTTTGCCTTTACATACAGCACTTTCAGAGGGGAACCTAAGACAGAAGCAGAATGAATAGAAATTTTTTTTACGGTAGTTCCAAAAAAACTGTTTTCTTAGGGACAGATTGCTTCCAAAAATGTATAAATAAGAGAGAATTAGAGAGGACTAGCAGAATCCTCTAATAATTATCAGAGAGACGAGTGCCTAAGTGCAGAATTGGGTTAACTTCAACATCTCTTTGCTGGACAGGGGTTCACTTCATTGAATTGAACCAGGGTTCAGATGAGCTTTTGCAGTTTCCAAACACAGCGACCTAGACAAGGAAAAATAAACCTAAAAAAAGTCAAATGACATGATCATAATTCTGCCAGTCTCCATCCCTAAACTAAAAGAGAATAATTTAAAGTTCAGCTCCAATCATCGTTTCATCAATTGTAAAATCATACCCACTGGTCTTTTAAGCATGATGTCGTCTTTAGCCTGAATGTTATTTTGTTGTACATAGTTTATGCAGGGTGCAGCAGTTCATCAGAAATGACTCTAAGTTGTGGGTGGGACTGCTGACGCAGAGTCAGCCTGCCCGCTAGCTTACAGCCCCTCGCATCCCAACCCAACATTACAGCTGCAACAAATATGGTGAGGATTATCGGGGCTATCTAGATGTACACATTTGAATTTCTATATTATGCAAATTATAGCAAAGTTAAATCGACTGACAACAGTATTTTGTCCTTTTTAATCTTAAAAAAGATGCTCACTTAAGTAAATGGCTGTCAAAACAAGAGCAGAAAAAACATCACATTTAATATATCCAGAAGATAAAAACGTAATATGTCTCTTGGGCCAAGGTCGAACCTCCTGTCTCCAAAATGAGGATAACTTTATTTGCAAGCCCAATTAAGTATAAAGGTCACAGGGGCATAGTCATGTCAGGATAATTTTGTTAAGACTAGATGAGACAGCTTTTGATGTTGTCGGTTTTGCAATATTGGGGGGGCGTCAGGTTGTAAAAATGCTGTTAAAACTGTGTCTTCAATCACTTTTATGCCAACTAGGTATTAAGTCTGGATGATTCTTTCAAGAAAAAATACAAAACTGCAAACCAGGGTCTTTTTTAAATCAGCTATTTTAATGCACCAAGCTACCTGATTATTACTACATTGTCTTTTTAAAAAAAATAGTATTTCTGACTGGTGTTCAATAATGATGTATATAGGAACATTAGAATCTTCTAAATTAATTTACCAGAATAAAAGGAACTACTGACGTGCATTGTTCTTACACGTAACGTTGGGTTTTGTCATAGCTTCAAAAATAAATTATGATGGACTGACTAACAATAGTCTTTGGAGTATAAGTCACGGCTTTTGACATAGTTTGGCCAGGCTTGTGACTGCATCTTGTTGTGCATCTTATTTGTAATTTTTTAAAACATAAATAGGCTCATTTAATCGTTATTTTACTACCACCCTTTAGCAGTTGTTTCCCACCAACAACCAATAGAGGGAACTGTGGGCGTGTCGATCAATATTTACTACTGACAGCATCCCAGAAGAAGGTTACAGAGAAACAATATTATTCATGTTTTATGCTTTCCTTCCTCAGACAAATGCAGGACAGCAAGCTATCAAACTGGGTTAGAGAGACAGAAGTACCGCTGAAAGCACAGTCATTCAGACGCAGCCCCTGCAGAACAGAAAGTGAAGATTGCCGTTAGAAAATGTAAAAATAAATAAATAAAGACTGGAGGATCTTCTGAACCCAGACATGGAGACATGCTCACTCACCCATGCTTTTGTTGAGCTCTTTGAAATAAGTAAACCTGATCTCTCAACATCATGCGTGTATTGTAAATGAGATATATTTGCACACACACACACACGACGGGAGCCTCTAGTTTATAAACACATTTTTTGGACAAGCATTGAGCTTCACATTTGGTGCGCGTCAAAAGAGCCAGCAGATGCTATTTTAACGCGGGAACGGTGCTGGGTGTAAACGCAGCATTATGTCGGGCTTGGCCGTGTTGTTTAAAAGCGTATACTGCGATATATGTTTTTGTTCTTCTTTATTCTGCATTTTTTGGCCCTTGCAACTCATACTCCAGAAAGTAGCACATTGAGCTGAAAACTCCATCTGCTTTACTCTGGTTGCTACTCAGCACCACAATTGATTTTAAGATTCTTTTATTAGCTTATAAATCTCTTGATGACCTCATGCCTTACTATCTTTCAGGTCTTCTTTTACCTTATAGACTTCCCAGAACGCTAAGGTGTGAGGCTGAATTTCTCCGTTAACAGTCCTTGCCACTGGAAAGGTCCCCTTGAGGACCCGAGACTTTCTGCTTCTGTCAGGAAGTATTTTAAACAAAAGTTGAAAAACTGTCTTTTCAATACAGCTTCAACCAATGTAGGTGGGTGCTTTAAATATTTTACTACTCTACTAAATGTCATTTTTAACCTTAATATGTTGCATTTAGTCCTTTAACAATAGATGTATGCTAATGAATGTCTTTTTTTAATTCAATACTATTTATAATTTAATACAATTCATACATCTGTTATTGATTTTAATCTGTACTCTTACTTTTTATGTTTCTGGATTTTTTTTATCTCCACTGTTTCCTTGCTCTGCTGTGACTTTAATAAAAAATAGATTATAGCATTTCAGTTCATTAAATTTGCTCATCGTTTCTCTTATTTTTAAAGTTTTGATTTTCAGTTATCATATTGTCTACATTTGTATTTCACAGCTTCACAAGTCAGAAGACTTTTCAATTCAGACCTACATTGAAAACACCAAACTTGCAGAAAAATAAGTAAATCATAAATTAAGTTGGGGTTAATCAGTACGAGGCCTGCACAATAAACAGCATATTTATTATTATCGCAATATCAAGCAGTGCAATATGCATATCGCAAAACAAGGCAAACATTGAAATAAATGGTAACCTTAAATGTGCTAAAACAATCTTATAGCAGCTTGAAGTATTTAACGAATTTGATAAATCCATTTAAGCATTTGACCAATCGGATGGAGCCCTTTTATGTTAGATGCTCACCTCCAGACGAGGGTTATTTGGAGTATAATTTAAGTTATGTTGACTCTTATTTAAATTAAACTGTTGTAGTGAAAAGGAATTCATCCCCTACGGGATGATACGTTTTTTGGTTGTTTTACTATCTGTTCATGTATCGCAAGTTATAATGTCATCGCAATATTGATCACTAATATTGCAAGTTTTCCTCAGATCGTACCGCCCTAATCAGTACTAAAAAAATTATATTTTTTTTCCTGTCTGAATGGATCCAGTTTATAACATAAATAATCTTATGGATGGGACTCTAAGAGTCCTGGGAAAAACTGACAAAATAAACCCAAATACTACTGTACTGGATTTTAAAAAAGAAAAGAAAAGCAGTTAATGATTAAATCTTTGAGGATGTGTGCATTTAGACCTTTTTAAAGGATTTAGACTTTTTGTTGGTGGTGTTTCTTCCCCAAAGAGCCATTAAAAATACCCCATGGGTACATGCATTTGAGAACCCCTAGTTTAGTGCACTTTAGACTTTGTGACATACTTATATATAAGATATTAACATATTACTTGCATGTAACCTGTATGACTCAAACACGCTGATTTTCTTTTTATATACCTATTGGATTTAGCTCTTAAAACAGTTAGAAATCTCTATGGTTGAATATTTTAAGCATTCTTTCACATTCATGTAGTAATAACTACATAACAGCAGCAGCAACAGACATGTGTTATCAGACATAAGATGAACTGGTCTGCCCCCAAAGGGAATGCAACATTTGTCTGCAGCAGTTGGCACGAGGACATTTTTAAAATATTACACATATTTAAAACAGTGAGGTGAAGTGGACGACAGCTTCAGGCAGGCAAAGTTAAGTTTGTTGGTTTGATAAACAAACTCATGTAAGGACTTCCCCGTCCCTGTTCCTCTAAAATGAGCACAAAAAACGGATGTTCGTGTTGTTTTATGAAGATGAGGCGTCAGCTAGCTTGAGAGCTCTGCTTCTTAACACTAGTAAGCAGCAGATGTATCGTTAGCATGCAGGCTAACAGGGACATGCATTCCACAGAGTCCAGCTTTGAAGTTCGTGCGCTCGTCCTCAGCTTCATTTACCGAAACAGAAGCGCTGGGAGTTTTAAATCACACAGTTTAATTTAAAACCACTACACCAACAAGAAAATGAAACAACCGCAATAGGAAAATGATACAGAAGAAATTAAAATGTGTTGCTTTGCTGATGTGAAACTCCAAATGTGTCACTGTCAGCTAGCACTGCAATGAGAATCCCAGGAGGCAACAGCAACCTTACCTGCAGAATTACGTCTTAAGAAGAGGCCGACTTTGTTCAATGATGCAGGCGGTTGCTGCTTTCGGGGAGAGCGAAGTAACTCCTGGTATGCTCCAGGCTGAATAACAGTTGAGGAAGCACACAGAGACTGCTCCTCCAACCAGCCACAACAGCAACTAAATACCATTCAGATCTCGTTAGGAGAAATGTTGGATATCGCGAGACTAAACGAGAGTTCAGGTACGTGTGTGATCCAATGAAATGTATGGATTTGAAGCAGTTTGTGTGTATCACCGGGAGGGATGCTCTGCAAAGACAACTTCTTCAAACCATACCCCCCCCCCCCTTTTTTTTTCGTTTTTATTTAAGCATTCACTGTTCTTCGTGTGACCTCTTTAATTTTCTTTTCAATTTAATTTGTTGAACTTTGCAACAACGGTTTTAAACTTTAAATGGAGTCACATAAACAAAATACAAATAAATAAATACATTTTATTAGGTAAATGCAGAGTAATAAAGACTTTTCCTAGTTTATCTTTAATGTATTACTGAATTTGATCAATTATATCTTTAAAATGTTCATACTCCCAAAGTACACTGTATAGAGTGGAAAATGTGTTCTTCCCTGTTTTGTGAGTAATATTTTCTCTTGTTAATTTTTCTTATTACTCTCTCTCTCTGTTTTTCTACGGAGCCCGTGTCCTGACATTAAATAAATAAAATATATCTCGTTCCCACAAATTAATATCTTGTTCCCACAAATTAATATCTTGTTCGCTCGAAATAATATTCCATTACCACAAGATAATATACCATTCCCACGAAATACTATTTAATTCCCTTGAAATAATTAAGTTCTGGGAACGTAATAGTATCTTGTTCCCACAAAATAATATTCCATTCTCACGCATTAATTAATTTGTGCGTCATAAGTCATTCATAAACACGGATTGATGCTTCGCCTACCAGACATAACTCCTATCTTCATAAACACGGATGTGAGCAAGAGTTGGATTTACAGCAGATACCTTTACATTTCTGTCTGTTTGTGTCTCATTATATTGCATTGAAGACACGGAGGATGTTTAGAGATCAGATTTATTTATTTAAAAAAGCTCTACAAAAGCATCATACTCGTTAGCAGTCACTTTACATCCGAAGGCTAGAGGGCTACATGCTACGTGTCCCATCGTACATCACGTTTTCCCCACAATGCATCTCGACCAATCACTGTGTCCCTATAGCTGTAGTGTGACAACAAGACAAATGGCTACATCCTACGTATGCCATCATGCATCACGACCAGCCAATCATTTGTCTTGTTGTTACATCTTCCGTTTCTTCAATGCAATGAAATGAGACGCACACAGACAGAAATGTGAAGCTATCTGCTGTAAATCCAAACAATGCTCACATCCCTGTTTATGAATGCCGCCATGACGTGCACAACAGGGTTAATGATCGGCTAGGTAGCAGGTAGCATACTAGCCGTCGGATGTAAAGTGACTGCTAAAGAGTATGTTAATAAAAAACAAGTCCTGAATATTATTATTCCTTTTCGACCCAAATGACAACATCCCATACCGCAGCCGGCCAACCAGGCGCCCGAATGCCGGCAAGACAAGCTAAAGAGCTCTGTGGCGGAGCTAGGTGCTATGTCCGAGAATCGCTGCGGTGTGGCGAAACAGCAAGCTTGGGCATCCTAAATCTTATGATATTTTTTTTATAGCCATTGAGACAATAATAAATTGATCATTCTTGTTTTTCTTTTTCCTTTCTTGATTGTATGTGGGTCACAGAGAAACGGAAGTTACCGCTGAAAGCGTCTTTTGCGGCCGGATGGAGAGCATATCCGTGTTTATGAATGACTTATGACGTGAACAATTATTTCATTTGCACGAATTAATCATTTCGTTAACACGAATTAATCATTTCGAGGGAACGAAATAGTATTTCGGAACGGAATATTATCTTGTGGGAACGGAATATTATTTCGTGCGACCAAGATATTAATTTGTGGGAAAAAGATTTTAATTTGTGGGATATATTTTATTTTTTTAATGTCAGGACACGGGCTCAGTTTGGTAACTTGTGATTTTTTTATTCATGTGGATTTTGTGTTCATTGCTGTGTTTTTAATACACTTTAAAAGTTTTGTCAATAAGGTTAAAAAAATTGCTCTGACAAGTAAAAAAATTAAATATTAAAATATTTTAAATAATCAAACACTGCTAAGTGTTTCCCATGTGACCATGGCAGAGTAAATCAGACACTACTGAGTGATAAAGGTTTACTTGGATCTAGGTCTGCACAATATACCGCAAATTTATCTTTATCCCGATATCAAGCAGTGCAATATGCATACCGCAAAAGACAGCGAAAATTGCAATAAATGGTTAACTTAATTGTGCCAAAAACAATCTTATGGCAGCTTGAAGTATTTAACGAATCAAATAAATCCATTTATGCATTACACCAATTAGATGGACCCCTTCACGTTGTTGACCAATCAGATGGAGCCCTTTTATGCTAGATGTTTGCCTCCTATGTCGACGAGGGTCATTTGGAGAATAATTTTGAAATTGTTGCAATGAAAAAGGTATGATGTTTTGGTTGTTTTGCTATTTGTTTATTTACCGCAAATGTTATCGTTATCGCAATATTAATCACTAATATCGCATATCGCCAGTTTTCCTCATATCGTGCAGCCCTACTTGGATCTATTTTTATTGTAATTTTGGTACCAATTGTACTAATGCAAATATATTACATCAGAAATTTGGGTTTAGATGTGCCAATCTCACTAAATACTTAATTATTATTACATATCATGAAATGTGTAGGAGTTACTGACTAGTAGATTTGTGTCTAATACTGAGAACCAACACAAAAACAAAGCAAACAAATATTTGTCAAGTATGTGCCAATGTGCGGCAGTAAGTTGTTGAGAGTGGGAATTTTTTTTTTTTTTCAAAACTAGTTAAGCCTGTCATCATTTACCTTGGTATGGATTTTTTTTCATCCAAAAGATGACAGAAATTTTTTTTCATCATTTGAAAAAGGTCTCTTTGTATATTTTGCTCATTTTTGTCCGTATGAAAGCACTTAAAAATGTAATTATTTCCTAGTTTTAATAATTTTGTTATCACATTTATAAAAAGATTGCGTCGATGTCTTTCCGTTCAATCCTAAAGATCAATATTAAACTTTTTTTATGTCCAAAACTGCATGAAATGAATGAATAATGACTATATTTTACTTTATTTTGTCAAATAAATATTTTCTTTATCGTTTCTCATCTGTAAGTTTTTCAGCATGTGGTAACCTGATATCGCTATTTACTTGTAAATTACAATTCATTTAGGTAATCAAGTTTTCCAGGAAGAAATAAATTGGTTTAATAGCTTTTGACAGTTTTTAAATGTTGATCAATTTAAGGTCAGCATAGTTTAGATGTACACTTTTTTTCACCATTTACAGTGTTTTTTTCCCATTTCTATTTATTTGTTTGTTTCTTGATATTTAAAAAGAATTTTGATGAGCAGAAATCCCATGCAAAAATGTGTTTAAAATTATAAGCCACCCCAGACAAGGACAAAATAAACATGGTAGGGATGAAAAAGTGCTTAAATATCTGGAGTAATTGTCAACCTGTCTGCGATTAAGCCAGAAAGCTGGCGCCGTGGACCATCTCTGAGTCTCTCTGAGCCTTTGAAGAAATGACAAACTGACTGACTGAGATAAGGAGCTCCAATTCCCACCATTCATTTGAAGGTTATTTGTATGCTTAGTGTGTTTTTCAGTTTCTTTTTAGAGAAAAAAAAAACAGCTCAGGTAGTGTTTGTGTCAGATTTGAATTCCATGGCCAAGAAATGTAAAAATACAAGTCTCACAATAAATGGAAACGTTCAAAATAAACTTTAAAATTTCACAATTATTTCATTTAGACACCAGATTTCTTATTTAGACAGGAGTGAATTTTTTGCTTTCTATGCTTCAAAAGCTGATAATAAAATACACAAAATGGTAGAAATAGTTGTGAATGACAACAGTTTGTGAGTAAGAATGCTAAATTGCATTTGGGATCCTCCACTGTGAAGTTTTGCTGCTATCAAATGTGAAGGGAAACAAGGAAATAGTCTAATCCTAATCTTCACACACTGTACAATGAAAAAAAATGATGCAGGATTGGGTGCAGTTGCCTAAATTAACATGGAACTGAGTCATTCTGTGTTAAGTTATGCACTAAAACAGATTTACCGCTTGAAGGAAAAAAAGTGAGATTAGAAGAGGGAGTTACTGCCAAAAAATGGGTTTGTCTGAGAAATTAAACTGACTTTCAATCAAACCTGTTCAGGGTTTTTACTGTTCCCAACAAAATAAAATTCAAGTGTTTTTTTAATATTTACACATGCTCTTATGTCAATCAAATTGTGACTGCAAACACCAAGTACCCAAATGTAAGATTGTAAGTTTCCACAAGATGCTTTAATAAACAGAAACTTGATTCATGGCACACAAGAAATCAACAGGACATCCCAACACCGGTGATGCTGTGAAAGGTCGCTAAATACAAATGTGGGTTATAGACAGTAATTAACAAGGACCTTTTTGCTGCTCCAGGATATCAATAAAATCACAAGGTTGACTAAGTGACCCGTGTTTTTACTTTCATCAAAATCTATTACTCTACAGCGATCAACTAAAAGGTTATATTATTAATTTGTTCAACATTTCTTCACTTCTGTTAAGATTCAATGATTTTATTCATTAAATCTATTAAAAAGAGCATTAAAAATCATTGCACACTTGCAATGTGACATAGAGGGATAAAGAAGTGAGTATATCCATCTCACTTCTGTAAGCATATTTTTTGCATCATTCCTCTGTCTAAAACACTGAGTCACTGTCATTTAAAATTCCATGCAGAGCAGAGTCTGTCTTACCGAACTTTGATTGATCGGAGCGTCCGGGCAGAGTGCTCTGTGAGTACAGCCTCTTTTGTCTCCATCTTTATCTGCTGTTCCAGGGTCATAAAAGATTCATGTACTGTGACTTTCAGCTGTATTTCATTTACTTTAAGTAGCACATTGAGGAGACTCTTAAGACAGAACAGAGGTGAGTTCCTTTTTTTACCCCCCCAAAAAAACACATTTCCACCATTCCTCCTCCCTGCAAGATGTTCTTTTTACCTGAAACAGACAGAATTTCTCACTGAGACATACAAAATATTAAAGCCACAAATCATTTGTCAAAGCAAAGGCAGCAACAATCCATTACATGGTCCGCTCATTACACAAGCTAATTTAGATGTGGAGTCATTACTGGCTTTGGTCAGAAAACTTGCAGTCTTTCAATGTTAGCTATTCATAGCTTTGCAGCTTCTGTTGAACATAGAGCTGTTCATCTTTTTAAGAGCTTATGGAAGTGCGAAAGATAGCAGCACCTGCAGAAAGCCAAAAGAAAGCTCAGCTTTTTCTCTTGGAATCACTGACTAAGCTAGAACTTCTCACATTTATCTGAGAGAGCAATGCATCTCCCAGAGCTGCAGTGGCGAGACGTCTGATGTATTCTTTTAGGGACACAGCGTTTGTAGAAATAAACATAGTTGTGATTTGAAACAAAACAAAACAAAAATCTACTTGAGTTCTCCGTTAAGGTCATCAGTGGGTAAGTGTTAGTAGTCAATCTCATAAATCCTGTTGGTCTCGACTCTCAAACACAAAGCCATCCATAAAAAGCAGAAGTTAGTTAGTAGGTTGGCTTTAATATTTTAAAACATGTGTGCCCTGTACAACCGAGCATTAAGGTCACCTTAAAAATGAAAAATAAAAACATTTCTGAAATAAAAGTCAGAGATTTATGAGAATAAAGTTGTAAAATTGTGATAAAATTCCAAATTAAAGACCTAAATTCCTGAGGCAAAAATTTATTTTCTAAGACAAATATGTGTTTAAGTATGAGCGGTTACTTCCTCACTGGTTTCATGATTAAGGAAATACTATGTCTTTTAGTGAGTCAACATGGTTTTATTCTGAGAAAAAGGACATTAAAAACAATTGGCAGGAAAATTAGCCCTTTCAGAAGGAGATCCTTGACCCACAAGGAGTGGATTTCAGGCTTTTAAAAAATCGTGGTTTTTAAAATTTAAACTTTATTCTTGTATATAACTTTATTCTTTTTTTTTGGAGGACCCAATACTCTGCCGTAGTACTATACACCTGCATCTACTTCCATATGTTCATAGTTTTGGGTTTAGTTCAAAACTTTACTCATGTAGGTTTTGACTAATTTTTGTCTATTAGGATGAATCAGGATCAGTTTTATGCTCAAAAAGCTTGGTGATTGAAGTCCCACTCCAATGAAAACAGTGTTTTTGGTGTTTTTAGCATGTTTTTATGGCATTTTTATGATGATGGAGAACATACATAAAGAAAACTAAGATTTAAATTGCATTTCTGAGTATTTCTTTATTTAAGTCGTTGTAAGTCAAGAGCAGACGCAAAAATTGCCAGGTTCAAAATGTTTAAAACTGTTGGGGAAAGCTTAAACTGTGATGTTGAAGGTAACACAGCAAGCCACAAACTCCTGGCTCCCCTCCACTCTAATGCATCCACTTGTACAACTAGACCCATGTACGTCTTCATTTTCCTCTCCTGAACTGGATCAGAACTGTATCTCTAATATTGCTGGGGGTGTGAGGGGATGTGAACTAGAGTTTTCTGACAAAGGTCAAAATAAAGAGCTCCCTGCTCTCCCCATGTTCCTTTTTTTCAGTGGCACATTCAGTAAACCTGCAAATCTCTGTGGAGTTCAAATCTTTAGCTTGTTGAGCTCTATTTTTTATTAGTCCAGACTTGTTCCCTGACCTTTTGCTCCAAGAGGTATTTTCTTTGTCAGAGAAGACTCAACTGCGTGCCAAGTTACTTTCATTTTTAAAGGGCCTATTCTGTGTTTTTCTTAAGCCTTTTATAGTTAACTATATCCATATTTATGATGACACATTGGCGCACCAAAGAAGGATTTTTTATGAAATATGAGTTATTTTCACAGTTAATTTTCCTGTAGACTGTGGGTGCGGCCCGTTCCTAACGTCATCCTAGAGTCGGCCCCAGCAGCGTGTCTGGGTTTTGCCCATAAAACAAACATCCAAACTTTTGCAAAGATGGATGTGCATATTGTGCAAATAAAAGGAAAGAGTTTTTGCCAAACACAGCTAGCTCTGCAGTGGGTGTGTGTGTTAAGCTGGGTGTGGTGCTGGCAGTGCAGACTCTTCCTGGAAGGGGCTGTTCTCACTTTGTGATGTCACAATGTGTATCGGGAGGGGCTGGTGCTCAGAGCGCAGGTTTTTAGAGGAATGCTCAGAAATGCATGAATGGATCAAAATCCCACTTTGGGGTTGTTTTGTGAGGAATGAACATTATAATACACTTAAAAGATCAAAAATTTGATTTTGCATGATATAGGACCTTTAAAATAAAAACACCACTTTTGAACTCCACACATTACCATTGGGGATAAACTGAATAGGCAGTGACTAAACTTACAAACATCAGGGGTGAGATTTACAGTTGAAGTTAAACTTCTTGTACTTCTTGTCAGGAAGTGTTCTGGGCTTTTTGACGTGACCTCATGTGCATCTCTTGTGAAATGGAAAACTGTGTCACTGGTTTGGCTGTTAGTATTGTGAACACATGTTTGAAGCAACTCTTCTAACATGTGAATCAGCATTGAACTCTTTGAAAATCCACAAACTGAAATGTATCATTGAATAGAAAACATCAGGTCAAATAATTCAGACACCACTTGTGATAATTCTCTAGATTTTCACTGAGTGTGTGACCCATAGCATACTGTAGGATCCTCTCACCCTGCATGTGATCTGTCTTTATGAGGTCCATCAGAAGACACAACCTGGGTCAAAGACAGCTTTTATCCCAAATTTTTATGTTAATTCAGATTTTACGTGAAATCTGATGAACATGTGTGTGTGTGGTATACATGCTCAATTGGACATAAGCATTTCATCCTAACTTCAGGCGGGTGCATTGACTGTGTATGAGAAGTATATGGAACGTGTGTATGATGTCATGCATGGAAAATGCTTCATTTTTTCCTCCAACGAAATGATGTCAATTCAGTCGCCATTTTTCACAACACCATGTTGGAGCCAGACTTCATCAGTAGGCAGTGATTGGTCCAAGACAGTCTGAGTCCACATTACTATGGCAACCATTCTCGCCAATCAGGAAGTCCACACCCCTACAACTTAAAAGCAGGCTTAAGGGAATCTGTCAATCAAAGGTTCAACACACACCTTTATTGAGGCATCTGATAAGTGAGTTTATGACTTGAATAACTTACACTACAGTAAAAAAATGTAATTTAAAAAATGGGATCATCAAGAACATGTAAAAAAAATGTAGCAAAGCAAGAATGTTATTCTGTTAAATAACTGAGTAATAGCTGTTTATTTCTTAATTGAAGTCTATGGGATTTTGGATTTTTGGAGCCGGCACATAGTTCCTGTTTGGAACGCCAGGGAGGAGGGGTCACTCAGTCCACTTCCCTAATGGTGTCTGAAAGTGGAACAGAAATTTCATGACATTTGTATAATTGGAGTGAAGCCCCTTAAAGCAAGAGTTGAAGCAAACAACAGTTTTAAATAACTAACATCCCAATTTTAACACATAAACAAATATTACAATGAGCTGTGGATCTTACCATTCCAAAAGTACACATAATATGCACATGAAACTTTATTGTTCCACACTGTTAACAAACAAATTCCCACAATGGAGACTGAAAGAACTTAAAACTGACAAAAGAGTTGGTAAAATAATTATTAAGCATCATCACAGACTCAGTGTGTAAAATGAGTTCTTTGGTATTTGACCTTACCATCTGGGGGAGCTGTGAGCTCCTGTCACAGCTGTGCTTGGAAGCATTTCAGAGTTTAACTTTCAAATCCAAATTTAAATGCTAAGTGTCAAGCAGGGATACACTGGCTCTATTTTTAGAATCTTTGGTATGATGTGAATGTGAATTCAAAGTCATAATCTGTCTTCGGTTGGACGTTGTTCCACTAGGTCACTGAGCTATTGAAAAAAAACAAGCCTGGATAAAACTAATGGTGGCATTTAAAAAGTCTGACAATAATTTCACCAAAGGTGTGTCCTCTAGTCATAATCAAAGGAGTATTCAAACAACTGTGCTGTTTGGTGAGCTGGTGTGTATGAACCACAGACAGAGATGGAGAGATTTCTCCGAAGAGGTTAAATAGAAAATCATAAACAATTGTGCTAAAGGTAAAGACTATACAGTCATCGCAAAGAAACCTTAATGTTCCTGTGTTCACAGCTGCACATACTCAGAAAGTTAAAGTCCAAAGGACTGCAGACAACCTCCATGGACACGACAGTAACAGAAAAACCATCCATCCATTTTCTCAACCCAGTGTATCCCTTTTGGGGTCACGGGGCAGCTAGAGCCTAACCTGGCTACTGTTGGACAAAGGCAGGGTACACTCTGGAAGAGTTGCCAGTCTGTTGCAGGGCCAAACTCACCCATCCATACACACTAACTAACAAGTAACCCATGAAGCATGTTATTGAACTGCACTGAGGGAACATGCAAACTCCAATCAGAAGGGTCCTAGTTAGGATTTGCAGTGAGGCAAAAGGTTGGGTTTTATTGTAAATATGCTAAAGTAGCTAAGTTAGCTAGAATTACTATAAACACAGTTAATCAAATCTGACTGACAGACTTATCTCTGACTTTTTTGTCTCCCTTATTGCGCCTTATAGTTCGGTGCATCTTATTTGTGACATAAGGTTGAAAATAGATGATGGTGCACCACTGTTAAAAGCAAATCATAAAAGAGAAAGACTGGAATTTTCCAGAATTTTTATTGAAAAAGCATTAAAAATTCTGGGAGGATGTCATTTTGATATGTGTGAATAAAGCACTTTGGCAACAGCAGCTCTATCTTCATAGAGATAAAAAAAAGAAAAAAAAGAAAAGAGGACTGACAGTACTGTGAAACATGGAGGGGGTCGGTCATTTTTTGCAACTGACAGCAGGTTTGGTCTCAGTCGCAAGTCGGGAGTCTTACAACAAAATAATCCAAAACAGAGCTAAAGCAAAACAGGACAGTTTTGAAGTTGCCTGATGTCAGACGATTGATCATCAATCAATATTAAACAATTTTCAGTAAACTTATGAATTTTAAATACTGTCACCTTTGACAGTTTCACTTAATTAGGGTACCATAGTGGATTTTGTTCTTGTTAGGAGTGTCAACAATTTTACCCAAGTCTCTCTTCATATGTCACCAGTCTTAGTTGGCCATGTCACCTCCATGTCCATACCATATCCAGAATCCATACCACCAATTCCTGTTTGCTGTTGTCAATGCAGAGTAGTACCAAAGTTGCACAGAGCTACATTTAACAAAAATTATGCAGGAAATTTGTACAAAAAAAAAACTGGTACAAAACCATAAATCTTACCTGAACTCTCTTCCGGGATTTCTAGACTTGTTATGACATGGAAACCGCTCGACTGTCAATAAAAGAAGAAGAATGATATTTAATACTCCAAAAAAGCCAGTTTGTCGCCGAAGCTTTTTAGCGTATTCTCAGCATATTCTTCAGCCTCCGGCTAAAACCAAAGTAGGCTGTGGAAACCTCCATTGCTGAGCTACATGCCTTGGGGACACTGAGACTGGCAGCATCTGTCATTTTGCTGATCCATTTCTTAAGTCTCTCTTTACAGTTGGAGACAGATGAGCATTAGGGGAAGATGAGGTTCTCTTGAGTTTTTGGATGGGGCCTAATATGAGACTCAACAGGAGGCAAACTTCCCACAGAAATATCCTTAAAACTTTCGACTTTACATTAAAGCATTTAGTATCCCTCACCACACAGCATTTGACTCTTGTCAGTTTTAATCTGTTCCTGTATGTTGTGTACGTTGTTCTCAGTATTCATGCTGGACCACTTATGCGTTTATCATCGTCCTTTCCTGCTGGGGTTGCATTGCAAGGTACTGTCTCCAAACTACCATTTCCCTCTTATCTTAACAGTTTTTATGACTATGTCTCCTTTACTGATTCCTTCACATCTGGACATTCAGCATGACATGGAGTTAAATAACAAGGATGTACTTTTATGGGGACCATAGTTTGTAGTTTGTCTCATTCAGACATTGGCTATGTCCGAATTCCTTTACTACACACTATATAGTGTGTTTGCCATTTTTTAGTGCCATCTGAATCCACAATGCCAAAATTGACTGCACCAGAAATTTCCCAGAAGTCTCTGCCAAAAACCAATGTGCATCAATGCTCAATAGATTAACAAATATAGACCACAATACATTGCGTTTGAACAATTTTTCAAAGAAAGAATTTGCAAAAATTGCATTTAAATATATTTTTAATAAATTGATGAAATTTTTATCTTGGTCGTCGCAAACCGCTGATATCAATGAGATTTTCACTTCGTGAAATCGAGTAAGCCTGGTCTCTGAATTGCTTTTAAAATCCTGGGCACCAGATAGTCCCGCACTATATAGTTTTTTAGTAGTTAGGTAGTAGAGTGGGAATTCGGACATAGCCTAAGTAATTTTCCATACTTTTTTAACAATAAGCCGCAGATGCCAAAAAACGTATTATTATGAAGAAAAAAATCATATTTAAGTCATATTTTTGGGAAAGATTTGGTCATTTTTTTAAAGAAAATCAATCTTCTGTGCTTCTGTCAGTAGCAATTGCGGATACTAAAAACCTACAGTTCCCTCTATTGGTTGTTAAGATAGCGATCACATAATTTTTTTCAAAGTTTAAGTCGCACCTTCAGCCAAATTATGGGAAGAAAAAAAAACTTATACTCAGAAAAAGATGGTATGCAGCTTCCTTGAGGCTCACAGAACATATCCCACTCAACAGGTCAAATCCGTTTTGAGTTTCCTCTTCACGTCTTCACAGTTCCTCAGGTCTTGGTTTAGCACAGTTAAGTGGATATGCTGGTGGAGGCGAGAAGAAGAAGGTAGACAAATGAAATGCCCACATCACAAGCCCTTGGAACAAATGATGAATTAATACATTTTTCCTGTTTTGTACTTGGCCACCTCATAATAGAGCAGCAGATAAAGACGTGTGAAAGAAATCCCCTGAAACACCATAAAGACACTTAAATGTTTATTTAGTGTAGCCTAGCAACAGCTGAGCTAGTCACATGACGTCAGGACTTGGCAGTGGCTGAATGTTCAGTGATAAATGGTATATTTCAGCCTGCTGGGTAGATGGAATGACTCTAATCAAATGCTGTAACAGATGAAATTTGCTTGTTACTGTAGCAGAGTACTGAACTTTAATTCTTTACTTTTTGTAGTAGAAAGGAATCCCTACGCTATGACTAACTTTAATTATGGTTAATACTAAGACTCTAGGAATAAATCTCCATGAAGAAAATACATGCTGACACACTGATTGAGCCTCACTAAAAAATGTCTATGTTTGAGAATGTGTCATCTGATTTTTACATCCATATTTTATCTTATTCTCTAATTCTTTTTTTATTCCTGGCCTCCACCCGTTTGTCAGATTTCATGAAATTTAGTTTTACAGATCTCCAAATAAACTCAAAATGATAGCAGAGCATGATTCTGGTTTTGTCAACGTCCTTCTATGAAACCCACAGCTTTGTCACCTCTCTCTGAACTGGATCTCACCACTCTGGTAACAAAGTCAGTGCAGCTATGGCTGCAATGCTGTAAGTCCTGCTTAATTATTCTGTGAAACTAATGTTTGTTTGTTTTTTCTGTCAAAAGCTTACAGCTCAAGTAGAGAATTGACCCCTTCATGTCTGTCTTTATTTGAAATTATGTTAAAAATATTTCTTCTGTTTTTTCCATTCAAGGCAACTCTAAATGAAAGTGTCCTACATTTAATGGTACGCTGCAAATTAGTGACAAATGGCATGAAGGGGTTAAATAGCAAAAGCTGGAAATGTGTAACAGTACAGACTAAAACTTTGCTCCTCGAGATAAGCCTCTCCTTCTGCTTGAATGTTCAAATTATAAAAATAACGAAGGAAATGTGGCTCATTAAAGAAAAGAAAATATTTTCAAAAGAGAGAAAAGGAGCATGAAAAGAACAAAACTGAAGAAGTATTTTTGCAAATCTGCAGACCAAAAAAGAATCCTAAACAGCACTGATGCAAAAATATAAACTCATAGAGCTGCAGTTCTGTTTTTTAGAAGTGTGAGCATCAACATATTCTGAATATTTAATAACAGAAAAAAATATTAGAAAACAGCTAAAAAGTCCAAGATTGCAAAAATGTCATCCATCTCATTGCTCTATTTTACCAGCTGTTAACCTCTATTTTTTCTTTTTTAAAGCTATTCACTTCACTTTAGTCGAAAGTTTGATGTGTATTGGAAGTCGTTAAGACCTTTTCTGTCTATGTGGTCAAAAATGTATGAAATTAGTCTATAATTGTTTGTAATTCTACACCAGGGGTCTGCAACCTGAGGCTCCGGAGCCACATGTAGCTCTTTTATCCCTCCACTGTGGATCTTTGGCTTTCAAGAAAATCCCAGCAATTTGAATAAATAATGTTTTATTGGTTAAAAATGGTCATTTTATAGATTTTAAACTGAGGTTATCTTACATGAATACAAACTATTACATGTTTTGTTTTTTGCCGCTGCCGACGTTACACTAAATCAAGAGAAATTGAGAGCTTTACCATTCCTCCAAAAATGTCAGATAACTAAGAAAAATGATGGTAAAAAGGTTTGATCTATTGTCCAAATAACAATTTATTATTATCACAAGATTAAACTCATATTCTTTTGTCTAGTTGCTTCTCTTCTTAAAGTATAATTGCAAATAAATCTGCTGTATCAGGATCCTTTTTAACACAAGATGTATTTTATTTTGAAAGGAACTTTGTTGCTCTCAATTGAAATATAATAGATATATAACACTGCTATAATTTAATAATTATATTGATATTGATATATTATAATGATAATGATTTAATGCTATTTATAAGCTACATTTTATAAATGAATGACTTAATGGCCACAAAAACACAAATAGTGTATTTTCCTGAACAGTGAATTGTATTGGTGGAATTTTGTGGCTTTAGTTGCATTTTGATCAGTTAGAAACTGGACCAAAGGGCTCATTCATCTTCTTTACCGTTTATTCCCTTTTGGGGTCATGAGGTTGCCGGAGCCTATCCCGGCCACTTGGGCGAAGGCAAGGGATGCCCTGGACTGGTCGCCAGTCTGTCGCAGGGTAGAATATCCTCATTCACACATCCATTCACTCTCACACCTATGGACAATTTAGAGTTGCCAATCAACCTATGAAGCATGTTTTTGGACAGTAGGAGGAAGCCGGAGATCCTGGAGAAAACCCACGCATGCACGGGGAGAACATGCAAACTCCACACAGAAAGGTCCCCCATTGATGTTGTGTTTTTCATGTTGATGTTTTCATGTTTTTCATGTTCCCCAGCCGGGACTTGAACCTTCTTGCTGTGAGGCAAGAGCGCTAACCACTGCGCCACCATGCAGCCAAAGGGCTCTTTTAGCATAAACAGTTGCAGACCCTTGTCCTCTGCTATACACTGAGCTCTTATTACACTTCTGTGAATACGCATAGCTGTATTTTGCAGACCTGCTTTAGTGGCACAAATGTTTAAAGAATATTTTAGAGTGCCCATTTCTTATAGAAAATCCACAGCAAAGGAAGGACATTTACCTTTTCCAAAGGTTTGTGAGTGTTCAGTCTTTTTATAGGAGCCAAATTCATGGATTTTTCATGGGGATCTTATTTAAATTGTGCACCAGTGGAAATCTACTTGATGGAAACTGAGAGAAAGAAGAAGCTACTGAAGGGTAGAGAGAGTGCATGGCAACATGCGACCGCCTTCGCAGAGCAGTAAGGAGAAGGCTCATTAAATTTTAATAACAGCACCGCGCTGCATGCAGTGCCGTCATCAAGATACATGTGACCTCTTTTTCACCGAAATGAGCATATGCACCACACAAATCCTGCTCGTGCAGCGCAGGATTAGAATAAAACTGGTTACTCGGATAAATGTTCATTTTTTATATGAAACACCGAAACAACTCGGATTTCCATTTGAAAAGTACTTTTTAAGTGCTAATAGCAACATTACCCCCCCTCCCCTCCCGTGTCTGTGACTCGCTAACAAAGCAAGCAGCCTGCTCAGTATGCATGCTGGACCACTCTTATGAGTTTATCATCGTTCTTTCCTGCTGGTGTTGCATTACAAGGTACTGTCTCCAAACTGCCAGAATCAATTAACATGAATAATGAAAGCTCGCTGACTCTGTCAGTCCAGAGTGCTCTTTTTGTTCCAGCTTCCATTGTTCCACCCACATGCAGGGCAGTTTAATTCTGCAGCCACTACAAGGAGCTAATTCTTTTACAGCAGGCAGATATGACCTAAGTCGCTCTTTATAAGGTTAAAGGCACCACTTGCTCTCTCTACAAGCCACACACCACGTACTCTGCTCTCCACCAGCACCACAACCGTGAACTGCCAAGGCTCTTAAAAAGGCAAGTGATCCATTAAATCAAGAAACATCGATGTCATTACACGCCTCACTAAGCTCACTTTACACAGCCTGGCATCCGCAGCTGCAGGCCTCACATGTAAGCCATGTCAGCAGATATCAGGCCATGTCGCTCAACTCCAGCAGACTGCTGTTTTCCTGGACTTTACATGTGAAGGGGCTTCATTATTCCCAGACTTTTGAATTCATCCTTTAAACAGTCTGATAAAGAAGGCAGCTCCAGTTCAAAGAAGGCAGGGATGGGAGGATCAAACCCATTCATTGTAAATTACTTTCCTTGGTTATTTAAAATTGATCCCTTACCTACAATATTTCTGTTTCTACATTGTTGTGTTAAAAGACTTCTGTATTACTTTTAAGTTCTTTTCTGAGTAAAACCTGCAGAATAAAAACTGTATTTTCCGCACATTAAGAGTTAATTTTATTTCAAAAAAATTACTGTGCGCTGTATAATCCAGAACCCCTTATGTAGAGGATAATGGCTGACCGTGGAAGCCTGAACCGTCCGACACGAAGAGGACGGTTGCTTCCATGAAGTACGTTAATTTCTGATAATGCACACTTTGTCGGCCATTATCCCGCTGATACCATGGTCACTTACAAAAGAAATAAATATTCAATCAGTTTTTAGTACTTTATTCTTGTTAATTTTTTCAGTTTAGATCGCTGTTTTCATAAAAAGCAGAATATTTTATACGTTGTGTGGCGCATTGTCATGGTGACGCTTTGTGTTGCTGCTTAGTCGGCACCAACCTGGACTGCAGCGGCAAAGGAAAGCGATATATATGCTGATCGTCACGATGGGTTAAATAAGGCATCAGTTCAGAGAAAGTTCACCTTTTACTGCTTGTTTTTGTTCAGATGATGAAGAAAAAGTTTGTTTTAAAGAAGCCAGCGCAGTGATACAGAAAATTTAAGCTATGTGACCGGAACTTCTTTTTTAGGCGTGCATTATCACTTTTTAATCCACAAACTGCAGCCAATCAGAATCGAGTATTCATCGTGTTTTGTTTAGGAGAAAATGGTCTTTAAGGGGAGTTTTTTCTCTAACCCATTTGGTGTTCTGCATACATTTTTATATTTAGAACTGTGCCTGTAAGGGTAGCATTAAATACCAAACTCAACTCTGGGAAGTACTTTGAATTATCTCTGTGTACAAAAGGTGCTAGACTAATAAAGCTGCCTTGCCACTGAACATTGGCAATCTGATGCATCATCCTCATTAAGAAAGACTCAAGAGGTTCAAAAACTGACAGAAAGATTGGTCGTTAAAACCAAAAGATGAAATGGTTTGGATAGTGTAACAGTGACAGCATGTGCTCCTAATGAGAACATTCAGACTTGTGAAACACTTTGTTATGGAAAGGAAGATACTGTTTTGAACCGGCAGCTTTCTCATTGTTTTTTGTTGTTACTTATGTTTGTTCATAGTTAGAGCCACTTTACCAACATCATCCTAAAAGAATGAAATGTACAAGAAATATTACTTACAGTTGTGAGAGTTGTGTAAATATGTAATATATTTTAATGACTTTACATAACACATTTTTGGAGAAATTGTGTTTAAATGAGGATCTAGGATAGAATAATGCATGAAAAAAATCAACTGTTTCACTATCATTATTATTATTTGTTGAGTCATCATGTCAGATCTAAAATGCTTGTGCTCTTGCAGCCTTTTTCATTCTAAACAGAAAAAGTTGATCCAACTTAAAAGAATCACTTCAATTGGTAACACGTAATTGAATTAAGTTTATTCAACTTCATTTTTTATGTCTATCCAACTCAATATATTGATCTAACTTAAATTCTTTTGGATAAATGTGTTACTCAGAGTTACTCAGAGTAACACATTTATCCAACATTATATAATATATTTATCCTATTTATTACAATGTGTTTGTGGATCCTCTCAAAGTACCGCATCAAAGTTACAGGGCAATATTCTTTGAGGCAGGTGACAGTTTTTTTTTTTTTTTTGGCACTGGTACATGGATGTTGTATGACAGAGAAGCAATGTGCTGAAGGAAAAAAACTGTGAATAAAGCAGCCTCAACTCGTAGAGAAAAACCAATGATTGGTATTCCGTTGACTACAGTTTTTCCTATACAGTTATAAAGTTAACCCTCCTCCTTTATCCAGGCTTGGGACTGGCAAAGTGCCTGTCTGGCAGCGTTACTTTTTCTAAAATCTATAGAATTTGCGTAGGAAGCCGGAGTACCCGGAGAGAAACTATGATGTACACAATTTTTTATTTCATTACTATTTTATCTTATTTTTTCTATTTCCATGGTGCTTTATTTTATTCTAATTGATCTAATTGTCTACATTTTAGCGTCTCTGTTTGCAAATATTAAAGTACATTGTGCATTGTCTTGCTAACTATTGTGGTACTGTATGACTTTATTTCTCCTTTGTCCTTTATTATGTTCTACTTTATTTACTATACTGATCTTTAGCCTATCTACTACTACTAAAGTACATTGTGGTATGTCAGATTTCTTGCTATGCTGGGCAAAACAGCCTCATTTTCCATTCTGTATGTAGAAAAAAGTCCTATTTTATTTACTATTCTAACTTTTAGCTTCTCTATTACCAATACTAAAGTACAGACAACACACAATACAACAGTTTAACTGTCATCAAATTAACAAAATAAATTAAGAATGAAATAATGAAGACAAAATATTAAACAAGATTTGAATAATCATAATTACATTTCAATACAATGTGACATTACCGAAGGTGCATGTCGCCTTTTACTATCATTTTTTATGGATTTGTTTTTACAGAAAGAGCTTTAATGAAAATAATTTTGTTTGATTTTTATAAATCCACCCAACTACTAGTAAATAAAAAAACATCCTTCATAACACAATCAATACTGTTAGTATTAATAGTGTAAAATCTGATTTATTTTGAAATAGGAGTAAATAAAAATATTTTCTTTGTCACCAGTTTTCAATAGTATTTAATTATTTTTTTGTATATCTGCATTAGCTTCAAATCTCAAAAACTGAATTAAAAATATAATAATTCATACCTGAAGCAAAGTTTTTGTTTGGTGTTTGATCACAGACGTCAAATGCAGTAATAAATCAAAGAGTCAAATATTGGGATCAGTGAAATATTGGGATCAGTTTTCATCAGACAGTTCTGACCTGCAGACAACTTGACCTTAACTTTCAGTGCCGTTGATAACAGGCAAAGAAGGATACAGACCTTCATCTAATGTCTGCAGACATAACAGCAAAGAGAACTATAAACTCTGTTTAAACCCAGAAGAACGGCTGTTAATCAGCAGAAGACGAATACCAACATTGGACAATCAACAGAATATGAACCCTTTTTTATTTCACAGCATGACATAATAACTAAAAAAAAAGCTTAGCCAATTTATAAAAATGGTTAAAATGATTGATTTTTAAAATTTATTATGTCACTTGCTTCAAAAATTGATTCATGATTTCCTAATGAAACATACTTTGCACATATTTTTAAATTTTGATATTTGATCAATTCATGCCCTGAAGATTTTTGAAACAGTGTTATGTCTATTTTACTGGCATCGCATTATATTTTAATCATATACATGATTTTTCTAATTAACATAATATGCATATATTTTAGATAACTGATCTGCATTTGCCATGTTGATTTCTAAAATAGTTATGTCTATTTTTAACATAATAATTAAGTAATTTATCTTTGTTATGTGCTTTATTGAAATGTATTGAAAAATAATTTATCATAAAATTAAGTACTTAACACTCTTAAACCTCCCACATTGTGAAAAATGCATTTTATAATTAATTTTGAAAAAATGTTAGAAATGAAAGGGAGATTTTAAAAAGAACAGACTTGTTCAAATCTATGACACTCTTGTAAAGAATGCATGTAAAAGATCTTTGTTATATGAGCTGTTATTATTATTACCTATATTATATATACTTGAATTGTATTTCTTAATCCAAAAGCACAGATTGGATTTACTACTCAGCACGACATTTTGTTCTCCTGTTTTTCACTGTTTCATGTTTGCAAATAGCTTCAAGTCTGTTTCTATATACTTTTGCTCCTTTGGTGAAATGCACAATCTTAGTGTTTTTGTTATTTCAGCATGATGTGTAAATGACACTTCTCTCTAAAATTATTAATTTTTCTCTTTCACTGAATATTTTTTGTGTTTACTGGTGACATTTTATGCAAGTAAACAACTGACTGTTGCTTTTTTTTTCACACCACAGGTTGTTCCGAAAGAGGAGACATTGTGATGAGCATTGTGTTGGAGTCAGCACAAATAAAAAAGGTGCCGTTGTTGCTGCTTTCACACGTTCAGTTCCCATCAGACCCACTCACTTTCTTCACTTCTTCCACCCTGATGTTAGTGTAACTGTAATAAAACAAAAGCTTCCTGTTTCACATTTGCATGTAGGTGTTTTACAGCATTGCTGTATGGTGTTAACACCACCCTGACTTCTACTGGGATTAGCAGCAGCTCTCTAAATGGGTGCTACTCTTTTTCAACATTTCTCCATCATGATGCAACGGATCTGCAGCCAATCCTGGAGTGTTAAGGCCCGTACACACCGGGACGAGTTTCGCGCGCGATATTCGCCGACGTTTAACGCCTCATGACTAAACAAAGGGCACCAATGTGAGTGTGCACAACGACGCGAAAAAACGGCACGTGTCAAAGCGTCACTTTTTAAAAAACGCCTCGGGTTCGTTTTTTTGGTTTGACGCGCCACGTCAAAAACTATACGACCAATGAGAATGGCGCTTTTGCACACGTGTCTGGAGCTTCTGAAGTTACAGTAAAACACAACTTGGGGGCGCTCAAACACAAAACTGCCTTTCTCAGCACACATACCAGCGAAGAAGATAGACGCCAAGTAGCATCTACACTGCCTCGAAGAAATAATGACGGACATTCTAAAATATCCCCGAAAACGCTCATAATACATTTTCAGCTCTTGTACCAGTCGATAAAACTCCCCATGTTCTTTTCTTCTCGTGACTATGGGATGTACCCAAAATGGTGTCTTTTCCGGCGTCTTTCATCATTCAACAGAACAATAATTTCTTCATCGCTGGAACTGGAGCTACTGGTGCCGGAAATATTCAAGTTTTCTTTGTATGATTCTGACAAGAGCGTAAATACTTGCTCTCTTCTTCTGAGTGAAAAGCGACTTTAAGAAGCGTGAAGTTGCGCAGCGCCACCTTGTGTACAGGAGTATTTCTGTTTTACATTAACCGCCATCTAATGTCAGGGAATGAAATTGCATGTTGGCTCGGCTCATCGTCAGCGAAAATCGCCTGGGTGTGAACACAAAAAACGTGTTGAAAAACGCTGGCGAAAAAAAGGCTGGCGAATATTCGTCCCGGTGTGTACGGCCTTTAGATGCTGCCTCTTTTTAAAGTTGGGATGCTTTGAAACATTACCAAAAAGGGCTGCACGTTATGAGGAAAACTCGGGATTTGCAATATTAGTGATCAATATTGCGATGACGATATAACTTGCGATACAAGAACAAATAGCAAAACAACCAAAAACATAATTTCCATTTCACTCCAACAGTTTAATTTAAGTAAGAGTCAACATACCTCAAATTACACTCCAAATGACCGTCGTCTACATAGGAGGCCAGCATATAACATAAAAGGGCTCCATCCGATTGGTCAACAACCTTAAGGCCCGTACACACCGGGACGAATATTCGCCAGGCGTTATTCGCCAGCGTTTTTCGCCACGTTTTTTGTGTTCACACCCAGGCGATTTTCGCTGACGATGAGTGGAGTGAACATGCAATTTCATTCCCTGACATTAGATGGCGCTTAATGTAAAACAGAAATACTCCTGTACACAAGGTGGCGCTGCGCAACTTTACGCTTCTTAAAGTCGCTTTTCACTCAGAAGAAGAGAGCAAGTATTTACGCGCTTGTCAGAATCAAACAAAGAAAACATGAATATTTCAAGCACCAGTAGCTCCAACTGGTGCTTGGTTCGGGGATATTTTAGAATGTCCGTCATTATTGCTTCGCGGCTGTGTAGACGCTACTTGGCGTCTATCTTCTTCGCTGGTATGTGTGCTCAGCAAGGCAGTTTTGTGTTTGAGCACCCCCAAGTTGTGTTTTACTGTAACTTCAGAAGCTCCAGACACGTGAGCAAAAGCGCCATTCTCATTGGTCGAGTAGATTTCGACGCGACGCGTCGAAAAAAAAAAAAGAACCCGAGGCGTTTTTTTTTTTTGACGCTTTAAGCGTGGCGTTTTTTCGCGTCGGTGTGCACACTCTCGTTGGTGCCCTTTGTTTAGTCACGAGGCGTTAAACGTCGGCGAAAATCGCCGGCGAAATTCGTCCCGGTGTGAACAGGCCTTTAAGGGGTCCATCTGATTGGTCAAATGGATAAATTGATTTTTTTGATTCGATAAATACTTCAAGCTGTCATAAGATTGTTTTAGTGAATTTAAGGTAACCATTTATCACAATTTTTTCTTTTGCAATATTCATATTACACAGCTTGATATCACGATTAATGATAAATTTGCAATATTGGGCCTATTACCAACCCTCTTTCAAAAGACAGACCAACTATTCTTTCAACACAACAATCGTGCAAACACCTCAAAGAAATGTTGACATCTCTTCGTCAAGTTTGAATTAGTTAGAATTTGTCTAAATTTTATAGGTTGTTAATCATCTGCCTGGGTATTTATCCCTGAGTATTTACCCTTTATTTGTACTTTTCAGAATGCTGTTTGCATATGTGTTTTGTCTGCAGACCCTACCATGGAGTTTTTTTTATCAGAAACCACACCCAAGAGCCAAAGACGTGTTTCAGGAATGCAATAACAGGAAGATCCTCCTCTGTGAGGAGCTCATTAAATGAAGTAGTGAAGCTGCACATCACCTTTTTCTTTGTCATTTATGTCCTTCAGAGATGCTACTTTGGTTTATTGCTATTGTTTCCCCTTGTTGCTTCGTTCAAAGTCACCTTCGGAGATTCTCATCCAGGTCATGTCAGGATTCTGTTCTTTAGGGCAACTGGGCTTTAAAAAAATCTAAAAATCCAAGTAGCTTTGCTTCTGTATGCCTGCAGGATGTTGTCTTTTATTTAACACATTTTTACCATATTCAGGTTTGCTAGTCATTTTGAGTATGGCGCTCTGTTTCTATTGGATCTATATGTTACATGAGGATCAGTTCAGCAAATGGCCAAAAGCTTCACCTTAATCCCCTCATCTTGAGCATTTTTCCTTGAGTTTCCGTCGTACCCTCCTTCAGTGGTGTGGGGGTGGGACACTCTTTTGTTTCCCTTGCGTGTTCTTTGTTGTGTTTACTTCCTGTCGAGTCCATTGTGTGGTCTTTGTTAATTGCCTCGGCTGCTGCACTTTACTTGTGGTGGAAAAGATTCTCTGAGTGAAAAAAAGAGGATGTTCGAGTTTTTCTGGTTAATCTCAGCTGCAGCAACAGTAAATGAACCGAAGGTTCCAGTATTTTGCCTGGAGAAGTAATTGTGAGATTTTACAGTCTCCAGGGAGGCACCCAAACTTGATAACCCAGTATACTCTAAATTTTCTCTTTTTAAATGTTGCCTTTAGAATTTTCCTCTTTTTGCAAATTCTCATCCAGTTTGTGTGCGTTTTTCTACAATTTGCTATTATAGCGCTGCACTGTGGTGCGCAGTGAGAAGGTCCTGATTCACATCTCACCTGGGTGCTTTCGTTTGGAGTCTGCACGTTCTCCCTATGCATGTGTGGGTTTTGAATAGTGCAGAAAATTTACATTTAAAGGTTAAATTAATAAAAGTGTTCCCAGCGGTCTTTTTTATTATGGTTATGCCGTTTTTAGCCGCAAAAAAAGTCATTTTCTAGGACGTAGTTGCTGCAGAACTAAGTTGTTTGTGGGACTGTTGATGTGCAGCAAGCCAACCCCACTTCCCATCATCCATCTGTTTACACGCTCACCCGCTGGCTTACAGTCACTCACACCCCAACCAACATAAATCTCCACATAATTTTAACATTCTGACCTGTGTGTCTCATCCAGAAGTATAATCTTAAATTTTCGTTTTTTGACTTTTCTGTCACCTTTCAGCAGAACAACTATAAAAAAGATCATCCCAGCAGACCGCCCCATTGTCCCATACTCACACTCTAAATTACACCTGCCAGATCTGTGCTTTTAAACGTCAAGGCTGCGTGAAGAAAAGCTGCCAGACTGTTTTTAAAATGCTAAAGAGGAAAACTCTGCTTAGCACCCGTGGTGTTCAGGCTTTTCTTTTTCCAGCAGACGTTGTAGGAGGACTTAATTAGACCTGACAACTGTGAAACGCTGTGAGAAACATTCAATTCAGAACTGCATTTGGTGAACTCTTTAGGAATAGGTTAAAAGACGCACAAAGGAAAACGCGGAGAAGGAAGAAAGGGAAGCGCAGACGCCCTTTTTCCCCCGTCCTTGGTGACTTGATGTTTTTTGGTTGTTCATAATGTATTTGAGGGAAACCTCTAAAAAAATGGACATCAATATTTTGTTTACAAACTAGCCTCTGACAATTTAGAAAGGATTTTTTTAAAACATATTTTACAAAAAAAATTGTCTTTGGTGTTTAGCTAATTGATTTTCAGCCTGTTGGTGCTGCTACAATTTGGCAAATAACGCCCTCTAGTGGTACGAAAACATAGTCCCAGCCACATGTGTAATGAAAATCTGACCCCCCCCAAAAAAACTTTTTTTTTATATACATTTGCATTTTTTGTGGTACGTGTTTTTTGTGTAGCGTTAAATCTCAGGTTTTGCAGAAAGAAAAACAAGAAGACAGACGAAAAACTTTAAAAATATCAGAAGCAAGGATGCTCGATGGATCGGGGAAAAAGTGTTCTTTATGTCGGTGGAGCACCCCCCCACCAACACACACAGTTGGCTAAGTTGCCATAGTAACATCCAGGAACAACATCCGCAATATCTGTACAGAAAAGTCTAGCACTAAGAACAGCTGATTGAGGGAAGCTGAACTGTCAGGTCTGTGACAGAAGAGCAGAACTTGGATGAAGACTGTCAAATATCATTCATTTCATTTTCCAACACGGTCAAAGGTTCAGTACATCCACCACATTCTTTCAGCCTAATCTCCATTGGATTTATTTAACAAGCAGGAATGGATAGATTTTCGCTTTTATCTACAAAAAAACTATTAATTTTAACTAGACAAGCAGAGGCTGAAACTCTGACAGGTTCAATTCTGATTTCTATAATAAAAAATAAATCATTGCTTTTTCATTAGATTAACATTCAAAAGAGCATCTCAACTCTTTAGAAAAAACAGTTGTTTTCATTTAGGTTTGCATTGGAATAAAGTGGAAAACATCCACCTCTGATATTTGATGCTGCAGTTCAAATTCTGCCCTGAGCTCTACAACCCTGAGCCTTATTCTATCTTTATATTCTGGTTTGGGGTTCTTTTCTTGGGTGTTTTGCTTTTTTTTAAACAGCCAAAAACAGGAAGAACATTCAATTCAAGTCTTGTTTTAACTGGTATCAGATGAGCTCACGGTGTTACAACTGAGGAGAAAAACAAAAATGGGCTTATTTTAATTCCGATTTTTCAAGAGGCTTTACTATTTTCAGGCAAATCTGCATTTTCTGTTCGTACACAAAGACAACAGCAATGGAAGAGTGTGACATAAGTGTCACTATAAGTTGACATAAGTGTGACTATAAGTTCAAATAAGGACTGGAGTTTTGGAAAATATATTTGAATCGGGGTTGTATGATGGTGTAGTGGTTATCACTCTGGCCTCACAGCAGGAAGGCCCTGGTTCAAATCCCAGTAGGGCTCTTTCTGTGGGGAGTTTGCATGTTCTCCTTGTGAGTGTTGGTTCTCTGCAGTCATATTCCAAAAACATGTTTCATAGGTTAATTGGTACGTTCTAAATTGTCATATAGGTTTAATTCCTTGTGCTATCTTGTGGGGTCCAGATGACCCCCCACCCTTACGTTGATATGTTATCCCTACCATGATAAAGGATTTCATGTAACCAGTGAAGATCAAAACTGTCTTGTGGGGTTCAGATGACCCCACTCCCAACGTTAACGTGCCTTGGAGGCGCAGGGGTTAAACATGAGTGTTTGTGTGTGTGGTTGTGTGTGTGTGTGTGGTTGTGTGGCTCGGCAACAGACTGGCAATCTGTCCAGAGTCTACCCAAGGCATGACCAATAAGCATAACATTTATTTTCATTGCAATATCAGCTTGTGCAATACACGTATCGCAAAAGACGGCGTAAACTGCGATAAATGTTTCCATGCATGCACAGATAGAGAAGCCATTATGTTTTTAAAGCACACACTACCTACATTGTTCTTTGCTTTTGTCCATGTTGGCCAGTACTACCGGAAAGGGGGATCATTGTTTTTTAGTGCGTTTTTCAAGTTTGTCTCCATCTCCTATTGCGGTAACTTTTGTTTAACCCTTATCGTCAGTCAGAATTGACCTCTTTCACACTTGAAAACCGATGTGAAATGGAAATGATCCATCGGTTGTTTTTTTTGTTTTGCTATTTCTACAAGTGTTGCAAGTCAAATCATCCTCACAATATTGGCGACTCACATTGCAAGTTTTCTTCATATGGTGCAGCCCCGCCTTTGCCCAACACTAGCTGGTTTAAGCCGCAGCAGCCTCACGACACTGAAAGGCATTGAGTCGCTCCAGAAGATAGGTGGATCAGATGCTGCGTTACCAAACTGCTCACCTTCAGCAACTTCCTTCAGATCTAAAAACTGCAGTAGAGATAAAAGGCTGATGAAGTGATGGGTGCTGGTTGGCTGTTGACACTGAGCTAAAGAACCAAGGTACAAAACCCAGGTTATTTATCTGATCCAGATCCATCATGATTAGAATAAAGAAATACTCAAAAAACGCTGTTTAAACCTTAAATTCTTATATATGTGTCCTCTATAATCAGAAAAATGCTACACGAACATGTTAAAAACACAATTCCATGTAATTATGTCCAGTTTTTATAATAGTTCTTGTAGTTCTGAGCATAACTATTCCTGATTTTTAGGTCTGACTTTAAGGGTGATGCCTCTGTGCTGCTTTTTTTTTTTGTTTTCTTTTCTTTGAACAAGTTTGTATGTCACAATCTGGTTTAGTTCAGGATCAGTTTTTCTGCAAGGCGAAGCTTTGAGTTTGGACATTACATCTGTTGAGCTCATTAAGTATTGCAATAATCTGGATGTATTACAGAGTCAATTTAAAAAATCTTGAGTAAAACAAACAAAAACAAACTAATAGCTACTTTATTTGGGTGAGGATGGGGCTACATGCTAGATCCATTGCAATACACAGTAGAAAGCTTTGCCAAACATATGGTAGATTTACATTTTGAAGCAGCTGTTATACTCTGCTGTTAGGATTAGTGTCTTCCTTAAGGGGTTACATTTTCGGTTTTCATTCCTCATCATTAGTGGGACTGCATATCACTGCTAAACTACTGAATCCAATCAATTTCTACTGACAAGTTCAAAGTTTAGTTTAATGTCAACAGGATTCTACTAAATATCAGTTTTTTTGCACAATATAATCTCTAAAACCAACTTTGTTTGGTAATCAAAACTCATTTTTACATAACTTGCTATTTAAACTTGACAAAAACATATAGGCAACTGTTGTACAGGAAAATTGATAGATTGATTTAGTGAATTAAAGTTGCCTTTCTCTAATTTAGGATCAATTAGAGTTGATTGTTTAAGCCCAGCCGTACTGTTGAAAAAGTAGATGTTCTAACGAGCAGTTACGTTTCATCTCAGCTTATCATGGGCCTGCACATATTTTATCACACACAAAGAATGACACAGACTCCTCCCTGCAAAGCCCGCTCTTTTTTTCCTCTGACTTTTACTACTTTAGGTTTTACTTCCTTTACAGTTTGGAACTTTAATCCATCAGGTTAAACATTCAAACACTTTTTTATTATATATACTCTGGAATTTTTATCATGATGGTTTTATCAACAAATTGATAATTTTTTATATTGTTTTCAAATCAGTATAAAAGTTTTCAATTATTTATGGATAGAATTGTATTTTACTCTGCTGCCCTCTTGTGGATAAACTGGGTATTGCATGTTAGCTAATCGTTAAGAGTTTGGCTTTTTGAAGCGCCTCTCAGTGGAGGTTTAAATGTCCAATTAAATGTCAATAATATTGTCTTTTTTTGTCTGCCAAGTGGCATGGAAAAACCTTATATACAGAATGGCATCTAAAGATTTGTGTTTAACAGCCAACAATACATAGTAGTTTTTCTTGATGGCATGTTGACTTTATGATTCCTAACATTGTGTTTTGTTGCTTGTTTTTGTGTTTTTATTATCTTGTAGTGAATGATAAAAAGATTAACTATGAAGTTTATGAAAGTTTGCTTCACATTTCAGACATACTGTTGGGTATGTGAGTGGCAGAGCAATATTTTATGCCATCCGATGGACTTCATTTCAGGGGTTTATAGGTTTTGTTTTGAGAGCACGAGGACATGCTTTTTCGGTGACGTTTTGTGGCACGCGCACATAAAAGTGAATTGATATATATTTATATGGTTAATAATTAAATAAGTAGTGCGATTCCATGTAAAGCTCCAGTTAAATCAATTTAAACTTTAGTTAAACAACCAAACCCCGACAACAAAACCCCACCCAGTTTTCTAAGCGCGGGCCCCATTGGGTGGCGTGTCTGTAGATACGTTCCCTCTTTATTTGACGCGTCTGATTGGTCGACGGTGACGACAATCCCGAAACGTGCTCCCGCCCACCGAGCGGATCAAGTTTGAATGAACAACAGCAGTCTGTTCGGAGGTGGTATTTTTGCATTTGCGGTAATTATTAAAAGTGTGTAATTGTAGCACGGACGCGCCGATCGAGGATGGAGATGAAGAAGAGAATTCATCTAGAGTTGCGGAACCGCACTCCGTCAGACGTAAGTTAGCCGCACATTTCGCAGTGATGTGTCTCCCCCCCCCCCCCCCCCCCCTCTGCTAATGGAGAATATTTCATGTGATTTCTGGCGTGGGGATACAAAGTTTTGTTCCAAGTTAAAAGGTGAAGGAGACCCCGGGTTACATTGTCGCGTCGCGATCGTGTATTCTGCCGCTCCGTGCTGTAGGTCCGGGGCTTGAACTTTAGCTCCAACCTTTTGATGTGCAGTTTGAGAATCCAACACGGCTTTTTTTATGTCAGTGGTATAAACACGGCGAACAGTGCGAGAAGCCATATTTGTAACTTTTGATCTACGAACGAACGCGCCCCTTTCATCGGTGAACATCCCGCTGAAAGAAGGCTACTGGTTGTTTGGCTGCCCGTCTCCAGCTTTGGGCTGTTAAATGCGTTCGGAAGCGGTGCACTTCGCGGGCTAGTGATGCGGATCATAAAAGTCCCGTATTTATCAATGATGCGTAATTTTTAGCCCGCAATTGTCCTACAATTACGGCCCCGCATTTACTGTTCGTCCACCTGCACGGTTAGGATGGCTCGTGCGGAGAGACGGAACCACCGAGCGTCTTAGACCGGCGAGTCCGCAGTCCGTGCAGCCTCCAGCTGGAGTCACGGTGAGCTCGGTTGGTCGAATTGCAGCGCGGACCGACACCAACCGCGGGACATGTAGCCAAAACACACGAAAAGGTCTTAATAAACCGTTGGGGGTATTCATCTTTGTTATTATTGCAACCGGAGAACTCTCCCGTCTCCAGCGCGAGGACTCCACCACACGTAATGAAAACAAATGGTCGAGCCGCGGTGTTGCTCTAGTTTTCTAGAAGTAGGACAGGCCGCCATTTTACTGAGAAACAAAGGCAATGCGAAACACATCGAAAGCCCGTTCGTTCGGCACAAACGACGGACAATTCATCATACCTTCTTCATATTAGAAGTCTACATTCGTCATCTGTCCGTTCAGGAACTATTTAGCGTATGCAATAGTCAAACGTTTGCCTGGCAGCTATCTAATCGGCTTTAGCGGCCCCTCCTACTAACAAATGACCCTGTGCACGACTCGTAGGTCTGTGTAGTCCCAGCTTGCTTTCACTGATGTACACTTTCGTCACTCATAAAAACGCCTGGTATTGGAGTGTACGTGGACGAACGGGTCCAATTGAACTCGTAAAAACTCATTTCTTTGTCTGTTCGGCCGAATTTAATAATCTTATATGTTATTTCTACGTAATGGAAGGAGAGCCAAAGCATCGCGATATCTAAGACGATGAGGCGTGTTTGCATTTGGATGAGGGACAGAAAACTCTACAGCGCCCGTCCTCGCCGCTGATTGGCTGAGTCACGCGCGTGAACGCGGGTAAAAGGGATCTGCCAGCATTGCTCCCGTGACCGAATATCACACAATATTAATGCGCAGTCAGAATTGACATACTGTACTTCATTTCTAATATTGCGCAACGTTCTATTTAATAACGTTTGATAGCTCAACAAAAGGCAAATGCTTATTTGATGTTAACTATAATTTTTGGAAAATTTGACCTCCCCACCCCCCAAAAATGTTTATAAAATTAGTTCTAGTTATTTTGTTTGAATTTAAGCTAATCAACAGCTCATAAAGCTTTCTTGGTCATATCATTACTCAAAAATGGTAGAAAATTCATCTTTTATCTTAGTATAAAATTTCAAATTTGCCCATGCAGTTTTGATATTTCCCGTCTGTCAAATTTGTCTGAATTTTCTCTAGTTTTTCCTTCATCCATAATATTTTTGCAGGGATGTAGTGCAGCTCAGTACTCTGATGTTATCAAAGGAAGCTTATTTAAAAAAAAGAACAAGTTTTTCATAGGGGCTCTGATGAATCGATACATATAGTTAATCTGTTTTCATCCTATCTAGACGATCCTATCTTTCAGCTGGGTTAAAATGTGGGTAATCCATGTATTTGGAATTAACATTTGCTTATAGAAAGTAGGTCCAAAGGTTAGATGCATAATGTCGAATTATTTTACGCAAACTTAAAAAAGACAACATGAAAGTCTTTGATTTCATTCTCAAAAATGCTCCGTGTCATGTGTTACGTACTACTAATCGGATGTTCTGTTCTTCAGGTCAAAGAACTCGTGCTAGACAACTGTCGCTCAAATGAAGGCAAGATCGAGGGCCTAACAGACGAGTTTGAGGAGCTGGAATTTTTAAGCACAATCAATGTCGGTCTGACAACAGTAGCTCACTTGCCCAAGCTAAAGAAACTCAAAAAGGTGAGTGTCTTCTGGATGGATGGAGTCTTTTAGGCCGTGACACTTGTGATTTGTTCTTATGTACTGAAATTAATCAACAGCTCGAACTCAGCGATAATAGGATCTCAGGAGGTTTGGAGGTTCTGGCAGAGAAATGTCCCAACCTCACACATCTCAACCTCAGTGGCAACAAGATAAAAGATCTCAGCACAATAGGACCACTGGTAAGTGTCACTTTAAACCTCATGGAATAAACAAAAGTCCAAAGTAACAGGCTGTTTAATTTTACATTTTAATCTGTTGTCTTGACAGAAGGAGCTGGGGGCCCTGAAGAGCCTAGACTTGTTTAATTGTGAAGTAACAAACCTGAATGAATACAGAGACAACGTCTTCAAGCTATTACCGCAGCTCACTTACCTGGACGGCTACGACAAAGACGACAAAGAGGCGCCCGACTCTGACGGCGAAGTTTACGCCGAGGGACTGGATGACGATGAGGACGATGAAGAGGGTGAGGCTCAAACCTATTCCCTCTCATAGACGCGCTCACATTAGCATCTGTTCGTGTCGCTCATTCGAGCATTTGAATGTTTTAATCATCCAATGTAGATGAGGAGGAGTATGACGAAGATGCACCACCTGGAGACGAGGAAGATGAAGAGGGAGATGAAGAGGAAGAGGAGAACGAAGAGGAAGAGGAGGAGGACCTCAGTGGAGAGGTGATCAAAGAATGATGGACAGTTCAAATTCTATGGCCTTTGAACGGATAACATTGGTGTGGGCTAAACGTTACTTTCATGTGTGTGTCTTTATGAAGGAGGAAGAAGAGGACGACTTAAATGACAAAGAGGGGGATGATGATGATGAAGAGGAAGGTGAGCAAAACGGTGAGTAAATACAGCTTAGAGGTTCTCATTTCGTGCTTAGACGGCCTGTTTTTTGCATCAATTTTTACCGTTAGTATTGTAGCGCTGCGCGATCTTTGCTCAGTGGGCCTAATTGAAGGCATTCAGCTTCTTTTGACTTTATAAATTGTCGCTCACGGCACGTGAACTGCATTCTTTAATATGCCTAAACCCCATTCCTAGGAGTTTAGATTCACACTAGACAAGCAGGGAGGGGCTTCTTCTTCTATTTCATGTTCTACTGTTTACTAGCTCATGTCCGCCACTTAGAGTTGGAAGAGGTTTGGTGCAAAATGTCAAAGCGGTGCAAGTCATGTGACTCTTGCTCCAGGCTTTTTCTTTTACACCTCTATTCCCGATGAATGAAAGACTTGGTGTCATAGAATTCCAGCCAGGCACAAACCACAATTATTAATTTCTAGTATGTGAGAGTTTAGAAAAAGGAAACAAGGATTTGACCTTTTCTAACTGATCATATCAGCAATATGTCTATGAAGACTCTCATTCATCCAGGTTGGTTCCATTGTAGTAGGTTTAGGGGATGTCATCTGGACTTGGTTACCAAGTCCAGATGACATCCCCTAAACCTACTACAATATCAGCAATATGTAACAAATAATGAAAAGTCTGAGCTATATGGGTTTACTGTAGTTCAATACATTGATAAACTAGGGAACCGATTCTATTTTCTAGTGCTAACTCATTTTTTCATAAAACATGAGAGTTTGTAAAATAGTTTTACACTTTTTAAATATTTTCCTCTTAAAATATAAAATTGTGTTTTGTAGACGAAGAGCGAGGCCAAAAGAGAAAAAGGGAACTGGATGAAGAAGGGGAAGAGGACGATGACGACTGAAAATCTTCAGTAAGCCAAGTCGTGAACTGTTTGAAACCTGTATCTCCCAGTCACTTCCCTACAAGCCCTTATATATCTCTTTTGTTTCATATTGCAGGAATAACTTGTTTTTTTTTTGGTTTTTTGTTTTTGTTTCTGGCCAGTCAGGTTTAACGGATTACTTGGAGGAGACAGATTTCTGTACCTTTCTTCTCCTGTGTTCCGCTTTCTGCTGTCCACTTTTAACAGCTCTGTGGACAACAGTTTTGTAATATCAACTTTTTTTTTGACACTTTTTTTGGTTTTCTGAGTTGATGTAACACCACTTTGTCATGACTTCTGTATTTTATGACCTCCCCATTCAAAAATACCAATAATAAGAAAAGAGTGCATGTATAATACATTTAAAAGTCAACTACTGGAATCCATGTATGACTGTCCTCGTCTTGAACTTATCTTTTTGCATTGTACTTTAGTTTTTTTTTTTTTTAATGTAAGTTATGTGTTTGTAGTGTCACCCTTATGCCAATACTCTGCTGCCCCGGCGTGGAACTTCTGTCTGATCATGCACAGTGTGACCCTCACGGTGCATCTTTTTAAATTATAGCAAAAAAAAAACAAAAACAAAAAAAACATGTCTGCCCTTGTCAGAGCCGCTCCTCCTCTTTAGAACCCTCAGCTTTGATAGTTTGGAAATTACGTGTTCTTGTAAATACTGACCAAATCTATTTTTTTGTATTCACTTTGATGATGGCAGACATTGAACAGACAACTGAGGTGAAATTGTGATAAAAACAAATAAATTCATGCTTTATCTTAGATGCGCAGTGTAACAATTCTTTTCTTGAATTTGAACATTTATATGCATAACCTTTTTTTCCATGAAGAGAGTTTCCACCATCAGAACTCGTTGCTTTTCTCCCACGTCGTTATCTCGTATCCACAGGTTGCAATGTTTGAATTAGTTGTGGTATTGTAGCTTATTACACGCTTTGAAAGGAGGTTCCTACTACAACTCATGTAAATTTAAAATGTATTGGCTCAAAAAAGGTCAAGTTATATTATGGATTATGTTTTCTCTAGTGTACACAATGGTCAAATTGGCCTACCTCAGTGACTTCACTGTTAACAATCCACTGTCATCGGCAAATTTTTTTGTTTTGTTTTGTTTTTTCCCCTCGCACTCACTTCAATAAATCCCTTTTATATAAACTGTCTGGTCTTTGTGTCGCAATACTGAGAAGTACAAGGATTTGTTTGTGCGCAGATTATGAAAAAAGTCACTAGTCAATGCAACTGATCAAAACAAAAACAATACCTCAATTATTTTTTAGCAAAGCAGTATAACATCCCTATACAAAAGCTGTCGCACAAACACTAGGTACATTTTGGCGCATATTGTACAGATGAAAATTGGTCATATGTGGACAAAGGGAGAAAAGTGTTCTTTACTTGAAATTTTCAGATGGATCACAAATGAACCATACTAAAACTACGGAAAAAGTATGAATAAACTGCGCAAAGAACATATAAATCAATGTACAATGTGAACCATGTGTGATTGTTGCACTGTTTGGATGCAAATCATTAGTAAAACTTGCATCAACTATGTTCTATATCGCCATGTGCGATATAAAAGTTATACATTGATGGCACATGTGGGAAAAGTCTGTTAGACATACCGGTACATAGACATATGGATCTTTTGCGGAGGGCCTCAAATTTGCCAATGCATCGCGCAAATATCACGCACCATTGTGTACAATTTACGTTATAATTGCATATAAACTACGTATAATATCCAACAACCAACCAATTCTTGGTCTCAACCGACCAAAGATTTTGAACAGCTCAAAGCCTATTTCACGTTAAGACCCGTTGGCCGAAATTCTTGCCAGACATCTGCGCGCATGAATGATGAATTCATTCACTTATGAATTATATCAGGAATTTAATGTACGTCTTTGTTTTCTTCGTTGGAGCTGGCATCTCACTTAAAACTGTATGGCTGGATAGCTCGCCATTTTTGTGACGCCGGTAATTTTAGGTAGGGTGTGTGAGAGACTAAGCTAGCAGGAGAGAGTGTAAACAGAGGAATGTTGGGAAGTAGGGGAAGGCTCACTCCATGCCAACAGTTCCTCGCACAACATAGAGGTGAATTTCTAATGAACTACAGTCGCTCTGCAGATTATATGTCCTAAAAAACAACACAGGTTTTGTGATTTGGGATAAAAACAGCATAATCATAATTAAAAGACAACTGGAAACACATTGAAAGTAAATCAAAAGATGATCAGTGAGACTTTAAGTTATAACAACATTGAATGTTTCATTATGTCGGATCAGTAATTAGTAGCACACATGTATAAAGTGACCTGACATGATACGACAGCCAAGACTTCATGTTTCCGTGTTCCTCAGCACAATCATCTAATTTCCTGCAGCAGTTTTGTTCATACAAGTTATTATTAATTTCTGGTTGTTTTTGCTTATTTTTGGCTCTTAAACTGAAACCACTACTACACTCTGTGGCCATAAGTTCTTACTTAAATGTAGATTCTTTATTTTTTGTTTCAAAAACAAAGATAAACATATTATGGCTTTGCAGCTTGTTATAATTGTGCCAAAAGAGTAGAACTACAGGTTAGTCTGGATTTAAAACCAAAAGGGGAACAAAGAGTTTATTTAAGTGTTTATTTAAGCTAATTTTTGACTGGCAGCAGATGAGTCAAACACATCTCAATAATAGCAATATCCTTCAGTCAAAGACAAAAAAATGTAATAGTTAAGCTGTTGGGACTTAAATAACTAAAACCGTTAAACCATTTCAAAAGGAAATGATGAAACAATCTATGACGGATCACAATCAATATTTGTGCAGTCAAGTAATAAAAAAACAACAAGATAAACAAATATACAAGTTGTTTAGGTAGAAAGAGAAAATGTGCCAAATAAATAGAAGCAAATATACAACACCCCCAACATCTAATGTTGCCCTAAGATAACAGCAATGGTTGCATTGATACAGAATAAAGTTAACCGCCGACATGTTTGCTTTTCCCCACTTTAAGCATGTAGAAAGAAAAGGAAAGGTGAGCCATCTGCTCCCCTTGAGGCATTGCATTTCTGGAGCTATACGTTATGAATTTGGGTTAGTGGGTGAGAGCAGCTTTTGCAAAACTACTTCTAGTCAGTTTCCTGCTTGTGAAGTCATGGCTGTAAGCAGCAGAGTCTAAGGCCATTGGGGGGAAAAACAAGCAGACTAGGAGAGATAAAACACGAAGATGGTTGGTATTGAAGGAAAGGTAGGGGAATTTTTTTCTTGTTTTTTTTTTTTTTTTTTGCAAGGATTTCCAGGCAGACACGGTGAGACCAACAGGTAAAAAAAAAACAACCCGGTTAATTCAATAAAACGTTAGTATGTTAAAGCCAGAAATGTACATTTATAAAAACTGAAAATCCAAAAACAGATTGGCCTTCAGATAACATGAAAATCCCTGAACTTTCTTTTCTCAACTACTTTTACCTATTAGCACTAAGAGATTTCTAGTGATTGAATCAGTTAACACACTAATGGCTATATTCTCTTGCTTAGGCTATGCAGTGTAGCAGGAATAAAAGTATGTTACAATGTCATATCAAAAAAAGGAGGTTGGTGGGCTCAGAGGCTTTGTTGGAGGTCAGGTTTGGGGGCAAAGAAAGCAGCTTTTCCAGTCCAGAAGCTGAGAGGTCAGACGTTGTTGGGGCTAACGTTCTTAAGGTTGTTGAGCTCCAGCTCTAACTGGCGTATTCGCACGTCCTTAGAGGTGAGCTCGTCTTTAAGCCGCCGCAGCTCATCCTGCTGCCGGAAAAACATCCGCAGAAGCTGAGGAAAGAAGACAAGAATAGGACTGTAGCATCACTATTACACTAGAGGACCTCTACTGGATGCGTCTAATGCTACGTACACACTGGGAATGTGTGACACGTTCAAAAACGCATTGAATGCAGGGTTTTGAATGTGCTTTTAGCAGATGTGTGTTTGTCTGTTGATACACGATACTAACACATGTACAGTTGGAAGACGCTTGGTGCGAAATGTTGAAGTGATGCAAATCTGAATCTTGGTCCTGGCTTTTTCTTTCACAGTTCTATATCGAAACATGAAAGACTTGGTGTGATATAATTCCGACCGGGCACAAACTACAATTAATAATTTCTCCCTCATGATCAGTTTTCAAACTGTTGATACTTCTATTCTTTGAAAAAGACGCTACCCATACGTTACTACCAAAGCAGAGTCAGTGATTGGTCAAAGTTCAACTGGTTTAATTTTCAACACGTGTTTAACTGCCGCGCATTTTTTCTACGTAGAGACCGAAAATGGACTTAAAAACTTGGGTAGCGACACGTGACCGCAAGAGTTTTGAACGTGAAAACTTGATAGACGCATATGCACACGTTTACAGCGATTTTTCTTTGGAAGCGATTGTATTCCAAAGATGTGCATTCAAGCAATGTCAACATAGCTTCAGTCTATCATTTATGACAGCTGTGGAACCAACTCACAATAGATTTTCATTTACTGCACTGATACGGTTCTTGTAGCCTTGATGTGGATGTTAATAACAACTCGCCTAAAGTCATTCAATTCACCCCACATCTGCCGCCATGCATCAAAAGTGCCACCCAACATGGGTGGGTATTTTTTTTATGATGTGCCTGATGGATGGTTTGTACAGAGGAACTCACACACCTCATTCTCCGTCCTTGGCGGAACATTCTCCAGCAGGTCAATCCCATTGACAACGACGCTCTTTTTCTCCTTGACTGGAGCCTTGAACACTAACTGGTTGGGCTTGTGATAACCATCTTTCAGGGACATCAGGACTGGGTCTGTTGGGAGGACAATCATCTTAGACTAAGAGTAGGAAAACAGTTCTAAGAAAAAAAAAGAAAAAAAGCTTAAAAACCAATAGAGATTTTGTTGTCACAGAGCTTAGGACAGCAATATACACAATATCTTAAGGCGCTCTTAAAAGTCTTGAATGAAAAAAACAAACAAACAAAAAACGACAGTACGCCTTATAATCCGAAGTGCCTTCTATATCAATAAAATATGGTTGTGCTTACTTATGTCGAAGTGATTTTGAGAGATTATTCTGTTTACCTCTATTGATGCCACTCAGCCATTCACCGGCACTCAGGGCAGGTTCGATCCCTGCAGTCATCGGGTAGATGTCCTCCTGGTACGTGTCTGACTACAAATTAACATTTGATGATGCTTTAGCTTTGCTCTTGATAGACATTTTACTATTACCCAGAATGCAACAGTAAAAATCAATGAAGCCAGATTTGATTTAGGCTACACACTGCTGACAATTCAACAGTCTGCAAACTGCACGAATGCTAGCTCTGCAGTTTCTCTGCACATCTCAACTACTGTAGAGATTTTGTATTTAAAGGTGCACTGATCAAACCCTTTTACCGTAGTTTTGCATTGTTTTACTAGTCTTTTTAAGCGACAAGGGACCATGTTTTTTAATACTGTTTGCACAAGTTATCTACTTCTACACATGAATCAGACTGCATACTAATATTTAACATAAACATATCACATAAATATAAATAACACATTTTTTTATTCTCATTTAAATTGCATAAACATGAAATATGTTGATTCATCATGAGAAAACAGATTTAGAGTACCACTCACTCGTCTAGGCACAATCATGGAAATGGGCTCAATCAAGCCTTTCAGGGTGACAAGTTTGTAGAATCGGAACACCTCGCAGGCTGCTACATCCAGTCCATGCTTTGGCATCACACCTGCAGAGGACAGCAGAAACCATGAGTCCATGGTGCATTGTTAGAAACAGAAATACACTTGACTGACAGATGATAAGTATAGGACCATTAACACATCCTCTTTTCTGATCATTATGGGGTGAGTTTCTCTGTCTGCTCTGATAGAAGAGGTCAGATGTTGATAATCAAATCTGCACTTACCAAGTCCCTTCTGCGGAGCTGGGGAGCGGAACTCTGTTAGGTACTGAACATATGGCTTCTCTGTGGTGATTTCAAAGTAACGAATGTTTCCGTCTCCCTGAAATTGAAAAATCACAAAGACCATCTGTAATACGCTTTTTTAAATATCTGCTCTTAGTAAGATAAGATAAGATCAAGCTTTATTGTCATTGTACAGTCACACTTGGTACAACAGTACAATGAAATTGCAAATTGTAGTATTCTATTACATTTTTAACATGACTAACATTAAACTTGAGGATAACAAAACGGTAACAAGAAGAATTGAAAAAACAGACACACAAGAAAGAGTTCAACTGACCTCTCACAAAACAACTATCACGTTGGTTCAAAAAACAAAATCAACCTAAGATCTGGTTTTACCAGATCTTAGGTTGATTCAGATTGGAAAATAAAGTACTTGCCACTAATGATACAAAAACTTGTTTTACCTGTCTTTTATTTTTTGAACTAAAAAGTCCCAAATTCATAAGCTCAGAATTACCATCCCTGTAGGAATTAAACATGTAAACACAATCCAGAAGGTATTTCTAATCAAGTTATCTTCTATGTAAATCTTAATTTACAAAAAGAAAGGATGCATTTTAGGTGTTGTGTTGTTTCATAAAAATTTCAAAGGAAAACAAAGACACCTGCAATCATCTTAAGGAACTTAAAGAACATTCCAGTCCCTCACAACCCCAACCTAACATTCCTGGTGCACCAAAAATGGCGAGCAACATTAGAAATATCCAGATGTATAGTTTTGAGCCAGACACCAGCTCAGACAAGAAAAAAAGGCGTACATGGATCTAGTCATATACAAGTGGATGCATTTGAATGGAGCGGATCAGGGAGCTTGTGGCCCGCCAATTGTAGTTTGTCTGTAACAACTACAAGCTTTTTCCAACTGCATTTTTTCATCTGCTCTTGGTTCCCCTCGATGTGAATAAAGAAATACTATAAATCAAATTATAATACTATAAACTATAATAAAGAAATGCAGTTTTAATCTTAAGTTAATTGATATATGTGGAAATAAAGGCTATAAGTGTTAAAAACACACACAAAAAACATTTTTATTGGAGTGGGTCTTTAAAGTATTGTGAGGCTGCAACAATAATTTGGAAATGTTCAGTGTTAGACCAGTTCTGCTCTTTAAGATCAGCATCCATAACAGAGTGTCTGAAAGAATAAAGACTTTGACCTTTTCAAAGCCCAGACTTTGATTTAATTAAAATGCTGTCAAGAATTTTAAACAGTTTTTACAGTAAGATAAATCAGCAATCCTACATAAACTAAAGGGTCAATGGCTATTCTAAATCTGTAAAAGAGTGCAGTACAGTGTATAATTTTGATAAACTGGACACATTTGGTTCAATAAATTATGACAGCCTTGTGCGTCATACATGATGTTTCATTGAAGTCATTTAAAAAAATGATTATGGCTTATTTGCATTTTTGAATTTTTCTAAATCTGTAAAAAGGAGGAAGATTTTCCATTTTTGTTTTGCCAAGACTACTTCACTACTAACACTTTGCAGTGCAAATATTTCACTGCAGTCTCGGGTATCTGCTGCAGAAATGGACTCGTGTGAATTTCAAACAGACACAGTGAATATACAGGTTGGATGAAGTCTGACCTTGCCTGCCAGATACAGCATGTGTGTGTCAGCATCATAGAAAGGAAATAACAGTCCTGATAGCCCGTCTATGTCCTCCTCCACAATTGGCATGGCTAAATCCTCCTGGATGGACAAGAGCACAAGCGGAGAGTGAAACACCAACTTGCTAAGCCAAGTTTAGCCCACAGATACAAGCTGTGTCGGTGCTTTTTCTGACCTGATCCCACAGAGCGATCTGCCGGGTGTTCCAGCGAGAAACCCCAGTGGTGAGCAGCCGTTTCATGTTGCCCAGGAAGACCACTCGGTTTACACGGTGGTTCTTGCAGCTCGCTTGCTGGTGGAAAAACATAGCATAGCCCTTAAAACAAAACTTGCATTCTGGATTAATTTAAAAAAAAAAAACAACAAAAAAAACATTACATTACTGGAAAAAAATACCACAAATGTCTGTCTTCAAGCATAAATAACAAAAGCGTTTTTAAGAGATGCTTGCTGTTTCTTTTATTATTTGGTAAACATGGCTGGTTTATAAAAAGAAAATTAAATAACTGTTATTGAATGAATCTTTAATTCGAAAATAAAAATTGAATGATTAAATCAAGTCAAATGCTATGATTCATTTTTGCACGGGAAAAAAAAACCTTTGCTTTGTTTTTAATGCAATAGATTATAATTTCAATTAGGAAATGTATTTTACGGCCAAATGGAATTTGTTTTGATTAAACTTTTTTTAAATGAAATGAAATCCTACAGTAACTTGCAAATCAGAGTGAAATGGATTCAGTATTTTGGTATTGATACTCATCTATGTCAGTATATCTGTCTTTTGTGAGAAACCAGTATACAAATGTGGCATGGGGAGAAATGTAGAAATGATTTTTAACAAAGGTTCAGTCTGGAATCTAATGAAATGAGTCTCAGTGACTTTTATCTTTAGGTACATGTTCTGAGCATGTTTGGCCTATAAATATTTGTTGGGATGCATTTGTCTGAAGAAAAAAATAGTACAAAAGTAGTAGTCGAAGTACTAAGTTAAAAAAAGGCTTTATCTAACATTTTCCAGTCTTCCTTTCTTTTTCTGAACACTACTTTGCTGATCTAACAGCAAATTCTAGCTAATGTTTTTTTACAACAAAAGGGTTTAGTCTTGCTGCACAGTGGTGTAGTGGTTGGCACTCTCGCCTCTATGAGTGGAGTTTGCATGGTCTCCTTGCTCACGTGTGGGTTTTCTCCGGGCAATCTAGCTTCTTCTCACAGTCCAAAAACATGCTTCATAGGTTAATGAATGATTATATAGGTGTGAATGTGAGTGTGTGGCCCTGCGATGGACTGGAGACCTGTCCAGGGTGTACCCTGTTGTCAGCCACCAGTTGCTGGGATAGGTTCCAGCAGCCCCGTGACCCCAAAAGGGGTTAAGCAGAGTTGGAAAATGAATGGATTTTATCTTCTTGCCCCTTGGTTAAACATTTTATATTTTAAAAATAGAAATCTTTAATACAATATTTTTAGTCTCAAATGAAAATTTTAGCATCCATTTTGTCAGTGAATGCAATTTTGAGACCAATAGTTTGAGTCACTTCAAAATAAATCTGATCATTGGTGTAAACCAGGGGTTCTCAAAGTGCGGCCCGGGGCCAATGGCGGCCCGTGGGAAGATTTTTTTTGGCCCTCAATAAATCCCAATTGATGGTTAGTAAACCAGCTGTACATTGCTTGGAAAAATATTGTTTCATGCTTTCTGGCAACATCTGCAGGAAGAAAAGGTAATTACCCTCATTGTCAATGTTACACTATGTTCATTTTACCACAAGAGGGCAGACAACATTTTCTGCCTCTGCAAAAGGAAGGACCGTAACGACGGCAGTAAAAAAGGAAGCAGAGCGGGATTCGGAGAGATCACCAGAGCAGGTTCCTTTGAAGAAAAAATGTTGAGTTGGCGAGGAGAAAAGGCGCTTTCTAGCTAAGTGGACAAATGCTTACTTTGTCATACCTCATGGGCTGGAACAAGCCATGTGCCTTATTTGCACGCAGGTAAATGTAATGCTCAAAGGAATCAATATAAATCGCTACTATGTTACAAATCAGAAAAACTATGACAAATTGCGGGGAGCGCAACAATAAGCTCCAACAACTACGAGGCTATGCTGCGCAGCAGATTTTTACTAAAATGGCTAAATCCAGTGAAGCTGTGACAGATGCTAGCTACGTTGTGGCTTTAGAAATGGCCAAAAGCCAGCCCTTAAGTGACGAGGAGATTGTAAAAAGAATCTATGCTGAAAGTAGCTGACATTGTTTGTCCAGAGCAAAAGAAAAAGTTTGAAGAAATAAGTCTATCAAATAAAACAATTACTAGACGAGTAGAAGATCTGGGCAGTAACCTCTGACCGCAACCGGGAAAACATCTGGAGGGCCTGGTTAACTGTACAAATGACACTTGGTCATTAAATTTATTAAAAGCGACTATTTCTGTTTATCCTTTTTTTTTTTAAACCAAAATTGGCCCCCAGTCTAATTTCGAGTTCCTAATTTGGCCCTCTGCTACAAAAACTTGGTGTAAACAATTTAATGTCTGGCTTATGAAACCAAACGTGAAAGCAGATAAGTACAGTTTTTACTGATGAAGAACTGTAATGTTGTTTTCGACGACTATGTTAGGAAGCAGCAGACTGTTATGTCACGTCAGCTGTCCGTTTGGCAGAAAGACATTATAACACTCTTTAATAGTAATCAGCTGCTGCAATACACCTGTTAATTTAACATATCATTGCAAACTTGGAACAGCTTAACATAAGACTCAGAGGAAAGGCTAAATACTGCGGAGCTTTTGTGGCAGAGGTTTTCTAGAAGAATCTATGAAACAAACTTAAGCACAAGCAGAGAAAAGTTGATGTTTAACCATGAAAGATTAAGAAAAAAAATCTGAAAATCTTTATTCCTGCAAATTAATAAAAAAAAATGCATTTTACATTGAACTGTGTCTTCTTAAATGTTATTTTAACCTGAGAAATGTGGCAGATACAATTCTTGTGAAGCTTAAGTCTAACACAAATAAGTAAAGGGTAAAAACAAACACATTAATAAATAAGGCCCAGTAGCAGATGTATGCCAACATGCTAAAAATATGCTCTTTCCTTTCCTAACCTGCAGGACTCTCCCTGAGCGTGGCTCAATGACTCGCAGCTTCTTGTCTTTACAGCTGGTGGCCAGCAGGCTGCCGTCGGTGTTGAAGGACATGCTGAGGATGACGTCAGTGTGGCAGTCAATCATTTTCACCGGCTCCCCAATCTCCAGGTTCCAGATCAGGATCTAAAAATGGAGACAGGATTGCTCAGTGGGGAGATTGGAGAGAGCAGCTATGCTTTAATCAGTATTTTGAACGTTGTGGGCCTGTAATGTACCTTGTAGTCATAGCCTGCACTGAACAGGATGCCGCTGGTGGTGGGATGCCACTCGATCAGACCCACTCGGCGGCTGTGGCCATAAAGCTCCATCACTGCTTCTGTCATGTTCCGTCTCAGACCACTGTCTGGGATCTCCCACACCCGAACCTGTGCAGTTACATTTTTAGTCAAAACACACCAGAGGCATGCAGACCCCATAACTTTCCAGTTGTTATCATTTTTCAGAGCCCATCAGCCTCCAAGCCTGAAAGCTGGAGATCTCTATCATCAAAAATAGCACCAGATATCAATGTAGTCCATCAAACAGGGATTAGACCGGATTACACGTCAGGGTAGAGGCTCTATGTTGAACCACACCAGATTATTCCTCAACAAGTGAGAGCACCAAGCACAGCACAGTGCTAAGACAGGTTTATGGAGTTTAACCAAATTTCCACACATTCCGGTTTGGAAAATGTAGCCAACAGTGACATTACAGACAAAAATTCATACAAAGATGAGATAAATGACAAAGATAAATGAGAAGCTGTGCTCAAAGTATCAAGATCAGGGGTCTACAACCTACAACACTTAAAGAGCCATTCCAGTCACCCAGTAGGAGCCACAAAATTTTACTTTAGGCTTAAGAAAATTGAAAAATAGTTTATTACTTTAGATGGAGGTTCACATGACTTCCTTTCAAAATAAAAGACACCCTGCATCACCCATCTCTACGCAGTGGTGTAGCAGTGTAACGTCAGCAGTTATAGTAAAAATTAAAAACAGTACATTTTACCACTTTGGGTGCATCTCAGCCAGAAATTCATTAATCTAATGAACCACAATCAAATCAGAGCCAATTCTGTGTCTTTTAAAGCACAGGTAAAATCCTTGAATTTGCTTAATAATAGAAGTATGAATTCTGGTGGTGCTTACTGAACTCAAATGGATTTTCTGACACAGCTAAAAAAATCTGTTAGTGTTTTGAAGGACTTTGGTGAGATAGAAAGGATTGATGGATTGTTGAAGAATTACATCTACCATAGTCAAGAACCTTGTGGAGTGACGCGATCTGTCCTTTCAGCTTCTTGTGAACGAGTTGAATAAAGTTTCACTTAATTTAGTTTACTACTTACTTTTGACTTTAAAGATACTTCTTAAAGCTAAAACCTTTTCATTTTTCTTTAACCAGCAAGACACAATGGACAGCAGGGGGTTAAAGAACCACATGTGGCTGTAGAGCCTCAGGTTGCAGATCCCTGGACTACCATCTTTTGCATCTGAAACCTTTACTTTACCACAAGAACAAGACTTTTCTTTAGGGTCAACGACTGACAAAACAGACAAAAAGAGAGTTGTGGGTCACTAACCGAGGTGTCCTCGGAGCAGGAGGCTATGATGTTTTCAAAGAACGGATTCCACTTGATATCCAACACATTGCCTTGATGACCACAAACTTTTGGTTGGTGAGAGTCCAGGCGACCATACTGGAAAAGAAAAAGTAAAATACTGTTTATACTGACTTTATGTACGCAGGCTCACATAAAACCCAAATCTTTGTATCGTCTCAGGAAAAACTGCCAAAAGAGAAGCAGAATCCAGAAAAAAAGAAAAGAAAAATTAAAGAAAATTACAGAACACGAGTACTGGAAACAACTTTTTACCGTCATGGATGAGAATATGAGAAACGTTGCATCTTTGATTATGAGCGAGTCAGAAGGCATAAAAAAATCTCAAGCAATAAAAGGAGAAGTGGCTGTTGTGTGGGGACGTGTGAGTCACATTGCTGTTATTGCAATAACGTAGTGAGTCCACAGAGGGGCAGTGGCTCCTAGCAACAGATGACAGGCCTCTCTGAGCGCAGTTATGATGTCATGAATGTTTGATGCCACTCCAGTCCACTGACCTCCTTTTTTATTTCCCTGGAGATTTGTACCGCCGCGTTAGGTTAAAGCTCTGAAAACTGACATGTGTACGCACGAGTCACCCTGACTGAACCTTGATGGCAGGGCCCGCCTGCACTTTCACACCTGGCTCCTGGGGGCTTCAAAAGTTGCATTTTAATCTTCCTGAGTCAAACAGAGAAGACTTTTTAAAGACCCACTCCAATGAAGATTGTGTTTTTGGCGGTTTCAACATGTTCCTGTGGCATTCTCCTGATGATGGAGGACATATATAGAGAAAATTTAGCTTAAAATTTATGAGTATTTTCTATTAAAATCTACATGATTTAACCCTTGTGCTATCCTGGGCACTTTAACGTTGGGAGTTGGGTCATCTAGACCCACTAGACAGTGGGATGAACCTTTTTTCTTCAATGTTTTGTGAATCTCACTGGTGTCCATGGATTACATGAAATCTTTCCACCTTTTTCCACCTTTGTCATGGTAGGGAGAACACATCAATGTCAGGGTGGGGTCATCTAGGATAGCACAAGGGTTAAGAGGAAATTTAAAAATTCTATTCGAAAAAGCTTGAATGTGTGATGTAGAACTGACTTCAGGAAGCCACAAGCTCCCTAGTCTGCACCATTCAGATACATCCGGTTGCAGATAAATAGATCCATGAACGTCTTTGTTTTTCTTCTCTGAGCTGGTATCTGGATCAAAACTATATGGCTGGATAGCTCCAATATTGCTTTTTATTTTTGTTGCACTTGTAATGTTGGGTTTGGGTTGTGAGGGGCTGCGAGCTAGCGGAAGAGCAAGTAAACAGAAGAATGATGGGAAATGGGGGTAGGCTTACTATGCACCATTAGTACCGCCCGCAACTGAAGTTTTATTGAACCACTGCCGTCCTGCAGAAACTATCTTCCAGAAAACAACACAGCCTGTTTTATTTTTGGCTAAAAACAGCATAATTATAATTAAAAGACCATTTGGAACGATTGTACAATAGATCAAAACATGAACAGAGTGGGACTTTAAGTTACAAAAAAAGTAGAAAAAAAAATCTTTTAACTACCCATTAAATCATTTTACCAAAAAAAATTAGAGTAAGGTAAATGGTGCCAATCTGAAGCTAACTTAATTAGATTAACAGCATTTTATATATTTTTTGTCCTTCACTGGAGCTCAAATCTGCTCAATCTTAATTTGCTGTGGGGGAAAACCGTCCGTCCTTCAGGAGGAAATGTGAAACAAGACTGGCTAGTAAAAGGCCTAATGACACCCGACAGCAGCGAGCGGTAGCTTTCAACAATGGCTTTAAAACCTTTATAGAGTGCGATCTCTGAGTCTTCTTATTAAGGTAGAACTTATTATCTGCTAATTTCTTCTGGGAACCACCGAAGGTCCAAAATCAAAGTCTTACTGCAGCATCAAATGAATGAGATGAAAAGGAAAGAGAGCATAAAGGAAAGACATAAAATAAGTAGTTTATGTGCGTCCCAAACTACTGCCAGACCTGCATTAGAGTTTGCGCACTCCATTAGCTGAAACCTCAGAATTGATGTACAGTTCCCGACATTTGCAAAGCACCCGAGGTGCCGTTCTATGAATGCCACCAACCTTTATTGATCTTCCCAGAGCCCAATAAATCTTTACTTATGTGAAATCACCCTGCTGCTCTGAAAACTTTCCACAGCCTACTCTCATGGCAGACATGATAATGTCTGACACTGTTGAAATAATATCGTGGTGATGCGTTTCATTGGTGTTGCAGTATTGTCAAAGAAAACAACAGACTGTAAGTCTTAGCAGAGGAGGTAATGCATATTTATAAGTGGCGTCCTCTCCCATGCTGAGTCATCTGGGCTAAAATGAATTATCTGACCATTTTGCTGTTGCGGTTCGCTCAGCTGTTGGTTCTGTTTCAGCTCGCATTGATCCACCCTTCCAGGCTCCTGTAATTGGATTGCTGTGGTCATGTGATTTACTGTCGTGCAGGAGCTTGACCTTTGAATGATTGCTCTGCAAAATGCCCATCACACACCATGATGTGACTCTGTCCTTGTTGAAAAACATATTCAGTGTTTTCTGTGAGACTGGAGTTTGCTTTGTATATCACACTTGTTCGCACATAGCACTTTTTGGTGTTATTGTAGATAGGATGGGTCATTTATTGTAGAAATAGCTGGTAGAATATAAAGAAAAATATGACAAATTCAGATTCATTACCCCTATTGAAACAGTAAAATCTGTTGAATACAAGAGGCCTTCAGTTCTCATCTGTGTGCTCAGCTGCTGGACAGGACAAGTTGAATAAAAAAATAAATCAGATGAAAATGCAAATCTTGAGGCAAAAACATTCTCAGAACTACAAGGTCCGACAGGAGAAAGTACAGAAACAGATAAGAGAAATGATACTGGGGTAGAAAATGAAGAGTTTGTGACCTTGAATGTCATTTTTCTGAGCCAGCTGGTGTGCCAGGTGGCGCCAGCGGTAGCTCTCTCCTTTGTCACAGGCTGTCTGTGAAGAAGCATATGGGCGTCTCGCCGGCTGTCATCACAACATGGCAGACAGGCTCATAACTCGCCATTAGCCCATCCCAGCTCCTTGGTGTTTGTTTACCTAGTGGAGATGGTTGATGGTTCCCTTTTTGTACTAAAGTAAGAGTTAAGAGTTTGTTTTTCTCATTGCTGCTTGCCTCTAACCATTTACCAAGTGACAAAGCACAGCTCAGTATTTCAGCCACAAAAATGGATTTAGGCTGTGAAATAATGACATATTTCTGGGTTGCAGTTTTTTTTTTTTTTTGTAAATCTGTCAGCCTCTTGAACTGTGATGCTAGTCTTACATTTGTTTAATTTTTTTTTTTACTGGAACTATTCATTTATAGTTTTTATGAAAGGTTATTGTGACTTTGTATGCTGGGATATGTTTCATTAGTTCATGTTTTAAGGTTACATCTTTTATGTATTTGTGCGTATCTCTACAACATAGAGGTACGCACACCCTGAGAATGTCACCCTGAGAATCACTGTTTTTTGTCAGTTCACTGTATCAGGAATGGATTCTACTTGATAAGTAAGTCCACTGTTTTGTTCGAGGGGCTGCAGATCTTGCAGAACTACATGAAAATGATTGTTGAACTGCGGGTCTTCTAATAGTGTCAGCCAGTTTTAATGGGTGTTGTTGTTTGAGGTAGATTTGAACAGTTCTTAAAAAATAAAATAAAAAAAACAACCTAAAAATTGATTTATGGACATAGAAAAAAGGAAGTTACTTGGCTTTATATACTCAATGTTTTTAAAGCCCAATGGGAGAACAGCCATCATAGATTAGTTGAACCCCAAACTGAGAAAGATAAAAAAAAAAAAATGGAATCAGCAATCCTAATTTCTTAAAATATGACTCCCAGTTGTCTTAATTATGATTATGCCATTTTTAGCCAAAATCAAAAACCTGTTTCGTTTTCAATAAAGGGCCTCGGTAGTTAATTAGAAACTAAGTTGTTGGCTGGTCCGTTGGCACAGAGTAAGCCTACCCCCACTTCCCATCATCCAATTGTTTACATGCTCTCCTGCTAGTTTACAACCCCAGCTCAACATTCGTCTTAAAGTGGATGCATCAGAATGCAGCGGAGCTGGGGTCTGCTTGGCAAACAGTAGTCCTGCAGACTTGGTTCAAATGGGCAGAGACTGCTAATTAATTTCACACCTTCATCTTACTTTTACAAACAGGAGCCTCAGAAGCACTAAAGCAGAGCAAACTGTCCGGAATAGTCAGGCAGATCTAATCTCACTTTGAAGTGATATAGCATGACCAAGACAGCAAAAAAAGAATTAACAAGAAGAAAGCAGGGAACGCCTATACTCTAATCAGAACATGTCTGTACCCCCTCCCTACTACGTTTTTATGAGTTCTGCTTTGAATGTTTTGTGCAGTGGTCAGTTTAGTTCACTCCTCGTTAAACCCTTTGTTTAATCTCCTTACTTTACCTTAAGTGGATCAGGGTTCATACATTCACTGTGCCTTAAAGTTCAGCTGAGTTTTCACTCTTTTGTTAGAAAAAGCCAGAGGAAAAAAAAAATCAAATTATTGAAACCTATGAACTCTAGTGTGAATCAAGCCTGCAAGTGTGAATAAGAAGACACAAAATGTGCAGCGGAATGAACAAGATGTGGAGTCAACATTTCAACATTGTTTCATCTTCACAAGAATGATAAAAAAAACAGCTTTGGGGGAAAATCCTGCTGCCTCATGCTGCTATTGAGGCTGTGATCCACGAAGAGTATGCAGAAACAAAACATTACATTGTATGAACACGCCTGCTTTAAAAATGACTTGGCACAATTTAAAATGTTTTGTTCTTTAAAAACAAAAGAGAAAATCAAACCTTCCAGCAGAAAACAAAGAACTTTTGTCTTTTAATGGGAAATACCTAAAAGTCTTTATGTGTTTCTAGTGGTTACACCGTGTTGTTAAAACTTGCTTTAAGCTGCAGATTTAAGACTTGGACAGAGTGAAGCAGCTTTATGTTGATGTGGAAAAAAGTGCAAACAAAGTGTCAAACTGTTCAAATCAGCAAATCTTACAAATCTTATAAAACCACAAAAATACTAGTAAATTATATGGAAACATCACACTATAACACCTGACACAGTTTTCAGCTGACAGCTTTTGCTGAATGGTGATGTGATAACCAACTAAAGAAAGATCCCATTTAGTTATGACCACCAAGAGTGTCAGTTACCTGTGATATAGGTACAACAATGAAGGAGCCCCCGCCAGCGCTCTCTGTGACGACGGCGAGGAACTTTGAGTTGACGGCGCAGAAGTGGTTGTCATGGACGTTCTTGGTAATTGGGATGCCATCAAAGCAGTGTTCTCTGTTTGCCACTTTCCCATAAACGTTTCGAAACTTGGAGCTTCGGTAGGTCGGACGCCATGACATCTGAGAGGAAGAGACAAAGTCAAAGGGATCAAATATGTTTCATCTCTAAAATCAAAAACAAAGGAGCTGTAACACATTTCATGTTGTTTAGAGGCTCATTCTCAAACTTGGCAAGCTTTTTAAAATTAAACTGGTATAAAAAACAACCCTTTTGCTGCTTTTTGATTTCGGACAGAAGTTTAAATACCTTATTTACCCCCTGTTAGGGTCACTAAACACACTAATTTAGATTTGAAAATGACAGAGGGCCTTATAAATGGAATAATTCTGGTCGTTTTTACTGATGTTGAAGCGATTTTGAGAGATACACGGTGGTCTGTCAAAGTGTCAGTGTGGTTTTTTCACAAGTTGAGGCGAGGTTGTTATAAATATGCTAATACGGCTAATAGCGGCTGTGACCTTTGTTATTTTTACTCTGTTACTAACAAGGTTGGGAGTTACAGGTATTGTGACTGTGCCAGCATGGCGTAGGCTTCTAACGTGCCTAACGCGTAGCATGCTACAAACAAATTCTAGAGTTACTGTGAACGCAGCTCATAAAGTCTGTCGGATGGCCGGACGGACTTCTCTCTGACTCTTGTCTTGCTTAATGCACCTCAAGCTTTATTCACACCGCCCTCAGCAACGCATGTTCAAGCAACCACTTTCAATGAAAATTCTATTTAGGCATGCATAAATGCACTTTTTGGGCTTCTACGTTTAAATTTCACATTCACAGTTTGATTTGCAATTTTTTACCACCGTTTTCAGAGTTACATCAAAACGTCAACACACGTAAACACACGTTGAAAGGAAAACGGGTTAAACTTTCTTTGATCAATCAGGGACTTTGATTTGGTACTGACATATGGATGCAGTCTTTTAAATTCCACTGCAAGTGTCAACCATTTGAAATTTGTGGTTTGTGCTCGGCCAGAATTATTTGACATCAAGTCTTTCATATAACGGAATAAAGCTGTGAAGAAAAGATTCACGAGATTTACACCGCTTTGACATATAGCATCAGGCTGTTGGTGGCGGACATGAGCTAGTATCGGGTAGCGACCGTCCAGTGTGAACACCACATACTAAACGTGCATTAAAGAACATGCTTTTGGTGCGGTCTTGAACACGCACAACATGCCTGGTGTGAATGTAGCATTGTAGATTGGTGCGCCTTATATATGTCAAATTCAAAAGTAGACCCTTCATTGACGGTGTGTCTTAATCCAGCGGGCTCAATGGTACGAAAAATACAGTAGAATGTGTAGTTTTACCTTCTGACCCAGCCAAGTACATATGACTTCAGTTTGTAAAAGGAAACTCTTGGATAAGTATGTTTGTGCTAATCATGCTTCTAGACTATTGACATTATACGCTCACTGTCTAGATCAGTGTTTTTCAACTAGTGTGGCACAGCACACTAGTGTGCCATGGGAGATGGTCAGGTGTGCCGTGGGAAATTGCCCTCATTAACTGATCTAAAAACATTTCCCATCTCCAGGATTTTTGTTCTTTGTTCATCCGAACAGGCCCTGATAAAACACTGAGAAGTTAGGAATATGAAAGATCGTAAAATACTTTATTCATTGTGTTTATTTGATTCTAATAAATACATTTTGATAAGAATGACGGTACCGCGATTTAGCTGCAACTAAACCCGTTTTCTGAAAAGTCCCGCCCTTTTAATTGTCTCCACCAATCATTCTTGAAGTCTTAATCACATGTCATCATTCTGACCAATCAGAAGTGGTTAAAGTCTTCACTTCCTTGTTCTGATTCTGCTCATAAAGTCGCTCAGTTCCAACAAAAATACAAACTAAAGCGCGTCTTTAGCCGTGTAGCTTTCCACAGAATCCGGTGTCAGACCGTGGAACAAGTGAACAAAACAATAAAGCTCAGAGACGCTAGTCTTTCTGCGTTCGGCAGATTTTTGCACCACATCTCCCATGATGCATTGGGTTAAAGTGACAGCATCTCGGCGCACAATGAGTCTCTCCTCTTAACGTCTTGAAACAACAATGAACACAAATCAAACATTTTTTAAATCTTCTAACTTAACTTTTATTACATCTTTTAGGAAAAACAGCTGCAGCTTCCAGCTTTTTCTGCCATAGTTATGACAAAAATGCATGTGAGATTGCGGAGGGGCTGTAGATCAATGCAGACTACGAGTTTCTCCTTTTTCTTTTACATTTTTGGATGCTGGTGTGCCGCGGGATTTTTGTCAAGGTCAATGTGTGCCGTGGCTCAAAAAAGGTTGAAAAACACTGGTCTAGATTATAGGAAAGAATCAGTGAAGTCTAAGGCCACATTTGTATCTTCTAAAGCCACTGAGAAAGGGCGGGTTGCCCTGTGTGTGCAGGCATGATAACAGTCACACATGTAGTGGGAAACTCTCCAAACTGGTGATGGGTGTGAGACTTTTAAAGGGTGAAAAGTCTGTGAAAACTGCTTTGACGCCATTTACCCTGCCTCACAAACTGTGTTGTTGGTGGTACGGACATTCCTTCACAGAAAACACGTTTTGTTCGCTTCACAGGAATCTCGTTCCACAAGAAAAAAAAAAAGCATCCATTGTTTTCAGACGCCACACACAATGAAAGAAAGTTGTGAAGTTAAAATGAAAGGACTTTTTCTTTTTTTGTTCATTTTGTCTAATCCACCATTTTATTTCAGATTTTAGCTGGCTCGGGTGGGAAGTGACCTTTGGCTCATCAGAGACAAAACTGTGGGAATTCCTTTTTAAATGAACGTGGCCAACATTTTGACAAATGTTCTGGAACAGAACTAGTTCTTGAGAAACAGAGATGCTATTATGGGTGTCTATATCGTGACAGGAACTCTGGAACGAAATTCATGAGCCTTTGACTGATCTGTGGCAGTGATCCTGGATGACATCAGGCCGTCTTCTATGCAGCATTGTTCAGCAGATGGGGAGGGGGGGGGGGTGAGCTGCTGGTGGGAAGGTGCAAACAGAAACATCCTCTGACCATGCTGCTCATGTCTTTGCCTGTCTCAAAGCAGACTGGAGGAATAGCGACCATCTTGTTACATGAGATTGAACAATCACTTCAACGTCTGAAAATGGGGCTGATCTGATGACACATTCGACTGGCGGCAGCGTTTAAACACAAGCTTGAGCTCTTAAGTTTCACAGTGTGTGCACCTTATTGCATCCCTAAATATTTTTTTTAAGTTGAAAACTTAATGTAAAATAAAACCTTTCGTTGAGATTTAATCCAATTTTCTTGAATAGACATTATTTGACATTTTACTTTCCCTATTACTACATTGAAATTGATCCCGTCTACCTTGTTTTAAAAAAAAAAAACATTTTGCCTTTTGAATGAAAAAGGAAAATTCTGGATCATAACTGTTTCAGAACTTCAGTAGCAGTTTGGAAGGGGAGTGAATGAGAACAGCAGGGCAGAAAACCATTACAAATGAAAGAATCAAAAATACGAATTTTACTTTTATTGTTGTTACTGTTACAACTATTAAAGCAGCCGTTCTTTTAGATGAGGTGACATCAAGGATTTCTTAATCTTTGTAAAATATATGCTAATATTGACTCAAAAATTGGGGGTGGCAAAGCTTTTAACTTGGAGGGGCAGCTGCCCTCTCTGACCCCCCACCCCCCTCTCAGCCCTGCCCCTGCTGCTTCCACTTTTCTTCTTATTGTAAAGACCCATGAACTCTCCTGGGTCAGGTTACACACTTGCCTGATTGAATTGGTATTTCATCAAGTAATAAAAAAATAAAAAATAAAAACAAAAGAGGGAATTAAAAGAATAAAAACAACAAATCTTTTTGCTTTTTTTGTGTGTATGTCCCTGCTACTGTATAGGCTTTCTCTTGCTGAGGTACATCCTCCAAGCAGCGTATAAACATCTCACCCTCATTCCAGTCGTCTGATCTGGACCCATGTCTGCATGAGCGGCTTAATGGGAGCTTGTTAAACAATTAATGAAAAACAGAGGAGTGGCAGAAAGTGGCCCGAGGGACAGTGAGGAGCCTCGTCTGCTTTGAGTTTTCTCTACAAGGATGCTCATTCATTGGTGAACCGCTTCTGGCAGAGATGGCATTTTTAGTGTCTTTTCCACCTCACGAGGTTTTGGAATACACACAGAGAGGTCAGGAGCACTGCTGAAAGCGCCGAGAGAAAATAACGCAGTGCATCATAAGACTAACGGGTCAGGAGCATGATCTCCTTCATTGATTTGGTAGACACTTTATCCACAAAGAGCTGCCACGTGACTGATACCATGCAAAGAGGAACATGAGAAACTTCTATGTCTGACAGCCCACTAAAGCTCAAGCTACTGAAACATCACCTTACCTTCCCAGTGTCCTTCGAGTGACACTTCCTTCACAAAAGCCCTGCAGTCCTCTGACTGCTATGTCCACCCTACAACCAGGCTCTCCCTTCTCCCTTCCAACTGTAAACAGGCCTAAGTCTGCTCTGCCTCCTCCTCTCTCATGTTTTTCTACCCCTTCCTCTTTAATCTCACTCTTCCCACCCTCTTCTCCTCCTACTCGTACTGATAGCTGCAGGCCCAGCACTTCCCCCCTTCAGCCTTCTCTCCCATCCTGCCACTCAGCCAGCTCTCTGCCTCTCATCTGTCTCAGTCTCTCCAGCAGAGAAGAAGCTATTCATCCCGTTTCCTCTCCCACCCACTGCTTGTTTGGAATCACAAGACCTTTCTGGCTGATTCCCAACACCAATCCAACTTTTTTTGTTTTTCTTTTGCCTTTCGCTTGTTTTCTTTTTAAAATATTCCAAATTTCTCTTCACAGTTTCTCTGCACAACAAACCTTTATTTGCTCTGTGATGCTTGCTTTATCTGAAAACAGAGGCATGCCAAGAACAAATGCTTTAAAGCTCTGACTCTGCAGGCAGCTGCAGTGTCAGGTGGAACACAAGGAAAAGACTCAACAGACAAATATGCTCTTTTTCATCACTGAACAGATTTAAATTGTTTTCAAACAGCTTAGATTGAGTGACAAAAACACTATAAAATCTTTATTAAAAAATGTATTAATTAATAATGACAGATATCAACTTTATGAGCAGCAACAACATACCCATTGTGGAATAAGGATTTGTACCATTTTCTATACAGAAAACAAATAATAGGCCTAAAACTGAGCTAAACCTGTCAAAATTCTGCCATACTATCATTCTATTTATGGTGAGTAAAGAGGATTTAATTATAATTTCCAAGACTTATTTTTATCATGTCAGTGAGAATGATGCAACTTTAACAAACAAGATGATTTCCATGCCAAGAATGTGTGCATTACTGTCACTATTGCAAACAATCTGTAGCCTCAAATCTTAAAAATGTTTCTGCCCACATGCAAATGTAAAGGTTTAAGCATCTGAGGGGAAAAGCATTCGAAGCAGCCTCTGGGTCGGCTCACATATTGCAGGTGTTTGTGGTGAGAAGTGGATCCCCTGATAATCATGTGTTTAAAATGGATGTTGCCCTTCTGGTGCACTGTGAGGAGGGGCTTCTTCTGTATTTTCACTCGTGTTGCATCAATAGCTTTCCTGCATGTTTATCCAATTGCTGTAAGGCAGAGTTCCTCTGTGTTTTTCCATTTTTCAAATTTTTATTTAAATCACCCAGCCTCCGGTCAAAGCTGCTGCTTTTCGCAAACGCTCTTTGTCTCTCTTAAAGCTTTGGAAAACTACCACCCCAAAAATGTCTACTCAATTCAATGAAAGGATAAATAAAAACAAAAATGTTGAAGTTAGCACAAAAAAATTCTTGTTTTTCAACTACGATTTTCCTCCATCCCAGCTGCAGACAGACTTTGGTTTTGCTCTGAAACATAAGACCACTCAAAGATCACAAAGTCAAATAGATTGGTGAAATAACCCCAATTAAGATTTTCTTTATGCTGCTGCCAAGTTAGGAAGTGCTTCCCTTCGACTGCAAAAGGAAATCTGTGGGGTGGCTGCGTGTCCTGTCACTCAAAACAGTGACGATCCTCATGACACAAAGTCTCCTCCAGTATGCAGTCATTTTAAGGACTGTTCAACTTTGTATGAAGGAGCTTCGACAAAGGGAAGTATATTCCACCAGCCAAAGTTTCACTCAGTGTGAAGTGGACTTTTCTTTATCCGACTCCCACAGGACGTGTCAGCTTAGCTGACAGTAAGAGAATATTTCTCTGCTGTGGTGTGGCAAGCCTTGATGGATGGCTTTGCCTATGAAAGGCTTTTGTTTGTCGTGAGTCAGTAGATTGTGCTTAAAAGGTTCAGTTTTTTCTTTGGGTGGTTTATTCGAACTTCTTTCATGGTTTTTACATGGTTCACTTGTGATCTGTGAAAATTTGACGTAAACACCACAACGTTTCTCTCTTTTGCGCAAAGTGTGGCAGTATCACACGGCCTTAAGGTATTCTGTGCCATTTTTGTTTGCCGTACTGTATTTTTGCTCTACAAAGGCACACCTAAAAGACTTAATTTTTTTCCAAACACTGGCAAAGCGACTTATAGTGCGCTGCGCCTTATGCATAGCTTAATTCTGGTTGTGCTTACTGTTGTTGAAGCGATATTGAGAGGTTTTTCACGTGTAACTAAAAAGGTTGGAAGTTGACGTAGTCACAGAAATGTTTCTTTTAGCGTTATCAGTCTTTCTTTCTTTCTGTATGTCAAAGGAGTTATAGGTATTGTGAATACACTAATGCCTCTAACGCGTGCAGCGTGTAACTAACTCTTGAGTTACTGTGAAGAAGTGCACATAGACAGCTTCCCAAATGAATGGAAAATGTTTAAGCAGAGTTTATTTGCTCGAGCTTCTCTTTTTTTTATACCAGGATTGTTCTTCCAGCTAAAGATGAGAAGAAAAGGCACTAAACTCCAAAGATCAAATGGAATAAAGATAAAATATTGATTTTAAAAATTACTATATGAGACTCCAGGCCAGTATGGACAAAGATAAAGGATAACACTGTGTTGCTGTAATGCCATTTATAAACACTGTTGCATTTTGTTTATTTCATATGGAAGTTCTCTTTAAGCCTAAAACGGGGTTTGGACAACAGAAGTCAAAAATATTTGGCTACATAAGATGCCTTCACTTCCAAGTTTTCATGTGAGATCCTGTGGAGCTGAAACTGAATTCTGATGCAGACAGGAGAGAGGCCTTCTAACTTCTGCTTCGGTTGCCACAGGCGTGAATAAAGGCTTACCTTTAGGAGTCAGAAACTAAGAGTAAAAGACAAATGGAATGCAATTGCATGAATGCAATAATTTTCCCAACTGATTCAGCAGGGATCCTTCCATCTGGAATTTCGTTGAAAATCCCACATGGTCAGAGCAGGAATGTTGGAAAGTGAGTCTTTTATTTAAGCTCACATTCCTTTTAGTAACTTGAAAAGAGGAAGACAGAAGCTTACTTTATCTCAGCTGCTGAACAGGTTTTATGGTAACAAAATCCTTGTTAGCGACAATCAGAAATAGTAAATGGAGTAAACTTTTTTTTTTTTTTTGAGATCATGATAACTAATCTCAGGACATATCATGAAGTTCGTGGCTGCAGCTCTCAGGACTCAAGCCAGCCCCATTAATGCAGAGAGTGCAAACTTCAGGACAGGAAATGTAAAAAGCCATCAGGTCAGCACTTAGAGCAAATGAAAAAGTGGGGGTCCTGCAGTCCATCTACCTCTGCAAAGTAAAGGAGTCTGCTTTCTGCAACAGTGGATTTATAATTCAAATATTGAGATTACTAATTTAGATAACATATTCAGAGTGTATTTTTCCCTTATGTTCTGCATTGCGCAGCCCATCTCTCAATCATACATATTAAGAGGGGACTTTTTACAGTCCATATCAGCCATCCAGAATATAAAGGACCTAAATGAAGAATCTCCCTGTGTTTGCCCTTTCTTCTCCCCCAGGAGCGTCTGCCACATGCTTTTTGGAGCATAAAGATGCAAGACGGTGGGCCTCTCAGCCTAAATGATAGAGCTAAGGAGGGGGTGGACATGAGTTGAAGGAGATATTTAGAGGGATGATGTGGAGATAGAATGGATTTGAGGGGCAGAGTGACAGATTTCATGGACAGAGGTTTTAAAGCATTTAGGATAAAGAAAAAGAAAGGGGAAAAAGAGAGCAAGGTGATTTAAGAAGGATGATGAAATATTTAGAGAGGGGGAGCTGAGGTGGCTGTTACCAGACTGAGATTAACTCCCCTCTGTTGGACCACCTGCCACAACCCACACAAGCCAAACCACACACAAGTAAGAACACACACACAGACCCTTTAAAGGTGCATATGCTGTCACAGTTTTGAAGTTTCTGAGCTTTCACAAGGAAAAATGAATATATTTAATCACTAAAAATATTTATTCCACAATGATGTAATCTATTTAAAGTGCAGTCACTACATGCTTACAAGGTTTACAGCCGCAGAAAGTTGACTCACGAGGAATCTTATCACATCATAACACAAAAAGCTTTGGATGTAGCTTGAATAAGAAAAAAAATTGACAATAAAATTGGATGAAAGAGATGAAGGAGCTCTTTGATCAGGTTATTAAAATCCATCACTGAAGCAAGCCTACAGGAATAGCCCTAGGAAATAAATAAGCAGTTGAGTTATGGTTGCAGTTGTGCAGATATATTGCTTTTAGAGATTACTAATGCAGCGTCCCAACTCATTTTTTAATCTGTGCCTGGAAAGGGCTGAGGATGGATCCAGAGTCATCCCGTTTGGGAATAAAGAACTAACAGTTCCTCCATTGTTTGTCTGACAGGTTAACCTGAATCATGGGGGATTGGAATCAATGTAGAAGGAATTTTTTTCTCCTTACTTTTGTGCTTGCGGACTGACAGCAGGAAGTGTTGTTTAAATTCATTTCATTTGGATGATATTTCTACAGAAGCACCCTTGTTTGGAATTAAGTAAATGGAAAAAATCTCTCAGATGAAGTCCTGGAAAAAAAAAACCATAAACAACTTTTTTTATATAATTCGATAAAAAGAAGTATCACAATATTTAGCAAATTAAATACACTCTTTTGCCTTTCAGAGGGCAATCTCTGCATTCTTTTTTATGTGTATTGTTTTTTTTTTGATTTGTCTCTTACCTTACAGAACTTCCTGGTTGGACAAAAGACCCGAAAACAAAAAAGGTGTCTATTTATATGCCCACATGGGCCACACAAATGACCGAAGAGTTAGATTATGTGAATATTTTTAACAGAACTCTTATTTATTATTTGTTCAAGCAAAAACACACAAGGGTCACAAAAGCAACAAATACAATACAAACAATGAACTGGGTAAGAAGTAATTAGGGGACAAATATACAGGATTTCTATATGAAACTAAATCATGATGCTGTAGTGTTAAAAATTGAGTAAAAGTGTTTTTTTTTAGCTACACTAATAGTAATGTTGCCAAAGTAACCCCCCCCCCCCCCCCCCAAAAAAAAAATAAAAAAAATATAACATGATAATATGACCTCCCATACAAGGACTTCTACATATTAGATTGTGACTTTATAAAACAAGGTCTTTTGCATTATTTGAACATTGACACAGAATTTTATATACAAAAAACATTTTTTCAGTAATGGAAAACAAAACCAAAATATTGAAATGTTTGATTTTGTACTATTTTGTACCTGCAAAAAAGATGGTGCATCACTTGTACAGACAAAACTTAACAACACACATTTTTTTAATCTTGGCGTGCATCCGAAGGCAGGAGTGCAGAATTCTGCTTGATTTTACAAGCGTAATTAGGAGTTTGCAGCTTACATAAAATTACAGTGTGCCATGGATAATTGGTAATTTTATGGATGCAGCAGAACAAAGTCTCCACCCAGACCACATGTTTGCAACTTCAAGGAGTACAGACTGCTGCTTACAGTTCAACATCAAATTCATGGGAAAAAAAAGATTGCTAAGGATTCATTACATCTGGGTTTTAGGGACACGTGAAATGATTTTAGAGCTGAGGGGGGAAAGTATCACAAAATAACCTGTTTACACCAAATAATGGAGGCAAACTAAAATTCTAAATTTTGGAAACAAACAAATAAAGAAAGATTGCAATTATGTGTTTTAACCTAACATTTAGAATACTTTATTATTTTAACACCATCGGTGGTTTTACAAACTGTGTTTTCTGGAGTATAAGTCATGTTTATATTCATAGTTTGGACGAGGCTGCGACATATACTTAGTAGCGACTTATTTGTGAATTTTTTAAGGGTGTCTTCAGACTGGATACATTTAGTTAGCTTAAAGTGAACCAGAGTTCGTTTCCCCCTATAATCCAGAACAAATTTTCAGTCTGAATACACGTTTTGTACCCATCTTTGGAGGTGGTCTCGGTTCATTTCCAATCGGACTGAGCTTCAGTTCGCTCTGAGATTCCTCTGTCTGAGTACAATCCCTCCTCAGAGCAGAACAACTGGACCCAAACAGCCACCGTAGTTGACGTAAACAGAGTAGGAATGAAGGAACAAATGAGCCGCGGACAAATATAAAGCCACAATTGTTGTGTTATCAAACCAAAAAAAAGAAGGGTTCAACCGTTTAACTGTTAGAATGTTGATTTTAACACAGCTTAAACACATCTTACATGCTTTTCTGTGATTCCTCACGTGGCACGCGCTGTGCTGTGACGTCGCCCTAAAAGCTACCTTGTAGTTCCTCAACAGAATTCACTTAAAATAATGCCGTAACACCAAAAGGATGAGACACAACAAATTTTTGATGATTGGATGAATGCAGGCTCGTCAAAACACCTTTCAGCGTGATACACATTGCTTCTCACTGCTTTCTCAACAATCTACATGTCATAAACACTTATCAGCGTACCCTCAGACCCGACGTCTCCTCATTACTGCAGTTGCTAGCATCCTCTGAGTTAAAGCACACACTCTTTGCCAGTAACCGCCTTGCAGCATGCTTCTGCCGAACAAACGTAACAACTAAAGTGTTGTTCCCGACGTCCAAAACTGGTGATCGAAATATAAAGTTTTAAAAAGTTAACTGTCCCGAGATGGATTGCAAGGCGCAGCACGTCCGTCTTTGTCTTGTTGCTTTGACCCGCCCTCGTAGTTCCTGGCCGATGACTGAAGACATCTTTAGTCAAGTGTTTTTTGTCTCAATGCGAAACAAAGGATGTTTTCACTCTGAATACACCCTAAAACAGAGAAAGGCACATATTTGGTATTTTCCCACTAACAATCGATTGCCCTCTAGCGGTTGTTTCCCACTAACAACCACTGATAGACTATTTTACCTTCACGTGTACACCCATACTCATAACCATACCATACACGTGCCCTCATTGTGTTTTTTTCTTCTGTTTGAAAGTTTATTAAAAAAAAATACGAGGTCATCAAGACGACATGGAAGAACAGTGTTTTTTTTTGCTGGCCCCATGTTCTACAGTATTTCAGCTAAACAGTCCCTCATGCACAAATTTTGAAGCATGTTTTGATCCATCAATTGCCTTTTTGCCAGCTGTAGCAATGTCAGACTTGTATGCCCTATGAGCCAGATGTCAGACCTAATTTTCTTATCCTCCATGGAGGGAGGCATTTAATTTAGAATGGTATTACACAACAAGGGCCCAGTTGGCAGTCTCGTCTCCCTGTTGAATTTGCTCATTTTCAGAGTAATACTATAACCAGCAGATCTGTGTCATCTTGGTTTTTGTGTAAAACATTGTTTCATGTGCCAGATTCCAAATAGATCAAAAGGAAAGAGGTTACAAAAAAAGCTGTAAGTTTGGATTTCTTCGTATGCAAACTGCAAAGCAGATGCAGACAAAATAATAAGAAAAAAAAACTTAAAAATAGACAAAACCCTGATAATTAAATAATTAGGATCTCTCTGATGCTGTCAGTTCAAACGTTATTTTTTGACATACAAGGAAAAAAGGACAGGAGATTATTATTTTTAATTTACCAAGCTATCTTTCCAAGGCAGCACTTTAGAGAGAAACCCTCTTTAACTTTGAAAGACTACATAGTGGATGTCGGAAGCTTTTAATCCCCAATTACTGTATAATGTTGTAGCTTTTAATGCATCCCCACCAAAAACAGCCCACCAGCTCTGTCCTTTTATGCTGACATTGCATGTCATGATTTGGCATTGATGCTAATTAAACTGACACTCACACTGAAGCTACAGTACGTACACAGTGGGCATTTGACACACGTTCAGCCTATGGTGTTCACACAGGACAAGCAAAGAGGGGCTTCTTCCTCCTCTTTTTTTTCTACTGTTTACCAGTGCATGTTTGCCACCTACAGTTGGTGTAAAATGTCAAAGTGGTGTAAATTTCATGGATTTCGCTCCAGGCTTTTTCTTTCAGATCTTTATTCTGATTTTTGAAATGATTGGTTTCACATATTTCTGGCCGGGCACTAACCACAGTTATTAATTTCTCCTCCACAATAATTTTTTTCAGTCAGTTGGCACTTCCATGAATTAAAAGGGACCCCATCCATACGTCCCTACCAAATCCGAATCGCTTATTGGTCAAAGTTCAACCTGGTTTTACTTCCAACACAAGTTTAATGGCCGTGCATTTTCTATGTTGAGCTCGAAAACTGTTGTAAAAAGTTGCCTAATTATGTGCGAACGCAAGAGTTTTGAACGTAAAAGCCTTAAAAGCGCGTAGATGGGGATGGTGTGGATGTAGCTTTAACCTTGTGGTTGATCGTAGTCTGTTTAGTCCTTACTTAACATTTTCTTAAAATAAATGAGTCCAGTTCAAACATCATAGCCTGCTTGTTTCTACCTGAATATTGTTCAACCAAGATACCTCCCCAGAGGAGTTGATAGCTTCTAGTTGTAATAATACAGAGCTCCTTTTTTGCTTAGTGAAGTTATACAATCTGTAAATGTGTCTGAATAGAGCTGAATGAAAGTGCCTTACAATATCAGGTTTTATGTCTTATATCAGCTGTTGATGACATAAAATTTTTATTTCATGTGTCTCAGGAATTAAAAGTTGAAGTATGTTCAGCTCAGGCTTGTGCTTCTTGACTTTTGAGAAGCTATATTTTTCCACAACGTCCCATCTTTGTCTAATTTGGGGTTAAATTTATGGCAAGAAAAAGTCCGGAACCTCAGCATAACACACAAAATCCTTTCAGCTGCCGTCAGCTTCAGTGAAGATGCTCCTGGCTGGGAAGCAGACACAGCTGGCGTTCAGCTGTGTCTACAATAACCCTTTGAAACCAGCATGTTGCCTTGTTGTCTTCTAAACCAGAGAACTCTTTTTAGTTCCAACATAAAAATAACATGTTTATTTCCCAAAAACTGGACAAAATTTGAGCAGCAGCTAGAACTGCAACTACTTGATTGACAATCAAACAAGATATTTAGTTGTAAATTAGCTTGTGTTAAGAGCAGCAATGGTAACTTTTCCAACCAAAGCACCCGATACTAAGAAATCAAAATGCGCGGAAGTGGCTTTTGCGTTGTTTTAATCAACAAATGTTTCTTGTTTCAGTTTGTTTTTTATCAACTTTCTACTCTGTGGTTTTAGTTTTATTTTGGATTTCATGAAAGACGCTCCTAAATAAAATGGATTAATGTCAAACTCTGTTCATGTTTTTATACTATTTTAAAAGCATTCCCGTTAAAAGCGTTTTCTAGATGTAGTTTCTGCCTCTGAGTTGTGGGCAGACTAAGCCTGCCCTGACTTCCCATCATCCCTTTGTTTACACTCTCTCCTGCTAGCTTACAGCCTCCCACAACCCCTACCTTACATTATAGGTGCAACAAAAATTTCAAACAATAATGGAGCCATCCAGCTGTATAGTTTAGAGCCAGATGCCAGCTCAGACAAGGAAAACCAAGTCGTACATGAATCCAGTCGTCTGCAAGTGGATGCACTAGAATTGAGCGGAGCAGGGAACTTGTGGCTTGCCGTAGTTAGTTCAACGTCACTGCTGCAGCTTTTTTTCATCTGCATTTAGTCACTACTCCTGATTTATAATGATTTGAATAAACAAATACCCAGAAATTCAATTTTTAGCCTAATTTTCTCTATACATGTCCATCATCAGAAAAATGCCACTAGAACACAAAAAACATGATTTTCATGAGTGGGTCTCTAATACCATTATCACTATTACTAATTTCCTTTTCAGAGTAATTTTTAAAACTATGTTTAAAAGTCTAGTCTACTGCAGGTGTTAGAAAATAAAAAAGCTTTGTGTGTTGCAGGCCCAAAAAACAACAACAGTCTTCTTGTGGAATCATTAATTTTTTTCTTTTAGGCTTTAGTTGCTTTTTTTTGCTTTTCCGTGTGACCTTTCCCACACACTACAGTTTGTAAAGATAACCTCAATTGTTTTAATGCTTTAATTGTAGTAAAATTGTTTTCTTTTTTCTTCTCACACAAAGCATCTTAAAGAAAGCAGGTTGGGTAAAATGATCTTTTAACCTGCTGTCCGCCTGAGGCCATTTTTTCACAGTTAGTTTTTGGTATCACTCTCTCCACAGCTGATCCTCAAAAACGACAAAGTAACAGTGACAGAGCAAATGATTTTCTTTTTTTTTTTTACTCCATGAAACAGAACCTATGCAGCATTTTTGAAAGCTTCAAGATCTCAAACCCTCAACGGACTTGAAGTATTGCTTGACATATTTTATCCATTTGCGACTGCTGTGTGTAAATGATATGTGGACAAAGTGAAGCATTGCTTTTCAAACCGATTGCTTTGGCAAAACTCATCAAATAAAATGCTGACTGACCCAGACAAACCCAGCTTTAGCAGTGAAAGCTGACACTTTTGTCATCTACTGCAACCTTTTTAAGAGGCTTATGCTCTTCTGTGATCTTGTCAGAAAAGCTTGACTCTTTTTGACCCAGCATGATGGACAGGATGCATCTCACTGCCTTGAGTGAATCTAGCTGTAGCACAAACTAAAAGGATTTAAAAAAATAAGGGGGTGGGGGGTAAAGAATGTACAGGTATGGTAGCTACAGAAACAGAAAATAGCAGAAGGATATGGTGCTACATGGACTTCTGCAATCAGTACCCCCAGGCGAAACACAGTATTGAATGTGACCCCATGAACTGAAATGCAGATGCCTGTTGAAATGTGAGCGAGATGCTGTAGGCGGCATCATCATCATCCTCCATGAACACTTAGTCTCATGCCTCTCGGATGTTCTCTCAGAATTTTAATGCTGTCATAACCAGGACAGAATATACGGTAGGCTTTCCAAACCAAAAAGACATAAATGTAAAATGCCTGGGTTCATATTGTAAATGCTGTTTAAGACAGTATTTTACTGCTGTCAAACCTACAGGAATAATTCCTATTCATCATATTTTTCATGAAAAATCGAGTACTGTGATGGTTATTCTAAATGTTTCATTATGGTATTAATGATAAATAATACAGAACATTATTTTTTCAAATTTTTCAAAAGAGTATCATTTAATGGGGTCTGTAAATGTCGAAAGAAGCCATATTCAGTTTTAAACAAACTGTATTTCCTGCACTATAGGGTGCACCAGGTTATAAGATGCACTGTCAATAAATGCTCTATTTTTCAATTTATGGCTTATAATGGCACAGCAAAACATAAGACGCATTAGGCAAGACAACCAGAATTAATCCACACATAAGGCACTCTGGACTATAAAGTGCACTGCCGATTATTGAAAGAATTAGGGCCTTTAAGTGCGCCTTATAGTGCAGAAAATATGGTATTCCCTAATACTGTTGGTTTTTAAATAAGTTTATTAAAGTGATTTTTACAAATTATGACCTGATCATGTTTGCTCTTTTTGATATTTTTCCAGAAAAACCAGACTGTTAAAGTGATGCGTCACCGTGTTGATGTCAGGTCCTTTCTGATAGGGTTTGACTAACAATTTGTAATGCAATGCTGTGGAACTTCTAATAAAATTATTTCCCTTGTGAACCCTGCATACAAATTAAGACATGAACAATTTGCAATAAAACAGTTAAAAAGATGACAGCAGTTGCTTGATAACTTCTTTACAAAGAGAGGTGCTACAAGATCCCTGCAATTGCTCCTTTAAGCTTCAGTCACAAGCCCATATGGGCGCTGTGGGGTTTTTTTTCGTAGAGAGGAGCAGCGGGATCTTAAAGCGAGGCCAGGTGTGTCTTGCAGTTCCCTTGTGGCTCATCTGGCCACACAAAAATGGAACGTACCATTGTCATGCATGGATATTGTGAAGTATCTGTGAGGATAATGTAAGCTGAACACACTCATGACTTATGGATGATGCATTTGTGCCCTTATACCACACTCCAGTCATTAGTAAGGGATGGGCACTGGCTCCTTACTGACCGCCCACAAATGCTGCATGCATGGGGTGTGCTAAGATACAGTACGTAGGTGCCCGTAGGATGCACACACAGTCAGTCTGCAAGCATGGAGCACACAAAGAGCGTGCACTCATCACATGAACAGCACCAACGAACTTCCTGCACAGCGTGGAGAGTTTGAGGAGGTTGAAAAAATTAAAAATCCATATAAAAGGCCTGTATCTCATAGACTTAATCCTTACTAACTATTGAATGCTGGATATGTGGTCACTATGAACCGTCAGCTGCAGCATTCCCATGGAAAAAAATGTGTGCAGGAAAACCTTTGCTCTTGGGGCTCACTGAGTTGTAACGATCTTAAAACTTTGTGCAGACCACCTGCATGCCCCACACAGGATTCCGCCCTTTTTTCCCCTGCAGACAGCCAAAATCTAAGAGCAGTATTTCAGTGTCAATTTTTATTCATGACTTAAAAATGTGTGGTTAGTTTATGGTGAAGTTTGGTGAAGTTGTTAGAATGATGTAAGTTACACGCACATTAAAATTTTGCGTAATACCAACCTATTCTGGTGTGTAGTCTAAAGTAAAAAAGGTTTAACTTTACAGATACATGCTGTTATTTCATGCATCTTTGTTGTCTTTCAGGGACCTTGGTCGCTCCAGCAAAACCATCTTATCCTTCTTCAAACCAACCACCTTTATGTCCTTTATAACTACCCACATAAACTTCTGCTTTTAATCTTTTTCTTCTCATCTATTTGATTGTGTTGCAAACACACTCATTCTAGATTTTCAGCAGACTCCTGGTCGTTTAAAACACTTAATTTGAGAAGAGGCTTGAGAAAAATATATTCTTGAAACATTGATATTCAAAGAGTTTGAGTGTTAACTCTTTCTAAACAGCACATTAACTACAAGGGAATGCCTAAACAACAAGTCTTTCTGCTCCCACCAGCCCAGTGATACTTTCAGTGTATCTCAACCTCTGCGGGTGTGTGGAACATCAGCATTATAGCATGTAATCTATCAAAAAAATTCTGATCTCCTTTGAAACTAACATTTTACTTTTTATAACAAGGTAAAACTACAATGTGAGGCGATTCGTCTAATGAAACATGTGGGTTTAATGTTTTGTTCCATTTTTAATTACTATGAGGGTCATAGTAACAGAAAACATTGAAAAAACAGCCACTCGTTGGGCTGTAACATATAAGGACCAACATAACCTTTCATCTACATTTTTTCATACTTACAGAGAATAAAATCGAACAGATTATTGATAAAAGATTTAGGTAGTGTGAAAAGGAGTAAGAGTGTAGCTTCCTGTGCTGGATCCTAAAAGTATCTTTTCAGAATTTACCTCATATGAAAACAACCCAAGCTAAATAAAAATGTAAAAGGTTTTAGAAATAATTGTCCAGTGATTGTATACATGGACTCAAAAATGTGCAGCGACTTAGAGAAGGAACTTTTTTTTCATGAGGGATTTATAGCTTTGCCTGTAATCCCCGAAACAGGAAGTATAACCAAATCCCAACTGCACAGGCACAAATGCACACATACACAAGCAATGTGCGCATAATCTCAGCTGAGGGGGAAACCAAATGAATGCTTATTCTCTCCAGCCTTTTAATTTCCTATAGACAAAGTTAGGAAATATGCATGATTTCTGTCCCTTCTTTAATCCCAACATCTGCATCGAAATCTAGCAGAAGTCCCTCCGAAGCGCATTTTCACAATAAAGTTCAAATCTAATGCTAGCAGGATGATAACTTTAATATCATCTGTGATCTGGAGTTTTTCAGTGGAAGGACTATTTATGCAGAAAGACATTGAAATAAATGTTTTGGAAGTGCAGTGCAGAGGAAGGAAAGAGGGATTTTTTTTTTATAGTCAGACATGGAGACACGCTGAGGGCAGGAAGGGAGCTCTCTGACAGCCATGAGCTCATGAGATCTGAATGTCTCACCCTGACATATACTTTTTTATACATTTCTCACAGCTATTGTCACTTTTCCTTTACACTCCATGTATTTTCTCAAATGTAATCTGTGCCTCGTGTTAGTCATTCTGTTTACGTGCAATTATGAAAAATAGAGTTTTGGATCTGGATTGAGTTCGTATGTTTGTAAAGTTCTCTGCTTCTGGAATAGCAGTTTTTGGGGTTGCTAGGATTTCGCCTTCACTTTAATGAGCCAGTCTGTGTGTCAGTGTGTTTGTGAGAGTGTGCAAGTAAACATTAAACTTGACAGATAGCCAGTGACCCAAATCCTACTCAATTAGGGTTTATGGTGGGAGAGGTTCCACGACTGAGGAATTTAGGCAGTTTCTATTTAAACGTTTTTGCGTTTTTACATTGTTTTTCCTTCATTTAAGGGGACATTTGAAGTTATGATCAAAACAAAGTAAATGGGAAGAGATTAATGCAAATTTAGGTCTGTTTTAAGCCCCAGGAGTCTTGACAGCTTCACACTTGCCAGCAGAAGTTGCTCCATAAACACCCAGAAAATGACTTTCAGACATTTTTCCAACCACATATGTGCCTGACATCAGAGCACTTTGGGTCTGCCTCTTAATTGCAGATATGTAATTGCAAACACACTCAATACAGCTGGAATGCCCCTCTGAAATTGCTGGATTCATGTCTGTTACTTTAATGAAAAGCCTTTGCTGGAAAAAGAAATGTATTTGCGGGGAAGTAAAGACCAAATTTTAGATATAAAGAGAGAGTTGTTTTTATACAAAAATAATTTATCACATGCGCGTTCCAATTTTCATTAGAAAAAGTTATTTTTACTTGTGTTTTAGAGAAAAAAAACTCAATTTAAAGAGGCCAGTTGCTCCCCTCAATCTTTTGTTGGCCTGTCTCTTTTTCCCTCCCCATCGTTAAATCTTCCACATCGCCTTTTGTGAGGGATCTCACCAAAAACAAGTGAACTGTTTAAGGGGTTGTTTTATGAATTACACAGATGTGTGCGTGTTTTTAATCCTTAACCTGCCATTATACTTTTTGTTAATCACTACAATTTCATTCTAAGCTTCTGCAGAGGAAATCAAGGCCTGAATGAATCCAGTTTTTTGAAACAAATTCGTTTTCATCACAGAAGCCAGTGTGTTTCTCCCTCATGATGAACTGTTACCTAAACTGATGACAAAGTAACTCTGAGCAACAATCAACGCTGAACTGAGACTCTCCTGTACTTAAGGACTCTGAAATGGCCTGTGATGGAAGAAAGTGTAGGCTGAGTGGTTCTACAGTAATGTATAGATGCCGTTTGTTGTATGTATAAGCTGTAGGCTTTCCATTCACACACACTCACACACAGCGGAGTCAGAGATCCAAATACAGCTCACAAACCATGCAAACTAAAAAACTTCATAGTTTGTATTGGGAGTTTGCCGCCAATTTACCCATCATGCTTAGAGTGATTCAACTCAGGTCCCCCATCCTTATACTCACATACACAAAGGTAAACTCAGACAGAAGGTGATTATGTTTGCTGAACTTGTCATATGCTATTTTCCATTCAAACACAAACAAAACCAATTTTTCTGTCTTTCATAAATTATTATGGAACAAACAAAAAAAATACAGTTAAAAATCAAAGGGTCTGCGGTTCGATCCGCCGTTGTTCGTTGTTGTGTCCCTGGAGAAGACACTTCACCCAGTGCTGCTCTACTGGTGTGTGAATGTGTGTGAATGTCTCAGTGATGGTCAGAGCGACCCAAGGGGCAAACTGGCCACCACACCTTTGTCACTCTGTCACTCTGTCCCAGGGCAGCTGTGGCTACATCACAGCTTACCCTCCCCAAGTATGAATGAGGAGTGAATGAATAATCCAGTCCATTATTATTATTATTGTGCAACCAGTGAAAAGGCTACACAGTTCAGTTTAATGGACTAAGTGCCAATTATAATCTGTAAAATGGTTTTACAGATATGATCCTCTTTTAATAAACATGACTTAAAAATTCTGTAATTGTTGCTGAAATGAAGGTGTACAAAGTGTATTTTTGTCAAACATACTGAAGAAATGCAGGGCACTGTTTAGCTGAACTCAAAAAGAAGTGTAATCTAACAAAAAAGAATAAAATCAATTGCTCTTATATTTCTGGACTTCGGGTCCTTTTATTTTTTTGTTTTAAAATAATAACAATTATGCACAGACTTATGACTTATTAACAAAAACCATTGCCTGAAAATCTTTTTTAGAAAACTTTTTTGAAACGGTCCAAGTAAGACAACACCAGACGCTTACCAGTACTGGACTGGTAAGTACAGGACTTTATCGCCTGCTCTTAGAGTATTTTTGGTGTGGAAATGACTACATTTTGCTTGTGGGGATGAGATAACATCCTCAAACACTCATTACACAAATTATCATCAGTTTACATTTTTAACCAGTCTGAATCGGTGTTGCACAGCAGACAAATGAACTCCAGGCAATATATATTTTGAAAGGATTTGCATGCATGTGTGCATCCATAATGTCAGATTCTTACTTTTTATCCTTAAAATTACAGTTTGGTTCCAATTGCATGATGTAGAAACATCATGAAAGGGGATTTTTTTTTTTTTTAGCTTTGATCTATCCTAATATCATGCAGCTAGATGTATTTGTAGTTGTTGTTAATTGATCATCTAAATATAGCAGCTTTCTTCCCTTTCGGCAAAAATTGTCAGAGTGAAGCAGATGGCAAAGCAAACATCATAAATGGGTATTTATTCTAATCTAATTTTAATGTCTGCCATACAAGTTAAAAGGGACATTTGCCCCCGATCTATGTAGGATGTTTAGTAAGAACGTCAGGGCATGTGCTAGAGTTCTCCATGTGTGTGCTGAGGGGAAAAAGGGCTGTTTGGCCTCGTCAGCAGATAAGCTCACGTCCTGCATCCTTCCCAAGGTGACTCCTCTGCTGTTGGTATGCAGAGCCAGGCAAAGAGCTCCACTCTCCCTTTTTCGTGCTTTTCCACATTTCTAATCTTTTAGATTTCACTCTGTGATGTGCTTTTGGATCCAAGCTTACTATTTTCATCCAATTTCTACAGCTTTCACAAAGGGATCTCAACGGCAGTGAAGACAAATCTGTGGCTGCATTCATTAACATTTTGCACTTGTCTACTGTGAGATTTAGTTGGAACTCTGCGGCAACACGGGGACCTTTTCCTTTTTCAGTTGTCATAATGGTGATTCTCCACCTACACAGCAGCACTCTCAACTCCCACACAATCTCTCACAAAGGAGCAAAAATGGGCTTTGTCCTTAAATGTGTGTCATGTACCTGCTAATGGAAGTTATGGTGCGAATTTGAAGGGTTGTATCTCAATTAAGCATGTGTCCGTCCTGCGACTGCAGTGGGTCATCTATTTTAGTCTGAACTCTCTGCATGGGAGCAGGTGTGCCAGTTTCCTCTGTGTGTGTGTGTCTTCCTCACTCTCTTCTAATTGTTTAAGAGGATTTTATCTGGTGGCTGCACGTTGAGCTCAGACTGCAAAAACAAACACACTCTTAGGTGCACATGCAACCCTGATTTGCTAAGATATTGTTGAAAAATTGTACATTTAAAAAAAGTAACTGTTGTTAAAGTGTTTTCCATTTCTGTAAAGTTCCACTCCGATCATTTTTGATCTGTTGTAAAAGTGTTCCCAGTGTTTTTTTAATTATGATTGTGTCGTTTTTTTAGACAAAATCTAAAAACTTGTGTGGTGTTTTCTAGGTCAGACAGAGTTTCTTCAGAGCAGCAGTAGTTCATCAGAAATGAGCCTCTGAGTTGTGGGCGGGACTGTTGGTGTAGAGAAAGCCCTACCTCATTTCCCATCATCCCTTGGTTTATACTCTCCCCCGCTGGGTTACAGCCCCCCACAACCCTCAAAGTACCATTTCTGCAGCAACAAAAATGCAAAGCAATATTGGAGATATCCAGCCGTACAGTTTTTATTCAGATTTCACCTCAGACAAGGAAAACAAAGACGAAGATAGATCTATTTGTGTGCAAGTGGATGCATCAGAATGGAGCAGGGAGCTTACAGCCCTTCCAGCGTGTTCTCTGTGCAACAGTATTAGCCTTTTCAAATAGCAGTTTTCCTTCACAATGACTTTAATATAGAAATACTCAGAAACACAGTTTTTAGCTTCATTTTCTTAATATATGCCCTTCATCATCCAAAAAATGCCACAAGAATACGTTAAACACACCAAAAACACAAATTTAATTGTTATGGGTCTTTAACCCTACAATCCCTTTTGATGCAAATATGCATCAAAGCACTTTGTTTCCAAAACTATCTTAATTATGCATCTACTTAATTGATTTTTTTATTTTAATTGCTGGAATTAAATTTAAGATTTGAGGGATTATAGCATATAGAAGTTGCCAGTAGGATCTAGAAAAAAAATGCCCTAACTTGCCAATTTTTTCCTTACCTAAAAATCCATGAATTTCTTTCATTACCAAATCTGAAACTTTCAAATCCTGTTTTTATATAAAAAAATATTTAAAAAAAAAAGGTAACAGAAAAAAACACAGCAATATGGCTTTGAGATAAATTTTTCCCTATTGCAACACTCAGGAATTGTAAAAAAATACAAATAAAATCAGCAATGGCCTGACTGTTGTCACTTCATCAACCAAACGACAGAGCCAGAAACATTTGTCAATAATTCAAAGGTAAAAAGCTGCAATCATTTTTTCTAGGGTTTTATCACAAGTTTTGTTTTCCTGTCGTCCCTAGTATGGAATTTACACTGCAAAAATCAGCCCCTTAGAAATAAGTCTAAAATTCCTACCCCCTTAGTAGATTTCCTTTAAATTAGCAAAAATAAAATCTGCCAATGGGGTAAGATTAATGGTCTCACCAAGAATTCTTATTTTAAGAAAAAAAAAATCTCGTCACTACATATTTTTTCTTGAGATTATTTTGCTTTTTAAAAACTTTCTTAATGAGATTGATTTTCTTGCAAGAGAGTAAATAAGACTAGTTTTTTGAAAGAAGGGCCTTTTTACTTTCTTTAAATTCAGTCTTTGCTGTGTAACTTAATATTCAAACATTACAATACACTTGTTTTTTTTTTATCATATAACAGTTTTCCGTCCTCATTCCTACAAATTGTTGTTCTAAGTTGATAGTTAACTTGCACGCAAATTTTTCTGCACACCTTTTTCTTATCACATCCAGACAGTAACTGACTGGTGACGTGCAGCAACATCCAGATAGCCTGGCCTGGTGCAGGAACTTGACCAACGCGCAAAAAGTCACCTTCACCCATGAAAACATGTGAAATGCTTCTAAAATCATTCAGCCTGATCCAAACGCCAGCTGCTCTTTGATCAGAAGTGGTCTTACCTTTGTGACAGTCATGCAGAATCAGTGGGTGAGGAGCAGGCCGGTGTCCCCTTCAAGCAAAGAGCACTGCCGCAGGAGTGGCAAAGTGATGATGAGGAGAGGAAGGGCGGCTCTGCTGAGTATGCAGAGAGAAGGGGAGAGAAAGGGAGCAAAAAGAGGAGGGAACAGACAGGTTAGCGTGTCTGGCTCGCTGAGGGCGGACAGGCTGCTGCTGCTGCAGTGAAGTAATGGCTGGCAGGAGGCGTGCAGTCGGTTACTACAACAGGGAAAAGCTTGCAGCACGGATACACCCCTCCCTCCTCCTCCTCTTCTTCCTCCCCGTCAACTGCTCACACACACATGCAGTGATGTTGCAGTCAGGGTTTGTCTGTCCCTCCTTACATGATTAGACGACTGGATAATGCAGCTTATTGATGAGCAGAGAGGCTGCAGGAGCAGTGCTGCCTGGGACAGGAGGAGGCTGCAGAAAAAAGTGGGAGGGGGGGTAGAGTGTGTCGCAGTCTGTTCCTGGAGATCTCTGCAGGTCTTCTGGAGCAAAATGAAATAGTGGCTGTGACACAGACATCGGCAAGATGGCAATAATGCATTTATATTCACTGGTGTCCATGGATTACATGAAATCTTTCCACCTTTGTCATGGTAGGGAGAACACGTCAATGTAAGGGTGGGGTCATCTAAGATAGCACAAGGGTTAAAGAAAACTAAAGACAACGGAGCAAATCTATGATTAACATTTAAACTCTATGTTAACTTTTAATCATCATTAGTGATCTCACTGACAGCAAAGAACTGACTGACCTACGTCCAACTAAAGACAATTTGACTTCCATGGTTGGAATCTCTTTCACTCCATGTGAAAAGTTTGTTTTTGGTGTTTTTTAACGTGTCTTTAATTGAGGACATTAAGAAAAATTAAGATTAGAACTGTACTCAATTGTTGTGAACCAGGTGCAGACAAAAAAAATGCTGTTTAAAAAAGCTTGTAGCTATGAAGTGGAATCTTCAACAGCAAGTCACAGTCTCCCTGCCCCACTCCATGAACGTCTTTGTTTTCCTCGTCTGAGCTGGAATCTGGATCAAAACGGTACGGCTGGATTGCTCCAAACTACTAGCTGCATTGCAACTTTCTTGCACCTCATAATGTTAGGTTGGGGACGCGTGGTGCTGTAAACTAATGGAAGACAGTGTAAATAGAGGGATAACAGGAAGTGGATGTGGACCTACTAACAGTTAACTAACAGTTCCGTCAACTTTGAAGTAAACAAAACGTTTAAAAGGAATGGCAGAATAAATCAAAGATTCAATCAATGTTAAAACAGTGAGTCTCAAAGCACAGAAATTGATTTACCACAACCAGACAAAAGTTCAAATTTACCGTCTCATATTAAAAACGTGAAATATTTATCCTATTCTACAGTGTAGAATAGGCAGTGCTCTATTAATCATCTTTTCCTGGTTTTACTTGCCCCTCGTGCTAAAAGAAGAGCAAAATCGAAGTGTACTGGATTTTTTTAGGACATCTGGGGGGTCTCTGTTCCTGTTTAGCACAACATTTCCTGTGTCTTTGTGCATACTTTGGGATTGAAGAGAGTGCCTTTAAAAGTCAGGGGGAAGAATCGGCTTCTAACTGTCTATTCTGGTCTTGTAGTATTGATGTTTTTGGAAAAGAAAATCATGTAATTTCATTGTGTGATCTGGGTTTTTTTTGCCTTAAAAAAACTAAATATGTGTTTCATGCTTCAAAACTTTAGACACAAAAAGATCATACAGTCATTTGGTCTCAGTCATTTAAATAAAAAAAAATAAATAAAAAAAACCTCAACAGAAGCTGTCCACTATAGATGACAGTTTGCTGCCATCTAGTGGTTAACGTGTATAAGTACATACATTTCCCCTATCGGTTCATGTCTGTATGGCAACAAAAACTTCATACGTGTCCTGGAAAGACTTCTGGACAAAGGTGAGGGGCTGACACTAGCTTAAGGTATAGAAACCCCTCAACAGTTTGAAATGACACAAACACAGATGAGAATTGTGAGAGAGAAGGACACACAGTGTCAAGTATTCTCGGTCTTATTTGCAAAGTCAGGTTTTATACAGATTGAGCTAGACGAGCCTTCGTCGTTCCTAACAACTTTCAACAGACCCTTTGGGAGATTCAGGTGGTTGAGACTGCCATTTGGCATCAAATGCGCTCCTGAGATATTCCAACGCATCATGGATTAAATGCTAGAGGGCAATAGTGGAGCCACGGGTGTAATGGATGACATCCTCATAGCAGCGCCAACACTTGTAGAACACAACAAAAAACTAGAGCAGGTTGTGCGCCGAGCTACGAGTTACAACTTGAAGTTAACCCTTGTGCTATCTTAGATGACCCCACCCTTGTATTGACCTGTTCTCCCTACCATGACAAAGGTGGATAAAGGTGGAAAGATTTCATGTAATCCATGGACACCAGTGAAGATCACAAATCATTGAAGAAAAAAGGTTCAGAGCACTGTCTAGTGGGTCTAGATGACCCCACTCCCAAAGTTAAAGTGCCTAGGATTGCACAAGGGTTACACTTTAACAAATGCCACATTCGTCAATAGGCTGTGCCTTGTGTGGGACACTTAATAACAGCTGATGGGCTAAAACCAGACCCAGCGAAAACTGAAGCTGTTAGGCGCATGCCGCCCCCTACAGACGAGGAAGGTGTCCGACGATTCCTGGGATTTGTGACTTATCTGTTGAAGTTTGTTCCGAACTTCAGTGAATCCGACACGCCACTAAGGCAACTTACAAAAAGAGATGTGGGATTCATGTGGCAGCCAGCGCAGCAACAAGCCTTTGAGAAGCTCAAGGATATTTGCACCCAACCCCCTGAAATTTTCCCCTCCCCTGAAATTCTTCGATGTGTCGAAATACGATGTGTGGAAATATACTGTGACGCCAGCAGCACCGGTCTGGGTGCTGTGCTGGTACTCGGCTACCGGCGAGTAGCCTTTTCATCAAGATCAATAACAGATGCAGAGACGCGTTATGAGCAGATTGAAAAGGAAATGCTCTCCATTGTCCATGCCTTCACCAAGTTTCTCCACTATGTTTTGAGGAAACATGTCACAGTATTCAATGACCCCAAGCCACTCAAGGACATCTACAAAAAGCCGCTGCTGTCCACACCACTGCATATCCAAAGAATGCGCTTGCAACTTCAGTGGAATGACATCACAGTCAGATACAGAAGAGGCAAGGATATGGAACTGCCGGACACACTGTCTCGAGTTCAACTGTCAGACACACATCAGAGACAGAAGGTCTGGAGTGTGTCTCCATGATCAACTTTCTGTCTTTGAGTGAAGAGAAATACACTGAGCTGCAGACATGCAGACATGAACTGAGTCTTCTCCAACAGGTCATTCAGCATGGCTGGCTGTACAACAGACGACAGGGACCTACCCCTGTGCAGCCATACTGGGACTCAAGAAGTCAACTAGTGGTAACAGATGGCAACGTCTACAAAGGTGTGGTCCCCCCACCATGCAAAAAGACATGCTTTGGCTCTCATACACCAGTCCCACCTGGGAATGGTGAAAAGCAAGCAGCGTGCACGTGAAGTATTATACTGGCCAGGCATGAGCGCCTAGATTGAAAATATGATCAGAAAACTGCCCCAAGTGTTCTAAAGTGCAAAACCAATACCCCAAACTACCACTAATGCTAACTGAAACACCCGAACTACCCTTTGAAGTAGTTGATCTGTTTGAGTACGAGGATAAGCATTACATTGTACTTGTGAATTATTATTCTAAATGCACTGAAGCAGACAAACTAAAATATAAGTGCCTCCGCACTTTTGAGGCACTAAAACCTCAGTTTGGCAGGCATGGCATCCCTGCCATCCTAAAACCAGATTATGGTCCACAGAGTTCATCAGCAGAGTTCAAGGAGTTTTACCAAACTATAGAAACCAACACAAAATATCACACACTCCACACTCCAATAGTGAGGCGGAAAGGGCAGTACAAACTGTTAAAAGACTGATGTGGAGCAAAGCAACGGATAAATATCTTGCATTATTGGACAACCGGACAACACCACTCGAGTCTGCAGAGACTTAAGTCTGCAGGGACACCAGAAGCTAAGGAGGAGCAGTATGCAGTTGGCCCATCAGAGCTACCATCCTTACCCTCAGTGGTTCCCCACTGTTCTACACCACAAGGGAGCAAACCATATCGCATCAGATGAGGCAGAGCAGTGAAGCTTCCTGATAAAGTGGACTTGGCTACATCTAGTGCCAGGTTGTAGTCAGGAACAGATGTAATGCAGACGTGTGATGGAAGTGATGTGCTGGTAACCTCTCCTTCCTAGATTAGTTAATAGAAGCTGGAAAGTTTGTTTATGATGTATTGGGTTAAATTATTTCAAAAAAAAACTACAAGATGCACTAGGATTGCCATTTATTTTGTTATTGTGAACTGTTTTTGTTTTTATTTTATGACTGAGAAAAGGGGATGTAATGTTTGGTGAATTAAGCTATTGCTTTTGAAAATGTCCCTACTGTTATCTGTCGTGCTGAGTTAAGGCTGTCGTAAGCATAATAGTAAACTTTAGAGGAACAATTTTCCCTTTTTGTTGTTTTTCTGGTCAAATTAACATGTTTTTTACAGCGTTTCGTCTAAATTTGGACTATTTTTTAATTTTTAAATTTTTTAACTGTAGAATACAATACAAAAATACAACATTTATAAACATTCAATATAAGAAAAAAAGATAATTCTAAATACAAAACAACTTTGCTTTGATCTTTTTAAAATCTTAACCATTAGAGCCAAATTATGAGTACCGGTAATATAAAAAATGTTTAAACAAACAGGTATTCAATAATAACCAAATAAAGCAATCACAGAAGGAAATAAATAAGTAACTATAAAAATGGAAAAGAGGAAAAAAATAGAAAACATAAAAGTTAATTTATGACACTAATCCAAATTATTTAATGATGTTAATCGTTTTTGAGGCTTTGTATTTTTTGAAGCAGAAATGCATTTTAAATATTGCTGCAGTTCCAGTTTCAGTTGGAAGAATTCTGTTTTTTCATAGCAAATTTACTTTTGTTAAAATGAAATGTAAGCATGAATAACAACATTTTTTTAAAACAAAAGGAGGCATCACGATCTTTCTGTTCAAAATTATGAAAACCAAACATGATGTTTTTATAATAGAGTTGAAATTCAGCTAAAATAGAGTCCGTGATGTATTTGTGCATGTTTTTCCATAATTTGTACGTGAATTCACAAGACCAGAATAAATGAGAGCATGTTTCTGGTTTCTTCTTGTAGAAAGTACAACTGGTGTTTAAGTCAACTTTAAATTTGGATAAGTAATGCTTTGCTGGATAAATGAGATTTCTTTGACTTTGTTGGTTAAACATGATTTTTATGGTAAAGACCAGACTTCTTTCTATTCAATGTTATGTACAAAATTAGCCCGTCAAAAGTTGGACTCTTTTTTTTTTTCTAAATCAACTTTATTGCAAATTATGTCATTTTACAAGGATGTACTTTTAGGTATAAAAAACACAACTGCAAATATCAAATACACATCTGTAACAAACAGAAGAACAAGAATAGGGATAGAAAAAAGCCAGGGGGCTAAACTCTACGAGAAAATACTGAAACTATCACATACAGACAATGTTCTGATTGCTTTTTGCTTCTCTGAATTTCAAATACTGTTGATATACTGATTTAATTCAGAAAGGAATACAGTGAAACAAGGTTTTCTACCAGATAATTTACATTTATGAACATGGAATTTACCCAAAATTAGTAAAAGATTTTTAAAAAAAGCAGCTTTTGCACATTTTTTGATATTAGACCCAACAAAACATCTTTACAAAATAAGACAAAACAAGAATCAATTTCATCATTAATAAAATCACACATCTTCTGCCAAAACACCTTAACTTTGGAAGACAAAAGTTGGACTCAATCGTTCCTCCGCAAATCCATGTGACGTCATCAGCGTCACGTGGAGGACGGAGAACCTTCATCGTAAGGTTTTTAAACGATAACAAGAACATTTCGAGTTGTTTATTTTCCGGATCCATGGTCACCATGACAACAGTGTCTTCTAAACCCTTGCAAATGTTGGAAAGTCTTCATTCCGTCGAGCGACCACTTAGTGCCAACACGACTGAGCTGAACTTGACTGTTTTTTTGGCGACAAGATCGACTCTTTCCATGATGAAAGGTGACATGAATTCTTGTTTGAAAGATCTGCAGAGCCAGGTGGAAATTCTGCAGCAACAGCTGACTGAGTCCAGGACTGAGAACAAGCTCCTCAAAAAAGACCTTAAAACCCAAAGAATGGAGGTGTGGCACTACCAGGATGAAAACGTCGACCTGATTGAGGTATGCTGGAAGAGATTCATCTTGATGCAGGCCTTTTTTCTCTGTATTCTATCCACCTGACCCAGCAGAAAGCTGAAGTTCCCCCAATTTCTCCAATTGAAACATCACACTATCTTCTCAGCATTCCCAGTATTCTGACTTTTTTCTTTTTTATATGTTGTCAGGTAACCAGCAAGCAGAAGAGGAAGATCAAAACTTTGAAAAAGTTGCTTGAAGAAACCTCTGGTTGTCGTGACAACTTGGCAAAGCAGCTCCAAGAGACGGGAGAGCGGCTGGACAACACACAGAACAACCTCCAACATAGGGAGCAGCCCAGCCAGATGGAGAAGCTGGAGGAGCTCACAGAGAAACTGGATGAGACCACCATGGAGCTGAAGGAGAAGAACTGGAAGATAGAGGTGAGGAAGAAGAGATGTGATGGAGGGGGATCAGGTGGAATAATGATTTTATTGCTGTACTAATCCATGCATTCACATCTGCAGTTGTTGGAGGAAATGCTTGAAATCAACAAAATCCTGAACGACTTTCAACAATTGAAGCATGAAGCAGAGACCTTTCTACTCAGATTTGATTCTGCTAAATTGCATGAGCAAATCGATCAGCAGAGCAGAGACATCAAGGTAAACCCGAGAGTTTCTGACTGTTCCAATTCTCAGCCTTTCACTGACAGACAGACATGACAAGTCTCTGTAATTCATTTGGACTTTTTTTGTTTTCTCTAAAACAGAAAAAGCAGAAAAAACTTGAGAAGATTAAGATTTCCTCCAGAAAGTTCTCTGGAGAAACTTGCAAAAAAGGTGCCCAACTAATCTAATTTACTGTAGCATCAGAAATGTCTTATTTCTGATCAGTGGTCTAAGACTTGTACTCCATTTCCAATTTTAGCAAACAAGATGGTGCAGACGGATGGAGATGACCTCATCCCACAGTCTGCATCACGCAAGTCCAAGCGAGTCCGCTTTGCAGCTGAAACCAGCAAACATCAACGAAGCACCGTTACCACGGTAATAGGAATACAGTAATGGTTGATGTAAATGTTTCCTATAGTTACTTTACTGGTGGTTTAAACATTTTTTGGTTTCAGTTTTGTGACAGACCAGTGGAGGGCTCCTTTCCTCCAGAAAAACGCCTGGACAAGATCAATCCAGCTGATCTATTGAAGGAAAAGCTCCAAGAAGATCCTCAGGAGTTTGCAGGTAAGCTTTAGTGATTAGCAATTCCTAATCACAGCAATTCTGTGGAAAATATGAACACGTTACCCACATTGAAAGATGCTGAGATGGAGGTGTTTGTTGTTAGAGTCTTCAAAGAGCAGCCATGTTGGCAGGAGCCCCAAGCGCCGGATCAGGAGGCACTATACACCTAAAAACAACGCTCCTCAAAATCCACCAGAGCCAGAGCCAAGCTGGTTGAAAGAACCATCAGGGAGACTGAGGACATTTTTCAACCACCTCAAGAGGCTCCCTGAATACATTGTGAAGACTGTGAACTAGAACTATAAATAATTATGTGTAAATATTTCAAACTGTAAGTATAAAATCTGTAAAAAGTTCCAACTGTTGGAAATACATCTTTGTGATCATTTTATTTGTTATGGCCATTCATTTTGCTGTTCTCATTGGTCCCCTTCCAAAATCTCCTGCCCCCGTCTCGCCCTCCCATACAAAATGTTCTAACTCGCCCCTGAGTCCATCCCACATTTTCAATAGGAGTCAAGTCAGGGCTTTGTGCAGGCCAATCAAAAACGTTCAGCGTGGTCTTCTGAAGGTAGTTCTTCATCAGGAGCGCCCTTTGTTTTAGATCGCTGTCATGTTGGAAGACAAAGTGACGACACTAACATTCCCCCTCCTGGTGATAAATACATTTAGAATTTGAAACAAATACATACATAAAGTCTGGTTCTAGTGGGCAAATATTTCTGCAGCCACAGGCTGAACTCCATGGATGACAGTTTGCTGCCATCTAGTGGTGAAACTGTATAAGTACATACATTTCCCCCCTTTACAACGGTTAAATATTTTTAGATCTTGTAAAATTATTTCACAGGGACCAAAAGGAAAGTTAAATACTTTGATTTTTATTTTCAAAATGAGTGAAGGTTAAAATAATTTCATGTTTTATTTTTAACCTTGACTTACAGGGAAAAAAACAACAACAACAAGTCAACAGCAAACTACCTCCTTTTTTCGACAACTGCAGAAAGAATGACAAAAACAAACCATATAAGCTGAACAACCTGAAATTGCTGCAATGAAAAAAATAAACACCAGGTTAAGTGGTTACAAATAATGATTCTATTTTGCATTAAAAAAATATTCAAAACAATTTTTTTAAAGTCATAAATGGCGTTTAACAGGATTACTTGGGTTATCTTCTTTATCTTTGTCCTACATTTGTTTTTCTACCGTTTGTTTCAATTAATAAATAAAAGAATGATAATGAGGATTTTCTTTGGTTCTAATAGTATTAACTTAGAGATGTCATTTAGAAATGCGTGATTAAGAAAGTAAACAAAAATAAACCAAGTTTATTTGTCATTTCAAAGATCTTAGGCTTAATGTGTCCATCATTAGCTACATGTCCAGGAAATAATAGAAAACACTGAAAAAATGTCAAGTAGTTTTGTCAACAAGTAGAATCCATCATAATACTGATAACTAAAGGGTTACTAGTAGAAATTCTCAACTACTTCAACAACTTACATCATATAGTGGAGTTTAGCTTTGGGTCCTTATGGTTCTACAGTTTTGAGAAGAATGTGTTCATTTGAAGCAGAAGTGTCACTAAACAGTGTCTTGATGGTGCAGCCCAGTCATCAAAAACTATTCCACATCCATTTAGTCAACAGACCAGGGTTTTATCAGGTAAACAAGCTCAGTGAAAAAAAATCAACCTTCCATTACGACCATCTGTAGCAACAAAATAATGCTTTGACCCAGTTTGGAAGCTTTAGTACAATGACTTATTTAGAATAAAAACTATTGTCTGTACAAAAGTAATATATTAAATATTGCGGGTCATCTGCCTGAAGCTGCCCTGTCCCAAGTGTGAACCAGTTCTTTTCCTTCCCGTCTCAGTGTTTTGTCTGCAGAAAAATATCTCAATATTGGACCTCTTGCAAGGCTGAAGTAAGCTCTGTCATCCAGGTGGAATACATATCAACAGAGACATGTTACCTGAACACTGTTGACTTTTGACTCAGAAGGAAGAGACCAATGAAGCGCAAGATGTATCTTCTAAATTCAGGAGCAAATAGATCAGCTGAGCAGAGACATCAGCCAAAGAGTTTCTGACTGTTCCATCCTCAGCCTTTCACTGACAGACAGATAAAATTCTTAATAAGCCAAACAAGCCAGTCTTTTAAACAGCTCATTGAAATGAACTGATCCAAAAGCTTCAGGTCCCAGAAACCCAATCTCTAGTGGGCGGGGCATGCCAGGTAGGTGTATATCAGGTAGGGGCGTGGTCATTGTCATTTCCAGAGTCATTATTGTATTTATCTGGATTAATATTCATTCTTGGATTATGTTGATGGTTCAGACTGATGGCTGTCACTTCACAGGAACTTCTTTTTATGGCCTTCCGGTCAAATAAACTTTGAGTTAAAATAAGTTGGACTCAATCGTCCCCCCCCCCTCAACCAAGTGACGTCATCGGCATCACGTGGAGGACGTCGGAAGCTTTATCGACATAAAAATGAATAAACCTTTATCGACAGGTTTTAAATGATAACATGAAACACTTTTGACAACATGACAACAGCGTCTTCTAAAACCTTTCAAACGTTGGGAAATCTTCATTCCGTCTAGCGACCAGTTAGTGTCAACATCACTTTGCTGAACTTGACAGGTTTTTTTGCGACATCAACATGATGGAAAGTGGCACGAAGAAGGAGACCCGGGTGGACCAGCTCCCTGTACGCCAGCTGGAGGAGGAGGAAGATGTTTACAGCACGGACAGATCCGGTTGGTCCAGTTCTTCCTCCTCTTACCGGGATCCTTGTGAAGAGAGCCCTGATGACGTGTCTCAACGTTTAATCATCCCTGAAAGGAGCCCAGCTGGACCTACAAGAGGTATTATTTCTGGAGCATTTGGATTATTTTGATGCGGGAAAACAACAATGGGCTGAACTTTATGAAAGTAAAATGTGAATGGATTTGACATGAATTCTTTTTTGAAAGATCTGCAGAGGCAGGTGGAAATTCTGCAGCAACAGCTGACTGAGTCCAGGACTGAGAACAAGCTCCTGAAAGAGGACCTTGAAATCCAAAGGATGGAGCTGCAGTACTACCAGGACGAAAACGTCCACCTGATTAAGGTATGGTTGAAGAGATTCATCTTGATGCAGTTCTTTTATTCTCTGTCTCTATCCACCTGACCCAGCAGAAAGCTGAAGTTCCCCCAATTTCTCCAATTGAAATATCACACTATATTCTCAGCATTCCCAGTATTCTAAATTTTTTCTTTTTTATATGTTGTGAGGTAACCAGCAAGCAGAAGATGGAGATCAAAACTTTGAAAAAGTTGCTTGAAGAAACCTCTGGTTGCCGTGACAACTTGGCAAAGCACCTCCAAGAGAGGGGAAAGCGGCTGGACACCACACAGAACAACCTCCAACAGCTGCATGGGAGCAGCCCAGCAGGATGGAGAGTCATCAGGAGTGTTTTATCTATGATCAGCATTCTAAGATCATCATTTATTATATGAAACAAATAAATAAATAAATTCTGCCTAAAATATCCGCACTGTTGTTCAAGCATTTTGCATTTTAGAACTTCCAGCACCTAAAGGCTCAAATCCCTGAAACCTAAGTAAAGCTTAAATGAACAGAGGACTTCCTATGGATAGTTTCTGACTCAGAATCAAAAAATATATACATTTAATATTTCCAGCCTCTGAGATTTCCATGTTTTGAAATATGGCATTCCATTTTCACAGTAAAAAGAGAGAATTGGTTCATCAAATATAGACGTTCATCAATACAAATACAAGAAAGCTAACTTGGAGCTACTGTAACTAATGGTCTGACCAAAAACTAAAAATAAAATATTAATAATAATGATGTTAGGAATTTGGAGAAATTTGAACTATCGTAACAAATCAATGTATTGAAATCAGTAAAGGTAATTTCTATTCTAGTCTGTATTTCCTTTAACTTATTTCAAGTGACAAACAATGGCTACATTCACATCTGCACACTTAAGATGCCAAGTACTTGGAAGTACGTGAAAAAAAAAACAATGGCATGCTTGCTACACATGACTCATTAAAGATGCATTCTGGTGAAAATTGTGTTTTTTGTTTTTTTAACAGGTTCTTGTAGCATTTTTCTTATGGTGGATGACATACATGAAGAAAATGAAGCTTAAAGTGCTGCTCTCATCAGTTTCGATGCATCCACTTGTAGACAACTACATCCAAGTTGGTCTTTGTTTTCCTTGTCTAAGCTGGCATTGCTCGCCATGAATAATTTTAACCGTCAAATGAAAAAGGCAAGATCAGACTACTTCTCACAATTAATTAATACCAATAGAAATAATCCCAGGGTACTTTTTAAGGTCATTAATCAGCTAAGTGAAGCCCCACATACTAGCAATTTACCGACTTCCCCAGTAATCTGTGAGCAATTTGCAAATCATTTTATTAACAAAATTTCTAACATTAGGTCTCAGATATCCATTACCAAATCTCTGTCACCTCCTTTTCTGCCAACTCCACCTGCAAGACCCACAGTGATCTTTGAAGACTTTCAGGCAATCTCCCCCAACACTCTTTCTGAGATTGTTTATAAAATGAAACCATGCCATTGCTCTCTGGACATTATGCCAGTTAGATTTTTTAAAGAAATATATGGATCTGTTAGCTCCTACATACTGTTCTTAATGAACACATCTCTTTCAACTTGCACAGTCCCAGATGATTTTAAGGCTGCTATGATTCAGCCACTATTGAAAAAACCCTCCCTGGACCCAAGTTGCTTTGAGCATTACAGACCAATTTCAAAACTACCTTTTTTGGCTAAGATCCTGGAAAAGCTAGTAGCTGAGCAGGTAATTTCCTTTTTAAATAAAAATAGATTATTTGAGACCCTTCAATCTGGGTTTAAGGCCAACCACAGCACAGAGACTGTCTTGCTGAGAGTAATGAATGACCTTTTAATGGCTGCAGACTCAGGAAAAATATCGATTTTAGTTCTTTTAGATCTCAGTGCAGCATTTGATACAGTGGACCACTCCATTTTATTATAACGTTTAAAATCTTGGGTTGGGTTTTCTGGCACAGTTTTTAACTGGTTTTATTCTTATTTATCGGACAGGTTTTTTAATGTTTTCATCGGCAATTTTTGCTCATCCAAGGTGAAAATGACATGTGGCGTTCCCCAGGGTTCGGTACTGGGACCTCTGCTATTTTCAATTTACATGTTACCACTGGGGGAGATAATACGCCAACATAACCTTAATTTTCATTTTTATGCCGATGATACGCAACTGTACTTATCTTTTAAACCTGGTGACCTTGGTCTTTTAAATAATCTCAATAGCTGCATTGCTGATATTAAAACCTGGATGGCCCAAAATTTTCTGCAGTTGAACATGGACAAAACTGATGTGATTATTTTTGGTTCAGTTGAGGCCCGACATGGTGTGGCTTCGAAATTGGAGTCTCTATCGAACAATGTTTCTTCAAGCTGCAGAAATCTGGGGGTGATTTTTGATACTGATCTTAATCTGGAGACACATGTTAAATCAGTGGTCAAATCTTGTTTCTGGCAACTACATAGGTTATACAGGATAACCCCCCTCCTATCAAAAAAATGTCTTGAGATGGTGATTCATGCTTTCATTTTTTCCCGTTTGGACTATTGTAACGCACTCTACACATGCCTTTCACAGCAGAGTGTGTATCAACTCCAGTTAGTCCAAAATGCTGCCGCCAGACTCATAACTGGAACCAGAATGAGAGACCACATCACTCCAGTTTTAGCGTCTTTGCACTGGCTCCCAGTCCGTTTTAGAATAGATTTTAAGATTTTATTGATTGCTTTTAAAGCACTCTGTGGTCTGGCCCCTAAATATATAGCCGATCTCCTCACTCCTTACGTACCTGGTCGCAATCTTAGATCTTTGGCAAAAGGCCTTTTAACACTCCCACAATCTAGATTGAAGACCAGGGGAGATAGGGCCTTTGCTGTAAGAGCCCCAACACTCTGGAACAGTCTCCCTGAAGAGATCAGGCTCGCTGGGTCCCTACCAGTATTTAAATCTCTTTTAAAAACTTACCTCTTCAGGTGTGCTTTTAATGATTTTATTGGTTCTTAAATCTAAACATTGTATTTTATTGATTTTATTGATTTTACTGATTTATCTATTTTATTGATTCTAACCACTATCACCATCTCATATGTGTGCTGGTTTTATTTCTCCATACTGGAAACTGTTTTTAACACTGATTTTGTCTCATATTAACTGTACAGCACTTTGTAATCTGGATTTCGAAAAGTGCTATATAAATAAAGTTTATTATTATTATTATTATGGCCCGCAGCAGTCATAGACTGCAAGGACCATATTGTAACTGGTACGAGGGTCGAACACTCAAAAAGTCCAAAACGTCAAAAAAACGCGTCAAAACGCCAAAAAATGGGGTCAAAAGTCGCCCAAAGCACAAAACAACACGACAATTGTGTAACGCAACAAAAATACACACACACACGCACAACACCAACGCAAAAACGTAAAAATTGTAGTCGCAAAAATGACGACAAAAGCACAAAAAAGCCCAAAAAAGCCCTCAAAAGACGGGTTTAAAGCCAAACAGACATGCCCAGCCTATAGTAAAAGACAGGCCGCATTGAAATACATAGGCCACCTGACTGCAAAAACTTCTATATTGTTTCTGCTTCGTTTCATTATTATTATTATTCTTCTTGCACACTAACGGCGTCTTTGAGCTTAATTTTGACCCCCGCCACATACCCGAAAACTCACCAAAATTGGCACACATCTGGGATAAATTGAAAATGAATTTTCGGCAAAGAGAACGTCACCCCCCCGAAGTCGATGACATCACAGCGAGCGTTCCCGTAAAAAAAATGAATGGGCCGAAAATCGCTTATGGGGCCAAAAAAAAATATTTCAAATTAGAGCAACGAAACCAAAACACGCGTGTTGGAGATATCCCATAGAAGTTCTGAAATCATTATGGGATGGCCACACGACCTACGGCTTGGCGGCCATTTTGTGGCGAACTCAGAGAAATGGCGATTTTCGTGTTTTTTCACAATATGGGAAAACGACACTTTTGTTCAAGCGATTTTCACGAAATTGCACACACATGCCACAAACACGATTCTACAACTACCAAAGAAGTTTTGTTGACCTTTGACCTTGGCAAGGGGCGGCCATCTTGAATTTTCATAAAAAAGCACCTTTAGTAACGGATACAAACGAAAACTCGTCCTAGGGATTTTTATCAATCTTTTTGAAACTTCTCGGGCATCAATGGCAAGCTACTGTGGACAAAATGTTGGAATTAGAAGTTGTAGAATTTGAAACGCGTGCGCGTGGCGAATTCGCAACCGTCGCCATTTTAGCTAGCTCGCACATATTTTATCGGAATAGCCTGAAAATGAAATATGCGATACCCTGGCCCACACTGAACAAAATGATGTCACACAAGACAAAATCCATTAAGGAATGTGTCCGTGGTAAACAAAAAACGATCGCAAAAAAAAGTGCTGACTCGGCTAAAAAAAAAAATTTCGGATTTTTTTTTTAAGAATCGGCTAGCGAAACCCAGATAACTTTGTCGGGTATATCCAAAGAAAGTTTTGAAATCATTACGTGATGGCAACACGACCTACGGTTTGGCGGCCATTTTGTGCCAAAATCGGCCATTTTGAGTTTTTCGCGTTTTTACACAATATGGAAAAAGGAACTTTTTTTTGAGCGATTTTCACGAAATTTGACTCGCATGTCCGTAGCATAAGTCTACAATTACCTCTGGAGTTTTGTCGACCTTTGACCTCAGGAAAAGGCGGCCATCTTGAATTTTCGATAAATATTACCTTTATTGGCAGATTCAAACGTAAACTTGTCGTTGGAATTTTCAACGATTGTCTCGAAACTTTTTGGGCATCAATGACAAGCTACTGTGGAAAAAATGTTGGAATTAGAAGTTGTAGATTTTGAATGGCGTGCGTGTGGCAAGCTAGCAAAGTGGCGCAGTGTTATAACTCCCATGCATTTTAATACAATACAATGAAAATTGAATGCATGCATTCATGCCTGAAACTGAATACATTGAAAAACACTGGATATGGACATATAAGGAATATGGGCGTGGTTAGCATAAAACCACTGTTGCTAAGGACGACAAAAAGTTTACTTTTACCGATTTGTCCGAAACTGACGTCAATCTGTTCGTCCTCCCGAGGGGACCAAAACATAAAATGGTTGCTATGGAGATAAAATCAACAGAGAAGGCGCCATTTTGGAAAAAGTGGGTTTTTTATCAACTTATGACATATAGCTCTCACCAATGGAGGAATGTGTTTTTCTGAGTCAGTTGATGATGCTGATCGCAATGCTAGCACTTTTAGCCACATTAGCATAGCTAGCATAGTTAGCATAATTAGCATTTTTAGTAATGTGTTTTTCTGAGTAAGTTGATGATGCTGATCGCTATGCTAGCACTTTTAGCCACATTAGCATAGCTAGCATAGTTAGCATAATTAGCATTTTAGGTAATGTGTTTTTCTGAGTCAGTTGATGATGCTGATCGCTATGCTAGCACTTTTAGCCACATTAGCATAGCTAGCATTGTTAGCATAATTAGCATTTTAGGTAATGTGTTTTTCTGAGTCAGTTGATGATGCTGATCACAATGCTAGTACTTTTAGCCACATTACTATAGCTAGCATAGTTAGCATAATTAGCATATGCAGTTTTGACTAGCCATTATCAAAAGTTTGCGGTGAGGGCGGTGGTGCGTAGAGTTGGGCGTGGAAGGCGGGTTGCGTCTGCGGGCCATACAACGCCGCTTGCGGCTTTAATTATGGCCCGCAGCAGTCATAGACTGCAAGGACCATATTGTAACTGGTACGAGGGTCGAACACTCAAAAAGTCCAAAACGTCGAAAAAACGCGTCAAAACGCCAAAAAATGGAGTCAAAAGTCACCCAAAGCACACAACGACACGACAATTGTGTAACGGAACAAAAATAAACACACACACGCACAACACCCCCGCACAAACGACAAAATTGTAGTCGCAAAAATGACGACAAAAACACAAAAAAGCCCCAAAAAGCCCTCAAAAGACGGGTTTAAAGCCAAAAAGACATGCCCAGCCTATAGTAAAAGACAGGCCGCATTGAAATACATAGGCCACCTGACTGCAAAAACTTCTATATTGTTTCTGCTTCGTTTCATTATTATTATGGCCCGCAGCAGTCATAGACTGCAAGGACCATATTGTAACTGGTACGAGGGTCGAACACTCAAAAAGTCCAAAACGTCAAAAAAACGCGTCAAAACGCCAAAAAATGGGGTCAAAAGTCGCCCAAAGCACAAAACGACACGACAATTGTGTAACACAACAAAAATACACACACACACGCACAACACCAACGCACAAACGTCAAAATTGTAGTCGCAAAAATGACGACAAAAAACCAAAAAAGCCCCAAAAAGCCCTCAAAGAACGGGTTTAAAGCCAAAAAGACATGCCCAGCCTATAGTAAAAGACAGGCCGCATTGAAATACATGGGAAATCCTAACCGCAAAAACTTCTATATTGTTTCTGCTTCGTTTCATTATTATTATTCTTCTTGCACACTAACGGCGTCTTTGAGCTTAATTTTGACCCCCGCCACATACCCGAAAACTCACCAAAATTGGCACACATCTGGGATAAATTGAAAATGAATTTTCGGCAAAGAGAACGTCACCCCCCCGAAGTCGATGACATCACAGCGAGCGTTCCCGTAAAAAAAATGAATGGGCCGAAAATCGCTTATGGGGCCAAAAAAAAATATTTCAAATTAGAGCAACGAAACCAAAACACGTGTGTTGGAGATATCCCAAAGAAGTTCTGAAATCATTATGGGATGGCCACACGACCTACGGCTTGGCGGCCATTTTGTGGCGAACTCAGAGAAATGGCGATTTTCGTGTTTTTTCACAATATGGGAAAACGACACTTTTGTTCAAGCGATTTTCACGAAATTGCACACACATGCCACAAACACGATTCTACAACTACCAAAGAAGTTTTGTTGACCTTTGACCTTGGCAAGGGGCGGCCATCTTGAATTTTCATAAAAAAGCACCTTTAGTAACGGATACAAACGAAAACTCGTCCTAGGGATTTTTATCAATCTTTTTGAAACTTCTCGGGCATCAATGGCAAGCTACTGTGGACAAAATGTTGGAATTAGAAGTTGTAGAATTTGAAACGCGTGCGCGTGGCGAATTCGCAACCGTCGCCATTTTAGCTAGCTCGCACATATTTTATCGGAATAGCCTGAAACTGAAATATGCGATACCCTGGCCCACACTGAACAAAATGATGTCACATACGACAAAATCCATAAAGGAATGTGGCCGTGGTAAACAAAAAACGATCGCAAAAAAAAGTGCTGACTCGGCTAAAAAAAAAAATTTCGGATTTTTTTTTTAAGAATCGGCTAGCGAAACCCAGATAACTTTGTCGGGTATATCCAAAGAAAGTTTTGAAATCATTACGTAATGGCGACACGACCCACGGTTTGGCGGCCATTTTGTGCCAAAATCTGCCATTTTGAGTTTTTCGCGATTTTACACAATATGGAAAAATGAACTTTTTTTCGAGCGATTTTCACGAAATTTGACGCGCATGTCCCTAGCGTAAGTCTACAATCACCTCTGGAGTTTCGTCGACCTTTGACCTCGGGAAAAGGCGGCCATCTTGAATTTTCTATAAAAAACACCTTTACCACCGGATTCAAACGTAAACTTGTCGTTGGAATTTTCATCGATCGTCTCGAAACTTTTTGGGCATCAATGGCAAGCTACTGTGGAAAAAATGTTGGAATTAGAATTTGTAGATTTTGAATGGCGTGCGCGTGGCAAGCTAGCAAAGTGGCGCAGTGTTATAATTCCCATGCATTTCAATACAATACAGTGAAAATTGAATGCATGCATTAATGCCTGAAACTGAATACATTGAAAAACACTGGATCTGGACATATAAGGAATGTGGGCGTGGTTAGCATAAAACCACTGTTGCTAAGGACAACAAAAAGTTTACTTTTATCGATTTGTCCGAAACTGACGTCAATCTGTTCGTCCTCCCAAGGGGACCGAAACATAAAATGGTTGCTATGGAGATAAAATTAACAGAAAAGCCACAATTTTGGAAAAAGTGGGTTTTTTATCAACTTATGGCATATAGCTCTCACCAATGGAGGAATGTGTTTTTCTGAGTCAGTTGATGATGCCGATAGCTATGCTAGCACTTTTAGCCACATTAGCATAGCTAGCATAGTTAGCATAATTAGCATTTTTAGTAATGTGTTTTTCTGAGTAAGTTGATGATGCTGATCGCTATGGTAGCACTTTTAGCCACATTAGCATAGCTAGCATAGTTAGCATAATTAGCATTTTTAGTAATGTGTTTTTCTGAGTAAGTTGATGATGCTGATCGCTATGGTAGCACTTTTAGCCACATTAGCATAGCTAGCATATTTAGCATAATTAGCATTTTAGGTAATGTGTTTTTCTGAGTCAGTTGATGATGCTGATCGCTATGCTAGCACTTTTAGCCACATTAGCATAGCTAGCATAGTTAGCATAATTAGCATTTTAGGTAATGTGTTTTTCTGAGTCAGTTGATGATGCTGATCGCTATGCTAACACTTTTAGCCACATTAGCATAGCTAGCATAATTAGCATTTTAGGTAATGTGTTTTTCTGAGTCAGTTGATGATGCTGATCGCTATGCTAGCATTTTTAGCCACATTAGTATAGCTAGCATAGTTAGCATAATTAGCATATGCAGTTTTGACTAGCCTTCATCAAAAGTGGGGGCTGAGGGCGGTGAGGGCGGTGAGGGCGGTGGTGCGTAGAGTTGGGCGTGGAAGTCGGGTTGCGTCTGCGGGCCATACAACGCCGCTTGCGGCTTTAATTATTATTCTTCTTGCACACTAACGGCGTCTTTGAGCTTAATTTTGACCCCCGCCACATACCCGAAAACTCACCAAAATTGGCACACACCTGGGATAAATTGAAAATGAATTTTCGGCAAAGAGAACGCCACCCCCCCGAAGTCGATGACATCACGGCGAGCGATCCCGTAAAAAAAATGAATGGGCCGAAAATCGCTTATGGGGCCAAAAAAAAATATTTTGGAATACAGTTACGAAACCAAAACACGCGTGTTGGAGATATCCCAAAGAAGATTTGAAATCATTATGGGATGGCCACACGACCTACAGCTTGGCGGCCATTTTGTGGCGAACTCAGAGAAATGGCGATTTTCGTGTTTTTTGACAATATGGGAAAACGACACTTTTGTTTATGCGATTGTCACGAAATTGCACACACATGCCAAGACCCTGATTCTACAATAACCAAAGAAGTTTCGTTGACCTTTGACCTTGGGAAGGGGCGGCCATCTTGAATTTTTATAAAAAAGCACCTTTAGTAACGTATACAAACGAAAACTCGTCCTAGGGATTTTTATCGATCTTTTTGAAACTTCTCAGGCATCAATGGCAAGCTACTGTGGACAAAATGTTGGAATTAGAAGTTGTAGAATTTGAAACGCGTGCGCGTGGCGAATTCGCAACCGTCGCCATTTTAGCTAGCTCGCACATATTTTATCGGAATAGCCTTAAACTGAAATATGCGATACCCTGGCCCACACTGAACAAAACGATGTCACATACGACAAAATCGATAAAGGAATGTGGCCGTGGTAAACAAAAAACCGTCGCAAAAAAAAGTGCTGACTCGGCAAAAAAATTTTTTTTCGGATTTTATTTTTAAGAATCGGCTAACGAAACCCAGATAACTTTGTCGGGTATATCCAAAGAAAGTTTTGAAATCATTACGTGATGGCCACACGACCTACGGTTTGGCGGCCATTTTGTGCCAAAATCTGCCATTTTGAGTTTTTCGCGTTTTTAAACGATATGGAAAAATGAACTTTTTTTCGAGCGATTTTCACGAAATTTGACTCGCATGTCCCTAGCGTAAGTCTACAATCACCTTTGGAGTTTCGTCGACCTTTGACCTCGGGAAAAGGCGGCCATCTTGAATTGTCTATAAAAAAACACCTTAACCACCAGATTCAAACGTAAACTTGTCGTTGGAATTTTCTTCGATCGTCTAAAAAATTTTTGGGCATCAATGGCAAGCTACTGTGTAAAAAATGTTGGAATTAGAAGTTGTAGATTTTGAACGGCGTGCGCGTGGCAAGCTAGCAAAGTGGCGCATTGTTATAACTCCCATGCATTTCAATACAATACAGTGAAAATTGAATGCATGCATTAATGCCTGAAACTGAATACATTGAAAAACACTGGATATGGACATATAAGGAATGTGGGCGTGGTTAGCATAAAACCACTGTTGCTAAGGACGACAAAAAGTTTACTTTTACCGATTTCTCCGAAACTGACGTCAATCTGTTCGTCCTCCCGAGGGGACCAAAACATAAAATGGTTGCTATGGAGATAAAATCAACAGAAAAGCCGCCATTTTGGAAAAAGTGGGCTTTTTAGCAACTTATGACATATAACTCTCACCAATGGAGGAATGTGTTTTTCTGAGTCAGTTGATGATGCTGATCGCTATGCTAGCACTTTTAGCTATGTTAGCATAGCTAGCATAGTTAGCATAATTAGCATTTTAGGTTATGTGTTTTTCTGAGTCAGTTGAAGATGCTGATTGCTATGCTAGCACTTTTAGCCACATTAGCATAGTTAGCATAGTTAGCATAATTAGCATTTTAGGTAATGTGTTTTTCTGAGTCAGTTGATGATGCTTATCGCTATGCTAGCACTTTTAGCCACATTAGCATAGCTAGCATAGTTAGCATAATTAGCATTTTAGGAAATGTGTTTTTTTGAGTCAGTTGATGATGCTAATCGCAATGCTAGCTCATTTAGGCACATTAGCATAGCTAGCATAGTTAGCATAATTAGCATTTTAGGAAATGTGTTTTTCTGAGAGAGTTGATTATGCTGATCGCTATTCTAGGACTTTTAGTCACATTAGCATAGTTAGCATAGTTAGCATTATGAGCAAATCCAGCCTTGATTAGCTTTTAATTTGTGGGCGGAGAGGGCCGCGGTAGTGCGTAGAGTTGGGCGTGGAAGGCGGGTTGCGTCTGCGGGCCATACAACGCCGCTTGCGGCTTTAATTCTTCTTCTTTCTTTCTTCCACTTTGAGCCAAAATTTGACCCCCACCACATACCCGAAAACTCACCAAAATTGGCACACACCTAGGATAAATTGAAAATGAATTTTCGGCAAAGAAAACGTCACCCCCCCCACGATGATGACATCACGGCGAGCAATCCCGTCAAAAAAATGAATGGGCCGAAAATCGCTTATGGGGCCAAAAAAAAATATTTCAAAATACAGTTACGAAACCAAAACAGGCGTGTTGGAGATATCCCAAAGAAGTTATGAAATTATTATGGGATGGCCACACGACCTGCGGCTTGGCGGCCATTTTGTGGCGAACTCAGAGAAATGGCGATTTTCGTGTTTTTTGACAATATGGGAAAATGACACTTTTGTTTAAGCGATTGTCACGAAATTGCACACACATGCCAAGACCCTGATTCTACAATAACCAAAGAAGTTTCGTTGACCTTTGACCTTGGGAAGGGGCGGCCATGTTGAATTTTCTTAAAAAAGCACCTTTAGTAACGTATACAAACGAAAACTCGTCCTAGGGATTTTTATCGATCTTTTTGAAACTTCTCGGGCATCAATGGCAAGCTACTGTGGACAAAATGTTGGAATTAGAAGTTGTAGAATTTGAAACGCGTGCGCGTGGCGAATTCGCAACCGTCGCCATTTTAGCTAGCTCGCACATATTTTATCGGAATAGCCTGAAACTGAAATATGCGATACCCTGGCCCACACTGAACAAAACGATGTCACATACGACAAAATCGATAAAGGAATGTGGCCGTGGTAAACAAAAAACCGTCGCAAAAAAAAGTGCTGACTCGGCAAAAAAAAAAAATTTTCGGATTTTATTTTTAAGAATCGGCTAACGAAACCCAGATAACTTTGTCGGGTATATCCAAAGAAAGTTTTGGAATCATTACGTGATGGCGACACGACCTACGGTTTGGCGGCCATTTTGTGCCAAAATATGCCATTTTGCGTTTTTCGCGTTTTTACACGATATGGAAAAATGAACTTTTTTTCGAGCGATTTTCACGAAATTTGACGCACATGTCCTTAGCGTAAGTCTACAATCACCTCTGGAGTTTCGTCGACCTTTGACCTCGGGAAAAGGCGGCCATCTTGAATTTTCTATAAAAAACACCTTAACCACCAGATTCAAACGTAAACTTGTCGTTGGAATTTTCTTCGATCGTCTCAAAACTTTTTGGGCATCAATGGCAAGCTACTGTGTAAAAAATGTTGGAATTAGAAGTTGTAGATTTTGAACGGCGTGCGCATGGCAAGCTAGCAAAGTGGCGCACTGTTATAACTCCCATGCATTTCAATACAATACAGTGAAAATTGAATGCATGCATTAATGCCTGAAACTGAATACATTGAAAAACACTGGATATGGACATATAAGGAATGTGGGCGTGGTTAGCATAAAACCACTGTTGCTAAGGACAACAAAAAGTTTACTTTTACCGATTTGTCCGAAACTGACGTCAATCTGTTCATTCCTCCGAGGGGACCAAAACATAAAATGGTTGCTATGGAGATAAAATCAACAGAAAAGCCGCCATTTTGGAAAAAGTGGTTTTTTTATCAACTTATGACACATAGCTCTCACCAATGGAGGAATGTGTTTTTCTGAGTCAGTTGATGATGCAGATCGCTATGCTAGCACTTTTAGCTATGTTAGCATAACTAGCATAGTTAGCATAATTAGCATTTTAGCTAATGTGTTTTTCTGAGTCAATTGATGATAATGATTGCTATGCTAGCACTTTTAGCCACATTAGCATAGCTAGCATAGTTAGCATAATTAGCATTTTAGGTAATGTATTTTCTGAGTCAATTGATGATGCTGTTCACAATGCTAGCACTTTCAGCCACATTAGCATAGCTAGCATAGTTAGCATAATTAGCATTTTAGATAATGTGTTTTTCTGAGTCAGTTAATGATGCTGATCGCTATGCTAGCACTTTTAGCCACATTAGCATAGCTAGCATAGATAGCATAATTAGCATTTTAGGTGATGTGTTTTTTTGAGTCAGTTAATGTTGCTGATCGCTATGCTAGCACTTTTAGCCACATTAGCATAGCTAGCATAGTTAGCATAATTAGCATTTTAGGTAATGTGTTTTTCTGAGTCAGTTGATGATGCTGATCGCTATGCTAGCACTTTTAGCCACATTAGCATAGCTAGCATAGTTAGCATTATTAGCATTTTAGATAATGTGTTTTTCTGAGTCAGTTAAAGATGCTGATCGCAATGCTAGCACTTTTAGCCACATTAGCATAGCTAGCATAGTTAGCATAATTAGCATTTTAGGTAATGTGTTTTTCTGAGTCAGTTGATGATGCTGATCGCTATGCTAGCACTTTTAGCCACATTAGCATAGCTAGCATAGCTAGCATAGTTAGCATAATTAGCATATGCAGTTTTGACTAGCCTTCATCAAAAGTGTGCGGTGAGGGCGGTGAGGGCGGTGGTGCGTAGAGTTGGGCGTGGAAGGCGGGTTGCGTCTGCGGGCCATACAACGCCGCTTGCGGCTTTAATTATTCTTCTTCTTTCTTTCTTCCACTTTGAGTGAAAATTTGACCCCCGCCACATACCCGAAAACTCACCAAAATTGGCACACACCTAGGATAAATTGAAAATGAATTTTCGGCAAAGAGAACGTCACCCCCCCCACGATGATGACATCACGGCGAGCGATCCCGTCAAAAAAATGAATGGGCCGAAATTTGTTTATGGGGCCAAAAAAAAAATATTTCAAAATAGACTTATGAAACCTAAACACACGTGTTGAAGATATCCCAAAGACGTTATGAAATCATTATGGGATGGCCACACGACCTACGGCTTCCCGGCCATTTTGCGGCGAACTCAGAGAAATGGCGATTTTCCTGTTATTTGACAATATGGGAAAACGAAACTTTTGTTTAAGCGATTTTGACGAAATTGCATACACATGCCAAGACCTTGATTCTACAATAACCAAATAAGTTTCATTGACCTTTGACCTTGGCAAGGGGCGGCCATCTTGAATTTTCATAAAAAAGCACCTTTAGTAACGGATACAAACGAAAACTCGTCCTAGGGATTTTTATCAATCTTTTTGAAACTTCTCGGGCATCAATGGCAAGCTACTGTGGACAAAATGTTGGAATCAGAAGTTGTAGAATTTGAAACGCGTGCGCGTGGCGAATTCGCAACCGTCGCCATTTTAGCTAGCTCGCACATATTTTATCGGAATAGGCTGAAACTGAAATATGCGATACCTTGGTCCACACTGAACAAAACGATGTCACGCACGACAAAATCGATAAAGGAATGTGGCCGTGGTAAACAAAAAACGATCGCAAAAAAAAGTGCTGACTCGGCTAAAAAAAAAAAATTCGGATTTTATTTTTAAGAATCGGCTAACGAAACCCAGATAACTTTGTCGGGTAAATCCAAACAAAGTTTTGAAATCATTACGTGATGGCGACACGACCTACCGTTTGGAGGCCATTTTGTGCCAAAATCTGCCATTTTGCGTTTTTCGCGATTTTACACAATATGGAAAAATGAACTTTTTTTCGAGCGATTTTCACGAAATTTGACTCGCATGTCGCTAGCGTAAGTGTACAATCACCTTTGGAGTTTCGTCGACCTTTGACCTCGGGAAAAGGCGGCCATCTTGAATTTTCTATAAAAAACACCTTTACCACCGGATTCAAACGTAAACTTGTCGTTGGAATTTTCATCAATCGTCTCGAAACTTTTTGGGCATCAATGGCAAGCTACTGTGGAAAAAATGTTGGAATTAGAAGTTGTACATTTTGAACGGCGTGTGCGTCGCAAGCTAGCAAAGTGGCGCACTGTTATAACTCTCATGCATTTCAATACAATACAGTGAAAATTGAATGCATGCATTCATGCCTGAAACAGATTACATTGAAAAACACTGGATATGGACATATAAGGAATGTGGGCGTGGTTAGCATAAAACTCCTGTTGCTAAGGACAACAAAAAGTTTACTTTTACCGATTTGTCCGAAACTGAAGTCAATCTGTTCGTCCTCCCGAGGGGACCAAAACATAAAATGGTTGCTATGGAGATAAAATCAACAGAAAAGCCGCCATTTTGGAAAAAGTGGGTTTTTTAGCAACTTATGACATATAACTCTCACCAATGGAGGAATGTGTTTTTCTGAGTCAGTTGATGATGCTGATGGCTATGCTAGCAATTTTAGCCACATTAGCATAGCTAGCATAGTTAGCATAATTAGCATTTTAGGGAATGTGTTTTTTTGAGTCAGTTGATGATGCTGATCGCTATGCTAGCACTTTTAGCTATGTTAGCATAGCTAGCATAGTTACCATAATTAGCATTTTAGGTAATGTGTTTTTCTGAGTCAGTTGAAGATGCTGATTGCTATGCTAGCACTTTTAGCCACATTAGCATAGTTAGCATAGTTAGCATAATTAGCATTTTAGGTAATGTGTTTTTCTGAGTCAGTTGATGATGCTGATCGCTATGCTAGCACTTTTAGCCACATTAGCATAGCTAGCATAGTTAGCACAATTAGCATTTTAGGAAATGTGTTTTTTTGAGTCAGTTGATGATGCTAATCGCACTGCTAGCTCATTTAGGCACATTAGCATAGCTAGCATAGTTAGCATAATTAGCATTTTAGGAAATGTGTTTTTCTGAGAGAGTTGATTATGCTGATCGCTATGCTAGGACTTTTAGTCACATTAGCATAGTTAGCATTATGAGCAAATCCAGCCTTGATTAGCTTTTAATTTGTGGGCGGTGAGGGCGGAGAGGGCCGCGGTAGTCGGTAGAGTTGGGCGTGGAAGGCGGGTTGCGTCTGCGGGCCATACAACGCCGCTTGCGGCTTTAATTATTATTTTTGTTGCACAAGTTAAACCTGCAGCCTGCAGCTGGGTCTGATAAACGGCTTGCCTGGCAGGTTTTGCAGAAGTTAAGCATCAAAAGCTAAAAACACAATGTTCAACATTTTCATAAAAATATATTTTGGTATAGTAATATGAAATAAACTAAGATCTTAAAAATATTTTTCTACCCACTTCCTCTTTGAGGACTTTATCACTTTCTATTCATCATGTTTCTTTAGCTATTTTTTTTGTGTATGAAAATAAAAAGAAATCAATCAAAACTTAAAATTCAAACAAATCTTTGCCTGATGATGATCAGAACTTTAACTGATGTCTTGTCGTTTTTAAAATCAAGGTCACTGCTTAAAACACGTTCACAGACTCTTTTACAGTTCTGTGGATATGATTAATTTATTTAATGTGAGTGTTCATGGGTGTGTGATTTGTGGCATTGCGACAGACTGGCGACCTGTCCAGGATGTCTCCTGCCTTCATCCACGAGTGACCAAGAGAGGCTGTGGCAGACAAAGCGGGTTTAAAAGATGAATAAAGGAATTTAGATTCAGCCTTTTTTTACACTTTGGGATCCCGGCTCTGATTTGTTTTCTTTGTCGTTTTGCTCAATAGAGGTTATTACAGCAGGAACAATAAAAAAACATAAAAGTTGTGAAATTTATTTAAAATAAATTAAATATTTATCACAATGAAGTTAAGGAGTTGGTTAACATACCTCTTTAGACCAGAGGGGGGTGCCACAAGCTCTGAAAAGAGGAAACAAGAAATTTGGTGCTGGATGTAGCATGACTGTCTGAAATAACTGCTTTCCTTTCATGATCCACAATCCAAAATCTACAGCCCATCATCCAGCCACAGATCCGAATTATAACATGAGACTGAATCATAAACAAAGAACCAGCTTCAAGGTTCAAAGAGGGTCAGGAACTGGTAAAGGAAATGCCTGATTGTCACTGTGAGGCATAAGAGACAATCTGGCCAGGAAAAGAAAACTGTAGTCTGTGTATGAGGATAGGCGAAAAAAAGAAGAAACCAAAACACTCTAAAAATAAAATCTGAATACCAGAGGGCATAAAAATAAGACAATAATCAGCATTCAAGTTAAATTGGGTCAGGTTAAAAAGCAGCCAGAATATTAAAGCAAACTGTGCACAACTGACAAGCAGCAGCCAAATGACTTTAAAGTCACAATTGATTTATCCACCTTAAGGTGCGAATGGCTTCACTTGACCTGTAGTGACTGATTGATTGTGTCTTTGTGCATTTGATTGTCTTTTTGCCAGCACTTGAAGACCCAGTCTGACAGAAATCACATTTTTGGTGTTTTCAACATGTTCTTGTAGCATTTTTCTGATGATGGAGGACATATTTAGAAACTTAAGGTATTTTATAGACTTTATTTCAGTTGTTTTTTAAAATTCAAATTGTTGTAAAATCAGAAGCACATGAAAAAATGTTGTTGGAAAGCTTGTAGCAGTGACGTAGCTACAATTTTCAGACCACAAGTTCCACGCTCTGTTCCATTTTTATGCATCCACTTATAGGCAAATAGATTCAAGTCGGTCCTCGTCTGAGCTGATATGTGGCTCAAAACGGTGTGGCTGGATAGCTCCAATGTTGTTTGCCATTTTTTGTTGCAATGTCAGATGTGGGTTGTGAGGGACTGTACGCTAGAGGGTGAGCGTGTAAACAGATGGAGAACAGCAATTGGGGGCGGGTTTACTCTGCACAGTTCTGTCCACAGGAGGAAAATTTCTAATGAACCCCTGCCACTCTGCACAAACTACGTCCTGTAAAACTTTTTTTATTTTCCCTAAAAAACGGCACAATGGTTTTACAATAGACCAAAAGATGATCATCCTGGAACCTTGAGCTATCTCAGTCATGGTACTTATGTAAATCTGTAGTCATTATTTTTCCTTCTCTGCTTTAAACATTGTTTAGCCAGCAAGAAATAGGTGAGTAGATCGATGGCAGGAAGAGAACTTTAGACTGCAAGAGACATGGATGAATAGGAATGATGAAACATAGATGTGGTGAGGAATTTCTGCACTTTTTATCAACGCCACGTAGCTATACCGTCTGACCAGTGCCGACACTGGAATAGCCAAGCTTTTATTTGTGTCAAAAACCAATTCCTGTTTTCTCAGCCCATCTGATTCTCTGACACCAGCCCACCACAAGGTTTCCTTTTGCAGAAACTGTTGCACAAGTGGAACATTTAATACATAGAATCTCAGATTTCACCAGTGTGCAGCTGTGTGTTCCAGCTTGCCACAGTCTCCACACCAACGCTGCGGGAGAGAGGAGGTAAAGAAAAGCAGCAGAGGAACAAAAGTCTGCACAAACGAAAAATAATCACAAACAAATTGATTAGGATGTACATAAAAAAGAAAAACTGTCTTTTTTTTATTTGCAAAGAAATACTCCGCAGACACTTTCTGTACCACATAGATGTTTGCATAGGTGATGCATAACTCACCCATGAGCAGACATTTCCACTGCTACTTCAGTCACCACGTAATTTTATTGCTCCAGACCTGCCTCCTCTTTAGGTCCCTTTCCACTTCTTTCAATTCATCCAAGTCTCTTCTCCAGATATGTTTTCCTTTCCCAAAGAATCTCGTTTGCTCTGTTTTTTCACCTGCTGGTCATTGGGGCAGATTTAGAGTCCTCAGCCCCTCCTGACCCTGATTCATGACCTTGTCAGGGGTAGGGGGGGACTTTTTAAAACTCTGCTGTCATAATTTTAATGGTGTATGGTTGATCTTACAATTTTTAAAAATAACCTTGCTAACCTTTTCCTAATAAGTGATGCATAAGATTCATGAAAAACTTTATGAATTAAATTATTAGGTAAGACGTTTTTCTAATTTGGGGTCCACTTTTGGGGGGGAAAAAGCCTATGACTGAATAACCAGATGGACACTAACATTTTTTTGTTTTTTATTTTACCATTGTTTAGCTGTGTCATGCACCACAAAAAGCCTGGAAAGTCTGCTCACTTTGATTCTATGACAGCTGTACAAAAGATTTTCATGTGGTCGCAGTTAAGTGGACTTTTACAAGCTTGCAAAGCTCAGAGATGGAATCCAAACAAATCTGGAAAACAGCACACACATTTTGTTGTTTGATGCATATGTGATGTCAAAGGATATGTTGTCTCCCTTTTATCAAATCTTCATATAAAATCTCTTTTATTTAATCCCATGAGCAGATGAACAGAAATAAAAATTGCTCATTTAAAAGCTAAAATAATACAACCTTACAGCGTAGAATTTAAGGGGATCAAATTATTGCGTTTATCTTAATTAAAGAATTACAGACAATTATCCTTGTTGTTTCATTAAAGGGCTTATATTGTAAAAAAAATGACTTTTTGAGCTTTTAAGTGTATTATAATGTTCGTTCCACATAAAAAACAACCATAAAGTGGTATTTTGAGCCATACACACATTTCTGAGCATTTTTCCAGAAACCTGCTCTCTAAGCACCAGCCCCTTCCAATCCAACAAAACCAGTGGGTCCTCATATTGTGACGTCACAAAGTGAGGAACAGCCCCTTCCAGGAGGAGTCTGCACTGCCAGAAGCCTAATTTACTTCCACTAGTCCATTCATTTTTACGTTGTCATAGTAAAGGCAACAGCCCCTGTCCCGAATTCACTTTCCAGCTCGTCTAAACATCTTCCAGATAATAAAGCAAAATTTTGTTTCAAACCTCCACATGTAATGAATAAAGGGTTATGGTTTTAACTCATTTTGAGTCTAATGCAAAATTTGGCCCATCCATTAACATAATTGTGCTTTATCAGTTTCTGACTTTCTTTCACACCTGATCATCTTTTTTGCTAAATAAAACATTCACAATGGATTATTTGTGATTTTTTTGAGAAGGAGCCATGACATTTATGAAAAAACACAATGATCCCCTCAAGCTCCCCCTATGCCCCCCCTGGAGTAAAAACACTCAAAGTGACTGAACTTTTAGTCTCTTTATCCGAACACTGGCTCACAGGAAAAGCTGGTTTGATCTTCTGGGAAAACAGGAGAGGTCTTCATCTGGCCGTGTGGTCTTCCTATCTGGAAAGCAGCACAGTCTGGAAGGCACACTCCTGGTCCAGCTTTAAGTCGGCTGCGCTTTCTTCTATTAGTGCCTTGCTTACACAGCTTGTTGGGCAGCCTGAAGTCTTCAGTCTTAGCTTCTCCACTAACAGTCTAAGGCTTACTTCAAAAGTAAAGGAATGTGACTGAAACTTCTACAGCCATTTGTGACTAGAATTCTTGTCACAAGTAAAAGAGAAAACATAATCTATCTTTGAGAGGTCAAATATGTGTCAGTCACTTGGAAGTTCACAACTTCTTGCCTTTATTTATTTTTTATTTATTTATTTATTTAACATTCTGGCTGCAATGCGCCAGAATTAGCCCAAAGGCTATTTTTCATCTGTAGTCCCCGGATAGGTGTTAAAATCGTCAACCTAAAAAGTGCGGAGCATGAATTAAATACATTACTTTAAGTTCCCTCTAGAGCCAAATCTATTTCAGGAAGGTTGTTGAGATCGATAACTGTGTTTCCATTGATTCTGAAATTTGCACAAAAAAATCCCCTTCTGAAAACAAGACATTTTAACAAAAAAAGTATTCATTGTGCTAGGAGGAAGTGGTTTTTGAGGCATATCAAAATTAACGTATTTTGCAAAACTGCAATGGAAACACTTTTTTTGAATTAAATGAGTCACATGACCAACAACCTGATGGGAATGTGATTCTTACTGGCTGCCTTGGGCACTGCACAATGGGCGCCACAGGAGGTCCCACAGCATCACACAGCTCATCAAAAGTTGAGCGTGACATGCACAATTGGTGGATCCACACCTTCTTTGTTAAATCACCAACTACCATATCCCAAAATCGCTTCATCCACAGCCGCTCCCACATGTAAGGAGCTCGCCGCTCCATGGCCTGAATAAGATGCCAACGTCTTCTTTAGTAAATAGCGCTAGTGCTGTGGCAGAAATTTGAATTTATCTGCTGTAAATCAAAGTATTGTTCACATCCGTGGCCATGTTTTTAAATTAATTATTGCATGACTTGGTCTGTGTTCATTTGCATAATCACGATTTAATGGGCATATATGCCATGGAAACAGCTACTGGTGTGTTAATGTGGTCTGAAAACTAAAGTTTTGTTAAAGGCATCACACTAGGTGATCCTTGCTTGTGCAATGGCTTTAATCTGCAACATAGATGGAACTTTAAGAGGACAACTAGACAAGTCAATAAAATTAAAACTATGAAAGAAAAAAAATCGCAACAGAGTTTTCAGCAGAACTAAAAGCTTGTTTCCACAGATAGCAAATAATAAATGCCTCTTGAACAAAGAGCAAAATGACTTCTTGACCTTTATAGAGGAGAATTTAAATGATTTGGGAAAAGGCCAAGAAGAGTTTTGTAGATCAGAGTCACAAAGTGAGAATGCCTTTATCAGTGTTGGGTAAATTACTTCTTAAAAGTATTTTTTTACTTTACACAGTTACTGGATCAAAATTGTAATTAAATTACTTTATTTGTTACCTATTTGAAAGAGTAATGCACTACTTGTTACTTTACTTTACTTTTTTCCTCTCGTAAACAAATTTTCAAAGGAAAACAATTTGCCTTAACAAGATCCTTTTGTCTTTCATTTAACATTGTCTTTAAAAAAATGTCCTCATGCAAAGTGTGAACCTAGTTCAAGACATAACCTTGTTATATTGGAATTCATGCAACAGTGTGAAAAATGACACCAAAATAAGTTACAACACATGTGATCTATGCTACTGCTCAAAGTGAGATGTGGAAAAAAAACTGTTAAGCCTTTATTCATATCTATCAAATCTGAAATTAAGCCACTCTTTTGACAAAACAAAGAACTATTTTATGCCTCCATGTTCATTTTCAGAATTAGTTGTACTAATTTCTCTATGTCTGTTTTTTGTGCAAAGTATTGAACTGCTGCAAGTCAGAGAGATACCAGAGACATAGTCGCGTGCAGCTTAGAGAGAAAATAAAGTAAGGAAGAGTGAAATATTATAGAAAAAACGTCTCCCAGGAAAGAGTCGGCTCTTGTCTTTCACACCAAAGAGCCAAGTTTATTTTGACTTTATTTCATTCACAACTGACACATCAGTACCCGGGCGGGTCGCTGCTCTTCTGCTCACCTGCTGCTCCATGGGGATGAGAAGACTTCTTGCAGCATCTCCATTTGTCTCATCTTTGAGTTTGGAAAGCAATGTACTGCAGCAATGACGGCATGTCTGTACTTTGACCAATCCCCAACTATTTTTTAATTTATCTCCGTTTCGTTTCATTTAACCGAGAGAAAATGTCGGAGCCTAACATAAGCAACGAAGAAACGAGGGTTTCTGTAGTCTAGTAATAGTAATTATTTATTGAAATTTAAACTATAATTTGTTAAGTTCCTCTGTTACTAACAAAATTAATTAAATTACAGTAGTTTCTGACGTTGTAATCTGTTACCCCCAACATTGACCGTCACACTCTGGTATGTACAGTACTTCAGCAATGAATAGAACGACTACAGCCTATTTCAAATCTAAGAGCATGACAATACCCGTGGTTTAGAGACTGAAGGCATTTTGTGGAGGCATTCATTTACAAAACATAATCAACCAAAGGTGAAAAGGTTGCAGATACCAGGAGTTTACGAGCTCTGAGGGAAAAGTTGGATTTATTTCTGTGGAAGAATCCAAGCTTCATCCTCAAATTTACAGATCAAATTTACAACATGTGCCTGAAAAGACGTGTCCTGATTTAATAAAAATCCAAGATATTTATACCGTAGCTTAAAACTCCTTCTATAGATATATCATAAGCAGTTTGTAAAAAATAGCATGTTCTCTGGCAATTTAAGTGTATGTACTGTATATATACCATGACTTTCTTTATCTCAGCATCTAATGTCCATTTCAGTAAACACAAATGACACTGAACAACTAAAAAGGCAAACTGCAAGTGTTCAAAAGGCTGTGTGAAAAAGAGAAATGACAAGGATACATGACTTTTGACAAGTTGGCTCTTATTGATGCAAATAAAGCCTAAAATCGAGCCTCGAGGCACTCTCAGCCACACTGAGTTCTACTGTGGGTAAACCTTTAGAAATGTTGTCATTGTACCTAACATTTGACTGATAAATTATTCTCAAATAGGGGCATGGCATGTCCCCACTGAAACTTTAGCACTAAAACAAAATAAAAGTTGGGGTTCAACCGCATAATTGGTTGCAAAAACCACCTTGTAGCTGAGTGCAAACCGGTAGGTTACAACACACACTTTCACTCCATCTATGAACAGTCATTGGGGTTAAAGTAATGCCTATTGGGAACATTTTAAGTTTGTTTGTTTCCTGTGTCTGTTTTTCCTTTAATTTTCTTGTCTATTTTTGCAGTAGCTATGGTTTACAGATATAACAACTTTAGATTGACTGGTATGAAACGTTTTTGATTGAAGTCATGCACATTTAGATTATGAAAGAGTGTCTGACAACAGGGCCATGTTTCTGCCCCAAGAAACAATTCTCACCATAACGTTTAATAAATGCTCTGTAGATGCAATTTCTACACTGCAAAGGTATTGGATCCCCATTAAAAACTAACACTCAAACCCCTCCCAGCTTTGACATACTTTCATATTGTCTCATTAAACAATACTATGAGTTTGTTTTTCTGAATGTGTGAGTTACATTTGAAGGCTTTAAGGCTCGTTCTGGATTTTGCATCCATTAAACCCAGAGCATGTCTCATAAGAATGAAATAAAAAACTCATTATCGTGACTAAAACAATTCACCAATCTGCTTTTCATTGTTCCTTCATCCCTTTATCTCAGATCCTTCAACTCAAGTCACATCTGACTCAAAACAGTTGGTGCTTGCTTCGTGCATTAGAAGCTCTGAAACAGAACAAACTAATTAGGTGAGAGGCCTGCATTTTTGCTGAGGTAAAGATAAAAATTCACAGCCTAATTTTCTAAATGTGTGTGTTGCTGGTTAGGGCACTTTGATCAGAGGACGATGAAAGATGGTTAAGAATCAGAATGATTCTTCTTGAGACATCTAAAGCAATGCAAAACAAAGAATTTTACCAAAACTGACGATGTATATGCAGCCAGAACCCTTAAGTTCTAAAAAAGGACTCATAAGTCATAAAGAGGGGGATTATAAGTTGAGAGTTCAGCTGTTCACATCCACAGGAGAAATATTTACCTTTGACTGGCAGAGGAAAGACCCAGCATGCAGGGACCCTGCTAGCCCTGCACCCTTCTCCGGTAACCATGCTGTCCTTTTATAGTAAATCATTCGGCGGAATGGCTCGTTGAAAAAGTTCAGACGTCTGAGTTGGTATTTCCATTTAAACGCCTCATTCCTGGACACCAGCTGTTTGGCTGAATGACGACGAGGCACTGGACAGAAGTATCTTTGTGGTTTGAGCTGAATGCTTTGGCACGCTTTGAAGTTATTTTCTCTGTTAGTGGATGATAATATTTGTTCTTCCTCACTTTATGTTATTTTATATGTCTGGAATGATTTTAATTAATATATAAATAATATAACAAAACCACGTGACTGAAGATTCCGTCACTGGCCAGAAATTACGAGGGTAGGGTAAAGCAACGACAGGAAGACTAATGGAAGTCAGAAGCTTTGCAATCCTTTTCTGGATATGCTTTATATGTCTTTGACCACTTTTTAATGTCTGTATCAACGTCAGGCTCAACACTTCTTACTCGCTTTTTGGTCCAACAGAGGCATCCTGCAAGGCAGTTAGAGGAGACGTCAGCCATAAAGGTACAGTGATAATTGTCTGACATATAGGTTGTCTGCAAAACAGTGAGAAGTAATGTCTATCATGAAAAAAATTGTTTTAATGAGCCTACATTCATCCAACCATTTTTCTATGAGTTGCTGTGTCTGATCGTTGTGGTTCCTTCCTTCCTATTCTGTTTACATCTCGTAATGCTCGGCTATGGTGGCCGTTTTGGTTGAGTTGTTCCGCTCTGAGCACAGAGCGTATTCAGTCTGATTGGAATCAAACCGGGACCATCCGAAAGATGGATCAGAGAGCGGTTTATGGTCCTGGACCAGGGTGTGGTTGGGTGTGTTAAGACTAAAATTGTGTTTATCTGGGAAAAAAACTTGTCTTTACTTTAAGTGAACCAAATAGGTCCAGTCTGAATACAACCTTATGCTAAGGTCATATACAACTGTCACAGCTGGATGATTAACTGCCGCTGCCCAATTTTTCTGAAAATCATTGACATGTTCATGAATGCAGACAGCGGCAGTGAGTTAGGCAGAGATGACGTCACTACAAAAGTGGGCAACGGCTGGACAGTCACAGCCGGATCTCCAGCTGGCAGCCGCTCTGACCGGACGATGTGTAAATACCTGCAGATGGCGGCCGTCCATATCAAGTGCCACCTGCCGCCAGATGCCCGGTAGCCCGAGGCAATGTTCCCTGCACGCTTGCGCAGTCACGCAATGCTAGCACATTGTCAGCGCACAAGAAAAATACATGCAGCGCACTGAATAAAATCACACTTACATACACAATTATGCCATATACATCAAAAACAAAGTTATAAACACAAATTCTTTAGAGATGTGGCATTCTCAAATGACCCAAACAGGTCATTACCATGAACAATGGGAATGCGGTCGGCTGCCGTTCTTTTCGGAATTTCCTTTTTTTCTCCTTCCCCTGAGTTTCACACGTTTGCATAAATGCTTAAACAAGTTCATTCTTCTTATTTTAGATGCAAATATCACATGAGTTGTGCACACCCGATGTACGTGAGTACCTCACGAAAAAAGGAGACTAGGACAGCCGTAGAGCAGCCCGTGCAGCGCTCAGGGAGCTATTGTGTGTTTGCGCAGACACATGAAAAGTTAGAGTGAATAATTGAACAGTCCTGCCACTGGACTACCACGGCGCTACATCCAGATGTGCCAGGGTGGTGGCTGATCAATGTAAAAAAAACTTTTTTTGCATATTTTTCATGCTGTTAAAATGCATGTAAAAACGTATGTAACAACACGACTGCTGCAGAATGATTATAAGTGCCACCTCGTGGCCACTGCACCAACACTGTGCCACCACCTGCTGAATTTGATTAAAAACTGCCTTTAGATCCCTGCATCGTGGAATTTTAGCACATATAATCATAGCTTTAGTCACAACTAAAACTCCTTTACTGTATTGAAAAAAATGTGTAACTCACAATTAGTACATGTCTGCAGCATAAATGGAGATTGTTGGCCTTTCTGGTTTCTTATCACGAATTCTTATCCAAATCTAGTTCAGAAGAAGTTTATATACAAACAGTTAATTTTCACTCATTTTTCGTTTTAAATCTTCTGATTACCATGAATCCCTCATCGGGAAATCACAGACTAACTGGGTTGCTCACTGACAGTATAGACTGATTTGATTGTACAATTTTTTTATTTGATTTTTGATATGAAATGGTTTATTTAAAGCTATCAGGTAAGAATAATACACAAAACAATACAATCATCAGTTATAAATTCATACAGGGATAAAGATAATAATTTTATATCAACAATCTAAGCTAGTAATAAAGAATGGGGGAAAAAATAATTGGGAAAAAAAAGACAATAAGGTGACAGAAAAAATCCTTATCATAAAAATCACAATGGTATTGATAGTAATAATATTATGGTATTGCAATTATCAATAATCACCAATAATTACTCACATGATAGAGTGAGGTGGAAAACGATGATTCGCTGTGGCGACCCCTGATGGGAAAAGCCGAAAGAGAAAGAAGAATTACTCACATAACAATATGTGAGTAATTCTCATCATAAGATTTATGATAGATAGACAGAGCAGATGGATCCAGCACATCTACAGTAAATATACAGCCCATAACTGCTGGGTGTAAGATGCTGGCAGGGAAAGCATACATGGAGCTTCACTACCATGTGGCTGAAATCGTATTCAGAAAGATGAGCTTAATATGGACTGGAAACCCAAAGGTCAAAATGGGAAACACCTTCGAAAGTGGTACAGAATTAGAGAGCAAACATCCTGTGGGACTTCCAGATCCAGACTGACAGGATGGTAATGATGAAGCGACCAGACACTGTAGTGGTGACTAAAGAACAGAGGAAAGCCGTTGTGGTGGATGTGGCAGTACAAAGTGATGAAAATATCAGGAAGAAGGAACATGAGAAACTGGAGAAATACCAGGGACTCAGAGAAGAACTGGTGATTGGAACACTCGGTGCAGAAATAAGCTTTCTTTGCCACCCTTCCAAACAAAACTTATTGTTCTGTCTTCCTCCAATCATGAATAAAAAGGAACATTGATGCACTGTAAAATTTAACATTCTCAGTGAAGCGTGTCAGACTTGGGATTTTCTTTTCTGATGCTTGGTGCCTTTCATTGTCCAGTCTTGGGATAAATGTTCTTCTTGTGTACCTTGGTGAGCAGAATACTTTCCACTTCTGGATCATTCTTCTAACCGAAGAGCCTTAAGCGAAGGCTGATGCCAGCCTGTAAGAAACGTCAACACCATTAAAACACATTAAGTGCTCCGATCCATGCATCTCTAAAATGAGGATTGGAGGTCACACATTCTTAGAAGCAAAACACAGCCCTGCTAGTCTTTGTGTTCAGTGTTGGTCCCTGCACCAGACTCACTGGGTGCTTCACTTGATTTTGCCATTAGTCAAAAAAGCAAGTGAACATGGCAGACTGCTCACTGAGATGGACTGCCTTTCACAGTCACTTCCTGTTTGAAGTTTGGTTACAAACAAAAGTAACTTAGTTAACAAACGAACCATAAGGTGGCTCACAACACATTCATTCCACCATTTTCTCTTCTAAGCTTAGCATTATTGCATCTGAAAAAACAATGCCGTGAGTAAATTTGACACAGGAAGAGTACTTATGTCATCAAGGCTTTCATGCAAGAAGCTTTGAATCACAAACAATCTTCATAACTGCTCTTTTAAATGGAAGGGGCATGTTGGAATGTAGAAAAAATGGGATGGGGTTGTCATGTAAATATGTGTCTAACATAACAACTGTTATATAAAAGAAAACATATTTCAATTTGTTTCCTATCTTAACTGATCATAAATTAGTTTTATCATTAATATAGTTTTATTAACTGATGCTCCAGTTTTCTGTTTTTTGTTGACTTTTTTTCCTTTCCTGTCCTTTGGCACCATGAGCTTAATCCAGTGTGGGTCCTCAGGCAAGACCCTTCTGCCAAACTATATTACCACAAGGGGGCTAAACTCTGGGCCTCCCTGTGCCGGTCACCAGCCCGGATAAAATGCAGGGTTGTGTCAGGAAGTGTATCCGACGTACAAATCTCTGCCAAACCACCTGTGCGAATCAATATGAGCTGATTCATTGTGGTGAGCCCTGATGGGATATGCCAAAAGGTGAGCAACACAATTTCCTGGCCTTTCCAAATCCAACCAATTGCAACAGAGGGTCACTACCTATGTCTGGTTCTAAACAAAAATCTTTGTTTTACTTTCCACAATTATCCAGTTGTATTCTAAAAAGGGGAGATTACACTTAACATCTTCATTGTATTCTGTAGATCATTGCAATGGCCTAAAATGGAAAAACAGTGTGAATAGTTTGGCTTTAAATTCTGATGATCCTGCTGTAATTAGATTATGACTATCTGAGTTTGTATTTGGTATTGGTACTTTTGCAAGAAGTTGCTTTGAATTGAGTTGTGCTTCATGAATAAATCGAGTTTAACCAAAAAAACCTGATTTGAGATTTTACAGTTCTTTTCCGATCATCTTTTGAGTAATTTTAAAAGCGTTCCCAGTGGTCTTTTGATCATGTTAAATGATGCATTATGAGTTAGATGTCAGCTCAGACAAAGAAAAAAAAGACGTACATTGATGTATTTATTTATGAATGGATGCGAGTGGAAAAATCTACTCAAAATTTATTCTTGCAAAATTTAAACAACATTTTAAAGCCCCATTATATTTCAAACCACCGACCACTCCCACCAACTATTCCTTTGTTGGCACAGTTCATCCAGCTGACAGAGCTTTTAGCTTCACAACAAACAGAGGCATAGGCACACATTCACAAGTGTATTTCTCGATAAACCTTGAAGGGCACATCACTGCCTGAGTTGCTGGTTTCGTTATCTAGTCTGTGCCTGTGGGCTTTATCATTCAATTTATTTATTACAGCCATGTTCACCACATGACAATATGACAGGCAAATATGTCAAAGGCTTGATGAATCCATCTAAAAATCGAATTTCATACATCCATCTAACACCAATTTGAAACACTAAATTATAGCTTTTCTTCTGCAGACACCCTAATATTGCCAAATTAAACACTACGTTCAAAAACACAAACATACTTAAAGAAACTAAATCTGTCTTCTCCTAAACACGCAGGCTGTTAGGATTGCTCCAATAACAATCAGTGGGTGTTAAAACAACAGAAAATATCATCACACTTTGGCTTCCTTTTAAAATGCCATACCGCATGATGAGATGCATTAACTGCTGCGCGTTGCCGCAAGCTTTGCATTAAGGATGTCTGAGAGATGGGCTTAAGTTGGCATTTAGGTGGTCAACCTGCAGCAGATAATTGCACATAAGCTGGACTGAACCTAATAATTACACGATGAAAATTGGAGACAGTTTGGTTTTCCGCTGAGATCCAACAAGGGGGGGGGGAAAGAAAACCTGGTACAATTTTTCCATCTGTCTTAGAACGAATGGGGCTCCAAGGAAACATGCGCTTGTGTTCTGCCATGATGAAGACATGAGAGAGGCAGACATTTATGTTAAGCCACAGGATTGCATGAGCTAATCCTCTGCATGAATTGTGAGCTGGTTGATTGACTATAACTATGTGGTGAGTAATTATTTTCTGTGCATCTGCCCTGGGCAGTAAAAAAACATGAAGATACCTTGTAGAAAGCAGACTTTATACTTTGTGGTTATGATTTATACAGACCTATATTGCATTCGCTACTGGGAAACATGACTAAGAAAACTCCTATGGGAGATTACTTTGAAAGAAAGCTTACATTGGTAGCAGTACTTCTTTGTGTGTGACCTTGTTGCTGAAAGACGTAGCTTTGCTCTGAAGTTGGACGTGTGAGCTCTGTGGCATACCATTGTCGTCCATCTTGTGGCATGTGGCTTTACTTTCCACATTAGCTTATTTCCAACTATTGCTACTGGCACAACCCAGCCTGCACACGGCTCTGCCAAAGATCTGGAAAAGTTAGTATGACTCACTTGAGTTCAGACAGAAACATTTACTTCTCACAGTCTCTGGATGTGGCTCTCTAATATATCCCTTTTTTGAAAACTTGAATTTTCCATTGGGTTTCATTTATAGTCGACATCTGTACAGGTGCTAGAGAAAATGATCTGGTCCAGGATTTGAATGCTAACTAAAAGTCAGTAAATGCTAAGCAAAGAATCTGGTGTATTGAGTAGTTATAGTACAATACCACTTTAAACAAAAAAAGAAAAACTGGTTTATGTTGTGTAAGGTTGTCCATTTGCAAAAACAGGTCAAAGAACTTCACGTTTTCAAAGACGGTGCAGAACAGTTAATGTCGCTCATAAAATGCCTCTTCCTTTTTTGTCAATACATCAATGTCTGATCGAAAGATACTGAAAAATAAATGTGAATAAATATGAACAATTTTCTTCACACTTTGGTGGTAATTGGTGTCAAAGTATTACCCCAATTGATAAAATACTAAGTGCCATTCTTCAAACCAGTCAATAACTTGCTTTATCTTTTTATAAAAAAACATAATTCTGGTCTAAACACAGTTTTCAGTTAACACACAATTTGTAAAACTCTGATTTTACTCTTTGCAGAACACATGACATGTTTTCACCTTTAAAACACAGTTGGGCTTTACAACAAAACAGTCACCGTCAACACACAACTGATCAATGCTGAAGACATTTGTTACAAATTAACTGGTTAACTGGTAAACATAAGGACATTTCTTGAACAACTTAGCAGCTTTTCAAAGATGGATGACAGAGCAAGACCTGCACTAACCCAGACCAGCATCAAGACCTGGACCCAGACAAAGGAAAAAAAAATTCTGATGAGATCCAGGCTATTGACCATGTGTTGGTTTATGGAAAGACCATGAAGGAATTGGGTCAAAAGGTCAACCCTCAACTCAGCAGGTTCAAGTTGTTAATCTGCATTATTCATGTGGAAGAAGAAGTTTTTACAAAAGTTTGCACACAAGTGGTTTAACAGAAACCCCTAACTTGTAATAGTTTTTGTCCACCTTGTTCTCCATTCCTTAGCCCAATTGAAGATGTTTTGCTTGACGTTGAAAGGTTTACGAGAGACAACCACACACTCGAGAAAACCTGTTGCAGGCCATGGACACGGCTTGTAATGAGATTTCAATTGTGTCTTGTCAAGGCTAGATCAGGCACACGTGATCATTTCTGTCCTGTTGTGTGGCTGGGTAGAACATTGCATTAGATGGGCATGGTGAATGTGAAATGTGAACCTGTGGTTACAGTAAAAATCATAAAAAGCAATCCTGAATGCTATTTTACTCTGTTTTTGGGGGGTTTACCATTCTTTATAAATTATTTTGTGAACAGGGTAAACTGTTTTATGAGAGGCCGCCTGAGAGATAATTCAAACTTCATACTCACAGATACCATCATACTCTCACACACATACCACTACAGTCTTACTCACACTCACACAACAGTATACTCATATACTTCCATACTCTCTTGCTCGCCTTTGAGAGTTTGATTGAAACGGAAGTTATTTTCATTAAAACGGACATAGAACTAAATTCTCAGCTTGCTATTGGTTATTATTCAAGCCGCGCGAAATGATGGACCTGACACGCCCTTCTTTGAAAAATTGGAGAATAGCGGATCGGGAACGTCTTAGTGAGGCTATAGAATTGCTAAATAATATCCTAAAAACCACAACTGTTGCCTCTACGATGTCCGAAATGTTGGAACAAAGTCGGCAGCCGCCATCCACAAGGGCTTTTTCTAATGAGGCAGTTGAGCAAGAAATGCGGCGGATTTTTAGAGCAGGTGCATCAGGGAGTGCCAGCTGCATGTCCTCCGAAGCTGGACTCCGCGTCAACCATGTGACCTCACCACGGTATCAGACACAACAGCATTTCGGGAGATGGACCTCGAAATCAAAATAAAATAAAACTTAAAAAAAATAAAAAATAAAAAAAAATAAAACTATGAAATAAAATTTTCATAGGAATTTATTATGGAAGAAAAACATTCAAGCAGCTCATGCAGAACACCTAAACTTGGATTGTTACCCCCTTCAAGTTGCTGACTAATTGAGAGAAATATAGAAATTGTCCGTGCATATCCAGTAAGCTCGAAGAATAATCTGTTCATTAGCATGCTGTTATGTCCAACATTGTCAGTTTCTCTCATAATTTCCTGAACACATCTTAGTACATGAGTAAAACATATAGTAATGTCAGCTTCATTACCATTTACTTGCCCCCAAAAAACCTGCCGGTGAAGAAAAAGAAAAAGAAGTAAGTATGCCATAGTTGTTTATCACTGGTCAGATAAAGCTGTAAAGTTAGCTGGTGCTAGCTAAATTTGGAGAATTTTTTTTAAACATATTAACCAATAAGGTAATGAGAATTTAAGATTCCTTCCTGTTTGATCAAAGCAACTTCCTTTTTCTGTCATTCTCTCCCACATATAGTACTAATCCCTCACATATATACCATCAAACTTTTGTAAATGCACAATCATTGCATTTTATTGAGACAATAATAGTCTTTTAAACACCTTCCTAGCACTATTTAGAAAACTATGGAATATGCATAAGAGTATAATATAATTTGTAAGTAAAAATAATTGTATTTGTAACAAAGAATAGTTGTGCGTATGCATGAATTTGATTTGCAGCTCAAACACTACCCTCTTTATGAGAGTATAGTAGTGTTTGTTTGAGAGTAAGATTGTGCATTTGAGAGTATACTGTTGTGTGAGTAAGACTATAGTGGTATATGTGTGAGAGTATGATGGTATTTGTGAAAAGAAGTTTGAATTATAGTGGTATGTGCGTGAGAGTATGATGGTATTTGTTAAACCAAGTTTGAATTATAGTGATATGTGTATGAGCGTATGATGGTATCTGTGAGTATGAAGTTTGAATTATCTCTCAGGCGGCCTCTCATACTGTTTTGTTGTGTAGTGTGTTGTGTTTGCTAGTTCAGATAACAGAGTATTCATTGTGACCTCAAAGTAAGCTTTTGACTGTGGAGTCAAGTATTTCGTACATTTAGCATCTTATGTTTTGAAAATTGGGTTTGGTGTTTTGCTGTATAGAGAGTTGTGTAAGTTCTGTCAACAGAGGTTTTAATTTGACCTTAAAATTGAGCGTTTGACTCAAGAGTTAAGTATTATGTATATTTAGCCAATATTTTGAAAATTGTACTGGGTTAAATTGGTCTAATGTTTCAGAAAATGTGTTTTAGCAATTGGGAAAAACAGAAAATTTCAATCACAAATCAAAAGTTGAGTACATTTATTAAAACAATATGGGAGTAAGTGGTGAGGATATTCTATGCTCCACACTTTGTTGTATTTTGTTTTCTGTTATATTTTTAATGTAAGACACTGAAACATTGACAGGGATTTTCTGTGACAGTTGACCTGAACATGCTCAACATATCGGACTGTTTAGATGCTGTTCTTAATGGAAATGTAAGGATTCTGTGCTTTAGTTTGGTTTTTCAGTTGTGTAGCTGTCATGGTTAGCAGGCAGAGACTGACTCAATTGCTGGAACCCGGAAAGACACAAGGCAAGCAGTGAGGTACAAGGAACAGGTTTTAATGAGATTGCGTGGATGAAGCTGAGTCCCAGATTTCCTGCGGTAGGCAGCAGAGATGGTTGGAGGGTCTTGGCGGCGTCCACCGTTGAAACCAGAGGAGCGACAGGAACGTGGACAGCGAGTCGCGAGCAGCCACCAGAAGGGTCCAAGCGAAGATGGGATCCTGGGATGAGGTAAGAACAGACTGGATTTAGCATGGAACGAGGCAAACATGGAACTAGAATTTTACGAGGCCAGGAGATGCACCGAGGAAGTACAACGAACTAGCGTTGATTGCAGGTCCGTGATCTCCTTAAGAACCTGCGGCAAGACGAGGATGAGGAGGTGCAGCTGGAGGCATCAGGTGTAGCTGATGAGGGGGAGGAGTCAGCCGGGGGCACCGTGACAGTACCCCCCCCCCCCCAACGACCGCCTCCAGGCGGAACAGGGCGACGGTCAGGATGAGCCCGAAAGAAGTCGTCAATGAGGGAGGGGTCCAGTACGAGGGAGCGAGAGATCCAGGACCTCTCCTCGGGACCGTAACCCTCCCAATCCACGAGATACTGGAACCCACGACCACGGCGACGCACATCCAAAATCCGGCTGGCCGTAAAAGCCGGGGCACCATCAATGAGCCGGGCGGGTGGTGGGGAAGCGGACGGCGGGCAAAGGGGGCTCCGATGGACAGGCTTGAGCTGGGACACATGGAATGACGGATGGATCTTGAGAGCAGCCGGCAGCTTAAGGCGGACACAGGAGGGATTGATGATACGGTCAATAGTAAAAGGCCCAATGTAGCGGGGCGCCAGTTTGCGGGACGTGGCCTGGAGCGGAATGTTCCTGGAAGAGAGCCAAACTTGCTGCCCGGGTTGGTAGGAGGGAATCACCGTGCGGTGACGGTCCGCAATCTGACGGTTACCCTCCTTAGTCCGGAGGAGAGCGGCACGCGCCTGGCGCCACACGCTCTGGCAGTGCTGGAGGTGCAACTGGACGGAGGGCACCACCAGATCAAGCTCCTGGGATGGAAATAGAGGAGGTGAGTACCCCAACGAGACCTCGAAAGGAGACATACCCGTAGCAGCAGAAGGATGGTTATTGTGGGCGTACTCCACCCAAACGAGATGGTCAGACCAGTCCCCCGGGTTTTGGGCCACCAAACAGCGCAGGGTGGCCTCCAGCTCTTGATTGGCCCTCTCGGCCTGGCCGTTGGACTGGGGGTGGTACCTCGACGTGAGGCTGACGGAGGCTCCGAGTGCGGAACAACAAAATTCCAAACCTGAGAGGTAAATTGTGGTCCACGGTCTGACACAACGTCGGACAGGATACCATGGAGACGGAAAACATGGTTAACGAGAGTATTGGCGGTTTCCGTGGCAGTAGGCAGGTGAGGCAAGGGAATGAAATGAGCTGCTTTAGAGAAACGGTCGATGACCGTGAGAATGACCGTAAAACCCCGGGATGGCGGTAGTCCAGTAATAAAGTCGAGGGCAATGTGGGACCAAGGGCGACCAGGCGTGGATAGGGGATGAAGGTAACCAGCCGGAGGGGAGTTGGAAGATTTAGCCCTGGCACAGGTGGTACAGGCAGCAATGTATTGACGCACGTCGGCATCCATAGTAGGCCAGTAGAACCGCCGTTTGAGGAGCATGAGGGTACGACGTACACCCCCGTGGCAGGCGACCTTAGATGAGTGTCCCCAGGTGATGGCGTCAGACCTGAGTCTGTCGGGGACAAACAGGGTACCGGGAGGACAGTTAATGGAATCAGGTTTCTCACCTTGGGCCTGTTGAATCCGGGTTTCCACGTCCCACTTAGATTGCCCACAAAAAGGGAGTCAGGGATGATGGGAGGTGTAGTGGTAGCATCCGAGATGTTGTACTTGCGGGACAGAGCGTCTGGTTTGCCGTTCTTACTGCGCGGACGATACGTGATGGTAAAGTCAAATCTGTCAAAAAACAAACACCAGCGAGCCTGTCTTGAATTCAGTCTCTTAGCAGATTGTAAGTAGGCCAGGTTTTTGTGGTCGGTCCATACTATGAATGGTTGATCAGCCCCCTCCAACCAATGTCTCCATTCCTCCAGAGCGAGCTTGATGGCCAGTAGTTACCTATTTCCGACATCATAATTTTGTTCCGCAGGACTGAGTTTTTTTGAAAAGAAAGCACAGGGTTTCAATTTGCCCGAAGGAGATTCTCGTTGGGATAGCACAGCCCCTACCCCAGAGTCTGAAGCGTCAACCTCGACGATGAATTGTTTATGAGGGTCTGGTTGGATGAGAATGGGTGCGGAGATAAACAGTTCCTTTAGTTTTCTGAAAGCAGAGTCAGCGGCAGGATTCCAAACATAGGGTAGTTTGACAGACGTGAGTTGGGTGAGGGGGGATGCGATACTGCTGTAATTACGTATGAACCTTCGGTAAAAGTTGGCAAAGCCCAGAAACTGCTGCAATTTTTTGCGAGATTCGGGAATGCCCCATTCAGAAACGGCTTGGATTTTGGAGGGATCAGGTCTGATTTGTCCAGCCTCAAGGATGTAGCCCAGAAAGGTAACAGAATCTACGTGAAACTCACATTTTTCCGCTTTAACAAAAAGTTTATTTTCTAATAGGCGTTCGAGGACGAGTCTGACGTGGTGGCGATGATCTGTGAGATTACTGGAATAAATGAGGATGTCATCTAGGTAGACGAAAACAAAGCGGTTTAGAAAGTCACGGAGGACGTCATTGACTAGACGCTGAAAAACGGCAGGAGCATTGGTAAGGCCGAAGGGCATGACTAGGTACTCGTAATGCCCGAGAGGAGTTGTGAACGCAGTTTTCCACTCGTCACCCTCACGAACCCGAACGAGGTGGTAGGCGTTGCGGAGATCCAACTTAGAGAAGATTAGCTCCCTGGACAGAATCAAAAACAGAATTAATGAGTGGCAGGGAGTATTTATCTTTCACGGTAATTTGGTTGAGTTCGAGGTAGTCGTTACACGGCCTGAGGGTCTTATCCTTTTTCTCAACGAAAAAGAACCCCGCCCCGACGGGGGACGAAGACGGCCGAATATGACCGAGGGAGAGAGCTTCCTGCACGTAACTCTCCATAGCGAGTTTTTCCGGTCCAGAAAGATTAAATAATCTCCCCTTAGGAAGGGGGGCTCCATTCAGGAGTTCGATGGCGCAATCATAGGGCCTATGCGGGGGTAGGGCACAAGCCTTTAATTTACTGAACACCGTTTTCAGGTCATGATAGCAAGGCGGCACCTTAGTGAGATCGATATCCTCCTGATCAGAGGGGTTAGCTATGGAGGAGGAGGGAAGAGCAGAATGCAAACAGTTAGCCATGCAGTATGTACTCCAATTACTAACTCTAGAACTAGACCAGTCTATTTGGGGATTATGTAAACGCAGCCAGGAATACCCCAGGATAATCGGAGTTTGGGGTGAGTTGGTAACGTAAAACTGGTGGTATTCACGGTGATTACCGGATGAAATTAACTGAATGGGTTCTGTGCGAAAAGTGATTTTGGAAAGCAATTTCCCTCCCAAACCGGCAGCCTTAACGGGGGTATCCGAAGATTCAACCGGAGGCACTAGTTGATGAACGAGACTAGAATCAATGAGGCTGTGTTCAGCACCAGAATCAATGAGAGCATAAAATTCATGGACATGATTAGGTCTTGGAAATTTGACAGGCATGAACAGAAAAGGCTTAGGTCTTTTCAGGCAGATCCCCTCGCGGCCTGTCACTCAGCGAGGGGTTCGGGGGTTTAAACGGTTGGGACATTGAGAAACAATGTGACTGGCATCCCCACAATAAAAACATAACCCCTCGTTGCGTCGCTTGAGTCTCTCTTCGGGGGAAAGTTTGGGGTGTCTTATCTGCATGGGTTCGTCCGGGAAAGAGCTAGGGGTGTCGGCGCTAGCTGCCGTCTGTTGGGGACCCAGAAAAGGATGACGTGAAACATCCGGGGGGATCCGACGAGGAACAAAACTCCGTTCCGCCTGACGCTCGCGGAGCCGAATATCCGAACGGAGCGCGGCGGTCACTAACTCCTCAAAATTATCTGCCTCTGGTTGTGTGCAAAGGTGATCTTTAATTTTTTCATTTAGGGACTGTGGTGGACCGAGCAGTAGAAGGCAAGGACAGCAAACAATTTTATCAAAAATATTTAAATTTATTTTTCAAAATGTGTAAATGGGCAAAAATGGGCCCTTAAAAGAGGTCAAAGCAACAAAGTTAACTCAAGTTTTTAAATGTAACAGAGGACAACTGAACAGACAAACCAACATAATTAAACTGACCTACCTAATTGAAAACACAAGGGAACATATATAGTGACTGATCAAACCAACTAGACACACAAGGGGGAACTTAAAAAAGACTAAGACAAAATACAGAGAACAAACTAAACTAATGTCCAACATGTGATAAATTAACATACACAATGAATGAAACTAAGGACCATCAAAATGGAAACTAAAGTAAAGAAACACAAAAAGAGTTCCTTGTCCACTGGGTGATGGTTCAGTCCAAGTAGCTGCCTGCTGAATATAAGGCCTCTGCTGACTGGCATGCATTCTTGTGTCAGGCCTGACTCGATTGTTCCAGCAGCAGATGGCAGCAGCAGCAAAAATGGTTCCCTTTACCACTGGTAACTCAAAGCATAACATCCAATTAATAAAGCAAATTATAATAAAGTAAACTGAAACATGTTAATAAATTTTATGATCAAATGTGTGTTATTTTTGAAAAAGAAATCTAAAAGTATATGCAAACAAATAAAGTGAACAGATATATGTAGGGTGTGGTGCAGGAGGTTACTGCCCTGATGGTGTGGCAGCGTAGGCAGCCATCAAACTCCCCTCCCCTTCGGAGCCTTCATCAGGAGCACGAGAGAGGAAGTCCCCAGTGATGTTTCCTTTTCCTGGGATGTAGTTCACCTTGAATCTGTAGGGCTGCATGGCGAGGTACCATCTCGTTATCCGGGCATTAGTGTCCTTCATCTTCTCCAGCCATTGCAGAGCCCTGTGGTCGGTGTCCAAGGTGAACTCTCTACCTAAGAGGTAGTATTTAAAAGAGTCCATAGCCCATTTGACTGTCAGCGCCTCTTTTTCGACAGTGGAGTAGTGGATTTCTCTGGGGAGTAGCTTTCGGCTGATGTAAGCCACAGGATGTCGATCGTCAGACGTGTACTGTAGAAGCACAGCTCCAATGCCTCTTTGCGATGCGTCGGTTTGCAAAATGAAAGGTTTATTAAAATCTGGACTGTGCAGTATGGGGTCCTTACTCAATGATTGCTGAATGTCCCGAAACGCTGTCACAGACTCCGTAGTCCACCTAATCTTGTTTGGACATCTTGAGCCGGTCATGTCGGTCAACGGAGCTGCATGGGCTGAAAAGCTTGGAATAAATTTGTGATAAAATCCAGCTAATCCAAGAAAAGACCTTAGCTGCTTTCTTGTCTGTGGTAGAGGGCAGGATTCAATCGCCTGTACTTTGTTGACTTGGGGTTTGATCAACCCACCTCCAATAGTGTAACCAAGGTACTCCGTTTCCCTCCGGGAAAAAGCACACTTTGCTGGATTGATGGTTAACCCCGCAGCATGCAGGCACTCCAGAACCTTCTTCAGATGTCTTAGATGTTCCTCCCAGGTGGCACTGTAAACCACAATATCGTCAAGATATGCACAAGCACAGTCCTTTAGGCCACCGAGTACCTGATCCATAAGTCGCTGAAAAGTTGCAGGGGCACCGTGCAACCCAAACGGAAGAACGGTAAACTGAAAGAGCCCCCAGGGTGTCCGAAAAGCAGTCAGTTCCTGGGACCGCTCTGTAAGGGGAACCTGCCAATAACCCTTACAAAGGTCAATAGTTGTTAAAAACTTTGCCTTTCACAGACACTCAATGAGATTGTCAATTCTGGGGGTTGGATAGGAATCAAATTTTGACAGAATTTAGATAGCGAAAATCTATGCAAAATCTGATGGTTCCACCCTTCTTGGGGACCAACACAACTGGATGACACCACTCGCTTTTCGAAGGCTTGATGATCCCGAGGGACAGCATGTGATCAACCTCTTCCTTTAGCGGACCCAGTAGACGCTCTGGTACTCTGTAACTCATGCGCCTAACTGTAGCCTGCTCCTTTAGCACAATGTCATGGTGCACCATGTTTGTGCGTCCTGGATATTCCTGGAAGACTCTGGAATCAATCAATGCTTTCACCTGAGCTTGTTGGTTTTCAGAAAGATGGTTTAAATCCAAGGCGGTGGGCATTGATGATGGCAGGAATTCATCCACTTCGTCCTCCTCACTGACATCTCTGATCAGCAGTCCAATGGCATCGTCTGCAGTCCTGGAAACCCATTCTTTGAGAATGTTTACGTGCAATACACGACTGGACTGTTTGTGACCTGGGGTGGAAACCTGATATGTTGTAGCCCCAAGTTTCTTTTGGACCACATAGGGGCCTTGCCATTTGGCTAGCAACTTACTGTCACTTGTGGGTAGCATTACCAGGACCTTTTGACCTGGCAGGAAACTTTTCTGGCGTGCTTTTTGATCATACCAGCTCTTCTGGCGTCTCTGTGCATCAGCCATGTGGGCCTGTGCCAACTCGCTCATCCTCTGCAGCTTTTCTCTCATTTGAAGAACATACTGAATGGCATTAACAGGTACTTCTCTGCCCTGCTCTCCTTCCCAGGTTTCTCTTAGGAGGGTCAGGGGTCTCCTTACTTCATGTCCATAAAGTAATTCAAAGGGGGAGAACCCTGTTGAAGCCTGGGGTACCTCCCTGTAGGCGAAGAGGAGATAAGGCAGCCACTGATCCCAATCAGACCCGGTTTCATTGACGAACTTACGAAGCATTTGCTTAAGAGTCTGATTAAAGCGTTCAGTCAACCCGTCCGTCTGTGGATGATAAGGAGTGGTCCGCAGATTCCTCACACCCAGGAGCTGATAAACCTGCTTAAGCAAGTTAGACATGAAGTTAGTACCTCGGTCTGTCGAAATTTCTCGGGGGAAACCCACTCTGGAGAAGAACTGAGCCAGAGAGAATGCCACAGCTTTTGCTTTCACACATTTCAGTGGAAACACCTCTGGGTACTTTGTGGCATGATCGGTGATGACTAGCATGTAGCGGTTTCCAGCTTTACTTTTCTCCACTGGTCCCACTACATCCATGCCAAGGCGTTCAAACGGAGTGCCAATAATTGGGAGAGGCTGGAGTGGAGCTTTGGTGGTACATTTCAGTGAGGTTTTCTGGCACTGAGGGCAACTCCGACAGTAATGTTGGATGTCTGTACGTAAGCCAGGCCAGTAGAAGTATTTCATCACACGTGCAGTTGTTTTTTGCTTCCCGAGGTGGCCAGCCCAAGGTATGGTGTAGCTTAGGCTGAGCACTACATCTCGAACCAACAGAGGAACCACCAGTTGCTTCACTTTACCTTGCTGGTGATAAAGAACTCCATTCTCCACCAGATACTCCCTCTTCGACTCCTCAGCCATTTCTGCTGCTTTTACAAAACAAGACGACAAAGTTGGAATGTTGCATTTCAACAATGTTAGATGGCAACTTGAACCCTAAACTCACTTCTGGAGTTGCTTCAACAGGCAGATCTACCACAGTGTGTTTAAATTTCTCTTGCCTTTTCTGACTACGTGTTTTGCGAGACTTCCCGGGTTTTGTCTCAAGCTCAGCATCATAGAAAGGTACAGCGCAGAGAAGTGGCAGATTCGCATCTGTATTTTTAGCTTGAGCTCTTGTAACCGCAACAGCACATCCTCTTGTGTCCAACAGGTCATAAAGAACTGGCAGGTCATGACCCAAAACAACTGGGAAAGGAAGGTCATCAACAACTCCTACTTTCAGAAGATACATCTGTCCTTGAATTTCCAAGTAGAGATCAGCAGTAGGATAAAGTCTTTTATCACCATGTACACAGCAGATGGAAACTTTCTCTTGAGTGGAAACAAGGTTGACTGGTACATGTTGATGAATTAAAGTCGGTGTACTGCCAGTGTCAATCAATCAGTGCATTGAAACTTTTCCCATTAACTTTAACAGTGATCATTTTAATAGGCTGGTTAGCTCGACTTTCCAAAGCATGGCTCTGATATGGAACAAAACACATCTGAGTGAGCTTGGCTGCACTTTTTGGGCAAAGGGGTTTAATATGTCCTTCCTGCCCACACAAATAGCAGATTGGTGGTTTATTGGAAGATTTTGCTGGTTTACTCATCTGATCGTCATGCACAGGTATTCTCGGTGCTCCTGGAGCCAGTCTGTGGTGGTGGTGTTGTGGAGCTGTTGGCCTGCGTGAGTCTTTTATACCCTTCCATTGCAGGTTGCTCCATGGTACATTTTTCCTTGCGAGCAGCCACAAACACCTCTGCCAGTGTTGCGGCTTCAGCTGCTGATTTAGGCCCATGCTCTTTTATTCAGACCTGAAGCTCAGGAGACATCATTCTTAAGTATTGTTCCATAGTGATCATCTCACCAATTTCTTTTAATGTTTTACCTCTGGGTTGAATCCACTTATCATAGAGTTCTTTGAGACGGGCATAAAGCTCCTTGGGACTTTCGTCGGGGCCCACTTCCAAGGAACGAAATCTCTGTCGGTAGGACTCAGGGCTGATGTCATACTTATGCAAGATTGCAGTTTTAACTTTTTCATAGTTCGAAGAATCATCTACATCCATGTTAACATAGGCACTTCTGGCCTTACCGGTGAGCAGTGGGATGAGGCGGAAAACCCAGTCTGACTCCACCCACTTGCACGCTGTTGCTATGCGTTCAAAAGTTATTAGGAAATGTTCAATGTCATCGGTTTCTGTTAGCTTTTCTAACCTGGGATCCATAGAGAAGCGAGGGTGAGTGGTTACTTGCTGTGCCCCTGCTGTCTGATGTACGGCCTGTGGCAGCCGATCATCTGAACCACACTCCTCCGTTGGATCAGGGGCTGATGTGGTGTAATCAGGAACAGGTGACGTCCGGGCCTGCACCTCCATCTGCAAAAGTTGGAACTGATGCTGGAGGCCTTTTAGCCTGTGTTCCTGCTGCTTTGCTTCCTCCTGGAGTCTCATTTTTCGGGCTTCCTGTTGTCCCATGAAGGCCTGGAGAATACTTGTGACATGTAATGTTGGCTCTTCACCCTCAGTACCTGTACCAGCTCCTGAAGCTCCAGCCTCCTCCTCTTCTCCATTGTCCATGTTGGCAGTGCTGTAGTCCTTATGTTCAATGCGTGTTTTTGTAGTCCTTCCTCCTCGTTGCATGGCTCACAAAATTTTTTTCAGGGGATTGCCAGGGAGAAGAGAGAAAAAAACTGTCCTTAAACTGCTGATCCCACTTCTGACACCATTATGTGGTGGACCGAGCAGTAGAAGGCAAGGACAGCAAACAATTTTATCAAAAATATTTAAATTTATTTTTCAAAATGTGTAAATGGGCAAAAATGGGCCCTTAAAAGAGGTCAAAGCAACAAAGTTAACTCAAGTTTTTAAATGTAACAGAGGACAACTGAACAGACAAACCAACATAATTAAACTGACCTACCTAATTGAAAACACAAGGGAACATATATAGTGGCTGATCAAACCAACTAGACACACAAGGGGGAACTTAAAAAAGACTAAGACAAAATACAGAGAACAAACTAAACTAATGTCCAACATGTGATAAATTAACATACACAATGAATGAAACTAAGGACCATCAAAATGGAAACTAAAGTAAAGAAACACAAAAAGAGTTCCTTGTCCACTGGGTGATGGTTCAGTCCAATTAGCTGCCTGCTGAATATAAGGCCTCTGCTGACTGGCATGCATTCTTGTGTCAGGCCTGACTCGATTGTTCCAGCAGCAGATGGCAGCAGCAGCAACAATGGTTCCCTTTACCACTGGTAACTCAAAGCATAACATCCAATTAATAAAGCAAATTATAATAAAGTAAACTGAAACATGTTAATAAATTTTATGATCAAATGTGTGTTATTTTTGAAAAAGAAATCTAAAAGTATATGCAAACAAATAAAGTGAACAGATATATGTAGGGTGTGGTGCAGGAGGTTACTGCCCTGATGGTGTGGCAGCGTAGGCAGCCATCACAGGGACTGATAGAAAATTCCCTTGAGTGCAATGTCCAGCCAGCCTGCTTCAACTGCTAGAATGCGGAAGTCAATGATGTGATCGCTCACCGAACGGTTACGCTGCTTGAGGCTGAGTAACCGCCGGGTCGCTTCTTCCTGTTTGCGGGGTTGATCGAAAACGAGGCGAAATTCCCCGATGAATCTTTCGAAGGGGAGATGTGAGAGAGGATTAGCGGCTAAGAAAGCCTGGGCCCACTGGAGAGCCTTACTGCGGAGTGCATTGATCACCAGAGAGATTTTGTGTTGATCGGAATGATAATACCTGGGTGCTTTTTGGAAGATCAAACGGCATTGTAGTAGGAAACCGCTGCATGCTTCTACATCACCATAGAATGGTTCTGGCTGTGACCGGATGTTTTCCTCCGGGGAGGCGGAAGTGACGGCGATGGTGTCGCCGGAAACCGGGGACGTAGCGGCGGTGGTGGAACTAGATGCTTGGCCCGTGATCCCGGCCAGAGTTTGCGTGATGTTGTCCAGGCGGCGAAATAACTCCTGTTGGGCGGCGGACATTTGAGTAAGGGCGTCGGACTGGCGATTGAGCAACATACCTTGTTGGGTGATGGCAAGGCGGAGCCCGTCCGGGTCGGCTGAGTCAGGAGCTTGGCTAGTTCGTTCTGTCATGGTTAGCAGGCAGAGACTGACTCAATTGCTGGAACCCGGAAGGACACAAGGCAAGCAGTGAGGTACGAGGAACAGGTTTTAATGAGATTGCGTGGATGAAGCTGAGTCCCAGATTTCCTGCGGTAGGCAGCGGAGATGGTTGGAGGGTCTTGGCGGCGTCAACCGTTGAAACCAGAGGAGCGACAGGAACGTGGACAGCGAGTCGCGAGCAGCCACCAGAAGGGTCCAAGCGAAGATGGGATCCTGGGATGAGGTAAGAACAGACTGGATTTAGCATGGAACGAGGCAAACATGGAACTAGAATTTTACGAGGCCAGGAGATGCACCAAGGAAGTACAACGAACTAGCGTTGATTGCAGGTCTGTGGTCTCCTTAAGAACCTGCGGCCAGACGAGGATGAGGAGGTGCAGCTGGAGGCATCAGGTGTAGCTGATGAGGGGGAGGAGTCAGCCGGGGGCACCGTGACAGTAGCTGGTTTTAGCCATGTTTCATTAGTCACTCCAGGTTCATGTTGATCACCCACAGTTGTTTTCATTTCTTTCTTTTACCCTCAGGGTACTTAAGTGTCTGGTTTTCAGTTCTACCTAGTCAGCTTGACTTTTTGGAATGTCTTGAATTTCTTAAATATTTTAGTTTCTGTCACCAAGCCTGATCTCTAGCAGATTGGGTTCTCCACCACCAGTTTCTGACAGAATGGCCTTACCATCTTGAACCCAGTAAGAGAATTCTTAAAGAGTAAAATTTTTACAGAGTAAAAATGGGCGGCACCCACAAGGAGCGAATGGTGGTGTCTCGGATATCAAGGCGTTTTGCTTCTATGTAGGAAAATGAACTGCGAAAATAAAAAGCTTATATTCCATTAAAAAATGTGTAATTTAGTGTGCCAGAGGTAGGATGTTATCATATATATGGATATAGTTTATTCTGAAAGACTTCAGAAAAGGATGATGCAGCCCCTTTAAAGAGTAATGGTAGTTGAAAGTATGTCAACACTGTGTCATGGTTTGGGTTTCTTTGTATTGGTTTTTGCTTTCCGTTTTGGTCTCTGTCATGTTTGAGTTCTGTTTCCTGTTTTATTTTGAAAGGTTTCCTGTTTTGTCATGTTTTTGAGTTTTACTTCCTTGGTCCCAATCTGCCCTGATCATGTTCACCTGTGTCTTGTCAGTCCTGTCTGCATATAAGTCTTGTCTCTGCCTTCCTCTTGTGCTGGTCCATTAATGTCTCTCTTGTAACGTCTTTAACATCTCTTCCCTGGCTGTCATGTCCATGTCTGTCTTCTGCCATGTCTTCAAGTTTTGCCCACAGTGAGTTTAGGTTTGTTACCCTGCTCTGCAGCGCTTGTTGTTAAGTTAATAAACCCCTTGACCTGGAACCGTGTGCCCCCGTTTCTGCATTTTGGGTCCTTCCTGCTCACCGGTCCCCCCAACCTGACACACTGCAGCCAATGCTCCGGTGGTAAAGGGTTTCTTTAGTGAGCATGATATATAAATATACTGTAGCGTATTTTCAATTACAGAAGTATGTTTACATTTTGCTGCCACAGTTTTAGGCCCAAAAATTTTGACAAGATCAAAACAAAATTCACAAAAAAAACCTGTCGACCGAAACCCTCGATGGACATCTGCGCACTTCGACAAATACAAGAAACACTTATTAGATATTAGAAACACTTAGATATTACGAATGTATCATAAAAAGACCAAAATTTCACTAGTGGAAAATGTGCAAAAATAAATGGCTGTGGTGACATGGCCTTTCCTATGCATTATGGCAGGGCTGGCCAACCATGCTCAAGAGTCTCAACCCTGCCTGTTTTTCACTTCTCCCTGACCAGCTTGCTGACTCAAGTAATACCACTTCCTGATTAATTGAGCACACCTTATATAGGTAGTGAGCATCAAGCAGTCCAGTGAGGGCAGGAAAACAGGCAGGTTTGAGGCTCTTGAGGACTGGTCATCAAAGTGACCAGTCCTGCATTATGGTGTTTCCTCTTTTATGAGATTTTTGGTTTAAACTCTCAAAGTTCAAACCTTCAAAGAAAATTAAGTCCAATATTACAGAATGAAAACAAAGTTCTGCTAACAATCAGAGATTTATGTAAATGTTTGCAAGCCAAATGCATTCTGTACTGAAGACAAGACACAGGGAAAGTTGATTTACGAGGTCAACAGCTAACTAAGATGCAGAACACGATTCATTAAAAAAAGAAGCATGTAAAATTGATTTGAAAAACATCTGTGAAACAATGAGACTTCGAAAGGTTACCAATACATTGAAAGAGAAAATTTGTTTCAAATTAAACATGACATGTCCATTGTCATTACCATAGAGTAGGCCTCCAAAAGATTTCCTTTATTCCTTCATTTTTAACAATGCAATAATCTTTCCTTAGTATTCAACAACCGCAGTTTGGCCTTCGTCCATCCTCTCACTTCCTCCCTCTCTCACTTTTTCTTCTATTTCACCCCCCTCCTTTTATTCCATATTTCAGGCTGCAAACATAAAGATATAAAACTGTATTTTTTGTGAAGAATCAGCAACAAGTGGGACACACTCATGAAGTGGAACAAAATGTATTGGATATTTCAAAGTTTTTTAACAAATAAAGAACTGAAAAATTCAACCCCCTTAAGTTAATTCTTTGTAGCGCCACTTTTTGCTGTAATTACAGCTGTAAGTCGCTTGGGGTATGTCTCTATCAGTTTTGCAGATTAAGAGACTAAAATTTTGCCCACTCCTCCTTGCAAAAGAGCTCGGGCTCAGTGAGGTTGGATTGAGAGCGTTTGTGAATGGCAGTTTTCAGTTCTTTCCACAGATTCTCGATTGGATTCAGGTCTGGACTTTGAGATGGCCATTCTAACACCTGGATATGTTTTTTTGTGAACCATTCCATTGTAGATTTTGCTTTATGTTTTGGATCATTGTCTTGTTGGAAGACAAATCTATGTCCCACTCTCAGATCTTTTGCAGACTCTAAGATTCTCCACAAAGAAATTTGCAGTTTTATATCTTTATGTTTGCAGCCTGAAATGTGGCAGAAGGTTGAAAAGTTCAAGGGGGCCGAAAACTTTCACAAGGCATTATATATATATATAGATAGATAGATAGATAGATAGATAGATAGATAGATAGATAGATAGATAGATAGATAGATAGATAGATAGATAGATAGATAGATAGATAGATAGATAGATAGATAGATAGATAGATAGATAGATAGATAGATAGATAGATAGATAGGTAGATATAGATATAGATATAGATATCTATATCTATCTATATATCTATATAAATCTATATCTATATAGATATAGATAGATAGATAGATAGATAGATAGATAGATAGATAGATAGATAGATAGATAGATAGATAGATAGATAGATAGATAGATAGATAGATAGATAGATAAATATCTATATATAGATATCTAGATAGATATCTAGTTATCTATATATAGATATATACATATATATATATATATATATATATATATATATATATATATATAGTGAGTCAGAAGATTAATAACCTCTTATTGCAAAAATAACAATTTTCTAACACAACAGGGCTTCAGCTCTTATCTGTTTGCTCAGCTATTGGACAAGTTGAGAAAAGGAAAAATGTATTTAACAACTAAAACTACAGTAGCAATCTTCTCTAGAAAATCTTCTGAGCACTGATACAGTAGATCCACAGGGTAAGACATTGGTAAGAATTCAAGTAGTCATCACACAGTAATCTTGGTTGCGTGTGAAATACATATATTAGTTTCCAGAAACAAAGGCATCTTCTTAGGTCACATAGATCCTCCAAAGATACAGTTACAGCATGAGACAACTAAAGACAGCCAATTACCTCACAGCTAAAATCACTGTATGTGTTTTGCAGAAGAACTGCAGGGAATTTGCACCATGACCTTAAAACCACAGCTTTTCTCCCAGCTTCCTTTCTGGCACTTCATCTCTCCTCATGCAGATCGGCTCATAGCGGATATTGCTTTACTGGTTGGTTTTATCCTCCCTACGCTGAATGATAATTTAATACAGTCAGTAAAAGAAAAGACCTTGGTTTGAATCTTTAACCATGATTAATGGAGCATGCAAACCATTCAACACTTTGATTTTAATTAAGATTAATTTTGAACATAACATTATCCGGGACCATCTCTGCTCTCCATGGGCAACCATCTGTTTTAGTTTTTATGATATATTTAAAGACAAATGCTTTTTTTTGTCATTAATAAACACCTTTCTCTAAACAGTTAACATGACAAGCCTACCTCCCCGTGAAAGGAGCTGACAAAACCATCAAATAATAAAAAAAAAAAAACATGAAATAGCTTTATGTGTCTGAATGTTTGCATGAACAGCCCCTGTTGTCAGAACAGAATGACTGAGCTCTGAATTGACAAACCATCTGTAACATTAATAAATAGCATCTTGTTTGCCTCAGGTTTCCTTCTGGTTGACATCACTTTTAGCAACACTTTCTGCAGGTTAATGGTTTATGCAGGGCTCCTTGCTCTGTGGGTTGTAAACTCTGCCTGAGGTCCTCACAATGAATGACTGAAGCCAACAACAGAAACCTGGAACCACAGCATGTATCAAGAAGTTCCTTGGAGAACTGTGAGTGGGAGCTCTGCTACCAAAAAAGCGTGCATTGTTTTCCATGGTTTCCGCTGTACTTGGCTGTTTTATGAATGGAAAGTAACATCTCTGTGGGCAACAACACCAAGCATAATTTCTGAATGTTTGAAAGTCCACCTTCAACAACTATTTTAGGCAGTAGCGGAGAGCTGGATTTTACCTCCGAAACAGGACTTTGTATAAATTGTCTTTTATCAACAGATAGAGACTTAACATTTAGGAGTGAGAAATAATTTGAGATTGTTTCTGATGAGTCATCTGTTGGGGTGGGGGGGTACAGATGTCAGCATCCCTGCTTGGCATTCTTAGCAGAGGTATTGAGAATCTGACCAGCATGAACCATTCTAGATCAGTTGATGTTAACCTGGATAGCTCTAATATTACAAGCCTAATACAAGCCATTTTTGTTGCACCGTTAATGGTAGGTTGGAGTTTTGAGGGCATGTAAGTTAGCAAAAGATGGATGATGGAACATGAAAGCAGGCCTACTGCCCACCAACAGTCCCGCCCACAACTCAAAGCGTGCATTTCCAATAAACTCCTGCTGCTCCACAGTAACTATGTCCTAGCAAATGATAAATGTTTTTTTCTACCTTACAGTGACCCACCAATCTTAACTGCACCTTTTTTTACACATACTCTTCCCCCCACCACACGATACACTCACGTACACACACATTTGCTTCACAAGGAATGTGGTGGCCAGTGATCTTCTGTCCTCTACCTCATCCCTCATTCACAACTTTGGCAGCCATGGTGCAGGGGTAGGGTAGTTGACTTCTGTTCAGAAGGTTTGATTTCCGTCCATGTGTTGAAGTGTCCTTGAGCAAGACACTGAACATCACATTGCTTCTGGTGGTTCTAAGTTTACAGCGGTGCCTCCATCAGGGTGTGTGTGTGTGCATGGGTGAATGGGACTGTGACTATAAAGCCCTTTGGGCCTTCGAGGAAGGTAGAAAAGTGCTGTACAAGTATATGCAATTGATTTTTACCATTTATAACATGGTCCAAGTTTTTCATTCACAGCACAAACTTTAAGTCCAGGATTTCTTTGTAAGCAGACAAACTAATTTGTGCCAGAGTTTGAAATAAGAGCAATCACAGCAACCAAATAAGCCATAAATATATTTATATATTTATATATTTAGAGAACAGGAGGAACCCTAGAACTCCCCGGATCTATTGTGTGCAAAAATATAAAAAAAAAATACATGTAAGTGTCTTGTGAAGGCCAAAAAAGGAGATAGTTGTTATCAGAAAACTAGAGGCAGTAACCCCCAAACTGGAGGAGTGGCTACTGTAGATCCACGGAAAGACCTCATAAATCTCAGTCAAGAAAAGTTCAGTGCTAGGAACAGCTAAGACACAGCGCAGGACCCTCAACTTCTCAGGCCTCTGATAAAGGAACTGTTCACACAACAGTGAATATCATTAACAAAGTCCTAACCCTCTACTTATCAATCTTTTTCAACCAACGTTCCTTAAGTTTGATCGAATATCTTGACTTTGTTATAATCTTCTTCTAAAATTGTGATTAAAGCAGTGTAAGAAAATGTCACAGAGCTTGGGTGTGTACGTCTGCAAGGCGTTTGAACCTTCAGCTATTAGCAGACCTGCTCAAAATCTTTATGACAAATGCACCCAAAAGTAATTTTTTAGAAAAGCAGAACGTTATTGACAAAAATCTAAGACAAAATCAAAAAAATTACATAGATGTCCTGAAAATGGGTTACAGTAAACAAAAGGACGATCTCATGAAGATTTATCTATGGCGGGTTGGAGTTAACTCAGGAATGTTACGAATGTTCGGAATACTCTCACAAACCAGGCTGTTTAGGTGATCCTTACACAAAAACAGCTGAAGAGCTCAAACACAATTCATGCAGGCATCAACAACACTTTGACTTGTGCGTTCATCACCATGACAAACTTTGAAAGTATGTAGAGCAGATGTGCATTTGTGACATAACACATTCAGAAAGCATATGATTTGGTTAGCTTCAAAAGGATGAGACTAAAAAAAATAAATAGCAAGTATGCGCCACTTTTTCTATCCCCCTTCGCTTCATCGCTGATGAAGCATGCAAGCAGTTCAGCGCAATAGCTTTTGAGACCATTAGAACCTTTGACAGTTCTTCTTTTGTCAGTCTCAACAATGTTAGAATAAATCAGGGTCAGAACAAAAAGGAATCGTGCTTCTTTACTGAACACATCCCCCTGCACGCACATCTTCTGCTGTTTTTTTCCCTCAGAAGATGTGCGTGCATATGGAGTTCTGGTTTTCTGTGGTACGTGAAAATTTATTTGTCCCACTGAGCCTAGGTCTTACCATGAACAGGTGTGGGGTTACTCCACCATCTGTTCCCTTCAGAGATGAATCTAGATCCTATTATTTATCTACAGTTTAATGTGGAAGGCCAAATTCTACAAATTCTGAAATCCAACAGAGGTTAACTTATTGAATAAGTCTAGAGCCATTATTCATCAGTTATAAAAAGCCTACATAGACAATATAGTTAGAACTTTTTTCAAAAAGCATTTTATCTTATGTTTATCTTTTTAAACATGCTTTATAATGTTTTATCCTGTTTTATGTGGTTGCAATTTGGACTTTTAGGGACTTTGTGTTTTTTTCTTTCTGTAAAAAGTGTAATAAATAATATTAAATAAACTATTCCTGCTTGCTTTAGGAGAAAGAAAGTGTAATTTCTTTTGTGCAAATCAAAAACACATTTTACTGTGTCAAGTAGCTCTGAAAAAAAACAGTTTTGGGGTTCAAGTATTTGTTTTAAACAAATGTTGTCTTGTATGTAATTTGTTTCCAAGAAAACTCTGGAATTTACTTTACTCTTGCTCTACTGACTCTTAAGCAATGACGTTTAGACAGAAGCAGCTCAGATGCATGCCAAAATCCCCACAAACCAGCCTTGGAGGTCTTAGGCTTGACCACAGTGTAATAGGTGATAGATGCAGGGTCTCGATGAGAGGCACGCACCAAGCATGAACTCCAATGACGTTTGACTGTTTGCTTTTCTACGTGGAATCTCAGGGGACCAGTCAATTCTAGCCAGAGGAGACACACGAGCGTCACACTAAAAACGTACAATTCAGAGATGGTAGAGGTAATTGCTTGCAGTTGTGAGTGTTGGAGAAAAGGTCAAGGAAGTGCAGCTCCTGTGCAGGTTTGGTTTCAAGCTGCATGTCACTTCAGGTACACTATGTACAATCATGATAAAAATGGAAAAGAAATGGTTAAGGTCAATAAATTGATAAATATGGGCTTTTGCCTCAGTTTCTTTTAACCTCTGACTAATATATGAGCAGTGATTCAATCTCAGAATTTACATGGTAATTTGGGTCAGCATTGGAAAAAACTGCCTACCAACCCTTTCCCCTTTAAAGCCCCCCCTGATCTTTTTTCGATCTATGTTCAAGCGTTCCCAGTGTTTTTTTAAATTGTGATTCAACGGTTTTTAGTGAAAAATCAAACAAATCTGTGCAATCTTCTAATTCACCGCTGAGTTAAGGGGAGGGACTATTGGCGCACAATCCCCATCATCCATTTGTCTACACTCTCTTCCGCTAGCTTACAGCCCTTCACAACCCCAACCTAACATTACTGGTGCAACAAAAAATGCAGGCAATATTGGAGGCTCTGTTATCGTGAGAAGTTTCAGCACACACTTCCTTGAAACTTGTGACTTGTGGTTGCATTGTAATGAAATAAAGGACTGTGATTGCAAATTCGGGGGAATGTCTATTGGAGCCAAGGATGTGAATTTCAAATTTTTTCATCAGCATGTATTCATTCCGCACCACTCTCATAGTGACGCATGGTTAAGCCAGACCAGTTTCCTCTTTCCAATCCCCTAACCTCCCAATAAACAGATAAATAAAAGGAGGAAAGAAGAGTTTTTGACAGCCTCTCAAACCTTTTACAAAGCAAAGACATTGTTTCTCTGGGAACGCTGTTGCTGATGAGAAGGAAAATACTTGAATTTCAAACGCATACATTGCTGTGCCGAGCACAGGAATCAAATCATGATAAAATCTTGAACACAGAAGATTTATAAACACACCAACCCATTTTCTTATCATCTTTCATATATTTTTCCTCTGAAGCAAAAACTTGTGCTAACATAGTTGGGATCAAGAAGTCACTTTTTTACCACTGCAGTAGCTGAAAGTTGCCTCTTTAAAAAGCTTGTGGTATTCACATGTCTGTATTTGGCTTCCTTGGTATGGCATATTATTGTTACATTGTTTTTAAGCCAGTTCACTGGTTTTTGTGGGTTAGAGAGCTTGTCCTGGCAGCATGGATGCAGCTTTAAGTAGTTTTCGAGATCAATTTCTGACAATTTCTCAGTTCCATATTTTCCACACTATAGGGAACACTGGATTATAAGGGTCTCGGTCAATAAATGGTGCATTATCTAAAATGTTATCATATAAGCTATATTGTCAAAAGTACTGGCTCAGCGGTACTATGGGGCCAAAATTAAGTCCTTAAAAACAACCCCAACCACCAAATTTTACACTCGGCACAAGGCAGTCCGAAATGTACCGTTCTCCTGGAAACCTCCTAACCCAGACCCCATAACCAATCCATCAGATTGCCAGATGGAAAAGCGTGATTCATCACTCAAGAGAACTGCTCTTAAGTCCAGTGGCGGCGTGCTTTAAACCACTGCATCCGTCGCTTTGCATTGCACTTGGTGATGTTTGGCTTGAATGTAGCTGTAATTCAATGAGCTCCTGAGAGCGGCCCATTCTTTCACAATTTTTTGTAAAAATAGTCTGCATGCCTGAATCATTGATTTTATTCACCTGTGCCCAGGCCAAGTGATTAGAACACCTGATTCTAATCATTTGATTGGGTGTGCAAATACTGCTGGTAATATTGTGTATAAACTACAAAAAGCATTAAGTGAGACAAAATGAGTCAGAGATAAGTCTGCAAGTCAGTCAGACTTTATTAACTACATTCCCAGTAATTCTAGCACTTGTTCGTAACACGCTTAGCAGAGTTACCTTAACAATATGTGTAATAACCACCATTGTTTGCAACACGAAAAAAAGCGTTAGCCAACCCCCAACCTTGTTTGTAACATAAAGAAATAGACTGATAGCGGTAAAACAAATGTTACTTTTTAGTTTAGTGTCACAAACAGCAAATCACCTATTCAAACGTGGAAAAAATGCTTATTGTCAGGGGTCCAACATTTTAGCCAAGCATATAAGAATAAAAATTAGTGACGGAAAAGAAAAAATGTAATAAGAAATAAAAATATGATAATATAAGAATTTGATGGTAATATTAGTGGAAAATGTTAGTATATAAGTCAATAAACTCAAACAACATATACTCAGATGTGTATCCATATACGAGTCCCAAACAGGGAGAAATAAAAGACACAGCATTAAGTTGACAATGATTGCAACATCAGTTTTCTTTTAAATATGTATATTGTAGCAGACTGTTTGACATTATTGTCTAAATTATTCAAAATTTGTGGACCTTTAGTGCAGACAGAAAAGCTGATACATTGTAACTTCCTATATTTCCCTTTTAGCATATGGTTTCCCCTGATGTTAAGGTGATGAAAAGGTGAAAAAAGTGGTTTGAGGTCACACAAACGACCGTTTGATTTGTTAACAACACTGTACATTGTGCATGCCTTATGACATGTATTCAGTTCCGGTATCTCAAGGAGGCTGTATCTGTGAAAGAGAGGATCTGTTGGAGAATTTGGCATCGACCAGGTTATTGCTCTTATGTCTTTCTTTTGTGTTGTCTGAAGCTTTTGCAAAGGTAGAAAAGGTGTTATTCCATATGCAATCACAATAATTCAGGTGAGGTTCAAACAGGGATCTATAAAAGGTTAGCAGTACGTCTGTTGGGAGCATGTGTCGAATCTTATAAAATAAACCAACAAATTTGGATTATTTTTTGACTAGTTCATCTATGTGTTTCTTGAAATGTAATAATTGATCTATATAAATTCCGAGAACTCATATTGAGTCCACCTATTGTATAGATTGTCCATCTATGTTTAGTTTAATTTCCTAAAAATGAGTTTGTGACTAGATGGGTAGAATGTGATAAAAAAGGTTTTGCTAGTGTTTAAATACAATGTATTGCATTTAGACCAAGTGTCTATCTTTACTAGTTGTTCAGTTAGGAATTCTTCTAGCAGGTCTATATTTAAATGTGAAACGAATAAACTAGTATCATCTGCGAAAAGTAGTTTGTGGATGTCTCCGGAACAGTCAACAAAGTCCTTTATAGAAATTATGAAGAGAAGTGGTCCCATTTTGGATCCTTGTGGGACGCCTGTTTGAATGTCAAGTTTATATAATTTTAGTTAACCAACTTTCACATATTGCTCTCTTGCACAGATATAGCTCCTAAACCATTGAAGTGCTAGTCCCCTGACAATGTAGTGCATTCATTTGCTGAGTAATATTTCATGATCAATGGTATCAAATGCCTTTGATAGATCATGAAAAACACAAATACCATATTAACGTCTTTTAAAGGCATCATTAATTTTTCCCAAAACATCCTCTAAGATAGCCATACACGTGGTATTATTTAGATAGAGTTGGCAGTATTGATATAAGTCCGTGGTTTTGAATATCATTTTTGTCCCCAGTCTTAAATATGAGTATTATTTGAGCTATCTTGATCATTTTGGGACTTTTCCTATTTGTTAATGAAAGATTAATGGTATATTTACTATGGCTTCAACAATATTACTACTTATGTTATCAGCACCAACTATGAAAGACGATCTTATCTTGTCTATGATATTTACCACTTGTGTTTTAAAGGTGGGTTTTAGAAAAAAGTGAATTAGGATAATTACCCTGAAAGTATAATTTATAATTAGCACCACCTGGTGGACAAATTTGAACTTTGTTAAAAATATCATGTAAACTGAATTTAGTTGATTGACTTTGCTCTAAGGCATCGGGGATGACTGTAGTTTTTGCTCTGCATCTGAGAATGTCATTAAACACCCTCCAAGAATTTTTTTGATCCCCAGAGTCATTATTGAATTGTGTAATAAATTAATTTTGTATGCTTAATTGCAATAATTTTGTTAATTTGTTTTTTATATTTTATGTAGATTAATCTAATTTGGGTATTTGGTTTGATTACTTTTTCTGATATGTGACTATGTTACCTCCAAACCTTGTTGGTAACATGAAGAAACACAGTCCGATAATACATGTTAACCACGTTAGCGTATTTACAAAAACAGCCACCTTGTTTGCAACTGAAAAAAAGGGCATTGTGTACCTCTCAAAATCATTCAACATCAGTAAACTGAGCCTAAATTAATCTGTATATAAGACGTTCTGGATTATAAAGGGCACTGGTGTTTCTTGAACAAAATTAATGCTTTTTTCTGCACCTTCTGTTGCTGAAAATATGGTAAATTAAGTGCTTTTATTAATGTTTTTAATTTATTCTTGTTTTTCTGATATATTGTTGTCATTGTAATGGTATTCCAAAAACTACTAATTAACAAACACTTCTAATGCAGCAAAATAAAGAAAAACACACGTTTTTAAAAATAATGCACAGTAGGATTACATGAAACAACCTGAAAACTCTATGGATGGAAAAACTCCAACAAAACAGTTTTAAAAGTTTCATAAAAAATGTACATCTGGGACTTATTGCACTTTTATTAACAATTTTAAGACATGGTAGAATAAAATACATGTAAGTCTGTGCAGGTTCAGCAGTCTAAAAGGCAAAAAAAAATCTTTGTTCTGGTTGTGATTCCTTTATCATTTCTTCCATAAAGTCCATGAGGCTGTAATCATAGTGTTGGGGTCACAGGTGACCCTCCTCAATCTTGAGAAGCACCAGGAGCAGACGACATACTAGAGGGAGCAGAGAGTGTGACTAATATCTTAGGATCCTCGGTAACTTGTGTCTGTGCCTGCCCATGAAGAGTTGCAACACACACCGAGACCGTGTGGGTCACATCCTTATCCTGGGATGGGGAAATGTAAAAAGCAGCTTCTGCTCTACTTTGTTTTTTCCTGAGGACTTTCAGGAAGTGGAGTCTCTGTTGGGCTTCTCTCACCAATGCAGTGGTGTTATCTGACCAGAAGAGGTCCTCAGAGGTGTGACCTCAGGAATGTGAAAAAAAACATCACATTCTCCAGACAGTTGCCTTTGACGTGGAAGAAAGCAAAGATGGTTTTATTATTTCTTCCCAAAATCGATGATGAGCTTTGAGACTTTGTTCTTCACACTCCACTTTTCTAGCTGCTGAACTTCTCCAGTGTCTCTGTTTCTGTTGTAATGAGACTAACCCCTGTCTGCATTCCATTCACATAAATATGTAATTTCATAGAGTTTACATTGCCTGCCTTAAGAATTTATTGAAAATGAGAGATTGGGACAAAATAAAGTGTGTTATTGAGTGGGTCCACCCACCTGCAAAACAAATAGATAAATCACCTTCCAAAAATGCACAAATTCGAGCTGTAATAACAAAAGTGATGTCAAATTAAATTTATCCCACTTTCTTGAAAATACCACAGTGCAATATAAATCAATATTTTTGTGTGTAAAGTTTAATTTTTCTTTTTACACAGGACTTAATAGGACATTACTTTCTTCTGAAACCAACCTCTATTGGTCATTTGAGGAACTGCTGGGTCAGGTACTTATGTATAGGCTCCATACTGGCAATCCTCCTTTTTATTTTGACCTCATTTGGAGTTACAGGGGAACTTTGATAGTACCTAGGAAAAAGTATTGACAGCCAGTGGACAGGCTGGTTTTTCTTTGAATTTTTTTCCCCTATTTGTGTCTGTTTTGCACATTACTGCTCCCAAAAGAGCAGTTTTAGTAACTATATGGTATTTTTGGCAGTTTAGTCCACCAAGTCTTTGTTTTACTTGTAAAAGTGTTTTATATGTATGAAAACCAAATAAGGTGTGCACATTTTGGCACTCCCCATCCAATTTCGCCAAATCTGCTGGATGGTTTGGTAAAAGTTTTTGGAGACCAATTTGTTTTTTTTTCTCCCTTCCTCCAGTAATGACTATTATGAAGCAACCTAAAACTTTACATATTATTTTTATCAAACGTTTCTTGATCTCCATAATACAATGTGAGCTTTTGTTTGATATCTTTATTTTGAAATAATCTGGTTATGTACTTTTTTGATGTGTATTAAAGTGTATCTTTTCAACAAAAAGCTTAATTTTCTCTGTATAATAGGTGAAAAAAGGAATTTAATTCCCTTCTTGTTTTTAAATTTTATCATTAACAATTATTTAGAGAAGCTTTCCCACAGAACACATATACGTGTGTATTTAAATACTAGCTCTGGTTAATTTCTGAATATTCATCCAACCACAAAAGGATTTTGTTGGAGCTGAATCAGACAAAGATCCCTTAGTAAATGGTATCAGTATGCATTTTCCATTTATTAATAGGTTGTTCAGCGGCAGGAATATAAGGTAACATTCAAAGTCCACATTTGCTGTTGAAGCAGCAGTCATTGTGGTTGTGACATGGAAATAAAGTTTCAGTGCTGAGTTTAAGTTTAAAAAAGGCAGTTTTGGTTTTTTGTTGTGCATATTTAGACATTATTTTGGTCTTTTTTGTGACTGCCCATGTGATCAGAGCTTAAAATACTGTTCCTAATGTGTTGCATTTTTAAGGTTAAGGAGTATTTATTCACTTTTTTTAAAGTTTCACATTAAAAAAAAAACCAAAAAAACAGAACCAAAGTTGTAAAAAAACAGATGTAGATTTATTTAAGTTTCTTCCTTTGAAAGTTGTCATTATAAAAACACACTTTCCAGATCCACTCCAAAGACTTTGTCTAAACACGAGTCATTTGAGAGCACTGTGACAGTCAAACTGAGCTGAATGACCTGATGAGAGACAGAGCGTTTCTGCTTCTTGTGTCAGCATGGACCTCCTTCTCCTGCAGTCCCCTCCTACTTCTCCGCAAATAGGCAAAGCGTTGGTTTGGAGTAAACCAAAGAGGGATCTTTAACTGTGCTTGCCGCTGGGTTTCTGCACCTCATACACCCTCACAGCAGCCATCACTCACACACATTATCACATGCATGCGCGCAGAAGCAGACATATGGAGTACTACTGCTTCCTCCTGCTCTGGATTTGTAGCCAGCAGTTTGGTGAGTTATGAAGCCTCACCATTTAAGTTCTTACTTTGTGCATCTTTTTAAGATAATGTCAAAATCTAACTTTACAACTGTAACGGAGTTTTTATTTATATAAGTTTTGAAATTAACGTCAATTTAGTGAAGTTGATCATTCAGTTTTTTTTGTGAATCACATTTGGGACACTTTTGACCTAAAATTTCATGTGAATGAATGACTCTAACGACAACTTGACTTTTGACCCTTTATGATTGAGACAGACAGGAAAGCAGACTCTATGTTTATCCTGGAAGATATAGTGTTCTCTTAAGGTTTATAGAGATCCTTGATGTTCTGTCTGAGGAAAGTTGATTTTGTGAGTTGGTGCTCAGCCAGAGTTGCGCTCAATTGCCAGTGAAATCCCTTTAACAGTCACACATCTAAGCAAGATGAAAGGATAGGGGAGTGACAAAGAGGCAATTAAAAGGCTTAGAACAACATTTATGTTGTGCTGTTCATATGTTGGTGGGATTTGTGAAATATTAAACAAAAAAATGAATAAATAATTGTAGTAAGCATAAGTAAATTCATCAAATACGTTGTTTAAATCACAGCTTTTTTTGATGTCGTGGTGCTGTAGGAACTTCCATAAAGTTTGGTTTTGAGTTTTGCAAACTCACAACAGCAGCCTGATGTTTCAAACACAATCTGCTAAGCTATAAATGCTTGGATTTAAGTTATTTTCGGTTATTTCAAACTTCATTAATTCCTTTAGGCGTATTATTTACAAAAGAACCATGTGGCTCTTTTTAAGAATTTTTTCCCAAGAACATTTCAGTCTGTGTACAATTGAGACACTTTGTAAATAACACAAAGCTGCAGAAAAAGAGAAAAGGCAGAACATACTTATAAATATTTGGTTGGATTTTGGTATTTGCTGGAACAAATGTTCGGGTTGATGCTCTTTATTGGAGTGACCTTGTAGCTGGAGTCTGTTGTGGACTGTGGTTTTTTTTAGAGCACGAGAAAAAGGCTGTCTAAAGTTTTTATTCTTTTTTTTGGACCAAAGATCTCACACAGACATCTTTTAGGCTCACTGCCTCCCATAAATGTAGAGAGTGGTTCTGTATAAAAAAGGAAAGATCATACATTTTTTTGGATCTATTGTCTTCATCAGGACTCCTTCAGCACGAGATCTGCAATTCAAACGACAATCTTACAGTCTCCAAGCCTGGATTGAAAAAATACATAAATGACATTTAATAAAACCACTGCAGACACACATAATGATGTTGTCATGAAAGCTCCCCGCTATAATTTTTTTCTGAGAAGGGTAAAAAGTACAAGTGACAAAATTAATCAAAGTCCAATAAAGCAAATACACTGTAAGAGGAGCCCCTCCATTAAATGGAAAGTATGCAAACTTCAGGACCAAACTAAATCAGATTCTTAGCAGACTGAATAAACAATTGTACTCCAGATTGACCAAAACTGTATTTGCCAGCAACATGACAGAGTGAAAAGCAAAGATAATTTAAGGAAAGTGTGTTTTTATCAAGGCGGAGGTGTGGTTAACTCTGTCAACTCACAACAAGAAGGTTCCTGGTTTGAATCCATCATGAGTGGCATTTCTTCTAGTGGGTTTGTGGGTAATCCACAGGCACAGTCCAGATGAACAAACAGAGGTTAAATCATGACTTGAAACTTTTCCCTGTGAGTGGTTGTCTGTCCCTGATTGTGATGGACTGGAGACCTCCCAGGGGGTAAACCGCCTCTGCCCCATCACTGCTGAGAGACACTGCAGCAACCCCTGCTGCACAGAATGAATGCTTTTTTAAAAGTTTTTACACAAACATTTGTCATCAAAATCTGCACTTTGTCTTGATATTTACAACTAATGGATGGAAAAACACAAGTTCCCGCTTATAATAAAGAGTTCTGTTCATTGTTCAGATTTTGGAAATGTACGGACTGTGTAAAACCAAAGTCCCAATGCGATCAATTCTCCCTTTGGCTGTGCTGTTAAACCTAAAAGATCGCTGCCAACTCCTTTCCAATTTTATGTCTTTCATTACTGAATTTCACAATAGCAGTGAGTTTGTTTGTCTCCTCTTGTGTGTTAAAAAATGTTGTAAAAGATTTGTTGTTAGGTAGTTCTGTTAAATAAAAATTAAATAAGAAAATAAACATGAATTGGAAAATTATTTTGCAAGCAGAGATTTGAAGTTACACTTAGAATTGATGGTTTATTGGCATTTCTTTAGCCATCAATGACTGCAGCAAAATAAACTTGAAATATACCCTTTTGCATTTGACAATAAAAAAAAACAAAAGAACACAAAACTGTGAACAATCAAAAAATCTGAACAAAAAAACCCTTGTCTTTGAGATGTGTAAACTAAAAAATAAAGTGATTCTATCAGTTGCAGTAATAACATGCAGATGGGAACAAAACTCTTTAGGAGTGAGAACAGATAATTTAGAACTTTGAAAAGGTAATTCAAATCAGTAATCTCTATATATTATAAATCTTGATGTTGACTTATCCTATTGACAGCTTATGATGTTGCTGTTCAAGCAGATCCCTCAAAACCCAAAGTAAAAATCTACTTCTGAAAGTAAAAATGTTTTATTTTACATGTGGCATGTCGGTCAGCTTTCATCTTTATTTTTGTTTTTTCTGTTTTATACTCCTCAGATACAATTGTCCCCTTCAAAATGAGAAAAAAAAGAAAGGGTATTTAGATATGATGTAGGTTATAAAAACACTCAAATTAGAGTACGGGTAAGTAAGATGCAGGAAATGAAAAGTCCAGCATGTCTTTTGTTGCAGATTTCTTTTCCCTGGACATGGCTCATGTGGTTCTGATGTAAAAAAGTTTATTCCTTTAGCTCTAAAACAGTTTCTGAATCTTGTTTATTTCAGTTTTTGATTAAAAATAACATGAATTCTCAAATGGTCTCAGAACTAATTCCTTGCAATGGGGCATTACAAATATTTGCTTATAGAATGTGAGTTTAATTGGGGTTGAGATTGTAGCCTTAAAAACAGGCAGACTCCATTTAAACTGATCCACATTCTTTTGTTTCTTTATGTCCACTGGATGGCTTCCTAACCAAGTGAACTGTGGGTCCTGGCATCTCTTAAAGTGTTATTTCCTTCACAATTAAAGCTCAAGGCCAGCCATCCATTAGTATTTAGGGATCTATTTCACATAGGGAAAAGAACAAGCTACTAGATTGTTGCAGAACTGATTCCTTGTCTGGTTTCTAATGCATCCACAGCTAAAACCTTGTTAATCTTCCTTAAATCTTGTCATATAATTGAAAAATAAGTTAATGCTCTTAGCATATCATATTTAAAAGCTGAATCAGTAATTAAAGGCTCTTGGCTCTTAAACTCTCACAGGATGTGTTTGTCTTTGTGTAGTGCTGGTGGCATAAATTCTATGTTGTGCTGAGGAGACTTTTGTTGACTCAGAAGCTCTAAAGCTTGTTAAGAAGAGCCTGGTTGCATAATAGAGACATCTGTTTTAAGAGACCCCCTTGTGCCTCTTACAGTATTTTCTTTGGTATGGGGGGAATGAGTGTACAGTGTGTACTGAAGGACAGCATCCTTCCAGAGAAAAAAATCAAATCAATGGAAAAACATCACGGAAGGTTACTCAGATGCTGCAGGCCCGATCATACCGGCACCGCCATATCAGATCGGGAAAATGGTTGGATATAAGGATATGTCCGAGTCGGCTGGGTGGATAAAGAGCCGGCACAGATGCTTTATGTCAGTAGGTTTGTGGTGTGGGTCCAGCAGCTTGGTGCTGGGCCAAAGGCAGCATAGGACTATATGGGTCACATCAACAGCCCCGGGCCTGAAGTTTATCTGGGCAGGAAAACCAGCGCACAGGAAACCCAGCAAGACTCCCTCCTTGACTGAAAATATTAGATTTCCTTGGCACATTAGTAGCTTTAAATGGAAACTTGATAACCCTCATTCTCACGCTTTCACCCTGACACTTTCTTCCAAGCTGCCCTGATGTCAAGAGCTCTTATTAGATTTGACTTATCTGAGGATCAAACTATTCCCCTTTTCCTGAAGTAGGAGTTGTTATTTAAGGCGCTTGAAGTCAGCCTGGTAGCACAAAAGGTTTTACAGTCCATTTGGAAACTCACTAAAATATAATCTGAAGTTGTTTTTTGCCGACTGTATTTCCTGCACTGTATAGGGCGCAACAGATTATAAGGAGCACAGTCAATGAATGGTTTACAGCGTTCCCGTATTAATTGCAGTGGTACGTTCCATAACAAAACTGCGATATACAGTAGGTGAAATCTACAAAGTTGGATTACAGATGTTTTAAGACTGTTTTACTCCTCACTACAGACATTATACACTTTTCTCAGACAAACAGTAACATTTTCACATTAATACTCACACTGCCTTGTTGTAGACCGGTTAAGGTATTCACAATAAAAATCCGAGCCAACATTTTGACAGAGCACTGTGTATCCCTGAAAATCGCTTCCACGTCAGTAAGTGCAAACAGAAAAAAATCCACATATGGCGCTCCGGAATTAAAGGTGCACTGTCGTTTTTTGAAAAAATTTAATGCTTGTAAGTTCGCCTTATAGTGCGCAAAATACAGTAATCTGCTTTTTATTTTTATTTTGAGTGCACCACTTTGTCCTTATTTTCAGTCACCTGTTTATGTTTGAAGTCAGAGACTGAAGGAGGATGTTTGGACCAAATGCCTGTCAAATAGACACAAAGGAAACCAGGAAAGAAAATGTGGCAGTATTTATGTGAACAGACTTCATGACAGGGTTGGTTATTTAGTTTAACAGAGGCTTTTTGCAAAACACATGAAATGGTTCATAACGATGACACTGAAGGTGTAATTAACACTCTTTTCGCAATAACAACTGAGTCCCTTGTTCATTCTTGAGCCGACTAAAACTGTGGCCTTGACTCTTTTGACATTGACTGCAATCACACAACTCATGAGTCAAACTCAGATTTACAAACAAATGAAACAAACGACAAGTTAGTGTGTTTGCTGCGTGTTTAGACAGCCTATTTGGACTCTTAAATTTCGATGTCTGAGGCATACAGACAGGTTCCCAGGACTGAGAATGAGCCTCTTTTTCCATAAAGGAATCCAGCTGTTCAATATGCAGCTTCTCCTCCACATCTCAAAGTACAAGCAGCTGCACACCCAAACAAATTAATCTCTTCTTCTCGGCAGTAAAGTGAAGCTGAGTTTCAGCTGTATGCTGTCCCCCTCATTACTTGCACGTGTTTGACTGCTTGCTCATCCAAATACCTAATCAGCCAACTACACAGCAGCAGCTAAGAGCTAAGAGCATGTGTGTAGACATGCTAATGATGGCTTTTTTTAAAGCTGAGGCCAACATTAGAGTCTAGAAATTTAGATTTAAGTCAGCTGTGTAGTGCATCTCTGAGGTTTAAATAGAACCATAGTTGCTGCTGCTGAAAGCTAAGAGCTGTAAGGTGGCTTTCTGACTCTTCAGGTGTTCACCACATGAGCGTCTGTCATTGATGGTAGAGCAGGGATCAAAACCTGTTTTAACAACTTTTAAAGTCCCATTCCAATCATGTTTTGATGTATTCACATTGATGATTTAACTGTGATTAGGCCATTTTCAGCCCAAATCAAAAAACCTGTGTCTAGCTATGTCCTATTTCCGTCTGTAAACCCTACTACTAAAAAACTATATAATGCCCTGGATAGTGCCCTGAATTTAAAAGCAATTCGGACACCATGCTACTTTCTTTTTTTTTTAAACGGCAAAAAGATGTCACCGTCTTTTTTCACCGAAGCAAAATCCTAACAAATATAAATATTTTACTAAGACTATTTATGAATCCACTGTGTTCTAATGATAAAATCTTTAAATCTTTAAAAATAAAAAATTCCACAAAAATTGCTCAGTCGCAATAAATTGCAGTCTACAGTATATTCACCCAATCTAGTAAGCAGTAATGATTACTAGATTTTCATAGAGACTTTTGGGAAATTTCTAGGGGACTGGATTTTGGAGTTGTAGATATTGGACAACCTGATAAAATGGTGAACGCACAATATATAGTGCACTAAGTAGTGAGTAGTGAAGGAATTTGGACAAAGCCATAGTTTCTGCAGAGCTGCAGTGGTTCATTAGAAATTTGCCTCGGAGTTGTGGGCGTGACAGTTGGCGCCCCACAACTCATTCCCCATCACCCATCTGTTTACACATTTTACCGCTAGCTTACAGCCCCTTGCATCTGTAACCTAACATTACCAGTGCAACAAAAATGGTGAGCAATTTGGAGCTATCCAGTCGTACAGTTCCAGATTCCAGCTCAGATGAGAAAAAACAAAGACGTCCATGGATCTATTTGTCTGAAAGTGAATGCATCAGAATGGAGTGGAGCAGGTCGTGTTGTGCTGAAAACTCAATAAAATATGTCTAAAATATAGTTTCTGTCACAACCACTATTTTCATCTGCATTTTTTTGTGTGCTCCTGATTCACAACGATATAAGAAATACTACTTTAGGCTTAAACTCTGTGTCCTCAATCATCAGAAAAATGCCACAAGAACTTATTATATAACACCAAAATAACTTTCATTGGAGTGGGTCTTTAAACCTTAAAATGCCAAAGCTCCATCTTATCACATTGACCTTACAGTTCCATTATTTAAAAACAAAACTTTTTGTTTTTTAGCCTGCAGGATTGCTGGATTTTTTAAAGGCAGAATGGTCAGCAGACTTTAAGCTGTCAAGCTCCTCTTTTGATGAATCAACTGTGTCCTTTAGCCTGGGAGGCAGACTGTATCTCTCCTCCTTGATTGAACTTATCCTCAGTGACCTTGAGCCATGCCTTTAGTGACGCTGCTTTAAGCTCAGACTGTGAAGGTGGCTCAGGGACTCCTCATACTCTCTCTCCTGTTGATCTTTCTTTTTTATGCTCTTTTTCCCTTTCATCAATGCATTTTGTTTCAGTAATGTGCCCTCCCTTTTTTTCTCTCTCATAACCTTAGAACAGATGTTCCGGTGTTTATAATTCAGTTTGACCATATTTTTCCTGCCCTCTCTGATCCTGAGCTCTCCCAACAGATGATCCCTGTATCTTAGTCTGGTTCTATTGGACGTCTCTACATGTTAAGCGTCAGTTCTCTTCACAGTCTTGCCCTGCATGGAAGATTGCATTGAAACACCTTTTGATGTATAGGTTAGGGTTATTTCGGCCAGAAAAATGTTTGGTTAAAACACGTTATGACAATGTAATGTAATCACACTCCAAGGATCTTAATCCATTTGGATCATAACATTTTTGCATTTTTTTCTAGGTATTTTTTTCAAAGAAGCTTGAGTTTATAAATGCAGCCTCATAAATAAAATGGGTTTATCTGAACTTAAAATAAAAAATCTTTGAGTAAAAAAAGATGATAAAAAGTCCCAAAGAGGCTGAGGGTAGATTTAGCTTGAGGACAGGGAACAGCATAGATTTCAGGGGACACCATATTTATTGTGACCAGGTTTAGGTCTTTTTTCAGTTAAGTTTAGAGCCCTTTCATTTTTTTTTTCTTTTCGTGAACCGAAGCGGTTTTCATCACAGGACACGGCTGTTACAGTTCAGGTCAGTTGAACCTTAACAAGGTTGTCTCTGAGATGGCAGGTGCCATGCTCACTCACTTTAGTCTGTAGACCAGCATAGAGCATTTCAAGTCATTGAAATGAATCAGTTTTGAAATGGCAGCAGTGCTGCTTTTGACAGCCTGACAGTTTCAGTGATTCTGTAGTTCATTACAAATCCTTAGCATGAAAGGAACCTGAACTGTTGCAAAAAACAAAGCCAGTTGTTGAAAAAAAAGTAGAGTGATCAGTGTTAACATTTACTAGAGATAGAAAGGATCTTGATTTCATATCAGTATTGAAGCAGCATATGAAGTACTGAAGAAGCACTGTCAGATGTGTCTCATGATGTCGATTGTGTGTGTAACTGTATAACCAGAACAAACAATAACATATTTTGAAGTTTATGTGATTAATTACATGTGTTTTGGTTATAGTTTAAGATTATTCACTAAAATTATTTGGCAATCTGAGGTTCTTAAAGTAATACATCTGTTGTGTAATTCACAATCTAGCCACAGGGGTTGCAAGCCAGTTGCCTCTGTGCCGGTCCCAAGCCCGGATAAATAGAGAGGGTTGCGTCAGGAAGGGCATCCGGCGTAAAAATTGCCAAAATAACCATGCGAATCATCCACAACACTTTTGACATACCGGATCGGTCGAGGCCCGGGTTAACAACGACCGCCACCGATGCTGTTAACCTACAGGGTGTCGGTGGAAATTTGACTACTGTTGGTCGAAGAAAGAGGGGAGGCAGAAGGGTCCGTGGCCAGAGAGAGAAGGGAAAAGGCAGGAACATAGGTTTGAGAATAGGGACTCTTAACGTTGGCACAATGACAGGGAAAGGCAGAGAGCTGGCAGACATGATGGAGAGAAGGAAGGTAGATGTACTGTGTGTGCAGGAGACGAGGTGGAAGGGCAGCAAGGCACGTAGTATTGGAGGAGGATACAAACTGTTCTATCATGGTGTTGATAGGAAGAGAAACGGGGTAGGAGTGATTCTGAAGGGGGAGTTTGTAAACAGTGTTCTAGAGGTGAAAAGAGTCTCAGACAGGATGATGAGCCTAAAGTTAGAAATTGAAGGGGTGATGGTGAATGTAGTCAGTGGGTATGCGCCACAGGTTGGCTGTGAGTTAGAAGTGAAGGAGAGATTCTGGAGTGAGTTGGATGAGGTCATAGAGGGTATCCCCAGAGGAGAGAGAGTTGTTATTGGAGCAGACTTTAATGGGCATGTTGGTGAGGGCAACAGAGGTGATGAGGAGGTGATGGGCAGGTTTGGTGTGAAGGAAAGGAATCTGGAGGGACAGATGGTGGTGGACTTTGCGAAGAGGATGGAAATGGCTGTAGTCAACACTTACTTCCAGAAGAGAGAGGAACATAGAGTGACATACAGAAGTGGAGGTAGGAGTACTCAGGTGGACTACATCCTATGTAGACGAGGTCATTTGAGAGAGGTTAATGACTGCAAAGTGGTGGTAGGAGAGAGTGTAGCCAAACAGCACCGCATGGTGGTGTGTAAGATGACTCTGGAGGTCAGGAAGAAGAAGAGAGGGAAAACAGAAAAGAAGACCAAGTGGTGGAAGCTACAGAATGAAGAAACTTGTGAGGAATTTAGGCAGAAGTTGAGACAGGTCCTGGGTGGTCAGGATGAGCTTCCAGATGACTGGGAAACTACAGCAGAGATTATCAGGGAAACAGGTAGGAAAGTGCTAGGTGTGTCATCTGGAAAGAGGAAAGACGGTAAAGAGACTTGGTGGTGGAATGAGGAAGTACAGGAATGCGTCCAGAGGAAGAGGTTGGCTAAAAGGAAGTGGGATGTAGAAAGGACTGAGGAAGGTAGACAGGAGTATAAGGAAGCGCAGCGTAGAGTGAAGAGAGAGGTGGCAAAGGCCAAACAGAAAGCTTACGATGAGCTATATGACAGGTTAGACACAAAGGAAGGAGAAAAGGACTTGTACAGGCTAGCCAGACAGAGAGACAGAGATGGGAAGGACGTGCAACAGATAAGGGTGATTAAGGACAGAGATGGAAAGGTGCTAACAACCCAGGAGAGTGTACAGAAAAGATGGAAGGAGTATTTTGAGGAGCTGATGAACGTGGAAAATGACAGGGAAAGAAGGGAGGAAGAAGTGGTTGTTGTGGAGCAGGAAGTAGCAGAGATTGGAAAGGATGAGGTTAGGAAGGCTCTGAAAAGGATGAAGAGCGGAAAGGCCGTTGGTCCTGATGACGTACCTGTGGAGGTATGGAAGTGCTTAGGAGAGACAGCAGTGGAATTTCTAACGAGTTTTTTCAATAGGATTCTAGAGAGTGAGAAGATGCCTGAGGAATGGAGGAGAAGCGTTCTGGTTCCGATCTTTAAGAACAAGGGTGACACGCAGAACTGCAGCAACTATAGAGGAATAAAGTTGATGAGCCACACAATGAAGCTGTGGGAAAGAGTAGTGGAAGCCAGGCTTAGGAAAGAGGTGGAGATTTGTGAGCAGCAGTATGGTTTCATGCCCCGTAAGAGCACCACTGATGCCATTTTTGCTTTGAGAATGTTGATGGAAAAGTACAGAGAAGGTCAGAAGGAGCTGCATTGTGTGTTCGTAGATTTAGAGAAGGCGTATGACAGGGTGCCGAGGGAGGAGCTGTGGTACTGTATGAGGTCGTCTGGAGTGGCAGAGAAGTATGTCAGAGTAGTTCAGGACATGTATGAGAGAAGTATGACGGTGGTGAGATGTGCTGTAGGTCAGACAGAGGAGTTCAAGGTGGAGGTGGGACTACACCAAGGATCAGCTTTGAGTCCTTTTTTGTTTGCTATGCTGATGGACAGGCTGACAGACGAGGTAAGACAGGAATCTCCCTGGACAATGATGTTTGCGGATGACATTGTAATCTGCAGTGAGAGTAGAGAGCAGGTGGAGGAACAGCTAGAGAGGTGGAGGTTTGCTCTGGAAAGAAGAGGCATGAAGGTCAGTCGTAGTAAGACAGAATACATGTGTCTGAACGAGAGGGATCAAGGTAGAAGCGTTAGGTTACAGGGGGCTGAGGTGAAGAAGGTGCAGGAGTTTAAGTACTTGGGGTCAACAGTTCAGTGTGATGGGGATTGTGGAAAAGAGGTGAAGAGGCGAGTGCAGGCAGGTTGGAGCGGGTGGAGGAAAGTGTCAGGAGTGTTGTGTGACAGAAGAGTGTCAGCAAGACTCAAAGGAAAGGTGTACAAGACAGTGGTGAGACCAGCTCTGCTCTATGGGTTAGAGACGGTAGCAGTGAGACAGAGACAAGAGGCTGAGATGGAGGTAGCGGAGATGAAGATGTTGAGGTTCTCCTTAGGAGTGACCAGGTTAGACAGGATAAGGAACGAGTACATCAGAGGGACGGCTCATGTTGCCTGTGTTAGCGACAAAGTCAGAGAAGCCAGACTGAGATGGTTTGGACATGTTCAGAGGAGGGATAGTGGATATATTGGTAGAAGGATGTTGGAGATGGAGCTGCCTGGCAGGAGGGCAAGAGGACGGCCAAAGAGGAGATACATGGATGTCTTGACAGAGGACATGAAGTTGGCTAATGTTAGGGTAGAAGATGTTCATGATAGAGTGAGGTGGAAAAGGATGATTCGCTGTGGCGACCCCTGATGGGAAAAGCCGAAAGAGAAAGAAGAAGATCTGTTGTGTAATTCACATTATGACTCAAACCTTTTTTTATTATACATAGACCAAAACTTTGGACACACCTTCTCGTTCAAATGAATGAGAAGGTGTGTCCAAACTGTATAAAAGACATGATAGAGGTCCAAAACATTTGGCCATAGTTTTTATGTAATACAATACTTATCAATACTCTGTTAACATAAGAACCTCAGAAAAGGGAAAAAAAACATGTAAATTGCTTATGAGAAATCACATTTGACTCAGTTACAACAACCTGGATATAATTTGTTGAAATTTATTTATAGATAATTTAAAATTCTCTGGATAATTCTGCCCACGATGCCAATTTGTTCACCAATAAAATCTAAACATTCACCAGGGATTGGAAACCTTAAACAACTATTGAATACATCTTTGTCAAATGTGGATAGCTTAATATGGAATAGCCTGAAGGGAGATGTCAACCTTCACTCTTCAGTGAGTCATGATTTCAAATCTCTTATATGAAAGTTTTTTTGAGTCGTAATTCAAAGTAATATGCAGTTCTCAATTGACAGTTCAATTTGCAATTCAGGCTTATGTTATGAAAGCACATTTTGCAATTTAGAATTTAAAATCTAATTTCATTTTAAGATTTACAATTCAATATGACAATTTCAAAAATAAAATGTTAAATAAAACACTATCAATTGCATTGAAAATTGTCATGGGTTTTCGATGTTCTAATTCAAATGAAAAAGCATTTTGTAATTTACAAATCAATATTATAAAGTGACATTTCAAAACATGGTTTGCTTTAAATTCATTTTAAAGTAACTTTAAATCTATTGAATTATAAAATACCATGCTGTTTGTCAAAATTCAAATGAAATTGCAAAACAGCGCCCCATGGTGTAATGCATTTTCACTTGCATAGCAACGAGCTTTATGTGTGTCAAAGTTCAAATTAAAATGCAAATTGTCAGACTCTCATCAGGGCGGGGCTACACATTCCTGCGAACACCTTCACTGTAGATCAAAATATAATGACTTTAGAGAGACAGCAACAATGTTTGTCGGTTTCAGTATGCATTTTCAAGACGCTATTTATCCAATTCACATGTGCAGACAGATAGTCAGAAGAAGTGAAAACAGCCCCCACAACAACACATTTTGTACTATAGTTGTTTTCACTCTGGCTCAGCTGGAATGTTTTGCAGATTAATTTGAAGCACATCTGGGTTTGTTGTGAGTTCTTCCTCCTTGGCATTGGCAAACAGAAAAAAAACACACACGCCATCTAACGATCGACCACAGCCTCCCAGAATGGAGAATGACCTGTGAGTTGGGATGTTTTCTATGACAGCCAGAGACGGAATCAACTCATCATTGTGTAGCCAAGAGTCACAGAGACAAAAGCAGCAGGGGGAGTTTTGATGGAGGTTTTTTGTAAAAGAACAAACTGTGAGAATCCTATTTTACTGCTATTTCCCTTTGCTCAAAATAGACCTCCGTGTCTCATTAGGCTCATGTCAGATCTTTTGTCACACTTTGCTTTTGGCGTCGTTCATCACCGTGTTTGTTTTGGAGTTTAATGTGTTGATAAGCCGCGGTAAGGTAATTCATCTTACAGATGCTGGAACCTCCAGGGAGCCGAGCTCATCAACACTTTTGATTAGTGTGTTGTGGATATCCAAAATGGTGGGAATGGAATTAAAATAATAACACTGATTACGATTATTTCCCCATCTTTACCTCCAACCTGCCTGACAATTCTGATGAAAAAAGAGGAAAGGGAGCACCTGTCTGTCAACATTAAACTAAAAACATAATGACTAATTAATTAAATCACACACAGAGGCTAGAAACTACCTTGTCTGATTTCTATTTTTATTAGAAAAAGATTTTATGCTTATTTTTCCCTTCCATGGATAATGCTGATTTTTAATGTTCATAACCTTCTTAAAAAAACAAACATCAGAACTCGAGGTTTTTTTGTGTTTGAGAAGAGTTTATTGACTTTTTTCATCAAAAACATTTTTTCCCTTGTGAAAGTTTATTGTTCTTCTCCTCTCTAATAATTGATTTTATGTATTTAGCCTCTAGTACTGAGTTCATAAATTTTGAAGATAACTATCAGATGTCTTTTGGAAAAAAAAGAAGAAAAAAAAGAATCATGTAGGTTATTGTGTTGGCAATTTGCTGCAAAGGACAAAACCTGAGGAGCGAGTTTTTAATGAAAACATGTCAAGAGAAGTAGGACAAGCGGCTCCATTAATCATTTAGACATGTTTGTTTCTCAATTAGACCCTGATTGTATCCCAAATGACTTCAAAAATTGCCCAACCTTCTAATGCTGCTGCATTTATTGTCTTCCAAGGACTCCATGACTGCTTCAACATTGACACAAAAACACCCAGGATCATCAAAGGCCCAAAACAAGCTCAGTTTGGATACACTGTTCAGCAACATGTGGCTGCTGGAGGAGAAAAATGGTAAGCTGCTCACACACTTCTGCTGCTGTTCTTGCATGTCTGTCATTATTTAAGTTTATGCAAGATCTGAATGTCATTAGGTTATGTGTGATTTATGTTCTTCAGCTACTTTTATGTTGTTGTAGATCATGAATTGAATTTACTGTACTTTTGCATCATCTCATTGTCATCCTCTGTTTTTATTAAATAGCAAAAGTTCAGTTTTTCTTTTGAAGAAGCAAACTCTTGATGTCCTTGCGGCTGCCAGATTTCCTTCTGGTGATGTATGGCTAAAAGAAAAGCTCTAAAACTTTACCAACATAAACACATGTAGACAAGCTGTTGTACAGACAATTTGTCTTTCAAGACAGAGAAAAGACGGAGTGTAATTCCTCCCTTGGAAAGATCATTGTCTATTGAAACTCTAATTCATCATTTTACTTTAGAGCAGAAGCTGATTTCTGATGCAACATTATTAGCTCAGCTGAAAAGGAGAATCTAGCATCTGCCAAGAGCTGTTGGCGAGCTCAAAGCTGGCACGTGCAAACTTCTTGCTCTTCAGTATGAGTCTTTGTGACTGCTTTCAATGGATGCTTTAAAATTCTAGGTTTTTAAAGCAAAAACGTGAACTCACCAGCCACTATTAGATACACCTTAGTACCGGGTTGGACCCCTGGTGACCATGGAGGTCAGTTGAAACTAGTGAACTCATTGTGATGTCCAAGAAACCAGTCTGAGATGATTCCAGCTTTATGACATGGCATATTATCTTGCATGAAGTAGCCATCAGAAGATGATAGACTGTGGTCATAAAGGGATGGACATGGTCAGCAACAAGACTGAGGTAGGCTGTGGCATTGTAACCATCCTTAGTTGGTACTAAGGGGTCCCAAGTGTAACCTGGGGTTGTTTGACTTTCCGTTGTCTTTCTATCAGCTGAAACAGTCTGGCCAATCTTCTCTGACCTCTGGCATCAACCAAGGCATTTCTGCCCACAGAACTACTGATCACTGGGAATTTTCTCTTTTTAGGATCACTCTCTGTAAAACCAAGAGATGGTTGTGGGTGCAAATCCCAGTAGATCAACAGTTTCTGAAATCCTCAGAACAACCCGTCTGGCACCAACAAACATGCCACGTTCAAAGTCCCTTCAATCTCCTTTCTTCTCCATTCTTATGGTCTGTCTGAACTGCTGTAGATCAACATGACCATGTCTACATGGTTAAATGGATTGAGTTGCCGCCATGCAGTTGGCTGATAAGAAATATGCTTTAACGAACAGTTGAACAGATGTACCTAATTACATGGCCAGTAAGTGTATATAAAAAGTTACAATTTTTCATATGACTTCTAAGCTATTTCATCTTAGCTATGGCTGGAATCAAGAAAAATCCAGCATACCTTTTAAAGAAAAAGAGTTATACATTTCCTTAACATTCCATGCTGCATAGGTGAAGCTGTAATTGGCTAAAACCTGCACATTTTGCATGCATATATGTAAAATGGAGAAGTCCAGTTTGTTTTGACAGACTGAAAGTCCACAAGTCATGGCCATGATCATAGTCATATGTGATTGTGTTAGTGAAGTGTAACACAAAAGGAAAAGAGACATGACCAAAAGAAAAACCCATGTTATTGTATTATTAGACTTTTAAAAATTAATTTTATAACATTTTTACTAAGGCTGTCAAATTGTTGTGATAGTCACAATTATTAATTACAGACAAACCACCATGTTATTTTTTTTTTATTGTGTTAGTCCCATTTATAGTCTATAGCTACTATTTATTGTGTGAGGGATAATGTCCATCAAGGTGTTTGTTATCAGAAATGAAATGATGACACAGAGAACTGATCTGCTTGGATGGTTGTTTTCATTGATTTCTGATATTGGACACCTCGAAAAGGCATTATCCCACTCATGCCATCGTCACTTAGTAAATAAAAAATATATAAAGGTATTTTTTGTACTTTATTCTTTAATATGTTTTTAAGTTTAAATCATTTAAATACGCAGATAAGCAGTGTGATGCGTTGTCATGGTAACAGCTACCAAGCCTGCACCAACCTTGCTCTGCAGCAGCAGAGGAAAGTTGCATGTATTCTGAACAACATGATAATTAAATAGAGCATCATTTCAGAGGGAAAGTGCACCCTCTACTGATTGTTTTTGTCCAGATGACGAAGCAAAAGTTTAATTCAAAGAAACAAAGTCTAAAGAATTACCCTCCATGCCACTTCCTTGTGCCTCCTCTCCTTCTTATATTCTCTTCTCTCATTCTCTTGGTGGTGTGAAAAAAGCTTGAAATACTGTTATAGCAAAACACTTCATAAAGCTACATTTTTAGCTGTGTTTTGATCTTTTACTGTGCCGCAACATCACACATTTAAATGAAAATACCTCGAAAGGAAGTTTTTCACAGCAATTATAATTAGACTGAAAAAGATTCAGTGGAATAATTATATTTACAGGTCACACTGAAACAAAAATTCATCACACGACAGCACTCATTTTTAAATCAGCAAATGTTTTAGCATAATTTCTGAATGACTGATACTGGGGGAAATATGTAGTAAGTTGTAAGTGACTCTCTATATTCTGTGACAAAGGGTTCTTTCAGGCTACAAGGTGATTGTGTTTTCCCTCTGTGTTGGTTCAAAAACATGTAAATACTTCCTGATGGAAAATTTGTTTCAAATTAAGCTTTGAAACGCATTTCTTGACACGGCAGTTGTACACGAAGTAGCACAAAATAAGGAAAAAAAAACAACAACAAGACCTCACCTATCTCTGTCTTTAAACCAATGAGATTCTCTGACTGTTTCTGTGTTTATTTTTATTGGGGTTTTTTTTCAATTATTATTCCAAGCAGCTGCTTAATGCTAAAGTCTGGCTCAACAGGAAAAGGTCTGATGCATGGGGAAAGTAGGTCACCAGAAAGGAAAGTTCATTTTGTTAAAGTTCTCAGGACTAAATGGAAACTTTGGTAACAAATGATCTATAAATGGTGAGAATAACACACATTTGACAGAAAATAGTCTAAATTAAAATAAACAGCTTTATTTATGGATTTAAAAGGCTGTTGATACCTCTCTCCTGAATCGGTTTTGAACCTTGTAGATGTTGCAGACAGACCTAAATTTTCCATTTGCTTTACTCCTTCAAAGTTACGTGTGGATCACAGAATGGAAACTGTCAGTTCATGAATTTTATGCTGCGATGGCTTGGCTGCCCACACAGACGGATCTTTTCTTTCTCTGTATGCGGCAAAATAAAGAATCTGTTATACTGTAAAGTTGAAAGGCTTTGTCATTCATTTGTTTAAATCTGCTGACTTTTATCTGAGATCTTACTCAGAAAAAAGGTGAAAAGAAGATGAACCTTCACTTTGCGTGTTTGATGCTTTGCCTTTAGGTTTGCTGATGCTCCCCAATGATTCGCTTCAAACGTTCTAACCTCTCTGTTTTCTCTTTTTCATCTGAATTTTAGTGATACAGGTACTCACTTTTTCCAAGTGAGATTTTCTATTTTTGTTGGATTTTAAAGATTGTTCAAGTTGGAGCTGGATTGCATCAAATTGCTGACTCTCTTCATAACTAAGAACTATAGACTTTTCCGAACTTATAGGAGAGGACCAAATCAAATAAAATAGAAACCTTTTTTGATTTATTCTTCGCCTTTAGTTTTTTCACAAGTTTCTGTACATCGAATGATTTAGACCACAGCTTTTCAAACATAAATTTTAAAACCACTCGCGAAAAATGCAAAAAAAAAAAAAAAAGGCATATTTATATTATTATAAATAATATGTCCTCAAAAACTACTAAGTTCAGAAATGACTACAATTCCAGGAATGTGTTATTTCCTCACATTTTCCGAATATCATGGTAAAAAACTCCACCACTCTCCGTGGGGAGCTTAGAAAAAGTCATATAACCCTAAACTTGCATAGGGCTGGGGGTCTTAAAAGCTGACAGGATGCACGACCCCGCATACTTTAGTCATACTCCATAAAAATCTTTCTCTCACTATTCCACAGTTTATTTTTCAAGAGTTGAACCAGGTCACCTCAGAGGAGACTTGAACTTTCACTTATTAGCACATTGAATCATTGCTCACCATCATAAACCACAGGGACTCCAATTAGAAGTTTGGCCTTTATGATTAGTAGTTTCAACTGTCCCAAGAATAGTAGAGCATTAAAAAAAACTATTCTCAATTTCATTTAAAACTTAAATTTTTTCCTGATTGTGTTAGTGCTACGTTCACTCTCAATACGCTTCTGCGAGCTAACTTTGATACAAATGATAGAAAAGAAGTTAAAATAAAACCATTAAAAATTCCCCAACTTGATTCTTAAGTTATTTTTACCTTTAGCGCATAGCATTTGGATGTAAAGTAATACTTTGCTAGTTGTGGCATTTGTTGATCTCGTTGGGGTTTTCAATGGTGGGTAATAATAAGTTACAATTACTCACATACATTTAATTGAGAACGTTTTTGCAAAAAGTTAACTCCATAAAGTGGTTTCACAGCATCATACTATTTTCTTTTACTTACGTAGATTGAAACCGCTAAACCTGTACTCCTAATCAACTACAATCGATTGTAGTAACTTAGTTACTAATTGTTTTTTTTTTAGTAAAATTTGTTTACTTTATTTTAGGGATGTATTATTGAAAAAAAGGGGACACTGACGATTTTTGACAGTTAATCTGGCCAAAACAGTTTAGCTTAGACAATAAAAACACAATGTGGCTCCAATCAAAGGGCTGTTTGCTAACCCAGCAGTGATGCACGGTGACATTAAAACAAGTACGGTACTTATTAAACGCTTTAGATTCATCATAATTTGGAAAAAAGGAAGGATCAGATAATAAAATCTTTAATAAAAGAAAGAAAAAGTTAAAACATTGGATATTTATTATTGGTCTTTGCTCAATCAATACAGTAGATTGAAACAAAAATTCAAATTTTTATTCCAACATTGGAAAATCCTAAAATCATACATTAATAAAAAAAAGAAAAATATTTACTCTTTAATTTAATCAGTTCCATTTTAACTTTTAACTCAAGTAATTACTGGGATGCCTACTTTGTATTTCTATTTGAATAAGATTATTTTAAAATAAAGATACTCATACTTGAGCACAGATTTTCGATACCTTACCTGCCTCTGGTATTGTTTTTTTTTATGTGCTTGGGTGAGTCAAGACACTTCCTTCTTTTTTTTTTCCACGCAAGACATTTTACTCCCTTCCTCATGTTATTGGTACATATGTGATTGTAAATGGTAAATGGTGCATACTTGTTTACCTTTCTCGAAGGCCCAAAGCGCTTCCCAGTTACAGTCCCATTCACACACTGATGACGGCTCCGCTGCCGAACACTGGCGACAACCCTCCACCAGAGGCAAGGTGGGGTTCAGTGTCTTGCCCAGGGACAATTCAACACATGGGTGGGTAGGGCGGGAATTGAACCTGTAATCTTCGATCAGAGGTCGACTGCCCTACCAGTGCACCACGGCTGTTGTAACATAGTTTTTTTCTTCATAATGCTCACAACCAACATTGTCTCTACGGGATCACAGTTGATGTGATCGTGTTAAAAAGAAGGTATCCCGTTCATGTAGACATAAGCATAAGCATGAGCCAGCACAACATCGGAGTAGCACACTTGTGCTTGGGCAGAAATGTGGTTTCACAGCATAGTCCTCTCTTTTTTTTCCAAAAATCTGAACATTACCACATTAATGACTGTCTGGTTTTGTGCACGGCACTTCCTCTAAACCCCAAAAGTTTGTAATCCCTGGTAACCATGGTAGGAAATGTTATGCTTTCCTAGTAGGTAAAGAAAGAATGTCAGTGTTATTGTAATTCCTGCATTGATGATGTACACAAGCCATAGCAACTGACCCCAATGAGCTGCAGAGCCTCATTATTTGAACAGCTTTCATAGAAATCATGGCATCCAAAGACAGCAATGCTTAGCCAACCTAACAACAGTTTCTTTTCATCTAAGTACATGTGTCCTGACATGAACTTGAGCTGCAGTTTCTCTTCTTGCCCACAGAGACAGCAACAACTGAAATAATATTCTTGATAAAATTGCAATAGAAGTAAGCACTGCAGGAGCCACTAGAGTCTGTGAGCCTTTAAGCATTGGCTTCAGGACCAATAACATTAGAGCTAACTCCCATATGAGCTAGTCTTTTAGGTGCAGGGATAATCTGTTTCTCCTTCCTAAATGTATTACTTATTCCTTAAATGTATTACTTTTCACTAGAAAAAAGTGAAAAATGTTACATCTGCTTTTATGATGCTCATGGGGATAAACAATTGCGCAGCAATATCCATATGCAGTATTGATTCCAAAGTGAGTGAATCTTTCTTTTATGTAAAAGCCATTTTTGAACTTCAATCAAAGCAGAGAATACAGGAAACCCCACCAATCAATGAAAATTATAAAGCTACCCTAACAGCTTCATTTAGACCATGCAGCTGCAGGGCTGAATGCAGGTTAACCCTTGTGCTGTCTTAGATGACCCCACCCTTGCATTGAAGTGTCCTCCCTACCATGACAAAGGTGGATAAAGGTGGAAAGATTTCATGTAATCCATGGACACCAGTGAGGTTCACAAATCATTGAAGGAAAAAGGTTCAGAGCACTGTCTAGTGGGTCTAGGTGACCCAACTCTCAATGGTAATGTGCCTAGGATAGCACAAAGGTTAAAGTGAGTTCCCAGTTGGTCCGCCTACTATCGTTATGTTTTTTGATTGAATTTGCACTTCAGGGGTTTTCCATCATAGCTCTGTGGTATGTTTTTTGTGAACGAAATCACTTATGGACCCTTTTATGTTGTTTATTGGATCTTCTGGATTGATGGAGTGCTTTTTTTGTGGCATTTAGACTTAGTTTTCTAATTTCTTCTAAGTGACCCAATTTCCTCTACTTTTATTTCTTTGCATTTACTCCATTCTACAGATAAATTCTGATAGAAACTCATCTGTTTCATGTTAATTATTACTTATGCTGCAGACTTTCTGCTTTTCTGTTCAGATCCTGATTCCACCACAACTGTTTTCCTGGGATTCTCTGCATTCATGGTTTTGTTCTTGCTCCATAGAGAGGTTTTTACTTCTTCTTCTTCTTCATCATCCATCTTCCGGTAACTTTTTCCTGCTTTTGAGTTGTCACTTAACCACACAGCTTAGAGCTGGGTGTGTCCGTTACAGAGATGTTCCTTTAAACTCCTCCTCTGAAGTATTTTCAGTTCTTTACTGATATATTTTTACAAGTCCAACTTAACAAACAGTACTAAAAACAAATGGGGGAAAAAAACACAAGTTATCCTACAAAAAAAAGTTTGTTCAAATGTTTTGGGTGCTTGATGATTTCATTTTCAAATAGAGCTTACCAGTAAAGCAGAGTCTTGGTAATTGTAAGGCTTTGACCTTGCAGTGAACGAGCCACAGTCTGTTTTAGCTATATAGTGGTGTCGAGTGTCTTTCCTTTGGGACACCACTAAACTGGGAGTTCCTTGCAGGCTCCTTACCCTTTGATTTTAGCTTATAGCTCACTGTTGCTTAAATCCATGACTGATCAATTGGATTTACCAGAGCTTTCGCAGAAACATTATAGGCACATTAGTTTACTCATCACTACAGTTTGTTACAAAAATTTCAATAAGGAGATGTCTCAGAGGAATAAGAGCAAGATCAATGTGAACATTGGGATGATGTAATTTACATATATTTCAACAACAATAGTCTTTTAGTACTTTGAAATGCTGCTGACAGGCTGGGATCATGTGCAGATCAGAACCTTGGTGAGAATACCCTGAGTCCAGACGTGGATGGTGACCATGGAACTGATTATGTATCCCAGGAGGCAGAAAGCAGTGGAGGATAGGGTGGAGGATGGTTTGAAGAAGGCCTGGAACGTGGAGACACAAACAGTGGGGAAATTTAAAGAAAAATACAGGCAGTCAGTAGATGTTGAATGCATGATACCATGAAAGTGAAAGCAACTGCAGCCTAAGGCGCAATGAGGAGGAAATCAACTTCTTTATCAAAATTACACCAACGTACTATGTTGGGATGTCTTTGTGTTGTTTCTGAATTTCGTGTACAGTTTCATCTTTTTTTCTTGGTTTTCAATGGAACAATGTGAGGCAGGAGTGTACGCGCGTTTCAGGCTGTCACGTTTGAAACTCTTGCGTTCAAAGGTAGTTATGCACATTTTTAAGAATGTTTTGGGGATCTACGAACGAAACGCCCGGCCATTGAGCATGCGTTGAAAGTTAAATCAGGTTGAACTTTGACCAATCAGGGACAAGGATTTAGTAGTAAAGAATGGTTGGCGTCCCTTTTTCATTTGCGGAAGTGTCAACCATTTCAAAATTGATCATGAAAGAGATTTAATAATTGCTGATTTTGTTCAGCTGGAATTCTATGACACTAAGTCTTTCATATATCGGAATGGAGCTGTAAAAGAAAAAGTCTGAAGCAAGAGTTGCGAGATTTACACCACTTCGACATTTTGCACTCCTCTTCCAACTGTAAATGGCGGACATGCGCAAGTAAACAGTAGAAAAACAAAAGAAAAAGACGTCTCTCCCTGCTTCCCTACATTTGTCTCCAAAACATTGAATGTGAGCTTTCTGTCTGATTGATTCATTCCTGATTCTATACATCATCATCACTCCCAAATACAGTATAACCATAACTACTTCATCCTTGTCTTCTATCTTTTTCTATCCCAACACTGTGCAACAGTCATCTCATCTATAGATTTATTGGACAAATCTCTTGTCTGTCATTTGATTTACCTTCAGGTTGAGATAACCTAATAAAAAGGATTTAAAAGTTTTAACAAATATGAATCATTGGGGCTAAAGCAAAACAGGTTGATTTAAGAAAGTTCTGGGTGAAAGTTGGTGGATGTTTTGATTATTTCTGCTTGTTTATGTTTTAAGCTGTTGGATGAGTTTGAGATGGATATAAAAATATAAATCAGTGATGGGTTTTTTCTGTCTTTTCCAATGTAAAATAATGAACACAAAAAGTTATGAAGCACTATAACAAAAATGAGATCAGAAGTCTCAATGTAATGGCAATTAAATAAAATGCATCTATCTAGAAGGGTTTTGGATGTTTTTATACTTAATTCATGATTTTTTTTTCCAGGAGTTATAATAATTACAGTTCTGGTCATAATACTTACAGGAAGTCAACATTCAAATATATGTTTGGACAGCATTGAAGAAGTACATGTTCTCAATTTTAAGGGACTTTAAAGAATATCTTAAGGTAAAGTTCATATGATTTAACAACTGTTTCTTTTCAGGTTGCTAGTTGGTGCTCCCTATGAAATGAATGGACCTTACCAGACTGGGGACATTTATAAATGTTCACTGAGCAAAGGGACCAATGGCAATGGTTGCTCAAAGCTCAATTTAGGTATGTTATTACCATTGATTGTAGATGCAAACTGAACTGAGTGACCCCTCCCCCCTGGTGTTCCAAATAGGAAGTTTCTGCTGGTACCAAGAGGCCACAATCCCACAGACTTCTATTGAGAAACAAACAGCTATTATTCAGTCATTCTATTTGTCAGAATAACTATTCAAGCTCTACTACCTTTTCTAAGATGATCTTGCTCATTCTATTTTTCTTCCTGAGATTGTTTCTGTTGTGCAAGTTATTCCTGTTATAAACTGGCCAATCAGATGCCTCAGTAAGAGTATGTGATGCCTGCTGGCCACCCACCTTGACCATTTGAAACATTTGATTGACAGATTCTCCAGAGTTCGCTAGGTGGTCTCAGGTCGAGCGTTCGAAACATTTGATTGGCAGAGTTTGTGTAACCCGCTTTCAGTGGTGGGGGTGTGGACTTCTGTCAAACTCACTCCTGATTGGCGATAGTGGTTGCCAAAGAAACATTGACTCAGACCAACTCGAACAAATCTCCACTTAATGACGTCATCTGATTCCAACATGGGGCCATCTGTATTGTGAAAAAATAGCAACCGATTGACTTCATTTTGTTGGAACTGGAAGCGAGTCATTTTCAATGGATGACGTCTCACTCACTCTGTCCAATTCTTATATGCAGTCAATGGTTATTACTGAACACCATACAGTTATCAACACAACAGTGTAATACAATGAACAAAGCAACAAGAACAGATAGTTAAACAAGGTAAAGTTTGATCTGAAAATTCGAGTCAAATATCATAAGAGATGACAATTGGCTTGTTTGCAATATAGCTTCTTGGAAAAGATGTCATATAGAGACAGATATTATAGAAGGTTGCCTGTTTCACAAAATATTTTTAAAGTTATTTGAATATTATCATACAAGCACCAAACTTTATATTTTACACATTATCAATGTTTTAAAAAAAAACTGGAAGCTATGAAATGCAGTGTTTAGTATCTTTACTCCCAATAAAGCCGTGGGAGGTCCTTGGTTTTTTGTGCAGTATTTGTTGTTTTTTTTCTTTTTTTCAAAAAAATACTGTCACAATTTATTGTGACATGTGTTGTTCATTTTCAGTCTTAATTACATAATTAAAGGCTTTGTAAGACCCAGTTGATGTATAAAGTCTTAGCTAAAAAAAATTCTACATGGGTAGAATTTTTCATCATTATCATAGCAACATGTGTAAGACAGACGTGTGGGTCCCATACCGATCATTCCACATTCTCTCAAAGGTTTATGTACATTTCCATCATTGTGTGTTTTGCCACACAGTTACCTCATACGGGTTGCACGTGTTGAGTTGGTTAGCCACGGTAAACATTCAGATGTGAGGATGTGGACACTGCTTTAATTGGGCAGAGAGCAATAACAAGCGCAGATGGCAGCAGCTGTGTTTGGGGTCGAGGGAATTGTGCACTTGTGATGATGTGCGTCGAAAGAGCCTCTGATTGAAATTAATTTTCCCTCAAGGAAGGATATCTTTGACCAACGTGTCGGAGCGAAAGGAGAAGATGAGGCTGGGAATGACTTTAACATCTAATCCGAAAGACAACAGCTTTGTGGTAAGAATGCCTTTCAGGGACACCTTTCATGATAACACTCTGTTTCTGTCAACGTCTGGGTGAAACGTGGTCAAAAAAAGGGACAGTTCCAGAATCTTGGATGTTGTTTGCTTAAGATGTTCCTCTTGTATTCCAGGCCTGTGGGCCCTTGTGGTCCTATGAATGTGGCAACTCGTACTACAGTACTGGGATTTGCTCCAGAGTTAATGAAAGTTTTAAGTTCTCTAGAACCATTGCCCCAGCCTTTCAGAGTAAGCTTCTAAATATAATCTGTTAATTTAAAAAATTGTTCTAGATAATAGAGTTACTATAAGAAAACTTTTGTCTCCCTTTCTCTGACAAAATATTAAGGATGTGAAACCTACATGGACATAGTAATAGTCCTTGATGGCTCAAACTCCATCTACCCATGGTATGAAGTACAAGCTTTTCTTATCAACATTCTGCAGAAGTTTCATGTCGGACCAGGTCAAATACAGGTGTGTTTAATATCAAATAAATCAAAGGAGAAGATGGAATGCACTGATAGTTTCTCTCTTCATCATTCCCTCCTTTTTCTCATCCATCCAGGTTGGCGTTGTCCAATATGGTGAAAAAGTCGTCCACGAATTCAAACTTAGTGACTACAAATCAGTGGAGGAGGTGGTGAAAAGGGCACGCAGCATCAACCAGCGGGGTGGAGAGGAGACCAACACAGCCCTTGGCATCAACACAGCACGGTACATTGTCTGTGCATACTGATGAGCAGCATTACCTCACACAGGCTTGCTTCAGCGGACTATTCATTGAATATACAAATACACATTCTTGCAGCTCGGAAGCTTTCAAACAGGGAGGCCGACGTGGTGCCAAAAAAGTTATGATTGTTATAACTGATGGAGAGTCACATGATAGTGCCGACCTCAAGCAAGCCATTGAGGACAGTGAGAAGGATGACATCACCCGTTATGCCATTGCTGTGAGTTTGAAAGTCAACAAAATATATACAATTTTGATTTTTCAACTTCGAGTTATAACTTGGTTTGCATGTGAATTGTACATACTTTATAAAGTTGTAAAACATTGTGAAACATAAAAATCCACTCCAATGACAATTCTGTTTTTTTGGTCTTTTTAACATGTTCTAGTGGCATTTTTCTCATGATGGAGGTCATATATAAAGAAAATTGAGCTCAAATTGCATTTCTGAGAATTTTTTTTTTTTATTGAAATCCTGAATCAGGAGCAGAAAACAAAATGTCATCGAAAAAAGATTGTAGTTGTGATGTAGGTGCCACAGTCAGAGGATCACAAGCTCCCTGCTACTCTCCATTCTGATGCATTTTTATAATAGATCAAAAGAAGATTGGGACTTTAATGATGTGATGGCATTATATTAAAGCTATTCTTTAAGAGTTTCAATAAAAATCAAAGTAAAAAACGTACAAAGTTGATGGAAATCATCACCATCTGTGAAGCCGATATTTTCTAGACAGCATAACTCTTTGGTTTGTAACAGTCAAGTTCATGGCAGTCCTGGGTAAAGAGTGAAGTCATTTTGTAGAAAATCAAATGGAATTGGTGACAGCACGGACGTGTTTACAGGAAAGAAACACCATTTTAATGCTGTTATATTTAACTGTTTGAAAAACACTTGTAGAAATTTTCCGAGAACTAAATGCACACATTGACACTTTCCAGGTGCTTGGCTACTACAACCGCAGAGGAATCAATCCAGAAGCTTTCCTCAGTGAAATCAAATACATAGCCAGCGACCCGGATGACAAACACTTCTTTAACGTGACTGATGAGTCGGCGCTGAAGGACATTGTGGATGCACTGGGAGAACGGATCTTCAGCTTAGAAGGTTGGGCAAGATTTTTCCTAACTTAAATTTATCTGATCTACAAAGAATGATAGAGAAGTTTAGACCTTAAAAATTCAGTTTTATCCATTTTTTAGACATTTAAATTTGTCAAAATAAGAATATTAGTGCCCTACAACCTCACTGATTGCACATTGCACAATCATGTAATCTTTATAAGTCAGATGTTGCTGCCAGAAAATGAAGTTTCTCTGCATTTTCTTTGAACTCTTAAATGGACTTGTTTACATAGGGACCAGCAAGAATGGGACAGCATTTGGCCTCCAGATGTCTCAAGCAGGGTTTTCCGCTCACAGTGTTGAGGTGAGTCTGCCTGGCCCCTGATGAGGGAAAACGACACACATTGGCTTAATTTCTGGAGCATCGTAACTCTTCCTAACACCCTCACCCCCTCCTGAGGTGTGAGCTCTACACCTCATGAGGTTTGAACCATACAGTTTTAAGAGTCCCTGACAGACAGACATGAGTTCTCCTACCTCAACTGTGCAGTGATGATCAGACACTGGTGCCCTCAGGAAACATATTAGTCAAGGGCCAACCTGGGTCACTGCAGTTCTGCATCTGAATTATATGTTTTATCTTGTACTTACTTGAAGTTTTTGCTTGCCTCTTGCAGGAGATAGCTGCTCATGTACTGACTTTCAGAGTGACACAGCTGGAAGGAAAAGATAAGCTTTATCCCCTTAACTCTACAGGGTCTTTAAGCCAAGAAATGAAGTCAAATCCTGCTTTTTTTTGCTTTTTTTAAAGTTGCTGATACAACTGCTCTGATTTTTTTTACGTTTTTCATCATAAAAAATGTATTCGGGTCATAGGGAAAACAAATTTATAGGGGCTTTGTAACAAAGTGGCAGGAATGCCTGGAAATTACGTCCACCAAGTCAGATTCCAGAGATGCTTAACAATGCCAGCCTAATTGTTGAGTTTGATAATGTTTTGGAAAGAATGCTGGTCTTTTAAAGTTACAAAGCAGTCCTCGGGGCCCAGATGTTTTTTACTAAGTGTGATTAGTGCCAACTTTGAAGGAGGCTTATGTCATATACTTTGCAGATGTCTCTTGCATATGCGTACGCTGCAGTTTTCTTTGTCTCCAAACATTGATTCAATATTTTATACCTGTTTCATCCTGACTTCACCTCAAATATGTTGCCTGTCCATCAAACACAAAGATAAACAGTTTGTATTTGAAGTTGCATGCATTCAAACTATTAAACAAATACCCCAGGAAGGCTGTGCAGGGACTGAGCAAGGGGGAGGCAAGGTCCGGTGAAGGTTTGTGTGCCTCTGCTGAGGCACAACAATGAGAACCAATCTTCAGCAGTTTTCTTTTTGTAAAAAATTCTTAAAGGTTTTTTCATGCAACTGCTGGGATTCTTCAGAGAGACAAAGATAATGTCAAATGTCAGTTTTCAAATATCCATCCATTCATCCCCTTTTGGGTCACAGGGTTGCTGGAGCCAATCTAGCTACTGTCTGTCAATTTGGGATCTGTTTCCTCCCCAAAAAATAACTTAAATCATTTATGCAATACTTTTTGTGGGTGGATATAGACTGAAGTGTGAATTATCTCTGCTCTGATTCATTTGAGGATAGAATTGAAGCTCCTTCAGGATATTTATGACTTATCTTCCTACTAAAGCAGGAGCTACGTCCATGCATGTAACTGTGATTTGTGCCGCACCAGTCGATGAGAGAATACTGTTTTGGGGTTTTATCCTTTTACCATGGAGACAATTTTTGGCTGAAACATATAACCACACTGGCATAACGTTGCTGCTACAGAGCGATGTAATGCAGTGGTGGTGAGCACACTATTCCATCTTTCAGTAGGGAATCACAGGTCTTCCAGCTCTCAGTTAATGCCCTGGAAAATGTGTTGTCGGCAGGATTGTGTGGTGCACAGAAAACTCTGAAAAGAGCAGACTCAGAATCAGCCATGCAGAACATTACATTAAAATGCCCAATTTTAGTATTAGCACAACTTCATTTTATAGTAAAATATCAAGATCAACATAAAAAAATATCAAAGGAAATGCAGTTGGTGATTTTATTGTTTTGTTTTTGAATACATTATGCATTCTAAAAATGAAGAAATAAAAGAATACTTTCTAAGAGTTTGAAATTTGTTTTAATTAGATGAGCTGAAAGAGCTTTGTTAAAATCTTGAGGTTGAGTAATTGTCTTTTTTATTTATTTATTTATTTTACAATGGTTGACATTGTTAAAGATTGTCTCCATTCCCCAAAAATCCTCTGAAATATAAAATTTGACCCATGCAGGTCCCATAACACACATTATATTAGCTTGCAGTTTTTAGATAGTTTTACAGCAAATGGAAAATCCTAGCATTTGTAAAGGAAACACTTTAAGTTAATTCAATTCAGTAGTCCAACTTGTGATACTGTCTAGTTGTCAGGAACTGGTGGAGTGGAAGGCAGCATGGAGGTGCACTGGTTAGGGCTCTTGCCTGGTTTAAATCTCAGCTGGGACCGTTCTGTGTGGAGATTTTCTCTGGGCACTCCGGCTTCCTCCCACAGTCCAAAAACATGCTTCTTAGGTTAATTGGTTACTCTAAGTTATTGCCCCTAGGTGTGAGTGTATGGCCCTGCAACAGACTGGCGACCTGTTCAGGGTGTACCCCACTTTCACCCTACAGTAGCAGAGTTGGCTCTAGCAGCCCTGTAACAACAAAATGCAGTGAGTTCTGAAAATGGATGGATGGATGGATGGATGGATGGATGGATGGATGGATGGATGAATGGATGGATGGAGAAGAAACCAATATCCAGGAGAACAGGGTTGTGTGGCATAAATTAAATTAATAAATAGACTTAAAAAAAGAGTTATGAAACAAAAGGGAAATAAAGAAGTTAGGGACACAGATGACATCGAAGGACTAGAAACCAGACACTTGTTTACTGAAGATAGTTACCTTAATTGAGAACAGCTGTGGATAACTAGAAACTTGAACTTGATGAGTAGGAGTAACATAAAAACATGACAAAAATAGGAAAACATCCTGAAAAAGAAACAAAAGGGCCCAATTCTCATGCTGGAAGAGGCTTCTGAATTTTGAAATAGATGTCAACTTCATTTCACTCACCTTGCTTTGAAACTAGGTACTCTTCAGATTGAAGAAATTTGAATTTTAAATATATGAACTCAGTTTTGAGATTGCTTCTATAAGAGTATATTGTGTTAGTCCTCCCATAAACAACAGCTCTGAAGTATTTTTTATCATTTCACTATGGACGTATTTTTCTAAATCATGTAAAAATGCATTTGTGCTTTCTACAAGAACCTTATAACCATCATGTCTTACTAACATTTGACCAGAACCATGCTAACTGAAGCTATTAAAATAAAACGAAGATACTTTTTGTCTCTGTAAACAGGATGGGACCGTGGTGGGTGCTGTGGGTGCGTATGACTGGAATGGGGCTGTGCTCAAAGAAACGAGACAGGGGAAGGTGGTCCCTCCAAAGTTGTCCTATAGGCAGGAGTTTCCTGAGGAGCTCAAAAACCATGGGGCATACTTGGGTGAGCAACACTAGACAGTAATACCAACAGCCACTAGTGCTTTGTTACTGTTCACATCTTTTTTTTTTGTGTCCCGTGGAGGCTTATATGGTCGTCCTTGTAAAAGTAAAGACGTGTGGTTTAGCACCAGTTATCCCAGCAGCAGCCCGTCTCCATAAAATGCTCCCATGGCTTGAATGCTTCCCATCATAGTCACCCTCCTCTCATTTCACCTTCACAGAGCTCTGCTTTTATAATCACTGAACGGATTGGCTGTGAATGGAATTCAATCCAGTCTATAAAAAGTAAAAGATGAAGATAAAAAAATATTTTCCTGGCAGAGAAAATTGAGAAAATTGGATATCGTTGGAAGAGGAATATCATCACAAGAGAGGAAAAAGCGAAGTAAACAAAGAAATAAAAATATCAATTTCTGCAAGAGTGAATTCATCTCAGAATTATTATGAGTCATCACAAAAAAAAATCGTCCCTACATTCAAAATAAATTCTGGCCTGGCACAACAAGCCTTTAACTAACAATGGAGCAGCTGTGTTTTCGATAATCTACTTTCTGTCCCTCTAAATAAGCCAGTATTAGGTTTGTGTAAACTGTTAAAAATTGCCAGAATCACAAGAAATCATCTCTATGGAGAGATACATTAGAATTGTATTGAAGAAGACCAGTTGATGTAGTTTTAAGTCAACCTTATTTTAATTATAAATATGGATTTACCATCCATCCATCCATCCATCTTCCTCCGCTTATCCGGGACCGGGTCGCGGGGGCAGCAGACTGAGCAGAGATGCCCAGACTTCCCTCACCCCAGCCACTTCCTCCAGCTCCTCTGGGGGGACCCCGAGACGTTCCCAGGCCAGCCGAGAGACGTAGTCTCTCCAGCGTGTCCTGGGTCTTCCCCGGGGCCTCCACCCAGTGGGACATGCCCGGAACACCTCTCCAGGGAGGCGTCAGGAATATGGATTTACATCACTAATAATTTTGAAGCAGGTTCTGGCCCAGTCCCTCTACTCTGATTGGTAACATGACTGCAGTAGATCCTTTAAAACAGTGGTCCCCAACCTTTTTCAGGTCACAGACCGCTTTAATGTCAAATAATATTTTCACGGACCTGCTGAAGTAGGCGTCTATCCTTGTATTTATTTATTCATTTAAGCCTGAAGTTTACCTTAACTTTTACCTCCATCCTGTGTAAATTATCTGCAGCGGGTTTAAACTTTAATTGAACTCTAGATTTTGTCTAGGGACCATTAAAAAATGTTATAGCAGCCTTCAACCTCATCAGAAACCCCTCACTAAAACAGGTAGTTTTTAAATGTGAAATGCGAAATCAAAGGCTCATCTTTTGTTTCCTCGCTGACTTTTTTTCTACTAAAAGACACTTTTCAAATATGTTTTTTTGTTTGTTTGTTAATTTTGTCAGCTTGAAGGTTTTAATTTAGCAGTCGGCGTAACAGCTTAAAGAAAGTAGCAGATGGATTTAAGACAAGATAGAAATTTGATCAGGATATCTTCAGAGACAACATCAGGTAACGGGTGCAAGCAAGTCAGGCTGAAAAACGTTGTAAATGTGGAAGCGTTGTGTTTTTTCCATTTACATAACATGGTATGATCCAACCTTTAACGATAAATTTTGAAATGTTTTATTTTGATACGATTTCATACAAGTCATAAGGAAATCCTTATGAGTAACAAAACATGTTTCTCACCAAACTTGTGATAAAGATGTGAACAAATTCTGAACGTGTTTTTACATGTTTTACAGGTTATACCGTAACGTCTGTGATGTCAGCCAGAAATGGTCGTCTGCTCGTAGCAGGAGCTCCACGATTTAATCACACCGGCAAAGTTATTATCTTCACTTTGAAGAATTCCGGCAACCTCACCATCCTGCATTCTCTTAATGGCCATCAGGTATAGCTTTAGCTCTGACATGGAAACATGTTCTTTTCCACAAGGGTGAAACCTGCATGTCGCCTGCGTGCAGGAATGTGTTCATTAAGAAGCCACAGTGTTTATGTCACACCCTGAGGGTATCAAAGTTTGTTAGGGTCAAACTCTGGATGTTTAGGATGTAACGGAGACAGTCATTTGGTAGCAAAATTCCAAAAGGGACGGAAGATTAAACACTTTTTTAATTCAAAAATTAAATTAATTTACTAGACAAACTGTCTTCAGCAGGCTGACTTCTTTCTGGAGTCAATCAGTCTTTAATGCTTCAGGAGCTTAATGCTATGATTTATGTTTTCACGTGTAAATTGTTGACTAGTCTGTGCAAATCTTTCAGCTGGAAAACTCATTTTTGCATCAGCACCTTCTGCAAAAGGAAAAACAGTTATTGATGTGTTCCTAAAAATATTTGTTTTTTGAAAAAAATCATCTTTTTGTTGGCCAAAGTGTATTTTTGGGTATTTAACTTAGCAAACTAACTAAATTGATTCATGTTTTGCAATTAGAAAACACTGATATGCTAAAGGACTTTTATTTTGAAATCGAAACTTTAGGATGACTGGGCCTCACTACTGAAGTCAAATGGATAAATGCATTCCAAGATGCATGGAAGACAGCAGGTCAAAAATGTACTCCTTTCACATTAATTAAAAAGGTTTTCTGTTAATTATGATCAATAATTTTTAGTGACCAACAAACAAGTTTCTGCAGTTAAATTTTGCTATTTTGACTCAACAAAATATACAAACGATCAAGATGGTTGTGGCTCTGAATGTTGATGACAGCTGCTCTCATGCCTGGCAGCTCCTCAGAGACGGCGAGTCTGAAGTGATCTTGCAGCAGCTAACACTGCATGCTGTCAGCAGCAAAATCATTCATACAAGCAGATGTTTTTGCTCATGAAGACACTTTCTGGATCTCACAAAGTCTGAAGGAAAAATGTTTTTTCTTTGATTTTCTTTTATAAGCAGGTGTTTTTATTCTAAGAATAGATAAATAGAGTTCCATTTCCTCAAATGCAGTATTAGTTGATCAAACAACCTATCAGTCAAATAAAGCTATTTACACCGGGTTTATGACACATGTTTAAGAATGCGCTTCACCTGGCTGCTGTTCCCTGGAGGGGAGTGGGAGAAAGGGACACTGCATGAATCGCACTGCACCAAACAGAGACATGGAGGACTGAATGAAAAAAATCCTCAAGAATAGAGGAGAGGAGCAGTAGATGAGAGCAGAGGACAGAACCCCGGTGCACCATACGTTCCCCAGCTTCTGGTTAGGGTTAAGCTTAGGGTTCAGGTCAGGGCTATGGCTTACTAGCCATTACTTGCATAAAAGTGTCTTCAAATTCAGACGGTACTACCGCTTGATGACATCCTCAATAGTCAAAGGTCAACTACATTAACGTGTAGCTGCCAGAGCTAAACACATAATATCCGTTTTATAACTTTAAAAACTCATGCAAATGGGTCTGACACGGATCACCCTGTGGAAGGACACCCAGCCTTAATTCACTACATCTCCTTCCTAAAACAAAACCTTCAGACTACAGCTTCAAATGCCCCTACAGTTGGAGCAATAGGGTGGAGCCAGAGGGGTAGGGAAGTAATTTAAATTCGGCCCTCGTGTTAGATATTTTGACCAGACACAAACCACAAATATTAATTTCTTCTCCATGATACATTTTTTAAACTGTTGGCATGTCCATGAATTAAAGGGAAGGCAATCCAAAACCCCAGTCCCTGATTGGTCAAGGTTTGACCTGGTTCAACTTTCATTGTGTATTCAATGGACATGCAGTTTGTACGTGGATATAAAATGAAAATAGTCTTAAAAACATCCGCAGCTATGCGTAAATGCAAAAGTTTTAATCGTGGAAGCCCAAAACGCACATTTACACACGTTTACATAGACATTTCATTGAAAGTGGTTGCTTGAATGCAGATTGCCAAGGGCCGTGTGAATGTAGCTTAATTTTTTTTTCTACAACCAAATAACGGAAAGACAAGTGGCCACATAGTGGTCATGATTTCATGCTGCAGTGTGATTTCTTTGTTTTCATTTTTAATGTCATTCTTCAGATCGGATCTTACTACGGTAGCGAGATTGCCCCCATGGATATTGATGGAAACGGCGTAACTGACAACCTTCTGGTGGCAGCTCCAATGTTTTTCAGCGGAGGCCTGGAGAAAGGAAAGGTCTACATTTACAGAATAACAGAGCTGGTAGGTAGAAACTCTGAAAATACGCAGATGCCTTCAAACGTTCCGGTTTGAACCTGACAACTCATTTTCAGAAAATGGGGTTAGCACCTGTTTCAACTCCAGACTTTTTCAGTAATTTCAAACGGACCTCACCAGAAGTCTCAGGTAACACTAACAGAACCAGACTACAGTGGCAAAGTTCACACACTGACACACTGCTGGGAGACGCCTGTCATGAGATCCTTTGCAGATGACAGGTGTAGATCATGGAGAACTTTGTCTTGCCATGCAGAATTTAATACAAACAGAGAATGAACTCAAAAGGAAAATATTCTGCTGCTTCTAAACTCATTCCGAGTAGATTTAATGAACAGAAAATGCCCAGTTTTCCAGGTCTGTCTTACTGGCAGGATTAATGACAGTGCTAAACTGTTCAAGTATACTGAGCAGACACAGATGAGGTATTTAAGAGCCCTGCTTGGCACAAAACACATCACAGGTGGCAGCTTTAATGACAAAACACAAACTAATCATTCAGCAACAACAAGTGTCATCATTAGGATGAAATGTTCAGTGCAATTAATTATGATTCATCAGGTGTTCCTGGTTAGTGACTTTGTTCTGGAAAATCTCTTAAATCCAGCCAAATACCACGTTTTTGTGGTCGCTCTTAATGTGATTCTGCATATTTAATTTCAATGGTGAAAAACTTTTCTTAAATCTGTCTTATTTGTACTTTTAAAAATCCTCACTGAGACTTCTGCACACTTTCGTTTCCTTTATCCTTATACAGCTAGTCTTTTTTGAGCTCTTTTAGTTAATCTTTAAATAATTTTATTTCAAGGATGGAGTTAGTAATTAAATACACATTCATTTTTTATGAATGTTTCTTGCCACTAATCCATTATTAATGGATCATTTTTTTACATAAAATGTATAGATTGAACCCAACAGAATTTTATTTAGTGTTGCATGCATGTCACATAAGATTGTGCAATTGGGGTTTTGACTGTCTGCAGTGCACGCCGCCGTTTGTGTCAGTAATGTGCAATTCAATTCAAAATTTGTCACACTGCAGGTGCTCCGGTGGAAGTTTGGCCATGCCTCTGCTTGCAAAATGAGATTTTCCTTCTCGGTTTGTCACTGGCTCACAGGTTGAAGGTTTTCTCCCATATATTTGCACGTTTTTGTTTTCCTCGTCTTAGATGGAATCTGCTGCTACAAACTGTATGGCTGGATAGCTCCGATATTGCTCGCCATTGTTGTTGCACTAGTAATGTTAGGTTGGGGTTATGAGGAGCAGAAAGTGTAGATAAAGGGATGATGGGAAATGAGCACAGGCTTACTCCCTGCCAACAGTCCCGCTCACAACTGAGAGGCAAATTTATGATGAACTACGGTGCTCTACAGAAACTGTCCTAGAAAATCACACAGATTTTTTTTGGGGGGGGGTATAAACAGTACAATCATGATTAAAAGACCACTGGGATACTTAAAAAAACCCAAATGCTTCTTTCTGTTTTTTATTTTTTTGTCCAATTAAAACTGTTTGTGTTTGTAAAGGTAACGGGTGGTCGTGGCTGTAGTTGCGTGTTGTTGTCTTTTTTGGTTTTCCTTGGTCATCTCTGGTTGGGTTGTACAACACGAACCCAACAGACATTTATCTCCTGCAGATAAAGAGACTTTCCAGTACTTAACCTTAACCCTGATCTTTTTCTGCATGTCTTTTGATCCACCTATTATCCTTGAAAGGTCCTTTGAAGACTTTGCAGAGCTCATCACCTGATGAAGCTGCAGAGCATCTTAGCTGTTCCTAGAAATGTGCTCTTCATAGATAAGGTTTCTACAGTTGTTCCCAGAATTTTCTGGAGATACTCTTCCAGTTTGTGGGTCCACCTCAGTGGCTTGTCAGAGTGCCATGACAGCCTTGTTTTTTTTTTGTTTTTTTTACTTTCCTCTTTCCGAGTTTGTTAAAGAAATTTCTAACAACTACCAAAAAATATAATAAATCTTTTTTTCTCCTACATATACTGTATATATGTAGAGTGTAAATACGAGTACATGGAGAATATAGACAGAATGTAAAAGTTCATTTTCCTTCCATTTTAGCATCCAGATGTTCTGTATTATCCACTGTAGACTAAGGGTGACCCTTCACTGCCTTCCCACAACCCATATGTTACCAATTTGAACGGCACTGAATAGATTTCACCCTGTTTTTCTAATAATCTTTGTCACTCTTGCTTACGTCACACAGATAACAAATAAGAGTTGCCTTCCTAAATCAAAGCTTTTTGCTTTGATTTCACCAAAAGAGAAACAAAAAAACATGAGGCCCCATGTTTCCCTTGGCAGCCCTGAACTTGATTACTGTAAAAGTTTTAAAGCCAAGTGGAGCAATGATATGCATGACTACTAATAGAAGCTGTACTGTTGCCTGAAATATTTTCCACTTGGGTGGCGGCTTTCTAAGTCATGAATATCTTCCATTTGACTTGAGACTCGCTAAGAATAGAACTTTAAATAAATACTCTAAGCCATCAGGAATTTTTGAGATTTTTCTCTACCAGGAAGTAAGATATGTAGTTACTTGTCAGTTTGAAATTAAACACAATGGAAAACTTTTGTGGAAAACCGCCCATGGTGGTGATCAAAACAGCATCTTGATTTTGTTCAGGAGAAATATTCAGTATTAGGTTGCTTTGCTGCTTATATAATCTTTTAGGTTGTTGTTTTTGTGTGTGTTTTGCACAGGTTTGAGCATGATTTTGTTAACTAATGATAATACACAAGTTGAATAACAAAACACTCAAAAAAGTGGGGGGATAAGCTCCAGCAGCTCTGTGACCCCAAAAGGGATAAAACGGGTTTAGAAGATGAATAAAAAAATGAATCACACACAAAATAAACATATTTTCATGAATTAAACAAAAAAAACAATAAATCCACAATAAATACAAATTAAATGTCATTCTTTTTTTTTATTATTAATTAAGATATATTTGCTCCTTAAAAAGAATTTCTTGTCTGTTTAATAGCTCACTTATGTTTTTAGATTGTAATTATTACAAATGTGAATTTGAAGCTGTCATTAGGTTAAATGTTTATGAGAAAGGCTATAGACATTTATATAACTAGAAGAACAGGTGAGATTAATGAAAACCCATTCCTGTGGCATTAATAAGGTTTGTTTTGTTTTTTTGGAAATAAAAATAAAAAATTCAATGAAGTCAGCTAAAATGCTTTCTTATTTGCTGGTTGATAAACAGTGGCTCAGTAATGGTGATTCTGTAAAAAAACATTGGTTAACTCTGAGTCCTGACCCTTTGCATTCATTCAGTTTCATGGCCCAGGGGACAAAAGGTTTCCTGAGTCTGTCGGTGCTGCACTTTTGGTGGAAGTGACCTGTCACGGCACACACTTCCTCTCTGCCTGATGACAGCAGGTGTGGAGAGGAAGACATCACTCAGAGTGACCAAAGCCTGCTTTGGTTTCTCCTGTTCTTGACAGACATCCCCCCAAAAGTCCACATCTATGTTGAACACATTGGGTAGTCCAGCTGTGAATCTGTCCCTCTTTGCGATACAGACCACAGCATGGACAGTCTTAATGAAACTAGCAGCTCACGTTGTTTGTTCGGTTGTATTGTGGTTACCAGGACAGTCAGGCAGACTCTTTAGCCCGCGTGACATCTAACCACTACACAAATATTACACAAATATGGAGATTTTGCAACAACAGCAGTAAAACCATGAATGAGTGGCCATCACATGGTTCAGGGTAGCCAACAAGAGCCACATTCCTGCTTATATTTCTAATATACATCAATATATGCTTCTATATACAATATACTCCTAAGGCCTGCAAATTACCCATCCCTGCTTTACAGTTTGTAATTGACGGTTTATATTTAATTTCTTTTTTAACTTGGTTTTATTTTCATTATTTTGCCATGATTAGTCAACTTTACAAGGGTCAAAAACATCTAACATTGGCATCTTAAAAAGCATCCAACAAACAAGCAAGAAAACACTTCTTTTGATACTGAAAGATATTTCTGAGAATGTTTTATTTTTTATCAATTAACATTCTATAAATAGTAAAAAGTCCCCTGTGGTTACTATGATTGGTTCGGTTTTTTCCTTGTTTTGAAAAAAACCCTGATGTCAAGGCAACATTCCTTGAAGAGGTTGGCCCAGGTTTCCCTAAAGGGCTACACTCTTCCTTTGTGGCAAGCTCTGTCTTTAGTGCCAAAATATGTGAATCTTAAAAACAGTTATGTAAAGCTTATAAACAAGGATTGATTACTGGTCCAGCCCATTGACTGTATCAGAGAACTGGACTAAGTGAGTTGACTTAACCCATAGAAAAGTGTGTACTTCTGGCTGCAACAATTCTTTTGCCATTTTTTTAAGAAACAGACACCGCTATGTTGAAGCCAGACAATGTCAGCAAGTACTGATTGGTCTGAGTCAACATTTCTATGGCAACCATTCTCACCAATCACGAGTGAGCTTATTGGGAATCCACACCCCTATCACTGAAAGCGAGCTCTGGAGAATCTGTCAATCAAATGTTTCAAATAGTCGAGTTGGGGGCCAGCAGGCATCACATACTCTTATTGAGGCATCTGATTGACTAGTTTATAACTGGAATAACTTCCAAAACAGAAACAATTTCAGGAAGAAAAATAGAATTACTGAGAACATGTTAAAAAAGGTAGCAGAGCAAGAATGATTGTTCTGACAAATAAAATCAGTAATCGGAGTTTGATTCTCTACAGAAGTCTTTGGGATTTTGGCTTCTTGGAACCCGCAGGTACTTTCTATTTGAAACACCAGGGGTGAAGGGTCACTCAGTCCACTTCTGATATACAGTCAAGGGTCCAGGCCCTGTAAGACACTGGCAGAATTGCTGTTAAGAGGATAAAGTTAAAAGATAAAACTAAGAACATGCATTTTCATTTGCAGCTTTATGCAGCTTTTAAACAGCACTTTGTTTATTATACTTTTATGACTTTTGTATGTGTTGTGTGTTATTTTGTTTCGCTTTTGGGAGGTCATACCTGGGTGTTTCCTTTATAGAGCTGAAACCATGTGATAACTCACACTTGAAGACTAAAAATGCATTACTAGAGATCTTCTAAAAACTTTTGTAAAACATGCTCTAAATGTAAATTTAAAATTATTTTCCGTGATGACTATAATGTATTTCTTTCTTCTTCATCACACAGAATCAATTCATCTTTGAAGGAACTCTCGAGATTCATAATGGCGGCCAGAATGCTCGCTTTGGTTCATCCCTCGCTCCTGTTCCTGATCTAAACGGAGACGGCTTTAATGACTTGGTGGTCGGTGCTCCACTAGAAGATGACCACAAAGGAGCCATTTATGTCTTCTTTTCTCAGAACAGCAGAATACTACGCAAATATAAACAGGTACAGTTTTAACAAGCACTAAAGTTCAGCAAGGATCTCGTCAGAAATCCAAAAGACTCATATCTTTCCCCAAAGCCAGACTTTGAAACATAAAATAAATTTTGAAAAAGCACAAAAAAAATATTAATATTTTAGCTGTTTTGTAATCATTTGCCACTGAAAATGAAATGAGTTCTTTTATGGAGTTTTGGGAACGTTTTACTTTATTCTTCTTTTTAAAATTGGTTTGAGTATCTTCTTAGTAAAAAAATCTAAAATTTTTTGTAAAAACAAATGACTCTTCTAGAATAAATTTTAATTTAATTATTGAATTTTAATTTAGTCTGCTGCAGAATAAATATAAGTAAGCAATCTTAATAAAAACATTATTTTTTGAATTTTAGTGCAAGTGTTTGATTTCAAACAAAAGAAATAAATGTTGTTTATTTCTCTTTTATTATCTGCACTGGTCAATAATTCTCTACTCATGGCATGATTTTTGTGGATTTTTTAAATTTTTTTGTGTCATTTAAAAAAATAGAGATTTGAACTCAAAACTTGGAAGTAAGACTTGAGTCATGCAAATGTCTCACAAGCAGAGTTTTAAAACTTGACTTGAGACTTGATCTTAGGAATTGGGACAGGATTTAAAACTTGGCTTAAAATCAGAGCCAACGTTTATCAGACTTGAGGCTTAGGACTTGCAGAATGCTTTTTTTTAATTACCAGGACATCTCTCAAAATAAAAAGGTTTGCTTTGACATAAATTAACACAAACTGCTTGATATGTTTCCCCAAAAATTCTTTGAAAGTAGTTAATTGACAATTTGTGAGAAGAAATAGATATTTGAGTCTGATCTCAAGGCTTCTGACTTGACTTGAACTTGCAAAAAGGATCTTGTGTGCATTTCTGGTAAATGTTTTGGTTATTGTTGTCACCACAGCTGTGTACTTAGACTTCTGTTTTTGTGTGTATTTGTTTTCAGCGGATAGCAGCAGCAGATTTGGCTCCGGGTCTGCAGTATTTTGGCCGCAGCATTCATGGTGTAATGGACATGAGTGATGATGGTTTGGTGGATCTTGCTGTCGGGTCCCTTGGTGCTGCAGTTATTCTTCGGTTAGTTTTTTCCCTCACTGAGTAACATAGTTACTCAAATTTATTGGCCATTTGGTTTAGTTTAGGGGTCTTTTTGTGGAATACATACTAGGTCTGCTCTTTCTTTTTGCTTAACATTCGGTGTTTGAGGTAACTTTACCATCTCAAGATCAATTTGTCACTTTGTCAAATAAAGCTCAGGCAAAGATGATCCGTGTTTGTCCAACCCTCCATTTATATTAATTCTGCTGCTTAATCTTTATCTCTGAAATGGGCCAAGTAAAAGTGCAATGATTATTTCAGTAGAGGGTGGAGCCACGTGGCTCATACCCTTTTAGTTGACTTCAGTGAACACATCCCTTCTTGTCTGTTATTATCCTATTCCCTCTGGCCCGGCTGCTGTTCAGCTACTGCAGCTCTAGCTGGGAACCTGGCTCACCGCCTTGCTGTGGTGAGGCTGGGTTCCACCCCCCGGGATGCCGCACTTGGCTGGCCAAGCATCTACCCCCAGAGGAGTAGGAGGTTTCAAATATTAGCTTTTCCACCCACTTACTTAGTTTGCTTTTCCATTCAGAAGAGATGGGAGGAGTGGGGGGGTTGAGTTATATTTTTAATTAATTTTTGTGTTCAGTCCTTTCATATAGAGCTATACAAGTTTAAAGTGATTTTGCCAGTATCTTGTCACAGGAATTAGATTAACAATTGACTACATTTCAAAGCGTGCAGAGTTTCCTGCAGAAAGCTTAAAGAAGGAAGATTTTCTGGAAACATTTGACCCTGTCCCCACTCATTTGTGGTTTTCATCCCTCCCCTGTTTGTGCCTTCCAGGTCACAGACTGTGGTTCGGATATATACCAGCGTCAGGTTTGAACCCACCAAGATCAACATCTTTGTGAAAGACTGTCAGAGAGGCGGCAAAGACGTGACCTGCATGTCAGCCATCGTATGTTTTAACATCACTGCTAGGACTGCTGTTTCTCTGGATCGGGAAATTGGTGAGCCAGCAAAAAAAAAAAAAGAAATCCAGCATGTTTCTCTATTCTCACTCTGTTTCCAAAACCTTCTGTTTTTCATAAGAGAAGGAAAGTTTTCAAAATATTTTACCGCTTAGAGAGTATCAAGGTGAAAAATTGGACAAAGTTACACAATCTTTTTTTTTAAACTTTCCATATTTCATCGTGAGGTCAAAGGGCTGAGTCACAGACGTAATTCAGGTCAGAATAAAACATGACCAGTCTAAGTGACAAAGGGTTTTCATGCCTCTGAATGTATGTCCTTCAATTATGGGCTTCAGTATACAGCCATCAGTGAAAAAGTACTGGCTCTTTCTGCTCAGCTTGGAGCCAAAAAAAGGTTTGCTTTAATAGCACTTTAAGTTTCTGACTTGGCTGCATTTTCTCTGAAAGTTATGATGCCTTCACCTTTAAAGCAATTGGAAAGTCTTTGTCGTGCTGCCTTTCTCCGTTCATTTAAATGCGGCACCTTTGACTCTCCTCTCTTCAGCACCTTTAGAAGTGATTTCTTTTAAAGCATTGTTAAAATCTCAGATATGTCAAACCCTGTTGAAATGTGTCAGCAGAAATCTTCTTAAAGCGATTGTGGCAAAGTTTGGTTGCGTTCTCTTAGGAAGACTTTGACCCCCTGACATCTGTATGAAATATGTTAGATATACCAGGAGTGGAGGAAGAACAGAAGGAGTTATCTTGTCCTCCAAGCTTGGATACAGTGAAAGACTTTTATTTCGTTTTCCTCCGGTTGTCATGTTTGAACACTAATGCGTGGCAGATGTGTTAGTGTTAGTGAGAGCCCTGCAGCTATTCCATTAGATGCTCCAATATACTTTTGTTCTTTTCAAAGCTTAATCCCTCTTCTTTTTAAACATGCACCGACAATATAGGAGTGTTTTTTTTTTTGTTTCTCTTTACCAGGAAAATAAATTAACAACTTTATTGAACTCATTTGCTGGATTGTAATGTATTTTACAAGTGTCACCATGGAAATGCTTTTAAATAAACCCAAGTTAGAGCTTCATCTTAAAAAAAAAGAACTGTTTTATAGCTGATACTGATCCTTGTGGTAAGAATAAAGAAAGGCTGCCAGCGTGTCCCCTGAGGATGTGTTTGCATAACGCATTGAGGAGTTCTCCAGTTTTCTAATACTCTCCTGCTGACCCTAAACACAACACATGCATAATTTCAGGCCTTCTTTTTTTCTGCCTTGAAGAATTGAAGGTTTAAATAGGAGCAGTGTGGCTTGGAATGGAGTCATCAACCAGAGGGTTTTAATAGATGTTGGCCTCTCATTCATTGAATGCAGAGTCCAGCTGATCTCACATTACAGTGATGTCATTCACCATGACTTGATGTTGATGTTTCTCAGTTAATTATGCAGAATGTCGAGCGTTAAAACTATTTGTGGCCTAAAAAAATCCAACTTTTGATTCCTTTCTCTAACAGGAATAAAGTACAACGTCTCCATCATGGAGCGGCGTTTCAACCCGCGGGCCTTACTGGACAACCCCAGTAAGATGCAGCCACAAAATCTCACCCTCTTTCCCGGGTTAGACACCTGCGAGCACATCTTCTTCCATGTGATGGTGAGGCTGCATATAGAGGACACAAAATCAAGTGCAAAAACCCTATTTTTTATAAAAAAATCTGCTAGTTTCTAATTTAACTACTAGCTTCAGCTTGTTTTGTCTTTTTCTCTCTTGTTTGCTTATATTTTTTTTTAACGACCATGTCAAAAACAGTTGAGCAGAGATGGAGAGTAAAAAGTGACATTAACTCTGATACATACATTTTTAAGTAGTTATTAAATATTGCACTTTTACTGACCCTATGTTAGGGTCACTTTTTACGTGCATAGATATGTGATAAAGAAGCACTGCCTGTACTCAGCTATTGAGCAACATACACATCAGGCATTCTTGAACTTTTGTATAGCCCATTGTTTTCACACAGGAAAAACAGGGAAGGTCTTCTTCTTCTTTTTCTACTGTTTACTATCACATGTCCACCATCTATAGCTGGAAGAGGCTTAATGCATGATCATTTCACTGAATGGTCACAGTTTGACCTGGTTTTCCCTGGCTCAACGGCCACGCGTTTTGTAAAAAGAACCTAAAATCTGTCTTAAAACATTCAGTAGCTATGCAGGAATTTTGTGAGTTTTGTATGCGGAAGCCCGGATAGCATGTTCGTGTGCATTTACAGAGACTTTTCATTGGAAGTGGCTGCTTGAAACCTTGTTGCCGAGGGCGGTTTGACTGTAGCTTAAGACCAGTGTTTCCCAACCCTGATCCTCAGGGAACACTGTCCTGCTCAAATACATCTACCTTTAATGATTGTCATTATCAGGCTTCTGCAGAGGTTGATGATGAGCTGAATTGGGTGTGCAAAAGCAGGGCAACATAAAAACATGTTGCGTTTTTTAAGCCTTTTATAGTAAACCATTTCCACGTAATGTCTTATCTTTGGCACACAACAGAACAGATCTTTTATTAAATATTTCCTATTTTCCTGAGTTCTTTTCTTACCCAGAAGTAAGACGACTTGATCTCTGAGGCACAGCCTTTCTCTTCTTGTGGGTGCCGCCCATTTCTTGACATTAGCCTAGTGCCGGCCTTGGCAGCATGTCTGCGTTTTGCCCACGAACGCAAACAACATCCAATCTTTGGAAAAAATGAATGTTCATTATGTGCATATAAAAGGAAAGAGTTTTTGGCAATCACTGCTAGCTCTGCAGAGAAAGTGTGTTAGCCTGGGGGCGATGCTGGCAGTGCAGACTCTTCCTAGAAGGGGCTGTTCTCACTTATCTACATAACAATGTGAGAATCCGCTTGTTTTCATGGATTGTTAGGAGCTGGTGCTCAGAGGAATACTCAGAAATGCGTGAATGAATCAAAATAGCACTTTGGGGTTGTTGTTTTTTGTGAAGAATGAGTGACATAATACACTTAAAAGCTGAAAAAAATGATTTTGCATAGTATAGGCCCACTAAGACTGCACTTCCAAAGTTTTTGACATACTCTTCAGGGATGTTCTTATTGTTACCAAAAAGACAACACACACGTTATTTTGTATAATTTAGAAATGTAAGAATTTTCACATTAATTTTTTTTTTCTTTCTGAATCAAAAGAATTTGTAAGTGAGATGTTGTTAAGCTGTTTTGTCAGTGCATGAATTTGTTTTTCCTACACTTACTTGAATTACTTGGATGATCACTTTTCAGTTTTGGCAGAGTAATTTTCCTTTGGAAGCGTGACTACTTAAGTTAAAAAAAATCGGTTCTGTTACCTGTCCATGCTAAAGACACAATCATTGTTTCTGTTTACTTTTTATCCCCCAATTTCTTTATTTCCCGTAGAAAAAACAGGAATTTAAATTCAATTTTTTTCCACAGTTTTTAATTTTAAAGTTTTGTAAATATTAATAAATCAATTTAATCTTTATTTATGCAGCACTTTTCATTGACTCTGATCACGTTTGAGCATTGTTTCATGTTAGATTACAAGGATATTTTGCTGATTTAAAAAAAAAAATCAGAGCAGAGCATATAAACAGGCTAATTTTCTAATATTCTACGTCAGGAAACAACAGACTATGCTAGACCTGTGGTGTTTGCTGTTCAAGTGGGCCTACAAGATCCAGAGAATGAACCAGTTCTGGATGACAGTTGGCCAACTCTTTTGAGGACGGAGGTGAGATGCATGGTCTTCAGATTCTAATAAAACAGTTGTGAAAAATTCTATCACTTAATAATTTTATTAAAGAACTTTGTTCTTGTTTCGATCAGCTGCCTTTCTGGAATGGCTGTGATGAGGATGACCACTGCACACCGGACCTGTCTTTGCAGAGTACCACCGACCTGATGACGCAAAGGTTAGTACACATCCAAAACAGTGTGGGGTGCAACACTACACTTTCTTATTTACTCTGTTCAAACCTTGACATTTGGGTCACAGTTTTATTTCAGTTTGGTTTATGATATGTATATTACACAACAACAACAAAAAAACTAAAAATTCAGAAAAAAAAATATTTTTAATTTGCTAAAAAGCAAGTAACAATGAAGAAACCCCTTTTAGATGGCTTATACTAAGCCAGTTGTAATGTTATAAAACAATGTAATAATACATACTTCTTAAATTTACCACTATGTGTTTAACACTTTAGGCTACAGGTATGCAGCGTTTCACTTTCCCTACGATTCGGTTCATGTTGTTAAATATGTTTTGGTTTTAAAACGGAGAATTGTGGCATCCCTAGTGCATACCAATAAGCAGTGACATATTTACATTTCAAAAATGAGTGCTTTGTCCTCTCTTTCTGCACCTCAGACAGTTCTGTGCACAGCATGTAAAATCTCTGGGTGCCTTCTGCCGCCATCAAAGTGAGGACAAGATGGAAGAACCCCTGAGAGTGCTGGAGGGGAAGAGAAGGAAGATGGTGGTCGACATCAAACTGGAAAACAAAGGAGAGAATGCCTACAATGCTCTCTTCAGGGCTACGTACTCTGCCAATCTGCTCTTCTCAAGCCTCATCGTCAAGGTATTTTGTGTTCACCGTAGTTTTAAGGAAGAACACATCTTAAATCCATTTAAAATCTCATCAACAAATTTGATTGAAAACAACATTTTACCTTTTTTTGTATCTTTTGTTTTTATTTTTTGTATTTTTAGGACAAGTCGGATATCAAAATTGAGTGTTACATAAGTGACAAAACAAAGAATGAGAAGATTTGCAATGTCAGTGCCCCGTTCATGAGAGCAAAAACTCAGGTGAGACAATTTTCACTTGTTTATTACTTTTATTGAACATGACTTACGTTTTGTTGTAATTCTGCAGCTGTAAAACTTAAAGTTTTTGAGTCATGATAATAAATAATTTGACTTTAGTCATACAGCTTATTTAGTTAAGTGCATTATTTAATCTTGTACAGCTAAATTTTGATCTAAAGAACTTGTTTTTTAATTGCACCCATTATGTGTTTGCATAAAAGTCATTTAGGTGCAAATAAATTGCATTTTCTTCCGTTCCGATTTTAGGACTAGTGCAAGGGCTGCAAAATGACAGAAATAAATTTACATCATATGACTACCACAATTAGTGGTTTAATGGAGAAAAGAATATAATTTTGCTCTGAGATCCTTTCTTTTGGTTTTGACAGAATTTTTCTAAACATGTGATCTAATTTCAGCTATGTTACTTTTAGCTGCTCATTGAGCAGAGGACAACTCAGAAATATGTTATTATACAAAAAAGGATTTTATCCATCTATTTTACAAGTAAACTTTTGACTAAATTGACCCATATTTCTGTCCAAAACATTATGTTCAGCAAACTGTTCAATCCCTCTCAAAATAACAAAACAAAAAAAAGATAGCAAAAGTGAAATGTAAAGTTGATAAGTCACTATCTATCTCATGAATGGACCTGAACTGAAGTTAAATTAAGAAAAGCCTGTTAGAATTTCTGCTGGATTGAAATGATATTGTGGTTATATGCAGATCAGAAGCCTCTTTATCCAACCTCTAAATTCAGGAAGTGAAAGAGCCTTTCAATTGCAGAATACTAAACAGACCTGATAAAATCTGTGGAGTTTTAAAGGTTATTGGAGTTCGAAGATTAATATGAAGATGAAAAGAACCTTTTTAAAGGGTCAAAAAATGTTCCAAGATGATGCATAGTAGTTGATTTAATTATTGTTTTAATTAGTCAACTGGAGCTGTTGACATTTCACCTCTTCTGTGAGAAGTTCATGAACTGGTTTATATGCTTTTGGAAGTGGGAGTAAGGCCAAAGCCCTCATTTTATAGGTTATGAGATAATTAGTGTGATAAACGGTCTAAGTCATTTTGCTTTAAAAGTTCTTTTGTCCTTTGTCTAAGGCAGTGGTTCCCAAACTTTTTCTGCAGGGCCCCCCTTTCTGAAAATTAGAATATTTTCGAGCCCCTCCACACTGACACAAACATACAAATCCTTTGTTTCTAAACTCCACCCCCCCCCCCCCCCCCCCCCCCCGGCAATACCTCCGCACCCCCCAGTTTGGGAACCACTGGTCTACGGCCAGACGTGTTTGTTGGCTCCTCTGGTTAAAACTAGTTTGTTGGATTCAAGAGTTGCTGTAGATGGATGGAAGATTGTAAACAGTTGACTAAATTGACTTCAATTTCTGTCTAAAACATTATTTTCAGCAAACTGTTCAATTCTTCTTAAAATAAGGATTGTACCAGGATTAGAAGATGGTCTTGTAGACGACTAGATCGTGTACAGTTTTGTTTTCCTCGTCTGAGCTGATATTTGGCCTCAAAACTGTATGGCTGGATCCAATGTTGCTCATCATTTTTGTCACACTGCTAACATTGGGTTAGTACGGTGGCCCAGAAGGGTCACAACACAACACATTAACTTACCTCACAACACATTAACTCACAATCCTCTACTGGGCTGAGCAGCTAACTACCTAACAGAAAGTAATGTCACAGTGAGCTGTGGAGGGAGCATGTTATTGCTACAAGAGAAGCTAGCAGCAGTGTTGCCAGAAACTTTGTCTTTACTACGGTTCTCCTTCCTCTAAACACACACAATATGAACACACACTCCTCCCTCCGCTCTGACACCCCCTCTGTCGCTGCACGCGCGCTCCTCTCCTCTCCTTTTTTCCGCTCTGTCCTGTGTGTGGTGTGTGTTGGGGACTGCACGTGCCTGTGTGAGAGGACGGAGCGGACAAAAGGAGAGGAGAGGAGCGCGCGTGCAGCTCCCTCCACAGCTCACTGTGACATTACTTTCTGTTAGGTAGTTAGCTGCTCAGCCCAGTAGAAATTTCAGAATAAAAGCACTTCAATTGCTGCTTTACTTCCGTTGTGAGTTAATGTGTTGTGAGGTAAGTTAATGTGTTGTGTTGTGACCCTTCTGGGCCATGAGTTAATGTGTTGTGTTGTGAGTTAATGTGTTGTGTTGTGAGTTATTGTGTTGTGTTGTGAGTTATTGTGTTGTGTTGTGAGTTATTGTTTTGTGTTGTGAGTTAATGTGTTGTGTGTAAAGTTAATGTGTTGTGTGTAAAGTTAATGTGTTGTGTGTAAAGTTAATCTGTTGTGTGTAAAGTTAGTGTGTTGTGTGTAAAGTTAGTGTGTTGTGTGTAAAGTTAGTGTGTTGTGTGTAAAGTTAATGTGTTGTGTGTAAAGTTAGTGTGTTGTGTATAAAGTTAATGTGTTGTGTTGTGACCCTTCTGGGCCACCGTAGGTTAGGGGTGTCAGGGGCTGTAAGGTAGTGAGAGAGCATGTAAACAGTCCCAACAGTCCCAACCACAACTCAGAGGCTAATTTCGAGCTACTGCCACTCTGCAGAAACTATACCCTAGAAAACGACAGCTTCTTTTTAAAATTTAGCCTAAAAAACAACATCATCCTAATTTATTGAACGCTTTCACAATAGATCAACAGATTATTGAACTGGGACTTTCACAAAAAATGCTTCTTTTACATCTTATTTTCATAATCAATAAGATTCACCATCTTCACACGAATAGTTTGTGCCCTTCAGGACGAGGTGTTTCTTCAAAACCCGATTTATAAGATTCATCAATGTTGCTAGGCTAACCGCTCTACACAATGAAAATAGAAATTGATAGATAGTCAATAGTAGTAATCATGTAAGTAAACTAGATTAGGGGAGAGAAGTTCTCATGCATTGGGCTTCCATAGGCCTGTTGTCCCACCTCCCACTATGCATGCATGACACTTTTATTTTCAAAAGTACCAGTTTTGGCTTTGTAAATAAGAAAAGGCTCTGAGTTGCAGGAGCCCAAATGTTGTTGTTAGTCGTGTTGTGTCCAGTGATTAATATCTAAATATAGTTAAAAGGATCCTAAAGTTTCCAGCAACTACTTTGAGCATGAACCCATCTGTCCCCTTTTACAGGCAAACAGAAAAAAGGCTCAAAGTTGTGCTGATGTCTTAGCAACAGAGTCAAACAGAGCAGAGACAATGTCTTTTACTCTGTTTTATCTCAGGTGAGACTGACCCGTTAGTCCCCTCATCTGTTCCTGATTCAGTTCTGCTGAATCTGAGCCAGTCTTCTGCAGGCTTGAAATGTCAGCTCTATTTATGAGACTGCCCTTTCAAGAGGACTTTAAGGCAAAACCCCTGGATTTTATGTTAGAATGGACGATGTTTGAATCTACTTTGTAGGGGAGGACACTGATCGTACATCAGAATGCTCTATGCAATTCATTTACACACTTTTTTAAATACATAAGCCATGCTTTTAATCAAGTTCAAGAAAAATAAATATGTATCTGTATTTCCACACTGATAGGGAGTCTCTAGGCAAATACGGATGGATTATTCTCTTCTGTAGGAAACTACCTCACTGCTTTCATTCTGTCAGATAAACCTTTTAACAATTTTCCCAAATCCAATCCTGTAATTCAGTATGCCAAAATAGCAGGAAGAAACTAATCTTCAAAGCTGTCATAAAATGTGCCACTCTGGGTTCTTTTTCCTTTTGGATTATCCGTGTCTCATGGTTTTAGGCAAAAAAAAAAATCTTTCCCTTCAAGATGGAAGTCAAAAAACAGTCCAGTAGATCAAATCTGTAAACACAAGGGGTTTATTTTAATTTAAAAGTTTTCATTCTGGGATCATTATTCATAATTGTCATAGACATCAAGTCTGATTCACAAAGTAAGAAAAGATGACCAGGGGTAAAAACGTTTGTATCTTTTGCTGGTTAGAGGTTGTGCCTGCTAATGGAGATCCTCAAGAATTATTCTGCTCTAATCATCTATGAACCATTTTATAAGTGTTCCTAGTGGTCTTTTAATTATGATGGTGCCATTTTTAGATAAAATCAAAAAAACCTATGTCAATCTTTCAGAGCATAGTTTTTGCAGGAGTTCATTCGATATTTGCCTGTGGACGGGACAGCTTGTGCACAGTAATCCCCCCCACGCCCCCCGGTCCCGTCATCCAGCTCTCCCGCTAACCTACAGCACCTCATAATCCTAACCTGACATTAGTGGTGCAACACAGGCGTGCAAATTTGTATCCAGCCATACAGTTTTGAGCCAGATACCAGATCAGACAAGAAAAACAAAGACATACATGGATGTAGTCGTTTACAAGTTGATGCATCAGAATGGAGAGGAGCAGGGATTTTGTGGCCTGCAGATTGTAGCTCTGACATCACAAGGTTTTCTAACAGCATTTTTTTTTTCATTTGCCCCTGATTCACAAAGATTTGAATAGAGAAATACCAAGACATGCAGTTTTAAGTCTATAATTGTCTTTATATATGTCCTCTATCATCAGAAAAAAATGACACAAGAACCTGTTAAAAACAACCAAAAACATAATTTTCATTGGAGTGCGTTTAAACCTGGAACAGCAGCACAATCCTCCCTGACCAGTGGGAACTTTAACATGTGTCAGTTAAGATGGGGTTGTATCACTTTAACCTTATGATGGAGGACTGTACAACCCCTCTGAGGAGTTTGGTTTTGGCCCCTACACTACATAGATGAGCCCAACTATCATTAGTTGGTACTGTTTTGCGGTATTGCATGTCCAGACAGTAAGATTCCATTCCCATAAGTTGTGCCATTGTGGAGGCTATACGTCAGTTCAGCTGTGCACACATACACACAAAAACACCAAAAGTAAAAATAACCCAAGTTGGTTTGTCTTATAACCCAACTCTGAGGTTAAAAAAGGAACTGGGTTATTTTAAAACTGGAACCAAAAAAAAACTAACTCTGGGGAAAAATGACATAGATTGAGTTAAAATGAAACCACTATTAGCCAAAAATTAAGTATTGCTCCAAAAAGTAACCAAAAAATACATCCAAACAGGAACAACTCAAGAATTGAGTTGAAGAACAGTGTACAAATATCTTTCATAGGACAGAAAATGTTCACGTTTGTCTTTCCTTTTGTGTTTTCAGTATTTTCCATTAAAGAATGATCTTATTATTTATTCTGGCCTATTTTTAATAAAAATTTTTGTAAAATACTTTTTTGGACATCATCTGTGCTTCATTATGGATCAGTCCATCTTCACAGACGACTGCATTTAACCTTGTTATGAATTCTTCTGTGGTCAGAAAGGATCCAAAAGTATTTCCCCTCAATCCAGAAGACTTTAAATAATGCCCAGCATGGCTCTGCTCTTCTTCATGTGCTTTCTGTTGCCAATCCGACCTCCTCTGTCAGACTGATGGAGCGCTGTCTCTGTTTGTGTTTAGGATTCTTCCGTGAGCTTTGATATATTTACACAGCCGTTTTTCTGCAAACTTTCTGTGTGTTGTTCTGAACCTGACTTCTTCTGTATCTCTGAATGTGGCAAGCATTGTTATAATGGGAAATTCTCTGGCTCTATGTAAACAGTACCAACTGTGTAACCAGCTGTTTATGGTCAAATCCCTGGAATCCCAGCAGGTTATTGCAGGCTTGACTCCTAAAGCCATAATGCAGAAGCATTGCTGCTGGAGCATGGAAACAGTAGCATTTATTTACAACTTTGGGTTTTTGTGTTTCTCATTAACAGGGAGTAAAATAAAGCGGCTAATTCACCAAAAGGGATTCACGTTTCTAACTATGCTTTCCTTTGTTTGTGCAGGTGTCATTCCGACTTGAGTTTGAGTTCAGTCATACCATCCTCTTCGACCACGTCAGAGTTGTACTGCAGGCCAGCAGGTGTGAACACCATTTTCATTTCTAAGAATACGCTGACTTTCAATTTTCAGACCAAGCTATATATTCCTAAAAAATAAGTTTAAAGGGAAGAAAGCAATCACTGAAATTCACACATCAGTGGGCGAATGTCTCTACTGTTCTCTCTTCATGCAACCACAGCAGCTACTTTCACACCTGGCACATGACACGTGTTCAAGAACGCACGTTTAGCCAATGGTGTTCACACTGGACTTTCACTACCCAATACTATGCATGTCCACCCCCTATTGTTGGAAGAAGCTTGGTGTGAAATGTCAAAGCAGTGTAAATCTCGTGAAACTTGCTCCAGGCTTTTTATTTCATAGCTCCATTGTGATTTATGAAAGACTTGGTGTAATCGAATTCCGTCCATAGTTATTAATTTCTCTTCAATGATCAATTTTCAAACGGTTAACACTTCTGTAAATTAAAAGGGACATCATCCATAAGTCACTACCAAATCCGAGTCCCTGATTAGTTGGACGTGGTTTAACTTGCAACCTGCATTCTATGACTGCACTTTTTTTGTACATAGAGCCCAAAAATGGTCTTTAAAATGTGCGTAGCTATGCATGGACAGTAAAGTTTGGAACCTTGAAGCATGAAATGTGCATTTATTAGTGTTTGCATAGACTTTTCTTTGAAAGTGGTTGCTTGAACTCGCTTTCCTGAGGATAGTGTGAACGCCGCTCTTTCTACTTCTCTCAACAGTGATGGGGAGGAAATGAACAAAGCTGATAATTTCAAAGTAATCTATTATCCTCTGAAATATGAGGGGGATCTTCTCTTCACAAGGTTCGTCACATTGTTTTTCAAACTTAAAAACTGAAAAATGCTCCTCATCACAGGAACATAGTTTCACGTCAAATTAAATGTATTACAATATATGTATCATAATTAATTTATTATTATTATTTATCATGTATTTTAATAACAATATGTTTCACTTTTGAGTTAATTATTTTTTACTTTCTTAGACATTCTGATACAACTCGGTATGAGATCAAACCTGAGCTCTCTCTGGAGGAGCCTGGAATTACTGGTCCTCCTTTCAATTTGACTTTTCAGGTGAAACTTAATAGCTTATGTTTTCGGCTGTAGTTTGCTGTAATGGAGAACTGGGTTTGGAAGTCATTTACCTTTTGTGCCTCTTGTTATCCAGATTCATAACCTTGGACTCTTTCCGGTGAGAGATCTGCAGCTTGACATTGAGATTCCACAAATGACAAAAAACGGAAACCAGCTCCTGCAGATATCAGATTTCTACTTTGACCAGGTACAGGCTTCATATTTGACCTTCGAGAATGTCAAATAAAGTTTTGTAAAATCTTAAGTACTATGCTTTTAAAGAGATAAGGATCAATCATTCAGCATTTAGTTCATGTGGTGGGGGGTAGTTTTCAACATTAGAGAATTGTGTTTTAAAACTTTAAAGAAGTCAGAGTAAATGCTCATTAAAAATGTGAATCTGGCTCTTCAATAGACTAATAAACTGACGCAGAGATCAATGTCCAATATAGTTTTCATGCTACACATCTGCCATAAAACCATATTATTCTGATTATATGTTGTTGTTATTTTCTTAAAGCTTGAGAGTATTTAAAGGCCGTGTCACACAGCCACTTCATCCATTTTGCTCATTTTCCATGTATAAAATTTAGGTCTTCTGTGATGCATGTCTGATGTCCGTAATTCTAAATGTTTCTTGCATTTGTCATTCGTCAAGGCGCGCAGATGTCCGTCGAGGGTTTCGGCCGTCGTATTTTACGTAAATTCGGTTTTGAGCTGTTCAAAATTTTGCAGTTTGCGCATATTTTATGTAGTTTTTTTTGTGTAATTCAATTATTGTGTACATCTTTTGCAATTGTGCGTGATTCCATGACCGTTCAACTTAAGTCTAATGGCCTTTTCACGCATGTACCACCAATGTATAAGTTTTATATATGATGCATATATTACAAATTACATAATTGACGCACAAATCATTAATGACTTGCATGTAAACAGCTCTATATTCACACACAGCTCATGCTCTTTGCGTGCTTTTATTTGTACTTCTTCTGCAGTTTTAACATAGTTCGTTTGTGAACATTTCACGTAAAAAGCACAACTTTTCTCCCTTTTTTAACGTATATACACGTATGACCAGTTTTCATCTGTGCAATATGCACAAATGTATGTAGTGGCTGAATGACATGACCTTAACCCATCATAACCTTTGGTGACAAAAGTGTAACAGAAACATATCAGAAATCTGTTCTGCAGTCCAATTGGTCTGCGGTATATTCCACATTATTGTATTTTTTAGGAATGTGGGTTCTTATGGGTTAAAACTAACTGGTTGATAAGATAAATCAGATAAATCTTTTCCTCTGAGCTTTCGTTCCAGCAACTGCCATTAAGACATTGCAAGAGCTGCTGAGTTTTAGTGTGGCTGGCATGGCAAACTGAAGTTAGCTCAGTTTCCTTGCAACTATCCTACTACTTTCAGTAGTTTTAGGTCATGTTTTATAGATATCAATGGTTTAAGGATAAACGTTTATGAGCAAAGAAACAGCAAGACATGTGCATTTAGTTAGTTTTGTGAAGATAACTCTTTTTAGAGATTATTACCTGCTCACAGGCCTTTTTGTCCTCTCATGTCACACCTCAGAGAGATGGTACACACTGTTCACTGCCTCAGCATGTGGCACACAGCAGGGCGTCACCTGAGGATCTATCCCGCTTCTCCCGCTTGGTGAGGAACAAACCAATAAAGTCCACTTCCAAAAGGAGAGTTTCATTTCTAAAGCTGCTACTGAACCATGTTTTTGTTGTGTCTGCACTCAGAACCGGTCCAACACCCTAATTCTGCCGATTCACTGCACCATCAATGTTGCTTCCAAGAAAGAATTTGCAGTACGGATCTCAGGAGCCCTCAAAATAGATACTTTACACACAGTAAGTACAGAAAGATGTACTTATGTGTTTGCAAGTTTTGGCTAAACCTCTTAAACTTTAGTTTGATGCACTTATGACCTGTCTATGTTGTGATTTCTCCTTGCAGCTGAAGTTTAAAGTCCTGGAACTAGTAACTAGTGCTTCAATGGAGCTGCCCTCTTCCAGCCCCATGTTGTTACACGAAGAGAGACCCATCAGACATGTAAGTCCACGGCTCCTCTCACTGTAAACCGAGTCTGACTTGATTCAAAACAGATTTCTTAAAAGCATTAGACGAAGATCAGCTTTACTCTGTTTTTGTGTTTGATTTCAGTCTGTTTTTCCTAAAACAATCATTCCAAACACATGTGGAGGAAGTGAAAGCAGAAGGTTTCCTTTCAGAAAAAGTCCAAATTAAGTAAACATTTGCCGCAACAGTGGACTCTTCATAACAAGGGAATGAGTTGCTACTGCAGTTATGAAAACTGTTCCTTAACTGTAGCCTGTAAGCATATTCTGTGGTGCTGAGGGACCGAAAGGACCAGCATGTAGTCATCTGAGCACTGAAGCCAATCTTTGCCGCCCTCTATTGGCCATTTGAGGGTTTCCACTTGTAAAAAAAATTATTTGACTGCAAATGCAAAACAAAAAGTAAAGTGTAAGACACCGCAATAATGTCTCTTTTAAACTCAAAGAGACTGCAGTCCAGTTTATAAAATGAACTGGTCCCTTGTAGTAATGGTCTAAAAAATAAACGTGGAAACTTTCAGCTACTGTTATTAAAAAAAAACTCTAAACAACAGAAATAAATGACCTGTTAAACTGAGTTTTATGAGACCTGGTACACAGACATTAAATGTAGCAAAAGAAGCAGTGACCTATTTTCAGGAACAGGATGATATTTGTATACAAGATCCTTGTGACTCCAGCCAGCTGTCTCCACTTCCTTAATCATATCATCTGGAAACGTGCAGTACAGATTACACACACACCAAGCTTATTATGCCACGCTCTCCAATCCTAAACAAGATATGTTCAGTATTGCTAAAGAAATACTGTAATCTATACATATTTATCACAAGCTATAACTTCTTATTACCTGTAAAACTGGACTGATAAAATTCCCTTACTCCCATGGTTTTCCTTTAAAGTCCAGTTCTAGGTTTGTCCGCTCTGAATCATAAACACACAGAAGCACATGTTCTTATAAACATATTCTACTTTTACAGGTGCTCAAATAAAACTACACAGCAGGTTGCACTGAGTATGGCATCCAAAGGAGGAATGACTCTTTCTTATTTCATCTCCTGACAGATAATACTGGAGATCAGGAAGCAGGGGGATTACAGAATCCCCATTTGGATTATCATTGGTAGCACACTAGGAGGGCTTTTATTGTTAGCTCTGCTCAGCCTGGCTCTGTGGAAGGTAAGTTGCCCTGGCATGCGCGGTTCTTCTGTGCAGGTAATTCACTTCTTAAACACTTTGTGACTTGAAAAAGACTATTTGATCTCTTTACCTTGGATATCGTTGGATTATTAGCTAACTAATTCGATGTCTCAGTGATAAGACGAGTCATTTCAACTCATGGAGCAGTCTGATATCAGAGCAGCTTTTGTTTCATTCTAAAGCTACTGGTACATATACTGTATTTGAGAAGATGTTTGGAACTACGTAGTTTGGCCATGCAAGGCCCTGTGTAGAAGTATTTGTCTTTAAAGTTAAACCAGTGTTGTAGTCGTTAACCTTTCAGAAGTTTTTGGCAAATGTTGCAATTCTTTTCTTTCAAGCTACGTTCACACCGCCCTCGCCAACGCACGCTCAAGCTACTGCTTTCAACAAAAAAGTCTATACGTTTAAGCTTGTTTTGGGCTTCTACATTCAAAGTGTTGAAAGTTAAACCAGGACAAACTTTGACCACTCAGATTTAGTACTGACGTTCAAATTGTGTCTCTTAATTGACTTAAGTGCTAATTGTTTGAAAATTAATCATGGAAGAGAAATGAATAATTGGGGTTTGTGTTTAGCCTTTCATAAATCAGAATAGAGCTGTGACAGAAAAAGCCTGGATAAAGATTAACCAGATTTGCATCACTTCAACATTTCACACAAAGTTTCTTCCAACCGAAGGCTTTTCTCTTGCTCTTGCACAGTTTTCTTAAGTTCCTTAAAAGGCAATTTTAAATAAATAATGGTTTCTTATTATTATTAGGAAGTGGACATGCACTAGTAAACAGTAGAAGAAAAAAGAAGAAGAAGCCCCTTCTTGCTTGTCCAGTGTGAACAACACGGCTAATCGTACATTCAACAATGTATATTCAGGAACGCGCATATCATGCCCAGTGTGATTGTAGCATCATGTGGATTTGAGCTAAAGGAAAATCTTAAATCTTCTGTGAAAGCTTTCTGAAAAATCTGTCTTGAATTTAGAAATTGAATGCCCTTTGGTCATTTGCTTGTAAAAAAAACAAACTAAAAAGCCTTTTTGTTAGTTAGGGAAGCTGAAATGTATCCCAGTGAGGGCATTTGTTGTCTCATCGTTCCTCTTTTCTGACTCCTTTCTCAAACTCAGCTTGGCTTCTTCCGGAGACAGAAGAGGAGGGATAAGGAGGAGCCAGAGACCAACGGGAAGGTCGCTGAGGAGCGGTAACGCTGGCACAGAGGAGACTGTTTTTACAGGAGACGCCACACTCAGGGACTAACCCACCTCCACCTGGAACCCCCAGCAGCTCCGCATCGATGGCCCAGCTCGATCCTCGAAGCATGGTTCCTGCAGATTCAGCACTGTCCGACTCACTCAGTTCTCGTGCACTGTTAGGATGTTAGGGCCTCTTTATTTATGATTCTCTGCCAGTCATGTCGTCCCTCCATGTCTGATAGTTCTGGTTCTTTTCGAGGATCTTTGAAAAAGAAAAAAGCTTCAAATGATCTGATTCCTGACATTTTTTCTTGTTTTGGAACACAATCATAGCCAGTCATTTAATTTGTGTTTTGTATTTATTTAACCTTTAAAAAAAAATGTTGGAGATAAAAAACAAAAAGAAAAGGCTTTTGTCAGGGTCATCACCCAAAACCTACCAAAAATATGTAGATATAGTGTATATTAAAGTTTATATTTAAAGGATTTATTTGCAACATAATCTAAGATAACTTTTGACCATAAACTGTAATTAAATTCACCTGCACACAAATAAGAGCAATACTATCTAGAGAAATTTTACAACTTTAACTTTTCAGTCTCTTAAACATCTGATGCACTTTTTATATTGTGTATAATTAACTTGAATTTGTAAATATTGAAGTGCCTTGCTAGTGGTCCTGTAGTTTGATTTTTTTTTTTCTCATTTTCTCTAAGTGGTTAAGGAGATTTTCTGTTTTAACTTAAGCAAAGTCTGCTTTATTCTAGAGAACCATATGCGACTGTTGCATGCCTCTTACATGCACTGTATCAGAGCAAAGGGTGTGCCGTAAGTATTATTTACAACTTTTTTTTTTTAATAATTGGAAATAAATTTATATGGTGGTTAAAATTCACGGATGAGAAGAGTGGCTCAAACATGATATGTGTAAGTGCAGAATCTGATCCTGGTAATGTGTTGAAGTATGAAGAGCTTTGATATGTACGCAAATAAAAATCGGTACGTGCACGTGTGTGTCATCTTGATAATCTTCTTTGGAAAGAGAAAAATGGAAAATTTGCTCATTACACACAAAAAAGGGGACAGAAAAACTTTAAAAAAATGAAGAGATTAAGGTTTTTTAATAATTTTCCTTGAGATTTCAGTCATGATTGTTATTTTCTATTTTTCTATTGGACCTTTATTTATCCAGGTAAAACAGATAAAGAAATATTACTGTATTTTCAACTGTGGCCTGGCAACCTTTTTTTCTCAAACAACTTTAACTCCAAATTAAACTAGACTTCAATAACATCCTACTGTATTTTTTCTGCTAAAAAAATGCAAAAAGAGGACTTCGGTTTTGATTTATTCATAAAACATCTTTAATGATTCCCACAATGATGCCAGCATGCTGAGAAAACTAGGCTGGAAATTATCTTGGGTGGATTGCGATGTCCTTGAAATGATTAATTGATGTTGATTGTTTTAATACATGAAATGCTTACATATCTTATAGTCTTGGTCTTAATTATGCAAATTTTATAGGAGCAAAGATAAAGGCTAAGAAAGTCTGCTTCTCCAGGGCTCACGGCCCAGTTTTGCAAGGAGTCTGTTTGTATTTTTTGTTGTGTAGAGGTAATTAACATTGAAAACCTCAAATAAACTAAGTTCTTCCTCTGAGAGTTACTCATTGGCCATGATGTCTGTTATCCAAACTGTTAAAACTACATTTGCTTTCCACACAAATCTGTTTTTAAGTAAAGAAATGGTGATTTTTATTTAAATTCGAAGCATTTTGCATCATGTATTTAAACTTACTGTTAATAAACCTTACCCCGTAACAAACCAAAAGCAATTCATATGAAATTTTTAAAATGTTATTAAATGCACAGTATGGACACACCTTCTCATTCAAATGAATGAGAAGGTGTGTCCAAACATTTGGTCTGTACCGTTTGTTATTTCCTGGTTACATGCTAGGCTGCGTGTGTAAAGAAAGATAAAAGAGATAAATCCAGAATTAAACTGCTGTTTTAGGTCAAAAACCTTGTTAAAAAAACTGTCAAAGCTTAAATGAAATATAGCTAGAATAAAAATATCAAGACGTTAAAAATAACTCCAGACAAAATTTACAGTTTCACCTGCCCCTAAAAATCACAACGTAATGAATTGATATCCAATTATTAGTATAATTGTCTGCTTGTCACAGTGCTCTTGCTTTCAACAGGAAAAAAAATGTGTTGAAAAATATTGACCTGTAGGACTGGCGCTTCTGAAACCAAGGTTTCCCAGGGGGCACGATGCAACCACGATGACCTCCATCCAGTCTTGGTCCTTGGGCAAGACCCTTTGTGCTACTGCCTAACTATGTAGCCACAAGCGGGGCCAAGTCTGGGTCCCCCTGTGCCGGTCCCCAGCCCAGATAAAATACAGAGTTGTGTCAGGAAGAGCATCCGGTGTAAAAGTCTCTGCCAAACCATGAGCGAGGCAGTAAAAATTGATTTGCTGTGTTAACCCCTGAAGGGAAAGGCCAGAACAGCAAGAATTTGTACAATACTGATACAGTATATTTATAACTATACTTAAATCTTTTCAGAGGCACAAACCTCAGACTCAGTTGTTGGCGTTTTCTTGATGCAGTGTGATGAGTGAGATATTACACCTTTTTTTCTTTGAGGTTTTGTCAACCACATTTCAAAATTCTTTCTTTTTTTTGTGGAAAAAAATGCTCATTTTCATGTAAAGGTGGTTTTCATATGTGCTTTATCTCATGAGTAAAACAGGTATTTATGCATCACAGCTTAAATTGTTCACATAAAACAACTGGATGTTATAGTTAGTTTTTTTATAAGAACAATAATAATGATAATATGTTCAATCTTTAGTAAGTTCTGAGTTTTCTCCAACACTAATTTTAACACAGCAAAGATCCAAAAGCTTGGATGTGCAGTAATTTCAGAAAAAATGCCATTTAAATTTCCTGTTTGTCTTTTGTTTTTTGCCTTTTGTTATTTTTTCCCTCCCCATGATTTACATCCAATTTCACAACAGGCTGCCCCAAATTGTATATACATAAATATTTACAATTTGGGCAACATTTCAGTTGTTTAAAAGTAAGAAATAAATCTGCATATCATTATTATAAGTATTTTTAAAAAGGTTTTGCTCGCCATTAAACACCAAAGCAGACTTCAATAAAGTCATCCAGAAAAAAATGCAGGTTCACCTCCTCCTTAACTAGACTAAAACATCCACAGACCCTTTGTTGTCAAAAAATACATGCAAATTAAAACAAAAACTAAAAAGGAAAAAGAGAAGGCGTGGGTTTGTATTGTAGCTTTAAAAAAAACACAACTGTGTTTGCAGAAAGTTGAGTCAAAAACAAAATACCAAAGAAAAGTGTCTCAAGCTATGACAAGATTCGACAACTCAACTAAGTACATTAAATGTGGATTGGACTCCAAACAAGTGAAGCCTGTATATAAATAAAACATCCTAATTAAGGCTATGTTTCAACAAAAATAATAACTGGGGCACAGTGCTCCTCAGAAAACCGAGAGGTTTGATGTGAAAATCTTTTTTCTTTTCTGTTAAATCAAAAGTGGCAGCGCTAAAAGAATCTGCAGAAAAAGACAAGCTCTGGTTTGCACTAACATTTTCTTCCACAGCATTAAAATGTGACACTCATTAACGGTAAAGTAAAGAACATTCAGATTGTTAACTTTTCAGTGATTACTGGACTCTATGGGTGGTTTTTAGCAACCAGTCTAAAAATTCAGTAGTTTCCTGGTGGAGTTAGGAGCCGTTTAAGAGGCACCCCGCGGCTGTAACCCTTGTGCTATCTTAGATGACCCCACCCTTACATTGACCTGTTCTCCCTACGATGACAAAGGTGGATAAAGGTGGAAAGATTTCATGTAATCCATGGACACCAGTGAAGATCACAAATCATTAAAGAAAAAAGGTTCAGCTCAGTCTAGTGGGTCTAGATGACCCAACTCACAATGTTAAAGTGCCTAGGATAGCACAAGGGTTAAGTGAGCTTTTAAATGGGTTCAAACTAATTCCCAAGACGCTACTGGTTTCACTTAAAAAGATCTATTTCTAATTATTACTGTGCCAGATATCACAGCAGAAGCTGCAGCAGTGATTTGATGGATCAGAACCGTATGAATCCATTTGCAGTTATGGCTAACATTTCTTATATGTGATCAGCAGAATAGCTTTTTTTAGATGCATTTTGTGTTTATTGCACCACATCCAACGCCTTGTATTGGGTAGCTACAGATTAGCACCCCTACAGAGAGTGACTTTTAGAAAAGCAAAATATACAAATCCCAATCACATTGAAAAAAAATACTTGCTTAGTTAAAATGTTTTAAAGCTTCCGTGATCAAATGTTTGCTAAAGTTTTAAAAAGATGAAAAGCTTCACAAATGTTTGCACATAACCAAAAAAAATGTAACACACTTTTTTAAGCATAAAAATACTCAACTTTAAAGCTTAATTTGTCAAAATAAAAAATCCTAAATGGCTTAAAAAAGATCTGGTGATTCAACTAAATCCAACACCATATTCCTTTTTTTCTTCTTCAAAAAATCTCCTCTGGTTTATTCTTTTTTTTTTTATCTTCATATAAATTTTATATATGTAAATGAATTTCTAAAATTCCTTCTGCATTTCTCTTAAAGTTATTTGTTCTCCTTAGTTTTCTGTGAAGCTTTATTGATACTCAACTGATCCGTTCAGGCTGCTGAGTGGAGCAGACCATTCCAAGAGTGGATGGAACACAGCATGTGCTTAAATGACTTGACTTGTTCATTTCCCTTTGAAGTCTTTGTGATATAAGTTCATGAAAAACCCCTCCCCTCTCCTTTTCCTTTGTGTACCGTTGGCCGACCCTCCTTTTATTAATAGAGGGGTGGTTGGCCAATGTCACACACATGAAAGCTTATCACGTTTATTTATTAGGTTTATTATTCATTCGGATGGTCCCAATGTGTTTCATCTGGTGATATTGGTGATAAGGGTCACCTTCTCATTACGGATTTTCTTTGTCTTTCTTATTAAAGTTCTACGCTTTTGTGTGCTTGTTTGAATCCCCAAAATAGACGTCAAATTAGAAAACTTGAAAACATTTATATTGATTTTAGAAAAGATATTTTTTGGAGCCCTGGACATGAATTCAAAAATAATAATACATTGTTCTCTCCAATTAAAATTTGTGAGCCTTTGGTTGGCACAAATTAGCATTTTGTGCACTTAAATTAGTACTGTAACACCTTCAATATCTATTATTAATTTGTGCTCACAAAATGACAATTTGTGCACAGAAGTAATAATTTGTTTTACCCAGATGCAAATTTCTGCCCACAAAAAGCTAGTTTGTGCCCACATAATGCTAATTTGTGTACACAAAATGTTTAAAACAATGCCACTTTGTGGTCACAAAATACTTAACTGTGACCATAAAATTCACACAAAATAATTTGTTCAGAAAGACAATGCTAATAATGTGTGTGCACAAAATACTACGTTGTGCACACAATATGCTAATTAAATGCCAATTTGTGGCCACAAATTACTAAATTGTGGCCTCAAATAACAAATTCTTGCCCACAAAATAGTGGTTTCAGAAACCAATTATTTTTTCTTGAAAGTCAACTCCAGGGCTCTGTATGTTTTAGCAGTCCACACAAAAAGGAGATGTGGGATAAAACCACCTTAGACAAGCTTCAAAGATGTTAATGCAGTCAAGATTAAGAAAGAACAGTGTAACATCATGAAAGCATGTCAAAACCATTTCACTATTTTTTTAGATATTAAGTCAAAAAAAAAACTCCATTAAAAGATATACAATATTTCTAAAGATTGAAATTGTTTTAAAAAAAATTGTCATCATTCAAGGAAATGTGTCAATTGCAGTGTAAAAAGGATTCATTTTGTGCGACTACTAGGATAAATTCCACTGTAAACCATCTTGTAAAAATGTTCTGACAAATTTTACACATGTCTCTGTTTTACAAATTGTCTCATTGCACCATGTGGGTAAAAGTGAAGATAATCCTGATTGAGTTGGTGCTCATAAATCTGCCCACAGCATCACGGCAAAGGATTAAACATGACAATTACAAAGTCCTTGATGATGCAACAACATGGTATTGTTACATTTATTTAAATCGGCGCGATTTAACATGGAAACAACTGTGGATTATGGGTCAAATCCATAAACGTCACACATCTGTGCATCTGAACAAGCCAGTAACAGACTGGAGAGACTGATGCTGAGATTACAGTTTGTTCCTCACGCTTAAAAAAAACTTCATTTGCTTTGTGTTTTCCAAACAGCAGCAGGATGCTTCAGTTGGATTTGACAGAGTGACTCTGTTGTTTGCTTTAGAGAAAGGTGTGTTGTAGAGCTCTTCAAAGACTGAACACGGAAAACAAAATGGCACAAATGCCGAAGGAGGCTGTGGGGCGGAACAGGAGAGACACAGAAAGAGATGAGTCTGACTGGAGTCCAAAGCAGCCGCAGCCAGGGAGAGCTGAGCTCTGAGCCGTCTGGTGTGGGGCTTCCTGGATTATCCAAGGAGAAACCATGACAGCCATTACACCATTAACTCTCCCCTGACTTGCAGAGCACAGATGTTGTGCTACAACAATGAAAATGAGTTTATGCGTTTTCAGTCTGATCCCAAGCCGCAACATGCCTGCAGGTTTTGCTCTCTCTGGATCCTAAACTGCTTCATATGTTTGTTTTTTTATGAGAGGAAGAAAAATCCTCAGTGTCACATTTAAATAAAGATGTGCAGGTTTTGTATTTTTTCATGGCAGAAGCACACCAAATGTTCCATATTTAAAGGGGAACATCAATGCTCTTGAAACGCAAAATGCAAATCAGTACAACACAAGCAGGCTATCATATAATATAAATTGCAAAAGGAAAAAAAAGTATGACACTGTGCGTTTTGGCGCACTTGCTTGTGCGCCTGCATCTCCAACATAATTCCAAAATGCTCTAAAGTCAAGAATATCTACAATCTGCACAGTGTGTGAACTAAGCCATAGGTTTGTGTGACTTAATAAATGCAAATTTGTTATCTATTGATTGTTTCTCATTTACCAAGCGTGGTTTTAATTAGATCAGCGTTAATATACACAACAATCGGAGGAAAAAACCAAAAGTACATCCTTTTGTAAATTCAGCGGTTGCGCGGGGTCGTTTGGGACCCTTTGCGGTCTATGATGGACAGGCTGTACTCTGTGTTGTCCATAATCTGCAGAGGCACAACACCCTGGATCTCCCCCTGCGTAACGGAACGCGTGGCACAGCCTTTGCTCTGAAGAGGAGTGGAGTCTCTCCAAAACAACCTGCCCAGCATCTTTCTGATCTCAGGTCTCATCAGGCAGTACAGCACCGGGTTCAGGCAGCTGTTTGTGTGCGCCAGGCACACGGTGAGCGGGAACACATATGTGTGCACCGTGTAGTATGAGGTGTCCCAGTTGGCTGCGTTAAATTTGACCAAGACGCCCCAGAAGGTGATGGCATGATTTGGCATCCAGCAGCAGAAGAAAGACAGGACCACGATGGCGACAGATTTGGTGACTCTGGATCTCCGTTTGGGGTTGCTGGTGTCCATGCTCTTCCGTCTAACGAAGCGCAAGAGCATCAGATAGTTCACAGAGACGATGAGCATTGGGATTATAAAGGCTATCAGGATTTTTTGGATGTGGTAAAGTGCTAACCAGTCGTGTCCTTCTGGAAACTTCAGGAGGCAGAGTTTTTCTCCAGCGACCTCTGTCACAGTAGAGAAGATCGCCGTGGGCGCAGTGGCCGCGGTCGCTGCCACCCACAGGATTGCGCACACCCACTTCACGCACCGTGACCTTCTGTGGGACTTCTTCTTTAGGGCTGAGGCCACACACATATAGCGAGTCACGCTCATGGCTGTGAGGAAGAAGACACTGGCGTACATGTTCATCACGGTGACGGACAGGACAATTTTGCACATCGCGTCTCCAAACGGCCAGCTAAAGTCAAGTGCTGTGTCCACGGCCCAGAAGGGCAGCGTAAGCACGAACTGGAAGTCAGTCACTGCCAGGTTGATGATGAAAACATTGATAGTGGACCTCTTTCGACCCTGTCTCAGCCTCATGAGGTAAAAAACGAGCAGGTTCCCCACCAAACCCACCGCGCAAACAACAGAATAAACAACGGAGATGAAGATCCTGAGGATGGGGGACCCGTCCGCGCTCACATCGATGTCCTCAAAAGTAAACTTGTCATCGTCGGGTAAACTTCGGTTCGGAGCTCCACTTTGATTGAATACTTCATCCATTTTGGGGATGGCACCTCAGGCAGATGAGGATACGCCCCATGTGAGAGCTCCTCAGCTTCTGTCTCCTCCGCGCTCAGCACCGTGTCATGTTCCGCGCGCATCTGAATGGCAGCTGACCTGGAATCTGCTTTTATACAGGTGTGTCGCTTCTCTGCTGAGCCACTATTGGTCGAGGAACAAAAGAGATAAATATTCACATGATCGTCACAAGAATCATGAAACTTCACGTTTTAATGAAAAGATTCACAGATTATTTTTTTCTATATTCCAGTTTTTTTTCCAGAGGAAGAAAAAGCAGCGCGTCATGGCTGTGCGTAAAAGATCCGTTACAGAAGGCGTTCTTTTGGGCAGGTTCAAACTTGAGCTTTTCAATTTATTTATTTTTTTCGAACAGCTTTGCTCAATTATTGTTTGTGTTTTCCTCCTGAATTTCACTCATCTCTCTGCGCCACAATGTTTCTGCAACTGACAGTTACATTTCTGATCCGATTTGTAAACAGCATTTTGTGCATCAATTAATGTCAATTATGCCCTCATTCCTCCAGAAGAGGGGGCGCTAAACTTAACCAGATTACAAAAGAGGAATGCAAAAGTTAATTTAAAACAAAAGCGCAATTTCTTTAAGTTATTATTAAGAATTACCCTATTTTTGTAATTATTTTATATTTTTCAGTTTTTTTCTTATGTATTTGTAACTTGAATTCAAACAATTTCTTTGCTGTAAACATTTAGGGAACACCACTGCAGTGTGATCTTATTTTCTTTTTATTCCAGTGTCTTTCACACATTTTATGCAACCTCTCTTCAGGTATCCGCACTGGAAAATATCAAGTGGCAATGTATCAAATCTTAAAACCAATTATTCTAATCTGCGCTCATTCATCCGACACCAAGTGAAGGCAACAGCCTCCCAACGGATCCTCATGTGACCCAGAGGAAACTCGAAAGACCCCAGTTGGAGGAGTAACCGCCCTGTGGATCACAGCCGTCTTTCCCATTTCTTGGAGTCCCTTCCCCTTTAAGTCTCCAGCTCCCAGTCAAAGCCAGCCTATTGTCTTCAGTCCTCCCATAAAGTGGGGGTGGTCCTGTAAAAAGTTTGCAAAGGAAACTTTCAAGCTGTCACTGGTTGTCGGGAGGACACTGATGGCGAACAGGGGGACCCGCCGCTCACAGGCAAACACTAACACATTTGCAGATGTAGGAAAATGCAGCAAAACATCCCGAGGAGTGAAAGTTTGATGAGGTCAGATCTGGAGGCATTTCTGAGGAGCGCCGCAGTCTGAGGAGCGCAAGGCGCAACAAAGCGAGCAGGATTTCATGAAGTGAAAGCCGGCGCAGTGACAGACTGAGACACCAGAGCTTGCTGATTATATAAATGCTCCCATCCTGACAACATGACGCGTTTGGATCGCGGGCTTAGCGCCTCTGGACAGAGAGCGTCTGGGCTCCACGTCTTCTTTACGCTCGTGATGGTCGTGGGAAGCAGCGGAGCGCCGCACGAACCAGGTTTGTGAGCCAGACGCACAAATGCATAAGTCCTTGTAGCACACTTCCTGTAGTGCTCGTTTCCCTCACTGCATGTAACTGAGCTCAATGATTTGTTTTGAGATGCCAGCTGTGACCGATGTTTACCAAGCTTCTGCCTGACCACAAAGCTGGGTAAACCCTGCTGCTTAGAAACAATCGTGGAGTATTGGTTCATCATTCCCCTTCCCTCAATCACAGCAGCCCAGTAGTGCTCTGCTTAACTGCGACCTTCGGCCTCATCCCTGAGGCAAGAACCCAGAACCAGCAGAGCAGCACTTTGGGAATTTGCAGGATGTATTATTGCTATTAATATGCTTTAAATGGAGCTGGTTAACATCCTCCTGCTGGAGATAGAAACCTTTCTAATATGGAAGGAAGCAGCCCCATGCCTCTGTGCCCTATGCTTTCACCCACCCCATTAGTGTTAAAAGTCAAAGCCCATCCTAGTTCGGAGATCCATTCAGATGTCTGGATGCGCTCCTTCTCATCCCCAGCAAACTGACAGCATGCCCTTCAGGTGAACTATCAGGCATTTCAGATAACAATGCCGTGCTGAGGGAAGGAAGTCTGAAAGCTGCAACAATTTCACTTGACAAAGGTTTGTGCAGCAGTTTCAAAGTTTAATTTTAGACTCCTAAGAACCCAAAAATAGAAAAGCACTCAAGCACAGCCTTTCTTCTGATAAGACTTTTTTTTTTCTTGTCACTTGAATAACTAACAGAATTGAGCTTATTTTATTTCTCGTCTTTGTCATTGCATGGAGAAAGAAACTGGCATTCCCACATGTTGCTGACCGTACAGATTTAAAACATTATGAGCGAGCAGACCGTTAATATTAATCACAATAGCAATAACAGCACATTTGGAAGATAGTCTCCTGCAACGTGGCGCTGATTTTGCTGTTCGACGACAGCTGGAGCCCCATCAACAGCTCCAGCAAATTTTGCCATGCTAAACGTTTGCTGGTTGCACCAACACGCATCTTTTGGAGCAACACAGCCATGGATCTGTCCTTTTATTACTGTGTTGCTATCTTGGATGTAAATATGTGGGAATTACATCAGCCTTTATTTTGTCTGGACACCACTGGAAACAAAAAATTCATATACCGTATTTTCCGGACTGTAAGTCGCTCCAGAGTATAAGTCGCACCAGTCAAAAAAGGCATTATAAAGTAGAAAAAACAGATAAGTCGCACTGGACTATAAGTTTCATTTTGACGGGAAATTTATTTGACAAAATCTGAGACCAAGAACAAATAACTTGCACAACCTCATATGACACAATCACTGCAGACTATTTATCTCATAATTTCACAGTAATTCTTTCTCATACTTATTTATTTATTCCTTTCATGAAGCATCATTGGCCAACTAATACTGTGTTTTCATCCTGTATTTGTAGAATGTAGTCATTTTTATTGCATTTCTGAATCTAAGAAATCATTGGAAAATAGAATATTATGTTGGCCTTCATGATCGTACTGTAAAAAAAGTTTGTCACTTAAAATACTCTTAACACTTAACGTACCTCATACATCAAATTGACCCAGGAACATCATCTCTGTTCCTCACAAATGAACATAACAGGAGGGTTAACAATGTATTTATTTCAATTTATTTCTTATACAAGTCGCTGCGGAGTATAAGTCGCACCCCTTGCCAAACTATGAAAAAAAGGGCGACTTATAGTCCGGAAAATACGGTAATGGTTTAGTTTCTCAGGTCTGTGTAGCACTAGCAGCACTTCCGCCTTCGGCGATTTGGCTGCCGGTCCGAAGATAAAGCTAGTCATCCGGGGGAAAGTTTCGACGAACCATGGTGCGTCCAAAGGAGGACCGCAGAAGGCGGAAATGCTGCTACATAGTCCTGAGAAGCTGTGTACAATCATCAGGAGAAATACCATTTTCTTTATCATTTTAATTAAGTGACAGCATAAGCAGTGTTGAAGAAGAAAATGAAAAAGCATTTTGTCGAATTGCTTTTTCATTTCAATTTTGAGTCAAAAAATGCAGCTTAATTTAGAAAATGAAAAAGCATTTCTGGTTTTGTCTTTCATTTTTAATTATGGTACAGAATCGCTTCAATATAAACTAACAGCTTGACGAGAAGCTTAATCTTTATGAACTTCAGATCTTCTTCCACTTTCGGCTTCTCCCATCAGGGGTTGCCACAGCGAACAAGTCGCATTTGGCAATGTTTTACGCCGGATGCCCTTCCTGACGCAACCTTCTCATACTGGGCTTGGAACCGGCAGAGGTAGAGAAGGGAACAGGGTGCAGCCCGGAGTTGAACCCGGGTTTCACGGACGGAAGGCGCCGCAAACCAGCACGAGCTAAACTGGCTCCCATTTATGAACTTCAGATATCATCTGAATCATGCAACTTGTGGAGTTCATCCAATAAAGAAATGGAATTGAGCATCCCTTCAAGAAGGGATGCTGAATTTTGTTTTTCAGATAAAAAAAAGTTAAATTTTATTTTAGGAATATGTAAAATAATAGTCTGTGAAATAATATGGAGTTGTCATGCAACACATACAAGCCTTAAGAACATTTTATTCATTTTTTCATTACGTGATTAAGGCAGTTATGCAATAGAAATTAAGAGTGACTTTAAGTAATAATGTGTTTGTTAATTCTGTATTTTCTTACAATTTAGTGAGTTTCAAGCAGTTATTTTCTAACTTTTCCAACAGCCACTCACCAAGACTGTTCATTTCTTTGTTTCTTTTTTTACTTGATAGGAGTTATCAAAGCTTTTTTAAATCTATTTTACCACATCATTGCTCTATCAGACCCAATACAACACTGACTATATTCTCAGGAACATTTTATCCTTGCATCATATCATATTTTGTTTGCTGTTTTGCAGACATTTCTTTGTAGACACACCCTATGAATGTGATGATCGTTTTTTATTTCCAGTTTCTGATTGATTTTTTTCTTTCATTCTATTCTGAAGTACTTTTCTATTTTTTAACCTGAGAGAGGTGCTACCTAACTAAACATTTGCTTACTTTAGCCACCTGAATATAAGTCAGGGTTCCTCATTGACTGTATATGAGAACTGGACTGAGTGACCCCTTTCCCCTCACGTTCCAGATAAGAAGCACCCACTGGTTCCAAGAAGGCAAAATCTCATAGACTTCCGTAAACAAAATAAACAGCGATTACTCAGTCATACTATTTGGACTTGCCTATAAACGGCCTAATCGTATATAAAAGACCGCTGGGAATGCTTTTACAATACATCAAAAGATGATCAGAGTGGGTCTTTAAAGTCCCACTCCAACTACAATTTTTCCTATTGTAAACATGTTCCCAGTCGTCTTTTTATTGTGATTATGCAGTTTTTAGCCCAAATCAAAAAGCCTATGTTGTTTTTTTAAGACGTATTTTGGGGGGGGGGGCTGCTGGCGCAGAAGTTAGCTATGCTAAATTCTCATCAGCCTTAGCTCTCCCCTTAGCTGATAGCATATCACAAGCTCTAGTTAACATTAGCGTAGCAAAGAAATTGCAAACAATATCAGAGCTATCCAGCCGTACAGTTTTGAGACAGATTCCAGGTGGGACGGTGAAAACAAAGACGTTGGTGGAGCTATTTGTCTGCAAGTGAATGCTTCCAAATTGCACCGGAGAAGGGAGACTCGGACCCGGCTATGGCAGCTGCTGCATCACAGACCTGAGCTTTTTCAAACGGTGTGTTTTTATCTCATCCTCATCCAACACGATTTGAGTAAAGAAATACTCAGAAATGCAAATGAAGGGAAGCTCATATGTAAGATGTATATATAGGTTCAACCAAAACAAAAGTAGGCCAAAAGAAAAAAAAGTAAAGAGTTAACTGACTGTCAAACTGCATATTACCTGAAAAAGAAGAAGAAAAATTAGCCACTTGGAGTAAACTTTGGAGATGGGGGGTGTCTGTTTATGTTTGTTATTGTCCTTACCAAAGCATGTTTTGCCTTTAGAAACAGGTCAGTCAGATTTGCCGGGACCATACTCTGGTGGGGAAGGATGGAGTCTCACCCTGCTTTTATGTGTCAGAATATGCTCTTCTGCCTGGATAGTGGCGTCAGATGATTTCAGGCCCACTCAGATAGACAGTACTTCAATTTCGAGAATAGCACAACTCCTGAAGTAACATCCTACTGAAACCAGTGAGTGAAAGGAATCTTTCTTCTGTGTTCAAGCTCCACTTAAGTCTGATTTGCCTTTTTCTTGAGGCAGAAAAACGTCTGCCTGTAAACTTCAGGTGTGAGTTTGCAAGCACCAGACACCGCAACCTTCACCTTGACACACCTTGAACACTGAAGCGGCAGCGGACAGACACTTGTACGCCACTTCAACATGTCAGCAGCTTGCTCTAAAAAGGATAGAAAGTTATCTAACCCACGTATTTACAACTAATGCAGAGTGAAAAGAAGCACAGAAAGGAAAAGAAGAGTGTGCTGTGAATCAAGTGCTTTTAATTGAAGTTGTCCCTTAGTTCTTTCTCCATCTTGCAGACTTCAATGTTGTGTAAGTTCCTTTTCTTTAATGCATAAACAGTTGATTTTTCAACTGTAAGCAAAGTCTTCAAGGACAATCCATGTAAAAGTAAAGGCAAATAAAAGTATTAGGCAAGGCAAGGCAAGTTTATTTGTATAGTACAATTCGTACACAAAGTAATTCAAGGTGCTTCACAAAACAGAAAAATGCATTAAAATCACAATACATCATAGAAATAATCAATGTAAAATTTACTTTAAAAGAAAAGGAAGAAAAATGTGAAAATTGATTTAAAAAGAAAGGAAGGAAATGAAAGAAAAGTGCAGATAGGACCTTTCAGTCATATACACGGCTAAACAGGAATGTTTTCAGTCTAGATTTGAACATGAACACCGAAGAGGCCTGTCTTACGACTTCAGGGAGGCTGTTCCAGATTTTAGCTGCAGAATATTGAAACGCTGATTCCCCTTGTTTAGTTCTGACTCTGGGAATCATCAGGAGGCCGGCCCCTGAGGTCCTCAGAGCACGAGATGGTTCATATGGCACTAACATGTCAGAGATGTACTTTGGAGACATTATTAGAAAGCAAAGAAAAAGTTATTGCTGCTCTGTTACAAACCCAAGTCCACTGCACACAGCGGGATCGGTCGCAACAAAGTAGCCAAACACAGGGATACTGATATAGGGGTGTAGGGAAAAATTGATTTGGTGACATATCACGATATTTCATTTGGTGATACTTGTATCAATTAAAAATGCTGTCAAGACGATAATTTATTTACTCTTGTTTTCCACCTAAGGCTCCGACCGCTGGTTAGTAACACAGCACACTAAAGTTGTGTCCGAATTCTCACCCTAACCCCTAACTACTAAAAAACTATATAATGAGGCATTATGTAGTGCCGTGAATTTTAAAAGCAATTCGGACACCATGCTCGCTACTTTCTTTTTTTTTTTCAACAGCGGATAGGACGTCATCAATTTCACAAAGTTCAAATCTAATTAAAATGAGTTTTTTGCGATTATTATTTGAGACCACTGTCTTCTGGAGATAAAAAGTGTTGATAGTTTATCAAAAAAATACATTAAAATACATTTTTTGGGTAAAAAATGTTCCAACGCAATGCATTGCGGTCTAAAGTCGCCCAAACGAGTGAGCATTGATGCACACTGGTTTTTCGCAGAGACTCCTGGGAAATTACCAGGGCACTCGATTTTGGAATTGTAGATTTGGACAGCACTACAAAATGGCAAATGCACTATACAGTGCACTAGGGGTTAGGGTTGGAATTCAGACACACCCTCAGCCTCTGTGAGCAGCTCGACAACGCACCAGAACAACACGATCTATTGAACCAGCTCGTGTTAAATGCTAAATATTCAGTCAGCCTCGCAGATTTTGTTGTTGTGAGACATGTACCACTTAGTTTTTACTTGGGATGGGTACCGAACTGAAACTCTGTGCCATGCTGCTGCCAGTATCATATAAAAACACGGATTGCTGTAATTTGTAGTGGGCTCAGATACGAATGAGTGAAGCAGAGCAGCTGTGCAGTCATGCACGGAGTCTCAATCAAAAGGCTGTCAGCGGTGTGGACTAATGTTCTGCGGAACCTCAAAGTAATAGATTCTAGTTCAGCAACCTGATGGATCAGAGTGATGTGTACATTGGTCTAAAAAAGACAGTTGTTGTGGCGATCAGCGGTGTAATACGTTTTTATTTCCACGTGTGAGGGAACGGTGCTGCAGTACAGACTGTCATTTAAATAAACCATCTTAGACAAATTAAAGTAACCCCTTCTCCTTCCCTCATCACACTGTTTCTGTAAGATTGGCGTTTTTTTATCTTGTTTTTGAAGCACCCATTCAAGCACCGTTCATGCTCCTGAACTGTTTAAAAGTGCTGGAGTAGCTACGTTAGCAATGTTGGAAATAAACTGTACTTTTTATGATATGTATCACATTGCCATACTCCTGCCAATACATACCTTTACACTGAGGAATCTAAGGTCCAGTGGTTGAGGTTTACAAATGTATTTGTTTAGCTAGACAACAGCAGCTTTCTCCCTCACAGTGAAGCTTCTTCTTCTTTTATCTAAATCAGCTTCTCCTGACAATCAGCTATCTGGGTGACAGCCTTTCAATCAGCTGATCAGAAAAACAAATGGAATAGAAAGAAACTGGAAGAACAAGAAGGCCGTCACATACTCAAACTCAACACTCACCTCAATAAGTGAACAGAGAAGGAGAGGTAAAAAAGGCCTTGATTCCGTAAGAAAATGAAAGAAAATGTGTGCAAAGTATTGACACAATTGAGTGCACTCTTGCTACATAAGACGCTGGGGCAAAAGAGAAAAAAGCCACTGGAAAAAGTGAGAAAAAATCCCAGACAAGCCCCCAGATGTGCTACGGCCCATGAAGTGCACCACTCAGTGAGGTCTGGGGTAACATAAAAAAGACTACAACATATGGAAAGAATAGGATAACAAACAAGTTTGGGAACAGCGTTCATTGGCCAAAACAAAACAAAAAAGCAGTGACTTAACCAACCCAGCTGTGTCAACCGTCAATCGGCCCTTCCCTGATGCTAACTATGTATTGGGGAGCTAACTGATAAAAACAAATAAAGATAGCTGGAAAAGACTGAACTATCAAAGTCCATCCCCATGCTTAAACATCAAAACCCTTCCACTTAATATGGACAGCGGGATGAAAAAATCCAAAAGTAATCAACTAACTGAATGCCTTACACCGTCCAAGACAGTTGTCAAGACAGATGAACTGGACAGCTGATGTTTAGGAAAGGAGGCAGCCTAATATTCAAGACTATTATAGGTAGGCCTGCACAATAAATCACAACTTTATTGTTATTGCGATCACAAGCTGTGCAATACACATATTGCAAAAGTCTGCGAAAACTGCAGTAAATGGTTACCTTAAATGTGCAAAAACAATCTTAAGGCAGCTTGAAGTATTTAACAAATCAAATGAATCCCTTTATGCATTTGACCAATCGGAGGGACTTCTTTACATCATCGACCAATCGGATGGAACCCTTTTATGTTAACTGCTACAAAATGCTACAAAAAGTAGTGTTGAACATCTCTATTATCTACTGATGATACAAGCCACTGTCGTTCACCTTTCGACCTTTCAATCAGGGGTCACCACAGTGAATCAGCTTTCACTGATTCACACAGGTGGTTTGGCAGATATTTTTGCACCGGATGCTCTTCTTGACACAACCCTGTATTATATCTGGGTTGGGGATACGTAGTTAGGCAGCAGTGGAAAGGGTCTTGCCTAAGGACCCACACTGGATGAAGCTCATTGTACCCCCTGATAATCAAAATACATACCAATGTCACTTAACAGAAAACCATTTCCACATGCAACAACTATGTTCCATGCTACTCGCTGCAATGATTACCCATCTACTTGTTGTCGCCACTCCTACCTGCTACCTCAAGCCCTGCTCCTCCTTTCAATTTATTATCCTCCTCTGGACTCACCATCTCCGGATTGTAGACTCACTCCTTCACTTCATCTTCAGCCTAAGATCCCCTTTTCAGACTAGCCTACTCTTCCTTATAGTAATGCACTTGTCTAGGGCTGAAACGATTCCTCGAGTTACTCGAGTTACTCGATTACAAAAATTCCTCGAGGCAAAAACTCTGCCTCGAAGCCTCGTTAAATTCCTATGACGCGCACTATACGCGCGGCGCAGGGATTTGATTGTGTCACACGGACCGTTTATTCACACGGACCTTTTGAATTTAGTTGGCGCGATGGCGGAGAATAGATCTATAAATAAATGGCAGAAATTGTCTAAAGTGTGGGATCATTACACACTTAATAAAGAAGAGAACAAGGTGCAGTGTCTGTACTGCAAAATAGAGCGGGCATACACGCGCGTGCCGCCGGCAGCGAGCGAGGGGCGGCGTCAGCCGCTCCACGCCCCCTCCGCGGCGACCAGCGCGGGCCGCGGAGGGGGCGCCGAGGGGCAGGGGCTGGGACAGGCGGTAGCTCGCCTTTCGGCGGACCGCGAGGCTTCTTTAAGCATTGCAAAAATAACAAAAGCATTATTTTTACACGAAATATAAACAATGATAATGATCAAATATGTTTTTCTGATTCTTTTATTTTTAATGGCCTTCCACTTTGGTGTTGTGCCACCCTTTCAAAGTCTTCTGCCCCCCCCCCCCCCCCCCAATACAAAATGTTCTAGCTCCGCCACTTCTCAAGACCAACTTAAAAACACCAAAAGTAACATTTGCATCAGAGCCCATCTTTAAAATCAAATGCTTGTTCATTTTACAACCACATCATTTTTGTTATGCAAGATTTGTTTTGGTTGTTCAAAAACACACACAAATCGTTTTATCCGATTACTCGATTAATCGATCGATTAAGTGCTAGACTAATCGATTACAAAATAATCGATAGCTGCAGCCCTACACTTGTCTTTTTAAACTTTTAAAATGTATTTCCAGTGCTTTTAAATGTGTGCTTTTATCCTTGTTTGGTGACCTTGGTGCCTTATAACTAAAAATGATTATTCTTATTATGATTATTATTATTATTAACATAATCCATGGAGTAACTGGATTTCCCTTCAGAGATGAATGCAGTATTTTTTAATCATTGTGTCACTCATAAAATCTGGCGGTAATCCACTCTAACTGTTTATATTAATTCTAATTACTTTGTTTCAAGTATTTTTGGCTCAGTAAAGGACTCTGCTTGTATCAATCCTCATGTTGCTGTAGTAAGTTTATTGGATTCACAGAAATAATTTAGCTCATTTGAGCGTCCATTCAGTTTTCTATTTATCGGTAAGCCCTGTTTCATAATTATTATTTAATGTTCTTCCTGCTAAGCCTTTTATTTCTGTTAGTCGAAATTGAAAAATTTCCGAGTTTTTCTTTCTTTCAAATGCCACAATACAGCTTGCTGTTTGTAAAGTAAGGTTACAGTCTCAAAGACTCTGTCAGTCTTTGAAAAAACATTTATCATGATAAATCTACGCCAGATGCATCATCTTTTCTTTCCAGTTCAGACATAATATTGTATCTGAGCTAATTACATTCTTTCTCTCTGAAAAGCCCACATTATGAAAAATAAAGATAAATTCTACTTACCTATTTAGATTGACACATGAGCAGTATTGTCATTATCACTAACCTTTTACAATATTTTTTTTTAAAAAGGGACTCATTTGGAACACTGGGATTGTTTAAACTGTGTAAAATAATGAAATAATAAGTAATAATAAGTAAAATAAGTCAAAATAATTTGGAAACAGAAAAACAAGAGCATAATTAAGAGTCATCAGTCTTTTAACAGTGGGTGTGCCAGTAAGTTCAACAGTGGTTAGATGGTGCAATGCCCACAGAAGCTTCAAATATTTAAAAGCAGCAACTACAAGTGTGACTCTGAAAAAACAAATTTCAAAATAAGGCCCAAAAAGTCAATTGCTTTGCCAAAATATAAAGGGCTGTTGTCAGGAAAAGGTTCAATCTCTCTTCTAGCAATTCTTTTACCCACTTTGATGAAAATTATGTTTTCAGGGTTTTTATTCTGTCCTTGTGCCATTGTTCTCATGATGGAGGACATAAATAAAGAAAATTAAGCTTAAAACTAAATTTCTGAGGTTTTTTTTTGTTTAAATCATTGTGAATCCGGTGCAGACAAAGAAACGGTTTTGGAAAAAGCCTGTAGCAGTAACATAGGTGCTGCAGTTGGAGGGCCACAAGCTTGTTCTGCTCCATCCTGATGCATCCACTTACAGACAAATACTCATCCAAGCTGGTGTCTGGCTCTAAACTGTGCGGCTGGCTTTAGCTAATTCTCACAGGTGGTCTTTGCAGAGATTTTTACACCGGATGCCCTTCCTGACACAATCGTTTACTTGGGCTGGGGACCAGCACAGGGACTCAGACTTGGACCCCCTTGTGGCTACATAGTTAGGCAATAGAATGTAGGGTCTTGCCTAAGGACCCCCCCCCACCCCCACTAGATGAAGCTCATCGCGCCCCCTAGGGAACAAACCTTGGTTCTACTCCCAGTTCTACACCCAGCTAACTGAGCCATCCAGCCGCTCATCTCAAAACTTTATATGTACTAGTTGACAATTAAAACAGATTAAAAATGAGCAGTAAAGATTGATTTCTAATAAGCTGGAACTAGATTAGAAAGTTATGTTACAGTATCATACTGTATGTACTGAGAGGTTTCTTGTGTTTATTTTACATCAATTAATCTCTCTATATGGGTCAAATAAAAATAAAAAACCTGAAAAAGAATTAGATGGTATAAGTAAGTCTTATGCAACTTCTTTTTTTTATTGACAGTTCTTTCTTGTACTCTTTTTGTTAATTTTTTTTTTTTTTAATCACACAAAACAAAAAAGGTTTGGGGAAAAAAACATTTTACTTGAATTCAGCAAGACTACATGTTTTATTTTGGTATATGCATAATGCTTATCTTACATTTTGAAGACATCTTCTCCTATACGCGCAGTTTGAAGCCTGCAAGAGAAACTTCAGTTGTAATGAGCATAAATGACTGAAAAACTGCCACGTGGTTCTGGTTTGATTTGCTTTGAATTTTATTCTTTATTAACTCCTACAAGATGAAATCATCCATAAAGTTATTTTGCTTTTCACCTCCACTTTCACAGACAGATTTCTCCAGAGCCTACCTCACTATGAAGTTGTCCACCCCACCAGAGTGGATGCCGAAGGTCACTTCCTGTCCCACTTCCTGCCTCATCATGCTCGTCGTGTGCAGCGCAGGGGAGCCTCTGAGGATCCAGAAGACCTGGATCAGGTCTTCTACCAGTTTTCCCTTGGCGGCCATGGCTTGCAGCTGAACCTCAGCCTGAATACAAACCTGTTGGCTCCTGGCTTCCTGACAGAGAGGAGGTATGGTGGGCTGAAAGGGGCCAAAATCCACCATCCTGGACACTCACGATGCCATTACTTTGGTGAAGTGTTGGGTGAGACCACTGTGAAGGGAAGCGCAGCCATAAGTACATGTGATGGACTGGTGAGTAACTGCAGGTTTATTACTGTTATGTGGATTTTTTAAATTTTATAATGTGGAGCTCCAGGTTTTACTGGAATATGAGGATAATTGTCAAAAAATCAAAGATCTTCTTTGCAAAAGTATCCTGATGAATACACCAGCAGTGCAGCCACAACTTATAATTATGGTATAATGAAAATATTCCACAACGGCAGAAAAAAATATTTTGAGCAAATTAAGCCAGAAACTTTTCCTGTAGAAACTTTTCCTGTAGGAAAAGTTTCTGGTGATATGACTCATTAATGAGTTATAAAACTAGATGGTAAATGTTACAGCTTAACAGTATCCACTATAGTGAACACATCCGCTGAGCAAATAATCTCCTCTGACTCACCTGCAGTCACTCAGAATTTATACTCAGGATTGTCTTGTTTTAATAAGTTTTATGGCTTATTCAGAGAAAAGGAAGCAGAAAATTACTATATAGGCCTTTTCCCTCTTTAGTGATGGTTCTGGGAATGGATTGTAGAAGCAAATGTGAGAGCCAAGACAGCTAGAAAAACTTTATATTTTTTTCTATTGGAAAAAGATATTTTAAGAGATTCTTTCTTTTAGATTTGCAAAGACAAACATTTTAGTGTTTATGGACAAAAATAAACCAAATAACTCTGAGCATTAAAATGCATATTAGCGGAAAGCCTTTCCCTGCAGCAATCTGAATTCTGAACACCAGAACTTTACTCAGATATCATAAAACAGCAATAAAACATTAAGAAAAAAAACTATTTAAAAAAGAATAAAAACATAAATGTTTAATTTATTGTAATGGAAATTAATTTGTTAATTTTAACAACATTTTGGTTTGAGAGACCTTTATTTGTCAGTAATAACAACTGAAGCTAAATTTAAACATCTTTGTTTATCTTGAAAATAGTTAACTTTCATGATAAATTGTTCACAGTGGACCCTCCCTGTGTGTTTTATCTTTTGTGGTCTTGCTGTTTTGAAAAGAAATTTCAGTGCGATTTTCCATGCTGTTTTTTTTTCTGTAGACCTTATCAATCAATCTTGTCTGTGCTGTATCTATTGTCTCCTATGATACACTTGACTTTTCTTCAAGGTTTTATGTAGGATGCCATTCCTGACACTACCGTCTGCATTTACCCAGGCTTGGGACAGACAAAAATGATAAAAAAAATTTGCATTATTTGTTTAACTTATTTATTTGTTAAATATTTTTCTCACTTTTGTTTATTTATCTTTAAATGTTTTTTTTTGTCTTTTCATTTATTTTTATGTAACTTTTTTATTTACTTATTTCAAAGTCTGTTTAGCTTTTTATTCTTTTGAGTTGTCTTGTCTTTTATTTATTTTTTGTCACTTTTGTTCATTTACTGTAGCTCTGAACATACAGCATGGGGTATGTTGGGCTGTTGGAAAAAATCGATTCGGAGATATATCGCGAAATTTCATTTGCGAATATTTGTATCAAATTCAAAATGCTGTCAGGGCAATATTTATTTAATTATTTATGAGCGTCCTTCAGCGTCTGACTCTTGTTTTCCACTTAAACCTCTAACCGGTAATTGGCAACAGAGCACACTGAGCCTCTTTAAACAACTCTACACCGAACCAAAACAACAAGATCTCGCTGAGAAGCAGCCTGTTTTGTTGTCATTAGACTTGCAGTACTCAGTTTTTACTTGGGATGTGTACCGAACCAAAGCTCTGTGCCACGTTGCTGCCAGTACCAGTAAAAACGCAGATTTCAGTGCGTTGTACCGGGTTCAGATAAGAATGTGTGAAGCAGTGAAGCAGTGCAGCTGTGCAGCGGCTAATGCACGGAGCATCAGCCCAAATGCTGTCGGCAAAGTGGGCCATGGTTCTGCAGAACTTCACAGCAATAGATTCTTGTTCAGTAACCTGATGAATCAGAGTGATGTGTACAACGCTCTGAAAAAAGTTCAACATCATGGCGATGAGCAGTGAAATACACTTTATTTTCGCTTGTGAAAAAGCAGAGCTGCGGCTGCGGCTGCATATAAATAAAGCATCTTAGCCACATTAAAGCGCTCTCCTTCACCCTGTCATGCTGCCTCATCACACTTTAGTGTTCCTGGAAAGAATTAGTGTTTTTTTTCCCCCCTTTATTCTTGAAGCACCGTTCATGTTCCTGAATCGTTAAAAAGTACTGGAGAAGCTACATTAAGCAATTTAGAAAATAAACAGCCCTTTATTTCCTCAATCATACTTTTAGAACCAATTGGTTAAGGCACATTCATTCCTTTTTTTTTATAATGAAAAACATTTTGTTGTGGAAATCATAAATTATTGACTGTTCGCTTTCTATATTTTAAGTTACCAAAATAAAAGCACTACAAATTTGCTTAGGTAAAAGCAACTTGTATATGTAAGTAAAGTAAAGTAAATCTTTATTTATATAGCACTTTTCTCAGAGAGCGACTCACAAAGTGCTTCACAATGTTAAAACAAAAGGAGATACAGTTGCAGTGCTTAACATTGTGATCATTCAGTAAAATATTTTTTTAATGATTTTATTTCAATGAAAGGCATATTTATATTTAGGTAGAGTTATTATTTAATACCATTATGGCCAATGATTTATGTTTGTGGTATGTGTTTGTTTATTTCATTGAACTTGGGGTCTTTTGTCATCGTGTAATCAATCATTTTTAAGAACAGTCCTGCTGAGAAATCATCATCATTTGAGCTTTTCTCAAACATTTATCTTTTTCAACTTGAGTGGGCCCTATTAGATTACTACTGGTTTCCCCTGTGGCCTCTCTTTGGGACATTTCAGACCAGGTTTTTTTTTTTTTTTTCATGTGGCATTGACTTGATGCATTTTTTTTGAGTCCCTTGTCTTTTGCCAGAGCAGTTTTCTAATTATTAAATCCTTTTTCTGTGAAAACCAAATCCCTGTTATTGCCCCCCCCCCCCCCCCCCCCCCCCCCCCCCAAGTTTATGGAATGGGAAACAAAAGCATGCATCAAGCCATGGTCTTCCACTATATCAGCCTGGATAGCATGAGTGTATTCTTACCAAATTTGCGCTTGGGGAAAACCAGAGCTGAGTGTTGTGCTAAGCTAAAGTGTACTAAATTCTACATCATCCGGAGCGGCCACCGCAGGGCTGGGAACAACTGGGACAGCAGGGGCTGTGCTTGTGACACTAGACAAACCTTCTGAGCCCTCCAAGTGCCAGTGGTTAAAAAAAATTAAAAATCTAAAAATACGTGTACACGAATTGCTAAACTGTGCCCACGGATTAATCAATCGTGCACGCACACATTCCATGTTTATGTTTCTGAGCAGAGCAGCCGGACTCGTGGTTTTGTGTTTGCATGCAGGGGAGGGTGCTTTGTTACGGTGTGCGCAACCGAGGAGGCTTCAGAGCGCAGTCCGTTCAGCTGTTCTGTGTGAGCGGGCTGCCAGACTCAGAAGAACCGTGTCTCCCGGGAGATTTGTATCTGCAGACAGAGGACAGAATTTAGGACGGGCGGAGTCCTGAGAAAAAGTGCAAACAATCATGTGAATTTGTGTTGCGAGTCGGCTCCAGACAAAATAAAGGCTGATGTTATCCCAGTTTAAATTCATCCACGGCTAAATGTTGTTAGCACGTATTAACCTAATCCCAACCCTTCTTCCGGATCAATTCGGCCAAGAAAAACTTACTGGCTGGACATATAAAATAACTGAACATGAACTTAATCATAACAATTATAAAAGCCCGATTAGAAGATTATCTCGCTCTACGTCGCAGCTTGGATGTTTAAAACGAAACTTCCAATTTCTTCTCCTACGATCGTACGGTAATTTGTCCAGACCAATCACTATCTTACACGTCATCGGACTGTCTTATGTAATTGTAATGTCCATATAAAAATTCAGTAATAAATATATTTAAAAAAAATCATACCCAATTAGTTTTAAATGACGTCACTTCCGAGATTCAGGATGTTCTCTTTTCGTTAGAAGCCGTTTTTTTCCACTTTTGTTTTTTTTTTTTTTGGATTTGACAATTTGTTCCGGGATTGCTTTTTGTGATTTGGTATTTGATTATTTGCATCCGGATTTGCTTTTATGTTTCAGTATTTGTTACTTTGTACCGAAATTGTTTTTAGGGCTTCAGGTTTTGTTGGTTTGTACCAGGATTAGATGTTGTATCTCTAATGTAAACGTGTCTTGCACCGCTCGGTGACTGCAAGTTAGGCCACTCTGTAGCCTCCCACCTACATAATAAATGAGCAGACAATCACAGAGACTATTGATAAAACTATCAGTTTTAGGCTGAAAATGTTACATGTTTTTTATTAAGTGTTCAGAAATTTCAAAAACGTGTTCTCTCAAAAGGATTTATTGAAAAAAATTGATTTTATTTTTTTTGGGCCACCAAAACAACTGTAGCCCTCCTGACTTTTATTTTTCAGCAAATAAACATAAATAATTAATGTTTCATGTTTATACATGTTTTTGTTGTCATTACTGTGTAAATCATTGATTAGAATTGTGGAAAATAAGTACAATGGAGATGTGAGCAATCAATTCATAGTGTTAAAATAACTACTGCTAATTATTATTAACAATACTATTACTGGTCTGTGGTTGTGTTTTTTTGGATATTTGCAGTAAACAAGTCCTGTGTAGCCCTTCGTACTCCTCAGACCCTATAATATAGCCCTCATCCTCAAAACGGATAGTTATTCCTGATGTAGAGTCATCTTTTTGTTGGAGGCCCTGAGGTAAATGGAAACATTTGACTCACAAAACATAATATTAATATTTCTTATTCTGTATAGAATTATACTTATTTTTGTTAATTGAAATTTCTAAATAGCCTTGAGAGAAAATATTATGCTTATTCAGGAAATTGGAAAGAATAGCTACTACATGGAAAAAAAGAGCAAACATTGTTTAAGACTGTAAAGAACATTTTCAAGTAAAAGGATTTAGGACACTTGGAGTGCTCATAATTTAGGACCATAGTGTTTTTATATGAAGTCTTATAGAACTTTGCTGTTATCTAATAGAATCAAAACAGGAAAGTTTTTTTTCTTTACAATATTATCTATTTTGTGTTTTTTTAATTGCAGTTTTTTTCTTAAGGAAAATCCTTTTTTAAAGGATGTTTGTTTCTTGGTTCATACTTTTCATAATGCTGATTCCCTCTGAAAACGACCTCCTTCACAGTCATTGTAGATTATTTTCAAAGTCTGTTCACATGGAAACCACACAAACACATAAAAACCAGACATGTAAATGTGATGCCTATGTTTACCCACAAGTACGATTATAGTCATGGTGCACTTCAGCTGTGTGATTGAACTGACTAATATTTGTAATGAGAGACTTGCAAAGGTGGAGATCATTGTTCTGAGCGCTTCGATGTGGTCAAAGCCGCCCATTGGCTCCCAAGCGTGCTCGTCTTTAGTTGAATTTTCCCCCCTTTTTGGCTAAAAGACCAGCTACTCTGTGGATCACAGCAACCACGAACATGTATACACTAGATCTAAAGGTTTTGTTAAAACATTTTGTGATGTGAGGCTGTGATGTGACCCACTCTGATGAAAATTGCAGCATTTGTTTCCCAGGTTGGAGGAAATATAAAAAGAATTTAAGATTAAAACTGCATACCTGGGTATTTCTTTATTCAAATCGTGTTGAGGTAGGAGTGGATTATAAAATGCAGTTTGAAAAAGCTTATAGTTGTGACGCAGAAGAAAAAGCTGGACAGACCACATGCTCCCTGCTCTGCACCAATCTTATGTATCCACTTGTGGACGACTAGATCCATTTACGCATTCGTTTACCTTGTCTGACTGTATATCTGCCTCAAAACTGTACATCTGGATAGCTTGGGGTTGTGAGCAGATGTAAGTTAGGAGAGAGTGCAAAAAAAGGGATGATGGGATATCAACAGAGGCTTTCTCAAGAACCAACAGTCCCGCCCACAACTTAGTGGGCTGGACTGTTTTTTTTTGTTGTTTTTTTTTGAGAAAAAACTTCCTAATCATCATTAAAAGACCACTGGGAACACTATTACAATAGATCAAAAGATGATCGGAGTGGGATTTTAATGTCTGGAATTTTGATGTTGGGTGATTGAGTAGATCAGAATAAAGTGAAAGGTTTGTTCAGTCAACTCACGATCCAATTGACCTTTTTCACACTTCCGCATTTTTCGACCGGAAATACGTCAATGACGTGTAAAACAACTTCCTGTTAGCGTAGCAGCAGATATGAAGAATGGCAGAGTCGAAGAGTTGCAGTCTCTGTTGCGTTCCAGGCTGTTCGTCTTCCTACCAAAAACAGCCTTACTTTTCATTTCATTATTTTCCTGTGGATCCAAACCTGAAACCCAAATGGATATAGGCGATGCGAAGAGATGAAGGGCATAGTTTTAATGTAAACACAGGTAGCACCCTCTGCTGCCGGCACTTACTAACTTCGCTCCGGATGGGGTGCGGCTGCGTCGTTCGTCGCCTGAAGAGTGGTGTCGTCCGGAGTATTTTCCCTTGGAAAAACTTTACTGCTCCTTTGAGAAGGGAGTCAGTATATGACAGAACCTCAAACGTCAGTCTATGCAGCTATGCTGTGAAGATACTAGCATACGGTGGCTAAGCTAAGGCAGTAAAGATGGATCAGGACTACGTGACACAGGTAAGGTTGTTCATAATGTGTTTGGTTAACGTTAGTCAACTATGTGTACCGTTATTGGATAAATGCATTTCTACCTGAAAAAATTAATATTTATAATAAAAGATGTTCATGCTCTCACCTATTTTAATTACATGTATTTAATCACTTTTGAGCATTTTGTCATTTTGTAATTTCCTTAACAAAAATAAATTAAATGTATTTGTAATTAAATACTTAACATACTTTTCAAAACATGATTACTGTGTTGTGTTGAAAGGTAGCATAAATATATTAAGACTGATTTTTAATTTCTTTATCTTCACATGTGCTCTGGATGAGGCTTTGGATTACATCCATGACTTAGAAGCCAAGTTCCTTTGCTGGACCCAGGAGACGATGTCATGGCGGACAAAAGTTCCTCGTTCAAGACCTCCTTACTGACATTGGATCTAAGATCATCATTCCACCTTTTAAGCTTTCAGCTCAATTCAGCAAGGAGGAAAATGAACAAATCCAAGCCATCACCCGCCTCAGAATTATGGTGGAAAGAGTGATCAGTAGGATAAAGTCCTTCCACATCAGGGACTCTCCCGTGCCGCTCACACTGATGGGCGGTGTGAATCAGATCTGGCTTAACCGCCGTGTTTTGGCAAATTATCAAGGACTTTTTTGTTTTGAAGAGTGAATTAATGTTTGGTATGTAAATAATGTATAATGTTCAAATAGTATGGAAAAATTTAGTGTTTCCACATATTCTTAAAATCTAATTAAATATAAATGTTATATTCGTAATATTTTTCTGTTGAAATGTGACTGACTACACAAAAAATTAGATGAACAAATAAAACAATTTTGGTCAAAATTGTGCCTCATTTAATTTTTTGGTATGCAAATAACATCAAACATTTACAATAAAAAATAACATTACAGATCAACAGTAAGACAGAAGGCTGAACTGATTGTTAAAGACAAGATAAGTGTAATTTAAGGTATGCATTCATGCATTTGCCACAATATATATCCAAGTTCTCTTTCATTCCATCTCAGAAACCCATCCAACACAGCCATGAGAGGTTGGGGCTGCACCTGGCATAATCTGCTTCCAGATGCCATCAGATATGGATCTGGCTGTGGTCCTACACAAGAGAAACACAACACACAAAAGTTAGACATAAACTGTCAACCAGGACAAAACTGAAGTTTTAATCATCGGTTCTGAAGACAAGAGAGAGATGATTTTACCACATCTTCATAATTTTAAACCTTCTCCATGTGTGAGAAACCTGGGCGTACTTTTTGACTCTGAGCTAAATTTTATCCCACACATTAAAAATGTCGTTAAGACAGGATTTTATCATCTCAAAAACATTGCCAGAGTCGCCCGTTCCTCTCTCTTGCCAGCACAGAGGTACTAATGCATGCTTTTATTTTCAGTCGTTTAGATTATTGTAATGCCCTTCTCTCTGGTTTACCCAAAAAGTCTCTTTCAAACTTACAACTTCTACAGAACTCAGCCGCATGAGTTCTGACGAGGACCAGAGGGCGGGAACACATTACACCGGTTTTAAAATCGCTGCATTGGCTCCCTGTGCGTTTCAGGATTGATTTTAAAGTTCTTTTAATGGTTTATAAATGTTTTTATGGTCTTGGGCCTTCTTATTTAAATGATATTCTTTTAAAATATGAGCCCTCGCGGACCCTGAGGTCCTCCGGTGCTGGCCTCTTAGTTGTTCCCAAGGTGAGGACCAAAACTTATGGTGAGGCTTCGTTCTGCCATTATGGTCCTGGCCTGTGGAACGGCCTGCCGGAGAACCTCAGGGCCGCAGAGACAGTAGAGGTTTGTAAGAAGAGGCTCAAGACTCACCTTTTTAATTTAGCTTTTAGTTGATTTTAACTGCTAATTTATTCTATTAGTTTTAATATATGCTATTTTATGTATTTATTTTAATTTTATGCATCTTATTCTCAATTTTATGTATTTTTTTTTCTTCTTTTTTATGTTTTTAATTTTAGCATCTTATGATTTTAGCCCCAGTGTTTCTTGAGGGGATCTTTTCCTCCAGGGATTGCCGGCTTGGTCAGCGGTTGTTGCTGCAGTTGTTGCCCTTGCTGGGGCGGCTGGGGTCTAATTTTACAGCTTTTGGGTGTGAGGGGGACCCCGGTGTTGTCCCGGTCTGGGTGGGCGCTGTGGCGATGTTCCGGTGGCCGGGCTGGCTCCTGGTATGAAAGGATTCCCAGATACTGTTTCCTCACAACAGAGCCAAGCCATGCTTGTTTGTTTGTTTATTTATTTATTTATTTATTTATTCTTTTACAGTTACATAGTCATATTTCATTGTACGTGGGAGCCATGGGTCATGTGCTTTAATGGAGGGGAGTGGGAAGGGTGAAGGGTGGGTTGGGGTTTTTATTGTAATGTTGTGTGTTTACTGTTTTTAGTGTTAAAGCGCTTCGAGCTGCAATAAAGTGCATGAGAAGCGCTATTTTATAAATAAAGTTTGACTTGATTTGATAAGTGCATAACTACATTTCAATTTAATTCATTATATCTGCTGTAACCATAATTTGGTTAGTCATAAGATTAGAAAAAAAACAAACTTAACTTGCTCACAAAGCAACAAAAAGTGAATCACCTGTAAATGCCTTGTACAGTGTGGACCTCTGACCGTCCCTGCCAACTGTTTTGGGCTTTTGCACCATCAGCTCACTAACCGGTTCAGGATGGATTCCCTTATAAGTAAAAGGCAAAAAGCAATTACAGTCTGTAGTCACTACTTGGGGTGTTTTTATAATAATTTAGAGTTGTTCTGGATACACATCCGTTCTTAAAAAATAATGACAATATGATCACAAACCCACCTGTGCTCTTGGTCTGTGCCATCTTTGCAAGCCACTCGTGCAGGCCGGGGGGGTGGAGCAGCCTGCAGACCCAGCTGTGAATAATGTGCGCTCTGGAACAGGATGGCAACTATGTGATTGCAAAATCCTTTAGCAGCCACACAACTGCAGAAGAAAGCTTTCAGGTTGGCACATTCTGCATCCAGTGATATCTAGACACAATAAATTAAATAGGTTGAAATTAAGACATACTTATGTTGCTACATCAATGTAAAATGAAACTATAACTTTCAGTAGGGTGACCAGATTTGAGTTTGTAAAAAACAGGAGTGAAGTGAGTTTGTGAGATATTTCATCGAGAGTAATTGGTGTTCAGAGCTGCATAAATGAAGCAAATATAATTACATTTCATCTATGTTCAATGTTATTTTATTATATAAGTATCAAAAGAGAGGACATGTCCAGGAAAAGAGGACTTCTGCTCACCATACTTTCAGAAAAATAATACTAGTAAGTGAAGAAAGTGCCGCAACCGCAGCAAAAAGAATGAAGACGCATTTGGGCAACTTAACATTTCTTATTTACAGCTTCACCAAATTTTTGGGTGTTATGTTAATCTCATGCCTTTTCACTTAAACATACACACAGCATATTCACTGCGATGTGTTATGCCTTATATTACAAATTAATAACACCAGGATTTACAGTTGACGTAAACAAAGAGTTAGCGGTGATGCGGCTATGGCTAAAGCTAGCTGAAGCTTACCTTGGTAATGGTGGATAAACTCTTCGTGGACGAATTTATATCCCTTGTCCAATTTGTTTCCTTTAGTGGACGAATGCATCTTCACACTATTCATCACATCGGTGCTGGTGAACTTCGGAACACAACTCAGGCTCTTCGAAAACACTCTAGGCTCTGCCATTCCTCCGCAAGCGAAGCACAAACCGGAACTAGGTTTACACGTTGATGACGTACTTCCGGTTTTTGCGAAAAAGGTCTATTAACTTGGAACAAAACCAAGACCAAATCATCCATTATTATCAATAAATTCATTAAAAGAGATTTTGTGAATAAACATGAACATTTATTATTGTTAGGGCTTCTTTTTGCTTTCTTTGGGGCAGTAGAAAGTTGCACTTCTCTGACAATAGTCTTTTACGGTCAGTTAAGGAACATTTGCTTCTCTGGGGAGGTTTCAAATCTAATAATGGATGTTGAGGCCTTGCAGCAAAATAACATTTGTTTGTTGGTTGCAGAATTGACAAATGTTGTTCTTCTTATTGGCCACCTCAGCAAGGATGAAGTGCAGGGCCACTTCAAAAAGAAGACAAGTGTATAATTATATAGAGATAGGACATTCCAGACGAGCCATCAATTGTTCCTTGAACCGCCGTCCCTCACCTTACTCCACTGCAGAGAGTGCACTCCATGACACATTCTTCAGTCCAGACTATTAGGTCAGGCAAATCATCACAAAAAGCAGGACTTTAATAAATTCATAATAAATGAGTATTGAGTGCATATTTTTCATTGGTGTAATAAAAACAATTCTGCTTTTATTTATTGTATATTATTAGTTGACCTTTTCAAAATATGAAAATACCTCTTAACACCTTAATACCTTTTCATTTTATAACGTTCCTTTTAAAACCCTTACTATGGTTTGTTTTCATTTGCAGTAAATATTTATTGCAGCGGCTGGTGTGATGGTAGGAATTGTGTCCCATGGGGGTTGGCTGCCTGGGCCAGGTGGCCCTTGTCTCTTCAAAGTGAAGAGGAATCCCTGGGATATCTGGCTGTGCCATGAGGATCACATTACGTCTTATTGTGTAGATGTGTTTGTGTGTGCATGTTTGGGTGTGTGGGGGTGGTGCTGCTTCTTCTTTCTCAGTGCTGCTGGTTCTGGTATTCTATGATTTCCCTCATGGCCTATAATACCTGTTTGGGGACTTTTGTTTCTTGTTGGTGGCCCCATGCCTGATCGGGAGGTTTACCCTGAATTAACTGTGGGGCCAGCTGGCTTGTTTCTTGGCTCAGTGATGGGGGGGCATCAGGACCGTGGTGGGCTCCATGCCAGGAGCCAGTTGGGTTTTTTAGGCAGGTGGGCTCGGCAGTGCATCTTTTTGCTTGCTGGTGACAGGGAGCTCCAATGATGGACCTTGTATGGAGAGTGACATGTCTTTTGGGATCTAATTATCTAACATATTTTATTATATATAGATGGTGTGGATTTGTATCTATTTTTATGTTAATTTTTACATTTTAAAATGTAAAAAAACAACAACTTAAGAATGACAATAGAAGAGATTTTAAAAAGCTGATCCTATGTAGAAAATATCCACCTTGTGCGTGAAAAGATAACATAACCCTATTTTAACCCATGTGCTCACCTTTACGGGTCAGATAAAAAATCAAAAGATAAAGTATTGAAATGACCCCACCCCTGGCAACCCTTGCTATGTTTACTTCTGCTGTAAATATTTATTGCAGCTCTGTTTTTGTTCAAAAATGCATGCAGCCATTAAGGTCTGAGAGGACTGAGCAGTTTCGGCATGGCATATAAATAAAACTAAGAGAGCTGAATTGAATACTCCCTTCAGCACATTGGCACACTAACAGCATGAATCCAATTATAAGCCACATTTTGCTCATTTAAATCCAAAGGCGTTTCATTCAAATTGCAGCCGGTGATTGATGCTCTGCCTGTGCGAAGCCTCTGCCAGTGCCAGGGCAGAGGTGGAGGGATGTTTTCACTGCTGACTATCTGCCTACGAGATTACGTAAAAGACACTACAACACACTTAAGAAAAATTGGAGAAATGGAGCATAGCAAAAGCCAAACCCCTTTACAGTTATTGGAGCTGTGGATTACTTTTTCTTTTTTTTTTTTTTTAAAGAAGCAGTCTGACACTGACCTTGTTTAAGAGCTGTACTCTAAGTCTCCTTTTAGCTAAGGAAATTTGCTCATAAAGAAGAAAGTTTCTTCAGATCCCATTGATATGGAGACATTCATTTGTATTCAAACAATGGAATAAAATTTAGTGATAATTCTCAACAAAGCATGACTAAAAATAAACCTACTTATCATTAATCCTCTTTCTGCAAATGAGTGAAATATTGAAAGTGTGATAAAGCATTTGAACTTTTCCATAATGGTCATTAAATCAGAATTTATCAGATGTTCTTGAACTTCTCATATTGTAAAATACTGCATGAAAAAGTAGTTCCATTCATGTGGCAGACAAAATTGTCTCTTTCGTGTTTTAATGTCTTGGTGATAAAAAGGCTCACTAGTTATTAATTTTCTGAAATTTGCATTTCTTTTTCCTATTAGGCTTTTAATTTTCTACCATTAATGGCAAGCATTGTTGTGGAGCATGTTAATAATCCAAACACAAAGTTTGGTAGTGAAGCTGATTTATGCACCACAGTTCAGAGATTTGTTAGACCAGTTTAGCTCTGATGAAGGATACCACGCAAGCAGATCCAGAACCCTTTGCTATAACCTTATCAGGGGTTGACATAGCCCAGAAATTTGCACTGGCCCACAGGGCCAGTAGTTTTTGAAACTTACTGGCCCTGCCTGAAGGTTACTGGCCCGACACCGCGCTTAGCGGGACCCGCCGCTCCGCAGGTGCTTGTAACTTTAGGGGGGTCCGGGGGCATGCCCCCACGGAAACTTTTAATATGGTGCAATTTGGTGCATTCTGGTGACATCACTTATTTCTACACTTTTCAATGACTGAAAATAGACCATATCAAATTTAAATCTGCTCTAGTCTGTTTCAGATGTTTTGAAGAGAGCACTGCAGTGTAGTAGGTAACACTAGTTCAGAAGTTTTCATGGTGCTTCTAACGGCAAATATCGCAATAAATCATAAACCTTAAATGTGTTAAAACAATCTAATGGCAGCTTGAACCATTTAACGAATCAAATAAATCCCTTAATGCATTTGACCAATCGGATGGACGCCTTCACATTGTTGACCAATCAGATGGAGCCCTGTTATGTTAGATGTTTGTAACCTATGTCAACGTGGGTCATTTGGAGTATAATTTTTAAACTGGGAATGGTTATTTGGTTATTTTGCTGTTTGTTTATATACCGCAAATTATATCGTTATCGCAATTTTAATCTCTGATATCGCATATCGCGAGTTTTCCTAATATTGTACAGGTCTAACTGAGATCATTCAGCTAACTAGAAATACTTACTGCTTACAGTGTTGTAAAGAAAAACAAAATTAAGTAGTTTAACATTCTACTGCATTTGAGTCTGAGATTCAGGTATTTGGAGTTGCCTTTGATTCTTTGACATTCAGCTTAAAGCTTAGTGGATACAGTTTCATCTTCAATGCATTCATTAAATATCTTGCTGTCCATACTACTAATTATACCCATTACTCCATCCAACATATTCCTATCTATTCCTGCCATGTCTTCCACATCTCTGACACGCTTCAGTCTCTCTTCAGTGATGGTGTCGGATTTATAATCAAATGTAATAATAACCCACTGGCTTGTGCCTTCGTTGTTGCTGTTTAACGTTGTTTTGTATTGAATTGTTACATTCAATAAAGTTTGAAGAAAAAAAGTAGTGAGCGCGGCAGTGAAAGCCGCGCGCGCGCAGGCGGGAGAGAAGGAGAAGTGATCAAAGGTTTCCCATAGAAACCCTTGAAGTCTGAACACAGGACTAGCAGAAAAACTAAATTATGAAGACGAGGTAAATCTACACGTTTTCGCAAAATTTACTTTATTGAAAAAGGTGAAGAATGTATAAACCGTTAGATATTTTAGTGGCCCGAGCGGACAAGTGAAAAGTAAAGTCTTGTGGTCCGCACTGCTCGAAAAACAGGACCGGGCCAGCGGACAAATGGCTATGTCGAGCCCTGCTTATAAACTGCAGGTACTCGTGTACGGTGGCCTCGAAGTGCAAATCACGCCAACAAATGACTCAATGTAAAAACATTTTAAAGATCAAATCAGTTCAAAAATCAAAACAAAATTTCCAGCAACCAAAAAAAGAAAACAATAAAAGTTAAACATTTTGAGCGAAAAAAGTTATTTCCAGAAATCAAAATGAAATGTTAAAAAATGAAACACACTAAGAAACCGGTAAAGGTTGGTACTATGGGACATCGCTGATTTAATGCAGACGCTTGTCCATCATTTTAACCAAAGGTTCTTTGGTATGAAGTGATACTGAATTTGCTCCAAACTAATCATAAGATTTTTGTTATTGGGCAAACATTAAAACTTTGAGCGGCAGTGGCTCAGGTGGTTGAGGAGGTTGGCCAGTGTGTTGGCCAATGCGGTTCGATCCCCGCTCCCTCCGGCATACTGTGGCTGTGTGCTTGGGCAAAACACTTCACCCTCCCTGCCTCCAGTATGGCTCCACTGGTGTGTCCCGCTGATGGTCAGGTGCAAACTGGCACCCACGCCTCTGTCAGTCTGCACCAGGGCAGCTGTGGCTACATCAGTAGCTACCATCACCAAGTATGAAAAAAGAGTGAATGAGTAATAGACATAGATTGTTAGCACTTTGAGCATCTGGAAAAGCGCAGAAAAATCCAATCCATTATGATTATTATTATTTGTTGGTGTGATTTGCTCTTCAGGGTCACTGTACTCAGGAGTCCAATATGCCAAGTATTGCATGTTTCCATGCTACAATTTAATGAAACAAAGAATTGAATATAGTCCTAATGTGAAATTAATTTTACTAATTAAAAAGACAACATGTTCAATATATTCCATAAATCTTTGTTTATACGACCACAAGTTTCTAGCATTCTGTCGTCCACTTTGTTTTGATCTACCGGTTAATTATTTTCATGTTTTACAAGGAATACCAAGTAACTAAACAATCCGCATTAGATGAGACATTTTCCAAGTTCATCTCATCGGGGTGCAGCTAAACCTCACTCAGATTCCAAACCACCAGCAGCTGATCTGCTACAAAACATCTTACCACTGAAATAACTTATTTAGTTGTAGGAACTTATCCTAGAGAACATGGGATAGTGGTTCAAATCTGTTAAAGGTGCAAAGATAAAAGCAAAAGCAATAAAGACGTGCAACATTTTCTGTGAATGAATAACGCATAAAGAGTTTGAGCAATAAAAGCCACAAACAAAATGCAGCAGGCATCATCCTCCATGTCTCTGTTGTATTCTCCAGCTAACTTGTTCAAAGGCCTTCTCTTTTTGCAATATCCCGTCATTTCATGAAATCCCCACAGTATAAAGCAATTAGCCATTAAATGACACTCCCTGTAATAAATCCAGATTCATTTTCAGTTAAATCGCCCATGTTGAACATGCCGAGGGCCTTTCCACAGACTGAAAGCAGGAATCCACACACACATTGTTCACATATTTACATGAAAACCTCTCTTTTGAACACGTAAACTAGCAAACTTTATTTATTTATTTGAGCTCCATTGTGTATCACATGAAGACTTGTAGCAGTTTGCTTTCCCAGAGAGCTGTTTTCCACCTTTAATGCTTTAGATGGAGGATTCTTGTCGACAAGAAACAATAGCTTTTTTAAAATGTATTTATTTTTAAGGATGTTATTTATCTTTTACCTGCATTCCCTCTCAGTGTCTTCAGTACAAATTCTGTGTTCAAGGCAAAAAAAATCCCAAAAATAGTCTTCAAAGCAGAGGGAAAAAAAGCAGATGTTTTGGCCATTTCAGGGGTTCAGGCCAGCTGGCTGGATTTTTCCATGGAGACTGTTCAGCTGCATGTTTATCTTCTGCTCTCCATGAGTCTTTTACTGTTAAATACAACAGACTTCTTTACTTAAATGGGCTCCTCTTTTATGTAACCCTGTTGCAAAAGGGATCAGCAGCTTGTTTCAAACTTGCAGGAGTGCTTCCCAGACTATTAAAAAGTTTCATTTGTGAGTCCAAACTCTTTCATTCACCTTCCACTGCTTGCTTTAAATTAGTAATCAATATATCATTGATTATATAAATCTGTTTAAGGGTTTGTTTTTAAAGTTCAAGCAGGTCCAGTTCCCTTTGAGACTCATTTAGCTGTTTGTGTTTTCTCAATGCACTTGAACAAATGAAAGTGAAATGCCAGCAATGGAGGGCCTTTTATTGAGCACCAGGCTAACGCTTTTAAGCAAATCATTTAAGTAAATGAGATGAAATTCATTCATTGCCCACAAATATTAATTGTGGGGGATTTTAATTTTCTACAGAATGAAGTAGGTGCTATCCTGCCCTTTAAGCAGGTCCTACATTTGTTTACCTTAATATATTGGTGAAGCTGAAAAATCTTTAAAAAAGTATGAGGAATGTCAAAGTGAGCACACTTTCATTTCAGATATAAAAAAAACCCAGAAGGTTTGAATAACAAGTAGGAAGTTGATCCTTGCTGTGCTTAAGGTAAAGAATATCATGTAAGAATGCACTCAATTAGCTGCATTATAGCTTAGTGCTCCATACATATATATGCATAAAGGTTTCCTGCAAAGCTTCCTTTTTGCAAACAAAAGAGATAGAGGGGTTTACCATTAGTGTGACCACCAGAGCCTCCAGTGTTTATACTGAGGTCAAATGAACACGCTGAAGGTATTTTATATGGTTCAGTCAGGGATGTGAAAAAATGTTTTGCTTATTTGATTTTTTTCCCCTCTTTAGTTGTTTCTAAAAAGTAGAATTGCTAAATCTCGTACGTTTACATTTTTTTCCACAACCATAAAACCTGTTGGGTTTTTTTCTGCTTATAAATGTGTGCATTTTTTAAATTGAGTCCTGAAAGGCTTCTTTTACATGAGATCCCACCATTGAACGCACCAGCAGCTGGGATGTTCTGTGTCTCACCCAGGAACTCTTTGACACGTGGGCTTTTCCAAAAGGGTTTTTTTATCGCTTGTTATGAAGCAAACTGCCACCCACATGTTGACTTTTAATCCGTAATTTATTGTCACATAAAATTTCTAAAGCGAATGAGACGCACTCCCACAAATGCACTCCCCAGCAGACACATTGCCTCCACATTGGTGGAGCTCTGCCAGGCCTGCATCTCCCCCAGCCTCAGGCAGTTCTTGAATTGGAGCTTTTGTTCTTCAGATTGTGTGAACTATGTAACCAAACTGACTCAATAAATTGAATTTAAATTTTTGAATTTTTCTGAAGGAGTTGTTCTGTCAAACTAGATACACATGTGCACCATTAATTTAAAAAGAAATGTGTAAAATGTAGTACTTTTTCTTTGTTGTAGTCGAAAAATGATAAAAATCAATATTTATAAATGTATACTGTGAACATCAACAAAGAAATAAACTGAAATATTTGACCACTGAAATGAAGGAATGTGTTTATCATCTATAACTGCAGCGCTGAAGTGTTGAGCGGAAATGCTCCGTTTTGCTGTCACATACTTTAGCTTCTTCTTTTTAGATCTTTCTCTGTGGGGTTTAGGTTAGGAGAGTTTGGCGGAATATCGAACTCAACAAAATGAAGAAATAACGAGTTAAAAGATTAAAAATGTCTAATGAAGTTTCAAGTTCAACAATATAGGTTGTACAGAGAATTAGTTTTCACTGAACCAAACCATGTCTCTCTTAAGGAACAGACAGAGTGGCCCAGGGTGATACACATTCCTTCTTTTTTTGTTCTCTCAAGTATGCACTTTAGGACGTACCCCTGCATGGATCTGTTGTCAATGTGTTCGAACCCTGCTGCAAATGCAAGGACTGATTCTAATTGATTGATCAGATGTGTGATGTGAGCTGCAGTGGTGTGTCTGCAGCTGGATGATAGGGAGGAGTTAGCAGGTCGATCTTTGTTCACTAAAAGTTACAAAATGTATTTTAAAAAAACATTCTAGTCTACAACAGTGACACCTGTCACCTATTCTCTGGTTTTGGGGTATGTGATGCAATCCAATGTGCTGGTTTATTACTTATCTTAAATAAAATTCAAACACCTCTCAAAGCTGCAGTCATCTCTATTGTTAGTGCACGCTGAACACAGTGCACACAGTGCAGCCAGTGTTTCCTTTTCAGGACCATCCATGTCTCGCTCTTCTTTTTTAGGGTGGTCCTTCTAACAATTTTTAAATGGGTAGCCGTCACATTGACTGAGAACTGACTGGACTAAGCGAGTGTGACGTCACTAATAGAAAATGGCCTACGTCCCATTCCAACCAAATAAGGTCAATTAGCCGTTTTTTGCGACATGGTCGTCGGCAAAATTGTCAGTAGGCAGTGATTGGTCCAAGCCGGTCTGGTTTGGTCTGGCCACCTTTTCTTGCCAATCAGAAGTGAGGTTTATGGAGGTCCAGACCCCTTCCACTTGAAGGCGTGCTAGGGAGAAACTGTCAATCAAACGTTTTGAATGTTCAACGTGAAACCACATACTTTTTATCGAGGCATCTGATTGGTCAGTTTATAACTTGAATAACTTGAACTGCAGAAAATATATGGGGGGAAAAATAAGATTAGCAAGAACATGTTAAAGAAAGGTATTAGAGCAAGAATGGTGATTCTGACAAATAGAATGACTGAGTATTACCTGTTTATTTCTCTATAGAAGTTTATGGGACTTTGTTTTTTTTTTTTTTGGAAACAGGCGGTACTTCCTATATGGAATGCCAGGAGAGGAAATGGATGCCGGAATGTGTCTGTGACTTAAATCCAGCATAAATCAGGTCCCATAACACATTAGATCTGTCATAACTGTCAGTCATCAGACTTTTCCTGTGTTTTTGTGCTTCTTCTGTTTTTCTTTAGAGAATACATACAGCTTCAATGTTGTACTATTGTTTTGGTGTTTTGATGAACACAAAAGAAAAGCACAAAACAATTAAAAAAACGAACTAGTAAAACATTTATGCCTATGTTTTACTTTCTTCTGATATCTTCTATGTTTTTTTTATTTTTAATTTTTTTACAAACGTAGAAACTTGCTGATTACAATTGTTTTAAAGGTATAATCAATAAATTAAATTAAATAAATTTATGACGTATAAAAGCGTTTATGTGTAAAATACCAACCAAAAACAAGAAAAGCATTTTGATCGGAATTACTGAAGTGAATCATTTTTTTGTCATAATTTATTGAGCTGCACCTGTGTGCCTATGGAGGTTATTAGTCCTGATTGCATCACTGCTGTGGCAACACTAACCTGCACAGGTGAACATAACTGTAATTCAGAATTTGGGGAAAACAGCTGCGACCAACAAAGTGATTTATTTTTCAGGAAGACGTCTGTGATTATTCCAGCAGGACATTTACAAAACTTATTCTATGCAATTTGGAGAAGCGCTGTGTGCACATGAGGGTTTGATCGCCTTCTTTGCAGTCCAGATCTGTCCTGATTTAAAAGCATATGGTTCATTAGGAAAAGACCAACTGGAAAACAACAATCTCAACTGCTTAGCCGAGGAGACTCTGTATTCTGCAAGAACACAGCTGCTTATAAATGCATGGGGGATGGGCTTCTCTCTTTGGTAGAGAAACTATCAACAAGTGAAACAAAATGGCAATTTTCCAAGTTTGCACAAACATCTGCCTGCTGGTTTGATGTTTTATTATTATTATTATTATTATTATTATTATTATTATTATTATTATTATTATTATTAATATTTTTAGAGCTGATATTACTGTTGCAGTCATGGGACATTATGAGCAGCATTAGCAGAAGCATGACTCCATAAGCAGAGCTGCTGCAGATCCAGATGTAGCTTCAGATAAACAACCACTGAACTCTTGCCCTGCTCTGGATCTGGGGGTGCAGCTTCTGAAGCTCTAACCCCGAAGATCAGGGAAAAAACTGTTGGAATTACTCCCACCGGCCTCATCAAACCAAGATCATTTGAGAACCACAGATGACCACAATTCAATATTAAAACATCCGTTGCTTATTATTATCTTAAAAATTCCTCATGGGCCTGACTCATTTTTTGTGTAGGGTTTAGGGTTTTGTTGGGGTATTCACGCTAGCATTTACATCGAAAATATCATAAATGACAGGATGTGGACAGCTCTCATGCTGGAAAGGATTAACTTCACATATTGAATTGCCAGTTTGTAAATGAAAAATAAAGACAAAAGTGCCCTTTTATATATTTTAGCAGTGTCCTTGCAAAAATACCATCCTGATTTGAATAGTCTCCTAGAACTCCACTGTAACTTAAACTTCTGTTGCTGACTTTCAGACTTAAAGTTGTGTTCCCAATCCATATTTAGATTCTACAATTTCTCCGACAACGTGGCTCAGAAATAACCTGCATTTTCTTTACTCCCACTCATAAATATGTATTCCCTCCATCAAAATGTAATCCTCCAAGAGGGGGAGACGCCAGATCCCTTCTCGCTGCAGGTCATGCCAAGAATACTTTAAGCTAAGAACTCAATTTGAAGTTGGTTGTACAATAAATGATGCAAAGACAGCCAAGTTGCTGCAGACACCTTGACATTTACAAGGCACACCCCGATAAAAGGCTGAGAGGATGTTATTCACTCAACAGAGTACACATTTTTTAAACCAATGCCAAAGACTTTTCCAACAATGGCAGCAGTATTAATGCTTTAAAGACCCACTCTAATGAAAATGATGTTTTTTGTGTTTTAAAATTCTTATAAATCAGGAACAGAAGCAAAAAATACCATTGGAGAACACTTGTAGAGTGTGTCATGGAAGCTACAGTAGGCGGTTGTGAGGGGCTGTAAGCTAGAGGGAGAGTGCGTAAAAAGATTAATGTTAGAAGGTAGGGGCGGGTTTACTCCGCCCTAACAGTCCTGCCCTTAACTCAGAGGGGGATTTTTAATTAATTTCTAAATAATTACTCCTATGTTAGACTAAAAAATGCTATAATCCTAAAGAAGACCACTGGGAATATTTTTAAAATATATGAAAATACGATCAGAGTGGGGCTGCTTTTACTGTGTTATTATGTCAGAAACAAGTGTAATCCACAGCAATAAGAATGCAAATGCACAGATAAAGTATCAAATACAGAGACATGAAAATGTTGTGCTGACGCCAAGGATTCCATTGCAAACAAAAATGCATTCATATTTTATTTCACCTGTGGTTTATTATAATCCCTTCAGTTGTGCTGTTGTAGCACTTGCAAAGATGAGAAATGAGAGCCTTCTTCAGATCTGTAAGTTTTCCACAGCAGCACTCCGCAGCTCAAACTTGCAGCTGGAAGAACTTTTAAAGCGGCTTTGTTGCTGAATGTGTTGAACACCGCGGTCGTCTCAACGTCTGCTTTGTTGTGTGTGTAGTATGCCAGCCTCCCTGCCTGAGCTTCATTGGGGCTTTATGACGGCTGAAGAACAGTTAATTGGAGCTTTAGGCAATCAGGACTGGTCAGAAGAAAAATGGAAATGGATACTGGAATGTGTCTGTGACTTTAATCCAGCATAATTCTGCTCCCAAAACATATCAGGCAGTTTGATCTGTCATAACTGTCAGTCATCAGACTTTTGCTGTGTTTTTATGCCTTTTCTGTTGTTCTTCTTTAGAGAATGCCTTCAGCTTCAATGTCGTATTAAAAAAAACATGTGATATCTATTTTAATTTTTGATGAACACATTAGAAAAGCTGACTGCAACTAAAAATGAACTAGGAAACATTTATGCCTATGTTTCATTTTCATATGATGCATTCTATGTTTTGTTTTAAATTTTCTTGCAAAAGCAAAGACTTGCTTGTCTTTCTCTCATCCTAAAACTGCAGTAGCTGCTAATCTTAAGGTAGGTTCAGTTATAAACCCTTGAAACATGTCTAGCCATCTTATTGAGCACATTTTGTTTTCAAGCTAACATGGACCCCTGCAGGGATGGATTCAGTCCACACCAGGAGTGTTTTGATGACGTTTAGTGTAGCAGCTGCCCATCACAATTCATGAAGAAGTTCAATTTGCAGACCGTTCTGCAGCCTGGCTTCCTCTTGCTCACCAGCTGCCATTTATTATTATTATTACATAGGGCCATAAATTAAGGAGACAAAAAATCTGTTTAAGGCAAGTTATTCAAGCCATTTGAGGTCACTGTAACTAAAGGCTTCAGAAATCCTAACAGTATGTATTGTTTTTGGGACCATGTAAATCTAAAATTGGTTATTTTGGTCTGTAAGATTTGCACGGTGAGGTCCCACAGACCAAGCCAAAGTTGTGCTGGCCAAAATTATTCATATTCCTGACAAATTTTGGACATAATTGTTTGTTCCAATGTGAATGAAAGAAATTTTTCTTTTAAATAAAAATATTGTATCTTGAACACCATTCTACACTGACCAAAAATATAATATCCACATACACAAAATAACCAGTTCTCTGAAATATTGTTCACAAATCTGCCTAATCTGTGATAGTGAGTACTTCTTCTTTGCCAAGACAATCCATCCCACCTCACAGGTGTGCCATATCAATATGCTGATCAGACAGGCTGATTATTGCACAGGTGTGCCTTAGACTGGCCACAAGAAAAGGCCACTCTGAAATCTTTAGTTGTATCACACAGCACAATGCCACAGATGTCGCAAGTTTTGAGGGATCGTGCAATTGGCATGCTGATAGCAGGAATGTCCACCAGAGCTGTTGCTAGGGAATTGAATGTCCATTTCTCCACCATAAGCCGTCTCCAAAGGCGTTTCTGAGAATTTGGCTGCACATCCAACCGGCCTCACAACTGCAGACCACGTGTAACCACACCAGCCCAAGACCTCCACATACAGCATGTCCACCTCCAAGATCGTCTGAGACCAGCCACTCGGACAGCTGCTGAAACAATCAGTTTGCATAACCAGAGAATTTCTGCACAAACTGTCAGAAACCGTCTCAGGGAAGCTCATCTGCATGCTCGTCGTCCTCATTGAGGTCTCGACCTCACTCCAGTTCGTCGTCGTAACCGACTTGAGTGGGCAAATGCTCACATGCGATGGCGTCTGGCACGTTGGAAAGGTGTTTTCTTCACGGATGAATCCCGGTTTACACTGTTCAAGGCAGATGGCAGACAGCGTGTGGCGTCGTGTGGGTGAGCGGTTTTCTAATGTCAATGTTGTGGATCGTGTAGCCCGTGGTGGTGGTGGGGTTATGGTATGGGCAGGCATATGTTATGGGCGAAAAACACAGGTGCATTTCATTGATGACATTTTGAATGCACATAGATACCGTGACGAGATCCTGGGGCCCATTGTTGTGCCGTACACCCAACATCATCACCTCATGTTGCAGCATGATAATGCACGGCCCCATGTTGAAAGGATCTGCACACAATTCTTGGAAGCTGAAAACATCCCAGTTCTTGCATGGCCAGCATACTCACCGGACATGTCACCCATTGAGCATGTTTGGGGTGCTCTGGATCGGCGTATACGACAGCGTGTTCCAGTTCCTGCCAATATCCAGCAACTTCGCACAGCCATTGAAGAAGACTGGACTAACATTCCACAGGCCACAATAGACAACCTGATCAACTCTATGCGAAGGAGATGTGTCGCACTTCATGAGGCATATGGTGGTCACACCAGATACTGACTGGTTGTCTGAGTCCTCTGACCCCCTCAATAAAACAAAACTGAAGATTTCAGAGTGACCTTTTCTTGTGGCCAGTCTAAGGCACACCTGTGCAATAATCAGCCTGTCTAATCAGCATCTTGATATGGCACACCTGTGAGGTGGGTTGGATTGTCTTTGCAAATGAGAAGTGCTCACTATCACAGATTTAGACAGATTTGTGAACAATATTTCAGAGAACTGGTTATTTTGTGTATGTGGAAAATGTTTCACGTCTTTGAGTTCATACCATAAAAAATGGGAGAAATAACAAAAGTGTTGTGTTTATATTTTTTGTCAGTGTATTACTTTCTGGGAGATGCTTGTATCATTTAAGTGAAAATTTGCCTGGGTTATGAATAATTGTGTTCACCAATTTAGTTTGATACAACCATGACAATGAAATGTGGGGGTGTAATGATTGCTTTTGACAACAATTCGATTCATATCAAAATTTGTGAGAGCTGATACGATTCATAGTGGATTTTAATTTACCTTGAACGATCCGATTCACTGACCTAAAATTCAGGACATCTTTAGCCAAAACGTGTGTCTCAGAGATAAATACCTGGTACTGAACAGTGCAGCTGAAGTTTTCCAAATTCCTTGTATTTCTTTCGAGATAATCACGTGTAGATTAAATATGTGCAAACAAGTAAACAAGAATTAATGTCAAATCCATTCAAATTTCAGTGTCATGAAGTTCAGCCCAGTATTTTTCCACATCAAAATAATCCAAATGGAACAATATTGTTCACACTGTGATGGTCGTTTTTACAATATAGTAAAGTAGATCTATTGTGACTCAGTTCAAATGGTGTTTTCCAATATTAATATTATCAATTTATTTTATCTTGAAACATTTTTTTAATGGTATACGTATATTTGATTAACAGCTTGCCTCAGACAGAGCCATCTGGTTGGATCGTAGAAATATAAATTGATTCATCAATTAACCGAAACAACCCTAATGAAATGTCTTTTAAAATCTTAGAGATGATCTTACAGTTTACAAAAATGGGCACATGTCCTGGCAGAGTCAAGTGCAGTTCAGCTCTAACTATGTCCCTATAACATGAAGCATTTTCTTCAACTACCAAAGAGATTCTTTGACTCCATGTTGAGTCAGAGAACTGACTTAAACTGTGCTAATTCAAATTTAGAAATCTGTCACAATTGTGAATAGTTATTATTGCTGAACATTAATCTAGACCCATTATGATTCAACTGCTTTTGTCTTTTAAGTGTGCTGACATGTCAGGAGAAGCTGCATCATCTTCTAAGTAATTTGTTTAATTTGTTATTTTTCATCGTTTCTACAGAAGCTCACGTAATTGGTCTGGTTGATAATTTGGCAAGAAAGACCGGATATCTTGTAAAAGCCCCAGGTCTGAGGAGTTAATTATAAATAAGTTTTGAATTTCTCACAAAGTTTTTACCTGTATTTTACTTTTTGCCCTAGTTGACATGTATTATGCCTTGGCCGCCACCTCTTCATTGAATAAAACCAATTAAATTGTCCATATAATTAGACTCTCCGATGAGTCAAACAAGGACAGTAGTTCCTTTACATATCAGCTGCTCATTAATATGCATTTAGCTCAAAGTTAAACAGCTTTGGCTTAAACTTTTAAGGATTTGTTAAAAAAAAAAAAAAAACAACAACATGAAAGAACACTACTTTTATTTTCTCCTGGTTTGGACGCCAGAGGCAACATCTGGCCCCTCTGGCCTCATTTTGTGTGCGTGCGGTTCAAATAAACGTTTGCCTTCATGCTGTTTTTCAAGGTTTGTGCCACTTGTGAAACCTTTCAAAACCCACTGCTCCTTCAGTCTGAGGTTGTACATAAACATTGAGCAGTCCATCCTATTCATCCTTTTTGTTGATGGGTTTCTGTTGCCTGAGGCATTTACCTGGTAATTTGGGTCTTTGGTGTAAACTCCTGTTATTCAGAATCTTGTGTTTCATCAAAATGGCTTTGATGGAAACCAGATCGCGTCTTCCAACTACAAGAATTTAAATGCTTTGTCCGGCAGCATACATTCAAAAATATAGAAAAAAACCAAATGATTTAAAAACTATATCATTTAGAAATCCATACAAATCTAATAATTAAAAATTAATCTAAATCTATAATCACACCCATCAATGTTTATTTAACAGATAAAAAAATGTTTTCAAAAAAACACATTTTGAGTGGCAAAACTGACTTAAACCAACTTTCTTTCTTCAGACAGGTCTGTTCAAGTTTTCAGATGAAGAATTCTTCATTCAGCCATTGGAGAGATCTAGGGATGACACCTCTGAACCACAGGCCCACGCCATCTACAAACGCCACACTTCCCCTGGAGGACGGAGTCAAATCATACAACAAGATTCAGAAAAACAATCCAACGCTTCATGTGGAAACAGAAGTAAATCTAAAAATAATTGTTTGTGGTTGTAAAAATGTGAAATGTTTATGTCTTTTTTGTGACTTTATCTCTTGGCACAAGAAAGAGCTGAAATCAGCATCTCAACATGAAATCTCACCCAACACTCCACAGGAGCGGAGCTCCAAATGAGAAACATGATGATCGTGATGATGTGCTCTTGTCTCTTTCATGATGGAATTAGAGACCAATAATTAGATTTGCTTTAAGATACAAGATTTTATCTTTTGAAATTCCGCTGCGTAAAAATTGAAAGATGGCAAAGCTAAAAGACAAAAAAAAAGCTATGTACAAAAATCACTTTGTAAAACAACCCAGATGCCTTAGTTACAATTGGTCTTAAAGGTGGTACAGGTTGTCTCCTGGGGAAAATAAGCAGCACCCAGGTGTGCTGCATGAAATATTTGCTTGGTGAAGTCGTAGAGCTAAAATGTTCTCGACCATTTTTTTTATAGGCATGCTGCAATCGATAAGTTGTTGTGAAAAATTATACAACTTGCAAGGGTTAAGTCAGTGAGACAAAACCATTTTGTATGGATTTTTCATTTTATTCAATCCCCCAAAACCCTGCGCTTGTGCAATGATCCTAGTGCTGTTTAACTAAAGTGAAGCACAGTCCTTGTGCACAGCCTGACTGTTAGAAATTTGACAAATAGAGTGTAGTTTGTGGGGGCATCCTACGGGCACAAACGTATCACCTACACACCCTGTGCGCGCAGTATTTGTGCACGGTCAGTACACTCTTAAAACACATGGATTATTTTTTTAAAGCAATTCGTGGATTACATATGTTGGGATATAATTTTGGGATACTTTTTGGAGCAAAAATCTTTTATGGGTCATAGTGGTTTAACTTTAACCAAAGATATGTTTGTTTGTTTTTTTACCTAAGCTTTTTTCCTGGGTTTAAATAACCCAGAAGAAAGTTAGTCCCTTTCAACCCTTTCAATTGGGTTAAAAACATCCCAATTGGTGCTATTTTTACCAATCAACCTTTTAGTGAGTAAAGTGCCAGAACCCGAACCTTGTGTGTGCGCCATGAGGGCAATGAACGACAGTAACTTACATTATCCACTTCAGGATATTCCCACACAGGGCAATGGTACGTTCCATTTTCATGATGTCCCTGAAGGACGCTGCACGAGCCTCAAGGGAATTGTAAGACACACCTGTGCTTCTGTGTCACACAGCCACTATGTACATTTTGTTCATTTTCCACATATGAATTTTCGGTCTTTCGTGATACGTTCCACGTATGTCCACATACGTCTGACAAACTTTTCACGGGCCATAGGCACACACTGACAGCTACGCCTTTGTCAGTCTGCCCAAGGGCACCAAGTATGAATGAGGAGTGAATGAATAATAGACATGCATTGTAAGCACTTCAAGCATCTGAAAAAGCGCAGAAAAATGTAATCCATTATTATTATTAATGTATAACTTTTATATCACACATATGGCACACATATCACATTCAAAGTACGTAGTTGACACATGAATTAATAATTAATCGCATATAAGATAAATAAAATCACCCATGGTTCTTGTTATACTTTGATTTACGTGTTTGTGCTTCTTCTGTGGTTTTAATGTTCATTCGTGATATACTTATATAAATTTCATGCAAAGACCACAACTTTTCACACTTTTTCCACATATATTCACCTATGACTAATTTTCATCCGTTCAATACGCGCAAAATGTACATAGTGGCTGTGTGACGTGGCCTTAAGATGCCACCTCTCATGCCTTTGACCCTCCACGGGCCAGGACAACCCAAAACCTTCCAGTGCCTAAGACCTTAGATAGACTGTTCAGCCAAAATATGGCAAGCACAAAGTTACTTTTTTTTTCTTTGGCATTTCTGATAGATAAAAAACCCCTCAAAGGACTGAGCTTGTTATTCCTTTTTTCTAAGTTCTAGTTGTATATAATAAACATAACCAAATCTCAAAAATGTTTCCCCCCAGCATCACAGCATCACTCTTAATGATTTCACATCTACTTTTATCACACATACAGTACTTTACATAAATCAGAATATTGTAACACCTCACCAACTTCTCAATTTTGCCGTCAATATTCTTCTGTACCATGGCTGAGGAAACACAGCTTTTATTAGTCCCACTGCGAGAGGAAAGAACTGAATGAAATGAATGCCTTACCTTCACCATTTCACTTCCCCTCTGGTGAAGCACAAACCTGCAGTCTTTTCTCATTCTCTTTCTAGGCATATTTTTTAGCCGTCTAATCTGTGCAGATTTACAAGCAGGTCAACAAAGACGACCTTTTATTTGCATTTTTCTTAACAAGATTTAGCCTAGCAGTAGGGTTATTTGGGTTCGTGTAGGTTTCATTACCACTTTCCCTCTGTGGCTGTATGTACAGGTGCTGCTTGCAACAGGCAATGGTCTGAGATGCATCTGGTAATTCTCATTGATTCCTGATGCGATCTTCGAGGCTGCCCCCATTTTTAATTATTTTGCTCACAACAATACAGTTGTGTGTGTTGGGAGCTGTACATAATATCATCACAAGTGTCACATCCTCTGTCCTTTAAGCAACCTGTTTGAAAAAAGGGACCAGCTGCAAATGATGGATTATCAGTCACCTTGGACAAATATTTGCAGACATAAATGATTTTTGAGATTTTCTATTGACTTCTATGTGCTGACTCCCAATCTAACTAATAAGCTCCAAAGCTGTTTAAATTGAGATGAGAAGTCATGTCATGCAGGAAGTCAGTAGTTTAAGATATTGCAGCTTTTCAATGAGAAAAGTGCATTTTTAATGGGTACCTATTAAGTTAGACTTTTCCATTTTGCCCCTTAACTAATTATAGCAACGTTTGAAATTCTTACTGTTGAGAACAGGAAATCCTTCTACAGGTATATTATAAAAAAAATGGATAGCAGTAGTTGACAAACAACCTTGGATAAAACGATTGTTTACTGTGATATAGTTGATTGAACAAAGATTATTTAAAGACTAGCAGTAACCTTGTGGCTGATACCATCATCCTTCATGACTTATCAAGTTCTACGGTCATCTTCGGGAGTTCTAACTTATTAAGCAACCGTGAAGGACTTTTGGAACAATTCATCAATGTTCTATTCGGTCATTCATCTTTTTTGGGGCATGATATTGTGCACAGCTCTTTAATCCTGATAAAGAATCACTGATGTGTTTTAAATCGATGGATCTCATGCATCACTCATTCTTACAAATAATTCTGTCCCTAATCGCTGCCCAAGAACTTCACAGATTATCTTTAATGGTATATTTAAATGAAATGTGTTCTAATATTTCCTCACGCAAAAGAAAAATTTTCACTTTTTTGTCCGTTTTTTATCTTCAGATTCTCAGCACACTTTTCAGAGCATTGAGAGTCGGAGAGAGAGATGGGAGCACAGAGGCCATAGTAGAGCCAAACGGATTCATGAACGCTCGGTGAGCAGAGAGAAGTGGGTGGAAACTCTGGTGGTGGCTGACTCTAAAATGGTGGACTATCATGGAAGCAAAAAAGTGGAAAGCTATGTCCTCGCTGTCATGAACATTGTAAGTACCGAACATTTACATTAAAGTTTATGGTAGCTCTTTTTGGTTTCACATTTCTTATGCACTGAAATTTGTTCACTAAGCACGCTTCTTTACCAAAGTAATTTCAACTAGACTCTGTTTTTAGTGGTTCCAATATTGTTGTTCAATGTAATGCACTCAAGATCCACTCTGATAATAAATTGTTTTTTGTTGGTGTTTTAACATGTTCTTGTGGCATTTTCTAATGATTGAGGACATATATAAAGAAAATTAAGAGTACAATTGCATTTCTGAGTATTTCTTCAAATTATTATGAATCAAGAGTAGACGAAAAAATGACACTTGAAAAAGAGCGTACTTGTGACGTTGAAATTACAATCGGCGGGACACAAGTTCTCTGCTCCACTGCATTCCAAAATATATCCACTTGCAGATGAGTAGATCCACATATGTCTTTGTTTTCCTTGTCTGAGCTAAAATTGTACGACTTGATTGCTCCAATATTGCTCGCCATTTTTGTTTTACCAGTTGGGTGTAGGCTGTAAAGGGGCTGTAAGCTGGGACGGGAGAGTTTAAACAGATGGATGATGGGAAATGGGGCGGACTTACACCTCGCTAACAGTCACGCCCACAACTCAGAACTGAGTTTCTAATAAACTCCTGCTGCTCTACAGAAACTTTGTCCTAGATCAGAGTTTTTTAGTGTGCCGTGGGAGATGGTCAGGTGTGCCGTGGGAAATTGCCCTCATTAACTGATATAAAAACATTTTCCATTTCCAGGATATCACTCTTTGTTCATCCAAACAGATAAAAACACTGAGTAGTTAGAAATATGAAAGATCATAAAATACTTTTTTCTTTGTGTTCATTTTATTTTAATAAAGACATTTTGATAAGAATGACGGTACCGGGATTTAGCCGTAGCTTCAGCTGTTTTCAGAAAAGTCCCGCCCCTTTAACTTTCTCCACCAATCATTCTTGGAGGCTTAATCACATGTCATCAGTCTGACCAATCAGAAGTGGTTAAAGTCTTCACTTCCTTGTTTTGATTCTGCTTAGTTCCAACAAAAATACCAGCTAAAGCTCGTCTTTAGCGGTGTAGCTTTCCGCGGAATCCGGTATCAGACCGTGGAACAAGTGAACAAAATAATGAAGCTCAGAAAAGAGAGTCTGTCTGTGTTTGGCGGCTGTTTGCACTACATCTCCCATGTCTCCCAGGATGCTGATGCATTGGGTTAAAGTGACAGCGTCTAAGCGCACAACGAGTCTTCGTTGTTAAACGTCTTGAAACAACAACAAACACACATCAAACAGTTTTAAAATCTTCTAACTTCACTTTTATTACATCTTTTAGAAAAAAACACTGCAATTTCCAGCTTTTTCTGCCACAATGATCACAAAAATGCATGTGAGATTACAGAGGGGCTGTAGATCAATACAGACTGAGTTTCTCCTTTTTTTTTTTTGGGGATGCTGGTGTGCCATGGGATTTTTGTCAAGGTTAAAGTGTGCCGTGGCTCAAGAAAGGTTGAAAAACATTGTCCTATAAAATGACACAGTTTTTTTATGTTGGCTAAAAACAAAATAATCATAATTAAAAGACCATGAGAAACAATTTTAAATGCAAATGAAAAGATGATTGGAGTGGATCTTTAAAGTATATTTCCATTGATTTGTCCATTACTCTCCGCGTGTCTGGTATTGGGGTAACAGAAGCAGAAGTCAAAAACCGGTTGCCCATGCTTCCTTTTACCTGGCTGCTTTTTCCATCTTTTCCATGAGGATACATAGACAATTCTAGACTAGCAATAATTAAATCAAAATGCATGGTGGTCATTTGGTCAACAATATATTTATTTGGATCTGCCATTGGGCTTCTCCTGGTTAGACATGCCTCCTTATGGCTCATTTGAAAAACATAGTATGCTCATTCTTGCAGATGCGGAAAAATATAATTCCTTCTAATCAGTAAAGTATGTTCCGAATGGCCCTTAGCCTTATTTTTACTAAGGGTGTACTTTTTACTGACAGGTAAAAAGCTTTGTCCTTTAATGAAGCCGGTGTCATCAGGGTTTATTGCAATCTTGCAATGAAAAAAAGCCTCTGCATGAATGCCAGAGCCCAGCTTTGAAGAGACAGCAGCTAATGACCCATAGCATGTCTTCATCTTGCAACACTTATGCAAAATGGTGCATCTTTTTTCATTTGTCACCTTTAAAGTGACATCAATTCCCAAACTGAGCAGGTGAAGAAACAAAAGGCAAAAAAAAAAAAAGCCATTCAATGAGGCCACCTCGTTCCGCTTGTGACTTTCCATAAATCAGAAACCCCGATGTTCCCCACAGTTCGGACAGGTAAAGGTATTGTATTCTCTGGGTACAAATTTGGAAATAAAATAAAATAAAATAAAAAAATCCTCCAGTTTTTTCCCCAATATGACAAGAGCCTTACTATGCAGCAAAAAATGTGACAGCAGAAATATATGTAATCTATCTGCTTTTATCAAACATCAAAACTATTGATGCTGGTCTAAGATCTAGAAGGATGAAACTGGAAGACGTTGAATTACATCAAGGTTGTGAATCACACCTTTGAAAAAAAAATACATATCAGACTGAGAATGGTGGCTCATGACACACTTCAGTGCACTCAGCAGGAATTAGATTTCTCAGCAGGCATTCCATGTTGGACGTTATTATTTAAATGGGGAGCTGTCATTTCAAAATAACTCATGATGGCATTTGGGTAGAGCTATTTGAGGACAAGAGCATTTCTTTACCAATTTAATGCACATGCAAATTCCCTCTAACTTGGTGTGAAATAAATTGATAAATTAACTAAAATATATTTAAAATGCCTTCCTACATTGGTTAAAGGTGCATTAAAAATACAGGTTTTCTACTTGTGATTAAAAACCTGACAGAAGCAGTTATTGGGATGGGGGGACCATTCCAGCAGCGAGGACCACAATGGTGAAATGCAGCCTCACCATGCATTTGGGTTCTTATTGTAGGAATTATAGCAAACCAGCACCAAAGGCTCTGAGAATTCTTGAGGGTCTGTAAGGTAAAAAAAAAAGATCTGAGAAAAAAAGGAAAGAATAAAACCATTTGCTGATTGAAAACCTTATAAAAGAATCCTAAAATCAAAAAATATATAGCTGACAGGCAGCCAGTGAAAAAACAGTAACACCGGATGATGTGAGCTCTCATGGTTCCTGTTATGATGCGAGCAGTTGAGTTCGAAACTAATTGAGGTTTGTTAACAGACTGCTTAGAAAGGAGAGTGTTGCAGTAATCTAATCTACATTAAATAAATATATGAATTAAGGTGGCTGCACCGACCCGACAGAGAGACAGTCTGACTCTGGCAAGTTTTCTAAGATGATAAAAAGCTGTCTTAGTTATACATTGAATATAGAAAACTGAGATCAGCATCCAAATACACTCCAAGGTGTCTTGCTTAGTCAGGAGATTCTATGGTTTAATGCTTAAAATTATTTCTGAACCTCTCAGCCTCAAGGCCAAAAATAACACGTTAGTTTGGATTTGTTACAAGAAATTCTCTGAACTTTATACTTTAAAAATCACAGATATAAAGAAGAAGGACCTGCGTGGGCTCCAGGGCATCAGGATAGATGGCCATAGCTGAGTGTCACCATAAAGCTGATGGAGAAAAACATAATGTCATGTCTTTTCATGACATCTCCCAGTGTATCAAGTAATTAAAATATAAAAGTGGTACCAAAGAAGATCGGTCATCTGCACAGATTAACCCTTGTGCTATCCTAGGCACTTTAACATTGGGAGTTGGGTCATCTAGACCCACTAGACAGTGCTCTGAACCTTTTTTCTTCAATGATTTGTGATCTTCACTGGTGTCCATGGATTACATGAAATCTTTCCACCTTTATCCGCCTTTGTCATGGTAGGGACAACACGTCAATGTAAGGGTGGGGTCATCTAAGATAGCACAAGGGTTATAAAATAAGGGTCTATCAACAAGATGGGATTTGAACCATGCTTGGTTTTACTGTCACATAACTGGCCACTTTTCAGGAACACCATGCTAGTACTGTGTTGGACCCCTTTTTGCCTTCAGAACTACCTTAATTCTACAACAAGGTACTGGAAAAATTCAGAGTTTGGTCCATGTTGACATGGTAGCATCAACCAGTTGCTGCAGATTTGTCGGCTGCAGATCCATGAGGCCAATCTCCTGTTCCACCACAACCTAAAGGATCTCTTACGGGTTGAGATTTGATTGCTCTGGAGGCCATTTGAGTCATGTTCTAGAAACCAGTCTGAGATTAATTCAGCTTTATAACATGGTGCGTTATCCTGCTGGAAGTAGCCATCAGAAGATGAAAACTAATTCCATTTTTATTTTATGCTATACTGGTTGGGGGGATTGGGTGGGGGGGTCTTCCTGCGCCAGATGGGCTCCCATCTGCATCTTGGGCTGGGATCCCTCCCTCCCTGGCTCTGGGATGGGGCGGGGCAACTCCATTGGGGCCTGCAGTCGCTCCGGGCGACAGCCACGGGGTCTGGGGGGGCGGGCGGGTAGACTGGTCGGCCCTGTTGGGGGGGGAGGGGTTGCCTAGGGGAGGGGGAGGGTCCACTATCAGTACGGGACCTTGGAGGTTTGGCAGGTTGGGGTCTCCGCTGAGGCAATCAGTGGTTGCCCCGACTGGTCGGCTGCCTCGGTCTCGTCGAGACCTGACCAAAGTTCTCCCAGGGGCGAGGCTTTGGGGCAGGGGCCGGGGCTTGCTCCGCGGGCGGCAACGCTTTCTTGGCTCCTCTCTCCTTGTGTGGGGTGAGGGGTGTGGGGCCTGCGGGCTTGGCGCCCAATGCTGTGGGGGGCTGGGGGACGGTTGTCTCATCACCCAGGGACAGTCTACCAGCTGTCCCCCATTTATCCTCTTCCTCATATAATCACTTATTAGGGTGATGGGAGGAGGGGGGGAGAGTCAGCCTGCGATGCACTGAGGGGAGGAGTCACTTGGCAGTGGTCCCCCTCCCCTGGTTGTCGTATTGGAACGGACCTCCCCCCTCTTGGTTGTAATTGCACATTAGACATGTAGGACCCTTGGTACCGGGGGCGCTTGGACATCACTGCCAGCAAGCAGCAGATGTCCTGTCAGCGCCCTAACCGGCAATTTTAACTGCACCTTAGACATTTAGGGCCCCTTGGTGGGGAGGGTGTTTGGACATCACTGTGAGAAGTCAGGAGATGTCCTCTCAGTGCCTTACCCGACAATTTTAAATCCCCCCCCCTAGTACACACATTCTTTACACCTTAAAAATATACCCCCCCAACACACTTACACGCACACACACATGCTTACAAACAAGCACATACATTATACAAGGAAGGTGGGACCTCGGACCATCTGTCCCCCACCCCATCCCTGTTAGGGGGTACCAGGCCCTTGGCAACGGTGGCCGTGTTCCTTGGGTGCTGGCTTCCTGGGCCGGGGTTCACATCACATCTATGCCTGGGGGTGTCCGTATCCCTGTGGTGTGGGTTCTGCGTTGGACCCTACCGGTGCGGCGGGGAGGCTGCTCTCCTGGTTGGGCTGGGACTTGTACCCTCTGTCCCCCGGTGCCTCCCCGCTCTCTGGCTTTGGGGGCCTGCCGCTGCGGGGGGTCTTATTGTGGGGATGGCTTGGTACTCTCCCTCCTTCTTTTTACATTCCATCATTCACTTTAGAAGAACATAAAGATCCACTCGAGCACAGGTGTTAGCTCAGCTTTGCACAAATAGTTTGAGTGATTAAATGAAATATTTCACATGGGTCGGTCCAAATGCATAAGTATGCGTGTGTGAACATCAGTTAAATAGTGTACATGACTTTGACAAGTTTTGTATGTTGGCTTTTTTGGAACCCACAGGTATGTTTTCTGGCATTTGGATGTGTGTGTGGACAGGCCCTGCCCCTTTTTGGATTTATATTACTTTTAAACCTGACTGTAATGATTATAAACATCCAGCAACTTGTTGCCTTATGCCGCTTCACGGTTCTACCCTCCCTCCTCTTTAATCACCCTCCTACCTCCCAGACATCCCTCTCTCTTCTTCCCTTCTTTTCTTTTCCATCCAGTCCAACAAAAGACTGCTACAGATATGAGTAAATTGAATAAAGTTTAGCCTAAATTACAAAAGGGATTTATTCCAATATACACCTAGTGTGTCAGATGTTTCATAACCCCCCTATTGTAACAGTAAAATATATCCAACACAAGAGGCTTTCAGCTCTCATCTGTCTGCTCAGCTGTTGAACAGGACAATTAAAAAAAAAAAGAAGATGTTATACTGTGATCATAAAGGGACGGACATGGTCACCAACACTACTCAGGTAGGCTGTGGCATTGGAACCGGGCTCAATTGGTACTAAGGGACCCAAAATGTGCCAAGAAAATATCCCCCACACCATTACACCACCACCACGACCAGCCTGAACCACTGCTATAAGGCAGGAAGGATCCATGTTTTGAAGTTGTCAACGCCAAATTCTGACCATATTATCTAAATGTTGCAGCAGAAATAGAGACTCATCAGACCAGACAACGTTTTTCCAACCTCCTATTGTGCAGTTTTGGTGAGTCTGTGTGAATTGTAGCCTTCCTTTTCTTAGCTGACAGGAGTGGCACATTGTGTGGTCTTCTGCTGCTGTAGTCCATCTGCCTCAAGGCTGGATGTGTTGTGAGATCGGAGATGCTCTTCTACAGACCTTGGTTGTAACCAGTGGTTATTTGAGTTACTGTTGCCTTTTTATCAGCTAGAACCAGTCTGAACCATTCACCTCTGGCGGCAACAAGGCCTTTCCGCCCACAGAACTGCTGCTCACTGGATATTTTCTCTTTTTCAGACCATTCTCTGTAAACTTTAGAGATGGTTGTGGGAGAAAATCTCAGTAGATCATAGCGTCTCTGAAACACTCAGACCAGCCCGTCTGGCACCATCAACCACGTCACGTTTAAAGTCACTTTAATCACTTCTCTTCCCTGTTCTGATGCTCCATTTAACCTGCAGCAGATTGTCTTGATCACTAAATTGAGTTGCTGCCATGTGATTGGCTGATTAGAAATTTGTGTTAACGAGCAGTTTGACATGTGTGCCCAATTAAGTGTACCGTAATTGCCGGGCTATAGAGCGCACCTTATTACAAACCGCACCCACCCAATTTAATGAGGATTAACCACCTTTTACATACACAAGCTGCAGTTGTATACAAGCCGCGTGTTGTGGCAATCCAATTGGCATGTCACTGAGACCATAGTAGTCTCATAAAGGGAGGAGTAAATAGTAGATTAGCCTATTTATTTAAACAAACCCACATCTGCCAAACAGCATGGACCTCACTTCAGCTCACAGCTCCCTCAGTTATGGTGTGGAAATTCACACTCAGATTCCCCACTTCCTATTAGTCTTAGGGGTTTAAGGCAGGGCTAACCCCCGGTTCGCAACACTGTGTTGTAGATTGAGGATGTATATGTGCTGAAACCGCATGCATGTTTAAGAAGGAGCAGGGAGCTGCAGCGGAACGCAAGAGCAGCTCTAACCTCCTTCCACGGCAGTAACATGGCAGCAATGTGGAAATAACAGGGCTGGTTAAAAAAACATACCAGTAAAAGAGAGGAGCAGTGACCTTTAAGCGCAAGCGCCTATGCGCGCTCTACGCGGCTCTGATGTTGTGGAAGTTTCCTTCCACACCAGTGAAGGAAACTTCTGGTGCACAGCAGATCGGCTTTTCCAAACCAGTTGGTGATGGTGGATTTTTTCACACTGCTTTTAACGATTGCTTTTAACTTGAAAGGTGTGTCATGTTTTAGTCGTGGTCACATGCACGTTGGGTCTAAGGGCACCAAAGGATTGTGGGATGCGGCTGAGCATGGGTGTTTCTTTTATTGCACCATGACTGAAGTGTCTAAGAGCTGAAGCTAGGTCCATACTGTTTGGCTGCTGGAGTGTGTGTTAAAGCAATAGCGCTTGTTGCCGGACATAGAATTATGCAGGCAGTCTCCCCTCTGAAGCTGAGCGCTCCTGGCAGCCGTTAAGTAAAAGCATAAATTAGCCGCATCATTGATTAAGCCGCAGGGTCGAAAGTTGGTGAAAAAAGCCGCGGCTTATAGTCCGGAAAAATACGGTAGTCATATTAAAAGAATGATGTGATCAGCTGTGTTAAGGGCTGTGGTAAAGTCGAGTAAAACAAGGACAAAAGCTATTTCCCTTCTGCATTGAGCCTGAAATCATTTTCAAACTTGACCAGTGCCCTCTCTGTACTATGATATGGCATAGAATCTGACTAGAATGTTTCAAAAATGTGGTTATTATTAAAAAATACCTATATTGTTAAAACACTTCCTTTGGAATTTTACTTAAAAATGAAGGTTGGAACACTGGTCTGTAGTTATTAAAATGTGAAACCTCTAAACAGGTCTTCTTCAGAGTGGGTGTCACCAAATCTGTCTTTGATGACACTGCAAAAGCTTAAGGGAGCATTATATAATGTTCAGAATCGCTTTCTCTCAAAATCCATGAATGCTTTTATAAGAGACAGATTGGGAAGAGGTTGAGGAGAAAGTGAATGTATTGAGATTAAATTATTTAGCATTACAGCATTGACTACTGCAGAATTTGGCATTTTTTTTCTCACTTGTCCTTGTAATAGAGAAATGACAGATACCAGATCTAATGGTGTCCATCTTGTGACTAAGGTGAGCTGCAAAGTCCTCCCACTTTCAATCAGAAAACACTTTGTCAGGGACGAAACTGTTATTATAAGATGATCTATCACTGAAAATCACGCTTAAGATTTGTTTTGATGAGTTTTAATCTGTGAGAAATGTTCTTGTCTTGATTTTTTGATAGCTTTATTATACTGGGTCAATTTTTCTTGGAGGAGATTGTGGCAGATGGTTACTTTGGTTTTCCTTCACTTACGTTCTGCACCTCTAAATTCCATTTTTATTTTCTAATTTCCTGGGTTTTCGCACGTAGTTTTTTTCTTGTTTTAATAAGCTTTTAACGGAGCATCTTTGTCTAAAGCTGTACTAAATTTACTAGTAAAATATTCTTCTAAAATATAACGGGAATGCAGTTATGTGTAATTTGTCTTTGGTAAATTTGCAGTCATTTCAGGGTTGAGACAGAGTGCTCAGCTTTTTATTTAAAGTTTGAACTTTGTTGTGGGGAGAAGCATTAAAACGTTAAATTCATACTATTTAATGTGCATATAAAATCTCAACCATTGGGATCTAGAGGGTCATTCACATGTAGATTAAAATCACCTAAAGTAAGATTATTTTCAAGTTGAGTGCATGAAAACCATGAAAAATCTGCATGAATAGATGTGCTTTGTTTAAGTAACATGTAAAAGTAAACAGAAGATTTTAGGACTGTAAAGTTGGTTTCATATTCAAAGGATTTATAATTACAAGGAGTGTAATGATTCCTTTCAACAACAATTTGATTAATTATCATAATTTGTGGTTCTTGATCCAATTCATAGTCGATATTGGTTCATTTTAAATGATCCGATTCACTGACCTAAAGTGGATTTAAGACATCTTTTTACTGAACACTGCAGGTGAAGTTTTACAAATTCCTTGCATTTCTTACAAGAGAATCAACTGTAAATTAAATATGTGTACAAACAAACAAGTAAACAACAATTGATGGCCAAGTAATTTACATTTTAGTTTGGTAAAGTTCAGCCTACTGTTGTTTTTCCATATAAAAATAATCCAAATTGAACATTATTATAACATTCTAGCACACTGTATGGTCACATGTCTTTGCTAAATTAAAAGTGTTTCCACACATTGGACTGGAATGATGGACTGATCATTTTTTTCTAATTTTTATCAACATAACACACTTCTGCACAGGTGTTGCTCTTGTTGCACTGTTGGTTCTCTCATATTTTTTAGTTAAATATTTAGATGTTTTGCATGAAAACACATCAAACTATTTTACAATAAATGTCCTATATGTTAGGCAATAAATCAAAATATTGCAGTTGTATATTCTGTGATGTGTGTGAGTTATAAAATCTATCCTCTGTTGCACTGAGACAACCCACTCCACTTTCAGTCTGCAAACACATGGCTTACAGGCTTTGTTAGGCTGAGAGGGGATGGCTCATTTTGAAGCGAACACACATCTGCAGAAAGTATCAGACCATGTTTAAAACAACTAATAGGGGACATTTACGTAAGGGTTAATGGCCGACGAAGTGTGCGTTATTACTTTTTAACGCACGCCGTGGAAGCCTGAATCTTCCGACGCAAAGTAATAAAACACACTTCGAAGGCCATTAACCCGCTTATACCATGGTCACTTACAAAAGAAATGCATATTAACCAGTTTTTAGTCCTTAATTCTTGTTTTTTTTTCCGATTTGGATCGCTTTTCACACAAAAAGTGGACTATGTGTTATGCGCCGCATCACGTAACCGCCTCAAACAAGATTCGGCGATATATATATGCTGGTCGTCCCGATGGGTTGAATAAAGCATCAGTTCAGAGAGAAAGTTCATCTCTTACCACTTTTTTTGTCCAAATGATGAAGCAAAAGGTTGTTTTAAAGAAGCCGGCGCAGTGATACAAAACATTTAAGCTAGGTGACCGGAACTTCTTTTTTTTTGCGGTTATCAGGTTTTAATGCACACCCAGCAGCCAATCAGAATCGAGTATTCAACCGGACCATGGTATAAAGTTTGCATAAACCATGTGGGAAAAATGAGCCCATAGTGTCTTGCAATGTCTACCAACATCTGACTTTCTTTGATAGAGGACAGCAGAAGGAATGAACTGTGCACTTGAAGTCTTAAAACAAATGTGGTTAGCCAAATAAAAAGTGGGAATTTAGAGGCATTAATCTTAAGGAGCCTGCATCCTCAGATAAAATATATGTATTTGATGTTGCATGCATTCAGCAGAGAATGCATAAGCATTTGTTCTGACAACTAAAAGCAATCACACTGCACACACATACAGGGAATGTTTTTCTGAAAAAGAAAACTTCAGTTCTTTTATACTCAGACCCCTTAGCAGCCATCAGAAGCAGTAGATGTTCTGAACAATAAATTGTTAATCTCAGGAGGAAAAGCGAAATCCCTTTTGAATATGGCAACCGCTTGGATAACAGTCAACAGACCCCTGCAGCTCCAACTGTAGACACAGTTGATAGTCAATGCATCTTTTCCTTTGCTGCCAATGTAATGACATGCCATCAGTGTGAGGTACAGCTGCTGTAACCAGACAGCGTCCCCCCTGCTATTAAGCCCTGCTAAGCTCTGCCCACTGCAGTTGCATCTGACACATCATTAAACTGGCAGCAGGGGTGCAGTCCTGCTTTTCAAAAGTGCTCAAGCGCCTCTTATTAGCAGAGATATGTTCTTCCAATTATTTATCTTTGAACACTAAAGCAAAGTAGATTCTTGACAGATACATCATTTTTGATGCCAAGTTGAATCACTCTGAGCTCCTCATCCTCCAACAGTTCTTCCTATTTTACTTGTGATTCCACCACTGTGCGCTTAACAGCATGCACAGTGTCCTGGGCCTCCCAGTGTTCTTTATAGCTGCAGACTCACATGCTTTCCTGCCTAACAGACATTATTGAGCTGCTATTTTTCTTTATAAGTTCTTAGCAATTATAACTTTAACATAGACATTTTTAATAAATAATTTTTGTGATATAACAGGAGTTTTGGGTGAGTTAGTGCACTTCTGTGGATCAGATCTTGTGAACTCACAGCCTTTTTTGTGTGCAGAAAGCATTTTTTCTTAAATCAAAATGAGGCTCTGGAGCCATAGTTTAAGCCCTCTATTTTGGCTTTTGGTTAAAGAAAAAAAAAGTTGAGTGGGATTCCTCTTATGTTCGGAAGTCATATAAAGAAAATGTATCTCAAATTTTCATTTCTGAGTATTTATTGATTCAAATCATTTTGAATCAGGAGTGGACGAAAAAATGCCAGATTCATGTACGTCTTTGTTTTCCTCATCTGAGGTGGCATCAGGTTCAAAACTGTACGGCTGGATAACTCCAATATTTTTCGCCATTTTTGTTACACCGGTAATGTTAGGTTGTGGTTATGAGTGGCTTTAAGCTAGCAAGAGAGTATGTAAACAGATGGATGTCGGGAAGTAAGGGTGGGTTTACTGAATGTCAACAGTCCTGCCTACAACTTAGAGGCCTAGAAAATGACTCAGATTTTTTTGTTTGGGCTAAAAATGGCATAATTATAATACAAAGACCACTGGGAATGCTTTTACAGTAGATCAGAGGAGGACCTGAGGAAAAGCAAAACAGTCAGATGAGTCGAACTTGATTCATCTCGTTCACAAACAGTAGAAGTACAGCAAGGATTACTCCGCCAGGCTACTGACTACAATACCCACAATGCTCTAGCAATTCATCAAGCAGTGTGATTTTGTACTTGATTTAAAACAATTTGACAGATTTTTGAGGCCCATGTACCTCAGAAAATCCGTCCAAGCCCAACCATAATTCATTCATAAGGTGTGCCCCATTGTAAGGTGAACTGTCCATTTTTACGAATAATCAAAGGGTTTTAACTGCCCCTTAATGGTTGAAGAATGTGTTATGGGTAATTTAGTTAGCATCAATTTCGTTTTAGTGAGCAAGGTTTGCAAATTTATGGCTAAGAAACTGTCAACAGTTGCAAACTATTTCATATTTAGAAAACATGCTTTTTTTTCTTTATGTTGACGTTTTATTCATGCCAAAAACCTAATCCTTAATTTTTTTATCATAATCATAAAAATCACATAAATTCAAAGCAGTGCCGTACTTTTCTAAAGGGTGAAGTAAGACTCTGTGTCTACCACTGGGTTGTGGATAGTGAGAGATTGACCTTGCTTAAAGTTTTAGTGACGTCTTGAAAAGTTTATTAAATATACATGGTTATTTCTAATAATGTCTCTAAGTCCTTCATAGAACATTCTCTCTGAAGCTTTACTTATTGGAGTCTTCATTTCTGTCTTAGTCATGTTGTGTGAAGCAGCATCTTGTAAGATGTGATCACAGTGCTATTTGAGGGTACAACACTGAAAGGCAATTGTCTCACAAAAAGGAAGACAGCTTAACCGACTTACAGACAATACTACTCAGAGGAAGCAGCCATTATTTCCACTTCCTCCCATGTTTCTTTTTGGAGTTTTTCACTCTCCTGCTTTGAACTTGAAAGCCCAACACTGTTCTGAAAACAACAGACTAAAGCCTGAAGGCAAACTGCTGCATCTTACTCATGTCCAGACAACCATGTCATCATCTTCCCCCGTCTTTGGTTGCGCCATTGTCTTCCCATTGAAGCTGATGGAGAAGCTGAGCTTCACAATGGTTTTAGTAGTTTTAGTTTTAGCCTTCTGTGTGCACAGTGGAGTGATGTACAAGCACAAAGCAGCATAAACATTTGGTCTCTCGAGATCGAGCCAGCCCTTTTTCTCCATATTGTCCAACTTCCTTTTCCTGGAGAATGTTTAGATCACTTTGTTTTATTGGGACAGAGCATGTTACGGCAGTATTTATAGACATAATAGGACTTGGAATAATATGCATGTGTCTTAACAGTGCTCTATTCTAAGAATTAAAACAAGAACATCATTTTCTGTAGCTCATAGAAATATGTATAATCTCATAACAAGACTAATGATAATGGTTTAATTAGCTGACCTCTTAATGTCCTTAAATCATTTGCATTAAAAATAGTATTCTATGTCCCCTTCACGCCTGAACTTATTTCCAACTATGAAAAAAAAAAGACATACTGCTTTTTGGTAGATCCTAAATTAAGGTAAGTTTGGAGCAGAAGGGGTTTTATGTATATTTGCATCAATGGGCGTCAATAGATAGAGGTTTAAGCACGGATGGGGGCCCGGGGGTTATATGTGACCAGTTAAACTATATAACCTGGCCTGCCAAAGCGGAATAAATTCTATTGCTAATGTTTTATAGATGGTGCACTAAAAATACATTGACCTCTGTTTAGGTGCAGAAAATTAACCTCATTAACACAGCCTTTCTCCAATCCTTTTTTTACACCAGGCATGAGAATGTGTTCTTGAACGCACGTTTAGCACATGGTGTTCACTAATGCGTTGCGTTAGGCTAGAGTCGCTACGCTGGCTTGTTGCGTTTCCAAAGTTTGTCGCTATATTGGAAAGGGCCAGATGCCGCCTCACTGCTGTGCTACAGTCATGCAGAGCTGGAAAAACAAGAACATGACTTTTCACAAGTAAATTAGTATTGTCAGCTAATGAAGGGGAACTTATAGAAAACATTTTAGGAAGATCTGAGTGAGTTTACTCTCAGAATATTAAACACTCAGGCTGATCTTGTAGTCTATTCAAAGTCAATGGTAGCATTAGACTCTGCACTATTTCCACATTTTCTCGCAACACCACCCAATTTTTTTTGTTTTGTTTTTTGGAGGATGACCCGTTGAATTTAAGCATATTACTAAAACAGTGTAAAAGAATCTAACCAGGTTAAGTGTGTCTTATTTCCTGAGGGAAAGTCACCGTTTTGAAATAAAATGTTCTGTTTTAAAGTAAATAAATCTTTTTTAAGTCAGAATTTAAGCATGTTTTCATTCAGATCCCTTTTTTTTTCTCTCATGAGGTGGATTACCAAAACACTGTAAGGATCTGCTCCTGGTCCGACCCTTCTGTCAAATTTTAGATCCCTATGTGGTCCAAGAGTCAAAAAGTTTGTCCACCCTGGGTCAAAGTTTTGCTTAGTGGCAAGATGGTCCTCGTATGTTCAAGCACATTTTCCCGTACTTCAAAAAATAATCAAAGAAAAAGGTTAATGATGTCTTACAAACAGAGATTTTGTCTTTTATCACAATTTTCATCAGAACAGTCAAGGACACAAGTCTGAGCAAAAATATCTTCATCAGTTTCTGTCACCCAAAGCAGAAATGGCCGTCTTCTTTATGGACGGAGCAAAGAAAGAATGAGGCTTGAAGTGCTTAGAGACTGGCTCGTAGAGGCTATCAAAAGGGCTTCCACAAACCTCAGAGGCTTTTGGTTGTTTATGCTTTGAAAAAAAAAAGATCTGAATAATTCAGGTGATTTTTTGATGGAAAAAAAAATGTATTTACAGACGAGTATAAGATATTTTTGAAAAAAGGGAATGTTTTATTTATCTCGTCTGTTGTACGGCCTCGACATGGAAATCAAGTTGTAAAATAACTCAGAAAGTCAGATGTCAGAGCAAAAGGCCCAGCTGTGATGCATTGTTCTGTCACAGTGCATGCAAGGCCAGACTGTTTGTTTCCTGCAAACATCACTGGCTTTTTGTTTTGATCACTGACACTTGGTGGCTTGCCCGTGTGTTTTCTGGCTGTTACCACAGTCTGTTTAATGCAGTAAGGGAAGGTGGATTGTTCCTTCATTATTCCGTGTGATTTCCTGTAATAATCCTAAGAGAGTAGCTGGATGGCTCAGTTGGCTGCATAGGACTGGTACAAATGGAATTCTGGGTTCATTTCCCAGGGTGGTGCAATGAGCTTCATCCTATGTTGGCTGGACTTTGCACATGTTTTGCAAGAATAGGTAGCCACGAGGCCCAAGTCTGGGTCCCGGCCCTGATAAACTCGGTTGTGTCAGGAAGGGCATAAAATTCTCTTCCAAACCAGCCGTGTGAATCAGTGAAAGCTGACTTGCTGTTGCGATCCCAGAAGAGATATGGCGAGAGGTGAACAACTTTTTCTTTAATAATCCAAACACATGTGGGTTTCAGTTCCTTCTATTCCTGCAAAAAGAAAATTCTGGGAAATGTGAAATTGCTCTTTAAATTCAGCTCAAAATGGACAAGTTATTTGAAGTGAAAAGACGGTGTCGCAGCTGAAAAAATCAATGTTCAATTCATTATTAAAAAGAACAAAAGCAATCTTTTCAATCCAAAGATTGCTTCACAAAGAAAATCATGAAAAATAAAAAGTTATTATGAGAACTATAGAACATTTTTTCAATGATTGAAAAGTGATTTTCCAGAAAAAAAGGAATCTCATGGAGATAGATAACTGTAAACTGTAAAAATAAAAGTTTACTGTTCAGATCTTACATTTAAAATCAACATTTTTGTATTTGTTTAAACGTAATGCTGCGTACACACGTGGCATGTGAGGCTCGTTCTTGAACGAGCAAATGGTCTCATACTGGACTGTCGCTTCCTTGTACTATGTCCACCACCTGCAGTTGGAAGAGGCTTAGTGTGAAATGTCAAAGTGGTGAAAAATCGCAGGATTCATGGTCCAGGCTTTTTCTTTCGCAGCTCTATTCCGATAGACATAGCTTGAATTCTGTCTGAACAGAAATTGCAGTTATTCATTTCTCCCACATGATCAAATTTCTAAACGTAGGGCACTTCCGATGATAAGAAGAGACTCCATCCATACGTCACTACGAAATCTGAGTTGGTTTAACTTTCAACTCGCATTTAGTGGGCTCATGTTTTGATGTGATGGATGTGAGCAACTGCTGCTTCTTAGGATTATTAATTGCAATAAAACTGAGGATTGAGCTCAAAAACAGTCCAGCTTGCTATAGAAAAAAATCAGAATCATAATTAAAAAAACTTTTAAAGAGTTGATTTTTGGCCGTTTATTTACAGCTGGACAATTAAAATAGTGTTAAAGTAGTTGCTAACGTGATACATTTCTTTACAGTGGAAATAATTCAGATTAGATATAATGTGCATGATGTCTTTTTCGCAGATTTATTGATACTGAAAAGAAGATTTGCAGCCAGAAAAGTTTCCAGTCTTTTTAGTCATATTGAAGCTTTCAGCTTCAAAAGGTGACGATGTGAGCTACATCACTTTAGAAGAAACAGGTCAGCCTGAACGAGGATTTTCACCTGCCTCTTCAAACAAGCCTGCAATGTTTTTTTGACAATGACATAACCAAAGAAAATAAATACATATTACCATAATTGCAGAATGAATGGATACAATGAAATGTGTTCTACACTATGCACTTGGCTTTGGATAGCCTTATTTTTATCTTTTGTAGAAGACGTTGGTAAAGAATGTGTGTTGTTTTTTTTTGCTGTTTTTCCTCATTATTTCCTCAGAAAAGCAGTTTGAGCATTGACAATTGAAGGCATTATTTGATGTTAATAGAACATGTAGTGAGAGTAAGGTTGAGGGCAGAGATCCACCCTGGAATTTAAAGCAATTCTTTCATCTGGAGTTTTGTCTCGATTTTCTCCCTCTGTGTTCTTGCCTTCTTTTGAACCAAGTCCTGTTTCATCTGCATTAATAAAAGAGACACCACACAGGTTTGTTAATAGATTCTGTAGCAGGTGCCAGGGTTAATTAAATGTTTTGCTAATTTTTCTTATCAGGTGGCAGGCCTGTTCAGAGATTCCAGCATTGGAAATGCCATCAACGTTGTGCTTGTTCGACTCATTCTTCTGGAGCAGGATGAGGTAAACCTTCAATTTCACTGATTTTAGATTTTTTTTTTGTATGTTTAAGCTCTTAACCTGTTACTGCCAATCTACTGTTTTTAATGGCCATGTTCAAGGGTGTAATCATTCACACATCCTGTTTTCTGCCTGCATTTATATAACAGGCCTCTAATGTTTTTCACTGGTGAAGAATTGACTGTGCTTCCACTGATGTTCAATGGCCTCTTCTTTTTTACATACAGAGCTGAACCACTTTATAAATTCAAAACAAGGAACAACACAAAACATTATCAAACGCAATGAGTGATGTGTTTTGACAAATGTTTTTGTATATTTTTCATTGTTCAACAGGATTACCCAGCAGGTAAATGAAACAAAATGACAAAAGTAACCAACCTTATTTACTATTTTACAAGAGTTAAGAAACATAAAGTAAGTTGAGAATGACATACCATGACCTCCTTAATATACTTTAATCACAGCTGCCCTTATGGATGCATAGGGGCTTTCTGAAAGTGAAGAATGGGCAAATCTGTACGGGTCACTCAGGTGGCCCTTAATTAAATTTTAAGAGCATAGAAAACCTGTTAAGGTGAAAATGTTCATGCATATTTTTTGTCTATGGGCATGCTGTAGGCATCATGTTCTAGGGAGCACTTAAGCTACACGTAAGGGTAAGTAAGGGGGAAGTAGGTGAGACGCAGGCATGCCAAATGAATTTTTCTTTTATTTAGCCCCCCAGCCCATTAGTGCTGTTCAACTGATAGGTGCCCACACCTCGCACACACCCTGGCTGTTAGAATTTAGGAAATAAGACAAACGGAGCATAATTGGTGTGGGCGTCCTACAGGCATCCTACCTGCACAACCCGTGATTGCAGCAGTTGAGCGCGGTCAGTAAGGAGCTCAAACAAGCATGTCATATGGTAAAGGGCACCATAAGACATCATCACCCATACATCATTAGCATCCTTAGTCATTAATTATCCTTACAAATACTTCACGATACACTTGCCACAAGCCTCAATTGAACCACATAACTGACCTATGCCCCTCTTAAGATGCAGCCCCTCCTCTCTCCGACCCTTTACAGGCCCGGAGAAACCCCAAAACCTGCAGTACCCATTCGGGTCAACCTCTGTAAGAGTGCATATGGCTAAGACACAACCAAGAAGTAGGAGTTATAACTGTTTAAATGCTTTTTTTTCTTTCTTAACCAAGTGTCGTGCATTGTGACCCGTACATCCTATGACATTGATCAAGTGACCATGTCATATTAAGACAACTTTACTGAAATTCTAAGTGTAGTACTGCAAAAATGTTCAACTAAATTGCTTATGCCTTAGTCACATGCCTCCATGCGGAGCTTATGGCTTGTGGTTCCCTTGAGGCTCGTGCTGCCACTTAAAGGGACGTCATAAAAATGGCACGTACCATTGTGGTGTGCAAATGCATCATGAAGTATTTGTTGGAGTGATGTTAGTTACACACATTTGTGATGAGCAGGTGATATTGTCATACGATGCGCTTTGTTAGCGTGGTGTGTGAACTGCTTCCTTGCTGACCGCATGCAAAAGCTGCATGCACGGGGTGTGCAGGTGAAATGTAAGTGCTTGTGAGATGGCTGTCGGATATCAACACAAACTACACTCTGATTGTCAAATATTCTGATTTCCAACAGCCAAACTGCACCCATGGAGTTCGCACCTTTCCCTGGAACAACACTAACAAGCTCCTTGTGCAGCACACAGGGTTTGGGGGGTCGGAAAAGATAAAATCTATCTGATGTATTTGCTTCTTATCTACGTTCCCCTCACTTACCATTACATATTATTTGTCTGTTCATTAAAAACCTATCAAAGGCAACAGGAGCACCATTTTTATTACCTGCAGACAGCCATATCCACACATAAGGGCAGTTGTGACCAAGACAATAACTGTAACAAACATGTTCATTTGAAAGACAATATAATCCTTTTTATTTATTTATTTAGTCTAGACTCATCAATATTCGTTGTCAGCAACATTTTATATCTTATATGAACAATGATGGATGCTGTGGGGATGTGCAGCATTTTTCAAAGTAATTAAAAAGAAAAACAACAAGAAAAACATTTGAATAAGCTGCAGCAGCAATAATAGTTACTAGTTTGTTTGTTTTTTTCCAAATTTGCTAATTTGCTTCACAGCCAATAATAAAATGAGTTTTCAGAGTCAATACTGCTTATCCGGTGTGTAAACACAGCTTAAATGAATAAACAGTTAACACAAAGATCTGTGCCTCAGAGAAAAAAAATGCTTATAAAGTTTTATCCTAAGCATAAAAAATGAGCTGGCTTCTCCTCCGCCCCCTCCGACTAATCTCCTTCATGGTATGAACTGTGAAGTTGGGCATATTTTTGCATCATCATAGATTATTTTAACTTTGTGAATGCTGCAAAACATGAATTTCAACACCTTTGGGTTTTTTCTAAAGTTCTATAATTGCGCTGTTTCACTAAGCAATAAGTAAATAAAAAAATTACATTTATGCATAATCAAATATTAAAAAAAGTCAACAAGTCAAGATAAGATGCTACAAGTCAACTTGTTACACCTGATCTTTACAGTTTGCTGTTGGCAAAACATTACAGAAAAATTTGTCAAATCATCTCGACAGTGCAGCATATTTTTGTACTAATAATCTGTCCTGTGTTTCTTCAGCAACTTGCAAGACTACAGTAAATTACATGTGCCCATTCACCGAGAAAACAAACTTCCTAAGCTTGGAATTGTAATTAGAATTTGATGCTATTCAAATAAAACCGTTAAAATAATAAGTACGCAAGCCAAAGGCTTGGTTTTGCTTGGATGTATTAATTAGTCTGTGCCTTGCACGTGAGAGTTTTCGGTGTCAATTAAATGTTTTTGAGTGAACACTTGTTTTTTTTTCAGTGCAGATAAAATTAATTGCGTGCGCCTTCTGAATGTGACACGATTAATTGCAACTGTCAGTTCTTTTATGAATTTCATTTCAAGCCAGACACCCGTGTGTATATTGTTCAATGATCACATTCATAATGAGCTGAAATAAATTACTCCAATTCAACAAGCTACAGTTTTTATGCAGTTGGCTGGATTTTCTTTGGTTTAGCAGATCATAATTATTGAAAGTGGTTAGATTGTCGAGATTATTTGGCGTTTTCATATTTTAGTTTTTCTTTTCTTTCATCAAGGTTATCACTTGTCCTGTTGATGGACATGTTTACTGTTTGCTCTCTTCCTTCTGACGTCTTTGTGATGTGTTTCTAATAGGTCGATTTAAAGATTACTCACCACGCCGACAACAGCTTGAACAGTTTTTGTAAGTGGCAAAAGAAGTTGAACATGAAAGGAGACGAACACCCGTTGCATCACGATGTCGCTGTTCTGCTCACCAGGTAATTCAAAGTTTAAGTCAATGTTGTCTTTCTAAGAAAAACATAATCACATCTCAGAGGGGAGTTGATTGCAATTTGTTTCTTGTCATAGCAGTTTCCACTGCAGCCACACACACTAGGAGCTTAAGTGAGAACGTTTTGATCTTCAACAATTTTGTCTTGAACTGTCTAGTTCTGGTACTTCATCTCCACAGTAAAGAGAACAAATAAATTATTAGCACTTGACAGTGAATCAAATGTGTTGCAGCTATATCACAGACAAAAAAACTCAAACCTAACCTGACACACTTACCGGTACATATGAGCAACCATGCATCAAATCTGACCCAGTTCATAAATGACTAAAAAGATTTTTTCTGCCCTTAAGCATATCAGAAGAAAATCTTAACAGCACACAGAATTACCCAAATATTAATTTGAAAAAAATATTGAAATGTACAATTGCTTTGGGGTTACTTTTTACAAATATAATTTAATTTGAGAATATATTCAAAACGTCAAACATTGTTTTGTTTTTTATTTCTTTCATGGCTTTCTTCAACAAGAATTTTGGGTCATTTTTAAAAAGTTTTTTGATTTTGGATTCCAGAAAAAATATTTAATGAGAGATCCAGATAGTAACCCATCTGTGGGGTTTATTACAGACTGGTGTGAGAAGATGTTCACTCATACCAATATGGTTATATTGGAAGGATGATGAAACAACAACAAAAAAGGTCAGAAATGAGGGCCTTTTTACTATTTTTATTTCGTGAGTTATGGATCTAATAATTTCCTAGAAAAATAAATAAGACGACAGACTGGCAACCTGTCCATTGTGTCCCCTGCCTTCGCCCAAAAGTGGCCAGGATTGGCTCCGGCAGCCCTGTGACCCCGAAAGGGATAAACGGAAGAAGATGAATGAATGAATGAATGAATGAATGAATGAATGAATGAATGAATGAATGAATGAATGAATGAATGAATGAATGAATGAATGAATGAATGAATGAATGAATGAATGAAGTGCAAAAAATATCGACTTTTACTCATTTAGTACTTTTAGATTTTATCTCTAAAGGGAAATAATTATCTTAAAGTGGGAGATAATCCTGTCAGTGAGCTATAGTGTCCAGGGCAGATAGCAGCCGCTAAAAACTCAAACCTACAGTGGATTTTAATTTTGGCATTTTATTGTTTTTTCAATTTGTTTTTTTAAATTTTTTTTTTGTTTGCTGGTATGACATATTTCTGCTGGTGGGGGACACTATTATAAATATTATTTTATTCTTTATTCAAACCTCACAGTTTTCAAAAATGATAGGTAGGGAGTTGTGTGACATAAATATATAAAAATATCGCATTATTCGAACTATAGGTTGCACCTTAGGATAATAGCAGCAGCCAAAAAATGCATATTAAAGAAGAAAAAAATCATATACAAGTTGCACTCTTAGGAGAAATGTATTTACAGGAAAAAGAATGAACATTTCATCTTGAAAGGCAAGTCATAATATTGGAATAGATAACAATAATAGACTGAATCCACACTGTAACAAACTGATATTTGTATAGCTTCATGAAACATTGGAGGTATCTAGTGTACTAGCGCAACATGTGAGCAATTATTCAAATAGCATAGCATAAAGAAAATGCTAGCAAGTCAACTAAACTTTTTATATATCACTTTAAATTACCAAATTTGTTGAATTCTACATCCTCTGTGTCGCTTTTGAACAATTCCACCAAACCTGGCGTAAGACTGAGCAGCACTTCTTTGTCTGTGCTGTAGTCAGTAGCAAAAACTGATACAAACATCTGCAGTGCTCTCTAGTGGTTAAGAAATCATTTATAAGTCATAGCCCCGGGCAAACTATGCAAAAAAACGCGACTTGTACTTCGAAAAAGTGTGATACATTAAATGAGCACAATTTCTGCACAATTAAGCAGTTTCATTACTGATGTCAGGTATTAGTTAATGTTACCCCATAGCTATACAACAATTCCAAAGTGTTGTTTGAATGTGTTTATGTAGTTAGTAAGTAGTTAGTAAGCTATAAGCTTGTGCTGACTGAAGTTTCTATGTCACATCTATACATTTTTTCCAACTGTATTTTTTTTTATCCGATCCCGATTGACAATGATTTGAATAAAGAAAAACTCAAAAAGGCAGTTATGATGTATGTCCTCCATCATGAGAAAAATGCCACAAGAATATATTAAAAACACAAAAAACACAATTTTCCTCGGAGTGTGTCTTTAAAGAAACAATTTAGAAAGTGGTTTATTTCTGCTTGCTGCCTGTTTTATTCAAATCTAGGTTACTTGTTAACTTTTATTATCTTTCAATACCAAACTGCAGTCAAACTTTGATACGCAGCTACTTAAACATCAGTTTAGATTACAACAAAGTATAAACGTGTTCATAATACCAGTTTAGTCTTGTGGCTTTGGTGGTCACTGCTGGTCTGATCAGTGTGTGTGTTTACGCCCTGCCATTCAAATTAATTCCCTTATAAAATGTTAATGGCCCCATGTGATTGGATCTCCGTAATAAATCCATGCATATATTAAAAAAAGAAGCTGCATTCTATTTACAGCAGAGCAACACAACTTACATAAGAAGTTGTAAGTGTAATTTTTGTTTTAAACTTCTAAAATTGGGGACAAGATCTGTGAAAAGGATTTTAGAGGAAATGCTGTCATAGATCAAGCGCATGTGCAGCTAAACTGTGACTGTGAGAAGGACGACTCGTGGGGTAGGGTTGTGACCAAGCAGGCAGGATGAGGATACGTTTCACCAAAATAAGCCCAGGATTTTAACAATGATCCTTTTTAAGAAGCACAAGCAGTGGTCTTTGACATTTTGAACTCAGAAATTCAGGATTAAAAAAAAAAGCTCTACAAAGGTGATTAAGAAGAAACTTAGTTTGTAGGCAAATAATTTCTAAGAGTACATTACAGTTGACATCAGTAAATTCATGGTTGTTTTTTAATTAATGAAAAACCTGCAGAAGAAAGGATGAATAAGTGAGGAGGACTAGCTCAGTATAATTGATGCCCAGCTGTTTAAACATGTAGATTAGTTGCTACATCACTTAAAAGGGGCAGGTGGATTAAATGTAGAGAAAAGTGTTGAAGCTAAATATACATTTGTTGTAGAAGTAAGTGATAACTTCCCATTTTGACAGCTTACATCACTCCATCTTTTCTTTTGATCTATCTCTTTCATCTGCTCTCCAGGTTTATATGGTTGAAATGTTCATTTTTTTTATGTTCACATTGGCTCAGACATCCTGCAGGCTGCCCCTGGCTGGTTTCCTTCCTGCACAGCATACTCCAAAGGGCAGGCCTTTGACATCCGCACTGAAGCTTGTTGAGATATTATAAATAACTGCAGCAAGGAGCAGTGTTATGCTACATTCACTCGACGTGTGCAACGTTCGAGAGTCCGCTTAACGCGCATTCTTAAACGAGCGTTTAGTCTGTGGTGTTCACAGTGGACAAGCAAGGATGGGCTTTTCTTCTTTTTCTACTGTTTACTTACGCATGTGCGCCTACAGTTGGAAGATATTTGATGTGAAGTGTCAAAGTGGTGCAAATCTCGTGAATCTTGCTCCAGGCTTCCTCCTTTACATCTCTATTCAGACATTTGAAAGACTTGGTGTTATATAATTCTGGCCTGACACGAACCACAATTATACATTTCTCCTCTATGATCAATCCGTGATCAATTCCGTGATTAAAAAAGGGATGCTATTTATGCGTCACTACCAAATCCGAGTTCCTGATTGGTCAAAGTTTAATTTTTAATGCGCGTTCAATGGCTGTGCGTTTTGTTCGTGGAGCCCAGAAACTGTCTTAAATATCTGCGTAACTATAACTGAATGCTAGATTTTTGAATTTGTTAGCCTGAAATGGGCTTTTACATAAACTTCACTGGAAGTGGCCGCTTGATAGCATGTAGTGGATGGTGGTGTGAACGTAGCTTGACACGTAACCCCTTGGGTGCTGTTGTGATATCACATAAAACAACATCCGAACTTTTGCAAAGGTGGATGTGCATATTGTGGAGCCTTTACAAAGAGGTTTAGCCGATCACCGCTAGCTCCACGGAGAAAGTGTGAGTTTGCCTGGGGGCGGTGCTGGCAGCGCAGACTCTTCCTGGAAGGGGCTGTTCCTCACTTACACTTACAGCTCAATCTGAGAAGCCGCCCATTTTCGTAGCTTAGGAAGGGCTGGTGCTCAGAGTGCAGGTTTTTACAGGAATATTCAGAAATGCGTGAATAGATCGCCACTTTGGGGTTGTTTTTGGGAGTAATTAATATAATAATAAACGTAAAAGCTCAAAATATTTATTTTGCATGATACATACCCTTTAATGCCGAACTTCTTTGCTTGGGCGTGTTTTTATAATGCCATTTTATATTTAACATTAACAGTCCCACTGGGTGAGTTCGGATATTCGCTACTTTGACTATTTTTGGGAAAAAACAAGATTTGATGACGATCAACTGCACACTATGTGAAAAAAGCCAACACAGGGTTTCAAAACATTTCCAGTCGGGAACTGGAGGCTGTTCCCATTCAGTCAGATTAATGCCTAATGCTTTATTTTCTGTTCATGATAACAGTAGTTGGGAATTGTTAAAACTAAAATTTGTTTATTTCTTTGATTGACATATACCAATTGACAGACTTAACAAAGCTCTCTGTGGCCTGCGAGAGCATAAACGTTTTTAATTTCTTAGAATAAAAAATAAGAATTGGTGTGTATTTATTCATATTTAGGGGGAATCAGACTTGAAATATGGAATTGGCCACCTATACATTAGGACATAAACACTGTCCATATAACCTAACCTGACAGAATCAAAGGATTTATGCTAAAGTAACAAGCAAACATATGTTTTCTATGCAACTGTAATTGCCATTGAAAAAATTATAATAAATAAATAAATGAGTTGTTTAACATTAAGGAGTAGTTACGTTTATTTTTCATTACATTTAGTTACAAGTATAAGTTATATACTTTGAAAAAGCTATGCTGATGTGGCCCTCAGTGGAAATTAGTTTGACACCCCTGATCTAAAATAATTGTAAAAAAAAAAAAAAAAATAACTGAGTGCTTTGCAGATTTAGCCTACAACTGGCTTTTTTTAGAACGTAACTCCCACGTTAGACGAGCGACCACTGTAGTTCTGTACCTACAATAGAAAAAAAAATGAGGTTGCCTTCTACAATTGTAAATTTGATCCAAGCATGGTCTTTTTCACAGTTGTGAATACTTAATAAAAGCTCTTGTTTTGTAGAGGAGGGTCTGTCTAATCAACTGTCAATTATCTCTCTCCAAAGGAAGGACATCTGTGCCACTATCAACACGCCATGTGAGACCCTGGGTTTGTCCCACGTGGCAGGAATGTGTCAGCCGCATCGCAGTTGCAGCATTAGTGAGGACACCGGCCTCCCAATGGCCTTCACTGTAGCACACGAGCTAGGACACAAGTGAGTAATTGCTGCCTGCAAACAAAAGTATCCTCATTACAATAATCAGTGTATAGGGCAGCAGTCAGTGTCTGGTCTCTACCTCCATTTATCCTCTGAATCCTACAGAGGCAAAAGGCACAGCAGCTTCTGAAGCTCGATAAAGCCTCACCCTCGCCATCGACCTCTCACCAAAATTAAAACCTGGGTCTGGTTTGGCATATTTTAAAAGAAATCAGCATTCAGTGCTTCAGCAGCAGCAAATGACTCATTTTTTAATGCATGTACAACCATATCAGCAGTGTCTGAACTAACTTCACTTTTCAAGTGAAAACATTTTCCCTGTTTTAAGAATTTTGAATACCGTAAATAACAACAACAAAAAATCTTATTAGAGCCTGTGTTTTTTAGTATTTTTCTTTTCGATAACATATTAAACTTGTGGAAGCTGCAAACAGCCTATCTTGCCCCCCCTCCCCCCTCCCCCCCCCCCCCCCCCACAGACACACACACACACACACTTTCTCATGATAATGACATCTACCATTACGTTATCATAACAAGACGTCGTTATCACAAGATTACTAATTTCATTATGGTGTTGTGATAACGTTTTAAGAAAGAATATACTTTTTTAATCTTTTTACACTCCACAGCAAAACATAATAGTTTGTCAGAAAAACAGAAAACACCAGGAAAAGGGATCAATTTATAAAAGATTATTTTATAATTGATGAACTACTTAATAGTGGTCTAACTCACATTAAGATTGTGCAGATGTTGTCTGTCATAAACAACATCCAAATCAATCATTGTCATTTGAGGAGAAGGTTGGCCCTGCTGCAGCTGTGCATGCAGTTCAGTGATCTTGCAGTTTTCAGTTTCATCAGTGAAATACTTTTGTGGAAAAATTATCACGAGAAATGAAATTATTTACTCATGATAGCATGAACATAATAGTATTTCTCGTTATCGTATGAAAACGGAAAAAGAGAAAGGCAGATGTTGTTATCACGAGAAAATTATGTCGTTATTTGAAAATAGTGATGTTTTTTGCAACCCCAACTGCAGGTCAAACAGTTGAGAGAAATGACTGAACCTCATAGAAAGAGGATGTCAGTCACAGTCCTGAAGCAGTGTCTAAAGACAGACCTCCGAATGTGCGATGCCCAATCGATTGTTTTGTTCTGAAGGCGTGTTTCTATTATTCTTGCTGATTTTTTTTTTTTTGTTTTAGAAATGAGCAGAAAGAACATAGCAATGTAATGTCATAGCAAAGTCATTAACTGCAAAGGATTTGAATTGGATATTGGAAGAATATTGTGTTTATCACTTTTTTGCACAGACCTTGCTGCTGTGACTTTATTAGAAAAATTTGCATCATGCTCTTTTTATAAACTTACAGTTCACAAACAGATGCGTCTTTGTTGCTAAGCACTGTAACTTTATCTCCTTGTATGTTGATTCCATGACATTAATTACCTTTTTTTCTTGTTGAATATGGTGCCACAGCTTTGGGATTCAGCATGATGGCAACGGTAATGACTGTGAACCCATTGGGAAACGACCTTTTGTCATGTCTCCTCACCTCATGTATGGAACCTCCCTGCCCAGGTGGTCCCGCTGCAGCCGCCAGTATATTACCCGCTTTCTTGAGTAAGTGTTCTACATTTTACCTGTGTGTGTTTGTTCCTTGTAAGAGTGGCAGCAGTATTGGCAGACATGCACAATTATGCAAAATGTGTTTTGCTGGATGTCAAATCCAATGGATGCCATTTCAAACTCAAAGCACTACAGAACTGAGCTTTTATAAAGTCATGGTAATGCATGCAAGAGGTGTATGAAAACAAATGAAGATGTAGCTTAAAGTCCTGGGGCGAGAACCTTGTTAAGAATCTTGCAAAAGGGTTATAACTATTAAATGCTCCAGATTGTCTTACTTAATTGCTTTCTCTTTCCCATGGAGATTTGATTGCTTGGTCCCAATTATACAAAACATTTTATGATTACTATGATTAATGAATGTGTGGCTGTGCTACCCTGGACAAGCACAAACACACAAAATGCATAGACTCCTTGCAGTGACACAACCCGTGCCATTTGTTTTGAGTCAAGCACACATTGTTTTGTTCCATCCAAAATGGGTAAAACCAGAGACTAAAGGCCTGTTCACACCGGGACGAATTTCGCCGGCGATTTTCGCCGACGTTTAACGCCTCGTGACTAAACAAAGGGCACCAATGAGAGTGTGCACACCGAGGCGAAAAAACGGCAGGCGTTAAAGCGTCAAAAAAAAAAACGCCTCGGGTTCGTTTTTTTTTTTCGACGCGTCGCGTCGAAATCTACTCGACCAATGAGAACGGCGCTTTTGCTCACGTGTCTGGAGCTCTGAAGTTACAGTAAAACACAACTTGGGGGCGCTCAAACACAAAACTGCCTTGCTGAGCACACATACCAGCGAAGAAGATAGACGCCAAGTAGCGTCTACACAGCCGCGAAGCAATAATGACGGACATTCTAAAACATCCCCGAACCAAGCACCAGTTGGAGCTACTGGTGCTTGAAATATTCATGTTTTCTTTGTTTGATTCTGACAAGCGTGTAAATACTTGCTCTCTTCTTCTGAGTGAAAAGCGACTTTAAGAAGCGTAAAGTTGCGCAGCGCCACCTTGTGTACAGGAGTATTTCTGTTTTACATTAAGCGCCATCTAACGTCAGGGAATGAAATTGCATGTTCACTCCACTCATCGTCAGCGAAAATCGCCTGGGTGTGAACACAAAAAACGTGGCGAAAAACGCTGGCGAATAACGCCTGGCGAATATTCGTCCCGGTGTGTACGGGCCTTTAGTCACCAAACCTCATCATGGTACACATATGTTGTGGTTGGTTGTTACAACAGAAAAACTCAAATGAAAGCGTCTCATTTTACCGATGTCTACAGGTTGAAGAGAGAAAATGATCGCCTAAAGATGTCTGCAGTGAATATTTTGTGTCAGGTCGGCCCATGGTTTAACATTTTATTTGTCTTATATGTGGTGTATATTTAGGGATGGGTACTGTTTGGGTTTTATCCAGTGCCAATCCATTTCTTTTGAAAAAAGGGTGCCGGTACTCAATTCACAATGATCGAATAAGGGAAAAAATCCAAACTTTTCCCAAAAACATGTAAATGATAGGAAAAAGGTTCCTGCAGAGCTTGAATGTGACTGAGCTGTTTGTTTCTCTCCCTTAGCCTCTGTTACCCTCACTCGAACCACGTGGATTATTTATTATTATTGCAATTTTAATGCTATGCTCACTGTTGTTATTTATACTATAGTCCAGGTGAATGCTCAATTCTGATTGGCTGCTGGGTGTACAGTAAAAAGTGATCACGCACAGTGATAATGTACACCTAAAAAAGGAGTTCCAGTCAAATTGCTTAAATGTTCTATGTCACTGTGCTGGCTTCTTTAAAACAAACTTAGCTTCATCATCTGGACAAAAACAAGCAAAAAGAGGTGAAGTTTCTCTCTGAACTGATGCTTTATTTAAACCATCGTGACGATCAGCATATATATCGCTTTCCTTTGCCGCTGCAGTCCAGGTCGATGCCGGCTCAGCCATTACCATGACAACGTGCCACACCACATATCAAATAGTCCGCTTTTTGTCAAAAGTGACTCAAATAAAAAACACCAACAAGAATAAAGTACTAAAAATTGATTGAATATTTATTTCTTTTGTAAGTGAACATGTTATAAGCGGGATAATGGCCTTCAAAGTGTCCCCGTGTCTTCCGTTAATTTCTGATAATAGACACTTCGTCAGGCATTATCCCTCACATGAATGTTTTTTTGTTTTTTGTCAATATATAAGAATACATCTTAATTATATGTAACCCAGTCTTTCAACGTTCACACTGCGACCTCTTCCTCATGTCCCCGCTGCTCTGCGTTGTGTTGTGTGTCGGTACCGGGGGGGGGGGGGGGGGGGAGGGACCTCTGCAAAAAGAGACACCAAATGTCGATTCTGATCAGTTGCAGACCTTATTTTGTCTTGCTGACAACAACTGATTAAAAGGAGACAATTGGGGCGGGCTGGGGCGCTGCGTGGTCCTCTGGGCTTGGGTGTGGGGGTGCGTGGTGGGGGGGTGGGGTGGTGGTCTGGCTTGGCTTGGGGGGGTGGTCCCTTTGCCTGTGCTGGGGGGGGTTGGCGGGGGGCCCTGCTCGGGTGGGGGGGGGCCAGCGGCGCCGGATGGGCTGCCCATCTGCACCTGGGGCTGGGATCGGCCCTTCCCTGGCTCTGGGACGGGACGGGACAACCCTCTCGGGGCCCCCGGTCGCTCTGGGTGTCACCCGCTTCGGCTGCGGGGTCTGGGGTGGGGTGGGGTGGGGGGCTTGTCGGCCCTGTCCTGTGGGGGGGCGTTCTGGGGGGGAGGGGGGGCCCATTATTAGTACGGGTCGGGGGGGCTAGCGGGTCGGGGTCTCCGCTGAGGCAATCAGTGGTTGCCTCGGCCGGTTGGCCTCCTCGGTCCCGTCGAGGCCTGACCAGAGCTCTTCTAGGGCCGGCGTCTGGGGGTGGGGGCCTGGGCTTGCTCCGGGGGGGGGGGGCGACGCTTTCTGGCTCCTCTCTCTCTGTGTGGGGTGGGTGGTGCCGGGCCTGGGGTGTCGGCGCCTCCGGGGGTGGGCCCCTGGGCTGGGTGGCCCTGGCCCCTTTGCTGGGGGTGGGCTGGGGGACGGCTGTTTGACCACCGGGGGACAGTCTACCAGCTGTCCCCAACTTACCCCCTTCCTTATATAACCTCATATTAGGGTGAGGGGGTGGGGGGTTTAGCCTGCGATGCGCCTTGGGGGGGGGCTACTTGGGAGTGGCCCCCCTCCTATGGTTGCCGTATGGAGTGGGCCCCCCCTCTTTCGGTTTTATTTGCACCTTAGACACGTAGGGTCCTTGGTAGGGGGGGTGCTTGGACATCACTGCCAGCAAGCAGCAGATGTCCTCCTGGCACCCTACCCGCCAATTTTAACCGCACCTTAGACATTTAGGGCCCCTTGGTGTGGAGGGTGAGGGGACATCACTGTGAGTAATCAGGAGATGTCCCCTTAGTGCCCTACTCGCCAATTTTAACTGCACCCCCCTTAGTACACACACCCCTCCCCCTTCAATATATACATTCAAACATAAACACACACACATGCACACAAACACCCTCTCAAACACCCATACACGCACACACATTTTACAAGGAAGGTGGGACCTGGGTCCATCTGTCCCCTACCCCGTCCCTGGTGGGGGGTGTGGGCCCCTTGGCGATGGCGGCCGTGTCCCTTGGGTGCTGGCTCCCTGGGCCCGGCGGTGCTCTCTCCGCACGGTGGGGGGGTTCATATTACACCTGAGCCGGGGGTGTTCGTGTCCCTGGGGGGTGGGTCCTGGTCCTTGCCCCTGGGCGCTGGGCCCCGCCAAACTTCCAACATGGCCGAGCCTGGTCGGGCCATATTTATAACATCCCTTATGGGCCGCCCTTTTTTCCCCGGGGTTCCCCCCTCCTGGGCGGGGGCGGCGGGCCCCTGCCTTGCTCCTACCTGGACCAACCGTGGGCCGGGTGGGTGGCTGCCTGGAGTGCGGAGCGGGTCTCCCTTGGGGGGTCCTGGCTCGTACCTGGGGTCGGGGCGGGGGGATGCCCGGAACTCCTGGGTGGTGGTGGGGTGCTCGTCTGGGGCTGTGGGCGTCCCTCTCCGGTGGGGCCCTGCGTTGGGCTCTTCCGGCGCGGCGGGGGGCTGCTTTCCTGGCTGGGCTGGGGCGGCGCTCTCTTTCCCTCTGCGTCTCCCTGCTCTCTGGCTCTGGGGGCCTCGCGGCGGTCCTGCTGGCCCTGGCCTGGGTGGCGGTCTTGGTCGCCCGGGGGGCGGTTGTTCCCTGCCTGTTCCCGTGTGGCGCTGGGGGAATTCCGGCTGCCGCTGCTGCTGCGGCGGGGGTATGGGTGTGGGGGTGGCTGGGCGCTCCTCCTCCTTCTTTTCACATTCCACCATCCATTTTAGAAGAACATAAACACTCACCTGAGCACAGGTGTTAGCTCACCTTTGCACTAATAGTTTGCATGATTGAATGAATGAAAGATTTCACACTAGTTGGTTTAAAGGCATAAGTATGCGTTCGTGAACACTATCTGTTTTGTGTGCATGTTGACATGTGGACATTTCTGCGGCTAGCAGGTGTGTTGATAATATTTGAGTGTGTGTGAACAGGCCCCGCCCTTTTTGTACTACATTTGAACCGTACCGTAACGATAAACAACCAGTAAACCTGCCTGCTCTATGCTGCTTCATGGTCTTACCCCACTTCCCCTCCTATTATCACCCTCCTACCCCCCCTCTCTCTAACGTCCCTCTCTCTTGTTCCCCTCTTTCCTTTTCCGTCCGGTCCAACACCAAAGATTTTCAAACATGATTGAAATTAATAAAGTTTGGCCTCAATTACAAAAGGGGTTTATTCAGACATACCTTTGGTTTGTCTGAAGATGAATAACCCCTCTTGTTAGAATAAAATATGTCCAACACAAGAGGCCCTCAGCTCTCATCTGTTTGCCTAGCTGTTGGACAGGACAAGTTAAAAGAAAAAAAAAAAAAAAAAAAAAAAAAAAAAAAAAAAAAAAGGAGACAATTGAGTGGACACGACAAAGGTACGTGGCAGTGACATTCTCTGTTAGATTTCCAAAATGGCAGAGAGAGCGTTCACGCAGGTGCTGTGATGTCACATGCAAAGGCAGTCAAAGTTGGTTAAGAAGCATAACATGGGTGGGTAGCTATAATCCCTGTCCTACAGGGACTGAAACAGTGAACCACTGTAAACAAGCTCGAACATTCGGTAGCATATATCCGCAGTATTTGTTGTGTTTATACCTATCGTGCTATCTGCCAAGACTTACACTTTTTTATTGCAAGTTGTGACTCTGTGAATGCCCCTAGGAGACATGCAGCTCCTGCTGGTGGTGTAAAATGAGCACTAAAAACATTTTAAGTTAATATTTGCTAACTCAAATGTGATTTTTTTTCAATCCCTTTCTAACTCTGCTGGCATCTGTATTCATCCTGCACATACTCCAGAGTCCTCAGTGTTTATACAGTCAAAGATATGAGACACACAGCCAGATATGATTGGCAGAGGGATGAGGACGCAGAAAAATAAAAAAAAATAAGACGTGGCACAACGCAAACTTTGGTTCTATCTATCCTAACAGTTTGTTTACATGTTTGCCGTGTTTCACATTGAACGTAAACCCATAAACCCATATTCTGGGCGTGACAAGAATGCCACAAGTGATCATGGGTACTTGGTTGAAAAAAGATTGGTGGGATATGCTGAATTGTTTAAACCAAATATTTTAGAATATAGACACATGGTTTGGAAGTAAAGTTCAAGGTGAAAGAAACACAGTTCCTTTCACCGCCACTGTTTTGTGGCGTTTCTAGCAGACACAGTTTGCTTTGGGTCCCATGGACCATTCTTAATGTATGAACTGTAAACTTTAAACCTCATCCATATTTTTGCCATTTTAAATGAGTATTAATGGAATTCAAAGTAGAATTTAAGAAAGTATATAACACAATCTTCTTCTTTTCTTTTCGGCTTTTCCCTTCAGGGGTCGCCACAGCGAATAAGTCCCGCCAACAGCTCAGAGGCAAATATGAACTCCTGCCACTCTGCAGAAACTACGTCTTAGAAAATGACACAGGTTTTTTGATTTTGACTAAAACTGTCATAATCATGATGAAAATAGATTAAAAGATGATTGGATTGGGACTTTAAGCTACTTAGACAGTTTAAATGCAACAACTTTCAAATCTTTCGCTCTTTTTTTGCTTTACATACCAAATAATGTATGGTAATTCAAACAGGTTAATAATATATTATAATAATAATAATAGTAAAATAAAACAAAAAACAAAAAAATAGTTGCATTCATTCTAAAAGCCCATGTTAGTAATACTTTTGATTTGAAGGCAATATTTCAAATAAAAATCTATCGTTGATTTTGTGAAAAATACTCACTCTTAGGATCTCTGATAAATGTTTGGCTTGTGGAAAGACTGCTAACATTTTCCTTTCCAAGACAAAAAGTAAAACAAAAATTCACCTAGAATGTCTGTTGGCTTTGATTTTAAATTCCAATGGGAATAAAAGCTGCAGCTGCTCCTGGTCTCCCAAATGGATGTTCGGAAAAATCCCAACACAGATAAAAACATAGCTTAATAAACAGTAGATGATTTTTTCAAGAAAGCCAAAAACCCAAATGCAACTGCATTTGTTTGTTATGAAGAGGTTGCAACACTGCAGCACTCATACTGTATATAGTGCATCAGGGTAGAATAAAGTGTGTTGTTCTGATATTTTTGGGCTTTCATATTAAAGGTCTTAATGAAAATTTTGCATGTTACACATTTTTAACCAGAATGGTGCTCAGCAAATCTTATCTAAACAAGTTGCAGTATCATTCAGTTCTTGCAAATGTTTCGTATGAATGTTATGGTATAAGTGAATCCACTAGTCAGTTGCTTCATTAAAGGCCGGCAGTGGCTCAGATGGTTTAGCGGGTTGATCAATGATTGAAATATTGGCTGTTCGATCCCCGCTCCTTCCAGTCAACTGTTGTTGTGACCTTGAGCAAGACACTTCCCCCTCTGTGTCTGGAGTGTGGCTCCACTGGTATATGAATGTCCAGATTATAATTGGTTGAATGCATTAAAGCTGTAAAGCATTCAACCCTTTTGTTTTCCTGTTTCTCTTTATTTATTACGCCCATCTTCCGCCGTTTTTTGCTGCTTAACTCCTTCTACAATTTTTATCCTATTTTAACCATTCAAGTATTAAAATGTTCAGCTCTTTCAGCTTATTCCAGCTATGACTTTTGGTTTTTCAAATCCTTTAACTTTTCAAGATATTCAAAAATTTCCAGGATTTTTTTCTCCATTAAAATACATAGGGAAGACGTGATTCATGAGGTCGCCGGTTCAAGACCCGGCTCGGACAGTTCTTATTTTTTAACCATTGAACCATTAAAATGTTTAGCTATTTTTGCTTGTTCCAGCTATGACTTTTGTTCCTTGAATCTTTCAAGACATCCCAGGATATTCCAGGATTTTCCAAGATTTTTGCTCCATTTAAATACATGGAGAATCCTTAAAGACCTTTGCTTCTTTCAACCATTATAACATCAACATACTTTTAGCTAGAGACACCGTTCAAAGGTTAAAATGCTCACAAGGCTTTGAACTACCACATATCTTTTGAAATTACTATGGGATGGTGACACCACCCACGTTTTGGCGGCCATTCTGTGCCAAAATGTGAGGCGATTTAAAATTTCTTCAATTTTCCACATAATTTAACCATTCAACTATTACAATGTTCAGCTCTTTCAGCTTATTCCTTTCAGCTATGACTTCTGGTCCTTCAAACCCTTAAACCTATCAAGATTTTCCAGGATATTCCAAGATTTTCCAAGATTTTTGCTCCATTGGGCACAGCTTGAAAACCTTTGCTTCTTTCAACCATTATAACGTCAACATACTTTTTGCTAGAGACACCATTAAAATGCTCACAAAGCTTTGGACCACAGCATATGTTATGAAATTATTATGGGATGGTGAAAGTTTGGCAGCCATTTTGTGTTCTTCAAATTTTCAGTAGTTCAACCATTTCTTCAGGAAATTCAGCTTTCATTCAGCAGTACAGCATTCAACCCTGCATTTTCTTCTGGAAATGCAGCTTCTTCTAGTTATTTTAAAAATCTACTTTCTTTATTATTTTAACTGCAATATCATTTAATGAAAACAGTCTACAAAAATAAATAAGTGTAACTCATTTGGTCTTCACAGAATAATAATGTCACCTTCCCTAACTGTAGCTATTGTGATAAATTATTGTCTAAGAATTTTCTTTAGAAACAGCTTTTTTGTTGGTGCTTGAACACCAATTGTAGGAATTATTATCTTTCTGTTTTTTAGGAGTAGATTACTAATCTATTTCCGCCCAGTCAAGAGAAAATTAACTTTTGCTAAAAAATGTGAATGGTTGATGCTGTGATTTTAGTTCTTTTCCTCCTGCAATTACCTGAGGTTGTAAGAAGCATCTCCCTGCTCTGCATGCTTTGCTTGTTTCTCTGTTCCTGCACACCCTGAATTAGCTTTTCAGCTCTTAACTGAGCTCTGCAGAAGCCTGATAATGACACGGTCATCATCATCTATGTCAGAGCAGGGAAACATGTGAAGCAAGCAGAGCAGTAGGACACAAGTACCAGGATTTAGATAGGTAGTTTTTTTGTTTTTTAATCAAAGTCTGTTCTTAATGGTACCCTGTATTACAAAACCAACACAAACCTCAAAGCAGGGGTGTCAAAATCCAGACCTCAGTGGCCGGTGTGCTACATGTTTTCCAACCAACCATTGAAGCTCCTAATTGGCCGAACACACCAGATCAAGGTAATCAGCAGCAAATAAGACATGCTTTCTGGAAAACCAGCAGGAGTTTGACAGTCCTGCTATACAGGGACAGATGTGAAAAATAATGAATAGTTACAAATGAACAAAGACAGAAATATTTTGCCTTTTGTGACAGAGTTGTTTTGACATGGCTCAACACACAACCAGACACAAAAGCTGTGTTGCATTCCACAAGGAAGCCTCAAAACCAGAACTCAGTCTAAAGAAAATCATTTCCTGAAGGTTCAACAGTAAGTCACCAAGCTGTATTGTTACTAACTGAAAGGGGAAAAAATAAAAAATTGCTATATTTGCCTTTTTTTAATGTGCAAATTCAAAATTTCAATAGGGGGTAAAAGCAGTAATGTCTTTGCATACAACGTTTTGTTTTTTTTGAACGTCAGAGCCCCCCATGACATTCAAAACTGAATAAATAAATTATGCTCTCAAATTAGCACTTAGCTGGCACAAATTAGTATTTTGTGTGGACAAAATTAGTATTTTATGACCAAAAATTCATATTTTTGTGCACATGAAGCTGTATTTTGTGCATCGAAATTATTATTTTGCGCCCAAAAACACATATTTGTGACCACAAAATGCTACTTATTGCACACAAAAATACTAATTTGTGCCCACAAAATGCCAGTTAAATGCCAATTTGACAATTAATAGTGACCACATAACCCTAATTTGTGCGTCCAAATAATAATTTGTGTCCACAAATTTTTTATTCGAGGGGACAATTTGTCTCTGTGATTTTATAATGTTCAGGGCAAACATAGAATTAAATTGTGTTGTTTTCAGAAGCAAAAAAACAAACAAAAAACACATTTTTGTCCTTAGAGATATAGAGAGTTTCCTTTGGCTGTTTTATAAAACATAGACTCTTTACCTATAATATTTAAATGTGTGTATTTTAAACAGCTTCCCCACAAGGCTTTCTATAGGCAGCACAGCTGGATGAATAAAATAATTGATTCTGGCTCCAACAGCACTAGTGCTTCCTGTGTGAACCATGCCAGCTCATTTGCCCTGGTTCTTTTTTAGCTCAAAGCATTTGGAATTAATTTAGTGAATGTTCAGCTACATGACAGCATGATAGCTTTTTGACTCTGCTTTGAAAGGGTCGGGGAGAGGGGGGGTGGGACCTACAGGGAAATATTTACACATTTGGGACTCTTAGAATCAAAATCCAGTAGTCTGTGTGTCTGTCTGTGTTTTTCCTTTAATATGAGCTTAGGAACGCAAAACGTTCAGTCTCATTTATTACAAACACGGACCCACTGTGGCTGCAACTGTAACAAACACAAGGCAGCTTGTGTGTATGGCACTTCTCATGCAAAGAGGTAATTACAAAAACCCCTGCAATTATGTTGAGCTATTTAGCTCACTTTTAAAAGACATTAGCCGGAAACGTGTTTGTCACAACACTATTTCAGATTAAACGGTACCACCTAACACCAACAACTTGACTTACTATTTATAGATGAAAAGGTGTTTTTGGTGTATTCAACATTTTCTTGTAGAATTTTTCAAATGATGGAGGACATAAATTGAACTGAAAACAGATTTTCTGAGTTTTTCTTTATTCAAATTGTTGTGAAGCAGGAGGAGATGAAAAAATGCCATTGGAAAAAGCTTGTAGGTGTGACGTGGAACCTACTATGGGCAGGCCACAAGCTTTCTGCTCCACTCCATTCGGATGCATCCCCTTGCAGACAATTCGATCCATCATTTGAGCTGGTGTCTGGTTCAGCCTGTACGGCTGGAAAGCTCCAATATTGCTCACCAAATTTGCTTCTCTCATAATGTTACGTTGAGGTGTGAGGGTCTGTAAGCTAGTGGGAGTGAGTGTAAACCAATAGATAATGGGAAGGGGACGATGCTCCGTGCCAACATTGTAGACCACAGACTCAGAGGTGAATTTCCAATGACCTCCTGCAGAAACTATGTCCTACAAAACAACACAGTTTATTTTATTTATTTTTTTTTTTCATTTTTGGTTAAAAAACTGCATAACCATAATGAAAAGACAACTGGGAACACTTCAAATAGATCAATAGACGATCGGAGTGGGAATTATTTAGTTTTTTGTCTGGATTTTGCTATAATTTTTATTCTCGAGGCTGTTTATTTTTATAAAAAACAACATACTGGTGTCCCCACAGATGCACATAAATATGAATGTATTATTAAAATATTTTGCAACATTTGAGGGGGAATTATTATTATCAAAAAGAATTATGCAGTATATGGGATTTGGCTTAGCTCTATATTATTTTGGCTTAAAGTCATAGGATTCATTTGTTTGTGTTTGTTCTGTCTTATGACCTCCCAGAAAAGCTGTTGGCTACTTTTGTAAAAGGAAAATACTGCAATCATTATTTTTTTTGTTTTCAAGATGTTGCCATGTTTAGTTTTTTATCCTGTAGATCTCAGGTCCAGGTGCTGCATTTACACTTGACTTCATGTCTTACCTCTGCTATAGCCTTCCAAGATAAAGGTTTTATTTATCTGTTTATTTTTTTATCCTCAGCATTTGATATGCCAGAGTGCTCACTGCTTCAAGGCTTGATCTGTAGGTGCTATTTTCTGTGCTGTGTCATGGGTCACTCTGAGTTGAGAGCTGATATCATCATATAAACGGACTCACTATACTGAGGCACCCTTTAATGTCTAAAGAGCTCAGATTCCAGAGTCTGGATTCCAGGCTTAGAAAAAAGGCCAAGCTGGACAGTGAAACTATTGAAGACAAGTCAGTTTTTTATAGGCTCCACATAAAGGAATTTAATTATTTTTGTCTTATGAATTTAGATCAAATGAATTGGTTAATTTTTTATGAGACTTAGAGTGAAATGAAAAAAACTGTAACAGTGTTTATTGTTGCTTCATGTGGAGACTCATTCATTCAGCCACTAATTATCATTCATGATGCTGAAAGGATCATACATTTTTAATCAAGCCTTGTTTTCCTTTGCAGCTATACACAATCTGTGTTTGTCACAATTTTAAAGGGGTCATTCTTGGACCCTAAATATTGATCTCTTTTTTTATGCTTTCATCACTAAATATTTTGGTCTTAGTACAATGTTACAAAGATTTAACCAGTGGATTGTTCAGACGCACCAGAGAATGAAATACATAGTACAGTTGAACATTTTGTTCCCGAGCTTAAAGTGTGGGAGGAAAGAAAAAAGTTAAAAAATAAAGCCTGAACTATTTTTCAGATTCAGTGTTTGTGTGTGTGCTTTCTTTAGAAGCATGCCACAGCAGCACTGTCCACTCTACAGATGAGATCACAGGCTTATGCAAATAGAACTCGCCGAGGCTGCATGTGGCATTTTACTTTGAAAATCAAGTCGGTTCCCTTTGCTTCCTCCCTTTCTCCTCCAACAAAGGCTTCCTGTCAACTTTATCCTATTTGTGTGAAGGGATGTGCTTCATCCGCTGCAGCACTGCTGAATTACCACCCATTCTTTAAAATGTTTCAAAGTTATAATAGGGAATTTATTTTTTGATAAAGACACTGATCTAATGAATTACATATGCAGTTTGGGGGACTTTTGTCCAAAATGCGACAGATTCTTATTTATTCGTATAACTCCCCATTATCTGGATGAAACAGCAGAGAAAATGAGTATGTTATACTTTGTTTATATTGTAGGTTTGGTCACTTGAAAAGAAACTGACACTGTCATCTTAATAGTTGGCTTACAAGAACAGTGAGATAGCAAATCATAAGAAAAATTAAAAAATAGACTTTAAAAAATGTAAATTAACTTATTTGTTTTTAATTGAGAGAAATAGGTTTTTGAGCTCTGACAATACTTGGAAATATTTGGCAAAAGCCTGGCAGCACAGAGGTCAGACGTTTCTTGTAGTTGATGATCAGGATGATCAGGAGGAATTTTGGTCTACTCTTCTTTACAGATGACTTCTAAATCATTTAGATTTAGAAGCTCTCTGTATGTGTTTTCTACAGGACTGAGGTCTGGAGACTGCCTGAGTCACTCCGTGACCTTGACATGTTTCTTCTTCAGCCATTCCTTGGTTGTCTTGGCTGGATGTTTTGGGTCATTATCCTGTTTGAAGACCCATCCACCAACCAATTTGAAGCTTACTTAAGATTTGATGGTACGTGGCACCTCCCATCCACACGGTGAAGTAGTCAAGTCTAATTGACTGATTCTGTGGACAGGTGTCTTTAGTTCAAACTGGTGTCTTCAAATCAGGTGACAGGTTGATTAGGAGAGTCAAATGGTCCTTGTGAACCAGCACTTTTAACGCTTACTAGGGAATCAAACACTTAATTCCCTCAATGGAATGCAAATAAATTTCTAGAATTTGTTTGAAGTGATTTTCTTTATTTTTCTTGTAATTTTCTATGTTTCACTGTTTAAATTAATCTACCATTAGAATGACAGACTGTCAATCCTTTAAAGTGGATAAACTTACAAAATCAGCAAATACTTATTTTTCCAATTTCCAGGAAAAAGTGTATCTTTTGAAAATGGACAGAGATGTACAGTATTTATCAATTTGACCTCCCCCCAACCTTTTGTTTTTGCAAAACAGGAATTGCCATTTACTTTTTAAACCTAAACAAGGTGAGGTCATATTTTTGCACCACTCTGTATTAAACAATTTTTTTTGTATGTGAGACTGCGTGTGTGTGTGATTGTGGACATTCTACCCTGCGACAGACTGGCGACCTGTCCAGGGTGCCCCCTGCATTCACCCACAAGTGGCCGGGATTGGCTCCAGCATCCCCGTGACCCCAAAAGGGAATAATCGCAAGAAGATGAATGAATGAATGAATGAATGAATGAATGAATGCATGAATGAATGAATGAATGAATGAATGAATGCATGCATGCATGAATGCATGCATGAATGAATGAAGTGTTGGATTGAATGTTTTCAACCATCTGTATCTTTATTTAATCTGCCATTTTTACATCTTCCACTCTAATTATCATCTGAGCTGGCTGCTAGGACATTATTTAATTTCATTCACATAGTTGTCATTCTTAAGATAATACATTATGGTAATGTGAAGCCACTTTTTTGTTAAATATGTAAATATGAAATATACGTATATATGAACATATGTTATAGCCCAAAAGTTTTGGGCTTGTGTTACTTCAACTCAACTAGTGTTTGAAGTGTTTTGGTGGCTGTTTGGAATCTTAAATGCAGGTGAACTCAACAGCAACACATGAAAAAGATTATGTTGGTAACACTTTAAATGTTTATTCTTCAGTGCAAATCGCAACCTTGCTCAATTGCACACTAGTAGTCAAACTCTGTCCTCAGTCTGCAAAGTATAAAGGGCTGCTGTGTAAAATCAGAGAACTATTTTAAATGAAATTGAAAGCCCCACTAATCTTTGATTATTGCACACTCTATGCGCAAGTATGTTTGTACACGTCTGAGGTACTCAACAGCTTTGCTCTGAAAGGGCTTTTCATAATTAAAATGGTCATACGTTGCTTGCATATGCTTTATCACACTGTAGGAAGAGTTTGATTGGCAGGAATCGGTCATAAATAAAAATATTTCATACCCAGTCCTTTAATTTAAATCCAGATAGTTGAAAGAGAGATAGGAGAAGCTTTTTGAATATTCTGCTAACTTTTCTATGGTTACACGGGTCACTGCTGACTGTCAAGACTTCACAAAGGGACAATGGTTACAGTCACACAAAGCTTAAAATGTACTCATCTTAATCAGAACAGGTTCCTCAACCAGTCAGAATACTTCAATAAAGCGCTCGATTTCTCTCTAGCATGATGTCAGTTTTTACTCCTGCCTGTCATAATTTCATCCACTGGAACTTGATTCAATGTTCTTTTCTAATATTTCCTTCGGTTTCATTCAAGGTAACTATTAGTACTTTTTTATTTATGAATATCAGTTGGAGTTCTTCACAATTTACTTCATGAATAACCTTCCAAACAGATTTTCTTTTTTAAGTAAAATTAATTTTTATATTGATTTTATTTCTTTTCTAGAACATAAGTGTTGTTGCTCTATTATCCAGGACGGTTGAATGGCACCTTTAAGATCAGTAACAGATAACACAGTAGTTCGACATTTCTGAGTGAGACCTTGAGTAGAACAGCTCTCATAGTCTTAGTAGTCTTATTCATTATTTCTTCAATTATGACAAAGGTCTTTCGAAGTAATTTGGTAAAATTCCTTTTTTTCTTGTCTTAGTTTTTGTAGCATTCACAGTTTTTTGAAAACACAACTCTTAATGATCTACAAGCTTTTCATATTTGAACATAGTGTGCTGCATGAATCTGAAGATAATGTCTAAAGTGGCGACAGAAAATTTAAAGCCCAAATACTACCACATGATTAAGCTTTAGTGTCCTTCAAATGTTTTCTGTTTCATGTCAAACTACGTCAGCTCTCTGCAATGCACTTTAGTAACATTAAGTCGTAGCAGCAAACTGTCCACAGGCCCATTCCAGCTAGTCAATATGATAATGACTAATTAATAATAATAATAATAATAATAATAATAGTAATAATAATAATAATACTTATTATTATTATTATTATTATTATTATTATTATTATTATTATTATTATTATTATTATTATTATAAATTATTATGTTATTATTAATTATTAATGATAATAGAAATAATAATTAATCTATATGAATGCAAGCTCTGTGCTTTTAAGCGTCTGTGTATCTAAAGAGGTGTAATGCAAGAACCATTTTTTCTAATTGTTGTTTTTCTACACAGACCTGTCTAGACATTTTTAAGAAGAGAGAGCTATTCTAGCCTAAGAAAAAACATCAGAATAACAGGGGGAAAAAAGATTAGCAGACTTTTCATGTTTCAGAGTGTTACATTTTATCAGAATTCACTGTATTTAAGTCACTCTGGGGTGTAAGTCGCAGCAGCCACACAATGCATAATATTTGAGAGTCCTTTGGGGAGAAAATGATTTAAAAAAATATGGGAATAAGAACTGACATTTCATCTGAAAGAGCAAATCATAACATAATAGACAACAATAGTCGACTGAATATATCCACGCTTCACTACAGTAACACACTGACGCTTAATTATCCTCTTGAAACACAGGGGGAAACTGGTCCATTACTTTAACATATTAATAGCATAATAAAAAAATATTCAGATTACCATGGCATAAAAAACCATGCTGACAAGTCAGCTCAACTCTTTATATCACTTCGAAACACTAAATCCGTTGAATTCCGCCAGACCCGGCATAAGACTGAGCGGCACATCTTCATGCTGTCAGTTGCAAACACACACACCTACAGCGCCCTCTAGTGGTTATTGATGTAATTTGTTTTAATAATATTTAAGTCGCACCTGAGTATAAGTCGCACAGCTGGCAGAACTAGGCTAAAAAGGCTGACCCATTTTTCGGTGAATACGGTGCAAAATTTTTACAAATTTTTAAAAATGATCTCAACTTATATTGTAAGAGTAGTTCCTGTGACGAAAGAAAACCCACTGTTTTGCTGTTGCAAGTCATTCTCTGTACTCACCTACTCAAAATGGAGTAAAAGTTTTGCTTGTCGTGTGATTTTTCTCCTACTCACATCCTGAAGAGCTGCGCAAATGCCATCACCAGAAAAATCCCACACAGCTGTATATTTTGCTCTACTTTATACCACATATGACCTTATGTACCGTATACTTATTTATTTATATTCCTCCTGAAAGTGTATAACACAACTCAAACACAACTTATTTACTTTTCCTGTATTAAAATTAGTCGTCTTATTGATTTAAAAAAAAAGGCAATCACGTTTTTTGGGCTTTGGGACATGACCGCAAATGACAGGGCTTCTTGCCAAACAATTTTATTTATTTTTCTTTTTTATAAGCAATTTCACTTAGCGATGTTTCCTTGAACTGCCGCCATACTGCCACAATGATAAATATGAAAAACCAGGAAGTCCTCCATTCAAATAATGAATTTACAACTTTTCTCAAATTAAAAAGCTGTTAATTCTTACAGCTGGGATAGAGTTCAACTTTTTACTTCAATATCTGAAAATACATGAAAGATCTGTGGTAATATTTTACTTTTATCCTGATTGAGGCAGAGATCTTCACCGGACTACCAGAGCTTTTTTTTTAATCAATTTTATCAATTTAGTTTTATCTTCAATGTAAAAAAATGTGGTTGTGAAATTTGGAACACGTATTTCTGTGATTTAGTTAGACAGAAAACACTCAAATTGTCAAGAATTGAATAAACGTCTTGTAAATGTTTTTTTCTCTTTCCTTGGTCTCACAGTCGTGGATGGGGCTGGTGTCTTGATGACGTCCCTGTCAAGGACAGACTGTCTGTCAGCTCAGTTCTCCCTGGACAACTGTACAGCGCCGTCCATCAGTGTCGTCTTCAGTACGGATCCAAGTCCCTGCTCTGCGATGACATGGATGTAAGATCAAGTTACACAGCAATTCAGACAAGCATTCACTGAGGCTCCAGTCAGTCTTTTTACGGTAGAATTTAATAAATATATACTGCAAATTAGAAAAAGATGCAACATGAAGCAACATTTATTGTTTTATATCTATTCACTATTGAATCACAAGCTTTTTCACATGTTAAATGGCATGTACTTATGCTGCAAAATGTTACTTTCTTCAAAGCACTTTAAAACCACAGTCTCTCATCACACACATTCCATCACCCATGTCATGCCAGGCGCTGACCAGGCCACTGCTAGAAATGTGGGGCACAGTGTCTTGCCCAAAGACACTTTAACACTTGGGTGGCTAGCACAGATGCGCAATATATTTTTTAGAGCACTTTATGCAAACGCAAAGCAATATACTTTGATAATGACTCCTGTAAGTTTAGCCAGAAGCAAGCATTGAAACTTGAATAGAAACATATGTATTTTAACAGATGATCTGGTTGACCTTTCAAAAAATGTTTGCCTTGTGGTCAAAATTAGGCTACGTTCACACTGCAGGCTGAAACAATTCAGATTTTTTTTGCCCCTACGCGACCTGTATCTGATCTTTTCATGACAATCTGAATGACACAGATCTGATCTTTTCAAATGTGACCCAGGCCACTTGGGTATGTGGTCCTGAATCCAATACGTATCCGATCTTTTGAAATACGACCGCCGTCTGAACGGGCAGGCCGACCCCTACGTCATTGATACGCTACAAAAGTCATCATTCTGCGTTGAAGTAGGCGGGAACGAAAACATAAACAACAACCATGGCATACGATGCTGCTGAGACCAGTCAGTGGAAGGGAAGCGAGGTCACTGATTTGATCCATATTTGGGGTGACAGCTTTATTCAGGCCAAACTCAAGGGCTCTTATCCCAACCAGGCGGTTTTTGAAAACATTTTGTAGCGAAATGGCCGTGGTTTCTTGATGGAGAAATAACCATGTTATCTCCAGCTTTAGCGAGAATGTTCTAGCAGTCATCAAGCTGAGTGTTCTGCCTGTTTCCCCACATTTTCTTTAAGGTTCTCAGTTTAGTGACACCATAACCAGCCCAGATGGTGACTTCTAAAGGATTGAACATACATTCTAATGCAGGGGTCGGGAACCTTTTTGGCCAAGAGAGCCATAAACACCAAATATTTTTAAATGTAATTTCGAAAGAGCCATACAATAATGTTGTGTCTCTTTCCCACACTGATGCACGGAGACTTAACCTCTTTTAAGGTTCTTTATTCTGGTTACTGTAGACCACAACAAACGCCATACAACTAATTCATCAACTCCTGAATCTCTCCTGCCGAGACGAGAGAGAGCGCTTCTCCCAACTTTATATTCACCTGCTCCCGCTCCAACCCTCCCATTTTCCTTATTCGGCCCATAGCTGAACCCCATTGGTCCAAATTACCTAACAACAGGCTGAGCGACAGAACTGAGAGCCAATCAGATCTCTGCTTGATGCCTTCAATGAACCCCAGAACTTTTAACGCGGCCCGACAGCCAAGTTAAACTCAGTCCGCGACAATATTTTTAAAACTAAATATACAAGTGAATGTGTGCATTTGATGTAATTTCAACATTTTTAAAGTACAATAAGTCTGTGGATCCTTTTTAATAACATTGTTATGCTGTTGCTAATAAATGATGAGTATTTCTCGTGGTAGTTTTGTTGTCTAGTCTGGTTGATACGTGGTGAGTTTCTGCTTCATGCAGGCGTTGAGACTTTAAACGTGATCTTAGGTTGGTCTGAATGTTCTGTAGATGTGACAAAGACTGCTCACATGCAGACATGGAGCCAAACATACACTCACACGCTGCAGTGAGTGACGGGCAGCGGGTTTTACGTTTTTACAATCCCTGCGCGATTCACCTGCAGCCTGTCCCCACAACACCTCACCCCCACCCTCTGCTTTCTCTCTCACACATCCCGTCCCCGCAACTGCGCGCTCTTTCTCAGAGACGAGAGCGCGCAGTTTTAGGCACGGCAATTCACAGTTTTCCGGGTGGTACAAACTCTGTGAAATAGATAATAGTAAACTGATAGTTTTTTCTCCAAGCACCGCTACTACTGCGCGCCTCTGGCATCGCATCGCGCCCGAAAAGGACTGGTCTAATGAAAAAAAGTAAAATTAAAGATTTGTCTGCGAGCCACATGTGACCATCAAAAGAGTCATATATGGCTCGCGAGCCATAGGTTCCCGACCCCTGTTCTAATGGGTCCAATACAAAACAATGTGTCACATGATCATAAACTTAATTTGTGGGCAGTCCGCTGGTGTTGATATGCAATTTTGTGAGAAAAAAATAGAAGATCAAAAACCTCTCTGATATCTTTTGGCTAAAGCCGCCTGGTAGTTTGGTTCTGCTTTGGTGGGCATCACCTGTGTCCAGGTGAGGGATCTGAAACACAGCAATCAAAATCGTTCTAAAGAAGTTAACTTGTTTGTCTAAGGAACACCGACCTGTATGGTGCCTTAAACCCCTGCAGGGCGTTAATTTGATATGGTTTGAAACTGAAAGCATGTTTTAAGATGAATGATTTACTTTATAATACAACATCTAGGGTCATTTTGATTCTATTATAGGTTGATCAGTGTGAGGGATCGAGCGGCCAAAGAGGACAACAGAAGTTTCACAAAAATGAAAATTTTAATTTTCTCAAAACATGTAAAAAGATGAACAAACTGGGCCCGTAAAAGAGGTCAACAGAAACATAATTAACTCAGGCAATAACTTTAACTTAACCAACTGAACAGACCAAGTAACAGAAACAAACTGACCTAACCAAAGACACAACAGGGGAACATATATAGTGGCTGATCAGACCACTTGAGAAACATGGGGGGGGGGAACTAACATGACTACAAAAGACATTTAACAAAGACTATAAAGACAAGACTAAACACAAAACTTGGCCTCTTAGTGGACGAGAAAAATCATCAAAAGTGGAACAAAATGAATAATGAACAACAGAAGCAAAGCAAATAAACATTAAATAAGTCCATTGGTTTCTCCCCTGGAGGCTTCAGTAGATGGTGCCTTCCTAATTGCCTGGCTGGAGTATTTAAAGGCTGTGAAGACTTGAGCTCCTGCTTTGCCAGTCCTCACAGCACAGCTCCAGGAGCAGAACCTCAGCCACACCCGTAGCGACCAGTAGCCCCCTCAGCACTGGCAACTCAAAAACAGGTGACATTAATTAAACAAACCAAAATAAGTAAACTAAACAAGTGTCCATGTGCTAGAAATTATTGAAAATAAATAAATGTATATTTTAACTCAAAGAAATGTGTGCATTTATTTAAGAATAAAGAATCTGAAATAATAAAATTAAAAAGAAAGTGTGCAATGCTGAAGGGAGGTTACCGCCATGTTGTTTGTGGGTGTGGCAGGGTATGCTGCCATCACACTCCCCTCCCCTTCCAAACTCTCGCCGGTAGAACGAGAGAGGTAGTCAGCCGTGGCGTTGTCCTTGCCCGGGATGTACTTCACTTTATAGCAGAAGGGCTGCATGGCAAGATACCATCTTGTTATCCGTCCATTGGTATCCTTCATCCTCTCCAGCCAGGATAACGCCTTGTGGTCAGTCTCCAGGGTAAACTCTCTCCCTAAAAGGTAATATTTGAACGAGTCCATGGCCCACTTGATCGCCAACGCTTTCTTCTCGACGGTTGAATAACGAGTTTCTCTGGGCATCAGCTTCCGACTTATGTAAGCCACTGGATGTTGGTCTCCTGGAGCTCCCTGGAGAAGCACAGCTCCAATGCCCCTCTCAGATGCATCAGTTTGCAGAGTAAAAGGTTTGTCAAAGTCTGGGCTGTGAAGTACTGGGTTGGTACTTAATGAACGCTGTATGTCCCGGAAGGCCGCCTCAGCCCTGGTGGTCCATCAAATCTGATTTGGAGATTTTGAGCCAGTCAGGTCTGTCAGTGGAGCAGCTCGGGCTGAGAAGTTTGGAATAAACCGGTGGTAAAAGCCCGCCATGCCAAGAAATGACCTCAGCTGCTTCCTGGTTTTGGGAAGAGGACAGGACTCAATTGCTTGAATTTTGTTAACCTGTGGTCTTATCAACCCCCCTCCAATAGTAAAACCCAGGGACTCCGTTTCAGTCTGGGCAAGAACACACTTGGCTGGATTGACTGTCAGTCCCACTGAATGTAGACACTCCAGAACTGTCTTAAGATGTTCTAAATGTTCGTCCCATGTTGTGCTGTAAACAACAATGTCATCCAGATATGCACATGCAAAGCCATCAAGCCCACCGAGTACCTGGTCCATGAGTCTCTGGAAAGTTGCTGGGGCACCATGTAATCCAAATGGGAGAACAGTAAACTCAAAAAGGCCCCAGGGCGTCCGGAAAGCTGTGTACTCTTGTGACCGAGCAGTAAGGGGTACCTGCCAATAACCTTTGCAGAGGTCAATGGTGGTTAAGTACTTTGCTTTCCCCAGACGCTCAATGAGATCGTCAATCCGAGGAGTCGGATAGGAGTCGAATTTTGACATTGCATTCAGGTATCTAAAATCAATGCAAAATCGAATCGACCCATCTTTCTTTGGAACCAAAACCACCGGATTACACCACTCACTTTTTGAAGGCTGGATAATCCCAAGAGACAGCATGAAGTCCACCTCCTTTTTTAATGGAACTAGGAGACGCTCTGGGATCCTGTAGCTCATCCGCCTTACAGTGGCATGGTCCTTCAGCACAATGTCATGTTCCACAAGACTGGTGCGTCCTGGGCGCTCCTGAAATACCTCAGGATTTATTAGTGCTTTCACCTGAGATTGCTGGTTTGAAGGTAGATGGCTTAAATCTGGAGTGGTGGCAGTTGATGTTGGCAGAAATTCAACCTCCTCCTCCTTAACATTCTGGATGAGCAGCACCTTGGCCTCCTCCTCAGCTCTTGGGAACCATTCCTTTAAAAGATTCACATGCAGCACTCTGCTGGAACGTGCATGACCTGGAGTAGACACCTGGTAAGTTGTGGCTCCAAGTTTTTTGTGCACCACAAAAGGACCTTGCCATTTGGCCAGCAGTTTACTGTCGCTTGTTGGGAGCATCACAAGAACCTTCTGACCTGGGAGGAAGCTTCTGTGTCGCGCTTTCCTGTCATACCAGCTCTTCTGGTACCGCTGAGCATCAGCCATGTGGTCTTGAGCCAGCTCACTCATCTTCTGCAGTTTTTCTCTCATCTGTAGGACATAGGAAACTACATTAACAGGCCCCTCCCTCCCCTGATCTTTGTCCCAGGTCTCCCTCAGCAAGGTCAAAGGTCCCCTTACTTCAAACCCATATAGAAGTTCAAATGGGGAAAACCCAGTTGAGGCCTGAGGAACCTCCCTGTAAGCAAAAAGGAGGTAAGGAAGCCACTGATCCCAGTCAGAACCAGTATCATTAACAAACTTACGGAGCATCTGCTTGAGTGTTTGGTTAAACCGCTCAGTCAGTCCGTCCGTCTGTGGATGATAAGGGGTTGTTCGAATACTCTTTATGCCCAGGAGCTGGTAAACCTGTTTGAGCAGTGTAGACATAAAGTTTGTCCCCCGGTCTGTTAAGATTTCTTTAGGGAAACCCACTCTTGAGAAAAACTGCACCAGAGAGAATGCAACAGCTTTTGCCTTGACACATTTCAAAGAAAAGACTTCTGGGTATTTTGTAGCATAGTCTGTAATCACCAGCATGTAACGATTTCCAGTTCTGCTTCTTTCTACAGGGCCAACAACATCCATGCCCAAACGTTCGAAAGGAGTCCCAATTATTGGAAGAGGCTGGAGCGGAGCTTTCACTGAACTTTTCATGGATGTCTTCTGGCACTGAGGGCAACTCTTACAGTATTGGTCAACATCTGCATGCAAGCCAGGCCAATAAAAGTGTTTAACAATGCGAGCAGTAGTCTTGTGCTTCCCCAAGTGGCCAGCCCAGGGAATAGAGTGGCCCAAGTTGAGTATTACATCTCGGATACTCTGAAGGACCACTAGCTGCTTTGACCACGCTGATGATATAGAACACCATCATTCAGAAAAAACTCCCTCCTTTTCTTGAACTCAGTCGACTCTTTAGCTTTCAGAAAGCAGAAGGACAGAGTTGGATCATCATGCTGCATTTTACTGATGTCATTGGGCAACTCAAAACCCAAAGCACTGTCTGGAGTTGCTTCAGTTGTTGGCTTTACAGCTGTGTGCTTAAATTTCTCTTGCCTCCGTTGACTACGTGGCTTGCGAGACTTTCCCGGGTTTGTCTCTAGCTCAGCATCATAGAACGGCAAAGCACTGAGAAGTTGGGATTGCGCCTCCTCAAGTTGAGTCTGTGCCCTTGTAACCGCAACATTGCTATTTCCTTTTGTCTCCAACAAGTCAAAAAGAACAGGAAGGTCATGACCTAGGACCACTGGAAAAGGCAGATCATCCACAACGCCAACATTTAACAAATATGTCTGACCTTGGACTTCAATATAAAGTTCAGCAGTGGGGTATATTTTCCTATCCCCATGAACACAGCAGATTGAGATGGTCTCACGGGTACAAATAATATTAGCTGGTACATGCTGTCTCTGCACGAGAGTCTGTGTGCTGCCAGTATCCACAAGAGCCTTATGACTCTTCCCATTAATTCGTACAGTGGTCAGTTTCATGGCTTCACCTTCTTGGGTTTCTGGTGGAAGACTTTGGTATGGAACAAGACACATTTGAGTGAGCTTCACTGGATTTTTCGGACATAATGGTTTAATGTGTCCTTCCTGCCCACACAAATAACAGATTGGTGTTTTACTGGAAGGCTTTGCCGGTCTTGTCTGTTTTTCTTCCCCCAAAGGAGTTCTATTCGTACCTGGGGCAGACCTCTGATGGTATTGATGGTTTGCTGACCTTCGAGAGTCTTTGGAGGCCTGCCATGCAATGTTGCTCCATGGAAGGTTTTTCTTTCGAGCAGCCACAAAAACCTCTGCCAGGGAGGCCACTTCAGCTGCCGAGTTAGGACCATGTTCCTTTATCCAAATCTGAAGCTCAGGTGACACCATTCTTAAATATTGTTCCATGATTATTATTTCAGCAATTTCTTTTGTTGTTTTACCTTTAGGCTGAATCCACTTGTCATACAGCTCTTTCAGTCTGGCATACAGTTCCTTGGGAGTCTCCTCAGGTCCAACTTCCAAGGAGCGAAACCGTTGCCTGTAAGACTCAGGGTTGATGTCATATTTGTGCAGAATGGCAGTTTTCACTTTGTCATAATCCTGTGAGTCATCAAAATCCATGCCAACATAAGCACTCCTAGCCTTACCAGTGAGCAGTGGAATAAGGTGGAAAACCCAGTCAGATCTGATCCACTTGCAAGCTGTAGCAATTCTTTCAAATGTTACAAGGAAATGTTCAACATCATCATTTTCTGTGAGTTTTTCCAACCTTGGCTCTCTAGAAAAATGAGGTCGACTAGGTGCCGGTGGTTCACATTCTGGAGCAGATGTTGGTTGTGAAGATTGATTTTCAAAGTTTGACACATCTGAAGGATCAGGTGCTGATGAAGTGAGTTCTGGGATAGGAGAAGTGCGGGCCTGCACCTCCATCTGAAGAAGCTGAAACTGGTGCTGCAGAGATTTTAGACGATGTTCTTGCTGTTTAGCTTCCTCCTGAAGTTGCAGGTCTCTGGCTTCCTGTTTTCCCATGAAAGCTTGGAGAATATCAGTCAGATTTTTCAATGTTGGCTCATGTGTGTCTTCACCCTCAGTACCTGGTGCAACCCCTGTAGCTCCAGCCTCATGTTCTTCCTCTTCACGGTCTCCAAGTCCACTATTAATGTCCTTGTTCTCTGTCCGAGGTCTCACAACTCTTCCTCCACAATGCATGGTATACTCCACAATAAACTGCAGGTGTCAAAAAAGGGGAGAAAAAAAAATTCTGTGTCCTCAATTGCTGATCCCACTTCTGACACCACATGTGGGGGATCGAGCGGCCAAAGAGGACAACAGAAGTTTCACAAAAATGAAAATTTTAATTTTCTCAAAAAATGTAAAAAGATGAACAAACTGGTAAACCGTAAAAGAGGTCAACAGAAACATAATTAACTCAGGCAATAACTTTAACTTAACCAACTGAACAGACCAAGTAACAGAAACAAACTGACCTAACCAAAGACACAACAAAGGGGAACATATATAGTGGCTGATCAGACCACTTGAGAAACATGGGGGGGGGGAACTAACATGACTACAAAAGACATTTAACAAAGACTATAAAGACAAGACTAAACACAAAACTTGGCCTCTTAGTGGAAGAGAAAAATCATCAAAAGTGGAACAAAATGAATAATGAACAACAGAAGCAAAGCAAATAAACATTAAATAAGTCCATTGGTTTCTCCCCTGGAGGCTTCAGTAGATGGTGCCTTCCTAATTGCCTGGCTGGAGTATTTAAAGGCTGTGAAGACTTGAGCTCCTCCTTTGCCAGTCCTCACAGCACAGCTCCAGGAGCAGAACCTCAGCCACACCCGTAGCGACCAGTAGCCCCCTCAGCACTGGCAACTCAAAAACAGGTGACATTAATTAAACAAACCAAAATAAGTAAACTAAACAAGTGTCCATGTGCTAGAAATTATTGAAAATAAATAAATGTATATTTTAACTCAAAGAAATGTGTGCATTTATTTAAGAATAAAGAATCTGAAATAATAAAATTAAAAAGAAAGTGTGCAATGCTGAAGGGAGGTTACCGCCATGTTGTTTGTGGGTGTGGCAGGGTATGCTGCCATCACAATCAGCTTTCTGGCCACTTTTAAAACTTACTTGTCCATCATGTTTTCAAAGTTTGAGCCTTTCATGAATAAATATTCCAGCAGAGTTCTCAAATCAAATCAGTGATTGCGTATCCATCCATAAATTGCTGCTTGTCACTTCTTGTAAAGGTGTGGATTCTACTGGGTTGATGCTTTCTGAAGCACTGTCCTCAGAAATTCACTAAAACATTCATTAAGATAGGTCTTAAAGCTCTGCATGACCTTGCCAAGGTTAGACCTTAAAGATTCAAACCTGTCAGATCAGATTTAAATTCTGATCTCTTCACTAAAACTGCCCAAGACCAAGAAGAAGAAAGAAAATTCCTTTTAAAGTTGTACTGATTGAAATTGTATGTATATATTTATCCTTACAAGAGTTTGTTCTTTTTTAGTTCTAAACAATTTACTAGGAATGTCTTGATTAGAAAACTTTTCAAGGTTTTTTGACAAACAACTTACTGAAAGTAATGATATGGACCAAACGTTTCCAAGAAAAGGCAATAGTGGAAGTAATTGAATATTATGGAAACAGCTTCACTTAGTATGGATGTACATGGGGCACTGTGTGCAGACACAGAGGATGTGCTGAAGTCGATAATGTCTTTGCTTCCATAGATATTTTTTGACACAACAGTTCCATGGAATCAGAGGAGTTGCTCACGGCAAAAAGCTCTGTGTGAACACCCATCTACTGTATTTTCGATAGGAAGCTTGGCATCAGACGTTTCTCCTCTGGTGCTGTGAGAGTACCCTCTTCTATAGGGGTGCTGGAAAGTAGGACGGAAACTCACTGTAAAATAACTCACAGTGAACCTTTATTTTCTATGTAGTGTTGGTTCAAACAAAACTACTGGTAATACTATATCCCGAAATGTAGTACAATTAAACAAAAGCAAACATACACACCAAGCATGTGTTTAGCATATTCAAAATAATGCTAAAAAACAGGCATTCTTAAAAGCGCTTTAGAGCCGATGGTGTTCACACTGGACTGTTGCTGCCCGATACTAGTGCATGAACTCACAATCGGAAGAGACGTGGTGCCACATTTCTGAATGGTGCAAATCTCGTGAATCTTGCTCCAGGTTTTTTCTTTTAAAGCTCTATTCCAATATATGAAAGACTTAGGCTTATACAATTCCAGTTGGGCATGAACTGCAATTATTATTTCCTCTTTCATGTTTAATTTCAAATGGTTGGCACTTCCATTAATCAAAATAGGATGCTATCCATACATCACTACCAAATCCAAGTTTCTGATTAGTCACAGTTATACTGGTTTAATTTTTAATGTGCGTTCACTGGTCGCAAATAGACGCAGAGGCCTGAAACACCCATTTACGCAAAAACAATACACAAAAACCCATTGACTAAACATTGCAAAAATATAGATTTATTTACAACTGCTATTTGCAAAAAATATTAACAAATGCCCACCAACTAAAAAACTACTCTGAGTTTAGCCAAGTAAACCCCTGGAAATGAAAGTGATAGTAGCCCAGTGCGCTCACCTCTGCCCTTACTTAGTATAACCTTAAATTTCTTTAACAACCTTGTTTTTCTCATAAACAAAATAAAAAATTCATGAGCAGCTCTATTAGTTATAGCCCCTCCAATAATATTTTGATCTATTGTAAAATCGTTTCCAGTGGTCTTATGTTTATGTCATTTGATAGCCAAAAAGGTCAAAAAACCTGTGCCATTTTTCCGGACAGTTTCTGCAGAGCGGCAATAGTTTTTTTAGAAAACTGGTGTGAAGCACCTATGTAACCAAGAGAATCTTTTTCATCTGCTCCTGATCTACAGCAATTTGACTAAAGAAATACTTTAAGAAATACTAATTTTGAGCCTATTTTTTAAGACATCCTCCATCATCAAAAAAATGCCAGCATGTTTCAAACACAAAAACACATAATTGGAGTGAATGTTCAACACGTGTTTATATTTCAGCTTGTCTTCAGTTTACCCATTCATTCTTTGAACATTCTACATAGCCCTGCGTACTTGTCACATGTCATTATTACATGTCCTATTATCTCAGTGTCAGCACTAAATTCCCATTTCCCACTCACATGTTTGCCCACCATTAAATGCTGTTGGTTTAGAAAAGTACATCCCAATCTAAGTCTGGATAGTACATTGTCTTCCCCACTGGTCATTCCAATATACACCATATTCCCAGCTCTCTTCTGTATTGCTCTTCTCTGCTTTAAGTTTTCAGCCTTTTAAAACTGCTCCCACTGATTAGCTCCATGCTGTCAACTAGCCTCAATCAATCAGCTGATGCGATGGCAATCAGCAGGTTTTAGAAGGGACAGCTCCTGCACAGAGAGAAAACAATGCTCACACATGCAAAAGGTAACACGTGTCAAGGTTTGGACTATATCACGAATACCTGGGGAACACAGTGAAGCTTAATTTGGTTTTATACTTTAAATTTCCCATCAAGCAGAAAAAAGTCTCTGGATCTAGAAGTGAAAGGTATTTAAATGGTAACTTCCCCCACTTACTGCTACTTTGACCTGCTTAAATGTGCCTTAAACTAACTGTTGAGTGGTTTATTTGCTTAATTAGTGTCTCGCATAAGATTTCAAAGCTGGGTGAAGTGTCAGTGAATAGGTCTTTACTCTAGAGACAATTTTAGTGGAGCCACACAAGACTAAATCAAGTTGCTCCTGTCCTCATTGGCTTTTCTTTATTATTATTTTTTCACACGTTAAGTGATGATCATAATAGCACTGAACAAAATTATAAACACAACACAGAGATACATCCAGAGATCCATCCCTGAGGTGGGAGGGATCATCTCGGCAAAGGAGAAGTGCTCGCTAACACAGAATGGTGTCCTGTGTATGTAGAAATCTTTTAAGTTTTAGGTGATGAGTTCATCTCGTGACAAATGGGAGCAAAAAACAAAAGTTTGTTTGCTGTATAAAAAGGATTTTCAATTATTAGTTTAATCAGTTTTATCGATAAACACAAGCTAATTAGTTATTTAATGGAGTAAATATTGTAGATAATTGTTGAAGGGAGAAATGTCAAAATACCAAGTCATATTCCAAAGTGTAAGTGTTTGATTGTCTATTGAGAAAACATTAATCAATGCAGCACTTAAAACACACACACACAAACCTCAGTCTTTGCCTGGCTGTAATCAGACTGCTCTTACGGCAATGTGCACAAAATCTTTAATTACAGCCACTTCAAGGGGAGTTTCACTCACGTTGCTGGTGTTGCACCCAGTTGCCCAAATCATTTCACACAAAAATAGTTGAAATGATTAATCATTAAAATAACAGAAACAGTTTTCTTTTCATCATCATTTCAATTTCTTCTCATCTCGCTCTTCTTAACCACGACTCGACATTACTGTGAATACAGAATGTGCTTCTTTTTATCATACCCCTCTCCCTACCGGTTTCCTTCTGATAGGTGAAACATGAAGGTTTTAAAGCTGTCTGACCATCTGACTGGTAGATCTAATGAAGTCCATTGAAGCCTTTAAGTCCCAATGGATTTTCTAAGAGCTCAGAGCGTTGACTGTGTTGCTACGCTGTATCTGTAACTACTGCAGTCAGGGCTGACCCAAAACCCCATCTCTTAAGTGCAACAAGAAATAGGTTTAAACTAACCTAAAGTCACAAGTTTACTTCACAACTTGTGTTGTTGGTAATAGGAACATGGAAATCCTTGGCATAAAGCAATTACATTGAATGCAGGGGGAATTTATTGGCTTGGCATGTTGGACATAAAATCAATACAATTTGTCCTGCAGAAGGTAAAGGGAGTTGCTGGGCTGCAAAACTGCTGTATGTCAGTGCTAGTTAATTTGATGTTTCTAAGAAAGCTAGTGGCTGTTTTTTTAGGATTTTGGAATTTTAATATATGGCTAAACAAATAGTGGAGATGCATAATATACAGTACATCCAGTGCCTTGCGAAATTATTCGGCCCCCTTGATCTTTTCAACCTTTTACCACATTTCAGGCTTCAAACATAACTATATAAAAGTGTTAAAATAAAGTGTTAAAAAGTCAACAAGTGGGACACAATCAAGAAGTTGAACAAAATTGATTGGATATTTCAAACTTTTTTAACAAATAAAAAACTGAAATATTGGGCATGCAAAATTATTCAGCCCCTTTACTTTCAGTGCAGCAAACTCTCTCCAGATGATCAGTGAGGATCTCTGAATGATCCAACGTTGACCTAAATGACCAATGATGATAAAAAGAATCCACCCTTTATGGAATCAAGTCTCCGTATAAATGCACCTGCTCCTGCACAACAAAGGAAAGTTGGTGGACCTTGTCTATAAATGGAAAACAGGATAAACAAGATGAAGTCTGGAAATAGCCTAAATCAGAAGCAGTAGGCTGTCCCAGATACATTTTATATTTTTAATGTGCAAAAAAACACTTATCTGGACCAAGCAACTTATAAATAAGGATCTGCCTTATGTTGCACTTATAGCACTATGAAATAGGCCAGGACCAAAAAAGGCTTTCCATTAGTTTCTGCTTCTTCTTATAAATGTTTTTTTTTTATCATTGTTTAGTTTACAAGCTCTTTTTTGAACTGTTGTTTTAAATTAAACAGCATAACAGCATAAGTAATTTAACATTATTTCTCATTGAATGGACAAACATTCAAAAAGACAGGAGTGGCAAACATCAGAGAAGAAAGGAAGGATTTATTTTTATTCTTTTTGGGAGAAGAAAATCTGCAGGTTTAAAGGACAGAAATACTGTTGTTTTTTTTGTTCAAAGATCTTAGAAGAAATGATAAAGAAAAAAAGTATTTACATAATTCTTCTCAAACCCTCAAACTTTTTAATTTGTCAAAAATTCTTCCTAATAAGAGGTGTCCATTCAAACCGTCACCCACCAATTTTTAATGACACCTTGCAGAGGAGATACAAGTCGGGCGTGACCATTAATGCTTCAATCCTTAGCTCACCCTTTGTGGGAGAGGCCATCAGCTGGTTCAGAAAAGGGGATTTTGTCTCTGGTGCTCCAGGGGTGATCCATGTGTTTATGAATGAGGGATGATTGTCCTCCCGGGTGCCAGATACTCTCAATTGTAGAGGTGGACTTTCCTCATCACCATTCTCCTCGTTGTGACTGGTCAGTCTCGGCCTGAAGTTCTTTTTGTTGGGGGCTTCTACCTCCTGCTGACACACGTTCGTCATTGTGGGTGGGTGATGAACTCCCTAAGGTGCTGTGCCGGCACCTTTAGGGTGGGCCCCATGCTGCCTCTCAGAGCAATAGTGGGGTATTCTCAGGTAGTAGTGGGCCTTTCATCTTTGGCAGATAGGGCGCATGTGAGACCTCTCTGATTTAGGGGGTTTGCGTGTTTAAAAATGTGTGTTTGATTTAGCCCATGTATGTACGCGGCTGGGTAGCTTGCTTTGTAAGGTGAAAGGCTACCACGCAGGAATCCAGGGTTCAATTCCCGGAGCGGAATGAACAATGGTACTGGGGGCAGTTGCCTTATCATTGGTGAGGAATTTACAGCTGCCTCCCAAGCGCAGCTTGGCTGCTCCCCCAGGGGATGGGTCAAATGCGGAGAAGAATTTCCCCATTGTTGGAAATAAAGTATCAATTATTGTTAGATTTTCAGTTGTCTTTGTTCTTCAGGCGTGAAAAACTGTCAAATGAAGCTTACTAAGCTGAGTATTTCTTTATTCAACTTGTCACAGCAGACAAAAAATGACTGCAGGAAAAAGCTCGTGTGACATAAAAGTTACTAAGGCATTCACTTGTAGATGACTAGATGTAAGTCTTTTTATCTGGATCAAAACTGTACAGCGAAGATACCTCCAATATTGCTCACCATTTTTGTTGCACTGGTAATATTAAATTGGGGTTGTGGGAGGCTGTATGCTAGTGGGGGTGCGTGTAAACAGTTGAGTGATGGGAAGTTGGTGTGGGCTTATTCCACCAACAGTCCCCGCAAACAAATTAGAGACCTAATTACTAATGAACTACTGGCACTGTGCAGAAACTATGTCCTAGATAACGACACAGGTTTATTGATTTTGGCTAAAACTGCATAATCATAATTGAAAGACCACTGGGGAACACTTTTACAATAGATTGGTGATTGGAGTGGGACTTTAAACTGAACATGATGCCGATGCTCCAGTAAAGAGGAACTAGCAGCAGCTTAAGATCTACAGCAGTAGATCAGATCAATAGATCAGTAGATCTACAGCAGGCTCACTGATTGGAATTGAACATGTGCTGTTTAGAGCAGCCTGTGACACTTAAACAGTGGAATCTAAGGTATTTTGTGATGTTACATCTCCATCCTTCTTCAGACAATTACAGATTCATCTTCCATTAAGATGGTGGTTCTGGTGGAGATCTGCTGGTCTTCTTAAATCCCTGAGGACCATATCTGTTAAATTTTATTCAGAATACAACCTTAAAGACTCCACTCCAAAGAAAATTGTGTTTTTGGTGTTTTTAATGGGGTTCTTGTAGCATTTTTGTGATGATAGAGGACATATATAGAAGAATCGAAAATTAAAACCACTTTTTAAAGTATTTCTTTATTCAAATCGTTTTGACTGATAAGCAGACTAAAAATCCATTGGAAAAACCTTGTAGATATGACAAAGAAAAGCACCACATAATTTGCTTGGGCACAAGAAACTATATGGGATCTGGTTTCAAAGTTAGTTTGTTTTTAGTTTAGTCTGTTTTGTTTTGTTTTGTTTAGAAATAGGCTATTGTATTTCATTACTTATTTTATATTTTGTACAATTACCTGTGTGAGGCCTGTTGAGACAACTGTGTTGTTATATTGGGCTATATAAATAAAATTTAATTGAATTGAATTAAAGAAATCGCTTGATAAAGATACTCTGGTTAAATGTGCAAAAATACATTTACTTTAGTCATTGATGATTTTGCTGCTGCTTGTAATTAACTTCATGCTTTTACTCTAAACATGATAAAACTGCTCTGTTCATGTTCCAGTTTTCATTGAATCAGCACACACAGAATTTTCTTTTTTTGTTTTCAAGTGTGATACAAGAAGTAAACCTGTTTCTAGTATATTTAAACACTACTCTTTTAAAAATATTAACGCTTTAAGGGTCTGGATCCTTTTGAAATGTTTTTAAAGACATAAAAAAGGTCACAATAATCTGAAGTCAGTCTTCAGACCATGCCACAGCACAGAAGCTGCACATCAGTTGCTAAATGACATCATTGTCAAGATAAACATCAGCCGTTATTACAGTGAACCACAAGCCCTTTCCCATCACCCTAAAGTCACAGGTTAGGTGTTTTCATCAGTGATCATAAAACTGAGATTCTCTGTGTTGATTTGTAATCTGTACACGCTCTCTTCTGGTCAGATCCAGCAGACCAACAGAGCCTTACATCATACAAATGAAGAATACCTAACTTTACTGCGACTGAATCTGGTTCTCGGAACAACCACATTATTGGATGCTGTCCAATTCCTCTCAGTCAAAGGTTCATAAACATTTAAACTGAATAAGAAGGAGAGATTGGAAGTTAATGATGAGTTAAGCTGTAAATAAATTTAAAAAAATAGTTAAGTTGGAAATTTTGTTGTCATGATAAACTCAAACAAGAGCTTTAGCACACAAATCCATGCCACAGTTCCACATTTTTCTTTGTATGAGTCTCAATGAAACTATAACAGTGAAACTTTCAAATAAAAGCATTTAGCTGATCACCGCTAGCTCTGTGGAGATGTGGTTGTTTTTGATAGCGTGGGCGGTGCCGGCAGCACAGACGCTTCCTGGAAAGGTCTGTTCTTCACTTATCTACATCACAATATGAGAACCTGCTCGTTTTTGTGGATTGGGAAGGGCTGGCGGTCAGAGCGCAGGTTTTTAGAGGGAAACTCAGAAATGAGTGAATAGATCATAATACAGCTTTGGGTTGTTTATTGTGAGGAATGAACATTACAAAACACTTAAAAGTTTAAAAAAGTTGATTTTGCATGAAATATAGACCCTTTAAGACTTTTAATTATGCCTTCTGTGAGTATTGCTGTTTGTTTGTTTTTTTTCAAATGTATTATTTATTTTTTGTTTTTTTTCAATGAGTGCCTTCTTAGTCTGTTATACGATTTCATTTCTACTTAGGGGGTAAAGTGTGAATTGGATCTTTAATACTGAGCAGGAGTAATTCTATACCACTCTACAGACTTGGGAAAACAGAAACACTAAAGACATGACACTTTCTTCACGAAAGATAAAAGGTGTGATGCTTTTTATCCTGGATGTGAAAATCGATTCTTTCTGTAAACGTATCTTTTCTTTATGGAGAGATCATTTTTGTGAGAGGTGAAGTACAATGAGGGCTTTGTGAGTGTCAGTGCGCTTCATCTGTCAATATTACATTCACTTTGTTCAAACCCAATAGGAAAAAAGCAAAACACTGTGAATAAAGAGATGTGACTAAAGTCCCTTATTGAAAGACCTGGACTTAATGAAAGCCAGAGCTGTGAGTCCCTCAAACAAAGAAAAAAGTATCTCCAGAGAAAGTACTTAAAAACGACGTTAGTTCTCTCATAAAATGTGTAAAAACAAGGTTGCTCCGCTGAAAGTCATACAAACAAATATAAGACTAATATCTTCTCATGAATGTAATTGCAGTCATTTTCAGAAAAGAATGGGGTCTTATCTGCTTCAATTGAAAGTTATTCTGCAGTTTTTTTTTGTTTTTTTTTAAATATTTTTCAGTTTTCATTTTAGTAGAAAATGTTGACATTTCAACATAAGAACTTGTCTTGAAGGGGCACCAACTCACCCACTGCAATGAAAGATACTCCTGAAGTCATCTTCCACTTCAGGAAGCGCAGTGGTTCCATCCGTCCTCTCTACAATAATGGCGTGTGTGTCTGCATGGAAGCAGAACGGCAGACACTCCAAAGGGTGGTGAGGTGAGCAGAGTCAACCATCGGCCACCCCCTCCCCTTCAGGCAGACATCTACCGGTCACGCTGCCTCAGCAGAGCGTCTAAAATCACCAGAGACTGCATGCATCCGGCCCGCCCCCTGTTCAGCTTACTGCCCTCCGGCAGATGCTACCGGTCCATCAGGACAAAAACCACCAGACTGAGGAAAAGCTTTTTCCACAAGCAATCACTTAACTGAATGCCCTCTAATAGCAGCACATCTCATTGACTGGACTTTTTACTTATTACTGCTCTTTACTATATAGTTACCTCCATGCCTTTCTATTTATAAATTGTATTTGCTCAACTGCATATTTGCACACTTTGACTACCCCTCGTTTTTGCACAATTGATGTTTTCTCTTTGTCCTAAGCTGCTCAAATCTCATCAAAATGTACAATTCAAATGGCCATAAATGATTTGGATTTTTCTCAGGTATCTGATTTAAAACTTCACAGCTGGCTAGCTCCAATATTGCTCGGCATTTTTGTTGCACTGATAATGTTAGGTTGAGGTTGTGAGGGGCTGTAAGCTAGTGGGAGAGCCTGTAAACAGATGTATGGTAGCTGAGTAGGGGCAGGCTCTGCACCAACAACTCAGACGCAAATGCAGAAACTATGTCTTCAGAAACAACACAGGTGTCGTTGATGATCGCTAAAAACGACATAATTATAAGTAAAAGACCACTTTTACTACAAATCAAAAGATGATCAAAGTGGGTTTTTTTCAAAATTGAAAGCAATTGCCCAAAGTTGCAGCAAAGGTACAGTCATTCTTGTTAAAGTGTCTTAAATAGAATTTAAAAAAAAACTCAAAGAAAATAGTATTTTGTGACCTTTCAAATACCTAACTACATAGTAAGAAACCTGGGGCTACTTGGATGAACACAGTGCTGTTTTCTCAGAAATGGAAATTGTATTTCAGACCAATTAGGTTATATTGAATAATTTCCCCCCGGCACACCTGACCACCTCTCACAGTACACTAGTATAGGCGTACCACAGCACACTGGTTAAAAACACTATCTTACTGACGAGAATTTTTTTCTTAAAATTAGATTTCTTGGTAAGACCATTCTTACAGCACTGGCATTTATTATTATTATTTGCTTATTTAAAAAGGAATCTGCCAAATTGGGTAAGAATTTTCGACTTATTTCTTAGGGGTCTGTTTTTCCTGTGTAATTTCTGAGATCTCATGTGGATGACAGCTTTGCTCCGCAGTGGACTGTTCATTTAGGAAGATTACACCTCAGCATCTGGAGGACAGGGCCTCTGCAGGAATTATTGGGGATATTTTAGCTTTACGGGTGGAATAAATGAGTGGTAAATCCTTCATGATGGCTGGTTTAGTTTAGTGTTTTACTTGTCAGAAAACAGGGTTGAGAGAGTTATGGACCTGGTAGGAATGCCAGTCCCCTCAGTCTTTTACCAGTCCATGTAAAAATGCAGGCCTGGAGATTGTTTAGATAAGATCCCAGGGGTCTTCTGGGCTTGTAAGACCACCTCCTCACCCCCTACTTAGAATTTGCTCCTTTAGTGGAATTCAGGAGTACCACTGAATTTCTCAGTCTTATATTCTGCAATCCACCTAACAATAAATAGATAAAAAGACAACTGTGTTGAACATGGTGAGAAAAAAATATACCACTTTGTACTTCAGCAGAATATCTGCAGCACTCTGTGGTGCACCGTGGGAGCCACCTGCCACTCCAAGCTGGACGGGGCTGTGGACGGAACAAGCTGTGGAGAGCAGAAAGTGAGTTGAATGTGACGAGAAATACTTTTGAAGCTGTTCATCTTAAAACACAAAATGAGCTGGCTTTGGCTTTAAAATGTTCAGATTGTAACCCTTGTGCTATCCAAAGCACTTTAACATTGGGAGTGGGGTCATCTAGACCCACTAGACAGCGTGCTAAACCTTTTTTCTTCAATGATTTGTGATCTTCACTGGTGTCCATGGATTACATGAAATCCTCTTCACCTTTATCCACCTTTGTCATGGTAGGAATAACACATCAATGTAAGGGTGGGGTCATAGGATAGCACAAGGGTTAAGTACATCAACAGTTTAAAATGAATTAGCTGTCATGTTTACAAAAAAGCAAAAGAAGAAAACAATTTCTCAATTCAGTGAACTGTGTCATTTTGTAAGAAACATTTAAAAATGCACACAGATTAAACAGCATTATATGCAGTCCGGGAAAATGATGGCAATAATTATTATGACTGCTAAATTCTACTATGAAACAAAATAATGTTGAAAGGCTTGTTTTTCACAGGATAATTATCTCGTTTGGTTGGATTAGCAGGAGAATGTTAGTTTTACTAAATAGACCGCTCATCTGAGGTTTACACCTCTCGTTTTTAACAGTTAGGGGAACAAATGAGCTCAGAAGCACCTGTGTCTCAAAGATTCAAATCCTACATCCCATCTCACAAGTCCCGTCTGTAGTATTTTGCACCACGTCAGCAAAGGTTAATGTTTCCCTCTTGTTTTCTGCAGTGTTACAGTATTGCAAGTCTCCTTATTTAGAAAAATAACACAAAAAAAAAGAAAAAGCAGACTCACTACAGATACAATATTTTTTGAACCATAAATTACTCCGGAATCTAGGTTGCAGATGCCAAAAAGTGCATTTTAATGAAATGATGCTATGCTAACAAGCATGTGTCGTCTATATGCAATCACGGATCAGTTTAAAGACAGTATTTTCACGGACTGGCCTTTCAGGCATGGCAGATAAATAAAACAAAATAAATTCATAGGACATTAATAAAAACAGTATGTTTGAAATAATAACAGAATTGAAGCCACAGTCTATTAGCAGCGGTAGAGGTAGAAATAGCGAGTTCTGTTGTAAACAAAAAAACCTGCATATTGAGCAAGATGATTTTCTAAACGTGCTTTTATTTTTATTATAATTAGTTTTAAGTGACTGTTCGCTCATAATTATCTAAATATGTGCGGTCAATGCTTTACTCTTGGCCGCATAGACCCAGAGGAAGGGTTAGGATTAGGTTAATACCAGCACTACTCAGACACATGGTTCGCTGAAGCTGCCGGCCGGTCCTGTTTGTGCTCCAAAGCCTCCTCGAGATCTACATACCATTTATAAATTAATTTTGTGTAATTTCATTTTCTTAAAAAAAGAAATCAGAAAAGAAGTTTAAAAAGTAAAACGCCTAAGGTATTTCTGTGTAAACATGTAATAATTTGGTCGGTAAAAAACATGTTTGGCCGGTAGATTTTTTTCTATCAACCAGCCAGCTTGGCTGGTGACTCATGAATCCAATTCCGGCCCATGTGTGGAGGTACTTTTGTTATTTCAGATCAGACAAAAAAAAAACACAGTGCACTGCACTGCATATTGTGCAGAAAGCATGTTCTTTCTAAGACTGAAAATATCACCAACCTTTTTTCATCACCAAGCGTGTTCAATTTCAGAGTGAAAAAAATGATGATTCTCCAGCAAAAAAAGCAAAGGTAAACTACCAGAAGAAATTCAGAGAATTTGCTTTTAGTTCCCAGCTTACTCACAGGATGTTGACAAAAACATTTGTCAATCTTAAAACATGAAAGCATTATAATTTATCTGTAGAATATACCTAATATTCCTTTGTGTTTAAATGGAACTGATCAAGCACTGAGTAGCAGTCTGTTTTATCTATGTGCTCTTTGGAATTCAAAAGCTTTTGCTTTAATAAAATAAAAAAGAAATATTGTGATATAAAAATGTTATATTGCCCAGCTTCAAATCACAAAACTTATTGAATTCCACATTGTCTGTGTTGCTTTGGAACAACTCATCCAAGGTTGGTGCTGCTTCTTTTGCGTTGCTGCCAATAGGAAAATCTGGTATCTACAGTGCCGGCTGGCAGCTGATAACTAACACACAAGTTGTTGTTTTTTTAAATCATATATAAGTCTCACCTGAGCATAAATCGCGCCCCCGGCTTAACTATTCAAAAAAACGTGACTTGTACTCAGAAAAATACAACAATTCTGAAAGAAAAACGTAATGAATCATATATAGAGACATATTCTAAAGGTCTTATTAAACTATGGTGCGATTATTTTTTTTTTTCCAGTTCCACAAGCATAAGCATGTGTTTCTCTCAGTGGTGTATAGGTGGCCAGTGTGTTGCAGTCGGGTATCAGCCTGGGAGCATAGATGGTGGCTGGGCGCCGTGGAGTGAGTGGTCAGCGTGCACAAGGACGTGTGGAGCCGGAGTACAGAGCGCTGAAAGAGAATGTGATAACCCAGTGTAAGTGTTTGTGATCGAATCACTGGTTTGTTTGCTTTTCTTACTTTATTGGAGAGTTTAAAAGGGAGAATACACAATGTTTAACCATTTTCCTCTGAAGTCACCTACCATGTAAATGTAGAAATAATCTCTATGGTCAAACTATTCTGGGAGTAAGGTCTTATGTAAGGAACTATGTTTGTTTTGAAAATAACTAATTGTAAAATTACATTCGACATTGTGGATTAATATAGTAGGAATGCGCTCAATGATTAAACACCCTCATTACATTTCGAGTACATATATTACAATTAGCACTGTGTTAACACAAGTTCATCAGCATTTTATAAATATAGCCTATATCATTTTGATTAAAGCAGCAAAACATTTTGGATTTCCTTGATCAAACCCCCTCTACATGCTTACGATTGATGGGCTTTTGTTCACCCCTCCGTTTAGGAAAGTACTGATCGGTCTGCCACTGCTCCTGCTTCCATAGACGGCACTCTGCATGCGAAATTCACAGCTCTTTGTGTGTGTTCAGCTGCACAAAGGGTGTAAAAAACTTGAATTGTTGCTACATAATTGATAACAAACACGTGATTCAAGTCTCTGAAACAGATAGGGTTCAGTGTGTAAATAAAAAACCTTCTTGTAAAAATGCTCATCCAGTAAACAATGTTTTTGGGTCAGTTGTTTTTTGATAAGCAAAAAAGAAATTAGTCCATCTGATTTCATTGGAAATTCTCCAAAACGTTCAAGCTTTTTTGTTTCATTTTTTTATGTTGCTTTTTCCCCCCATTATTAAAGCAGAAAGTAGTAAAAAAGGCACATCAAGCGTAACTGAGACAAATAAATGATCACTGATGCAGGAAGATCACATAGAGTTTACTGCAGTTCCTATTTGTATACTTAATTTTACCCATAATTCTGATCTTCTATCTCTGTATACTCTGTGTCAAGTAGCTTGAAAATAATCATGGACCGTGACCGTTTGGGTCCGTTTTGGGTAACGCTTTCTTTTACAGTACAGTACTTACAGTGTACTTAAGTGGTATTTACATGGTACATATTGTGTAACTACTGGGTACTTTCAGGGTACTTCCATGGTACTTTTGATGGAATTTACTAGGTACTTTCATGGTACTTTTTTTGTGTCTTCTCTGTACTTACATGGTACTTACTGTGTATTTATGTGGTACTATTTGGTTCATACCTATGTGGTACATACACTGGGTATTTATAATATTCTTACTGGGTATTTACATGTTGTGCAAAGGTGTCTTTTATGGTACTTACCACATGTATGAACAAGGTAAGTACAAATAAAGTACCTTGACCTTTAGGTCTGCACTCGCTGCATGTTTCATGGTATTTACCATGAATTTACCACAGAAACTACCCATTAAGTACACTGAAAATGGACTGTAAAAGAAAGTCAGCCCTATTTCCACTCAACTACATGGTACTTTCATTACTAAATACTGGGTATGTTCACTTGAATATTACTTGGTACTTACCCCTTAAGTACACTGAAACTGTACTGTAAAAGAAAGTTAGCCCTATTTCCACTCAACTACATGGTAATTTCAGTACTAAATACTGGGTATGTTCACTTGAATATTACTTGGTACTTACCCCTTAAGTTCACTGAAACTGTACTGTAAAAGAAAGTCAGCCCTATTTCCACTCAATTACATGGTACTTTCATTACTAAATACTGGGTATGTTCACTTGAATATTACTTGGTACTTACCCCTTAAGTTCACTGAAACTGGACTGTAAAAGAAAGTCAGCCCTATTTCCACTCAACTACATGGTACTTTCAGTAGTAAATGCTGGGTATCTTCACGTATTACCTTCCCGTACAGTGTACATACACACTTGGTGTTCTGACCTCACCAAACGAGACAATGCTAAATTGTTGGTAAGGATAAAGTAACTGCATTGTAAAAACATATTCTGGCCTGATTACTTCTTGTAACATGAGGCAAGTTTAAAGAGAAACAAGACAGCAGTGAAAACAACAATCTTTAATGATACACTTCTGCAGCATACAAAATGTCATCACAATGAAATTTGTTTTAAGTTCTCTACAGCATTCCAAAAAACACATTATTGGCCTGAGGGTCGTGCTTTTTGTCCGACAAAGTTCTTTCAGTAGAGTTTGGTAACGGTGCAGGACTTCTTCAGGGTTTGTAACTGCAAGAAAATTCACAATAAATGAACATAAAAAGCATAAAGACTTTTATAAAGTACAAAATATATTTTACTTTTTTAATCATTTCTGTAATGAGTTTGATAAATCTCTGTGAATTCTTTATTGCTTTAACTGTAACGCTTGAAACTAATCATTTATCCTCATTTATAAATATGATAATAAACTATTCAAAACTTAACTTTTTTTAAATATTGTTTTAAACATGAACTTGTTTTAATATATAATGTCAGGAAAATATGTAAAACAACAAGGCTAAATATTTACTTTTAATACTAAAAACACCCCGAGTGTGTGTTTTTGTTAAGTAGGTCCAACTACCCCTGGCTGGGCGAGTAAAGTTGCAAATTCCCAGCGCACTTGAATGCAGCACAACTACCCCGAGGTGAACGTGCATTAATCCGGAGAGCCTCGAGGCGCGTGCAACAGTTTGAATTTCTCTTCATTTGGCAGGTAAGCCAGTGTTTTTGTTTTTTTTAAATATTGGATAAATTACCGTATATGTAAATATTTAAACTGATCAAACTTTATAAAGAAGCTAACCTCGTGATTTCAGCTGCTCTCTCTGTGTTTGAAACGTAACGTAAGAGCATGTCTGCCACCTTACTGCAATAATTTCAGTTATTTCAATATGTATAACTTTTCAAAGTTTGTAATGAAATTCTAGAAACATTGTTTTTACTTACCAGGAGAGAGGCACCTGTAAAACAAGCACGTAGGCTAAATAATAAAGTCTGTGGTTCTGTGCTCGTTTGAACGCACGTCTTTCTGGGAAAATCAAAGAAAGGCGTTTATTTAAAATAATGATGACGTACTTCCGTTTTTTTACCGCTTTAGATCAGCTATGGTGAAGAAGACATCCCAGACGAATCCGTGAAGCCACAGGAGAGAAAGCTAAAGTAAGCTAAATCCACCGAGTGGACATATTATTTACATTAATGAAGAGTTTAACTGCATTTTCCCCATTTTCTTTTCTTTCTCCGTTTTTATTTTATTTTATTTTTTAAATATGATAGAGAAAACAATACCACCCAACAGTGAAATTTAATTTAAAACATATTTTTGTGAGTAACTGTGTTGAATTTGAAATTGCCTATTTATTTCTTTTTTTCCTTTTCTTTTACATGGCCATGTTTTTCATGCTAATGCAAATTGTAGGTGCAAATAATATTTATAAAGAAGAAATACACACAGCAATTGCCAATTAAAACATTACTTTTGTCATTCTTTGTCTAAACAAATTAGATTTTTTATGGCAATTTTGATTTTTTTTCTTTATTTTGTTTTTTGTTGTTTTTGTTTATGTAACTAAAATATAAAGTTGTGAATAATCCATCATGTTTATAAATGAGGATAATTGATTAGTTTCAAGCATTACAGTCAAAGCAATAAAGAATTCACAGAGATTTATCAAACTCATTACAGAAATGATTAAAAAAGTAAAATATATTTTGTACTTTATAAAAGTCTTTATGCTTTTTATGTTCATTTATTGTGAATTTTCTTGCAGTTACAAACCCTGAAGAAGTCCTGCACCGTTACCAAACTCTACTGAAAGAACTTTGTCGGACAAAAAGCACGACCCTCAGGCCAATAATGTGTTTTTTGGAATGCTGTTGAGAACTTAAAACAAATTTCATTGTGATGACATTTTGTATGCTGCAGAAGTGTATCATTAAAGATTATTGTTTTCACTGCTGTCTTGTTTCTCTTTACATTTGCCTCATGTTACAAGAAGTAATCAGGCCAGAATATGTTTTTACAATGCAGTTACTTCACCTTTACCAACAATTTAGCATTGTCTCGTTTGGTGAGGTCAGAACACCAAGTGTGTATGTACACTGTACGGGAAGGTAATACGTGAAGATACCCAGCATTTACTACTGAAAGTACCATGTAGTTGAGTGGAAATAGGGCTGACTTTCTTTTACAGTCCAGTTTCAGTGTACTTAAGGGGTAAGTACCAAGTAATATTCAAGTGAACATACCCAGTATTTAGTAATGAAAGTACCATGTAGTTGAGTGGAAATAGGGCTGACTTTCTTTTACAGTCCATTTTCAGTGTACTTAAGGGGTAGTTTCTGTGGTAAATTCATGGTAAATACCATGAAACATGCAGCGAGTGCAGACCTAAAGGTCAAGGTACTTTATTTGTACTTACCTTGTTCATACATGTGGTAAGTACCATAAAAGACACCTTTGCACAACATGTAAATACCCAGTAAGAATATTATAGATACCCAGTGTATGTACCACATAGGTATGAACCAAATAGTACCACATAAATACACAGTAAGTACCATGTAAGTACAGAGTAGACACAAAAAAAGTACCATGAAAGTACCCAGTAAATTCCATAAAAAGTACCCAGTAGTTACACAATAAGTACCATGTAAGTACCACTTAAGTACACTGTAAGCACTGTACTGTAAAAGAAAGAGTTACCCAGTTAGTTTGGTAACACCACTTAAGTACACTGTAAGTACTGTACTGTAAAAGAAAGAGTTACCCAGTTAGTTTGGTAACACCACTTAAGTACACTGTAAGTACTGTACTGTAAAAGAAAGAGTTACCCAGTTAGTTTGGTAACACCACTTAAGTACACTGTAAGTACTGTACTGTAAAAGAAAGAGTTACCCAGTTAGTTTGGTAACACCACTTAAGTACACTGTAAGTACTGTACTGTAAAAGAAAGAGTTACCCAGTTAGTTTGGTAACACCACTTAAGTACACTGTAAGTACTGTACTGTAAAAGAAAGAGTTACCCAGTTAGTTTGGTAACACCACTTAAGTACACTGTAAGTACTGTACTGTAAAAGAAAGGGTTACCCAGTTTTGAATCAAGTCAAAAACAGAGCTCTCCCTTCATTCAGCTTAGTGAGCTTATTTATTGCAACTGGATGTATGTTTTAGTAAATACATTTGATAAGACAAAAATTCTTGCTTTATAATACGTAGACTGATCAAATAATTTAAACATATGAATTGAATGAGTGGGGCTTCAAAGGGTCTGTCAGTGTGGATCAGTCAACGACACTAACATGGGAACGACTGCAAACGCACAAAGAGGGCAAGAGGCAAAGGCTCATTTGCTAAAACAGCTGGCTGTTTACAGAGCGCTGCATCCAATCACATTAATGAAAAACTAAATGGCAGAAAATAGTGTGGTAGAGAAAGATACACTAGCAGCAGAGATTACTGCAACCTTGAGAGGTTTTGAAATGAAGCCCATTTAGAAATTTGAAATGGGTTCATGAGTAATGGACTGCTGCTGGTGTCAAAGATGTGAGAAAAGTCACACAGATGTTTGCTGGACATGAGCTTCTGCTGTTGGATTTCCTGTTTCAAAGCTCTATTGGACCAGGATTGAGGATAAAAAATAAATAAAAAAGTTGGTTTGTTGCTCAGTGGTGAAAACTTGTCTTATAGCTGAAGTACTTAGCATTTAGCTTTTTCCCCCCAAAATCTTAAAGTCAGAAAGTATAAAGAAGATGCGCAGTATTAAAGTTACTGTCCACTGATTTGCTCATGTCCAATCATGTGCATCAAAGCTGCAGACAGTGCTTATTATTGGTCAAAGTCTCCCTGCAGTCCCCATTTGATCTATTTTAAAAGCTTTCCAGTGGTCTTATAAATCTTATTATGCCAAATGTATTTAGCCAAAATCAAAAAGTGTTTTTTCAAGACATGGTTTCTGCAGAGCTGCAGCAGTACATAAAAAAATTCACCTCTGAGTTGTGGGCAGGACTGTTGCGCAGAGTAAGCCTGTCCGAACTTCCCAACCTATCATTACCAGTGCAACAAAAAAAAGGTGAGCGATATTGGAGCTATCCAGACATACAGTTTTGATCCAGATGCCAGCTCAGACAAGGAAAACAAAGACATGAATCTATTTGTCTATGTGTGGATGCATAAGAACAGAGTGGAGCAGGGAGCTTGTTGTAGTAACTTGTACGTCACTCCTAAAAGCTTTTGACAGCAGCATTTTTTCCTCTGCTCCTAAATCTCTATAATTTGAAAAAGGAAAAATGTTAAAATGCTATTGTAATCGTAATATTCTTTCTATATGTCCCAAGGTATATAATGCCACAAGAGTATGTTAAAAACACAATTTTCATCAGAGTGAGTCTTTAGCTAACAAAAGCATTTCTGGGACTGACTGGTCACATCTGATCTAAATTCAATAAAAATGAGTTTAGTAAAGAATATGGTATGACAAGTGTGGCTCTACAGCAGAAAGCTCTTATCTGAACCACCTGTTCTTCCTGAACACCTACACAGAGTCACATACTGATAACCTCCACAGTGCATTGCTGCAGTAATTCATGCTAAAGGAGCATCAACCAAGAAAAAAGTGCTTTAGATGTTTGTGCTTTTAAAAACTTATGCTATGTAAACATTTTTGATTAGGCCTAAGTATCATTTGTTTTCTATGAAACTTTCATTTAAAATTGTATTAACTGTAAGTCACAATTATTAAAATAAAATAAAAATCAAACGTCTTGGGCGCATTAGACACATTAGACTGTTACAGTGTATAATTCCACATTTTAAATTGTTTGATGAAAACAGTTGTACTTTTTTCTGTAGAAGTTTTATTGCGATGTTCCCATAAAGGTATTATCATTTGCTGTTTACAGAAACACAGAAGTGCTCAATTTGAATTCTAAATTCACACACCTGTCTAGGGCAAAGATGCAAAAACGTTTGTGCAGCTTTTGAAGCGGCCAAAGCCCTGTTTTAGTTTTCATCTGACACTTTGCAGCAGAATATGCTCAGCTTTGCACAAACAGCGCCTCAGAGTTTATTAATCCATAGAAAATTACTGAAACCAACAAAATTAGGAAGCAGAGAACAAAAGGGTTCAAAAGATGTTGGAAGAAAGCAAAACGGTGCAGTTTATGGTTTCCATGTTTGTATTCTCCAACATATTAATAAAGGAAGACACAGCTGTGAACACCAAACCAGATAAAGCTGTTTGGGAGAAACCAAAGCTTTTATTAATTGTGGTGCGCTCAGAAACTCTCTGCTGAACTGACAGAAGTCCCTTTTTCCTGCTGCTTTGAATTTTTCTTTTCAGAAGTTTCTAGTTTTATTCTCTTTACTTTTAATATGGCACTTCATGTAAAGAAAATGTAAGTTTAAGGTTAGGAATATAGGAGAAGACATAGCAACAGTGTGTCATTATTTTAAGCGGTAAAATCCTAGTTACATTTTTCAATTTTTCGTTCTGCTTATCATGTTCATTTAAACTTTAATAAACCCTTAACGCACTTTTTTTATGCCTATTTAGTATTTGTTTGATTGATTTAAGTATTTATTTGTTTATTTTTACATAAATTGGGGTTCCAGCTCATGAAACCCACATAAAAAGAATTTCAAAAATCAGAATTCTATGGAGAAATCTTTCCACATTCTGCAGGAAATAAATGCCATTAAATTGCTTCAGTTCGGTTCATTTGAATCGGTTAGTTCAAAAGGGGCCCAAGTCCTCAATTTTTCAAAATAGAGATATTTTATGTTCTATGGTCTTCAAGGGAAAAGCTATCTGATTATGTGCAAAAAAGTCCCAAGTCTGTTTTAATATATTGACTATGCTTGACATTTAAAATGCATTAAGTGCAAAATTCCTGGACTTGGGCCTCTCTTGCATGGGTTTGGCTTTATCCCATAGATGGCAGCACTAGTTATCCAATATGGCAGCGCCCCTGTTTAATTCAAGAAGGGCCCAAGTCCAGAGATTTTAGTTTGCTAGTCCTTTGAAATTATAAAAGTGAGGTGCTTCATATTATGGCATTTGTAAGCTATGAACTGGTGCTAAATCTGGGTAAAGTATTAATTCTTTGGTGTAGCCTCCCTTTAAGCTATGCAATTAAAATCATTTCCTGGAAAGACAAGCCTCTCGGACTTGAGCCCCTTTTGAACTAACCGATTCAATTCAGTTATGGGTTGTGAGAGGGGGGGGGGGGCATCCTGATCCACACTACAGATTGGGTGGTGGTGGTAATGCTGTTTGCCAAGCACCAATAAACCACAGAAAACGAAGAAGAAGAAGAAGAAGAAGAAAAACAAAAAAAAGAATCCAAAATCACTGCAACAGTCGGGCCGAATGTTCTACAGGACTTCCTCCTTTCAGAACCTGGCCCTGCCTATACTCTTGAAGTATTGAAGATGGACATGTCAATTTGAAAATACATTGCTTTTTTCATGTTTTTGATCTGATTATAATCTCTGTTTTTAATTTTTTTTGCAAAATTATGAGGTAAATTGTAATTTCTCCACAGTATTCCAGTTTTCTGAAATTCTGTTTGGAATCCCAATTCATGTAAAAATAAACATATACCTAATCAATTAAACAGTGAGCCCTGAATGTATATTCTATAAAAGTTTAGCTTTCTGAATTAAATTGAAGAATTAAATACACTTTTCAATTATATTCTAATGTTTTGGAAATGTTCTGTACATATATTTACATATTAGAATGTTGGATAATTGACATTATAAAAGGTTGTTCAATCTAATTTAAGTAATTTCCTTTAAATTAAAACAATCAGCAAACGTGTTGCAAAAGCTGCTGGATTTAAAGCCGTTTTTGTGTTTTTAGATGATTGGTTTGTTTATAACTTTAAGTTATGTTAAACTTTAAAAAGTGTCATGAGGGCAAACTGTATGAGAGCTACTGAAAAGGAGTGACTCAATGTGCCATTTTTAAGTTTAAACTGTGAGTATCCCTGTGAACATTTCCTGTCGTGGGTGGTTGTAACATATATTTCAATGAAATCCTTGCCTGTTCTGCAGCCCAAAGCACAGAGGGAAGTATTGTCTTGGAGAGAGACGGAGGCACAGGATCTGCAACTCAGCGCCATGCCCTCAGGGTGTTCCCACCTTCAGAAACATGCAGTGCAGTCACTTCAATGCCCTCCCTTACAAGGGCAAATTCTACAAGTGGGAGGCAGTCATCAACAAAGGTGACCTGAATTCAGCCTATGCGTCTCCTTGTTTATTTCTGTCTAACTTGTTCTTTTTTTTTTTTTTCCTCACAGTCAACCCCTGTGAACTGCACTGTTGTCCAGCGAATGAACACTTTTCAGAAAAAATGCGAGATGCTGTCACTGATGGCACACCGTGCTATGATGGAAACAAAAGCAGAGACGTGTGCATCGACGGCGTCTGTCAGGTATCTCACTGCTCCTCACTGCTCACTGCTGTTGGTCTTACATCGCTGTAAAATAACCTTCAGCGCGTTTTCTCTTCAGATGACTGTTGAACATTTGACATTCTGCATGATGATGAGCATGCTGATGGAAAAACGTTGGGGATGGGGGACTGCTATCGTTTTAGATAAATGAATGAACAAGCTGCTATCAACTTAGGGTAAAATGTCAGTCACCACAGAAAGTGTTTGTTTTCTGGGTGGACAGAAGCCACACAAAGAGGACTCTGACTTCATGACATTTTGTGACATTTGTATCAGTCCTGCGTGTTCCTCTAGTAAATCTCCAGCTTTGTGTGTTAAAAGTCAACATGAGGCACGCTCCAATTGATTTTATTTCTTTTTTTTTTTGCGCGTTTTCACCCCTTTATGTCTGGTAGGGGCTTTAATTGAACAATATGTTGGTTTTATTTTTTATTTTGTCATTTACAACAAATAAAAGCCACTGAATCCAAATGGAATTACATTACGACACTATGCAAATGTGATAGCCATCCCTCATTACTTACATTTTCCTCCAGAGCAGCCAGGCTGTATAGTAATCTTTCAGAGTGCTCGGATGCTGTACTTAATACTTTGCATTTTTTCTTTGGAAACCAGCCATCACCAGATGATTCAAAAGTGATTCTTTATTGGGTTTTCTCTTTTGGACCACACAAAGGAGAAAGCCCTTTTGTTCAGACAGAAAGCTTCGTTCTAGCAGTTCTGAAGTCTTTTTATGCCAGAGTCATTTACAGGTCAGTTTTGTGTGCCTGAACAAGAAAACTCGAGGTGTCTGTCTGAAACTTCAGTGACGGGACACACGTCAAAGACTGTGAGAAACCCTGACAAACCATCACAGTAGATCCCTTTAAAATGTTACAGCATGACACACAGCAGTTGTCTGTCACAAGTCAGTTTCAACAGGTTTAACACACCTCCACTGAAGATTCAGAGGTGTGTTCAGATAAAGAGAGCAGACTTATGACAGGCACCCAATGCATGATGGAATATTCCCAGCAAGTTTTAATTTACAGCAGAGAAACAGAGGCATGATTGATAAATCAGCTATACTAAAGAGCTTTATGTTGAAAAGAGGATGCTGTTGATCCTCCTTAGCTAATTCTACAGTTTGGCTGCACAAACTAAAGGCTCCCCTTTTGATTTGTTTTGGAACAAAATATAATAAAGCCAGTGATTTGCAGTTTTGAATGTTGTTCATGATTCTTTTCTGTGACTCATCAGAAAGTCGATGAAGACTAGACTCATTTCGAAAATGATTAGACGAAGGCTTTTCAGAAACTTTTGCTTTGCTTCTTATTTTATTCGTCTTTGTAAAAGTAAAAAAGGAGCATGTATAAAAGCAAACCAAGGTTTTTACGTGATTTTAAGAAAATTTCCCTGTTAAAATCACTTCAAGGTTTCTTAAAGCTTTAAAAAACAGCAAAAAAGTGTTCCTGGAAAACAGTAACGTCGACAAACAGTGAACACAAAAGATAACACTTTATGATGCTAAGGTTTAGAAGTTGTGTAAAATATGCTTCTTAAAGAAATTCCTTGCATAAATGTCCTTCAGGTGTGATAAACTGTGGAATACAGTATTTCAACAGATGTATTATGCTATTAATAAACAGGTCTGTGGTCAATATTGTTTGAATTGCTTAAAAAGTGTTCCTACTGTTTTTTGATATGGTAAATTGGAGCTCTCTTGACCTGATGCATTTTTAAGGTATTTTGATCTTTTACCGTGCCACAGTGTCACAAATGTAAATGAAAATACCTTAAAATTAGGCTTTTTACAGCAGTTGTTTGGTAAGGAAATAGTTGCAATTAAAATAGAGTAAATAATTGAAGTTCTTGGTTTATTAAATGGTAAATGGCGTATATTTGTAGAGGGCTTTCTAATTTCCTTGAAGGCCCAAAGCGCTTTACAGTCACAAACCCATTCACCCATTCACGCACACATTCACACACTGGTAGCGGCTGTGCTGCTGTACACTGGCACCAACCTTCCACCAGGGGCAAGGTGGGGTTCAGTGTCTTGCCCAAGGACACTTCGACAGTGTTCGGCAGCGGAGCCGCCGCCAGTGTGTGAACGGGTAAATAGGTTTGTGACTGTAAAGCGCTATGGGCCTTCAACGAAGGTAGGTGCCACTGCACCACGGTCGCACAAAAAAGATCATCGCATCACAGAAATATTTTGTTTTACCCAATTCTTTGAGTACTTGAGCATTGAAGTAGCATTAATTGGGTTTGTGTGTCTGTCACATAGTTAGTTTGGGTTAATGTTTTTTTTTTTTATGAGAAAGTTTTGCCACTGTAAAACAAATGCCAATGTGAAGAATTACTGACATACATGTAACGGCACACTGACGTCTTTTGAGTGACACTAATGCACAAACACCATTTTTAATTTATTCTGCAATGTGCAGTCAAAGGTACTTACACTTTTTGTTGTTTCTCACTTTGTTTTGGGTTTCTTAGAACTTTCATCTCATAATAAAATAAGAAAATGCAGGATTTATGACATGTTTAATTTTGTGTCTGTGTGCATGTGTGTGTGTTACAGACAATTGGTTGTGATTTTGTAATAAACTCAAATGCGGTGGAGGATCAATGCGGCGTTTGTAACGGAAATGGCTCCACCTGCACAACTGTGAGGAGAACCTTTGAGGAGAAGGAAGGACTGGGTACGTTCTAACACACATTTTTTAAGGAGTCCTAGATTCGAGCAAAGAAAACATCTGCTATAATTTAGAAAATGAATTAAGTTATCACTGCATCCCAGCTGCTAAAAGAATGAGTTGTCTGAAGACTCATGAAACAGAAGATTTAGAGGCTCAATTAGTTGAAACTAAATACTTTAAAAAAAAATTGAAAAGAGTTGGATCTAAACGCAGAGTCAAAATAAAAATGGTGCAAAAGAGTGAATGACAGAAAGGAAAGCAATAGACTCAAAAACTATCTTTCAAACTTGAACTCATGACATTTTTTAGTGTATGTAAACAACAAACTTGAAAGAGCTGAGGTTATTACGAATTAAAATACGATCTATTTTAGATAAACCAGAGAGCAGTATAATGACTTGACCCGTGAACCAACCAACCAAGACAAAATCAATAAAGAGCTTTTTTTCTGCTGCTTATTGCCTAGGGGGTGTAAAACACAATATTATGTTTTTAATATTGTATTCTAAACCATATGGTTAAGCAGACAGTTAAGGGGGAAAGATGCAGGCACAGGAAAACAGTAGCTGTAGAGAAAACAAACTACAAAAAAAAAGGTAAACACAGCATGACCTTGTCTAACAGGAAATGCCCTGTTACTTAAGGTTAAAGACCCCCTCCAATAAAAAGGGTATTTTTGGAGTTTTTAACATCTTGTAGTATTTTTCCTCACAATGGAGGGCATATATAAAAGATTTTAAGACTAAGCCTGGGTTTCGGAGTATGTCTTGATTAAAATCATGATTGACAAGGAGCAGATAGAAACCTTTGGTTTGAAAAAGCTGAAGTCTATGACACATGTTAGATTGTGTTTGTAAGGGTCTTTTTGCTAGCAGAGGAGAATATAAACAAAGGAATGCTGGGAAATCAGCATTGAGTTACTTCTGTGCCAATGTTCCCTACCACAACCCAGAGGCAAATATTTTAATAAGCTCCTGCTGCGCTGCAGAAACTATGTCCTAGAATAGCTAAAAGCTGCATTATCATAATTTAAAAACCACTGGGAATGGATAAAAAATAGTTGAAGAGGGACTTAATGGACTTTTATGCTTCACTTGTCTTTGGTAATTGTAAAAAATAAAACTGTTTTGTAATTTCAAAAACGAAATCTTAGTTTGTGATTTTAATTGCCAGCAATTAATTGAAAGTGTGTTGCACAAACAATAACATAGGAGTTTTTTTTGGGACATGGGAGACAGTTTTACTTGAGATGAAACAAGAGTCATTGCATTACATATCGTCCTTGTTTTTTAATAAATCTGCAGTGTTTGTGATGTTTCACCTTCGTAGATCTTCATATTGTGCTCATACTCCACAATTCTACATATCAGTACTTGGTTTCATGTTTCTGTATTTGATGTCCTTTAGGTTATGTTGACATTGGTCTGATACCAGAGGGTGCTAGAAATATCCTGATCAAGGAGGTGGCTGAAGCTGGGAATTTTTTGGCACTACGAGGTGACAACCCCAGCAGGTATTTTCTGAACGGTGGGTGGACCATTCAGTGGACTGGGGAGTACAAAGCTGCCGGGGCAACCTTTACCTACGAGAGGGCGGCACAGCTGGAAAATTTAACCTCCCCCGGGCCCACTCTGGAGCCATTGTGGATTCAGGTACGATGAAGCATGTTTTGAACGTCTAAGAACAGAAGTTGGCTTCATGATCACTCAAAGGAATTTGGTTCTAGAGCATCTGTTTCTATGTAATGTCCAGCAGATTTCCTTTTTATGTTCACACAGGATTCCAAAGCAATACTGTTTCATACCTCTTGTGCTTTTTTTGTATAAGCATAGGAAATAATAAAACAGATTTAATGTGTGTATACAATGTTTTCTGCACTGTAAGTGGCTAGTATTATATGACACAAAATCAATGAATGGTCTATTTCCAAACTTATGTTATTTATAAAGCGGACCAAACTATAAGGCACATTAACTGAAACAGAGTCAGACATTGTTAACTGCATTCACAGTAACTCTAGGACTTCTTGAGAACACCCTACACGCTAGCATATTCACAGGACCTGTAACTCCCAACCTTGTTTGCAACACATCATAAAACCGACTGTTAAAGCTAAAACAAACATTACTGTGAATACACGTAAAAAAAAAAAAACTGAGTCCGAAACGGCTACATGTTAGCTGTATAAGCATGTTCACAATAATGTCCAACATTGTTTGGAACTTGTAAAAAAACGACTAACACTCTAATAAGGAGAGATCTTGAAAGTGTGATTGAAAAATTTCAGAGTGAAGCATGAACAGCCAGGTATCTTTGGCGGTTGGGCTCTGGGCCAAAGTCATGTTTATGATGAGCTCGGACCAAGTGAAGAGACCCCCAAGCCCAGACGCTGATGGTGGTTAAAGCCAGACTACTCTGAATTGAAGAGCCAGGAGTAGAACCTGACGGAGGTGGGCCGCCGAGATGTCTGGAATGCGCATAAGCAAACATTTATGAATTTAAAGCCAGGGATTTGATTCTGATTGGCTGTGAGGAAAATGAGCACTTTCGGTATTGGCTCACAGTGAAAACCAATTGATGAGTGACGTGTGGAGTGATGAATCAGCAACCCTGCAAACCTGAAGATGAGGTTGATCTTTCTTATTAAAATTGCAGCAAAGCTTCACTTTGACAGTCACCATGAACAACCTGAATTAATCCATATATAAAGACCTCCTGATTATAAGGCGCACCTTTTTGGAAAAAAAATAAAGAAGACTTTTAAGGTTCCCTTATAGTGCAGAAAATACAGTAATGCAATGCTTGGGTTTTGTTGATATTCATCATGATCCATCCTAGTAAAAAGTTTCCAGGATTACATTGAAGTGTCCTGAAGACATCATTTCCATTTACATCCTTTTTATGTCCTTTTTATCTTGTAAGGAGTATCTTAGTGTGGGATGAGGTTGTTCCTGTGAGTGGGACACTTCAAACCAAAACTCTTTCACTAATAAAGTAATGAAAGATGTTTGCTGTAGGGCCTATTGCATAGTTATAATATCTCTTTTCTGGCAGTTCAAATAAGTCTGCATGATGGGAGAATCTATCCTTCTGAACACACTTCATCTACCAACCTTGAGCAAAATCCTTTCCATGTCAGGGGCAAAATTTGAGAATTTGCTTTTTTTTTCCAGCAAATGATTGTTCAATTATCAGTAAAATTGCAGGCACAAATGGTACGTTTTTAAATAATGCCAAAAGGAACAGTATCCTACTGATCCCGACACAAGGACCTTATGCATGCCAATTTTCAATTTTCAAATGGTTCCTTCAATTTAAAGGGACATCATCCAAACATCACTACCAGATCTGAGTCCTTGATTGGTCAAAGTTCAAATCGGTTTAAATTTTAAAATGCGTTCAATGGGTGGGCATTTTGTATGTAGTCCAAAAACAAACTTAAAAACTTGCATGACAACACGTGAATGTGAGAGTTTTGAGCGCAGAAGCCTGAAGTGTGGACGCCCAAAAAACACAAGTACACTTGTTTATATAGACTTTTTTCATGGAAAGTAGTTGCTTGAACATGTGTTGCTGAGGCCGTTGTGAACATAGCTTTACAGTTCCTTTGAGGCTTGCATGGCAATCTTAAGGGACGTCATGAAATGTAGTAAACACGCGGGTGTAGTAAACATGGTGCGTTCACTGGCCCCTTACTGACTGGTCGCATATGCTGCATGCATGTGTGGGTGTGCATGTGATACATAAATGCCTATAGGATGCCCATGCAAACTATGTTATGATGGTGTAATTTCCTAAATTCACGTTGTGCTCAAGGAGCGTTCACTTATCTCTTGAAGAGCACTAACGGGCCCATTGTGCACTACACAGGGTTTAGACGGTTGAAAAACGCCTGCGTCTCACCTACTTCACCCTTACTTACCCTTTCATGCAAAAATTTGCGTGAACAATTTCTCTTTACTGGCTCACCGAGCGGTCTTACTATCTTGATCAGTCCTGCAGACCAGCTGTGTGCCCCCTGCAGGTTTGCCCATTCTTTTGCACGCAGACAGTCCGTATCCACCCAAAAGGGTAGTTGGGACTAAGGGCTAACTTACTAATATGCAACTCAACCTGCAGGAAAAAATATCCATAGTGGTTTTTTGATGCATCAGGTACAAATTACAAAAGACAATTAAAGCTACAAGTAGCATTTAGCGGGCCCGAGCACGTGCGACCGCATGGCACGAGCGACCGCCCCGTGAGCAACGCCCTGCTCGAGCCATTCTCGTCGTTTTTTCTTGTCCATTCTGGAGCTCCAAGCTATTGTTAATACGACAGCAGCCTGGGGGGGGGGGGGGGGGGGGGGGGGGGGGGGGGGGGCTGTAATCTGTTGCCTTAAGGGACAAAGACTTTTGCATATAGCATGAAAAAAATTCAAGCAATGATGATAATTGCTATCACTGTCCCTAAGGATGAGAACAATAGAACTCATTCAATTTCCACTACAATGTCTAGATGAGTGTCAGCTATGTCTGATAACTTGGCCAATTAGCTGGACCGGGATCTTGCAAAGTGCAGGTGGTTAACGTCCAGTGTAATGAGTCTGTGGACGGCAACAGTACAGCATAGCTTTTGGTTTCCACAAGAGAAGAACTCCTGACACATCTGCCCTAACAGACAACTACAAGAGGAGTTGAAATGTATAACACGGTGAAGGAGTTTTTGTGCAGAAAAAGGTACAATTAGAAAAGCTGGTAGCAGTGACTGCAGATGGGACTCCTGCTATGATCAATAGACAAACAGGTTTCATCACTCACTGTAAAGCTGACCCAGACTTTCCAAAATGTCTGCATTACTGCTGCGTCATTCACCAGCAGGCCTTATGTGCAGAAGTGATTGGCTCTGGACATATAATGACTCTTATTCTGAAAATCGTAAACAACCTCAGCTGCAAAGCAAAACAGCACAGGATTTTTAAGGTGCTATTGGAGGAGATGTCTGTTGAATATGGTGAATATGAACATTGTGAATCTGAACTTGCATTCTTGACTGACATTACTGGAAAACTAAACCACTTGATCTGCGAGCTGCAAGACAATGGCAAAACTATTTTTTTTTGACCAGCCTGCCTGAGCCAGTGTTTTTCTTGTGGGGATCTTTTCTGCCAGGGCTTGTCAGCTTGGTCAGTGGATGTTGCTGCAGTTGTCTCCCTTGCTGGGACAGCTGGAGTTAAACACAGCAGCTCACGGCTCTGAAGTGGACCCCGTTGCTGTCCCAGTCTGGATGGGCACTGTGGCGATGTTCCAATGGCCAGGCTGGCTCCTGGTATAAAGAGATTCCCAAATACCATTTCCTAACCGCAGAGCCAAGGATGTGTTTACATGTTTAGGTCAAAAATGTGATGGACAGCTTCATTTTGTCTAAACATGCCACCCTGTTATTAATCCAGTTGATATGGTTCTCCATCTGTGTCTAGGTGATAGAAAAGCATTTTTTTTTATATTTACAGCTCTAAGCAAACAAACAGTTGTCTATATAAAAGAGCTTTTACAATTGTGCACTTTTAGCAGGTCTCTGAGTTCATGTGACCAATGTATGGTGGATTTTCACAGACCTTGTTTAAAACTGAAGGTGAGAGAGACTTAGAGAAATGGCTTCATTGTTCTGGAGTTCTTTGTTTCATCCACAGAAGAGTAGAATTGGTGATTGATTTTGAAAAGCTGATGAAAAAAGTATCTTTTCAAATTGCAATTTCTAACTTGGGTTTTACATTTTGTGTTCCATTTTTGTGCTTTATTTGGGAAGCATTTGTTATTTGTTTGGTGTTTTTAAGGTTCTGCAAATATACACATCATTTTTTTAGAGACATTTGTTATCAGTTGTGTTTGTTGATTTGTAGTTTAATTTCATTGGATGTATAGATGTCGTGTGGGGGGGGGGCTCGACAGCAGGTAGGACCCAGGCGCAGAGACGGGAGGCAAACGGGTTCAGGGCAAGTGGGTTTATTTAACTAACAAAAAGCGCTGCAGAGCAGGATGACAAAACTAAAAACAAAAACTTACTGTGGCATGGCAAGGGACATGGACGCCAGACAAGAAGACGTGATCAACATGAGCAGAAGTTAATGGACCAGCACAGGAGGAAGGCAGAGACAAGACTTATATACAGACAGGGCAGACAAGACACAGGTGAACACGATTAGGGCAGATGGGGACCAAAGGAAGTAAAACTCAAGAAACATGACAAGACAGGAAACCTTTCAAAATAAAACAGGAAACAGAACCAAACAAGACAGAACAAGAACTAAAGCGAAAAAAAAAGACAACAAACTGAAACCATGACAATAGAAAGGAAAAGAAGTTCAAACATTGATTATAAAAAAGGATATAAGAGATAAAAAAAAAGAAAAAGGAAAAGAAAAAAGATAAAATATTGATTTAATTGCATTTTGAATGAATAAAAAACAATGATTAATAGAATCAGAAATCAGAAAAAGTTTTATTGCCAGGTTCAGTAGAGCGCACTTTACAAAACGAGGAATTTGACTTGGTGTATAGTGCAATTAAGAATAAGTTAAAAATTAAGTTAACAACAACAACACACTATATACAGTAGAGTAAGGTGAATTAAAGTGGGAGCACAGATGGGCTGGGATGGTGGGGCCTGTAAGTGGCACCGACAGTCCTTTGGTGGGCGGGAGGGGGGGTCACCTGGGGGAGTTGGGGTACTGTTCAGCAGGCTGACTGCAGTGGGGAAGAAGCTGTTCTTGTGGCGCGAGGTCCTGGTCCTGATGGACCGGAGCCTCTTGCCAGAAGGGAGGGGCCGAAAGAGATTATGTCCTGGATGAGAGGGGTTGGCTACAATCCTGGCTGCCCGCCTCCAGGTCCTGGAGATGTGCAGCTCCTGGAGAGACGGGAGGTGGCAGCCGATCACCTTCTCTGCTGAGTGGATGACGCGTTGCAGCTTGGCCTTGTCTCTGGCCGTGGCCGCAGCGAACCAGACTGTGATGGAGGACGTGAGGGTGGATTCGATGATGGCGGTGTAAAAGTCTACCAGGATCTTTTCAGGGAGGTGAAACTTCTTCAGCTGCCTCAGGAAGTACATCCTCTGCTGGACCTTCTTAGTGATGGAGCTGATGTTCTGCTCCCACTTGAGGTCCTGGCTGATGATGGTTCCCAGGAAGCAGAAGGACTCCACAGAGGTCACCGGGGAGTCACAGAGGATGACAGGGGGGAGGGGGGCTGGGGCCTTCCTCAAGTCCACTGTCATCTCCACTGTCTTCAGAGCATTAAGCTCCAGGTTGTTAGCGCTGCACTATGACACCAGCCTGGCTATTTCACTCCTGTAGGCCGACTCATCTCCGTCAGAGATGAGGCCGATGAGTGTGGTGTCGTCAGCAAACTTCAGGAGTTTGACAGACAGGTGACCAGCTGTGCAGCTGTTTGTGTACAGGGAGAGTAACAGGGGTGAAAGGACACAGCCCTGGGGGGAATCCGGTGCTTGTGGTCCGAGTATCTGAGACGAGCTTCCCCAGCCTCACATACTGCTGTCTGTCCGTCAGGAAGTCTGTGATCCACCTGCAGGTGGAGTCAGGCACATTCATCTTGGAGAGTTTTTAATACTAAGTCTAGACAGATTTAACACAGGTTTTTGGATGAAAAAGGATTTTTTATAAATCATCTGTTACACTTTTAAGTCTGAAAAAAATATGGAAGGCAGCAAACACAGATCCCTACCGTTTTTAATTTTTTTGTGCTGATATTTGAAAGATAAGTTATGCAAAAAAATAGGTGTTTGCAGTTTTGCCTAAAAAGACGTTTTCGGACCTTTTTGGATCAAATGTTGTCTAAAAGTTCACCTGTAACTTCAATCATTCTGAATTTTTTTAGGAAAACTAAACCACTTCAACTGTGATCTGCAAGGCAATGGTAAAACTATATTTTTTATGGAACAGCCTGCAGTGTTTCTTGTGGGGATCTTTTCTGCCAGGGCTTGCCGGCTTGGTCGGTGGTTGTTGCTGTTACCAATCCAGTTGATATGGTTCTCCATCTGTGTCTAAGTGATATAATCAGAATCAGAATCGTTTATTGTCATTGTACATGGGGATACAATGAAATTGCAGCAGCCTTGGAGTGAAGGAGTTACATAAAATAAAAATAAAAATAGAATAGAAAAAGAAATACTGTATTTACAACTCTTAACAAAAAATGAACAATATGGACAGAAACTGTTAAATATTAAATATTTGTGAATAAAATAGAATGGAATTACATGAGTTGCTGTGAGCACAGCTTAATAAATATCAAGTTATTGCACAGTGACCTGGTTAGACAGTCAGGATATTGCACGCATTGTAGTAAAATTAGAGTGAGGTGTGGTTGGTGGACGTATGTGCATTCCGTATGATAATTGCCTGTGGAAAAAAGCTGTTTCTTAGTCTGTTTGTCCTGGTTCAGATGGACCTGTACCTCCTTCCAGAGGGCAGCAGTTCAAACAGAGGGAAAGCAGAATGGGTGGAGTTAGTGGTGATGCTAGTCACTCTGCTGAGGCAGCGAGACTGGTAAATGTCCTTCAGTGAGGGGAGGGGGCAGCCGATGATCCTCTGCGCTGTCTTTACCATTCTCTGGAGACTCTGCCGTTCTGCTTCAGTGCAGTGGGAAAACCACACTGTGATGCCATAGGACAGAATGCTCTCAATGGTTGAGCGGTAGAACGTTACCAGCAGCTCCTGGCTGACGTCGTTCCTCCTAAGTTTTCTCAGGAAGTGCAGGCGTTGCTGGGCCTTCCTGATGACAGTCATGGTGTTGTTAGACCATGTGAGGTCAGCAGAGATGGTGGTGCCCAGGAGGGTGAAGCTGTGGACCCTCTCCACACAGTTTCCATCGATGTAGAGTGGGGGTGGATCTGTTCTGTTTTTTCTGAAGTCCAGGATGATCTCCTTGGTCTTGGTGGTGTTCAGGATGAGGTTATTAGCCTGACACCACCTTGAGAGTTTCAGGACTTCGTCTCTGTAGGCCGTCTCGTCGTCCCCAGAGATCAGCCCCACCACAGTAGTGTCGTCTGCAAACTTCACCACGGTGTTGCTGGTGTGGGCTGGTCTGCAGTCTGCTGTGTACAGTGTATACAGCAGAGGACTCAGCACACATCCCTGTGTGGAGCCTGTGCTCAGCGTCCGGGTGGAGGAGAGGTGGGGGTCAAGTTTGACTGTCTGTGGTCTGTTTGTCAGGAAGTCCTTGATCCACGAGCAGGTGAGTGGGTGGAGTCCTAGTTCAGACAGTTTGTTGACCAGAATGTCAGGAATGATTGTGTTAAAGGCTGAGCTATAGTCCACAAAGAGCATCCTGGCGTAGGTGTCTCTGTGTTCCAGGTGGCTCAGCGCAGTGTGGAGGGTGATGGAAATGGCATCATCCGTTGATCTGTTTGCTTTGTAAGCAAACTGGTGGGGGACGAAGATTGGAGGGAGGGAGTCTTTGATGTGTCCCAGGAGCAGCCGCTCCAGACACTTTGTGATGACAGCAGTGAGTGCAACTGGGCGGAAGTCCGTGAGGAAGGCTGTGGATGAGGACTTTTTGGGTATCGGGATGATAGTGGATGACTTCAGGCAAGCAGGGATGAAAGCCTGAGCTAGCGACAGGTTGAAGATTTTTGTGAAGACCTGGGAGAGTTGATCGGCGCAGGCCCGCAGAACCTTTCCGGGAACTCCATCAGGTCCCGCCGCTTTCCTGGGGTTTACCCTGCTGAACATCCGTGCCATCCGTGCCACGTCCATAAAGGCATTGTTTTTATATTTAGAGCTCTAAGCAACCAAACAGTTGTCTATATAAAAGAGCTTTTACAATTGTGCACTTTTAGCAGGCTGAAAAAATTATCTTTTTAAAATTGCCATTTCAAATGTGGGTTTTAAATTTTGTGTTCCATTTTTCTGTGCTTGTATTGGAAGGATTTGTTATTATTTTGTTTAAAAGTGCTACATATTGTATATACACATAATTTATTTAGAGAAATTTGCTATACGTTGTGTTTTTTGGTTTTGTAGTTTAATTTCATTGGATTTATATTAAGGAAAAGAAGTTGCAGCATTGATTAAAAAAGGATAAAAGAGACATTTACTGTCTAAGTCTTATGTTACATCTGTAGAACTGTACTGAGAGTTGGGTTTTGTTTTGGAGCACATTCATATGTTTTGTTTGTAAAAAAAAAAGATAAAATATTAGGTTAATTGCATTTTACATGACTAGAAAAGCAATGATTATTCATAAAAATCTATGAAAGACATACAAAACAAATGAAAAAGCAGTCTGCCCTCCCTCTTGTGTCTAAACTCTTGTCACCTCACTGCTGGGTTAGTTAGCATATGAACTGGCAGCTGGTGTGTGTGTGTGTGGGGGGGGGGGGGGGGGGGGGGGGTGAAATTTGACTCCAGCAACAGGGATGATTGAGGAGCAGGCTGCAGCATGAGGAAAAGACTTAAGCATGTGAGAGGAAATGACATCCTACAGTTGACCAGTTCATTTTATATCTGTAAAGAATATTCAAGAAGCATTTAGACATGTTCAGCTATATGCGTGTGAAACTTGGTGTGGATATTTGAAGCATAAGTAATTTTAAAACACACTTGTTTGGAGTCCAGACGGAAAAAGCACAGGTTTTGGGATGAATCAGGATTTTTTTAAAATCATCTGTTTCACCTGGACTTCTGAAAAAAATATGGAAGGCAGCAAACACAGATCCCTACATTTAAAAAAATAAATGGTGTTGATATATGATGATTAAGTTATGAAAAAAAATAGGTGTTTGTAGTTTTGCCTAAAAAGACGTTTTCGGACCTTTTTGGATGTAATGCTCTCTAAGATGTCACCTGTAACTTCAATCATTCTGAATTTTTTTAGGAAGCAGTAGCACATAAATGCCTATGAAAGTTGAATTCCTGGTGCTGATAACCTAAACAGAATTTATGCTAAAAATCTTTGTTCAGTCCAAAATTTCATTAAAAAAATCAAGTGATGAAGTTTCTCGTAGACCCTATAGTGTTACATATCAAAGCTGGAGGTTATTAAAGGCATCTAATTCTGAAATCTCAGCTTCCTGAGACAAACGGCTGATTTATAATAAATTTCTATTATTTGGGTGCACATAATCGACCACTTCCTGTTACGCAGGCACCGTCAGGTGTACACCCATGAAACTTTACATGATGAGAGAGGACCCTTCTGAGTATCTCCAGTTTTAATTTCATGCACATCGGACAAAGCAAAGAGAAAATACAGGGCAGAATGTGCCCAATGCAATAACTAGGTGGCGCTATAGAGCTCGTCCAAGATTGTCATATCCATGGGTTCAGAATAGAAGCTTCTTCATATCCATTGAATTTCAGTGAGATTGGACAAGGAATGTGCACGTGAGAGCAACTTTTGTGTGCATAGCGAGATGCCCAACTTTGCAGCTCTGTCACGACCACACCCCCGCATTGAAAGTTATGGTTTTTTGTCAGAGTAAACTTCAATGGCTTTTCAACAGGTGGACGTCATTTTCAGGTGTGTCGGCTCATCCTACTCGGAGTAGTGATGCTCCAAGTAAAACATGTCATTTCCTCTTGCCAGCAGGTGGCGCTACACTTTTTCCAGATTTTTTCACTGCAGATGTGTTCAGAGTCAGACTACAATCATGCACATCAATTTTGGATCAGATTGGATTATGCATGGCTGAGTAATGGCCATTTTTCTTTTCATGGCGTGTTTTCGAAACGACCTCCAATTTTGACGCGCCGCCATGGTCACAAACATCCATAAAAACTTAAAAGCTTTGCAATTTAACATCGGACATGTGTCTAGTTTACAAAACCAAAGTTTGGAGTCATTACTCTCAAATCTCTAGGAGGAGTTCGTTCTAGAGCGAGGCCTGCAAATGACCAAAATACAGCAAAAATGACATATTGTCATCAAAATATCAGACTTCCTGTGCGACTGACAGCTTGGTCCCAAGAGACTTTTTTGTAGGTTTCTATCCGATGAACATGCCCTGTTAAAATCAGGTTTGTACTATAAAGCATATGGAGGTGCTCGCGAAAACAAATTTTGCAGGTGGCGCTATCGAGCCATTTTTGTTTACCTATGCCGTTCTCCTAGAAAATATGAAATTTTTCGCGACTCCTGATGTGTATACAAAATTTGGTGAGTTTTGGGGTATGTTAAAGGCCTCAAAAAGGCGACGGAAAAGTCGGAAGAATAATAATAATAATAATAATAATAATAATAAACCTAACAGATACAATAGGGTCCTTGCACTCCGTGCTCGGGCCCTAATAAAAACTTGTCTTTAGTGTTTTGTAAAAATAAAGAAATAAACTGATTTCTTAAACCTAAAAATTCTCATTTATGTCCTAGCTTCTTTTTCAGGAAACCAACCCAGGAGTACATTATGAGTACACCATCAGCCGAATTACTTCAGAAGACACAAACTCAGGGTCTGATTACTTCTGGAAATATGGCTCATGGACTGAATGCAGTGCTACTTGTGGAATCGGTATGAGACCTGACATTTTCATTTGTACATTTTAATGTCTATAGTTCGAAGAAAAAGTAACTGCTCTTTAACGAGAAATGAAATGTTATCTAAAACACCCACACTCAGAGTCTTCAGTGTTCAAATGTGTGCGTTTGAATGCTGAACCTTTTTGTCAAGGCAACCAAGATAAAAAGCATACTGGAATAGATTTGTACTATGGACAGAAAGAGGCATGCACTTTAGATGATGTTTTGTCCAAATCAGATTACGCTTTTTTTTTTTTTTTGCAGGCCAAAGAAATTTGAATCTCTGATACATGAGAGGAAGCCAAATCAATCAGAAATATTTATATGAAATAAACAACCAGTGCTGTTGTTCAAAGAGCAGACTCGTTTGAAAGAAAGTCTGCCAGGAAAGTAGTTTTTTTACTAAAATCGAAACTGGAAAGAGGTTCTTTTAAAAATCCTGTCTATATTTCTTGTTCTTTTGGTTTTCCTAAGCCTGGTTCTCTGAAGGGTGAATGGAACTAAAAATAATATTGGATCAAAATATTTTTGTCCCCTGACCTAGTAGCTTCTGCGTCACACCTACAAGCTTTTTCATCTGCTCCTGATTCACATTTTGAAAAAATAATTACTCAGAAAAGCAACTTTAAGCTTTAAGCTTTAAGCTTTTCTCTATGTAGGCCTGTGTTTAGTATGAGTTCACAGAAAAATAAAGTCCTGACAAGTTTTTCCTCCACTAAAGGTGTCAATTAGATTGTGTGATTAAGCAAAGAAAAAGTTGACTGAAAATTCCCCTCAACATGCATCACATTTTCAAACAAAAAGTTTGAAGTTGCCACAGTTTTGATTGATGAAACCTTTCCTAATATAATAATGATACATTTTTTTGTAAGTTAACCTCCAATTTTGTTGTCATAGTCTGTTGGGACAAAATGCAGCAATGTTGATCCATTTTTTCTCAATAATAAAGCCCCAAAAAAAATGTCCGCAATTCTACCAAAACCTTGGTAGCTGACATTGTCAGAGCACTTTGTGGAGTACTGCATACTTTTAGATGACTTGTGTGAACTTTTTCTTCGTGTGTGGTATTGAATTAAAACTCCTCGTACTTCTGGTTAATGCTTGTTTTCTCTTCAAAATCTGCACAAATCCTCAAACCAAAACAATAAGACTTCATTTTTAATAGAATTTTTTTTCACATTCTTTCACACTTTGAATTCCTTTTTTTAAATCAAGAACGAGTGAGACAAGCAGTTAAGCATATTGCTGCTCAAAGACCGCCGTCGATTTGTAAAACTGAACTTAGTCCGACCTCTTTACTTTGAAGAAGATTACACCTCATATCTCCCCTCACATCACATTTACCACCTTGATCTTTAAATGCTGTCTCATTTAACCGCCTGTACGGATGTTCCTTTCTGACATAATGGAGTTTCAGTCAATTTGCTTGCACCTCTTGACATTTGCTGCAAGGACAAAATCTGTAACATGATCTTTTTTTTTTTCATTGTTAGGTTACCACAAAAAAAGCTCTTAACAACGATGAATGCAGCACCATCAAAAAAACTCTTCTGTCATTTAAAGCCCCACTTCAATTAAAATGGTGATGTTAACATGGTTTTGTGATGTTTTTCTCTTGACGGAGGACATATATACAGAAAATGAACCTCAAAATTACAACTCTGAGTATTTCTTTATGCAAAATCAATTTTGTTAGAAATTAAGTATTTGGTCAAAGCTGTAATCGGCAGACAAGTTCCCTGATCCGCTCCATTCTGATGCTTCCACTTGCAGACAAATAGATCCATGTACATCTTTCTTTTCCTTGTCTGAGCTGGAATCTGGCTAATTGTACAGCTGGATAACTCCAATATTGCTCGCTATTTTTGTTGCACCGGCAATGTTAGATTAGGGGTGTGAAAATTGGCAGGGGGGATTGTAGATTGTATATAAATGGCTAAAAAAAAACTACACCATAAACTTTGACACCAGTTTTTTTTTTTTTTTTTTGATTGGTTGGTGCCAGTCTACCATTGACTGAAACCCTTTTAATAACATAAATTTACAATGAAGAAAGTAAACTCTACAAGGCAGTGAAACCGCAGATCTGGCAGACACAGCGGGATCTGTGACTTGGAAAACTGGTAAAACTTTGCAGATAGCTGAAGGCGCCCACCTGTCACTCAGCTTGACTCTGACCTTAATTATGCATAACTTTAAGGCCTTAATCATATGCAGCTTTTAACTTATAAAAAAAAACAGCCACTTGCTGTGAAGGTTTAATCTGAGGAAAATTTGCAATAAACCAAAGCAGTTTTTTCCCCCCGTTTCCTCTGCCTCCAAGTATTCATTTTGCTGTGAAAAGGTCAATGGGTAGTGACTCATCTAGGGAGCCTTAAGCAGCAGATCAAGTGGGTGCAATTTCAGGTCCTCACATGTTTACTTCATGTCTCAGCACCAGAATCTTGGCACTTTGTTAGTCCCATCACATCCATCAAAGCTTTAATATCGCCACAGTCCTGCAGGTCGATTAAGTTGTTTGACCAGATGCCTTTGGGGGGTTTCGAGGTCTAGATTGAAGTTCCCAGGGGGTCAAGTGGCAGTTACAAATCTGGAAAAGTGTTTACCACTCCACAGGAGCCCAGATCCGCTCTGTCCTTGGCTTTGAAACGCACCTGAGTTTTTCCCCTCAATACTTTGTTGTTGTTTTTACTTTTTTTGTACCTTTTCTTTATATAACTGTCCTTATTTCCTTTTGATTTCTACTTTTTAATGACACAGTAACCCAAAAGAGACTCTGACATATTTTTAACTCAATCCTAAAAAAAAACACAAATTTGTTCTAAATACTAATGACAATTTTATCTTTGTCAGGCTCCAACTCCCCAGCGATGCCTGACAAAATGAATTTGTGCTGATTTTAAATGGATAATGATGAGCTACAAGTTTTTGTATTTAATGTTAAACTGGGAAAGGAACGTTTCCTTAGAAAGATGAAGACTGCATGATGTAAAACTTAGGTTTGACACTTAAAAGTTTAGCTTTTACACTATAAATGCACTTCTCATGAATTTAAACCTTTTTCGTGTTTTTCTCGTGCCAGTTTCCGTTTTTACCATGGAAAAAGAAGCACTATTTAACAATCAACAGAGTATAAAGTTCAGGGTAAGAACTTCCAAACGGGTTCCCCTTTATTAAACTGTCAAAGCAACTGCAGCAGGCTATTTATCAAGGTAGCAACCTTTATGTGATGTGGCCAAAGTGAGCATTATTGGCTCTGATCTGCAACATTGTCTGTTAATAGACTCCTTTAATCTTAATCTGAGTTTCTACAGTGAGACAGAAACGAAATCAATAGAAGTTCTGTTCAAACAAAATAGTTCTGGACTTGACAGCATGTTCAGTGACAAAGCACTAAACCCACTTAACACAGCTGTGCTCTCAAAGAGAATTCTCAAGGATGACAGTCCATCTCCACATTTCAGCCTTGTCAAATCTATTTGTGTTAGCACTTACAAAAGGTGTGAGCTACACAGACTGTACAGAAGATCACTTAAACTCACAAGCACCCAATGTTGCAGGAACCTAGATGCATTTGTTTCAGTCAAAGTGCAATGTTCCATCGAAAGCAGTAATTTTTCTAAAAATCCTTCCACAGACGTAGATAACTTTAGACAGAACCAAAGACTAAGCTATACCGCTGCAGTTGATGCCAGAGTATTTCTAGTGGTCTTTTAATTATGATTTAGCCAAAATACAAAATAAACTGTCATTTTCAAGGACATAGTTTCTGCAGAGCAGCAATAGTTCATTAGAAATTTTTTCTAGGACTTGTGGGCAGGAACATTGGCACAGACCCCGCCCACACTTCCCATCATCCCTTTGTTTACACTCTCCCCCACTAGCTTACAACCCCTCACACCCCCAGCGATGTGCAACAAAAATGGCTAGCAATATTGGAGTTATCCGAACTCTTAAGACAGATGCCAGGTCGGACAAGGAAAACGAAGACGTACATGGAACTAGTCGTGTGCAAGTGGATGCATCAGAATGGAGCGGAGCAGGGAGCTTATGGCCTGCTGTAGTAGCCTCTCCATATCACACTTGCAAGCTTTTACCAGTGCCATTTTTTGTCTGCTCCTGACTCACAATAATATGAATTAAGGAATACTCAGAAATGCAATTTTTAGCAGAATTTTCTTTATAATATACAGTATGTTACTGTAAACAGTAAATACAGTATGAAAAACACAATTTTTATCAATGCAACTTAAATTACAAGCTCATTTCAGCCATAAATGTCTGTAAATTTTCTTGAAATTATGCTACTTATACATTTCCGATTGTGTGTTTTAACAGTTTTGTATGTTATCTGTCATGGTTTCAATTAAACTAATTAGTTGTCTTCTTTTTTAATATCCCCAAAAGTGAGGAGTCTGCATTGTTTTATCCAGTTTTTTGTTAGCGATTTCTGGGCGTCCTTAACCCTTGTGCTATCTTAGATGACCCCACTCTTAAATTGACATGTTCTCCCTACCATGACAAAGGTGGTTAGGTGGAAAAATTTCATGTAATCCATGGACACCAGTGAAGATCACAAATCATTGAAGAAAAAAGGTTCAGAGCACTGTTTAGTGGGTCTAAATGACCCAACTCCCAATGTTAAAGTGCCTAGGATAGCACAAGGGTTAATGTGTCCCCTATCATCTCAAAATGTGTCTTTGTGAAATGTGAATTGAATGAAGTGGATCTGTTGACTCTGCAACTTAAAATTCTCACTAAGTTGGTCCAAAAGATTTTTTTTAGATTTATTTTAGAGAAAAATCATTTCAATTGATTATTTTTATTACATCTGGTTTGCTGAGATGGATGTAATATTATAGTCTCACAGCACCAGGACTATAGTGCTTGCAGAACTATCCCAGCCTCTGAAGCCTAAATGTAGAGAGAGCAATAAAACTGCATTAATCAGGGTTTAAAAAGCAAATATGACATTTGCATCCTGATGCAAAAAGATAATTTTTAGTTTTTTGTCATGTTGCATGGAGGGCTATCAGTTGTTTTTCTGTGCTTGAGGGAAAAATACTCATCATGCTTTCTCAGATACACCACATCGCACATCTTCAGTGTCCCTGTTTAACCCCCCTGCAGAATCCATCAGAGAGAAACTTTACCAGAAGGCAGGATCACATATTGTCATTTGTTTAGTAAGTTAAGAACTGGAAAAAACATTACCCGGGGTTGCTTTAATTCCTCCTGTTTTTTTTTTCTTCTCAGGCCTGAAAGATCCACTTTGAGAATAACTTTTATTTCCGTGAAACAGTCTTGACCTTGTAGAAATTTCTGTGATGGAGTAAATTAGCTTTGAGACCTGAACTGCGGGCTGGTTGTTGTTTTCTGCTTCAACAAAGCGTAATTCCCTGCAGCAAGGTGAGAGGAGGGGAGAGAATGAGATAAACCTGCCACAGCCTGAGGACACAAGTTTTAAGATTTGCAGCTGCATGTACAGGTGTTTGAAACCTCAATGTGTCACTTCTCCGTGTGATAGTTGCTGAGATGTGCTTCTGAGCAAGCAGCTCTGTTTAGCGGGATTATTATTTCTCACTTCAGCAAAACTCAGCTTTCTTTCACTGCAAGAACAGGGCTTTTAGGAAACATATATTTGATCAGATTTAGAGTCTTTTTCCCTGGTATAAATAGATTTAAAGGGTTTTCAATATTTTTTTCTCCTGACATGTGATGCTTCTTTGTTATTACATATTTTATAAGAATCTGAAGCTTTTTTGTCCTCTTACTGGCATTCCAGGTGTTCAAAGGCGTGCTGTCTTCTGTGTGGAAAAGACAACTGGGTTAGTAGAGGATCACTTTTGTGAGCCTTCCCTCCGGCCTGAGGATAACCACATCAGCTGCATCAAGGATCCATGTCCTGCCATGTGAGTCTGCTTCCCCACCAGATTGACTCCAGTCTCTGCATACAGACACATAAACTACTGAACACATAAATCTTTTTAGTGTTAAGTTGAAAATTGGTATTTTAAAAGTTATTGCTTCCTTTTTTTCCCCTTTTTTGTTGTATTACTTAAAGATTGGTGTTGTAGCATTTTTCTCACAATGGCGATACAGACATAGATGGAGAAAATTAATCTTAAAATATATTTCTGATCACCGGTATGTCTTCATATAAATTGTAGTGAATCAAACGCTGACAAAAATAGCCGTATGAAAAAACCTTTAGGTGTGACGCAGAAGCTACAGTGCGCTGGCTACAAGCTCCCTGTTCTGCTCCATTCTGATGCATCCACTTGCAGACAAATACATCCATGTACGTCTCTGTTTTCCTCATCTGAGCTGGAATCTGGATCCAAACTGCACAGGTGGATAGCTCCAATATTTGTTGCACTAGTTATGTTGGGTTGAGGTGTGAGAGGGTGTAAGCTAGCGGGGGAGAGTATGAACAAAGGGATAATGGGAAATGAGGGCAGGCTCACTCCGTGCCAACAGTTCCGCCCACAACTCAGAAGTGAATTTCTAATGAACCACTGCAGCTCTGGAGAAAGAAAATGTGTTCAGAAAACAACCATTTTTTTTTTCATTTTGCCTAAAAACTGTATAATTATAACAAAAAGACCACCGGGAACACTTTTACAATACATCAGAAGAGGATTGAAGTGGGACTTGTACTTGTTTTATATTATTTGTTACATGTACATTAGAAAAGTAGAAAAAAAACGGGCAAACACAGTCTATTCAGAAATATATCATTATTGTTGCAATATTTTGACTACCTACAACTTTATAGGCAGTGGCTGTTGTTTTTTTTCAGGGTTAATTTGGAGAAAGTCAAACTTTAGCTTCTTGTCCTTAATGGCATCAGGTTTTGAAGCACCACAGTGGGATCATATTTACTGCAGCTTTATTTTTATTTTATTTTTTCTTCTGCTGCTGTTGATCTGAAAAAGTTCAAAGACGTTATGTGAGGCAAATCGGATGAATCAATGCAGGCGCTTTCTGCTTTGTGCTTTAACAAGCCTTCACCAGCAGTTTTGTCTCTAAACCAAAGGATCAGACGTGATTACTGATTTCTGTTGCTGTAAATCGGTCATTTCATGCTTCAAATGAATTTCTGTACAACTGTTTACTGGTTATGTGCTGCCTTTTTTAGTAAACTTAGAATTTTTGAGGCCTTCTTTTTAATCAGTTTGGTATTTAATTGGTTCTTTAAAACAAGCAAACTTGGTCATCCTAAAAAGAAGGAAAAAAACGCACAACAAACTTTTTTGTGACATTTTTTTCTTTTGATGAATTTGCCTTCAACTTGCCAGATTTTATTGTTTCCACAAAGACTTACTGAAAATAATCTTCATGGTTTTAAATCATTATTTATGCTAGGCTACATAGTCTGTCTAAATTTGTCCTCTTTCAAATGGCACCACATTTGTAAGAAAAATGCATTTGTGTGATGAACAGCAAAAATGACTCTTTGTGTTTCATCCATGAAAAATTTGCCATTTCTTTTCTGCCAAACAGCGTATTCTGCAATCGACTCTTGCTTTGTGTTTGGTCAATTGAATGATTGAAGTTTGAAAAAACAGGACATTTTGGAATGTTCCAGTCTGGAAAGACGTGTTTGTTGGGCCTGATAGAGAAGGATTGTCATGGCATGTCTCCTAGCAGCCCTGTGAGATTGGAAATTGGCTGTGTTGTTTGTTCTCAATTCGTGGGTATGGAACCTACAGCCATATTGTCCTTTAACTCTTAAATGCAATCTGTTGCAGACAAACTTTTGTAAGTGCGAGTGCTGTCAAAGTGAGGAAATGCTCTTCATGCAGACACCCACTCTGTGGCCTGTCTCTGACCTCCCACTTTGTATGGCAGAGTGCTGTAATTTAACGATAGAACCAGGGCTCACTCCAAATGTTGCAACTTTGTGTTGCAGCTTGAAGTTGCTTTATCCTGTTGGCTGTATGCAGATCAGTCAAGTGTTGCATGACGGTTGTTGGAGCAGACACCTATTACGCACTGAAGCAGGGCCCACCTGACTGAAAACACCTTGAAGGTATGAGAAGCTCAAAACATGAGTCAATAACATCAGCTATAAAAGCTGTTTGGCTTTGGCACAGAAGGTTGGGCAAATCTTTTATGTGCGCTACCTGAATATGTGCTGCTCATCCCACGAATGCATGTTTTTTACAAATGTGGCTTCATTTAAAAGGGAGATAGACATGTTTTTCAACAGTATAAGATTTGTGGTCGGTTAAGATGCTACAATAGCACAACGATCATCAAACACCTTGTGCTATGTTTAGATCTGCAGGAAAAACCTTCACAAACTATAGCTTGAGCAGACTGTTTTAATAATCAGCACCAGAAATGACGACTGGCCTACTTTCTAAAGTCTGTCAATAGCGTTGGATAAAGGCAATGCATATGTTTTATTGGAGCAGAGCACATTAAAAAGGGTCCAGAATACATGGTAAGACAGGAGTGATGAGTGACTAAGAGGAGCTCTCAATCTCACATCAAAGACAGGTCATTTATTGACAAACTAACTCCTCCATCGTGTGCTATAGTGCATGAAATATCTATATTCACCGGCCACTTAATTTGGTGCATCTTGCTAGTAGCAGGTTGGATGCCTTTTAGGCTTCAGAACTGCCTTAATTCTAGGTGGCATCAATTCAGCAAGTTACTGGAAACATTCCTTTAGAGAGTTTGGTCCATATTGACATGATAGCATCACACAGTTGCTGCAGATTTGTCGGCTGTACATCCATGATGCCAATCTCCCGTTCCACCACAACCTAAAAGTGCTGTATTGGGTTGAGATCTGGTGATTGTTGAGGCAATTTGAGTCCAGTGAACTCATTGTCACGTACAAGAAACCAGTCTGAGAGGATTCAAGCTTTATGACATGGCACCTTATCCTGCTGGAAGTAGCCATCAGAAGATGGTACACTGTGGTCATAAAGGGATGGACAAGGTCAACAACAATACTCAGGTAGACTGTGGCGTTGGAACCATGCTCAATTGGTACTAAGGGGCCCAAAGTGTGCCAAGAAAATATTCTCCACATCATGACATCACCACCACCAGCCTGAACCGTTGATACAAGGCAGGATGGATCCATGCTTTTATGTTGTTGATGCCAAATTCTGACCCTACCATCCAAATGTGGCAGCAGAAATGGAGACTCATCAGTCCAGGCATCATTTTTCCAATGTGTGAATTATAGCCTCAGTTTCCTGTTCTTATCTGACAGGAGTGACACTGGGTATGGTCTTCTGCTGCTGTAGTCCATCTGCCTCAAGGTTAGACCTGTTATGCGTTCAGAGATGCTTTTCTGCAGTCCTCGGTTGTAACCAGTGGTTATTTGAGTTACTGTTGGAACCAGACTAGTCATCCTCTTCTGACCTCTGGCATCAACAAGGTATTTCTGCCCACAGAACTGCCACTCACTGGATATTTTCTCTTTGTTGGGCCATTCTCTGTAAACCCTAGAGATGGTTGTGGGTGAAAATCCCAGTAGATCAGCAGTTTCTAAAATCCTCAGATCAGCACATCTAGCACCTACAACAATGACATGTTCAAAGTCACTTCAATAATCTTTCTTCCCTATTCTAATGCTCCGTTTGAACTGTAGCAGATCATCTTGACCATGTCCACATGTTTAAATGCATAAAGCTGCTGCCGTGCCATTAGCTCATTAGCAATTTGGGTTAATGAGCAGTTGGACAGGTGTCCCTAATAAAGTGTCCAGTGAGTGTACGTGTCTTTATGCAATCACACAGACTTCTGTCCCACGTTGTTAAAAGCATGAACATCTGTGATTTCTAATATTGCCTTTAATGTTAACCTGTAATTCATCATTGGATTCTCATCACATGATCAGCTTTTGAATACAAAGGCACCAAAGGGATTTTTTGAGGGATAACTGCACATCCAAAAATTACTTTTTCTATCTGCTTTTCCTGATTTTACAAGTAGAGCTCAAATTTAACCCGTGCCCTTTTGTAATGAGAGCCAATCAGCAGTGGGTTGTAACACAAATTAAATGAATTAACTCTGTATGTATTAGTATAGACTACAAAACCAACACATTTTTGATGATTACAGCAACACAAATGAAATGTACTGATTAAAAACAAAACCTTACATCAAAGAAAATTCAGAAGATATGAGAAATGTCCTTCTCTTTTTCTGGCTTTGAGAGAAAAAATTATTTGCAAAACTCACGCACAACAGGTTTGTTCAGCAATTGAGAGAAAAATAACCACTCAAGAATGAAAGTTTCGGGTTAGAAGTTTAGTTTCTTGTGTTAGAGGAAACTGATACAACTAGCAGGTAACTAAGACTTCCTGGTTAAGTAATAATACCCATCAGTAAAATGATAGTACAAGGTAACATCCTTGAGATGTTTGTATTCATGAGCTGTCCTGCACACTATCAATACACTATCAATACCGAGGCAACTTTCCAAGGCTGCATTTCACAGCATTCTCCTGTCAATGCCTATCTCACATGAAGAATTTAATTGAAAATCGTTGTGTCCTTTGTGTCTCTGTGAGCAGATGGTGGGTTGGAGATTGGCAGAAATGCTCTGCAAGCTGTGGAAGCCTGGGCCTGACAAAAAGGACAGTTTTGTGCATCCAAGCTGTGAGCGCAGAGGAGCAGAAAGCGCTGGAACCCAGCTTTTGTGCTCACATCCCCAAGCCGGAGTCCATTTCCTCCTGCAACACACTTATGCCTTGCCCAGCTGACTGGAACACAGGCAGATGGTCAAAGGTGAGTTCAATTTGCCTGATGTCACTTCCCACAGGGAGAATCAGATGGTTTTACATCAAGAGAGAAATATATTACTTAGACATTTTTGTATCCATTCGGTTACTTTGGGAGAACAAATCTCTTGTTCTCTAGATTTTTAAAATGCAATCCTTTGTCTCACTCTTCTGAGAAGGTGTAGAAAAATGTTGGCTCAGATCTTTGCGTCTAGCTGAAAAGTTAACATTTTCTTTTCTACTTAAAAAAAAACTCTGATCTTTGGAAAAGTTTTGAGAGTCATTAAAGTTAAAAGTTCTCACACTGAGGCCTGGGATTATAGTTCTGCTTTGCTGACTGCTGTAGAAATTGGCCAGGAGATGTGTAACATCTCTCAATCAACTTTAACTCTGAACCAGTGTCAACTAAACGTATAAAACGTCCAGTAGATTTGAACAAAATGCCCCCAGTGCACATACAGTTTCATTACTTCAAGCTTTCCTTTGTGTTTTCATGCTGTTAGATGCTAATTTTTACAACAAATTTTCTTTTATATTTTCTGCCAAATACAGTTTATCTCATTCCTGCACCACTTTTCACCACAGGAGTTGCCATAAAAGGTTGTTTGGCTGCCTTTGGGAAACCTTTTTTTTGTCTTTCCAAAGAACACTTTAGAATGTGGTGGAATTTCACAACAACCCTGCTGACTTCACCAAGTCCTTGAAAGAAAAAAATGTTTTACCCCAAGGTTATTTTGCCTTTTGTAAATTACTTGTATTTTTGTAAACTGAAACGATATAATTACAGAAACTTTAGGTAAATAGTCAACACATATTAGGCTGTTGTAGTAGAAATTGCTGGAATGCTAATGTGTTAAAATAAGTTATTTATCACAGCTGGCTCTGCCTCATTACTCTTAACAAAAATCACAGCAATTTCCTAGATTTGGTCTTGTGTTTTTTGTTACAAATTTATTAAAAGACTTTAAAACACAATTCTTTTTTGTGTTATAAACTCATATGAAGATCCTTTTCTATCATAAGACAACTTAGATTGAATTCAAGTTTTCAAAAAGTTGTCCCTAAATAATTATAAAAGCTTTTTTGCTATTCTGATTGCACATTCAGAGGTTTTGTTAGTTTGAAGACCCACCCTGATCATCTTTTGAACTGCTTAAAAGCGTTCCCAGTGGTCTTTTAATTATGATTATGCCATTTTCAGCCAAAAATGAAAAATGAAAAAAACTGTTGTTTTTTAGAACATAGTTTCTGCTTAAGTGTCTTTTTTATCATCAGAAAAATTGCACAAGAACATGTTAAAAGCACTAAAAATACAAGTTTCATCTGAGTGGGTCTTAAAGCACATTTTCAGTTTAAAGGTCTGGAAAAATACTTGTGATCCTTACAGTTGCTGTTCTTTCATGCAGTGTTCACATACCTGTGGAAATGGAGTTCGCCAGCGTAACGTGACCTGCAGCAGAAACACCGGTGTCGACTGTGATCCCCAAAAGAAGCCTTTAGCTGTCACCGAGTGCTACATTCAAGACTGTTTGCAGCTTGGCGACAATTTTGGAGACAGTGAAGGGTCTGGAAGCGGCATGTCAAGCAATGAAGTGCAGAATGAAATCAACCCCATTCCTGAGCTCAAAACTCCTCTAAAGCCCGGCAGAGGCCAGTCAAGAAATCCCAATGTGAATTTTGACTTCCACTACCACAATAACATCGAACGCACTGAAGAAAACAACGTTCAAGTTGATGATTTTTATTATGATTATAACTTTATTGACTTTCATGAGGATTTGTCTGAGGATTTTAGGAGCCGTGAAAAGAATTTAGAGGACAGCCACAGATTGCTTTCGGAGGTCGAGCAAACACACAGCGTTGGAGCTGATGCTCGTGTGGACACTGGAAACACAACAATAGCTGCTTCAGCTGCTCCAAATGTTTCAGATATATATGATTTAAAACACATGGAGCCTCAGAACATAACAGGAGACGATATAAAACATATTTCTACAACAGAAAATTCAAAGGATGCTAATGACTTTCTGTCAGAGGACTATCTGTTGCCTGTATCTAATACTTATTTGCCGCCATTGTCCAAAACGCCACGTTCACAAATAGCAAAAGGGGAACATGAAAGTGTGTTGTGGCCGGAGAGCATAATTACATCAGGGCTGCTTGTCACTACAGAGCATCCAGCACAAGATGAAACATGGGAGGAATCTGGGGATGAGACTGAAAATGCCTATGATGATTCCAGAGCGGAGGAAAATCACTCACAAGGTTTCACGGTGACTGCAGTGCATCCTGCCCCCACTCGCATACATCAAACCACCACCGACATCACATCCACCATGGAGATTAACAGCAAGTCTTTGTCTTTGGAAGAAAAAAATGATGTCACATCCAAACCTTTAGACCAGCCAGCAGAAACAGAAATTCCAGTTAGGACCGGAATCCACCTTAAGGAAATATTTCAGACAACGACTGCTATTCCAAGTGCTTTTACACTGGAAGATTTGGAAATGGATCCAAATATTCTGGAAGCTCAACGTAACTCGTGGGATAATGACCTCAGCACATTGCCTCCTCCGTCTACTTTTCTTCCGAGTTTACTCCTACAAACCTCAGGTAACCAGTGGGTATCAGAAAACTTCAGATTATTAACTGGAACAGAAAATATGCCTCCCACCAACACCAGGGGAGACGCTCAACCTCCCGCAACTGACGTACTGACAGCCAGCGTTAAAGCAATCTCTCCAAATCCTGCCTTTGGGAAAACAACTGGAACAGATTCTACATACCAGCCTCACTTATTTTATCAAACGGAATATGACTACAGTGAAATCCTAGACTCCTCTACAGTAGGGAGCAACATAAATCCTGATCTCATACACCAAGCTGCAACAAACACGCAAGCCACAACTCAGAGCAGTCTAACACCTGCACATCACGTGGAACAAGCAACACCTACTGTTCCCATTATCTCAACCAATGCACCAAGTCTGTGGCCACGTACCGTCCCATCATCTGTGGAGGCCAGTGGTGGAGCTGGGCACTGGGTAGCTGGAAACTGGAGTGCTGTAAGTGCATCTATTTACACACATTCACTCACAAACGGAGATTAAAAATGTAATGAACAAGTAAATTTGCATTACTCACATTAAAACCAGTTTCAGTGTAAAAAACAAACAAACTACATTTATCTAAAGTGAGTTCATACGTTTGTGGATGTTAGATGCATTGTGTGCATCCAACCTGATATTTACAATGTCAGAGAGGGTAGGTAGAGGGTAAAAGGGCAATCCTGTACAACCCAATGTTTCAAAGAATCACAGAAAATAAATTTTATTGATTTGTTCGTTGACGAAACCTTTTGATGAAATCCACAAAAAATATTTTGCAATATAAGAGATATAGATTCTATATTTTATTATTGGTTTGGTGATTTGGTAAGTTGTTGGTCACAGCAATGTTAGCTTGAGATGTAATAATAATAACGAGTGTTCAGAAAAAATCCCCTTAACTCAAATTTGATCCACACATTTTTGGCATGGCGTAACTGTTTTATGAAGAATTTATTATCAACAAATTTTGTATTCCTCCAATTCAATTTATATTCCTCCAAGATGCAATAAAGTCAATGTAAATTAACTGACAGTTATAAGACGGACTTCTCACGCAATGGAGACGCAACGCAGACAGACCAGTGTAAATTCAAGGTAAGTTATATACATACAATGGGTTTTTAGGGAAAGTTTTAATCATGCAAATGAGATAGGGGTCTCAAAAATGTGTGTATTAAATATGATACAAATGGCCTTATAGGATTAATGATCATTTCAGAAAATGTTACTAAAGCACTTTATAGGCTTCCAGGCCCTGAAACAATATTTGTTATAAAACACATGTGTGGGCAGTGCTCCACCAGCTGTGGACTGGGTGCCGTCTGGAGAGCAGTGACTTGCAGCACCGGAAAGGACTCTGACTGCCATTCATCCAAGAAGCCTCCACCAGCCCGACAGTGTTACCTTCGTCCGTGCTCAATGTGGAAGGTCGGGGAATGGAGTAAGGTGAGACTGTTTGGTTTATTCTTTCAAAACATAAATATTCTAATGTTGCTCTGGTGTATCCAATGTGTGCTTGCCTTTGTACAGCATCTGTTTTTTTGTAATGTTCTTTTTTGTTTATTAAAATATGCAACTTAGATAGGACAGCAACAGCAGTTTGTTCTAAAGTAACTTAACCTTACTAATTTATTTGACATGCTGGTGGCAAAGAAAGTTTGGTCAGATATGCACTATGGTAAGATTGTCTCATTTATAATCATTGACTGAAAAACAGCAGATAGCCAGAGTGCTGGAGTCACGACTTGTGTACAAAAATCTATAATTTCATATATCTTTGTTTTTTTTTTTTTTACTTGTCCTGTCCAACAGCTAGGCAGACAGATGAGAGCTGAGGGCCTCTTGTGTTGGATATTTTTTACTTTAACAAGAGGGGTTATTAATCTTCAGACAAACCAAAGGTATGTCTGAATAAACCCCTTTTGTAATTGAGGCCAAACTTTATTAATTTCAATCATGTTTGAAAATCTTTGGTGTTGGACCGGACGGAAAAGGAAAGAGGGGAAGAAGAGAGAGGGATGTTAGAGAGGGGGGGGTAGGAGGGTGATAATAGGAGGGGAAGGGGGATAAGACCATGAAGCAGCATAAAGCAACAAGTTTACTGGTTGTTAATCATTATGGTAAGGTTCAAATGTAGTACAAAAAGGGCGGGGCCTATCAACACACACTCAAATGTTATAAACACACCTGCTAGCTGCAAAAATGTCCACCTGTCGACATGTACACAAAATAGATAGTGTTCACACACGCATACCTATGCCTTTAAACCAACTAGTGTGAAATATTTCAGTCATTCAATCATGCAAACTGTTAGTGCAAAGGTGAGCTAACACCTGTGCTCAGGTGAGTGTTTATATTCTGCTAAAATGGATGGTGGAACGTGACAAGAAGGAGGGAGAGTGCCCAGCCATCCCCACCCCAAGACCCCCACTGCAGCGGCAGCCGAAATCCCCCCAACGCCACACAGGAACCGGCAGGGAACAACCGCCGCCCGGGCGACAAAGCCCGACACCCAGGCCAGGGCCAGCAGGACCGCCGCAAGGCCCCCAGAGCCAGAGAGCAGGGAGGCACGGAGGGAAAGAGAGCGCCGCCCCAGCCCAACCAGGAGAGCAGCCCCCCCGCCGCGCCGGGAGCGCCCAACGCAGGGCCCCACCGGAGAAGGACGCCCACAGCCCCAGACGAGCACCCCACCACCACCCAGGAGTTCCGGGCATCCCCCCGCCCCTACCCCAGGTACGAGCCAGGACCCCCCAAGGGAGACCCGCTCCGCACTCCAGGCAGCCATCCGCCCGGCCCACGGTTGGTCCAGGGAGGAGCGAGGCAGGGGCCCGCCGCCCCCGCCCAGGAGGGGGGAACCCCGGGGAAAAAAGAGGGCCCACAAGGGGTGTTGTAAATATGGCCCGACCAGGCTCGGCCACAATTGGAAATTTGGCGGGGCCCAGCACTCAGGAGCAAGGACCAGAACCCACCCCCCAGGGACACGAACACCCCCGGCTCAGATGTAATGTGAACCCCCCCACCGTGCGGAGAGAGCACCGCCGGGCCCAGGGAGCCAGCACCCAAGGGACACGGCCGCCATCGCCAAGGGGGCCGCACCCCCCACCAGGGAAGGGGTAGGGGACAGATGGACCCAGGTCCCACCTTCCTTGCAAAATGTGTGTGCGTGTATGTGTGTTTGAAAGGGTGTGTGTGTGTTTATGTTGGAATGTATATATTGAAGGGGGAGGGGTGTGTGTACTAAGGGGGGTGCAGTTAAAATTGGCGAGTAGGGCACTAAGGGGACATCTCCTGATTACTCACAGTGACGTCCCCTCACCCTCCCCACCAAGGGGCCCTAAATGTCTATGGTGCGGTTAAAATTGGCGGGTAGGGTGCCAGGAGGACATCTGCTGCTTGCTGGCAGTGATGTCCAAGCACCCCCCCTACCAAGGACCCTACATGTCTAAGGTGCAAATAAAACCGAAAGAAGGGGGGCCCACTCCATACGGCAACCATAGGAGGGGGGCAACTGCCAAGTAGCCCCCCCCCCCAAGGCGCATCGCAGGCTAGACCCCCCACCCCCTCACCCTAATATGAGGTTATATGAGGAAGGGGGTAAGTTGGGGACAGCTGGTAGACTGTCCCCCGGTGGTCAAACAGCTGTCCCCCAGCCCCCCCCCCCCCCCCCCCCCCCCCCCCCCAGCAAAGGGGCCAGGGCCACCCAGCCCAGGGGCCCCACCCCCGGAGGCGCCGACACCCCAGGCCCAGCACCACCCACCCCACACAGAGAGAGAGGAGCCAGAAAGCTTCGCCCCCCCCCGGAGCAAGCCCAGGCCCCCACCCCCAAACGCCGGCCCTAGAAGAGTCCTGGTCAGGCCTCGACGGGACCGAGGCAGCCAACTGGCCGGGGAAACCGCCGATAGCCTCAGCGGAGACCCCGACCCGTCAACCCCCCCTGCCCCGTACCAATAGTGCCCCCCCCTCCCCCAGAATGCCCCCCCACAGGACAGGGCCGACAAGACCCCCCCCCACCCCACCCCAGACCCCGCAGCCGAAACGGATGACACCCAGAGCGACCGGGGGCCCCAAGAGGGTTGTCCCGTCCCGCCCCAGAGCCAGGGAAGGGCCGATCCCAGCCCCAGGTGTAGATGGACAGCCCATCCGGCGCCGCTGGGCCCCCCCCGAGCAGGGCCCCCCGCCAACCCCCCCATCACAGGCAAAGGGACCACCCCCCCAAGCCAAGCCAGACCACCACCCCACCCCCCCACCACGCACCCCCACACCCAAGCCCAGAGGACAACGCAGCACCCCAGCCCACCCCACCCAGGCGCCGGACCCGACCCCCTGACCAACAGAGCCCCCACCACCCCCCGCCAGGCACCGGAGGCCCCGACCCCCACCCCGGCCCACGGCAGAAGGGCAAGGAGCAACGACGACCAGGCCCCCCCACCCCCTAAGTCATGGAGTTAGCTATGGGAGACCAGAGAGACCGAATTCTTTCAAAGTTACTTGAACCTTGGCTTGACATTTTTTCCAAGCTGATATGATCAAGCAGCAGATTTCTGTGTTGACTTATATTTATATTTTTCTTGCTTTTCCAATTTATTAAAATAGTTTTTTTAGCAATGCAAAGAGTTATGAAAATGATAGAGCCTAATCCTCCTTCTACATCGATGGCACTCACGTCACCAAGCACACAAAGTGACGGTGAAGCTGTGATTGAAACCTTAAGCCAGACTGATAGATCGGCACATACCTGCTGCCAGAGAGCCTGGACAGGCGTGCAGAACCACAGTGCATGCATGTAATTGTCGGGCAGATTACCGTCACAGTGCTGACAAATGTCTGAGTTGCTGAGACCCATCTTGAACATCCTCTGTCCAGTGTAGTAAATTCTGTGTAGAGTTTTGAAATGGATTAGCTGCAGATTTGGACTTTTTGTCATTTTAAAGGTGTTTAGACAAAGTTCTGACCAAAAGCTTTCATCTGTGCTGATGCTCAAATCCGCATCCCATTTTGTTGTCGGAAGTGAAATATTATTATCTAAATTACATAAAAGTTTGTATATTTTGGAGAGAGTTTTATTCATTGAGAAATTGATCAGAGTGGTAACTACATCTGGTAGCTTTAAATCGTTGTCTCTGTATTTAAACTTTTAGTAATAATTGATTTAAAATGCTGATATTCCAAGAAGTTATTTATTCCATGTTTGTCTTGAAGTTCCTGGGGAGTTATGAATCTTCTATCAATAATTATGTGCTCTAGTTGTTTTATGCCCCCTGCTTGCCAAGCTGGGAAGTGGATAATTTTTTTGTTTATGAGGATGTCTGGGTTGTTCCAGATGGGTGTCATTTTGCACGGTTGAATTGATGATTTTGATATTTTGAGAAATTCCCACCAGGCTGTTAAAGTGGCATTTATATTAATACTTTTGAAACAATCCTGTTTTTTAACTGTTTGGCTAATAAATGGAAGATCTGATAGGTTGATCTTTCCACATAACGCCTGTTCCAAGTCTAACCATGAGTTGGTTTCTGGATTATTTTTTAACCATTTTCAGATGTATTGTAATCTATTTGCAAGAAAGTAATTGTGGAAGTTAGGTAATTCTAATCCTCCACAGCTTTTTGCAGATTTTAAAGTTTTTAGACTAATTCTTGCAGGTTTATTGTTCCATAAAAAGCTTGATATGGATGAGTCTAATGTTTTGAACCATTTTAATGGCGGTTGTGTGGGAATCATTGAGAAGAGATAATTAACTTTGGGTACGATTTTCATTTTTACTGTGGCTACCTTGCCCATAAGGGACAGAGGCAGGTTGGTCCAGCGTGTTAGATCGTCCTGTATGTTTTTCAGTAATGGGGTGTAGTTTAGCTGCACCAGTTCTGATAGTTTGGGGGGAAAATTGATACCTAGATATTTGATATTTCCTGATTTAACTGGTATTGTGAGTCTTTGCTCCGCATTATTGTTCAGTGATAATAAAACAGACTTATTCCAATTAATGGAATAGTCTGATATAGAGGAAAATTCATTAATGATTGTTGCCGTTTCATTTACAGAATGTAAATTACTTAAAAACAGTAATATGTCATCTGCATAGAGACTAATTTTATGATGGCTGTGTTTGGTTTTAATTCCTTTAATGCTCTCATTCTGTCTTATTGCTGCAGCTAGAGGCTCAATAAATATAGCAAAAAGAGAAGGAGAGAGTGGGCAACCCTGTCTGGTTCCTCTTCCAAGAAAAAACCTGTTGGAAGTCTGTTTATATATTTATCATATATCTTTGTTAGCTGTAGGTTTCACATAATATTTAAAGTTTGTACTAATCCAGTTACTTTCACCATTTGTTTAACCAAAGAAAATGTCTATAAAGTATTTTTTCTCACATGTTAGTTGTAAAATAATTTGTCTTTGATATTTCCATGTTGACACAAATATACTGATAAGTGTACTTTAAGGTCCCTTTTTGTTGAAAAGGAGTGACAGCGTGATATTTCTATTTGAAGCTACCTTCTCTCCACCCTTGTCAACGCACATTCATGCCACCATTTACAACGAAAAGTCTATGTTAATATGAATGTATGCGCATCTCAGGCTTCAGCATTCAAGACTTGCAATTTCATTCGTAGCTGCAAGTTTCTATGACCGTTTCAGTATTCACTGAAATGCTAACTGTTGGAAAATTAATAATGCAGGAGAAATTCCTAATTTTGGTTTGTCCCAAGAATCATGTGATACCAAGTCTTTCCTTTACCAGAATAGAGCTGTGAAAGAAAATGCCTGGCGCAAGAAAAAGCTCCTCCCTGCTTAGTTGTAACACCATGGGCTAATCACGCGTCTAACGATTGCGTGTTTAGCCTGTTCTTGATCGCGCGTCACATGTCAGGTGTCTGTTGCTTAAGAAATGAACCCTGTATAAAACCATCTCTCTGTCGAATCACTGCTTCAGATGTGTAACTTCGTCTTGGACTTTTTTCATCACTCAGCCATTATCTCTCTGGACATTCTGTCACCCAGTTCTTTTCATTGGAACTCATTAAATCCGCACATCAGATCCGTCTGCTTTAGGCTCGTGGATATTTACATTGAGACTGCTGCTTTTGGATCCTAATCACGCCTTGCTTTCCCCAGTGCTCCAAGAACTGCGAGGGTGGCTCTAAATTTCGAGAGGTCCAATGCTTTGATCTGAGGGATCAAAGACCTCTAAGACCCTTCCACTGCAGGGCCATGTCCTCCAGGCCACAATCACAAAATCTCTGCAACCTGCAGCCGTGTCTGGACTGGTACACCTCATCCTGGGGTCAGGTGAGTGACTGACTGGAAGTGATTAGAACTTTAGTAAACATTTTCAACTGTGTGCTCTGCCTTTGCTTGACATGATTGAAGGGTTGGGGGTGGTTGCAACAGCTCAGTAGGCTGAACAGGAGTTTGACTATTGCGGGGTTGGGGGTTTAAACCCCAGGTGTCCCATTCATTAATTTATTGGGCATGACAGTTGCGTCACATAAATAATATTCACTAAATACCTAAAGTTAAGAAATGGAATTAAATGCGTTTTTTATCATGCTTGATATTTGTCATTCTTTAATGTATATACTGTAGTTAATGTATTAAATAGTAAGAAAACTCACTAAAACATCTTTAGTGTACTTTCAATCAAAGTCATGTGTCTGAAATCTCATTATATTAACATTTTGTAGAAATTCCCAGACATTTCTTGTGTTTATGTGTTTAGGTTGCCAACTTCTGAACCACAAAATGTATGGCAACAGTAATTTACTACTTTAGTGTAAGATGTCATTTTCTGTCTTCCTGACTTGTGTTTTGTCATTTTCACTCCTGTCTGTGAAAGTGATTAAGGCTTGGCACGTCTTTTCATGAATAAATGTTTGCGCATACAAATGACTTGCAAAACTCAGCTATGAAGTTATGCTCATAATTAACGATGCATTCCTGAACTTGCTCAGAACACAACCAGTCCTCAAGCAGCTTAAATTTTTCTTTTCTTTTCTTTTTAAACAAAGAGAAGAAAATGGCATTTGGAAACATTGGATAGAGTAAAAAAAAAAATAGTCAGAGATTGCAACGAGTAACAACCCAACTATCATGGCAATAACTCAAAAAAACTCTGAGTATGATAAGGTATTTATTGTACCCGTACCTACATGGCTTTCTTTACCTTGAAAATAATAAAGGTTTTTCCTGTAACTTTTCATCAAAGTTCTGTCTCTCTCTCTCTCTCTCTATCTATCAATATATATATATATATATTTTTTTTTTTTCTGGACCTCAGACATCTCAGTTCAGATGAATGTATATACATACGTGCATGTATATACGTATATACATGTATGTGTAAGCAAGTGAAATGAATGCCTGAAATATTTCTTTGTACTACATCATGCGGAGTAGTCATTTTCAGCCTGTGTGACTGAAATTTCAGTCGTCTGCTCTTCCCTCGACTGTCTTTAATGTACTGTCAGAGGAATCTTGACACACTTCTTTGAGAAAAGTACCTGCATATTGAGTATCAGCATGCTGTTTTTAACCTTTAAAAGGTGTTTTTTTATAACACAACAATTTGGCAATACATCTAGATGACAACTAAATTATAGCATTTACCCTAAAACCTGAAAAGTATTTAATATAAATAGAACAAAGTTTTTTGCTTGATTTGCAACTTCGTTCATTTTTTTTACATTTTTCAATTAATATGAGAAGAGGTTAAATGTGTGCCCTGTCTGGTGTTTTGCTGTGCAGTGCTCTGAAGTGTGTGGAGGAGGTGAGCAGCAGCGCATTGTCACCTGTCCAGAGGAAAATGGATGCGAAAAAGACCTGCAGCCAAGCAACATCCAGTCCTGTAACAGCCAGCCATGTGCTCAGTGGCTGACTGGATCCTGGGGAGAGGTACAACTCTGAATATATTTTACCTAAATCCATTCATGCTGACTTTTTAAACAATTTAGTCATTTTGATGCTCATTTCAACCCACAAATACAAATCTTTTCAATGTTATTGTTCACTTTTTTGGGGAAAAAGAGACTGAATTTTGATTTTCAAAACACAGATTGTTTTACTAAACCTGGACGTTTATTAATTTTTCTGTGTGTCTTCAAAGTATTGTGTGTTTATTTAAAGACTTGGGGCATATGAGTACAGTAATGGAAAATGCATATTTTAAAAACAAAATAAATGATTAATGGCCTTTCTACACCACATACAGAAAAGTTATTGCCATCAGTTTTTCTGAAACCTTTTAAGTAATTAAAGATTTGTTAAGGCAGAAACCTGGGAGCTAGCAACACATTTCCCCCACATATGACAAAAAAAGACAGAAATGTGACATGTAGTATGTCACAAATTCCTACTTTAGAAATTGATTAAATAGATGAGTTAATAGATTAATTGATTTTAAAGCCAGACCAAATGAAAAATATGCACGTGTATTTTTGTAGAAACAACATGAAGTGTAATTGTACAACAGCAAGTGTTTTTTAGGCTGACAACTTGTGTAAATTCCTTTCTTTTTATTTATAAGGAAATGATCGAAAGTCAATTGTGTGGTTGGCAGTATTAAGAGTGTTCCTATGATAAAGCCTATTACATACAATAATATAATTAAACAGCAAATAAAAGTCATACACCTACTTTTACTGTCACATAAACATTTTGGTACAGTCTCACATATTTGAGGATTGCAGCACAACATAAAGACCCACAACAATTTGTTGGTGGATCTTAACCATTAAGTGCCTATTAAGGAGTTCATATTTCCCCCGTCTCTGTTAAGAGAATTGGAATATTGGAGTTTAGTACGCTGAGTCTGGAAAGTAGTGTGGTACATCATTTTACTTGATAGTAGGATGTTCAAAGCTTTGCCAGCTAAAAACAAATATTAATGCGATCAAAACGACTGACTTTGGGATTGATCTTAACAAGACTCTTTGACAGTAAAAGCTCAAGAATGAAAGAAAGTCAGGTTGTTGAATGTAACAAACTTACTAGAAACGAGTGGCGATCAGCAATGTTCTCTGAAAGTACATTACATAAACTATAGAATAAAAATCACTTTCAAAATTATTGAATATTAAATGTGGCTCTAGGTCTGTATTTATTTGGACAGCAGGTAAACTCAAAAGCTAAATTTACATCGCCTTCAGCAACCCACAGTCACGTAAACCATTGACTGTATGATATATAACTGGACAAATGGCATGCAGCGCCCCTATAGAAAATGCCTTTTTTCCGGTTCCAACCAAATTAAGGCAATTCAGTCCCAGATTTTCTGCTATATGACCGTCGCCATGTTGGAACCAGACGTCCTCAGTAAGCTGTAATTGGTCCGTGTCGGTCTTAGTCTACATTTCTATCGCAACCACTCTCTCCAATCAGGAGTGAGCATGTTAGAAGGCCACACCCCTTCCGCTGAAAGGGGGCTCAGGAGAATTTGTCAATCAAATGCTCCGAATGTTCACAAGTTATGTTTATTGAGAAACTTGAACAACTTATGCTACAGCAAAAATATCATTAAAAAAATGTAGGATTAACAAGAACATGTTAATAAAAGGTAGAGCAAGAATGGCCATCCTGACGAACACGATGACTGAGTAATAGCTGTTTATTACTCAATAGAAGTCTCCGGGATTTTGACTTCTTGGGACCAGCAGGTAGTTCCTATTTGGAACACGAAGAGGGTTGTTCAGTCCAGTTCTTATTTACTGTCAATGGTGTAAATGTGTGAAAGCTTGAAGGGTTTCTAAAAAAATAAATGTTAACCATTTTTTTTTTCTCAGGAAAAATCATTCAAATGCTATGCATTGTGGTCTGGGGTATATTCACCAATCTAGTGACCATTGATGCACTCTAGTTTTTTGCAGAAACTGGGAGATTTGGACAGCTCTAGAGAACTCACTACATAGTGCACTAAGTAGTGAAGGGATTTGGACACAACCCAGGTTTTAGTTTTTAATTATCCTCAGCTGTTTCTATTTCAGTTAATTGATCCTTGGTATATCCAGCCTCTTGTATTTACTTCTTTATGTCACATTACATCTAAAAAAAAATTGTTTTTAAACATCTTAATTTAAAATTTACTTTGTTTTTAATACATGTATTTGCAATTAATGAATTTACATTAAAAAAAACTTTTCCCACATGGCATCAATTTGTAGTGTTTTGTACTTGGGCCTAAATCCGGCTGGAAATAGAAAATCAGTCTTTTACAGAATGCATACATTTATAAAATTGTCCCCTACATTGGGGTTCTGTAACACTGCTATTACTGAACAATGAGTTATCTGTTTAGAACTGGTCTTACATATCAAGTATAGTCCTTAAATAGACTCTCAAAGGAACTCTACCACCTAGCTGTGGTGCAATAGTAGCAGCTCAGGCCCACAAGGAAGTTTGTCCTCAATTTACCTTTAAATCATTAGCTGATTATGTTTGGCCGGGATAGGCTCCGGCAGCCCCGAAAGGGACAAACAGAAGAAGATGAATGAATGTTTGGATTACTCTAAATGTTATCTGTCCGTCAGTGTCAAAATGACCTCTGCCAAACACAAACAGGCTGAGTGCTTGAGGTGAAGCTTTTAGAACTGCACACAGTAAATATGTTTTAATTGTATTTATTTAACCCATTGATGTCTGAATTTATTTCCAGCTGTGAAAAATATGTTTTGCTTTTATGCAAATGCTATATTAAGTTAAGTTTGGAGCAGAAGTGGTTCGATGCACATTTGCATCAATAGGTGTCAGTTTTGTAAGAGGGATACTGCAAGATCACACATTTCTGTGAAAAGATGGGATCTCTGAACACGTCATTCATACACGCTTCAGTGGTTGTCAAGTTATATTAGGAGCAGAATTCCTCCCTGCTTTAACAAGACCATACTGCTGCTTAAGATGGACTATATATATTACTGTGAAATACTAACTTTAAAGAAAATTAAAACACCAAAACAACAGAGCCACAAAAAAAATTTCTAAGTAGTTTGACCAGAAGTGGCAAAGGATGAAGCAACTGCAGTTTGGGAACTAAACAATCTGTTGAGGGGAAGAAGTGGAGGAGAGATAAATAGAATTTATGAAGGATGTCATGTTTCAAATGGATCTGTTGCAACGCACCAGTATCAAAAAGATTCAAATAGGACTTAGTGCATTCACAAACTCATAATACTGAGTTAGCTATTATAAATCATATAACTCATTTACACTCATAAGTCACTTTGTGTCGAGCTCTTTGCTAATCAAAGTCAGAAAACTTTCTAAAGTGAAGCAGGCTGAGATGTACATTCCCTATATAGCATGGGAACAGATTATACATATTTCATCACACAGGGAAGACCTGAAGAAAAGAGCAAAGGACGATGACAGGAGAAAAGTCGGTGTATGATCAATCAAAATTATTTAAAAATCCAAAATGTTGCTTGCTGAGTATGGCGCAAAATAACTGGGCATCTTGATAAGACTTTATTATAAGGGTCCCTTTATTAATGTGAGTCGCTGCATAATCAAGCATTAAAGAACTAATAAATAAAGTATCAACTTCCACTTTTATGCATTACTTTGTATTACTAAGTGTATTATTTAATTCATTCATTAGTAGTTAACTGTAAATTACTTAACGCTACTTTTTGCATTACCAAGAATTATTAATGCCACTGCTTTGCATTATGTATGCATCAACATATTAATTTATATGTAGTCATTACCCAATTGTTAACTATAGTTAATAAACTATAGTTAATAGTTGTCAAGTAACCTTTGACTAAAGCTCATGAGGTTTGACAGCATTTATTAAGGGTTAAGTTAGGCTAAAAACCTAAAAACTTACTTACCTTTTGCTTACTAACTCCTAACAAACAACCATAGTAAATTATTACTTCAGACATTATTAAGGCTTTATTGTATAAAAACTAACATGCTGTTGATGCATATACGATGCAAAGCAATTGCAGAGGAAAGCTTTTATTGATACTTTGTTATGTGTTTGGTAACGTTGAATAATAATATCAGTTAACTGCCAAGTACTGTATTAAATATGACACCTAAAGCCCCCATATCATGCTATTCTTAAGTCTTTCAGAGTTAACTTTATCCAGATATATATGATAACTTGTGACTTTTGGCACACTAAAGAAAATACATTTTTTATGAAATATTCCTTATTTTTAGAGTTCATTTTCCTACCCAGATGTAAGACGACTCTATCTCTGAGGCGACTCTATCTCTGAGGCACCGCCTTTCTCTCCTTGTGGGTGCCGCCCATTTCATGATGTCAACCTAGAGCCGACCTTGGCAGCTCTGTATTTTTAACCCTGTTTTTCATCAGGAATTACCATTATGTCACACTTAATAGCTTGAAAATGATATAGGCACTCAAATATTGCAAAGCAATGCATAAAAGTATCTGTTAAGACTTTATTTATTATTATTTAATGCTTAATTATCAATGACCCACATTAATAAAGTGATCCTTAATATAACGTGTTACCACTATTTTCTTTTTACTCTGAGGTCTAGTGGAGACTTTAACTACAGCCCTTAAGTAATTGTATGTTAAAAGTTAAACATTATTCTTGATAAATGTAACTTCAAGTTGGAGTACAAGATTACTTTTCAGTGCAGATGTTGTAAAATGCTAAACCAGTATTTAGGGTTAAGTAAAAGCTGCAGGGAAACAGGATTCCCGGATCTCCAGTGGTACAGTGTTCAATAAGCTTTGGGGCAAACCTACTTAGGCAAGTTTTTGGTAACTTGTGAGGAATATTTTACTTTCTGATGTGATTGTGTGCAGAACTTTTCTTATTAACTTATTGATAAAAGGTTTCTCTCGTGTATTATTCCTAACAGTCTTTGTTTTGTCTTAATAGACACGAGCAGCAGGTTTACTACTAAATCGTAATATAATAGAGCCTGTTTCATTTGCCGACCTACTGCTGTTATGATGTAGAAAACGCATTTACAAGTGTAATGCAGTGGGGCAAACGGTAAAAAGAAAAAAATGTCACAGTGCATGCTGTAGAAAGATTCACGCCCCATAATCCAAGTTCAAAAGCACTGCAGTCCAAAATGACAGGAATTGTACAGAGCAGGGGAAGAAAGATGAGTGTACAGGCATGGAAGGAAAAGAGCAGCTGTAGAGAGCAGCAGAACATGAAAGGATGTGAAAGCAGCACTACAAAAAGAAAAGAGAAAGATGGAAGATATTTATTAAAGCACCTCAAGCCCCGCCAATTAACCCTCGAAAAGACAATCATTTCCTCAACTCTTTCCCTGCATGAAGAAGCAGAATGTTAAACCTGAGAATTATTAGATCATTTTTTACTAATTTGCTTTTTTGCAAGTAGAAAAATGATCATTCAAGTAGGATTAAAGGAACAAAATTCTTAACAAAGTAGAAAGAAAAGCAGACACAAAGTATTTCCTCTACTGCGTTTTTTTAACAATATAATATTTATTATGTGGAGTTATTTATTTATTTATTTGTTAACAAAAACATTCATCTTGAGAGGGAGTAAAAAGCTACCGGTAATCAATCAAAAAGTTGTTGTGTGGAGAATACACAATTTAAACAAACCCAATTCTACCAGAGGGAGTTAAGTCATTTCCTGTGAGCTTTTCTTCAGTTTGTGTCTTTGTAAAAAACTGTTTATTTCAAACCTGTCAGCAAGGAATTGGGGCTCGGGAGAATCTGTCAATCAAAAACTTTTAACATTTGATGTGAGGCCACCTACTTTTCTTGAAGAATCTGATTGGTCAGTTTTTAACTTAAATAACTTGCACTACAATAAATATATCATTAAAAAAATAGGAGTATAAAAACATGTAAATAAAAGGTAGTAGAGCTAGAATGGTTATTCTGATGGACTGAGTATCGTCTGTTTATTTTTCTCAATAAAAGTCTATTGAAATTTTGGTTTCTTGGAACCAGCGGGTTCTTCCAGTTTGGAACGCAAAGGGGGAGGGGTTGCTCAGTTCAATTCTCATTTATTGTCAATGTGTGCACCAGGGCTAATTTGTTGTCTTTTAGGTGACCTCTGATAAAAAGTAACTGTTTTAAATGAGTTTTTGGATTATTTTAATGAAAGTTTTGTAGTAAAGTTTGCTCTTATTCTTCAGAATGCTTAATTACACAGATCTTACACAGGTCTGGTAGCTCTGGACAGTGCAGCCACAGTTCTGACTTTGAGTGGTGGGGGTCTACTGTTGGGGAAACAAAGAGAGATCAATTCAAGTCTTTTAAGGAAAAACAGAAGTTAAGTTTGTGTGCGCTGTGGAAACTGAAGCTTTGGAAATGTTTCTGTGCAGTGTTCAGCTTCATGCGGTGGGGGTGTCCAACAGCGACTCATCAAATGTGTTGACACAAAAGCTGATACTGATACTGAGGTGGATCAAGGTCAGTGCCACCATGAGCTGAAGCCGGTCGGCAGCCAGAAATGCAACACACAGGAGTGTGAGAGCGCCTCCCCACGTAAGTATGTTCCGACATTTTACCTTAGTCAGAGGTACACCGCCTTACAGGTGGACACAGGCTGTCTGCATGCAGAACATTGGCAAATCTGTATGGGGCACATAAGTTGCCAGCATTCATTTTGTGATCCTAGACCACTCGGTAAGCCTGTAGAAAGAAAATGCTCATGCATATGTTTCACTGTGGGAATGCTGCAAGTGACAGGTTGTAGTGAACACTTTACACGTAAGGGGGAAGAGGGTGAGAAGCAGGCATGTCAAACAGATTTTTCAGTTTTTCAACTCTCCTTAACCCTGTGCAGGGAGCTTATTAGTGCTGTTCAAGTGAAAGGTGCACACCCCTTGTGTATCCCATGTTCACTGTCGGGCAGTTAGAAATGAGGAAATTAGACTATTACAGCGTGGTTTGTCTGGGCATCCCACAGGCGTCCTACGGGCGCTAACATGTCACCTGTTCACCTCATGAGTGCAACATTTGCGAGTGGTCAGCAAGAAGCCAGTGCACACAACTTACTAATGGCTACAGTGCTGCATAAGGGGACCCAACAAAGGCATCACCTGTGCGTTATAGCTGAGTGTAACTTACATTATCCTAAAGTTACAATGACACTGCCCTCAGCAAAGCATGTTCAAGCTGCCACTTCCAATGAAAAATCGGTGTAAATGTGCATTCAGGCTTCTGTTCTAAAAATTCTATTCAAACATTGCTATGCAAGCTTCTACAACCATTTTCAGGCTCAATGTGCAAAATGCGTGGCCATTCACCTAATATTTGATATATCTGAATAGAGCTGTGACAGAAAAAGCCTGGAGCAAGAATCAAAGATTTACACCGGCTCAACTGTAGGTGGTGGACAAGCACTAGTAAACAGTTAAAACAGTGGAAGAACAAAATGACGATGAAGCCCCTCCCTGCTTGTCTAGTGTTAACATCATGGGCTAAACACCCATTTAAGAACATTTGTTTGTCGATTTTGTCTTTGCTTTACAAACACTTTGGGATATTCATCACATGCATGACAATGGTACGTTCCATTTTCATGACTTCCCTTAAGTTTGCCCATGAGCCTTAAGGGAACTGCAGGACACCCATGCAGCTCCTCCTGTCTATGAATCTCAAGAGGCCCGGACAACCCAAAACCCGTAAAACCTTACAGGTCAGGCCATTGTGACTTCGGCATTATCAGGATATTTTACATGGTTTACCACATCACAGAATTTTTTTTCTAGAATTCAGGGGACCTGCACATGGATTTATTTGAATCACAGAATGAAAGGGGAGAGTTTTTCCATGTTACTGCAACTTTGCCTGGACAAATATCACAGTTTATTTCAAAGACGTTGCGTAATCCAATTGGACTTTTTCTACTTTCAAAGCCAGAGGCAGGAAGAACATTTTTCTTCCCGTCTTATTTTTCAAGTCTATTCATTAGTGTTGTAGGTAGAAATACGACTCCAAATGATGATAGATTCATGTGTTTGGTGATAACAGTTGCTCTTTGATTTTAAAGCATCTGAAAATTGTCATAACAGCAGCAAACCTAAAATGAAAGAATAATAAGTCGACTGACATCCAGAGGGAATTAAAATGTATGACCAGGCAAGACGGTGCTTGAAGTAGCATAATGTGGATCACTAAATTAGGCCAATATTAGATGTGTTTAGGGGTAAAGACTTTGTAAATGTAAATGCGCACACTGTTAAAGGATTGCCTTCCAAATCCAAACATTAAGCAGATCAGGAAATGCCATCAAAGATGTGTGCTGGTGCTCTGGTGGGAAACATGTCCCACTTAATGACAGCTTATGTTGTTTACTTTTTTTCCAGTGCAGTAAAGTTTGCTGCCAGATGTTGGCGTGCAACAAAGAGGAAGTGACACCCCAAAACTCTGAATATTTATAAGAGACAGAACAGAATGGCTTCCTCACGCTTGGCTGGTGGGCCATTAGACACATCACATGCTGTGCAGGACTTTGTTTTATGTTCCGAGCTGTTGAAAGGAGAGAGGAAGGGGAGAGAAGGAGAGAAAAGAAATGAACCCAACTTTATACAGAAGGACCTTTTCAGCTGCATTCACACCAAACATGATTCGCGCATCTAGAGCTGGGGCACAATCTGGACAATTTGCCAGTCCAATAGAACACAGAGTCAGACAACCTCACACACATGGTGTCCTTTACACTTAAGGGACATTTTAAAGCCACTAATCAACCTATGACGCATGTTTTTGGACTGTGGGAGGAAGCCAGAGAAAACTAAAGCATGCATGCAGACAAGAGTGCTGACCACTACCCCACCATGCAGCCCATTTATAATTCTTTGATTTATACAAATTTTGATAAACTCAAAACAAAGCACGAAAAATGTGTTTTTTTTTTTAAAGATCTTTTCCTTAACCTGGGGGCACAACAGAACTAAGGTCAGGGGAACGTCCGCCATCTGTAGCCCCAGAACTGCTGCTGGCTCTTTTTCGAACCTCTCTGGCCGTGTGTGGCTTCATAAGAAAATAAGGTGAATCGTGTAAACAACTAAAGGGTTTTTAATTAAAAGTTTAATTTAAATTTGTGTTAATTGTACTGAGTATCTTGAGTGTAATTTTCTAAGCCATAGGTAACTGTGTTATAGGTTTTCTTTTATATTCTGACTAAACGCTGCCTCAGAACAGCATATTTCATGCATTTACACCCATATATGCAGAGGTGATGGGTGTTCACAATCAGATAGTGAAGAATATGATATCTTAAGCTTTAATAAACCCTTAGTTCTACATTTTTTTAAATTTAAAACCCATTGTTCTAATTCCTTTATTAGCTTTGTCCAAGTGGGTGCAAAGGGTTAGGCTGTCCCTAATCATCTATAAATACTGTTTCAATCAATGTGATGGGAGCTGTGTTTGGAAAAAGGTTTTGTGAATTTTCTGTCACTGCTCTTAACCCTGCAAAGCCCACTACATCAAAGAATTGATAAAAAATATATGTTATTATGTAAATTAGGATGTTTTTTTTAACCTTTTGATGACATCCATGTAAAACAATATTAGTTTTAGATGCACAATATTGACTTGAGTGTTTAGGGAAAAAGCACTTTATTTAACCACTGTCTCAAATTTGCTTTATACATTTTTAACATGATGTTAATGTATTTTAAAACAGTAATGAAGTTAACAATGGGAGACCAGAGAGACTTCTTTCTTAGTTACTTGAACTCACGGCTGGCATTTTTTGTAAGCTAGTATGATCAAACAGAAGATTCCTGTATTTACTTACATTAATATTGTTCTTGTTTTTCCAGTTTAATAAAATTGTGTGTTGTTTTTTGCTATGAAAAGAGATGTGAAAAGATAGATGCTAATCCTCCTCCTTTGCATTTAAACCTTTTAGTAATTATAGATTTAAGTTGCTGGTATTACAAGAAGCTATTTATTCCATGTTTCCTTGTAGTTCCGTGGCTATGAATCTACTGTCAATAATTAAGTGCTCTAGAAGTGTTACGCCTCCTGCTTGCCGAGCTGGGAAGGGTAACTTTTTTCTGTTTGTCAGTTCTGACTGATGCATTTGAGTTGCCATATAGTATTTTAATCCAGTCAACCAATGATTCCCCAAACTCAAACTAATGGAGTGCACCAATGAGGAACTTCCAGTTTACTCTGTCAAATGCATCCAATGAGAGTACAGTCATTTCCTGGTTTTTAATAGCAGCAAAGTCTATTATGTTAACATGTCTGCAGATATTGTCACTCAAGTGTCTGCCTTTAATAAATCCATTTGATCAAGGAGAATTATGTGAGGAGTGATTTTTTTTTTCCTCTATTCTCTGTGCTAGTGCTGCATTGATTAAAGAAACGGGGCGATAGCTTGAAGGACTTGTGGGATCTTTGTCTGGTTTGAGAAGAAGGAATATGTTGGCTGAGTTCATGTTAGGTGGCATTGATTGGCTTTCTTTGATAAATGTAACCATTTTGTAAAACGTTGGTCCCAGCTGTTCCCAGAATTCTTCATAAAACTCAACTGGAAAGCCATCAGGCCCTGAAGATTTGCTGGCATAAGCAACAGAGCTTCTTTAAGTTCAGACAATGACAGCTGTGAGTCTGAGTTTCTCACTGGGTAGGTTTACATTATTAAGAAATGAGTTGATGCTTTGCTCTGAGGGATTGATCGGTGATGTGTATATGTTTTTTTTTTTAATCTTTAAACGTGTTTTTAATTTTGACCATGAGTGACATTTCCTGTCCGGTCCAAAATAGATGTGATCGTTGATTTTTCTTTATTAATTTAAAGCTGATTAGCTAGAAATTTGCCAGATTTATTTGAATATTAAAATATTTCAAGTTTAAGTCTTTGTAGTTGGAATTTTGTTTGTTTGTTTGTTGATAATGTCCTTTAAACTGAAAAAGTAATTTTTTCAAATTTCCAAGAGTGTGTTCCTGTGCAAAAGCAGCCTCCAGAGTTTTGATTAGTTTTTCTAGTTCTAATAAATCTGCTTTCTCTTTGTTTTTGTTTTTATAAATGTGGATTGGAAATTACTTTTCCTCTCATCACTGCTTTTGCTGTTTCTCAAATAACACATGGTGAGATATCAGGAGTATTGTTGAATTCTAAGAAAGCCTTAGAATAAATTATTGGTATTTTAACAGAGATGTATTAAACCTCCAGGTTATACCTGAGGTTTTGGATCTTTCTCTGAAAACATTTACAGAAACTGGTGCATGATCACTGATAATAACTGCATGAATGCTGGAACTTCTGATATCTTTTAAAATAAATGTACTGACTAATAAATAGTCTAAACTGGGGTGTGAGTGGTGAACTGGAGAAGAAGGTAAAACCCTTTAGTGTTTGGGTGACATGAGCGCCAAGCGGCGCAGAGACCCAGATCATTCATGCACTGCTTTAGAATACTTGCAGACCGCCATGTGCGCTGGTATGCTGCTGTGCTGAGTCTGTCAAGTTCAAGATCCAGAATTAGATTGACGTCTCCTCCTATAATGATTGTGGAGTCAGAGTGAACCGAGAGTGAGGTGAAGAATCTGTGAAAGAAGGAAGAGTCGTCAACATTAGGGCCATAGATTCTAGCTATGCAGAATTCTAAGCTGATATGTAAATGATTACAAATCTGCCTTCTGGGTCAGTAACTGGATCCTTATGGGTAAATTTAATATTTTTATTAATTAAAGCACCAACTCCTCTTTGTTTTGAGTTGTAACTAGCAGAGTACATGAATGAAAATTAGCTATATGTGCTTTTAGACCAGCCAGGTGATTTAAAACTTTCAGCCACTTTGCCCCAGAGGCAGTTCCACGCACATTCCAGCTAATAATGTTAACAAGAGGCTAAATAATGCACACGTGCCAATTTATGTGCGCATGCACTCTGCGCTGCATTTGTGAATTTGTGTGAGTGAACCTTTCCAGGCTGTGTGAGGTGCCTTTTGCGTGTCTCCTATGTGAGCCTATGTTAGGTGTTTGCTGTATGTCAGCGTGTGTGTGCTGGATCGCGTGTGTATGCCCGTATGCGCGCCCGTTACGTGTATAATTAAATGTGTTGTCTTAAGATGATTCAAATATGAGGAAGGGGGGAAAGGGGGGACTAGCACAAAGGAAAGAAGAATAAACAAAAACAGCATAGCCAAGGGGTGATCTCTGGATCCCGAAAGAGCCGGCCGTCCACGAACAGTTTGTCCACGGCGACCACAGCTCGGGACCCGGCGGTGAGGTGTGTCTTCCTCAGAGGAAAAAGGATCTTCCTGCCCCGCAGTGTCTCCACCGGAAACTGGTCAATAACGATGAAGTGCATTCCCTTCAGTTCCCAGCCGCCGCTCTTCATCAGCTCCTTTTGCTTATAATGCTCAAATTTAGCAACAATTGGTCGTGGACGCTGGTTGTCAGATCTCCCTCCTCCGAGTCGGTGAACCCTGTGAAAAGGCGATCTTCTGCACCTCCTCATTTGGAAGCTTCAGTTGGGCCTCCATTAAGGATTTCACCATAGCCTATGGGTCTTCTCATGCCTCCTCTGGAATCCCAGAGATGACCAGGTTGTCCCACATGCTCCTCGCCTGAAGATCCAAGAGGGTTTCCTTAATGGATTCTCTTTATGGAGAATCTCCAGCAGGTATTAGTGGCAATCAAGACCGGAGCGCTTTTTATCAGTCTAATCCAGGATGTCACTCATGCAGCTGCCTGGAGAAGAGGCAGCCCCGGGAGAATCGTCGGGTCGGCCACGTTTGGAGAAAGGTGTGGTGGTGCTCATCTTCCCCATAACACAGATACTGTAATTGTCGTCGTTGACTTTCTCCAGGTCCTCCAGGCTGTCAAAAGCTTATCATTCTTTTCAGATTTTGTTCATTTACATTTAATATGGCGATATAATGAAACAAGATCAAAATATTTGTTCAACTACTAACGCCAAGTTGACTCACCACACTCGTTTTGTCTGGTCTACATCATGACTCTCAGATGAGAGTTATGAGACCCAGATGAGTTATTCTCAACATAAAGTTCTAAAAATTAACCAAACCTTTTCATGCCAAAAGTGTTTTTTTTATTTTTTGAGATTTCACAGAAGCAGCCATTTTGAAATGACTAGGAAACGCCCTTCTACTGCCCCTAGTGGAATGATGATGAACTACGGAGCATAAAACATAAACCAAGTTATACAATGGGCTTTAATGGAAATGTTTAATCATGCTAATGACACAGGGGATTTAAAATGAAATATGATACGAATGGTAAAAAAAAAAAGGTAGAATAAAGCAGCCTGATCTTGAATTAACCACTTAACAAATATGTAAGAGATTCTTGTAAAAAGAAAAATAGAATAAACACCTTAGGTGTTTAACCTTTTTAAACATTTTAAGACTCTTTATGCAGGTTTTGAATAACACATATGCCTAATAGGCTCTGACAGAGTTGAAGGCTGTAGATCCCCATTTTAGTTGCACAACTCAAAAAGACAGTTTTTGTAAATGTGTGAAGCAGCATGCTGATATGACTTGGTATTAACACGCTTTTCCCTGTGGGTGGTAAATCTGACTTCCGTAGCCTCAAAGGTCTTCTTTGTTAACAAGCCACACAGAGGATGAGTTCGTTTTTTTTTTTCACTTAGACAAGGGGGAAAACGTGGTTAAAAGCAAAGCAACCATTCACAACAGGAAATGATAGCCTTCTGCGTGAAACGCATCTATGGATGCACAAATCCTACCTTTGATTTGGCTTGAAATAGACTTTGTAATGCTGCTCCTAAAAAAACTTTTGACTTGAAGTCAGTTGGAGTAAATCTTTGGCTTTGATGTGCACGTCTCTTTGAAGGCTGTGACTGGGATAGGCTCCCATTTGTGCAGCACATTCCAGGTGTGTCGTCCTGCTGCTGGAGATGTTTGAAGGCGTACGTTATTTTCACCGAGCTGCTTTATATTACATAAGTGTCCATCACATCTCCTAATGAGTGAATATCAATGAGCCCAAACATTATCATCAGTCACTATAAGATTAATTAGGAATGCTTCTGCAGCTGTACTCAGAATGTGGAATATATCAAATGCATAGGGAATGCTAAGAGTATTAGGGAGTTTTTTACGCTTCTGTGTGGGTTTTTTTGTTTTGGAGAACAAATATTCTGAAAACAAGTAAAACTTATTTTATAGCTAGCATAACCTTTGAAGTGATGCTGTTATGGCAATGCTTTAATCCAAATCCTGATCCTTACCTCTCTGGCTCACACTTTCTTTCTCTCTGCCTGAATGACCCTGAGTCATCCCTTCAGTTATGCTGCTATAGGCTCAGACTGCTGAGGGTCATTTCAGGACAAACTGGGTCTTTTCTTTGCCTTTCATTCTGCACATCCCCTCCTCTTTTGCTTTCTCTCTTACCCACAAATGTGATTTTTCTTGTATCTAAGCTGTTTATTTTAATAGATGTTCTGATGGTTCTGCCCTCGTCTGCTTCCTCTTCTCTAATTTCTGCAGTCTCTAACGTACCTCCTCTTCTTTCTTTCTTTTTATGAACAGATGGTCAAGTATTTTTGTGTTTGTTTGTCTCTTTCCTGGCCTCCCAGACCTTAACTGGTCACAGCAGATGGTCAGCCTCACTAAGGCTTGTTTTGATGGGCATTTACTTTTTAAACTTTTATTTAGAGAGGATTCCAGTCTGCACTGTTGCCTTTTTTCCTGCTCAGTATAGTGAAAACCCTTTGATGGAATCGGTTGTCACATATATGGTTCATTAGTGTGCAGTTAGGACCGTCTGGCCTTACTGGAATTATCTGGATTTAGTTAAATCATAACGATTTGGAATGTTTGACATGACTTGGATTAAACAAAGTTGAAATATTTATTCATTCATTCATTTATTATTTATCTATTTATTTATTTATTTGAACCTATTTTCCTTTGGCACAAATCCTATAATAAACTGGATTTGTGTATTTTTGTCGAGAAATCTACTTGACTGAGTGCTGATGATGCCCTTATAACAATTGCAAAGCTCTTTCACTGAATTACTTTGAAATTTTCTTAAATATTTGAAAATAGTGACAACATAATCAGAGTTCATCTCTACTTGTTTGTACCTTTTGAGGTAGGAGCTTGATGATGAGCTCCATGCTTTTCCTTTCATGTGATGTAGATAAAGCAGAAAAAGGATTGAGAGGGATAAAGTTTAGGATTTATGTTAAAACACAGTCCTTCGAGACATACTGTATTTCTTTATAGTGTTTGAAAAGGAATTTGAATACAATTTTTCCCTTTTATTTCCTCTTTTAAAGATCCACTTTAAAGACAATCTAGATTTTAAGGTTTATTCATTTTTTGTAGAATTTTTCTGATGGAGGAGATTTGTAAAATAAATAAAACAGAAAATTGAGTTTTTTGACTATTTCTTCTTCCAAAACGATAGACTGCGACTATACAGCAGGACAAAAGCTTCCTGCTCTGCTCCATTCTGATGCACCCACTTGCAGACAACTAGATCCATGTGCGTCTTTGTTTTCCTTGTCCGAGCTGGAATCTGGATCTAAACTGTTCAGATGGATAGCTCCTCTATATTGCTCACCAATTTTGCTGGACTGGTTATGTCAACTAGAGGTTGTGAGGGGCTGTAAACTAGTGGGAGTACTGTATGGTATGGGGGTGTGCTTGCTCCACACCTACAGTCTCTAAGATAAACTTCTAATGAAGTCCTGTTGCTCTGCAGAAACTATGTCCTAGAAAACAACTAGTTTTTGGCTGTTTTACTTAATAATGTCATAATAATAATTGGAAGACCACTGGGAACGCTTTTACAATAAATCAAGAGATGATCGAAGTATCATTATTTAAGAATATTAGTGAAGTTACAAAGAAGACAACGATATTAGCTGCTGTAAGTCAGCCAGATGCTGCACTGCTGTCCTGGTATTTTCTGAAAGACTATTACTCATTTCCCTCACAATCACTGTTGATTCTAGCAAACGGAGGCTTCTGACGTCATACATTAGGCTACATGGCTTGTTTCTACCACAGAACTTGAATGTAAAATGCAATACATGCTTTTATATGTGGATAAATGTCATGTGTATAGAGTATTTAATATTTAAAAAAAAAATTATTAAAAAAATGAATTTTGACCAGTGAGACTATTACTCATTTCCCTCACATCTAGATGGAATCGAACATGCAACCCAACAATTAACGTGTTTTTAACGCAGCATTTGGTTATTTCTGTTAACTAAAAAGTAGGTTAAATTTGTTAGTTTAATTTTTTTTAAAGTACAATAATCTGAAGAATCTGTCTTCTAGAAATCACAGAAACACTGTTTTGACTTTTTCATTCAGTTTTCTGATGTGGGACACAGTGATTTGTTGCCATTTCTTTTTATTATTAATCAGATAAGAAATCAGTCTTTCTCTGAGGGCAGTCTGCTGGAAATCGAAAGCAAGCTTAGCTGGCATTTTAAAAGCATGGAGACAGACAAGTGTTATGTTTTTTGTTTTTTTTAAGATGGTTGATAATGTGGGAGCAGACAATTGAACTTTTTTTTCCACTCTCAGTAAATCACGATCCGTTTTTCCAGCTTTGTGAAAAGGTAAGGTTATTGTTTTTTTATTTTTTTTAATGTGTGGCAAAAGAATTAGAATGTCATGTAAAAACACAAAATTAAATTAAAGCTACAAGTAGCATTTAGCGGGCCCGAGCACGTGCGACCGCCTGGCACGAGCGACCGCCCCGTGAGCAACGCCCTGCTCGAGCCATTCTCGTCGTTTTTTCTTGTCCATTCTGGAGCTCCAAGCTATTGTTAATACGACAGCAGCCTGGGGGGGGGGGGGGGGGGGGGGGGGGCTGTAATCTGTTGCCTTAAGGGACAAAGACTTTTGCATATAGCATGAAAAAAATTCAAGCAATGATGATAATTGCTATCACTGTCCCTAAGGATGAGAACAATAGAACTCATTCAATTTCCACTACAATGTCTAGATGAGTGTCAGCTATGTCTGATAACTTGGCCAATTAGCTGGACCGGGATCTTGCAAAGTGCAGGTGGTTAACGTCCAGTGTGATGAGTCTGTGGACGGCAACAGTACAGCATAGCTTTTGGTTTCCACAAGAGAAGAACTCCTGACACATCTGCCCTAACAGACAACTACAAGAGGAGTTGAAATGTATAACACGGTGAAGGAGTTTTTGTGCAGAAAAAGGTACAATTAGAAAAGCTGGTAGCAGTGACTGCAGATGGGACTCCTGCTATGATCAATAGACAAACAGGTTTCATCACTCACTGTAAAGCTGACCCAGACTTTCCAAAATGTCTGCATTACTGCTGCGTCATTCACCAGCAGGCCTTATGTGCAGAAGTGATTGGCTCTGGACATATAATGACTCTTATTCTGAAAATCGTAAACAACCTCAGCTGCAAAGCAAAACAGCACAGGATTTTTAAGGTGCTATTGGAGGAGATGTCTGTTGAATATGGTGAATATGAACATTGTGAATCTGAACTTGCATTCTTGACTGACATTACTGGAAAACTAAACCACTTGATCTGCGAGCTGCAAGACAATGGCAAAACTATTTTTTTTTGACCAGCCTGCCTGAGCCAGTGTTTTTCTTGTGGGGATCTTTTCTGCCAGGGCTTGTCAGCTTGGTCAGTGGATGTTGCTGCAGTTGTCTCCCTTGCTGGGACAGCTGGAGTTAAACACAGCAGCTCACGGCTCTGAAGTGGACCCCGTTGCTGTCCCAGTCTGGATGGGCACTGTGGCGATGTTCCAATGGCCAGGCTGGCTCCTGGTATAAAGAGATTCCCAAATACCATTTCCTAACCGCAGAGCCAAGGATGTGTTTACATGTTTAGGTCAAAAATGTGATGGACAGCTTCATGTTGTCTAAACATGCCACCCTGTTATTAATCCAGTTGATATGGTTCTCCATCTGTGTCTAGGTGATAGAAAAGCATTTTTTTTTATATTTAGTGCTCTAAGCAAACAAACAGTTGTCTATATAAAAGAGCTTTTACAATTGTGCACTTTTAGCAGGTCTCTGAGTTCATGTGACCAATGTATGGTGGATTTTCACAGACCTTGTTTAAAACTGAAGGTGAGAGAGACTTAGAGAAATGGCTTCATTGTTCTGGAGTTCTTTGTTTCATCCACAGAAGTGTAGAATTGGTGATTGATTTTGAAAAGCTGCTGAAAAAAGTATCTTTTTCAAATTGCAATTTCTAACTTGGGTTTTACATTTTGTGTTCCATTTTTTGTGCTTTAATTGGGAAGCATTTGTTATTTGTTTGGTGTTTTTAAGGTTCTGCAAATATACACATCATTTTTTAGAGACATTTGTTATCAGTTGTGTTTGTTGATTTGTAGTTTAATTTCATTGGATGTATAGATGTCGTGTGGGGGGGAGGCTCGAGAGCAGGTAGGACCCAGGCGCAGAGACGGGAGGCAAACGGGTTCAGGGCAAGTGGGTTTATTTAACTAACAAAAAGCGCTGCAGAGCAGGATGACAAAACTAAAAACAAAAACTTACTGTGGCATGGCAAGGGACATGGACGCCAGACAAGAAGACGTGATCAACATGAGCAGAAGTTAATGGACCAGCACAGGAGGAAGGCAGAGACAAGACTTATATACAGACAGGGCAGACAAGACACAGGTGAACACGATTAGGGCAGATGGGGACCAAAGGAAGTAAAACTCAAGAAACATGACAAGACAGGAAACCTTTCAAAATAAAACAGGAAACAGAACCAAACAAGACAGAACAAGAACTAAAGCGAAAAAAAAGACAACAAACTGAAACCATGACAATAGAAAGGAAAAGAAGTTCAAACATTGATTATAAAAAAGGATATAAGAGATAAAAAAAAAAGAAAAAGGAAAAGAAAAAAGATAAAATATTGATTTAATTGCATTTTGAATGAATAAAAAACAATGATTAATAGAATCAGAATCAGAATCAGGAATCAGAAAAAGTTTTATTGCCAGGTTCAGTAGAGCGCACTTTACAAAACGAGGAATTTGACTTGGTGTATAGTGCAATTAAGAATAAGTTAAAAATTAAGTTAACAACAACAACACACTATATACAGTAGAGTAAGGTGAATTAAAGTGGGAGCACAGATGGGCTGGGATGGTGGGGCCTGTAAGTGGCACCGACAGTCCTTTGGTGGGCGGGGGGGGGGGGGGGGGAGGGGGGTCACCTGGGGGAGTTGGGGTACTGTTCAGCAGGCTGACTGCAGTGGGGAAGAAGCTGTTCTTGTGGCGCGAGGTCCTGGTCCTGATGGACCGGAGCCTCTTGCCAGAAGGGAGGGGCCGAAAGAGATTATGTCCTGGATGAGAGGGGTTGGCTACAATCCTGGCTGCCCGCCTCCAGGTCCTGGAGATGTGCAGCTCCTGGAGAGACGGGAGGTGGCAGCCGATCACCTTCTCTGCTGAGTGGATGACGCGTTGCAGCTTGGCCTTGTCTCTGGCCGTGGCCGCAGCGAACCAGACTGTGATGGAGGACGTGAGGGTGGATTCGATGATGGCGGTGTAAAAGTCTACCAGCATCTTTTCAGGGAGGTGAAACTTCTTCAGCTGCCTCAGGAAGTACATCCTCTGCTGGACCTTCTTAGTGATGGAGCTGATGTTCTGCTCCCACTTGAGGTCCTGGCTGATGATGGTTCCCAGGAAGCAGAAGGACTCGACAGAGGTCACCGGGGAGTCACAGAGGATGACAGGGGGGAGGGGGGCTGGGGCCTTCCTGAAGTCCACTGTCATCTCCACTGTCTTCAGAGCATTAAGCTCCAGGTTGTTAGCGCTGCACTATGACACCAGCCTGGCTATTTCACTCCTGTAGGCCGACTCATCTCCGTCAGAGATGAGGCCGATGAGTGTGGTGTCGTCAGCAAACTTCAGGAGTTTGACAGACAGGTGACCAGCTGTGCAGCTGTTTGTGTACAGGGAGAGTAACAGGGGTGAAAGGACACAGCCCTGGGGGGATCCGGTGCTTGTGGTCCGAGTATCTGAGACGAGCTTCCCCAGCCTCACATACTGCTGTCTGTCCGTCAGGAAGTCTGTGATCCACCTGCAGGTGGAGTCAGGCACATTCATCTTGGAGAGTTTTTAATACTAAAGATGTATGAAAGACATACCGAAAAAATATGTCTTTCAGTGTTTAACTGGCTGTCTTTGGATTATGCATGCCTGAGTAATGGCCATTCTTACTTCTCATCTCTCTGTTCACTGCTTGCTAATTTACATAGCAGGGGTCCCAGCAGGAGGGGGCGGGGTTGTAACACGACTCCTTCAGCAGAGCCAGGCTGAGAGAGGCTTTGACATGTAAGATGTTAGATGTTAGAATGCCAGATGTTAGAATGACCAGTTCATTTTATATCTATGAAAATATTCAGGTAGCTATGGGACATGTTTAGCTATAGGTCTGTGAAAATTGGTGTCGATTGTTGAAACATAAGTTACCATAAAAAAATGTTTGTTTGGAGTCTAGACAGATTTAACACAGGTTTTTGGATGAAAAAGGATTTTTTATAAATCATCTGTTACACTTTTAAGTCTGAAAAAAATATGGAAGGCAGCAAACACAGATCCCTACCGTTTTTAATTTTTTTGTGCTGATATTTGAAAGATAAGTTATGCAAAAAAATAGGTGTTTGCAGTTTTGCCTAAAAAGACGTTTTCGGACCTTTTTGGATGAAATGTTGAATAAAAGTTCACCTGTAACTTCAATAATTCTGAATTTTTTTAGGAAGCAGTAGCACATAAATGCCTATGAAAGTTGAATTCTTGGTGCTGATAACCTAAACATAATTTATGCTAAAAATCTTTGTTCAGTCCAAAATTTCATTAAAAAAATCAAGTGATGAAGTTTCTCGTAGACCCTATAGTGTTACATATCAAAGCTGGAGGTTATTAAAGGCATCTAATTCTGAAATCTCAGCTTCCTGAGACAAACGGCTGATTTATAATAAATTTATATTATTTGGGTGCACATAATCGACCACTTCCTGTTTCGCAGGCACCGTCAGGTGTACACCCATGAAACTTTACATGATGAGAGAAGACCCTTCTGAGTATCTCCAGTTTTAATTTCATGCACATCGGACAAAGCAAAGAGAAAATACAGGGCAGAATGTGCCCCATGCAATAACTAGGTGGCGCTATAGAGCTCGTCCAAGATTGTCATATCCATGGGTTCAGAATAGAAGCTTCATCATATCCATTGAATTTCAGTGAGATTGGACAAGGAATGTGCACGTGAGAGCAACTTTTGTGTGCATAGCGAGATGCCCAACTTTGCCGCTCTGTCACGACCACACCCCCGCATTGAAAGTTATGGTTTTTTGTCAGAGTAAACTTCAATGGCTTTTCAACAGGTGGACGTCATTTTCAGGTGTGTCGGCTCATCCTACTCGGAGTAGTGATGCTCCAAGTAAAACATGTCATTTCCTCTTGCCAGCAGGTGGCGCTACACTTTTTCCAGATTTTTTCACTGCAGATGTGTTCAGAGTCAGACTACAATCATGCATATCAATTTTGGATCAGATTGGATTTTGCATGGCTGAGTAATGGCCATTTTTCTTTTCATGGCGTGTTTTCGAAACGACCTCCAATTTTGACGCGCCGCCATGGTCACAAACATCCATAAAAACTTAAAAGCTTCGCAATTTAACATCGGACATGTGTCTAGTTTACACAACCAAAGTTTGAAGTCATTACTCCAAAATCTCTAGGAGGAGTTCGTTCTAGAGCGAGGCCTGCAAATGTCCAAAATGAAGCAAAAATGACATATTGACCTCAATATATCAGACTTCCTGTGCGAGTGACGGGTGGGTCCTTTCAGACTTTTTTGTAGGTCTCCATCTGAAGAACATGCCCTGTAAAAATCAAGCTTGTACGTTAAAGCGTATGCGGGGCGTCGGGACAAAAGTCACTGTAGGTGGCGCTATCGAGCCGTTTTTGTGCGCCCATGCCAATCTCCTATAAAATACGAAATTTTTCGCGACTCCTGATGTGTGTGCCAAATTTGGTGAGTTTTGGGGTATGTTAAAGGCCTCAAAAAGGCGACTCTTCCGGTAGAATAATAATAATAATAATAATAAACATTCGAATTACAATAGGGTCCTTGCACTCCGTGCTCGGGCCCTAATAAATATAAAACATTTCTAACATTTTATGGATTCAGGGTCATGTCATATTTCGCTCTTTTGTCTCAGTTTCTTTTTTTAATTAAAGTTTAATTACCAAACTTGACATCCACCACCTGCTATGTTTGAAAGAGTTTGTTCTTGTTCCCCCAGAATAGCTAATAATGTAGTTTCCGGGGTAATTAAACTCACTGAATTAGTTTAAGGCTGACAAAACTTAGAACGTTGTCTCATCAGAGTTTTTTGATCAGTCTCAAAAGCGTTCAAAGTCTTTCTGCTCTACAAAAAAAAAAAAACTTAAAACACTTGATCAGGGACTCAGATTTGGTAGTGATATATGCATGGTGCCCTTTTTCATTCATGAAAGTGCCAACCATTTGAACATTGATCATGGAGGACAAACTATTAATTGCCGTTTGTGCCTGGACAGAATTAAATAGAGGGTTGTGTCACGAAGGGCATCCAGCAAAAAAAATCTCTACCAAACAACCTCTGCAAGTGAGTGTTCACATTGGCTGTGGCGACCCCTGAAGGGATACGCTGAAAGGCGACAAACAACAACCTGGACAGAATTCTATGACACCAAATCTTATTTAAGAATAGAGCTGAGAAAGAAGACGCCTGGAGCAAGATTCAGCATTCCACACCAAGCCTCTTCCAACTGTGGGTAGTATCAGGGAAAACAAGTCCAGTGTGGACACCATATGCTTAAGGGGCATTCAAGAACCTGAGTTCAGCATCTTCATAAACACGCTACACATGACCAGCGTGAATGTAGCTCGATATTTTTAAATTGTAACATTTGAGTCTCTGGAAAAAACGTGGTAATCTGTACGTGAGAGTTTTTAAAATATCTCTGAGGAAGTCAGTCTTTTTCACCTGCTGTGAAAAATCTCTTTTGAAGTAAGAACAGCTTCAGGTTCAGACTTTTAAGACATTTTTCTGCATTGACTTTTTACTGGCTATCATGGATGTCAAACAAAGGGCAAACAACAACAAAAAAAAGTATTTTTAAAGCTGTATATATATATAAAACCAGAATTGAAACTGCTACAAATTGGTCCCTTCAGTCGTCACAAAAGGAGATATTTTGTCCCCGAGTGAAGAAGGCATACCAACAAAAGCTCAAAGATGGTCCAAAGAGGACCTGTTCATGGAAGCCTGACAAAGAATGACGCTTTTAGACTGTAATATTTCATTTCATCATTTCTGAGAGTGACAACTACTAAAATATGAAACATTAAATTGCAATATATGAAGTAAATATAATGTTAAATTATAATATGTAAAATGGAGTGGGCTGCATTCAACTCAGAGTAATTAAACATTGAAATTAACTCAGGAAAGCGTCCTAAATAAAAAATGTGGTCTCCAGGATTCAGTGTTGGGCGATTTCCCTTTAGTTTTCTGGAATGTTGTATATGGAAGCGATTTTGTAGCATAATTAAAAATAAAAGTCAAAACCAGAAATGCTTTTTTCATTTCTAAATAAAGCTGCATTTTTTGACTCAAAATTAAAATGAAAAAGCAATTCGCCAAAATGGTTTTTCATTTTCTTCTTCAACACCGCTTTTTCTGTCACTTAATTTAAATAAGCGACTCGTCGCATTTCGGGCAGACACTCGGCAGAATTGCAGGTTACTCCCCTAGGGCGGGTCTGTTAATTAACCCACCTGCTTAGCGTCCTATTTAAGTCAGGTGTACAATTGTTCATTCTCTCTTACCTTCAGCGCTCATTCTTTGCATGTCTCTGATGTTGACGACTTTGGTCCTGGTGTTTCTTGGCGTCGTGATGTCTGCCCCGCCTTTCTGCTCGGATAGTGATTTTCCTCCGTGTTCTGATGGGGAGTTCTCTGTTATTCCAGCGACTGCTCCCCCAGTGTCCGTCTCTCCCGGTGGCGCCGCCGCGGCTCCGCGTCCTCGGCGCCGCAGCTCCCGTATTTCGGCCAAGCGCCTGCAGGATTGGCCCGTCCACCGTATTTTGGAGGCTTTGTATGACAAAGGCATTCCGGTGCCCGCGGGTCTATCTCACGAGGATCTGTTTGGATATTTTGTTGCTCAGGCCGAGGTTTCCAGCGATCGTGATACCAGTGTTGCTCGCCGGAAAGGAAAAGGAAAAGCTCCCTCCCGGAAGCGTGCTGCTCCGGCGGTGGATCCTGACGTCGCCGTATTTCCCGGGCCCTCTCGTGACTGTGTCTCCACGCCTTCGGCTGAAGCCTCCATTGTGACCTCTCTCGTGGATATCAAGCGTTCTCTGGATGTAATGAATTCCCGGATCAATTTTGTGGAGCGTGCAGTGATGCCCTCTTCGCCGGGTTTTACGGTGCCGGCCTCTTCCTCGCTCATGCCTGCGGCGCTTCCTGATCACGCGCTGCTCGATCCCGCTGGTGTCGGTGCCGCGCCCCCGCGATCCTTGGAGACCGCCGTCCCCGCTCCTCTGCTGGGCTCCAGGTTCATTCCGCCGGCTGCGGCTATCCCCGCCAATCTGAGAGCGAACATTCTTAAAGGTAATGACGTCAACCTGGTTAAGATCCTGCTGTGTGGCTCATCCTCCTCTGATCTTCGTGTTGTGGATTGCGGGGATGTTTCCGTGGTGCTGAAGGACAGCGATCCCCGCTTGGACAAAGGTCTGACTCTAGCTGAATTCGTTGTCGCGTTCGGGGTTTTCCGTGATGTGATTTGCGAGGTTTACCCTCATCGACGCGAGGAGCTGGACGTGTATCTCGCAATTATTTCTGATCTGGCTTTGACGTATGGCGGTTCTTTGTTCTACGACTATCATAAATCCTTTTCGGCTAAGGCGGCGTTGTACGTTCAGAAATTTAATCAACGTCTGGATTGGTCCGTCGTGGATTTGACGCTTATGAGCAGACATTTCACCGGCCATCGGGCCCTTACCTGCAGCGTTTGTGGATCGTTTTCGCACTCCACCTCGCTTTGTCCGAAGACTGCAATGCGTGCCCTCTCGACTTCTCCTGCTCAGCCGTCTGGTTCTGCCCCTCCTTTCCTCCCGCGGGGACAGGTACCTTTCCGTTCACGTTCTCGCGCTCCGCTTTGTCATTTTTTTAATGAAGGTGTCTGTGTTTATCCTAATTGTAAATATATGCATCTTTGTAGCGTGTGTGCGGACAGCCACCCTCGCTCTGTGTGCCCCCGGAGGGTCCGCTCCAAGCCTTCCGGGAATTAAACTTCGGGCATCCTTCTACTCCGGTGGATGTGTCTGCTCTCTCTGTTGCCCTGGCTTCTCACCCTGACAGTTGTTTTGTGAACTACCTTATCACTGGTTTAGTTCAGGGTTTTTTCGCCGGTTTGAGTTCTTTTCCTCATGTGTCTTATGTCTGCGGGAATTTGTTGTCCGCTCGTAGAGAACCTGCAGTGGTGGATGCTCTCCTGGCAAAGGAGGTTTCTAATGGTTATATGATTGGGCCTTTTTCCAGGGCTCCGTTTCCTTTGTTTCGGGTCAGTCCTTTAGGGGTAGCAACTCGGAAATATTCAGGAAAGAAGCGCCTTATTATAGACCTCTCCGCCCCGCATAACTCTTCTGTTCCAAGCATAAATAGCTTGATCCCTCGTGAGCCTTTTTCGCTCTTCTACGCTTCTGTTGATAATGCCGTGTCTATGATTAAAACCGCCGGACAGGGTGCGTGGTTGGGGAAAGCTGACATTTCGGATGCGTTCAAAATTATGCCGTTGCATCCCTCACAGTGGCATATCTTTGGTGTTAGATGGCGCTCTAGGTATTATTTTTCCGTTCGTTTACCTTTCGGCTGTCGAAGTAGTCCTCGAATATTTGATTCTCTGTCTGAGGCGTTGTGCTGGATTCTGTATAATTCTTTTAGGCTTCCTTATGTTTTGCATCTTTTGGATGATTTTTTGTTGATTGATTTTCCATCCTCGCCCCCACATCGTTGCATTTCTGCGGTCAAGTTGCTTTTTTCTCGTCTGGGTGTTCCTCTCTCCCCTGAGAAAACTTGTGGTCCGTCCACTCGTTTAGAATTTTTGGGAATCGTTCTCGATAGTTCTTCGATGCAGGCTTCCCTGCCGTCCGATAAGCTCATTCGTATTCGGGAGGCCATTTCGTCTTTTCTGTCCTTTGGACGCGTGACGAAAAGGGAATTGCTTTCCCTATTGGGCCATTTGAATTTCGCTATGCGAATTATACCCCATGGCCGTTCTTTCATTTCCCGGCTTCTCGAAATTGCCAGTTCAGTTCCGGACCTCCACGATCTTGTTGTTCTGGACGGTGGCTCCCTGTCCGATTTGCGTTTTTGGTCGCTCCTTTTGGGGGCCTGGAATGGTGTTTCCTTTTTCTATAATGATCATTTTGAATCTTCGGATTCCCTTCATATATTTACGGATGCCGCTCCGTCCGTTGGTTTCGGGGGAATTTTCTATGACGAATGGTTCGCAGATGTTTGGCCCGCAGGAATTCTCGAAGCCGTACCTAAATCTACAGCTTTGTTTGAATTATATCCTATCGTGGTAGCATGCGCGCTATGGGGAGAGAAGTGGTCAAGGAAACGAATAATGGTGTTTTGCGACAACGCAGCCGTAGTGGATATAATTAATAAAGGGCGTTCTAAATGTGCATTGATTAACTGTCTAATGAGGCGATTGACCTGGTTTAGTGTCTTGAATAATTTTATACTTAAAGCTACCTTTATTCCTGGTCATGTGAACAGGGTAGCTGACGCCCTCTCTCGCTTTAAATTTCAGGAATTCAAAAATCTATGTCCGAATGCCAATCCTCACAGCCTCCCCTGCCCTGCGTTCCAGCAGATGATTCTAAATTAAATGTTTCTCCACTGAATGAATTACTAATATCTGCTGCTGGATATATGAGGTTTGGCCTGGCTCAATCTACCATTAAATCATACGATTCATTCTGGACATCTTACCGCTCCTTCTGTACTAGTATCCAAGCTTCCCCTTTTCCTATTAAGATACCATTAGTCTGTGCATTTGTTGTACACTTATTTGAGAATCGTCGGTACCAAGTTCAGAGCATCAAATCCTGTCTGGCCGCCATCCAGTTCCACACGAGATGTTGTTCCTTGTCAGCGACGAATCTTCTTGGACACCCTACCCTACGTCTGCTCCTCAACGGCCTCTTGAGGGTTCGCCCGTCCGGAAATGACAAAAGGTTACCACTGACTTTACCTATGGTTCATAAACTCGTGTTAAGATTACGTGCTGGATTCATTTCTCTCTATGTAGACCATCTATTAGAAGCTGTTATTATGATGGCGTTCTATGGTTTCTTAAGATGTGGTGAATACACTACTAGAACTTTGTCTTTCGACCCACAGATAGATCTCACTTTTTCTGATTTAACATTCACTGAGCACTTTTATTCCATCAATCTTAAGCATTCTAAGACTGACAAATTTTGTAAAGGTGTTCAAATAGTCATAGCAAAAACTAATACTGCTTTCTGTCCTTTCTCTTCAATGCAACGCTTCCTGAGTCTCCGACCTACTACTCCCTGGTCAGCACCTCTTTTCCTCGTGGATGGCTGTAAACCCTTGACTAGAAGTTGGATGGCTTCCAAGTTTCATAGTCTCTGCTCATCCTGCGGTCTTCCGGCAGACATTTACACCTTGCATTCCCTGAGAATTGGCGCTGCAACGACTGCTGCTCTTCACGTTCCGTCATCTACGCTAAAAGCTATGGGAAGGTGGTCCTCATCTGCGTTTCAGAGATATGTTAGATTAAATTCTGATGAAATATTAGCAGCTCAAAGAAAAATAAGTCTGGTTTGAATGAAGAACATGTTAAGTCAGGTGGAAGCCGCGAATGATGTGATTAAATGATTGGGGTTTAAATTGAATCAGGTTGTGTAATCTCGTTTGCTCCCTTCCAGTCTTCTCTCTCTCTCTCTTCAGATAGTATGCTCCCCTGGTGAACGGGAGCGGCCCAACGGTCAATGGTGCCGGGTAAACACATAGCAGATCACTAGATAGAATGTTCCCTTCGTAGAGTGGTTCTCGAAGGGAGCGGCCAAACGGTCAATGGTGCCGGGTAAACACATAGCAGATACACTAGATAGAATGTTCCTTTCGTAGAGTGGTTCTTGAAGGGAGCGGCCAAACGGTCAATGGTGCCGGGTAAACACATAGCAGATACACTAGATAGAATGTTCCCTTCGTAGAGTGGTTCTCGAAGGGAGCGGCCAAACGGTTAATGGTGCCGGGTAAACACATAGCAGATACACTAGATAGAATGTTCCCTTCGTAGAGTGGTTCTCGAAGGGAGCGGCCAAACGGTCAATGGTGCCGGGTAAACACATAGCAGATACACTAGATAGAATGTTCCCTTCCTAGAGTGGTTCTCGAAGGGAGCGGCCAAACGGTCAATGGTGCCGGGTAAACACATAGCAGATACACTAGATAGAATGTTCCCTTCGTAGAGTGGTTCTCGAAGGGAGCGGCCAATCGGTCAATGGTGCCGGGTAAACACATAGCAGTCATACTGGAAAATGAAATGAAATGAAATGAAGTGAAAAGGAATGACGCCGAAAACACACCTCATCACACTGATTATACATTCACATTTACATTTTCTTCTTCTGGATGATCCTGGTGTTGGGGGTTGTTACCCGAAAGTGTATGGAAAAATAAGTGTCTCAAGGAATTGAACGGAGCCTTATGCCAAAACAAAGTTGTGAATCAAATTGTGAATGTCAACCTAAAGATGATGTGAAATAAATATTCTTCTGCAAGAGTTGTCTGACTGAAATAAGCGACTCGTCGCATTTCGGGCAGACACTCGGCAGAATTGCAGGTTACTCCCCTAGGGCGGGTCTGTTAATTAACCCACCTGCTTAGCGTCCTATTTAAGTCAGGTGTACAATTGTTCATTCTCTCTTACCTTCAGCGCTCATTCTTTGCCCCTCCCTCCTCCCCGGCTTCCACCTGTGGGCTCCGTTACGGGGGTTGTTACCCGAAAGTGTATGGAAAAATAAGTGTCTCAAGGAATTGAACGGAGCCTTATGCCAAAACAAAGTTGTGAATCAAATTGTGAATGTCAACCTAAAGATGATGTGAAATAAATATTCTTCTGCAAGAGTTGTCTGACTGAAATGACAAAGAAAATGGTATTTGACATTTCATTTTCAAAAAGTTCTATGGTAAATGTGTAGCAAAATTCATATAGAAATGTCTAATTTGATGATTAAAATGGATTTACAGAAATGCTTTTTCATTTTCCAAATGTAACTGCATCAAATGACAAAAAATTTAAATGGAAAATCAGTACTTCAAAATGCTTTTTCATTTTCTGCTTTTGCTGATTTTGGTGTTCGATGACAGCTGGAGCCCCATCAACAGCTATAGCAGATTTCGCCATGCTAAACGTTTGCTGATTGGACCAACATGCACTCAGCGGGAAGCTGCAGGCGACCAACTTCTAAATGTGCTTTATTACTGTTATGATTATTATTAAGGGCCTGCTCGCTCATATGTTTTTAAATCCGTGTGGTCAGTGCTTTTTTCTCCGCTGCAAGGACCCGAAAGATGGGTTAGCGTTAGGCTAATATGTGCTAAAAACATTAGCCGTTGAGGTACTTAAAACTCCGTGCGGCCAATGGCACAATGAGCATCTTGGATGTAAAAATGTGGGAATTACATCAGCCTTTATTTTGTCTGGACACCACTGGAAACGCATATTCTTATGATGGTTTAGAGTTTCTAAGATCTGCATAGCAGCACTTCCACCTTCGGCGATTTGGAGCCTCAGATCGCGGGGCTTCTCGCTCCACCATGCGAAGGCGACTGCAGGTCCGAAGATAAAGCTAGTCCCTGGGAAGGTTTCGACGAACCGCGGTGCGTCTGAAGGAGGACCGCGGAAGGCGGAAATGCTGCTACGCAGTCGCAAAAAGCTGTGTATAATCATCAGGAATCCATAACCGTCACAAAGCCCTCTTCTCTGCCCCTAACACAAGCCTGGCCCCACTGCTCCTAGCATGTCTGTGTCTCTTCGCAGCTGGACAGACGGAGATAGCACTGACGTCATCGCCCCGCCTCCCCAAATGTTAAGTCGAATTGAATAATGCCACACCATTCGCAGGGTGGATGTGAAAATGAAAATGCAATCCCCTCTTTGCATTTTTGTTTTAATTATGACACAGAATAAGCAGTTTTTAAGTAGAAGTGAAAAAGCATTGATTAATTTTTAACTTTTAATTTTGAGTCATTTCATGCAGTTACATTGTGAAAATGAAAAAGCATTTCTGTTAATCCATTTTAATCATCAAATTAGACATTTCTAAATGAATTTTGCTACACATTTACCAGAGAACTTTTTGAAAATGAAATGTCAAATACCATTTTCATTATCATTTTATTTAGGTGACAGAATAAGCAGTGTTGAAAATGAAACAGCATTTCTGGTATTGACTTTTATTTTTAATTATACAGAATCGCTTCCATAGTTGTTGTGGTTTTCAGATACATTTCGTAGTTTTGTTTGGAATAAACAGACTCCGAATTGCCATGAGCCATGTTGTTGAAACAGGCTGTACTTTCAATTTTTAATAGTCAAAAAAATCAATTAAAGATACAACTGGTAATGTTTTTAAATGGCAACTGATTTTTATACAGCACACAATTTCAAGTATTGCACCTCTGCTCCATTTAACATGATAAATATGACATTATTAACATCATTAGGTAACTTAAAGCTGCAGTTTTAATGATGAAACTTCTTGAATTGAAACCTCCTATAAAGTAGTGAGTATTTAATTCTATATTTTCACCAGTAGCCATTCATGTGACTGTTAATAAAATCTTGAACCCTTGTTACAAAGCGACAACAGTAATTTATTTATTTTAAACAACTGACAAGTGTTTGCGTTTTTCTCTAAATGCAGGCTTTTGTCAGAGGCTAAGAGTCGAACGCTGCTTTGATTGCTTTCTTCCAAAATGTGGTTTAAAGGTCAAAATGAAAAGTGAAGATTTTGACGTGTCAAACGCAAAATGCATTGTGACATGGAACAAAAGCAATGGTCAAATGTAGAACAAAGGACAGAATCTGCAGATTGTTTGAATTTCACTATGACCAAACAGTTGGTTAGGCTGGTTAGAGACAAAACTAGTTTTGTCTAGTCTATAAACACAAAATAGGCAGTCATTTTCTTTCAATAAAATTATAGACCCACTCCAATAAAAATCGCGTTTTGGGTGTTTTTAACATCTTCTTGGGGCATTTTTTTCTCATGATAAACATTGTGTTTCTGAGTATTTCTTTATTGAAACCATTGTGAATCAGGAGCAGACAAAAAAATACCGGTTAAGGTGGTTAAGGCCTGTTGCTAGGACGTATGGGTGCTCCAATTGGAGCAGTGGATTGGAGCAATGGAGTGGAGCAGCACTCCAAGGTTCCACTCCATTCCGATGCATCAACTTGTAGACTACTAGATCCATGAACATCTTTGTACGACTAGATAGCTTGAATATTGCCCGCCATTTTTGATGCACCAATAATGTTAGGTAAGAGTTGTGAGGGGCTGTAAGCTAGCAGAAAAGCGTGTAAATAAATGGGATGGTGGGAAGTGGGGGCAGGCTTACTCCACATCAGCAGTCCCACCAACAACTTAGTGGGAGATTTCTGATGAACTACATTATTCCACCCGTATCCGCGGGGGTTAAGGACCAGAGACACCCGCAAATAGGGAGAATCCGTGAATACGGAGAACCACCCCCCACCCCCTGGCTGATCCTTACTCATCAAAAACTCCTCTGAAATATTTCTGATGCTTTGTGAAACACTTATTAAAGAACATTGTAAAATTTCTCATTGGAACCTTTTTTTTTATTCAGAGTAATTGACTGTACCCTAGCGTACGTACATAAGAAGTGTCACTCTTGCCTTCAAACCAAGAGTCCGTGCTTCCTCCTTCATCCGAGAAGTACTAGAAGTCATCTTCTTCCAGAAGAGGCCTGTACTGGCGCTCTGCAGAAACTATGTCCTAGAAAACGCCACAGGTTTTTTATTTTGCCTATAAATAGCATGATCATATCTAAAAGACCACTGGGACCACTTTAAACATATATCAAAAGATGATAGGAGTCGAACTTTAGTGGCTAATTTTGTCATTCGAACAAATCAATGACATTGTGAGAAAAACAAGGACTTTAAAAAAATGTAACAGCACGGAGTCACGGAAAAACTTTTTACAAGTTTTTATCATTTTCCATTACCTTCTTACAAACACCATCTAAGCACCAGAAGTCACGTTAGTGTTATTCATTCAGCACACTCCCTCTTAGTCGAGTGACAGACACTGATTCACACTAAGCTTACTCACAAGCTACATGGAGGCAATTAAGATTTTATGTAACCAATAAATATTTATGAGTGCAGAGCTGTTGTTTGCAACTCAACAGACAGCAAGAAGAGTGAGAAATAAGTCACACACCTCTGACAGTAGCTGTACTGTTTCCACAAGAAAAAGACAAATTCATTTTTGCAGTGATCTCAAGTCTTACTTGGCTGGAGACTCACTGAGATGTTATATTTACCTGTAGACTGAAAAGGGAAATTAGAGCAATCAGAAAAAACATAATTGACCTCTGAATAAAGTAATTTGAATATAAAATGAACTGAAACCAAGTGCAGATCATTTAGGAACACTTGGCAGTCCTGAACTTCCATTAATTCAACAGCAGTCTGAAATCCTAAAACATTATTCAATTTGGCTCTCTAAAACCTCTAAATCACATGACCGCAGCCTTCATCCAACTACTTTCATTTGAGAAAAAACAGTGGATACAGGTGGAAGATGAAATATCAGATTTCATAGAACAGTGTTGCCCACATACATTTAAAACCTTGTTTCTGGAAGTACAATGTTGACCTCTGTTCTGTCCTTTTACATGTCAAATATTTTTAGGAGCTTGCTGATGGTTTCGAGATGTAGGCTGTTCCAGAGAGCTTGGGGATTCAGTTTGTTTGTGGAAATAGATTTTTTTAGGACTAAGAACTAAACTGTGGAAGAAAGGTTGGCTGTGATTGCTTTGGTTGTGAGGACAAAGCTGGATAAGGACCATAAAACCTAACAATGATGATTGTAATGAGGGCTGAATCACATTGGGCTGAATTATATAACAGATATATGTCCTGTCGTGCGTTGTTTTTAGTATTACTGCTCTCATTCCAGTATTTAACAAGCACCTGTCTGTTGATTTTGTGTCAACAGGTGTCCAGAGGACAAATCTTCAGGAATTAAATGTGTCAAACTACTTGTCTTTGACTGACAAAGAGCACTTTTCTTTCCTTAAAAGAAGAGTGCTCTTTGTTTTAGAATTTGTGAAGCTACAATCAAATAAAAGCTACTTGTAATTGATCAAAAAAAGACCCCTCCTAAGTGGCTCTCTGGCTGAAGAAATATAAAATTTTAGCAATTTTCAAAAATAAGAGTTACTAAATTAAAGATTAATTTTAAATTGGTTAAATTGATACATTTATGGCTGAGGCGCACCGAAAAATTTTGATGAACTTAGTAACGTTTTTTTTACTTCCTTTCTGACACGAGGTCTCGTTCTCTCTACGCTTCCTCCAGATTGCACAAATTTTAAATACTCAGCAAAAGTCTAATCTTTCATGAGTTTAAAGCAGATATTGTCTATGCTGCACATTAGCTGTCCAAAGGGGAGTTGCTAAAACATATTTGTAAATTTCTTCATATACTTTTCCCACTGGATCATAAACCAATGAATTCATATATGATGTTCAAGTTAACAGCAGTATAAGTAGAAAAAAGGATAACGGCTCACCAAAGTAGACCTAAGACATAACTAGAAAAAATGACATTAAAGTCTTGTGTTGTTTAAAACCTTTCATAGGAGCACATTAGCTGCACTGATGATCCTGTCTTGCATGGTAATTATTTTATTTTGAAAAGAAGGCAAACAACCTTTTCAAAATTAAAAAAGAATTTCACATTCTGAGATAATGCCTGCTTTCTTAATATTACTGATTTTAAGCATGGCAAAAAAAAAATTAGAATTTATGTTTATTATAAAAGTAACAACATAATGAATGCAAAGTGATATCTAATATTCCTAAAGGATAAAAGAAGAGTCTGAGGCTCCTACTAGGTTTTCATCAGAAAAAACAGGCCCAAATGTCTCTTTTACTGTTAAAGGTTGGAAACCCCTGCTATAAAATATGTCATAATGACATCAAATTTGAGAAGTTTTGGTAAAAAAAAGAAAACAAAGTTCTTTGTTTTTATTGCACTGAAAGAGGTTGTGAGGCTATACGATGGCTGCATAGTTGTGTGTTGGCTGTGTGTGTAGATCCTTCACCTTCATTAACTTCAGACAGATCCAAAGCTTGGCCCAAATGCTTTAATATAGCCTTATAATCACTATGGATTTTCAAAATACACCCAGTCTGTTCGGCCCTATTTAAATGACGTAGGTGTTCAAATATGTATTCGGTACATTATCCATATATCAAAGATGATCCTTTTGATCAAAGTTTGTGCTCCTAAATCACTAAATCTTGCAGATTTTGTCCCATGTGAGCCAGTATGAAATAACCAAGAAAATCTAGATAGAAATGTTGTATCATTTTGGTGTCTTGTTAGGCATATCTCTTGAACAAAAGCGTTCCAAAAGTGAGATAGTAACAATAATGGGGTATTAAGAAGTCAGAAAAGTGAGCTCATCTGAGGATAATCATCCTGCGTGCTCCTTTCGAAGGTTGGCATATTTTACTGTAAGTGTGTATTATTCAGCAGCAGCAGCAGAAGGCTGAGCTGTTCAGCAGCAGCTGTCGAGTGAACTCAGCTAAATATTACTTTCACAGACGGCAGAAGCATCCTCCTCCCCAAACCACAGAAGAGATCCAAGTTGCATGTTTGAAAGATCACTGTTTAAGCTGCTGTAATTTAGCAGATGACATTAATAAATGAGTCCCTCATTGTCGTTCAGGTTTGTTGTCATTGAGAAGGGAAGGTTGCAGCTTCAGAGACCGACACGCATCTTTTTTTGTTTTTTTTGTTTTTTTTTGTTTTTGTTTTTTTGTTTTTTTTAACTTGTCCTGTCCAACAGCTGGGCAGTCAGATGAGAGCTGAGGGCCTCTTGGGTTGGACATATTTTACTTTAACAAGAGGGGTTATTAATCTTCAGACAAACCAAAGGTATGTCTGAATAAACCCCTTTTGTAATTGAGGCCAAACTTTATTAATTTCAAACATGTCTGAAAATCTTTGGTGTTGGACCGGACAGAAAAGGAAAGAGGGGAAGAAGAGAGAGGGACGTTAGAGAGAGGGGGGGTAGGGGGTGATAATAGGAGGGGAAGGGGGATAAGACCATGAAGCAGCATAAAGCAACAAGTTTACTGGTTGTTAATCATTATGGTAAGGTTTAAATGTAAAAATAAAAAAAATAAAAAAAAGGGCGGAGCCTGTCCACACACACACTCAAATGTTATAAACACACACACTCAAATGTTATAAACACACCTGTTAGTTGCAAAAATGTCCACCTGTCGACATGTACACAAAACAGATAGTGTTCACACGCATACTTATGCCTTAAAACCAACTAGTGTGAAATATTTCAGTCATTCAGTCTGTTGAGCTAACACCTGTGCTCAGGTGAGTGTTTATGTTCTTCTAAAATGGATGGTGGAACGTGAAAAGAAGGAGGGAGAGTGCCCAGCCATCCCCACCCCAAAACCCCCACCGCACCAGCAGCGGCAGCCGGAATCCCCCCAACGCCACACGGGAACCGGCAGGGAACAACCGCCGCCCGGGCGACCAAGCCCGCCACCCAGGCCAGGGCCAGCAGGGCCGCCGCAAGGCCCCCAGAGCCAGAGAGCAGGGAGGCACGGAGGGAAAGAGAGCGCCGCCCCAGCCCAACCAGGAGAGCAGCCCCCCACCGCGCCGGGAGAACCCAACGCAGGGCCCCACCGGAGAATGACGCCCACAGCCCCAGACGAGCACCCCACCACCACCCAGGAGTTCCGGGCATCCCCCCGCCCCAACCCCAGGTACGAGCCAGGACCCCCCCAAGGGAGACCCGCTCCGCACTCCAGGCAGCCATCCGCCCGGCCCACGGTTGGTCCAGGGAGGAGCGAGGCAGGGGCCCGCCGCCCCCGCCCAGGAGGGGGGAACCCCGGGGAAAAAAGAGGGCCCACAAGGGGTGTTGTAAATATGGCCCGACCAGGCTCGGCCACAGTTGGAAATTTGGCGGGGCCCAGCACTCAGGAGCAAGGACCAGAACCAACCCCCCAGGGACACGAACACCCCCGGCTCAGATGTAATGTGAACACCCCACCGTGCGGAGAGAGCACCGCCGGGCCCAGGAAGCCGGCACCCCGGGGACACGGCCGCCGTTGCAAAGGGGCCCGTACCCCCCACCAGGGAAGAGGCAGGGGACAGATGGTCCTAGGTCCCACCTTCCTTGCAAAATGTGTGTGCGTGTATGTGTGTTTGAGAGAGTGTGTGTGTGCATGTGTGTGTGTTTATGTTGGGATGTATATATTGAGGGGGGGAGGGGTGTATGTACTAAGGGGGGTGCAGTTAAAATTGGCGGGTAGGCACTAAGGGGACATCTCCTGATTACTCACAGTGACACGCCATCTTTTTTTGAAGGATTTTCTTTTGATCCAAAAAGCTGCTCCAAAGCTGTGTTCAGAAGAGAACAAGCTGGGGGTCTTGGACAGAGTGAGAGGTTCCCATTTCAATCTACTTGCTCTCTTGCTGCCATGTAAATAAATATATTACCTTTTTCTGTATTGTCAGTCGAGATTTCTTACTGGCATAGAGTTGGATCAGCCTGAATGATTCTTCAGCAGACAAAAATGTAAATATGTGACCTTAAATGCACACTTTGCATAAGTAGCAATTGTGATTTAAATGACCAAAGAACCCATTTGAGAACAGCCACTCTTGTGCACATTATGATATAATAGCCGTCTGCTAAAAGCTTTAGCCTCTTTGGAAAAATCAGTACATTTTTTTACCTGTGCAGAGATTCCCACAGGAAGGTGTGGGTGTTTTGTTCAGCTTTTTCTATCCTCGGATGACCCTGAACTTTACAGTAGTCCAGCCAGAAGTGACACGCAGGGAGAAAGAACAGGAAATAGGAATTAAATTTATTCAGTATGTTCCTTGCTACAAATGTTTGATTAGGTGTGGTATATTTTGAAATGGAACAAGGACACAAAACAGAGGGTTTTGTCAACGTTTGAACTCAAAATTAGTGTATTTTGTATGATTAACAGCAAGCGATGGGGCCAGATGGACACAAAGTAGAATGTTCCTTAATATTGCTGCCACAATTGCAATTTTATCATCTGTACTATTGCTTCAATTTAAGTACAGCAGGAAGAAAATGATTCGCAGACCTGAATATTTTTGAAATAACAGGTGGCTTAAAAAAATCAAACATCTATGACAGTGCTTGACTGTTCAAAGATGTGGAAAAAAAATTGTCTAAAAAGTTTATTTGATGTTTTCACAATTTCAAAACATAAGCAACTAATAGCTTTAGTAACTTACACCTATATGGAGGGGTTGACTTGAGGGCCGTAGAAAGGAATGGCTGCATCTTAAAGGGAACTCAGGTATGTCTTGCGGTTCCCTTGTGGCTTAAGTGGTCACCTTAAGGTTCTTTCTCTGTCGGCTTTTCCCATCAGGGGTCGCCACAGCGAAACAACCTCTCTTTTGAGGATGAGTCACATGGTTAACTTGGCAATGTTTTACGCCGGATGCCCTTCCTGACGCAACCCTCTCAATTTATCCGGGCTTGGGACCGGCACAGAAGCAGAGAAGGGAACAGGGAGCAGCCCGGATTCGAACCCTGGTTTCACGGATGGAAGGTGCCGCAAACCAGCCCAAGCTAAACTAGCTCCCTATGTGGTCACCTTAAGGGACGTCATAAAAATGGACCAAATCAATGTTGTGCGTGTATTAAGTGTATCGTGAAGTATTTGTTAAAATTATGTAAGTTATCTCTCTTTGACATAAGCTCCTTACTGACCGTGCACAAATGCTGCATGAACAGGGTGTGCATGGGATCCACAGGTGCCCGTATTACATCCGATGCCGACACAAACTAGGCCCGATTGTCTTATTTCCTAATTTCTAAAGGTCAGGGTGCATCCAGGAGTGAGCGCTTATCACTTGAACAGCACTAACGGAACCCTTGCACAGTGTGCTGGCTGAGGGAGGGGTTGAAAAAAATAAGAAATTTGTACAACAATCCTGTCTTTCACTTATTTCACCCTTTCTTTACCCTTGCATGTTGTAGACGACTTCCAGATTGAAGCACATTTTAAACAAAAACTTGAAGTAAAGGTAGGGACAGACGTTAGGCCCTATTTACCCTTGTGTAGAATTACCCAACCTTTCTGCTTCCTTATGCTACATTTACATCCCCTTGGCAACGTGCATTCAAGTGACCACTTCCAAAGAAAAGTCTATGTAAACGTGCGCAAAAACATGTTTCAGGTTTGCGAACTCTTGCGTTTACGCGCAGCTACCCAATACCCAAGTCTCCTTTTGGGCTCTACGTAAAAAAAGGGCCAGCCATTATATGCGCGTTAACAGTTAAATCAGTTAAATTTTGACCATTCAGGGACTTGGATCTGGTAATGACTTATGGGTAGCGTCCTCTCTAACTGTTTGAGAATTGATCATGGAGGAGAAATTAATAATTGTGGTTTGTGCACCGCCGAAATTCTCCGATAAAGGTCTTGCATTTATCGGAATAGAGCTGTGAACGAAAAACTTGGAGCAAGATTGACAAAATTTTCAGACCAGTGTGAACACCATGCTAAAAGCACATTCAAGAACCTGGGAACAAACCGCTCTTGCCTGGTATGAACATAGATTTAGAGTTTGGTTTTTATTTTATAAACCCCTATTTAATATTGACAACTTTGCCCATGAATAGTTGTTTTACTGTTCCAGATTTGACCATGTTTAAAAAGCCTAATGTTTATTAAGGTAATTTTACCAACATGGCAGCAACCTGGTAGCAAAATAATGTTTTTTAAATCCATCTTAAACTATGTGGCAACATCTGACATCAACTCTTTCACTGTCATTGACTAAAGCTCAAAGCTTTTATTGCCCTGCACAGTTGAAGGATGTAAAGGCATTTCAGTATTTGCTTGGGCTCAAGTAGACCTTCAAACCTTCTCTGCAATTCCCACCAAGGTCCCTCCTCCTTCAGTCTCTGTAATGAGAATGTAATTTAAATGAGATCCTCCATGCACTGATTCTGCCACTCAGCTCCGCTCACACAAAGCCAATGCAAAGCTTTGTGAACCCACAGGGTGGAGCAGTGATTATAGGGGCTCAGATGTTTACTGTGCCGAGAGCGCTGAAGTGTATTTTTCTGTTTGTGGATCCCAGAAGTCATCCTCTCTCTCCTCTCACTGCCTGGAAATTGAGGCAAAGGGAAATTTGATTGACAGTCAAGCCGCTATGTAGTGTAGTTCCCGATAGAAAATGATATCAGGGTCCTTATGCCGGGGAAAGGAAGCTTGAATGTTTCAGTTGGATGAATATTACTTGGTGTATCATAATTCAGCAGGCTTTGGTTATGGGCACGTAAACAATCTGTGAAGTGAGGGGAATAACAAACATCCGCTGTAATAAATTTGAGTCCAGCGACTCTTATCAGATGATGTTTAATTTATGCTTATGTCCATCCGAGTTGTGCAAACTATCAGATCCCCTGCACATGCTTGAAGCTGGTAAATACTTTCCCTTGTTGTCCTTAAAGCATCATTAATACCATGTTCAAGAATGTGCTAAATGTTCTTCAGCACGGTTTAGCATTACAAGAACTTCTGAAATGACGCGGGACTTGCACCTTTCTGCACCGTTTCAGCCACTAGGTGGCAGCACACAGAGAGTTTTGGACTATAATTTCAGGAATTAAACAAGTTTATTTTAAGTTGTCGAAGATTTGGGGAGGGCCAGCAGTCAGCACCTTTAATGCCCCATTTGTTCAGGTAAACAGCTACAAAAAATTGATTTACCGTTTTGTTACCCTTGGAGAAAAAGTTCACCTCTTCCTGCATATTTTTGTCCAGAAGATGATGAAGCAAAAGTTTGTTTTAAAGAAACTAAGACCAAAGTTTAAATAGTTAAATTTCTCTGGTGTTACCTTTTCGTGTCTTAGCTCCTTCTAATCTCTTCTTTATTTCTCTTCTGCTTCATCACATTCTTAAAAATGATCAAATTCACCAAACAGATCAAAGGAAACTATACTTTTGTTGCTGTCCTAAACGGTGGAATAAGATATATAAAGATATGAATTATGGTATTTATAAGATGTCCACGTTGAATATTTTTTGGATTGCTCAGAAAAGGGTTCCTACTGTTTTTGGATGTTTTATATCTGAGGACTCTGGACCCGATATTTTTATTTTTACTTTATTTTATTTTTCCTAATTGTTCAAGATTGATAAAACGAAACAAAAAACCTTGGTGGTGTAAAACTGAAGGTTGGAAGTCTGTAATAATAAAAAAAACTTAATACAGCCTCTTTTTTAGTTGTATTTCAATCTTTTACTGTGCCGCAATATCACAAATTCTATTGAAGATACCTCAAAATGAGGCTTTGCACAGACATTATTAGGTGAAAAGTACTTGCAATTAAACATGTATTAATTAATTAAAGATCACAATTAATTAATCATACAAAAAAGGAATCCCATGACAGCACAAGCAAATATTTGCATAAAACTTTCAGGTTTGGAGTCATGTATCTTTGAGCATAAAGTGTATTCAAAAATGTCTTTTTATTTTTTTTAAAAGCCATTTGAGTGTTTGATGTGAAATATACAAACAAAAATAGAAAAAAATGTTTTCAACTGTCGCTTTACTGTTATTTAGCATTTCATAAAGATTAAGTGCTGCAAATATTTTAGCATTCATTGATGTTTATTTCTCTGCATTTATTGATAACTTTAAATGCAAACAATATAGTCTGAAAACATCTTTGGACTATCTAAATGAATTTGCATAAATGGGCTTTTTCTCAGAAATATCTGTATTTTGGGAAATAATTGAACCTTCAGGCTTCACAGTCTGCTCTCTTCTAAAGTGCAGCATTAGCGCTGAAAGTCTTTTTGTATTTTGTATTCTGCCGGCTATATTTAGCAGTCTAATGCTGTCTTGGTGCAAATTTATGCCAATTTACTTCATCTATCTTTTCAATGAAGTTTTACACTGCTATTTGTTTAGATTTATTATATTATCATATAATTGATCTACAAAACAGTGGAATGCTTTATGTTACACAACCTACACATTCTTACGGAGCCCCTAAAGGGCCATTGATGAAAAGAAATGGAGGAAAAAAAATTGTATTTAAGTAAAAAAAAAAAAAAAACTTTTTTTTTAAAACTGAAACTAACTGGTGGGAACCCGACACTAACTTGTGCGCACCAGTTAGTTTCAATTTATTTTTTTTTACTTCAAAACATGTTTTTTTACTTCAATTCTTTTTTTCATCAATGGCCCTTTAGGGGCTCCGTACTTTCTTAAAAGATTGTGAGCATTCATTTAAACCTGCTGTTTCCTGAAAGTGCACTCTTCCACCTTTTCTTTTTTTTTCTTTTTTTTTTTTTACCAATAAAACAAATTGCATTCATTGCCATTAAAGCTGGGGTTTAATAATCTGATCAAGTCAATGTGAAAAATTGATATCTGATGACAGAATGATTCCATTTTCTTTGATGGGAAGAGCAGTTTATGATGCTAATAGCTAAACTCTGAAACATCTCTGTTGTTGCAGCAGCTGCTCTGGAAGTGGGAGCTGCAAATTACCTTGAAATGCCTTTTGTACGACAGAGAACACAGTCGGTCACTGTTAGTACCCCTTAAAATGCTTTCATTTGAGTATTTAGTGCATACTGCTAAATTGCATAAAAACTATATTGGCATAGCCCTGGCTGTACCATCTGCCCTCTTTTACTGTGTACAGATCCACTTCTGAAGCTACATTCACATCGCCCTCGGTAACGCCATTGAAGCAGCCACTTTCAATGAAAAGTCTGTGTAGGCATGCGTAAAAGCAAAACTTCAGGCTTCCGTGTTAAAATTTCTCTCGCAAGACTGATTTAAGACTGATTTCAGGCTCCACAAGTAAAACGTGTGGCTATTGAACATGAGCTGCAGGTTAAAGCAGGTTAAACTTTGACCAATCAGGGACATGGATTTGGAAGTGACACGTAGATTTATCTGGTGAGGACGGAGATGCAATTTTGTTTGTGGTTGTTTTTAAAATACAGATTAACCGACTCTCCTGACATGATGGGAATCCATATGCGCCATTGCAAGGACGCAAATAACCAAACTGTTTCCGTTTTGTGGCCAAATTGCGAGATTTGCACCGCTCTTAAATTCAGCAGCGAGCCTCTTTTTAGTAAAAAGTAGATAAAGAAAAATAAGCCCCTGTTTGTCCAGTGTAAACACTGTGGGCTAAACGTATATTCAAGAACGCGCCACATGCTCGTTGTGTACATAGTTTAATGCTCGCTAAAATGGAACTTTTGTCTGTCTGTTGTCTGTACAGAAGCAGTTTGTCTTCGTGATCGCCTGACTGCTCGCTTCTGTCACACTCTCCACCTGCTCCGCCGCTGTCACCTCTCCAACGTCCAGTCCCAGTGCTGCAAGACCTGCAGCCAGCAGCAGCAGCACAGCTCGCCACTGAGGTGAAGAGGAGCTCATCCTATCCTTCATCCACAGAGTTTGCACCACAGGATAAGAATGAAAGAACAATCTGTTACCCTGAGCCCTCTCCTGAACCGGACTGCCCCAGATTTTCTGAGGTTTATTATCCATCAATATGCAAAAACCAGAATGTAAGTATTTGTACCTTGTTACGTGATTTACGAGCTCACACTGCACGAACATAGCTGTACAAGCACCACCTGCTAACCTTTCAGCAATGACAGCAGCAGCAGCTGAACAGTAATTTAGACAAGATGTGGTACAAGTGTTATGAGGATCAAAAAGGAAGTAGTGCAGAGATGCTTTGTCTGACAGAAAACAACTGTCCATTTGCTACAAGCCCCTTTCCTATTCAATAATTTTATTCTTTTTTGGTAAAAACATTCGTACTGCTTCCTCAAAGGTCTCCCTGCATCGATGGTCAGATGCCTAGACCTCCACCCTATGGTTAAAAAAAAATACCCTTTAAAGATCACAACATCTTTAAGTAACCAGCAGATTTTTGCAGGTAAAGAATTCCTTAATGATTTCAGTAAAATCTTTTAGTTTGCTTCTGGGAAGAAAGAAACATTTTTTTTCTAATGAAGCTGCAGAGAAGTTCTACTTTTTTGCACTTAAATCTTTTATTGCTAATGGGTAGAAAGAGCCCATTAATAGATGTGATCCACAGAGTCAGCCATTACAGGAAAATACACCAGACAGATATGTGCTTCTCAGAGCAAATTTACCATAAGGCAGTCTACAGATGCTTTCCACTACCTCCAGCAAAACAGACAGCCGTGCATTGCACTCAGGAATGGGGACCGATGACACCTTTCTGCAGTCTGTTTTTATTCTTCTGAGTTTGGGAGATTTTGTGAGCAGAGTACCTCGTGTCTTTACCAGTATGTGGCTTTTCTTCTTTGTCTGAGCTGCCAGATTAAAGACTCACTGTTTACCAGAACTACATCTAAATCATCAGCAGTCAAGTCTGAAAGACAAATTGTGGTGTTTTCTGTTGTTTTAAGCCGCTTTTGTTGAAAAGGATTCCTTTCTACCATCTCCAGAGCTTCTATAGCACTTTACAACACAGAGGCAGCCATCTTTTTGCATTTGTTCAGTGTGTTAGGAGGTAAAAGGCTATGATGCTGCTCCAACACAATCCTGCAAAGAGAACTGCACTCGCCACCATAGCTTCTGTCTTTCACAAAGTCTACAGTTTCCTTCTATGTACGTCTAATGGACTTTTCATGCATGTACCACAGATGTATAACATATATATCACCCATCCGGTGCACAAATTACATTAAAATTACGTAATTGATGCACAAATCACTAATGTATTGCATATAAACAGTGCAATAATCTTGCATGTTCTATGTTGATTTACTTGTTCTTTTCGTGGTTTATTTGTACTTATTCCATGGTTTTAACAGGGTTTATTCGTTATACATTTGAAGAAAATTTTACATAAAGACCACAACTTTTCTCACTTTTTTCAAGTATATTCATATATGACCAATTTTCATCCGTGGAAAATGCACAACATGTACTTAGTGGCTGTGTGACACAGCCTTTTAGACTTAGCATGTGCAATTTGTTTGGGATTTCTTAAGTGATAAACTAAATCGTTAGCACAAACAATAATAGGAGCAAACAGCAGTTTGCAAATGACAATGTCAGGCTGATCTCCACTGGTCTGTCTACGGTGCGTCTCCATTGCTTTGACACTAAAAATTAGAGCGTTCATTAATCAATCAACATGTTTACATTGCCCCCCTCAGGTCTTCGTCTCACATCTGTCCCTCCACAATGCAATGCAAGCTTTACGCTGTTTGTAGTTCAGTGACGTGTTGATTTGACTGCAAAAGGCCAGAGAAATTGGAAATAGGTCCGGGTTTCAAAACAAAACTTCCTTTGTACTTTCAAAATAAGAGTGTATAGTTTTTTATTTTCATATTTAAGGTGACGTGCCCATGTCATAACGCACGTAAACATCACGGATAACACCATCATCTATTTTCTCCATGGATGACGAAAAGTTAAATTTTGAAGGTACAAAAACAGAATTTATGATGCAAAACATGCATTGTACAAGACTCAGAGAGGACGTAGAGGGCATGGACCCCGATTGCCAAAGCTTTGAATGAACGACTCGACACGAGGGTGGCAGGACAAACCACTCCCCCGGAAGCCAGGGGGGAGTGGGAGCAGGCCAGAGACAGAACAGAGCCACATTTCAGATTTAGTTACTATGACCACCATCATGGTAATTAGGCCCTAAATTATCCAAAAGCTTTTATACCGTTGAATTAGATAGGCGATGTCTAACAAACAAAAATGGGCCTGCAGTCTTTTTTCACCTCTAATAATTAATTCCCAATAAATCTTATAACCTCCTTTCAATGTGCATCTATCCTTCCCGTTTCCTGCCACAAACACTTATCTTTCATCTTAATCAGTGAAAAATTGTTAAATGGACTGAAAGTGTTATTTTGCCTTTTTTTTACTGAAGCGCCACTTAGTGCATGCAGTTAATTAATCAAGTGCAAGTTTGCTCTGGTTTTTACACACAGACCTCAGACTTTATGTGTGTTTCTATTATTCAGCTTGTGATGCATTTTTGTTTTTTTGCTTAGTTTAGATAGGAAAAAAATTTAAACAAAGATTCCTAATTTTTTCACATTTGTAGTCTCACTATTTTGGGAAGAGCTTTAGCAAATAGACAAGCTGTGCAACTTTTACTGCAGCGAGAAAAGACCATCATAACATTATTATATTAGTCACACTTTGGTTTTACTTGTGCATGTAAAAACTGTATTGACATAAGTAAATGTGAAAAATAAACTGCAGGAACTCCTTGGTGCTACAAGCCGCACAGGCTACACACTTTTTAAATATCAGGTGTTGGCAGGCCCAGTGCCGTATGTGCTCAAGTATGGCACCATTTCATTTAATTAAATGATTAAACACATCATTAAAGGATGCATCAATGTGAGTGTGTTTTCTGACTGTGTCAAACAAAGGAAAATAAAGTATCACACTGAGATCTTTTTGGAGTTTGTGGTCATTTTTTGTTGATTTTTTTTTAATTATGAATAGAGTGAGAAAAAATCTTTAGTGACAAACTTCTGAGTGGTGTTTATACATTTCGAACCCGGTGAAGGGATTCGCTTTGGCGTTTCAGTAGTTTGCTGTTTTATTCGTAGTGAAACATAGGGATCTTTGAGATTCTTTCAGCCAGAGAAGACTGGCTGAAAGAATTCAGCTGGCAGAGGTATTATAAGCAGTCGAACTATATGAATTGCGAATACTGAAGCAGCTACCCCAGAACGGCGGGGGACACAAAGTTTGCCGATAGTACAGGCACTTGGCAGTTTAAACACAATCTCAGCCTGAAACATCGAGTATGTCGTGACATGTATATAAATCAGAAAACAACGCCACTGTCGGTTGCTTTTAAAAGACAAATGACTGTAAATCAGAGCGCAGATGAGGCAGAGGTGTAATTTAACACGGCTTACTTGGTTGCTGAAGAGGAACTACCCTTTACCAAACACAAAAGCCAGCTCGACCTTCAAAGGAACAATGACTTAAAACTTCACGAAACATACAACAACGATACAGCATGCGCACAATTCGTTGGAGTAATTGCAGATATTTTAAAGGTGAAGACTCGCACGAAAATCAAGGATGCTCCGTATTTATCAATTCTGATCGATGAGGACACAGACATTAGTAGATTTGGTTAGCATGTTGATTTACGGTATGCGCCCCTAAATTTTCTGGTTGTGCCCCTAAAATTGGGGGCCACTGTGCTCCTAGTGAAAAAGGTTAGTCTGGAGCCCTGGAGGGTGTTCATTTTCTGGTAAACCTTTAAACGTGTTATTTTCAACTTTTATACCATCATTCATCTGTGATTATGGATCTGGATCCGTTTTTTTTTTTTTTTATTTTATTTTTTTTTAGCTACATAATGTTTGCATGTGCAACGCTTTTTTTGAAGATGCTTTCATCTATATAAATACGTTTGTCGTTAATTATTGGTGCAGACAAGAAGAGGCAGGTGGAACATCAGGGCTTTTTTAATGTACCTGGTATTTTGATAGCCTCAACAAACCAAATAACTACAATATTTTTAAAAATTACACTTTAAATTGATTTTGCTCCTGCTCTATGTCTTAATCAAATATAGCTGAAGTTATAGTTGCATTAGAAAGTAAGTATGCAGTGAAAATTTTTTAATTTTGGTGGTTCATTTTGGTCAGAATGCAATAATATCTAACCCCATTTGTGTTTAGAATCCAGTACGAGTGGCCTTGTCTTAGAGACCATGGGACATGGAAACAGCAATTTTCTGAATTGAGTTTCCTCTGGCTTCCTGTCTTCTAATCCCTCGAAATAAGTTCTGGTTAGATGGCGTGATATGACGCAATTGTACTACGAGTGTGAAATTCAATCAGGGACGATGTCATCAGCTTGTGTCACATTTTACCGCAAATGGGACGATTCCCTTGCAATGGCCTTGCACCCTATGCAACCTGTGCATTTCTATTTCGCTATGAAGTAAATACAAAATCCTGGTATAACTGTAGGGTTTTTCAACTAAGAGCTACTTCCCTGGAAACCTTGATCGTTACTTTTGTACCCTTGCAGTAAAGGCACAAATGCATCTTTTCCTGGATGAACTTTGTCTATTATTAATGCAAAAGTTTTTCTAAGGAACAAGGTAAAAGGTTGGTGCTTTACACTTCATTTATTAGCTTATACTTAAACATCTTGAGGTTCTTTCTTGTGTTATAGAAAAACCTTCAGAAAATAAAAACATGACTTTTTTCGTGGTTCAGAAGATGGAAGTGTGTGACTTTGTGCACTTCATGAAAAGATAAGAGCTCCACCTGCACATAATAAAAACCAGTGAATAATACAGTTGGAAAGAACATTGTGTTTAAACTGTGAGTCATGAATCTTGAAAAACAGTTTTAGAACTTAAGGTTAAGTATTGATTTTTGAGTGTTTTAACTTATAAAAACCCATCCAAACTATAACAGAACAGTAAGAATAACATCATTAATATAAAAACAGACTATGGCAGCAGGTGATGTCCTTGTTCTGTCACCATACATTTGTTCATAGGAGTACCTTGGAATAGACATTATTCTTTGCTCTGCATCACTGTTTGTTTTTCGACTGCCTCTCCCTGTCTGCTCAGATCCACATAGCTGTCTGACTGTGCTGACTAAAGCCTTTTACTGTTTTTGTCTCCCATTTAACCTTTCTCTTGTGTTAGGGTCGCCACCGACTCGTTTTAGATTTTAAATCCTTAGTACACACACCCCTCCCCCCTCAATATATACATCCCAACATAAACACACACACACGCACACACACATCCTCTCCAACACACGCACACACATTCTGCAAGGAAGGTGGGACCTATGACCATCTGTCCCTTGCCCCTTCCCTGGTGGGGGGTACGGGGCCCTCGGCAACGGCGGCCGTGTCCCTTGGGTGCCGGTTTCCTGGGCCCGGTAGTGCTCTCTCTGTGCGGGGGGGGTTCACATTACACCTGAGCCGGGGGTGTTCGTGTCCCTGGGGGGTGGGTTCGGGTCCTTGCCCCTAGGCGCTGTGCCCCGCCAAATTTCCAACTGTGGCCGAGCCTGGTCGGGCCATGTTTGCAACACCCCTTGTGGGCCCCCCTTTTTCCCCGGGGTGTCCCCCTCCTGGGCGGGGGCGGCGGGCCCCTGCCTTGCTCCTCCCTGGTCCAACCGTGGGCCGGGTGGGTGGCTACCTGGAGTGCGGAGCGGGTCTCCCTTGGGGGGTCCGGGCTCGTACCTGGGGTTGGGGCGGGGGGCCGCCCGGAACTCCTGGGTGGTGATGGGGTGCTCGTCTGGGGCTGTGGCCGCCCTTCTCCGGTGGGGCCCTACGCTGGGCTCTCCTGGCGCGGTGGGGGGGCTGCTCTCCTGGTTGGACTGGGGCGGCGCTCTCTTTCCCTCCGTGCTTCCCTGCTCTCTGGCTCTGGGGGCCTCGCGGCGGTCCGGCTGGCCCTGGCCTGGGTGGCGGATTTCGTTGCCCGGGGGGCGGATTGTTCCCTGCCTGCTCCCGTGTGGCGTTGGAGGGGGTACCGGCTGCCGCTGCTGATGCGGCGAGGGTCTTGGTGTGGGGATGGCTGGGCACTCTCCTTTCCTCCATTCCTCCATCCATTTTAGAAGAAGATAAACACTCACCTGAGCACAGGTGTTAGCTCACCTTTGCACTAATAGTTTGCGTGATAGAATGAATGAAATATTTCACACTAGTTGGTTTTAAGGCATAGATATGCATGTGAACACTGTTCACATCTGTTTTGTGTGCATGTTGACATGTGGGCTTTTTTGTGGCTAACAGGTGTGTTGATAACATTTGAGTGTGTGTGGACAGGCCCCGCCCTTTTTGTACTACATTTGAACCTTACCGTAATGATAAACAACCAGTAAACTTGTTGCTTTATGCTGCTTCATTGTCTTATCCCCCCTCCCCTCCTATTATCACCCTCCTAACTCCCCCCCCCCTCCCTCTAACATTCCTCTCTCTTCTTCCCTTCTTTTCTTTTCCGTCCAGTCCAACACCAAAGACTTTTAAACATGGTTGAAATTAATAAAGTTCTGCCTCAATTACAAAAGGGGTTTATTCAGACAGACCTTTGGTTTGTCTGAAGATTAACAACCCCTCTTGTTAAAGTAAAATATGTCCAACACAAGAGGCCATCAGCTCTCATCTGACTGCCCAGCTGTTGGACAGGACAAGTTAAAAAAAAAAAGAAAAAAAAAAGATTTTAAATCTATCAAAGAACCACATAGGGTTGATTTATTGCTTCAAGGCTTTTTGACTTTGTCAGGAATTTATATTTCAACAAAAAACATTAACCAATTTTTATTTTCACTATTTCTAAATAGCTCTGGTTAAAAAACATTAGTAGTGTTCGGGTCGGTTTCGACCCAGTTATAAAAACTTGATTTTAAAGCAAATATTACAACCAAAACTGAAACTATAATTGCACTGTAAACCAAAATAGTTATAGAGGGCTTCTCTCCCAATAATTTTAACTAGACGAGAGTCTCATATTGTCTTGTTGACAGCCCACTGTCAGTATATATTGTTGATGACTTGCAGAGTGCACATCTCCAAATTGTATGACGCAAAAATGAGAAGAAGATTTACAATACCACAAGTTCTGGATCATATTTTTAATGAAAATTAAGGAGATGACACAGAGCAGCATAGCGATGTGGATGAGCAGGCCTCTGAAGTGGAAGATAATGTGGATTATCATCCAGAAGACACAAACACATCTGATGAGTCAGATGAGGAAGTCACAGGTGGTGAAGCCCCTCCAGCTGAAAGATTTAAGTCCAAAGATGGTAAGATCTGTTGGAGCTCAGATTTGTGTTGTATTTGTGTTGTGGACCCACATTAACCCTTGTGCTATCCTATGACCCCACCCTTACATTGACGTGTTCTCCCTACCATGACAAAGGTGGATAAAGGTGAAGAGGATTTCATGTAATCCATGGACACCAGTGAAGATCACAAATCATTGAAGAAAAAAGGTTCAGAGCACTGTCTAGTGGGTCTAGATGACCCAACTCCCAACGTTAAAGTGCCTAGGATAGCACAAGGGTTACAGAAGGATGGAACACAACCAAAAAATATAAACGGAGAACTTTTGAGGAACTGGGACAATCCCTTGTCAAGGCGCACATTGAGCGAAGAGATCGTGTGCCTCTGAGATCCAAAGGCTGCGGCCTTGGTCAGACAGCAGAGCTCCTCTAATACTCTGTCCATACCACAAAGACCATGCACATCAGCCTCCTCCTCAGCCAGCCCAGCCTCAACACCACCTACAACAGCCACAACCCCACTCAGTCCACCTGACTCTAAAAGGAAGAGGTGTCAGGTCTGCCCAAGCAGTAAGGACAGAAAGACAAATACACCATGCTTCACCTGCAAGAAATATCTCTGCAAGGAACACTCTAAATGTGTCACATTTTGCCACGCATGCGTCTGAATACACACAAGTTCTTGCACGTGCGACGTAGAAATTGGTTTAATTGATTTATTGTTTTGTTGATTGCGTGACGTTGCAATTCTATATTTTTTGCTAGATTTTGTTTGTGTTTATATTCAAGTTTTATTGTTTAAAAATATATGCTTTTTGCCGCCTTTTCAGTATAAATATACAGTTTATCGGTTGAAATTGACCCAAAACACAATATACATTACTAAAGTTAAAAACATAAAAATGTAAAAATAAGCAAACCAAATTTATTTTAGGGATGATTCTATTACCCCTCAGTAACAATCAGGTAACACAAAAATACTTTTATGTAGTTATATTATTAACTTGAGGTTCATTCTACCATTTTTTGTAATAAAAAAGAGGGACATATTGACAAAAAAAGAGCTGAGGCTCCCACCAAAGGTATTCAAACTCACAATTTTCATGTCAAAGGAAGTGTCATGGTTAGACGTGAGTTCGGAATGACCCAAATGCTGGAACCGGGAAAGAGACTCGGACTCAGAGGTAGGTTTAGAGGATTTAATGAAGAGTTGAGATGAAGAGGGTTTCTTCTTTACTGGTGTCCATGGATTACATGAAATCTTTCCACCTTATCATGGTAGGGATAACATGTCAATGTTAGGGTGGGGTCATCTGGACCCCATATTATAACACAAGGGTTAACTCCTCGAGCACCATTTGGAAGCTGCTTGGAAAATTTGTAGATTCTGAACAGCGTTAGGGCGGCAGGCTTTCCAAGCGACGTTTTCCTGTTGCTAGCCTATTTTTTTCCCGGAATATTGTGAAAATGTAACACACGATTCCCTGGCTTAACCCTTGTGCTATCCTATGGGGTCCAGATGACCATTGATGTGTTATTCCTACCATGACAAAGGTTGATAAAGGGGGAAAGATTTCATGTAATCCATGGACACCAGTGAAGATCACAAATCATCGAAGAAAAAAGGTTCAGCGCACTGTCTAGTGGGTCTAGATGACCCCACTCCCAATGGTTAAGTGCCTAGGATAGCACAAGGGTTAAGCTGAACAAAACAATATGACATACAATAGAAACATACTAGGAATGTGGCCGTGGTTAACAAAACACCTCCTTTGCCATGGTAATACAAAAGCTTACTTTTGCCAATTCTTCTAAAAGTTACATAGACCTGTTCGTCAACCTCGGCTGACCAAACCATAAACTGGCTGCTATGGAGATAAGTCCAATAGAAAAGATAATTAGTCACATGCATCTCTGACTAGGGTGGCAGGGGAAGAGGAGGAGGGTAGGCTCATGCAGCAGCTGCTCAGCCAGTGAGGGCGGGTCGAGGGGTGAAGCCAGGTAGCACCTGTGGGCCTAACCACACTGCTTGCGGCTTTAATTAGATTATATTTCTGCAGTTCCCACGGGAGTTTTGCAAGCAACCAACGCATTGTTATTTCTGTTGGTACATTCACTGTTTTGAAACCAGACTGCTATTATTGTATATACATAACTCCAGGGATGTAACGATTCATTTTACCAACAATTCTGTATCTAATATTTCATTATTCCTCTGATGTGTTCTGGCTGCTTATGATGATGAATGCATGTGTTTTTACACAGCCGCAGCAGACCTCACGCAGAGAAAACAAGCCAAGGCGTCGATGCATGACATCATTCTTGAAACGTTGCTGAGAGGGGGTTATTATTGAAGGAAACAACACACATGAGGGTAAAAAACGTGTGTAACATACGTTTGGTAAAAGGTAGGGAAACATGGTTTCAAATTGTCTCCTGGGTTTGTAATAAAAAGATTCTTGTCAAAACAGAAATGTGAGGCTGAATGAAGCAGAAATGTTTAATTTATCCAGATGTGATGGAAGCAGACAATGTCTAAATCTACAAAACGTTCCGCACAAAGATGCATCTCAAATTTTTTTTATTTTTTTTTTTTTATTTGAAATGGTTTATTTCAAGCAATCAAAATAGAAGTAATACACAAAAAACAATATAATCATCAGTTATACATTCATACAGTAACTAATCAAACTTAGGATAATTAGACATAATTAATAAATATTGCTTGAAAGGGAGTGGAAGCAAGCGAACTTATATAATCCCACCCCGTTATACTATAACCATTTTATTACATGATTTATCCATATCCGGTTCCTAGGTTTTATCAGACAGAATTAACAATCATAAGGTATCAATAAAGCACATGCCAAAGCTAAGTACTACGTCAAAAATAACTATTTTAGAAATCAACATGGCAAATGCAGCATCTGAAATAAATGCAAATTATGTTACTTTTAAAAGTCATTCATATGCTTTAAAACATAATACTATACCAGTAAAATAGACACAACACTGTTTCAGGAATTTTCATAGCAAAATTTCATCAAGTATCAAAAGTTAAAAACATGTGCAAAGTTATGCTACATTAGGAAAGATTTTTGAATCAATTTATCAATTTTAGGGAGCTAGTGAAGTAATATCATCAAAAGTCAATCAATTTAACAATTTTCAAAAGTGATTAATCATTTGTTTTACTCTTTTTATATATTTTTTTTGTATTTTTATTTTATTTTTTATATAATAAAGTAATGCTGTAGGGGGAAAATAAAAAGGGTCCATAAACTGTCGAATTGTCCAAGGTTGGCATTTCTTCTTTTACTGATAACATTTTTAAATAAATAAATTGAGAAGTTATCAGAGATATCTGAAACTATTTCGGACCCAGACTATATTTTTTCCAAATATGTAGCAGACGGACATGTTTGTGTTATCTTGAGTCCTGACAGAAAGGCTCTGGAGCCTATAAATTTACATTGTGAGCAGCAGATGTTGATATTTTTTTATACCTGTGGGGTTCGTCTTATCTGCTGTTTGACAAACACATACTGTTTATGTATAATAAAATTCTAATTATGCTTTTAATTTATTTTTAAACAATGAACACTTGAATTTGACAACAGTGAGAGAAATTATTTCGATCTTATTTTCGATCTTTCGTACAATCATCAAGCTATTTTCAAAGCATGTAAATATTTTCTGAGGAAAATGTTTTGTAATGATATAGATTTAATAGACATATTTTTATAATCGTTTTGATAGATCAATGTCTAGGGCTTCTTTTGCAAACTGCAAAAACTTTGTAAAGTTCAACAGCAAAACATTAGACAGAGGGAAGGAATCTGCTTTTCTTTTCTTTTTTTTTTGTAATATAAACCCAACAGTTTATGTGCGTGTGTGCAGAACTTGCTTGCAACACATAATCCCATCTCTGGAGGGAGAAGTAACTGCAGTCACTACTGCGCTAGGCACCTGCTGGCTATTTACTCCCACTGTCCAGCCGGAACCCTTGTGCTATCCCAAGCACTTTAACATTGGGAGTTGGGTCATCTGGACCCACTAGACAGTGCTCTGAACCTTTTTTCTTCAATGATTTGTGATCTTCACTGGTGTCCATGGATTACATGAAATCTTTCCACCTTTATCCACCTTTGTCATGGTAGGGAGAACACGTCAATGTAAGGGTGGGGTCATCTAAGATAGCACAAGGGTTAAACGCTGAGTGCCAGGCATGGAGGCATTATTTGTGACACTCTTTGGTACAGTCCAAGCTCGGAAGGGATCCTCCAATCGCAGTGGGAGCGGTCTTCAAACAGACCAGTGGTACAGTTTAGGAAAACTATAAGCACAAATAAGAACAAAGTTCATGTGCATTAAGAACTTTATGAATAAATCACACATCAGATTATTAAAATACATATGTGTAAAAAAATACAAAGAACGTAACCTTATTCCATGCTTTTATTTTGTAATTCGGACACATTTAAAGAAAGTTTGATGATTTTTCTTCTTTTTTGTTGTTGTTTGAAACTCAGTAATCAATTGGTGGCAGGGTCACCATTCTGGTGAACTCTTCATAGTTTATGACTCCGTTTGACTTGACGTTTGCCTCCCTGAAGAGTTCATCCACTGCAGAGAGAAGAAAACCAGCAGCTGCTTTAGAGCCCAGATAAAAAGAGACATTAGAAAAAGTCATGTTTCTGTCTGTGAATGACGTGCTGATCCATCCTCATAGGTTCTGAAACCTTACATGCCCAATGATTTCTTTAGATAAATCATGTTTTTTTTAATAAAATTGTTATTAATACCTTTCTGCATTATGTTGAAACCTCAACATCCAAGTCTAATTCTTCAGATGTAAATCTCAAACCGACTCATTAAGCTTCCAATTTCAATAGCATGCATGAATGATTCCTGTCTGATTTTAGAACTCAAATGTGAATTTTTAATAATTAACTTTGACTACTGAATAACTAAATTAGATTTCCTTCGATTTTTTTTCCCCTGCTTTTTTTTGTTAAAGCTGCATCCGTATTTGTTAAAGAATAGATCCTCTTAGTCAATAGAGGCATGTTCAGCTCCTGGAGCGTTGAGCATGAAACCTCTCCGCATTTGAGGAAGAGCGTTTGGATTTAATAGAGATCTAACGTGGATGCTTTTATTACTGCCGCCCATATTTTGTCCATCAAATGTAAAAACACACAAAAAAAACCCAACAGATGCTTTCATTTATCATGAAGTCAAGTGAATTAGAGATCAGCATGTGATTTTGTTAAAAAACATTTAAGAATTTGTTTTTTTTTATGTGACTTCTTTTTTTGTTGTTGAAATTTTGCACTTTTGCAAGGACAAAGCTTTCAACATTAGAACAGTGAGGGATTGAAAAAAAAAAAGATATTCTATCTTGAAACATGTAAAGACTTGCTCTTTAGCTACTCTAAAGTCTAAAGGACAAGACTCAATGCAAGAATCAGCCTTATTCATACTCATTATTTTGAATTATGACAATTTTCTTAAGCCTTGAACAACATTTTTTAAATTAACGTTTTTTTCAGATTTCTTTTTTTAATCATATAAGAGAATCCATTTTCTTCCACTCATCCTGCACCGGGTCACGGGGCAGTCATGTAAGCCAGGGGTCAGCAACCTTTAACGCTAAAAAAATATTGTTTGGTTCAGTTTCTCAAAGAACAAAATCCAGTGAGAGCCGTAAAGTCCCCCTTTATAATTTAGAAAAATAAACGTTGTGCTATTGTGGCCATTTAAAGTCAGAATTCTGAGATTAAAGTAAAAAATTTCTATGCCCTTTTTTTTTCTTTCTCCATGGCCCTAATCCTCTTCTGTAATTTACTCATCAAATATAACTCTTAAAAATTTACAATAATTAAATCACAGCAGTGTTATATGTTTCTATGTATAATAATTTTGACTGTTACTTTTGACAGCAGCACAGACAAGTTATTTTCAAAATAAAACACATTCTGTCAAATAAGATCCTCCTGCTGCAGCAGATTTATTTTATTTAAAAATGTAAGAAAGTCAAACATGACATTTTCATCATTGTGACTTCTGTGCGCATTTTTTTAACTAATTTTATTATTGAATATAAAAATGGCAACACTGATGAAGAATCCATTTAAGTAAATTTATTACTTTAAATGCAATTTTATACTTTAAGAACTTTGCCTCTGAACAGCAAATTGACTCTGTTTAATAATAATAATAAACCATCAGACTGTGGATTGAACCTTTTATCATAGTTTTGCTCAGTTATCTGACATGTTAAAAATCTAGCTGTAAATGAAAAAACTTAATTAACTAAAATTAGTTAACCAAAACAATGAAACTCATTATTTATTCAAAGTGTTTGAAATTTTCATTTGAAACCAAAGAGGAGGGATAAAGACCTGCATGTGGCTCTGGACTCTCAGGTTAGACCCCTGATCTAAGCAAAGAAGCCCAGCTCTCCTCTTACTTTTCCCCACCTTAAGTCTTAATTTGAAATCATAGCCAAAGACCGAAGTCTTGCCCTAGATATGTGACAAAAGACTTGACATTTGGTTAATACTTGGAGCCAAAGACTCAAGATTTGACTGCGCTTACAAAAGGGGTCTTGCAAGCATCTCTGGTCCAGATAGGTTCTGTCTTTCACAGATTCTGCAATCTTCCCCTTTTGCAGCAACAGAAAAAAACTTGTGAAGTGGTGAAAATAAAAAAAAATCCTCATAAAACAGTAGCCCCAGCTTGTAACAGAGAAAATAACTTTCTTGACCTTTCTGACCAACAGAAACAAAACATTACTTAAAATTTGCCTGGAGCAGCCAGACTGCCTCATTTGTGTCAAAATGAATCCTGTGCTTCTTTCATGTACTGATGCAGCTGCTATCGTCACTCAGGGCAGTTACCTTCTTCATTTGTGAGTTTCTCTCCTAACTTAGTGAGTTTAGCCTTCAGCTCAGACGCATGGATGGTTCCTTTGTTCTGCTTGTCTGTCATCCTAAAAGCCTCCAGGATCTCCGTCCCAGGGTCCTCCTGCTGCATCTGTCTGTGCATCATCGTCAGGAAGGTGGAGAAGTCCAGCTCACCATTTTTCTCTAAAAACAGAGATTAATGACGAAAATGATTGACTGTTTCTTCATTTAAGGAAAAAGAATTGCTTTACCAAGTGTTTTCAGATCAAAAACTTGTCTTAGGAGGACCCATCTATTGTTACTGTTGTGTGAAAATGTGATGTTTTCCTTCTTGTAGGAATTCATTAAAGCCAATGAAAAATAGAAAATAATTTTCTCTGCTGTTTTCAAGATTCATTTACAATTTTACAACCTGGATTTTCAATTTAGTTACTGAAATGAGGGGAGTTGGGGGACTGTTTCTTGTGCTAAATTAGTGATACAAAAAGCCTCTTTCTTCTTTTTGGCTTTTACAAATCTATAAATCTGACTAACATCAGACTTTAAACTTCCAGACACATCCCATCTGTCTGACATGAGTGAGTAGATGCTGCGCATTTTACTTACCAATTTTGTGAACTTGTAGATGCCTGTCTATCTCACCAAATGTGGGGCTCGTACCCAGGCAGCGCATGACCGTAATCAGATCTTTGGAATCTATTCTGCCGTTCCGCTTCTTGTCATACAAGGAGAAGCACTCCTTGAACTCTGCAGAGACAAAATGAAAGAATTGTGATGGCTGTTCTTCCTACAAGGTTAGGTCAGGCTAAAAACGAACTGAAGAGGAAATGTTGGCAAAGATCAGTGTAGAATAAATCAAACAAAAAATCCATGTAAAATCTTACCGCTGATTTGAGCTTGTGTTAGAAACTTAGCCTGCAGAGTAGCAACAGCAGAGAGTCACTTCTTAAAGAAAACATGTCAATAACAACTACAAAATAAGGGCAAAAGAAGAATTCTGTTGCTCTTACCATTTCTGAAGGTGTTCTTTACCGGAAGGACTCATGCACTCTGAGTCACCTGTTCCTCCGCCTGTCTAAAGTTCACTGTCTGTAGGCTGCAGTGCAATATAATATGTGTTGCTGTGGAAACAGTGATAACAGATCCACCTGGGCTGTACTGTTCTTTTCCTTATGAGTCTGCAGTAAACTGAGACCACTATTATCAGAAAATTACAACAATTATTTTGAAAGGCGCTTAAGCACATAAGTAGACAGATTGTTTACTAAGAGCACAATTTGGTTCAAATGAAGGAACATTCAAGATTTAAGAGAACATTTTTGGTCAGATCTTTGCCTCAGAGCTTTTTTGAAAAAAATTATGAAAGAAAAAATCTTCCAACTGTCCTGTCTGTCCCTTCTGATAATGCTGACCCCCATTTACCTCAATGCAGTGGTCTGTGAAAAGGTCAGACACCATCAGGCCTCAGCTGGCTTTGTTTCCAGCATGCTCACATAGCTGCTGGAGAGTATTCCTGCCTGAGCTTTACAAGAGAAATTGGATCTGAGGTACAACTTGAAATATGGCAGATTATTATGTGAATAACATAAAAAAAATGAAAAAAAAGACCAACTGAAGCAATAGATGAAAATCAGATTAAAAATATTATGGGGGGAAATATTGATCATGGCTAATCCCCTCATAAACAATTACTCATGATGTTAGGCATAAATGAAAATTTAGAAATATGTAAACATCAGAATAACATTAAGTCATATTTACGGTGTTACTTCAATGTTGTTATTTCATCTTTTTATGTCCACCTATTTAAAAGAATAAACAAATAAATACAGCAATGGTAAAATGATAAAGGTAGCTCTATTATCCAGCTTTAGGGACAATAATGAGCTATAAGTCATTCAGCTTCCCAAAAGTTAAAGACCCACTCTACTAACAATCATGTTTTTGTGTTTTTTGCATGTTATTGAAGCATTTTTCTCATGATGGAGACATGAAGACATAAAGAAAATGAAGCTTTAACCCTTGTGCTATCCTAGGCACTTTACCATTGGGAGTTGGGTCATCTAGACCCACTAGACAGTGCGCTGAACCTTTTTTCTTCGATGATTTGTGATCTTCACTGGTGTCCATGGATTACATGAAATCTTTCCACCTTTATCCACCTTTGTCATGGTAGGGAGAACACGTCAATGTAAGGGTGGGGTCATCTAAGATAGCACAAGGGTTAAATTGCATTTTTGGAAATTTCTCTATTCAAATATTTGAGAATCATGAAAAGATAAAAAAAGGCAGTTTGTAAAAGATTGTATTTGTGACGTAGAAAATGTGCTGGACAGGCCACAAGCTTCCTGCTCTTCTCCAGTCTGATGCCTCCACTTGTAGACGTTGTTGGTATCTGGCTGGATCCGATATTGCTTTCCATTTTTCCAGTGATGTAGGCCTGCGGGTGTGAGCTGAAGTGTGGCAGTGCTTCATCCTGTAAACCCCAGGAAGGTCACAGGGCCAGAGGGAGTACCAGGAAAAGTGGTCAAGACCTGTGCTGACCAGGTACTACAGGTCTTCACTGACTTGTTCAACCTGACAGTGGAACAAGCCTCCATTACAGCTTTCATAAAATCTGCCACTATCATCCTAGTCCCCAAGAAGTTACTCCCAACCGCCCCAAAGAACCCACACTACCCATCACCAAGTGCTTTAAGAGACTTCTCCTGATGCACATCAAAGCCAGCAACAATAACAATTAGTTGCTAGTAGGCTGCTCAAGATCCTGCCTGCATCGTAACCCATCTTCAACCTTACCCGACCTGACCTGATCCGACCCGACCTGACTCTTGCACCAAACACACTTCAAGGGATGATCTTATCCCACTGCAACCACTCGAATATATTCAATGGACCTCCAGATCCCGCCTGGACTACAATCTATCCACGACTGTACCCACTGATTACTGACAACAGTCCCCTCTACCCCCCCCCCCCTTTTTTCAAGCCTAGCCCTGACCTGAACCTTAAGCTTAACTCTTACCAGAATTTGGGGAATGTATGGTGCACTGGGGTTCTGGCTTCTACTCTCATCTACTTCTCCTCTCCTCTATTCCTTATAATACATTTATCATTCAGTTCTTCATGCCTCTGCTTGGTGCAATGTGATTCATGGAACTAACAGAAGAGATCACATCACTCCTGTGTTAGTTTCGCTCTATTGGCTCCCAGTTGATTCTATAATCAAGTGCAAGATCCTCCTGTTAACCTATAAGGCCTTACATGGAATGGCCCAGTCCTATATTAAGGACCTCATAGTCCCTTACCATCCAATAAGAACACTTCGCTCGCAAAATGCAGGACTGCTTGTGGTTCCTAGAATTAGTAAAAGTACGGTTGGAGGTAGAGCGTTTAGCCACCAAGCCCCTGTTTTATGGAATAAACTCCCAGCTCATATAACCCTTGTGCTATCTTAGATGACCCCACCCTTACATTGATGTGTTATTCCTACCATGACAAAGGTTGATAAAGGTGGAAAGATTTCATGTAATCCATGGACACCAGTGAAGATCACAAATCATCGAAGAAAAAAGGTTCAGCGCACTGTCTAGTGGGTCTAGATGACCCAACTCCCAATGGTTAAGTCCCTAGGATAGCACAAGGGTTAAGAGAGGCCGACTCAGTTTCTACATTCAAAGTTAGACTGAAAACATTCCTCTTTGGACAGGCTTATTATCAGACTAGTTAGTATTCAGAGATTATGTAACTTAATGTTAATGTGTTTAAATTAAACTTAATAACAATAACTATTTGTGCACTGGGGCTCTGTCCTCTTTTCTCATCTACTTCTACCCTTCCTCTCTTCTCTATTTTCGATCATTATTCATCATTTAGTTCTCCATGCCTCTGTTTGGTGCAGTACAATTCATGTATTGTCCCTCTTTCCCTCTCCCGTCCTGGGGAATGGGAGTGCTTACAGATTCCAGTTGGCTCCTCCGTGCTCCTGTTCCTGACCGTGTACCTCGCCTTTGCTCCTGCTTCGACACCTGGCTGTGGATCCTGTCTCCGGCTCGACTCGCGCCCTTGACTGTCCCCCCAACCACAGCTGGATGAAGCTCATCTCCTGGACTTTAAATACGTAGTTGTACAGTTAGATAAGTTAATTCTTCTCTAAGAGTTCTGGTAAATCGCCTGTCCGTCCAGGGGGAGGATCCCTCCTTCATGTGGACACCCCTGAGGTTTCTTCGTTTTTTTCCGGAATCCGTTTTTTTAGGAGTTTTTCCTTACCGCGAAGGGGGGTCTAAGGGCAGGGATGCCAGTATAGCTTAGTCAGTTTGTTAGTTCATTTTAATATTTTCCTATTGAACTCTCTGTATTCATGATCCTTTTGAGTTCATGTTTCACTTCGACACTTTTGAATGTATTGTCCCTCTGGAGTGAGTCCAGATTCTGTGCTTCTGTACTTTGCTGTAGACCTTATCTCTGGCTCGTCTCTGCTCCTGCTCCTACACTTGGCTGTGGACCCTACACCTGGCTTGTCTTGCGCCCCCAGCTGTCCCCCAACTCCACCTGGATAAAGTCCATCTGCTGGACTATTTAAGCCTTATGCTATCCTATGGGGTCCAGATGACCCCACCCTTTCATTGACATGTTATCCCTACCATGAAAAAGGTGGATAAAGGTGGAGAGGATTTCACCAGTGAAGATCACAAATCATTGAAGAAAAAAGGTTTAGCACACGGTCTAGTGGGGTCTAGATGACCCCACTCCCAACATTAAAGTGCCTAGGATGGCACAAGGGTTAAACATGTAGTTGTATAGTTAGATAAGCTAATTTTCTTTAAGACTTCTGGTACATCGCCTGTCCGTCCTGGGGGAGGATCCCTCCTCCATGTGGGCACCCCTGAGGTTTCTTCTGATTTTTGTGGAATTCATTTTAAATGTTTTTCCTCACCGCAAACGGGGTCTAAGGACAGGGATGCCCAGTTTAGTTTAGTCTATTTAGTTTAGTTTAGCCATTACCTGTTGTACTGTACGACTTCATGCTCTTCATGACTCGTGTTTAGTATACAATTACCGGTATGAAGCCCATTGAGATGACTATTGTTGTAAATATTGGGCTATGTAAATAAAATTGAATTGAATTGAATTGAATTGAATTGAATTGAATTGAATTGAATTGAATTGAATTGAATTGAATTGAATTGAATTGAATTGAATTGAATTGAATTGAATTGAAAGCCGGTCTCCCCACTTACCACAGATCCACATCAGTTTGCCTACCGGTCCAACAGATCTACTGAAGATGCAGTAACCATCCCCTTCCACTGATTTTCATCTGCTTTTCAGTCTGCTGCCATCTGGCAGACGCTACAGAGCTGTATCACCCAGAACAAACAGACTTGGGGATAGTTTCTTCCCAAAAGCTGTCACTGTACTAAACAGCAATTTTGCACCACCAGCCACACATGCCCTTTGATCCTTGCACATTTAATTCAATCAATCAATCTCTATTTATGTATCACTTTTCATAGAAATGGTAACACAAAGTGTTGTACACCCAAAAAAAATGTGTATAAAAAAGAAAGCACAGTAATATAAAAACTGAACCTCCCTTCCACCTATTAACACATACAGTACACACACGGATCCACACACTCGCACAGGAAACCGATGTAGATAGACACTGGGAAACAGGCTGAGCATGAAAAAAGTTGGCTTTTGGAAAGGCTAGTAGTTGGGATATCCTCCTCTGTGGACAGCCGCATATTTTATCACTAGCTATGCACTTGCATGTCACATCTTCCGGTTCCGGGTTACAGCACGGATGCGTGTGGCTCACGACGGCTATACAACTATCTTCAAGTGACTTCAAAGTTAATTTTCTCCAAAAAAGAGAGCTGACCATAGCCCCTAAAAAAAACAAGCAACAGGTAAGAACGAAGACATTTGAAAAATTCAATTCTGTCTGATACAAGTTAGGAACCGGATAATGATAAATCATGTAATAAAGTGGTTACGGTAGAAAAGGGGTGGGATTATATAAATTCGCTTACTTCCACTTCCTTTTTAGGCAATATTTAATTTTATGTCTAATTATCCTAAGTTTCATACATCATCGTATGAATGTATAACTGATGATTGTAGTGTTTTTTGTATTATTCTTATTTGATTGCTTCAAATAAACCATTTCAAATCAAATCAAACCCAAATGTACTCCCCACCAATCTCATTCTAAGAAGGAGAGAATGCTGCAACCTCGCATGCAGGTCACAGAAAGTTCTGGTGGCTAAGCTATTCTGAGATTGTACAACATTACAGCAGAAGTACTGCACATGTGTAGATCACCAGGCATGATGACTGCATGACTATGTCATGCTTAATTTATGTTTACAATGTGTACTGTGACACATTGTAAACTCCATTATTACTTTTAAACAAAACAAATCAAGTTTGAAAATTTCCTGTGAGAACTGCATCCTCATGTTTCATCAGTTTTCCTGTTTAGGTTTATTCAGACTTTTCCAACACCATAGATGGTTACCTTACTTTTTAATCTTTTTGTTTTATTATTATTTCCCTGTCACTTGGAAGCACAGTGAAGATGACGGTGTTCCTTTGCAGAGGCACTGCAAACATCTGTACCCTCACAGAGCTGGTGCTGTCAGTGTGGACACAACTGAGATCAGATCTCTGAATGCTTCTGTGCTTCCCACATCTTTCAATATCAACATTATTAATCTGATTTTTGCTGCATTAAATTCATGATGTGTTCACAGGGAAAGTAAATAAATGTTCAACAGCTGCTAAAAGACTAAATGGGATAAATGTTTTTTTTGTTTTTTTTATCCTCGTCAAATTCTACCAGCAAAGTATTGCAACATATTTCACCATGTTTTCCATGTCTAATGCCACGTTCACACCGGGATCGGAAATGAGAGTTGAAGTGCCCACCTTCAGTAAAAGTTAGTGTAACCCTTGTGCTATCCTAGGCACTTTAACATTGTGGCCATAGAGTGCACATTGAAGTTAAACCCGTAGAACTTTGAGCAGTCAGGGACTCGGATTCAGTGGTGTCATATGGATATTGTCTTTTGTCCCAACCATTTAAAAATTGATCGTGAAGGAGAAATGAATAACTGCGGTTTGTGCCTGAAATTATGTGTCACCAAGTCTGTCCTATATTAGAATAGAGTTATGAAAAAAAGTCTATCGCAAGCTTCGTGAGATTTGCGCTAGTATCAGGTAGCAACAGTATAATGTGAACACCATATGTTAAATGAATGCCCGTCTAGAATGCGCATCAGGTGCCTGGTGTGTAAGCAGCATTACTGTAGTTCAGCTTGAGCATATTCAAGATTTATTGTTGACGTTCTCAGTCTTGCTTAGGATGGTTGCTTTTAATGTGGTCCTCACCTGCAAAACTTAGATGCTGGTAAAAATAGTTTTCTGCAATTCAAGCCCGGTGCAAAACACTTCTACAAGTGCCTTGAAATCCTCCTGCAGCCTTCAAGCAGATTTAAGGAATGGTAATAGGAGTGACACTGCAAGATGATGACAGAAACTGAAACAGTCCTTTAAAACAGTCCTAGGAGTGCATCCAAATTTCAAAAAATTTTAAATCTTATCTTCTTCTCCTATATGCTCCAAGACCGGTGGCAAACATCACGTATCAAAGCAGAAGAGATAAAATAGGTTAAAAAAAAATCAGGGAGAGAAGATCTGAGTATTTGCAGAATTTAACTTTCTTGCATCATCATAAATGGTGCAGCGTAAGACAGGTTTGAGGTCATTCTGTCCAAATTAAAATACAAATGCACAGAGACTGACAACAAAAAGGGCACATAGAAATGCATCATGTGAAACGTGTAAACATATAATGAGCAACTTGAAATCACACATCAAAGCATCAATAAAGGATCAAAAGAAGAGAATAAAACATTATAAATAAGATCAATTTGAGTACCGTATATTCACTGTTGAAGTTTTACATTTAATCTACAAATCTACAAAAGCTTTAATGTAATTAATGCAAGCATTGCGGGATTGATTATGAATATAATTTTAGAAAAGGTTAGCCTGCACTAAAGGAGATAAAAGTGGCAGCACAGGACCCCTTTTCTTTATTAATTTGCAGAATTTAAACGTCCTTTTTAGATGAGACATCCTGCAACTTTTGGGTCATTTCTCTCAGTAAGGATCCCTCCTTTTCAAAAATCAGTTGTCAGACTGACCCAGAAGCATTTTTGACATTAAAATGCATTTAAAGAAACATCTTTTTTAACCCTTGTGCTATCTTATCATTTCATAGACACCAGTGAAGATCACAAATCATTGAAGAAGAAGTTTCGCTCCATTGGCTCCCAGTTGATTCTAGAATTAAGTTCAAGATCCTCCTGTTAACCTATAAGGCCTTACATGGAATGGCCCCGTCCTATATTAAGGACCTCATAGTCCCTTACCAACCAATCAGAACACTTCGCTCGCAAAATGCAGGACTGCTTGTGGTTCCTAGAATTAGTAAAAGTACGGTTGGAGGTAGAGCGTTTAGCCACCAAGCCCCTGTCTTATGGAATAAACTCCCAGCTCATGTAAGAGAGGCCGACTCAGTTTCTACATTCAAAGCTAGACTGAAAACATTCCTCTTTGGACAGGCTTATTGTCAGACTAGCTAGTATTCAGAGATTATTTAACTTAATGTTAGTTTGTTTAAATTAAACTTAATAATAACTATTTCTTTTAAAAGGCTGCTAGAAGTTGAAGCTGGGGTAACTATGGTGCACTGGGGTTCTGTCCTCTTTCCTTTTTTACTTCTACCCTTCCTCTCCTCTATTCTTGATCATAATTTATCATTTAGTTCTCCATGCCTCTGTTTGGTGCAGTGCGATTCATGTATTGTCCCTCTTTTCCTCTCCCCTCCTGGGGAGTGGGAGTGCTTCCAGACTCCAGTTGGCTCATCCGTGCTCCAGTTCCTGACCGTTTACCTCGCCTTTGCTCCTGCTCCTACACCTGGCTGTGGATCCTGCCTCTGGCTCATCTCTGGCTCGTCTCTGCTCTGTACCTGACCGAGTACCTCGTCTCTGCTCCTGCTCCTACACCTGGCTGTGGTACCTGTCTCCGGCTCGACTCGCGCCTTTGACTGTCCCCACAACCACGGCTGGATGAAGCTCGTCTGCTGGACTTTTATATATGTAGTTGTAGATTTAGATAAGTTAATTCTTCACTAAGATTTCTGGTAAATCGCCTGTCCGTCCTGGGGGAGGATCCCTCCTTCATGTGGGCACCCCTGAGGTTTCTTCGTTTTTTCCGGAATCCGGTTTTTTTGGGAGTTTTTCCTTACCGCGAAGGGGGGTCTAAGGGCAGGGATGCCAGTATAGCTTAGTCAGTTTGTTAGTTCATTTTAGTATTTTTCTATTGAACTCTTTGTATTCGTGATCCTTTTGATTTCATGTTTTACTTCGAAGCCCATCGAGACGACTGTTGTCGTGATTTTGGGCTATACAAATAAAATTGAATTGAATTGAATTGAAAAGAAAAAAGGTTCAGTGCACTGTCTAGTGGGTCTAGATGACCCAACTCCCAACGTTAAAGTGCCTAGGATAGCACAAGGGTTACTCAGAATGACTAAAGGGAATAGGACAGCAAAAAAAGGAAAATGGTTTATCGACCATCACCTCTGTAAAGCCAGCAATTTCGTGCGTCTTTTTTTTTTTACATGTGGATATTCTAACCCTTGTGCTATCTTAGATGACCCCATCCTTACATTGACGTGTTCTCCCTACCATGACAAAGGCGGATAAAGGTGGAAAGATTTCATGTAATCCATGGACACCAGTGAAGATCACAAATCATTGAAGAAAAAAGGTTCAGAGCACTGTCTAGTGGGTCTAGATGACCCACCTCCCAATGTTAAAGTACCTAGGATAGCACAAGGGTTACATCAGTGCTGCCTTCAGGTACCATCCGAAATACAGCTGTACCCTTTCCCCAAGCGTAATACAACAAGCTTTTTAATTATTAGATAATGTGCCAGTATCTTATTACCAACCCTGTAAAGCCCCCTAAATCAAAGAATTGACAGAAAATTAGAATTGTCTGAAATCTCAACAACATCAATACTTTATGCAAGGAAATGTGCTGCCTGCTGCAGAAAGTCTGCTTTCAGTCGCAGAACCCAGCCCTGTTTCATTCGTTGTTTGTTTTTTTGAAGGATTCATGTGAACAACTACTCAAAAGGAATCTGTTAATAATTTGGGGGTTTGTAGTAATTTTGCATTTACTTTTGTCAGTTTTCATTAAAAGAGGTGTGGCAACAGTTAGGTTCACATTTGAATGCTTCCACTTACATGCAATAACAAATTTACCCACTTACCCATTCAAATAAATTAAAAACGTGAACAAGTTTTCTTAAACCGACAAACGCTGACGTAGCAGACGCTACATATATGACATACAGTTTTTTGCATTTCTTTGAGGAAAATAAGTATTTGATCCCTCTTGCCAGAAAGACATAGGACTTTGTGGCAAAACCTTTATTTTAAAGCACAAGTCAGTTGTAGTTGGTGACCATGAATCTGCACATATCAGGAGGAATTTTGATCCACTCTCTTTTGCAAATGACTCTCAATGATTCTGATTTAGTGGTTGTCGCTTAGCAACTCTGAAATTCAGCTCTCTCCATAGGATTAAAGTCTAGAGACTAGATGGGCCACATCATGACCTTGATATTGTGGAGTAAAAGGAAGTTCTCAGTCAGGATTTGATGGCTCATGGTACTTGACTCAGTTAATCCACCCATCAACATGGTGAAGTAGCCCTGTGCAGTAAAACACCCCCAAAGCATGTTTCCAGCTCCATGCCATTAAGATGACAAATGTTCAATTTTTGTTTTTTTTTTGTACCTACAAAATCAGCAATATATCAAACGCTTATTTTCTCCGCTGTATTTATTGTCAACAAATTACAGGTTCAACAGTTTGTCATCTTGGCATTTGTGTCAAACAATTATTTTTTACACTTCAGTTCACCAGTTTCAGTGAATTTGACAAAATTGTTGCTTCACATAAGTTTATTAGGAAGTCAAACAACTTTTAGTTTACCATATCAGGTTCTGCAAAATCAAATAAAAAGTTTAAAATCTTACACATGTTCAGCTTTATAACTACAATAAACATCCTCATCTCATTGATGAGAACTGGAGCGAGTGAGTGTGATGTCACCCATAGAAAATGACTTAAGGTGCTTACTCACCGGTTGCTTCGGCTCGCATTCAAACAGCCACTTTCAATGAAAAATCTATGCAAACCCACTTAGACCAGAATTTTGGGCTTCGGGAAAGTCAGGCACGTTGGTTCACATGTTTTAAAGTCCGGTTGCTGTTCTACGAACGAATCAGGCGTTCATTGATTGCACTGAAAGTTCAACCAGTTGAACTGTAACCAATCAGGTCCTTGGATTTGATAGTAGCGTGTATGTAGTTTCCTTTTCAAAACACGGAAGTACCGACCTTTGTGAACATGATCTTAAAAAAGAAATAAATAATTGCGTTTTGTGCCTGGCTAGATTAATATGAAACCAAGACGAACATTTTTATGGGAACAGAGCAAGATTTGCCTGATTTGCACCGCTTTGCCTTTCAGATCAAGTTTCATCCCACTGTAGGTAGCAGACAAGCACTACTAAACGGTAAAAAACAAAAGAAGAAGAATCCCCCTCCCTGCAGCTCCCTGCGTTTCCGGTGTGAACAACACCAGCTGAATGTGTCTTCATGAAGCCGCGTTCTTGAGGGCACCACACGCTGCCGGTGTAAATGCTGGAACGCTTCCTACTCCAACCAAAAACAGTCAATTCAGTCAGAATTTTTTTGCTAGACGGAGCTGCCGTGTCGGAACCAGACATCAGTAAGCAGTGATTGGTCCAAGTCGGTCTGAGTCAACCTTTCTTTGCCAACCACTCTCACCAATCAGGAGTGAGCTTGGTTCCACTCAAAAGCAGGCTCTGGAGAATCTGCCAACCAAACATTTCAAACATTTGAGGTGGGAGGCTGCAGGCTCCACTTACTATCAAGGCATGTACTTGGCCAGTTTATAACTTAAAGAGCTTGCAATAAAAAAAAATTTAAAAAAAATTTGGACTTAGCAAGGACATGGTAAAAACATGTTGTCAGAATATATGATAGAATTTTTATTTCTCAATAGAAATCTATGGGATTTTGGCTTCTTGGAGCCAGCAGGTACGACCTAATTGGAACCCCAGGGGGAGAGGTCACTCAGTCCAGTTCCCATATACAGTCAATGATAATAAACTAAATCCATGTCTCATTTGAAGAGGTGGCCTCTAGTCTTTAAAAGAAAATGGCAGCAGATTCTCCACAACGTTGCATCTGAGCAAAGAACAGCATAATGGAACACAGTCTAATGGACACACAAACCACCAGTCAAAACAACATAAGTATCTTAATCCAAATGTCAACACAAACAACCTTGAACTCTTCATTCAAATTGAAAGGTGAAGACGACTTTTGTGAAGTACCAAAGGAAAAAGTGAACAACAAAACTGAACAAATAAAAAAAAACTAAACAAGTAAGCATGATCAATAAAATATAAGCTTAGTGAAAAAAAAAAGATTAAAAAGAGAAACATTTGCACAGCAAACAGTGGTGATGAAGAAATGTTTGCAATGCTGCCGTGCAGACCTGTGACTTTGATTGCTTGAAGGTATGGTAGGGGTGGGAGAAGTTTGTGGCCTGAGTTAGCTTTTATGGTCTGTGCCAAGTCATCAGCAGGTGGCAGTTTTTGCAACAGCTCTCACCACTCTCCTTAGGGCCTTTGTGTTTGGATGTTCAAGCTCTTATAGCAAACACAGATGCTGCAGGCCAACACTCTCCATGGCTCCACTGAAAAAGATTATCAGGATGGATGGATTTAGGTTTACTCTGTACTACTGCAAGAAATGCAGATGCTAGTGGGCTTTTCTACCAGGCGGGGCTTGCAAAGACACTCAGAGCACAGGGTAGTGTACAATCACCACTGCAGTTCTGTTAGTCAGATACTGCATTTTCTTCAAAATTGTCTCCAATAAAGTTTCACATTGATTTTTTTTCTTTACAGCAACCAGAAGATTGGTTCAGCATACTATTGTCATACTGGTTGTTCAGTATCAGGATTTGCTGTCCTATTCATTCTTTGTGTTGCTCACCTTTGCAGCCGTTACTCTCAAAGCTGAACAGTTAGGGCAGGGACGTCAGATTCCACAGGTTTTTCAGAAACCCTGCCCTACTTGCAACTCACTACCTGGTTCAGGTGTGTTTTGCCTATGAGGAGCTACAATGAAAGCTTAGTTGGAAAACATGTAAGATGACGGCCATCAAGGCCTGGAGTTTTGATGTGAGTAACGTCTCAGTGCAGACATTTGTGAGAATCCACCATTTGTTAGGATGAAGAGCTGGAGCCCAAAGCATCCATTGGAAAAACCAAAACCCAGTTTACAATTGTTGGAGCCAAATTCACAATTTATGTTTAATAGATATTATTTGGAGCCAAATGCACTGTTTTTCATTTAATAGTTAATTTAAATAGTCATTGTTTGAACTTCCAATTAAATAACGCCACGTCACAGAGATGCTGCTAGCGAGACTCATTGTTGATTGAAGCCTGAGAAAGTTGGAAGCGATATAGCTTTTTGACTGTGTGTTCCTGTAATTTTTATTTTTTGGAATAAAAAGTTGATGAAGAACACGTCTCACTCGTGTTTCAAATAACAGTTACTGGACAGACTTCAAACGGTGGAACAAGAGAAAGACGAGCAGAGAGAGTGCCACTACAACAATAATCAGTCTGAGTAAATGTACATTATTAAGGAAAGATAACAACAGAAATGTCGCCGGCGATTCCTAAAAACCACAGGTTCTGTGGTATGCCGTAACTCTGCGATCGCCCACACGATCAATGTGAATCAGCTGATTCTGACACAATCCACTACAATCACATTAATTGCATAAACAGTTTAAGAGCTTAGTCAATCGAAAGAATGTAAACACTTGAGCCAAAGTTTCAGTTTAAAAGGGTTAACCCTTGTGCTATCCTAGGCACTTTAACGTTGGGAGTTGGGTCATCTAGACCCACTAAACAGTGCTCTGAACCCTTTTTCTTCAATGATTTGTGATCTTCACTGGTGTCCATGGATTACATGAAATCCTCTTCACCTTTATCCACCTTTTTCATGGTAGGGAGAACATGTCAATGTAAGGGTGGGGTCATAGGAAAGCAAAAGGGTTAAGTGAAGATTGTCTATTCTATTTAAACAAAAAGACTTGGAAACCTTAAACCTAAGTCTTTTTGCAGTTAGACTGTGGAACAAAGTCTGCAAGCCTAAGAACAGGTGCAGAACCTTAGACGACAACACCCCAGAGTTTAGACGCTGTTGGTGGTCAATGAATAATGGATTAAAATCTTTGTATCAGAAGTGAAAACGACAGCCGCCCAAGCCCTTATGTAAGGTGGAGCAACAGATCCTTTTTATTGAAATTAGGCCAAAGCTTCAAGAGATGGGTAAAAAGAATGTTTGTTAGATGATTGACTGGTTTATGCGGTGTGTGTGACAGTTTTCAGCTCTGTGGTGGTAAACATCTTAAATGACGTCAAAGCTGGTGGAAGCTTTTCTGTAAATGGATGAGTAGGCAGGATATTCTAGCCTGACAGCTCCTGGAGCACAAAACTCAAATAACCACCTGTCAATCAAACGATTTTTTTCCCCCCTTTAGAAACAGTTTTAACCTCAATCATAACATGATAAAAAAATCACACTCGTTTCTGTTGTAGTAAGTATAAAAATGACCACAGAGATGGAGAAATTTTGCTGATGTCTGAGCAATGGAACCTGGCTTGTTAATCGAAAACCAAAAAGTTACTTGGTGAAATTGTACAGCTCCAATCATTTAGTTTTCAAACATGTTTTAATCTGCAATCAAGGGCTGCCTCATGTTTGTAACCCTTGTGTTATCCTAGGCACTTTAACATTGGGAGTTGGGTCATCTGGACCCCACACTGGACAGTGTGCTGAACTTTTTTTCTTCAGTGATTTGTGATCCTCACTGGTGTCCATGGATTACATGAAATGCTCTTCATCTTTATCCACCTTTGTCATGGTAGGGAGAACACGTCAATGTAAGCGTGGGGTCATAGGATAGCACAGGGGTTAAATACACACTCCAACGAAGTCATGTTTTTAGTATTTTTAACATTTTCTTGTAGCAATTTTCTCACAATGGAGAACATATTTACAGAAAATTAAGATTTAAAAGCTTGTTTGTTTTTTATTGAAATTGTGGTGAATCAGGAGCAGATGAAAAAATGTAGTTTGAAAAAGCTTGTAGTTGTTACGTACAAACCACAATCAGCAGACCACAAGCTCAGCTCCATTCTAGTGCACCCAATCGCAGACATATAGATCCATGTACTGTAGGCTTCCCTCGCCTGAGCTGGCACCTGGCATAAAACTATACAGCTGGATAGCTCCAATGTTGCTGCCATTTTTGTCGCACCGCAAATGTTAGCTTGTGCTTGAAAGCAGTAGCGCCGTATAAAGGTGGCAGATTTTAGGTGCCCAGACTGAGGCCCACAGAGGCACCAACAATGATGAAATGATAAAACAGAAAAAAATAATTTCAGTAAGACATAAAACAATATATAAAATCACAGACATTTTATTTTCAGTGTCATGGTAATAATTTTTTGTTTTTGTTTTGGAAACATCAACTACTGCAGGGTCGGCCCTCCGCACCCCATATTTATTTTGAAATGGTTCAGTCCGACTGGATTGAACCTTCCCAAGAAACCCAGGCATGCGGTTTTTGACAGACAGGGCCACACTGTGAGGTAGAAAGACATGCCTCAAAAATCAGAATGCAAAAAAGGAGGGGCAAGAAATAAAGAGAGGAGAAGGAGTTGAAGGGTGAAAATACCATGTTTCCCCAGTTATTTGCGTTTCAATAATTGCGGTTCCACTTATTCGCAGATTTTTTGCAGTCACGGGACTCCTCCGGTTCATCACAAAAATTCAGCTCAAGATGCTTGTATGAGTTTTTTGTGTTTGAAGGAGGTGCTGCGCGTGAGAGGGGGAGCGGAGATGAAGTGCATGCTGTATTAGGGACCCTGTAAACATTTATTTCATAGGGTACAAAATCCATCGCGACACCCCTGGTTGTAAGGGGCTGTAAGCTAACAGGTGAAAGTGTAAAACAATGGATGATGGGAAGTGGGGCAGGGTTGCTCCTTGCCAACAGTCCCGCCCACTTAGAGGCTAATTTCTAATGAATTAATGCCGCTCTGCAGAAACTAGAATGGGGCAAAAAAGTGTGTAGTCAGCCATCCATTGTGCATGTTCTGCCACTTTCACAGAGGGGAACTTGAGAGGAGGACAGAGGATCCACAAACAGAAAAAGTTACATGTCTTTGAGACTTGTTTGTGGATGACCAAATACTTATTTTCTACCATGATTTACAAATCAATTCTTTAAAAATCAAACAATTTTATTTTCTGGATTTCTTTTCTCCTTTTGTCTCTTATTAGAGGTATACCCATGATAAAAACACAGGCCTCTCATTTTTTTTAACCCTTGTGCTATCCTAGGCACTTTACCATTGGGAGGTGGGTCATCTAGACCCACTAGACAGTGCTCTGAACCTTTTTTCTTCAATGATTTGTGATCTTCACTGGTGTCCATGGATTACATGAAATCTTTCCACCTTTATCCACCTTTGTCATGGTAGGGAGACCACGTCAATGTGTGGGGTCATCTAAGATAGCACAAGGGTTACGAGGGAGAACGTGCACAATTGGTGGCTGACTAAGTACTTTTTTGCCACACCATATGTCCTGAAACATAACACAGGGTTTTTGATTTACCCTAAAATCTGCATAATTATAATAAAAAGATGACTGGGAAGAAGTTTACAATACATCAAAAGATGACTGGAGTGGGACTTAAAGCAGGATCAGTTTATTAAACAAGAGCAGGGCAATTTAGTTTTTAACCTTGAACCGAAATCAGCCTGTATTCAGACAGACGTGTTGTTTAGTGTGTTCCTGTGATCAGTCCAGATGCAGAAAGAGTGGAGTGAACATGAAACCGTCAACAGGGCAGTAAAGACTAATTAACAATGATTAACTTGGGGAGGAAGAGCAGATGTTCTATTGTTCCTGAGCATCTATGGATTTCACAGATGCTTCTTTAGGGCAGAGTCTGTATGTGCACTTTTGAAACTGAAGTAACTGCAGTTTTGCAGCATAATACAACAGCTCATTGCTTTGACTTTGCCTGTGGGGGCATGGGTCAGCTGAAATGTAAACCCTTTCAACACACATCCTGGAATCATGACCTGAAGCTTTTCTGGAGTGAGTTAGTCTTGCGGTGTTGTAGAAATCAGCAGCTAGTTAAAGCTGTTTCTTGTTTGTCATAATCTGTAAGAGTCTTTCCTGCAGGTGTGTTGTTCAAGCCTCAAACCTACTTAAGGTGTTGTCCGACACTTCTGGATGTCAGTCTAATCTTGAGAAAATTTTAAAGTGCAGAACTGCGCACTTTGAGATCTTCCACATAAGTCTTTTTAGCATTTGAATATCCAAGATTTAAAAGTGGCATGTCTTGGCATATAGCCTAATGCAGCAGGGGTCACTGACCCTGCTTGTTGTGAAGCTAACCCTACTTCAGTAATTGCTGCTCAACTGGATCAGGTGTGTTCAGTCAATCAGACACTGGTCGGATTAAATCCAGCTAATCATCATCTACTGAAGCAGGGTTAGCTGCAAAACAAGAAGGACGGTAGCCCACGAGGAACAGGGTTAGTGACCCCTGGCGTAATATATACAAACCAACTATATTTATGCTGCTTCTACTGCAGATGTGGTTTGTTTTAGATAGTATAAAAATATCAACAAGGATTTTGAAAGCAGACTGTTCCTGTTTGTTTTTTTGCAAAGTTGACCTTTTTAACATTGTTGCATTGGAAATGGCATATTCCTGAAACCAGGCTCCACTGGTCATTTGCTAAAACGAGACTTTGCTTCAAATTTAAGAATGGAATACATAATCGTTGGATGTCCGTGGAGCCTTTGTTTTTCTCCTGCTCTTTTTAGAGGTTGCCGCGGCAAATAATTACCAAAAAATTAACTTAATTTCGTTGGAACCGTCTTTTCTATGTGTTACATCCCACTCTCTCTGTCCAGTTCTCATTTACAGTCAATGGTCACGATTGTTTCTTTTCTCAGACACTTGGTAAAGTAAAAAGTGAGCCATACCAATCATTCTATTTTTAAAAACAATATTTATTTCAGAACGTCATAGTTGTTGTAATAAAAATTAATTTTGCCACCAAAATATTAAAATACAGTTACATAATTACAAGAGGCCCTTTAACTGTCTAATGTTTACAGCAGTATCATAAACTGACTTCTGACATTCTCTCTAAAGCACAACATTTCCTGAATACTTCCTTGACCTGTATTTCAGTGGTTCTTTCTGATGTGTAATGTATAGTAGGACCATGGCTCTGGAACATAAAGAAGTCCGGGGTACTTGTGGCGTAAAACCTTGTCATTCCATAAGTAGGCCACCCACAGAGCCACAAGCAACAGAGTGACACTAAAACTGTATAAAAGGAACAAGCCATTGCTGTCTGGGCTGAGGCCTTTGTGGAGTTGAAACATTACCATGGCAACCATTGCAAAGAAAGTGAGCAAGAAAAGTTCAGTGATTTGTCCTTCTGTGACCAAATACCTTAAAAAAAGAAGAAAGAAAAATACAGTAAATGTTAAGACTGAGATAAAAAAGTTTAAAATGATGAAAAGGTTAGAAATACTGGTGAGAAATCTTCGCTTTGAATGTGTTCAAGCAAAGTCCCTTTAATTTGCATTAAAGTGTTTGCCTTTTAACTGCATTGATACAAATACAATAATAATTGCATAGTTTACCAATGAATATATCTAAAAAGTCATGGTTGAACTATAAAACTACATTCTTGCCTTGAAAAGTTACATAAATACATAGATTATATTGTACCCAGTATGTATTCAAAGTGAAGAATCATTAAAAACAATGCTGTTAGATTACTGACCAATAGTAGAGGGCGCTTGGTCCCAGCAACAGCCAACCAGGCACAGTAATCCTCCTCTCTTCATGAGTGCTGCAGAAGCAGCCACTGAAGTAGATAAATAGGATGATGAAAAAAGGAATATACCTGAAAGAAAAAGAGGCATTTGAAAAAACTTCACCTTTTTCCCTATGGGATACACATAGTGTCTTCTGTTAAAGATAAATATACAGTGGCTTCAAATTTGTGTCTCATTTTTGGATAAAGCAGCTTGACTAAAGCTTTTAAAGCCAGTAGAGACTTGGAAAAATTGTCTTAACAGATTTTTTTTTCTTATCTTTTATGTTAAAAGTTTTAAGAAAAATACAGCTGCTGTTTGTTTTTTTTTGGATACTTTATTTATCCCTCAATGGGGAAATTCTTCTCCGCATTTGACCCATCTCCTGGGGGAGCGGTGAGCTGCAGCAGAACTGCGCTCGGGAGGCGGTAGCGTTAAAGGTCTTGCCTAAGGACCCTCACTGAGTGATGTTAACTGCTCGCCATTGATATGGTAATTGCCCCCAGTACCATTGTTTCTTCCCCTCTGGGAATCAAACCCTGGATTCCTGCATGGTAGCCTCTCACCTTACCAACCGAGCTACTCAGCTAAATGTTTCCATATTATTTGACATGAGAGAGGTTTTTCACAGCATTTCTGCTATATTATAAACCCACAACATGTTTGTCCAAAATATTTCTATAACTGGGATAAAAAAATTCAATGACATAAACTTTTTTTTTACCACAATCGTAACATTTTCCATGAAATTCTACTAAAATATGACCATATGCCTTATCATTGATATCAGTTCTTCACACAAAAAATAGCTTTTTTATAGAATTACTACAATAAAACCAGTTAAAGAAAAAGAGGATGGCTTTATGAGTTTCTGGGGAATAATTACTTCGTCAAAATCACATTGCAGAGGTTTTTTTTTTCCCTGACTGCATTTTCAGTTTTAGTACAGCTGTACCACACTGGAATCATCCCATCCCAACCTGGTTGGTTTTTGGGCAGGAGACCAACCTGAGAGTACCAGGTCATGTGAATGAGTACAACCAAATGGGTGCACTTTCTAGTGTTTTATTGAGCCAGTCTAGAGTCTGGCTAAGTGTAGGGATTAAGGTCAGGAATAAAATGTCAACAGAAAACCCAAATCACATGTGTCAATCGTGAGTTGTGGCGACCCCTAAATAGAACAGCATAAAGGAAAACTAACAGCATTTTCCATCATTAATATCCAATATATTGAACCAAATTTGTTGCATTGGCAGACTGAATGGGGAATTCAAATCCTTGGTATTTGAAAAAAAAGGATTTCATGTGGTATTAGAAATCGAATTTGATTATAAATTGCTCGATAATATAGAGGCAATTTGGGTGGGTTTGAAATGATCTAGCTTGATATGTAGCCAAATAAACAAACACTATCTAGCTGTTTTGAATATTTTTAGTGTAGTCAGAACTAGAGCCAAGCTCAAAGCACCTTTGACAAAAAATTCTATTTGATTTGATTGCATGGAAGAATGAACCAAAGATTTCACTGTTTAACTGTTGGTCAAGGGAATTGAAGAAAATGCATAGAATCACATGAAAAAAACACTTGGAGGTTAAGGTCTTACATTGTTGTTTTTTCCCTTCAACTGACAAATGTTGATAAATATAGTTTGCCTTTGACCAATAGCCTGCAGTTATCTCAGAAAGTTTTGCACCAGTGATGACATGTCACTATCATCCATTTAACCCTTGTGCTTTCCTAGGCACTTAAACATTGGGAGTTGAGTCATCTAGACCAGTGGTCCCCAACCTTTTTCATGCCACGGACCGGTATGACGTCACACAAACTTTCACGGACCGGTCTTTCCAATATAGCCGGATGATTATTGTAGCAATACTACGATGATGGAGGATCAAATACGTGACAAGTCGAACCCTGTGCTTTTATTTTGACACGCTTAACAGTTGACATCCCACGGGTGTCATCCTCCCTCTCCACTCCCTTTCCCACACTCTCATGATGCAAAAAAAGTGCTGTCTACTAAATGTAGCTTTTTTTTTGGAAGTTGAAGGCTCCTCTTCTGTCTCCTTGCTGGGCCTTTTCCCCTCGGCAAAGAAACTTTCCAAAGACGTTTTGTTTTTTACTCATTTTGCTAGTTCCTGGGTTTTATTTTAGCTGTAATTTATCGCGTGACCCAGAAGAGCGCCATGAAATGCGTAAAAAATGACAGCTACTTGAGCTACTGAGCTACTTTTGAGTCGACAATGTCTTGAAGATCTACCTGTGTACATATATATATATATATATATACTATTAGTAAATGTTGTTAAATGTTTGTTTATTAGTTACATGTTTTTTGTACATTGTTGTTTATATACTGATGATTAAAAACTACACAGTAAGACAGGGGTGTCAAACTCATTTTGGTTCGGGGGCCACATTCTGATCTCAAGTGGGCCGGACCAGTAACATGAAAGCAAAATAACAGCTTTGTTTTTGTTTTTTTACTTTGTTGGAAAAAGTGCCTAAACCAACATAGTAGCCTAATCACTTGGGGCCAATGGATCTCAAAAAAATTAATTTCACTTAACAAAAATTGTTATATTCAATTTTATACAGACTGAATATTTGACATCTGACACTGAAGCAATCCTGATAATGAACTCAAGAGGGGCTACAGAAAAAAACAAAACACCGTGCCTTTAAATGTCTCCCAAAATGGCGGCAAGAACGTTCACGCAGGCGCTGTGTTGCTCAGCAACAGCTTCTACACCTCAGAGCTCTAGAGAAGATCTGCATGGAAGTATGGACCAAAATAGCAGCTACAGTGTGTACAAACCTGATGAAAACCTACAGAAAAAGTTTGACTTCTGTTATTAACAACCAGGGTTACATTACTAAGTATTGAGCTAAACTTTTGTCATTGGTCAAATACTTATTTTCTACACTACAAATAAATTATTTAAAAATCAGACAATGTGCTTTACTGAATTATCTTTTTACATTCTGTCTATTACAGTTTAAGGGTACAGACACACACGGTCACACACGCACACAGATATGTAACATACACAGGTACATGCCTGTGTGTGTGTTACATATATGTGTGTGTGTGTGTGTGTTTGCTATATTACGTCAAAACAAAACTAAAAAAATAAAACCGATAAAAAAAGAACTGAGGGGGGAGTTTCATTTCTGCCACAGGTGTTTAATCTTGCAGCACTTCAACTACTGCTTTGTTCTGCACTTGGACACCGTGTGCTCAATTTTCACAAACACTTACCACATTATATGTCCCAGGTGTTCATCATAATAATACAGCAGTTCAAAGGAGTCTATCTGTGAAGGAAGACCAAAAGCCTGCATTAATGCTTGAAAATTCTTATGAGCCTTCTTCAAACCTCCATGTCACCATTTCCATTGTGCAACAGTGCCACCTACTGTGTTAACCTTGCTGTGAGGGGATGCAGTCAAAAGATGCAGAAAAAGTGAACATAAATGCAGAAAAACCTAAATGTTGAATATGAACTGAAGCAGATATAAATGACTGATTTGTAAGAATAAAACTCAGAAAGAAAAGGCACATGTTTTAAGAAGCAAAAGACAAAACTTTATTATACATTTAGAGCATATTTCTGCATTTTATTGTAGTCTAATGCTATAAAGTCTGAGGTTCTTCTGTCTGTTAAAGTAACCATCAATGAGAAAGAGATTACTCAAACAAGCCCGAGTCTCAAAAAGTTGATTAAAGTCAACTCTAATCAACTCTTTCAAGTTAAATGATTTTTGAAACCCCAAAGAAAAACAAATACAGACAATGGCAATCCTTTTTCGGATTATAGGGATTAAGATTAAGACACTGAGATATCTACCGGGGAACCTTGGTGCAGTGCAGAAATGCTGTCTGTTGCATAAAAAAGATGGAGAGCAGGGAGAGTCTCAGCAAAACAAAGAGATGAAAGGATTCTTTCCTTGTGGCTCTGCATCCATGTCTCCAAATTGATTTAAGTCAAAGTTGATCTAAACTAAATTCACAAGCGGCGCCATGGGTTTAGGCTACTAAACAATCGGGCCCTAAAATGCAAATTTAGGACACGGAAGAAATCAGTTTTTCAATAACAGTATTTCCTGATCTTATTAACCTGCATGAAGTCATGCCTGAGAGGAAACCAGTATTGATTTATTTTTACAGTTTTCCAATATTAATCTGATACATTTGAGATGTGTGAAGGTCTTGATGCTGCAGCTAAATTTAATGTTTTAATTTTTGCTGTTGTTGCTTTTATTCATAATAAAGAAAAATTCAAGATTTTCTAGTTTCACAGAAATTAAACAAAGTCACCTTGTCTGAGCTAATAAAAGACATTTCTTAGGCAAGTTAAAATAAAACTATAATGCAGTAAAGAACAATTAAAAACAAAGGCTATGTTGTTCAGTTCTTCTAGACTGGTGGTCTGCAACCTGCAGCTCCGGAGCCACATGAGGGTCTTTTACCCGTCCATTGGTAGTATTAGGGAAAAATAAAAGGTAACTGTTAAGTAAAAAGTAAGTAGTGTAGAAAACAAAAAAAGGAAAGCAACTCATTCAACTCATTTACTGTGTGAGGCTCCTGATAAGTGAACCTTATGGTTTAAAAAATACAGTAAGGGTCACTAATTACCTCCGATTTAAATTTTGTTTGTTAGATTTACAAATCTCAGACAAAAATGCACCACAAACTGAAGAATAAATGTTTTTTAGTCACTGTTGACGTTACACCACCTACTGTATATTACATTTGAGATGTGACACAGGGTGTCTCATTTTGAAAGGAAGTAATGTGAAGCCCTGTCAAAAGTTATAAATAATTTCATATTTTATATTTTTTCAATTAAAAACGACAATTGCCAAAAAAAAACCTAATAGTTCATTTATATTTATCATAGTAGTAACAATAACTTAAATAGAAATCAGTCTTATTTTCCTAAAGGGGGAAATAAGACTTTGAGCTGCAAATGGGTTTTGGTCAGTAAGAAATCGACCCAAATGGCTCTGTAACCCTTGTGCTATCCTAGGCACTTTAACATTGGGAGTTGGGTCATCTAGATCCCACAAGACAGTGCGCTAAACCTTTTTTCTTCAATGATTTGTGATCTTCACTGGTGTCCATGGATTACATGAAATCTTTCCACCTTTATCCACCTTTGTCATGGTAGGAATAACACGTCAATGTAAGGGTGGGGTCATCTAAGATAGTACAAGGGTTAAGTGTTGATGGTTGCCTCTTGACAATTCTCAGCAGACCTGAGATCTGCTATGAAAGTTGAGGTCCAGGGTTTGAGACCTTTCTGGTCTCAAACTATTTTTAACCATGTTAAAAGAAAGGTCTGCAGCTACATACATGATGAGTATGTTGGCACGTTCTAGAACGAGGACAAACCGCAATTATTTCTTTCTCCATCATGATCAATTTTCAGACAGTTTGTACTTCTGTGTTTTGAAAAGAACACCATCCATACGTCAATAATTGCAGAAAGGCCAAACAGGGACCTAAAGCTAGACTTTTCTTTATATCACTCATCAATGCATATGAACTAAATCCTAATTTTTTCATCATCTTCACCAGTTTTTATCCTTGAGTTTTGTCATGGGGGCGGCTGTGGTGCATGCACGTGAGTCGATGTCCGGCGCCTGTGTTCAGCAGCAGAGCCGCCACCAGTGTGTGAATATGCATGTGAATGTGTGTGTGACTGGGTCTGTGACTGTAAAGCGCTTTGGGCCTTGCAGGTAGAAAAAGCGCTGTATAAGTATACGCCATTTAATCCTGCATTGATAAGGAAAAGTTATTGTGCTTGAGGAAAACAGTGAAAAGTCCTCCTACTAGGCCTGCACAATAAATCGCAAATTTATCTTTATCGTGTTTTCTAGCTGTGCAAAATGCATATCGCAAAAGACGGCAAAAATTGCGATAAATGGTTAACTTTAATGTGCTAAAACAATCTTATGGCATCTTGAAGTATTTAACGCATCTAATAAATCTATTATGCATTTTACTAATCGATGGACTCTTTACATAGCCCTTTTATGTTAGATGCCCTATGTAGACAAGGGTTGTTTGGAGTGTAATTTAACTTACTTATAGTAAAATACAACTGTAAATGATGTTTTTGATTGTTTTCCTATGTGTTCATGTATCATAAGTTATTAAATCACATATCGCAAGTTTTCCTCAAATCGTGCAGCCTCATACATGAGTCACTGTGTGAAATGTTCTTGGCATAGACCCCCTCTTCATCCAACTAAACAGTATTCCTTTCAAGTCTGGTTCATCAGGTTACAGGAAAGACAAAATTCAGACTGGCTTTGATGTGCTGCTGTGTGAAGTAAACATTTTCTTGGTTGGAGTCCTCCAAAGCTAATAAGACATTTGTCAAGCCAGTTTAATTGCACCTAAATGCATTTCACCAGTTTTTAACCTTGAGTTTTGTCCTTTTGTTACCTCCACAGACAACAGAAACCGCAGTTCCGTCTCCTTCCTGAGCTGAGCAGCAAAGGTGGATTCTAAACTCTTTAGCATGAGGATATCCCCTCTTTTTAAAATCTATCAGTGCCACCAGTGCTTTATATATCTGTCCCATAAGTGATCTTCAAATGCTGACTGATGTTTTGGAGGGATTTCAAAGCCACTCACTTTACTAACTTTAACAAACTAATTTTTCACTACTTTTTGTGTGTGTGTGGGGGGGGGGGGGGGGGGGGGGGAGGGGGTTATTCTTTTTACATTCTAAAGTGCGTCAAGCAGGAAGATTGAAAAATGTTTTCACAATGTGTGTTTTATGAATAATGCAGTCGCTGTTTCATACTTCCTTGCGAAATGATAATTTTGACCTATAGCGTACTTTCTACCAAACTTTTCACACTGTTTTCACAACATGCTGCTTTAAAAAGCCTGGCCCAGTGTTGGAGGAGAAGACAACTGTGGAGAAAAATAATGTAAAGGCAAAAGGGAAGCTTGAGTTATACTCCACATTTGAGGAATGTGGATAGAAAAAGTTTTTGGACGAGCTCAGACTTGTACAGTGAAATAAAGCGCTCAACTGAACACTATTTTCAACATATTGTGTTCCAAATTATCATGCAAATTGTACGTAAGTGTTGAAACGATAAAATAGTTTGTTTTTCAATTAAATACATAGATAGATGGTATTGTGTCTCTGGGCTCTTTGGATCACTGAGATCAATCTCAGACACCTGTGATCATTAGTTTGACAGGTGACTTCAATTAAAGGAAGAACTACTACAGAAGGATGTTCCACATTAGAAAGTAGATCAACTTTTTCAATCAGTATGGGAAAGAAAAAGGGTCTCTCTGCTGAAAAGCACAAAAATAATTAAATGCCTCGGACAAGGTATGAAAACCTTTGATATTTCACAAAAACGTAAGGACCTCACACTAGTAAGAGATTTGTGGCTGGTTCAGAGCATAAAATAAAAAGAATCCAATTAATTTAAATCATTTTAAGTAAATAAAAATGTATATAAAAATTCTGACTTCTATACACATAAATGTTCGTAGCAATACTGCAGTCTCTAAAAGTATTGGATTTGTTGTTGTTTTTTTTTTGTTTTTCTTTCTACCATAAGAAACTAATCACATTTGAGTTTATCTTGACACTGGGGAAAAATGTTTTTTTTACCTTAATAAATATTCCCACAAATAACAAAGCCACCTCTGAGCTTAAGCATGAGCGGTTATCAAATATTTAAAGGTTTTTGTGAGTGTATATATATTTAAAAAAACAAAATATTTTAAATTTTTTTGAAAAGACAAACTCACAATTTTATACGATGTATATCTATTTACATTGACTTTTTCTCAACAGATTTGATAAGATATTTCCTTGAAAACACCTGTTTGTGTAAAATATTAAAAAGCCACTTCAGTATTTATTTAGTACTTAAGGATATTCATACTTGATGAAAGTAATACAACCTAAGATAAAGTAAAAGCCAAAATAAAAATATTCTCATTAAGGAGTAAGTAAAACCTTTTTACAGAAACCATTTAATATTGTTTCATAGAGAATATATATATATATATATATATATATATATATATATATAAAAAATTTTTTTTATTTGTGAAGAGTGGGAATGAAGCAAAACATTAGCAGTCTAGGGTTTGATGCTCAGCTTCTGAGAAGATGGAGGACAAAAGAAAAAGGAGCTTTAAACTTCATGGCAGGAAAAAAAAAAAAGTTAACAACAACAAACTGCTGTCTTTGCAGGCTTGTTTGATCCAGTGCTGTCAGCCAGCCTGAGAACTCATGTTTTCTACTGTCCCTGAACTAAATCTAAAGAGAAGAGACAAGCCACACAAAAGAAGCTTATGGCAAGCAATGCAATCATTAGCTGTCAGCATTTGAACCACCACCCCCCTTTAGACAAACTATTTATACAGAGATCTGACAGGTAGACTTTAAGGAAATCAACTCTTAGAAATACCGTGATGGACATGAAAAGGGCCCCCTCACCAGTGAATCCGGTTTAAGGTCTTTGATGATGGGGTTTTCTCTGACTGACAGGTGGAGCTGATACCCACTCAGGATGAGTCTGTGGTTGATGGAGTCCCCCACCAGGTGGATGCTGGCTCCCATGACGAAGGTGATGATGCAGAGGTAGACAGCTGTTCGAGAGATGGCTCTGGGACTCCGCTCAATCAGCTGAAACACGGTTCACATATGTAAAATAAGATATACCTTAAAGGTTTCAGTCGTGTCTTAGGAAATTTTTAACAAAGGCATTTTTGCATAAAATAAAAGCACCGTCAAGCATTATTACTAGCAGTATTCCCCTTGAGCTCAGATGGCTGCTGTTTGTAGGCTCCAGTGGTTTCTGCTGCATATGCCAGCTCTTTATTTCAAAGGAGTGTGAATTATGAATGGCTTTAAGGAAACATTGCAACGAGAATATTTCAGGTTATATGGCACACTTAAAGAGCCACTCTGAAGACATATTCTGTAAAATGTTTTTGTGGCATTTTTCTCATTATCAAGGACATGTATAAAGAAAATTACAGGACTATAAGTCGGCAATTTTTCATAGTTTGGCAAGGGGTGCGACCTATACTCCGCAGCGACTTATATTAGAAGTAAATTAAAATAAATACATTGTTAACCCTCCTGTTATGTTCATTTCTGAGGAACAGAGATGATGTTCTTGGGTCAATTTGATGTATGAGGTATGTTAAGTGTTAAGAGTATTTTAAGTGACTCAGAGAATCAGCAAATTTTTTTTTACAGTAAGATCTTGAAGGCTAACAACATAATATTCTATTTTCCAATGATTTCATAGATTCAGAAATGCAATAAAAATGACTACATTCTACAAATACAGGATAAAACAGAGTATTAGTTGCCCAATGATGCTTCATGAAAGGAATAAATAAGTATGAGAAAGAATTACTGTGAAATTATGAGATAAACAATCTGCTATGATTGTGTCATATGAGTTTATGCAAGTTATTAGTTCTTGGTCTCAGATTTTGTCAAATAAATTTCCCGTCAAAATGCGACTTATAGTCCAGTACGACTTATCTGTGCTTTTTTCTACTTTATAATGCATTTTTGGGCTGGTGCGACTTATACTCTGGAGCGACTTATAGTCTGGAAAATACGGTAAGTCGTTTCTGAGTATTTATTTATTCAAATGGTTGTGAATCAGATGGAGGAAAAAAACTGCCATTTGAAAAGGCTTGTAACAGTGACAAAGGTGCTATCATCAGTGGGCCACAAGCTCCCTGCTCCGCTCCATTCTGATGCATCCATTTGTAGACGACTAGATCCACGTACGTCTTTGTTTTCCTCGTCCGAGCTTCTAACTGGCTCAAAACTGCATGGCTCCAATATCGCTCACAATTTTTGTTGCACTTTACGCTAGCTAAACAGATGAATGATGTTTACGCGCTTTTACAATAAATCAAACGATGAGTGGGACTTGTTATGTATAACTCCTTCTATGCTTCATTATCACATTGTTTTTGCATGGTTAAAATGAAATTTTGAATGAGATTTCCGCGTGTGCCTCAACATGCAGGCAGGCGGGTCACTCACTTCTGACTGACTTGCAAAAATTGAGAAAATTAATATTGAGAAAAATAAAAAGACCAAATACCTTGTCACTTCCTGAAAAAGTGAAATAAACCAATTTCAAATGTTGGCTTTATGCTAACATAAGGCCACTAACTATTAGTGAAAAATGTTGACAAAACTGTTTCTATTCTGCTGTTTTGTGTTTAAATATTGATGAAAACAAGAAACAGGATCTACAGTAACAAGTCCCAGGAAGCAACTATAAGGCTGTAGAAGAAACTGTCTGCTTTCAGAGAAAATGACCAACAAAACAGAATAAATATACCAGTTGGTTACCAATTATTTTGGTAGGTGAATTTATTACCGGTACTTTTTAATATATTTTCCCCTTTCAAGGAAGAACCTGCATGTTGTTCTGTTTGTTTAAAGGGAGCCTATTATCGTTGGAGTCTTAAGACTTTTGACACGTGTGGCTCTTTGGGTTTGCATTTAGACTGTGGGATGAACGTGAAGCACCAACGCATTTGAGAGGAAAAACAGACGATTCTTTCCTCTTTTTGGACACAAATAAAATTGGACATGCTTCACTTTCTAAAATGTTCCAGGAAAGAAAGACAGAAAAGGCTTGTTTAATGAGCCAAATAAGCAATGTGAAAGCAACTGGAGACTCAAAGCTTAAATGTTTGGCAAACGTCGTCTGCAGGAGCCACAGTTGAAGTAAAATGAAGACAAAACTCTGCCAGTGAATTCAGAATGCGCTGCACAAAAAAAAATTCATTTCTTTATTCCTAAAGCCAAAGCTAAAGTGCAAAACCCCACTGTTAACCTGTATCATAGCTGGAATATTTATGTAACTCAAATAGGAGAGGTCTTAGTTTGAACTACAAGGTTTCATAAAAGTAAAGAGCCAAGAGTGAATCTATTTGTCTACAAGTGGATGTATCAGAATGGAGCGGTAGCAGGAAGCATGTGGCTCACCTATTGTAGCACCTACGCCACAGCGACAAGCTTTTACAATTCCTCATTAACAATGATTTGAATAAAGAAATATTATTAAATTCCTGTGTTTAAGCTTAATTTTCTTTATAAAAATCCTCATGCCACCAGAAAAATGTCACATGTTAACTCCCAAAAAGTATGTTTTTTCTTTTGTTTTTTAATTGGATTGGGTCTTAAGGCTTGGGGTGTTGCCCACAAGATTTCCACGTTTACTGGATCTTCTCTGCGGTTGCCCTCCTTTGTCAGTAAGATCCACCAGAATAGCTTCTGTCTGTGGCTGGACAAAAGCTTTGAAAGCCACTAAAGAAAATGATGCAATAACAGGTGATAGTGTTTGGAACTAAACGTAAGAATTTTTTAAACAAATAAATCGATGGAATTTGCTAATATTGAGTCATACACACACAGTGAATGAATGTTTTTATGTGTGTATAATTTATCCCTGGTTTAAAACTGCAAATATAAAATAGCTTGAGTCTAACTTTACGAGTACATTGCATGAAATGACAACTTTAATGTTAAAAATAGCAAAAAGTCCTTAAAGTACAGACCCTTCTTTGGAATTAAGAAAAAGGGTGTGTGGATGGTGTGATAAATGGGGTAAATCGGCTCCACAAGACTAAATTCACTGTTCTCAGCATATATAAATACATCTGGGTTGATGAGTGGCTTAAATGATGCACGAATCATAAAAAAGAATCTCGCATCCTCTTCCACTCTATTCATTTCAATTAAATTAGTGTGTTTTCTAAAGTGGGAGTACACAGCCAAGGTTGTCTCAAAACATTCCAGTTTCAAATTATACATTGCATCTTTTTGAAGATAATAAATCATTTATTTTAAAGTTGATTCTGAATAAAAATCATATTTCTTTCAAAAATGTTTAAGGACTTTTATAAAGTCTGTTTGATATTTTGTTCATAACAAATATTGTCCACCAGAGGTTGCTCTTAATACAAAACTTGAATGAAGCAGCTGCTCAGTGTCACCGCTTAACCCTTGTGCTATCCTAGGCACTTTACCATTGGGAGGTGGGTCATCTAGACCCACTAGACAGTGCTCTGAACCTTTTTTCTTCAATGATTTGTGATATTCACTGGTGTCCATGGATTACATGAAATCTTTCCACCTTTATCCACCTTTGTCATGGTAGGGAGAACACGTCAATGGTCATCTTGACCCCATAGGATAGCACAAGGGAAAAAGACTGTTCAAAAAAACAAAAACATGTAAAGTGCAAGGCAACTGAAAGCTGCAGCACAAGACTGTTACAAACCCATTTAAAAAATCCATGCTATTTTGGGGTAATTTCTTATTTTCCCTCTAACAGCAAATAATTGAATTGTACCTGATATCAACTTAATTAATAGTCTGTCCAGAGAAAAAAGGGCTTCCTCCAGCTGTGCAGACAAACTGGATTTTATATATATATTTATATATATATTTATGTGTGTCTTTTCTATTGCATTCCACGTTATGTTACGATAACCCTGATGCTCTGTTTGCTGCTGCAGAGGATGAAGCAGTGACGGATCATTTCAGCAGATCTACCTGTGGGTAGAGCCCAAAAATGGCCATAAAAGTTAACGCGTGAATGCAAGTTTTGAACACATAAGCCAGAAACTCGGATGTGCATTTGCATTTACGTTTCATTGGAAGTGGTCGTTGCCGACCCTGGTGTGAACCAGGTGTGAGCCGTGCTCGGCAACCAGGCCAACATTTAACTTACAACATGCTTTTGTCCATTGGCCAGGGGACTTGCATCCCAAACCGTTGAAATACAAAAACATTTTAAAACCTTCTTAAGATTTACCTTTAGCATCAGAAATGGAGTGATAACATTGTAGGCCATGTGGAAATAGTCTCCAGCACTGGGTTTGTTCAGTGGAAACCAGTCCAGAGGAAGGATGATCTAATACACACAGGAAAAAATCAAATTCATTTTTGATTCAATTGCATTGGCAAATGTTCATCAGCCCCATTAGGTCCAAAGTGGCTGTGCTGCACCCCCTCACCATAACAATAGGCCTTCCAAAGTCCAGTATCCAGTTCTGCACGGTCAGACAGAGCCACAGGTCAAAGTGGAAGCACTGGCCTTTCCTTTGTGGTCCTTTGTCCTCAGAGACATCAGGAGTGCTGTCCATAAAAGTTTGAAATGATAGTTAGCAAAAAGACATTAACAGAGCACGAGGCCTCACTCTAAAAATACCTGTCCAGAGGTGATGAACCAGCTGTGAAATTGCTGCTCCGCTTAACTTGAAATGTGTTACACAGAGAAGTCATTTCCTTTGGAACGCTAAACACATTCCCTATGCACTGATAGAACTGCACACCAAATACATTAAAAAGGACCTCAGAACGCTCGTCAACACAAACAAATCAGATGCGTCCCATTTAAAATGATGTAAGCTAGACTCCAGGCCTGCCAGAAACACTCTTTGTGTCACAAATGAAGGTTGACAATCTTTGTTTTTTAAAGGGATATCAGATCATGAAACTAAGAACAAAAAAAGCACCATAGTTTGGGAAATGAGGTCTGTATCCTTTTCTATTTATTTTTTTTATTTATTTTTTAATAGAGTCAGGCTCTAAATCATGTAACTTGTCGCTTGGCAACAACAAAATGACGCAGGGGAGGCTGAGGAGACAGGGGTGCTTCAGAGTTTTCAGGACTCTAAAAAGTCACTCTTCTGCGGAGTGAGCTGTTGGGGGGGGGGGGGGGGGCGATGCACAGACAGGAACAGGAAGAGGACTGTGGTGGGTGGGAGGGGGACGTTATGGAAACTGGAATCCATCATGCACAATCCTCTTCATCATCATCTTCTCAGTACACTGAGGAGCTCCTTCAGTCAGAAACTTAAACAACTCACTGCAGGAAGAGAGCTTTTTTCCTGTCAGATATTAGACTCTACAACACCTCATAGACATGCAACAAGAAATATTAACAATAAATATAATCATAACTCTCATTCATCCAGGTTAATGTTTCACCTCTTATCCAAAAGGCTTTGTCAATTCTGAAATAGCTGGTAAAAGAGCTGGTTTATATGTGCTTAAGTGGGAGGAGTCTGACCTGAAACTGGATAGGATTGTTTACGTTGTGGACTAAATGGTTTAAGGTCATCAGGGTCCTGTGTTCTCAGCTGGAGTAAGGGAGACAGTGGCTACCCTCCCCAGCCTGGTCATCTCTTTCAGCTGTTAATGATCCAGGTGAAACTGGTTCGATTTGTTTGGGTTTCTTTTTCTTTCACTCAGTGAAAGAAGCAATATTTGTAAAGAAATATAAACCTTCTCTTAGTAAGAATGGTGCTCTCAGGTGTATTCTTCCATCCATCTACGGCAGTGTTTCTTAAACCCAAACAAACCGAACCGGTTTCAATTGGGTCATTAACAGTTGAAAGAGATGACCAGGCTGGGGAGGGTAGCCACTGTCTCCCTAACTCCAGCTGACAACACAGGACCCTGATGACCTGAAACCAATGTAGTCTACGGAAACAATACAATCCTGTTTTTAGGTCTGACTCCTCCCCCTTGAGCACATATGAACCAGCTCAGAATTGACAAAGCCTTTTGGATAGGAGGTGGAACGTTTTCAACTTTAAAAACAAAGTCCAGATGATAACTTTTAAACTTACTACTGCAATAATAATTATCGTTTTTTAAGTTAGTTTTTTAAGTGTGTTTTTGGTATTGTTTATGATCTATTTGTTTTTTTTAATAGAGCTATGGTAGCAATTTTTTTTCCTTTGTATGATCAATAAAGTTTTAATCACTTCTATTTTACCATGACTGTCAAACAGGAAACATTGTAAAACAAGGTCACATATTAATACAGTCTTTCTCATTAACAACGGAGAAGACAGAAATATTGTGCGACCGAAAACTGAAAGGCTGATCGTGAAATAGAAGACTGCAAGGTTAAAAATAAAAATGTTCTTAAAAAGTGTGTTTATCAAATTTCGCAAAAACAGATAACAGCCATTATCTGATAATGAATATCAGGAAAACCTATGATCCCCTAAATACGTCTGTAATTATTTTAAAAATTCAGACGATGGTCTGATCTCTTGCTGTGATCTTCATGGGCTCAGAAGCGCTGCTTGCATCTAAATCCGACTTTTTATACCTGACGGGGGGGGTAGGCTCTTAGAGTGAGATTTCTCAGAAAATGAGGGAAGGGACGGAATTGCATGTTACTTACTGCATGATGTATTTATTCAACAATACCAAAAAAGTCACATCAAATGCATTGAAAGAAAATGCAGCTTCAATAGGAGCATACTTTTCTGGGTATAATTTGTATTGATCTGATTTGTGCACCAACTTCGCTTGCAATCATAATGTTGACAAAATTACAGCTAAGCATAAAGCAAACAAAACACCATCTTATTATTTTCTGCTACAAACAAACCTGTGGGAACTGTTGCCTCGACGTTTTCGCACATCCTGCATAGTTGGTGCCGCATAAAGTGCTCCTTCTTTCCTAAATTATCCTCAATCGTGACTGACGTCCAAACTTTAGACAAAATCGGAGAAAGAAGATAACGGAACCAAACGTCTCTGTCACGAGATGTTTCACTTCCTTGTTTACGGCTTAGTTCCCGCCCTTCAACGTCACTGACCAATCAAATGCCAGGAATTGGAACACGAGGCCAATTGTAGCCAATCAAATAAAGCCATTCATGAAATGTAGCTTTCAAGTTTTACAGGCACGAAATTATAAAAGTGTTCTATTTGTCTCTTAAAAAAAACAATTTCTTTACTTTTGACAGTAGCACATACAAGTTCCTTTCAAAATAAAGTACACCCTGAGTCAAATAAGATCCTGCCACTGCAGCAGATTTACTTGTCTAAAAAATGCAGAAAAACAAGTTAAACATTACATTTTCTAAAATTTATGACAAACGTTAGATACTATTGTGTGGCATAAATTAAAATGTGCTCTTAACTAACTAATTTCGTATTTTTTCAAATTGTTTTCATTTTTACTAAAGCCACAGAGCCACAACTAAGGAATAAGAGCTCTAAAGGCTCAGGTTGCGGACCCTTGAGCTACCTTTATGCTCTATTAATGTGCTCAGTCTGGTAATAATAATTTTAAACATATGCATAAAATATAAAGCTGGCACTTAATTATCACTTCATGTGTCTTTAAAGAATATTTTAGGGTACCATGATGCATGCAACCTTCCTTCCTCCTTATTCATAATACTGATGGAGTTACACAACATGTTTTTTTACTGTTTAAGATAAAGTTGCAACTTAAGGCACAATAGCTCACATGATATAATTAAGGATAAACAGGTAATGTAAATATTCATCCTCCAACTTCATCATATTATTAGGAGCTTACAAAACCTCAGTGTTCAAGCCTTGTCCAAAGAAGTGTACTTCTTTTGAATACCCAAGACAAACTTCTTGTAAACAAAAGAGTTTTAAGTTGTTCGGCTATAAATCGTAATTACTGAACAGCCCATTTGAGAAGGATTGTCAGCGTTTTGCAGATGAGGTGCTATCTACAAGGGAACTTCTATAAACTTCATCCTTCGTTTCACATCAGGAACTCTTTTACAAAAACAATACTGAAAAAAACAGATTTACGTTTGATCGTTAAAATTGATTTTGGGTTTTGGAAGATTTTACTGATGGAAAAATGTCTTTAGTAGAAAGTTCATATAAACTATTATTTTCTGTAACATCTGTGCTTTTCTTTGTTTTATTCTTTAGTTTATCTTTTGTTTTGGATCCCTGCAAACGAACATGGATGTGTGTCAATGTGAGTGTTAAAAATGTTGTATTTAGGATACACGGATTACTTGTTTGAAATACAATCGGAAAAAAAGTATCCAAGCACCCTTCTTAAAAACCAGGTTAAAAAGATATTCTTTAATGTTGTGGGATTAAAAAAATTCTATTGTTTAAGTGTTTTATGTGCTTTACATCTATTTGTAAGCCTCCATTGACAGTTGTTTCAAAAAAAGAGCAAAATGTTGTAAATGGCTTCAAACGTTTCCATAGCAACCTTTTTATTCCAAAACAAATCCATTTTCATTTGTTTTTAATAAATAGACTTAAATTTCTCATGCATGGAGGCTTATTAATTGATTTTCAATTATTTGCATTTTCTGGTCTCCCAATAGTTGTTCCTAAAAGTAAAAGTTCAAAAAAAAAATAAGGTCAAAAGACTGCATCTTAAAGTATTTATTCTTTGTTTGTTTTAATGAGAAAAAGCACTGCAATCACAAATGTCTCTCTGGGCTGAATCCATGTTGTCTTGCATGCTTTCAGTTGTTCTATTCATACGGTGTCTGCGCTTTTAATCTGAGTGTGAAATAATCGGTTTTCTGAAAAGGGCTACCAGGAGACATAAGGTTTCCTCTTTGTTTTATTCTGTCCCACATCAGTTTAAAATGAACTTACTACGTTTTAAATCAAATCTCCATGGGTTCTTCAGCTGTATGACTCGGAACCAAATGTAATTATGTACCCGTTAGATTAAACGAGGGATTCCGCTTCCCTAACAATCTGTGTTAGTAACATCACACATTAGAAAGAATTGGTTCTCAGTAATAAAAACCCTTCCACAGCACATCAAAGTGTCTCATCTGTACAGAAACCGGCTCCCGTCGTGTGCAAAGAAGTAAACAACAAAACGATTGACTGCCTGCATTCATTTACATAGCAGTTAATGATAAAATTAGCGCAACTTCACTGTTGTATAAGTCATCTGTTATTTATTTTGATAAGCCTCTGTTTGTGGAAATGTTTTTTTGTAATTGTGTGAAATGAGGAGAACACATGGTATTTTTCTTGAAAAGTTTCCCTAAAACATTTAGCTGAAAACCTCTAAAAATTAATAAAAGACGTATAACCAAATTGGCTATCTTTGGAATATTTTTTTTTTTTTTTTACAAAACAAAGAGAAAACATACTTTAGTAATTTTTAAATCATGTTTTTTAAATCGAGTTTAAAGCTACATTCACCTGACAAGGTGAAAGACAAACAAGTGATAAACTGCAACAAAGGGTTGATGACGATTGTGAAGTTTTAATGAAGTTGTAAATTAACAAATAGAAAACTGTATTTCTGCACAATTAGGCCAACATAAAAGCCTTAATAAAAATAGTTTAAAATACATCAGCAGAGCGCCTTATATATGACTTATTTCTGCTGAATAACAAGGTTGTATATTACTGTAAAAATGCTGAGGACTGTTATTTTCTTTTTTACATGTTACTAACAGTTTCGGTAGTTAAAGTGGTCACAGTAACGTTTGTTTCAGGGTATTAGTCTGGTTTTTTTTCACATGCTGCAAACAAGGTTGTGAATATGCCAACATGGCTAAAGTGTAGCGTGTATCAGACAAATTCTAGAATTACTGTGAATGCAGTCAAAGTCTGACTGAACGTCATCTCAGACTCTGGACCTTATAGTTTGGTGCGCCTCACATATGAGATAAGGTCAAAAATAGACTATAAATTGATGGTGTACCCTATAGTGCACTGACAATTGGTTAAAGATTTGTTGCTTGGCTTTTTAATTTACTCACAAATGCATTTCTGCTGGCATTGGTCTGAATATACTTTATAGTTCAATTGAAATCCATACATGTTTAACTGTTGCATACAACGGCCGTGATTGCTGGTTGGACATATTGCTGGTCACAGGCTTATGTTTCTTGTGCCTTTTTTTTCTTTTTCATAGAAGATTTTACAATCCAACTACACCACACAAAACACAAAATGGTGGATTATTTTACATAAATGATGAATTGTAAGCAGCAAGGGAAGGGAAGAGGAAGAAAAAGTCTTCAGAATGATTCTATTACTAAAGTAGCAAATAAAAAACACACATATCTAAACCCACAAACGCTCTAACCTGTAAATGAAGGAAAGAGGAATAAATAGCTAACACTAAACTCCTTGGACGATCTAAAACAGAAGAACACAGGCAGTGAAGTTAACAGTAGCTCACCTCCTACACGTTTACATGAATACAATTTAAATAGCCAAAAGAACTGAACAAAGCAGGCAACACAAAAGCCCCTATACCACAAACCAACATAAATTGCTGCAGCAATGTTGACATTCACTTCTGCTGTGACTTGGTAAACCGGTTTACTGTGAGCTGCAGATCATTAAGTTATCCAATTAAACCGGTATAGTCCACATACTGATATAAACACATACTTGTGCCAATGAATAATAAACACATATTCCTGTGTGTACATACTACTTACTGCTAAACATTCAGTTCAGCATTCACCAGAAAATAAAAATATCTAAGCATCAGTACACCTGCTTTTCAATTTATGACGGACCCTCACACCTGTTTGTAGGGGATTTTGTGGAGGTAAACCTGCTGACAGGAAGAAAAAGGCAAAACAACGTGACAGAGCTAGAGGGATAAAGCTTTGTTATTCCACGCTTCGAACATGAAACATGATTGGGATGCTAAAGAAAGGTGTGGGACTCTTGAAATCTGCATGAGTGCAGATTCTTCCCGCAGCAGTTGGATTAGACTATCTTGAAATTTTAAGGAATGGCACACCAACAGATGCACAGATAAGTAGGCGGAGGCAGCGTGAATTTCAAAAAATGACTCTCAGAATGCAGATTACAAGACAAATTTCCCATCAGCTGTGCCATATTTATTCAAACTTCAGACCAAACTCTATTTTCCAATTTGACCAATATCCTTCTTGTGGAGGGATTTATCAGAGACTCCAGAGCTTAGGAGTAGAGTGATTGGAATATCAGTTAAAAAAAATGCAAACAAACAAAAATATCAGCAGCACTATAGCTCAGGTGGTAGAGCAGGTCATCTAACAACCGAAGGGTCGGCGGAACGATCCCCGCCCTCCCTAGCCAGCTGTCGCCCACGGAGCGTGGCTAGTCTGAAGCTCACTGCTCACCCCAGGGGCTGGGTCAAAATGCAGAGAACAATTTCCCCATTGTGGGATGAATAAAAGTAAATAATTTTTTTTAAATTAAAAAAAAAAACAGGGGCTGAGCTGTACAGGTGTTGTAGTTATCCGAGCCCAAGGAGCATCATAGAAACAGGTGTCCACAGGTGTCTCCTTGGACACCTGTTTCATTCAGCCTCATTGGACCGCCTTAAGGAACGTCAAGAAAATGGATTGTTGGGTGTTTGGTGAGTGCTTCATGAAGTATGAAGGAAGTGATCCTGTTGCATGGCAGGACTCATGTCATTAGTAAGGTGCATGCACTGGCTCCTTACTGACCGAGCGCAAATGCTCTACACACAGGTGCACGTGATACATAAGTGCCCATAAGACGGCTGTAGGATCCACACACAAACTACACTGTCTAATTTTCTCATTTCTAACAGTCAGGTTGCATGCAAGAGGCGTGCAATAGGCGAGCCAGAAGCATACACCTTTCCCTTAAATAGCAATAACTGGCTCCCTGCACGGTGCACAGGATTCAGGTGAGTAGAAAAAAGGAAAAATCTATAAGATACGCCTCTGTTTCACCTTTTTCACTCTTACGTGTTGTTTACATGTTTGTCTATGAGCTGCCACTTTACTCGCAGCATGCCTGTAGTAAAAATGTGCATAAACCTTTCCGCCACATGGGTTTATCAGGTGGTCTACGATGTTGATATTTCTTACAGACCACCTGTGTGCCTTGTGAAGACTCACCAAAGTTTCACTCACAGACGGTCCATATCCACCAGTAAGGGCAATTGTGACTAAGGCGTAAGGCTATGTTCACACTGTAGGGTTTAGTGCTCAATTCCGATTAAATTTTTTTTATTTTTTTATTTTTTTGCAAGGCCGTTCACATTTCCAATTAAATCCGAATTTTTGTGATCTCCTGTGTGACCGTGAAATGACCCAAAAGTGACCCGCTTTCGCAGAAGAGTACTCAACGGTGAACAACGTCACTGTTGTTTGCGGAAGTAGCTAACGTTAACAATGGATGTCAACAACAGTGTTGCCAACAGCGTAGCTCTTTTTGCATTATTAAATTTATTTTCACAAAGGAGCCAGCACAATTACAATCTTCCCATTTTAAGAAGAAATTTAAAAAGGCGTTTTGTGGAGCAGTGTTAGCAACGCCGGTAAAGAGAAACGTGTGGGTAAGGAGTCGCAGCCAGGAGTGGTTGATGTGAGTGGCTTCACTGATACAGAATTTATCGGTAACTTTCAAATGACCACATCCACCTTCGATTATGTTTGTGAGCGCCTTCGATTAACTCTGTCACGAGAAGAAACATGTCTGACGTTTCAAAAACCGCCACTTTTATTTTGAAAAGTGACCGGATTCTTTCTGCTACATCTGTAACACTTAATGCACGTCAAAGTCGCGACATCAAACATCACGTGATACACACCTTGCGTTGCACCCCCCCCCCCACCCCCCACCCCCCACCACCACCACCGGTCCGCGGTAAACGTGCCTTGCGTTGTACCGGTCCGCGGTGACAAAAAGGTTGGGGACCACTGGCATAGGGCCAAAAAAATCGGTATCGGGTCGTAGTGTGAACGTAGCCTTTCTCAATAACAGCGTGTGGAATAAGCCTGAGTTTACTGGTCATTCCTGAAGGCAACCACAACTGGTCAGTTTGGTTGAGGACCCAAGTGGCACTACTTGGCAATCAGCAATGCTTTGGCTACCTGAGTGTTGCCAGCATTATAGGGACTCTAAATATGCTAACGTGGCTAACCCTTCAACATGGCTAACATGTAGCATGTTAAAGATAACTTCCAGAGTGACTGTGAACACAGTTAATAAAGTCTGACGGAGTGACTTATCTCTGACTCTTTTATCTCTATAATGCATCTCATAGTTTGGTTTTTCATTGTACATGATATAAGTTCCAATGTAGACCAATCATTGACGGTGAGTCTTATAATCCAGTATGCCCTATAATGTGGAAAATACAGAACTTCAACAGGAAAAAACTAAGCACTTCAGCCTCATGTTGCTCTCAAAATGCCAATGTTTTTTTGTTCTGACAGTTAAATGGTGTATTTCTCAATGATGCACCAGACATATGCACCAGGTTTGCAGCAGGCAGGTGATGGACTGAGTGCATGGGAACAGAAGAGTCATTAAAAAAGTCATTCATATTCAGGCAGCTCATTTTTAAAATGATGTGTACTAAATATGCAATAAAGAGCTTTAACATTTGCACAAGAAATGTTGCCTCCGATTATAAGATGCAGGAACAGGTTTTTCCTCAGCTGTGGGGGCTATAGGATAGTCCGACATGTGTAACTGAATTGTTTGTTACTCACAAAAAACAATTTAATGATCAACTTAGATGTGTTAGTATGCTGCTTTGGTCAGCCAGCTTTTTAATGATTCTCTTGGCTTTTTTGTTGGTGTTTGGACATTTTTAGACATTAAAGCCTAAAAAACGTGCCCTGATTTAGCAGCACCCTGGGTAGCATGTGGAGGAACCAGGAGCAACAACCGCCTGGCATGTTTAATATTTGTTGTTTACTTCTTTGCACATAAAGGGAGCCAGTCTCTGCACAGAATGAGACACACTTTGATGTGCTGTGGAAGTGTTTTCATCACTGGAAACCATTCCTTTCTCATGTGTAATGCTACCAACACACATATCTAAGTGTTAAAGTTGAATAAAGAATCTATGGAGGCTGCATTAAAAGCTTTGTGAATACGTTAAAGGACCTAATGTGGGCCAGATTAAAAAAGACTCTTCGTCTCCCTGTAACCCCCTTCAGAAAATGCATAATTTCATACTCAGATAAAAAGCCCAAAACAAGATTGGCAAATGTAGACCACAATGCATTGCATTGGACAAATTTTTTTGGGGAAAAATGTGTTTAAATGTATTTTTTTAATAAACAACCAAAATTGTCATCATCCGAACACAGAGGATTCATAAATAGTCGTTGTAAAATGCTGGTATTGATTTGATTATCACTTCGTAAAATCGGTGTTGACATACTGTATTTCCTATTAGAAAATAAATAAAAACAGTAAGCAAGGTGTCCAAATTACTTTTCATGGCCAGGGCACTAGATTGTCCAGAACTATAGAGTTTTTAGTAGTTAGGGATTAAGATGGCAATTCGGACACAGGACGACTAATGCTCAATTGACCGAAACATACATTGCTGAGTAAATAAACAGCTTTATTTACTCACAGGCATGAATCTTTCAAACTCTTTTAAGGAAACGTTTTTTTTTTAAGTAACCATTTGTCTGTCTGTCTCCCTGGCACTGTCTCTGCCTCTGTCTTCTGCCGGCTGGCCGCCTCCTGGCTGCCTGGTCGCCTTGGGAGGTGAGGCTGGGGGGGCCAGTCACTCAGGGGGGGGGGGGCTTATTCCCCCGGTTGTGCCCATCCTCCTGCTTGTGACACCTTGATTCATCTAGGGTCTTGTGGGGATGGTCTGGTGGAGGGGGGCACTGGGAAACATCCGGGTTCATCTCACACCAGTCCACCCCGCAATTTTAACTCTCACTTTAGACACCATATGCATGTTAGCACCACACACAGAGGGACCCCGGGGTGGGTGAGGGGGCTGTAGAGGGTAGTGTAGTGTGGGGAGGTAGGGGTGGAGCTGTGGTTGCGTTGTGATGTTTGGGCTGCTTGGGTGGGGCTGGCCTGCGGAGACGAGGCTCCGGCTGGGTGGTGGGCGGCTCCTGGGCCCTCTCGGCCCTGGCTTCATCCTTGGCCCGTGTCTCGGTGTCTGACGCCCGGTGGCCCCTATGCATGCCGCCCGGTACCATTAAATGTTGAGGCGGAGAGCTGGAACCAGTCAGATGAGTCAACCCTCTCTTCTTCTCAGCAGTAGGCCTCCCATAGCCACATGTCCTGGTCCAGTGGGTTTAAGAAGGAGGCCCCTCGAGTGATCCTCCGACTCCACCCCGGGAACAGGGGAGGAACGTCGATGAAGGTGGCAGCGGTGACGGCGACCCCTCCCACAGCCAGACGACCTCCGTCACACCCAACGGCATGGAACTGGACCCAGTCAGAAGACCCATGGGTCCAGGAGCCGCATGTCACGCATCCCTGGGTACAGGAACTCGTCCGGCCAGTCTTCATCTGCCTCCCGGCAGAATGCTCCAAACTGCAGCATGTTCCTCTCTGCTGGGCACTAGTTTGGCTGTACCATAATGTTACAGAAGGAGGTTGAGGAAGTACCCAGGCGCAGAGAGGATGAGGAGGCAGGAGGTTGCAGGGGAAAGGGAGCTTTAATACTCAAAAAATAAACAAAACTACAAACCAAAACCACTGCTGTAGGCAGGCAAACTCGAAACACTAGAAACAGGTGATATACACGAACCGGGGTGGGACAGCATAATAACAAACTTCGGACCAGCACAGGAGGAAGGGAAACGCACGACTAAAATACATACAGGACTGACGAGGCAGAGGTGGAAACAATAGCCGCGGTTCCGTGGGCAGAGTATCTTAATCGGATCAATGGTCGGGTTAAAATTCACCCGTGCACATGGGATCAGAAAACCTTTTTCCGATTAGAACAAACGTTCCCATGGCTCACACTTTCGGTCAGAATGAATCATTTGGGCATGCGCAGTAGTGTTGAAAAGGACTGAGCGACATTTATTTCTGCTTCCCTAAACTCGCTGCGTGAGCTAACGGCTCTCCTGAGTCCTGCAGCTGCTAACCCAGAGCGGCGGGACGGCACACAGTCTGAATTCTCCCACACATAACAAAACAAAAACAAAAAAAACACGCACACCGAACAAGCATTCTCCTCCCCTCAGACACGAAGTCATTAATCCAGCTCCTCTGCTCACTCGGGTGCCAGTAGACCGAGTGAGTGTCGGGGGGCACGAAGTGCTCCTTCCCCGCGTCTCCCTCGTGAGGGGTGAAAGAGAGGGGAGAGCCAGCGGGGTGAGAGCGGAGCGGCGCTTTTCACGGGGCGTCCGCAGAGCCGCTGGTCGGTCCCGTATGAGCTCCAAGGCTTTCTCTCAGCGAAACACCGTCTATGCGTGACGTAAACCAGAGCAGTAGTGACACACGATCGGAATGACCGTTTACATGCTCCACGATCGGATAAACGATCGGTACAGTGATCCCTCGCTATAACACGGTTTACTTTTCACGGTTTCGCTACTTCACGGATTTGCATCGTGCATTGTGTTCTGCATTCTGATTGGCTAAAAAGTCACTCTGCTTCTTCTCTACCTGCACGTCAATAATGTTGCAGTTTAAAATGTCCACGTACGTAAATCAGCGTGCCAAATTTACAACACGTACGTGTAAATCATCTTGCAATTTCGAGTTTCTCTAAAACCCATAAAAAATAGAGCGACAACAACTGCCAATCACTATGTTATTCTCCCGAACAAACACAGCTGCACCGCCAGCTTCAGAAGAGGAAAACACTGCAGAGCGGAGTCAGGATGCAGCGGCTCAGTCTCAAGAGCTGTGAAATACACCTGAGTCACTATTTGTCCCACTGTACTTTGTATTTTTTTTTATTATCTTTTTAAATTTTCTCCCGTTTAATTCAATTCCTCTCGGGTCGCGGTGGGCGGGGCTTATCTCCGCGATTTGAAGCATTCTGTTCACATTGATGATTAAAATTATTTTTTGACAGTACAGTACAGAAGTTATTTGTTGAAAAGAAAACTTTTCTAAAGTACTTTTATTTGTGAAACAAATGCTTGAGCCTGTAAAATGGTTCGTTCTTTCTTTTCAATGTATAATAGAGTTTTTAATTGTATGATACTTGTTAAAAAAATAGAGGTTTCTACTTCATGGATTTTGCCAATTACGGGTTCTTTTTGGAACGTAACCCCCGCGAAAAACAAGGGTTTACTGTATAACCCACCTATCTCGATCGGAAAGAAATTCTGATCCGAACGAGTCTGATCGGGGCAGAGTATTCCTAATGGCGCGTTTAAATGACTCATTTTCTTTCCGATCAGGCCTTCTTTCCGATTACTTTTGCCCATGTAAACGCAGCTAATGAGGGCAGATGGGAACCAAAAGTAAAACTTGAAACAACAACACAACAGGAAAACCTAAAACAGGAAGTTAAACTCAAAACATCACAGAACAAAAAACAACTAGAACACAAAAGCAGAGAACCTAAAACCGGGACATGCGTGTTAAGTGGGAAATAACTCACACACTATATCTTAATTGTGTATCCAACTATAAAAGTATATTATACTAATATGATTAATGAAACAAAACAAGTATATATTTTGTTTTTATTTGTAGGTTTTGAGTTATTTTGGGCGGGGCTAGAGGGGGGAAATGGTGGGGCGTCTAGTGTCTTGCCCAGTGTCTCTGGAGCAGAGAGCTTGTGGCCCTTGTATAGCACCGACATCCCCGCTTCCCACAGGCTTTTTCAAACGTCCTTTTTCTCCGTCTGCTCCTGATTAACAATAATTAGAATAAATAAATACTCAAAAACGCAATTTTTAATTTTCATTTTCGATAAATCATCAGAAAAATCCTACAGGAGCATATTAAAAACGCCCCAAAACCCGATTTTTCATCGGAGTGGGTCTTTAAAGCCCGTTTTCCGTGACCTTTTCAATGTTTTAAATAAAAACAAAAACATTAAGTTAATATTTAATCTCAAACTAGTGTTCCTTCTTTTATAATTCTGTAATCATGAAGAAGAAGTGGTCAGACTGAATGATCTGCAAGGCAAACTCGAGTGCGTGTCCGGCCAAGCAGCTGCCGTTCATTAGGAGGAGGGGTTATTTAACGCTGCTGGCTTCCAGCACCATCCCGCCACCCTCACGCAGCACCATCATCACTTCTGCATGATCCCGCCAGCAGCTGCGATCATCTGCGGGATTGCTCCGTGTCCGCGCGTCTCCTTCAACATGGACTTGCGGGATTTGCTTCTGTTTGTTGCAGTCGCCGCCTGCGCAGTGAAAGGTACGCAGTTTGCGCGCTTCGATGCTTTCCAACTGTCAGAGGAGGAGATGCAGATGTGTGTTTGGAGTGATGGGATGCGGGGATTAAGATGTTGCGTTAATATATACCTGTTGTGTATTTTGCAATAATTACTTAGCTTGAATAGCGCATGAGGTCAGTGTAGTGGCTGTTTTTTTTTATCCACGGGGGGAGCAAAGCTTTAAAAACTATTGATCCAAGCAGAATGTAAAATAAACCAAACATATTTTTGTTTTGTTTAAAGTGCAGATTGTTAGCCTACTCTATCTTGCTGCTATTTTGAATTTACTGTACATTTGCAGCTGGAAGAACCTTTTTGCTTTTAAAGTCCCGCTCCGATCATCTTGTGATCTGTTTTCTAAGTCTTCCCAGTGCTATTATATTTACACTTGTGTCGTTTTTAGCCAACACTGTAAAAAAAAACCTGTGTAGTTTTCTATGGCACAGTTTCTGCAGAGCGACAGGAGTTCATTAGAAATTTGCCTTTAAGTTCTGAGAATGTTGGCACGGAGCAACCCCACCCCCCTTCCCGTCCCATCACTCATACCTTTACACATTCCCTGCTAGGTTACAACTCCAACCCAACATTAGCTTGTGCAACAAAAATAAGGATTGGAGCAATCCAGCTGTAAAGTTTGTAGCCAGATTCCAGCTCAGACGAGGAAAACAAATATGTACATGGATCAATTTGTCTAAAAGTGGATGCATCAGAATGGAGTGGAGCAGGGAATTTGTGTTTCATCTACTCCTGATTCGATTTGAACAACGAAAAACTCAGAAATGAAATTGTAGGTTTAATGTTCTTGATATGTGTCTTCTGTCATCAGAAAAATACAGCAAGAACATGTCAAAAACAGGATTTTCATCGGAGTGGGCCTTGTATGAATGTACACTTCTTTTTACATTTAATAGTTGTTTTTGACTTTATATGTCACATTTTGTTTGCACTAATATTTTTACTGCCTGGTTTCTGCTGAACTTCCCAGTTTAAAGCATTTATTTAATTTAGTAAATAAAGTTTTTCTTGCTGTTTAAATAATAATTGCACTTTTTTTAATTGATCTACTGATTTTTTTAATACATTTTTTTCCAGAGCATGAGCATTTTGAACCACCAGCAGGTTGATGGTGGTAGAGAAATTGTGAGACCATGCAGAGCCCAGCATTTCCTGGAAATAGCCGTATATTTTTGGAGGGCAGAGAGATTGATGTGGTACAAAGGGCTTAGTTCAGAATGCAAAGACTGTTTCTGTCTGGATGGAGGAGGGGGAGGGGGGGGGTCCAGATTCAACACAACATGTTGTCCTTGAGCTTTTCACATTGCATTGCAACATATTCTGACAATTCTGCCCATGGATTTGTGGAGAAATACTGTCAAGTCAAACTGTCTCCTTCCAACTCTACAGCACTCATGTTTAAATGCTAATTAACTTAGATGAGCTCATCATTTTCACCCAGATCTACTCAGAATCTGGCATATTTAGGCTAAAGCAGTTTTTTGTAAAATCCCAATGTGAAGGAATTTGTTTTATTATTATCATTGTTTAAATGTATTTCTTTAAATGTTAACTCAGATTGACCTTTTTACCTCTTCTGAAAACAGTTCTGTGTGTTTGGTCATCTGCTTCTCATGCCCAGCCAGGAACAGGGGGGTTTTACGACACACTGTCCTCAGCTGATAAGTGATACTGTTTGAAGTTAGAATCCACCAAAGGGGTCATTGTATGACACCCCCTAATGAACTTTTCCTCTTTGTTTTGAAAATGTTACCTCCTTCTTGTGTTCTTAATAAAAGGTGCACAGGGAGAGCAGAACCTTTGAGAAGAGCAGCGTGTTGGTTGTTTTCTGTCACACTGGCTGCTTCTCCCTCGTGCATGAGAAACTTGATTCTTGCTGTGGTCTATTATTTCTAATTGTGTTTTTCTTTAATGTTTAGATGCATTTATCTGACATTCTTTGGTCCATTCGAGCCGGATGACAACATATCTGCGTCCTTGGGGGGAGGACCACGCCGATTGAAGTCTGTCGACAGCCCGTGAGACTAGGTCTGCGGAGGAAAGTCCGTCGTAGTGAATTCTACGCCGGCCAATCGACTGGTCTGATCCCTGGGTCCGGATTGACGTTATCCGTAAACCAGTCAGACCACAACAACAAGGCAAGTAAAGCGCTTTTACAGGGGTTCGAGTCCCCGAAGTGGCCCAGAATTCTGAGGGACAGGTTCAAGTCCTGTTGCCTGAAACACGTGTGGGTTTGAAGTCCCGGAAAAGTCCAGAATTCTGTATAAAGGTGTAGGTTCGAGTCCTGCAGCCTAAAACGCGTAAGAGGGTTCAAGTCCCTAAAAGGCCTATTAAAATTTAAAAATAAATAAAAATAAAGTTTTTTTGGTGTGAATGTGTGTGCCTGTGTGAAAGGAGTGAACTTGTTCGAAACAGTGGGCAGCTGGAAACCTTGCGGTGTTAACACAAGGCTGCTTGTTGAAGTAGAACAAGATTTCATCTCATTTGGCTTTAGGTGGAAGGAACCCAGAGTCTAAAACGTGTTTTGCTCCTGGGAGGACCCTAAACGTGTGACCGGATCAGACAATAGGTCTGACCTAGAAGCTTGTTGCACGGGGAGTGAAATTCGGTCCTGAGAGAAATTCTCTGTTGGTTCTGATCACACTCTGTGACTAACGTAAATAATAAAAAAAATAAAAATAACAAAAAACAAATGGGGAATTCGAATAGAAAAGTAGAATTAACAGGGGATTCAAAATACATGGAAAGAGCTCATCCAGGCTCAACTACGTTCTTGAGAAAATGGGATAAAAACTACAATTTTAAGGGGAATCTTGGAGTACAGGCATGTACTGAATTAGTTCAAAGATTACAAATTAAAAACAAAATAAAAAATAAAAAAGAAACAAAAAGTAGTGAAGAATTAATTTGTGCTAAACTGTGGTTAAATGAAGCAACAAAAAGAAAGAATGGCATTCAGAAAAGTAAAACTAGGGAAGCATGTCTGATTGCTAAAAAAGAGGATGATGAATCAGTTGTGATAAGACCAAGACCCCTGCAGCAGGCTGCAGCTGAGCTGCAGGGTGAGCGGGGACGTGATGAAGAAGGGGGGGAACAGAATCCAGCTGTTTTCTCACCCCCTCCTTATGAGGGGCCAACTGCTCCTTCCTTGACGGGTCTTTACCCGCCACTGACTGATTTAAATAAACCAGAAAAAGAAAAAATGATGTTAAGAGGAAAAGGGAAAAAACTTGAATGGAGTAAAACTATGGGGGTTGGTTTGGAAGAAGCTGGAGGGTCATCTGAAATTGCTGAGACATTTCCAATGATTGAAGTGCCCAATCCTAGAGCTGGAGAAGATGGCCAGAGACCTACACTTCTTGTGTTTAGGACCTGGACAGTGGAGGATGTTAAGAAGGCAGTAGAGGGAGTTATCTCTCACAGGGAAAATCCACATGATTTTCATGAGCAAATGATGGAAGTTCAGAGAGCTTATCATCTGAATGGCATTGAATGTCAACAAGCATGGATGACTGCTATGAAAGCAGACTGGGCAAAAGTAAAGGGAAATTGGAATCCTATGAATGATGACGATCCACCCAGACCTCTTCCACATAACAGTCAAGAGTTAATTCAAAGTCTTACACTTTTAGGACAAAGAATTAGAGAAGCCTTTCCAATGAGACCTGATTATGGAAAGATTGGTCAAACTAAACAAAAAGATGGAGAGTTAGTGTCTGATTTTAGAGTCAGATTTGAAGAAGTTTTTAAAGCTAACAGTGGACTCAGAGATGATGATAATGATGATGGTGCCTATAGACAGCAGCTGAAACAAGCCTTACTGCAAGCTATGAGACCAGAGATTGCAGACTGGATAAGGAAGCATTACATTGATCTACCTACAGGAGCACTACAACAGTTTATGAATTTTGCTGTTCATGCAGAAAAAGTGATGGTGAATAAGAAGAAATTTAGAAATCAAAGTGTAGATACCTTTTGGCAGGAGGAAAGTAGTGATGTGTTTTTTGGAAGGAACATGAACAGAGGAAGAAATCGTGGACGTGGCCAAGGGCGTGGTCGTGGAAAAGGAAATTTTAAAGGAAGTTTTAGAGGAAGGTTTAGAGGAAGTAGCAACAGAGGGTCAGAGCAGGTTGATGATGGATGTTGGATTTGCGGACAGAGAGATCATTGGCTGAGAGATTGTCCTGAAAGAAAGAAATCAGATTGACTAGATGGTAGAAGTAATGTCAAGATTAACAATGAATCTGAACCAGAAATTCAACCAATTTGTGATGAATTTTTAGATCTCACTGAAGTTTGTCTTATGGAAAAGCCAGAAATAACTCTTTATGTTCAGGGACAACCGTTTGTTTTTCTTTGTGACTCAGGGGCTTGTAGAACTGTGATAAAAAGTCATTACAATGATTTTCCTAAGTCAAATAAAACAATACAAATGAGATCTGCAGATGGTCAAATTGAAACTAAACATTTGAGTAAACCAGTTTGTTTTGAAAATCCTGACACTAATGAAACAACAAGCATTCCTGTGGTTTTAGCACCAAACTGTCCTTTTAATCTTTTAGGGAGAGATGTCATGATAAGATTAAAGTTAGGAATTTACCCCACCAGAGAAGGGGGGATGCAAGCACGACGTTGCCCAGATACAGACATCTGTGTGCTAGAAGGCAGAGGTGAACCATACTATTATTGGACTTTAGATCTACCGAAAACTGATCTTGGACAGACTGCAAAAAACTTAATGGAAAAAGCAAAAGCCAGAGTGTCACCCCATGCAGATTTTATGTCTCCAGAAAATCTGTATGTCATGTTAAGATGCAAAAAGTCTCCTGGCCCTGACAGGAGATATGATGAAGCAGTGAGTAAACTAGGATTTCAAAAATGTACAATAAATGATTTTTATTGGAAAGATGAAACTAGTTTCTGTACTGTGACAGTTACACCAGAAGCAAAAAATTTAATGTATACAGAAAGACTGACAAATTGGAAACAGATGGCAGATGCAGTTCCATTTATTTCTTGTTCTAAAGGTTCACGAGAAAAATGGGAAGAAATGAAAGAACATGTGCAGGAAGTGACCTATACTTTGGACTGGCAGACTGATCCGGAAACTGGGATTTCTACCAATCCTGAAACTAAGTTTAAAAGGATTGCATTAAACTGGGTAGTGATTACACAGGCTAATGCGCATCTGACTGACAGAAGAAGCTGAGTGAAAATTATGTTGACAGAGGAAGAGGAAGATTCTCTTAAAGATCTTCCACAGTCACTTTGGACTAAAGGGCCAGCAGATGTAGGGTTAATTAAAGGATGCCCACCAGTGGTCATTAGAGGGAAGACAGAATATACTCCACGGAAAAAACAATATCCTTTAAAGGATGATGCAAAAGAGGGAATAAGGCCTGTGATAGATGAACTGTACAAAGCAGGAGTGTTAGTACAGTGCCCAGAGTCACCTTGTAACACACCAATTTTCCCAGTTAAAAAGGCTCCTCCTTCTACATCTTGGAGGATGGTTCAAGATCTGAGACCAGTAAATGATGCAGTTGTACAAAGAGCACCTAATGTACCAGATCCTCACACTTTGTTAAATACCTTAGATCCAAGAGCAGAATGGTTTTCAGTAATCGATCTAAGTAATGCATTTTTTTCAGTCCCCTTACACCCAGATAGTCAATATTGGTTTGCATTTACTTTTGAAGGAAAGAAGTACACTTATACAAGACTACCTCAGGGCTATGCAGAAAGTCCTACCATTTTTTCTGATGCTATTTCAAACTGTTTAGCGGGATTTGAGCCACCTATGAAAAGTCAAATCATAACTTATGTAGATGACATTCTCATAGCATCAACCTCACAGGAGTTTTGTAAAAAAGACACCATAGCTTTATTGACTTATTTGGCAGAGACTGGAAACAAAGTAAACAAAGACAAATTACAGCTATGGACCCCACAAGTTAAATATTTAGGCCATACTTTAACATCTCAGGGTAGAAAATTAAATGAAGACAGAAAAGTGGCGATTTTATCAGCACCACAACCCTTAACAAAGAAACAAATGATGTCATTTTTAGGGTTATGTAATTACTGTCGCATGTGGATTCCAAACTATGCTGAAATAGCAGCCCCACTGCAAGAATTGATTTATGAAGCACCTATGGCAGCTTATGATAAAATTAAATGGACAGAACAAGGTGTAAAAGCATTTTGTGAATTAAAACAAGCATTAGCCAGAACAACAGTGTTAGCTCTTCCAGATTACAGTAAACCTTTCAGTCAAACTGTAGACTGTAGAGATGGATTTATGACATCTGTTTTGTTACAAAAATATGGAGATAAACAGAGACCTGTGGCATTTTATTCTTCAAAATTAGATCCTGTAGCAAGAGCAACACCTCCTTGTGTTCAAGCAGTGATAGCAGCAGCAATGGCAGTGGAAAGCTCAGCTGAAGTAGTGCTTTTCCACAAGCTTACTCTGTATGTGCCGCATGCAGTTTCAGTTTTACTATTACAAACTAAAATGACATTTTTATCACCAGCAAGACACTTATCATGTTTAGCTACATTGGTCTCACAGCCTCACCTGACTGTTGAAAGGTGTACTACATTGAATCCAGCTACGCTGATGCCTACACCAGAAGATGGAGAACCTCACAATTGCTTACAAGAAACAACTTTAGTTTACAAGCCGAGACCAGACTTATCAGATGTACCACTAACTGAGGGGGAAATAGTTTTTGTTGATGGGTCAGCAAAGAAAGATGAGACAGGCAGGAACAAAGTGGGTTTTGCTGTTGTAACTCAAGATAAGGTTTTGAAGGCAGGACCCCTGCCCGGAAATTACTCAGCACAATCAGCAGAGTTGACAGCCTTAACTGAAGCATGCAAACTGTTTAAAGATAAGCCAGTTTCGATCTATACTGATAGCCAATATGCGTTTGCTACAGTGCATTTGTTTTGTCAACAGTGGAAGAACAGAGGGTTTAAAACGTCAACAGGAAAACCAGTAACGCATGTAGACTTACTGAAAGAATTATTAACTGCTGTAATGTTACCATCTAAAGTGGCAATATGTAAATGTGAGGGACACACACGAAGAACAGATCATATTTCTAAAGGAAATGCCTTTGCAGATGCAACAGCAAAGCAAGCTGCAACAAAAGATGTAGAAATATGCACAAATGAGGATGTGACTGCGGATGCACCCGCTGATGTTTTAAAGGAAATGCAACACAGTGCACCGAAACAAGAAAAAGATTTATGGTTGAAAAAGGGAGCAAAGTTGGAACAAGGTCTTTATGTCAGCACAGAAGGTAAACCTATTTTACCAAAATCCATGTACAAATGGGCAGCAATTTTGAGTCATGGGCCTTGCCATGTCTCAACAGGGGGGATGATGAACTTATTAGAGAAATATTATACAACTTATGGATTTATTCTCTATTCAAAAAATTTTTGTAAACAATGTGTAACATGTATGCGTCATAATCCCCAAGGCAATGTTAGACCTAAGAGAGGAAAATTTCCTGAACCACCTTTTCCTTTCCATACAATCCATATGGATTTTATTGAATTGAATAAAAGCAAGGGATTGAAATATTGTTTAGTGATTATTGATGCATTTTCCAAATGGGTTGAAATTTTTCCATGTGCAACACAAGATGCTATTACAGTAGCTAAAGCTATTTGTAAAAGAATAATCCCAACTTTTGGCATACCACAAGTGATAAGAAGTGATAATGGTACACATTTTGTAAATCAAGTGATAGACAAAATGGCTCAACATCTTTGTATTGATTTAAAGAGACATTGTAGTTATCACCCACAGAGTGCAGGATTAGTTGAGAGAACTAATGGCACTATCAAATCAAAGTTAAAGAAATGCATGGAAGAGACAAACAGACAGTGGCCTGACTGCATAGACTTAGTTCAACTAAGCATGCGTATCACACGCACAGCAGGTCAACCTTTAACGCCTTTTGAAATGTTGTATGGACGTTCTTATAGGTTACCAGACCTTGATCCTACACAGCAACATTCTCCAGATGATGATGCAAATTTAGTGGATTATTTGAGAAAAATGTTTACCACTAAAGATGTGCAAAGGACAAATCAAGTGCCAGATTCCTTTTTATCTCCACAGGACACTTCACCAGTGCAGGTTGGTGACTGGGTGTTTGTGAAGGCCATAAAAAGGAAGTGTTGGTCCAGCCCACGTTGGGAAGGGCCATTCCAAGTCCTGCTGACTACACCAACAGCTGTCAAGATCGCTGAAAGGACGTCTTGGATCCACCTGTCACACTGCAAGAAAAAGCATCTGGGTGAGGCTAATTCCAACTGCTAGGTGGGGAAGTCTGACTACAAAGGGAGGCAGCCGTATAGAAGCTGCTTGTCTCAACGTCAGCGAAGCCGAGCGATCCACCTAGTCTTAGGGAAGAAAGCACACCAGAACTCTTTTGCACTACACGGATCCTACACTGTTAGAGGACTTGAGGAGGTGATGTGCTAGTAACCTCTCCCTCCCGAAGACAGGCACATATCCACCATGGCGTGTCCAACTGGGCTAAGAGACAGTTTATTTTGTTTACTGTTCCTGCTATTCCTGACAGGAGCCACCACATGGATTTGGTTCTTTTGGAATCATTATCCACCTGCAAGAAGAACCACCAACGAGGAAAGACTAAATGTTTCTCGACGATGGCTGAGTATTGATGAACATGATGTTTTGAATAGTCCAAAAATGAACATAACTCACCTGTATATGACAAATTCTTGGTATAGGTATGTTATGTTACTGGCTAAAGAAAGGAATAGATCTGATTGCTATGTTTGTTCTGTAATTCCAGCTTCATCCCTACATCCTAATTTGCAGGCAAAGCAATTTTCTGAGTGGAAAAGCGACTGTGTTATTGAATATAGTACCAGAGGGTATATTAGTACTGGAGCCGTCACCACTTCAAATGGTACTCTTGTAAGACCAAGTTGCAAGAGTTTGTATCAGTTTAAAAAACTGAAATTGACAAAATCATTAGCTCCATATGCTAGTGTGGAACCAGGAACTGTGTTTCCACATTGCGTAACTAACAATGGCACAGAGTTTTTAGGAACTTTGCCGACAAAGATGTGTCATGAACTTCTTGTTCCCTTCACAGTCCAGATAATCAATGACAGAGTTTCCCATGGTTATGCAGTTCCCTGCCCCAGAGGACGTTGTGTTGGATCTAATCCAGATTTAATGCCAGGTAACAATGGTACTTATGTGGTTGATCAAATGTTTTGGTTATGTGGGCAGGCCCTCTACCTCAGTCTGCCTAGAGACTGGAGTGGGATTTGTGCTCCCGTAAAGGTCACAGATCACACTTTCATAGTTTCTGCAGTCCATGAGCCTCACCTGCGCCACAGACGTAACCTTATTGATGTCAAGCCACATGATTCCATTTGGGGATCAGATGTACCTGGAGACCATAAACTCTGGAATACGGGGCAAAAGGTAACTATGGCATTGTTTCCCTGGGTAGGAACTGCTAAAAACGCTCTCAGAATTGAGACCATTGATTATCGATTAGGTTTATTTTTGAACGCTACAATTAAAGCATTTAAAGGCTATAATGAAGAAATGTCAAGCATGAGACTTATGGTTCTACAGAACAGATTGGTTTTGGACTTATTGGTTGCTCAGGAGGGAGGTGTTTGTAAAATGTTAAATGACACCTGTTGTACATTTATTCCTGACAACACCGATGAAGGTCACAGCGTCACTGAAGCATTACATCAACTTGAAAAGGTTCAGCAGGCAATGCAGGATGACAGGAAACCCCAATCTTGGGATTTCTTCTCCTGGTTTGCTTTTGGTTCCTGGTGGCAACTTTTGTTAAAAATAGTGACACCTATTCTTATGGTACTGATCATATGTTGTGTGTTCACTATGTGCATTTTTCCTTGTATTCAATCTATGATTTCCAGAGCAGTGAATGGTGGAGTACAAAGTGTTCTTCTGAGTCAAGAATACAACTTGTTATTAAAGGGAGAACAAGATGACTGTAATGATTTTGAAATTGAAATGACTTGAAAAAAAAAAAAAAAAACTTCTCATCTGAGTGTAAATTGAAAGTGTTATGAAAATGAAGATGTCACAGAAAACTGAAAAGAGATGTGATATTGGATGTGAGATTTTAACATTTATCAATGATAAACAGGAGGGAGTATGTGAAGGAATTTGTTTTATTATTATCATTGTTTAAATGTATTTCTTTAAATGTTAACTCAGATTGACCTTTTTACCTCTTCTGAAAACAGTTCTGTGTGTTTGGTCATCTGCTTCTCATGCCCAGCCAGGAACAGGGGGGTTTTACGACACACTGTCCTCAGCTGATAAGTGATACTGTTTGAAGTTAGAATCCACCAAAGGGGTCATTGTATGACACCCCCTAATGAACTTTTCCTCTTTGTTTTGAAAATGTTACCTCCTTCTTGTGTTCTTAATAAAAGGTGCACAGGGAGAGCAGAACCTTTGAGAAGAGCAGCGTGTTGGTTGTTTTCTGTCACACTGGCTGCTTCTCCCTCGTGCATGAGAAACTTGATTCTTGCTGTGGTCTATTATTTCTAATTGTGTTTTTCTTTAATGTTTAGATGCATTTATCTGACACCCAATCACTCAGCCAAGCTCTTCGTTCTACACTTTGCTTTCAGTGCACAATGCAGGATTTTCTTCGGAATAAAGCCGAGGAGGAGAAAACTCTTGAAAGCATGTGCTCATGCAGGCACATATAAATGTTGGAACATATTTCTGGGGTGATTTAGGTCCTGCTAGGTCTTTCTAACTACTGAGGCTGCTGAATTTGATTAGGGCTTGAAAGAATGAGCTTCTTTCTTTTATACATCTGAGCTCAATTCCAGCAAAATACTGCACTCAGCTGGCAATTAATCAAATATTGCCCCCGTGCAGTATGATAGCTAAAAATGTTCTGGGCGGTAATAAAGAAATATCTTTGGAGTGTAACATACATTAATGTCATTGTGCTGACCCCTCAGTGAAATTCGATTATGGTGAGATCAGCGTGGGTGGGGTTGGGATGGGGGGCATCCACTTGGGACTCAGCTATGGACAAAGACAAGCTTTCAGCTAATCTTTTCTAATGAAAACACTGGATGCAACAGAGAGGAAAAGAGAGGGGAGATTCCTCCAGACAGCTCTCTCTGCCAGATCATCAGGATAATGTGCTCTCATAGGTAGTTTGGGGTAATCGAGCTTTAGGAAAATGAATGGACGAAGACAGAAACACTCATTTGCTCAGAAAGGAAACAACAGTGTGGTAAAATGTGTTCAAATGTGAGATTGGACTGCTGCGTGGTGTTGTTTGATTTTTTTTCTTTCTTGTCTCCATCACTGCCTCTAAGGTTTTTCAGAGTCAGTCCCACCATGTCCCTAACAGTTTAGATATGTTCTGTTTATGTCTGTTCATTTGTAAAGGGCTTCAAGGTTATCACCCCAGTACCAGTACATTAGATATATACAGTAACCACTTTGCACAGTTGCGAGACTAAAGAAAAACCACTTAGAATGGGTTTTTAGGCTGTTTCTAAGCAATTTTTGTGGAGCTCCAAAACAGCCAGGGGGAGGAGGCTTTAACTGTAAGGCAGTGCCGTTGCCTAGTGATTTGTATATTGAGCTTACAAACACGTTAACTTGTGAATGGCAAAGGTTTTTCCTGAAGAATATTAACAAAATTAATGAAATGGGAAAGTCAACTTACCATCTGTAGTTTATACTTACATGTAAGTGTGCCTGTATTCTGTAGTTTCTCATCAAGGACCGAACCAGCGCAGACTCTACAGTGACCTGATGTCAACATACAACCCTCTGGAGAGACCAGTCTACAATGATTCTCAGAGCCTTACCGTCCACTTTGGCCTCAGCCTTTTGCAGATTATGGATGTGGTACGGTATTTATTAATAGAAATGTTGTTGTACTTTTGATTAGATTCATTTATATCTCATTAATCAATCAGTCCATGACGGAAAGTTTAATTGATTCAGTTTTAAATTAAAAACAGATGAGATACATACAGTAATAGATAAATACACTTTCACATTAGGATGAAATCCTCACCCATATCTGTACAATAGGATAAATGCCAATTTCCTGGACATAAAAACATTCAAATATGAGTTTTGATGTCTTCAAACTGACAATGCAACAGAAAACCTCAATTCAGCTGGAGGTACAGTCCTGAAATTTTATAATCAAACGACATAAATATAACAACAGGAAGTATTTATATTGTTTATTACAACAAAACTAAGGTATAAATCTTCTACAGTGTATCAGTGTTTAATTTGAGAAAAATAACTGTCTTCATATGTTTTTGCTATATAAATATACTTTTTTCCCAACAGGATGAGAAAAATCAAGTTTTAACAACCAACATTTGGCTGCGACTGGTAAGACAGTTTTCTTGATAACATAGGCAACCATTTACAGAAATACGTCTACTAATATCAAAGTGTAAATCGATGATTTTTCTTGGAATTTTTATTCTGCTTGTGGTAAAGTTATCCTCTTCTTTGCTACTTGAGTATCTCAGGGAATGCACAGAATGAATATTTAACTGCGTCTTCTTGTTTTTTTTCTTCTTTGTTATTTATTTTCATCATTTGCATAATCACATAATCCCAGAATAAAAAACAGTCTTGTTTTTCTTTAAGGATGCACTGCAGCTGTTCCGTTTACTTAAAAAAGTGTATGGTAGTAAGTAGTACTGTTCCCATAATAAACTTATAATATTGGCTATATCTAATGTTGGGGGAACAAAGTGTTGCTGTTTCTTTTGTTTTTTTTTTGTAATTTTAGGCGGCTGTGGTTTTTTTGTAGAAATCATCTAGACCCGTGGTATCCAACCACCGGGCTGCGGACTGGCACTGTTCTGTGGATTAATTGGCACCGGGCCACAAAAAAAACAATAAATTATGCCTGGTTCTTTTTTTTTCTTTTAATTTTTGACAATGTTTTATTTTAAAAGATCTTTTATTTTGAAAAATAACCGAATTCTGGTTGGAGGCCCGGGGGAAGACCCAAAACATGCTGGAGAGTTCACGTCTCTCGGCTGGCTCGGGAATTTCCAGGGGACCCTCAGCCAGTCTGGAGAGATGGAAGTCTGGACATGTTTTTTTTAGACAGCTGCCCCGCGACCCACTGAATTTTGTGCTTTTTTTTGCATCAACATTTGTTCAGTTGTATTTCCATGAGATAGACCCCGTGAATGTTCAGATTGTATCTGTGTTGTAAAAATATTCCACAGCTTGAAATCTTCATAGTATAAAGGCCCGTACACACCAGGACGAATATTCGCCAGGCGTTATTCGCCAGCGTTTTTCGCCACGTTTTTTGTGTTCACACCCAGGCGATTTTCGCTGACGATGAGTGGAGTGAACATGCAATTTCATTCCCTGACATTAGATGGCGCTTAATGTAAAACAGAAATACTCCTGTACACAAGGTGGCGCTGCGCAACTTTACGCTTCTTAAAGTCGCTTTTCACTCAGAAGAAGAGAGCAAGTATTTACGCGCTTGTCAGAATAATACAAAGAAAACATGAATATTTCAAGCACCAGTAGCTCCAACTGGTGCTTGGTTCGGGGATATTTTAGAATGTCCGTCATTATTGCTTCGCGGCAGCGTAGACGCTACTTGGCGTCTATCTTCTTCGCTGGTATGTGTGCTCAGCAAGGCAGTTTTGTGTTTGAGCGCCCCCAAGTTGTGTTTTACTGTAACTTCAGAAGCTCCAGACACGTGAGCAAAAGCGCCATTCTCATTGGTTGAGTAGATTTCGACGCGATGCGTCGAAAAAAAAAAACGAACCCGAGGCGTTTTTTTTTTTTGACGCTTTAACGCGTGGCATTTTTTCGCGTCGGTGTGCACACTCTCGTTGGTGCCCTTTGTTTAGTCACGAGGCGTTAAACGTCGGCGAAAATCGCCGGCGAAATTCGTCCCGGTGTGAACGGGCCTTCACATGTGCAATATTTTCAGAGGCCAATTGTGATTTGCTATTCAGGGAATGTGATTCTGAGAAAAATATATATTTTCTTTGTCAGCATCACAACACAAAGACCACACAACTATTTTCTAAATCCCATTTACTAAAGATAAAAATTGATTCTCTTCTACTTGCAGAGATGGTTAAAATATACCCTGGTGACTAGCCTCTTCCTTTTTTGATTCTGAAAGAGCGAAACATCAATGTCTCCTCTGTGGAGTACGATGAAGAGTTTCAACACGCATATTCTAGTGCAGCTTGTCTATTCTGTGACACCGGTTCCCTGCTGCTGCATCGTCAGCAAGCGCTAGCAAGGCTGTTTGGCCCACTCTAAATCATTGTGGAATCACAGCAGCAGTCTTAGTCTTTACCACACACATAAACACACACTCATCCAGTCAAAAAAGCACGGGCAGCATTCACAGTGTGTGTCTGAATAGATGTCTCAGTCATTGGGCTAAAATGAAATCTATAGGAAGAAGAAAAGAATGTGGTTGATTTTTGAACAATTAATTAATTATGACCTTATCTGTTTTTAATCTAACCTAATAATTATTGTGAAAAGCTTCATTTTGAAGTATTTTCAATTAAATGTATGACATTACGAAACAAAATTGAATAAAAAAAATTGGTCTTATGAAGTTTTTTGAAATAACAGACTTCCAACCATTGACTGTATATGATGACTGGACTGAAAAATCCCTCCCCCCTTGGGTATTAAATAGGAAGTACCCGCTCATCCCAAAAAGCTGGAATCCCATAGATTCTATTGTGAAATACTCAGCCATTACTCATTCACTATTTGTAAGAATAACCAATTTTGCTCTGTGACATATTTTTAACATGTTCACATTTTTTTTCATGATACGCTTCTCTTTAGTTCAAATTATTCAAATTATAAACTGTCCGATCAGATGCCTCAATCATGGTAAGCGGTCTTGCGTCAAACGTTTGAAGCTTTGATTAACAGATCTTCCTGAGCCCACTTTCAGTGGTAGGGGTGTGGCCTTCTAACATGCTGACTTCTGATTGGACAGAGTGGTTGCGATAGAGATGTGGACTAAGACAGACACAGACCAATCACAGCTTACTGAGGACGTCTGTTTCTAACATGGTGATGGACATATCGCAGAAAAATGGCAACTGAATTGACTTCATTTGGTTGGAACAGGGAGTAATTTTCTATGGGAGACGCCACACTCACTCTGTCCAGGACTACCGGTACATATACAGTCAATGCTTCCAACCTTTTACTTTTGCACGACCAGTTTCGACAATAAGGAAATAAAAACCAAACAGAAAACATCAGGTCCAGAGTGCTCTAATTTAACAAATGAAAAAAAAAATTGAGAACACTTCTCAAACAATATTGACCACAAACCTTTTATTAATACCATAATTCAAATGTATATAAATGCTATTTCACATATATCTTTACCAGTTTATCAATTTATCACAACAGCAAAACAGTAGAGAACTTGATTGGCTCTATACTTTCCTTTAATCAGTTTGAATTTGAACATTTTGAAGACTTGGGTGGTTCAGAAAAGGAAAAAGAGAAGAGAATATAAGAAAGAGGGAAGTAGACACAAAGAGGTGACACCAGAGGAAATGAACTATTAAGACTCTAGACTTTGTTTCTTTTGCCTTATTATCTGGACAAAATCAAGCAGGAAGAGGTGAACTTTCCCGCTAACATCCTTTTATTTTGTTCTGGACACCACTGGAAACACAAATTCATATGATGATTTCTCAGATCGTAGCAGCACTTCAGCCTTCGCCAATTAGGAGCTTCGCACTCCGTTATGTGAAGCAGCTGCCGTTCCCAAGAAAAAAAGCTTGTCCGCAGTTAATCCGAAGGAGGACCGCAGAAGGCGGAAATGCTGCTACGTAGTCCTGAGAAGCTATGTAAAACCATCAGAAGTTCACAACCATCACAAAGCCCTCTTGTCTGCCGCTAACACAAAGCTACACTGCTCCTAGACATGTCTGTTTCTCTTAGCAGCCGGACACACGGAGAAAGCACTGATGTCATCGCCCCGCCTCCCCTCTGGAAATGCTTATTCGAATTGAATAATGCGACAAGGTTCGCGGGGTGGATGTTAAAATGAAAATGCAATCCCGTATTTGTATTTTCGTTTTAATTATGACACACAATAAGCGGTTTTTAAGTAGAAAAGGAAAAAGCATTTTGAAGTATTGCTTTTTCATTTTATTTTTGAGTCATTTGATGTAGTTACATTTTGGAAATGAAAAAGCATTTCTGTTAATTCATTTAATTGTCAAATTAGACATCTCTAAAGGAATTTTGCCACACATTTACCAGAGAACTTTTTGAAAATGAAATGTCAAATACCATTTTCTTTATCATTTTAATTAGGTGACAGAATAAGCAGTGTAGAAGAAGGAAATGAAAAAGCATTTTGGTGGATTGCTTTTTCTTTTTAATTTTGAGTCAAAAAATGCATCTTCATTTTGAAAATGGAAAAGCATTTCTGGTTTTGACTTTTATTTTTAATTATGCTACAGAATCGCTTCCATAATTCAACGAAGGAAGATCATTTCCTATTTGACATGGCTTATATGGATTAAGTTGGAAATCAGCCCAAACGATTGAAACAACACAATTTTCTTAAACCTTACAGCTGGTTTGTGCTTTTTAATGAGATCAGTACAGTTAAATTGATTTTAGTACTTAGTGATTTAAAAGGATCGTATGGAACGCAAACGTGTGACAATAATCAGTCAGATTGTCAGAATTAAGATCATGGCACGGAATCAACTAAGACAGCTTAAAAGGAAGTATCTGTAAAATGTTAGTGTGCATTGTATAAAAACACAGATCAGCCAAAATGTCAAAAACTACAGCCCAAAAGTCATGAATATGCAGCAACAGATGCTTTCCCTTCTCTTCTTGCATGAATAAAATGTCAAAATTATAAACCTGTTCAGTCATAGATCCTGATAAAAGCTCCTTAGTCCAAACGAGCGGTTTCAAAGAGCATAAACTTAACCCGAGCTCACGTTGCTGACATGTGACCGCAATGTGAAAAAGCTGTTTTAAATCCCTGATTTACCTAAGTCAGACCCCATCCAGGAAATATTTGAGATGCCTGAGTGTAAAACATGAAAAGTACCTAATGTTTTTGCGTTTCACAGTACTGGAACGATCATTACCTGCAGTGGAACTCCTCAGACTATCCAGGTGTGACCAATGTAAGATTCCCGGACCATCTCATTTGGAAGCCCGACATCCTGCTCTATAACAGGTAGGCCTTGCAAAGACAGATCTGCTGCTCTGTAATTGGATGTGCATGGTGGCAGCCTCAGCATGCATGCCATGCTCTCCTCGCGGAATAATGAAGGGACCTTGGAGGAATGATACTGCTTTGGATTTTTGTGTTGCAAAGAAAAAACAAGGCTTTTACTAAATTGCTGGCTTTGATGAGCAAAGAAAAGATACTGCGCAGTATAAAGTCTTTGTTACTAAAATTGTTTTTTTTAAAGGAAGTAGAAAAGATTTAACTGGTAATTAAATGAACACAAAGAGAAATAAGCTTGTTTAAAATAAACTCTCAACAAATTGACAATATAATATAAATTACATTTAGCTCAAATAAAAAGTATTTCAAGTTTAAGCTTGAGCAATGGATAAATGTAGTCTTACTTTTAGCTTTGTGCAATTTTTCTTTTTCTTTTTTGGCTTGAAACAAATCTTGTCAGCATTTACTGAGTGGAGGCTGCTGTGAGTTTGCCTCTAAAATGAGTTGACAGAGTGGCCTTTAAATCTAACACTTCTACATGTTAATTAATTGGAGATCCTGAGAAAGAGTGCAACATTCTGGGTGCTAATAGCACATTATTCAACAGAGCTGGTTGTTGTGTTTGTAAATCAACTCACTTGTGGAAATTACATTTTGTGGTCCCCGCTAAACCAACAGCAGGAATTTTTCCGTTTTGGTTGTTTTTTTCATTTGATTTTCATGAATTATTGAGTTTTTAAAAAACAACACTAAGGAGTAGGTGGCGATGTTATTTTTTGCATTTGCAGATGAATGCAGTTGACAAAAAAATAAAAAACACGATGGATTTTAGAGTTGCTTGTTGCTTTTTTGAGCTAGAAAAATGTTTATGAATTTTTAATTTTAGGCTTTATTAAGAGTCTTTCTTAAATTATCTATTTCTAAGACCATTTTAAAATCTGTCACACTATGTCTACAAAATTTCATCATTTATTAACTATTTACTTTATTATTTTTCATATATTTGGTCAAAAAGTTTACCAAAATACTTTCATGTTTAAACAGGCCTAGTCCAAGTTTTTTTTCTCCAATTTGAAAAAAATAAAACAGATTTTATTATTCTTTTTTTTAATCTAAAATTGAAATGTTTTTTACATTCTAGAATTTCTTTTTGTAAGTTTTTTTCATTACCGGCTGATTGTAAATCACAAATTAGTGTGGCAACACTGAAGTGGGAATAAGGGGAAATGAAAGAGTCATTTATTTTAGTAACCATGACAACTTGATAAACACTTTGCCCGAGTTTGTTTTCATTAAACCTTTTGTGATTTAGAGGAAAAATATAAAGCTCAAAACCTTTTCAAAGGTTTAACATTATATTTCATTCACCCATAAGATCTTTGGACAGACAAAAATTCAAAAAGAAAATGTAAATGTAATAAATAAAGTATATATGAAATGTAGAAAGGATTCTATTTGTTTAACAGTATTTACAAGAAAAGCATTTGCAACATATTATTTTCAGAAGTCTTAATCATTCAATTTTCAGTTCAATCCCTACCCCACTGCAAAAAATAACATAGAATACAGACCAGCATATCAGATTTTGTTTCTTGTTTTTCATTTTTTAGCTAGTGTATTTTTTTTTTATCTTTACTACATGTTGCTCCTTCATCTGATTTAAAGAAACAAATGGTTGCAATAAGGTGGATGAAAAAGTGAGCTACAGCTGTGGCCAGAAGGGACCCGATGGGTCTGTCATGGAGGGTTGTTGCTGGTACCTGAAAAAACGAGGCTTTCTGCAGGGACAGTGTGGGGGCTTAAGGTTGGGGCTGGTGCTGCATCGTAGGCAAGATCATGAAATAAGGTTATTACTCTGTGTCATAAAGCAGCGGCGCCCTGCTCCAAGGGCAGAGCTGTAGACACAAAGGGGGATAAATTCTTATTGAAAAGTGCTTGGAGAACGATTACCGTTTATCTTTTGCACTGAAGTCAATTCTTAAAAAAAAAAAAAAGTTATATAAGTGTGATTCATTAACTTCTTTTGTCCTAGGCTTTTGTTTTTCATTTTGTCCACACATGTGGACACTTGGTTGCATTAATTCACTAAAACATTTTATGGAACAGGAAGGTTAAGTATTGGTGGTATAAAAAAGTATAGGCTGTTAGCAAGGAACAAAGACATTGTGCATCAATATTTGCCCTCTGCTTTGAAGTCATGTAGAAAAGTCTAGATTTTAGATTTTTAACTAAAATTTAGATTTTTTTAATTGGAACCATTATGGCTATGAAATAAACTTGTTTTTAAAAAAAGTGTTTTTAAAAGTATTTTTATCCTCTACCTGGTAGGATCACATTATTCACTCTATAGAATCTGAGGAGACCACAGTGACAGGTACGACAGTCTCAATCCACTATGGGGGACACAGAACATGTGGTGCTTCATTTGTCATTGTCAAACTGAGAGAATCATTTTCTCTGAAACAAGAGAATTTGTTGTTGTTTTAACTTTAGCTCAACTCTACATAAACCTCTGGGGAGTCAATTTAGAAGTATTGGAATGGGTCTATAGGAAATAGAGAGAATGAGGAGAAATGAGGAATGACTTTCATCTGATGTGATGCACGTTTGCTCTATAATTCCACCCACAGCATTAATTCCATACAAAAATAAAAATGTATTCCACCATGTCTGTTCTCTGCAGTTCTTCTTGCTGTATAGATGTACAGCACCATTTCATTTGGTTTGTATTAACCGTAACCTACGTTATGTAACATCAACAGTGCAGATGAAAGATTTGATGCAACGTTCCACACCAACATACTGGTCAACTCCTCAGGCACCTGTTCCTACTTACCCCCAGGTGAGAGCTTTTCAATTGAATTTTTAATTTACAACTTGAAGGCATAATGTACCAATTTCCTTTGATGAGAATCATTTCTCAGGATTTAAAAAACTCTTTACAAAAGCAATTACCCTATTTTTCAGACTATGGTATGAGTCACAATAGCCAAAAATGCAAAAGAAAGAAAAAAAAATCTTAAATAAGTCCCTTTAGAGTATAAGTTGCACTTTTGGGAGAAATATATTTAATAAAATACGGGAACAAGAACGGACACTTCTTCTTAGCTGGCACTAGTATTTTGAAAAGGACGCCACCTTTATGTCACTCCCAAATCCAAGTCCCTGATTGGTCAAAGTTCAACTGGTTTAACTTTTATCATGCATTCAATTGCCAGGCATTTTTGTATGTAGAGCCCAAAAACAGACTTAAATACTTTTGTAGCGACGTGTGAACGCAAGTTTTGAATGCAGAAGCCTGAAACGCACATATATGCACGTTTACATTGACTTTTCAATGGAAGCGGTCACTCAAACTTGGGTTTCCCCAAGTAAGACTGAGCGGCGCTTCTTCTGTGTTGCTGTCAGTAACAACTACTGATACACACACCTACAATGCCCTCTAACAGTTGTTGCTATATACATTTTTTAATCACATCTAAGTCGCACCTCTGGCAAAACTAGACAAAGGGATGGAGGGGAATGCATAAATAAACTACGATCAATCCTCTCCGATATGACTACCATCTGTCAATATTTATTCACGGTATAGACAAAAATGATATTCTAGGAGGGAAGACTGGTGGAAGTAGCTCTGGCTTTTTTCTATAAGGTTGCTAATATTGTCATGAATGTGGTTTGTGGAGGACCTGTATGAATGAGACCAGAAGACACGGTAGAATTTTTAGTATTTTAAGTAATGGGCTTAATTAATAGATGTTTTCAAGAGACTGCTTGAGGATTGGTGGTCATGGAGACCCGCAAAAATATTTTCTAAAAGCTAAATTTGTCTCTAGTCTTTGAAATCATGTTTTTTTAACTATGCTCTGATGATGGCAGTAATCAGCACAGAAGTAACACAGTGGTTCATTACGAAGGTAATCAGAGAGCTGATGACAGGAATGTCTGATTTCAGAAGGGCTGAAGGGAGTAACAGCTGATTAATTTCTACCACCTCCTGTTGAGGACAGATAATATCTGTCTGCACAGAGAGGATCAAGAGGACTGGATAGACCGGATTGTCACAAGTTTTCTAAAGTGGCTCACAAACTAGTGTTTGAAAAGGCTATAGATGAAAAGAGAAATACTTTTCAATCACTTTATTTATATAGAACTTTTCATCAACGTGCTGACGTAACCGCAACAACAATAAAAGACAAACATTGAATGGAAGGGAACGCTGTGGCTAAAATCTGGGGAGGCACTGCATAGATTTACGGTAAAAAGTTCAAAATGATAAACAACAAAAGTCATAAAATACTTAAAAACTCCACAAATAAATAAACAAATTGATTTGACGAGTCATTTTAAAGCTAAGTTAAAAATGTGTCTTTAATTTACATTTAAAAATCTCCATAGAAGCAGGAACCCTCAGATTATCAGTATATTTAATTTCAGCATATTTGTCACTTCAGATGTTATTTTCTGTTTCAGTCAGTAACTCAATATTGTAAACTAATGGATTACATGTAAACAGTAATACCAAGTACCATATTTTTCTGACAATACTGTATTTCGCTCTGGAGTATATGTCGCAGACACAGAAAATGCATCATAAAGAAGAAAAGAATGTAAGTCACACTTTTGGGAGAAATGTATTTAACAATAAATGAGAACTAGAACAGACATTTCATCCTGAAAGGAAAATCATTGTGACAGATTATATTACAGCAATAGACTAAATATCTGCATGCTTCACTACTGTAACTGTATTTAACCCAGTGAATATCAGCACAACATATGAACAATTATTAAGATAACCATAGCATAAAGAACAAGCTAACAAGTCAACTAAACTCATTATCGCTTTAAATCCCTAAATGCATTGAATTCTTCATCAACTTTTACTCTGCGTTGTTGTCAGTTGCAATTACTGTTACCCACACCCTACAGTGCCCTCTAGAGGTTGTTAGTAGGAAAATAATGAACGCATGAGCCTAGTCATTTCTTTTTTAATCGCATAAAAGTTACACCTGGGCATAAGTTGCACCGCCAGCCAAACTATTAAAAAATGTGACTTGTATTCCAAAGAATATGTTAATCCGTAATGTATTACAGTTTGGAAGTAGTTCAAGGATTCCTTGATAAACTTCTCTTCCCCTTTTATCCCTGGCCTGACAAAAGCCCTAGCCCTGTTTTCCATCAGCATCTTAATCAACAGCAACATAAATAGCTCTTTCGCTGAATTTCTTCAGTGCCTCTGCCACAAGCAAATTACCCCTTAACTTATTTCAAATGAGTCCTCACTGAATTCCTTATTGGAGAGTAAGTGGTCATATTGCATGAACCAGACACCACTACCATATACAAATGCATGCGTGATCAACAGGGATAAAACCTTTGAATTTTATATTAATTAATTTATTTATTTTTGTGTGAGCGTGTCTGAGGTTCGTTGCAGTGAAAAATGGTCCCTCTATCTGTTTGATCCTCTTCTGTTTATTTCCTCTCCATCTTTTTTACAGCCTGTGACAAAGGACAGGCCTAATTTCCTGCCAACTGCTGATATCTTTCTTAAGTGCCAGTGGAAATTTGTTTGGTGGCTTCCTGATAAATTACCTCTTCTCTCATCCCGTTGTCCTTTTGATTTGACAAAGTGGATGGAACCATTTGTACCATTACAGTCTTTCTTATGTCTGCCTTTTAGACATCATGGAATGTGATTTTTCAATTTATGTCTCCTTCTATTTGTTAAAGCAAAAAAGTGATCTTTCTCGACTTTTCATGTTTTCCTTTCATTCCAGGAATCTTCAAGAGCACCTGTTATATTGACGTGCGCTGGTTCCCCTTTGATGTCCAGAGATGTGAGCTGAAATTTGGCTCATGGACATATGGAGGCTGGTCCCTGGACTTAAAGATGCTGGAGGCAGATGTGTCTGGTTACATTGCCAATGGAGAGTGGGATCTTGTTGGTAAAAGTACCATCCTGTGACCCTGATATTTCTCCCTATGACATACACATGTGCCTAATTGTCCTTTTGCAGAGGTTCCTGGACAAAGAAACGAGCGTTTTTATGAGTGCTGCGATGAGCCATACCTTGACATCACTTTCACGGTGGTGATGCGCAGACGGACCCTCTACTATGGCCTCAATCTGCTCCTTCCCTGTGTCCTGATCTCCACTCTGGCTCTGCTCGTCTTTCTTCTGCCTGCTGACTCTGGAGAGAAGATCTCACTAGGTTTGAGGAACTGAAACACATATATATACACACAAAAAATTCATACGTCCCTTTATACATCCTATACACTCACTGGCCACTTTACTAGGCACATCTGTCCAACTGCTTGTTAACACAAATTTCTAATCAGCCAATCACATGGCAGCAACTCAGTGCATTTAGGCTTGTAGACATGGTCAAGACAATCTGCTGCAGTTCAAACCAAGCAATAGAATGGGGAAGAAAGGCATTTGAAGTGACTTTGAACATGGCATGGTTTGGTGCCAGACGGGCTGGTCTAAGGATTTCAGAAACTACTGATCTACTGAGATCTTCACCCACCACCATCTCTAGGGTTTACAGAGAATGGTCAGAAAAAGAGAAAAACATCCAGTTCTGTGGATGGAAATACCTTGTTGATGCCAGAGGTCAGAGGAGAATGGCCAAACTGGTTCCAACAATAACTCAAATAACCACTGGTTACAACCGAGGTTGGACAATAGAAAATTGGAAAAATGTTGTCTTGTCTGATGAGTCTCCATTTCAGCTGGGACATTCAGATGGTAGGGTCAGAATTTGGTGTCGACAACGTGAAAGCATGGCTCCATCCTGCCTTGTAGCAACGGTTCAGGCTGGTGGTGGTTGTGTAATGGTGTGGGGGATATTTTCTTGGCACATTTTGGGCCGCTTAGTACCAACTGAGCATGGTTACAATGCCACAGCCTACCTTAATATTGTTGTCCATCACTGCATGACCATAGTTTACCATCTTTTGATGACCACTTCCAGCAGGAAAAGGCGCAATGTCACAAAGCTTGAATCATCTCAGTCTGGTTTCTTGACCATCATGAGTTTACTGGACTCAAATGGCCTCCAGTCACCAGATTTCAATCAAATAAAGCACTAGCCTCATGGATGTGCAGCCGACAAATCTACAGCAACTGTGTGATGCTATTATGTCAAAATGGGCCAAACATAGTTTCCAGTACCTTGTTGAATTGATATCACCAAGGATTAAGGCAGTTCTGAAGGCAAAATGGGGTCCGACCCGGTACTAGCATGGTGTACCAAATAAAGTCGCCGGTGAGTGAATGTACCAGTAGTATAGAATATCTCTACTTTTAGCACAGCACAGTAAGTAACTTATTGTTTACGTGATAAAACTGAAGTTCATCATATACATTTGACTAAAGCCATAGTCACAACTGCTCTTATGGGTGGACTGTCTTCGAACAAATCTGTGGAGGGCATGCAGGTGGCCCACAGGAAAAATCAAAGTTTTTGACCACTTATTGAGCCAGTAGAGTGAAAACATTCACACACATTTTTCTATGAGTATACTACAGGTCGTAGTGAATACTTATACAACACAAAAGGGTAAGTAAGGGGGAAATAGGGGAGACACAGGTGTGTTTTACAAAATTTTCATCGTGACCCCTTAGAGTGCATGCGACTAAAGGTTAAAGCATTTTTTCCTGTTGGGTCCTGTAGAGTTCTGTAACAGGTCAGTAAAGGGGTGAAGGCAAACACATCTCTTTGTCCCAAACAGTAAGGGATCACAATTAACCTGCACTGCTTCTTTACTTAGCTATGATGTTCTCCAAATGCTTCAAACACATAAACAGAGTTGATGATTGTTGAACTGATTTGCAGCTGATTATTTTCAAGGAATAAATCGGCACAAAACTGTTTAGTTGCATGTTTCTGTGAACAAAGAAAATAGGATTTCTTTTCTTCAGAAAAAGAAACTGTTTAGCTTCCCACTTACTACTGTAAAAACCAATCAAGCTCAAGGACAAAGCCCCAACAAGGTGGTTTATGCCCTCCACTGCAGTCAGAAGTGCTCTGATCTGTTCATGAAGAAATAAAACAACCTGTCCACAAAGCATGGCTCAGCACAAAGGAGCCACAACAGATGGAGGGCTCTGAGACATTTTCTGTCTCCTGTGTACAGTCCTGTTTTGACATCTTTCCCAGGAGACTGGAGTCCCATCCACACCTGCCACATACAAACAACAGACAATTACCAAATGTCTACACACCTGTCACACTAAAATCCTCACAAAGTAACACAGTATAGGATTCTGATGATCACTGGATCATTGGCAATTGAATCTTTCTTTTTGCATGACTGGTCCACATATTGAAGATCTGTACTATAGCAGTGAGGGACACCACAAATTATTGTATTGATTCAGTACCAAATAAAAACAAGCTAAATATGTTCATCCATCGCCAATACCAGGAGAATTCTTTTCATTGTCACTGGGTTGCTGGAGTCAGGGATATTAGGATTCAGGAAGTTTTGAACAGCTAAAGGGTCCTGAAATGAGGTCCTGAGATGTTGGTTTGTACGTGAGCGCTAGAGGAGGTTCAGAGAGAGCGACGGAAAAAGCACTTGTGATGGTGAAAGTCATGAGGTCCGAGCAAGGATCGTACATGAAAAACAGATAAAAGAAAGTTCTAAAAACTCATGTACGCCTGAATTATCATCAGAGAGTATGCAAAAGTGTGCAATATATATATATATATATATATATATATATATATATATATATATATATATATATATATATATATATATATATATATATATATATATATAGGTGCGTACTTTACTATTTTATCTAATATTTATTTTATAATCATTGATAATTCATAAACTATACGTAGTAAAATACACAAATCTTTGTGAAGTAAAAGTGCAGGATGTGTAGGACAAGTATATACTAGTCATGGCTTGGAATTATGCACCAAAGTTACTTCATTTAACTTCTGATTTGACAACTTCTAATATATCATCAATAAAAAATAATGTTTCTGTGCTCAAAAACTGCACTGTAAAAGTACACAAATCTTTGGGAGGAGATTGCTTTTTTGTGAGTATTAATTTCATTCTTGTAGTAATACACAAACAGAATAGATAAGGCATTTCATTCTGAAAATAGAAAGCAGGGAAAATTGTGTTTCAAGCTCTGCTGTAAAGCGTGTAGCAGGCTCCGCAGCAGGACGGCTGGGTCAGGCGGGGCATCTCCGTTTCTCTTGCGATTGAGGAGGCAAGGGGGGCGACCCGGGCGTCAATAAACGTCCCTGCAAGCTGAAGTGGGAAAGGGGAAAAAAGTGTGTCAGAGTAATTAAACACAGTGACGTATGTCTCTGAGGATGTTTGATTGGCTGTTCTGCATGTCAATCAAGTGACATATTACACAATGAGGATAATGATGTGCTGACAGATTTTTTTTTTTTAAATTTTGATGGCCCTGGATCTATCATCCCATCTGTAATAAGGAACCCCTGATGTCGGCTATGAAATGAAAACCACCATAACTGCACTTCCAACAGCATCAAAAGTGCGTCTTTTAATAAGAGCAACTGCACTGCAGCCAAGAAAAATATTAAACTACTCATCCACTTATCTAAGAGTGTTTGTGTGTCTGTGTCGGTGTAGATCAAAATCAATACTAACAGTATTATCAATATTTGGATCAATCAGCCTACCCCCACTGTGCCAAACCCTCTCTATTCGTCAGCATTTAAAAAGCTGAACTTCCCCACTTTCAACGTTTATGAGCAAAACATCCTTTAGGTGAACCTTTTAAACACCAGCTAAAGAAAAGACACTAACATGACCTAGATGAATTAGAGAACATACACACACATTAAAGCGTATTCACATACTAATTGTAGTCGTTTGGGGCCTCAATATTCCTTTTTAACTACTTGCTGATCATTTAAATAGATTGAACTTTGACCTCCAGCTCTCATAGATATGGATTCCATCTGAATATGAAGCAAGAGAAACCTCACCTCCAGGAGTGAAGCCTTAACTCTGAATCAGAAAATTCCACTTTGGGGTTAGAAAAAAGCATTTGGCCCAAATGAAGGAGAGAAGCTTTGTTCATGGGTTTGAAGCTGGAACGTGGAGTTGACACACAAAGGCTTCTGTACTTGCAAATGTTGTGGGCTGTGGGAATTCTGCCTTCCTTCTAGTCTCTGCCACACAGGTCTGCACACCTTTCAGACCTGCTGTTAACTATTCAACCCATACCCTCTTTTCCTTCTTCCGTTTGGACGTATTCTCATGTGTTGACTGCTGCTTGCAGTTATTGAAGAGTGTTCAATCGTCATGGAGCAGCCAACACACTGAATATCTATATGCCTTTGCTAGGTAACTAGAGAAATGCATCTACACATGCAACTTCAATGTCATTCGTTAATGCTGTTGCTTTATGTCTAAATGAGCGTTTCGGGTTTCCGCAATAAAAATTCTCAAGTTCACGCATCGCTAAGCAGGTTTTTATAACCACGCATTCAATGGTCACTACGTGCAAAACGTGTGACCATTGAATGCGTTTTAAAAGTTAAATCGGGACAAACGTTGACCAATCAGGGACTCTGATTTGGTAGTAATATATGTATGGTGTCCCTTTTAATTCATGGAGTGCAAACCATTTCAAAATTGATCAGAAGAAATTACTAATTGCGGTTTTTGCTCGGACGGAATTATACAGCCCCAACTCTCTCATATATCGTAATAGAGTTGTGAAACAAAAAAAGCCTGGCGTGAGACTCATAAGATTTGGACCACTTGCACCAAACCTCTTCCAACTGTAGGTGGCGGACAAAATCTAGTATGAAGTAGTAAAAGCAAAAGAAGCCCCTCCCTGCTCGTCCAGTGTGAAGACCAAGGGCTAAACAAGTGCTAGTGTCGCCATAGCTTGACATGCTTCCTGTCACGACAAGATGTACCAGTTATTTCCCTGTTGGTTCTGCAATTTTGTAATGAATCTAAATCTTCACAAAAAAATGGGATAAATCCTCTGTCAAAGAGGGTTTTAGAGTAGAGCTGCTGCTCCTCCACATTATCAGGAGGCTGGGATGGCTGATGCTCCCAGAAGTGTTCTTTGTGTAACACAGGAAGGAGGTCCTGCGGCAGATCCTGGATGTGCCGACAAGTTAGCTGTCCTGGGAATGCCCTGATGTTTTCCCAGGATGAGGCCAGAAAAAGGGAATGCCTGACAGAATAATTTCTCACACTCATTCTTAAGTCTTGGTGATACATTCTTTTTGTTTTTTTTTAGCTTTGTAGGTATGTACAGAATGTGAAAAATAATCAAGTGTAACTTGTTGACATTCTGTCAAATGTCAAAGCCAGGGCCTTAACCTCCTATTATCAAAAAACTGCAAGCAAAAACAAAGTTGACTCTTTTTTTCTGCAAAACGTAATGCTCTGACATCCTTTGGATGAGCCAGAGGATTTGTCACTGCTGCAGCCTTAGTCATCATTTCTCCACTCCAACCTCCTGGACATAACTCAATGAGGGGAACAGATAGAGGGGGGAAAATTGATCCAAACTTTTCTGGTCTGAACTCCAACGCGGATTCTCCCTCTGCTTTCATTTTTCATTCACTCAGTTTGCAGCTTCCTCAACTTTTTAAACTGTTGTGTTGCATTTCTAGACTGTTTAAATGCTATGTTATTAAATTAAATATTGCTCCAGGTGTTAATGGAAGCTTTTTCAAAATATTTCATTGACAGAAAAGAGGATTGGAGATGTTTGCAGGCATGAAAGATAAGATAGTCAAAGCAACTCCAATAAAATTGTGTTTTTGGTGATTTTAACATGTTTTTGTAGCATGTTCCTTATGATGACATATATAAAGAAATATTCATATTTTTATTGCTTTTCTGGGTTTTCCTATGTTCAAATTGTTGTGATTCAGGAGCAGATGAAAAATTGTCATTTCAAAAATATTTTAGTTAGGGTTAGTTACATACAAACTACAATCGGTGGGCCTCAAACTCCCTGCTCTGAACTTTCAGCAATGAGGATGGGAGAGGGGGCCGGGTTACACCAAACCAAAAGTCCAGCCCACAACTCAGAGGTTAATTTACAAAAAACTACTACTGCTGCTCAGCAGAAAATATGTCCTAGAAATCGTCACCGGTCTTTTGATTTAGGCTAAAACTGAAAAGACCACTGGAGACACTTAAAATTGTTTAAAAGATGATCAGAGTGGATCTTTACAGAGCTTAATAAACCCGCAAAGTCATAGCAAAGTTTTACCGGGCGAACACTGAGATAGCCAGTCTCTCTTCTTGAGCTACTTGACTTTTATTGTCTAGGATTTTGATACCCGGCATTCATAATTGAAAGAATAAAGAAGTAAAAGTTCAGAATTAGATAAGGGCATTTAGGGGGTGGAGAGAGGGAACCTGCTGCAAATTATAATAAGCCCTAAAAAAAAGAAAGAGAGAGAGACTCATGAATCAACTGTAAGGCTGTCAGCGGCCTTAGTTCAACTTGATTTATTTCTTAGATACAGTTTCAAATGGTTTTAGTTGTGCCAGTAGAAACCTTTTGAAATCTATTTTGCAGTTTTTGAATAAATCACAAAACCCATAGCAGCAAGCAACAATTAGATGAAAAAAAACACGTATCTTAATCGATCCTTTGGTGAGTTTCTGCCAAGATGAGCACCACAGCTGTTATGTACGCTAACGGCATCTTAAAACCCATCATGTATAAAGTCAAGACACTGCCAGTACCTAAATTATTCTGTTTTTCTTCATCAAAAACAGCTTCATATTCAGTTATTCTCTGGGGTAATAAGCAATTCTAGAAAGGAGTATGGTGGGGGTTTTTTTTATTGATGCACTTCCTGTGCGTCCCCATGAACCACAGATAATCAACATGACTGACTGACTTCATTGTCAGCGGATCAGGAACACATTTTATTCTTATCTCAGTTGTCATCGTTGACTTTGGTGCTAGATTAATTAATTAGGAAGGTTTTATCACAGCAGTGTGTAGAGGTGGCTAATGGCCATGGTATGCACGGTACGTGGGAGAGTAGGGAGCTGACATTTATACAGATTGGGGTGTCATAGATGGTTTTCTTTATTAATATGGATTAGAGTCAGATGTATTTAATTAATGACGTGTTTGTGATTAGACATATAAGATCCTTCAATTAAATATCTTGAATGGCAACATGCATGTAAAATGTAAAAATATGCATTTTATTTTGTTCATTTATTTTGTTTAGATTTAGTTTACAGTTTTTGGGGGGCATTTTTCAGTAGGTTATTTATATGTCTAAATGTTTGAATGAATGTTTATACTGGCATTTTATGCTGTGTTCATGAAAACGAATGCATATGAACTCATATATCAACCAGCTTTCTTGTGTAGAAATATTTTATCATGACAGCCTGTATTCACAAATTTAATTTCCTTGAAATTGAGCTGTCATGAAAAAAATGATTTGTAAAATTCTAGATAAATCAACAGGAGCTATCGTCTTGGATTACTGCATTAATTTATTTTAAATGTTAGAAAGGTTGATGAAAAGAGTGAAGAACAGAAAGCTTTTATATACTGTATGCACAGCTATTTGCAGATTTACATATTAATGGGAGTCAGGTATGGAAGTCATGTTACAATGGATTTCAAAGGCCAATCTGTGTGTCTATTTAGTATAAATAATTATTAGAGTTTCCAGACAGATTTGCTGTCTTGTGTCAATTCCTTTGATTGTTACTTCCAAAGTACGAGTTTGTCAAATGAGTACTTTTATGGAGAATTTAAAACAGTCCACTACTGTGGCTCTGCAGAAACTTTGTCCTAGAAAACAGAGGATTTTTTTTTGGATTTTAACTAAAAATGTCATCAACATTAACATATCACTGGGAACGCATTTGCCTTGAATCAGATGAGCTGAGTGGGACTATGACGACACATTTGTAAGGAACATGCATTTGTGGAATGAACCGCAAAGTGAAGTATGTGGGATGCACCCATGAAAAATATGCCAAACTTCTCTGCCAACAGCAAAAATGAGCAACTGCAAAAACAAATTGACCGTTTAAAGTTTGACGGTACAAGACATATTTGGTGATTTAAGTTCATGGTTTGACAAATAAGAGCCTCAGCAGCGCCTGAAAGAAACAGCCCTTTGGCAAACGTTTTAATGCAAACTTTTCCAACCCATTCCCAGCTCAGTCTCAGTTTAGTTACTCCACTGCCGGTGCTTCTGTGGTTTTCTGATCAAGGCAAAAGCTGAAGGAGTAAAAAAATTTAAAAAATGTTCTTCAGAGACTTTCTTTAAATCAAAGTTGGTGAGAAATGAGTGCTCTTCCCTTCACTAACATATTTGTTGTAATTCTCAGGCATTACTGTCCTTCTGTCCCTGACCGTCTTCATGCTGCTGGTGGCAGAGATTATGCCTGCCACATCAGACTCTGTGCCTTTAATAGGTAAGCCTAGACTAATGTTACAAGCTGTCTCTAAGGTTGTCAAGTGCTATCTAAGGAAAAACATGAAAGCTTTAAATTCTGGTGGTTGAATTCTTGTCACCCTTATGGAGTTGCTCTTTCTGTCCTCTGAAATGTGGGCGGGATCTCAGATATTTACTGGTGGAATAAAGCAAACACATCATCCCATCAGTCAGATGAATTTGGTTTTAGCTTGTTTGTCTGTTATATTTTCTTGGTTCTTGTAGTGTTCTGTTTTCAGGCCTTTCCCAGTAACATTTGCTTTCATTCGATAATTATCCATAGCTGTCTTTGTATTAATTAATCCTCCTATGTCTGTTTTGGTGTCCGTTTGTAGATCATGCCAGCTCATGTGCTTCTGTCTCCCATTTTAAAGCTCACTTTGTTCATGGTTTTGAATTTTTTGAGTTTATTTACTAAAGTGTTTACATTCATTAAGCCCAATTTCCTGCCTTTCACTTCCAAAACAACCCCCCTCAGAAAAAAAGTCAAAAACTCCTTTTTCTTTATATAAAAAAACAATGTCTGCCAATGGGGATTAACCAAGAATTCTTATTTTAAGAAAACAATTCTAGTAACTAAGACATGCTTTTTCAAACTAAAATTATTTTTCTATTGAAAAACTTGCTTTATACGATTAATTTTCTCACAAAACAGAAATTCCCTCGTAGGGATTTTTATCTTTTGACTCCTAACTCATTGGAAAGCTAATTGGGAAAATATTTTGGTTTTAAACTTTGTTGATATCAAATGGCGTTAGCGTGGCGAGCTCACAAAAGCAGCGTTTCCCTCTTGTTCACACACTTCCACTCTACTGGAATATTGTGAAAATGTGATACATGAATCGTTGGCTCAAGCTGAACAAAACAATATTACATTAGATGTGAAGATATGAGGAATGTGGCAGTGGTTCCCAAAAAACCTGAATTGCCAAAGTATCGAAAAGTGTATTTTTGTGGATTCTTCTGAGAATTAGATAGACCTGTTAGTCACCCCTTGGTGACCAAATAATGAAACTGTTGCTATGGAGAAAGAAACCAACAGAAAAGCCACCATTTTGAAAATAATGTGTTTTTTTCCATGAATTTGTCAGGTGCAGCTCTGACCAGAGTGGCTGGGGGAAAAGGGGGGAGGGTAAGGCGTGTGCAGCAGCTGCCCACCCAGTGAGGATGGGTCAAAGGGGGACGGCGAGGGTGGTTAGCACCAGTGGGTCACACAATCAAAGCCAAGAGCGCTGTTGATTAAAACTCCTTTGTTTGATTGGTTTTTAAGTCTGACTGCTTTACTCTACAACTTTCTGTGTCTGCTTCGTCTCTTCTCACCATTTTATTAAAAAGCGGAGTACTTTGCCACCACCATGGTCATCGTCGGTCTCTCAGTGATTGCCACCGTGTTGGTCCTGCAGTATCACCATCATGATCCTGATGGAGGCAAGATGCCAAAGTGGGTGAGTGTTGATCAGAACTTCCTTTTTCATATTTGTCTCTACATGAACTAGTAAAGACCCAATGTGAGAGTTTGTTTTCTCCTGTATTTGGTTTTTAATTCTAGCAAGCACATGTCTGGATTTGTTTCTGAGCATCAGTGCACATACCCATGTCAGCTTTAGATTCACAGTTTTAAACCGTTTACCAAGAGTGTATGACACACATACTACATCTTTAAATGGTTTTGGAGCAAAGTGGGGTTGACAAAAAACACGTTTTAAATCAAAAGTAATAAAAGCGTTTTTTTTCCATAAATCTTTCTCCCTGAAGACCCGTGTGATCCTGCTGAACTGGTGTGCCTGGTTCCTGCGAATGAAGCGCCCCGGTGAGGATCGAGTGCGGTCAGCTTGCGACAACAAAACTCGACGGAGCAGCCTAACCAGCATGGACCTCAACGCTCCCACTTCCACCTCTCTGTCCACCAATGGCAACTTGCTTTATGTTGGCGTCCGTGGTCTGGAGAGCCTTCAGTACTCCCCAGGTGCCACCTCCCCTGACTCTGGAGTTGTCTGTGGACGACTGATTACACGAGCAGGTGAAGATGAGATGCTTCTCCCCTCCAGTCACGCCTCTTCTCTGGGAAACATGGAAATGGAGCTGGCCAAGATCCTTGACGAAGTGCGTTACATCGCCAAACGCTTTCGTGACCAGGACGAGGATGAGTCCGTGTGCAACGAGTGGAAATTTGCTGCATCGGTTGTGGACAGGCTGTGCCTCATGGCTTTCTCCCTCTTCACCATCCTCTGCACTATTGGAATCCTAATGTCTGCTCCCAACTTTGTAGAAGCCATTTCCAAAGACTTTTTCTCTTAGAGGTCTGTTTCTCTAAGGAAACAAATGTATCAGTGACAAACAGTGCTTAAAACCACCAACTTTAAACATAATTTGGAGTTGTGTTGGTAAAAACTAATAAACTAGATCTTTAAATTTTCTAAATTTTAACCCACACTTTATTTAAGGCTACATGTAATGCATAAATAACTAAAGTAATGCATTGCATAATAACTTTTTTATCCACACAATAAAGAAACATCTATTTTTACCCCTGTTTGAATATGAAACAGAATAAAAAGATGGATTTTGTAAGGATTATTTAATCTTCTTACAGGAAATAGTGCAAGTAATTTGCTTTGTGATGTATTACTGTTCTTTAATTTCTGTGTTCCCTCAAGAAACTCCTACAACATGTATGACGTTTGAAAGACTGCTGTACTTTGTACTCAGACATATTACATGAGTAACTGTGATCTATAATGTCATATAATGGTCAAATATGATTCATTTTCCTGTGAAACACCTGTTGCTTCTTTTTTGAAATCTAATGAACACAATGTCTAATCATACTTCTGTAATTTCATTTATTAAAACAAGATTAAAATACTCTCCTTACCTATTTTGATTTGTAATTGTTTTGCTTTGTCTTATTTTTAGCAAATTAACATTTATGAAAGGCCTGGCTTTAGATGAAATGTCTACCTATATTTTAATCAAAACAATGTACATGCATACCAACCTTATGTCTGGATTTCAATCATTCAATCAGTCAAACTTTATCAATAAACACGTCTCATATCTTCTGCAGTTCATGCTATTACAATTGCACTTTTGCCACTACAAAGTGCTTTATTATTAAAAACAAAAAGCACAGAGACAGAAATTTTAAACCAAACAAGTCACCCTTTCATAATGAGAACGACTATTAACATATAAGATTGGCACTTTGGAAAAACATATATATATATATATATATATATATATATATATATATATATATATATATATATATATATATATATATATATATATATATATATATATATATATAAATATTAATAATATAATATTATAGGCACTTTTATTTCAAAGTGTTCGTAATGAGTACTGTCTTTCAGAGGATGTACCATTTCATTCATTTTAGTAAAAGTAAATCTGTGTAATGGGAGCACGGGTAAATTTAGCTTCAAAAACCCACTAGTTCTTTTTATTATTATTATTATCATTATTGTAGAATTTTCATAGGATATTAAAGAATTTCGTAGAATAGAACTTTCCTGCATTTATAGTATCACATACCTAATATAATTATTTTAAAACGATTTTTCTAAAGTTAAATTGTCATGGTTTATGATATGTAATGTCCTCACAGTGCTCTGCTCTGCTCTCTGTTCAACAACAGGGCATGAAACTCTGAGACAAAACTGTCATCTAGTGACCACACAAAGCACAGCAGCCTGCAAGGTTTCAGCAGAAACTAGAACATTCATTTGTATTAATTTAATAATTAGCATAATTTTCATCTTAAAACCGTGGAAGGGTCAACTGAACTGCTACATAGAGGTTTAAACTACGTGTTTTATTTTCCCAGGCGTCTAAAAAAAATATCCCCGGGGGATAAGGTCGAATTACGGAACCTTTAAACATCTCCCCCTAGTTTCTTCAGGATTCAAATCTGCGATGCTCTGTACGTCTTTGTGAATTTACCGTGTGGAAACATCTTGAAATATCTAGCTTTGACTTAACCAGATATTATAGTAATCGTCGCTTAATTTGAACACAATGTCGGATTCCTTGTTGCAGTGGTGTGTGGACCAGTTACACCATAAATTTGGTTTGGATGCGAGCGAAGACATCGTACAGTGAGTCGTTTTAATGCTCGTGACGTTTATTGCTTGGTTTTCCTACAACACGTTAGCACTCACATTACTAAGCAGCTAGTAAGTTTGTTAGCATTATTTAGGGCCTGTTATCTCCTGTTTATAAAGTTAGAATATGAGTGCGAGAAAAATATCGTCTTTGTTAATTCTTCCCTGACTGACTCGCCTTTCCAACCAAGTCACAGCTTTCATTTGCTGCTCAGACAGATGACAGTTTAACAACAAGCAACTAAAAACAAACCCATAACACTATGTAAAGTGTTAAAGGTGGAACAGTGATGTGTGCCTGTGCTATACGTCTCAGCAGTCTTGAACGTCGACATAACAGGCCAGATGTTTGGCAGGTTTTGGTCTGAAAGCAGATTTGTTTTCACAGTTTTGGTTTACATTGAGTTCAAGTTGCTTATCAGTTCAGGCTAAGACTCATAAATCTATCTCTTTGGCCATAACACCATTTTTAGAAGGTTAACACGAAACTATTAAAAAACGTGATTAAAAACAAACTCTTGAAAGAAGATTTTAAGCAATGTCATTGCACAGAGAGAGGGCCGTCTGTGTTTTGTTTTATTTAGTGTTTCCTTTTTTGCATGTATCTACTAGAACGTCCGTAGGGCAGCCATTTGGCTTTTCTACCTACAATATCCAAGGGACAGCCAAGTGGCTGGATTAGTTAAAATTTACATGCCCAAAGAGCAGCCTTCAACATAGTTTGCACATGAACAGCACAGCCATTAGGTTGTTCTTTTGGCATGCAAAAAGGACAAGCCAAGTGGCTCCGCAAGTTTTCACTATTTCCCCTCACCTCTGTCACTTCTTGTAAGAGGTCTCCACAGTTTGGTTTTTCTTTTTTGGCTGAGATTTATCGTTCATGCACAACAGACACTTCTTTACCGACATAATACTGAAATATTGAAGCAAAGAAATCATGTGGTCAAAGTCATATCTTCAACCCACTACTTGTCTGTGCATACTTGGTACTGCCCCAAAATCTCCTTTCTGCATTTGCCACATGGTATACTTGTAGCAATCAACAAACCACACTCTGGCATTATTGTTCTTGCACTGACTATTCACTTGGCATATTGCCCGTTTCCCTTTGCCAGGTATGGGAGCTTGTCACCAAAAACGGTATTCCTTTTTCGCCTTCTCAGCTCCCGCATGTACCTGTGCAAGGTGTTTTACTGATTCTGGAAGCTCCCAGTGAATTTTGCCTGGGTTGAAAGTTTGATGCATTTGGCAACAACAAACCCACAAACATTGGAGATTGCAGGAAACCTGTCAGTCCCAACTTGTTCCATGCGTGTGCCCTAGACATCAAAGTGTAAATGCTGCATGATATCTTTGAAGTGGTTTCTGACCATAGTTTTTTTTAGATCAGTGGATTTCCCATTTTCGCCAACCATTTTGCATCTTGCATTTTGCATGGATGGAAGTTTTATCCCCCCCCTCACAAGGAGGATGGCAATGAACCCCATTAGTTCAGGGAGGGCCATGAACCAGCTGTCATCTTCTGTCTGACGTTCATGCTGAACAACACAGTCTGAAGCATGTTCAGAGTGAGGAAACACAGAAAACTCTGTAAGCGAGTCGACACTGTACTTCTGACCAAAGCAGTAGGCTCTTCCTCAGCAGTGTAACATTCAATTGGGCTGTGATGGAGAGGCCTCCCAACCTTCTCTGAATGCCACATCGTGCCATCTTTTGCTTTTTCTGTTGGCGCAGTGTGTCTCCTCTCTGTGGTCCTCTCTTTTCTGATGGCAATGAAATCTCATCTGTGAACTGATTTCTGAGATCTGAGCAATGAAAACCTTCAGCAATGTAAATATGTTGTTTCACTTGTTTATTTATTTTTTTTTTTTGTTGAATTCTAGTTGAAACTATAAATTCCAAAACATGTCAAATTGGCCTCCTTTGCCTCCCCAGTCCAAGAAACATGTGCTTAAATTAAATGACTAAATTTCTCATAGGTGTGTATGTGAGTGTGCCCTGTTATTTATCTATGTGGCCCTGCAATGGGCTGGTGACCCATCCAGGGTGTACCCCTCCCCAGTTGCTTGTGACTAGCTGGGATGTGCTCCAGCAGACCCCTGTGATCCTGACCAGGATGAGCAGGCACAGAAAATAAATGGATAGACAACTGCTAGAATCAGCAAATGAGAACAAGATGTTCATGAAATCTTATCAAAAGAAATATCAGTCTGAGTCCAGCTGAAGGACTATCTCTTCTCCCTCAGAGTCAAATGGGTTGACTTGCTCCAGGATCATTTTCAATGTCTGCTCAGGGTAGTAAAAATAAGGCATCTTGGTTTTTCAGTTGACAAACTGGGAATCAAAGTTTGTCAGAGCTTGGAGGCTCTTTTGAAGCAGAAAAACCTCCCCCACCCTGATCTGAGTAAAGAATGTGGTTAGCTAGGACATGTCTTCATCCAGATGATCGGGTAGTTGGTGCTGCATTTACAAATGAAAGGTGGCTAATTGAAGGCTGTTGAATTAGTCATTTCGAGCCACCCAGCCATTTGGCTGTGCTCTGGACGCTGCAGGGGGAGTGAAAAATCCTGGGCGTTCTAGTTCTACTTAAAGCTCACCCAAGCTCTGGTCCTCTACCAGAGGCCTGGGAGCTTGAGGGCCTTGCGCAGTGTCTTAGCTGTTCTGGTTCTGTTCTGTTAGCTGCTCTGGTGCTCAGGGCTTGTTCCTGGGCTGCCAGTATGAGCGCTTCAGTGCTGTCCTGTAGGCCAGCCCTTTCTAGCCATTGGTAGGACTTCTTGATATCAGCCACTTCAGTTATGGTCCGGTTGTACATCCCATGCAGGGGTTTGTCCTCCCATGAGGATCTGTCCTCCAGCACTGTATCCTCTGCTCTCCATTGCCTGAGACATTCACTGAGCACACTGTCAGTTGGGGCCTTGAGCTTGATGTACTCATGCATCTTGGATGTTTCATCCTGGATAGTGGCTTCTACGCTCACTATTCCTCGGCCTCCTTCCTTGCGGCTAGCATACAGTCTCAGGGTGCTGTATTTGGGATGGAACCCTCCATGCACGGTGAGGAGCTTTCGTGTTTTAACATCCGTGGTCTGTATCTCTTCCTTTGGCCATCTTATTATTCCTGCAGGGTATCTGATAACTGGCAGTGCGTAGCTGTTTATTGCCCGGGTCTTATTTTTGCCATTGAGCTGGCTTCTCAGGACTTGCCTTACTCGTTGGAGGTATTTAGCTGTTGCAGCTTTCCTTGTTACCTGCTCCAGGTTGCCATTTACCTGTGGGATTCCAAGGTGCTTGTAACCGTCCTCAATGTCTGCTTTTGTTCCTTCTGGGAGTGAGACCCCTCCTGTGTGGACTACCTTGCCTCTCTTTGTCACCATCCGGCTGCATTTCTCGAGCCCGAATGACATCCTAATGTCAGTACTGTAGATCCTGGTGGTGTGGATCAGGGAGTCAATGTCACGCTCACTCTTAGCATATAGCTTGAACTCGTAAATGTGTCGCTCAAGTTTCTTAATGTTTTGAGCTTCTGTGTTGAACGTGTTGGTTTGTACTTTTGCTCTGTAGGTACATTCTGTCCATTGAGAAAGCTGAGGAAATTGAAGAGTATGTGGGAGATCTCCTGCAGGGCACTGATGGGACTAAAAGACAGTTTATTGATGAGCTCCTCAGCAGATGGATGAGGTCCAAAAGACAAACCTCAGACACCACCAGTCTTTTTCTTCTGAAAGAATCGGTGTCACCAGGTAACGGAGAAAAATACATTTTTAGTTGGTATTTTCCATGTTCCTTGTTTACAGTTTCTAACTGTAATATTAATATCTATTTTATTGATTGCTTGATTTTTTTTTTTTTTTTATTTACCAAGGCTGTGTCCCACCAAGGTGGGGTAGCCTAGACAAGGCACACAATTTTAGCTCCCTCTGTCTCTTCCCCAAACCCTCCTCCTTCAGTGCGTGAGTGCGTGTGTGCGTGCGACTGGTCTGAGATCTGGTCTAAGCCACACCACACTGCACCAGGGTCAGCTGCACAGCCCAGTGTGGGCACCTCCACTGCAGGGCCTCAGCCAAGGCTGGTTTCCCCTTGCCGCTTCATCCCAAGACCAGACCTCTACCACACCCATCCATTCATCCATACACAAACTCTCTCCACCCATCCCTGTCCTGAGCAGCCTCTCTCCCCTGCACCACAGTCATCCCTCTTGCATTCAACGCTCTTCTTACACCCTCTGTCCATCCCATTCGCGGTCTTCCTCTCATTTCCACTCCACTCACATCAGATTCATATACCTTTTTCACCAATCGCTCCCTGTCCATTCTTTCAACATGTCCAAACCATCCCAGTGCCTTTTGCTCTGCTCCATAGGCCAACTCTCGCGTCACACCAGTTCTCTCTCGGATAACTTCATTTCTCACATGATCCATACGCGTCACACCACACATACTCCTCAAACATCTCATCTCAACTACATTCAGCTTCCTCTTTTCCACCACTTTCAGACTCCATGTTTCAGCCCCATATAACGCTGCAGGCACCACCACACCCTCATACAATCTCCTTTTTGCATCCTTTCCCAGTGACCTACATTCAAACACTCTCTTCATTCCCCCCCATATCTTTCATACTTCATTCATTCTAAACTCTACTTCTCCCCCTATTCCACCATCCACACAGACACACGACCCCAAATACTGAAAACACTCTACCTCTTCCAACAACCCCCCATTTAATGCCACATTCAATCTGCGTTCACCCTTTAACCTCGTACACCTCATCACCTTACTCTTTTCCACATTCACTCTCAACTTCCTTCTGTCGCACACCCTTCCAAACTCCTCAACCAGACGTCCCAAGTTCTCTTCTGAGTCAGCCACTAGTGCAGTATCATCTGCAAAACAGCAGCTGATTCACACTCCATTCACTGCCGTCAGTATTTATCATGCTCACACCCATACCCAACACCCTTTCATTCACCTCTTTTACCACACCATCCATATACACGTTAAACAACCACGGAGACATCACACATCCCTGACGCAGACCAACCCTCACAGGAAACCACTCACTCATGCTATTTCCCACTCTCACACACGCTCTACTGTGTCTATAAAAACTCTTCACACCTTCCAACAATCTACCATCAATACCATACATACTCAACACCACCCACAACGCCTCTCTATCAATCCTATCATACGCCTTCTCTAAATCCATGAATGCCCAAAACACCTCCCTCCCCTTAGCCAAAAACTTTTCACACACCTGTCTCACAACAAACACCTGATCCACACACCCTCTGATTGCTTGATAGCCTTTCTTTTTCAAACACAAAATAAAACAGGTAAATAAACACGGTAAAGATATAAAATGCTCGAAAAAGTACTAAATAGAACAAATATCTTATTAATTCTCACCCCCAGTTTTACTATATTTAATCTTACATTTTTACATTTTAAAGATATTTTCATTCTTAGCAACACAAAAAAATTAAAGATAAAAGGGGGAAAAAAGCAATCAGTGTACCAAAACAATGTCACAAAGTCATGATTGTCTGTACATTTTTCCTATAGGACTCTCATTTGATAAGTTAATTGATTAGTAAACCTCCTCCTCTTTCCTGAAACATTTCTTGTATGTTCTGTGGAAGTAGTTTGTCTTAAACATTATGAATTATCTGCATTATATTTCATGTTATCTGTAACTTTTTAGAACTGCAAGACTGGTCTAAAGACACTCAAAAAAAGGCTAAACGCAAAGGACGTAACAAACAGGAAATGGTGACTGCGACCATAAAGGAACCTGAGCCCGAAGCAGTGAAGACGCCCATCGATTTGATAAGGGTGAGCACACAGGGACACACATTTTCTTGGTCCTTCATTCCATTTGGATAAAGTAGAAGTTGGGAGGAAAATGAACCCTACAGTTGTGGCCTAACATAAGTCCTACTTTATAGTGTTTTTATGGAAGCAAGAGCTGAGATAAAAACCTATATAATTTTTACTAATCTTCAATCAATGCAAAGTATGCTTAAGAATTTAATCTGTACAGCGTTCCCTTGTTTATCGCAGGGATTAAAATCTAAAAATAACCAGTGACAGGTGTAGGATTACAGATGGTTTTTATTTTAAACTCCTCACTACCCATTTTCTACACTTTTCTCAGACAGACATGAACTTTTTCACACTTTTTTCTCTTGTTTTAACTCTAAATTAAAACCGTCATAGGAAAAAAAGTCTAGTATTGTAGAATGAAAACAAAGATCTGATCACGATTGAAGATTTATTTAAATTTGTCAAACTGAATGCATTCTGTACAGGAGACATGGCATTAAGGAGATTGATTGACAATAGTCTACAACCAATCAAGACCCAGAACACGGTGCACCCTTAAAGAAAAGCATGTAAAATGACACCGAAAAAGATCTGCACTACAGCAAGACCACGAATAATGAACCGCGATACAGCGAGGAACCTCTGTAATGAACAGCAAACTTTCCTTGGATCATTGAGTTTTTCCCTGATTTAAGAAGTCACAAATATCCAGCTCAGACTTAATAAAATCCCCTGAGCGGGTTCATTTGGGGATCAAACTGATTTTCCACTAGTTTTTTCTTCTGTGTGAAATGGCTCCTCCAGACTATAAACCAGGGATCCCCAAATCCAGGCTGCGAAGGCCGGCCTCCTGCTAGTTTTCCAGAAACCCTGCCTTATCTGCTGTTGATCACCTGGATCAGGTGTGTTTAATGGCAGGATGGTTGGAAATATAGGACATGTAGGACACCAGCCCTCGAGGCCTGGATTTGGCCTCCCCTGCTACAAACTGTGTTTTGGTTCATTTCTGGCTTCATTGTAGCAAATCTCTCCCAAAAAGAATTTCCCTTCACACCCATAGGGTTTCTCTTCTGTCCTTCATTCCGCCGCCATTTCCCCCCGTTATGTCCTTCGCCATGTTGGAGCCAGACGTCCTTAGTAAGCTGTAATTGGTCCACCTACATTTCAATGGCAGCCACTCTCTCCAATCAGGAGTGAGCATATTAAGCCACACCTAATCCACTGAAAGCGGGGCTGTCAGTCAAACACTTTAAACGGTCGACACAAGGCCACCTACGTTTATTGAGGCATCTGATTGGTCAGTTTATAACCTGAATGATAGGATTATCAAGAACATATTAATAAAAGGCAGAGCAAGAATGGTTATTGGGATTAACAGAATGACTGAGTAATAGCTGTTTATTTCTCAATAGAAGTCTATGGAATTTCTGCTTTTTGGGACCAGCAGATACTTCCTATTTGGAACGGGAGGGGGAGGGGTTGCTCAGTCCAGTTCTCATTTACTGTCAATGATAGAGGCACATACACCTGTAAAACCTTTTGCTGGGTTACACTTCATGAAGTATTTGACATTGATTCCAGTCTAAGATGCTGTTAATTTGAATTTTTGAGTTCTCCTTATGAACTAGCAGAGCCAATACCTTCATTCTTTTGTTGGTAGCCTTTATAAGACTTTGAGTACCGTTGTCTTGGGGCTAAATCTTTATCAATGCATTTTCTGTTTCTCTTTCTGGTATTATAGGGTTGTCGTCATGTGAAGATTACTTTTCCACAAATCAACAGATTTTCTCTTATACCATAAAGAATACAGAATAAATAAAAATCTCCAATTTTATATGTTTATTGTGTAAATTGTTGTCTGAATAATTGTGTCCATGTTGTTGTGATTCCAGGCTCAGGAACACAATAGTTCTTCTTCAGGAAAGAAGAAATCAAAGTTTGTCAATCTCTATGCCAAAGAGGGCCAGGACAAGTTGGCTGTTCTACTCCCAGGCCGATATCCCTGTGAGTGCCTTGCTCAAAAGCACAAACTCGTCAACAACTGTCTCAGCTGTGGGCGTATTGTGTGCGAACAGGAGGGTTCAGGACCGTGCCTCTTCTGTGGAAGCCTGGTAAAACGCCTACTTTAGCCACTTCTTTGCATCTAATTTCATTCTTTTTTTTGAGAAAAAGTTCTTTTTCTGATTTAGGTTTGCACAGCAGACGAGCAGGCGATTTTACAACGAGACTCTAACAAAAGCCAAAAACTCAGAAAGAAACTCATGGGAGGTGAGAGTCCGAGCTACTCAGTCAAAAATGCCAGGGAAAGCTGTGGAGAGTTTAACTCTAAATTTGATTTTGTTTTGACAGATTGTGCAGAAAGAGAACTCCTTCCACATCAAGATGCCAAGATAAAAGATGGTTTGGAGAAAGCAATTCAGCACAAAGACAAACTGCTGGAATTTGACAGAAATAGGTGTGAAGTAAAGAGTTAATTTAGTCCAGGAAGACATTCTCCTTACCTTCTTTAATGTGGATTTCAGTTAAAGTTCTACTCCAATCTTATTTTGATCTATTGTTAAAGCTTTCCAGTGCTTCTTTAATTATGATCAGGCCGTTTTTACCGCAAATCAAAAAACCAGTATCGTTTTCTAGGACATAGTTTCTGTAGAGCAGCAGGAGTTTGTTAGAAATTCACCTCTGAGTTTTGGGCGCGACTGTTGGCATGGCGTACGTCTACAGCTAGCTGGCAGCCCCTCCCACCCCCCAACCTACCGTTAGTGGTGGAACAAGAATGGTGAGCAATATTGGGGCTATCTAGCCATAGAGTTTGAGCCAGTTCCCAGCTCAGACAAAGGGGGCAAAAAAGTATTTAGTCAGCCACCAGTTATGCATGTTCTCTCACTTGAAAAGATAAGACAGACCTGTAATTTTCATCATAGGTATACCTCAAGACAAAATGAGAGAAAAAATGCAGGAAATCAAATTGTCTGACTTTTTAAAGAATTTATTAGTAAATTGTGGTGGATACTAAGTATTTGGTCAATAACAAAAGTTCAATTCAATACCTTGTTAGATATAATAGTCTTCACAAGGTTTTTTACCAACTGTTGCAGGTGTTTTGGCCCATTCCTCCATGCAGATCTCCACTAGAGCAGTGATGTTTTGGGGCTGTCGCTGGCCAACACAGATTTTCAACTCCCTACAGAGATTTTTTATGAGGTTTTATCTGGAGATCTGCTAAGTCACTCTTGGACCTTGAAGTGCTTCTCCTGAAGCCACTCCTTCGTGTCATGCTGAAAGACCCAGCCACATTTCATCTGCAATGCCCTTGTTGATGGAAGGAGGCTTTCACTCAAAATCTAGCCATTCTTTGCTTCATTCATTCTTTCCATTTACACGGATCAGTCGTCCTGCTCCCTTTGCTGAAAAACAGCGCCATAGCATGATGTTTCCACCCCCATGCTTTACAGTAGGTATGATGTTCTTTGGATGCAAATCAGCTTTCTTTCTTCTCCAAACACGATGAGCAGAGTTCTTACCAAAAAGTTCTATTTTGGTTTCATCTGACCATAGGACATTCTCCCAGTCCTCTTTTGGATCATCCAAAATGCTCTCTGGCAAACTTCACACGGGCCTGCACACGTACTGGCTTTAGCAGGGGGACACGTCTGGCACTGCAGGATTTGAGTCCCTGGCGGTGAAGCGTGTTACTGATGGTAGTTTTTGTTACTTTGGTCCCAGCTCTCCGCAGGTCATTCATTAACTCCCTCCGAGTGGTTCTGGGATTATCTTTTCTTCAGCTTTTATATGTTTGCTCAGCTGCTAGACAGGCTAAGTTTAAAAAAACAAGATAAAAAAGAACCAAAGACAGATTCCTAATGAACTCCCACCACTCTACTGAAACTATGTCCTAGAAAACGACACAGTTTTTTTTTACTTTGGCTTAAAAACAGCACAATCATAATTAAAAGAACCATTTGATAATAGATCAAAAGATGATCGGAGTGTGACTCTACTTTACATGGGCTCTATCAAATTTTCCATAACTTGTTCTGTGATTTACTTCCAACCTTAAATCCAGTGTGAGGAGAACCCAGGTTCTGGATGATGAGGCTGATTACTTTGCAACCGAATCCAATCAGTGGCTTTCCCCTGGTGAGAGAGAGAAGCTGAGGAGGAAGGAGGAGGAGCTGAGGGAGCTTCGTCATGCATCTCGCAAGGACAGGAAGATCACGCTGGACTTTGCTGGGAGACAAGTGATTGATGACGGAAACAATATGGATGCATATTATAAAAAGTAGGAAAATCCAACATCTGAACAGGCGGAGATGTTTGGTTGTTTGTAAATGTTTTTTTTTTACCTTAACTTTCAGATTGGATGAGACTCTTCATGCCATGAACAATGAACCCCAGTCAAAGGAGTTCTCCGGCAGTCCAGGTGGAAGGAAGAACATCAGTGGGCTGATCAACCCAGACCTCCGACAGGCGGCGCCACAGGCATGTTATTTACTGGGTGCAAGTGTGCGGTTCATGCTTGCTTGTACTTATTTCTGTAAATTCCTCCTTTAGTGGGTGGATGTTGGAGGTGGTGAAAACCACAGCGGCTCCATGAAGCAACGAGTGAGTGTGGAGGACCAGGAGGGGAATGGGCGTCGCAGGCTGCGGCTCCAAGACAAAGAGTTGCAGGAGATCTCTGACGGAGGCTGGTGCCTCAGCATGCATCAGCCGTGGGCCTCACTGCTGGTCAAGGGCATCAAGAAGTGAGACACAGCTGGACGTGCATTCATCTTTTTGGACAATGACAGCAGATGTGACTCCTCTGTATGTGTTCTTGTATAGGGTAGAAGGCAGGACCTGGTACACTTCACATCGAGGTCGACTTTGGATTGCAGCCGCAGCCAAAAAACCCACACCTCAAGAGATCGCTGAAGTGGAGGAAATGTACCGACGTCTTTCTAAGAAAGGTGTGTGCACGGTTTGAAACTGATTGATAAGCTGTGTGAAGCCGCTGTATCTTACAAACAAACTCTCCAAAAATGTTTTCTCAGCTACAGCAGATTCAAAATATTACAGCATAGTACTGTGGAAGTACTAGCTGTTGTTGTTTCCAGCCAACTGAGCCAACCAGCCACCGCTTGTAGAAATGCAAATGTTACTGGTTTATCAGGTGTTTTCCAAAAGATAGCATTGTTTGATCAGGTTTCTTATGTTCAAGTGATACTTGACTTTATTTTATTTTTTAACTGTGATGTAGGTCATCACCACAAAATATTAGGGATCAGAGAGTAAAAAAACTGAATCACAATTGTGTTTTTACATTATTAAGAGTTTTTTGTTTTTCTAAACAAAACCCCCCATGACTTGCTGTCATTGTTGGCATTATTCCAAATCAAATTAAAAAAAAGAAAAGCTCAGATCATCTCCATTTTGCACGTCAGTGGAATTGAGCTTTAATGCTGATGGTTTTAAAAATATTTAACAGACTTTCATAATATTTCATTCAAATGAACCAATCTTTAAAAAAGTGTGGAGTTATTTCATTGGAGACTTTGACATGGTTGATTGTGAATGTTTTCCATCACCATTCCTGGATGGTCAAATCAGTATTTGATCATCTGGAAACAAAGTGAAAAATGTGAAAAAGAGAAGGTTTTTGCACATTGTAATCCTTAATTTTAGAATGCATAAGTCCTTTATTTGTGTCAGAGCAAAGTTAGGTTTTACATTCCTGCAGCAAAGAACGTTATCTTTTGTTACAGATGCTGTCAACAATCAGTCATTTCTCTGCTTTTTTCTGCAGAAATCAAGTTTCCTAAAGACTATCCCGCTGGCTGCCTGTTGGGTTGCATAAATGTGACAGACTGCCTCTCCCAGCAGCAGTTTAGGGACCAGGTCAGTTCATACTCTTATTCTAAGTTAAATCACCACAATGCCACTCCACCTTGCAGCCGTCACACGGAGGGGAATGTTTTTATCTGAAGTATCTGTGAGTCATGTTTCCAGGCTTAAATGAAGTGTCAGCAAATCTGACCTCAATAACCATGTGTTTTAGAATTGCAAGTTATGAGAGGCAGATGCAGTACTGCTGCCCACCTGCAGAGGTCAGGAAGCACCTTAACAGCAAACAGTCTGACAGATTACTCTGTGTCCCACTAGGGGCAGCACACACCTTAGAACAAAACTAACAGGACCCATTCTTCTGCCCCCTTCCCCTCCTCCACAGTGCTGGGTGTTGCTTCAGCGGGATCCCACTTTAAATGTTAAACACACACTGATATGACAATGTGAAAAACTGTGACTCTCTGCTCCATTGCATATATGCTCAAAGCTGCCTTATAAACCTGAAAATGATGTCCCCCAATTCAGTAATTCATCCAGACTCACTCTCTAAATCATTGTCATTTTGTCAAAATGGATTTTCTTTGTGTTAGTCTTTTGTGTGTCATGCTTTCCCATTTAGACTGCTCTTCTTTTTTTTGTACTTTTTTTTTTCTATATTTTTGGGCCATTATTGTATTTCTACAAGAGTAATTCCACTGAAAATGATCATTTTTTAGGGAAAAAAGCACACATCAAGGGACTTGTTTGACATCAACTAGTAAGATCAGATTTCTTTGCCATCTAACCCACTTTTTTGTTATTGAACATTTATTATATTTGTTTCAAACAGGTTAATAATTAGAAGACAATCTATATGATACACATTTATATATACTAATAGTAAAAATAATAGTAAAAACAACAATAATAACAGTGTAAACACGTTTGAAAAGGAGCAGGCAGAAGCCCAGCTTATTAAAAGCTGCTCCCTTAAAATTCAATTCAATTTTATTTATATATATATAGCCCAAATTCACAACAACAGTCGTTTCAATGGGCTTCGTACCGGTGTAGGCACCATAACCATTTGGCCTGCAATAACCGTTCGGGGTCCTTTCGACTGAGGATAAAGTCACACTACGGTAGCCCCACTTGGACAAACTACGTAGCGTGGAGATCTGCTCGGGCTCTACATATTTTCATTTCACATTTCCTTCTGTAACCCAAAGTTATTTACCTTCATAAGTTGTGTCTGACATTATTCTTTGTAGTGTTTATAAAGAGATTTTACCACAACCCACTTTGTAAAAAGATCTGTGGGTGTTAGAATGAATCTGCTGGGATTTATCATTATTTATTATTATTTTTATAATTTATTAATCATAAAAAGTTGTTATTTCGCAAGATAACAACTTTTTATGATTAAAACATTTTCAATCCGAAAACCCTTTTATGTGTACTTATTGATCAAATCTCTGAGTTTTGAATGATTTTTTTGTTTGTAGACACAAGAAAATCTGTGTTGTGAGTTTTACTTGTTCAGGTGTTCTTAGCTTGTGTTAAGATTGTTAGAGAAAAAAACAAGTGTTGTAGTTCTCGGTAAAATTCAAAAACAGTGCACAATTTTTACATGCCGTACATTTACACGTCTTTCATCACTCTATTTGTTTTTTTCTTCTTCTATAAAGACTGAAATGTGTGCAGCTCCATGGTTGCGTTTTGACTGCCGGGACCTGTAAATTTAAGGTTTTTTTTCCCCCTTTTGTCCTCATTCTCCCCTCCACCGCTCCTTCCACCCAGGGCTGTAAAATCATGTTTGCAGGCAGTGTGAGTGGCCTTTCATCCTGTGAAAGGGTGTGTATCTGTATGTGTGTCCACTGGCACTGAGCAGTCATAAATAAAGCCCCCCACGCCACACAAGGCCTCTTTAGAAAAAGAAAAGGCAGATGCATAAAAAAAAGTGCAGCAACCAGAGCGGATTATCCCGGCCAAACGCCTGGTGATGGCGCAGAGCCGTTATTTAAGGTCCACCTTTCTGTGGAAAACGGAGAGCCGATTAGCCATGTAGAAGTTCAATGTTTAATGTTGGATAGGGTCATGTTGTCTTAGTGCGTAGTTGCAAATATCCGCGCTGTAAAGCTAGAGTGGGCGAGATGTGGGATTTACTGTGCTGGCAGTTGTAGGTGGTGAAAAGAGATGTGGTGAGCCATTATTCTTCTGGATCTTCTAAATCTATCTCAAGTGATGTTTGAAATCTTCAGGGAAAGTGCAATGTGGGTGGATCAGGAGAGAAGCACTGAGGCTTCCCAAAGGGTGTTGTAAATACTGAAGCCACTTAATCATTGCTGATCTTGTGCAGTTGCAGCTGTTCACCTTTAGGGGTGCCGTTGCACCAGTCATCTCCACAGCAGCAATACTATTGTGACAGGCAGAACAGAACAAGCGGAAAAAGCCAGCGCAGGGATTTGTTCTGCTTGTCTTGGATGGATTCCTGCCCTCATTAAAAACTGACTGTTGTATTGATCCACTCCCCTCACAATCTCATTCTCTATCCAGCTCTCCCAGCCCCCCTTTGCTACTGATAATTGGCAAACCATTATGATGTGTGCTCTGTTTCTCCATTCTAACCCACACAATGCTCACTCAGGAATGGTTAGAGATGGTTAGAGCCTGAGCTGTCACCATCCTTCAGAGGAGGAAAAAAGAGTAGGTTACAAATTCTTATTTCTTAACATGAGTTAATTAATAAAGATTAAAACAATAAGATTTGGTCGTATTTAAGGAAATTGTTCATCTGGCATCACTGTATTTGACAGTCTATTGATTAAAAGAAGCTTAGTCGAAACTGAAGGTCTTTGTTTTTTTGGTCACAAAACCCTACAACCATCAAACTGTCCATGACCACGTCACAAAGGCTTCCCACATCTACAATCACTGGCCACTTTACTAGGCGCATCTGTCCAACTGCTCATCCATGCAAATTTCTAATCAGCCAATTGCATGGCAGCAACACGATCCATTTATACATGTAGATATGGTCAGGACGATCTGCTGCAGTTCAAACAAAGCATCAGAATGGAGAAGAGAGGTAATTGGAGTGACTGAACGCTGCGTGGTTGTTGGTGCCAGATGGGCTGATCTGAGTATATCAGAAACTGCTGATCCACTGGGGTTTTTACCCAGAACCAACTCTAGAATGGTCTGAAAAAGAGAACATTTCCAGTGAGCTGCAGTTCTGTGGGCGGCGATGCCTTGTTGATTCCAGAGGAGAATGACCAGACTGGTTCCAGCTGATAGAAAGCCAACAAGAACTTAAATAACCACTGGTTACAACAGAGGTCTACAGACGAGCATCTTTGAACGCAAAACACATCCTTGAAGCAGATGGACTACAGCAGCAGAAGACCATACCGGGTGCCACTTCTGTCAGCTAAGAACAGGAAACTGAGGCTACAATTCACACAAACTCACCAAAACTGGACAATAGGAGGTTGGAAAAACATTGTCTGGTCTGATGAGTCTCCATTTCTGCTGCAACATTTTGATGGTAGGATCAGAATTTGGCGTCAGCAACATGAAAGCATGAATCCATCCTTCCTTGTATTATTGGTTCAGGCTGATGGTGGTGTCATGTGTGGGGGATATTTGTTGGCACTATTGGGCTCCTTGGTACCAACTGAGCATGGTGCCAACGCCACAGCCTACCCAAGTATTGTTGCTGACCATGTCCATCTTTTTATGACCACAGTGTACCTTCTTTGTATGGCTACTTCCAGAAGGATAGTGTGACATGTCATAAAGCTGGAATAATCTCAGACTGGTTTCTTGAACATGACAATGAGTTCACTGGACTCAAATTGCCTCCACAGTCACCAGATCTCAACCAAATAGATCACCTTTTGGATGTGGTAGAACGGGAGATTGGCATCATGGATGTACAGCCGACAAATCTGCAGCAACTGTGTGATGCTATCATGTTAATATGGACCAAATTCTCAGAGGAATGTTTCCAGTATCTTGTTGAATCGATGCTACCAAGGAATAATGCAGTTCTGAAGGCAAAAAGGGGTCCAAACTGGTTACTAGCAAACTGTACCAAATAAAGTGGGTGGTGAGTGAATATCTCCTAGATCTCCAATATTAAAAATGTTGTGGGGTTTTTTTTCCAACTAAAGTCTTGCATCAGTAATTTTTTTTTTATAGAAAGGCTGGGCAAATGTCCAAATTGTGCTTTATACAACTTTTATAGGAAAAAAACAATATAGAAAAGCATTTATGCTGCAAAATTGCAAGGCCAGCATTAGTCTGTGTGTGCACTGATGGGATATGAGCCTTTAACCAGTGGCAAAGGCACATCATACCCCATACAGAGCTTGAATTGCGCCATCAACTCACTCCTGTGGTGTAAAAATTGATTGGATCAATCCACAGCCCTAATAAGGGTCTGATTTCTTCTCCTGCTCCAAACACCACATCAGCAGCTGTAGCTGGAAATATCTTGGTGATTGTAAGTCAGCGCAGTTTGACCTTTTGGACAGGTGTGCTGGGACTGAAAGCCCTGATTGTGCCTTGTTCTGTTAATTCATGTGGAAAAACAGAGGCACAGCTTTTTTTTCTATCTGTGCTGCATCTAATCTACAGGCTCCAAGAATTTCTTCACGGTAAAATGTTGTCATAGTGATGCAATGTTTGGTTGAGTCACACACATAGGTCTGTAACTGTAACACAGTGTGTGGTATTTAATGTTTCACAGACAGACATATTTTATTAACCTCGGCTGTGTTGAAGCTTGATACCGGACAGGTTTCACACATAACACACATATTTGAGGTCTGGTTTGTAGTGACTGATTGATAGTAGTGGCTCCCAATGGTAGACTCGGGTTTCACACTCGTCCTTTGTCAGGTGTAACAACCACAGATTGAGGAAAGTTGGTGTTATTTCACCACATGAAAAATAAATGTGAGGTTTTAATACTTTAGTAAGGTTTGAACAAAAATGACAGCTGGTTTTTATTTAGCTGGGTCAGTTACAGAGTCACTGTCAAACTGTCATGGTGGACTTGGACCCTTGAATGAAGCAGTTTTTAAGCCCTTTTTGAACCAGAGCTGTGTTCCATCAATCTGAAACCAACTGAACATGATGGTTTCCTACCTTGAAAAATGGTACCTGGTGCTTTTCCTCTGAAATCTTGTATAAATATTACATTTTTTCCACACTGTAAAGCGTACCTAAAAGCCTGAACCAAAAATAAATAAATACATAAATAAAAATTCTGAGCGACTTAAAAACTGATTAGTTCTGGTTGTGATCATGATGTTCAGGCAATTTTGAGAGGAATACGAGACTCTGTCAATATGTCAATCTGTTTCTTTTTTTTTTTTTTGCAAACAAGGTTGGGTGTTATTTTAAATACGCTAGCAACTAACGGTTCTAAGGTGGCTAAAATGTAGCGTGTTACAAACAAGTTCTAGAGCTACTGTGAACATAGTTAATAAAGTCTAATTGACTGACGGACTTATCTCTGACTTTTTTGGACAGAGATAGGTGTTGCATTAGCGTTACCACTTTTTATATCTTGCTTAATGTGCCTTATAGTTCAGTGCAGCTTGGATATGACGAGTTTGAAAATAGACCATTTATTGACAGTGCGTCTTGTGATCCAGTGTGCCCTACTGTGTGGAAAAGACTGTTATTTTATATGGGTATTACAGATATTACCATATCTGTTGGGTGTGGCAGGCCAAGCAAACACTGGCTGAGAATGTTTCTGGATTGAAACACCCTTGCAGGTCTAATTGGACCTCTAAGCACACTGTTGTGATCTGAGAACTTCTACCTCCATCCAAGAACACTATCTCCATCATTGTCACTGTGTTGGAATGGAAAGCTACAGTACATTCAAAAGGGTTCTAATGGAGCTAGTTTTCTCAAAGTGTTGTGTTCTTTTATCATGGAAAATGTAGTTGGTGGCTAAAATCTGGTGTTTTCTAACCATTCCTACCCTAATGGATTCTGATTAACCGGATCAGGTGGTTCCTTGTTCTGACTGACTGAACATATTATATGCATCGTTCAAGGATAGGCATTCTTGCTTCGACTAGTCCTACTCGTCATCCTCATGTTCTGGAGATGGCATCTATATTGAAACTTGAGGCTTTTCTTTTTTTATTAAACAAAAAAGGTCGATTCATATTTGGCTGGTGCTTTGTGCTTGAATGAATTCAAGGAGAGCAAATGTAGCCAAGACAGAATGCTGCCGCTTTAGCAGACTAACAAAGTAAAGTGAGTGACTCACATACCATGTCTAAAAGAGGCGAGTAACATCTCGACTTTTGTGTTAAATCAAAACCCCTTGTGTGAAAAGAAGGCACTCTATGAGGTTTTAACAGAGCTTAAATGAAGGTGTTGCATTAGTGTTACCATCTTTACAAGAAGAAAAATCAATTATGTACATGCCGACATCCTCACTAATTCAAGATTTCTAAATTGGATTCAGTAAAAACGAGAGACTCCTGCTTTCAGTTTTTCATAATTTTTTTTTGAAATACTTACGTGTCTGCATCATCTGCATACATCCCTGAATCGTCTTTACAATGAACAGATTGCTGTTTTTTCATGGAAATTTTGATGGACCTTGCAGTGACCCCAGTGCGAGGACCAAGGAGATATTTTGTCATTTATTTGTGTGGTCCTGTAATAAGTAGCAGTAATCATGTAAGCGCATATGCAATCATGAATGGTTTCAGAATAATCCTCTCAAAGGGTTAGGCAAAGTGCAGCAAACACACACCACATATATATATATATATATATATATATATATATATAAAACAGAGTCAAATTAATATTTAGTGGTGCCACCCTTTGGCTGGTGGGTCGTACAGAGCAGAACACTACCTCTGTAGATTTTGGCTGTCTCCTTGTATTCTGTCTCTTGTTGTAATCCCAGATTGACTCAGTGTTGATGAGATCAGGGCTTTTTCAGAGCCAGACCATCTGTTGCTTGACTTGTGTTTTGTCTTGTCACTGGAGGTTCTCTGGCTGTGTGTGGTATGCTGGAGTTGGTTGTTTTGCTGCAGGCTGAACTTTGGGATAACATACGTCTGCTTGATAGAGTCTGGTTTAGAGAATATACTCATAAAGAAGCTGGCAATTGTTTACGGAACGATTGCCTGCAACCCTATTAGGGTAAATATAACCAAATGTTTACTTTAAGCAGATTTTCTATCTTTTTCTAATGCGCTAAAGTCTTCTCGACAGGTGGTAATTCAGTTCTTAGAATATTAACTACCAAAGCTTTAAAGTCCGACTCCAATCATCTTTGATCTATTTTAAAATTGTTACCAGTCGTATTTTACCAATGACTGTGCCGTTTTTTGCCAAAGTAAAAAATCTCATTTTTTAGAAAGTAGTTTCTGTCGAGCTGCAGTAGTTCATTAGAAATTTGCCTCTTGAGTTGTAGGCGAGAATGTTGGCATGGAGCAACCCCACCCCCCCTTTCCCACTAGCTTACAGCCCCTTACACCCCCAGCCAAACAGTACTGGTACAAAAAAAATGTGAAGCAATATATGAGCTATCCAGCTATACAGTTTTGATCCAGTTGCCATCTTACACAGGGAAAACAAAGACGTACATGGATCTATTTGTTAATAAGTGGATGCACCAGAATGAAACGGAGCAGGGAGCTTGTGGCCCGGCCACCTTATTTTCTACGTCACAAATATAACTTTTTTCAAACAGCATTTTTCGTCTGGTCCTGATTCACAACGATTTAAATAAAGAAATACCGTATTTTTCAAACCATACGTCACTCGGGTGTGAAGCAGAAAAAAGCATGTTACAAAAGAGAGAATCATATATAAGTCGCACCTGACTATAGCAATGCAATGCTTCTGCAATGCTTGATGCTTGTTAAAAATGTGTTAATAAAGTAGGCGCTTTTGTTGTTTAAGCTATGGTTAAGTTGTTACCCTCATCGTTACACGGAAGCATGGCCTATTTGGAAGAGCTCCACAACAGCATCGGTAGGCACGTCTCCATGTCGGAGTTCATGAGATCATTTAGTCTCCTTTTTTTTAGTGAGGTTTACCATCTACTGCAGGAGCTGCGTTTTCGTTTTCAGCGGTACTTCCGTCTCTCCGTAACCAAGTTTGATTACTCTCTGTCCCGAATAAGTCCAAGGAGGAAAATAAATAAAAACAAGAATAATAAAGTCTTGATGCAAATAACAAAAATATCAAAAAGTTCTGGAGGAGAAGAATCTGATTCTCCTCCATGTTTGTTTTGGACGGTCCCTTTTCTTCTGCCTTGCTGTCGGTAGTAATGACTGATACACACACCTACTCTGCTCTCTAGCAATTGTTTGTGGAAAACAACCCCTAACGGGCAATTAGCACTTTAGTGGGGAAAAAACGAATATATGCGCCGATATTTATTTTTTAAAAATCACATATAAGTTGCTCCTGAGTATAAGTCGCACCCTTTGCCAAACCAGGAAAAAAACGCAACTTATACTCTAAAAAATATAGTACCCTGATATTCAATTTTAAGCTTAATTTTCTTTATATAAGTCTTCATCATCTTAATAAAAAAAAGCTATAAGAACGTGTTAAAAACACCAAAAACACGATTTTCATATGAGTGGGTCTTCAAGATCACTTAATTTAAAGCCACCACATGCCTCTGTAGTCTGATTGTAGCACTGGATATGGATTGCTGGTCTATAGATGTGTGCACACTAACACATGTGAGATAAGTGAAACCAGGCTTACACCACGCCTCATAGCTCCAAGTGCATAGGCACTTATCTGTTAAAAGAAGTGCTGGTTCCTGTGGAATTCCATTTGCGTTAGCTCTCCATCTGACCTCCAGAGTGGAGCTCCCATGCCCGTTAGGCAGGCTGGAAGCTCCAACTGATTCCTGCGTTTCCTTGTGCAGTAATGTGATATTTATATGCTGAAAGCCTTCCTGCAAACACACAACCTAAAAGGCAGTCTTGTTTCCTTAATTCCTTCTCTCCTCTGTAGCATTGTGTAGATCTTTAGCTCTCGTTCCCCTCCCCCCCCACCCTCTTCTATCCTTGCTTTCTTGCTGTTTTACATTGCAGCGCAGCAAAATTGCACGACACTGCAGAGTATTCAGTTTATGCTCGCTGAGCAGACGTGCAAACGTGTCGTCAGTCGAGCATCTTTTTGTCTTTGCGCCTTGTTCTGCACAACCTCAGTCACACACCACTGAGCTGAGATTCCTCCCTCTTCCTCCCTCTTCCTTGCTGGGCAGTTTGCCATGGCAGGGAGGTCAGACATCATGTGATTCTGCAGTGGTGTGTAGAATACATTCAGCTCAGGGCCCCCAGGCTCTGGACGACAACCAACCAAACCTCAGTCACAGGTTTTCCACAGCATGAAATATACATCGAACCATCTGCCAGAAATGGCCTGCTGCTGCTTTTCCACAGACCACTTCATTAAATGCCACACAGTCTCTGCTGCAGAAAAGCCGACAGTCAAGCCCCCTTTATTATCTCTACTCCTTCACAATGGCGTTCTGCTCATTTACCAGGACTTGTTCCTCTTTCTGTATGCTGATCACAGGAACCCCAAGTAATGAGGAAGGCAACGTTAGACACATTTCAGACAGCTCTCTTTGATGTTGTGAGAGACGGCTCACTTGATGTAAACAAGAGAGAATGAAGGAGAGGGAATTGAGTCTGCATGAAGTAATAGACTGCATGCTAAACAGGTTTGAATTCCTCTTTTCTTTTTTAGAAAAAGAGCGATGTGCTTTTGCTCTCCTGGAACCCACTCACTGAACATACTTCTAATCTATTACACTGTCTTGGTTCTCCTCTAAAATGGACGGTGGTCCTGGGATGAGTCATTATGTGGCCATCACTCAAGTGAAGTCCTTTAGAATGTAAACAGGAAAACTTGCAGGGTGTGCGCCTGCTGTGGGAGTGATGACTAACAATGGACTCCTAATGGGATTGGAGCAGGAAGGTGTCAAAGTACGATTTTTCACCAATAATCTTTGTTTTTGTTTGTTTTTTTGTTCGGACAACAATGATAATCTGCTGAATCAGTTCTCCAAGTCAACATGATTCAATAATATACTTTTAGTTTTTCTTTCTTTTAAGAAAAACATTTTCTACAAAACTAATGATTTAAACAAAGGAAAGTTAGAATTTGGAGTTATTACAATTATTAGTTTATTTGTTAAAATTTAACAGAAAAGTTATAGTTTTAATCTGAAGAGGAATACAAGGAAGGCTTTTTACTGTATAAGTGGTTGAAGTAACTCCTTGAAGTTGCATAATTTTATTTAGATAAGAATATATTGATAATTTAGATGGAGAGAACGCTGGACACATAAAATAAAAAAAAAGTATATCAACAGCTTTGACAACAAACTTGTAACTGACTTAACACAAAGCTCATTATGTAACCTGATTCCTCTGAGAGCTGAACAACAGCCTCTCAGTGCAGCACTTGCATCTCTAATTTGATCAGCTTGTCAACCATTGTTTTCTTGAATTTGCGAGATGGCTGCTGATAACATAAAGCTGCTTTGTACTTTAATATTCATCCAGTAAAAGATGACTTGGTCAGGCAAACCACAGCTCAAAAATATTTTTTGATGACACTGATGTTTTTTTCCACTGTGCCAGCAAATACAAAGGACCAACACATGTTGCAACGTGGACATATCTAAGCATCATATTCAGCTGTCATAACTCACAATAGCTTGTATGTTCTGTGACAACATAAGCTCCAGCAATGCAATTAATTATCCAGCATGTCCCCATTTCTTCTTTCTCTTTTATATTTACCAAATCAAAACATTTAACTTTGTGAAAATAAGCTATTAAGAGTAAATTTTAGCAAGGTGTGTTTCTTGTTGGGTTTTTTTCAGGACATTTGATGATTTAATAAGAAAATAGAATGGATCTTCACTTAAAAATGCAAAATCCATCACTGAATTCATTAATGGGTTTTCTTTCCATGGAAATTTCCTGACAAAAAGTGCTTTAATGGAAGTATTCATGGATTTTAATAATAAGGTGTTTTATTTTTGATCACTCGCCATCAGTTAAAACCTTTTTTCCTATAAAACAAAAGTAGTTTTGCACAGGCATTATAAAATGAATAACCCAATTTTATTGAGTATAACTGGTTTTTTGATTTTGGCATAATTTGGGCTAGAATGTGACTTTCGTGATTTAAAAATATGAATAGCATCAACCACTAGAGGACGCTATAAGTGTGTGCACCAGTATTTGCTACAGACAGCAACATAGTAGAAGAAGTGATGCTCAGTCTTACTTCGGGTTTGGCGAAATTGTTCCAAAGCGACACAATTGGTGGAGAATTCAACAGATTCAGTGATATAATAAATGTATTTAAATTGTTAGCATGTTGCCCTAATATGCAAGATTGCTTCCATGTTTCATGGAGCTAAATATGGTTATGGTAGTGCATTCATTCAGTCTATTTTTGTTGCCTCTTGATTTGCCCATCAAGATGAAATATCTGTTCTTGTTCCTGTATTTTAAAATTGCGACTTATATATGATGTCTTTCTTCTTTATTTTGCTTTTTGTTTTTTGTTACTGCGACTTATACTCCGGAGCAACCTATAGTGCAGAAAATGCGGTAAATCATGTTAAGTTTTAATTAAACTCATTTGTGAATTAATATTGAATTTACTTAGTATTTTTTGCAATAATAAATGGCAACAATAATCCATCCATCTATCTTCAGAACCTGTTGTCTCTACCTCCAGTCCCACACAATAACTTTTAGCAAAGAATACAACCGGTATGTCTGACAATTATCCCCCATCTGTACATCTGGTGTTTATTGACGTTGAACCAAAACGGCTCCTCGTGAGGCCAGTATTTGTGCAGTTGTCTGTTTCAGAATAAGGAAGGCTTCTATGGTTTCATACTTTAGACTGTAACTATTGTGCAGAACAGCAGCTAGGTTTTGCTGTTTCAATCATGTCAGGAATTGAAAAAACTGCCAAACAGTTACTGTTTATGCAGATTCTTATCTGAATTGGCCGTTACATCATATGATGTCTGTTTTTTGGCATTTCTGTGTCAGCGTTTTTATATCTTGTGTTTGTGTATATGGCGTGATCTGTGATTTTTACACAGCCAAACAAAAGCCTAAGATGCTCTTCTTGAGATGAAAACCAGGGAGACATGAAGCAAGAGAGTCTAGGCCACTGCGGGTCAGAGATTACAAACTCAATTGCGCGACTGCTGGCTGACATGTCTGCTCAGCAACTTCATGCCAGCGAAAGGAGGAGTGGAGCGCTGAGGGAGGTCATTTGTGCTGTCATTCCCATTAATCTTTCCCCCTTGTGCAGCAAAATGCCACTTCCTTGTTTCACTTTCCTATTACGCCACTGAGTGTTACATTCGCTTAGGAGTCCAAAAACAAATCGGAAATCTTGGAAAGAAGATTCACAAATGTGACCTTGTACTTTTATCCTGCATGTGTTAATTGTGTTACTGCATGTTACACAAAGTAAAGGTAATTCACTGAGCAGCTGTCATGAAGCAATAAACGATTACAACTTTACTACTGTGCTCAGTAGAATGTGCTCGCTGCTATAAACTTTGAAACTGATGGAGGGTGAGAAATGTTTAAACTCAACGGCCACAGCTGTCCAAAGGTTCCAGGAAGTGAAAAAGATCTCAAAGATTGGTGCAAACTGTGCTTTATAGAACACTGGCAACGTTTCTCTGAGGGACAAGAATGAGGCACAAAGGAATTCAAGGAAGTGTGTCAAAATGCGTTTAACCTTGATGGTCCACGCATAAACAAGCTGCATGTGATTTACTAACTGAATTTCGTCTGCTGGTCGAATATCCAAATCCTTTTTGCGTGTTTGCCTTAGATTAATCCGCATTATGGGCGTTTCTGGCAGAACGCAAAAAATAAAAAAGCTGAGAGAAGTAGATTCGGTTAAATCAATGAAGTTCAGCTCACGCAAAGTGATTTTTAGCAAATGTGAAGCAGGAATCCTACTGCTGGTTTGCATCAAATTGTTTTGCACATTTGAAAGGCTGTTATAAAATGACACAACGTTTTTTGGCTGCGGTCATCGTTTTCTGAGTACTTGTAATGATAAAGTATAAAAAATGAAATTGATGTAAGGAACTGGATGACTGTAGCTATGTTATACAAAACTAAAACATAATAGTGGTGAGATGATCAAAGTTTGCTTCTTCCCACTCTTTTTGAAGCAATTAATAACATTCTATTTGGCAATTCTGTATGTATAAGTTTAACATGTCTGTGATAAGAAGAAATTTTACCGTCAAGAAGATAGCGACATTTATTTTCCAATCAATTTAAAAAGTAATACCTAAACCCTTTAACACTGTCACAGGTGACACCCAAATAATGCATGCTATTTGACCTACCTTAACTTTTCCACCGTTTGCATGATCAACGTGAATCAACTGTTTCTGATGCGGCTTTTCATAGTAGCTTTGCACGATATGCAACGCAAGTGCTGCGTGATGGCCCAGAGCTGCTTTCCTCCGTGACAGAATCAGCTGATCTATGATGATTGCGTAAACACTTCTGTAAAGGGTTGCATATCACCGCAAGGCTGCTTTTCTCAACTTCAGAATCTGCTGGACCTACGTTAATTGCATCAACGGTTGAAGAGTTACGGTAGTCGAAGGAATGAATTCACTGGTGCTAAAGCTCCTGTGTTAATTGGGTTTATTATATCTGTGTGTTTTTATCTTAGGTCTCTTTTTCTTGTCTCTTTATTACTTGAAATAAAGCAATAAACTAAACCAAACGAGACAAAAAAGTGCTAATGCTAACACTTTGGTATGCTTTGGTAATCTGGAGACAAAAATTAATGAGAGACAGACTATTGCAAATCCAGTGTTGCTATAATGACTTTTCTGGATGAACCAAGCACTTATTGCTGACATTCATTATGACTTTTCACTTTCCTATTTTCCCAGTGTCACAGTTCTTAGACGTTTCTTTTTCAGTCCACTCTTCTCTTCTGTCCCCCCTGCTCTTTTCTTCTTTTCCAAGCATTGGCTGCTGGGCCATAGGACAGCTGACTCTCAGCTCAGGTTTGACCCTACCTGTGAAGATGTTTCTTGCCATGGAAATAATGACCATTAGTGCAATAGTAAAAATAGTTTTTGATTAAGTACAAAAAAAAAGGTTCTTTGTTGTTTTAGGTCTCTGTTGGAGTAAATGAAATTACCCTTTAGTTGATTAGTAAATGTCTTCAAAAAATTTTTTGATGGACTGCCCTTTTTTACTCTCCATTTACAATTGATTGTTCAATTTAATCAATAAAATGTATCTTTTATAAGGTGTAAAGTGCATGTTGGTACATGTCCTGTTTCTTTTGTCTTACAAAACAAGAGGATTCTTTATTCCTGTTTGCCTGATGGTTAGTCTTTGATGTGAGACCTCTTGTCCTCTCAGGTGATTTTTGGATGCGGTACCAGGGATTTATGCCTTGATAGGGTTGCTATGCATTTAAATGGTGTGAGAGCTGTAAAGATTATTTTCAATAAGGCCCCATCGATGTGTGCTGTGGGAGGCCGGGAGTTAACAATAGGCGCCGTAAACTGCCAGCTACCTCTGTGTGTAATCAAGCAGAATTTATGTCAAGTACGGTAGACCTTTATGCTTGACTCACCCCGGCTGTGCAGATGGAAAGGTGAAAGTACAAACACTGTCTTGTAAAATGCATCAAGTTGGGAAGATCTTATCTTAGTATGATAAACCAAGCCATGTTAGTGCTTTTACTTTGTTGTTTAGCAAATCTTTATTTTAAAGATTATTAAAGGTTTCAGCTTGTGAAATTTCTTTTGAGGGTCTGCCACCGTTCAGTCTTTGATCTCAATATAAATATCAAATCCAACTAAGTCACGGCATGCAAGGTAACCCACAACCCTCTGAACTTTAAGACACTCTGGAGTATAAGTTGCAGCAGCCAAATAATGCATAATAAAGAAGAAAAAATCACATCTAAGAGAATAAGTAGAACTTTTGTGAGAGAAGTGCGATGCTTCTGAAGAACACCACGAAGCCCGTTGTCAAGTTGCATCCACACTGAATGCAGTTTGTGAATGACTGCCGTTTTAAGTGGTACTTCCGTCTTTTTGTGACCCAGTTCGATGACTTACTGCTGAGGAGGAAACCTCAATTTAAACTGTGTAATTCTTTCTTTTTTGGATATTGGATAATTGGCCTCTTCCACAACAAAGAAAGGAATTTTTTAATTTCTTAACCTAAAGAACATCCCTCACAAATATGCCACTTTCTCATTGTCATGTATTTGTTTTTGAAAGTTCATCATGAAATCATTTATTTTAATGTGCTTGTCATTTCCTTTGCCTTTAAACGTCCTTGGCTTAAGCATGCCTGTGTACCCAAATGATTCTGTCAGATGTGGTATGGTACAGACTTATGAAAGAACATATGTTGTGGTCTATCTTCAATGATCCTTGGCTGCACAAAACGTGTTTAAAAGTCAGTTTAGGTAGAAGTTGGAACTGCTTAACTTTAAACCCAAAGAGGTAAATCTGAATTCTCGTGCTTTCTCTCTTAATGTAAACAAAACGTTAGACAAATTTAGGACTTATAGGTAATTATTCATTGAGTTAACTTTAGACATTTGAGGTGTTTCAGAGTGTCTGTGGTTTGAAATCCCCCATAAATAACATTTCAAAATTTGAGCTTTCGTACTTAAATGAGAGTTTTGTTGTGCTCAAACTTGGAACTTGTTTTTACTTTAGTTAGCATATTAACATATAAATGTTACCCAGAGAATAAGTGTTACTCATTCCTTCCTAATTCTTGGCCATGTTGCATGAGGTTTCTTTGAGCCTCAGTGGGTCTTCCTTCCACCATGGCCTGCTTGGCAAATAGAACATGAATTGCTTTTGCAGGCAGAGTGCGTGAAAGCACAATATCAGTTTACCTGAAAGGCCGTTTTATCTCCCAGCTATCTGATGACTAGTTCTGCATGGATACATTTCCACATGCTTGTGATTGGAGGTTGAAAACATGTGCATGTTATCACCACCAAGGAACACACATTTTTTCCATTGAAATTAACAGCTCGCGCTCTCTCTCTCTCTCTGAGAGCAATTTCGTCAGCCATTTTGAGTCCAGATGTCATGTTGGAAATTCCCATGAGTAAACGAGTCATCCTCTCCCCTGACATTTTTATCCAATCTTATTTCCTTATTGTTGCTTTCAATTAGACCCTAAAAGAACCTATTCAGACTTCGAAAGAAAAAAAATCCTAAAATGTATTTAACTAATTAAAATGTTATTAGAACAGACAATGAAAAAGACAAGCTGTTATTTAAAGAGCAGATAATGCCTTAGTCTTACCCTTACGGGTTGGCAGGCAAAAAATACGCAAACCTCTACAACCCCACCCCCCCAAGCTCTGTGCACACTGTGTACACTGTGCAAGGGGCAGTGCTGTTCAGCTGAGAAGTGCACGCTTCTTGAATGACCGTTGTGCAGTCCTTACATGCAGCTTGACTGTTAGAAATGAGAAAGTTGACAAGCAGAGCATAGTTTTTATGGGCATCCATTGGGCCTCTAACAGGGACCTGGTCATGCAGCATTCTCGTGCTGTCAGTAGGGGCCAAGTACTTTACTAACAACTACAGTGTGGCGTAAGGGCACCGTACGACAGCATCACCCGCACATCATAAATGTGTGTAACTTACATTATCCGTACAACTACTTGACAATACGTTCACCACACGCACAACAATAGTACATGCCATTTTCAGGACGTCCCTTAAAGTGGCTGCATAAGCCTTAAGGGAACTGCACAACACACTTGGGGTCCCTTGAAGATGCAGCCGCTCCTGTCTACGACCCTTTACAGCAGGGGTGCCCACACTTTTTTGGCATGTGAGCTACTTTTGAGACAAAAAGCTCCAAAAGAACTACCTATTTGAGTCAAAAATACCAAATTTATGTACTAATAGTTCAAAAACTACACAATAAGAGTACACAAATCATGTGTATTAATATTATTGTTGTAGTAATACATAATTAGAACTGATAATGTGTTTTATTATGGAAATAGAAAGCAGCGACAATCATGTTTAATGCTCTGCTGTAAACTGTGGAATGGGGGGAGGGGGCATGACATAACCACAGCTGAGCCAACGGCGGCCCCTGCTCCGTGGGCAGGGCTCCGTAAGCGCACCAATAAACACTCCTGCAAGCCGGAGTGGATTCCTTCAAAATACATTTTTATTTTTTTTGATTATTTGTCTTTGATGACCTGTGATCAAACCACATGTCCTTTCATCGACATAATAAGCACCCCTGTTTTACAGGTCCAGACAGCCCAAAAAACCCTGCATGTGACTAAGGCCTAATGTCATGTTATAGCACTAAAAACTAAGGGCCCACCCCCCACCTTTGACATTTAAACAATAATTTTCTTGGGGAAAGCGTAAATCGAATGCAAAATGGCAGTGTGTAGTTATCATTTACAACACAAAGGGGGAATCCACTCTCTTGATCGCTGCATTAAATTTAGACCCTGTAGTGACTGTTTTTCAAGAAAACACTCAGCAATACAACCAGAACATTTCCTTTGGTGTAAAGAGCATGTTGGGTTTTTTTTCTTCTCCTCTCAACACATAGCATGTGCTGCAGTCAATGAGTCTTCCCCTCCCACACGGTGCATGCTTACAACATAGTTTGTTGAATCAGGCTCATACATGAATTTCAGATGATGTGGAAAAAAAGTTTGTTAAAGTTTGAACTGCCTTGTTTTGTCTTTGATTCTAAAACAAATGGTTTGTACTCAAAATGTCATCAAAATCAAACAGCACATGTAATAAAATGGTCCAGTTCCATAATTTTGTCACATTCCGTGTAATCCACAGACATTCAGTGACAAGTGTTGAAAGACGCCACATGCATCGGTACCTCATGTGTAAATGGGCACGTGTCAAGATTAATTTTGTTTTTGTGAACAATCAGAGGAGCATTGAACTGAACAATTTACACTAAACTATGACACACCATCGATTTGATTACTGGAAGCTGTGGCACTAATCCATGGACATGAAAGGACCAAAAGCTTTCCTTTGATGTAAGTGGAGGTACAGCCTTCCCTGAACACCCCCTGTCTCAAACTGCTTTTTCCCAGCCTCCAAAAGGAGGGACAGGTATTTCCCACTGAGACTTGAGTGAACACAGATGGGAGGTCCTCACCCCAACATTACAATATCAAAGCAAATATTAATCTCGCTACACAGAGCTCTTTATTCGTTTTATTATTTTAGTTTCCCAGGTTAAAAAAATCAATGCTCCCCTGTGAGGTGTTTTTTATGACCTTGTTTATAAAGGCATCTTTGCTAACAACACGAGTTAAGAGGAGCTGGATTTAGGAAACAGATTAAGGAATAATGGTGGGCAATAAGAAATTTGAATGCCTGAGTCTCTTAAAGTATTTTGAGGATTGTTTCATGACAGATGTAGTACTTGTCTTGAAAGGAATCTGGATCTCTGTGTGTATATAAGAAGCAAAGGGGAATACAATCGCATGATTTTGCTTTGCAGCTGTCTAGACAAACAAAAAAACATTAAACTTTCTTCTTTGTCTATTATTTGCCCAAGGGAATTATCATTTCTGTCCTGACTGACTTGCAGTGTTATAAAAGTTCTCCGTTTTCTTAAAGTCCCATCCCGATTATCTTATGATCTATTGAAAAACAGTTCCCAGTAGTCTTTTAATTAGGATTATGCCATTATTCACTAAATCAATAACAATTAGTATTCTAGAACATAGTTTCAGCAGAGCAGCAGTAGTTCATGAGAAATTTGCCTCTGAGTTAAGGGCGGGACTATTGGGACTGTTTACACGCCCAACCTAACATTACCAGTGCAACAAAAATGGCGGCAATATTGCAGCTATCCAGCCGTACCGTTTTGAGCCACATGTAAGTTCAGACGAGGAAAACGAAGACGTACATGGACGTACATTTGTCAACAAGACGACAAGTGGATGCATCTGAATGGAGTGGAGCAGAGAGCTTGTGGCTTGCCGTTGTAGCTTGTACAGCACAGGTACAAGCTTTTTCAAACTGCATTTTTCTGTACTCCTGATTCCCCACAGTCTGATCGGATAAATACTCAGAAATGCAATTTTAAAGCTGAATTTACTTTAAATATGTCCTTCATCGTCAGAAAAATGCCGCAAGAGCATGTTAAAAACACAATATTCATCTAAGTGGGTTTTTAAATGCTGTTTTTCAACCATACGTTAGAAACCTGTTCATTTTTGGAAGGAGAAAATCCGCCACTCGTTAAACAAAAGTTGCACTGTAAGTGAGAAAGAGGGCCCTTATTTTAGGAGAGTTGCTGTAGTTAGCCTCTTTGCTTTACAAGCTTAAAGGTTTTGGATTTCTATTGCCTGCTTGTTGTAAGAGGGCTGCCTCCAGAGATGAAGTCATAGAAGCGGTTGGGAAGCTGAAAACTGCGTTCCAAAGCATATGACTTCACTCAGGGTTGACAGGTTCAAATACTTAGCTGATTTTAGGACCATAAGTAGAAATTTCAATGAGTGGATAGCACATTTTTATAACTATGGTGCACTAGATTATAGGGTACATTAGGCAAAACAAAACAGTCAGTGTGGAATGACTACACTACCTTGAACGTCTAGAGCAGGGGTCGGCAACCCGTACCTCTCAAAGAGGCTTTTGGATCAGTTTCCCCCTGAGATGAAAGCACAGGGAGCCGCAACACTAGGGGTTTTGCTGAGATATTGCGATAGTTCATTTGGCGATACTTGTATTGATTCAAAATGCTGTCAGGATATTTATTCATTTGTTTTAATTATTTGTATTCTTTATGAGCGTAATGTTTGATCTTTTGTCCATTTTCCACAACCTTGAATAGACTTTTCCGTCAGTCAAACACCCAAAATTGAGATGAGTGACATGATGGAAACAAATTCACGTTTAAGGCAGACTCCTTTCTATTTATTTATTTCCTTAAATCCAGTAAACCCAATAAATTATATGAATTTTATGGATGAAGCAGCTGTTAGTTTGTTTTGCGTCTGGAATCATAAGCCCCGCCCCTGCCGCTCTACCTTTTTCGTTGTTTTACCCCGCGTGCAATTGAATTAATTTTACGCGGAAATGGGGGGGGGGGGTTAGCCTAGGGGGAAAAAATACTTTTTTTGGGGCGCTCATGTGTCCCCTACAATATCGGTGTTAAAGGCACCACGACATTCTTAGAACATAATAGTTATTTTATAAAAACACAGAACCGCAGCACAAGGAGCATGCGGCTCCGGAGCCGCCGGTTGCCAACCCCTGGTCTCGAGGGGCCAAGAGGTAGCAGGAGTCGGGGCTGACGAAATGTCCTGTGTATTTTCTATTGAACCGTGGGGTATTTCTTGCAGACTTCTTTTATTTGCAATAGACAACCTTTGCGAGTGCATTCAAACATTATTTACAATCTCTAAACATTGTTCAGTTGTAACACAATAAATACAAGGCAAGAAACCATAATAATGTGTTGAATGTGTTGCAGCACGGTTTGTGTTTCTGCAGTCCTGCCTAGGATAGCCGTAATGCTTAGACAAACAATTAATCAGTAGTTTAAGGCTGAGTCACACAGCCACTAAGTACATTTTGCACTTTTTCCACGTGTGAAATGTTGGTCTTTGGTGACACATGCGTGATTTACATAATTCGCAAGTGTATTATTTGAGCTGTTTAGAATTTTTGGTTGGTGAGAAATAAGAAGTTTACGCGTAATTTCCATAGTTTATACACAATTATCTCATTAATTGTACACAATTGTTTTTGTTTTTTGCGGCATGCTTAAGCAAATTTGTGGCTTTCCACGACTGTTCCTCATAAATCTAACAGACTTTTCATCCATGTACCACAATGTATAACTTTTATATCGCATATGCGGCACACATATCACACTTAAATTAAATAATTGACGCATGTATTTTGGGCCAGATTTGGCTTTTACATTGATTTACGTGTTCTCTACGTGGTTTATTCATACTTCTTCCAATAGTTTTAACCTGGTTTATTTGTGATTTCATCAAAACCTATCTCACCTGTCCCATGTATATTCACGTATGACCAATTTCTGTCTCTGCAAGATGCACAAAACGTACGTTGTGGCTGTGAGACACAGCCTTTACCTGTCGTACTAAAATATTTTGACAGATCTTTGAGAGCCACCTACCACAGAAAATCTGTTTGAAGTCATTAGGCACAAGCAAAATCTGCACACACGGAGCACAAGGTTATAGAGCCCTGTCAATTTTTTGAAAAATGAGAGGATTTTAAGTCCACCCTATAAAAACAGTAATTCCTGTTCTTGTTGTAGACTTGCATTAACCAAAGACGTTTTTGCAAGAGTTTGTATTTCTTCTTTTCAAAGTGCATTGTTGCATTTCTCTCTGATGTACTAACCACATAATGACAGTTCAATTAGCCCAAAAGTAAAATAATTTCAAAACTGGAATTAAATTATATTAGCAGCAGAGGAGATGGGCATAATTGGAAAATGGTGGCCTTGGTACAAAGCTTCTAATAATAAAACATGTCTCTGCTTGTGTTGAGGATATTAATAATGTAAAAAAATTCAGAAGCCGGTGTTGAACACTCCTGGATAATTAATGCTCTCTCTCCAACTTGACACCAGTTGATTCTTTAGGCGAAGGAGGATTTTAAATTTTTAATCATCTCTGGATAACTCAGTGTCTGAGCTCCGAGGAAAGGGACAGAGTGAGTTTTAGTCACTGCGTCTGTGAGATTGAGAGGCTTTTAGAAAGGTTTTGATTATTGTGTGATTTATTGGCTGTGCTCATCAGTTTTAGTTTTACACAGCAAACTGGTCAGTCATCATTAAGGACAAAGGTCAGGATTATAAAAAAAAAACATAAGAAGTAGGAAGGATGAAAATATTTATATTATTACCTTTAATTTTAGTTAGCCAAAGAAAAATGATTATAAAAATGCTTCTAATCCAGCTTGTCACTTTTTACAAGCTTGATTTACTAATTATTTTATCCTTAGAGGAAATTTCTTACCACAAACTTCTCCAATTATCTAGAATCATCTGAAGTACACAAAGATAATTTATAAAGTCTGTCCAAATCCTGGGGGGTTCTCTGAGGGTAAGCTCAACGCTTCCAGCAAAAAAAGAACATGTAAAACACAAAGTAAGCACAGGGCAGACCTGAGAGACCAACTCCACTCAAAATTGTGTTTTTGGTGTTTTGAACATCTTGCAGTATTTTTCTCAAGGAACACAGATTTAAAGAAAATTAAGCTGAAAATTGCATTCCTGTGTATTTTCTTTATTCAAATCGTTGTGAATCAGGAACAGATTTAAAAAAAAAAAAAGTCAATTTGTTTCGTAGAAAATACACTGAGTGGGCCACAGGCTCCCTGCTTCGCTCCATTCTGATGCATCCACTTGCAGACAACTATGCATGTCTTCATTTGGCTCGTCCAAGCTGGCATCTGGCCCAAAACTGTACACCTGGATAGCTCCAAAATTAGTCGCCTTTTCTTTATTAATAGCGCTTCGTGTCAACAGTTACGCCCACAAATCAGGCAAGGAAAACGACAGGTTGTTAGCTTTTGGCTAAAAATTGCATAATCATAATTAAAAGACCACTAGGAATGCTTTTTAAAATGGATCAAAAGATGATCGGAGTAGGACTGCAAGAAGTAAACGTGTGTGTGTTTCCGTGTAAAAAACCTGTGGTTGTGTTTAACAGGAATTGTTTCTGAGCATTTGATTCTGTGGACGCAAGGTAAAAATTAATCGTTTGTACATCCTGTGAAGAAACAGCTTTTAAGTCTAAGCAACCAATTACATGACTGATGGGAACAAATATCACTGAGAAAGATTAAATGTTGCCTTTCTTATTTCACCCAAGATAATGAACTGGAAACTGGGAAAATACTGATTGCAGAACTTGGATTTTTAGCTTAAAATAGTAAAGACTGCTTAATCACTGAATATTGTAATACTGAAATGAAAATAGAAAATAAAAATAAAAAATGTTGTTTTAATGTACCAAGTCCTACCGTGTCAAATAGTTGTACACTTCCACAAAGGAGAACTAGACCAAACCATAACTTTCCTCTACATCCATTCTTACTAATGGTTAAAATGTTATTAAATATGGAACTTTCAGGTTGATTTCTAAACAAGTCAAACTAGTTAAAACTGTTCAAGCAGAGGTCCCAAACCTCCTGTCAGTGGATCCCTGTTGCTCCACGTGTCATTTAGTTCCCACTCATGCTTTCATTAATTCTGATTAGAACTGCTATGCTGAGCCTGCTATCATGTTCAATTGCTCTTTAATAAAATGAAGCACATTCACACAGATGTTTCTCAGTAAATGCAACACGACAGGTATTTTGGGGTGGGTGGGTGGGGGGTGGGGTGATGATGGGGTTCTAATGCAAAACAACTTAAGGCATGAATATGGACAGCAAAAGCACATGTGATGAAAGAAATTTGGAAAACATGCAGAATTCCCAACTTGAAATTTAAAATAAGCATATTATTAAGTCACTATTTTCAGATATTTCAGAAGAGATATTTCACTATATTTGTAGAAACTCAGTTTATATATTGTATTTTGAGCTTAATGTACCCTATTTAATTCTGGAATTGCTTTCTATTGTAAATTGCTGTTAGAATCGCTCTGTGGTAGGTGGTGTTTCCAATTCTATGAGTTCTTTGGAACACAAACCTCTGTTCCATTTGTTAGATCAGAAATAATTTAGAAAAGACAAGTGTGTACGTGATTGGCTCTTTCCACTAAATAAAACTAATAGATGTCAACAACACATTTACATTTATGGACGACTGGTAGGACGTGAAACCACAATGATAGTTAGTTACAGTGTCCATTTCTGATGAAAAAATAAAATAGTTAAAGTTAAAAAGTCTGTTGCATTCTCATTTAGGGGAAGAAAACACAATATGTGTATAAACAGAACATGATAATGATGCACAATCCATAACCAAACTGTTTTCTATTGTAACTAAAAAATAGTTGCCCCCCTGAACACACACAGTTGTTAGAAAATAAAAGCAATGCCCATTAAAAGCATCTTTGAAACCAGACTATGTGTAAAATAGTCAGGTGTAAAATCAGAGTTTCTTTAACATGGAAATAATGATAAGGGTATCCCTCCTGAAACCAGCCAGTGGTCATTTAAGGAAGTGCAGTAGATTGGTGCGGCTTAATAATAATAATGATAATAATTGATACTTTACATATCCCACAATGGGGAAATTATTCTCTGCATTTGAACTATCCCCTGGTAATTGCCCCCAGTACCATTGTTTGTTCCCCTCCGGGAATCGAACCCTGGATCCCTGCGTGGTAGCCTTCTACCTTACCAACCAAGCTAACCAGACGCTTTTGATGCTGTAAAAATGCGGACATAATTCTTTCTCTGAATTTGACCCATCCCCTGGGGGGAGCGGTGAGCTGCACGCTAGCCAGTGACAGCTGGCTGGGGAGAGCGGGGATCGATCCACTAACCCTTCGGTTGTTGGACGACCTGCTCTACCGCCTGAGCTAAACTGCTAATCAACTGGCGGAATAAGCGGCTTGTTCAGAACAATGTTACCATACTTCTTGAAACAGGGCTGTTTTGTTTTTGGACTGCAATAAATTAAAGAAAGATTGGTAAATGATTAGTGTTGCCTACATTTCCCAAGAACACCCTTTCACCTTCCACATGTAGCCCATTTCTCACAGACATCCCATCTGTTTCTTCATTCCCTGGGTGCAACCAGCCTTGACACGACTAACCAGGCAGTATTTCAAAAGTGTCTTTGTGGGAAACACATTTGGTTTCATGCCTTTCACTATCTGCCAAAATCTCTCTTTGCATTTCTTCCTCACTTTAGACTATTATCCATCTTTCTTGCTGAATCATATTCTTGATTTTTACCCAGTACTTCTCACCATCCCTCACTCCCTTCTTGTTGTTCCTGCTTCCCTCCTCTTCCTCCTCATTTTTAAAAGCCACATGCTCCCAGCCCGTCTGGCTCAGTTGCACCCTGCCAATGAAAGGCTTTTTATTGGGCTAAGATTAAGTGCAGCCAAGCAGGGCCTTGCTACAGGGCTGAGGCTGCACCATCCCCCCCTCCTTACTGCACAGTCTTCTCCACATGCCTGTTCTAGTCTGGCCCTGTCGCCCAGAAGGAGATTACTTGTCTCTGCTGCCCTTAATTGACAACAGTGGCAGGAAACAGCCAGAGAGAAAGAAGAGACGGACACTGTAGACACAGGAGAAGGAGCAGTGTTGCTTTGTTGCATTCCTACGTGTAAAGCTTTAACAAAAACATTATTTTATTTTATTGCTGTCCATTCCCATTTTTTATTTTGTTGTTTTTAACCAAATGTAACTTTCTTTTATTCTGTCACATTTCTTTGTATTTAAAGTCCCACTCCAAATCTGATCTATCGGAAAAGGGAAAGCGTTCCCAGTGGTCGTTTAGCCCCACTTCCCATCATCCATCTGTTTACACACTCTCTTGCTAGCTCACAGCCCCTCACAACCCCAACTTGACATTAGCGGTGCAACAAAAATGGTGAGAAATATTGGAGCTATTAAGATGTATGAGGGAAAAAAAAACACCATTTCATTGGAGTGGGTCTTAATACTCAATAGTGCAGTACATTGTGTGACCAAGGTGTGCTAAGAGGTATGGCCAGTAAAGTAAAAACTACATTTAAATACTACAAAATGATCAGTTGGGTCACTTTTCCCTTTTCAGCTCATAAACCGTAGTTTCTAGCCTCAGGCATTTTTTTAAGCAGTCCAGTCACCCCTTTATACATTTTATGACTTTTCTTAAACTTGTGAATTTCATATTCTCTTCTGCTGGTTATTGTAAAAATCCCACATGGCTTAAGCCCAGAAAATTAAATTTGTGGGCAGTTTATTAAATGGGTAGTCTCAGACGTGGCTGCAGTAGTGAATGAGTTTTTTTTTCTTTTGAGGTTAAATATTTTGTGTGCCAGTTTGGTTCGGCAGGATTATTTTTGTCCACCTATCTACCTGCTTGTTTTTCTTTTCTTTTCTTTTATGTCTCAATGAATTCATTTATCATATTCACCATATGCAAAATACACTTATTTTTAGGGTTACACATTAGTCTGCTCTCCACATGAGGTTTCTGAATGTTCTTTTGCTTTAATCCTTTTGCCTTTTGTAAAGAGTTTGCAGGGATTTTCCTCTGAATTGGATATGTGTGGGGTAGAAGAAAATCAAAAATTGCTTTCTTTAAAATTAAAATCACAGTTTTATAGATAGTTTCCTGCATTTTGTGCGTTTTTGTGGGCTTACATAAAAATTGCACTCAAATTAACTTGTGAAAAAAACTGCCTTAGAATACATATGTCATCCTACAACCTTTAGCTGAAAACTAATATAAACAAACAGTGCACCTTTCTAAAAAAACCTGCTGTAAATTCTGGCAATCGTAAAAAAATGCCCACAAAATCCTGGAGGGACTACATAATCATCGTGTTTTCATTTTATTGTATGTTTTTTTTTCTGCACTTTTTTCTGTACATTCGATTCCTACTTTTTTAGGAAAAATGAAATACTCTGTAGAGATGTCAAACTGTTTTCTTTTATATCTCACCCCATTCGTATTTATCAGTAACTTTAGATTTTCTCTACAGATGTAGGTATGATGGCATTCATTTTTTTTAACTCTCGAAATAAAACAAACATCAAACTAACACATAAATAAATGTGAAAAATGTACTTGCATGACTGAAGGATGCATGAATGTCCTTGGTTGGCAGTCTGGCAGGATGTATTGGGTCTCCTTTGAAAGCAGTTTGGAAGTCAGCCAGTGTAGTAAACATTCATATCCATGTTGAACATGAGCCAAATGCTGGTCATGTTTATGAGCAAGAGCAGCGGTTTGGTCTCACAATTGTTTAATTTTAAAGAGAAAGTAAAGTGAAACTAGTATAGTTCCCAGTTATAAGTAATACAATGTGATACACCTGCCTCAAATCAATCTGGCTGTTGTACACATTAGGGCCATTATCCATAATTCCAAGAGTTTGTCAGTCTGACCTCCCACACCAATAAAAGGAACATATGTCATGTTTGTCACCATGCTGCATAAAAAAAAAAAAAATCAACAATTTAAATAAATTAACTGAAGCGTTTTATAACAAACCGAAATGCATGTGAATTTTCAAAATCACTAAATTATATTCTTCGTGATGATTATTTTGTAATGGAGCCACAATGTTTCATGTAGGCTTTTGATTAAGAAGGGAACGTAAAACAATGGGGTGTAAAGAGCGGGCTCATAGTACATTTAAACTGTGGTTGAAGTTGTGTCTCATTCATCTGAATCAAAATGGAACATCAGAGATGAAGCTGACATGCTGAGAAAAACTGTCCAAGAAATCACTTCCGTCTGCGTTCATCACATGCTGCCTCTTTGTGATTCCCGCTAGATTTTCCAAATCTGGTCAGAACAGCTTGTTACCACAACTCACTGATGGACCTCAGTTTGGGAAGTTTCCAAAAGCCTTGAAAACTACTGTTGAAAACGACTGTAATCAATCATCTCCTAAAGAACAGTCTTGATGCAACAGTATTGAACAACTGTTGGCCCAGTTCCAACCTGCTGACGTTAGACAGAATCCTTGAAAGAGTAGCTAACCAAGTGCTCTTGACTTTCTTCTGCTCAAAATTTCAATGACTTTCAGTTAGGTTTTTGTGCTCCATCAGAGCACTGACACTTCTCAGACAAATGACATCTGTCTGAATACAGAACCAGCCAGGCACAATTTCTGTCTTAGTTTTGTTGGATCTGAGTGCTGTTTTCGACCATGTGTTCTACTATAGATATTACAGGACTGAATAGGCATCACCATTATGTGCCTTGAATAGTTTTAGTCATGTCTTGAAGACAGAAAGTACTTAAGTGAAATCAATATCTGCCTCAGGTCAAACAGCCTTGATCTTTGGTGTTCTCCAGGAGTCACTTCTGGGGCCTCTTTCATTAGGTGTAAAGATGTTTCCTCTATGCCAGCCAATGCACAGCAATAAAGTATCTTCCACAGTTATGCAGATGTCTCTCAGATTTACATTTCACTCACAGCAGGTGAATTCGGGCCTGTGGACTACATCTAACACATCACATAGTGGATGCAAAACTACATTCCCAAGCTAAACATAGAGAACACTGAAAAAAATCAACCTAGAGCTGCTTATTCACATGTTTATCTCAGGCAGGTGGAAGTCTTTTCTGTCTGTTCACTGGACTCTGTAAACGTGCACTAAAGCATTTGCACGTTGCTGTTTGGGTCCTTACTAAAACCAGGACATGCTGTCAACGTCAGTTCTGTCTTCAGGTCTTTTGCACTGGTTTTTTATTGCACACAGACTTAAAATAGCTCTGCTTGTGTTAAAGTTCCACCATGGCTTACCACCAAAGTACATCTCTGGCATGTTAGTTCCATATGAACCTCATTGGACTAAATCAGTCAGGAACAGATCCTTTATTGGTGCCGAAAATCAAGACTAACTTTTATGCAGCTATAATCTGGAACAGTTTTCTTGATGATGTTAGAAAAGCTTCAACTCAGACAATGTTCAAGTCCAGACTAAAGGCTATCCTTCTCATCTCATTGCATGACCACTGAAGGTATTTTACCTGTGCTCTCCTCTATTATTCCTAATTAAAGGGATTGTAATTATTAGGATTTTACTCCTATAATTGTGGTTTACTGTCCTGAATGTGATTCCTTTCTGCATGCATATAGTTTGTCTTTTTCTGTAAAGCCCTTGATTTGTTCTGAGTATAAATTGTGCTGTACAAACACATTTGGTGTAATTTTTGGGTCAAATCGCCTGCCCCTAACTAGAAGACATTGAGAGGATGCATGCATACATTTAGACATGAAATGTGTGATGAGGCTCATCAAGCTGTTGAGGTGGCAGCCCTCTGTCATGAATCTTGTTATGGCCGTATTCCCTGGGCTTTCAGTCAGACATGACAGCACATTTAGAGAGAGAGCAGATTGCGGTCTGGATAGCTCTTATCTGCTGCGTGTGGGAGAGAAAGGAGTGATTGAGTTGTTTGTTGAAACAATACGATGACAAGAAAAAGTTGAGGCTTTTGGTAGTTTTGCAGGATTGTGTATTGTACTATTTTTCTCTCTTATTGTGTATGTTAGGACAGAAATGTTCAACTAGAGATGGTTTAATGTAACTGTTATGGCTTTCAAGCTTTATGTTATTACCTTGGTCAAAGTTTTAGATTATTAAAAATAAACTACCAGTATAAACGTTAAACGAGCCTGGAAAAATAGTTTAAGGATTCTTTACTTGTTATTTAGATTAAAAATATTTGTTTTATTTATTTTTTAAAGTTTATGTTGTTCAGATTTTCTAGGTTCTCTAGTTATTCTTTGCACTCTAAAATTGCATGCATGGAGGTAGTGCAGATATTAATCCCGAAATAATTGAATTTTTAAGAATGAGTGAACGGCAAACATAAAACATGCACTCTGAGTATAAAACAGGGACTTTTCAGAACATGATGACCATTCAAAGCAGCAAGTTAGTCAACAAATATTTACTTTTTAATTCTTTGCTTTAAACTAAATTGAAAAAGAACCGACTGACGTGACAGTATTTCTTGGATTAAGTCAGGTCCCACATGATCACACAGAGTGAGAACCAAATCTGCAAACCTCCAATCGCTCGCCCACTGCCTCTGCACCATGACCGCCCAAAGCCACGAAGCGTCTTTCTCCCCAACCATCAGTATCGATAAATTCTTTAGTGGACACAAACGCTAAATGAGATATTTATTTGGTCTTCCTTGATCTATACCCATGATGCAGTTGATAATCATAAAATTGTGTTGGATGTTGAGAATGGCCAACCACCCTCTGGAAGCAAATTTGTAATCTTGAAAGTGGAGTCTAAATGTCTGTTTTTTTTAAATGACAAATTGAACTGAAAGTCCAGGTTCACATAAAGAGGAGGAATCTTTTACACCTGTGTGTGTAGATTATTCCTTTATAAAGCCTGAACTTCAGTATTGGCTCTTTTCTGAAGAATTCAATGGAAAAGTCCCTGCAATAGTTTGTGGTCTGTTCAATAATGTTGTGACTCTCATAGCTTTGTTATCTGATATAATATAATGAACCTGCATTTTATTGCAGAGCAATAAACTGGAAAACCAACAAAATAACCAGAGTCCACAGTGTTTTGCTGATAGAGGGTGTTCCTACATTCATGTCATGCTGTTTGTTGGATTTTGGTGGAGGACTGCTTGAAGCAATACTAGCTCTAAGAAATGTTGTCATTGAGTATCTATGGATGCCACGTCATGTTTTCTCGTGGCATTTTACAACAACAAGAAGTTGTCTTTGTTACATTTACTTAGGAATTAAGGGAAATCAAAGTCAATGAACTTAGTAAATGTTTATTGATAAATAGAAATTGATTTATTCCCACACAGTAATCTCTAATGCTGGCATCTACTGGTGAATTTATTGTCTGTTCTTTTTAGTTTTTCCCTTGAAATCTTATGAAGCTTTTTCTCATGAAAATTACATTTTAGGAATCACAACCTTCTTGTTCATTACCTTCCTTTAAATCCCTGTTGAAAAACAATCAGGGGAAATTTCTAAGCTGAAAAAGCAATTTAATGTGGCTCCCGCTTCAATCACAAGGATTAATCAACACACTAATGTTGGATTCAGGATCATGCCTAATAGCACTTTGATTGTTTACATATTTTACCCCTCATCAGGTCAACTTCTTCTGAATTAAGCATCTTCATCATCTCCTCCTGGTTTGTCAAACCTCCTCAGATGGATGACACTGTGGATTTTTTTTTTCCTTTTACCTGAAACTCCACATTTATCTCTCCCCTTCAGTACTCCTTTGAGGCAGAGGCTGTAAATAAGAGGTGGGTGGAGGGAAAGGCATGCTGTCATGAAAAAAAGATGCTTCCTGGATGGCTAGATGCAATCATGGCCACTATCTGATGGCTCTGGAGGAAATTGGATGAGCTGAGAGCTGTTGGCTGCCAGTGATGGGAAAGATGACTCCTTTGTCACTGTGTCAGTCAATTCCCCACTCTCACCTGAGAGATCAATCAATAACAAAAGGATAAAGAGGTTTTTCTCTTGTCTCTGGGTCTGCGGATGCTCCCCACTACTGTCATTTATGGACGATAAAACTACCTCCCATTCACTGGAATGTAAAACAGCTAAACATGCACAGAAAAATGCGGTTGGATTAGGACTTCTGTATATTAGATACCGTATTTTTAGGACTGCAAGTCGCTCCTGAATATAAGTCGCAGCAGCAAAAAAAAAAACACCTAAAAGTCGCACTTTCGGGAAAAGGTGCAATGCTTCTGAACAAATCTGCCTAGCCAGGCGTAATAGTACGCTCATTCAAACGCAATTCACAAGTCAAATTTGCGTGTCAAACCTGATGCTTGTCTAAAATTGTGTTTGTAAACTAGACACTTCCATCTCATATGTGAGAAGCACATCTCAGGTTTTTAGCCTCATCTCTACATGCAAGCATTGACTATACATCTAATTTACAATGCATTGAAGTCACGGATGATGTTGAGAGGTTTATGTAATTTGGAGAGTTCTACAAAAAAATGGGTAATCAGGGCTCCATGTCTGGGTTCATGAAATCATTCAGTCTTTTTTAAAAGCGACCTTTACTTCCTTCTGCAGGAGCTGCTTCTGAATGACTGCTGCTATCAGCAGTACGTCTGTGTTTATGTAACCCAGTTCACACATTTTGTGCATTTTCCACGTATGAAATTTTGGTCTTTCATGATCCATGCGTGATATAGGTAACTCAGTGTTTCTTGCGTTCGTCATACGTCGATGTGCGCAGACGTCTGTCGAGGGTTTTGGCCGACGGATCTCTATGTGAATTTGGTTTTGAGCTGTTCACAATTTTGGTGGGTTGAGAATTACGCAGTCTATACACATTTTTAGTTGCTCATGTGCAATTATTACGTAAATCTTTTTTTTACGAGATGCATAAGCAAAGTTGTGGCTTTCCGCTACCATTCCACGTATGTCTAACGGAATTTTCACGCATTTTCCACCAATGAATAACTTTATATCGAAGATGTGGCGCACATATCACGTTCAAATTATGTAACTGAGGCCTGAACTGTGGGTCAGATTTGGCTTTTACATTGATTTACCTCTTCTCTCGCTAGTTTATTGGTACTTCCTCCGTGATTTTAACGTGGTTCAATTGTGATTCATCTGTGAAAACAACTTTTCTGACTTTTTCCACGTATGACCAATTCTCATCTGTTCAATATATGCAAAATCTATGTAGTGGCTGTGTGACAACTTTTATCCCGAAGAATGAAAAAAGAAAAACCAGAATATTAATGTCTTAATGCAAATAAGACAAAAATCATCAAGTTTAGGAAAACAACGAAGGGCAATAAAAGTTGTTAGTGAGAAAATAATTAATAAATGAGCTCCTGAGTAAAAGCAACACTCCTGACCAAACTATGGAAATAACCACAACTTATACACTGAAAAATAAGCTGCACAGGTTTTTCAACATGCGGCCTGACTGGTTTATTAACGTCAAACGTTTTTTTTAATCTGAGCTCTCACAGATGTCCGTTCCAATGCTTTTGTTGTCATCTTTATAGCAGTCGGTTTCATCACTACCAGCTAAAGATGACAAGGCAGAACACAGGACTGGACTCAGATGCAGAGCTTAAGGGTTTAATTTCTTGAATCAAGAGAGAAGCTAGCTTTGGCAGGTGAAAGCACATGACAAACAGGCACAGGACAAAGGGAAACACAGGCTATAAATACATGAGGAGGGGAGGCACAGGTGGGAATGATCAGGGATGATGAGGCAGACACAGGTGTGGGGAGCAGACACAGCAGGAAGGGGAAGGTCTGGAACGAGAGGTAGGTTAGACTTTCAAAACAAAACAGGAACCCCACACGAGACAACAGGAAACTTGACGAGACATGACAGAACCCCCCCCTTAAGGACCGACTCCTGACGGTCCAGGAGCCCCAGACCTAAAGAAATCCGTCAGGAGCGACTTGTCCACAATAAAGCGTTCCGGAATCCACTGTCGCTCCTCCGGCCCGTATCCCTTCCAGTCCACCAGAAACTGGCGACCCCGGCCCCGCTTCCGGACAGCCAGAATCTTCTCCACCGTGTACACCGGACCACCCCCCACCATTCTGGGCGGAGGGGGTGGCTCCGAGGGAGGCATCAGGGAACTGTCCACCACCGGCTTCACCTTGCTGACATGGAATGTGGGATGGACCCGGAGGGACCGGGGCAGCCGAAGACGGACCGCTGCTGGGTTGATGACCTTGGAGACAGGAAACGGACCCACGAACCTTGGAGCCAATTTCCGACTTGGAACGTGCAGGTTGAGGTCCTTGGTCGAGAGCCAGACCTTCTGACCGGGACGGTAGGTGGGAGCGGGACGCCTTCGGCGGTCAGCGGCTGCCTTGACCCTGTCCTGTTGCCGAACCAGGACCTGCCGGGCAGCCTCCCAGATGCGACGGCAGCGGCGGACCAGGGCGTGGACCGACGGAACTGCAACATCGGGTTCCAAGGCTGCAAACAGGGGTGGCTCGTAACCGAAGACACACTTGAAGGGCGAGATGCCGGTAGCTGAGGTGGGCAGGGTGTTGTGCGCATACTCAACCCAGATCAAGTGCCTGCTCCATGTTGAGGGGTTCTGAGAGACCAAGCACCGGAGGCCGGTTTCCAGCTGTTGATTGAGACGTTCAGTCTGGCCATTGGATTCGGGATGGTAACCCGAGGTCAAGCTGACCGTGGCACCGATGAGCCGGCAGAACTCCTTCCAGAACCGGGACACGAATTGAGGTCCCCGGTCTGACACAATGTCCTTCGGGAAACCGTGGTACCTCACAATTTGGTTCATGATGATCTCTGCCGTGCCTTTAGCTGAAGGCAGTCTAGGCAGGGCGATGAACCTGACCATCTTTGAGAACCTGTCCACGACCGTAAGAACAGTTGTGTGACCACGTGAGACAGGAAGGCCGGTGACGAAGTCCATGGAGATGTCCGCCCACGGTCTGGAAGGTACAGGAAGGGGTTGTAGGAGCCCCATGCGACGACTGGTGGAAGACTTGTTCCTGGCACAGACTGAACAGGCAGAAACGTACTCCCGGACCTCCGGCTCCATGCGAGGCCACCAGAACCTCCGAGAGATGGCGTGCATGGTCCGCCTAACTCCCGGATGACAGGAAAGCAGTGAGGTGTGGGCCCAGTGGATCACCCTAGAGCGCAGTGTCGGGGGTACAAATAGGCGATTCCTTGGGCAACCACTGGGCGTTTGCACCCCACTGTTAGCCCGCATTACCTCAGATTCTATCTGCCAAGACACAGCTCCAACCACACAAGTCAGTGGAAGAATAGGTTCAGGTTCTTTGGCAACAGGCGCGGGGTCGAACTGACGAGACAGGGCATCCGGCTTCACGTTCTTGGACCCCGGCCTGTAAGAAAGGGAAAAAGAAAAACGATCAAAAAAGAGTCTCCATCGGGCCTGGCGAGCATTAAGTCTCTTGGCAGTCCTGATATACTCAAGGTTTCTATGATCGGTCCAGACAATGAAAGGGTGCTCCGCACCCTCCAGCCAGTGCCGCCACTCCTCCAGAGCCACCTTGACCGCCAACAGCTCCCGGTTGCCGATGTCGTAGTTGCGTTCAGCCTGCGAGAGGCGCCGGGACAGGAACGCACAGGGATGGACCTTCCCATCCAGCTCCGACCGCTGTGATAGGACGGCCCCCAACCCTTCATTGGAGGCGTCAACCTCCACGATGAACTGACGGTGTGGATCAGGCATAATGAGCAGTGGAGCTGATGTGAAGCGGCGTTTCAACGCCCGGAAAGCGGTCTCAGCCGCAGGCGTCCACCGGTACTGCACCCGTGGGGACGTGAGGGCATGGAGGGGTGCTGCAATGGAGCTAAAACCCCGGATAAAGCGTCTATAAAAGTTCGCAAAGCCTAGGAACTGCTGCAGCTTCTTTCGGCTGTCAGGTGTCGGCCAGTCCCTGACTGCGCTGACCTTGGCTGGATCCATCTTTACCGCCCCTGCTGACACAACAAAACCTAGGAAGGTGACGGTGGAAACGTGGAACTCACTCTTTTCGGCTTTGACGTAAAGGTGGTTATCTAGAAGTCGCTGGAGGACTGCGGAGACATGGGAGACATGAGAGTCCAGGTCCGGGGAGTAAATCAAGATGTCATCCAAATAAACATACACAAAATGATCCAAGAAGTCCCTGAGGACATCATTGATCATGGCCTGGAAAACGGCGGGGGCGTTAGTGAGTCCAAAGGGCATGACCAGGTATTCATAGTGGCCTCTTGGGGTGTTGAACCCTGTTTTCCACTCGTCCCCCTCTCTGATCCTGACCAAATGATAGGCGTTACGGAGATCGAGCTTAGTAAACACCCTGGCCTGCTGGAGCTGGTCGAAAACAGAGGACATGAGCGGCAACGGATATCTGTTTTTGACGGTTATGTTGTTGAGCGCGCTGTAATCTATGCAGGGTCGAAGGGTCCCATCCTTCTTTCCGACAAAGAAGAACCCGGCACCAGCTGCGGATGAGGATGGACGAATGAGACCCGCTGCCAGAGATTCGTCAATGTATTTATTAAGCGCCTGGCGTTCCGAAGCTGAGATTGAATACAGGTGTCCTTTAGGAATGATGGATCCCGGAACCAGGTCGATGGCGCAGTCGTAGGGGCGATGGGGTGGAAGGCTCAGAGCCCGGGATTTATTGAAGACCTCAGACAGATGATGGTAACATGAGGGTATTGTGCTCAGGTCAGGGGCCTCTGGACCTGGAGCAGAACGAACAGGAACAGGGTTATTGTCTATGATGGTTCGTTTACCTGCAGCATGGGGACTTTTGTGTCCGTCACATCCTGGCCCCCATTCTAGTATTTTCCCGGTCGCCCAGTCCACCCGGGGATTGTGCTCGCGCAGCCAAGGAAATCCCAGAACCAGCTTCCTAGAGGAGCCCTCAAACAGGTGGAAAGACATGATTTCTGAATGGTTTCCTATGGACAGTTTGAGGGGTTCTGAGACATGAGTGATATTAAAAAGACCCCTCCCATGGAGGCCCCGGGCCTGGATGGGTCTGTCCAGAGGCTGTGGCTTAAGACCTAAGCTGACTGCCAGCTTCCAGTCCATTAGGCTGACATCAGCCCCGGAGTCAATGAGAGCTACGAGAGCTGTGGAGGAGCCGTGGTGGGTCACCACTAATGACGTGAGGCTCCGTGTGCGTCCGTCCATAGCGGAGATCTGACTCACCGTTGCTGTTTTTTTTCACGGGGCAGGAGAAAACGGGATGACCAATCTCCCCACAGTAGAAGCACCGGCCCTCCTGCAGGCGTCGCTGTCGTTCCTCCGCCGAAAGTCGTGTCCTTCCCACCTGCATGGGCTCTTCACAGCTGTCCGCCGTGACGGAGGGATGCGGGTCGGCTGAGAATCGGCGGTGGTTTCGTCTTTCCGCGGATTCAGCCCCGCGAGAAGACCCGCCTCCTGATGATCCGCTGCCGCGTCGGGAGACGAGTTCACGGAGTCGGTTATCCGTGCGGATGGCGAGAGCGATCAGAGAGTCGAGACCCTGAGGTAAGTCCAACGGAATGAGCTGCTCCTGAATGCGCGGAGCCAGCCCTTTCATGAAGACATCATACAGCGCCACCGAGTTCCACCCGCTCTCGGCTGCTAGGGTGCGGAATCGGATGGCGTAATCGCAGACAGAGTCCCCCCCTTGGCGTATGATGGTGAGCTCACGGGCTTTATCCCGGCTGGTTGACACCGGGTCGAAAGTGTTCTGAAGCGCCTCCTGGAAGGCGATGAGAGATGAGCAGAGCGGGGAGTCACGAGCCCACTCAGCCATGGCCCATGCACGAGCCCTCCCCGCTAGATGGGAGATCATGAAGGCGATTCTGGCTCTGTCAGAAACGAAGGCATGGGGTGAATGTTCATAATGAATAGAACAATCAGTGAGGAAGGGCTTACACAGTCCAGGTTCTCCAGAGTAACGATCGGGAGGGGCGAGCTTGATTTCCTGGCTCCTGACAGGCATGGAGGTAGGAGGGACTGGGATGGAAGCAGAGGGTCCTGGAGGAGGGATTGTCCAGGGGGAACTTGAACGGAGGTCTTGAACTTGGGTAGAGACCTGAACCATATGAGACGCCAGGGCCTTCTGGAAGTCCTCCTGTTGAGAAAGGCGGGCTTCCAGGCGTTGCAGGATGGATGTTAAACTACTGCTCTCTGCTGAGTCCATTCTGGCCTGTTTGTACTGACAAGGCAGAACACAGGACTGGACTCAGATGCAGAGCTTAAGGGTTTAATTTCTTGAATCAAGAGAGAAGCTAGCTTTGGCAGGTGAAAGCACATGACAAACAGGCACAGGACAAAGGGAAACACAGGCTATAAATACATGAGGAGGGGAGGCACAGGTGGGAATGATCAGGGATGATGAGGCAGACACAGGTGTGGGGAGCAGACACAGCAGGAAGGGGAAGGTCTGGAACGAGAGGTAGGTTAGACTTTCAAAACAAAACAGGAACCCCACACGAGACAACAGGAAACTTGACGAGACATGACAAAAGAGCATAAGTAAATCCTTTTTATTAGTTCTGCTTGTTGCTACACCAAGCCTGGCAAACTACAGCAGCACAATGTCTGTTTTTCAACTGACACAGTAATCGTTTTACCGTCATTATCTTTAAAGTGTATTTCGTTTTTGCGTAGAAAGAGTCTAATGCATCGTTCCTGTCTCCCTCCATCACCCCTGCAGTTCCCTGAAACCTGCGAGGAGTCGTCTTCTCCATTCGTCTTCATCTGCACTAATCCCCAGGAGCTGCTGGTGAAATTCCCCATGAAAGGAAAACACAAGATCTGTGAGTTTACATTCTTTCATGTCAGAGAAAATGGGGTGTTTGAAAATGAGCTTGAGAGTTTTTATTTTATATATATATATATATATATATATATTTTTTTTTTAATCCTCATCTGCATTTCTATGCACCCATGCATTCTTAAACACTCATTTCAATGCATAATAACACACAGTGCAGTTTCTTATCATTATATTGTCATTAATAAAACAAAACTGCACATTCTCATCCAGACACACACACACACATCATTTCTCTCTGAGCTCCATCTGTAAAGGCAGGATTTTAAGGTGCCTGGGGGAGCAGGCCAGACCTGGATGTTGCTGCTGCACTGTGATTTATAAGCAGACTCAAATACATTTTCCCTTTGCTGCCATTGCTGCCCCTGCAAACTGATGTACCTGCGAGCTCTTTTGTTAATATTTCAAAAGCCTCTAAAGACTTGAGAGGATTGTTTACGTAGCTGAGCCTTTTTTCAGAGCTTTTAGATCAATGGGAAATGCTTTTGAGTAGTTCAAGGGAAAATGTAGCAGGCGAAGACTAAACTAGAGACTGTCCACCTTTTTTGTCAAAACGATCATTTAAAAAGAAAGAAAATCAAAAATATGAACAAACTTCCTGCTGAATAGTACATTGACAGGTACTAAAAACTGTTCTTTAAAAAAACATCACTAAATGCCATAAATGTTTCTCTTTGCTGATACACTAGAAGTAAAGAAAGAATTTACTTCAAGGCAAAACAATTTTATTTTGAAAATCTTCATTAAGTAGATCATTTTGAATAAACAACAAATCTTTGATCTTTGCTGATACACTTACACACTTGACATCATGGTTGTACAAACATCGTTTTTTTATAACTTTATTTTTATTAGTTTTTGTGACATGAACACAAATCACAAACCAGCATCACGAAAAAATACAAAATAAAAAAGGTCAATTCTAGGTGCTTCATATGTCTATCTGTTACACAGTGTCCATTTTTTCCACTTTCAGTGTAATTGTGCCTCTTGTAGTTTCAGTCTGTATGTAATTATTTCCATTGAGTATATGTTGTTGATCGTTGGTCCATTGCCTTTGAAGGGATCTCCGTAGTGCCCCAATTCCTGGTTCATGTTTTTCTGGCGGCTAGTGGCATAACTTTAAATAAGTATTTGTCACTTTGGTGGATTGAGTTTCCTGAGATCAGGTACAGATAAAACTGTTCTGGTAACAAAGGATTTGTGTATCCAAGCACTTTGCATGTGAGATCCCCCCCCATCATCCAAAAACCTGCTACGTTCTGACATTTCCAAACAAATGTGAATGGTCAACATTTACTTCTCCACATCCACGCCAACAGCTCTGATTTGGTTTGAACTGTTTGTTCTTCAGTTTAGGAGTCAAGAAAAATCTTATAAGGTTCTTCCAGGCAAAGCCTCTCCAGACATCAACGTTTTTTTATTAGAATATCAGTAAATATGATTGTTTTTTTAAATAATGCACAATTACCTCCTTACTCTAATTAATTCATCTGTTTGCATTAATTGCTGCATCAGTGTGTGAGTTGAGTCTTTTATCAAGGTACCACCTTTGTTTCTTGTTGAAAAGCAAGATAAGAATCCTTATTTGCAGTTAATTTCACCGCTTCCTGCCTCGTGTAATTAGTGGTTTGTTTGTTTTTTCTCACGTCTCTAACAGACTCACTTACTGTAGTCTCAAAGAAGAAAACATCTGCCTGTTTTTCTTTGGAATGTTTCCCCATCTTTTCACCCATGGGTTGTCTGTGAGGATAAAAACCCGGACTCAAATGTTCGCAAGTTAAAGCAAAAAAAAAAAAAAGTTACTTTTCTACTTCCATCTGGTACCAATACTGTTTTTAAAGTCATTTATGCTTTTTGTTTTTTTATTGAACTTGACACTTTAGCTGCAGCATTTCTGTGCTGTGACCTTTGCTATTTCCTGTTTTCAGCTGAGAAGTTATCGAAGGACTTTACATTACAAGGCAATATTCTTGTCATTGGAATACCACAAGTGTTTTATCCAAAAAAAAAAAATATTTGACAATATTAAATGTTTCTAATTTTCTTTTAACATTCACTGGTTTTCAGATTTTTATGCATTTCTAAAAACCAATCAGTTAAAATCGTACGTGTTTATAAAGACATTTGTTGAATTTAAAAAACTACTGAATTACACTCGGAAACTAAACATTAGTATCATCTTCACAATATTTAACATCCACCCATCTTCCAAACCTGCTTAATCCCTTTCTAGGTCAGAGGGTTGCTGGGGCCTATACCACCCACAGTTGGGCTGAAGCGGGGTCCATCGCTTACATTTAACAATGATAATCCATATTAAAGGCTGCTGGGATGGTGCAGCTCTCAGTTCCAGTGCAGTATTCGTAAATGCCATACACTCTTATCTATGTGTCATGCCTGAAGTCACTATGATTTACCGGCTGCTGAAAATGTCAGCTCAGAAATTTCAGTAGCCTCCATTTTCCCCACTTTGGACGTTTTATGTATAAATCTTGGTTTAGTCAGCAGCTAGCTTGTTTTTCTGTCTCTTTTCTTTTTCAAACCTCTGCATCTTTTCTTTGTGACTGCCATGGCTTATTTTCATAATTAAAGTCCTATTGTTGTGGGCGGCCCCACCCCCCCTTTCCCAACCTGTTCCCAAGAGCTCGAAGCAGGGAGTCTAGTTTTTTACGTCACAAATAAGCCCTTTTCGGGCGGCATCTTTGTGTGCTCCTGATTCACAACAATTTGAAGATAAAAAAACTCTGAAATGCAGTTTGAAGCTTGAATTCTATGCGTCTTTCGTCATCAAAAAATTGCCACAAGAACATGTTAAAATAAACACCAAAAACACAATTTTCATCAGAGTGGTTCTTTGGAATTTGCTGTCCAAAAGTTTTCAATCTGAGACATTCCAAAAATATTGTAAGCAGTTTATTTGGTGAAAAACAATTTTTTATGTCCACCTGTTCATGAAATGTAAAAGAAATCTTTCTCTCAGAATTGCTGTCAAAGTTCATTGATTTTGATTCAAACAAGCTGTCATTGAAATCTGACTTGACTGATGGACAAACACAGAGGTGGTTGATTCAGGTAGGTTTTTTTATTTTTACAGCTAAGGCCAACATTTCTTTGTAATATCTGCCTATTACAACTAAAAGCATCACAGACTGTTGAACAGAGAAGCTGGCACATGCACAGACGGAATAGCATTATTGGATTCATTCAGGCATTATCAAATAACCCTCTCTTTCATCACACGCACACACCCTCCTTCCCCCTTGTGTTTCTCTCCAGCCAGTTGCCGTGATGATGATAAGTGAGGCCAGGCTGAATGCAAACTCAGGTTGATCAGTCATTACCCTGTGGTGGAGTCTGTGGCATTTAAAATGATATATAGCCAAGACTCTCTGCTGTTAGATGGGATGTGTATTATGGTTTAACGTCACATACGCTGAATATTTCTATCTGTGTGCTTCTCTGTTAGCTGAAGGTCAGGCTGGGTGTTAAAAGCTAATTGGCTCTCTGCCATGAGCACACATTTTCTTTTACTGTTCTTTATTGCTTCAGATCCCCATGTTTTAACAGCCTGACACGATCTGTATGAAATAGCTGGTTGAAAAAAAAAAGGGGGGGGAGAAATACCATACACTCATATTTAGGGCATTTAAATATGTAGCACTTTTTCATTTTAATATTGGAGAGCCGCATCATTTTACCTCATTCTGAAGGTGCAAAAAATGAGATTTATTTAAAATGTTGCTCTAATCTCCAGCATCCCATAAGGATAGTTCCTATGCATAGTTCAAAAAAGAAATGAGGATGGGTTTTAGCTCATTATCCTCTTAGACTTCTGACTGAAGGCTTTGTGCAAACCTACTGAACCTTTAACTAGCTTGATTCAAAAGCACTAAGCTACAGAGGGTTATTTAATTTCTACTTTGTTCCAATATTAGGACAAATTATTTTAATGCCACTTCAAGAACTGAACAGTATTTCAAACGTGGTTTATTTGGGCTGGAATGCTAAAAAATATAGATGTGATTGGTTTGCTTTGCTTTCATGCTAAAAGAGGTTTGCGTGAAGGGTGTGTTGCCCAAAACAAACAACAGTCAGTACACAAGACAACACACTTTATCAACAGTAATCCTTTGCTATATTTTGTATCACCTTTTGCAGTCTTGCTGTTTCGCGTGCAATTTTGAGAGAAAAATGTGAACGTCTTCATTTATGTCTGGAAAAATGGCATAAAGTGTGTAGTGAGAGGTTTTACAGCCTTAAAATAACCTGCGATTTCACCAATCGCAGGTTATTTTTAAAACGTAGCCCTTGTGATAAACGAGGGAACAATGTATTGCCTAAAACCTACAATTACATTGTTGTGAACCACACCAGGATTCACTTGCAAGTGTACAAAAGGCTTTTGTTTTGAGTTCACTTGTTTGGCCTCCACCAGTGTTTCTATGAGCATTCACAGCTGCCAGACAAAACAGATTGTCTGAGGAAACAAACTGTGGTGTATCATACACGCCTACTGAGCCTATTTCCCATTGGGCAGCTAATGCTAACGCTCGATCGACCTAAACGTACATTGCTGACTTAATAACCAGCTTAATATTCTCAGACATGAATTTTCCAAACTCTTTGAAGGTAAAAGTTTAAGGAAAAAATCTCATTGGTTTATTATTTCCCTATTGTGTGAACTGTATCAGAATAATATGAATATCTTCAAAACATATAGAGATTATTACTGTGTTTTTATACAAATATGTCTAAATATGAAAGCTGTAAATTCAAAATTGAATTGAATCAAAAAAGAGTGTATCGGGGGGGGAAATAAAATCGTGAATTGAATTGATTCTAGAAGTTATTGGTGATATTTAGCCCTAATCAAGACGTTCTGAGCTTTGACTGGTTCCACATTGTTTGGAAGTATTGGGTTTGATATTTTTAATTAGGGTTTATCCTTTGAAATAAAAACCACTTGTTGTTAACTATGAAGACTGCTTTGGCAGCATAATGGTCCATGAGTGGGTGAGATGACTTTAAGCCCTAAAGACCCACTCCAATGAAAATATGTGCTTTTGGTGTTTTTAACATGTTCTTGTAGCATTTATCTCATAATAAAGGACATATATAAAATAATTTAGGATTAAAACTGCGTTTCTGACTTTTTCTTTTTTCAAATTGCCTGGCTTCTGATGCATTCACCTCTCAGACAAATTGTTACATCAACATCTTCATTTCTCATGTCTGAACTGGCATCCGGCTCAAAACTGTGCGGCTGGATGGCTCCAGTATTTCTCGCCAATTTTGTAGCACCACTAATCTTAGCCTGGGGTTGTGAGGAGCTGGATGCTAGCAGGAGAGAGTGGAAACAAAGGAATGATGGCATATCAGTGTAGGCTTACTTCTGCACCAACAGTACAGCTCACAAGTCAGTGGTGAATTTCCAATGAACTACTGCCGCTCTGCAGAAACTATGTCCTAGAAAACAACTCAGGATTTTAGATTTTGCCTAAAAACTGGTTCATCATGATGAAAGACTACTGGGAACAGTTTAGTAATAGATCAAATCTGATCAAAATATAATTGGAGTGGGGCTTTAAGGCATCTAGAATAGAAGGTATTAATTTGAGTTACATCAACTAAAACCAGCTAGCTAGTTTATCAGAGTTAAGAAATTGGCAATTTATTAATACGAAAATGAATATAATCCAAATAACTCCTCCCAGTCCTTTTTTTTTTCTTTAAGGACTAAAGGCTCTTTTATGTAACACTATAAATCCAACGTATAGATTTGTACATAAGACGAAGGTTTAAATTAGCTTCAGTTATTACGTGTCACATAAAGTACAGAAGGCTGACAGAGAAACAAAACACCGTTCTTTACAAGCGTTTAAAGAAAAATGTCTCCTCGCCAGCTCTTCATTCAGTTTGGAACCGGATTTATGAGTCTTGTGAATGTGTGAGCTCAGTGAGCGCTTTGTCCCCCACTGCCTTATCTCTGCGTGTAAAGATTAGTCATGCTGATGCTTCCTCCGCAGATACAAAAGTGCTCTCTTTTATTGATGCCTCTGACTAGGAGAAGGCAGGTCATGGATATAATTACTGCTTTGAGAAACTTGGCTTTAGCTGCAGGTCATAAAAAGATCTTTTCAGGTTTGGCCGCGTCAATCAAACCTCAATCACTTTGAACTCGTCTTTTTTTTTTTTTAGAGACTTCTATCTTAACAATGTAGATTTTTGTTTTTTAGCTCAGACTGAAAATAGTACAACTGTTTAAGTACTCGAATAGTTAATTCTTAAATATGTTTCTTTTTGTTCCCTCAGTTTTTTAAAGCCTTAGTAAAACAGCTTTGATTTATGATGTGAAGTTTGGTTGGAAGGTAATAAAATAGTCGAGAGATTATGATTTATTCATTTTTCATTGCTCTCTTTTATCTGATGTAGTAAAATGCAATAAATTGGTTGCTGTTCTAAAAAGACAGGGTGCTCTGGATTCTTTTTAACATTTCTTTTTAGGAACTAGATTGCTTAATATCTGCACTGTGGGTAGTTTTTGGGAAAGTGAAGAAAAGCGATTATTATTCCTTACACACTGACAGCAACACCAGTGTTGTCTTACTCCAAATTTCACAATTCAGGAGGTTAATAATTTTCTTTATGGCTTGAGTGTTTTTTATTTATTAATTAAAATTGAATTATACATTTGGGTGAAACTTTGCTCGGTCTTTAACCTTTGCTTTTGATATTAACTGTATCAAATCCATTCCTTTACCTTAGTGTATAAGTACTATACATTTTTTATTTGAAATTGATTATTTTTATTTTTTAATTTATTTGTTTTAAAAATCAAGTCAATGGGGGGGGGTCTCTTTTAATACTGAGGTCTCCTCCAAATCAGGTCTTTTTTATGCAAACCTTTGCCACGATAGATATAGACGTTCTTTGTGTGATTTTTCCAATCTGTTTTAGCTTTTGTTCTTTGTTTAATGTCCCTCGTGTTACAATCTTCTGTATTCACCCGGACTTGGGACCTGCACATGAAAGGAAGTGATTGACCCACTTTAGTCACAGTAAAGTTATAGTTTGGGTAAATGCGATGATCATTATTTTGAAATTATTTGCCGTACTCTAGCATGTAAAAACCAAGCGCCCGCCTTCCATTTCAAATGTTTAGCTAAAATGTTGCATTTTCCTGAATGAAAACTAGACGCTGGTATCAGGAGTACGACAGGGCCACCAAAAAAACAAAAGAAAAATTACAAGATTTGAAGTCGTAGATTTACGCGAAAAAAACTTGTAATTTTACGAGATTAAAGTGGAAGTGAGCATACAGGCAGCAAGTGATGCTTCTGTCTGAGGAGGAGCACTTTTTGGCATTTTCAACGATCTGCTAATACAACAGACTTTTTTCATTCACCTTTATTGTTTTATGTTGAAAAGGGACGTTTGGGACGAAATTGAGTAGCAGGCTAACATCACTAATTCTAAAGATAAGGAATAATCACTCTTGCAGCCCATCAAAAATGAATCCATACTATATTGTGGTGTTAAAAGGATAACATGCTGAGTAGCTACCGGCTTGTTATGTCACATGTGCAACCTCTATAGAATAAACATGTGCATTTGTGGTTGCTCTGTCCGGAAAAATCTGTTAAATGCTACAGTAAAGATGATTCAGAAAATGTCCACAATTTAAAGGGCAAGAAAATACAGTATTAAAAGATGTTCAGATGCATATTCACCTAAACTGTAACAGGCTTTGGTTTCCTTTAAAATGAAAAAGCACAAAATTCCTTTCTATTGTATTAATCAGACTGACAAAAAGGATTTAAAGCAAAGAAAAAGAAAAAAATAAAGGATAACTTTACACACCCAGGGACTTCAACACATCACAAGCAGTTAATTCTGGCGTTTTGCTATTATGCATTCAACATCTTGTCCCTTTGTACACACTGAGCACCACCAGATCTTTGTGCTGCAAAATTTGCATTTTCCCTCGCATACATTATGAGGCTGTTGCAATATGTATGACTTTGATCCTTCACCACACGGGAAAAAGACTATTCCCTATGAAAATACAGCAGCTGAATCTCCTCTGCATCCCGATAACTGCACTTCTACCTTCTGATTGCCTCTTTTTGTTCCTGCGTTAGAACAGAAACTGTGGAAAGCCAATAAACTCATAAATGTTCACCTTTTCTCCTGAGGTAATCACGTATTTTTCCCCTGTTCTCCTCTGTCACCCACCGCTGGGGAACAGACAGAGGTAACCGCAGCGGATGTCCTTTTTTTGGGGGGGGTTATTTATTCATGGATTTTCCATTTAATATTCATGTCGTCTTCAGGACTATCTGGATTTCTGCCTCAGAAATGGCAGAGGCCAAAAATCCTGTTTCAGCACCAATGAGCGCAGCGGATGATGGCAAAAGGGAGATGTGTGGGGGGGGGGGGGGGGGGTTCCATGTGTTGTCTAGTAAATGAGAGGCAGGCCTTGAAGGTGACAGGCTGTGTTTTATTACCGATCTGTCAACTGGCTAATGGGTAGAGGAGAAGGGGAGAGCTGATGAGCAAAGAGCATCGCGTCTTGCCTCGAGCAATAAACTTCCCTTCACTAGATCTGCTTGTGCTCACAACCTCAATCACGGCATTCTTGCAGTAGCAGGAGAGAAAAATGTGTTTTGTACTTTTAAGACTCTTTCAATGGAACAAACATAAACCGCGATCTTTGTCTTTCATGCCATGTGTCCCTAATGTTTTAAATTTGCTCTAATAAGCTGTGTTTTTCAGTAACGCTGTGTGTTTGCATCAGTGCTGCTCTGCGCACTTTTGAAGTATGTCGTTTCAAAGCATAGAAAAAGATTTTGTCTTTTTATAAAGTTACATTTTTAAATAGGTTCTTGCATAGCTCCTTTAACTAATGAATCTTTGGCAAAATAAATTTAAACAAATCAGCGCTGCTAAGGGCTATAAAGATTCTCTTAAGGACAACCCTTTTCAGTTTGGGAAATTGTGGATTCTGATTTGTTGCAACCCCTGTTTTTGCCCTTCATCATATTTGATTAGTGCATAATATTCTTGTGTGTTTAGGGAAGCTTGGAAAAAGTTAAGCAATGCTTGGATTCATTAAAAAAAAAAAAAAAAGTGGAAATGGTTTTAAGGGCCGTCCATTCTCCGATTGGTTTTTAGCTTTTTAAAAAGTGGAACATTCTTTTTTTGGGAAAAGGCTAGGGATAGAGCTTCATTTTGAATCTTTAAAATAGACCTTGCTTTACCTAAACATATCCACCAGTTTCAAGCTGCAACATAGAAGAGGCTAAAGGGCTTCTAACGAGTAAGAAATGGAGTATCTTAGCAATGCTTCAAAGCCTTAACAGAAAACTACACGCAGTCATTTTCTGAAACAGGATGCTCCAATTTTACTTTGATTGACCACATTTTTAGTGAGGTTTTCATTCTGTGTGAGGGATTGCAGGAAAATACACAAAAATATTTCAAATGAACAATGTTTCTAAACACCTTATTAAAAGTGATTGAAAGGAAAAACTTTGAATAACCACATGTTTACACATCTTTGTCTTTGTGCCGCCTGTATTACATGTGTTGTTCATGAAACCTAAGTAGTTTGTTCCAACATTCTACTGTTTCAGCCTTTGTCCTTTTGCAATGACTGTAACACAATAACTTCATTCTTTTGACCCACTATATAGGGAATTTGTGATTGTCCATTTGCTTTCTGTTCTCTATTTGCTGCAGTTAGTAGCCTTTGTTTGTCTTACAACACATGTTCCAGTTTTTTTTTTTTTTTTTTTTTTGCCCTTTTTTTCTTTGTCTCTTTCCTGTCACGACTGACTCCAGCCAGTCACAGCAGACAGTTGTTCTCATCAAATCTGATTTTGCTGGAGGTTTTTTGCCTAATTTTCTACTTCCGTTGTCACATTTTGCTTTCTCAGTACTTGAATTAGACCGAAAACGATCCACTTCTGGACCTACTTTATTCCCACTCAGGTTCACAGGGTTGCTGGAGCCTACCCAGCTACTGAAGAACACTCAGGATAGTTCACCAGTTCATGACGGTACACTGAAAACCCTTCAATGTAATCTGCTGGGGTTTTTTTTTCATCTTCTTATCCGTTTTGTCCCTTTCGGGATCAGGGGCTGCTAGAGCCTATCCCTGCCACCTGTGGGCGAAGGCTGGGGACACCCTGGACAGGTCGCCAGTCTGTTGCACGGCCACAATCACACACCCATACACTCTCACATTCACACCTAGGGACAATTTAGAGTGACCAATTAACCTATGGACATATAACCTATAAACCACCTAAATTGAATTATATCTTTGGATGGTTTTGTTTCATAGGGGTAATGTAAGTTGACCACTCTTAAAACTAATGAGTGATGCTGTTGTGGCCTTACCCCACACTGTGGTTGTCACTACAAGTACAAGGTACAAGTACTGGCCCCTCACTGACCACGTGCAAATGCTGCACGAACAGGGTGCGTAAAAGTGCTTGTGGGATGCCCACCAAAACTCTACTCCAATTGTCTCCTTACCTATTCTCTGATGCTACTTTCACACCAGGCATGGAAACACACATTAGAGTGACTGCTTTTAATACATAGTCTATGTAAATACACTTAAAAGTGCATCTCAGGCACTTAAGTGTTCAAAGCTATCATGTCCACGCATCGCAACACAAGTTTCTGAATCCTTTTTTCAGGCTCTACATACAAAACTCAGTGTAATTGTGCACACATGCAAAGTTAAACTAGTTCAACTTTGACCGATGAGGGGCTCGGGTGTGGTAGCGACAAATGGATGGTATCCTTTTCAAAACACAGACGTGCCAACCGTTTGAAAATCAATCATGAAGGAAAGTTAACAATTTTGATATATGCCCGGCCAGAATTCTATGACACCAAGGCTTTCAAACATCAAAATAGAGCTGCGAAAGAAAAAGTCTGGACATTTCACATCAAACCTCTTCCCACTGTGAGTACATGCACTAGCATCTGGTAGCAGCAGACCTGTGTGAACACTGTAGGCTAAAAGTAATTGAAAAAACCTATGTTCTTGAATGCAGCACACGCAAGCAGCACATACTAATCACATGAACTGCATTTATGAAGTTGTTGCGCAGTACACAGGATGCGGGGGGGGGGGGGGGTTAAAAGAAAAAAACGTACTACACAGCTGCATCTCACCTACTTCACCTTACTTCATCCTTACTTCTTTATTTATTAGGAGTAGAAAAAAATGTGCAGGAACCTTTTCACCCAACAGGCTCACCGTTGAGTCTATGATATTTCTTTCAGGTTTGTCTGTCCATTTTTTGACCGAAGATGATCCATATCTATCCATATGGGCAGTTATGACTAAAACTTAGATAGTAATTGGATATTTTTATTTTATTTTGTTTTACACTTATTTTTTAGTAAATGCATCCTTTTATTAAATTTACATGATAACCTATAAAAGGCTTTGTAGCTTTGAGGAAGAAATGTTTTTCCTGAGATCTGTGGCTTTTGTGTATTCTTCAGCTCAGTGGTTTTATCAGCTGCCCTGGAAAATTAGCCCCTGCAGCCTTTGTTTCAGGGTGAAAAGGCTTTGTAAAGAAAGTGTTCAGTGCTACAGCAATAAACGTATCTTTCCTTATCACTGTTCCTTCTGTCTGTGGTGACTGAAAAGGCCATCAATTCGCTTTTTTTTTGGTCATATTTAGTATGAATGACATTTTATTCTGAATGGAGCCTTCATGCTTTTAGTCATCATTTGATGTGTCGTAATGCAGCATGTGATGCGTGTCAGAGACTGTCCTCTCGTCACATGCAGCGCTGGTTTTAAAGGCTGGTCGAAAGTTTTTATGATTGTAATCTTCCTTGCTCGTTTGATTTAGCTCTGGGGAACTGGACATGTGAAGCGCCGTGCCAGTTTGTGACACTGAGCAGAATAGATTTTTTTTTTTTAAAGCTGGCTCTGTATAAAAACTTCTCCGTCAATATGAAAGAGAAAAGAAGTAAGAACACAGCTGTTAGTACAGCGTGATGCTCGTAGAACAAATCTAATCATTCACAGTCTGCTTTGATTGAGGTCTGAAGCGTTCAGCTGCTCATCTCAACAAACTCTTCAACAGCTGGCTTTCTAGGCTCACAGTTGTGTGTCAAATTACCTGACAAAAGGGGGGACATGCAGGTTTCAAACTGCCCTTGTGTTTTTTAACCTCATACATTTGTTTGTCTGTGTCGTAAATCATTCATGTGCAAATCGAAACGCGCAACAAAAACAGGCGGTAACACATCTGGGATCATGGAGTTCTGTCTTTTTTGGGGTTTCTCTCAGCTGGCTGGGTTCTATCCTCTGTCCTACACTCTGTCCTAAAGCTCCTCTCCGCCATCAGTCTGCGTCTGCTGTGTGCAGACAGATGTGCTTCGCAGGGCGATCAATGTCCTTGATCGGAGGGAGATAACTCCTGTGTGGTTGCACTTTCCAACTGATAGTCAAACAACTGTTATTTGCATTAAAGTCCCACTGCCATCATCCTTTGATCTATTGTAAAAGCGTTCCCAGTGTTTTTTTTTAACTATGCTTAAGCCTATGTAAGTGTAACCTATGTAACTATGTCATTTTATAGGACATGGTTTCTTACAAAGTTGCAGTAGTTCATTGGAAATTTGCCGTTGAGTGGTGGGCAGGACTGTTGGTCTAGAGTAAGCCCACCCCCACCTCCCATCATCCATCTGTTTACATACTCTCTTAGTGTAAATTTCTTTATATGTTTTCTCTATCATTGGAAGAATGCCACGAGAACGTGTTCAAAAAAACACAATTTTCATCAGGGCGGGTCTTTAATGCATTTAGGTAGCTGCCTTGTGTTTTTGTTCTTTGTTGGATCATGCGGTAGGTCTGACCAGAGTCACTCACGCCATTTTCCAAGTGTGAGTGGATCCCGTCGCACTTACGTGCCAAGTGAATTTTACACTCATGTCTTAAATGTCACAGTAAAGTGACTTCTTTTTCATGGCTGCAGTGGTTTGCCAGTGGTAATGTGTTTGTTTGAATATGAAATGATTGGAATCTGATTCTAGTTCTTGTTTATTTTTCTGCAGCAGTTTATTAATCTTATTTTAATATCTAATGATTTTTTAGAGTTGAAAAAGTTACACAAAAATGTTTTTTAATCAGATTTTTTTTCTATTCTTTTCCTTGCAAGTTAAGGGACTCTTGCCAGGAAAATTTAGAAAGTTTCTCTGCAGATTTACAATTGTAAGTTGAATTTTTTGAGTTTAGGTAACAACAAATGTTGTAGTTTGGGCTTTTTTAAATTGTTTTTTATGTAAAAAATAAATAGTTTGTTTATTAGTTTAGTATTGAGTAGTTATTGTAAAGAACGCCTTGCAGTAAATCTATTACCATTTCTTTAAACATGGATCATCACTGTAATTATTTTACAAGGCCTCTGGTGACGATCAGAAGTGGTAGTTTTCCCCTTGAGGCAGGTTGTCAGCTCTCCGTCTGGTGTCGGTGTTTTCACATCACTTGATTCTTATAGTTTTCCCTGCTGCTCTGGAGAAAAAGCAGGTATATGTGTAAAGGCCATTAGCCCACAGCACAGATGTGTCAACAAGGGTCGACTTTTACAGCCCAAGGAAAGTCTGAGCAAACAGCCGCTGTGTGGAAACCCATGTGGTTGAGCGCTGATCCCAGGACCTAAAGACGGATCAGAATTCCAGGTCTCATTAGAAGAGTGAGACAGACCACCCCAACACAGAATGCAAGAGAAAGCCCTTACAAAACCAATAAAACTTGCTCGCCACATGCTCCTTGCAAAGCTGTTTGAACCAGCGGTCCCTAACCTTTTTCAGGCAACAGACCGGTTTAATGTCAGACAGTATTTTCATTGACCGGCCTGTACGAGGCCGAGGTTGGTGTCTGATTTTTTTTTTTTTTTAAGCTTCCAGTTTCCCTTAGCTTTTGTGAGGGTACAGGTTATTTTATTCTCTGCAAAAAAATATCTGCAGCTGTTTTAAATGGTATTAGTGCTCTAGGTTTGTGTAGGAACCCTTAAAAGATTTTCCCTTAAGCCTAAACTGTCAAAGTGGACGCCATCTTCAGCCTCAACCGACTTTTAAGGTGCCATGAATGAACACGGAAAAAAAGTTAATTAAAAATTGTGTTTTATAAATAAATAAATAAAGCTAAATCCACAGTTTGAACAACTTTATTAGCAGCATCCTCATAGCATTAGACAGCATGTTGCTGAATATTTTAAATTATTACTATTATAATGGTGTGTGGGAACAACTGTCACTATAAATCCATATTTGGAGTAAAGACTGCTGGTTTTTGTTAAATGCAGCTTTCTTTTATTTCAAAGTGTAAGACTCTTTTGCTGTTTTTTTACTGATTTTCTTTGTAAAAAGAGACTTTTTATTAGTTTTTTTGTTAACTTTGCTAGCTTGGGAGCTTTAATTTAGTGGATGGCGCAACAGCTTTCAGAAAGTCGCTAGATATTTTCAAAATGTGACCGAGTGGCTGGACTGAGTTGGATGTGGTGATGCTTTGGATTATTATTGACCTTAGGGTTTTTCAAGAACCATATTTGTTCTTCAGTATTTTCTTTCTGGAAGCCGTCTCACAAAATTCAGGAAAAACGCAACACATTTTTGCATGCCATGAAAAAGTTAAAGTTATCATAAAGTTGTCATTGCAACCGGAAGTTGACCTTTTTTTTTTCTTGACCTTTTGTCTTCGGCCCTCACCCGTCCCGCATGGTTAGCTTGATCCCCTCAATTGTCTTTTCTGCATTGTAACCAAAAGCCCTTGACTTGCTGCCCCCACAGCCAGGGCAGCCATTTAAGTTATGTTTAAAAATTAATGCTTGAGTGAGAAGCAGCAAAGAAGGATCATGGGAGGCCAGGCAAAGAAAGACACAATAGTTGAACATGAAGACAGGCTTTTGTAGGGATAAAAAGCCCAGGCTGCAGCTGCTGCCTTATTGCACGGTCTTCTCACAACTCGGCCGTGTTTAACTGCGCTGCTCACACCCCCCCATGAATATTGCATTCCTGCTCTATAGGGTTGCTTGTGTTGCCCCACTGTGCACTGAGAAGACCTCCAGCTACAGCTCTGAAGCATCCAAGTCCAGCCTGCCCCTGCTGTGAACAGGGGCGTCCACACTGAAGCGCACACACACCACAAATCAAACCAGCTTTCATGCTATTTAATGGGGCGAACTCGTCCAATGAGAGCCCCACGCCATTATGTGTCACCAACAATTATGATAAAAGCAGCAACAATGTGGAGAGATACTGCTGGCGTTTCAGCTTCAGATTTAAACTAAAATTGTTGGGGGAATTCTGTTAAGAGCTTTCTTATGACGTAATGTCCTAATAGAAGGATAAAAAAAAAGACTAATTATGATTTTTATAAAACAACACAACAATACACCATGTTTTTTTTTAACTTTTTGTTAAGATTTTGCGTAATTATTCCAAACAAAATCAAATAAGATAACAGCAAATTGTTTGAGTCTAAATAAACCTCCAAGCTTTGTCTGGCTATTTCTGTAAAAGACATACCGCGTTTTTGGAAACTTAAACACCCACGCCGATGAAAATTGAATTTTTGGTGTTTGCAACATGTTGTTGTGGAAAATCATTCAAGCAATGAAGCTCAAAACAACATTTCTAATCTGATTTTTAATTAATTAATTAATTAATTAATTATTTTTTTAATTCAAATTGTTGTGAATCAAGACCAGACAAAAAAAAAGTCATTTTAAAAAGAGCGTATGAAATACACTGGGCCGGCCACTCTGGTCCACATTGTGGAGGGTGGGGTTGCTCTCAGTCAATATTCCCACTAGAGCTGTGTGGGATTTTTGATCCAGCAGGGGGCGCGGTGTCATGGTTAACCGCACCCCGACCCCTTCCAAACACAAAATCCCTCGGCGGCCGAGTCGCAAATGAATACAATTACAACGCAGTATTCTTTCTTAACAAATAACACTAACAACTACCTATCTAACTAATGAACTAACTATATAGGTGTTGTAGAATGACTATGTGTATGTGTGACAGTGCGCTGAGTGTGTAGGAGGAAGGAGCGCACAAGTGTGTTGGGGGTACGTGTTGATTCCTCTGCAGTGGACCGCTCTTAAGTTGCACGCGAGGCTTCACCTGTGCTCTCTGGTACAGAAATCTTCTCAGAATATTATATATTTCCCAGTAAAAGACAAGACTGCAGACACTTTGTCACCTTTCCGGTAGCCATGAAGCCTGACACCCAAGGAGAACGCGGGGCAGGAGGCTCCGCCTTTATTTATACAGACACGTAACGTTGCGCTGCAAAAAATAGTTCTCAAACAAAACATGTAGTGATATTTATTGAAATATAACAGTGCGCGCTCATGTTTGGTGTTACAGAGTGAAGGAGAACAGTAATTAACCCCCCCCCCCCCCCCCCCCCCCAACACAAAATCCCCCGGCGGGCGGCCTTGTCACACACTCAAGAATGCACGCAGCTTTTAATGGACATGAATACAATGGAAATGAATAATTAGAATGCAGTTAATTTGTCGTATTTCCTCGCGAGACGGAAACTTCTGTGTGCGTGTGTGTGTAAGTAGAGGGGAGCGCGTGCAGCGTAGAGGGAGTGAGAGGCGCCTGCCGGGAGTGAAGGAGAACACTAATAAAAGGTTTCCCCCAGAAACCCTTGAAGTCTGAACACAGGACTAGCAGAAAAAGTAAATTATCAGCAAAGATGAATGTGTTTAATGCGTTTATTGTAGTTCCAATCACGCACCATATGCAGAACTTTCAAAAAAAAAAAAACTTTCAGAAAAAAAACGTGCAGTGATGCGGTTATCGTCACACCCTTAGTACTTTTGATCTTTTACAATAGAGGAAAAGATGATATCAGAGTGGGACTTTAATGTAAACTTAAAATTAGTCCTGCACAATATATTGCAAATTTATCGTTATCGTGATATCAAGCTGTGCAATATGCATATAGCAAATGATGGCGAAAATTGCAATAAATGGTAACTTTAAATGTGCTAAAATAATCTTGTGGCAGCTTGAATTATTTAACGAATCAAATAAATCTTGTTGCAGTGAAATGGAAATGATGTTTTTGGTTGTTTTGCTATTTGTTCATGTATCTCAAGTTATATCATAATCGCAATATTGATCACTAATACCGCATATCGCGAGGTTTCCTCATATCGTGCAGCCCGACTTAAAATCCATCAATTTTCTCAGAAATGAACAGTGGGCTCTATAATCCGGTTTACCTATGGTCTGAAAAACCCTAGTATTGTGTGACTACAAAAGGTCTTGACTTTGAGTATAAGAAGATGAAGAAGGGGAGATTTATCCACTCCTTTTTTTTATACTTGTGGTCTCATTCTTTGAATAGCTTTATTCTATCAATTCAGAGTTTAATCCCCACTTATCCATGCCCTCATTTCCATGACTTCAGTTTGTTCTTTAACAATTCAGGGACGTACATCACAGTGCTTGGAGTAAAATTCTTTAGTTCATCACGTGGAATAGTGCAGCGTTAATAAAATTGTGTTTTTGTGATTTTGATTAAAACATAAAGGAATTTGTCACAGTTTTTCTCCATAGAAAACTCTGTAACAGTGTCACCTTTACACTAGATAAGACCTAATACATATTGTAAAGTCAGGAACCTCCTTATCAGTATTGCAAATATTGCTCATCGTAAATTGATTCAGGAACCTTTGCACTAAATGTTAATGAAGTACAGACTGATGACGTTTTACCTGCTATGATGGACTTCTTTTGAACTATTCCTAATTCAGTTTTCAGGTCCGGAATGGAAAGTCTTCTTTCAAAAGTGTGTAGAATTTAATGATCACTAACTGGAAATAACAATCTGATACTCCAAATGTGGTACTTTTTAGTGTTATTGAACCTCAGACACTAATTAGCTTATACATTTTACCAATCCAACAGTGACACACACCATCAAATCCATGGGCTTCCAAGTCAAAACTGTCCATTTTTTGGGATCTTTTGGTGTCTATAAGTAGCTGTTTTTAGCCTTTGGGGTGCCAAGTTTGTTGTAGTGCACCGTCAAAATATTTGTCTTTTGCGTGTTTGTACCTATCAAACTTGGTGTTGTAATGAACAACTCTGTGGTTTTTTTTTTCATATCTCTTTGGGAAAAAATTCTTAAATGGTGTAAAGGAAGGATTTCCTGTAAACATGTGGCAAAAATATCTTAAAATTTTGTTTCTTTTAATGTGTTCAACTGCTATTGACATTATTTTACTGCCATATTTAAGTCTACACACATGAGTAAATGTATAGCAGGAAAATTCAAAGGTTTCATTAGACCTACTTTTCTAAATGTTGATGTTTTATACCGGCTTACTACCTTTCAAATTAAGTGTGGTAATAATTCAGTATTGCTTGGAAAAAACTGACATATTTTTAAATCATTGTTTTGCTTGTTGTAGAGTTTTAAATGAAACTTTTCATCATTGCTGCTACATATCGTTGCCTTGGTTACAGGATCATAGCCTGATAGATTTACTTCTGCTGAAATCATATTAGCTTAAGCTTGGTTCAATACTGCAGTCGTAATCTACTGGTGTTGAATTTTTATGACAGGCTGCAGAAAAAGGATGCATGAAGCATCGCTACAGTTTAGCTAAGAGTCATTAAGCGATGCCACGAAACTGCCAAATATGAGAAGTGGTTACCATTTTTCCTTAATGGGATATTTTCTGGAAAAGTCACCTTTCAGTTCTATTTTGAGATTAACCTTTACTAAGACAAAAAAAAAAACAAATACAGGATGGCTGCAGTGGTTTATAACCACCAATAGCAAGAGTTTATTTTTCTGGCAGGAAGGTGTGTAATTGGGATTTTTTGTATAAAAGAATTTATTTAGAGTTTCATCTGCTGATTTCTCATCCAAGTTAAGCACGTTTGTTGGATGTCTCTGTGCAGTTTGTGTTGCTGTATATTTCTTTATCAACAGAAGAAAAGAAAAACCTGCACTGAATCTATTTGTCAGCCGCAGCATAAAAAAAAAATGGATGTCACACAAGACTGTCAGGTTTAAAGGTGTAATCAGATTTGTAAAATGCTCCTCCGCTTTCACGCTTCTTACATAATTTGTTAATTCTGTCCTGTTTCCTCTCCCACCGCCACCATCGCCATCGTCTCTCTTCTGGCTTTGGGTGGCGTTTGAAATGCTAATGAGGCGGGGCATCAGGAGAGGGTTTGCAGGGGAGCGAATCTGCCTGGAAAGATGGTGATATGATAATGACTCACTGTGGCACACGGACGTTTCCGTGGGAGACGACATTGCACACAGAGTGTCATTATGTAAATTTGACTAGATCTCATGAGGACAATCAAATGCTCCAAACAGAGATTGGCTAACCCCACATGCCCTAAGGTGGCTGCAATTTAAGAATGGTGTGTTCATGTCAGCATTTTGTAAAACAGACCCGGGCAGCTATAATAAAAAGAAGCATTACAAGATAAAATGTGAATGGTTCTTTGAATGAAGACTGATCATTTATTGACGATGACATTTGAGTGGACAGGGCGAAGGCAGCTGACAGCCTGATAGGATTGAGGATTTTCTCATCACTGACAGCTTTCATGAGGCAGCACCTCTGCTCAGTGGGACTGGTCAGCTTTTATTCATCCCCGAACATTTGATAAAAAAACAGAAAATCTGCGTGATTTGAAGCGTGAGCTGCAACATGTTTTAGAGAGCTGATGAGCTGTGAGGCAGCTCAAAGAGGCGTACCAAAAACCTCAATCTATAAAGTGTAGTTTTTTTTCTGAAAAAGCTTTTTTTTTCCAAGGTGATGGTTTATCCTTTGTGAAAGCTCAACATTTTAATGGATATCCTGACAAACACTTTAAGACCATCAGTGATTTGAAACATTTTCTGCTTTCATTCCTTTTGTTTGTCAAATATTTGCCACAAAAACTTCCATTTCCAAAAATCTATAGGATAATAAACTATTATGCATTTTTATTTTTAACCACCCAGACCTAAAGTGGCGGCACATATAAAGTCTAAAGATTGAAGATTACTTTGGAATTTAAAATTTGATCTATACATCATTCTCTTTCTAGCAAAAGATCATCTGCTATTGATTTAGAAGGGGTGGCCTTTGTGCAGCGGTAGGGTGGTCGACCCATGATCGTAATATTGCAGGTTCGATTCCCGCCTTGCACGCACATGCGTCTAAGTATGCCTGGGTAAATGGGACTGTGACTGTAAAGCGCTTTGGGCCTTCGAAGAAGGTAGAAAAGTGCTTTATAAGTATACGCCATTTACTATTTACGTTAAACGAAGTTGGCGACCAAGAGCATCGCTTTAGCTATGTTTACACCAACCTCAGCAACGCGTGTTCAAGCGACAAATATCAATGAAAAGTCTATGTAGATGAATGTGAATTCAAGTTTCGGGCCTCCATGTACAAAACTCTCGCCTTCACACGTAGCTATGCACGTTTCTACAACCATTTTTGGGCGCTTTCTTCCTGCAGCCATTGAACACGTGTTGAAAGAGACCAGGTCCAACTCAGGGACTCGAATTTGGTAGTGAAGTATGGATGGCGTCCCTTTTAATTCACTGAAATGCCAGCGGTTTGAAAATTGATCATGGAGGAGAAATGAATAATTGTGTTTGTGCCCGACCGCAATTCTATGACACCCAAGTCTTTTATCCATCGGAATAGAGATGTGAAAGAAAAAACCTGGAGCAAGATTTACGAGATTTGTTACGCTTCGACTTTTCGCACCAAGATTCTTCCTTCTGTTAGTGGTGATCCAAGTCCCTCCCTGCTTCCTTAAAGCGAACACCATGTGTGTTCAAGACGGTGTATTTAGCAGGTTCTTGAAGTCGCGTCACATGGCCGCTGTGTCTTTAGCTTTTCTTTTTTCTGCTCTTGATATTTCAATCTGTTCCAAATAGAATAGAATAGAATTTATTGGGGAAATTACTGTTAAACTTTCTGTTAAAAGACAAAAAGATATTTTCTTAAGAGCCTAATTAGATGAAAAAAATGGCCACTCATCAAATGGACAATCATCTCTAAAGACCTTATTACAGCCATTTGCAGACCATCCCCCATGCTGTTTTGTTTTTTAGTTTATCATGTCGTTTTTTGAAGGGAGCAGTCAGTCCTGCTATGTGTTCATCTCAGCGAGCTGCCTGTCTTTTTGCCCTTTTTCCTTTAATTGCTGTCCAGTAATTCAAAGCTAAACATGCCATGTTTGGCTTAAATGAGCTGAGAGATCCATGGGAAAAAAAGGGGTTGGAAAAGCTGAAGGCTAAAAAACATGCAATATTTGCTGCAGTATTTGATCAAAGGTCATGTAGTTGTGCAATAATAGAGTTTAATCATTTCTTTTTGGAAAAAAATTGAAAAGATAGCATCTTGTAACAGCTTTTTTACAAGAAATTCAATACTTTCTTCTTTTTATTTTCATAGCCTTTCTAATGTAAGAAAATAAATCAAGGTATTAGAATAAAAGTTGTTTTCTGGCTTACCTTTTGTCTTTTAGTTGTCTTTGCCGATTGTCTATTTGAAGCCTAAACGTAATTATTTTACGCCTGCAATCTATTTTTACTTAATTTAACCTGGAAAAAAGATTTTCTACACTTACAAATAATTGCCTTGACACCAGAATTGATTTCTGTGGACCAATTGCAAACAAGAAAACCTGCCTGTCTCCCTTTTCCTCTCCTTCTGCATGCTGTTTGGTTTGTTTTGCTTCGAGCTAAGCGGACATGTCTGTGCTTTTGCCTCCCCCTGTTCTTGGCAGATGTGCTCAGTGTTGGAAAGAGTGAGAGGAATAATAACTGTACTAGTTCTATATATTTATATATTTGTTTTTTTGGGTTTTGAACTCTCTTTTACTTGGATGTTGATAAAAGGGATGTTGAAGCAGGTGCTGCACTGTTGTAGAAGCTTTTCTTTTAAATTGATGTTCTTGTGTGATGGTTGAAGTTCTTTACAACCCAAACTTGGCAGTGTTCAACTGAAAAAAGCAGTCCTGGCTAAGCTTTTGGCCCGTTTCTGAATTGTTCTGACCCAGGTTGAGAGCAGTAATCAGCCACTCAAAGGCTGACCTCTTGTTCCCAAACTTCTGTGCTGAAATGTCAAAAACCCACGTTGTACTTTTTTGCCGTTCCAGAAGAATATTGGAAAACTGCATCCAGTAAATTCTGCAAAGAATGTTCAAATGCTCTGCATCTGAATGGATGCAGTGAATTTTACTAAACTCATATTTGTGCATATTCTTCGCTCTCCATCACTATCTGAAGACACTTACTGGTAAACGATGCTGTCATATTCTTTAAATAAACTTTAAATTACTCAATCATTCTTTTTTTTGTTTTGTTGTTTAACCATTGACTGTATATGAGAATTGGACTGACAGGAAATACCCGCCGTCTTCAAGAATTTAAATCCAAATCCAAAATCCCATAGACTTCTATAGAGAAATAAACAGCTATTCAGAATAACTCTGCCACCTTTTTTTTAAATGTTCTTGTTAATCCTTACTGTTGTTATTAAAATTTTTTATTGCAAGTAATAAAATAGCCAAAATATTTGATTTGGACTGAGAATTATTTCGTGTGGCACGCTTTCAAGTGGTAAGGGTGTGGTGTAGGTACCATAACCATTCGGCCTGCAACAACCGTTCAGGCTCCTTTGACTAGTGCTGACGTCACATTATGTGATTGGCTGTTCGTTGGTCTGATGACGTGTCAGATAGTGATTGGTCTGGACAAATCACAATACTACCATAGAAGATGTTATGCGGTTGTTGTAAACAAACAGAGCTCCGACACAGAGCGAGATTATCTTCTGAACGTGCTTTTATTATTGTTATGATTAGCATCAAGTGCATTTGCAGCCAAACGAACTGCGCTCCAAACACTTCTCCGGACCGGATACTATAACAAAGCTTCTTCCCTGTCTGCGAACACGAAGCTACGAGACTCCAGCTGCTCTGATCAGACACACGGTTCGCTTGTGTGGAGCAGCAGATTCATTCTAACAGCCACAGATCTTTTTACAAAGTGGGTTGTGGTAAAATCTCTTTATAAACACCACAAAGAATAATGTCAGACACAACTTATGAAGGAAAAGATCTTTGGGTTACAGAAGGAAACATGAAATGAAAATATGTAGAGCCCAAGCAGATCTCCACGCTACGTAGTTTGTCCAAGTGGGGCTACCGTAGTGTGACATTATCCTCAGTCGAAAGGACCCCGAACGGTTATTGCAGGCCGAATGGTTATGGTACCTACACATGCCTTCCAGCATGTTCACTCTTAGACTTAGACTGGTTTGGAACAATCACTGCTTACTGACGACATCTGGCTCCAACATGTCTGTATCTCGAAAAAAGAGAAGAGTGAATTGACTTAATTTGGTTGGAGACGGAAGTAAGTCATTTTCTATGATTGATGGTACACTCGCGTGGTCCAATTCTCATATACAGTCAATGAGATAATGCATTTCTTTACATAAAATGAAAGGATTTTTTTTCTTTAGGAAATCTCTCACTTTCATTGCCTATAATCCTCCAGTTTGACCAGTTTTCCACCAAATCCAATGAGTTAATAAGCTTAAATCTTTGTAAAAAAAAAAAAAAAGGACAATATTTCTATTTGCAGTTAAAACAAAACTGTCCCCTTAAATCACTTTCTTCAACTGTATCTAATTTCCATAAAGCAAACTTGACAATGCAAAAAAAAAGCTACATGAAAAAGAAATAATCAGATTAGATTGAACATATTCAATATTTTCAACCTACTGGTATATTTATGGAAGGTTAGATTTTTGTTTAAACTCTGGTGTTGATGTTCAATCATCAAATACTAAACGTGGTCTTCTTGACAGGTTCAGCTCTTTACACTTATTGCTTTGTGATTTGTGCTCACTTAGTGCAGCTTTACAAGCAAACGAGCTTTTGTGGTAAATGTGGACAGTTCCCCGTGAAAAGTGTAGTGAAACTATACTTAATCAATTCTGCCTGACCTTTTCTCTTTAGGGTGACAGCACATTTCAGTCATTCCATTGAACAATCCATAGCTTGCCTGACTCCGCTGTCCATAAGATCATTTTAAGAAATCATTCTTTAAAATTAAATTTATCTCAAAAATATTGCAGATACACATTTTCCTTATTTTATTTTTCTAACTTGTCCTGTCCAACATCTGAGCAAACAGATGAGAGCTGAAGGCATTTTGTGTTGGGCAGGTTTTACTATTACAGTAAGGGGTTATGTGTCTTTGGGTAACCAGGGTGTATATTTTTTTATAAGCCCTTTTTTGTTGATTTATTATTATTTATCTATTTATTACATTGTATGTTTTAAATATAATTTTCCTTTTTTTTTACACAATACACAATTTCTGAAATACTGTTTAACAAGCCTTTTTGGCCCAAGTATGAATCAAAAATACTCAAATTGCCTTTTCTTCCTCGAAAGTGCATTTGTTTGGAACTTTAACATACATTTTTGATTGTGTCTTAGTTTAGTGTCAGCTACTCAACCAGCTGGTTAGATATTTATTATAAGATAGATTTATGACAGAGTTCTGATGAAGTCTCTGTAGATTTTCTTGTTTTAACTTTATAAAAAAGCGTTTTAGGTTGTTCATTTTCTAACCCTGAAGGCTCTGATCTTCAGTAGCAGGACAGTACGGTTGAAGTTACGGGGCTGCAGGAAGCACACAGACAGGCTGGCCCAAAATTCACAGGCAGTTTAGCTCAGCATAATTTAATGCTCAGCTGATCACCTGATCAGACCAGGATTATCTGTCTGACCCCCAGGTTGGAGTCGCAAAGAAGGCTTACAGAGTTAACCAAGTGTCAAACAAATCGCTCTGTGTTTTCAATCAGTAACACATTTTTCCTTTATTATTTTATTGTATTCTGGATCTCTTAAAGTCTGAAAGTAGTTGATTCTTCTAGTCTCAACTTGCTCTGTAGCTTTTCACAATACCAGCTCTTAAATCTTCATTTCTCTTTTCCTCTCTTGGCCTCATGGAGTTCTTCTCACACTTCATATGGGAGTAACTGAGCTTTCAGGAGAGGACACACAATCTCACACACACACACACACACACACACACAGACATATACTAACTCCAGCTGAGCCTTTCCTGCTTACAAGAGTCTCACGACTCCATCTTTCTCCTCCAGCTGTGGAAGTGGTTTGAGTGATGATGGGTCGGAAAGGATCCATGTCGAAGGGATTTTCAAAGAGAAAGAGATCAGTTAAATAATGTTAGCATTTAGTAGCTCATAAGTTTTCTGCTTTTCTGGTTTGAATGTTATGACCATTACCTTGAAGAACCTCACATTTTCTTCTGGTTTAGTTTTGAAATGTTTATCTAAAAAAAAACTTATTTGCCATCATTCAGATGTTTTTTTTTGTTTACTTATTATACAAACACCTACATTTAAAGAACTAGAGGGAAAATAGCTGATATTAATGACCATTTTAACATCAAAATCATGTGCAGAAACCTAAAATCAAAGCATACAGCTCAGTTATAGAGGAAAACAGATGTTCGACAAAAAGGATGTGAGTATAAAAGTCCTTGGGTTGAATTTTACTGGTCCGGCCTCACACCCACTCATTCTGTCATCTGTGCTGCAGATCTTCATACACCCCCACTCCTTTAAACATGCCTTCCTCTTTTGCTAATTACCAAGTATGCTGCCTTATTCCTCCAGCAGCTTGTTAAGCTCTCCAGCAGCACAGTTGACCCACTTTACGAGCAGACCTGCAGGCAAAACCGTTGCTGATGGCTCCCTTTTTTCTCCCTTTTCAGTAAGTCCCCCACTCCATATATTATACACATAACCTGCATCTGAGAAACAGTTAGAAGTAGAAAAGCAGAGGAAGAAAAAGGAAAAAGATTCGAAGCAGTGATGCAGCAAAAGTATTTAGAGGTTTTCTTCAGTTTGTCAAATGGGAAAACCATGTACGCTGGAGAGTGCAACGCAATCAAGCAGTATTTCCCTACAGACTCGCGTGATAAATGCACGGTCACTGATTTGTATCACTGTTTATGTGCAATCATGATTTGTCACAGAAAATGACGGACTCCCTTCTAATGTGCCACAGCCAGATAGCATTGTGTCTTCTTGTGCCGTTTTGTCTCTTGCATAAATCAGGAAGGCTAGTGAGATGCAATGAAGATTATACTTTACTAGACAGTCATTCTGTTCTCCCTTTATTTGCTCACGCTTGGCCCTGCTTTCATTTTTCCTAACTCTTAGGCAATTACAGCACACAAAGGAGCTCTCTTTCATTTGTTGGAGGTCACCGTAATCTTAACGTGCGCGCGTGTGGAATGTGTCTGCTTCCTCTATTGAGTCGTCTGCAATTACTCTTTAACTCAAAGCGCTGATTGATCTTTAGACCTTAATCTTACCTTTGACTTAGTTTTTGCAAGGCCGAGTAGATGTTCTGCTTCAAATTTCTTATCAGAAAAAAATTGTTGCTTATTGAGAGGATTAGGTTTTGGTGTTTTTCCAGTGAAACATCGGCCTAAATTATAAAGTTTTTCCAAGAGCTATGGCGTGCTACCAGCAATAAAATCTGTGATTTAACCTGTAAAGACTTTTTATGGGTCCAGACACATCCGTGATCCACAACGCATTAACTCCTGCCTTTTTACTTAGTTTTCTCCTAAGACATTGGCTTTGTTGGGAGAAAATATTCTGTCCTTTGTCCGTTTATTAATGACTGGAGCCCACCAATCTCTTTGCCAATTAGTTTATACTATACTATAGCGTGTTTTGTTGGGGTGACTTTGTCTGGTAAGTGTAAAGGTTGACCTAAACTGTGGCATAAATCAAATGACTAAGCTCTGATCTGCTTAAAAACAAGGGTGTTGGTCCACGATTTAGTCAGTCCTAGTGCAGTTCAGTGGCAGCGTGATGCTGACAGACTTTCCCGCAAACCAAAGAGAGGAGTAAGTGGTGCCAGCGCCGTCCGTTACTGGTAAAGGAAAAACCATAACAGCAGTTGAAACTAATTCAAAGAAGAGTGCTTGTCCTGAAAAGGCTTTAAAACATTTGTCATGTGTTTGATCAAGGACTTGTGAATCTAAGGCAACTGCTGTTTTATCCTTGTGCAATAAAAACCAATTTTGCCAACCTGAAAGTTCCCACAGTAGCAAAGCTAATGCTGAAACCATCAGCACAACCTTTAGCAAAATCAGACCAGCAGAAGTTTAGAAAGCAGAAGGAAGTTTGACTTTATCTGGTTACAAACCTATATTATTCGGAATTAACCTGATGTGGAACTAAAACATGTAAACCAGAATTTTCCATGATTGCATCTCCAAAGTCAAGTTGCAAACATCTGGTTATTTTGATGGTATCCAGTATTTGTTGGCATGTTAAAACCCTTCAAGACTGGAGGGGTTGCCAAGTTACCGTTTTCCCTCCTAACCCTTGAGTACAGGGGCTGGAAATAAAACGTGCTCTTCGCACTACTGTAACTCTTTGAACATTTACACAATTAATGTAATTCTTATGGATTATGAAGCAGCTTGAGTACTGTAAAGTGTTGCATATTGGCGCAAAGCTACTTTTCTCGGATTCCACTGGAATTACTTTAGTTGCATAGACAGTCAAAGAGTAAAGATTATACAAAGAACGTCCCTGGTTCAATGTCCAGGTGTAAAAAGGTTAAATATTGGGGTTCTATTTAATCCACTCTACATGCAAATCGAGCAGTTCTTGTTATTTGTGCTTTAAGGCAAATTGTTCCTCTCTCAATAGTGCAATATGAAAGCAAAACAAACCTTATAAAAATACGATTTTTTTGCACAATACAACAATTTTAAAATTTCTCAACATAACCAGAAATAAGCATTTAGGCAGTTTGTTTTTGCCCAAAAAATTAAATCCTTTTAAAAGCTTCCCTTAGGTGGCAGTGTTCTAATTATAATCTTAAGCCTTAGTCTCAACTGCTGCTATGGATGGAAATTGACTGTCTGCGGGCAAAAGTTGGGTAAACCTGTTTGTGGCACGCTGGTGGTCAGCATTAAATATTAAGATCGTAGAGCCCGTTGAGTGAAAATGCTAATCCATATTTTTTTGTCCGAGCATGCTGGGTAAGTAAGAAGGAAGTAGGTAAGACGCAGGGGTGGATTTTTTATTTTCTCGTTGGTGCTGTTTATAAGATAAGTATGCACTCCTTCTGTTCATCCTGAGTGATAAAAATTAAGAAATTAGACAATCAGATCGTAGTTTACGCGGGTATCCTACAGACCCCCAACAGGTACTTGCATGTCCTGTGCACACCCTGCGCGTGCAGCATTCATGTGCTGTCAGTAAGTGGCCAGTGCGCGCACCTCACTAACTACTAGAGTGTGGTGGAAGGTCACCATACGACATCTCCTGTGCGTCATAAGCTTGTCCAACTTTCATTAGCCCTACAAAATTCTTCACAACACAATTACCACATTCATGACAAGGGTATGTTCCATTTCCATTACGTCCCTAGAGGTGGTTTTGCGAGCCGCAAGGGAACTGCAAGATACATCTGTGCTCGATGTGGCCACCTAAAAACCTGCAGCCCCCTTATGAGTCAATCCTACATACAGGGGCATCTGACTAAGGCTTTACTTTACTTGCCCTTACAACTTGTGCTGTAGCTTTTGGAGCAAAACACACCTGATCAAGGTACTGGTCTTGACAACAGGTAGGAATGGAAATCTAAGAATGCCAACTCGAATACAAATTTCTTAGCCGACTTGACAAAAGTATTAGTGATAATATATGTGGAACTCCTCAAAGATTGAAGCTAATCGCTTGTCTTTCTTTATACACCGCATCAGATTTTACACACTAGAGCCAGAGGAGACAAACACCGAACCCCATTACCGCTGAGAAGTAAATATCATTTCAGTAACTATCCGTCACGCTGCGCTAAGACCGGATTGGAATAACCCGCACCAATTAGGGGACTCCTTGTTCTGCCGATTCCACCCAGAGTCCTTCCTCCAACCTCCTCCTCTCTGAAGGTTACACCGTGTCCAGATGAGATGTATAATTCATCAGACCGAAGCCTCCATTAACACAGCTCCCTGTGAAAGCACCAAGTCGTTTAGAAAATTTCTGCCATAAGCCGGTGCTTCTCTGAGGTTCCCTACCCCCACTCTGGAGGAAAATCAATGGCATCAGCTGCCTCACAGTTAAGCCTTCTTTATTGCTGAAGGAGACAAACCGGGAGAGATCTAAATTGATTTAGTATCTCTGTGTTTAGAGATACTTTGAGCGTGTTGACGAAACAATAACACATGATTAGGGCATTTAATTGTTTTTGTTGAACCATCACTTTCAGGATTAACAGAGCAGCTGGATGCAGACTTATTTGCTGTGCCTCTAAGAACAGTTGGTACATTTTCTTTTAAATTACATCACAATCCTTCCAACATCATATCCGAAAAGGATTTCCTTTATTCATTGTGTGTTCCCTTTTTTCAACATCTGCTTGTGTTTACTCGATCTGCTTGTTTTTTAAGTCTTATTTTAGTAACTCAATGACAGTGGCAATGTTTGTGTCTGTATTGGAATAACATAGCAGGTTTCTCCAAACTGCCACCAGGCAATGTGGTCATCATATTAATGAATCTTTTATATGCATGAGCTTCCACCCCTGCTTAATTCTTGCATGTGTGGGTACATCTATTTTGGGGGGGGGGATTGGGGGGGTTGTCAGCCTGGGCACACCAGAATAGCACAGCTCAATTTCCATTTTTATGAACCATCCGGTTACCTCTGTCGGGGAGGTCCGTTGGATCAATGTCACCGTGCTGCCGGTGTGCCAAAGACTTGGTCTGCTGTAAAAATGCCTTCCTTTTACCCCAAAGCTCCCCCTCCCCCCAACACCTCTGCACTTTCTTTATACTACAGACGGGATGCTCCCTGACATCCCACAGACCAATCAGCAGTTTTCAGCATTAAAGGAGAGTACAATAGAGACCCGAACATAACCTTGAGCTAAAACACCCTTGAGCTGAATTATACACTCAACCATTCCCAGGGGACCGCTGATATTTGCTGCTCATAATGTCCGCCATGTATGCTCAAATGTCAGAGCGTGAACCTTCAAATGAGCATGAACTTGGTACTAAGCCATTTGTAGAAAGACGGTTAACAAGGTCAGCCACCTTTAAAGCTTCAACATTATGGCTTTTGCCAGCGCTTGGTCTTTTACCCACATGTGTGGGTGAAAGGGGTGCAGGCTTTTAGGGATAAGCACTAAGAATTATGGGCCGTGGGAGTGGAAGCAGTAGTCCGGGCAGTATTTGCACTCGTCTTTCCCAGCTGAGCCACGCAGCTCCACATGTAGCCTTCGGATAGATAAATCCTGAAACGGATCAAGCAGGAAAGGTAGCTGGCTGTTTATCTAAGTCAGACAAATGAAATCTGTTCCCCTGAGTCTTGTTGATGGCGGTAAAACAGCAAAACTTGCCAAATTAAAATCCCTCTGGACGATTCTGATAATGTGACAACTTGTCAAAGTGCGATGCTGTTCATTAATTTCTTTATTTTCACTTTTGCTCATGAACTACTATAGGAGTCCATCACCATTTCTGCAGTACATATATGTTGCACAGTAGTGTTTTTGTAATGTTTTCCAAAGTTGCATGTTGTTTTTCGAGTAAATAGTTGTACAGAGTTGTGTGTTTGTGTTACAACTGGAAATATAAAGCCTTAGCTGGAGGCTCATTAGTTGGCAAATAGACTCACAGTTGGAATGAGCCAAGCTTTTTCTGTCCAAAGGAAACAAAATCTTCATTCTATTACTTTTAGGGTTCAGTAACACATTATTAGAATCTTTGCTCTTGAGCCAAGTAAGTTCCTGAAGGCAGTCATGAGGTTCCCTGACAAGTATACTGGAAAACCGCACTTGCAGTTTTTCTTCAGAGGGTTTGGCTTTTTGTTGGCCTAACTTCTCTTTTTTCAGTTTGGATACAAGTAAAGCATTATTAGTATGGATAACAGAAATAAAAGGCAATATAGTTGCACAGCACTTAATGCAGATTCTGGTCTTGGGACCATTTGTGGTATTTTAGTTAGTATGGAAACATCGTTGTCATCACCCTTTGAAATGATTATGCCGACAGACCAGATATCATTTTGTTTTCAAAATTACCGTATTTTCCGGACTATAAGTCTCCCTTTTTTTCATAGTTTGGCAAGGGGTGCGACTTATACTCCGCAGCGACTTATATTAGAAATAAATTGAAATAAATACATTGTTAACCCTCCTGTTATGTTCATTTGTGAGGAACAGAGATGATGTTCCTGGGTCAATTTGATGTATGAGGTATGTTAAGTGGTAAGAGTATGTTAAGTGACTCAGAGAATCAGCAAACTTTTTTTACAGTAAGATCTTGAAGGCTAACAACATAATATTCTATTTTCCAATGATTTCATAGATTCAGAAATGCAATAAAAGTGAAAACTGTTTCTACAAATACAGGATGAATACAGAGTATTAGTTGGCCAATGATGCTTCATGAAAGGAATAAATAAATAAGTATGAGAAAGAATTATGGTGAAATTATTAGATAAACAGTCTGCTATGATTGTGTCATATAAGGTTGTGAAAGTTAAAATGCGACTTATAGTCCAGTGCGACTTATCTGTGTTTTTTTCTACTTTATAATGCATTTTTGGTCTGGTGCGACTTATACTCCGGTGCGACTTATAGTCCGGAAAATACGGTACTTAAAACTCTTGAATGAATTTTAACTGTAAAAACATTGGTTAAAGAACTTGCTTGATATAATCCAATTATAATCATGGTGTATCAGTACTGGGATGCAAATCCAAACCTTATCAATTCAAGTGGTTCGATTCAGCAAAAGCCTCTTAAGGCTTTATTACATTGTTAAACGTATTTGCCGATTTTCAAACTGCCAATCAAAATTTGATTCATAACAAACAAAAGCACCAATCTAGAGAGCAACACTTGTAAACAATGGCGTAGGAAATCTTGATCAACTATGAAGCTGAAAATGGAGGAACTTTATGTACTTTGGGTCAACCGTCCAGAAGAAGAGTGTGGAAAGAAGGTGAAGAGGCGTGTGCAAGCAGTTTGGAATGGATGTGTGACAAAAGACTGTCAGCAAGAATGAAAGGAAAGGTGGTGAGGGCAGCCATGTTATTTGTTTAGAGACGATGGCTCTGAAGAGAGACAGGAGGCACATCTGGAGGTAGCGGAGATGGAAATGTTGAGGTTCTCTCTGGGAGAGATGAGGATGAATAGAATCAGGAATGAATTCATCAGAGTAATGGACCATATTCGATGTTCTGGAGACCAATGCCGGGGAGCAGATTGAGATGGTTTGAACATGTTAAAGGTCGTGTCACAGAGCCACTAAGTACATTTTGTGCGTATTGCACGGATGAAAATTGGTCATGCATGAATATATGTGAAAAAGTGAGTACAGTTTATGTAAAACTTTCACAGATGTATCATAAATTAAAACTACAGAGTAAGTATTAATAAACAAATTAAAGAACACGTAAATCCACGTAGAACATAAACCGTCCATGATTATTGCGCTGTTTGTATGCAATGCATTGGTGAATTACCTCATTTTAACATATGTGCACCATATATGCGAAATAAATCATATACATCAGTGGTAGATGCATGAAAAGTCCGTTAAACATACAGGACATACATTGATCTTTCGTGGGAAGCCTCAAATGTGCGTATGCATCTCGCAAAAATCATGCACAATTGTATAATAGTTACGAAATAAATGTCTGTAAAAACTACGTAAAAGACGCATAAACTGCATAATTCTCAACTAACCAACAATTTTGAACAGCGCAAAACCAAATTCCTTGACGGACATCTGTGCATCAACGAATGACAATCACACCAAACACTTGGGAATTACGCAAACCGTGCATTTATCACAGAAGACCGAAATGCTGAATGTTGAAAATGTTCTAAATGTACGTAGTGACTGTTTGACCCGCCTTAACAGAAGAGACAGTGATGATGTTGGTGGAATTAAACTGAGGATGGAACTACCGGGAAAGAGGTTTAGAGGAAGATTAGAAAGGAGATTCATGGAAGCAGTAATTGGTCCAAGTCTGTCTGAATCCACATTTCTATGGCAACCCCTACCACTGAAAGCAGTAATAGCGGTGTGTTTCAATCAAACATTTTGAATCCTCAACGTAAGACTACATACTTAGATTGAGGCATCTAAAAGAAAATGTAAAAAAAAAAAGGTAGAAGAGCAAGAATGGTTAATTTGACAACCATAATTACTGAGTAACAGCTGTTTATTTCTCCATAGACGTCTAAGGGATTTTGGCTTCTTGGAGACAATGTGTACTTCCTGTTTGGAATTTGATGTGGGAGGGGTCACTCAGGTCCAGTACTCATGTACCATCAGTGATTTTCACATAGCTAGTATGTTTTTTTAAACTGGACAAAGCAGCAATGTGTGGATCAATTATTAAATTGGTAATGTTTAAAGTAAATAGAACAAAATGTGTTTTCACTACAGAGATCTAGAAAATAGTACTCAAGGACAACTGATCATTTAACCTTGAGAATTAAACAAAGTCTGATTTAGATCAATACAAAGCCACTAAATATACAATCCAGAATGAGTTATGTAATACTAGCACAAAAAAGACATTTAAGATTTCATCTTAATCAAGCTTAAAAAACTGTCACTTTTGATTTAACTGTATGTTGTGACGGCACATTCAGTTTAAATAATATCTGACAGCATTTATGAATTGGGGTCATGCAGTCAAAAAGGTAACAGCTTTTCTTTTATGTATGCTAAGATGCCTGGTTTGCTTTACATGCGAGCCAAATGTGTCACACATTAATATATACTATAAATGCACACCTGCAGTCATGAATACTTCACTGGATCCCCTCCCTGGAGATCCTGCACTCCAGCTGACTGTTAAAGAACAAGCCCTTCTATATACATCACGGTGCTGGAACAAAGCAATGCACAAAGCTTCCCACCTCCTGACCCTAAATCTAGCTGCGTGTGTGTGTCTTTGTGTGACTGTTCACATGTGTGTGTTGTTTTTTTTTTCTTCTTCTTTCTATGAGTGCTCTTTCCAGCATTCATGTAAGGAGCGAGTGCTTCCAGGGGTGTCAGCTGAGGTTTAAGATATTCAGCTTGCTGTCAGCACCAAAACATTTCTCCCCCTGCTCCGCTGCACAGATATGCAAATGCACACTCCTCAGAATGCAGAGCACCAGATCAGCTTCAATTTATTCCATTCGGTGCTCTCCGTCGCTCCATGTACTCGCCCTTCCTCTCCTCTTCTCTGTTCTCACTACCCCCCTTCTCCTCCTCCTCCTCCTCCTCCTCCACCTCTTTCTCCTTCTACTGTCTTCACTCCTCCTTTGGTTCTCTGTTTGGTCTTAGCTGCTCTGTTCATGGCATATGCCCTCAATAAGGAGTCATGAAGAGGTGAGAGGATTTATTCTGAGCAGCTTGGAGCCTAAACTCGGAGCACACAATGATTTGCTTCAGTCTTGTGCAAGAGGTGTGTCCACTTGCTTATAAATGTGTTGTTTTATTTTACATGTGTGTTTGTGTGATGCTAATGCAACAGTCTGCCTTTCTCAGTCTCTCTTTACTTAATTACCAGCAACAGAACAGCAGCAGCTTACATTGCAAGTGGCGAAACACAATTAGTCAAGCTGCTCTCTGAAAGGCTCTCACACCAACACACAGTGTCATCGGTAATCTAGTCTCAGCATAATCTAAATGCCAATGTCTATCCTCGGTGATCCATCCTCAGCCCACACTACATTTACATTCTAATTAGATGTGGCCAAGGCCGCTTTAGGCTGTAAAGACCCCCTTTAATAACACGGCTGCATTCACCTTTTCAGACTCCCACTGCGGCCGTAGAAAAGTAGGCTACACTTTATATGTTGTCCCTTTGACATTGTGGCTCTGAAGAGCTTTTTAAAGCCCTCGGCGCCCAAGTGTGTGAAGCCTGACAAGAGGTTTTTCCTGTCTCCAGAGGCTGAATTATAAATGAAAGAGTGCAGATGTGTTGTCAAGCAGGAATCACATCTTCAGACGACGTGTATTACACTCGGCTTGTGTGTCGTTGGGCTTAAAGGCCATGTTAATATAGTCTCTGCAGGATGGTGAGGGACTAAACTCATTACGGTTTTAAACTCTGCTAATATGGTTTATCTCGTGAAAACCAAAAATTGAAGAATTTAACCATAGAAACGATGGTGTCATCAGTTGAGAAATACAAATAATAACCAGTCTTTCCTCTAATTCTTTGATGCTACGTTCACAGCAGCGTTGGCAAAGCTCAAGTGACCACTATTAATGAAAGCTTATGTAAACTCATGTAAATGCACATTTAAGACTTCCGAGCTCAAAACTCTTATGTTCACGTGTCACTGCACAAGTTTTTCAGTTTGTTTTCAAGCTCTATATACACAAAGCACATCCATTGAAGGCGTTCTTTAAAATTGAACCAGTTGAACTTTGAACATTCTGGCTCTAGGGTTTGGTACGTCTGATTTTGTATGGATGGCGTCCATTTTAATTCATGGAAGTGCCAACAATTTGAAAATTGATCATACAGGAGAAATTAATAATAGAAGTACGTGCACCACGCCGCTTCCAACTGCAGGTACAAGCACTAGTATTGGGTAGGGACAGTCCAGTGTTCAAGAACCAGCAACACAAACCCGGTGTGAATGTAGCTTTACACATTATCAATGGAGATGTTGCCGCTGACACTTAAATGCCACACGCTCTTTGACATACCATAACTCCTCAATTTATGCGATCAACATGAACGTGCTGATTCGGACGCAAAGACACGCAGATTTTCACATCGGCTGATTTTCATTGATTGTGTAATCACGTCACTACTGTAATGTGTTGAATATAAGTGCAGAGCTGCTTTTCTCCACTTCAGAATCCACTGGATTTAGAAAAATTGCGTAAATAGTTGAAGAGTTACATTCGTTAAAAGAATTTCATCCCTGGAACTTAAAGCTTCGATGTAAAAGGGTTAAAAGGCTTTACTAAATCGTCAGACTCCAGGCATAAATTCAGCCCTTTTTTTCTCTTGTGCAGTTTTCTCTCTGATGGTTTAACAGTTTGTTTTCTCTGTGAAAAAAAAGCCTCCTTTCCAATTGAAGGAGACCTGACAGCTTTTAAAACAAGATGTATTGACTTGGCTTTTCCGAGTGTTTGAGCTAGCTGTTGGGATTTTGGTGAAAACACATTATTCTTACATGAAAATGTGATAAAAGCCAATTGAAGCATCTCCTGGCTGAGTGTCATTATTTTCTCGGCTTCTAAAGCTCCCTGGATGCCACTGAGGAGAGGCAGATTTTCCCATTACCTACATTTTTTATTCCAGACAAACAGATGGCTTTCAGCAGCACCAAACTCTGATGTCCACTTCAGCTGGATTTCTTCTGACCTGCCCCCCTCTCTTTCAGCTGCTTTCAGAGCTGTAAAACCCAAATGCACAAACACTCACCTTTAGCTTCAGAGTAAGTGGGGAATTTACAGCTATGATTTTCACAAGTTCAGCTGAAAATCAGCTTGTGCTGGTCCATTAGGACTTCCTCTGTATGGTCCGGCGTGTGCTTTCATGGTTAAGGGATAATTGAGCATGTTGATTTAGAGGAAGTGAAAATGGAAATGCATAGGCTGTTATCCTCGGAGAGTACATCCCCGGGATTCCACAAAGCTCCTTCAGGTGACATTTTAGGCAGTTTCTCAACCACTCATTTCAGGTTTTTTGAACTTCTCATTTAAAATGGACTTTTAGGCAGGCATAAGCTGTAGTTTTCTTTTCTGTAGCCCTTTGGACAATGAAAATGTAAAGTATGACTAGATAATATATGTCTTTAAGGCTCTATTAAGTAAGGGTTAATGGCCGACGAAGTATGCATTATAACTTTTTAACGCACGCCGTGGAAGCCTGAACCGTCCGACGCGTACGTTAAAAAGTAATAACGCACACTTTTTCGGCCATTAACCCTTACTTAATGAAGCCTTAAAGACCCAGTCCAATGAAATTTGTGTTTTAAACATGCTCTTGTGGCATTTTGTCTGTTGATGGCGAACATACATAAAAAACAGGAAAAATTAAGCGCAACTTTTTATTTGAGTATTACTTCATTCAAATTTTTTTGAATCAGGAGCAGACGAAAAAAATGTCATATGAAAAAGCTTGTTGGTGTAATGCAGAACCTATAACTGCTCCACTCTATTCTGATGCATCCACCTGTAGACAAATACATCCATGTACGTCTTTGTTGTCCTCGTCTGAGCTGACATCTGGATCCAAACTGGAGAGCTCCAATTTTGACCACCAATGTTAGGCTGGGATTGTGAGGGGCTGTTTTCTAGCGGGAGAGTGTGTAAACAGAGAGCTCTCTGTTATGGGTGATGGGAAGGGGATGGGGTTGCGCTGTGCCAACAGTCCGCCCTACAACTCCGAGTCGAATTTGTAATGAACTGCAGCCGCTCTGCAGAACATATGTCCTAGAAAAGGACGGTTTTTTATTTTGCCTAAAACCATCATAATCATGATTAAAAGACCACTGGGAACGTTTTTACAATAGATCAAAAGATGGTTGGTCATAGTGGGTCTTTAAAATGAATATCAGACTTGGTGCTGTCTGTATTCTGCAGTGTTAATGTCCCAGACATCATTAATGCTGCGACACACTGCTTCAATGCTTAATTGAGCCATAAATACAGATCTTGCATATCATTTCTTTGTATGTAAAGCTGAGATGTGGCAGAATCTACTTCTAAGTGCAAGCTATAAAAACACTTGTGTCTTTTTAAGCTGCATAAAACCTTTTGTAGAATGTGGGCCAACGAATTGTTAAAAAGTCCGACCTTTTTTGAGGCTTTTATTGTACAATGCAAGAATTTTGATTACAAAATGAAGAGCTGAATTTGTAAGAAATTTGAAGATGGTTTGAAGGAAAACGGTTTAACATGGGACGTGATTTCCATGATGTTTTTGTTCTGCTCTGCAGTTCATTGTAGGAGCTAACAGGTGTTGTGCCACATTAGCACAAACAGCTCCCTGTGACTCATCAACCCTCTCGCTCAGTCATTTCTAGTAGCTGTCCCTGCACTCAGAGTGCCAGCATTTCTTTGAAATGGCTGTTGTTTAACTAAAGATGCTGCAAAAGGAAGGCATCTGTGATACAGTGACACATTATAATACGTAACACATGGCTGCCAGAGGGAACATCCATCTGCTTGTGTATTTCCATCCTTAGTTTCTACTATGTGAGACGATTGCATTATAAATATTCCATGTAAACAGTTCTGAAAATCCCTGCAGGACATTTTTCTAAGAACAAAAATACTTTTTTATCATTCATAATACTCTCCTAATATGACTGTAATATATTTGAAATAAGCATACATAACCTAATCATCAATATAGCATGAAATTTAAATAAGTGTTGAGCAGTTTTTGAAGTTTCCTAATATAATAGGGTGACTTCAAAATAGTTATTTTCATTTAAAGCTAAAAAAATGTTGGTTCTCATAAGCAGAGCAGTCAAACAAATAAGTGATTGCATATAAAAATTATTCATGTAGTTCTGTTATTTTTTTTAGCCTTTTCAAATAACAAGCTTGCTTTTATTGGCATTAACTTTATGTGCTTATGCTCTTAGCCAGGTGTTACTGCCACATATCTGACCTTTTTCTTTGTAGGCTAACAATTTCATACATTTCATATTAATATGGACATACCTTTTCAATTCAATTAAAACGCTTGTGTCTTCGTCGTCTATCAGAGTTTCTTTAATTCTTTTTAATGCCATGTATTATCAAAAAATTGGTCTGAGGCCAGTAAGTAAGCACAACCAGAATTAAAACATGAGGCGCATCGCAGTAAAGCCTAAGGCACACGGTAGAGTTTTCAGAAAATTAAAGGGATTTAAGTGAGCCTTATGGTTAGAAAAAATATAAGTATAGCACTTCCAGCTGACCAAAAGTAAACATTGGAAAATATATATTAACAGAATGTATGCATGGAAAAACTGCAGGAAATAGCAGTAAAGTATACTTGACTCATAGATTTTGTCAATCAATTAGGTGTTTTGCAAAGATCAATTTAAATCAGTCATTCAATGTTTAAAACCTATCTCTACTAGCAAAAGCATGCAGCTGCAGTGAAACTCCAATGCTTATCATTATATGGACCTAATTCCACTGTTTTACAGAATGCTGTACAGTGGATGACAGCAGGCACACTTTTTCTTCTTCTACATCCCCCAATAAAAGAGAAATTTTCTTCAAGGAACATTTACAATGTAATAAGCAATTCAGACACAACACGGTCTATTTTCGTATTGGCCCAAGAGAAGACAATGTTCTGTATTTACAATCTCAAAATCTTGTAAAAAAGACCTTCTAAAAACTCCACAGGAGTAGTTTACAAAAGATTTGTTGTTTTTCTCAAAGAACCCCATTAACTTCAATAAAAAAGGTAGAAAAAAAGCAGTTGTTCTAATGGAATGTCAGGAAGTTCTTAAATCCATATAGCCTCCAAAAAGCAGGAAGTAGTTCACCGCCACAGTAACTTTATCTGCAAAGGTGCACATCTTTAAATGTGGGTTTAAAAAGAGCTGTCACTTCCCAGTTCATTCACTCAATACTAACTGACAGGCATGCTAAACTGAGAGAGCTTCAGTTTCACTGCCGGGGAGCCAAAACTTTAATTTGCAGTAGGACTAAAATACCTTTAACATTTTAGAGATGACTTTGGTTTGCCAGTAGCTACTTTTAGTCTGTAACTAATTTCATGAGGATGAACGTCTTTCTATGATCGGACCAGGAAGCAACAGCATTTTAAACATTTTAATAAACGTCTTTTATTGCTTCAGTCTTCCCTCTGGAAATATGAGACAGAAACACCATTGAGAAATGAACAAAAAGAAAAAAAAAACAGTGAATGTTAACTTCTGGAGCTGACACAACTTGGCTCCCAGCATGTTTGTGAAACATTCATCACTCATTTTCAGAGAATGAAGTAGATGTGGTGAACTTTGCCCTTCCTCCTTTGACAGTTCATTCATGTCCAACATTGTTTGGCTAACAGACTTTAAAATGTTCACACATGAGCTGAGCTTGGTCCTGGTTGTCCAATTCTACATTAAATTGAAATACAAGACAAGTTTTTTTTTCTAAGTACCTCAGGTTTGCAGTATAAATGAGAGCCAAAAGAAAAGCTCAAATCAGCGTTTAATGATCAAGTGTTGTTTGGCACAGTTTCACACTCATAGCAGTCAATATTTAAAAATAAAAACATAAAAATTCAAAAGATACAGTGGTCCCCCGCTATAATGACGTTCACCTGCTAATTTATTTTTGTGCATTTTGGCATCCTTTTTTGTTTATGTTGGTTTTATTTTGTTCGCCGCCACCAGTGTGTGAATGTGTGTGAGAATGTGTGTGTGACTGGGTGAATGGGTCTGTGACTGTAAAGCGCTTTGTCCTTGTAGGAAGAAAGGCGCTATACAAGTATACGCCATTTACCATTCTTTTTTTTTTTTACAGCATTGTATTCTGCGTTCTAATTGGCTTAAAAGCTATGTCATTATCAGCTCCTGCCATGTCTCCTGTACAGAATGCATTCAGCTTTTTTCCAAATTCACATAAATCTTTGATCCCCAGCAGTGACCCTGAAATGCTGGACCTATTTTTCCACAGAGGTTTAAACTTTGAGAATCGAAACAAAAAGGTGTGAAGATGGAGTGTTTCAAGTGCGTAGTGAGAAGCTTTACAGCCTTAAAACATCTATATTTATTGTAAAAAATAAATAAATCGGACTACTAAAGACCACTTCCAATCAAAAAGTGTATGTAAACATGCCTATGTGCGCATTTTCGGGTTTCTGCATCCAGTTATGGAGTAGGGAGGCCATTCAGACATAGCCTAAAACTGCTGCTTTAGTGGCATAAATACTTTAACCTCACACACTTTCTCTTGTAGAAAATAGTGTAGATTTATATTTACATTTGGCACAGAAGGCATCCATTCAAAGGTTATTAACGCATCAACTTTCACAGACAAATGGAAAAAAAACTGTTTGTATCTCCTGAAATATATTAATAAGCATCTATCATTAGGCTACTTTTATTTTCTGCTCTCAAACAGTTATGGTGCCACAGGGCATTTGAAATTGGATCTTTGTATTAAAAAACCTTTTTTTAATCCAATTTATTTCTTCTGACTTTCCGATTTTCCTTCTTCTTAAAACAATCTTAAAGGGCTGCATCGTGACCCAGTGATGGGAATCTAGCAATAAATTCAATTCAGCTCCGTGTCCTTGCTTTCCCATCTCAGCTATAAACTGGAACAACCTTTGTTGTCATCAGCTCATCAGACATGGGCTCTCTGGCGATTCAGCGTTGGTTAAAGAAAATCACTCTGCTATTACAACCCATGAGTGTCAGTGAAAACGGCTGCAGGCGGGAATCTTTAGAAAAAGGCGGCGAAGGAGAGAGTGTTTTCCCTCCAGTGGGAAGCCTAGTTGCATTTCCCTAACCTTGAACAAACAGCATGCCAGCACAGGTCTCAAACGGGACCGTCTCTATCCACTTCAAAATTCACCAACTCTGCAGCACAGGAAGGGAATGGAAATGAGGTGTGACTAACAGCAAGATAGGAATCCGGGCAGGTTTCTCTCCCTTCCCTCTTTCTTTTCTCCACAGGCTACCAGGGGTTTTATACACATTCACTTTCTACAGTGCTCCAGGCTGTCAGCTTGGTTTCACATGCAGAATGACTACAGCTCGAGGTGTATAAGCTCAACCCGATAAGGAAGAAGAAGATAAAAGGGCAGCATCGCTGAGCTGGAGTAAGAATGAAGCCTTTAAGGAAAAGCAATTGGATTTGTCATGAAGTGGGAGCTCTTTCACTCCATCTTTAAGATCACTCAATGAGCTCAGTGAAATGCAGAAAATACTGCTGTCAAGTGTGATTTCTATGAAACATTTCAGCTGTGCTGAGCTTTGTCCAAGCACCGACGGAGGAGCTGAAGCCAGACGCAGCTAATGCCTCCAAGCCACAGCCCTACTTGGTATAAACATACATCTGATGTGAAGCACTTCGCTGACATCACTTAACATCTATTGGAACGCGTGCAGGCCATTACCTCGTCGCACACGTGAACACACGCAATGGCAACTTTTAATTGGGAACTAAATGGCATTAGAGCACATTTCGAAAGATTGAACAAAACTATCAAGCAAAAAATTGGTTAAACTAGTACATGATGGATGTATAGTGTTAAAAGTCCCACTCCAGTCATGTTTTGATCTATTTTCATGATTGAGCTATTTTAGCCCAAAAAAAAACCCTGTGTCGTAAGCCTGCCTACACTTCCCATCATTCCTTCTTTTATACCTTCTTCTGCTAGCTTGCCGACCTTCCCGCGCCCAGTCTAACATTACCAGTGCAACAAAAATGGCAAGCAATGTTATGCAGTTTGTTGCCAGATTCCAGCTCAGATGAGGAAAACAATGACGTACATGGATCTACAAGTGGAGACATCAGAATAGAGCAGAGCAAGGAGCTTGTGATCCGCTGATTGTAGTTTGTACATAACAACTACAGCTTTTTTCAAACAGCGTTTTTTTCATCTGCTTCTGATTCACAATGATTTGATTAAAGAAATACTCAGAAATGCAATTTTAAGCTTAATTTTCTTTACAAATGTCCTCCATCATGAGAAAAATGCTACAAGAACATTAAATACTACATATTTTTAGCTTTGATCAGAACAAAAAACTTTTACAAATATCCATTTAATCTTTGAAATGATTACATTGAATAAATGTTAATTTACAAAATAAAGCTTTTAATGTCACCCCGTGTGCTACTAAAAATTACACACCTTCAGTATTTGCTTTGATTACTACTTTTATAACACATAGAAGCTGCACAAAGTACAACAAAAAGCAGTGTAAACTCAGGATTTATAATTTCTTGCACTCTAGTATTTAATATGGTTTATTTAGCAGAGTATTAGACCACTTCCTGTTTTGACTTTTAGTTCACCAATATAGCAAGTTTTTTTATGTTGAAGTCTTTAAGCCTCATCAGTTTTCAGTGGTGGGTGCAGTTTGATCACAGCTACCCCCACACTCCTATTGTTTCCTCCTACATGTGCCAAAACCATCAAATAATCTTCAGTACCTGTCGATCAAACCTCCTGGGTTTTCACTGATTAAACAAAGTCAAAAGCCTCATCTGTGGCTGTCTGAAGTACAGCAGACAACATTAGAAACTGCATTATCGTGGGGGCTTTTGCCATAGGAGGATTTCCTTTCCAGACCTCCGTGTTCTCTTAGTAATAAGGTCAGTAGCAGCTTCTTCTGTTGCTTTCAGGGTCAGAGCAGGGGGGAGGGACGGACTGGAGCAGCTTTGCTGGTTTGGGTTCAGTGAGCATGCAGGAGTAATTTGACTCCCAGCTGCACTGTCTTGGTGTGTTAGTCCTACTTTTAAAAAAAATGTTATTCACCTCCAGTTTTCAGTCAAACTATCATCCTCCTGAGAGCAACCATCGCAGTGCTGCCAGTTCTTACATTACTCCTATTTACTTCTTTAGTTCACTTTATTAATGAAGGGGTTTTTCTTACAAATCATCTGAAACTGCTAGCACTGCTTGATGATTTGTTTTAAACAGAATTTGTCTCATCCTCAGCTTAAAGTTGTATCAAATGTATAGCCCCTTGTCACTGCAAGATTTGACATCTGTGCTAATTTTATCCATGTCTTTATTTCTAACTGCACCACACCAAAAGACATTTCAGAGTTTCCGTTACTGTTGGATGAGATCATCTTTAGTTCAAATAACAGAAAGTATGCCAACACTACTTTTGAAATCCCCTTTTTTTTTTTTTTTTTTGAGCCTCACATTCATACGGATTCAAATCTCCTTGGAATCTCACCACTTCCCTTCCAGTTGGAGAAAAATCTAGAACCCTAAAAAAAAGTTTGCAGTTTCCCCATTGTTGTGAGCCTAACAAACTAAAATGTGAATGCTAATTTAAACTCTTAAAGTTTTCGTCAAGATGCCTACATGAAACTGATGGTAGCAATATTTTAAAAGCTGTCATCTTGCCGATTGACTGCAGAATTAAAAAGTATCATATTTTCCACACTATAGGGCGCACCATCAATAAATAAATAGTCTACTTTTAGGCACACCGAACTATGGTGCATTAAACGAGAAAAGAGCCAAAGATAAGGCCTTCAGTCTGTGAGACTTTATTAACTGCTTTCACAGTCATTCTTGAACTTGTTTATTAGAATCAGAATCAGAAATACTTTACTGATCTCACACGTGGGAAATTTGTTTGTCACCATAGCAACTGACAGCAGAGGGAAAAAAAAGACTAAGAATAATTTAAAAAAACAAGAACAAAGAAAATGTATTACACGCTACATGTTAGCCATGTCAGAAGCGTTAGCCTCATTAGTGTATTTACAATACCTGTAACCCCCAACCTTGTTTGCAACATGGAAAAAAACAGACTGACACCACTAAAACAAACTTTACTTTGACTACACTAACTCCCAACCTTGTAAGTAACACAAAAAACACAGTCTGATAGCGCTACACGTTAGCCATGCTAGAGTTTTTACAGCAACACCCAACCTTGTTGCCTCAGGAAAAGATAAATATAAGCCGCTCCTGATTATAAGGTGAACTTTTGGTTTTTGAAAAAAAAAAAAAGAAAGTCTTTTAAGTGCGTCTTACAGTGTATAAAATATAAAAGAAATACTTGGGGAGAAATATTGTATCTTTCTGTTTTGAGATTGTTCTGATGTAAAATTTGGTTTTAAAGTAATAACTATAAATATTTGGAGAAGGGATTATATCCAATACAATATTAGTATTAGATAACTGCATAAAAACAGAGATAATGATGGAAAAAGAACTGCAGATAACTTTCACGAAAAAGTTGTTCTTTGACCAAATGACCATGGTCGCCTTGAACAAGGCTAACAGCAAGGCTAAAATAGTCAGCTAATTTATAACAGTTGGTCAATTTCTACCTCTCTGTTTTTTACCTTAAGTTTGTGTGTAAAGATAGGCCCTCTAAACCGCTGCCCCCTTTACTATTTTGACACATCACTTGAAGCTGACATGTGGGGCCCACCATCGCTTTTAGATCCCATTGTCACGCCAAAGTCTGCCTGCTTGCAGAGAAATGGATACCTTCAGCGGTTGAATTCATAGCTATACCCAAAGCGGGTTGTGGGGTTCAAAAATGATCTAGTTAGAAGTCACACTGGCCGATAACAATTGTTACCACGACCCAAATCCCAACTAGATAAAAGTGTATTTTCATCTCAATCTCAAAATATATTGTAAATCTTTCACTTGCTTTCACTGAATACTTGGACACTGGTCACTTATAGATTGACCAGATCTTCTTTCTGTGACACCTGAGGCTTATCGTCTACGTTTAATAGGATTATTTGAAGCTTGAGACGCAATAAAAAACTGCAAACTAGTGTCATTGCCAGTCTCACGCTTTTGGAAAACCAAATTCAAGTATTTATTTATCAAGCGTTCATCAGTAAACAAAGACTGGAATCTGTTAACTGTCCTGTTGTTCTCTCTTGTGACTGCCTGGTTGTTGGAGATAACCGGGCGGAAGGCCAGCTCACACTTTATGTGAAGTTAATGAACACACACAAAACAATAATTCATACAGTTGTTAGAAAACACAGTATATACTGTAGAATTTTCCAATGACTTTGCTGACCAAGCCTTTTCCTCCTGGCTTTGGGAAGTGCAGTCATACCACAATAATGACTGAGATTTGTTCTGCTAATTTGGGATAAAAGAAGGCAATATATAAAACTTAAATGAACTAGATAGCATTTTCAAAAAGATTAATAATAAGCACTAGTAAAAGATTATTGAGCCAGCCTTTTGCTTTGTTTTAATGCACCCATGATTTTCATAAAGGAGCTCTAACTATCTCTGTTATTGTTATTTGGATACTGAAGCAAACAATTATAGGCTCTACTTATTTCCAGAAGCTACTTTTCGTAGTAAAATTTTGCTATCAAATACATTTGAAAACATTGTTTTGTTTTGCAGTCAGCTATGTGATTAAAACCCGGATATCATGCATCACTAGTAACAGATGTGTTAAACTCTGATGCTGTGTTCACACCGGGCATGTGACGCTCATTCAAACATGCACTACCATAGTTTAGCATAAGGTATTTACACTGGACTGTCACTACCCAACACTAGCGCATGTTCATCACCTATGCTGGGAAGGGGCAAATCTCGTAAATCTTGCTCCAGCCTTTTTCTTTCACTGCTCTTTTTTCCGAAATATGAAAGAGTCTGTCATATAATTCTGTACGTCACCACCAAATCTGAGTTATCACATTTCAACCTTGTTTAACGTTTTGAACATAGAGCCCAAAAAAAACATCTTAAAATTGTGTGTAGTGACACATGAACGAAGAAGTTTTTAAACGCAGAAACCCGAAATATGCATAATTGTGTGTTTACATGGACTTTTCATCAAAAGTCACAGTCACTTGACCGTGCGTTGCTGAGGGCGATGTGAGTTACATTCACACCGTGTGGATTTAAACCTGATTTAAACTGAAAACCTGAATGACGTGCAGAATGCAGGTTAGGCAGGTCCTCGACTCACTGCAGTATTCAAAAGTGTGCCTGTTCACTGGGACACAGCTGACATCAAGTAGCACTCTTCAAATAACTTGTGTGGATTAGTCTCTCCTCTTGTGTAAACATCAAAGTTCACAGCTTTCCCTGGCTTTTCTACCTCCTTCGTCTTGAAGCTTATCAGACTGAGGAGGAAACAGACAAATGAGATATGATGACAGCAGGAGATAAAAAATGGAAGCTAAAGCCTTCCCATACTCAAAATAAACTTCAATGAATAAGCCTCGTCTTATTTGTTGAAAACATGTCTGAATTAATACCATTAAATGGCTTGTCCAAGTCTTTAAACCACAGCAGCAGTTGCAACTGTTGGATTAAATTTTTGGTGATAGACTGTTTTTTGTGAGGAACCCATTGGGAGCAACTGTCACAGACACTGTTGAAGGCGTGACATTCAGTCCCAGAGCTGGCGGGGCTCTACTTTGTCGTTTCTCCTCTGTGTCATCATTTGTAGGCGTGAAGTAATTTCCTCTTGTCAAAGTGTCTTCAGACGGTGTGTTAACGCAGAGTTAAAGTGCATACTTTATGCATAGCTGTTCTAGATTTATTATTCAGGTGCTTTGGGATTCTCTGTAATAAAAGGACATATTAAGAGTACAAAATTTTGCCTTTTCATTCCTCGGTATGCGGGAGCTGCTACAGAAGAAAGGAGTGTAGCAAGCGGCCAATTATTCCCGTGATGATTATTCCGAGGCAGATGATTGACCTGTGTGTTATTGATGTCAGAAAAGATGTCAGCGTACCTCGATTTCAGTCTAATAAATACTCTTTGCACTGCTGCCCCTGGATTTTCAAGTGCTTTCCATCAGCGATGAGCTATACTCTTCCATTATGTGTAATGGGGATAGTATGCAGTCATATTTGTTAGTGCTGAAGGAGAGTAGCCAGTGGAAGTACGAGTGTCTTTTGCGGCTCAGTGTGTGTTTTACAGTCTTGATGATGGTGCTGGCCCTCTGCAGACAACCTGTGCTTATTTTATGGCCTGCTCCCTGGCTGCAGCGTGGGGGTAATAAACCTCTCTCAAGCTATCTCCAAACAGTGCAGCAATCAATGAGAAATTATCTTGGCCAATCGATGGGCCAGCCTTTTTTTTTTTTCTCCCCTTGCTCTACCTCCACTTCTGTCCTTTAAAATGTACCCTCAGTCTCTCTCCCATCCTAATCCCCCCCCCCCCCCCCCCCTGTTTTTACTCTGTTCTTTTTCCATCCCACCCAACCCCCCCCTCCTCCTCCTCTCTTCTCCCCAGCATTCCTCCAGCACTCCAGCCTCCAGAGCACCTATTTCAAAATGCGACAGCTCAGCGGCCCCACTGCCATTAACGGAAAACTCTTTCACACGTTTAGCTGTGCTGAAGAGACTTTCTTAGTAATCCTGCAGTTTATGAGTCTTAGTTTTTTTAGAGCTTCAGTGCTCTGCAAAATTGTCAGCAACTAGCTCGACAACTCCTCATTATTGTTATGCTTTGTTGAGGAATACTTGTTGTTAAACTCAACATAACACAACAGTTTTTGGCCCTTAAAGCCCCACACGATGAAAATCGTGTTTTTGGTGTTTTTAACACCTCGTGGGATTTTTCTCTCTATGGAGGACATCTACAAAGAAAATTAAGCTTTAGATTGCATTTCTGAGTATTTCTTTTTTTAAATTGTGAATCAGGAGCTGACAAAAAATTGCCATTTGAAAAAGAGCATATTTGTGACGTAGAAAATACAATTAGAAGGCCACAAGCTTCCTGCTCTGCTCCATTGTGATGCATCCAATATTGCTCGCCATTTGTGCTGCATTTCTTAACACGTGTTAATAAATACAATTATTAACACTTTTACTTTGTCCAATGACATGTAATGTAACTAATTACTGTTTCTGCAATAGTAGTAAGGCTCCATTAACTGATAAGGGAGAGAGGCTTGTTTGATTAGGTTAACTAACTTTTTTTCTTCTTTTTTTTAGATCAGCATCTATGCCACTGTAGCTGTGCTGGTGTTTGAAGTAACCCCCTCAAACAAAATATTAATATATTTATTATAATTATTTATTATGTAAATTGAGATTTACAAACACATTTAGATTTGGGGATGCACCTAAACAAATGTGTATGGAAAGATTTACTAAAAAATTGTAAAATTGTGTGGAAGGTATTTTTTTAAATGATTACTTGAAGTACTTAAAGTACTTTGCCTCAAAGTTACTTTTACAAAGCTATCTTTCAGCTACAAACTCACTCAATTTCTAAGTTGAAAATTGAAAAAAATGTGGAAAAAAATTGTGATGGAAACGAATTACTTTTTTTAATTTGTATCCAAAAGCGGTCAGCTCTAATCAAAATGTTGGAGGAAACCAAACAGGGGAAATGTTGTACCACTAGCCGCGGTTACATGGGCAAAATAACTTGATCGGCTCAATGGTCGGGTTAAAATTCAACCGTGCACATGGGCCCAGAAAATCTTTTTCCGATTGGAACAAATGTTCACATGGTCACACTTTCGGTCGGAATAAATCATTTGAGCATGCGCAGTAGTGTTGAAAATACCGGAAAAAGGAAGAGTCCCACAGTAAACTAAACTTTGCTGTCATATACATTTATGCAGCAGCTCGGTAATATACGAGACGATCTTCCGAGCGTGTTTTTATTATTGTTGTGAATATTATGAAGCGCCTGTTCGCTCATCATTTTATTTTTAATCCATGTGGTCAGTGCTTTTTTGTGGAAGAACGGAGCTCCCAGGAGAGGCTAACACACGCTAACAACATTAGCTTTGATTGATGAACATAAAACTCGTGCGGGATATGCCGCAATCTGCAGCTTGGCTGAACGTTAATATGTAGGAATAACATCAGCCTTTATTTTGTCGGGACACGACTGGAAACACAAATCCACGTGATTGTTTGAACAGATTCTAAGGACTGAGCGACATTTCTGCTTCGAAAAGTTCGCACACCGCCCCAGAGCTGCTGTGTGTGCTGGACGTCCAGGCTCTGCTTGGACACACGGTTCTCCTGACAGCAGCTAACCGAGAGTGGCGGGACGGGTCGCAGTCACACAAACAACAAAACGCACACGTAACAAAGCATCCTCCCCTCAAACACAAAGTTATTAATCCAGCTGCTCTGCTCAGAGACACAGTTCGTTCGATCCACCGGCACACGAGCCAGGACCGTGCGGGGTCCCGCTCCTCCCCGGCACCCCCCTCGTGAGGGGTGTAAGAGAGGGGAAAGGCAGAGTGGCACTTCGCACCGGACGTCCGCAGAGCAGCCTGTCGGTTTGAGCTCCACAGCTTTCTCTGGAGCGAAACACCGTCTATGCATGACGTAAAACCAGAGCAGTAGTGACACACGATCTTAATGAACCGTCAACATGCAACACGATCGGATAAACAGTCGCCATAACCCACCTATCTCGATCGGAAAGAAATTTTGATCCGAACGAGTCTGATCGGGGCAGAGTATTCTGAACGGCTTGTTTACATGATGCGTTTTCTTTCTGATTAGGCATTCTTTCAGATTACTTTTGCCCATGTAAACGCAGCTACTGTGGTGCAAGTGAACCTTGGTATGGTTCAGTAAAATTGTGAATGCAAACACACTGTTCATTTTGTGTTGGTTTTGGACTCCACCTGCTCATCACATCATCAACACATCATGGCCTGAGTCCCTGATTGGTTAACGCAACAAAAGTTATTCACCTAATTCTGATATTTAAACTCTGGAAACATTGTGCCGCCACGTGCCGTGATGAAACAACAACTCGCTGGTGCTAGACAGCCACGCCATGCCTAACACTCAAAATGTGTCCCAGGACCTCTGATCGCATTTGTAACATTAAAACTGGACGTCTCTGACACGTTCATTGTGTTCAATGTGAACACAGTGTTAGTTGTTTTCTCTCTGGAGTAACTGCGTTTTTACAGTCAGGACCATAAATATTTGGACAGAGACACATTCTAATTTAGTTTCTGTACATTACTACAGTGAATTTCAAATAAAACAACTCAGATGCCACTCAAGTGCAGACTTTCAGTTTTTATTCCATGGGTTGAACAAAAAGATTGCATGAAAATGTGAAAAACGTAAGCATTTTTCAAACACAATCCCTTCATTTCATGGGCTCGTAATTGGACAATTGACTTCCATGCTATTGCATGGGCAGGTGTGGGCAATTCCCTTGTTATGTCATTATGAGTGAAGCAGATAAAAGGCCGGGAGTTGATTAGAGGACTTGTGCTTGCATTTTGAAGATTTTGCTGTGAACAGTCAACATGCAATCAAAGAGGCTCTCCATGCAGGTGAAAGGAGCCATCATTAAGCTGAAAAAACAGTAAAAAAACCATGCCAGAAATTGTTCCAGTGTTAGGAGTGGCAAAATCAACAGTGTGGTACATCCTGAGGAAAAAAGAAAGCACTGGTGAACTCAGCAACGCAAAAAGACCTGGACGTCCACGGAAGATAACAGTGGTGGATGATGGCAGAATCATTTCCATGATGAAGAGGAACCCGTTCACAACAGCCAACCAAGTGAGCAACACTCTCCATGAGGTAGGCGTATCAATCTCCAAGTCTACCATAAAAAGAAGACTGCATGAAAGTAGATCCAGAGGGTACACTGCAAGATGCAAGCCACCCATAAGCCTCAAGAATAGGAAGGCTAGATTGGACTTTGCCAAAACAAAAAGCATCCCAGTGGCATTGGCATGGCTGCTAGTGGCACTGGGACACTAGTGTTTCTTGATGACGTGACACAGGACAGAAGCAGCCCAATGAATTCTGAGGTGTTCAGAGACATACTGTCTGTGCAGATCCAGGTGAATGCAGCCAAACTGATTGTGCGGCGTTTCATAAAACAGATGGACAACGACCCAAAACATACAGCCAAAGCAACTCAGGAGTTTATTAAAGCAAAGAGGTGGAAAATTCTTGAATGTCCAAGTCAGTCACCTGATCTTAACCCAACTGAACAGCATTTCACTTGTTGAAGACTAAACTTCAGACAGTAAGGCCCACAAACAAACAGCAACTGAAAGCCGCTGCAGTAAAGGCCTGGCAGAGCATTCAGAAGGAGAAAACCCAGCATCTGATGATGTCCATGAGTTCAAAACTTCAGGCTGTCATTGCCAACAAAGGCTTTTCAACCAAATATTAGTAATGTCCATTTTGTTTTCAGTTATTTCATTTGTCCAATCACTTACAAGCCCATGAAATGAAGGGATTGTGTTTAAAAAATGCTTTAGTTTTTCACATTTTATGCAATCTTTTTGTTCAACCCATGGAATAAAAGCTGAAAGTCTGCACTTCAATGGCATCTTAGTTGTTTTATTTAAAATTCACTGTGGTAATGTACAGAAACTAAATTAGAAACAGTGTGTCTCTGTCCAAATATTTATGGTCTTGACTGTAGGTGGTTGGGTTCAAATGAAGCAGAGTGAATATTTTTTTGCCATTTCACTTCAGATCTAGCAATCATGCATGGCTTTCCTTGTGTGAAAGCATTTTCCGTAATAGTAATACATTAGATGATTTAAAGCTAGAACGTTCCAGCAGACTTGCTCCATGGATAAAGTGATCCCTGCAGTACTGTCAAGAAGTGCTCACCTTTACTCATCCACACTTTTCCAGCAAAGTATGGCATGAACCCATTTTACTGCTTCTACCAAGCACAGCTGCAGAGGGATCAGACATGTGGAGAGTGTTTGGTCCTAGCATCATCTGTACCACCAGGACAGATTTTTATAAACACGTAAAAACAGCTCTGGAGCTGCCTGTGCCGCTACCGCTATTACCAGTTTTATCCCAAAAGTGGATTATGTAACTGCATAAATGTCAAATGTGGTATTCATGGTTGTAAATCTACTGAAAATGATTAGCTTTACACACCTTTGAAATGTTGTCAGCGATGTCTGCCGGTCCAGCCTCAGTAATTCCAGTACGCTCTGCACGCTCTCAAGGGACAGCTTCACTCACAACAATGGACTGTGCTCCATAAAAAACTGAGCTGTCTGCCGCAGACAGAGGAAAAACCACATTTTCACTGCAGGGTGAGAGTCTGTCTTCACTGTTTTTGGCTTTTCCACTGTGGAGCGCTCCCATTGCTTCTGTTTTTTCCACTTCAGTTGAGGTCCCAAACAAGCAGAGGCTAAACTGAGCGGTGATTTGATAGAAAACCCGAAACAACTCGATTGATCATGAAAGATCCTTGGTGGATCTTTGAAAAACAAACTGGGATAGTTTTTTTTTTGCTATTTTTTTTATGCACAAGAAGGTTTGTGTTGTTGTTTCATGATACTGAGGTCATACTCAGAAAACTGACTGAAGCTTGTTTGCTGCAGAAATAATGCTAGAAAGTTTTTTTCCAGAACATAATGAAAAGGTTCTTTGCTTTTACTTATCAGTTACTCAATTACATCAACATTGACACAGAGTTACTGACTTTTTTCATGCAGTACATCCAGAATACCCTCAATCACAACAGTGAACATCTGTTTACCACCATTATCCATAGGATTACACACTAGATCAGAGGTGCTGCACACATTTTTTGGCATGTGAGCTACTTTTGAGATGACAATGTCTTAAAGACCTACCTTTTCATATATATATATATATATATATATATATATATATATATATATATATATATATATATATAGTATTTTGAATCTATAATACTGTTTAATAGACTTAGTATTATGAAGTATTAGTACATAGCATTGTTTATATACTGATAATTCAAAAACTACACTGTAAAAGTACACAAGATATATTTTAGTATTAACAGATGAGGCGTTTTATTACAAAAACAGAAAGCAGTGACTATCGTATTTCATGCTCTGCTGTAAACCGTGCAATGAGGGAAGCATGGCATTTCTAAAGCCCGGCTGCCTCCCTGGGGAGCGCGTGCTACAGGAAAACACTGCCGCTTTTGCGGGCTCGGATCCATCCAGCCAGAACTGCGGAGGCACGCAGGGCAATCCGGGCCTCAATAAACACTCCAGTGGGCCGGAGTGGTCTTCTGCCAGGGACTTGACGTGCCGTGGGGCAAGTAGCGACTTTCTGAAGACAGACAGAATTTGCGCTCAGTGTATTTAAACACGCATGTGCAGTGACGCATGTATCAGATGATGTTCGATTGGCCGTTATGCATGTCAATCGAGGCATGTGCTTCTCTGTGAGGATTTTGATTCGCTGAAAGATTTTTTCGAAGTTCTTTTTTATTTTTTGGATCATTTATCTTTGCTGGCCTGCGATCAACCCTCATGTCTTTGAAGATCGACCGGTTGATCGCGATCGACGTATGAGCCCCTCTGCACTAGATGGTCATCTGCACTGCCTTGTCGAATCCTTTTTTATTCATTGTGTTGAGGTTATATTTTGATCAATAAGGGCCCAGCGTTTGTCTTCTGCAGCCCAGCGCGATGAGGAACACCCTCCTGGGTCCTTAGTCACTACAACGACCTCCGGACACCACTGCAGCTCTAAATGCCCCTACAATTGGAGGGGTAGGGGGAAGCCGTAGGGGTAGAATTCAGATTCAGCCTTACTTTTGTATTTGCTCCTCTAAACCCAAGGTCATCCCTCAAACAGACTCTCAGCACTCTCGGCTAGGACGGATGAGGAATGTCTCTTCATCCAAAAGCTGCAGCTATCACTGGTCAAAACAGGTACACAAGGCCAGACAGAGAATAAAAAGGATTTCTGCAAATGAGCAAACAGCAGGTAGTCGGAGTGAAATACCGGACGAGCCCCCACTTTGTTACATCCACACTAGGTGTAATCATTTGGAGCAACCCAAAAATAACACAGACAGGGTGAACCTAAACCAAAAGGTTTATTTACAGAGATAAAACAAAAGAAATTAAAGCAATAAGATAGAAGAAGCAAATAATTCTTCAGAGAAAACCAAGGATAAAAAAAGAACAAAGTACCTAAAGTACCTATTCTTAAAAATGAATAAAGAGAAAATAAATACAATGTAAATGGAGGTTCTCCCCTGCAGACTCCATACCAAGAATTTACATACAAAAGACACAACAGAGCCCAGCCTGTGTCACAACCGCTGAGCGACAGCGAGGGCAACAACACTTCATACTGGTGTTTACTTAACCCGGATTACCTTCACCTAGTCGATAGGGGTGGGCTCAAACAACCTCTAAGAAACAACCAAACAAATGATTTGGCATTTTCCACCACAGTACATGCATAACACTCAATATCACAATAATTCTGACTCAGATTTGCTGGAAAGAGCTAGATTATTTTGTAGACATTGTGTTTTGATTACAAAGCTCTTTGCTGTCCTTGAAGTTCCGGTCTTCGCTGATAAGTATTCCCAGGGGAGTTGACTGTGCGCCTTGTTTTGACACATAACAATAAGATGCATAACATTTCCTGGAAATCGCACACATTTTTAACAGCACTGGATGCTGCTTTTAGAGCACAAAGTGGAAAGGGGTCAAACAGAAGCAGGACTGACTGCCATCTTTAGACTTTTATTTTGGTGGATTTCAAAAAGTATTCTCAACTAAAGCATAAGGCAAAATGGGGTTTAACTTTCAGAGAGGTTTTCCAGCATGAAGGCAGCTCTCCTGACAGAACAGACACACAAACAGCCAGGCAGACAGGCCTGGAAATGGAGAGCAAACAGCACTTCTCCTAAACACCATGTTTATGCAACTGCTACCCACAGAGTTAAGCAGCAACGTGACAACATGAAAAGAGAACACCAGTGACAACCACCTCCCCTGCTTGTCACACTTGTATCATTTCTCCCCTTGCTCTCTGCCGTGGAGAAGCCAGCCAGCTAATTCTGCGGTTTGACAAACAGGCTCGTGTGAGGCTGTGAAACACAGGCTTATTGTTTGCTTTGCAGTTAAGGACAGTGCAGCTGCGAGTAATCGAAACCCAGCAGAGGTGGTTCATGGAGAAAAGGACAAAGCAGCACAGCATTGTTGGGGAGCACGAGTTCTAATAGAGAAATCTGATCAATTTTCAGAAACCCATGTATGGGGGGGGGAAAGGTCGCAGTTTTGCTAGATTAGCAGGTCAGCGCCGGTCAGGGGTTCTGTTTATACACTGCTGCGACTTGTTAAAACCCCTCCTCAATATTCTCTGCTCTTTCAGCTCTGCAAACATTCTCACCCACAGACGACATCAATATGTTAGTGTCAAGTTATAACCAGGGAAATTATCACTTGAATGGGAGTTTGAAGGCTCAGAAACGGCAGCCGGCTCATCATCAGCGAGTCCTCACACGTCTCAGAGCATCGTTTAACCGCACCATCAGAAAGGTTTAATAAAGAAATCCTGCGCTGATGGATTCCCACAAGACATGCAGACGTGCACAGATAATGACGCTCTTTGGGTACATCACTGAGGAGTGCTGATAAATGAGCGTATTGTGTAATGTTTATTAGAAACTGCTTGGAGCTCTTCTCATTTCCTGCTCTCCAACAGCTTTCTGCTATTGCGATCGCACACGGTGCCACAAAAACATGTATTTCCCGAAGAGCTGACGCTGTTCTCACTTATTGGCTCACACCCAACTGGCAGATAAAATTGCAGGAGGCTCATCAATAATCGTCCACTTTATAAACGTACCAATTAGCAGCACATGAGAAAAGCAAAAGCTTTAGCTGAGAGTTTCTAATGATAATGTTAGGTGTTTGCTTTCCAATTAATTGTCAGCGTCTGCCTCATTTGTAGTATTTTTGACAGAAAGGAAATGCACAATAGCAATAATCAGGTTTGGAAGTAGGTGAGATTCGCTAAGGTTAACTCAACGTTTGAGCACGATGTGTCACAAAAGGAAATTTACACCTCTGTAGCGGCAACCCATTAATATACAGCCTTATTTATGATGTCCAAAAAGGCAATATTTAAAAAAGGGATCTTATAGTTATTCCTGTAGTTTTTTTTCCTGAAACTTAATTTAAGTAAGGTTAACAGAAGTATCATTTAAAATTAGTTACTAGAAGACACCTAAGTGAATTTAAGCAAACTTCTGATATTCATCCTTAAATTAGCGTAACTTGAAAGACGTTCTTCAAATATTGCCTTTTTATTCGTCATATTAAATCAGTGACCTTTATGTATGTTCTCTGTTAATTAGTTAATCTAAAGTATCTCTAATCCTCAGTGAAAATACAAGTTTTAACAAAAGTTCTCATTACAAACGGCTGTGTTCACACCAAATGTGAGTTGTCCCTGATGTATGTGGGAGAACCAACTGTCTAAAATGTTTTGCGTCAATCCTACATGGAAGCATTGACTATATACAGTATTTCAGTTACAATGCATGAAAAAGTCTGCAAAAGCATCGTTACTCACATCTCCATCTTTGGGTTCATGAGATCATTTAGAAACTCTAAGTACAATAAGCTTCGCCATCTCCTTTAGGAGCTGATAGCTGCTTTCAGCGGTACTTCCATCTCTCTGTGATCCAGTTTCACAACCTGCTGACCCACATTAGTCCGAGGAGGAAAAAATAAGAATGAAATTAGGGAACCTTTTTATCATTGTCTAGATACAAAAATATAATAAACTTTAGGAGGAAAACAATCAGACTATTCCTCTAGTTTGGCCTATGAAGCGTTTTTGCCAAAGTTCAGATATTTAAACTGGACAAGGGAAACACACTGCTGCAGACCTCCACGTCCAACCACTAGCCCAACGCTCAAAACGAGCCACAGGACCTCTGATCACGCCTGTACATTGACTTAACATTGAAACTGGCCGCTCCTGCCACCCAAATTGTATGAACGTAGCTTAAGATTTTCGGCATCGTTCTCAAGATATATATATATATATAGCACAACACCAGACCCATTAACATTTGCATCCTGTCCTCAAGAGCATTCATGCTTCTCAACAAACCACAGAAAGGAAGTGAAGCAAGGAGGAAGTGAAAGGCTTTTTTAATAGAAAAGAAACAGCTGACACAAATGACAAAAAGAAGCACTTACAAAAGAGTTGTTGAGTCAGTGCAAGTGGTTTAGAGAAGAGTCTGTAGACATTTATCAGTGTATGAAAGTCAAAAAGAACCAAATTTCTTCTTTGAAGCTTCTTTCTTTTGAAGCTCATTTCAGATGATGCCAACTTCAAAAAGTAGAATTCTCTGGGACTGAATGATGTTTCCAGGTGTTTTGATCCACTTCAGTTTAAGCTCTGATCACAAGTTTCTTTCACATTGGGACAGTCATGTGGATTTGATTCAAATACACTACTTTCATATGAAATGGTTCGCTTTCACAGGAGCAAACCATTCTCTGTTTACAAGAGAATTAAGTCTGATTTCTTAAATGGACCAGGGTTTACTCATTAGCTCACCTGTGTTCAGGTGAGCTCTCACATTAGTCATTTGCAGTAGACTATGGAACAGACGCTGGTGTGAATCAGGGTTTAGTTGTTATTTTTGTTATTGACCAAATACTTATTTTCCACCATAAATGACAAATAAATTCTTTAAAAATCAGACAATGGGATTTTCTGTTTTCTTTTAATTCTCATTTTATCTCTCATAGTTGAGGTATACCCATAATGAAAATTACAGACCTCTCAGCTTTTTAAGTGGGATGACTTGGACAATTGGTGGCTGACTGAATACATTTTTGCCCAACTGTATAACAGGAAATTATGTCCTAGAAAACGACACATATTTTTGGATTTTGTCTAAAAACTGCAAAATCCTGTTTAAAAAAAAACACTGGGAACGCTTTTACAGATGTTCGGAGTGGAACTTCAAAGGTTTAATCCAGTTTTTACAGTATCAGAAGCTACTTCGAATCGAAAAGGTTTATCGTAAAGAAAGCACATTTAAACTGCTTCCTTCCACACTGGTAGGAACGATGATTAACTGGTGTACAACCAAAAATAGTAAGAGGAAACAGGAAGAGGGGACCAACAGATGAAACACAGGTGTGGAGTAATGAGGCATCTAAACACAGCTGGGACGAGTGCATCAAGGCTGAGGCTGGATCGGTCTATAAGGCCTCGCAAGTTTAGCTTTTGAGCTCCTATATAGTGCGCTCCAAACTCATTAAGTCGGGGATGTTTTGTACTTCATCTGATGATATAGACCATCATGCTTCACAGCTCTGGCGCCAACAGAGCGCACCAACTCTTAACATCTTCTGCTCACTGTTGGGTTTTTCTTCCCCTTTGGGAGCGTCAAGCACAATAAGCTCAGACATCTGTCCTGTGATGAGACTCATATCCTCTGCTTAAGCTCCTGGGTTTTCTCGCACATTTCGATTTTTTTTTTTTCCCTAAAGCTGTCAGAAATGTTAGCTTTTCGCTGTAAGATTAGAGCTTCAAGAGTGGTTTAAATAGAAGATTAAAAGTTGGTCTGTTAATGTTTTCTTAACTGAATTAGTTTCAGACATGCTAATAATTACAATACAATCAATATGATACAAACTTGTAAATAATGATAGCAAAAATAACAACAATATAATAAGAATTGTAACTTATTGAAGCCTGCCTCTTGAAAAAACCTTATAATTATACTATCAAGATTAATATGATACCCTAACAGCAATGATAATAATAATAATAGCAGTTTTTATTATTATTATTGTTGTTGTTATTAGCAGTTGAGTAACAAAAATAATCGTGTTCACCCTTATCAATATACAGCAATTATCAGTCATTATATCATGCTAAATCAACTTTTTTGGGGTTTAAGTGTATTATAATATTTATTCTTCACAAAAACAACCCCAAAGTGGAATTTTGATCCTTTCATCCATTTCTGAGTATTTCTCTAACAACCTGCGCTCTGAACTCCAGCCCCTCCCAACCCATGAAAATATTTCACATTGTAATGTCACAAAGTGGGGAACAGCCCCTTCCAGGAAGAGTCTGCACTGCCAGCCCCACCACCAGGATAACGCACACACCCCTTTTTCTCAGTGGACCTAGCTGGAATCAGCTAAACTCTTTATGTGCACAATATGCATATCCATCTTTGCAAAAGTTCAGATTTTGTTTGTTTCTATTGGCAAAATGCAAACATGCTGTCGTCTTGACATCATGAATTGGGCGGCACTCACACAGAGCAAAAAGCGGAGCCTCAGAGATTGTCTTACTTCTAGATAAAAAGAGCTGTGAATATAACTAATATTTCATTTAAAACAAACATTCTTTAGTGTGCCAAATATATGATCATATGTATGGAAAAGGTTTACTCTGAAAAGCTTAAGAATAGCATGATACGGCCCTTCAACTATTCCAATGTTTGTTGCACACTCCAGTTCGTTCCTTTGCTAATTTGAATTTGACTGTTCTTCCTTGATTATGGGAATTTTCTCCTATCGTAAATCATTTCTGGATGTTATTTGGTAATAAGTACTTATATGCTTTATATCAGTGGTCCCTTCAGGCCACGGACCAGTTTGATGTCAGACAATATTTTCATGGACCGGCCTGTGTAAAATATCTTTCAACTGTATTCATGCACTAGATTTTGTGTAGGACCCGTTCAAATGTGATCTAGATTTTCCCCTAATCCTAATTGTCAAAGTGGAAACTTCAGACACCAACTTCAGCCTAGTCCAAATTTTAAGATGCAACAAATAAATACAAATATATGTGTGTGTGTGTGTATATATATATATATATATATATATATATATATATATATATATATATATATATATATATATATATATATATATATATATATATATATACACATTAGGCCTGCACAATATACCGCAAATTTATCGTTATCGCGACATTAAGCTGTGCAATATGCATACCGCAAAAGACGGTGAAAATCGCAATAAATGGTTACCTTAAATGTGCTAAAACAAACTCACGGCAGCTTGAAGTATTTAATGTATCAAATAAATCCATTTATGCGTTTAACCAATCGGAAGGACCAGTTAACGTTGTTGATCAATCAGATGAGCCCTTTTATGTTTGATGTTTGCCTCCTATGTCGACGAGGGTCATTTGGAGTATGATTTTTAAACTGTTGCAGTGAAATGGAAATTATGTTTTTGGTTGTTTTGTTATTTGTTTACATACCGCAAATTATATCGTTATCGCAATATTAATCACTAATGTCGCATATCGCGAGTTTTCCTCATATCGTGCAGCCCTAATATATATATATATACAGTATAGACCAAAAGTTTGGACACACCTTCTCATTCAAAGAGTTTTCTTTATTTTCATGGCTATGAAAATTGTAGAGTCGCACTGAAGGCATCAAAACTATGAATTCACACATGTGGAATTATATACATAAAAAGAAAGTATGAAACAACTGAAAATATGTCATATTGTAGGTTCTTCTTGCTTTGTAGTAATCTTGTCTTGATTACTGCTTTGCACACTCTTGGTATTCTCTTGATGAGCTTCAAGAGGTAGTCGCCTGAAATGGTTTTTACTTCACAGGTGTGCCCTGTCAGGTTTAACAAGTGTGATTTCTTTCCTTATAAATGGGATTGGGAACATCAGTTGTGTTGTGCAGAAGTCAGGTGGATACACAGCTGATAGTCCTACTGAATAGACTGTTAGAATTTGTATTATGGCAAGAAAATAGCAGCTAAGTACAGAAAAACGAGTGGCCATCATTACTTGGCGCTTTTCTACCTACAACGCCCAAAGCGCTTTACAGTCACAGCCAGTCACACACACATTCACTCACTGGTGGCGGCTTCGCTGCCAAACACAGCCGCCAACCTCCCACCAGAGGCAAGGACTCATGGCGGGAATCGAACCTGTAAACTGACTATCATAGGTCGATCGCCCTACCGCTGCACCACGGCCGCCCCAATCCACAATTTTCATTAAATAAAGAAAAACTCTTTGAATGAAAAGGCGTGTCCAAATTTTTGGTCTGTACTGTATGTATGATCACTAAAACTGGTATTTTCCAGAAATTGAAAAAAGAGCAAAAAAGAACAGATTTCACTGCAGGAGTAATTTTATTAGCAGCATCCTCATAACAGTAGACTGCCAGTTGCTGAATATGATCCATTATTATGGTGTTGGAAAACATTGATTAGTTTGCTTCAAGTATCCTTCTTTGTGGATCTGTACTACTTGTATTTGGAGTATTTATTATGAATGTAATGTAGATTTGTTCTGTTTCATGCAGGAAGGAGAGTGTGATGTCCTTTGAGGGTAGCTCTTGTGTTTACAGTATCTACTACTACTGTTGCCTGGTTACAATTTGTTAAACATTCCTATAAACATACGTCTGTGGTACCATCCCATCATTTTCAGTGCGTTTAGTGCTGCACAGCTTGGCTAAACTCACTGTAGGATGTCAGGAGGAGTTCATCACTTGAATTAGTGATTGAAGTGTTGCACACTCCACCTCCATCTGCATTTCAAATCGATTCAGCTGGGACCCATCAATACCGTCTCAGGAATCATCAAGCACTTTCAGGATACGCCGTAGTAACACATCATAGAGCGAGTGGCTAATCACGCTCCGTTGTTGAGGTGAAGTCCACAATCAGATGAACTTCAATGGACCAGAAGGATCCTCAGAATCAGTGGTTTTATGCTGATGACACTGCAATTCAGCAACATTTCCAAGAACACATAAACTTATGGGGGAGTTTCTGGAAAATGAAGCTTTAATGTCCAGTTCACACTAAATTAATCTGTAAAACACTAGATCTACCACAAAAGGGCAATGAAGATACCTCATGTTTCTTTTTGTCTAAAGCTGCTCTGAGTGTGTTTTGGTATTGTTCCTTCAAAGTTCAAGCCCTGTCATTTTGCTGCCAAAAAGAAACTCATGGGTTGAGTCTTTCTTTCCTGCGAATAAAAGGTCTCATTGGTTTTTTTTTTCTTCATCATCTCGCTGTCTCTGTGCATCAACCCGAGGCCGCCTGTAATCAGCACGCCTTGAGCTCTCACAAAGGTCATTCTGCCCCTTTGATGGTGTTTTGATTCATCCCTTCCTCTTCTCTCCCCCTCCCACCCTTCCTCTCCTTCCCCCTCCACACAGGGAAGCTGGAGAGTCACCACCACCAGGGTGCCAAGAAGGGGCTGGTTCCATCAGCAGCAGACTGACGCTGGAGGACAGGCTCAAGGGGAACACGGCAAATGACCGTCTTTAAGCAGTTGGTCTCAGCGACCAGTGTCAGCTGGTCTTTTTTCCTTTCATCACTTTAATAAACACATAAATAATGTTAGTTACATGCAAAAAAAAAAAAAATAACCTTATTTTTTGTTTCTAGATTATTTTTCCGGCAAAAATAAAGTGTCAAAATAAATCAAACTATTTTAAGATGCTTTTGTATTAAAAAAAAAAGATTTGTGTTGCAATACAAGAATCCCCCAAGTTAAGACAATTCATCATTTATTTTTAGTTAAACAGCCAGAGGAGATTTTTATTTTTATTTAACTCATGCAAATCAGACTTAACCTTCACACATTTAAGGCCGCATTTACACCAACAGCAGACTTTTGACTATAAACAGAGCGTTGTCTGTTTTAGTGCAGCCGTTTCGTGACAACAGGAAAACAAATACTAAAAATAGTAAAAGCTGCTCCATCTCGTCAATCCAGCTTCACCAAGCAACATATGTTTTGTTTTTTCAATTCAGGATTAGAAATATTGAAACCTTTTCTAGTTTTAAGGCTAATGGAAATGCAGTATAAGGTTTCTGCAAGTAAATACGCAACTGCTCACAAACATTTATACTATGTTGGGTTTTTTTTTTTTTCTACAATTGTAAAGCAAAGAAAATCAAAAACATGCTAAAAGTTTCATGAAGGCACCTGAGGGTGATGAGACTGTTTTGTAAAAATGCGGAGCTCCCAAACCAATGCCATATGATAAATCTTACAACAAACATTTGCTTCTAGATTGGTTTAAAAAATGGTTGTGGTCCGTGTTCTCATTATTTTCTTTCTTGATTGTCAAACCGGGGCAAATAATTGTGTACTTCATAATTAAAAAGTATATTTGACCTCAAAATACAAAGAAAAAGGTGTTTTGTTTTTTGTTTTTTTGCTTGACAGATAATAATTCTTAGTGATCAGCCTTGTGTTTTTTTATGAAGGACTGCAAGGAACAGATTGGTTTCCCAATCTTTTTTCTTACTGTGCATTTAAACAAAATATGCCGCCTCCACAAAAGTTTCGTCATTTTCAAAAGTATGTCATAAATAAACCTCGCCTCACTGAACAGATTCGTGAGTCAGTTTAAAAACATCTGTCTTTTTTCATCGCCGCCAACAAACATGGCTCCTGTATCCACAGGAAGGGAGGTGGAAAGAGTCTCACTGTCGGGGAAATATCAGCACATGCAGGCCGCTACCTGTTTGGCAGACTGTGCCAAAGTTAGGCAGAGAAAAACACTCAGCCTGTGATTCTATGGGACGACATCAGTGCTCACAGAATGAAAGAAATGATGAATCAGGGCCTGACTCCAGATACACAACCGGAACTGAAACAAGGCTGTTTGCACTTGTTTACTTAAAGCTGCACAGAAAAGTGTTGAGTTGTTCCTCTAAGCCTCGCTCTGCAGTAAAGCCCTCAGACTTTTGGACTCAACTCAGATGGAATTTCACGTACTCCCTCCATACATGCAGCAACACGCTGTCAGAGAGGATAAAACTGGGATGCAGGGATATTTTCAGTCTAAACAGCTTGTGTTATTTCATGTGTGCCCTCCACCTGATCCTGCTTTCTTGCCTTATGGGTCCTTTGCTTACAGGCCTTCAGCAATATCTGCATTTTTAAAGCCCATAATCTTAATGTTTCCACTAAAACCATGTAGGATTCAAAAAAGACAAAATTCCCTTAAGACCTTGCGCTGTTGAACTCAGCCTCAGTATCTTGTCATGGTCACTTGCTTTTTTGGAAAACAAGGGGAAAGATGTCTCAGATATCATGTGTGCTGTTTTTTATGAACGAAACTTCCGATTTCCTGCACTGATGGATGTGAGGCTTTTTACAGAGGTGCAACAAACAGATTTAAAGCTAATCTCTATGCATTCTACTGTTTAAAGCAAGAAGACAGTTTGTAATTTCTGCACGTACGTTTCTAATAAAGCTTGGTCATGCAAGACAACACAAATGAGCATTGGGTCAAAAATAGAAGATTGAAGCCGGTTTTTGAGGAACGACATTAGACTACTAAAGCAAGTTTGCTTTTTAGACTCCATGAAGAAAAAAGAAAGTATTTAAATTTCACTGTTAAAATAATGTTTAAATATAAATGAAAAAATCCTTGCACTTGGTTACAAGATCAGAAAGCAAGAGGACTTTCGCGATGAAAATGCACGCACACAGCAGCTTTTAAGTGATTTTGCATTTGGTGATTGTTGAGTTGAAACCAACCGTCATAAGTTGTGTGAGGGATTTTATTTCACCAGCACAAGAACAAGAACTCTATAAATATCCTGCTTTCAACAGAAAGAAAATCTGCTTCCATGCTGATGAAAGTTCAGCTGTGGTCACTTGTGTGACAGAAGATTAATCAGGAAAAGGTTCCAACAAACTTTTAATATTAAATTTGCAAAAAAAAACTTTATATTTTTACTTTTATATTCTGGTATTTTTGCTAAATCAACAAATTTACAAAGAATTAACTCCAGGCCTGGAGTTGATTAGAGGACTCGTGTTTGCATTTGGAAGATTGTGCTGTGAACAGACAACATGCAGTCAAAGGAGCTCTCCAAGCAGGTGAAAGGAGCCATCATTAATAGGAGTGGAAAAATCAACAGTGTGGTACATCCTGAAAAAGAAAGAAAGCACTGGTGAACTCAGCAATGGAAGACAACAGTGGTGGATGATGGCAGAATCATTTCCATGATGAAGAGGAACCCGTTCACAATAGCCAACCAACTGAACAACACTCATAAGTCTCAAGAATAGGAAGGCTAGATTGGACTTTGCTAAAAAAAAAAAAAAAAAAAAAAAAAAAAGCATCCCAGTGGCATTGGCATGGCTGCTAGTAGCACTGGGACACTAGTGTTTATTGATGACGTGACACAGGACAGAAGCAGCCCAATGAATTCTGAGGTGTTCAGAGACATACTGTCTGTGCAGATCCAGGTGAATGCAGCCAAACTGATTGGGCGGCGTTTCATAATACAGATGGACAACGACCCAAAACATACAGCCAAAGCAACTCAGGAGTTTATTAAAGCAAAGAGGTGGAAAATTCTTGAATGTCCAAGTCAGTCACCTGATCTTAACCCAACTGAGCAGCATTTCACTTGTTGAAGACTAAACTTCAGACAGTAAGGCCCACAAACAAACAGCAACTGAAATCCGCTGCAGTAAAGGCCTGGCAGAGCATTCAGAAGGAGAAGACCCAGCATCTGATGATGTCCATGAGTTTAAAACTTCAGGCTGTCATTGCCAACAAAGGCTTTTCAACCAAATATTAGTAATGTCCATTTTGTTTTCAGTTATTTCATTTGTCCAATGACTTTCGAGCCCTTGAAATGAAGGGATTGTGTTTAAAAAATGCTTTAGTTTTTCACATTTTATGCAATCTTTTTGTTTAACCCATTGAATAAAAGCTGAAAGTCTGCACTTCAATGGCATCTGAGTTGTTTTATTTAAAATTCACTGTACGGTAGTAATGTACAGAAACTAAATTAGAATGTGTTTCTGTCCAAATATTTATGGTCCTGACTGTACATCCTATTCTAAGTTTTTACATAACATTTAGATTTAAACTTTTAATATTTAGTTGTGCTTAGATTGTTCACCTTTAAATGAAATGTAGAGTGGTATATTGCGCTTCACCTTTTGCGATCTCACAGTTTTGCTGATTTTTTTTCAGAGCAATTTTGTTCTGCTTCCTGATTGGCTGTAGACTTTGTCAGTCAATCTCTGTGCCGTGCGTACTTTCCGGAATGCGTTTTAGTTTACTAAATCTGAATAAATCTTTTATCACAAGCATTGACTGCACATGAGAACTGGACTGAGTGACTCCTCCCCCTCGTGTTCCATACAGGAAGTACTTGCCAAGATCCCATAGACTTCTACTGAGAAGTAAACAGCTATTACTCAGTCATTCTATTTGTCAGAATAACTATTCTTGCTCTACTAACTTTTTTTAACATGTTCTTGATAATCCGATTTTTTTAATGATTTTCTTTTTTTTTTGCGAGTCATTCAAGCTATAAACTGACCAATCAGATGCCTCTATAAAAGCATGTGGTCTCACATCAAACGTTCAAATTATTTGACAGATTTTGTGTAGGCTGCTTTGAAGTGGTAGGGGTGTGGAATTCCAACAAGCTAAATCCTGATTGACGAGAGTGGTTGCCATAGAAACGTTGACTCAGACCGAGTCTGTCACTGCTTACTGACCGTTTCTGGTTTCAACAAGCAGCGCAGAGACAAATGGCGACCGAATATACTTCATGACGTTGGAACCGGGAGTAAGCCGTTTACTACCGGTGACGTCACACTCACTCAGTCCAGTTCTCTTAGGCATCAATGGGCGGGACATACAAAAGGAAAAGCTTCATAGTGTCTCCGAATTGGTCCATCCTGTCATTAACGCTGATTGAAATCAAAAGAGCGGATTTTTCAATAATCCTCCACACAGTTTTCGTGAATGAAAAACCAAAACAATCAACCTTAAAAAAACGTTTACACCAAGCTGTGGGTCAACATTTTTAAGCTTTTTAACATTGGAATCAATAGGAAATTGTAGCCTGCCCCCAGTGGTCTTTTGAGGAACTGCAACATGTGCTACGTACGGGTGCTTCTAACACAGAGCGAGAAGGTGGGGGCTGAGTTCACACATTACACTGCAGCTTGTTTACTCCTCCTGAAAGTGTTGGGTGTTTCTTTGTACTAAGCAGTTTTCTCCCCGAGGGCGTGTTTTACTGCCGCTCCAGAAGCATGTAGTGTGATTCCTCCACACACACTTACACACACACACACCCATCCGGCTAATGTTTTTGCGTAATTCACTGTTGATTAGCTTAGATTTACTCTTGTTTGAGTTGCAGATTAGCCACAACTCTGCGCTTCACTCCATTCAGCAGGAGGACACATAATTGCGCCAGCCCTCCCAGTAATCTCCCAGCTAAAGAATGTAAGAGGTCTCCTTTGTGCAGACCCTCAATAGAAGGTGTTTTTCTGTCAGAGCGGTTGCCTAAGAATTCACTAAAGTGAGGATCCAGTGAATCAGTGATGACAGCTACTTGCCCCGTGGGTGGCCTTTTCTTCTGTCTTCCAGATCTGGGGGCATTTCTCCGGATGGGAACGGCCTCCGAGTTCACATAAACACGGCCTGTTTTCCGTTGATCTGAACAATTAGACACATGCAGCTTTTTTGTTGTTGTTGTTGTTTGTTTTATTGTTGCGGAGCCTCTCAGAAAATCGACATGAGATCATGTGCTGTTGGGTTTTTTTTTTTTTCCTGCGCAGATGATGGGGAGTTCTGTTGCAGGGGGGAAATGTTGGCCCCGCCCCTTTAACGGGGGAAAACGGCTGTGCTGACGGAACTGCAGTGAAATGAGGGTTGAAAGTGGAGTGCCCGGTCCACTGGGTCGGGTGAGCAAACCTAGGTGCAAACATGGGGATTGGCTGTTTATGAGGAAGTAAATGTAGAAGACGGGTTCTTGGCTGGGGGCTGGGATCTTCAAGAGCCTCTGCTGGGTGCCTGGCAACATCTCAAAGCTGTCTGGAACTTTACCGTGCATTAAGATTTGCCTGTTTAAACCCTGGAGAACTCCATGGCAGCCGATTCCTCTTGGTTTTTTGTTTTTTTTCAGTCTTGAGGCAGTTAACCAGTGTCTGACTGCAGGCAGGAGAGCGTCATAGATTTGTTTTTCAGAGGTATAGGTAAAAGACGAGATCCAATATTTGATTTGGGAGGGGGGAGCCTGCAGCCTTGGTGGTGTTTGCATGTGAAAACAGAGAGCAGGTGTTTAGAAAAGCCTTATTGACTCCAAGAAGATCTGTGGAAAATATCTTTTCAAGGTTTTACAAACACAAATGTGCGACAGTTTAGGATGTGGAGGAGCTGAGAAAACCAAAAACTGCGTTTTTGACACAAAGGTTCTATATCATGCTAAATCCATTTTTTGAGCTTTTAAGCGTATTACAATGTTCATACCTCACAAAAAACAACCCCAAAGCGATATTTTGATCCATGCATCTCTGAGTACTCCTCTAAAAACCTGCTCTCTGAGCACCAGCCCCTCCCGTTGCACGAAAACGAGCAGGTTCTCCCATTCGTACATTTGAAAGGAAGGAACAGCCCCTTCCAGGAAGAGTCTGCGCTGCCAGATCCACCCCCAGGCTAACACACACGCACACTTTCTCTGTGGAGCTATGAGCTGCAAAAAAATTTTCATTTTACATGCACAGAATGCACGTCCATCTTTGCAAAATCTCCGATGTTTTCTTGGGCTAAACGAAGACACGCTGTCGAGGCCGACACTAGGTTGTTTGCATGGATGTTGTGACACTAGGTTGTTGTGAATTTGGGCTAAACAAATAAAATTGAATTTAATTGTTTTAGTCATGTTTTGTCAATTGCGTTTACATGTCAGATAACTGAGCCAGATGATGGTAAAAGTTTTACCGTATTTTCCGGACTATAAGTCGCCCTTTTTTCATAGTTTGGCAAGGGGTGCGACTTATACTCCGCAGCGACTTATATTAGAAGTAAATTAAAATAAATACGTTGTTAACCCTCCTGTTATGTTCATTTGTGAGGAACAGAGATGATGTTCCTGGGTCAAATTGATGTATGAGGTATGTTAAGTGTTAAGAGTATGTTAAGTGACTCAGAGAATCAGCAAACTTTTTTTTACAGTAAGATCTTGAAGGCTAACAACATAATATTCTATTTTCCAATGATTTCATAGATTCAGAAATGCGATAAAACTTACAACTGTTTCTACAAATACAGGATGAAAACAGAGTATTAGTTGGACAATGATGCTTCATGAAAAGAATAAATAATTAAGTTTGAGAAAGAATTACTGCGAAATTTTGAGATAAACAGTCTGCTATGATTGTGTCAAATGAGGTTGTGAAAGTTATTAGTTCTTGGTCTCAGATTTTGTCAAATAAATTTCCCGTCAAAATGCGACTTATAGTCCAGTGCGACTTATCTGTGTTTTTTTTCTACTTTAAATGCATTTTTGGGCTGGTGCGACTTATACTCCGGTGCGACTTATAGTCCGGAAAATACGGTAGTTACTTTCAGAGTCGTTTATTACTTTTTTATCATATTTGTATATTTAGAAAAAATTGATTCTACACCAATATGGGATGTTTATAATTCATAGTAAAAGGAGAAAAAAGATGATGGTGTACCAAAGTCATATTCATTAAAAAAAAGGTCATGTTTGACTTTATAGCATTTTTAAAATTCAAGTAAATCTGCTGCAGCATCTTATTTGACACACGATGCATTCTATTTTGAAAGGAGCTTGTATCTGCCGCTTTCAAAAGTAAAAGAAGTTACAGTTGTTATATATAGAAAGAATGAAATTATTCTAAACATTTAAAAGCTACATTTTGTAGATCTTCTTTCTCTTTCGGCTTTTCCCATCAGGGGTCGCCACAGCGACTCATAAACGGCTTAATTTTTTTTTACCCCGTTTTAAAGGTAAATCACCAGAGCAAACGTTATACCAGTAAAAGAAAATCCCAAAAAAGGTGTCAGGTTTAAGGTTGCAGACCCTTAGATACACTTGGATTTTTTTTAGACAAACACTTTCCTTAAATAAAGCTCGATTACACAAAGAAAAGCTTGAATCTAGCCCCACATTAGTGGCAAATGAGGGAATGTAGTTGCACAAAAGGCAGGATGAGGTTTCTGGCTTTTTAGGAATCACCATCATTTAAAAAGTCTTCCAGCGGTGGTCGGATAAAGTACAGAAGCTGTGGACACCGATTCCTCCGAGATCCCTCAGAGGTGAAGAACAGTTCAAGACCCACCATATAGTCCGGGCTTTGAACTTTTATTTTGAAAGACAATCCAAACCCATTCTCTTCAAATGCACAAGTTGAATGAGAGTTCACCTTGCTGCGCCGCAGATGTTTGATCCTGGGAGAAGACTGGACGGCTTGTGACGCAGGAGGCCCGAGGACGACTCCCACTGAGGAGAAGCAAACGGAATCCTAAATGAGGAGGGAACGAGGCCATGTTGCTCTCAAAGTGAACGAGAAACTTCTTTCAGTTGCCAAACTTAGAGATTGCTGTTAACGAAGGGCGAATTCAAACCTGACTTTTTCCATGTGTTTTTGCTTCAACATTTGATATATTTATACTATTTTTTCTAGTTCTTTCCCATGCAGAGCCACTCTTTGCTTTGTCTGAAAACTTGAAGGCTCCACCAGCCCCCCTGCAGCTGAAGCAGGTGGAGGAGGAGAGGAACTGGTGGGAACAAGCATCCATGTTGGAGCCCCGCCTCCTTCCCAGCAGAGCTCCAGCTGTTTCCAGCGTGCAGCATGGTGCCATTTTGAATCAGGTCAGACTTTTGGAAAGGCCTGGTCTTCATCCGCTTGTGTTGACAGAGACGCCCGCACGAATTTCCTCAGCGGAGTCGGACGTTTTCGGCTCCCCTCCAGCAGCAGCGCCCTCCTCGCCGTCGAGGCAGATTTCCAGTTGTAGAAGCAGCAGGACCTTTTCTGTGCTTGCTGAGAGACTGATTGGTCTGGGGGCACCAGGTCCCCCCCCCCCCCCCCTCAAACTTCACAAGCCTGGAAGAAGAATTAGGCGTCTGAGCACTTTGGAGGAGGTGGTGGAAGCCTGGGGAACAATTCAACCTGGGAAGAGTTTATGGCTCCTCCGTCTCATAATCCGTCACGGAGCGCTGTCACTAGGGCCTGTGAGGCTGCACAAGGAGAACATTTGGGAAAGGAAATTGTCAATATTTGCTCTATGAAGACAGCTTGGCAGCAGCAGTCGGTGATGTTTGCGTTTCCATGCAAATGACACATGATAATCGGGGATTCAAAGTTTTATTGAACAGTTTTCAGACAAAAGCTTCCAGATATGCATGCCTGCTTTTGCATTTCTGAGAGGTTTGCTCCAGAAAACATGTAAAGTCCCACTCCGATGAGCTACTGTAAAAGTGTTTTCAGTGGTCTTTTAGTTATGATTATGCAGTTTTTAGCCAAAGTTTTTGTTGTTTTCCAGGACATAGTTTCTGCAGAGAGACAGTAGTTTGTTTGAAATTCCCCTCTGAGTTGTGGGTGGGACTGTTGACACAGAAGGCTCTCCCACTATCTTAGTTAAACTCACAGCCCCAACCTAACATTACTGCTGCTACAAAAATGGCGAGCCAATCGGATCTATCCAGCCATTCAGTTCTGAGCCGGATTCCAGCTCAGACGAGGGAAACAAAGATGTACATGGATCTGTTTTCTGGAAGTGGATGCATCAGAATGGAGCTTGTGTTTTTTACGTCACAAATACGATTTTTTTTTCAAACAACATTTTTTCCATCTGCTCTTGATTCATAATGAATTGAATAAAAAGTCAGATATGCAATTTTAAGCTTAATTTGAGAAAAATGCCGCGAGAACATGTTAAAAACATCAAAAACCTCATTTCCATCAGAGCGGGTCTTCAATGATTCATGAATTCCAGAAAAATGACAAGTTTGAGTGAATCCCCCCGCCCCCTCTGGGATTTAAAACCCAGTTTTTTCATTTTTCTGCGCAAAGGGGAAAAAAAACGATCCAAATATTTGGGCGACAGTATTCTTATCTTATGAATGCTGCAAATGACTATGATCAGACTGATTTATCATTTTTAAGAAAAGGAGGGGAACCTGCTGCACACAAAACAAACGGATTCCTAAGGACCCTCAGAAGAGAACAGATGCACAGATTCATTCCAAAATTGATCCACCGTCACAAATTGCTTTTATTTGCTAAAGATCCTGTGATCAGCGCTCAGCTTAACCCCTGACCTCTCCGCTTGGAGAGCAAGACCTCGTCTGTAATGACACAAACGTACAAAAGAGACGCTCAGAATGATGGCTCCCATCAATTTTCCGAAGAGAGAAAGCCCAGAGCATCCTGGGAAATCACCCAAATTAAAGAGACCCGTGGGTCTTCTTCACATTAGGGTGAAATGCTAGATCAAGGAAAAAATGGTCTTCACGGTTTCTAATGTGATGCCTCACTTCTGTTGCGAGCCTTGTCTTAAAGGCCTTTTCTGTCAAGAGCAGTACATTTCTAAATGTGGTGGTGGGGGGGGTTTCAAGCTTTGAATATGTAAAATAGTCCCTCCCAGGTTCGTGTTTTCCCTGTAACAGACACATAACACGATCATCCAGGATTAACTATCTTCCTTTTGCTATTTTATAGAGAATTAAAGCAAACCTGATTTAGCCACCGGCTTACAAATCAGCCCCAGTTTTGTTCAAATGTAAGGAAAAAACCAACAGGATTTGAAATTTTAATGGGAAAATGCATTCAGTTCTCAAATATGACGACAAGTCTGTTTTCATGTGATGCTGTACATTAGGACATGTCTTCTGCGAATGTGCCTCATGACTGTGGTGTGATTGCTGTTTGACTAATTGGGTCAAAGTTTGTCCCAAATAAGATTCTTCAGACACATTTAGAACAAAAGAAATCTTTCCAGCAGCAGCATTAAAAAAAAAAAAAAAATTCTTTTTGACCGACTGGTGTGTACTTCTTATTTTCATTTAGTGAAATTGACTTTAACATATATATTTCCAGCTTTACCCCTTAAACAAAATGTTAGAACTTGCTAAATTAAGTCACAGTGGATTATTTTCCATTACCTAAAGCTACAGAAAGACCAGGCCTGTGACGCGCATTCAAGGACATGCTAACAATAGGTTTAGCACACACTGTTCACGCTGGACAAGCAGGGAGGGGCTTCTACTTCTTTTTTTTTTTTCTACTGTTTACTGTCGCGTTTCCGCTCTCCACTGTTGGAAGAGGCTCAGTGCGAAATGTCAACTCTCGTCAATCTTGCTCCAGGCTCTTTGTTTCACAGCTGTACTCCGACGTATGATGTCATACATTTCCGGCCGGCATTAATTTCAATCATTAATTTCTCTTCCATGGCACTTCCATGAATTGCAAAGGACATTATCCATACGTCACTACCAAATCCGAGTCCCTGATTGGTCAAAGTTTATCCTGGTTTTACTTTCAACACGTGTTCAATGGCCACTTGTTTTGTACGTAGAGCCCGAAGACGGTCGTAGAAACGTTCGTGGTTACGCCTGAACCAGAGTTTTGAACGTGAAAGTCTTGTAACATGCACTGACATAGCCACATGGGAGTGGTTGCTTAAACGCGCGTTGGACGGGTGGCGTGAACATAGCTAAACAGAGATGCAGGTGCTTTAAATGAGATGAGAACTGAGTACATGCCGTGTAGTGTCCCTCTATAACAGGGGTATCAAACTAATTTTCACTGAGGGCCACATCAGCATAGTGGTCGTCCTCAAAGGGCCAAATATAACTTATACATGTAACTAAATGTAATGAATAAAAATGTGACTACTCCTTAATGTTAAATTACTCATTATTTATTTACTATAACTTTTTAAAGTGACAATTACAGTTGCATAGAAAACACATGTTTCTTGTTACTCTAGCATAAATCCTTTTAAATGTGATTCTGTCAGGTTAGGTTATATGGACAGTGTTTAAGTCCTAATGTTTAGTAGCCCAATCCAATATTTCAAGTCTGATTCTCCCTGGATATGACTAAATACACACCAATTTTATTTTTTATTTGAAGAAATTAAAAACGTTTATGCTCTCACGGGCCATATAAAACGACATGGCGGGCCACATTTGACCCGCGGGCCTTGAGTTTGACACGTGTGGTGTATCGGATCAGTCCCATCTCTGTCACGTCTGACTCCAAAACCACTTGAAGAAGGAGAAAAACGCATAAAACTACAGCTGCATGTTTGTGCACAGGTTGCAAAACATACTCTTTGAATTCACCACATTTATCAAACACAGACTCAGGTAACCCTGTGCAAACTATGATGGACACCAAAAAGATGCTTAACCTGGCTTCATGCACATTGCACACTAATGCGAATTATAAGAATGGTGCTAATTTTGTAGCTTTTAAGTTGGAAAATAAATCAAATGCATTGGTAAGCAAACTAAACCTACTCAATCTTTCTGGTGATAATCTGTAATCTATTATTTCATTTAATTCAAATCAACCTTTATTTATGTAGCACTTTTTCGACAACAGATGTCACTCAAAGTGCTGTGCATAAAATACAATAAAATTTAAAAACAAGATGACAAGACAAACCGTGCGACAACCCCCCCCCCCCCCCCCGCAAAAACACACACGCACACACACACACCCACACACACACATAAATAAATAAATAAATAAATAAATAAATAAAAAAGTGATAGAATGATAGAATGTAGAGACCTGGCTTTGTCCTGAGGTGGGAAAACGATAGTTTGGGGACATGTCCACACCAGCGACCCCCCAACCCAAGTTCACGGAGTACACTACCACAGAACCCCCCAGATCCGATCAAAAGAGTCAGACCCAGGAGATCCCACTGCAGCGACCCCGCTCACTGAGAAGGGTCAGTCACTGATGTGGAGGATCCCTCAGAGGGAAACACTGGAGTGAAATAAAATGTAAAAGGAATAAAATTAAAATATATATAAAACATGGACAAAAAACAAATAATTACATAAACCTTAATAGGCATATGAAATAGTAAGAGCGTCTTAAAAATTAATAGAATAAATAAATAAATGTATTTACATACACATATAAAACTAGTTAAAAGAAAAATAAATTAATTAAAATATTTAAAAATAATAATAATAATAAATTAAAAATAATAATAATAATAATAAAATAAAATAAAATAAAAAATAAAAAATCCTAAAATTCAACTAAAAGCTAAATTAAAAAGGTAGGTCTTAAGCCTTCCTTTAAAAACATGAACTGTCTCTGCAGCCCTGAGGCTCTCTGGGAGCCTCTCTGGGAGCCAGGAATTATTCATTCCTTTTTCTTACTTGATCAGCAGTGTAGCAATGATTACTGGGTTGGTGCGATAATGTACTTTGATGGTTATCAATACTTATTGCTTATCTGTTACACGACGTGTGATACATGTCAATGTTAACTGAAATGATGTGAAAAGGAGTAATTATACTGTCAAGAAGGTGGCATCATTTTACAAGATCTTGGTTCATTTTTCGTTATTTTGAAATCAATTTGTCAATGATATCGGAAATCTGTTTGATATATCTGTTTTATTGTTTTTAATTACATTTTTCAATTCTTTTTAAATGCTTAAAATCAATCAAATCAAATTAAATCTTTGATCCAGAGCTTCCCATCAGGCAACTTGTTCCACCACCACCCCTCCAAAAAAAAAAAAAAAAATCAACTCAATTCAAAATAACAGTACTTGTACTTGTAATACAAAAGCAAGTAAAATACTTGACTACAAACAGTTTGAACAAATCTGATTTATAATCTACAATTTGGGAATCAGAGAAATGGAAAACTAAATTTTTTCTCCTCAATTCTAGTACTTCCAGCTGCTGAATAACATTTTTTACTTGTGTATTAAAGGGAAGCATATTTCCATGAAACACCAAAGCTTCCACTGATGTGCACAAACAGTGATGCATGATGCTAATATTTCCATATTTCAAAAGAGTGGCGTGATGCCAGAAAACACTACCTGATATCTAAACCCTGTTGTTACATTTTCAATAAAGACCACCAAAGCCTTTTCTTTTGTGAGTCGTTGTTACTTGCTTGTGTTAGTTAGATATTGCACTAGCTGCGCACACACCACTACTGTCAGCATGGCCACACATGCACCTCACTTCTTTCCTCTATGTCCAGCGACCACTAATGTGCTGATTTTATTGTTTGTTCTGAGAGAAATTAGCACAAATGTTATGAATAAAAGTATCTAAAGGCAAACGGTGAGGAAAAGTACTAGATTTTCAACATAAAAGTACATAAAAGTTAGCTCAAAGCCACAGCTGTTAACGTTGGCCGGTTTTTATCATGAATCCTTGAGTCTTATTCCATGCAAAAACACTTTTAATAGGTAATGATTCCCAAAATATGTGAAACTGAGAAGCCCAAAAGTGAGGTTTTACTGGGGGGGGGGTTAGGGGAAAGGATTTATTATGTCAGTTTAAAATTTCCAACCCTGTCAGAGTGACCGTTTTTCTGCCCTTTAGAAATGTGCAACAAAGGCGCTACTTCACACATTAAAAGAAAAAAGTCCCAGAGATGAATCGTCTTTTAGAGGGTCTTCAAGGTTTTTACAGTTCCTTTTTTATTGCGCAGTGGAAAGATGATCACATGAATCAAGCCAAGCCCTGTGTGATTCCACATGGCTGGCTGATTAGCCCCTTTTTGCGCTGATGGGAAACACATGGCGCCCGCACGGCTTGTTCATTTCAGGACAGTAGATGGGTGTCGTGGCGGTCCTGCTTGTTGGGTTTTTTTTTTTTGGAGCGGCAGCTTTGAAGGGCAGCCATCATCCGATTTGTGCCCCCTCCAGTCCCCACCGGGCTGCTGACTGTTATTTAGCTTTCCAATGAAGGCAGGCCGTTCCCCTGGGAAAGCAAGAGTGTGCCTGCCAGCAGGAATGCAGTGGAGGCGATGGAAGAAGAAGATGGAGGATGGTGAGTGGCTGCTGCTGCTGCTGCTGCTGCTGCTGCTGCTGCTGCTGCTGCTGCTGCTGCTGCTGCTGCTGCTGCTGCTGCTGCTGCTGCTGCTGCTGCGGCGTTTCCCTCTGTGTGAAAATGAGCCCATTAATTCAGCCCCCTCCCCTGCCTTTCCCCAAGCCCTTCCTGTGCCTGTTGTCTCTGTTTGTTAGCGAGATGATTCCTTCTGTCATGTCAAAGGCAACATTATCATATTCTTGTTGCCTGGGAAACCAGCGCAGGCAGACAACGACTTAAAGCCTTTTGCAGGGTTTGAAGCTGGTAAACATGAAAGGTTATCTGCAGAGCTGTGAGAGTTGGAAATATGAGCTGAAAGGGTCTTATTGTTGGAATCTTTTTATGCCACATCTTTCCCTGAGAACCCCCCCCCCTTCCCCTCCCCCCGGTTGTTTGTTAAGGGATCCAGTTTACTGAAATTACACGGTTGCAAAGATAAAGTGTGCAGGTTTCTGTGCAGCTTTGACGCCAGCATTGATTTTTTTTTTATTTAACCCAATTTTCATTCCTCTGAACCCATTCTTGACCAAGGAGATGCCATCAACACCTTCTAATAAACATTTTACAGCTTCCTAATGATCAGAACTAAATGCTTTATTGATATCAAACAGGATCAGCTCACTTCTTTCAGCCTTTTCTTTTTTACAAGCTGCTCCTCTGAAGGATGATTGAGTTGGCAGATATTGACAAATCCCAATGATTACTGTTTACCCCGCTCCTGCATGACACTCCCTTTATCATTTTAGTTAAGCTCTTTAGGTCATTAGGTTGAGTGCTCTGATGGACTGTTCAGCTGGCTATACCCTCTAGAAAAGATCAGCTGGGGGGAAAAAAAAAGGATGATTTTACCGAAGAACAATGACATATAAAAGGAAACGCACATCTTTATGCAGTTACCTGAAAGATAGCCGCTGATTATAGGAGAGAAAACTGAGAAATAACAAATTATTAGCAAAAAAATATGCAGTTTCTAAATGACATGAATCATTCATTCATTCATTCGTCTTCTTCTGTTTGTTCCCCTTGGGGTCACGGGGCTGCTGGAGCCTATCCCAACCACTTATGGGCGAAGGCAGGGAGCATCCTGGACGGGTCGCCAGTCTGTCGCAGGAATCCTTCAGACGCATTTAATTCTAACGTCTTCGTCTGTTAAATACGGGTTCACTTCATTTTTTGAGATTGTGTTTAAAAAAAGGTCAAATTAATCATTTTAGTCCAGCTAAATAACTTACTAATTGTTTTTCTTTGTTCATTAACAAATTGTCTGCTGGTTCAAATCAAAGAACTTGTGTTGCAGGAAGTTAAACATTTTTATGCTGTAGTAATAAAAAGATGATTACATTATAGATTGATGTTCTACTTCAAGCAATCAAATACTAATAGTACACAAAAACATTCCAATCATCAGTCATACATTCATACAAAGACGTATCAAACTAAGGATAATTTGACATTAAATTAAAGATTTCATGAAAGGGAATGGAAGGAAGCCAATTTACACAATCCCACCCCTGTTCCACCGTAACCATTTTATTACATGATTTATCATTATCCGCTTCAAAACTTTATCAGACAGACTGAAGAATCCTTGAGTATCAATAAATCACATGACAAAGAAGAATTACTTAATTATTATTTTAAAAATAACTATCTTAGAAATCAACATGGCAAATGCAGATCAGTTATCTTAAATATATACAGATTACAAAAATCATGCATATGATTAAAAATATTATCCTATACCAGTAGAATAGACATAACACTGTTTCAAAAATCTTCATAGCAAAAATTGATCAAGTATCAAAAGTTAAAAATATGTGCAAATTATGTTTCATTAGGAAATCATGAATCAATTTTTGAAGCAAGTGAAGTAATAAAATTAAAAATCAATCAATTTAGTCATCATCAATAAATGATTAAGTTAGTTCATTAGAAATTCACCTCCGACTTGTGGGCGGGACTGTTATTATGGCGTATGACCGCCCCCACTTCCCATCATACATCTGTTTACAGTCGCTCCCGCTAGCTTACAGTCCCCTCTAATCCCCAAATTAACATTACTGGTGCAACAAAAATGGCGAGGATCAAAACGATCTTATTCAGAGGCAGATGCCACCTCAGTCGAGGAAATCACAGACGCACAGGGATCTAATGTGGATGCATTAGAATGGAGCCGTTGTTGCTTTTACGTCACACTTTTTTCCAACACAATTTGAATAGAAAAGTCCACAGAAATGCAGTTTTGATCCTAATTTTCTGTATATATGCCATCAATCATAAGCACAATGCTACAAGATCATGTTCAAAACACACACCAGTAGCACAGTTTTTCCCAGGAGGGGGTGTTTGTCTGCAGGCTGTCCACGGACCCGGTCCACTCCCCGTGGACGATCCAGTTCCACGTCTTCCTCCCGGGCGCCGTGGCGTGTGACAGTTCAATCCGAGGGGAAGTCCCCCCGTCCTGGGTTTCCTAACCGCTCCCGCGGCTGCCTGTCTACATTGTATCAGTTCCCACACGAACAGGCAGCGCGGTGCTCGTCTTTTAACGGTGAAAACGAAGGAATTAACCTGGATGGAAATCTTTTCGCTGTGGGATTAAATGCAGAAAGGAGTCGGGAGACAACCGGAAATTTGCTGATCCTGAGATCGCAGCGGTAAAAATGCTGTTTTCGCCGCGGACGGTGTCTCGAAGTGTGATGGCAGAAGTCCAGTGAATCGCTGGCCTCCCCTCCTCTCTTGTGTTGGATGTCTTGAGGGTGCGCTGCCGTTGGTTTCTAGAGCTACGCGAATTTAAGGAGGTTTTCTTGTCATTCGGCTCCATTACTTTTATCCCCCCCCCCCCCCCCCCCCCATTGATGGAGCGGACACCGCCATGGACAGACCACGGTTTGGAATAGGAACGTTCAGTTAAGTCGGTAAGTTGGTACATTTTCTTCTTTTTGTTATCAGCGCTAAGACTCGTTAGCCATTTAATGTTAGCCTGGCGTGCAGAGCAGACAGGCAGGCCAGCTTTTAGTCCGTGTAGCAGCCCAGCGTCAGCGTGCGGCAGCAGAGCAGGCTGCTAGCCGCGGCTGCTCTCCAGGCTCATTGTTTCTTCTCTGTAGCTAGCGTTCCACTCCACGGAGCTATGCTAGCTGCTAGCTTCTCCAACTTCTGCCGAAAATACGCAAAAGTTGTCGCGCAAACCGAAGCAACTTAGCTGAGAACCCCGCTACACAAACCACAATGTCAAACCTAGAAGAACACTTCTTCTTTTTTAACATTAACTTTCGAAAACACGTGTCTATCTTTGCCAACCCTGTTCTTTTCTGTTTTTTTTTTTTGTCAGTGCTATGTTATGAACATTAGCAGGACCAACGGGGGGAATGTTTCTCAGTCTGAAGCTTCAATTTAAACATCGCGGTTCCTCATGAAAGTAGGAAAATCAAAACCGTTTTCAGACCAACGTGGCATTCCTCACGTTGTACAACAACTAACTTTTTTAATTTAAAGCCCCAAAATGGTGTGGTTTTGGCAAGTTGCACAACTAGTAGTAAATGATTTCTTGCCCATTTTGCTGGTTCCTTCTGGAAGTTGGTCAAGTGAACCAATCCACTAAATAAGCCTTTTCAGCTGGAAGAAACTCAAACCTGAGCTTTTAGTTTGAGCTACTCTGTTTGGAATGACAGCACCACATTAAATTAACACTATTGAAGCAGTCAGCATTAACCTACAATAATGTTTAAGCTAGTTTGAGTGGTGACAAAAGACCGTATCCCATGTTGCCATGTTTATTTCATCAGTTTTTCACATCTTTTAACATTGTTCCTGCTGTTCAACAGCTTTGACTGGATTCTTGTTGGTCTTCTTTGTCGTCTTAATAAAAATAAAAAGGCAAATAAATGGATTTGTTTAGAGGTTAGGGTCAAGCTCTGTTGTTATTAAACCTACACTATTTGTTTCTAAACAACAATAGTCCAAGTCTTCTTAGTTGCTACTTTCTTTTCCTTGAAGTCCCACTCCGATCATTGTTTTGATCTATATTAAAAGTGTTCCCAGTGGTCTTTTAGTTCTGATTTTTGCTTTTTTTTAAAGCCAAAATCAAAAATCCTGTCATTTTCTAGGGCATAGTTTCTGCAGAGCGCCAGCACTTCATTAGAAATTCACCTCTCAGATGTGGGCGGGACTGTTGGCGTGGAGCAAGTCAACCCCCTTTTCCCTGTCACCCATCTGTTTACGGTGTTCTCCTGCTAGGTTACATCCCCTCACAACCCCAACCTAACATCACCGGTGCAACAAAAATGGCGAGCAATATTGTAGCTCTCTAGTCGTACAGTTTTGAGCCGGATGTTAGCTCAGATGAGAAAAAACCAAGACGTTCATGGATCTAGTAGTCTATAAGTGGATGCATCTACGTAACAAACACGATCTTTTTTAAACAGCGATTTTTCATCTGCTCCTGATTCACAAGGACTTGAATAAAGAAATACTTGAATACATTTTTGAGCCTAATATTTTTTAATGTCTTCCATCGTCAGAAAAACATGTGGGTCTTTTGGCCTCTTTAGCCACAAACACTACTTTGGCATTAGGACAGTTATGCAAAAGTACAGTTATTGCTGTCACGGACGGAACCATTTGTAAAACGGCTACTCTTTTAAATAATCTATGATCGGAAATGAGCGCTGTAGGTACGGGGAATAAGCTCAAAGTAGATAGTTGGTCAGCTGCACTCTGACTATTACATAAAAATACAGTTTCACTACATGACATTTATCACCAAAACCCTTTTGCGAAGCATGCTTCTTTGAATGTGCATTGCCCCAGACTACAGAAAGTGTTTTGCATATACGTGTGCTTACAAACTGTCTCTGTTCATATAATATTTTACTTTTCTTTTCAGGTCAACGTAATTTTGTTTGCATATGATTATTGTTTGTGTCCTTGTTTAGCCTGTAAATACAAAACCTTTCCTAGATATTGAAAGTTTTGGCTTCTGGGAAGTCCTCAAAGACTTGTTTTTGTTCTTGAAGTTGCTGATATATTTGATCATTTTGCTTAGATGGCACCATCATTGTTCTTTAAGTGTTTCTTTTTCTTTTTGGTGTTATTACACAAGGGCCTAGTTAACCTCAAGCTATCACTGTGTGAATGACTCAATGCTGTACCTCTGACAGATTGAATTGGTCTTAAGCTGCAGGAAACCATACGTAATTTTAATCAAGACTCCTAATTAAACCATGAGAAACATTAGATCAGACATTGAGAAATTTTAAATTATAAATAAGCCCAGTTGATTGGGTAAGTTAGAAAAAAAAGCCCACAAATGCATTTAAATTTAGCGTAAAAGTAGCTAGCTGAAACAGTTTTGCATTATCTTTAAATGTATACTAAAACATTTTCAATGCTCCTATAATTTAATCCTGATATTTCATCTTTGTACGTCTCCAGGATCTCAAGCCTCATTAGACGAGTCCCGTTAGGTTTGCTGCATCACTATTTCTTGTTTAGGTGGATAACAAAGTGTGTAGTGAGAACTAGTATAGAACTAGTAACCCACTAATTGTTCAGTAATATGTATGTTGTTGTGTGTCAATCTGTGCATGTGTATGAATTTACAGAGAAACATTATGATTAGCATGCATGGTATTAGCTTTTTGCTAATTTCCGTCATGCTGATATTTTTTGACTTAATGCTTTTTGACCAATATTTCGATATCCATTTGAGAATGTTCAATATTCTTTTTGTAGTTTACAAAAAAATGTGATTCACATTAGATAAAATCACAGTGGCTTAACGATAAATTGACCTAATCTATGAACCGATTTATATTCCCTCGATCCCACCAGATCGATATGTCTGAGGCAATTTAATTGAATCGACCTATACCTTGTTTTAAAATAAAATAAACTGATTATATCAATATTGGACTCAAGCAGGTAGGTTTATTTTATTATAATGTAAAAACAACCAAGTGTCATCATGTTGGACAACACACATGTGATGTCATCAAAAACTGATCACTCCAACATTTCAATCCAATGTGTGGAAACACTTTGAATTTGGACGTGACCATACTGCATGGTAGAACGTTATGATTTTCCCTTTGGATTATTTGAATGTGGAAAAACAACAGTGTGCTGAATTTTAGGAAACTAAAATTTGAATGGAACATTATTTCTTGTTTACTCGTTTGGACACAATTTACAATTGATTGTCTTGCAAGAAATACAAAAAATCTGGAAATCTTTATCAGCACTGAATTTATCTCTGAGCCACACTGGGTGGATTTTTGGCTGAAGATGTCCTGGATCGATTTTAGGTCAGTGAGTCAGATGTCTGAGATGAGTCTGTTAGTCAGTCAGACTTAATTTTATAACTTCTTGAACTTGTTTGTTGCACGTTAGCCGCGTTGGCGAATTCACAATATCCGTAACTCCCAAACTTGTTTGCAACACTTAAAAAGCCAGACTTGTGCTATTAAACTTAACTTAATTGGGAATACTCAAACTCCAAACCTCTTTACTAACATGTAAAAAAAAAAAATCATTCCCAAACATTAACAGTATTGGCATATTTACCATAACACCCAAACTGGTTTGGAAATTGTAGAAAAAACAGACTAACACTTTGACAGAGCGCCGTGTACCTCTCAAAATTTCTTCAACATCAGTTAGAACAACCAGAATGAATCCATACATAAGATCAAATCAAATCAAATCAAACTTTATTTATAAAATAGCGCTTCTCATGCACTTTGTGCAGCTCGAAGCGCTTTAACACTAAAAACAGTAAACACACAACATTACAATAAAAACCCCAACCCACCCTTCACCCTTCCCACTCCCCTCCATTAAACCACATGACCCATGGCTCCCACGTACAATGAAATATGACTATGTAACTGTAAAAGAATAAATAAATAAATAAATAAATAAACAAGTATGGCTTAGCTCTGCTGTGAGGAAACAGTATCTGGGAATCCTTTCATACCAGGAGCCAGCCTGGCCACCGGAACATCGCCACAGTGCCCACCCAGACCGGGACAACACCGGGGTCCCCCTCACAGCCAAAAGCTGTAAAATTAGACCCCAGCCGCCCCAGCAAGGGCAACAACTGCAGCAACAACCGCTGACCAAGCCGGCAAGCCCTGGAGGAAAAGATCCCCTCAAGAAACACTGGGGCTAAAATCATAAGATGCTAAAATTAAAAACATAAAAAAGAAAAAAACATAAAATTGAAAATAAGATGCATAAAATTAAAATAAATACATAAATAAAATAGCCTATACTAAAACTAATAGAATAAATTAGCAGTTAAAATCAACTAAAAGCTAAATTAAAAAGGTGGGTCTTGAGCCTCTTCTTAAAAACCTCTACTGTCTCTGCGGCCCTGAGTCTCTCCGGAAGGCCGTTCCACAGGCGAGGACCATAATGGCAGAACGAAGCCTCACCATAAGTTTTGGTCCTCACCTTGGGAACAACTAAGAGGCCAGTACCGGAAGACCTCAAGGTCCGCGAGGGCTCATATTTTAAAAGAATATCATTTAAATAAGAAGGCCCAAGACCATAAAAACATTTATAAACCATTAAAAGAATTTTAAAATCAATCCTGAAACGCACAGGGAGCCAATGCAGCGATTTTAAAACCGGTGTAATGTGTTCCCGCCCTCTGGTCCTCGTCAGAACTCGTGCCGCTGAGTTCTGTAGAAGTTGTAAGTTTGAAAGAGACTTTTTGGGTAAACCAGAGAGCAGGGCATTACAGTAATCTAAACAACTGAAAATAAAAGCATGCATTAGCACTTCTGTGCTGGCAAGAGAGAGGAACGGGCGGACTCTGGCAATGTTTTTGAGATGATAAAATCCTGTCTTAACGACATTTTTAATGTGTGGGATAAAATTTAGCTCAGAGTCAAAAAGTACGCCCAGGTTTCTCACACATTGAGAAGGTTTAAAATTATGAAGATGTGGTAAAATCATCTCTCTCTTGTCTTCAGAACCGATGATTAAAACTTCAGTTTTGTCCTGGTTGAGCTTTAAGAAATTTTCTGCCATCCACAACTTTATATCTAAAATGCAGTTTAAAAGAGTGTTAACCGGTTCAAGGTCATCAGGAGACACGGCGATGTAAAGCTGTGTATCATCAGCATAGCTGTGAAAGTCAACGCCATGTCTCCTGATGACCTCCCCAAGAGGCAACATATACAAATTAAAAAGTATTGGCCCTAAAATTGACCCTTGGGGAACCCCACAGCTTATTTCGTGGATTCCTGAAGAGCACATATCCATACTTACATAAAAGTGTCGATCTGTCAGGTAAGAGTAAAACCACTTAAGAACATTTCCAGAAAGGCCCACTAGACTACTAAGTCTGTCTAATAAAATCTGGTGATCTACTGTATCAAAAGCGGCACTAAGATCCAGTAGCACCAGAACAGAAAGTTTCTGTGAGTCGTAGTTTAATCTTAGATCATTAACGATCTTTAAAAGAGCCGTCTCTGTACTGTGGCTTTTCCTAAAACCAGACTGATATTTTTCTAAAATTTTTTGGGCATTTAAAAACTCATGCAGTTGAGTAGCGACACTTTTTTCTATTATTTTACTTAAGAATGGTAAATTGGATACGGGTCTATAGTTATCCAGATTTTTTGGATCTAATTGACTCTTCTTCAGAAGGGGCCTCACCACCGCCGTCTTACAGGCAGAGGGGAAGACCCCCGTCTGAAGAGAGCAGTTTACTATATTTAAAAGCTCTGACTCAAAGAATCCATAAAATGTTTTAAAAAGTGAAGTGGGAATGGGATCTAAAAGGCAGGTTGTAGTGTTTACTTGGGATACAACTCGACCAAGCATCTCTGCATCAACCAGGACAAAACTCCCCAGTGTTTCTTCTGGTAAAGACAATGCTGGAGGTCTGATAAGATCAGTGTACTGCATGGATGAAATGTTTGATCTTATGGCATTGATTTTACCCATGAAGTGGTCTGCAAAGTCCTCACATGCAGCATTAGATGATGGCATGGAGGACTTGTTGAAGTCTTTGTTTATTAAAATATCAATTGTTTTAAAAAGAAATTTGGGGTTGTTTTTATTTTCTGAAATGATTTTTGAAAAATAGGAGGTTCTGGCCCGTTTAACTGAGTTATTGTAGATTTTGAGTTGTTCTTTAAAAATGTCTTTGTGAATTATTAATTTCGTCTTCCTGTATCTCCTCTCTGCTCTCCTGCAGTTCTGCTTCAGACCCTTAATGTCGTCAGTCTTCCATGGGATTTTAGGAGTGGCTTTTAATGTTTTTGTTTTGAGTGGAGCCACTGCATCTATGGAAGACTGAAGTCTGTTATTAAAATGATCAACAATAAAATCACAGGGTGCAGGTAAAATCTGAGCAGGAGTTTGCTTAAAAACATCAATAAAACTTGCAGCCACTTCAGGAGTTAAATACCGCTTCCTCACAGTTCTCACTGAGGCTTCCTGCTGGATTTCACTGGTGACAGTAAAAAACACACAGTAATGGTCTGAGGTGGCTATGTCAACAACAGAGGACACCCCAGTGGACAGACCATAGGTAATGACAAGGTCCAGGGTGTGTCCTCTGTTGTGAGTTGGCTGTGTGACATGCTGCTGAAAATCCATGCTGTTTAGAAGATTTAAAAACTCGCAGGCATAGATATCATTACAATTGTCAACATGCAAATTAAAATCACCAGTAATTAAAATCCTATTGTACCTAATATGAAGAGATGATAAAAGTTCCGAAAATTCTTCGATAAAACAGGAAGGAGGGGTTGGTGGTCTGTATACTGTGACAGTTAAAACAGGTGGGTCTCCAAAAAGAAAAGCATGATGCTCAAATGAACAATATTTACCGAGTAAAATATTTTCAGATAAAATTCTTTTGTGAGCAATCGATGCTGTACCTCCACCTTTCTTTCCTCCCCTGATTGAAAATAAAAAGTTAAAATTAGGTGGAGAAGCCTCAGTGAGAATAGCTGGTGCATCAGAGCCAAGCCAGGTTTCAGTTAAAAACAAACAGGTTAAATCATGGTCTAAAATCAGATCATTTATGATAAAAGACTTATTTAAAAGTGATCTGACATTTAAAAGAGCCATCTTCATGGTTGTGGGTACAATCTTATGTGTGCATGTCATGGGTTTTGTGACTGATGTGTGAATTGGTCGGAGACAACAAATATGCGAGGCACGTGGATATGAATGCAAATGATTTGAATGTCTATTGGTGATGCGGACTGGTATGTGATGCTGTATGGCAGAGAATGATGAGTCAGGGGTGTGGGTGTCCTGGTTCAACCGTCAGCTGGATATGGTTTTGAAAGAACGGAGGGTGAGATCAATGTTCATGCTGAGAAGACGGGAACCACTATTGTTGGGGTGTAAACCATCTGATTTAAAGAGGTATGGTCTATTGTAAAAAGTTGTGAAGTTATCAACGTATGGAATGCTTATGGAATGACAGTATGTTTTTAACCAAATGTGAAGCTGACGGACGCGTGAGAACATGATGTCTCCATAACGGGGTGCAGGTAGTGGTCCAGATACGATACAGTGTATGTTTAACTGTTGGATGGTATGAATCAGATGGATGAAGTCCATTTTCAGAGTCTCTGATTGCTGCAGTTTCAGGTTGTTGGTGCCTGCATGTATGATAAAAGTCTCCGCAGAGGGGTATTTCACAGAGAGTTGGTGGGCAGAGTTTTTAATCTCATTGACGACAGCTCCAGAGAGTGTGTGTGTGTGGCACCTTCTGACCCGGACATGCCGGACAACGGAGTCTCCCACGATGAGCGCGGGCTGCTGCACAGGTCCGGGTCTTCCAGCGGGTCTCCCCGATACAGCAGCGGGGTGATGAGCAGCGGCCTCCGCTCCAGCGGGCTCAGGTGGAGAAATGGGAGCTCCATAGTGATGTTTCCGGGCAGACAGTACTCCAGCGTGAAGACCTGGTTTTTCTGTGGAGAGTGGATCCCCTGAAGCTGGTGAGATCCAGGCTGCGGCGCGCAAGCCCCGGGGAAGCTCGCCTGAGCGTCGGGCCACCGCCTCTTTCAGCAGACGGCGGCGTTTATAAAATACTCCGGTTTATAAAATGCACTGTCACACTGTCATTTCTTTTTTAAATGAGGCTTTTAAGCGGGTTCTGTGGTGATGAAAATACGCGTTTTTTTGGTTGTTTTTTTTTTGTAATTTAGCATTTTACTGGATGCCAATCCTCACTAGCAAACCAATCTTAGTTTGGTGCTTTGTAATTGCTCTTGACGCTTTCATCAGTCCCCACAAATGTAGTGATAATATTTTGCATCCCTGATGTTAGATGGAGTTTCCAGCCAACAGCAGGTACATGTTCTTTTGATTACCACTTAACAGAACTTACAAAGGTGTATTTACTAGAACTAATAGTAGGTGGACTCTTTTGCTCTTCCACTGTGCCTTACCATATAGTCTGCAGTAATCCTGAAGATTTTTCAATGCTCAGAAGTCCACAGAAAACTTTGACCATTAAAGGTCACAATCATTTAAATGTTTGCCAATTCTCCATTAAATATTGTGCATGCTGATTTAGGCTTAAAAATGAACTGTTTTAATCCAATGAGAAGTGACACAAAAGCTTCGACAGAGTTGTGGTAATTTGTCGTATCTGTAAATAATTCAAGCCTTTTAGTGAGACTGTACAAACACTTGATCTGAATGCATTTTTTACTGGCTTGTGTTTCATTGTTTTTTTTTTAACTAATTCTGAGAGTGTTTTATTTATATTTATATATATATTAGGCCTGCACAATATACCGCAAATTTATCGTTATCGCAATATCCAGCTCTGCAATATGCATATCGCAAAAGACGGCGAATATCGCAATAAATCGCAAACCCAAAATGTGTTAAAACAATCTTCTAGCAGCTTGAAGCATTTAACGAATCAAATAAATCCCTTTATGCTTTGACCAATCAGATGGACGCCTTCCCATTGTTGACCAATCAGATGGAGGCCTATTATGTTAACCCTGGTCCTGAAGAGCCTCAACCCTGCCTGTTTTCCAGCTCTCCTTAACCAGCTTGCTGTTGATTGGCTGACTCAAGTGATTTCACATCCTGATTGACTGAACACACCTGATTTTGGTTATCATTATCGAGCAGTCTAGGGAGAATTGGAAAACAGACAGGGTTGAGGCCCTTGAGGACCAGGGTTAGCCACCCTGACGTTTGTCCCCCATGTCGATGAGGGTCATTTGGACTATAATTTTTAAACTGTTGCAATGAAATGGGAATGATGTTTTTGTTTATTTTTCTATTTGTTTATTTACCGCAAATTTATCGTTATAGCAATATTGATCACTAATATCGCATATCGCAAGTTTTCCTCATATCGTGCAGCCCTAATATATATATATATATTTCTTACCCTTTCTTTTCAAGCACTTGTCATACTCAAATCAATACAGAAGATGGTAATATAACAATGTCAGACCCAGAGGATTTGGCCCAAAATTGAATTCACATACTGTGGATCAGCGTCTGTAGCTACAAATCTCTTCACATCAAAGCTGCTGCTTTCCTCTTCTCTTTTAGAGAGCCGAATCTGGCTGTTTCACAGAGATAAAGAGAACAGTTTTTTCCCCCTCCTGTTCCTTTTCAGTCGACTACCTGTTCAAAAGCAAATACTTTCTATCTGATTACGTCTTGTGCTTGTAATTTGTTCAAATCATTAGGGAGCCTTGTTAACCCACCAGATAGATCGTATGAAATGTGATGGAGCCATCACTTGTGAAATGAAATTGAAGACTGTGATCATGCGATAAAAGCTCTCCAGGAAAGTCCCATTTTGGCGTTCAGCAGTTGATGTCGCTGATAAACAAGTTGTTTGCATCTTAAGTGTGAAAGGGATTAATGTATGTAATAGCCATGGGATTTATACATTCCTATTTATCTGTAAATGCACGTTAATTCATTTTAGACAAATGTTATCAATGCCACAACAGATGCTGTCAGTTTTTTATTGGTTGTAATTTTGACCAGAGTTTTATCTTTTTTAAATTTGTGCAGCATTTTTTGAAAAAAACGTCAACAAATTTGTTGAGGTTGTGCAAGACATTAGATTAAGGGATTATGTTGGCTTTGTGAAACCGATGTTTTGTGGCTCCACACCACCTCTGCACTTAAACCTAGCTGGTCGTTTCAATTCTCTAAAGCAATCTAAAATAATCTCAATAAATCTGTTTGTTTGGCTCCTTTAAATACGTTTAGTTCAACGCTTTTGCTATAAACTAACATTTTTCAATGTGTGCAGCACCGAGTCTGTGTGTAGTCCCATTATTCAGCTGTTATCATGAGGCAGGTTGTAGTTGGAAAAACACACTCTGTTTCCCTAAAAGCTGACATTTATTAGAAGAGATCCTTTATCGGTGAAGGGGGTTGGGCGTGGGTTCACGCTTCAACACCCAACAACTGAGCCTCTTCAGCCCTGGATGTGTTTCGGACCTGACTTCCAGACATGCAAAGCTGGCGTGTTGAGGTAGTCAAATGATGGGGGATTTGTCTTTTAGGCACTTTCTTTCCCAGCCATGCAGTTTGTTTATTTTTTAATTTTGGGTTGGCTGTTTATTTGTAAGGACTCTCTTTAGGACAAATCAACTATAATATGATAACGCAGTGGTTTCTGTGTCAGTTCAGGGAGTATTGGGCAGGCTTACAGACATATATCCGGTCTTTATCCAGTTTTTATTTTGAGTTATCAGATTTATCAGTAATCCAATGTTCTTTATCTGATCTTTGTGGTTATCCAGTAATCAGAAATGTAGATTTGTCTGAAAAACCTGTATTTCTTGACTTTTAGCCATGTTTATCCAATTAATTTGGTAGTTTTATGACAGTTTTATGTCAGCTCCTGTTTAAATGAAACGCAGAAGATGAAAGTCACGTAAATGAAATGTGAGACCCCGGGTAGCGTGGTGTATCCAAGACAACCCCTGCCTTCTCCTCACACAGCATTAATGGAGAAAATCATCAACGTGTCGTCTTTTTTACAGCCGTATTAGCTCTCACATCAGCTGAGCTAGCACTATGATGGTCGGCACCACAATGTTTACCAAGAAGGTTTGAAATTAGCAGGAAACATCTTCATGATTGACTTTGCTTGTCATGGTAAGCGAACAAGCAAATCGAAGGTATAGTAGACATGTGGGCGTAGCTCAATTTAGTAGGTGAGATTTGAAAGGACTTAAGTAAAACCTACAATGAAAAACCTTTGCACCAGCTTTTGTTGTCATGTGAAGGACATCTTTTTGAGGCTTTGACTGCAGAGGTCTTTGTTTAGTTTTATACTAAACTGTCAGAGGAGAACAAAGAAAACGTGTCGATTCAAAAACTCTTCATGTTTTCTATTCTCCTGGTTAATCCAATGTATTTTTTTGACATTTGAGACAAGGACCTGGCTTCTTTTGAAAGCCTGGACTCAGAAATCAAAAGAAAAATCAGGGCTACACAAACAATGACAGTAAATGAAAGGAAGCATGAGAGGACGAAAGGAGACAAGGATACAGAAATCTCACTTGCACCGAAGAATCTCCAGCTCTCAAAGAGAGGGTAAAACATTCAACTTTGTATAAGACTTCTCAATTTAAGGTTGTCTTTGTATTTTAGTGGTGACTATCACACACAAACACAATGGAAACATGCTGACATCTAAATAATCCTCTTTTGACATGCCGTAACTTTTCAACCGTTTACACAGTCAATGGGAATCGGCTGATTCTGACATGGAGAAAAGTGGCTTATTACATTGGCTTTGCACTGATATGCAACACATTATCTACGTAAAGTGTTGTGTAACCGTGCAAAGACACTTTTCTCCCAGACAGAATTGGCTGATATCCGTTGATTGCGTAAGCACTTTACTACTGTTAAGTGTTGCATATCATCGCAAAGCTGCTTCATTCAGAATCCACTGGAATTATGGTAATTGCGTAAACGGATGAAGAGATACAGTAGTCGAAAGACTGTCAACACTACGTCTAAAGTTCAAGTATTAAAGGGTTAATGTCCTTAGTTAAAAGGCAAATACTTTCTCGTGTTCCACAGCAGCATGTTTGCCGTCCACTTGAATCTGGAGGTTGGTCATTCCTTGAAAAAATACTTGGACATAATCCATCAAAAGCACAAGTGTTCACAATTGAATATATTGGAGGAAGCAGCTGAGATTTCTTTAAGTTTAATCTTGTAGATGTCAGAAGTGACTGAGAATTTGCCAGCAAAGGCTGATCAACTTCAGAAAGTGGTGCTTGATGTGTATTCCTTAATGTGCTGTTGGGTCTCACCACTATCAGATCTTACACTCTGTTAGATTTTTCATGTTAGGTCGTGTGGTTTGTTATTTCCTGAACTAGTAAGCACTTGGAGAAAATTGACGATGCAGCTTGTGAAAGTTGCCACGGGCTTTGAAGTGTTATTATGTGTCAAGGAAAATGCAACTCTGCACTAGTTCCTACACCACTGATTGGATTTCTCAATTGTGATTTGGCAATCATGGCCGAAAAAACTACACACCCCGATGGTTTGTTGCACAGAGACTGCATTGCCAGAATTTGGTCATATATCTTGGATCTTGGAATGCTAGCCTAGACTCGACTCTCCCACAGCTAAAGGTACATTTGTCAGTGTTATGAGTAGGCACAGTCTGTAGTCAGTCAGAAGGGTTGCATCATTCTATTTAGGTTTAAAATGTTGCTCCTTTTGCTGTTAGCAAAAAGAGACGGACCACAGATTGTCCATCTCAGCTCTTCTTTTTTTGCTGCAGCGTGATACCTTGTCAAATTTCATTAATGTTTGGCATGCTAATTCTTTTAGTACTGTCTTCATTCATCCACTCATAAGTAGCATGACCTCATTCATCCATTGTGCTTCACTTCCCCCTGACACTGGTGATCCTTTTTACTAAGAGGCACTTTCTGACTACTGTTGTGAGACTTGCTTGGTTAGCGTGGTCAAGTAATGTCAAAAATACCTCACCTCTATTTGTATTCACACTAGGAGGTTGGATTTGCATGGGGTTTGTTTTCTCTCATTGTCTGCTTAGTCTGACTCATGGGAAAACTCACCTTGAACTTTAGTAGGAGCTAAAAAAGGAAAAACTAAAGTAAGATGTAAAAGATGTGTTTTTTATGCAACACTGAGCCAACTTGAGGGAAAACCTAATGATCTGTTGATGAAAATATGTAAATAAAAGCTTCAATTGAACAATTTCTACAATATTTTTATTCAAGCGTTCGGTTCCTTCCAGCAGAAACAGCTGTTTTCATATTATGTCTATGTTGAAGGACAAATTAAGTTTCAGAGTTCCAGCAATTTAGATAAAATGGAAGTTGAGATTAAAAATTTGTGATAACAAAATAAAAGAAACAGAATTAGAGATAATTGACCAAATTGAGAAATTAGTTTTCCTGGAAATCAAGGATTTTTTTTTTCAAATGGTAAAACATTTTTATTTAAACATTAGAGAAACTAATACATCAGCGTGACAGTTAAGATGTAACTTTTTAACATAAATATAATTGTCATTTAAATTTGTTTAGGTTTGTCTTCCTGCATGCTATATTTTGGTAATTTTTTTGAGAGCATAATTAAAGGCCGGGATGTAGGGGTCCAAAACTGTTCATTTGACGACCAATGATTTTTTTTTTACACTGGTGTGGTGGGCGTGTCACTGCAGACAGCGGTGATTCTATGAATGAAGGTCACCTGCTCACTAGCATGAATGAACACCAGTTGGAGCGGCTAAGCTGTGGATATGCGCCCTTTGTTGACCGCTAATGCTAAAAAATGCTAAAACTATGATGCAATGTTTTGTTACTTTGTGGCTACTTGTAGATTACCAACTGTTGCTGACAACTTTGTCATCGCTTAAGCAACTCCTTTCATAGCTTTTCATGATAACGCTGCCACCATCATTAATGGTGGACATAATCAATGGCAATAATACCCCGTTTGCTCGCAGCTGAACATGTTTAATGGCCCAGACATGTTGTCGATGCAATTTTAACCGGACAATGTTTTTGTCTTTTTTTAGGTGTTCAGAAGGATGATATACTTCTTTGGTAGGATAAGATTGTGGCAGTCTGCAATAAAGTCAAAAACAAAAAAGACAACAAAAAAAATGATATTCTTTGTAATTCTGTCTTTTAATTTCCTTTTATTTACTTTTCTGTCTTTTTTTTTCTTTGTGTTTTTTGTTTGAAACTGTAGATAAGCCCAAATGGATTTCCGTCACTCTCACCCTGTCTTTTTTTTTTTAATTTTTATGTACTTTTTATCTGTAAATAAATTACTACGGTAAACTAAATGCTCCCACATTTTCAGCTCCAATGCAGTGAACACTACAGTTTGAGGGTCACTTTGTTCTTAAATTGCTGTCGGTCTATTTGACTTTGCCTGCCACTGAAAGGGGAAGGTTACGCTCTCACAGTACATTTATTGCAGTATGAAATGTGTTTGATGGAGGCTTTGAGCTTTATCACCATTTCAACTCAGAAAGTAACAAATGCAGTACTGCCAGCTGTCATCTTCTAATAGTCTTTACAATAAATGCAGTGTATTATATAATGGGCTTTACTGTGTCTGAGCAGCAGAACTAGTCAAGACAGTCTTTTGGACATGTATAAAACATGATTTAGGATTACAATCCCCAGCACTCCTATGCATTCATATAGTTTAAAAAATCATCAGTGAAAAGTTAGATTTTGCTTTAATCATTAGCCTCAAAATGTTTGATTTTTTTTCTTTGTCTTTAAAGTCTAAATCTGTCTTTTTTTCCTCTTTGAATCTTCCTCCCCCGCTCTCTGCACTGAAATTAAAATTGAAACAGTTATGAAATATTTAGTGGCAGTGAAATAAGGCAAATACAGCATTAATTATATCATTTTCAAGATCCTTAAACTGCATTCTCAGATGCTTTATTCTGTTGAAGTCGTCTTTATGCTGTCAAAATGGAAATGACACCAAATAATACTTCTGCACAGTGCACTGTTTTCAATCAATAAAAACGTTGTAATTTTCTCATCTGAACAGGTTTCTGTTTTTGTAAAAAGTGAAAGAAAACTCATTAGATTGAGAAAAAAATGGGTTTGTTTTAACAATATTTAAAATCCTCTGACTGTAGATGGAGTTCTGTTCATCTGTCCTCATGTTTACAGTTAGTATTGTTTTGTGAGCAATAAAGAATCCCTCTATTTTAGTAATGTTCAAATACACGACCACATTTACATAATAGAAGCGCTTTTAGTCTCCTCACATTATTGAACAGCTGTCTTTACTTGCAAAGTGACCTGTTTTTGTCGCAGCTCCCCTGACGGCGCCTCATTAGGTTAGTGTTCAGCCCTGGATGACTCATCTAGGCAGACTGTCACTAGTTTTTAGGAAAAATCTGCATCTTACCACAACTTTGCACTGATAAGAATCAAATGGTTTTTTTTTTCTACCAAAAAGTTGATAATCTTTCTTTTATGTGTTCCCCAGTATGTGAGACTACATCTATTTTGCTTATCAGATGCTAGCTGCAAAGCATATGCTAATGGTACCCCCACCTACATACAGCATTATCTGCACTCTGTCCAATGTGAGATGTGCTTCTCTATCTCTAAATGGTTTATACAGTATTCCAACCAACCAATCAGTTGTTGGAACTGCTTAATAAGGTTATGTTCAATCCTTTGGTTTTCCCCTCAGAATAGCAATTGAAATCTAAAAGAAGGTATAAAACTATCTCTATCTATGGTCCTTTATGGTCCTTGCTCTGCATTGTTGAGACAAGAGACCACTTGAAACCTGATGCACTAAATAGGGCCGCACGATATGAGGAAAACCTGCGATGTGCAATATCAGTGATCAACATTGCGTTGACGACATAACTTGGGATAAATGAAAAGCAAAAATAGCAAAACAACCAAAAACGTCATTTCCATTTCACTGCAACAGAATAAGAGTCAACATAATTTAAATCATAATCCAAATAACCCTCGTCTACATGAGAGGCGAGCATCTAACAAAAAAGGGCTCCATCTGATTGGTCAAATGCTTGAATGGATGTATATGATTCGTTAAATACTTCAAGCTGCCAAAAGATTGTTTTAGCACATTTAAGGTAACCATTTTATTGCCTATTTCACAGCTTGATATTGCAATAAGGATACATTTGTGTTTTATTGTGCAGGCCCAGCTGGAAATTACTGGGTACCATACGATGTGATATGTGATACATTGTTCACGATAATGATACTTTCCCGATACATATTGTGATAATTGATATATATCGTCTCTAACGACTCCCGATATATCAAACTTTAAGAAAGAAGAACATAAATATATCCTAATTTATTTTTTAGTTTGAACACAATGATAAAAGCAACTTGTCTTTTTTTGGTGCAACGAAGAACAGACTTTTGTGTAACATTGCTGAAATCAGTAAAACCATGTCTTTGACAAACAATGACACAATTTGAATTTGAAATATCTGTAAAATTCAGTTTAAACAATAGTGAACATGAACAACAGTGCCATTACTGTAAACAGGATAGAAATTGAATAACTCAAGTAGCTGCTCAGCACATTGGTTTTAACTTTCGTAAAACAAATCCATAGCTATTGCATTATTTAAAAAAAAGCTGTAAATCTGATAAATATACTCCTGTGAACAAATTCTAGTGTCTTTGTAAATAATAAATGACACCATTTAGTGCAAATGTGGTGTAAACAAAAATAAAAATCTCCCAGAAGGAAAAAAAAATCTAGTTGTTGCTAGGAACTTTTTCTTGAGAATGAGCAGTTCAGCATGTTCCGGACTGAGTCAGCTTCTCTGGGCAATAATGACATCTCCTGCAGTTGAAAAAACTCAGCTGCCACACTAGTACCGGGAATACACAAATGCATATGGGCCAGTTTGTAGAGGAGAGGGAACTCATGCTGTTGAGATTTCCACCACAACAGTGGATCTTCAGTGAGAGGCAGAGAAGGGGCATCTTAATATTATTTGATCTATTTCTCCACAATGGAGGTCTCTGATGTAGGGGCATAAGAGGTCTTCTTGAAGGTTTGACCCAGATGATCAACTAGTGCAGACTTTCTTTTCTTGGTGGTGCTTGTGTCACTGCTTGACTGTGGCTCCTCCTCATCCTCCAAATCCTCCTGTATGTCACCACAAGGCACTGGACCCCCTTTCTTTGATTCTGCTGCTTTTGACTTCAGTTTGGCATAAGCGCTTTGCACTTCTTCAGCTGATGGAAGCAAAAGATATTAAAATCTAGGGTCTAGGGCTGAGGACATGCGTAGGAGCAGAGCTGTGACGGTGTGGGATTTTTGATCACCGCTGTGATGAACCAGCAGGGGGAGCGATGTCGCGGTTGAACCCCCCGCCCCCCGCCAAACACAAAATTCGCCGGCGGCCGAGTCGCAAATGAATACAATTACAACGCAGTATTCTTTATTAACAAATAACAATAACAACTATCTAACTAATGAACTAACTATATAGGTGTTGTAGAAGGATGTGTATGTGTATCAGTGCGCTGCGTGTGTTGGAGGAAGGAGATTACAAAAGTGTGTTGGGGGTGCGTGTTGATTCTTCTGCAGCGGACCGCTGCAGGCGAGGCTTCACCTGTGCTCTCTGGTACAGACATCTTCTCAGAATATTATATGTTGCTCAGTAATAAACGAGACTGCAGACACTTGTCATCTTTCCGGTAGCCATTAGCCTAGCAGAAAAAGTTAATTATCAGCAAAGATGAATGTGTTTAATGTGTTTATTATAGTTTCAATAACGCACCATATGCAGAACTTAAAAATAAAAAGTTCAAAAAAAAAAAGTGAGGCGATGCGGTCATCAATACCGCGGTGATGAGGTTATCGTCACACCCCTACGTAGGAGATATCTCTTTGATATCTCTTTGAAAGGTCTTGATTTATTGCTCCCTGAATCTCTAAAACCTGTCCATACTTTGGACTCAACTGCTTTAAACTTGATTAGGGTTGTGCCGATGGACGATATCATCGTCCATCGTGATGGGTGACTGACATCCCGATGGAGAGACCACCATCGTGATGCCACGCCCCCGCCACGTTGCGCGTCGACACCATAAGCCGCGGTTACATGTACAAAATATCCTGATGGGATCAATGGTCGGATTAGAATCCAACCGTGTACATGGGCCCAGAAAATTTTTTTCAGAATATAAAAACGTTCACTAAGGTCACAATTTCGGTCGGAATAAATCATTCGCACACGCGCAGTATTCGCACATGCGAAGTTTGAAAACCGGAAGAGGATACAACTTCCGCCGAGCGGCTTTTTTTCCAAACTTTATTGAAGGTAACAGTTCAATACAAAACGATAACAGCGCCGAGCGGCTATATACATTGACGTCAGCTCGGTAAAATACGAGACGATCTTCTAAACGTGCTTTTAATAATGTTACGGTTATTATGAAACACCTGTTCGCTCATCATTTGAATTTTAATCCGTGTGGTCAGTGCTTTTTCTGGACGTAGCCAGGATTAGCAGTATGCTAACACACGGGCTAACAACATGATTAGCTTTGGAGCTGCGGGACGGATCGCAGTCTTAAATCTCCCACACATACCGCTCATGTACCCCCCCCCCCCCCCTTCCCATCAAACATAAAGCTGTAAATCCGCGCTCCGCCGGTCCACTTCGCTAGTTAAGTGCGGGAGCGGACTACTTCTTTTCTATTTTGCTTGTTACTTTTTCTGTTAAAGTCACTTCCCTCAGTTTATACTGGATCATCGCGGATTAACCATTAGTTGGGAAATAAAATGAAAAAAGCAAAATAACGAATAGCAGTTATATAAGAACGAAAAATGTAAAAATACCCCCCCCCCCCCCCCCCCCCCGACGATGTCATCGTCCATCCCGATGGTTGACAGCAAACATCGTCAACGGCCAAATTAGGGGACATCGCCCAACCCTAAACTTGATGCTCTCGCTTTTTTCCTTGTTTTTCTCCTCCGACATTTTTGTGTGAATGTGCATTCTTCTTTGTCTGCCTGTGATGGCCCCTGATGTCATGTAATTTTTTTCTGTGCGACCCTGTACCAAATGACCCACAGACCGGTACCGGTCCGCGGCCCGGGGGTTGGGGACCACTGCACTTGAGCACAGGTGGGCACTGACGGCCACATTCCTGTATGTTTTTCCACATACTCTGCTCTAGCATGTTCTAATTGGCTGGACACGCCTCAACCATGTAATCAGTCATGATTTAGCCTTGGATATCTGGAAATCATCTATACACACCTGCCCTCGAGGCCTGGAATTGCCCACTCCTGCACTAGAGTGCTTGGAAGCCGCTCTAAGCAGAGTAGTTAGGTTTTAATCTACACACTGCAGATGTTGTATGTAACATTACTTTTTACTTAACTCACTTTAAAAAAAAAAGTGTAAAAAAAAAACCCACAACTCTTAAAAGGGAACTGTGTAAATTCTGCAGAGCAAATCCCTCCAGTGTCTTGGTTGTAGCATGTGAGAAGATCTGTAGGAGTCGTGGCACATATCACTGTCCTCAGTGGATCAAAGACTAAAATATTTTATAAAACACCAGCATCATCAGTAAAAAAAATACAATGAAAAAGCAACTGAATTACACAAAATAGTCCAACTTGTTATTAAATCCTAAACTTGTATTGATATAAAGAAATTAAGTTTCATTTTAGTACTGACACCGATGATGTAAACTATTGAGAAAGGTTATGTTGAGGCATTGAACCATAAAAGCATTTTTAGTTTATGGACTACGAAAAGATTATTTGTTTGAACTTATTCTATACAGTTTTAACACTGCATGCTAAAACTATGCTGTCTGGTTGCATGACTAGAAGAATAAACAGTAGTTTCAGCCGTTTAGTTTAGATCAAAAATAGAAAATTTAGCACAAGATACCTTAACTATAATAAAACACAAACAAATGCTCGTTTTTGTGTTATTTCAGTGTTGTGTTTTCACTTACAAAATGTCTAAACAATATTTACTCATGTAAAACAAATACTGATAGTTTTTGGCCTGCAGTGAAAAGAAAATGGGAACTCATCCCTCAAGTTTGGCATTAACAACTACCATTTTGCTCTGTAACCACAAATGGCCCGGCTTCAACTTTCTGTGAGAAATGGTTGCCATCTCTGGGAACTGGCCCACTCATGTATCAATCAGTGTTTTTAAAATGACATAGCTGCTCAAAAAATGTAAGAACGCAGTTAAAATATATTTATATTGGCATAGTAAAAAGACAACTTGGAGTGCATAGGAATTGAGGTGCTCTATTGCCTTTTACTGCATTGGTCAGTTGACTTGCATCTTCGCCTGTTGTTGACTGCCTGGTTTACTGATTGTAATGCATCTGTGGATATGTTTTGTTTTTTGAAATTTATTGTTCAGTATCTTTATACTCTTTACATCAGTTGGTGATGAAAAAATATCCTTGCACTTTTCAAGAAAAATTATTAAAGTGATTTAACATCCCCAAGTGGAATACCAAACTCAACAAACTCAAATATTTCCAGTAAAAATGTCAAATTGTCCATGAAATGATGGAGTCATCAAATATTTTGTGACTTACTTCACTAGTCGATGTAACCAATCTCAACTGACAAAGTTCAGATTTAATGAGGCTTCAGAATGTCATCTGCATTCCTTTTTGATTCACACAGTAACCTGACAATGTGATGGAACAGAATGTCTTCATTTCACACCCATTACTATTATTCCTTCTCACAGCTATGGAAAATCAAAAGGAAAATGAATCAATACAAGGAATAAAGACCCCAAACTAGCCCAAAAAAAGCTACAATTCAGAGGAAATGGTTTGTTAGTGCTTTGACAAGAATCTGCTGTGTGGCTGCAGGGAGAATATTTGTGTATTTCTGCTGTTAGTGCCTCTGCCATTACACTTGTTAACCTCAAGAAAAGCATTCTTAGTGACGTCTGTCTAAACGGCTGGAGGTTCAGTTTTGTGGCTTTAACATAAATGGTTAAGATTTTTGCAGCAAAACCTAAAAAACGACTCTCTTTGTAAATACATGCTTCAAGCTCAGCCTTTTTTCCATTTTTCTCCTAAAATATGTATTTTAGTTTAAAAGTTAAGACATGATCCATTCAATGTGCAGTTATCTTGTTGAAATTTGCCTTATCTGAAAACTCTATTGCAGATTTTGTTTAAAATGTGTCATAAATTGACAGCCTTACTTTAAAATGTACAGCACATCAATTTAGTAGCCCTATCACTGCTGTCATGCTGTTAAATTCTCTGCTGAACTATAAATCCGTTTCCATACTGTAGGCATCTTCAACAGAAGCAGGGAAAGAATTCACCGGTGAGGCATAAATCTAGCCGGCATTATTAAAACTCAAGTCAAATATTGAGTCTCTCAAATGTGTGAATATATTAGACTTAATAGGGTAGTGATAAAGAGAAGCTTGTGTGTCATTGGTTTGCATTTAGGTTGCCTAGTTGTTTTTATAATTCCCTATAATTTGACTCTAAAAAATTTGCATGAAAAATAGGATTTAAGTGTCTTTTGAGGCACCCAGTCAGATTTGACTGACATAAATGTAGTAGATTAACGGTTCAGAAGAAAAGCAAACCAGACTGCCTTTTAGAATTGTAGATAAAGGATTCAAGGAGAAGCGTTAGATTTTTGTTTTTTTTGTTCCAGCCTTTTAGCTATCTAGGTCATAGCCATCTTCATGCATTGGGAGTGGTTGTAGATATCCCTGTAATGGATGAATCAGAGGCCATAGTGACGGAAACTGAAAACTGTAAACAGGTCTTTTAGATGTCTGAACAAGGTGGGTGGATTTATAAAGTAACAGTTGGTGTGGCTATGAGTGTTTCAGAGGGATCTGTAGCTATTTAGCAGCTAAAGCTTATGGAAGCGGAGCTCCAGCTGTTTCATGTGTCAGACTTGGAGTGAAGACAGTAAAGCAAAGGTGTGACACAAATTAGCCGTTATAAAGTGTTACATGAATTACAGGTTATTCTCAGGGTGTGACACTTTAGGCCTGAAAGTGACGACAGACATTTAAAAGTTCTGAGTAGATGAAGTGTAAAAAGACATTCATTTGACATATCTAACCACCTTTTTTTCAATGCATTTTGTTTCTATCGTTGACTGTGTTGACAGCACAAATTGACACCCATGTCTATATAAAACGGTGGTTGGCCTCAGGGGATTGTTTATATTACTGTTGGTTCAAATATGCCGTAAATGATGTGACTTTGTGTCTTTCAGGAAATGAACAGAATTTCAGGAAAATAAATGTGTTTGTAGGTTTTGTAGATGTCAAACCATTTATTCAGTGGTGAACAAAATTGTTGGTCCCTCTCAGTTAAAGAAAGTAAGTCCACAATGCTCACTGAAATGACTTGAAACGTTCAAAAGTAACAATAAATTAAAATTTATTGAAAATTAAATAATCAAAATCAGCCATTACTTTTGAGTTGTTGATTAACAGAATTATTTTAAAAAAAACTGTTGAAATAGGGCTTGACAAAAATAATGGTACCCATAACTTAATATTTAGTTGCACAACCTTTTGAGGCAATCACTGCAATTAAACGGTTTCTGTATTTGTCAATGAGCCTTCTGCACCTGTCTACTGGTATTTTGGTCCACTCCTCATGAGCAAACTGCTCCAGTTGTCTCAGGTTTGAGGGGTGTCTTCTCCAAATGGCGTGTTTCAGCTCCTTCCACAGATGTTCAATGGGATTCAGATCTGGGCTCATAGAAGGCCACTTCAGAATAGTCCAATGCTTTTCTCTTAGCCATTTTTGGCTGTGTGTTTTGGATCGTTGTCCTGTTGGAAGACCCATAACCTGCGACTGAGACCAAGCTTTCTGACACTAGGCAGCACATTTCTACTCAGAATGCCTTGATAATCTTGAGATTTCGTTTTACCTTGCACAACTTCAAGAGACCCTGTGCCAGATGCAGCGAAGCAGCCCCATAACAGGACTGAGCCTCCTCCATGTTTCACAGTAGGGACATTGTTCTTTTGGTTGTATGCTTCATTTTTGAGTCTACGAACATAGAGCTGATGTGCCTTACCAAAAAGCTCCAGTTTTGTCTCATCTGTCCAAAGGACATTTTCCCAGAAGCTTTGTGGCTTGTCAACATGCATTTTTGCAAATTCCAGTCTGGCTTTTTTATGATTTCCTTTCAACAGTGGTGTCCTCCTTGGTCGTCTCCCATGAAGTCCACTCTGACCCAAACAACGACGAATGGTGCGATCTGACACCGATGTACCTTGATGTAGGAGTTCACCTTGAATGTCTTTGAAGGTTGTTCTGGGTCTCTTTGGATACAGTTTGAACTATCCGTCTACTCAATTTGTCATCAATTTTCCTCTTCCGGCCACGTCCAGGGAGGTTGGCTACTGTCCCGTGGGTCTTAAACTTCTTAAATACCCATTGTGACTTTTTGTAAATGTCCACAGTCTCTTAACTTATTTGGTCTTTTGATATTTCTGATGGAAAGCAAAAAAAAAATTGTAGTGAGGCTTCAGTTTGATCAGGGTTAACTTTGACATTTGCTGCGTTGTCGGAATGAATAATGTATGACATTATGCCAAAACTGGAGCTTCGTCCTGAGTCCTGTTGGGTTTTAAAATGGACGCTCGGGCCTCTCAGGAACCAGTCATTGTGGCATTGATTCTGGAAAACGTTCATGTCAGTGATGATGCCAGTTGATGCTGGTTGATTTGTCCTCTGTTATGCAGCTGCTGGGAGAGAGTCAATCGCCAGTCAACGTTTTAGCAGCAATACAGGTGTTCTTGATGCACACAATACTTATGTATATTTTGCTCATTCATGGCCCACTGTCTTAATCACTTTAACCTATGTTGGAGCTTTAGCTGTGTATTTCTGGAATATTTGTTGCTTTATTACAAGTTTCTGCTGTGAAAAAAACAAAACAAAAAACATGGCTTTGACTAGTTTCTCATTTTGAAATATTCATAAAAGTTCAGTGTAGACACCATTAGCCTGACTGAATGACTTGTGCGTGCTGATGGGTATTTCAGGTTTTAGCAGGAATTTGTTGGAAGCAAGCCTGGCTTGCTGCCTGGTCAGGAATGGATACAATAAGAGTCCACAGAGGACCCTAGTGAAAAATTCTGTCTTTATCTTTGCCTGCTGGATGCTTGCAAATGCACTGCAGTCATTCTCAAGAGACCGACTGCTTCTTTGCAGCCTGCCTCATTTTTTCACAACCCTGCAGTCCTATATTTGTAATTAGTTGTAAAGGCGACGTGGCAGCCGTATTTTCACAGACCTTTTCAAAATATTGGCTGTGTATGAAAAATAAACATCATGAAATATTGAATAAAGGGGAAACTATTTTCCATGAAATGTTGAAAGGATGCATGTTTGCTCCACAGAACAGTATTTATGAATATCATCAAAACTACTATGAACATTAAAGCCTAAAAACTTACATTTTTAAATGTGTAAATGAAGTATTGGCTTTGTTCAACAACAATGTTCTTTTAGTTTACACATACTCAAATAATAGTTGACGGGTTGGTGTATAGGGTATAAATTGGAATATCTAACTTCACAAGACAGTTTCATAGAAAGCTACAACTCCAACCTTTATTAAAAATGTCCCCCCTTTATAATTTTAAACACACATTATTTTAAATCATAGAATGTATAATAAAACTAAATGATATTCAATGCAAGTTTCAGCATCAGGATAAGTGGGCTGTGACACAGTGAAATCATCAGACCATCCTTGCTCAACAATATTCCCAAATAAGTGATAAAGAGTAACTTTTTACTAATGTATATAGTTACAAAGAGCTATGGGAGTTCGTGTTTTTCTTCTGGATGGGTTTCTCGTTCTCGGAGTCTGACATCTACAGTACCCCACAGTTCCCCAGAAACTGATAGCTGCAGAAAATGTTGCTGGACAGGTTCTGATTTAGTTCTTAAATGCTTGGATTCCAGTGTAGCGCAGTATAGTTATTGAAAAGAAGACAGTTTTGAAAAGATGATAGAACTGCTCACTTTTACACTTTGACTGGTTCTTTTTAAGCTACATCCACACCACCTTCTGCAATATATGTTCCAGCGACAACTTTCAATGGCAAGTCTATGTAAATACACGTACATGTGTCAAGGTACCTACACACCGGCCCGCCCGTGTGTTGCTCATTCAAGCGGTGTTCATGGTTTCGTGAATGCGCATTCAGCCATGGAGGTTCACACATCGGACAAACGGGAAGCAACAGTGAGCTGCTGCTTCTTCTGTCTATTTACACATACTTTTTACTAGTGCTAGGGCTTGATGTGAAATGTTGAAGTGGTGCCAATCCTGCAAATCTTGTTCCTGGCTTTTTCTTTCACAGCTGTTTTCCGGTATGTGATAGACTTGATGTCCTACAACTCCAGACGGGTAGAAAAGCCACAATCATTAATTTCTCCTTCGTGATCATTTTGACAACGGTTGGTACTTCAGAGTTATGAAAACGGTGCTACCCATACGTTACTACCAAATCAGAGTCCCTAATCGGTCACAGTTCAGCGTTTTCAAGATATAGCAACCAAGAATCACGATCAATGAAGGCCCATTCTGTACGCAGAGCCCACAAACTGACTTAAAAACATGCATAGCGACTAGTGAAAATTGGACTTTTCTGAACGTCGAAGCACGAAATTCAGGTTGGCGTGCGTTTACATAGACTTTTCATTGAAAGTGACATTTTAAATGTGAGTCGACAAGGCCAGAGTGTTGGTACCATAAGGTTTCCACGTTCAAAACTCTTGCGTTCGTGCATCACAATGCAAGTTTCTCTGGCCATTTTTGGGTTCTATGTACAAAACACGTGCCCTTTTGAACACGCGTGGAAAGTTAAATCTGGTTGAACATTGACCAACCAGGGACTTTGTTGACGTTATTTCTTTCTTTCTTGGAGTCTGTTTAGAGAGCCCTCGTTTTACATATTTTATGACAAAACCTAAAGGAATTTTTAGTTCTTTTCAAGAAGGGTCTCTACTTGAAGATGAAATAAATTTTATTTTAATAATCGGGTCCAGTTTTATACAAAAAACCTAGACGATCAAAATAAGCAGTTATAAAAATCAGCACCAGCGTTAGATCTAAAAGCTCTAAGCCTTTTTAATAAATAAAAGCTCGAAAAGCCCGAATATCTCCACCCCAATCGATGTTTCTGCAGGCCCTGCACCAATGTGTATTGAAACGGGGGACCTCAGATTATTGACTGGCTAGAGCTGAGGTAATTAGAAGTTTTCTGAGAATGGTACTCGCTGGCTTTTGTAATTCAGAAATCAGGATGGAGTGGAATGGCTCAGCATGTTAATGGAGCTGCTCTGGTTTCTGCTGGAGGCCTCTTTTGAGCAGAGGGAAAAATCAATCTGGCACCTTATCAGGGTTTTAAGATTGCTGCTTGTGAACACTGGCCAGTGTGTGTGTGTTTTTGTCTTTTTTTCGTCCGCTGCCTCGGAAGCTGCCCTCATTTGGATTTGTTTTTGTTTTCTTTCTCTTAGATGAACAGCAGTCTTTTGTTTACTCCCTAGTAATGTTGGCTGATTATCTTTGCTGTAAATTATTGAAAGACTTTTTAAGGAATTGATTTGGACAAATTGTAATAAATGCTGTTGGATTATTAAAGTGTCATGTTGGAATGTTCTTACTATATGACAATAAATGCTTTTCCATTTTTGTTTATGAAATTCACAGAATTGGAAAATATATATATATTTTTTTATTAATATTACCTTTTTTAATGCATGAATATTCAGACTTTTATAAGCAATTGGTGATTAACTGAAAATATTTCACATACTTATCTATCATACCTATTTCATATACTTATCTAGGCATGTGAAATTTGTTCTCCGCATTTGACCCATCCCCTGGGGGAGCGGTGAGCTGCAGATACAGCCGCACTTGTAAAAAGCGCTTGTGAACCATTTGGTGGTTTAACCCCCAATTCCAACCCCTTAGTGAAGGGCTATCAAACTCATTTTCACTGAGGGCCACATCAGCATAGTGGTTGTCCTCAAAGGGCCAGATATACCTTAAACATGAAACTAAATATAATGAAAAATAAATGTAACTACTCCTTAATGTTAAATAACTCATTATTTATTTATTATAACTTTTTAAAGTGACAATTACACTTGCCTAGAAAACATATGTTTGCTTGTTACTTTAGCATAAATCCTTTTAAATTTGATTCTGTCAGGTTAGGTTATATAGACAGTGTTTACGGCCTAATGTATAGTTCCCCAATCTGATATTTCAAGTCAGATTCCCCCTAGATATGAATAAATACACACCAATTTTTATTTTTTATTTTAAGAAATTAAAAACTTTTCTGCTCTTGCGGGCCACATAAAATGACATTGAGGGCCATGTTTGGCCCCCGGGCCTTTAGTTTGACACTAAGGCTTAGTGTCAAGCATGGAAGCATTGGGTCCCATTTTTAGAGTCTTTGGTATGATTGCGCCTGGGTTTGAACTCACGAACTTTCAGTCTTAAGGCAGACACTCTTCCACAAGCCCACTGAGCTGGCGACAGAAACAGAGTAACGTTAACACACGGCAACTCATTAATGTGGTACACATTGCTCGCACACTGTTTTCCTGACAATCTATGTCATAAACAGTTATCAGTGTACCGTCATAGCTGTCGTCTCCTCAGTAACCGCCTTGCAGCAAGCCTCCTTCGTACCAAAGCAGCAACTAAAGTATTGTTCAAATCAGAAATGTTCGGTAGAGGGCAGTCGAATACAGACCAAAAGTAAGGTTCAGGACTAGGCCTGCATAATATATCGCAAATTTATCGTTATCGCGACATTAAGCTGTGCAATATGCATACCGCAAAAGACGGCGAAAATCGCAATAAATGGTTACCTTAAATGTGCTAAAACAATCTCATGGCAGCTTGAAATATTGAACAAATGAAATAAATCCCTTTATGCATTTAACCAATCAGAAGCACCCGTTTACGTTGTTGATCAATCAGATGAGCCCTTTTATGTTTGATGTTTGCCTCCTACGCCGACGAGGGTCATTTGGAGTATAATTTTTAAACTGTTGCAGTGAACACGGAAATTATGTTTTTGGTTGTTTTGATATTTGTTTATTTACCGCGAATTATATCGTTATTGCAATATTAATCACCAATATCGCATATCGCGAGTTTTTCTCATATCGTGCAGCCCTTTTCAGGACTGAATCTGGACCAAATTGAGCGGACTGGATCTGGACCAACGAACCTTTCCAATCTGAATACACCCTAAGATATTTTGTTGGTGATTGCTGGGAACTTTTACTTCCAGTTGTTGCCAGACCATATCACCAAGGTACAGGCTGACTCACATGCTTCTGATTTTCATCAAGTGGATGGGCAGGGTTCATTCTCTGCTAGTAATTAGTTCTAGAGCTCAACCCATTTATAAAAAGGTTACCATGGAGCTCTCCATATGGGACCTGCAGAAACGTATGCTCTTTGCTCATCATGTCTCCACTGGTTCAGTGTTATTTTTCTTCATATTGATGCTACAAACCAGGTTGATCCTGATTTACATATAATTATCTATACATTTGAATTGATTGATAAGCTTATCACATAATAATACATAAGAATTGCGCTTAAAAAAATTAGGTCAAATTTATCTTTGTACAAGTATATTAAAGGGAACCCAACAGACTGGAATTTATTTTGCCCGTTATAATAATTAACAGTATTATTAAAAATCATTGTGAAATCTTAACAGACATTTGACAAATAAATATACTTTTAAATATAGCCAGTTTGAGATTCCTTACAAATGCAGTGATGATTACAAGGCAATCAACAAAATTTCTAACAAAGTTCTTTTTCCAATTTAGAAATTGTATTTGTTTATGTTGTGTCATTATTGCATGTGTGTATTTGTTGTAAAATTCAGCTTAAAAATGTCATAGCTTCCTGTGAACCTTTTAAAAACTAGACTTTTCTTTCTGTTAATACACGTTTACAAAACTCTTCTTGCTGTACTGTTTTTTTATAATAAAAAAAAACAATTGGAAATGATCTGTTGATCACTTTAAGCTAATAGACTCTTTATACCGTTTTCTTATTACACTTTTTTCTTGGAAGAAACTCACAGAAAAGCAGCTGCAGATCATCTCTGCTCACATATAAAAATACAACTTTTTTAGTTAAATGTTTTCATCTTATCTTAAATCTTTTTTTAAATATTAGTTCAAACTCCAAAGAATTTTGGCCAAGATATTTGTGCAGTGAGACCCTTTATACCAACAAATGGTTATTTTAAGGTAACCTATTATCCTTTCACGGATCTTAAGTTAAAACTTGATTATAACAAATGGATGTTTCTTTTAACAATTTCTTGACTTTTTGTAGTGGTTGTTTTTGATGTAGCATTTTTTTGTTTTGTTTTTCACAGATTTAAAATGAACACTTGGAAAAGAATACCCCAATTAGGCTAAGGTCTAAATAAGTGGTCAGACCTCCATCAGTTTTTGTACTAAAGAGAACTGACATGAATCATTGTTCATTGAAAAAGGAAAATCACATTGGTTAATCAGTACAGAGAATTGCAAAACTTGTAATCTACTTCTTGAATAAACTTCATACCTGAAGAAAACAGTTGGACTATAATGTATAAAAATAACAGAGAAAAATATGGACAGGAAGTCAGGAACTATGTTTGTGACTTGACTGTTTGAAAAAATTGTCAAAAGATGATTGAAAGCCAACAAAATTCACAATCACCACTTAAACAGAAAAACAAGCAATCAAAAACTAAGTAAAAACGATTATCAGTGATTATAATACATAGGCTTAGGGAAAGTTATTGATGCTGAAACTTACTCTTGGTTGTTGTAAGAATATTTATGATAAACTGCCAGGGAAAAAAACAACATAATTTTTTCATTTGTAGTCACTGATATTGTAAAGCTGCATGTCTTTGCATGAGAGGTGAAAGTCATCACATTATAACTTACTACTTTTTATTTTTAAGAAGTTGATGGGATGTTTGTAGGACATATTTATGATGACGATTGCTATTATAGACTAACTAACCTTTGTATCCATAGTATTGTTTTTTCACAACACATTTTGTTGCATTTGCATTTGAAATTATAAATACAGTAGCAATTTCCCAATATTTGTGCTAGTTTTCTATATGTGTAAATGATGTGTTTATTAGAAGCATTTGTCTCTAAATACATGGTTATTTAAGCACTTGTATTTAGAGACAAAAAAATTAATTACGTGTTGAAACTAAAGATGGATCTCATTTGATAAAATTCAGTGCCGCCTGACATGAAATTGATTTACAGTCACAACCACATAGTTCCTGGCAAAAGGTCAGCATAAAACTGGATCTGTGCAAAAGCAGCAACCTCTCCCGGGAGGTGCACAGCCTCCTTGTCCATCTGAATGCAGCATTCTGGGAAATGTCTTGTGTCAGGCTTTTTGAAAGGGGTCTTGCACTGCAATTTTAGCTAAAAGCCGTAAAGTGGGTATAGAGCGGACACAGTTACAGCCTTGGCTTTGTGAAATAGACATCACCACTGTTTACTAGTGAAAGCTGCTTCTTTCTTGCCCCCTCCTAACCTACACTAACTGCTGTTCTTTTAGGAAGCAATCTGGGAAAGATAAGCATGCTTCATTTGAATATAGGAGTTTTTAAGTTTATATTCCGTATATTTTTGAGTGAGACATGAACCGATCTTTGAGCAATGTCAAAAAATCATATTGGAGTTTTGAAATAATCCTATCTTTAACCGGGAATTGTGCCAATGTAGTGTTTCTTTGATTAAAAAGAAAACTGGTACAAGCCAGGGTTTGTTTCTTTATAGGCTAGTTCATTTGAGGGAAATGAACTGAAACGCAGTGAAACGGGGACAAAGCTGCACATGTTGCCAGACACTCTGGAGACTCAGAATGCATTAGGATTTGGTCTTACAAACTCCACTAAAATGAGCTGTTTTTGGTGTGGGATTACATTTATTTTTGAAAAGTGAGTGTTTGCAGTAAAGTTGATGTTCCCACAAAACAGTTGTCTTAGTGCTGTGAGCTTTAGTTTGATTTTGTTGTGGTCAGTTAAGTACCAGTTGACTCGTCAAATTTCTTCTCAATCAAATTGTTCTATTGTTATTTACCAAAAGATTAGAAAATGTGTCATAGCATAAATGTTACCGACAAAACTACTTTTCCTTCCATTATCATTGAATTGTTGCGTTGAGCTGTAGGACAGGCTAAGGAAGAAGGTATTGCAAAAAGTATCAATTTGTGTATATAATTTCTGAGATTGTCTATCCACTAGAAAATGAGATTACATTAACGCAAATTATGTACGAATAGTTGAGCGGATCTTGATAACCCAATTTTTTTAGAGCTAGATCTGTCGACTCGCTAAAAATCAATACGATTCAGGCCTGTTTGCTGTCATATTGATCCTACCTCTGTCTGCAGAGCCTTTTGTATTCAGGCTACTTACCATTAATGTTGCTGAGAGGGTAGACGAGGACTTTAGATTCAAGCGATCATTTTTATTTACAAATGTTTGCTGATGCTTGGACAAAACAAAAATGTTCTTCAGTCCTTTAAAGCCGTCTTTGCTGGCGTCTTCCTGCTGAAACCAGAAAGACTAATTGTTATTTTATTAGTATCCATCTGTCATAGGGATTGGGAACATAATCAATATTTTAAAATATATATTGCACTTCTATGTGCTGCACAAATATTGATATGCTGGTGCCTGATAATGTGTGTGTGGGGGGGAAAGGTCTCAAAAATTGTTAAAGACAAGGAAAGAGAAACCAGCAATAAGATATAAATAAATCCTTGCTCCAAAATTGTTAGATGCCGAAGTCACTTTTAGACACAAAATCTGGACATTTTTTTCTAAATTGTAAATGATTGACTTCTAACAATAATCAAGTAGCCATTAATTATAAACCAGTTTCTGTTTAGTAACTGTTGTTACAGGCCATGTAATGCAATAAGGACCATATGGTTTTGAAATGCCCTTCAGTTTCCAGTCAATATACTATACCCAGATAGGTCAGATATATCTAGCATCTGCTTGGTTTATTGATATAATAAATTGTGTAAATTATCATCTTTGTATTCAACAACCTGGTTTGCTCTCATGACGCACACTAGGTCAGGTTTAGAGCCCTCATGTTAATGCAGTATGGCTATTGTGCTGTTGAATTAATAAGTCACAACTTCAAAAACCATGTGTGATGCCCGTTTATTCTTATTTATCAACAGCAACACTGTTGGCAGTGCCTTCTAAAAAGAGAGCCTGTCGTTCAGAACAGTGGGGCCACCTTGGCTGTCAAAGGAGGATTTGGGCTACATCTCCCATGGTTGCCATGACAACTGTGGGAAGTGATTATTTAAAAAAAGGGTTTCAGACTACCACTGCCGGACCAGTGGGCATTAAATACTGGTTGATGCAGTTAGCGTGACAGAAGTACATGCCAGCAACGAGAAAATGTGTTTTTTTCCCGTTTTGTGATCTCCACAGTAAAAGCAATGTTTATGTTGGGTGATGGATGCTGTTGTTCCGTGTCTGAATTATTGAAGTAATTTTTTCTTTCTCATTTTGTTCCCTCCAGGGCAAAATGTGGTTAAATGGGACAGGAACGAGTGGACCGTGAAAATTCTTTAACCCTTGCCCTTGAGTCCCAACCATCTGAGAGGGTGTCGGACCTCACTGAGGCAATCCTGGGCCGTTGGCACTAAAATGTCCCTAAGTGGTGGCACTGCAGGCGGGAAAGGTGTGGACTCTAATGCGGTGGACACTTACGACAGCGGGGATGAGTGGGATATCGGTGTTGGAAATCTGATTATTGACCTTGACGCTGACTTAGAAAAGGATAAACTTGAGATGTCTGGCACCAAGGACGGCATGGCGGCACCACCCAGTGCAGTGGCAGCACTGCCCGACAACATACGGTTTGTTAGTCCAGTGTCCGGCTCCCAAGGCAAAGAAAGCAAATCAAAATACAAGCGCAGCAAGAACTCTAAAGACAATAGTAGCAAAGCGTCGGCTGGAGATGTCGGCAAAAAGGAAGCTACAGGGCGGACTCAAGGGGAGCCAACGGGTGCGGCAGCAACTACAGGTGCTGCCAGCAACAATTCCACCTCTGGAAAGAACATGGAAAAAGGAGGCAAAGCCTCTAGAGGTGTTCTCAGTGGTAAAAAAGATAAAGAGAGTGCAAGTGGGAAAAGTAAGAAAGACAAAACTGACGGCACCCCAATTGTGGCAATTGGGGTCACGGAGAAGGACGTGTCTCAGGCCCAAGTTGCTTTGGGAAATAGCCGTAATTCATCGTTCGAGAACACACAATCAACGGACTTGGCCGATGCCAATCAAATGGGAAATATTGCACTTGAATCTGTTGGGATAGTACCAGCATTGACCGCAAAAACCGAAGCGGAGGAGGTGGAAAATGGGAGTAGTGAATGCAAAGCGTTGAAGAAGGTCAAGAACGAGAAGGTAATTGTTTTTATATTTTATGCTCACATCATGACAAGGATTTGTTTTGTCATTTTTCAATTGTCTTTCTTTCAGTTTGTTGTGGAACATGTCCGAGTAACAATATTTTTAATGTCTTATGTATTATTTGAAAAGAAGCAAAAATCACAGCCAATCTAACCAATCAGTAGTTTACTTTCATTCCATGTTGTGCTACAAACAGTGTTGGCATAAAGAAAACTCATTTTGATTACTTGTGTTGTTTTCCAGAAGTCTTTGCTGTTCATGTTTTTGAAAGTGTTGGCTTTCACCATTTTCAACGTAACACAACCAGGTCCTTTCTAGCTGAGACAGTCTGTTGCTTAGACCAGGCATTGAGATACACTCTATTCTCCAAAGCAATATGTCATGTGTTGCATAAAGAAGACATACTGCTGTTACGTCTTTTATTACCATACAGCAAATAAGGGCACACGTGACAAATATGATGTTAAGACCAGCTCCAGAAAATGCTTCACGCTGGGTAGGTGTGTTTTTCCTTTTAGAATATATTCATACAAAAGAAAGCTCTGTCGCTTTTGTGTTTTATACAGTACGTATTCCATGCTGCATATTAATAATTCACTTGAAAGACACTCCATTGTCACATAAACTGTGACATTGTGACACAACACAATAAATTGTGTCACAACAGCAGACGTGGCTAAATAATGACATTGCCAGCTGCAGACTGAATTCACTGTAAAGACGTTAATGTCATGCTCTACTTTTCCTACTCGAAGAATTTAAACTCTTCAGACTGCCAGGGTATCTGCTCACCCACACTTATCTTGTTCGCTTGGAGTTGATCTATTGCTGTGTCTTATTGTACGCCTCATGGCAGCCTTTTCATGCTCAAGCAGTATAAAAGACATCCAAGCAGGGAGGTGCTGAGGACTGTTTTTGTCTGTCATCGTGTTCCATTCTTAATCCCACAAGCCCAGCAATGGCTGGCGGAGCAGTGTGTGGGGGAGGGAGCTGGTGCACAGCACGCCTTCATGGTTTTTCCTGCTGCTCTGAAAGTGCGGTGGGGGAAGGGCGGCGAGAAAGCCTGTTTGATTCCTGAAATCCCGGACGCCCAGTCATGAACACAAATTGCAGAGCTTCCCCTGGCCGCCTGCTATGAAAGGAATTTCACCGAAACTCTTTGTAATCAAAATGAATTTACAAGGAAAATGCAGAATGGATCGCTTGACAGCCAGCTGGAAATCAATTGGAGATTTAACTGCTAGCTGGTAAAACAATTTCTGGAAAACATCTTCTGATGGGTTAGTTTGTAACTGGGACAGTGTTTATTAGGAGCAGTTTTTTAACTGCTAAAGTTAAACGCTCTTTTTAGAAATCTCCTGTGAGTATGTCTGTTTTAAAACAAGAGATTGAAATTATACCACAAGAGAAGAAAATAAATCAAGAAGAGTGTAGTCAAACAATAAACGATGATTTATGCACATTTAATCATAAATCTTATTGTAAATTGTAATTGTAATTACTCAAACCATTTTTTAATTAAAAAGCAGCCTAACAACCCATTTATTTTGTTTCTAATGTAAAAAAATATTTTTTTTCCCTGAAAGTACTCCGTCATTTTCAGTTGCTCCAGAAATAAATAAAAGGGAGGAAAATAGAAGGTAAACATGTGCAGACTAGGACAGTGAGATTGATTGTTCAGGGATTGCCAAATTTCTTCAGTTTGGTTCATTTGTAATATAACACATTTTTTGCCTGGAAAATGTTACCAATACTATATCATACCATTCCCAATAACAATAGTGTGAGTTTTACCATACTATTTTATTATAAAAATGTAAAGCATTGTTGTGTCACATATTAACTTTAAAGCTACGTTCACACCACCTTCTTCAATGCCCGTTCAAGTGGCCACCTCCAAGGAGAAGTTTATGTAAATACTACCACGTTAAAAACTCATCTGTTCATGCGGAGCTACACAAGTTTCTACGACTGTTTTCGGGCTCTTCATACAAAACATGTGGCCATTTCACACATGTCGCAAGTCAAACCAGTTCAAACTTTGACCAATCAGTCTTGGATTTGGTAGTGATGTAGGAATGGCATCTTTTTTTAATTCACGGAAGTGCAAACCGTTTTAAAAATTGATCATGGAGGCGAAAATACTAATTTAAGGTTTGTGCCTGGACAGAATTATGACACCAAGTATTTTATAAATTGAAATAGAGCAGTGAAAGGAAAAGTCTGCGAGATTTTCTGCACTTCGACATTTTGCAACAAGCCACCTCCATGTGTATGTGGAGGATATGTGCAAGTAATCAGTAGAAAAAGTAGAAGAAACCCCTCCCTGCTTGTCCATTGCTAACCCCATATGCTAAATTCAGAGACCAAGAGAGTTTGCAATTGCTCTATAAACTATTTGACTTTAAAACAAATATACTTAGATAATATAAAAGGGATTTGGTCACATGAATAAACCGAGGCCTAAAAAAATAATCTTACATGGCAATCAAAACAGACACATGTTGTGTTAAGTAGCTTAAGCCAAATACTTCTTGAAATTGAACAAGCTTTAATAAGTTTAGCTGGAGCTCTCGCATGATGGGAAAGTACAGCGCTCTACGTTGAAAAACGTCAGACATTGTTACCACTATGTAGATGCCATGGTGAGCTAGTAATGTCCCTTCTATCTTTACAGGTTTTTTTTACAGTTATTTTATTGCAATGTGCTGCCTTTTATGTCAAATCACAGAACCCGATCACATAGATTTAATGCTATGTAGCTCTCACCCTTGGAAAATGTTCTTAACTGCAGTACGAAAAGGTTAACAGAATGCAAGTGGTTCAGAGCAGTGTTTTTCAACCAGTGTGCGGTGGCACACTAGTGTGCCGTGGGAGATGGTCAGGTGTGCCGTGGGAAATTGCCCTCATTAACTGATCTAAAAACATTTCCCATCTCCAGGAATTCAGCTCTGTGTTCATCCAAACAGGCCCTGATAAAACACTGAGGAGTTAGGAATATAAAAGATCGTAAAATACTTTTTCTTTGCGTTTATTTTATTTTATTATAGACATTTTGATAAGAATGACGGTACCGCGATTCAGCTGCACCTTCGGCTGTATTTTGGAAAAGTCCCGCCCCTTTAACTGTCTCCACCAATCATTCTTGGGGGGCTTAATCACATGTCATCAGTCTGACCAATCAGAAGTGGTTAAAGTCTTCACTTCCTTGTCCCGATTTAGCTCGTAAAGTCGCTCAGTTCTAACAAAAATACCAGCTAAAGCTCGTCTTTAGCGGTGTAGCTTTCCACAGAATCCGGTATCAGACCGTGGAACAAGTGAACAAAACAAGGAAGCTCTGAAAACCGATCTCCGGCCGCTTTATGCACTACATCTCCCATGATGCATTGGGTTGTGAGAGTGACAGCGCACAAGGAGATCTGTTGTTAAACGTCTTGATACCAACGAACACACTTCAAACTGTTTTTAAATCTTCTAACTTAACTTTTATTGCATCTTTTAGAAAAAACAGCTGCAGTTTCCAGCTTTTTCTGCAACAATTATCTCAAAAATACATGTGAGATTGTGGAGGGGCTGTAGATCAATACAGACTGAGTTTCTCTTCTTTTTTTTTTTTTTGGATGCTTGTGTGCCGCGGGATTTTTTTTAAGGTTAAAGTGTGCCGTGGCTCAGAAAAGGTTGAAAAACACTGGTTTAGAGGATATTCCACTCCCATTTAGGAAACAGACAGTTGCTTTTATTTGTTGAACAAAGATTGTCTACAATGAATCAGTTCTATATCAGTACTAACAAGAAAGTCTCTTCTGTAGGACTTGGTTCAAATCCACTGTCATACCAGACTCTAAAAAGTGTGGGCTTTTCTTTTGGTAAAATAGGAAATATGAAGCAGTCTTCAGTTGTGTTGTAACAAATTTTAATTTTTTAATGTCTCTTTAACTTAAATGAAAGGTTACCTCAAGCAACATTTGTAAAAGGGCATCGACTCACATGAAATGGGTTGAAACTAATCCTAGTGAGATCATTTATCTCCCACTCTTAAAGTTAAAAAAAATCCTTTTGCAAGAAAACCGCTGGACGTAACCTTTACCCTGGATTGTTTACTTAACTTGCGTCTGTTAAAACAATGACCTACTGGAAAGTGTTGCGCCTTCAGCGAGCATATACACCTGTGGTTTTCTAGATTTGTTTTTTTAACTACGGTAACTTCGGTAATGTGGGTCGACTTTGTGCATTAAGTAAATTCTATTTTATCTAGAACTGACCTGCCTCTTTGTTTGTTTTTTAGATGGTTCTAAATTCGAAATTGGAAGTTTGGCTTGCTTTTGTGCATCTGTTCAGACTTGATGTAATACAAACAAATATAAATACAATGACAAAAATCCAATATCGTTCATACCTAGTCCGTAAATCTATAATTTTAAACCTTTAATATTTTTGCTTATTGTTTTAGGTGATAAAATTTACTTGTCATTTTTTCTTTTAATTCTTTTTAGATACCACAAATATTTACACTTAAATTATTTAGTTTTTTTTTCCTTTTTTGGGAATTAAAGGGTTTGTATGACAAAATTAGGCTTAATCTGTCAGCAGAAACTTAAAAGCCTAAAAAAATGCACACATTCATAGCTGTAAAAACTAGTTCAAATTAAACTGGACTATCTGAATCTGAAAAACATCTAAAAATGGTAGCTGTATGATGCAAATAAAAAGATGTAAAATAAATTTGCAGCTTGTAATTGTTTATTGAGAAGAACATAGATTTTCTTAAAACCCTTAAACTATTTACAACTTAGCCTATACACCTCATTCACAAGAATCATAAAACATGCGTTTTAAGGTATACGCATTTCAGACATACTATACAGCTAACAGGTTCTACAAACTAAGTTGTAACTTACATGCAGTGTTAGAAAACACTGGTTGATGATTTCAAAGATAAATCAGACAAAAGATTACAGCTGTTGAAAGTCTGAAAATCAGTTTTTTTTTGCTTGCTAATGCATATTTCAGCAAGCTTGGTAATGGTAGATTTCAACATACCCACATGGTCAGCTTCAACAGCGATATCTATTAGATTGTTATCCTAAATAATCTTTGTTTTATTAAATTTTACATCATATAACTTGATTTTATTCTGTTCCTTAATGCAAAGACTGTTTTTGATCTATTTGTTCAAATTAGCTTTGACTAAACTAGTACTGAAGTTTTCCCAAAATGGGTATCATGCACTGATGTACAATAGAGCAGTGTTTTTCAACCAGTGTGCCGCGGCACACTAGTGTGCCGTGGGAGATGGTCAAGTGTGCCGTGGAAAATTGCCCTCATTAACTGATCTAAAAACATTAACCATCTCCAGGATATCAGCTCTTTGTTCATCCAAACAGGTCCTGATAAAACACTGAGTAGTTAGGAATACGAAAGATCATAAAATACTTATTTCTTTGTGTTTAATTGATTCTATTAAAGACATTTTGCTAAGAATGACGGCACCGCGATTTACCTGCAGCTATAACTGTTTTCTGAAATGTCCCGCAGCTTTTACTGTCTCCACGACTCCACCAATCATTCTTGAAGGCTTGATCACATGTCATCAGTCTGACCAATCAGAAGTGTTTAAAGTCTAAACTTCCTTGTTCCAATTTAGCTCATAACTCACTCATTTCTAACAAAAACACCAGCTAAAGCTCGTCTTTAGCGGTGTAGCTTTCCACAGAATCCGGTATCAGACCGTGGAACAAGTGAACAAAACCATGACACTCAGAGACGCAAGTGTTTCTGCCGTTTTCTCGCCGTATTCACACTACATCTCCCATCATGCATTGGCTTAAAGGGACAGCGCCTTAGCGTACAATGAGTCGTCCTTGTTACACGGATTGAAACCACAACGAACATACAGTTTGTATGTAACTTAACTTTTATTACATCTTTTAGAAAAAACATCTGCAACTTCCTGCTTTTTCTGCCACAATTATCACGAAAATCAAAACAGACTATGAGTTTCTGCTTCTTTTTTTTTTTGGGGGGATGCTGGTGTGCCGCGGGATTTTTGTCAAGGTTAAAGTGTGCCGTGGCTCAAAAAAGGTTGAAAAACACTGCAATAGAGTATAACAGCTTGTCCTGAAGTCCTTTTATTTTATTGTATTTTATCTATAAACATTATTTGTAAGTTTAAGGGATAAAGAAGGGACTCGCACAGTTATGTCTACAATAGTAGAATTAACTCAAGTGTTGAAATATCATAAACAACTAAAGTAAAGGTTGCCAAAAAAAACCACTAATATTACTTGGATGTTCGAAGTATTACCATGACCTTAGAAACCCTGTAGATCTTTAAATTTGGTTCATGGCTAATTTAGTTCTAAAGGATTAACCACCAAGTAAAAATGTCCAAGCAGTGTCTACTGCAGCACGTTGCTAACGACAAATCTTGTGGTTAGCAAGATGTGTTTCTTTGTTAAGAACTCATACTATAACTAACTACACCACGCCAAAAGTCAAACCTGTTTGTGACCATTTCTGGAACGTTTAAAGCCCTAATCACTGTGTAGTCGTTCCATTTCACATCTTTTTTGTGTCTTGTCTTCCCAACCCTTCTGCTCATGTGTCACAGCAATCTCAGGAATTTATTTTACAACACCAGGCAAAAGCAGGCATCATTATCTTCAAAGACCCCCACCCTTTTTTTTTTAAAGTTCATCCCAATATTGTGTTCAAAAGAATATAAGGGTCAGGGGATGTGAAGAGATGTCTTTTTTTTTCCCTTTTAAAAAGTTCCGTTAATGTGCTCATACAATAAACATACAAAACAGTTGTTTGTTTTTATCGTTTTTTTATGGAGCTATCTTCAGTCTTTCATGTCAAGTATCGACCCTCAGGAAGTGTTTGGCTGCTACAGGAAGAACAGGCTGGTTGATGTCTTGTCTACCATTATCTCATTCAATATTGACTATGTAGAACATACATTTTTTACTGACAAAAGCTCTCTTAAATCCGAAGAATACTTTTCAAAATATATTTGTAACATAATCAAATATTGTTTGTTCGGATTTAGAATATGTGATGGTCTGTCTCCATATGACACTTTACTTTGGCAAATCAACCCAACACATGAATAACATTCAATGTTCATCTTACTTTACCCTCTAAAGGCTTCTCAAAGCAGATAGAAAATGAAATGAAGAGATGCCGTAAGTACAACAAAGCAGACATGTCTTAGTGTTAAAGCCAATGTTTGTTTCAGTTGCATGGAATTGGATGCTTCAAAAGCAGTTTTTAAACCCTTTGCTAATTTGTTTAACTTTTTTTCCCCTCAAAACATGCTTGTTTTACAGAGTTCAAGGATTGAGAAATAGTTCTTAAGTACGTTAAGGAAGGTTAAGGGTTCATTGACTTTATTTCTCAAATGTTACTAATTTCTGCATGGCTAACGATTAAAGTTAGCAGTTCTCTTATTTTGCACACTTCCTTTTCATCTTAGAGCCTATAAATTCATGTCAAAATTGCTCCTAATTTATTTTTATGCTTTTTATTTTTTTACTACAAAACTGAACAGGATTTTTTGGGTGGTTTGGTTCTATAAAGCTTCACTCTGTTTAACCTCTTCATTTTGGTAATTATCATATTGATCAATTTATTTCTGCCCAAAACTTTAGGAGATCAATAGTTTATTCTTTGTAATTCACTACAGTTTTATTTTCTACCTGGAGACTTCAATAGACTGAGGATCTGGAATTCTTTTGTATTCGTGCTTGTGTAGATCAGTTTGTGTCGTAACACATTCTTTGGCACTTTTTATGAGCTTAAGCTATCAAAAAGAGCAAGACTACTCTAAAGAGGCTTTGGGATGATTGGAACCTGATTTATGTCATGTAGATTAGATGACAGATCTAGTTCAAGGTCAAAGTCCTAACAAGTGTTTCTAGATGGTCAGGGTATGTTGATGTTTACAGATCCAGTCCTAAACCTATAAACTTGCAAAGACTTTGGGGATGTTAAACATCCTTAATGTTGAGGTGTTCAACTCTGTTGTAAGGTCAAAATGTCTGCAGATGGAAGTGTTGAAGCAACTGCAACTGTTTGTGTTATTGACATGCTGTTGACCAATATGGAGGTGCAAGTATTTTTTCATTGGAGGTGGTAATCTTCAGAGATGTTTGTATTAGTTGTTGTCTTTGTTTTAGACGATTTGCAACAGGCCACCCTCATTACGTCGCTCTAATCAGGGAAACAAAGCATTATGAAAGCAAAGGTTCTCTGCAGGAAAGCAAAACACGACTAGACTAACTGTCTTCCAACACAATAGGACTCTATTAAAATAGTCTATTTACACAGCAGGGTTTTTTTTTATTTTTTTTTTATTTTTTGCAGCCCTGTGTGAACTACACCACTGCGTAGCATTGAAACATCTTCTGACCTCTGTGTTGTTTTGTTGAGGTAAGAGATGGAAGTGAAATGGAGCACTGTGAGAATGCAGCAGTTTATACAGCAAAACACAGGACTTTTCTCAATGGGGCAGCTGTCAGTCAGCTGACTCTGCTGTCCTCCCTAGCAGTGTGACATTACGCGGCTAATGTCAGGCTTTGATCGGGGTGAATCACTAAATAGGAGCAGTGGCGGTTTAACAAGCACGCCTTATTTGTTCTTCAATATAGCGCAACTGCTGTGTGAAAACAGCTTTCCTCTAAGCTTTTCAAGGTTGAGTGTTGTGCTGTGTGCGCCTCCGCTTACCAGGAGGGGAGTCGTGTGGGGGGAAGGGAGCTCACAGGCTCCTACAACTAATTCAGCTCATGAAAGACTTAAGCAGCAAGAGCAGCTGTCTTCCATTGTGTGCCTGTGCATTTCCAGCGTGCCTCATTTGGCCTCTGAATGTGTGAGAGCTGTGGAGACGACTGAGGAAAGAGGAAGGTAACCGTTCCGAGTTTGGTGAAGGTTCAGTTCTGTCTCTCTGCTGAAGTTTGCGGTGGGTATGCGGTTGGAGCGTGGTCTAATAATAAACCATAAACTTACTCGGGTCTGACTGATAAAAAAGCCTCTGCCTTGAAGAGCAGCAACGGAGAGGGCATGTTAGGGGTAAAACGGGGGGGAGGGGATGAGGTTAAGAACTGCCTGGGATTAGAAGAGGTGGGTGGGGGGGGGCAGTGTTATGAATGGATAGAGTCTTTAACCCCCCCGACACACTGAATAGATTGTCACAGGCTGCTACGGCTGGATGTGGAATGAGTGGAGTTGGCCGAGAGCTCCTGGATTCCTGAATCCTTGAGGCATGTGGTCTGATTAGCAGAACAAAACCCACACAGTGGGGAGGAGCAGACGTGCCACCCCCCAACTGGAATTTTCTCTCGGCTAGAAAGGAGGTTGCTCAAACTTTGTACTGACTTGCTACGGTTGCAGACCATGTTTGGGGATTTTTCACTTCATTTTGAAAGCTTTGTCTCCGAAACAAGCTCTATTGTTTCTGCAAAGTGAAATGGTTTTCCCCCTTTTACTTTGATAATAGCTCTTTGGCCTATTAAACTAAATGTTATTTAATGCATTTGAAAATATATTTTAATTCTGAAATCCTAGATTGTCCTAAAAACTTTGCTTGTAAATGATTTCTATATATATATATATTTTTATGTGAAAAAGTCTAAAATCTGTTGGGATACAGTGGTAATTACTCATTGCTTATCATCTTTCTTAGAGACTCATTCCAATAAGAATTGTGTTTTGGTGTTTTTAACATGTTCTTGTAGAATTTTTCTCATAACGGAGGACATATATTAAAAATTAAAATTGCCTTTCATGGTGAACACAAAAATATACAGTTTAAAAAAGCTTTTAGGTGGGAGGAGGAAACTATTACAGCAAGCCGCAAGCTCCCGGCTCTGCTCTATTCTGATGCATCCACTTGTAGATGGCTAGATCCATGTACGTCTTTGTTTTCCTTGTCTGAGTTGGAATCTGGATCCAAACTGGACAGCTGGATAGCTCCAACATTGCTTGCAATTTTTGTTGCATCGGTAATGTTAGGTATAGGTTGTTTGGCGCTGTTGGCTATCGAGAGAGCATTTAAACTGAGGGATGATGGGAAATGGGAGCAGGCTTACTACAGCCCAAAAGTCCCATCCACAACTTGGAGGCAGGTTTCTAATGAATTACTCTGCAGAAACTATGTCCTGGGAATTTTGACTTTGTCTAAAAATGGTATATTCATAATTACAAGACCAATGGGAATGCTTAATAGATCTAAAGGGGTGTCAGGGTGCAGAAAAAAACAAAGTTATGTATTTTTAAAGACAGATTTTTGTAATAACATTTTTTTGTCTTCCCAATAGATGTGTATTAAGGCAAGTGCATTCTTCTGTCACACTTATCATTAAAAAAAGGTTTTCACTTACCCTTTGAGTTTGGAAAAAGTGCCGTTTTCACACACCACTCTTGCTATATCTGCAACTACAAAAAGCTGTTCTTATGAAGCCACAGCTCTTTTCTTTTAGCTTTGAGACGTTTCAGTGGTGCATCAGCATGAAGTAAAACCAGACCAGTATTAAGGAATAAGCTGTGAGACAGTAGCCTTGTCATCATGAGAGGTGTAAATAGCAAAATTCACAAAGCCCTCCTTGTGCCCCTGTAGCTGTTTTTTATTTTTTTTTACACAGTGGTTCAGTTATATTGGCAGAAAAACAGACGTGCTTGTAAATCCACTCCTGTCCCTTTATGGCTATTCACACAGATCAAAGAGACATTACAGCTTTAAAGCTGTGCACTTCCACGCTGGAAGTCTGGATCACACAATCACTCCACCGCTAGTTTGTCCACTGTGATAAATGCCACTTTTAGCTAGTTTGGCACATTGGTTAGTTTGGACTCTGTTACTACGTGGTGCAACAGAAGGAAGATACTGTTTCACGCTTACGCAACAATGCAACTCGTACAACCTGACGGAACATCAGAGAGACCGTTGAGGGGACACAACAAACATATGGTGTGAACAGGACTTTTGAAATGTAGTCAATTCTTGGTGTTATGAATTCATATAGAAAAGCATGTCAAATTTGTTAAATGTCTTTGTTTTGGACATTTGGTTTTTATTTTTGCTTAAAAAGTAATGAGATGCAGCAATGTACCTGTACAGCACTCATGTATTCATTGAACATAAGTGATGAAAGACCGTGATATAAAGCGAGCGCCCTCCTGATTGCCGTCTCTCTAAACTGAAAGGTCCATTTTCAAGAGCTGAACTTTAAGTAGCTACATCTCTAATCTTATCATTTTCTTTGGAACTCAACATATCCTGTTTAATTTGTGGATACTTCAATTTTCAGGAAGAATTGATCATTGTAGAGATCCCCTGATTTCTTTCAAGTGTGCGTTAGAGGCTTGTGGATGTGAGAATGTATGCACGCTTTCAAGCTCGAAGGAATACAGATCTGAGATGAAAGGATTTTCTTTCCCATTCTAATCCACACAGACAGCTCGACCCTTGTGATTATTCCCGCCTCTTCTCTACACTTATCTCTTTGAATAGTGGGCCTGTCTAATTCACTCTTAAAAGCCTTTCAAAAGGGGATTATAGAGCTGATAGAAATTAAAGGGGGAACACATTTATCCTTGGGGACCAATGTCGAACATTTACAAACTGATTGTTGGCCTGACAATATAGAACCTAATTCAGTTTACACACAGCAGTGGTTTAGAAATCCTAAATTATTAATAGTCGTCAGTTTATTTGGATGTAAATATGTACTTCTAAGGATATTTCTATAAAAAACATTTTCTGTAAACCCCCCTGTACAAGTTGACATAAAGGAATGAAAACGATTTTTTTCACTACATTTCTTACTAACATGCTCTACATTTTTTTAAAGCTGACGGTAAATAAAAAGCTTGTGTTCTAATTAGTTGGAAATCAAAGGTTAACTTGGAGCCTTCAAACTGCAAGTGAGATGTCTGGAAAAACTGTTTTCATAGATGCCTTACACTCCTGACATTCTTCAAACTGCATACCGCAGCTGCTTCAAGATAATTGTTTTGACTGTAGAAAGTGTTATTGGGCAACAACTTTGGCACTGAGTCTTGAACACAGATCACGATCAGTAGGCATCAGTTTTCTGTATGAAATGTGGTCACAGCACTGGCCAAAAATATCTCCAGTTGTTAATCTATTTAGTTTCCTTCTGTTTGTACGTACTTATGTAATATTAGATAAAATTATACGTGGACACGTTGACAGAGACAACACTGTCACTACCGTACACACGCACCCAGCTAAAAACGGCCTTGTATAACACTGCTTACCAAAACCAAAAGTGCTGCTATGTTTAGCCATGTTGTTTACCGTTTCAAGTCTCTCCTTCAAAATAGTTTCTCATTGCATATTTTGTAAACCTGGATATCATTCAGAAATGTTCAAAGACTGATTCCATTTTAACGACCCGCTAAATTTGGAACCAGTATCTGAACTATACTTTTTTGACTTATTTTAACAAGTTTGTATAACAATTACCTCAGAAAGTGTTCCTCACAGGCTTATCGCTTTAGCCAAAAATACCAAGGAACAAAATGTTGTCAACAAAATACATTAGGGTTTTAATAAAGTTTAAGCTGCACTAAATAATTTGGAATATTACAAACTTGCTATAGCTAAGCATCACCTGAATAAAGTGCTCTGCTTGACACTGACAGAATGATTAACTTGGGTATCACAGTAGAGCTCGGCGACGTTGCCAAAAATTAAAATCTTAGATTTTTTTCATTCCAAATTGATTTTCGATTTAATCTGAACCACAGAGACCAAATCTCATTTCTGGCTAGTAGATTAAAAAAAATTTACTAACCACATTTTTATTTTGCAAAAAAAACTACAGGGGTTATTTTTAAAAGATAACATTAAGTTAAATGCAAACAGAGAGGATTCACAGCATAATGAAAACATCAGATAAAAAGAACTGTTTTCTTTCTAAAGAACGTCTGTATTGGTTTCTAATTAATCTTTGCTCTCTGCTTTTGAATTGTTTGGTTTTTTAATCACAACGAGTTGTTTCTGTTTTTTTTGCTGAAAAACGCCCCCATGAGAAGAGGGGTTTCAGTCAGTCACCTGTAGTCTGAACCAACTGTTCAGGGAAGCAGATTGACAGAAAAAGCACTTTTTTCCTAATTCTGCCTCCAGTTCATGAAATCATAACAAACAGCCTAAAAACCCGATCATGTTTTGGATTCTTGACATTGACAGTAAAGATGCAGCGGTCTCACAAGAGGGAGCTTTTATAATGTTACAAAGGCACTACTAATAAGGTTTCATACAAAGTGCCTGTTATTATATTTATAAAATACAGTTTTTTATAAATGTGCAATGAATTCATTTTGTTACATTTATCTGCCCCGTCTTAAGGCCCGTACACAGCGGGACGAATATTCGCCAGGCGTTATTCGCCAGCGTTTTTTGTGTTCACACCCAGGCGATTTTCGGTGACGATGAGCAGAGCGAACATGCCATTTCATTCCCTGACATTAGATGGCGCTTAATGTAAACAGAAACACTCCTGTACACAATTTGGCGCTGCGCAACTTTACGCTTCTTAAAGTCGCTTTTCACTCAGAAGAAGAGAGCAAGTATTTACGCGCTTGTCAGAATCAAACAAAGAAAACATGAATATTTCAAGCACCAGTAGCTCCAACTGGTACTTGGTTCGGAGATATTTTAGAATGTCAGTCATTATTTCTTCGCGGCTGTGTAGATGCAACTCGGCGTCCATCTTCTTCGCTGGTATGTGTGCTCAGCAAGGCTGTTTTGTGTTTGAGCGCCCCCAAGTTGTGTTTTACTGTAACTTCAGAAGCTTCAGACACGTGTGCAAAAGCGCCATTCTCATTGGTCGAATAGATTTCGACGCGACGCGTCGAAAAAAAAAAACGACCCCAAGGCGTTTTGTTTTTTTTGACGCTTTGACGCGTGCCGTTTTTTCGCGTCGGTGTGCACACTCTCATTGGTGCCCTTTGTTTAGTCACGAGGCGTTAAACGACGGCGAAAATCGCCGGCGAAATTCGTCCCGGTGTGTACGGGCCTTTTAAGTCCGCTCCGTGGAAATATAGTCTGATTTTAAACCAATCCGTGATCACATGTAGGCGACACACCGAACAGCTAGTTAGCATAGCATCATAGCACGACAGCTTTATAGTATTTAGCATTGTAGCATCAGCATCTAACAACACTGCTGTCTCCAAATCAACACTTTTTGTTAAACTTTCTGTTGCTGCTGTAAGTCTAAGTTTATCCAACAGTTCTTTCTGAATCCTGTTAAAAATCATCACACTTTTATTTTATCTGCCTTAACTGAAAGCTACACGGAGGCAACCAGGATAGGTGTGTTATTCATCTGACCTTTTGAATCCTAAATCCAATCCACAGCCTCCAAAAAGAATTATGTATAAAGAAGTAAATGTTCTCTACCTGCTGAGGTAGTCACATTGACTGAAGTGCTGCTCTTTCCAAATCTAATGACATATAACTGCTTGACTTTGGCCTGAAATAATGAGTCCATGTTGACATGAGGTTTAAATTTATGTAGCTGGCAGAGGTGCCCTGGCTAGTGCCAGACTTGTCCAATGAAGAAGTGAGAGCACTAAAATAAAAATGTAAAAAGGAGCTGTGATTTAGCTGATGTCAGCTGTGCAGCCAGTGAAACCAGCTCTAAATTGTAGAAAAGTCAGCCAAACACAAACCTTCATCTTGGGAGCTATTTATTGTCAGATGAGTTATCACAGATGGAGCATAATAAGTCCAGTTGTGATTTGATAGGAAGCTCCGAATTGTACATGGGGGTGAACCAAACGGTGACTAAATAGGTAATTTGATACTTGTAGTGGTATTTAAAGCTTCATCATCTTCTTCAAAAAAAAAAGTAGTCCTTAAAACACCACCACTACAATATATACATTTGCACCCGATGTCCTATGATATGTTTTCTAAGTTTATCAAATGAAAACCTAAAATGCGACATCAGGTAAATGTAGGTTTTCCTTTATGTGTGCTTCTCTTTAAAGGCTGACTGTTCCAGTGACTTTTATAGTCTCTGGTGTATGCAGGGTTGATTTTTCTATTCAGTTTCCTTTCTTTAAATAAGAGTACCACATGCATCAAAGTCACCCCTGCCACTGCAGAGTCCTCTTATGAATGCTGATTTGCTCACTAGAGACTCCACTGGTGTCCTTCAGTACAGAACCATTGCATTATCCTCAGTGGGAGAACGTCTCCTGTCAAAATCTTCATATTGCCATGTTCTTTCTTGTTTTAGAAATGTATCACCTTTCTAAAAAATAAATCTTAATTGGGTTTTGGACAAAAGTCAACAAATAAAAAAAGTAGCTATAACTACAATGAAAATAATTTATAAGTCTAGGTGGATGTTACCCGGTGCAAGAACCACATGTGTTGTTTTTCATACTCAAACTTATTTTAACTGAAAAGTACAATTACTTGAATAAAAAGTGTCCAGATGTTTTGCCTGTCCAGGATCCTCTTTGCAATATGCTGTTTTGCGTTAATTGACCTGTTCTGGAATAGGTCGTTATTTTATTCCATCTCTGCGATGCCTCCAAAAGCAGTCAAAGGGCTATAATTTATAGCAAAAAATGCTTGTTTATGACATAGCTAGAAATGTTACTGACTAGGCCTGCACAATAAATTTATCGTTATCGCAATATCAAGGCAAACATGGTGATAAATGGTTACCTTAAATGTGCTAAAACAATCTTATGGCAGCTTGAAGCATTTAACAAATAAGATAAATCCCTTTATGCATTCGACCAATCGGATAGACCGTTTCAAATTGTTTACCAATCACATGGAACCAATTTATGTTAGATGCTTATGTCCCATGTAGACTACGGTCACTTAGAGTATAATGTAAGATATGTTTACTCTTATTTAAATTAAACTGTTGCAGTGAAATGGAAATTATGTTGTTGGTTGTTTTGATATTTATTCATGTATCGCAAGTGTCAGTGCAATATTATTGTCATCTCAATATTGATCATTATTATCGCAAATCGTGAGTTTTCCTCCTATTGCGCAGCCTTAATACTGATAGTTATTATTATCCTTTCATACTGGAGCTGTAGTCTGCGACAGGAAATGACACAAACTCTGTTGAACGACCTCAACTGTTCATGCAATCAACCGATTTCCAAAAGATTATGAAGCTAAGAAAAGCAGCTTTGCCCCGTCAGAAAATCGTTCTAACTAATTACCGTAAATTCCGGATTACAAAGCGCACCCGATTACAAGCCGCACCCACCCATTTTCACGTGTAAAATTAGTTTTATACATACACAAGCCGCGGCAGAGTACAAGCCGCGCATGTGTTAGGCGATATTGTCGTCCTGACAGATCACGGCCAGAATCCCAGAGTGAGTGCAATTCATTAGCACATTGTGGGTGGTTCCAGCTTTGCCTATGGCTCATGTACTTGAGTGTATCGATATCTGTCAAACAGCATGGACCTCTATTCTGTTCACAAGTTCCTCAGTTATGGTGTTTTTATTTCATTTTTTTTTTTACTTATTGACAATCTAGGTATCATACATAAAATTACAAACAGTAACCATATAATCAACATTACATCCCTCAGTTATGATGAGGAAATTTACATCCGCGATTCCACATTTCCCATGAGTCTTAGGGGCTAAAGGCGGGGCCAATGCCCAGCTCGCCATACTGTTGTACGTGTTTAAGAATGAGTATCAGCAGTCATTTAATGTGAACATGCATTATCTCTTCTCAATGATTCCCACACAACCGCCATTAAAATGGTTCAAAACATTAGACTCATCCATATCAAGCTTTCTATGGAACAATAAACCTGCAAGAATTAGTCTAAAAACTTTAAAATCTGCAAAAAGCTGTGGAGGATTAGAATTACCTAACTTCCACAATTACTTTCTTGCAAATAGATTACAATATATCTTAAAATGGTTAAAAAATAATCCAGAAACTAACTCATGGTTAGACTTGGAACAGGCGTTATGTGGAAAGATCAACCTGTCAGATCTTCCATTTATTAGCCAAATAGTTAAAAAACAGGATTGTTTCAAAAGTATTAATATAAATGCCACTTTAACAGCCTGGTGGGAATTTTTTCAAAATATCAAAATCATCAATTCAACCGTGCAAAATGACACCCATCTGGAACAACCCAGACATCCTCATAAACAAAAAAATTATCCACTTCCCAGCCTGGCAAGCAGGGGGCATAAAACAACTAGAGCACATAATTATTGATAGAAGATTCATAACTCCCCAGGAACTTCAAGACAAACATGGAATATATAACTTCTCGGAATATCAGCAACTTAAATCAATTATTACTAAAAAGTTTAAATACAGAGACAACGATTTAAAGCTACCAGATGTAGTTACCACTCTGATCAATTTCTCAATGAATAAAACTCTCTCCAAAATATACAAACTTTTATGCAATTTAGATAACAATATTTCACTTCCGACAACAAAATGGGATGCGGATTTGAGCATCAGCACAGATGAAAGTTTTTGGTCAGAACTTTGTCTAAACACCTTTAAAATGACAAAAAGTCCAAATCTGCAGCTAATCCATTTCAAAACTCTTCACAGAATTTACTACACTGGACAGAGGATGTTCAAGATGGGTCTCAGTAACTCAGACATTTGTCAGCACTGTGACAGTAATCTACCCGACAATTACATGCATGCGCTATGGTTCTGCACGCCTGTCCAGGCTCTCTGGCGGCAGGTATGTGCCGATCTATCAGTCTGGCTTAAGGTTTCAATCACAGCTTCACCGTCACTTTGTGTGCTTGGTGACATGAGTGCCATCGATGTAGAAGGAGGATTAGGCTCTATCATTTTCATAACTCTTTGCATTGCTAAAAAAACTATTTTAATAAATTGGAAAAGCAAAAAAAATATAAATATAAGTCAACACAGCAATCTGCTGCTTGATCATATCAGCTTGGAAAAAATGTCAGCCCAAAGTTCAAGTAACTTCGAAAGAATTCGGTCTCTCTGGTCTCCCATAGCTAACTCCGTGACTTAGGGGGTGGGGGGGCCTGGTCGTCGCTGCTCCTTGCCCTTCTGCCGTGGGCCGGGGTGGGGGTCGGGGCCTCCGGTGCCTGGCGGGGGTTGTTGGGGGCTCCGTTGGTCGGGGGATCGAGTCCGGCGCCTGGGTGGGGCGGGCTGGGGCGCTGCGTGGTCCTTTGGGCTTGGGTGTGGGGGTGCGTGGTGGGGGGGTGGGGTGGTGGTCTGGCCTGGCTTGGGGGGGTGGTCCCTTTGCCTGTGCTGGGGGGGGTTGGCGGGGGGCGCTGCTCGGGGGGAGGGGCCCAGCGGCGCTGGATGGGCTTCCCATCTACGCCTGGGGCTGGGATCGGCCCTTCCCTGGCTCTGGGGCGGGACGGGACAACCCTCTTGGGGCCCCCGGTCGCTCTGGGTGTCCTCCGCTTCGGCTGCGGGGTCTGGGGGAAGGTGGGGTGGGGAGTCTTGTCGGCCCTGACCTGTGGGGGGGCATTCTGGGGGAGGGGGGGGGTCCACTATTGGTACGGGGCAGGGGGGGTTGACGGGTCGGGGTCTCCGCTGAGGCCATCGGCGGTTTCCCCGGCCGGTTGGCTGCCTCGGTCCCGTCGAGGCCTGACCGGAGCTCTTCTAGGGCCGGCGTTTGGGGGTGGGGGCCTGGGCTTGCTCCGGGGGGGGGCCGGCGCTTTCTGGCTCCTCTCTCTCTGTGTGGGGGGGGTGGTGCTGGGCCTGGGGTGTCGGCGCCTCCGGGGGTGGGGCCCCTGGGCTGGATGGGCCTGGCCCCCTTGCTGGGGGGAGGGCGGGGGACAGCTGTTTGACCACCGGGGGACAGTCTATCAGCTGTCCCCAACTTACCCCCTTCCTCATATAACCTCATAATAGGGTGAGGGGGTGGGGGGCTTAGCCTGCGATGAGCCTTGGGGGGGGGGGTTTACTAGGCAGTGGCCCCCCTCCTATGGTTGCCGTATGGAGTGGGCCCCCCCTCTTTCGGTTTTATTTGCACCTTAGACATGTAGGGCCCTTGGTAGGGGGGGTGCTTGGACATCACTGCCAGCAAGCAGCGGATGTCCTCCTAGCACCCTACCCGCCAATTTTAACCGCACCTTAGACATTTAGGGCCCCTTGGTGCGGAGGGTGAGGGGACGTCACTGTGAGTAATCAGGAGATGTCCCCTTAGTGCCCTACCCGCCAATTTTAACTGCACCCCCCTTAGTACACACACCCCTCCCCCCTCAATATATACATCCCAACATAAACACACACACATGCACACACACACCATCTCAAACACACATACACGCACACACATTTTGCAAGGAAGGTGGGACCTGGGTCCATCTGTCCCCTGCCTCTTCCCTGGTGGGGGGTGCGGGCCCCTTTGCAACGGCGGCCGTGTCCCCGGGGTGCCGGCTTCCTGGGCCCGGCGGTGCTCTCTCCGCGCGGTGGAGGAGTTCACATTACATCTGAGCCGGGGGTGTCTGGTCCCTGGGGGGTGGGTTCTGGTCCTTGCTCCTGAGTGCTGGGCCCCGCCAAATTTCCAACTGTGGCCAAGCCTGGTCGGGCCATATTTATCACACCCCTTGTGGGCCCTCTTTTTTTCCCCGGGGTTCCCCCCTCCTGGGCGGGGGCGGCGGGCCCCCTGCCTCGCTCCTCCCTGGACCAACCGTGGGCCGGGCAGATGACTGCCTGGAGTGCGGAGCGGGTCTCCCTTGGGGGGTCCTGGCTCGTACCTGGGGTTGGGGCGGGGGGATGCCCGGAACTCCTGGGTGGTGGTGGGGTGCTCGTTTGGGGCTGTGGGCGTCCTTCTCCGGTGGGGCTCTGCGTTGGGTTCTCCCGGCGCGGCGGGGGGGCTGCTCTCCTGGTTGGGCTGGGGCGGCGCTCTCTTTCCCTCCGTGCTTCCCTGGCCTCTGGCTCTGGGGGCCTTGCGGCGGCCCTGCTGGCCCTGGCCTGGGTGGCGAGCTTGGTCGCCCGGGCGGCGGTTGTTCCCTGCCGGTTCCCGTGTGGCGTTGGGGGGATTCCGGCTGCCGCTGCTGCTGCGGTGGGGGTCTTGGGGTAGGGATGGCTGGGCACTCTCCCTCCTTCTTTTCACGTTCCACCATCCATTTTAGAAGAACATAAAACCTCACCTGAGCACTGGTGTTAGCTCACCTTTGCACTAATAGCTTGCATGACTGAATGACTGAAATATTTCACACTAGTTGGTTTTAAGGCATAAGTATGCGTGTGTGAACACTATCTGTTTTGTGTACATGTCGACAGGTGGACATTTTTGCAGCTAGCAGGTGTGTTTATAACATTTGAGTGTGTGTGTGGACGGGCCCCGCCCTTTTTGTACTGCATTTGAACCTTACCATAATGATTAACAACCAGTAAACTTGTTGCTGTATGCTGCTTCATGGTCTTATCCCCCTTCCCCTCCTATTATCACCCCCTACCCCCCCTCTCTCTCTAGCGTCCCTCTCTCTTCTTCCCCTCTTTCCTTTTCCGTCCGGTCCAACACCAAAGATTTTCAGACATGATTGAAATTAATAAAGTTTGGCCTCAATTACAAAAGGGGTTTATTCAGACATACCTTTGGTTTGTCAGAAGATTAATAACCCCTCTTGTTAAAGCAAAATATGTCCAACACAAGAGGCCCTCAGCTCTCGTCTGTCTGCCCAGCTGTTGGACAGGACAAGTTAAAAAAAAATAAAAATAAAAAAAAAATAAAAAAAAATAATGTGAACATGCACACAAGCACCACAATCATCCTCTGTGGAGGAGGCTGTGTGAGTGTACATCAGGAGAGTTGAGGAAAGATGGAGCTTAGTTGTGCCTTTATTATCTGCATAATGACTGTGTGAAAGGTGGTTATGGACTAAAGACTACTGGCTAGATGAAATGCAGTTGTGTGTTTTTCGAAGTTGTACGCGCAGTTAGTGCTTTTTATGCAGTATACAATAATTATAGCACTGTTCATATGAAGGAGGAGGAAAGTGTTTTTAGCAGATTGAAGAAATATACTGTATATCACTTCAAATCCAGTTACCAAGCCATGTGTCTTTCTTTAAAAAGCATCATATGGTGTTGAATTCATGTGACTTTTTTACCTAGCAACAACTATTTAATGTTGCTGACAGAACATGTGGGCTCAACAGCAGTATCATGTTGAAAATTCAGTTTTTATATGGGGCTGGGTAACAGAGCCAATAAAAACTGGTTATATTTTTAGCTGGCTTGTCATCTGGAATCAGTATCGATATGTATTAGTTCTGTATTAGTTAATTAAAAAGAGATTTTTAAATGTCACACCTTGGAGGGCAACTTGAATTAGTGTTAAATGAAAAAGTTGGGCTAAAAATGAGTAATGACCAACCCTTGAAAATAGAAATACCTTTTATAGTTATTTTCTCCCCAGACTAAATGAACAAAAATTTACAGATATTAAATGAAAAATGTATCTAGATCAAATATTAGTCTCAACCCTGTCTTTTGTGATTATTATTATTACAAATATTGATGTGATGGACCAATGCCTTGCCAATAATACTCTGATTCTTACGTTTTAGTAAACTTCATGGGTATGTTTTGTGGTTTATTAAGGAGTTCTTGGCTAACAATATGGCTGTTTTATTGTGATATTAAAATTACTTTTTTTATTATTTAATTGTGTTTTTACGTGTTCCTGCAAACTCCTAAAAACAGTACTTAACAGTATCTCACAGGTCAGTTTGCCAGTGTACTGCTACTTTCCTACTTTGAATGGTGTCTTTCTATCTTGAGGCATAACACTTGCACTTCCTCCTTGAAGCTAAAGTCAAAAGTCAGTAGAGCCAAGTCAGTTCACGGAACTGCTAGGTAGTTTGTTGCATAAGCTAGGTAGCTCCCTTTCACTGTAATGTTAAACGGACCAACTTTACAGTAGCAATAAATGTACTTGCAGCCAGTTTGTAAAAGATTTATTCACTTCTGTTGCTAGATTTTATATCTATGGGATATAAATGGGGGGTTAGTTGTAAGTTTTTCTTCATTTAATATAAAACTGCTCTCAGTGTAATCTTTATTTAAGGGTGAATCATCTTCTCTGGGTGTGTTTCAAGAACTGTCCACTGGCCAAAAGTGGCGGCCATTTTTCAAATAAAAAACAGTTTTTACATTAACTCAGTGCAAAGAACTTGGTTGAGCCAGGTGAAGAGGAAAAGAAACTGTTGAAGTGGAGGTGTGTCAGTGTAGATGATGCAGGTTTACTTCATTTATGAAAGTATTTCACAAGCGAGAACTGAGAGACAGGGCCCTTATATAAATTGTCATTAAAAAAAACTTGTCTGAGTCGGTTTAAGGAAAGTGAAAATTATATTAGAATATGACTACACTAAAAAGAAGTTCAATGATGCAACATGCGTGCAACCACGGTAATAGGAGGCAGATTTGGGAATCCTAACCAAGTTCGCTATCTTTTCTTTTTGAAGAGCGGGTTAAATGCCATCAAAACAACGAATGACCACCAGCAGAAGTGGGTATTTTGTATTCCTTTAATGTTTCGTAGCGCTTCCTGTTCTACTACATGTACTAGTTTTAAATTTCCCAGAAGAAATGTGTTGTTATAATGGCAAGAATAGAGCAGGCATGAGAGGATCGATAAAGTTAATATGGAAATGAGCCCCTGTTCGTTGAGGAGGCTGGGGAGTTGTTTGGTCCTTGGTAATAAGTGAAGCTTCCTAGGTTCAGTCACGTTTTGTATGAGGGGCAGAGTCCATCTGGAAAGCTCAATTATATTTAATCACATCCAAGTAGTTTATATAGCCTTGAAAATGAGACATTCAGTTGTTTAACCTATTTAAGTCACATAACAGTCAATGTAGGATTTTCTTTTTTTTAATATACAGCAAAATATTTCAGTTTTTCAGGAATATTCATGAATATTTGGTGAATTGGGGTACTATATGAGTACAAATTGCATAATATATTAACAATTCACTTGTCATAGCTGTCGACTGTAAAAGATCTGTGTAAAACTACATTTTACCACTTTTGAGCTATTTTCCTCCAGGAGTACTTCAAACCACAATTCACAAAAGATGAGATTAGCTGTTTGTTGTTGAACTGTTTTATGATTTTATACTAAGGACCACCTGTCTGTGTAACAAACATCAGAAACCGACAATATTTGAGCAATTCTTTGCTGGTTGTTGAAGTTTCTAAAAAATGTCCACAGTATAGATACGTCTTCAGTAAAATTAGGACGAATAATTTTCTTAAATCCCCCTACACCAGACTGGCGACCCGTCCGGAGTTTACACCACCTGTGCTTAACAGTAGCTAGCATTGGCTCTAGCAACTCTGTGACCCCGAAAGGCATTCAGCAGGTTTGGAAAATGAATGGATGGATAGAATTTTCCCTACATTAAATATTTCTATTTGTATGAACCTAAACTCGGATGTTTAGTCTTTTAAAAGGTCTAGATTCCTATTCAAACAAATAATAAATATGCCTAATTACAAAAAAATCATCAAAAAGCTTTATGTTGTCCTGGTAGTTTCATATAATAAAAAAATTCTGATTTTTATTTTTAAAAAGTAAGGTTAGTGTCCATTTTTCTACAATTGTAATCAATAGGATGTGCAAATACCCCCTTCCATACCTCAAAGTGTCTGTCTGACTGTAGGTCCTCAGGATGAATAGATATGAAGATATTATCTGTGTTTCTGGTGAGCAGCTGCAAACAGTCAAGAGTAAGGGAGTAGAGTGACTGCACTGACTGTTTATTTTTATCAGGGCATTAACAGATTAGATACTCAAACTAACAAGGTCATCAAACTACAATGACTGAGAGCAGCAGACCTCTGCTAAGCGCTTCCTCAAGAGGGGAAATTTGGTGAGATATAGCACGTTTCTGTCTGCTCCAACCCCTTCCGTGTCTCCACAGTCTGACGTGATCAGTGTATTTAGTGATCTGGAGGGGAAAAACACATTATTACCCCTTCCAAGATTTCTCACTCATTTAGTTTATTGGTTTTACCATGTAGTGTTGACATGTTGTGTACTTGTTTTAAAAACATTTAAGGATCTATGGCTTTTTTTGTTTTAAGGCCAATGTTGAACTTTTATTATCATACAATGTTGATGTATTGCAAAACTGACCTAATTTCCCTATTTGCATGGACTGATACAAATGTGTACAGTACAGCTTCTGTGAAGTTCAGAGTAGCATTCATACAGGTCATTAGGCTATCATTGCCAGTCAGAAGGTTACAGGACACGCTGAAAGGGAAGCTGCTTAAAAATGATCATGGCTTCAAATGGAAACCATTGTAATCAGCCGTTGGTTCCACTTGCTGCATGTCGGTGCATCTCCGAAACAATGCTCCATTCCACAACACAAGTGATACAAGCTCATTTTGCATGATATAATGTGACTGCAACATTTTAAAATATTTATTTCTTTGTCTAAACTAAAAAAACTATTAGCTTTAAAAAGCCCCCCCTCCAAGCAATGTTGTATACTTTTTAGACATTTTTGACAGAAATGAATTGGATGTTTGTGTACAAGAGCTTTTTCATTCCTACTTCTGCATAAGAAAGTTGGCTTTTAATCATTTCCAAACAAGACTCCTCGCTTTGCCATATGAATCAATACTTAACTATCCACAGGTTTACAGTTAGCCATCTTTAGCACTTAAAGTTATCATTTCAAACCATTTATTTGAAACATTGAACACTGAAAGTTGTTGCACGGCTCACGTTAACTTTGGTGTGATATTTCAATCAGCGTTTGCTATTACAGGAAGTCGCACCTGGAACTGGTGTGATTTGAAAGGTTAGGACAGTATGGCAGAACATCTGCTATAGTGACAGATGATGCTTTGAGGATGACTTATTACAAAAATAAAACATTACTGACTGAGTGATTTCTTCTCATGCTGTGTCCACAACTGTGGGAAAGCTCTTTACACAGGAAAAGACCATTTAAACACGTATATTGATTTTCACTGTAACACAGCTCATAAACACCTTCATCTAAACAATATTGCTAATATGTAACAAAATGATTATGTTTATGGAATCTAAAACACACAGACACTGTGGTCTTTGATAATAGGTCTGAAGCAATATTGGTTTAAGATTTATAATTTAAAGAAGTTTATGTTAAATTCAAGAAAGCAGGAATCATCCAGTTGTAGGCAAGTGAATGGAAATTGAACTGATTTAGCATTTTGGCATTGATACAAACCTCTAGTATATATACCATTGAGGGCTGTTTAATATTCTTAACTCTCTATTGACAACACAGACATTTTTATACATCACATTTGAGAATGTAATGTACACAACCTGTGTGGAAAAAATATTCTCTGCGGTTCAACACCTCCACTGCCTTTTCTAGTGTTAACTTTCCCACTTGTAAATGTCACACGGTCTGAACTGCAACTATCCTCTTCCCCAAGGTGCGAAAAGTGATGGCGCCTATAGAGTTTTTGAGGCTGTAGAGCAGACTGTATTGGCACTTGGTAATAGTGCAATTCACCAACCATTTAGACAGACTCGGCTCAATCGGACAGCCGGCAGTTGAGGTCAATCAGAGTGGCGAACCCCGGTTAAAAAAGCAGCTGCGGGGGCCGAACAGTGAGTGCAGCTCAAGGGTCATTTGCAGAACAAGGTTTAGTGCACTCATCCATATATACAGACATACATCTCTATCTGGCAGCCATGGCCTTAACCTCCACTCATTTATCTTCTGCCGCTCTATCTGAACAGCTGAAACCTTTGCTGCGTTTCTACTTTGGGAACAAGCTAGGTGTGAGTTTTAGAGCTAATCAACAGAATTCCTAAAGGTTATAATTGCTTTCCAGCTATATTTAGCATTTTATTAGTATGTATTAGTTAGAGCTTAAAGGTGTATTAACAGTTATTATAGCATGGTCCGGGTGAATTCTCGATTCTGATTGGGTGTGCATTAAAAAGTGATATACCACAGTGATAAACGCACGTCTAAAAAAGAAGTTCCGGTCACAAAGCTTAAATGTTCTATATCCCTGCTCTGGCGTCTTTAAAGCAAACTTAAGCTTCATCATCTGGACAAAAACAAGCAGGAAGAGGTGAACTTTCTCTCTCAAATGATGGTTAATCAGTGACTATCAGGATATCGCTTTCCTTTGCCACTGCACTTGAGGTCGGCGCCGGCTGAGCCAGCAAAGGGGCACATTGTTACGGTTACGCCACACCATGCATTAAATAGTCCGCTTTTTGTGAAAAAAACTTCTGTTTTACATTAAGCGCCATCTAATGTCAGGGAATGAAATTGCATGTTCGCTCGGCTCATCGTCAGCGAAAATCGCCTGGGTGTGAACACAAAAAACGCTGGCGAATATTCGTCCCGGTGTGTACGGGCCTTAACCCTTACATAAAAAAGGGTTTCACAGTTTTTTACTGAAATTTAAAAAGTGATTAGCATATTGTAGCATGTTTCTAATTCTGAGTTAATGTCATTGGTAAAGAATAAAAAAAAAGGTGCAAAACTATGCATGAGACGAGCTAAAGAGTTGCCATGTTTCCTTTCAAAAAGTCTGTATTTCTTAATTTTCTGCAGAGGATTGTCTTTCTAATGTTTGGCGAAGGAAACACCCAAAGCAGAGTGTTAACAAAAGGGAAAGACTAACAGAACATCTAAAAATAGTTTGTGGTTGGGGGCTCTGGGGAAATCTCACAGCCAGGGAAAACATATTGTTTTTGTTGTTTTTTTTTTACTTGTTAGCTGGTTCCGTTTCTAGATATTGTCAGAGACATTTTTTTATCTTTCTCTCTCAGGTTAATCCAAACTGCTTACAGGTTTTGTATACTAGAAGATAAAAAGCATATTCAAGTAGCAGTTGTATTTAGAGGTCCATAAACCTCAGAGGTTGCAAAAAATGTCCAAGGTAAATCCTGTAAACTTAAAGGAACTATGAGTCATTGATGTTTGGGTGGCAATCTAGACGACTTGAGTCGTTGATGGCAGCCTCTCGGTTTGTTGTCAAGTTTTCCTTGACTATGAGATAAGATTTATTACAATGGAGAGACCTGGCGATGCAGACTTAGCTTAGCTTATCTGGATTTGTGATCCTACCAGGCCCTTTTTTTCCCTCAGACACAAGTGGATGACCTTGACAAGAATGTGGCTTATTGTTGTAATTGAAACGATTGTTTTCGCTTGACCTATAGTCCCAGCGGGAGGATGAGGATTTTGAAGAGGCGAGAACCCCAAATCAGCATGTTGATTGAGTAAAAAGTACATTGACATTTTAATCTTCCACTACAGGGTTTATTTACTTTAATAAATTGAGTTGTTTTTAGAGCTTCACATTTTTTTTATCAGTCAATCAGGACTAATCGCAACAAACGTTATTTTCCTGAGATTTGTGACAGTTTGACCCATCACCGACCTGAGGCTTTTTTATGCAGCTTTCTGTTTCATACATTTTCAGAAGAGTTGTTGTTGTTTGCTCCACCTTCATTCAGGCTGCTTCACTACGTTGACGTGTGTGTCATCTCAGACATCAGCCCAAAACTGATGTGCAAAACTACACTTTCCTCAGCCAGTTAGAGACAGTACTTTTTGATTTGTTGCATAATTGCAGCTGCAGCATGTTCAGGTTGTTTCCCGTAAACATGAAGGGATCTTCCACATCTTGTTGCTTCTGTGCGGAGAGCTTCCACTGCTAATGATAGTAAACACCCCACAGCAGAACAAATTCCACCCAACCCCCACCCTGTGAGCTCACAAACAATAGGCAGGCTTAGAGCAGCCAACTGAGCCAGAAAAAAGAAACGGAGGAAGGAACAAGGTTGAAAAGGTCAAGCTGAACCACGACAAGAGGAAAGTGTAACTCTCCACCTGCTGTACGCTAGCCTGTCAACCAACCGGCATCCAGCCTGTCAGCCAAATGTCTCTGCTAAGCAGTGCAAATGGTGGCAGTTATTTTTAGTAAGTGCTTTAGCATTCTTACTTGATGCTGGAACTACCGTTACAACACAGCTTCTCCATCTGCTTGTACGCCTAAATGGATGTGTTAGACATAAGCTGAGATTATAAGTGATGGTGGACAGGTTTTATACTTTTAAACTTAATTGGAGATCTTTCGATCTTTTTTAAAAGTGTTGCTATTGGTCTTTTAATTATGAATATGCTGTTTTTAGCCAAAATGAAAAGAAAAAAAACATTTGTCAGTTTCTAGGACATAGTTTCTGAGCAGCATTAGTTGTGGGCGGGACCATTGCAGAGCAACCCCACCCCCCTTCCCCGTTGTACCGCAGAGCAGGGTGCTTGTGGCCTCCCATTGACTGTATGAAAAATAACTGGACGAATCGTGTGTGACGTCACTCGTAGAAAACGCCTTGTTTCTGGTACCAAGCCGTAATTAGTCCGTGTCGGTCTGAGTCTACATTTCCATTGCAACCACTCTCTCCAATCAGGAGTGAGCATGTAAGAAGGCCACACCCCTTCCACTGAAGGCGGGTTCAGGAGAATCTGTCAAACACTTCAAACAATCAACTCGAGGCCATCTACGTTTATCGAGGCATCTGATTGGTCAGTTTTTCCCTTAAATAACTTGTGCTCCAGCAAAAATATCATGAAAAATATTAGGATTAGCAAGAACATGTTAATAAAAGGTATTAAAACAAGAATGGTTATTCTGACTAACATGATGATTGAGTAACAGCTGTTTATTTCTCAATAGAAGTCTACGGGATTTTGACTTCTTGGGACGAGCAGGTAGTTCTTATTGGGAACGCGAGGGGGGAGGGGTTGTTAAGTCCAGTTCTGATTTACTGTCAATGAACACCCTCTTTTATACGTCACAAATGTGCTCTTTTTGAAATGGCTTTTTTTTTTTTTAATCTGCTCTTGAATCAATTTTAATAAAGAAATACTCAAAAATTCCAATTTTTTTCTATCTTAAATTTCTTAATGTTTGTCCTCCATTATCAGGAAAATGCCTTAAGAACATGTTAAAAACCCCAAAAATAGGATTTTCATCAAAGTGGGTCTTAAACTCACTAATCATCTCTGTTGATTTGTGCCGATTTTTACTAAGCCGGACACCTTGGAGATGTTTAGATATTAACGCGGCCCTGGTGCAAAGGTAGGGCGGTCGACCCATGATCGTAATATTGCAGGTACAATTCCCGCCTTGCACGCCCGTGTGTGGAAGTGTCCTTGGGCAAGACACTGAACCCCACCTTTTCTCTGGTGGGAGGTTGGCGTCAGTGTTGGACAGCGGAGCCGTGTGTGAATGTGTGTGTGAATGGGTCTGTGACTGTAAAGCGCTTTGGGCCTTTAAAAGAAGGCTATAGAGAGCGCTATATAAGTATACGCCATCTACCATTAATAAAAACTTCTTTTGACAATCCTTCTCTACAAAAATTGCTCTGCAAAGAGAATTTTCATTCTGATAATGCACAAGTGTTGACTTTTTAGTAAATACAGGGCTACAAAACCTCACAGAAAAAATCAGAGTAAAATGTCTTAAAAGGTTGTCACTTTAAAAACCATTTAAGCCATGTTGGAAGTCTGTTGAGTTTTGGCTTTTTGTTTAGGCTCGTAATTCGTTTTACACTTTTGGAGATTACAGAGTAAATTGGGCCACTGTTTCATAAGTGAGCAAATTGTTAAGCTCCACTTATCTTGGCTCAGTTCTCAGCCCTGCGGCCCCCTTGTGCCTTGTGTCTTTTTATACCGCGTTTGCTCCCCATCATGTAACTGGTAGCTGTAGGAGAGGTTTCCTGACTAATCTTTGTTGTCCTGTTCTTCAGCAAGTCTCCACAGGTTTTAATTCTTTTCATCCTCTCTGAAGAGAGTGCGTCTTTGGAACCTGTTCACCATTTCTTCTTAAGTGTTAATCAAAGGCATCAGGAAAGTTGTTTAATTTTAGAAACATCAATTCTAATGGCTGTAAAACCCTTCCTTCAATTGAGCTTTTGCATGCAGGGGTCTGAGTGTTCTGTATGCTTTTATTTTTGTTGTTGAAAATTGAGAGCATTTATAGAGATTTCATGCTGTGTACATATATTAGCTGAAAACGCAAATGTTTAATCCTTCATTGTGGTTCAGCTGCATTGTTCTTTAAACTTCTTTATGAGTATTTAGTCCTGTGTCAGATGACAACTGCTCAGACTATTCAGCCGCTGTTTTACACTTTACTGCAACAAAGACACCGTGGGTCACGGGTAAGTGGTTTCCTCACAGCTTAGTTTCCTCTCTGTATTATTTGTGTGCGCTTTCGCTTTCCTGAAAGCGCAATTAGCTGCTAGAATTGAGAGGAGTTGCCTAGAAACCGAGTGCCTCTTGCCAGCTGGTGGTCTACAAAAGATGTCAGGTGTGCGTGTTTGTATTTTCCCTCTGTGACTGTGATTACACCCAGCTTCAAAGGGATTGACAATGTGGTTTCAGAAAAGGAAGTGTGCAGTGTGTGAAAACAATTGCATTAGCTTTCATGACCTGACATGGCAACCATTTCATGTCTGTCGTATCTGTGTGTGGAAGGCTGGTTTGAGGGCTGTAGACATAGGGGGTTTCCATTGGTTCTTCTTCAGAATGATAAATATGAGAGGCTGTCTTAAAGATTTTATCAAGTCAAGCTTATTGATTCTTTGGCTGTTATTTAATCATAAAGATTTTAGATATTTATTTCTTACAGTTTTGGACTTTTGTATTATTAATGTAGTCATTGATGTGGGGGGAAAAAGAAAGAAGTCACAGTTGATGCTGTAATTTCTCAAATCAACAGATGCAGAGCCACATGTCTCAGTGCCCTGGAGCAGGCTTACAGCTGTTAACATACTATGATAATTCTACTCTGTTGTGCCTGTAAATTATTTCAGTTTGATATACTTGTTGGTTTAATCTGAACAGCGTCAGTTTAGCTTAATTTCCTCACAGGGTTTTGGTCTTGGCAGAAGAAAGAAATAGTCACTATTGTAACACAATCCCAACCACCTATAATGAAAGAAAATGCCTATGAGTCCATTTTATATGAGACTGGTTGCTTAGTGTTGCAGTAATGCAGTTCAAACTGCTGCTACTCAACCAATTTCCTGCAAGCTTGTCTTTCCTGTGTAACCTTTAAATCCAGCCCATCTGTATATGACGTTTATGGGAGGGAGAAACATTTTCAGGTTTTTGTTTGCTCTATTTAACTGTATTTTTTTAATGCATAACTAATGCAGCAGATTACAAGTTGTTTTGAGTTCATAAATTGTATAATTAAATGTCACATAAATCAATAGTTGGCATTTTAGTTTACTGATGTTCTACTTTTATTTAGAAGATTCCTATTTTAACTACCTGTCTCTGTAACCTTGTAAAGTGGAACTTAAGCTCCAGTGTTTACATTCTTTTGACTACCGTAACTTTTCAACCGTTTACGCAATTAAGTCAATTCCAGCAGATTATGCAGCGAAGAAAGGCGGCTTTGTGCCAATACGCAATACTTTGTTAGAAATGCGTTGCATATTGGTGCAAAGCCACTATGATAAGCCGCTTTTCTGTGTCAAAATGAGCTGATTCGTGTTGAATGGTTGAGATACGGTCGTTTAAAGAGCGTGCGTTATTTAGGTGTCACCGGCAACATTGCCAATGTTAAAAGGTTAAGTAGTTTGTACTTTAAAACCATGTAATGTTTTCCAGTGTGGGTGTATACATGTATAATCTGTGTCCTTTGTTTTCTGCTACGTAAAGATAACTCTACAAAAACACACAAGCACAAACTGATCCAGATTCACTATGTTTGGATTGAACTCTCATACTTTTCACATACTTTCACATATTTTTACAAGAATAATCATAAAATAACATAAAAAGTATAAAAAAGTTGGGCTATATGACTGTCTTAGTAAAAATACAGTTTACTCATCTTGCAATCCTAATCAAAGATTGTTGTAGATTGTGGTAAGTGGACATTTGAAATTTTTTTGAGGCAGTCCAACATTATTTTTGAACACCTGATTGTGTAAAATGTGCTCCCAGTCTGCTTTCTTAATTGAGAAACTTGGTGAGTGGTGCCATACTTCTAATAAAAGGGGAAATTCCAAAGAGTAATCCTCCAGGTTAGCATTTGTAAGCCTTATTTAAACTCAGTTGAATGAACTTCAAGCTAAATCTGGTGCTTGGTGGACAAAACAACACATATATCAGCAAACATCAAGTTCCAGCATGATTGCTGTAACTCCTCTGACAGAATTTCCATCAGGGACTAGTCATTTTTACAAGGTTTTCTGCTGGAGTTAGCATGTAGTTTCATAAAAGCAAATGCATGTGTAGTTATTAGTCAACGCAGTTTTGAAAATCATTCTCATCTGATGCCGTTTTTCCCCTTTCGGGGTCACGAGGCTGCCGGAGCCTATCCTGGCCACTTGTTGGATGCACCAGTCTGTCACACACCCATTCACACTCACACCTATGGACAATTTAGGGTTGCCAATTGACCTATGAAGCATGTTTTTGGACGGTGGCAGAAGGCCGGAGACCCCGGAAAGGTCTCCCATTGGTGCTTCAGGTCTTGACGTAAATGTTGCTCAAGTATCACTCTGAGACATGGTGCTTTTTTGTATGCTGCTTCAGGTATAGTCACATGCACCCATGGGGGCCTTGAAAGATACATGTGCTGCGGGTTTTTGGGTTGTATGGAAGGTTATAAAGAGGAGCAGATTGTTCAAGTGTAATGCAGGTGTGTCATGCAGCTACCTTGTGGCTAATTGAAAATAGAAAATACAGTGGTTGTTGTGTGTGTGTGTGTGTTAGGGCTGCACGATATGAGGAAAACTTGCTATATGCGATATTAGAGATTAATATTGCGATAACCATGTAATTTGCGGTATATAAACAAATAGAAATATAACCAAAAACATCATTCCCATTTCCTTGCAACAATTTAAAAATTATACTCTAAAGACCCTCGTCGACATAGGTGACAAACATCTAACATAATAAGCCTCTATCTGATTGGTCAAATACATGAAGGGATTTTTGGATTCGTTAAATGCTTCAAGCTGCCATAAGATTGTTTTAACACATTGTGGGTTTACGATTTATTTCGATATTCGCTGTCTTTTGCGATATGCATAATGCAGAGCTGGATATTGCGATAACAATAAATTTGCGGTATATTGTGTGTGTGGTAACTGTATCATGAACTATTCATAAAGCCCATGTAAGTTGTATGCACTTATGATGTATTTGTTAGCGGCCGTATGGTGTCCTTAATTTTTAGTAAAGCATCAGTTACAACAACCCTTACAGAAAAAAGGGAAAATCCATACGGTTCATGCCAAGAGCATACAACTATTACGTGAACAGCACTTATGGACCCTTGAGCAGTCAGAAGGGTATGGTAGTAGCGGCGTCACGACAACCGCATCACCGCACGTTTTTTTTTTTTTTTTTTTTTTAAAGTTCTGCATATGGTGCGTGAACTATAATAAACACATAAAACATATTCATCTTTGCTGATAATTTACTTTTTCTGCTAGTCCTGTCTTCAGACTTCAAGGGCTTCTGGGGGAAACCTTTTATTACTGTTCTCCTTCACTCCCTACGCCGGGTCTCTTACTCCCTCTTGCGCTGCTCCCGGCTAATCGCGACACTGCGCCCCCTGCTGGTTCATCACAGCGGTGATCAAAAATCCCACACCGTCAGAGCTCTACATGGTGGAGGTCTCAAAAGAAGTCGATACCTTGCAAAGATTTGCCACCTATAAGTGAATCAGTCACCAAGTACTTTTTATACGACGAACAAAAGTTTCATCTAGTATATCACAGCAAATAACCCGTGGATGATGTAATAAAAATACAATCAAATAAACAAGTAAAATTCATGTTTACTTTAAGAAATATTCCGTTCCTTTTGGAGAATTGTTTTCATATTCATGTTTCATGTTGTTCACAGTCGATAGTGCTTTCTTTTTTCTAGTTGTTATTGATGTGGTGACAAAGAACATCTTAAGGTTGTCTGCAATATGGTTACCGGTACATTTCTGCATAAATAATACGTTTTGGGTGTAAAACATTAAACTAACTACTGTATTATGTGTATTCAGTTAAAAAAATAAAGATTGTTTAAGTCTTCTACCAAATCAAAAAACAGTGTTGATACTAAATCAAGATGCTTTACTTTCTTGGTTTTTTTTTATAGTATAGCAATCAAATAAGAATAATACACAAAAACAATACAATCATCAGTTATACATTCATACAATGACAAATCAAACTTAGGATAATTAGACATATTAACAACAATAGCCGCGGTTACATGGGCAGAATATATTGATCGGATCAATGGTCGGGTTAAAATTCACCCGTGCACATGGGCACAGAAAACCTTTTTCCGATTAGAACAAACGTTCCCATGGCTCACACTCTCGTTCGGAATGAATCATTTGGGCATGCGCAGTAGTGTAAAAATCACCCGGATGCGGATATAGGTCCCGTTGTAAACAAACCGCTTCCACAGACATTTATGCAGCAGCTCGGTAACATACGAGACGATCTTCCAAACGTGCTTTTATTAATGTCATGAATATTATGAATTGCCTGTTCGCTCATCGTTATATTTAATCTGTGTGGTCAGTGCTTTTTTTGTGGAAGAATTAAGCTGGACGAAAGCTTAGGACAGACTAACACGGGCTAACATCATTAGCCTGATGGATGGACACAAAATCCAGGACCGTGCGAGAAACGCAGCAATCTGCAGCTTTCTAAGGACTGAGCGACATTTATTTCTGCTCTGAAAGTTCACACAGACCGCCCCAAAGCCACTCTGTGAGCTAGCGGCCCGAGCTCTGTTCGAACACGGTTCCTCCTGAGTCCTGCAGCCGCTAACCCAGAGCGACGGGACGGCTCGCAGTCTGAATTCTCCCACACATAAGAAAACAACAAAACGCACACGTAAAAAAGCCCCCCCCCCCCCCCCCCCCCCCGACACAAAATTATTAATCCAGCTGCTCTGCTCACTCGGGTGCCAGTGGACCGAGTGAGCGTCAGGGGGCACGAAGCGGTCCTCCTCCGAATCTCCCCCGTGAGGGGTGTAAGAGAGGGGAGAGCCAGCGGGGCGAGAGCGGAGCGGCGCTTTTCACGGGGCGTCCGCAGAGCAGCTGGTCGGTCCCGTATGCGCTCCAAAGCTTTCTCTCAGCGAAACACCGTCTATGCGTGACGTAAACCAGAGCAGCAGTGACACACGATCGGAATGACCGTTTACATGCTCCACGATCGGATAAACGATCGGTATAACCCACCTATCTCGATCGGAAAGAAATTCTGATCCGAATGAGTCTGATCGGGGCAGAGTATTCCGAACGGCGCGTTTACATGACGCATTTTCTTTCCGATCAGGCGTTCATTCCGATTACTTTTGCCCATGTAAACGCGGCTAATGACTATGACCCTTCAGGGGCTCCTCCTCAAAAATTTTTGAAAGTTGTGTAATAGACAACCTGTCACAGGAAAACAGTTTGGGGGAAATCATATTTGTCAACAGTAATGGAGTAAAAGTTGAGTACTTAAACCCCTGTCTCTACTGCTTTCAAATCAGTTGCTGCCTGGGAAATGCATATACAGTCCTACTTTTCAAGATTTTCCTGGGGTAGGACTCCCAGACCCCTCTCTCAGTCAATGCCTCATGCATTTGGCACTCAACTGTAGCAGCCTACTTTCTCATCATCAGCCTCCTACATGAAAATTTTTGAGGCTCCTAAAATGACATACATGTATGTCACCTACTTCACCCTCACTTTACCTGTTGCTTGCAGTACTGCACCTGAACTTTCACTTCACAGGCTTAATGAGCAAATAGCAGTCTACGATTTTGCTATTTTCCCATTTTTTGTCTGCAGACAGCCTGTATCTAGGGGTATGTCTGAATTCCTTCACTACTCACTACAAAGTGCACTACACAGTGTGTTCTCCATTTTCTACTAGAAATTCAGGCAGCTCTAGAAAATTTCTAGTGCTGTCTGAATCTATAATTCAAAATTGAGTGCCCTAGAAATTTCCCAGAAGTCTGCAAAATAACCAGTGTGCATCGATTCTCTCAAGATTGGCAAATATAAACTACAATGCATTGCAAAAACTTTATTTAAATGTATTTTCTTGATAAACCATCGTTTCCATCATTTGAACACAGTGTTTTCATAAATAGTTGCAATAAAACGCTCCAATCAATGAAATCTTTTCACTTTGTGAAATCGGTGACGTCAAATTCGCCTTTCAAGAAAAAAAAAGTAGTGAGGATGGTGTCCGAATTGCTTTTGGAAAATCCAGGAAAGTCCTGCCCTTTTATAGTTTTTTAGTAGTTAGGAATTAAGATGGGAATTCGGAAATAGCCCATCTGTAATGTATGTGGTAACTTAGGAATTCAATTTGTCCTTATAGTTTAACTGCTTAATTTTGCTAAAGTACTTTCTTGTCTATTTTTCACTCTTCTTCAACTTCTTTGTAAAATAAAGTGAAACAGTGATACTATAGTATTAATAAAAATAATGGATTGGATTTATCTGCGCCTTTTCTTGGTTAGAAACAAACAGACGTTGTAAAAGGAAATCCTGTTTACATTTTTTTTTTACTGTTATGCTATCCTCACTCACACAGTTTTCTAGTTGTGCCTCTGAGCTCTTTTTTTTTTTAATCAATGCTGCTTGAATAGTTTTGTTGTGCAATGGTTCCACTGGTTATCCTTTTGTACCATTGTGCTGAGTAGTAACAGAGGTTGGAGCGCTCTACTACTGCTCAAGTCAAAATGGCGAAACAGGATTTTTCACAACGATTCATCTGTCAATCAACCAATTGTGAGTTCCCATTACCTCCTGTGCAAGAAAGCAGAATCTTGGCGCTGTTGCATGTCCCTTTGGTCTGTCTAAATTGCTAAAAGGCAAAAGTAGAGGTTCAACAGCAGATCTTTTTATTTTCTCTCCCCAGTATAGCCCTACCGCTGTGTGGAAACCACTTGTGTGAGGGGGTTTATTGTGCGGTCTTCTCTTTAGACGTCTGTGTCTCTATGAGGTCCAGGAACAGCGTGTGGTGACAGCTCGGGTTATTACCAGTCCTGTCTCATTCACTCAGCTGGCCTGAAGCTTGGCCTCGACCGCGTCAGAATGTGACACATGCTGATTACGATGTCATTAGCCCTCACCCTCCTCCGCTACAACCGTTATTTGTTCTTCCTCTGAGCACAGGAGGAAGTGGAGCGTCTACAGAGATGCCCGTAAACCATGAAGCCATCTTTAACGACAAACCCTGAGCTCATTTGACATTTTCTGGAGACGATCAAATCAAACTCAAATCTCCCTTCTGTATCGTCTAGAAATTTAGTGTTCAAACTTGGAATGATCTTAAAGCGTTGTTGGTTTTTTTAATTGTTTAAAATGATTGTGTTTATCAGCAGTAAAGGCCCAGTGCTTGGTTATAACCTTGTTTTTCTGGATGTACATGATTTGTGCCAGCATTTACTGGTTAGATTTCTGTGCTGATGGCTCTGCAGAGCTGTTATGATGCTGTGCTCGTACACTTTTCTGAAGTGTTTGCTCATCAGCACTACATTAATCATGCAAACCTGCCCTTAAGCAGCCTGCAAGGTCATTATTTTGTACTCAGTGTTGGTAAGGTTTGCCCACATCACCACGTCAGCTGTTTGATTCTGCACCAAAGTGGTGGATCCAGATTTAAATGGACTTAATGCTGTAAATGTATATATTTTTTACAACACTGTCCGCATTTGGGAACAGTGAAAAGATTAAAATTATTTAAAGGTTATGCAGGCTTATAATGTAATGTGTCAGTTCTTGTTTAGTCATCGAAGTCTAATTGGATCCACCATTGGCAGCACCAAGTGGTTTATACCCAATTAATAAATGTGTTGTTGGCCGCAGCATGGAATTCTTCCCGCCGCTCGGTGATAATGATTCGGGCCGCTTTAATGTTGACTGCCTTAATAGAGAGCACCAACCAAGACTGGTGCTACTGGGGCCTCTGAATCACCATCAGTCTTCCTCTCTGTCTCTTTTACCTCCTACACATTTTTGTGCCTCCAGTTCTCTGCTGCTCGTCCCCTCATTTGCTCCCATCGCCTCCCTACCTCGCTGTCCTTTTCATTTTCCTTCTCCGCATGGACCCGGCGAGTCCTCACTGCTGTCACAGTCTGTCAGAACAGGTGAAATCAATTACTGACCCACAGCAGCCCTGCTCCCTTACCACAACTAGCTCTTTAATTGAGAGAATTAATGAGTGATCAGTCTGTGGGATGATTTCGTGTCATGAATCTGGCTTTGCCGTGTGCGAGAGAGGAGCGCTGAGGGGCTGTTGACATTCCCTGCATATCTAATTCTGTCCTTCCACATAGGCAGTGGAGGCAGTTAAAACTCTCCCTCTGCCAGCACAGCCTACTTATCACCTCAAAGGTTGAGGAGAAAGGTTGAAGAAAGCCACATCACCGCACTAACAGCTGCATTGCTCCGTCTCTGCTGAGGATAGTTTTCAAGGACCACTGAAAGGCCAGAATGTCTCTGATGTATTCAGCGCCTCCTCTCATTGTGGCATCTGTTGGCTGAATTCCAGCATCAGCTCTGTGTTTATACGGATCCTCTGAAGTGTCTTGTGTATTTCCTTCTGTGTTAACCTCCTCCTTTTTTTTTTTCTCTCTCTCCCTCCACAGATGGAATCTCCTGTCTCCACGCCAGCTCCTCCTCCCCTCCACCTCCTGTCCACAGTAGGCAGCAGTGAAATTGCCTCACCGTGTGAGCAGATAATGGTGCGCACACGCTCAGTAGCGGTGAACACATCTGACGTGGCCCTGGCGACCGAACCTGAGTGCTTAGGGCCATGTGAGCCCGGCACAAGTGTCAATCTTGAAGGCATCGTATGGCAAGAAACTGAAGATGGTAAGAGAAGTAGTTTAATGTGTTGTTGGGGAGCTGGATTAAGGCAAACAGGGAGGCATTATTTTTAACATGGGGAATTTTAGATGTTTAGTTTAGGAATAATAAGTCCAGTTTATGGATTAAACATAGAGAATTGCTACTTAATAAAGCCTTTTTTGTTACTACTATACTTATTTTGCTTGGTGAAATACTATTAAATCCATTCAGATTGTCTCAGGAAATGCTAACAGTTCCATGCTTTAAATGCACACATGCTGCATAATGTTGCCAGGATAGTAGTAGTTGGCAGTTAGTTCTGAAGTGGCTTTGTTGCTGTGAGTTTGGGCTATATAAATAAAATTGAATTGAATTGAATTTGATTCATGCTTATTTTTGTGGCAGATATAGTGGAGTATAAGGTCGCAGGCATGTTCCACTCCGTTACGACTAAAAACAATGCTGTTCTTTGCAAATCTGCAAGTTGGTGAAATGTTTGGACCGTCTCCTGCAGTGCAGTTTGAATCACATCTGAGGCATCTGTTTGTTTTTCTCTGCGGTCGAACCTTTAGCTTATTTCACTTGAAAAATGCATCACTGGATGTGAAAAAGGACTCCTGTTTTTCTGAGAAATGATACCAACAGCAGATCATCAAAGCAGCTCTGGCTCAGTCCCTCTGCAGGCATGCTGAGTACCAATCGCCCACACATCCACAGTGCTGGGTCCTCGCCTCACCGACATTCCCAAAGCCCCCCCCCCCCCCCATCCCCCCGTTTTTGATTTTCCCATCAGCTCTGAGCTGGATCTGTTTGCCTCCCCCTCTTTTCCTCTCAGTCGCAGCTCTTTTCTGTTACCAGGCATCCAGCCTGTCACCTCTTGCCTCTGTTTCCAGGCAAACTGAGAGAGTGAGTACATGGTAAGGGGCAGAGGCAGGGGGGCTTGGAGGGCTGGTTTGGGATAGACAAGGCCACGTCTGTTAGTGACACAAACATGGCTTTAGAGCCAACAGCAGTACTATGCTGTGCTCCCCTTCTTTTCTGCCTCCCACAGAGGGATTGAGCCTCGCTTTGCCCAGGCCTGCTAGCTCTGTCCATCCACGTCTGTCCTCTGCCTGCACTCACACTCTCAGAGCTGCTATTTTGGCTAAAACAGACAGTGGTTTGGTCTGGCGGACCTTTGTTTTCCTCTAAATCGGCTCTGTCTTGCTCAAAGGGGAGGGAGGGGCTTTTGAGTAGTTAAAGAAAGTGGTGAGGTGGAGAGAAGGGGGGGCGGGCACTCTGCAGGTGTAGCACACAGGTTGTTATGGCTGTCAAAGCTGCAGTGTGATGATATTACAACTGAGCTGTCTTTGAAAAAGAACACAAGTTATTTCCATTTCAGATTCTCTTTGAAATCCAGGATGACGAGCAGTTGTTGAAGCTAAATTTAGCTTCAAACTGGATGTTGGTGCTCTCTCGAGGTGAACAACAGGCATAAAAAGACCCAAGCTGGTTTAGCAAAAGATGGGAGGCAGTCCTGAGGAGCAGCTTCTGCTTAGAAGGAAGAAACAGTCACTGCAGTAGCTGGAGTTGGAAAAAACATGTCCAGCTGATTATGTACTGTAATTAGGAGAGCAGATCTCTGCCAAAATAGTCCATTCACACAATTTAACATCCGTTTTAGTTTTTACACTTCCATTTTTAAACCGGTTTATGAAATTCAAATTCAAATCGTGAAGCTTTTGTAACTAAAACAATCAACTCCAACATAAAAAATAACAACATAAACTGCAAACATCGATGCGTATCAATTTAATAATTGATACTTCGTATTTAAAAAGAGATTAACTTAATAAATTAGTATAAACCCACCTGTATTTGTAATGTGTCCACCGCTTGTGACTGCAGGATTACTTATCTAAGTCGCACTTCATTTTACTTAACCCTTTAACACAGAGATGTGCTGGCAACACCAAAGATAACACACACTATTTGACAAACCGAACTCTCAATTTGTGGCCACTGTGACTTATACTCTGAAGCGACTGAAACACACAATATATTAAATGCGTAAGCCGGTGAAGAATTACAGTAGTCAAAAGAATGTAAACACATGGGCTAACCCTCTGGTGTAAAAGGGCTAAAGTTGATACAAAACTCTTGACATTTTCCATGGCATTGATCTGCACTGATGTTCCCCTTCAGCTTAAACTGATGAGATAACATATGTTTTATGTGCTTTCATCTTTCTTGGTCTTTAAAAACAAAATGTGTTGGAAAGATGAGATATCATCATACTAGCATAGTTACGATGTTGAGTCAAATGTTCACATGCCAATAAAGTGAAGCAGTCCCTGTCCTCGTCTAAGAATAACCAACACAAGTTGATGAACACGTCTCTTATTTCAAGTTTACATACTGCTACATAAAAACAGAGAGGAGCTCTTTGAGTAGTAAATTATCTCCAATATATGCGGCCGTGCAGGATCCTAAAAGACTCTAAAGCTGGTTTTGATAGAAGTGAACTTGTTCCTGTTTACATTAAGTCATCATGTCACTTTTTGTAAACCCTTGTGCTATCTTAGGCACTTTAACATTGGAAGTTGGGTCATCTAGACCCACTAGACAGTGCTCTGAACCTTTTTTCTTCAATGATTTGTGATCTTCACTGGTGTCCATGGATAACATGAAATCTCTCCACCTTTATCCACCTTTGTCATGGTAGGGAGAACATGACAATGTAAGGGTGGGGTCATCTAAGATAGCACAAGGGTTAAAGAACATGTGCATGTCAAAATGCAAAAAAAAAAACCGCACATACAAGAAGGACTAGGAAAGACTAGCAATGACCCAAAGACTTAGCAGAGGGGCTCTGATTAGCAGTGAAATGAAAAAGTCCCCACCTCTCCTAATGACAAAGCTCATACAGAGCCGTTTAGGCTTTTAAGCACCGTGTGCAGATATCATTTAGCCTGCCAGCCAGCAGCTGCTCCATCACCTCCGCCTTTCGCCTTGTGGGAGCAAATGAACTACAGGCTCCCGGTAATTGTCTGAATGCTAGAGAGACAGACAAATGAGAGGGAATCAGGCACACAAAACAAAAGCAATGGCTGTCCGTTGGTCAAAACTGACAAGAATCATATCCTGTAGGATAAATACCCATTTCCTGTCATGTAGACGGTGAGAACAGATGCGGCCACACCTGGACAGGATTTAAATGGAAGCTTTTAAATGATCTAGAAGGCATTATTTATGGATTAGTATACCTTTCAAGAAACACAATTTAATGGATTTACACAAAAAAGATGGCTGACAGAAATCGGGCTCGTCACATTGTAAATCAGGCGTGTAAAAGCCCCAGCAAAAGGTTGGGGAGGGGCGCAGCGAGGGGTATTTTAAGGCTGAACACTGATACCTATTCCCTCTGTGCACGCGAGGCAGTGGCAGCTCCCGTGGTCGTGTCGTCACGGCGACAGGCTAACCCCTCCCAGGCTTACTATGCTGATACCTTCAAATGCCAACTCCGAAATGCAGCAGAGGTTTATTGCACTTGAAACGGAGCCCAGAATGCCTTGGCTCCTGCCCCAGGGCAGAGGGAACAGAGGGGGCCCTTTTCGCCAAACACTGCAACTCTGTGCCAGTGACACACACGTTCACACATGCTGACCCTTAATTTCACAGCATGCTATTCCTCAAGCAGGTTCCACAGCTCCTCAAAGACCCACTCCGATGAAAATCGTGTTTCTCACATGTTCTTGTGGCATTTATCTGACGATGGAGGACATATATAAAGAAGGGGTGTAACGATTAACTGATTAATGGATTTTTCCAACCAGATTGATCTGTCTGAGGCAAGTTGTTAGTCAAATCGAATCAAATTGACCTATACTGTTATTAAATCATTTCAAAATTAAATATATGGATAATATTCAATCTTGAGGTACGGTAGATTTATTTGACTAGAAACGTAAAAACAACCAAGTGCATCACAGCGGACAAGCAGACATGTGATGTCAGCAAAAACTAATAAATCTGTCATTCCAGGCCAATGTGTGGAAAACACTTTCCATTTAGCAAAGACATGTGACCATACAGTGTGCTAGAATGTTCTAATGTTCCCTTTGGGTTATTTGGATGTGGAAAAACAACCTGAATTATTTAAACTAAAATGAGAATGGATTTGACATTAAATCTTCTTTGCTTGTTTGTTTGTACACATTTTTAATTTACACTTGATTATCTTGCAAAAATAGAAGGAATGTGGAACACTTCACCTGCACTGTTCAGTACCAGCTATTTATCTCTGATGTCCTGGATCGATTTTAGGTCAGTAAATCTGATCGAATTGGATCGTATAAAATGAACCAATATCGACTATGAATCGTATCGTTCAACCACAAACTATGAAATGCATCGAATCGTTGTTAAAATAAATCATTACACCCCTAATAAAAAGCCAAGTAAGCTTAAAATTGCATTTCTTTATTTAAATCGTGAATTAGGAGCAGATGAAAAAATGCAGTTAGAAAGAAATTTATTTTTACTTTAAAAATATACTGGGCGGGTCACAAGCTCCAATTGCTGGTCATCTTTGTTGCACTGGTAATGTTAGGTTGGAGTCCCATGACAAAATAATCATGGATTTCTGTTCTGCGTGTTCGTTGTGTCATGAATTTTTCCTAATAAGATCACTGCGGTGATGCAGTCTGCGGTGCAACTGCAAGACTCTAAAGCTTCTTCCTAAAAAAACAAGTCTGTGAGGAACATTAGAGTTCCTTCTCCCTGTCTTCTGTTTCTTTGAGCCTGTCAGGGAGTTGAGAAAGGGTGAACTGTATAAAATAAGCACTTGGCTCTATAACTCACTTACCACCTCTGCTCCTTTGCTCTTGTGAGGAGCACCTGCCGGTGCCCCCTATTGAAATGTTTTTACAGGGGGAGAGCGGGGGCCGCTCTCTGAACTTTGTGCAGGAGCTGTCCTTGAAATTAAATGGAGTATTGTCTGGAGGCCTGTAGCTGTCCACCAGGCCAACGCGCCAGACGCAGATGGAGGGGGAAAAATCAATCACTGTTAACTGGGGGGGGGGGGACAAATCCAAAAGAAAACGGCAAAAGTGAAACCTCTCTGTTCACCTCTTACCCTGAAGTTTATCACCAAACAGTTACTTTTCTGCAGTGCTTGTCAAGCTTATCTTTAATCTCACTGCAAGACTGGGGTGGTGGCCAGTTATCAAGGAAACAAAAGAACAGCGCTCCCATGCAGGTAAAGGGTTAAAGTAATTGCTTCATGTGGTAACGGGTTACTTTTACTGATGGGTGTCTTTGTTTAATGCTTATTTAGTTGTACTGTGATGTCAATAATATCGTCAAGAAAGATCCTAAATCTCCAAAGAGACATTCTTATTGATTGAAAGCAGCATTTTTACTCCTTAAATAAAAAAAAAGCCTTCTCTAATGAGTGTCAGGGTTGGATTTTGATTGTAGACCACACAGACTTGGCTTTAGAAAAGGACTACAGGTCCACCAAGACTACATATAAGCCAAATGTTTATCTTTTGACCAACAAGCTGCTTTCCTCTCCACCCCACATCTGCCACAGCGAGAATAAACATGTACAGATTTTTCTGTTGTTGTGGGCGAAGCTGCTGCGTGCAGCTGATAATGTTGAACGAAGCGGAAAGCATACTAATGGTTTCTTGGTGTGCCTCGGTGGTTTCAGAGGATTGACCTTCTCATAGGCTGTTATTCTTCTCCAAAACTTCTCATGAAGCAAAATCCAGCCTGTAATTTTTACATTCAGCTGCTTTAATGCTTTCCAAGTGTTTCATAGAATCACCCACCTTATCTTTGTTCTTGAAAGATGTGTATTATTTGTTCTTCTCTCAGCTCTGACCCAAGTCTGTCATTTTGGGGACTTGTAGAAGGTGGATCTAGTAAATATTCTCACTTGCGGCATTTTTACTGATAGTATGATGAATTCCAGGAGAAGCTATAATAACATAGTAAATGTGCAGTTGGGAAATCACCATAACATTACGGAAAGATCTTGTTACAACATCAGGGATGTGTTTCAGTTATGACCGAAAAGTGATGATGTGAAATCCTTAATAGAATCCGTGTAAAGTATAAAATCCTCAGTTCTTCAATGAGCTTGATGGGCATTTCCTAACAACTGTAAGCCTTGTTTATGTTTCTCCTGTAAACCAGCTTGTCTTTAGACAGGTGTGGGTTTAAGTAATGTCAAAACTAGCCAAGACGGCAGCAAACATAAAGCTACGTTCCAAACGCAATTTGCGTGACAGGGGCCGTCCAGTTTCTATCGAAATATCAATCAGGCACTCCGCTTTGCCCGTGATGTGTTGAGGATGTGATCAGCGGGTGGAGTCCAAAACAAACATGGAGGAGAATCTGATCCTTTTCCTCCTGAACTTTAGGATTTTTTTTATAACATAAAGAAAAGAATAAAAGGGTCCTGTAAAAATCATTCATTTATTTTCTTCGTTTGTCCCTTTCGGGGTCACGGGGCTGCCGGAGCCTATCCCGGCCACTTGTGGGCGAAGGCAGGGGACACCCTGGACAGGTCGCCAGTCTGTCACAGGGTCACACATATCACACACCCATGCACACTCACATTTACACCTCTGGACAATTTGGAGTGACCAATTAACCTATGAAGCATGTTTTTGAATGGTGGGAGGAAGCCGGAGACCCCGGAGAGAACCCACGCATGGACGGGGAGAACATGCAAACTCCACACAGAAAGGTCCCCCATTGATTTTCTGGTTCAGTTCCCCCAGCCGGGACTTGAACTAGGGGCCTTCTTGCTGTGAGGCAAGAGTGCTAACCACTGCTCCACCGTGCAGCCTGGTCCTATAATTGTATTCTTATTTTCCTTTTTTTCCTCTTGGTACTATTGCAGGGCAGCAAGTTGTCAAACTGGCCACAAAAAGGCAGAAGTACCTCTAAAAGAGTCCATTATTTGGATACAGCTCTTTTTTTTGCGGAATCCGTTTTTTAAGGACTTTTCCCTTACCGCGAAGGGAGATCTAAGGGCAGGGATGTCCAGTTTAGTTTGGTCAGTTTGTTAGTTCAATTTAGTATATTCACGAACCTTTTGATTTTATGTTTTACTTTTTGAATTACCTTTACAAATCCCATTGAGACAGCTGTTGTTGTGAATTTGGGTTATACAAATAAAATTGAATTGAAAATTGAATTTTAGCTGGGAGAGTGTAAATAATCTCATGAACCCAGACATAGTGACATGCTTACCAATACCTTTGCAGAGCTCTCCAAAATGATCTGTGTCGTCCATGTATCGACTATAAATGAGATAATACAGTCAATGCTTCCATGAAGCGATGAGGAAAAAGACTTTGTACAGTAGATCCTCCGTCAAGGGAGCGTCAAAGTTATAAACACATTTTTGAACAAGTGTTAAGCAGTGAATTTGACGTGTATCAAATAACAAATTGTTTGGTGGGAACGTAGCAGGAGCATCAAAACAGGCTTAAAATCTGTCCTATTGTTTTATCAGCTGTACAGCTCTTTGAACGTAGATTGGATAAAGTTGCCATGTAACACTGTCAGGAAATCACCAAGTACGTTATAAAATATGTAAAAAAAGAGAAAGTTATTACCAAAAAATAACTATTCTGTTGTGTTGAAGTACAGTATAGTGATTGCATCTTATGTCTTTTATGGTGTGATTATGTTTGAGTTTTTAAGGCCGTTGTCCAAAAAAACCTAATGATCCAATAACTTTCCAGTCAATTTTAGGTGTTTGAATTTAGAGTAAAGGTTTATAGGATATCTTTAAGTGTGACTCTCTGCATCCGCATTTTGTAAAGGTAGCAGCTTAAGCAAAGAAACACATAAAAATAATAGATTACTTTTGTAGATTTGTGTTTGCCTTATTTCATCTTTCCAGGACAAATTTTTCAGGACACTGTTATGAGATATTTGTCCTACTCCTTTGTCATCAAGGTACCATTATAATTTAAGACCAACATGGAACACAGGTGTTTTTAAACTGGAGCGAAGCATTCCCTTGGGTAATGGAAGATGCTGCTAGGCCTCCACTATGTAACCTTCATGTCCAGTCATTTACTCATACAGTTAGTTCAGAATTGCTGTCTGCGCAGCAGTTAAAATAAAGGTCAGACCGCAGACTTTGTACTTGACAGTGACATAACCAGACAAGCTGCTCGACTTTGTTTTATCCACCACAAGTGCAGAATAACACGGTTAAAATGGAAACATACTCAGCACTTGAGTGCTGGAACGCTTCATTTGTCAGGGTTACAGTCAACGCTAACGGCAGTAGCCCGCTATCTTTTATCTTCTGGGATGAATACTGACAAGATTTTTTTTTAGATTGTTCATACTGTCCTCTGCTTTTACAGCATACTGGAAGCAAAAGGAAAGAGTAGTCGTAAGTGTTGATTTTGGTAATTGTTCATGAAAGGGGAAAATGAACAGTTACCAATCATTAGTAATTTTTCATTGTTGGTCACATCACATTTTATTGAGAAGAATCTTTTATTTTTAAAGGCATCAAATTGGTTTGACATTCAGTAGAAACCATTGAAGCCTTGTGGGTTCTTGCTGTGAACCCCCACAGATATGTTAGTCCCACTGCAGTTTAATAAAATGTGTAGAGTATGTGTAAGTAGAGAGGGGTGAGGAAGGGTTAAATGCAGTCACACAGGCAGCAAACACCACATTAATATCGCCATTTTTCTTTTCAAATTCTTTTGTTCAGAACATTGCAAAAATACACTGGTAATGTAGAAAATTACAACTATTTCTTAAGAAGTCTTGAAGACACTTGAAACTACATTTTAACTATCAGTGAACCTCAAAGAAATACACTAGGCTCCATTGTCATACATCTGTGAGATGATAAAGTCTTAGTCACAACTGCCCTTATGGGTAGATACAGGCTGTCTGCAGGCGAAAAAATAAGCAAACCTGTACGGTACACTCAGGAGGCCTGCAGGAAATATCAACGTCGTAGACCACTTGGTGAGACCGTAGATAAAAAATGTTCATGCAGGCTTGTCGTACAGATTTTGTATTAGTTTAAAACGGCCAAAACCCTGCAGACTGTGCAAGGGGGGCCTGTTAGTGCTGTTCAAGGTAAGGCATGAGTGTATCCTTCTTGAGGTGGCTTTACGAGCCTCAAAGGAACCGCAAGACTCACCTGCGCTACCCTTAAGATGCAGCCGCTCCCGAGTACAAGCCACCACGGCCCTGGACGACCCAAAAACTTGCAGTACCCCGTACAGGTCAACCCCTCACACATGTGCATATGACTAAGGATTAAGCAGCATCATTAGACATCCTAAACAATATATACCCTCCACACTCAAAAATACTGCATCAATTGTCAAGAGTGTAAAGATGTGAGCTGGTCACTGAGGTTTTGTTTTGGGTCCCCTCTCAGCAATTTGTGTTTTATTGAGTTTGGCCTCTGACCTCGAGAACAGTATGTTCCAACTTCCCAGAACTCCCCACCTCCTTGTCTTCAACCATGCCCCCAGCTGTAAACATGTGTTACGACTTAGCTAGCAACAAACAGTCACAATAATAATAACTAGGTAACCCCTAACCATTGTCTTGATTAATGCCAATCTACAAAATAGAGAGAAGTAGAAAAGACAGGAGGATTAAAAATAAATGTGAATAAAAAGGCAGGCATACCCAATGACAGAAGTCAGGAGAGACTAAACTCTTCCCTAATGGATTAAGCTGGTTGACCAAGTCAGTTTCCATTAGGGGTGTGTATTGGCAAGAGTCTGGCGATACAATACGTATCTCGATTCGCGCCCCGCGATACGATACGTATCCCGATATTTTACCGAAACATATTTTCTTTTTCTTTTTTTAAATGTGACTTTTTGAAAAAACTCTGCCTGAATTTCAATGTCTTCCACTGTAATAAAATGGCCAAATTCAACTTATTGAATGATCACAATGTTAAGCACTGCAACTGTATCTCATATATAAGTTGCGTTTACCAAAGCAAATTGCAGCCACGCTTCTTACACGCGGAAGTAAACTGGTAACGCTCCTCGCCACGATGTCGGCCTTTTTTTCAGAGCGATGTACACATCCCTCTGATCCATCAGGGCGCTAAACTATAATCTATTGCAGGGAGGTTCTGCAGAACTTTAGCCCGCTTTGCCGATAGCATTTCAGCCTATGCTAAGCCCATTAGCCTATTAGCCGCTGCCGTGCTTCACTTGTATTTATCTGAGCCGCTAAAAAGCACCACAATCCTCGTTGATTGTTTGTGCCATGTTGCTGACAGCAAAGTTTCTGTTTGGTATCCATCCCAAGTAAAAACGAAGTAGTTGATGTCTCATAACAACGGAACAAGCTGCCTCTGACTGCAGTCTTCCTGTTGTCTTGTGTGGTGTGGTGCTGCTTAAAGAGGCTCTGTGTGCTCTGCTGCCAACTAGTGGTCGGAGGGTGAAGTGGACAACAAGAGTCAGACACTAAAGGACGCACAGAAATAAATATCGTCCTGGCAGCATTTTGAATCGATACAAGTATCGCCAAAGGAACTATCGCAATATTTTGCCGAATCGAATTATTCTTGCACCCTTAGTTTCCATAAGAAGAGGAGGAGAGAAAAAAAATGAAAAAAGAGGTAGTTCAATTTTTACACCAGCTACAAGATCAATTTGCAAAAAGAAAACCAGCCTTACATAAAATTTCCATAGAACAAAAGTACAGGACAAATCTCGTCCTATTATCCCAACACCTCAGCTAAGCCACCGAGACCCCCCCACACACAAAAAAAAAACACAGACAACTGATTGTTAAATAAATTTAGCAAAAAGTAATTCATCTTAAACGTTTAAAAGAAATAAACATCTGCCATGAATCCCACTTTTTCTCAACAACTAAGCTAAACAACTAAGTTCATTAATCCGTGCCAGAAAATTACTGATTGATTAACTAACAAACTTTGTAAAGCTACTAAGCCAACAAGCCCCATTTCTTCCTGTTAGCAAGAAGCAGCTTAGCTTATCAAACTTTTTATTAAATTTCTACAAACATCCTGACATACGGCTTGTTACTCATTTAAACCAAATTCAGTAATCCAAGCAACATAGTTTTCTATAACTTTATGCTCACTTGAAGCTGCCTACACCTTTGCTCCTTTTTCACAACAACTCACTACAGTCAACTGCTGGCCATTTTGCTAATCACCTGCTTTAGCCTCGTCTCTTTAATATCCAGCTCTCTCAGGAGAGAACCAGGAGACTTTGCCACAAACCCCCTACAACCAATCCCCACTAGGAGAACTTTAGCTCTGTTTTCTTTTTAATTACGTTTTTTTTTAATTTTGTTTCATAGGCCAGTCCTGCAAAGGTCCCCCAAGGAACTCCAAGCTCTATGAACAATACAATATCTTCAGACTTAGACCACAAGACCATATTTGGCTTTACGTTTGTACAGGCAATACTCTGAGAAACTGTAAGCTGGCCTCTGAAGTCTAGACTCAATCACCAATGTTTAGCCACATCTAAGTGACCAATTACTTCCCTCCCTTAAGAACAAACACCATTCCCTATTTCTTTTAGACCTTTGCTGCATTTGTATGATGTTTGCCTTTGATAGCTCCTGTTAACTATGTCAGCACTTGATTATGGCTCCATATAAGAAGTAGTGATCTGTCTAAGGACCTTGCTGTTTGATGTTCAGCATTACTGACACAAACCAGTGTTAAAATCTTGGGCTCTTGGTGACTGGGTTTACTTCAAATCAATCTGACCTTTCTTTGCATCCTCAGTTTGCTAGAGATTTGTTTGCAAAAGCAGAACTGCAAATACCAAAATATATTTATCTTTGAACTCCAGTCTGTGTCTTCTTCTAAAACAAATCCAGAGAGTTTAGGGAGGTTTCCATAAAAGGTTATTCTCCCCCTCCTGGCATTAAAACCAGTGCAGGAGAGACTGGTATCACTTAATACACTTTAACTTCCATGTTGGGTCTTTGAAATTTACAACAAAAATAAAAGTAGTCTTTATTTTTTAAAGAACATTATTTTAAATTGAAGTTATTCTCAAAATTGCTCATAAATTGAGGCTTGATAAACTAGACTATTTTTTAAATTGATTTTCTGGCGCAATGTGCTTTCTAAAATGTAAACCAAAAGCTTGGTTTAAACAACTAGAATAGGGGATTAGAGAAGCATTGTTTTCTTAGACTCCAGGGACATCTGCTTTCTCTGATGATGAAGGTTGATGACATTCATCCTTCAGAAGTTAGTGCTGCTACTGTTTGTCAACATGCAAGGTACTACGGGAAAATTGACTTGATACCACAGAGAAGACAATTGACCAAAGGTCTACACCACACCAGTTGGGCCATGCCCTGCTGACAGCTCCATAGGGGGTTGATTGCCCATAGTCCCGGCTCCAGTCAAACATTTTACCATTTGTGCCCTGGCAAAGAATGCAGGGCAGTTGGCACTGCCTTGCATTGTACTGGATTGGACTTCCAATTCACGTTGCCAATTTAAGACCAGGTTTCATTGCAGCCCAGCAAGGAAAATGCGTCAGATTAAGACCATTGCATAATAGGGGACAACCCTAAAACAAGAACCATCAGGTTGTGCAGATGCAGTAAAACAGAAAGCAGTGCCCAAAATTTTAGCACAGAAAAATACTGTAACTGAAAGACAAATGCTGTATTCTGCATTGTGAAGATTGATCAAAGTTGGTCTGTATGGCAGATAAATGATTTTCTGTGATCTGATGAGAGTTTAAAACAACAATTTCTTCATTGTCTTCTTTATGCTAGTTACAAACCGCAATTATTAATTTCTCCTTTATGATCACTTTTCAAACAGTGGCACTCCTGTGAATTAAAAAGAATTCTACTTATACATTACTACCAAATGTGAATCCTTGATCCAACTGGTCTAACTTTCAACGGGTGTCCAATTGCTGCGTGTATTTTAAGTATTGCCGACAATGCAAGAGTTTTGATTGCTGAAGCTTGAAACGCTCCTTTACGCGCGTTTACATAGCTTTTCATTGTAAGTGGTTGCTTGAAAGGGGATTGATTCTGGGCTGGTTGATGTGGAAATAAAGTAAGTAAAAAAAAAAAAAAAATAGAGTTTTTTTTAGCCACATAAATATTCCTTCTTTATTTACCTTTTATTGGAGCAAATCAATCTGCTGCTCATTAAGACTGAAAGTGTTGAGTAGAACTGATCTCCAGTCGTCTTTTTTTTATCTGTCATCGTCTGCTGTTCTTTGATCAAGTGACACTGATTTGTTTTTCACTTTGAGACAGTTTCTTTGACAAAAATACAGGGAAATTCCTCTGGAAAGTGCAGTACAAGGACACACAATATTAGAGGATTTCTCTTCCTTAAGGTTTCTGATTCTTAACTCTCAGCCAAACTCAGCTTGGAGTTTTCTTGGAACAAAACAGTGAAAGTCCTCAAAAAGTGAGCCACAGCCTAAACATGGATGAAAAGAAGCCTTGTAGAGACGTTTAGATGGCTTAGGAGATTCTTAGTACTCCGTCAGATTAAGCCAAAAGAGAAATCTGTAGGCCAAGATAACAGGTTTATTTGAAGACTATTTATCAAAATCTCTTTGCTGTTGCTGACAGTTGTTGTTAAACCCCCATAGAATAAATTCCAGCGTTCAATTACAGTTCCTTTGAATTTGTGTACATTCCTTTTAGGCGAGTAAAGGGATGTTCAACAGGATTGGAGTTTGGTTTAGTTCTTTTCTGCAAAAAGAATTTGAATCATTTTCACAAACCCGATACATGTGGGGGTAAAAGAAAGAGAAAGAAAAGGACCCCGGCTTTAGGATCGTTTTATTCTTATCCTAGTCTTAGAATGCTTATCTAATCTTAAAAATCTATTTTTAAAATCCAGTAATTCTTATTGGCAATCATTAAAGACTTAACAACCATTGGTATGAATTCTAATCCTGTACATCATGAAACACGGTTGATTTATTTGCCCTGCCCTGATTTACATCCTGCCTCGAGCAACCGCTAAAGATATTTGTGTCGCAGTGGTTAAAGAAGCTGGGCTGATGATGGCATTTCAGAAAGGTTTAGACTCCGTAAATGAGACAGAAATCTAAAGTGAGGGACTTCTCCCCTACCCTCCAAACACACAAACCTCCTTTGCAGTTAAATCCATCTTTGACCGGCCACTCATTTCTTGTTTTTTAGCCACAGGTTGAGGGAAGAGACACACAGCCAAGTGTCAGCAGGTTCCTGTAAACATATATAAACTCCTTATACACTGGCTGCTCTATGCCAGAGGCAGCAAGAGAAAAATGAGGTCTTAACTATGACATGTGTGTGCGTGTGTGTAGGAGGCAAAACAGATTGTAAGCCAAGGATGGTTATACCATTGAAAAGAGGAAATGGGGGTGAAGGAGAGGAGGGGAAAATGGGGGTGAGCAATAGAGGTTTCCGAAGCTAATAAAATGCTCGAGAGGATGGAAGCTGCCAGGCAGCATTCCTGTGCCATTAGATAAGTTAGCTCTCTGCAGCCTCCAGTTTCTCTGCAGTGCTGAAGTGGCAAGCTGAGGTCATCACCAGGGAGGTGGTGGGGGAGGGTCTGGGCAATCAATTCCGAATGATTTTGCAAACAGCCGCTCTGGCTGAACCTCCGAAGCTTTGTGGCTGATGATTCAAGTACAAGTCTGCAAATGATCATTCATAACCTTGATTTTGCTGGCCATTTAAAACAGCCTTCACTGCAGCCCTTCATTGCCTTTATTTCTCTCTTTACATGAACTCCATTCCTCGTAACTAAATGAACCCGTCACATTTTTGCACAATTCACCATAAATCTAAAGCTGCTGCAAAAGTTAGATTATTTCAAGTTCCTAGGAAGAAATAGAATGGATGAAGTGATTGTTTGGTACTGACTTTAGATGTTAAACACGAGGTGGGGTATCTCCTTTGGCAAAGTGTAAGCTCGGCTAAACCCACGCCGGCCAAATGGCAGCGATGAAGCTTCTTTATGTGACAGATTGCAGCAATAGCAGTAAAGTCAAAAGACTTTTTGCACAGTCATTAACAGTTTGTCAAACTGAACTGCTCATGTTGTACTCAAGTGTTTGGAGTTAAACGTTAGTGAACGAAGTCGCTCTTGGTTGTACCTTTCTGGACCATCAAGTGAGATAGAGGGTTGCAAAGCTGTATTAGACTCTAAGTTGTTCTCCTTTTCAGAGAAATTTCTTTTGCGTCCAGATTAGGCCTGCACAATATACCTCAAATTTATCGTTATCGCAATATCCAGCTCTGCAATATGCATATCGCAAAAGACGGCGAATATCGCAATAAATCGCAAACCCAAAATGTGTTAAAACAATCTTCTAGCAGCTTGAAGCATTTAACGAATCAAATAAATCCCTTTATGCTTTGACCAATCAGATGGACGCCTTCCCATTGTTGACCAATCAGATGGAGGCCTATTATGTTAACCCTGGTCCTGAAGAGCCTCAACCCTGCCTGTTTTCCAGCTCTCCTTAACCAGCTTGCTGTTGATTGGCTGACTCAAGTGATTTCACATCCTGATTGACTGAACACACCTGATTTTGGTTATCATTATCGAGCAGTCTAGGGGGAATTGGAAAACAGACAGGGTTGAGGCTCTTGAGGACCAGGGTTAGCCACCCTGACGTTTGTCCCCCATGTCGATGAGGGTCATTTGGAGTATAATTTTTAAACTGCTGCAATGAAATGTAAATGATGTTTTTGTTTATTTTTATATTTGTTTATTTACCGCAAATTTATCGTTATCGCAATATTGATCACTAATATCGCATATCGCAAGTTTTCCTCATATCGTGCAGCCCTAGTCCAGATGATTTATTTCAATGGGAGGTGTTATCAGTCTTGGAAATGTCTCTGCGCTCACTCTTACATAATGTTATACAAGTTTTACTGCACTGACTGCAGTTGAGTTTGATCTTCTGTATTTAGTGGTCAGACTTACTCCCAAAGCTTTTTTGCATTAAATTAAAAAAAAGGCATCTTTTGTTTTCCGTGTGACCTTGTTGAGCAAATATTACCATAAACCTGAATGCATGCTGTAGCTACACACAGACACTAATGTGTGTATTAAATGCCTCTCCTATGTTGGGTACAATTTAAATCTTCCTTTATGTCTCACAGGAATGCTCGTGGTAAATGTTACTTGGAGGAACAAGACCTATGTCGGCACCTTGTTGGACTGTACACGGCATGACTGGGCTCCCCCCAGGTAAGAAACATCGCCCCATTTAGGTCATGTCAAGCAGAGGGCGAAAAATTTGCGATGCTGCGCATGCTGCCAGAAACGAGAGTTGATAATGTCAAGGCAGTATGTAGTTTACAGCTGCCACAAATAACTGAGTTGTTCTCTGTATTGCAGCTGTCTGTACACAGTCTTTTAGCCTTTTCATATTCGGGGTGATATGAATCTGCTGTAACAGAATCAGCCTAATGCACTGACCCTGCCAGTGAGCAAGTGGACCACTGAGTGCATGTTAGTCTTTATGTTGAGCCTAGAGAAACAGGATTCATTGGCAAGCAGCTGAGGTCCCAGGAGGCAACAGTGGAAATAGAAAGCTACTCTAACAAGCCAGATTGCAGAATCCAATTATTGGACTAAGAGCTTTTTTCCTCAACACAGTATAGCATTCTCTATCACAAAAGCTTCCATTTCTAAGATTAGTCCTGTAGCGATACCATGGGGTGTATGCAAAACACAAGTCATGAGAAATCCTTATTGCTTAAAGACTTAATATAAGTTTGGGCTGTGAATGCTTTAAATCCATGTAGCACCATCAAAGTGTGGATGTGCTCAACCCCCCCTGTCTTTTTTTAATAAGCCAACTCACTCACACATCACATTTTCAAAATTACAATGTCAAAAATTGTTTGTTTTTTTATCACTACAACTAAACCGGTTGACACAAGAAAAAAAATCGTTATTAATTTCCTAATATGAAAACATGTGAAAATGATGTACTTTGACATCTTAGGTTCTTCTTTTAACAGATACGGTTGTGTTTTTTCACATACCTTACATGTTTTGATGGATGTCTTCCGTCTTCGTCAGACTCGTCCAATGTGGTGATGTGACGTATATAAAAACAGATGATTGTGACTGAGGCGGAGTCACCTGTCAAATGTTGACAGGTGACTCCGCCCATTGATGTCAATTTTCTGCTGGAGGATGTACTCCAGGTATGAGAGAGTCTTCAAAGTTTGACAGGTGGCTCCGCCTCAGTCACAATCATCTGTTTTTATATGCGTCACATCACCACATTGGACGACTGTGACGAAGACGGAAGACATCCGCCGAAACATGTAAGGTATGTGAAAAAACACAACCGTGTCTGATAAAAGAAGAACCTAAGATGTTAGTTATTGATACAGACACTATGAACTGTATTAAACTGATGTACTTTGTTTTTTAAAACACAAACATTGTATTTAAGTTCTGTAAAAACATAAAGTGGTATCATTTATACAGCATTCCCCCCATATTCATGGGGGTTAGGTACCAGAGATACCTGCAAATCTACAGAATCCGCAAATACGGAGAACCCCACCCTCCTGGCCAAAGAGCCTTTCATCCATATTGAACACCTGCACTGGATGATAATTCTTCTCCGCAATTATCTTCCTCAGCGTTTCAGGATATTTTCTGGTTGCTTCTGAGTCAGCTGATGCCATTTCTTAATGCACGTGCACAAGCTTTGGTTGGTAGGGTTTCAGGAACCAGTGGAAATAGCTGTGAAACATTCCCCAGCAGCCGGCAACTAAGCCAACGAGCCAGCGTGCTCTTCATCTCTGCTCCCCTCCTCCCCCTGCTGACACAAAAGTCTCATACAAGCTTAATGAGCTGAGATTTCTGTAATCAACCAGAGGAGTCAAGTGACTGGGGGGAAAAAATTGGCGAATACGTTAAACTGTGAATATTGAAACTCGAATGAGCGGGGGAACACTGTATATATACTTGAGAAGACACTCTATAAAAAGGAACAAACACATCTTGCACAGAATTAATGTTAGACTGACAATCTTTCAAAAGCAGCATATTTGGTTCAGAGTTGGCTTATGAAGTAATAAAATGTCACTTATGTTTATGACCAAGTTTTGTGTGTTTCTTCAACGTATTTGCAGATTTTGTGAATCACCAACAAGTGATCTGGAAATGAGAAACGGTCGTGGTCGGGGTAAGCGAATGAGGCCGAACAGCAACACCCCTATGAATGACAACAGCAACTCATCAGACAACAAGGGTACCACCACCAACAAAACACGGGCCGCGTCTAACAGTAAAGGCAGGAGGGGCAGCCAGACGCCATCAGAGCGCCGCACCCCTCCCAACAGCAACACAGAGGACATTAAGGCTAGTCCCTCTTCAGGTGGAAAACGTAAAACAAAACCCGCCTCAGATATGGAGCCAAATTCCAGCTCGGAGGACAGCAAAGGCAACAAACGAATGCGGACAAATTCCAACAGTGGACCTACAGGGATCCCTATCCCTTCAGTAAAGACAGAATCACTTCCACCGCCCCTTGATCGGAGCTGTCCTTCTCCAGTACTTATTGACTGTCCACATCCTAACTGCAACAAGAAGTACAAGCACATCAATGGTCTTAAGTACCACCAAGCTCGTGCCCACAATGATGATGACATAAAGTTGGATTTAGATGGAGACTGTGAATACGGAGAGGATTCAACTCTCCATCCTGAGCCAGGGAACTGCAATGGAGCATCTATCTCCCAAAAAGGTTCCTTATCTCCAGCACGTTCAGTTACTCCAAAAGGCAGGAACTTTGAGGCACAAAGTCCTTCTCCATCTCCTGGAAAGTTTGGTTCAAAGCAGACCAAAAAGAAAATCAGTGAGACGGACCTAGATACTGGTGGCACACCAATGGATGGCTGTGAGGATGGACCATGCCTTACCGATGAAGCCAGTAATGATGGCATCGATGATAAGAGAGGATCAGATAAGTCGAGAAAGGCTGGCACAAAAACTGAGAAAATGGCCCAGAAAAACTTGAAGTCCCCACGCCCCCTTGGTCCTGGCCCTACAGCATCCCAGCAGATGTATTCATTTCCTCCTGGGAACTCAAACTCATCCTCAGGGCTAACCCCCATGATGCAAGGAATTCCCAAAAGCCCACAAATGAAAGGCGGACAACCTAAACCCCCTGCCACTGGAGATCTTGCTGCAAGTAGCTCCAAAGACAAGAAGAAGAAAGACAAAAAGAAAAAAGATGGTGGAAAGGATGCTGATAGCCCAATGCCTCCAGGAAAGGGGGTAAAGCTAGAGGAAGGGAAGTTGCCTCATTCTGAACCCTGTGATCAAGGAAATAAGGGAGACGGCCTCCTCAATGGTTCCTCGGATCCTCATCAGAGTCGCTTGGCTAGTATCAAAGCTGAGGCTGACAAGATTTACAGCTTTTCTGACAATGCACCAAGTCCGTCCATTGGTGTTGCCAGTCGGATAGATGGCAGCGGAATGCCACAGCCTCTCACTCCACTTCATGTAGTGAACCAAAATGGTGCAGACAACTCTTCAGTTAAAACCAACAGCCCAGCTTATTCAGACATTTCAGATGCTGGAGAGGATGGTGAAGGGAAAGTAGAAGGTGTCAAAGTTCGAACAGAAGACCAAGCCATTAGGGAAAGTGTCAAAAAAGCTCTCTTTCCAAACCAGACACCCAACAAAGATTCCCCATACTATGCAGGCTATGAGGCATACTACTCGCCCAACTATGTCAACCCTAGTCCAGGTGGGCCACATCCCGGTGCACCAGTCACTGAAGGTCAAGCTAAGATCAAAAGGGATGAGGAACAGGACCAAGGTGAAGAAAAAGTAAAAATTGAAGTTCAAGAAGATCGCAAGCCTGACAGCAGTGCTCCAGGGCAGCAGCAACAGCAACCCTCAGTCATTCAGCAACGATCAAACATGTATATGCAGCCTCTTTACTACAACCAGTATGCTTATGTATCTCCTTACGCATACACCCCTGATCAGGCTTACCATAACCACTTAATGAACACCAACCCTGCCTATCGGCAACAGTACGAAGAGCGGCAACGGCAAATGGCTGAACAGCATCGAGTGGACAAGAAGTCCGAAGCAGCCATGAAAGAAAGAGAAGCCTCCATGAAAGAGGAGTGGAAACAAAAGAGCCCCATGCCACCATGCCTCTCCAAAGCCTCAAGTCAGTCGGACCTTGGCAAGATGCAGCAACCCCAGGGCAAATCCAGGGAATCGCCCTCTGAACCCTTAAAATCAATTGGAAGCATCAAGGGTGAGGACTCAAAGTCTCAGCAAGCTGAGGGACTGAAGATTAAATTAACTGAAGGAGGTCACCATGGAAAGGAAGACTCGATACAAGCACTGGAGTCCAGAGGTCAGGCAGGGATGGAGCAGGCCATGTGGTACAGACAGGTACATACCGATCTCCATTAGAGTTCATTTGTCACGTTTGATTTTTTTTTCTGACTTTATTTTTCTGTCCCCAACAGTACCCTGACAGCCAGAAGTCTCAAGCAGAAGAAGAACACCAGCAACAGCAACTTAGAAGAAAGGACGAACGGGAACGCAAATTAAAAGATGAACGGTCTAGGCCAAAGGACAGTCAAGGTGGACCCAAGGAAGACTGCAAAGAGGCTGGTGATCCCAGAATACTTTCTGAAGACCATCGAGCCATGAGCAAAGACTCTCGCACTAACCCCCACTTGCAGTTTGCATCGTCACTAGCACAGCACCAAGGCTACATGCCCTACATGCACGGTTACCCCTATGGACAAGGCTATGACCCTAACCACCCTGGATACAGAGGCATGCCGTCAGTCATGATGCAAAATTACCCAGGTATGATGTTAATGTAGTATGGAATACAAGTGAATGGGTGATAAATGTGATTCACATTTTTCTTTACAAAATGGTTTCTGCTGGGCATGCTCAAACAAAAGCAATAAGTGATTCCCTTTGTGATGTCAAGATGACCCATTGACGTGTTCTCCCTACCATGACAAAGGTGGATAAAGGTGTGGAATATTTCATGTAATCCATGGACACCAGTGAAGATCACAAATCACTGAAGACAAAAGTTCACCGTACTGTCTTGTGGGGTCTAGATGACCCCACTCCCAATGTTAGAGTGCCTAGGATAGCATAGGGGTTAAAATAGCAGATATGACCATAGCTTTAAAAAATTGTTAGATTTTTGCTACTGTTAGCAAATTCACTCAGAGTATTTTAAAAAGGACTTGCTACTTTCATATGTGTAACCACGGGGATTGTACCATTAGGTTAGGGAATTCCAAAAGTTGCACTTTAGACTGTTTAGTTACAACAAACCTGCTGCATTTATTGTAGTTTACAATTTGTCATTGTTCTCTCCTTTTAGCATCCTATCTTCCTGGAGGGTACCCCTTTTCTCCGTATGGGAACAAAATAGCTGGAGGCGAGGAAGGCAGTGAGAAGTCCCGTGCTAGTCCCACAGTCACGAAAACAGCAACGGACTCCAAAGCTCTGGACATCCTTCATCAGCACGCCAGCCAGTACAAGAGCAAATCCCCCACGGTGGGCGACAAGACTCCCCATGACAGGGAGCAGGAGCGGGGAGCGGGAGGAGACAGGGATCGGGAACGGGAGCGTGAGAGGGACAGAGAAAGAGATGTGGACCGACCACGCTCCTCTCCCTCCCAACGTGTTATGGCCTCTCACCACCACCTGGGATACCCCCTGCTCTCAGGACAATATGACCTGTCCTACGCCACAGGTTAGTTCTGTCCATGTGTTTCTGATCCTTTTATATTTAATTCAATGCTGTCTCATTCCAAACAAACTGCTCATGGAACCACACAGTCCAAAATGGTGAATCTGCAGGGCTATCCAACCCTGTTCCACCTGTTTTCCAGCTCTCCCTGCACTTCTTGCTGCTTATTACCTGGATCAGGTGTGTTCAATCATTCAGAATGAGGACATACTTGAGTCCGCTAATCAGCAGTTGGCAGTGAAGAGATCTGTAAAACAGATCAGGGTGGTAGATCTCCAGGAGACCAGGGTTGACGAGCCCTGACTGGAGTAGCTGGATTTAAAGTTATGCAGTCTTTAAGCATAAATACTTACAATAGGAGTTAACGCTAGTAGACATTTTCTAGCTCAGCAAACAGCTTGCTAATATTGCAGCAGATACGTGCAAAAAACATGCTGAGCTTTTGCAAACAGCACAAGTGAAGGCAGCAAAAAGAGGCTAATCCTGAGCAACATGCAGCCTGTAACTCTTTAAGTGTAAAATGTCTGCAGTTTTGTCACGGATGTCCTGCAAAAATGCTATTTGAGGAAGTAGAAAGATCATACTGCAGCTATTCTTTAGTTATACATATGTATGCTGTAGACTGAGAGACTCCAACCTGCAGAGAAGCCTCATCGTGTCTTATCAAAGCCCTGCTCTCTGCTCTGCAGTCTAGCGCAATACTCACTGCAGTTTTTAGCTCCTCAGCTTATCCACCCTAAGTAGGTCCTCTGAGGACAAACGGATCACAGTGGTGATAATAGAGATGTTGAACAAGCCTGAAAAAACGAGCCTTAGCAGCCTGCGGTGACATCCAGTGGCAGCATGCCTACATTACAGTTGGTTTGATGCATTGTCAATGTGTTTTTAAAAAAAAGATCATGTCTGGTTTAAATCTCCTGCAAAATGTTCTTTGTTTACAAAAAATGTTTTACTCTTGCAAAGTTTTTCCTTGAAATAATTTGACCAGTAATTGTCTTCATTTTATGATGAGATAGGTGTAAAACAGACAGTAATACGCTGATGTTAGACAAGGGGCATCATTGTTGACAAATTTACATTTGAACCAAAATTAACCTGTCCAAAACCTTCCAGGAATATTAAGAATTTCAGGCTGGACAGCGTATACGTAATAAATCTTAGTTATCGTAATAATTTTGCAGCGATTTGAAATGTTGAACTGTTGAACAGTGGGTTCTTTCTAAAAAAGTGCCCATCATGCAACACTTCAGGCAGGGCAGCTTTAGTGTCCTTTATAACCCTTGTGCTATCCTATGGGGTCCAGATGACCCCACCCTGACATTGACGTGTTATTCCTACCATGACAAAGGTGGACACCAGTGAAGATCACAAATCATTGAAGAAAAAAGGTTCAGCGCACTGTCTAGTGCACGTGTCAAACTCGAGGCCCAGGGGACCAAATGTGGCCCTCCATGTCATTTTATGTGGCCCGCGAGAGCTTAAAAGTTTTTAATTTCTTAAAATATAAAATAAAAATTGGTGTGTATTTATTCATATCTAGGGGGAATTGGAATTGGACTTGAAATATCGGATTGGGATTATACATTAGGACTTGAACACTGTCCATATAACCTAAGAGAATCAAAATATAAAGGATTTATGCTAGAGTAACAAGCAAACATATGTTTTCTAAACAACTGTAATTGTAATTTTAAAAAGTCATAATAAATTAAAAAATAGTAATTTAACATTAAGGAGTAGTTACGTTTATTTGTCATTACATTTAGTTTTGTACATGTCTAAGTTATATCTGGCCCTTTGAGGACAGCCGCTATGCTGATGTGGTCCTCAATGAAAATGAGTTTGACACCCCTGGTCTAGTGGGTCTAGATGACCCAACTCCCAACGATAAAGTGCCTAGGATAGCACAAGGGTTAATCATTTGAAGTTCATGGTCTTCCTTTTTTCCCCAAATACGATGTGGGTGTGACATTTTATTGATTGACAGTAAAATAATTTTTCATAGATTAAGTATCAGCTCTTTGCATAGTTTGGCTAGAAGTGCGATGTTTGTGATTTTTTTTAATGACTAGCAACAAGCACTAGAGGGCACTGTAGGCATGTTTATCAGTATTTGCTACTGACAGCAACACAGAAGAAGTGCCACTCAGTCTTGGTGGCATTGTTCCAGAGTGACAGAGCCGATGAAGAATTGAACTGATTTAGTGATATTCAGTTCCCATATTTTGTTAAATACATTTCTCTCAAAAGTGTATTTATTAAGGATTCTTTTCTTCTTTACTATGCATTTTTTGACTACTGTAACTTGTACTCAGAGCGACTTATAGTCCAAAAATGCGATACATGTTTTGACAGTAATCCAAACTAGACGAGTAAATTTCAAATGTATAAAAGCTCTACTTCTGATGGTAACTGGACGTGTGAATGTGATGATGAGGAAACTAAAAAAGGTTTTGTTCTGCAACCTTGAAAGTGAAGTTCACAGTAATTAACATGACTTTCTTTTGTATGTTTCACAGGAAAACCCGACCGTCACACCTCAACCCTACAAAGATTCATGTGACTGGCTCACATGAGGACAGGATTACCTGCTTGTTACCTTTAGACATCAGTTGAATGGTGTTTCTGTAGTTATTTTTGTTTTGTTCCTCTGCCCTAAAGGCGAGGCAGAAACTTGTTCGGGTTTTTTTCCCCCCACTTTTTCTTTTCTTTCATGAAAAAAATAATAACTCTCCATTTATGGACTGACAGAAACCCAGGTTCAAAGCCATCGCTCTGCCCGTCACGCAGAGGAAACACCGACCCGCTGATTATCTAGTCTTTGCACTGTCAACAAATACAATGCAAAAACAGACTATTGGACTGCCAGAATAGTTTTTGTTGTCGTATTTTTTTCCCTGATCACATTGTTGTTTTTTGTCACGCAGAAAGAAATTGGCTGGGGATTTGGGGAAGTTAGGTGTCAGATGGGGGAAGAGGAGTCACACAAAACTGAAGACTGGCTCATTCTATGTCGTGAAACAACAATATATCCATAACTTGAGAAATGTTTAGCTGTATTTCATGGGGAGAGGGAATATGGCAACAGCTGCTTTCTTCAGAGACTTTAGAGCCTGAGACTGAAGTTTTTTTATTTTGGTTTTAATATTCCATCATCATCATCATCCTCATCCCTTCTTTGAACCCTCCCTCACATCTTAATTCAGGGGTAGACGTCCTCGTGTTGTGAGAGGGGGCAGCGCACACTTCAAAAGAGGAGAACACACTATCCATTGTTCTGTTTTTTTTTCCTCAGCAGATCTCTGTTATACTATGGTGTTCATCTCTGAATGTTTCTGATGCTGGCTCAGCTCCACTGTTTTCCTTAGTTAAAGGGTCACTTTCAAAACGGTGAAGCCACATCAGCAAGCGCTGAGCCCGCCAGGCGCCGTCACCGCGCCGCCGCGTGGGCTTCCACTCCTGATCGTGCTTCTTTAGCTTTGATTGTTTCCTATAGACAATGTGAAATTGGGCTTGTGTATCTTCCTGCTGTAATATAGACTTTAATCTTATCTTAATGTGCACAAATGTTTATATTTATCCAAGCATGCCACTGTTCTGTGCTCAGATCATCCCTGGACGTCTTGTGTGCTCTTAATTTGATGCTCAGCTTTAGTTTGGTTTCCCCTAATTTGCTTCCACATACGCGTCATTTGCATCTGCATCGTGTGCGCCATGCCTCATGCATCCAGATGTGCTCCACACCTCTGGTTCAGCGTCTAGAGGCTTTCCAAGCCAACGCGTGCTGGCTGGATTTCTGCTGGTGCTTCACTTGCTTTTGTGGCTTCACCATAAGACCTCAGACAGATGTTAGCATGTCCCTCTTTTCTGACGAGCACACGGCTCTGAGGCATTCTGAAAGAGGGCAGTTTTTCGTTCTGTGTGGTGAGGTGCATGCGGCGACCCAGCTTGGACCACAAACGTGACCCGGCCAGCCTCTGACAGCTGAAAGAAAGGCGGTACAAGCCAGTGTAAGTGTTTCTGGAAGCGACGTGAACTAGCTAAACGGGGAAGTAGTGGGACGTCTGAAGCAGAAAGTATCTAACGGGCTAACGGCGTCTGGATCCTAAACAGGTGGTCCTACTTTCTCTTACGTCACAGACAGTCTGAACTGATCCTCAAATAAAAACAGCCTTCATCAGCGGCCTTTTGCTTCAAACCAACCCAGGCTGAAATTCTGTCCATATGCTGTTGCACTGAGTCCTTGTTGAAAGCTGAACGTCTCCGCTCTTTGTCACAGATTCAAACCCCCGCCGTGCAGTTGGGGGTCAGGACCAGTCTTACGCCTCACATTAACAGGAAGATATTGACCCTTTCACTTACCTGATTTTTTATTTTCTTTCTTTCTTTTACTCTGTTTCTCCCCCCAAATGTCCTCATCTTTGTTAGCTTTCATTTGAACCCCCCGTGGACATCGCGTCCGACGCCCTGGGAAGGTAATCGGGGCGCCCGATCGTGACCGGGAAATCGCAGCATTTCATTCTGTGGTTTTCGGGACATTCCAAGTGAGCAAAGCTGCCCGTTTCTCCCCCCATGAAAAGTCTATGAGAGGGTTTCTATTTTGCGTGCATCTTAAAGACGAGTGGCTGACGAGAATAAGCTGAATGTGGTGTATGACTTGTACTTAATTTGTAAGGGTAATCTAGGCAGCTGTGATGTTGTCATTAAAGTCAGTGGGTTTTAGTACCAGCAGACTGCATACAGTACATATAGTTTTATCAGACAATGGTTGTGACAAGTGCATTTGTTCTCTCTCTGAGAGTAGTAATGTTATCTCAGTAGTAAGCAAAGCCCAGTGAAAGTCATTTATTCTAAAGTGTATGAAAAAGCCAGAAAAGTTAACGTTTGCTATCAACATAATGGAAAGTGCTTGGCTCTTGTATTTTGCAGGACTGTCTTTGTTTCATGGTGAAGAGTATATTTATTGGCCAGCAGTTGTCTCAAATTTGGTGCCTAGTCCAACATTCTTCTGTGAAAACACAGAGACACTTGCTTGTTTGTCCTTTTCCCGACCACCTCCTGACCCCGCCACCCATTCTCCACTCCCCCTACCCCCCACCCCCACCACAACCACCACCACACCCCCTCTGAAGTACCAGTCCTGGTGCTCGCAAGGATGTTTACAAATGTCTTCATTTTCTTTCTGTATGAGAAGTTCAGAACTCTCCCCCCGCCCTCCTCACCCGTTTCCCTTCAGGAGTTTGTGTAAAGTGTACATTACCATGGTTCTTTTTTTATACAATACTCTGTAACTTGCCTTTGTAAATTTGGGCTGGAAAAAAAATAAATCTTTTTATGAGACAATCTGTCCTGAGATCCACTCCGTCGCGTGCGCTCTGCCCGTTCGACTCCTGCAGCAGCGGCGGTGACGCCGGCGGGGAGACCCAGCTTTCTACCCCAGCTTTAGAGGATCCACGTGTGCTGCTGCTGCTGCTGCCGCCGCCGCCGCCACAGGAGTGCAGGGCTTCTAAAGAGGACACATCTGGTCTCCGCTGGATCACCTGATTTGGCCAGTTTGAGGAATTACCTGACAAGAGACTGGTTTAAGATGCCGTTGCTGGGCAACAGGTTAGTTCCCTTTTCCTACCATCTAAAGGAATTCCACCTTTTTTATTCATTTAATCCTACCTCAGAGTGAAAAATAGTGTAAAAGTCAAGTGTCCTGTGGCCAAATTAAATATACTTTTTTGTGGCTTAATTCTGTCAGAATGAAGAAACACATCTCACAACATTTTCTATCACAAATGTTCATAAAAACCTTTAAACTGAGCGATTTAACCCCTAAGATTGTGGCGTACCATTTAATCCAGGACTTCATTTAATTTAGCATCACCAAGAACAGAAAGACTCTGAAGAATATATTTTTATTTTGTGGAAATGAATTAGGAAATGAAGGGGTTAAGGCCCCCCCTCTGTTTTGAAGTTCTTTCCACCTAGCAGCTTAAATGAAGCCCCGGGTCCTCAGCTGTCTGTCAACAGCTGAGCCTCAATAGTTCCTTGCTCACTGATGGGACATTGACTTGGATGAGGCTTTTGGGATATTTTTAACTGTCCCTAATGCCCCTCAGCGACGTTGGCTGTGTGCATTAGCATAATGCAACATCAGTGACGGCGAGTGATTACGCTGGGGATGATTTTGTTGAGTGGAAATGTGAAATCTGATTACCCTGTGTGCTCTCAGCCTGGCGGTGGGAGGGAGGAGGGCCGTGCAGGCAGAGGGAGCGATGCCGGCTGGAGGAGAGATTCAGAGGGAGGGTGGGATTAAGATACCAATGTGCTGAGCCAATGGCTTTTGCACACAGCAGCTGGCTGGCATCGGGACAGGCCGCACGCAGAAAGAGGATAACTGGCTTTTTTAGCACGCTCGGTAGCGGACACTGAGGCCGACTTTCACTGGGGTGTTCATGGGATGCACCATCTATGCAGCCAGCCCTAAGGCCCTGCCCGCCGACGAGGCCTCCGGCCAGGACCGATACCACCCGCTCCCCCACTACCACCACCCTCATGGTAACTGCAGTCGGAGGATAGCAGCCTGCAGAGCCAGGTCAGTGTCACAGGGGTTCGTTCAGATAAAAAAAACCTCAAATCTGATTGCAAACTAACCTGTCGTGTTGGGTCGACCCGTTGGAACCTGGCGGCTTGTAGCTGCATAGATGAAGAGTGTGGAGATGATTGATGATCGCAGGTGTGCTCATGTTTGTGCTGCCATTTGAAAATAGCAGCTCCTAATGGACACTTGACTCTTTTTTTCCCTTTACTATCAAATCAGTCAAAGTGCGAATAACTTTATCTGCATTGCATTTACTTCTCTTATTTGCTTATAACGAAGTCAAACTAGCATCTAAGTTAAAGGAGTCAAAGATGATCGCTTCATTCAGCTTTGAATCTGCTCTTTATGATTGTTGGTAAACAAATGTAACATTTCACTACATGTTATAAAGGTACCCATCAACATAAATACACTCCACAAATAGACGAGGTCTGATCCAAACCAACACTGAGTTTGAAGAAAAAGAATGTCGAGCAAACATCTAAGCAGTCCGAGCTGTTTCCTGCATTAGTGTCTGAGAGACGGCAGTGAAGTGGAGCCTAACAGCTTCATGGACTCATGTTAACTATTTGTGTGCAGTAAACAAAAACAAAGAGGATAATGCCGAAAACCTTGAACAAACAGACTCTAAGTCCCATTGACAATCATTATCTGAGCTGTTAGATTATTTTTCTGTTCTGCAAAGAACTTTTGATCACTTTTGCTCTCTTAACTCTCAAAATATATACTGGAGTAGGGCCGCACGATAGGAGGAAAACGAGCAATTTGCGATACTAGTGATCAATATCGCGATGACGACAACTTGGGATGCATGAAATATTAGCAAAACAACTAAAACCTCATTTCCATTTCACTAAATATAAGTCAGCTGTGACTCGTCCACATCAGAGGCGAGCATCTAACATAAAAGGCTCCACCCGATTGATCAACAACATGAAAGCCTCCGTCTGATTGGTCAAATGCATAAAGGCTTTTATTTGATTCGTTAAACACCTCAAGCTGCCATAAGGTTTGTTTTTTTTAGCACATTTAAGGTTAACATTTATCGTGATTTTCGGCGACTTGCAATATGCAAATTGCACAGCTTGTTATCGGTGCATTTAGACACGATATGAAAACGTTTTGAATTACTGCCAAAGCAAATTGTAGATAACGTGCCTGACCAGCTCTGCATTTGCTTTTTAAATAAAGATAAATGCAGATGCACCAATGGCCACATGTTTTGCACATAGAACCTGAAAATGGTCATAAAAACGTACAAAGTTACACATGAAGAAGCCCGAAATGTACGTTTATGAGCATTTTCATAGACTTTTCATTAGAAGTTGTCATTTGAACGTCCATTGGCGAGGGCGATGTGTAGCTTCAGACTGGAACTTCTGCATGCGGTTCCTCTGAGCTCCTACTTTCATCCCTCCATCTTTGGCTTTCAATGCTTTCAATTTACATAGAAAAATGATGGTATCAGGTCTGAAGGGTTAATTATTAGAGGGAGAACATATTTTATTCTATAGTGCACAACAGTGTCTAGTTGCTGTTCACAGGTGAAGTCCTTTAAGTACATAACTGCACCTATATGTATAATTCTCAAAAAATAAATTGGATTCTGCACCTATGTTTATATTTAACAGTAAAAGGAGAAAAGATTGAAGGGGCACCAAAGTCAAATGATAGAAAGATACGTGCCTTGTTTGCGTTTTTTAATTCAAGTAAATCTGCTGCAGCAGGAAGATCTTCTTTGACACGGGCTGTATTTTATTTTGAAAGGAATTCAAAGTGATGCAAAAGTAAGAGAAGGCAAAACTGTTACACTGTACATAGAAAAACAAGACTTTATCACTGTATTTATTTATCACTTTAATACAAACCTAAATTTTTATAAATGAATGGCCACAAAAGCAAAGTGCATTTCTTTTATCTGTGAGGTGGGGGGTTTGTGGCTCTCTGGGTTTTAGTCTAGGACAGGGGTGGGCAAACTACAGCCCGCGGGCTGGATCCGGCCCGCCTCCATGTTTGGTCCGGCCCACCGAACAATATCAGAGACCCATGTTTTGTTTTTTTTAAATCTGGCCACACGATCAAGACGTGACATTTTTTTCCCCCTTCTGTAGTCGTGTCCTGATCTGAAACCCTCAGAAAATCTGTCAAATATAACAGAAGACAGTTTTTCCTTTCTACATCACAGTTCATCTTTCCCGGTTTAGCTCATTCTTTTAGAGCAATTATGCTGCCTTTTTTAAACAGCGCACCCTGTTCTGTGTCCTGATTGGCTGGAGACCCTGTCAATCAATATCATAAGTCCCGCCTCCCCTCTGGAAATGCTTATTCGAATTGAATTATGCGACAATGTTCGCAGGGTGGATGTTAAAATGAAAATGCAATCCCCTCTTTGCATTTTGGTTTTAATTTTGACACAGAATAAGTGGTTTTAAGTAGAAAATGAAAAAGCATTTTGAAGGATTGATTTTTCATTTTAATTTTGAGTCATTTGATGAAGCTTTATTTTGAAAAAGCATTTCTGTTAATTCATTTAATTGTCAAATTAGACATTTCTAAATGAATTTTGCTACACATTTACCAGAGAACGTTTTGAAAATGAAATGTAAAATACCATTTTCTTTATCATTTGAATTAATAACAGAATAAGCAGTGTTGAAGAAGAAAAGGAAAAAGCATTTTGGTGGATTGCTTTTTCTTTTTAATTTTGAGTCATTTGAATGCAGCTTCATTTTGAAAATGAAAAAGCATTTCTGGTTTTGACTTTTATTTTAAATTATGCTACAGAATCGCTTCCATAGAAACGCGAATCTCTTCAGATCAGAAATCTGTGATCGATCAGATCTTTGTTTTCATTCTAAGATCCTGGACCTCGTTTCTATGAAGGTTTGAGAATTTAAACAAGAGAAAAGGGTAAAAATGTTCAGGTCTGTTTTACTGCCATGAACTTGAACGTAACCGACTCCGTGGATTTCACAGATCACGGTTCTTTTTAGAACGTAACTCCTGCAATAAACGAGGGAACTCTGTACTGGTGAAAAGGTAACGTAGATGTATGCGTAGCTGCAGCAGAAGACATAGAAATTAGCTTTATTATTACTGGATGAGATACAGACGTGCAGGACAAAGAACAGCTGCACAAAAGACGTTAGGAGCTGCAGCCCTCAAAGTCTTTATTAGGATTATGACGGGAGAGGATCCACTATTTATTGTTTGTTTTATTTTTATGTATTAGTATATTTTTTTGTCTTTCATAGAGAGTGTAATTTGATCATTGTTTTACTTCATAAATAATGTTATTTATTTTATTAAATGGATCATGAATGAATGAAACATAAAGCACTTTATAACTCCTTGAAGGTACCAAAGGGATTCACAATAAAAAAAAAAAAGAGCTTAAATGGGAACAAAAGTTTTAAACTAAAAGCTCTAGAATATTCTGTTGTAGAAAATAATTTTCAATCCAAATGTTTTCATCTACATTCTATGTGATATCATTCTCACTCTATGTGCTCCTGGTCCGGCCCTACTATCCCATTTTAGAACCCAATGTGGTCCCTGAGTTAAAATAATTGCCCACCGCTGGTCTAGGAGTACCAATGGGCTTTTTGGGTGTGAGAGTTGGACACCTCTGTCCTAAACCTTCATTAAGCTTCTAAATGAAGCCGTAGATCCAGATGACTAAATTCACCAACAGGTTTTTTGAGGTGCTTTCCATCTCCCTGTGTTTCGTTGGCATCCTTGTGATGCAATATAGAAGATCCTCACCAAACACCATTGCAAAAGAAAAAAAAGTAGTTTATGAAGGTGCTGTGGCGGTAGTATCATGATCTGGGCTTCATTAGACACGGTTATGGTACCTGCAATTCGATATTAAAATCTCAAGTATTTTAGGTATACAATTAATGGCAAAAAACTTGTTTGCATATAAACCGAAACTCTTAAATAATATAATTGTTTAAATACAAGTAGAATTGACTCAAAAGGTTCCGGATTTAAACATCTACATGGATGTGTTTACATTATTGGATGTAGTAATTATTTTTCCGTTAACCGCGCACGTGCCGCTACCATGTTGCTCTGGGCGTCAGCGGGGAAAAAATAGTCCCGCTTTAATCCCCGGCTCTCGCTTGGCTAATAACTAAGCTCAACCCACCTCGCCGCAGTCGGACGTTTCAGCTCCGCGAGGCTACCAGCAGTGTTTTAAACGTTTCACAGGCCCGCGCGCTTCTCCCGTTCGCTGTTTTTTTCTTTCTTTTTCATATTACATTTGATGAAGGAGAAATGCGGCGCACACCTGCGGAGTTTCGCGGACCTTCAGGGCGACAGCACCATGGAGAAGGTCGTGAGCGATGGTAACAGGTAGGAGAAAAGCTAGCGTGACCGGGAGTTGTAGTTCCGGTTTGAGCCCACAAAATAAATGTCCGGCATTTTTCTTCACCTCAAATCGGTGATGTGAGTGATACTCGTTGAAAATGTTTCATAGTAAATACAAAAGAGTGGATGCGATGTGTGACTTCTGTTGTTACTTTTGGAGAAAAGAAAAGAAAAACGCTCTCGCGCGCAGCGATTACGTAATGTAAGACACTTCCGTTTTTATTTTGAAGAGTTGCGCCAGTTTAGGGTTTTTACTTACCATCAGGAATCTCGCATCTCCTGCCCTTTAAAAGGAATCATCAAGTCGTGCCTTGAATACAGATACGTTAAGAGTACAGAATGTCTTAAGCTGATGCTGAAAAGGACATTTTATGTTTTAATTATTTGTTTTTGCAATTCCACTCCTATTTTCAGCCATCAATATTTGGTACAATCAAAGCAGTTTAACAAGGAGATTCAAACAGCCTCTTTTTATTCAGCACAAAAATGAAACAAATTGGAAAGAAGCATGTTTTATGCTTGTGCTCTGAACTGAGTTGTTGTGCCGCTTCACTTCAGTGCTTCAGAAACATTGGGAGCCCTGCAGACCAAAAACAGGCCTCCTCCATCAAAGGCTGTTCGGAGGCGCTTACACAATGGGGAGGTTATTTCTGGAGGCCTCAAGCAGTGCAGACGCACTATCTCAAAGTCCAAAGCTGTGCTACAATTTTGTAAACAATGTGAAATCCAAAAAGGAGATTTATGGTTTGTGTTGTATTAAATACGCTAATTATTGGTTATAAAAAAAGGGCAAAGAAACCTTTTCTAATCATGATAGTCTCGCCTTTTTCTTGCCCTGCTTTTTATTTACTAGGGGTTTTCCCTTTTATAGAAACTTTTCAATAGGCTTTAACCTGTATTAAACACTGTTCTCACACAGTTTTATAAATTTTTTTAAAAAAGTGTCAGGTTTCTGTCTTTTGTGTGCTTGGAGTAATCTGAACATATCTAGGCCTTTGAGGGGATTTTTTTTGTTCGCGGTCAACTGACTGACTGGACTCATTTCACTGCTCAACCCTCAACGTTTGCGTCCTACATTCATAACAAATCGGAGTGGAAAAACAAGCGTATTTTTAAGGCAAGCGTTGGCCGAGTACAGCCGCTCTCAGTGACTAACGCCACTAATGAGATTAAAGTTTATTGGATCGGAGAGTGTCTTGTGACGGTGCAGAATATTGACTTCAGGGACGAGGAAGGACACAATGAAGAAGACTGGGAAGCTTAGACATTCAGGTTTGATAGAGACATGCAGGCTAAAGGAGTTTTAAAAATGTGTTCATGAATTTTCAAAGCATTTAAAGTGCCACTCCCATCATCTTTTGATCTGTTGTACAGCGTTCTCAGTGGTCTTTTATTTATGATGATGTCATGTTTAGCCAACATCAAAACACCTGTGTCCTTTTCTGAGACATAGTTCTGAGGAGTTGTGGACAGAACTGTTGGTGCAGAGTAAGCCTGCCCCCATTTCCCATCATCCAGCTTGCTTTTTAAATAAAGGTCCTCTCACCCCCAACCTAACATTAGCGGCACAACAAAAATGGCGATCAATATCAGAGCTATCCAGCTGTTCAGTTTAGACCCAGATTCCAGCTCAGACGAGGAAAACAGAGACGTTCATGGATCTATTTGTCTGCAAGCGGATGCATCCAAATGAACATGGAGCTTGTAGCGTAATTCTGATGTCACAAATATGATCTCTTTCAAACTGTCTGCTCCTGAATCACACCAACTTGACAAAAGAAATGCACAGAAATGCAATTTTGAGCTTAGTTTTCTTTATATATGTCCTCCATCATGAGAAAAATGCTAGAGGAACATGTTAAAAACATCCAAAACACCATTTTCATCAGAGTGAGTCATTCATTGAAGGCTGACATCTGTTCTGTCCCTGAATCACCTGTTACATTACAACCTGTCAATATGGAGGTACATTAGAAATGTATTTATTTGGCTTTATTTTGTAGCAATTCGTCATTGTAGTTTGCATTTCAGTTACTCTGCAGGAAAGCCTAACACACCCCTCCCTGTATTACGGTGGTTTGTTTTGTTTCACAGCTCTTGTATGACTGAGATTACGGCCATTTTAATCTGAAAGTAAACATCTGTGAGAAGTTAACCAAAAATCCAAAGTCTGTTTTCTCGCTTAGGCTTTAGAAAAACCAGGTTAAAGGTCAGCTAAAGGTTTATTATAAATAGAAAAAGGAAAGACACCTATCTCTATTCTATTCCATTCTATTCTATTTGTCAAATACTTTACATACATATATTATATTATTTTATATTGTATTATTTTAAATATTTATATAGATTTTTTGTATTTATATAATATATTATAATATTAGATTTTGTTTTATGTATTTTTTATATGATATAATATTATATGATATTATATTATTAAAATTATTAAAATTATATTATTATTAAATGTCAAATACGTTCCTCCAGCAGTGTGTGAATGTGTGTGTGAATGGGTCTGTGACTTTAAAGTGCTTTAAACCTTCAAAGAAGGTTGAAAAGCACTATATAAGTATACGCCATTTACCATTTAGAATAGTAGTGAGTTATTCCCTTGCAGCCATACTTAACATCTCATTTCATCCTCAAACACATCTGGTGAAACGTCTCGTCTGTTCTCTTTTAAGCCCACATTTCTCAATGAATAAATGAGCCTTTCACCTCAATTCAAGGCTCTAAGAGCTCAGAGAAACCAGCAGGTCTCACTCCTCACATCAGGAAGCTCCTGTTGTTTGAGGTCAGCAGCTGACGTCAAGCTTCTGTCCAATTAGAGGTAATTTACTGGAAAGTGCACATAGGTGCTCTCCTCCATCAGCACCTGTAATTACAGAAGAGCAGGTGGTAACGGCTCCCGTCTCCCCCAGGACAGTAGATCACCAGCTAGATGTATGTTTTTGTGTTTGCATGGGAAAGGTGAGAAGAAGGGTTAGAACGGAAACGGGGTGGAACAGGATTTTATTACACACTATGTTCACCAAAATGATATATAGGAGTCGTTCATTGGTGTAAAAGTGGTTTAAGGGCACAACATTCCCAACTTTAATGTAAAAAGATCAAATGAAGCTAAAATGTTGTTAGTGTTTAGATGTGAGAAACATGTCCAACACAGAAATATCTTTGATTGACAGTTTTAAAACACAGAAAAGGAGTGAAATTTGATGAGCTGTTAAAGTCACTCATTTAGTTCAAACTAAATTAAACTAGAGTCTTCAACACTTTCATCCTTTAATTTTATTAAAAATGCTTGTTTTCAGGATATTATTTTACGATGACAGTATTTCACATTGAATGCTTTTGTTGCTTTCTCAGTTTCTGTTTTTTAGAAAATACTCTGTGACTCAGAGCAGTTCTGGTTGGATTCTAGAAGCACACATTCAGAAAAAAAGCATCCCTAGTTTTGATCCTTTTAACCATAAAGACAAAATCCATAAAATGTATATTTTCTGCTGCTTATTGCCTCGGGGGAGTATAAAAAACAATCCATGTTTTTACAATATTTATTTTTTTAAATGTGCTTCACCGTTTGGCTGCTGAACAGGCGGTTGGTGGGTGGGTTTTGGGTTCTGAGGTAAACCCCTTGATGCCTCAATATAATCCCAACTATGAAAACAATTACCGGATACTGTGTTTTTGCTTTCGTGTAGATGCTGAATTTTTTGTGCAGTTATTTATTTATTGGGTATTTATTTGGTGAATCTGATTTTTTTTTTTTAAGCTTTGAAATAATTAGGGTGATTGTTGATGCTCCAAACGCAATTTAGTTGTTTTAATGACAATGACAAATACATTAATCTTGAATCTTGAAGTGACTTGATGGATATTTGAATCATTAAGGGGTTCATTGAAAAAGCAGAGCAGCGATGACCTCCTTTACCGCTCTAGTGTCCTCCTTTCATCATCAAACCCACGGAACAGCAGAAGAACTGCATTTGATGGCGCATCATTCTGAGCGGGGAAGCTTTGCATCTCTGCTGCCGTGTAACCAGCAGCAATGTCATCCAAACGAGGTTGATTGCAGCTTTTCTGAAATATGGAGCAGTTCATTCTGTAATAAACGTGTTTTTCTTGTGATCACAGTGGGATGTTTTTTGAATTCCCTTTAAGAGAATTTTGGTGGATCAGGACTAAACTCTTGCCGTTTGTAATACGTGCTTAAAGTCTGAAGCAGCTGTAAGCCATGAAGAAACCTGTCTGGACAGTGTCTTGTTCTGCTAGACACTACTGATAATTAGTGATATCTCATGTAATTATATAATTACATTTATATGGCTTTTTTTTTTTTTTAGGGAAACGTTAGAAACCTGGCATCTACTGTTTATTTAAACTTTCTTCATGGTAAATGGTGCATACTTCTATAGCGCTCTACTACCTTCTTAGAAGCTCCAAAGCTTCGGGGCAGCAGTGGCTCAGCAGGTCAGTCAATGATCGAAGGGTTGGCGGTTTGATCCCCGCTCCCACCAGTCAACTGTTGTCTTTGGGCAAGACGCTTCACCCAGTGCGGCTCCACTGGTGTGTGAGTGTGCATGAATGTCTCGATGGTCAGAGAGGCTGTAGGCGTGAACTGGAAGCCACGCCTCTGTCAGTCTGCCCCAGGGCAGCTGTGGCTACATCAGTAGCTACCATCACCAAATATGAATGAGCAGTGAATGAATGGTGGGCACATTGTTAGCTCTCCACCCATTCACACACTGATGGTGGTTCTGCTGGTGCCAACCTATAATGTTGACCATTGTGGGGTTCGATGTCTTGCCTAAGGACACTTCGACACACTAAAAAGCGGGATTTGAACCTGCGATCAGAAGTTGAGCACTCTACCTCTGCACCACGCCACAGACAAATATTTACTGGGAACCATGTAAGCAGTAGCCACACAATCCATCACAATAAGTAGAGAGCTGCACTCCTGTTCCCTCCTCTTGTTTTTTTTTTTAGTACAGCACCCTTCTATTTGTTATTGTTCACATTTCCTGCTTCATGCTGCGCTTCTTCTAGATTCTTGCTGGCGCAGGTATCTCCTTAAGCAGCGCATCCTGGATGATTTATGCTTTCACGCCTGTTCCTGTAGGACATTTGCTGCAGAAACACGTGCAGCTCATTTTGCTGCATTATTTCAGTCGGATCTCAGCAGCATGTCAGGTCAGCCATCTGCACAACCTCTGAGGCGCTCTGCCTCTTTGTACACATCTGGCCCTGTTTACAAAAGCAGCTTTCTTTTTGCAAGGTACATATTTTTAATGCCGAATAAACAAGCTTTTAGGCCGGCCTTCGACGTTGCATCACGGCTGTGTTGATCTTTGAGACAGAGTTGGCTTGTTTGCCTCCATAAAGCGTTTGGGAAATGTTCTCGCTGAGAGCAAACCTGCGGACGGAAAACAAACATTTTTTTCACAAGTGTGCGTGGAGGTGGTGCAGAGAAGAGGGGGGGGGGGGGGGGGGCGCTGCTAACACTGAGCCCTGTGTTTGTGTACCCAGGGCCCGGAGCATGACGGAGCAGCAGGAGCCGGCCGAAGACACAGGCCTCCTCTCAACGCAGGACCTGGACCCCTCCAAGGACGACGGCACACATGGACACTTCAGGCAAATCTCACAAAAAACATCTCCGACCGGTTCAGTGGGTTTCTGTTTGTGGTTTTATTCTGCCACTCACACACACACAATCCATCTTTATCCTGTGCATGGTCACGAGTTGCAGCCCCAGCAGCTTTTATTTTGAAGTCAGACAATTGTCAAAGTTGTGCAGAGAGGCTGCAAACAGACTAACGGGCATTTTCCACACCTGCTACGTTTTTGTGTATGTTGATATATGAGATGTTAATGGATAATGTGGAAAAGGATCGGAGGCAGGAAGCTGTAATCCTGTGGAATCTAGTCTAGGGGTCTTAGTCAGGGAAGGTGCAGAGACTCCCCCAGACAGAGGGCAAAGCAATGCCACAGAGCCAAATTACAGACATCCTTAAAGCAAACCCCCCTGGGAACCATGTTCTTGAAGATCTGCTCTCTCTTGGAGTCTTTTCCTTCACCAAAGCACAGAGTTTGGTCCACTGCCACAGCAGCCACCGAAGGGAGGTGTCCGCTTTCTAAATCAGGAATCAATTTGGGATTCTTTGAGCTTGTAATTAGCTTTGTCACTCCAGCCTCACAGCCAAGGGCACCAGAGGGTTTGGACAAAGGCGCATGCGCTCGCACACAAACGCAGAGAGGAGCGTGTTGGGCTTCGTTCACGTGGGAGCTTCATCGCCGGCTGCCAAACTTTCTGCCTCCAAAATGATGGCAGGGATTAGGGAGAGCGTGGAAAAAAACGGCTTTGCACGTGTCTTCGGCTTCACAATTCATTTTCTTTCATGGGATTAGGATTAGAAAAAACAACTATGTAGGATGAACCGGTATAATCTAAGCCGTAAACCCTGTTTGGATCTTTTTTAAAGAGTGGGTCTTTCTGGGCTCTGCTGCTGAAGGTCCGGCTCAAGCTGGCCTCTCAGCTCTCCCATCAGCTCACGGAGATGTGATGGGTGGAGAAGAGAGAGGCAGAGCGTGAGAGCGAAGCCTCCAGAGCTGCTTCCATCCCTCAGGGTCGCCTGTGTTTTTAATAATCACTCCTTCCTCTCCAACTGAGAGCTGCTGGGGAGACTATTTATAGGCGGAAGGCAGCAGGCAGGCATGAGGAGCGGCACACATGCGCTGTTATTCGTATCACGGGCACAGGACGTGTTGGTGGGGTGTTTGGGGGAGGAGCATCCTACATCAGGGTCAATCAACAAATCTGAGGGGGGTTAAGCAGAAGAAATCCTCTGATGAGGTGATCGATGCTAAAAAAGTGTTTGATTGTTGATTGATTTTATATTTTAGCTGTGTTTTTTTTTTCTAAAGCATTTTTAGGAAGTCTTAAAGTCGCTCTACGATCATCATTTGATGTTTTGTAGGTGTTCCCATTTGTCTTTTCGTTAAAATTATGTCGTTTTTAGCCAAAATTAAAAAAAAACTGTGTTGTTTTCCAGGACATAGTTTCTGCAGAGCAGCAGTAGTTAATCAGAAATTCACCTCCGAGTTGTGGGCTGGACTGTTGGCACGGAGTAAGCGTTCCCCCACTTCCCGTCATCCATCTGTTTACTGTGCAACAGAAATGGCGATCAATATTGGAGCTTGACGCCTGCAGAGTAAGCTCATCCATTTTGTTAAGCCTCAGTGGTGCATATCAGAGCTATCCAGCCGTACGGTTTAGATCCAGATACCAGCTCAGATTAGAAAAACAATGGCGTACATGGATGTATTTGTCTTTAAGTGGATGCATCAGAATGGAGCAGAGCAGAAAGCTTGTGACCCGCTGATGTAGATCCAAGGTCACATCTACAATGTTTTATAATCTGCTTTTTTTTCTGTCCACTACTGATTCACAAGGATTTGAACAAAGAAATAGTCAGAAATGCAAATTTCAGATTGTGTTAAGGTGTGTGGTCCTCCATCAGAGAAATGCTACAAGAACATGTTGAAAACTCCAAAAGCACAATTTCCATCCGAGTGGATCTTTAAAGGACTTTCTTCCTTTGGAAGGTTTTTATAAACCAAAGTGAGTCTTTGTTCATCCGACTGGAAAAAGTCATAAAATGCTGTTAAATTTGGACTCATTCCTGCAAAGAAGAGTAACTCTGTTACTTTCTTACTGTGGGAGTGATGAGCCTAAGGAAAAGTTTCCAAAGCACATGACTGTCAGACTTTTCAGATCCTAGTTGACCTTTTTTAGTTGTGACCTCAAAGTTTGCTCATTTTGAACAACTACACCAGCTGAAGCTGCTGTTTATTTAGGAAAAGTTTACAAAAAAAGGAGAGGACATGTCATGTTTTCTGCCAAAATGAGTTGACGACTTATAATCAAACAAATCGAAATAAAAGTGTTGTGCAAATTAAGACATTTTTATTCATTTGAAACCTTTTCCTCTGGTCAAAAACATTTTCTTCAAATATTTGTCACAGAAACCCCAATCTTCAGTAACTAAATCAAGATTTTACCACTGCATTCAAGATTAAACAGCACCATTCCTATTCTAAAACAGTTTTAATCCAATTCCGTGAGTTTTTAAATAGAAATAAAATCTTTGAAAAGTATCAATCTGGTTTTAGGACACACCACAGCACAGAGACAGCCTCTTGTTAAAATAGTAAATGATGTAACCTGGACTTTCAGGAACTCTGTCCTGGTACTACTGGATATGAGTGCAGCATTTGACACAATAGATCACAGTATTTTACTTAACTTACATGAGAGGTTTTATTCTTATCTCACAGATCAAAAATTTTATGTACGTATGGATATATGCTCCTCAAAGGTCTTTGAAATCTATTGTGGGGTCCCCCAAGGTTCAATTTTAGACCCACTACTTTTTAATCTATATTTGCTGCCACTTAGGGACGTCATGCTATGCTGATGACACACAACTCTACATTTGTCAGAAGTCAGAACTCTGTCTCCCCCTCTGGTCACCAGTGGGAACCACCTCCAGAGTTCTAGCCACAATTCCTGGATGCTGCACATCTGACTCTCGGTCACTCAATCAACTACAGCATACTTAAGTATCATTTGTGTCACTCTGACTTCCTTACCGAGCGTTAGATCTGGACCCGCTGTCTGCTGACCCTGACTCTGTTTGCGTCCCGCCTGCCCCGACCCTTGCCTGGATTTTGACCATCCCGTCTCTCCTCTGATGATCTCATTCTTGTTATCGACTCCTCCCTGACTGACCCTGATTTAGCTTTGTGGACTTTTAGCTGAGCTAAGAAACCTGCTGCCTATGGAACCAGCCGTCTGCCTGTTCTTGTGACAACATTGCTGTGTCTCCTGATGACGAAAAGTCAGTCAACATCCTCTTAAAATGCATTTTAAAAATCAAGTCATGGATGGCAGAGAACTTCCAGCTCAACCGGACAAAACAGAGGTTTTAGTAATCAGTTTTGAAGACAAGAGAGATTGTTTTATCTAAGCTAAAAAATATAAAACTTTTCAGTGTGTGAGAAATCACACTGACATGAAAATATGAAAAAAATTGGATTTTATCATCTTAAAAATATCTGCCCATTTTTCTCTGTTGCCAGCACAGAGATGCTAATGCATGCTTTTATTTCCAGCAGATTAGATTATTGTAATGCCCTGCTCTCTGGTCTTCTCAGAAGAAGGATATTGAACCCTCAACTGCTGCAGAAAACATTCGCGTGCAGACGAGGACCAGGGAGCGGGAACACATATCACTGATTTATCTGATATCATTTTAAAATTTGAGCCCTTGCGGACTCTGAGGTCCCCTGATTCAGGCCTTTTGTTTATTCCAAAAGTCAGAACTAAAACATACGACGAGGCCTCATTCAGTTTTTATGGACCTCGCCTGTGGAACAGCCTCCCAGAGAGCCTCAGGGCCGCAGAGACTGTTCGTTTTTAAAGGAATGCTTAAGACATACCTCTTTAATCTAGCTTTTAGTTGAAATTTTAGAATTTATTTGGTATTTTAATTATTTTATGTTGTATTTTTACTAATTGGATTTATTTGTATTCACTTTTACTGATTTATATCTATCTATATAAAATAATAATAATATAAAGTTTATCTGTGTACTTCTCTGGTTATTTATCAGTTTTAATTGTTTGTAACTCCAGTGTTTTCCTCAGAGGGATGAACAGGGTCACTGCAAGGGGATCTTCCAGGTTTGGCTCTTTGTTTAGATGTGGGGGGTCCTGTGGCAGCATATTCCGTCAACTTGAGTGGGGGTCAATGATGTGGATATGCCCCCAGAATATCGTTTCCCCACCTCAGTACAAAGCCAGGGGGGTTCTGGGCACTGAATGGGTTATAGACCAAAAAATGTATTAATGTCCTTTGCTTTTAAAATGTGATTGTTTTTATGTAAAGCACTTTGAGTTGGAAAAGTGCTAAAGAAATAAAGTATTTTTTTGATATGAGAAAATATTGTTATCCATGTTGATAATGATGACACAGTTACACACGACGCAGCACCACACAAAAACACAAACACAGACAAAAATGAGAAAAACATGAGTTTATAGACTAACAAATGAAGCTGGAGGCAGCACTAGAAACAGAAATTAGGCTATAAAAGAAAGAAAGTAAAGCTTATTTTTGATTTGTAACCCTTGTGCTATCCTCGGCGCTTTAACGTTGGGAGTTGGGTCATCTAGACCCACTAGACAGTGCGCTGAACCTTTTTTCTTCAATGATTTGTGATCTTCACTGGTGTCCATGGATTACATGAAATTTTTCCACCTTTGTCCACCTTTGTCATGGTAGGGAGAACACGTCAATGTAAGGATCGGGTCATCTGGACCCCATAGGATAGCACAATTAATGCATAGTACGGGGGACTTGTGAAGATTTTTTTTTCTATTTTTTTTTTTTTACTTCTGTTAATATTTTATATACTTTTAGCCTATTTGATTCTAAGTCATTTTACAGCATTTTGGGGTTGCAAACATTCTGAAAGTTTTTTATAATGTTGGAAAAAGCACTTTCAGAATAAGACAGGAAGTGGAACTATAACAGAACAAGATGGCAGGATAAATGAACACAAAACAGGAAATGCACACAAACAAAAGAAGAATAATAAACTGATTATGATAATGAATCCAACAGCAAAATGTGAATGATGCAGTAAATTCTGGAGGAGATGTGAGGATGTCTGCTGGACCTGAAAGTGGGTCATTTGTGGCGACAGAGGGAACTCCAGAACAATAAGGTCTTTGTTTTTAAAATTATTATGTACAAAAAAAAACATCTGAAAGCTCTGACCTTAATCCGCTGAAAATGTGAAAGACTACAAATGAGCAGAACATGCTCTCACAACCCCCCTCTAAAAATTTACATTTTTAAAACTTATTCACAACATTTGATATTAAATCTATAGTTTTCTTATTGCTGAATTTTTATGGCATTTTTCTACTCATTGTTCTGAAAAAAAATCAGACAATAGAAAAAACAACACCTAAAATGCAAAACTTTTGAAATATGCTTTTATTGTGTAAGGCACAATTATAGCATTGTAGCTCTGCATGGTAAAAAAAACAGTTCATACACAAGCTTTGACAAAAACTTTTTCATAATACATGGTTTTATATTGTAATACAGTCAGATTACTACTGCAGATGTTTAAAGACACATTCAAATGAAAATGATGTTTTTAACATGTTCCTTTAGCATCTTTCTCATGATGGAGGACATACATAAGGAAAATGAAGCCTAAAAGTGTAAATCTTTATTCAAATCACTACAATCGTCGGTCCACACACTCCATGCTCTGCTCCATTCTGATGCTTCTACTTGTAGATTACTAGATCCGTGTACGTCTTTGTTTTCCTCGTCTGAGCTGGTATCTGGATCAAAACGGCTGCATAGCTCCAACATTTCTCAACATTTTTGTTGCACCAGTGATGTTAGGTTTGGGTTGTGAGGAGCTGTAAACTAGTGTAAGCAACAAACACAAATGATGGCAATAAGCCTGGTGGACACACAAGAGGCGTGTCCCAGTTTTTTGGTTCATTTCAATGTTAGCACCAACAAAAAGTCCCCTTTATTGGCCACAATAACAAAAAACTTGAGAACAGCACACAAAGTGATCAGAAATGTGTAAAAATGCATCAACTTTGACCAGATTAAACCCCAGCAGCAATCCTGTGGAGTGATTCTGGACTTGAAGGTTTTTTAAGCCTGAGGGAACAAGCAGGCAGGAGTTTCAGTGTGACTCTGAAGAAGAGAAGAAAGGTGTCGTTTAAAAAAAGCTGCCGTCAGGCTGCCTTAAAACAGACATGGATCCAGACTAAACAGAGAGATGTCCCGACAGACATGGACCCATTCCTCTTCCTCCATCTGTGTTAACAACCTGTCCAGTGAGATGCAGAGCAGCGCTGAGGATGAAAACTCTGAAATCCCTGCAGCTGCATACAAAAGCCATAAAGGACTCCACTCAGTGGATCCTAGAAGGAGCCTGATACCACAGAGATGCCTCATCCGTGTTGTCACCCCTAAGCTCAAGTCAAACTGGTGGGTTTATCTGATTTCCTAAAATATTAGTGATAGTTCTGCAGCTTTAAAGCAAGAAATATCTAAAAGGATCTAAAAACTTTGAAGTAATGTCAGAAAATGTGTTGTTTTTGTTTCCCCGCATTTTTTAGAAAAACACTTCTGTCTCATTTTAGTTGTGATGAATGTGACAGAAAACAAAAAACGGTCCAGAAGTCATCCATCCTTCCTTTTCCTTAACCCGCCGGATTCCTTTTGGGGTGATGGGGGGGGGTTGCTGGAGCCTGTCCCGGCTGTTGTTGTGCGGTTGAAGGAGGGGTACGCCCGGGACAGGTCGCCAGTCCGTCACAGGGCAGGTCCAGAAGTCAAACATAAAAATAACTTGAAGGGAAAAAGTTAGTGGTGAAAAAACTAAACGGCTCATAAATGTAACTACACTTTTAGAATAAAATACAAAACAGAAAAACAACATTTACCAGATTTTTAGATCCTAAATATAATGTGATACAGCTGACTAAAAAAGGAACATCTGTTTGTTTTAGAGTCTTTGAGGTAACAGGAACGCTTTTACTGATGTGTGGAATGGAAAATTGGGCAGCATGGTGATGCAGTGATTAGCACAGTGAGAAGTCCCTGGTTCAAATCCCGGCTGCGACCTCTCTGTGTGGAGCTTGCGTGTTCTTCCCGTGCATGGGTGGGTTTTATCCAGTGACTCTGGCTTCCTCCCACCGCCCAAAAACACGCTTTGTAGGTTAATGTGGGACTCTAAATCAGTGGTTCTCAAACTGATGAGAAGCAGAACTGTCCTCCGCTTCGCGTCGGATGGTTCAGGCTTCCACGGCGTGTGTTCATTTCTGAAAAGGCACACTTCGAAGGCCATTAACCCTTTGGCATTTGGAGACGTAATTATTGTTGTCTACGGCAGTTGTAACGTCTGAAAAGAACGGTAATGCCGCCCGGACGCTGACGCACCGGTACGGAGGGGAAACCCACACCTAGAACTGTCATCAGTTTGTTGAAGAATAGAGAAATGCATGTGGAATGGATGTAATACCTCCATGCCCCCCCCCCAGGGAGGCACGCCCCACAGTTTGAGAACATACAAAGTGAATGATCCTTTATTTAATTTATTTATACTTTGTATAGAGCATCATTCACTTTGTACATGTCTTCCCTGGCAGGATTCTTTCTCCAGTCTTTCCCAGACAACAGTGCTAGCAGCAGGAATGTTTAAGATTTGAATGTGGTGTTAAAGTTGAACATATCTGGCTTCTTTTGTCACAGTTTAAGAAAGACTGAGGGACGAGAGAAAAACTAAAACCTAGCACAATTAATAAAACGGTACAATCATAATAAGACTATTGGGAACACATTTACAATATAGCAAGTGGTGATTGGTATTAATAACTTTCATGTTTATTGTTTATAAATGCATGTTTGGTTTTTCCATTAATCACTTGCCTGTTTTCATTTATTGCTGGTTCCTTGTTCTTCTGGTTCTTCCTGTATTCTTTCCTATTTTATTGCATTTTAATGTAATGACAATCCCGTTTTGAGTGGTGGTTAGTGGTTTATAGTGGATTTAGGTTTTCCTTGCTGCATTTTGAGCGTCTTCAACCTATTATGTTATGTTATCTGATGTATTTCTCTTTATCTTGATAGGTTTCACTTGGTTGAAGACCTGTCCTATGAAGACGTGAAGAAATGCTACAGGGGCTCGGTGAGCTTAGTTCCTTCTCTGTGTGAACATAATATAACCTGCTATAAATAGTGCTTTTCCCCCTTTAGTGTCACAGTTTGAGCTTAGAAGTGCTCAGTCCTTCACATTTCTGAGAATACAGTAACAAACCTTAATTAATGCTTAGTTATGCATTAAGTAAGGTTCAATGATAAACAGTAGTTAACTGCTATCTAACAGCATCAAATAATACGCCTAGTAATGCAAATTACAGCATGAAAAGGGTATGCTAACACATTTAATAGTTAAATCATGCTTAATTATGCATTCATTAATGTTAATAAAGTGTCCCTTATTATGAATTATTACCAAAGAAGCAGGGATGCTGATGGTGCTGTATGCCTTCATGTGGATCAAGTGTGTATTTATGTTAAAAAGCACAATTTATAAAAACAACAAACTAATCGGTCAGAACACAAACTGCTCTTTCATCACCCTGGAGTTTTCCTGACGGTGCACGACTGTCAGCTTCTATAAGTCCTGATGATTCTACCATGTGGCCTAATTTCATTAAAGGAGAATAAAGGAAGAAAAAACTGGAGACTGAGACTTTTGAGGTGAGGAGTTTTGTTGCTGCTGAGAGGAAAATGGCAGCTTTCCTTTTCAGAGAGACTAATGTGATCAGGAAGAGGAGTTTGCAAGAAAGTTAGAGGAAAGGGAAGGAGGAGCAGAGAGGAGTGAGTACCTGCTTGTAGCTCAGAAGGATGAAGGGCTGAGCGTGGAGGACGTGGAGGGGGGGGGGGGGGGTCACCTGGGAGCTGCGCAGACTGGAGTCTCTGTACTGGTGTAGTTTAGAAGAGGCAGCAGCTGCTGTTAGTCTGTATGTCTGTGTTGTGCGCATTAGACGCGGCAGTGCATGTGCATGCAGGAAGGGGGCGGAGCCCAGCACTGACCGGAGACAGGGAAACAGTGTGTCTCTTGCAGCGGTTTGCTCCAGGCCTTGGATGTGCGCGAGTGTGTTTGTGAGTACGGTGCCAACGTGCTGAGCCTGGTGCAGAGCTCGCGGCCACTGAGGGACAGGGTGTTTCCTGCGCCGAGCGGAGCCGGGGGCGCCGGCGGGACTGGTGCTGTGCAGGCAGGCCGGTCCACCAAGGAGCTGCTCATGTCTCTGCCCTGTCCCTCTGCACAGACTGTCAGCAAGTACAACTCGCAGTACCACAAACTCTTCCAATGCGTGCCCAAGGATGAAATTCTCATGAAAGGTACAGTGTTCGCTTTTCTGGGCTTATTCTAAAAATTATATATATATTTTGTGCTTGTATTTGTTTTTTGCAATTCAGTGAGTCAAACTTATGTTCTCTAATGTTAAAAATGGAATAAATCTGTTTATTGTTAAAAAGTATTATAACCTTAACCCTGCCAATAAATATGTCTAATTGATATTAGACATATTTATTTTGTAACTTTTTTTAAAGGACATTTATTCTGCTGTAACTTTAGGACAAAATGTAATTTATTTTCCAGTATAATTTCATGTTTAATGAAATTGAGCAACTTTGGTCTTAATTTAAAGTAATTTTGTTCTCTTATTTAGTCATTAAATTCCCACTCTGATCATCTTTTGATCTATTTTCACAAAAATCAAAACACCTTTGTTGTTCTCTAGTGCATAGTTTCATTTCTGAGTAGTGGTTGGGACTGTTGGCGTGGAGCAACCCCGCCCACCTTTCCCTTCCTGTCCCGGAGAGGAGCAGGAACCTTTTAATCACAGTTAATTACAAATACGCTCTTTCTCTTTAAAACAGCATTTTTTCAACTCCTCCTTTTTCACAACAATTTAAATAAAGAAATATTCTGAAATGCGATTTTAAGATTTCTCCTAATGTCCACCTTCATGAGAAAAATCCCACAAAAACATGTTAAAAACCCCAAAAACACAATTTTCACCGGAGAGGGTCTTTGAACTCTGCAGACTTCTGTGGAACAGTAAGATCTGCGTTTAGACTTCACACAGCCAAAACATTTTTGGAAAGAAAAAGAATCCAGGCAACATTCTAAAGTTTTCCTGCTTTTTATTCATTAAAGTGTGTCCTGGCGCTGTGTCCCTCCTGCATTGTGTTCTTCTGTTCTGCCATCTGCTGGAGCAGAGATCCCACACTCAGCTTCAAATCCATCTGCAAGTAAAAAATGAAACGATGGACAGGACTGCTGAAAATCCCTCTTTGACCTGCCTGCAAGGCCAAATATAGGCACGAGCCATGTGATGCCCCCACAAATGTGGAGCAAAAAATCTATAATCAACGAAAAATAAGAAATGTAAACAAACCCCACAAAAACAACAGCAGATGAGTGAACAATAAAGTAACAACAAAAACAACAATAAAAGACAACAAACCTTAAGGATGGAGGGACAGACAGATAAGCAGATGGACAGACAGACAAAAAAAGAAAAAAAAAGACGAATGCAGCCTCAACAGAGTCCTGCTTGTGCCTGTCCCTAGCCCGGTAAATGCAGAGGTTAGTGTCAGGACGAGCATTCAGCTTCAACTAATGAAACATATCAAATAGTTTACAGGAGAAGATAGATATGTATGGATAGATGATAGCATGGTTTGTAAGCATTTGAGACCCCAAAGACCCCCCCCCCCCCCCCCCCCCCCAATAGATTGGCTAAATTCAGGCCTGCAGCTTTTTGAAGACATTTCATCTCTTTTTGTTCCCTCAGTTTACTCCTGTGCTCTTCTCAGAGACATCCTTCTGCAGGGCCGCCTCTACATCTCCAGACACTGGCTGTGTTTCTACGCCAACCTCTTCGGCAAGGACATCAAGGTACAGACGTCCGACCAACACTCGCCTCTGGCTCGTGAAGGAACTCGAACCCTTCAAGTCACTAGTTTGGCTGACAGCCAGCTTAAAGTCAGATGCCTCCAGCGTCCGTCTTTGGTTCTTCATCATCTTAATGTCTTCTTTAGTCCCCTTCTTTATGACATGAGCGCTGTCAGATTCATCCAATCGTCTTTTTGAGTTTCCTCCATGAAGCTGTGGTCTTTCTTTCATTTCCTTGAAACCAAACCCTATCCTGAAATCTCTCTGAAGCAAAAGCCTATTTTCAGACTGCATTCCTCACATTCCCATTAAAGAAGACCACATTTTTCCTCACTGATGTTCTGAGAAAGCTTTGCTGTAAAGCTGTAAAGAGTCTGCGACCCCAGGCTCCGGAGCCACATGTGGCTTTTCCACCCCTCCTTTGTGGAGCTCTGGTTAAAAACGAATGAAAAAATTTTTCAGGTTAAAAACTAGTATTAAAGTTTGAGTAAAGTAACTCAAATGTTACTCAACTCCTTCTCAAACAGTTGAAGGACAGTTCGTTTCACAAGTCTAACATTTGAACAGATTTGGAGCACAGAGTTCTACAGAAAATCAATTGAAGGTCAGTAAGTACAGTCAGAATGAAGGTGCTCCGGATTTTAAGGTGGACTGTCTATTTTATAACAAATTCAAGGATTTTAAGTTCACCTTATAGTTTGAGAAATACTGATTTAAAGCTCCGATTTATGAATTCTAATAATAAATGTATGTTGTTGTTTTTTTAAAACTACATTTAAGATGATCCTGTGTGGTACAGGGTGTCTTTTATTTTGAAAGGAAGTTCATGTGAACCTCTGTCAAAGTTTAAACTATTTCATGGTTTGAAAATATTTTCTCTTTATTTTTATGTTTAATTTATAACAAGAAAACAATCATGTATTTATATTTATCATAATAGTAACAATAACTTAAATACAAAGCAGTGTCTGCTTTTTGTAAAGGTTACAGTAAGACTCTGCAGCTCTTTGTGGGTTGGAGTCGGTAGGAAATCGACCTGAATGGCTCTTTCAGGGTTAAAGGTCGCAGACCCCTGATCCTCTTTTGACTCATTGTTAGCGCCTTTATGTAGTTCTTTTTGGGGTTATCGTTTCTCTTTGTTTACGTTCATCTTTGTCCCTCTTAAGGTGGCGATTCCTGTTGTGTCTGTTAGGCTGGTGAAGAAACACAAAACAGCCGGTCTGGTGCCCAATGGCCTGGCAATCACCACAGACACCGGCCAGAAGGTAAATAAATAAAACAAACCTTCACCACAGCCTGACTAAAGTCTGTCAGGTTCAGGTCCAGAAAAGGAGGCAGAGACACCAGCCAGCAGCTCATAACTAAATGAATTGATCCAAAAAAATGTCCCACTAAAGAGAAGTCACAGGCAGAGGAGATGAAACGCCTCAACTCTGACAATGCAGAAAAGAAGTCAGGCTGGATGTAGAAAATCAACACAAAGTTAATGGAAATAAGGTCAATAAAGAACATCACCACAGAAACTGGATTGATAAAGGGGATTTGAGGATTTAACATGGAGTGGGTGGAATAACTAAAGTAAGGCTGATGCTAAAAACCAACAAAAGAAGCTAGAAACAAAGAAAAGAATGACTGAAATTAAACTACAACACAATACTAAAGAGACAAAACCAGATTATAGAAACAAGGACAGAAATATAAAGAACATCATAAAAATAAAATGACAGAAACACAAACAAACAGTAGCCAAATATTCAAAGAAAAAAAAAACGGATTTGAAGCAGAACAGATCCTGACATGATTACCTGAAGTTCAAAAAGTCAAAAAGCTGAGATGAAAACCAACACAAAGACATAGAAAAAGGCTGCAGCAGCCGGCTGGGGTTCTTCCTAATAAGTGAAGAAAACTGGACCAGTGAGTGTGATGTCGCCCCTGGAAATGACTTGTTTACTCCCATTTTTTGCTAACTTTATTTTATCTCGTTTCTTCTTTAGACCAAATCTTTTATGATTAATTGTTTATTGAGCCTTTTGTTTGCGATCCTCAGTATGTGTTTGTGTCGCTGCTGTCACGAGACAGCGTGTACGACGTCCTCCGCAGGATCTGCACCCACCTGCAGGTCAGTGAACGCACCACCTGCACGCCCCATCTGCTTCCTGCCGTGATGTGTTCGTGTCAGTGAAACGGGCGATTGCTTTCGTTTTTCCAGGTTGACGGGAAGAGTCTGAGCTTAAAGCAGTTCATGGAAGAGCCGACCTTATCCCTGGTCAGTGAAACAATCCCTTTCTACCAACTATTGCAAAGTGTTTCCCCTCTAAACTCCAAAATGTTGTGAAAGCTGAGGTCTGACTTCAACCCAGTGGAGTGAGACCGGATCCATCCATCATCCTGTTGCAGCCCCAGCCTTGCAGAAAAACGTCCTCTGAGTCTGCAAGATGTTATCAAAGGCCACTCTGAAGTCACCTTGTGTTTGTGTGCTCTGCAACAGCTCGGCTTTGTGTCCAGGAATAATTAGATCCTGCTCCTTTCTCCCTCTGGGAAACTCAGCCACCATAGTCTTTAGGATGATAAAGTATTTGAACTATACTAAAAAATATATTTATCTTTGAATTGTTTCAAATCGAAATGTTTCCCCTTTCCATCGGCATTAGGACATAATAGTATTTGCTTATGGAATTTAAAAGGAATTCCAGGAATCTTTCATGTTTGCTCTAATCATTTCCAAATGTTTGCCACCGATTTTTGGCTTCAAGTGTCAAAAAATGAAAACGCAACTTCTTTATTGAAGCTCAAGTGAGTAGTAGCTTCAAACAACCACAAGGGGGCAGAATCCAGGACGAGACGAGTAAAAGTAGCTCAACATCCACCACCTTAAATCATGGTTAACAATGACGTGCTAGAAGTTGGACCGCTGTTGGTCAAATGATGAGGAGAGGTAGAGGGGGCTAGGAGAGTCCCTGACGGAGGAGTTTGCTCTGCAGGGTGGACCTCTACAGATGTGTGGAGGAGGAAATCAGAGGTGATGGTGGTGGATGTTGTAAGAGCAGAAAGCAGGTGGAGGAACACGCTGCTGAGAGAAGTCAGTGAATTCAGCCACAGAGAAATATTGAAACCCTTTGGACGGACATAAAAAGCTTTGAACTGATCCATCAGTCCAGGATCTTTATTCTTTTACTAAACCCGACTTCCTTACTTCAGGTGTTTCTGTCCGTTTTCAACGCTACAGGACGAGTTCCCGGTTCCAGATGAGTTCCCGGTGGTGGACGAGTTCCCGTCAGTCTTGAAGTGGAGACGGAAACCCTCGGTGGTTTCTGTGTCCTCCTCCCTGCCCGACCTCCTGGGAAACTCCGGCAGTGGCTTGGGAGCGGCGGACACGGTCTTCAAGTCAGAGCAGCCGCTGGAAGGTGAGGAACCAACCCGGTGCCGGTCTGAGCTGTCTGTCTGTTCTCTGGTAACCGCTTCAAGTCACCACGCCCGTCTTTTCATCCTGATTGTCACGTTTTTAGCCAAATCAAAAAAAGCTGTGTTGTTTTCTAGGACCTAGTCTCTGCAGAGCAGCAGCAGTTCATTAGAAATTCGCCTCTGAGTTGTGGGCGGGACTGTCGGTGCAGAGCAACGCCGCCCCTCTTTCCTCTCCCCGTTGTTCAGAGCTTGAAGCTTAGAGCAGCAGATTTTCTACATCACAAATACAAGTTTTTTCAAACTGCATTTTTTTTGTCTGCTCCTCATTCACAGTTTGAACAAAGAAAAACGCAGAAAGACTTGAATTTGTTAAAAAATGCAGTTTTAATCTGAATCTGAAGTCCTCCAACACAAGAACATGTTAGTGAGTCTGAACTCGTTATACCTGATGAAGTTGAGCTAGTTGTTTCATTTATGATTCTTATCTCCAGAACCTTTGTTTGCCAAGTTACTTTTTATTTCTACAAAATAGATTTTCAACTTTGTCTTTTACATTTCTGAAAACTATAAATTATTATTTTTTTTGCTTTTATAAGAGATTTTGTCTAAGTTTTAACGATGCTAGTGTTCCGGCAAGAAATAACTTTATTTATTATACATTTGAATTCTGTTAGTATTATAAAAATCAACATATTGCACAAACATTAACTGACACAAAATCTCCTAAAATATTATTATTTGTTTTAAATGTTCATGTTCAGTAAATTCCGTCCATAGGTTTTATTTTTTGTTCTAACGCCTAAAAAACTGGTGTGCAGAAACGTTGATTGTGATTTCCAACAATAATAACATACTTTCCGTGGATCAGCAGTATTGTGTATCGTGTTGTTCTTAAATCGACTTTAAATCTGCTCGAGTGGATTATATGCAAAGGTTACAGTCAAATGCAGATTAAGTTGAGATTAACACAAACGTGTTTGCAGACAAACACGTTTGTGTTAGGAAACACTGCAGACGAGAGCTTTTGGCTAGTTTTTAGTGTTTCAGACAAAAATTTCGATCCTTTTGTTTGGCCTTCTCTATGGTTTTTAGATGATTTTTGCATTAAGTTTTTTTTTTAATGCATTCTAAGTAAAACGGCACACGTTTTGGTTTATGAAAAAGTTATCAGCAATTCTGATTTAGAGACAGGAAACAGTCAGAAAAGCTTATATTTTGGAGCATCTCTTTATAAACCGTTAACAACAATGACAGAAAATCACGTTTATTTAAATCAGAATCAGGAACTAACGTGATCATAAAACATTTATGGTATGAAGGAAATTCATACTGTCAAGTCATAAAATGACAAGTTTGCCAATAAATTAGAAATGTGTTACCATTAAAGTGAGATGCTTTGAAAGCACTGAAGCACAGTTAGTAAAGAGGACATTACTGCCATGGTGAACGAAAAAAAAGTTCCCGAAAGCAGAATTCATGCGTTTATAGCGTGTGGACACAGCAGAACCATGAGATGATGGTATTCGTACCCAGAGTGAACTGTGTGTTTGGGGGGTGGGGGGGGGGGGGGGGGCAAGGGACCATTTAGAGTCATGTGTTGTCAAGGACAATGTTGGCATTATTGTGTAGTCATGTCAAAACACAGAAGTCAGTTCTTCCAGCAGTTTTACTTACATGCAATCTACAGGTCCACCGCTAGATGGCAGTAAAAACAAACAGTTTTTTAAATACCAAGAGAATTTTGTTTTGGCTTTAAGTACAATATCCCAAGTGCAGACATGTGGCCTATAATAAACAATGTTTAGCAACATTTTTTCAATGTTTTAAAACCAAAACACTTGTTTGAATGATAATAGGAGAGTGAAAAGCAAAGACTGTGAACTGATGGATGTTTCATGTCTGCATCCCAATAATCGGATGGACTCAAACTGGTGGAACAGCAGCAGAATCCAAATATGTGGCAGAATTAAGCCGAGCTCATGGTTTTGTGTCACTCTGTGTGTGTGTGTGTGTGTGTGTGTGTGTGCGCGTGTGTGTGTGTGTTTTAGAGCGAGGTCTGCAGACAGACAGAAGTCTTTTATCAGAGCCGGTGGCAGAGCTGGGCCAGATGGAGTACCAGCTGCTGAAGTTCTTTACCCTGCTGTGAGTGTTCAAGAAGACACACACACACACACATACACACACTGACAATACCACCTTCACCTCCTCCAACAGCTGACTCACAGCTACGCACACAGATACACACACACACACTGAGACTAAGAAGCCATTAATGTTGTCTGAATCAGTCACACAACCCAGCAGTTAAAACAACTTTATCTTGTGTTTGTGTAAAGCAAACTCTTCCTTCATGACATTCAAACAATAACATCTGAATTACTAAAAAAAAAAGGGGTTGGAATTTTTGTACGAAGGCAAAGCAAATAATTCAGACTAAAGATATTTTAGCTGAACTTGCTGTTGAATTGTTACCAAATATATTTATTATTAAAAAGATAACCAAGTGATCGTAAGGGTGGATATTCAAATCTTTGAGGTAATCGCTACAATCACGGCATTTTTGCAACTGTCAGTGAAACTCCTGGACTTGTCAGTGGCTGTTCTGGTCCAGACCCTGCGGGCAAACGCCTCCAACTGTCCCTGATTTGGATCCGTGTCCTTCTCCAGGCTGCAGGTTCCAACTCCTCTCAATCATTTGACTTTGATTCAACCAGGAAGTCCAGAAAGAGATTTTCAATCAACTTGTCTTAGCAATAAAAGATGTTTGAAAAGAATTATTGTTATTTAAAAAAAGTAAGTGTGTGTATATATATATATATATATATATATATATATATATATATATATATATATATATATATATATATATATATATATATATATATATATATATATATATATATATATAAAAGAACAGTATCTATATTGGGAAAGAAACATGAATGTTCATGTTTACCAACTGTGAAATGCTGCCCCCTAGTGGTAAACGCATACATTACAGATCACTTCTTTCACGCCCTTGAAGGTTTATAGTTTGTTTTTTTTTCTAATGGTGTGTGTCTGCTCTTTACCATAGCATTATCCTCCTCATCCTCTCATCCTGCTACTTGGCCTTCCGCGTGTGCAGCCTGGAGCAGCAGCTCTCCTTCCTCAGTAATCCAAATCGGCCCCTTCGAGAAAGGTGATGCACGACCCCATGTACGGCCTCCTGTGTCGTACTGTTACCTCACCCATGACCAGAATGCTGCCTCCCCACACAGATAACCGCTGCTCCCCATACCTCCGCCAGCCGCCTCCACTCCCCCCTGCTCAGATCACACCAGCTCCCAGGCAAACCAGGAGGAGGAGGAGGAGGAGGAGGAGGAGGAGGACAATCGATGAGTCCAGCTAACCGCCTCATCCTGGACCGTCTTCTCATCTAGTGGTCACTTCCAGACTATGCAAACAGACTGTAGATAGGTGTAATAGACAGTAGGTTTTGCTTTAGATCATGACTGTAAGGCTGAGTAACGTGAGGATGCTTTGGTGCGAGGAGAGTCCTGAACGGAGAGCAGAGACGTCTGCTGGTTGACGCGTTGCTGGACAGAGAAGGGATTTGAGTTACTTGAAAAAGACTGACAGTAAAGATAACGTATGTGTTATTTCATGTCCATCCTTCAAATCCAACTGTTTTTTTGTGTTACTTTAAAGATTAGTTGCAACGATGCACTTTTTAAAAAACTGGTCTTCATTCTTTTAAATGTATATAATGGAGCTGTCGTTGCCTTACTGAAGGTACTCTGAAGTCCTTTTGAATGTATTTCAGGATGACTGTAATGCTACGTTCGCACCGGGCATGTAATGCTTGTTCAAGACTGGGCTTTTAGCATTCAGTGTTCACACTGGTCTGTCGCTAACACATACTACCGCGTGTACCTGTAGCTACAAGAGGCTGGGGGTGAGATGTCAAAGCGGTGAAAAATCTGCTGAATCTCACTTCAGGCTTTTTGCTTTCACAGCTCTATTCTGATAAATGAAAGACTTGGTGTCATAGGATTCCGTTTGGGCAGAAACTGCAATTATTCTCCTTCATGATCAATTTTCAAACGGTTGGCACTTCCGTGAATTTAAGATGGACGCCATCCAAACGTCACTAATAAATCCGAGTTCCTGATTGGTCCACGTTAAACTGGTTTAACTTTCAACACACGTTCAAATGCCGTGTGTTTTGTACATAGAGGCCAAAAATCGACTTTAAACCGTGTATATTGATGCGTAAGCATGAGAGTTTAAGCACGTGGACTCGTCATTGGAAGCAGTCGCTCGAAGGCGCTTTTCTGAGCCCGGCGTGGACGTAGCATCAGGCTAGACGCAGCCCCGTTTCACTGGTTTCCAGTCGTGAACTGACGGATTAACGTGTGATTTTTATCATCTCACCGCAGAGAGAGGACCGGATCAAAAAGATCTTTTTTAGTTCTTAATCATTGCTGTTTCTAAGATGTAAAAAGAAGGCTGAAGTCAAAGTGTTCTATCTTTTGCAGACCTGGATAATGTGAAGTCTTTGCTAACTATAGTTGTAAGAAGTTCAAATGACATTAAAACAAAAATAAAAAAGAGTTTGTAGATTTGGGCAGTTTCTTTGGGGGGGTTGGAGTTAAAGAAAAAAGTACCATTTGCTTTTTGTTCTGTCATGGTGGCATTGAGCTTGAAAGCAGCACACTGCTTTTTATTAGCCTTCACAGTACAGCTGCAATCAAAACCCTACAGAAAGGCGTCTGCGCTTAATGAAGGACACGTGCAGCGCTGCCTGAACACGGATGTTCTGCCCTGCTGACAAACAGAGAACATGTCACCCATATCATGGGTTCTCACACGAACAATTCATACTCCAGAGAAAAGGCTGTTTTTAACTTGTTCTTGTGACTTTTTTCTCATGATGGAGGACATTTATACAGAAATTAAGCTTAAAATATTTCTTAATTCAAGTTGTTGTGAATCAGGAGCTGAAAAACATGCCATTGTAAAAAGCTTTTAGATGTGACTTAGAACCATCAGCTCCCTGCTCTGCTCCATTCTGATGCATCTACTTGCAGACAAATAGATCCATGTACGACTTGTACCAATTGATTTTTTTTAGTGTGCATTTTTTGCAACTCTAAATCTTACAATTGTTTTTTTCAATAGATGTCCTAATTTTTTTTCTTTTAAAAGTATTCTAAACATAAACTATTAAAAAAATTAGCAAGTGAAGCAAAAACAACACCCAACATTTTACATTTAGTCCAGGTTTTCGTTCTTGCTAAGATCCTTTAACACCTTTTGCAGTGAAAGGGACAAAAAAAAGTGCTTTTCGTTTTAGTCCTTGTGGGACGGCTTACCCCCTGCAGGCCTCTGGAGGCACAAGGATCGGAGGCGAGCGCTGCACCTCTCTCTGTGTGTGGGGACAGAGTTTTATGGGCGGGGTAAAGATGGCAGCTCCCGACAGACGGTCAGACTTCCTGCTGCCGTGTCCATTCCTCCAGGGAGCTGCGGTGCCCGTCCTGGAATGCCTCTCCGGTGACCTCTGACCCCCGTGGCGTGAGCTGCACTGCTGACTGAAGCTACACACTGACGCTCTGCACAAACCTCACACCCACGCTGCACAGCTGGGGGTTTTCCAGGAACACATCGTTGCAGTGCTTCATGGAAAATTTACAGCTACAAAATAATAACAGGATTTCATCGGCCATTTCATGATTTTTAAGCAATCACATTAACCCTTGTGCTATCTTAGATGACCCAACCCTTGCATTGACGTGTTCTCCCTACCATAACAAAGGTGGATAAAGGTGGAAAGATTTCATGTAATCCATGGACACCAGTGAAGATCACAAATCATTGAAGAAAAAAGGTTCAGAACACTGTCTAGTGGGTCTAGATGACCCAACTCCCAATGTTAAAGTGACTAGGATAGCACAAGGGTTACAGCACCATTTATCAACTAATTTTCTTTCTTCAGAAGGCAGAACGGCTGTCCTTCCTGCCTCGCTGCTGTCGTCTGCCGTCAGAGAAGCAGAATCCCCTGCAGCCACATAGCAGCACATGTTTTGATGACCAGAGGTCAGCCGTGATCTCTGATGGTTCTGTAGATTATTGCGTACGAGCGCCGTGTTCTCTGGACAGATGCAAGCAGCAACGGATCCAGATAAATGCGCTGCAGCTTCACAGAATAACACAGATCAGTTTAGAACAGGACATGTGGTAACTCTGCTCTCATGTTTTAGTCAGGACGGGCCTCACAGGCTGAACTGCTGCTCCGGTTGACCTGTGAGACGTCTGTTTGTAAAGGGACGAGGTATTCACACTGTTTCTCTGTGTTTTATGTTTATGTGATGAGAGGAGCCACAGTCTACGGTGTTTGGAAAATGAAGTGATAGCTGACAGAGGGGGGGGGGGGGGTGCTGCAGGATGGGGAGACCTGCAGAAGACCCCCAAAGTCTTCTACACAGATCCAGTCTCCTCTTGAACTCGCTTTTGTGGTTGTTGTTTTTTTTAATTCATTTTTATTTCTTTGATTTAGGAGTTCTTGACGTTCTGGCTTTACCATGAGCTAAAGAAGTAGCATTTTTCTTTAGGTTATAGTGTTTCAGGTCTTTTTCTTTTTTTTTATTTTTTAGAATTTCTAGAGCTTCTTTAAGATGGAGATGCGTGCGGTTCTAAAGTAGCCCAGCACACCGGCACCCTGGGGTCCATCTATGATGTCGTGTGAGAAATGATTGTATTATAATAGATCCGGGCTGATTATAGTGTTTTATATGAGTAGTGTCTGAAATTGGAAACAAAAAATACTAATGTTTTTTTAACTTCATGCAAAAATAAGAGTTTAAAATGAAAATAAATAAATAACACTTAAATATTTTAAGGCATAATGTGATTTGAAGCTTTGTTTGCTACATCAGGACAGCAGGATCCAGACCTTCATCATCGGATAAACAAACACCTGCAACCAGTCTGAACTTTCATTCATTGGGGATTCATTTAGTTTTAACCCTTGTGCTATCCTAGGCACTTTAACGTTGGGAGTTGGGTCATCTAGACCCACTAGACAGTGTGCTGATTCTTTTTTCTTCAATGATTTGTGATCTTCACTGGTGCCCATAGATTACATGAAATCTCTCCACCTTTATCCACCTTTGTCATGGTAGGGAGAACACGTCAATGTAAGGGTGGGGTCATCTAAGATAGCACAAGGGTTACATGAATGTACGGAACCACATCATATGGTTCCGCATTTTTCATTTAATGGAAAGCTACATGGAAGTTGATTCATAGAGAATAGATATGAGAGCTGTTTAAATGTAGAAGTGTTTTATTTTGAAAGTGAAGCCTTTATAGATTTAGCATTGAGACATTAAATAGAGTTTATGTTGCACCTTTCTCTCTGCTCAATAACATCATAGCGAGCGAGTCTTCTTTACCAAGCTGTCTGTGATTGGTTCTTTTTTTTATTACTGAATGCTGTAATATGTCTTTATTTTGTATTTGCCTTTGTTCCTTCACACAAACGTTACATTGTTTTGTGTTGTTGCTGTTAGCACAGTTATCCTCTGTCAGTACAACCTGTATGTTCCGGTTTCTTCTCCTCCAACGGTTACTTCACCATTTCCGCGTCTTTTACAAGATTCAGACGTTTAGCAGAAACACAACAAAGAGGCCTGGATGAGCTCTCTTTATCCATCAGCAGTTTTCAGAAGAGGCTTGTTCAGAAATCTGTCCTCCATTCAGTTGTTGTACCAACAATCACAGCACTATTTTGTCTGAGAAAAAACAACAATAAACTGCATCCACTGCTGCCAGCTATAAACGTCCTCTAAAAGTTAGATTGAAATAACTCTGCTGTAAGCCCACTCTAACTTCCCGTCATCCATTTGTTTCCACGCTCTCCCACTAACTTACAGTCCCCCACACCCCCAACCTAACATTAGACGTGCAACAAAAATGGCAGGAATATTGGAGCTGTCCAGCCGCACAGTTTAGATCCAGATTCCAGCTCAGACGAGGAAAACAAAGACGTACATGGATCCATTTGTGTACAAGTGGATGCATTAGAATGGAGCAGGGAGCTTGTGGTTTTCTTCGTCTTGATCACTGTTACAAGTTTTTGCAAACAGCCTTTTTCCTCTGCTCCTGATTCACAACAATTTGAATGAAGAAATACTCAGAAACAGAATTTTAATATGAATTTTCTTTATGTTTGTCCTCCATCATCAGAAAAATGCTCCAAGAACAGGTTAAAACCACCAAAAACACAATTCTCCCTGGAGTGGGTCTGTAAGATGAATCTGTGAGGATTCTTATCACCCAGGATGATTCCATAGCAACAGAGGTTTGAAAAATGTTTATCTGGACTTCGTTTTTTTGCCCTGATGAGACGTCTTTAGTCTCAAAAACTAAGTCCAGATGACCGTTTATATTGTTTCTCTTTATTGTGTTGATGCTGTAAACCACTCTCCAGCTCAAACTTTGACCTTCAGACCATGCAGCAAGATATTTAGCTCAAAAGAGAACCAAAATCCTCATCGGTTTGCTCTAAAGTAAATGAGAAACTGATGCTGGGGGGGGCTTCTGGCCTGGGGGGCTCTCCTCCCCTCTCCCGGTCTGGCTGGTCTGGCTGGGTAGGATCTGGCTCCCCTTATGAACACACGGTTCTCGTCGGCAGCATGCATGTATCTCCACCCCCACGTGCACGTGCACACTGCCACACTGCTCCCTGTCTGCTTCATCCCTCCTCCTTACCCACAGTGTATTGATGGACAGATTTTTTTCGCTCATCTTAGTGTCAGATTTTCACCTTTGATGTAACATTCGTCTTTCCAGCTGATCTGGTATAATTGTTACAGCTTAAAATAATAACTTATTCAAATCAGTGCTTGTATCCCCCACCTTTTCACCTTTCTTTCTTTTACTCTCTTCCACCCTCCCCTCACATTCTTCCCCTCTCCCTCCCCACACACACTAAATGTAACAAATAAATAAAAAATAATACGACAAAAAGGGGTTTATCCCTTGTGCTATCTTAGATGACCCCACCCTTACTTTGACGTGTTCTCCTTACCATGACAAAGGTGGATAAAGGTGGAAAGATTTCATGTAATCCATGAGTGAAGATCACAAATCATTGAAGAAAAAAGTTTCAAAGCACTGTCTAGCGGGTCTATATGACCCAACTCCCAATGTTAGTGCCTAGGATAGCACAAGGGTTACAGTTTTTTTTTTCCATCTGCATCCCATTCTTGACATTCACTTCGTCGGAGTTACGCAGAAACCACACGGAACAAAAACATTAGGAGATGTTGCTGCTGCTGATCCAGTCATCTGAGGCAAACTTTATGATTTTTGGTGAATGCAGCAGATATTTATCCTCACGTTTCTCATTCTTCTGCATGGATGCTCTAAACCCAGCTGGAGCTCTGACCCCACTGTGCTTCTTTGGCCATAACAAAAATGAGACTTCACTCTCACGTCTTACATTTTTCTTAATTTTGCACGGGTGGACTTTCTGTGTGATCGTGCATTTGTCTCTCTACAATATAAAATTAGAAAACTGTGAAACATCTGTCTCTGGAGCCTAATTTTTGGAAGAAGCTGCATTTATTGTAAGAATTGGTATTTTAAAACAGAAGTGCGGTTCATTACATGGGGTTTTTATATTTTATAATCAATCTTTTATAGTTATTTGAATGATTTGTGAGTTTTTGTTATCAGATGAGCAGATACTGTGGGTGACAAGCGCTCTGTTTTCTACAGAAGAGGCGTAGTGTTGATTGAAGCTACAGCCGCCATAGAAGCTGGATTTTCTGCAACAGTCGGCTTTCCAGTGCAAAGAGCGTGTTGGAAATAACACGAATCCTTCAGTTTTGGGTGTTGGTGAGGTAAAAATGCATCAAACAGGGACCCAGGCAGCAGTATGCCGATAGATGACAACAAGAGGCCAAATTTCCCTGTAAACAGGCATTCCCGTCCCTGAGAAAGGGTTCAGTCAGAGTCACATCTGTTCTGCTCCAGCTCTGAGGCCCCTGATGAAGGCTGAAGGCTCGTCGGACCGGTTCCTCAGGGTGAAATATGCACAGGGAATGAAAACGCGTGGGATGGAAACATTCCAAACCATGTGAACCTAAAAGAACAATTTCTTTTCTTTGACACTTATTTACTGCAATGTTCATGCTGGGAGGATTGGGTTTCATTTCAGATCTGTTTTTTTTTTATCTCAATGATCTTCAAAGAAAAATTGCATCAATAATTGCCTCCACTTTAATTGCAGTGCGTTGTTGCAGCACGTAAATATGGTAACATGCAGATGAAAGAGGAACTGTCACCTGTCTGGATTCCCGGACTGCCAATGGAAGCAAACAGATTTGCACATTTTGAAATCCAAAGTGTCAAATGAAGTTTTGCATCATATGACAGACAGTGTGTGAACATTTCTGTCTGATAACCTTGTAGGTGACGTTTTCTCAGGTTTAACCCTTGTGCTATCTTGTGGGGTCAAAATGACCCCACCCTTACAATGACATGTTCTCCCTACCATGACAAAGGTGGATAATGGTGGTAATTCATGGACACCAGTGAAGATCACATATCATTGAAGGAAAAAGGTTCAGAGCACTGTCTAGTGGGTCTAGATGACCCAACTCCCATGGTTAAAGTGCCTAGGATAGCACAAGGGTTAATAACGTAGGTTGTTTTTCTGCCAAAACCCAGATTTCACAGTAACAAACCTCTGTGACAGGTTTGAAGAACAAACCATCTTTACATCTATTTGTGAACCTAAACTAAACCTAAACATCCCAGATTTCCTGGATTCAGTAGTGTTGATAAATGTTTCCTTCATTCAGGTTCTGTTGTCCTGAAGTTGAGTCACAGGATGTTGACTTCAGATCTTCTTTCTTGAAACATTTCACCACCCATCCATGGCTTCATCGGTCTGAGTGTGCTGCGTTTGGCGTGACCACACCCAACAATCTGGTGATGGAACCAGGAGAGGCCTTTCACATTCATCACCCTCTCATTTTTCCCCCTTATGCCTTACTCACATGAGCCCATATGGAGGTTGACCTGTACTGCAAAGTGTTGGATTGTCATAGAGACGAGCGGCTGCAACTCTTACGGGACATCATGAAAGTGAAACGTGTGGTGAGTGTATTGGGAAGTATTGGTAAGGCCAGTCTTGTGACGCACAGGTGATGCTGTGGTACGGAGCCCTTATGCCACATAGTGAGTATCTGCATGTACCGGCTCCTTGCTGATCCCGAGGTGTCCAGATAAATGCCTGTAGGACGGCCGTCCACACAAACTATGGTCTGATTGTGTGGTTTCCTAAATTCTGTCATGCTGCATGCAAGGAGCACACACTTATCACATGAACAGCACTAATAGGCTCCTTGTGCTGTCTGTCTTCTTCACTACCACCCATCGCCCGTAGCATGTCCATAGAGAACAAGGAGCATGAACAACACGGAGCGATCCACAACCTGATATTTTGAGCGGGCCATCTGCGTGCCCCGGGCAGGCCTGCCCATGCTCTGCCTGCATCCACCCGGAAGTTGTGAGTAAGGACCATCCATTTGCAGGAATGAGGGTGACCCAAATGGGGGGGGGGGGGGGGGGGGGGGGGGGTATATGTGTACTTGAACCCAGCAAATTAACCAGGAAAATTTTTTTTTTGTCTGAATTGCTGTCAAATGCAGGGAAGTGGTCTTTAGGGGTGAGGGAGATCTGCTGAACCCATTTGGACGAGCAGTGAAACATTTCCAAGACAAAAAGACTTTAAGTCCAGGTGACTCCAATTTAAGACAAAAGCATGAAGATGACAGATCCACATGTTTGGACACTCAGAAGTTCCACTGTGTGTGTGTGTGTGTGTGTGTGTGGGGGGGGGGGGGGGGGTTGATGAAGTCTGCTGGGAATTAACTGCATATGAAATGGTTCAAAGTGTGCATTTCATTGTATTTATATAGAATATGTAGATTCTGTTCAGTGTCTTACTCACTGAGGTTTATGCGTGACAGAAAAAAATGCTACCAAAGAAAAAGAAATCAAAAACGTTGCATCAAAACCCCCTGCAGGCAGCCGCCGTATTGAATTGCAGCTGGCATGTTTGGGACAAACCCGTTTCGGCGTAGGCCCGCTGGCACAGACGACTCCTCATCACGGCTACATTGAAACTTTTTTCTGTAATTCTAACAACAGAAAGGATCCAGTTGGCTCTGAAGCTCACATCCCTTCTGCCGTGTGGAGCGAGCAAGTCCACACATGCTGAAGAGATCCGCCTCAGAATAAAATAAGGAATGAAATCCAGAGGGCTAAAAATGCCAACCAGCAGTGCTTTGGGGAGTTTGTGGTTTACTGATTTTAAAAACAAAATTAGACTTAAATCAGGTGCATTTTAGTTTGTCTTGAAAGAAACTTTGCTTTAGCGTCACTGCTAGGAAGTGCAGCAACTGCTGGAATGATGAGGAGGATCTCAAACTAAATGCAGTTTTTAAAACTGCTTCATCTTTGCTCTCCTGTCTCTGAATTCTGGACCCTAAAGAAACCCAACAAAGCACAAAAAGAGCAGATCCCTTTTTTCTTTTTGACCTTTAATCTGTCAGAATCATCATTTAGACAGCTTGATAAAATATTCCAATCCTCCTCACGATGCAGACATCTTCAAAGGGAAATAAAAACAGACTTATGGTTTTTCAAAATGCAGCAGCCAAACAAAAGTTGATGGACAAACTACAAAAAAAATCAACCTACAAGCTTAAAGAAGAGCCACAGAGCGAGTTTAAAGCCATTTTTCTTCTGGTCACCTTACGGTGAGTTTGATGCTCTGTCAGAACCTAAACAGGCCCTTCTCCACCAACGCGGGCCACGCCCTTTGCCCCACCCACACATCCAAAGCGGTGAAAGACAGAAGCAGCACATTCTTATTGTCAATTAAGTTCATTAAAAATGACCCTGAGCGGTAATCTGCGTAAACATTTCCACGCCATGCGTTCTCTGTTGGTCGAAGCGTGAAGGCGAGAGTTTCAGCTTTCTAGGCATGCTGGTGTTCTTGTTTACATACTACATACGGCCGTGCACACACATGGGATAAACGGGACACCGGCCGTTCTCTGAAGCTTTCCAGTCTTTCCTTTCATGGGCCTCTGAGGATGTAGGAGGGACGGACTTTATACGTAGACGTTGAAGTGCATTCAGATTTCCCAGCAGTAGGAGTGTGCAGAGCTGGTCTGCAGTCAGCATGCTAAGGGAAGGTCAGCGAGCAGCACAGGTCGTTCTGAGCCAAACTCTGGATCAGTCTGCGCCACTCTGCCCGTTTCTGGGTAATGTAGGCCGGCGTGAGGACCTGCACGGGAAGGCGCGGCGAGCCCTCCGCTCTGATGCTCTCGCACAAGGCCTCCGCGATGCAGATGACATACATGCCACAGTCATAGCTGTTCTGCTGCGGCGGGCAGGGCTCCTCCATGAACAGAGCTTTCCTCCCCGGGCCCAGAAACGGCTCCAGCTTGCTGGCGATGCGCCGAGCGTGCAGCGAGTTGCTGCCGTTCTGAGAGTCATAGTGTGCAAAGTGGTTGGAGCTGTGGTGGTAGAGCAGGAGGCTCCAGTGGGAGCCTCCGGCCGTCTGGCTGGAGTTGTCGTTGACGGCGAGGAAGACCCAGCTGTGAGCGGTGAGGTTCAGCGGCTCCAGGAAGAGCGCCAGCTCGTCGGGACAGGAGGCACACTTGATGAACTGGGTGACCTCCGGGCTGATGAAGATGACGGCACCTCCCAGGACGCGGAAGCGCTCAGCAGCGTAATACTCAAAGGCAAAACCGATGACCTGGTCATTGAGCCAGTGCGGCCCCTCCAGGAGGGACACGTCGGAGCGCCGCAACAGGCTGTCCTGGTAGCTCAGAACCACAGGATCCATCCTCCACTATATGGCTGTCAGCTTAAAAAAAGGAACATCCCATCATAAAAACATCAATCAACACAGGCTTCATTTACATCATCAAGAATGTTTTCCTTCAATTTTCAAGAATTTCTTAAAAACACCTCAAGTGTACTATTTTAGCCGTATTACAAACCAAAAAATATTTGATATATTTGACTGGAATGATGTAGTTGGTCTTTGCTTTGTATTATTTGAAAAGAAATCCTTCAATTTGTTTTGCTAGGATAAACACAAATCAATTGTTAAGCTACGTACACACAGAGCATGTGTGGCATTCGTTTAATGCTGCAGTGTATGCATTTTCCCTTTGTTCAGGTCAGGAATGGTGGAAACTTTAGTTTATGTGTAACCTTGGCAACACTCCCATGGCCACGCCCCTTGATGGAAAAGGAAAATTGGTAACTTTGGAAGGCAGGTTGAAAGCTGCAAGCAGAATGCCGCTTGAAAAATTGACTTCAGTGGACGGTCACCTCATCCCAATTTACGATCGTGGCACATTTCAGGGTCATAAGGTCAAGGTGACCTCTGTTTTTATTAGTCAGATCTTAGCTAAAGACCACCTGTCACCAACTTGTGTGTTTGTGCTTAAACATGTAAATCTAAAAACGCTATTAGAAAAACCTGTGATGTCACAGTTGGTCCCCGAATTGATCTGCCCCTGTAGGTCATAGGTCAACTCTACAGAGGGATTAGATGGTTGTTAGGATCTGCTCAACATCGGTGGGGGTTTAGATCTCAATTGTAATAAATGTGAAGGCCTTCTTTCGGCGTTTGGTGGCGCTGATGAGTCCTCAGCATAAGATTGTTGTTATTCACCATAAAATATAAATATATCTGTATGTCAGGCTAAAGGCCTTGAGTTCTTATTGATTGTTTTTATACATGTTCAGGGGTCAAAATGATCTCCAAAGAAGGGAACATTTTAATAAAAAAAATACTGAAAATTAATAACAGTTATGTGGGATAAAATAAGGGTTTTTGTCCACTTTTTGATCAAAATTTAGTAAATGTTACTGATGGCCTACTTCTGAAAATGAGTTTGTACACATATTGTTAAACAAAATAGTGTACTTTACATTAAAACAGGGTTTTGTTGTTGTTTTGCACAGAAAAGAGTCCATTTTAATTGAGATTAATGTGCTTTGGTGCCATTAAATTTGTATTTCTATTTAAATATATTTACTAGACTCTTTTATTAGTCCAGTTTTCTACCACAGACTTTATTTTGGCCATAAGGCGTCTGTTTTCAGGGATGTATTGAGTTTCAGGCCCTTTCTATTGTAAAATGAGGCGTTTTGAATGTCATTTAAAGGTAGACAAACTCTGCTCAAGTAAAAACTGCATTCCTCCTGTCATCCTAAATATTTGAAAAAGAACACAAACAAGTGGATTTTTGTGGCGCTTCTGTAAGTATCAATTATTCACAGGGTGAAATTCAAGCAAATGTAATAATCCCTCAATGACATTCCACTGAGTCACTTTTCTTAAGGTGTTCTAGACTTTTTTTTATAACCTGCGTTTCAACGTTTTCTGTGGATGCTATCGCTGCAGTTTGTTGTGCTAGCTAAACAAATTCATCCATTCCCGCCTCCTGGCGAAAATTAAAAGCTCTGCCTTCTCCATGAAGGACACAGCGCACGCGTGCAAACGAAAATGTTTGTTGTTAATTTAAAGTCCCTACCTGTGACAGTTCACTCAAAACGAGCCATCAAAACGGCAGCGTTGTCCCTCATTGCAGTAACGAACGTAAATCGTTTCTGAAGCAGACCGTAAATATTTTTGCGACAAAATGGAGGACAGAAGGTCCCCTCTGATTGGTTACTGGCACAGGAACGACCGTAAAGGGTACTGAATGAAACTGTGGCATTTTGGACCACAACGTACACACTCTTTAAAGTGATCAAAATTCAATTATTACGCCTCTGAATGATATATACTAGACCAAAAACTTGTTAACAATAATAACCTTTCGAATATAACCATTTTATTAAGTCAAATGGAACTGCAAGAACAAGCTACTTTTAAATGTAAAACAGGAGATGTGACACATCTTTTGCACTTAGCGGCTCTTTGGTGTTCACTTCCTGGTATCACTCCGCCCCGGTTCAGCCTCCTCTGGGGTTTCCTCGCCGCCCACAGGCAGTGCGAACGCGCAGCGGCGCTCGCGAGAGTGGGCGCACTGATTAGCGAGGCAAAGAGGAGTTTTTAAGCAGCCAAGCTGCGGACTGCTGCCTGTTAATTACATTCGAACTGAGGAGACGCTCGGATTAGAGGCAATGCGCAGTGTTTACGTTGGACTTGAACTCCGAGGAGTTCGTCGGGAGGAGAGCGCCTTGCCAAGAGAAGGAAACCTTTTTTTTATTCTGAGGGAGTGCGAGGATTTAATATAGAGTCTTATTAAGTGTTTTTTTCCCTTCCTCCCCGTCTGCAAGCGTGAGTCTGCAGCCGAGCCTGACAAGAAGAGAAGGAGCGGATTTCAGTTGACGTTCAGCGCGTGAAGGTACGGGGGTCTTTATGGTGTGGGGTTCGCTGGGACAAGTTTAGGGTTTGTGGGAAACTAGTTCCTTTGACCTGCTCACATGTGCAACGTCTTAACATAGAAGGAGTTTGTGCTTCTGTGAAGTGAGAAATCGGCACGGAAGCTTGGAAAAAGTTCATCAATGTCAGCGCTCTCTACTCTTTCGTCTATCTATATGCTGAACTGAATTACAAACTTGCATTTATATACATTACAATTAAAAGTTGTCCAAACAAGAAGCAGAAAATGCACAAAGTAGGAGTAAACTGAAATATGTATTTATAGAAGGCGGAAAAAAAGCAAAGTGTCTGCAGAGGAACAGCCATAAATCAAGGATCCCATGCATTTAGTGTCGTTCAGAAGTGGGAAGAGGGAGTGTGTTGGTGTGGGGATGCAGCAGCAGGGTGGGGTGGCTCTTTGCAGACGGAGCATCTGCGCGCTGAAGGCCAGTGGGGGTGAAGAAGATGCTGATTCATGGGTGTGCAGATCTGAACAAGGTCAGGGCATCCTGCTGCTGAGCTGCATGCAGCTTTAATACACCTAAATAGGGGTTATTTTTATCCTGCATGTTGCTATTTCCGTTTTACCTTTGCAAGAGGTCCTTGTTGTGTTTGCCTGAAGTTATTATGCGCATGCAATAACAGGACAGCACAGCCTTCTCCAGCCAATTGGTTGCTTTTCTCCTCTCATTTAGTAGCTTCTCATCTTGTTTGGACTCACGTCTGGCCTCAAACAGGCCAGATCGACCGCTTTCTCATGGCGCTCTCCGACCAGCACAGGTGATGAGAGTTGAGTGGCTCTGTCCCGCAGGAATGTGAGGTCTGAGAAGACACAGCTGCTGTTAGCATGAGAGGCGTCTTGAGGCCAGACTCCAGCAACTGCTTGCTGTTGACACCTGACACCCCACAGGCCTGCTGTCTGCTTTTCTAAAGGCCTGGCTCCAGTTCTGGATCACATTTGGGGTGTTTTCCAGTGATAGCGCGGACCTGGGAGCACGGCACAGCGCTGCCCACTGATGGGAAAACTCTGATTTGAATGCTGGCAGAAGATAATGGAGCTGTCAGTCACATCTGTAAGGTGCTCATGAAGCAGTTTTAAACCTTTTGAGGCAGTATTTTGATGTCAGTGTTCTCTTAGGGAACCTTTGGATGGTTGATCCTCCTTTGTAATATTTGTGAATCTTCTGTTTGTCTGAAACGTGAACTTCTCCAGAGGCTGCGAGGACAAAGCACAATTATTAATTTCTCCTCCATGATTTCAAATAGTTTGCAGTGGCGTGATGTAAAAGGGACGCCGTCTATACGTAACTACCAAATCTGAGTCCCTGATTGGTCAAAGTTCAACCTGGAAAAAAATGCTGTTTGAAAAAGATTGTATTTGTGACGTAGAAAATGGGGTGGGTGGGCCACAAGCTCCCCGCTCCAATCTCGCTGCATGTGGGAGGGGAAGGGGGGGGGGGGGGGGGGGGGCGTGCCAAAGGAGCGCCGGAACTGGTTTTTGCTTGGACTGCGACCCGGTCCCGGATGGATGGCGTTTCCAGCTGCAGTAGTTTCCCATGAAGGTTGGAGATGGGATGCAGGAAATTCAATGCACAGTCCGGTAGGTCTGCTCAAAAAATCGCAAATTTATCAGTCTGCGTATTGCAAAATACGGTGTCAACTGCGATTGTTACCCTAAAGGGTTACTAACGATCTCATCGCAGCTTGAAGTATTTAACTTATCAAAGTGGATGGACACCTTCATGTTGTAGAACAATCAAATCCGGAGCAATTTAAGTTTAGATGCCTGCCTATGTAGACGAGGGTCAGTCGGAGCATAATTTAAGTTATTTTGACTTTTGTTCAACTAAAGCTGTTGCAGTGGAATTAAAGGATATATTATTCATTTCCTGTTTAGCTATTTGTTCATGTATCGACAGTCGTATCGTCATCGCAATAGTGAGCACTTAAGTCGTAGGTTTTCCTTATGGTGCCGCTCTATAGTCGACGTTTGCAGTAAAGGATGAGAAAATCTGAAGCCCGGTTGTCGCGGTGACATATCAGCCTTTTGGCTGTGACGACGAGGGATGGCGTTCAGCCTGACACCTGCTGAAGTCGGAAGGATTTTTGTGTTTTTTGCCGTCAAGCCACGCCGCCGACCTCTTGTCGTGGCGGAACGGTGGGATGGAAGAGATCGGCATGCACACCAAGTCATTAAAGAGGAACCTGCTTGTGCTGCGCCGAACAAAGCTCCCCTTTCTTAAGGAGCCCATTAGATGAGGGAAGCTTTGGCCTCAGAGGCCTGTGCCCCCCACCCCCCACTCTAAAATCTAGCATTTCCTTTCATTAAGTCTTTTTTTTATTTTAATTTTTTTACTTTTTGTCTCGCCCATAGTTTTTATTTTTGAACAAATCTGCATCATTTTGATCGTCTTGTTTCTTTTTTTTAATCTTTAGAAGTAGAAATGTGTTGATGCTGCCTCACATTATGAGAATAATTGTAACTTTTTGACAGATTCAAACAGATTTTTTTACACCGAGAAAGTCATCAGCTATTTTTTTTTTGTGTGAATTTGTTACCAGGAAGAAAATCCCACAGATTCAAACAGCAGAAGCTTTCCATTTTGCTGCCACGCGTTGTGCAGAAAGGCTCATGGGAGAAGGGCTGAATTTTGTGTCACAGTTTTGACAATGGCTGCCGGCCCCCTGCAGCCTCACGGTGCAGACAGGACAGAGCCCAAAGTTAATCCTCAGGCATGTGCTGCTGTGTGATGCTGCACAAAGCTGTGCGGTCCACCTCAAAAACAATTTACTTGATTCGCCACCGTCAAACCTTCCTCCGGTTCAGGATTTGTAACCGCAGAGTATTTGTTTTTCCCAGCAGCAGCTCAGATCTGAATCTGGAAACTGAAAGGAAACGGTGGGATCTGGAGGCATTTGTTTTTGCAGCACGGGCTGGTAATGAAACGAAGAGGAAGGACTGTTTCCAGTTTGGTCTCAGCAACCTCAGCGCTGCTGTAATCTGTGAGAAACTCTGGCAGTTTACAGTAGTCTGCTCACTGTCAGAACGACAGAGCCAGGAGTGACTGAGAAGAAATGGGTGCTGATAGCCGGGATTTTCAGTTCAGCCTGGGACCAGCAAACGATGGCCGGCATTCCTCTCCTGTCTAATCTATTCTGGAGTTATCAGCAGAGCAGATAAAGACCACTTGGAGAGGTCTTCCGTTATCGATGGAGTGACACTCAGAAGTGAACACAGTTCAGAAAGAGTTTATGGTCATTTTGACTGTAAAAGTTGTAAAATGTTTTGGTAATTTATCAGACTTTTCTGTCATTATTTCTCTCTTTTAAATGAGAAATACTCTAGTGACAAGCTGCCAGCTGCTTCTTTTTTTATTGGCATTACTGAATAAATAGGAATTTGACTGAAATGCTATATTTTTTTACAGGAAACATCAGCGTTTAAAGGAGGCTAATCTTTCAGTCAGTCAGCTTTATGCAAAGAAAAAAAAAAGCAGTGCTGCCTCCTGTGTCTTTATAACCCTCGCCTCACACCTGGGTTTGCTCTTGTCACCTCCCATGATGCATTGCACACAGTCTTCCGTCTTGACAGTTTCTGCTTTTCACTGGTGTTGTGGCTGTCTGACTGACGTCCGTGCTCCCCACTTGGCCTGAAAGAGCTTCCTGTCACGGCTCAGTCAGGATCTTTGTGTCACGGCTGTCGGGCTAGAGGACAGGTGTGCTGGAGAAAAGACTCCAGTCTTTCCCGCTGGTAGAGCCGTAGAGTTCAAGCGTCAATCATCTTTTGATCTATTGTAAAAGCGTTCCCAGTGGTGCTTTAATTCTGATGATGCCGTTTTTAGCCCACAAATCGGTACACCTGAGCCGAGCTGGCAGTGAAATAGCTGCGTTGACCGTCCTTGCCCCATACGCCACATGCCCTCAAACAGTCACCGTGAGGAAGGGGTAGACGGACAAGCTGATTGCTCCATCTCCTTTCTGGCATTAAAACCCATTTATTATGAACATACATGAACAGCGTAACAACATGAACCTCACTTCTCTTCACAGTGATGGTGAACTATTCAACACACAAGATTTCACACTTCCCATGAGTCTTAGTGGTTATAGGCGGGGCTAACCCCCTGGTCGCCACAGTATTAACTTTGCGCCGAGGCGGAAGTAATGTTAGCCGCGAGTTTCCTCTGAGACGCTATTAGGTGATGGACAGTAAGCGTGTCAACATACGGCTAATGCAGACGTGAGGGACCCCCCCCCCCCCCATCTCCCTATGCTCTCCTGTGTGGGAACACTTTGTTTTCAGCATCCATGAAGGGAAAAGACCATTGGAAAAGTCGAATGCTGTGTGTCACCATTGTTACACAAAGATAGCGTATGCCACAGTAACACAGCTAATCTGTTAACAATTTGAAAACGGCATCACCCCACTGTAATAATCGGGTCTACAAGAAAAAAAATCTGCAAGTTAAAATGTTTTTTTTCAGGCCAGTGTTATCAAAAGATTGGGGTTCCTGGCAGCTAATAGTTTTTCTTATTTTATTAAACATAGGTCAATTTTATTTATTGTGTAAAACCAATAAAAGCATTTTGTAAGTTATCTTCTACCTTTTTTGTACCGAAAAAAATATAGAAGATAGATAAAAACTTTATTAATCTCCCAAGGGAGAAGCTCAGGTGTCCGGCAGCAAAACACACACAATAAATGTCAATAAAATAATAGTTCATAAAATAGCAGTTCATATCAGTGTACTGAACCGAGCCCTGTGAAACTCTGAATGGAACCGAATTGAGACTTTAGCGGATTCGTTAAACCCCTAATAACTAGTACAATAGAAAACGGTGAGCAATAATGTAGCTATCCATTCGTCCAGTTTGGAGAGAGATTCCACCGATTCCACCTCAGATAAGGACAACAAAGACGGATGTATTATTCCATAAGTGAATATATCAGAATGCAGCGTAACTGGGAACTTGCGGCCCACCCAGCGTATTTTTTTACATCAAAAATAAAAGATTTTTTTTGTAATTCAAAAGAATTTGAATAAAGAAATACTGAGAAATGCAATTTAAAGCAAGATTTTCTTTATATATGTCCTCCATGAGAAAAATGCCAAAAGAACATGTTAAAAACACCAAAAACGTATTTTTCATTGGAGTGAGTCTTTAAAGAAATCAGTTTAGTTGAGGGGATATTGTTTACTCTTTTAACATTTTCATGTTTTTTAGAGTAAGAAAGGTAGGATTTCTGTTTTACACAGAAGTGTCACAGAAAGTCTGGACTTTAGTCTGTGTTTCTCAATAAAGACACACATTTGAACTAAAACGACATTGGTAGGTTGTCACAAAACAGAAAGTCTTGTCAAATACTGCTATCCATCTAAAATACCACATTGTCATAAATCCATTTAAAAATGTTATGTAAAAGCAGTTTCTCGTATTTTTTTTTCTTTTCAGATTTTAATCTTAAAAATCCTGTTTTTGTCATTTACTGTCCTACAGTTCTTCAGTTTAAATCAGCATTTATGTAAATGAGTTTTTAAGATGAACCATGAATACTTTTTTGTAAAAAGGACGGCAACTTGTTCTTAAATGTCTTCTATCTTACAGTAATACTTTTCTGGTGATGCAAATCACTGTGCACAGTAGAAGTGCACAATGGGTTTCCCCAAAATGTCAACACGCATGCCAATATAATTTAATGGCAGCTTGAACAATTTTACGAATCAGATGAAGCCCTTTATTTATTCAATTGGTCACACCGTCGACCAATCGAATGGACCCCTTTTATGTTAAGAGCGTCATTTGGAGTTTTATTTAAGTTATGGTAACTTAAAAATTTAAATGATGCATTAGTTTAGCTATTTATGTATTGGAAGTTATATAATCACAATATTGATCGCTAATAATCGCAAGTTTCCCTCATGGTGCAGTCCTAGAATTTACCTCGACGTGTAAAGGAAGAAAAGCTGCGTGTCTTTAACTTTGATGAGACGGCTGTTCTGATAATAATCAAAGGTGTGAGAGCGGATCGTCTACCTGACCTTATCTCTCTGTGACCTGGGGGGGGTGTGGTAAAGAACCACCTCTCACCCACACCGCCCGTCATCTTCCTGAAGCCAGCTACCAAACTCGCCTCATCATCACAGCGAGCTGCGTCCGTGGCGACTGAGCCGGGCTCGGATTTCAAACATCCTGCAATTTGCTGAAGGCAGAGAGAGTCGTCCCTGTTCCTCAGAAGACGAGAGCCTCTGTTGCAGAGCTCTGTAATTACAGGACCAGCTTCTTCTTTCTTTTTTTTTTAATTTGCTAAACAGATGTGTTGGAGATTATTCTCAACGCTCAGCCCCAGAGTCAGACTCCATGACCTGTCATTACAGCCACCTGCTGATGGTTCAGGCTGCAGACATGTAGAGAGGAGACCCCATGTTTGTCTTGAGGATTTTATACTCCTTTCCTACTTTTTTTGCTTTTCTTGTTGTATACCCCCCCCCCCATTTAATTTCTTTTTATTTTCTCTGGAAATCTGCTTAATAAAAGTCTCTTACTGGCAGACATGCTGCATGTTTGGTTAAATTAGATTAAAAAACAATTTCAAAATATTTTTGTTTTGTTTTATTTGCAACAAAATGATTATGATTTTACACCATAGGTTTTTTTGTGTACGTTATAAATGAGAGGGTGCTTTTCACATAGTTAACATGTTTAAACAGGTTGACATGGCTTATGCTGCTGTCAGCACAGTTCTGTTCACACAGGAACACCAGAATCCTGTTTTTGCCCGAGGTTTGTTTGACTTTCTGCAGAACTCAAACTTTTTTCATTTAGAAAAATCTTATTTCCTGTTTGTGTCGTTTGCTCAGGATTTCAGTATTTACTGGTTTAATTGAGATCTTCTTAATTGGTGCCTTATTTGAAAGTGGATGGTTGCCAACAGGAACAATCCATCTCTATCAGAGGGATCACTGAGCAATGTCTAATCTTCTAATGTGTTTTAGAGGAAAATGGGTGTTCGTCGTGATAAAGGGGGAGGGGGGCAGTTTGACACTGCTCTGTGTCAGCAGTGACGCTCTCCACTCGCCTGTCAAAGAGGTGATGGGTCCTTGTGGGATCTACAGCATGGGTCTGCCTATTACTGTTTGCAAAAAAGATCTAGATTCTTGTTGGCTTTTTACTCAGTTGTGTGTTTTAGTGTGTTTGTGTGTGTTTGTGTGTGTGTGTGTTTGTGTATTTTTAATGAGCTCTGACATACTTGCAGACTTTCCCTGCCAGTGGTTTAAGGTTTTCATGCTGCCTGTTTCTGGAACTGCAGAGAATCGCTCCTCAGAACCTCCTCAGTCTTTCCTAAGGCCAGGGGTGGCGGAAGGGGTCCATTTGACCCGACGGGTTTCCTCTCAGAGGGGAAATGAAGTGTGCGTGATACAGGTCTCTACCCGCAGTTACATGTGCAAAATATCTTGATCGGATCATAGATAGGATTAGAATACAACCGTGTACATGGGCCCAGAAAACCTTTTTCCGATTATAACAAACGTCTATATGGGTCACACTTTCGGTCGGAATAAATCATTTGGGCATGCGCAGTTCTCTTTAAAATACCGGAAGAGCAAATAAGTTCCACTGTAAACCAGCTGAGCTGCCACATACATAAATATCTGGCAGCTCGTTAATTTATGAATATTATGAAGCACCTGTTCGCTCATCTTTTTATTATTAATCTGTGTGGTCAGTGCTTTTTTGTGGTGGAACGGAGCTGGAAGAAGGGTTAGGTGAAGGCTAACACGTGCTAACAACATTTAGCCTTGGATGAACATAAAATCCATGCGTGAAATGCTGCAATCTGCATCTTGGCTGCACCTAAATATGCGGGAATAATATCAGCCTTTTTTTTTTTTTTGTAAGGACATGACTGGAAACACAAATCCACGTGATCGTTTGAACAGTTTCTAAGGACTGAGCAACGTTTCTGCCGCCGGCAGTCTGAGATCGGAGACACAGTTCTACCGGGAGACACGGTTCTCCTGAGTCCGGCAGCTCCCACATGTAACAAAGCATCCTCCCTTCCCCTCAAACACAAAGCTATAAGTCCGGCTGCTCTGCTCAGAGACACAGTTCGCTCGGTCCACCGGCAGCCGCGCCCAGACCGCCCAGGGTCCGGACGTCGTCGGGGGCCACGAAGCGCTCCTCCCCGGCACCCCCTCTCTTTCTCTGGAGTGAAACACCGTCTATGCATGACGTTAAACCAGAGCGGTAGTGACACACGATTGGAATGAACCGTTAACATGCAACACGATCTGGTCAACAATCGGCACCTATCTCGATCGGAAAGAAATTTTGATCCAAACGAGTCTCAGGGCAGAGTATTCTGAACGGCGTGTTTACATGACACATTTTTCTACGGATCAGGCGTTCTCTCCGATTACTTTTGTCCATGTAAACGCAGCCGTTGATGCATCACAGTTCCTGCCTCCCTTCTTCCTTTTAGACATCTGTTCAGTTGCTGATTTCTGTGCTATAATTGAACCAATTGCGGGCATCCGGGCTGCCCTTGAGATCTACCTCCCTGCCTGTGTTCCAGCTCTCCTTGCACTGTTTTCTGTCAATGATCTGGATCAGGTGTGTTCAGTCAATCAGAATGAGGAGGCACCTGAGTCAGCTGATCAGCATAAAGCAGTGTAGAGAGCAGTAGAATACAGGTATGGAGGATCAGGGTTGGACAGCCCTTATATAGATGGTTTTCATTCTATTGATAACCAATATTATTGATCAGTATCTGAGGCTGCAGATACAAAAGTGTTGTGTTTGAAAGGTTAGATTTATGGTTATATTTGGATTAGGGCTAAAGAAAATCCTGTTAGCTTTGTGACTGATCTATTTTTAAAATATCTTTGTTGCCCTTTCTAATTTTGGCAGGAATTTTAGCCTTCAGTTTCATTGTTTATTCATCTATGTCTTTAGTGAAACAAAAGTGGAAGTTTGGAAGGATTTGATACATTTGGGTCAAGTTTTTAAATAAACTACATTTAAACTAAACAAATTAAGATTCTTTTGTCGTAATTCATTTTTTTTCACTCCATCGATTAAACAAGTCAACTTTTTTTATAGTATTATTTACCCTTTTGTTTGCAGGTTTGGTCAACAGCGTTACTTTTAGAAAACTGAAGATGTTTAGTTGTTGATTCTGTTGGCTGAAAGTCCCAATTCAATCAGTTATGCTGTATTGTAAAAGAGTTCCCAGTTGTCTTTTAATTATGATGTTTTTAGGCAAAAAATCCTGTTGTTTTGTAGGACATGGTTTCTGCAGAGCGGCAGTAGTTCATCCGAAATTGGTCGGGCGCTGATATCCCATCAACCCTTACATTTGAGGTGCAACAAAAATGGTAATAGTGGAGCCATCAAACCGTACAGTTTTGAGCCAGATGCCAGCTCAGAAAGGGAAAAAAGAAAATGTACATGATTCATACCATTTTTGTTGGAGTGGGTCTTTAAGAACAAAAAAAATAAAAAATAAAAAAGCATTGTAATGGTTAAAACACTTCTTTGTTTTCTGCTGTTATTAAAGCAGTTCTACAGATGGTAGACTTACCCATGAGAATGTCACCCTCTCCCACAAAGAATGCATCTTTGGTATTGTTTTTTTTGTTCATAATGCAAGTATTTTTAATGGAGTCCACCTGGAGGATTCTTCAGAAACACGCAGAAGCTCTTTAACACCACTCAAATTCAGCAATTTTAGTGGCGACAGTTGGGTCTGATTATTAAAACATTGGTAAATTCTTCTGGAATGAATTCTCCCTGAATGATCATTTTTAACAACTGGAATTTCCAAATGAAAACCGGAACGTTTTAGAGGTTGATGATCTGTCTTCTGCTTGGGGGTCGACGTTATTGCTGGGTGGAGACATTTTCCAACCCAACTGTGACGAGCTATATTGTTATTTCCAGAGCTAGGATGGAAACCAAAGGGGAAAATATTTTTCCACACTGCAAAAATAATAAAACATCAATGTGAGGTCAATGCAAGAGCAAAGCTCTGTATTGTTATTTTAGATCACTATTTCACATACGGCCATAAGCTTCAGTTAAACGGGAGCCATGAGGAACCATATGGAAAGATGATTTCGCTAGAAATACCTGTTATTGTCATTTACTAAGAAATTATCTTTAAATGAGCAAATGCCAAACTGTGATCTGACTGTAAGCCACCCCATAAACTTGAGTTAAGTACATGTACAGTAAATTGTTTACAGATTCATGTTTTCCTAAAAACAAGGAAATCACACTGACGGAAAAAGAAAACACTTAGATTTCATAAACAAGTTTATCCAAGCCAAAATATCCAGAGACCAGGAGGTTCACCTGCAGTCTGAATCCAAGAAAAAGATCACCAGTAAATGAGAAAAGCCTCATTTTCATAAATGGACGCCTTTCTCAGTGTATACATATTTTCCCCAGAGACACCCCTCCCTCTTAAAGCCAAGGGTCTGCCCCAAAACCTTAGAAAGGTGTGAACACCCCTGGAGCAAGCCCACCAAACATAGACACAATTTTTCAAATGTTGACTAAAATTTCATTGACATTTATTGTCAGATCTTGTCCCAAATCATGAATATGTACTGATTTAAAATAATCCTTGGAAGAATTGGGTCATATTCTCAAAAGGTTGTACCAGGATGGAACCAGTGGGTTTCTCCCTTTCATACTAAACATCCTTGCAAGTTAATACCTTTTATTTTGATAAGATTTCAAAGATGCAAAAAGCACTTAGTGTGTTTTCTAACTCTTCTTTAGATCTTGCAAGTCTCAAACTAAAACTTTCATTCAAACTCCTGCGTGATCAACAAAATCTATTGAGCTAGATTTGTTTGTTTGTTTTTCTTGGATTTAAATGAATCCCTCAAAAATTTCAAGCAAAATCAGCAAAGACCTCGTGGGATTTTGTTTTTCCTTTTCTAAATTACCGTTTTTTCCAGATTAAAAGCATTTGACATGGAATACTAGAATATTCCCCTCGCTGCAACACACGTCAACACATTATTGAGAACGGAATGCAAAATATGTTCTTTTCTTGGTTTGTATGCAGACCTAATCTACAGCGTAGTTTCCTGTTGTTACACAGTAACCTGCCAGTCAGGATAACCAGCTGCAGTTGTCAGATTTGAACAAGTGCCTGAAGATTTGAGTTTCGATGAGTTTACAAAGAAGTATTGACATATTGTGGGGAGGCCTTTTAAAAGTGTTAAACTTGTATCTTTAATAGTAAAAGATCATTTTCTGCTGCTAACCAAACCCATAATGTCGGTGCGATCCGAAAAGCATGATTTGCCATAGCAAACCTCTAAAAATGGCAGTGTGAGGACTTTCCTGACGTTTCCTGTGCTCCGTTTCCTGTCGGGTTTGGTCTCTGTCATTGTTTGAGGATCGTAACAACACAGGAGGGCTGGCGATCCTTCAGCAGCAACAGAAACGGCTGCTTTTTCAAACGCATTCCTTCTGCTGCAACCTGGAAGTTTTAGGGATTTACATTTTGGAATACTTGAAAAAAATGCAAAAGAGGCATTAATTAAAGCATCAGAGCAACATGATAATGTCCTAATTAATTTCTGTTGGTGATTGTATTGTTTGTGGTACCATTTTAGTCTTACTGTAGAACTAGTTTAAAGTATAAACCTGATTTTGATCCCTGTGCGAGACAGACCAGGCTTTAGCTCTTTCAAATGTTTGTGTTTTTGACGTTTAAGCTCACAAATTGACTTTAAATTTGGGCTAACTTAGTTTTTTAAGCTGTTTGAGATGGCGTCTGACATCATCGGCAGAAAAAGGAAATTGTAAAGCTTACCCTAACCCAAAAGTCTTTGGAATTGTAGAAAAACGTTATTTAAAGCTTAAAACGGCAAAACCGTAACTGTTGTAGTCTCCAGTTAAAAGAACCTTTTTGTCAGGCAGTAGGGGGGTATTTTCAGTTTGGGTAGAAGATTTCCGGATTTGGACATCGAGGTCTGCAGCCAGGTCCTCTTGAGCTAGTTTGCTTGCCTTAATTTTTCTTTTTGTTTTAGTAAAAAGTGTTCTTATTTTGATAAGGTCAAGTCATTGAAGGTAGATTTTGGTTGATGCATCAACACGTTTTGATTGAATTTCATTTCTTCTTGTGTTGTACCCTGGTTTCATTTCCATCTTCTGGGTTCTGCCCACGTTCTCTGCAGGCTTCCCTTCTAGCACAGCAGCAAATCTTGGCTGATGGTTCAGTTAGCATGTTTTTATTTCTGCAGGAGTTTGTCACCTGTTGTTGCTCAGCTGAAGGAATGCAGAGACGGTGGGTTCAGAATGACCTGTGTCAGTTATTTGGGGCCGTGTGAACGCTGAGAGGCCTTCAGTCATTTTTAATGACGTGATTCCAGCATGGGCTTGTTTCCCGCTCAGACTTGGATGTCTGTGTAACTGATTTAGTTTAACCTGAAATACCAGCAACAAAAGGTGAAGCCTGTTGCTGATCAATTAACGGCTTCATTTTATTGACGGAAACAGTACTTACAGCTCAACTTTAGGCGTGTTTAACCTCTACAGAACAAACTTGGAGGATAACCTGGAGTGCACAAGTGGCTTGGTGCATTTGAGGGATTTGTGGAGGATTATACAAACCCTGCAGAGGAAACAAGTCGGTGCAGACAAGGCTTCGCAATTTTTGAACCAGAATTACAGCCTCAAACATCAGTGCACTGTTGCACCTCTAGTGAGTACAGTCTTGCCAGAATTCAAAGCATACATTTTACAATCCCACCTTTTAGTCTATTGTTCTAGTTTTGAATTGTAGGCAGCAGAGTTTGTCATCAGCTGGGTCAAAGCTGTCAGAGGATATGGGAGGACTAGAGCAATCAGGGCTTTGAAAAGGGCTTTGAAAGAAAAACACGAAAGCCAACTCTAGTGGAACTGTTGGAAATGTTAGCTTCACATGGTCTAATCACCATACAGTGTTGGGTTTTTTTTCACGCTAAAATGACTTCTTACTGATACTTTTACCTCCATCTCCATTTGCTTGGAGAAGTATGTGATCCTTCAGACCAGGAGTTTTCTTTTTTTTAGAGGAGGACCACAGACACACCTTTGTATTTTACATTGATACATTGTGAGTTTTAAGGAGCAGAGACCTGTAATTATGGTTGTTGGACATGCTGGTGCTCATCCTTAACCTTTACGGCCACATTAATCAGCTGACCTGTTACCTTAAAGCCTAGTCCTGCGATGCCGCATTACCACCAGATGGTTCCCCTAAGCGAAAGAATAGTTTAGGGGAACTATTCCCATCGACTCTGCTGTATTCTAAACTTTTTCTGTTACAACAGACATGCACCTGTATTCAATTTCCTTTTTTTTGGGATTAGTATAAACTATCTACTAATGTAGAAATCTTCAGAAAGCTCAGAACAGTTCATAAGGGCAGCAAGTATGAACGTGTGATTGCTGAAATTTGGATTCATGAGGAAAAAACTTGATTACTTATAACGAGCTAGAGCTACTGCCAAAGTTTTGTTTGTTTGTGTTGTCAGTCATGTGCTTCTGGCTTGGAGTCGAGTCATTTTAACCTCCAACATGGCTTAATTTTTCTGCGTTTACACATTTTGAAGCATCTCTTTCCTATGGAGTTTTGTTTAGAACAGGTTTAGCTTCAATCTGTCAAAGGACTTCCACTTTAGCTCGTTTAAATCCTCACCGGCAGCTGTCATTTTGTGTCTACTTTCTTGGCCAGTGCTTCGTGTCTTCACTGTAATTTTCATGACTGTCTGCATTGTGTATTTTGTGGTCAATGCCCCCCACCTGTGACGGTGTGAGTGGAAGAGCTGCTCTAAAGGCTGTGCCTACAGAAATCAGAGAGCCAGTGGTATGTTGGCTGCATAGCATACACTCCTCTTTTGCTTCATCCGTGCCTTATTTGCACTCCAACGCATTGCCATCATAAACATTCTGTGCATGCTGACGTTCTTGAGAAAGAATGCCCTTTTGTTGCACGCCTCAGGAAGAAGATAAAAGATGCTGGTATTTTTTGTACATTTTGTTCCATCATCTAAACCAACAGCTTCAGCTTTTGGCATAATAAACAAAGGGCCTGCATGAGGCTGTAGGATTCACAAACGTTCAAATTTGGTGAAGAGTTCACAGGTCACTGCTGACTCGCACGCCCCCACTTCGGCACATTCACATCCGGACTTTAATAAAAAAGCTCAACGCTATGAGGCCTGTTTACACAAGCTGAGCACGGCTGACAATGACATTCATGTAGCTTCTCAGGGATGACTTCACAGTGCAAAAAGCTTACCAAACCTGATTTTTCACTCTTTGGTTACAATGGCACTCTTTGATAAGTCCTGTTTCACGTTTCTATGGAAACGAAGTGCCACAAAGTCCATCAGATAATGTTCAATAATTGTTTATAAGTGAATATTTTTTTTTCTTGAATTCTTGAGCATACAGGTAAACAGATGATCCATTTAAAGCAAACAGCTGTTGCCCGAAGAGAAGTTACAGTCATTAAAGCATACATTGAAAGACATTTAAAGTCAGATTTAAAGAGATTTTTACATTACATAAACAGCCGCATATGAACAAAGCATGACTTATTCATTTACCCAAAACTGCGAAGCAACTGTGATTGATCGTCTCGCTGAAGTCCTTTTAAGCAGCTATAACTCAGAGTAACCGGTTTCTTTATGGATTTGTTGGTCCACATTGAAAATGTGTTGATGGATGGCAGTTTCCACAGCACTCAAAAGTTTCAGGTCTTTGCTAAAGAGTTTCAGTCTGAACAGGACCATCATAACCCTACTATTCTTTTCTCTTTCACTCTTGTAGATTTGCAGGTGTGGAGAAGATTGAGTGAGCTTAGATTTGAATTTATAACTCATCCATCTCCAGTTTGTATCGATATTTGTACTGATATCCCATATTTTATGTTTTTATTATTATGATTTGTTGTTTTTCTATTAGAATCGTTTTTCCTGGAGAGTCTGCTGTATAGATTCCTTGCATACATAAGAATCCTGATCATCCCTCCAGCAGCAATACAAATGTACCCATGGTCCCCTTGGTTTGGTGTTTTTTCTGGAAGACATTGATCCAAATGCAGAGACAATCAAATAGGCTTTGATAACATCTCACCCAAGACCACACCCATGAAACTACATTACATTCCTTGTGTGTTTTACATATCAATCATTTCCAGCCTTGCTTCTTTTGGAATTTTAGTTAAACGCATGTGCCCTCATCCCATCATCTGCCCTCATCCCATCATCTGCCCTCATCCGCCATCATCTGCCCTCATCCCATCATCTGCCCTCATCTGCTGTCTTGGCAACATCATCTCAGATATGTTCCCTCATGGGGCCTTAACCCTGACAGTCCACATATAAGAAACTGACCACTTTCTGGTTCAGTTGACTGTTTTTAATGGCCATCTAGACCAGTGTTTTTCAACCTTTTTTGAGCCACGGCACAAAGTTTAACCTTGACAAATAGCACCCCCCCCCCCCCCCCCCCCAAAAAAAAAAAGCAGAAACTCAGTCTGTTTTGATCTACAGCCCCCCCCCCCCCCCCCCCCCCCCCCCCCCCGGCCAATCTAACGTGCATTTTTGTGATAATTGTGGCAGAAAAAGCAGGAAGTTGCAGATGTTTTTTCTAAAAGATGTAATAAAAGTTGAGTTACATACAAACTGTATGTTCGTTGTGGTTTCAATCCGTGTAACAAGGACGACTCATTGTACGCTAAGGCGCTGTCCCTTTAAGCCAATGCATCATGGGAGATGTAGTGTGAATACGGCGAGAAAAAGGCAGAAAGACTCGCGTCTCTGAGTTTCATGGTTTTGTTCACTTGTTCCACGGTCTGATACCGGATTCTGTGGAAAGCCACACCAGCTAAAGACGAGCTTTAGCTGTTGTTTGGAAATGAGTGAGTTATGAGCTAAATTGGAACAAGGAAGTTTAGACTTTAAACACTTCTGATTGGTCAGACTGATGACATGTGATTAAGCCTTCAAGAATGATTGGTGGAGTCGTGGAGACAGTAAAAGCTGCGGGACTTTTCCGCAAACTGTCATAGCTGCAGGTAAATCGCGGTGCCGTCATTCTTATCAAAATGTCTTTAATAGAATCAGTTAAACACAAAGAAATAAGTATTTTATGATCTTTCATATTCCTTACTACTCAGTGTTTTATCAGGACCTGTTTGGATGAACAAAGAGCTGATTTCCTGGAGATGGTTAATGTTTTTAGATCAGTTAATGAGGGCAATTTTCCACGGCACACTTGACCATCTCCCACGGCACACTAGTGTGCCGCGGCACACTGGTTGAAAAACACTGATCTAGAGAGCCATTGTCTAATGTAAAACTTTAAATGTCTACATGATGAAATGACTTGTAATACTATTCACCTTAAAATTCTTTGCACAATCTGCTCCCATTACCATTTTCTAAACAATTTACAAGTTGAAGTAACCAATTTATTTTTCTTCCATATAATCTGATTTTTTTTAAAGCGTGATTTTGAGTGGGGTTCTTGATGGGAACCTGAAACGGTGGCGCAGTGGTTAGCGCTCTTGCCTCACAGCAAGAAGGCCCCCAGTTCAAGTCCTGGCTGGGGGGGCCTGAAACAGAAGCACTACACCTTTGTGTGTGGTTTTCATGTGTGGGTTTCCTCTGGGACTCCAGCTGTGTAACCTGGTCTGAGTGTGTATAGGTGTGTGATTGTGTCCCTGCGTAAGACTGCCGACCTCTCCAGAGTGTACCCTGCCTTCGCCCAGTGACCGGTGACCCAGAAAGTGACAAAAACAAGTTTAGAAAGATGAATGAATTCTAGATTGGGTGTGTCAGTATGGTTTCAAATTGTTTTCCTGTACTAATATAAACTATCAATGTTTTAAGGCAAAAACAAGGGTCTCCTGATGATGGAGGTGGAACGGAAGAAGAAGGTAATCTTGACCTTAAACTAACAAACCACAGACAACGGCAGATATTGCTAAAAATAGAGATGTGAATTTGAAATTATTAGCTTCTCCAGCTACATTCAATTCTTGACTCTAGGTCTGCTTTTTTCCCTTTGAAATTATGGAATATGCTTTGGGAAAATTCCTACCCATACTGCTTGACTGGTAACATGTAAAAGACAAAAATCCATCTATTAAACCCAAGACTGGCCAACCCTACCTGCTTTCCAGTTCTTCCGGACCAACTTGCTGCTGATTAGCTGAGTCAAGTGATTCCACATCCCGATTGACTGAAAGCACCTGATACAGGTAGTCAGCATCAAGCAGTCCAAGGACGGCTGGAAAACCGGTAGGGTTTAGGCTTTTGAGGTTGGCTGGCCCTGGGTTCATTATCCCTACACGCTTTAGTCTGAGTATGGTCAATGGGATCATTGGAGACTCTTCCAGATATCATGGGCAGAAGCAGGTTATGCCCTGGAAAGGTCATCAGTCAATTGCAGGCCCAAACATATGGATTTCCAACCACACAGGATGCACTCAACCAGAATATAGGGTCACACTTTTCACGTTGCAGCCTTTGTCGGTTTTTATTAAAAAAAAGCAAACAAGTTAATTCAAAGGACTTGGGTGTAATATGTGCTACAATTTAGTTTAGGGAAGGTTTAAATGATCCCATTCACATTTTTTTCCTAACAAAATCTCGTCTGTCAATAAATCAGTTTTTTTTGGCCTATTTTAATTGCAATATTTATAAAATTTCTAAAACTGCACAAAATCATGTTTTTATTTAGCTCATCTGTAGTCCTTTGTGGAAAAATAATCTATTTACAAGTAGACAATGCTTAGTCTGGTCCAAACTTCTTTGTTGGTTTTTCATTGAATACTTTAGCTTCTGAAGTCTGTTTAATTGAAGATTTTCAGACATGATCACAGACAGTCTGTTGTTTGTGAACTCCAACAGTTAGTTGTCGTGTTGGATAGTCAGAGCAGAGAGACTGCCAGCATAGCCCTGGTCTGTTCTACCTCTGGCACAACTCTAAATCCCCGCTCCCTATCCTTTAAGCTGGCAGCTGACCATCTGTTTGGGATTCTGGGCCATAATTCTGTGCTAAAAAGTTCACACCTGGTCATGCATGCAGACATAGTCCATGCAGAGGCAGGTAACATTCATGCTATAGCAGTAAGGAAGAACTTATAAAGGCCCTTCATGAATTCAGCGTCATACAGTTTAAACAGTATCTGGGAGGTTAATGGCACGGTTTCCTATTTTTCAAGAGCCTACATCTACATTTGAGGAAGGGGCAAGGCCATCTGTGGAGGTATGTGCATGTATCGGAGTTATCTCGGGCTGGCCGAGGTGACACACGGAATGACAGGAAAGGATCCATGCACGGGTGCAGCACTGGACCGTTTGCCTGCTCAAGCTCTCTGTGCACCAACTATATTTGTCCCTGCTCCACTTCCTGTTTCGACGTGTTTTGTGCTGTGGCCTCGATCCTCCTGTAGACTGATGGATGAGGAGGAATCGATGAATGTAGACACACAAAAAAGCTGCAGAACATAATGCAAATCGGAATATTGACCAAATATCTTTTTCAATATTATGTTGGTTAATTCATCTATTCCGATCTATTAAAATTTGTTGTACTTTATGAATACATTTTCAAAAACAGCTTTTTTTGAATTATGCAGACTGTGGAGGAAAACTTGCCCTATGTAGAAAGAATTCACCCTTTATGCATTCAAAAAATACCCCTGACATGAGATTTAAGCTATGCTCTGATTTTTGCAGTGTGTTGAAGAGGGGGCCGGTTTAGCTCGTGCTGGTTTGCGGTGCCTTCCGTCCGTGAAACCGGGGTTCAATTCCGGGCTGCTCCCTGTCCCTGTGCCGGTCCCAAGGGATTGAGAGGGTTGCGTCAGGAAGGGCATCCGGCGTAAAAACATTGCCAAGTTGACCATGCGACTCATCCTCGAGGGAGGGTTGTTTCACTGTGGCAACCCCTGATGGGAGAAGCTGAGAGTGAAAGAAGTTTCTGACAAATGAAGATGTTGGGTCTTTTCTCACCAAAGGCATTCATTGAAAAAAAATGATTGTATATGTGAGAGCACTCCTGAAAAATGTTAGCTTTTAACCTTTACATTTACTATTTTAGCTCAAAGAATATAAAGCTAAAGATAATTGTCTCCTGATGGCTAAAAATCCATTTGTGCACTTCAAAAAAAAGAGATGGTCTCAATAAATCGTTATTGAAATTATCAATAGTGACTGGAGCTTTAGTTATCTGAAGTTTAATGCTCAAGCGGTCTCTTTTGGTTCCGTGCCTTTTGTTCTTCTCTTTACAGCAGGGAGCATGGTTGGGTAATCCTCCATGTCTTCCTGTCCTTCTGTCTCAGTGGCCCCTACTCTCCCTGCAGTGTCCCTCTGCTGTGTGTTAAGAGGGAACTTGTGAATGGCGGGATTGTGTAACCAGTAAAGAGAATGGTCGCTGCCGTTCTTTAGGGACTGCTCGAGTTTGTCTGTGGATATGCAAGTGGTAATCCTGCAGATCCATGTGCCTCACCATCGGTCTGTTGCATGTGTGCGGGTCAGGCTCTAGCAAAATGATTTGGCTCTTTAGTACATTACATAACAGGATGTGATTCTCCTGCTGTGATAGTTTTCATCATCTGGTGGATATAAAAGGAAATTCCAGTTTAGGAATCTCATTCATTATATATTTTTAATCCGGTTCACTTCAGATCAGGCTTGTGCCTGTTTTCCTTCCTTTTAAAATATAAAACTTGTAAAGGTGTAATGATGAATAGACTTAATCTATATGACTCGACTTAGATTCCTACGATCCAACCAGATCAATCTGTCTGAGGCAAGTTGTTAATCGAATATACCTACACTATTATAAAATCACTTCGATGGGAGCCGGTTTAGCTCGTGCTGGTCTGCGGCGCCTTCCGTCCGTGAAACCAGGGTTCAACTCCGGGCTGCTCCCTGTTCCCTTCTCTACTTCTGTGCCGGTCCCAAGCCCGGTTGCTTTGAGAGGGTTGCGTCAGGAAGGGCACCCGGCGTAAAACATTGCCAAGTTTACCATGCGACTCGTTCGCTGTGGCGACCCCTGATGGGTAAAGCCGAAAGAGAAACATTATAAAATCACTTCAAAATAAAATAAATCGATTGTAATCAATATTTGGATTGAGACATGGTAGAATTATTTCACTACAATGTAAAAATGACCGAGTGCATCACAGCAGACAACACACGTGTTGTCAGCAAAAAATGGTTATTCCATCATTTCTTTTCCAACGTGTGTCAACACTTTATCACTTTTTTAGCAAAGACATGTGACCAGACAGCGTGGTAGAAAGTTCTAATAAAGTTCCATTTGTATTATTTTGATTTGCAAAAACAACGTTGGGCTGAACTTAATGACACCTCTATTCTAGACCTGAGACCCCTGGCTCTACATTTTAAATGTTCTGTCACCAATTTGGGTTGTATACTGGATAGGGATTTTAAACTTGACTGTCACATCACTTCTGTGGTGAAACTTAGCTTTTTTCATCTCATGCTGTCATCTGCGGAAAAAACATTTTGAACTTTGCCGGACTCTGAGACAGTGATCCACACTTTTATTACATCTTTATTGATTTATTGTAATTCCCTTTTATTTGGGATTAGCCGGTCCTCTCTCAAGGCTGCAGCTAGTTCAAAATGTTGCCCTCTGTGCATTTGTAAAACTAGGCTTAAACTGATTGTTACAGCCAAGTTTTTAACCTTCCATGAGACTCCGCTCTGTTTTTTTTTTGTACCCATTTTAAAATTTTAATTAGATTTTTTTTTTCTTGTTGTTTTTATTCTTACATTTTATCTATTGGTGTTTTATTGTACAGCGCTTTGTAGCAGTTTTGGCTGTGTTAAAGCGCTGTGTTAATAAAGTTGATTTGATTTGAAACTGAAATGTGACTGAATCTGCCATGAATTCTTGATTAATTGTTTGTACACAATTAATTTACACTTGATACGCAACGGGTATTTATCTTTGAGTCACACGGGTTGAAGTTTTGGCTAAAGAACTGGATTCATTTTAGATCAGTGAAATGGATCGAAATGGATCGTTGAAAAAGGAACCAATATTAATCATATCAGCAACCACCAATTATGAAATGAATGGAATTTTTCTTAAAATGGATTGTTACACCCCTCAAAATGTCTCCTTTTTTTTTCCAATCCCTGAGCCCCATCCCTTTGGTAGTTGTTGTCAATGGAAAGCCTCAAATGTCCTCCTGTAGATGGCAGAAAGAGTTAAATCAATAGTATGCAGTAGTTGGGAAATATTGGGGCTTAGAAATGTCCTCTCCAGAAGACCAAGTCGCCTTTCTTGAAGTCAGGAGTTGGATTCGTCTTTTGCTTTAAAATATTCAATGCTCCATATTTATCCATGATTTTTTGTTCTTTTTTTCTTGCAGTGGTTATGTCTTGAGGTGGTGGCGCCTCCAACTTGTTAAGGGACGTGCCGGGAGCAGACTGCTGCTAATGGGAACACCTGCTGCATCATGACATCTCGCGATGGCCTCGGTGGTCCCGGCGGAATGGGCACTTTGGGTCGGCGACAGCGCTTTGAAAACTCAGATTTCACTCTGCGTATCTATCCTGGCGACCTGGCAGAGGGCACCATCTACTGCCCCATAAGTGCCCGCAAGACCACCACGGCGGCTGAGGCCATTGACCGTGTCATCCAACGGCTGCAGCTGGACCGGACCCGGTGTTACGTTCTGGCTGAAGTAAAGGAGTTTGGCGGGGAAGAATGGATTCTGAACCCCACCGACTGTCCTGTTCAGAGGATGATGCTGTGGCCCCGCGTAGCCCTGGAGCACCGCCCCATGTATGGCGGGGAGGATTACCGCTTCCTGCTGAGGCAGAAAAACCTGGACGGCTCCATTCACTATGGTGGTAGTCTACAGATGTGGCTTCAGGTCACAGAGGAGCGCAGGCGCTTGATGGAGCGCGGACTGCTCCCTCAACCCGACTCTCAGGGCGACCACGCAGACCTGTGCTGCCTGCCGGAGCTGAACGAGCGCTCGCTGCTGGACAACCTGCGCTCGCGCTTCTACCAGGAGAAGATCTACACTTATGTTGGAAGCATCCTCATCGGCATCAATCCCTTTAAGTTCCTGCCAATCTACAACCCCAAGTATGTGAAGATGTATGATAATCATACACTGGGTGATTTGGAGCCCCACATTTATGCTGTGGCGGATGTTGCTTATCACGCCATGCTGCAGAGACAGAGGAATCAGTGCATAGTTATATCTGGAGAGAGCGGTTCTGGGAAAACGCAAAGTACGAACTTTCTCATTCATCATCTGACTGCTCTGAGTCAGAAGGGCTTTGCCAGCGGAGTGGAGCAGATCATCCTGGGGGCAGGGCCAGTGTTGGAGGTAAGGAAACCCCTTCTGCTGTAAATCGTCAAAGTACCTGCAGTAATGTCTGCGTGTGCATGACCAACTTTATTAATCGTTTTATGATTGCTACGCACGTGCATGTACGACAGTTCCTTGACTTCTATTGGAGACCATCACACTTACAAATAGTTTCACTTTTTAAATGGAGTGATATTGCACCAAAGGTGTAAAATCGTGATTCAAAAACCTTCCTAAAGTAGCACTGTATAAAATCAAGCAGACTGGAAGTCTTCCAAAAGAAAGCATAGAGGTAATGAACTATAAAAATAAAACATCTGGTTACTTTGACGAGACCCAATGGGGCTTACCTATGTGTTTCAGACTGCAAAAACAACATCCAAGCCTTCACCTTAGCACCATTTAACAACCATAACAGTCTTTGCCATTAGGATTAATGGAAGACCATTACTGCTTAAAGTCACCACGTTGGCGGTAACTGGATTGTAGCATCAAAAGTAACCTTATATTTTCCATACGTAATCATATTTTTAGCTTTAACAACAGCTTTGCTCTGTGGTATGATTAACATTGAAGTGCAGAATTTCAATCAGGGTAAAGCAAATAAAACTACATTAATCTGAGGTGACGTCCCTTTTTTGTTGATTTATTTTTGGTACAAATCATCATTTTAAAATATTTGTTTTCCTCAGTAATTGGACCATAAGGAAGATTCCTTTGCACATAAAAAGGCATAAATCCAAGTATCTAGTGGTTTTAGTGTCACAGTTGGAAGGCGTTTGTTGTTTTTGGCTGATTCCAATTTAATATGAAAGTAGAAACATAGCTTTTGCATCTGTTGTGAGTCGTTCTGGCATTTTCTCTTTCAGTTACCTGTCACTTTAATAGACTGCGTTTATAAGACCCGAACAAGTTCACAACAAGTTCTTGTTTGTGCAACTGAATTCCTAAGAGTTGCATAAGGCCACTCAACTGTAATGCTGGCTCTCAAGAAGGTAGAGTGAGACTGGGGGGTTATTAGGACAGTGTAACCATTGAGTACTTTTGGTTCACGCAAGAAATGATGGGGCAGCTGGTATGATGTCGTGGTTCAATTTCTTTAACTGCTAAACGTTTCTCCTATTTAATTGTTTTAAGGCTCTCTTTGCGTCAATAATTGTTTGCCTTGTTTTACAGAAAAGAAAGTTTTCTGAGCATCATTGGGGAGTTCGAAGGGTTTGATTTGAAGCCAGGTACTCAAGGAAACCAGTTCAGTAGCTCTTCTGTATATTTTATTGCTCTCGGACTGCCGAGTACAGTTCAGTGGAATGCCATTCATTTGTGTGTGTCGGGTTAATGTCTAAGCACATTATGTTAATCCCGAACAGTGGAGTGAGACGTTTCGAGTGCAGAGGAGTAGCCCTTAATTGTTTGCACAGTAAGATTGCATAGCTGCCCATGAGTGACTCATTACAAGAAGCTGCTGTGCTACCAGGGAGATAGAGGAAAGGAGTGGAGGAGCACCTGCCAAAACCGCCTCAAAGGAGTGACTTCTTATCTTCACCCAAACAGTCAACCGTTCATTCAAGACCGAAAGAAGCGAGGAGGGAAGGCTCGAAAGTGGCCCCGTTGTTGTGTTGATTCAGAATTTTTTTTGTGTTGTCGGTGTCTTTATCTTGTATGCTTCTGTCAATGATAAGTCCACGTTCAGAGAGTCAGGGCGTCTGCGGGGGTTAATGTTCTATTAACCTAATCTAAAGTGGTGTTGATTCGAGCGTGACCTCTAACTTTACAAGAGCCACTGATTTCAGGAAACCCTATGGCCAAGATCATTTTCATTGTGGCAAATTTAAAGGAAAGATTTAATAAAAAAAACTCAACTGCAACTCCCCAGCGTCAACTCCAAAGTCAAAACACAGTTTTTAACACCTTTGAATCATTTTGTACTTGTATTTGTCTGTGTATTTGAGTACTTATTAGGTAAACTGGACAGCTGTAAACCAGCTCATCAACTTTAACAAGAAAAAAGAATAAATTAAATGTGGAAATCATATGTAAGTTTGGATTTTCTCCATTTCTAACTGGAAATTGATTCTAATTCCTTTTTTTCTTCTGAATGCTGAAAATCAGCTGACAGAAGCAACATAGCACCTTCAACAGAAATGTGTTTACTTTAATTTAACTTCTGCTGTCGATATTAAAATATGTTGTTTTAAAAGTCTCAGTGCCATCATATTCAGATTCATTTTAAACCGTGGGGCAGCAAATATAGCACATTAAAGGTGGTATTTTGGTCCATTCTTCCATGCAGATCTTCTCGAGAGGTGTGATGTTTTGGTTCTGTTGCTGGACAACATAGACTTACAACTCCCTCCACAGATTCTCAATGGGATTTAGGTCCAGAGACCGGTTAGAACACTCCAGAACCTTAAAATGCTGTTTATGTAGTCACCCCTTCGCTGGCAATCTGTTTGGGCCCATTGCCATGCTGGAAGATCCAGACACGTCTTATCTTCTATCCTCTCATTGATTTAAACAGGTTGTTTTTTTTCTCAGAAACCTTACCATACATGGCCCCATGTATCCTTTCCTTAATATGGAGCAGTTGTCCCCGTTTGCAAAAAACTGCTCCAAAGCATGTTTCAGCACAGTGCAACACAGAGCAAGAACTCTAAGATCTCTACAGCAGTTCCACACTTGAGCTTTTCATGTAAAAACAAGAGGTCCTTGTTAGGAAGACATGTGTTGCTCTTTTACCCTTGCATTCAGATGTCTTGCTTCCAACAAAATGGGAATCGGATTCAAATCATATCAAGTTTTTGTTTGTCACTCATGCCAGAACATGAGGTGTTTGTTTTGAAGGCCTCTCAGGTGTGTAGTTGTCACTTAAAGTGACTGATCATCCATAGAAACCGTGTAATAGCAGAGGAAAGCTGGCAGATGTTGCCTTTTTCTGTCAGCTGGAGGTCAAATGTTGCCTGAAAGATTAATAACACAGAGCAACATATGACTTTACCAACAGGTTTATTGGGAAAATGAGCCAACAGAAGAGTCAAAGCTTGAATTAATGAAGCCTAGAAGAGATACCAACAAATTTTCCGTAGGAGTATTTTGTGCCAAACAACAAGCTGTAACATCTATGCTGTACATGACAGTCCAACAGCTGCTTTGCACTCGAGTTGACCCTGGAGAAATCAGCTGTTTAGAAGTCACAGAAACTCTGACAGATACTTTAACCTTCTTGGTTTAGATGCTTATCTGCTGTCTGTCATTCCTGAACTTTTTTTCCTCATCGTTTGAGTTGATGTTGATCTTGGCATTCTTTTGACGTTGGACTCTTGAATATACAGTTTCACATGGTTGGTTTGTGGCTTCTAAAGAGCTCCTTTTTGGCTGTTTGATGAGCAGACTGTAGTCAACCAACAAACTGGTTTTGAAGCAATTTCTTCTACTTTTTCATGCACAAAATTGCTTTTCTGTTAGTTCCTATTGTAAGAACTCGTTGTTTTGGTAATGTTTTAAAATGGTCGTTTTTAACAGATATGGTTTTAGAACGGATGTTTGAGAAATCAATGTTTAATAGTTGTGTTAAATCAGAAGCGGAATTCTTAAATCCCAAGAATGTCAAGTTCAACAACGGTAAAAGTTTGTATGTTCAATTATTTTATTCCATGCTATCGTCATTTTATTTTCTTCCATTTTCTCTACAATCACATGCCTTAGTGCTTTTGTTTATTATGATTACTTTAATGGAATATCCTTTTCTGGATCCAAAGTTGATTGATTTCCAACTGTAATTGACATGACACCTCATCAACAAGTCAAATATGAATCTGTTGGAGTGTTTACTGAAGCTGGAAAGCTTCCAAGTGTAAACAGCAGAAATCCTCCAAGACAACCGAGCATTCCACTGTGTAACCATGAGATTTCACAACACTACTCTGCAGTATTTTTCCTTCTTTTTTCCTCTGATCCTCTTTAATGGCACTTACTCCTAACAGGACATGTGATCCAGCGCTGCTTGTAGTTCTTGCAAAGCACAAAAATGCTCGAATAAATCCTAACATTTATGTAAACTAGTTGACTGAGCTTTAATGAACAAGTTTACTATGTGAGGGTTTAATCCACTGTGGAGGTTTTTAAGAAAAACTTTAAATGCATCTTTTTATTTTACATAGTTTTTACTTGTCCACGTGTTTTCATTTGATTTTATAAATGTTATTAACAATTAATTCAATTCATTTTTATTGTACTGGTGGGAGGTGTGTGTGTTAGGTTTTCTTAATGTGTTTTTATTTATTTAATTTTATTATTAGAAGTAGTAGTAGTAGTAGTAGTATTTTTACTATGTTGACTATTTTAACTACTAATTTTTTATCTTGCTAATATCTATTTTATTATGGGAAGCAGCACTTTGAGATACTCTGTAGCAGGAAAAGTGCCGTACAAATAAAATTGAAATGAAATTAACGAAAAATGCAGAAATTCGGCTCTTGATGCACATATTTGACCACTTCTCATTTTCTTCCACTCCCATCATGCACCTGCTGTCACAAACTACCTTTGATTGAGGTTATAAAAAATGAAATCAGCTGTAGTAGCTGAGCTGCTTCATGACCTCTGCAGTTTATCTGGTTCTTCCTTTTAATTACTTTGAATAATGTCATTACTAAGGGTCACAGTAACAAGCAGTTACTGTTATATTCTAGAATCAGCTAAAGAAACCGGAGATACAGATTTTTCAGACAAAAAGCCTTTTTAGCTCTACTGAATGGAAGATTTCTCTTTTACGATTTTATTAACAATTTTTAGATTAGTTTCGAGGCTGTTTGTTGTACAACATTTTGGCTACTAATGTAATTTTTATTTCATAGACAAACCTAGATTGGACGGGTTGAAGAAATCTGTCTAAATCTGTCCATAGCTTTTATTTTAATTACAGTATTTCCCCCATATTCGCGGGGGTTCGGGACCAGAGACACACCCGAATACTCCAATATGGAGAACCACCCCCTACCCCTACGGCCGAAAGATGTCAGTCACTGATCCTTACTCATCAAAAACCCTTCTGAAACATTTCTGATGCTTTGTGAAACATTTATTCAAGAAAATTGGAATATTGCTCAACATAAATAGTTTTTTTATTCAGATTAATAGACTGTAAAACGCACATCAGAAGTGTCACTCTGAGCCTTCAAACCAGGAGCCCGTGCTTTCTCCTCCATCAGATAAGTGCGAGAGGTCATGTACTTCCAGAAGTAGATGATATCCGGATGATAATTATTCTCCGTGATGATCTTCCTCAGCGTTTCAGGATATTTTCTGACCGCTTCTGAGTCAGCTGAGTCATGCAGGGGCACAGACTTCGGTTGGCAGCGATTCAGGAGCCGGTGGAAATAGATCGGAAATATTCCTTAGAAGCCGGTAAGGGGGCCGGCGTGCTCTTCATCGCCGTTCCCCTCCTCCCCGACATCACCTCCTTTGGACGCAAAAGTCTCATACAAACGTCTTGAGCTGAGATTTTGTGATGAATCCGTGTCACGGGACTGGGAAAAAAATCTGCGAATATAGAAACGCGAATACGTGGGGGAACACTATACTGTTTTTTAAAAAACATATTTTGAATAAACATTGTTTAATAAAATGCATGGTACACATATTGTGGTGAAAGTAACTTAAAAATCAATCAAAACTCGCACGAATTTAAGAACCAAAAATGTTTCTGATTAATAAATAAAGCTTCAGTCCCCAGTGACAACAGATCAGTCACACAAGTCACAAGTCTAGTTTTTGGAATTCCTTCACGTTGACTTCCTCTGATGACTAAAGCACCTGAATCACTGGAAATGTAGAATCAAAACATTTTTTACATGAGAACACAGACAAAAGCTTAATAGAACATGTAAAACCTGTGATCCCTTTTTTTGGGGGGAAATCTTTTGTAACATTTCTGGTCCATGAGACGTAGCAACATTTGGGAAAGCGATGATTTCAATAGAAACTGTTTTTTTTAGTTATCGTTAATCAATAAAATCTTTTTGATGCACTAGGTTTACTTATAGGTCAGCTTTTAAAATAGACGTGTTTTATTATTTAATGTGCAGAGATCTTTGTGCTTTTGGATAAATTTAGCACTAAAGTTTGCTGCTGATGATACGGTTAGCTGGTTGAACTTGCAGATTGGTTGGTTTGCTCCGTGGAAAAAGATGTCGAGTTCTTGCACTTCCAGCTGTTACTTTTCTCTGTTTGTTTATCTCACCATCCTGGTGCCAAGCTCCTATTTTCCCCTGAAATTGTATACAGGAGCTCTGGTACGGGTGGCAGAGGAGGAACATGCTGTTCCTGGTTTGTCATCCCATCTGTGCACAAACAGAAAAATGTATTCTGTAGCAACTTCAGTCCAGAACAGACTGGGAGGCTCCTCACCAGGTCTTTATTTTGCATCTTGAAGGTGAATTTAACCTTATATTTGATCAAAGTGATTTAATTTTGCTATTATTGAACTTGGTGTGCATTTTCCAAACGTTTTCATAAGATTTAGAGCTGCTAATGTATCTCCTAATGGATAAATATGCTTGATTTTCTCAATTTCTGATACTTCATAGTGTAGAAATCAATTTAAAAAAGATTTATATCATGCAAAGAAGGGCTGCAGCTTAATGAAAAAAAGATCTTTCAGTTTTAATCTGTACATAAACAAGGTCTTGTTATTTTTCTTGATTAACCATTTAGTCAGTGATCGGCGACAGATGGCAGCAGCCCAACAATGTGTCTGCTTGTGTCTACTCATTGAGCCTTCCTTTATGCTGCGGTCTGCAGGACTCCCCAGGTGTTTTATCAGACCAAACGCATCTCAGTCAGCACCTGCTCCCAGGCTGGAGCAGCTGTCCTGCAGCAGAAGAACTCAGAGAAAATGTGCTGTTGGATGCTATTTAGAACAAAAAGGGTTTATCTCTTTTAGTTATCGCTGACACATCTCAGTTTGTTTTGTAGACACACTATGGAGCTTATTTTATTTTTTTATTTTTTATTTTCACCAGACTACTTTTTTTAATCATATAAATCCAGAAATCTAAATAGATTATTTTTAAGTACAGTTCTTGCCTAGACTTTTTTAATTGACTTATTGTGGCAGATGTTAAAGTGGTAAATGGCGTAAACTTATAAAACACTTTACTACCTTGGCTTTCTCTAAGGTCCAAAGCGCTTTACATTCACAGTCCCATTCAACACACACACGTTTACACAGCAATGTTGGCTCTGCTGCTGAACACTATATGTGTGTGTGTGTGTGTGTGTGTGTGTGTGTGTGTATCTCGTGTTTTGATAGAACCGTTGGTATATTTGCTATAGGAAACTTCATTGTAAAGGTTTGTCCCTGCCTATGGTTTGGATGGCAAACTACTCGGTTTAATGTCTTATTAAAAAAAAAAGCAAAGCACATTTCCCGTCCCTGAGTTCACATACGTGACATAGCCAACTCTGTTCTCTGATTTGTTTGACCATCTAATCCCTCAATGACTGTTTTATGCTGACTCATCTCTTCAGGACTTGTTTTAGGAGTCCTATGTGAACGCTTAGTCATGACCTGCTCCCTCCCTTCAGCTCCTTTCACACAGGAGGGGCTCTGAAAATGAAGACACCCGGACAACATATAAACTTAACAACTGTTGAGTTTTCCTTTAGCTGTCCATTGTTTTATTTTGAAGGTTTGCAGCAGCTGACATTAGCTTCAAAACGTGTAGTCTGTTGTGCGTCCTCATCATTTTGGGTCTGTTGCGTAAACGCTGAAAGCACAGCCTGCTCACCTCACTTCAGTTACATAAATCTCTGCAGGTGACCTCTGCGTGCAGCGGCGCGCTCATGCGGCGAGCAGGGTTTGTGGTCACTTTCAGCTATCCACAAGTCCAGATGTGGTGTAATAAAACTGAGAGAAAGCCTTGCACATCTGGAATGAGGCAGAAAACATTGGGGACCCCAGTGTAGAATGTGCATGGAAAGATCTTCCCAGCTGCCTCAGGTTTTTTGGCATTTTGCCCCCATGTTGTTGTTTCACAGATAAGAAAATTTAGACTTGACTTTTGTCTCATTTCACCTCTTGTAAAAGAGGAAATTGATGTTTTGGTTGAGATAAGACTTGACTGCTGGATCCACAATAAGCCATCATTACAGGAAATGCAAAGCCTGAAATTCTGCAATCGTCTTCCTTGTTTCTTTATCTCTGTCTTCTTTTGGTGGCCCGCTTCCAGTCAGCAGTAGCAGTTTGGGTTACACCTGTCAACCACCCCAGTTGGACAGCTGTTACTACCACACTCAGAGGAGGTGCCTTTTAATGCAACATGCATTACTTTCCCAACAATATGTATTGTGTTATATGTTTTGTGCGAGTTTAGGTCAAGAATGCACCAGACACATTTTTGAACAGGTGTTTTGCCCATAGTGTTCACACTAGACTGTCGCTAGCCAGCACTACCGCACGTCCACCAGGCTTGGTGCGAAATCTTGAAGCGGTGCAAATCTCACTAATCTTGGTCCAGGGTTTTTATCTTTCAGAGCTCTATTCCGATCTATGAGAGACTTGGTGTCACATAATTCCAAACGGGCACGAACCACCACAATTAATTTCTCCTTCATGATCAATTGGTTGGCACTTCCAGGAATGAACAGAGATGCCATCACCAAATCAGAGTCTCTCAATGGTCAATGGACAAGCGTTGAAAACATGAGTTTTAAACGCAGATGCCTAAAACGCCCATTTATTTGCATCTACCTAGACTCTTTATTGGGAGTGGCCGCTTGAAAGCACGGTGCAGAAGGCGATGTGAACATAGCTTAAGTCCTGTTCCTGAGCAAACCCTTATTTATTGATGAAAATAAGGAAAGTGTTTCTCACATTCCTCCACCCTGTGCCATCCAAAAAAAAGGCACCAGTCAGAGCAGGAATCTTCTGGTTTCAAGTCACCTTTTGAAGCTCAACAGAGGGGATGCTGGTGCTCTCCCAGACCAGCCATGACACATAATCTCTCCTCTGAGCCTTGGCATTGCACCAAGGCTTCTCTCTTGTGGATTACATCCAACTCTTCTCCACTGGAACACATCTGGAAGGCATCCTGAGCAGAGGGCCAGACCACCTGAGCTGGGTTTGATTCATTTGGAGAAGAAACAAGATCCTCTTGCATAACTGGGCTCCTCGTCTTATCTGAAAGGTTAAGCCCAGTTGCCTTTTGGAGGAAACACATTTCAGCAGTTTACTTTTAGAATTTCTATTTTTTTTATTGGTATCCAAATCTTTGAACTGTGGGCTGTAGCTGAATTGACTGGAAGATTGACACTTTGAGGCCTGATAATTCATTTGTCTTCTTTTAGTTTGTTCTATAAGGATTGCTTAAGTTTTTTGTGAAATCCTGTCATAATGCTGGAGGGTTTTGTGCTGTGAGTTTGCATTTTGTTAAGCGAAATAAGTATTTAAACCCTCTTGCCAGAAAGACTTAATAATTTGTGATAAAACCCTTATTAACAGCACAGAGGTCAGGCATTTCTTGTAGTTGATGATCAGGTTTCTGCACATCAGGGTGAATTTTGGTCCACTCTTCTTTGCAAATGACTTTTGAATCATTCAGATTTGGTGGATGTCACTTGGCAACTCTGAGCTCCAGCTCTCTTTATAGGTTTTCTATAGGATTGAGTTCTGGAGACTGGATGGACCACACCATGACCTTGATATGTTTCTTCTTTAGCCATTACTTTGTTGTCTTGGCTGGATGTTTTTGGGGCATTATCCTGTTAGAAGACCCATCCACCACCAATTTTAAGCCTCCTGGTGGAGGGAAGGAGGTTCTTAGCCAGGATTTGACGGTGCATGGCACCTCCCATCCACACGGTGAAGTAGTCCTGTGCAGTCCTGTCTGTGGAAAACACCCCCATACCATAATGTTTCCACCTCCATGTTTGACAGTGGGGGAGGATGTTGTTGGCAGCATTTGACGTCCTCCAAACATGTCGGGTTGAGTCGATGCCAAAGGGCTCAGTTTTGGTCTCATGTGACCACAGCACCTTCTCCCAATCCCTCTCTGAATCATGAAAGTGTTTGTTGGCAAACTTTTTTTAATAGTCCATTACGGTCTTGTGCAGGTCTACAATCTTCTTCCTTAAATCCATTGAAATCTCTTTAGGCTTCCCCATGTTGGAGAGTTTGGAGTCTGACTTACTAATTCTGTGGCTAGGTGTCTTTTCTACAGATGATTAGTTCAAACAGGTGTCTTCAAGGTGACAGGTTGATCAGGAGAGTTTAACTGGCCTGTGTAAACCAGGACTCTTGGTTACTAGGGGATCAAAAAAAAATTTCTCTCAGGGCTCAGAGGTAAATAAATTTATATGTCTTCTTTAAGTTGAATTCTTGATTTTTCTATCTCTCACTGTTCAAATTAACCTACCAGTACGATAACAGACCGTCAATTTCTTTTAGGCGGGCAAACCCACAAATTTAGTGAGGGATCAAATGTGGTTAACAGTCTAAAGAGAATTCGCGGAGATGTGAGTTAGTGCTAGGGTTGTGCCGATGGACGATTCCATCGTGATGGGTGACTGACCTCACGATGGAGAGACACCATCCGCCCCAAAGCCGCTGTGTGAGCTGACGGTCCGAGCTCTGCCTGGACACACACTTTTAGACCCGGTTCTGAGTTCGGTAGCTCGTTTCCCTAGAGCTGCGGGACGGATCACAGTCCTAAGTCTCCCACACATATCGCACACGTAACAAAGCATCCCCCCTTCCCCTCAAACACAAAGCTGTAAGTCCGCGCTCCACCAGTCCACTTGACTAATTAAGTGCGGGAGTGGACCACTTCTTTTCTATTTTGTTTGTTACTTTTTTTGTTAAAGTCACTTCCCTCAGTTTATCCTGGATCATCGCGGATGAGTCATTAGTTGGGAAATAAAACAAAAAAGTAATAAAGTAAAGTAAAAATTAGAAATACCCCCCCCCCCCCGACGATACCATCGTCCATCCCGATGGTTTACTGCAAACATTGTCAACTGCCAATTTAAGGGACATCGCCCAACCCTAGTTAGTGCAAAATCCAGAACTGATTTATCTTCAGCACCCAGAACTTTTGGTGGAAAATGATTCAAATAATACTACAGTAAACAGTTGAGTGTTTCGAGGGTGAACATGTTTTGACTTCTACAGATATTTTTGTCTCTCACTAGCAGTTTTCCCACAGCTTTCTCAGCAAAAACAAAAGATGCATCTGGTAAACCACTGTGGCTCCTTCCTACTGAGATGTAACGGCTCTGAACTGCTGTGTCCACCATTCCAGCAGAATTTTTCGTCTGTATTCCGCTCAGTAATGGAAACATGTGGCTAATAGGAGGTGGGAATAAAGGCTAATGCTGTTGTGCAACAGTGCAATTCACACAAACTGTGTGCACCAGAACACAAAGCTTCAGAAGAACAAGTTGTGTGATCAAGTCTTGCTCAGAGTTTGACTGTTGAGGCTTCAAAAGGTTCTCGTTAGAACTTAAATGTGTTTTTTTTTCTCCAATTAAAAAGGCTGATAAGATGACCTGACAATAAGTGTCATGTCTGCTGCTCTTTGCTGGAGTTTCCAGATGTTTCATCTGACTGGTACAAACGCACACAGTTTACACACGTCCCACTTGCTGGCACACCGGACCAGCTGTCCTGACAACACCTGCAGGAGTGCAGCACAGAGCCCGACAAAGGAGGCTTTCTTCCTAGTGACGTAGTCGTCCTGAAGCCAAAAGCAGTCACAGGGGAGCTGCTGTCTTCTGTGGGCTCCTTGCAGTCTGAAGCACACAGATCTGCTCTCAGCTTATTGATGAGGCTCCTTTTTAATTTTTTTGTTGTTGCAATTATTCACGTGATTATTCTTCTTAGATTAAATTGCGGTTAGATGACTTGGCTGGTGTTTAAATCCCTGCTGTTGTCTTATGAGGCCGCAGAAATTGTGTTCAAAATCTTATTTTAGAATATAAAAATCTTTATTTAATGCTTTAATACAGAGTATCCAGGTTTTTTGACACCATCTTCTGCTCCGTTTTAGTGTCTCTTTTTTTTTTTTATCTCTACAAAGACTTTAGCATGCCTCCTTGTGACAGACCGGTTTAACACTTCCGTGTCACGCAGAACAGATGATTGAAAGGTAGGCGGAGCCTCTCGGAGCGGACAGCATTTTGACGTTTGTCTCTGGCGGATCTGACTAATTGGATTGACCTCCTTCCTGATCTCAGCGTGCGGCTTAGCTTCACAGCTATGGTTGTGCTCAGTCATCCGCCTCACCTGACTGCTTTCCACTTCCACAAATCAGCTGAGAGTTAGGAAACACTTGGATTGGAAAACTGAGCTACATATGGAAGAGTTTGTCCTCAGCACTCTAAGTCTTGCAATGATTCAGTTCGGTGTGTGAACAGAAATTCAAATTATTAAAGTGAAGACAAGAAAATCACTAAAGCAAACAAAAAAACCCTAAAACCCAACAATTTGTTTTGGTATGACTTGTAGTTAAATGAATAAAACAATAGTAAAAATGTATTTGGTTAACTTCATGTATACCTATGATGATGTGTCAGAATAATCATGAATTATGGAGTGATTGGTTCGTAGGTATAGAGTATCTAAGTCTCTAAGTTTGTAAGTTAGCTGTTTCTGTTCTTAGCAGAAGCACAACGGACATGATCATCTTTCAAGTGTTTTTTTTTAATATATATATATTATTTGAAGAAAACATATTAGGAAAGTCTGTAGTTTCTGGTATATTTTACCTAGGAGAAAAACACATTTTCATAAAGAACAGTTCTGTACAATTTCTTTGTGAAATTCTTTTAATAGGAGTTTAGTCAATTGTATACTACTATCCTGCAGTTGTGGTTTACATAAACATATTTTATTCAAGTTTTTTACTCAGAAAAAAACAACTCCCATGTTGAGGGTTTCAATGTGTCATCACAGCAAAAATCTGTTTACTTGACCTTGAACTTTTGAAAACTTGTCCTTGGAGATAAGATAGACGGCAGCTTCACATTACTTCATGCAGAGACCAGGACTATTAAAGGCCGTTCAGTTTTCTTTTGGCCACCTTACAGAGCAAGCATGTTGCTTAGATGGCTATCAGTTACTAATGCGTGTCATTATTTATCTTTATATTCCCCTGCTTCATTTTGGCCTCTTCCACTCTGGGATGAACCAGCAACAGTCTCATCTGACGGAGACTCATTTCCTGACATGGGAGTATTTATGACCCAATTATGATTTGCTTTGTATCACCCGTAACACTTTATAGCAGCTTCTTGTGTGTTCACACGGTGAACTGGGACACGAGTCCAGGCTTTCCAGGACACCGTGCCCCGCCACTCACTCCCACTCACTATTGCATTCCATCTCACTGTATGGCAGCCAGATTTGGGAAACATCTTCCTACTTGTCAAGTATTTCCTCCCTTACTGCTGATGTCTGCTCTGACTCTGGTGTCCACATTTCAAAAGTCCATCGCTGACAGAAACTGTTTTTGTTTGTTTCAGCTAAAACTAGGATGTTGTACAGAATTAAAAACCTACTACAGGCTTTATTTTGGAGTTTATTCTGCCTGTTTTCCTATTTTTATGTCTGTAGGCGTTGGCTCTTGTGGATTCTCCCTCACTAATCTAACAGCATGTTTTAAAACTTCGCCAAAGTAAAAGCCTTTTACTGCAGCTCAAAGGGATTTTTTAAATATGAGCTTTTTTGTTGTTTTTTTATTTGAAATTGTATTTGATGAAAGAATCAGTTTTTCAGTTTTAGCTGCAACCAGAAAAAAATCCTTCCTGGTTTCCTAAGAGCAGTTATTTAGCAGGCTCTCCAAGCACGTTACACACAATGGGAATTTCAAATTGACTGAGTTTTTGTGGAGTGGGTTGAATTAGTGTTTGTTCTGAAAGATAGGCCTGTTTTCCCAATGACAGAGCACATTTACTTATCTCTGGTCAAACACGTCCTGTACAGGCCGGCAGACTGATGGATCGCTCTACCTGCCACGGTCATCAAAGCTCTGTTCATCCTGGAACGTCAGCCTTTAAAAAGGTTCATGAAATGACTACGATTGGTACAAAAGTAAAAGAAGGTGCATGTTTTGGCTTTGATGTTTTCAATAAAACCCAGATGCTTCCACAGTGGTCTGGTTTATTTGACAAAAAGAGCAGTTTGTGAGTCATTTCTCTTTCTTTCTTGAGCCTTAAATCTTCAGAACTAAACGTACATGGTGATAGGTCGGTTTTGTGATGAGGATCACACTGGAGTGAAGAAGAATGCTGCATCAGGTGCAAAACCTAAAGACCACCTCGATCATCTTTTAATCTGTTTTAAAAGTGTTCCCAGTGGTCTTTTAATTATGATTATGCTGTTTTTAGGCAAAATCAAGAAATCTGTCATTTTTTAGGACAAAATTCATGTAAAGACCCGTCAGCTGAAACCGTCAATGGACGTCTGCGCACATCGAATGACAAACGCAAGAAGCACTTATGACCCACAAATATATCAAGAAAGACCAAAACTTCATGGAAAATGTTCCAAATGTGCATATATAGTGGCTGTGTGACACAGGTTAAGATTAATGCTTTTTAAAGAACATTTTTGTAGGTTAACAGGTTTTTTTATTACAACTGTATGTTGAGTTTTCCTCTTCTGTTTGTCTATGATTGCATTCGTTCTCTAGAAACGCAACCACTTGGGTGTCTGTTTGTGAACATCTTACTTCCTTTTTAGTCATTTTCTTTTTTTGGAGAGTTTTTGATAACAAAAGACTGTTTTGGTATTAGGAATGCACTGATCTGACTTCCAATCTCCACATCTGCTCATAAAACACAGCAGATGTTCAAGAACGAATATCTTTTCCTTTATTCTTTCCGTTTCATTTTCATGATGTTGTTTGTCACTTCTGGAGTTTTCCTTATTCTATTCAGTTGTAAAATCTCTTGATCTGCTGTTTGGAGACTGTTTATCACTATTTACATGCCTAAATGAAATGAATGTTGTTTTAGAAACCCTTGTGCCTTTGTTCAGCTGAGGTTTGGATTTCACTGCAACAACTAAGGCGGCTTCCTCTCATATCAGAAGTCTCCTTTTGTCCCTGCTGCTCTGTTCAAGATCCTCACAGGAAGTAGGAGATGCCTGTTGCTTTTAGCCTTTACAGCGTATTGGTTTGTCTGTTAGGTCTCCCACTTTTGCTGGGATTTAGTAACGTGGGGCATTTAGTGCGACTAACGCAAAGATTTAAGAAGCCTGCAGTATGTAGAACTGTCATTTTGGAAAGATAAATGCATCATCAGCACCATTAAAAAAGGATATTCACAGCAAATCAAGTCAGAGGAACTGATTCTAAAGTGACTTGTTCAAGCACACCTATTCTTGTACATTATTCAAATTCTTTAAAAATAAAATTCAAATTCAGCCTAGATGGTGAAACCGTCTTCTCACAATTGTTGTCCAAGTTGCTCCCTAACCCTAAAGTCCATGACATAAAATCCGTCTATTTTTCCAAAGAAAAGATTGTCGTTCACTATCCAAACTGCTCTTAACTGGAGGCGCAGACGTCCTGAAAAGTATGAGGGGCCGTATAAGACATTATTTATTCTGAACCATTCACATTCATACATTCTTGCTCTCACAGTCATATATACTCTCTTTCGCATACATATATTCTCTTACGCATCCATATATTCTCTCTCTCACATTCATACATTCTTGCTCTCACAGTCATATATACTCTCTTTCGCATACATATATTCTCTTACGCATCCATATATTCTCTCTCTCACATTCATACATTCTTGCTCTCACAGTCATATATACTCTCTTTCGCATACATATATTCTCTCACGCATCCATATATTCTCTCTCTCACATTCACACATTCTTGCTCTCACAGTCATATATACTCTCTTTCGCATACATATATTCTCACTTGCACATCCATATATTCTCTCTCTCGCATGCATATATATTACTTTACACATACATACATTCTCACTCTCATTGTCACTCTTAAAAAAGAATGTATGTATGTGAAAGACAAGTATATATGAACATGTGAGGAAGAGTTTATATGTGTGTGTGAGAGAGGAGTATGCATGAAACGGAAGTGACTTTGGATGAAAAGGAAGGCACTTTGAATGAAAAGGAAGGCACTTTGCATGAAACGGAAGGCAGATGATTTCTCGTGCTCTGATTGGACGAGAGGCCGCCACCTCCCATTTTGAACAGACGCTAACACGAACCAATAAGAAGGCCATCGGAACCTTAAGAAATATTTTATCTTCACCTCAAGTGGTCACAAATCTGTCTGCATCTCTAGAGACACAAAGGAATGTCTCAAATACCAATAATGGTAATAGAAGTGCCACCGAAACAGAGAATCCGTATCCACCTTCTTCCTAGCCCCCATGAGCCTTTGCGTGAATTATGGGCGACACTTCCTGTAGACGCTGGAACACGCATTTACATTAAAACAAATTCCTCTTGTTTTCGATCCATAACTACATATAAATGTGGGAAAACCAGCTGTCATTTCTTAAAAAAGGCAACGGTGAGGTGGAGATGAAATATTTGTTAAGGTTCCGATGGCTGCAGGACCCCCGTGGCTACTTCTTGCCGGTTCGTTTTTTTTTTTTAAATAAACTTTATTAACAATATCTTGCACATACAAAATACCAAACACAAAACTCCACTGTGTGCAAAATACAATCTTCACGTTCGCCATGAGAATGAACAAAAAAAACATAATGATAACCATGTAAAACAGGTTATGCAAAAAGAAAACAAAAATAATAAGGCAAAGGAATCTGTTAGTTTCAGGAGAGACCATGTTTCAACTGTTCTGACAGCTTTTTTGTTAGTGGAAGATTTAATACTGTTCACATACAAAACCATTTCTTTCTGAAAAACATAAAACACGTTTTTTTTGTTGGCATATTTACACTTGTGTATAAAGTATTTAGCCATAATTATAAGTAAATTAACTACATATATTTTTTCTGCATTAAGTCTTTCTTGTGTAAAATATCCAAAAATAATATGCTCGTAAAATAATCTATAATCTTCACATAGATGAGTTCTTATAAAATGTATCACATCTTTCCAAAATAGTTGAGTGAAAGAGCAAAACCAAAAAAGATGAGGCACAGTTTCTGGTGAGGAATGACAGAATGAACAGTTTATGTCCAGATCTTTTTTAAACTTAGTAAAGAAATGTTTCACTGGATAAAATTTGTGAAGAATTTTGAAAGAAATTTCTCTGATTTTATTGGTGATGAAATACTTTTGTGGCAGGGTCCAAACCTTTTCCCACTGAATTCTACATCCAAAGCTGTTCCAGTATGAGATAACATACGGTTTTGTGGCAATCTCATTTTGAAACAGAGAACAGATACTTTGATTATTCCTGCTAGCTGAAAAACATACCTTTCCACACCACAAGTCTGTTAATTTGGGATTTCTTGCTGGTTCATGTTAGCGTCTGCACTGTAATCCCTAGCGAGTTGACTGAACTTAAAAATTATTGTGTAACAGATTACGCAACAGTTAAGTTATATTATTAAAACTTTTAAGTTAACATTTATTAAAATTCATATTGTCAGTTGGCTTGCATTTGTATTATTTCATATAAAAAATATTAAGATTCCTCAACTTATAAAAGAGAGATTATTTACTTAAAGTTTTTAATATTTTCCAACTAAAAAACGCTTTAACTAACTATATTTTTATATTACTCAACTCATAAAATATGTAAAATTCACTCAAATGCTTTATAAATTCTTTAACTCATTAAATGTGTAGCATTGAAAATATTTAAAATTCTTCAGCTTAAAATGTATTCTAAACAGAGATATTGATACTGCCCCACTACATTTTAAAGGCTAACATTGATAAAAACCAACAAACGTGAAGGCCACACAATATTGATTGCATAATACACTTTTTTTAATTGCTCTTTAAAAAAAAAGCACAAATATCAAGAGGATGAAGAAACAATAAGTGCAATAAAACTGCATTATAAGAGTGCCACACAACATATTGACAAAAAGAGTTGGTTTTGTATTTTACGGCAAAAAAAGCAAATGATCACAACAAAACACATTAGTTACATAACACTTAAACCAACAAATAGTCCATTCTGGAAGACTCACTCAACGAAACATTCTTCAGCGTCAATAAAGGTCCTTTCAGTGGTTTGCTGTCCTCAAGGCTCAAGACAGCATTCTGAATAAATATGAAGGCAAGTTTAAGTTTTTTGGGGTGCTGTAGGTCCAGAGCATAGATGTCCCCGAAGAGTTAGAAGAGATTAGTCAGCCAGATGTGTGGGACCACTGACGGCAGCATCCGGAGCGTCACCACGACAACTGAGAAGATACCCACAGAAGTGTCTGTGAGGTCTGGTATTCTGGAAATTACAAAACAAAAAACACAGATGAGTTCAGACCCTCAAAGATATTCATCACACTAATGTCCAAAACTGACATTCCTGCCATCTGTCAATGGGAATCTTTTCATGCTAACATTCTGTTAGCTTTTAATCAACTGGCTATGATGTTTTAAGGACCAACTCCAATTAAAATTGTGTTTTTAAAAAGTTCTTTAGCATTTTTCTGAAGGAGGACATTTATAAAATAATTTAAGACTAAAGCTTCATTTTTCTTTATTCAAATAATGATGGATAAGGAGCAGAAAAAGGTAAACGAAAATGTTCCCACTCCTTCCAATCAGGAGTCCCTGATGTTCGTCTCATCTTCCATCTCATTTTTAAAACCATTTAAAAATATCACTCAGTTTACAAACTACAAACAATTGCCCTATTTATTATGTCACTCAATAAAATCTCAATCAATATTAAAGGATTAGTGAAAACCATTGACAGGGAGTCGTGTGCACTTACTGTACAGGTCTTGAAGAAGTTGGAGGCATCTTCATGCAGATAAACAGGAAGTGCAAGGAGGACAAGTGCCCGTCTCATGTTCACGTCACGCTGGTCCTAAAAGAATAAAAAGAAATATCCATTACCTTTGAAGCAAATGCAGAGCAAACACTTCCAATATTTATTTAAGGAACTTTAAGAAATAATAAAATGATACCTTTTCTAGATGTTTATTTCTAGTAAGAGGACAATACAGTGTTCATGGCATGATCCACTTCAGGTCAAAGACCCAAAGTCATTTTTAAGGCAAGTTACACCTTGGCTTCTTACAGCTGTTTACAAATGATTTGTTATCCGTTTTTGAATTATGCACATTAGAAATTCACCTGGAGGTCATAAATCCTAACCAAGCTGGCCAGTTCCTGTCTGTTTTGGTGGACTTAGTCTCAGAAAAGGGCAGCTTTAAGTTACACAAACATGTAAAAACTGCACAATTTCCTCTGACTGCATCTACTCTACATAAATCCATTTCAGATCTTGACAGATGAGTTTTCATGGTTTCAAATGATGGAATGGTGCTAATGCAACATCATTTTATTATTGTAATATACTGTCATAAAGACATGACAATATTCCAAAGTGTCTCCACATACATGGCAGTGGAAACACTTTGGAATATTGGCTATGTAGTACTGCAGTATTATATGTAGTACTGCATAGTGCCAAAGTAACAGAACACAACTTGCACCTCCATTCCATTGTGCCACCTTCAGCCTGCAATCTAAATATGTTTAGTTCAAATGTAAATAATTTCAGCTCTATTTAGACCTTTGGCTAGTTAAAATGTGCATAAATGTTTCCATGCTGCCGTATAAATCTAATAATGGTAATAGTTCAGGATGAATATATTAAATAAGTATAAAACTCACCCACTGACACCTCTTTTCTGGTGAAATGGTGACTTTCTGGTGAACTTTCTGAAGTTCAGTTTCTGAAGTTCAGTATCTGAAAAAGTCCAAAAGAGATTTTTCAATGTTAAAAAATGTTTCAATTATATTCTGATCAAAAAACATTTATTGCACTACACAACCTATTGCATTTTTTGTTTTTTTAAAATAGCTCTAGACAAATAATTGATCAGGAGACAAGTTACCTGGCTGGCCTTGGCGTCTACCTGAGGTGAAACACTGAACACTCTGTAGTTCGGTACCTGAACACAACACGAGCACGTTGATTAATTTATTTTTACAAAAACCTTTTTTATAACGGAGATCAGTGATTTATAAAAGCTTAAAGCTGCATTCAAAACCCAATGCTTCCATGTAGCAACCAGGCTTAAAACTGTTGGCGGTAGCTCCTCCCACACAACCGTTAGAGGCTTTGAGTGACATTTTTGGACAAATGTCCAGCAGCAAACTTTAGCCACAGACAGAGGCCTCCAACGCGAATTTCACACGCGGATCATGTTTAGTGTGATTGCAGCATAAGAGATCATTTCTACCTCTGAAAAAAAAAAAACCTCATCACTGTCGTAACTTACGGGCAGAAAATAATGCATTTTGGGTTTGGCTCGCCATACGTCTGCTAATATGACAAACTAATCATGTATGCATTGCCACATTAAGCTCTAAAACAATCGTAACACACATATGTTTAAACAACAGTAAACCACATTTACGGTAGTATAAGAGCATTCTTAAAGCATTCATTCAAAATAAACCATGAACGATACTTACCAAATTAAATCAGGGCTGAAGACAAGACGGCACCATCAGCGATGAGGCGGATGAAAAAAAACCCGAGGTTGGGGCGTCTTGAAGCGGGACGAAATCGCAACGCTTTGCAGAAAAATAAAATGCTCGACTTTCAATTTCAAACGTCGCTTACTCGCATTCGGCAAATCCAACATGGCCACCTGAGCTAACGTAGAGAAAACGAAAGACCCTCCCACCAGTACGTGATGACGTCATGACGCTACTTCAGGGATCTTAAAATTTTTGAGTGCTAGATACAAATAAGCTTTAAAATATTTAGCACTGTTAAGTTAAATTTGAAAAAATCTTGATAGAGCTTAATACTTTATAGTTGAATCAACTACAAAATGACATTTAAGTTGTGTAACCTTAATAGTTATGAGTCAGTACAAGTGATAGGGTTTAGAGGGTGTTCAAAATGGGAGGTGGCGGCCTCTCGTCCAATCAGAGCACGAGAAATCATCTGCCTTCCGTTTCATGCAAAGTGCCTTCCTTTTCATTCAAAGTGCCTTCCTTTTCATCCAAAGTCACTTCCGTTTCATGCATACTCCTCTCTCACACACACATATAAACTCTTCCTCACACGTTCATATATACTTGTCTTTCACATACATACATTCTTTTTTAAGAGTGACAATGAGAGTGAGAATGTATGTATGTGTAAAGTAATATATATGCATGCGAGAGAGAGAATATATGAATGTGCAAGTGAGAATATATGTATGCGAAAGAGAGTATATATGACTGTGAGAGAAAGAATGTATGAATGTGAGAGAGAGAATATATGGATGCGTAAGAGAATATATGTATGCGAAAGAGAGTATATATGACTGTGAGAGCAAGAATGTATGAATGTGAATGGTTCAGAATAAATAATGTCTTATACGGCCCCTCATAGAAAAGCTCTGTGAGGTTTATTGAATCTTCTTTTTCCTCAGGTCTTACTCTCCTTGCCTCTCTGCGTCCCCTTTTGTTTTATCCCTCTGCGTGCCTCTCATCTACTCCATCTCATTACAGCAGGAAAACAGTGCACCATTGTCTACTCTTCCATGTCCCAGAAAAGTTGGGGCTGAAACCAGAAGCCCTCTGATCCAGTTTTCCCTGTCCGTTTGTGCCCCTATTGGTCTGAGGAAATTAGTTTTCTTAGATCGTGTGCGCACATTACCCCGAATCTCTTTCTAATGTGAGGTAGGGTCAAAAGTTCATTACAGGTTTGGTGCTTTGAAAGTGGTGTCGTGACGGAGCGCAGCAAGAATGAGGTGAAGGGCTGCAGAACAGAATAGAGTCTGTTCGTCTGTGGGAGAGGTGGCATTGTGTCAAAGGCATCTTAACAATGTTTGAAATAGATCCCGCAAGGCAAGAGTTGAGCATTTCTATCTCCAACCGTGTCTCCACTCATTCTTTTTAAGTGGCAGGTGGAGTTCTGAATGAGCTGTCTGCTGTTTATCTTTGCTCCTGACACTTGATGTGGAAAATTTGAAGTAAAGGAGGAAACGGAAGTCGTTCAAAATCACCTGGTAGATCCATGAACATCCTGCCTGAAGCCAAAGTGTGATTCGCAGAAAAAGAAGCGCAGGAATGTTGTCCAACATCATTTGAAAAAAAGAGAAAAAAAATGATGCTGGATGTCCAACTCCGTTTCGGAAAAACCCAAAGCCTGATATCATCTGCCTTGAAGTTTTTTGGGGATTATTTTGGAAATGAAGTTTGTCTATTTTCCTCAGCATGTTGAGTTATTATCCAAAGCGTCTGCTCTGTGTCCCGCACTGTTCCTGTGTAGTTTCTGGCAGCCTAAATCTCATGTATTGTTTTCTTTGAGCGCTCTGTTCTGTGTCGTTGCTGAGATCTTGTGATCCAGTGAGTGGTTTGATCCTGCAAGCGTGAATAGAAACGGGCGAAACGGAGCAGATGTCATCCCGTCTGGATGAGTGCGAGTTTTAAATCAGCGAGTGTCTGAAAGAGCTCGGCCTGCAGACGGAGTTGACCACCGTTTTTTTTAACCCTTTACTCTTAAAGTCCAAAAAGCGTTCCCTGGTCTTTTAGTTATGATTTTCAATTTTTGACTTAATCAAAAATCCTGAAACAATTCTTAGAAACAAAGTTCTGCCTTTAAGTCATTTTACAGACTACAGAAAAAAAGAACAAAAAATTCTAGAACAGTTTCTGCAGAGCACCAGAAGATCGTTAGTAGCTCATCTTTGAATTGTGGGTGGGAGTGTTGGCACAGAATACCCCGCCCCTATTCCCCTCACCATTGTTGAGTTAAATTAAAACAAAACAAAATATAAATACATTTTGCTAATGTGTGGCTTTAATGTTTTTATTTCTTAGCTTAGTTTGGTTTAAACTGCTCTTTTTTTCTCAGATGTCGATTATAAAAGCAGTATACGCCTTGTTGCGTTTGCATATTAGCAATTTCCTCCAAAATCTTGTTCTTTTTGTCATGCAGTTCCTCATACAGCCTCAGGATCACTAAGCTGTTTTCTGTCAAGAGTTTATGCACAAGTCCCCCATTCATCGGGCAACCCGGGAAATTCATTAGCTAATTTTAAGGTGGGGCGACTTGTGTGATTTTGCGCTGAGGGGGTTCTCAGTGTCAGGAATGCAGCTTTTCTCCACCCGTCATGTCCAAATCGGAGAGGTTTAAATAATCCAAGCAGTGTCTGAGGTCTAAGAAGAGCTTGAGATTCATGATCATTTTTTTATTAGGCCTGCCTTTCATCTGCATTACCGTGACTAATGTTGACTTCCTTCTCACTAGCGCTGCAGGACTCAGTCAGATTCTTCAGTTAAGTTTAGCAGAGATCTCCTTTATGTGAAGAGGTTTTGTTTGTTGTGTTGTCTTGTTACTGTGGTTGTGTTCATTCTCCAACATTTTTCCTTATCAGTTGATTACATTTTCGTTGCATGGATTTGCATTTGAGACTAAGTAAACTGATCATAGGGGTTGTGAAACCTTAACTTCTCACTTTGATGCTCAGGAAGAAATTCACACAAATCCCTTTTTTTCGTGTCGTGTGACTTTTTTACAAGAGAAAAATTAAAGTTGAACGTTTTTGAAGCCTTCATGTGGGACAGTTTTTTATCCCTAAATTAGCATTTATATCATATTTATTACATGCATTCCTGAACCCCCTATCTCATTGACATGATCCAACCTTTTCTTAAAAACTCATTGTATATAACTTGTTTCGTGTTTCCTGCTCTGCAGTTCATCATCAGTCCACTAGGGGCAGTAGAAGGGCTTTTCTTGCTTAATACAAAATGGCTGCATACATGAAAACTCAAAAACACTTTTGGTGGGAAAAGTTTTGCTACTTTCCTGAACTTTGTGGTGAGGAAAACCCGTCTGTTGTTCATTTTTTGAAATGACTACTTGCTGAATTGAATATAAAATGTGTCGATCATTTCTTTATATTTCATTTGCAGCATGTTAAAAACCCGAGGATCGAATTACTGAACGTATTATCCTATCTTTATCTCATAAAAACATGATATTACAGATTTTTGTGGATTTTATCAAAGGTTTAAAAAAAAAAATCTTAATTCTAAAAACTTTAAACCTTCTGTAAACTCTTCACTGTCGTGGGCTTTACGGGTTAATAAAAAAAAGAAGAAAGACTCCAGTTTGTCGTGTCAAAGTTTTTCATTGTCAGGATTTTCTCCAACAGCTGTGGTTCCGTTTAAAGTCTAAAACATTTTTTTTTAATGTTTTTGGCTTGGAGTGGTCACTCTAGCGTTTTCTTTTTTCCCTTGTGGGTGACCACAGTGCTCTGGCCAGTTTGGCCCCACTTGTAAGATTACAAGGGCCATGTTGGTGAATTGGACCCTGGAGAATGTTATCTGCCCACACACACGCTGTGATGCATGCTGGCCCAAGTCATCACCCCCGTTACGCTGTTGTTGACATCCTGTCGGAGTAGAGCAGGGAGTGACTCAGCACAGCCATGAGGATGTGAATGTGCAGAGGTCAAATGACTAACATCTCTTTGAATTGCTCTGAACACTTCTCTTAAAATGACTCATTTCTATTAAGAGGGGGTCAGAAGGAGGCTCTTTTCATTTACAGAGGCACGGGAGAATTCCAACAAAACCACTATTTGTGTGATTCGAATGAGTTTGTGAGCACAAGCCTTTGTGGAAATCTTCTAAAAATGTGTGGCCCTTTAAGCAGATGCTGGCTGGCTAAAACGGCCTTTTCTGAGTTTAATGAAGCTCCTCTTCATCAGAGCAGCGCGTGACTCCTCTGCGCTCAGGAAGCTGCTAATGAAGTCAGCCACACAAAATTAAACATTGTGGGACAAAATGTGTGTAGAGGAGCCGCTACTCCCTGCACTGAGGCAATAAATGACTGCTTCCTGTTAAAGAGGAAAACTAACATGTTTCTTAGAAACAAAAGTTCTGCCTATGAGTCGGTTTACAGATTACAAAAAAATCTGTCGTCAGATTTCTAGTCTTTTCGTTGGGCCCATGTTGGATCACTGAATGTTAAGTTGCAGATACAATACTGAACTTGAATTGAAGTCAAACGTTTTTTCTCTCTCTAAAAAATCGATATTAGCAATCATAATTCTTGACACCATTTTTCTTTTCCACTTTTTACTATCACATGTCCCCCACCAACAGTTGGAAGAAGCTTGGTACAAATCTCCTAAATCTTGCTTCATGGTTTTTTTTTTTCCACACCTCAATTTGTATAAATGAAACACTTGGTGTCGTATAAATCGAGCCGGGCACAAACCGCAATTATTCATTCCTTCTCGATCAATTTCGAAATGATTGGGACTTTGTAAATGAAAGGGGACGTCATCCATTCATTACCACCCAATTCAAGTCCCTGATTGGTCAAAGTTTGGTTTAACTTTCAACGCATGTTCAATGGCCATGTGTTTAGTCTGTAGAGCCCAAAATCAGTTGTAGAAACCATCCATACCAACGAGTGATGGCAAGAGTTCAAAAAGCGTATGCATGTTTACATTTATTGACATAGACTTTTCATTGTTGGAATGAACATTGCCCAGGGTGGTTTTAACGTAGCTTTAGTCACAACTGCCTTTGTCCAGAACACACAGGCAGGTATCCCACACAAAATGGTGAACCCATAGAATAAAAATGTCAGTTGGCATTCTTCTCCATGGGCATGGTGCAAGCAAGAGGTCGTGGCAAACACTGATGCCAAACGCAAGAGTAAGGGTGAAATAGGTGAAACACAGGGGTGTTCTACACATATTTTCATTTTTCTAACACCCTCCCCCCCAAATCCTACACAGTGCTTTCCATGTCACTGTTAAAATGAGACAGAGCGTAGTTTGTGTGGGCGTGCTATGGGCAACTTGCGTTTTACATGCACACTCTGTGTCGTGCAACATTTGAACCCAGTCAACAAGGGCCAGTACTCTCACCTTACTACTCCATGAGTGCATTCCACTTATATTATCCTTTCAAATACTTCAAGATACACTTTACCACACACAACAATGGTACATTCCATTTCCATGACGTCCCTTAAGGTGGTCGTATGAGCCTCAAGGCAACTACGAGTCACACCTGCACGCCCTTTAACATGCGACTGCTCTTGTCTATGACTCTCCGCGGGCCCTGGACAACCAAAAACCTGCAGCACCGTGTGTCAACCCCCCTCACAGGTTTTGGTCAAAATTACATTAAAAAAAAAAATTACAAACAAACTGAAAGTGTGAAAAAGATGGATCTTCAGTTTCTCTTATAACAGTTTGTCTGTGTTTCCTCTGTGCTGAACATGAAGGGGTTGTCTGGTAGCCTTGACTATGGATTTGTTTTCCAAGTCTGGTTCTTACTTTGTTAAATATTTTTTTGTGTAGGACGCTGTTGCAGTTTGGTTCTGCCCCCTTCTCAGTAGCAGTTACAGTCTTTTCATTTTGTGGCTTTTATTGTGAAAAATTACGTTGCTGCTGTTCGGAAAATGCCCCAAAAGTCTGAAATGACTGCTAAGCTGTAGTGTGATAACCTTCAGAGCCTGTAGTGTTCAGACAGCTGGTTCTCAGCAGTGATTTAAGGCTCTGTTCTGCTTTTCTTTTAATGTTCACGGGGAGAAAGTCCAAACTGTCAGAGATCAGCTGTGGATATGTCGGCTTCTGTCAGGTGATTTGTGCCTTACTGGCTCTGATGTGGAGCTTGCCAAGTGTGCCGAGGATAAACAGAGCCTGTTTTAAAAACGTCTGTTTAAACTTTGTTCTTTTTCACCAGAAGCAGATGGAGGATTCTGCAGTGTTAGAACGTAGATCAGTGTTTCAGCCGTTCTACATCCTGCTTCCAGAACCCCGGTGATGTGTGTTAACAAAAGTACCGTCAGGTCTGACCAGGAGTGCCTTCACATGTGGCTTTGGAATCACTGGTACCTGGTTTTTATTATCTGTCTACAAACTAAAGGCCCGTACACACCGGGACGAATATTCGCCAGGCGTTATTCGCCAGCGTTTTTCGCCACGTTTTTTGTGTTCACACCCAGGCGATTTTCGCTGACGATGAGTGGAGTGAACATGCAATTTCATTCCCTGACATTAGATGGCGCTTAATGTAAAACAGAAATACTCCTGTACACAAGGTGGCGCTGCGCAACTTTACGCTTCTTAAAGTCGCTTTTCACTCAGAAGAAGAGAGCAAGTACTTACACGCTTGTCAGAATCAAACAAAGAAAACATGAATATTTCAAGCACCAGTAGCTCCAACTGGTACTTGGTTCGGGGATGTTTTAGAATGTCCGTCATTATTGCTTCGCGGCTGTGTAGACGCTACTTGGCGTCTATCTTCTTCGCTGGTATGTGTGCTCAGCAAGGCAGTTTTGTGTTTGAGCGCCCCCAAGTTGTGTTTTACTGTAACTTCAGAAGCTCCAGACACGTGAGCAAAAGCGCCATTCTCATTGGTCGAGTAGATTTCGACGCGACGCGTCGAAAAAAAAAAACGAACCCGAGGCGTTTTTTTTTCTGACGCTTTGTCGCGTGGCGTTTTTTCGCGTCGGTGTGCACACTCTCATTGGGGCCCTTTGTTTAGTCACGAGGCGTTAAACGTCGGCGAAAATCGCCGACGAAATTCGTCCCGGTGTGAACGGGCCTTAAAGCTGGAGCTCCAGAATGGCTGGTTTCTAGCTGAGGGTGTTGAATCAGGCGTCACCTTTGGAAATCAGGATTTTTGGATGTGCAGCGATAGCATCACAGTTCCACTGTTGGAAGATGTTCTGCTGTTTTTGTCCAGGCAGCAGAGCCGATGGTGGATTTCCTCTGTACTTGACATTAGATGATGTGCTCAGCTTTGTATGTCAAATGTTAAGGACTGGTTTGTGTTTATGGTTCTTGTTGTTGTTGTTGTTGTTGTCCTTCTTAGACCATTCATGTCATTCTGCGGCAAAACCAGCAGGGTCCTATTTTCTCCCTTCGGCTGTGGAATGATAATGTATGTTACAAAATCTGGGCAGAAAAAATAAATCCAAAAAAAAACTGGTGTCAAATTGGGCTTATTTACAAAATATTAAATCCATACATCAATTTTCTTTTGTTTTGTTTTTTTCAAAAAACAGTTTTTGATCAGTTTTCCTGTAAGAATTTTACATTTTATTAATGAAAGCTCCGCCTACTTTTGTTTTACCAGTTGCGTGAAGCATGTTATTCAATATAACAAGAAACATTGGTTCAAAATGGGAAATTTAAAACAGAAAAATCTAAATGTCTTCATTTAGAATTCCAGTCAAGGCTGCATGGTGGTGTAGTGGTTAGCGCCCTCGCTGGTGGGTGAGAAGCCAGTGGTTCAAATCCTGGCTGGGACCTTTCTGTGTGGAGTTTGCATGTTATCCCTGTGCATGAATGGGTTTTCTTCAGGTACTCCGGTTTACTTCTTCAATCCAAAAACACGCTTCACAAATTCTACCTAGCTGTGAATGTGGGGGCCCTCAACACAATATTGAAGATGTACCCCGCCTTTACCAACAGTAGCCAGGGCAGGCTCCAGCAGCCTTGTGAGCCTGAAAGGGACTCAGTGGGTTCTGAAGATGGATAGGTGGATGGATGGAAGAATTGCATATTCAATTGAACAGATTGAGTATTTTGGTGGTGAGACCCAGTCCTGCATGTTAAACCTTTATGATTTGTAAACTGGGAGCTAAAAAGCTAGACATTAGTAGTGGCTCATACATGCTGTCATGTATGACCTGCTTTCATTCATAAAGCACCAGGATGGTGCCTCATGCTGTGCCCTGTACTACTTGTCATTTTTTGACCTTTTATCATTGTCCATCAATCTTTTGAGGTTCCTCCCCTGGGTCCAGTTTTTCAGAGCTCTGAACACCAAAACTAGCCACCATGGCTCTTCTGAACTCTTGACCAGTCACAGAGTTTGAAACCTCAATATGAACCAATTTAAGCAAGAAACAGTCGCTAAAGTCAAATTCCTTGTATGCGCACACATACATGGCCAATAAAAGGGATTCTGAAATCTGTGAAACCCTTTTGTAGGCAAAGGAGTGACAGGAGTGTCTGCAGAGCTTCAATCAAGAAGCTGAACTTTATAATTATGTTGAAGTAGTGACTTTCCTTCTCGCCTCATCCACACAACTCATCTAATCCCTGCAGAAGAAATTTTCTGAAGGAAACACGTCTGTTCTCTATCCACTGTACCTTTCTTTCCTCTGCCCCCTCAAGGATGGCAATAAAAGACTTCATTGATATTTTTCTACAAAGAAGAGGCTTCATGTGTGTTTGCAGTATGGAAACAAGTACAGATGTTGAAGCACAAGTTCTGAGTGACTCGCTTTCCACAGGAAAATGAAAGATCAGATGAATCTTTGATTTGGTAAATAAACCAACCAGATGTTGTCTTCCCTTATGTAATTAAGCAGCATCTCCAGAAAACGGTCCTTCTTTACTGCTCCCTCTTTCATGGTGTGGGTTTTGATGTTGTCTGGTGGCTCCCACCATGCTCATGCTGGTGGAGGGTGGGAGACGCAGACGCAGCGTTCAACACAGCTCCCAGTGTTTTACGGAGGAATTTGTTTACTGGAGGTTGTGCTGCAAATAACTGCAGGGTTTATACGGGGCAGAAACGACTTCCCCTCCAGGCGGTCGCTCAACACCAGCAGCGGCAATATTGGTTCCTCTTATTAGAGCTACACATGTTCCACATGGATCCCATTACTCATCCAAGAAGCTTTTTTGTTTTGTTTTCCATCAGGCCTGCTGGCTTTAGTTCCATCATACCTTATTATAAAAGGGGCTTGATTGATAGACTGCTATGTCATTTCTGAATGTGTTCCATCGCAGTGTTTGACATAAGAGTGACAAATAATCAAACTTGATCTCAATCCAGTGTGATGTTGGGCCTGCTTTGGTTTGCTTTTGTCTGATCACATCTTCTTCTCTGGCCCACAGGCGTTTGGGAATGCAAAAACGGCACAAAACAACAACTCCAGCCGCTTTGGCAAGTTCATTCAGGTGAATTATCAGGAGAGCGGCACTGTGAGAGGGTAAGAGCCCGGAGCAAAACTATTCCATTTTATTCCTGAAAACCAGCTTTATGCGAGTCACTGATTTGAGGCTGCTGTTTTTTCAGAGCATACGTGGAGAAGTACCTGCTGGAGAAGTCCAGGCTGGTCTATCAGGAGCACAATGAGCGGTGAGCACCTCACAGGAAGCCACTAAGTGTGTTAGACTAAAGTGCTGCTGTCGTTTTTATCCACTGTACTCCATTTTTTTTAGTTTAAAGCCAACAGCATCCATATCAACTGCACATAACATCAGCAGAGAAGTAGTGAGTGTTATGTCACTCAGGAAATGGTTCCAATGAAGTCTGTTTTTTTGGCAATACGGACGCTGCCAGATTGGAGCTGGACATGGTCAGTAAGCAGTGACTTATTGGAGTTGGTCTGAGTCAACATTTCTATAGCAACCACTCTCACCAATCAGGAGTGAGCTTGTTGGAAACCCAGATGCTACTACTTGAAAGCGGGCTTGGGAGAGTCTTTCATTCAAATGTTTCAAACATTCAATGTCAGACCACCTACTTTTATTCAGGCATCTGATTGCCCAGTTTATAATTTTAACTTGACTTTCAGAACAATAGTCAATAGAAATTAGGATTAAAACATGTTAAAGAAAAAGAGGTGTTAGAGCAAGAATGGTTGTTCTGATAAATATAATGAAAAGCTGTTTATGTCTCAAAAAAAGTCTTAAGGATTTTGGCTTCTTAGAGCCAGCGGATACTTCCTATTTGGTGGGGGTGGGAGGGGTCCCTCAGTCCAGTTCTCATATACAGTCAATGTTTATAAATCCACATAAGGCAGACATACAGTTTGGGATTAAATCTAGAAAGTCACAAATAAACCTTCCGTCTGTCCATCCAACAATTTTTAGAATAAAAGCATAATCTGTAGAATTTCTGAGTTTTGTTTAGCTAGAGTAGAAGTTCATCATTTTCATATTCTAATCTTTTTGTTTTGTTTTTTGTTACTCAGTTCCTGACTAAATTGTTATATTTTTAGTACAGACAGGAAACACATCATAGTAAGAAAATATCATTTTGGCATTTTTGAGAACTGTTGAATGTATGGAATGTGGATGTTTCTTTTGTTTATGTATTCATTTTTATTTTTCAGAAACTACCACGTGTTTTACTACCTGCTGGCAGGAGTAAGCGACGAGGAGAGAAAAGCCTTTCACCTCAAGAAGCCTGAAGAATACCATTACCTCAGTCAGGTGGGACCCTCAGAGCTGCGCATACTACAGATAATCTGAACGGCATGCAGGAGCGTCCTGCAGAGCCGGCTGCTTTTGTCCATCGGACGCTGTTGGGATGTGTCACTCAGAGTCACAAATGTCTGGGTTTGAGCATCAGCTCTTCTTTCAGCTGAAAAGTTAACACAAAAGGAACACTGCCATGTCCTTCATCACCTCTTTCCCCCACAAGAAAACACAAGTCACTGTTTTGTTTTTTGTTTTTTTTTTTGCTGCACAGCATCTTTCTTTCTGTGGCTGGTGGGAAAACGTGCACGCATGTAGTTTGCACAGCCTCTGGTCTGCTTTTATCTTAGTACACAAACCTCCCACCCTCCGTCTTCAGTACCAAACACAGAGAAAAGGAACTAAATTAAAGTTTCTGCCTTTGATGGAATTTCCTACAAGGAAAACAGGTTTCCAGGAAGCAGAGCCACACTAAAATATAAATCTACACTATCCATGTGGAATGTGGATGTTTTGCAAAATTAGTTTGGTCTTTGTTTTTGATATCCAGGCTCTGACAACCTGGTTGTTCTCCTTAAAAATCCTTCTGTCCGTACAGAAGACAGCAGAGGATTCCTGCCATTCCTCCCAGCCCTTACTGATGTGCACATGCAAACGCACGTGTGCTTACGGAGCACACATTTCAACTTTAAAAAGACGAATCAAACTAATGGTATAGATAAAAAATAATACACTGAATATCTGTGTGCTTCACTACCACAACACACTGATGCTTATTTAGCTTCATGAAACACAGGAGGAATCAAGTATATTAACATAACATATGAACAATTTTTCAGATAACCACAAAGAACATGCGAACAAGTCGACTAATCTCTTTTTTTTTTATCACTTCCAATCTCTGAATTCTTCATCATCTGTCACTGTTGAACAACTCTGCCAAGCCCGGTGTAATGCTATGTACACAGCAGGCATGTGTGGCGCATTCAAAAACCCGCTGCATGTGGGTTTTTGTTCACCATTTTAGCACATGCTGTTCACACAGGTCTGTCGCTACCTCATACAAGCGCATGTATGCACAGTTGGAGGAAGCTTGGTACAAAATGCTGAAGTGGTGTAAATCTCATGAATCCTTTTTTCCCACAGCTCTACTCTTATAAATGAAAGACTTGGTGTCACGAAATTCTGGTCGGGTACGAACAGCAATTATTAATTTTTCCAATTTTCAAACAGTTGGGACTTCCTTGAATTTAAAAGGACGCTACTCATACGCCACTACCAAATCCGAGTCGCTGATTGGTTCAAGTTCAGCTGGTTTAACTTTTGTCGTGCTTTCTATGGCGGCACATTTTGTACATATAGCCCAAAAATTGACTTAAAGTTTTGCGTAGCCATGCGTGAATATGAGAGTTTAACACCGATATCAGTGCGCTTACCTAGACTTTTCATTGAAAGTGGTTGCTTGAACACACGTTTCCAAGCCCAACGTGAATGTAGCATTAGATAAGTGTCACTGTTGCTGTTGGTATAAAATGCTGATACACACCTGCAGTGTGATGACCATAATGAGCAGATGAGCCTCTGTATTTTTGAAAAATCTCATTGACGTCCCACCTAAGTAGATGGCACGCCCCCAACCAATGATTTATTGATTTATACTCTAAGCCTGCACAATATACCGCAAATTTATCGTTATCGCAATATCCAGCTCTGCAATATGCATATCGCAAAAGACGGCGAATATCGCAATAAATCGCAAATCCAAAATGTGTTAAAACAATCTTCTAGCAGCTTGAAGCATTTAACGAATCAAATAAATCCCTTTATGCTTTGACCAATCAGATGGAGGCCTTCCCATTGTTGACCAATCAGATGGAGGCCTATTATGTTAGATGTTTGTCCCCCATGTCGATGAGGGTCATTTGGAGTACTGTATAATTTTTAAACTGTTGCAATGAAATGGGAATGATATTTTTGTTTATTTTTCTGTTTGTTTATTTACCGCAAATTTATCGTTATCGCAATATTGATCACTAATATCGCATATCGCAAGTTTTCCTCATATCGTGCAGCCCTATTATACTCCAATAGTTACAGTAATTATGTCTTCACATATCAGCTACAGATGTTGGAAACGTCCAGTCTGACTTAAAAAATATTATTTTCAATTGCGTGCAAATTAGAAGGACAGGGAGCCAGTTTAGCTCGTGCTGGTTTGCGGCGCCTTCCGTCCGTGAAACCCGGGTTCGACTCCGGGCTGCTCCCTGTTCCCTTCTCTACCTCTGCCGGTTCCAAGCCCGGTTTGAGAAGGTTGCGTCAGGAAGGGCATCCGGCGTAAAAAAAAAACATTGCCAAATTTACCATGCGACTCGTTCGCTGTGGCGACCCCTGATGGGAGAAGCCGAAAGTGGAAGAAGAAGCGTGCAAATTAGAAGGATGGTGGCTTGGGTGTTAATTCTGAATGTGTAACAGAAGGGAGTCTTTGCTACAAAGAATGTGCTCCAGTAATGCCTGTGGGAATGTTTTGTCTCTCTTGCATGTTTTAGCCCTGGGAGTTTGTTAGAAATGTTAGAAAATCTTTGAGACATTTGAAAAATGTTTCTTTTTCCAGTTGCTAACCTCATGCAGGCCTTCGAGAGACCGTGAACCCGTGAGACTGGAACAGCACGTTTGTTGCATAAATGCTTTTGTTTTTTTGTTTTTTTTGTCTTTTGTCCTCCTAACCCAGTAATGTTTGCATCCATTCAGAGTAATGCAGCCGCTCCGCTCTCATTTGCACCTCATATAATCTGCAAACATGGTTGACTTCATGCTGTTTGTTGATTGCTTCTCTCTGACCTCGCCGTTTGTGAACTCTGTCCTAACGCTTGCAGATGACAAAGACACCCCGCCATCAGCACTGGGACAGTTACTATGACGGTGAACCGGTCAGTATCCGTGCTGTTCCCACGTCTTCCCTTTTGTCCAGATGTGTTGGTCTTAATTCACCTCCGAGCTTTCAGAAGACTGCACCCTTTCTGGTCACGGTTCAGCTCTCCATCCCTGCTCCTGCCTTTGCTTTCTTTAGTGCTTTTTTTTGGGTTCCTGTCTGCTTCAGCTTTATCGTTTTTCCTGGTTGTGTTTCTTTTTGGTAGTGGTATGTTGTCTCATCTTTTTTGATTGTTGACTCAACCTTTCAACATAAAGTATTAGAGCCTCAATGAACACTATAATGAAATGATGATCTTAAGCAGCAGCATGGTAATCTAAATGTGCTTTCAGAACATTTTTTTGGGCTGAATCCTCTTCCTCCCCTTAGATTCTGTGGCTTTCATAAAGAAATGAGTCGACAAACAAAACTGTGTTGGGACTTGTTGGGTCATCAGTTCCTGCACCTTTTTTTTTCTTATTGGTGTGCAGAACACTACAGTTGTAATGATTCATCTTCTCTCCCAATTTCTTTTTTTCCCATTCTTTTTTGTTAATCCTCTTTCTCTGCTGAGATGTCACCAGAGTCTGAAAACCATCTGTTGAACTTCACTAAGGTTCTAGGGAAAGTCGCAAGGTTCATTTTTATAGGCCCATTTCATGATGATGAACACTAAGGAGAGTGAAAAAGATGGTTCAGTGTGAATGTTGATACTGCTATATATCCAGCTCAGTTGTCTTTGAAGAAAAAGTGAAAAGCTAAAGCAGCCTACGCAAACAACCATTTTAAAGACCCAGTCTGCTGAAATGTGTGTTTTATACGTTTTTAATATGTTCTTATGGCATTTTTCTCATGATGGAGGGCATGTAAAAAGAAAATTAAGCTTAAAGTAACAAATTTAGCTTCACAGTTTTTTTTATTAAGCCTGAAAACAGCATAATCTTAGTAAAAAGATCACTAGGAACGCTTTGACATTAGGTCAAAAGATGATCGGAGTGGGAGTTTTACCAAATTTGTGGTTTTTCCTTTTTTTTGCTTAGCTACACATTTTTGTCTTTGATTTAGAAGAAAAAGTTCAGGTGGTTTTACCTTTTTCTGTCATCGTTACCTGTGAGGGTGAGGGAGTGCTTCCTGACAGCATTACAGCCTGCAGGGATCTCTGTACTTATGTGTTTAATGAGCCATAAATGGCACCCTTTGGAGACAGTATTACAGATATTTTTGATTGTGTTCGCTTGTGGTTTTAAAACTAAACACTTGAAACCAGAAAGTCTCCCATGTCTGCTCTGCCTTACAGACTGGTGCGAGGCAAATAAATACAAGATGCTGTGGTTTTCCAAATGTGCCCCAAAACACTCGCCCTCCACCACTATTCATGACAAAATAAAAATAAATGGATAAATAAATAACCAAAAATGCACATTTTGGACTCATCTGTCTGCAGGACAATGTTTTAATAATCCTGGGGTTTGTCCAGAAGCAGTTTTGGAAACATCAATCAAGCATTCATCCCCCCCCCCCCTTTTTTTTTTTTTTTTTTTTTTTTGCTCAAAGAGTTTATTTTCCTGGCAACCCTCCTGAGCTACAGTGCTTGTTCATTCTTTTTCTAATCATGCTGTCATGTACTGTAACATTGAACATGTTCAGCGAGGCCTGTGGGTTCTCAGGTGCAGCTCCATTCAATGCGTCTGAGCCCCAGGTGATCATGCAGAGAAGGTGGATCACTGTCCCGACGTCTTCATTTTTGTGGTTTCTCCTGACTTTATGGACTTTTCCCTCATGTTGTTAAATGAATAAAAGTGCATTTAAAACTTTTTTTTCTAACTCTGTAAACTCCTGCTAAAATTAGAGGATTTCTTTTTGTTTCCACTCTCACACACATAGTTCAAACAAACACTTACGCTCATGATTTTGGCTGTCAGGGTGTGTTTATGAGTACGGCTCTGAGGCTTCACTATGTAACAATTATGGCAGCCAGAGAGAAAAAGATCCAAAACCAAAGGATAAAGAAACTCTCACCACTGCAGGTTTGTGAGGGGAAACGACTGGATAGTTGCACCAGAAACACTTTGTCTGAAAAACACACGAGAAAGATTAGCTTTACTGGCAAAAATAAAACCCTAACTTTAGCAATAAGCAGTGGACATTAATGTACAAATAGCTCTGTGTGACTCAAACACCATTTGCACGAGGCCGATCCACATGTCCTTTTCGTTGTTTAGTGTTATGTGTGAGAGGTTTTATTGATGGGACCTCAGTGGCAGCTTTTTCCCTCTCCATAAGCGGAGCTCCCTTCAGTACTTTGTCCTCACTTCAGGGTGGAATGTCAGCTTTTTTTTTCTTCTTTTTTACTGAAGCATCTTAGTAATTGTTTATTCTGTATTTCTTATTAATGTTGTCTGGTGCAGGGACCTCTGCTGTTTTGTTTCAGCTGCAAAGTACACATATTTGTCAAAGAACTAAAGTCTGTTGATGTTAAAACCATTTAGCTGCTGCATGTGAAGGAAATGTATGTTTTATTTTCTACATTTTTTCCTCGGATAGGACTGTTTCACCGTCGAAGGAGAAGACCTGAAACATGACTTTGAAAGGCTTCAGCTGGCCATGGAGATGGTGGGGTTTCTTCCTGCCACCCGCAAACTGTGAGTTGTGTGCATGCACTGTGGCCAGTGAGCAATGATGTGAATTTAGACAGTTGTGCGTCACGGAAAACATCAACATTTGTGCTGTAAAACCGTGGTCCCTAACCTTTTCCAGCCCAGAAACCGGTTTAATGTAGTGAAGTGGGTGTTTGATTTTTTTTTTTTTTAGCTTCCATTTCCCCTTTACTTTTGAGAGTAAAGTTCATCTCCATCCTCTGGAAAATATCTGCAGCTGCTTTAAACTTTATTTGTACTCTCGATTTAGTGTAGGAACCATTCTAACGTGAATGGTTCAAACCATTCAAACGTGATAACTTAAATGAGCGCGGCTAGTCTGCAGCTCACCGCTCCCCCCAGAGGATGGGTCAAAATGCGGAGAAGAATTTCCCATTGTGGGATAAATAGAGTATCAATTATTATTAATTTTACCATGGTCCGAGTGAATACTCGATTCTGATTGGCTGCTGGGTGTGCATTAAAAAGTGAAATACCACAGGATAACCCCACGTTGAACCCCACGAAGAAGTTCCGGTCACCTAGCTTAAATGTTTTGTATCACTGCGCCGGCTTCTTTAAAACAACCTTTTGCTTCATAATTTGGACGAAAACAAGCGGTAAGAGATGAACTTTCTCTCTGAACTGATGCTTTATTCAACCCATTGGAAAGATCAGCAAATATTTAATCGCTTTATTTCGCAGAATCTTGACTGCAGCGGTGGTGCGGCGCGACGCGGACTATTTGTCACGTGCTGAGGCGCGGCCAGGTGCCGCACCACGTAATAAATAGTCCGCTTTTTGTGAGAAACCGGTCCAAATTGGATAAAAACAAGAATTAAGGACTAAAAACTGGTTAATATGTATTGCTTTTGGGTAAGTGACCATGGTATAAACGGGTTAAAGGCCTTCGAAGTATGCATTATCACTTTTTAACGCACTTCGCGGACGCTTCGTGTCGGACGGTTTAGGCTTTTACAGCGTGCGTTAAAAAGTGATAATGCATACTTCGTCTGCCATTAACCCTTACATATACAGTCAATGCTACTTCTTCTTCTTATTAGTATTATATATATTCCCTTTACCCTTAACTGTCAAAGTGAAAGCTAAAAAAATCCAAGAGGACCAGGCTGCAGACATCAACGAACCACCAGATGATCAGAACCCAAAGTCCTCCATCGTAACCGGAAGTTTCCTCATATCGGTTGAAAAAAACTATTTTTAACTGGGGACCTTAACAGTTAGGGTTTTTCTATTTTTAAGCTCTAATAAAAGTATTTTTCTTTAGTTTTCTTCACTTTTGGTGTGATGGTTATGCAGTACAACAAAAAACGACCTGTTACTAAAGTTTCTATTTTCTAAATATCTGGCAATCTAGCAATTTTATAAGCAGCATCCATGTAACATTGGACAGCTGGCTGTTAGATATTATTATTATTATTATGGTGTGTGGGAACAAATATAGCAATAAATCCATATTTGGAGTAAAGACTTCTGGATTTTGTCTGTTACATACAGATTTCTTTTTTCTTTGAAGTCAAAGGCTCTTCTTCTCTTTCCTCACAGACTCTTTTCTGCTAAAAGAATCGTTACAAATACGTTTGTTTTTTGTTAACTTTGCTAGCTTGGAGGTTTTAGTAGCGGTCGGTGCACCAGCTTTAAGAAAGTAGTGGATGTGTTTTCGACATGTGACCAAGCGACTTAACATGCGCCAGTAGTTTTCCAAAATAAAACTTCCTTAAGAATCATATTAGAAGTAAAACGGGGGGAAAAAATGTAGGTCTCTGCAGCCCGGTACCAACTATCCAACGGACCAGTACCGGGCCACAGCCTGGGGGTCGGAGACCACTGCTGTAAACTTTGGGTGGAAGTTTGCCCCTACAGGATCATTGACAGGTGGAGCGCACCATTAACTGCCACTGTTAATGTCTTTTAAATCCTGGTTTAGGATCTTTTCGCTGCTGTCTGCCATCCTTCACCTGGGAAACATCCGCTACAAAAGGAAGAACCGGGACGACTCCATAGACATCTGTAACCCAGAGGTGCTGCCGGTGGTCTCAGAGCTGCTGGAGGTAATTTCAAGTGGCACCATATTTAGCTCAGCTCTGCTCTTGTATTGGTTTGATCCCATCATTTACAATTCAAAGGTTAAGTTTTTTTCACCTCATTTTTTGGCATCTCCAGGTCAAAGAGGAGATGCTGTTTGAAGCTCTGACAACCAGGAAGACGGTGACTGTGGGGGAGCGGTTGATCGTTCCCTACAAGCTGTCCGAGGTGAGACTGCAGCTGCTTTTTCCAAAGGCTGAAACAGAGTGGTGTCAAATTACTGGCACTGTACTGCAAAGGCTGTGGTTTTCTCTACTCTAAATTTAGTCTCTTGCTGAAGATTTGCAGTCGGGCAGCAGATTGTTGTTAAGACTTCCTGAACGTAGCTCAAATGGTCTTCTAAAGTCTGCATCTTTCTGCTGTAAGGTGACTCTTTTTTGTTTTTTGTTTTCCCTTTGGGGGTCACAGATCACTCGATAGAAACCTGAAGAGCTATTCTTCGATAAAAATGGATCATTTTGTATCAATTGGAAAAAACATTTCAAGTGCAATTTCTACGTAACTGGAACAGACAGAGGAGCTACTGTCTTAAACTAAATAGGGGTAAAAATTAGGAATGTCCCGATCCGATCATGTGATCTGAAATGAGGTCCAATCACTTAGTTTAAGGCTTGATCGAAATCTGACGTTGTCCTGTTTCGATATTGATTAGCGCTCTATATTTCAAATAAATACATAAGTTTGCAACTGTAGCATCCTCTTGTGCACATCAGATTTTAGAAAGTCGAGTTTTTTTTTAATTGAATAATATTGATGGGCTAACATTACTGCATGTTATTACACTGAAACGGCTTCTTCGTTTTACTCCCAAATGCTGGTGAAACTCAGAGGGGAGAAGTTGGACTCCAGAAGACTATCATATTGGGGTTCATAATCCTCCAACTTAAAAAGATTGCCACACGCATTAACGTTTTTCTTACAGAGGCAGCGGTAAAATCCTGTCTATTATTCACTAAATAGACTTGTTTGACCTGAATATGTTCAGAGTACAGAGGTCATTGGGATTTTCACATAACAGTGGATTTGGAAAATGAATTTTTAATTATTAAGGTGTCAGTCCTCCAACACATTTCTCATAGTTAAGACTTCATTTAATTCTTGTTTTCTCATCTTTTGTTTATTTATTTCTTATCTCATCAATTATTGCTGGTATTTTTTTCTTTTCTTAGCTAAGCGTATTTCAAAGTGATGCCTTCAGAGTGGTCTCTAAAACAAGTTTTTCAGAGAAAAAATGTAAATATTTGTGATAAAAGGCTTTTAAGACGAGATAAACTTACAAAGTTAATTAGTTTCTCTTTCAGGATAACTGGGAAAATGCTGAAAAGAACTTAAGAATAACAGAGGCCCTAAAGTGCACATCCCATCAACAAATCACTACGCAAACATACTAAAGATCACAGTTAAAAATGCAAAATATCTAATATAAAAACGATACATTTTACAAATCAAAAACAGAAAATTACAGAATACAAAATGTAAAAGAAGAAAAATAATAGGAAGAAATCAAAATGAAATGAAAAACATTAAATAAGCAACCGGTAAAGGTAGGTATCATTGCTGATGACATTTGAGTATTAAAAAAGAGGCAAAGCAGAAGAATGTTTAGCCAGAACTGTGGTGATTGAGGAATCACTGAACTTTGTCATGCCAAATAACTTCCATTTAAAACGGTATTTAGAAAAAAAGCATTTTTTTCTTATTTTTTCTTATTTGTTTTGGTTTTTTAATTATTATTGTTGTAATCTTAATATGTTCTTGCATTGAGTGATTTGTTGGTGTGACTAGTATGGGATGAGGATCGAGCTGAGACCACAGTTCCCAAAAAATCTCAATCTAAATGTTCAATCTGCTCATAGATTTGTTTCAGTTTTTTTTGTGGGGTTATTTTTTGTTCGGGCAAACTAATGTTTGTGTAAAACAGAGGTTTTCTCTTGATGTTTTTAAGTCTAAAGAGGAAATTACTCATAAAAAAACCTTCAGCACTCAGTCCATAGCTGTGGTTCTTCATTTCTCTGTGGCTCAGCTCTTTGGGTCAGATTTTGTACTGTGGCCACACAGACGCACACACACAGACAGACAGACAAACAAACAAACATTCACAAAAGTCCTTCAGTTTGTTTGGAGACAAGTGAAGGCAGTTTTTGTTGGGATTTCTGTTTTAGAGACATCAGAAAAAAGATCAACACACACAAACCGGGAGATTTTCCTGACACGATCAACTGGATTTACATATTTTGCCTCATGATATTGAACATGAAGTACCTTTACTATCTTCTGGAATGAAACTTGTGCGCATACTGCGAGTTGGATGATGTTTTTTTGTGTGTTTCTGCCACAAACCAAAGGAAACCGCCTCAGTCACCTTTTCACTTCCGACTTTCCCAGAACACGCTGTGTGGTGTTCCGCATCCTCTCCAAACTTCCAAATGTCCTGCTGGATATTTAGGAGTCATTCTGCACGGACAAACGGCGATTGTTTTGGTAGCGTGCTGGGTGGTCTCCATGTCAACAGTGCTTTAGCAGTCTCAACAGTCTCATCAACTCTGAACTGCTTTAGAATATCAGGTTTCTCCGTTTTATCACATTTATGAATGTGTTATGTTTAATGTCAAATGAGTGAGGAAACTAAACACTGACATTTTTTAGTGGATGTGATTTATCTTGTGGAAACATTTTTTTTATATATACGGCCCTGTAGATGCTCTGTGTTGCAAAAAGGTCTGCAATTGTTCTGCCTAAAAGTGGTAAAAAATAGGATTTTCTTTGATTTCTAGTGAACTCTTTTATGGATCTAAAGTTTTAAATACATCTGGTCATGAAGATAAATGACTTTTCAGTCACTCTTTCGAAATGTATTTGAATGTTTGATACTAAAGGATGGTTCTGATTAGTTCAGTCAAAATGTCCTGCAGGACCATTTTTGCTGAAGTCCCTGTTGGTGTCAGACTGGTTTGAGTGGCAGATCTTTCCGTCCATCAGAAGGATCCCTTTCACAGTTTTCTATCCATGTTCCAGCGAACTTTGACTGCTCTGACTGAAATGTATGGCGCTACCTGCCCTCACCCTTGCTTCCCCCCTTTAACCCCCCCCTCCTTTTTTTTTTTTTTACCTGCCCTCACTGGCTCTTTCCTTTCTGCTCCAAGCAGAGAAATCCAGTTTTTCTACATGACGGCCTTTCAGTTGGTTTTGTCTCCATAGCATAGATCTCTAAAACCTTTAGAAGAATCTGCAGAAGTACATTTTTGGATTTTCCTGGCAACTGAGGTTTTTTGTTAACCAAGCTCACATTCCCAATATGTTCATATCATATGTCATATTGTTTTGTTCAGCTTGAGCCAGCTATTCTTGTAGTAAATGTTTACAATATTTACAAAAATGTGTGAGCAACAAGGAAACACAAACCCTGTTCAAAATCTACAGCTTTTAATTCCAAGTAGCTTCTAATGAAGCCTGAGCAGTTTGGAGGCAATAGATGTACATTCCTCGGAGGAGTTAAAATTTGTATCCGGTACGACCGGGGATTTTTTTTTTTTTTATTCAAGATTGCGACCTCGTCCCAAGGTCAAAGGTAGTTGAAGACTGAAGACTGCTCGGACAAAAGATTTTTGTTCCCATATCATGGGAAAATGTGGAAATTGTCAAATTTTAAACTTTTCCACTAAATGGTTACCATCCCATAATAGTTTCAAAACTTCCTGTGGATATCCCTGACATGTTTGTTTTGTTTGCTAGTGAAGTAAAAAAAAAAAAAAAAAAAAAAAAAAAAAAAACAGATTTTAGATTTTGGCCCCCTTCAGATGACTCTTTGGCCTGCTGTGATGTCATCTTTTTTTGGAGGTGTCATTCACTTTGTTCATTTTCACCGGGTACTAGGTGTGTGGACATCTTGGTGATTTTTTTTTTGTTTAGTTTTTGCTCAAAAGCACAGTAAGAAAGTGCTAAAACAAAACTGCTAAATCAAATCAAACTTTATTTATAAAGCACTTTTCATATAAAAATATAACAAAGTGCTTTACATTAAAACACAACAAAATATAAAAACAAGCATGATGATTCAAAAATAAATATAAATAAATAAATAAATACCCCCCCCCCCCCCCCCCCCCCCCCCCCCCGTACCTAGCACCCCACTCTTTTCACACCTCCCACCCCCTAACTGATGGGAAAAGACAATGAGAAATAGGCTGAGCAAATAATATAATAAAATATGATCCTTGCAGTCCAGGACTGCTGCGGGTCATAATAATCTGAAAGTATCAGCTCCTTCATGAACAACGGTGTTAAAGTTTCATATTTTACTTTGAAATAAATCAGTTTTGCTCTCATTGTTCTGTTCTTTCACGGTTTTTCATGCTTAAACTGCATGAAGGCCCACTCTTACTCTGCGGAAATGTGTTACACAGATGTGTGGAATACTCTGCTGGGGGGGGGGGCGTTAAAGGTGTTAATCAATAGAAACTGTGAAGTCATGTTTGGTGCATGACCCCATAGAAGAGTGTGCTGGTGTTTATTGTAGATTTCTATCATCCAAGGATCATAAAAGTCCAAAGATTTGAGTCCACAGTGAAATGCAATTCCAAAAGCTTGTCCTGTTCTCAGATGGGAGGAGGCTGTGCTCTACTGTGTCCAGAAATCCTCCACAGTTTAATTCCCTGATGGTACAATCGTGTAGAGGATTTTGATTTAACATTTTATTTTAATGTGTGTTTTCTTATGAGCTCATACATTGTCTGCTTCCAGGCGGGAACAGTGCGAGACTCCATGGCCAAGTCTTTGTACAGTGCTCTGTTCGACTGGATCGTCTTCAGGATCAACCACGCTCTGCTCAACAACAGGGACTTGGAGGAGACCACCAAGGCAAGACCACCAAACGCAGACATAGAAGATGCTCCAGCACATTAGTTTTTTTTAAAGTTTAGATTTGGAACGTGGAAATGAAAGATATATCCCAGAACTTAACTAAAAATGACCTTTTCCATTTTGTTTTGGTCGGTTTGTTGGTTGGTTTTCTCAGATCTTGTCCATCGGAGTTCTTGACATTTTTGGCTTTGAAGATTATGAAAGCAACAGCTTTGAGCAGTTCTGCATCAACTTTGCCAACGAGCGTCTCCAGCATTACTTTAACCAGCACATCTTCAAGCTCGAACAGGTAAGTTTATCGGTGAAATGCAGTAAAAGGTTTAAAAAAAACGTCCAGGAAAACTGAGGCTTTGAAGCCTCTGCAGCTGTTAAACAATGGTAGGAAGCTTCATAAGGCTGCTGTGCAAGGACCCGCCTCACCTCTCACTCAAGTTTTGGTCGCCATAAATAAGGTGAACCGTTTAATGGTGATTTCATCATTTCACCTGCATATTAGTCTGGCTGAAGCTCCTTTAATGTTTCTGCGATTCTGAAGCTGCTTTCAGGCCACAGCAACATTAAGACTTTAGCTTCAGACATTCCTTTAGTCGGACAGTTTCCTTTTTTTTAAACTTTTGTTTGTATTTATCAAAAATAAAGAATCGAGGAACTGTTTACAATTCACTCAGTTTTTATAGTTTAAAAAAAATTGCCTACATTTTTATTATTTAAAAATGTTAACACAATTATGTCGGTTATGTAGATCTGATGGCTCACACATCAACACTTATCAACCAAACTTTAGAAGAACAGTTAACAATAAAAGAGAAGCAAAGGTACATGTCAGGAAAAGATCCAGAATCCGGAGCAAGCCCACCGCCCCTTTCGACACCCAAAACTGAGAGCTCCCTGTTTACATAGCTTACATCACCTGACCTAACTTTACTGGTGCAACAAAAATGGTGAGTAATACTGTAGCTATTCAGCCGTACAGTTTCGATTCAGATTTCAGCTCAGATGAGGAAATAAAATACTTAAATGGATCTATTTGTATGACAGTGGATGCATCAGAATGGAGCAGAGCAGGGAGCTTGTTGCCTGCCCAGCGTATTTTCTACATCACAAATTTAATCTTTTTTTTTTTAATCTGCTCCTGATTTGCAACATTTTGCATAAAGGATTTGTCAGTCATGCAGTTCTAAGCTTCAATTTGTTTGCATATGTCCTCCACTAAGGGAAATATGCCACAAGAACACGTTAACACAAGTTTCATTGGAGTGGGTCTTTTATCCTGATTGATTTTGGCTGAAAGACTGAATCCTAGGAACCTGTAGTTGGCTAATGAAGTTCACACCTGTGTGAGAAAACGCACGGAGTTTGCTGAGTCATGCAGAGCGGCAGTTTATTTTTGTGTGATCATGCAGCGAGCGGTCATTAGAACCAACTCTTTACACTCAGAGTAATTAGTCTTTTTGCCTCATTTGTTGCTTGTTTAGTCCAAACAGAAGTATAGTGAGGTGTTTTAGGAGGAAGATCTGGGCTGTTTTCACGTTGGTTGCTCACAAAAAATCCCAGCCAAATGAATCCACTTCTGTCTAGTCTTTGTGAATGTGTCAAACATCTACTGTTTTATTCATTCCAAATATTCCGCTCAGACATATTTGAGCTTTACTGACTAGAATTTTAATTTCCTCTTTTATTGCAAAATGCAACTGTCAGGAACACAACAAACACAGACGTTGGTTAATGCTCCGTACAAATTTTGAATCCTAAAATGAAAAACACTAATGGAAATAATTCTTACTTTTTTCTTTGAAATCTTAATTGGATTTGTTGAGCCAGTATGGCCGCCAGCAAAAGTCGCATAGCTTGGTTTAAACATGTTTTTTTTTTATCGCAGGCTAAAATAGAAAACCCGATGTCAGTTAACTTTCTGTTATTAATTTTTCAGCTGTTTGACTTGAGGCAAACAGAAGATGGAGGGAAAAGAGGCGATTCCAGTGACCTTTAATAAACCTCGGCTGGATTAAGGGCTTTATTAGTCAGATCACTTTCCCAGGAAAACCGGAAAACAGCATGTACAGCAAAGAAAACGGACAAATGTTCTGAATCTGTCTCTCATTAAAGAAAGAAAACTACAACACATTCCAGAAACTCTGATGCTTTGATTCTAAAAATGTGTCTGCTTCTCCTAAGAAGATCATTTTTTGTGTTTTGGTTGATGATTTTCTGCCACTGCTGACAGATTTGATTCTTTTCCGGACTCACCAATCCACTGAAAAGCATAGACTGACGTTTAAACCAAAGTTTGACCCAAAGCTGTTGTTTGCTGCTGCAGGAGGAATACGCGGCAGAGGGAATCAGCTGGAAAAACATCGACTACATCGATAACACAGGATGCATCAACCTGATCAGCAAAAAGCCCACCGCGCTGTTCCATCTGCTGGATGAAGAGTGCAAGTGAGTCTTCCGCTTGGCTTCCAGTTCAACTGGCTCATTGTTCTGAAATTGCTCATCCTGCATGACAAAAATGAGAGAAAAAAGCCAGAAGTGATCCAGCTGTGCAGTTCTCAGCCTCTGAGGTCATGCATCAAAACGGTTGTCTGCCCTGGAATGAAGCGACTGTAAGGAATGATAAGGAAATGAAACTGCAGAGCCTCCTGAATTCCCTCTTTAGCTTCATAACGCAGAGATACATTTACATTTGACTTCCTGTTTGCAGGATTTGGTTCTGAATCCATCCATCACATCTTTCCTCCTTATTTTAGTTATGGTATTTGTAGGGATCCACCAAAATAAAGAATCCTAGGCTGAGAACCAAAAATAAAAAGAACATTTGGCCAAAAACTGTACATTTATAGAAAATGTCAGACATGACTGGAACTCCAAACATTTTGTTTTGTTCTTTAGATCAGTTGTGTGCTTTACTGTAATAACAATTTAAAAAAAAGTAAACCACTATCAGAAATCCTGAAGCCAAACTCTCAAAACATATATAAAATAAGCATTTAAATAAAAAAAAGAAATTAAAAATCCTATCTGTGCATATCAGGAAAAACTCGATGTGGCTCATGAGAGGGAAACGTTTCCTCTGTAGTGCTGCGACGACAAAGTGCATCCAGTAAAAAAGAGATACAAAATAAGTAATAAAATAATAGTTCTAATAATTCTTTAGGCCCACAGCCTGACAATGTAATTAAATAAATATTACCATAGCCCTCGGCTTAACTATGGGTTTTTAATAAATGCATCATCAACAAATGTGCCATAACAGATAAACCCATAACTAAAGTACATTTACGAGATACGAGTACTGTATGTAAGGAAAAGTGGTGATGTAATTCCTGTTGAATTAATTCACTTTGCCTTGTTGCTGTCACTAGAAAACTTTTTGCCTTTTCAAATGTGTCCTCCTCAGAGCGAGGGGGAACACTGGGAGACTTTCCTCCTCTCATAATCATCCTGCAGTTCAGGGTGCTTTGCTTTTAAATGATAAATTAACCCCGAAGTTGAAACACTCTTCGCACAGGCACCATCTTTTGTGATTTCAGCATTACATGACTTACAGATGGCCTTTTTGTATGATTCTAAGGCAGAGAAATACTCCCAGGCTGCAAGCATGGGTTTTGATTGCATTACATCCTTTTCCTCCCACGTGTTTTGGTTGGACTACGTTTCTTTCGAAAACTCCCAAAACCCTCTTTTTAGGCATTTTCAGTCCAAATGTTTTGGTGGCTTAATAATTGGTGCATACCTAGTTATTTGTTGCATCTCATGGGAGCACCTGACGTTTACCTGTGAGATTTGGAGGATGTAAGTGAAATATTGTTTCAAGTGCAAAGCCGAAGAGCAGATCTTCCATTAGGCACAGAGGGAGAGGAGGAGCCAGTCTGACCACAGCTGTCATGACTGTGGCTATGCTGCATCTGTAAACAAGCGAGCGTCAAACATTGGGTTGACATTTTCTACAAATCACGTCAGTTGTCAAGAAAGACACGGCAATCTTTAATTAAATTGCAGATTTTGATTTTTCTGTCCAGATTTATTGAGTCGACATAGAATAAATACTAAATACATTTAGAGAGCTACTTGGTCTATTTTTAATCCTTTTTTCCCAGCTTTAAATGTTGACAGAAGCTTGTAGCAGTGACATTTTCATAGCTGCAAACCTTTCGGGTGTCTTTCCTTCATTATTTTTTCCTGTTATCCATAGATTTCCCTGCAGCAGAAAGGACTGATGTCTCTTTTGAACTGATTTACTCTCCAGTGTTCGTGACACAAAGCCCATGCCTTTGAATTTTTGCATCATTGCATTGATTTTCTTCCTAACTGTTTGTGATTCTGTGTATTAAAAGCAGATATGACATCCGAAGCTTACTCTCCTCCTTTTGACTCCAGTTTCCCTCAGGCCACCAACCAGACCCTCTTGGATAAGTTCAGGCGGCAGCATGAGGGCAACAGGTACATCGAGTTCTCTGCCGTCATGGAGCCTGCCTTCATCATCAAGCACTATGCTGGCAAAGTCAAGTACGGGGTTAAGGTCAGTTTCATTGTCACAGAAAGTGCCACAGTGTGGGGGACTCTGTAGGCGAGCACTGGAACTTTGAGTTTGTCATTTTTAGAGGCTTGATGTGAACTTTTCTGACATTTCCACTCAGGACTTCCGGGAAAAGAACACGGATCACATGCGCCCGGACATCGTGGCTTTGCTGAAGAGCAGCAAGAACGCCTTCATCTGCAGCCTGATCGGCATTGACCCGTCGGCCACCTTCCGCTGGGCCGTTCTCCGAGCTTACTTCAGAGCTCTGGTGGCTTTCAAAGAGGCTGGAAAGAGGCACAAACCCAGGATAACCGGTGAGAAGCACCCTTGCACACCCCGCTGTTTATTGCAGAATGAAAAGCCAGTAAATAGACTTGCTTTAAGCTGCATTCACATCACGGATGGAATGATTTCCTTGTGGTTCGGTTTTGTTTCTGTTTGATAAATGATTTGGAAAAAATGTGGAAAAATCCTTTTTAATTTACTAATAAGCAAGTAACATAGAAGAAAAACCTTTCATTTGGCTCATACTAAGCCTGGTGTGAAGTACTAAAATAGTCATTAATAAAACCCTAAATTTAGCGTGTTTGACACTTTTAATCTAAACATACTGTTAGGGAGTCGGGAGGCAACAATTCACTTTCCTCACACTACGGTTTAATGGTGTAACGTACAGTTCTGTTGTTGATCGGGAACTGTGGCTTTCCTAGTTCCCACTGAAATAAATTTGTGGAGCAGGGGCGGCCAGTTTCAATGTTAAGTCAATTTACAGATTCAATCTGAGGACCTGTGGGGCAATTTGAGCCTCAGGCACAGCGTGGTGCCACAGCAGCGCATTTCGGACATCGCTGCAAAAATTATGGTGAAGAATTGGCCTCACGTCAACCAATCAGGAACTCAGCTTTAGCCCGAGACGTGTTGATGATGTAATCAGCAAAACCAACATGGAGGAGAATCGGATTGTTGCCGTTTGTTCTCCTTCTGCACTTTGAGATGCTGCGTCCAGCAGCAACTTTGCTTTGTGGAGAGAAGAGAGGCGCAGGACACAAATTCACTGCGTGAATCTGGATTGGTGTGAACGCAGCATTAGAGTTGAGTATTGTTTATGTGTGGATATATTTATGTTCTATTGTATTGATCTTTGAAGGTGTTTCAATTACTTTCAGCAAATCCACTACAATAAACAAATAATACTTCTGCGAAAGTATTGTGAAGTATTGGCAACTTTATAAATCCAGAAAGAGAAGAACAATGACTTGACTCTGTAATTCATTATCTGTCTTAAATTAAAAGCATTTCCATCCTGAATCTTCAGGGCACAAGAAGTGCTTTGTTCTGCCAATAGCCTGATTTATTTCCCGCTTTTGTGAACAGCTAAGACGACTCACTGGGCAGCAATAGTTTCGTGGGCTTTGTCCAGGCCACACCACACTTTCATGAGTCACTTTCTTTGAGTTTTTGGCCGTTCATACATGGTGATTGTTGAGTCGCTGTGCGCTAAGAGGAGCTCCCAGCTTCTTTCTCTTCCCTTTCTTTGTCTCCAGATCCATTCTTTTCAGGTAGTGTCTCATAAGCTCTTCTTTATGTGCAGTAGATGGTAGCATCGGAGGTTCTGATGGCATAGTTGAAGTATGACTCAAACCTATCCGCTGCACTTTCTTTACCTCTCCCACACATGTGTAGACTATATGTGAGAATAGCTTTTTCTTTAGAAGTCCTTCAATCTGTCTAGATTACTTTTTGAGTTTCTCTGAGCTCTTGAGAGGTCGGGATCACCCACCAGGAAGTCTCTGACATGTCTTCTGAAAGGACTCTATAAAAACACATCTGCGTTCAAATTTTCTCATGCCCGATTTATACTTCACACCAATTTGTAGACTCTGGTCGCATTGGTCGCAAGGCTGTCTAAAGGGAATCGCCCCAATTGCTGTGAAATGTGACACCAGGTGATGACATCATCCGCAATTGGAATTTCCCACCTGTTGCGCAATCACGTGCATATGGTGCCATTTAACTTATGCTTATTTATTTTAAGAGATTAGAACATGAGATGGCGGAGAAAACTCTATTAATATAAGTAGTTTCGTGGGAGAAACAGGCATGTTGTGTGTCCTAGGACAGGTAATAGGTGGTCCTACTCAATGAAGATCATCTAACCTGTCGACTGCCATGCAAAACTACCTGAAGGGCACTTAGTCATCTTGTAAAATATGTATATCTTGCACTAGAGAATGGAATTAGCTTCTGTATTGCCTGCTTCTATATAGTAGATAGACATACCACTTCCTCTTCCGCCTCATTGTGTACATAGGTGTATGAGCAAGATATCTTCCAAGTTGGAAATACCAAACCACTGAAAATGGTATAAACGCCACGAAGAAGTTTGTAGCAATTATCAAAGACAGTTGCAAGCGAAAGCCAGCCAATGTATGAACTAGGCTGCACAATGATGGTAGAGACGCGATATGAATGATGTGATGGGCAATCACTATGAAGTATAAACCGGGTTTAAGAAGACAAGTAACGTATAGAAAAGCATCTGTTTGCAAGAAAACCTCTTGAAGACGGCTCAGACTTTCCTGGGCATGAACCCAAACACAGAGCTCCAGTGGTAACGTTTCTACTGCTGTTTGAATGTCTTTTCTCCACCAGTCTGTGCACAGGTATCTTCTCAGTAGATGACTGCATCTCCTGACCTCCTTTTTTCTTCAGTGTCTAATCTGCCATTTTTCTCTCCATTTCTCTCTCTCTTCTTTGTGTCCTTCTGTTTGGTTGCTTCTCCAAGGGCATGATGACTCTGCTCCCTCTGCAGCATTGAAAAGTTTGGATAGTTTTAGCTTTCTGCAGCACCCTGTGCATCAGAGAAGCTTAGAGATCCTGCAGAGATGCAAAGAGGAGAAGCACAGTAAGGCTGCCATTACAACAGTTACTCCTCATGCTTTCATGTTGGACTTTGGTGGGGGGGACTGCAGGGAGGAGACTGACCAGCATCATCAACTTTTGTCTAAATGAGCAACCATCACATTAACCCAATGTGTCAAAGAGTTGACAAAAATTCAATTTTTGGGGAATTAAAAATGTTTTTGGAGAAATCCACATACATTTTTTTATGAGATGTAAATGAGGTTTGGGGAGTTTCTGCTCACAACAAAGTACAATTAGAATGCAAAAATGTCAACACAAGTGTTCAGGAAAAAAAACACTTTATTTTACCCACTGTCTCAAATTTGATCCAAACATTTTTTACATGGTGTGACTGTATTACAAAGAATTAAGTATCAACAGATTTTGCATATTTTTTAAGGCGGCAAGAAATCAGTAAAAAACAAAAACAATAAATTTGTTATTTTCACCATAAAGTCTTGGAAATTAGTAAAACTTTTTCACACCAAAAGTGTTTTTTTGGGATTTCATGGAAGCAGCCATTTTAAAATGAGCAGGAAAAATCCTTCTATTGTCCCTAGTGGAGAGGTGATCCACTACAGGGCAGAAAACATGGACCAAGTTCTATACAATGGGTTCTTAAGGAAAGTTTGGGTCAAGCTAATAACACGGGGATCTCAGAAATGTTTAAATCACATATGATAAAAACGGTTAGATAGGTTTAAAAAAAAAAAACAAGTTTTGTTTCTGGTTTTAGATTAGACTGGTTTCATTAGATGCTTGTTGGTCTCCACTTCTTCTCTCTCCCTCAACCACACTCTGCATGTTTTTTTTATTTTTTTATTATGCTTCTGCCACTCTTACCTCCTCCATGCTCACAGAGAAAAGCATGGCTGTACTGCTCTGTCAGCGCGCTCTGGTCTGCAGCAGCAACTGTCCTTTGTTTTTGTGCTGTCATTGGTAGCTCACATGGCTGTGCTGTCATGTGCAGTTGGGTGATGGGTATAGTTAGCATTTCACGGCTGTTTTCCTGTTCCACTAAAACCCACAAACTGGTGATGGTGAGAAACTGACCGGGTGTTGGACTCCGCCTGGACACAGATGTCCACACGTCACTAACACGCTCACAGGCGGCTTGAGTCGCGCCGCGGGGCCCTCAGTCGAGCTCACACAAACATCTGCTTTCTCCACAAATGTGTCATTTCACTCAAACGTGTTGTGCCACCTTGCAGCTCCAGAGGAGACTGAAAATGTCTCACAAAGTGATGATGACAGTGAAAACGGTACAGTTGGAGCCCCAGTTTGCCAGCTGAGTATGCTAACGTGGTAGCCTTGTGATCTGTCTGCACTCGATTTAGCTGCAAAGGAGATGCTTTTCTGCATCACTGCATCGGAGCGCAGCTCTCTCACAGTAGCAAAGTCACACAACAAGCTTCATTAAACCCCACCTTAGCAAGAGTTTAACCAAATTTGAACTTCATTTGGAGCCAAACTAATCCTAATAACTTACATTGTCCACAATTGAGCACTAACAAGATCACATGTCCCTGTTAACCTCACAGATCTTTAACATCAGATCACCTAGGTTTTGTTTTTATAAAGAGGCACATAACTTTCACGGCAATAACACTGGAGTGGACAGGTGTTGTGAATGTTTGTGTTGAACCCTTGTGCTATCCTAGGCACTTTAACATTGGGAGTTGGGTCATCTAGACCCACTAGACAGTGCGCTGAACCTTTTTTCTTCACTGATTTGTGATCTTCACTGGTGTCCATGGATTACATGAAATCTTTCCATCTTCATCCACCTTTGTCATGGTAGGGAGAACATTTCAATGGAAGGGTGAGTTCATCTAAGATAGCACAAGGGTTAAGTGTCTGGTGTTGTGGGGTTTTTTTGTGTGTGAATGTGTGAGATGTTCTCCTGTCTGACGGCAGTCTTTGTTATCAGGTACCAGCAGAAAAAGTCCTTGGATGCGTCAGTCTGATAATCAGGGCTTCAACTCCACGATGGAGAATCCGCCTCGGTGAGTTCTGTTGGTCGGGTTTGTTTCCTTTTTATGACTCCATAGCTACAGAGAGAGATAAATGTTATACAAACATTGAGTTCAACTTTTTCTGTGTTTTAAAAATGAGTGTTCCCAAAACGGCAATTGGACAGGACAAAGGAAAATCCCTGATTGGTCCAGCCACGCTGACATGAGCATCTGTAAAATCCCAATGACTGATTTAAATGAATATGAACCACAGTGTTTCCTCGCTTAATGTGGGAGTTACATTCCAAAAAATAGCCCGCAATAGGCAAAATTTATATAGTTGTCAGCTTTGTTTTTTTAAATATTCTGATAGATGTTTTAAGGCCGTAAAACCTCTCACTACACAGGTCACACGCTTTTTCTCAGACAGATCTGAACATTTTCACTCTTTTCTCGGTCAAATTCATAAAGTTCAAACCTTCGTAGAAAATAAGTCCACTGACTTCATGTAATGAACCCAAAATCTGCTTGCAATTGAAGATTTATGTGAATTTGGCAAACTGAAGGCCGACGAAGTATGCATTATAACTTTTTAACGCACGCCGTGGAAGCCTGAACCGTCCGCTGCCCACTTCGAAGGCCATTAAACCGCTTATACCATTGTCACTTAATATAGAAATAAATAGTAACCCGTTTTTAGTCCTTAATTCTTGTTTTTTACCAATTTGGATAACTTTTCTCACAAAAAGCGAACTATTCGCACCGCACCACGTAACAAATAGTCTGCGTCTCGCTGCGCCACCTCTGCAGTCAAGATTTGGCGATATAAAGCGATATATATATGCTGATCTTTCCTTTGGGTTGAATAAAGCATCAGTTCAGAGAGAAAGTTCACCTCTTACCGCTTGTTTTTGTCCAAATGATGAGGCAAATGGTCGTTTTAAAGAAGCCGGCGCAGTGATACAAAACATTTAAGCTAGGTTACAGGAACTTCTTTTTCACCGTGCGGTTATCACTTTTTAATGCACACCCAGCAGCCAATCAGAATCAAGTATTCAGCCGGACCATGGTATAAGAAGGATGTTAAGAGATGATGTTTAATCACTTTGAAGAGCTCTACAAAAGCAACAGCAATCACGCCTCCATGTCTGGATTCATGAGATCATTCAGATACTCTCTCAGTACGGTGCTGATCATGTCTTCAACACGTCACATGCCGTAGTTAAGGCTTGCCAAAGTTCAGATATTTAAACTAGACATGCTTCATCACCCAAAATGTGCTACTGCCAAACACCTCAAAGCTTCCATTTTTTCTGTAAAATCCTTCTAAGCTGCTAATTATTTTTAAGCAGCAAAATGAAAATGTAGATCTTTTTCAGTCAGGTTTTAGTGCAGTGCATTTCAGCATTTCCTAAGGTTTCTAAAGACACTGTAATGTCTTGTTCTTAGGTTTTCCTAAAGACCCACTCCAATCATCTTTTGATCTTTTTTAAAATGTTCCCAGTGGTCTTTTAATTATAATTATGCAGTTTTTAGGCTAAATCAAAACCCGTGTCATTTTCTTGGTCATAGTTTCTGCAGAGTGGCAGCAGTTTATTAGAAATTCTTCTGAGTTGTGAGCAGGACCGTTGGTATTGAGGAACCCTGCCCCCCTTCCCTCGTCCAGAGTTGACCAGGGGGTTTGTGGCCCGCCGATTCTATTTTCTACGTCACAACTACAAGCTTTTACAGACAGCATTTTTTTCGTTTGCTCCTGATTTCCCACGGTGGAATAAATGCACTCAGAAATGCTATTTAAGCTTAATTTCCTTTGTATGTCCTCTAACATGAGAGAAATACTGCAAAAAAAAAAAAAAAAAAACACCAAAAAAAACATTTTCAAGGTAGTGGGTTTTGAGGCGTAGAGAGGTTCCTAAAACAACAGCTTTTGCTTTTCAGATTCAGTTTAATCCTGTGTTGATGGCCCTCCGCTGCCCGCCTTTCCGTCTCCCTCTTTACCCTCCGAACTCGACCCCGTCCAGCTGCTTTCTTCATGATGTAAAGTCAGAGCTATGCAGGCAAAAATAAATGTTCAGTCTGGGTGCTTGTCAGCTGCGTGGATCCGCAGACAGTGAAGTGTTTAATGGGACTCTACGGACATAAACAGTTACCACAAAAGGCATTTTGTACTACAGCTATTTACCAAGATGGCTGATCGTCTGGGGAGAGATTCATCTGCAAACAGCAGATGAGATGTGAACAAAAGATTTGTCTTTTTCCAGATGTTCTTGCATCCAAATGCATTTTCTGATTTGGTTCTGGGAAGAATAAACTCAGAAATGCTCGTAAATCGAAATACTTTGATTTAGACTCTCTGGAGGTTTGTGGATCTTCACCTAGGAGTTATAACACAGGAGTAGAAATTCAAGTCATATGTATCTGCAGCAACCTGCTGCTTTCAAAAATAAATAATGTATTCCATTCTGCTTTAAATATGAACTTCTGTCAAGAAAAACATCCATTTTGTAAGCAGTTTATGGCCCTCTGCCTCTGAGCATGTGCATAAAAATTGGTGAAAAGGGTCGATTGTTTTTGCAGAAACTGACTCGCAGCCCACAAATGAAAAGTGCAGTTGAAAAGGAGTGGAGGGGTATTTCACCTGTCATGACAGTCAAGACCTCCACTCTAGGATGGACGTTTCTATAACTGCCAGGATCGTTTTACTGTTCACCAACATCAGTTTGAGTCTTGAAACCAGAGTTTGTACGTTTTGTACAGAATATATTCAACAATGTGTTAGACTCCATAAAAGCACAAAATTCAATTCTTTTTAAAGTTAAAGTCCCACTTTGATCATATTTTGATCTATTTTCTCAGTGGCCTTTTTATTACAATGATCCCGTTTTTAGCCTAAATCCAAAAAAAACAGTCGTTTTTTAGGACAAAGTTTCTGCAGAGCGGCAGGAGTTAAATAGAAAAACACCTCTGATTTGTGGGCTGGACAGTTGACGTGGAATAAACTTACCCCCATTTCCCATCATCCCTATGTCTACACTCTTTCCCGCTAGCTTACAGGCCCGCCCCACTTCCCCTCTCCACTGTGGAGTGTAGCAGTGAGCATGTGGCCCAACGATTGTAGCTTCTGCATCATAACAACAAGGCTTTACAGACTGCATTTTTTTGTCTGCTCCTGATTCACAACTATTTGAATAAAGAAATACACAGAAATTGGAATTTTACGCTTAATGTTCTTAATACATGTCCTTCTTTATCCGAGCAATGCAACAGGAACAAGTTAAAATCACCAGAGTCAAGATTTTCATCGGAGTGGGTCTGTGGAAACTGTTCCAGACTGCAGACATTGAATGGAGTTAAAAATGTATCGCTTATGGAAAACTTACAAATTTGGCTGCTTGGCCAAAAGAAATAGTCTTTAAAAAAAATCTGTAGTACTTTAAATTGACATGACTCTTCAAAAGCCCCGGCCTCTTCAAAAATACAGCACTGCTGGATGTTCAGCAATGATTTGCTGCTTTTCTTGGACTCTAGAAAAAACAAAAACGTAAATTCTTGAACCTTAATGATAAGCCAACTCTCAAAATGTGCAGAAATGATTGTCTTCCACGGGTGTGCATTTGACGAAAAAACAATAAAAGAGGAAAGTAGGCAACAGCACTGAGGTTAACACTATAAATGACTGTAGCTATTGTACTGTGGTATTTGTCGTTGGGTTTTTGGTTTTCTTAAATTCAAAATATGTGACATTTCATCGCCTTTTTTCTCCGGTGTCTCAAAGTTTTCAAGGCCCCGGCTGGAAAGGGCGCACTGGTCGACAGAACTGCTCGGGACCCGACAGCTCCACTGCAGAGGAGGAGGGCCTGTTTCTGAGCTCTGTCAGCAGCAAGCTCCTGGAGAGAGCCCACGACATCCTCATGTCAGTAATGCTTCTAGCTGCTGCCGCTGCTGATGCCGCTGATGCAACAGCCTTCCTTCTGTAGACGCAGCTTTTCTGCTTTACAATTGATTTCATGTCCTCTGGAAGTTATGCATCGCTAACTTGTTAAAAGTTGGAGAAGTTGCAGCTATAAATAATAGAATCAAGAGAAGTGATGGATAAATAGCTACTGCTAGTTTGATGGCAGAGGCTTAAATAGACAAAACATCAAAGAATTAACCATTATTACTGCTACAAATGCCACAAAACTGAAATGAGAATCAAATGGTTTTCATCAATATTATCCAATTAATACTGGATAATAATATAAAAATAATTTATATAGTTAAGTAAATAAAAAAAACAATGAATACAGTAAACCCTAAAAGTAGTGAACCACAAAGGACATATGGCAATTATGCAAAGTGCAAACCTAATTATTGATCACATTTTATGTTGATTAGATTAGAATGGGAAAAATGGCCAATGAGTTTATTATCTACTTAATAGTGAAATGCATCCACTGAAATATGTTCAAACGTTAACATTGACTATGAAATTGCGTAATTGGATTTACGATAATACATCTGCCTAATGGAATCGCCACAATTTCCACAAAATTCTCATTTATTGGAATGCACTTTTGCACTTGGAGGAGGTGGTTTTTGAGGCGAAATCGACATATTTCTAAAAACTGCAATGGCAGCACTTTTTTCTGAATGAGTCAGATGGGTAGCTATGGCAAAGTGCTTCTTGGTAGGAGCTGGCTGCCTTATAGGCATTGCACAGCAGGCACCGCCAGAGGCCCCACAGCATCACACACTTCTTCAGAAGTTGAGCGTGTCATGCAGAATTGTTGAGTCCACAGCTCCTCTGTAAAATCATCAACCACAATTTCCCCAAATCCTTTCGTTCGTAGCCACTCCCACGTGTAAGGAGCTTTCCACTCCATGGCCTAAATAAGACGCCAACGTCTCCTTTGATAGATGATGATGAGCGCTAGTGCCGTGGCAGAAATGTGAATGTATCTGCTGTAAATAAAGCATTGTTTTGTAAAAGTATTTGGACTGACTTATCGCATAAGTTGGCCTGTTTATTCGCGTTATGATTTAATGGAAACAGTGTTATTCCGAAATTGTGTTTTTTTCGACATTTCTAAAATTTTGATAGTTTTGCACATGCATGTAATGGAAACACAGTTTTAGTTGTGGCAGGATTTGATGTTTTGGCCAGTTAAGTTTATCGCTTGGACAGAAAAGTTGAAGATGCATCCACCTCACTGCTTTGGCTAAAGGGGGTTTGGTCTGAAAGGGACTTCTCTGGACTGAATCAGCAGAGAAATGTTGATGTTCTTCAGAGGAATGTCATCCTGAGAGGTGTCAGTGATGCAGCACTTCAGTCAGATCGGAAACATCTCATCCGTTTTTGACCTCTGATCTTGCAGAAAAACACATTTTTCAGTCCAGAAGAAAGAAAAATGTTTTGCCGTCACTTTTTAAACAAACTCTATACTTTTCCCTGTTTTTCTTTTTCAAAGGAGGAACAAAAACTACAAATCCAAGCCAAATCTTCCAAAGGTACTGCTCTTGATTTCCTTTAAACTTTAGTGAAAATGGACCATAAAAAGATCTAATGCCTGACTTTGCACTTTCAGCACTTACTGAATGTGAAGTCACTGAAGTACCTCAGCAAGCTGACACTTCACGACCGCATCACCAAATCTCTTCTTCACCTCCACAAAAAGAAGAAGCCGCCGAGCATCAGCGCACAGTTCCAGGTCAGAAGGGTCAAACACGCTCACGGCAGAGATCCCAGTCCAGCTCAAAACGGAGATTTCCTCCGTTTCTGCCCCTGGACTGAACCCTCTCATATCATGAGGAGGAGCCTCCAACCAGAAGACACAGATGAATAACATGTCTGCTTCAAACAAAAAATAGGGTTTTCATGAGAAAGTTGGAAAAAAAAAGTGGTTTTGCTTTCATTGACACACCCAGTTTGAAAGTCTTTACTTTTTCATCTGAGGGAGATGATAAAAACATTTAGAGGGTAAATAAATTCACTCCAAATATCAGTTTGTTCCAATCATCTGAAGTCCCGAGGAAGCTTCATTGGTCTTAAATAAACATTAGAGAAGCTGGTGTTGGCGAGCATTAGGCGGGACTCTAAAGCAGAGGAAAGCGAGGCCTGACTTCTTCAGAACCGTGAGCTCCCGCAGGCCCCTCTGGCAGGCATGCAGCCATGTGTGTGGATGACTTCACTTTCCACATCCTGTCCTGCAATGATTGCTTTCATCTCCCCAGGCAAGGAGGCGAGACCAATTCCCCCCCCCCCCACAAACACGTGTGTTTTCAGCACATGAAAGCGATCCCCCCCTAGCCGCATTCGTACATGTTCCTCACGTCGGTGACGTGCGGTGGGAGTGTTTTCTGTCAGCCAGTGACGTGGGCTTAAACTTGTTTTGTTTCTCCTCCTGCAGGCTTCCCTCAATAAGCTAATGGAGACTCTGGGTCAGTCTGAGCCGTATTTTGTGAAGTGCATCCGTTCCAATGCTGATAAGGTATTGTGTGTGTGTGTGTCTATGTGTGTCTGTGTGCTGCCGATGCAGCCTCTTTAAACTGCTTCTGGTTTAGTTTTCAAAGCATTTCTGTTTCTTTGAAGTTGCACTTCTTTTTTTTCTTGGTGAAAGCATTTATTGTTTCTTCCCTGACCTCACTTCACTGCAAGCTGTGATACTTGCAAGGATGTAAAATCTTGTTTTTAGACATTGAAGATATTTGAGCAGGTTTGAAGTGAAGTTGTTTTAACTCATCATTGCCCTACACCTTTCCAAGCATTTCTTCATGTCAGCACAGTTAAGAATCTTTTGCCTGGTTACGAGCTAGAATATCGAGTTAAGGAAAAATCCTTTTGCTTCATACGCTTGACAATAGAAAATATTGATTTAAGATGAAAAAAACACTCAAGTTGCACTTCTTGGTTCAGTTTTAAGTATGTTATTTTAAAGTTCAATAAATATAAGTTAGACTGCCATTCATTGTTGTATTGGAATCAAAAATGTAGATTTAGCTTTTATGAATTAGTGCTAGTTTTTAGACTTTAGAAGGAGACCGGCCGCCTTATAGGAAGACTGGATTCTCATTTTCTTCACATTTTGTTCTAAAGTGAGTCGTTTCTACTTATAACACTAATCCTTTGTCACTTTAATCAAAATAAACTACAATTAGTTACATAAAACTCAAAAAATAAAAACTATTTGGAAAGAACTAGCAAAAGAATAGTAATTATTGGGCTGTATAATATTTAATTTGGAGTAGTTTAATCTAATCATTAGCTCTATAGCGCCCCCTATTGGGTTTCTCCTTAAATGAGTGTTCTTTTGCTATATTTAAGCTGCTGTAACTCTCCCTTCTCCCCATCAGCTGCCTTTAAGGTTCAACGATAACCTGGTGCTGAGGCAGCTGCGTTACACGGGCATGCTGGAGACCGTGCGCATCCGCCAGTCCGGTTACAACTTCAAGTACAGCTTTGAGGTAACGCACAAGCTTCCACCCTTCCAGAGCTTTTGCACATGTAAAGTTCTGTCTCACGTTTGCCACATACTGGACTGAAAACAAAAAACCCTTTTTTTTTTGTCATGGAGGCCCTGAAGTGGAAATTATATGGGGTCAAACCATCAGGTAAAAGCAAATGAAAAAAACTGAATTTTTTATTTGGAAAAGAAAATCTGAACACTTTTTTTAAACTCAAAAGTACACATTGTAAACTTGAGGGAAATTGCAAAGTAAAAAAAGTTTAAAAAAAAGAAGCAAATTTGAGAAACATATTTTTTAACCTGAAAGAAATATTGAAAAATTTGAAAGAATGTATAAATGGCAAACTTGAATTGAAAAGACTAAATACCTAAAACTTCTACCAAATAAAAAGTAATGTTTATTTGTAACAGCTGCTGTATTTTTAACTTTTGGTTTTTCGTTCCTTCGTCTTTGCTTTCAGTTCTCAATTTTCAGTTTCATTAGCTGATGAAACTCACATAAAAGTTTTGTCTAGACTCATTCATTCACCTCAAAGTTTAAAGTGCTTTTTATCCGACCCACTGAAACCAGTTTGGTCGGCTTCACTGCACCAAAGTCCACAGAACTCCGTCCATGAAGACGTGGTTAGAAGGGTGTAGATCCAAAGAATTGCGGCCTGCTCAGAAACCTGAATTCAAGCCCTGAGAGATGAGCTGGAACAGATATTTGGAGCCAGACTCTCCCCTCTAACATCAGCGTCTGACTCCTTTAATGCTGCACTGAATGATATGAGCTCCAATGATCGCAAAATTAGGTGTCAAGCTTTCCAGGGAGCTGTTTCTGCTGCAAATATTCAACCAAATCTACGTCAGTCAATATTTTCTTCATGCTGAGGCTTCAGAGGAATCCTGTAACAAAGAGATGTCTGGTTTTCTTGGACTTAAAAGATTCTGAGGTGTGTTATAATAAGATGAATTGGGAATACATTATGACCAGGCCGATTATTTTATTTTATTATTTTTTTCATATTTCAGGCATAGAAATACATCATTTTAGCCGCAGTAGAACCGTCACACTTCATGACTTCATATTGTTACATTTTGCTCATTGCCACATTAAAATGTTGTCTTTATTCAAAAAGGTACACCAAAATAAAGTTTTTTTTCTAAATTAAAAAGACATAAATGAAGCAATTTTTGTATGTTTTAACACCAATCTTTCATCCAGTGGTAATACTGTCAGTTTTGTTTAGTGATGCTGCATTCAGCCACATTTGAATTGTTTATGATCTATAATTTCAGAGGGACCGGGTTCAAAATGATCCCATCCTAAACTTCATAGCTAATTAAGTTGAAGTTTGTAGAGACAAAGTGCAGAGATTTCCCCCCCCCCCCCCAAAATGCTGTTTTCCATGAAGCAAATGCTGGTAGAGCAACATTACATGAACATGTCTGCAGGCTTGAGAGCTTAAACGACACCAAACCTTCAGTTTCCAGGAGTCTGGGCCGTTGAGGAAATCATCTCGAGGAAAGTTGTGTTCTAGTTGTGGTTTCAGCTTGCGGTGTCAAGAATGAACTGAAGGCGAAGTAGATGGCAGCGTGTATAACCGCACTGGCCGTGGTTTCAGTGCTGTGGAAGTGCTCTATGACTAATACAGCAGGCGGAGTTAAATGCCATGTTAAAGCTGTGTGTGTGACGGGCTCCCCCTTCCCCTCAAAATCTGTCCCATCTCGTGGTTTTGACTGTTTCTATGTGACACTCCCATCTTTCCAAGATTACTCACAGCTCGTGTCAGCATCACTTTACCAGGATACACACTTTTGTTCCATTTTGTCCGTCTTGGGTTTCTGCGAGGCTTTGCTCCACCTCCTTCCTCTGAGAAAAAAGTTAGTTTTCTCCCTAAAAATCCTCGCTTTTTCCCCCCCCGCCTCATTTCAAAGAATAGTTTCCATAACCATAATTAGTTTTTTTCTATCTTGCTTTTGAAATTTAATGTCTTAAACCTAACATTAAGGTCGAATGATAACATAAATTATTTCCTGGGTTTTTTAAGACCGTTGACATTTGATGCCTTTTGAAAATGTTCAACCTAAAAGCCTTTGGGTAAAGAATCCATTCTTCATAACCCATTTTTAATCTTTTTTTCGGTTTATTTAAAAAATATAGGATTATAACTATAGTGTTTGGTCAAACAAGCATATTCTTCTACATCTGAGTCTTTTAATGAATAAAAATCAGTCCAAACATTTTAAAGTCTAATGTTAAAAACCAGAAATGTTTACCATTAAAAGCAGATGACTGGCTGTCATTGCCATCGTTTCATTGAGTTGTTTTTCCTATCTATCTGATGAAAGAACAGTACATTTCATGTTTGTGTGCTAAACTGACGGGTAAACGGCAGGTTTGGAGTGAAAGTATCTGTTGGTCATTTTCAACAGACATTGATGTTTAGCAGCAACAAGTTTGGGGCTTTTCTTGGCGTTATTGTGGAATATCTGGAGGATGGCATCACTGTGGACAGCTCTGCTGCTCAGAACAGAGTCTTTGTCTGCAGGTTTCTGAAATCCAGCTTGTAATTGTATAAACACGGCATCTGCCTGCCTGCCTGTCCACCCTCACGGTGTATTGGATGGACACAATGGGCCACAGTTTAAAGAAGGGAAGCTCAGAATACTTGTATCATGATGGTTGAACCCCTTCGAATATGGACTTCTGTGTCTCCGGACGGCAGGAGAGGTTGCTGTGGAAGCGAAACCCCATTTTCATAGAACGTCATCTAGAATCGATAATGAATTTGTGACATGAATCCGTGCGGTTGGATGTGTGACTGAGTTCAAAGCACTGTCTCCTTTCTGTGTTGAAGGATTTCGTTCATCACTTCCACGTGCTGCTGCCGCCGGGCGTCTCTGTTGCCAGGGAGAGCATCCAGGAATGCCTGGGTCAGCTGGACCTGCAGCCGGAGGGCTACCAAGTGGGAAAAACAAAGGCATGTCGCTTTCCCTCTCAGCCTCATGCGGCGAAACGGCTGTGTAGTAACCATGTTTTAATAATTCCATCACCACTAAAAAATGTGAGGTAAAATATGAGGAATGCTGCTTTCCTGTTCGGCGTCTTTTAATGAGAGGCTTAGACAAACATTTAATTTAGAGAATTTCTGCTGTTTGTTGTTAAAAGAATCGTTTTTTACAGAGGAAAACTATAAATGGGTCAAGTGTTGTGCTTGGAGGGACCTCATGTTGTAAAGAGGATGTGTATGAATGAGACATGATATCGGCCTCTGCCGTCTATAATTAGTGGATCATACCTGACATTCTTGTCAGCCAGGGGATGTTCAAGCTCCCTATTTTGGGTTTGTTTTCTATTGGTCTGGGTGTATTACCCATCTGGGGTCATTGAGTGGCGGTCCAATAAGTCCCCTCCATCATCGTCCCTCCTCTCAGGTGTTTCTGCGGGAGGCTCAGCGTCAGCAGCTGCAGGCCTCACTCCACAGAGAAGTTCTGCGGCGCATCGTCATGCTGCAGCGGCGCTTCCGAGCCCGGCTGGAGAGGAAGCAGTTCGCCAGGATGAGGGAGGCCGCCAGCTGCATCCAGGTACGTAACACAGACTTTATCATCCTGGATCTGAACGCCACTTTCCTACATCCACCCACTAAAATCTTAACAGACAGGTGAAGAGAGAGATTCTACAACCGGAATTTAAACATTTCTTATTCGGATTCTGAATTTTTCCTTTTATTTAAACTTCTTTTTGGTCAATGTGTGCTAATTTTGTAGAAATATTTCTGTTTTTTAAGCTCTGAAATCATAAAGAATAAAAAAAAAAAGTTTAAAAAAGAAAGTTTAAACCTAAACTATCTTATGATGAATGGATAAAAGTCACTCATAGCAGAAATATTTAACAAATCATACCACAGAGATCTCTCCTTGTGTTCAGCTAAAGTAAAATTTAATTTAAAAAAAAAGTATGAAAATAGGAAAAAAAAGCCCTGTTTCAAGAAATATTGTCTTATTTTTTGGGCTTGCAAGAAAAATAATCTTAGCAAGAAAGTTTTTGAATAGTAAAATAGTCTTACTTCTAGCAAACATGTCAGAGTGGAATTTTTTTCTTCATAATAAAATTTCTTGATAAAATAATTTTTTTACCCCATTGGCAGATTTTTTTTTTTTGCTTATTTAAAGAAAATCTGCAAGTGGGGTTCGAATTCTGACTTCATTCTAATTAATTCAGAGTGGAGATGAGCCGTAGTTTCTGCAAATTTGTTTGGGACTCATAAAGTACATCATTGTCCGATTATCATGAATCCTTTTTGTAGAAGGTTAAAAAGCTCTTCATCAAATATTTCAGTGTACGATACAAAAAATCCCTGCATATTTTCACTCGAATCGAAAATCTTCATTGTCCTCTTGTCTGCACAGAAATGGTGGCGTTCTCACCGGCCGGTAGAGCAGGAGGATTACTGTGACCCTGTTCTCCAGGAGGGGGCAGCTTTGTGCCTCCAGACGCACTGGCGGGGTTACAGGGCGCGTCAGAGGTTCAGGCGGTGGAGGCAGGCGGCTCTGGTGCTGCAGAAGCTCTGGAGGTTCCAGCTGGAGCGCCGCTGCGCCGCTGCTCTGGTGATCCAGGCAGCGTGGCGCTGTCATGGGGCCAGACGGGAATACCTGGATCTGCGTGACGCTGTGGGGAAGCTCCAGGCGTTGAGCCGAGGTTTCCTGGCCAGAAGACGGTAAGCCACGCTGTGAAGAATGTTTTCATGAAGACGAGTTTTTGAAACGGACCAAAAAATTGAATATTTGAGCATTTTTATGGCTGTCCCTCTGTTCTATAAGTAGCCCGTGAGCATGGATGACTGTTTGATTTTGCTAAAGCTTGTGAAACCCCAGATTAAGGTTCCACACAGCTTCAGCAGTGTATTTGGGCTTTGTTGTGTGCAAATAGATTGGTAAGATTGTAGCATTACGCAAGCAATCCAACCCAAAGCAGCTCTGCAATCAGCTGAGCTGCTGAAAGCAACGTTTTGGATCTTAGACTCCCATGGGTTTGTTTTTTTGAGGCCAACAAAGTGTCACTCATATGTCTTTATGATAAATGTTGGATCTTCTTGATTTTCAGCTTCAGAGAGTTAAAGGAACAGAAACTGAAGCAAGAAGACAAGCTTCTTAAGCTCCAGAATGGCCGGGTGAGTGTCCCGCTAGAAGAGTGGGAGCAGCCTGACACAACCATGGGGCTGGACCTGAGCACCTGGGAGGATCGTACCTGCGAGGAACGAGAGCGGAGCCTCCTCAGCACGAACAGAGATGAGGAGAAACGTGACGGCACAGAGGACGGCAGCTCTAACGCTACAATGGAGGAGCTACCATTGGCACCAACGCCACCTACAATACACCGAGAGAAGGATCGAACCCTCGATGAGGGCAGCCACAAAACAACTCGGGCCAAAAGAGAGAACCGGCGCATGAGAGAGCTGGAACAGGCCCAGTTCAGCCTGAAGCTCCTCAAGGTGCGGGCAAACAGCATCGGAGTTTCGTCTTCACCGGAGGAGCAGCATTGCTCCATGGAGTTGGTGCCCCCTGCGAGTCCATCTCTTCCTTCCCCTCAGGGAACGCCAGACAGCCAGAGCTCCAAAGGCAGCTTCGAGCTTCTGGTTATGGATGAAGATCCCAGCAAGGCTTCAGAAATGGCGGCAGATAGAGAGGAGTCCGGCTGGCCTCTGCCAGCTGTTCCAGATGAGTCTGAGTCCAACAATGAAGTTTTTGTGACGACCTCGAAAAAACCAGCAGAGACGCTTAAGACGGACGTATCTGAGGCTGTGAGCCTTCAAGAGAACCACAGCCCCACAAAAATGGACCTCCCCCCACATCCTGCCAAAACGGAGAGCTGCCTACCGACCTTTTACATTCCTGCTCGTGAGCACAGCCCTGCAATCCCCCTTCCTGCTGCTGAGCTCCAGGGAAGCCAAAAGCCAGTGATCTCCACAACCATCACTTCTGCACTGAAGCCTCTGAAAGATCGGCGAGAGTCCGCGCGCCGCCCCCTGGTGGTGGTCATTAGTATGCAGAAGGAGACTCCGCTTAGTGAGGAGCTTGGAAGCCCTATTCATCCTCCAACTCATCTTCAAGACTCTTCAGCCCAGACTGAGAATGTGGGACCTTCTGCACCTAAACCAGACTCTGCACCTCAAGGACCCGCCCCCAAACAAGAGCAGGTCATCATGGACAAGCTCCTGAAGCTCAATGAGGACCGAGAGGAGCGGCAGAGGAATCAACAACAGCAGAACGAGAGGGAAATGATGGAGCAGATCCGGCAGCAGAAGGGCGTTTTGGAGCGACAGCGCCTCAGTTTTGTTCAGCACGAGAGGGAAATGTTCGAGAAGCGCAGAGAGGAGGCGCTGCAGAGGATACAGAGGAGCCAGGAGGCCGAGCAGAGCTCAGCTTCCAGCAGTACCTTCAGTTCCAGTTCCCTGCAGGGGGAGCGGTCACCTCAAATAACCTCTCATGGCAGAACCCACTCAGACTCCTCCCCCTCGTCTCCATGCGCGGACCCCCATGTGAGTGCTCGTCTCCCCCAGCTGCCCCCTCCACCGGCCTCTGCCCCTACAGAAAGGCGCAGGGACAGAAGGCCTGTCGCAGAGGGGTGGGCCCCCAAACTCACTCTCGAGTTCAAAGATGGAGGAGGGAGCAGGATGAGGACGGCCACAAACAAACCGCCGACCTCTCACGACGCCACAGCAGGTCTGACGGAAAAGACGGGGAACATCTTCTTTTTTCCCAAAGACAAAGTCGCAACAGCGAGGTGAGGATGTTTGACACACGTTTCTGTTCTGGTTCTCCAATAATAGTAGTTTTTTAATTAAATCAAAATTTTGTATCTTAACTATATTATCATCTTTACGGAACGGAATCATTTTTAAAATCCCCTTTTTTGTCTCCTGCTGTTGTGAATGGGTTTTGAACCATTCGGCTTTGAAATGTGGCTTCAGTTCACAAACGTATCATTTGTAAGGAAATGTTCAGCTGAAATGAGCCTAAAGGTTAAAACTGAGCTAAACATAAATTAAAGGAAATAAGTATTAGATCTCTTGCTGATTTTGTACATTTGTCCACCTAAAAATATATTGACCATCTGTCATCTTCATGGTAGGTTCATCCGAAAAAGTGAGGTAGAAAATCAAGAAACTGACTTTAGTCAACTTTGTGTAAATATTTGTGGATTTGATTCAAGGAAATAAGTATTTGATCCTGGTTCTGGCTCCGGTTCACACAGACCAGTTATGGCTGGTTTTCTCAGAGGGTTACGGTCCAGTAAGGAGTGGTAAGGTACGTGGTATGGCCTTGCTGTTGTTTGCAGGCATTTTCAATATAGACTCATGACCAAAAGAGGACAAAGGAAAGCACAAAAACCCAAATGATTACTAACACTGGAAGCTAGCTTAAATGCAGCAGCTCTGCCCCAACCGTTCCGTTCCTATTTTCTGACCTACAACCAATTCTTTTGTGTTTAATGCCTCAATTTTACAAAGAAAACACTCAAAATATCAGCTGTCTGATCTGGACTGGGTCAGACAGCTCAGTGGAAACAAGACTAGACTCTCCTAAGACTCTCCTAATCAAGCTGTCATCTGAACTGATGACACCTGTTTGAACTAATCATCTGTAGGAAAGATACCTGTCCATAGAATCAGTCCATCAGTCAGACTCCAAACTCCATCATGGGAAAGACTAAAGACCTTTCAGTGGATTTAAGGGAGAGGACTGTAGACCTGCACAAGACCAGAATGGACTACAAAACCATCAGCAAGAAGCTGGGGATTAACAACTGTCACTACCGTTGATGCCACATGACTATCAATCGACCAATGCAGTGGGGCGAAAAGGTATTTAGTCAGTCACCAACTGTGCAATGTTTCCCACCTAAAAAGATGAGAAAGGCCTGTAATTTTTTTTAAAGAATTTATTTGTAAATTATGGTAGAAAATAAGTATTTGGTCATCTACAAACAAGCAAAATTTCTGGCTCTCACAGACCTGTAGCTTCTTCTGTAAGAAAATCCTCTGTCCTCCAGTCATTGTCTGTATTAATTATTAATGGCATCTGTTTGAACTCGTCATCTGTATAAAAGACACCTGTCCACAACCTCAAATAGTCCCACTCCAAACTCCACTATGGCCAAGACCAAAGAGCTGTCTAAGGACACCAGAAACCAAATTGTTGACCTGCAAAAGGCTGGGAAGACTGAATCTGCAAAGGAAAGCAGTTTAGTGTGAAGAAATCAACCGTGGGAGCAATTATTAGGAAATGGAAGACATACAAGACTCCCGATAATCTCCCTCAATCTGAGGCAAGATCTCACCCAGTGGGGTCAAAATGATCACAAGAATGGTGAGCAAAAATCCCAGAACCAAACGGGGGGATCTAGTGAATGACCTGGGACCAGACATGTCTCCCTGCTAAAGCCAGTGCATTTATGAGTACCCATCTACAGTTTGCTAGAGAACATTTGGATGATCCAGAAGAAGATTGGGAGAATGTTCTATGGTCAGATGAAACCAAAATAGAACTTTTTGGTAAGAACTCGTCGTGTTTAAAGGAGAAAGAAAGCTGAGTTGCATCCAAAGAACACCATACCCTACTGTAATTCATGGGGCTGGAAACATCATGCTATGGGGCTGCAAAGGGACCAGGATGACTGATCCCTGTAAAGCAGGGGTGTCCAATTCGAGGCCTCAAGGGCCGGTGTCCTCTATGTTTTCCAATCAATCTGCCTTTGAAGCTCCTAATTGGCTAAACACACCTGATCTAGGTAATCAACAGCAGATGAGGCAGGGTTTCTGGAAAACCAGCAGGTTGCCGGCCCTTGAGGCCTGGATTTGGACACCCCTGGTGTAAAGGAACGAATGAATGGGGCAGTGCATGGTGAGATTTTGAATGAAAACCTCCTCCCATCAAGCACATTGAAGATGAAACGTGGCTGGTTCTTTCCGCATGACAACGATCCCAAACACACTGCCCGGGTAACGAAGGAGTGGGTTCATGAGAAGCATTTCAAGATCCTGGAGTGGCCTAGTCACTCTCCAGATCTCAACCTCATAGAAAATCTTTGGAGGGAGTTGAAAGTCTGCATTACCCAGAGACGGCCCCAAAACATCACGGCTCTAGAGGAGTTGTATACCTCATAGTTGAGGTATACCTATGATGAAATAACAGACCTCTCTCAGCTTTTTAAGTGCACAATTGCTGGCTGACAAAATACCATTTTGCCCCACTGTAGGTCTGGGGCTCCAAACCAGATCTCAGCTGGAGGGTTTCCATGATCATGAGAACATTGAGGAATAGGCCTAAAACAATACGGCAGGAGTTAGTTGATGATCTCAAAGCAGCTGGAACCACAGTCACCAAGAAAACCATTTGTTATACTTTACATTGCCATGGTTTAACATTTTGGAGAGCTCAAAAGTCCCCTGCTTGGGAAGAAGCATTTGCAGGCCCGCCTGAAGTTTACCAAACACATTCATGATTTAGAGTGTGATTGGGAGAAGGTGCTGTGGTCAGATGAGACCAAAACTAAGCTCTTTAGCATCAACCCAACCCAACATGTTTGGAGGACGAGAAATGCTGCCTATGACCTCAAGAGCACCATCCCCACTGTCAAGCATGGAGGTGGAATCATCATGGTTTGGGGGCGTTTTCTGCACCGGACTACTTACTTTACCATGTGGATGGGCAGAGCCATAGACTGTCAAATCCTAAATGAGAACCTGCTTCCCTCCACCAGGAGGCTTAACATGGGTGGTGGGTGGTGGGTCTTCCAACATGGTAATGTCCCAAAACATCCAGCCAAGACAATAAATGAATGGCTGAAGAAGAAACATATAAAGGTCACAGAGTGACACAGCCAGTCGCTGAAGCACTTAGTTGCCAAGCGACACCCATCAGATCTGAATGATTTCGAAGACATTAGCAGAGAAAAGTGGACCAAAAATCTCCTGATGTGCAGAAACCTGACCATCCACTACCAGAAACATCTGACATCTGTGCTGAGAATAAGGGTTTTAACACAAAGTAATACGTCTTTCTGGTTCAAATGTGTTTTTCTCTCATTGAAATTCAAATAAATTTATATAAATTCTTTAAAGTGGGTTTTTCGATGTTCTTTGTGATTTTCTATCTCACTGTTTTAGTGAACCTACCATTTGATTAAGATGACGGACTGTCAATTTCATTTTGGGTGGGCAAACCTACTAAATCAGTATTCACTGTTTGTACTTATGGGGATGGCCAAAGTCTTTGTCTTTTTTTGTTGACCAAATTCATTGATGAATTGTACACATGCTGCCTCATATGGAAACCTCAGATTAAACAAAAAGAAATAGTTTTTTATGAGTAAAGTTGTTTTCTAAAGTAGTTTGTTCTTACATGAATCCGTCTCTCCTTCAGTTTCCACAGTGACTCTGTTACCAAAGAGACTCCGTTGACTGCTTCCACAGCTGGGCCTGGGCCAGCGTTCAAGCCCAACGATGGAGCCAGAACCTGGGATGTAAGCAACCTTTCTTTTTCTGTCCACATTTCTTTTTACTTTTGTTTTTTCCCTTCAGGCTTTTCTGGACTGTGTAAATCTGCTCTGACTGTAGCTTAGCTGGTGGCCTCCGTGAGCAGAATGCTATGAAGCTCTGACACACCCACTTCTCAACATGCGTTTGTCACCTCTGGTAAACTCCAGGTTGGCAGGTCGGGCCCAAAAAAGAAAGCCCGAATGGCCCGGACCCGCTCTGACTTCCTCACCCGTGGCGCCAGTCTGTCTGTGGACGGCGATTCAGACGAGGACGACTCTGACGTCCAGAGCCCCCTCAGCCCCCGTCATTTCACACTGCCCCTCTCCAAACAGAACTCCACCGAGTCGGGCTTAACAGAGTCCTGCTTCAGTGACTCAGACATGGTAACAGAAACTTCCAGACCCCTCTGCTGGATGAAAGCGGATCTTTCCTTTGACATTTCTAACCTACTCACGCTCACATCTGACTCAAACTCGGCTTCGAAACCAATTTGATTCAGTAGTTTTTCTGAAAGGGTTGGACAAATGTATTGATTCTGTTCTTTTTTAGAATAATGAACAGTACCTGACATCACTTTCATTGATTTGAGAAACTATGTCTGAAGCTACGTTCACACCTGGCATGTGACACGCATTCAGGAACGCGCTAAACATGGGTTCTTGAGTGTGTGTTTAGCCCATGATGTTCACACTGGATGAGCAGGGAGGGGCTTCTATTTATTTTTTATACTGTTTATTGGGGGATGTCCAGTTGGTAGAGGTTTGGTGCAAAATGTCAAAGCGGTACAAATCTTGCTCCAGGCTTTTCTTTCACAGTTCTATCCTGATGTATGAATTATATCTATTCCGGTTGGGCACAAACAGCAATTATTAATTTCTCCTAATTTACTCCCTCAAATTAAAGGGGGCGTCATCCATACGTCACGACCAGATCTGGGTCCCTGGATTTTGGTTTAACTTTCACTGTGTGTTTTGTACATAGAACCTGAAAACGGTTGTGGAAACTTGCGAGAGTTTTAAACACGTAAGCTCAAAATCCACGTTTAGGCATGTTTACGCATGTTTACATGGACTTTTCCATGGAAGTGACCACTGGGTCACACATTGCCAGGGACCTGGCAGAACGAGTGTGAACGTAGCTCAAAGATGACGCAAAGATGGTTTCTACATATTTTTTAAATGGTCTTTAAAATTCAAATTTTTAAAACTAAGCTTCAATGTTACAGAGATGGACAACCTTTGACACACTTTTTCCTCTGAAAATAATTAACAGTCTTGGATTTCATGTTTTTATCTTCTCACTTTTCCTGTTAAAACAGCTTTTCTTTCAATTATTTCTGGATCTTTTCTTTATCTTTCTCCTAATCAACAAAATCAGCATGACACTTTTTCAAAGCTCTCTTAGAAAGTTAAACTTTCAGTTCTTGGATAAATGTTTTTTGTCTTGCACAACTTTCCTGTATTGTAATTTGAAATCTGTTTTCATGACTTGTATTTATTTCTTTTAGTGTTTTGGAATAATGTAAATGTCATGATAATAGTTTGAAGAATTGCCTAATGCTTAGACGGAGACATAAATAATGCTAGAAGGCTAAACCATCCTAACAAAGAAAATGGATTTGATCTGATTTTGTTTCAGCTTGCAAGTTCGAAGGAGCAAAAGAAGCTGCAAAAAGCCATGTCGTCAGGAGATCTGGTCAAAGTTGATTCCATGCGCAAGAATTCACCGGATGAAAGGTTTTTTTACAAAGCTGCAATACATATATACACACACTCACTCACTTACTGGCCACTTTATAAGGTAAATCTTACTAGTACTGTGTTGGATGCCCTTTAGCCTTCAGAACTGTGTTAATCCTTGGTGGCATAGATTCAACAAGATGCTGGAAACATTCCTTCAGAGAGTTTGGTCCTTTGGCATGATAGCATCACACATTTGCTGCAGATTTGTCAGGTGCTCTATTGGGTTGAGATCTGGTGACTGTGGAGGCCATTTGAGTCCAGTGAACTCATTGTCATGTTCAAGAAACCAGTCTGAGATGATTCCAGCTAGATGGCATGCCTCATCTTGCTGGAAGTAGCCATCAGAAGATGGTACACTGTGGTCATAAAGGGATGGACAAGGTCAACAACAATACTTGGGTAGACTGTGGCATTGGAACCATGCTCAATTGGTACCAAGGGGTCTAAAGTGTTCCACCAGCCTGAACCGTTGGTTGATACAAGGCAGGATGGATCCATGCTTTTATTTTGTAGATGCCAAATTCTGACCCTACCATCCAAATGTGGCAGCAGAAATGGAGACTCATCAGTCCAGGCATCGTTTTTCCAATGTGTGAATTGTAGATTCAGTTTCCTGTTATCTGACAGGAGTGACACCGGGTATGGTCTTCTGCTGCTGTAGTCCATCTGCCTCAAGGTTAGACCTGTTATGCGTTCAGAGATGCTTTTCTGCAGTCCTCGGTTGTAACCAGTGGTTATTTGAGTTACTGTTGGAACCAGTCTGGTCATTTTCCTCTAACCTCTGACATCGACAAGGTATTTCTGCCCACAGAACTGCCACTCACTGGATATTTTCTCTTTTTCTCTGTAAACCCTAAAGATGATTGTTGGTGAAAATCCCAGTAGATCAGCCCATCTGGCATCAACAACCATGTCACCTTTCTTCCCCATTCTGATGCTCGGTTTGAACCGCAGCAGATCGTCTTAACCATGCTTACATGTTTAAATGCATTGAGCTGCTCCCATGTGATTGGCTGATTAGAAATTTGCGTTAATGAGCAGTTGGACAGGTGTGTCTAATAAAGTGGCCAGTGAGTGAATGTTTTGTTGTTAATGAGTTGCACATGGATCACATGTTTTTTTGTTTTCCACCAGGGTTCGTAGTAAGATGCGTTTCTGGGGCAAAAACAAGTATGGAGAAAAGAAGAACTCCAGAGAAAAGCTTTCATTTGGAGAATCACTGGAGGAAGACTATGGAGAGACCGGACTATTGCTTGGGGAGGAGGGTAAGATACCCGGACAAAATGCTTTTGTTTCAGAGACCCGCTTTTTCCATTTTATCCACTCCCTTGAAGATTGTATGTATCATCATTTAAACCATCTCTATTTGACGTTAAAGTTTTATTCCTTTCAGGTCAGGAAAACCTATCCTGCAGTCCTGATCTGACTCTGGATCGAGGCTTCAGGGACCTGAAGGAGAACAAAGAGCCGTCTCCCAAGGTGAAGCGCAGGCGCAGCGTGAAGATTAGCAGCGTGGCTCTGGAGCCCACCCGGTGGCAGAACGAGGCCCTGCAGATCCTCACCTGCACCAATGACTACAGGAGCATGAACGACTTCCTCATGAAGAAGGTGCAGCACACGCTAGACAGACAGACAGAAAGAGGAGGGTGAAGGTGTTCCACAGCCTCTAAACTTTAGCGCTGCGTTCCAGATCAGCGACTTGGACACGGAGGACAGCAAGAAGGACACCATGGTGGATGTTGTGTTTAAAAAAGCTCTAAAGGAATTCCGCCTGAACATCTTTAACTCCTACTCCACAGCACTCGCAGTAAGTTCTTCTGCTATGTTTGGGAAAACCCTTTCCGATTGAAGCTGCAAAAAGCAAACGTCTCAACTGTAAATCTGTTGCTCCACAGATGGATGATGGGAAAAGTATCCGCTACAAAGACTTGTATGCTCTGTTTGAGCACATCTTGGAAAAGACCATGCGGCAGGAGCAGAGGGACTGGAGGGAGTCTCCAGTGAAAGTTTGGGTCAACACCTTCAAGATTTTCCTCGATGAGTTCATGACTGAATACAAACCTCTGGACAGTAAGGTAACAGTCTGCAGTTAAATGCTCGCAGGTCACACTCAACTTAATTGTTTTTTTTAAATAAATCAAAATTAATACATTTATTGTTTTGCTTTCTTTTTTTTAGACTTCAGCACCCAAACCTGAACGGAAAAAACGCAGGAAAAAGGACGCCGACACTGTAAGCTCAAAATAACCCACTAAACATAGAATGTGCTCAGCCGGATGTTTAAATATTAGCATCAATGTCCATAGTCTGATCAGTTCAAAAGGAAATTGAAACCACTGAAGAAGTAACGGTTTCCTGTGCTCTGCTGCCCTCTACAGGTGGAGGAGCACAACGGGCACATCTTCAAGTCCACACAGTACAGCATCCCCACCTTCTGTGAATACTGCTCCTCTCTCATCTGGATGATGGATCGTGCCAGTGTGTGCAAATGTGAGTGTAGAGACCCTTTATGAACAAATCATTGGAATTTATTCCCATTCAAAAACACATTTTAAATTTAGCTTTTGGGACAAACCATGGGACAAACATTTTTGTCCAGTATTTTTATTTTTTTAAAGGAATTTAGCTGGACTATGATTTTTTTTTTTTTAAAAACAGCACTGTAATTGAACAGAAAACAGTCAAAATAAAGATTCTAAGGATAAAAATAATTAGAACGATGCATATAAATTGCATTCATATTACAGATTAATTAACATATTTATTTTATTAGTAGTTGCTCACGATGTCGAGGACTATGACATATGCGGCACTGCCTCACCTGCCTCCCCTGACCGCATGTCTCTGGTAGAAACGATTTTGTCCACCCACCCAAAGCACATTTTGCATGCAGTCAGATTTAAAATTGCCCAATTGGGCAACACTGATGTAGTTTCTAGATGCTAAGCTAGCAAATCTCACTGATTCTCGAAGATAGTTTTACAAATATTAACAGATTTTACCCTGAAAGTGAAATGCATCTAAATACAAGCATGTATTTGTTAATCAAAAGAAAGTTTAATTTAAATAGTTTGAAGCACAGATGTTTGTAGTCTTATACAAAAAAGTCAATGTATTTGGGTGTCAGCGCGTTAGTCAGGTGAATTGATAAAGTTTACATTCTCTTCTTACCCAAAGTAGATCTAATGTTGAGCTGCAGGATAACAGCTGTGTGCAGTTTGCTGTTTAAAAAAACAAACATAAAATAAACTTTTTGTCAAACTGTGTGAAACATTTCTACCCTCCGAGTCATTCCACGAGAATAGGACAATTTGTGTCCCTCTCTTACTTCAAGCTGTATTTAATATAATTATACATCAAGCCTTATATTAAGACAGCTTATTATATGCAATGAAATGCAAATTTAAAAATAATGAAATTGTGTTTTAATTAGAAACAATATTTGTTTTCCAACATACACCGTCAATTTCATTATGTCCCCCATGACCTAAATGAAAGATTACAGTGCAAATACCAACCAATTTTATTATAAAAAGTCAAGTCAACTTTTATTATAATCTTCATGGAGATTCCATATTGTACGTAACAGGGTTGAAAATTTACTTCAACCACAACTATCAATAAGGAAGATGTATAAAATCAAAATGATGCCTCAGAGTGGAAAATAATTTTTGAAAGTTAAACACATTCCCAAGAACTTAGAACATATTAAAAAAAGGAAACATTTTGGTAAAAAATGACAAATCTTTCATGGAATGACCCCTCCACAGGGACCTTTAGGTGAACCTAAACGCACCACCAACACACACATGCCATCACACCCATGTGAGCCAAGTCATGTTCCTGCGGTCCCAGCCGCCGAGCGCCGCCCCCTCTCCCTCCTCAGCCCTAATCAGATTGTTTTCAACTAGATTCATGGGGTCTGCCTCCTTGTCTGTCCACATAATCACAGTTAATTTCCGAGTCACCCAGGATGAGAGTTTTTCCTGTACAAGTTGGGTGAAAACTTGAGCTCCACGATGAGGAGGCACTGTCTTTCTGTGGGGAACACGGATGACCTGTTTGATTTCTCCGCCTGTGTTTATCCAGTGTGCCGATATGCCTGCCACAGGAAGTGCTGCCAGAAGACGACCGTCAAATGCAGCAAGATGGTAAGACAGCCATATTGTCTGCTCGCACAATAACATCCCATGACATCAATTATGCTATTTGGGGGACACTAGGGGAATAATGTTTTGTACAGCTTGCTGATGGCTCTGTGTTTGTTTTTGTGGGAGCAGTTTGATCCAGAGCTTTCCTCCAGGCAGTTCGGAGTGGACATCTCCCATCTGACTAACGAAGAGAAGACGGTTCCCCTGGTGGTGGAGAAACTCATCAACTACATCGAGATGCACGGCATCTACACCGAAGGAATCTACAGGAAACCTGGCTCCGCCAACAAGATTAAGGAGCTTCGCCTTGGACTGGACAACGGTAGGTTTCACAAGTTCACAATCCCTGAAGAGGAGGGGTGTAACGATTCATTTGAACAATTCCATTCATATCATGACTTGTTGTTGACGTAGCGATTTATAGTCGCCATTGATTCGTTTTCAAGGATCCGATTCGCTGACCTAAAATCAATCCAGGATATCTTTTCAGCCAAAAAATTCAACATGACTTTCCTAAATGAAAGTGTTTCCACATATTGAACTGTAAGGATGGCTCGATCATTTTTTGCTGCATCACACGTGTTATCCGCTGTGATGGTCGTTTAAAAAAAAGAAAAAAACAACCTACAATGTCTCACCCCAAATGGTATTTTCCAATATTGGTTAGAATCAATTTATTTCATTTTGAAATGATCTTATAGCTCAATTTAATTAACAATTTGCTTCAAACAGATGGATCTTGTTGGATTGTAGGAATATAAATTATTATTATTTATGAGAAATGAGGAAGTCTGACTACGTCGTGTTTTTTGGTTTGTCTGAACTCCCTGTGGTCGTACAGATGTGGACGGCATTAATCTGGATGACTACAACATTCATGTCATTGCGAGCGTTTTCAAGCAGTGGCTCCGGGACCTGCCTAATCCCCTGATGACATTTGAGCTGTATGAGGAGTTTGTACGTGCCATGGGTACGTACGTACTCAGCAGCTGATCCTGGAGGCTGTTCGCACTTTGCTCCATCTGCCAAAGCCGTAAACGCCATTTTCCTCCTATAAATGCTCCCGCAGGTTCACAGGACAAAAAGGAGATAATCAGGGGAGTTTATTCAATTATCGACCAGCTCAGCAGAACTCACCTGAACACGCTGGAGCGTCTCATCTTTCACCTCGTCAGGTAATAAAACCAAATGCTAGGGTGTTCTTTATAGATTAGAAATAGTGTTATCTAGCTATTTTTCGGTTCACCTTCGCATATTTTTTTTCCCAGTGCAATTCTGGGTGGGTTTTTTTCTACAGCGCACTGATCGGCTGTCGACCTTGTCAATCATGCTCCTCTGTTCATTTTGCCATATTTACATAAATCTTCAATTGCAAGCAGATATCTCTTTTCATTCTATAATACTGGACTTATTTTTCTTTGAAGGTTTGAACGTTGAGAGAGAAAAGTGAGAAATGTTCATGTCTTTCTGAGAAAAGAGTATAGTGTGAAGTGAGGAATCTTACAGCCTGAAAACATCTGTAATCCTACTGCACAGATTTCACCTGTCCCAGGTTATTTTTACAACGAAACCCCCGCGATAGACGAGGGAACACCCTAGTGCCTGAAAGATGTACTTCAGAGCAGACTGTTCTAACACTAACCTTGTGTGCTTAGAATCGCCTTACAAGAAGACACCAATCGGATGTCCGCGAATGCCTTGGCTATAGTTTTTGCTCCCTGCATCCTTCGATGTCCAGACACCATCGATCCACTGCAGAGCGTCCAGGACATCAGCAAGACTACAGCGTGAGATTCCACTCTTAGATCCCTCACCATATCCCTCCCATCCGTCTGAAAGTCAAACGCTGCAAATAGGAGAGATGTTTGTCTGAATTGTTTTTTTTCTCTAAAATTCCAGCTGAGCGCGCTCGTCAGTTTCACTAAACATGCAAGCTTACATGGAGGATAAACTCAGTAATTGAAGCAAAACAGCCCCATGCCATTTGTCTCTTTACATAATGTTCGTCATTATATCACTTCTGCTAAAGGCTTTAATTCTGTTGACTGTGCTTCAGATTTCCTCAGTCAGTGGAGGGTAGAATTGATGGCACGAGGACAAATGTTGCTAGTTTTCTTCTCTATAAATAAGATGTGTTTTTTTTTTGCTCCTCCTTTGATGTTTTTAAGTGTTTTTTCTTTGTTCTTGTCTGTAGGTGCGTAGAATATATTATTTGTGAACAGATGAATAAGTACAAGGTCAGACTAAAGGATATCAGCACTCTGGAGTTTGCAGAGAGTAAAGCCAAGAACAAACTCACCCTCATTCGTCGGTCAATGGTAAGATTTTCAGGAAATAACCGATGCTCCTTCTCTTTCCTACATAATGACTTATAGTTTTTTTTAATTGTCAAAGACCCTGTGACGTCCACAGATCATCATCATACTCTTGTTGCAGAATTCAGTTCACTTTCTGCTCTTCAAATGTTTTGCTTTTTGCTTTTCTTTCCTGTGGATGAAATCAAGCAGGTTATGTCATCATGCAGCTAACTCTGATTCAATTTTCTTAATGCTGTGCGCAGCACACAACACGGAGAATTGAAGGAATTTAGTTCAGCAAATAGAAGTGAGCCAAGAGAAATGTCTTTGTCTAACTAAAAACCAACAGAGGTGTGGTGCGGTGAAATGAGATGATTGTTGCTTTTTTACCTCTTAAGGCTACGTTCACACCGGTCACGTGATGCGCTTTAAAGCACGGGCTAAGTGCACATTCTTAATCGCGCATTTAGTCAATGGTGTTCACACTGGACAAGCTGGGAGGGGCTTCTCCTCTTTCTACTGTTTACTGACGCATGTCCGCCACCTACTGTATAATTCCGGCTGGATTCAAACCACAATTATTATTTTCTCTTCTATGATCAATCAAACGATTGGCACTTCCATGAATTAAAGGGACGCCATCCATAGGCCACTACCAAATCCGAGTCCCTGATTGGTCAAAGTTCAACCTGGTTTAACCTTAAACACTTGTTCAGTTGCCGCGCAATTCGTACATAGAGCCCGAAAACAGTCGTAGAAACTTGCGTAGGTACTCGTTAATGCAAGAGTTTTGAACGCAAAAGCCCAAAACGCGTACGCGTGTTTACATAAACTTTTCGTTTTAAGTGGACTCTGTGTGGGAACGTAGCTTTACTCCACTTCCCTTTTCCATTTTAGTGCAATAAAAACGGAAATCAATATCAAAAGAGACATTCATTGATGTCAGTTTTATTCTGCCTTTTCTGATTATTATTTTTTCTTTTACTTGTCACTTTTATTCATAGCATCAGAATGCAGCTAAAAAGGTAACACTGGTGTCAAACTGTGTTTGTTGGCGGTGTGCTGTTTTCCCTAAGCTTCCTATTGTCATGGTTCAGTCACTGCATGTCCATGTGGCTCCGTGCTTGTTGGGGGTGGTGTAAGGCCATGCGTGTGAAGCAGTTTTATTTTATTTAGCAGGGATCGACTGTTTTAGGGGTCTAAATTTTGCTTGGTTGGGTCCTCAGGGCAAAGGTCGGGTCCCAGGGCTAAGCTACCACGCTCCCTCCCCTCCGGTCAGCCCCCGGCTCCAGTCTGCATCCGAACCTGCCAGGGAGGAGAGCGGCGGCGAAGAGTCGCCGGAGGCCACGATCATCTCTGAACATCAGCAGGTGGCCATGCAGCACGAGGAGCGAGTGCTGGCGGAGCAAATCGAAAACCTGCAAAAAGAGAAGTACAAAAAATGGACTCCTGTGTGTTTGTTTACCACCCAACGCCCTAAAGAGGCTCAGTGGTGTTTATCACGTTTGTGCTGCAGGGAGGAGTTAACTTTTGAGATGCTGAGTCTGGAGCCGCGAGCATCCGATGACGAGACTTTGGATTCTGAGGCGTCCATCGGTACAGGCGACAGCTCCGAAAACCTGAATGTGGACTCTGAGGAAACCATTTCTGACGTCTCTGGTAGGAGTTTTATCCCAGCAAAACATTTCGTTTTGAGATTTTAGGGTTTCACTTACACAACACATAAATAAAATAAAAAAAACACAACGTCATTTAAAATGAAAAAATAAATGTATCAATTGCAATTCTTTACAAAGTATTTTGTTTTTAAACAAAACGTTTTTGAGTGAGGAAAATGAAGACATACATGGATCCAGTTATGTTCAGTAACATCAGAACATAACATCAGAATGGAGCGGAGCACGCTACAATATTTTTTCAACTGCATTTTTCATCTGCTCCTTATTCACAATGATTTTATTCAGAAGTACAATAAGCATAATTTTCTTAATGTATGTCATCAGAAATAAGCCACCAGAGCACAACTTACCTTGGACTGGGTCTTTAAACCTTTTAAATAAATCCACTTTTCATCAAACTAAATTTAAGACTTCCAGACGTTTTAAAAATCTTTACAACCATAAACGGAATAACCTTAATAATCAAAGGACATCTGTAGGGTTTTTCCAACAAAGTGCACACAAACTCTCAGGGAGGTTCACAGGATCACCACTAATCCAAAACTTCACTGTATTTCCACCAAGGGGGTCATTTATGGCAGAAAGAAATCAGCAAAGAAATCTAAACTTGTCAAACAAGACGTAAGTTAAAACACATTTTTTTAAATCACAGCAATTTAGAAATTGAACTAACATAAGTAGAGCTATAAATAAGTGGTTTTGAAAGAGTGAATGCATGGGATTGTTTGATTTTCATTGATTTGTGTTTTGTCAATTGAAATTTTAAGAACTGTCGTTTTTCTTCTTTTGTTATTCAATAAAACGGATTCTAAGTGTTGACACCTTGATGCCTGAATTTATTTCCTGCTAGAGAAAAAATCCTTTACGTTTTTGCTTTTAAGGAAGGCTAAAGTGAGGTGATTTTAGAGCCAAAGTGGTTTGATGCATATTTGCATAAAAAGGCATCAAGGGGTTAAGGCTCCTATAAAGAAATATAGAACAAAGTTTGGCTTTAATTGGTTAGAGCTGAACAAGTGATTTATCTTATTACACTTTGTGGTGTGTGGGGCCATCTCTACTTTTCTAGTTGGGAAAGGTCAAATACTCCAAATCAAATGAGTTTGGCAAAATCCTTTTGATTTCAGAGAGAGGTCCAGCTCTGACGTCCCCCTGGCCTCGCAGATCTGATGGGAGGAGCCACCGAGGCCATGCTCACCGCCGGCAGCTGGACTGCCGAGAAGCCGCAGAGTCCTGTTCCACCGTTTCCTCCTTCTCCACCTTATCACACTTCCACCCTTCCTCTTCTTCCTCCTCCTCCTCCGCCGCCAGCCGGAGGTTTCGTTTCCACACCAAGTCCGCCACTCTGGGCTCCGGTCCGGCTCACGCGTCCCAGACCTCCCGATTCGACAGCTTTGACAGCAGCCCACCCAGAGAGCCGGAGGTCGACGAGAAGCCCCAGTTCACCAGCCGCGGCACTTACAACCCAGAGAAGGGCAAGCAGAAACTGAGAGGAGCCCGGCATTTAGTGACGAGACACTCCAGACAAGGCCCCCAGGGGAGGGACCCCAGCACAGACGTGCCACAGCACATGGTCTTATACGGTAGCAATGAATTCATGGTGTGAAGGTCTCAGCAGAGCGTTGCCTGCTCAGATCTCTGCTTTTTAAAGCACCCTTACTTTAGCCTTTTTGTCAAAGACTCTATTGTAAAAAGAAAACCGGTGTCCACAAGTGCCACGCACAGACCTTCCCTCTCCAAGATGTCTGCTGGACTCACAGGAGAGAGTGGAGGAGCGGCCCACGTTCTCAATGTGCCTTAGATCCTCCAAGTTGGGAGCAGGAGGACGGAGGAGTGATGGAACATGCATCAGGGAGCGTTCCAGAGCCGGAACACTGACAGATGATCCAACGGACCTAAAGCTCAGAATTATTAGCTGCTTAATGAGTTTACAGTTCATAACAATCGGTAAAGAGCAGCAGATGGCTGTGCTATTAGAATTAGTTTTTCCTTATTTAATGAATTTTAACGTCAGAATTCTTTATAGGTTTATATAGAGGTATAAATACTGTACAAAGACAGAACACCTGCCTTTTCTGGCAGTTGGAGTCAAATATTTATCTTTTTTTTTTTTTGAGCCTTCTGGACAGAAAAGTTCAGATATGAGCAGTGGATGCTGCTTTTGTGTGCGTGCATGTGCTGATTCCCATGTATGGATGTGTTTGACAAAGAAAAAAACCCACTTTATTTTTAAGTCTTTGCTGCTCCCCCCCCCTCTCCTTCCTTTTACCTCCGTCACACGGGGAGATGTGACCATCAAAGGGACCAGATCAGCTGTTACATCATCTAACCGAAGGGGTTCCCGACTCTTTAACAGTGTTTGACTCTCTGGAAATTCCAGCGTTTTGCTGCTCGTCGGCCATGAAAAAATTGGAAATCATCCTACAGATCATTTGTACGGAGCAGTGTGTTTGCGTGTGTGTGTGTGGGGGGGGGGGGGGGGGGGGGGGGATCAACTCTCGAAGCCTTTTGTTACGCGCTCAAGCCCAAATTCACTCCTAATATTTGCTCAAAAGCAGCTATTCAAGAAATCATGAAATCACTTTGTCTTGTGTGGTTTTTACTGACTCCATTTGTTTCCTCCTTCATGAAGATGCTTCATCCTAACCTACAGTTAAAACTGAGGAGCACAGAGGATGATCCAGCAAATGCAGGTTTTAAACAGCATGGTTTATAGAAAGGTGCTAAATGTTATTTTGTCCTACGTTTTTGACTTGGATTAGTCAAAATGACAGTAAAACATGCTTTCTCACTGCAGACATTCCTGACCCCCCCCCCCCCCCCCCCCCCTCCATTTATTTATTTTGGTTGAATTTTTTGCTTTTTACATGTGCAATTAAAAAGAATGGAAGAAAGCTCAAAAAACCTATTAAGTTTGTGTTCAAGCAGCCTACACCTCCCACTACAGAAACATTTTTAACCCTTGACCTCTGAATATGTTTCCATTTATGAAAAAAAATGGAATTTCAATCAATGTATCATTTGTATACCACTTATAAAAGCAGAGGCAACCAAAGTGCTTAACATAAAATCAGAGACAATATGATACAATAAACAGCTGTTTTTAAAAGTGTCTTAGAATTACTGACGGTTGTGGCAGATCTCACAGAGAAGGGGAGAGCATTCCGGAGTTTAGGAGCTGCAGCTGAAAAGACTTCATCCCCCCATCACAAGCAGAGTCCTGGAAACCATTAAAAGCCTTTTTGATTGATGATTGAAAAATAGAGGTTTTTGCTTTCAAGTAGCTGCTAAATGAAGGTAATGTTGAACCCTAAGTGGTTTGATGCAAAATGACATCAATGGGCATTAAAGGGTTAAAAAAAACTCCCAGCAGAAAATAAACAATTTGTTGCTCCTGTTATCATTTTCATTAAAGTATTTCAGAGTCATGTTCCTCCAGTGCATCTGAACAAACTCAGTTGAAATCCAAACAGTCTTACAGATACTACATGTGCAAATGTTCTGCTTCTTTAAGTCATTGGTTTTTGGATTTAGCAATATTTTGATATGATGGAGCTTCTTTCCAGCAATTTTACAGGTTTTCCTTCAGATAATGATCATTTTTAGAGCATTAATTTATTTAATCTCACATTGTTTTACTGGCAGATGTGGAAAAATTGTGTAAACCATGAATGGTTTTAGAAATAATTGTTTTTATTCATTTTTATTTAATATTAAGTATGAATTTATAAGAACAAAATAAAAAGTAACTGTTAATGTTTCCATGTTATCCAGCATCAGTACCTATAGTCTTAAGATTTTGTTGTTTGGTTTATGATCAACCAATCATTTCAAACACTGAGGTTGAAAACCAGTCATGAACTGAAATCTGTCTGCAGGAGGCTTCAAACTGCTACCAAAGTGAGTAGGGAGTCCTAATCTGTTCATAATTAAATAAATAAATATGACCTCATGCAAATACACAATCAACCAATAAATCTCTCATAAATATATAAAAACATCCTGAAATTGTGAAAAACCTGCACACTGATTTAAATTAGCCATTATATTATTCAATATATTTCATTTTGCTTTAAAAACCTGTTCAATATTTTAAAACAGCATTTTAAAATATTCATTTTTAATGATGTTGAATATTATTATAATTTTGTCTTTTTTCAGATCCTCGGATTTCAAAATCAATAGTTTCCAAAGTATCTTTGTTTTTATTTCATGTTGCGGTTTTTCAGAATGATTTATTTATTTCATGATGACCTTTATTCAGCAGAATGAGTCTGTCAATCAAACCAGATGAGGCGGAGACACTTTTGTGATTGGCTACTCCTTTACTCAGACATAAGCAGCAGCACCCTTCAACGAACGTGTGGGGGCGCAATGCCCACCCCTCAACACTAGGGGGAGTATGCACCTCTACACATCCATAGTGTTGCCAGAAATTGAGTAGTTTTGGTTCTAAATTTGCGGATAAAAGTGGCTTTGGGCGAGTGTGCATAATTCGGGTGATTTTGTGGTCAGTTCGGCGGTTTTCATTTTCTCGTGAAAATGTAGTAGTGGGCTGAGTTAGGCTGGGTGGCTGTTGGAGTTCCACTAAGCTTCTATGAACTGGAGTTCCATGAACGCACCATGCTGCGTGTGGGAGGAGCTACCAGCTAATGTTTTAGCCTGATAGCCACATGGAGCTGTGCCCGTGTTTATCTCACTTACAATGCATGGATGCACAATGCACACGGAGAATGTTAAGAGATCAGGTGTATTTATTTTGAATAGTTCTACATGATAACAATGTTTCCATGTTTGAGTTCATGAGATCATCCCAGAGAGAGTCTCTGCTTCAGCTCCTGCAGTGAAACTACGTCTTAATGGCCGTCTCAGCGGTTTTTCCACCTCTCAGAGTGCGCAGCGCAAGAGTGTGTGTGTATGAACGCAAGTTAACGGTGTGTTGCTCAGTTCGCTGGAAAAGTAATAATAAAAAAAGGTTTCCTCCAAAAGAACAGAGACTGGTTCTTTTATTGACCCACTCTGAGCGAATGGCGTGAGAACAAGAGTCAGGAGTGTTTCAACGGGGGACTTCAAGATTTTGACGACCGGAGCTCCTCTGGGGTTTGGTCCACTCAAACTACAAAAACGCAGTGGTTTATGTTTGCATCGTCAGCAGCAGACAGATAGTTTGTCTCTATTTGATCCTCTAATGTCAGCAAAGCCGTGCAGATATGGCTGAAATATGTCATCTCTCTGACTGGCACACCACAGAGCAGGTATCTAGGAATATGAGTTGATTTCCAGGGATCAGCCAATGTGCAATTAGATCCCACCCACTTTCACTGATTGACAGACAGACTCATTCTGCTGAAAAAGGTCATCATGAAATAAATACGTCATTGTGAAAAACAGCAACATAAAATAAAAACAAAGTACTTTGGAAAATATTGATTTTGAAATTCAAGGTTCTGAAAAAAGACAGAATTATAATAATATTCAACATGATTAAAATGAATATTTTAAGATGCTTTTTTAAAAGAATCACCAGGTTTGTAAAGCAAAATGGCTAATATAATGGCTAATTTAAAATCAGTGTGCGGGTTTTTCACAATTTCATGATATTTTTATATATTTATGAGAGATTTATTGGTTGATTGTTATTTGCATGAGGTCATATTTATTTATTTAATTATGAACAGTATAGGACTCCATAAGTGAGTGAAGGTTGTGAAAAACAGTTTAATGTTAAGATTGTCCACACAAGATTAGTTCTAAAGCGTCTTGCTGTTCAAACTCTTCTGAAGAAGCACAAAGAAAGTTTGAGGACTGTAGACTCAGATGAAGGACATATCAACCTTCCTATCCTTTAAAATCAGAAGATGTCCAGCAGTGCCATTAGCTAAAAAACTTTTATTTCTCTGGAGGAGTTTCACTTTCAAGGCTCCTCCTTGGCACCCCCTCTCCACTTTCTTTCCTTAATTTAAAGCATCAAAAAAAATGTATCTGACTGCGATTAACTCATTTTACAGAGTTGATTCACCATAAAAAAAATAGTTACAAGTCACTTCTGTTTCTTTTGGTTCAAAAAAAGCCAAAACGTTTACCATTTAGACTTGTTCACGGCCAAGGCCAGATATAGGCATGGGGAGCCCCCCCCCCAAAAAAAAAAATAAAAAAAGAAAAATGACTGAAATAAAAACACAAGACAAAAAAACGCAAGGACAGACTGATGGACAAAAGAACAGACAAAAAGGAAAAGAAAAGATTTAAAGATTGTAAAATACAACCTTTAATAATCGTTTGTACCAAATAAACTTCAACTTCAGCCTCAACAGGCTTCAAACCAGTGTCCTGCTTGTTTGTGCCTGACTGTCCCTAGCCAGGTAAATACTGTCAGGGAGAGCAGTCGGTGTAAAACTTACAAGACATAGATATGATGACATATAGATAGAGAGACAGAGGGAGGTAAACTGATACGATGATGGCATGCGGCAGCTTTCTGATGCATTTTAGGGGCTTGGAGGGATGTGACACCCCAAACTCACAGCCCACCTGATTATCTACCTGCACCCCATAGTGGGGCTGGCAAAGTCCCGACCTGTTCACAGCAGGCTGGGTTTGAAAGCTCGCGCAGGCCTGCAGGGGGTCATGGGACCCGTTCTTTCCTATAAATAAGGACGAGCTGCTTTAATGGGTCAGGGATGACTCCGGACGCGCGGCGGTGACGCTGCCTGCCGCTGGAGAAGCGCATGCGCAGAAGCCCGTCTTCGCAACAAGATCAGAAGGAGCCGCCAGTGAGACGGGAGTAGTCGCCGCACTAAAACACCGTCTTTCTTCCACTATGTCTGAGTTCGACAGCAACCCCTTCGCTGACCCCGTGGACGTGAACCCCTTCCAGGTGAGTGTGGGCCACTGCCCGTGTCCCGGAGTGTGTTTTCAGCACCTGAATTTGGTGTACAGAAACGACATGAACACAAAGATATGCGGATAGAAAAAAACCTGTTTGGTTGGTTGCTGGGTTTGGCCTCCGTGTTTCCTGGCTCGGAATCGTCGTTAATTTGAGGATAGACACGTATTCGGTCACTTCTCGGTTGCTGTGGAATTTTCACCTAAATAATGAGTAAATGTAAGTCTTGGTGGTTTTTAAACACCTGCGCAGGTGAGAAAGAATACCCGGGGACAGGTGCCATCATCATTCCCGACTCCTCCTCGCGCCAGCCAGCGCACGAGCTCAGTCTTCCTGATAAACAACTTCACTTGGTTTTAAAACCATACAGAGTGTTATTGGAGGGCCAGTTTTTCTGCTTTTGCCTTTTTTCTTTTTTCTGCTCGCAGAAATCTTAAAGCCTTTGAAGTCTGATGGATTATTAGCTTTAATGATTGCTTCACCGCGTGGCAACATGAATTTTTTTAAAAAGCTTTTGGGCTCCTGCTGGAATAAAATGGTTATGGCATAAGAAGCAGTTCAAACAGATACTTTTGCATTTATATGTGATTCTTTTAGGATGTCTCTGTCACCCAAGCCACCAGTGGAGCCACTGAGAGCATCGGGGGCTATAACCCATTCTCTTCCACTGAAATGGTGAGTTCTTCCGTCCTCAAATCTATAATCTGATAATGCAGAGGGATTACAGATGTCTAACAGGAAAGGTTCTACCTCTGTCCTCACAGACAAAGTACTCTGGAACCACCATCCCCATCTCTGCAGCCTCCTCCCAGCCCGCCGTTCTGCAGACGTCTGTAGAGCAGAGCCCACAAGTAGGTCAAACACAAAAATCCACACGATCTAGTCATTGGAGACTAAGATGAAATCTTTTTTTTTATAGAGTTTATGCCATTGACTGTATATGAGAATTGGACTGAATTAGTGTGACATCATCCATAGAAAAAGGTTTACTTCTGGCTCCAACCAAATGAAGTCAGTTCAGTCGCTGGTTTTTGGCGATATGGACGCTGCCATGTTGGTGCATAAAGTGTGCTCGGGAGAATCTGACAAACGTTTTGTGTATTCGATGTGAGACCACATATGTTAACCTTAAAAAAAGTTAACCGAGCAACAGTGGTTTTTCTGAAAAATGGAATGACTGAATAATGTTTATTTCTCCATTAAAGTCTAAGGGGTTTTGGCTTTTTGGGGTCAGGAGATACTTCCTGTTTGGAACGCCGGGGTGGAGAGGTCACTTAATCCAGTTCTTGTATACGGTGAATGGTTTATACGTCTGATAGTAGTTTGTTTTCCACAAAACAGATGGGACTTATGGGAATTTTTTTCAGTGACTAAATAATTTTTAAGAAGAGTTATGTTGCTGCTTTCCCTCAACCTTCAATCATAAAGTTATGGGATGGTGTCAGCAGCAGTTTTCTTCATGATGATGGTTAACCTCTAGCTTATTATGAAATGGGAACTTTATCTCTCTTTTTCTGTAAAAATACTGATTTTTAAACTTAAAAAATAATAATTTAAAGAAGGAATGCATTGATCCATAGTGATCCTAGTACAACATATTAATCTGCTGCGTTAAGCAACTGTAAAACCAAACACTCTTCTTAACTAAACCTGTTTGGTGAGAAATGTGTTAAAGTTACGCCGAAAGTTTTGAAGTTCTTGTTTTGCAGTATTTTGATTTTATTTTAATTTTTTTTTAATTAAAATCATTCGGCTTCTGCAAACTGCAAGTTTCCAGTTTCAATCACTTTTTAGACAGACAAGAGTGAAACAACTAGAGACTGTTTGGACGATGGCATGCTTTCTGTTTGGATGTATTTGTCACTGTTGCAATTTACCTTAAATATGCAAAGACAATTGGTTTTCACTAAAGATTAAATCAAAATTACCAGGCTAATTAATCTATGTTTGACATTTTCCTCCTTTTAGTGTCACACACCACTGGTGAACTCGATCCTAAAGCTTTGTTTGTCTTTTTTGTGTTATTGGAGGTTTAGTTGTAGAAAGAGATGCAGCCTAGCTGTTCATGTAGCACTGCAGATCTAATCGGCTTGTTTTTGAAAGAGATCCTTGTGGCTTTTTCTTTACAAGTTTCATTTTGTCACATTTCTAAATAAATATCAGCCCACAAGTAAAAGTTACTTCATTTGCTTTCTATTTCTATTATAGCTTTAACAGTTTGAGTCTAAAGGGACATTGATGTGATTCTTAGAGTCCCACACGAATCATCTTAGGATCCCAGTGGTCTTTTAACTATGATCATGCTGTTTTTAGCCAAAGACGTACATGGATTTAGTTCCACAAGTGCATGCATCAGAATGGAGCGGGGCAGGGAGCTAGTGGCCCGCCCAGTGTTTCTTCTATTAAAAACAAATACAATCTTTTTCCAGCTGTATGGCTTAATAATCTTTGTATTTGTCCTTCATCGTCAGAAAAATGTTACAAGAATATGTTAAAAACCCAATTTTCATCAGGGTGGGTCTTCATTCAGAGCAGAATGTAGCAGTAACCAGGTGTAGCCGGAGCACTGAGGCTGGTTTCAGGATGCAGCTCTCCTGTCGTCTGTTAGGCCACAGCAGCAGCTGCTCAGGCTAAGCTGGAGAAGCAGCAGGAGGAGCTGGAGAAGAAAGCAGCTGAGCTGGAGCGAAAGGAGCAGGAGTTGCAGAACAGAAATGCAAGGAGCACTGGAGGAGGTGTGTTCAGCCCCCTTTGGAAGTAGTTTTCTGCAGGGAATGATGTGTGTGAACCATTTCAACTCCTAAAACTCTTACATTAATGGATTCATTTACTTTTCAGATAAAGAGAACAACTGGCCGCCTCTCCCAAAGTTCTGCCCCGTGAAACCCTGCTTCTATCAGGATTTCGAGGAGGAGATTTCTGAGGACTACCGCCAAATTTGCAAGAGAATGTACTACCTTTGGATGTGTAAGTGACAGCTTCTTCTGTTTTGTCGCTTTCATTTTGCTTTTGTGCTTCACGATGCACATCTCCTTCATTGTTTCTGTCAGTAATCCTAATCACATCTGTGTGTGTCTGCCTCAGACCACAGTGCCACTCTCTTCCTGAACGTGTTGGCCTGCCTAGCTTACTTCACAGCAGATCCTGCTTACGGTGTGGACTTTGGCCTGTCCATCCTTTGGTTCATGCTCTTCACCCCTGTGTCCTTCATCTGCTGGTACAGACCGGTCTACAAGGCCTTCAGGTACACACGCACCCGTGGACGGCTTTTTAGAAATCATATTGTTTTCGCAACAAGGGTTGAACACTCGAAAAGGTTCAAAACGCCAAAAAAACACATCAAAAGTCCAAATATTCCAAAACAACATAACAACTGTGTAGCACAACAAAAAATACACAAACACACACACCACCACATAAACGTCCAAATTGTTATCGCAAAAGTGACGACAAAAACACAAAAAGCTTCTAAAAGCCCTCAAAGGAAATGTATAAGCCCACAAAGACATGACCAGTACATAGTAAAAGAAAAGCTGCATTGAAAGACAAAGGCCATCCTAACCGCTAAAACAGGGGTGTCAAACATACGGCCCGCCAGGTGGTTTTGTCCGGCCCACACATGGAGAGTAAAAATCACAAGAATGTTTAAAAAAGAAAGCAAGTTTCTAGTCCATTCCTGTGGCGAGTTATGTTTATTTTTTAAAGATATAACCAAAATGCGCAATTCCGCCACTAGGGGGAGCAAAGGAAAAGCTTAACAACAAACAACATAACTCTCCATGTGCCAAAAACGAAACCTAACAGCTCTGTGTCTGGGTAGGCAGTAGTTTGGTTCACCACTGAAGGATGATCAATAGTGACACCCTAATGACCAAAATGTTGTCAAAAAGAAAAAAAAGGTTGAAGTGAAGTCCTGAGCTTTCCAGGAAAATGGAAAGCGTTTTATTTGTTCACGGAGCTGAATGCAAACCTGCATGCTTGGTATGTCATCAACAGGTTCTCCAAGAACATAACATTCAGCACCACTATGAGACTCTCCACAAAGAAAGGTTTCACCATTTGCAGTTAAGAAAAAAAAGATTTAGCAACTATTAGCTGGACCGATAAATAACCATCTGGATTTACTGCAGCCGTGATGTCAGTGATGGAGCAGTGAAAGCTAGCTACCTTATTGCAAACAAGTTGGAGCAAACATCCAATACATTTTCTGATGGTGAACTTATTGAAAAATGCTGAAGGCTGCAGAAGTCTTGTTCCCAAAAAGCAGTCGACCTTAAACATGAGTCTGTCAAGAATTACGACTCCAGATCCAACATCTCTGAGGAAACATGGGCAGCCATATGAAGGAATCCAGTCATTTATTGTATTTTCAGTCACTGTTGATGAAAGCACCAACATCACAGATATATACAGCTGTGCATATTTATTAGAGGTGATGAAGAGACGTCACAGTGGAGTTTCTGGAGTTGATGGACACAACAACAACTGATGACATAGTCAGCTCTCTAGTTACAGTGCTGGACGATGTTGGTGTGAACTGGTCACCGGAAGTAATTTTGGTTACTGATGGCGCTCCATCACAGGTCAGGAAGAAGGCAGGTGTTGCCACAAAATTCAGGTAGAAACCAGGAAAAGATTCTTATAATAATGAATAATAATAATAATGGACATTTCATTGTGTTTTGCACACTTGAATGACAGTGAATGTGTTTCTGCACAGGATCTGAATCCTGATATTGACGGTCTTCTGAAGTTTCAGGAGAGAAAAGTTAACTCAAAACTCTTATGTTTGCAAGTTTAATTTAGTGTAATTTTGTCATCGTTTGGACGTTTACATGTTAGGAAGATGTTTCATTTTTTTCTGTAGCCCCTCTTAAATTTATTATCAGGATTGCTTCAGTGTCAGATTTAAAATATTCAGGCTGTATAAAATTGAATAAACCAATATTTTTTAAAGTGAAATTAATTTCATTTAAGATCCATTGGCCTCTGTGAATGAATGTGTAATAAGAAATGATTAGGCTACCATGTTGGTTGAGGCATGTTTTCCAATTGGGTAAAAAAACAAGAATAAAGCTTTATTTTGCCTTTACGCTACTGGTCCTTCCCACTTGAGATCAGTTGAATGTGGCCCCCGAACCAAAATTAGTTTGACACCCCTGCGCTAAAACTTCTATATAGTTTTTGCATTGTTTATTATTATTATTTGTTGTTGTTGTTGTTGTTGCCTGCAGCATTCTCACAAATCCAGGCTTTTTCTTTTACAGCTCTGTTCTAATATATGATGTTGGTATGATGCAATTTCAGCCAGCAACAAACTGTAATTACAGATTTGTCCTCCATTGTCAATTTTCAAATGGTTGGCCCTGCCATGAATTAAAGGGGACGTCATCCATTTGTCAGCACCACATTTGAGTGCCCCATTGGTCAAAGATCAACCTGGTTTAACTTTCAACATGTGTTCTATGGCCATGTGTTTTGTACGTAGAGCCTGAAAACGGTCGTAGGAACTAGCCAAAATGTGCAGAAACTCTTTATTGGAAGTGGGCATTTGAACACACGTAGCCCAGGGCGGTGTGAACATAGCTCCAGTACTTTCTGAATTCTCTGACAGGTTTGTGACTGATGGAGTTCATCTGTGAAGCTTCATGGCTCCGCCTACAGCACTAAAAACTGAAGCTTATTTGTTTGGGTTTTTATTTTTTGCATAAAAAAGACAATGGTCCTTTCTAGGGCTGCACCATATGAGGAAAATTCGCGATATGCGATATTAGTGATCAATATTGCGATGACGACATAACTTGTGATATATGAACAAATAGTAAAACAACCAAAAATGTTTTGATTTTACTGCAACAGTTTAATTAAAAGAGGAGTCAACATAACTTAAATCATAGTCCAAATGAGCCTCGTTTACACAGGAGGAGAACATCTAACACAGAAGAGCTCCAAAATATATAAATAAATAAAAGAGCTCCATCTGATTGGTCAACAACGTGAAGGCGTCCATCCAATTGGTCAAACGCATAATGGGGTTTATTTGATTCGTTAAATACTTAAAGCTGCCATAAGATTGTTTTAACACATTTAAGGTACCCATTTATTGCAATTTTCACCGTCTTTTGTAAAATGAGTATTGCACAGTTTGATATAGCAATAAGGATAAATTTGCGATTTCTTGTGCAGGCCTAGTCCTTTCCACATTTTGGGCAAAGAAGTAGAATACTTTTACCTAATTTTACTGAAGGAACCTGACATGAATAAGTTGATGCCAGAAAAAAATGTCCCCTACAGTGACATGATCTGCTATCGACGGTGTTATTTGGAACAGAGTGTTATCTGAGGTTATTCATTTCTACCATCATTAAAGGCGTGTTTCCAGGATGGAGAACCTCCAAAGAATAGAGGATAAGGGGGCATTTTTTGGCTTGAGTGTTGGGATCAGCCAGTATATTTGATTTTACAGCCTGCTAAATGCCATGCTCTAACAAAAATGTGCTTTTGTTTTGTTTTTTTTCTTCCCTCAGGTCTGACAGCTCCTTCAGCTTCTTTTTCTTCTTTTTTGTCTTTTTCTTCCAAGTTGTAGTGTACGTTATCCAAACAGTTGGGATTCCCAAATGGGGAAACAGGTCAGTGTTGTTGGATCCGTGTTCATCAGTTTATCGGTGCATGTTGCTTTACATAGATTTACCTAAACGCATGAATACATCACTGCTGTGCTTTTGGGGTGTTTTCTCCCTCTGTACTCTCTCTCTTGTCTTTCTTCAACAGACTCCTGTTGACCTAACTTGTCTGGGTTGCTGCTTTGTAAGTGTGTGGACTTCTTCTCTTTGGGTTTTTTTCTCTACAGCAGATATAACAAGTGTCTTTTTTTGTTTATTTTTACTTTTCCACTTTTTCTGACTTTTTTTTTAATGGATAAGTAAGATAAATGGGTGCTATCTAGTAATTAAGAAGCACTTTTCCTAAATGTTTTTGACTTGTTTTGAGGGGAACAAAAATCATCAGATGAGTCACTGTTTAATTGGTTTTGTTTGATTTCTGGCAGTGGATGGATCTCAGCGATCAGCATGATCAGGACAAACTTGGCGGTCGCTGTAGTTATGATGGTCGTGGCCGGCTTCTTCACTGTAAACGCCATTCTGGCGATCATCCTGCTGAAAATGGTATGGCCATATCTAACTACACTGCTTCATCTGAAGGACATAACCTCAACTATGTCTACACAAACCGCTTTAAATAACTGAAATGAACCAAACTGAAACCCAGCCGGCCAATTTATAGATTTGGGGTTTCTTTTCCTTTTCATTTATCATTCCCCTCACCAAACACACACAGATTAAAGGGAGAAATATGTGGCCATAAATTAAAAACAAATGATTAATGACACTTTATTCTAGATTTAGCAACAGTAATTCATAGCTTGACCAGCTGCCTTACTTATGGTTTGGTAAAGATGTGAACAGACTAAGGATTTAAAGTCCCACTCCGATAATCTTTTGTGAAAGCGATCCCAATTATGATGATTAATCATAATTGTTGTTTTTAGCCAAAATAATAAAACCTGTGATGTTTTCTAGGTCATAGTTTCTGCAGAGTGGCAGTAGTTTATCAGAAATTTGCCTCTGAATTGTGAGTGGGACTGTTGGGATGGAGTAAGCCTGCCCCTGCTTCCTGTCATCCACCTGTTTACATGCTCTCCCACTAGCTTACAGCTCCTCACAACCCCAGCTTAACATTATCTGTGCAACAAAAATGGCGAGCAATATTGGAGTTATCCAGCCGTCCAGTTTTGAGTCAAATACCAGCTCGGACGAGGAAAACAAAGACGTACGTAGATCTATTTATCTGCATCTGAATGGAGCGGAGCAGGAAGCTTGTGGCCTGCCGATTGGTAGCTTCTATGTTACCACTACAGGTTATTTCAGGTCAATTATTTTCATCTGCTCCTGATTTGCAACAATTCACAAAAATAAATAGTCAAACCCAGCTTTAAGCTTAATTTTTCTTATGTCTGCCATTGTGAAAAAAAGGCTACAAGAACATGTTAAAAACACCAAAAACATAATTTTATTGGAGTGTGTCTTTAAAACGTCAAACAATACACTGGATCACCATAAAGGTTTAGTTAATAACAGATGGAAAACCTTTTTTTCCTGTACATATTTAGGTCCATAGTAGGTACAGAGGGACGGGAGCCAGCTTCACCAAGGCCCAGCAGGAGTTCTCCCAGGGAGTCCTGACCAGCAGGACCTTCCAGGGCGCTGCAGCCACTGCAGCCACCTCTGCTGCACAGGGAGCTTTTGGCAGGAGTCAGGGAAACTGAAGCACAGCTTCCTGCCCCACCTCAGTATCACAGGCCTGAAGAGAGATTTTCAGGTTAACTAAGGTCAACGTGATGAAATGAGATGATTCTTTTTTTTGATTTTTTGTTTTTTTTGTTATGGATGCATATGGATTATTTGTTAATCCCAGTTGTCCTTTTAAGTAGTCTAGCAAAAAACCCTCTATTTTAAAGTTCATGTTTGTTTAATTTCTTCATTAATGAAGTATCATGTTTATTTACAGTTTCAAACAAAACCCAATTGACCTGGGCATGACTTATTGCACACTGTAGGCTTAACCAAGTTTAGATTTGGAATAATTACTGTTACATTTGTTTTCACATTTGTAAATGTCTTATTTAATAAGGCAATCGAGATCATTGAAGGTGGTGGGATGAAGGTCTTTGCTCTGATTTCACTGGCTTATTCTGTTTTAATGAAGTGACGCTGAAGGGGATTGTTTGTTTTTGAATTATTATTCATATTTGGTAGTAAAGAAAATCATGTTGATCATTTTAAGTAGTATTTTCTGTGATGACAAAGACCATGAAGTCTAATGGATATGCAACGTTTGTCTTTTTAAAGGAGCAGAAAGAACAATATGTAGTAATGCTTCAGGCTTTGACTGCTTGCAGGTTTTTGGCGTTTTAAGGTTTTACTGTAAAGATATGTCCCAGTGGTTTAAACTGTTGAAAAGGTAACCGATCTTTAAGCAGGTATTAAAGTGTTTCGTCAGTCTCTTTTATAGATTTTTGTTTTGGTGAAGTTTCTCTGTCTTAATCTGAATGTGTATGAAGATGTACAGATTTGCAACATATTTAAATGTCTTTATAGGATGGGAAATTTGATTTATGCCCTATTAAACTATTTAAGAACACCTATGCTTACATTTTTATTGGATATGTACAGGTCTTAACCTACACAAAGCATACATTGATAAGGGTGGAGATATTCAGTTTTGATTATATATCATGTTCAAGATTTTGACAAATCTAAAACCAGCTTTAATTTAGAGTAAAGGATTCAAAGAGAATTATTTATTGAAATGGGGTAAAATTACCGTTACGTTTCCTCAAAGTAACAAATGGTGATTGCAAATCAGGCAAAAAGTATGTAGTAAACAAAGAAAAACAAACTGGGTCCAAAAAGATTTTTTTTTAATGGCTTCTACTATTTTACTTATTATTCTGATCGGTTTCCATTTTACATAATTTTTTAGGGAGAATTTTATCTCAACATAGGCTAGGTCTTAGGCCTACTCCTTTATTGTAATAAATTATACCTTTCGGAAATGTAAGTTTTTATTTTATTTATTTTTTGACCAGTGGGACCCAAAGAGCTTGTTTTTATGGCCTTTTAACGTGATTTGTTTTTCTTTGTTTTCATTCATTTAGGTAGCAGTGGCCAATGGATTAAAAAACAAAACGGCTTTTAAATCCAATGTCACTTTTTTTAATTCATAATTTTTTTACTTTTGTTAACTGACCCGTTTTATCTTACAAAAAACGCAAATCTCAATTATCTCGTCACGTGGGACCTAAGCCGCTAAAGACCCACCCAAAACCAGAAGAAGATGGCCCACGAGGGCAGCTGTTGTTACCAGGGCAACGGCTTCTTCCGTAGATCCCAAGATGGCGGATGAGGAGAAACCTGCTGAGGTGAGTGCAAAATTCTGTGTTCTCTTTTGCCACTGTAGACATCAACTTGCCACCAGACTGTTTTGACAATGTAACAACATTGTTTCTTAGTCCGCCGCATTGTTGGAACACATTCACCGTTCTACGGCTTTTCAGAACGTTTGTTATTAGCTGCCTTGCTAGCCGATAAGTCGCAGCTAAGTCGTGGATTAGAGCTAAACAACTTCTGAGTACAGCCACAGTAAACGAATCCCCGGGTTCAGGCGGGTTTACAAACTACATAAACCGACACTGCGGTGATTTTGCGCCACAGAGCAGCGTTTTTCAGCCCGCCTGTTCTGAACTTAGAAACCATCTGAGGGGCTCCATCACTATTCCCTCTCCCCTCATTAGTTCTGGACGGGCCGTCAACATTTCACTACAGAAGAGGCCATGACAACCCGCGAACATGGATGTTTCTACTTAAAGCAAACAACTGCACATGCTCACATCTATTGTTTTTTTTTTTCTTCTGGAGTGAAACTTCTTAAGATCTTTTTGTTTAACAGCCTGTGGTTTCGACTCAGTGCGATTAGAAGAAACTACTTGAGCATAGAAATATAGTTTATTCATTTCACAATACAGTTGCATAATCTTACACACAACCTGCTGTAGATGTTCTGTTTAGATGATCTCCACTCAAAAGCTAAAAGCTCAAACTGTTTTCTTGTGTCAAAGTTATAAGAAGTCTGTTGAAAAATAGAATAACAAAGACATGTTAGTTTTTTAGTCAGTGACATATATATTTACATAACACTGAATATTCGGAGGACTGAAATGAACTGTTTTAAAAAGAATCTGTGTCGTCCCACTTTGAATGGATGCACAAGTCTAGAACTTCATAGCTTTTTAACACAATCACATTTTTTTTTCAAAGGATTGCTTAAGAAACTAAAGACTTTCTTCTTATTATGATCATTATTGTTTGCTTTGTTTCACTGAACGTCAAACAATCAACTAACTTTTTGGTTCCGTTTTAGATTTATTAGAAAGAATAAAACATTGGTGTAAACAGACTTGTATACAGACATATTGTGAGCTGCACATCTGTATTGATGAATTAAGCAAACTGAAAAGTTTTTGTTTAGAGCTCAGTCTCTGATCAAAGACAGCTGTGTGGATTATTTCCCATAACTTTTTAGTTTTTTTCACTTATGAGCTTCAGACACATTTGGATGTTTTAAACTTTGATGTGAGCTAAATCACACAGAACATGTTGTCTTTTGTTGCATAAGGATCACCTTTTAAAAAAAAATACTTTGAGATCTGTAAAGAACCTGTTAGTCTTGCTGAATATGAAAATGTTAACAGAATTCAGTTCAGAATGTATTTTTTTTTTTAATCATTTGTAGCTCTCAGCATCTGGTGAAGCCAAGAAACGTCGAGCACCTAAAGGTATGATCGTCTACAAACATATTTAGCTTTTGTCATTTCATGGTAAACACTGTTTCTTCCTTTTAGGTCTAATTTCAGTGTTTTGTTTTTTTTTGTAGAGGTGCTTGGCACTGATTGGCCTGTAGGTGTCACCCTCATCCCACTTATGTTAAACTTTCAGAATGGTTTTCATCCTAACTTCAGTCTGAGTCTGTTCACTCCTTAATACATCATTTAAATGAAGCTTTCACAGCCTTTTTAATGCATTTATTTCTATTAGTCACTTCTCTTTGAAAGTGGGTCATTCCATTATTTGCCGTGGTATTGTAACTTCCTTCCAGTCATCCTTTTACAGGTGGAAACCAAGAAGACTCACTTTCCTATAGAATGAAGCTTTTTATACTTTTTCCCCTCCATTATTTAAAAACAGCTATGGTTTTGTTCTTTTTTTTTTTAATTAACATTGATAACGTGTGCGTGTGGTTCAAGCAATGCTTCATATGATGTGCACAAGTGCATTCTCGATAGATTTCATGCAGATGCAGTTAGATCTTCTGCAGATTTAGATGCTAATTTTTGCTCAAATACCAAATCTTAGCAGCCTAGAGGGAGGATAATGAGCAGTGACAAGGAGTTTTTGAAGTTTTTTGGGGAGAAAAACTTCTAGAATAATTGTCATCACTTTTTTTCTTCATTATGATCTCCCCATGTGTCCTTTGATCTCAGCATGTGTCTTCTTTGCCCTTATCCTCTTTTAAAACTTAAAACGCCACTGAAACACTCGGCGAGCGAAGCAGAGTCGGCTTTAGCCGGATGAAACGCAACAATAGCAGAACTCTTCTGCGTTTGGGAGGAAATTCGTCCCGACAACTATATTTGGTGGACGTCACGCTGGGCTGTTCTCCGCTCCTTTCCATCAGCGATGCATTCCAGCGCTCTTTTCCAAATCGGCTGTGTGCTTTTGTGCGTGCCGAAGCTGGAGCATCGCAGCTGAATCCTGCAGACAAGAATATTATTGCCGTCTCAGCAGGGAGAAAGCCGATTTGGACTCTTCCCCGTTTGCAGATCTGTATGAAGCACATGCAGTTTCATGCTCAAGTGGAGGATTTCTCTGGAGCATCTGGAGTAGGCTCCAGTTTCAGCAGCAGACCAGAGAGTTCTGCTCAAAAGTTGACACATAAGAACACAAAGGGGTTTGAGTCTGAATTGGTGTCTTTATTTTTCCATGTCTCCTCTTGTCAGGAGCGAGCTCCTCCTTTTTCTGAACCTTGTTGTGAACCCCGGAGTAAAAGGTAGTAGTTGGAAGGAAACGGGATTACCTGAAGCAAAGTTGCTTCAATTGAAATGACATTTGCTTTCTGTGGGGAGATGAAACGCCGTGGTCCGCTGGGAAAGGAGGGTTGGAGGGTTGAGATTCAGTTCTTGAGGTTGCCTAACCCCTTTTCTTAAGCTTCGTATTGTGCTGCTCATTCCTTCATCCTCCCGCTCTCCTGTCTTTTCTGTCACAAGCGCCTGACTTCTCAGACACATTGTTGCCCTGGCAACTGGAAGAACATCTCAACCTGCTAAGTCAGATGTTAAAAAGAGAGACGAGCAGGAGGGAAGGGGGGGAAAAAAGCAGCGGATGTAGTACAATTTGCTTACAAGGTGGCATTTGCAGTCTTTGCAGGGAATTGATTAGGACTGAAGCTCTGGGATTTTTAGTTTAAGTGGAAACATCTATGTCACCTGTCACATGACAGACTTACAGGTGACTGCAGAGGTAATGAGCTCTCTGGATTATTCATTCAGCTCTCAATCAAAGAGCAGCTCAGGCACAAATCAGAGCGCTTGCTCATGAGCAGAAGTTAATGAGCAAATATTTGCGATTTGTTTGGTTTGAATTGAATTCTGTGGATTTTGACCCGCAGTCTTACACCTGTTTGCTGTCAGATAAGTGGCAACCAATCCCTGACAACAAAATGTTCTAAAAACACAACAGAAAAAAAAAGGTTTTCGATTATTTGCTCCCGCAGCTCCAGAACTTCCCATCGTGGAGCGGAGAAACTGGCTCATCCACCAGCACTATATCCGCAAAGACTATGAGACCTGTAAGGTAAAGTGTCTTCAGTCTCCTGACTTTTGCGCACAATAGTTTGAAATGAAACGGCTTTGAGCTTGATGCACACATCTGTTCACACAATAAAAGCCTTCCGAGTGAAAAAGTGACGGGAAACGCTGAGAGACGCCTTTATAGAGCTGCCATTATCACAAAGCTCCGCATGAATAAAAACCATTCTGGTCTGTGTTGCCGTATTTTTGGGGGGTTTCAGCATTTTGTGAGAGGAAAAAAAATAACAGACGTAACATTATGTAGGACTTGAAGTCAGTATTTATCTATGATGTTAAAAGATGTCTTCATTTTTTCTAGTCCATAACCCCATAAAGCACGATACATCAAAGAATTGACAGAAAACTCAAATTCTTCAGAATTAAGATGTTTATTTTAAAACCCTTTGAAGAAATCTACAAAAAGATGTTTGCAATATTGTTTTTTTATAAGATATAAATAGCATCAATTTCGGCACGTTGGGGGATTTGATACGTTTTTGCTCACAAAAAGGTTAGTTTAAGTTGTAAAAATATTGACATGAATGTTCAGGAAAAAAGCCCCTGCTGTCTCAAAGATGGCTCACACATTTTTAACATGGTGTGACTGAATTTTAAAGAATTAATTATTAACAAATGTAGCATTATTTCAATACACGGAGTAGTCAGTTAAAAATGAATACCAGTAACTGGGTTATTCTTACTGTAAACTTTTGAAATGTAGCTACACTTCTCCCTGCAAATGTGTGTTTTTCTTTTTTTTAATGGAAGCAGGCATTTAAAAAAGAGAAGGAAAAGGTCTTATACTGCCCCTAGTGGAATGATGATGCACTACAGGGCAGAAAACAGACCAAGTTTTCTATATACAGTGGGTTTTTAAGGGAGGTTTGGATCATGCTAATGAGATAAAGGTCTCAGACACGCCTGTATGTATCACAAATGATAGGAATGGTTGCAAGGGTGAAGTCTTCTTTTTTTTTCTTTTGCAATAAATGCTTTTTTGTTTTCTTCTTAAATGTTATGTAACTTTATCCTCATCTTATTTAAGTTAGTTCTTCACTCCCTGTGTTTTTCTAATCCCTGTTTTTTTGCAGTTAAAGTGAGGTTTTCTCTTTTTGTAGGTAATCATCAAAAACCAGCTGCAGGAGACAAATGGAATGTGTGAATACGCCATTTATGTCCAAGGTCAGCCATTGGTTTTATTCCCTCTTCAACATGTTTCATGCATTGACTGTGTACGAGAGGTGGACTGAGTGACTCCTCCCCCCTCATGTTCCAAACAGGAAGTACTGTACTTGATGGCTCTTAAAAGCCACTATCCAAGAGACTTCTATAGAGAAATTAACGGCTCTTACTCGGTCATTCTATTCATCAGAATAATTATTTTTGCTCTCACATCTTTGTAACATGTTCTTGTTCATCCACTTTTTTTTTCATGATAAATTTTCTGGATTGCAAATCATTCAAGTTAGAGACTAGCCAATCAGATGCTTCAATAAAAGCATGTGGTCTAACTGTTTAGGACATTTGATTGGCAGATTTCATGAAGGCAACTTTCAAATGGTACGGATGCGGCCTTTCAACAAGCTCACTCCTGATTGGCAAGAGTGGTTGCCATAGAAATGTTGGCTCAGACTGATTTGGACTAATCACTGCTTATTGACCACATCTGGCTCCAACATGGGCGATGTCCATATAGCAGATGTCCATATAGTATGGACCTGGATGACATCACACTTGCTCAGTCCACTCATAAACAGTCAATGCTTTCATGCTTGATACCTGGGAAGCTCGACACATTTAACTTCCTCTCTGTTCCCATCCTGTGCTTCTTAATTTCAATGTTACTTATTTGTCCCAAATATCCTCTTTTGTGTCACTCATTTTTTTGCCAGCACTGATCTTGCGCCTCGAGGGCAGAATCCAGGAGTCCCTGGAGCTTTTGCAGAGCTGCGCCATCCTTAATCCCAGCAGCACAGACAACCTCAAGCAGGTGGCTCGATCCCTGTGAGTGTGGCTGCAGCAGCACACAAACCGTTATTAGCTAATAATGCGGCCATTAAAACAGCAATCAGTCACCTATTCTACAACCAGAAAGGAAAACTGATGGACTGTTTTGCATCAGGAAGGCTGTTGTGCATCTGAATGGAGCGGTTACATTTTTCACGGTTATTATTTGTTTGTTCTTCTCGTAGATTTCTTCTGGGAAAGCACAAAGCTGCGATTGAAGTGTACCATGAAGCGGCTCGACTTTGCGACAAAGACTGGGTAAATGAAAGACTGGGGTTTCTGTTTTCTCTGGTCCTGGCGTGGAACACACATGGAGATATGACCCCTCACTCAGAGCCTGCAAATCTGCCCCCCAGCATGTCCAAGTGAAAATGATTCATGGAACAGTGCATGTCGTCATGCCTCTAAACATGTTTCATCTAAGATATCTGAAAAAGGCTTAGAAAACAAAAAACACACCCCTGCATGTGACATTTAATCACACATACAAACCTGTTTTTTTAAACATAATTTTATCGGACCAGCAGCCAACTACAGACCTCGTTGAATGTGCTACTATGCATTTTCTCCCTCCAGGAGATCAGTCATAATCTGGGCGTGTGCTTCTTCTTCATCAAAGACTTCAAGAATGTAAGTCTGCTGGGCGCTGTGCACTACAAATGGAAGCAGATGCCTGGAGGGGCCTGATGATTTTCATCTTCTGTCTCATGTCAGGCTGAAGAACATCTGAACACAGCTCTCCAGATAAACAAACATGACAAGACTTTCATGATGCTCGGAAAGGTTCACTTGGTGGCTGGAGAAACCGACAAGGCCATTGAAGTGTTTAAGAGAGCAGTGGAGTAAGTGAAGTTTCACCACTGATCACTAACAAGCTGTTCCATGACATCAGTGGAGGTTACGGTGTGGAACTGAAACAAACTTTTGGGTTCGGGATCTGTGATTCTCAAGCTACAGACACACTGGGCATGAGATGGGCGTTCCAAAAACATGCTAAATTAGAAAAACCTGTGTCGTTTTCTAAGACATAGTTTCTGCAGAGCAGACGGGCTCAGAAGAGGAAAAAACGTGCATGAACAGAGTCTGCAAGTGGATGCATCAGAGTGGAGTGACCCATCCGCTCTAGTCTCTATGTAACAAAAACGATCTTTATTTACGGACATATTTTTGTCTGCTCCTGCTTTGCAACGATTTGAAAAAAGGGATCCTCAGAAATGCATTTAATGTTCTTCATGTTTGTCCATCATCATCAAAAAATGCGAGAAGAACATGTTCAAAACACCAGAAGCCCAATTTTCTTCAGAGTGGGTCTTTGAACAGAACGCAAGGTCATAGAAAAAGAAAAGAAAGAAAAAGACATCAGGCTCTGTAATAGGGCTCATAACATCTCCTCTCTTGGGGGGGTAAATGAATTAATCAAATGCCCTAATTCTTTTGCCGCTTTTAATGAGACTTACCACTGAGTCTCATTTTAATGCAGATCTGCCTCCTCTAAACCGTTTTATTTTTCTTTGCTGAAGTTATAATTAAAATTCAACAATTGATTCAAAACCTGTCAGATTTTCTGAGTAAGGCAGTGCAGGTTTGTGCAAATAAGTGCAGGCATTAAGTGTAATTACCCACTCCATGAGGGTTAAGGGAACTCTCTCTGTTTCTCTTTCCTTCAGATTCTCTCCAGAAAATACTGAGCATCTATCCACTCTGGGCCTGCTGTATCTGCAGGTTGGTGGAATTTTCTTTCCTTGCAGATTCAAAAAGGAAACTCTAGACTAATGTGACCTTTTGTTTGATTACCTCATTAGCTTAGAAAGTATCAGAAAGCATTCGAACATCTTGGAAACGCCCTCACATTTGACCCCAACAACTATAAGGTAGGAAGGACTGTAACATGTGCTTTGGGATTTCTCTCAGAGCCTCAACAAATTCCCCTCTTGCTGTTTCTTCTCAGGCCATCCTGGCTGCAGGCAGCATGATGCAGACCCACGGGGACTTCGACGTGGCCATGAACAAGTACAGAGTGGCGGCCTGCGCCGTGCCGGAGAGCCCTCCTCTGTGGAACAACATTGGCATGTGTTTCTTTGGGAAAAAGAAATACGTAGCTGTGAGTGATAGGAAAAGATTAAAAAAACCAGACCAGCACACAGATCAGGGCGTCTCACTCTCATTTATATGCAAATGATAGAAAATAAGCCGCTGAAGCCAAGGTCCTCATCAAGGTAGATAATACATGTTTCAGTCAACAGAAGCACAGTTGTATAGGCATCATCATGTTGGACGCATTTCTTTAAAAATGGAACCACTCACTGAATACTTCGGCTAAAAACGAAGCTGGGTTAGTTAGTGATTTGTAAATTGATTTAATTCTGCAGAGACAAGAAAGTAAAGGTGCCACTAGATATAAATATTTTTACATTTTTTAAGCCCAGTTTGAGTCTGACTAAAAACTGACAAATTTTTTTTGAAGACCGTGGGTGTAAGTTTGTACAGAGCAGGGATATATTAAAAGCTTTTTTTTTAATTCTAAGATCATAATAACAATAAAAAAAAATCCACGGTAATAGTTCAGGGGTGTCCAAACTTTTTATAGAGGCCTAGATTTGATCAGGTGAAAATGTTTGTAATAACATTACATACAAATGAAGTATTTCATGAAATGTCTTTGCTATGGGATGCTTTTCATTTCTTCACAATAAACAGAACTGTATCGAAAAGTTTACCAAAATTACAGTGAATTTCATATTTAAAGACTAAAAATACAGGAAAAGTCCAACTGGAAAAAACCTTTGGCCAACGTTAACTGTTAAATATTATTTACCTTTACTCGCTCATATTAAACTTCTAAATTTAAGTCATGTGAACAGGAAAATAACACAAATCTTATTCAGGAATACAAACCCCTGTGGTTTTGATCAGAGAACAAATAAATGTGTTCTCGTTTTACGGCTCTGAAGGTCAAGGATCCACAGACTCCCGCCACAGATTTACAAAATTATTTGGCCAATCACAATCAGGAAATTATGGTTCTTAGAAAGGGCTGGAGGCCACATATTGTTGTTATATGTCATATGACAGAAGCCTGTGGGCTGGCAGAAACTTGAACGAGGGCCACATTTGGCCGGACTTTGGACATGCCTTTAATAGATGAAGTCGTTGCACCAAAATATTTCATTAATAAACCATATTTACTGAGCTGCTGAAATCCTAATCCTACCCAGAGTGCTGTGCAGCCACATGTGTCAGTACCTGATATTTACTCAGACAATGACCTGATGGCCGACAGGAGTCTGGAGCGCAGCTGCTTCGGAGCCTCTTCCATGCAGTTTACATTACCCTGATTGAAACTTTAACAAGTTGGTGTTTTGGTCTGAGGGCAATGAGTGCGGGTGAACACAGTCTTTCAATCAGGGATCATCCATTGCGACCTGAAAAAAAATGCTTGGTCTGTGTCAAAGTCTGTGATAAACAACAGGTGAATTATTTCTAATGAGGCCAGTTCCATTTTTTTTTTACTGTAAACACTGAAAACTGAGACAATCTGAGCTGATCCTCTAAGCCACTGCTGCTGCAGAGCCACATACATGCCGTCTGTGCAATGAGTTGTTGGAGGCCATAGCTTTCTCCTGTTGCAGTCAGCAGAGGCAGCAGCTCCCCGGTGGAACTATAGTCTGTTGTTTTTTCCTCACTTAATTTTCCACCATCTGCTTTCTGACACTTGAATGAAAATGGTGTTTTTAACATGTTCTTGTGGCATTTCTCTGATGATGGAGGACGTATTTAAAGAAAATGAAGCTTACATTTATATTTCTGAGTTTTTCTTACTTCAAGTAATCAACCTGGAGTAGACAAAAAAATGCTGTTTGATGAAACGTGTTTGTGATGTAGAAAATATGCTGGGCGGGCCACAAGCTCCCTGCTCTGCTCTATTCTGACACATCTACCTGCAGACAAAAAGATCCATATGCGTCTTTGTTTTCCTTGTCTGAGCTGGAATGTGGATCCAAACTGTACAGCTGGATAGCTGCAATATTTATCACCATTTTTGTTGGACTGGTAATGTTAGATTGGGGGGGGTGTGAGGAGCTGTAAGCTGGTGGGAGAGAGTGTAAACAGAGAGCTCAGTTATGGTTAATGAGAACCGAGGGCGGGCTTGCTCCACATCAGCAGTTCCGCCCATAACTCTGAGGTAAATTTCTAATGAACTCCTGCTGCTCTGCAGAAACTATGTTCGAGAAAACACCACAGGTTGTTTTGATTTAGCCTAAAAACGGCATAATCATAACTAAAAGACCACTGGAAGCACTTTTACAATAGATCAAAAGATGAGCGGTGTGGGACTTTAACAGGAACTAACCATAGTTTCTATCACTCCAAGTCAACTCTGCATAATGTTTGTGGCCAATATGGCGTCGGACTAGGGGTGTTAGAAAGAATCGATTCGGCAATATATCGCGATAGTTCATTTGGCGATACTTATATCGTTACAAAATGCTGTCAGGGCGAGATTTATTTAATTATTTCTGAGCGTCGTTCAGCGTCTGACTCTTGTCGTCCACTTCACCCTCCGACCGCTAGTTGGCAGCAGAGCACACGGAGCCTCTTTGAGCAGCTCTACTCTGCGCAAAACAGGAAGACTTCGGCCAGAGGCAGCTTTTTTTCTTTTTAAATTAGATACTTTCATGTCATTTTTTGTTAATTTTTCAGGTTTTCAGCTGGAGTTTTCATGGTGGGATTGAAAAGGGTGTGCATGTTCCTTTAAGGCATGATGTTGCCCAATTACTTGTGAAGCTGGGCAGCTTACAAACAGGAGCTAAAGATCAGATCATCACAGTGTAATTACAGTCAAAATGGTTCACTGTTGCCTCTTATCCTTAATCTAACAGTTTAAATGTAAAAATAAAAAGAATTTCAGTTTCTTTTTATTGTCCGTGCTTTTCAGCAATAAAGCTGCCATTCTTAAGTGTACAGTGTGAGCAGAACCTCCAACCACCAGGATTTCAAGCTCACTCTTTGCTGCGTTTGTCTTGTTCTGAAGCAGGCCTCTGTGTGTGACACATTTGTGTTTATCCTGTCCTCATGGCCGTGTTAACTATGGCTTCTATTTGGCACGGGAACATTAGTACAGGGATTTATGGTTGTAGCTATAGTAGAGCTTTACAAATATTTGCCTGAGTCATTAGTCCTGTGTGATTTGGGTTGGACCTCACACCGTGTCACACGGAGGACTGCAGCCCAAAGGTGTCTGACCTCATGTACAGTTTATACATTTGAAAAGTAAAAAACATTCAGCACTGTGGTTGTCCTCATCTGGAAATAGTGAGCTGAAGATCAGATGTAGAGGATTGCTGTTCAGTCTGGTGATAAGCTTTGGGAAAAAGGGTTTTTTATTTTTGTTCTCTAATGTTTTCAGAGGACAGTACGTCATAGTCTCAATTTCATTTGTCTTCAAACATGTTTATTTGTCTCCTTAAATGACAAATTTACATATTTATAGCGAGGAGTTTAATTACAAAGAATAAAATCTTCTATGGACACACAATGAATACAAATGATGATAAAATAACTCAATGACACTTTTTTTTTTTGCATTTGCTCCTCTCCAGAAGAATTTCTTTGCATTCTAATTCCACCTTTACGACTTTGTACCTGAGATTATTTGACCCTTCAGAGGATTCCCTCTCTCACCCATGACTGACAGTTTTTTATTTCATTTCTTTTTTTGCTTTAAAACCCCCAGGCGATCAGCTGTCTGAAGCGCGCTAACTACTTATCTCCTTTTGACTGGAAAGTCTTGTACAACCTGGGTCTGGTCCACCTGACCATGCAGCAGTACGCCTCAGCCTTCCACTTCCTGAGTGCAGCCATCAGCCTGAACCCACGGATGGGGGAGCTCTACATGTTGTTGGCAGGTACACCTGATGGCAGACCTACTCCTTCTTAAGGACAGGAACATTCATCGCAATACGTTAGGAAAAACACTTGTAAATAATATCCCTATTTGATATGATTTTCAAACGAAATATGTAAAAGTTTTCTTCGATATTCCTAATAATGAGTCAGAAGAAACATAATTTATTACCCCAAAATGAAGCCAAAAATAAAGATGGCTCCAAATAATATATTGACCCCGTCAATAGCAGCTAGCTCCACCATTTGCCGCATTAACAGCGACGTCTCCTGCTCCTCACCAGCCTCATGATGTTGTTCTGAGGCGTTCCACTCTTCCACACGTGCTACATTCAGTTCTGCAGGTCATTTGGGGGTGGGGGTACGATCATCCAGTCTCTGCTTCAGCTGGTCCCAGATGTTCTCTATGGGGTTCAGGTCACGGCTCATTGTTGGCCAAACCATAAGAGACACTCCCACTTCCTGAAGTGGAGCTGTTATAGTTGTGAATTGAATCCACTGTTTTCTAGCAGCGTCTTTGTGGCGTTACAGAGCCGGTGTCACTGTCACATCAAAAACTGTGACCTGTCAGATATGCTGACTCCTCCTGCCCCCTTCCCTTGTGAAAGAGCTGCAGCTTTAATGTCAGTGATATATAATAACAATAATCAAAAGCATTATACTGTTTTCAGGCTCTTTTGTTATGATTTCATGAAGTGTGCATTATTAAAAATGAACGCACACTGTAGAATCTGTGGACGCTTTGCGTTGGACGGTTGCTTCCGTGAATTGCCTTCATTTCTGCACACTTCGTCAGCCAGTCCCGCTTATACCATGATCAATTACAAAATAAATAAATATTCAATCAGTTTTTAGTACTATTTTTTTCTGGTTAGGATTGAAAAGATTCAAAAAGCGGACCATTGTTAGGTGGTGCGGTGCGTTGTCACGGTAACATGACAACGCACTGATCTTGACCGCAGCAGCAAAGGAAAGCAATATCTATGCTGATCGTCACAGTGGGTTAAATAAAGTGGGCCGCCGTGGTATCAGTTCAGAGAGAAAGTTCATCTCTTACCGCTTGTTTTTGTTCAGTTGATGAAGCTAAAGTTTGTTTTAAAGAAGCCGGCGCTGTGATATAGAACATGTAAGCTATGTGACCGGAACGGTTGTCACACCCAGCAGCCAATCAGAATCAAGTATTCACCCGTACCATGGTATAAATTGTAATATATATTATCGTCTGATATTTAAAAAAAAAAAAAAACTATATTGTGATATAAAAAATTCTATATTGCCCAGCCCTACCTCCCCATGAACACTGTGTATATGTTCTGAGTAGTTTTTGACAATATCTCTAACTTCTTGTGAGTAGTGTGTGTTCAATTTGTCATTTGTCTTATCTTCACTAGTGGCTCTGACTAACTTGGAGGACGTGGAGAATTCCACCAGAGCTTATGAGCAAGCTGTGAATCTAGATGAGTGAGTTTACTTTGCCTTAGACATGAAGTTGTGTAACCATTTCATCCTTTCAGATCATTGATGCGGTTTGGGAGCTTTCTTTATGATCTATCTCTAACAGATCCAACCCCCTGGTCAACTTGAACTTTGCGATCTTCCTCTATAATCACGGGGACAAGACAGCAGCTCTGGATCAATATCAGGAGATGCAAAGAAAAGTCAACATCCTGCAGGACAGCAGCAGCAACTTAGAATTTGATCCTGAGGTGTGTTCTGCTTCAGCGGCTCTGTTTTTTTTGTCCTTCCTCGTTGTTAATCCTCTTCTCTGATGCACCAACAGCTCATGGACATGGCTCAGAAATTGGGGGCTGCTCTGCAGGTGGGAGAGAGCCTGCAGTGGACCAAACCAGGCAAGGACTCCAAATCCAAGCCTCACTCTGCAACACTGGCCAAAAGCCCAAGCGCTCCTCTTGGCACAAACCAAGCTCTGGGTCAGGCCATGTCGTCAGCTGCAAGCTACAATAAGAACATTCAGCTTCCAGCAGGTACAGTGGCTTCACGGCAATCCCTTAGAAATTAGCAATGGCAAGATTTTGTAGAAACTCCTTTTTTTTACTCGAGCAAAAAACACGCAGCAGACATGCTGAAAGAACAGGGAACAGGGAATGAAATAAGTTTTTTTAACACATTTCAAACATTAATATTTTTAAAAAGTATTGTTTTTTTATTTGACTTTGAACAATACTATTAAATTATTTTTATATTTATTTTTGTGACAATCATAATGACACGATGATGCCAGGAAAAAATGATCTTGATGGTTTTTGGCGTCTAAAATTCCCTCAGAAACGAGAAAAAAGTCAAGCTAAACTACATTTTTTACTTTTTCTTAGGGGTTTCCAAAAGCCTTTTTGCGGCCCCTGATCCAGAGGCCGAGGTTGGGAATGACCCCGGCCTCCCCGCCGACCCTCCCGGCTCCCCACAACCAGCAGTGTGACGGTTCCCCGTCTGGAGCTTGGGAAAAGAAAAGGCGGGCAGAAGAATGAACTCGAAGCCCTACGGTTCTTTCCAGCTGTCAGTAGGTCAGTCGTCTTTGCAGCTTCAACCACAGGAGCGTTTGGGCTTTATTTTTAATGTCACATCTTGTTGGACGTAGAGCTTTTAGAAATATCGACCTTGGACCCTACAGGTTTACGTTTCAATTCTTTTCACATAAAATCTAGCTGCATCCCAGTTACAGTGATGTGACAGATTCTCCTTCTAGTGTGTGGAGGAGAAGCTGCAACAATCACTGTTGATTCTAGCAAACGGAGGCTTCTGACGTCATACATTAGGCTACATGGCTTGTTTCTACCACAGAACTTGAATGTAAAATGCAATACATGCTTTTATATGTGGATAAATGTCATGTGTATAGAGTATTTAATATTTAAAAAAAAAATTATTAAAAAAATGAATTTTGACCAGTGTGTGTTTTCTATTAACTTTGACCTGAAGACTAGAATCGTGTGATAAAATGACAAATAAGAATCTGCACAGAGTAAGAGTTCAACTCTGGACACATTTTACATCAGCTTCTCAAGCATTTAAAAGAAAAACAGAGATTGAGGATTTGTAAAAAACCAGGCCTGTTGCTTCCTCCTGCAAAGTCCTCAGACTGATGCGTGAGTTCAAAACCCGCTGGAGCCCTCTTGTGTCAACAGTGCTTTATTTGACGTCAAATCCTCCTGGCCTGCTTACTAAATAGAGCAGCAAACGAGCATTAGTTTGTACTGAAAGTGCTCAGCAGTTAATTTCCTGTGTAACACCTCTCACCACTTCCCAAAGCACACTATTCTGTCTCTGAAACATAAGTGCTTTAGAGTACATGATGTTAAACAAAACCAAATGTAGCGTTAGCACTGGCCCAATCCTTGTGTGAGGGTGTGCAGACGCCACAGGTGAAACGTACCTGTTCAGGATTTGTTACACTTCTAAATGTGTCCAAGTGTAATCCTAATTAAGCAAAAACTTACTACCGGTACTCATAAAGGCAAAGTATTATAGTAAAATTATTATTTTGATTTCATACAGTGATTTTTTTTAAATGAAATAGTATATATTATGAGAACTAATGCTTGTTAACTTTGGTTGTTTTTATTCTGTTTTTGGTAGTTTGACAGTAAAATTCTGGGACTTCTTAGAATGATCTTGAATTTATGTTCAGGGATAAAAAAAACTGAGCCAAAGACACACTTCCACATGGAAGAAACACTGTTGATCTCTCACAGTGATAAAGAAGTAAAGAAAAAAAGGATCTGAGCAGGTGAATGAAAGAAGATCTTAGTACTGACACTCTAGAAAAATATCGGCTTTGTAGTCTCACTGTACAAATGAAATGCAGAATATTTCTGCGCTGTTGGTGCTCGACTTGTATGAGTGCAGCCTTGAGATATGACCTAATTATACTCGTACAACAGTGTCTCGTGGAAATATGACTATTACTGCATAGTGCTAATCTAGTATATTCAGATGTCGGGATATAAAGGATTTATCATCATCATGAAAATGGACGGGAATTTTACCCCTTTTTTGGAATATTGTTTTTCTATCTTTAAATGTTGCTCTCAGGTCATCTGCTCTGTGTTGCCACCTATTTGGTTCACTGTGATTTTGTCATGTTTCATTTTATTTCTTAAATGTCTTAGTTTCCACCTCTATGCCTGGTCTCCTGCGTTTTGGGTCCGACCCCACTAGTTCTTGACACGGAGCCCACTTTTCATTGATTTCAAGTATTAGTTTCATTTTTACATACATTGGGGTTCTAGGTCATAAAACCCACAAAAACTAGACTTCAGAAAATTAGAATAATTCTAGAAAAAAATCACCATTTACTTCTCTGTTTTTGAAGATGAAGACACATATTCTGCTCACATCAATCAATCCAAATAAAGTTATTTCTGAATGACGTGTTCATCTCCAATGCTTCAACAGTATGGGCGTAGGACCAGGTCCTGATAGGTGATGAATTCTGCATGTTTACTATTTCAAGTCTGAAGGAACAAGACACAATGGTAATTTAAAAATTGATATTGATTTAACAAAGCAACAACAGCCTTCCACCATCTCCTTATGCTGGTCAATGGGTAGCTTTATGGGAGGTTGTGACTTTTGGGGGCCATGTTTAGTCTCTGTATCTTTCCACGGCTCAGCAAAAGGACCTACAGTAGTTCAGTGGCATGACAGGAGCGAGCAGACCTCATTGGTTGGACCCCAAATCCAGATGGACACACATATCAGGACCAGTTGGAGCACGGGCAACACCTCCATGACCATATGAAGCCATGAAGTGATAAGCATACTCCTCCCCTCCTTTTACTATTTGTGTGTCTGCAGACAGGGAACTTCCCTGCTGCCGTGTAATCTACCTAATTTTACTTTACTTTCCACTTCCAAGTGTTTGAGGCTTCCATCAGCCGATTGGGAGTTAAGATTATCGTCCTGTAAGTGTTGGTCAGATTGTACTGATGTTGGATTTCCACTGATTTGAAAATCTTTTTTCAGCTAAATACTCCAAAATTTACTTTATCTTGTGAGTCTCGCTCCAGACTTTTTTCTTTCACGGCTCGATTCTGATATTCTGATACCTGATCAATTATTAAATTCTCCTTCATGATCAATTTTCAAACAGTTGCCACTTCCATGAATTAAAAGGGACGTCATCCATACGTCCCTGCCAACTCTGAGTCCTTGATTGGTTGAAGTTCAACCTGGTTTCACTGTCGGCGTGCATCCATTGGACACACGTGTTGCACATTGAGCCAGAAAACGGTCATGGAAACCTGCGTAGCAACACGTGAACCGAAGAGTTTAGAACCCAGAAGCCAGAAAAAGCACATTTACAGGTGTTTACATAGACTTTTTCCTTTCCTTCTTCCCCATACCATTACTCTACCACCACCAAAAATGCTCCTTACTGCAACAATCTGTGTTCTCCATCTCCTGCTCTATTTGGTCCAATGGACCAACTTCTGCACTTATATCTGTAATCATATTTTGGCTTTAAAATCCATGGACATTAATCTCTATATTATATACATTATATAATACATAATATATCATTATATATATATTAATCTATATTGTATTATTAAGACTTTATTTAGATAAGACTTTATTTATCCCATGAAAGGGAAGTTATTTTAAATTATAGACGCTTTTGCTGGCCGAACTCCGCCCCCATCCTCCTCTTGGACCGATGCTTTGTCATGGACTGCCCCTCAGCCACCATCCGTGTTTAGGCACTGGAGTTTTTTCCTCTTTGGTCTGAGCTCATCCTACCAGCATGCAGGACACCATCGGCCCCGGAACCTAACCACCAAGGACCCATGCATGTTTTGTTGTATCACAAATAAATCTTTTTTTTTTTATTAGTATTCCAAAGATCTCTCCTTATTGAAATTGACAGCAAAGAACTCTGCACAACATACAAAGTAAAAATAAATCGGAGTGCGCAATTATATGAAATGAAATCATTGAGATTTTAAAAGCCATGAGCAAAAACGTCCACAAAATACATTCTCAAGTAGAACAACAAATATTTTGAGATGATCTATTTTTCTGCCAACCCCCCCCCCCCCCCCCCCCGCTCCGTTTCTTTTTCTTTTTTTTTTACAGTTACACCATGAAAGAAGCTGTAGTTCATGGGGTTCAGGGTGCAACAGATGGGTTCGTATCTGCAGAAAACTAGCAGGAAAAAGACAATCCTCATCGCCCAGAGAGCCTTTGTGCTGCACTTTCACGACGATAATCTTCCCGGCTACATTAGTTTTTCATTTTTCACAATGACAGTAATGAGACCTAATTATGTGATTCTGCGGAATCTCGGCTTGTGTTTAAACATGTAATTTGTGTAGCGTAATGACGCATGTAATGCATTCTGCTTTTAAACACTGGCTTGTATTTGTGAGACACAGAAAGAGCAAGGCTTTGCATTTCAATAAAGCTTTTTGATCGGGCAGAATAGTTGTCGTTTTTCAGAAGATAGAGTTTACTCGGAGCTCTGCAGCCACAAATCCGCCCCGCTCCCCCTCCGTTCTCAACTGCTTTCCTAGAGACAACTGAAAGACCTCCCGCTGGCAGCTCAGCACAGCAGCTTTATCAGTTTGTTGCCACCCCCCCCATCCTTAACTCTCTTCTTTTTGTGTCACCCAAATATTTCAACCACAAGCTTGCAAGCAGGGATGTCAGGGATGAGACAGCCATTCATTAGAGGATCACCGCTGGTTGCTTTTCGACAAAGGTTCACTGTTTCATCTGCCATCACTCCGCATGCATGTAAATGAACAGCAATAAAGAGGCAAAAGTGGATGTTGTGCTGTAGCTACAGCTGAGAAAGTCCCTGCATGTGCAGAGCAACACACACAAACATACACACATCATTTCCAAAGTTTTTCTCTTCAAACTGAGACTTTCAGAAGAAAAAAAACTATGACACACACACAGAGCATATCACCACCAATCTGCCAGACCAACGAATTTTCCAGTCTGAATCCACCCCAAGTAAATGCCTATATGCATGTTCCAGGCTTCCGCATTCAAAACTCTCGTGTCAAGTTTTAAAGTCTGTTTTTGGGCTCTTTGTGGAAAATGCGCTCCAGGCTTTTTCTTTCACAGCTCTATTCCGATATGTGAAAGACTTGGTGTCATAGAATTCTTGCCACAAACTGCAATGAATATTTTCTCCAAAATCAAACTTCCAACAGTTGACACTCATCCAAATGTCACTACAAAATTCGAGTTCCTGATAGGTCAAGGTTCAACTGGTTTACTTTTAATGCGCGTTCAATGGCTGCAAATTTTGTACGTAGAGGCTGTTAAAGGACTCAAAAACTTGCTACATGTGAATGTGAAAGTTTTCACGTATATATGAGCATTTACATAGACTTTTCATTGATAGGTCTTGCTTAAACGCACATTGTGAGGGTGGTGTGAATGTAGCACTACTCATGAGCTGTTTTCTCCTTTTCTTTAAGTGTTGTGGACTAAACCCTTCCAGATCAATACTGCAAAAACTGAACAGATGTGATACATTTCTGCAGATTCTCTCAGATTCTCTTACTGGTGAAAATGTAGAGACCTAACATTAGGATCTCAGGTTCTCAAATTCTCTGTACCTGGGCGACAAACTGGATTGAAATAAAAAAAAAGAAAGAAAAAGGGTTGAGAGGGGGGGGGGCATTCCTGAGGAGCAGTGCTGGCTCTAGTCATCTCTTTTGGAGTGGTCTGCTGGAGAAGCAGCATCACAGAGATAAAGAGGAAGAAGCTGGCGAGCCTTCAGGAAGTCCCACTCATTCCCAGGCTGGTCTGTGGACTCAGTTGGGAAGACTGGAGAATGATGAATGCTGGCAAAAGCTGGCATTCAATAAAAAAACAACAACAAAAAAACCGTCTCCTTCCCCTACAGAACACAGTGATGGTACTGAGATCATCGCGGAGAACGCTCAGTCTCACACTCGGTCATTCCACAGGCGTGACATCATCATCACACACAGTCAGTTGGTTTACTTTTAGTGTTCAAACCTAAATGTGATCTGGATCATAAAAGTCTTTCCTTCTACCAAAATCCTAATTGCATCTCTATCTGTTTAATATTGGATTTGATTTAGTTATTATTCATGGGGTCTGAGTAGGGGGGAATGTGAGTCTCTGAACTTTCTAATGTACTTCTCTTTGTAACACTTTGTTAAAAAAATGCTCCATCAATCAAATCTGAATGTTTTATCGCTACTCTTTAGACATTTAGACAGGCTCTAGGCATTTGTCTAGTTCACTTCTAGCAAAAAATCTTAAACTAACGTTGTTGTGAGCAAAGACCCAATGTGTCATAATTGATGCAATCTATATTTCTAATAAAAAACACGACATTGCAATTATTTTTTTGTGGATTTCATCAAAGGTGTCTTAATTCCAAAAAGTTTTCTGTCAATTCTCCCTTTACAGGGTAAAAAAATAATGATTTCGTGTGTTTATCAGACTTTTTCCTCTGCATCCATCTGAAAAATTACCCCATGAATATATCAACTCTGTGAAGGATTGCTATGTTCTGCAGAAATGCTGATTCAGAATAAGGTAAACATGACAAACACTTTCCAGAAGGATTCTGCTGTGCACCAATAACTCTTTCTTCTGGATGAATGGTAGAATGAATATGTGAAATGGGAATAAAGTTGAGTTTGAGCTCTGTGGACCATAAAAACCTCAGAACAGTTTTTCTTCAGCACAAACAGAACCAGATTCCCTCAGAAACGCCGTTGAATTATGAATGCATGGAAGTATTTGGAGAATCAGAATGTTTACTCCCAAAAGAAGACACATCATGCTTGTATAGGGAAGGAAAACCTAATGGAAGCTGCTTTGCTCAGTCACTTAAATAGAAATGAGAATTCATCACCAGCATGCATCCTTACTCTTCATCCCATTTCTCCACATAAATCCCTTTAGAGTTTCCACAGGATGTGGTTCCAGCTGACAAGCATAGAAAGGGCTGCTTACTGTTTTTATGCTAGAAGAATGGATTTCAATCCTGTGAGTAAAACACTGCAGTAATCCGGAAAGATTTCTTTCATCCGAAGAGCAGCAGATGAAACTGCATGAAGACTCCCGATAAGTGCAGCAGGTATGTAACAGACTCTCAATTATTTATTTGGGATTTCCTGTAAAGGATGTTCAATCGTGTGGCAATTCAAAACATACTCTGAGGTTCCTTAGTGTGGATTTTTGTGGAACCATGGTGTTGGAGGATTTGATGTCTCTTGTGGACATTTAAGGATTGTGCAGACAGATCCACGAGAAGAGATGTGTCTCCATAAACTTCTGTATATAAAATAATTTGCTTAGTATAGGGGAAATTAAAACTTTTTGTAAATCACTCCCGTTTTTTGCATGTGAGCCACTTTTTTACCTCTATCGAAAACCTTTTTTTTCCCCCTTGATTCTCTGTTTTCAGCTTCCAACTTCTTGAACCTGATGCTTGATGTAAACTGGGTAACCCACCTGCAGCCGTCCTACAGAGAAGCAAAAAGGTAACGTTGATCCCATTTCCTTTGCAGCTTCTAATTTGTGGCCTTAACCTTCATCACGCTTGTTACATGCTTGTAAAAATCACTTGTGTCTCTTCCACTGTCTTGCTGTTGTGAAAAATTGTGGAATTACGTGACCTATGTAAACATATGACAGTATTAATAAAAATTTTAAGGTCAATATTATTTAAATTGCTCAGAAAAGTCTTTCTATTGTTTTTAATGAGTTGTATCAGGGCACTGTGGACCTGATGTTTTATTTTTTTCTTAATTCCTTTAAGACTGAAAAAAACACCCCTCAGTGGTGTAAAAGTAAAGGCTGGTAGTCTGTTATAATAAAACATTTTTTAAAGCCACTTTTTTAGCCATATTTTGGTCTTTTATTATGTCACAAACAAAATTCCTCAGAATGAGAAATTAAGTTAGATTAACAATAGATTAATTAGAGCAATAAAATATAGGTCATAATTTATTATTCGCTCAAAAAAATGAGTGACAGGACAGCACTATTAGCAAAAACTGAGAGCAACACGAGCTTTAAAAGTTCAGCTACATGCAAGAACATCTAAATTTAATCTAGTGCTTGTGATGCTAAAAGCTCTTTAAGAGCTTTCCTCTATATTCACGTAAATTATTAGACTTCGCGGCTCTACTAGCATTCTGTAAGTCTGGTAAAAACATGGAGAAATGGCCAAGACCACCAAAAAACAGGCCAGTTTTCTTCCACATCAAGAGGCTCTGCTAATTGCAGTTATGATGAAAGAAACACTCCAACGACATAACTCTAGTCTAAACTTTGTAAAGTTTGTCCACTCCAATGAGAGAGACGGATCAAAGCATGACATCTTCAAAAGACAACATCTTGTCATCTTAGAAAGAAAGTGAGAACTGTAAATCTGTGATCACAGAAGATGTGTCCTTGACATCAAGAGCAGAAAAGTTTGGGCCCAGAATGAGAAGAAAAGCAAAAGGCAAAAAGTCCCTGGTTTGAAATTTCTATAGGCGTTAAACTTTTTTAGTTATCAACTGAATGTTGTTGATGTTCACTTTGAAAAAGCAGCTCAGTTGCAGGAACACCTCAATCTTTGATCATGCAAATCTGCACTCGGCTTAAGAAAGACTGTAGACAAAACACAAATAAAACCTTCTGCAAGTTATAGTTTGATCATTTCAATCCTGATCAAATCAAAACGAGAAAAATCTCTGCTGCCAAAGGAGCAACATTTAAAAATGTCTTTGAACGCAACAGCAAGGAGTCCTTCGTGGCCTCCTACTTTGGGAGAACTGATAAATAAAGCTTGTAATCAGGAGCCTCAGCTGCATGTTTGTCGTCCTAAAGCCTCGCTTCGGCTGAGATGAGAAGAAAGAGAATGTTTTAGATGGAAACCTTTAAAGACGAGATGATAAGATGTTTCATGACTGCTCACAAGTGGCAGAAAGCGGAGCTGCAGAGCCTTACTTTAGTGCAGAAACTGACCGGCAGCAAGGACATGTTTCAAGCTAATATCATCAATCGTTTTGTGGACTTAGAAACACGTCTGATCCACGAAAGCCCCATTAAAACGGCCTGCATTGGACTGTCTCACGTTTTAGTGTTTTAACACTTTGCGGCCCTCATGCAGCTGCAAGAACATCCATTTGGTGAAGTTCTTATGTTGGGGGATGACTTTACAGCTTACCATCCATGTTCCAGTTTATCCCCAAATTTAGAAACTTTAAAGTCTCAGCTCTGAAAATTAAATGTTGATTCTGGCACACTAAACTATTTCTCCTCAATTCTGATAGAAAATTCTAAAGAAAAAGATGTCTATTCCAAAGGTTCCTTTACTGGGTTGAGATCTAGTGACTGTGGAGGCCATTTGAGTCCAGTGAACTCATTGTCATGTTTAAGAAACCAGTGTGAGAAGATTCCAGCTGTATGACATGGCACCTTCTGGAAGTAACCATCAGAAGATGGTACACTTGGGTCATAACGGGAAGGACACGGTCAGCAACAATACTCAGGTAGGCTGTAACATTGACCATGCTCAACTGGTACTAAGGGGTCTAAAGTGTGCCAAGAAAAACGATCCCCCACACCATAACACCACCACTAGTCTGAACTGTTGATCCAAGCCAGGATGGATTCATGCTTTCATGTTGTTGACACCAAATTCTGGCTCCACCATCCAAATGTTGCAGCAGAAATGGAGACTCATCAGACCAGACAACGTTTTTCCAACCACCTATTGTCCAGTTTTGGTGAGTTTGTGTGAATCGTAGCATCAGTTTCCTGTTCTTAGCTGACAGGTGAGGCAGCCAGTGTGGTCTTCTGCTGTTGTAGCCCATCTGCGTCAACGTTGGATGTGTTGTGTGTGTTCAGAGATGCTCTTCTGCACCTCTGGCATCAACAAGGCGTTTCCCCCCACAGAACTGCCGCTCACCAGAAATTTTCTCTTTTTCTTATTCTCGGTAAACCCTAGATGGTTGTGGTTGAAAATCCCTGTAGATCAGCAGTTTCTGAAATCCTCAGATCAGCACGTCTGGCACCAACAACCATGCCCCGTTCAAAGTCACTTCAGTCATTTTTCCCCATTTTGATGCTCAATTTGAACTGCAGCAGATTGTCTGGACCATGTCTATATGCCTAAATGCATTGAGTTGCTGCAATGTGACTCATCATGGATGAAAATTGGTCATATCTGAACATACGTAGAAAAAGATAGAAAAGTTGCGGTCTTTACATGAAATTTTCACAGATGTATCACGAATGAACGATGTTAAAACCACAGACGAAGTACTAATAAATCACACAAAGAACATGTAAATCCATGTGAACTGTGCACGATTATTGCATTATTTATATGCAATTCATTAGTGATTCATGCCTTAATTACATAATTTGAACGTGATATGTTCACCGTAGACGTAATATAAAGGTTATACATCAGTGGTAAATGCGTGAAAAGTCTGTTAGACCTATGTGGAACGGTCATGGATGCCCAGTTTAGCCTAGTCTGTTTAGTTTAGCCATTACCTACTAAATTCTATAACTTCATGTTCTTTATGATTTTATGTTTATTATACAATTACCAGTATAAAGCCCATTGAGACAACTATTGTTGTAATATTGGGCAATATAAATAAAATAAAATTGAATTGAATTGAATATCGTTTATCACCCATGTATCACGAACGACCGAAATTTCATTTCAGTCAGACAACTCTTGCAGTAAGAAATATTTATTTGACATTTTTCCACATTCTTTAAGTTGGCATTCACATATTTTCGTTTGGCATAAGGCTCCGTTCAATTCCATAAAACTTCCATAAAATTTCCATAAAACTTTCGGGTAACAAAACCCCCCTTTACGGAGCCCACAGGTGGAAGCCGGGGAGGAGGGTGGGGCGAAGAATGAGCGCTGAAGGTAAGAAAGAATGAACAACTGCGCACCTGGCTTAAATAGGACGCTGAGCAGGTGAGTTAATTAACTGAACCGCCCTGGGGTATTTACCTGAAAACACTGCTTCGAGTATCTGCCCGAAATACGATAAATCGTCATTTCAGTCAGACAACTCTTGCAGTAAGAAATATTTATTTGACATTTTTCCACATTCTTTAAGTTGGCATTCACATATTTTCGTTTGGCATAAGGCTCCGTTCAATTCCATAAAACTTCCATAAAATTTCCATAAAACTTTCGGGTAACAAAACCCCCAACACTAAAATCATCCAGAAGAAGAGAAAATGTGAATGTATAATCAGTGTGTAATAAAATGGGGTGTGTTTTCGGCAGCATTCCATTTTCATTTCATTTCCCAGTATGACTGCTATGTGTGACCCGGCACCATTGACCGTTTGGGCCGCCCCCGTTCGAGTACAGCGCCACGAAGGGAACATGCTATCTAGTGGATCTGCTATGTGTGACCCGGCACCATTGACCGTTTGGGCCGCCCCCGTTCGAGTACAGCGCCACGAAGGGAACATGCTATCTAGTGGATCTGCTATGTGTGACCCGGCACCATTGACCGTTTGGGCCGCCCCCGTTCGAGTACAGCGCCACGAAGGGAACATGCTAACTAGTGGATCTACTATGTGTGACCCGGCACCATTGACCGTTGGGCCGCCCCCGTTCGAGTACAGCGCCACGAAGGGAACATGCTATCTAGTGGATTTGCTATGTGTGACCCGGCACCATTGACCGTTGGGCCGCCCCCGTTCGAGTACAGCGCCACGAAGGGGACATGCTATCTAGTGGATCTGCTATGTGTGACCCGGCACCATTGACCGTTGGGCCGCCCCGTTCGAGTACAGCGCCACGAAGGGGACATGCTATCTAGTGGATCTGCTATGTGTGACCCGGCACCATTGACCGTAGGGTCGCTCCCGTTCGTGGAAACAACTAGAGGAACATACTATCTGAAAGAGAGAGGGAAAGAAATAAAAGGGGAGCCAACATAAAATTACTTATACGTGATCTTAGAACGTAAGCTCACTTCCGCAAAACGCTGTGCAGAACTATAATTTAAACCGCCAAACAACCCGTATGATACACTAACTTAACATCCAATCCAAAGCTTCCGATGGCGTATGACATGCTTAACAGCCATTATTGGAACTTCTATTAAACCAAGAACAAGTTTGATGGCCATAAACTCTTCCATTTTGGCAACTATATATACACGCGCTTAAGTAACATCCATTATTTTGAAGCTCCCAACGACAGTACCACGAACGAGCTTAATAGCCATAATTTTTCTCCATTTGGCATACCAATTATAAGCGCTCAAGGAACATCATATAATTGAGGTTCCATCTCAATATTAAGAACGAGTTCAACGCCCATATTTACTATGCTTCATTGGCATACTACAAACAAATGAGCTTAAGAACCAGATTCGAGCTCCGCGCATACTATGATACAACTTAGAGCAACCTAAATTTTTGAGGCTTCCACCTGGCTATAATTTTCTTTTAACATCTATAATTGAAGAATTCACATTCATTCTGCGGTTGACATTGATTAATTAATTCAGTCAGAAGTGTCATTGGAATGCAGAGGAGGTCCAACGCCCCGTCCCTTTCAGTGCAGCAATAGGTACGTCGAGCAGTCATCGTCGCAGCACCAGATCAAGGAATGCATGGGTGACATCATTTCCTGGAAACGGAGAAACTGATCGGGGCGTAGGGGTTCGCAGGCTCAGGATGCGATGCATAGATAAAAACAAAGCAGTATTAGTCTTGACAAGAATATATAAATAACCCAGAAACTGATCAGTTTCAAAATGATTGAGATAAATTAAATAACAGTGCTTTTCAAAAAACAAATCTGAGAAAGTGAAATTTAGTAGATAGTTAAGGTAAAGACCCATTGTGGATTTATCGCACCCTAGAAACCACCATAATTACAAATTCCAACAGTGAAATGATAGTGAAATATATGACCTGCACGAAATCTTAACACCAATTTTTTATATACTCCAATGATGAGAAAAGTAACCTTTGACAGGTTCAGAGGGACGCACCTTCAGGAGGCCATCGAGGAGTAGGAGTAGTAGATGGGAAGAGTAGCCAAGGAGATTTGTAGATGAGGAAGGTCAACATCCCACGTAGCAAAGGATTACAGCTCGGCTGGATTTGATGCCTTGTATTTGATATTAGTGGTTCTCAAAATTTTTTCAATTAGCCAAGGGCGACTGGATACTGCAAAAGAGAACTTGAGAGCCATGAGGGATCATAGGTTTTGATAGTATTTGTGCTAGACTGAACCTTAAGCATTTAGAGGCGGAGTATAACAAGCCTCTAAATGGGGATGCATCTAGCAGAGTGTCATCTGCTTAAACAAGGCAGATGGAAGACTGACTTGTGGACACAAGATTTAACTCTTGAACTAAGCTTGAGAGCGCAAGTGATATATTTCCTACGGTCAGGGTAGAAGTTGCTCAAGGTGTTATTTAAACATTAACCAAGTCAACCGATGACACAATACTATCATTCAATATTGAATCAGCCTTAATATAATCTCCAAGGATGAAATAACCGGACGACCCCTTAAAAACCATCAGAGCTGTAGATTCCGGCGGCCGGACAAACACAAACCACTCTTCTTAAATCCTTTTCCCCCAAACCAGAAGGCGCAGACTCAGGAGAACAAGTGGAGGGAGCCTGAAGACACAACAGGTATCACAAAACCACTCCAGGCATAGAGAGGGAAAGATCAAACGCAAAACACGAAAATCCAGAACAGGAACACGTGGCCCAGGATCGAACTACCCAGAACAAGAACACAAGATGAACGGATGACCACAGGACCAAAGCTACAGCAAATGTCAGGTGGCCCGATCATTGACGAATCATATCCAACCAAAATTCGAAGAAATAACATGCTGCACAAAAGCTAGAGATGACATAATGGGGAGAGACAAGCATCAATGAACCACCCAAATCTATAGAAGAAAAATAAATCCGGACGGGTGGAGGACCATACATTATAGATAACGTGGAAACCCAATTTTTTGAAAATAAAGTTTTTCCACAGAGATTCAAAAGACCAGGGATACAGAGTAAAGTTGGCCACCAAGAAATAATCAATAACATGCAAAATGAAGGGCACCCATCGCCTACAAATATCCAGTACAGGGCGATAAAGTCGATTTTTATGAGGACTGCCACGACAACGGAAAGGCAAACCGACAAACACCTCGAGCGCCAACTGAAGGCCAAGAGACGCCACTGAGAGGCATAGAGGCAGAACAGTGAGACCATCAGTGACAGTCATCCTCAGCCTTATATCGCGCTCGGAGGAAATTCGTGGAGACAGCATGGGGAGCTGAAGAAAACATATACCAATCCTGAAGGCGCATGGGGAACCAGGCCACTGATGCCCAGAAGATTAACTGCGAGGCGCTAGCAGGTCCAGATCAAGTCACGTCAACCTGAACACTTCCTAGGGGCCACCCTCAGTGGCAGCTTTGAAAACGATGCCCCGGAAGAATCCATCACATAGCCCCCACAAACCTCCAACCAACTAGAGAGAGAATAACAAATTAACTGTCCAGCCGAGAAAACAAGGCCGCGACGAGACTGACACACTCACCAATGCGGCCGACGCAAGTCCCTGAAGCCAGGGAATGACCCACTGGGGTACACAGAGCGGGGAAAAACAGGCGGAGCAGAACCAGATGCAGAACATGCGGGGGCAATGAACGAGGATCGCAGAGTGAATAAAATGAGCCATAGACGCATAAGAGAGACCAATCATAGGGAAAAATGTCCACAGAGCAGAGACGGGTCCAAGAGACACTGATTCACATTCTAACTAACCAGCAGCTACAACAACGAAGAAAACAAACAGAAGAAACGCCATAATAAAGCCAGCATCAAATTAAAGACAATCAAGATTTACACACAGCTCCCAAAGAACAAAACAGCAATAGAAAACAAATGCTAAAAGCCACGATAAATTCAGCCAGCACGAGAAACCTGTCCAAACGAGGTCTGCCAGCCTTCACAACCACAGAAAGGACCCCACAACCCCTGAAAAAAAAAATTAAAACAACCGGACGACGCAGAACGACGCAGCAGAAAAAGAATCAGAAGTGCATCATGAAGGACCCGGAGAAAAACTACAATTCCCAGGGTCCTTAGGGGCGTGACGTCACCGAAGTAAACAGGAAGTGAGACGCAGCCATAGAAAACTACACGGGAAAAGTACCGCATTATGCTCACCGTGGATAATTGGGGTGACCACGGCAGACGAGAAGACCCGGACTACTCCTGATCGGGGGGCACGGACATCCCGAACATTGCGGAAAGCACACCCCCTGCAGATGCACGCGACCGCGGCGAAACGAACGCGCTGTGCGCCGCCAGCCGCCCGCGGATCGTCAGCCGCCCGCGGATCGGAGGAGAAATTAAGGAGAGCAGACGCGGCGAAACCAAAACCCCACATCAGAAGATGGGGATCATCCTTCCCAAGGACGGGGGAACACGGCAAGACGCCGAAAGAGAAGGAGACACGCGGGCTCGGAGACCGGCGAAGAATGAGCGCTGAAGGTAAGAAAGAATGAACAACTGCGCACCTGGCTTAAATAGGACGCTGAGCAGGTGAGTTAATTAACTGAACCGCCCTGGGGTATTTACCTGAAAACACTGCTTCGAGTATCTGCCCGAAATACGATAAATCGTCATTTATGGAAAATGCGCAAAATGTACGTGGTAGCTGTGTGACACAGCATTTAAAAATCACAAGCAGTTAAAAAAAAAATCTCATGCAGATCAGCTGTTGATTCTGTCCTTTAGAATAGCAAATGACCTCGGCCACGCCCACAATCCCTTTTGAGCGGAATGTCCATTGTAAAACCCATAAATAACTGAAATTTGCTTTTTTTCTCTGTGTGTTTTCCAGAGTTTCTTTTCCACAGGCTCAGCATTTTTGATTGCTATGATGAACTTCTCCAGGCCTGGCTTAATCCCAGGTGATGGTTAAAGCAAAAGAATGGAGGGAGGGTTTTGTTTTAACCCCTCATAGATTGTGCAGGCGCCACCTGCTGTTCCAGAGGGACACTAAAAAATAACCACATTTGTAATGTGAATTCTAATGACTGCAGCTGCTCTTTTTTTAATCAGTACATAAGGCTATGAGTTATGGTGAGACTAACCATAGTGGACCTGGACAGCTTTAGGGTAAAGGTAAATAATTAAAGAGGTCCGGCTCAGTCAGGTGGTCTCCTCCTCTGGGATCAGCTGCTGACCGGTGACATGATACAGGAAGCCGAGCAGGAATGCAGACTGTCAGAGGCGAGCAAACTATCCTGCTGGAGAGTAATTTGAGACGAATTTTCCCTGTATGGGCAGTTTTTAGGCATTGTATTAATTTGTGTTTGCAAAGAAAATATCTTGATAACACAGCTTTTGAAAAGGGATATGATTGCAAAATCCAACTTCAGAAGAAAGAATCTAGCCTCCAGCACATCTGGGGGGAAATCTTTTAATAGTGCTGACAACTGAACAAGATGCAGCCCAGTGCTTGGACTTCTTGGGACTCAAAAATCTTCCAGCTCTAAAAATGTCCTAATTGTGGAAGAAATGCTCAGGTGGAAGCCTCTTACATTTAAGGATGGCAGGGCCTCCCTGTGGTGAACAAAGAGTTTAGGAAGTCATTGACCAAAGCTGAGACAACAAGATGCCGCAAAGATGAAATTAAGTAGAGATCTGAAGATAGACTTTCTGAAAAATTGATCAGATGTTGGACATGAGAGCAAAAAGATTCTTTAAAGACTGGATTTACAATGCTTTTGTTAAAACAACATTTCTGAATCTCAAGCATTTTGGACTTTGATGTTTGAAATATCTCTCAATAACAGACTACAGCAAAAAAAAAAGCTTTGTGTTACTTTATGCATTTTATTTTTATGCTAGGCTGTGTTACTTCATCATAGATGAAATCCTTGTCATTTTACTTTCTAATAAAAAATGATTATTATTAGTTAAACAACTGTTTTATGATCAGATATTCATACGACTATTAATTCCACTCTAGCATGTGTGGAGTTAAAGCCCATTTCCTCACCTGCACACATTATCATTAAATGTGCTCATTTAGGTCTCATCAAACATAAGGCCATCCATCCATCCATCCATCCATCCATCCATCCATCCATCCATCCATCCATCCATCCATCCATCCATCCATCCAATTCCTTCATCCATCTTTCCATTTAATCCCTTCATCCATCTTTCCATTTAATCCCTTCATCCATCTTTCCATTTAATCCCTTCATCCATCTTTGTAGCCATTGTCTTTATCCATCCATTGATTTATTCATCCATCTATCTATTTATCCACCCACCCACCCACCCACCCAGTCATTTATCCAACCACTTATCCAATCATTCATTCATGCTACCATCTAAGGCTTAATATGCTAATTGGATATCTATAGGATAAACCTGAGTAACAAACCCTCAATAATGCTAAATATTGTTAAGTCTTAAATATTCTGGGTTTCTTCTGTCACCAAGTACCATCAAAAGAACCAATTTGTCCTGAGGACACCATATAAAGCATTTACCCTTTCAGAAAAAAACATGGAAGCTTCCTACATTCTTACAGTACAGAACAAGACCCGAAATGCAGTGCAGCTGACTCTGAAAAGCTTCTAAGAGGCACTGTCTCGATGGATAAATCCAAAGCTGAAGTGACTGTAACGTTCCTCTGAGAAAAAAATAAATGGATGCAGCATCAGCCTGTGTTTACCTAATGCTTTCCAGTAAAATAGATGATGCTGGAAAACACAATGTGAAAGTGAAAATGGAAATGATCCTCTTTGCTTGCATGTGCATGCAGACTCAATGTAACTGAATTTGCCATGAGATTAAAATAGCCAATAAATCAGCCCTGACCTGGCTCTAATTGCCCCCTGAGCAGCCATTTCATTTTTTTAAATGCCTCTCCCCTATGTAATGGCATCACAATAACTTGTAGCTGCGCCTTTTATCAAATGACCCTGTATGAAACGTCACTGCAAGCGCCGGAATAACAGTTATGAGTCTAGCAGAAGAACCAAAAACTATTATGCTGCTTCGTGGAATTGATCCAGCCGAGAGCGTATTACCTGAATGAGGCATCTCGGTCAAAGAGAGTGCAAAGCTCTGAGCTGCTCCAATGTTTATTCATTGGCTTGTGCTGTTTTTCAGAAGGATGGGATCAATAGATGAGAAACAACAGGTCCTTTTACTAGTATGTCACTTCATTTTCTGTATTTTCTCATCATTTCAGACAGGTTTAAAGAGAGATCAGTAAACGCATGAACTGATTTAACAGCCTTTCACCGCATTTTCTAAGAAAAAGTGTACACTGGATGGTAGTGATGCCTATAGTAGCAAAAATACATTTACTCTAAGGCACTTTAATGACACTAAAGAACAATAAAAGACAAAATAGAACCACCAAGCTATTGTCTACATGTTTCTATCAACAAAATATATTTTTTCTTTTTTTCAAAATGATGCATTTAAAACCCATTTCATACCACCAAAAGAGAATTGGATTGAGAAATATTAAAGCTAATTCAATTTTTATCTAAAAAGAATTGAATCTTTGGTTTATTATAGTTGAAAACAGGAAAGTAATTTTTCTCAAATTGACAAAACCAAAACAAATGGTCAAACTGATGGTCTCACACAGCTGTAAAAAAAACAGTGCTGTTTTACCCCCTTAAATTGCTTTCACAGCTTTCAATGGCTCAGATAGTTCAAGCTCCACTCCCAGAGGCCTAATGCAGCTCCATCCCGGCTGGAAAACCACCATCAAAGCACCAATTACCACTTTGAACTGATAGAAAGCTGACAAGTAAACTAGAGTAGGTTTTTGAAGCCTTATATCAAGAATGCTAAGGATGCTCTGTCCATCACCACAGTAAACAAGAAGGAGCTCAAAGCTGGTGCACTCCCACCTCCATCTTTATGTTCACACCGGCTCGGAAACATGTATTAGAGCAACCGCTTTCATTGAAAAGTCCATGCGGAAGCCCAAAATGCACGTGTATGCACGTTTCAGGGTTCCACGTTCAAAACTCTTGCGTTCATGCATCGCTACTCAATTCCGTACAAAACGCATGACAAATAGATGTAGTTAAACCAGTTGAACATTGACCAATCAGGTACTCGGATTCGATAGTGACGTATGGTAGAGTCCTTTTCAAATCACTGAAGTAAGAAATCATTAATTGCAGTTTGTGTCTGGCTGGAATTCTATGACGCCAAGCCTTTCAAATATCGGAAAAAAGCTGTGAAAGAAAATACATGCGGCAAGATTCATGAGATTTGGTGTCGCTTTGACATTTTACACCAAGCCTCTTCCCGCTGTAAGTACATGCTCTAGTATTGGTCAGTGGTAGTCCAGAGTGAACACCCTATTCTAAAAGCTTGTTAAAGAATGTCTGTTTAGCGGGTTATTGAATACATGCCCTGTGTGTACAAACTGGAGAAATGGCAGGTCATCACAAACTTATTTTAAGAAATCTTACCAAAACAAGTTCCATTCATTCCAAAGGCAGAATTTTTTCCTAAAAAAACATCCTTGATTCTAAAGTTGTTTAGAGAAGGACATATTTTTAGTGTCCACCTCTCCCCGTTTCGTGTCCAACCTGTTATAAAAGTCCTCAAAGGCCCCTTTTGGCCTTTGCCACCTCCACCTTGTGCTGCACCTCTTGGACTCCTCCCTGTTGTCCCCATACACTGTCCTCATATTGCCCTGCTTTATCTTAGCTGATCTTTTCTTCTTGACTCCAGAATTTCTTCAGCACCATCAAGTCTCCTTATCTTGCTTCCTCATTCCAGATGACACACCTTCCTCCCAGTCCTTCTGATCCCTTCAGCCATCATTCATCTGGAAGAACCTCCTGATCTCCCAACACTGGTTTCATCTCCTCCCTAAAAGCCACATAGCAATCCTTCTTTGTCAAATTCCGCCACTTGCTCCTCTGTTTCGTCCTTGTTTTCTTTATCTTCTTCACCACCAGAGTCATCTTCACACCACCATCCCATGCTGTCTGGCTACACTCTCCCCAACCTCGACTTTGCAGCCAGTGCCTTTCTTTTTATATATTTGCATAAGATGTAATCAGCTCCCTCCATCACCCTGTCCTACCTTTTATGGAAAAATGTCTTCACCACTAACATTTCTATCTGTTTGGCAAAGTCCACCACCACCTGTCCTTGACTTACCCATCACTGCTGTTCCACTTCTGTTTCCCTCACACACGTCGGTTAAAGTCAGTCCCAGACCACCCGACCTCCACTCCATTCTCTCTAGGGATCCCCTAACACACCTCATCCATCTCCCCCTCCAGAATTTCTCTTTCTACTCTTGCTCACATCTTACCTGAGAGGACACAAATACTGACCAAATTCACCATAACACCTTCAACTTTCAGCTTCAGTCACACCCTATCTGACACTCTTCACCTCCCATACTTTTTTTTGCCGCTCGTCCATCAAGATCACTCCTGCTCCTTTCTTCTTTCATCCTAATCTATAAGCCCCCCTTGCTCCCTTTGCATCTGGCCTCTTGAACACACAGAGTATCCATCTTTTTCTTTGTCATTTTGGCAGACCCTCTATTTTTTCCTTCTCTCTTTCCTTTTGTTCTATCTCTCTCTGCCTACCTACATGCTTCCCTCCTCTTCTTTGACCGACAGCAGTCCAGTTTCTACTGGTTTCCAGTACGCCAGCAGCTTGTCATGTTAATCAGTCGGAGCGAACCCAGGCGCTGGAACCCAGAGTAATGACAGATAAGTTGTAGGTGAGTAAAGATTTAATGTTTCTCCGTGGAAGACTGGGACTTGGCTTAGACGAGGTCCGGGCTTGAAGATGGCTGGTGGCGGGGCTGGAGGTGCTAACGCGGTTAGCGACAGAGGCAGAGGCTGCAGGCTTCCTGATGCTGCTCAGCAGAAGGTCCACACTGGCGTCACTCCTGAAGTGGTTTCCGTTGAAGGGCAACAAACTGGCGTCGGCTTGAGGCTTTGCAGCTCCTTAAGAGGAGATGAGGTGATGAGGATGAGTGACTGCAGCTGGTGGAAATCAGGAGTAGAGTGGAGCAGAGCTGGAGGGGGAGGAGTCTGACAGAGGCACCATGACACAGGTGGTGGTCGTAGTCAACCCGAGCCATGTTTGATCCAGTATAAAATTTTGATTCTGATTCTCTTGGGGCTTTATGTTTTGTTTTATGTCGGATTTTCTCACCGACACAACTCAGTGCATTAAACCGGGCTTGGGACAAGCAATGGATTGTGGCCCCTGGTAGTAGTAGTGGTAGTAGTATTTCATTGTAAAGCCAAATCATGTTTAAATTATAAATGTAAGTGATTCTATGTGCTAGATCAAGATTTTAAAAACATAAAAGAAAAATAATACATTTAAAATAAAAATCTAAGAATTAACATCTGCAAATCTAAATGTTCAAACTAAAATTTTAATGTAAATATAAAATATAGATCTGAAGGTTGAGAGTGAATTATAATCTAAATGTGAATAAATTTAAATGTCTAAATCTAAAAGTACATTCTTGGAATTATGCTAATTTAAGGAGTTTCACAGACATGAGCCACAAAGACCACGCCCACATTTAAGGACTGTTCACTGCAGCAACAGAAGCAGTCTGGACTCTTTCATCAAATAAAAATAAGTGCCATAAAGGCAGGTTTATTTGTCCTAAGGCGTAAACCATTGATGAAATGTAAGACATTTAAACAATGTTTTTTTATTATTACAGTCACTTCTGTCTTAAGCCTGCCAGAATTTTCGTCTTCAAAATGCGCTTTGCAGCCACTTTAGTTTCATCCACTTAAAGAAATATTGGTAGAGAACATTCTATCAGAAAAAAACGTTTGTTCCATTATAAATGTGTCTTTTCCACATACTGAAGCTAAATATAAAATCCTCCTTCTGCAGCAGTATGTAGGCGTGGCTTAGGGCTTAAAAAACACATTTCCCAAACATTCATGGTGACATTTAACATTCAGAAATACCATTTACATTTAGATTTTAGGTTTGTATAATTTACTATTTATATTTACACATCAAGTTAGAAGAATCATTTTAGAGTTTCACATCTTTATGTCTGTGATTTAGAATTCATGTTAAAAGTTTCAAAGCCTGTTTTATCTTAAAGAAATTTCACTTTTTGATTTAATTTAGCAGCAGTTAAGACAGCATTTGACTAAATGGGATTAAATTGTGAGTTGATTAGCTAAACTTTCACATTAAGTGTACTAAATAGTAATAGGCCTTAAAAATATGCTTTACCTGTCTGTGTCCTCATACAAACTTAACAAGCCCAAACTGTTTCGTTCATCAGTTAATATGTATCACACAAAACTCCAGATATAACTCTTGTAAAAACAACAATTTTCCCTAAGAATAGCTGAAACAATCAACAATCTAAAGTATTACATTGTAGCAGGAACAGAGTTAAAGCATTGAGAAATTGCAATTTTTGAGCCTAAGGAGGATTTGAAAGTACGTAGCTGCTGTATATATAGAGGGAGAAAAAAGGACATGACAAAACAAACTTAATCTGCGATAGGACAGAGTCATAAATCTTTAGGGTATGAGCAGACAATCTGGCGGTGTCTGAAAGCTTTCCTGAAGTCTTTTAAGTCCTATTTGACAGCTAAATTACAGACAGGTGTGTCCTATCAGAGACGGACAGACCTCACCTGAAGCACACACCCACTCACGAAACATCAGAGAAAATCCACTCATGGCTTTGATGCTTTTACTGTGAAAATCATTTCAGTTTTTTATTAGTTTTTATAGCTGAATGGGGACATCTACACATAATAGGTTGACTATTCTCCAGAGGATTTTCGACACATTTAGAATAGTCTCTATTATTCTTTTTTTGTTTATTGTAGTTTATTTCTTAATGTTTCTAGCACCGATTGATTCTTAAAATTGCTCTGTGTGAACAAAGATCAATAAGTGACGCTTCAGCTTGTTTTATGTTTCCACATTCATCAGAGGTTCAAACATAAGCAGAATTGACAAAAGCAAATCATCATTAACCATGATCATAAATCCTAAAGAAACCTGTTTTTGTTATGGCTGTGCTGGAAACAAAACAAATATTTCCTCAGCTAAAAATACTAATACTTCTACTAATAATAATAATCATTTTATGCCTCATTTGAGCTGCAGGCATCACACTGAAAATCTTCTCTGCAGGACAAAGTGATATCTTGCATCACAGCTGAATACTACTAACTATTTGATACTTGCAAAAATCTAACACCTTGTTTTTAGACATAAGATGTTTTATTAGGTTTAAGGTTGTTTTAACGTCTCTTTGCTCTACACCTTTCCAGGCTTTTCCCAAAGCCAGCACAGATAGTACATCTTTGTCTCATTAAGAGCTAAAATATGAAAATAAGGAAATAGTAAAACTTGATTTAAGACAGAAATAAAACTCAAATTTCACTGTAGTTTTTGGTTTGATTTTAAGGATCTAATCTTAAAGTTAAAAAAATGTTGACAAATTAGGCTTTCATTGATATTATTTTGGAAACAGAAATATAGATTTCTGCTCTGTGACTGGGGCTAATTTTAGATTTTGAGGATTTACTAGGAAGGGCCAACTTCTACTAAGATTGTATTCTCATTTTGTTCTAAAATGAGCAATTTCTACTTAATAAACTAGTTTTTTGTCCCTTTTATCAAAATAAACTACAATCAGGTACATAAAAATTAAAAAAATACAAATGTTTGCACAGAAATAGCAAAATATACAATTTATTAGACTGTATAACATTTAATTGTGAGTAATTCTGACTTACTGTCTATTTTTCCCTTCTTTAATTTTTCTGTGTGGAGCTCTGTTTCAAGATTTTGATATCCTAATATAAGATTTATTGTTAGGTAAAACTTTCTTTCTGCATGGACACATCATGTTGCGGCTTTAGGGATTTTCTTCTTAAGATTTGTTCTTTTTTTATCTTTAGGCGACCTCTTTCTAAAGTGAAGGAAACAAAGCAGTGAGCTGATTTATTTTGTCATTTGAAGCTTTTATAATACTAAAGGTAACTAACTGATATGAAACAAATCAAGTAGGCTTAAATTTTGACTAAAACATTTTTTACGTAAACTTTTCTTTTAATTGCAAAACATAAAATGACGTTTTGTTTTTGTATTTTTAATTTTATTTACAATTTTAGTTGGGAACAAGTGACCAGCCCAGAGTGGAGGTCTGTATTGAGGTCATCTTTTTCAGTGCAGCAGCAGAAGCTCTCTGAAGCCAGACCCCCTGGCATGTGTTTTCTCTCTGCCAGCCTCCAGCAGCTCGCAGAGATGAGCTGTCTGGGAAGAGGCCTCGCCTCATCGTCTCATCTCCTTCTAATCCAGAACGCCCCCCCTGCCCGGCACATAAACAAACCCCTGTTCTTCAGTAGCACTTTGCTCCGGACAGTCTCTCCAATAAGTTTCAAATGCGACATCATCTCGTACTAATTGGAAAACGGGCATCTCTCTGTGTGTTTCCTTCTTGTTCGATTTCTTGATCTTCCTTTATTTGTTTTTTTTCTTTTCTTCCTCCTCTCCCTTCAAGCTGTCTCCTTTTTTTTTCCCTCTGCCCTTTCATCATGATTAGCAGACAGAAACCAGGTCTTGGAGCAGCAGAAAAACGCCAGTAATCGAAGCAAGCGCAGCCTTTATGTTTGCATGTCTGCTTTCAAGAAGGGACTGCAGGCTTTACTGGAACAGATTAGCCCAGGGTCGTATGTCATGCATCATTATCGCAAAGACAGTGTTGATCTGTCTTGCAGAAAAGGCACCGGCTTTAATACTTGATCTCTATCTTCATTCCTTTTTTGTTTTTTTTCCGCCTGTGCCCCTTGCACACACACACACTTGCACAGCAGAGAAAGGACAATGGAGTGTATGGACTTTAGTCTGAGGACTGGTGGTTGAGCTTCCAGGCTCACAGCAATTACCTGATGGGCAATGGAGGCCATGAGAGTTCAGAAAAAATCCATCAAAATGCAGCTCAGTCAGTGGCAGTGTAATTAGGTGTAGAGCAGTTTACATCAGTGTATCAGTCATGGTCAAGAAATGACTAATCAGTGCTGGTGTGGCTATTGAGGAGCTGACATCATGCAAAGGAGCCATTCAAGATCTGATGATTTTTTTCTGCAGTTTTCAGAGCAGCAGCTCACATTTTTCCATTTTTCCGCCATAAAATGAAGTTGACACTAAATTATGCTAATATTCAAATAAATGCACATCCTGTTTATTTTCCCATGATTCAACTTCCCTTCTCTGACATTTACAACTGAGAGTTTAGACCACCGTAAAAGCAAAACAACAAATACATTTACGAAAATAAGGCAAGAGGACCTGGCTGCAGACATCACAACTGGAAGGCCTTAGCCGGAAAGGAAAGTCCCCCTATATTGCTTATAAAAAAAACTTTTTTATAAGCAATAACATTAATAGAACAAAGTCAAAACATTATCAGAAAAAACGTTACATAATTACAATGAAGTTGAAAAATTATGAAAGTATTTTTTAAGAACAAAGTCGTAGAATTATGAGAAATAAAGTCATAATTTTGACAAGAATAAAATTATAATTTCCTATGTTTTACGTTGAGAATTTACCAGATAAATGTAAGGGATTTCTCAGTCAAGAGGCTATTTAATAAGAAAAATATAAACAATAACAGAAAAAGATCACAAGGATGGATTTCCAGCGGCAGTAGGATATAGTTCCAGAGGTCCAAATGCATTAGGACTGATAGATTCCTTTGATAAACTAATGCCTTATGGCATCACCATAAATGGCAGCATTGATGGATTTAGTCGGCTATAAATGTGGATTTCCTTCTCGCAATCATACAACTTTATACACTTTATATTTAACATAAGTCTGAAGACGAGTCAAAGGTAAATGTTTTGGATTGAAATGTTTGCTTTTTGTATCAAAGGTAAAAAAAAATACAGCTAATTAATCATAGTAGTAGGTTCAGGGGCTGTCATCTGGACTTACTTTTCTAAAGTTAGAAGACGTTTCACCTCTTATTCAAAAGGCTTTGTCAATTCTAAATTAGCTGGTAAAAGAGCTGGTATATATGCGCTCATTGGGGAGGAGTCAGACCTGAAACTGGATGGTATTGTCAATTTAAGCCGCGTTTACACTGCATGGTTCAAGTGACCCAATTCTGATTTTTTTCCTCTCATGTGGCACAGATCGAATATGACTGGTGAACGTGTAAGCAGGAAAAAAGCGCATGGATTCCGTTTTTCTCAGATCAGATTTAGGCCTCATTCATATGTGGAAATAAATCGGATACGAATCGGATCCGTGCCTTTGCGTGTGCCATGTAAGCACGCAAATCGGATATTCCCCAGTAAATGCGAGTCGTACGTCAGTGACGTCAACTCAGGACACCACCAACTGAGATCACATGACTTAATAAGGTGCTTTTGTGCGCTGATTTTGCTGTTCGAGGACAGCTGAAGCCCCATCAGGGTGTTACCTTTCAGCCTCGGGCTTTGTTATTTCCGGTCCAGTCCCGGTCGGGAAGCAAACGGTAACTAATCAAGCGGGACACCGTTACTCTGGAACAGGCTAGAAGCCATTTATTTCTTTGCTTGGATCAAACTATTAGCACAACACAACATCTGCAAACACTTCCTCGTTCAAAACTCAGCGAGAGCACAGAAGCCGGCCGAGCAACCCTCCGTTTTTTCCTCTCCCGCACATCCCCTCTGGAGCGCCCAAGGCAACACCTCCTTCCGTCGCTGCGTTGACTCCATGACAACCGCAGTCACACAAAAGTCCCAAGGAGGTCCGCGGAAGGCGGAAATGTTGCTACGTAGTCCTCAGAACGACTACGTTTGATAGTTTTAGCATTGTATAGTGTAAATGCAAAAATCGGATACGGGTCACTTTTAAAAGATCATGTAAGCGGGTCGTCAAAAAAATCGGATATAGTCAGAAAATCAGATTTGGGCATCAAGACCAGCAGTGTAAATGCAGCCTTAGCCTACATGGTTTGGGGTCTTTAAGAGTCCTTTGTCCTCAGCTGCGGGTTGGGGAGCCAGTGACTCCCTCCCTAACTGGTCATCTCTTTCAGCTGTTAACGACCCAGGTGGAACTGGTTCAGTTTATTTGGGTTTCAGAGCACAGCCGTAGATGAATGGAAGAATAAACCTGAGACCACCATTTTTATTAAGAAAAGGTTTATCCTTCTTGACAAAGATGGCTTCTTTCAGTCCTCGCTCAAACCATCCTTTCTCTCTGGCTAGAATTCGGACTTCACTGTCCTCGAATGAGTGGTTTGTGGCCTTCAGGTGGAGATGGACTGCAGACTCAGGTCCACTTGGGTTGGCTCTGTGATGTTGGTAAAGCCGCTTGTGTAGAGGTGGTTTGGTCTCTCCTATATACTGTTCATTGCAGTTCTCCTTGCAGTGGATAGAGTACACAACATTACTCTGTTTGTAGCTAGGAATTTTGTCCTTTTGATGAACCAGTTTTTGTCGTAGAGTATTAAATGGTTTGAGATGAACTGGGATGTTTTATTGTCTAAAAATCCTTGTTAGTTAATCCTTTTCACCAAACAAAACCTAAACAAACTGAACCAGTTCCACCTGGGTCGTTAACAGCTGAAAGAGATGACTAGTTTGGGAAGGGAGTCACTGGCTCCCCAACCCCCAGCTGAGGATGAAGGACTTCTAACGACCCAAAACCATGTAGGCTAAGTTGACAATACCATCCAGTTTCAGGTCTGAATCCTCCCCCATGAGCGCATATATACCAGCTCTTTTACCAGCTAATTCAGAATTGACAAAGCCTTTTGGATAAGAGGTGAAACGTCTTCTAACTTTGATGACACATGACAACCTTTAAACCTTCTACTATGATGGAATCAACCTGGATGAACGAGAGTCTTCATAGACACAGCTAATTAAATAAAAAGTTTAAAATATTACAACAATCTCACCATGGGCTAAAACCTATGGTAATGAAGCAGATATGATTATAAGGGAATAAATAAAAGGCTCATTAATATAGCCCCTCTTTTTCATTTCAGTTACTCGTGTGATTGCTTATACTTTTCTTTTTAATAATCCATGATATTAAAAATAAGTCTATTTTGCATATTCATATCTCTTTTTCATTTTATTTCAGTTTTTAATTAAAAAGTGCTGCTATGCACTTGCTGGACTCTATGATCAAATATGAGACTTGAGTTACATAAAGAAGGGAAAACATTGAAAAAGATGACGCAACGTTTTAGAGATGTAACACATTTTAGAAGATAGATCTATATATCCTACAATTTGAGATGTAATTTTTAGTTTTGCTTCACATAAATGTGATTAAATTTTGTTTTACTATTTAATAGAAGGTCCGAGCAAATGTTAGTAAATGTTTTAGACATGGTTTACAAATGTGTGATGAAGCAGAAGGTCAGGTAATGTCAGGGGGCCTTTTAAAAATTTTTTGTTCTAAGAGACATAAATTGTTCCATGTTTTTAGATTTGGTTGGACAAATTTCTCAAATGTTCACAAGTTCTTTTTAAATCACGTGGAATGGTTGAATTCTAATGAATTTAAATTTTGCAACAATACAAGCATTCATTCTCTGGGAATGATCTTTTTATTAGAAGAAAAATAAATTCAGTGAAGCCACTGTTGAAACCAGAATAAGACCAAAAAATATTGACAAATTTTAACTAGAAGATACACCAATAGGCAGCTCAAGAAGAAGTTTTCTTTCTTCTGTTCCCCTTTTTTTGTCACAAAATTGCTGTAATGCCAGGTTTTTGTAATTCTTTTATGGGGAAAAAATGAATAAAATGAAAATTACAAATAAAAAAAGCAGTTAGGCTGTAATGACACATGTCAACCATCAAACATGTTATAACATTATAGAGTCACTGGCCACTTTTTTAGGCAACCCTGTCCAACTGCTCGTTACTGCAAATTTTTAATTAGCCAATCACATAGCAGCAATTCAATCCATTTAGATATGTAGACATGGTCTAGACCAGATGTGCTCACACTTTTTTGGCATGTGAGCTACTTTTGAGTCGACAATGTCTTGAAGACCTACCTGTGTGCGTATATATATATATATATATATATATATATATATATATAAATACTATTATTAAGTAGTATTTTACTATTTACTAACATTTACTATTAGTAAATGTTTGTTTATGAGTTACATGTTTATTTGTACATTGTTGTTTATGTACTGATGACTAAATACTACACAGTAAAATTACACAAAGAGACTTTTGTATGAACGGATTAGGCGTTTTATTACAAAGACAGAAAGCAGCGACTATCGTGTGTCATGCTCTGTTGTAAACCATGCATGGGGAGCATGGCATTTCAAAGGCACTGATGGCTGCGTACGAAGCGCGTGCCACAGAAAAATAACGCTTCCTTAATGAACTTGCATTTATCGGGCGAGAACTGGACACACGCGGGGCGGCTTCAATAAACACTCCGGTTGTCTGGAGTGGTCTTCTGCCGGGGACTTGAGGTGCTGCGGGACAGAAAGCGACTTTCTGATGAAGTACTACTTTTTTTGGGTTATTTATCTTTGCTGACCTGCGATCTACCCTCATGTTCTTGAAGATCGACCGGTCGATCGCGATCGACGGAATGAGCACCCCTGGTCTTGACGATCTGCTGCAGTTCAAACCGAGCATCAGAATGGCAAAGAAAGGTGATTGAAGTGACTTTGAACACGGCATGCGTGTTGGTGCCATATGGGCCGATCTAAGGATTTAATAAACATTTGATCTACTGGGATTTTAACCCACAACCATCTCTAAAAAAGGTTCTGAAAAAGAGAACATTTCCAGTGAGCTGTTGTGCTGTGGGCGGAAGTGCTTTGTGTATGCTAGAGGTCAGAGGAGAATGGTCAGACTGGTTCCAGCTTATGGAAAGACAACAGTAACTCAAATAACCACTGGTTACAACAGAGGTCTGCAGAAGAGCATCTCTGAACTCACAACACATCCATCCTTAAGGCAGATGGGCTACACCAGCAGAAGACCACACAATGTGCCACTTCTGTCAGCTAAGAAAAGGAAGGCTACAATTCACACAGACTCACCAAAACTGCACAATAGGAGGTTGGAAAAACGTTGTCTGGTCTGATGAGTCTCCATTTCTGCTGCAACATTTGGATGGTAGAGCCAGAATTTGGTGTCAAAAACATGAAAGCATGGATCCATCCTGCCTTGTATCAACGGTTCAGGCTGGTGGTGGTGGTGTCATGATTTGGGGGACATTTTCATGGCACACTTTGGGCCCCTTAGAACCAACTGAACATGGTTCCAACGCCACAGCTTACCTGAGTATTGTTGCTGACTGTGTCTGTATAAAATGTGTCTTCTTAAAAAAAAAAAAAAGTTGCTGCTTTTTTTTTGGTTTGTTTTTATTTTGACGTTCATTCAACCAGGAAATTTAGTTTTCTTTCACTTTCACTTTTTTCACTTCTTTCACAGTTTTTCCAAGGTTGCTGACCACAGTATACTTCTGATGGCTACTTCCAGCAGGATAAGGCGCCATGTCATAAAGCTGGAATCATCTCAGACTGGTTTCTTGAACATATCGAGTTCACTGGACTCAAATGGCCTCCACAGTCACCAGATCTCAACCCAATACAGCACCTTTGGGATGTGTAAAATTCTATTTTCACTTGCCATATACCTGACCGCGAGTTAATGTTTTGTTAAACAAGTTGACACTTTCAGCTGGACAAACCTTGGACAAATGGACACATGGTCAAATCCATGTGTGTCAACGGTCCTGCAGAGTGTTAATTATGAGTTGGAGGAGGTGGGTTAGTGGGTTGCCTGATATTGAGAGGTTATAACACATAACTGCATTTAGCATGGATTTGGAGGCTGCTACACATAAATAAACATGAATGTACAAGCTCGCCAGGTTGTTGCTGGCTTTGTGAGGCATTTGGGGCAGATGGGAAAGGAGAGGACATGACTGGAGTCCACGGGGACAGCTGCAGACGTCTGCCCCCCTTACTGCCTCACACCTGTTATACATCATGTCTGCCACAGTACACACAGCATCTTGGGTGAACCCTGTGCACGCTGCCAAATGTGCAGACAATTAGTAAATGTCACCAGGCAAACCCAAATTTGCCCAAATAAAATGTTCTTCAATCAGGCGACATCAAATTTCCACATGTTTCTCTGAACTAAATATGCATCGGGGCTTCTTAAAACAAATTAGTCTAATTCCATGTATTTTACAGTCGGTAAGGGATAAAAAAAACATTTAAATCAACCATAATGTGGCATTAATTAAAAGCCAGAGGTTTACTCGCAAAGAAATTCAGTTCACTTACTTTGCTATTGACCCAGAAAGCCTTATTTTCTGCTGAGATAAAAACAGAATGATTCAAGTTTCTGAGTTTAAAGAATTCGTGCCTGTTATTTTATATCTTAAAGAACTTTTAACTTTGCTCTAAAAGCATAAAAGGAAATGTATTATTCTTATCACGCAGTTTTATATTCTAGCCAACAAAATGTCTCACTAGATAATGAAAAAAGATGAATCTTATAGTTCCAATGTTTCCATGAAAGGAACCCAGTATTAGCTCAGATACTGTGTACCACAAATTTAACAAAAAGAAAACATGATTTCAGTTTGGTAAAGATGGGCGGTGTGTGTTGGTCTGGCAGGAGCACATTTTGATTATTACCGCTCATCAAGAGTTCAAAGATCTTAACTTTGGCAAAGGAGTCTCATAAACCAATCAGGGACTTGGCTTTGGACCATGAAATGTTGACGTGATCAGCAGGTGGGTTCCAAAACTAACATGGAGGAGAATCAGATCATTCTCCTAATGAACTATATATTTTTCTTATTTATATGGAGACTATAATAAAAAGGTCTTCTATTTATATTCTTATTTTTATTTATTCCCTCCTTGTGTAGCAAGTTGATTTTTTTTGTATGAACATTTCAAAACTCCACAGTGAAGATTTAATTTTGAAATGATATTTATTTTGAGTTAAAACACATGATATATATACATTTAGATATATTATTATTATTAATTAAATTACATTAATATATTAATGTAATTTAATAAATTAAATTACATTTATTTCTCTCTCTCTCTCTCTCTCTCTATATTGTCAATCCTTCAATTCTTTTTTTTTTTAAATCAACTTTATTGCACATTATGTCATTTGACAAAGACGTACTTTTAGGTATGCAATAAAAAACACAACTGCAAATATCAAATACACAACTATAACAAACAGAAGAGCAATCCTTAAATTCTTGATCATTAAATTAGTTAGATCCGCATTGCTACCTGTTGCGCAGGGAAGGTAATTAGTGTGACACCCGCCCTCGACCATGCGGTAACTGCCCCTCCCCCCTCACTTGGACTGAGCATCTGCGCTGGTGAGTTGTATTTTCCGCGGTCTCATGATATTTTGAGTTAGCTGTTATAAAAGTGAAAAGGTGATGTTAGCTTCTTAAGAATGTTCGAATTTGATAATATTGATAAGAATCGGCTGTCGAATGGTTTACATTTATTTTTTTTAACTATCTTCATGTGGTTCTTCTCTTAGCGCCAATTTTGATAGCACTTTCATTGATTGATCTCGTCGTTTGTAGGAAGTAACTGCGCTCGTGGCTCGGGCCAGTTAGACTAATGCCATGTTTCTTGTGCTGTTTTGAAAGTTGGTTTCTGCCATTTGGTTACTTTCTAAACAACTGGTAGTACTGTTTTAGTTTATTAGTGCCGTTTTATTTATTACTAAATACATGTTTTCTTTTTGTTTTGTTACCGTTTAGCAATGTATGTGACTGTGTGTGAGAGTGCATTACATTGGGGGAATTCTACATTTGGGAAATGCTACATTCGTTACACTTTCTGTGTAAACCCTGAGTTGGAATGTACGACGGAGTTTTAGGGCCACGGTGAGGAAAAAAAATTCTGGCCAACGTGGCGAGATTAAAGTCGTCATGTCGACTTTAATCTCGTCATGACGAGAAAAAACTCGACACAAAGTTTCGAGAAAAAACTCGTCTTGTCGAGATAAAAGTCGAAATAAAGTTTCGAGATTAAAGTCGCAATGTTGCGCGCGAGAGAGAAAAAAACTCGTAAATTTACGAGATTATTGTGGAAGTGAGAATGCAGAGAAGCAGGTGAACGCCGTGCAGCAGCAGATCAGACCGACTAAACGTAGTTGAAGGTGAGCTGAATGTTTATTGATAACGTTCCAAATGTCTGGAAGCTCATTTGTTTGATTTACAAGTTATTAAAGTTTTATTTATTGATGGTTGGTTTGCAGGATCTCTGCCTCCATACTCTGCAGCCCAATGATGAAGCCGGCATCGGGTGTCCCTGCAGCTGTTTGCTTGAATCCTTTCTTCCTCCTCCAAAGACCAGATCTCTATGTTTGTGTGATGCTTCCGTCTGAGGAGGAGAAGCACTTTTTGCCTTTTTCAACGCTGTAATGCTAATATAACAGACTATTTTCATTCATCTTTGTTTTTTAATGATCAAACGGGTCGCTTCATCTGCAGGAGGGGGCGTATGTAACACTGTTTACTTCCGCATTGGTGATCGGATGACAGATTCGTGACGCAATGTGACAGATGAACTTCAGGTTATGTGAATGAAAAGGAGAATAAAGGCTGCAGCGGTCCTCTACACCCAAACGTGTCTCTGAGCTCCTTATTTTACAAATACCCGGAAAGACGGCTCCACTAACAATAATCTGATTTTGAGTCGCCAAAAGGTTCAGAATCTCTTTGTTTTAAACCTATAATCCGAAAATAAAGCTTCACAAAAGGCTCCACATCTTTCATCTTCAAGATAGGCTCCGATAAACAGACAACTTCGGGGTTTTCTCCTTGTTAATCTATGACTTTTTCCCCGTAAATTTACGAGTTTTTATCTCCTAATAAAATTACTTTTTTTTGGTGGCCATAAAACTCTGTCGTAAACTCTTAAATACAAAGCCACTAGCTCACTAACATTAGCCATAACACTGAATACTCCTGAAAGACTCAGCTTCACTGCTCTCGCGCAACATTGCGACTTTAATCTCGAAACTTTATTTCGACTTTTATCTCGACACGACGAGTTTTTTCTCGAAACTTTGTGTCGAGTTTTTTCTCGTCATGACGAGATTAAAGTCGACATGACGACTTTAATCTCGCCACGTTGGCCAGAATTTTTTTTCCTCACCGTGGCCCTAAAACTCCGTCGTAGGAATGAGCGGTCTGTGCTGGGAGTTGCACTCCTGCTGTCTACGCCCTGTCCACCGCTGAGTTGCAAGAGTTTTGTCCTCCTGCTTGTGCATCAGGGACCATACTGAACCCGTTACACTCTTAACAGCAAGTCATCAAACTGGGTCAGTTTGGGAGACGGAAGTAGCACTGCAGGAGACGGTGAAACTCACCGTACTGGGATAGTCTCTAAGTAATCTCATGAATCCAGAGGAACAGAGATTTACATCCCCTATATCAGGGATACTCGTTCCTGGTCCTGGAGATCTACCACCCTGCCTGTTTTCCAAATCTCCCTGCACTACCTGCTGCTGATTACCTGGACCAAAACCAACATGGAGGAGAATTCAATCATTCAATCAGAATGTGGAGACATCTGATTGAGCTAATCAGCAGCTGGCAGAGCTTGGAGATCTGGAAAACAGAGTGGTAGATCTCCAGGACCAGGAATGAGAAGGCCTCACCTACAACATGGTCTGCAATCCAAGGATTTACCAGGTCCTAAAGTTTCTGAAAAAACAAGGACAGCTAGTTTTAATTGATTCCAATGAAACATGATGTCTGAGCAATACTTAATGCATTAAGTTTGTTAAAAATTTTCATCAAGACCAGTAGTTAGCTAAAATGCTCTTACAGAGCACTGCATAAGGCAGTATATAACACATTTTAATGAGAAACTGGAAGACGCAGCTAAGTATACTATCAATTAATTATTGGATGATTAATAGTTCATAGTGTTAAATTTGCATTTCTTTGATGAACTGCTCCTAATAAACCTACAAGTGGCGTATTTGAATTTACAAAACAGTTTGCTCCATTTTAAATTAGTGATGACAAAGTAATTCATGATAATATTGTGAGGTTAAGAACAACACATCAAACTGAGGAAATACCCTTTTACATTTACAGTTTTAGTAAAAATGACTGGTTCTCGCAATAGATGGTATCCACCTAACACATTAGGAAACCTTTAATACATGAAGATAATATCACAGGATTTGCCTCTTCCCCATTTTGTAGTGAGATACAAGAAATTTAAAAAGACGTCCAGAGGGAGTTGTGAACTTGACCCTATCAAACCTTTTCTTTGGTAGATCAGATAAACTGGCAGCTTTTGGGACACGCCCAGCAAGGTCATTCCAGAGCTGAAAATCTGCCAATCAACTATACTTCTATTTGAGGAAACTTTCATCATAAATATGAAAGAATGAATTGTTAAGTTGAAAAAGTAAGATAGTGTATTCACAATACTATAATGTTGGAGAATTTGATGTACAATATTTTCCAAACAGTAGGGCACACTGGATTATAAGGATTATAAATGAATAGCCAGTTTTCATATTAATGTCATATATAAGGGGCTGCAAACTATAAGGTGCATTAAGTGAGACAAAACAGTCAGAGATAAGTCCATCAGTCACACTTTTTTTTTAGTGTGTTCACACCAACCTCTAGAACAGGGGTCGGGAACCTTTTTGGCCAAGAGAGCCATAAACGCCACATATTTTTAAATGTAATTTCGAAAGAGCCATACAATAATGTAGCGTCCCTTTCCCACACTGAGGCACGGAGACTTAACCTCTTTAAGGTTCTTTATTCTGGTTACTGTATACCACAACAAACGCCGTAAAATTAATTCAGCAACTCCTGAATCTCTCTTGTCGACACGAGACGAGAGAGAGCGCTTCTACCAACTTTATATTCACCTGCTCCCGCGTCAGCCCTCCCATTTCCCTTATTCGGCCCATAGCTGAACCCCATTGGTCCAAACTACCTAACAACAGGCTGAGCGACAGAACTGAGAGCCAATCAGATCTCTGCTTGATGCGGTCAATGAACTCCAGAACTTTTAACGCGGCCCAACAGCCATCCAACTCAGTCCGCGACAATATGTTTAAAACTAAATATACAAGTGAATGTGTGGATTTGATTTAATTTCAACATTTTTAAAGTACAATACGTCTGTGGATTCTTTTTAATAACATTGTTATGCTATTGCTAATAAATGATGAGTATTTCTCGTGGTGGTTTTGCTGATGGTCTAGTCTGGTTGATACGTGGTGAGTTTCTGCTTCATGCAGGCGTTGAGACTTTAACGTGATCTTAGGTCTGAATGTTCTGTAGATGTGACAAAGACTGCTCACATGCAGACGGGGAGCCAAACACACTCACACGCCGCAGTGAGTGACGGGCAGCGGGTTTTACGTTTTTACAATCCCTGCGCGATTCACCTGCTGCCTGTCCCCACAACACCTCAGCCCCACCCCCCTGCTTTCTTCCTCACACATCCCGTCCCCGCAACTGCGCGCTCTTTCTCAGAGACGGGAGCGCGCACTTTTAGGCACAGCAATTCACAGGTTTCCAGTTGGTACAAACTCTGTGAAATTATAGATAATTGTAAACTTATAGCGCTGGCGCAGATTTTTCTCTCCAAGCACCGCTACTACTGCGCGCCTCTGGCATCGCATCGCGCCCGAGAAGGACTGGACTAATGATAAAAAAAAGTATAATTAAAGATTTGTCTGCGAGCCACATGTGACCATCAAAAGAGCCATATATGGCTCGCGAGCCATAGGTTCCCAACCCCTGCTCTAGAACTTGTTTGTAACACGCTACACGTCAGTCATGTTAGACACGTTAGCTTTGTTGGCATATTCACAATACCTAACTTCAATAGATATTTTGATAAACTCCAAAACCCTATACTAACTCCCAACCTTGTTAGTATCATGTTTAAATTAAGATTGATAGTGCTAAAACAAATGTTCCTGTGCCTACGTTAATTCAAGTAAAAAAATAAAACACCCTCCATAGTCTGACACCTTAGCCGAGCTCACAATAACACCCAACCATATTTAATAATAATAACGGATTGAATTTTTCTGCACTTATTCATTCACTCCTTATTCATACTTGGTGATGGTAGAGGCGTGGCTGCCAGTTTGCACCTACGGTCTCTCTGACCATCAACGGGATCATTCACGTATTTGCAACAGCACAATTGCAATTATTAGGCGTTCTGGATTTTGAGGAAAACTGACTTTTTAAAAAAAATGGGAAAAAAGCCTTTAACATGTATAATATTTTTAAAAATGTTGGTTACATATTGAAATATGTTGGTTCCATTTACTTTCAGTTAAACTCGGCCTTTAGTAAAAAGTTGCCGTTTTGATTTGATTTTGATTTGAAATGGTTTATTTCAAGCAATCAAATAGGAGTAATACACACAAAAGCAATATAATCATCAGTTATACATTCATACAGTAACTAATCAAACTTAGGATAATTAGACATAATTAATAAAAATTGCTTGAAAGGGAGTGGAAAGAAGCGAACTTATATAATCCCACCCCGTTATACTATAACCATTTTATTACATGATTTATCAATATCCGGTTCCTAGGTTTTATCAGACAGAATTAATAATCATAAGGTATCAATAAAGCACGTGCCAAAGATGAAATTACTTAAGTACTACGTCAAAAATAACTTTAGAAATCAACATGGCAAATGCAGCATCTGAAATATATGCAAATTATGTTACTTTTAAAAGTCATTCATATGCTTTAAAACATAATACTATACCAGTAAAATAGACACAACACTGTTTCAGGAGTTTTCATAGCAAAATTTCATCAAGTATCAAAAGTTAAAAACATGTGCAAAATTATGCTACATTAGGAAAGATTTTTGAATCATTTTATCAATTTTAGGAGCTAGTGAAGTAATATCATCAAAAGTCAATCAATTTAACAATTTTCAATAAGTGATTAATCATTTGTTTTACTTTTTTAATTTTTTTTTTCTTTTTTTTTTTTTTTATAATAAGGTAATGCTGTAAGGAAAAAAATTTAAAAGGGTCCACAATCTGTCGATTGTCCAAGGTTGGTATTTCTTCTTTTACTGATAACAGCTGATCTTCTGGGTTCAAAACAGTTAATAGTTCTCTTCCATGTTATGTCTGCAGACATTAGATTCAGGTCCATATCCTTCTTCAGCTGATATCAGCTGCGGTGAAAGTTGAGGTCAAATTGTCTGCAGGTCAGAACTCTCTGCTGTTATTCAGGTGACGTCAGACTTATGGAGAAAGTGAAGATTCCAGGTGTCATATTTCTTGAAATTATTTGGCTCTTTGATTTATTACTCCACGTTGATTCAGACGACCGTGATCAAACACTTCTCAAAGTCCTTCATGGTGTTCACAACCATAACCTTGGTGCGGTCCTCTGGACCGAGCGGTTTGACATAAATCCTGCAGCCTTTAACCCAAGTGTTCTCAATCTGCTTACGCTTCCTGAGAAGCCGTGCATGTTTTGAGATTTCAGCATTCCTTCTTGTCAGATGGTCGTTCAGATAAGCAGCCGAACCTTTCAGGTTTTTGCGTTGATTCATCAGAGCTAGCTTGTGTTTGTGATTCACAAACCTGATGAGGATCGCTGGTTTATCCGTCTCCTTTCTCCTGGGGAGCAGGTGGCAGGTCTCGATGGTATTGAGATCCAGGGAAATCCCTTTAGATGTGAGAAATGAATGTATTTGCTGCTCCAGCGACGCGTCGATCTCCGTATTAGCACTGCTAGCTACGCTAGCGCTAGCATTAGCAGTGCTAGCTCCTGCTGAATTCAGCTTCGCTCGAGGCTTGATTGGTACTCCAGTGAGAATGACATTATTCATCCTTACTTGCTGTTCCACATCGTCCAGTCTTTTCTCCAGAATCTCGACCCGGTTTTCTCCCTGCTCGTTTTGAGCCCGAAATCTTCGGAACTCTTCCATCATATCCCAGAGCGGTGTTAGCTTAGCCGACACTTGATCCATAAAACTTTTCAGCGTTTCTTGAATAATGTCAAGAGATTTTTTGAGCTCTTCATATTCCTGGGGTTTCTTCGGGGGCATGGTCAGCTCTCTTTTTGGAGAAAATCAACTTCTTAAGTAATTTGAAGATAGTATCCGCAGAGAGCCGCGACCACGCGTCCTGCCTTAACCCCGGAACCGGAAGTTCTTATGTTTTGCTGTTTTAATATTCTTAAACTGTATCTGTGTTAGTGTGTCAGTTCTAATAGTCAAACAAATTGCAATGACTGTAATGAACACATGATTTGAGTTTGACAAATCATGGGAAGGATTTGTGGATAGCAGGTGTGTTTTCAAACTTTAAAACATTCTGGACATGGCGTCTGTGGCAGACAGCACATCAAAGTCGGTGTTCCAGCAGCTCTTCAGAGCTTTGAAGTAAGTTTGGACTCATTATCCTGGAGCCCTTGGAATCCATCTGTGTAGAGGTGCAGACCGGAGAGTGCAGCGTGTCTCTGAGGAATCCTCAACTACTGTAGGGTCCACCTACAGGGAGGAGGATCACACTTTTCTGTTTGTGTGTTCCACTGGGGAGTTCACAGTGAAACCACACTTTTCTTCTCAAACAATCTTTTGCCCTCGATTCATCACCCTTTTTTTTGTTGCTTCTATTTAATGAAGCTTCTCTACCTTGTTTGTCCACATAAGGCCTCTAGACATCATTCCTGTCCAGTCTCACAAGGTGCTTTGCAGTGGTCAGTATTCCCATTCAAAACTGGCTTCATATTTGTTGCAAAAGCATTAAAAAAAAACCTCCAAAAATCATATTTTAAGCTCTTGACAACTGAATTTATTTGTAGCTATGGGGAAAAAAAACAATCACCTTTTGCTTTCAAGTAGATGCTGAATTTAAGTAATTTTGGACCCAAAAATGGTTTGATGCATATTTGCATAAATAAGCATCAAGGGGTTAAGCCAGGGGTGGGCAAACTCCATGTTTGGTCCGGCCCACTGAACAATATCAGAGACCCATTTTTTTTTTTTTAATCTGGCCACACGATCAAGACATGACATTTTATTCCACCCTTCTGTAGTCGTGTCCTGATCTGAAACCCTCAGAATATCTGTCACATAGAACAGAAGACAGTTTTTCCTTTCTACATCGCAGTTCATCTTTCCCAGTTTTGCTCATTCTTTTAGAGCGATCATGCTCCTTTTTTAAACTGCGCATCCTGTTCTGTGTCCTGATTGGCTGGCGACCCTGTCAATCAATCTCCTCAGTCCGTGCCGTGTTTCCTGTACAGAAACGCGGAGCTCTTCAGATCAGAAATCTGCGATCGATCAGATCTTTGTTTTCATTCTAAGATCCTGGATCTAATTTCTTTGAAGGTTTGAGAATTTAAACAAGAAAAAAGGGTGAAAATATTCATGTCTGTCTGAGAAAAGTGTAGAAAGTGGGCAGTGAGGAGTTTTACTGCCATGAACTTGAATTTAACCGACTCCGTGGATTTCTTTTTAGAACGTAACTCCTGCAATAAACGAGGGAACTTTGTTCTGGTGAAAAGGTAACGCAGAAATATGCTTAGCTGCTGAAGAAAACAGAAATGAGCTTTTTTTTTTATTATTACTGGGTGAGAAACAGACGTGCAGGACACAGCGCAGCTGCGCAAACTGTGAGACATTTGAGGAGCTGCAGCCCTCAAAGTATTTTATTAGGATTATGACTGGAAAGGATCGATTATTTATTTTTTAAATGTATCAGTACATTTTTCCTGAATTTTTGTCTTTGAAAATCATAGTGTTATTTGGTCATCATTTTATTTCATAAAGTTATTTATTTTATTAAAAGGATCATGAAATGAATGAAACTTAATTCATAACGCATTTTAAAACTCCGTGAAGGTACCAAAGGGCTTCACAGTTAAAATTGATCTAAAATGCGAACAAAAGTTTTAAACTGAAAACTCTAGAATATTTATATATAAATATTTATTAGAAAATAATTTACAATCCAAATGTTTTCATCCAGATTCCATGTTATATCATTCTCACTCCATGCATCTGCTCCTGGTCCTGCCCCTCTATTGAATTTTTGAACCCATTGTGGCCCACAAGTTAAAATAATTGCCCAGCCCTGGGTTAAGCCATATGGAAAAAAATAAAGCATCTTGTTAAAAAATATTTTTTTCAATGAAATGAATGTAGGTGTTAAAAAATGTATAAAGGTATTGATTTTTAATGTAATTACCTTCTTCCGCTTGTTACACTTTGCTTTGCTCTATAGTAGGAAAACTCATGCTGTTTTCAATCATGACCCCCGTTAACCAATTTGATTTAAATGATAGACTGCAAGACATTGGACCCAACGCTGAACAAGAAAAAATATTATGGTTAAATATTTTTCCCTGGTCAGCCAAGAAGCTAATTTTAGGGGCTGAGCACTCAATGACTCTCCTTTCCTGTCTATATGTTACGACATTTTATGAAGGATCACCCGTTCAAACTTTCTTCTGGTCTTATTCTCCGTGTTTACATGGGAGGAGACAGGGGCTGCTCTTCAGAGGTGAGGGGGCCTATTCTTTTTTCAGGGTACCCATCAGGAATCACGCTTAGGTATGGGTCTTCTCCCCAAAAGTAGAATGTTGCTTATCAACAATTGACCATCTTTTTGAAGCCAAGTTAGTCGTGACATTTTCCTTCAACCTCGTTTCCTGCGCCTTATGCCCCTCCTTCCTTACAATCCAGCTTGGATTGTATGGAGTGCTCCATTGGGTGCTTGGGGATGGCCCATTGCTTGGGGCGAAACAAGCTGCCCTTTAGGGAAGTGTGTGGAAGATACATGTTCCCACACACAAGCACACACTGGTCTGACCTTGAAGTCCATACGCCTCTCCTTCTGAGCAAGAATCTGTGACTGTAGCGTGAAAGTCTTCTTTTAGTTTCTTTCTCTTTATTTTTTTTTAAACTTTATTAGTTGTTGTTACATGAAAACAAACCACAATCAAAACAGAGGTCATTCTAGGTGCTTCTTGGGTCTATTTGTTGTAGAGTGTCCCTTTTTTCCACTTTATGGTGTAATTGTGCCTCTTGCACTCTGTCTGTATGTTATTGTTTCCGTTAGATGTCGTTAATTGTTGATGTCCATTGCTCTTTTGATGGGATTGACGTAGTGCCCCAGTTCCTGGTTAGTGTTTTATTTAGTGGCTCGTGACATAAATTTAAAAAGTATTTGTCCTTCTTTTAGTTTCAGTTTCAATAAAGATGTGTTGGTCTGGTATTGGTCGTCCATTATTTCTTTGATGTTTTGATTAAAAATCCAACTTTAGGACACATATTGATAATATTATATCTACTGTTTATAAAGTCAGTCAGAGCAAATCATGAAATTATGGACTCCTATCAAACTTTATTAGCAATAACTGAACAACAAACATGATTTCAATTCAATTTTATTTACATAGCTCAAATTCACAACTTGAAAGCCTTGAAAAATGAAAGAATCTGTTTTTATTTGTATTAAACTGAAAAAAATTGTGATTCAAGGACCAAAACTTGTGACTTTGTTAAACTTCCACCTTCTTTCATCTGTAATTTCGATAGATGGATTTAGCTCCCAAAGGCTTTTTTTCTTCTTCCACAGGTCACGAGTGTGAGCTCCAGACTAGCACAGACGCCTGGATGAGTGTGTTGGCTGTATTGATGCAACAGCAACAACTGAGTTTTCATGGACATTTAGAGCTGTGCAAATAACATTTCCTCAACTGTTAAGGATTCTTCAAAAGCTCAGGTAAGTCAACAAGAGACCAGATGCTTTCAGTTACAAAGCTGGGAGCAGCAACAGAACAAAACCAAGAAACGTCAATGACTTTTACATCTTCAGTGTACGAGTCTTTTACTTGTTGCTTCGCCATGAAATGTTGAGAAACCTCGCTAAGTCAGACCCTCAATTTTACGTTTGACATTTTCAGGATAAAAACAAAATTGTAAGTATTACTTATTTTATATATAATCAACAGTTTAAAATCCAGGTTATAATTTACATTATTTTGGGAGTATTTTTCCGCTTTATAAGATGCACTTAAAACCCTCAACTAATCTTCTGAAGCTGTTCTGACTGTCTGGGAGGAAACTGCGACCATTAATGAATTTACAGAACTCTTCATCTTTGCCCCCCAGAAGAAAATTTAATCCTTTTGTTCTGGAGTTACTTTTTCGCAACAGTTTATCAAATGTGTGTCTGCTCTTTCCAGAGAAAGTGAGACAGAACAAAAGAGCAGCTACAGAAACCAATTTGAAGGTGAAAATAATAGTCAGGTTTCTTAATAAGTGAAGGAGAATATTAAAAACCTGTTGAAATACCTTTTCCTCACAGTCATAACTAAACTTCTCTGGTGTGTCTCTGCAGCAAAGTACGAGAAGCAGGGACTGCTGGGAGAAGCAGGCTACGGGTCCGTTTATGCTGGCTGGCGTGTTTCTGATCGTTTCCCAGTAAGTGTGACGTACAGAAAGTCTTGATGGATCATATCAGGAGGAAATTGCTCACCAAAGCTCTGTTTGTGTCTTACAGGTCGCGATCAAATATATCGCGGCAGATATGGTCTTAAGACAACCAGCAAGTTTAAATGCAGTCCCTGGTGCTCACCTGAAGTCTCACCTGCAGCTTCACACCCTCATCTTACACTTCCCTGGCATTTTACAGGATGATGATGGCAATCAGATCCCCAGAGAGCTTCTGATCATGTCAAAGGTGGCTGACAGAGATGTGGGAACCACTTCTCCATATGACTACTGTGATCTCAAAGACATTCTTATTTTGGGAATGGAAAGACCAGCCCCAGTCGAGTGTCTTTTCGACTACAGAATTTAAAAAGCCATGCTGGAGAAAGAAGAGACCAAAGTGGGCTGGTTCAGGCATGACCACCTGCTCACAGTGGGTCCTTGTTTTCCATCTCTCCCTCTGAGGAGGAGGTCTTCTTCCATGTGTTTTTCTCAGTGTTCTGTATCTTCTGTCTTCCTCAGATCATTCTCAAACAGCTAGTTAAAGCTGCTAAAAAGCTGGAAGAAAAGGAAATCTTCCATCACGATATCAAAATGGAGAACATCCTGATAGAGACCAGCACAACTTGTGTTCCCTGCATCTGTCAGCTTCATCCTGTTATTCTTCTTTCTCATAGATTGCAAGGTATTTGGAATTTGGTGCTACGTTTGCACACACACATACACACCCACGTGCTCATTGACGCACACACATGGACCCGCAATCACGTCATTTATTTACTTATACTTACCTTTTTCTCTCCGTCCCTGTTCCCCTGCAGGTAGCCCTGGGTGCACACTGGGTTGCCGACTGTTTATGCTCACGTTACACAAAGCTCACACGACGCCATCTTTAGATCCGCTTGTTTACCCGGAAGTAGTCACTGAAACACCGGGTCATGTGACGCATCGTTTGACATTAATGGGATTCCTCTGTACAAAACAGACTGTTTCTCTGAGTGGATTGTTTATTTTATTTATGTTTTTGCAGAACAATGTAAAACTTTTGTTGGACTAATGAAGAGCAATGCCCAGTAGGAGGGGCTTATGGTTAAAAGGAAGTGTCACAGGACATGTGAGTTGTCGAGAGAGAGGATGACATATGCTGATGTGGCCTTACGTGGAGCAGTTGATGTGCCATGTTCTTGAAATATAAACAAGAATACTCTCACCTTGGCTCCTCTGCCTTTATTTCTCTGAGGGAGCCACGACATCATTCCTGGAAAAATGTTTTGCTTCACTCCCACAGGCCGACATTGAAGAAACTTCTTCATCTGTTGCTGAGTGGATATAACCATCCGGTCAGGAAGAGATGAAAAAAATACAACCATTTTTTTCTAAAAAACTAAAATGCATAAATAAAGAAGGCAGTGCCTGAAGGGGAAGTTTGTGGGGGCACCAGCCGATGGCCTGTACAGGTCCGGTGTCCTTGCTCAGCGTCTCCTTTAAAAGCAGTTGGGTGAGATTCCCAATCCTTCACAGTGGAGCAGCCCATCATCGAAGGCCAAGGATCAACGGCCAGCCAAAGGGAACAGGCATCACCACCAGCCACCCAGTTGACCCAGTGCTTGGAAAAATCTGCGCCACTATTCGGTTCTTATAGTCTGTTCTATCACAGAGTTTGTAACAGCCTGAAACTGTGAATTCCCGTCTTCTGTCACGCGCGGCTGCGTGCGTCCATCGGTCCCCGTGTCCTGTCAATAATTCACTCACCCTTGCTGTCTGGTCAAGTCCCTGAGTCCCTGACTTTAAGAAAGCTGTCGTCCTTCCTCTCCTTACATACCCAGGCTTGACTCCTCCCTCTTGAGCAGTTTTAGACCTATTTCTAATCTCCTATTCATGTCTAAAATTTTAGAAAAAGTTGTTGCTAACCGACTTACAACTGCTCTTGACAGTCATGGCATGTTGGATCAGTTTCAGTCAAGTTTCCACAGAACTCACTCCACTGAAACAGCCCTACTCAAAGTCACTAATGACATCCTGATGCAGAGTGATGCAGGAAAATGCTCTGTGCTACTGTTATTGGACTTGACCGCAGCCTTTGACACCGTTGACCATTATGTCCTCCTGGACAGGCTAAAAAAGTGGGTTGGGGTATCTGGTTCCGATTTAGACTGGTTCTCCTTTTATCTGACTAGTAGATTTTTTTCTGTTGTTTTTTCAAAGTATAAGTCCCCTTCTGCATCCCTCACTTCTGGTTTCCCACAAGGCTCAGTTTTGGGACCTTTATTGTTCATTTTATACCTATAGCCTTTGCAGCACATTTTAAGTTCTTTTAACAATGTTTCTTATCATTTTTATGCTGATGATATTCCGATTTATTTGTCTTTTAAACCGCAGGATGTTTTTAAAATTCAGATTTTACCCAGGTGTCTGGATTCATTCAAGAGTTGGATGAATGATAATTTTCTCCAACTAAATGAAGCCAGCACTGAGGTCCTTGTCTGTGCTCCTGACAGATGCCTTCCCCAGATACTCTTGTGACATGGTCCTCTTGCTTCCTTTATCAAGTCCTCTGTCAGGAACCTCGGGGTAACCCTCGACCCAGTTTTATCCCTTGACTAAATGAAATGTCGGGTCACTTGTACGCTCTTGTTTTTATCATCTTAGAACCATTGCAAAACTGAGTCCAATTGTGTCGCATTCTGAGTTGGAGATGCTCATCCACGCTTTTATATGATCTCGTCTTGATTATTGCAACTCCATCTTCACATGCTTGAGCAAAAAATCTTTAGAAACGGCTCCAGGTTGTCTAGAACGCTGCTGCAAGGCTTTTACCTAAATCATCGAAGTTTTCACACGTCACCCTGTTGTTAATCCAGCTGCACTGGCTCCCCATCCACTACCGAGTGCATTTTAAAATCCTGGTTTTAGCATACACAGCTCTCAATAGCCAAGCACCGGTCTACTTAAAAGACCTTTTGCAGCCGTTTACTCCCAGCAGGTCCCTGAGGTCATGTGACCAGGGTTTGCTGGTTAAGAGAACATGGTTAAAAACTAAAGGTGACAGAGTCTTTGTAGCAGTGGCTCCCATCCCTCTGAAACTCCCTTCCAGATCTGCTGATTCAATGTTTTCTTTTAAAAAGCAGCTGAAAACCTTTCTTTTTAAAATAATTCTCTCTGTATTCTGTGTTTTACTGTGAAGCACTCTGTGATTTTTAAAGTTTATTATAATTCTTTATTACTTTGTTCTGCAGCAGTTTCCTTGTAATGCCTTTAATGTGGAATCCGCCGACGAGAATGTGAAACCCCTTTACTATAACTGCATTTTTACAGCACAAAAAATACTTTTTTAATGATTCATTCACTAAAACGCCAGAGAACACTCTTCTGTGTCATCTAATGTTGTTATCCTCCAAATTAAACATTACATTTAAAGTCAAAAGCACACAAGAGTCAGTGAAAACAAGTGCTCTCCTGACCAGCTAACCAGGGATGTCGCACACTTCCTGTTTGTAACTGCTCAAATTAGCATTAGTCCTCCTGTTTCTCTCTGAATTTGACATTTCATTCTCACACGATTAAAAGTAATGACTCGTTTCCAGTGTCTGACTGATTTCCCAGGAGACTTCAGTTTCTGCGCTATAGGTTAAGGTTAACCTGAGCAGACAGGTGTGCCTGTTCAGCACTGAAATGGAAATGTTGCTCTTCGGCTCACTAAAGCTTTGTCCACTCAATAGGTATTAACAAAGAAGCAGTGAAACCTCAGCCAGACCTCTGCTTTTCTCTGCTTTCCTGCAGGAAAAAGCAATCATTTCCGCAAATTCATCAAACATCAGTTGTTTATCCTATTTTTTTCCCGACTCTTAAACATGACAGACATATTTCAGCAGCCCAAATGTAGCACGATCGTACATGTTTGGGTTAAGCCTTTTCAACACAGAATAATGTAAACTGTGCGCTCTGGACAGTTTTGATTATGAAACAAACTGTTAGTCACACTGCATGGTTCAGGGCAAACCCTGCAAACTCACCGCTAACAAGCAGCCCTTAGAATCCCTTTGGAAGGACACAGATGTCCGAATGACCTACCTTATTGTTTATCTGGAGCTGCGTCTGTGATTTACCTTGGTGGCTAAATTATAGACGTGTACGTTTGCTGCAACATTTACGAGCTGTGATGGATTAGTTCACAACCCTCCTTTTGCTTGAGGCACTTCTGGGAAATATATCCTGCCACTAAATAAATAAATAAAAATCCTTTAAACTAAGTCCGAAAACTTCACATCTACTTATTTCTATGGGAAAACCTGCCCCGCCGAGTGTTTCGACGCACCTTTTTTTTCATAACCAGTAAAAGTTGTTTTCGCTGCTGGACCTTTCCTATCAACGACACAAAGAGTCTGCTTGTCCATCGGGAAGCTGGTTGCAGATGGTGATTGATGGTGTGTGGCAGTCGTAGTGAAAGAAGGTTAAAAACGCACAGGTCACATTCTTCTTGTCTGTGGTGCTTTATCTGTAACAAACCTTTTCTATCACACATGTTTCCACACCTACTGACATCACTGTGTTGCCTAGATGTGTCATTTCTTTATAAGAGGAAGAGGAAAAATGTGCATAGAGTAAATAAACTGTTATAAATAGCTTATGTATGCTGATCAGTGCCAAATGAATAGATAAAAACATGCAAACACATTTTAGAAAGATTATAACTTAACCCTTTAGATGAAGATTTAAATACAACATTGGAGGCTAAACTAAACTGTAATTCGCTGAAAACTGTGTTTTTGGTGTTTGACACATTCTTGAGGTATTCTTCTGATGATGGACATATAAAAAGAAAGTTGAGTGTAAAATAGCGTTTCTTAATATTTATTTAAAATGTTGTTATTCAGGAGCAGACGAAAAACAATTTGAAAAATCTTGGTGGTGTGACATTGAAACTACTACGGCAAGCCACAGGTTCCCTGCTCCTCTCTGTTTGAATGCATCCACTTGCAGACGACTAGATCCATGTATGTCTTCGTCTTTTTATTCAAGCTGGCATCTGGTTCCAAACTACAACTGGATCACTCCAATATTGCTCGCCATTTTTGTTGCACCAATAATGTTAGGTTCGGAGTTATGAAGGGCTGTGAACTAGCGGGAGAGAGTGTACACAGATGGATGATTGGAAGGGGGCGGGTTGACTCTGCACCAACTGCTTCGTCCACATTTCAGAGGCAAATTCCTAATGAAGTACTGACGATATGCAAAAATTCTGTCCTAAAAAATGACAGAGGTTTTGATTTTGGTTAAAAATTGCATAATCATAATTAAAGGCCACTGGGAACGCTTCTACAATAGTTTAAAAGATGATTGGAGTGGGACTTTTAAACACACATTAACCCATGGGTCTGGGTTCCACAGCTGTATTGTAAGTTCCAAGAGTCTGGAAGATGTAGAGAATGCTACACTGAGAAATGCCCCAACACTCATTGTGGAAGAGCAAAATGTAAACAAACAATGACAGGTAAATTACATAAAACCTTACAGGTGACACTGGAAAACATGAAAAAGAAACAGCGGTGCACAAAAAAATGAGAAGACAAAATCTGACTTTCAGCAATGCAAGCATTAGATCCAAAAACACAGAGGAGGTTGTTAAAAGAAATAGTGGTGAAACTTGAAACTTAAACCAAAAGAAAACTGAGCTGAAAGTCTTTGATCCTCAACAACCCAACATCTCTTGAGGCAGTCGGATCGTATGGGGTAGCAACTTCCTCACTAAAGAAAATGTTGACTTATCAGCGCTGGAGGCAATCTGAATACACGTCAGGCATTTAATTTGCCCTCCTTAGAGCAGGGTTTATCAGAGACTACCTCTGGAATGTGGGAGTGGAGAGCATGGAATGGTCCATCAACAGTCCTGACTCAACCCCACTCAACACTTGCTGTTTTGTGTGCCATAGTGAGCAACACATACACATTGAGTTTCTTGTGAAAAGCTATTAAGACAGTAAAATTGCACATAAGTTATGACCAAGCTGGTGACCGGTTTGTGACGAAGAGGTTATTTTGGACTTTTTTCATTTGTCCTTGATTTTTTTTTTCACATACTGTTATTGTTCATGTTAAATACACAGCATTGATCGGTCAATGTTCCACCAAAGAACACCAAACGAGTTAATGATGGAAGAAGTTGCTTAGTGTTGACAGGGACGATGACTGCAATATTTTCTGTAGCCCAATGTACAAATTCTGCTGCTCACATGTATGTTCCTATAACTGATGTGACACCAAATGTGTCCTTTCAGACATTTGTGTTCAATACTGTTACAAAATGCTTAAGAAACTGAAAAAACTTAATATCTTTATTTTTGTGCCGTGTTCATACAACCCTAACTCCGCTCTAGCATCCATGTGGTGTTGGAAGATTTGTTGTTTTTCATTCTTACGATGATTCAAACACCACATAAACGCAGCATTTCAGAAGTCTGAATAAACCAGACAAAGAGCACCTAAATCGATGTAGATCATGAACCATCCGTGATTGGTGCGCTGTTTATATGCAATTCATTGGTGATTTGTGTGTCAATTTTAACGTGATAAATGTGTCGTATGCAAGAAATAAAAATTGTTGTGACATGCTTGTTCAGTCCGTTAGACATACAGTTCAGACCAAAAGTTTGGACACTCGTACTCATTCAAAGAGTTTTCTTAATTTTCATGACTATAAAAATTGTAGATTCACACTGAAGGCATCAAAACTGTGAATTCACACATGTGGAATTATAAACATAGCAAAAAAGGGTGAAACAACTGAAAATATGTCATATTCTAGGTTCTTCAAAGTAGCCAACTTTTGCCTTGATTACTACTTTGCACACTCTTGGCATTCTCCCACACACATCATGGCTTTACTAACGACTTTAGTTTAGCCTAAGAGCAATGTACAACAGCATCACCCATGCGTAATAAATGCATGTAACCAACATCAGCCTGCTTCACGATACATTCATCACACAATTGAGAATTGTATGCTCCATTTTCAACACTGACCACACCAGCGTCAAGGAACTGTAAGGTAAACCTGCACTCCCCATAACCCTTGTGCTATCCTATGGGGTCAAGATGACCATTGACATGTTATCCCTACCATGGTGGATAAAGGTGGAGAAGATATCATGTAATCCATTGGCACCAGTGAGGTTCACAAATCATTGAAGAAAAAAGGTTTAGTGCACTGTCTAGTGGGTCTAGATGACCCAACTCCCAATTTTAAAGTGCCTAGGATAGCACAACGGTAAAGATGTATCAGTCACTCTTCCAAATACCTTCCTTGGGGCAAGACAACACAAAATCCAGCAGCACCTGTATGAGTCATCCCCGTACGAGTGACTAGACCTTTCCTTATCTTCTGTCTGGTGTTTTTCAACCTTTTTTGAGCCAAGGCACACTTTTATCATTTAAAAATCCAATGGAACACCACCAGCAGAAAATGTAAAAATGAATATATAACGTCATCCTCAACAAGGCGAACTGCATAGCAATCAAATTGTAATTTTCTACTGAACGAAACAAGAGTCAGAGATGGTCTTTTCTGCTACAAAGCTTTTAATGCAGATTTTAACAGTTCCTGTAAGCCACAACCATACAGCAGTAAAACAAACTTGTCTTAACACATTCATTCATTCACCCCACGCTCACCCCTTCAGCCCCCATCCACTCTCACCCAATTTTATTCATCCTTCATACATTGCACCAAATCTGAACCCAGAACACAACAGAACCACAGAATATTAACCAAGCGTAGCAACACATCACACAACTTAAACAAGGCTGGTTGCTACAAAATGAACACAAAGATAACACATTAAGTGATCATATTTTCACTGTGTGAAACCTGAGCCTGTTTAGATGAAGATAAAGCTGATAATTTGGCAGGAATTGCCGAAAGACACACACAAAGCTCTTCTTCAACAGCTTTCAGTCTCTCCCTGTCTCTACTTTTTGTCCCGGTAGTAGTCTGCCTTGAAAAGCTAACTTCACAGAGATAAGATGTCGAAAATGGGAGCAATGTCAAAATAGCTCTGTTTGCCAGAATGGGATACGCTTTGGCAGTAGCCAAACAAAAAGTCTCCAAAATCATATCAGCAAAGTTTAGCTTCAAAATACGATTTTGTCTAATCATGCTTTTGTAAAGTTGTTTCCTTTCCACCAACCACTGGACTGTATGGGTCCCTCACCCTGTCAAGGGATTCAGAAGGAAAATAAAGACATCTTCTCCTCAAGTGCTTTTAAATGTTTCACTATTATTTAACATAACTCTGCAGTGTTACCATTTTGCCACTGCTTGGTGAGTGTAAACATTTCAAGATTTCCATTTTCCACGTTATTTCCAGAGTTGCACCTTTTAACGGAACCCATTTATTTGATCTGCTTGTAAGCAGGTTTCATTTCAGCCTTGCATTCTTGTGTTCTGTTCATTCAGATGAAAAAAATGTTGTTCTTTCCTCACATAAAGATGCAAATATGCGACTTCTCACAGGTCATGGTTTTACAAAGTTTACAATGCGCACAACATCATCCAACACAGGAACTAGGTCTGCTGTTAAAGTCTTGGCTACGAGGGCCTCACGGTGTAAAAACAGTGCGTAACAATCGCATAAGGGTTTCTCTCTTTCTCTTTGATGGGTCCGACCATGCCTGCTGCTTCATCAGTGCAGACACTCGTGCTTTTTCCATTTAAGTCCTCGTTGTTCAAGATATTCAGACGTGACGCAGAAATATTCCTCTCCAGATATTTTTTCTGGCAATGACTTTTTTTCCCTTATTGAATCTCCAACCACAAACCACACATTGGCCAAGAGTTGGGCATGACCACTAATATCAGTAGACTCGTCACGTTGCAATGCAAACTTACTACTGATACAGATCTTTTCCAGAACTACATTTTCAATGTCTGCAGACATTTTACCAATCTGTCTGGAAATTCTGTTACCTGAGAGCGGGACTTTAGCTATTTCCTTAGCCGCTTCAGGTCAGAGCATCATTTACAGTGGCTTCCCAGGCAGGAAGTGTTAATGTCTCTGCCACAGTGTGTGACTTTTTTGATTTGGCTACAAGCTCAGTAACATGATAGCTAGCTTTAAGGGCTCTTTCAGTAATCTTTGTGTTTTTTCTCTTCAGCGTTGCCTATTTCTCTGTCTGTGCTCAAAGGCGAACAAAATAGTCTGCGTTCTTGTTCTGAAGGAAACTGTTGGAAAGCTTTTCCCCACAAACCAAGCACAATGAAGTGGGTCTTGTTGGTGTCTTTCCTTTTCGTAAACCTTTTTAATCACAGTCACAGTGTAGTAATTAGCTGGATTTATTTTCATAAAAACATTTGACAAGAATTACGTGAAATTGGAGGATTTATTACGGCACGCCGGAAACTCTGCCCAGTGGTTGAAAAACACTGTATTAACTAATGTCAGAGTATTTATATGGGTATTGTTCTGGTCCTCTCAACCGGTCATATGAGCATGCTTAACGCTAGTGCTATCCTAGGCACTTGAACGTTGGGAGATGGGTCATCTAGACCCACTAAACAGTGCGCTGAACCTTTTTTCTTCAATGATTTGTGATCTTCACTGGTGTCCATGGATTACATGAAATCTTTCCACCTTTATCCACCTTTGTCATGGTAGGGAGAACACGTCAATGTAAGGGAGGGGTCATTTAAGATAGCAGAAGGGTTAATGCGGGTTCTTGAACACGCGTTAAGCCTATGGTGTTCACACTGGACAGGCAGGGAAGGGCTTCTTTATCTTTTTCTTTGTCGACTGTTTACTAGCACAAGTCTGCCACCTACAGTTGGAGGAGGTTTGGTGTTAAATGTCAAAGCGGTGTAAATCTCATGAATCTTCCTCCAGGACTTTTCTTTCACAGCTCTATTCTGATATATGAAAGACTTTGTGTCATTGAGTTCTAGCCAAGCACAAAGCGCAATTATTAATTTCTCCTCCATGATCAATGTTCAAACATTTTGCACTTCTGTGAATTAAAGGAGACGCCATCCATATGTCAATACCAAATCCATATCCCCAACTGGTCAAAGTTCAACCTGGTTTGACTTTCAATGCACATTCAATGGACACGTGTTTTGTACATAGAGCCCAAAAACGGTCATAAAAATTGCGTAAGTACATCTGAACTTTTTTTTTAAGGCAGAAGCCTGAAACGTGCATACCTTTATGCACGTTTAAATAGACTTTCCATTGGAAGAGGCTGCCTGCCGATGGTGGTGTAAATGTAGCTTACAGTCATGACCAGTAAAAGCAGGTCCTCACCCATTCTGGCTCCGGTTTTGCTGGAGACGTCCGATCTTCCATGTGGTGGGATTTTTTTCAGAGTAAATGATATCCATATATATGATAAATTATTACCTTTGGAACACTAAAAAATGATTAGTTTATGAATTATGAGTTATTTTCACAACTCATTTTTCTACCTGGAAGTAAGATGACTGGGTCACTGAGGAACTACCTTTCACTCCTTGTGGGTGCCGCCCATTTCATAACATCATCCTAGGCACTGTGTCTGTGTTTAGCCTATGAAAACAAACATCCATTTTGCAAAAATGGATGTGCATATTGTGCATACAAAATAAAAGCATTTTTGCAGATCACCGCTAGCTCCACTGCGAAAGTGGTTGTGTGTGTTCGCCTGGGGGTGGTTCTGGCAGCACAGACTCTTCCTGGAAGGGGCTGTTCTTCCCTTATCTGCGTCACAGTGTGAAAACCCGCTAGTTTTTATGAATTGAGAGGAGCTTGTACTCAGAGCGCAGGTTTTTAGACGAATACTCAAAAATGCTTGAATGGAGTTGAAGTACGGTAAATTTAGCCTTATATGTGCCCTTTAAATTAGCTTCAATTCATTTAGCCAACTTAATGAGCTAACTTACATGCCAAGAAAACTAACTTCCCAGTTTGGGCATCTATAATTGAACAAAAAGAAACAGGAAAATAAAGTTTACCAACTCAGAAAACTTTGTACCTCCTGAGTATATACATTTTTTTTCTTAGTTTTGCCATAGCAAAACACAATAATCACAATATATTGTGTTTCCTACCGGGTTATAACATCTAAAAGTGAAACGCCAGCAAAGCACCAATTTGTTCTGCTTTTAAAAAGGTATATGTGGTTATATTCATGTAACGGCGTCGATTGACATGTTGCATAATGTCCTAAGTCTGGAAGCAGTACGCTTAGTTTGACGTGATTGACTTAAGTTGTTGATTCGGATTTTTGCCTTTTATAGTCACATTTGTCTGTCCTTAGATTAAGAAGTTACAGCTACAAAACCAGCTTTGTCTTGTTTCATGAGAGTTGATTATTTACTCAAACACATCAGTTCTGGACAAGGCAAAAGCACATTCCTCTGTGTCTTCCGTTTCTGTTAACTGCCACAGCTCTAACTGTTTGCAGCTCTGTCAAGTTAAAAAGGTTAGGAAAGAAAGCAAGCAACACTCATCCATGCAGTGTTCCTTGGGGGTATTTCCTTTACCTTGGCAAAGAATTTGTAATCTGAACCCAGCAGGTATGTTGATGGAGCTTCCTTGACTGTGTTTGTGTGTGTTTGTTCATGCAGGTGTGTGCGAGTGTGTGCACAAAAATGTTTGCCTTCAAGGCAAAGCATGATCTGGTAGGTTAAAACAGAGTGAACCAGGACCTTCCTTACTATATCATTTGTGTAGCTGCTCAATGATATTCTTGGAGTAACCTGGTTGTTAGAACAAAAGAAAACAATTTGGCAATAAACTTTTCTAGGGACTATAGCAAAATGACATCACCACCACTGTTTGACTGGTAGAGACAAGTGGAAACATGCCACAAGACTCCAATAAAAATCCTGTTTTGGGTGTGTTTAATGTGTTCTTGTGAAATTTTTCCAATGACTTAGGACATGTATAAAACAAAAATTAGGAGAAGACAAAACAATGTAGTTTGAAAAAGCTCATATCCGTGACGTAGAAGCTACTTTGGCGGGCCACAAGCTCCCTGCTTTGCTCCATTCTGATGCGTCCACTTGCAGGTAAATAGATCCAAAACCCTGTCATTTTCCAGGACCCTTGATCTTTAGAAATTCGCCACTGAGTTGTGGGTGGGACTGTTGGCGTAGAGCAAAACTGCCCCCCTTCCCTTCACCATTACCTATAGCTTTAAGTAGGGATGTATGTTGTATGTCTCACATAATAACCACATGCTTTTTCAAAATGTAGTTTTTCGTCTGCTCCTGATTCACAAAGATCTGAATAAATACTAAGAATTGCAGTTTTCAGCTTAATTTTCTTTTTTTGTCCCCCATCAGAAAAATGCCACAAAAACACAGTAAAAACACCATTTTAAGCCTCCAACCTGCATTACAAGAGGTTGCGAAATGTCAACTAAACCTCTTGAACATTTTTATCTGACTCTGTTTTACCATGACGACTCTCAACATGAACATAGAAAAAAAAAACTCATGACAAGAGAGATGGCCGTCTCACCTCCTAAGCCACAGAAGAGTAGTTCAGAGTTGTTCAGCTCAAGTAAAACAAAATGTGACTCATCAGACGAGGCTACCTTTGTCATTGCTCTGTGCTCCAATATTCATACTTATTGGCTCTTTCAGTGTTGCACATGGATAAGTATGGGCACCCTCACCTTTATGGTAGCCAATTCAAACCATAAACTCTCCACAGGAGCCACAATTTTAGAGATGTTTTGTGGGCTCTCCTGTTTGGCTCTAAACAAGCTCATTAAACTTAAATTTAACATAATTTCTGCTTTTAAATGACATCAAAGACAACTTGTTGTACATTACATATCAATCTGTAACAGGTGTCATGATGAAAATGTAAGTTGCATTACCTTTACATGTCAGTGGTCCTAATGACACGCCAAAGAACGCACATACCAGAACCATCAGTTTTTAGCAAAACGTTTGTGCTTTGGGCTAATATTTCTAAAAACTTAGTTACAAAATTACATTTAGTAATATTTAGTTTAAGTATATAAATTTATCTTTAGTGAAAAAAAGGAAAAAACAACATTGTGGAACACAGTTATATCAAACAGGAAGACTGGTGAGTGACGGGTCTAACCGAGTCACAGAGGGGATGTAAACAAAGCTACTTACTGCTGTGAACCTGAAAGCCAAGTGCTTGATTTCCAGCATCACTGTTCTGAAGTGTAGAAAACCATTCATCTTTTAAAAGAAGCCATCTGTTTACCGCCAAAGAGGCAGCATGGTTGCCAGGAGCAGCAGGGAGTCCCACAGGGCTCTGCTCTTAGAGCTCTTTATTTTTTTTTGTCATCATGCTTAAAGAAAACAGTTTAAGTGTTTGAGAAACTGGAGCACGTGCGGGTCTGAAAAAATAAGTGATTAGAAAATGATGCTGGAGCATGGTCATGTAGTCAGCAGGCAAAGGTTGGGATAAAGGGAAAACAGGGGATTTTGTTGGAGTTTAAAAGAAATATGAAGCTGTTTGTGTGAAAGATGGATGGAGTTCTAATGCTCTCCTAATGAGTGGCTTTTATGAGCACACTGAAGATTTTCTTTTCAAACTCAAGAGTCTGAACTGAATGAACAAAGTTAGAAAAAATGTCATTAGGTACATGGATCTTTTCATTTCATCCCAGAGTCAAGCAATAAAGCAGGAGTGAGACACATTTAAATGTGCTGTGCAGTGAAGCTCTCTTATCAGGTGGAAGCAGAAATCAGCGCCGCTTATTGGAAACACTCTTTTGATGTGGATGTGTCAATCGTATCAGTGATTAAGAGCCAGGTAATCCATCTGACGTGGAGCTTATTGGATCAGTGCAGACCTGGCTCTGGGCTGATTCCTGTGAATTAAAATGGTTGTGTTTATCTAGGAAAGAGAATGCGGTCCTTAAGGCTCAAGCAAGGACAGAGAGCGCTGCAGCCTGGAGAAAGGCTGCAAAACCAGACCCTCTGACAGCCACATGATCTGGAGCCTCCTCTTCTTTGCTCACGTTTAGCTTTCACCAAGTCATACAGGGCGACGATAATTCAAGCCAGATTTAGGTGATCTGGCTTCAAGGTCATAGCAAATGGAGTCGCAGGGAGAGGGGGAGGTCATGGGTTCATGCCTGGGAAAGGAAGTCATTCTGCAAGTTCACCATTAATGCCGGTAATATAACAGCTTTCCCAGCTGTCAGCGAAGGGAACATAATGAAAAGTGCACACTGCTATTAGTGCTTGTTCTAGGTATAAAGTAACCACGAGGGACGGTGGTTAAATATTTGTGTTAGCACTTAGAATGGCTAAAACAAACAGCAGAATTCATTACTGCACAGACATTATTTCCAGCACGGCGGTTATGCCAGCAGCGGCGAAATCTCTGCTACCTTCATGTGTCATGTTTTACAGCTGCTGGGTTTTGTTATGAGCCCTGAGGCTTCTGTCCAATGGGCCTCACAGTGGAATGCGCTTTTCCAGCCTCCTTGCAATGTGTGTGTACATGCGTACATACATTACTGCACATTGTGTAATGGACACAAATATGTCAGAGGTAGCCCTCGTGGCAGCATGGACATGCCACTTCTAGTGAACGCCACAATCGGAAAGGGGTCGAGGGGGGTCAACGCTGGTGTGTAGCACCTCATCCGTCACCCACAAGCCCGGAGGAAAAATTGTTTCAGTGTGGCTCCGAGCCTCGTCCAAATGTCTGATGGGATGTTGGGGCCTGGATTTCTGCTTGGCCGGTTGTGGCTTTAATTTTGAAGCTGCCTTTCAGCTTGCATGTCATGCCGTATGTTTCTCCTTAAGAAAGGAAAAAAGATTGCTGCCGGCGCTCATAAATTTGCTGCATTGTTTGAGATCAGCGCGTAGGGGTCAGAGAAATGTGTTGGGGCTCATTCTGTTGTAACAGTGTCATTTTTCCGCTCCAGATGGCCTTTTTTGCCCACATGAAAAGTGTTTTCACCACCAAGGCAATCAGCTGCTGGGCCCATAGGTGCAGCCATAAAAACATGCTGACATGTTGCTTGTAATGTATTGTAGCACTGGATGGACTGAACACTTCCATATGCCTTTTGTTTTAGTTTCCACTGGTTTTTCAACGCTGCACTGCAAAAATAAATGCAACCCAGAAAGGAAAGCAAAGAAATGCCTTCAGTAAAAGACTCCTCTCTGCCTTCCCTCCATGCATAAATGCATTTGGATGTGACGGACAAAGACCGTTGTTTTATATTCTCAGTTTATGCGCTGAGATACAAAACTCTTTCCTGTTTCCTGCTAGGCTGTCTGCGGTCTCTCTGCGTTTCGTTATTGTCATGTGTTGCGTCATGACTGGAATAGGAATTATTTGGACCTTGGCTGTCTGTTTGCTCCTTCCTAGCTATGTAAGATGTTCTATCGACTCCTGGTCACTCGGATCTATGCTCCATGTGTCAAAATACAAATATTGTAAATGATTGTCTGCTGCTCTACATTAGGCTTGTATACAGCTATAGTTCCATTGAAACTGATGTGATGACAACAGTCCTGCTGGCCTCATCTGACCCACTGTACACCTTCTCCTTGAGGCCGTGTCACAGCAATGTACGATTTGCGCATTGTCCACAGTGAATACATGTGGAAAAACTGAGAAACGTGGTCTTACCATGAAGTTTTGACAGATGTATCATTAATAAACCACGTTAAATCCACTGAAGTACCACAAAGAATACGTAAACCCCATCCCTGGCGGGGGGAACCGGGCCCTCGGCAATACCAGCTGTGTTCCTTGGGTGCTGGCTTTCTGGACCCGACGGCCCTCTCTCTGCCCAGGGAGAGGGACCCCTGAGTCCTCTGGGACTAAACAAGTCAACTCAGATCAGTCTAAAACAGGTCAGTCTAAAAAAAAGAGTCATAGTTAGCTGACGTAGGATGTGGTTCACCACAATGTTGATGCATTTTAGCTGTCTAACTACAGGCAAAAGTGACGTCTGTAATGGCTGGAAAAAACCCCAATTAAAATATAAAACTAAATCCCAAACTAACAAACTTTTTTTGGGTTGTGTGGAACTCCAAATGGCAGAATTTTCAAACACTATACAGTATTGTTTGTTATGATATTAAAGGATGTGTGACTCAAGAATAAAGTTAACCATGAAGGAGAGAGAGAAAATTAGTTCTGAGGCCATTTCAATGCGTTTGATGATCCACACAGCAAATGAAGGCATCATGGTAAAAATCCACTGCAATGAAACAACAGTATTTGGCATTTTTAACATGTTTTTGTAAAATTTTTCTGATGATGGGGGACTTGTGTAAAGAAAATTAAGCTTGAGATTTAATTTTGGAGTATTTCTTTATTCAAATTTTTGTGAATCAGGACCAGGTAAATAAAATGCTGCTTTAAATGGAGTATATATGTGACCTGGGTGGGCACTGGGCGGGCAATAGGCTCCCTGCTCCGATCCATTCTGATGCATTCACTTGCAGACAAATAGATCCGTGAACGTCTTTGTTTACCTCGTCTGAGCTGGAATCTGGCTCAAAACTGTACGGCTGGATAGCTCCAATATTGCTCACCATTTTTATTGGACAGGTAATGTTAGGTTGGGGGTGTGAGGGGAAATGAGGGTAACTTACTCTATGCTGACAGTCCTGCCCACAACTCAAAGGTGAATTTTTGATGAACTAATGCCTCTCTGCAGAAACTATGTTCTAGAAAACCAAACAGGTTTTTAAATTTTGGCAAAACGCAGCACAATCGTAATTTAAAAACCACTGGATACACGTTTATGGTAGATCAACAGATGATCGGAGTGGATCTGCAGCACCTGTGCTATCCTAGGCACTTTACCATTGGGAGTTGGGTCATCTAGACCCGCTAGACAGTGCTCTGAACCTTTTTTCTTCAATGATTTGTGATCTTCACTGTTGTCCATGGATTACATGAAATCTTTCCACCTTTATCCACCTTTGTCATGGTAGGGAGAACACGTCAATGTAAGAGTGGGGTCATATAAGATAGCACAAGGGATAAGAAAAGCTAAGATCATGCATCATCAGCGTCTGCTGACATTGCGGTGTCTTAAGAAACCTCTGGAAGCCCTGGAATGCGCTGCACTAAAACCAGACTAGAATTGTTTCAACTTTTCATTTTGCTGCTCAAAAAAAGTTTCCTCTTTTGTATGATCTTATAGATAAATGAAAGCTTTGAGATGGGGCTATCATTTAGATAACTAGCTGGGAAACATGCATTTTATCTGAGCCGGAATCTCTTTTAGGGTCACAGAGTGCTGGAGCCAACCCAGTTACTCTTGGTTTCACCTTGAACAGGTCACCAGTCTGCTAAAGGGCCACAGATTCACACACCAAGATTCACACACACAATTCTTCAATTAAACTATGTTTAAATGTAGAAGCTGCATGTTTTTTTAGACTGTGGGAGGAAGCAGGAGTGAGAAAACCCATGCATGCACGAGGAGAGCATGCAAACTCCACACACAAAAATCCCAGCTGGGATTTGGACCATGGCCTGAGTGCTGTGGCGTGTGCGCTTACCACTACCCCACATGCAACCGACTGGGAACCATTCTAATCAAAAAGATCAACGAATATTTTTCCCTTACTTATCCACTTTTGTTCTGTTGGATTCTTGTCCTGTCACCATAAATGAATGCAACAGGGGGGTGCGTGCTGTTGTCTCTGTGTACGACACGTCTACCTCTTTTTGCACTGAATGAAGTCTGAAGAAAGAAAGCGTTCTAAACTTGTATATTAGTTCATCAGGGATGATGATCAACATCATTTTGCTGCTTAAGTCACTTAATTTGTCATGTTTTTTCATTTTTCTGTTCATTTAAATCAAACAATTACAGAGCCAATAAGGATGTAATGATTAATTGACTTAATGGATAATTGGATTTATATTCCTTTGATCCAACCAGATTGATCTGTCTGAGGCAAATTGTTAATCAAATTGACCTATACTATTATCAAATTGTTTCAAAATGAAATAAATTAATTATAATTGATTGTGGAAAATACTATTTAGATTGGGTTACAGTACGTTTATCTTACTATAATGAGTCAAATAAACCTACTGTATGAGAAAAATGATGATAGTATTTTTGGTTAAAGATGTTCTGGTCCGATTTTAGGTCAGAGAATCGGATCTTTCAAAATGAACCAATAACAACCATGAACCGGATCTCCAACCACCAATTATGATATGAATGAAATTGTTAAAACGAAGCATTACACCGCCAACAGTCAAAGAGACAGTTTTGAATTCAGTAAATTGCGCCTCCCCTTGGTTGTGACTGGTCAGCAGGAGTGTCCTCTCAGACGTGGAACAACAGGAGCCCGGTGCCCAAACTGCCAGCCCATGAAACACCCCGCAGTGCTGTGCAGCAAGATAAGAGGCGTTTGAGATCAACCTTTTGGAAGTGAGTCCTGGGAAGTGAGGATAACATCAATAATAAAAGGTGCAGATAAGAACTCTTGGAACAGCACAGAAGCAGAATAAGACAGTCAAACAGAATTAAAAGTGTTTGTTCACTTTGAGAATCACAATGGGCCACAGAAAAAACATTTTTGAAGAGAAACCCACATAAGACAGTGGATCAAAGTAAAAGGAAACATTGGATAAGTCTAGACAGAGAGAGGCTGGGGAAACTGTAAGAGTAGTTCAGAACCACTGTGAACAATGAGAACTTTGCTTGTTTTTTGCTGCATTTTGAAGAATGTTAGTGGATTGGGAATGTGAAGATTTTATCTTGAAAATCTGGTGATTATAGCATGATTTCTAAAAATAATAGTCAGGATTCTGATGTGGATGCTTCGTGACTAATTAAACGCTTATTTCATGCACTTCCATATTGACACAGCACAATATTTTAAACCCACGCAGCAGACAGCGTGGTTAATGCAGCAGACTGAAGCTGATTAAGAGTCTCTAACCTCACACAAGGGAGTCTATGCCATCACCAACTTCCAACCCATTGGACAGAATATGATTTAAGTAAAAGTGAAACCAACAACGGATGTGTATTTGATCTCATTTCAACTAAGAGATTTTTCAAGCAGCATTTTTTCCTCAAATGCATTTTTAGCCGTACTTACTTTATATATGTCCTTAGTTATTAAACAAATGCCACAAGAACATGTTAAATATGCCAAAAACACAATTTTTAATGGAGTTTTTTATTGTGGCTGCTTTTACACCATTGACCTAAATTCAATTTTCTTAAAAAAAAATTTTTATTAATAGTCTTATTAGTCCATAATATTAGATCTTTTAAACAAACTAAAAATGTGGCTCGAGGTCAAATCCAAATTTTATCTTTTGCATTCAGACCACAGTTTGGCAAATTGCATATATTTATTTATCTTTTTATGATTTACAATCCCTAATGGGAAACTTAATTAATGATCAGTCTCATAATAAAGGGGGAAAAGAAACAAAAATAAGCCTAATTACCCCTAAATGACGGTTCAATTTCTGATTAAAGGAAGATTAAAGCTGGAAAAAGTAATTTACCGGAGTATTTGATGAGTCATTACTCCGTGGTGGATAGTTTGTTGGCTCATCAAAGCAAAGATATTTAAAAAAGTTTCTTTCATTTGACATTAAATAAACTTCTGGTCTTTAATCTTTCCTGTTTTACACGATGAGTCGGTAAACATGGCTCCCTGTGGTGTCTTCATGCAGTGTGAAAGAGAAAACATCATAAAATGATCATTTATTTAAACATAATCTTTTATTATTAACATTTAAATGAGCTTGAATTGTTATTGAGATTTACATTTCCCACAATGCATAACGGGTGTCACAGATACAACAAAAAAAGATGGATCTGAGGGGGAGGAAACCCATCTGTACACCAAGAACAAAATAGAATTTCAGATTAAAATATTCCAATGATTTCACTTTCACAAAACAAAAAGAAAAGCAGTCTTATGTGCAAACGTGCACAACGTGCAATAATGAGCAAGAGCTTTCAGCTTGGGCTGAACGTCGATGCTCTGGGGTGCCACATCCTGGAGTGTGTTAGCTTCGCAAAGAGCTGTGCAGATGACATCAGCCTGGCACAAACTTGAAAGCAGCGGTGACAGCTTTCCTTTTTAGCCCCAGGGGAATGACAAGACAAAATTATAAAGAAGAAACAAACAGTTTCAACAGCTTTGCAGCTTTAGTTTGTTTCATCGGTTACAATATATGAGACACAATGTGTGTTTAGAGACCCACTCTGATGAAAATGGTGTTTTTAACATGTTCTTGTGGCATTTTTCTCATGAGGGAGGACACATAAAAAGAAAATTTAAGCATAAGATTGAATTTTTTAGTCCGTTTCTTTAATTTTTGTGCGTTTTGTGAATTTTACATTTTTTGGAAATTCCTTTTCTCATGGATGTCTGCACTCATTTCACTGTATGCGCGTGTGATGCAGATTTTACATGTGTACAGTGACAATAAAGCCATAAAGGCTTTCTACTTCTTTATTCAAATTGTTGTCAATAGGGAGCAGAGGAAAAAACACTGTATCATACTTGGTATGTCGAAAATATGTGCATGCCACAAGCTTCCTGCTCCGCTCCATTCCGTTACATCCACTTGCATATAAATAGATCCATGTACGTAAAAAAAAAAACTTGGTTCAGGATGCTTTGATTGAGCATCACTAAAATGGGGTGTGGTCAATTATGCGAGGACTGAAGCCCATTGGTTGAATTGTCTCTGTTTCCCTCAGTGACGTTTCTTAGGTGTTCTGTTTTTCAGGTTTTGCGCTTCCTCTCAGTCCCACCAGGTTAAAGTTGTATATACGTCTTTGTTTTCCTCATCCCAACTGGAATCTGGATCAAAACTGTGGCTCCAACAGTGCTCGTCATTTATGTTGAACCGGCAATGTGAGGTTTCGGGTGTGAGGAGCTGTAGAGTGCGTGTAAACAGACGGAGGACAGGAAGTAAGGACAGACTTTCTCCACACTAACAGTCCCGCCTACAATTTGCTAATGAACTACTGCCACTCTGCAGATACTATAATTAAAAGACCACTGGGAACGCTTTGAGGACAGATTAAAATGTGATGTGAATGGGACTTAAAACCTACCAGAACACCAGAAATGTGCTCTTGCACTTTGGTAAAACTGCACCATCCCTTATGAAATAATTGCAAGGCCGAAATGTTTTTGCATTTATCGTTGCAGAACTCATTTTATGTAATGTATCTATTTATAAGGATGATAAATCACATGAAGCACAGGAAGCCTATATTTATGAAGATATCTGCAGACTATTGTTGGATGAAAACTGCTCTTTTCCACAGTGACAGTGCACACCCCTTCCTTTCATGTAGTGACAACACATTTAACTGGCCTCTCAGAGCTCCATTCATCATCATGTCTGCCTTTGGTGGAGGGGGAACAGGAGGAACAGCTCTACCGGCTATCTTTCATCCTATCGCTCTCATGACTGTCAGCATCTTTGTGCGGCTGGAAGACACCTCTGGTGCCTCTCCAACATCCAGCTTTTAGCCTGAAGCACGGCCATTGTTGCAGCAGGATTAATGCTGATGGGCAGTAGGTTTATTCAAATATAGATCGAAGAGGCATCGCCGGGATTCTATTTTTAAAAGTAACCCCTTTAATCTTCCAAAGAGAGCAGCATTCTTTGAAAGGCACCACATATTTCATGCAAATGAAGGTGGCGTGCAAACCTCTAAAAGGCTTATATGGTACAGAGGAGCATGCGTCGGAGAAGCTTTTATAGTAATCCATATGTAATTCGCTCTTCCTCTATTTGAAGTGGCCACAGAGGAAGACAACTGTTTTCAGTGAAAGACGCAAATGCAAAACGCGTTGTTAGAGAAAAATAGCTAGACTCCCAAAACTCACAATGATGGGGTTCAAAGCTTGAATTGGGTGAAAATGTATTCCAGTCATGTGCAGAAGCCACCACCAAAGAACTGTCTCTACTTTCTGAATTAATTCGGTCTCCAAAACAACACAGAGGTACAGAGCTGTCATTACAACAATACAAATGAGGGTTCCTCCTCTCTAAATCTTCATAGACTATTTTTTCAGGTTTCAGGCAAAAGCAGCAATAATACACAATAAATTCACTTCAATGGAGCCAAACCATGGTGATTCAAAGCTATCTAGGCTCAGTTATGCCCACCTTTAGAACGACTCACTCATATTAGTAAGTACTGTATTTACAACACAATAAGAAGAAAAATTGATTCATTCTAGTTATTCTATGATGTTGCAGTGATTCTGAAAGGTTTAGAAGATATCGAGTATATGGCGCACATGACGTTCAAATAATTTAATTGACGCAAGAATCGCTAATGAATTTCATGGAAACGGCTCAATAATCACGAACAGATCATGTTCTACTTTCATTTAAATGTGTTTTGCGTGGTTTATGAAAGGGTTAATGGCCAACGAAGTGTGCGTTATAACTTTTTAATGCACACCGTGGAAGCCTGAACCGTCCGACGCGAAGCGGAGTGCGTTAAAAAGTAATAATGCACACTTCGAAGGCCATTAACCCGCTTATACCATGGTCAATTACAAAAGCAATACATATTAACCAGTTTTTAGTTCTTAATTCTTGTTTTTCTCCGATTCGGATCGCTTTTCTCACAAAAAGCGGACTATTTGTTATGTGATGCGGCCCCGCACCACCGCTGCAGTCAAGATTCGGCCATATATATATGCTGATCTTTCCGATGGGTTGAATAACGCATCAGTTCAGAGAAAAAGTTCACCTCTTACCGCTTGTTTTTGTCCAAATGATGAAGCAAAAGGTTGTTTTAAAGAAGCCGGCGCATTTAAGCTAGGTGACCGGAACTTATTTTTTTACCGTGCGGTTATCAGGCTTCAATGCACACCCAGCAGCCAATCAGAATTGAGTATTTACCTGGACCATGTTATAATCATATTTATTCAGTGGTTTTAACGTGGTTTATTTGTGATACATTTGTGAAAATGTAACATAAAGATAACTATTCTCCCTTTTTACACATATATTCACCAATTTTCCACAATATTTCAGCAATATGCGCAAAATGTATGTAGTGGCTGTGTGACACGCCCTCAAAGGGAGGGAGGATTCAATTTAGCAGCTGATCAGTTAAGGATATATCCTACGTGGCAGTGTGACACTTTTCCTCTTTTTCGTATGTTCCTGTACAGTAAAAGTTTTTTTTTTTTTTTTTTTTTTTTATAAAATGTGGCTTTGTTCCAGGGATTTGTGTGTTTTAAGTGCCCGTGTGTTTGTAGAGTGAACGTTTCTTTGAAAATGGTGTCATGAATTGGAGCAGATACGCACTGCTGCCTCTGCGGGTCCAGGCCCACTCCCCATCACACTTGGCATCATGTTGGATGAATGACTCTGAGCCCCGGTCCTGGCTCACTCTCTGGTGGTGGGACTGGGGGAGGGGCCGCGCCAAGCAGGGCATCTCCAGTCACTGTGGTTGTCCATGCTTCAGATGTCAGGATGCCCACCGGCCGGCATATCCACCTGTTCAGGGGGAACCTCCCCATATGTCACCAGATTCAGTCAGTGTGAAAGTTGAATCTTTATCGTCAGAAGGGAAAAGGATTATTGAGTCGTTTCCGACCTAAAACCTGCTTTTAGCAGCTTTCTCTTGAATTTTTTTGTATTTTTTTTAACATTAAACCTTCAAGATATTTCTGATCTTATCCAAATAGACACCCTTTTCTTTTTCTTTTTTTAAGTTTACAGGTCACACAATGAGTGTGCCTTTTCTTCATAGTTTTTTTTCTGCACATTTTCTATGGGTGACATCACACGTACTCCATCCACAGTCAATGGTATAAATACAAGATCATTCATTCATTGCTCTCATTTTTTCATTTTTGCATTTGTATGAAATGATTGCTTTGTTCACTGTCCAGGATCACCTAAATAAACAGGTTTGATCCTATTCCAGCTCTCTCATCAAGTCAACAATAGGATTTGCTTGACCTCATTTTCCACACACAGACTTCTTCATCATCTATCACTCTAAGATTTTCATGTCACTTTGGACTCATTTGATATGTTTCTCTTATCTCAGAGCTCCTCTTTTTTCTCTCCTTCGTCTTCCCTGATGAGCTCTCGGGTGCCTTTCTGACAGCCGTGACAGTATTTGGCATAAATGGTAAATGGTTTCCAAATTTTCCCTGAAGACGTTAAATGTTTTGCAGTTATTAAGTGCGGCTCCAGGAATGTTGGCAAAGACGAGTCTGCTGCTCTGGAACTCTGGTGGTTTTCATGATGATTAGAAGTCTCACACTGCCAAAAAGTGGATTGGCCAGCATCTTTTATAGTTGATAAATGCAGCTAATTGGCATTCGTCTAACATTTCTGTAGTATTTGAAATTATGACTTGTACTTCAGATGCCATTTTTCCTACAGTGTGCCTGTAGAGAAATACAAAATTCAAGTTTTGAAGTCTTTTTTTTAATTTTAATTCTAACTTGTAAAATATGCTGTGGAAACAGCAAACATGTACATGTAAAAAAACTGATATAAAACTAATTTTCTTGTTTATTTGATTAGGTTATTATATTTTGTATGTGGTCCCTGTTTACATTTTATTTTGAAATCATGTGCTTCTTGTGAGAAGCTTTTATTTCTAAAAGCAAAAACATAGGGACTCCACAAATTCAGAAGCACATCAAAACTGCTAATAGCCCAAGTCTTTCAAAATGTGGAAGGGTAAATAATTTCACAAAGCTGAATAAATCACCCAGCAGTAATTCATTAAATTTTATTCTCAGAGGAAGGAACTGGCAGACATTGTTGTGGCCAAGCCCCGATCTACACTTCTACATCTATAATGAAAAAACAACCAAACCCTCTGACTGTCACTTTTTAGTGCCAAAGCACAGTCACCCACAGACATGGGCTGATCTAAATCTGCTCCTCAGCATCACCATGCATTTCGGAGAAGGGATAATCATCTGCAGTATTTAAAGATCAAACTGACACACTGGAATATTCGTTGTGTGCTCCACTTTCATATCTGAAGGATTTCCTCTCGTTTGACATCTTGTTTTAATGACTTTGTGAAAGTCACATCAATATTTTAACGTTTTGGAAGTGTGAATTAGCAAAAACTGATTTTAAAAAATACATATGCTCTTGGCAACTGCTCTTCTAAAGCTTGCAAGAAGATGTTTAAATTATACATCAGCTGTTTTGCATGGATCAGACTATTAACAAACTGTAGTGATTAGAAGGTTCCCAAGACTTTCAAGAAGCAGGGATTTTATTTTATTTTTTAAGAAAAGTTGGCTTTCTTTAGGTTTTGATGGGCTTAATTGACAGAAGCAGGCGGACAGGAAATGTGAGATTTAAAAGGAAGGATTCTGAACAAACTGTAGGCACAGTGACAATGTCAGGAGAGAGTTTGTGTGAGATGTGGAGTTCAGAAAACAGTCGGAGTGGATTTCCTGTCATTCTACACAGGTAATTACTGTTACTGTTAGAAAGAAGAGACCAAGGTATGGGAAAAAAACCTCTTACTTTTACTCAAAGACTTTTTACATACGGAGCCCTTGTCCTGACATTAAGATATTAAAATATATCTTGTTCCCTCAGATTAATATCTCGTTCGTACGAAATACTATTCCGTTCCCACAAGATACTATTGTGTTCCCTCGAAATACTATTCCGTTTTCTCGAAATGATTAACTCATAGGAACGCAATAATTATTGCGTTCGAACGCAATAATTAATCCGTTCGAACGCAGTAATTATTCACGTCATAAGTCATTCACGCGGATATGCTCTCTGTACGCCGGCAAAAGCCGCTTTCAGCGGTAACTTCCGTGTCTCTGTGACCCACATTCGTTCAAAAAAGGAACATGAAAAACAAAAATTATCACTTTATTACTGTCTCAATGAATATAAGAAAATATCAAAAGATTTATGATAACTAGGCTGCTTTGTCATACGATAGCTCCTGCTAGGCTACTACTATTCACAGACTTCAAACTATTGGTATTTCTCACACCCCTCTGTCCTGGTTTTCTTCATACTTATCAGACCGTAGTCAATTTATCCACATTAAACCTCATATGTCAAACACCTTCACACTCTCTGCTGGTATTCCCCAGGGCTCTGTCCTAGGTCCCCTTCTCTTCATCATTTACATCCTCCCTCTTGGTTCTGTCTTCCATAAACACAACATTAATTTCCATTGCTATGCGGACGACACCCAGCTCTACATTTCTACGAAACCCTCCTCATCACTTCCTCCTTCCTCCCTTACCCTCTGTCTGCAAGAAATCCATTCCTGGTTCTCTTGCAATTTTCTGCAACTTAACAGTTCCAAAACTGAAGTCCTCCTTGTAGGCACTCCATCCACTATTTCCAAATCCAATAGCTTCTCCATCTCTATCAACGACTTCTCTGTTCTTCCCTCCCCCCAGGTAAAGAGTCTGGGTGTCATCCTCGACAGCTCACTTTCGTTCCAATCTCATATTAATAACATCACCCGTTCTGCTTACTTTCATCTCCGCAATATATCTCGTCTCCGCCCTTCTCTCACACCTCATACAACTGCTGTACTTGTTCATAGTCTTGTTACGTCTCGGATCGATTATTGTAATTCCCTCCTGTTTGGTTTGCCCAATAAAACACTCAAAAAATTGCAGCTTCTCCAAAATTCTGCAGCCCGCATCATCACCAGGACCCCGTTATCACACCACATCACACCAATTCTCCAAAAGTTACACTGGCTTCCCATAAAACAAAGGGTTAGTTTCAAGATTCTCCTCATCACCTTCAAAGCACTCCATAACCTGGCTCCACCCTACATTTCTGATCTTCTTCACATTTCCATTCCCTCCCGATCTCTCCGTTCCACTTCCTCTCTCCAACTCCATGTCCCACCTGCCCGTCTTGCTACCATGGGGGGCAGAGCTTTCAGTCGCTCCGCTCCTCAGCTATGGAATTCTCTTCCTCCAGATTTACGGAATACCGACACACTGCCACTATTCAAATCCAAACTCAAGACTCATCTCTTCAAACAATCATATAGTTAATCCATTCAGTTCACGCAACCTCATTTGTCTGTTTGTCTGTCTGTTTTTCTATCCTACAATTTTTTATGTATTTATCTTAAATGTTTTTTTTTTAATGTCTTTATGTTTACTCATGTTTTACTCTGTTAATTTCTTATTGATGTTTTATTCTGTTTTTCTTATTTTAACCTTGTACAGCGACCTTGGGTGACTTGAAAGGCGCTTGAAATAAAATTTATTATTATTATTATTATTATTACTAGCTCCGCCGCAGAGCTCTTTGATGTATGCCGGCATTTGGGCAACTGGCTGGTCGGTTGTCAGACAGTTGATATTGTAGTTTAGGGTCGAATAGGAATAATAATATTCAGGACTTGTATTTTATTAACTTTTGCAGTCAGTCGCTTTACATTCGAAGGCTATTAGGCTACATGCTAACTAACTAGCTGATCATTTATCCTGTTATTAATTTACTTCATAGATTTACAGCAGACACCTTCACATTTCTGTCTGTGTGTGTCTCATTACATTGCATTGAAGACACGGAGAATGTTTAGAGAACAGATTTATTTATTTTAAAAAGCACAAAAGCATCCATCGTATTCACGTTCATCACATCATCCTGATGGTACACCCTCCGTCTTGTTGGTCTTGTTGGTCATAGGTCTTGTTGTTGCACCTTGGTTACAGGGACACGGGGATTGGCCAATGATTGGCCACAAAGCATGCTGGGAAACGTGACATACTGCTATTGTTGTTATGCTATGAGCTAAAGGTAAGTGCATTAGGCGAAGCAGCCAGCTTAATATGATATTTTTCAGATTTTCATTGAGACAATAACAGATCAACCATTCTTGCTTTTATTTTTACCCCTATTGAATGCTCACAGAGACACGGAAGTAGCGGCAGGAAGCGGAATTTGCAGCAAGATGACGGAAGGTGTACCATCAGGATGATGTGAATGAACGTGAATACGATGGATGCTTTTGTGCTTTTTAAAATAAATAAATCTGTTTTCTAAACATCCTCCATGTCTTCAATGCAATATAATGAGACACACACATAGAGAAATGTGAAGGTATCTGCTGTAAATCTATGACGTAAATTAATAACAGGATATGATCGGCTAGTCAGTTAGCATGTATCCTTATAGCCTTCGAATGTAAAGCGACTGACTGCAAAAGTTAATAAAATACAAGTCCTGAATATTATTATTCCTATTCGACCCTAAGCTACAATATCAGCTGTCTGTCTGTCAACCGACCAGCCAGTTCCCCAAATGCAGGCATACATCAAAGAGCTCTGCGGCGGAGCTAGTAGTAGCCAAGCAGGAGCTATCGTATGACAAAGCAGCCTAGTTATCATAAATCTTTTGATATTTTTTTCTTATATTCATTGAGACAGTAATAAAGTGATCTTTTTTTTTCATGTTCCTTTTTTGAACGAAAGTGGGTCACAGAGACACGGAAGTTACCGCTGAAAGCGGCTTTTGCCGGCGTACAGAGAGCATATCCGCGTGTATGACTTATGACGTGAATAATTATTGCGTTCGAACGGATTAATTATTGCGTTCGAACGCAATAATTATTGCGTTCCTATGAGTTAATCATTTCGAGAGAACGGAATAGTATTTCGAGGGAACACAATAGTATCTTGTGGGGGTAACGGAATAGTATTTCGTGCGAACGAGATAATAATCTGTGGGAACAAGATATATTTTAATATCTTAATGTCAGGACATGGGCTCCGTAGTTATAGAATGGTTAAGAACATTTTCCTTGAATGTGTTCTAGGCACATTCTTAGTTAATAAAAATGACATACATTAATACAAAAAAAAATAAAAATAAAATGAGAGTTGTCTTAACCCTTGTGCTATCCTAGGCACTTCAACGTTGGGAGTTGGGTCATCTAGACCCACTAGACAGTGCGCTGAACCTTTTTTCTTCAATGATTTGTGATCTTCACTGGTGTCCATGGATTACGTGAAATCTTTCCACCTTTATCCACCTTTGTCATGGTAGGAATAACACGTCAATGTAAGAGTGGGGTCATCTAAGATAGCACAAGGGTTAAATATAATTTGACATGTTTTCTAGTCAGAGTGAGACTTCCTGTTGAGTGGAGTTCACCAGGTAACTCCTCGGTGAATCCGTCCGAATTCCCTCTCTACTCCCTACTAAAACACTATATACTGCAGGACTATCTAGTGCCCTGTCAGACACCATGCTCACTATTTTTTTAAGGGCCTATATCTTGCTTTTCCTATGCCTTTCAGAGTAAACTATATCCATATTGGCACACTAAAGAATAATTTTTTTTTAACATGAGTTGAGTTCTTTTCACAGGTCTTTTCCAACCCAGAAGAAAGACGACTTGATCTCTGAGGCATCGCCTTTTGCCTTGTGTGAGCGCCGCCCATTTCCTGACGTCAGTCTAGAGCCAGCCTCTGCAACGTGTCTGCGTTTCGCCCACAATAACAGACAACATCGGAATTTTTGCAAAGATGGACGTGCATATTGTGCATATAAAATGAAATTGTTTGGCCAGTTACTGCTTGCTCTGCAGAGAAAGTGGGTGTGTGTGTTAGGATGGGGGCGGTGCTGGCAGTGCAGACTCTTCCTGGAAGGGACTGGTCTACATCACAATGTGAGAACCCGCTCGTTTTAGTGGGTTGGGAGGGGCTGCTGTTCAAAGAGCAGGTTTTTATGGTACTCAGAAATGTGTGAACAGATCAAAATACCACTTTGGGGGAGTCTATGTGAGGAATACACATTATAATACAGTTAACGGCTCAAAAAAGTAGATTTGGCATGATATAGACCCTTTAAAAAGTCAAGTATAACATCACAGATTTCACAAAGTAAAAACCTGATATGAATTTTTAAGAAGATTATTTTTGAATCCACTGTGTTCTGATGATGAAAACTTGGATGGCTTTGAAAAAATAAATTAAAAAATACTTCACAAAATGTGTTCAAACGCAATGCATTGTGGCCTATATTCACCAATCTAGTGAGCATCAAAGCACTCTGGTTTTTTCAGAGACCTCTGGGAAATTTTTAGGGCACTGGAGTTTGGAGTTGTAGATTCGGACAGCTTTGCAAAATGGTAAATGTACAATATAGTACACTAGTGAGTAGTGAAGACAGTTGGACACAACCCTCATCTGTTTTTAATCCAGAGAAAAACATCACTAAAAAATGTTTCTATCCAATGGGGTTAGATTTAATATCAAAAGCAATGTTCTGAAGAACAACTTCATTAAAGACAGACTCCAATGGAAATTATGTGTTAAACTTGTTTTTTTGGCATTTTTTTGATGATGGAGGACCTACATGAAGAAAACTAAGCTAAATATTGCATTTCTGGGCACATCTATTCAGAATTAGTTTTATTTAGTAACCTTTTCATTCCATACTTCAAAAGAAGAGTGAAAACTAGGTAAACAACACACAACAACGATGGGCAAAGACAATGCGAATGTGCAGGGATCAGCAGAATATTGGTAATTATGGAAATTAATGAAAACATGAAACCGACCAAGAAAACTAGTAAACACAAATACAGCTGCACAAACTACTACTGCAGGTGTGAATTTCAATGCTCCATACATCTCCTCCTCGAGCCTTTGGAGCAGAGATGACAAATTACAATAAACAGTGGGTCAAATAAAAATAATATATAGATAAGTAAAGGGCCAGACTGGCTTAATGTTTGTTGAGTGCATTTCAAATGATGTTGTTGCATGAAGTCAAAAACACACTATAACCAGAGCCTTCTAATGTTATCTCTAATGAAACCTTTCCACTGGCAAACATAAATAAATAAATAAATAAATAAATAAATAAATAGTAGTGCATTGAAACTAGAACTGACAATGTTTATGAGACAATTTGCACCCAAGAACAACATTAAACATGCACTACAAGGAAATGCTGTTGCAGTTATTTGATAGTTTCTATGGCTTTTCTGGATTCATTTTTCTGCAGGCCTGATTTTCTGTCATAAAAATCCAAATTTCTTGCAGCAGTAACGAAATAGAAGCACGCACTATAGCTCAGTTTACTGCTCCGCTGGATGCTCATTATTATTATTATTATTGTCAATTATTATGCTTATTTATTTTATTTATCTTTGATGGTCCACAATCTACCGTCACATTCTTCGATTGCAATCGACATAATGCACTAGAGCCTCATTTCCACTGAGTGGTCCGGTCCGGTCCGGTTTAGAATGGTCCAGGCATTTCAGATAAGCGTTTCCACCATAGACTGCAAAAACTGTTCTTAGTCTATGGTTTCCACTCAATGTTGGACAGTCACGGCACATGTATGGTGAAGATGACCATGGAGGTCATCCAGCAGCTTTTTTTCCCCCACTTACCTTTTGGTACTTCGGGGAGCCGGTTTAGCTCGTGCTGGTTTGCGGTGCCTTCTGTCCGTGAAACCTGGGTTTGACTCCGGGCTGCTCCCTGTTCCCTTCTCTACTTCTGTGCCAGTCCCAAGCCCGGTTGCTTTGAGAGGGTGGCATCAGGAAGGGCATCAGGCATAAAACATTGCCAAGTTTACCATGCAACTCATTCGCTGTGGCAAGCCGAAAGAGAAATAACAACCTTTTGGTACTTCATACATACAAAGTGTTTAATGTTGTTTGAGAGAAGATTGCGAAAGGAAGAGGAGTACAGGTGCTGTAGCTCTGCCCTAACCGGTCTGTACCATTTTCTGTGGAACCAACAGGGGGCCCAAATATAGTACGGTTCAGTACCTCAGAGCTGTTTCTCCATTTAAGTTTTCTGATCATTAGACGGGCAACAAATAGTCATTTTTAATTTCCCTCTATGATTAATCAAGAAAAAAAAGGTCAAACCATCTGAGATCATTCAAGTCTGAGAAATGTTTTACAAAAATTGAGTAAATTACATCAAAAATACAATTATGTGGTGCAAGGACTTCATGTTTCAAAAAGCAGAACTCCTGGTTTGGATAAAAGTGCTTAAGGAAAGTACAAAGATAGAATACTTCTGATTTAAATGCAAACAGTGGAAAAATTGGCTGCAACTCTATATAATGGTGGCCTTGAAATGCAGGTATCAAGGAGGAAAATTTTGGCTTCAGTCATTTCCTTTTCATTGGATCATTTTACTTACAGAGCACATACAAAATGTCACCATTTCAGCTGTTTTCTCTTTAAGTGAGTTCTTTTAATCTGCCTCTTGTGAACATTTTTAAGCAATTTATTTTCATTTTTCCATCAGTTATCCCATATTTCTGTCCGAGTGTTTTTGATCAAGAGCTCGGAAAATGTAAGAAAGTAAAGCAGATTGTATATAAATATTCAAGTGTGTAGAAAACATGCTAAATCTTTCTTTTTCATTATATTAGACTGTATTTTCCATCTCACTGTTGAAAGTTAGTTTTAATGAAGTGCTGTGCATTCATAATAGATAATACAGAATCTCACAAAAAGACACAATCCTTATTTTGTTTCTGAGTCAGAGAAATCCAGATGTCGCAGGGAGCTGAAATACAGGAGCTGCGTCATCGCTCAGGTTAAAAACCAGATGACCAAACGGACTCATTCAACCCTCCATCTGAAGTTCTGTTCTTTTATGAATTTATTCATACGAGGCACAATTTGCCGCGTCTTTCATGAGATCTCTCTGAATTCATCAGACTGTTTTCTTGGTGTTATTGTAACCTTCAGATGCTGCAGCAGCAGCTTCGTTTCCTCTTAACAGGACTTGAAGTGTGAATATATTTCACCTTGGAGCCCGTGGACGACCTGTTCTCCTGGTGGCGTTGGTCACGCCGCGCAGCACACTCGCCGCAATTCATGCAACAGCTGGTGCAGTAAATGTGCTGGAATAGCACAGTCACACATGGACTGGGGTGTGTTCATAATTTCACACCAGACCTTTTCGCCTGCAGTCCGGGTGCTAATCATGCCCCGGCAGCGCTCTCAGGCCTGCTGCAGGCTAATAAATACCAGTATTTTCGTGCACATCCTGTCTCTGCTGCATGTCTTCCTGTGGATTTGCAGAAGATTGCAGGAAATACTTCAGTGTCATGCTCTGATTGGGCATCGTCACCAGCCAGTTCAGTAACGAAGCATGCAGGGAGGTGTTGGGGGAACAGATTTGGAGGTGCTATCCTGTTAACAAGAAGCCTGCTGAGACAAGCTGCAAGCAACAGCGCTCGGGGATGTGCGATTTCAAGCAAGGCCTGTTTGTGCCAGACAGTTGGAGAGCTGTGTGTCACCATTCTTCAGACTGTTGTTGAATGCAACGCTGCTAGAAAAGTCTGCTCTGTAAACAGATGTGTGCATTTTTATGAATCATTTCTGTCGCTGAATGTCAGAGCATGCGAAGAAAGGGCAAGTAGGATTAGGACGTGTAATGTGCTATCTAAAATCTGACTTTTATGGGAGTAAACAACACAGCTGACATTTTCTTTAACTATAATATGATCAACATCTCCATTCTGTGCTGTGCAATTTAACCCCAAACACCCCAAGTTATGCATCCTGAATCACAGATCGGCACATAAAGCCAAGCTAAGCGCAATGTTCTGTGACAAATTTGACTATAATCAGGCAGTCGTTTCCTTCATAGTGTAAATAGAGTTATTGTCTGCTGCTCAAATGCAGGTAATGCACCTAGAGTGCATGCAGATGGCCACACTTCAGCTGCATGACTGATAGCGGCAAGGATAAAAAAGGACTGTTTCCTTTAGAAAACAAAAGAAGAGATATCCATCAGAGCTGAAACTCCAGCATGCTGCAGGCTACATGCAGAGTGATGCTCTAGGGGATGTATTCCACCCATAATGAGGGAGAAACACCAGAGTAAATAAATGGACTTTTTTTCTTCTTCTTGCAGGCAGGTCTAATTACAGGGCAGAAATAAATAACTATGAGAGAGCAGGCATGCTGGCGTAATGCATCGTACTGGGTCAGGGGGATTTAATGTGTCATTTTTCTGCCAGATAAGTCGCTGTAGAGTTTCCTTTTTTTTTTTGTTTGAGCAGAAGTGGGGTTGTCATAGAAATACCTGGCTGCAGCGGCATGCAGCAGTGACATAAAAGACAGCTTTTTATTGTGCTATTGAATTAGAGCAATGCTGACTGCATAACATTGGCTCTTTTCACACTTTCAGTTTAATGTTTTACACCATAAATGACACTATATGTGTATGTATGTAGCACAAATTAAGCCAAACCAAATGATTTCAGTTGCAGAGCCACCTTTAGCGGTGTCGTTCCCTCCTCTCTGTAATCTTTTCAATCAGAACAGAGTGCAGTGTTTTGCTTCTCTGTTGGAGTGCTATGAATTTCTCCCCCTTTTCCTTTGCTGCGACATCGGGGTTCTCTGTTTCCTCCTCACTCTGTGCAGCTCTGCGTTAGCATGGAACGGCAGGTTGTGCTTGGGTCTCAGGAAGGTCCACCTTCACAGAACTTAAGGCTGTGTCACACCGTTCTAGGTACATTTTGCACATATTACACAGATGAAAGTTAGTCATACATGAACATACATGGAAAAAGTATGGTCTTTATGTAAAATTTTCACAGATGTATCACGAATAAACCACATTAAAACCACATAAGTACAAGTAAGTCACGCAAAGAACAATATGCGACTCATGCATGAACCAAGCATGAGTATTGCGCTGTTTATATGCAATTCATTTGGGATTTGTGCGTCAATTATGTAATTTTACAAGATATATGTACGTGATATAAAAGTTGTGCATCGGTGGTACATGCCTCAAAAATCCGTGAGACATTTGTGGAACGCTTGTGGAAAGCCAAAGATATGTCAATCTTGCAAAAATCCCGCTATAATTGCGCATAAACTACATAAAATACTGCATAATTCAGATAAAACAGCTCAAAACTGAATTTACGTAAAGACTCGTCGGCCAAAATCTTCAACAAATATCGGCGCACATCGACAAATTACGAACGCAAAAAACACTTGTGAATTACATACAGTATATCACGCATTTATCACGAAACCTACATTTCATTCATGGAAAATGTGCAAAATGTAAATAAAAGGTGTAGTCTAGCAGGAATTATACAAACATTTAAAAGTCTCCATCGAATGGAGTATTTGGGATTATGTGCTGCTTCTATATTTGACAGTGAACTTCTTTAAGCCTCCACAGCTTTTCCAATGTCAACAGTGGAGGTCCTGTGGCAGGAAGGAGGTTCTTAACCACCAGATCAGGAGCTGGAGGGGGAGGCAGGAGGAGAGGGCAGGGGAATAGCAGTTTGCGGTTGTGCAGACCCTTAAATTGTCAGAGTAGATGGTGGTGGTGAAGAAGGCAACATGCATGAGACTGGGATTGTGGCAGAATCTGAAACTTTGATAAAAAACAACTTGAACATGAACAAACCTGAACAGCAAAATTCTGGTTTTGGAATAATTTCCAAAAGAAGGTGAAACAAAAATGGTGTAAAACAGATAAACAAACAGAGTCTTAACTATACTGAGGGATCAAGAAGAACCTTCACTTTATTATTATTACAAAAGGTATAACGAAATTACTAAAGCCTGTGTCACATAAACCCATACGGGAGTCAAGTCATATGGGTGCTGCAGGTTTTGTTCGTAAACAGGAGTGGACGCATCTTACAGTCTCCCATCTTTTGATCTAATGTAAAAACATTCCCAGTGGTCTTTGAGCCATTTTTAGCCAGAATAAAAGAAATGTGTTTCCACAGAGCAGGAGTTCATTAGAATGTGGGCGGGACCATTGGCGCAAAGAACCTTAACCCCCTTCCCCTCTCTTCCATGTTGCAAAGAGCCGAGCAGGGAGCCCAGTGTCTTTTCTACAGTACCATTGTCATGTGTGCGGTAAGCGTCCTGTGATGTATTTGTAGGGACAATGTTAGCTGAATGCATTCGTTACATACAGGTCAGGCTGTAGAACTGTGCCCTGTGCAGGTGATGGGTTGGTTCCCATAAGACATCCACACAAACTACACTCTGATTGTCTAATTTTTCTCATTTCTAGTGCGACGCACACTTATTACTTGTACAGCACTAACAGGCTCCTTGTGCAGAGTTTTGGTGTGGTTAAAAAAAAAGAGAAATCTGTATGACGTGCCAGCATCTCACCTGCTTTTTCTCCGTTTTTCTCACCCTTGCGTGTTATTTGTGTTTGCCATGACCTATTGCTTGCTGCATGTTCATAGTAAAAAAAAATGCACATGAACAACAAATGTGATATTCTGTGGGGGCCGCCTTTGTGTCTGGATAATATACAACTTAACCCTTGTGCTTTCTTAGATGACCCCACCCTTGCATTGACGTGTTCTCCCTACCATGACAAAGGTGGATAAAGGTGGAAAGATTTCATGTAATCCATGGACACCAGTGAGGATCACAAATCATTGAAGAAAAAAGGTTCAGCGCACTGTCTAGTGCAGAGGTGGGCACTGAGGGCCGCATTCCTGCATGTTTTCCAGCATACCCTGCTCTGGCATGTTCTAATTGGCTGGACACACCTGAACCAGGTAATCAGCCATGAGTAGGGCAAGATTATTGGCTGGACACACCTGAACCAGGTAATCAGCCATGAGTAGGGCAAGACTATCTGGAAATCATGCAGACACACCGGCCCTCGAGGCCTGGAATTGCCCACCCCTGGTCTAGTGGGTCTAGATGACCCAACTCCCAATGTTAAAGTGCCCAGGATAGCACAAGTCACTGATGTGACTTAGAGGAAGCACAACACCTGAAAAACAGAACACCAAAGAAACTTCACTGAGGCAAACACAGACAATTCAAGGGGCCCCTGGTCTGGGGGGACCTGGCCCCTATGCTGGGGGGGGGGGGACAGCTGTTTGACCACCGGGGGACAGTCTACCAGCTGTCCCCAACTTACCCCCTTCCTCATGTAGGGCCCTTGGTAGGGGGGGGGGGGGGGGGGGGGGGCTTGGACATCACTGCCAGCAAGCAGCAGATGTCCTCCTGGCACCCTACCCGCCAATTTTAACCGCACCTTAGACATTTAGGGCCCTTGGTGGGGAGGGTGAGGGGACATCACTGTGAGTAATCAGGAGATGTCCCCTCAGTGCCCTACCCGCCAATTTTAACTGCACCCCCCTTAGTACACACACCCCTCCCCCCTCAATATATACATTCCAACATAAACACACACACACGCACACACACACCCTCTCAAACACACATACATGCCCACACATTTTGCATGGAAGGTGGGACCTAGGACCATCTGTCCCCTACCCCTTCCCTGGTGGGGGGTACGGGGCCCTCTCCGCTCTCTCCGCGCGTGGGGGGGGGGGGGGATTTCACATTACACCTGAGCCGGGGGTGTCCGTGTCCCTGGCGGGTGGGTTCTGGTCCTTGCCCCTGAGCGCTGGGCCCCGCCAAATTTCCAACTGTGGCCGAGCCTGGTCGGGCCAAGTTTACAACACCCCTGGTGGGCCCCCTTTTTTCCCCGGGGTGCTCCCCTCCTGGGTGGGGGCGGCTGGCCCCTGCCTTGCTCCTCCCTGGACCAACCTAGGGCCGGGTGGGTGGCTGCCTGGAGTGCGGAGTGGGTCTCCCTTGGGGGGTCCTGGCTCGTACCTGGGGTTGGGGCGGGGGGATGCCCAGAACTCCTGGGTGGTGATGGGCTGCTCGTCTGGGGCTGTGGGCGCCCTTCTCGGGTGGGGCCCTGCGTTGGGCTCTCCCGGCGCGGCGGGGGGGCTGCTCTCCTGGTTGGGCTGGGGCGGCGCTCTCTTTCCCCCCGTGCCTCCCTGCTCTCTGGCTCTGGGGGCCTCGTGGCGGTCCTGCTGGCCCTGGCCTGGGTGGGGTCTTGGGTCGGGCCGGGGGGCGGTTTTTCCCTGCCTGCTGCCGTGTGGCGTTGGGGGGTTCACTATCTGTTTTGTGTACATGTTGACATGTGGACATTTTTGCAGCTAGCAGGTGTGTTGATAACATTTCAGTGTGTGTGTGGACAGGCCCCGCCCTTTTTGTACTACATTTGAACCTTACCGAAATGATAAACAACCAGTAAACTTGTTGCTCTATGCGGCTTCATGGTCTTACCCACCCCCCCCTCCTATTATCACCCTCTTACCCCCCCTCTCTCTCTAACATCCCTCTCTCTTCTTCCCTTCTTGCCTTTTCCGTCTGGTCCAACACCAAAGATTTTCAAACATGATTGAAATTAATAAAGTTTGTCCTCAATTACAAAAGGGGTTTATTCAGACATACCTTTGGTTTGTCTGAAGATTAATAACTCCTATTGTTAAAGTAAAATATGTTCTCATCTGCCTGCCCAGCTGTTGGACAGGACAAGTTGAAACAAAAAACAGAGACAATTCAACCATTGGGCTTCAGTCCTCGCATAAATGACCATACGCCGTTTTGGTGATGCTCAATCGAAGCATTCTGAACCAAGTTCTTTGTTCTTGGTTGAAAAGACAGGTATCACATCTCATTGGAAGTGGCCGCTTTACTGCTCGTTGCCAAAGGATGTGTGAACATAGCTTTAGTTTCCAAAAAGTAGTCTGTGGATTTTTAATGTGGAAAGTTCATTCTCTTTCTGTAACCCTCAAGATGAATGTTTTTTTTTTTCTCCGTTAAGTACTTTTAGCCTGCTCAATCATCTTCTTATAATGGTTAAAGTCCTTCTCTGATCATCTTTTGTAAAAGGGTCCCCAGTGGTCTTTAATCATGATTATGCTGTTTTTACTCAAAATAAAAAAACCTGTGTCACTTTCTTTGACACAGTTTCTGCAGAGCGGCAGGAGTTCATCAGAAACTTGCCACTTGCAGCTGAAAATAAAATCAAGAAGGTGAAAAACTTAGAATCTTGAAAAATCTTATAACACATCTCAGTAGCTCAATATAAAATGAGGGGACCATAAGAAACTCAAACAATATTAGTTATTGGATGTGAATTGAGATCCCACAAATTGTAGTTTGTCTCCATCCCAGCTCATGCTGGGATTTTAGGAAAGCATCTGTCCTCACAAGACAGACAAAGAAGGTGTGATGGAGAGCAAACCCCTGACTCTGTCTTATCTTGTGCTGTGAAATTCTTTTGAAGTGCCAGGCTTGACCAATTAGACCTTGGTGCAACCCAGGCGCCTTAAATGCCTTACTCCGTGCAAAAATGGCTTTTGAGTGCAGAAACTATAGCCTACATGTTTGTCAAATGATCTGCAAAAAAACAGGGGAAAACCCATTCATTCCTGGCAGTAAATGGCTCCAATGTGAGACGGTGGCTGTGAACTGTTAGAGGGTGAACAGAACAAGGTAACAAAAAGCCATTGAGCTTAATGATTCTCATTTGAATTTCCACACATTTTATTAGACTGAAGTGACAAGCACACCTAGAAGTGACTGTTGCAGCCTAACCTTTAGAAAGAAAAGCAATGTTTCTTTCCTGAAGTGACAAAGTGGCATAAAGGGTCAAAATGGAAAATGCTGTTCTCTTCTCGCTGTTTGAAAAACACAGAAACAAAAGGGAAAGCAAAAAAAGATAAATTGTTGCTATTCAACACAATAAAGCTCAATTTTGTTTGACATGAAATGTTTCACCTTTAGGCGTCTTTAGAGAAACGCGTGTGACAGTATCGCCTCACAGCAAGAAAATTCATTTAAGGAACTTTGCTCAGAGCCTTATAGATTACATTTTGAATGTTCTCCATCAGTGAATTCCCTTTTTTAGTTTTTTTTTACTGTCACCGTCCAAAGAATATTAAGTGTAATTCATTTTCTTATCCTAATAACAGATGTTAAAATATTTGAATATTTTTAATGACCTCCTTATAGAAACTGCCAAATGATTAAAGCACTGACTGAACCCCACCCCTTTCTGCATAAAACAGATAAAGTTGAAAATATTTGAAAAAGTTGTCTGTGTTAGCAATGGGTCAGCTAACATCTCAATGCTGAACCCTTTAACACCTGAAATGTCATCGGCGACGTCTAAATAACAAAAACGTTTTTGACCCACCAGAACTCTTCAACTGTTACGTGATCAACGTGATCATTTCAGCTTTGCACCAATATACAACACATTACTAACTTTTTTTTTTTTTTTTTTTCTCTTTTTTTTTTTAACTTGTCCTGTCCAACAGCTAGGCAAACAGATGAGAGCTGAGGGCCTCTTGTGTTGGACATATTTTATTTTAACAAGAGGGGTTATTCATCTTCAGACAAACCAAAGGTATGTCTGAATAAACCCCTTTTGTAATTGAGGCCAAACTTTATTAATTTCAATCGTGTTTGAAAATCTTTGGTGTTGGACCGGACGGAAAAGGAAAGAGGGGAAGAAGAGAGAGGGACGTTAGAGAGAGGGGGGGGTAGAAGGGTGATAATAGGAGGGGAAGGGGGGTAAGACCATGAAGCAGCATAGAGCAGACAGGTTTACTGGTTGTTTATCGTTACGGTACGGTTCAAATGTAGTACAAAAAGGGCGGGGCCTGTTCACACACACTCAAATATTATCAACACACCTGCTAGCCGCAAAAATGTCCACATGTCAACATGTACACAAAACAGATAGTGTTCACGAACGCATACCTATGCCTTTAAACCAACTAGTGTGAAATCTTTCATTCATTCAATCATGCAAACTATTAGTGCAAAGGTGAGCTAACACCTGTGCTCAGGTGAGTGTTTATGTTCTTCTAAAATGGATGGTGGAATGTGAAAAGAAGGAGGAGGAGCGCCCAGCCACCCCCACACCCATACCCCCGCCGCAGCAGCAGCGGCAGCCGGAATTCCCCCAACGCCACACGGGAACAGGCAGGGAACAACTGCCCCCCGGGCGACCAAGACCGCCACCCAGGCCAGGGCCAGCAGGACCGCCGCGAGGCCCCCAGAGCCAGAGAGCAGGGAGGCGCAGAGGGAAAGAGAGCGCCGCCCCCGCCCAGCCAGGAAAGCAGCCCCCCGCCGCGCCGGAAGAGCCCAACGCAGGGCCCCACCGGAGAGGGACGCCCACAGCCCCAGACGAGCACCCCACCACCACCCAGGAGTTCCGGGCATCCCCCCGCCCCGACCCCAGGTACGAGCCAGGACCCCCCAAGGGAGACCCGCTCCGCACTCCAGGCAGCCACCCACCCGGCCCACGGTTGGTCCAGGTAGGAGCAAGGCAGGGGCCCGCCGCCCCCGCCCAGGAGGGGGGAACCCCGGGGAAAAAAGGGCGGCCCACAAGGGATGTTATAAATATGGCCCGACCAGGCTCGGCCATGTTGGAAGTTTGGCGGGGCCCAGCGCCCAGGGGCAAGGACCAGGACCCACCCCCCAGGGACACGAACACCCCCGGCTCAGGTGTAATATGAACCCCCCCACCGTGCGGAGAGAGCACCGCCGGGCCCAGGGAGCCGGCACCCAAGGGACACGGCCGCCATCGCCAAGGGGCCCGCACCCCCCACCAGGGAAGGGGTAGGGGACAGATGGACCCAGGTCCCACCTTCCTTGTAAAATGTGTGTGCGTGTATGGGTGTTTGAGAGGGTGTTTGTGTGCATGTGTGTGTGTTTATGTTTGAATGTATATATTGAAGGGGGAGGGGTGTGTGTACTAAGGGGGGTGCAGTTAAAATTGGCGAGTAGGGCACTAAGGGGACATCTCCTGATTACTCACAGTGATGTCCCCTCACCCTCCACACCAAGGGGCCCTAAATGTCTAAGGTGCGGTTAAAATTGGCGGGTAGGGTGCCAGGAGGACATCTGCTGCTTGCTTGCAGTGATGTCCAAGCACCCCCCCTACCAAGGACCCTACATGTCTAAGGTGCAAATAAAACCGAAAGAGGGGGGGCCCACTCCATACGGCAACCATAGGAGGGGGGCCACTCCCAAGTAGCCCCCCCCAAGGCGCATCGCAGGCTAGACCCCCCACCCCCTCACCCTAATATGAGGTTATATAAGGAAGGGGGTAAGTTGGGGACAGCTGGTAGACTGTCCCCCGGTGGTCAAACAGCCGTCCCCCAGCCCACCCCCAGCAAAGGGGCCAGGGCCACCCAGCCCAGGGGCCCACCCCCGGAGGCGCCGACACCCCAGGCCCGGCACCACCCACCCCACACAGAGAGAGAGGAGCCAGAAAGTGTCGCCCCCCCCCGGAGCAAGCCCAGGCCCCCACCCCCAGACGCCGGCCCTAGAAGAGCTCTGGTCAGGCCTCGACGGGACCGAGGAGGCCAACCGGCCGAGGCAACCACTGATTGCCTCAGCGGAGACCCCGACCCGCTAGCCCCCCCGACCCGTACTAATAATGGGCCCCCCCTCCCCCCCAGAACGCCCCCCCACAGGACAGGGCCGACAAGCCCCCCACCCCACCCCACCCCAGACCCCGCAGCCGAAGCGGGTGACACCCAGAGCGACCGGGGGCCCCGAGAGGGTCGTCCCGTCCCGTCCCAGAGCCAGGGAAGGGCCGATCCCAGCCCCAGGTGCAGATGGGCAGCCCATCCGGCGCCGCTGGGCCCCCCCCACCCGAGCAGGGTCCCCCGCCAACCCCCCCCAGCACAGGCAAAGGGACCACCCCCCCAAGCCAAGCCAGACCACCACCCCACCCCCCCACCACGCACCCCCACACCCAAGCCCAGAGGACCACGCAGCGCCCCAGCCCGCCCCACCCAGGCACCGGACCCGACTGTTGCATGTCAGTGCTAAACCGCTTTTCTCAGTGATAAAATCACATGATTTACATTGAATGTGTAAACACTTCGTTTGTGTAAAGTGTTCCGCATAAGCTGCTTTTCTACGCTTCAGAATCCACTGGAATTACGTAACGGTTGAATAGTTATGGTAGTTGACACCTACAGTGTTAGGGGCATAACTATAGCAACCCCATACCATAATACTCCCCCCAAAGTTTTGCCCATGAACCCTTGTTTTACTAAATATGACGAGAAATCTTTAGATTATTTTGTTTTTCAATATTTTGTGTTTTTCTCTAAAACTGAACTAAAAGCAAATTGACTGCATAATCTGTAATCCAGTGTACAAGAATATTCTCTCAAGAAGCAAAATTCTGATTGTGGAAAAGATTTTAATGCAGACTATTTAACCATTGCAAAGCTTAACCTGTGCCAAAAGCCAAATCCTTTTTCTCTTCAGACAATTTACATGATTGGAAAGTGATGAACTGATGATTTGAGACTGTTGATGCTACTTGGATGGTTGGCAGAGTATTTCAAGAAGAGAAGATAATAAAGGGTGTATATCATGAAAAATCAACTTTTTTAGTTTTTAAGTGTATTATAATGTTAATTGTCACAAAAAACAACCCAAAGTGGTATTTTGACCCATTCACGCATTTCTGAGTAGTTAATACCTGCTCTTTGATCACCAGACCCCCCCCCCCATCCACAAAAATGAGTGTATTCTTACATTGTGACATCACAAAGTGAAGAACAGCCCCTTCCAGGAAGAGTCTGCGGTGCCAGCTAACCCCAGGCTAACTCATGTTCCCACATTTTCCGTGGAGCTAGCGGTGATTCGGCTAAACTCTTTCTTTTTATTTGCACAATATGGATGGACATCCATCTTTGTAAAAGTCTGAATGTTGTTTGTTTTCGTGGGTGAGACACAGACACGCTGCCATCATGAAATGGGCGGCACACCCACGGACCAAAATACTTTGACTCATATATATACTTTCGTCTTACTTCTTTGTGGGAAAATAAACTGAAAATAACTCATGTTTCATTAAAAAAATGTTCTTTCGTGTGCCAAAGGTAGTATATAATAATATATATGGAGTTTACTCTGAAAGTATTAGGGAAAGCATGATATAGGGACTTTAAGTTCAGATGGCATGACTCAACTGGAGTTATGGGAATTTTCATCGACATAATGTCAAACACAATTAAGTATACGTTCCGTTTAGGTTTGTTCTCTGTTTACCTTTTCTGAACCAAGCACTACAATGTAATTTTGAAATAATAAAAACAACAAAAGTTAAAAAACAAAGGCAAACTTTAAATAGATTATACATTAAAATAAATGGCATTAATATATAGGGTTTTTTTGTTTTTTATTTTATTTTTTATTTGATTTGATTTGTTTCAAGCATTGTAGTCAAAGCAATAAAAAAATTACACATATTTATCAAACTCATTACAGAAATGTTGAAGTGCATAATTTAAAGAGAGAAAATAAAACAAAACCAAAAAATCACTTAAATCAAATATGCTTAATTAAAAATAGAGATAATTAACTAAAGTTAAGTAGAGCTTGATTTATTGCTTGAAAATGGAGTTTAAAATAGAGTAGGAAGAAGTTCAAACTTCTTTAATCCTACACCAACATGACACTGGGCTGGGAGGAGGAAGACAGGCCTGTAATTTGTGAACTGATGTTTATCTCCAGATTTGTACAGTGGGATTATTTCAGACGTTTTCATTTTTAGAGGAAATGTACCATTCTGGAATGATAGATTACATACATGAGCCATGGGTTTTGAAGTTTTTTCAATTACCTTCTTGACCAAATCATATCAAAATTGTTGCAATCTATAGATATTTTGTTTTTACTCTGCTTGGTAACTTCAGTTACTTCGTTTTCCTCCACTTCTTCAAGAAACATAGTATTAATGCTACTTTCGGTTAAATGAGGACCTTTGCTTATTGTGGGAATATCCTTAGCTAGACTTGGTCCAACATTAGCAAAGACGTTACTAAATAGGTTATCTATGTCTTTTGGATTTTTATGTGTTTTCTCCATCTAGAAAATTCTTGGAATAATTTCTATGTTTTGGAATATTATTCTCTACTAATTTAATGTAGTATTTCTTTTTACACAGCAGCTTTTGCTGCTGAATTTGTGTTTATTTATTTATTTAAGAGAGGGACACTGGGACAGCATATATTATTATTATAGCATTTAAAAATGCAAATGATAGATAGATAGATAGATAGATAGAGAGAGAGAGAGAGAGAGAGAGAGAGAGAGAGAGAGAGAGAGAGAGAGAGAGAGAGAGAGATAGATAGATAGATAGATAGATAGATAGATAGATAGATAGATAGATAGATAGATAGATAGATAGATAGATAGATAGATAGATAGATAGATAGATAGATAGATAGATAGATAGATAGAGTACTTTATTAATCCTGAGGGGAAATTGCAAATCCATCAAATGCTTCAAACATACACAACGAATCAAATATGGGGATCATAAAATTATATTAAAACTGTTAAAAGTAATTAATTATTTAATTCCCACATAAAACATTTACTTACTTGGATCAGGTATAAAGTACCTATCACTGTCTTACTATAGGTATGTGAATCAGGCTAGTTTGATGCATTCATACCCACAATGGATTTAAAAACAGTAATTAATGACAGCTGCATCCATGGAACTATGTTCTAATGCATGCAAAGGTTCACTGATCCAACATTTCTGTTTAGCACCAGAAGCACAAATCCTTACTTAGCCGTGCAGAGTGGATGAAGTGACATTTTATCCAGAATTTGAATAGTGCCAGGAATATACTAAATGCCACGCTGAAGGCTGTTGATCTGACCCTCCTTTGAGCCGCGCTTCGTGGCTCTTAATCTGACTTTAAATAAGATCAGGATCATGCTGGGATCCATTCAACTCAGCACCAACACTGATAATCTGCTTAAACACACAGAAGGTCTGATTTGTTGATGTTATTTTAGGAGTGGCCTAATTAATGAACAGATTTGCGCCTAAAAGATATGACATTTAGAATGGAGACAAACACAGAAACGGTGGACAGACTGATGGTGTCAGATTGCTTCTTCTCTTATCTGGATGTCACACAAGTCACTCTTTCAATCCTCTAAACCTCCCGTGTGATGATATATTATCACGTGTGATTTCTGCACATATGGCCATCTCCATCTCTCTTTATCTCCGACATTGCTTTATGCATCACGAGCAAATCTTTTTTAATGCAAGTGATTCCGAATCAGGACAACCTTCTCCCTTAATCTGGAGGAAATATGCTGCAACAGGCAGTAAAAGCAGAAATTACAGCTGAGTTTGAGCCCAGCTGTGTGCCTGTACATAATGCAATTGGCCTGTGGATATGAGCTGAGTTTAATAGGCAGGTCTGCTGGGGAATATATTGCCTCATTATAAGAAAGGAGCATATGGGAAAAGTTATGCTGGTTCTTGCAGTGTGAAAAGATAAGCTGCTTTCAGACGTCATATTAATATTAAAAAAAAAGACGTCGGCTTTTGTTTTGGAATTGTTGCTTATATAAACACATGCAAAGCATAAGGTTTGTGTGAATTTGGTTCACTGCATGTTTGACAAGTGAAAATTGAAAAAAACTTTTAAACCCTTTTTTGGAATTTGTTCATCAATTCAAGTAAAGACTTTTGAAATACTATTCTTTATTTCTCATGTATAGTAAAATAAATGTTTTAGTTTTTAAAAGACAAGTTATAAATTCAAACATACCAGTATATAATATCAACAGCTTGGTAGCTAGCAGTCACCCTTTGTGTAATAAGGCCAACTTAAGTGTATTTTATTTTGAAATACACATGTAAATGAAGGTTTTTCCAATCGTACTGATAAATGGGTTTCTTATGTTTAAAAATATCAGTAACTAATGTGCATGTTAAAATATGTTTTGTGCATAAAACAAAGAATTTGTGTGTACAAGAACATTTAATTGTTTGCCCAAAAAAAGCAACTAGAAAAGTTTTGGAGCTTTAGGGGAAAAAAATTAAACAAGGTATCGTAAATGCATATTTTCCTGCAAAGGTATTGAAGCACACTGACATTAACGACGTGAGAGTAGGTCAGATTTAGCAAAATATGTTGCATCAGTTTTTATTTTCTCGCTGTTCTCCTGAGTCCGGCAGCCACTAACCCAGAGTGGCGGGTCGGAAGCCTCCTCACTTGAGCGCACACGTAAGCACCACCACCCTGTCCGCAAACACAAAGCTATATCTCCGGCTGCTCTGCTCACAGACATGGTTTACTCGCGCGGAGCAGCCGGTCGGTCCTGTATGCGCTCCAAAGCTTTCTCTGAAGCACCGCATCGTCTATGCATGACGTAAACAAGAGCAGTAGTGACACACGATCGGAATAAACCGTTAACATGCAACACGATCGGATCAACAATCGGCATAACCCACCTATCTCGATCGGAAAGAAATTTTGATCGGAACGAGTCTGATCGGGGCAGACCATTTTAAACGGCGTGTTTCCATGACACATTTTTCTTCCGATCAGGCGTTCTTTCCGATTACTTTTGTCCATGTAAACGCAGCTAGAGATAAGTTTGTCAGGCAGTCAGACTTTCTGCAATCACAGGAACTCTAGAACTTGTTTGTGACACGCTACACGTTAGCTACATTGAAAGCATTAGCCATATCAGCGTATTCACAACACCTGCAACTCCCAACCTTGTTTGCAACACATTAGTTAGTAACATGTAATACAACCACAGTGGACACCACTACACGTTAGCTGTGTTAGCGTATTCACAACAGTTAAACTTGTTTGGTACTTGTAAAAAAAAAAAAAAAGAAGGGGCTAATGTTTTGACAGAGCGCCATCTTTACACCATGTTAAAGATGTGTGGATCAAATATGAGACAGTGGGTAAATAAGGCGCTTTTCCCCTAAACATTCATGTTAATTTTTTTCCTATTCAACTAACTTTTTTGTGAGCATAAACTTACCAAATCTTTACCCATGGAGTCATAATTGATACGACCTATATCTCATTATAAAATTATTTAGAAAGTAGTCTGTTATATTAGCATAAAAACGCTGAAAATGCCAAAAAGTGCTCCTCCCCCTCAGACGGAAGCGTCAAACAAACGTAGAGATCTTGTCTTTGGTGGAGGAAGAAAGGACTGAAGTGGACAGCTGCAGGGATACCGACGTCTTCATCAACGGTCTGCAGAGATCCTGCAAGCCACCCATCAATAAATAAAACCATAATACATCGTAAATCAAACAAATGAGCTTCCAAACATTTGGATCGTTATCATGAACAATCAGCTCACTTGTTCAATTGAGTTTAGTCAGTCTGCTCTGCTGCTGCACAGCATTCACTTGGTTCATTTTATGCTCACTTTGACTTTAATCTAGTAAATTTACAACTTTAAATCTCGTATTTTTACTTTTTTTTGTGGCCCTAAAACTCAGTCGTAAAAAACATCCTAATTCCCAAAAAATAATAATTTTCTGTCCATTTTTTTAATATAATGGTCATTACAGGGTTAATAAAACTCTGATAAATACTTGAATGTGCTAGTTATAGTAATCGGGCTAATTTAAGCATCTGCCATCTGTAGCATAAGAGAAATGAATGTCTTTACTGTAGGTCCAGAAACTTTAAAGTGTGGTTTTCCTCTCCCTGCTATTAGCTGAGGATCTGGTCCTTTGGACTTGATCAGTTCTCCTCCAGCTTTGCATCTCCAAATCTGAGGATTTTTTTTTTCTCAGAGGAGTGAAGCTCAGGAGTAAGTCTCCCTCTGGAGCAGATGGAGAATCCTGTCACTGTTCACAAGTGAGGAAAAAGATGGAGCCTTGGACTGACTGACTCATCAGTGCAGCATCTGGAGAAGTTCTGCCTGATCTAAATTTACCCCTCAGTTTGCAATTTGAATATACAGTAGCCAGGTTAAGCTCTGGCAGCCCTGTGACCCCAGAAGGGATAAAGCAGGTTAAGAAAATGGACGGATGGATGGAAATTAGCCCAGGGTTTCCCAAAAAGATGGGGTTGAGGCTCCTTCAGACTTTCTTCAGGAAAAGCTTGATGCCTCCGTTGAACAGCTGGTGAGGATACATCTATAAATTCTTTTTTGTGATACCTTAAAGGACTTTTCTAGGGACATCCATGGCTTTTACTATTAGAATCACAACCTTTCCAGTTAAAGATCCATAACTTCATTGTCTAACATGCAACCTGAGAATCAGATTTCTTCTCAGTCTCTGTTAAATACTATGTTATATACTTTTGCACACTTCAAACCCCCTTACCTCATCTCATTCTAGTCAAAACGTCTCATTGCTAAAATGTTTTTGTTGATCTTATTAATGCTCATGTTCTTTTCTGGAACTAATCTTTTATTAGATCTGGGATTGTGTGGTGAAGAAACAGAGAACACAATAACCTTCAGTGTGATGCAAACTGTGCAATCAATAAAAAATAAACTATTATCTTGAAGATTGATGTAATGTTTGACATTTAAAAGTGGGGCAGCTCTCAGGCAGCGGCGGCTGACACACAAAAGGGGCTTTATCGTGCCACAGAGGTTGGAGGATCGTGTTGTAGATTTGTCAAACCAGTGGGGGGAGCTGTTCTGTGTGTGCATACAAGTGAAATGCTTTGTGACAAGGAGGTACAGCCAGTATTGGAGTGCTTCTATTTCCAGTGGAGGCTATTCCTCCCTCTTTACCCCCTTGAGCCAAGTCACAAGTTGAAGGAGAATACAGCACCTCTTGTTTTAGCTTTCATAATTACACTGCAAACAAGCTGTCATCCTTTCAATTTCTAATCCATCCTTTCAAAAAAAAAAAAAGATATATGACTTAATTTTCCCTAACCTTTAAAAACAACTTTCCGATTTTGAATTTTTTAGAATGAAGCACAGCCGTGAGACGCTGTTTATTCTCACCTCTTTTCAAGCATTCACTGTTGAGTTCAGTTGTATAATGAAAAGCAAGATACAAGGATTCTCTCAGATTGTGGATTATTTTTGTTTATTTATATATGTGCTGTTCCTGTGTTGAAGGAAGTATGTTCCAATGACTATGCTTGAAACAATCAACAAAATAAACTCAAACCATTTTTTAAAATCATTTGATGAGAGTGAGGTTACAAAACAGCATTTTAAACTTTAAAAACATATGCAATTTTCCCATCATCTGGGATGTTTAGAGTTTTTCTAAGAAAAGACGTGTCTGGAGTGTTTTTCTGTTGTCTAAAAGATTTTTAAAATACAGATTTAAATCCCGGTGGTGGGGATTGGGTGGGCTTTTATCAATTGGTTAGTTAACAAAGCATTAATTAACTAATAAATAAAGTTTTAGCCACTTTATGCATTATTATGCATTACTAACCTTAATAAATGGATTGTGTGGTGGTTAGCACTTTCACCTCACAGCAGAAAGACTCTGGTTCAAATCTCAGCTGGGTTCTTTCTGTGTGGAGTTTGCATGTTCACCTCATGCAAACTTCTGCATTCCTCCAGGCACTTTGACTCCCTCCCACAGTCCAAAAACAAACTTCATAGGTTGAGTGTGTGCGTGTCTGTGTGTACCCCACCTCTGCCTTGAAGTAGCTGGGGTAGGCTCTGGTGACCCCCATGACCCTGCAACAGACAAAACAGGAATAGAAGACAGATGGTTGTCATTTTTCCTTTTTTTGCTCCATTCAGTGTGGTTATTCTATCAGACTTTTCAAGGCAACTTTCTTTTCCCTGGGTGTCAAAGTAACGACTGCTTCACTTCGAGTCAATGCATAAAGTCAGACAACAACCTTTACAGTAGATTTACCTGAAGATTCACAGCATTCCGACTTTTTTGTCACTTTATCTTGTTTCTCAGCTTTTCAGCTGAATTCTTCTTCCCTCATCTGCAAAATCATAAAAACTCTAAAGTTGAGGAGGTAAAAACTATTTTTTGTCGTGGCAGTTATAGTATTTAAGTGGTTTGGTTGTTTCAACTTGGTTGAAACACCAGAAAACAGATAAAAATATAGATAATTGCATAGGATTTTGATATGACAGAATCTTAAAGTTAAAATAACCTCTGAAAGAAAGATACTTATAAGTCCGATCATCCTTTGATATATTGTAAAAGTGTTCCTAGTGGTCTTTTAATTATGATTATGCCGTTTTTAGCCAAAATAAAGAAACCTGTGTCTTTCTCTAGGACGTAGTTCATTAGAAATTCCCCTCTTAGTTGTGGGCGGGACTGTTGGCGTGGAGTAAGTCTACCCCCCAGTCCACGTCATCAATCAAGTGGATGCATCAGAATGAAGAGGAGCAGAGAGCTTGTGGCCCACCCAGCAAATTTTCAACATCCCAAATTTGATCAGTTTCAAACAGCCTTTTTTTGTGTGCTCTGGATTCACAGCAATTTGAATAATATCTTTAGATATGTTCTTGATCATCAGAAAAATGCCACAAAAGCATTTTAAATACACAATTTTCATCAGGTTAATATAAGAATGTCTCCCTATCTTGAATCACTAATACATTTGTACTTGTGTTTCTTGTTAAGGAAGGCTATTTTTTTAGGTCAAATTAGATGAGAGTTCAACACATTTGATGTAGAAAGGTGAGTCAGAGAATGATTATGAAACTCTGGGTGTGAACGGGTCATAACAGCCTTTTTTGACGTTGGGAGCCTCAGTCAAAGCTGCTGCCGCGAGCGGAAATCCCACGCCACATTTTAGTGTTTGCCTTCACCTTGCACCAGCAAACAGGCACGATCCAAACTTCCGCGGGAGTCCGCGCCCGGTTTTCCGTGGAGCCGGTGGAGATCCAGCCCTTCAACACGCCGCTCTCTTACGTCCCGTTCGTGAGCAGTGATCTGGTCTCGGCGGAGATTTCTCCTGCTGCCCGGATCTTATCCTTTTTTTTTCTTTTCGTTCTCTCCTCTCCCCTCTGCAGATCTTATTTGTGCGCGCGCCTCGTAATCGCAGCTGTGCGGCCGGAGCGCGGCTGCGTAAACGTGCGTAAAGCTTCCAGAGGCTGCGCCTCCGTGGCAATGGATTGATTTCAGCGTGTTTTCCTACCAGCTCCGCTTCAACCAAGTTGAGATAACTGTGTAAACGTGCGGCTCCCACTCTCCTCCCTCCAGCTACATGTTGGATCCGGACAGTTTTCAAAGTACGGGGCTCCGGATGGTTCTGCGCGTTTGGGGACTTTGAACTTTTCCCTCCTTTGTGCATTGGCAGGAGGCGGCCGGGGATTTTAAAAGGATCTATGTTAGCGGCTCTCCCTGGATTCTTGAAGGCTGCAAAGATTCGTGGTTTGTGAAAAGAGATGGCCGAGCGGGGAGCTCTGTGGCTCTTCTGTCTCCTCTGTCTCACCTTTCTCCGCACGGAGTGCGGCGCCGCAAAGCATGTCGACAAAGGTAAAGAGCCTCCCCGCGTCTCCACGGCGCAAACTTACAAACATTAGATCAGAAGTTAGAAAGTAGGGGGCAGGAAAGGAGGGGGGGGGGGGGGGGGGGGGCTTGATCTGCGCATCTCAACCACCTATTGCACTAACTTTCCAATCACTGCCAACCTTTTCCAAAACTCACTCCACACCAGCCTTGAATGAATTCTGGGGAGCAACGCGCTCTCCGTGCGCGCTTTCCTCCCCCTCTTTTGTCTCCATCCAGCCTTGTGGGAGCTGAACTGCTGATAGGTTTCTCAGCTTGTCTCTCAAAGCCTTCACAGACATGCGGCTGATCCCAGCATGCCTGTGGATCAGATGTAATTACAAGTGAAAGGCTGGATAGCACATTTTCCCCCTCTGAATCGCGCTCATTCATAAATATGGGCGTGCGTGTGGCTGCCTGGGTGGTCTTAAATCACATCAAAATAAAAACACAACAAAAATTCCCACTTAGGGTCATTAGTGACCCCTGTTGAATAGCAGACTGGCATCAGACCTGCAGACATGTTGCTACCTGGGCGTCATTGCATGCTCAGGCATGGGCGGACATCGGCATGGGCCAAAGGGGGGCAATGCCCCCCTCCCAAGTGCAAGTCACAATTAATTAAATTAATAAAAATTTCAACAATAAAAAAACACAAATAGGAAAAAACAAACAAGTAAAAGATGAAAAAACATAGGAATGGGCAGCGAGACAGACAAAAAAAGAATATATACACAAATACAGCCTCAACAAGGCACAAACCTTGTGACTGTCCCTAGCCAAGTCAATGTAGAGGGTAATGTCAGGAAGAGCGTTCAACATTAAAGTTATAAAACATATAAAATGATCAAAGGAGAAGATAGAAATATGGATAGATGAAATGATATGATGATAGCATGCATTTCTATATTCTACCTGCACCCTATAGTGGCTGGTTAAATCTGGGTGTGTGCTCAGGTGATGTGCAAACATTGGAAAGGAGGGTGCTGCAGTAAAGCCTTGTTTTCTCTGACATAAGAAAGTGATTGTCGCCAAGTGTACCCACCTCATTGGGTTGTGGGAGAAATCAGCAGATTTTGGATGGCTGCACATCTTTAGACATTAACACAACTTGACCAAGTCATATTTTAAGCTGAGGGATCAAACATGACGTGTAAGCTTAATTTGAGAGTATGCTTTCTATTTGATCGGTTTGATATTTGTGGTAATAATAAATAAAGATGGAGAAAGACGCGCCTGTACTGGCGGAGGGGCAGTCCTGTGCGTGGAGCCTGATGAAAGACTCTCCTGAATGAAAAGCGATCTGCAGTAGTAGTAGGCAGGGAAGAATGAGGCAGCCAGAGAAAAGCCCCTCCTTGGCTTTGCTGGAGATCCATACAAAAGAGGGATGGGGGCAGGGAGAAACAGGCTGACTCTCTGGAAAGAGTAATAAAACTGCAAGATTGGGGGGGTGCCGAGTTCCTTTGGGAGTCTTGATTGATTCCAGAGAATTGGACCCGGACCCACACGCAGAGAGTCTCACATTACTAATTGTGGGGTCCCCTTCCTCTGAAAATATCTGTTTATTCAGAACTAGGTCCTGGCTGTAGCTGCAACTTATCTCTGAGCTGTGGCCCAAACTCTGAGTTTCCATTTGTTTTGTTTGGTTTAAGGGGTCAAAAGTCTCTATTAACTGTGACATTACCTGCAAAGGTTCAGTCCATGTGTTTGTGCTGGTCTCTAGGCTTTTCTTTTTTTCTAAAATGCCTTAATAAGTAAGACTTTTGTAAACAACTCCCAGGCAGAGGAGTGTAAAATTCATTTAGGCACTATCTTATCTATGTAACCCTGCTGGAAAGGAATTGTGTGCTGATTGTCTCCCTGTGGACAGTGCAAACAACTTGCTGAAATGTGCAAACATTTGGCAATCCTACGCTCTTACCCAGCATTCTCAAGCCCCCACCCCTCACTGGAAGACCACCTGAAATGCAGACTTTCCAAACACGTGCTTTCTTTGGTGCATTTGTGGTCCTCCTTGTCAAATCTGCTGTTAAGAACATAATTCAGGGCTTGTTTGCTGTTTGGAGAGTGCTGGTGGTCTCGCATTCCAATACAAAGAGGAAAGTATTCCGTTGGCTTTATTTCTCAAAAAGTATCATCTGTTCATTATCTGTCTATAATCCAGTAAATAATGATTATTTTGACTCCATATATACCAGCATCTACATCCACATGTTGACATCATCTAGTGACGAATGGATAAAAGCCTCCTGCAGGCTCAGGCGCTGTGCAGAGTATGGGATTTACTGATCATTTATTTATGGCATTCAATCGCTTATGAGCTTCTAATGACCTTCATCCACTGAGGGATGGATAAAAAGCGCAGTTGGCCAAGTATGTGATTCATCTGTTTCACTAATGAACCCAGGCCAGTAGGGTTTGGTGCTCACTTCATCAACGTCAACTGCCCAACAATCTTGTGTGGAAAGAAACCCCGTTTTTTCACTGATTTGGAGCACCACCTGTTGATGACGCGCAATCTTGTTTGTTTGCTTATACTATGGTTCGGGAAAATACTGAATTCTGATTGGCTGCTGGGTGTGGATTAAAAAGTGATAATCCACAGTGATAATGCACACCTTAAAAATAAGTTCTGCTCACATAGCTTAAATATTCCATATCACAGTGCTGGCTTCTTTAAAACTAACTTTTGCTTCATCATTTGGACAAAAACAAGCGGTAAGAGGTGAACTTTCCCTCTGAAATGATGCTTTATTTAACTCATCGCAGCCATAAGCATACATATTGCTTTGCTTTGCCACTGCTGTTAAGGTCGGTGCCAGCTCAACCGGTTAAAATAGTGCGCTTTTTGTGAAAAAAGCAATCCAAACTGAAAAAAATAACAAGAATAAAGTACTAAAAACTGATTGAATATGTATTTCTTCTGTAAGTGAGCATGGTATAAGCGGGTTAATGTCCTTCAAAGTGTGCATTATCAGAAATTGATTCAGGCTTCCAAGGCATGCTGGGGCTGGGGATAGGCACAGGGGGACCCAGACTTGGGCCCGCTTGTTAAGGAGCAGGGTCTTGCTTAAAGACCCACATCGGATGTAGCTCATAGTGCCCCCTGGGAATCGACCAAGGGCTTAAATGAGTAAATATATAAAAACTCTCTTTCATAACCAAGCTAAACTGAAAGGAGTTATGAAAAAGTGGATATTCAATGGAATCGGAATTTATGGTAAATCCAGTCAAACCGTGATCTGTCACTTTGATTAAAAAACAAATGTTAGTTTTCAATGTAAATAACAACAATTTATGTCAAAGTTCCACCAGTTTGGAAATCCACGTGGCTTAAAAATCTATACTTATACCCAAAATCAACAGTTTTTAGTGTAAATTGGTAAAGAAATACATATTGCCAATATATTGACTTCAATTGGATGGAATCAAATTTTAAATCAAAACAGTTTTGATTTTGAATTTGAAATACTGGTCAGGAATACTGTTCAAGCCTAGACTGAAAGTAAATGTTGCACTTTTTCCTAAAAAAAATCTGTTTTGAAACTGTCAATAAATCCACTGTTTGAGCTTTCCAGAAAGCCTTTTTTTGGAATGAACTTTTAAAAAAAAATCTAGCATTAATGGGTCCAAAAAAAAAGGAAAACCATGTCGCACGTTTTGCAGTAAAACTGACATTTTGAAAGGTTTGCCTGTGATTTGGATGGAAATAGAAATGTCATTGTACAGCGGGAACATTTCGCTCTGACTGTTAGGAAAGACAGATTTTTTCCTTTTAAGCTAATCTGCCTCTCAGTGGAAAGCATGGGCTCCAAATAAATAGGTTTTTTTTGGGGGTGGGGGGGACCTTTCAATATGAAAACGTGGAAATAGATGTTCAACTTTTTCCAGATCACCATCATCATCCTCTGTGCAAGTCGGTTCTGCGTTCTTATTGGTCCAGGCGCAGCTCCTTTCAAAACGCCGGCTCCTCTGTGCTTCAGAGAGGCTCCTGCTGTGCTGAAAAAGATATCAGAGGTGCACTTTTCTATGTCAGTGTCAAATGTCGACAGGAAAGGAGGAATAAAAGGGCAACTTGCTCGGACTTTGAATAAAAAGAAAAAGTCTTTAGAAGCCATTGAGGCGTCTATAACGTCTCTTTGCGATGTCGCTCACAAGATCAACAGCAGCTGCATTTGAAGTAGAAGTAGCTGCAGCTTGTTCACATCAATACACGTTTTTCCTGTATATTTTATTGAAAAACGCAAGGGAAAAAGAAAGCTGTATTTATTAACCTCATTTCCTGTTCTGCTGTGATTATGTGATACTGGAGTTGAATAATGTCTGGGAGAGCAGAGGACTAACTGGAGTGATTAAGATTTTATCTATGTGGTCCATAAACAGATACTTTATTATCTCTTCTCTGATCAGTTTTGCTCTAAATAATTGAAAGCAAAATGCAAAAGCATAAAATTAAGGTATATAAAAGATTTCAACCCTTTAATTCAGCTGAGGTTCTTACTTCAAAACGCATCTGTTTTGGTTATTTAACTGTTATTTAACTGTCTGCTGTCTTTGGAAGCCTTGAATGCTTTTGCACAACCTCAGACAGAGAGCGCTGTGTCTTTACTTGCAGCTAATGTAGTGACCTCAGATCTCCTTAGATAGATCAGTGGAGGCTTTGCACGAGTCTGGGTTTTTGTGTACCTTTCAGAAGAAGTCAACGATCTGATATGAATGCTGAAACAATCTGAACATTGTGGGTTTCGGTAATAATTTGGTACTGGTTTCTAAAGTTAAAGTCACGGGCGGGAGATACTTGAGCTGTGACACATGAAAAGTTCAGCCTGGTTTGGTTTGATGAAGTTAAGCTGTAGGACCCGCGTCATGCTCTGGAGACCTAAACACGTCATGAGTGTGAGACACACACGCACACACACACACACACACACACACACACACACACACGCATGCACACTTTCACATACTTTCACCTACACAAGGCATGGTTAATTACTGACAGAAAACTGAATCAATTCTATTTTTAATCACAAGTTTTATTTAATTTTTGAATTCATGCATTTTGATTGAAAATTGATTTAGTTTTTAAATTGGCGTTGTTGTTCACCTCTTGTCATATCTCTTCAGCGTTTGGCACAGTTAATCAGCTTTTCCTGAGTTAAACAGGTGGTTTTGCAGAGGTTTTTACGCCGGACACCCTTCCTGACACAACCCTGTATTTTATCCGGACCATGGACCGGCACAGGGGGACCCAGACTTGGCCCCCCTTGTTAGGGAGTAGCGTAAAGGGAATCAAACCCTGATTTCCTATCTGCCAGTCCTGCACCAGCTGCTAGTCTACAAATTTATATCCCAAAACTTTATTGTTTGGTTATAAATAGAGTTTTAACCTAAGAGGTTATTAGAACTGGAAACAGGTGATTTTAAATTGTTCATATTTATATCAAAAACTAAAAGCAAAGCATTGTTTTTGTGTTTGTTTCTGATTGACAAAATTGTGGTTTCATTTAAAGTTTGGATCCAATTCTAGTGTCTAGTAAACCATTTTAAACATAAACTTGCATAACTGGTCATCCAAACTGAACAAATATGGGGACTTTTAGGCTTCGAATTTTTAGTGTTTACCTTAGAAAATGAACATCAAGCCTTTTTTTAAAGTCAATGCATTGATATTTTTAAATAAATGATTTTTTGCAGCTCAATTGGAACTGTTCAGATTGTTTTTTAAAACCTAATGGTGAATCAGATCCCACGACTAACTAGGTTGCATACCATCAACAGGTGGTGCTATAAATGACTACTTTCTAAATATACTGTATGTTTGTGTTTAGACAAAGTTTTTTGTCAACAGCTATTAGTAAAGTGAGCACAAAACCCTACTGGCTGAGGCTCATTAGTGAAATAGGAATCATGTACTTGGCCAACTGTGCTTTTTATCCATCCCTCAGTGGATGGAGGTCATTAGAAGCTCATAAGTGATTGAACGGCATAAATAAGTGATCAGTAAATAGCAGAGTCTGCACTGCAGCTCTCACATCATTAGTAATTTAAACTGAACAAAGGATGAATTTGATAGTGATAAAATTATAAATTCTTGCACTTTTTATGTTAAGGACAATGAAATCATAGATGTGAATAATGTTTATATCCTGTAAAGGTCGATTCCATGTTGACTGATAGTAGGGCTGCACAATATGAGGAAAACTCGCGATATGCAATTTCAGTTATCAATATTGCGATGACGATAAAACTTGCGATATATGAACAAATAAAAAATCAACCAGTCAAAATCAAACCTTACTTAAAAATGCATTTTCCATTATTAAATATCTCATTGTTTTTTATCTTTCCTGATCCATGTGGGATATACGTAGTTCTTGCATTTGTCATTCATCGATGTGCGCAGATGTCTGTCAAGGGTTTCAGTTGAAGGATCTTCACGTGAATTTGATTTTAGCTGCTCAAAATCTTTGGTTGGTTGAGAATTACGCCGTTAAAGCATCTTTAATGTAGTTTATACGCAATTATTACATAAATTGTATACAATTGCATGTGTTTTTGTGTGATTCACAGATTTTGTGGCGTTCCACAACCATTCCACGTATGTCCAACGGACTTCACGCATGTACCACCGATGTATAACTTTTATATCCTGTACACGGCTCACGTCACGCTTAAATTACGTCCTTGACTCATAGATCGATAATTAAGTGCTCATAACAGCGCATAATCACGCACGGGTTATGTTCTACGTTGGTTTACTCGTACTCCTTACGTGGTTTTAACGTTGTTAGTCTTTGATACATCTGTTAAAATTTCACGTAAAGACCACAACTTTTCTCAGTTTTTCCACATATATTCGCATATGACCAATTTGTAACCATGCAAGATGTGCAAAATGTACGTAGAAGCTGTGTGATACGACCTATGACGTATAAAAGCCCGTTCACACCGGGACGAATTTCGCCGGCGATTTTCGCCGACGTTTAACGCCTCGTGACTAAACAAAGGGCACCAATGAGAGTGTGCACACCGACGCGAAAAAACGCCACGCGTCAAAGCGTCAAAAAAAAAAACGCCTCGGGTTCGTTTTTTTTTTTTGACGCCTTGCGTCGAAATCTATTCGACCAATGAGAATGGCGCTTTTGCACACGTGTCTGGAGCTTCTGAAGTTACAGTAAAACACAACTTGGGGGCGCTCAAACACAAAACAGCCTTGCTGAGCACACATACCAGCGAAGAAGATGGACGCCGAGTTGCATCTACACAGCCGCGAAGAAATAATGACTGACATTCTAAAATATCCCCGAACCAAGCACCAGTTGGAGCAACTGCTGCCTGAAATATTCATGTTTTCTTTGTATGATTCTGACAAGTGCGTAAATATTTGCTCTCTTCTTCTGAGTGAAAAGCGACTTTAAGAAGGGCAGCGCCACCTTGTGTACAGGGGTATTTCTGTTTACATTAAGCGCCATCTAATGTCAGGGAATGAAATTGCATGTTCGCTCGGCTCATCATCAGCGAAAATCGCCTGGGTGTGAACACAAAAACGCTGGCGAATAACGCCTGGCGAATATTCGTCCCGGTGTGTACGGGCCTTAAGACGATGTTGTAAGACACTGAAGAGCATACTTCAACATAAGAGCACTGTACGCAAAATTAAAAAAAACTGCTTCTAAATGGCGCGACAGTGTTTATTGTTGGTGCCGAAGATAACATAATCATTGCATGGGGACACTGAACTCACACTGTTGTAACATTGAGCAAAAAAGTCACAGATGTGAGGCTACAATGGAGACAAATGACACCAGCAGACAGAGATTATCCTCATTTTGGAAAATCCACAAGCTAACAGTGTTTCAGCGCTACAGTCACCTGATGTGCCAGCTCACAGACGCTACAGACACCCAAAATAAAACCAGCAGTAATTAGTGTGTCTTCTGTATTGTATAATCTCTGCATGAAAGGGCCTATTCTCTGCTTTATTTATATTTTGCTGCGCTGCAGTCCCAGTTGGCCGTGTTCTTCGGGACAGAGAGGCCTTGTCCAGCCTTCTACAGGAAAATTATGGTCTCAAAGTTTTTGCGATGGACCGCTTGTCTTTTATAATTGCAGCAATGAGCAGTTGTATATTGATGTTGAGTTTAAGTAGTGTAATACAAAGACATATTTTGCTTGGCTTTGCTCTGAAGCAAAACCTGGGTTTGGTGGCGCTCCCAAAAGGATCTTTATACCAGCTCAGCAGGGAGGCGAGACTTTTTGCCTTCATAAAAAATGTTCCCCAAACTTCAGAATTTTTTTTTTTTGCAGAGCTCCTGCCGTGCCTCTCTGGGTCGGTAAAGGCAGTTTTACAGGATTATAATATACTGGATGTTCTGCTTGTCAAGTAATTCCAACCTGATGAACTGTGTTAAACATAAATGAGGCATATTATGTGCCAGGGCTCTGCATTAACAGCTCGTAAGGCTCCCACTGGTTTTATTTCAAATCAAAACTTAAAGCTGGCTTAACGGTCTTTGCCAGAAAAGCGCTTGTTTTTGCTAGAATTTCAATCAAATTTATTTGTCTGCTTGACATTTCATTTCTTAAATAAAGATAGGTTACTTTGCCAGGTAGAGTTTTCTACAGACTGGAGTGTTGTCTATAAAACTGGGTGAATGAAGCAGAACTATCTATACTGACCTGTTGTAACGACGCTTTGCAGTAGCTGGACTCTTCCTTAAGGCTGTGTCACACAACCACTACCTACATTTTCCTCATATGAAATCTTGGTCTTTTGAGAGACATGCTTGATTTACATAACTCATAAGTGTTTCTTGCAATCATCATTCGTCGACGTACACAGATGACCGCCAAAGGTTTTGGTCAACAGGTCTTTACGGGAATTCGCTTTTGAACTGTTCACGTTTTGTGTCTGTTGAGAATTACACAGTTTACACGTATTTTACGTAGTTTATACGCAATTACTACGTAAATCTTACGCAATTGTGCGTCATTTATGTGGTCATGGAAATTTGTGGCTTTCCATGACTGTTCAAAATATGTCTCACGTATGTACCACAGAGGTAAAACATTTATAACACGAATACGTCGCACATATCACGTACAAAATTATTTAACAGACTCACAAATCACTATTGAATTGCATATAAACAGCGCAATAATGACGCACGGTTAATTTTCTACATTGATTTATGTGTTCTTTGCATGGTTTAGTCATACTTGTATGGTTTTAATGTGATTCCTTCCTGATACATCTGTGAAAATTTCGCATAAAGACCACAACTTTTGTCACGTTTTCTATGTATATTTTAGGGTTGGGCGATGTCCCCTAAATTGGCCGTTGACGATGTTTGCTGTCAACCATCGGGATGGACGATGACATCGTCGGGGGGGGGTATTTTTGCATTTTTCGTTCTTATATAACTGCTATTCGTTATTTTGCTTTTTTCATTTTTTCATGGTTAATCCGCGGTGATCCAGTATAAACTGAGGGAAGTGACTTTAACAGAAAAAGTAACAAGCAAGATAGAAAAGAAGTAGTCCGCTCCCGCACTTAACTGGCGGAGTGGACCGGCGGAGTGCGGATTTACAGCTCTGTGTTTGATGGGGGGGGGGTACATGAGCGGTATGTGTGGGAGATTTAAGACTGCGATCCGTCCCGCAGCTCTAGGGGGACGAGCTATCAAACTCAGAACCGGGTCTAAAAGTGTGTCTGAGCACTGCTCAGATCGTCAGCAGACACACAGCGGTTTAAGCATCAAAGCAGAAATGTCGCTCAGTCCTTAGAAAACATTCAAACAATCACGTGGATTTGTGTTTCCAGTCGTGTCCCGACTAAATAAAGGCTGATGTTATTCACAGCATGCAGCGCCACCCAAAGCTAATGTTGTTAGCCCGTGTTAGCATACTGCTAATCCTGGCTACGTTCAGAAAAAGCACTGACCACACGGATTAAAATTCAAATGATGAGCGACCAGGTGTTTCATAATAACCGTAACATTATTAAATCACGTTTAGAAGATCATCTCGTATTTTACCGAGCTGACATGTCAATATATATAGCCGCTCGGCGCTGTTATCGTTTTGTATTGAATTGTTATATTGAATAAAGTTTGGAAAAAAAGCCGCTCGGGGGAAGTTGTATCCTCTTCCGGTTTTCAAACTGCGCATGTGCGAATACTGCGCATGTGCGAATGATTTATTCCGACCGAAATTGTGACCTTAGTGAACGTTTTTACATTCTGAAAACATTTTTCTGGGCCCATCTACACGGTTGGAGTCTAATCCGACCATTGATCCCATCAGGATATTTTGTACATGTAACCGCGGCTTATGGTGTCGACGCGCAACGTGGCGGGGGCGTGGCATCACGATGGTGGTCTCTCCATCGGGATGTCAGTCACCCATCACGATGGACGATGATATCGTCCATCGGCCCAACCCTAGTATATTTACATATGAACAATTTTCACCTGTACAGTATGCGCAAAATGTTCACAGTGGCTGTGTGACACGGCCACTGGGAACATCAATTATTCTTTTCTTCTCAATTTTTTAACTGTTTGCTCTTCCTTGAATTAAAAATGACGCCATCAGTTTGTCACTACGAAATCTGAGTCCCTAATTGGTCAAAGTTGGACCTTATTTAACTTTTAACGCGTGTTCAGCAGCCTTGCGAGAATTTGAACATGGAAGCCCGGAACACGCATTTGAGTGTGTTTACATAGACTTTTCATTGGAGGTGGTTATTGTTGCAGAGGGTGGGGTGAACGCTTTAGAAATCCCAGCTCTGCATGAAGGAGAAACCAGCTGATGCTTGAGCATTTAGTTGGGATTCCTCCTTGACTCCTATCTGTTGAAAAACAACCAGATGAGGCCTTATCAGGGCTCGACATAGCCATTTGTCCGCTGGCCCGGTCCTGTTTTTCGAGCAGTGCGGACCACAAGACTTTACTTTTCACTTGTCCGCTCGGGCCACTAAAATATTTAACGGTTTATATATTCTTCACCTTTTTCAATAAAGTAAATTTTGCGAAAACGTGTAGATTTACCTCTTCTTCATAATTTAGTTTTTCTGCTAGTCCTGTGTTCAGACTTCAAGGTTTTCTATGGGAAACCTTTGATCACTTCTCCTTCTCTCCTGCCTGCGCCCGCGCGGCTTTCACTGCCGAGCACCACGCGGCACGCGCTCACTACTTTTTTTTTTCAAACTTTATTGAATGTAACAATTCAATACAAAACAATGTTAAACAGCAACAATGAAGGCACAAGCCAGTGGGTTATTATTACATTTGATTATAAATCCGACACCGTCACTGAAGAGAGACTGAAGCATGTCAGAGGTGTGGAAGACATGGCAGGAATAGATAGGAATATGTTGGATGGAGTAGTGGGTATAATTAGTAGTATGGACAGCAAGATATTTAATGAATGCATTGAAGATGAAACTGTATCCACTAAGCTTTAAGCTGAATGTCAAAGAATCAAAGGCAACTCCAAATACCTGAATCTCAGACTCAAATGCAGTAGAATGTTAAACTACTTAATTTTGTTTTTCTTTACAACACTGTAAGCAGTAAGTATTTCTAGTTAGCTGAATGATCTCAGTTAGACCTGCACAATATGAGGAAAACTCGCGATATGCGATATCAGAGATTAAAATTGCGATAACGATATAATTTGCGGTATATAAACAAACAGCAAAATAACCAAATAACCATTCCCAGTTTAAAAATTATACTCCAAATGACCCACGTTGACATAGGTTACAAACATCTAACATAACGGTGCTCCATCTGATTGGTCAACAATGTGAAGGCGTCCATCCGATTGGTCAAATGCATTAAGGGATTTATTTGATTCGTTAAATGGTTCAAGCTGCCATTAGATTGTTTTAACACATTTAAGGTTTATGATTTATTGCGATATTTGCCGTTAGAAGCACCATGAAAACTTCTGAACTAGTGTTACCTACTACACTGCAGTGCTCTCTTCAAAACATCTGAAACAGACTAGAGCAGATTTAAGTTTGATATGGTCTATTTTCAGTCATTGAAAAGTGTAGAAATAAGTGATGTCACCAGAATGCACCAAATTGTACCATATTAAAAGTTTCCGGGGGGGCATGCCCCCGGACCCCCCTAAAGTTGCAAGCACCTGCGAAGCGGCGGGTCCCGCTATGCGCGGTGTCGGGCCAGTAACTTTCAGGCAGGGCCAGTAACTTTCAAAAACTACTGGCCCTGTGGGCCAGTGCAAATTTCTGGACTATGTCAACCCCTGCTTATGATAAACCCAGATTAGGATGGAGAGATTACATCTTTGGAGTAGCATAGAAAGGCTTTGATATCTTTAAGTCAAAGGCAAAGAAGCTCTTAACAGCTATACATCGATGTATATAAAGATTTCAAGATGGTCTTGATGTGTTTTGTTATGTTAAAGTGTTTGTTTGCGTTTTTTCAGAGTATTTGCCTTTAAGAAACAATTAGCTCTGGTTGTATCTTTAACACTGACTCTTTACTTGCTGAAAATCCTTCTGTTGAGAGTCAAATCTTAAGGACAAATCTTATGTATCTTATGTTAATCTTAGGATTTATACTGTAGTCTGAAGAATATGGTATATGAATAGTTAATCTGCCATTGACCCAAAACATGTTCATTGATATAAGAAGTTATTCAAGCTATTAAACACAGACATAATATTTAATGGGCTGCACTGCAGGGTAGTGGTTAGCACTCTGGCCTCACACTGAGAAGCACCTGGTTCAAATCCCAGCTGGGTTGTGTCTGCATGTTCTTCTCATGTTTGGGTTTTCTCCAGACTCCAAAGCTTCCTCCAGCAGTCTAAAGAAATGCTTAACAGGTTAATTGGTGACTCTAAATCTTCCTTTAGGTGTGAACGTGAGTGTGTGATGGACTTTGTTGTACCACGCCTTCACTCCTCAGTGGCGGGGGAGGCTCCAGCAACCTGCGATGCTGAACGGATGGATGAATAGTCTCTGCACGTCTTCAGTTACTTAAACTGAATTTGCAGGTAGTAAAGATTGTCTCCACGTGGAACTGTGTGAGATTTTTGCACCGCAGCCAGTTGTTCTTCGATGAACTAAGCCTTCATTCCCATTGGCGGCCGAGGTAAATTAGGAGAGACTAATGCCCCTCTTGAAAGATGGATTAATAACCTTCATTTGCTTGCACCATAGCTGTTGGGGGTCCAACACCCTGCAGTCCATAGACATGAATTTATTCTCTGCTGTCTTTTTGGAGGACGTCCAAGGTTTGATGAATTAACCTGAATGTATTCTCAGCTGGGCTTTTCTGGGAAAGGTGCATAAGGTAAAAATCCCACTGATTCATTAATCAATACATATCATGTAAAGCGTACATATTGTTATATTATTTCTCATATTTCTAACAGATCAGATGGTCTTCTTCAGATAATTTGTTTCTTTCCTTCTTTTTGGTTGAGACGTTGTACTCTTCCTTCACTACTCACTACTTAGTGCACTAAATATTGTGTTTGCCATTTTGTAGAGCTGTCCGAATCTACAATTCCAGTGCCCTAGAAATTGCCCAGAAGTGCGAAAAACCAGTGTGCATCAATGCTTGCTACAGTGGCGAATATAGACCACAATGCATTGCGTTTCAATGGCTTTTCATGAGAAAAAATGTAACATGAATCAGAACACAGTGGGTTCATGAATAGTATTCGTTAAATGTTCATATTTATTATGTTTCTACTTTGGGAAATTGGAGATTTCATATTTGGTGTTTAAAAAAAGAAATAAAAGTAATGAGCATGGTGGCCAAATTGCCTTAAAATCCAGGGCACTGGAAGTTCTGCACTATATATTCTTTTAGGGTTTAGGGAGTGAATTTAGACACAGCTTGAGTCGTTAGGTGTCACTCACTTGTGCACATGGTCTTCATTCAGTCAAAGCAATGCTTAATTTGCTGAAAGGGTGGGGTGGCAGGCAGTCACAGAGAGAGGACTGTGATCGCTGCTCTGGAGAACTGGCTGCCACCGTCTAGTAACCGGCTGCGGCTCTTGGCAGCCTCACACAAGGCTCTGTGTGTGTGTGTTTGCGTGTGTGTGTATCTTTGGGTGGGTGTTTGCAAAGGCGTATGCCAAGCCTCTGAGGTTAAAGGGCTGTTTTATCAAGAAAGTTCAGAGGTTTTTTTGTTGTTTGAACCAACTCTTGAGCAAAAAAAAAAAAAGAGCCAAGAGTCAACCTGCTTATACACTTTGATGATTTCATTCTGGCTGTTTGGACCATTGTGATGCCTGTGATTCAGCATCTGGGACAAAAAGAGGGCAAGGCTCTTTTTTTTTTTTTTTTTTTTTTTTTACTGTGAAAAGGCTTTATTTAGGAGAAAATTACAGATTTCCTCACAGCTGGGAGTTGTAAACTTCTGCGGCTTTGTCTTGTAAAAAAAACTTTGATTCCTAAAATTGTCCTGGTGAGAAGTTTTTCAAAAGTAGAAGAAACTCCTGATCTTTTTAATTTTAAACTGTTGAGTATTGATGACCCGTTCTAAACTTTGGTAACATGATCACTTTCTTCTTATGTTTCACCAAAAGTCTGCAGCAGATTTTTCTGAAGGTGCTGCCATTTCTTTAAGACTTGCTCTGCTTTTTTTTTTTATTTTAGGTGGAAACTGGTTTGTCTGCTTTGGAAACTATAGAAAGTCAATTCTGTGTGTTCAAAAGTCAACAAAAATGGAAGAAAGAACATTTTCTGTGTTCCACTCAGTACTTTTCCATGGCAGACTTTCAGCAGGATGATCTTTGAGTTTCAAACATCAAGTCTATAAACCCACTGAGCCTTAGAGTTAGGACAATTAAACAGCCTATATTAATTATGCATAGATCCAACTGGAGCTGTGTTTGGATTACACCTGCAGTTGTGATGACCTCTGGAAAAAAACGTCTCCTGGTATTAATCAATGTTTCTGCAGCGGAGTTCAAGCTGAAACGTCTCTTTGAAAAGTTTGGCATCAGATAGAAGCTCCTTTGTGCTGCGGGGAGCTCCCCTCTGCACGGACTTTACACCGTGTTATTGGAGCCACGTCCTCCTCGACTCTTAACTCATCTGATGCTAAAAGAGGTCAGGAGACGGAGCTGAAATGGTGAAAGTACTGCATAAATACACCCTCATGATGTCATGGAAATAACTATCTCCTTTGTTTCTCGATGCTTCGCAGAGGCATTAAAGAGATCCTCAGCAGCGTGTACGTGCAAGATGATGAGCCCCCCTAAATTTAAATTAAAGTTGAATTAAAATTAGGTTTTAAAGACACTGACTTTTTAGAATACTTTGAAGTTGAATTGGTAGACAGTGAAATGCAGTCCCACGCGACCAAATAGAAATAATCAAATTTCAAGCCTGAAGTGAGTCAAATGGGGGTTCGGCTTTTACAAGAGTGGTGACTAAAAGCTGATTGGTCAGGCAGAGATACTTGAATTCAGGAGTTTTTGCAGGCAAATTTGATTTTTAATCATTTTCAGCATTACAAATGAAAAATGTATGTACCGGAAGACAGAAACAACATGCCTCCTATTTTCACATTTATATATATATATATATAAATATATATATATTTATACAATTTCCAATTAATTTTTAATGAAGACCTCTTTTATGGTGTGTTATAAAGTACAATGTTAAACTAAAGGTTTGACATCACACCAGGTTGCAGCACAGAAACAGCAGTGTACTAGATTCATTCTAGTCATCAATGTGGTCTCACTTCACTTCTCTAATGGATTTAAATAAGAGTTCCATAGATGCTGTTTTGGTAAAAAAAATAAAAACAAAACAGACCTTGTATATCGGCCGACTGTCATGCGTCGGGGCCTTGGCGATGACCAGGCGTCAATCTGGCAATTCCGGCCGCTGCGTATAAATCCTGCTGTGGTTGGACCGTTCGTTTTATGCGCTGGGGCTTTGACCTTACTTGGCTTCTTGAGTGGCCTCTAGTCTAAAACTTATAAAGTGCCCCCTTTTTATCCCTTGTGCTATCCTAGGCATTTTAACATTGGGAGTTGGGGCATCTAGACCCACAAGACAGTGCTCTGAACCTTTTTTCTTCAATGATTTGTGATCTTCACTGGATGGATTACAGGAAATCTTTTCACCTTTATCCACCTTTCTCATGGTAGAGAGAACAAGTCAATTTAAGGGTGGGGTCATAGGATAACACAAGGATTATATGCACCTGGGCTACAGGGTGGCCGGTTGCTCTTGATATGGATGGTTGCCATCCGGAGACATTTACACATCATGCAATCAGAGCTACTGCTGGCCGGCAATCGTGCTGCCACCTACCCTTGGACCGCCCAGCTGTCCCCAGATTTTGTGGCGTCATCCCTACCTGACTGATGGCCGCTGTCTACATTCATGACCACACCAACGGTTTTCCAAAAAATTGGGCGACTGTGAGAAATGTTAAAGATTCTACCAATGCCTCCCCATCGCGTGGTGGCAATCGTATTTGTGACCATTGCATTAGAGTTTACATAAGATTTCCAACTAGTTTGCCTTTCATATGATTCCTGAGTACTGAGTGTCAACAGGAAAAGGCTTTGTGAGTTTCATACTGTCTTGGTAGAAATATAGCTCACAAATCATGGTTTCCCTGAATCCGTCTCTGGTTATGAGAACCATATTCATGGCTTCCATCAGTGCTCTCGGAGCCACCGGTCTGTAGGACAGTTGGTACCAGGCCACAACGAGAGAAAAAAGCCAGACAAACTACATTTTTGCTGTTGTATTTATAATCTAAAGAAGTTTAATTTTGGAAAACTGCTGGATTCTCCACCACATTTTGGACGCATGACAAGTCGCTCCGTCACGTGTGAAAAATCCATCCACTAATTTCTTAAAGCGGCTGTACTGGCCGCTAAATTTAAATCCCCATGCTAACAAAGTTAGCAAACAACATGCATATTTGAAGTTAGGGATCACTGCTTTATCTGGTTAGGACAGCATGTAAATGGAAAAAGCCATTTGTGTAAATACACATGATGTAACATGCAACATGCAGCTTCCAATACCTGTCTTGACTGTAGCCTTCGGACTGGAAAGCAGACTGGGAAACTACAGACCGCCCGAGACCATAAGTGCAGGGGAGAGTAATACATCCCATTAAGATTCCAAGCTTGTTTGTATTAGAGTTGCATATTATTCATCCCTTTTTAAAGTTGAAACCTTGCTTTGGCTCCACTCACCATCCACTAAAACCTGCAACAACACGGCTCTGGAGATGCCTTCAAATACAGCCGTGACCTTGGCCTGTTTGTTGTGATGATGGCCGGGGGGTGCTGAAGGAAAGGAGTCTTAAACACAGTCAGCTGAAGCTCGACGCCTGCGCCTGCGACAGGTCACTTAGCTGTGGCTTCCACGCAGCCAGCAGGGGATCACCTGCGAAGCCAAAGCAGGCGAGCAGCATTCCATCACAGGACCCCGAGACACAGATGTCATGCAAGACATGGGGGAGGTGGATGGGGGGAAAGGTGGGAGGGCCAGTGGTAGAGGGGTTTTTGGCATAGTGGGGCAGTAATGGGGTGGGATCGCAAGCCAGCTGCTACCCACAGTTAATGAGATATCCCATCAAGAAGACGGAGAGAAGAACATTAATGAGTACAGTTAAACCTGTCTGTTCATTTACACTCCCCCCCAATCATGTTAGGATTGGGTGTTTGACATAATTGCATACATGTTAAATTTTTTATCCCGCCCCCCAGCCACGCGCACTTAAAGAGTGTTGCAGACAGCAGCACTTATTTGGGTTATTGATGTGTAGCTCTGTAGCTATTACTCTCCTGAATACATGGCTGTCTCCTTTTTGGTGAGTCAGGTTTTAGTTTTTGAAACCTAAAAAAGCTTTCAAAAAATTCAAAGAAATGAGCTGTAAACTTTGTCAATAATTTGGACTCAAAACTTTGTTAATATTTATGCTAACTATTTTTTGGTTATAAATGTTCACTTGTTCAATCTGAGTTTAAACTTAAGACAAAGCATTTTTGACCTTGTATCTATGGAGATATTGCTGGCGACACCTAAATACTATGCTTTTTGAAATACTGTAACTCCTCGACCATTTGCATGATCAACGTGAATCAGGTGACTCTTACAAGCTATTTTTTCAAATCAGCTTTGCACTGATATGAAAATATGGGTGAATGGAAATACTTCTCTCTACTGATTTACGTTGATTGTCTAACCCAGGGCTGGGCTAACTTTTTAAATTGAGGGCCACATGTGGTTCTAAAATTTAATGGAAGGGCCCGACCAGGAGTGTTTTGAAAATCCACCTCATAAGAGAAAGAAATACCATGGAATCTGGATAATTCATGCTTATGTTTTGATTGAAAATTATACATTTACATACTTTTTCTTTTGTAAAAAAAAAAAATATATATATATATATATATGATGCTCCTCATAGAAAAATGTAAACTTAGAGCAATGCTGCGTTCATGTGGTGTTGGAATGAACAGAAAAATGACTCATTTTATGTGGCCCGCAAGAGCATAAACTTTTTAAATTTTCTAAAATAGAAATAAAAATCAATGTGTATTTATTCATATCTAGGGGGAATTAGACTTGAAATATATACAATAGGACTTAAACACTGTCCATATTACCTAACCTGACAGAATCAAAAAGTTATAACAAAAAAATAATGTTATTTAACATTAAGGAGTAGTTACATTTTTTTTAATTACATTTTGTTACATGTATAAGTTATATCTGGGCCTTTGAGGACAGCCACTATGCTGATGTGGCCCTCAGTGAAAATGAGTTTGACACCCCTGCCTTAAGCTGTCACAGTCTTGTGAGATATTATCATTTTTTGAACCGAACAATCACTGTGTCTCCAATAACAGTACCTGGAAATTACATTTAATGTTTTTCATCTAATAAACTGTGACTCTGTGTGTACTCTTTAACTTCTGTGTAATTGATAGCTGTGTAGAAATTCCTCTTCTGTTTCTGCACTTCTTACACCTGGAGGTGTCTAAATGAGTTGTGAGTGGAGAAGCGTGTCATTTAAGCTTTCTGGACACCTGCTGAACAAATTCACTCCAAGAGCACTCTTTTACTCCCGGAGCACACAGTCTGAGCAGGATCCTAAAATATGTCCTGCAGTCTGTCTGCCATATGGCATCTCATATTGTAGTGAAGTTTAGCAAGTCCAAATGAAAATTGCACCAAGAACATTTAATCAAGCAGGTGTGGAAGCTGCTTAATTCCAGTCATCTTTGGCTCCTCTCCCTGCTACATTTTCAGCACGAGGCAACCGGTCATTCAGCCGGAAGATACCAAGACTTTTTTTTTTTTTAAGCTCGGCACCAAGTTGCACACTTTTCTACCCCTTCAAAAGGAGATGTCAGAAGTGGTCTTGACTTCTAAAGGGCGGTGGTTTTATTAGCTGCACCAGCCTGTGGGGTGCTTTTTGTTGTGGAGTGACAGGGGACTTAATTATAAAGCTCTCCTGCTCAATCAACCCTGAATGATTGGACCCCTTCTTTCTCTTCTTTGTCCCTCTCTCATTCCCCCCACAGTGCCGCTACATTCCCAGCCTGGCGGGGCAGTGTCTTAGGGCCAGACCCATGTCACGCACCTCTTTTGGCCCCAAACAACGATGGTCAGAGAGGCTGATTCAAAGTGCTCCCAATTTTTGGTTGAAGCTTTTGCTTGACCAGAGCTACTTTTGTTAAATAATTTGGCCACATCCATATTATCAGCCTCTATTGTGCCCAGATTCTAGCTCCTTTAGCATTTTTCTTGTTTTTGCACACATGCTTCAAAATGGGGTGGTGGGGGGGTCAGTGTTCTTTCCTGGATAAAGGCCTTAAGTGAAGCGCTCAGAGAACATTCCTTTCGTGCTATGCTGAGGCTGAGTGTGGATTTTATGGGCTGTGTTTCTGCCAGTCTCACACATACCTGTGGTTCACGTGTGTGTTGTAGAAGCTTAACCCCTTCTCCTGTGTAAAATCTGAAATGGAACTGCTGGTTTCGCAGAGGCTGCACACATGCCTGCGCCTCAGAGGTGTATGCAAATAAACAGATGGGTTTTGGTTTATTATCTTTTGCCCAATCCTCTGTTTCATTTCAATGGCCTTGAATTGTCTACTGACACTTTTTTGTATTCATTTACCGTATGTTTCGCGTGATCAGGAATCATTTAGAGCATTCTCTTCAGTGTCATTTTCATGCAGAAAAATAGGAAATGACACTCTGTTGCACTAAATATCTCTGAACCTCCAGGAAAGACTGAGCATCTGGTATTTTTCTCAAAAGTAAACAGTATTTGCTTTGAGCTGTTATTTATAGCGGTGTTGTGTATTTTCAGCAGGAAACCTTGTCATCATTGTCATGTTTGCGGTTGATGGATTAGAATCACACATATTCAGGCCACATACCTGTTGTAAAATAGTGCAACCGGCTTTTTTAGTTAGGAATTTACATACAGGTGGGTGTTTAAACAGAAATCTAAAATAGTACTTATCTTAGCTTCATAGAATTTACAGGCTGCTTACTGCTGCCTCATTCCCTACAACATAAACAGGAACTCAGCCTCATCTGATGCTGTATTCAGTGGGTCTAGCTCTGCAATAAACACTGTTTGGCCTATTTAAAGCAACGTCCTGCATGAAAGATGAAAAAAGATGTCTTTCTACACATGCTTGCATTAAATTCAGGACTGCATTTTTCTATTTCAAAGCAAATTCCAGATTCTTCTTAGCTGTTCTTACTGATAATCTGATCTTCTGGGTTATAATAATTGCAACACAACCTTTTAATGCAAATAGTTCTTGGTTGGTGTGACACCAAAACTCAGTGGTTGTAGCTACAGGCAAGTTGAAGCTTCATGGGTTGAGTTGCTAACCCTACAACCCCACAGTAAAACCTGCCGATTTGGATAAAACTGCCTCCTACATGTAAACTAGCTATTTCAAATAAAACGATTTCTTTCACGTCCTCTCGTGATTTTTAATTGACCGCTGTGTTTTCATTAATGACAGAGGATTGACAGAAATCTGAAGGAAAACTTAACTGTCTGTTTTGTTTGTTGTGAATGGTGTATGCTTATATAGCGCTTTACTACCTTCTTGTGCTATATTTACCCCACCCTTGGTAAAGCACGTTAAAGCAGCCACCTCTAATGAAAAGTGCGTTTATGCACGTTTCGTCCTTCCGTGTTTATAACTCCTGCGTTGCTACAGAAGTTTCTACGACCATTTTTTTGCCCTTCTGGTGAACGGGGGTTAAAAATTAAACCAGATCAAACTTTACGATTCAGATACTCAGATTTGGTTGTGAAGTATGGATGGCATCCCTTTACATTCACGGAAGTGCCAACTGTTTGAAAATTGATCATAGAGGAGAAATGAAAAATTGCGCTTTGTGCCCAACTGGCATTATCTGACACCAAGTCTTTCATATATGTTCACATATATATAAATAGAGCTGTGAAAGAAAAAGTCTGGACCAGGATTCATGAGATTTGGAACCCTTGTGCTATCCTAGGCACTTTAACAGTGGGAGTTGGGTCATTTGGACCCCACAAGACAGTGCGCTGAACCCTTTTTTCTTCAATGATTTGTGGTCTTCACTGGTGTCCATGGAATACATGAAATATTCCTCATGGTAGGAATAACATGTCAATGTAAGGGTGGGGTCATAAGATAGCACAAGGGTTAAACGTGCATTACATGCCTGATGTGAACATTGCTTCAGAAAGACCAAAGGGCTTTACAGTCACAGTCTCATTCACACATGCACACAGACATTGACACACTGATGACACCAACGTTCAGCCGCCAGAAGCAAAGTGGGGTTCAATCTCTTGCCCAAGGACACTTTGACATATGGGTGGGAAGCGCGGGAAACAAACAATCTTCTGATAAGGGGTTGATCCCCCTAAATACTATGCTTTTTGTATATTAATATTTCTGTTTCTTTTAGATCACCAAAAATATATTTAATTTAGTCTATTAATAAAATGCAGTCAAGTCAGTTTGGCCTTACTGAAACGATCTGAACTTAATTGTATTTCAGCAAGCAGAATGAATGAAAACACATCTCGATTGGATGTTTCTTGGTTTTGTAAGTGCCTTAAGGCTGCCACGGTTTTGAATTGTTCTCCAAATCAACAGAATTTAATAAAAAAAAACATGTTAAGTAAATTTGGTGCATTAATACCTCACATAGCTACAATCTTCTCATTGTAGATTAAAATTGTTAGCATCTTAAAGCATCTGTGTTGTGGGCCTTCTGGTTAGCGCGTCCACAGTTTGCATAGATAAGATTTCCTGAAGGGAAACAATTGTGTGAAATTCAGGAAGCCATTAGGGAGCCAAGGACTCATGTCTCTCCCTGCTGAGTAAATAGTGTTTGGGCCTCCCACCATTTCATCCACTTTTGAATGAGTCCAGCACTTGTAACAATAAAGGCAGGAAATGAACTGTAGTCGGGCGGGAGCGCGCAGGATGCTCATTGTCTTCCTAATTGAACAAACTAGGTTGGGGTGATGAAAGCAGACTTTTCTCTGGGTTAGACAAAAATAGCTCTAAGGTAACTAATACAGTGTGTGTGGTCAGAAAAGGAAGACAGCTAATGAGGAAGGGCTTCTTTTTTTATGCATACAGTTAGATCTTTTGAGGTTTCTGCAGGTCTGTCTTTACTGACCCAGTTTGTGAGTAACGGGAGACCTCTTGAACATTTGTGAATCTTCAGTGTAGACTGACTATTTATCCTTTGTCAGAACCGGGTATGTGTTGTGCGTTCAAGAATGCACTGATAATGCCTTCTTGAATGCACTTTTACTATATGGTAATCACACTGGACTGTCACTACCCGATGCTAGCGCATGTTCGCCACCTATAGTTGGAAGAAGCTTGATGAGAAAGTCCAAAGCGTAGAAAATCTAGCAAATCTCACTCCAGGCTTTTTCTTTCACAGCTCGATTCTGATTATGAAAGACTTGGTGTCATAGAATTCCAGCTAGGCACCAATCGCAATTAATAGGCTAATTTTTCTTTAATAATAAATTTTCAGCTGGTTGGCACTTTCGTTAATTAAAAAGGATGCTACCCATACATCATTACCAAATCCGAGTCCCTAACTGGTCAAAGTTAAACTGGGTTAACTTTCAACGATCGTTCAATGGCCATGGGTTTTATGCATAGAGCCTGAAAACCGACTTAAAAATGTGTGTAACAACGCATGAATACAAGAGTTTTGAACGTGGAAGCCCGAAACGCATAGACTTTTCATGAAAACGCATGTTCCCGAGGGCAGTGTGACCGTAGCATTAAATGCTGCAGATCGCAGTTAGATAAAGGTATGAGACATGGGTAAATATAAAATATTTACTTGTTGCACGAACTCAATGAAAGCTCTCCCAGCTGATCTGTTTATGATTTGCTGACTCCACCTGGTTGCAACATTTGTTCTGGAATGCAGATATGAGTGGGAGTCAGACGGTGCTGTTGGAGTTGTCACCTGAGAAGCCCTACAGGAAAACTTGTTTTGTCCTTGAGTACGGAGCAAAGCATATTGAGCTGGCATTCAAAGTCAGGATTGAGATTATGTGGAGTGCAGATCCCATTTTTCATTAAACATACATGTTTTATCTCCCAGCATTTTGTTAAACGTATCAAGTTTCATAAATAAACATGCGGTATTATTGCTGAATAAAGGATCAGTGGCTATTTGTCCCACTTTTTATACTTGGTGTAATAGATATTTGGTTTAGACCAAGATTAACTGACAGTTAAGAAGGTTAGCACAGGGGATTTTGCCAGATTAATTCCAAGAGTCCAATCTGAGAAGTCTGGCTGATTTACCCTAAGCGTCTACAATACCTGGGATTTACTAACATATGAAAAGAAAATTAGATCAGAGAAGCAAATAAATCCTGCAGCAAAGAAAATGAGATGCATGCCTGGCAATGTCAGTCACCAGCTGCTCGTGTCCTAATTTCCAATAAATTGATTTTGGATGCTCAGGTGATAAAAGAATGGGCTGTCCTTCAGAGAGGAGTCAGTGGGGATGCACATGCCTGGTATCAACTATTTCTTCCTAATTTTAAACACTCAAGCCTCTTTTCCTTACAGCATTTGGAAGTAGACGTTTTATTCGGGACATGTATTGTTTTTGCCTACAACTGTCTTTACATTGCGTCCACTCCCTGCCATATAGGTTCCCCGCATCCCAGTAAATTCACAAGCAACTAATTTAGCTGTAAAGTGATTTAGCATCTGTCCTTTATTGGACCCCAGTGAGGCACAACTACCACCGCCTTCCTGCCCACAGCCGCCTTCGCCTGTGGCTTCAACCGTGCCTTTTGAATTTCAATCAGCCCTAGATGTGTTATTGTGTGAATTCGAGGGGGTTGGGTCAGACAGGATGTTGGCTGTAGTAGCTTGTTCTGTACGTCAATGAAATATTCAGTGTGACCAATGAGCAACTCAGTAGACTAGTTGATGTGTTCTCAGGGGGCACTGGGCTCTAAGTGCTGCCTGTGGGGCAGACCCTGCCCTCCACTCTCCAAAAACTACCCTAGCCTACCTCTACGTCCTCTTCTCAATGCGAACACAGGCAATGCAATCAATAACTGCCTTACCGTCCTTCTCCCTCCACCCTCCTACAACACCTCTTCTGGTCAGCCGCTCCCCGCTTGCCATTTGTCAACACTGTGTTTGATGTTGGCCTCATCATTCTTTGTCAGCCCTCTCAGCACCACTATGTGTGTAATTGTGTTAGATTTGTCATGGTGGCTGGGTGATCTGGTCTGGCCCTGCTGGCTTTGGACCAAACAGATTTATTTCATGTACGTGTGAGACTGAGCTTATGCATATTCTATGATAGTGTTTCTATTGGGGTTCAGTGGATTCTTCTTTTATGCTGAAAAGAACATTTTAGTTTTTCAGAGTTCCATTGTTCTCAACACCTTTGTCTCGTTACTAGGCAGTGAACACACGTGATCATTAAAATCAAACCTCACAGCAGGCTGTAGGAGTGCAAGGACAGAAGCCCAGCTGCCCCCGAAATTACCCATAAGGGCCTTATGCAAGAAAGCAATCAGTAGGACTGGATATTATGCTACCTAGTCACTAGAGTGAAGTGTCTGTCATATCTGAGTGAACTCATATCTGAATGAAGCCAGTAATTTTCTAGTGAATTCACAATGAATGAGTATGCATGATGGTTCAGTAATGCCAATTGAGCAGAATGGGACATAGACTGACATAAGAAGGTGGGTAAGGCGTGCCAGTAAGCTTCTGTAGAGGTTTTGATTTGATTTGATTTGAAATGGTTTATTTCAAGCAATTAAGTAGAAATAATACACAACAAATATAAACATCAGTTATACATTCATACAGTAACTAATCAAACTTAGGATAATTAGACATATTAATAAATATTGCTTGAAAGGGAGTGGGAGGAAGCGAACTTATATAATCCCACCCCGATTTTACTGTAACCATTTTATTACATGATTTATCAATATCCGGTTCCCAGTGTTTATCAGACAGAATTAAAAATCATAAGATATCGATACCCGGAACCGGAAAAAAGGTCTAAATGGGGAAATTCCAGGACTAGATATATTTATTGGCAAACTGTAGAGCTAAAAATGCAAAACAAGTTAAAAAATGGCCAAAATCATGAGTGAGTCACCCAATAACAGCCAAAACCTTTTTACAGTAAACCAACTGTTTAACAAATTCTGTGATATCAGGCAAATATGAATTATTTTTATTTGTTTTGAACAATATACTTGGGTCATTTTTGTGATTGATCTTTAATTCCTTTGCAAAGTGACCATAAAACCTGTTAAAACATTAACCAGTTTCACATTCTTCTATAAACTGTATTTGCTACAATTTATTTTATTATGAGAAATGCTGTGGCCGTACTAGTTACTAGGGATGCAACAATTTACTTTTCCCACAATTCAGTTCAAACCTCGATTTTTTTTTTTTTTTGTGACAGTTTTGCATCGTTTTAATATATGATTTGTGTATTACAAAAATAATACAAAAAACAAAAAATTCGGAAAAATCCTTTTTTCAATTTCTTAATAAGCAAGTAATGAAGAAGAACCTTTCAGTTGACTCATACTAAACCAGTGTCACTTCATAAAACAATAAGTGAAACATATTTCTTAAATCTAGCATAACAACTGTTTGACACTTTCAGTGTAAAACTACTTTTAATGGTGTAACATATGGTTTGGTTTTTGATTGAGAATTATGTTATCCCTACTTTTTACTGTTGCATTTTTCCAGTTTTACCCTCTTTTCTTTCTGTAAAAATCCTAGGCACTTTACCATTGGGAGTTGGGTCATCTAGACCCCACAAGACAGTGTACTAAACCTTTTTCTTAAATGATTTGTGATCTTCACTGGGTTCCATGGGTTACATGAAATCCTGTTCACCTTTATCCACCTTTGTAATGCTAGGGATAACACATCAATGTAAGGATAGGGTCATCTGGAGCCCATAGGATAAGGATAGGATAGGTTAACTTAACTAGAACAGGTTTCCTTACTATTGGTGAAAAAGGGCAAACAGCATTTTGGAGATTTTCTAAAATATTTTTTAATTAAATCTTGTTACAGGGCTTTTAATGCCATTCTTTAAAAACAAATCAAAAGAAAGATAACTTTTTAAATGAAAGCTGAATTTTAATAAATTCTTAATTCACTCAACAATTGTGAGAATTGTGGGACAAATTGAGTGCAAGGGTTGGCTACACACAAAGGCATACTGTGACTGTAGGGGGACAAAAAATAGAATTTGACACAAAGAATGTTGCATGGGCAGCAGGCAGAGTGACAAATGTTTAAATTATTTGTGCAGCATTTATGTATCATATATGACACATGGAATCATCTGCTCAAAATGTTCTAGGAGATGAAGTGACAGCTGTACAATAATATTCCAAGTAAAACATCTGCAGAGTCTTACATCGGAGTAAATGGGCACTATTTTGTTTGTGTAAGTAGCCCCTAGTAGTTAGTTGGTTGTTTCCAGTTATTTTGTCTTTTAATGAACTTCAATCTAGAAGTCTAAACAGGTGCGAGATCCTATCTTAATGTATCTATGTAAGGGTTAATGGCAGACAGAGTGTGCATTATCACTTTTTAACGCACGCTGTGGAAGCGAGTCGGACGGTTTCTTCCACGAAATGCATTAAAAAAGTGATAATGCACACTTCGATGGCCATTAACCCGCTTATACCATCACAAGAAATAAATATTAACCAGTTTTTAGTCCTTAATTCTTGTTTTTTTTTCCCATTTGGATCGCTTTTTTCCCGAAAAAAGGGGACTGTTTGTTACATGGTGCGGCGCGTTGTCACGCGGAGGAAAGTGTCTTCTTCTATTGGCTTTGCAATGATTGTATTTATTCTATATATTGAATATATTATATATAGAGAGAGAGAGAGAGAGAGAGAGAGAGAGAGAGAGAGAGAGAGAGAGAGGAGAGAGAGAGAGAGAGGAGAGAGAGAGAGAGAGAGAGAGAGAGAGAGAGAGAGAGAGAGAGAGAGAGAGAGAGAGAGAGAGAGAGAGAGAGAGAGAGAGAGAGAGAGAGAGAGAGAGAGAGAGAGAGAGAGAATATATATATATATTCTATATATATTCCATTTTGAAACAATTTTATAATGGTTTAGATTGATTTGATAAACAACTTCTCAAAGACAGATTGATCTGGTTGGATCGTAGTAATATAAATCGATTCATTGATTAAGTACATTAATTGTTACAACTCTATAAAACCATGATTTTTCCTCCCCGAGATGGCGCACATTTTTTTGGTAAACAGCTTTAGTGTTTGAACAACTTGTGCTTTTGTCAGATCTGAGCATCAAAAGAGCTTTTTCTACTAAAACTACGTATATCATTATTTCCAGTTTGGGACTCTTTGTTAAGTGTGTGTAAATATCTTCTCAGACCAAGCCATGCCTTGTTTTTTAGAGACTGTAGAAGGATTGAACTGACAAAAGGGGGCTGGGACAGGAGAAAGGGGAACCAAGGAGACTGAAGAGGTGGAGCGGGAGAGAATCCGTCTGCCTCAATTATGCACACACCAAAAAACCCTGATGGCCACATTAGATCTCTTTCTCTGTACACCAATCTATCATTAATAATACATTCAGCTCCCTTTGCTAGTTTTCTTTGGGGGCCCCCTCCCCCCAAACATTGGCCCTTAAGGCGTCTACCCCTTTTTCACCCCGTTTCCCGGCCCCTCTATCCAGTCCCTCTCTGCTTGCTGTCTCTCCCTCCCCCTCACTGTTTCATCTGTGAGACAGGAGCCATGGCAGGTGTGCATATTTCATCCTGGCGCTAGCTGCACAGTCTGAAGTACCCAAACAGCCATCATCAAACAGACGAATCCACCTGCCTGCAGAGACGGAGCGCTGTTGAGGAGTCGAGTGTTTGCTTTTGTAGCGGCTGCCGCTATCTTGATTCGGATTAGGACACTTACGTGTTATATTTATCCTGACAGAAACCCAGAGACAATGACAAATGAATGACACGTCTGGTCTTTCGAGACTCGACATGAAATGAATTGCACGTAAGCTATCTTTGACACTCATCTGCATCTAGAGGGAAAAGTCTTGTTTTATTAATTCTTCTGTTTGTTGTGTCAGCATTGCATAATTTGATCCCCAGAAACAAGCTTCTCAATCTTTAAAGCTCTCTGCTCTGTCTACTTTATACAGATGAAATGTAAAAACTCTATAGTTAATCATTCATTTTGCGTAAATAGGTAAGAGAAACCCTTCCAAAAGAAAAAGAAAAACGGTTTACATCAAGAAAAATCAGGAAGGAGGGATTCAAGTTTGGCTGTGCTGACAGCTGTTATAACTTTAACCTATATAACCAATTGCATCATATTTGATTTACACATTTCTGAGACCCCTTGATCCAAACTATTCTTAAAAACTCCACAGAATATAAAGTGGTCCATGTTTTCTGCTCTGTAGGTCATTATCACTCCACTAGGGGCAGTAGGAGGGCTTTTCCTGTTCATATCAAAATGACAGCCTCTGTGAAATCGCAAAAACACTTTGCGGGAAAGGTTTTGTTAATTTTTTAAAACTTGATGGTGAAAATAACTCACCTGTTTTTATTCATTTTTTTAAATGACGACTCGCTGTATTAAAAATGCTAAATATGTTGATAATTAGTACTTTATGATACAGTAACACCATGTTAAAAATGTGTGGATCGAATTTAAGACAGTGGGTAAATAAAATGCTTATGTCCTGAACACTGAACAGATCTTGATTGCACAAAAAGTTAAATCTTTTGATGTCGTGGGCTTTGTAAAGTTAACATTCCTTTTATTAGTGTTTTCCTTTTTTATATAGTCTATAAGCCATGCTACACAGAGGCAGTCTACTTTAAGTCAGTTCTATGTGAAATGAGGAGTTTTTACATTTTGGTAAATGTAGTAACAAGATGAAAGTGTTTTTTAAATATTTCAGATGATGAGCTTATGATTCTTCCTAGTTCATGTTAAAAACTCCTTTAGATGATCATTACTTTCACTGGAATTTTGGTCAATCTGGTGTAAAAGAAACTGAAAGTTTAAACTTTTTTTTTTCTTCAAATCAAACCAAACCGACAGCACTATCCTGGTCTGACAGCTCCCTCACTATGCGTACAACCGGCCATGAATTAGTCTTTCCCTACAAGTTCTTCCAAGGTGGCATTTGTTGATAAATGGTATTTTACAGTAACCTGAGCTAGAGTAGAATTTTGTGCGGCCTCCATTATGTCCCCCTTTTTTGCAGATCAAGTTGTGCTTACCTGCTGGTACAGATCCTCTCAGTGCAGTTTCGTCTTATCTGTTCTCAGCAGTTTGAGTTTTTCCCATTTCTGGTTACTCTTCAAAAAAACAGTTTCTTTGATATCATTGTGGGTTCTGAGTTTCTGTTACAGGTATTCTAACCACTTACTAAGACACCACAAGACCTTAAGGCCTGAATTTGGGTCAGTTTGGATCAGCTGTCATAGATTGTGACAAGTGACGAAAAAAAAATCTATCTTGCTGACTGACTGACTGACTTTATAATACTTAAAGAGTGGAAATCATATTTTCTACTTACTGCAGGATTATCCTCATCTTCTCTACTCATACGCATCTTATGCTGGGATTGTCGTTGCACATTAAACCACTACAGGCTGTAATGACGCTGAGTGACATGATTCCTTCTGAAGCCTCAGTCGGGGGTCTCTCACTTGCATTCACTCAAACCTCAATATGTCTGCATAAAACCCCCTCATTTGAGCATTCTGTGTACAAACAGTTCTTCGCATGCTCTGGAATAATTGCTGTTTTTCCCCAAATGAGGTTCTCAGTAATCGAGTGGAGACCAATCCTCTGTGTATCTGTGAGATTAATACATTTGTGTACAAACACGCTCTAAAGATAGAGCACAGCAGTCGGAAGGCCAGACGTAGGGAGCAGCACTGCCTGTTGGAGTTTGCTCGTCTTTTCCTCCCGAGAGTAACCCCCCCCATCCCACCCGAGGCGATCTGTCTTCTTGTCATTCGATTGATCCTAACCAATGCTCATTAATATGAGGAAACGGCTGTTGAGCCTGAGGTGTAAAGCCAATGGTGGTTGTTTGAAATAAAGAATGAAATGAAAGATTTGATTCATTTAGGCTTTTCGAAAATGTCGGGGGGCTTCATGAACCAATGTGTAAATAAAATTGCAATATCATCTCACAGTGACCCATGATACCCAAGACCTTTGACCTTCTATGACGGTTTTATTGAAACACGGGATTTTAAGCCCTTAGCAGCAAGTGGCCTTGCTGAACTGAAGTCAGCATTAAATCACTTCGTGAATTTAAGCTTGCTTTCTAGTTGGAGATGCTTTCCCTGTATACAAGACAGGAACGGCCTGTAGTCAGATTATAATTAAATGTTTCAAGTCCACTCAAATTTATGATTGTTGCTCTTTTCTTGTTTTCCCCAGCCCCTGCTGTATTTTAATTTTCACTTCATTTACATTCATATTGAATTTGTTGTCTTCCATGTGCTCCACGTTGTCATGGGATACCGGCCAGGCTCATCATTTCCTTTCCTGAGACAGCTGTGCACATTCAAATGTGTGGCTCTAGTTTGTGTTTCTTGGGAGATAAGGAGCGGAGAACTCCCTCCCCAGGCTAATGGTAAATACTTGATAAAATCAGTGTTAGCATTTTCAATTTCAGTCTGACAACACTAAGGCGCCAACTTTATGAAATTGCACCAACATTCTTAATTGTAAAATTTCTGGAGCTAAGTGGTGCAAAAAATGTGCAGCTTGATCTGCTGAAGTGCCACACTAATGGTGGACACTGGGTAAACTGCATATCTGCCTTGGAGTACTGCTGACCCCAAATTTTTGGTTACTATAGTGGGAAAGGTCCAATCCATGCTCTGGCATGGTTAAGTCGCCATGTTGTGTTGCAGATTTAAAGAAGTGGACCAGAATATGCTTTGGACAATTCTAGAATTGAATGGATCTACTGTGATCTCAAAGTCTATGAGGGCGATTCTTCCAAACTCCCATGGCAACTCCATTGTCAGGGTTCAAATGCTCAGAATTATCTAATTCAATCAAATTAATTATTTATCAAATCTATGGAATGATTTTCTTTCAAAGCAATTTTCTACTAATTTTTCTACCTAGCCTTTCAAAATAAAGCTAGTAGTGTAAAAAGAATCAAAGCAACAATTATAAGTTACATTATTTCAACAAAAGACCAATCCCCCCCCCCAAAAAAAATCATGTTTTTGGTGTTTTTAACATGTTCTTGTTTCATTGGTCTCATAATGGAAGATATAAATGAACAGAATGAAGTTTAAACTTGCTTTTCTGAGTATTTCTTTATTCAAATCATTGTGATTTATTCAAATCATTGTGAATTAGAAGCAGATGAAAAAATACAGTTTTATATATATACATATAAATACGTAAAAGCTTGTGTGATGTAGAACCTACGATAGCAAGCCACAAACTTCCTGCTCTGCTCAATTCTGAAGCATCCACTTGCAGACAAATAGATCCTAGTTTTAGTCATTCAAGCTGAGTTCTGGCTCAAAACTTGTATGGCTGGATAGTTCCGAAATTGCTCACCATTTTTGTTGCACCAGTTTTGTTGGGTTGGGGGTATGAGGGGCTGGAAGCTAGTGGGAGAGTGTCTAAACAGATGGGAAGTAGCATTCGGCTTACTCTGCACCAATGGTTCTGACTCAGAGGTGAATTTCTAATGATCTCCTGCCGCTGTGCAGAAACTATGACCTAGAAATTGACACAGGTTTTTTTTAATTTTTATTTTGGCTAAAAAGTGCTTAATCATAATTAAAAGATCCCCAGGAATGATTTAAAAATAGATCAAAAGATGATCGGAGTGGGACTTTAAAAAGATCAGTATTGCAGTATAAATTTCAATTCAAGGCATTTTGGAAAAGGAGGATTTATTAAATTTAAAATGTCTTTCTACTTTGGTTCTTCTTACCCCTCCCACAAACCCCCAGGGCTAAAGAATCAAACTGATATCCTTCTTTCAGCCATCTGAGCTGAAAACAACACTCACTTTCAACTAAAGGTGAGAATTCCTGTCATTGGTGTCCAAGTCTGACATAAGCTTGGAAAATCCTCTAAGCGAGTCATGTCCAGCAATTTACAACAAAGCTTTTCTTTATTACGGCATAAAGGCCTGTTCACACCGGGACGAATTTCGCCGGCGATTTTCGCCGACGTTTAACGCCTCGTGACTAAACAAAGGGCCCCAATGAGAGTGTGCACACCGACGCGAAAAAACGCCAGGCGTTAAAGCGTCAAAAAAAAAAAACGCCTCGGGTTCGTTTTTTTTTTTCGACGCGTCGCGTCGAAATCTACTCGACCAATGAGAACGGCGCTTTTGCTCACGTGTCTGGAGCTTCTGAAGTTACAGTAAAACACAACTTGGGGGCGCTCAAACACAAAACTGCCTTGCTGAGCACACATACCAGCGAAGAAGATAGACGCCAAGTAGCGTCTACACAGCCGCGAAGCAATAATGACGGACATTCTAAAACATCCCCGAACCAAGCACCAGTTGGAGCTACTGGTGCTTGAAATATTCATGTTTTCTTTGTATTATTCTGACAAGCGCGTAAATACTTGCTCTCTTCTTCTGAGTGAAAAGCGACTTTAAGAAGCGTAAAGTTGCGCAGCGCCACCTTGTGTACAGGAGTATTTCTGTTTTACATTAAGCGCCATCTAATGTCAGGGAATGAAATTGCATGTTCACTCCACTCATCGTCAGCGAAAATCGCCTGGGTGTGAACACAAAAAACGCTGGCGAAAAACGCTGGCGAATAACGCCTGGCGAATATTCGTCCCGGTGTGTACGGGCCTTAAGAAGATCTCACAGTTTACCCAGTGTCGTAGACGTTTTTGTTAATCAAGACCATTGTGATGCGCCACAGAAACTGTCCAATATTAGGCATTGAGGCTTAGTCAAGTGGCACAAGAAGAAAATGGGTTAGGCCACCTTCCAATCATTATACATCATCTATGTCCTGGTAGAAGGCCTGTAGCCACTCAGCTACAGGTCACCATGGAGACCTAGGAAAGGGAGCGTAGTGTGGGATGGGGGGTTGGAGGCTGTGGAGTGATGAAGACAACCATTAGCAGCCCATTCCATGGTAATTAATGATCATCCCACTGGCTTGAAATCAGGCCCAGGGGGGAAAACAGACACAAGTCTCACACTCTGAGTGCAAACGGCAAAGAGAAAAGAAAACATGTCTAACTAGAGAGTTTAGGTGTTATTTGTCAATCCTGGAAAATGATGGCAAGTCCTCTTGACAGGCGGTGATGATATACAAGGAGAGAAGTAATATATGGGAAAATGATTTATAGTCTGCATGGATGGGATAGCTGTTGGAGGGAAACAATACTTTTACATTTGCATTCCACTACACACAAGAAAGCCTCCTGTTTTGCAAGGGCTAAAGAGTTCTCAAGAAAAATGAACATAGCCCTTTTATTTTACCCTTTTCCCACTCTCGAACACCTCAACGGGTGTCTGTCTACATGCTTGGAAATCACTTGTCTAATCAAGTTATGGGAGCTGTTCAGACTGAAAATACGGAGCTCACATTATTGGGTTTGTAATCAAATCTTAGATCTGCTTGCCTTGAGGAGATTTTGAGGGAGCCATCAAGCCAGCCAGCATATCAGTCAACCACAGAAGCTCTGAAGTACTGGCAGACCAAAGCACCCACCTTCCCTCCTGTGCCCCCAAGCAGATAGCTGCTTCCCTTCCCCAGATGCTCTTAAATGCAGAGACAAAAGCAATTCTGTGGCCAAATAAAAATGCAAACCAGTCCCAAATGGTTACTTGTGTTTGAGTACACTAAAGAGAAAATCTAAGATACTCAGGACGACACACACACATAGAACAATTGGTTGAAGACTGAAAAAGTGCCATATTTTCCACACCGAAATATAAGTAGCAGGAGCCAAAGAAATGCACAATAAAAGAACAAACAAATATAAGTTGCTTCTGAAAATAAGTCGCACCTCTGGCCAAACTAAAAAAAAAACAAAACATGACTTGTACTCAGAAAAATATGGTACTAATTAGACTATGGTCGCTCTTACATTTGTTTGCATAGTCTTTATGGACATCAGACCCAAATCTCACACACTGACAAATTGAGAATTATGAAAAAAACTTCAATGACATTTTTGTGAGGTAGAGATAAGCAGTTTTATTCAAATTCACAAATTGTCCTGTAAAGAGCATGCAAAAACTGCAAGGCATGCAGTGAAATTGGATAATGTAATTAGTTTTTCTAATTGCCCCATTAGGTTCTGTGTTGTGTGCACGCATACATTTCTTGCCTACATGTTCTAGTTTCTGTTTAACTTTCTAACATTAATAATTAAGAAGGATGGCGTCTTTGCAATGTTTAGGTAGCTTTGGGGATTTCTTCACTTCTTGTCACTTAACATTAAAGATACAAATGATCAGTCCGGAGCAGCTTGAACTGGCTATTAAACAGCTGCCACTGCTAGCTCATACATACACATCACATGGCTTTTAAAAAAGTGCAGTTCTTTAAAGTCACACTTCTGGAATGTGTATGTGTTAGACTAAAATCAAATTTTGCAGAAAAATATAGACAATAGAACTTGCAACAGCGTTCACACCAACAGTTGAGGGTGTGGTCTTCTACCCGAAATGTTCTCAAATTGAAGTTTAACCCTTTAACACTCTTTGGGCCACCATAGCTCTTCAACCGTTTACCCGTTTAATGCAATTCCAATTAATTCTGAAGCAGAGAAAATCAGCCTTGCGCTGATGTGCAACACTTTTCAGTAGTGAAGAATTTATGCAATTGACGTAAATAAGCTACTTCTGGAACTTTGCAAAAAATCCTCTTTTTTCCATGTCACTATCAGCTACGTTGATTGCGTAATCGGTCGAAGAGTTACATGCCAAATAGGGTGTTATTTTGAAGTCGCTGATGACATCTCCAGTGTTAAAGGGTAAAACCACAACCCCATTTTCTTCTATTTGTACCATTAGAATGGCATGCTTAAAAAGACCAGACTGATCTTTGTATGTGTGTGTCGTCCTGAGTATCTTAGATCTTCTCTTCAGTGTACTCAAACCCAAGTAACCATTTGGAAATGTAAACACCTGTAGGTCTGTTTTAAATTTATCACTCTTTTTCTTATTGTGTTTTTATTTTTTCTACCTCATTTAATCATAAAAATATTAGACAGGTGATCTGGTGACTTCCACTTCTTGGCCACAAGAACTAGGCCCTCATTGGGTAGCTGAACAATGTAAAACATCAGAATATCTGGAATTACAAAAACCTTTTAACTGCTGTCCAAATAGTCTTAATGTGATATATATCTGGGTCCACTGACTTACTTAGTTCATACTTTTTTCACATGGAGTTATTCAATTGATAATCTCTTGCGATATGTTCACCTTAAATATGATAGTAACATATATATATTTTTTTAAAGTTACAGACTCTTGTAGTCTTGTACAAAATGGTTAAGAAAACACAGGATTTCAGTATTCTTGTCTAACTTTCTTATAGGTACATTATTGGTGCATCTGCTGTGGTTTTTGACAGACTATTGTATCCACATGATAACACTAAAGTTTTCCCACTTTTTCATCCATACTCACATACTGCTTTCACCTGTGAGATTGACCCCCTAGTCCCCAGTATTCGTTATTAAGTTCTAAACATGTCAAAGTTGGAAGTTTGTATCGGTGAAAAGGGCTCATTCTAGTCAATTAGTATGATCACATGACATTTGGAGTCACATTTAAGGACCTCACTAGCCTGCAGCATGTGGCATTATTTGATGTGAATGTTTATCAACAATAAACAGGTTCTTATTTTGAAAATTAAAACACTTTCAAACTCATGGTAGACGTTTTGATGAGTATTATGGAATGTGTCACTTAAATCAACTGTTTGAATTTCTATATTATTATTATTATTATTAAAAGAAAAAATAGTCAATTTATAAAAGGCAGTTTGCACAGCAAGATAACCATGTACAAATATGAAATCAAACATGTTTTTTCTCAAAGGTTATTGAGCTCTTATTTTGTAGGTCCAGTTAGTGATACCAGCAGGGTGGTTGTTATTCCAGACATTCCTGCTGAAGGATGTGCTCTCCTTTGTGGCATGGCAGTGAATTTTAGCGTGTCTGTCACCCACTGACCATCCCAAGGGCACTATCAGTGCTCAGGCTCTCACAGACCTGCCTGTTCATACTGTGTCCTACTGTCTTAATCCATCTCGTCCCATTTTTCTCCTGTGCTTCTCTCCTCCATGCACCTCTTATTTATCTCCAAGACTATTACCTTTGCTGTCCAAAGGCACTATAGAGTGTTATCACAAAAAAAGCATCCTTTACACAGCCACACTAATGCACTTCCATGGCACACACTGATGCCAACACATTTGAAACGCATGCATCATTTGCTGAGCGGTTGGGTAGACTGTCATCAAACTCTCGTTAATTTTTTCATTTAGTGTTTCCTATTACTCTAAGCTTTGACATCTTAGCTTTGCTAGGAAAGGTAACACACACACACACACACACACACACACACACACACACACACACACACACTTACAGTATAAATATGCTCAGATAGATGCCAATTCTGTCCCTAATTGCAGACATCCATTTACACTCAAATGATGTAGACCACTTCCTCTTGTGATTGCAGGATCATTTTCCCAAATGAGGGCAATGTTTGTAAAGCACTTTTGATCCACAGCAGTGACAAAATGACTTTATCAATAGATAATAGTCAAAGGATTAATTGAGCTAAACAGTTCTTTCTTAATGCAAACAAGCTGCTGATGGAACTGTTTGACATTCCATTTTGATCTGTTTTAGACTGTGGTTGCCTTTAAGAGGGAAGTGTGGGAGCCAAAGGCAAATGATAGGGCAGCATTCAACAGATTTTCCAGTGGAGTCTTGTAAACTATTGCATTGCAAAAGAATGAGACAAGTATAGTGAGTGATTGAGACTAGGAGGCTGGTCAGTTCAAACCAAAGATTTAAAAAACAAAACCAATTTTCTGCTTTGGGGATGGATCAACTATGGAGAATGGGCTGCAACAATTCATTTCCTATCATGATTTATAGTTGATGATACGATTCATAATCGATATTGGTTCAGATTGAACGATCCGATTAGATCTGATTCGCTGACTTAAAATCTATTCAGGACATCTTTAGCCAAAAACTTCAACCAGGGTGACTCAGAGATAAATACCTGGTACTGAAGAGTGCAGGGGAAGTTTTCCAGATTCCTTGTATTCCTTGCAAGAAAATCAATCATAAATTAAATATGTGGACAAACAAACAAGTAAACAAGAATTAATGTGAAATCCCTTCACATTTTAGTTTCATGAAGTTCAGCTCACTATTGCTTTTCCACATTAAAATAATCCAAATCGAACATTATTAGAACATTCTACCACACTGTAAGATCTTGTGTCTTTGCTAAACGATGGACTGATCATTTTCTACTGCATCACAGTAATGGTATATAGTGGTATGGTATACATACATATAGAAATTGACCCATTGATCAAGACAGTTAATTGTTACACCTCTAATGGAGAATGACTTTCATGCAGCAAGTGGAATTTAAACTTTTTTAATAGAAAGATTGAGAATATTTATGATTATTTTGTTGATATTACAGTAAGCCTAAATCATGATTCACTTCAGGCTACATACCAACCCTTTACATTTATGAAGATTTTGTTTACACCATTATTTGCTATTTTTTGCATTTTCTTGCTTTTCTTTTCTTTACATGTTTTTCTTATATCAGGCTGGTAAACTTAACCCTCCCATCAAACTGGTTTCTGACACCCAGTAGCCTCTAACCCATGAAGGCTTAACAATAAGAATCTTCCATCCTGCCTCCTTTTACCCTCATCTCTAGAACCTCTGTTTCCTGATTACTGGTGCCCAGCATCTAAAATCCTTGACTTGATTGGGCCACCTCCTCCCCATCGGGTACCAGTCATTCTAACTGCACTCCATACATTTGTATACAAATGTGTTTAGAAACCCTCAACTCCCAAGTCCCTAATCCTGTCTCTCTCCATCTTTCCCCCTCTTGCCCAGGGGGCTTCATAAATATCATTTCATCCTGTGGAGCCACTGACACACTGCAAAGGGCCTACAATAAATAATTTACTCCCTCGGTGCAGGGCAAGCAGACTCCCCTGCTTAGGAATTCAGCTTGTGTGTACATTAGAGCGGAGGGGCTTATGTTTGTGTGGGGTGATGATACATGGAGCCATACAGAGTTGGAGCGTCCTGCATACCAACATCCCGTTCACTTTATAGAAGATGACTTTAGTAGAGAGTGCAGGCTCTGTTGTTGGTCCTCTCATGCTGGCTTTTTGGTCTAACAAAGCATCACATCTTTCAACACCCATGTCTCATTTTCCTTCACATTTCCTGTACATACAGTTCTTTTCTTTTGGACGAGTGCAGTGAAACCCCAAATGGTATCTCCCTCTATTGCTCGCAGCATACTGACAAAGGCTATATCAGAGCAGTTGGGCATGGACCATCACTTTCTTCCTTTAAGAACGGGCTTGTTGATATTGATACCAGTTGCAGTTATTCGTACCAGTCACCTTTTCTTTTCTCACTGAGGTGGTTTAATAGCAGAGCTTCCCAAAGTCTGGGCGATGGAAAAGGCGGACAGTGAGCAGAAGCTTCAAAAAGCGTGAAATCAACACCCATCAGAGTCAAACAACTTTTGGTGTGAGCTGCCAAAGTGTGACAGAATCGTGTTTAAGTTGGTTGTTGTTTCTCTCTTTGGTCATTAACGTAGTGTATTGGAAGGTTGAATGACATTTAAAGAAAGTGTTCTCTCCAAAAATGTGTTTTCTTGTCATGGTATGTGATTATGCGTGTTTGTATTCTCATGGTTCTATTTAGGCTCTTTCTGACCAATAGTAAACTCCTGTTTCATATTTCCTGCCTTTTATCCCAGAAGTCTTATGCTGCGTTCACACTGAACTAAATTTGCACATCAAATTTGCATTGGACGCCTCTTTTTAAAACGCATCTGCTGGTGGCTTTTCCAAAAATCTGTTCATAAACTCGACGCTCCAAACGTGTGTGGGAGGAGCTACCCCCAAAATATTTTAGCTTATCGCTACATGGGAGCATTGACTGTTTATCTAATTTACAATCAATGCATGGGAGACATAGGTAATCTTGAGAGTATTATTTTTCTAAGAGCTTTATGCCTCAGTAACCACCTGTCCATGTCTGGGTTCATGGTAGGGCTGCACGATATGAAGAAAACTTGCGATATGCGATATTAGTGATCAATATTGCGATAACGATAAATTTGCGGTAAATAAACAAATAGAAAAATAAACAAAAACATAATTCCCATTTCATTGCAACAGTTTAAAAATTATACTCCAAATGACCCTCATCGACATGGGGGACAAACGTCAGGGTGGCTAACCCTGGTCCTCAAGAGCCTCAACCCTGTCTGTTTTCCAATTCTCCCTAGACTGCTCGATAATGATAACCAAAATCAGGTGTGTTCAGTCAATCAGGATGTGAAATCACTTGAGTCAGCCAATCAACAGCAAGCTGGTTAAGGAGAGCTGGAAAACAGGCAGGGTTGAGGCTCTTCAGGACCAGGGTTAACATAATAGGCCTCCATCTGATTGGTCAACAATGGGAAGGCGTCCATCTGATTGGTCAAAGCATAAAGGGATTTATTTGATTCGTTAAATGCTTCAAGCTGCTAGAAGATTGTTTTGACACATTTTGGGTTTGCGATTTATTGCGATATTCGCCGTCTTTTGCGATATGCATATTGCAGAGCTGGATATTGCGATAACGATAAATTTGCGGTATATTGTGCAGGCCTAGTTCATGGCATCACTCAGAGTCTCTCTCCGTTTGATGAGGTTCACCATTTGCTGCTAGGAGCTGCGTATGAATAACGGTCCTGCATTAGTCCGAGGAGGGAAAAAAGGAAAAATTCATGTTGGTTTTTGACTTCACAGACTGATCACATCATCAACACATCACGGGCGAAAACTGACTACTGATTGGTTTATGTGACACGCCTTCTGTGCCAAAGTTCAGATATTTGAACTCTCAATGTGCTGGGATGCTCAAATCATGCCGCGACGCCCAAAATGTGCTGCTTCCAGACCGCTGTGCCCAACGCTTAAATCACCCTGCATAATGATGATGGTGATGCCCCTGATGCACGTACGTTTGGAGCACACTAGTATAGCATAGTAACACTAGTATTTCCAACCATATTCATTCACTATTATATTCATATTATCAATGTTTGTTCCCCTTTCGGCTGCTCCTGTTAGGGGTCGCCACTGGTGGTTTGACAGAGACTCAGTGCTGGATGCTTTTCCTGACACAAGGCACATAGAGACCCAGATAGGCAACAGCACAGCGGGTCTTGCCTAAGGACCCAATCCGGATTTAGCTTATTGTATGCCCTGCGTGACATTCCTACACCCAGCTAACTGAGCTATCTAGCCACTGGAGATTATATTGACATTATCAATAAATATTTTTTTTTTATTATTACAAACAGTTGAGCTATGACATTTGTAGTCATCTTTAAATGAACTCTTAGGGAACCAATCGAATGTAGGGAAGTGATTTATAGTGATTGCTGTACACAAAGTTGTAATTTGGGATTTTTAAGACAATCTGAGTATTGTTTTTCTGAAACACACCAAATCTGCTTAATGTTTATTTTTCATGCACCGAACCACAATTTAGCATAAATTGTGTGCATGCACGCATAGCTGTGTAATAGCTCAGTAAGGTTGTGACACATTTTCAGACAGATTAAAATTTTACCCATAACAAGAAAACAGCGGTGCAAAGTGTTTGTTTAAATTTCCTGACCTGCGTCATACATCTTTGTCCTGATCCCGTCTAAATCCACACAACAAATCGAGAGTCGCCTTATTGGCTGCAGAAGATTGTCTGCAGCCATCTTTTCCCTAAACATTCAGATAACCATAATTCAGTGAAGTCAGGAAACTGGTAAACGAAAGCTTAAAACTGATATTATTAAAGCAGTGGCTGCAGCTCCAATGGTTTTTTTACACGTTCAATTTCATTCTGCTGCTGAGAAAAGTAGGCCTGTGAGTCCTTTAATGCGTCAAGCCAGACTTGTGCCAAATTGAAATGTTATGTTAGTGGCTCTGATCTAGTACAGCTGCAGAATTGCCAACAGATTAGTGGGAAGAAATACATGCAAGACCTCACTTTGAATTGGTGTTTACGTAATGTAACATCCCTTCCATTTCTCATTGATTTCTTTTGTAAAAGTTTCTGTTTTTTCGTCCCAATTTCTACAGCTAATTGAACAAATGATGCTTGTGTTGGTTTACTGTGGTTTAATCTAATTAATAGACCTTATGCAAAATACCATAAATACTATTGAGAACACTGGAGTTAAAATGCTATAAGATACATCTACTTCTTTTCACCACGACGTGATGCAGAGGTAGAGCAGTTGACCTCTGATCTAAAGATCGGAGGTGAGGTTCCCGGTTTGCCCAGAAATGTATTGAAGTGTCCTTGGGCAAGACACCGAACCCCACATTGCTCTTGGCAGTTGAGGTTGGCGCCAATGTTAGGCAGTGTGGACATGTGTTTGTGTATGGGTGAATGGGACTGTGACTGGAATGCGCTTTACAGCATAAATCACTATACAGTAAAAGTACAAGCCATTTACAGAGTTCCCCATATGAATATCTGTTAAAAATGGATTGTGATGAAAGCCCATAATGCTTTTCAGCTTTACATGTTCAAAGGATGTGAAGGAAGGACTCTTGAACTTGATTGTCCTCAACAGCTAAAAGGCTAATTAACGTTAAGACCCATCGGACGAAGCCCTCAATGGACATCTGTGCACATTGACAAATGACGAACACAAGAAACACTTATGAATTACATATATCACACATGTATCATGAAAGACCGACATTTCATACGTGGAAAATACGCAAATGTACTTCTAGTGGCTTTGTGAGATGACCTGTATATACTGCTTTAATTGCAGGAGAGGGTCATTGGTGCAATACTTCCTTTGCTAAAAAAATATGAGCTAATTGCTATAATAATGGTGAACTACAGCCACGTTAAACGACCATTGTGTAAAAGGTGGCTGGCCATCGGGCTGCTTTACTGCTGCTCAAAGCCGTTGTATATGCAGTGACGGTGGAATCACACCACATTACGGACTGTTTCACACCTCATTTTAGCGCACACAGCTGTTATATATATGTGAGTTCTCTATACATAATTCGTACAGGAAAGGTACTTTGCAGGGACCTTGCTGACCCCTTGGGTTGATTCAAAAACAGAATGTTCACAAAACAATAGATATGCAGATTTTCTGCATCAACCTGCTCTTCACCTACCAGTGACATCTCTTGATTCACTGTCTTCTATGCCACTAAAAATGCTTATCTTATCATATTTAAGGTTGGACAGTGTTGTGGTGGACAGTGGAAGGTTTGACCAAGCAGTCTGAGGTCAAAGTGCTCATTTTGACATTTTATAAGACTGTGCTTGTGGCTCATCTATTTACACCCTTTCCTTTTAACCTCGCTCTGCTTGCACCTCCCTGGAGGCCACTGAGTCATCTTGTGTTCTCTGCCTGACTGGACAATAATGCTAACACCTAAGCAAATTGGCTTCCATAAAAGTTATATGAATGTGTTGCTGATCACCAGCTACCAGCAGGTTAAATATAGGATGCTGCTGGTGTGGAGCCGCCGAGGTGGCCCTGTTACTATTCAGAGGGAAACAAGAGCCTAAGCATCAGCTGACTGACCTCGAGCTGGCTTGTGTGCAGCTCTGGGATTGTGTTTATGTGTTGTCGAAAAAGGTGGTTAATCCTGTAAAATGTTCCTGGTCTAGTAGAAGTCTGCCTGGTTGCCTGAGGCCAAGGAGGAATGGAGTTCAGGGAAAGGCGTATGGGTGTTGGTCTTTCATTATCTTCTTGTGCTGTTTTCCTCTCTGACCTCACCAGATCCTCCTGTAGGCCAGATTAAAGCTATTCCATAGGCCCTGACTTAATCCTCGAAAAAGGATTGTTCTAAACCTTGACAAGGTAATATCAACCCAACAGATTGCACTGGTTTGGATATTATTGTATTAGCGTTTGTTTATTTTTAAAGCTGTTATAAGCTATGAAAGAGGGAGAATGCAAAAAACAATGGATAGATATTGGTAGTGTTTCCTGCTATAAGTCTTTTCCTGCAGACCATTCATCCTAACAGTACTGGTTGTTTAAACTGTGTCAGCTAAAGATGCTGCTGGGAAAAAGCTATACTATGACCTTGTATGATTAGTTGTTGCTTTTAAATTTTGAATTTGCGATAACCTTTGAGCCACCTTTATTTATAATAAATATGAGAATGATTGAAAAACATTAATATTAAGTTATTTTCAGTGTGATGTTTTATTTTAAACCTACATGTCGAATTCCAGCTGCAAAGGTAGACAGTCGACCTCTGATTGGAAGATCGCAGGTTCGGTTCCTGAGTTGCCTGCCCATGTGTCAAAGTCTCCTTGGGCAAGACACTGAACCCCAAATTGGTCTTGATGGTTATGGTTTGGCGCCAGTGTTCAGCAGCGGAGCCGCCATTAGTGTTTGAATGTGTGTGGGTGAATGGGACTGTGAGTGTGAAGCACTTTGGGACATCAAGGAAGGCAGAAAAGTGCCATATAAGTGAACCTGATATTAATAGAGATGCTCAAAAATGATCAAAGAAATATAACATTTGAATAAGTGAACTATTCCCACGAGGTCTGCAAAGCATAGGACTTCCATTATTCTTTCTCTTGTTGCTTTGCCCCGCCCTCATAATTCCTGACCAATGACTGAAGAAGTCTTTAGTTATGTGTTTTTGTTTGCAAGCTTTGGTTTCGAAATGGAAATGTCCAGTGAGTTTCAGGACTCTGTCCAGACCTAATTAAGTGGATTCAGTCCAGGCCAATGGAATATGTCAATCCAGTAGTGAAAGCATTTTACATCACCTTATTGGCTCTATTCACCATTTGTGACAGTTGCAATGGTGTATATAACTATAACAAGAACTCTCTATGGAATTATGTCAGGCTTCTTTAACTAATAAACCCTCCCTCTAAGAACGACGGCAGACAACACAAGCCGCCCAGAAAACGAGAGGCTGAATGATTTTTCATAGACCATGTAATGTGCATTTAATGCATGCAATTTATTTATGTCTTATTTGTGCTGCCTTTTTGTGTGTTTCTGGTTTGATTTGGCTTGAAACCGGCACAGAGACGAGGGCCAAATTGAATTTGAATGAGTGACTTTGGCTGGTTAATGAATGTGGTTAATTGAGTGTAGAGGGGGCTGGCGGTGGTGTTAAAATAGTCGAACGTTTAAGAGCAACAGCAGCACACAAAATCTAGCCAGCTCATCTGTGATTGCGTCACTCGGCTTTCATTGATTCTGGTCTCAGTGCCGTGACACCGTCGAAATTGTTGTAAGCAGAAAAAGATTATGAGTTTGAAAGCCATTACTGGGACATCAGGGGCATTTAGATGTCTTGACACTTGTGTAAAGTGATTACCCTTTTTGCTGGGGGTGTAAAACGGTCCCATTGGGCCTTACAGCCTCCCCCCCCCTCATTGCCCCAGAGACCTGGATTGACAGCTGTGTGATGTGTGGTAAAAAACAACATCATCAAAAGGAACTGTTTGGACTGCTCCTCCAGGAGACTCACCCTTTTTGCAGTGTCTCTCCTCCCTTTCTTTCAGCAGAGAGTGGAGGTGTGTTTGAAAAGATTGTGGTTTTACCTTTACAGGAAATGAAATGTGGAGCTTATAATTGTACAGTGACAAAGAAATCCATGATCCCTGTTCTTAAGCACGTGTACACCCACTCATGCGCACACAGCCGGGACAAACAGCATCTGAGGCTTTTGCCTTTGCTTCGAGAAGGACTCTTCAGGAAGCACCACCTCCACTCAGCTCAACTCTTTATCATCAAACCTTACCGTGATTTTATCACCTGGTTCCTGCAAAGCAGCTACTGCATCTCCAACACTCCTGCCTCCGCCACTATCGGGATTTGACAACATAAACATGCAGTTATCTTTTCAAAAATAATCCAAGTCCCATTTCATATTCTTTCATTGATGACTTATATTTTGAAACAGTTCTAGATGAATTCAAAAAGCAGCTGTACATTTGCAAATGGCAAACATGGATTATGGGACCACATTTGTAAGTTGCTCTAGCTATGTTAGGTTTAGAAATACATAATAATTAGGCATTTAGACTGTGATGTTCACACTGGACAAGCAGGGAAGGGCTTTTTTCTTCTTCTTCTACTGTTTGTTTACCAGCACATTTCCGCCACCTACAGTTGGAGAAGGTTTGAAAACCTTTTGTGAAATGTCGAAGCAGTGCAGATCTCACAAAGCCTGCTACGATATGTGAAAGACTATATGTCCTTTGATACCGCCTGGTCACAAACCGCAATTATTAGTTTCCTCTCTATGAGCAATTTTAAATGGTTGGTACTTATGTGAATTAAAAGGGATGTCGTCAATTCATCACTACCAAATCAAAGACCGTGATTGGTCACAGTTTGACCTGGTTTAACTTTCAACGTATGTTCAATGGCCGCTCTTTCTGTACGTAGAGCCAGAAAACGTGCAGTTAGGCACATTTACATCAAACTTTCATTGTACGTGGACGTTTAAACTTGCCTTGCTGATTGCATTGTGAACGTAGCTTGACAACTACTGTTTGTTGGACATCGTCTTTTTTTTAACTCTAAACCAGTGGTCCCCAATCACCGGGCTGCGGACCGTTACCGGGCCGCGGGACAGTTGGCACCGGGCGGCGGACCGGTACCGGGCCACGGGAAATTATGGCACCGGGACGCACAGAAAGAAAAAATAATTTCCAATTTATAGTTTTTTTCGGAAAAAAAACGTTTTATTTTGAAAAGTGACCGGATTCTTTCTGTTGCATCCGTCACACTTAACGCACGTCAAAGTCGCGACACTAAACATCACGTGATACACACCTTGCGTTGCACCTCAACAAACCCCCACCCCCACCCCCCACCGGTCCGCGGTAAACGTGCCTTGCGTTGTACCGGTCCGCGGTCACAAAAAGGTTGGGGACCACTGCTCTAAACCATATCTTGATAATTGTTATTGTAATACTCGGTTGCATTGGGGCAAATTTGAATCTTTCTTTTTTAAATTAATTTGTTTTTTATTGTGTAAATCAACTAAGAACGTACAGTATTTGCTTTTTGCTATAGCGTGCTCCAAGAAACCTGTTTCCTTCTAATACCAGACGTCGATGCGGTGATTTGCTGTGCTTGTCAGGTTGAATATTAAGGGACATTGTGGTCCCTGTCTACAAAGGGAAGGCCCGGAAGCTGCCCCCCCCCCCCCCCCCCCCCCCCAGCCATTCTGCATTTTTCTAATTGTTTGGAAGATAAGTGGCGTGCAGCACACTGATGCCAGGATGGCTCTTGGCATTCACCTTCTTTTAAAGCTCTGGGGAAACAGACTATAGCACTCTGCTCTGTTCTGTCCTGCACATCTGACCCTCTGGGCGGCAAACAACTGTTTGATTCTGGTTTGGGTCAAGAGGAGGGTGAAATTTTAGTTGTGATTATTTCACAAGGTGACCTTGTCGGTTATGTAAAAACGCTGAACATATGCTCAACGTTCAGAGCTGCCTCCTTTTCTTGTGCTCATTAGTGCGTGGTGTTGTCTTGTCTGTTTGATGTACTCATGCTTTTTTTCTTGCTTGTTTATGTCTGAAAGTCTGTTTGGTTTCAGGATGACACTCCTCAGTCACTTCCAGCTGTGGAAAGACAAAAGAGGCACTCGGGTAGAAATGGATTTTGAGACGTAGATCATGTTTCGCCGGAACCTTCGAAATCCCACCATCCTTCTCGTCCTCCTCCGTACTGGTTGCGCCCTGTTGAGCTGCTGTTGGCTGTTGTAATCAGAGCCACAGCAGGTGCCTAAGCCAGCACACACACAGGTACAGCTTACTGTGTACACACACACACCACCATGCAATTTGCTCTCAGAGGTGACACTTTCGGACACTGAAATTAGGCTTGTGCACCGTACACACTGCTTGTGTGACGCTCGGGGTAATGAGATGCAAATAATCATGCATGGGGAATTGAGAACCCCAGGAGAGAGGCAGGGGGAAGGGATGTGACACATGTGTTTGCATGGTGAGGCATTCTTAGCCGGTAAACTCGGCAGACAAACAGATTTCTCGGCAGGGAGCAACACGGAGTGTCAAAGGTGTCATGCAGAAATGAGACCCCCCCCCCCCTCCCACTGTGGTGCCAGCAAAGGGAAGTAGGGATGCCACCAAGAGATGCCACGCAACATTTGACTGTTGTAGCCAGTCTTTGTGTCTGCGGTGGTCCCACAGCTGTTTTCACAAAGCTGGGAGCATTTGGCTGCAAATGTGCTTGACCAGTGATTGTGCAAAAGGTGGGCATTGGCTGTTTTTATCCAGCTTTTTCAAAGCAAGTCTCATAGCTCCTTCATTTTAGGCACTTCGGCCAAATATAACTCAACTACACTTTGGCCTTTCCATTTGTGGGCAAATAGACAGGATGAACAAGTATGACAGTTATTCATAAGCAAGTTGATGAATGACTATTTGATTTCTTTCCAAAATGCTTCAATGTAGAAGTTCAGGGGTTTCTTTTTGTGAAGGCACAAAGTAGGCAAATTTATATTCATCAAGATATCAGCCTATTATAGTATCTTCCGACATTTTTTGGCACTCAACTCTTTCTACAACTTTTCAGCTATTTTAACCATTCAACCATTAAAATGTTCAGTCATTTCAGCTTTTTCCAGCTATGACTTTTGGTCCTTCAAATCTTTGAACTTTTCCAGATTTTCCAGGATTTTTGCCTCCGTTGAAATACATGGGGAATCCTTGGTGCAGAAGTTCACTGGTTTGAGATCTGGTGCTGGCATTTTTCACAAAAATATATTTTTTGTTATGTTTGTTATCTTTGTGCTGTTTTCACTTTATATATGGTAAACCTTGATAATGTCTTTCTTTCTTTAAGTTTTTTTGTGCCAAGTATTACACTTTAAGTTTGATTTTCATTCAGCAATATAGCATTTAACCCTAAATTTATTTTTGTTCACTTTTATTTAGACAAAACTGTTGAAGTGAAATGGAAATAATGTATTAGTCGTCGCTTGTTTTGCTTTTGATCACGTTTTGCAAGTCATTTATCGCCATTGGAATATTGATCACTTATACCGCACATCACAAGTTTTCCTAGCTCAACAGTATGTTAATTCTGATTTGACAGAAGTAAATGTTTTTCAGACCAAGGTTTATCTAAGTAACCAACTAACTTAGTCAACTACAAACAGTGCAATGCAGAACCTCAGCATTGATGTAGTCTTTCAACTGGTATTTCAGTGTAGCAAAGCACTATTTTGTGGTCATCGTATAATAGTTGGGAATGATCTCTAGTCAGAAAGAATTTAAAGGCTTGGTGCCATAAATTTCTGAAAAATTGAGTCTGAATGAAGGCAGAGAAAGATTTATGATCCTGAAAACAGCTATGTTTATCTAAATCAGACTTCCTTTTAAAATGACGACAGAAATTAAACATAAGGCACAAGACTCTTTGCGTCAAATGGATGAATTCTTGAAGTGTCAAGTTGAAAACGTCTTTGTTGACACATGGAATTTTAACAATCAGACATTGTCAATGTAGAGTTTCAAATCCTTTCCCCGGCTTAAAGCCTCAAACTCCCAGTTGTAAAAAGATTATTTCAAAGAAAACTCAATATTAGACTGAATAAAAAAGAAAAACAAGTGTAAGTTTATTATTCTTGACTTCTATTCCGTCTTTAAAATGACTTGTGTAAATTTCCCTTTGCCGTTGAAGCTTTTTTTCCCTATCTTGACCTTGATATATATCAGATTTATGTTCAGGCGATGTCACAAGCCAGCCAGGAAATCGTTAAAGCACTCCATGGAAATTGGCACAATGGAGTGTCAATTACTCTGCAGTTTGGATAATCATAAATCTCAAAGACGTAAAAGTGCAATGTTTCCTACTCATGCAGAAGCAATGTTGAAGAGGGAGAGCTCAAAGGGAGCAGAAGGACAAACATTGGACAGTCACCAAGTTATGTCAGAGTGAATTGGAAAGGCTTGTATTGGTCTGTCGACAGAATCCGAGAGTCTTGAAAAAAAAATATTCCGTTTCTGTTAGCATGCTTTTTGACGTTGGTATGTCAGAAATTAATTCCTTTCTTATCTGCCAATAATTTATGGCCTGTAGTGGTATAGTAGTAGCTCCTGTGTTTATGTTGTGTCAGGTCGGCTGTTGGCTCTGCTCTTTGGAGGTGAGAAGTGTCTCAAGTCATTACGCTCATTGGTGGCTTTGTACATGCTTCGGCTTGTGGCGTGTTTGCGAGGTGAAAAGTGAAAGAGACTTACAGACTGGCAAAGAGTTGCTCTGTCTCTCTTTTAACCACCTCCCTCAAATTTATAGCTCCTGGAGAGAGATCTGTCTGACAAAAGGCCTGTAATTAAAGCGGAGAAAAAAAAGACACTCCTTTTTTTGGAGGGACTCTAAGGAAGAAAAAGGGTTTTCTTCTCTTGTCACGCCACTCTTCTTCATCACGGCTATAACTCCTACAACTTTAAAGCTAACCCCCAGGGTCCATTGTCAGCACATAAAGAACCACAGTGGATGATGTTATTTTTTTACGAACGTCATTAAAGTCTTTTCTTTTTTGCATTGGAGGAAAAAAAACAGCAAGTTTAAGTAACTTTAGCTCTGATGTATCCATCCCACCATTACTATTTAGATCACATACCATTGCAGAGTATAGACTGACATTGACTGCATTGATTGATCTAAATAATGGTCTGACAGGCTTTTATGTTGAAATTTGACAGTTAATCAAAGTCTCCATCAATGTGTTGTCTGTGCACAAACCCTGCAGCGTCTGAGCTAAAGCACACGGCTCTTAAGCCTAAAGAATAAATGTTTTTTTTTCTATAGCTGGCTTTTTCTATATTTTTCATTGTTTGAGTCTGTTTATTTTGAACTGTCTAGGTTTAGAGCACTCTTTACCACAACCCAATGGTTGACGAAATACTTTCTTTTGCTTGGTATGAAATTTAGCCTAAAACGATTTCCAATTCATGAAACAAATACAGAAAGAGAAATGACCGTATACAAACTGAAGGTGGAGATTTATCTCAGAGTGGAATTTAAGATGATTTTAGATATATTGGAATATCTAAAATATTTTTGAAATTTCTTTGGCTAGCTTGTTTTACCACATTTTCTTACATTATGGCCAATAAATCAGATGAGTTTGGACAGCAAGGTATTCCTCATCACCCATCTTTTTGCTGTTTTAAAGAAAGTCTTTTAAAGTCTTTCTCTAATGTATTCACGTTTGTCCAAACATTGGTGTTTTTATTTTTGTTTTAAAGGTTAGCGAATGTCTTTGTCAGCCCTAGGTTTCTGGAGTTACACAGAAATACCTGTTGAGAATTAAAAAGAAAATTTGGACCAATGATCATTATACAAACTATTACTGATATTTTTGTATAATTTTAAATCCACCTCTATGTTATTTCCACATTTACTAGATCAGCCCATATCATGACTACTCCACCACTATGCTTTGTGCTTTGTGAAACCACAAATCTGCTAAAAATAAAAAGCTCCCATGGGGTGTTTTCTTTTATAAAAATTATATGCATTATCTATGGATTCTTGCTTTTTAGCTTTTTTGATTATATATAAATGCTCATGGTTTTGCTGCAGAAGAATAGACTTTCTCTCTATCTTTGATGCCCGCATGTCTTACAGTCCCATGGCTTTGATGCAGCCACATTCAGTGAAGAAAATGTATACCGTACTATTCACAGTGCCTGCTCTGTTACTAGGTCTTGTGTGTCTCAGCCTTCACACATAGCACAAGAGGAAAGGAAGCTTGACAGAGATGTTTTTTTTTCTGTTTTATTTTGAGTTTGTAAGGTTGTGAAGGCAGAAGAAAAACTGACAAAACAAAAATGAGACGGAGGATTCCAAGAAACCTTCATCAACACCCACTTCTGAAGCAATCTTACATCCTCTGTGGAGTATTGCGTCAGAAGAGAGATTTTGAAGAGCATCATGATATGATCTGCTTTAAAGAAAAAGACTGCGCTAAAATATTGAGGATGTTGTGAGTTGTACCTCTCACTTTTTCTGTTAGTGTTTCTCAACAGGACTTTGAAAAGCAACATCATCTCAATCTCTTCTTGGCCCACTGGAAAAGTAGTGAGGGACAAGTCAGATGAATGCGACATGTCTGTGCTGACTGAGGTCCTATTACAAAACAGAAAGCATGGATCCAATCAGGAACCTCATTTCCATATACCACTATTCAAAGATAGGAGTATTACTTGGTCTATTTCAGTTGGACTATCATATAATATAACATAATGCAGGTTTCGTATAATAGTTAAACATAACCCCATTGTGTGTTCCTTAACCGTATAACCATTTGTATCATATTTGATACATGCATACCTGAGACCCATATCTCATTAAAATGATCCAAACTTTCCTTAAAAATCCATTATATAGGACGACGTCCATGTTTTCTGCCCTGTAGTGCATCATCATTCCACTAGGGGCAGCAGAAGGGCTTTTCCTGCTCATTTCAAAATGGCTGCTTCCATGAAATTGCCAAAGAACTTTTGGCGATTTTAGATCATTTTTTGAAACTTTATGGTGAGAGTAACTCATCTGTGGTTCATTTTTTTAAATGCTACTTGCTGGATTGAAAGAATGTAAAAATTTGTTGATATTTACTTTTTTTAATAAAACAATTAAACCATGTGAAAAATGTGCGGATCAAATTTGAGACAGTACGTAAATAAGGTGCTTTTTTCCTGAACACTCATGTCAGTATTTTTACATCTTGAAATAACTTTTTTGTGAGCAAAAACTTGCCAATTCATCCAATGTTTCATAATTGATAATATCTATATCTCATTAAAATGCTTTTTTAAAATTTCTTTAAAGATAAAAAAAAAAACCTCTGAATTCCAAAAATTTTGAAATTTCTGTCAATTATTTGATGTTGGGGGCTCTATGCGGTTAAGCTTTGAGCACCAAACATTCAGCTATGTTTGCTGCAGGCTTATCCTTTCCACACTATTCAAAATCATAGGTTACTTGTTTGCAAAACTGCCACAAACCTTTATTTGCATAAACTGAAGCCTGCAGAGTCTGAGAAAATGGTCTTCTGTCTTGCTTTATTTCTTTCAATCTTACAAGGAAGTCCTCCTCACCACCTTGTAGTTCAGTAAACCCTTTTATTTATTTTAATGCATATACAGAAGTCACTTAAAAGGGAATCAAGGCCTGAAGATGAGCAACTGCTACTTACTGTCTAAAGCACATTGTGGTAATAAGGATTTTATGACAGAATTTTTTATATTTTGGCTCAATTTGTGTTACCAGCGCAGCGTATGGTGTCATATCATTGCTTAAGGTTGTAAGAATTCCTGAAAATCAGATGATTTTTTTTAACCAACCTGAAAAACTGAAAAGAGGACAAACTTTGTTTTCACAAGACTGAAAATGTCTTAAAGGTTAGTTTATCATTGCTTTTAGTTGCAAAACAGCACAGAGGAGACATTTTACAGAAGTTCTTTCTGCCCTAAATGAGGGCCTTCGTCATGGCTTGTTTAGGCTGTGCCAAGAGCAACAACACAACAAAAGATTTAAATGTTATCCTAAAATGACTCCATTACTGGGGGCTGGCCAAACCAAACTGTTTAAAGAGATATGATTATTTTCATGAGCAGCAGGAATGCATCAATCCCTTCCACTTTGCTGACTACCAGAGAGTTTTCTCCTTAAGTCCTGCACTTACTAAATTTGACTTGAGTTAAACTCCAAAGTCTACATGACAAAACCCAGAGGGAGAGGAAACGGTTAAAAGCTGCCTCTGGGCTGAGCGTTTAGTCTGGCATGGAGAACCTGCGCAAGCAGTCGACTGGAGCGGGACTAGCCCAGTGACTGAGTCTCGCTGGCTGGCAGCCAGGAGTGCCCCATGCTGCAGACAATACCCACCTGTGTTAGGCAGAGGGAGTGAGTGAACGAAGGCACACACACATGCACACAAATACACACACCAAGCCAGTTATTTTGTGCTCAAACAACCAGACTGTGGCTCCCTCCCCCTCTGTCCTCGAGCTCTCCAAATGTCTATCAACAGGCTCCGGCTCTTGTTTTGTCTTGTTGTGCTGGACACTAACGTTTGCTCCGACAGTCTAAAATGAAAAATGGGGAACTGGCGTTAAGGCGGTCTTAGGGTTGCACTTGCGTTGATGGGATGCCCCTCCGCCAAAGCCAGGTAGACCCCTGCGACCCCTCCACAGAGATGCCGTAGGCTAGAGGGGGGTGAGGGGATGGAGACGAGGGGGTCCCTGGGGGTCCTTACTCTCTCGTTACTGCGGAAAGGCTGCCTCTGCCAGGGGGTTACTATGGAAACACTATTTGATTCCTGCAACAATGCAGGAGGACACCCCCCCCCCCTACATACACACACAGAGTATTCTCCTCCTTCTCTTAGCCACACATCCACCCAATTTTACACTAACCTGCTTATGAGGCCTTCTTGATTGGATGATTACGCTGCAACTCTGGTAGAGGCTGATGATATCATGGTGTGTGAAAGGTGATTTTTCTGGAAAATGATGCCCTTAAATCAATTCTTACGTTACAGGTGATAAGAGTGCAGGTGAGACAAAGGATCCTGCCCTTTACTTGATTTGCATTTATTGAAACTTTGTTAATTTTTTTTTCCATGAATCCCATATTAGTAATCTGTTTGAAGGGCTTTACCATATTTTCTTCTTCATTCGCTCCCAAAACTCTCAGATCTGTGATGACACAGCTGCCATGCAAGGAGCTGCCATGCCATCTCAGGCTAATTAAGATTCAGTGTGTTGCCTGGAGACACTTAGGCATGTGGACAGACAGATCTGAGCGTTGATCTGCCCTTCTTATGATCTGTGGGCCACTTTAGTTACAGCTGCCAAGTGTCTCCTTTAAAACTTCATACGCTTTGGCGTTTCTGATTTTAGAGAAAATGTACCTATCTGATTGGACTTCATACATCTGTTTATTTCAGGATGAAGTGCACATAACTGGAGTTAACTTCATTTGAGATATGACCTTGGTTTAAAAGCTTTCAGTTTATAATGATGATTTCTTGGATTTCAAGAGTAGCTCAGCTGATACAACGTTCACACCGGGCATTTGACGAGCGTCCTTGAACGCTGTAAATGCACAGTCATGAACGTGCATTCTTGAATGTGTGTTTAGCCCATTGTGTTCAGACTGGACTATCAGGATGGGGATTCATCTTTTTTAGCTTTTTTTTTTCCTGTTTTATTAGTGCATGTTCGCCACCGACAGTTGGAGGAGGGTTGGTGCGAATAACGAAGTGATGCAAATCTCCCTCCGGGCTTTTTCTTTCACTGCTCTATTCTGATATATGAAAGACTTGGAGTGAGATAATTGCACAAACTGCAGTTATTAATTTTTCCTACATTATCAATTTTTTTTAACGAATACGGATCCCCGATTGGTCAAAGTTTGACCTGCTTTAACTTTTTGCACATAGAGCCCAAAAACGTTCAAAGAAACTTTAAACATAGAGGCCCAAGGCGTTTATGCGCGTTTTCCTAGACTTTTCATTGAAAATGGTCACTTGAATGCAAATTGCCAAGGGTGGTGTGAGCGTAGCTTGAGATTCTAGTTTGTCATAAAATATCTGCTGTAAATTTGTTTTTGTCTTTCATTACCAATTTTGCTTTGTTGACTTCTTTCATATAAAACAGGGACGATATTTTTAGCTTCTCTTTTGTGATGCTGATTAAGCCATGTGCAAACCAAAGCCCCTCAACAGCAACATACTGTATTTACTTAAGTTGGATCAGACGAAAGGATCTCTTTAAGACTGCTGCTGCAAAGTCTCCTACTCTGACAGTTTAAATGCTTCGTGCTGTATAAATATGTAGGGCTTATTGATCTGTAGAGTGAATCTGAGAGAAAGATGTCAAGACAACAAGTCTGTTTTCAGAAAGCTTTATGCCTTCGTGCATCTCAGAATGCAGAACTGAGGGTGGAAGAATGGCGTTTGTTTGTTGGAAGCAGCTTGTGTACTGATGTGATCCAGACCTTTTTAACCATGAGAATGCCCTGGCTGCCTGGTCCTTTGTGTTTTTTGTGTGCATCTGAGATTTACATGCTTCGTGGATAGGGGCACATACAACAGCAATTGTGGGATCAGAATAACTACTCATCACAGACAGGAAGATGAACGTGCTGATTTTTATCCTTAAATTTGAGAATTGCTATGTTGCCTTCAAACGGCTGATGAAAAGGAGTTTTTTTGTGTGCTTTTATCACTACCATGTGTTCAGATTGAGACATGTTAGCTCAGGAAAAGTCAGTTGAAAGTTGTGATCTTTATTCCCCCTGTGAGCTGATGAAACAAATCTGCGGTAATGTATTCTGAGAAAACAGACCAAAAAGTTAATTTCTAAGATTTTCTTTACTGCTGGAAATCCCTGAGTTTGCACAATGTAAAAAGGGGGGCCATATGCCCATAGCACATCCTATGGTGCACCCAGTTCCTAAGACCAGAGTGTGGGCAGGAAATGCCATATTTTCCTCCAAGGATGGTGAGATCATGTGCTGGCCCCCAGGGCGTAGACACATGGCTCTAGGCTGCCTTGTTCTCTTGGCCTGTCCTTTGCTGTCCTGCTGTCAAGACAAGCTGTACACCTCTAAGAACTGTTTGAACCTTTTCTTCCTGGATTTTCTTACTCGTGTTCAAAGCCGAACACTGGAACACAGATCACACCAAAAAGGAAATAGGGACACATGGCTAATGTAGACATTAAAGGTAACCATATAGCTGGGGCAAAATGGCTGTTCTCTTTTGTACTGCCAAGTGGGAGTACCACTTAGTCATGTTTGCCACATTTTCAGGTTGAAACCAGAAGTATTGCCTTTATCCTGGCTATGGTGGGATGGCCCTTGCCAACTGAACAGGGCCCCTTAATATGATTACACACGATTATGGCATTGTGTGCAAAGAGCCAAGACCAATTATCACCCTTGCCTTTCAACAGCGCAGCCACTCCTAGGCTCCTTTTGGAAATGCAGAAAGAATGGAAGGAACAGAGCTCGAGCTTTCAGACCAAGCCTAAAGCTGAGGGATGGCTTATGCACAGGATTGTCATTAAGTCAGTCCCTCCAGGGTTTCAGGATGTTGCGATCATCGCACCAATTCGTCAATTTCTACCAATTCCTACCCCTTTTTCTGAATACAGCAACTTCATCATACACCACTACTTTGTTGCAACTTTGGTCAAAAGCTCTTATTTTGAAGAAGCTCTGTTGTGAATCAGAGCGAAATTAATGCAGAAAAAGATGTGGGAGATTGTATATGGCTTTGTGTGGATTTAATAAAAGTTGTGTGGACTAAAAACTAAAAGTTTTTTACCACTTTATAAGGCACACTTAAAAACTCTTAATTTAAAAACAAAAAACAAAAAAACAAGTGCGCCCTAAAATCCAAAGTGCCTTAGATATGGATTATTTCTGGCTGTTGTCAGTGTGTTTTTTTGCTGATCTTTCTTTTTTTTCCCAAGTGGCAAATCACGTTGGGCGTTATTGCAAATACACTAACCCAGCTAGTGTTTAGTTGATTGGTTTGGAGGGTTGGGACTTAGCGTAGTCACAGTAATATTTGTTTTAGTGGTAGGTCTAAAACATATTTGGGGGCTTGTCCGGGATATGAACTTTTTAGATATGAAGTTTTAGTATTATTGTTAACGCCGTTAAGAAAGTCTGACTGACTGACAGATTTATCTTTGACTCTTCCCTCACTTAATACGCCTTATAGTTCGGTGCGCCTTATTTAAGACACAATTTCGAAAATAGACCATTCATTAACAGTGCACCCTGCAGTGGGAAAAATACAGTAAACTGAAATATTTGTTTTTTCTGTACAAAATTTAAGACATTTCGGACAAAATTAAACTTTTTAATATGAATACGATAGCATTTTTGTGTAAAATTTACTAAGTATGCCACTGTTATACAGTTGTTAATTTATATCAGGAAAAAACAGTCCTAAATTTAGATGTTTTCTGCCACTCAAACATAAAAACTGTCCACAAGATCCTGTGGGAACTGTTAGTTTTTCAAAAGAATTGAGCATTAGAGAGAAATAGGTTAAAGTGAGAGTTTTAGTCAGACTGAAGTCAAAACCTCAAACCACAGAAAAAAACACATTTTCTCCAATTGTACCTTTTTATTTGATGCATTTTTAAGAATATTTTATGTGCTGGGTTAGAGTAGTGGGGATTTTGCTGTCTTTTTCAAATGTTTCCATAATCATAATCCCTTATTAGAACTGGTCCTTCATTACCTTGTGCTCTTTTCTCCTGACAGGAAATCAAATGGTGGGAGATGAAGGTTTTCTCCTTGCGTCCCACTTTGCACGTCTTGCATCATTTACATGAAATAGTCGAGCTATTTTTGTCAAATTACTGTCATATTTCCACTTTTTTTAAAGTGTAAAACCCATCAACGGCATCCCTCATCAAAGGTGGAGCTGAAGTGAGCGTAAGGTCCTTTCAGGGGTCGAACGAAGCCATTAAAATCCCCCCAGGTTTCACTGTTTGAGTCTTTCCATGTTGCATGCATCAGTCATTAAGAGATGGAGAGACTTGAGTCGGATCCATTGCCTGTGTATGAGAACTGGACCGAGAGACTGTCATGCTGTCGTGTTCCAAACAGGAACCTGCCAGCTCCAAAAATCCAAAAACCCATAGACTTCTATAGAGAAACAAACTGCTATCACTCAGTCATTCTATTTGTCATAGTAACCATTCTTGCTCTAATACCCATTTAAAACTTGTGGCCTATTAACAAGCTCACTCCTGATTGTCAAGAGTGGTTCCCAGAGAAATTATGACTTGGACCAACTCTGACCAATCACTGCATGCTCTCAATTTCTAGTTTCCTACATGGCGACATATGTACCACAAAAGAATGGCGACTAAATTGGCTTCATTTGTGTGGAGTCGAATGTAAGTCATTTTTCAATAGGTGATGTCACACTCACTCAGTCCAGTTATCATACACATTCAATGGTTTTATCACACTCTACTCATTTTTTGTCAGTTTATTGACATTGAATGGATGCTCTTTTACACTACAGGATAACAAGGACATATTTAACTTATTGGTACATCCAATGTCAAGTTTGGGAGATTTTATAGATGAAAGCAACATCTAGTGCAGTTGATTTTGATTGGATGAAGACTCTAATTCCTTATGACCAACAGTGTGGAATACGTTCATTTCTTTCTAAAGCAGTGCCCTTAAAATCTACTTTTGTGTGTGTTTGTGTAGCCACACACACGATTTGTGAGCCACCTGCAGCAGAGTGTGGACCTGTTCTCTCCCAGTGAAGATAATTTCGCTTTTCACTGTGGGCTCGTTCCAGTGGCCAGTGTTTCCTCGTATCACTGCAGCACAGCTGGTCTCTCCGCGTGCACGTCCGGCTCTCCTGTGGAGCTCCCCCGTTTAATCACAGGATCTTTTGCGTGGAAAATTAAGTCAATCCAGTTGGCTCCACAGCAAGCGGATTTTTTGCCCGCATTGTGTTTACATACAGGACAGGTGTGGATGTGAACTGCTCCGGGTTTTACATGTAAACCCACATTGAGCATGTCATCACAGCGAACATCAGTGTGAATGAGAAGCAGGTGAATGTCCTGACATGGTCCCCATAGGCATGTAAACAATGGGATGGAGTGGCTCTTACACTTCAGTCAGCAGCATGCTGACTTTTGGTAAACCTTCAGCCTACAAGACATAAATATTTAAACCAGAGGAGACAAGACGCTATTGGATGAGAATGGCTGTAAAATATAATTTTTTTTCACATTCCTTTAGGTCATTCATACCAAACCATGAACAAATTGATTTGAATCAATAGAAGCATAAGAAAGCATGTGACCTTTTATCATCTGTCAGTCATCATCATCAATCATCAGAGTCTGAAACGATTTATGAACTGACCAATCAGATGACTTAATAAAAGTAGGTGGTGGCTTCTGGCCCCCGCATTCAACGTTTTAAACGTTTGATTAACAAATTCTGGTTTCAATGGGAGGGGTGTGGACGTCCTACAAGCTCATTCCTGATTGGTGAGAGAGGTTGCCATAGAAACGATGGCTCGGATCAGTGGTTAATGATTAGCTCCAACATGTTTGATTGCAAAAAAGGATTGGAAAAGTCATTTTTTCTGTGCGTGACATCACACTTACTCAGTCCAGCTCTCATATAAAGTCAATGTTATGGACCAGTTTGTATTTGTATAAATATAGAATCTGCCATCAACCTGCTAACCTGCTCAGACTGAATTCCTTTCAGGTGATGTCTTTTTAAATTCTTTTAAACAATTTTTCAGTTTTATTTATCTTAGTCATCTGTTTAGCCGCAGAATTCTATTGTTTAAATTGGCAGTATCTGAATTACACTCTTTGTGACCGTCTTTATTGGTAGTAGTAGTTTTTTTAAAGAAAGTATGGATTTTGTGAATTTTGCGTGAATACATGGCTGGAAATTCACAAAGAAATAGCTCTTTGGGGATGAACGGAAGAGCTGTAGGATTGTTTAGGGGTTATCGGAACTGGCCCTGGCTTCATTCAATTTTGTTTTCTAACGTGCTTTAACCTGGAAGTCGAAAAGGTTGTCTTCTACTTGCTTGTTCAGTACTGTGATTATTTGCCATCGTTTATTTTGTTTGACGTAAATTCACAGTTGATTTACAGTGATTATTATTCCACATCACAGCTTCTCTGGATAACCAAACCAACAATGTCCCAGCATTGTTTTGCCGCTGCAGCCGGTGTCTGTGTGGGGCACACACTAAGGCACACATTCACTCACAGCTCTCCTGCTACAGGAGCCACTTGTATATTCATACATTCATGGCTTGCTGCTGTGTGCTTCATGAAAAAAACACGTAGTCCCATCGCAGGCGCCTCAGTCCTGTGCTGGGGATTATCCGGGTGCAGGGCCGGTGAGCTCCCCTCCGGTTGCCGCTGTTTGCCCCCGGTGCCGCGTACACGAAACCCTCATGGGGAAAGTCTGCGCTGCGCACAAATCATTACTGCTCATCAGCTGCTGACACTCAGCCACTTATTTACTCAGCAGCTTGGCTGAGACTCCACCAGGCATGCACACATAATTAAAGCAACATACATCTTTTTACATGAGGAGTCTATGAAAAGCGGTTTGAAAAACGCTTGTTAGCGGAGCAGTGCGTTTTAATTTGTCACCGACCTCAAGCTTCTTGTGTACAGGTTGTAACTTCAAAGTTGACTATGGCAGTTGGTGTGTGCATGCTTTTTATTTATCTGACAAGTGAGCACTGATGTCACAACGGGTTGCTTCTGCAAAAAAAAAAAAAAAAAAAAAAAAAAAAGCCATCCTTGTCTCACATCTAACAGTGAATTATTTATATTATATGCTGACGTTGAAAATGCATGTTCAAATTCCCGCCTGCACATTTTGCTGCCATATTAAAGTCAGCAGTGCTGAACTCTCCTCATAAGGGGAGGGGGTTTGGATGAGATTTCTCTGAAATAGATTATACCTGCTTATGACACATTGAAAACACAAGCTGGTTACGCTCAGTGGGTGACTGTTTACTCCACGTCAAGCAGATAAGAGGGACTTTCAGCTCCACTGCGATCAAATCTGCCAGAGGACAAGTCAGTGTCAAGTTCTCGCCATCTCTGCTTCCTGTGTTTTTATCGTGAGAGCTGCTGATAGACGGAGCGTTTGAGGTGGGGGGTTTTGAGGGAAGCTGCTTTTGATGGCTTCCATCTGTTGCTTTCACAGGTTCTTATACACATGCACACGTGCCACGGGATTGCAGCGCAATAGAGTAGTGCAGTCAATGAGGACGCAGGAAATGGGATTCATCTATGTAACTCCACAAAGTCTGAGGCGTTCCAGCCCCTTTCCGATAGGACTCTTTGTGAGTTGAGCCCTGACAAATTGATTCTGATCATATGGTGTGATGCAGAGCACAGTTGAACCAGCGCTACTGAAAGAAGCGCCTTTCATCCTTCATCAAGTCTGGAATTGCAACAAACTCATTAGTTGACTCCGATTTGCTAATGCGAGATTTTAAATGAATCTCAACCCGACATAACCTTCACAAATGCCATTTTTTTCCACTGCAAACGAATGCAATTCAACAGGTTTTTTTCAGCAAATGAGCCTTTATGCTACAGCAGTGTGATACTTTTTTTTATCACTTTCCCTGAAATAATTATGCTTTTATTTTACACATCATGTTTTCTAAAAATAAACTGGAATGGTGTTGCACTGCCATGATGATGCAGCTATAAAAAGGTGAAGACAAATTAAATTAAATATTAAATAAAATCCATACATTTCCTTCAAACACACCGTGTAAATCAGGCATGTCCAAAGTCCAGCCTATGGACCAAATGTGGGCCCTTTTGTGACGCTTTGTGGCTCATTTCTAAAATGTTGACTGTAAACAAAATGAAAGATTTGTTTCTCTAAATAAAACCACATTGGTTAGTACTTCTGAATAAGATAACTATGTTCTCTTCCTGTGCAAACGAGGTACACTTAGATGTTTACAGTAAGCATTTAATCATGAATAATATGGAACATTTCACATGAGCCCAGATTTAATTTTGACAAAAGTTTTTCTTTTTTCCAGACAGACTTTTACTTTATGCATTTTCAGGTCTTCAAAAACAATGTAAGTTTGGTAAACAGTAAGTTTGGTAAAAAAAAAAAAAAAAAAAGACTTACATGAATTTCTGTTCTATGTAAAGTATCCTATTGTAAAAAAAAAAAGTTTTATGAAATAGTTCATTAGCCTTTAATGTTAAATATTTGGGTTCAAAATACAGGTCCCCTCACCAAATCTCACTAAAAAAAGTTTGAACCCCCTTGTAAATTCATTATTAGAAATGTTAATCCATGTTTTGCATAAATTCACCAACATTCATAGCTGGTTCTGGAGACTGAATCTCTGCTTTTTCTGAAAAAAAAAAAAAAAATTCTCTGTTTTTGCTTGAATAGATTGAAGGCAAACACGTTTAATTCAGCACGGATAACACAAACTCACAATGACATTAGTGGAGTTGTCTGCTGTAAATTTTTGTACATTCTCATATCTTGGCCTCACAGCAGAAAGAGCCGGGCTCTCTGTCTGGTTGCCACATCGCTGCCTCCTCTTCCCCACCTGTAATATGATCGACATTTGCATCCACAACTGCCAGGGAAGCTCCTTCCGTCCGTGCAGACAGGACTGAGAGCAGAGATAAGCTCACTCTATAATTAGTGTTCAGGCTATGCTGGGCAGGAAAAAGAAAGAAAAAGCCCTGCAGGGCTCGAGCGTGCAATGGGTAGCAACACAGGTCATAAGCATGTATTACTGACAGACTCAAGCTTCCGTGACCGGGACTGTTGTGGTGATGAGATGCCTTTTTGATATTTCTGCCACACTTCACCTCACATTTTGCCACTGGTGCCACAGCATCCTCCTGCCTCTTTTGATGAAGTTTCCCCTTCAGACAGCAGCACAGGCTTCCCACTCAAGGTGTAGCACAAAGGAGAGAAAAGCTGCGAAAAGTGAAACAAAGGTTCAAATAAAAGCTGTCACAAATGAACAAAAGCAGGCATTTAGCTTGAAAATCACAGGAAAAAATTACTTAGTGCATTAAATCCGTGTTTAGAGGGTTTTAAACCTTTAATATCTTCTGCATTATCTGGTTGAATAAAGGAAAACCTATAGATCTTTCTGAGCGTTTGTCAGTTTAAATGAAATGAATATTTAATTTGACAACTCTTTCACTTACTTTTATACACAAATTGTTTTGCCTTTTTTATGCCTTTTTAAAGGGTATTTAATCAATCTCTGGTGTTGGGTTTGGTCAAATTGACCCCAAGGTCCCGTGTGGAAAAATATACTTGGGTCTTACATAGGAAAAAAAGTATTTTAACAAATTATTCACTAAAATAAAAGCTATGGAGTTTTAAAATTCTTTTTAATAAAATTTTTGCAAAAGAGGAAAAAAAAAGCTACATTTTGGACTAAATACTAGACGGGGGCCATTTGACCCCTTACAACACAACAAGCCTTTTCAATGAGGGTTAGGTCTCCAAAGCTTTTAATTTTACAAGGAAAAAATAAGCTTAAATAAGTGTAAGCTCTTAGCTCTTTAGTATTATCTTAAGAGGAGCTTGACATGAACAGGAATGGAGGGATCAAAAGGTGCTGCAGAGAAGAATCTTACCTCAAATTTAGATAAGCTTTAATAAGTTCTTTGACATTAATAATCTTTTTTTCACTTTACATTGGAAAGCTGAGGCATAGACTTGGGTAGGATAGGTTTTGTGACTCACTAGTCATTGAATTTGGATAACGATAAAGACAAATGCAGAAAATTGATGCAATTCTTGACTTTTAAGACATTTACAGCTACGGTTTTTTGATTGATTGCTTGATTGTGATGAAAGAAGTAAAAAAAAAAAAAAAAGGCACTTAAACACATGTCCTTGATGTTCCAAAATTAGAGCCAAATCTTATCTTGGACACTGAGATGCTTCTAGGTCAATAAGGAACCTTCTTAAGCCAAGAAATCAGTGAGCAAACATCAATGCTCCAAGTGAGAGAAAACCTTCAGTGACAACCACTGTCAATGTGGACATTCCCTGCAGAATAGCTGAGGATCATCATCAGGCTTTTGAGTGTACAGAGCGTCGTAAACCTGCAGACATCAGCATGTGTCCAGATAAATAAATGCATTTCAATTAACAGTCCTGCTAAGCTGAGGGTTCATTAGAGGGATGGGCTTCTAGCTGAACTTCAAAGTGGAATTTGTTAATAGGAAAGTCAGAGACTTCAGTGGAGGCTGTGGTTATATTGGTCAACGTTTGAATCGTCATTACATTTTTCCAGGGAAAACCCCATGCCACAAAGTTCAAACTAGCATCGTTGAGTCTGTTGAGTAGTGTGGCAGCAAGAGTCTGACCCTAATTAAAACCTCCCATAGCTGCAGACAGAACTAAAACGGTTTTTACAATCTATTTAAAGATATTTTTACATGCAGAATATTTGATGTTTTCAGATGATTTAAAAAGGAGATGCTGAAAGTGTTAGTCCAAAATGTTGTGGAATAGTTATTTTTACTTGAAAAAAAAATCAATTACTGTGTTTTTGTCTCAGTTGAAGTGTAAACATCCATTTAGACTCTAAACCAGATTAAACTTTATAAAAAGCTATTCTCTGAGTGTTTTGCATTAATTTATTCAGATTATTAAAGCAGCTGTTTCCTATTTCATACCAGATTTCTGTGATTTATCACAGTGATCTGGTGACATTGTGGCTGCTCTTTTTATTGTCTGTTTAGTCCAGAGTGATTCATAGAAGACCCTAGGGGAGGGGTATCCAGCCCCACCTCCAAAATATCAATTTGGCTAGGGTGTGCAATCAGAAAAAAGCTAACTGTTGTCCAGTTTCTGACTAAACACTACTAATCTCGGTGATCAGAAGTAAGGATTGCTGGAAACAGCCCTGCAGGGTTAGATTCTCACTGGGCTGCAGCAATTTACATCTATTAGAGACACAAAATTGTGAGAAAATGTAGCAAATTGCCAGCAGTTTTCCCTTTAAAACTGCAGCAAGCTAGTGTTTTACACAACAATTTAGGCAGAAACACAACCCCTGCATGGATTTCATGAGTGTTAATGTGGCACTGAAATGTCACATTTTTGCCTGGAGTCACAGTTTAATTTTCCCCAACCACTCACAAAGTTGTCTTGCATTTGTTGCACTTCTTGACCTCGAGACGTGTAATCGAGAGCCATCATGGACAGGTTTGGGAATGGAAAAAATACTATTAACTAGAGTCCCTTGCATACCTTTTTGAGCATTCTTAACCCTTGTGCTATCCTAGGCACTTTAACATTGGGAGTTGGGTCATCTAGACCCACTAGACAGTGCTCTGAACCTTTTTTCTTAAATGATTTGTGATCTTCACTGGTGTATTACATGAAATCTTTCCACCTTTATCCGCCTTTGTCATGGTAGGGAGAACACGTCAATGTAAGGATCAGGTCATCTGGACCCCTTAGGATAGCACAAGGGTTAAAGGTCATTGCCATGAGAGCACAGCCATAAAACTCATGCATACTGAGAATACGGTCAATTGACTCTATATGAGAACTGGACGGAGTGAGTTTGACGTCACTCATAGAAAGTGGTTTACTTCCGGTTCTAACCAACAATTTAGTTGCCTTTTTTTTTTGCAATATGGACATGTTGGAACCCGATGGCGTCAGTAATTAGTGGTTGGTTTGAGTCGATTTGAGTCAGTATTTCTATGGCAACCACTCTTGCCAATCAGGAGTGAGCTTGTTGGACTTTGGGAGAATCTCTCAATCAAATATTTGGAACGTTCAGTGTGAGACCACATACTTTTTATTGAGGCATCTGATTGGTTTAATCCATGACTTGCACTACAGAATAATATCATGAAAAAAAGGATTTGGAAGAACTTGTTAAAAAAAGGTATCTGAGCAAGAATGGTGATTCTGACAAATGGAATGACTGAGCAAAAGGTGTTTATTTCTCTGTAGAAGTCTATGGAATTTCGGCCTTTTTGGACCAGCGGTAACTTCCTGTTTGAGGGGAGAGAGGTCACTCAGTCCAATTCTCTCATACAGTCAATGGATACAACTGCAGATTTAATGTTCTTCCCTTTATTAAATCCTTTCCTGTTGCTATTTTGTTACACGCACACACATTTAATGGTCTTCAATGCTACCATGAGTGACAGTTTTTCATATTTTCTGACTCTGTTAGGACTACTGTAATGTCATCATGTCAGTCCAAACAAAAGAACATGTCAACTAGGCAACCATCTTCCTCCAGTTTATATATTTGTGCAGTGAACCCCAAAGCTGTGCGATATTTGTTTTCCTCACTTGTCACGAAGGAGTTTGTTTCTGATTTTGTGTTTGTCAAGAAAGGTTTCAATTCCAGACCGTTTTGTTTCTGTTGGTTCGACCTCAACGGTCTCCATTAACAGCTGTCACCTCAACTTCTGCAGCATTCCACCCCCTTAAATTGTTCTTGAATTGCAATTTAATCTCCCCCCTTCGTGGTGTTTCATGTTTAAAATGGGAATCTGCAGCGTGTATGTCCGTGTGAACTGGCACGCTGTTTGACATAAATTGGAGCTAAACTCTCCAGAAAAAAAGAAAGAAATGCTGTTTTTGACTTCAAAGGCTTGTTTTTTTAAGATGAAAGCAATGATATCTACATGGCCTCCGTGCCTCACACTGCCTCTTTATTTTGTAATCTAACAATGCCCCCCAGTACAAACACTTAACCCTCATAACCACACTTAAACACTATTATTACTGCATGGTCTACAGGAGCCGGTTTAGCTCGTGCTGGTTTGCGGCGCCTTCCGTCCGTGAAACCCGGGTTCGACTCCAGGCTGTTCCCTGTTCCCTTCTCTACCTCTGTGCCGGTCCCAAGCCCGGTTTGAGAAGGTTGCGTCAGGAAGGGCATCCGGCGTAAAACATTGCCAAGTTTACCATGCGACTTGTTCGCTGTGGCGACCCCTGATGGGAAAAGCCGAAAGAGAAACATTACTGCATGGTCTACAGAAAGCGCCCCCCCCTCTCTCAAATCTGTCTTGGATTTATTGTGTTGAGTTATTTTAAGGGTCTGCACTTTTAAAAAAAAAAAATGTGTTGGATGGGTAGCATCCGGTTTCAAGTAAAATAGTAATTGACTCCCTCCCAGGGTTGGCTTGAAGGCTTTGATCTTTCCCGTACCTCTGTGTTAAATGGTTTCCTCTGATTTACTGTGAACATGCAGCCACTGGCTTTTCTTTTATCAGCAGCCCGCTAACAGCGCTTTGAAGCCATAAAACACTCCAAAAGGAACAAAAAAAAAGGGGGTTACGGGAAGAGCTGGACTGCTCCTGTGTGTGTGTTTAAGGTTGACAGGGTTTCGGTTCAGAAAAGGTCCCTTGTAATTGGCGATAGTCTAGAAACTGGTCACCATGAAGGAAAAAATAGGCAATGATTAGCCAGAGTAATAGTCTTTAATGGTTCATGGGGGGTTTGAAAGTTGGAACTATGACTCAGCTCCTGTAATTAGTAGACTTTTGCATGCTGATGCTTATCTTAACGAGAGCAGAAATGGAGATTTTCTTGAGTGTTTTTGTGACTGGGTTCAGTAAAGGGCATGTGGCTTATCGGACACAGATTGGCCACATTTGGCCACTCAAATAAGCCCAACGACTGAGATAAGGACAATGGCTACTTCAGTGCCTTGTCATAAAGCTAGAATCATCTCAGAATGGTTTCTTGAACATGGCAATGAGCTCACTGGACTCAAATGTTCTCCACAGTCACCAGATCTTAACCCAATAGAGAACCTTTGGAATGTGGTAGAACCGGAGATTGGCATCATGGATGTGCAGCCGACAAATCTGCAGCAGCTGTGTGATGCTGTCATGTCAATATGGACCAAACCTTCTGAGGAATGTTTCCAGTACCTTGTTGAATCTATGCCACTTAGGATTAAGGCAGTTCTGAAGGCAAAATACTAGCAAGGTTTCCCTAACAAAGTGGCCAGTAAGTGTAGTTGGGATATGAAATTTGTCAGACCACAATGACTTATAAGTCTGTTTAAGTTTTACTCATAGCACCCTATTTTGTTTTATGCTCCAGTGATTAAAAAAACCAAAAAAATGTCATAAAAATGTCAACAGTCAAGGTCAAAATCGGCAAAGAACCAGAGTTTGTAACCTAATGCTGATAAATTGCCCAGTGTTTGACTGTGCGAGGCATACAGGATTACATCGATTTTCTTGCCTTTCTGTGTATATACGTTTACGTGAGGGAGTGTGATAGCAAAAACAAAAAAATAAAGAAATCCGGGGGGCAAGAGAATGCAATATTGTGTTTCATTAAAAAATCTATACTATATCTCATTACAGCCTCATGATTTTCTTGTGCGTCAAGCTTGGCGGGGAAGGGGCGGGGCCTGTCGGCGGTAAGATAAATGTGCTTTCCTGTCTCAGATGACCATCTCATCTGCAGTTGTTCATGGAGAAAGGAGGAACCGCTCGGCATGTCAACTACTTCCTGACCATGTTTGACCACCGCTCACAGTGTTTACAACCTTATCAGATAAAAACAAAACACCCAGAATCTGGAACAGATTTCTTTGCATTATCTTTCAAGCACTCAAGTTTTCGGAACGCCACCAGCAGCCAAACTGCTGCGCAGATTGTTCACTAAAGATGTTCCCTCTTTCACTCTCTGATTCATATCAGGTTTCAAAACATATTCACAAGTCTTTGTGTTTGTTGAAACACAGCGGTGCTCTGAAGTGTTTTCAGGCCCTATTTGAAAAGTAATTTTGCTCCTCATATTAAAGAGCACTTATAAATAGCTGAATCCACCGTCTGCAGTCGCAGTGAGAATTGCGGCACAATCCGGTAAAGGTTACTCTGATACTCTGTTGACATGAAGTGATGGTTATAACCTTTAGTCCAGTGTTCTGAGGGTCTCCGTCCAAGCCAAAGGAAGGTACCCATTTCTTGCATTTTATTTCCCAACCCTTCACTGAGACAATATTTATGAATTGTACATCTACTGTATACTCACACCACCCCTGCAGCAGCTCCCATCATTAGCCTGTCTACACTGCCATTGTCTCAATGGACCAATCCTTCATCTTGGATCTACAGGGAAGCAAATTCAGAGGAGGATTTGGAGCCTCAATCAGTGCTGGTTAATTATCGCCACTGCATGAACTGAGAAATGGGTCCCTGTCTAGTTAGTCCCTCTGGATATTTGTTCATCGTCACTCTTTCGGAAGCTCTGCCTTGAATTCCTTTAAAAGGCTGTTTTTCTCTACTTAGTGTTTATTCGTTTAAACATCAGTGGGAACAAGTGATTTATTTGCAAAGTTGAAGGAAATTCTTAAAGGTGTCAATCAAACTGAAAACCACATTGATTATGTACAACAAAGAAGTGCAGCTGTAGGAATTATTGAGGAGTTGCTTAATTTGTGTTTGACCATCACAGCAGTCAAGTTGCACAGTTGGATCTTTGGAGAATTCTTCTTGATAAAAAAAAAACAAAACACTATTTGTCAAAGTTGTACAGCAATGAGAACCATCCCATTGGACCTGCAAGCAACTCTCTTCAGTCCGTCGTTTGTTTGTTCTTTGATGGCCCAGACTAGGGCGGCATGAAATGAGGAAAACTTGCAAAATAATTGGTCGGTATTGTGACGATAGGAGTTGTATGAACAAATAGGAAAACAAAAAACTTAAACTCCATATGACCATCGTCAGCATAAACGGGTTCCATTTGGTTGGTCAACAACGTGAAGGGTTACGTCTGATTAGCCAAATGCGTAAAGGGCTTTAATAGATTCGTTTAATACTACAAACTGCCACAGAATTGTAAAGGTATGTGTGTAAACATTTAAGGCAGCCATTTAACGCAGTTCATGCCTTCTTTTGCAATTTGCATATCGCACAGGTGGATATCTCTATGACGAGACACAAATGGTCAAATGATGGTTACATGCATCTTCAACATGAAGTCTTTGCTTTGTGATATCTGTTTTAAAGGCTCCAGGGTGAGAAAGGCTTTAAATCGTTTTTTGGTTGTAGTTTGTGTAAGATTAAGTCAATGAAATATTATTTCCTCAGAGAAGGTTTGCTTTTTCTTGTGTTCATGTCAAATATGCCTGTTTTTAACTGGACCAGCATTTGAGGCTCATTTATTTGCCAAAACTTTAAACGTCTATGATACACCAGAGTGCCCACATGTCTGTCTGGTTATTTAAATGCTGTGAAACAGCAGCCAAATAAGAGAGATGTCATTATTTCTGTCTATAAAACTGGAGGAGCCACTCCAGATCGTCCACTTAATGCCTCCAAGAGTTCTGTTACCCTCCACTGATGGGGAGATCCAGTAAAAAATGTAAAAGCATTTTAATCAAAACTGAAAGTACTTTTCCCAATTAGATTGTCTCCAAATTACCTGCAAATTATTTAGTTTTTCATATTTGTGTTATTGCCTCATGTTTCTTGGATAAACATGATATTATGCAACATTATTCAGAACCTTTCTTTTAGCTACTCTTGGCAGATTTTGTTAAAAATTCAGCTTTGGAAAATTCGTAATAATTAATTATAATCTACATGTTTTAGTTTTTTTGGAAAGGTATTTCAGTTTTTTCACTTGGATTGGTTTGTGTGGTCTGGTTTTATATATCGCACCCATGAACATTCATTCATTCATTCATTCATTCATTCATTCATTCATTCATTCATTCATTCATTCATTCATTCATTCATTCATTCATTCATCTTCTTCCGTTTATTCCCTTTCGGGGTCACAGGGCTGTTGGAGCCTATCCCGGCCACTTGTGGGTGAAGGCAGGGGACACCCTGGACAGGTTGCCAGTCTGTCACAGGGACCCATAGAACAATGCAGCTCACTGGATCATAATTGTTGTAAAATGCCCTCAAAACATCATTTAAAATGTAAAGAAATAGGTCATAACCCTACCAATATATAATTTGAAAAACTATTTTACATCTTGTGGCGAAGATTTTGACTTTTTTTTTTAAGGAAACGTAACATCTATTTTTTTTAGGAAATGTCAAGCAAGTTGGGTATTTGCCCGTGGCTTTGCCAGTGGCTTTGGCTTCAACTCTGTTTAAGGATCTCAGAAAAATGTGAGATAAAGCATTTTATTAACTGGCAGTTGAGAATTAGTTTAACGGTAGGCTCTTTATTTAGTTTTCCCCTCAGATTTTTTTTAAATGAGCTAAAGTTTCCAAATCTATTCTGACGAAGGCATTTTTGATCAATTATTTAGAAGAAACCTTAAGAAATACTCAAGACTTTTACAGGCTTTAAAGACCCACTGCGAGGAAATTTATGGTTTTAAATTGTTCTTTCAGCATTTTTTTTAATGATGGAGGACATATATAAAGAAAATAAAAGTTCCATGGCTGAGCTGGCATCTGGATCAAAACTGTACGTCTGCATAGCTCCAATGCTACTTGCCATTTTTGTTGCACTGGTAAATGTTAGGTTGGCTGTGTGAGTGGCTATAAGCTATGGAAGAGAATGTAAACAATGAGATCTCAGTCAGGGGGAGGGGAAGTGAAGATGGGGTTGCTCCACGCCAACTATGGTGTCAAAATAGAGCCTAAAGTATTGCGCATCAAAACAGTAAAACCGCGCATCAAAACCCCAAATCTGCGAATCAAAATGCATAAATTGAGAACCAAAACCCACAATTTGCAACCAAAAGCCTTTCCCCAAAGCACAATCCTATTTCTCAGCTGCCGATTTGTTTTCTCGCCATTCTGAAATCCTGTTTTTGAGTTGCAGTTTTATTTTGAAACTGTCTTTTTGAGTTGCGCTTTTATTTTTTGAGTTGCGCTTTTATTTTTTGCGGTTTTGATTCTAAAACCTGTCGACACGTAAAAACAGCGACATGTCAGTCAAGGGGAGGGGAGGCGGGACATCCCTGATATCCAGAAGCTCATTGGCTACCGAATAAGACCGAGTCTTACGTCAACAGACCAGTTTAGAATGTGCCGGTAAGTTTCTCATGTTTTTCATATCTTTTACTATATTAAAATATCAAAATTGTACTTTATTTAACCAGAGGACGCCAGCACATTCAGATGAGGAGCTCCCCCAGTAGCTGCTAGTGAAAAAAGATGTTAGAAAGTTAGATGTTGCATGACAAACTATCAGCATTGTTCTCCTGTGTTAGCATGCTAGCTAGCTCAATGCTAGCGGGGTATCCAGCTCTTCTCATGACTTTTGTGGATTAAACAAAGTCGATTTTTTACCACAGTGTCAGGATCGGTCATGTCAACCTGGGAATAATTGCCCGTGGATTGTCACTATGGTTAATCAAATAGTTTTTTAAGAAGTACATTCATGTATATATAAAGTTTTTCAATATTTCCTTAGGGATTACACAGATGGATTGAACAACAAAGCAACATATTGCTGCAAGAAAGTGACACCTTTCCTAGTTTGGGATCAAGTTAATCCCTATTTAAAATAAATAAATAAAAGAAACACAATTTTTATTTGAAGTACCAGAGCAAATTTCCCACAGGTGGGATCAATAAAGTTTTTCTGATTCTGAACTGTATTCCAAAATAATTTTCTCAACCTTAAAGATTGCAGGTTAACACAGGAAGTTACCTTTCACAATATGCAGCTACTGAGTAGCAATTAAGGTGTGTGTGTGTGTATATATATATAAATATATACACACACACACTCATTTTAACTGTCTTAAATACATTTTTCTTTGTGTGCAGGATGCTGTGGACATTGGACGACAGACTAACTTAAACCAGGCAGAGCAGGAAACTGTTGGAGTTGTTGTTCCCTCTGTGGCTTGTCCTCTCTCCTCTCAGACCTGTTCAACCCTTGTGGGACATCAGAAAACCATGGCCAAGACATTAACATTTATGTACTGATCTATGCATGTCATCACAGCAGGATGTAACAAAAACTAACAATGTGAACAGATCTCATCTGCCTTACAAAATACTGCCCCCCTTAAGAAAATAAATGGCTAATAATCACCACTGGTATTTTGTAAAGCTTCATTTTTTAATGTTTGACCATTGAATGTGTTTTGTACAAAAGACTGATGGTTTTGCAAAGATCTTTGAAACACAGAGTCAAGTGCATTAGATTCTGTGAAATTCTGAACCACAATTCAGAGAAATTAAAACAACTGTTTTTAAAACTCCTTAAAAGACTTGAGGTGGAAAAGTCACTGTTTTCGTACAGGCACTAAGAAATGGGAAGCAGACAGTGTGGTCAAAATGGACAACTATTTTAAAGGCTTCTCTTTCAGTTGACAGGAGATGTCTGTGAGCCTGCTGGACAGCCTTTGCATCACACTGGGACGTCTTTGGGGCCTGCATCTGGAAAGAAACAAAAACAGCAAAGTTAATTAACCAAAAAAAGAAGAGAAAAATTAAGATTAAATTTTTTTTCATTACCTTAAAGAAGATGTAGACATCCACGTCGTAGCTGCCTCAGTATTCCTGCCTTTTTTGTTATGGTATGCATAACAACGGCCCTTATAGAAAACAACAAACATTCAGCAATAGTCAATTTTAAAACCACCACCCAATTAAATATACTAATAATTCTATTGATGTCTAATACTGGAATAATTTTAAGTGGAATAAAACACGTTTTTGCTGGTCTGCTACAATTTACTCTGCTCTGGTTCACTCGAATACCGGACTTCTGCCAGTCTGCATAGTGCAGACGCATACATTTTGAATAATATGGCACAGCAATATTGTTTCTCTGTTCAATAATTCCCTCTGTCTGTAAACCCTGAAAAATATTGAGAAACCTTATAGGTTATAACATATTTGATTAACCTTGAAAACCTTATATATACATGAAAGTACTTCTTAAAAAACTATTTGATTAACCATAGTGACAATCCACGGGCAATTATTCCCAGGTTGACATGACCGATCCTGACACTGTGGTAAAAAATCGACTTTGTTTAATCCACAAAAGTCATGAGAAGAGCTGGATACCCCGCTAGCATTGAGCTAGCTAGCATGCTAACACAGGAGAACAATGCTGATAGTTTGTCATGCAACATCTAACTTTCTAACATCTTTTTTCACTAGCAGCTACTGGGGGAGCTCCTCATCTGAATGTGCTGGCGTCCTCTGGTTAAATAAAGTACAATTTTGATATTTTAATATAGTAAAAGATATGAAAAACATGAGAAACTTACCGGCACATTCTAAACTGGTCTGTTGACGTAAGACTCGGTCTTATTCGGTAGCCAATGAGCTTCTGGATATCAGGGATGTCCCGCCTCCCCTCCCCTTGACTGACATGTCGCTGTTTTTACGTGTCGACAGGTTTTAGAATCAAAACCGCAAAAAATAAAAGCGCAACTCAAAAAATAAAAGCGCAACTCAAAAAGACAGTTTCAAAATAAAACTGCAACTCAAAAACAGGATTTCAGAATGGCGAGAAAACAAATCGGCAGCTGAGAAATAGGATTGTGCTTTGGGGAAAGGCTTTTGGTTGCAAATTGTGGGTTTTGGTTCTCAATTTATGCATTTTGATTCGCAGATTTGGGGTTTTGATGCGCGGTTTTACTGTTTTGATGCGCAATACTTTAGGCTCTATTTTGACACCATACAGTCCCGCCCACAGCTCAGGTGCATTTCTAATGAACTCCAGCTGCTCTGCAGAAACTATGTCCTAGAAAATTATTTGTTAATTTATTGTAACATTTTAGCTAAAAACAGCTTAATCATAACTGACTTACCGGTAATCATAAATCACTGGGAATGCTTTAACCCTTGTGCTATCCTAGGCACTTTGACATTGGTTGTGGGGTCATCTGGACCCCTCAAGACAGTGCTCTGAACCTTTTTTCTCCAATGATTTGTGATCTTCACTGGTGTCCATGGATTACATGAAATACTCTTCACCTTTGTCAAGGTAGGGAGAACACGTCAACGGTCATCTTGACCCCATAGGATAGCACAAGGGTTAATAGGTCAAAAGATGATTAAAAAAGGTCATCCTCCATGGGGTCACTTGATTTTCTTTGGGCCTTTCAGTTCTCCATGGAACTGCAGGCTGGTTTTAAACAGAAAGTGAGGGAGAGCCTATAGTTTAGCAGGAAATGAGGCAGCGTAGTTGCATAACAGTGAGGGAAAAGAGGAGAAGGGCAAATATTTCCTTCAGTGTTGTCAAAGACACCTGACACTGAAGGTGGAAGAAGAAACAGAGCAGAGCTGACATGAAATGCTCTGGTTTATTACAAAAACCCATCCCTCCATGTCGATCTATAAAAGTCTAAAAGCCTTCCATTGTTCTTTCATTTGCTGTTAAAGATTGTTTTCATCTTGGCTCGATTCCTTGTTAAAGTCAGAGAGCTAGTTGTCCGCATTGTAAAAAAATAAATATTTATTCTATCATGTAGAAAAAATTCTTTATTGCTCTTGAAAAAAAAGCCCCTTCCAGTATGTTTACTTTCAAAGCCCGGGATTTCCTTGTCCCTGAGTGGAAGCCACTGAAGGAGTTCTGTGGCAGAGCAGTGTTTGAGAGTCTGTTCTGTCTCAAGAGCAGCTCAATAAGGAGAACAGTCAATACAGCTGCTGTCCAACAGCAGGGTGCTGAGGGAAGGGGGTTCGAGTTGAGCCAGGGGTAGAACAGGAAAGAACAGGGGGTCTTTTTGTGGGCGACGCAATGCCCAAAGCTCTGCTGAGAGCCTTACTCTGTAATCATCTTTAGTTTGGAGCAGAACAGAAATCGATCATGCCAATGATTACTTTCACATAAAGGCTTTTTCAGGCCACTGTTGACCAAAAGGAGGCGCTCCTTTTTCCAGCTTTGCCAAACTAGTAAGGAGAAGTTGTGCTCTGCAGTCTGAAAAAAAAATGCAGCCCAACATTGCAATGACAGCAGCTTTTTAGAGAAATTAGGAGGACAAGAAAGAGTAAGGAAACCAAAAAGTGCAAAGATCATTCTAAATCAGGCCTGAATTTAGCCAGACCCACTATGGGATGCTCCGAGTTTGGAGTGTCAAATCCCCCTGAGCCCCTAAAATGAATAGAAAACCATGCTAGCTTCACATCAGTTCATCTGTCCAAATATCTTCACCTTTAATCTATTTGGTGAGTCAATAAAGTTTTATGTTAAACGCTATTCCTAAAACTGCGCTCTGCATTTACCGGGCTTGGGACAGGCACAGACAGGATGCTGGTTTGTGCCATGTTGAAGCTGCATTTATCTCTTTTTTTTTCTTTTTTCATCTTTTTGGTCATCTGTCTGCCTTCCATCCTTGTGTTGTTTTTGTATTTTATTTTAGTTTTTAGTTTTTATTTATCTAATTTTTTTTTTTGTAGCCACAAGGGGGCCAAAGTCTGGGTCCCCCTGTGCCGGTTCCCAGCCGGGATAAAATACAGGGTTGTGTCAGGAAGGGCATCCGGCGTAAAACTTTCTGCCACACTTAAAACACTTAAAACTGCATATTTAGAAGAAAAAAAAAACTCCATCAGTTTGACAACATTACAGTGCTGCAAAGACATCACTGAAGTTAAAGATGGATCTAAAAATCCTCCATGGGTAGTTAGTGAACAACTGTGTTTCCATAGAAATGTCCATCACAGCTTTGCCTGGTTATATCCTGTTGTTTGTTCACCCTGTGTTATGTCTTGCAGGAGCACACATAGGCTTTTTTTTTTTTTTTTTTTTGCAGAGGCATGCTTTGAGGCCTTCTCTGTAAAAGCAGGATTTTTATTTCTGGGTTATTTCATGCTTGTTTTGTGCTGCTTCATGCTTTACCTGCAGCTGTTTTAGATCTGGGATCTCAGAGTCTAGCATTTTATTTTTTTAAGCTGTAGCTTTTCTTTTTCAAATTCATAATGTCTGACTAGATCGGTTGTGTTCAGAGACACTCAAAATTCTTGATTTTTGATATCTGGATGTTATGTTATTGATCTGCCCAAGAAACATCGTTTTCCTTTTTCTGCTCATCTGCATAATAATGAACTCTTCCTGGAGAGTTGCAGAGGCTGGAACTGATGACATTCATCTTTAGATTTTCCTTCCATGTCATCTGCAGAGATACAAAGCTGCTTTCTGAGAATGCCGTTTGCTTCACGACATTGTAGGTCTCAGGGTTTTGCCTTATCCCACAGCTGTGTGAGCTGAATCTCCATGTTAAGCTTAGAGCTGGGCGATAGAAAGAAAAACTATCGTTAAAAAATGATATTACATTAAATACAAACAGAGAGGAAGTCACAACATAACGAAAAACAAATGTTTGTTTTTGTAAGGAACTCCTGTATTGGTTTCTAATTAATCTTTGCTCTCTGCTTTTGGCGTTTTGACGCCGTCTATGAAATGTTTGATTTTCAGTCACAAATTAGTTTTTTTCAGTTTTTTTCTGAAAAACGCCCCCATGAGAAAAGGGGTTTCAGTCAGTCACCTGTAGCCTGAACTAACTGTACAGGGAAGCAGATTGACAGAAAAAGCTCTTTTTTTCCTAATTCTGCCTCCAGTTGATTAATTTTTCCATGAAATCATAACTAACAGCCTAAAAACCTGATCATGTTTTGGATTCTTGACATTGACAGTAAAGATGCAGTGCTCTCACAAGGGAGTGCCTTTTTTCAGCTCAACTCTGTGATATTACAAAAGGCACTACTAATAAAGTTCCTGTTATTATATTTATAAAATACAGTTTTTATAAATATTCTATGAATTAATTTTGTTGCATTTATCTGCTATGTCTCAAAGTCAGCTCTGTGAAAATATAGTCTGATTTTAGACCGATCCATTGAACGGGCGCTAAAAAGTTAACTGGGTTGAACTTTTTCCAATCAGGGACTCAGCTTTCAAGCGTTTGAAAATTGATCATGAAGGTTTAATTTTATTAATTATGGTTTGTCCATGGCTGGAATTCTATGACACAAAGTCTTTCAGTAAAATTAGCTGCGCTTTGACATTTCACACCAAGCCTCTTCCAAATGTAGGTGGTGGACATGCGCTGGTGGAAAATGAAGAAGAAGCCCCTACCTGTTTGTTCAGTGTGAACACCATGTACAAAAAGTATGATCAAACCCGTAATCAGCTCGTTCTTGAACGCTCATCACATGCCCGTAGTGTCCGCAGCTTTAGATGTAATACCTGCCTATATTTCTAGACACCCAGCTTGTCAGCTTATCAGTCACCATCTGACACGGAACCCAAGAACCTTGTATGACTGCTGAGAAAAGTGGGTCTCACCTCGATCTAATCAAGCAGACAACCTCATTTTGCAGCGCTGTGCTCTCTGCTCTCTCGTTATCATTGGAAGCTTCACAGTACAGGTTCCCATTTTTCAAGCATAGCTGGGCAACACTGCAAGGTCTTGATAGTTTTTTTTTTTATTTTTGGATTACACTATGCATCAGTGCTTTACTTTTTACCCACAATGATTTTGTCCAAATAAATACCAGAAATCAAAAAAGGATTTGTTTGTTTTTTCTCATTTCTCCTCTTTTTCAGCTTTGCAAGGTTAGACGGTTCACTGCAGTGTTATGTGTGAGTGAACATTTCATTTGGGAAAAAAATACATATATATTGTGTCAACAGTTGTTATTTGCTAAAAGTAAGCTTTTCTTTCACTTAAACTCTGCCTTTAACCTTTGACGGAGAGGTCAGTCAAACTACACAGAGACGGCCTTGACTCCTGGTTGGAAGCTGAGCCTCATCAGGTTCATTTAACCTGCCTGCCCATGTTCCATGCTCCCATGCAGCAGAGACTGGATCCATTTACTAGTAAATATAGGCAGGCTTTTTCTCACATTGATAAAATTGCTTTTGCTTTAACCTCAAAAGCTTGTATTGACACAAAGTCTAGGTGTTTGCTCCCTCATGGGACCTGAAAAAAAAGACAAGTTTTTTTTTTTTTTATGTAAGCTCTCAAACATGCCGCCACGTTTTCTAAAAATAATCTGGCACAGCGCCTAATGAGGAGTTGCTGCGCGTTACCCAAGATAAAAGGTCTTTCATTGAGCTTACAGAAAGCAGCAGTTGTGATTCCTGCTTTTTGCAAAAATAAATGTATAATAAACTCCATTCAACGCAGTGCCAACTTTTTCTTTTTTGACGTCTTCTCTTATAGGCCTGCACAATGAACCGCAAATTTTTCATCATTGCGATATCAGCCTGCATGTGCTATATGCATATCCCACAAGACGGTGTAAATAAACTGTGATAAATGGTTATCTTAAATATTTATACATACGCTAAAACTATCTAATGGCAGCTTGAAGTATTTAATGAATCAAATAGAGCCCTTTAGGCTGTTGACCAATCAAATGGAGCCCTTTTAGATTAGAGGCCCGCCTAGACGAGGGTGACTTGTAGAATTACGCAAAGTTATTTTGACTTTTGTTTAAATAGAACTGTTGCAGTGAAATGAAAATGATGTATTAGTCGTTTTTTTTTTGTTTTGCTCTTTCATCATCAATATTGCCAGTCATGACCAACATTGCACCTTGCCATTTTCCTCAAGTTGTGCAGCCCTAGCCTCTTTTCTAAGAGGATAATATCAATAGTTGTATTCAAATGTGGTTTTTACTTTCTAAACCACTTGCTTTGTCTGCAGTAGATGACTTGTTTGTCTACAATATGGCATTAATTGGTTGTATCGATGGGTTTTGTAGAGAGGGGGGCTTTGGGGACTTGGCTGTCTTTACTTTTCATTGTCCTGCTCTGCTGACAGTGGGCTTTAGCATCTGGAACTTGAAGGAAATCCTTCCCTATTTGGTTCCATACAGCAGAAATAATACAGCAGAAAGTAAGCCCCACTGTTCTCAGAGATGAGGATAAAAAGACACCAAAAGCGTCTGTTTTGCCTCTGATAGGATGCGGCAGGACCTTCAAGTCCTTTCAGTTCTCTGCTCCCGTAGAGAGGAGCTGAAGATGGTCTTCTGCCTGGAAGAGAGCCAAGCTTGAAGGGGGATGCTCTGCACAGACCCACTGTTCCAGCTGCAAAAAAGCAAAGATGATTAAGCATGTCATAGTCCCTCTGTTCTGTCAGAGCAAAGGACCCCCCCCCCCCCCCCCCCCACTGTTGCATCACTCCGAGGTCTGAGTCCATCTGCTGTGCACATCAGAACTTGAATTTATCTCTGGCTCTGTCATTCTCTCCCAAATGTGATGCAGACCTGCTCTGAAGTTATGGCTAAATCCGCTCATTCTGACATAAAGGCTTCATGTATTAACACTAGTTGAATTTGGGCGTTAAAGTTAATTCAACTGAATATTTTACTTTAAATACGACCTTCTAATTATGTACAAACAGAAGTAATTGCTAAACCATTTTGCTGTTTCGTGGCTTCTTATTTACAGAAAAGGGTTTGTGATGTCATATCCTGCCAAGACTGCAACAAACTAAAAAGTGGTTCTTCTTCGGATGATCTCATCCTCGCATTTGATCCCACAAAGACAGGGGGTTTTATTCGGTCAGCCTTTTCTAACCGGTCATCATTTTGTACTGTTGGGTTTATTTTAAAGTCTTTTCAATCCTCTGTTCTGCTCCATTAGTCTGTTATTGCAGCGATAATTGCACAACTTTTTTATATTTCTAGATTGTTTAGCGTTTACTGTAAAAGTAGAATAATTCTGTCAGCCACTTTCAGCCTCGTTTTGCTGTAACCGTGCTTTGAAAGCATGCCGAGGATGGGCAGCCTTTTTGTTACCTTAATAGGCCATGTTTTACACCGCTTCACTCTTTGGCTCTCACACGAGGGAACAGAGAAAAAGAAATTACCTCTTCGTAGTTAAACAGCCAAATAACAGGCATGGTACCTTTTTGTGGAGATTCCCCATTTTCTAATTTTCCATCGTCTATTTTTCTCCACCCTGGAGACATGACATTTTCTTAGGAGAGAACAGGCATATTTTAAACTGCACTCAACACTGCACACGTTGCATTATTGAAATTTGTTCATGACCCCCTTTAATAAATCCCCTATCTTAAACCCATACCTGCCTGGATGATAATTGGCCTTATTTATCTAAACAGAACAACTGTGCAGCTCAAAGGTTGGCAGAGCCTGAATAATGGATTATCACAAAGCTATTGCATTTACTAACTTTGGCACAACGCATGTCAATGCCATGTGGCCATTCTTGATCAGGGAAAGGAAATGAAAGCTAGACTGTTTACAGACTCCGGTCTGTTCTTAATAACAAAGCAAGACGTGATTTTAACTTGCCAGGGAGGCTAGACTAGGTTAAATTTGTCAGTTCATCTTTCCCAGCTCCACTGGGGCTTGTGGTTTCATAATAAAAAAAAGTCTTTTGGAGACTATGGGATCAGCCTAAGCTCTTTGGCTAAAAGGATGCAACAAACAAAAAGATGTTTTACTTTGGGAACATTTCGTTACAGTTCCTGGAGTACAGCAGTGTTTATTTATATATAAAGTGAACTCTTACATATCATCTTTGGAAGTATTAGAAATTGAGATTTGCAGTCAAAGTGGAACTGAGGAGGCAGCATGTTTTTCTAAAGTCGACTACTGCAGATTTCTCCCATGCATTTGTCTTTTTGACAGTTCTCAAAGCTTCTTTTACATTTGTTTTTAGTTTTTCCGGTGTAGTGTGTTGAAGCTTTTCAGTTGATAGAAAGTAAGGCATTAACTCTTGCTGTCTTGTGGAATAGTACTAACCCTGTACAAGAAATTGTAAATTTGTCGTCATCGTCATATCAGCCTGTTCAATCTATGCATTGAAAAGAAAACAGTGTAAAGTCACAAAGTGGTTACCTTAAGGACGTGTCACACAGTCACTACGTACATTTTGTACATATTGCACGGATGAAAATTGGTCATACGTGGATACACGTGGAAAAAATGAGAAAAGTTGGGGTCTTTACATGAAATTTTCACAGATGTATCACGAATGAACCACGTTTAAAACATGGAGGAACATGAACAAAAACATGAGCCCTACACAATTATTGGGCTGTTTATATGGAATTCATTGGTGATTTGTGCGTCAATTACGTAATTTTCGTCATACGTGCACCATATACGCGATATAAAAAGTCATACATCAGTGGTATGTCTGTGAAAAGTCCATTAGACACACGTGGAACAGTCGTGGATGCAAATTTGAGTATGCATTTTGCAAAAATCAAGCAAAATTGCACAAGATGTACCTAATAATTCCATTTAAACTACGTAAAATACGCATTAACCAAAAGATTTGAACAGGTAAAAACGGAATTCATGTAAAGTCTTTACACGGTTATACAACCTCACGGTAGTTTGAAGTATTTAATGAATCAAATAGAACCCTTGACGCATTTGACCAATCAGATGAACCCCTTCATGTTGTTGACCAGTCAAATGGAGCCCTTTTATGTAAAATGCCCACCTGCTATTTAGACATTGGTCATTTGGAGGAGAATTTAAGTTTTGTTGAGTTTTATTTAAATACAACTTGCAGTGAAATGGAAATCATGTTCATGCATTGCTATTCCTATCGTCATAGCAATATTAAACTCTATCAAACGTTTTCCTCATATGATGGAGCCCCAAAGCATAAACATGCTAGTTTTTTTTTACATCAACAAAACAAACCCCAAAATGACTACCGTTACATCATCTGGAACAACCAGCCTTTGGCTAAGTACACCTCTGCCTGCTCTATTCCAGGTTCTTCAGCGCACCCCTTCAGCCCCTTCTGGTTCACGGTGGAGCCCCAGGACACGCTGGCCGTCCGGGGAAACCCCGCACTGCTCAACTGCTCGGCCCACAGCGACGGGGCCACGCCGGCACGCATCAAGTGGAAGAAAGACGGCACTTTCATGAGCCTAGTTTCAGACGAAAGACGACGTATACTTCCTGACGGCTCGCTTTTCTTCACCCACATCACCCACTCAAAGCACAACAAGCCAGACGAGGGCATCTATCAATGTGTTGCCACCATCGACAACCTGGGCTCCATTTCCAGCCGCACAGCACGACTCTCCGTAGCAGGTAAGACTGCCGGATTTGCACAGAATGCCTCCCATTAGAAGGCTGATTGACAAAGTACTAAATCTTTAATTATCCTAGTTAACTCACAGCCAACAGGTTCTTTGGTCGCTCTACTTTCAGTTTAGTTTTTTTCTCTTTTCAGTTGTTCTGTAATTCCTTCCATTTGTTTGTTTCTCACCTGGCCCGGCTCTCGAATGCACCGCCTCACTGGATAAACGCTTTGAAAATGAGGTCTGTTATTTTTCATTACATGGCCGACAATGTGACCTTGTTCAGCTCGGGAACAGCCGGTGACATCGGGATTATTGGGTGCTTTCAGTGAAGTCATGCCCTGAAATTCAATTTGTATCTGAAGGAGCCCCAAAATGCATTTACCGTGAGGTTCCTAGTGAGCCTCGCTCTGTCGGCTTTTACAACGCCCACGAGAGGCCTCTCATTGTCAGCGGTAGACTACATTATATAGCTGCTGGTCGTTGAACGCCTTTTGGAGGTTAGTCTGCAGCTCTGCCCTAATCCATATTTACACCAGTGTTTTGGGAAACAGCCTCAGTAAAAAACGATGCAGCTCTCTGTGCACAAAACTCAACAAACAGTAAAGGTGAAAACCAGCTACCGGTAGTTGTTCACATTTCATAAGTGGTGAAAATCTGTTTTGTTATTTTCCTAATGTGGACAGTCAAAAGGTACGGCCCCTCCCTCACATGTTGGGACAGTTGAGCTTTCTGAGCACACAGAGCTGATCTGATTACAGTCGTAAAGGAGCTGGCGTAGCAGCTTTCACAAAGACAGCAGAGGATATGCTCTGGATTCTGCCACATCAGCCACTTCAATCTCTAATTTGTCGCATCAACCTTTCTAACATGTCTTTGGCTGTGCAGCGGTGATCAAAACAAGCCACGTAGGAAGACATGTCAGGGCGCTTTCATGCTAAGATAGTTTCTAAAAAAATGTTGCTTCGGGTTTTCTGCTTTCACACCACACTCTGACCAAACCGCACAGAAATGGCTCATAGTTAGAACAGCTGCTCCTTTGGCAAGATTAAATGTAGATAACAAAAGATTTAGGTAGTTTCTAATAAATAATATACACCATGTTTACAGATGAGACATTTTTCAAATAGTACATCTAAAGCTACCTCTCAGTAACGACTGCTCAAGCAAACACTTTCAATAAAAAGTCTATGTAAATGCACATAAATGCGCATTTTGGGCTTCCATGTTCAAAACTCTCACATCCACGCATAGCTATATTTCTATGACTCTTTTTGGGCGCGCGGCCATTGAAGTTAAACCAGGTTGAACTTTGACCATCTAGGGACTCAGAATAGGTAGTGAAGTATGGATGTCCTTTTTCATTCAAGGAAGTGCCAACCATTTGAAAATTGATCATGGAATGAAGAAATTAATAATTGCGGTTTGTGTCTGGCCGGAATTCTACACATCAAGACTTTCATATATCATGGAAAAAAAAGACTGGAGCAAGATTTGCTAGATTTGGCATTTCCCACTAAGCTTCTTCCAAGTGTAGGTCATGGACATGCGCTAGTAAGCAGTGGAAAAAGAAGAAGCCCCTCCCTGCTTGTCCAGTGTGAACACCATGTGCGTTCTTGAATGCTCATCACATTCCCGGTGTGTCCTTTCCTTTGGGATTCACAGTTTTTCTTTCTTACAGAACTCCATGGTGCATATGTTGCTTACTCTGGTTCATTGGTTAGCCTATTAGCATTCACACTATCTTGAACTGCACCAGAGTTTACTTCCAAGTGAACCAATATTTGGTTTGGTCCAGGGTTCAAATGAGCTTTTATTGCAAAGCGGACAATCCAATGAATCAAATGCCAGCGTGGACCAAACAGCCCTGGCGTTAATGCACCCTTAAGTTTGGCATTGACACATTTTTTAGTTTTGACGCTGCAATATCGGCCAAGTAGATATCAGCTCATGTTGTTGTAAAATTGCACAGATGGCACAAAAAAATTGGACAGAATGCCAAATTTTGTTGTGTGTGTGACAATCTCCTGCCTAGAAGATTATCTTTTGTGAAAAAGACTCATGAAAATGTGGAAAACCCTTTCCTTTTGTCCCCATTGCATCAGTTTATTATTAAATATAAAGAGGCTATTTTATGCTTTTTTGATCTAATGATGCTACAGTTTTCATAGACTTCATGTGCTGTTGCATCTTTGCTTTTGCTTTTATGTGATATATTGTTGGCAAAACCAGTGATTACTGTTTATTTGAATTTGAGTTTGGATGCTTTGCTTATTGCCAGCCTGATAACCTTCAGAATGGGATCTATTTAGCTGGTCCACAGTGTGAATAATTCTTGACCCCCACCACTGACATGTAATGCAGAGGGGACTTGTTAAGTTCCTGCAGCAAGAAGTGCTTTTCCATCAAACAGCAGTGCAGCCAGTGGGATCTGCCCGAGTCAACCATGATGGGGTGTTGGATTCAATCAATTTCTGTGTGAGAGAGGGAGTAATCTGTCAGCAGTTACAGGCACATACACTCATCGGTGTGGACCTCCACTGCAGCACATGGGTACACGTGTGGAAGGCGTTGTGTCCATGCTCCTGCGCTTATACAGATATGCCCAGTGGCTGCTGATGTATCTCCAGCTTCCTGGCAGGTGGCCAATAAAAAGGTTAATTGCTGTGTAGAGCGAGCAGGTCATTAGGCCGCCATCAGACCCTGGAAGGATGGTGCAGGCAGAGGCGGAGTGGGCGTGACCTCTGAGATGTAATGAGGGAATGAGTCACGGATGGCTGCCGTGGCGGGGAGCATATCTGACAAATACCAGGGATTGATTGCAGCAAGACGTGGTGCTCGCTCTACTGTGGAAAACACTTCCACTTTGGCGCATTCGCACGATTGCTGGAGCTCCTCAGCTTTGGCTGTTTTCTTCTAGGTTCTGCTCCATGCTCGAGTTTTTATTTTATTTTGATAATTTTACACAAACAACAGGAAGGAAAATTCAATAGAACGCTCCAAACTAGAACTTCAACTAAAGCTTTTCATTCAGCTACAGATTTTTCACACAGAATCCAATTTTTTTGTCATTATTTTGTTAGAGATGTGAAGGCACTTATTAGTGTATCATAAAGGATTAGCAGGACTTTCCCGCATTGTTCAGAGCTCATTTTGTGGCTCCCAATATAAAAGGTGGGTTTACTACACAATGTTTGTAAGAGTTTTTGTCTGCACAGTCTGAAAGTAGATAAAAAAGTTGTGATAATAAACAAAATAGGTTGGGATTTGTCTAATGTATGGGAATCCAGAGTGTGGCAAGACAAAGAAATAGAAAATTCAAACACTAAGGGAGCAAAAAAAAAGTGACAAAGCAGATGACCTGACAATGGAGAACTAAAAACCAAACAACTAAATACACTGTGGGGGGTAATTGACAGAAATGAAATCAGCTGTTGATGATTGATCATCCACCTAAACCTGGTGTGACTGATCCTACGTTCACACTGGGCATGTGACTCACACATGTGGCATACATTTAGTCCAGTTAACAACTGGACTGTTGCTACTCAACGCTAACACATGTCCACCATCTGTAGCTGGAGGAGACGTCCGTACTTGCGTAGCTACACGTGGACGCCAGAATTTTGACATAGAAGCCCGAAAGGTGCGTTTACATGCAAAGACTTTTCATTGAATGTGGTTGAGGAATGAACATAGCTTAACAGGTTGACAACTACAAAGCAAAGGATTACGAGAACCTACAGGAACCGAGGAAATACAGGTCACAAAACCAAATCCAACAGCACAATCTTCACAATTTAATATGGGGGACATAAAACTAAATTGGGACTGATTGGACACAAAAAGATAGCACATGAATTTGCACAAATTTGCATGAACATGCAGCATGTGTAAAACTAGACATCCTTATTGCTCAACATTTAGTTAGTTTTTTTTTATTTATTTAACATTTTCTTGTAGTTAATTTTATTTTTCTAGTGTTTTTTGGGTGTTATTGACGTGTTCGCCACATGGCAGCATGCAACATGCTTTGTGTGTTCTATTTGCTCCTGCTTTGTCATCCAGACTGTGTGTTTTAGCCTGTGTGTGCACAGTCATGTGCTGTGGAAACACAAGCAGGCTTAGATGAAAGAGAAAGAGAGCGTGGCCTAGTGGGGTGCAATCTTATGTATTCGGTTTGTGTCTGGAGAAAGGGAGGCAGAGAGAAATTATAGGGCATAGAATGAGGAGCGGCGTGCGGCGGTAATAGCCGGGACACGGAGCGAGACAGGAGTAATGAGAAATCCCATCCTGACTGTCTACTGTGCTCCCACGCAGCCATTGCCTCCTCCCACTGGCACGCTTTGAACTCTTTTCTCTTTAAGAATCGCTTGAGGTGAGCCCCACCTCTTTGTAGCTAAACAGGGAAACCCCCAAAATGAGAAAAAGGGAGAATCTATTCCCCTCCTGTCTCTCCCACTTTCTAGGAGTCTCTTTGTTTAGCTTCCCTTCTGACCTTCGTCTATATTGATGATGCAATTATTTTCTCAGATTTCTCCTCTTTTTTTTGTTGTGGTTTTTCTCTGCTCTGTGTGCTCCACACGCTTTTATTGCAGGATATAGATAAAAACAAAGACGGCCACCAGACACAATGTTTTGATTTCACACTCCAATGAGATCTCAGTTTTTTTTACCACACAGTTGTAGAAGTGAAAAGGGCAAACGGGCCAGAATAATCTGATGGTTGGGTGTCACCGTGTATTGTAGAACAGCCATCATTCGATGACGTCAATACAGCATTTGGAGAATTTCTAGCTGTCTTCAAAGCCTTTAATCCTTTTTTTAAAGTTGCGCTTTATGTGTTCCTGAAGTCTGTGTCACACAGCCACTATGTTCATTTTGCACGTATTACACAGATGAAAACTGGTCATAACTGGAAAAAGTGAGAAAAGTTGTGGTCTTTGTGTTAAATTTTCACTGATGTATCACAAATGAGCCAGGTTAAAACCACAGGAGAAGTACGAAAAAACCACGCAAAAAACTCGTAAATTAATGTAGAACATGTACCATGCATGATCATTGCGCTATTTATATGCAATTTATTAGTGCGTCAATTACATAATATACGCATTTATGAAAAGTCATACATCGGTGGTATTTGTGTGACAAGTGCGTTGGGCATACGTGGATCGGTCGAGAACCCACACATTTGCGTAGGCATTCCTCAAAAATCACAAACAATTGCGTAACATTGACTGCATAATTCTCAACCAACCAAAGATTTTGAACAACTCAAAACCGAATTTAAGTAAAGATCTGTCAGCCGAAACCCTCGACAGACATCTGCGCACACCGACAAATGACCGACGCAAGAAAGACTTACGAGCTAGGTACAGTATATCACACTTGTGTCACGAAAGACCCACATTTCATACGTGGAAAATGTTCAGATTGCACGACAATGCCTTTAATTATCTTTAATTACCTTTAATTACCTTGCTGTCTTTCTGCGTTGCCTCCTCTTATACCTCACCTGTGTTTACTCAACATCATCATTTTATTCTTCCAGCTCCTCTGGCAGAAAGTCCCTGTCAGTGTCATGAAAAGTGGGTTTCCCGTTGAAATGTCTGCTGTTGACTTGTGCACACATACATGTAAATCCTTAAAAAAACAGGCTAAACACTCTGATCTGAAACCTTTTGTCATTTTTTCTTCCCACAGTAAGATACAAAATTGGAAAAATATTTAAGCAATGCAGCTTCAGTTTACAGTTTGTCATACAAAGGACCGATCTTTATAAGCTGGAAATCCGAGCAGCTGTTTACAAGTCACTCCATCAAATTTGTTCTGCTTTTGTGAAGCAGAAATCATTTAGAATAAATGAGATGGAATAATCATACCACAGTTTGAGTTACCATGGAGAGCAGGATCAGTACAAATAGAGGCTTGTTCTGCTGAATCAAAGCGAGAAACGGACATTCTTTACAGACATAGTAAACGTTTGTTTTGTTTCCATACATTTATCAGATCTGAAACGGTTCTCTTCTTCACTATTAGGTACTATTGTGTTTATTACTGATAAATATAAACAGATACCGGTAAGAATAATAGATTTGATGAAATTTATTTTTTTTAACCAGGAAATGGATGAGTCCAAAAAAAGTTTTTGTTTCTAAATAAAAAACAAGATTTCTAATGAGTAGTATTTTATGACAAACACTGCTTATAATACTAAACTGAGATTTCTTTTTTTACTTGTGCCTTTCTCTCTTTAGCCAGGTATGAAGGACACTTGTCAACTTAAAGAAAAATCATCCCCAAGTTTGTGGTAAATTTGTGAAGATGGACAAAAAGACTCATATACAGCTGTGTTGAATATTAAAACTTAGCCCATGGACAAACTTTGAGATTTTTCCATGGCCACCTAGTGGCTATCAGATGAATGGCAGTGGCTCCAGACCCCGGCGGGTTCTATTCTTTTTTGTTGTCAGGGGCATATGTTGTAATACAGGGCAGTCCAATCTGTGTCCTTTGAGATCTACCTCCCTGCCTGTTTTCATCCATCCATTCAGCCCTCGGCTCTGGTTAGCTGACTCAGGTGTTTCCAAGTTCTGATTGGACGAGCACACCTGTTCTAGGTAATATGTCTGGTCTGATAGTCCTCCTTGATATTGGACTACATGAAAATGGTCACAGTCTCTTAGCATATTTGTAATTTCATATTGCATTGAAAAACTGTGCTGTTTTCCACTTGCCCTGGAAGCAGGGTACCTCATTGTCAACTTTTCTTTTTTATATACAATTAAACCTTTAGAAATGAGCTGGAAATTGGATTTGCGCTAATAAATTCGCTTAATGGCAGAACAACAATTTTGAAAAAACTCGTATTTATCGAAAATAAGCTTTTGCACTTGTAGGAGGTGGATTTTTTAAGGCGTATCGAAATTGACACATTTTACAAAACTAAAAAAATTAATTTTGTGTTTATTCAAAAAATTATGATTTAATCGGAATAGTCTAATTGCCAAATTCTATTTTTTCCATTTATTCTTGTATTTTTTTTTTTGCATATATGTTGATTTTATAAAAGGAGCCTGCGGGCCGGTGGAAATTTGAACCTGGGCCGCATTTGGCCCACGGTCCGGTCTTTGGACATGCCTGTTTAATGGGTTTGGGATTTGTGAGGGATGTTGGACACAGCCATTGTCTTCCTTGGGCTCCTATTTATGTAGTTTCAGAAGAGACCAGACACACTTTTGTTTTCTGCAGAGCCCCATAAAACAAGAGGACAGGTGTTAATTAAACCAAAAATCATTTGGACTCAGCATATACCCACTTTGTTACAAACAGCTTTTTGTTTCACTTTCAGTTTTGACATAACAAGACGGCAGATTCCACCAGTGCTGGTTTTTCAGGCTTCGCAGTATGAGAGCCTTAACTCAGTTTCCCCTCTGTCTTATGACACATGTGAGGAAGGATGGAAGTGACTTGAAATAATTCAGGAAGGAGAGACAGTTACAGCCGCACTTCAACTAAGATGATTCTCTTCTGAGGCAGAATTGAAAACCCATCCTGGGAGCACAAGTAATAAAGAGGGAAAATAATGGGATTGGGTTAGAAAAAGAAAACTGCATTTGAGCTGCTGGATCATGCTGCAAAGATGAGACTGTAGAGGAAGCAGGTAACGGATAGGTATAAGTGTATGTGTGGGCACATCTTGATCTAGTATGGCTCTTCCTCTCCTTTTCTGCAGTATAACACTTGAAAGAGAGTGTCGGCATGAGTCTGCGGGGATGGAGGTAGATGGCAGCTTGCATTTTACGTGCATTCACTGACTGATTAGGTCCTTTGGGTAGGTGGAGAGGCTGATGGAGACCGCCATATCTCTGTTCTGCAGACACCTCAGTGACTGCTGTGTATTTCTGTGTCCATGTGTGGGTTTTTGCCCCATTGTAGATTTATTTTCTTTGTTTTTTTGTGTTTTATTACATACTAGTTTTTTTGTGTCTACATGCATGCGCTGAAATTTTAAAACAGATATTAAGCAGTTAGATGAAAGGTACTTAACGCATGGAGATATCATTTTATTTGGTAAATTGTTATGATAATGATTGTTTCTGAAAGTTGTTCATGTAGGTTCTAAATTGGTATATTATATGAAAAAACATATTTTAAGATGCTCTCTACCGTATTTATTTCAAGATAGCTGCCTATGAAATCAAAGAAAATAAGAAAATAGAATTCATGAAGAAACTACACATTCTATTATTTCGTTTTTGGCAGTGTAACAATTCATTTTAAGAATGATTCAATTCATATCATAATATGTGTTTGCTGGTATGATTTATAGTCTATATTGTTGATATGATTGGATCCGATTCACTGACCTAAAATCGATCCAAGACATCTTTATCTTTATAGTAAAGCCGTCCCCTCTTCCCCTCTTTGTTGCTGAGAGCAGGAAACAAGAAGATTGTGACCTTACTTGCGTATTTTCCACATTACATATACGCTTTTTCCAACAGCATTTTTTGTCCGCGCCTGAATCACAATTTGAATAAATAAATATCTAGAAAATGGACCTGTCCAGGGTGCCCCCTGCGTTCGCCCACAAGCGGCCGGGATAGGCTCCGACAGCCCCATGACCCAGAAAGGGAATAAACGGAAGAAAATGGTTGGATGGAAATATCTAGAAATGCAATTTTAAGATGAATTTTCTTTATATATGTCCTCCATCATCAGAAAAATGCCACAAGAACATGTTAAAATCACCAAAAACGTGATTATAATCAAAGTGGGTCTTTAAGACTTTCGCAGTTACAGTTAAACCTTTACTACTGTGCCATTAGAAGTTTACTTTTGTTTATTTTTTGTCAAGAAGTAAATGTAAAACAGTATAAAACTGAAGCGAACTCATTCCCTACTTCTTTGTACATAGAACAAACAGTGCTTACAATATTTTTTCCAAACACAGATGGAACACACGCAGGCTCACAAATGCTTCCAAAAACCCAAACTAAAACAGCCCCTGATTTAGAGAAGCATCTTTGTGGTAAATCCAGACAGACTCTGCTGTTGTCCAAAGTCAAAAACATTCCCCTTGGACACAATAAGAAGGTTTTGTGTTATTTCTTCCAAATAGCCCAGCAGACACACTTGTAATTTTCACAAAGTGATTCCTGAAACAACAATCCTTCTGTCTGCACCGACTGCAGATCTGCTTGGCCTATCTTGTAACTTTTTGATGGTGCATTTATCAAATCCTCTACTGAGCTGCTTTAGAGTATTTTCAGTTGTATTTTCTGCAGTCAAATGTCAGCAGGAAAAGTCAAATGGCCTCTGGATGGAGTTCTGTGTTTACCGCATGGATGTTTTATGAAAAAGACAGCGTCCCAACATAAAATATACACAGGAAATTCTCTGAAGCCCTGAAGCCCCTGTACAATAAAATCCTTCAACACTGTAATAAAACACAAAGTAAACACATTATTTTCTACACAAAGATGAGACTTTCTGGTCCAAATATGTCTGAATTTAGATCATTTTCAGCTCTTCTCTATGCTACTGCAATCACCATGTGCTAATGAGAGTGATAATTGACTGCTGCGGCCAGCAGATGACGAACAGCTGCCCCTGCTTTCTTGATTTTTTCTTGGTTTTTGATCCCCATCGTGCACTGCTGACATGCATTTGAAGCATAACCTGATTTGTCTGCTGGAGGCAACTGTACGTCAGTGTAGAGGCTCGGAGCTTTGCATGCATCATCAGGGATTTTTACCTAAATGCCCCCATTCTCGCTTTGGACACGAAGGAGGGAATCATGGTGTGGGTGACAATTTGGCTGCTGGGACAACATGCTAATCTGCCTCAGTGTTTTGTCTTTCAAAGGCGCGTTGCTGCCATCTGCTCGGAAAAATATGTCTGGACGTGACCAGCATGAGTTCTGGATTTTGTTTAATTTTGAATTTTCCATTTAACTGATGCTACTGTTTATTTTTTCCTCCCGAACAGTTTCCATGGAAGCAAATGGACATATGAATGAATAGATTTGTAGTCTGCAGGGATTCCTTTAGCGAATATCATGAGAGCCATGTGTTTGTGTTTAATAGAACATCTGTCTTTGAACAATGACCTGAGGACGACTGACTTTTAATGGATTTTGGAGGTCTTACCAACCATACCGTATTTTCCGCAATATAAGGGGTAATAAAAAGGCGCCTTATAGTTCAGTGCGCCTTATATATGACATTAGTTCAAAAATAGACCATTGACGGTGCACCTTACAGTCTAAAAACATGTTAGTTTTGAAGATGACATTGACCAGACTTGATCCAAACAACAAAATCAATAACTTCAAAAGTTTTCCTTTTTTTTTCTTTTAATCATTCCAAGTTCTGGCAACTGAACCACCATTTTTCATTTTCTCCCCATCTGCATAGAAAAGCAGGACTACACTTATTGAAATTCAGCGTCCATGTCTCCTTTCTCTTTACATAGAGACACCAACGGCCCATTGCGCTCTTTCACATCACCCTTTCATCTCCCAGTGCCTGACCAAGCAGGCATGCATGAGTTAGTTTCGGGTTTTCATATTAAACCCCCACCCATCTTTCAAAGATAAATTGGGCTTCATAGAGCTTTTGAACCCTTGGAAGAGTTGGCTCTCTCTCTTTTTTTAAGACATTTTAATGCCTCACCATGCATTGGGGAAACCTTTTGAAAAGCACCTGAATTTATCAACCTCAAAGCAAACAAAAAGAGGGAGACTAGATGAGCAAAGTTTGATGTTCAAGGTCACTTTTCTTGCTTCTTGAGTATTTGTTTTTTTTACTACTCGTTGCTTCTGATGCTCAGAATAATATGTGTATGAAACTGCTATTCTGGTATCATTTCATTTGCTCTCCATATAAATAAAGAAATGCATGTTTTCCTGCTTCTGGCTCATGCTGAGGATGCAGAAATTTGTAGCATTTCAGTGCATACTCTGCATTAAGACAGCTCCTCGCCTTTGGCAGAGATGGAAACCATTGAAGAAGCCAAAGCGTGAAGAGTTCTGCTGGTGAGCATCTTGGTTTCTCATGCTTCAGAGACATGTATTTATAGATTTACTCTTTTGTTTTTTGGAATATACCATCTGATATTTGTACTGCTATTATGATGGCATTTGAGAGATTCATGATTTACCCGAAAACATGTACATTTAGTGCTAAGGATGGATTTTACAACACAAAAATCTAATAAAGATGCTTAGATGGTGTTTTACGGTGGCCCTGAAGTCCAAAATCACTCAACGCAAAAATATATATAAACACATATAATACAAATGAAGATCACAACAACAAATAATTAAAATACAGCATTACTTTTTAGAAGTCAAAACAAAACTCCCCCCAAAAAAGAAACAAAATAAAATTTGAAACGTTTTAGAAAACAAAAGTAATTTCCAGACTTTAAAATGATAAGGTAGGTGCTATGGGACATCGCTGATTGGCTAATTTTGTTTGATTTTTGATGTTAAAGTTTTCTAAAATACATCTTCAATGTCCGTGTAAGGTATAATGCCCGATGAAGAGACCATTATCAGAAATTAACAGACGGCACGGAAGACTGTTTTCATGAAGTTTGTTCATTTCTGATAATGGACAACTCGAAGGCCATTATCCCACTTATATTATTGTCACTCAAAAAAGAAATAAGTATTCAATTAGTTTTCAGTACTTTGTTCTTGTAATTTTTTTGGTTTTGATCGCTTGTTTTACAAAAAGCAAACTATTTGACACATGGTGTGGCGCGTTGTCATGGTAATGGCTGAGGACCTCGATTGCAGCGCGGAAGAAAAATGATATATATATGCTGATCGTCACGACAGGTTAAATAAAGCATCAGTTCAGAGAGAAAGTTCACCTCTTACCGCTTGTTTTTGTCCAGATGAGGAGGCAAAAATCTGTTTCAGAGAAGCCAGCGCAGTGATATGGAACATTTAGGCTAAGTGACCGGGACTTCTTATTTAGGCGTGCGTTATCACTGTGGATTTTCACTTTTTAATCCAATCAGAATCAAGTATTCACCCGGACCATGGTGTAAATACTAATAAAAGTTTTATCATTAATAAAGAGCCTATCCAGTATCACTCATGCCAAACATTTTTCGGTTAAAATGATGGACAAACGCTATCATCCCATCAGCGATGTCCCATACATTTTCCAGCTTCTTTGTTTTGTTTCGTGTTTTGTAACTTCTGTTTTCTGAAATGTTTCATTTTTTTTCGTTTCTACTTGTTTTTAAATTTTGTTTTTGTTTCTGGAATTTATTGTGATTTTTGTTGTGCGTAATTATATTATCCAAAGAAATGGACATGTACCATTCCTGTTTGTCCAATTTGATCTTAAGCAGCTTTTTGTTAGGGATGGTTTCTTGCCAACTCCTTTGAACGTGGTAGAGATAAACATGAAAGCTCTTCACCTGGAATAAAGACTGTTTGGGGAGCTGTTGGAGTCTGTTCAGGCCTGCTTGTGTCTCTCTGTGAAGAGGCTTTACATGTGTGACACATGCAAGAACTGCATGAGCAATGTGTGAAAACCGGGTGTGTTATTAGCAAGGGAGATAGAAAATTCTGGAAGTGATAGGTTGTTTCAGCAGGCAGTTCAACCGTGCAGCGAACAGAACAAAAAAACATGTGTGTGTGTGTGTGTGTGTACACACACTCCTTTGACTGAACTGCCCTGAACTCTGAGTGTGCGGGCCCCGGGGAGCATGTGCAGACGTCTCCTCTCCACACCGTGCGGTGTCCTCATGGACGCGTTGATTGGTGAACGTAAGCTTGAGGGCTGTGCGAGTGCGGATGAATGCGTGATGTCAGGGTGGCGTGGAGGCGTTTGGCTCGCCGAGTCGAGTCTGATTGGGTTTGATTGATGATTAAAACAAATAAAGGTTTGCGGCGTTCAAGTGGGGGCCTCCTGCTGTTGTGTTGATGTGTAGTATTATGAGATTTCCTTTTTATCCGATTGGCTGCCTGGTGTTGCAGCAGCGGTAGGCGCTTTGTTTGTGTGTGTGCGTGCATTCTTACAAACTGTCAAATAAGGTGTGCTCCAAGGTCAGTGATCTGCATCGCCTCCGTGTGTTTCCCGCAGACACACGCTCAGAGTGTTGGGCGGCACTACACAGCGCCTCTTTTCTTCCACTCTCTGAAAACACCTTTCCTTTTATCCTCCCTCACCCACCTTTCATCTTCACTGCATCTCTCTGCGGCATCTTAAGATTCGGGTATCAATTCCTTTTCCATTTACAGTTATGGAACATAAAACAGGCCCAAAAAATGGCTGCTGCATCAAAGACTCATTCTTTGATGTTTGAGATATGTGTATCAACTCTTTCACAAGGGGACCGGAACTTTGTTTCATGGATGGAAATACAGCTCACGCTCTGTTACAAGGACACAATCAATGATGATTCTAGACTAGTATAAATCCTGCAAAGAAAATGATTAAACACAGTTTTAAGGTGATCTTTTTTTAACATTGTAAAATAGTGCTTCCTGACAATGAAAAGATTGTAAATTAGGAACCACAAATGAAGCAACAGAGTCGGATTCATTCTGTTTTCATTGTTATTTGTATTTATTGCACATTTTGTGCTGATTGCTTCATTAAAAGAAGAAGTTCATATTTAAAAAAAGAAATTTGCTTAATTCTTCAAGTTCTGTAATCAAGCACACACACTTCATATTTAAAATCTATTTATTAAACATTGCTCTGCTATAATCACGTTGCTCCAAATTTTTTAATTGGTACTTTTTAAACTCATTGCTAGAAGGCTAAATAGGATGTCTTTATATGCTGTGTCATACAGCCAATACGTACATTTAGTGCATTTTCCACATATGAAATTTCGGTCTTTCGTGATACATGCGTGATTTACGTAATTCACAAGTGTTTCTTACATTCGTCATTCGTTGATGTGCGTAGATGTCCGTCGAGGGTTTTGGCCGACAGGTCTTTTCATGGATTTGGTTTTGAGCTGTTTAGAATGTTTTGGTCGGTTGAGCATTATGCAATTTATGCGTATCTTCTGTAGTTTATACGCATTATTATGTAAATCTTACACAATTGTATGCGATTATTGCAAGATGCAAACGCAAATTTGTGGCTTTCCACGACCGTTCCACGTATGTCTAACAGACTTTTCATGTATGTAGCACCAATGTATAACTTTTATATTCGGCGCACATATCACGTTCGAATTACATTATTGATGAACAAATCACTATTGAATTGCATATAGACAACGCAATAATCACACAAGGTCCATGTTCTATGTTGATTTACGTGTTTGTGTGGTTTATTCATACTTCTTCCGTGGTTTTAACGTGGTTCATTCGTAATACTTAACAGTTCACATAAAGACTAAACCTTTTTAGACTTTTTCTAAATATATACACATATGACCAATTTTCATCTGTACAATATGTGCAGTGGCTGTGTGACACGTATTTATTATCAAAGCTGTACACTGATCAAAGGTTTTGTTGCAAAATGTAAATAAAAAATAAAAAATGCATTAACCTGTGTTAATGTTCCATTTGGGCTAAATGATCTGATCTTTTTAAAAATCCCACTCTGATTGTCTTTTGATCTCTGAATACGTTTACATTCTAATTATGATTATGCTGTCATGTTATTTTAGCCAAAATTAAAAACCTAGTGTCGTTTTCAAGACAAAAAATGCTGTTTGAATAAAATCCTATTTGTGATGTAGATGTCTTCATTTTAAGCGTCTGAGCCGGTATCTGCCTCAATGAATCAAAATACAGGGATCTTGTGTTCTGCAGATAGCTTCCACGTCACAACTACAACCTTTTCCAACAGTTTTATTCGTCTGCTCCCAATTCACAATGATTTAAATAAAGAAATAGAGATCCAATTTTAATCCTAATTTTTAAAAACACCAAAAACATCGTTTTTATTGGAGTTGGTCTTTACAAGACAATCCAGAGATAGGGGTTTAGGTTATTTTTCTAAATTTGATGTAGCTGTTTGTATGTGAAAAACACATTTTTTGATTACAATATTTGATTCCCTGAATGAATGTTTATGAAATGATTAGTGTTCATTACCATGCGTCAGTGGATACCCGTACAGTAGTTGACGCCGACCTTGTTTGCCTTCACACCTGCTCTGTCTGAAGGCGATGGCATCCAAATGGACTGATGTAATTGCCAAAGCCAACCCGCCACGCCGTCCAGGTGTTCCACAGATCTGTTGCATCCTTTCCCATTTGTGTCGACTGTCTGATTAAAATCCCTCTTTTCATTTTTCGTGTCCCCCTCTCTCAGTGATGGGTTTATTTCCATGCTTCTACCTTTATTTATGCTCTCTAGATAGAGGATATTTATGAGCATTATTAAGATTGTTCAGTAAATAAACAGGCAGACAGAAGTGCATGGGGAAATGTTGACAGTGTGTTTATTCACACTCCCTGATTATCATTCAGATATGAACGTCGTCTTCCTGCAGCTCATTCAGTATGTACAGTATGTCCTCACTGTGATTGATGTCTGTGTTTGCTGCAGATTGCTTTGTCTGTGTTATACATGGCATCTGCATTTGCTTCAGACATGGCTAATGAACTTTGAAAGGGCGTTGTGTTTTATGTCTGTTTGAGGAGCGCTGGGTGCCAGCATGCCAGATCTTCATTCTATAATATGTGGAAGAGGTCTGTTCATTCATTCAATGGACAATCAAGGACCAAAATACTGAGGCTCTTTTATGGGCTGTTATTTACTGTTGGCAATAACATTTTAAGAGTTTAGATGATTTGACCTAAAAATATAACGCCATAAAAATCCTAAATGTGTTTTCACTTTTCTAAATGTCAAAAATCTTATTTTTTTTTAAGACCAACTCTAATAAAACTGGTAATTTGGTGTTTTTAACCCATTCTTCTTATGATGTAGTGCATATATAAAGAAAATTAAGCTTAAAATTGCATTTTTGAGAATTTCTTTATTCAAATCGTTGTGAATCAAAAGCCAACGAAATAATGCAGTTTGAATAAACTGTATTTGTGGTGTAGACGTCTTCATTTTAAGCGTCCGAGCTGGTATCTGCCTCAAACTGTATGGCTGGATTGTCCCATTTTTGTTGCACTGGTAATGTACAGGCCATGTCTCACTGCTACTACGTACATTTTGCGCATATTGCACGAATAAAAACTGGTCATATGTGAATATATATGGAAAAGTTTGTGAAAAGTTGTGGTCTGTATGTGAAGTTTTCTCAGATGTATCACGAATGAACCACGTTAAAACCATGGAAGAAGTACGAATAGACAACGCAAAGAACACGTAAATCAACATAGAACATGAATCCTGCTTGATTGTTGTGCTGTTTATGTGCAATTCTTCAGTGATTAATACGTCAATTATGCCATTATTATGCATAATAATGCCTAGTGTTATCTGTGCCCTGTATGCAATATAAAGGCCCGTTCACACCGGGACGAATTTCGCCGGCGTCGTGACTAAACAAAGGGCACCAATGAGAGTGTGCACACCGACGCAAAAAAACGCCACGCATCAAAGCGTCAAAAAAACAAACGCCTCGTGTTCGCTTTTTTTTTGACGCCTCGCGTCGAAATCTATTCGACCAATGAGAATGGCGCTTTTGAAGTTACAGTAAAACACAACTTGGGGGCGCTCAAACACAAAACTGCCTTGCTGAGCACACATACCAGCGAAGAAGATAGACGCCAAGTAGCATCTACACTGCCGCAAAGAAATAATGACGGACATTCTAAAATATCCCCGAACCAAGCACCAGTTGGAGCAACTGGTGCTTGAAATATTCATGTTTTCTTTGTATTATTCTGACAAGCGCGTAAATACTTGCTCTCTTCTTCTGAGTGAAAAGCGACTTTAAGAAGGGCAGCGCCACCTTGTGTACAGGGGTATTTCTGTTTACATTAAGCGCCATCTAATGTCAGGGAATGAAATTGCATGTTCGCTCGGCTCATCGTCAGCGAAAATCGCCTGGGTGTGAACACAAAAAACGTGGCGAAAAACGCTGGCGAATAACGCCTGGCGAATATTCGTCCCGGTGTGTACGGGCCTTAAGAGTTATACTTCGGTGGTAAATGCTTGAAAAGTCTGTTAGACATACGTGGAACAGTCATGGAAACCCACAACTTTGCGTTTTCATCTCACAAAAACCCCACGCAATTGCATAAAATGTATGCATTAATTACGTTTAAACATTTTTGGATAAACTGCAAAAGTCTCAACCGACCGAAAATTTTGAACAGCTCAAAATCAAATTCACGTGAAGACTTGTCGAGGCCAAAGCCCTCGCCGGACATCTGTGCACATTGACGATGACAAACACAAGAAACACTTATGAATTATGTAAATTACACATGGATCACGAAAGACTGAAATTTCAAACGTGGAAATTCTCAAAGTGTACTTAGTGACTGTGTGACACGCCCTTTAGGTTGGGGGTACGAAGAGCTGTAAGCTAGTGGAAGAGATTGTGAATAGAGAGCTCTCGGTTACGGGAAGGGGGGCGGGAATATTTTGCACCAACTGTACCACCTACAACTGCTGCTCTGCAGAAATTATGTTCTAGAAAACAACAGTTTTTTAATTTTTTTAATATTTTGGCTCAAAACGACATAATCAAAATTGAAAAACCAGTGAATGCTCACTCTTTTGTTCTTGAAAATCCAAATTCATGCTAGAACCACTGGGTATGGACTTTAGAAGATGATGGAGGCGTGTGATGAAGTTCCTAAATGACGTTAATTTGCCAGCCCATCACACCTCTTGATGAGGTAAACGATGATAAATGCTCCTGGCCGCGTCAACAGACATCGTCACCCTGCGCTGCATCTGTGTCTTCACAAGCATCTGCTGCCCAGATGCTTCCCAGCCAGTGGATACTCATTGACACTTTGACATACTTGTACAAACCCAGGCCTTTCTATGTGCATATTCTATTTATTTTGATCCAGAAATACTTTTTAATGCATTTAGTAATGCGCAGAAGGAATTTGCGGAGGTGGTCACTGAAGACCCTCTATTGCTAAGTCTGAGTGTTATGAAGTGATGCACACCATTTTCCAAAATGGGTTTTATCTTTTGAATGATTTTGGGGGTGGGCCTTGTTGTTGAGAATAGTCATGGCTTTATAGTAAAACCTGTTTATAAATTGGATGCATGCTTTGATTGACAGCAGTCCAAACACATAAATCAGCTCTTATCTGTTAATGTCATATGTGTGGATATTCAGTATCCCCATGAAGTTTATAATCAGTTCCCTTGTGTTTTTAATGTAACCTGTACCACATTTTCTGGCGCACTTAAAAGCCTCCTCTTTTTTTACAAAAAATGACAGTGCGCCAAATCAATAGTTGGTTGTGTTGACTGATGTTGAAAAGATTTGGAGAGGTACACAGCGCTCTGTCAAAATATCAGTTTTTTCGTGTTGCCAACAAGGTTGGGTGTTATTGTGAATACGCTAACGCAGCTAATGTGTCGCAGTGTTTTTTTTTTTTGGTATTACTAACAAAGTTTGGAGTTAGCGTAGTCACAGTAACGTTTGTTTTAGCAGTATCTGTCTGTTTTTTGTTAAATCTAACCCTAACCCTATAGTGCAAAAAATTCGGGACTAGTCATGACTGCATCTCCAGTTAAACCTCAGCCTTTCCTCTCTGGACACAGACGCTTCATTTTTGGGTATAAACTACAAAGCATCTGCAAACGTAACTCTGGGGTTGACGCTACAGCACAAAGTCTTTTGGGTGGAAAGAGTAGAGAATGGGGATCGAAAAACTATGATCAAGCTAAAGGTAAAGATTGGAGCAGACCCTTTCTGGTGTTCGCATTTTCAAGTGTAAATATTGCTTATAAGAAGAGATAGACTTGAAATGCAAGACATTTTGAGACAGTTTTCGTTTGTTCGCTAATCGTCAGCTTATACATTACTGCCTCTCTTTGGTGGCAATAAAAGCATACAAAAATTCATTTGATTAAGTCTTCCAAATTCTGATAGTCCAACTTTTTTGCCTCAATGTCCTTGTTTTGTTTACTTAAATTTCATTACCAAACATGTTACAAAAGTTCTGTTTTTATTATTGAAATATCACAGAGGCATAAAATCTACAGAAGTTTGTTTGTTTTTGATCAACCTAACTTTTAACCTTAGTTGATTCGCTGGAGGTTTCCCTTCTGTCGTATGACGATGAACGAGTTGCCTTTTTAAATTCAAACAGATTTTCCCAAAAATCTCACTTGTACCTTTTTAGAAAGTGGTGTCTGACTTGGGTTTTAGTCCTCCAGTGCACGTGGACAGATTTTCCATTTGTATGTTTACACCACCTTCCTGCCCTCTCTGCACCTCACTCCATCATCGAGCTGAGCAAGATGCTCCCATCTTCCTCAGGCTCCATCCTCCATCCATTTAATTTCCCATCCAGCTGCACTTGCAGGACTAGAGCATAAACAGAGCAACAAGGCCGCCGATACCATCTTCAGCTTTGCCAGCAACGCCACCAGATAAGAAGCAGGAGTAGCAGCGGCGCGTCCCTCCTACCCAAACAGTGTGTGTTTGGTAGACGGGGAGGGGGGTATGGGAACGGACACAGTGCCATGGGCTAATGCAAGGAGCGAGAGAGTGAAAAGAAAGGGCAGGGTCAGATAGAAGGAGGGAGGCAAATGCAAAAGAGGTAATTGCTTTATCTCATATCTGTGTTCATCGTTGGCAGGACTGGGGTGTGTTGGTTTGTTTATCCAGATGGAATTTTGAGCTTGGGTGCAGGCCTTTCTTCCAGTGGTTCCGGGTGTTGTCAGTGGCCTTAAGGGAACAAGCTCTTGACAAAAGATGTAAGGAAAGGTCAGGAAAAGTTGCTTTTTTGCCCATGCCTTGGATTTGACTGACAACTCCTTTATGCTTGTCTGTTAAGCTTTTCCCTGCACCCTGGCTTACCTTCCCCTCTGATAAGGATTCAAAGAAGACAAGGAAGGTTAGACAGAACGTGAGGAGGGATATATGGTTGTAGGGCCAACTCATTTATCTGTGCTCCCGTAATGGGAGCATCCGCTCCCACAGTTTCCCCTGGCAACAACCTCTACCGAAGGTTAGCCTGAAAATGGGCCAAGATTGAGGTAAATTCTCTGTGATAAAATAAGGCACCTTAACACCGTTAAAGGTTTTAACACAATCAGCATTGTTTCAGCTACAACTCAATTACCTGTAATGAAAAAGGGCTCTTTGAGTAGATTCTGTGGGGTGTTAAACAGGCTTTATTCCCCTTCCAAAGTGCCTGTTACACAGATTTAGTCCTCCTTCCCCCACCCACCTTCTGATGTGAGATAAAGGGGTCTGCTCACCACCATCACGGCAGCTTACCAATGCCGGCTTCTCACACCTTCAAGAGTGGTTGTTCAGAACAGCAATAAACACTTTGAATTCTTTTTTTTTTCTTTTTTCTTACATGTTTTTCATTGGAGATCTGGCAGACCATGTCTGAGAGACCATTAATGGCTGAAATACATCCAAGAAACAAAAGGAACAAAAGCATGGCAGTCTAGTAATACATATATTACAAGAGGAGAAGGGGCATTCAGCCGATGGGGGCAGCAAGAGAAAACAGTTGTCGTCTGTCAGTCCAAAGGTCAGCAGTTTGACCCCTGACCTCTGCAGTTAACATGTTTAGGTGTTCCTGGTCAAATCCATGTAGCTTATGTTGCATCAAAGACTGTCATCTTTGTGTAATAGAGCATAATAACTGCAATAAAAATGCAATGCCTGATTCTTTCATCATAAGGGATGAAAGTATTTTAGCTGTGGTAAACTAATTAAAACCTGCTAAAAATGTTCAAGAATAACAACGATCCAGCCATAAATCCAACCCTAAATGGATTAGCAACCTGATGGATGAAGCCAAGAGTTGCCACATCGCCAAAATTGATTCCATTAGTCTTGGTGACCTATAATTCTTACAGAAATCAATGTTGACCGAGTTTCTAAACTCCGAGACGACATGAATCAGTACTTGATAATTACATAGCCACAAAAAACTGCCAAGAATCGGGAGGCAACATAACAGCCTTTGACATAGCAACATAAAAACATATTTGTCTGCGCGTCTTTATGCGGTTTCATGATCACGCATTCAGCCCGCAGTGTTCACACCGGGCCAGCAAGGGAGCGGCAGGGAGGGGCTTCTTCTTCATTTGTTTTTCTACTGTCTACTAACGCTTGTTCACCACCTACAGTTGGAAAAGACTTGGTGCAAAATGTCAAAGAGGTGTAAATCATTTCCATCACAATTCTATTCCGATATATGAAAAAAATTGTGTCAAACAATTCTGACCGGGCAGAAAAACTGGAATTATTAATTTCTCCTCTATGATCATGTTTAGAACGGTTGGCACTTCTGGGTTTTAAAAAAAGGACGCCATCCACAGGTCAAAATCAAAACCAAATCCTAGTGCCCGATTGGTCAAAGATCCACAGGTTTAGCTTTTAACATGTTTACAACCGCCACAGAGCCCCAAAACGAACTTAAAAACCTGCATAGCAATATGTGAGTGCAATAGTTTAGAATGCAGAAGCCCAAAGCATGCATATATTTGCATTTACACACTCACACCTCACCCCAACAGCGATTAACCACTATCAATATGGCACTCACCATGCAACCACTGACCTAACACGTTGTGTTCACTTTAGACCAGAGGTTTGCAGGGGTAGATCTCCTCAGTAGGTAGGGCTTGAGAGGGGTCCAAATAGTTGGTAAGAAATATTACATTATTCAACAGCAGCTGTTCTCAGATATTTCAGTTTGGGGGGAATTTGAGTTTTTTCTACCTAAAAGGATAGAAATCCATAAATGCCTCAAGGCATAACTTTTATGTATTTTGTGTGGTTTTGATTTGTCAGACAGTGCATCTTGCTTATCTAGCTACAGTGACAAACTGTCTTTGAAATTCAACAGGATTTTTAGGATCCAAAAACTTTTTTTTTGAAAAATTAAATGGTTCAGATCATTTGATCTCAAAGCTTGCCTTGAGGGCACCCTGGTGTCTTACACTTTAAAAGACCTCTTGAAGAGACTGAAGCCGTAATTACAACAACCAGGGTTCAATTCAGTGCACCACACTTTTTGGGGTTCTATTTGACGTTCCACCTTTGGCGCTGCTCATTTGGCATAGCTAGACAAATACACCAGGACAGGTGGTGCTTACGTGCTATAGTGCTCTAATGAGTTGGTAATGGAACGTCTTTTTTGTGCAACACTCAAAGTTTGAAGGGCTGATCTCATGCAAAATCAACTTTTTGAGCGTTTAAGTGTGTTATAATGTTTATTCCTCACAAAAACCAAAGGTTCGTATGTTTTGGTTGACGTCACCACAAGGTGGTGCCTTTGGAATTGAGTCGTCTTACTTCCGGAACTGCTAAAATAACTCATATTTCATAAATGTTTCTTTAATGTGCCATGGGTAATATATTATCAAATATGTGGATATAGTTTACTCTGAAAGGCTTAGGAAAGCATAATGTAGACCCTTTAATGAACAATTATAATTTTTCTCAAAAGTTTAAATTGAAACTCAAACTGTGAAAATATGCAGATCTGAAAGTGGTTTTATGTTGGTATGGAGACAAGTGATTTGAATAACTGCACAGATCTGCACACATCTCTACTGTTTTCCTAATGACTCAAGAGCTAACAGAGCCAAATGTGCAGGGGTCCCATCAGATTTATGAAGCTCAATAAATGTTTATGTAGAGGTTTTAATTACAGCATTACACAGGTGTGTATAATCAGTCTTTATACAAGAAAGCTGGAGATGTTTCTAACCATCACATGGAGATTTATACAATCCTTTTGGTTATTTGGGTGATTGAGTTTAATAGCAATGAAATTCGTCAAATTAGAGACCCATTGTGATGAAAGTTTTGTTTTTTAAATTTGCCTTTTTTGCATTTTCTTCTAATCGTGGAGGACATGTATATAAAAAATTAAGCTTGAAATTGCATTTTTGAGTGTTTCCTTACTTAAATCGTTGTGGATCAGAAGCAGACTAAAAATGCCTTGCTCCATTCCTTTGGCTAAAAATGACATACCGGTAAATATTATCAAAAGATGATAAGATGATCAGAGTGGTTCTTTAACCACTGTCCCTCAAAGAGGGTTTGGGCTTGATTAATAATAAAAAAAAATAGGCTAAATAAATGTGTATTATTAATTACTTGTATGCAATTTATTAAAAAATATATACATAATGCAGTAAAACAAAATGAGAATGCCATGTTCTTTTATCAGCATTGCCATGGTAACAGATCTTCTGTTTCATGCATAAAATCCCCTTCTGTGATCGTCTGTATAGTCCCTGTGTCTGCTCTCAGTACAGGTAACCAGGAACTGTTGAGCCTCCAGCTCAGTGTCCATTCACAGACAGTCCACCGTGCTGTATTCATCTGACATTGTTGGACGCCTCTTCGCTGTGTCTCCAGCATATGTGAGCAGAGACAGAATGGAGCCACTTAAGCATGTTGAGGATATGACATTTGTCATTGGGGGTTGTTTGAATCGGGTTTTCGCATTGGTTTTGTCCGTAGCTGATGTTAAGTTGTCAGCCTGTCTCAGTTATAAAACAAAGCAAGAAAAGATCAGCTCAGCTGCACTTAGAGCTGCAGCTGAGCCCCACAGCCAATCCACTGATTGTCATGAATGTTCAGAAAGGCACATTTGGTTTAACATCTTGTCCACACACAAAGTGCTTTTGTTGTTCAAGATCTGTTTCCCCCTGCTTGTTAGTTTTCTAAGCTGGGCAGCCCTGCAGAGTTAGCTCAGCTCACTTAAAGGCGATGTTGGCAATGAATCCATGCTTTGATCAAAGTCATGCTGCTCAACAGGGCTTCTGTTTTCATCTCTGAGCTCAACTAAACTGACGGTCTTTGCTTGGATGTGTCATATTTGGAAACCAGCTGGACTGGTCTTTTTACTTTGCTATTTTCATAACAGTCTGTCAGGCCTTTTTGTCTGTTTTCTGCTGCACCCCGGATGCTGACACTCTTATATTCCCAATCTGACTGTGGAACATCATTCATCCACACATCCATCCATCCGTCTATCCAGAAAATCCATTCATCCAAACATCCACCCATCCGTCTATCCAGAAAATCCATTCATCCAAACATCCATCCATCCGTCTATCCAGAAAATCCATTCATCCCACACATCCGTTCATCTAGAAAATATTTTCATCCATCTTTTTAAATAATTTGCAAATACGTCCATTCATCCATCCACACATCCATCCAAACATGCATCCATCCACACATTTATTTATCCATCAATTTTTCCATTCACTCATTTATTCGTCCATTCATCCATCAGTAAATGTATCCATCCATTCAACTATTGAAACATCTATTTATCCATCCATTAATTTATCGACACATCCACTTATCAATCCAGACATTTATTCATCCAATTATCTATTGACATATCTATTCATCCACCCACACATCCATTCATCCATCCATGCATCCATTCATCCATTGATTAATTCATTTATCTATCCACAGATCCACTGATCCAACCAGTCATCCACATATTCATCCATCCGTCCGTCCGTCCGTCCGTCCGTCTATCCATCCATCCATCCATCCATCCATCCATCCATCCATCCATCCATCCATCCATCCATCCATCCATCCATCCATCCGTATATCCAGAAAATCTATTTATCCCACACATCCATTCATCTAGAAAATATTTTCCTCCATCTTTCCTCCATCAAAAATTTGCATCCATCCATCCATCCATCCATCCATCCATCCATCCATCCATCCATCCATCCATCCAAACGATCAAAAACATACTGACTACTAATATTAAAAATCTTCTGTTTTGACAGAGTAGATGATTAAAAGACTCTACGTTTAGCTCAGTGTTAAACTGGTTTAAGATTCATGAAACTGTTTATCTAGATAGTTGAGTGAATGAAATGAAAACATATTATATTTGATGCTGTACTTGGTGCATAAGTCATACCATAGTTTTCATACTAAAATAGGATGTCATCAGGCTTTCTGTGTCATTATTTTATTCTGACTCCCCAACGTCTCATGCATGATGAGTTCTCCATGACTGCTTCATAAGATCAGAACATGTATAAGTTAATGCAGGTTTTGTTTCTATCAATAACGGTTCACCCTTCTTCTGACAGGATGAAGGCTCCTACTGCTTCATATTTCCTGCAAACAAATGAGCAACTGTAGAATCCAGCACAAACACCAAGGTTTTTTTTTAAGTTCCTGAAGTTAAAAAAAACCTTGGTGTTTGTTAAAACATCAAGGTTTGTTAAATCACAGTTTGTTAAAGCACCAAACTGTGATTTTTTAACACAGTTTAAAACTTTACATCTATTTTCTGATTTACACCGACACAAAGTTCTCCTACTTTTCTAACTTTATGTATTTTATATTCCCTCCTATCTATGCCATGCTAACTTTGTGATTATGCGCTGAAGTTTTTTGTAAAAGCCGAAATGTTTTTGTACCACATCACCATAATCACATTACACCAAAAAAGGCCAAAAACATTTTAAAAAGCTCAAGCTGAGGCAACACAGCTTTTTTAAGGACATTACCGCCCAATAAAGCATATGTTTAGCTTAATCTAGAACGTGTTTCTTGGAAACTGGGCTTTTATTGGGAGCTATATTGGAAGAGTCTGGTTGTTTTGATGGCAGATTTGGAAAATTTCATACTAAATTTGCTCTACAGTTCACAAAAGTTCAGTTACAAATGTAGTAAAGGAAAATAAATCCTCGACTCAGTCAAGGGTTTGATAAACATGTTTATTGTTCCCTTTCTTACGTTGTTGAGTGTTGCACACCGCCTTACGATCTCCCATCTACAAAGAGCATTAATTAATAAATATCTAGTGCTTTTTGAAGCGCACTTTGTGTTCTTTTGCTGCAGTTTTTAGAACATTTTTTAGATGGATTTTTTTTTTGTTTGTTTTTTTGGTAGAGACCCAGAGAGAATTGACTCCAGGACGTTTAAATCCACTCTTCAAGGTTTATTTTGAACTAAAAAACACTGGATGTAGAAAGTTTCCTTTAGGGAAGTTTATTTTTTAAAGCTTTAATCTGGTACCACAGCAGCCGTACACAACACTACAGAGAAAGATGAGGGGAAAACTGTTTATTTAGTCACTAAAGTCAAACTTTAGTAGAAAGTTTGGGGCTTTATTGCATTAACTATCCATACAGATGTCTCTTCGTTACCTTTCAGCACTGGTCCTGAGGTTTCGGAGTTCACCTTTAATGTTTTTAGAGATTTTTGTCTTCACTCATGTCAAACTTATGTTCATATGCTTTACTGGGGGACCCTTTGCTTTTGTTCATACTTGCTTGTCGTGAAGTATCATCCTGTCGTCCAAGTAGGATACCCGCACGTTTGGAACCTTTTCAACGATCGACCCATTTTAACACAGAGGGCGTTTTCCTGTACCAAAAAGAACCTGTCATCCTTAAAGTTCAGTGTAACATCGTAATGCCCTAGTGACAAATTACGTCTGTAGGTAAAAAATGGGCAAATGTCCGTGACCAACAAAATTTTAAGACCACACAGCCACTAGGCTCATTTTGTGTATTTTCCACATATGAAATTTCGGTTTTCCGTGATACATGTGTCACATATGTTATGAAAGTGTTTGTTGCGTTCTGCATTCGTCAATGTGCGCAGATGTCAGTTGAGAATTACGCAGTTTACGCCTATTTTACGTAGTTTATTCTCAATTAATACTCAAATATTATGTAATTGTGCGTGATTTTTGCAAGATGCATGCGCAAATTTTACAAAGGGGTGTTTAGGTGATACTTCCGTAACACCTGTACACCCCATGCATGCAGCATTTGCGCGCGGTCGGTAAGGAGCCAGTGCTTGTGCTTTATAATGACCTGAGTGCGGCGTTGGGGCTCCATACGACAGCATCACCCGAACATTGTAAGCGCGTATAACTTATGTTATTCTTACAAATACTTCACGATACCCTTATCACACCCGACAATGGTACGTTCCATTTTCAGGACGTCCTGAGCAGCTCCTGTCTACGACCTTCCGCGGGCAACCCTCCCCATAGGGGTGCATGTGACTAAGGCATGACATGAGGGTTGTATTATGAACCTTTTTTCTTATTGCTGGTTAAAACACCAGCATGATCCTCCCTTCTCGCCGTGAATCTTTTAATTAAGAAATTAATCATCTTGCTGCAATTGATCTTAAAGATCCACTGAACTGAATAAAGCAAAGTACTTCTTTCTGACAGGGTTTGACAACACGAAAATACTTGAGTTCACAATTAATGACTGAAATTGAATGTTTACAATTTAGGCTTTCATTCCCTTCCAACCTAATGTGTTCATTTATGTTGGATCTGTCACTTTATACTCAAAAATTGATCTTTTTCGACTCAGTGAGCTTTTTGCTCTGTTTGGTATTGTAAAATAAATAAACACACCTAAAATAGAGCTGTGATTATATATCTTTGAGCACAGATGTCACACAAGCCAGAGAGATGGGCTGATAATAGAGGACAAACACTGTGTTCATGTTTGGATGGTTGTCGGCTGTGTTTGCTCTCACACACATTTGTTATAGTCACTGCTTTGAGGAATTGTTTTGACAAGAAAGATTTTAATTTACTTTTCAGTGGAACCCACTTTCCTTCAGCCTGAGTGGTGCAGCTATTGATTCCTCACGTTTTCCAGAGTGACTTTCAGATGTACCCCCAGGCCTGATGAAGTAGGAGAAAAGTGGAGGGAAAAAGACATTTGTTTCCAGTCTACTGATCTTTTTTTTTGGTCAAATTTACTTCAGTTTTGATTGCTGGACTTTGCAAGAACTTACTGGACCAAACCCCAAGAGAATTATGGGTAATGTCTTGTTAGTTTCGGAAACACCATCCTCTTAGTGAATTTACCTCATTTTCAATTTAGTCTTTTGTGGGTGTTTGTCATTTGTGTATTAAGAAATCCACTTAGACTTGGCAAATATTTTCATAAAATGCATCAATAAATTCATTTTTGTTTAAAGATGTGTTTTCCTCCTTTAATTAAGCCATTAGGGTACTTTCTATGCTAATAGAAGATAAATTAAGGATAGAATCTGACTTGCAAAACCATCTCAAGTGCTTCACTTCAATCCTTTTTTTTATTCAGACTTTATCTTTCATCTTATAGCTTCTTATTGGTTAAAAAAATAAAAGCTTGCTCAAATAGATGCACAGTCTCCTTTTTTTTTTAAAAATTTTTTTTTTAATACTAGTCAAAATGCAGCCAGAAAAACATTAAGATTTTTTTTTCCCCAACTGACCCCATGAAGGAAAAACGTGTAACGGAGAGCAGCACAGTTGCATTTCTGATTCAGTCTTTCTGGAGTCAGTAACTAAAACTAAAATCCCAAGGGAAACCCCTTAAACCCTCTTGCATATTCCATTAAGCTGCTCATTGTTATTCAATAGCTGATTTTAATTAAGAATTGCAGGAACCCCAAGGTGTGATTCCGGGTTCGGCTGGATGCCTGAGTGCGTCAGTGCTGGCTGGTTGCTCTTTGTAGCACACTTTTCCCAAATTTCCATCCAGTCAGGGAGACACCTATTCATTGGGATATTTGGGGTTTTAACACTGTACATGTTGACGAGCTGAACTAACCTCTGATTTCATATATTATTGCTATCAGATCTTAGATAAATACTTCATTTATTTTAACTAAAAATTGTATTTACAAATTTTTTTTAAAATCTTATTTCTGGTGATGTAAATCAGGGGCGTACACATTTTTGCAAAGAGGGCCAGATTTGGTGAAAATGTGTGAGGATCAACCAGCCAATATTCTTTGAACCTCAATAATAACAGTAAATGCAAATAAACTATTTTAGGAAAATTCTATTGCAACAGGATACGTTTTGTTTCTTCAAACAGAATTGCAATATATCTAAAAACATGTTTTCCCAAAGAATACTGTAAATTTGAAGACCAGAAATAAAATAAAGGGAAGCAACCTGGGTTCACTATTGATCACACCGCCCTCGGCAACATGCATTCAAACGGCCACAACCAATGAAAAGTCTATGAGCGTGCGTTGCAAATTAAACCAGGTCCAACTTTGACCAAAAAGGGACTCAGATTTGGTAGTGATTATTGGAATGTGTCTCCCTTAATTTAAGGAAGTCCCAACCGTTTGAAAATTAGTTATGAAGGAGAAATTATTAATTTGGGTTTGTGTCCGGCTGGAATTATGTAACACCAAGTCTTTCATATATCGGAATAGAACTGTGAAAGGAAAGTCTGCAGCAAGATTCACAAGATTTGTACCACGTCATATCTTCACACCAAGACTCCGCTGCTTGTCCAATGTGAGCATTTAAGGCTACACACACACTAAGCATTCAACGTGCGTTCAAAAACGGGCTAAACAGGGGTTCTTGAACATGCTTTTATTCTGTTTTTGAACACTTAGCCTTAAATGCTCATTGTAAACTTTAAACAATGTTTATCTTATTCAAAAGTACAAACCACAGACACAATTGTTTTGTATTTCACAAAAACACAACAACTCTAATTTCCACTTGTACTGGCGGCACTTGCTGTCAATTGTGGAAATTTTAGAAATAAGCTGGAAAGTGTGACAGAAAGTGTTCAGGACAGTCTCACTACAGGTGATAATGTCTTATAACGGAATTTAGCAAATCACACAGTTTATAGAAAGTGGTGGGGGCCACAAATTATTGATTTTATGACGAGAACCTGCGAGCCAGTGTGAGTGTGGGCTGCATTTGGCACACAGGCCGGACTTTGGACATGCCTGTCGTCTCTATTGGCACAAACTCCATCCTTGCATTTGGAGTAAAGTCACTCCTGCTGACCCGGACTTATCTCAGCCTGGTTAAAGGAGTGCAGGCTGGCAGGGCAGCACTTGTGGTCAATAGATGTGCTGACCAAGGATGTGGAAAATGAAGCTCCCGCCCAGTCGATTTCTAAGGTGAATTGTGATTAATTGGAATCAATGTTGTCGGTCGACACATACTGCTTCCCCTCTCCTGTCCCATGCCTTGACCCACTCTCAAATAGGTTTGGCCCTGGTGTAAACATATTTCAACAACACTATATGCATCTAGTTCATTTTAACTGACTGAAATTGAATGACATGGTTGAATCTGGCCTGGGGGAGCTGGGCTGAACCCAAACTTTACGCCCTGTCTGCAGAGATGTGATGAAGCTGGGGAGGCAAACGCGTTCCGTCTGAACTGCGACTCTGTGGAACAATGTGAAGATTTTGGGCAAGTGGCACCATTTATTGTGTCTGTAGATGACTGAGTGCACTCATGTGCTCCTTTTAAAAGGCATCGTCGTGGGTTGATGTTTTTTATAAATGTCATCTCTCTGTAGGAATAAAGATTTAAGGAGTTTGCAGAAATCACTGGATCAAATTAAAGGCTTTTTCTTTGTCATAATAAAAAGTAAATCTTCACTGCTTGGGTTCTTCAAGAGAGACTGAATGGTTGGAGGATTGGAAATTTCTATTATCCTCTAAGATTTTTTACCAAATAAAAATAAACTTTTATTTATGCTAGCATGCATTTTCCAGCAAGATTTATGTAAATCATGAACACGACTGAGGTCTTTACTTTATATTTAGGTGGTAACATTTTCTTGATGTCCTGCAGCAGTCCAGGGCTGCAAGCACCATGTTGTTTTCACAATCTTTTTTTCTTACTGCTTGTTTTTGATACCCCACAACCTACAAAATTTGCATGTAGCTAGGACCTGGAAAAAATACATACTGGGAAAAATGAATGGGAACCCCCCCCCTACACACACAAAAAGGTGACATCAGAGTGGGAGAAACTCATGAACTGAAATAAAAGGAAAACTATTGTCCCATAATAGAACAGACTTTTTTCGTTATCTATTTATGGTTATTGTTAAGCTTTAGTCAACTCAATAAAACAGCATCTTAAAATAAGAATACAAATATTCACTGACACATACACACATGAATTGTGGTATAAATGACAGCCCTGTATGCCTCTCAGGAACAGCTCTTATTCTTCCACTTTTAAAACTTTTTATCTCTTTTTTGGTTAATTAAATCTTAGTATAAACGAATTGGTTAACCTGAACCTCTCCTGTTAATCATAAACAAGGGTTTGATTCAGTGGAGAGCTTCGACGACAGTAATCTAGATTAATTTGATTGTCTCTCACTCCCCCGCATGATTATGCAGCCGATGATTGGCAGCTCTGACACAGAAATATCAGTGTCTCCCATCAGCTAAGCTTATATTAGCTGAGCCGTTGTGCTGCGATATGCTCGGGGAAGCTGTGCGTATCCACCTGGGCCAGCAGAGAGCCTTGCAGCTGTTAGGGTCTTATCTGAAAGTGTGATTTACCCCGGAGCCACACTTGGCAGGGGATTTGATGAGATGTCTGTTGCAGAAGAGGGGCAGGGAGACACACCAAATCACTCAGCATTCCTCTGCATCCCTTCCAGCATTAAAGCCCAGTTAAGAAAGACAAACATCACAAATAGATTAACATAGTATTAAAGCCGCTCCTTTTTGGACATTTCATTATTATTTTTTACATTTATTTCAATGTTACCAAGGAGACGGCCACTCCAGAGACTTTCTGCATCATAATATCCTTGCGCTGGAGGATGGAGTGGCCTTCGCATTTGGAACAACCTCAGATCTTCTTTCAGCAGCATTAATTAAAAAAAAAGCTGACTGTCAGTGGAGCTTCTGAAACATTTTTTTTTTCAGCTGCTGTTGTTTAGTTGCTTCCTTAGCAGCAGATCGACAGCTTCAGACGTGGGGCATAATTATTTAGTGTTGAGATGAAAGTCGGGGTTCAGCCGCACAAACAGCCTGTGGACGGAGCCTTTAATTGGTGCTGCCAGCTCCTTCTTGGTGCTGCAGATTAACATCCACCATCGCAGAGGAGTCATTCTGAGACACCCAAGCGTCTTGGTGGTTTCATCGGTTTGACCATTTGTGAGGGTGGGGCTGGACTTAGTGGTCTGACAATTGTAGACTGCAGCATTTTCAGATCAAAGTCCAGCAGAATAAAAGGTGCCCTGCATAATCCATTGACATTTAAATCTGTCAATTTACATTAACGTCTTTTTTTGTCATCCAGGGACGCCGAGGTTCTCCAGCCAGCCCTCAGCAACCACTGTGCATGTGGGGGATAGCCAGTTGATGGCGTGTGATATCAACTCTGACCTGGTGCAGTTCACCCATTGGGAGAAGGACCGGCGGCCGCTGGAGCCAAACGCCCAGATGATCCAGCTACCAAGCGGAGCTTTAGTCATCAGCAACGCCTCGGAGGCCGACGCTGGTCTGTATCGCTGTGTGGTGGAAAATGTTGGCCCCGCCAAAGCGAGCGAGGAGGCGCAGCTCCAGACAGTGCCAGGTAAATCGAGAAAGCAGTCACATTTTAAAGAAAAGAATGGATTTATTAGTGCAGAATGTTTGCTTTTCCTCTACTATTAACCTTTTGTGCAGAAAACTGAAGTAAATGTATGGAACAATGCATCATTTAGATGTTCTCTTTAGGTTTTTTATTACCTGTAGCATGGAGAGACCTTTGTGATAAGGATGAAAAATGGTTTAGGGCTTCAGGGAGTGACCTAATTCCCAATGGAGTTATCAGCAACGCAGCAGTAACTCAGTTGCGGCACAACAAGAAGCTGGATTCCAGTTTGGCAGGGGCTCCTCTCAGCACCTCTGTATGTTTTATTTACTGGGTTGTTAAGTGCCAGACTCATAGAAGCACAGAGGAGATATTAGAATCCATAAATCAGAGTTCAAAAAGAGCTTAGGGGAAGTCTTCATTCTCTGTCTGTGTGCCAGAGTAGCAAATATTTGAGGGTGTTTAGGAGCAAACTAATACAGCTGTTTCAGAAAAAAAAGATGGTGGACTCTTTAAGACATTCACATTAAAGTGATCAGCTCAACTTTTTATTTTCAAATCCAAAACTCGCCAAGTGAAGGATTCATCTGAGCTTTTTCTATATAAGTTCTGTTCTAAATCAGTGTTTTTCAACCAGTGTGCCGTGGGAGATGGTCAGGTGTGCCGTGGGAATTTGCCCTCATTCACTGATCTAAAAACATTTTCCATCTCCAGGATATCAGCTCTGTGTTCATCCAAACAGGCCCTGATAAAACACTGAGGAGTTAGGAGTATGAAAGATCGTAAAATACTTTCTTTCTTTGTGTTTATTTGATTCTATTAGAGACATTTTGATAAGAATGACGGTACTGTGATTTAGCCGCAGCGTCAGCTGTTTTCAGAAAAGTTCCGCCCCTTTAACTGTCTCCACCAATCATTCTTGGAGGCTTAATCACACGTCATCAGTCTGACCAATCAGAAGTGGTTAAAGTCTTCACTTCCTTGTTCTGATTCTGCTCATAAAGTTGCTTAGTTCCAACAAAACGGCCAGCTAAAGCTCGTCTTTAGCTGGTGTGGCTTTCCACAGAATCCGGTATCAGACCGTGGAACAAGTGAACAAAACAATGAAGCTCAGAGACGCGAGTCTGTCTGGCGTTCGGCGGCTGTTTACACTACATCTCCCAAGAGGCATTGGGCTAAAGTGACAGCGTCTCAGCGCACAATGAGTGGTCCTTTGACGTCTTGAAACTACAACGAACACACATCAGACAGTTTTTGAATCTTCTAACTAAACTTTTATTACATCTTTTGGAAAAAACAGCTGCAGTTTCCAGCTTTTTCTGCCACAATTATCACAAAAATGCATGTGAGATTGTGGAGGGGACTGTAGATCAATACAGACTATGAGTTTCTCCTTTTTTTTTTATGCTGGTGTGCCGCGGGATTTTAATCAAGGTTAAAGTGTGCCGTGGCTCAAAAAAGGTTGAAAAATGCTGATCTAAATGAAACACTAAAGTCTAATTTCCACTGAGCGTTACAGACTGGTAACAGTTTAGAAGGTCCAGGCAATTCAGGTGAGCATTTCCACTTAAAGTTGGACCGTCACGGCACAAGCAGGGTGTAGATCGATTGCGTAACTTTGTGTTGTAGTAGTGCGACTAAATCAGGAGCAAAGCTAACAACAACAACAATGGAGGTCATCCAGCAGCTCCCTTTTCTCTACTTGGCTTTTGGTACTTCATAAATATAAGTCATTTAATGTTGTTTGAGAGAAGATTGCAGGTGGTGAAGAGGAATAAGATGGCACTGGTTTGGTGCTTTGTTTTGTCTAATGACCTTTAACCAATAAACAGGTTCAAACAGTTTCTATGGACTTACAACCAATGGGGGCCCAAAATGGTACGGTTCGGTCCGGCTTAATAAAAACGCTCAAAATACCAGACCGGACCGCTCAGTAGAAACTAGGCTTAAATGATAAGAGCGGCTGTTTTTTAGTTCAAGGGTACAAAGTTACTGCTCACAGGTGGTCTCTTTTTTAGTTTTTGTAATGCTATGTTCACATTAAGCATGTGAAGCACGTTCAAAAACACGCTTAGCAGGGGTTTCTTGGACATGTATTTAACCTTTTTCGGTCACATCTCTATTCCAATATATAAAAGATCTGGTGTTATGGAATTCTGCCCGGGCACAGTTATTTTCTCCTCCATATTCAATTTATAAATGGTTGGCACTTCCATGAATTTAAGTAGAAACCATCCATTTGTGACTACCAAATTCAAGTCACTGATTGGTCAAAATTTCACCAGGTTTCACTTGCAACACGCCGTCCGTTTTGTACATAGAACTCGAAAATAGTGGTGGAAGGTTGCATAGCTATGCGTGAACGCAGAAGTTTTGAACGCAGAAGCCTGGTATCCGTGCTTTCTTAGACTTTTCATTGGAAGTGGCTGCTTGAAAGCGCGTTGCTGAGGACGTTGTGAAAGTAGCATGAGACTGATATTCTCTGTAAAATAGTCAAGTCAACTCATTCCCTGTTTAACCTGATTACGAGACTTCACCCTTTTTCATTATTTTTCTGTTTGATGTAAGAAACGGGAGACGAGAGGAAGCTGGAGTTTCTGGTGCAGCCTGCTCCTGTGACCAAAGTGATGGGCTCTAGTGTGCTGCTGCCGTGTGCCGCTGCCGGTTACCCAGTGCCTCACATCCACTGGATGGTTGGAGACAAGCCATTGGAAGAAAGGTACAAAGACACCCATCTTTTCCTAAAGAATCCAGAGGACTGCTGATTTTTCTTATTTATTTGAAATTCTTGTATTCATATTTATAGTTTTTACAAGTAGAATTTGCACCACAGATACCCTGCGACAGACTGGCGACCTGTCCAGGGTGCCCCCTGCCTACGCCCACAAGGGGCCGGGATAGGCTCTGGCAGCCCCGTGACCCCGAAAGGGAATAAATGGAAGAAGATGAATGAATGAATTAGCACCACAGAGTGGAGCCTATACCCCTTGTACTATCTTGTGGGGTCCAGATGACCCCACCCTTACATTGACGTGTTATCCCTACCATGACAAAGGTGGGTAAAGGGGAAGAGGATTTCATGCATGGACACCTCTGAAGATCACAAATCATTGATGAAAAAAGGTTCAGCACAAGGGATATGTGAACCACAGATGCTCATGGTGCTCATGGTGCATCAGCTCCCACCTGTTGTCAGAGCAGGTCATGTTCCCACTTCTGTTAAACTGGTTTGAACTACCTCTTTTTCGTCAATTACACATGACCTTTATTTGGATTGGAGCCATTTCAACAAAAGTGCTCCACTTCAATGTTTTATTAAAGACAGACGAAGCAAACTACCTTATTTTCTGCATTATAGAAGGCACAGGATTATAAGGTGCATTGTCAATGAATGGTTTATTTTTGAACTTGTGTCATAAGATGCACCGAACTATGAGGTGAAATAAGCGAGACAAAAGAGTCAGAGATAAGTACGTCAGTCAGATTTTATTAACCACATTAGCTGTCATTCTAATGCATGTTTGTAACTCCCTAGACGTCAGCTGCATGTTCACAATACCTGTAATTCCCAACCTTGTTTGGAGCATGTATTAAACAGACTGATACCGCTCAAACAAACATTACTGTGACCATGCTAACTCCCAAACTTGTTAGTAAGATGTAAAAAAATAAAAATAGTCCAAAACTGCTACCTGTTAGCAACTTTAGCATATTTACACTACCTGTAACTCCCAACAATGTTAGCAACAAATACAAAAAACAGACTGATACAGCTAAAACAGACATTATTTTGACTACACTAACTTCCAAACTTGTCAGTAACACATAAAAAACCTACGTATCTCTCAAAATGGCCTCAACATTAGCTAACACAACCAGAGTTAATCAATATTGAAAGTGCTCTGGATTGTGAGGCACACTGTTAAGGCTTTTATCTGCGAAAAATACAGTACCTAAAGATTTTCTTTACATTAACTTTCTACCAGTACTCCCCAAGATATTTGAAAACTTTTGGAGATCTTCATGAAGTGCTTAGTATTGATTCGTTGCACTTGGCTTCCAAAAGATGTCTTCTTAGTGCTGCTCCCCAGTGCATCGGTGCTTTTTCTGCAACTGCTGCAAAAAGAACCCCGGGGGAGACGGTTCCAGGCACCAAACGAACCACTTCATCTGGAAGCCCAGGCTGCCAGGTCACCCTCTGAGGGGACACTCACAAATAAAAGGCACAGACAGACTGTCACAGCGGCTGTGCTCTCACTCCTCCGCTGCTCATTAGCTCAGGCAATGCAGCTCCTCAAAGAGACTCGCGGCGGACCCGGAAAATTTGATTCTCACCAATTAAGAAATGCGCTTTGTTTACCAAACCCCTGTGTGCCAGTTCTGTATTGCAATATAACTGGAACTTGTGGGGGTTAACAGAAAATAGTCCAAACAAGGCTCATTTATCTACATCCAGCTCAGGATGGGATTTCTGCTTTAAGTGAATTTAAATAGTAAGGTCATCACTTTGTTAACCACAAGACTCCAGCGCAGTGTGAGCGAGAATGTTATTAGCCCATCGAGCTGGAAGTTCAAAGCACAACTCCACATCTCCAGTTAAACGTCTTTAATAGAATTGTCTGCAAGTACTTTGACCTCCAAGGGGACTTGGATGAAATGGTACGTATTAATCTACCTTGTATTAATTAGAAACATAATACCAAGCATGAATGCTGGCCTCCCCTTGGGTGTCAGCGTCAGTAATTGGTGAGCATACTCGACAATCGAGGGAGTCTTGGTGTTACCAAAGAAGGCCTGGATTCTTCTGCCACCCAAGCAGAAATGTCTGCTGTGGTGAATGCATTTCCAGGCTTGTTCTTTCATTTAAATGAGCCTGTGACAACTAAAAAGGAGCAGCTATGGAATTTTTTTTTCCCCTCTCCACTCTGTTTTCTGTTTTTATTTGACAGAGAGGAGCAGCTGTGGATTAAAAAACATTGGAACCGAAACATGAAGGGGAATCTGTTGAGGCTCTAATTGGTCAAGCACAACTGAGAATGATGCTTCAGTGTGGTCGCTTCCCTTTGTTGATTTTCACTCTGAGCCGAAATTTCTGTCTAAATAGAAGCCTGCTTGGGTTATTAGCAGAAACGAATCTGCAGGACACTTCATTAGGTATCACAAAGTAGCACACAGAGTTAAAGATCTATGAAAAGGATGAGTGTATATACACACACACACTCTCACATTTACACATCCATTATACAGAAATTGTGTCTTTAAAAACAAATACTTAACTGTGTAAAACATAACTAAGATAAATAATGACAGCAAGTTAGAACTTCTGTTTTATGGTGCAACGTTAAAGTCATGTATTAAGTAAGGTTTAATGCCCGACGAAGTATGCATTTTCATTTATTTTGAGAGGAGCTGTAAGCTAGCGGGAGAGAGTGTAAACACAGAGCTCTCAGCAACGGGGAGGGGAAGGGTTGTTATGGACCAACAGTCCAGCCAACAACCCAGAGGCAAATTTCTAAAGAACTCTGCAGAAACTATGTCCTAGAAAACAACACAGATTTCTGATTTTCACTAAAAACAGTATAATCATGAATAAACATCCACTGCACTTTGACAATAGATCATAAGATGACCGGAGTGGAGCAAATGACTGTATAAGAGAACTGCACTGAGTAAGTGTGTAGTCATCCATAGAAAATGCCTTACTTCAGCAGATGAAGACAATTCAGTCACCATTTTTCTGCAATACAGATGCCATGTTGGAGCCAGACGGCAGTGACTGATTGGTTTAAGTCGACGTTTCTATCTCAAATACTGTCACCAGGCAGCAGTAAGCTTGTTGGAAGTCCACACCCATTCCACCCAAAGTGGCTTAGAAGAATCTGTCAATCAAGCATTGAGATGGGGAGCCGCGGACACCACATGCTTTTACTGAGGCATCTGATTGGTCAGTTTATAGCTTAAATAACTTGGGATAAAGAAAAAATATCATTAAAAAAATAGGATTAGCAAGAAGATGTTAAAAAAACAGGTATTCTGATTCTATGGAAGTCTATGGGATTTTTGCTTTCAGCTGGTACGTCTTGTTTAGAAGGGGGAGGGGGAGGGGTCACTCAGTTTGGTCCCTTTTATATAGTCATTGGCGGCTCCTCTGTCACTTGTGTCTCAGATAAAAAAATATTTTTCTTGGGTCAGTCAACGTCTTTCTGTATTCTGAAATTTTGTTATAATATCTTTTTTTTAGAACTTTGTTGCTTTTTTCTCACTGTCTCCTGGTGGTTTTGGATGCTTTTGGAAGTCTGAGCAGGTCTGCAGTCAAGGGCGCAAATGTTTGTTTAAAATGGGCTCAGCAGCACCCTGGTCCATATGCATTCCTAGCACGTCTTGTGCATCAGTAATGGCATCCCCAGGTATCCCTAAACACAGAAAATCTCCCTTTGGATTTCAGATGTGTTGGTCTTACCGACTCTAGCAGACGGGGCAGTTATCTTTGGCTTTTTGAGAATCACTCTATCCCCTAATAGAAATTTCCCAGCAATCAATAAAAGGATGAATTATGGATGTCAAACAGCTACAGGGAAGTGACACAGCATGTAAATCAAGCCTTTCAACGCCTCTGAGTTTACTGTCTCCTTCCTGTCTCCAGTGCTCATTTGAAATGGATTGCTTATATTCTGTTTACTTGGGGATGAAAAGTGGGGTGTGGTGTGTGACATTTATTTGCAGTTGGACAAATGTGCAAGTGTGCACATATGTTTGGCATGCAAATACACAGGCTTTTTCCGAGGGTAAGAAAACTGGTACAAGCCCACGCTCAAAGAGATTCAGAGCTGCATGTCTGTGCATGGAAAGTCTTTGTCCCGGTGTGCTTTCGGGGAGGACAGGAGCAGCCTGATGGAAATGAAAAGTGGCTCCTCGTTTGCTGTCAGTGCCACAGAACAGCTCTGTTCAAAATGGCAGGAGTGAAGAAAAGTCTCAGTCTGTGCTTGGTGTATGAGTGTGTAAAACCTTTCAAAATAAGAGCTTTGCAAAATAAGAAGAAAATAGTTTCTTTTTTGTGTGATAATCCCTGAAGCTTTATTAAAAAATGTAGCTACAAACAAAAGGGACAACTTTTATATCAAAATGCACAACCTTCAGTTTTGTAAATCTTTGCTTTTATTTAGTTAGAATCCAAAACTACTGAACTGAAAATGAAATGACTTAATGTGTGATGCTTAACCCTGGAGAACCCAACAGCGGTTTTCTTTAGGGCTTTTAAAGTTAATTGAGCAATTTGTTTTTTTTTTGTTCATTTTGGGAAGGAGCAATTGACGGAAGTAAAAAAAAACAACAAAACACAAAAATAAATATATAAAAATATAAAAATAAAAAAGAGGACAGCCTTAACAGGACTTGGATTCCTCCAAAGAGATGATTCACATGTGTGTTTGTGACCTCTGTCCTTAAGTAACTGAAATTTTAAAACACAAAAGAATTTACTATTGGATTTGTATATGAAACAACCAGATTTAAAAATCCTAAGCTTTGAATTTTCTGGAGTATGAATCGCCCCTGTGGTATAAGTTGCATAATAAAGAAGAAAAAAAACAATATATAAGTCACTCCGGAGTAAAAGTCAAACTTTTGGAAAAATAAGTGCAACACTTCTGAACAAATCTGCCTAGTCTGGCATGATACTGCATGATGCTGGGTTCACACCGAATGCAATTCATGCATCATATTCGTATCCACTGCTGCTTTTGACGCATGTCAAATTCGATACTCAACGCTTGTCAAAAAATGTCTTATGAACTAGAAGAGTTTCACATGTGGGAGGAGCTACCATCAAGTTTTTTGGTGTTTTATTCTGAGAGATTTCTTTGGGTTTTGTTATAACTTAAATAATTTTTCTGAACTCATTTTAAAAAAATGTGTTAACCCAGAGGTTTCAATCACATTAAGTAGCAAATATTATTCAGAAATAACTCACATGTTTATTTGACTAGACATAAAGAAGACTATAAAATAATTAAAAATTAAAACTGCAGTGTTCGAACACCAAGATTCCTCCATCCATTCATCCATTTTCGTAACGTGCTGCATCCCTTTTAGAGCTGCCTGAGCCTAACCTGGCCACTGCTGGTTGAAGGTTAATGAAGGCTTCTTGGCTTCTTCTTCTTCTGAGCAAAAAGCAAACATTTTCCTGCTTAGCGTCATCTGATGGTTGCAAATTGGAAGGACCAAGAGAAGATTGTACTTCTGTTAAATCAACTGAACTGCTTTTATTAGTTGAGACGTCTTTGACTTAAATTTTTAATTTACACAACCATGCCCAAGAGCTAGTTTAGTTGAATGACAATAATACATTAAAACAACAACATTGTCAAAATGCAATTTACAGCGTAAATGTGTTTAAAAGCAGGCTGCACAGTGGCGCGGCGGTTAGTTAGCGTTCTTTCCTCACAGCAAGAAGGCCCCTGGTTCAAGTCTTGGCTTGGGGACCTGAAACAGAACATCAGTGGGGGACCTTTCTGTGTGTTTGCATGTTCTCCCTGTGCATGCATGCAGGACTCCAACTTCCTCCTACCATCCAAAAACATGCCTCATGATTAATTGGTCACTCTAAATTTTCCATGTGATTGTGACCCTGCAACAGACTGGGATAGACCCCGACAGCCCTGTGACCCCAAAGCGGATAAAACGGATTTGAAGATGAATATTTAAAAGCATCATAAAGACAATATGTCCCTATTAAATAAATATGAATAATATATTTTTCTAAAAAATCACATATTAGTCACTTCCTTAAATAAGTTGCACCCCTGGCCAAACTATTTAATATTCCGGAACCTTTACTCAGATAAATAACGTATTTGTCTTTGGAGACTACCTCAGAGCACTAAAGCGTACAGAAAAAATACTAGACTTTAGCTGTGTGTATTTTAGGGTGGAGTCAAATCAGATCAAAGCAAGAATTTAGTTTATCTTTAAAAAACTGTATTTTTTGTCTTTAAATGGCTGGAAAAAGGGAAATCTGTGGTCAGTTCCTGGCATCCTATTAAAAATGATTTGAAGATGCATAAACAGAAGAATCTCTGCTTGAGAAATCAAAGACCACTTCCTTTTAAAAGTACCTCTCTGCTAATGGTTTTTCGACAATCATCCAGCATTTTCTGCCATTTTAAATGAAATAATAAAGTGACACCGGGAATTGTAAATTGCTCCGTGCACAGCGCCCATTAACTGTTTCAGGATTGTTAATGCCCACACCGTCATGATGCTGGAGTCATTTAACCATATTTTCCTTTTTTTTTTCCCCCTTGCTCTTTGCATGTATATTTTTCAGAATGCACAGTAAATGTCCACCGCAGCACAAGTTTGTGTTGTAAAACTGAACCTTTCAGGCCCTTGAAGAGGCTGAGAATAGATGAAAGTTGTTGATGGTTTTTGTCAGCGGAGGCAGGAGGCGATGTGTGCGGCGAGCACCACGTGACCATCGCTCCTTTCGGCTTTGTGTTTGTCGTTAAGGTTACGAGAACGGCCTTGGTCCTTTTCTGGGGGTCACATCTATTTGTGTCATATCATTTAAATGCACTTTGGAAAGAATGAATTGGTAATTAAAAGCACAGCGTTTTAACAGTTTCTAATATCGAATGTGAATGTAAAAAAAAATCATCTGAGGATAACAGCTCAGCTTTTTATTTAGATTCCCATTATGTTTCATTTTGATGTTTTATTTTTTGCTTGACCCTTGTGTACTTTTGCACGCCTCTGTGCTTAATGGCCCGTTGGATGGTTGCGGTGCAGATGAAGGGTAAAGGTAGAGATCATGCAACTGCAGCCAGAGAATCGATTTCTTTGAGTCTGAAAGGCTGTAACTAACTTTCGCCAAGGATGTGTTCTGTATCTACAAAAACCCCACAGGAAGCTAAAAGTAGTTTGTAAAAACTGAGTCTGGTCTAGGAACTATTAAAAAAACGTTTTTTTACCTTATGCTTAAGTCACATACACAACTGCCACCGGTGAGGAGGCATCGGCAGAATCTTCTAGATTAGATTTTTTCTAGATTTTCTGAAGATCGTTGTTGTGGTCATGAATGCAGACAGCGGCAGGCAGGCGGAATGACACCTTTACGAAATCGGGCGACAGCTGGGCAACACCTGGGTGGCCACAGGGCGGTGGCAGCCAGATCGCCGGCTGGCAGCAGCTCAGATTGGACGATGTGTAAATGTCTCTGCATGGCAGCCGTTCATATCAAGTGGCACTGGTCATGCAACTGCCAGCTGCCTGGTAGCCGGGATGAATATAAAAAGGGGATCATCCTACACCACTGATAATTCGCAATTCAGATTTTGAGCGCACATTATAATCTTTTCTAATTTTTTAGACAACATGCCTCCAAAGAAAGCTCAATGTTCTGTCCTCTTCGTATTCATCTCAGCATCAGCCACAATTTGTCAACACACAGGTCTCAGAGTTGCTGTGGTGCTATCAACGCCGTGATGAGTTTTGTGCAGCATCAATGCCATGCTGTCTCCGCCTTCAGACCCACAGCTGTGGTTCAGTCATTGCCAGGCCCTCTGTCCATCTCAACAGCCCTCTAACAATCGGACGGTGGCAGTGGGACGGCAGCACGGGGCATGTAGGGTGGCTGGAGGGTGGCAGTCTAAAATGAGATGATCATGGATCATGGACACTCCTATCAGTCAATCTGCTGCCTTCCTGCCACCCGCCTGTCACTGGACTGCCCCTGCACGACCTCCAAATGTGCCAGAATGTCCACTGCCCGATGTCAAAAAATTGTCTGGTCGCCGTTTATTTTGAACTTTTTCTTAAAACCTCGGTGGGCGCCATGTAAAAATGCGACTGCCGCCTCCCAATTACAAATGCCAATTTTGCTGAAAAACTTCAGCAAACTTGACCGTATCAAAGTAGTTTTTACATTTCCTCTTTTGATGTGATTTTTGTGGACCATTTGTTTTTGTGGGATATGTTTTGGGGGTTTATTATGTTTGCTATTTTTACTACAATTTTTTTAATTTTTGTCTCATTTAATTTTTAATTATTTTAGATTTATTTATTTATGTAAAGCACTTAGAGGTGTTCTGATGGAGGAAAAGTCCTATATAAATAAAGTTGAGTTTGAATTATAATAAAGCAGGTCACCTGGTCATTGTAGCCACTGATTCGGGTTTTGCCATCAGACTGTTAAGTTTAGTTGACTGCTTGCTTTTATGTCAGAATTTGCATGAGCAATGTGCAGATAAGGAGGCCATATCATGATTTATTAAGGTTGAGGAGCATTACATTTTGCATTGATGAAAATCATACAGTCGGGGGAGCACTTCATCAAAATAGCACAGCATAGACATTTCCAGTCAAGGTTAAAATAAGCGGCCTCGCTGCCTTCCTGCTCAGCTTATCCTAGTGTGAGATTTCATCGCCAGTTCAGAAGTTTTTGGGGAAAAGTACCCCTGCCTCTCGGAAACAAGGTCATTTCAGGGAGTGGGGGTTGGGTTAGTGGGAGAAGTTGGAAAATGGTACTCTGGAACACAAAGGGTTTGTATTTGAGTCATTACAGAAAACATCCCTCCATCTTCAGAACCTTTTGAATCCCTTTTGGGGTCATGCGGCTGCTGGAGCCAACCCAGCTACTGTTCGGTGAAGGTCGGGTACGCTGGCTACACAATCATACCTACGAGCAATAACTTAGTGTCACCAATCAACCTATGAAGCATTTTTCTAGTCTGTGGGAGAAAGTCGGAGTGAGGCGAAAAAATCCACGTGTCCACAGGAAAAAAAATCCGCAAAGAAAGGTCCCAGGCAGGATTTGAACCAAGCCCTTCTCACTATGAGGCAAGGGTGCTTACCACTACACCACAAGTCAGCTCTCATTACCGAAACATATGTCTTTAAAAACACCATAAAGTTATGATATAAGCAACTAGTAGCCTCTCAAAGCAAAGAATCAAACCACTAACTTCCAGAATAGAATCATTTTGACTTCCTGTAGAACAGTTATGTGCTGCCAACTTGATGTACAGAACGTCACATTGGTAGATTTAGGAGAAGATGGGACTTTGCTGGTAATAACGGGCGGCAGTTTCATAACGGGCTCAGGCGGTAGAGCAGGTCGTCCAACAACCGAAGGGTTGGTGGATCGATCCCCGCTCTCCCCAGCCAGCTGTCGCCCCCCGAGCGCAGCCAGCCTGCAGCCCACCGCCCCCCCCAGGGGATGGGCCAAACGTGGAGAAAGAATTTCCCCATTGTGGGATAAATAAAGTAGAAATTAATTATTAATTATAAAATCAGGTTTATGTAGAAAAGAGCATCCTAGCTTGTGTGTTTTGGTTTATGTCAGACATCTAACGTATCTTCTAGTCACGCCGCAGGCCCACATGGATAGACGTCTGTTCAGGAACTCCAGTTCCTTCATCTCTACTAAAATGATAAATGATGACAGCAGAAAGTAATGGGGCGGTTCTGTTGGCACGTTCTGCTGGGAGATTGGGACGAGCAGCACAGGCCGCCTGCCAATGCAGGACGGGGAGTGGGACTCTGTATGTCTGTCGACAGCGAGCAGATCCGTGTCAATGCTTATGCAGCACAACTCTTTTTTGTGTGTGTTTTCTTTTTTCCCTCCCATACATAAATTGTGTTTCTGGGCATAAAATAAGCGCACCTTTACCATTTTTCCCGGCAGACATCAGGCCCGTCTTATTTAAGGGCTTCACAGTTGTGCAGAGAGCAGCTTTGCAGACATGACACAGCATGGGGCACGCAGAGTTCATGTGGCTTTAAGGGACCTGCAGAGTCCAGCAGACCCATCTGAGTGGATATTATGGGAGTTTCAGACTGCAGGCTTTATCGTTATAAACTCTAATCAAACGATCAGTTTATACTGCAGGACTCTAGAAGGAAAAAGCAAATAAAGTCAGGTATGCAGGACTATGTGTCTATTTTTTATTGCAAGAGGTTTGATATTACAAGATGGTAGAAAAACATTCCGGTCGAGCCACTGGTTCAGGTTTGCTTCTTATTAATAATAAGTCATATTAAGCTTATGTGTTGATTTATTCATTTCTGCTGCCGTTTATCCTTGCATCGCACATGTCACATCTTGCATCGGAATGTACCACTTCAAATAAAAAAATCATGCCATCAAAAGTATATATACAGTATATATATATATATATATATATATATATATATATATATTTTAAATAGTAGTTGTTGTTTCCCACATGAATGACTGTCACAGTACACAATTCAAAGTTTTTTAACAAAAAACAAAACTTTAGAGTATCCTTTTATTTTCTGTTTTTATAAATTATTCTTCTCCATCGTACAAAAATTTAAAACTGCTACACATTTTCTTGAAACTGTAGAATTTAAATTTGTTTGACATAATTCAATAGATTTACTCACAGAATTCACACTAGGCTCTCTTTGATCAGCAGAAGGGCTGTTTCGGAGTCAGGAAAATAGTTGTGTTGATATGTTTTATTAAAACTGTTAGAAAATTAGTTCAATTATAAATGAGCATTAAGCTTCTACGGAGAAAAAAATGGAAAAAAAAATACACATAAACTTGATTTACAGCTTTTGCTAAGGACGAGGTGACAAAACCTTGACTTCAAGAATGCAGCCTTTTTGGAAACTAAAAGCGCATTTCACCAACTGAATAATAGAACAAGTCATTTTTGGATGTAAATTGATTCAACTCTACAAAAGAAATTTTTAAACTGTCCTTTTTATCATGTAGACGCATAACAGCTGTACTGTGAGGACATTTTTTAAATGATCACTTTATATTCAGCAGAAAAACAGGGGTCTGATCATCTGGTTGAATTTGCTGATCCCCAAATATTTTACTTTTTAGTGTCACCATTTCTGGTTTAACTCATAGGAATAAAGAGGTAAATAGGTGAAACGTGGGATCACTTTGGCCTGTTTTATGTCCAGGTATTCTAAAAGACATGAAAATTAAAAAGAAGATGTGGCCCTTTTAATATTTTGACCCCATTAAGAATGAACTAATGGAGCTAAAGGCTTAGGGTGTATCCAGACTGGACACATTTAGTCCGCTTAAAGTTAACAAGAGTTTGTTTCCCCCGATAATCCGGAAAATTTTCAGTCTCAATACCCCCAAGTGGACCCTGGTCCGGGACCCGGAACCGCTCTCTGACCCATCTTTGGAGGTGATCTTGGTTCGGCTCGCTATAAGATTCCTCAGTCTGAATACAATCTGTTCCCTAGCAGCTGGACCAAAACGGCCACCGTTGCCAATGTAAACAGAGTAGGAATGTAAGAACAGATGAGCCGCGGACAAATATAAACCAACCATTGTCGTGTTATCAAACAGAAAAAAAGAAAGGTCACAGCACAGCTGAAAACGCTTCTACATGCTTTTCTGTGTCTCGTTACGTAGCATGCGCCCGTGACATCACCCTAAAAGCTACCTTGTAGTTCCTCAATAGAATTCTGTTAGGGAAAGCCATAACACCACAATGACATCACTAAAACGTTGAAACATCTGTCCCACACGCCTGCATCTCACCTACAGTACTTAACCTTTACTCGAGGCCGGGTCACATAACCATTATTGTGTGCATTTTTGACACATATGAAATGTCCGTCGAGTGTTTGGGCCGATGGGTCTTTACGTTGCTTCAGTTTTGAACTGTTCAAATTTTAGGGTCGGTTGAGAATTACGCGTATTTTACGCGTATTTTTTGTAGTTTATATGCAATTGTTACGTAAATCTTACACAATTGTGTGTGATTTTTGCAAGATGCACACTCACTTTTGTCACTTCCAGCGATTGTTCCATGTATGTCTAATGACTTATCACGCATACCACTGATGTGCGTGTATGGCGCACGCATCACCTTCAAGTTACGTAAGTGACGTACAAATCACTGAGGAATTGCATATAAACAGTGCAATAAACATTGACAGTTCATGTTCTACGTTGATTTACATGTTCTTAGTGTGGTTTATTCGTACTTCTTCCGTGGTTTGAAGGTGGTTCATTCTGTGAAAATTTCCCCTACAGCTTTTCTCACTTTTTTCCGTGCTATATATATATATATATATATATATATATATATATATATATATATATATATATATATAGCAATGCAGTCTGCAATGCAGTGCATTGCAGACCCTTATAAGTGTTCACTACGGCCGCAGAATGCCCATAGAAACATGTGAATGAACATTTTCGTTCTATTGGGTATGGGTTCTACAGTTTTAATATTTGGTTCAGGCCACCTGTGTGGCCTATATGGGATTGCTTGCATCCACCCGTAAGGGCAGTTTTGATTAAGGCATTAATCCCTGGTGGATGTGGACTGATCAGGTTTGAAAAAAACTGCTAAGACTCCTCTATAGTCATATTTCACTTAATTGATTAAAAACAGGAAAATTGGAGATAAAGAAGCTGCATGTGGACAAATGGAGCCAACAAAAAGTGGAGGTAAATGCTCTAAGGGTGGCAGTTGTGACTGCCTGCTTGACCCAGCACACCACCGTTGTCATCGTACAGCTGATTGCTCTGTGAGAACATACTGCACCGCTCCAATCAATCGCACACTTCTGGCATTCTCTCCATCACTGACCCTGCCAGCAGTCTGAGCTACCAATCACATATAACAACTGCTGCCTCCTCTTCTTGTAGCTCCTTCAGGCTGCTGATGGAACACTTTTTCTGGAGCCACATGTCTTTCTCATATCATAGCAGTCACTTATGCCTGAGAAGCTCTGTGAGCCTTTTTTTTTATTTGTTGTATCTCGTCTGTCTGACATGTTAGCCTTCATGTTGACTTCACATAACGGGTCCATGCTTCTCCTGACAGCAGAGGGATCATTTAGCATCTCTTTGAAGAGAACTCAGCATTTGCAGCTCCAAATCAGAGCCTCACTGGTGGGCAGTTCCCACAAAGACCCTGAAGCCAGCGCACGGTTTGACATTTGCCAACTCCTAATAACAGAAACCTTGTTGTTGTTTATTTGTTCAGCGTTGCTAAAACGACAGAGCTTTAAAAAAAAAAACTGATCAGCTTTTGATCTATTTCTGAGTGTTCTTTTAATTATGATTGTGTCGATGAATAAATAGAAAAACTTGTTGGTGTTCTAGGACATAATTTCTGCAGAGCAGCAGTAGTTCATTAGAAATTCACCTCTGAGGTGTGGGCGGGACCGTTGGCGTGGAGCAACCATATAGTGTAGGTCCTCCATCATCAGAACGATGCAACAAGAATATATTAAAAACACCAAAAACACAATTTTTATTGGAGTGGGTCTTAAAATGTCCAGATAAACTTCTCTCGGACAGAATCAGAAACACGTCTGCTGTTTCACACAAGGCGCGTGTCGTTGTGGATGCTGAGAGTCTGAAAATGAGTCATCCCGGTGAGAAGAACCGCAGTGATGTCTTTGAGAAGTTTTTATTATTCTTCCTGCCCTTTGAGGATTTACCATCCGCAGCTTCAGAGTGGAATCAGCTGCTGCCTCTTCCATCCGCACGCAGCTAATCAGTGAGCGGCCAGACATTAGTCATTTACAATAATTCACTTTGAGGGACAGCATAAAGGCAGCTGCTTGCTTTATGTTCGGCTTTTCCCTGCCTCTGTCAGGCTTTCTGCTGAGAGCACGTTTTGTGGTTGTTTTTTTAACACATTTATTACTCGGTGTGTTGCTGTCACAGCAGTGTGCCTTGTGGACTCCTGGTTGTTTTCAGACCTTAGAGTTAAATGGTGTTTCCTGTCAGTGTGAAAGGCTCGACATGCCTCTCCTGACCTGACTTTGTAAATCCCCTCCTAGCTTTGAATGTGAAGGTCTGTCACATTTGTTCTGACTGGTTTTTCTTTCTGGAAAAGCTGCAGACTGTGTTAAGCTATACGGACACATGTGACACGCGTTCCAGAATGCAACATGTGACGTCGCTCAAGAACGGAGGTTTGGCATATATTGTTGAATGTCATGAGTCATGAGTTTAAGTTGTTCTGTTTATTAAAAATGTTCTTTTGCTCAGATGTTTCACCAATAGTTTTTGCATAGAGCTTCAAACTAGCCTGATTTGTTTCTTAGTGTGTATCAATAATGAGATTTCCAGTTACCTTTTGCTACCACATTTAAGTTTATCTTTTAATGAGGTGATCTTAAAATAGTTAAATAAATAAAAATGTAACCACTACTCAATCTTCCAAAATGCACACGTCAGATGACTGAGTAGAATGATAATTATTTCTATTGTTTGGACTTTGCATTTAGTAGATTAAGTTTGAAAAAACATGTTCTTATCTTCCTCTGCACAGCTTATAGTTTCTGTTTAGAAACAAAGTTCTTAAATGACAGAATTGCACAATAATAGGTCCAACTGAATTTACTGCTACTACTGGGAGGATCTTTTTTGACACTGAATCTTATTCTGGAAAGGAACTTAAATGTGCTGCTGTCAGATTAAAATAAATCAATATTGTTACATAGCCTTTTAAAAAATATAACACTATTAGATTTTAAATATTATAACAAATTAAAAAGCTACATGATATAAATAAATGGCCCAATAGCTGCAAAGCAAGTGTATTTTTATAAAAAAGAGTAGTCAGATTTTGCGGCTCTAACTCATTTTTGACAGTGAGAAACTGGACTAAATAGTTATTTTAGAGGTTGCTGACCTCTGGTTTATCCATTGCATTAATAACATAATTAAAAAAAACTCATACACACTCTTTATACATACAATATGCACACTGTATATGGTGGCAGTGGAATATTTGCAAGGAATCCATATCAGACTTTAACATCTTGTCCACACATGACAAATGAAGCTAAAACTAATATTTCCAAAATACTCAGTTATTGGTGAAAATCTGAATGTGAATGATTGTGATCCAGATCTCAGCCCATCAATCCTCCCTGTGATTATCTCCAGGATTAAATGAATAAACTCCAGGCTGGCTTGTTAAAAATGATTGTATATAAAAAGAGCCAGTCTTTTGAACGGCTCTTTGAAATGAACTGATTTAAAAGATTAGGCTCCCTAAAAAGAGCCATACATCCCACAGCTCTATTCCCATAAATGAAAGACATGGTGTTATAGAATTCTGGCCGGGCACAAACCGAAATTATTCATATATCCATCATGAACAATTTTCAAACGGTTGGTACTACCATGCATTAAAAAGGAACACCATCCATAAGTCATTACCAAATCTGAGTCCCTGATTGGTCAAAGTTCAACCTGGTTTAACTTTAAATGTGCATTAAACGGGCGACCGTGGTGTAGCGGTAGGACGGCTGACCCATGATGATAAGATCTCAGGTTCAATTCCCACCTTACACACCCATGTGTCAAAGTGTCGTTGGGCAAGACACTGAACCCCAGCTTGCCTCTGGTGGGAGGTTGGCACCAGTGTTCGGCAGCAGCGTGTGAATGGACGAATGGGACTGTGACTGTAAAGCGCCTTGAGCCTTCGAAGAAGGTAAAAAAGTGCTAAATAAGTACACACCATTTACCATAAATGGACGCATTTTTTACATAGAGCCCAAAAACTGTTGGAAAAACATGTGTAGCGATGCATGAAATGTGAAAACCAAAACGCGTGATTAGTGATTACGTAGACGTCTCATTGGAAGTTGCCACGTGATCATGCGTTGCTGAAAGCAGTGTGAACGTAGCTTCACAGAGTGTCTATATCTGCTTATAGGCATTTATTTTATTTAAACTACTTTGGAAGCAGAGCAAATCCAGTTTCGAACCAATCTTTTTCCAATATTTCCCAACAAAGGTTGGGAATGTGAAGTGACTGTTGCTGCTGTCAAAGTCTTTCTGACCCCCCCCCCCCCCCCCCCCACCCACCACCACCACCACCACCACCATCACAACTGAAACAGTTTTTGGTGACAGCAGGTCGAGTGCCACTCGAATGCACCATTCCAGCACAGACAGACGGGCAGATGGTCCTCCAGACCCGAGCTGCCAAAAGCAGAGCTTCATCAAGAGAGACAACAGGGCTAATGTGGAAATCCAGCTCGTCAGCAGTTTGTTTAGAACTAATTCAGCCTTCAGCTGCTTCCTGACTGAACTCTGCACCCCTGCATGCCTCTGCACTCCTCTGTGCAAAATGAAAAAAGAAAAAGATCCACGCCGCTCTCTGGTCTATCTCTCCTAGCCTGCTTTCTGCTTGCTGTGCCCCTTTTTTTCGGACTTCTTTCGCTGATTCACTGACTCTACCTTTCCCCCATTCTGAGTGCAGGGTTCTCTCTGGGAGATATTGATTGCTTTCCTTCCTCTCAGCCTCCTCCCACTCCCACCCTCTTACTCCCATTATGTGGGGCTTGTTGAATCAAGTCCCAGACTGCATCCCTTTGGGGAAATTTAAGTTGGGACTGTTTAAAATGAGGAAATATTCCTTTTTCCTTGACTGAAGGTTTTAATTGTAGCATATTTGATTCCTTGACTTATAAATCAAAACCAATCAACAGCTCATAGTGTTTGGGGTTGGACGCATGTCAAAAATAGTGTCTTGCTTTGCATTTTACTTGTGTAAATGACAGGAGTTATTTAAGTTTGAGGCGTTTTTTTGCTGCTTTGCAGATGTCTGCTGCCCCACTTTATCAACAGCTGATGAAAGAAAATGAAAGACTAGTGTCTTGCCACCATACAGAGTTGCAATGCTATAGACATTCCCATGGGATTACTACAAAATAAAACATGAAGAGAGCTTTGTTTGAAATATGTTCTAAAAGAAATCTGAAAATTATAAAGATTACAGAAGTTGTTATCTTATTTATGGGCCAGAATATTTTTTTTTCTGTTTTCATTAAAATACATCTCACTGCAAAAAACAGGCCCCTTAGACATAAGTCAAAAATTCTTACCTTATTTGTAGATTCTCTCTAAATAAGCAAAAAAAAAAAAAAGAAATCTGCCAACAAGGTCAGAACAATGGCTCAAGAGAATCTGTCAATCAAATGTTTGAGGTGAGGGCCCAGCAGGCACCATATGCTTTTACTGAAGCATCTGATTGGTTAGTTTATAACTTGAATAACTTGCAAAAAAAGAAAAATATTTTGAAAAAAACGTAAATTATCAAGATTTGAAGAAAAAGATATTTGAGCAAGAAGTCTATGGGATTTGGGGATTTCTTGAAACCAGATGGTTCCTGTCTGGGGGAGGGGTAGCTCAGTCCAGTGATATATATGTCTATGATCACTACTCAATACTAGCACATGTTCCCAACCTACAGATGGAAGAAGCTTAGTGCAAACAGTCAGTGGTGTAAATCCTACTCCAGACTTTTTCTTTCACAGCTCTATTCCGATATATGACAGATTTGCTGTCATAGGATTCCGGCCGGCACAAAGCGCAAATATTCATTTGTCCTTAATGATGGATTTCCAAACAGTCTGGCCTCTCTGTGTTTTGAAACGGAAATTGCCCAAACATCAGCGAATCCCTGATTGGTCAAAGTTCAGTTGGCACAACTTTTGCAGCGGAATCAATGACCACGTGTTTTATACGTGAGCCTGGCTTAAAAGCTTGCTTAGCAAAACATGGACTGAGGTTTTATTCAAAACAGTCCAAAAGGCGTATCTACATGGGTTTACATTGACTTTTTATCTAAAGCGTTTGTAAACGCCCGGTTTGAATTTGAAAAAGCCTCTGGATAAGACGAGTTTTCTTGCAAGATGGAATCTAAGCTGATTTTTCTATTAACAAGGGTCTTTTTACTTTCTGAAGATCCTGTTTTTGCTGTGTAAATGTTCTTTTTTTCTATCTTAAAGTGGGTTTTCCAGCTTTCTATCATCTTTTATTTATTGGGTGAGCTTGTTGGAGGTGACAGAGCAGAGAAATGAGGACAAAATGTAGAGTCAAACTCAGGTCAGGTAGGAAGCAGTGGAAGAATCCACCAGTTATTTTGCATTAACAGGTCTGAGTTTTGTTTTATTTGACATGTTCTCTACGGAAATTTCTATTTGGAGGGCTGTACCAAAAATGCAAATGTCCTTTTTTCTTTCTGCAGTGAAGGGCGCATTAAAGTGGTGGGTGGTGGAAGTCTCCAGATCGCCGATCTGGTGGAGGACGATGCCGGCGTTTACAGCTGTGTGGCAGAAAATTCCAACAGCACAGCTACTTCCCAGGCCGAGCTCACCGTTCAAGGTATGTTTACCATTTCAATTCCCCACGGGCAGGTCTGACACTCAACATATAATTACAGTCTCTCCAAAAACATGCTATTATGATTTTGAATCAGCCAATATGCCTAAAATGTGGTTTATTGTTCAGAGGAAATTAAAAAAGCAAGGGACAGTGAGGGCTGAATGGCTGCACAGATTGGAAATTAGCAAGAAGCGAAGGAAAATGACGTTAGACAGGAGAGATGAGGCTCCCCTGGTGGGGTTCTGGTCTCAGAGCATACTTCCATCTGTGGAAACAGACTCATTTGATCCTATTATGCTTGAGAATGAGACTTTTTTCTTTTGAGCCTAACCTTTAAAAGACAACACAAAGCAGCTCTGAGTTTAGTGAAAGGAAATGAGGAGAAGGGTTCAAAGGCAACAAGGACATTTAAAGGTTTGTAGATGTAAGAGTCAGTTTTTTCTTTTTCCAGAAAAAAATGTAAACATAAAATTGAGTTTGTTAAGGTGTTTTTGGATTTACTCTTGATTCCATCACAGCTTTGAAACAAGTGTGGATAAAAAGCGGCTCATCTGGCTTAACTTGATCATGGAAGGTGGCAGCAAACGCACATTGAAATGCCAAAAAGACTGGATCTGCATCTATTTTGCAGCAGGCAGATTCAAACTAGAGAAAGTTCACGAATGGGTAAATCAGTGTAAAAAAAGCTGCTGAAGTATTAAAGAAGCTTTATGAAGTCGCCATATGTATAGATTTTTCATCTATGCCAATTGTTTTGCTGTTTGTATTTCTGAATATCTTTTTTTGCTGCTGAAGATAAAAATAATTTTCCCATTGTGGGATGAATAAAGTTTATCTAATCCAATCTAAACTGAGTTGCTTTTCTGAGTATTCCTCTAAGACCCTGCGCTCTAAGCACCACCCCCTCCCAACCAACAAAAACTAGTGGGTTCTCACATTGTGACGTAGATAAATGAAGAACAGCCCCTTTCAGGAAGAATCTGCGCTGCCAGCAACGCCTGTACTTCATTAAAAACTTTCAATAGTGTGCCAAAGGTAATATGTTATCATATATATGGATATTATTTTCTCCGAAAGGCTAAAGAAAAGCATGTTATATAGGCGCTTTACTGTTATATTTATAGATTTAAAAACTGTACATGAGTTTATAAAAGTGAGTCAGCCCAAAACAAATGTTTAGAATATGCTTTTATATTTATTATTTTAAAAAACAGTTGTTTTTTTATTTCGACCATAATTTTTTGTCTGTGTACGTGCTTATTTCTTTTAATTCTGTTAAAATGTCGTTTGTATAAATTTAGGTTTGGACTGAATTGAAAAAAAGGGGCTTGGATTTAAGTTTTCGAACTTTCCATATAATCATTTCCCAATATATTTCTTTTTATTATGTTTATTTTTTATTTTATTAGTTCAAATAAATACATACAAAACAATTGAAGAAATGATATCTCTGGAGGTTTCAGGTGATCAGCTGACTGATTTTTTTTTCTCCCAAAACAAATTTGAGATTACTTTATTTTCAGCACAAAAAAAGCTCATAGCCAAAATAATGGGTTAATATGCTGTAGGAGGACTGAGAAAACACATGTGAACGGGTGCTGAAGGCGCACCACTTTTATTAAGGTAAATCTTTTTAATAAGTCTTTAATTTGTCATTTATTTCATTCAACGTTAACGTTTTTATGTACTGTGAGTCGATATGATGGGCAAAAACCACAAGGACGGAGTAATTTGATGGTGCAATTAACTGCAGTTTGATAAGGTTAACCACCTCCAGCCTCTTACTCACACTCACACTAGGCAAAATGAGCTCAGACACACACAATCCTCTTTTATATTATTTGACATGCTGCATTCTTCACTGGAAGAAGGAAACCCTTTTTTTTTACCCGTGATCTATTGTTTTTTTCACGTCTTGTTGTCAAAGTAAATGGTCTGATTCCGAGAAACTTCTGGCTCTACATCTAATCGGCTACACTTTCTGTAACAGTCATAAAGTACACAAACCCTCATGTTGTGTGTCTGTGTGCTTTGCCCTCATCAAGTGCGGCAACAAGATTTAGTTTGGAATCACTTTCGACACTGGGAAAACTCCCTGAGGCTCATTCTCGATCTTTATTGCATTTCACACGGTTGCACATCGGGCCATGACTCCCAATCTTTCCTCCCCAAATCCCTTCATCTGCTCGTCACCCTTCAACCTCCCTTCCATCCCTTCCCGTCACTCGCTGCGATTAAAGGAGACAGTAATGGAAAATCGGATCAGGCCACTGGAGGACACCTGACTTCATTCGTTTTCACTTTTTGAGTCTTTCCACCAATTTTCCCTCTGAACTCCTTCACGTCCCCAAGCCCTCCAGGCGTCAATGTGACGAGGCTTTGGGGGATTGATCGGCTCTCCCTGAATATTGTCATGCGACAAGTGTTGTTGTAATACAATAATGCAGTTTGATTAGTTCCAATGTTGTAGACTCAAAAGGGCAAATTACATTAGTTTCTACCACATTCATAAAGAAGCTCAATTATTCCATTGATTTGCTCCTTTGACGGCAAAAGGTCAACTGATTGCCTCAATAAGTGGTTGTGCCTCTAAAGGACACTCAAATCAATGCGGTATGAATCCATAGTAAGAGCGTAACTTTTTTTTTTTGCATCGTAACTTTCACTAAAACACCTCGGGGTTATTTTTTTCTTGGAGTGACTATGTGTTTATTTTTTCAAGTGGCTCTCCACAAACACTGGACAGTTCTGCTGAGGAGAAGTCAGCTGGGGATTTTCGTGCTGGGTTTGGCCTAAAGATTGCTTGAGGTTGTGTAATGCAGCTGATGGTGATTATACAGAAATGCACCAACATACAAACTACACGAATGTTACACAGCTCACATTTGGAGTGCTGTAGCATTTGAATAAAGGAGTTCCATTTATTAGTATTCCCTATAAGGAACATACTACATTTATAAAATGCCAGTATTTTTTTCTTTTCTCAACCTGAAAACAAAATATAAGACAAACTAAAAAATCAGTTAGCATAATTTGGGAAAGAATTTTATGCTATGTACACAACGGGCATGTATTGTGCGTTCAAGAATGCACTGAATGTGGGTTTCTGTGCACCATTTTAGCATATGGTGTTCACACTGGACTGTAGAGGCTTGGTGCCAAATGTCAAAGCAGTGCAATTGTAGCAAATCTTGCTCCAGACTTTGTCTTTTACTGCTCTATTCCAATATATGAAATATATTTGGTGTCATAAAATTCCAACCAGACACAAAGCCCGATTATTGTCTCCTTCATGATCCATTTACAAACGGTTGACACTTCTGTGTTTTGAAAAGGACGCTACACAAACTACCAAGTCCCTGAGTGGTCAAAGTTTAACTGGTTTAACTTTTGTCGGCACACAATCACCACACATTTTGTACTTAGAGCCCAAAAATGGATTTAGGAAATTGTGTAGCAATGCATAGACGTGAGAGATTCAAACCCAAAACATGCACATACGGTATATGGGTTTACATAAAAGTTGCTCCAACCCACAATTCCCAGCCCGATGTGAAGGTAGCATTTATACTTTCTGACTTTGTTTACAACCGGCTGACCCCAAACCCAGGCTAGTATGTTAACTGTGACCGAGTATTAGGGCCACCGTAAAAATACATAAATACATGAGAATAAAGTCAAAATGTGCGGAATAATGTCATAGTTTTACAAGAATAAAGTAAACAAACTATGATAAAAGTAAAAATATTACAAGAATAAAAATAAATTTTAAAATAATAAAGTCACAATTTTATAAGTTGCAATGTGAAAATTAAATTAATGAAACAAAAGTCTGTTTACTAAGGGACTTAAACATCAAAAGAACCAATAAGATGTGAAAGACGATGTATTTTCAGTGGTTATCTCAGCACTGGTTTCACAAATAAGGACAAAATAAGTCTTTTAGAGAATCAACATTCTGTTGTAAGTATGTGGACATTGAAGAGAATTTACAGGAAACTGGGTCTCTTCAGAAGTTGATTCTTTGCCCACAGTGAGTGGATTTCCAGTGTGCACACCCGTAGACCTGTGACAGATGTATATTTTCTTAGTGTGGCGCATAAATGTTAGTTTCGATGTAAAATGACGTTGCTTATTGCCCTGAGGATGGATGATCATGCAGCCTTATGTCTTTCTTTGAGGTCGACCTATGGGTCGGAATGTTATTTTAAGTGACTGCAAGGCTTTTAAGTGAATACTTTTTCTGTTCCTAGTATAATTTTTCATTTATTAAAATGTTTTTAGTTACTTATTGTTGCATATTTTTGAGTACCGGTACTTGAACGAAAATAGCTTCCATTGGACTGAATTAAGAGCATCCACGCATCAGCTGTCCTGCTTCAATCTTAATGTGCTGGACGGTTAAATAGTTGTGAAATTCAATCTTGTCAAATTTATTTAAGTTTCCCAGATCTGAAATAGAAGCATTCAGACATTCAGGAACAGGTTTTGATCAGAGCAGATCTGTGCTGAAGTTAATTAAATGTAATATTCTATAAATGTTGGGCTGTAGTACGGTTAGATATTGACTGTTGAAATAAACCAGCATAGCTCTTTAGGCTGCAGTTGACTTTTGCTGTAGACTTTATTAGTGTTGAATAGTTATATGAAATCGCTGTTTTCACACAGATGATGGTCTGCAAATGTCTGGAAAGAAATGTTAGCGGTTTCTTATTTTGCTTACTTGTGTGCATGTTTTGAAGGGTTAGGTTTAGCCTGACCTTCAGTAACATCTGTGTTTGTATTGTTCCTTACCAGCTCAACCAACCAAGCTATATTATGCCTGTTGAGTTTGTAGTTTGCTCCAATAAGTAGGAGAGAGTGGGGTAAGTTGTGCCAATTAGTGCCACCCTTCCTATTTAAAAAAACAGAAGAAGAATATTATTTACCAACACAATTTTGAAGATGGATCCATTTCACTCATCCTCCAAAGAAAGGAGATTGGTGGTTTGAGAGAAAAGACCAATTTGGTTCAAAAAACCTTTTTTTTGCCCTCTAAAGTAAAAATTTGATAGCCGTGTTTTTTTATCGGTATGTTTGAACAGTTTTAGATAAATTTGAAACAGTTCACACATGTTTTATTGCTTTAGTAAGCTACATCCCAAGTTTATGCAGTTAGCATGATGCCAGCTTTAAACAGCAGGGGGTTGCATCCCCCCCCCCCAAAAAAAATAGTGGGGTTGAGGTGAGTTGTGCCACGGGCACAACTGGAGAATGTCAAAGGAAACAAAATCAGTGCCAAGTTTCTGATGAAAACGTTTCAGAGGTCTGTTGATGGAAAGCCCATTTTCATATTTAGAGAAAATAATGGAGTCATCTCTAGAGGATGTGTTCAAAAAGCTGCCCTTACCACTCAAACCTGGTGGTGCAGCTAAAAAGGAGCATGGGCTTACTTTCCCTTGCAGGATTGACAAATGGGATGTTCAGAGTAGTAAGTTGAACCTGTGAAGAGATTCAGATCAGGATGAACTGCAAATGTTTTATTTTGTTGTAAGTATAAGTTCATATGGCCCTGCCATTGTTGAAGTACTTTGGCCTTTGATGTTGTAAACTATATTTGATTAAACCACCCACAACACAAGTACTTACTGTATATTCATAGGGGAACAAAGGTTCATATTTTCCTGCAGCATTGCTAAAAAATATGGTCTGTGTAAATAAGCAATAAAGCAATTAAATTAAATACACTTTATGTTGATTTTTTCTGCACAATAAATCGCAAATTTATTGTTATTGTGATGTCAAGCTGTGCGCTACGCATATCACAAAAAACACTGAAAAATTGCAATAAATAGTCACAATAAATTTGCTAAAACAATCTTATGGCTGCTTGAAGTATTTAACGAATCAGGATGGAGCCCTTTTATGTTAGCTGCTTGCCTACAATGTAGTCTAGAGTTGTTTAGAGTATAATTGAAGGCATGCTGAATCTTATTTAAATGAAACTAAACAATTTTTTTTTGCATTTCATTTTGATTTAAAAAAACTAGTTTACTTTTGTTTTCCATTTTTTTTTTCATTTTTTTTTTCCCAGAACATTTCTCAGTGGATAGCTTCTATAAGGACACTTTGAAAACTTGTTTTTTTTTCTATTTGATCGTCACCATCTTGAAAGCAAATGATGTTACAAGACCCTGGCCCATCGGAAAATGTTCTTGTAGTTAAAACAAACAACCTTGATAGTTGTTTAAACGTCCCCAAAAATGCAGTTTTAGAGCCGAGGGCGTTTTTTCCCGTTTTCAGGGCCAAACACAAAACACTGTATATAGTAAGGTTTATAAAAGAAAAATATAATAACAACATTGTGATATAAGTTATAATAAAGTCAATAAGTATTTTTTATGTTTTACTTTTCTTTAATGCTGTGCAATTATCTATTTTTGTAAATGCCTAACAAGGCCTTTAGTGGTTATGTTAAGCCTCGTTTTCAGAGTGGTACAGTCCAGAATTTTGAGTGTTAAAATGGACCCATTAAACCGTCCCAAACCGTATCATTTTTGGCCTGTAGGTCCATAGTAAAATAGAACGGAACGGTTAGGGCAGAGCTACTGTTGTCATGCGATGAAACCCGTTGATTGGCGGAAAGAAAGCGCCGACGTCTTTGTCGTTGCCACACAAACGCCTCTTTTCCCAATTCAAGATCCAAGCCAAGTTTTCTCCTCTTTTTGGCTGTATTCTTCTTTGCCACCCGCAACACTTTGAGAGTAGATTGTGGTCGGCGAATTTCATTAAATGACTTGTATATACAAAGTACCAAAAGCCACGTGGAAAAAAATTAGCTCCATTGCTGTTGTTGATAGCTTCGCTTTTGCTGTTGTCACACTACTATGACGCAAAGCTGCGCAATCAGTCTACACTAGACAGTAGTGACAGTCGAAATGCTCACCTGAATTGCCTGGACCATTCTAAATCGTACCGCTCAGTGGAAAAAAAGGCCTTGGTGGGACTTTTCCATCTAACCTCAAAGGATTCTGGAATGAACCAAACCAGATTCCAAAACCACTCGAAGTGGCTCTTCTCTCCAATAATAATTCTAATAATTCTAATAAATTTGAGTGATTTGCAATCTCCCCGTCTCTTCACGAGCCTGTAAAATAACTGAGGCATAAATCAGAGATGAAATCGTCACCTTTAGCTTTTACTTCAGCTCTTTGTTCTTCACAAAAATAGTCTGCTTAAACTTATATAGTTTGGATGAATCCATTTTCATGATTGGCCTTTTTAAAATCTATGCAATATAAAGGAAGAGGAACACTGCATGCTTTATCATCCTATAAAATGCAATCAAGTTGTCAAGGAGAAGATTGCAGTATTTGTGTTCAGACGACAGCCTCAGACGGCGGCGTCTGACATTGCAGCGCCGCTCACAGAACCAGCTGTAGAACCAGTGTGAGGCTTGAAGGGTCGTCATGCTCTGAACAACTGTTAACAGCAGCATTAAGGCCACTCGGACCCTATGGAGGCCCCACGCTGCGTGTTGACATACGAGCATGTGTTTACTATAGCTGTTGTTTGACATTTCACCCTCTATTAGAGCTTGCAGAAGGAAGGAGGGCACAGGCCAGGGGAGGCAGCAGATTGTGATTACAGTCTTGTGTGACTGGATCCCCACCCGGTCCCGTGCGCTGTTTGTGTGCCTGTGTGTGATATCAAAATAGAATGGAACCAGTCTGATGAGGCTCCGAGTTAGGGGTCCTCATCTGTCACGCTTATGCTTTCATGTCATCAGCTTAATTGTTGTTTCCATGTATTGCACTGGCAAGCAGGAAATCCCTACCACAATAAAAGCCTTTCCTGTGAGCTGATTGCTTTAAACTCTGTCAACAAAAGTGTTTGTACCTTTTAGCAAAAAATAAATATCACAGCAGGGGGGGTCATCGAAATGGATAAATGTACTTTTTTTTTGTAGCAAATGTTTGTGCAACACACTCCCATTGACAGCAGCCTCTGCTCTGCCTACAGCTGGACTATAACCATGCTCAGAATATTTTCTCCATCTATTCCCTGAAATAGTTTTTATGTGAATTATTTGTATCCTTTGCAGATTGGATTAAAAACGAATAGGGATTTTGGACACACAGTCTCCCTGCTCTGCCTCTGACGAAAGCACTAAAAAGATACCCAATCCTGTTTAGCTATTTAAAGAGCACTAATGCTCTCTGGCACACACCTTTTCCCCTTCTCATGTGTCTTTGCGTTATTTTGCTGGTGCCTTTGTGTTTGTGTGTCCCAGATCTGCTGCAGAGCCTTAATCCCGCTTGTTTCTTTCTAGCTGATGAAATAAAGAAAAAGGCATATGCGCTTTTAGGGCCAAAACCAATGCTTTAGTTTGACACAGAGATCCTCGTCATCGTTAAACTAAAGCTTTGCTAACAAACTAAAATGTTGTAAATGGGTTTTGGCAACTTTTAGTCAGTTGATCAGCCTCCAAACACCTCCAAAAATTAAGCGTTTAGGACCCACCCAGATGATCTTGTGATCTATTTTTAAACTGTTCGCAGTGGTTTCTTAATTATGATTATGCTGTTTTTGGACAAATCAAAAAACCTGTTGTTTTCCAGCACTATAGGGCGCACCAGATTATAAGGTCCACCATCAATAAATGGTCTATTTTTGTACTTCTGTCAAACATAAGACCCACCTAACTGTAAGGCATTAAACAAAACAAAAAGAGTCAGACATAAGTCTGTCATTAAGACTTTCTAAACTGCGTTCACAGTAACTCTAGAACTTGTTTATTACACGCTACATGTAGACCACGTTAGACGCATTAGCCGTGTTAGCATAGTCACAATACCTGAAACTCCCACCCTCGTTTGTAACACGTAAAAAAACAGACTGATAGCGCTACAAATAATGTTACTGTGACTATGTCAACTCCCACCCAACCTTGTTAGTAACATAAAAAAAAAAACGTCTGACAACACTACACATAAGCCGCGTCAGCATTTATTGCGTGTTATACAATAACACCCAGTAACACCCAACCTTTTTTTGCAACTGGTGAAAAAACAGAGCGATATTTTGACAGAGCGCTGTGCACTTCTCAAAACTGCTTCAACATTGGTAAACACAACCAGAATTAATCCATTAATAAGACCCCCGGTACTCAGAGAGCAGGGTCTTAGAGGAATAATCGGAAATGCATGAATGGATCAAAATACCACTTTGGGGTTGTTTTTAGGGAGAAATGAACATTATAATAAACTTCACAGCTCATAAAATTGATTTTGTATGATATATGTATGATATATTTGACATATCTATGTAACTTTTATTGCCCATTGCTTTTACTGCCTGATATATGTTTTTCTAAATGAAATTGTCGATACAAAGTCACTAAAAGGCATTTTCTTGCACAGAAATTTGTTTCTAAAAACAAACTGCCTCCATTTAGCTGTAAAAGCTTCTTTCATCAACACCTCCATGTTTCCACCCAATTCTCAGTCCCTCGTGTTCTAAATGTCGGAATTCTGTGAGTAAAAGTTGATGGAAATCTGCTTAGAATGAGGAGTAAAGTACGGATAGGGCAGTGCGGATAGGGAGTTACAGAGGGAATGATAACTTTATCTTGGATGAGCTTTTCAGCTACCACTTGGCTTGGGTTTTCAATTGCCACTTGGGTTCAAATGGTCACTTAATATGTGATATGAAGCAAAAAACTGGTTCTTTCAGCAAACATTTGTTTTCAAACTATGGCCTGGTAGCAGAAGCCTCAGCAGAGCTGTCTTTGAATGAATGAAAGTTAGCAGTGCTTCTGTCCTGCTATGCATCACCCAAAGGTTGTAAGGCAGGGCCTTCTGGGCAAATTGAAGTGAGCTAGAACAGCCCACTTTTACTACATTTCTATCTATAGGAGGTTCATTGTACTTTTGTTCTGCCTTTTAACTGAGAACACCCAGGGCTTTTCTTTAAAGTTCCTCCTAATTGCAGTGTAAATCGCTGCTATTTGTTTTGTAGTTTGTGGGATATTTGTCAGTGTTGCAAGAGCCTGGAAAACAAATCCCATGTGTCTTTGTGTCAATAAAAACTATTTTTAGTAAAAAATACATGAATATACCTGGTACATCTGTTGTGAAGAAGGTGTAAAACTGTACTCTTTGCATCCAAGTGCATGAAAGCAGTGTGGTTGCGCTCTTGTGCCAAATGTTATTTTCTAAAAGTAATAACAAAAGCTGATGAATGCGATTCCTGCTGAAAGCTGTGCATTAGCATTAAATGTTCCTTCCACAAGCATTCTTGTGGGTCAAGCTCCTGAAACATTTCACAGTCTAGCAGTTTTACATCTACGATCCAGCCCAACGTTAGTGATCTATCCTCATGAAGCTCACATGCAGACATCCTCTGTCCTGTGACTTTACCCTGTGTGGTTAAATAAACGAGCAGAAGTTAAGGAGATACGAGCAAATTTATTTGAGATTTACAGTCAAAAAAGAGGAATTTATACAGAATCCAAGAGGAGATCATGAGAGCTCCAGTGTTCCAGCAACCATCAAAACCCTATAAGGGATGCAAAGACACAGCTGATACATACTGATGAAGCAAAAACGCATGAGAAAACTGACCATGCACAGGTCGAGGACATTCCTCCATTCCTATCCAGGAGAAGAACGCCACGTCGGCTTTTTTGAACTGTCTCTGGCAATAAACAGGAGAAATATAGATTAGTAGCATTTGATGCAGTAAAAACAAACCACTTGAATCCAGAACAAAGATGTAATAAGGATACATTGACATTTTTTTTGTTTTCTTTTTGTTGCACTAAAGCAAATCGATGATTCCGCCTGCCTCTGCTGTTAGTTGTAAGACAAATGTGCAGAGGACATGGCGCTGTGTGACACCTGAACACACACTCCTGTTTAAAACACACTGAGGGCAGACTGATAGCTGTCGTAGTTGTCACGCAGTGATCTATTGTCAATATCCATTCTGATTTCTTCACCACAGCGGATCAGAACTATCGAGTCACATTAATCTTGTCGGGGGGGGCATGTGGATGTTTTGTGCTACTGCTTCAGTTTAAATGTGTCTGAAAAACTGGCATCTGGAAGGTAGTTAAACAAAAAACATAACAAAAACAAAAAAATATTTTAATTAAAAAATACGCCCCTCTCACCCTCAGTGGGTGGTTTCTCACTCAAGCTCAGGTTCTCCACCAGAGCCCTGGAAGCTTGAGGGTCCTGCGCAGTATCTTAGCTGTTCCTAGCACTGCACTTTTCTAGACTGAGAGGTCTGAGGTCTTTCCAGGTATCTGTTGTAGCCACTCCTCCAGCTTGGGGGTTACTGCCCCGAGTGCTCCAATTACCACAGGCACCACTGTCACCTTCACTTTCCATGTTTCTCCAGTTCTTCTCTGAGTCCCTGGTATTTCTCCAGTTTCTCATTTCTCTTTTTCCTGATGTTCTTGGCACTGCCACATCCACCACAACGGCTTTCCTCTGTTCTTCCTCCACCACCACAATGTCTGGTTGGTTCGCTATTACCATCCTGTCAGTCTGGATCTGGTAGTCCCACAGGATTTTTGCTCTTTCAGACCACTTTCGAAAGCGTTTCCCATTTTGCCTTTGGAATTTGCCAGTCCATATTCTGAACACATTTTCCTGTACACTATTCCAGCCACCTGGTTGCGGCGTTCCATGTATTCTTTCACTGCCAGCATCGCACACACACACACGCACGCACACACAATCACACACATATATATATATATTTGTTTAAGCGAACCCTTCAATGCTCAATATAATCAACTTTGGGTTATCAAGTGCATTATGAGTAAAAGGCATAACTCTAAGATATTCAGGCCAGACTCTATTTTGAGACTTCATCAAACAGAAATGCTAAAGGACCCAAACTGATGAAAACTGTGTTTTTTTATGTTTTTAACTTTTTGATGTTTTATCTTATTATGGCATTTTTCTACGAGTTGCTTTGCTCCATTCTGATGCATCCATTTGTAGACAAATAGATCCATGTACGTCTTTGTTTTCATCGTCTCAGCTGGAATCTGGATTAAAACTGTACTACTGGATAGCTGCGACATTGCACTGGTAATGGTAAGTTAGGGTTGTATGGGGCTGTAAACTAGCGGTGGAGCATTTAAACAGATGGATGACGGGAAGTGTGGGCGTGCTTGCTCTGCGCCTTACACCTTACAGTTTTTTGGGGGGTCTAAAAGTGGCATTTTCATGAATAAATCATAAGAACCCAGACCCTTTTTTTTTCTTCTTAAAAATGAAATCATGTGTGTTTTACTACAAACAAAGTGGACCACCAAATCCATTTCTGATTTTTCTTCTGTTACACTGATGTTGCCGTGGGTTAAAAGACCAATTGGAACGATTTTAAAATAGATCAAAGGATTATCAGAGTGGGACTTGAAAGTCTATTTCAAAACCTTCAGTGAAGTCTAAAGCTACGTTCATACTTCCCCTGTTCAAGCATTCTATGTATATACTATATCTGCTCACTTTCACGCTTCTGGGTACAAAATTCTCACTTTTATGTGCATGCTTTGCACATTTTTTAGACCGTTAAACCAGGTTGAAATTTGACCAAACAGGGACTTGGATTTGGTGGCGACGTATGGATGGCGCCCCTTTTAATTCAACAAAGTTCCAACTGTTTGAAGCCTGATCATGGAGGAGAATTTAATTAATGCGGTTTGTGCCTGGCCGGAGTCATATATCGGAATAAAGGTGTTAAAAAAAAAAAGAGTAAATCTGAATTGATCACACTTTATATAAAGCTGGAATTTCCAAAGAAAAGCATAACCTCTTCTATCCACATGCAATTTTATTCATTTATTTATTTGTGCTGTATCTGTGAATGGACAGCTCTCTATAGTGTTGCTGTTCAAAGTGAGCATGTGAATGCACAACACTTCATCGCTGCATGTGTGCTTCAGGATGTGTTATAGATAATGTAAAGTCTTAGTTCCTTTGAAGAGTGAAATGGTGTTGGAGGGATTTGTTCCATAGAGAAAAGCCATGACCTCACAGGCTGCAGCCGCCGCTACACTGACTAACGCCAAAGAAGAACCTGTTCCTCTCAATGCTGCTAATATCCATCCAGCTCACACCAACTACCACACAAAAGACACTAAGAACGTTCTGCCCAAAAAACTCACAGGGCAGAGCTTGACGAGCACCAGCACACTAACAGTTTAGTCATTTAAATTGCGGTCAGTGAGGTCGCCGCTTACCGGGGAGGAACACAAAGCAAACGCAAACAAATGCACACGGCGAGCGTTTTTTCCAAGACGGGCTCAGTCCAATTACAGAACGAGGAGGAAGCTGGGGCTCTGCGCTCACGCCGACCTTGTTCCTGGACAGATTGACGAGGCGCTGCATCACCGCAGCAGATCAAAAGACACCTCTCTGGCCCTCATTAGCTGGTCTCAGGGAGATCTGCATGTGCTCAGCTTTCTGCTGTACAGTTATGGAGGCAGATGAAACAAGTGCCAAAGTCATTTAAGCTTTTTTCTGAAAGATCTCCATGCTTGAAATTGACAGAGAAGGATATTACCTTGAGATTCAGAGTACACTTTAACCACCAAAATCTGATGATTGTTCATCCTCCTATTCATTCCTAATGCATTTCTTTCTTACTTTTCCATAGTTCCTCCAAAGTTCATTAAGCGGCCAGCTAACACTTACGCACATGAGTCCATGGACATCGTCTTCGAGTGCGACGTTTCCGGCTCACCTGCTCCTACTGTCAAATGGGTGAAGAATGGAGATGCTGTTATTCCCAGTGACTACTTCAAAATAATTGTAAGTATATTAAATCAGGAGAAAGGCAAATCATTTTGTAAATGTAAATGAAATGCATGGAAATGTGCAAAAAAAAAAAAGATTGATTGAGTGACTTTTTAAGTGAAGCACCATTTGCAATAAATTATTGATTAAATCTGTGTGTTCTGCTCTGTAGAAGGAGCACAATCTACAGGTTCTGGGTCTGGTCAAGTCAGATGAAGGTTTCTACCAGTGTCTGGCAGAAAACGATGCAGGCAACATCCAGTCCAGCGCCCAGCTCATCATACTGGATCACGGTACGCCACTCACTAATTCCTATAGTGGACAAAATCCCATTTTTCCATTTGAAAATTTTTAGTTCTAACATAAGAAAATGGCATCATGAGAACATTCATGAGATGCCTTAGTTGTGAAAAGATGAAGGTCACGTGTCTGATCAGTTCAGACCATTGACTGAGTATGAGACCTGGACTGAGTGACCCCCCTCCCTTGTGGTCTCCCAACCAGGGAGAACCCCCTGGATCCAAGAAGCCAAAACCCCAGAGACTTCTATTGAGAAATAAACAGCTTTTACTCAGTCATTCTATTTGTCAGAATGTCTTTTTTCATGATTTTTTTTCTTGTGTTGTAAACTGACCAGTCTCAATAAAAGCATGTGGTCTCACATTGAACATTTGATTGGCATATTGTATGTAGCCCACTTTAAGTGGTAGGGGTGTGGGCTTTCAACAAGCTCACTACTGATTGGTGCGGGCATTTGCTAACAATGACTCTGACCAATTCATCTGGGTACAACATGCAAAAAAAATGGCGTCCTTTCATTGGAGCCAGAAATAAACTATTTTCAATGGGGGATGTCCCACTCACTCGGTCCAGTTTTCCTATACAGTCAATGGTTCAGACACATGAGACTTCAGGCATCCTTTCACACTATTACAAACTTAGAGATCTTTTTAGTTTTTTTGTGAACACGTCATTGTTGAATGTTGTTGGGGGGTCTTTGGAAGTAGGAGGGGGAACGACGGCGTGAAACCGCTGGGATCTTTTCAGACCATAGGTGACTCAAAATGAAACCGGAGCACATCTGAGGCAAACGGTGCTCGGTTTGCATTCCACATCTGCTGCCAGAGAAATGCAACATGTGTTTAAAAAAGCTGAATCCAGCTGCGGTCTTCATAGCCACAGACCTGCCTCTCTGAGGAAACGGGAACTATAAGATCATGAAGTGAAACAGAGAATCCTCGTCACACCAAGTAATCCATCTGTGAACCCCAACTCAACTGCTGACCCCCATTACACCCCGCCTCTCCCACACACACACACACTTGAAGCAGGTGGCTAATGAATGAGCAGTGACTGAGTGTTGGCACCCCCGACTGTGACATCCCAGCTGATTAGAAGACATAAAGTCAGAAATAATGACGACCTGCAGCTTATTGTGTATTGGTGTTAGACACCATGGGGAACGGCCTGGCTCTTTTACATGCCCTCAAGTCCTTTCTTTTGTTAGTTGTTTTTTTATGTTAAATAAAACTGGAATGAATTACCGATGCTGCCTTCATGGGGTCCGCCCAAAGCGAGGCTTTTAAAAAATTAATCTCTGTATAATCCAAAGAAAGTCACAAATGTGTCTTTTTTCTTGCTTTTTTGGAGGGCACACACTGCTTACAAAGGGACAAAACTGCAATGTCAATTACACCATATCGATCGTTTTAATGTTTCAGATAGAGATCCACAACAATTTGGTGACTTTTTATTGTCCTTGCTTGGATATGGGGCATTAGTTCACCTCCTAAACAGAGAAGTTCCTACAAATGTGTTTATTGATGAGGTTCAATGTTAGGATGGCTGTCCCTTTTCTCTTGTGTCGTCTTTTAAAGCCATCTGTCACTTCCCGTGGACTTCCTCTTAGTTTGTACCACCCTGCTTTTCACAGCCACCTGCTCTGCGTAATAATCCAGCACACTGGGCTTTGTAGTAATTGTGCCCCACCCAATATATTCCCTTTACAAGTCTACCCACTCACAGCTGGATGCCTTTGTACCTCCTCTCAAAGGCTCCTTCTGCTGTTCACTGCCCTGGAGTGTTCCTCCACAGTCAGGTATCCCGCCTGCACCTGCCGGGCTTGAATCATCCTGAAACCAGGCCAGGAAAGCAGGCCCCCGTCTGTCAGGCTGCCATGCAGTGGGCGGATATTGCCAGGCACTTGCCGCAGGGATAGAGTTGCTTTCACCCTTCAGGGAAATCAATGGAAATGAACCACATCAAAAATACCCAGCGGACTCAAGTTGGCTAATATTCATTAGTAACCATTATCTTTGTATCTTGGCATCGTCGGCTGCAGTTAAAAGTAGCTTCGATGATGATGGCTACTTGTGGGCGTTTGGAATGGAAAAATGTCAGCTGTTGGCATACATATCATTCTGGTAGATATTTTTAATGACGTTCTCATGAATTATTATAACTAGCTTTGAAGAAGGAATAAAAAATATCTGTGAAATAGATTGGATTAAAGGTGTGGATTCTGTTTGGCTGATTCGAAACCTTTTACTTTGGAGCTTTTATAGTCAGGACGCCAGAAGAACGTTGTTGGAAGGTAGCTATTGGGGTCATTCTAGAGCAGGGGTGACCACACTTTTTTGGTTTGTAAGCAGCTTTTGAGATGACAAGCTCCAAAAAGATATATATATATATTCCTATATACACAGGAAGAAGGAACATGAGAAACTGGAGAAATACCAGGGACTCAGAGAAGAACTGGAGAAAGCCTGGAAAGTGAAGGTGACAGTGGTGCCTGTGGTGATTGGAGCACTCGGGGCAGTAACCCCCAAGCTGGAGGAGTGGCTACAACAGATACCTGGAAAGACCTCAGACCTCTCAGTCCAGAAAAGTGCAGTGCTAGGAACAGCTAAGATACTGCGCAGGACCCTCAAGCTCCTAGGCCTCTGGTAGAGGACCCGAGCTTGGAGGAGAAACCACCCACGGAGGGTGAGAGGGGCGTTTTTATATATATATATATATATATACACACACACACATTTCTCCGGCTTCCTCCCACTGTCCAAAAACATGCATAACATAGGTTAATTGGCAACTCTAAATTGTCCATAGGTGTGAGTGTGATTGGGTGTGTGATTGTGACCCTGCGACAGACTGGCGACCAGTTCAGGGTGTACCCTGCCTTCGCCCATAAGATATGCTCTGGCAGCCCTGTGACCCCGAAAGGGAATAAACGGAAGAAGATGAATGAATGAAATATATATATATATATATATATATATATATATATATATATATATATATATATATATATATATATATATATATATATATATATATACACATGTAATGTCTCAGAGGATGTTTCATTAGCCGTTCTGCATGTCAATCAAGTGATGTATTACAAGGTGAGGATGACGAATCGCTGACAGATTTTTTATAAATATATTATCATTGATGGTCCCCAAACACTGTTACATCTAGCGATGTAATGAGCTCCCCTGTTCTAGAGTATACGTTTTGAAGATTACCATATTTTTCAGAGTATTAGTCCAGTTTGTTTTATAGTCTGGCCGTGGGTGTGGCCTATACTCAGGTGCGACCTATATGTGATAGGTGTGGAAGTTTTAATAATAATTTAAAATGCAATTCTAAATTGACAATTTAATTAGCAATTTGGAAATGCATTTTTTCAATTGACCATTCAATTTTGATTGATTACTAGCAGCAAACAAATTCTCATTGAAACCAGACTAAATGTAAATGTTTACTTCAAGGTGGATCAATTTGCATTGACACAAATAACAGCTGACTTGTTTTATGGCACCCCCTATGGCTATTTAGTGAACTACAAGTTATATTTCTTTTCAAACAAGCTTCAATCCAGAAGTCATTGGTTGTTTCCCTCATGTCCTTTTTTCTCCAAAGGCTTTAGTATTTTCTAAAAATGTTAATTACATTGAAATATTACCCTTTAATTAAGCAGTAGTCCATTGCTTTTATCCACCACCTTTAGTCAAAGTCAATGTCAGCTTTATTGTCAAATACACTGCATACACAAGACATGCAGCACAGATGAAATTGGTTTCCTCTCGCCCCCCAGTGCAAGCAGTTTATAAATTAATAAATAAAAATAAAATAGATAAAATGACAGTAATAATAAGAAGAATAACAGTAATCTAAACTGCCACTTTAACAATCTCATTGTTAAAGTGGCAGTTTAAAATGACAACAGTGCTAAGAACAGTAAGTAGATGAGTCTGTGATGGCAGTGTTTGTAGCACGGATAGGAGGGGGCAAAGGATAATCGCCTGGAGGAGGAAACTGTCCTTGAGTCTGCTGGTTCTTGCCTGGAGACTTTGCAGTCTCCTCCCTGATGGCAGCAGGTTGAAGTGTCTCTGGGATGGGTGGAAGGGGTCCCCTGCAATCCTGATGGCTTTGCGGGTGAGGCGGGAGTGATAAATGTCTTAAGAGGCCACTGAGAGGGACACCGATGATCTTCTCAGCTGTTTTTACAATGTGCTGCAGAGACGTGCGGCAAGACGCGGCTCTGTAGCACACGGTGATGCACACGGTGGACAGGATGCTCTTGATGGCGCCCTTGTAGAAGGTCTGCATGATGGGGGGAGGAGCTCTGGCCCTCTTCCGTGTGTGGAGGAAGTACAGGCGTTGCTGGGCTTTCTTGGCCAGTGATGCGGTGTTGTGGTTCCAAGACAGGTCGTCGGAGAAGTGCACCCCCAGGAACTTGGTGCAGCTCACCCTTTCCACAGCAGCACCACTGATGATCAGTGGAGTGTGCTGGGTGTGAGTTCTCCTGAATTCTACAACCATCTCTTTTGTCTTCTCCACATTCAGGTGGAGATTGTTGTCTTTGCACCACAGAGCCAGCCTGTTCACCTCGCTTCTGTATGTGGTCTCATCGTTGTTGTTGATGAGACCCAACACTGTTGTGTCATCCGCAAACTTCATGAAGAGGTTGGAGCTTGATATTGGGGTGCAGTCGTGAGTCAGCAGAGTGAAGAGAAGGGGGCTCAGCACACATCCTTGGGGGACCCCTGTGTTCATTGTGATGGTGCTGGACGTGTTGTTGCCGACACGAACTGCCTGTGGTCTCCCTGACAGAAAGTCCAGCAGCCAGTTACACAGGGAGGTGTTGAGTCCAAGTTGGTCCAGCTTGTGGATGAGCTGCTGGGGGATGACGGTACTGAAGTCAATGAACAGCATTCTGAGTCTTTTGTTTCCAGGTGAGTGAGGGCTGAATGGAGGGCTGTGGAGATGGCATCATCGGTCGATCGGTTAGACCGATATGCAAATTTTAAATTAATTAAATTAAATTAAATTAATTTGTATAATTATGTTTTCTGAAGTTCTGGGAAGTTCGGAATTATGGGAATTTGGATTTAGCTCCAACTCATCTAGTTGTATCTCAAAACACCTTCCAAGTACCAACTGTACACTAGAAAGAAAATAAACAAAAAAACATTGTATTTTTAGGCATAGATTGTCACAGAGTTTAGATATATACATTTAATTCAATTTAATGTTCTCTTTAACTATTGACAGCAGGCAGACTCCATATCCAGTAAATTCATTCTTCCTTTGAAATGTGAGTCTCCAGATGTGACCAAGCTTTGATGAATTTGTGGTAAAAACCAGGACTGCAGTCCTCAACATTCCACAGACATTTGCAACACCGGTCAACTAGTTGCAAACAGATGTTGGTAAATTGAGGTTGGGATGCCAAAAATGAACCTCAGGGACTTAATTAGCGGCAGTCATGCAATCCAAGTAAGTGCCTTTGAATGCCGATTGTGAAGCTGCGGCCCTTCTTGTTGTCCACTTAGATTACTAGAAATACACGCTAGCAATGGATGATCAGTTTTAAAAATGTACATGAAGCTTCTTATTTGAAAACATTTTTACATTTAGGCTAAATTTTCCTACTTATTTCCCTAAATAAATGTTGGTCCTCCCTGCAAGCATAAGGTTGTAGATCCAGCAGGCATGCAGAGCAGCAAGATAAAGCAACTGTTCCACTCTGGGAATATTCTCACCAAGAGTGTAATTCAACACGTGTAGAGGTTTTATCAAATTCCCAGCAGTCTGGCCCATCCTGTCCTCACCCAGCTATAAATACAACCCCTAATGGGCAGCACGATGATTCCCTGCTGGCAATTTTGCTATTTGCCGTCCACGTCTTGCTGTCAGATAGACGCTGACGGAAGTTGGTCAGCTGCAGATAATGTGCTATTTTAGGGGTTATAATCACATGTCATCTGCAGGCGACGTCCAAAAACAATGAGGCTTTTTCCAGCCTCATGATTATAAATGTTTATGAACGAAGACTGTAGAGCTTTGAAGCAACAGCATGGAGGGGAAAGAGGCGGCGTTTTTCACCCTGAAATTGTAAATGCCCAAACAAAAGAGTTGTTTGTGTTAACTTCAATATTCCATTGATTTGAGCCATCTGATTTAAAAAAAATAATTGATGAATATTTATATAAAGTTTCTGTCATGTAGGTGCTTTCTGCATAGTTCACTTAAATGCAAATTACTACAAGTGTTTAAGGTCTGACCTATTGTTAACCCTATATAACCATATGTATCATATTTGATACATGCATTTCAATTAAAAACCCATATTTATCAATTTATGAATGAATGGATGGATGGATGGATGGATGGATGGATGGATCAATTTGAGACGGTGGCTAAATAACATGTATTTCTTCCTAAACACTCATGCCAGTATTTTTACTATGTCAACTAACATTGTTGTGAGCCAAAAACATATCAAATTATATAAATCTCATTTAAAGAAAAAGGATATTGCAAATTAGTTTTCGTGGATTTATAAAAAAGACGTCTTAATTAGAAAAAAAATGAATTTTCTGTCAAATTGTTTGGTGTAGTGGGTTTAACAGGGTTAAATTGCAGCACTGTGTAAAAGTGGGGAAAGCTTGAAAATCCCTGCTTCCTCATATGTTCTTTTTTATTTTTCTTTAAAAAAATTTCCATTAAAAAACTAGCAAAGCAAGCACATTGTAATCCGTCAAAACAATGTACAATTTATCCTGTGCTTTTTCAATAAAAAATAAATTTGAAAAAAAAGTGTGGAAAGCAGCTTGAAAATTCCAGTATCCTTCAGTATATTCCAGTATATTTTTTTCATTTATGTGTGAAAAATGAGACCTCCTCCTTATCCTCGAAGCTTTAACTAGATGTCAGCTTGTCAAAGAAAAATGACAGGCAGGGTTAGCATTCAAGCTGCCTAATAAACTGTATAAGATGCAAACAGATATGCATTTAGAAAGAGGAAGGCTATTATTTTAATGTTTGCATAAATTCAAGGTGCACTTTCATTTGCATGTAAATCCTTTTTCCTCGTTCCTTGTGCTTTTGCAGGCTTTTGTATGAAGGGCTTGTGTCTCTGCAACGCTCACCTCATTTTCCCTATTTTTTGTCCAAAAACTTGAATTAGCACTAAATTTTGAATCATACATAAGGTTTGACTTACATGAGCTCAGGTTGCATTTAACAACTATAGCTGTTCATGTGTTGTTTAGAATTTTGTTCTGCTGTTCGCAATACATTATTACATGAACAAACATAAAGAAGGAATTACAGTGACAGCAATTTGAAAACACCAGTCGTTGTGTGATGTACCGCAGGAGTGTCTCCTTGCTGCAGGTGGCATTTTCTGACTTTGATCCAGGTGGTACAACAAATTTCTGATGCAAATCCATTTATTCGAGCTAAATTCAAAGCCTACAGAGATGAAATACCGTCTTCTGCCTGTATGGCCTCTGTACTCCCTCTCATCTTGATCTGCTGCCATTAGTCTCCACTCCCCACTATTTAGGCTCATGGCAGGCAGAAAACAGAAGTCTTCTGTTCTCCTCCCCACCTTAGTCTGGGAGTCGCATAGCCCCCACTGAGAAATGGAGATGCCTCTTCCCTGTCTGAGTGCTCGCTGCGGTCCCCCCTGTCCCTGCTCTCCATCAGTGCTGCTGTGAGTGCAGTCATGAAGAAGAGCGGCACAACACGCTGGCATGTGTCTGACCCAAAGCCTCATCAAGTAGGATCTGGTGTAATTTGATTTATGAGTTGTTACTCCAGTTTATTGAAACCAGAACTTAGTTTGCTTTGATCTGGGTCCAAGCGAAATGGCACAAACTCCAAAGACACAACCCGCACCTCATCTAGACATATTTTCTTTGTTTAAAAGAAAACAAATGAAGCAGGAGCCTTAATGTGCTGAATATTTAAAAACTTTATTAGGTACGTCTTGCTAGTACTGTGTTGGATGCCCTTTAGCCTTCAATACTGCCTTAATCCTTGATGGCATAGATTCAACAATATACTGGAAACATTCCTTTAGAGAGTTTGGTCCATGTTGACATGATAGCATCACACAGTTGCTGCAGATTTGTCGGCTGCACATCTATGATTCCAATATCCTGTTCCACCACATCCCAAAGGATCTCAATTGCTCAATTGGGTTGAGATCTGGTGACTGTCGAGGCCATTTGAGTCCAGTGAACTCATTGTCATGTTCAAGAAACCAGTCTGAGATGATTCCAGCTAGATGGCATGGCGCCTTATCCTGCTGGAAGTAGCCATCAGAAGATGGTACACTGTGGTCATAAAGGGATGGACATGGTCAGGTAGCCTGTGACATTGGAACCATTCATAATTGGTACCAAGTGGTCTAAAGTGGGCCAAGAAAATATCCCCCAAACCATTATACCACATCAACAAGGCATCATTCTGGTAGTTATTTTTAATGACGCTCTCCATTAATTATTATAACCAACTTTTAAGAAGGCATTAAAAATAATTGTGAAATAGATTGGGTTAAAGATGTGGATCCTGTTTGGCTGATTTGAAACTTTTTTGAAACAAGGCATTTCCGGCCACAGAACTGATGCTCGCTGGATATTTTCTCTTTTTTGGACCATTCTCTTTAAACCCCAGAGATGGTTGTGGGTGAAAATCCCGTCTGACATGAACAACCATGCCATGTTCAAAGTCCCTTCAATCCCCTTTCTTCTCCATTCTGATGCTCAGTTTGAACTGCAGCAGATCGACAAGACCATGTCTAGAGGTCTGAATGAGCAGTTATACGGGTGTGCCTAATAAAGTGTGCATCCGTACTTAGTCTCAATTGGAGCTTTGGCAAATATTTTACTATTTTCCTTTTTTTATTCTTTTAGAATCTGCTGAATTGCCCTTGGTTACTTTGTGGATGAAGCAAACTCTCAAACGGATCTTTTGTACAGAAGAGACTTTTTGAAACAACTGTCAAACTTTAGGGCTCCACATGTTTGGGACCCAGAAAAATGGTTATGAAATTTACAGCATGTGGGCAGATACAGAGGCAGAAACTGTCTGTTTGTCAAAAAAGAAAAAAAAAGAAAAGACGCTGACAGGGACGTCCCCTCTGTCCTTGCTGTCAGTGTAGCTTGCTGAGTAAAGACACTGACATAATATAAAATGTAACTAGATCAGGACGCAGAGTTTCCGTTGAGTGTCAGTTGACAAAAGTAAGAAGAAAAAAAGGTTTAAAAAAAAAAAACTTCTCCAAAGTTGTTTGTAACATACCAGTCACAGAGGGTGCATCGTTCCAAGACATCAAAGCACCAACCCTTATTCCCTGTTCAAATCAGGAAATGTGAATAGACTGCTTGAAGAACCCTGCCTCCCTCCACACCCAGCACTGAATAACAGCTCAAGCCTTCTGCAGGGAATAGCTCGTTCCATCAACTGCTAGCAGGGTCGCAGTCAGGCCAGCAGGAACCAACGTGCAGCTCCGCCAGACTGTAAATGTGTCAGCACTGTGAATTCTGGGCTTTTTTCTGTGTGTGTGTGTTTAATGCAAGGCCTCAATGAGTAGACACGCAGTAAAATAGAATCTATGAAAAACATTTTCTGCACCACTATACTGCGGGTGCAAACAAATTGTCACTGTTTTGGTTGTTTTGCATTAAGTGGGTTTAAGTCACTCCAAAAAAGTCCAACTATGAGTGCAAACAGACTAAAGGTAACCTGCTTTAGAGAGCACTGACGGACAGAAGTGGAAAGCTACGATCACACAGCCCTCGGAAATGCAAATTTTGGCGATTTGTTCAATTAAAAAATCTGTGTAAATATGCTTTTTTGGGTTTCTGCATTCAAAACTCTTATGTTCTCACAGAGCTACCGTATTTTCACGACCATAGGGCGCACCGGATGGTAGAGATCATTCAACAAGATGCTTGGTTTATGTTAGTCAACGGTCACAGAGGTAGATCTGCAGCAATGTGTGAGCAACATTAGCGCTCAGACAGGGATCTGCCCTGCAGGATTTTGTTACCTTAGCCCTGGTTAGCACCTTTAGGTGTTCTGATGGGTTTCTGAGAAGACTACTCCAGTTTATGGTCACTTTTAAGGCTTGTGTTGCCCATTTTCTTTTTAAATTCTGCAGTTAACAAACATCCCTAGAACTACATGTAGAGTGAAACGACAAAAAGTCTATGAAAATCCAAAATGTGTCCTGTTTCTAATAGAAAAAATGAATGAATGCCGAGTCCTAAGCATGTGTTTAGACTGATAAAGTAGAGCCTGCTCCATGCTTACAGTGTTGAACAAATCAGAGCGTCTGATGAGGAATATCAACTACATGTTTCTTTGAATTTGTGCCACTAAATTCTGCCTCACAGCCAAATTGAAGCTCACTTACTTCCAATGTAACCACAACATCCCTAACCTGGTTAGTGACTGTGATTAGTGAATTTTTTGCCCCGCTGCTCTTAGTAGGAGCCTAATGAGTCGTACTGCAGCTGAAATAAATGGAGTACATCTGGAATAAGCGTTCACCTCGCTGTTGTTGGTTTGGGTGAAGACGGCAAACTAAGTGTTTGTGTTTTGCTTGGGTCTCTTAGGGATTCTGTGTGCGTTCAAAAGCTGAGGCTCTCACAGCACGGGCTGAGCGCTCCTGCGTGTCGCATTTACTCAAGCGTGGTGAAAGCTTTGCTTCGTTTATAAATGCCTCTCACTTAAGTGCTAACTGCAAAATGCTATTGATGCCTGCTTTGCTCTTGTTTGTCGCTGGAAAGAGGAGAGGGGAGCGGCAGCCGTAGCCTTTCATGCCCCTGTGAGCCCAGGTTTTTGGAAAAGGTCGCTGTTGTCATCAAATCCAGTTTTGGGCTGAAAAGGTAACATTTTCTGAAACTGTTTGTTGCACCTCACTGACACTTTTGGAATTGAAGAGGCCTGCTGCAAGCCACACTCATCCAGGATGATGTTTTGGAAGCGGACGCTCCTCTGGGTGCAGCGGTTGGCTCCAAAATAGCACTTTCCCTTCACACCCTCACCTTAGCCTTGGGGGGGGGGGGTGACCCCTCCGAGTGCCGTCACCACACGCTGGAGCTTTTATCTTTCCTGTTATTGGCCAACTCCCTTGCTAAGCTGAGCCTCCCAGTTTCCATTAGCTAAAATAGAATAGCGAGTGGGATCACAGTTGGCTATGGGCACCCCGCTGCACGCCGCTACACCATCATAGCTGCATTTCAGTGCCTGAAACCCGGGGAGGTCTCCGGTGACGTGTGTCTGAGCGGCCTGGCGGTCTGTCAGAGGAACTCTGAAGCAAGGGTTCTGCTGCTCTTTTTGTTTCTGCAAACATCCTATTTGACCTTTTCCAGGCCTTTCTGGGGTTTGTTCAGCTCCTCTCACCATGTCCATGAAATGCATGAACACACACACACACACACATGCTGCAACACAAAGCATTCAGGGAAATCAATTACTTCATTCCAGGCTTCCTCTGTTTCCCTAGAAAGTTGAATTGCGTCTGTGTACCTCCAAGGTAATCAGGCACAGAAGCTGCAGGCGGTGCAGGCGGAACGCCTGTTTCCAGTCCAGGACACTGGAGCTGAGAGCCTCTAGAGATAAGAACCACCGCTGGCTGTTCGGACGGGCTCCAAAGGCGACCCCGGGAGGCCCTGCTCCCTTCACTCAGCCAGCACACGGAGCACCTGATGCATACGATGAAATGTGGAGAGGACGGAGGAGGGGAGTGGATTAGTGAACTGGGGGGTGGGGTGACTTACCCAAATCCTAATTTGCATGTTGGTCTCATGTTTGAACAAGGCAATCACACCAAGACGAACTGAGCAGTGACTCGAGGATCACCAGGGTAAACGTTTTATTGTGAAGGGACGTTGTATGTACACAGCAGAAGATTAATTATTGATGCGGTTACATTCCTCATTTCTAAACAGGAGATTTTGTTTCCTCCTTGAATTACTTTGTGTGGTTTCTCTGGGGTTTCCTACTTATGCAGGGAGTTCAGTTCTCCGAGAAAAATGTTGACATTCTACATTTCCAAGCAGCTTATAGAAGAAGAAAAATATAAATTCAAAATAACCAGTGATTCCTTGTCGTGGGTCCTCAGGGAATGAATGCTGAGGAGCCAAGGTGAGATTTTTCTTATGTAATTTTAGGAAACAGAGCACATCACATCACACTCCTTGACTTTGTCAGGTAAAATTTTGTGTAGAACCAGAGTTTTATACATCAGGAAGCACAAACTACAACATTTTAAGTTCATCGTCTTTTCTGACAACAATTTCACAGTTGTTTAGGGAGAAACGCCAAGACGCTACCTGTTCATTTTGGAACGCACAGATAAGAAAGCAGGTTTCAGTTAAAGCCTTAATGGCGACTTCCCTTCCGGGTAGAAACGGGCAAACCTGTACAGGGCACACAACTAGCGTCAAAGTCCTGTTCATGCACATTTTTTCTACAGTCATGGTGCAGATGTGAGGTCGTAGCGAACACTTGTACAACACACAAAAGTGAAGTAGGTGAAATGCAGCCACATTCTACGGATTTGTCTTGTTTTTTTTTTACCACCCAAACACTACGCACTGCACTGTGCAGGGTCAGTAAGGGGCCAGTTTGAGCACTTTTTGCGTACAGAGTGTGGGGTCAGGGCACCATATGACAACATTATCCTTACAAATACTTCACAACACACACCCGACAATGGTATGTACGTTTCATGACGTCCCTTAAGGTGGCCGCACGAGCCAAGGGAACTGCAAGACACGCATGCAATCCCTTTAAGAGTGCAGGTGCGCTGTACAGGTCAATGCATGTACACGTGCATGTGACTGAGGCGTTATCAATAAACCACTAGGACAAAAAAAAGAAAAGCCAAGCAGCCTGGATGTGGTCGTCTAAATCTGATTCACTGTAAACAGGCCTGTGGTAAAAAACACAGATCAACCTCAGCCCCTCCCCTTATTAAACTGTTATCTCCTGTGGTTTTTATTGAAGCTATAAATACTTTTCCAAGTGAACCATCAAGCAAACAGCAGATTAACTGATCTCGTCTACGCGATAGCTGTCGCTTTAATCTGCCACCTTTCTTTGGTATCCACCTTCCCTCCAATTTGCACCGGTGACCTTGATGTCATAATAAAGCAGTTTTTAACTTCGCATTTGCCTAAAATCTTGAATCACTTGTGTCAGGTGTGTCTAGAATTTTGTCTTTTGCTTCCTCGACTGACTTCATTTCATAGTATTTTCCTGCTCACAAACCTCCTCAGCTTAATGTTTGTTTTGTGAACCCATAGGAGGGATTTCCACTTTTTTTTCCACCAAGCTTCCAGAGAGTAAATGTCTCCAGGGCCGTGGGTAGATTGAAAAACAGAAAAACCATCAAACCAACCGAAGCATCCACCATGCACATACCATTTACTTGTTAGTTTAAGCCCTCAGGAAATTTAGAAATGTTTATTTTGAGTCCAAAAAAAAAGATAAATGAGGAACTGAACAAATTGTGCCATTTAGGATGAAACCTCTGAAAGGTTTTTCAAAGCCTTTGAGGAAGACAACCTCTGAAAGGTTTACAGAGGTTATTGATCTGAAATACCTCTACCACACGGGACCCTGAAGTCCTGCGGATCTGTCAGATGAGCTCTGTTCTCGTGGCACCTTCACTCCACTCAGGAGGCTGAAATACCGCCAGTTCTTTTAGTTTCTGTCAGGGTCTGCGCTCATGCCTCCCTGCTGTGCTGTTCAAGCTTGAAGAATTATCAGCAGGCAGTCTTTTACTATACTGTTGTGTAAACGGTCATAAAAAAGCCAGAGCTCAGACACAACTTTGAGATTGTTTGATTAAAATGGAGTATCCCGTAAAACGGCGTGAGTGAGACACACAAGGTTTTTCTATGAGCGGATTGGCGTGATAGACAAATGCATTTCTCTTTCATGGATTTCGCCGTTCTTTGGGCGCACCTTGTCTGTTTTTGAGGGATTGAAAATGCTCTTTGATCTCAGCTCTTACTGATTATCACAGCAACGAGGAATGCTGCCGATGCACGGTCCGCCCTTCAGCGCTCTGCTACTCGATCTCTGACAGTTTCCTCTCTGCGTCTGATAAGCTATCTGGATACAAGACAGAGCCTTAGAAACTTCCCATAACAAAGATCTCTTTCATTGCTGAAGAATGAGCATTGGCTGCTTAACACTCAACACTTTTTCCTTCTGTTAGTGTTAGTTTTTGATCACAATTTGGGTTTTTATGAAACCAGACAGAACGATTGTTTCATTTGGTAGTGGAAACAGAAAATAATTTTTGTTTGTTCTATATCAGGGATCTGCAACCTTTAATGCTAAAAGGTCAGTTTCTTACTGACCAAAACCCATTGAAAGCAGCAAAAATACACTTTATTTATCCTTTTTGTCCCTTATTAAGTCATTCATTTATAAAATATAGATTTTAAATATATACAATCATTAAATTATAACAGCATTATAATTTTCTTTGTATAAACATTGTAACCTATTCTACTGTTGAAAGCAGCACATACTAGTTCCTTTCAAAATAAAAGTGTAGCAACCATTAAATGCATATACATGTACAGTAAATTTAATATACAGTATACTTGAAGTACTTTATAAGAATTGTTTTTCAGCGTTTCATAAAGGCCACGTCACACAGCCACTACGTGCATTTTGCGCATTTTCCATGTATGAAATTTTGATCTTTCATGATACATGCATGATCTATGTAATTTATAAGTGTTTCTTGCGTTCTTCAGACGTCGATGTGCGCAGATGTCCGTGGAGGGTTTTGGTCGACGGGTCTTCACTTAAAATTTGACTTTTCATGCTTGTACCACTGATGTATAACTTTTTTTTAGAGTTATACTGATGCATAACTATTACATTGCATATATGCTGCACATATCACATTCAAATTACATAACTGACGCACAAATCACTGATGAATTGCATATAAACAGCACAATAATATGTTAATTATGTGTTCTTTACGTTGTTTATTCGTACTTCTTCTGTGGTTTTAACGTGGTTAATCCGTGATACATCTGTGAAAATGTCATGTTCAGACCACATCTTCTCTGACTTTTTTTCACATTTATTCACGTATGACCAATTTTCATCCGAGTAACATGCGCAATATGTACATAGTGGCTGTGTGACACAGTCGTAAGATAAGACTAGGTTCTTTACTAAAATTCTAATAGCATTAAATGAAAAATTTTCACGATAGTTTTGCTAAGTTTTCTTGAACTAAAGCAGATTTGCCCAAAAACCCCACAATAGTTGGGATAGCAGAGCATCGTGTAGCTCCAGACCCTGCTGACCCCTGCTCTACCCTGAACTGCTTTATTCAGCTGTTTCCATTTGTTGGAATGTGTCTTATCATTGCATAGCTTAAAATATATATATATGTTGAGGAATAAAGCAGACAAATCTTTATTTTTTGACCACATTCACTTGCAAACTCTGCTATTTTCTTTTTATTTTAATGAAAGAATGTTTTTCTCGCTTTTGTGGATTCTGGGATTTCACTGTAATTATCAGAGAAGTGCTCCGTTTTGTCAGCTTGTTTGCATGGAGAGGAGCAAAAGGCTGACAGTTTTCTATTATTAATTTTGATATTCATGCCTTTTTTGAGAGTGACAGCCGACAGAAGGGCAGGCGGAAGGGGGGGGGGGGGGGGGGGGGCTGACTGCAACTTCTCTGACAGTTTTAACTGACGGACTTGTTTGTGCCAGCTCTCTGAGTGGATCGCGCCTCCTTCGCCCCTCTGGCTCCTTTTTTTTGTGTCGTTTTTTTCCTCCGGTAGATAAAAGTAGCAGCTCGGTAATGGACCATTAGCATCGAGCTACATCTGTCTGGAGCACCACTATCATCATCGCCACCAATTCGCATTAGACGTGGAAACGTCGTGGAAAAAAACGGTATTTTAAAGGATCCTGGCACGGCCCGCTGAATCTCCTCTGCAGAGGCTATCTGAGGCGTCGCTACCACGGCTGCTTCTGACAGATAGTTGTGTTTCACCGATATCTGCTCTCTTGGTAGAGGTGTGAAGACTCAACCGGAGAGGTAGACCCTCCTATCAGTGATGGAAACACCACTTGGCGAAACTTTACAACTACACTTACAGGGATTAAAAAGTTACCAACACAAGATTAAAAGTTATAAACACTTTTATGGCCTCAAAAAGACGAAGAGAATTGCTCCGCTGTCTAATCCCAACTGCTGTGTACATCCTGGCTGAATACATGCAGATCTGACGTAACCTTCCTCATTAAGATTTAATGCCAGTAATTCATTACCGCTGGCATGAAAACTAATGACACTATTAATCAGCCATGAATAGAGCTGGGTAGCAGCACTTGGAGGCGGTGACACCTCCTTACTGTAACAATCCCAGGCATGCATGTACAAGACAGATTATCAGAGGGACACTGAAAGCAAAGCAGCATCTCATTTACCTACAAACGTCAAGGCCTGTAAGTGTGGAAGCTCAGGCTGTGTTTGAGATTTCTCTAAAAATGGTCTTTTAGCTGCAAAACCAAAAATGAACTTGAAAATACACTGGGCTCCATGCTTTTATTCTGATACATCCACTTGTAGACGACTAGATCCATGAACGTCTTTGTTTTCCTCGTCTGAGCTGGAATCTGGAGAAACACTGTATGGCTGGATAGCTCCAGTGTTGCTCCCCGCGTTTGTTTCTCCGGTAATGTTAGGTTGGGAGTGTGAGGGGCCGTAGGCTAGCTGGAGAGAGTGTAAAAAGATGGATGTTGGGAGGTGGGTGCAGGCTTACTCCATATCAACAGTCAATTTCTAATGATCTCCTGCTGCTCTGCAGAGACTAATTTTGTGATTTTGGCTAAAAACTGTATCATCATACCTAAAAGACCACTGGGAATGCTTTTACAATAGATCAAAAAATGATCAGAGTGGGTCTTTAGGTTGTTCGATGCTGTAGTTAGTCCATAAATATTTAAATTACATTGAACCTTTTTATTTTTGTTGATAATAGATATTTGAAATAATCTTTGTGTAAAAAATGCAGCTTTTCCATATTTTTCATGATATACTCTTGTTTTTGGTGTGCATTTCGGTTCAGAAAGATGCTCTCACTCCTGCTCCGGTATGGATGTGGGCAGAGCCTCACAGCCTGCAGCTCCACCTTGAAGTCATTGTTTCCTTTTTACATGTGTGGTCCTGCAGAGCAGAGGCACTACAGTGAAAAATGCCCCCGACGTGACTTGGAGCTCACAGACAGACCACACAACCTGCCCTCTAAAGCGCCATGGTTTCTTCCATATGTCTGTGCATCATCTTTATAGGCCATGAACTCTGACAGTTTAAACGTATCGAAATAATAAGATCCAATTAGCAGTTCAGCAGAGCACTCTGCCTAATAAATCTTTAAACAGCCACTTTGCAGCCATCTCAGGCAAAAATGCACATTGTTGACGCTGCACTAAGCTTTTTCCTTTTTTTGAAATGCAGCATTGCGTTTCAATCAATTCTCCCAACCTGCCAACAAATGGAAATGTCATTCGGAGAGGCATTCTTTCCGTATGGTTTTGCGAGCTAGCCAGGCACACGGAGAGCAGATCCCAATGAAGCTGACCGCAGATTTTGTCAACCCCCCCCCACCGAAAACAGAGGGAAGGAAAAAATGACTCGGCAAATGAAATCACAAGCATTTCTGTGGCAAGGATGTGGAATGTGACGAGAAAAGTGTTGGAGCAGCCTCCTCTGGTAGAAAGTTGGTGTGTCTTGACTTGTGTTGCTTTGTCTGACATGAGGTGTAATGGGTTTTTTCTTCTGTGCATTTAAAGGCGACTTTGTCGACGCAAAGTCCACCTCTGTTCGCCGCTGTCCAGTTTTTAGTTAGTCACTGCATCCCAAATCGTCCAAACCAATCATTTATCAACAAATGATTGGCTTGAAAGTCCTTTATCTAAAGGTCATGTTACAACCACTACATACATTTCGATGAAAATTAGTCTTACGTGAAAAATTGAGAAAAGCTGTGGTCTTTAGGTGAAATTTTCGTAGATGTATCACAAATGAACCACGTTAAAACCACGGAAGAAGTACAAATAAACCACGCAAAGAACACGTAAATTAAAGTAGAACATGTACCGTACGTTATTATTGCACTGTTTACATGCAATAAATTAGTGATTCGTGCCTCAATTACGAAATTTGAATGTGATATGTGTGCCATATACGCGATATAAAAGTTATACATCTGTGTTACGTGCGTAAAAAGTCTGTTAGACTTACGTGGAACGTTCATAGAAATTCACAAATTTGTGTATATCTTTCAAAAATCAATCAGAGCTGCGTAAGACTTACGTAATAATTTCGTATAAACCATGTAAAGTATGCGTTACTCTCGACTGACCAAAAACATTGAGCAGCTCTAAACCGAACTCGTATAAGGACCCGTCGTCTGAAACCCTCGACAGACATCTGCGTACATGGACGAATGACGAACTCGAGAAACACTTATCCTAAGTTTGACACGTCATTGTATGAATGTATAACTGATGTTTTTTTGTGTATTATTCTTGTTTGACTGCTTGAAATAAACCATTTCAAATCAAATCAAATTTCAAATCAATTACGTATATCACACAAAAAGACCAAAATTTCAAACGTGGAAAATGCACAAAATGTACATAGTGGCTGTGTGACAAGGCCTTGATATCTGAGTGTGTAAGGGTAGTTTGCTGCCAACGCCTTTGACAGATGTGTGCAGATTTGCATGTTAGACCCCCGTTGTGTCGACTTTTTGTCAGTGTAGTAAAAGTGTTTTATTTCTCTGTCACACCAAGTCTTTTTTTGTTACGTTGTTTTGTTTTCTTCTGTTTTTGTTTCCTTCCTTTCTTTCATATCACTGTCATTTCCATTCCAACTCCTCTCCTCTGTCCTTATTGGATGCAATACTCCCCCCCCCCTCCACTCTCTCTCTCTCTTCCTAACCCAAAGATGTAGCCCTGCCCCCCTTCCCTCCTCCCCCCTCACTGACTCCTAACACTACTGACCATGTAACGCCAGGCTCCGGAGGTGTGAGCGGTCCAGCCAGCCCCACCCCCTCCGCACCCCGAGACGTTGTGGCGTCACTGGTCTCCACCCGCTTCATCAAGCTGACCTGGCGGCCGCCTGTCGAGCCGCACGGGGATTTGCTGACCTACTCCGTCTTCTACAGCCAGGACGGCACGAGCAGGTACGCCACGCAGCTCATCAGCAGACAGCTGATGTTCGTAGAAACGGTCAAATCCGCCCAAAATGATCCAATTAGAGCTGCAAGAGCACAGACAGAACCGGAGATTTACTGAAGTTCTTCCTGACAGAAGCATAAACACAAAAACAGCTTAAACACGGCAATTAAATGTCCTGAAGAAACCCCGTTAATACCCCTCCACCACCTCCATGAGCTGAGGATTTACAGCCTCGCAATGAGAAGAAAACTGAAGAAGCAGAAAGGATTTTCCACAAGTCCTCTTTTTCATCATTCCTTTTTTTTTTTCGGAGAAACCGCTTTAAGCTCTTACACCCCTCTGGTAAAGTTATACCAGAGGGATGTAAAAACCAGGGACTAAATGGCAGAAGCAGAGACTGAACGCTTCAGGAAAACCACAGAAAAAATGTTCAACCAGTTTTGGAATATTTGGAAAACAGGAAAATTGTTCCCACGTGATTTTTTTACCCTGTTTTTCTATTTAAGTTTGGCACTAAACTGATTTTAAAAGCTATCAACTGACTAATTTGTGCTTTAGTACTTATTCTGTCTGTGTAGCACACAGTTAAGGACGTGTTTGTCCGTTAAAATAAGTCCAACATTCCGGTTGTTTTAGCTAAAACAATGTTTAGCAAAATGAAGTTTCTAAAGATTTATTGTTTTCAAAAAGGCACATTTTAACCAAACATTTGATTTGAAATTAAAAAAAAATATGGGGGGGAACAATATTGTTGAAACCATTTTTCAGTTTCTTCCTTTATAATCTTTTGATCTATTGTAAAAATTGTCATTTTAATTACGATGAGAGTATTTAGCCAAAATAAAAAAACCTAAGGCGTTTTCTAAGACATAGTTTCTACAAAGTGCCAGCCCCGTTGTGTTGTGGGCAGGACCGTTATCGTAGAGCAAGCACCCTCTAACTTCCCATCATCCATTTGTTCTATGCTCTCCTGGTAGTTTACAGCCCCTCACACCCAGCAGTGCAACAAAAAATGGCGAGGAACATTGGAGCTAACCAGCTGTATAGTTTTGAACCAGATGAGGAAAATAAAGACATACATGGATCTATTTGTCTGCAATTGGACACATTAGAATGGGGCAGAGAAGAGAGCTTGTTTTCTGCTTATTTTCTGTCACAAATACGATCTTTTTAAAACAGCATTTATTTCATCAGCTCCTGAATCAAAATGACTTAAATAAAAATACTCAGAAATACAATTTTTAACTTAATTTTCTTCACATATGTCCACCATCATGAGGAAAATACTACAAGAACATGTTTAAAACACCAAACAATTTGTTTTAGGCATCTAGCATCACATCGGTGACCTGAAGATTGTGGAATGATTTACTGTCATTCTTATACCTTTTAATTAAGAGTAAGTGCTGCTATGCCTCCTCTCAACGTTTTGACTTTGGGTCCAAATGCTCAGATTCAACCTTTTCCTCAGTAACATCAACCCCAGAGTAAAAAATGTAAATCCTGCTTAGGAACAGAAATGCTTCCTTCTTTTTTTGTTGACTATAAACTACAGCCAGACCTTACCAATGAGCTGCTTTGATGCAGAGGTTTCAAAAAGTTTTTTTTTTCCATTCAAATAAATCACGCACATCTTTTTTTTCCAATGGAACTAGATTTTTCTTTTACACTCATCCTGCAGAAACAGTTGTCATCTGAATCATAATAAAGGCACTAGCTCCTGTTGGCTCTAGTCTGAACCACTGCTTTTAAAGTGGGACCACAAAGAATTGTGGGATTCAATTATCCTCCAAAGTTTAAACTTAACAACCTGAATGTCACATTTGAGGTTGGTACAGGAGAACCAGCAGCAGTGTGGCAAAAAAAGGTTGGTTGAATAAGCAGAAACCTTTGACAAAATCTGAACCTCCAAACCACGGCCAAAACGAACCACGCCTGAAGGAGAAATGAAACGATGGGAAGTGACACAGAGCAGGAACTGCAGACTTCAGAGCTCTGAGGTGATCAACAGACGCACAGCAGCTGGGCACTGATTTAAACCTGGTGGAAATCTAACTGAGAGAACTGCAACTATAAACGCAAGATACACAATGAAAAAAAACAGGCAAAAAAACAAAACTAAGAGAAACTAACTACTTTTTTAAAGTTAAGTGAAGCTCTAACCCTTTTTTTTTTACTTGTCCTGTCCAATAGCTGAGCAATCAGATGAAAGCTGAGGACCTCTTGTGTTGGAAATATTTTACTTTTACACATGGGTTATGAATCTTCTGCCACACAAGGTGTATATTTGAATAAACCCCTTTTGTTATTTAGACTAAACTTTATTTATATTAATTATATTTGTAACTGTTTTTTGTTGGACCAGATGGAAAATAAAATAATGGAAGAAGAGAAAGGGATATTAGAGGGGTAATAGGATGTCTATTGAGGGTAACCCCCCATGAAAATGATGTTTTCGCCAGGTTCTTGTGGCATTTTTCTGATGATGGAGGACATAAAAAGGAAAGTTAAGCTTAAACTTGCATTTCTGAGTATTTCAAATGCCATTTGAAAAAGAGCTTCTTTGTGATTTAGAAAATACACTGGGTGGGCCACAAGCTCCCTGCTCCGCACCCCAACGGGGGGGGGGCTTGCACCGCCCCAACAGTCCGTCCACACCTCAGTTGTGGATTTCTAATGAACTACTGCTGCTCTGCAGAAACTGTGTCCTAGAAATCGACAGATCATAATCATAGTTAAAAGACCACTGGGAACGCTTTTATAATCAAAAAATGATCAGAGTGGGACTGTAGCTACCATAATATTCAAATAAGTTGTGGTGAAAAGTCCACATCAACGATTGTTAGGAGATTAAAAATATAGCTATAACCTTGTTGGTTTTGATTCTATTTCACCCTGATACTGCTGACCGTAGAGTATTTTATGTCATAGAATCAATACTATGCAGTTGTTTTTTATTGTTTTTTGTCTGTTTTCATTGAGTTTCTTTGCAGTTTAGAAATGTGTGTGGTGTAACCATTTAAATAAAAGATTACCGGGTAATTCAATTTCAATCTTAAAGTGTATAAAAAAAATAAAACTATGGTGCTGAGACAATAGAAATATTTGTTTTTGCTCCTCTGTTTGGATCAGGGAGCGGGTAGTCAATACCAGCCGTCCCGGGGACATGCAAGTCACCATCCAGAACCTCCTGCCAGACACCAGGTACCGCTTTCGGGTCGTGGCTCACAACAGCAACGGGCAAGGCGAGAGCTCAGCGGTGCTCAAAGTGCCCACCCAAGCCGAAGGTAACACACACACACACACACTAATCATTTGTGCTCAATAAACTTGTATTTGCTCAGTAAACAGGGGGCATACGCGTGATGGAAGCCGGCAGCCACTTTGTGGGAAACATCCTCGCTCTGGCACGTCAGAGCAAACAGGATGCACTCCACAGAAACAAAATGTGCAAACAAACACAAAGAAAATATTCCCTCCCATGCTGCTGGAGTTCCCTTCAAACGGATGCCTGATGCAGATGCACACAGCAGAGGTCGTGTGGGGAAGACCACCCGGCAGCTCGACCTTTTCCTCTTCTAAGCCACTTTTTGTTTACTCACAAACTTCTGCCGTACGATTCCCCACACCTTTGGCTTGAAGCCCCACGTCCTGGAATGAGGAATGCTTGACCGCTTCACGGTTTCCGAACAGAAGAGCACAGAGGCTTCTCTCAGATGTTCAGCTGAGCAAATGAGTCGTTTCCTTGAGTTTTAGGTGTTAAAACCTCCCCGTGGCTGCTGCCAAATCCCCCAGTTTCACACATATTTCTAGCTGCTGTGCAGCGGGATTCCCCCCGCTGGTCGTTAGACTGCGGACGTCTCACTCCCACTGACCGAGCCACAGCTTCATCTATGACACTTTGTGGGTCAGCCGCTGTTTTTCGTCCTTGGTTTGAGGGCAGACAGATCAACAGACACACACCCCACTGCACACAGTCCTCCTCAGTGCCTGCCAGTGGGAGCCGAGCCACCCACCGGGGGGAAAACGGCGAGGGCGGCCAGTACCTGTGCAGTCTTCCTCTTTGTGTGTGTGTGTGTGTTTTCAGTGCAAGGACAAACCATGAATTGGAGCTTAAACTGTTGACCTGCATCCGAGTGCCAGTCATGTGCAAACACTGCCACCCTGGATCACAGTTCCGCAGACACACCTATATGCAAACACATACGCACAAAAACACACTCCTGCAGCTCCCTAACAAAAGGCAGGTTCTTCTATCTGTCAGAGTCAGTTGTAGCTTAATGTTACGAGTCATAAGAAGTGGAGACAGCGACAGCAGCATCGGGTATTGTTGCAGAACAGATCTGTTAACACACACTCTCTACTGAGCTGAACGGAATGGATTCTCCTTTAAAGATCCACTCTAATAAAAATTGTGTTTTTAGTGTTTTTAGACATTGTTATCGTGGTATTTTTCTGATGATGGAGGACATTTATAAAGAAAATTAAGCTCAAAATAGCATTTTAGAGTATTTTTTTATTCAAATCGTTGTGAAAAGATCGTATTTGGGACGTAGAAAATACAATGGGTGAGCCACAAGCTACCTCCTCCGCTCTATTCTGATGCATTCACTCGCAGACGAATAGATTCATTAAAGTCTTTGTCTTCCTCATCCGAGGAACTGGATGAGGCTCAGAATTGTACGGCTGGATAGCTCCAATATTACTGTCTATTTTTGTTACACCACTAAAGTTAGGTTGGGCGTGTGAGGGGCTGTAAGCTAGTGGGGGAACACGTAAACAGATGAATGATGCCAAGAGGGCGGGCTTACTTTCACACCAACAGTCCTGCCCACAACTCTGAAACAAACTACTGGTGCTCTCCAGAAACTATGTCTTAGAAAACGGCACGTGTTTATAGATTTTTGCTAAAAACTGCGTAATTGTTCTTACAATAAACCAAAAGATGAGGAGAGTGGAACTTTAAGGTGTAAATCCCAGCAAAAAACACCAACTCTGTTTTTAACAGATGCTCTTGTGTAAAATCCAAGAACACAAAGGGCATAACATGTAACAGCAATAGGGAAAAGAGAACAAAATGATCATGTTTGATGTCTAATCTTCATCCGTCTTTCTCCAGTTCAAGTGCCGGGCCCTGCTCCCAACCTGCAGGCTGTGTCCAACACTCCCACCTCCGTGTCTCTCAGCTGGGACAAACCCCTCACCGGAAACGGAGACATCCTCAGCTACAAGCTGTACTACACAGACAGAACCATCGGGAACGAACAGGTACAACTTTTCAAAAGTGTAAATGAAAGACTTTCACAATTTTGGAACAAAAACACTGTAAAAAAAAAAAAAAAGAGAACATTATATCTTCAAAATGTATAAGTAGAATATCGCAAAATTAGTGTGGGAATTAAAAAGATTTTTCTTCTACACACTCCTTTTTGGAGCACTTTATCACTTCATGTTTATATATTTATCCAGATTCTTTATTTATTTTGTGTTTAAAAGTAAAAGTAAATCAAATTAAACCCAACTTTGTATATATTTTTGTTATAATCTGACACATTTGACTCTTTAGGATTATTTTAATGAACCTGTTTTTAACTACATAAATAAGTAAATGACTTTTATAATTCTATATTGAAGTTGTGAGAGGATTCCAATCATACCTGAAGCTTTAGAGGAGAACTAAAGAGTGTGAAAGCACAGAACAAAGCTAGAAACATTCAGTCAAAGGTTTTTTAAAAGTGCTTGCCTCATCAGGCCTAAACAGGTTAAGATGATGGAAGCAGATAGATTATTTTGGGAACTGCAATCAGCAGATGAGTCCTAAAAAAAGATTCTAGATTAATATGAAGAAATTTAAGAGATTATTAGATTATTATTAGACTCATCTGACAAATATGTTTTTTCTGCTTAATTTATGGAAATAAATGCAAATTGGAAAAAAAAAGTTTCACCTCACTGCTCACATGATTATTTTTTTTAGTAAATAACTAAATGATTATTCGCAACGAGGACTCTTTTTCCATCCTGAATTTGGACTTCTCAAAAAGAGGCAGGTAGTGCACTGAAGAAAGCAGATATGAGTGGCTCTGCCCTCCTCTGCAGGACTGATGCTGTCAAATGAGTGCTATGTAGCTCCAGCAGCAGCGTCGTGCAAGCCAGTGAGGCATTAAAAAGCCTTTAATATGATAATGGATGAGACCCGTGCACAGAGTAATGATGTTTCAGGTCCCTGGAGAACAGATTCGGTAGAGGAGGGAGATAAAGTCAGTGGGATGGGAGGGGAGAAAGGTGTGCAGGGAGAATAAGCTGAAAAGACATCATATGTTAAAGAGAGGCCACGTACCTTGCAAAGTCCAGGAGGACGCGGTCACAGGTTCATATTCTAACCAAACTCTGAATTTTCCTCTTGTTTTACAGCTCTAAGCATGTTTTTTTAATGTTTCCTATTCAAACGCCATAAACATGGAGTTAAAAAACGCATCATGTGATTGAGTGTGTCACAGGATGACCATTTTTTAAGTTACAACATTTTTTGGAGTATAAGTCCCATTTTCTTTTGCATAGCTTTGTTTGTGGTTTGACATACACTCAAGTTTGACTTATATGTGATTTTTTTTTTTAAAAAGGCTCATGAGTTGGTTATGTCCCCACTAACAACCACTAGGGAGCACTGTAGGTGTGTGTATCAGTATTTGAAATTGACAGCAACACTAAAAGAGAAGAAGAAGAAAAAGCACTGCTCAGTCTGATCAGCGGATGGAGTTCAAAGCTCTACATTGTTTTGTTCAGGCACCCACTTTCAATAAAAAGTCTAGGTAAAGACGAGTAAATGCACGTTTCGGGCTTCCACGTTCAAAACTCTCGCAACAATGTGTAGCTAAGCAATCGTTTTCAGGCACTACGAACAAAACGCGTGGCCATTAAAAGGTAACTAAACAGTAAATCAACTGTGCTGGGCTGTTTACCTGGACAAATGGGGCTTTAAAAGTGCTGACTGTTGATCCTTACAAAATTTTTGACAATTTAAAAAAACTTTTTTTAAGTCCTGAAATGACAGTCCTGCTCAGACATCCTGACCCTTAGTATTTGAACCTGAAACTGGTGTGACTAACAATAAGGAAACCAAAAACATGAACAAGAACAACAAAACAAAACTAAACCACAGAATCCTTACAATAATAAAATAAAAATCCTCAAGCTAACCTCCCTGTCACTGTCAATCAAAGATCAAGATCACACCCCCTCTGCTCAATCTGCCTCCTATAGGCCTGCCCCTTTTTTTTATTTTTTATCTCGGCCTAGAGTTGAGTCAGCCTCCAACTGTCCTGTTGTGTTACCCTTTAAACACGCATTGAAAATTTAACCAGTTGAACATGTGAACATTACGGCGATCTTGGCGACTTCTATATGATTTCTTCTTCTTTATGATTCATTTTTTCGCAGTTTTTTTCCCGCTTGTGCTCTGTAGCGACTTATACTGCGGATATAGACCTCATTTGTCTGAATTAAAGACGTTTTAATTGAACTGTTGGCATGACAGAAACAGTAAAAGCGCCTCATGTCAACTTCATTTTTATAGTTTTGTATTTTTGCTTCTCCAGGATGTTGACGTTGACGGTCAGGCCTACACCATGACCGGGCTGAAGAAGAACACGGAGTACAGCTTCCGTGTGGTGGCCAACAACAAGCACGGCTCAGGCGTCTCCACTGAGGACGTCATCGTCCGCACGCTGTCTGACAGTCAGTGACCGAAGTTATATTTCCCCAAAACGACATCTGTTGGTGCACACTACTGTATATGCTGTCCTGTGTTCTATGTATTGACCACAAACTCCACCAGGTCATACAGGACAAAACAGGGTGTTAGCCAAAAACACTTCCTGTTTTCATTGGTGTATTTTGTTTTTTTTTAGTCATTCCTTTTTACAGATGGTAATTTATGTTATAGCAATTTATTCCAATTGTTTTTACCATTTATCTTTAGGCCCTTCAGGCCTGACTTTGTTTCCAATTGTATAAAAATGTATTCTTCATTTTTTATTGTTGTTAGCAAAAATGTACCAAATAGAACAGCAAAAATTGCTGATAATCATAATTAATACTATCTATATCTCATAAATCAATGAGATCGCCAAAAATGTTTTGTGGAGTTCATCAGAGGGTCTAAAAACATCTTAATTCCTCAAAAAACTCTTAATTTCTGTCAATTATTTTGATGTAGTGCGCTTCACAGGGTAGAATCCAAGGTTATCAACTTTGCATATCCAAGGTTTTAGTATTCAAAATGCTCTTTTGAGAAGCAGAACATTGTTCTGCTGAATAAAGAAAAGCAAACGATATACAGAATTTAATAAGAAATGTTAACATTTTGGATCGACTGATGGTCTTTTTCAGTCTGACTGAACCAAAAAAACTTTAAAGTAACTTGATGAATGTTCTTTTTTCTTCACAGGTCCAAGCGCTCCTCCTCAGAACTTCACACTGGAAGTCCAGAACTCAAAGGTAAGACTTGATGTAGTTGATCGTATAAAATACTGTGCTAAATGGCTCCTAAATACCCACTCTTCACACACACACACATTTTTTTCTACCTTAATCAGACACGCACAGGTGCTGCTTGGTGACCGCCTGTAAACCACTGTGCAGCTGCCACTCAAGATCCACAAACACATACACGACCTCCAGGCTGGAGCGCCATGTTTTGCTCGCTGTGATTAGCTGCCGCAGACGCCCGTAGCCTCAGCTGGTTAAGAGGCTGTGTGAACTCTTATCGATTGGCTCATTGGCAGGAGACTCGCCTGTCAGAAGGTTTTATCCTGTATCCCTCCAGCTGTGCGGGTTGTGGCTTAAAGGCCTACAGCTTCATTCAGAATGGATATGGGGAGATCAAGATGTACTGAAAAGGACACTGGTGGAATGATCTGAGCATGTGCGGGTCAAAGCAAGTTCAAGTTAGGGGAAACTTAACTTTATGCAAGTAAATGACTGAGCTGTCTGACTAAAAGTTTCCATGTATAGATACTATTTATTTTATTAAAAACATCTACAGAGCGCTGAAAATGATTTTCAAAAAGAAAGAAATAACTTTTTCATTCAAAACAATTGAGCATTTTATGGCCATAGCTTACAATTTTTGTAGCATTTTTTTGTAAACAAACTAACATTTTGTGGGCACATAATACCAATTTGTGCAAACAAAATACTAATTTGTGGCCACAGAATGCTAATTTGTGCGCACAAAATACTAACCTGCTCCCAGAAATACTAATTTGTGGCCAAAAATGCTAATTTGTCACCACAGAATGCTAATTTTTGTGTCCAAAATACTACTAGAACAATATGTTGTGCTCACAAAATACAAATGTGTGTGCACAACATGCTAATTAAATACTCATTTGTACCCACAATATGCCAATTTATTGAGCTGAAACTACTAATTTACGCACAAGATGCTAAATTGTGGCCACAAGGTGCTTATTTGTTAACACAAATCCTTATTTTTGCAGACAAAATTCTAACTTATGTGCACAAAATAATAATATCTGGCAACAAAATATTAAATTGTGCTCTCAGAATACTAATTTGTGTGCACAAAATGTTAATTAAATACTCATTTGTAGCCACAAAATGCCAAGTTGTGCTCTCAAACTACTAATTTGCTTATTTATGCATGAGAAATACTAATTAATGTATACAAAATACTAATAAAGTACTAATTTGTGGTGACAAAATGTTGATATATGCACACAAAATACTAATTTGCATACTAGATACTAATTTGTGGCTGCAAAATGCGAACACTTAGTTTTTTCCCCAATGTCATGTCCAGAGCTACGTCTATCAAGATAGAATTTTCTAGTATTTTCCTCCATTTTTTTAAATCGTCAAAAAAAATCTATTAAATTGCAGCTGCTAACTTCCCAACAAGCTTGTGATTAGAACAGGAGCTGGACCTCTTCCTCCCATCTTTTGGGCCATTTGATCTTCAATGGCTGAGCTGCACGCCTATTTATTGTACATCTGCAGGGAGATGGATTAAGTTTTACAAAAGACGTTTCTCTTTTCTGACATGTAAGACAGCGAGAACAAAGAAGAAAGCAGCAAAAAGCAGATGCGGGGAAACCTCAGGGCGCGTGGATTGACTACAAAAACGGCAGACCGTCACTGGTCGATGCAAAGCTCAAGTGCAGAGGGGAGGAGGGGGATGGGGGTGTATGGAAGCCGACAGACAATCCTATCACGCACTTCCAGCCTGAGTGCAGACTGGCCACCCCTGCTGAGGGATGCTGTGCTGATATGTTCAGAGAGAAAACTTTCTGTGCTGATTCTATGAGGGAAATGAGGAGGATGCTCTTTGGGACCTAAACTGTAACTGTTTTCTAAATGATTCAATTAGACCGAGAACTATCATGTTTCAAACACTGAAAAGATGATTGGTCGTCCTTTATTACTAAACAAAAATGAAACAAAAACTTTTTTACTCTTTGGTTCCTCTGGGTTCAGCAAAAAGATTATAATTAAATTGCTGCCACCCTCAATAAATCAAATTCCTTCCATAACTTACAAAAAAATGCAAACAGGTTCAATTTTATTTAAGACTAATGAAGATATTTTCTTTACTTTGAAGCTCAATGAAAACACACTTAAGTACCAAAACTGAAATGATATCTGGCACTTGACCAATACAGATTGCTCTTAGGGGGGTTTTGTAATTACATCAACACGCCTCAACCAAACGACCCAACACCACCCCCACCTTCATCCAAACTGAGCTCTGAAGACAAATTCCATCTCATCAGGATACACTTTTAAACTCGTCTCTGTGTCAGAAACCGGAGGTTCCAAAATGCCAGAGATTGCGCTTGGTGGTGTAAATGTAGACATTTAATAGATAAACTGGAACATGACAAAGTAAAGGAGAAAAAAAATGGTGACAAACAGCTGATCTGACTATGAGGAGCTGAAAACAAGACGCTTAAGGGTAACTGAGCGAAATGAAGACGGCTGTGGATAAATATTAATCTTAAACCTGGTATGACTGACAGCGGGGGACAACTCAAAACAGGAAATGATCAAAACCCAAAAATGTATAACTGACAAATCCAAATGCAGGAGCACAATCCTCGCACCCTGTGTTTCACACTTTTTATGTAACAGTGCACTAACAACAGTTTGTTATTCATCTCCCTCAAACAGTTGTCTGTTGTCACAAAAAACCCTTCTTTGGTCGTCTCACCCCATGGAGAGCTCTAGATGCTTGTGAACATTTGCACTTTCTTCCCAAAGTTTGGAAAACCTGCAAAGGTTTCTGCAAACTTTACTTGTACTTTGTATATCTTTGTATGGCTGATCACAGATGTAAATGCTAAAAAAAAAATGGCAGCATAATTATTTAGGCTTAAATATAAATAATGAGCATTGATACCTGCAGGTGCTACACACAGAGTTGCATTGTGCACATAAAACCCAAGCAAAGTGGATTAATTATTCATGATTATTAAAACACAATTTATTCCAAATCATTTAAGACAGATTCAGATATTTTCAGAAAGGACAAATCATTTCTAATGCAGTTTAATATTTACATAAAGTCACCGAGGCTTAATATGGGGGATTATTGAGATACAGAGGAGTAAAAAGATTAGCATGAAGACGGTTGGATCCAGTCGTCGGCGCTGTACAGTCTGTCCAGTGACTGGAAAAGAAATCTGTGCCATCATTTCAACCACTTCCCTTTTGTCACCTTTTTTATTTAAATACTTATTTTACCTTCTAAAACAAGCACGACAATATTATGGCGAAGACTCTGATTTGTGATCGCTGGCATCACATTGGTCGCCAGGCTTTTAGAAAGGAATCACCCCAATCGCTGCTAAATGTGACACAACCTGATGACATCATCTGCGAATGGAATTTTATAACCAGTGTGCAATTGCATGCATATCACGCTATTAACCTACACTTTTTCCAAGCGGTTAGAATATGTGAGGGCGGAGCAAACTTTATCTAGCTCATGGTCGATTGCACGTTCCGGGACTTCAAAGACAGTTCATTCTAAATACAAGCGGGGTTATCCCTTCTATGGTCAATAATAGCTGTGACATCACGGCTTTGTTTTGGGTTAGTTCTATTAAGAACTACAAAGTCGCACATTGATGACATCACAGCAGCAATGGAGTGTGCTGCATACAGGGTCACCGAGAGTGATGTAAGATTTTCATGCAACTAAACAGTTGGATCCATGTTTTATTTTTGGGAACACGAAAATAGTTAAGATTAGAAAAGAGATTAACGAAATAAAAAAATAACAATGCGCTGATTTGTCTGTAATTCATTCATCAGGATTAATAATTTGACACCCCTAAAAAAATCAGGCTTGAAAAGTATAAACGCCACCCAGACGTTTGTTGCAGTGATCGCCAACGGTCGCAAGCATGGACTAGCAAGGACGCCATACAATTGATGCGATGGCCGATTGCTTTAAAGTACATAATTTCCATAGTTTCTCTCTTTCGCTCTTAGAGTTTACAGCTATTGCATGTCAGTGCAAAATGTTTATGTCAGTAGCCTCTCAAGATGTCAAGTCTAATAATCAATGTTTAAAAAACAAATTAATTTGAAGAAACATGGGGAATTATTAACACGTGGTGCCATTTTTACTTCTAGTCAGACAGAATATCTGTTTTTTTCCCTTCAAGGCAAGAATTAATTGTGTTTTTGATCTCATTTTGCCCCCTCATTTTTTTTCTTGGCATCTGCTTTCCTGCTTTCCCCAGTGGTATCACAAAGTCAATTAAACAGGTTTTCATGATTAAGGAGAAGCTGAGGAAAAAGTAACATATCTGACAAGCTGGAGCCTATAGTGTAAAAAGAAAAATGGAAATAATTGAATACACTTAACCCAATTTTAATTTGTGCTACTCCCCCGGCTCGGCAGGGGTGGAGCTTGTGCATGGTTTATGTATCTACCCAGGCTTTTGTGCGTCATTGTGACAGTGTGGAAGCAATAATTAACTCTCCTCCCATGCTGAGCTACCCCCCATCTATCTCTTTAAACACACACAGAAACTCTGATGCTCGTACCCCACAGCAGTGCATCCCGCCAAGAAAAGGCCTGAATCCATCTCTGCCTGAGTGTGTCTGCAAGCTGTACCTGAACACACACACACATGTGTGTACGCACATCGCGCTCATCAGGATACCTCTGTCTATTATTCATGTTTACTTCCTCCCAATGAGTCAATTTGCTCTCGTGTTTAGGCGGGTGTTTGTTTTTGTGAAGCACCACTGGCAGGAGGAGGTGAGAGTGTGGCAGAACAGAGGGCCTGCTGTTTACCGTACACATAAAGCAGAGCTGATAACACATGCACACAGCCTGCTTGTTGCATCTCTTTGTCTTTTTACTGCTCCGTTGTGCAACGATGGAAACTAAGCCTGAACATCACAAGTTTTCGTCCCACCTTTGTTACATCTCTGTTTGGTCTTTAGAGGCAGCAACAGAGGCTACAGTGGAGGAAAGAAGTGTTTGATGCGTTGCTGATTTTGTAGGTTTGCCAACATGAAAAGAAATGAACAGTCTGTCATCGTAATTGTAGGCTCAGTTTAACAGTGAGAGATAAAATGTCAAGAATGAGGGAAATAAGTTTTTAAACCCTCTTGCCAGAAAGAATTTGTGATAAAACCCTTATTAACAGCAGATAGGTCAGGCGTTTCTTGTAGTTGATGATCAGGTTTCTGCACATCAGGGGGAATTTTGGTCCACTCTTCTTTGCAAATGACTTTTGAATCATTCAGATTTGGTGGATGTCACTTGGCAACTCTGAGCTCCAGCTCTCTTTATAGGTTTTCTATAGGATTGAGTTCTGGAGACTGGATGGACCACACCATGACCTTGATATGTTTCTTCTTCAGCCATTACTTTGTTGTCTTGGCTGGATGTTTTTGGGGCATTATCCTGTTAGAAGACCCATCCACCACCAATTTTAAGCCTCCTGGTGGAAGAAAGGAGGTTCTTAGCCAGGATTTGACGGTGCATGGCACCTCCCATCTTACCATCCACAGGGGGGAGTAGTCCTGAGAAGGAAGACACCCCCAAACCATAATATTTCCACCTCCATGCTTGACAGTGGGGGATGGCGTTTTTGAGATCATAGGCAGCATTTCTCGTTTTCCAAACATGTCGGGTTGAGTCGATGCCAAAGGGCTCATTTTTGGTCTCATCTGACCACAGCACCTTCTCCTAATCCCTCTCTGAATTGTGAAAGTGTATGTTGGCAAACTTCAGGCGGGCCTGCAAATGTGTTTTGTTAAGCAGGAGAACTCTGAGCTCATCAACTAACTCCTGCCGTGTTGTTTTTATTTCTTACTGTTCTCATGATGATGGAAACCCCAACAGGTGAGATCTAATTTGGAGCCCAAGATTTATTGGTGAATTGATGGTTGTTGCACCAACAGTTGTCACCTTAACCTCCAGCTTCTTGCTGATGGTTTTGGAAGTCTTGTCCCTTAAATCCACTGAAAGCTCTTTAGCCTTTCCCATGTTGGAGAGTGTGGAGTCTGACTGACTGACGGATTCTGTGGATAGGTGTCTTTTCTACAGGTGATTAGTTCAAACAGGTGTCTTCGAGATGACAGGTTGATCAGGTTGATCAGGAGAGTTTAACTGTAAACCAGAACTCTATTGGTTACTAGGGGATTGAATACATTTCCCTCAATGAAATTTGAATACATGTATATACATTTTTAAAAGTGGATTTCTTGATGTTCTTTGGGATTTTCTATCTCACTGTTGAAATGAACCTACTGTTAAGATGACAGACTGTCAATTTGGCAAACCTACAAAATCAGCAAAGGATCAAAAACGTATTTCCTCCACTGCAAATGATGACTGATCCAGACTGAAGAAATAGGGTGATTTTGACAGTTGTTACTCTTCTGTTTTTATGCTTGGAACTTAAAATGTGTTTAACTTGTTTACTGGATAAACAACACCTTTTTTACTTGATAAAATGCATGACTATTTTAATAAATAAATAAGAAAGAACAGTGGTGTGTAAGGCCTCCAAAGTCTCCCCACACATGGGGCTGTGTGGGGAGGTGTGATGCAAGCTGCTAAACTGTTGGGTCTACAGCTGCAGTGTGCTAAATCTGACATCTCGCTTCTTTTAACCTCTCGAATAATTTCCCCCTCAGAGCATCATGCTTCGGTGGCAACCCCCGCCCCCCAGCGGCCAGAATGGAGAGATCATCAGCTACAAGATCAGATACCGGAAAGGATCCCGGAAGAGCGAATCTGCGGTTATCACTGCAGGCACCGAGCTTTACAAACTCATCGAAGGTGACCACTGTTGTTGCATTAACTGTGTTTTCAGGCTGAATTAAGATCTAAAATTTAGGAAATAGAAACATTTCAATTTTTTTGTTCATTTTTAAATTTGACTTCATAGTGTCCTGCAGACTTGTTAAAGTTACTAATGTGCCTTTTACCAATAACCAGTTCTATTGGTATTCAGACTGTTCCTTGTTTTTCACATATACTTGAGATTTATGATGAGAAACAGAACAAGGAAGCTTCTTGTAACATTTGAACATTTTTTTTCTAGGGATGCACAATATTATTGGAGAACTGCAAAATGAGTAACTAACAGAATTGTCCCGAACAAATAGTTTAGGTTTTTCTACAACCAGTATTTTAAAGGGACTATATCATGCAAAAATCTACTTTTTTAGCTTTTAAGTGTATTTTAATGTTAATTCCTCACAAAAAAACAACCCAAAAGCATAATTTTGATCCATTAACGCATCTCTCAGTATTTCTCTAAAAACCTGCACTCCGACAACAGCCAAACGAGCGGGTTCTCACATTTTGACGTCACAAAGTGAGGAACAGCCCCTTCCAGGAAGAGTCTGCTCCACCGGCACCGCCCCCAGGCTTAAGGCCCGTACACACCGGGACGAATATTCGCCAGCCGTTATTTGCCAGCGTTTTTCAACACGTTTTTTGTGTTCACACCCAGGCGATTTTCGCTGACTATGAGCCGAGCGAACGTGCAATTTCATTCTCTGACATTAGATGGCTTAATGTAAAACAGAAATACCCCCTGTACACAAGGTGGCGCTGCGCAACTTTACGCTTCTTAAAGTCGCTTTTCACTCAGAAGAAGAGAGCAAGTATTTATGCGCTTGTCAGAATCAAACAAAGAAAACATGAATATTTCAAGCACCAGTAGCTCTAGCTCCAGTTCCAGCGATGAAGAAATTATTGTTCTGTTGAATGATGAAAGACGCCGGAAAAGACGACGATTTTGGGTACATCCCATAGTTACGAGAAGAGAAGAACAGGGGGAGTTGTATCGACTGTTACAAGAGCTGAAAATGTATCATGAGCGTTTTCGGGGATATTTTAGAATGTCCGTCAGTGAGTGCATCTTCTTCGTCTTATTTCTTCGCGGCAGTAGACGCTACTTGGCGTATATCTTCTACGCCGTGACGTATGTCTGCTCAGCAAGACAGTTTTGTGTTTGAGCGCCCCCAATATGTGTTTTACTGTAACTTCAGAAGCTCCAGACACGTGTGCAAAAGCGCCATTCTCATTGGTCGTATAGTTTTTGACGCGGCGCGTCAAACCTAAAATACGAAACCGAGGCGTTTTTAAACAATGACGCTTTTCGCGTGGCTTTTTCGCGTCAGTGTGCACACTCACATTGGTGCCCTTTGTTTAGTCACGAGGCGTTAAACGTCAGCGAATATCGCGCGCGAAATTCGTTTGGTGTGTACGGGCCTTAACACACACACACTTCCCCCGTGAAGCTAACGAGGATCAGCTAAATTTTTTCCTTTTATATGCACAATATGCAAATCCATCTGTGCAAAAGTTTGGATGTTGTATGTTTTCGTGGGGGAAACGCAGACGCGCTGCCAAGGCCAACTCCAGGTTGACGTCATAAAATGGGCGGCACCCACGCAAAGGGAAAGGGCAGTGCCTGAGAGGTCGAGTCGTCTTACTTCTGGCATGGAAAAGAAACTCGGGAAAATAAATCCTATTTCATTAAAAATCATTATTTAGTGTGCCAAACGTAACATCATATATATAAAGGTTACTCTGAAAGGCTTAAGAAAAGGATGATGCATTAAATTGTGAAAAACAGATACCAAACATGTCGTTCTCAGTGTTTACTCATACACACCGGTGTGTAAATAGAGTAGAGCAACATATATTTCTCAGAAAAATAGTGTTATTAGCTTGAAAAGAAGAGACTCGCTTTTAAAACCTCAAGAAAAGAAGGTAAAAGGTTTTTTTAAAAAAAGCACTTATTAGCATAGTTTAAAGATATTGGCAATATAGTGAATTTCTGTGTTATTTTGCACATCAGTGAAGAGGTTGTTGTTGCCAAAAACACTAAACAGTGAGATGCTAGAGATTCAGTTAAATCAAATTTAATTTTCAAATCTGGTTAAAGTAAATTTTGTATGTTTTGTTAATGTTTTTTTAGATTATATATTAGAATAATCCGACAATCACAGTTTTTTTTCATTAGAATTGTTGAGTATCTGATTGAATTTCCATTCATCATGGTAGTTTGAATAGCAAGGTCCCCTAACAGGGTAGTCATGACAAAAAGACTAGAAAGGTTACAAACTCCTGGGTCTGTGTTAGTTTCTTTCCGAAAAGACAGTTGGTTACTTGATACACCAAACATCTACGAGGCAAACCACCAATCCATCCAAACTTTCTCTTTTCTCTGAGCATTTTGCATCTTGAACAAAAGGGTAAAGCAACAGGTTCTCAGACGTCCATCTCCCCTGCCTCCTCTTCTTCCTCCAGCTCATTCAGGGATGTGAACGGTGTTCCACAGGGCGGAAGGGAGACATGTGCTCGGTAAACCTACAGGAAGCAGAGCATCTTTTCCAGTTCGTTGGGTTAAAGAGTCTGGACAAAGCTATCCAGTTTTCTAGCTGTGCTTTCAAAATCCATTGGTTGGCTGCTTGGTGGTTTACTTGCTGACAGCTCATGTGTCCTCAGGCAAAACGCTTAAACCCCTGATGTGTGTCTGTGACAAACTCAGTAGTTCGCTTTGAAAAAATGTGAATAAAATATCCGATTCAGGAAGAATATGACTGTTGCTTGGAGGGAATAGGCAGTTTGTTCTTTTTTTTTAATTGACCTATGGCCTACATTCAATCTATTAAGACTTAGGCCATTAGTCTCCATTTTATCTGCACTTAACGTAGTTAAAGGTGCCTGGCACGTTGTGGAAATCCGGACATTCAGCCTCGAGTTGTGTTTTTTTATTCGCTAGTGTTTGTGTTGTTGTCAGGCTGGTGGTGGGTCTGACTTTCATGCTCACACTTTTAAATAGAGCTACATGCTTCACTCTGATACCATTACGCACCGCTCCCATCGAAGTATGCTCTGCTATCAGCAGAGAGACACACCAATGGGTATTAATATTGAATGTTGTCTCAGCAACTTTCAAGTGGCCCGGCCTCACGCTGCGCTCTGCATCAAAGAGAATATACACTTAAAAGTTGATTTTTGGAGATCATTCTGGGGGGCGAAACAGAGGGGTGTTTGTTGGTTCAAAAGCATTTAGATGGAGCCTAGCAGCCTCATAGGCAGGGATGGGTTGGCAGTCTTCAGAAGCTACCCCCCAGGGTTGCAGAGACAGCGGGTACAGGGAAGAACCACGACAGGATTAGCATGTTGCATGCAAATGGGACAATACGACGGTAATGACAAATTTTAAAGCAAATTAATGGAGTTACAAATCATTTGTCAGCAGGTGTTCCTCCTTCTTTGAATACCAAAGCCAGCACCCAGCAGAGTGCAGCACTCTTAAAGGGAGATGTGGCTCTGAAATATGAATGCACTGGCAGTGCGCTGCTTCTCTACACGTTCTTTAGGGTTTTATTTTTTATGCTACCTTCTATCACACAGGTTTGCTCAATAATTGATCTCGACAACATGATCTTTTTTTGTCAATCAAAACAGCTAATTTATGATTTATGATAGTAAGGTTAAAAAACTTGAATTAGCTTAGGCTCTTCAGATGGGTCCGTTATCTTGTCGTCCAATTTGAAACTTCTTAATCCTGGATGAACCCCCAATAATGTGACGCACCTCTTGTCTAGGGAAGGCAAAGAATAACAAAAAAAAATTCCAGGGGCCTCATTTATAAACGTTGCGTACGCACAAAAGAAGGCGTACGCCACTCTCTACGCAATAGTTGAGATTTATAAAAAGCAAACTTGACGGGAAAATGTGCGGTCCTTCACGCAAGCTCTGACCCAGGCGTACGCACAAAAACGGGTAAAATGAGAAACGGCGACGCCGTCGGCAGATGGAAGAAACACGTGAAAGTGAAAATGACAATACTGCCTCTCAGAAATAACATGAAGACTTCACAAAGCAAGTCTTACAATTAACAGCCTACACGAACACCCGTTGGACCGATCAGCAGTGAAACAAACAAAAAAAAAATCAAACGAAAATTACAACAGAAATTCAAATGAACACATATTTGCAAAAAGAAAAGTGAAATATTTTCTGCAATATTGGCATGTTGTGCAATTCATCCTCATAAATAATATATTTAACAGAACGAAATAATGTACAAAACTGACATTCCCGTCAATGTGTCCGTCTGGCGGAGCAGATATAGGTGCAATTAGACAGACAGATGGATAGATAGAGAGAGATGCATTAATTGTCCACTAGGGAAAGTTGTTTTCATAGTAAAACATTTCTTCATAAGCTACGGAATTATGGTATTCATGCATATGCCTTTAGTTTGTTTTATTTTTGATGAAACAATGTATGGCGTATGTCTCGACCATTAAGAAAGCAACAAGAAATTACATTTGCGCTGATCAGTTTCCCATTTCCACGTCGATTATTACCGTCATCTGCAGCTTGTCAGATGTAATTAAATGGAGGGAAATAAAATGCCCCATCACAATGCGTAATGACGCACAATGGCTGATCTTGCGCTCTTAGAAGATGTGGCAAATGGAAGAATTCGGAGTGAACGCATCTTTAGACAGCAAGGAGACTTGTTGGCAAACGAGGACGAGTGGCTTATGAGCCGGTTCCGACTTCCTCTGCGGGCTTTTGGGGTTGTGTCACCCGGTGCATCTGGCGCGTCGGTGTCCCCCTGCTCCTCAGTCACCACTCCACTTAAAAGGGATTCCCCAATTATTGCCGCCAGTCTCTCATCAGGAGGGGTCAGCTCCGGTGTCCCCCCCCCCCCCCCCCCCCCACACACACACACACACACACCCGTGGCAGACACGGGTGTGTGTGTGGGGGGGGGGGGGGGGGGGGGGGGTCAGCGCTAGACGTTTTTTTGCCTTGACTTTGATGTCCGACCTTTTCTTTTTTATTTCGGCCACGGTCCGAGGTTGTGAGGCTGCAGCATTTACAGCGTCTGCCGCCGTCTGCCACTCACGTGCCTTTTTGGCATTAGTAAGGCCACACTGTGCCCTCCAAACAGCACTTTTCTCCTCTTTTCCACCTCGCCAACGATAACTTCTACTTCACATTGAGTGAAGTTACGTTTTTTTGATTTTCTCTCCGTGTTTGCCATGGTTTCGCAATCAATGAATATTCATTTGTGGGCGTTTCACGGACTATTTATGGGCAACTATGGGCGTGTCATGAGGCCGCAAAAGCTGCGCAGCATTTAGAATTGGTTGTGATTTATTAAGAGAAAGATGCGTAGGATGTGCGTGCGCACGGTTTTATAACTCCGAATATTTCTGTGCGTACGCACATCCTATGTTTCATCCGTACGCCACTTCTGACGCAAATCCTACGCAAAGTTTTATAAATGAGGCCCCAGGTCCTCATCCAATCCTCATCTTCCAATCTCAAGCAACCACCAATCCTCCTCCCTCCAATCCAGAGTGGCCACCAGTACTGATTCCTACTGTCCAGAGCAGTGGTCCCAAACTTTTTTTACACCACGAACCGGTATGACGTCACAAAAAACTGTCACGGACCTGTCTCACAAGTACATGCGGATAATTATTGTAACAATACTACGATGATGGAGGAAAACAGACTTGACAAGTGAACCCTGAGCTTTTATTTTGACATGCATGTCATTGTACGTCACACAGGTGTCATCATCCTCTCCACTTCCCACACTCATGGTGCAAAAAAGAAGTACTGTCTATTAAATGTAGTTTTCTTTTTTGGAAGTTGAAGGCTCCTCTTCTGTCTCCTGGCTGGGCGATTTCCACTTGGCAAAGACATTTTCCAAAGACATTTGTTTTTTTACTCATTTTGCTAGCTCCTGGGTTATATTTTAGCGGTAACCTATCACGTGACCGAGAAGAGCACCTTGACCTGTGTCAAGAGTGACATAGACGGATGTAAACAGAGAATCTGGCAATTTTTCAAAATAAGACATCTTTCAGATTCCGAAATAAATAAAACGGAATTAATGTAAATTATTTATTCTTTCTCTGCGGCCCGGTACCAAATGACCCACGGACCGGTACCGGTCCGCGGCCCGCTGATCTAGAGCACCAGAAACAAAACAAAAAGAACCTACACAGCAGACAGAACTCTCACTTCATAACAACATGAAGACAAATGACAGCATCCACAATACAGAAGAAAAATAGAAAACACAATACGACAATGGTCGTAACGTCACCCACTTGGTGGAAGAAGTTTTAACAAAAATCAACCCTTTGAAGTCTAGATCTGAGTTTGACGTGTTTCTGGTTCCTGTGCAGGTCTGGACCCTGGAACAGAGTACTCCTTCAGGGTGTCGGCCATGACGGTGAACGGCACAGGACCCAACACTGAATGGACCACAGCAGAGACATTTGAAAGTGATCTCGATGGTAAGTTCATACGGTCAAAAGCAGAACCCTTTATCTGCTCGCATCCTCCTGCTGAGCTACTAACTATCATTTAAGTCATTTATTTCAATAGGATGGTTTCTCTCTTTTTTGGGGGTTTGTTGTTTTGAATGTATAATTTCCAATGTATTGTTTTTTTAATGTGTGTATTTGATGTAGGTTTTAATGGTGTATGTATTTTTATGACGCATATATTCTTTTAAGCGGACTCCAGGAAGAGTAGTCCTACCTTTGGTTAAGATGGGGATCCTTAACTAACTAACTAACTAACCAACTAACGTTTTTTTTTCTATATCTTCATTATCAGAATCCCGGGTTCCGGACCAGCCCAGCTCCCTGCACGTCCGCCCGCTGGTCAACAGTATCGTGGTGAGCTGGACGCCCCCGGAGAACCAGGACATCGTTGTGCGCGGGTACACCATCGACTATGGCATCGGAAGTCCTCATTCTCAGACCATCAAAGTGGACTACAAGCAGCGCTACTACACCATTGAGAACCTCAGTAAGAACCGCCCCTGCCAGTCACTGTGCACTAAAACATGTTATCCATTTTTCTGCCCTCAGTTTTAGCTTGTATGGATTCTAATGCTTTATTCCTAAACAGACTTTTATTATCAGTTTGTTCTCTTCCCTAATTCAGCGATGTAATCTGATCCAACACTTCCAATCAGTGGCTGAAATGAGCTGGGAGAGTCGTGTCAGTCTGTGACAAGAAATGTAGACATTCAAAACATTTATCTTTCTTGGATAGATGAACGTGTCACATTTGATTTAATGTGTCAGCTCTAAATAATAAAAACAGAAACCCATGAACACTATGAAATTAATTATGAGTGACTATTAAGAGAATTAATTAGATCTTCTCAGCCACATGCCTGAATTCGCTAATTACTCTGATTGGTCTAATGGGGACAGAGCTGCTGAAGGTCATAATATTCAGATAAAACAAATCAGTTTCTAAACAAAGAAAACATTATGTTGTATTTTTTTAAATAATCGTCTGGCTTTCATTTTTCCTTTTTGTTCAGATTGAATTTTTATTTTTAATTTTTTCCTCCGTTCCTGCTAACTTGTAATATTTGTGGGCAATACCTGCATAAGATACAATCAACTTTATTGATCTAACATTACGGAGATTTACGTGTTAAGTAACGACATTGCAGCATGGGGCATAAAGGGGTAACTGCAAGAAGAAAAGAAAGAGGTGGGGCAAAAACATGAAGGCTGTTAAATGAAGGTTTTTTTTGATAATATCTACAATTATAATTAAATCCATGAGAGGCATTGTATGGCCATCGTCGCCCCCCCCTTTTGACCAGCCCTCACTTGCAAAGCAGCTGCTACACACCGCTCACTACCCCCCTCTTCCCCCAGCACCCCGGTCAGAGCTGCATGTCCAAACTGTCAATGATTCATTTTCGCTGGGGACTACTCATCTGCAAAGTTTGGTGGGTTTCTGACAAGTAGGAAAGAAAATTGACAAAAAGAATGTGGTCCTTGCAATCCAGGACTGCTGCGGGCCAGAATACATATCTGGAGGAATTACTTTTGATCTTGTGTGTAGTTTGTTTTGTTGTCATCTAAATTGTCTCAAGCATGCTGTGCACACCGTAAGTAATCCACTTTTTGCGTGCTATATTCATGTTTATCTTTATTTCTTTTATCGATTTCTTTCAAAATAAATATTGTTCTATTTATTTCCATTGCTTTTCCAAGTAAATTTGACATGCATTGTGGGAGGTGTAGTCCAGTTTTATACTTGATTAACTCTGCTACATTTGGCTGCCTGGGCCCTGAGTTTGACACATGCAATGGACACGACTGCCGTTACTTGCTGCAGAAGAAGTGTCAAAACTTGAATTGTCCAAAAGAAGGATGAGCTTTAAAAATCTCCCAAAAATAATTGGATGTGTGCATAACAGAAGTTGTCAATTGTGAATTATTACTAGGATCAGGATTATTGTTGTTAAACTATAATAAAATTGAAATCATGAATTGAAAATTGTGCCTTCTTCTCTTGCAGATCCCAGCTCTCAGTATGTGATCACACTGAAAGCATTCAACAACGTGGGCGAGGGGATCCCTTTATACGAGAGTACTGCCACCAGAGCACAGTCAGGTAGGAGGGACAGGCCTTTGAAGAGACATTTCTGAATACACAAACAGTGGGACACTCAATGCACTGATATATTCAAACTTAACAGCTCTGGATAGCACACCTTTCCAAGAAGTTTCAATCTGCACACTGAAGGAGATTGAGCTGACATTTGCCTTTGCCCTCTATCTAACCTGGCATCTGCACCACACAGAATGACCCTCAGCTGTAATTTATAAAGAAGTAAAGAGGTCATGGGTCAGCCTGAGAGCTTTAATTACCACTCCTCATCATGACCGCAAGTATACTTAAGTGTCTTTTTAATCAAACCCTCATATGTTGCCCTGGAGTTTTCTACAAGGCCTGATAATTACAATGCAGGAAGTAGGCTCACTGAATGTTGAAGCAGACTTTTGAGTTGGCCAAGAATATGCTGTGAAAAGCAGTTTAGCTCTACAGAGACGACTAATAAACTGCAATATCGCATCATTCTGACAACAGTAGAAAATGTGTGAAGGCTTTAATAAGTGTGATTTATTGATGTTGTATGGGTTGTAAGCTGGTTAAAACAAACAATTTACTGTTTGTCATCCGAGTTTGACTGGTCCATCCCGTTCATCTGCATTAGTGAGTGACCATGTGGAGACCTAGACAAGCCTCTTGCCATCCAAAAAGAACAATTTTTAAACATTTATCTTATTTTTTGGACTGTAAAATCGCTCTGGGGTATAGGTCGCAGCAGCAAAAAACATAATAAAGAAGAAAATAATCACCTATAAGTCACATTTGGGGAGAAATTAATCTTGACAGGCAAATCATAATAACAGAATAGATAACAATAACAGACTGAATATTGGCACGCTTCACTACCATAACACACTCATGCTTATTTAGCTTCATGAAACATGAGAGGAATCTAGTATATTAGTGGGACATAAGAACAGTTATTCAGATGACCATAGCATAAAGAACATGCTAATAAGTCAACTAAGTTTAAATTACTGACTTGGTTGAATTCTTCATCATCTGTGTCGCTTTAGAACGATTCTGCCAAACCTGGAGTAAGACTGAGCGGCACTTCTTCTTCTACCCAAATACTGATACACACACGCCTACAGTGCCCTCTAGTGATGTTGCTATTTATTTACTTAAAAATCACATATAAGCCGCACCTGAGTAAACGTCCCACCCCCGGTCAGACTATGCAAAAAATGCTACTTATACACTGAAAATACAGTAGCTGATAAGCTAAACCACTAAAAAAAAAAACACTACGATATTGATCTTTGTTTTTATATGAAAAAACAACTCTACAGATTTAGGATTTTGGGGTCAAATATGAAACAACCCAAACAACTGTTTGTTTATGACAGTTTGGTCTTGTGTATCCAGTATCACCTGGCCTCCATGAAGCCATAGTTGTGTCTTTGCTCTTCCTCTGAAGTACAACAAACCAGCTTTGTTCGATTAGCCAAAGAATCCGACCATCCTGCTTGGCTGCCCGCCAGGCGATGCATAATTCGTTAAGCCTCAGATCACGACCCTGTTAGCAATTAGAAGTAGAGCTTAAGTCCCAATCCCGGCTGCTTAACAAATGATCTTAAAGTGCAAAACGCTGCCAGTTAGACTGCATGTTGGCAGCGCTGACACAGTTTATGTGACAGATCCAGCAGACTAGGAGCCGCGCTCCCTGCAGTGTCCCAGAATGTAGACTGCACCTAGACCCCCCCTCATCCCATCCAGCCTCCTGCCTTGATCGCTGCAGTTTGCCTCCTGCCTCAGTGTTTCACCAGCAAGTATGAGAGGGGCGGGGTGCCTGGTGACATGATTCACGTCAACATGCTTCAAGGTGGTGCAGGCGGTTGGGGGGGGCTTTAGGCTACACACACACCCACAGACTGTCATGCTTCTCTCTAAGAAGCTTCTTCACACCAACATGCAACTGTGCGCTCACGCAGACCCCCTGTGGTGACTTTGGCAACCCTTCGTCAGATCCAAACGTTCCCTCTCAAAGCAGAACCAAAAGCCCACCACCGCCTTGTGCTGCTGAATCCTCGGGGGCGCGTTCCCTTCCTGCCAGTTTGTTCAAGTCGGCGTTTAAAAGCTGACCTACATATTACTTTTCTCTTGAAGAAGGCAGCGGAGAAAAACTTGCCGAACTTGGGCTGAACGAGAGCTGCATTGTTTTCTGTCTGATAGTGTGACAGCTTAATTGTTGGAAATGAGACGTTTCAGCTAATGAATGTTTTTAAAGCCAGGCGGCCTCGTTCCTGCAGCTCCATACTGCAGGCTTTAGTCACCCTCATCCACCACACAAACGTTTGCAAACATGCACACACCCTCCCTCACTGCTGGGAGTACATTTAGGACACCAAAAGTTGTCAAATGGACAAAGACAGAAAGAAACGGAAAAACAATGAATCAAAGAAGAGAGGCTTCTTGGGTGACTGAGCAAGTATTTTAGATTTTTTTTTCCTCCTGGATTGGAAGCTGTGAAATCTCCAGCCCAGAATCTCATCTTGAAACATTTATTTTCTCAGCAGTGTTTGCCAGGAGCTGCTTGTTAGCGCCCCTCTTTTGCTTTAGACACTGTGCTTTATGGGCTGGAATAGACGGGGACACAAACAACCTAGAGTGTTCTTTACGAAAGCTCATACCTGCTTACAGTTTCTCTTATGTACACAACGGGCATGTGATGCCCATTCTCGAGGAAACATTTAGCCCTTGGTGTTCACACTGGAGGAGCAGGGAGGGGCCTCTTCTTCTTTTTTTCTACTCTTTACTAGTGCATTTACACCACCTATATTTGGACGAAGTTTGGTGCAAAATGTCAAAGTTGTGTAATTTTGATCCAGGCTTGTTCTTTCACAGCTCCATTCCAATATATGAAAAGCTTGGTGTGGTAGAATTCTAGCCAGACACAAACCGCAATTATTAATGTCCCCTTCGGGATTAATTTTCAAACACATTTGGCACTTCTGTGAATTAATGGGGACCCAATCTATACAGGACTACCAAATCCAAGTCCCTGATTGGTCCAAGTTTGACCTAATTTAACTTTTAATTTGTATTTAAGGGCTCCATGTTTTGTATAGAGAGCCCAAAAATGCTTAGAACAAAATAGAATAGAATAGAATAACTTTATTTCTACAGCCCTTTTCGCAGAAAGAAATCATTGCCTTTTACAAAAAGACAGCAAAAAATCAAACCAAAACACAGAGACGTAGTAAAATCTAATAAAAGTCTAAATAAAAGTTAGAAAATAAATCACTGACTAAAATTAACTAAAAGCTCCCCTGAATAAAATTGTCTTGACCTTGGATTCAAAACACTCAACGGAGTCAATCTGTCACAGCAACAATGGGAGTTTCAAAGATGAGGAGCAACGGCTTGAAAGGAGAGATCACCTCTTTTCTTAAAGCGGGTTTTTGGAATGCTTAAAAGATGTGGGTGGGAAGACCTCAAGGACAGAAGGACCGGGCCAAAGCGTATGAAGTTAAATGGTCAGAGATGTACATCGAGGTTTGACCATGCAGAAACTTGAGTAGCTATGCATGGATGCAAAAGTTTTGAGCGCAGAAGCCTGAACCGCACATTTATGCGCGTTTACATAGACTTTTCATTAAAAATGGTCGCTTGAACGGGTGGTTGCAGAGAGCTGTGTGAATGTAGCATGAGACCCATGATCACTGTTGAAGGTCTTCGGGGGCTGAGTAAAAATCCCTGTCCAAGTTACTTTAATGTCAAACATCAGCCGGGGCAGAGTTTCCTGTGGCCTTTAAGCAGAGCGATTCAGTCAGGCTTTGGAGTGCTGAACACTTTTTATCCTGAGATAAGAAGCGGCACATCCATATCCATTTCCTGAAGACTCCAAACTCCAAGTTCTGTGTTTCTCTGTTCCTACACTGTGCACCGTCTCTGAAAAGCCTATTAATAGTAATAGATACATTAAAAAATTTGATGTGATAGTGTGCAAATCTGCCTCCGCTCTGGTTTTCCATTTATCTATACCTTTTCACATGCATAGATAACCTCATCTTCTCTCTCTTATAGCGCCTCAGTAACTATTGATAGAGCATCACGTGATGTTCAGTCGCTTCTTTATAGCCACCAAGTCTGTAGATTTGTCCTTCTTTAGAGGTCAGTGTCTGTTTTCCTAATAGAATTTCTCTCTTTCTTTTCACCCTTGTCAATCCTACCCTTGTGGTATCTGTACAACACCCTACCACTCCCTTCCAACCCTACAACCATCGTCCATCCGTTTTAATGCATTAACCTTGTTTTCGTTTCTCCATGTCCCTTCCCGCATTGTTTTTATTTTTCATCACAACCCGATCCACCACATAACGCTCCTCCCCACGTTTTTGTTTTTGCTCATTTCAATTTGTGTGCATGTGGGTTTGCTGCCTGGCACGCAAATCCTCCCCGCTCCTCCCGTAGACCCTGATGTTGACTTGTACGAACTCTTCCCTGCTCCATACACCCCAGTACCAGACCATACTCCCATGATGCCTCCTGTGGGTGTCCAGGCGTCCGTGCTAACCCACGACACCATCAAGGTGACCTGGGCAGACAACACACTGCCTAAGAACCAAAAGATCACGGACAACCGCTTCTACACGGTGCGATGGAAGACCAACATCCCTGCCAACACCAAAGTGAAGGTGAGAGCTTCGTCTTTGTCATTACAGATAAAGCCATGTTTTTTTGAAGTTCTCTTTCAATTTTTTGTCTTAAGCCTAGCTGTGTGTCCATTGACTAAGAAATTAGGGACATTGTCTTTGCAATAATACACTTTTCTAATGGAAACACGACAATTTAGCAAAAACTGGCATTTATCAAAAAAGCCTTTTTGGGCTTGGAGAAGGTAGTTTTTCGGAGGCGGATTGAAATGGACATGTTTCGTAAAACTGCAATGGAAACACTTTTTTCCAATTAAATGAGTCACATGACCACAGGTGGCCAGTTTGTTGATAGCGATGACAATGCGCTTCTTGGTGGGAACTAGCCTTCCTGGGCGTCACAGGAGGCCCCACAGCATCACACACTTCTTCCAAATTTGAGCTTGTCATACAGAATTGGTGGATCCACAGCTTCTATGTAAAAAAAGCAACCACAATTTCTCAAAATCGCTTTATCTGTAGCCGCTCCCACGTGTAAGGAGCTTTCCACTCCATGGCCTGAATAATACGCCGTCTCCTTTGATAGATGATGATGAGCGCTAGTGGCGTGGCAGAAATATTAACGTATTTGCTGTAAATCAAAGCATTGTTCACATCTGTCAACATGTTTTTGAATGACTTATCTCAGGAGTTGTTTTGTGTTTAATTACATAATTTTCCATTTTGTGCACGGTGCCACAGTGTGCTTAAACCTGAGCACAGCTGTAAGTAGATGATTTGCAACTCACAAAAACAGCTCAAAGCCCTCCTCTGACAGAAATACAGCCTGGAAGAGCATTTGTTTATGCTGCAGTCATGAACAGTATAATCACACTTCATCTAATTTCATGCTCAGCAGGATGACGGTTTGGAGGAGACACAAGTGCAGCTGTTTTGACACACAAACTCTCGACAATGTCGGAAAGATTAAACCTCTAAAATTTACTCCAGAATGTTCATTTTCACACAAGACGATCCCCCCCCCCCCCCCCCCCCCTGCACCTGGATGAAATATACAGCAGCTGCAGAGATCGCTGTGTTTGTTTGCAGGTGTCATGTGACAATAATGACTGTTTTTGCGCATCTATGGACAGATGTGTAGCAACAGATCTGCAGGAAAATGCAGGAGTATTTTGAAGCAGTAGCTGGCCTTGGCTGCTATGCACCTCGGGGGGCAAAGTGGTTTCTATTTTCATATCAAGTATTTATGATGAGAGGGGTTTTAAGATGCACAGGGTTGTGCAACATTTATCAAGTAATCAGAAGTAACTGAGGATCATTTGTAGGAAGGCTTTCAGAAGGAAGCAGAAGTGAAGGATGACTTTGCTCCTGTGGGTTTAGTGAGTTCATACGTCCAAAATCACTGAGTAAGCACAAACAAACCATTAGTCTGTAAGTGATCCTTAATGACCAAGTTAGAATTGTTTTTATTATTTAATAAAAGTTTGTCAAAAGGTTTTATCTGAAAAACTGGATTCTCATGGCAGACGATGCACGTTTGTGTGCAGGATTGCACACCTGCGACAGGGCAGAGCTCAGATAAAGCGCTGCATTTACTGATTAATTATTCAACAAGGACAAGACAAACTGAGAAGCAGAAAAAAAAAAAAAGGATTGGGTAGACCTGACAGCGCAGACTCACGTGCACAAACAAAATAAGTGAAGCCGAGAAGTCCTGCAGAGGATGCTCCTTTGCTGCTCTTTTGGCTGTTTATGGCTTTCATACACAAGCTGTTTCTCTGCCTTCTTGATTTATTTTGTGTTGTTGAGAAGGATGTGGAAGGATTAAAGAAGTCCAAAGTCTATCAGAAAGGCCCTGGTCTCTGAGAACGTAATGTTAAATGTCCGTGTCTTTAGTGAGGTTTCCCCAACAGAAACGCCTTCCCCTTAAAGTCTCTGCATGAGCGGCTGGAACCAGACGGAGACGGCCTTGTGCATTATTGAAGGGACGGCTGCTTTTAAACTGACTGCATGTTTCTCCTATCCCACTGCCCTCGGTGTGACAGCCCCCAGAGGAGATCTGAGCTTTTGTAATTGCACGCTAAACTAGTTTTAAACAAAACCCTTTTCGTGTCTCAACTCTTAGGTTGATCCTGGAAATTTTTAGATAAGCGTTAATGTCGAATTTTATGTCAACCAGTTTTTGGTTGTGCTATGTGTTGTTTAGTGTTCAGGTTTCATACCGATTCGGAGTCAATTGGGTTGCTTGGGTTGTAAGGCCATCGGAAGAGTATCGTCCTAATCGCTCCGAAACGTGACACAAGCTAATGACATTTTATGGAATTTTATGCCTGTGGTACAATCGCATGCATATCGTGCCATTTAACTCACTTATTTCGAGTAATTCGAATATGAGTTGGCGGAGCAAACTCCGACTGGGAAATATCAGTTTCCACATCTCAGGATTTTAAAGACAAGGCCACTATCACTGCATTCCAAATACAGGAGGGTTTAGATGCTATTTCATTCTGATTCAGTTCCAAAAAAAAAATTTAAAAAAATATGGCATTTTCACTGCATATTTATTTTCTAATGCAAGTAGACCTTGGGCTAAATTCAATTTGGATAAAGATCAGGTGGAAAATCATTTCAAATTAATGGGGCCTATGCCATGATTTTTTTAAGCTTTTCAGAGTAAACTTTATATATATATATATACGATATATATGATAATATATATATCATAATATGTATAAATAACGTTTGTATATATTAATATATATTAATATATATATATATATATATATATATATAAAATCGTTCTTAATGTGTCATATATTAAGAACGATTTTTAATGAGTACATAAGCTATTTTCGCAGTTCAGTTTCTTACCCAGATGTAAAACGACTCCATCTCTGAGGCACCGCCTTTAGTTCTTTGTGGGCGCCGCCCATTTCACGCAAACCTAGAGCCGCCCTCTGCAGCGTGTATGCGTTTCACTCACGATAACAAACAACATCTGAACTTTTGCAAAGATGGATGTGCATATAGTGCATATAAAAGGAAAGCATTTTTGCGTGAGTGGATCAAAGATTTAGTAAAAAAAGTAAGCATCTTCAGAAGAACTTTGCATATGAAAAAGTAACTGGATAAATATACAGTATAAAAGAAAGTGAAACTTAAAGATCCCTATATATCACTATAAACAAAATACCAAACCACTGAAACACTGAGGACAATCGTGTCATCAGGCTTGAAAAGTATAAACACCACTTAGAAGTTTGTTGCAATTATGCCGAGTGAAACCAGCCAATCATAGTATGAACTAGACCACACGATTGTGGTATAGGGACGACATACGATTGATGCAATGGCCGCTAGCAGGGAAGTATAAACCAGGCTTTTTTTTTTGTGATTCGTATCAAGAGGTATTGCAACTTAAGGGTTTCTTTATTTATGCTGAATAGTATAGAATTTTTACATTTATCATGACATCAGCGTGTGCAGTGCAGCAACAAATCACTACAAAACACTGCTTACAATGCTATACATGGTTTTACTATTAAATTGCATTCTACGCACCTTCTGCAAGTTTACACATGCACCTCAATATTATAGATAAAAGGCAAACTGTTTTTTCTGTAACTTGTTAAATAAAAAATATACATAATGTGAAAAAAACTCATTATACATACCCAAGTGTATTTAAAGTCTCTATTAATTTTGATGGTTATACCTAACAGCAGACAAAAACCCCATTTTCATTATTTCAAAAAATGAGATATTTGTTATAGACTTTTAGAGATTTGTGATGCTGCACTGCAATTTGATCCTTACTTAAAAAAAGACATGAGAAATTAATTAATTATTTTAACATTTATTCGCTTATTTAGGAATGCATCAACAAACTGTGACTCATGTTGGCAGCTTTTTCCTTTTTTCACAAAACTCTCTTTTAATTTGAAAAAAAACATATTTTTATATTTTCACCAACAACTCTGTGTGCTGACCCCTTGTTTGTACCCGTCTCCCACCAGATGGCCAACACCTCCAGCCTGAGCCACATAGTGACAGGTCTGAAGCCCAACACTCTGTACGAGTTCTCCGTCATGTTGACGAAAGGCCGGCGCGCCAGCACCTGGAGCATGACCGCCCAGGGCACCACCTTCGAGTCCAGTAGGAGGACCGCAGCCGTTCAAAAACACTCACCTCCATAAAACAACACAAACGAGCAGGCCCACAAACCACCAGCTCCATTAATGACTGAGCTCTGACAGCACACATTTTGTATGTGGGGGGGGGGTCACAGACTGGACAGTAGAAGTCATTATATAAATGAGAAGTGTCTGTGAATGTAGTGACTACCATCCTTTCTTCTTAAAGGCCATATCACACAGCCACTACAAACATTTTGCACATTTTCCACATATGAAAATTCCTGATATACGTAGTTCATAAGTGTTCATTCGTCAATGTACTACGATGTCCGTCCAGGGTTTCGGCCGACATGTCTTTACGTGAATTTGGTTTTGAGTTGTTCAAAGTTTTTGGTCAGTTGAGAATTACGTAGTTTACGCATATTTTACATAGTTTAAACGCAATTATTACTCAATCTTTTGCAGCTGTGTGCGATTTCTGTGAAATGCTTACACAAATTTGTGGCTTTCCATGACCGTTCCACTTATGTCTAACAGACTTTTCACGCATGTACCAATTCAATTCAATCCAGTTTTATTTATATAGCTCAATTTTACAACACAGTTGTCTCAGTGGGCTTCACTAATTTTACAAAACAAAAAATCTGTTATAAAATACAATAGCTGATTGCTAAAATGAACTAAACAGACTAAGCTAAACTGGGCACCCCTGCCTAAGACTATCCTTCTCGGTAAGGAAAAACCCCTAAAAAAAATGGATTCCAGGAATAAAAAAAGAAGAAACCTCAGGAATGTCCACATGAAGGAGGGATCCTCTCCCAGGACAGAGAGGGAGTTGCAAAAAGGGACAACAATATATAACTTTTACATCATATATACAGCGCGCATATTACATTCAAATTACAATATTGACGCACAAGTCACTAATGGATTGCACAAATGATGCATGTGTTTTTTGCGTTTATTTGTACTTCTTCCGTAGTTTTAACATGGTTTATTGGTGATACATCTGTTAAAATTTCCCGTAAAGACCACAACTTTTCTCGCTTTTTCCACAAATATTTACATATGAGTTTTCATCCATGCAATATTCGCAAAATATACATGTGGCTGAGTGACACGGCCCTTAGGTCTGTGTAAGCTAGCGGGAGTGCTTGTAAACAGAGACCTCTCAGCAACGCAGAGGAAAAGAGGGGCGGAGATACTTTGTGGCAACAGTCCCGCCCACAGCTCTGAGGCGAATTTCTAATGAACTGCTAGCGCTCCACAGAAACTATTTCCTAGAAAAGAACACAGGTTATTTGGTTTTGGATAAAAACAGCAGTATCATAATATAAATGATAATCTGAGTGTGTCTTTATGCTTCATCTTTGTTGAATGAATTTAGCTTGACTAATGGTTTCAGACATGTTGACTTTGTTAGAACTTGATGTTTCTAACAGAAAAGCATTTTCTGATATGTTGAAGTTTCTCCTTATTACTCCAAGTGTCCTACATAGATTGTTTGTTGTGATGACCCCTAAAGGGAGCAGCTCACAACCAAGACGACTTTTCATGTATTAAATCATACATTTGTAAACTAAGACCTGTCAGTGTCCAGACTTCTTTGCTGAGCTTTAATAATCTGTTGGTTTAATGAAATATTTACATTAAACTCTCATTATCTTCAATCTGTGCACCAGAGGGTGAGGACTGATTACACTGTTAGGGAGACCTGATCTTTTTTTGTAAGCTTTTTGATTCAGCCAGGAGCTGTCATACAATGTCATCCACACAGTCCTGTGTACTGCACAGCCACCACGATTGTCCGTGTCTACTTCACACAAAACACCAACATTTCTATTCTGTTCATTTCTTCATTTGCAACACCTGCTGTCCTTTGTTCCCCTCCACAGTTCCCAGCTCTCCTCCAAAAGATGTGACCGTGGTGAGCAAAGAGAACAAGCCTCGTACCATCATTGTCAACTGGCAGCCGCCTTCTGAAGCCAATGGAAAAATCACAGGTGAGCCTCAAATTTCCTGGGATTTATCATCAAGACTTAAAGAAGCCTTCAAAGCAAAAACCAGGAAACTCCCCTGTGGTATCTAAGCTGAGAGAAGAAATTTGCTCCAGGAGTTCAGGCGTAAACTTTTTCTATAAAATAACATGAGATAGACAAAATCCGTAAAATTGACATCTTTATTTTTCCAGTAGTTATGGATGTTTTAAGGCTGTAAAACCCCTCACTACACACTTTATACACTTTTCTCAGACAGACATCAACATGTCTGTCATGTCATCCAGTATTGTAGAATAAAAACAAATATCTTATTGTTATATATGTCGATGTGGCAAACTCCGTGTATTCTGTAATATTCGGGACTATTGTACTAGATAAACAATTTTTAAAAAACAACAAGAAGGGATAAAAATGTATGTAGTTTTATTTTCTAACTCCTTTCCAGTGTGGCACCTGGGGATTTCCGTCCATGAAAGTTTTGAAATAAACCAAAGGTGAATTCATGCCTCTCATATAGGCTTAAGCCTGATTTGCAGCGGTCCGTCTGCAGTGCATCTCCGTTGCATTGACACCAACAATACGTTTAGTAATCAATCGGAATGTTTACATCGCCTCCCTCATGTCTGCGTCTGACGTCAATCCCTACACAAGCTTTACGCTGGAATCCTATTTTCAGTCCATTGACGCATTGATTTTGTGTCAAAAAGCCACAGTAACAGGTAACAGGAATGAGTTTCAACATCACAAAAATTCTGTTTAACTTTCAAAATAAAAATGTATATAGTTTCATTTTATACCTAAGGTGACGTGCCGAAGCTATAACACAGGTGAACACACCGGATAACATCTGCAACTTGTTCGCCGATAACAAGTTGTGGTATCTGTACAAAAACATGACCTCATTCATGACACAAAACATGCATTTTGCAAGGATTCAGTGAGGAAGGAGAGGACATGATTGGCAAAGTTTTGAATGTTGATAAGCTTCACAAGCGAAGACAGGGGGAGGAACTACTCGACACACGTGTGGCAGGACCAACCACTCTTCAGGAAGAAAGGGGGGGGGGGGTACGACCTGGAGATGCAACAGAGATGATGTAAACCAACTGACGGTCCTGAGATGGACTCCCCTCGCAGCCCAAACAGAAACTATGAGTTTCAGATTCGACATTCCTGTTTATGAGTCCCTCAGGTCTGGCTCCAAGGTCAGACACAGGTATTCCAGTTTGAGGGAGATGCTGGATCTTTGTTGCCTCTTTAATAATAATGCTTTGGGTTTTGGTAGTTTTGGAATTTGGCACTTGGTGTACACTAACAACGGAAGAAACCACAGTGATTTTGCATTCTGAACCGACATGATTGTCATTTTTATCTCTTTTTTTTCTAGGATATATCATTTACTATAGTACAGATGTAAATGCTGAGGTCCACGACTGGGTTATTGAACCAGTGGTGGGGAACCGCCTCACACACCAGATCCAGGAGTTGACTCTGGACACCACCTATTACTTCAAGATCCAGGCCCGGAACTCAAAAGGCATGGGCCCCATGTCCGACGCCGTACTTTTCCGCACTCCAAAGAGTAAGTAATGGTGCCTAACTGTGAAGGGAAAGAAATCACATATTCTGACAAAGCCAAAGAAATCAAGCACAGAAATACCTTTATTTAGTTTCCCTTTGCTGTATTTTAGTTTCTTTCAGTTTTGAGTTGGACTTGGTAAATCAACACATGTAGCTTTTTTATTTTGCATTTGAAAAGAACATTTGCCCTCCCTCAGCAGTTCTGCCTGAACCTGCGTTCCTGGTGCCAGGAAGGATAAACAGCTAAAGTTGATTATCTTACATTTTAAGAGTGCTTTGGTCTACAGAAAAGTTCAAGTTTTATTATAGTGGCTGAACCAAAAACCATGAACTTTCCACCCCCATGCTTGATCACTAAAGTCGGTGCTATGTGTCAAACACAACTGCTTTGACTCCCCTCTGTTAAAAATGTGAGTTGTCTTCATTTGCTGTTATGTTCCAGTGTTCTAATGAGATCTGTATAACCTCAGTTTGAGGTGAAAGTTTATCATTTTAAATTTACACAAATTACGGTGTAAAAAAGTGAGGAACAGTAGAAAATGTTACATTTTATTTACCTATTTTTAATTTTCTGGACAGGATCACGTCATTTGTGTCGTCCTGATAACAAACTTTTGATTAAAAGAGGCATGTAATTCTTTTTTACACTTAATTATAAAGTTTTATCTCTGGAAAACGGCTGTTACTATATCTAGAATCCATATCAGAGATGATCATTCAAATATTGCAGCTTTTTAAAGCACAGATTTTCCCAAATAAGTTTTATTCGTCATAACTTCCTTCAGTGATGTATCTCTTTGAGATGGGACAAAAAAAATGATTGGTTTTGAGCAACCGAATTACATTAATTCATGCAGTTTTGGTTTAAATGTAAATAAAAAATTTCCCGTTTTGTCACAGTTTACTGGATAAAATGATTTATATTTATTGTTGGGGACTTATCCTTTTTGTACTGACGCTTTGCTCTTATTAATGGCTTGGCTGTGTCTGCAGTATATTCTGTCTAAAAGCTGCTTAGTTTTTTGCTGTTTTTCCTTTTCTTTTGCCCCTCTTGCTACTCACAACCCCCATTGGTCTTTTGATTTCGCTGTCCTTTGCTGCTATTTTCAGCTAACCGGTTTCCTTTTTTTTCCATTTGTTTGTGTTTTTTTTCTTTTTGCTCTCTATTGTCTCTTTCTTCCTGCTCTCCTTTGGCCTGTTAAGCTGAGTCCACTGACAAAATGGCTAATGACCAAGGTAAACGCCCTCTTCATACTTTGTCACTGCTGACCGCACCTCATATTCCTTTTCTGAAGGAGCTCCATCTTCCGGGCTGAGGACAAGTTGCATTGCATGATTTAAGAAGTTGTTTGCACATACTTATTTTTTTTATTGTTTGGTTTATCTGAAGGAGTCTGTTGAAAATAAAATGTTCTCCTCTTGAATCAGCCTCAAATCTACCACCAAAGCCGTCAGGCAGCCATCCCCAACCAGATCCTGGAACTCCACTGGGTAAGTGTCCTCTGCCTTCTGCTCCATCATACAGAGCAACAACTAAAACCAACATCCTATATATATATTCATATGTGTTCTTTAACCCAGACCAGAAATGTCCAAATTATATTTTAAGTGGGAAATATTAATGTCAAATCCATTTTAATCCGGTTTTAAAACTAGGAAAACCTGTCTGGAGCAAGACAGATTTTCAACAAAACCATTATTACAGCTCTGATAGTAAAACAAAGAAATACAAATGAATAAGATTGTGCAGAGTGAGTGCAAAATATTTTCAATAAAAAAGTTCAAACAACTTCTTTAAAATTTTGTTCTGCTTTCAAATTTGGATCTGTGGACCAAAAACCTGCAAATACTAAAGTTGGAGTAGGTCACACATATTGCTCACACACACTTTTGCACCACGGGGCGGCCATGGTGCAAAGGTAGAGCAGTCGACCTCTGAGCGGGAGATTGCAGGTTCAGACCTGCCTTGTGTCCTTGGGACACTGAACCTCACATTGCCTCTGGTGGTTAAAGGTTGGCGCCAGTGTTCAGCAGCGGAGCCGCCGTCAGTGTGTGACTGTGTATAGCAAAGTAGTAAAGTGCTATAAAAGTAGTCTATAACTTCAGCCTCAGACAGGGCGGTATGTTAAAATATTGTCTGACATCTGACATCAAACTGTTGGGGACCACAGCTTTCAATTACTAGTCTTTGTAAATACTTTTTGTCTAATCCAGTTTGTTTTTCTATTAGGTGTTGGAAGTGGTGAAAATCACATCCTGGTTATCGTCATTGTCGTATCAGTCGGAGTCTTCATCATCGTGGTGGTGGTCGTGGTAGCTTTCCTGTGCACTCGTCGCACCACGTCCCACCAGAAGAAGTAAGGCATTCACCCAACCGTGTTTTTGCTGCTTGTTTTATGCTAAACGTGACTCAGCCACAGGTTGAGGTGAACTCACTGTTGACCCGTTGGCTTCGTGCTCCCTGCAGGAAACGAGCGGCCTCAAAGTCCACGAATGGCTCCCACAAGTACAAGGGAAACTCCAAGGACCTGAAGCCGCCTGATCTTTGGATTCACCACGAGAGGCTGGAACTGAAACCCACGGACAAGTCGCCAGACCCCAACCCGGTCATGACCGAGACGCCCATCCCCCGCACCTCCCAGGACATCACACCGGCTGACAGCAGCCTTGAGAGTAACCCCCACCTGCAGCAGAGGCGCAACTCCTACCGTGGTCAGTCTCTTGTTTTGGAAGTGAGCGTGCATGGCAGGCAGGAAATAGCATTTTGAGGGATTGTTCAAAGAAAGATAGGATTATGCTGGCAGGAAATGAGACTCATACAAGTCTGTTTCTGTCTGGAAGAGTCCTGGAGAGATTTTCACAATGTGTCTTTGTGTTACTACGTTTGAACTTCATGCAGATCATTCCATGCTTTTCATACATGGTGTACAACGCTCATTACATGTCATAATACTGGGAACACAAATGCTTCTTGATGAAGCATCTGTGACATTTGGAAACAATAACGAGAAGATCATAATGGATCAGTCAGAACCATTGACTTTATATGTGAACTAGACCGAGTGAGTGTGATGTCACCCATAGAAAATGACTTCCTCCCGTTCCAACCTAATGAAGTCAATACCGTCGCCATTTCTTCACCTTACAGACGTCGCCATGTTTAAACGAGAAAAAAAAAACGTCAGTAAGGAGTGATTGGTCTGAGTCAATAGTTCTTTGGCAACCATTCTAGCCAATCAGGAGTGAGCTTGTTGGAAGGGCACACCCCTACCATTTGAAAGAGTACTTGGGAGAATCTGTCGATCAATCACTTAGAATGATTGATGTGAGATCACATGCCTTTATTGAGGCATCTGATTGGCCCGTGTATAACTTGAACAATTTGCTCTACAGAAAAAATCATGAAAAATATGGATTATCAAGAACATGTTAAAAATGAGTATTAGCTGTTTGTTTCTCAATAGAACTCCGTGGGACCAGCGGATACTTCCTGTTTTTGACCTCACTCGGTCCAGTTCTCATATACAGTTAAGGGTCAGAACTGTTAAGTAGCAACCATCTCTGATTGGCTGGTTTCCACCAATCCTTTTAGGCCACGAGTCAGAGGACAGCATGTCTACTCTAGCAGGCCGACGAGGGATGAGGCCTAAAATGATGATGCCCTTTGATGCGCAGCCTCCTCAACGTAAGTGTGTGTGGTGTAAACTTAGAGCACAGAAATCCATTTCATGCTTTTCATAAAACGCTCAATTCTGTCTTTGTTTCATGAATTTGACATAAAACTTCACTGTTTTTTTGTGAGAAAGTTCTTTAGAAGAGAAGCGTCTGCGTCGTCATGGTTTTTCTGCAGCTGGTTAAACATCTCATCCTTGTTTGTTTGTGTATCCGTGTCCATTTCCATTCACAGCTGTGATTAGTGCTCATCCTATCCATTCGCTTGATAACCATCATCACCATTATCACATGGGCAGCCTGGCATCACCAACACGCAGCTACCTCTATCATCCGGGCAGTGGGCACTCACGCTCACACACCTGCGCTACCCCCAGCTCCCATTTAGACAGGGTGGACTCTACAGGTGAGATGGTGCCCCCTGCTGGACAAAGGAGAGAAATCTGCAAAAGAGACGCAGAGAGCACTGAGGTTTTATGGAGAAGCTGACATGAAAACATTAGATATTTGCTTATGTGTAAATGCACACATAGAAAGCGGGTTTAAGTATCTAAGTTTTTATTGTTAACAAAAAATGAAATGTGTTCTAAAACTTTTACATATTTAAATAAAAAATATATAAATTTACCAAAAATCTTACATTTATTTACCACAAATGGGTTGCAATAAACACATCTGCAATGCATAACAAAAGACATTTTCATTCATAGTATATGCAACTGATACAGTTGCAATACAGTTTATTATTAATATTATAACTAAAATAGGTCATTATCATTAATAATCCAAGTACTGCAGCTTATTGCACGACTGATGCCTCGTCTGTGTTCATCAGACAGTCCATACAAACATTTTTGTGTAGAGAGAGATTTTTCTGATTGATCTAAAAAGCATCTTAAAAGCTAAACTTCAGCATAATTCTATTAAAAAAAAGGCTTTTCAAAATTGCACCATGTTCATTCAGAAAAACGTTTTCAGTATTTTCCAATTCTGTCACTCATTTGTGAAGTGTGTACTCATTTACAACTATTTTGAGATGGATTTATCTGACTGGAATTTGTTTTTGCGATATTTACAAAGGATCCCTCAGATATTTTCACTCTCATTTGTGACATAGTGATCTGTGCTGTCAAAGGTTTTTATTTTAACTCGCGATTTTCCCCAATACCTTTGCAACTAGTACTTTACCATAAACATCTTTTCTTTTTTCTTTTTTTGTGGTGTAGAAAAGCTAAAGTACGGGTGTTATTTTGTTTTTATTAAATGACCTTTTTGAAGTTACACCATCAGAATAAAAGCGCTTATTTCATGTTTGATATTTAGTCCTATAGACAGACAGACAGATACTTTTTTTAAGCTTTTTAAGGACATAGTTTCTGTAGAGCGGCAATCGTTAATTAGTAATTCCCCTCTGAATTGTTGGTGGGACTGTTGGCTCGAAGCAGGAGCAAGCCCCCCACCACTTCCCATCACCCATCTGTTTTCACACTCCCCCACTGGCTTACAGACCCTCACACCCACAACCCAACATGAATGTATTAACTGTTCGGCTATCAAGCCATACAGTTTGGAATAGTTTCCCATTTTTAGGCTCCCCTAATGTTAGCGTGGGGCTGTAGGAGCTGTAGGAGGAGAGAGTTTTAACAAAGGGATGATGGGAAATGACCGCAGGCTTAAAGTTGTAGTTCTAAAAATAAAGGTTTTTTGATCAGAATTAATAGACCACTGGGAACGCTTTTAAAATACATCAAAGGATGATTTGAGTGGATTTTTGAAGTTAAACATTAACACAAATAAATTGTTGGATTAAAGATGACCTCAATGGTCAGTCACCAGGTTTTTCTTTCGATTTATTTGACTAAATCTTGACTGAGCATTTCCAAATCAGAAAGTTCTGTAGGATGAAATCAATAGTAAGTGGTGTTATATCCTGTAAACTCAACAATCCTGTGTCTTCTCTTCTCCAGAGTCGGTGAGGAACACCCCCAGCACAGAGCCCCTACCGCCCGCCACTGCCTCCTCTCAGGTCTCCTGCCCCTCTGAGATCCTGGCTGACCCCGAGGGCAGCTACCACGGCTCCTCCACCACAGACGAGGAGCCCAGCTACTCCAGCAACCTGCCCCCGCACCGCTTGGCCCACCCGCACGCTCACGCCCACCCACTCAAGAGCTTCGCTGTGCCTGCAATCCCGGTCTCCAGCCATCCATCCTACGAGTCTCCTGCTCTGCCGAGCACGCCCCTGCTCGCCCAGACCGGTGAGCTCCTTCAAAAGCTTCAGTAGGACCCTGCTGCAGTGCAGCACGACCATCCAAAACACAATAACAAACCGCAGTTTGACCCAAAGCTAACCTAAAGAATTTAGCCAAAATGAAAAGATTTGAATGATCATCCACTTACTGAAGACTTCCTGTCTGCATTTTTCTCCCTCAGGGCCTCCCACTCACCCCCATGTGGTGAAAACAGCTTCCATCGGAACACTAGGTAGGACACGAACGCCTATGATAGTCACCGTCCCCAACGCACCTCCTGAAGTGCCAGAAACCAGCAAGATGCTTGAGGATGTAGACAGCGTGAGTATAGCGCCCCACGCTGACAAAAGCACTAAAACACGCTTTTTTGGTTGGTTTGTTTTGTTTTCCTGACAGTAAATTTTGCCGTAAAGTTTTCCAGTTCACATCACACGTCCAAATTCATGTCAGGTTTTTTTTTTTTTTTCGAGGACTGGATTATACTTTTGTGCTACGTTCACACCAGGCTTGTTCAAGCGACCACTTTGGATAAAGAGTCTGTGTAAACCTGCGTTTGGGCTTCAAAACTCTTGCGGTTTCGTATCTCTACGACAGTTTTTAAGTCAATTTCTGGGCTCTACGTACAAAACGCGCCGCCATTGAAGTTGAACGTTGACTAATCAAGGACTCAGATTTGATATTGGCGTATGGGAAGCGTTTTTTCTTTTCAATTCGCAGAAAAACCAACAGTTTGAAAATTGACCATGAAGGAGAAATTAATAATTCAAGTTTGTGTCCCACTGGAATTATACGGAATAGAGCTGTGAAAGAAAAATCCTTGAAAAAGATTCACGAGATTTGACAACCGCGCTTTGACATTTCATGCCAAGCTTTTTCCAACTGTAGGTACATTCGCTTTTAGCGACAGTCAAGTGTGAACACCAGACGCTGAAATCACTTTCAAAAATGCCAGTTTGGTGCATTCTTGAACGTGCATCACGTGCCCAATGTAACAGTAGCATGACACTCAGCTGAACTTGTTGTAATCACATTTTCTGTTTGTTCTTTCTCTCCTTTTATTCTTTCCAACTTCATTCTCACCATTTTTCCGTGTCATTGTCGGCTGCTTCTTTTTTTTTGTGTAATTTTTGACGAATTGTTTTGAACCCATAACTGGAATGACGTTGAATGGCTGTTGATGACTCCCCTTTTTGTTTGGTTTTTGGGTTAATGCTTTGGTCTGCTGCTTCGTTGTTGTTCCCATAATGCTTCAGTTTCATTGACCAATCCCTGAGCTCGCTTCACCCCCACTCATGAAACTCCCCCTGTGAAGGAATCCCTTACTGACCCTCTCCTTCCTTTCCTCCTCTCCTTTCCTCTCCTGCCTTCCTTCCTTCCAGGTGCTTGCTTCCCTCCCCCCATGCCCCTCGCCTGCCCCCCGCAGTAACCCTGTTCCTCTCCCTCAGAGCTACGAGCCCGATGAGCTCACAGAGGAAATGGCTCACCTCGAAGGCCTGATGAAGGACCTGAACGCCATCACCACAGCCCCATGATCTCTGATGCAACGTGCAGGCTCAGACACACCTTCTCTGCCAGTCTCACACACACACACACACTCACACACACACACATACACAACTAAACCTTGCAGAGCCAGAGGCCAGTGGACTCCGAAACCGCTTGTTGCGCTCGTGGAAGCTCTCGCGTCCCCACTGCAGACAAAAGAAGCAAACCTCCAGACTGAAACTTTTGATTTCAACCCAACCCTTGCTCAGTCTCAGGAAGGAGATTGCCATGAGAGGGAAGGGAAGTGGGAAGCTTTACAGCATATGAAGAAACTTTTACATTTCGGTCGCCTTTAACCGGAAGATTGTGAATTTTTGTTTTTTTCTCAGCAAAAATTTGTACAGTTGGTGTTTGAGCTGAACACTCGCTTAAGACAAATGAGTCGGTGTCCAGACAAGAGGAGGAAGTCCAAAAATTGGCTGGTTTTGATGTTGGTGCTCGAGCAGCACAGTCAACACACAGTGTTTGTTTGATTAGTGTTTCCTTTGTGCATCTTGTGTATCTATCAGGCCATTTCAGTGAAGTGAACATTGGATTTAAGCCCCCCTTTACAATCCTACATTATAATTTTGTTTTTATTTTCGCCTTGTCCTCTTGTGTCATATATTTTGCCATGACTTTATATTGTTTTCTATTGTATTATTTTTTTTACACACATATCCTTATGAACGTGTACATATGTTTTATTTTTTATGCTGCCTCATGATTTTGACACATTTCCCATAGTTCCTTTTATTATTAATATTTTGTTTTTGTGAACGAAAGTGGGATTTCAAAAGAGCTCTGTTTTCATAGCCGCGAGGAGAGAAGCTTGATGCGATTCTAGAGAACATTCTTCTGTGGCATCCTCGTCCTCTTTGTACGCTCTTCAGCCTTTTGTGTATGTTGTGGGAGCTCCAGTTTGAAAGCCTTACCAACGTGTTTGTATGTCGGACCCTGCGCCGTACCGCCACGCTCCACCGTGGCAGCGTCTGCGGCCCCCTTCCCACGCCAGGATACCTTGGACTCAGGACGCCAACCCTTCCCCAACCTTTTCTGAAAGAACAAACAAATCAATCAGTCACAAGTTTTATATATATATAAAAAAAAGTTTGATTGTATATTTGGGAAAAAAATAAACAAATACACAGCATTTGATTGGTTTCAGGTATTTTTTCTGCTGAAAAATGAGGACATTTTGCCCCAGCAGAGCAGTGTTTGCCGTTTTTGTTCTTTTCCTTCAGATTTAGAAACCATAAACGCAAAAACGTTGGCCTTTTGAAGGAGACTCCCAGAATTCCCTTTGGTTTTTACATGAAAGGTTTGGATGAAGAAAAAATCAAGATACTCATTCTGTACACAAAATGTCTGCTGTAAAAAGAAAAATAAAGGTTCATCTGAGAAAATAGTTTTTCATGACCCTTTTACCCAAAGATCTTTGTCTTTAGCAATCATGGTCATTTGCTCCACGTTTGTGAATGCCATGTTTCTCATTAATGTATACATTGTCATGAATGTGAGTACAACTGTGTAAGAGATTTGAACGATGGAGACACACAAGGAAACACTTTTGTGGGGCAGATGAGTAGAATACAAATGGGAGCGAGAGCACCGGACTCCGATCGGGAAACGTCCTTTTCAGTTGTGAACAGTTGAACATTTATTGCACTTTTTCACAGTTTTTGGAAAGTAAATTTCTTACTTATCTCGTGTTTTAAATATCAAAAGCTGTGTGTGTAATGTAGTGTGCTAGGTAAGCAGCAGGCAGCTGGTCTTGTTATAATTGTTTTTATTTTTATTGCTTTGGAGATGATATGAATCCAGCAGCCCGGGTGTTTTACTCTGCAGTTCATGATGACGAATTCTGTTGTTCTGCTTGTTCATGTACAGAGCTTTCTTTGCTTTCTGTAGAAACAAAAACAAAATGTGGCTTTTTAAAAAAAAATGTTGAAAATGTTTTGGGGAAAAAAAGTTTTTTATTGGTGCTCCTATACATTGTGTATACAAACTATCATGAATACTAACAAAGTAAATGTTTCTGCTTGTCTTCTTTTCAAGTATGCTAATGATAGAAATAGCAAGAGGTAAAACCTAATGTCAAATTCACCAAAACACTTGTTTTAGTGAAACACTAAATTCTGTTTTTGCTAAAGTTAATGCAGCTAATTTGCAGTTTGTAGTCAAATTGCCCCCGTACTTAAGTCAGCTCAAAACGGGACTTTCTTTCCTACAAAATATGTCCGTTATAACCAACTTACTCAAAAAATTGACATCTTTCAGGGAAGTTAGTTAAAAAAAAAACGATTGTTTCCCATTGACGACAAAGAAATTTACAGAACATGACCACTTTTTTTTAATTTAACTAAAGGTAATTGAATACAGTTAATTGCTATCATAAACTTTTGTTGCAAAAGCAAAATTATCTTTAAGGCATTTTGACAAAATTATGAAAGTATTGTCAGATGGTTGCTGCAATGGGTTTATTTAACCCTTGTTCTATCCTATGGGGTCAAGATGACCATTGACGTGTTCTCCCTACCATGATAAAGTTGGAGAGGATTTAATGTAATCCACCAGTGAAGATCACAAATCATTGAAGAAAAAAGTTCAGCGTACTGTCTTGTGGGGTCCAGATGACCCAACTCCCAATGTTAAAGTGCCAAGAATAGCACAAGGGTTACACAACCAAAATCCATCCAAATTTTTGAACAAAAAAGTCTTTGCACTCCTGAAACAACTGGTTTCGAGGGTTCAGATTTGAGGAAATCTGTTGATTTTCAGATAACACACAAATTTGATTTGGAAATTTGGAAATGGTCTAAATTAAGTAATCAAAACAAGACAAAAGAAGTGAAACATCAAAAAAAAATATCTATACAGAGATGTCAAACGTAGTCAATATTGATTGGAAAAAAAAAAACGTGCATACATCCACATACCCTTGCATCATTATCATTATAACTACTTGAACTTATAATTACTTTTAATCATAAATACACATATTAGCACTTATGCAGTATAGGATACATTTCAACTATTAGATATTACGTTTTTCAAAAAGAGTCTAATTATTTGCTAGAAAGGGAGTGGGAGGAAGCAAACTTATATATTCCCAGCCCTATTATGCTTTATTTAACGTTTTATTTATTTTGAACATTTTTATCATCTGAAGATGTATTTATAGTTTATCAACACAAGTTCAGATCATTTAAAAAATTATCAAGTTTTATAAGATAAATAAAGTTGAAATACATATTAATTACAGAATTTCTTTTTCAGAAATCATGATTTAACATCACAGATCAAGTATCAAAATTATGTACATGTTGTTTGTCTTTAGAAAAGTCTTGGCCTTCAAGCCAAAAGACCACCTGTTGTTTTATATCATGGACATTATTCCTTTTCAATGCAGCTGTATTGAAAACAGATACACAATCTATCTTTTGGTTTGAGACTATCAGCAAAAATAACACAAATTTGGATATTGAAACTATAATTAAATTAAACAGAAATATTTTCCCATAATCACACAGGCATTTAACCCTTGTGCTATCTTAGATGACCCCACCCTTACATTGACGTGTTCTCCCTACCATGACATAGGTGGATAAAGGTGGAAAGATTTCATGTAATCCATGGACACCAGTGAAGATCACAAATCATTGAAGAAAAAGGTTCAGAGCACTGTCTAGTCTAGTGGGTCTAGATGACCCCACTCCCAATGGTTAAGTGCCTAGGATAGCACAAGGGTTACAGGAATGACAAGAAGGGCAGAACAGCATTGGCGGAAAACAAAACTCACAGTACATCACCAAATTTTTAGAAACACACTAATGCATTACAATAACTCCAGTAAAAAGGCAAGACAAGGCTGTTTCTCAAAGTTCATTGCAGAAAATCAGTCAAAGCCAAAAAAACCTCTTTGCCACAATTGACAAAATAATAAAACCAATCTCTGGCCCACCCTCCGCCTTTAGCAGTAAAACCTGTGAGGAGTTTGCAGTCCACTTTACCACTAAGATAGATGACATTAGATCATCTATCTTACTGTGGAGGGATCAACAATCCCTTGTTGACCTTTCCACTGCCTGTCCTATCAATGAGAGAACACTCAATATTTTTGTCGAGCATGTCCCAAATGAATACCAAAACTTGTTCTCTTGATCCCATCCCCACTTCACTTTTTAAGTCAGTTTTCACATCCTGTGAGGAAGGGCTACTAAACATCTTGAACTGCTCTCTTCAGACTGGAGTCTTCCCTGCATCCCTAAAGACTGCTCTGATGAGACCCATTCTGAAGAAGAGTTGTTTAGATGTGTCCAATTTAAAAAACTACCGGCCGGTATCCAACCTGTCATTTTTAAGCAAAATTTTAGAAAAGCTTGTTTTTACTCAACTGAATGATTTTATTAATGAAAATAACATTTGAGAAAAGTTTCAGTCTGGTTTTAGACCTCACCACTCAACAGAGATGGCACTTGTCAGGGTCTTAAATGATCTCAGGTCCAATGCTGACATGAAGAAAGAATCTGTTTTAGTCTTACTGGACCTGAGTGCAGCCTTTGACACAGTTAATCACTCTATCCTTTTAAACCGACTTCACAACAAGTTTGGAATTACTGGGACAGCTTGTAATTGGTTTAAATCCTAACTCACAGATAGAGATTTTATTTATAATTTAAATTATTTTTCATCTGAAAGGAACAAACTGACATGTGGGGTGCCTCAAGGCTCCATCCTGGGTCCTACACTTTTTAATCTTTACATGCTTCCGCTTGGTGATGGAGACACGGCATTAACTTTCATAGCTATGCTGATGACACTCAACTGTATATAGCTGTGTCTCCTGATGACACTGGACCCGTGGACAGCCTTTTAACCCTTGTGCTTTCCTAGGCACTTTAACATTGGGAGTTGGGTCATCTAGACCCACTAGACAGTGTTCTGAACCTTTTTTCTTCAATGATTTGTGATCTTCACTGGTGTCCATGGATTACATGAAATCTTTCCACCTTTATCCACCTTTGTCATGGTAGGGAGAACACGTCAATGTAAGGGTGGGGTCATCTAAGACAGCACAAGGGTTACATTGTATTTTAGATATTAAAATATGGATGGGAGAGAACTTTTTGCAGCTCAACCAATGCAAAACTGAAGTCTTGGTAATCGGTTCTGAAGCTGAGAGAGATGACGTCCAATTTTATCTGTCAACCAAATTTATGACCATGTGTGATAGAGTAAGGAACCTTGGTGTGATTCTAGATGCAGATCTGAGCTTTGACCAACATGTGAACCAAGTAACTAAAACTGAATTTTACCATCTGAGGAATATCGCCCGAGTGAGACCCTTTCTCTTTAGAGCCAGTGCTGAAATCTTAATTCATGCTTTTAGTATATCAAGATTAGATTACTGTAGTGCCCTCCTTTCTGGGGTAAAGAAAACCCCTCTTAATCGCCTGCAGCTAGTCCAGAACTCTGCTGCTCGCCTTTTGACGAGAACCAGTAAGAAGGAGCACATTACACCAATCTGAAAAACCTCTGCACTGGCTCCCTGTCAGCTTCAGGATTGATTTTAAGATTCTTGTAACCCTTGTGCTATCCTAGGCACTTTAACATTGGGAGTTGGGTCATGTAGACCCACTAGACAGTGCGCTTAACCTTATTTCTTCAATGATTTTGATCTTCACTGGTGTCCATGGATTACATGAAATCCTCTTCACCTGTATCCACCTTTGTCATGGTAGGGAGAACACGTCAAAGTAAGGGTGGGGTCATCTAAGATAGCACAAGGGTTAATAGTTTACAAGAATGTTCATGGTATTGGTCCTTCTTTTACATCAGATTTGCTTTTAACTTATGAACCACCTAGAGCCCTTAGATCATCAGGTGCAGGCCTGCTAAAGGTCCCCTAGGGTCAGGACAAAAAACCACGGCGAGGCCTCATTTACATACTACGGGCCTGGTTTGTGGAACAGCCTGCCTGATGATGTGAGGACCCTCATCCACTGTCGAGTTTTTTAAAAAGAAATTAACGAACCATCTATTTAATTCAGCTTTTAATTAGATCTCCTATGGGGGGTCTAAAATTTATAAAATGTTATATTTTATGATATTTTAATACATTTTTATTTGTTTAATGTGTGTTTTTTATTATTATTATTATTATTATTTTAATTTATTTATTTTTTGTATTAACATCTTACCATATTCTTTTTATATTTCAGGTGTTTTAGACTTTTTATGCATTAACTTATTTTAATTTTTTATATTTTAGCTGTTTTTATATTTTAACCTTTCTATTTATCACTTTAACATTTTAAACGGTTTACGAGTGTTTCCCACCCTTGGCTGGGGTGTTTGTGTCTATGCTGACACGCAGGCCAACCGGAGGACAGATCAGACGGCACCTTCATGGTTCTCTCTTCTTAAGGTTTTCATTTTTCTTCTTCTTAAGTCATGTCTCTTTTTACTTGTCCTTGTTTTGTTATTTTATTATGAGGGGCTTATTTATTTACTTTTTGCATTGGTGTTTTTGCATCCTTGTTTGTTTTTATGTACAGCACCTTGAGCTATTTCTTTAAATGAAAGAAAGAAATGTAATTATTTTTAATTTGAATTTAAAAGTGTTTAACCACTGTGTCAAAAGCAACAGACGATGTAATGCATCCCCTCAGCCAGCAGGTGTCGCTACAGCCCCTGCTCGTTCTTTGACTCGCCTTTTCCGGTCGAGGCGTCAGTCGCTCCCACAACACAGAATATGGCGACTAGCTCGGATCGAAATCCGCCTCCTTTCCCCGCTACAGATGTGTCAAAACCCGGACTGTCTGACCTGCTTGACGGGGACAGCGACGAAGGCGATGACATTTTTGTCAGTAATGTAAGTTTCCGGCCGTGACTCTTCATCTTCACGCGTGGCTTATCTGTTTACAGCCTAGAACTAAGAAAGAAGTCAGTCTCTCTCTCCTCCTCCTGGTCCAGCTTTTTCTGCCACTGGGAAAAAAATAACAGTCAGCCTCTGACAAAAAGTCGATAAATGTGTGATTATAAGGCTTTCAAAAACAGGTTAAAGTAGTTTAAACTTTACATTTGGGGGGGGAAATTAAGTAGCTTTCCTATGAGCCCTTAGGCCTGCTCGGATGTTTAACCTATTGGGTTTCTTTTTTCTTCCTGTCACTTGAACTCATCACGACTTTATTTAGTGTTATCCTAACAGATCGACTTTTAAAACTCTACCCAGCCACCATCATAGCCCTGCCTTATCATTCAGACAATCACTGGCTTCTTGTTGCTCACTAAAACAAACAAATGTTGTGTTTTGTTTAGAGGACCAGTCCACTCTTTGTGAGTCGAGGAGTCTCCCAGCCGGAGCGGGTCCGTGAAGAGCCTGCAGACCTGTTCAGCCAGGAGGAGGCCGGAACCGACACTGCCAGGTCAAACGGAGTCAACTCTGATGACGACAATGACCTGTTTGCGGGTAGGAAGAGCTACTATCTCCTAACGTTATAGGCATGTGCGACCACTTCAACACAAGCAGAGGGTTGATGTCTGTGTTTACCGTCTCACTGGAAACCTGGCAAAAGTTACCTGGTTCCTGTTTAAGTCCCACTCCGACCATCTTTTGATCAACTGTCAGTGTTCCTAGAGGTCTTTTAATTATAATTATAACATTTTTAGAAAGGAAAAAAAAAAAGTTGTTTTCCAGGCTCTGAGTTATGAGCGCAATGGTAAGCCTTCCCTCATTCCCCGTCATCCCTTTGTTTACACGCTCTTCCACAAGTTTACGCCCCTCACAACCCCAACCTAACATTAGCAGTGCAACAAATGGCAATATTGGCGCTATGCAGTCGTCCAGGAAAACAGGAATCTAGTCGTCTACAAGTGGATGGATGGGAATGGAGCAGAGCGGGGAGCTTGTGTCCCTCAGATTGTACCTTTTATGCCACAGCTCCAGGCTTTTTCAAACAGCATTTTTTTGATTCGAATAAATAAATACTCAACAATTTTAATCTGAATTTTCTACGTATATGTCCTCCATCTTCAGAAAAATGCCACAAGAACATGTTAAAAATACCAAAACACAATTTTCACTGAAGGGGTCTTTAAAGACACCACTACAATGCCCTTCTAGTGGTTTTAGCAGGAAATAACCTCTGAAGGGCAGCAGGATGTTAGTGGAAAAATAACGACCATATGAGCCAATATTTAACAAAAAAAAATAGCATACAAGTCACTCCTGTGTATACGTTTCACCCCTGGCAAAACTACGTCAAAAAACTGTGACTTATACTCTTAAAAAAATCTAAAGACGATCGGCGTTGGTCATTAAGTCAGAAAATGTGGAAACACAGCACATCACCGAAACAATACGGCCATTTCAATTTGTTCTACACCTGGCTCTCCATTAACTCTCCTCAATACCTGAAACCTGGACTAATGCACCTCATTATGACGGATGACTGGTTTGCAAAAGTTTTGGAGGAAAGATGAAAACAATCTCAGCTCCTTTTCTTTGAATGATGTGTTCGTGCTTCTTCTGCTTCAGAGGCACAATCAGACCTCGACACAAACACCTCCAGCAGCGCCGTGCAGCCACATATCTCCTCTTCCTCTGGTCCTCGGCCCGCCTCCTCGTTCCAGCAGAACCCCGCCGCTATGCAGCACACCTCCTTGGAGCAGGTAAAAGCCCACAGCTGAGCCTAGCCCCCCTTCCCTAAAATTACATCAGCTGCCATGTGTCTATATTTTGGAAAGAACTAAAGCTGCCTTCTTTTATTTATTTGCAGTTAGAGGAAGAAGAGGCCAAGGACAGCTTCGATGTGGACGTTGCTGTCACAAACCCGGAGAAAGTCGGTCAGTTTAACTGTCCTACGGCTGTGTGGGACGAGCAGTTTAGGCAAAGTTCTGGTTCATTTTAAAACCCACTCAGATCATCTTATGATTTATTTTGAAGCATTCCCAGTTGTCTTTTATGATCATGCTGTTTTTAGGCAGCATTTTAAAAACTTGCGTCGTTTTGTGGGACATGAGCGGCAGGAGTTCATCAGACATTTGCATCAGAGTTGTGGACGCGACTGTTGGCGTGGAGCAACCTCACCTCCCCTTCCCCCTCCCCATTTCCTAGAGGTTACCGTCTACACGCCATACCGCCTGTGGCCCATCCATCGTATTTTATAGGATCTTTTTTCAAACATTTGCTCCTGAGTCACAAAGAAATACTCTATATGTGTCCTTCTTCAGAGAATGCCACATATGCAACATTGGAAAAACATATGAACATATGGAAAACACCCAAAACGTGTTGTTTTTTTTGTCAGAGTGAGTCTTTAAGTAACCAGAATGCTTCCTAAGTCAGGCTTCAACTCTAATGTCTACTCTGGGTCTTTTGTCCTCTTAGGTGATGGGATGAACGCGTACGTGGCCTACAAAGTCTTCACCAGAGTCAGTGCTTTAACTGTCCAAAATGTTTGTGTTTAGACCTTTTCTGGTTTTGTGCTCATCTTTTTTCCTTGTGTCTCTCTAGTCTTCCTTGCCCCTGTTCAAAAGCAAAGCCTTTTCTGTGAGGAGGCGTTTCAGCGACTTCCTGGGTCTGTATGAAAAGCTGTCGGCCAAACAGACGCTCCACGGCTGCATCATCCCTCCCCCGCCAGAGAAAAGTGTCGTAGGTGTGAACTGGAGTTTTTTCCCCACTTTCCTTTATGTGTGTATTTGGTCATCAGCTGTTTTTTTTCTCTCTTCCTCTTTATGAGCAGGAATGACTAAAGTGAAAGTGGGAATGGACGACCCGTCGTCTGTGGAGTTTGTGGAGCGAAGAAGAGCAGCTCTAGAGAGGTAATGTTACAGTTTCAGCCATGGTGAAGAGTCTGTGTTTCTGCTGGACCTTGTTTCTCGCTGATCCCTGACCACATCTTCAAAAATAAATGAATAAAGACTTGTCGCTTTCTATGCTTTTTGTTGATGTCTGAGGAAATCAAACATTCCCATCCCACAGTAGGTTGGAATAATCTAAAAGAAAAAGCCATCTTTGCCTCTTTAGTTACAATGTACTTAGGATGATGCTGTGCAGAAAAAGGCTTCTATGCATGAAGAGATGCCATGAATAATGTCACCAACGTCTTGACAACAAACATACTGTTTTATTTCATTTGGATCAAAGAAGAAACTTCCCTCATATGCTTTAGGAAGAAAAATATCAAGACTGACTCTTATTTTGGCACCAGCATTCCAAAGTAACAAACCAGAATTTCTGAATAAAATACTTTCTACTTTCATTGAAAACTGCCTAAATAACATGTTAAAGAGCCAATCTAGCCATAATTGTGTTTTACATGTTCTTTTGGCATTTTCTCATGATCGAGGACATATATAAAGAGCATTAAGCTTACAACTGCATTTCTAAGTATTTCTTTATTTCTGGATAGCTCCATTATTGCTCGCCATTTTTGTTGCACCGCTAATGTGGCCACAGTAGAAATGTATATTCTCACCATCACCTGCACTGCCTTGCAGCAACTGGATCTTAAAAGAGGATTTTGCATTGATTTTACTGTTGAAATGTCATCATTTTTAAGCAATAATCTTTGTGTTTGAATACACTTTTGATTTATAATTGTAAATGTTGGGCTGTAACTTTAGAATTAGCAAAAAATACCCCTTCTTTTTCTTTTTTTAAAGGAGGACAGTGATGTTTGTATTTATTTTCACTGCTTTTCCTGCCTCTGCTGTGATGAATGCAGGTATCTGCAGAGAGTGGTTTCTCATCCGTCTTTGGTGCAGGACCCAGACGTCCGGGAATTCTTGGAAAAAGACGATGTGAGGACGAGCAATAAATGAGTTATGAAATTCTGAACGCATATTTTAGAGAAGAACGAAGATCCAATCGGGGTCTGTCCGTTTCTTCCTTTTGTACTTGTAACTTTCAGCTCCCCAGAGCGGTGAACACCCAGACTCTCAGTGGAGCGGGGTTTCTTAAAATGATCAACAGAGCGTCTGATGCGGTCAACAAGATGACCATCAAGATGAATGAATCCGACACTGTAAGTGGATACAGGATGGATAGCTTAGCTGGAAGTTCTGAACTGGGTTCTGTCGGGGTGTCAGGGTCAGGATCGGCACCTCGAAGATGGTGGATGTTTGTGTCTCCCCTCAGTGGTTTGAGGACAAGCTGCAGGAGGTTGAAGCTGAGGAGCAGCAGCTGAGGAAGCTTCATTCTGTGGTGGACTCCCTCGTCAATCATCGGAAAGGTATCGGAATTCTCTTCCGTTTTTCACTCAAATTCATTCATCCTGTAGGGTAACAAAGGAATCTGTGAAACAAACAATGAAAAGATGTTTCCGGGTTCCTCTCTACCAACTTCAGAGTTGTGTGGAAACACGGCAATATTTGCCAAAAGCATGGCTATGCTGGGCAACTCGGAGGACAACACTGCGCTGTCGCGGGCCCTCTCCCAGCTGGCAGAGGTGGAGGACAAGATGGAGCAGCTGCATCAGGAGCAGGCGGCCAGTGACTTCTTCATCCTTGCAGAGCTGCTTGCTGACTACATCCGCTTACTGGGTGCTGTGCGGGTAAGCTGAGCGCTGAGAAGAGTCGTAAACAATGTCAGGAAGAGTTTAAAGGTCGACTTTGACCTTAAACCATATGCAAAACTAATCCAACAAAGAAAACATCTGGAATATTAAATGTTGTCTTTTAAAGACACACTGATGAAAATTGTCTTTTTTTCCATGTTTTTAAAGTTTTTTTGTGGCATTTTCTTATGATGGACATATATAAATAAAATTAAGCTTAAAATTGCTTTTCTCACCATTTCTTAATTCCGATCGCTGTGAATCAAGAGCTGACGCAAAAATGCTGTTTGAAAAATATTTTTTTTACCTAGAAACTACAATCAGTAGGCTAGAAAGCTCCCTGCTCTTTTCTAATCTACATCTGGTAGTTCAAAGTGATTGTTAACAGTGAGACTGTTGTATTTGTCCTGAAACGTGCGTCTCCCACAGGGTTGTTTAGACCAGCGCATGCGGGCGTGGCAGCGATGGCAAGAAGCTCAGAGCACGCTTCAAAAGAAGAGGGAGACCGAGGCCAAACTGCTGTGGGCCAACAAACCCGACAAACTGCAGCAGGCCAAAGACGAGATCACAGAGGTAACTTACGCACCGGTACGCACTGAGACATCTGCTCTAACGTCTCCTTATTAACATGTTCCAATTCTTAACCAAACTTTATGAGTGAAATCCATAAAGTTGTTTTAAAAAGAGCAAAAGTAGTGCCAAGAAAAGTTGTTTGAGAATAGTCCAATTTTTCTACTCTCTCTTACACAACATAAGTTTCCATTTTTGCTATGTAGAATATTATTTTTAAATGAACTTAAAAGGCAAACGAACATTCTCCCCTTTCACAAAATATGTAATGAAAGGTTCCGATCACATGAAGAATTCTATTTAGATCTTACTTTACATTTTTACAAGGATTTTGATCTCTAAAGATGGATTTTGAAAATTGTAGAGTCACACTGAAGGAATCAAAACTGTGAATTCACACCTGTGGAATTCTATGCATAACAAAAAACTGTGAAACAACTGAAATATGTCATATTGTAGGTTCTTAAAAGTAGCCACCTTTTGTCTTGATTACTGCTTTGCATACTCTTGGCATTCTCTTGATGAGCTTCAAGAGGTAGTCACCTGAAATGGTCTTCCAACATTCTTGAAGGAGTTTCCAGAGATGCTTAGCACTTGTTGGCCCTTTTGTCTTCACTGCGGTCCAACTCACCCCAAACCATCTGGATTGGGTTCAGGTCCGGTGACTGTGGAGGCCAGGTCATCTGGCGCAGAACCCCATCACTCTCCTTCTTGGTCAAATAGCCCTTACACAGCCTTGAGGTGTGCTTGGGTCATTGTCCTGTTGAAAAATAAATGAGTCCAACTAAACGCAAACCGGATGGAATAGCATGCTGCTGCAAGATGCTGTGGTAGCCATGCTGGTTCAGTATGCCTTCAATTTTGAATAAATCCCCAACAGTTTCACCAGCAAAGCACCCCCACACCATCACACCTCCTCCTCCATGCTTCAGGGTGAGAACCAGGCATGTAGAGTCCATCCGTTCACCTTTTCTGTGTCGCACAAAGACACGGTGGTTGGAACCAAAAATCTCCAATTTGGACTCATCAGACCAAAGCACAGATTTCTACTGGTCTGATGTCCATTCCTTGTGTTCTATAGCCCAAACAAGTCTCTTCTGCTTGTTGCCTTTCTTTAGCAGTGGTTTCCTAGCAGATGTTCTACCATGAAGACCTGATTCACACAGTCTCCTTTTACCAGTTGTTGTAGAGATGTGTCTGCTGCTAGACCAGGGGGGTATTCCAGAAAGCAGGTTATGCTAGCTCCCACGGTAAGTTTGAGGCTAAAGAAGTGTACAACCACCGCTTTCGGTTCCAAAAACAGAAGTATGTTTCAGGGTATGCTTAGTTCCCCTGGCAACTCATGCTCTGAACATAACCTGGTCCGGAGCAGGTTTAGTTGAAGCTTAGTTTGTTTTCAGAGAGGTGAAGCACCATGGCGTGTCCATTTGAAGATGATTTAGTGGATGAAGAAGCTCAGATAATACTTTTTCCACCATGAGAGGGTGATAAGACCACATATGGATGTTGGAAAGATGAACCTTTTTACTTTGATCTAACTTAATTATTTGCTTTAGTTAAGACAAATCAAATATTTTTTGTTAAGTCAGCTAAAAATAACATGTAATTATCAGACATTTATTTTACTTTCATTTAAATTAATTCAATTTAGTAGGTGTAACTTTGGTGCCACTGTTAGATCGGCACCGCAAGGAATTGTGGGATACCATCCCCTTTGCTTGTCTGGACGGATTTGGGTTTAAGTGTGGGTTTTTTGACCAAATGTGTTTAGTTGTTTAGCTGTTTTACTGTGTTCTGCCGAGTTATTTGTACTGTTATATTTAATTTTTTCTGCACCATGAGTGAGAGGGAGGGAGAGGATGATGAGTTTATATAGCACCCCTACTGTCTAGTGCTGTAATGATAAATTCAGAGATATGGTTTATGGTTACATGATTCAAATCCGTTTTGTTTCATTCATTTTATTGTTATAAAAATGAGTATATCTGCAGGCTCAAATTTAGACATACGAGAGTTCAAGAATTACAATAAATTAAGATGGAATAACTTTAATTGAATTGGAGTAATATTACATTTAGTTACATAAATATGTAAATTTGAGTTGTAAAAAGATATTGAGTTAGATAGACGTAAGAAATTAGGTTGAATAAATTTAACTCAATTACTTGTTACCAATTGAATGAATTTAAGTTGGATAAGTTATATACTTATACTTATATGCATCACAATGAAAATAAGATCAGAAACTCGTGTGTTTACTTTGTCTGTTCTTTTTTCCAAGCAAAAACTCTTTCTTTTGCTGATGCAGCCATATTACTTTTTTGATGGGCGTATAATCTTCATACGCCGTAATTAAAATCTCAGACTCCGTATGACTGAAGTACAGCGCTCTTTTTTTCTCCATGCGTTTCCATGGTGACTCCGGAAATCGCCGATCTATTGAGAATGTCTTTATGTACCTGCTGTGCATGTCCATTAACCCAGGGTTCCCAAGTCGAGCGTAATTACGCCAACTCATATCCGGTCTTTTGGAACCGACATACCCAGAGTAAGCAAGTTCAGGCGGATTTCAGCCAGAGTTCAGGGTTAAAGTCAGGCTAGTTTAAACATGCTTCCTGGAATACCCCCCTGCTCTCTAATCTGAGCTGCTGTTAACCTGCCATTTCTGAGGCTGGTGACTCGGATGAACTTATCCTCCACAGCAGAGGTGACTCTTGGTCTTCCTTTCCTGGGGTGGTCCAGATGTGAGCCAGTTTCTTTGTAGCGCTTGATGGTTTCTGTGACTGCACTTGGGGACACTTTCAAAGTTTTCCCAATTTTTCCGACTAACTGGCCTTCATTTCTTAAAGTAATGATGGCCACTCATTTTTCTGTACTTAACATGCTTTTTTCTTGCCATAATAAAAATTCAGTAGGACTATCGGCTGTGTGTCCACCTGACTTCTGCACAAAACAACTGATGGTCCCAACCCCATATATAAGGCAATAAATCACACTTTTAAACTTGACAGGGCAGACCTGTGAAGTAAAAACATTTCAGGTGACTACCTCTTGAAGCTCATCAAGAGAATGCCAAGAGTGTGCAAAGCAGGAATCAAATCAAAAGGTGGTTACTATGAATAACCTACAATATGACATATTTCAGTTGTTTCACACTTTTTTGTTATTTATATAATTCCACATGTGTGAATTCACAGTTTTAATGCCTTCAGTGTGAATCAACAATTTTCATGGTCATGAAAATAAAGAAAACTCTTGATTTGATTTTGATTTTATTGATTTATTTCAAGCATCGTAGTCAAAGCAATAAAGAATTTACACATATTTATCAAACTCATTACAGAAATGATGAAATGCATAGATTAAAAAGACAGAAAACAAAACAAAAACGTCACTTAAATCACATTTGCTTAATTAAATACTGTGATCATTAAATAAAGTATAAGTAGAGTTTGATTTATTGCTGGAAAAGGAGTGGGAAGAAGCAAGCTTATATAATCCCACCCCAACTGAGTTCATTCATTTGATAGTTTTACATTGTTTTTAAATCCGGTTCTGATCAGATAGATTATCTTCAAGTAACATAATCCAATGCCTAGTAATGATTTATGATCTTCAGAAAACATTCATTCATGATTGCAGAATACAGTAACAGTACCGATATGTAATAATAATTATCATTAAAACACATGATAACATTAAACCAGAAATCATTGCTACACATTGCAGACCAAGTAAACAAAATCAATAGCTTATTGATTGTAATTTAAACATTTCAGTAATCATTATTTCACATTACAATGTAACACTCAGTGGTTGTAATTAAAAGAGCTTTGATTATTTCACCACAATCAAGTTCACACATGGATTTGGAATTATTCAAACACCTGTTGATCCTTAAATCTTCTTATCTTCATATCCTGAAATAAGAGTTTATTTATACATTTTCTTGAATATTTGAACATTTTTTGAGCTCATCACTTAAACCGTTCCAAAGTTTAGTGCCACACACCGACACACTCTTTGAATGAGAAGGTGTGTCCAAACTTTTGGTCTGTACTGTATATATTAGAGCTGTGACGGGGTGGGATTTTTGATCACCGTGGTGATGAAGCAGCAAGAGTTGCGGTGTCGGGATTCTTGCAACGGTGGTTGGAATTCACAGAAATGCCAACCATATGAAAACTGATCATCGACGAGAAATTACTAATTCCAATTTGTGTCCAGCTGGAATTCTATGACACCAAGACTTTCATTCATCGGAATAGAGCATTGAAAGAAAAAGTCTGAAGCGAGATTAACCGGATTTACACCACTTCGACATTTGGCATCACGCCTCTTCCAACCGCAGATGGTGAACATGCGCTAGTAAACACTAGAAAAAGGGGAAAAAAAGAAGACGCCCCTCCCTGTTAGCTCAGTGTGAACACCATGGGCTATGCGTGTTCGAGAACCTCCGTTTAGCTCGTTCTTGAACATGCGTCACATGCCTGATGTGAATGTAGCATGATATTTTAATGGCTTTCAAAAGCTGAATTGTTTTTGATGTTAAAGCATATTTTTAATTCAAAAATGTACACAGAGAAATGTAACAATGTAATGCTCCTCCCTCATTTCCACAGTGGGAGACGAAGGTCACACAGTACGAGCGAGACTTTGACAGGATCGGAATGACCGTGCGTAAGGAGTTCCTCAGATTTGAGGTACGTCCAAAGATCTGTCTCCACTTTATTTTCCTACACCCAGTTTTGGTGAAACACTTGCTGTATAAAGAAAAGAAAAAACATCTTAAAGTACCGCTCTGATCACTTTTCTTTTCTCTATTGTCAAAGCGTTCCCAGCGGTCTTTTAGACAAAAAATGTTCAAACTTGTGTTGTTTTCTAGGACAGTTTCTACAGAGTGGCAGGAGTTCATTAGACATTCGCATCAGAGTTGTGGGTGGGACTTTTGGCGCGGAGCAACCCTCCTCCATGCCCTCCCCATCCCCCTCCCCCTCACTGTGGCTGAGAGCTCTCTGCTTGTGTGCTCTTCCACTAAGCCTCTCAAATCCCCAACATTCGCGGTGCAACAAAAATGGCGAGCAATGTTGGAGCTATCCAACCGTACAGTTTAGAGCCAGATACCAGCTCAGACGAGGAAAACGTTAATGGATCTAGTCATCTAACATCAGAATGGAGCGGATTGGGGAGCTTGTGGCCCGCCCATAGTAGCTCCTGATTCATAACAACTTGATGAAAGACATACGCAGATGTCAGTTTACGTTAAGATTCATCAGCAAAATGCCACAATAACATTTTAAAAAACCCATTTTTATGGGAGTAGGTTTGAACCGAGTTCAAAGGCTCCTAATGTTCCTGATGTTCGATGCTATGATTTGAGTTATGATCCTCCTTCTTTTACAACATCTGCTGTCTCTTTACTCCTTTACTTGTTAAAGATTTTTAGCCAAAAAACAAACGCTCCATCAGTTTTTCTTTTGCTAATAAAGGGTCACTTTTCTTTGCAGAAAGACAAAGCGAAGGACTTCAAGAGCCAGATAATCAAATACTTGGAGGCGATGATGAAGTCTCAACAGCGGGTAACCACTTTAGATCAGCTCAATGTGATGCTCCTGTCATTCCAGTATCTGTGATTCCTCATTATGTCTCTTTTTTTCCTTCTTCCCTTCAGTTTATAAAGTTTTGGGAGGCGTTCCTGCCTGAGGCGAAGGCGATAGCTTAACGAAGGAGATGGTCCCTTTTGAAGCGCTTTTTGAACACTTCGCTAGGAGCTGAGAGGACAATGTAGAAACACACAAGAAAACTTTCATCCTTTTATTGCCTCCTAACTTTGTATTGTCTTCTTGTACAGAACTTTTGATAATAAGCTGTCACTCTGGTTCGGACACCTTTGACCTTTTTGACACTCAATTTAAAGACTATTTCATGAGATTAACTTGAGCACATAGTGTGTTAAACTCACAGTCATGTCATTGTGGTATTAATGTTTGTTACTTGAAGCAGTGTATGGATGTCTAACGATGAAGGTCGCAGTTTTTTACACGGGGGCCGTCACTCCACTAATGCTACGTACACACCAGGAATGTCCCACACGGTCAAGAACAGGCTAAATGCGCATTTAACATGCAGTGTTCACACACCACCCAACACTCACGCATGTGCTTGCAGTTGGAAGAGGCTTAGTGGGAAATGTTGAGGCGGTGCAAATACCAGACTTTTTCTTCCACAGCTCTATTCCGATAAATGTAAGACTTGGGGTCATACAAAACCCAATTATTAATTACTCCTCCAATCAAATTTTAAATGGTTGGTACTTACTTGAATTACCAAAACCTACCAAATCCTACTCCCTGATTGGTTAAAGTTCAAGCGGTTTTATTTTCAATACGTGTTGAATGGCTGCACGTTTTGTACGTAGAGCCCGAAGATGTTTTTAAAAATGTATGTAGCTCCGCGAGAGTTTTGAACACAGAAGCCCTAAACACGCATTTCCACACATTTGCACAGACTTTTCATTGGAAGTGGTCGCTTGAACAACGTATGTTACCGACTCTGGTGTGAACGTAGCTCAGCAGGTGTAGTTGATGGATGCATGTCAGGAGATGGTGTGATGTTCCAACCTGAAAAAACTTTCTTTGTATGACTTTTGACGCCACTAAAAAATGTGATGAACCTTCAGAAGGTGATTTTCCAGTCTATTGTAGTTTACTCAGGCTGTTTCCTTGACAAAGATCTCCTGAAAGTGCAGAACGAAGGTCAGATTGTGATATAAGTTGATGTGTCAGGTTGCAGTGAGTCACTAATCTTTTTCTTTTTTTTTCTGTTATGGCATATTTACAAGTATCGCAATTATAGTATTATAAGTTGTGTTTTTTGTGTCCAGAATATAACTTGAATCCTGCAGAGATCCTGGACATGGATGCATGTACAGACACTGTTGGACTTATGAACTTTTTGATAAGTTTAATGTAGACATGAAGAAGCAGAAAGTGTTGTGCTCCCTTAACTTTTTTTTTTCCTAACCAGCTTTGTACGTGTAGTTTTGTCGTGTCATCTCAATGTGAGAATGTACTTTATTTTTGTAACCACTTTGCATTAGAAAAACATTTTCAAAGAAAAACAAAAAGGCTCAGAAACGATCATTGGAATTGGTTTTGATGTTCTTGTTACCGAAGGAACAAAAGGGTCGGATCGACCGAAGCGATCCAAACCATGCCAGGAAGCGAAGCGTGGACCTGAGGAGAACCTGGATGGTCTGACTAATCCTGGATCTTACTGAGACGATCCGTGGAGGTCTGAAATTATATAAAAGAAACCTCAAACATTTGAAAGCTGAAAGAATTTGGCACTGAGGAGTGCATTTCACTGCAGTTATTTCAGCCAATGGGGGGTTTTAGGGGCCGGGTTTTTTTCTTAGCTGGATATTTATTTTATTGAATTACATTTAGAGAAAGTAGTGACCATTCCTTCAGCTTTTATAGTTTAGTTATATTACTTTAATTTCTCACTATTCTTAACCCCATAAAGCCCACTTCATCAAAGAATTGACAAAAAAATATATATATATTTTTTTACTTTTAAGATGTCTTTGAAATTAATTTGTAAAGAAATTGTAATATAATTTTCTAAATGAGATATAGAGAGAGTCATTTGTGTAAAGGTCGTGTCACACGGCTGCTCCGTACATTTTGCGCATATTGTATATAAACTGGTCATACGTGAAAATACGTGGAAAAGGTAAAAAACGTTGTCTTTACATGAAATTTCCACAAATTTATCACAAATAAAACACGTTAAAACCATGGAAAAAGTATGAATAAACCACGTAAATTAACGTAGAACATGAACCGTCAGGGGATTATTGCACTGTTTATATGGAATTCATTTGTGATTTGTGTGTCGATGATGTACCTTGAATGTGATATGTGCGCCGTATACACAATATAAAAGTTATACATGTTACAAGAGTGAAAAGTCAGTTAGACACACTTGGAACGGTCGTCGAAAGCCTCACATGTTTGCATGTGTAACCCACTCTTTATGTGCAGGATCCACATCTCTCTACCCTGAAGACTCTGCGTTGTGTTATGTGTTGTTGATTAGGGGTACCCGGTGAGGCAGGAGTCGGACACACGGTGATCAAGGTCGTGGCTCAGGCCGCACCGTTTATTTGGTGTTGGTGCTGACAATTCCACCCTTCCAAACCATAAACGAACACTCACTCTCAGTTAAGGTCACTCACAAAACCGTAGATGCAAATTAAAAATAAGGCATTAAACAGAACTAAAAGAAGAGGTGAGTGCTGTTTTATTAGCTACTAACTTACTAAGCATGGAAATAAAGTGCATAGATGACTACAACTAAAAAAAAAACCTTTTCAAGTGGTATCTGAACATCACAACACACATCTTTTGCATAAACCTCATAACAATTGCTTATGGTCAAGTTATTTCACTAGGATGCAGAGGGTGCAATCTACAGTGCTTACCTTCCAAACCATAAACGAACACTGAGTGAATTCGCGCCACACAGTTATACAGACCTCCAAATACGGTGTCCCGTGAGGGATAAAATAGAAAACAAACCTCAACCCAGAGAGCTCATACAGCACAATGGCACCCCCTGCTGACTCATTTAGGCTACTGCTTTACACATGCTTCTCGCAAAAATCACACACAATTGCCTGAAAATTAAGAAATAATTGCGCACAAACTACAGAAAATATGCATAAACTGCATGATTCTCAACCCACCAAAGATTTTGAACAGCTCAAAACCAAATTCATGTAAAGACCCGTCAGCCAAAACTCTCAATAGACATCTGCCCGCATCGACAGATGAAGAACGCAAGAAGCACTTATCAAGTATTTATGTCACACACATATATCACAAAAAAGGAAATTTCATACATGTACGTAGGTGTCCATTAAGCGCAGAAGCCTGAACGGTTCGAGTTTAGCTGAATTCAAGTCCCCCTCCTGCCTTTATTTTGATACCAGACTCAAACATAAATTCCAGACATTGAACAACACAGACTAGCTCGCTTCCTTTGGATGACTCCATGTTTACCTGTCGTTACTTCTTCAGATTGGTTGAACACTTTTGATCCAGGCAGTCAGCAGTATACAAAGCAGGAATATTTAAAAGCAGTCAGAAAGGTGATCCTTGAAGTCTGGAGTTGCTCACTTTAACTTTTTAACACTAAAGGAGAAGACGTGAAAATAATTTTGAATATGCGTTGTAGATCCTTTTCTTTTGCCTGCAAACTTTAACTCTATCTAACCCAGTCTTCTGCTTTGTCCTTACTTACACCATCCACCCTCATCTCCTTCACGATATCCATGAACCTCCTCTTTTGTCTTCCTCTAGGCATCTTGCTGGTAGCTCAAGCTTCTGCATCTTTTTAGCAACATAATCACTCTCCGTCCTCTAAATGTGTCCAAACCATCTCAGTCTGCTTCCCTGCATTTATCTCCAAAACATCTATCATTCTCTGTTCCTCTGATGGATTCATTCCTGATCCTATCCATCCTCGTCATTCCCATAGAAAAAAAGTTCAGAGTTCTCCAACAGCAGTTCAAATTATGAACATTAGATGTTGCTGTTTACCATTTTACCATTGGGAGTAGGGTCATCTAAACCCACTAGACAGTGCTCTGAACCTTTTTTCTTCAATGATTTGTGATCTTCACTGATGTCCATGGATTACATGAAATCTTTCCACCTTAATCCACCTTTGTCATAGTAGGGAGAACACGTCAGTGTAAGGGTGGGGTCATCTAAGATAGCACAAGGGTTAAATGTGTGTTTGTGTCATTGTCAAAAACAGCAATACTTTTGTTAGAATTATACAAACATTATATAAACTCTATAGCTAAATTGCAAAACCTAATTAACAATGTTACCATGATCAGATAATTTCATTCTGGATTATTTGATCATCCATCTAACATTAAATAAAATGAAATTTGTATTAGATATTACTGTATGAGGTGCTCTGGTCTGTTCTACACATTTGATAGTTATTGGTAAATGTGTAAAACAAGTGTTGTGATTCATTGTCTCCTCCATTCATCAATCAATCAAATGGCTAATGCAGACGCGAGGCCAGAGATGAGGACCCCCCCCCCCCCCCCCCCCCCATCTCCCTACGCTCTCCTGTGTGGGAACACCTTGTTGTCCGCATACATGAAGGGAAAAAACAATTGGATTAGTCGAATGCTGTGTGTCGACATTGTTACACAAAGATAGTGTATGCCACAGTAATACAGCTAATCTGTTAACAATTGTAACCCTTGTGCTATCTTAGATGACCCCACCCTTACTTAGACGTGTTCTCACCTACCATGACAAAAGTGGATAAAGGTGGAAAGATTTCATGTAATCCATGGACACCAGTGAAGATCACAAATCATGGAAGAAAAAAGGTTCAGCGCACTGTCTAGTGGGTCTACATGACCCAACTCCCAATGTTGAAGTGCCTCGGATAGCACAAGGATTAAAATACAATTATATGCAGACGATACAGTTCTATATGCTCATGCCAAAACAAAAGCTGAAGCAGCTGCAGTTCTGTCTGGAGCCATGGTTCCAGTCTTTCAGTGGCTCCAAAAGTCATGCTTACATCTCAATACTAAAAAGACTGTATGTATGCTTTTTTCACGTCAGCGAACGAGGGAAGAACAACCATCTGTAGTGTTCAATGGGGAGCGATTGGAGGTTGTAGAACAATTCAAGTATCTTGGCGTAATCTTTGATTCAAACTTGACTTTTAAAGATAATGTAAAGAAAATATCCAATATTGTTAAATTTAATCTGTCAAATTTGAAAACAAATAAGGTCTTCTCTGACTACTGAGGCTGCAAAGGTTTATATGCATTAATTGATTTTTAGTCATATAACTTATTGTCTTACTACATGGTCCCAGACAAACGAAAGCACTTTGAAACCCCTCAAGTCATTGTTTAAGAGAACCCTGAAAGTTTTAGACAAAAAGCCTCTGCGTTCTCATTACTGTGACATTCTAACCAAGTATGGGATAATGGATTTTGAAAGTTATAAAATGTACAAGGATGCCTGTCTCATTTTTAAAGTTTTAAATGGGCTGGCCCCTCCCCCCTTGTTAGATTTTATAAGTAAAAAAACAAATGTTGGAATAGGCACCAGGGCTTTAACTCGAGGGGACTGTAATGTTCAAAGGCGCAGGACTAAATTCAGCCAAACTGTGGTGTCAATCAGAGCCACACAGTTATGGAATACGCTGCCACAGCACATTAGGAACTGTAAAAACTACCCTACCTTCCAAACAGCTCTTAAAAAATGGCTGAAAACAAACCAGTCCTGCAGACATTAGTTATTGTTGTTTTTCTGACTTTCTTGGACTTTTTTAGACTTGTTTTTTATTGTAATAACCTTGTAAATATTTTTACCTCTAATATTGTGCTATTTTATTGTGTTGTAAATGTAATTGTTGAACTTTTTATCCTGCCCTGGGACAACGGATGAAATGTAGCTCCTGTGCTAACTCTGGCATATTTAAAGCAGCTGCTGAAACATTGTTTAATATGCACTGTCCTAATTCAAATAAATAAATAAAAAAATAAAAATAAAAAAACGGCATCACCCGACTGTAACAATCGGGTCTACAAGAAACAAAATGTGCAAGTTAAAATTATTTTTTTCAGGCCAGTGTTACTTATCTAAAGTTTTTGGTTCCTGGCAGCTAACAGTTTTTCTCATTTTGTTAAGCAGATCACCTACATAGGTCAATTTTATTTATTGTTATGTAAAACCAATAAAAGCATTTTGTAGTGAAACAGACAGACAGACAGACAACTGGAGTATTCCAGTTGTCACTCCATTCTTGGTTTCAACATTTTAATTTACAAACAATGTGCTTTTCCACCAACCTCTGCATTATATTAACATTTTGTTGAGTAGTTTTTTCCCCCTACAAAATCATTGGAGAAAAGTTAAAACAAGTGTTTATCTACTTGGAACAAACATATAGCGATGTTAAATAATAATGTTAAATTATAAAATGCTAATATATGTTTCAAATTATGTTCCAAAATCTCTTTTTAAAGGCGTGAACATTCAAATATATCAGGTAAAACGTTATTCTACATAATTTTGCATTTTCTTCTTTGAAAGATTTCTTTAAAAATGAGATAACTGACTGCTAATCTTTTTACTAAGTTTACAGCACACGTTTGAAAACATTTTTTTTAATAAACTTTATTATTCAACACAAATAGAACAAATATGTATGACAGGAACAATAGTCATAACAACAACAATGTCAGGGGATGGTACGGGATGGTACATGTATTACAAAAAGATTACAGATGCTATGCATTGAAAATATTCAGAGACAGACAGTTTTCATAAATATGTATGGTCTTTTTGTTTAAACTATTAGAAATAGTATGTAAATAAGATTCTAATTCTTTAATTATTAAAAGGGAAAAAAGTTGTGATGAAGAAAACTTTGATTTATGAATATGAAAATTACCAAATATTATAATTAGATTAATTGCCAATTTTACGTTTGATCTTATATTTTTTTCGTGTAGGCCAAATATGATATGTTCAAATTTCATCTGATATTGTGAATCTAATTTATAATTTATAAAACGTGCACAATCTTTCCAAAGTTTTTTTAGTAGTATTACAATTCCAAAATAGGTGACTGATTGTTTCTGGGTGTTCTTTACAAAAGGCACAGTTGGGGTCAATAGTCTTCTTATATCTGATCATGAATTGATTAGTGGGATAGATTCTATGTAGGAGTTTGTAGGAGACGTCTCTCATCTTGTTATTAATTAATAATTTCTGATGCAGGGTCCAAACATTTTTCCAGGGCAAGTCAGGAATAAATTTTCTCCAATAAAAAAACAGCAGAGGGAACATGTTTGAAAACATTGGGAATCTGTTTTTATTATTGCTACACGTGCATGGGGTACACGTGTGTGATTTCAAATAAATCCCTTAATCCTGTAGTTTGGTTTTAAAAAAAAAGGGGTAAACAGAAATTTGACCCGGAAGTGTATATTCCGGAGCGGGTGGTGCCGTATTTCTGCTTCCGGTGTGTTTTACCAGCAGTGGAAGTAGACGAAGAATGGAGAGAGCCGCTAGCGGCTGTTAGCGTGAAACATCAGTAACAAGAAGAGCAAACAAGCCCTCGTGTGGAGTCCCAGACGCACATCAATATTAATAATAATAATAATTAAAAAAAAATAACTTTCATTCAATCTGTGGCCTGACCGTCTGGACTCACCGCACCAACTGGGTGAGTCCGCTTTATTTTGTGTGCTATTAGCTAAAACATTAATGTTTGGCAGTCACTTGTTGGCTAATATTTTCGTTGCTAACGTAACGCTGCTAATTTCCTTGTTGCGCTGGGTCCAGCTGTCACTTACTTAGCCGTATTGGTGTTTGGCGTTTTCTTTAAGTGAAAAACTATAAATAATTGTCCGTTCCTGCTTTTCCAACAACAGCTCGGTTGTTCGCGACCAACAAGAAAATGTGTGTTACGACCCCCCCACCCCACATTGATTTACCAGCCAGCCACTGCGGCTAAGTAATATTTTGCTTACGTTAGCTCGGTAGACCTCTTTAGACTGATGGTACATTTTACATTTTTATGGTTAATCTGTTGACTGTTTTTGTGACTACCTTTGGCAGTAGACTACCACGTTTGGTCGTTGTCACAGTGAATCGTATCTTCTTAGGAATTAGAAAACAAACGATCACACATCGCAGTATTTCTGTCGGTTTGACCGCGGGCCTGCTCACAAAACATCGATCATCACCTCAGTGGCCTTGGTTTCTTTGACTCAGCTCGTCCACACGCTTGTACCACATCAACAGTATGGTTTGTGTTTTCATGCACACTTCTTGGTTTATGCACACATAAGGCGACACATGGAGGTTTTGCCATTTGAGATCCTGTAAGGAAGCAACATAAAAAGGTTTCCTGCTTGCTGTCAAACTTGTCTTTAAAGTTAAACTTTGTGACGTGCTTAAACTTGCTCTGACTAGCTTGCATAAATTTCCTAATAATAAATCAGAAACTAGATGGGGGTTAGTTATTCCTCTTTTAATACCAACCATATATTGTAAACAAAGTAACGCAATGGTGAATGTTTTACACATTTAAAGATAAAAAACAAGTTTTGAAGTTCAATTGTATGTAATGATGTCTTTAGTTTATAAAAATTAAATAACATGTTAAACAAAGGAGCACAACAAAACACACAGTGATCTTGTGTAGGGAAATGAAAACAATAAACAAATGGGTCTACATACACCATGATACAATGTCCCTCTAATAGTTCATAAAGAGGGGCGATGCAGCTGGCACTGTCACAGTAGGAGTTTACACTGCTGCCATGCCCCCTCACAGGCTGATCTTTCCACTGAAGGTTAATCACTGACTGCATTCAGAATCCTATGTTATTTGTCAGAACATTCCAACAAAATATCCTTTTAGCTATGTCAATAGCTTAAAATGTCTGTTTCTTGCCATGTTGAACCTTTCAAAAAGGCTTTGTTGTCCTTTGTTCTTAAAGAAATAATTTCAACTGTATTCAATCTAGATTAAAAAAAAAGTTTTGTTTTTTAATCGTATATCAAGTCAGATAAATAAGAGATCAGATTTTGTGTAAATACAATTTAGTGGGGTTTCTGTTTTTTCACTTTTGTAGAAAAGATATATATTGCACGGTAAAATGTCAATTTAAATTTAATTTTTTATATGCATTTGCATTACCGTTGAAAACTGTTTCTACAGTTAAGTGCAGTTTTTTTTAGGGCTGGGTATCACCAATAGTTTCCATGATCGACTTTACTTGATTCATCAGAGCCTGAATCAACTTAATTCACCTTTTTTTGGGATCCATTTGGTTTCATTTGATTCAATTCAATTTTGCAATTAAGTGGTTTACATATTTGTATGGAAATACGGTAACAATCTATATATGTTTGAAAGACATTCATATTAATCGGATACAGTTCACATAATGTAAAATTTATTAGTGAAATAATAAACCAATAGACACCATGGAGTGTTGCATGGAAGAAGCTACAACAAAGATGTACAGATCATTATGTTCTGCCTCTCTTGCAGGGCGTTTCAGTTTGGACACTAGCTGGAGCATTAAACTTTAACCCAAATGATTTGAGTAAAAAAGGGTGCTTTAAATGGTTACTTAAATTTTTTTTAATTAGTTTGGAAAATTCCTGCTTGTGAGTATATAAAGCTGTTCATGTAGTCAGCAATGTATGTTTAGGTTGATCGAGCCTTGGCTGTAGCCCTCCAATGGGAAATCCCATTATACGTTAGCATAAAGCTAGCAGACTTTGGCGTCACTACTAATTTAAAGGTATGAACGATTGATCTAGACTTTCATTTACTGATTATTGATCTATTATGCTTGGATTGATTCAGATCGATGTATCGATTTGATAAACCCAACCCTAGTTATTTTCAAATGTAATTTTTAAATGGAGTTCATAAGCATCCTTTACTATAAATATGTAAATAAATATTTAAGACAGTTACAGCTGATGTTCTTCAATGAAAGAAAGAAATACTTTCCTAGTACAATTTATCAGATGAATTGATCACTGATTTCTTCTGTAAAATGTATTTAATCTTTAAACCGTATTCTGAATATAACTGTTTGTTTTTTCAACACAAACCCAATTTGTTAAATGGATCAAATCTTGTTTGATCATTTTAAGAAGGTATTTCTTTTCACAAAGTGCCAAAAGCTTCTTATGTTGAAACACATCCTCATCCATCATGAAAATGACACGGCGGTTTAGATAAAGGCGGGGAATTGCCCTTCTCACGTTGAAGCAGGAGTCAGGATTGCTCAAGGGCTTGATACCAAATCAGAAAATCGATGTGTCTTCTTTCATGAGGTGATTGTTGTTCTGATTCAGCGTGGCACAAAAAAATAGTGATCTATTTCTTAAATTTTGGCTTTCAAAAAAGTGTGGTTTGAGAAACAGTTTCTACCTAACTTAATAAAGAAAGGCGTGAATAAGATGGAATAAGATTAGAAATTCTTGTGTTTGATTAAAGTTAAAGCCAGTTTCTTGCCAGAAGAAAAAGAATTCTGTTAAATAAATCAGATTTTTATTATCAATATAGTAGTTTTTAAGCAAGGAGAGTTGTAACCCCTGACTTTTTTTGTTTTTTCTTCATTGAAGCCCAGTTTTCTTTTTCTTAGTAACATTATGGTGCAGTTACACTTTTGTTGCGACTGTTTTTCCTTTGACTTAACTTCAGATCTGAGACATTTTTCTGTCTAGTCTTTCAATCGAAACAACTCACTAAAAATGTTTTTAACTGCGAAGGGTTCATTTTGTGAAGTGTATTTTAGATCCTAATTTCTAGATTTGCGTACGACAGGTATTATCAACCAAGACCTTTTCTTTCCATTATGGTGTTTTTAAGATTTATTTTTCCATACTTGATAAAAGTGAATCATTTATAACATCTCAACATACATGTTTATTATTTGTAAATATTCTCGGTGTTAAGCTAATTATAGCTTTTTTTAAATGTAACTTTTTGTTTTATTCCAATACAGTTGCCTGAAGATGGCTTCAGAGAAAATCAGACTCATTTTCAAAGTTTAAGTTGTTAGATCTAAAATCCAGAGGGAGGCAGAAATAGAATTAGTGCCGCTTGGCATAAAATGCTGCTTTCAATGTTCTATTACAAGGTTATATAGGCTTAAAATGACCATAGCCATTTAAAACCATCAGTTTACTCCATACTTCTCATAGTAATAGTTGTGCTGGTCTAAAAAACATGTTCAAACATAGTGTAGTTTCTCTGGCAAAAGCTTAAGATGAATCAAAAGGGTTCCTACTGGAGCCATTTGTTGAACTCAAACCTGCATTTGAATCAGAATGAATTGGATTGAAGTTCTCAGCTTTTTAAAAAAAATTGTATTATTCGGTTCTATTATGTGAAGTTGTTTGTCAATTGTTATTCAATGGGTTAAGAACAAACATCCACTCGAGAACAGAAATTGACAGTCAATACCTTCAAACCTTTATTAAATACTTGTACAAGAAGGTAGGTGTGTTAATGACCGCTCAGTGTTTGTCATAGCTTGATTACGCTTTTTATGAGCACATACAGGAACTTGCTATGTTATCAGTGACATTCATCTACATACATTACATACACGTACATACACACATGCACGCACCCACCCACCCATTGATATATATATATATATATATATATATATATATATATATATATATATATATATATATATATATATATATATATATATATATATATAGATGTGTATGTGTGTGTGTGTGTGTGTGTGTGTTTGCCAAAACCACTAGCTCCGTGATGAAAGTGTGTGAGTGTGAGAAGCCTCAGGGGCGAAGCTGGCAGGACAGACTCTTCCTGAACGGGTCTGTTCCCCTCTTTGTGACGTCACATGATCAAACAGCACTTTAGGGTTTCTTTTCATGAGGAATGAAAGTTGATTTTTGCAAGATAAAGGCCCCCTTCAAGAACCCAATAAGTAATACCTGAGCAGCATGCATCAGAACCCCAAATCATTCTTTTCAAAACACTGTCAGAATTCTGTGTTAATCTTTGGTACAAAACTGGTTTTCTTCATTTTTGTTTTTGTTTTTATGTAATAGCATCAGAGCAAAACTGCTGTGCCGAGCAGGCGGGCTGTCTTTTGAGTCTGAGATCTGTGCGGGCAAAACCAAAAGTGACTCATTCAAAGCCCACACACAATAGTTTCAGCAACAGCCTTTCTGTGCTCAGAAGTTACAACACAGTCATGAAACCTTTTTTTCCTCTTCTTGGGATCATGTGAGTTGTTTGTGATGCATGACTGATATTTTTGAGTCAATATTTAGTAAACAAAATAGTGTGATGCAGTCTTCATGACCCCCCCCCCCCCCAGGCTTCAGTAAGTTAGCTTTCTAAAAACAAACAGGGAATATAATATTTAATATTCTGGTTTCTAGTTTAATGCCTCTCTACTATGCACAGTGCTCAGTTTCCTACATGTTTTCTACATCTAGATTAGTTCCAAAGTCACGAGTGTCCATGAAGTTAATCTCTAGTGTCCTTTTAATCAGACCCGGACTGCTATACCTGTTTACATAATAGTCTTTGCTGGTATTTATCCTCTACCTAGTTATATCTGTCAGTGAGGAGACGCCTTCTCCGAAGCTTTTGTTGATCCTCTGTTGTCTGTGTCCACTGTGACTTGATTGCTATCTGTTAAGCCCAGCAGCATATTTCCAGTGAGTCTCCCTCACCTCTGTTCAACACCGGTGTTCTCCTTGAACTACTTTGTTTTTAATCATTGCTAATAAAAAAAAAGAAACTTATTTTCAAAGCTGGAAAGAGCTCATTAACCCGATAAATGCACAACACATTTATTTGAAGTGTTTTAAAAAGACAAATTGTAACAGAAGGCAAGATTTGTGTTTAAATCCATCTGAAAGTGATTTCCTTGAATCTGAACCTAAAATGAAACCTGTTTTGTGTATTTAGAGTATTCTGTTTTTCTGAAAGTAACACAACTTCAAAAGAAATCTGCTGAAGATGTGTAGTTGAACTACAAACAAAAACAGATCTCTCGAATGTGTACTCTTCAGTTGCATTGTTCATTAACCAAACTAAGTGCCTGGTTTCACTATAGTAGTCTGGCCTTTGAACAGTTTTCTCAACTCAAGTTACTTAAAGACCCACTCCAATGAAAATGGCGTTTTCTGTTTTTTAAACATGTTCATGTGACATTTTACTCCTGAAGGAGGACATATATAAAGAAAATTAAGCTTACAATTGTTCATTCTGGGTATTTTTTTATTCAAATTGTTGTGAATTAGAGGCAGAAGAAAAAATGCAGTCGGTAAAAGATTTTATTTGTGGCGTAGAAAATACATTGAGTGAGCCACAAGCTCCTGCCTCTGTTCCATTCTGATGCATCCACTTGCAGGCAAATAGATGCTCGAACATCTTTGTTTTCCTCAACTGATCTGGCATCTTGATCCAAACTGCGTGCATCTGGATTCACGTATGTCTAATAGACTTTTCACGCATGTACCACTGATGTATACATTTTATGGTGCGTATACGGCGCATATTTCAGTTTCAAATTAGAAAATCGACACACAAATCGCTAATGAATTGCATATAAACAGCGCAATAATCTGTACCAACAGTTCCACCCTTAACTCAGAGATACATTTCTAATGAACTACTGCTGATCTGCAGAAACGATATCCTAGAAAACGGCAGATTTTTCCATTCTGGCTAAAAATGGCATAATCATAATTAAAAGACCAGTGGGAACACTTTAAAATAGCTCAAAAAATGATCATCAGAGTGGGACTTTGAGTTTTTGTATGAAATTAACCTCCCCACCTTCTGTGATTACAGTTCATAGCCTTTCCTACAGTTGTGCATTTGAATTTCTCTCCTTATGAACCCAGCATTTGTTTTTATTCTGCAGTTTAAACTTGCAGCAGAGCTTCTTTCATTTCTGTTTCTTTGGAAAAGAATTTATAATCTGACGATCCTCAAGGCTGGATCTGCTTATGCTTGCATTAAGGAACTTCAGTACTCTGCTCCATCATAGATGTTTAATTTTTGCATCAAAACATTCTGTTTCATAAAAATCCTAAAAGCTTTTAGTAGATATCTACAATTTTAAATTCTATGCATTTTTAAATGTAAACATCAATTTGTTTTATTTCAGTTATTGCCCTTTTTCTCATGTCGTTTTGTTTTTTATTGTAGGTCTTCGACATTTGTCCGTGTCAAATGTTGAGGTAGAGGAAGTCTTCAGAGGCAGTAGGGGAATCTAGGGGTGGAGAAGAAGCCGTGTTGGTAAACAGCACCAAGTTCTGGCCCATGACAGTGACTGCGCCGTCAAAGTGCTGCTAGTGACCAGGGCTGTGGCTGTGGTTGGCCCGGCCCAGGAGGCCTTATTCTACATCAGTCCAGGCGAGCGCTGATGTGTGCTGCACCTGCCATGGATCAACAAAGGGATAAATATGGCGAGCGGCCCGCCAGGAGCACTAAAGTCCCCCAGGGCAACCGCAGTGGACACCCCAGAGCATCTGGTTCTTCGAGCTCCTCGGGGGTTCTCATGGTGGGCCCCAATTTTCGTGTGGGGAAGAAGATTGGATGTGGAAACTTTGGTGAATTAAAGCTTGGTGAGTTGGTTTTAAATGGATGTTGTAAGAACCGGTAAAACATCTTGACTCTTGGAAACATGCGGTCAAGGTCTTCATTTTTAAAAGTAGAGTGCATTAATTCTTTTTTTGGGCTTTTGATGCATTTTGTATGTGAATAGCAGTGATTCCCAACCCCCCAGGTCCGCAGCCCGGTACCGGTCTGTGGGACAGTTGGTACCGGGTTGAAAGAAAAAAAACATTACCTGCATTTTTTTCTATTTATTTATAACCTGATTCTGAAGGAAGTTTTATTTTGGAAAACTGGATTTCCCCACCAAATCAGACTCATTCTCGACACACGTCAAGTCGCTGGGTCACATGCCGAAAAGACATGCACTACTTTCTCAGAGCAGCTGCATCGACCGCTAAACTGAAGCCCCCCAAAAGTTAAGAAAAAACACACGTATTCGGAAAGTTTCTTTTGGCAAAAAAAAAATAAATAAATAAAAAAACAGAGTCAGTGGGGAAACAGAAGAGCTTTGACTTCCAAATAAAAGAAACCTGCAATTAACAAACTAAATCAGGAATCTATATACCAAATATGGAATCATTGCGACAGTTGTTCCCACACACCATAATAATAATACATTAAATTCAGCAACCGACTGTCTGATGCTACGCGGATGCTGCTAATAAAGTTTAGACCAGGGGTCCCACAATCCAGGTCTCGAGGGCCGGTCTCCTGCTGGTTTTACCTCGATCAGGTGTTTTTAGCCAATAAGGAGCTTCAATGGCAGGTTGGTTGGAAAACCTGTAGGCCCCCCAGGCCTGGATTTCGGGACGTTTTTTTCTTATTATTTTTAAATGTATTTATTTGTTGCACGTTATTAGTCGGACAAGATTGAAGTTGGTGTATGATTTTTTTTTTTTAAATCTTCAACTTTGACATTTAAGGGTTAAGGGAAAATTTATCACATTTTAATGGTTCCTGCACATAATTTTGTGTACAAATAAAGTTTAAAGAAGCTGCAGATATTTTACAGATGATGGAGATAGACTTTACCCTCAAAATTTAAGAGGAACTAGATGCTAAAAAACAAATAATCAAATGCCTTCCTCAGCCTTTGTACAGACTGGACTGTGAAAATGTTGTCTGACAATAAACCGGCCTGTGGCCTAAAAGAGGTTGAGGACCACAGATTTATAGCCTTTATTTGATCCCAATAAAGAATCAAAAGAAGTGGTGGGTGCTAATGATGACCTAATGCTCTAATCCTATGAAAGACCTTTAAAAGGGAAGCATAAGAGTAAATTCAATAATTGTCCTTCGTGTGTTATAATATTCTATCTGTAAACCGGTGTCACAGTTCTAAAACATTTTTCATTTCCAAACTTTTCTATTTCAGGAAAGAATCTCTACACAAACGAGTATGTAGCTATAAAACTGGTAAGTGTTCACTTGTCTCCTTTGCTTGAATGCTCAACCTTTCAATTCACTTTTACAATACCTTTGAAAAACTAAAATGCTCCAAAATAAACCCTGGATCAGTGACATACGTGGAGAAAGAGAAGTTGTCCATTAGTGTAATTCACTCATTTTGCTGTTAGCTCATTTCCAGAAATATGACTTCTACATCACGCAGGTGCCAAATTTCCACTGACTCATAGTTCAGGTGATGTCCGTACACAGCCTCTCTGGCTTTGGAAAGAATGTGCAGCGGATGTGCAGACACTCAGCAGGGCGTGTCTTTCCAGTTGTTTATACTCTGGTCTCCCAAATCACACCTTTATTATTGCTAACAACTGTTTAAAACTGATTCAATATTACAACAGATAAACTCAGCATGCTAAATATTTGATCTAAATATTTTATCTTTACATAGTGTGGAGTTCCTAAAGTAGAGTTCTGTATTAAGCTTAATAGACTTCTTTACTTACTTTATTTTTGGCTATATTCTGTTTTTTAAATTCATTTTCTTTGTGCAGGAACCAGTGAAGTCGAGGGCTCCGCAGCTTCACTTGGAATATCGGTTCTACAAAACTTTGGGAACTTCAGGTATCCATAAGATTTTGCTGCTTTTAACACCAGTGACTTTCCTGTCTTTGAAGATGTCTAGATTACATCATTTTCACTACAAGTTCTTACCTAAATCAGGTCAAATATCATTGTTATGCCAGATCTGCAGTCAGTCTCCATGATGTGGTGTACACAAAGACTCAGATGCTTGTCTGTTTATAGATTTACTAGTGATCCTTTTCAAAAAATTAGTTATTTTTTCCAAATTATATATTTATAAGTGTCTAAGTAAAGCTTTTTAGGAACTCTTAAAACATACAGTTAACCTTATTTCCTGCATGTGTTTTTATTCATTTTGTATTTATCATACTTTGATTTCAGGGAATAGCATTACAGGGCCTATATTATGCAAAATCAACTTTTTGAGCTTTAAGTAATGTATTATAATGTCAGTGCCTCACTAAAAACAACCTTGGACACACCGGACGTCCAGTTTCAATGTTAAGTCAACGTATAGAAGCGTTCCGAGATCACGACGGGGTTAACGCGCCAGTCAAGGACTCGGCTCTGAACATTTGATGTTCTCAGTGACTCGATCATAGGGCGTCCTCTACCAAACGGGTAGAGGACGCTGCAGAATTGATGATTCTGAAACAGCTTGATTAAAAGTTTACTTTTTCCAGGAAGAGATACAGGAAATACTTTCAGATTATTATCTCAAGTTTTGAGAGTTTGATAAATTAAATTATCTACATTTACCTGTTAACTTTTAAAGAAAATAAGTTCAGATGTATACCAGACCAGCTGAGATTTTAAGTATGTATTTTCAAGTGTGTCTATTTATTTAATATACAAGCACACATAATAACAGCTGAAATAAAAAAAGAAAGATTTTAAAGGAGGAAAACAAGAGGATCTCTAAAGCTACTCAAATGTTGTCTGGCATTATAATGGGTTTTGTTTTGCAAAAAGGCAAAAGGTGGAAAGGCCAAATGTGCGTAATCTCATGAATAATTTAGTGACAGGATCTGCAGTCTCTCAGTGCTAACCCACCTCTGTCTTCTCCTCTAGATGAGATAGCGTAGCCTCATTTGTTCTTGGCTGTCTGCTGAGCTCATTCCTCTTAGCCAACGTGGTGTCGGTGTCTGAAGAACCAGAATTTGGTGCATTTATGTGGCTTGGATGAAAAAATAGTGAAAGGCGTTGAATTAGGAATGTAGACTCAGTAATATTGATAGAAATAGAATTCCTATTTTGAGTGTTAGAATAGATACTGTAGTTATCATTAATTTAGTATTAGTTCATCATATTAATATTTGTTATAGCCATTTCTTCTGCTTAAATATTTGTCACCAGTTCAAGAAAATTGTATTTAAGCACCACTTTTCAGTTTTATTACGTTAATTATACTTTAATTTGGTGTGACAAATGGTCTGTACTTTTTATAATTAAGGATTCATTTATTTCCAAATATATAATATATCATATAAATGATTGGAGTAGAACTGACCTGCCAGACATGCAAACAAGTGGTTTCTAATCACAAGAAAGCAGACGTGAAAATTCTTGTTGAAAATATGCTCTGGAGCTTCAAGTGTACAGAATTTTTAAGTTCAGTCAACATTATCACAAACCCAATCAAGTTTATTGCAAACAAAACTGGATTATTCTGGATTATTCTCTAGTGTTGCAACAGATTTTACAGTAGAAGCCCATTTCTTTTAGTCATGCATTCATATATTATGTATAAAGGAAGGAAGTAGGCCATGGGTCTAATAAATGAAGTCTGTACAGTACTGTCATATTTAAAACCCTGATGTTACGTGAGAACTGATGTGTGACAACAGATATGTAGGAGGCATTGACTAATGGGCTAAAGAGAAGCAATGCTAATTCATTTAAATGATGCAAGTAATGAAAGTAAGTGGAAGTAGTTTACAAGTATAGAGATCAGTTATTTAGGTTTCAAAAGGATTCAGTTTGACACAGAAATTGGCACTTAAAGAAATATAATGAAAAAAACAAAAAAAATTACATACAGGCTGTGGTGCATAGGTAGAGTCACTGACCTGTGATTGGAAGATTTTAGTTTCAGTTCCCACCCTGCCCCCCCATGTGTCAAGCACACTGAACTCAACGTTGCTTCTGATGATTTAGGTTGGTCCCAGTGTTATGCTATGTTCACACCAGGCATGTGACACGCGAGCTAAACATGCATTCTTTTTTTCTCTCTCACAGCTCTGTTTCGATACACGAAAGACTCGGTGTCCAACTGAATAACTGATAATTTCTCCTCCATGATCAATTTATACTGCCGCGAATTAAGAGGCTAAATCCATTGTCACTACCAAATCCGAGTCCCTGATTGGTTAGCTCAGGTGTCTTCAACCGGCGGATCCGGAGCCGCATGCAGCTCTGTCCTCCTTGTGCTGCGGCTCTCTGTGTTTTTGTAAAATAACTATCATGTTCTAAGATTGTTGTGGTGCCTTTAACACCGTTAGGTAGTGCGAGCTGTCAGGAGGAAGAAAGCGGCGTGAACGCGCGGAGGGGCGTGTCTGCAGCTGTGAACGCCGACCAGAGTCTGTTATGGGATGGAAAGTTCTTCTGGAAAGACAGTCAGTAGGGGACACATGAGCGCCCAAAAAAAGCCTTTTTCCCCCCTAGACTAAACCCCCCCCCCCCCCCCCCCCCCCCCCATCTCTGCGTCAAATGAATTAAATTGCGTTAGGGCGCCCCCACTATCCTGTCACCTTGCTGCTTCGATGACCGTATGTTGCGCTGTCTGTGTAGAACACGCTGGAGGGGGGGGTTGCACGCCGTGGAAACCAACGAACAGGTAGGGGGGCGGGGCTTAGACTCAACGCTTATGATTCCAGACCCGCAACAAACTAACACCTAATTCCTAATAAAAAATAGTTGTCATCCATAAAATTAATATAATCTATTGGGTTCACTGGATTTAAAGAAAGTAAATAAATGAAAGGAGCCTGCATCAAAGTGAATTTGTTTCCATCGTCTCACTCATCTCAACTCTGGGTGTTTGACAGAGTGCTTTTGTAGTGCATGTAAATTTGTCGTTGGTCTTACAGGGATATGCCACACCCATCCAGGGATTTGTACCTTTCAGCACTTCTGCTGTTGAAATAGACAGAATATGAACTTGATAAGGCAGTGCTCATAGGACGCCTGTAGGAGCTTCCCCCAAACTACATTTAGATTCTCTAATTTCCTAATTCTCAACAGTCACTTTGAAAAATTTTTGATTTACTGTCATACTTCATGTTTGGCCACAAACTGTCTTCCTTCAATTCAAACTTGGCACACCGTTTTTTGTTTTTGGTTTTGTTTGATTGTTTCTTGACTTGTCCAAACTATTTCTGAGGGGTTCCCTAACACAAAACCTTTTCCCAGATATCTTGATGCATCTCACTTCTGCCAGTTGGTTTGTGCAGAAGAAGAGTTTATAGAGACATCCTTTTGTTACTTTTGTACAAGGCCTTTGGTAGCAGTGAATTTAGATTCCGATCTCTATTGTCTTTGTTTAGGTCGATTTTTTTACCATTCTAGCAGCTTTTTCCGTGTGACTCTCTGGTGTTGCTTTTTCAATGGCTGCTGCAGCTCATCTGGGACGGTGTGTTGAAACAGGATTGTACTTGAGCAATATTCCTGTGATGTTTAAGAAAACTGGTGGAAGTTAAATGTAGTAGTTTGCAATAGGCAGCCTCAGTCAAGGTCATATAAATCTTGTAGATAAAGACAGTGTTTTGTAGTCCAGGACACAATCAGTCTGCCATCGTGTCCGCTGTGTTGCAGTACAGTAGTGCTGACGCCACCACTTTGGCTTATTTCGCACGTGAAAAACTTTGCCACCTTTGTTTTCAATTGAACTGTTTATCCTCTTCTTTACAGCATATCTCTAATTCAACACATTTGAAGGCCTCCCACTTTCAGAAGGGCTTTTCGAGCAGTCATTCCTGTGGTACAATTAGCAGCCCACAGAATTGCATAATGATGTCCAGAAAGGGATGATGGGATCGCAGCGTGACTCCCACATTCCCATATGCTCGCTGATGGCATTCATCCTAGTTTCCACGCTGCGGTGGACTTCCTGTTACTCACATGAAAAGTCAAAAGTTCTTCTGAAACATATTCAAGTAAAACACTTGGAGTTGTAGGACATCAGAATGAATGATGGAGGAGCAAAACGTTGACGCGTCAATATATTCTCTGTACAAAACAAAAACAGATGCGCTGCTGCCAAATATTGATGTATACAAATCTAATATTTGCCTTGGGTTCATAAAATAGTTTAAGTGTCAGCTCATTTGAGGTTTTATGAACCTGAGTAGCAGTGGCTCAGATGGTTGAGCATGTCGCCCAATAGTGGAAGGATTGGCTGTTTGATCCCCGCTACCCTCAGTCAACTGTTGTTGTGTGCTTGGGCAAGACGCTATACCCTCCCTGCCTCCAGTGTCTCCACTGGTGTCTGTCTGTGTATGAATGTCCCGGTGATGGTCAGAGGGGCCGTAGGGGCATACTGGCAGCCACGCCTCTGTCAGTCTGCCTCCAGGGTAGCTGTGGCTACATCCGTAGCTTACCATTACCAAGTATGAATGAGGAGTGAATGAATAATGGACACAATGTAAGCGCTTTGAGCATCTGGGAGAGCGCAGATAAATCCAATCCATTATGATTATTAAAATCTGCACTAGAGCTGAACATGGTCTCACTAGTTTGACACATGTTGAATTGAATGATTTAAGCTCAGTATGTAGTTTCTTATTTTGATTGGTCCTTAGAGGCCAGAAGGAATGAGCAGACTCTGAATCAGGCTTTCTTCCAGGCACTTTACATTACTTTTGAAAAGGAATTACATTGATGTAACGCCTGATATAAAAATGTCTTCTTTCCAGCTTTGCACATGAAATATGACTGATTTACTTTGTAATGTTTCGACTGAAACAATGAGCTTTTATGTCCTCAGCGCCAGGATGACTTAAAGCACCAGAGCTATCATTACAGAACCATTTAAACCGACTACTCAACACGGTGAAGAAAAAGCATAATGCCAAGGGGTTGGATCAGATACTGAGTTGAACTGAGGGGTTATTATTCAGTTGGAAGCTGATATCATATTAAAAATGTCTTATTGTCCTCTAAGCTCTTCCACTGAACTTTTGTTTGTAATGTCTTAGTCTCATGCACCCAGCCATACAGGGGTAGATCTGGATGGATGCTGCAGGTTTTTGGGTTGACCATACCCGTGCAGCGTTGTAGACAGGCGTGGTTGCACCTTAAGGTCAGATTTCAAGTGCAGCTACTTTGAGGCTAGTACAACTACCTTGAAGGAAGGACGTCATGAAAATGGAATGTACGATTGTTGCACGTGTGGTAAATGTATCATAAAGTATTTGTATGGATAATGTAATGTCATACTTATGACGTATGGATGATGCTGTCATACGATGGCCTAACCACGCACTCTAGTCATTAGTGAGGATCTCACACTGGTCACTTACTGACTACACAAATGCTGTACATACGGGCGGCGTTCACGTTATAAGTCGGTGCCTGTAGAACGCCTGTAGGATGTACACACAAACTACACTTAGACTGTCTAATTTCCTAATTCTTAACAGTCAGTCTGCATGCACAGAACGCACAATGGGTGCACAAAGAGCGTGCACTTGAAACAGCACTAAAGGGCTCCTTGCATAGTGTGGAGGGTCAGGGAAGTTTAAAAACAAAAAATCTGTACTTCATCTCATCTACTTTACCCTTGCATATTAGGCCTGTAAAAAAAAAAGTGCATGAACATGTTCTCTAAGACGATGACTGATTTATTTCTCATTATGTTTAGTGTAGGACATCTGCAAAGCTTAGTAACTAAGGTTATTGTCTTTAACTTTTCTGTCTTTTTTGTCTTCTTTCAGAGGGGGTCCCACAGGTTTTTTACTTTGGACCTTGTGGGAAATACAATGCCATGGTCCTGGAGCTGCTAGGCCCAAGTCTAGAAGACCTCTTTGACCTCTGTGACAGAACCTTTTCACTGAAGACCGTCTTAATGATAGCTATTCAGCTGGTAGGTTTTACAAACGAGCGACACAAAGTTGATTTGATGTGGCACCATGTGACTCTAAATAACTACAAAACATACACAAACCACAGCCCTTCAGACAAAAAAAAGCTAGGGTTTATTTAAACCTCTCCGTTAAGTTCACTAATTTTTACAATTGTATGGTCAACATCAACGCCTTTAAGTTGACATAGCAACAGACCAAACCGGCATCTGCTCTGAAGCCAAAGACCCGTTTTTGTTTGTGTATTTTTGCTGGCAAGATCTATACTTTCTCTGGATCTTTTTAAAACACATTGAAGCTGTGGATTTCCAGGCTTTCTGAATGGCTCTCTTGTCATCTGTTTTTATTACTATCCTTAACCAATAAAGGTTGTCCTTTATGTTTTGCTTGTATAGCCTCCTAACCCTATGACTAATCCAAGCACAAAAAGAGATAACCCCATGGAACCAGTGTTCTCCAACAAAAGTGAAGACTTAGCAAAGTGTTCCTCTAAAATGGTTCTTAGCGCAGCGTGACTCCTACTTTCCCATATGCTAGCTATGTGGGATTCAAATATATTACTATTCTTTCTATTTATTCTACAGATTCTTATTCTTCTTGGGGGAAACGTTCTGCTACTTTTAACAAGAAACTGAAGATGTTTTATTTGATATAAAATTGAAAATAGAAAATGCATGTTTTAATTTTATAAAATATATAAAATATATATATTATATTATATATTATAAAATTACAGGTTTATTTCTTATTTTGAGATTTTGGAGAAGTTGAATATGTAGCCTGTGTCCTGAAAGTATAATATATTTTGTTCCCATCGTTCCCACAAAATAATTAAGTTGTGTGAACGAAACAGCATCTTGTTCCCACAAAATAATTTTTTGTTCCCACGCATTAATTAATTCGAGCTAACGAAGTAATTATTTACGTCATAACTCAATCATAAACACGGATTGCTGCTTCGCCTACCAGACATAGCTCCTAGCTCCATAAACACGGATGTGAACAAGTTGGATTTACAGCAGATACCTTCACATTTCTGTCTGTGTGTGTTTCATTACATTGCATTAAAGACACGGAGGATGTTTAGAGATCAGATTTATTTATTTTAAAAGCTCTACAAAAGCATCATACTTGTTAGCAGTCGCTTTACATCCGAAGGCTAGTAGGCTACATGCTATGTATCATTTGTGCTATTGTCTATGAACGCATCACGGTTGCAGAGCCACTGTGATTGGTTGAGATGCATTATGGGATATGTGTGATGCATGATGGAATATGTAGCATGTAGCCTTTGGATGTTAATAAATAGACAATAATAAATAGATCATTCTTGTTTTTATTTTTTCCCTCTTGAACAAATGTGGGTCATAGAGACACGGAAATAGCGGCAGAAAGCGGCTTTTGCGGCAGGACGGAGACCGTACAGGGATGTGAATGAACCCAGACATGAAAACGTGATTACAGATGCTTTTTAAAATAAATAAATTTGATCTCTAAACATCATTCATGCCTTCAATGTAATGTAATGAGACACACACAGACAGAAATGGGAATGTCCATGTCAGGACACGGGCTCCGTAGTTGAACTTCTCAGAGATCAAAATGTGAAAAAGATTATATTGTTACATTTTTTATGTTATTATAAATATGCTCACTGTTTGGTTACAACAACTCCACAAGCCGTTCTGTCCATAAATCATTTCATTTTGTTAGATTTTCTTTAAGTTCTTTTCTTTAAATGAAGGGGGGCGAAGCCACCATTAAATCTCATCAATGTTGAGCAGCTCAGAGCTTGATATGAATGAACTCAGGCTTTTAGGTTGCTTGGCTGTCTCAGAATCTCTAAGATTTCATTTGGTCAGCACAAATTCTGCTGTTTCCTTGTAATTTAAAGGCCCTGTGCTCCGTTTTGGAGGCACTTAGGACATGGCACACCACAATTCTCATGTTACTAACCAGCAATTGACGGTGATTTGCAGTTCAGCCATTTTTTCTCTCATATTTTTACTTATTCTGTGTTCTGTGTTGTTTTACACCTGTGATAATGACAGCAAAAATCCAAAAAGGTCAGTGAAATAGCTCGAAGCAACAAAATGTTAACGCTGATAGCTGATAACTAAAAGTAAAGCCATTAAAGTCCTACTCTAAAAATTTTAGATCTATTGAAAAAATATTTCCAGTTGTCTTTTAGTTATAATTATGCCGTTGTTTTTTTTTTTGCCAAAATCCCAAAACTTTTATTGTTTTCTAGGATGTAGTTTCTGTAAAGCAGCAGCAGCTCATTAGAAATTTGCCTCTATGCTGTGGGTGGGACCGTTGTCAAGGAGCAACCCCGTCCCACTTCCCCTCCCTGTTGCTGAAAGTGCTCTGTTTACACACTGTTCCGCTAGCTTACAGCTCCTCACACTCCCAATGTAACAAAACCGGGGCAGAAAGAAATATTGAAGCTATCCAGCCGTACAGTTTTGAGCCAAATGCCAAACGAGGAAAACAGAGACGTACATGGATCAAGTGGATGCATCCAAATGGAGTGGACTAGGGAGTTTATGGCCCACCCAGCGTATTTTCTACATCACAAATACAATCTTTTTCCAACTGCATTTTTTGCCTCCTCCTGATTCAGCCAAAGGGAATTTCATGCGACATCACCAAGAACACCATCGTTGACCGCAAAAAAAGGAGAAAAAGTTGCCCCCATTCTAAAAAGATGGACAAAACTGCACGAATGAATCATACTAAGAAAAGAATGCTGTCCCTGTTGGGAAACATGCAGAAGGCTTGGTTTTGTTGTATTTTGCTATGTCTGACACAAGGGGTCTTGACTCTGCAGGTCATTTCATGACCTTTAAGACATTCTGGACAGAAGTGTGCTGGCTAGTCTTAGAAAGTGAGACTAAGCAGCACACTAAGTGTGAGCCCTGATTTTGTTGACTGTCTGTCTGTTAGGAGCTGAAACATGCCATATAGAAAAGACCCTTCACCCCCCTCTGGTGCGAAACAAAAAATACAATATTTGACTGTATATTTTAAAGCCATTGTTCTTCCTTTACTCATTTTTAAAGATACATTGACTATTGTGGTCTTGGTTTCCTTAACAGTTTCAAGTACAGTTAGTTCAGCATTCAGTCAATGCTAATTTAGTTGATAGGTCAACTCAGCAAATTTCTAATTAGTTCTTTTACTAGTTATTTAAATGTTCTTGATATTTAAAACAAACTCTTTTGGGGATTTGTGTCCACCAACAGCGTAGGTTGTCCACAGGAAATGTGTTTTTTATCCAATTTCCATGACACAATTAACTCTTGTGTAATGTACTCACTCTTACAATACAATTGTAAATACAATCCGTTTCTAACGGTAAAAACTGTATTAGCAGTAATTTTCTTGAAAAAGATTCTCATTCATTTAAGTCTGGGCTCAAATTTGAGTCATGGCATCTGGTAACTCTTTATACTGTGTGTGAACCGTGCGCTTTGGAAACCTGAAAACCGGTGTTTCCTTTACCTTGTGCTCCTTTTTCCCCAGATTTCACGAATGGAGTATGTGCATTCAAAAAATCTCATCTATAGAGATGTCAAACCTGAAAACTTCCTCATCGGGCGGCAAGGGAATAAAAAAGAACACATCATCCACATCATCGACTTTGGCCTGGCCAAAGAGTACATCGACCCAGAGACCAAAAAACACATTCCATACCGGGAGCATAAAAGCTTGACCGGCACTGCCAGATACATGTCCATTAATACACACTTGGGAAAAGGTAGGCCTTCATTTTACGAGTTAAATAACACCGACACTTTATTGTCGGTCTCTGGATGCTTTAAAAGAAAAAATCTTTTTCTAGAACAAAGCCGACGAGATGACCTGGAGGCTTTGGGCCACATGTTCATGTACTTCCTTCGTGGGAGTCTTCCTTGGCAAGGACTCAAGGTATGGAATAAACCCACAAACCTTTAACAGATGTTTGTGAAAAGCATCAAATAGTGCAAAAGTTGTTTTTTTTAGAGTTTTTTCCCCCAAAACTTCTCTTGGGAAAACCAAATACGCTGCATCTACATGGAAGGCGGTTCAGGCATCAAATTCACTGCTGGACACTTGTCCAAAAAACATGTTAATAAACTTGGCGCTCCTGATGCGTGTAGGAGGAGCCTGATCCCTATATTATTGAAGACACTGATGATGTTGCGGTCAGGCTTATTTATTTTGAAGAGGGTCAAGAATGTCGCCATGTCTGGGTTCTTGAGATCATTCAGAGATTCTCCCAGTACGGCGATGTTCACCATATACTGCAGGAGCTGCATCTGAATGACGGCCGCTTTCAGCACTAGTTCTGTCTCTCGATGACCCAGTTTGATGACTTGCTGTCCCGCATTAGTCAGAAGAAGGGGAAAAGATTAAACTCTAGATCAAAATTAGAGGACCTTTTTGTTTTTGAAAAATGTCAAGCAATGTCAACACTCAGTTCCTGATCAGTTGATGATATTTGAACTCTGAATGCACCACGACACCCAAAACGCTCTGCCACTAGAACATTGCGATGCACCTGATGCTCAAAACATGCCGCACGACTTCTAAGTGCGTCTGTACATTGACTTTGCGTTAAAACTGGACGTCCCTGTCATGTTTGGCGTGAACACAGCTTGAAGATTATGTTGGAACCAGAACCAACACTTAAAATTTAAAACAAAATCAAAAATAGGACGTCCTAGAGATGCTTAGCGAACCTCAGAACTTATGGTTGTGTTCATGGATGTCTTTCAGGCTGACACACTCAAAGAACGATACCAGAAGATTGGAGACACAAAGAGAAACACTCCCATTGAGGTTCTATGTGAAAACTTTCCAGGTATGATGGCTGTTCATTATGCTAGCAACTGCAAATCTCACAGAATCTCTAAACTTTTTTCAATTTGTTCAATTCAGAGGAAATGGCCACCTACCTGAGGTATGTGAGGCGCTTGGACTTCTTTGAAAAACCCGACTATGAATATCTGCGAGCTCTGTTTACCGAACTCTTCGAAAGAAAAGGATACACCTTTGACTACACTTACGACTGGGTTGGCAGACAGATAGTAAGCAGCGTCTGTTATGCATGATTTTCTTAGTGGCCCCCATCTACAACAACTAACTACCCGCTGTTGCCCGCAGCCCACACCAGTGGGGTCCGTCCATATAGATTCTGGGGCATCTGGAGTCACGAGAGAGAGCCACGCTCACAGGGACCGACCCTCACAGCACCCTCCAATCAGGAATCAGGTGTGGACTCTGGGACAGGAAGTGTTTTTCTTACTGTGACTACATCCAAAAAGCGTTATAGACTCTACTCCCTGAGCTTTAAATGAGTCTTTTATAATTCATTTAAATAACTAAATATCCTCCAAGGTGAGGCTTTTGTCATTTTTGATAAGTGCCTGTTAATCTAAAGCAAAACCTAGGAACAAAGATGTTGGGTGGGTCTCATAACCTTTTGTGTGGTTTTAGACATCAAACTCATTTAAATGATAATTCCGAAGAAGCTGGCAGCATTGTGTTAGCAGCTGGTGAGTCTTGTTGGAAGTCCTGTTACTGACAGCTGTCTTTTCTCAAGACAATAATTCATAAGATTGTTCTTAAAGGGTCTATATCATCCAAAATCAACTTTTTTTTAAGCTTTTAAGTATCTTATAATGTGAATTCCTCACTATAAACAACCCCATGGTGGTATTTTGATCCACTCACGCAATTCTGAGCATTCCTCTAAAACCCTGTTGAGCACCAGCCCCTCCCAATCCCCAAGAACGATCGTGTCCCCACATTCATACGTATGAATGTGAGGGACCCGCCCCTTCCAGGAAGAGTCTGTGCTGCCAGCACCGCCCCCAGGCTAACACACACACACACACACACTTTCTCTTTGGAGCCAGCGGTGATCAGCAAACTTTTATATGCACAAATGCATACCTTTGCAAAGGTTCGAATGTTGTTTGTTTTCGTGTTATTCGTAGACACGCTGCCGAGGTCGACTCTAGGATGACGTCATGAACCGGCGGTACCCACAGGGAGAGAAAGGCGGTGCCTCAGAGATAGTCGTATTACTTTTGGGTTAAAAAGATTAACTGCTAAAATAACTCATATTTCATAAACAAATCTTTAGTGTGACAAAGGTAATTATCTTATCATATATATGGATATAGTTTACTCTGAAAGGCTTAAGAGTAGCATGATACAGACCCTTTAATCAAAGCCTTCCTGTCTGTTTATTGAAAGATTCACGAACAGTGTGGTTGCTGGTTTACTGCAGGACCACAAATGCTCATTCATTCAATGATCTACTACACCACACTGGGATGAAAGGGCTTACAGACAGTTAGTGAGGTTCTTTTCTCAGCAGGGAAGCACAATCTTGATTGAGGTGGAAGCATCTGAGCGGTTCCTCCACTGAATTTCCCTTTACTCCATCATTTGGTTGAGTGTCACGTGTGCTCACCTTAAAGAAAGACTCAAAGTTTCTCAGAGGTGACAGAACTTTTGAACCCGACGCCTGAAAACTTTTTTTTGCTTAAAATTGGGGTTAATGTTCAAAGTTTTTTTTTTTTTTTTATGAAAGTGTGTTTTTAAAATGTGATTGAGTGGTATGTGACTGTTACACTGAGGTGACGGTTTAAGCTGTAGCGGCTGATGTTTGTTTGGCTTCAGGCTCTGGTTCTCATTCAGTTTCCTGGCTGAAGCCCTGCTTTGATTTTAATTCACGCTTTTTTTTTTCCCCCATCGCTTTTTCTTTTCATGCTTTGCATGCACGATCCCTTGCTTCATATACCTTCATCTATTAACACCTCGTTCCATTACTCCCCCTCCCCCCTTTCCCGTCAATCTTCCACCCCTCACATTGCTAATGCAACCCCTGACTCCTGAACAGACAGCTGTCTCAGATCGGCGAGGAGCATGGGAGGTGCAGCCCACACGGCAAGCAAACTCCTCTTATCTGACCTCCCACCTGGCAGCGGACAGGCACGGGGGATCAGTGCAGGTACACAGCCCTCACCGAAGCAGCCAGCAACCCCTTCACCCAATTTCCATGGAGTCAGATCTGTCTCACGGATGTAATAAGGGAGAAATGTCTTCATGTCCCAAAGTTGTATCACTGTGGAGCCTGTCTGATGGCAGAAGAAATGAAAAGATTTGGGCACGGAGCAATTAAATCCCTAATTCATGGCCAAAAAACGGAATCAATAAAATTAAATAAAAATTAGGATTTGTGGCCACGAAATAGTTTAATCAAACAAACAAAATACTAAATTGTGGCTACAGAATAGTTCCATGGAATGAGCAAAATACAAAGTTGAAGCCACAAAGTGGTGAAATTGAACAAACGAAATACAAATTTGTGGCCAATAAAACAGTTTTTTGGAACAAACAAAATACAGTTTCAAACAGTTTGAAACCATTTTTTCAAAAGTGTTTGTGACACAAATGAAATGTTTGCACAGTATTGCTCTCAATAGATAACAAAGGTAGACTTGTTCGTGAGACAGATCTTTAGCCTTTTACCTTCTCAACCCCTTTACACCTTGGCTGGGAGATTTTTTTTGCCCCACCATGATCATGCCATCTGGTGTCACCAGCACCAGATGTGGAGAATGTGATTCTTTTAGCTTTAAAAGCAGCACTTGTTATGACATTTTGATTTGTGGTTGTACGACTGCTTGGATAATCTTTGAAAAAACAAGACGTCTTTTGCATGGCAGGATAAAACGCCTCGGGCAATAAAGTGCATGCTTTTGCGGTGTTGTAGTGTTATTTTGAGCACAAGTTCAGCATTTTACAAGATTTATATTGTTGATTTCATGTGCTGTAGGTGTAGATATAATTTGAAAATGGCAAAAAAGAAAGCACATTTTATTTATTAATTGTGATTGTGGCCCTGCGTCAGACTGGCGACCTGTCCAGGGTGTACCCTTCCTTCACCCACGAGTGGCCGGGATAGGCTCCAACAGCCCCGTGACCCCAAAACAGACACCTTCTAAACCCACTTTGTCCCTTGTGCGGATGCTTAGATAGTTTTGTTTTGCAGAGGTCTCTGTACGTTTGAACCTTGTTTCTGATAAAAGATCTCAAACAAGCTGTAATTCTGGGGCCCTGCGACTACGAAATAAAAAAAAAGGCATATCCAACGAGAGCTCGGGTCTTAAGAGGTTAATCCAACAGTTGGCTAATTCTATTTTTTAACTCTTACAAAAACAAAAATAAAGTTTTATAGCTTTATGGTTGTTTTGCGTCCTTAATGTTTTTTTATTCATCCATAGAGTTGAAAAAATAGATGCAGCGCTAGTCTCATCATGTTGGGATTTAATGGCAACTTATCGTCATTTATTAAAACAGGGATCTATTGCGAATATCCCGACGCAGAGGCGTACATAATTTCTGATAATGCACACTTCGTCTGCCATTATCCCTTAAAAGGAAAATAACTGAGGCCATTTGATTCTAAGCATCAGATATACACAGCAGAGTTTAGATGACCTTCAGTTTTAAGGCCATATCACAAAGTCACTATATACATTTTGTGCATATTGCATGGATGAAAATTGGTCAAACACGTAGAAAAAGTGAGAAAAGTGGTCTTTACATGAAATTCTTACAGATGACCATGTTGAAATCATAGAAAAAGTCAAAATAAATCACGCAAAGAACATAAATCAGTGTAAAAGCCAAATCTGGCCAAAAATTGTTGCGTCAATTACATAATTTTAATGTGATATGTGCGCCGTATCTGTGATGTAAAAGTCATCCATCCGTGGTCCGTGTGTGAAAAGTCTGGACCGGTCGTGGAAAGCCACAAGTTTGCGTATGATTCTTGCAAAAATCATTCATAACTACGTAAGATTTATATAATAATCGAGTATAAACTACATAAAATATGGGTAAACTGTAATTCTAAACCGACCAAAAATTTTGAACAGCTCCAAACCAAATTCACATTAAGACCCGCTGACCAAAACCTTCCTTTGAAGTGCGTTCATTGATGAATAACGAACGCAAGAAAATGCGCAAAATGTACGTAGTGGCTGTGGGAAACGGCCTTAGCTTTTGCACATAACAGCAATCAACCAAAAAAGAAAAGAAAAATCAATTCTGCTAATCCTAGACATAGGATGTCTAAATGTGACTGCATTAGACGCACCTCATCCATTCAGCTTTCATTTGTTGGTACCTGAGTCCCTATACATATTTTACTAGAATCTAGGAGGGGACACTTAAATAATAATTTTGGACAATTTATATATTGTAACAAAAAGTATTTTACTTTCACATGTTCTAAATGTGAGTGTTTTAGTTGTCTTTCCAGCTCACAGATTGCATCATACGTATGTTTTGTTGGTTTGGAACAAAGAAGATAAAGTTGCAAATCCAGACAGTACTTTCCTGTCAGTTGTAATAAGTCTTTACACCCTGGATGTATAAATGTAAACTATGATCTTATACTTTTGTGTACAGGTTTGTTGTGTTGTTCCTGAGGGAAACCAGTGGTTTGTTCTGAACTGACATCCATCTGTGCTGTAGGTGGTCAGTTCAACCAACGGGGAGTTGAATGCGGACGACCCGCTGGCTCATTCCAACGCCCCGATAACGGCTCAGGCAGAAGTGGAAGTCGTGGACGAGGCCAAGTATGTGGTCGACCCTTTTATTCTCCTCCATGTTTTCAGCCGTTGTCTCCTTCCTCGGTCTTCAGTTACAGCTTTGACTGTGATGGAACTTTGAAAACTCCGGTCATAGTAAAAGTCAATAACAAAAGTTCACTTCAATACTCTGTATTAAATCAATATATTCTGTAACCCTAATTTATCAATGATGGAGGTCAAATGTCTCCTGTAAGTTTTTAACCAAGTCTGCACTGTAGCTGCTTTTTTGGTCCATTCTTCCATGCAGATCTTATCAAGAGCTGCAATGTTCTGGTCCTGCTACTGGGCAACACAGACTTTCAACTTTCCCACCAATTCTTGAAATTAGTGGTCCCCAACCTCTGGGCCAGTGCTTGGTACCGATCCCTATGACCATTTTTATCGGGCTGGAGAGAAAAACAAACACAAAAATGTTTTTTTTCCCCGTTTCATAATCAGATTCTAAAGGAAGTGTTATTTTGGAGAACTACTGGAGTCTCCCCACCACATCTGTCAATTTGCTCGATCACATTCCGATAAGACATGCACTACTTTCTTAAAGCAGCAAAGTTAACAAAAAAAACAAGTTTATTTTCACAAAAAAGTGAGAAAACCAAAGAAGAGCCTTTGACTTCAAAATAAAAGAAATCTGCATTTTAAAAGTCAGACAAAAACCAGAAGTCTTTACTCCAAATATGGATTATGTGACACCGTAATAATAATGCATAATTTTCAGCAAGCTGCTGTTTAATGTTAAGAGGACGCTGCTAATAAAGTTGTTCAAACTGTGGATTCATGTTAGTTATTGTATTCAAATAAAACAGTTTTATAATTTATTTTTCATTTTATTTATCCACCACACCTTAAAAGTCGGAAAAAAATGTTTTTGTTTTTTTTATTGAAGTTAGGGGTTAAGAGAAAACCTTTATCACATTTGAATGGTTCCTGTATTAAATGTGGTGTTCGAATACACCTGAAGGCAGCTGCAGATATTTTCCAGAGGATGAAGATAAACTTTACCCTCAAAAATGAGGGGAAAATGGAAGCTAACAATATTTGGACGTCCGCTTCAGCCTCGTACAGGTTGGGCGGTGAAAAGATTGTCCAACATTAAACCCTCGTGGCCTAAAAAAGGTGGGGGACACTGCCCTATTGGATCGAGGTCCAGAGACGGGCTAGAAGAGCTTCTTGAAGAAGTGTGTCAGAGAATTGATTCCTGTTTGCTTGTAGGAGCTAAACACTCTAATGGTTGAAGTGTATCTATAATGAGTATTACAGACCTCTTTTATCTTTATCAGTGGCAGAACTTACAGGATCTGTGACGGACAAACACTTTTGTCATAGCAGCAGCAGTGTTTCAGCTCTCATGCAGCGGCCTCGTTTTCCTGCAGCGTCACCACGAGGAACAAAAACACCCCAGAGGCAGAACAGAGGTGTTTGTGTGAACGCAGCATTTGCTCAAAAAATCAAATCTGCAAAAAGGAGATCCACTAAATACACAGAACAAGCAAATATTACCCAAGCATTTTAGTGGCTAATCAAAAGACCTCTGGAAACCTCCAGCAGACACTGTTGTTTGCTTAAACTCTTGCATTGTTGCTTCAGACTGTATTTCATAAACATAAAGAAGTGAAACTGTTAAACCGCCGAACTTCAGCGGATGTGTTGAAGAGGTTTTGTAACCGAGCAAAATCCAATTCCAGCAGTTCATGTTTTAGGAGCAGACGTAGGGCTGCACAATATGAGGAAAACTCACGATATGCGATATTAGAGATTAATATTGCGATAACAATATAATTTGCGGTATATAAACAAATAGCAAAATAACCAAAAACATGATTCCCATTTCACTGCAACAGTTTAAAAATTATACTCCAAATGACCCTCGTCGACAAAGGTGACAAACATCTAACATAATAGACGTCCATCTGATTGGTCAACAACTTGAAGGCGTCCATCCAATTGGTCAAATCCATAAAGAGATTTATTTAATTTGTTAAATGCTTCAAGCTGCCATAAGATTGTTTGAACACTTTTAAGGTTTACAATTTATTCCGATTTTCGCCATCTTTTGCGATATGCATATTGCAGAGCTGGGTGATGCGATAACGATAAATTTGCGGTATATTGTGTAGGGCTAAGCAGACTTAAATATTTGGAAGCAGACAGAATAATTGTCGATTCTCGGTCCGACAAATTCTGGGCACCAAAGAACAGCAGAGTAGATTTAGTTTCTTATGCTTGTTCTGTAATCTTTCCTTTAATCTCTCCAGCTCCCGACCCCTCTGTGTTTCTGTCGGTGGCGTTTGTGTGTACGTTTGTGTTGCATGTGTCCCGTCCTGTCACAGTCTGACCGTTTTAACCTTCTCTCTTGACGCCATTTCTTTTCTCTTCTTCTGTAGCTGCGTGAAAATGCTCAACCTGTGGTGAGTCCCTCTCTGCTTGTCCACATCATCCTCATGGGACAGGGAGGGGACCAACCTGGGCTGGGCAGAGGCTTTATCAGCTTTCACGAGCTTCACTGCTTCACCGGTGCTATAAACCTTCACAAATTCACAAGGATGTTCTCTTTTTTGCACCTAAGGGTTATTATAAGGAGACGTGTCTGACGTGTCTGAAGACACAGCTTTTTGTCTTGGATTGTTCTATGGGGTCAAAGCAGAATCAGCTTAAAGTGAATGAAAATATTAGAAAATTTAATTAAGAAAAAAAAGGAAATGTGAAACTTGAATTAAACAAAAACTATAAATTCAAAACTGTTGCCAAATAAAAAACTGTATATTTCAGAGTATAAGTAATTTTTTGCATCGTTTGGCCAGGATTGGGACCACGACAGTCTTAGAACATGATAGTTATTTTACAAAAACACAGAGAGCCGCAGCACAAGGATGAAAGAGCCGCCGATTGCCGACCCCTGCACTAGGTATAGCTCACCTACGAGAGATAAAATGAGGAGAAAAAATCCAGAAAATCACATTGTCTGATTTTTAAAGACTTTATTTGTAAATTATGGTGAAAAATAAGAATTTGGTCAATAACAAAAGTTCAACTCAGTACCTTATTATATACCCTTTGTTAGCAATGATAGCAGTCAAACGTTTACTGTAAGTTTTCACAAACTGTTGCTGGTATTTTGGCCCATTCCTCCATGCAGATCTCCTCTAGAGCAGTGATGTTTTGGGGCTGTTGCTGAGCAACACAGACTTTCAACTCCCTCCAAAGGTTTCATGTGGAGAGGGACTAGGCCACTCCAGGATCTTGAAATGCTTCTCATGAACCCCCGCCTTCATTACCCGGGCAGTGTGTTTGGGATCGTTGTCATTCTGAAAGAGCCAGCCACGTTTCATCTGCAATGTCCTTGATGGAAGGAGGTTTTCACTCAAAATCTGACATTCATTCTTTCCTTTTACACGGATCAGTCGTCCTGGTTGCTTTGCTGAAAAACAGCCCCATAGCATGATGTTTCCACCCCCATGCTTTACAGTAGGTATGGTGTTCTTTGGATGCATCTCAGCATTCTTTCTCTACAATGAGTAGAGTTCTTATCAAAAAGTTCTATTTTGGTTTCATCTGACCATAGAACATTCTCCCAATCTTCTTCTGGATCATCCAAATTCTCTCTAGCAAACTGTAGATGGGTACTGATACACGTACTGGCTTTAGCCGGGAGATACGTCTGGCACTGCAGGATTTGAGTCCCTGGCGGTGAAGCGTGTTACTGAAGGTAGCTTTTGTTACTTTGGTCCCAGATCTCTGCAGGTCATTCACTAGATCCCCCCGTTTGGTTCTGGGGTTTTTGCTCACAGTTCTTGTGATCAATTTGACCCCACTGGGTGAGATCTTTAGTAATTTTCAATATTTTTTCTATTTATTTCGATTCTTGGTTTTCAATATATATTACAAATGGGTACTTTCAAATTTAAAACTGTTTTTTAAATGTTCAACAACTCTTCTGAAATTTACTATCTGGGTTTTCATTTACTTTAATCTGATTTAAACCCCATATTGTTTAGCCTCGTTGTGTTTTATGTATTTCGTAAACATGAATTTTTGAAACCAATCTTTGTTCAGACCAGTGTCATCAGTTTGTGGTCTTGTTGTGTAGTAAAACCAAAGGCATGTGCATGCTAACACTGAAGGGGTTTTGCTGTCTGCGATTGTCTGGATTTAAACTCCAGCCTGAAAGACTTTTCCCGTATTTCCCATGAGTCAAAGCAGCCCGCCTGCTCGTTCTGTTCTGTCTCCTGAACGTGCATTTCCTGTGTGTCTGGCTGCAGGTGCTGCTGCTTCTTCAAGCGAAAACGGAAGAAAAACACCACGAGGCACAAATGATGAGCCAGCGGCAGAGCAAAGCGTTCCACATGTCCGGCTCGGGTGAAGGGGGTTTCAGAAGTCTGGACGGTTCCTTTCAGATTTAAAGATTGCTGGGACCAGTTCCAAGCGGCTCATCAAGATGTATAAGATGCCTGTGTCTTTTGATGGGAGTTGTCTGTTTTTTTCCCCTCATTTTTATTTTTCCTTCCTCTGCTTATTTATGGTAGACGTTTGGTTGGTCAGTCCAACCAAAAGGGGGGGCCATTTTAATGAAAATGTCGCAGATGATTATTATTTTTTCTCTCCCATCATCATTGGTGTGTTTTTGCTCTGGTATTCTGTGGTATTTGCAGAGGGAGAGTTTCTTCTTCCTGTGGAATTTACCGCCGGTTGTGTGCCGTCGTTTCCGCTCACACCGCTTTGATTTAACCCTCATCCAGATCCCACACCGTCGGTTTGAGTTCGCCGACTCGCGGTGGCTTTTTTTGCGGTCATTCCTGACGCAGGACTGAATGTAAACCTGAACACAGGAGGAGCCGAGCGCGTCGCCATGCCGACCACCAGGTCTGCCGTTTGGCCCCCCCCCTGCACTTTTTTCTCTTCTCCAAAGAGGTCAAAGGTGGCCCCTGGGATCCAGGCCGAAAGCAAAGCAGACAACCAGAGACATGTCCCGTACCGTGTCCACTGATGATCGTGCTCGCCTCTTTAACACACTACAAGCTCTTTTTACTCCTGCCGGCGCTGCGGCCCTGAAGACCCCCACGTTTGGAGGCGGGGCCTAAAAAACCTATTTATGCTATTTATCTCTTGTTTGCCACTAGTTTTCCTACAAATTGTTGCATACACCCTGAATGTATGGACAGGAAAGCGTTTGTATTATCTGTCATGAACACGGGGAGTCAGTGGGAGGCCAGATCTGAACGTGAAAAAGAGAAAAGGGACTCCTACCAGCGGCAGACATGGGGGGGGGGAGTGACGGAAGGAAGCGGCACCACCTGCTTTGGAGAATCACAAATGCTTTGTCCAATGCCTTAACCCCCCACCCCACCCACTCACAAACACTGCGCCGACGCCGTCATTTCCTGCAGGCGTCACAGTGAACACACTGAAGATGTTTGTATCCCGCCGAGAGTCAAGCCTGCAGACGGCGGCCTTCTCCGTCGTTCTCATTTCCTTTCAGATGCTAATGTGAATTGTTTTAGTCTGCATTATGGTGTCCATTCCAAATAGCCATGGATTGATAGAGGGGGGGGGGGGGGAGACAAACAAAGAAGCTTGAGAAAACGACTTACTGCACTACATTTGTTTGACCCCCAGCTGCCTTCAGACATGCTTTATTTCTTTTTTTTTCTATTATTTTAACTTCATGTGAACCTTCACCTTCCCTAAAAGCTGCAAGGAAGCGCTCCCGTCGCCCCCCCCCCCCCGTTTCGGTCTCCCCTCCTCTTTTGTGCCATGATCCCCCCCTCCCACTCAACACGACCGGTGGCTCTTTGGCGGAGAGTCATTTGCTTTCGAATGTCAATGTTGCATATTATCTCAGTGAGTCAGTATGTAAACCTGCTCGTTGTTTGTATTTACACTGTATAGCCTTTTGGTTTTTTAAGCCCCACCCACCGCACCCCGACATGTCAGCAACTCTAAGTTATTGTGTTATTGAAAGTACTTGAAGCTCTTTCTGTTCATTTACTGGAAAGTCCTTTCGTGCTTGGAGGCTCCGAGGGGGAATTTAGGGTGGAAAAGGGGGCGGGGTTCATGTTATAGTGCCTCGTGTGGTGGCAGCGGGGAGATCTGCCGCCCGTCAGACCCCGACCTGCGGGTTCAAACGACCCTGCTAAGGTTTAGTATTTGCCGGCCCAAAACACAATCTAGGCTTCAATCTCACAGGAATTCCCTGAGTGCCATTTCTGAGACGACTACTATCCCATGCCTTTTATCTGTGCCAGGAAACATGAAAATGAATGTTTTTCTTCTTTTTTTTTTTCGTTCTTCTTCTTCCACACTCCACTGTAATGTCCTTTAGTGTGTGCACTACCAGAAAAAACTCAAACGCAGTGATGCGGATCAGTATCTGAAAGTCAGAGCAGGTATAATCCGACTGAACAAGCTGAAAGAGTCCTTCCTATCCCACCAACGCCACATTCCATTTCTGTGTTGTTGTTTTTTTTGTAACTTATTCCCGTTTGTCACTGCAAAAGACGACTCAAGTGTGAATGAACGACTTTTCTGGCACTTTTTTTATTCCTCCTTGTTGCTGTACTGTAGAACTGTGTTTGATTTACTGTATAGTTTCCTTCCAGGGAGAGGTGTCGGGTGATATTTACTGCAATATTGTGATGCTTATTTGAACTGTAAATTGTACAGAGTTCACAACTGTAGTCTTTGTTGAAAAACCATATAAATGATGTGTTCTTTAATTTTTTGTTTTCCTTTTTTTCCCTCACTGTGGAAAATCAACATGTACAGCTCAAAGAGTTTATCCTGTCCTAAGGTTTTTTTTAGAGCTATGATTGAGAGAATTCTTAAAACTGTAAATAAATATTATTGTGTTGAAATATGAATGTCACCTGAAAATGTATTTGAATGAGGTAGTCAAGGGCTTCAAGAGTGAAGGACCCACATTTGTTCTTTTTGTGATTTTTTTTTATTTACAGAAAGGTTAAGGTCCTTTCATCTGAGATGACTGCCCCCCCCCCTTCCTTGCATTCATACATTACAGCGTCTCACATGGATCTTAAAGAAGTCTCAAGTCCCTCCACACCTTAAAGGGAATTCCAGTTTGCACCCTTTTTTATGTCAAATAAAAGATCTTTCCTCCTCGTGAGGCCTTACTGTCATTTGTGTTAATGTTCAAACTGCCATAGATGGAGCGGTTGCACATTTCTGTCTTACGGTGGAGGAAGTAAGTATTTGAACCCTCTTGCTGAGAATAGCCCTGTTAGCAGCACATATGTCAAAGGTTTCTTGTGATCAGGTTTCTGCGCATATCAGGAGGTTTTTGGTCCACTCTACTCTGCTAATGTCTTCTAAATCATTCAGATTTGGTGGCTGTCGCTTGGCAACTCTGAGCTTCAGCGACTGGGTGAGTCATTCCGTTACCCTGATATGTTACTTCAGCCATTCCTTTGTGTCCTGGCTGTATGTTTTGGGACATTATCCCATGTTAAGCCTCCTGATGGAGGATTTGACACTTCAGTACAACCACACAGTCCTGTGTGCAGAAAAACACCCCCAAACCATGATGATTCCACCTCCATGCTTGACAGTGGGGATGGTGTTCTTGAGGTCATAGGCAGCATTTCTCGTCCTCCAAACATGTTGGGTTGGGTTGATGCTAAAGAGCTTAGTTTTGGTCTCATCTGACCACAGCACCTTCTCCCAATCACACTCTAAATCATGAATGTGTTTGGTAAACTTCAGGCGGGCCTGCAAATGCTTCTTCCCAAGCAGGGGACTTTTGAGCTCTGCAAAATGTTAAACCATGGCAATGTAAAGCATAACAAATGGTTTTCTTGGTGACTGTGGTTCCAGCTGCTTTGAGATCATCAACTAACTCCTGCCGTATTGTTTTAGGCCTATTCGTCAATGTTCTCATGATCATGGAAACCCCTCCAGCTTGAGATCTGGTTTGGATGGTCATGTTGTAGTTCATGTATTTCGGCATCGATGGCTGTCACCTTCACCTCCAGGGTCTTGCTGATGGTTCTGTAGTCCATTCTGGTATTATGCAGTTCTATAATCTTCTCCCTTAACCCTTGTGCTAGTGCTATCCTATGGGGTCAAGACCATTGACGTGTTATTCCTACCATGATAAAGGTGGAGAGGATTTCATATAATCAATGGACACCAGTGAGGTTTTGTGGGTCTAGATGACCCAATTCCCGATGTTAAAGTGCCTAAGATAGCACAAGGTATAACCCTTGTACTATCTTAGATGACCCCACCCTTACATTGACGTGTTCTCCCTACCATGATAAAGGTGAAGAGGATTTCATGTAATCCATGGACACCAGTGAGGTTCACAAATCATTGAAGAAGAAAGGTTCAGAGCACTGTCTAGTGGGTCTAGATGACCCAACTCCCAATGTTAAAGTGCCTAGGATAGAACAAGGGTTACAGTCCGCTGAATAAAATACAAATAAATTTAAGAATTCTTTTGTCTAATTCTTGATATGATTTTCTATTTCTCACTGTTCAGATGAAACTACCATTGAGATTCCAGTCAGTTTCTTTTTATGCGGGCAAACCTACAAAATCAGTAAGAGATCAAATACTTATGTTCTCCATTGTATAATTAATACTCACATTTGTTTAGACAACATCTCTCTTGAGTTTGAAAATTAAGACAAGACGATTTCTTTTATTTCTAAATATTGAAACACAAGCTGCTCTTGATGCTCTGGAAAAATGCTGAGCTGGCTCTTCCCGATAATCTTAAATTTATTGTTGCAACAATTTATCCCTTGTGCTATCTTAGATGACCCACCCTTGCATTCATGTGTTCTCCCTACCATAATAAAGGTGACGAGGATTTCATGTAATCCATGGACACCAGTGAAGATCACAAATCATTGAAGAAAAAAGGTTCAGAGCCCTGTCTAGTGGGTCTAGATGACCCAACTCCCAACGTTAAAGTGCCTAGGATAGCACAAGGGTTACAAACTAAATTTCAGGTTGATGATAGAGAAGATAGTTGAGATTGTAATAAACAATTAAACTTACCATGTATTTTCAGAGTCTGTTTAAGTAAAAATAACTGTCATTTTTAATATAAAAAACTGCAGGCTAAGGTTCAATGGGGTTTAGATTTCAAAAGAAAATAATTTTCCACGTTTTTTACTTAGGGAAAAATGTAAAGCATGTTATGTTAAAATGTACAATGTAAACTGCAGGATGTACTAATTATTACCAAGTAATTGCACTTACTTGCATATTCTTTTAGTAGCTTTAAAAATAGAGTACTCTCATATAAAGGTAAAAATGTGTCTAAAAGAACGCACTTGTAGATTTGATGTGAGAAGTTGTAATATAAAATGTGAAAACTTAGTCATGTATTTATTAAATAGCCTACTGTCTTAATTTAGTCAGTGTTTGCTCTTCCTTAGCTGTACTCTTTTTCTGTAATAGTAATTACTCTGTAAATGTTTTATTCTGGTAAAAAGAAAAAAAAAACAGTACAGTACAGAGGGACTGTACTATAACTTTTCTCCGGATGGAATTCATCTTCCCCTCGCTGGGTGGCGATGTTTTTCAGTGGGTTCAAATAATTTCACAATAAAAGTACAAACATCCAGATGAACTTCCGGTGCTCCTCTTTAATAAGTCCGAGTCCGAGCAAACATGGTGGGTACGCAGCTAAATCATTCTAACTCATCTTTCCATTACAATCCATCTCCATCCTCTCTTTACATGCGCCTGTAAAGTGGAAAAAGCACATAGCTGCACTAATTATTAAAACAAGAGACTAAAAGCAGCATTTTAGAATTTGTAGTTTTAGCTAAAACGATTATTACATAGTGATAGTTTACTGTCTGCTCCATTCTTCTATGTACTCTATTAAATCTGTACATTATAATCATTGGGACGCAACAAGTGCTATTACGGATCTGTGTTTTTAAAGCTCTTTACTTTGTTTTAATTGGAATCTTTTTAACCCTTGTGCTATCCTAGGCACTTTAACATTGGGAGTTGGGTCATCTAGACCCACTAGACAGTGTTCTGAACCTTTTTTCTTCAATGATTTGTGATCTTCATTGGTGTCTATGGATTACATGAAATCTTTCCACCTTCATCCACCTTTGTCATGGTTGGGAGAACACGTCAAAGTAAGGGTGGGGTCATCTAAGTAAGCACAAGGGTTGACTTAAGCGTTCTTTAAATGTGCAGAGGTTGTCATTCCGCCTGCAGATTTTAAAGCCACATTTATCATACAGGCTTTCATGCGAATATATATATGTACTGTGTGTGTGTGTGGAGACCTCAGGGGTGATTCAGATTTTCCTACATTTTATTTTTTTGACATAAATCCAGTGTCTCATGGTCTTGTTGTATTGTATTTGTGTTTATTAAATTAATTTTTTTCTCATGTTTGATCCAGATCTCAACGTGAAGTTTACTAATCTTCAAGTTCATTGTGACAAAGTTAAAAAAAATTCTTTTTAGGAAAACATTTTGATCAAAGGGTATAGTAGTTATGTTTCGTTAATTAATGTGATATAAGGAGATATTTTTGGTCATTTCACCAAAAGAAAATGTCATTTATAAATACACATTTACAAGAACTGAATGAATGTATTCTTACAGTTTGTGTATTTAGTGTTGTGTTTTTTTGCCAGTTTTATGGGACGAGGCTTTGCTTTTTCTTCAGGGCCGAGTCAGAACCAAGACGGTCAAGAAGGCCGCCAAGGTCATCATTGAAAAATACTACACACGTCTGGGGAATGACTTCCACACCAACAAGAGAGTGTGTGAGGAAATCTCCATCATTCCCAGCAAACCTCTGCGCAACAAAATTGCAGGGTAGGTGCTGCTTCTGGTGTCATTTAGAAACATGTCTGTTGCCTTGGTGATTTTTGTGTTTAATTACTTAATTTAATCTGTAATTCTGATTTTAAAAAATAAAATCAAACATGAACTTTTTATTCATTCTGAGCAGGGACACACACACACACACACATTCCTGCATTTACTTATAAAATCTGTAAATACTTATTTAAACATGATTATAGACTATAATAGAAATTTGCTAATGCTATTAACTTATTAGCAATACTATTAAGACAGCAGAAAGATAATAAATAAGACTGAAAATACACTAGTAGAATAATAATGTTGTCTACAAACATCACCTTCAAGTTGTGACACAACAGTATTACACTGAGTTTCTCTGTTCACTGATGCCACAGAATCCCAGATGTCAGGAAGTTTTTTTTTTTTTTTTTTTGTATTTTCTGTAGATGAACTGTAATGATTTGTTGTATTTGCTGTTTTTTTCCTAGAAGCTTAGGAGCGGACTAGTTATGAAATGTCAAAACATTCTGATTGTTGGATGATTCATCCAGATTTTTGTGCTTTTGTTCTGAAAGTGCCCTGACCTTGTAACTACTGAAGGGTTCGTTTGCTCTGGTGCCGTCCCTTTCAGGTACGTGACGCATCTGATGAAACGCATTCAGCGCGGTCCAGTCAGAGGAATCTCCATCAAGCTTCAGGAGGATGAAAGGGAGAGGAGAGACAACTACGTACCGGAGGTCTGCCTGGTCCACCTCCCAAACCCAAATCTCACTCCCAAACAGAGTTTTCCGCTTGTTGCCGTGGTGATTGTTGCAGAAAACCGGTTCTTTCTTTCTCTCGTAGGTCTCTGCTCTGGACCAGGAGGTCATCGAGGTGGATCCAGACACAAAAGAAATGCTGAAGATGCTGGTGAGTGACGGTTCTCCTACAGGAAACCCTAAAAACGTTGACCTTTACAGGAAAATGATGCTTCCATACACCGACTGTAAATTAGAACCGGACTGACTGAGTCTGATGTCACTCATAGAAAACTGTTTACTTCCAATTCCAATGGAATAAAGTCAATTCAGACGCCATCTTTTTCTCAGTACTGATGCTGACATGTTGGAGCCAAAAATCCCCAGTAAGCAGAGATTGGTCGACGTCAGTATGTGTCAACGTTTCTATGGCAACAACTATCGCCACAACCACGAGTGAGCTTGTTGGAAGTCCACACCCCAACTTCTTAGAAGCCGGCTACACAAAATCTGTGAAACATTTTGAACATTTGATGTGAGACCACGTACCGTTATTGAGGCATCTGATTGGTCAGTTTATAGCTGGAAAAACTTACAATAAAGAAAAACATTTTTTTTTTAAATAGGATTAACAAGAACATGTTACAAAAAAGTATCAAGGGTTGTGACTGAATTCCCACCCCAACCCCCAACTACTAAAAAACTATATAGTGCGGCACTATGGAGTGCCGTGAATTTTAAAAGCAATTCGGACACCATGCTCAATTATTTTTTTAACGATAGATTTGACGCCATCGATTTCACGAAGTTAAAATCTAAGTAACCCTTGAGCTATCCTAGGCACTTTAACATTGGGAGTTGGGTCATCTAGACCCACTAGACAGTGCTCTGAACCGTTTTTCTTCAATGATTTGTGATCTTCACTGGTGTCCATGGATTACATGAAATCTTTCCACCTTTGCCATGGTAGGAGTAAGGGTGGGGTCATCTAAGATAGCACAAGGGTTAAAATGAGCGTTTTGCGATGATTATTTATGAGTCCACTGTCTTATGAAGAAACGTTGATGGTTTATGAAAAAAATACATTTAAATACATTTTTTTGGTTGAAACAAATGTTCCGACGCAATGCATTGTGGTCTATATTCGCTGATCTAGTGAACATCGATGCACACTGGTTTTTGGCAGAGACTTCTGGGAAATTTCCAGAGGACTCGATTTTGGAATTTTAGATTCGGACAGCACTACAAAATGGCGAACACACTATATAGTGCACTATGTAGGGGTTAGGGGGGGAATTCGAACACACCTAAGGAGTCAGTGGAGAGGAAAGACTTCCTTTAACCCTTGTGCTAGCTTAGATGACCCCACCCTTACATTGACGTGTTATTCCTACCATGACAAAGGTGGAAAGATTTCATGTAATCCATGGACACCAGTGAAGATCACAAATCATTGAAGAAAAAAGGTTCAGAGCACTGTCTAGTGGGTGTAGATCAGTGTTTTTCAACCAGTGTGCCGCGGCACACTAGTGCGCCGTGGGAAATTGCCCTCATTCACTGATCTAAAAACATTTTCATTCTCCAGGAAATCAGCTCTGTGTTCATCCAAACAGGCCCTGATAAAACACTGAGTAGTTAGGAATATAAAAGATCTTAAAATTACTTTTTCTTTGTATTTATTTGATTCTATTAAAGACATTTTGATAAGAATCACGGTACCGCGATATAGCTGCAGGTATAACTGTGAAAGGAAAAGTCCCGTCCCTTTAACTGTCTCCGCCAATCATTCTTGAAGGCTTAATCACATGTCATCAGCCTGACCAATCAGAAGTGGTTGAAGTCTTCACTTCCTTGTTCTTAATTCTGCTGATAAAGTCGCTCAGTTCTAACAAAAATACCAGCTAAAGCTGGTATTTAGCTGGTGGTTCATCTCTTAGAAAAAAACAGCCGCAACTTCCTGCTTTTTCTGCCACAATTATCACAAAATCAATCCAATTGGATTGGAGTGTTGACAATAATGAAGCTTTCCAGCCGTACAGTTTGGATCCAGATTCCAGCTCAGATGAGGAAAACAAAGACGTACATGGATCCATTTGTGGATGCATCAGAATGGAGTGGAGCTCGTGGTCTGCTGTAGTAGCTTCTTCGTCACAAATGTGCTCTTCATCAAACAGCATTTTCTTCCCCCTATCTGCTCCTGAGTCACTACGATTTCAATAAAGAGTTCCAGTTTTAATTTTATAAATGTCCATCATTAGAAAATTGACATGTTAAAACCACCAGAAACAACATTTTCATGGGTGGCTTCCACTGATTCATGTATAAGCATGAACTCTTTTCTCTGCGTCCTTCTTGGGTCTTCCAAGGTTTTTCACATTTTGATCATGCAAGTCAATATGAAATTCTTCACGTGATGTTTTTTTTTCTTTTCATTTAGGACTTTGGGAATCTCTCCAAGCTTCAAGTCACTCAGCCGGTTATTGGAATGAACTTCAAGACGCCACGAGGACTTTAACATTTACAAACTACAAATAAAGTGTAATGACAAAAAAAAAAATCTGTTTCATTTTCTCTTACGGCTGATTTACGTAAGGGGTAACCCTTGTGCTATCCTAGGCACTATACCATTGGGAGTTGGGTCATCTAGACCCACTAGACAGTGCTCTGAACCTTTTTTCTTCAATGATTTGTGATCTTCACGCATGTCCATGGATTACATGAAATCTTTCCACCTTTATCATGGTAGGGAGAACAATGTAAGGGTGGGGTCATCTAAGATAGCACAAGGGTTAAAATGAGCGTTTTGCGATGATTATTTATGAGTCCACTGTCTTCTGAAGATAAAAACGTTGGGAAAAAAAGCGCTTTGAGAAGCGTTTTTTTAAACCCTTGTGCTATCCTAGGGACTTTACTATTGGGAGTTGGGTTATCTAGACCCCACAAGACAGCGCGCTGAACCTTTTTTCTTCAATGATTTGTGATCTTCACTGGTGTCCATGGATTACATGACATCTTTCCACCTTTATCCACCTTTGTCATGGTAGGGAGAACACGTCAATGGAAGGGTGGGGTCATCTAAGACAGCACAAGGGTTAATGGCTGACGAAGTATGCATTATCACTTTTTAACGCACACCGTGGAAGCCTGAACCGGTTGCTTCAGCTAACTGCGTTAAGTGATAATGCACACTTTGAAGGCCATTAACCTGCTTATACCATGGTCACTTACAAAATAGAAATAGTAACCACTTTTAAGTCCTTAATTCTTGTTTTTTTTCCAATTTGGATCGCTTTTCTCATAAAAGCGAACCATTTGTTGCATGGTGCCGCGCCAAGATTTAACCGTTGTGCTATCTTAGATGACCCCACCCTTACTTTGACGTGTTCTCCCTACCATGGCAAAGGTGGAAAGATGTCATGTAATCCATGGACACCAGTGAAGATCACAAATCATTGAAGAAAAAAGGTTCAGCGCGCTGTCTTGTGGGGTCTAGATAACCCAACTCCCAATGTTAAAGTGCCTAGGATAGCACAAGGGTTAAAAATGAAGCAAAATTTACCGAATCATATTAACCACAGTAGAATTAAAAACGTATTAGATCTCACCTTCAAGTGAACAACTTGCAGCATCATACTGCCTCTATTTTGCTCCACTGTGTTCAAACTTGTAACGGTGACTCAGTAAGTTTAGATAGAGTTTCACATCAGGAAATCCATTTAAAAACTGTTCAGTGATTTTCAAGTGCAGTTTTGACTGAAATGGCATTGCTCATGTACTGTTAAGTTGATTTGTGCTGAGCTTAAAAATACTCAATTTGAATTATTGAAGCTTAACACCAGGAAAGAGGTTTAAACTTTCAATGCATGCCGTGGACAGATTAAAAAAATAAAACTTTTCTAGGATCTAAGAGTAGATGGAGCAATAAGCTGTAACAAATGAGACCTCAAACCACCATGAATGCTTAAACACCTTTATTGTGCCCAATCTGAACATACTCCACAACTGTTAGGTAGCAGCAAACTTGGCAGACCACAATGAGGTAGACTTTCAAAACTCTAAAAAGCAGCTGGGCTAAAAGACAACGAGCTCAGCATGACAAATCGAATGAAAGAAAAGACGCGTCGTCTTTGGCACACAGCTCAGTATGCAAACATCTGCAACCAGAACAGGAAGGCTAAATGGGTCAAGAAAGCAAAGGGTTGTTTTTATCTCGGGGTCTACTCAAGCTCTGGATAGATCATTCAGCATAGTGGATGTTCCTACATCCAACAGGAAGAAGCGGCTTGAACGAGAGCGCCCCCTGCTGATGTACAAAAGTGATTAAAAACCACCGCCACCTCCACACGTGGAAATTAAAAAGTGCAAAATCAAAAACTATGTACACAGGATTCACTTTAGCTCAAGCCGGTTCAGCAGTCTCCTCCAAAGCGACGGCTGAACCAGCTCGCACATCCAGCAGCGGTTAAATTCTATCGAGCTGGATCAACAAAGCAAGTTTAAAGTAGTACATCCAACATTTTGTGCCCATTCAATTGAAATTTAGGAGGGCAAATTAAAAAGGAAAAAAAAGAGCTACTGAAAAATGTTTAAGGGAAAAAAATAAAAGGGGGGTTTCCATAAACAGCCACCTGGTAGAATTCGGTTCAAAATTTTCATGTCATGACTTAAAACCATTTGTGTACAAATTAGTAAAAAACTGCGTAAAAATGTCTGAAATGCGACTGGTTAAATGAAGCCCAACATTCAACTCCCTAAAGTAAGAAACACCAGTTGGCTTGCACAGGAAAAAAAACAGATGCCAGCTGGGGGGAGGGAGGGAAGAGGGGAAAAATAAATTTAAAGGCACTGTATGGCGTCTGCCAATGAAAGGCAATGAAACTTGCGTGATTGCTCTTTACTATGCAACACATGTAAAGGAAAAAAAGAAAAAAAAAAAGGCATTTTCATCCACTTCTAAACCTTAAGCTTCCATCATTCTGTCTGGCCACAAGTCTGGGAAAATGCAAAAGGGTGAAGGGCCCCTTGTCCGTCCCAACAAGGTCACTGTGCAGAAGTGCCACTGTGAACAGCAAAAATGTAGCAAGTGCAAAAGTGAACGTTTCCTACAGTGATATCCCCAGTGCCTGGTGGAGTGCCACGGTGCCCTCGCTCTGAGGGCTCGCCGGCACATGTGCTCTCCTTTGGCGGGCAGCCTCGCCCCACGGAGGGGGCTCTTCTACGGGCCCTTTAGCCTCCGTCTGCTCTAGCTGGAGTCCCTGTTCTTCTGGTTCCGCATGAGGGGCCGATGGTTGCTCAAGATGTCCATCGAGTGCTGCCAGTGCCAACAGGAGCGGCAGTAGTACTTGAAGCAGGCCTGTGGCAGATCAGAAACACTCAGATTTCAGCCATAAGCTACTCCATCTACATGGTATCTGACAGTTTTCATTCATTAACATGGAATGGAATGCTTTCTCATGCTTCCAGGAGCATGACATTGAAAATAAGCAATGTCCCTTTCCTAAAAACAGTTCAACACTGGGTTTTCTGCACAAAAAAAACAAAAAAAGACCCAAGAACTAAAATCGAAACCATCTTGTACCCTGGTTTTTAAAAGCAGGTGGGACATCATGAACACTTTTTGTGTTTAAATGGCAAATATACCATCACTGCCTTACCCAAGTAAAAGCTAATGTTTTACAAAGTCCATTTATGAATCCACCATGTTCTGATGATGAAAAGTTAGATTTAAAAAGAAAACAAAACATTTTGTTCAGATTAAAATCATTCAAATGCAACCGTGATCCACATTTGGGAATCTAATGAGCATTGATGCACAGTTTTTGCAAAGACATCTGGGAAATTCCAGACACTGGATTTTGGAATTTTAGGTTGTGCCTGAATTCCTTCACTACTCCCTACATTGTGCACAATGTAGTGTGTTCACCATTTTGTGAAGCTGTCCAATTCTACAATTCAATAAATCAAGTGGTTTAGAAAACCAATGTGCATCAATGCTCACTAGATTGCTGAATATAGACCACAATGCATTGCATTTTAACAGTTTTCATGCAAAAATAAAATTTATGAACCAACAGTTGATTCATAGAAAGTCTTAAAAATGCTCATTTGGTTTTTACTTCAGATAAAGGAGCATTTCATATTTGCTGTTTAAAAATACAAACGTTCAACACGTAATAAAGGCCCGTACACACGGGACGAATATTCGCCAGGCGTTATTCGCCAGCGTTTTTCGCCACGTTTTTTGTGTTCACACCCAGGCGATTTTCGCTGACGGTGAGCCGAGCGAACATGCAATTTCATTCCCTGACATTAGATGGCGCTTAATGTAAACAGAAATACTCCTGTACACAAGGTGGCGCTGCACAACTTTACGATTCTTAAAGTCGCTTTTCACTCAGAAGAAGAGAGCAAGTATTTACACGCTTGTCAGAATCATACAAAGAAAACATGAATATTTCAAGCATCAGTAGCTCCAACTGGAGCTTGGTTCGGGGATATTTTAGAATGTCCGTCATTATTTCTTTGCGGCAGCGTAGACGCTACTTGGCGTCTATCTTCTTCGCTGGTATGTGTGCTCAGCAAGGCTGTTTTGTGTTTGAGCGCCCCCAAGTTGTGTTTTACTGTAACTTCAGAAGCTCCAGACACGTGTGCAAAAGCGCCATTCTCATTGGTCGAATAGATTTCGACGCGTTGCGTTGAAAAAAAAAAATGAACCCGAGGCGTTTTTTTTTTTGACCCTTTTGCGCGTGGCGTTTTTTCGCGTCGGTGTGCACACTCTCATTGGTGCCCTTTGTTTAGTCACGAGGCGTTAAATGTCGGCGAAAATCGCCGGCGAAATTCGTCCCGGTGTGAACAGGCCTTTAAGCATGCCGTTCAAATTGCTTTTAAACTTTAGGGCACTACATGGTCCCACAACCGTAGGTTTGAGTAAAGCGATAATCCAGACATGGCTGTATATTGGGAGCACCAAATAGTGAAGGAACTGGGACCAAACCAAAATGTTATAATTTGTGTAGACCTGGCATCATCTCACTGATCCGTTGTTCCTTTAGCACATTTACTGCCCCACTCAAGCAAAGGAGTGTTACTGCAACAAAAGCCCTTCACCTCATGCCTGCAGTGACAGGTTTAAACGTTGACCCTTCTGTAAAGTGAGTGCAGAGCTTTCATTATCTAAATGAAAGCTTGGAGCTTCAGCTATTTATATGCACTAAAACGCTAACATTTAAATTCTCTGCTTTTAAAAACTAAGAATGCAACACTTCTTTCTCCTGGATCTAATGCATTAACTGCACTCTGGGTATCCAGAACCAAAGCAGAGAACCTTCCATGTTTGATCTGGAAAAAGGCTGAAACTGACCTGGTCTCTGCAGAAGAAAGGCCCAGGTTGGCGAAGGCAAATCTGACACATGGAGTCTTCCAGGTACGGGTCAATCTGGACCTGAGGAGTCACGGGGGGGAGGTGGGGGGGAGGTGTCATAGTCCATGACCTAAAGAACTGCAGATGCTGGTGACCAAAAATCATAGAAAAACTACAAGTCTCACCTTCTTTGTAAACTTGGGCGTTTTAATCTCCACAAATGCTGCAGAGACAGCCTTCAGATAACTGCGCTGATTGTTGAACGTGACGCGTCCAGAGCCTGTGCACAACAGAAGACAAATCCATACCGGCCCGTTTCAGCTTCACGCTCTAAGGCATCTAAACAGTCTCACCTATAGGATACTTGTGCTTGTCCGTGTCAATTCCAGCATACATGACTCCACCGAACAGGTCATTCATGATGCTGGCCAGCGCCTCGGCGTTCAACATGCCGTGCAGAGCGCCGACAAACACAGTCTTACAGGGATCCAGACGCTGGGCAGGGCAGCGCACGTAGTTGCTGTCAGAGATCACCCAGGGAATCACCTGCACCTGGATGTGCAGAGGAGGCTTCAGTTCAGCAAAGACTTCTGCCATTTTCTTCACAAGTACACGTTTGTTTATACAGGTACCACAACAAAAGACCAGCAATAACTCTGAAACGACTAAAACTGAATATCACTTCTTTCAAGAGCCATTTGCTTTTTGATCAGCCAGCTAATCGCTTAAGTCTTGATTTATTGTTTTGTCCCATTGCTCTAAAAACATGTCAAATTGTTTCCACTTTAAAACTTTAAAAAAAAAAAAAAAAAAAAAAAAACCACTAAATTTATTGTTTTGAGCCATCATGTCCTAAAAATATTTGACACCAGAAATATATGTGCCGTCCTAAAATTTTCATTCTAGATGTTTCTAGAAGAAACATCTAAATTTACACGTTTCTTCTAGAAATTGTAATCTTATAACTATTTACAAGTTGTTATAAGATTACAATTTTCATTTCTTCATCTTTCATGTAAAAATAAACACCATACATTGCAGACAAAGGAAGCAGCCATGTTTCCACTGAACTGTGCAGTTCATTTCAGGTCAAAAAAGGACTGAAGATCAAAGACAGGTTGTGTTCAAATTCCCTCACTACTTTGTGGACATTTTAGAGCAGTGGTCCCCAACCACCGGGCCGCGGACCGGTACGCACAGAAAGAAAAATTTCCATTTTATTGTTTTTTTTTGAACAGTGACCGGATTCTCTCCGTTACATCCTTCACACTTAACGCACGTCAAAGTCGCGACACCAAACATCACGTGATACATCCCGCTAAAATTAAACCCAAACAACCAAAATGAGCAAAAAACAAACTTCTTTAGAAAGTTGCTTTGACAAGGGGAAACTGTCTAATCAAGGGACAGAAGAGGAACCTGCACCTGCTAAAAAGGGAACTCTGCCTTTAACAGGCAGTATCAAGAAACCCATTTAAAATATGGATTTATTGCCACGGGCAATTCCCACGCACCAAACCCGCTGTGCATAATATGCGGTGAGCGGCTCTCCAATGAGGCGATGAAGCCTTCAGAATTTTGAAGTCTGAAAACTAGGGTACATTGATACTATATAGGCACATCTAGACCAAAGTGCATTGCGTTTGAACCATTTTTCATGTGAAAAAGGTATTCATGTTTAGATTTTATAAATCCTCCAGGTTTCCATCACCAGAAAACAAATTCTTAATTTTTGTAAAACGCTTATTAGGTTTTAACTTTGGCAAATGGTGACATCTTTGGGAAAATGCATCATAATACACAATTGGTTCAGAGTGCATTACCATAAAAGTCCAAAAAAGCATCAATTGAGCACCAAATGAACTGGCACTGAAGTGCATTGTTGCTTTGCATGTTACTCACATCCTTGCATCTCATTCTGCGGCTGGACATCTTGAAGTAGTACTCCCTGTTGTCCTCTGGGTGAAAAGGATCCTGGGAGCAGGCCTGAAGCAAGCTGCGCACAGACTTCTCATTCTCAAACACCAGGTAGACGTAACCTGCAAACAAACAAACTGCTTCAGATCATGATTAACCGTCTTAAACTGCAGGTTAACGTAAAGCCCCACGCTAATGAAAAGTCTGTTTTTAACAGGTTCTCATGGAGGACAGGTACAAAATAAATTTATTAAAACTGCATTTCTGAGTATTTCTTTAAATTGTGTTGATCAGGAGCAGATGAAAAGCCGTGGTTTGAAAAGGCTCTGGTTTGTGGCCAAAGTCTTCCTTTTCTGCTACAATTCTGAAGCAGGATCCTTGCAAGTCTACACTTTCCTCATCTCAGCTGCAATGTAGTGCAAAACTGTGCGGCCGGATAGCTCTGATACTGCACACCAGATTTTTTGGCTACACCAACACAAGTTTGAGTTTTTGAGATGCTGTAAGCTAGCAAAAGGGCTGATGGGAAATTAGCTAGAGGCCAGCTTCAACACCAACCTAAATGACATGGCGGGCCACATTAGGCCCACAGGCCTAGAGTTTGACACGTGTGGTTTAAATGATCAAGAGGACGTTCATTACAAGTTTATTCTGGTGGGGGGGGGGGGGCTCAGCAACAGCAATTCCGTCTGAGAGAAGAGTCAGCAGACAAACTTCTAGAAATAGAAACAAGTTCCTGACTATCAACAAGCTACAATTTCAAGCCTCTGCAATCACCACAGCCAGACAAATTTAATTAAAATTACACCTTTGTAACGTAAAGACGTCTACATGATTTTGCTATAGGGGAGGGTTTATAGGTGGCTCAGGCTCAATTTTATTCCATCTTAATGTGAAAATTCTGTTCTTGCACTTTTTCGTAGCCTAACAAGCTTTGACAAACCATTAGAAGTTGCAAATATTGCGCAAAATAAGTTATAGTAGATAAAAACTGAGGAAACCATAAATGCAGGATAATCATAGTTTTCTGTTTTGTACTTTGTGCATCAATTTGATTGTAGCTCAATTTTCAAATCCACATTTTTAAAATACTTAATTTTCCCCCCAATCTTCCACAACCAAATGCACATAAAGGATTATAACTGATCCTTGCATACAGAAAGCAGGGCTTAATCATGATCCCTTCAGCTGAATAGAAGAGGATGTGGAAAGCCAAACCTCTGACACCACAATCACTATCCAAGTGTCTTATGCCCAAGAGTTAGACTCACCATTGTGCCACCATGTCCCAGGACAGAGTGGGTGATCTGAGCCATGAAAGTTTTACTGTGACAAAAACATGACTGATTTCAAAATAAAAGTACCAATTCAGTAAAACTGTGAAGGGAAACCTGGAAGCATTCAAAAACTATTCCAAAAATGATCTGCACAGAGCATCTTCAAGGTTGTGTTTGACAAAAAGATGCATGATAATTTGTTGAACATGAAATTGTATTTTGAACCCGTAAAATAAATGATGGTGGACAAATTTAGATCAGTCAAGGTAAACTCCACAATTACAGATCACCCAGCTCTACTCTAGTAAGGAAAAATTAAAATTAGGCCTACCAGATTGTTGTTACCTTTAGCAACATTACCTTTGGGGGGGCAGCGAGGGTGTTTTCCATCCTTACCCGGCCACTCTACTGTCAGAGGACCATATCCACTGAAAGTGTTGATCAGACCAGCTTAAAAAAAAAAAAAAAAAGGAGCATAGTGGTGAGGGGGGGTGGCATTACGCCCAAACAACAACTGTAGCCTTACACCCCAAACCTTCTGTGATGTCCCAGGGCACGCCACCAAGAAACACCTTGCAAGAGTAAAGAGGGTCCTTGTTGTTTCTGGGAGGCAGCTGACCGCTCCAGGTGAACGTGGCCTCATTCACAGCTGATGGGGTCATGACGCAGGATTACATCAAATGAAACTTTCACTCCAGGAAACAGAAGCGCTTACCTGCAGCCTGTCTGTGCAGGCGCGCCTCCCTCTCAATGCTGAAAGCCTCGTCCGAGTGGTCGAGCATGTCTGACCCGGGCCATGGAGAACCAGCTCGCCAGCGGCGTGAAAGAGTGGAGGAGGCGTAGCTGGATGGAGGAGTGAGAGGAGTGCTGGTTTCCTGGGGGTCCAGACGGGAACCCAGACGAAGTAAATCCTTCTGCACATTTGATGCCAGGTAGGGCAACGGGGGTGAAATCCTCAGGGTCGACTGAGAGGACAAATGTGGAGAATATTCACCAAAAAAAAACCAGACGGTGGCCACGCCTCCATCAACATTTAGGCAAATGTTTGCCTTCTGAGATTTTTCTACCCAAATACAGCAGGCTTGCTTAATCCAGAGCTACCACCTATAAACAGTTACCGAGGCTTGAACCAGTGAACCGATAGTTTCACTGATGCCAAAACACCTATGACATCTAGCCAAATATTCCATAAACGCTTGAGCTGCACACAGCGGGATGAGGCTCACCAGCATGTCGCAGAGATGATCCGAACCAGAGCTGAAGCCGCTGGTCTCCGAGTCTTCTGGACTGCTGGAGCGAGAGTCCAAAAGGGAGCTGCAGTCTGGTCGGTTTGCCATGCGTGCAATGCCAGGGAACTTCTCCAGGAAGTCGGCCGTCATGCTCATAGAATCGTGGGACAAATAGCCCGACGGCTTCTCAAGGATGCTGCTGAAGGGACTGTTCAGAATGCCGAGCACTGAGGAACAAGAAGAGACGTCTTTGAAAGGCAAGAGCAGTTTCAAGGGACTGAGAAACATGGGAAAGCTGCAGGTTTTTTTACCCTACACATTTTAAGTTTCTAAAACTATTACAAAAAGGTAAAGGTGTATCATCCAGTAGCATCTAAGAGTCAATTTGGTGTTAAACTAAATACCAAACCCTTGCACAAAAAAGTCAAACCCGTTTGTGCTGAATTAACAGTGAGTCATTGATATTGGTGGATTTATATCGATCAAGTAAACCTGAAAACCTGCAGCACAAACTAATGTTCTAGAATTGCTGCTTGAAGAAGGCATTTTATGAGTCAGCTGGATTCAGACAAAAGCTGGAGCATTTCCAATTTTGCACTTGATCTGTGCAAATTCACTGCTAGTAATCCAACAACTCTAGCACAGAAACCACACGTCTATCCTTGTAGTAATGAACTTCAAGGCCTGTTCAACTGCAGTTCATAAGGCAGTTTAGTGACCGAGGCGGAATTCAAACCTTTAAGTTTCCTGGTTTATTATAAAGCATCTTAGACAAGGAAACTGAGAATAAACCTCTAATATGTGGAATCTTGACAAGTCTGTAAAAGCTTATCATGACTACTTCAGGAAAAGAATGAAGTTTGAATAAAAAAAACAAAAACTCAATTATAATTAGTAAGTGACACTTGCTTAGAGCAATATATAGGGTTTAAAGAAAGGGAAAGCACTCTTACTGGCTTGCTAGAGAGCGCAGCAAAGCAAAACTGCCACATCATCTTCCTGACAAAGATGCAGCCTGTTTCCACACAGATGGCAGCCATCCAGGCATGACCAATTTCAAAGCTAATGACCGTTCTACAGAAACATGCCAGCTTTTTCATTATCAGTTTTACAGCAAATGATGCTGAAAGGCCAGTCTCAACAGCAGAAACACAAACCACATTAGTAACAGATCCAGATTTCTTCCTGCAGTACCCAAAAACAAATAGAGTCCAGTACTTACTGGAGGGCGAGCCGGCCTGATGCTGAGACGGGGGAGCATGTGTGTCAGTCTCCTGACTGCTCCATGGTCTGTCCCAGCCGGACAGACGGAGAGACTGGAGGCCAAGGCCCAGGTCCGTGACAGTCGACTGGCCCCGGGATGGAGGCATATCCTGGGATCCGGGGATGCCCCCACAGTTGGGGAAAAGCATCCTCCTGCTGCCCACTGCAGCCAGCTCAGACTCTTCAGGTGCCAAGATCCAATTCAAACGATGGTAAAAGACAAGGAAAAAAAGAGTGTTAGCAACACTTGTATCCCACTGGTGACAGACAGAATGAGATCTGCAAAGCCACATCTGATTAAAAACAAACAAAACAAAAAAACAACCAACTCTTTAAAACACTCAGCTCTGCTAACAGTGGAGCTAACCTGCTGCCTCTGTGCCCGGTGCAACTGCCATGCATCCCTGTTCGCATCACTGACCCACCTAGTAGCATGTGACATGGCTGCTGATGCACTCGCACGCCCCTGCTAATGACATCAGCTCCCCCTCCACCCCCACCTCCTTGCTGAACAACTCAGTAATGAAAAATTCCAGTTGCGCCGGCCGGCTGAATGAAGTACGTCCCTCTGTGGTGGGTGCACAGCGGCTCAGTTAGCGGTGGTGGCAGCTGCTGCTTACCGTATCTGCTCTGGCTTTCTGAGTGAGCAGACCACGACTGGAGGGAGGGGGGGAGTCGAGGGACAGAACTACAACAGAATGGTGGGAGGAAGTCTGGCAGTGAGTGACTCAGCAGACTTTGACTCTAAAGTATTTTAAACCCAAAGAAGTAGGATTTTTTTAATAACTTCAGTTTGAAACTTCTGACATAAAAAGGTTTCTAAAACAAAAAGGGAGACTGGCATTTAAGCACATTTTTGCAGGAGCAGCTGACTGATCAGATGATGAGGTTTGAGCTATTTTGCACTGCCAGCTCCTCCTCTCCCCACAACTGGAAAGCTACCAGCATCCAGTCGTACCTCTGATTCAGCAACTCAATCTGGGCTGGAGAGGGCAAAGGCCACAGCAGAGGTTTAGGTCAGTTAGCAAAAAAAAAAAAAAAACTAACAGATTTACACTTCTGATTCATGATGCTGATGAAGAGGGAAAATATTGTGCAACTATGTTTTAAAGAAAAGGTTATTCTAGAGAAGAGAAAAAAAAAAGTTATGCAAAAACAATGCTGAGCTTTTCCTGGCAATTCCCACCGAGTAAGAAAGGAAGAAATGGCCGTTTAAAACTGGTGCAATGCTGCAGACTATTGATGCAGCATGAATCAGCTGTTGGCAAGGCAAGTGATAAACGAAAAGGTGAGAGATTTAACAGACCATGAGGCAAAACACTTGAGTGCCTTGAAATGTCTTGATTTATTTTAAGTGTTCAGTGATATTAAGTGTTCAGTGATATTTTAATTATGCCATTTCTGGGACAAGAAAAAAAGTTTTGACAATTTTTGCAGAGTAAAGCAAGAGTTAATTAGAAATTCGCCTCCAAGTTGTAGGTGGGACCCCACTTCCTGCCACACATTTACGCCCTCTCCCACTGGCTTACAGCCCTTCACAACCCTAACCCAACATTAGCAGTGCAGCGACAAAGATGGTGAGCAATATTGAAGCCGTCCAGCTTCGAGTCAGATGCCAGCTCGGAGGAAGGTTAGGAAATTGGGCAAAGTGGAAAACTTGTGGTCCATTAATTGCAGTTTCAACGTCACAAATACACTTTGTGCAGCTCTGCTCCCGTTTCATTACAATTTCAATAACACTTGGAAATGCCATTTAAGCTGAATTTACTTTATACATGTCCATTAGAAAAATGCCACAAAAAACATGTTTTATATTTTTTTTAAAAACTGTTGGGCCTTTACAATAGGTAACTAAACACAACTTTGCTGCCCAAATTCCAATTAAAACTGTTTAACGTGTAAAAGGCATTTCTCAAAAACAACCTTTTGAGTATGCATTCCAATTTTTTGTTTTTAAATCAGGAGCAGACGACGTAAATACTGTGGGACAAAGCCTGAAGCAGTGATGTAGGTGCTAAAAATCGGCAGGCCACAAGCTCCCTGCTTAGCTCCGTTCTGATGAGTCCACTTGCAGATGACGAGATGCTTTCAAGTCTTTTTTCCACGTCCGAGCCGGCATCTGGCTCAAAACTGTGTGGCTGGTTAGCTCCAGTTTTGCTCACCATTTTTGTTGCGTCGCCAATTTTAAGTTGGGGGTGTGAGCAGCTTAAGCTAGTGTGTGTGTGTGTACACAAAGGGATGATGGGAAATGAGGGCAGCCTTACTCTGCTCCAACTGTCTGATTTTCCAAATGTCCCAGAAAACAGATTTTTTAAAAACTCAAATGATTATTAGGTAAACTGAGCTACCCATGCAAGATTAATTTATTGGAACATTTGTATTACAAAAAAAAAAAAAAAAAAAGATTTAAATTAAAATTTAGTTAAAAAAACATTTTGAGTTGTTACTTCTACATTTAGCTTTCCAAAGCACAAGATCTTTGAAGTTATGGATATAAAGTGTCCCAAATTCAGTGGTGGTAAATTGTTAGGTCGTGACCTTTAGGACAGCAAAGTGACCCAATCAGAGTTTAAGTTCATATAAAAGCCACAGTTCCATGAAAAGTCACAGAAGTTACCATTTCATTGACTGCTTAAGCTAGCTGACAACCAACAAGCTAGTAATTCAAAGTTAACTCGGTCCCGCGTGTGAAGACAGAAATGTAACAAGTCACCACATAGCAGGTCTGGCTTCTGCTTGCTGCTACTGTTGGGTGTGCTGCACACTCCGGTGAAGTCCAGAGCGTTTCCCAGGATGGAGTTCATCCTGCGGAAGATGTCCGCGTTGCTGCAGGTGGACAGCGCAGGAGACTCGGTGTCCGGGTTCTCCGGCCTGCGGGCATCGTTCCTCTGCGAGAAAAAGAGCGGCCAAAGTTCACCTCCAATTAAGCTAACACTCATTAGCACACAGTTTTTAATATTATATTTATTTTGTTAAAGAAACGTTGTCATTTAGTTTTATAGAGACGATACCAACGGTGTTTTATAACCAAAAAATTAACGGACTCCCTCACTAATTTAATTTTCAACTCACCAAGGAAAACGCCATAATGTGGACAGAAAGCCTAAAAAGAAGTGTCACAATAATAACGACCCCTGCCTGTAGGGAAAGAGTCACATTTATGAGGTTTGCTTGAAACTAATTAGTCATGATGTGACAAACGTGTGGTCGACTCATGTCTGCGCCTCGAGGGCCGTCGTCTGCTCACGTGACCCACATGATCAGAGCTTGTCCAAAACTCTAGAAAAGTAAAATCTTTATGTTTTACCCTTAAAACCGCTTTGTTTGAAAGAAATATGATATGTATGGTTTAAAAAGGTAACTAACAATAGCACGCTATTTTAGAAGGGGAAAAAAGGTTATATATTTATTTAAAAAAGGGCATTTTCTTTACTAGTGGTTCTAAAATGGAATGTACCACTCAATGGTCCATTGTGACACTTCAGGACTCACTTTAAATATTGTCGTTACGCTATACAAATCCTCAGAAATGACTTTAACAAACATTTTTCATAATAATTAAATTATTTAATTAGATCCTCGAAATATTTTTTTCCAGACTCCCCCAAAACAACAGTACTTAAGCGAGACTTCTCAAACCCAAACATTGACTATGAACCCAGCAGCAGTCACTGAGAATGACTTTTTTATGTGTGTGTGTGTGTATATATATATACACACACACATATATATATATATATACACACACACACACACACATATATATATATATATATGTATATATATATATATATATATATATATGTATATATATATATATATATGTATATATATATATATATATATATATATATATATATATATATATATATATATATATATATATATATATATATATATATATATATATATATATATATATATATATATATATATATATGTATATGTATATATATATATATATATATATATATATATATATATATATATATATATATATATATATATATATATATATATATACATTAACATTAACTAAAAAAGCAAAGAACGACTTATCTTTGTGGTTGGTGTCTAATTTCACTAGTGTTTTTTTTCTTCTAAAGAAAAAGAAAGAGAAAACATGGAAACTTTTTGTAGTTTAATAAGTCATAGGATGCTGTTTTTCATAAACAAACTGGACTTGTTTAATTTTTTGTTTTATTGTTTTTAATGCTTTTTTCTCTTTACAATGTTTATTTTCTTGTAGTTTTTTTTCTGTTTTGTGCATATCAGGGAGTGCATCATCAAAAAAAATGTAGAAGCAGAGATCATGATTCTTAAACAGTCTTTTTGAAAACAGAAATGAACTACCAGTATGCAGGTAAATAAAATGCAAATAGTAATAAATTAGAACATTTATTTTTAAATGACAAGTTAAAAAGGTGGGTCTTCTTTTTAAATTCCTCAACTCCAGATGAAGTTCTCAGATCCCGCAGGGAGGCTGTTCTGCAGAAGAGACCCAAATTCCTCGAATTAGGTTTTTGTTTTTATGCCTGAAAAATGCCTGATTTAACCGGACCAACGCTGGATTTACACCGGTTTGTCTAAGGTGCGTCTGATATTTCTCATAAATCTTTATTGTGAAAGTACAACGGAAGCCTTTTATTTTGATAGCCGGATGTGTTTGCTGTTTCTCTGGCTTTTTACCATGAAATTGGCGCGTCGACGGACAGGAAATAGAACTCCCTGCGTAAAGCTTGCGTTGCGTGGCGGACGGAAGTCAGACGCAGACATGATGGAGGCGACGTAAACATCACTTCTATTGATTTAGTGAACGTTCTGTTATTTTGTGGCAACGCAACGCAGTGTTGACGCACTGCAGACGGACTAGTACATATCAGGCGTTAGGAGTTCCGTTGTACTGTCAAAATAAAGCTTTATAAAATGTTGTGTTATGTTTAAGGGAAAGTGACCACGCAATAACCATAACGCGCCTAGTACCACCGCGGAAAACACCAACAATGGACGACGAACGTTTAATTTTAGAAGTACAAAAACACAACATCCTTTATGACACAAAACATCTATTTTACAAGGACTCAGTGAGGAAGGAGAGGGCATGGGGCCTGATTGCCAACGTCATGGATATTGATGGTGAGTAAAATCTCTTATTTCAATCATTTAAATTATTGGTGTAACACTTAGGTCGTAGGGCTTTAACTAGCTTTGTATCTTCAAGTCATCCAAAACTGCTGTAAACGATCCCCTGAACTGAAGCTATGTGGTTTCATCAATGAGTTATATCACTAGAGGAGACATCACGTGGTTCCTCATGGGAGGAGAGCACCGCCATCTTGGTGAGGTCAAGTTACTGCTGCAGTGAATGCATGTGAACACATTTTTTGCATAATGCCAGTTCATCGTGCGGGTTTCAACTGCCAAAATCAGAAAAATGAGTCCATGAAGGAGGAAGGTATATCATTTCACAGGTAAGTATTTTAATTTTTTTTCTTTTAAGGCTGCAGGGGCTTCATTAATAGAACACCTGTTGACATGCATGATGCTGCAGGGCTGTTATCAACATGCTGCATGATGTACATTTATTTTGCTGTCAATATAAATGTACATTTTATTTTGCTAAACCTTTATACAGCATACTAGGCTATTTATACAGATTTATACATTTCTGACTCAGTGACTGAGTCAGGTTTCCAATGGACTCAGACTTCAGGAAAAAGTGGATCTTGGCTATCAAAAGAGTTAACCCAGATGGATCACTGTGGTACCAACTAGAAATACAGTCTGGCTGTTCAAAACATTTGTGGAAACAGATTTTGATAAGAGGCCAGATTGTTTTTTTAGGGTAAATCTATTGTTCACTTTTTGACTTCTTTTGATTATTATTATTATTATTGTTAATAATAATAATAATATAATGTTTTTTATTATTTATTGACTTATTATTTATTTATTATTTATTGTTTGTATTGACTTACGATTGATTTATTAATATTATTATTATTATTGACTTATTGTTGGGTTTTTCTAAATAATTTAAATTGCATGTCAAAGAAGTCTAACACTTCTAAATGTTTAGAAATTAATTTTAAAAATTCTTTCTAATAATTTTTTATTTGTAAGAAGTCCTGCAACAATGCATTTTCATTCAAGTTTGAGCTTTTAAGGCTGACTGTTTCTCTTCTTTAACAACAACAAATGATGTATGTATATATATATTATATACATAAAATATAATATATTTATATATATGTATAAATATATTTAAATCTAAAAATATATACAGTTTATAAAAGCTACCTAGACACCACTAAAATCAATGGAAATCAATGTCAAGTGGGCGTCGTCGACCTCACCAAGATGGCGTCGCGCTCCGCCACCGTCGGCCAGGCTTCTAAAGCGGGCGTGTCTCCTCTAGTGATATAACTCATTGGGTTTCATCATCATGTGTGTCAAAATATGTTTTGTGTTTCTACGGGGTTCCATTTATGCCAAAACTACAGTCAGCTTTCTCAAATATTTTAAACATTCATGTTGCTGCTGATCAGGTTTGCTTTAACATTTTATTCCTGTCAAGCACTTCCATTTTAACTCAACATAATTTTTTATGTACTTTTGAAGTTCATCACTTTATGTGTCAGTTTATGTATATGGTTCCAAAATCTACAATTTACTTTAATGATATTGTTTTCAGATGATAACCTGTTAACTGATTTTAATCTTAAATATATTTTAGCCATTGGGAATTGCAAATTGTGTCAAAACAGTTCAAGTCTCCTTTGGGTTCCGTTTGCGCATGTGAGAGTTTAAAATAGCAACAATTATCTTATTAAAGTATCACTTCTAGCATACCTCCTCAGAGACATGTGACTGGAAAAAGAAAAGCTCATAGAATTGACTCTTACCTGGAAAATGATGAGAACCGCTAGCAATGATGAGGACTGCTAGCATGAGGCCAAAACCGCAGACCATCAGTGCAAGAACAGCAAGGAAGGGGAAAAAAAACAACATCGTAATACAATAAAATAAAAGAAACAAACAGTGTGTACAAGTGTGCAAATATAAACTGTAAACTGTAATGAAGAGTGCCGAAATAATTGTGCAAAATTGCGTATGAAAATTGTGTGTAAACATGTCAGAAGTGCAAGAGGTGGACAGAGTTATGTAAACAGGAATTTGGATTTTATCTTTGCCTTTGGAAAGAAGCTGTTTTTTAGTCTGTTGGTTTTGCTTCTGATGCCTCTGTAGCGCCTCCCAGAGGGCAGCAGGGTGAACAGGTCTGAGCCGGGGTGTGAACCGTCCTTGATGATGTTATGAGCCTTAGTGGTGCAGCGGGAAAATCACAAAATAATTTGTTTTTCTATAGTAGTTTATAAGTTGATGATCAAATAAAGCTGTTGGTTTTTAGTTTTTTCATTTTTGATTTTAAGTTGAAAACAACAAATGATTCAAAGTACCTATGTTTTCCAGTTTCTCATTCTGTTACATTTTGCAAACATTCCATTTTATTTTCAGAAATGTTTTTAATTTTTTTTATTTTGTGTTGTAAACTTAGTTTTCAATTTTGTTTTTTACTTTTTGGTTTCTGAAATTTAGTTTATTTTTTTTCAAATGTAATGCTGATGTGTAACATTTGCTTTCTTTTTTTTATTTTTTTATTTTCGTTGTGATCTTTACAATGTTTCTGTATTGAGTGATTTGTTGAATGATTTGCACTTCAGGGCCACCTTACTATGTGGAAAACTATTATGGTATGGAGTGACTTTTGTGCCATTATTCCTAGCGCAACACTCACTGTTTTTAGCATAATAAATTTGTGTGTCCGAAAAATTATTGTGCACCTGAAACAAAAAAATGCACTTGAAATTTAAAAGATCCGTGCAATCAAAACAATTTTCACTCGAGAGAAACTTCCTCTCCTGCTCTCAAAACAGAGCAGGCCTCCACGTTACAGACAGGTCGCATGTCTGTGATTGGCTGGCTTTTGTGGCGCATTTGTTACGCGGATGCACTAAGGCAAAATCCAATTTTCCCAGAAGCCCTGTCAATTTCTACCCAGGTTTCCTGAGATGGTATGAACGACTCCACAACGGCTGAAAATACCACGTTGAAGGCGGTTTGGCAAAGCCAGGCAGAGCAGTGAATCTCCAGAAGCCAAATATCTAGGAAGCAAACACAACATTTAACAATGTTCTTTATCTTTCAGCTGACACCTGCAAAACAAGATGGAGGGTTCTACGAGATAGCTTCGTCAGAAACCAAAAAAAGTCGATGCCAAGTGGACCGGGGGGGGCTTCACAAACGGAATGGAAATACAAAGACATTATATCTTTCATTCTGCCCCACCTGCAACACAGGAGGTAATATAGTCTTAAATAATTCCAAGCTAGGACGCCATGAAATGAAGTTGTAAATTAAAACAGAACATGGTATTAAACTGTTTAACTAAGTAGGTTTTTGTGCACATATCTTACATCCTATCAGCTCTAAAACCAATTCAGAAAAAGCTGTGGATCAGAGCAGGAGTCAACCGGGGACTCCCACATCCCTGGAGGAAATGGATTACCAGTCGATACACATTAAAGTTGAAGATTCGGAACCAGGGACTTCTGGAGAAGTTGCGAGCATAAGCACACCACCTCCACAAAAAGCAACACAGGCGAAAAGGTCACAAAAAAGACAACACTCTACTATTGTAGACAACTTGATGGCTCTTCTAGAAGAGCCAGTCCCAAAGCAGAGTTTCCCCGAAAGTGACCTTGACGAGTGCTACTACTTTGCTATGAGCCTCGTGCCACTGCTGAACAGGATGGACAGAATAACAAGGGAAGAAACAAAGTTTGACATTTTAAAATGCTTTGAAAATGCAAGAAAAAGACAAAGGCACACCGATTCTCCTCAACAGTAAGAAGCATCAAGATCTCCTCTAGGGCTTCCTCTACCACCGTCATTCACACCCGACTCTCTTCAGCCCCACAGAGACGGTCCTTCTGGAATATGCTGTACTTGAACCCAACGGAAGCATGGCTGGAGAGTGACTTCTGAGCACATCATATTTCTCTTTTGTTCATAAATTTTTTTGGATTTATCTGAAGATAAATAATACTGTTAATGTTTTTAAAGATCCACTCCAATGAAAATGGTGTTTTTAACATGTTCTTGTAGCATTTTTCTGCTGATGGAGGACATTTATAAAAGAATTTCAGATAAAACTTGCGTTTCTGAGTATTTTTTCTATTCAAAATGTGATTAACCAGGAGCAGATAAAGACCCTCGGTTTGAAAAAGCTCAGGTTTGTGACACAGCAACTGCCATGGGTAGGTTAAAGTCTCCCTGCTGCGCTCCATCAGAAGGAGTCATGGTGGAGTTCTTAAAAGTATTTTGTACTCTGTATACAGCTCATCTTTGGGCAAACTATAAAAGTGTCAGTATGAGAAAGCTGAAGGTGGCGTACAGCCGTTTGTTTCTCTCCGAATTAACACTCTCTGGGCTTGCATGCACTCACTCATGTTCAGGTTTATCTGCAGGCTAAATGCTTCAGAGAAAACGCTCATCTTGGTTATTAGTAACTTTGGACTTATTGCTATACGGTTCCAGTCAAATGTATGGAAACACTGGAGGGACTCTTATTATTTGTCCTTGTAACTAATGCTTATGGTGTGGTTTGTATAAGTAATGTTTTTAATCTTTTTATTTTTTTGTATTATTTTTTTAAATGTATTTTTTATAAATATTTGAAATTTTTTGTATACTGCTTTTGTATTCTTGACACTGCTTTTTTTAATGAAGTGGGTCTGTGTACTCCTTTTATATTGATTGGACTATGAGTCTGGAACAAATTCTATCTGTCCAGCCGTACAGTTTTGATCCAGATTCCAGCTCAGACGAGGAAAACAAAGATGTACATGGATGTATTTGTCTGCAAGTGGATGCATCAGAATGGAGCAGAGCAGGGAAATTGTGACTCGCCCACGATTTGTATAAAGAAACACTCAGAAAAGCTGCTTCCACCTTAGTTTTCTTTATATATATCTTCCATTATGAGGAAAATGCCACAAGAACACGTTAAAACAGTTTTCAGTTGACTGGGTCTTTTTTTTTTAAACAAAGGGTCTATTCATAACATCATAGCAGTTGTAGAAAGGTTTTGGAGTTTGTGTTTAAAAATGTAATTTTCTCCAATTTTTTGAACATTGCCGTAAATAAAGAACATAAAGGTCATGTTAACCCATTGAAATGTATGCTGCACCTTCTGATGGTGTTACCAAGTGGTACCATGTAAAGATTGAAAAAGTTTAACCCTTGTGCTATCTAGGCACTTAACATTGGGAGTTGGGTCATCTAGACCCACTAGACAGTGCTCTGAACCTTTTTTCTTCAATGATTTGTGAATCTCACTGGTGGCCATGGATTACATGAAATCTTTCCACCTTTATCCACCTTTGTCATGGTAGGTATAAGACGTCAATGTAAGGGTGGGGTCATAGGATAGCACAAGGGTTATAACCAAGAAAAGGACCTGGAGACCCCCCCCCCCCCCCCATCAATCTGTCCCTTTGTGATGAACAAATAATGTCTTTTTGTAAATTAAGATGAAATCCAGTTATTCCAACCAAGCCTTGGAGTCCCTTTAGAAGAATCAAGGGGCCTACTGTGTCAAAGGATGCACTGGGGCCCAACAAAACCAGGACTGATTGCTTTTTTTTGTGTCAGTGTTGGCCCCTGAGATCCTCATCAACCTGACAGGAACCATTTCAGCACAGTGATTGAATCTAAGACACTGGTTTGGTTAAAATAATTTAATTGCTTAAAATTTCGGGTGGTTGTGTTGCTGTGGTTAGCGCTCTTGTCTCATAGTGAAAGGAAGGCGCTGGTTCAAATCCCGGCTGGGACCTTTCTCTGCAGAGATTGCATGTTCTCCTCGAGCGCGTGTGGATTTTCTATGGGCACTGTGGCTTCCTCCTACAGTCCATTGACATGCTTCATAGGTTAATTCAGGGGTGGGCAATTCCAGGCCTCGAGGGCCGGTGTGTCTGCATGATTTCCAGATAGTCTTGCCCTACTCATGGCTGATTACCTGGTTCAGGTGTGTCCAGCCAATTAGAACATGCCAGAGCAGGGTATGCTGGAAAACATGCAGGAATGCGGCCCTCAGTGCCCACCTCTGGGTTAATTGGTGACTCTAAATTACCTCTAGATATGTGTATAAGAGTGTGCAGTTCTGCAACAGACCGAGGTGTACCACGCCGTCATCCAGTAGTAGCTGGGTTGTCTTCAGCAACCCGAAACCCATAGTAACCCTTGTGCTATCCTAGGCACTTCAACATTGGGAGTTGGGTCATCTAGACCCCACAAGACAGGGCGCTGAACCTTTTTTCTTCAATGATTTGTGATCTTCACTGGTTTCCATGAATTCCTCTCCACCTTTATCATGGTAGGGATAACACATCAATGGGTGGGGTCACAGGATAGCACAAGGGTTAAGCAGGTTCTGAAGATGAATGGATGGTAGATTGAATCCTGGTTGATGACTGTTAAGCTCTTCTTCAGAGCAGTTCATACCACAGCCGTTTGATATATTTTATATTACATATATATATATAAATCCCTCAAAGGGATTATATAAAAATAATATCAGTGTAACCTTTTGGTCACATATAGACTAAAACCCAAGTACCTGTTCATATTGTAGGGATCTGAACTGAATTGGTTCATTATAGTTCTTGTTTTGATATTCATATTTTTTTTGTGAACTGCCTTGAGTGATATTTATTGCAAAATGACACTTTTAAATTGATTACCAAGTAAATAAAGATATCATAAAATGTAGGTCTACTTTTGTCTGAAGACATTGTGCAAAGCAGTCATCTAAATTATTTAAGTTAAAAAAGTCTTTGTCTGTCTGATCCACAATGATTTGAGTAAAGAAACACTCAAATGCAATTTTAAGATTAATTTTCTTTATAAGTGTCCATCATCTTTAGAAAAATGCCAGAAGAACATGTTGACACCCAAAACACAATTTTACCGGAGTGAAAAGACTGGTTAGATTGTGGAAATCACATGTCATGATTGATAGAAAATTAAACCTTAAAATACATAGTTTATTCCCAATTATTTTTATATTTAGTAAAAAATAAATAGAAACTAAATTGGGAGCCAAATTGGAAGAAGGGACTAGATCCACTTTGAGAACTGTATTCTAGTTTCCATGAACACGTTTGGCCAGTAGAGAGAGACAAAGTCCTTTTTCTGGGGGGAAAAAAGGAAAGCAAATCCAACTTGTCAAACCCAACCATTCCTCTTTTGTGCTCGTGTAGCATTTGCTCATTTAAGAAAAAAAAAAGAAATTCAATCTTTAAATTTATGAGCAACATTTGCTTGAATGCAGAATACTCAGTTTTTCAAGAGTCAAGTTTAATGGTTGAGTCAGTAAATTTCAAATAGCTTTCTTTTGACCAAGACCGTGACTAAAAATCTATAGTCGATTAGAAAAAAAACAAAAGGTGCCTTTGCTTAACCCTTTGAGAACAAAGTTAAAAAAAACAAAAAAAAAAACAAAGGGGCCTTGGGCCATTTTCAAATGCAACTCGTGTCCAGAGACAAGAAAAACAAAAAAAACAAAAGGCTATCTGAAGCTGCCCCATCTTTGCAATCTATTGATTACATGTCAATTCAAATATTCTGTGTGACAGGAAAGTGACCCGTTGTTCCATGAAAGGCAAATGGCTGAGTCCTGAGACCATTTTTCTTAGTGAGCACTAAAGTGTTACTTTAGAGGGGCAGAAAATGTTCCCAAGGTTGAAACGTTTAATTTTCATTTGTCGAAAGCAAAAGCTGAACAACTTAACACGGAACAGGCAGGAATAATAGAGAATAATTTTCAAACTCAATTTTTAATGCTGCCCACTCAAGCTCCTGCAGTTCTTTAAGGTTTGCATAAAATGTTCAATTAGTCAGCTGGTTGGACGGAAAACTGTCACCCAGGAGTCCTCGAGGAAGCATCATGGTTGGCTGAGCAGAGCATCTTACCAGCTCTGGAGGCCAGAGTGTGGGGGTCAGCTCTGCACATGATGCAAAGAGACACTAATGCAGTGATGCATCACAAACCAAAAGTTGGACTGAATTATTGATGTCTGCATCTGAGCATGCAAAAGCCTTCAATACATTTTGAAGTTGGTTTACAGACCGTTCAGTCCTGATTGGTGGCAGACGAGATGCAAAGACAAACCACAGGCAGACCCACAAAGTGATGCATTCATTTCTTTTATTCATAAGATGGGATTATTTTTAACATCTTATGCACAGCAGATACAAAGACGAACATGTTCTAAACCACAAACTAAATTCCTCCATCAGTCGAATCCTGCTTTAGTTTTCAAAATGGTCCCCCAAAAAAACCAACCTTTACGTTTGTAGTCCAGTGTCACATTCTGAAAGATCGTTATACAGCAATCTCATTTTAGCAGAATGGCCCAAGCCACAATCAAGAATACTTACACCCCCCTCCCCCAGGTATCCACTTCCCCTTTAAACAAATTGCACTTTTCTTTAAAACTACTTCAACAGGATTACAGGATCAAAAATTAACACCGAAACACAAGAGACGTCTAAACATCCAACTTATTAGAGGTTCATTATTTAGTTGCACAAAAATGCATAAATATACATTATGCTACGGGGAAAAAAAACCTTGCTTTCCTTCGCTCAAAATAAGACATTGATACGATCATGAGCCTGGGGATTGTCTGAACATAGGGATGCATTTACAAGGTCCATGCGAGGTAAGCCATTTACACAACAGCCTAGCTTTCACAGAGGCAAGACCAAGGTACTACAAAAAAATATATATAAAGGAATTTGCTGTCTAGGCCAAAAGGCAACACAAACACTAAGAAAAAGAAAAAACAAAAAGGATACACAGAAACCTGCGCTCTAAATTCATGCCAAGAAAGACTAACATGCAATGACTTAACACTTCTACACCTCCCAGGAGAAGAGAAACCCATGGAGGAACTAGCTTTACTATGACGTCAATATTCCTCAGTTATGGTCCATGGCATCTGAGCTGATTTTGCATGAGGTTGTTTTGAAGTGCTAACATGTACCACAATAGTTGCCAAAGAGAAGTTCAGATTGTCGACAGCAAGATTGTTGTAATTCTCATCCCCCACCCCCCCCACCCCAAGTCATTTGGGGAAAGATATAAATACTGTTTATAACAACTGTTCATTAAATAAACCTGATTAAATTAATGACGAGCTTGGCAAACCTCACTTCAGCTGGACAAAGGTATGGTTTCCAGAAGCCTGTAGAGGATAAGAGAAAAAGAAGGAGTTAAAAGTGACTCAGTAATTGCACTCAAGAGGAGAAGGCTGGTGTCAGTTTTTAGAGTCCACATCAAATCTGTTACACCATTGTGTAAAAGATGTGATGCAAAAAATAAATAAAGGCAATAATCATGTTTGAAAGTGTCAACATTTGTTTTCTTCACTTTCTCAAGACTGAATTAAAAAGGTCAGTCCACAGTAACCTTCCCTCCCGACAGTCACACCACAGAGTTAAAGTCCTCACAGGTTCAAGGACATTTTCTCCCCAAACACTTTGTTTTTAATTTTTATGAATTGATTACTCCAAATAAGTCAATTAAATGCAAATATGCATACTAGCGAAGGACACCATTAAAGGCATTTACCACACCAAAGGTGATTTATAATGAATGGTCATTCAGACGGAGGTTTTCATTGAATGCACAGACTAATTTGAAAGGAGGCAACATGACCACGATTCTGGAAAAATGAAAATCAATCGTGTGAGAACAGTTTTGGGAAGGGGAGAACAATTACACATGTGTATTTGCATGCACATTTTGTATTAACAATAAGATGTTTGCCATTTATCAAAAATTAAGCCAAAACTTAGAAGCCAATGGGGTCTGACCCAAATTCTAACCACAGGTGTAACGCTTTTTAAAGAAACTAAAACCATGCATGAACATTTCTGCTTAATGTCAGAGTGCACGCTAGGCCTGCACAATAAATCACAAGTTTATCGTTATCGCAAAATCAAGTTATGCAATATGCATATCACAAAAGTTGGGGAAAATTGCAATAAATGGTAACCTTAAATGTGCTAAAACAATCTTATGGCAGCTTGGAGCATTTAAGAAATCAAATAAATTGCTTTATGCATTTGACAAACCCATTTTGTCTGTTACCAATCGGATGGAGCCCTGTTATTTATTTTGGAGCTCTTTTATGTTGCATGATTGCCTCCTAAGTAGATGAGGGTCATTTTGAGTATTTTTTAAGTTATGTCGACTCTTTTTAAACTGATACAGTGAAATGGAATTGCTTTGGTTGATTTGCCATTTGTTCATGCATATATATAGTTATATCGTCATCATATTGTTGATCATTATTATCGCATATCGCAAGTTTTCCTTATATTATTCAGCCCTAGTGCACACCATATTCCAAAAACAAGTAGTAATCTGAAAAAGTTACTATTCTTTTCAGAACCATTGGTCACAGATGGCATGATGGGACATTCTAGATATTGTGGTTTGACTCAAATTATATTTGACTGACTTTACAATGACAATGTAAGCCGTGCAGTTTTTTTTGCTGTGCCGAGTTTGCAGAAGAGCCAACATTACTGCTTTATTTTGTCATCTGACAGCTGATAAAAATTGAAACAAAAAATACTTCTACTACATTGATTGGAGAAAAATAGTCCATGAAGCAATATTCTAGATAAAAATATCCATATGCCACATGCCAGACAGACTTCATTACATAGTTTAACATGGGGAAGGAAAAAAAAAACAATCGGAATATTGGAGTGCACACAAATGTAATGACTGTAGCTCTAGGACACCCCACAGTGTGTAAAACCAAGGTTAAAAAAAAAAAAGACTCACAGCAATGCCCGACTGTATTACCATGTTTCTGGATGAATTCTGACTACATTTTCATTTTGGTTCAGAGAACATGAGTTTCTTTTTTGATTGTCGCCATTTTAATTTAACAGAAGAGGATTCACCGCAACTTTGTCAAAAGAAAAGGCATAAAGCCTTCAACTACAAAGTTAGGTCCTGACCTTTAGATGTTAAAACAGAAAAAGTCCACTGGCTTTCACTAAATTAGTGAGCAAAATATGGAAATGCACCTAAATCAAGTTAGAATCGATTATAATGTATTCAGTCCCAGCTTCAAATTGGTCAAATGGTAAAATAATTAAACTTCAACTTCATGTAGCTATGTGTCCAGTTGGAGGAATTGCACCAGCAAACAGCTATGATCCTAGAATTCAGCAGATGGATGAGCCAAACTAACATCCACCTACAAGCCCCCCCTATAAGCAGTGATAGTAATGTAACAATCATATTCCCAAACAAAAAAGCTTTGACGCCATTTCTTGCATCACAAATGTAAATGTCCCTAAAATTGTTAAACTTTCATCATTCACACTACACTGACAAAAGCTTTGCTCAAAGACTCCCCTCCTGAAGAAATTGCCACCACAACCAAACAGCTCGTGCATTTTGGCCAAATGTTTGATTAAAGAGTCAATATTTTAATGTCTGAGTGTAAAAACTGGATGTACCCAACTTAACTTGGTAAGGAACAGATCAACTACATTCTGTTACTTTAAACTCCTAACATCAAAGACTTACTCTCCCTCTGACATGACTACCTACACGCCAATTCACAGCAAGTCCTAAAGTCAGAATGTGACGACATCACATGCAAAGTTGTAACATGCGGCTGGCTTTTGAGCTGGGATGTTTGCAGAATTTCAAACGAGAATGAACACAAAATAACCCTACTTATATTTTGTATTTTACACAAAGTTGAAGTTCATTTTATTCCACAGAGCTCCACCATTAACTTTTGGCACCATGTGACATCTACCCAGGGCTTGAATTGTTTTGTACTAAATGGGCCAAATGATGCAGAGCAAAAAAAGAAACAATATACAAGTTTTCACTTTTATTTAAACTTTAAAATAAGTGTTTGACTCATCAATAAACATTTTAGATGTTTTTTTTTAACCAACCGTCAGTCCTGCACTTTGTTTCCTAAACACTCAGTAGTTTTACATTAGATTACTAAATTGTTCTCATTACATAATAGGTGAGCAGAGGGTTGAGGATCCAGAGGGGTTAAAGAAAAAGAAACAAACAAAACACTGACCAAAGGTTACTCACTAAATATCTAACAAAACTGCCGGGATTTCCATCCAGGCTGGGAAGTCTCAGAGGGAGAAGGGTACCAGCGCATCTAAAGAAACACAAACATAGCAATGTTCACCAGACCGAAACCAGGCTTCAGCTGAGCAAATTGAATGCATACGGTTTGATGGATGATGTTACTGGCAGGTTTAGAGGCTTGGCTCCTTTAAACCCTCAGCAAAGCCAACAGAGTGTGGGCCACATAGTTGCTCACTAAAGACAATCGTCCAAGTAATTAACGAGCATTAAAATGGAGTGGAAGTTTGACGGCTTGTGAATTTCCACAGGAGGAAAGCTTTGCTTCTCCAGAGTCCTGACATTCATCATTCCCTAAAGAAAATCAGTAAGTCGACAGGGTCATTTCAGAGTCAGATCTTTCAGCAGAACGTAATTAAATATTTGCCTCTTTCTACATCTACCCGCTCAGCTTCTGTTCCAGCAGGAAGGTGGACAGTTAGCTGGCACCTCCAGAGAAGACTATCGGCTCTGACAATTTCTTCAAGCAAATACCTCACATTCCACAGCCTCTTGTGTCAGGCAGGGCGGCCTGCGTGGCAACTGCCTGCTTTGCAGTGCATACTCCCCTGCAGTTTTATATTGCAAGAGGAAGTTGCTTGAATGAACTTTAAATGACCCAAGAGGAATATTTTCCATTGTTACTGAGAGCCCTCCCACCCACCGCCGCTACTCTTGTAGATATAGCTACACCACCCTATTGGGATCGCAGCTCACAAAGCAGAGACTGAGCAGCTGTTTCTGCCACTTCATATCAGAATATCAGCAGGACAATTACCTCCCAAAGATGCAGAAAACATGAACTTGCATCATTAACAATTCCCTTTGTTTGGATTTTAGAGATTGCTGTGGCAGAACTGAACAGTTTTATCTAAACCTTGACGTTTACTGAAAGGTTAATAGTTCTTCCTGGAGCTCAGCAGAACAGTTTTTACCTCTTTCAGGGCAAAGATGATCAAAGAAAGCAAAACCTAAGGTTCTAACCTGCTGTTTCTTCCCCGTATCTCTTCTGATATACCACCGTTTTAACAGCAAAGAAAAAAAAAAAAAAGAAATCCTCAAAGCTTTCTGTTCAACAACTTCAATATTCAATCGATTTAACAATTAGAGTAGTCTTGAAATTGAGCCATGGCCTCTGTACGTAAAGTCTACATTTCTGAAAATGTTTCACTCAACCAAGTAGCTTTACCGGTCAAAGATTAAATCCAGAAGCCATGCCTTAACTTCAATACATCACCTGAAAGAATGACAATCGTCATGTAGATGCTTAAGGTAGTGCCAGAGTCAATGCTAATCTGATAAGGATCAAATTAACCCTCTATCTGTAATCGACAATCACACCATTTCAAGTGACCGGGGCCATTTTCAGCCACACAAAGGTCTGCGCATCTAAAAGTGAAACCGTATTCATGCACACTTTCCCATTTATCTGTACACTTGAGATTTAAAAAACAAAAAAGACCAGAGAAACAGCGGTGGGTCCCTCACCTGGGCATGGAGGGCTGCGGCAGCGGCAGCAGCAGCTGGGTAGGTGAAGGCTGCGTGGGGAAGGCCTGGGGTCAGCTCTGTGGTGTACAGAGGGTAAGGGGTCCAGGCATCCGGGGATGCTGGAATCAGTGCTGCCCCCGTCAGATCATCTGGGGTAGAACAGTGTGAAAGGAAACAAGCCAACAGACCCACTTTTATACTGTAAAAGCTCTAGATCAAAACATTTTCATTGTGATTCTCATCATTTTAATGTTTTACAATTTCTTACTGTATACGTTAAAAAAAGAAAAACTATCTAGGTTTATTTCTGAATGGTTGACATGCAGTCTTGTCCCTGTGGTTTGATTTCAGTTAAAGACTCACTCCGATGACAAATTTTTGCTGTTTAACATGTTCTTGTGACATTTTTCTGATTGAAATTTCTATGGCAAATTAAGCTTAAGATTGTATTTCTGAGCATTTCTTTAAATTGTTGAGAATCAGGAGAAGACAAAAAACAACTGAGTTTACAAAAAAAAAGAAAGAAAAAAGGTTGTTGTGACGTCTGTTTTCCTCATCTGAGGTGGGAACTGGCTCAAAACTATACGGCTGGATGGCTCTAATATTACTTGCCATTTTTAATTGCACAGCTACTGTGAGGTTGGGGTTGTGAGGGGCTGTAAGCTGGCGGGAGAGTAAACAGATGGATGACGGGTAGTGGTGATGGGCTTACTCCACACCAACAGCTCCGCCTACAACTGAGGCGAATTTCTAATGAACTTCTGTCCCTCTTCAGAAACTGTTTCCTAGAAGACAAGTTTTTGGATTTTGTTTAAATTAGAAAACTACTGGGAACATTTGAAATTTATGAAAAAAATGATCGGAGTGAGACTTTAAACACTTCATCCCTAAACTGCAAAACTTTCCAGAACAGCCTTCATTTCACAGTCAAAATTGAAAAACAAAACAATCTTCCATCTAAATTAAAGTCACTTATTTGAAGTAGAAACAATTTGGGGGGAAAAAAACAAAATAGAAACTTGTTGATGTGCCAAACACCAAAGTGAGAGTTAAGCGGCTTGTTTTAACTCTGGAAAATTTATCGCTCCATTATTGGCTCTTTTAAAGCTTAAAACTGTTTGGCTCCAGACTCCTTTGCCACACCACACTAATAAATTAAACTAAAGTCTGGTCTAAAAGTAGCTCCGCATTTAACAAAAACAATAAAATCAAATCTGTCTAAACCTCATGAATCCGGCAGATGTAAATAAAACTGAACTAAACCCTGCAGGTCAAAAAGGAGCTGTAGAGAATTTCAGTGACGCATGCATGAGGGGATAAGTTAGTTCCTGGTTTGTCACAAACACCGCCCGCCGTCTCAGTCTTTATGTTTCAGTGTAGGGCAGCAAGGCTCATTAAGCACCGGCATTGCGAGGTGAGAGTGGATGAGCGGCTGGAGTGCTGCAGTTGTACAACTTACATGGGTCCCGTGCAATGAAGTGTGGTCCTAGAGCGGGGTGGATATTTGTGGGATTCGGTGTGGCCATCAGCTTACTCTTTGCCATCTTGGTGTTGGCTTTAGCAAACTCTAAGCGCAGGGTCTGGGGGCTTTCGGGGTCAAAACGGATACCCTGCGGGGAGAGATTGAGGCAGGATTGTTTTAAGGATGGAGAGCTGAGCTTGAGGAGCTCATGCTCAGTCTCACATGGCCCTCCTTCTTGAGGCAGTGCTTCAACGGGATCCTTCAGGCTTCCCTTTAGCGCGGCACAGATGGGGTGTGGAAACAAAAGGGGGAAAAAAAACAAAAAACCTTCACCCCACCTGTTGCCCTCACTGAAGCTGGGTAGACTGAAGGAAACCTGGAACAAATGTCAGCAAGCCTGCATCTCTTCTCATGCAAAAATGAAAAGCAGAGGCGACTGGAGAAGTCCAGCCTCAGCATGAACCAGAAGGAGATGAGGAAGAGGGCCGATGAAGAGAGATAATCTTTTCTTTTTGGTGGTTTTACCCTGCGTGTGTTCTTGTGCCCTAAGCATTGTGCCCACATGCAGGTGAGTCATATTTTGGTGTATATGTGTGTGTGCGACTGCTGGTGTGTCTAAGAGGTGATGCTCATAAGGAAGGCTATAGGCTATAAGAGAGAAGTGTTAGATACTGCCAACGTGGGCTACTGGGTGAGAAAATAAAAACACTACTGAAGATGTGTTCAAATGACACTACACATGTGGCTATAGAACAAGAATTACAGTTAAGCAGTGATTTGCAAAATAAGGAAAGCTATAATCAGACTAAGAAGGATGTGTATCAAGGTCAAAGTAAACTACCGTAAGGCTATGGGTTTCTGGCCTCTTTCCAAAAATGTCCCTGCCATTGAATTGTAAGAGAAAATCGGTTTGACTCAGAAATCTTAATGGAAAGAAGTTTCTTTTAAATGAAATCCCAACTTGCTGCTTTATGTCAAAACATTAGAACAAATCCAGTATCAGTTAGAAGGGGGAGAACGCTGAGATAAAGTCGATGCTTACATTCAGTGCATTTTTTGCAGCTTCAGCTCCAGAGCGACTGTCAAAGGTTACAAACCCGACAGGCTGCAAGACAAAATACAGCATCCATTGTGAAAGATTATGAATCCATTTAAAGTGAACGGAAACAAATGTGAAAAGTACGGTGGCCTTGAGGTGCAAATTCACACCAAAAACACAAAACAAAGATCACGACAAAAAAAAAAAAAAAGCTAACAGCATGTCTTAAAAACAAACCATATAAATGACCATATATACATTGATACATTTTGGAAAGCTTATGTCTGAAAGTCAAAATGAAGTGTTAATTAGACCGTAAAAGTAACTATAGGACATCGCTGAATGGATGACGATGTTTGTCCATCATTTCAACCGAAAGTCATTTGGCATTAAGCGATAATATACTACGTATTAATAACACTTGTAAAAGTATCAACTTAATCATCCAATCATTGATGGCCCATAGTACCTACCTTTTCTGGTTTCTTCAAGCATTTCGTTTAACACTTCACTTTGATTTCTGAAAATTACGACCGTTTTTCAAAAACTCAATTTTTTCTTCAATTCTTTATTGTTTTGGTTTCTGGAATTTGTTTTTTGAAATCCTTTTTTTGCTTTTTTAAAAATTGTTGTGATTTGCACTTCAAAGGGTCACACACACAAATCCATATCTGAAATAGGAAAAATATCCTTCGTCCAAAAAAAAAAAAAAAAAAAAAGTTTAAAAAAAAATTAAAGGGGAAAGAAATTTTGGGAAAAGAGATTTTGGGAAAGCGATGAAGACACCTTACCTGTTTTGACGTTAATTTAATCAGTGAACCTTCATAACCCTGAGGGAACAAAGATACCCAATTATCTACCCAGAAATCACATGCAGGCAGTCAAGCACAAACGAGACATCTTAATGTTTACTTTTAGAAGCAGATCAGCAAGGCTTTGTGTCAAAGTGTCCAACTTTGAGAGTTACAATAAGAAACATGATTTCTATGAAGCAACTTTTGAAAGTTAAATCTCCTGACAAAGTTACACGCAAGGTTATGTGGAGCCTGATAAGTTAGGAACACGTTCTAAGATTTACTACTTTTTTTGTGTCCATTTTGAGATAAAGCACGACTGCAGACAAAGGCCCCAGTTTCAGGCATGCCTTTTAAAAACACCTCAGAAGAGCCATGAAAAACAGCCCCAGAGAAATGAAATGAGGGATCTTTCCTAATCCTGATTTACAGTCGAGGAAAACAAAACAACCCTCTGCCCCTGTTGTAAATCCTTGGCATCAGCTCAAACTGGATTTAGCTGAATTTGTTTAGAGTAGGACATCAAATGATAAAATGCAACAATTTATCATAAAATCCTTCAATAATAATGTTAAAAGCTCATTTAGCTTTCAGATAGGTTTCACCTGCAAGACATCAGCTGCTTTAATACCCAAGTTTCTCCAAATTCAAATGTTGGAAGAAAAAAAAAAAAAAAAATCAAATATCTTTATGAAGGGGGAGCTGGGTCACAGGATTGGTTGGCCAACAGCGAGAGCTACTCATTTACACATTCCACAAGACCATCCATGTGCGAGGGATACCACTTCCAATTTAGTTAGTTAGGACAAAGGTGGGAGGGATGTTTGTGGACAGGGAGGCCATGCAAGGAGCGGAGGGAAAAAAGCGATTGATGGAACAAAGATGTGGCCTCATTTCCATATGCTAATATGTGAACTTTCATTAATCACAAATTAAAATGTCCACAAAATAAAGCAAAGCATTGAGGACTGAACAAAGCCCAACATCTCATTGCTCAAGTAAAATGTCCTTTGGTTAAATATTTTTAAAATAACTTGTAATTTTAAAAAAAGCAAACATTTAAAAATTTAATTTACAAAGATCTCATTTTGATATTCAATGATTTATTTAATACAGAAAAAGTTGCAATAACTTGCCTTAAAAGGTCTGAATAGGAGGTAAAGTTCCCGAGGTTTGATGTCAACTGGAAGACCACTGACAAACAGGGTTCGTACCTGCAAAGAAAACAAGCTGCAATTCATCCAGTGACATTTGTCTGAGCTGCAGGTATGAAACACCACGCAGCAGATTCAGCTATAAGAAACATGATATTTATCCAAGTTATAGCATACATGTATTACAGGAGCAAGAGTCAAAGGCAGCTCAAAATTTGGGAAAGGTTAATTAAAATCCTGCAAATGTAATACTTTTTGGGTAAAAAACCAAAAGGATATATATAGATCTATATAGATTTACTGTATATATTTTAAAAATATTTAGCTGTGTTTTTCTTCAACCTTGAAGGTTTATTTATAACTTACAAAATAACATGGCACATACATACCTGTGTGTAGAAGCATATCATTTTTAACTTCAATATTTTCTTACCTCCACAACTGTCGTGTTAATATACATGGTTTTTTTGCATCGACAGTGACCGCTTCCAGTCTCATTTTAAATGCGGACAGAACAATAACGGCACATCTCAACCTAAATGCATTGAAAATGTGTCAAAGAAATCAAAACCATAAAGAAAAGGGTAAAGACTTGTCAGTCCACATCTCTTAAGCAGGGTTTGTCTTCTTGTGTGGCTGGAATATAAACAGCGTTGCGAGTCCCATTAGTTCTCAGCTGGTGGGGAGGCTGTCAGTACAATGGAGCTGCCAGATGAACAGCAATGTACAACGGTGCACGGCATGACACCATTTCCTTCCTCTGACCCGTCACCCCAACACTGCTGGCCCTCCAGCATTTTTCAGGTGCTGCACAGCAGCAGCTCCTAGCTTTTTGCAAGTGGCATGCAAAAAACAAACAAGATAAAAAAAACCACTCCCAATCAGCTGAGATGATCCCTCCAGACCTGTCAGACAAAAACTTGAGCTTAAACCTAAAGAAGTGCAGACATTAAGGTAATAAAGCCCCATCATAATTTAAGCTTTATAGTCACTTTAGATTAAGCTTAACTGGCATTCAGCATCTTTTCTTTAACCCACCTGTCTTGAGTTTTAGAGTGCTGCCTCAACTTTAAGAACTAATGAACACAAATGAGGCAAAGAAAAGTCAAGTGGCCGGACAAGTTAATGTCACAAGACAATGGGAACAAAGGCAGACCAACAAAAGGGCCAGAGCTTCCCTCCCTGCCCCTCCATGAGGAGTCATTAAAAGGAAACTGACCACACAGGCAGGAGAAGCGCTGAAAGCTTCACGCACACATTTTGGATGATGGATTTTTTTTTCATATATTATGTAGCCTGTTATTTTTTTTTAACTAAAGCATGGAGCAAAAACGTAAGGCAATAACAAATGTTGACTTGAACAAAAGCTTGTTTTATATGTAATAAAAAACGTTTGGGTGTAAAATTAAAAGCTGCCGCCATTACTGCGCTTCTTGAAAGGCCTGTTGGGAGGAGAGTGAGGTGAAATATGACAAGCAAAAAAAGATAAAAGAAATCCCAAGTGCAAAACTATAACTTAAGTTCTGTTGGGGAGAAAATTGGAATAAAGCGGCACTTCACAGGACTCAGAGGGAAGTGTCAGAATTTTTCCATACGCATCCCCTAAAAAGTTTTTTTCTGCATTTAAGAAAACCAAATCAGGGTTCTGAGAGTCTAACTCAAGAGGACGAAGTCGACAGAAACTCACCTCCTCCTCGATGGAAACGTTGTTGTTCGGCTCTGCGTCAGCTTTCAGACTCATGTCGACCGTCGCTTCGGCTGCCGCTGCTGCGCAAAGGATCAGGTTTTTCCTGGTCGAGTGATATTTCCCCAAAGTGCGTCTGAAGCTGCAGTGAAAGTCCTGGTGGCGTTTGAACTTGAGGAGAGATGTGTCGATGTGAGGAGGACGTGCGGTATCCGAGGAAAGGCTGGTACAGGTTTTACGAGAGAGAATCATTCATAAAAAAGGAGGAGAAAGGAGGAAAAGAAATGCAGACGCGCGCGCTAAACTAGAAAGGTGACAAGGTGGACGTGTGCTCCGTGCGTGCGGGTGAGAGACGGGGGGAAAAGAAGTGCGCGTAAAAACCGAGAAGCCTCTGCGCTCACATCAATGCCCTCAGCTGCGGGACTGTGCGGAGAAGGAATAAGTAAACTTTTCCTTCATTGGAGCGCGTCTCCCTCTCTCCTCCCTCCCGTGATTGCCCTCCCCACCCCCGTGCTCACCCTCCTCCTCCTCCCGCTGCTTTTCAATTAGGTCATCAATTATGATGGAGTCTGCTGTGAGCCGTAATCAAGCCGCAGATCCGCCTCAGCTGCTGCGCAAAGGCCTGCTCTCCTCCTCCGCTCCTTTTCATGGGACCCACACACATCTTTGCTGAGGTAACAGTTTCATCCTGTCACCCCAGTTTCCTGATGAAAAAAATAGACATTTTCACTACAAAAAAACCCTCAACAAAATGAAGAAGTAAAATAATACAAAAAACCTAATATGACGGTATTTTCCGCCCCTTTTCTTTCTCTTATTTTTCCCCGTTTTTCTTAGTCCCACGTTCAAATCTGAGCAAATAATTAATAAACTTCTTTAATTTATATATGTATATATTTGGAGTCAAACGAAATTATTGCGTTAGACCATATTTTCTTTTCTAATTCAAAGGAAACTATATATATATTAGAACTTTTTATGGATAAATGAACAGTACATTTTTTAAAGTTTCCAGTAACCAAAAGGTGCGCATTTTGTGAAACATGTTGATCCAGGTAATAATCTACAAAAAAAAAAACAAGCATTATAATAAGAAAAAAATGTTAAGTTAAACATTAAACCAAAATATTATGACTTTTTCAATCCTCATAGGCCTAAATATTTTATTATTGTTTGAGTTCTTTAAAAAACAACAAACAGGAGAAAATATTTTATTTCTATCTTTAAATGTAAAATATTTGATTCTTTCATGATGTGAGATTAATATAGATAGATAGATAGATAGATAGATAGATAGATAGATAGATAGATAGATAGATAGATACTTTATTGATCCAGAAGGAAATTGGATATGTCCACTGCTCCATTCAAAAATTTTACTGGAATCATACAGTATATTAAAAAAACTTTGTTAAAAACACACATATATATAATAAAAAATAAAATATTTATTTTTTTACAAGAGACACCACATATTGAAAAGAAGATAAAAAAAAACATGAGTTGACAATTTTTGGTAATATTTTCTTGATAAATAAAATCCTTGTGTTTTGTTTTATTTGTATTTATTTCATTAAACAAAGATTCTTTGTGCACAGAATAATGTGTGCAAAATGTACAAACATTATTTGTTTTTATTATTTTATTTACTATTTTTTATTATTTTTTGGTTTTTATTTTATTTAGCTAAATTTAAATGACAGGCCTTTTTGAAAGCCATAAAGCTTGAAGTAAAATGGGTTTCCTTCTTGGCTCTGCATGTGGCCAACTGGTTTAAAGTAATGTCAAGAGTGAATATTTGTATCTTTTGGATCTGGGTTGCCGTAGGAGGGATGTGGGTGGAGAAACAAATAGCCTGTGTGGTGTTTGGAGGCCCAGCCCTGGACGTGAGCCCAACATGTAGCGTGTTTCCTCACAACAAGGCAGCTCTCAAAGGCCAGACGGTTTCCTGACTTTGTGTAGGAACACAATCAGGCCGACAGGGCCAGAAGGAGGTGGAGGGGGACAAGTGGACGGAAGGGTTCCTGCTGTGGTTCTGGAGTGATCGGATCTAAAAATAGAGGCACTCTTCTGGGGTTTCACATGTTTCTGAACACCCCAACCAAGTGGTAGACATGCTCGATGGTTTGCCCACACAAGAGGAGGGGATGGAGTCGATCTAAGATGAAGCTCACATAGAGAAAAAACGCACATTTATTTATAAAGGAACTTCATTATTATCAGGCTGGATCTTTGCAACAAATCTACATGTATTATTTAGATAAACAACAAAAATGTGCAATGAAATGTCGAGGATTTCAAATCATATTTTAATGCATCAAAACTAGCTCTGTTGTTCTTTATCAGTATCTTCAGATATAAATTGAATTTAAACTGTCCACTCTCTGTTTTTTCCCATACAATTTTCATTTGTCGTCATATTTTGACAGCTAAAAAACAGAAATGTGTACATTTCTAGAATAATACAAAAGAATAAAATGAGTTCCTAAAGCAGTATAGCTCATACTTTTAAAAAGGCGGAAAAAAAAAGAAAAGAAATTATCCTACGCTCTGTAAGACATTTTACCAACACTCCCAGTTTATGAAAAATTGATCGTGCCTCTCAGTGACTGTTAATATATTTAAAACGTACAACTGCAGCAGCCTTCAGCACATGGTTTTAATACACAGTAGGCCAGTATGTTTATAAATTCTGGACCCGTTGCACTCCCGTGTTCTGTTCTTTTTATTCACTATAGGATCAAAGAAAATATATTTATATAGTGATGAAAAAGATGAGCCAGTTTTGCAAAATTAAGAAATATGCATAGCTTTTATTTCCTGAAATTAGGCCTTTCTTCAGGATTCAGTTGAAGAAAAATAGTTTTGCTCTTTTGTTTAAAATATTTGCATGTGAATAAATATTTATAATTACTCTTTCCAAGCCTTCTCAGCAATTAGTCTTCAGCTCAAAGAGGCTGCAGCATCACTATAATCCCATAATATCTCTGTGTAAATGTACCAAGTAAAATTAGCTTTATTTGTGAAGTTTTGTTGTAATTTTAATAAGGAAGACCCAACTCCCTTTCACAGCTGTTCATCATCATGACTTCATCCTGAACCAATTGCTAAATTGCCTGCATTTTTTCTCAGCCAAACACAAGCAAATTTCCCTTATATTTATGAATGTTTAATTCTCTGCATTCCATATGTTTTTTTTCCGTCCCTCCCCCAGCCCGTTCTTCATCCCTTAACCTCCATCAGCGGTGTCTTCACACACACAAAACGTCGTCGCCGACCAAGATTTTAACCCCAAAGATTCATAAACTTGTCTTCTACACATATTTCTGTTTCAAAAGGAAATTATGCCTAAGATTTCTCCACATTGAAACATCTAATGGTTGAATTAAGAATGTGAAGTTTGCTACAAAGCCCACTCCTTCCTGTCCCCAAAGCACAAGGTTTCTTTATGACAGCGCAGGTGATTTTAAAAAAGAATGGATCTTTAATTTGGATCTGGTCACATGCTATTTCAGCAAAACAAAGGATTGAAAACATTTGACTTTCAAAGTGATTTTTTCATTCATTCATTTAAGCAAGAATGAATTGTAAACATTATAGTCCTACAAAAGTGTTTTAAAGATAAAAAAAATACAGTTATCTGAGTGCTTTAAACTCAACGTCCCTGATTATATGGCATCTAATAAGAAGAACAATGAGACTTTTATTTTTTAACTGCCAGAAACATTCAGGTATTTGCTAAAGAAAAAAAAAGAATTACGACATCAAACAATGTCTAAGTAATCTGGGCTATTATAATCTAAGGTGTAGAATTGTTCCTCCATTTCAGCGCTTTAGCACCAGCCTAGCCCTGTTTTTATTCTGGTTTGAATCTCTGTTTAAATGGATTTTCTATTCTAGTCTTTAAAATGTTTTAATTTGGCTTTATGCCTTTAATTGTTTTATGTTTTATGATTGTAAAATATTTTTTTTCTCCTTGTGTACAGCACTTTGGGCCTCCTTGGCTAGTGGTGGAAGATGCTTTATAAATAAATCAATGATGATGATGATGATGGAAAAAGAAAAGGTTGGAACGGTTGGGACAGATTGAAAAAAGGTAATTCTCTAAAACAGTTTCAAGAAGATTAATATAATTTTCTGAATGAGAGATGGAGTCTTAGTCTGGATCAAGCAGAGCCTTTTAGCACCACACCTAATCTTCACAGTCTGGCGTGGAGGCGGATGAAAATGATGTAGGTCTGATTTAAGTGACACTTCACATATATAGACTAAGGAAATGTTTTTTTTAAGTTTATTTAAAAACTCTGATATTTTATATATCCGTGGTCAAACATAAGTACTTTTTAACCCTTGTGCTATCCTGTGACCCCACCCTTACGTTGGCGTGTTCTCCCTACCATGACAAAGGTGGATAAAGGTGGAAAGATTTCATTTAATCCATGGACACCAGTGAAGATCACAAATCATTGAAGAAAAAAGGTTCAGCGCACTGTCTAGTGGGTCTAGATGACCCAATATTGTTTCTTGTGGCCAGTCTAAGGCACACCTGTGCAATAATCATGCTGTCTAATCAGCATCTTGATATGGCACGCCTGCGAGGTGGGATGGATTGTCTTGGCAAAGGAGAAGTGCTCACTATCACAGATTTAGACAGATTTGTGAACAATATTTCAGAGAACTGGTTATTTTGTGTATGTGGAAAATGTTTCACATCTTTGAGTTCATACCATAATAAATGGGAGCAATAACAAAAAGTGTTGCGTTTATATTTTTGGTCAGTGTATATATATACATCAGACATAGACTGCACATTGCCTCACAGCAAGAAGGCCCCCAGTTCAAGTCCCGGCTGGGGGATCTGAAGCAGAACACCAACGGGGGACCTTTCTGTGTGGTGTTTGCATGTTCTCCCCGTGCATGTGTGGGTTTTCTCCGGGGACTCCGGCTTCCTCCCACTGCCCAAAAGCATGCTTCATAGGTTAATTGGTTGCTCTAAATTGTCCCTAGGTGTGAATGTGAGTGTGATTTGTGGCCCTGCGACAGACTGGCGACCTGTCTAGGATGAACCCTGCCTTCAAACACGAGTGACCGAAAGACGTTTGTGATGAATAAATGATATCTGCCTATTTAGTTATCAAGGTAGATGAACATATTTTATTTCTGCTTATTGCTGTCGTGGTAAAATTAATTATATAAAATTAGTTGGGGTGAAATGGATGTAGTAAAATTTCCACTTTCATTTACTTCTTGACTAAAACGTTTAAATATTGTTTTTGAGCCTTAAATATATTTATTTGTGACGGAAACACTTAATATTTTATGGCTTTGACACATAAATGTAAAGTACCCTCCCCCTTTCAAAAAATGTAACAAAATACCTAAACATAACAGAAATGTCCACATGTCCAGAAATGACCATAACTGCAAATTCTGAAAGGTCCAAACAGATGATTGCCTTTTTATAAGATACCTGAAACTCCAACCTTTAATTATAAGAAATCTTTTTGAATTCTCTAATGATATCATAGTATTTATGATATCTGGTTTAGTGCCAGATGGAGCTCTGTAACATTAAAAATGTGATTAAAAAAAGTCCCAAATGTGCAACAAAAGTGAAAAAGCAGATGTCAGAATTCTCATCCTTTGATGAATACAGCAAATTATTGATATTTTGGTACCTCAACTGCATCCACAGGAGAAACCCGAGAATTAGGGCCATTAAATCTGACCCACCCCCACAAACCACCCGCAAACACCTGACAGAAGCTGAGACTGTATAGTTCAGAGGCTCTGGATAAGCCTCATGTTTTATTTGCAAAAAGCGGCCCCATTGTCCCATAAGTCACCTCACACAGCACTCTTCTGCTTCACGCCAGGCTGAGTCTGTCCTTCTGCATTAGCATCAGCCGCTGCTGAAGCACTTAGCTTGTGTTCCCCATGTCCTCTGTGGTACAGACAAACATCCATTTGGAGGTCCTAGGAAACTTTGAAGCTTTTTCACCCACTCACTGAGCTAGAAAGTAGCTGTGTGCATTTGTGACGTTACGTGAATACTTTGCCCAATTACTGGCGTTCCTCATGAATACATTTAAGGGAATCAAGAATGAGCCTGCAGCCAAGCTGGATTGGTGTGAAACAATGGGTTATATATTTTTAGCTTTTAGGTATTGCCTCCACACAGTCACTAAACTTGAACAGCTTTTGCTGGTCAAACCTGCAGGCTTGGTTGGTCACTCTGTGTGCCACATGTCAAATGGCAAAGGAACCTTAGCAGTGTCTGGCCAGCCTCTTACAACTCCTTCCGATTCCTCATTGCCAATGGACACACACTGCAGTAGACTTTGCGACAGATCTCACAAGATCCCAAGGTAACACCACAATACTGACGGTCATAGACAGATTCTCTAAGGTATGCTTGTCCCAGTACACAAGCTACCCATGGCACTGGAGACCGCAGAGCAGCTGTTACTCCATGTCTTCAGGCTTTATGCTCTTCCAAAGGACATTGTGTCAGACCGGGGCCCCCAGTTCACCTCCCGGGTCTGTGTAAAGGCCTGGGGATCAACTTGAGCCTCAACTCTAGTTACCATCCCCAATCCAACGGTCAGATTCCTGTGGACGTGTTGTCATGACCACTAGGAGGACTGGAGCCGTTTCCTGGTTTGGGCCGAGTACACCCAAAACCCACTCAAACAAGTGTACACTGGCCTGTCACCTTTTCAATACGTGCTGGGAGTACAGCCATCATTCTTTCCCTGGTCTGGGGTCCCATCAGAGCTGCCAGCAGTGGATGCATGGTTCTACCAATGTGAGTAGACATGGGAGGCGGGTCAGGTGCAGCTCCCTCTCTGCGTTCGCAGGACCACAGAGCAGGCCAACAGTCATTGCCAGGAGGGTCCCAGTCTGGCTACCAGGCAGTGGGTCTGGCTTTCCAACCAGGATCTCCGGTTGCGTCTGCCCTTTAAAAAGCTCAGTCTCAGTTACATGGAGGAGGAGGCTTCGGACCACAGTCCACCTGGCTGCTCTCCGTGAGCGAGCTCAGGAGGACTGTGTCTCTGAGCAGATTAGCGACTTTGGGACGGGCGTGAGAGCTGGCGGAGGCGGCTTTTGAATGCAGAAATGCCGCTCCGCACAGTCCTAAAAAACAATTACGTAAATTTGTGTTACCTATCGTGTCCAGAGAAAATAAAAGGCTGATGTTATTCCCACAGTGCAGCCAGGATGCACGTTGCGGCTGCCCAGATTTTAAGTCCATCCAAAGCTAAATGTTTTTGGCAACCTAATCCTAACCCTTCTTCCAGTTCTGTGCTGCCGAGAATAAAGCACTGGACGGGGATACTTAGAAAATGATGAGCGAACAGGCCCTAAATAATAATCATTACAATATCAAAAGCACGTTTAAAAAATTGTCTCGCTCTATGCTGCAGATTTGCTTGTTTACAAAGGAACTCGCTATTTCTTCTTCTACGGTCGTTTCCGGTATTTTAGAGAGTTCTGCGCATGTCAAAATTATTTATTCCTACCGCAAGTGTGGCGTATGTAAACTTTTGTTACATACGCCAGTTATAATCGGACAAAGCTTATCTGGGACCATGTTCACAGTTCAATTCTAATCCAATCTTTGATCCACTCAAAGACATTTTGCACATGTAACCACAACTACTGATGGGTCAACTAAAAGTCTATCTTTATAGATCTTAATCTCTCGTTGATGCTGTGGTGCAGGTGTGTTAAAACTGTTAAAATTGTTTCTCTTTGGTCCCAACTGCAGTCCCATTGATGGTACCTAAAGAAAACACAATGATCTATTTATGGAATCCCCTCCTTTCATTGCAGCTGGAAGAATCTCGTTTCCTTCAGATTTTACATCCTGGCCCAGATGTGAAACACTGAAGCACATGTCAAAGACCTCTCTGGAAAAGACCATGAGAATTAGCTTGCTGCTTTACTGCAGTGGGATTTCCCAGTAACACACTGCTGATGTAAACCACTGTGTGTATTTATTTTAATCACAACTAAGTCATGAACTGTCTGTCAATAAATGCAGTAGTTTCACTCTCTTTTTATTTTTTATTTTTTATTTTTTTATTTTTTTACTTGTCCTGTCCAACAGCTAGGCAGGCAGATGAGAGCTGAGGGCCTCTTGTGTTGGACATATTTTAATTTAACAAGAGGGGTTATTAATCTTCAGACAAACCAAAGGTGTGACTGAACAAACCCCTTTTGTAATTGAGGCCAAACTTTATTCATTTCAACCATGATTGAAAATCTTTGGTGTTGGACCGGACGGAAAAGGAAAGAAGGGAAGAAGAGGGAGGGATGTCAAGGGGGGGGGGGGGGGTGATAGTGAGAGGGGGGGTAAGACCATGAAGCAGCATAGAGCAGACATGTTTACTGGTTGTTTATCGTTACGGTACAGTTCAAATGTAGTACAAAAAGGGCGGGGCCTGTTCACACACACTCGAATATTATCAACACACCTGCTAGCTGCAAGTAGTTGCAAGTAGTTTCACTCTCTTAATCAGTTCTGGATGTAAAAAAATATATTTTACACAATGCAAATCAAGCAATTGCTTGTAGTGATTGTGCTGTTGTCCCAAGTACAAAAAACTGAAGAAGTCATGTTTATTGGACTTATTTTCCACTCTGCCTTGCAGAAACAAAGACATTATTTGTGTTCCAAAAACAGCCCAAAAGAAAGTATTTACTTTAAGATTTAAGACCCGCTCTCCACTTCAAGCATGTCTAAAAAATGACCCACTAAATCTGTTTTTAATTGCAGTGTTCTCATAGAGTCACACAAACTCCAGAGAATCCAAGAATGTGCAGAAATCCCCATGTATGTGAAAGATTCATGTTAAATACGTGGAAAATTAACACATTGGAGACACACTGTGTCTTAGGAGTATTCAGAGGAAGGAATTTTTGGAAAATAAGTAAACACTTTCCCAGCATCCTCCCTCATAAATGAGGCCTTAACTTCCTGTTTGTGTATGGAATATGGAACACAGAGGGTTGAGCTATTTAAACCAAAGGGCAGCAGATTCCCATCTAGCAGAGGCCGATGAGATTGAAAGATTCTATTGCCAGCCTCTCATGGGGATGGAGGGTGGGTGGGAAAGAGCAGAGAGCAGGAAAAGAGGGAAAAGATAAAGATGCTCGAGAGAATAGAAGATAATTACACTGGGGGTTGAGCTATCCTTCAACTGTGATGCAGAAAACTAAATGATAGAAAATTAAACAAAAATAAATCAGTTTTGGTTAAGTTTCTGATTCATTTTTTTTTTTACAATTGTTATTATTGAAAGTCTGTATATCCATTTAGAGGAGCAACAGCAGCTGTTAAATATAAACCTGCTCTGAAGAATGAGTGATAATACAGTTAGTTTTCTCTGGTAATTTTCATTCCTTGATTTCATAGTAAAATCATCTTAGAAGCCTACATGTCAGGTTACAGTGAGCAGTCGTCAGTCAGACTAAAAGTTAACTTTTATCTTTGAGTCCCACTCTGAAAATCTTTTGATTTATTGTAAACGTGTTCCCAGTGGTATTTCAATTAGGATTATACCAAAATTTACAAAATCTGTGTCGTTTTCTAGAAGATATTTTCTGCAGAGCGGCAGTAGTTCATCAGAAATTCACCTCTGAGTTGTGCCTGGGACTTCTGGAACATAGCAACCCCGCCCCCCACTTCCCATCACCCATCTTTTTACACTGTATCCCCCTAGTTTACAGCCCCTCACACCCCCAACCTGATATTACTGGAGCAGAAAAAATGAAGAGCAATATTGGAGCTATCTAGCCGTACAGTTTAGATCCAGATTCCAGGTCAGATTAGGAAAACTAAGACGTACATGGATCTATTTGTCTGCAAGTGGATGCATCAGAATGGAGCGGAGCAGGGAGCTTGTAGCCCGTCGACTGTTGCTTATGCATCACAGCTATTCACAACAATTTGAAATAAATACTCAGAAATGCTATTCTAATCTTACATTTGTATACATGTCCTCAGTCATGAGAAAAATACTAGAAAAACATGTTAAAAGCACAAAAAGTGCCACTTTTATTGGAGTGGGCCTGTAAATCCTTCTTGTGTGTCAGTGCAAGAGAGCGGAGGAGTTTACTGAACCAAGAAAGCAGCGATGAATCCAAACAAGGTAACAGAGTCAGTACTCTGTAGAAGTTCAGGTTCAAGATAAAAATGAGAAGAGCAGGGTTTTGGTTAGATAAATTCGCTTCCCCCCACTCCCTTTCAGGCAATCGATTGAACTCCTTTTGACAACTTTCATAGCTTATAGTTTCATTGAGTCATGAACTATGCACAAAAGAGCAAATATGTTTTATTGTTTATTTATTTACTTTTTATTTACTATTGCGTTTGAATGTATGTGTATTTTGTAATCAATTTTTATGTCTGATTACTCTACGTTAGATGGATTCAAATGTCTGTTGTCTTATTTTTGTATAATTTCTGCTTTGATTGTTTGAAACAAACCGTTTCTATTCCAATCCAAGGTTGAAAAAACTGAGGACAAAACTTCTACAGAGGCAGAAGTGAGAGGGCACAAATCTGGTCAGAAATTCAAACACAAAACACAAAGTGTTGAGCAGGGAGACACAACTTATAGGCTCATTCAGGAAAGGAGGAAAATCATAGAAATATGAAAACTCGTGTCTACAACAACAGACTGTCAACAACAAACTATTGTAGAGTTTGCTAAGGGAGAAGCTACTAGGGCTGCCACATTTCTCAGTTAAAAAACAAGCCGTATGTTACACCATTGAACTGAATCTGTCAGGAACTGGTGCTGCAGGAACCCGAATGCAGCAGATTTGGCTTAGTGGTGGAAACTCAGACATTTAATAAATAAACTGAAACATGAAAAACCATGCGAGAAACAAGAAGGTGACACAGCAGATGACCTGACCAAGATGAACTTGATACCAGATACTTGAAAACAATGAGGGCAATTAACTGAAATGGCAGACAAAAAAAGATTTTTGTTGTTGTGTTGTGAAACACAATCCATATATGTAAATCGAGGTTTGAACCAAATCGTTGCATCCCTAGAAGGTAGTAACACGTTAGTTTCAATGAGCTGTCCTGTGTGTCTCCTCCATCCTGTAGAAGTGCCCAGTGTTACATCAAAATTCGGACAACGTTTTTGATCGTCTGATTTACTTGTTTAGCAAAAGTACATCTGCTGCAGACCCAGCATCATTATGTGGAAGAGCCTCTTTTTATCATTACAAAAACAAGACGGCGGAGATGAACTGACTTTGTTTATGCTTAGATAAGATCTCAGGGATGTTAAAGTCCTTTAGCGGGCATGGCGCCAGGGATCAAATCAGGGATCAAACTTCATGCATCAAATGAGAACAGAAATATCATCAGAAATTATGTGTTCTTCCGTGTTTATCTAATATACTTTAGCGGTTTGAGTTTTACATGAAAGATTTACAGAGATACACAGTGTGTTGTCGCAGTTTTAAATAAAGTTGCAGCAGTTTTCAACCTTAAGCATTAAGGTCAAAGTCTCAACTTGTAAAAACAGACAAAGATCAGTTTAATGTGAAAGAACGTTTTGCAGAAATGTTAATAAAAGAATAAATAAATAACACTTGATTTAAAAAAAAACTCTTGGTGGTAAGGATAAATAAAAAGTGGCTGTGATCTCCTTGGAGACAGAGGAAATTCATGTTTAACTGAACCATTCTGCTGCTTCTCCAAACAAAGATCTCTAATCTGTAAATATCGTGGAGGCCTGTTAGGCTCAAATCTCTCCAGAGACAAAATAAAAGGGGAAGAACGGTCATAAAGAGAGCGTTTTTGTAGATGGCCTCCATCTCAGCCCAATGTTAACATTACAGAGTGCATCAATGTTTTATTTAGGATTTGGAATGACTCACCTGAAGATTTTAGGGACCATCGCTCAGAAAGATTTTAATGAAAAATAAAAAAAGGGCAGATAATCGGACAGAAACTGTTAACTGTGTTGTGGGCATTTTCAGCATAGTCCCTTTATGTTTTGGGACAGCGTTTCAGGAATGTAAATGACCCACCCAATAACACAAGACAACACAGACTGTGTTTGGTAATAGGACTGTAATGAAACAGAGTAGAGCCTTTCAGGTAATTGAACTGCACGTTGCATAAACATTAAAAAAATGCTTTTGAAGACCCACTCCAAAGAAAATGGTGTTTTTGGTTTTTTGACATGTTCTTGTGACATTTTTTCTGATGATGGAGGACATATGTATATCTAAAAAAAGTTAAGAATAAAATTGCTTTTTTGAGTATTTCTTTATTCAAATTGTTGTGAATCAGGAGCAGATGAAAAAAGGTATCTCAAACAAGAAGCAACAATTCCATTCTGATGCATCCACTTACAGGCAAAGAGATTCATGTCCGTCTTTGTTTTCCTCGTCTGATGCATCTGGCTCAAAACTGTAAGGTTTGCAACGTTGCTCCCCATTTTTGTTGCACCGGTAATGTCGGGTTGGGGTGTGAGGGACTGTAAGCCAGTGGGAGAGCACGTAAGTAGATGGATGACGGGAAGTGGGGGGATGCTTACTTTGCACCAAAGGGACTTTTTATGATAAACTTTTAATAGGATTGTGCCAAAATCCAGTTTAGCTGTGCAAATGTTACCGTTTACAAAAGAAAACCCCTCTTAAGTTGACTGGAGTCTACAAAGTTTAAAGAAAAGTGTCAGACAGGCGACTCAAAGAGAGGTCCCGTTTGAAATGAATTTAACAGAAGATCACTCATAAATAAAAGAAGGAAGCATGTTTTGTTGTGACTCCTACACAATTGGGTGCAGCTTTAACTGTGACATTTGCAAAAGTTAAGTTTGACATTCAAACTGACCTTTTTCCACATTACACAATATATCACAGAATCAAAAAACAAAACAAAATAATGACAAGTGTCAGCCGTAAATCAGTAAGAATAATGTTTCAAACTAAATGTCTCAAACTAAATTCAGAAAAGTAGCTTTATCTGCACCTGGAAAAATATCATTTCTTTTTAAATAGTCCAGTTATGGTCAATTTTGAGTAGAACTGTAAAATCCAGAGAACGTCCAAGCAAAAACTAAAGCTAAAAAGGAATAGAGCTCCTCAATAATCTTGTAAAAATCTTTTGTTTTAACTGCAAAGTTCTCTGATCTGTTTTTTCTGTCTGAGGGTTCACAGTTGAAGAAACATCTAAAGGGGAGGCTCGCTTTGGGGTTGATGCATAAACTTAAAACTCCAACATAGTAAAACAACACCAAATCAATAAAAAAAAAAAAAGGATTTCAATGTATGAAGAGCACAAAAAAGGTTCAAAACAGTGTGGATGGATGCCAAACAAGCAAAATCAAGATCATTTTTACCTAAATGTTTATTCATTTTTACCTTCGCATGACTATTTAATTAAACAAACTTTTGCCTGAAACTCTTAGAAGAGAGAATCTGAACAGGGAAACAATGGAAACGTTCTCCTTTAATGGACACACTTAGAGCTTGTTTAACCTTCTGAGCAAAGCTTTCCTCGCTGCAGTAATTCCTACAAAGGGATGCTTGGTAAATCTTACACAGCATCAATCACTCCACTCAAATCCAAACACAGGTTAAACTCACATTCTCCATCCCCTCTCTGCTCCACAGATCCAAGGCATGGTTCTCATCTGATGGACAATAACAGGGCAGTTAAGAGAAGAGGGACCTGAGTCTCGTCCTGTTCAGGGACTCTAAATCAATCCGTACTAAACAAATTCCAGGCGTTCCGGACGCTTCTCATCCAGAAACTTTACTTTGGAAAGTAGCTTTTCTGATTTATTACAATCCAGTGACGAACACAAAGACACTTATTTTTGGATCAGGATATTAGTTGTGCATCGGCAAAAAAAAAACGTAATAGTTTCACGTCTCATTTACGCAGATTGAAGTGCTTCTGTGTGTTTATGAATTCCAGAATGTTGAAATCAGTTGTCAGAAGAATTGATGCCAATCATGAATTGTTTTACATGAAAGTCATGCTAAGATTTTGAATTAAAGCTGATCACTATTTGGAAAAATAAAAAATATGGGGTTTTTAGTTTCAATTTATGTTACTAAAGTCAACGTTTCTTTGATTTTGTTCCTGAGATTTTAGGTCATGGTTTGCATTCAGGATTTGTCCACTTTTAAGTATTTTATTTCCACTTCCTTCATGTACACACTAGTGAGCGACCGGTATGGTTTTTTTCAGGGTCAATCCTACTGAGTATTAGTAAAAAAGTAAAAATACTGGCATCAAAAGTTTGAAAAGCTCACTTTGTAAACTTTGATGCAAACATATTTATTTGAGAGAAAAACAAATGATCGTCTCATATTGACCAGACGCCAGAGACGCTGCAGCAGGTCTGACCGCTAAATGGAGAGCTTTGCTTTCTGGCTCAGCTCCCTCTTCATTTTCGTTATTCTATTTCTTGGTGGATACATTTGTTCTTTCTGAAATGATAGTTATTAGATTACATTGTGTCCAGTGGAGTTCACGGACACCCTGTAAAGAATGCCCACAATAGAGCCCCCTCCGTGTTTCACAATAAGTAGGATCTTCTTCTCTTTAACTGATTCCGCTTTGGCATCTGTAAACAGGAAGCTGCTGTCCTACACTAAAAACGCATTTGGATTTTCTTATGAGACCCCTTAATATCCATTTTAGGATTTTCCTGTCTTCCTTTCTTATATGGTGTCCTTAAATTTTACATTGTCTTTATTTACAGTACTTGAAAACTGATACTTTTTAAGAAAATAAGTTCCTTTATGAATAGTTTGTCACTTAAAACTGAAAGAAGACAAGTGTTCTTTTAAAAATGAAAAAAAAGACTTCAGTTCAAAGCTGGAGGAAAAGCAATGACCAGAACTAACTTAATCAAATATTAAACACGGTGAAGAGGCTCGTCAGAGCGGCTCGTGTTCTCAGGAAGATTTTGATAAAGCAAAGCTGCCTCAGGAGAACTGAAGGATTTTAAAAGAGGTAATTGTCATGGTTTAATGTCATCAATTCAAGACGTAAACAAAAATACTGCCATAATTATACTACTTTGTGTCCTAAAGTGTTCTGTAAAAACTGTAAATAAAATCAGCTGTTTTTGTTAGATATAGGTAGGCTTATTTTATCAATATCAATTGTAACTTTTTTCAACTTCAAAATAAAAGCCAGAAGAACAATGTGCAAAAGGTTTTAGTGTTTGCCTTGTAGGTTTTCTGTTTCGTTGAGAAGCTTTGCTTATTGAAATTAAAATGACAAAACTCAAAGATCACATGTTTAATAAGCTTTTAATTTCTAGAAATGATCACCAGACAAGTGAAAAATAATTTTTATTAGTAACTTTTTCCGCTTTTGGGGTTAAATGTTTTTATTTACGATTCAAACTGAGAAAAACCCTCAGTGATGTTGGAAAATTAATAATTCAATTTTAGAAAAAATGTCAAGACATTTAATGATTTACGGTCTTTACATTGCACATTAGAAATCCAGTAAAAATCAGGACACAGCTTGAACAAAACTAGACCTCCAACTGACACAATGAGACTTTCCCAACGAACAAAATGATCAACTTTTTTCTCCTGTCTGTGCACTACTGTTGTAAAGTGGTGTCATAAGTTTTATTCCAAGAAAAAAAGTAAATTCTGTACTTTATGAGCATTTTGAGGCCACACCAGGTGTTGAAAGATGTGGGCAGTAAGGGGAGGGGAGTGAATTAGAGAGATGTTTTTGGGGTAAAACCAAAGGGCATTACCCACCGGCGACCAATAGGTTGGCACTATTTCATCTGCCTCCATCACTTCCACTCAGCTCCACCAGCTGAGGCGTACTCAGCACCATTCATAATGCATGCTCAGCACCCCCCCCGCGTGCTGGCCTGTCATGGCTGGTTCACTTCGACAGCTCTGCTCAGCTCTGCTTTTGCCCCTAAGAGGATGCAAACAGTTGCATAATTCAGAGGGTTCCCGCTGTTTTCAGAGCTCATCTCTTATCAAAAATGGAAGAGACTCGGTTTCTGGGGGAGTTTTAACTAAAGTGGGCAATGGAAAATTCTCCAGTGGAGACAATGCATGCAGACATGGGCCCAAACTTTTCAAACTCTTTTTGGAAAACTTTTGGAAAACCTGGTGACGTCTTGGGTTTGGATGTCAAGTTTTATAAACGTCTTCAAATGTACAGATTAAAAAAAGGAAACTGTTTGCAGATTTAATGGCTGCTGGAGTCAAAGTTTGCTTATTTATCTATTTGATTTTCTTGCAGGAAGATTGCTGATCTATACCCTAAAAACAATATAAACTTCTGACAAGAGTCAAATAAAATCAAGTCTAAATATTCAAAATAACATTTTGTTAACTCTTTTAACATAGGGGGTGTAAATATTTATATCAGATTGTTGATACAATTCATACGTGATGTTGCTTAATTTTGAACGATCCGATTCACTGACCTAAAATCGATCCAAACATCTTTAACCAAAAATTCAACCAGTGTCACACAGGGTTCATGTTCTATATTGATTTACGTGTTTTTTTATGTGGTTTATTTGTACTTCTTCTGTGTTTTTAATGTGTTTCCTTCGTGATGCATCTGTGAAAATTTCACCTAAAAACCACAACTTTTCTCATTTTTTCCACATATGACCAATTTTAATTTGTACAATACATGCAAAATGTACCTAGTGGACGTGTGACACGGCCTTGATATCAAGGGTTGTTACACTAACAAGCCAATCACAGCATCAAACCTCTATTCAAGTTTCGTCTGACTTTATACCAGGAAACAATAAATCTGAGGATTTTGCTTAAACAACACATCAAATGTACATTGAGAGTTTTGCTCACAGGGAGCAATAGAAGTTTAGTAAACAAAGAGGCTGATGGAGAGGGAGGACAGGGAACTTTTCCATGCCTGCCTCTGATGCTCATTGTAGGAGCAGAAAAACACCACCCCTTATTTGGTAACAAGCCAGAACATACGAAGATCCAAAATTATAAACGTACAATCAAAAAGGATAACTGCCCCCTAAATCTCCATGACAACGAATATAAGACTGCTTTTTAACAGACAGTTTTTAACTGAACTTAGGTTTGCCATACAGCAAGTTGTTTTTTTTCACAAGAACCATACAATGATGTAATATTATTTCAAGGTCATGGCAAGAAAAAAAACAATATAAATATTGTTCCTGAAGCCCTGCTGTTATGAGCCAGCAGCAACAAAAGCTTCATTTACCTCTCCATATTAGGCCACATCAGCAGCATCGCTTCTAAGTACTGTTTACTATCACTGGGCCCCATTTATGGTGATCTGTCTTGAACCTTTGGAGAGCCAAGAGTCTGTAATCTTAAGGATTTCAGGCTACTCACAAAATTACTGTCTTGGATAAGAAGTTTATTTAATTCCTGATTCCCTGTAAGGTCAGGGTTTTACCCACCACCGAGTGGCCTCGGCTGCAAATCACAGCTGGATGCTGAGCGGTGCTGGAGGATGAAGCCATTACTCTCGGTGTAGACACAATCTGTTGTTGAGGAGAAGGAGGACACATGTCTGCTTTTTTCACATATATATTGGAGTTATAGCAAATTTATTGAATTACAGTCTAAAAGATGTTATTTATCCGTGGAATATTTTCAATTGCCAGCTAAACAAATCCTCTTACGATCATTTTTCTTTAGGCTGAGGAAGGCTGAGGGATTTTTTCATCCACTGAAAATAAAATTAACAAAGTTGAACATAAAATCTGAAGGATTGTTCAGTTTTATCAAAATGATAAAATAGAGTTTCTATTTAATGCTTGCAATGGATTTTTAAACAGTTGGGAGGAGGAAATTAATAGCTAAAAAGCAAAAAAAAGATTAAAAAAAAGATAACTGGTTACACTACGGTTATCTTAAAGTCCCACTCTGATCATCTTTTAATCTATTTTAAGTGTTCCCAGTGTTTTTATAATTCTGATTATGTCATTCTAAGACAAATAAATAAATAAAAAACAGTTTCATTAGGACATAGTATCTGTAGAGCCTTGGGTCTTTCAAGACGCAGAACATGTCAAAAGCAAATATCAGCAGACGTTCTTTACTGTGTAAAAAGATTCTCAAGTACTTAAAAGACTATGTTCCTCAATGTCAATTTGAAGAAAATGGAAATGTGTAACAAAGTGTTGCTGCTGCTAAGTATTTCATCACTTCATTATGCTTCCCTGGTCATCTCCCCTGTGACAACATCACTTCATATCCTGACAGAAGGTGCTGAAATTAAGCTGCTCCCTAAGCACAACAAATTTGACTCATTTGACCGTGGAGTCGAGTTCTGGAGACACAGAAGGACATTATATGTTGATCCAAACCAAAGTTTCATTCTGGATGCCTCCATTAGCCATATTTTATCTCTCCATAAACCTGGTTATCTCATCCACTGACATTTTTGCATGTCTTGCAACCATCATCCATCTTACTTGTCTGGAGCTGGGATGTGGGGGCAACAACTTTCATGGGGTTGCCCAGACCTCTCTCTCCGTGGAAAGTTCTACCAATTCTGCCAGGGGGCCCCAAGGCTCTCCAGGACAGCTGAGAGGCATGGTTCCTCTATTGGATTCTAGGTCATCCTCAGGGCCTCTTCCTGGTGGGATGTGTCTGGAATACCCCTCCAAGGAGGCGTTCAGGTGGCATCCAAAGAGACTGGACCAATCCATCTCAACAACTGATTTGGAAGAGTAGCAACTCTACTCCTGCCTTTTCTCCAGGGGAGCGCCCAGCCAACCTGTGGTGGAAACTCACTTCAGCTGCTTGTGTCTGGGATCTTATCCTTTCAGTCTTGACTCAAAGCTGTTCCTACATGAGGGTTGGAAGATTGACCACTAAATTGGGTGTTTTGCTTTTTGGCTCTGATTCTTCTTAACTACGTAGAACCTGACCTAACTCATAAACAAAACATCAACATACTTAGGGTCTATTCAGAGTGGAAAAGTCAGTTGGTCTCGACCGAGTCCGCTTCCTTTGGTCCGGATTGAGTCCTGAACCTTGCGTTTGGTCTGTATTCAGACTGCCATCAAGTAGACATTTCTATTTCAAACCAAAGCTTGTAAACAAAAGCACGTGACTAAAGATCTCTTCAGTCATTGGCCAAGAATTACGAGGGCGGGGCAAAGGCAGAACAGACAGAATAATGGAAGTCCTACGCTTTGCAATCCTTGTCGGGACAGTTCACTAGCTCACTTGCATTCATCTGATCACATTTCAATGAGTAACTGTGTCTCATCGTCTCCTTTCTACTTGTCTATATCCCACAATGCCCTGCTACAGTGGCCATTTGGTCCAGTTGTTCTGCTCTGAGCATGGAGCCTATCCAATTGAGAAAACTTCAAAGCGAATCAAAGCTAAATCTGATCGGAAATAAACTGAGACCACCTCGAAAGATGGGTCAGAGAGCACATGTGGATTGAATGTGGGACTTTCATCCATCTTCAGAACCCACTGAATCCCTTTCAGGGTCATGGGGTAGCTGGAAATAACCCAGTCACTGTTGGGCGTAGGTGAGGCATACCCTGAATAGGTCGCCCAGTCTGTTGCAGGGCGAAACACACATTCACACCTAGGGACAATTTAGATTCACCTATGAACCTATGATGCATGTTTTTGGACTGTGGGACAAACTCTAACGAACTCTTAGGCAGTCTCTGTGAGGTTATGCGCTGATCTGCTCTTCTGAGACAAAAACTGGACTGTTTCTTTCAAATCAGAATGTTCAGTCATCACATATTTTTGAATGAAATTAAACTAAAAAAAAAGGCAGATAGCTGCGATCATATTAGCTCATGCAGATCAGTAACATAGAATGAGCTAACATGTCACTCACCCATGAGCTACAGATCCTACTGCTGCCTGTGATTCACAGCTCATGCTCTGAGGAACCGTGATGGGATAGAGAACAGGCCTTTTGCAAAAGCAACAGCTCCAATGTTATGTTTGGACTGACTCTTGGTGTGTTTTCTCTTGAGGTACAAGTGGAAGACAACTGAACTGCAGGGACACTCCCCCCCGGTCTCCGTCTGCTTCGGCCACTTCCCAGTTTCTTTCAGCTCACTCTTCCATTCCATCCTCCTCCAACTCCTCCAGCTGCTGCTCCTCCTCCAGCATGAGCAGGGAAGCGGCTGCCTCTTGTTTGGATAAGTTAATGCTGAGATGTCAGCCTTGATTCTGATGTATACCACCTGCCTTGGCCTCCATCTGACCTCGTACTCCAGCTCCCAGTGCAGACATTCCAGTGCTTCTCTGGTGTTGTGTTTATACTGCAACATGCTCCCTTCCTCTCCTTGTCAGTCTGACCGCGGCGGACAGCGTTGATCCTGTGTCACCACAAACTCATCCCAGTGTTCACACCCTGTTCTGAAAAGAACTAGATCACTTTTCAGGAATCGTCAGGCAGGTGACATAGAATATAGACGCAAATCTGATCGATTGAAGGAGCCATGTTGGCTTCAGTTTCGGGCTGATGCTGTGAAGGGGAGGCCCATGAACAGCTCAGGTCATTTACATGCCAAAGTCCTCCCACTCGTCAGTGTGGGAGCTCATGTGAACACCATGACCTCACTTTAAAGAAGCACATCCTGGAGGAAAAACTCATTCCAAATCCCACTAAAGTTTCAATGATAAAAAAAAAAAATTCAGTCAGCCTTTACTGCTACTCTTAAGATGACAGATTCTGTTTAAGAATAAATTTGATAAATTGTATTTTATATGATATATATTTTTCCACTAAACAGAGGCAGAAATAATGTTCTTCAACCTGCAGCTACACCAGTGCCTGGATTCACAGCGACCCCTGCTGGTGCAGTGGCTAGTCGTTTTTCCTTAGTTACATGTCTATGCTATTTCACGTGACAAAGACATATGGACTACATCAGGGATTTGCAACCTTTAGCAGTTACAGATCAAACCCTAGTAGGAGCAGCAGAGTCTTATTTTATTCTTTAGGAATATTAGAATCCATCTTGTATTTATTACATTGTTAATTTTATAAAAATATTAGTTATATTTCCTTTTTGCTATGAATAAAAACAGAAATATAGGAAAAGACTTGCATTTTCTCTAAATTCGAAATATTTTTCTTTTACTATTGACAGATCCTATGACTTCCTTTCAAAATAAAAGACTTCCTGTGCAAAGTACATCCCAATGCTGGTAATTTTCTTTTTATCCAACAATTAGAACATTACAAAACATTCAAACAAAAGTGAACGTTACAAGGCATCATAAATCAGACAAAATCTGAGTAAATACAGAGTGAATAAACACAAAGTGAAACAACAACAACAAAACTAATAAAATAGAGAGAAAACTGAGCAAAAAGAGGCAAATAATAATCATAAAATCATTTTCTCATGTTTTTAGAAACAAAAGAGGAGTTTTCAATCTATTGCATATTGTTTTATTGATGGATTAGTTTTAGTGATTTCAGATGTGGTTTGAATTCATTTTTAAGTATTATTTACGTTTATATAGATTTCTTCTTTTTTATTTTCTAATATGATGCCAAATATATTGTTGTTTAATGAAAATGTTGATAATTGAGGGAAAATATTTATGGGCCGTTATGTAGTTCTTTCCAACTTATTTGTAATTGGGAACTAAAGAAAAACAAATGCTGCGTGGTTTCTGTTTCTTTTTCACAACACACAGGGTTGTGTCAGGAAGATCAAAATGTTAAGAGACCTTTACATCGTTTTAACTTGAGGTTTTTTAACTCGTATATTTTTCTTTTTGTGTCACAGGTGAATTTATGCATGTTGCTGTAACCTTTAAAAACAGAACAGCATGCTAATGTATATACAGTACAAACCAAAAGTTTGAACACACCTTCTCATTCAAAGAGTTTTCTTTATTTTCATGACTATGAAAATTGTAGATTCACACTGAAGGCATCAAAACTGTGAATTCACACATGTGGAATTATATACATAACAAAAAAGTGTGAAACAACTGAAAATATGTCATATTCTAGGTTCTTCATAGTAGCCACCTTTTGCTTTGATTACTGCTTTGCACACTCTTGGCATTCTCTTGATGAGCTTCAAGAGGTAGTAGAGGAAATTGTAGAGGACTCTACAATTTTTATAGTCTCCATAATTTTTATAGTCATGAAAATAAAGAAAACTCTTTGAATGAGAAGGTGTGTCCAAACTCTTGGTCTGTACTGTACATCCATATTAATTTGAATAGTTCAATTAATAATTTAGTGTGTTGAATAAAGGCAAAAATCTTGTTTTTTTCTTTAGAAAATGTAAAATGGCGAGTGAAACCCTTTTTGAGCACATAGGTTTAAACAGTGGCAGCGTGCTGTGAGGCCACAGATCATCCTGCTGGCTCCAGTTCTGTCTGCCCCACTGTGAATTGACTAACAGGTAAAATTTTGTTTCTGAATGCCAGGTTCGGGCTACAAAACCTCAAATGGTGCAGATCCCGAAAGTGCAGAGGTTTCACAAGCCAGCATTGTGCTGCAGATTAACCTCAGAGTGACCGTGTCCTAAAACCTCACCAACAGCTGCTTTCTCTCCACTCATGACCACCAACAGAGAGTGCAACTGTGTGTCTGCAATCACTCACTCAGCAATAAAACAGACAGGAGATGTCACATCCACCACCTGCACTGTGACCATATATAACTATAAATAAACTCGATATAAACAAAATAATACTCAGACATGAGACGTCGCACCCTGCAAACACTTAAATACAAACAAATCATGAATTCATTGGTGTGTGAGTGTTTGCCAGTGGAGATCAGATCTATTTAACTGACAGTATGACATTTTTCACTGGCACCGTTGATAACTATTACAGCATGTATAATATGGTACAGATTTTTTTAAATAGGAAATTAAATTAGAAATGTGGTAGGTGTAGAACACCAATGGGGGACCTTTCTGTGTGGAGATTGCATGTTCTCCCCATGCATGTGTGGGTTCCCTCCGGGGTCTCCGGCTTCCTCCCACTGTCCCAACACATGCTCCATAGGTCAATTGGCAACTCTAAATTGTCCATAGGGGTGAGTGTGAATGGGTGTGTGATTGCGGCCCTGTGACAGACTGGTAACCTGTCCAGGGTGTCCTCTGCTTTCACCCACAAGTGGCCGGGATAGGCTCCAGCAGCCCCGAATGGGATCAAACAGCAGAAGATTAATGAATGAATGAATGAATGAATGAATGAATGAATGAATGAATGAATGAATGGATGAATGAATGAATGAATGAATAGAAATGTGGTACTTTCTAGTAGCAAAACGAGCACGACCACAAAAAAAAATGTTCAAAGTTATTTAGGAGGTGAACACTACTGCCATCAAGTGGTAAATTGTGCAAATTGCAAAGTAACCTAATTCAATTCATTTTTTGGCTTTATATGCAGGATAAAAGAACAAAACGCTTTCAGATTTCATGATGTCTCTGTTAATGTTCCTCTGTCTTTTGGTCTTCACAACAACAAATCGAGGTTTCTCATTCTGATGATGGCTGGTTTGTGTCAAACACTTGGATGTTGATTCAGTTTGCCGTTCCAAGGTAAAACTTCCTACTGATGTCAATAAGGCAGCTAAATGTGCAAATGCTGTGTCACACAGCCACTATGTACACTTCGCACGCATTGCACGGATGAAAATTGGTACTTTGTGAATACACATGGAAAAAGTGGGAAACAAGGTCTGTACTTTAATAAATATTAAACAAAGCCTCTACTGTGTTGGGTTTTTCCTTTGGTCTTTTTATTTTTATTTACACAGAAAAACTAATTCTGGTTGTGTTGAACATGACATTGCAAGCTTAATTTTTCTGTGTTTGGGTTGGTTTGTGAGACTCCAGGACTGTTTCATTAAAAAAAAAAGAATTATAGTAACCATCACTCTTTAATTAAAATCATGTTGTCAGACTGTGAAAATGCTTTCATGTGAAATTGGCATGAACATGTTTATATGCAATTCATTAGTGATTCATGAGTCAAGGACATAATTTAAATGTGACATGTGCGCCTTGATCGCGATATAAAAGTTATACATCAGTGGTACGTGTGAAAAGTCTGTTAAAAATATGTAGGAACTTTCATGGAAAGCCACAAATTTGCGTACAGATCTTACATAAATCATTATTAGTTCCGTAAGATTTGCATACTAATCATGTATAAACTTCATAATTCACGTAAAGACACGTTGGCCGAAACCCTTGACGGACATCTGCCACATCGTAGAAAGACGAACGCAAGAAACACTTATTAATTATGTAGACCACACATGTATCACAAAAAAGAAGTAATTACATATATAGGAAAAGCGCAAAATGTAAGTACTGCCTGTGGGATTATGTAATGGGATATGGGGTTTGTGCCAAAAATATTTTTCCGTTTGTGCCAAAAATATTTTTGGCACAAACGGAACCCCATAGAGGCAGACCTGTTGACAGCATCGCATGAAGTTCCATTTGTTGTTGAACCCAAGACAGAAAAGTTCAAATCAAAATTTGTATTGACGTAATGTAACCCCATGTAACCATTCATTTTATATTTGATAGGTCAACTGGAATTTCTGAGACCCCCATCGCATTAGTGTGATCCAAACCTTTCTTAACCCATTGTTTATAACTTGACCCATGTTTTTTTTCTTGTAGTTCATCATGACTCCACTAGGGGCAGTAGAAATGCTTTTCATGCCGATTTCAAAATGGCTGATTCCCTGATAACCTTTAACTAATTTTCTGAGCTAATTGGTGAGAAAAACTCATCTATTGTTACTCTTTTTTAACGACTACTTGCTGCATTGAAAAAAATGCTAAATGAATTCTTTACAACACAGTTACAGCATATTAAAAATGTGTGGGTCACATTTGAGACAGTAGGTAAATAAGATGCTTTTTTCCTGAACACTCGTGTCAATATTTTTGTATCTTAAACTAAACTCACAACTTTGTTGTGAGCAACAACTTACAAAATTGCCCAACATTATCATAGTTCATGCTATCGATATCTGATTTTGCAACATTTTTTGGGGGATTTCAAAGGGTTTTAAACATCTTTCATTTCAAAAAATGTTATATATTCTGTCAATTCTTCCATTTAAAGGGTTTTTTGGGATTAAAAAGCTGAAAACCAATGTAAAACCATCACTGACCATGCTGTTTCTAAATAATACAAAGTATTATTTAGCGAAGTTTCCTTTTTGTTGAAAACAAAGGGGGTTCAGGTGAGTGATATCTGCCTAAATCTAAAATCATTTTAAATCTAGGTGCATATGTTGACATGCAGAGCTGGATACGTTTGTTTCTGAACTATTTCTGTCTTTAAAAAGCTGGTTTGTGGTGTTAATGAGTAGTAATGTATGAGGTAAAGTACTGTTTCTGAGACAGGATAAGGTTTGTTTTTCTTTCCACACAGCATTTCTTTAAAGTATCTTTATAAAACATCAAAAAAATGAACTAAAATGATGAATAAGTGAAAATTATTTTGCTCTTAAGCATAAGTGGGATCCCATGACCTGGATGTTTCAAGGTGACCAACCTTTGACTAGTTATCAGGCTGCACGGCACTGAGAATAGCTTGTAATCATATGTAAAAAAAAGCACGAGTGTAGTGATCGATCACTTTGTGTGTTTAAAGTAGTTCTGTGTGTGGCAGTTTAGGTCCGACAGACAGATTCAGACAACACTTCCACCAGCTTAACCTTTTATTGTAAAACCATTCAATGCAGGATTTGTTGAAACAAGGACAGGGGGTGGCGTGGGGCTTCATTTCTCCTCTATTTGTCTTTCTCCTTCTGCTCTTTCTCCTTCTTGTCCTTCTCAGCCTTGGCCTCTTCCGCCTCGTGCCGCTTGATGAGTTCCTCCACTTCCTTCTGCTTCAGAACCTTGATTGTGGTTTTCCCATCTTCTCGTGTCAAGGTGGCAATCTCCACTGCAAGAGTCGGGAGGTCAGTTTGGGTCGTTGCATGCAGACCTCAGGCTGGGTGAAGGTCTGACTCCTCACAGAAGAAAACCCAATAGAACATTTGCATCTGGACAATTACCTTTCTCTGCAGAGAGTTTGCTGACGTCCATCGTTTTATTGAGGACCTTGACGGCCAAGGCCAGAGCAGAGGACAGAGTCATCTCTCCCTCTTTGTAGTCCTGCTTCAACATGGAAACTGCAGCCTGAGGCCAAAAAGCAGAGACAGAATGATAAGAAATAGAAGGACTTGTTTATCAATTACAAACAATGTGCTTCTTTTACCCTAAAAGCTTCTAAAAGACACAAATGAAGCAGCAACAGCAGTTTAAATATAGAAAATAGGAGTTTAATGGCAGACTTACCGCGCTGTTGTTGCCGATGCAGGTTGCCTTCCAGCCTCCGTAGTTTCCGCTGGGATCGCTCTGATACAGCTGGAAGCCGTAGTGTTTGTCCCAACCCATGTACAACAGAGACACACCAAAGGGCCTCTTACCTGTTCAGACAAAAGGAAAAGGTGTTCTAAAACAAGTCGACATGTGTTGTTCAAAACTGCTTCTTTACAGATGCTGTGTCTAAAGCATTTCTACTGGACAGGGGGGGAAAAGAAGAACTGGAAAGAAGGTGTAATGACTTGTTGTTTTTAAACACCATGAACAGGACTGGTGAGCTGCTCACCTCCAAACTGTGTGTATGCTTGTTTGATGTCACACAGGGCCGTGACCAGCTGCTCGCATGGGATCGGCTCCTGATACTGCAGCAAATACCTAAGAGACAAAAGCCAAACAAAAAAAAACAGTCACCGTCTGGGTTTGACTTTCTATCAAAAGGAAGAGATGGTTCTTGGAAATTGACGGCATTGAATCGTGTGTCAGGAGCAACACAGATTCCAACGTGAACGTAAGAGTTGTCACATGCATGATTACTTCATGAAATCTCAACAACTGAACACGTAAAACAAAGTTGCGATCACTTCAGGTTGATTGGATTTTAGGCTTAGTGTATTCCAGATTACAATTTTCTTCTGTTCTGTCAGTACAGGTGTGATAGAAGGTTACTTCACTAAATCAGATACCTTATAGCAGTGAACCCCAACCTTTTTTCAGGCCGCTTTGATGCCAGTCAGTATTTTCATGGACCGGTTGTGCGAGGCTGAAGTAGGTGTTCCATTTTTCTTTTTTGGCTTCCAGTTTTGCTGAACTGCAGAGGATAAAGTTTATCTCTGTTCTCTGTAAAACATCTGCAGCGGCTTGGAACTTTATTTGTACACCAGATTTCAGGTGGGAACCATTAAACCGTAAAACAGAGAATCCCTTAACCCAAAAAAACAGACGCCAACTTCAACGTCTTGAGTTTTAAGGTGCGACAAAAACAAAGAATAAAATAGTCACTAAAACTAATATTTTCTAAATGTAATCATAAAGGTGAATCTAATGTTTGAACTTTATTAGCAGCATCCTTCTAACACACAGGTGGTTGATAAATATTTTTACACTTTTATTATGGTGTCTGGAAATAACTGTAGCAATAAATCCATATTTGGAGTAAAGGCTCCTGGTTTTGTCTGTTAAGTGCAGCGTTCTTTTATTTTGAAGTCAAAGGCTCTTGTTCTTTTACTTCACTGACTCTTTTCTGTAAAAATAAACTTTCCCAAGAATTTTTTTTTTTTAAATTTGCCAACTTCGGTTAGCAACGTTAACAGCCGCTTTCAGAAAGTTAGCGCACGTGATTGAGCAATTTGACATACGTCAAGAAAGAATCGGAGGTGTTATGAGAATCCAGTATAAAACATAAAGCTTCCTTAAGAATCAGATTAGTAATAAAACAGAAAAATTGGAGATCGTTCTGCAGCCTGGGTTTTCCTCTATAGCAAAGTTCTTATTGAACATGTGCAGCATCTACAGTTGAGGGTAAAAATATTTTTTTTAATCTAAAATAAGGCAGAATCCATTTGATTTGGTAGGTTGCACACCAATTTCTAAATTCACCCATAAATATGCAGGGGAAATTAAAAGATTAAACTATGCTACTGAGCATGTTGGACCCATAAGAACAGACACTCACCTCTGTGCAATCAACCGCAGTTCATTCGTCAGCACGTTGGCGTCTGATGTGATCCCAGCGACACTGCAAGCCATGTCTCTGCAAGACCATCACACAAAGCAGTCAGTCTCGGGGCGGCTGTCTCCATATTTCAAATGGGGCGGGTGTTTGGTTCCCTCACTCGTTGAGCTTGTAGATCTTCTCAGAGAAAAAAACCTCATCCAGTAGTTTGTGGATATTGCGTCTCTCTGCAGCTAACAGGACTCCATCGTTTGCTAAAATTCCCAGACACGTTCCAGCGTGGCCAATCGCTTCCATCGCATACTCCACCTGATAAAGGCGCCCTGTCAATCACAGCCACCAGCCATTATTTTACACTTACAGTTAAATATTGTGGGATATGTGAATAAAATAATAATCAAAAACCGTATAATGACTTCTTTTAAGTCAACAGAATATTTCAACACAAGTCCTCTGATGTATAGCTAAACGTCTAGTGTGCCATTCACAACGATTTCAATAAAGAAATACTCAGAAAAGCTATTTTATTTGTAATTTTTTTTAAGTATATGTTTAAATATGTCCTCCATGATCAGAACAATGCCATAAGAACAACTTAAAAAAAAACACACCAAAAACAGAATTTTCATTGAAGTGGGTCTTTAAAGGTTAGCTAAAGAAAAAGTAAGAATCTTCAAGAAGAGAAAAATGTTTTTCATTTAGCTGAAAAACAGCTGAATTAACTGAAAAGGGGTGAAGGTTTTATGTGACAAAAAATACAATTCTATCGTTCCACTACTTTTAACTATTTTCCTTTTTTATTTCATTTTTAAAAATGGTTTATAGAAATCTAAATATATAAAAAAGATGATTATACAATCATGACACTCTAGCTTACAGCTTGTCCCTCCACTATGACACAGCCACATATAAGCAAACATTAAAAGTAATGTTTTCTGTACAGATCCCCCTAAACTAAATGCTGTAGCTCTCGCCATTAGAGATTACCTTCAGGGGAAAATATGGTTGTCCTGGAATCGTATCTGCGTGACTGAAAAGAAACAACAAAACGGGTTTTAAAAGACCATTAAATATTAAAAATACAAACCCCCTCCAGAAAAAAAGGGGAAAACAGCTACCAACCATTTTGTCCTGTCACTTGATGTTTTTCCTGAGAAAATACGCCAACAACAGCAGAAGATCTCTGGAAAGAGTAAAGCCGCACGAAAGAAAAGAAAACTCAACATGGTGTGTTAACATGATTAAAACATCGTTTCTCTACAGATAAGTAACTCCATAAAGTTCACTTGAAAACCGTTTCGGGCAATGTCGGCGACTAAAACGTTTTTTATTTTGTTGTATTAATCCCACGACAGCTAGCTCACGCTGCTAAAAAAACTGCACCACAATGAATCTGCAATATCGCGACATGCTAGCTCAGCTGCTAACATGAAGTATATTTTGATGTATTAAATCCACCCGTGGGAAGGAGACAAACTAAAATGATTTATGTTTATCGTATTTGAAAGAGAAATTGAGAAAAGAATGTAGCGGTGACTTCTTCAATTACCTTTCTACAAAGTCCAATTTAGCTTTGTTTCGCTAAAGCGAAAATCCAAAAGTACTTTCAGTTAGATGTTGCTTCGCCGACAGGCAGCACTGAAACAGCGACTCTACAGCACCACCTGCCGACAGGAGGACCGAAGTGTTAACAAGAAACAATGAAAAAAAAAACTCAATAAATCAGCAATGACAGAAAAAAATGTAAATATTAGAAGTGTCAAATGCAGTAAAGGACGGTGTATTGCCTGCGATATCAGTTCTGGTATTCTTTAAAATGTATTCTAGCTATTTTTTTAAATAGCAAAGTACGAAATATTGTAAACGTTAAATATAAGATTAAAACGCTCACAAAGTAAGGGTGCAGAGGGTGGGATTAGATAGCAGCGGGGCTTTGGTGTAGTGACACCTAAAGGAGAAACTCCTAAAGTAATAGAATATTTATTAAGTAATCCCGAAATGATCCTCCAGCCCTAAAGAGGAAAGTAAAGAGCAGTGATGAAACTTCCGTGGGAACAAAACGAAGAAGAAGAAGAAAGGCGGGACCCGATTGGCTGACTGTAGAGCATGGCGTTTGAATGAGACCAGGAAGAAGAGGAAGCTAGGAGGTTATAGCTTCGTAGGCAGCGACGTGCAATCAGGGTTCACAGATGCCAATAAACATGAGCTGACCTGCCCAAAATACGTCGATGATATGACAGAGAGGTAGAATGCAAGCTGTCTAAAGAGGTATGTGTGTGTAAAATGAATTTATATCAACTATAGATAACTTTGTTTACTTCAGAATTAGCTGATCGTGGGAAGGTTAGCTCGTCCCCGAACACATGCAGCAGGTTACTTATGCATTGAGATTGACGTGTGTGTCTCTTTGGGATTTCTACTTAATTTGTGTTGTTTTCTGAGAGTTGGTGGGTAAACAAAACAGCTTCCGTCACCTGCTGGAACACAGTGTCCTCTCTCGGCTCAGGGGTTAGTTGCAGTTTTAAGTTGAGTGTGTTTTTATCCTGAGAGGCGCTTAGAAAATAACTGTATTCTTTTGAACAACATTGATAGAAAGTGTCGTGTTTAAGTAAAATCCTGTAGTTTTGATGATTTTTAGAAATAAAGCTTCAGCGCTACTGCTTTTTGTAGAATAGAATGACCTTTGACTTTGAGCGATCCGGAAGGTAACCAGACATATAACCCGAAACACGCTGGGAACCACACCAAACAGGATCAGGTTTTCCTGGATCCTCTTCTTAAATTTGTCTTTTAAATGGACTATTATACTTGTAATAACCTCAAGGTGTTTTTCTTTGTTTGACGTTCTCCTTAGTTTTGTGTAACTAAGTAAAGAAAAAAAAAAGAAATGTGTTGTGATTACAAAACTATTGTATTGGGTGAAATGTAGAATAGAATCAATCCCACAAAGAAGAAATTATATTGTCACCACAATTCTATTCATAGCAGCAGATAGATGATGAATAACACTAAAAATACACTTAAAAAAATAACGACAATAGCTATTGTCCAGTGTCTATGAGGCGATGTAGAGTCTGATAGCTGACAGAAAGATTTCTAATACATATAATTTTTTTACATATGTTTTTTTTACAGTTACAGTAATTGTCAAACGATCACTGTTTTTATCTAAATGAATTTTTCAGAAAAAGAACCGAGTTTTGCTTGAACTCGTTTAATATGACCACAAATAAAGCAGTCAATGGTTGTTATAGAAACGTCAAAAGCCAAACTGCCGACTGTAGGTGTGTAACGAATAATCAACGAATCGATTTATATCCTGCGATCCAACCAGATCGATCTGTCTGAGACAAGTTGTTAATCAAATTGACCTATACCATTGTAAAATCATCATCATCTTTCTCTGAAGTAAGAATGACCAAGTTCCATCACAGCGGACAACACACATGTGATGCTGTAAAACCTGATCAGTCCATAATTCCAGTCTAATGTGTGGAAACACTTTGAATTTAGACATGTGACCATACAGCGTGGTAGAAAGTTCTAATAATGTTCCATTTGGATTAATTTGATATGGAAAAACAACAGTGAGCTGAACTTTAGGAAACTAAAATGTGAAAACATTTGCCAATCTTTGTTTTTTACTTGTTTGTTACTACACATATTTAATTTACACTTGATTATCTTGTTAGAAATGCAAGGAATCTAGAAACCAAATGGGAGTGTTCAAAATGAACCAACATGGACCATGAATCAGATCGTCAACTACAAATGAATATGAATGGAATTGTTCCAATGAACCCCTGCAAAACGACAGGATCTGGGTTGCTCTACTGGTTGGTCAACCAAACAGTGAAACTCCAGAAACAAGAGCAGCACAGTTGAAGGCAGCATTAATAACTACTAAGAAACCAAGGCTTCTATGGACGTTTTGAACATTTAAATTCATTTCATCTCCAATCTCGGTGCCGCTACACAGTCATGTCTGCCCTCGTTTGTATTTGGAAAAGCACATTATCTTTGGCACATTTTTCACGGAGCTTTTGTTTTATTTTGTCAGGCAGGTCTCAGTTTGATGTTCAGGCCCCTTAAGCTGAAAGGATGCAGCAGAAAAGAAATATCCAGATCATCGAGTGGGAGGACCTGGACAAAAGGAAATTCTACTCCTTTGGGCTGTTCATGACGATGACCATTCGGGCCACCGTCTACCCGGCCACCCTGATCCGCACCCGGCTGCAGGTGCAAAGAGGGAAATCCCTCTACAGCGGCACGTTCGACGCCTTCTTCAAGATCCTTCGGGCGGAGGGCGTGCGGGGCCTGTATCGAGGCTTCATGGTCAACACCTTCACGCTCATCTCAGGACAGGCGTACATAACCACCTATGAGCTGGTGCGGAAGTACGTCTCCCAATATTCTGATGACAACACCGTCAAGTCGCTGGTGGCGGGGGGCTCGGCCTCTCTGGTTGCTCAGAGCATCACCGTGCCGATAGATGTGGTGTCCCAGCAGCTCATGATGCAGGGTCAGGGGCAACACCTCACCCGCTTTCGGCTGACTTCCAACTCAGAGACTGGAAAGCCGAAGAAGGTCTTTGGCCAAACAAGGAACATTATGGCTCAGATCTTTGCTACTGATGGCCTGCCTGGCTTCTACAGGGGATACGTGGCCTCACTACTCACTTACATCCCAAACAGCGCCGTCTGGTGGCCTTTCTATCACTTCTACGCTGGTAAGGAGCTGTGGCAGTAACCCTTGTGGGGTCCAGATGACCCCACTCCCAACGTTAACGTTGGGAGTGGGGTCCTCTGGACCCCACAAGGGGTAAAGCTGCACATGCTTGGTTTTTCCTTGTTCTTGTTTGAGTATTTGTTTTGCTTTTGAAGAGGAGAAGGCCTATTTGTTTGATTTCTTTTACTTTGTGGCAAATCCAGTGAGTAAAATTTGGTTTGAAAAAAATCAAGGAACGTTGAATTTTAGGTTACGAGGGTTTTCCATTTAACCCAAATTCTCGTAGCTGCTAGTGAGACTGTTTTTCCACGGCGTCATGACGACGGTTTTTTGTGTTGTTGTTTTAACAGAGCAGCTCTCTAAACTGGCCCCCAGTGACTGCCCTCATCTGCTCCTTCAAGCCATGGCGGGACCTTTAGCCGCAGCTACCGCTTCAACCGTCACCAACCCCATGGATGTGGTCCGAGCGAGAGTGCAGGTAGTAGATCTGTAACCCAGATTTCAGTAATGGGGGCTTGAGTTAAAGACCCACTCCGGTGTTTGTAACATGTTCTTGTTGCATTTTTCTGATGATGGAGGACACACATAAAGGAAATTAGGGTTGAAGTTGCTTTACTAAGTTTATTCAAATTGTTGTGAATCAGGAGCCGACAAAAAAATGCTGTTTTAGATCCATGAACGTCTTTGTTTTCCTCGTTTGAGCTGGAATCTGGATCCAAACTGTACGGCTGGATAGGTCTAACATTGCTCGCCGTTTTTGTTGCACCACTAATGTTAGGCTGGGGGGTGTGAGGGGTTGTAAGCTAGCAGGAGAGAGTGTAAACAGGTGGATGATGGGTGGGTTGCTCCATAGCCACAATTCAGAGGTGAATTTCTGATCAACTCCCGACGCTCTGCAGAAATGATGTCCCAGAAAACAACACAGGATTTTTTGATTGAATCATATCTTATATTATCATCATCAAAAGATGGTCAGAGTGGGACTTGAATGGTTTGAGACCCATTTAAGCCTAAACAGTTCTTCTCTGGGCTCATAGTGGACTCTGATTTCAGGTTGAAGGCAGGACCTCCGTCGTCGAGACGTTCAAGCAGTTGATCCAAGAGGAGGGCTGCTGGGGTTTGACCAAAGGACTGTCCGCACGCATCATTTCCTCCACGCCCACCGCCATCGTCATGGTCGTCGGCTACGAGACGCTGAAGAAGCTGAGTTTGCGGCCCGAGCTGGTTGATTCGAGGCACTGGTAACAGACCGGTCCGCCGAGGAATCGTGTGCCATTTTCCAGGTGGGACTTTAAAGGGCCGATGGATGGTTCGGTTCTACAGCGAAACCGTGCGGGAACAGAACCAAACGAAATGGGTTTTTGTTTTTTGTTCAACAGTTTTCTCCTCAGTTGAATCATTTGCTGGTTTATGTGAAGCTGCTCAGCAGCGCGTGGTGCAAAAACAAAAACGCAACTAAGTGAAATATTTCACTGAAGTGACACCGAAAATATGAAAGCAAAAATCCTCATTCATTTTTGTTTATTTGAGCGTTTTTGCACTGCAGACAAGGGGACATGTGTAACTTGTTTGTGTGACTCGTGCGGTTACCGTAGTAACCTGCCTTTTCTGATCTTTAGCCAAAACCGAGGCTATGTCCGAATTCCCTCACTACTCCTAAAATCTATACGGTGTGGGACAATCTAGTGCCCTGGATTTTAAAAGCCATTCAGACCCCATACTCACTACTAACGACGTCACCGATTCCCAAAGTAAAAATCTAATAAATACGAAGATTACAAAGACTATTTATGAGAATCCTCTGTTTTCTGATGATGAAAACCTGGATTAAAAAAAACAAAAAAAACGATTAAATACTTTGTTTTCCCACATGAAAAGCGCAATGCATTGTGGTCTATGATTGCCAATTTAGAGAGCATTGATGCAAACTGTTTTTTCGCAGAGACTTCTGGGAAATTTCTAGGGCACTGTATTTTGGAATTGCAGATACAGACATCCCAAAAACACAGCGGATGCCCTAAATAGTGCACTAAAGTAGTGAAGAATTCGGCTACAACCCCAGAGATGTTTGGGGTGAGTCAAGATCAGCAGTAAATATTCACTTATGTGAAAGAATATTCACCAAGCCCATGCTTTTTATGAGCCGTGTTTGAGGCTGCAAGAGTGAAAAACGGAGCTGGAAAAACAGGACTTTTGGATTTTGTTCTGATTAAAAAGCGAAGCTTAACAGTGAGAGATTTAACTGTTTCTGGTTCTTTACTTGTCGTCTCATCATTGATGCAGGAAAATTCCAAGTATTCGGATCTGTTTGCATTTGCTTTTTGTTTGGAAATGCTAAGTGCACACTAGAGGGCAGTAAGCCCCCCCCCCCCTGTACAGTTCTTATTAAAGTGCAATAATGAGGTTTTTGTCGTTTTCCACACAAAATGTGACTCTCGTTATGCGTGACGTGTCTCAAAAGGAACTCCCTTTGTGTAATTTATTTGTTTTTGGTCTGCGATTGTGATTCTTTTGACGAACCACAGAAGTGTTTAAAGATCAGTGTCATTTTAATGCTTTTCCCCTCATTTTAAAGCAACACAAAAATTGTTTGTTTTTTACAGTCTGTGATCAATTTTAGCCCAAAAGACATTCATAGAAGTGAATCTATTTTTACAGAGGAACTTGGATGCCACTTCTTGCATTGCAGTTTGTTGTGGACCACAACCATCAGAGGCAGAATTGGTTTCTTTTCATTTCTGTTAGTGTCTCTTTGGACATTTTGGTCAATAAAGAAAAACAAAAAAAAACCTGTTTGGAGTTTATATTTCTATTTCAGTTTTCTATGTCAGCTGCTGGTTCCGTGTGAGGAATAAGCTCCTTTCAGTCTCAATAAATGCATGTATGGCCGGTGTTCATTCTTCAGATTAGGGGTCCGGAACCTTTAAAGAGCCAAATGGGCCAAAACCCACCAGGAGCCAACTAGTTTAGTGTTTAAGACATTCATTTATAAACTGTTGCTTCTTACAATCATTTAATTATAACAATATTATATTTTTCTTTGCATTTTACCTTTATTCTTTTGACAGTAGCACATACGAGTTCCTTTCAAAATAAAACACACCCTGTGTCAAATAAGAGGCTGCTGGTACAGCAGATTTACTTGAATTAAGAATGAAACAAATCCAAGTCAAACATATTTTCCATCACTGCTGTGCTGTCGTCCTGTAAACATGCACATGCAATTTACCGGTAAGCCAAAAAAAAGCCCACAATGGAGGAATAAAAGATGCTTGTGGTCCTGGAGACTCAGGTTGAAGCTCCAGATAAGGTCTTCTTTTTGTTGCTGTAGAGTTGTGCTCTTGTGTTACTGAAACTGAACTGTTGAATGTTTCACAAAGTGGGCAGCAGGTGGCAGCACAGAGCACCGCTTTCACTTCTCCCTCCATGGTTATCTTCTCAAAACTTTCCTATTCTCCTCACTTTGGACCAACTTTTGCCTTTAGAAATGGATCCACAGGGAAATCGGATGATGAATGGAAGGGACTGGGATGGGTGAGGATGGCGGAGGCCCCGTCGGAGCTGACGCCTCCTGCTGGAATGACAGAGTGCTCCCTGCTCTGCTGGGTGCATTATTTATCAAGATGTGTCTTAAAGGCACTTTATCAAAAAGATTGATGAGGAGGCGTCAGGCAGGGAACAAATCTGAGAGGAAGGGCCCCTCGTTTGGGTGGGATGCGGTGCTGCTGGCAGAATCCAAACAAGGATTGCATTGTGGGAAAAGGTTTTAGAATAAAAAAGACTGATCCAAACAAATAGGATGATGATTCAAATGTATTCTAAGGTTCTGCTGAAACTGGGAAAATATGTTTAGGCCTGAAGATGCTCTCTGAATAAGTAACATTTACTCCTTTTTGGTAAAAAAAACCTCATATTTTTCTTTGAGGAATTGGAGGAAATGATTTTAGTGGAGGAAGCAGAAGAGGAGGAAGAAGAGGAGAGGGTTTGGTCTGCGGTGTGGCTCATTACACACAGGGAGGAGAGAAGGAGGCATCATGGGAGGGAGCAGAAGGATGGACGGATGGACAAAAGAAAGCGTTTGGAGAGGCAGCTGAGGAGACGGAGGACAACAGGAGGCGCTGGCAGGAACACCACCGACACGCCGGGAGGAAAAAATGGCAAATTTTTCAGGAACATGGAAAATGAGAAGCAGCGAGAACTTTGATGAGTTACTGAAAGCTCTAGGTGAGGAGGTTCAACCCTTTTCTTTTCTGTTCTTAGCCTGGATTTTGCAAAACAAGCAACTAAATTCAGAGTAAAAGTCGCATTCTTTCTTCTTTTTATGCTTTTTTTGCCTTTTTTAGACAAAATATATATGAGAGATGCTGAGTCTATATTTTATATTGAGTTAGTTTAAAAAAATTAGATAAAAGCATCTCCTGAAAGCCGAACAAAAAAGCATGAGACAAACTTTGCCTCAATAAAACAACAGTTTTGGGTCATTTTACTAGGATTTCTAACATGGAGCCAAATGTATTTCTAAATCTGAAAATTAGTTGAAGACACGAGCAGCATGACAAATGAAAACAAAGGCTTCTTTTCTTGATTTCGCACTTTGCCTGAACCTGAACGATGGAAAATGAAGTGGTTCCTGTCATTTAGAAGACAACATTTGCCCGATGGAGCCACGGTCTGCAACCCTCAAAAATTAAAGATCCATTCAGGTCAATTTTAGTGACAACGACCCAACAGGAGCCACAAAGTCTAACACTGATTTGTATTTATGTCATTGTTACAATTATGATCCACATAAATTAAGGTTGGGTTTTTCTTTGGGAGGGGCATAAAGAAAACCTATTGAGAAACAGCCTTTTTTATAAATACAAAATAGCTTTGACAGAAGTTCACATGAAATCCTTTCAAAATAAAAGACACAGGATCATCGTAATGCAGCAGAAGTTGTAGTTGGCAGTGTAATGTCGCAGTGATTAAAAAAAGGAATCACAGTTTGTAGTGCATCTCACCCAGAAATTCATGACTGGAACTCAGAAAGATTAAATCAAAGACAATTAAGTAACCCTTACTGTATTTTATAAACCATTAAAATTCCTTAAATTTGTTCAAAACCATAAACTCCTCCTTATAATCTGGCGCACCTTAATTCTGTTCATGTTTGCTGACCTTAAACGGATTTTCTGTGTCACACAACGCTCAAAAATTAGTCAAAATGTTTTACTTCGACTCCTGGTACCCACTGCTCCTCAACTGTTTGTGAATGAATCAAATACAGTTTGAGTTACTTTATAGTTACTTCCTATCTAATGGGGTCCAGATGACCCCACCCTTACATTGACATGTTAGCCCTAAGATGACAAAGGTGTAGAGGATTTCATGTAAACTATGGACACCAGTGAAGATCACAAATCATTGAAGATGATGACACCAGGTGACCCCACTCCCAACGTTAACGTGCCTTGGAAAGCACAAGGGTTACAATGAACCAGAGAGCCACAAAGGAGGAGTGAAAGGGCCACATGTGGCTTTGGAGCTGCAGCTTGCAGAGCCTTGTGCTGGAGGGTTTACCAAAGCAGACATGGTCAGCATTCCTGGCTCTCCTCACCTTGTCACTGCACCCTCCACATCCGATAGCAGTTAGAACCCACAGCTGCTTTCAGATCCTCCTCAAACACGACCCCAAATCCCCTTCACACCTGGAATATTCCGTTTAAACTCAACAAAAGTGAAACAAGAGGGACAGTTTCTCCTCATCAAGTTTCATTTTTGAAACTGAAGGTCAAATGTGTCAGGCGCTCTGACAAAAATGTGACACCACCCAGACCCAGACTGCAAAAACGGGAGAGAGAAAATGTGTTTTTTTTTTACCCTTTGAACCGTTTGACTCCCTGATCCAACACGTTCAGTTTTATTTCAGGGGTCAACGCCATGTTGAGGAAGGTCGCAGTGGCGGCTGCATCCAAGCCCCATGTGGAGATAAAGCAGGACGGCGAACATTTCTACATCAAGACTTCCACCACTGTTCGCACCACAGAAATCAGCTTTCAGATCGGAGAGGAATTCAACGAGGAGACAGTGGATGGCAGGAAGTGCAAGGTAGTAATACAGTCATGAACATTTCAGATGACCACATGTGAGTGGAATAACAAAAAAAAAAGGGACGATTCATGAGCACCTGAAGGCACCGACACGTCGACCTTCAGTGACATGAAACAAAAACGGGTGAATTCTCAGAAAACCCATCTAGAAAGTGACTCAAAGTTGCATGCCTGACAAACGTTTTTGTTTTTTTGGCGATACGGCTTGAAAGTGGGTGGGTGTAAAATGAGAAAAACCACAGGAAAGTGTTGCTTTTCTGCAGAGTTTGGCGACATGGGAGACCGAAAATAAAATTTACTGCAAGCAGACTCTGGTGAGTGGGAACGGCCCGAAGACCTTCTGGAGCCGGGAGCTCAAAGGGGACGAACTCATATTGGTGAGTTTGGTGAATGATCGACCTCATTTGCAGTGCAGAAACGTGCGTGTTTAGATCACACATATCCTTTCTTCAGATTATCTGTTTGGTTTAAAGTTCACTTTCACTGAATTCTGGGCCTCAAAACACTCTCGTCCCACAAGTCTGATAGATTCTCCCCTTAATGACGGAGCTCTATCAGCAGATGTTTGGATGCTTTTCAAAGTGGGACTGGTTGTCAGTGCTGGAAATCTCTCCGTTCACATAATCCATTCGGTGTTTCAGCTTTTCTTTCCCTGCCACAACGCAAAAACAACAGAGCAACCAGATGGACGGTCAGAAATTCTGGCCCATAATGCATCAGCACTGAAACTCCTGAAAGAAAAACGTAGAGAAAAATATCACAAAGCTCGGGTTTCTTGAAGATTAAAGGAAAAAGTTGATTCCTCACTTGCATCTGTGGCAAACACACAACTAGCAGCTGTTTGATTTGAAAAACGTTCAGTCTGGAAAAACTGTTCTAATCCCACGTTTTGATGATTTTGCTGTTCCTTGATAACATTGTTTTTCTTGCAGACAGAAAATAAGTCTTTCATTTTTAGAAAATTCTGTTTTTGCAGCACAAGATTATCAAGTCTTTACAAAAAACAAACATTTATTTCATTTAATACCATTACAAAAAATTACTACAATACTAAACGACAATAGATTGTGTTCCCCTGTGTAGTTCAGGGCTGTTTCCTCATCATTTGTCCGCCACCAGGTGAGATCTTGCACGGAGCTCCAGGTGGAGGGAGACTATCAGTGATCTTGGTTTTTTTTTTTTCCTTTTTCTTTTCTAGTCATTTCTCGAAAAGTTGATCTTTCCTCACTGAGCTGCTTTTATACGGTAGATTGGGTCATCCCAGTCTTGTTCAGGTAACCTTGTCCTTGGATGGAGACGTTGCCATCTGACTGTTGAAGGGTGTGGACAGTTGTCCTTTATACAGATAACAGATGAATACAGGAAATGAGCGGAGGATAGAAAAACGTCCTAAAAGTTTCACTCCGATCCTCTTTTGATCTGCTGCCAAAGTGTCTTTTAATTATGATTATCCAAAAATCTGTGTCGTTTTCTAGGACAGAGCCAAAAGCAAAGTAGTTCATTAGAAATCCACCTCTGAGTTGTGGGCAGGACTCTTGGTGCCCCCTTCCCATCACCCATCTGTTTACGCTCCCTCCCACTAGCTTACAGCCCCTCACAACCCCAACCTAACATTACCGGTGCAACTTAAGTGGGGAGCAGATTGATCCAGATTCCAGGTCAGACGAGGAGAAAAAGACTTGAATGCGAGTGGATGCATCAAAAAGTGGGCACGGCGGGGAGCCTGTGGCACGCCCTGCATATTTTCTGTCACAAATACGCCTTTTCTCAAACGGCATGTTTCTTGTCTGCTCCTGATTTACAACAATTTAAATGAAGAAATACTCAGAAATGCACATTTGAGCCTAATTTTCTACATGTGACCTCCATCATCAGAAAAGAACACGTTAAAAACACCAAAAACTCCATTTTTATCAGAATGGATCTTTTAGAAGAGAGTCTGTGAGCAACTAATATACAAATGAATTCACTCAAACTCTTACGATATGATTTCCTTGATTCTTTATTTGTTTTTAACATTCTGTTTAGCGATGTTGAACATTATTTTGTCTTAGTATCTTCTGACGCTGCTCAAGCCTCAATCGCTACATTTTGCAGAAACCTTTTTTCTCGTGGCTCAGCAAAGGAAAGCCCTCCAAGTTCATTAAACTTTCATCATTATATGTTCAGTTTCAGGCGGCACCTCAGTCTGTGTCTGTCAGAAATAAAACTGCTTCAAGTTCCAGGCTTACCAGAAAAAAAGTCCCAGCAACAAAGCTGTAAACATCTGTTCCACTTTTTCTGGCCAGATGGACCTAACCCCCCTCCAAAAAAAAAAAAAAAAAAATCTTTTGTCCAGTCTGACTTTGATGGAGATCTCTGTACGGAGTGACTGTCTCTCCTTTAGGAGGGGGCTGCAATTTGGACTAAATTCCGATTTTCAGATGTGAAACAAAGAGTCGAACTCTGAAAATGTGTTTCTGTTCAGCATGAAGGTGCGTATGTCTGCTCATGCTGAAGCAATACGCCGTAATCTGATCGGTATGTGGGAATAAATCGTGAGGGAAAAAAGGAGCAGGAGGTCAGGCAGAAGAGCGTCTTCTCATGTTTAGATATGGATGATCTCAGTTCAAATAAGCTGTGAGAAGAAGATGAATCCAGAGATTCTCTGCCTGTTTCTTTTACCATCTCTGTGTCAAATTTACTGTTCTAACTTCATACTTCAAGACTTGACACACTTAAAATGGAAGAAGCAAAACTGGCTCCAATTCAGAAATCCTTCGTTTTGGTTGTTTGTGGCCTCATTTATGCAAATCCATAAACTTTTGAGAACATTTCAACTTTTTATTGCTGAGAATGATTGTACATCTGTTTTTCTTTTTAAGGTTTTGTATGTCCTGATAAAACACACTGCTCACACTGTCGTTAAAAAAAGATGAAAAAAAAAGAAAAGTCTCCAATGAAAATATTACAGCAGTCGTTAAACAGGCCAAAAATGTAGAGGCCATGTGTGGAGGACCTCAAGTCATTATCCTGCTGGACCACCTTTAAGACTAAGCATTTGAATTTGTTTTTTTGTGTGTGCGATGTTATCAGATTCTAAATATCACTGTGGAGGAATGTTTTTCTGCTCGGTTTCTGTTGAGCTGAAACCTGGGCCCTTCTGGTCCATATCAGGTCCATCTCATGCAGATTCACCCACAGTCGTCTTTTGGTTGCACCAGTTTTTCTAAACGTTTGAAGCGATTGTGCCCAACGTGTGCAAATCATGGCCACCACCTGTCCTCCACTGTCCTGTCCCGTCCAGCTTATGCTCATCATGAAAGCAAACACTGAAACTGACTTCTTAGGTTCTTCTATCATCAGACACGGTTGTGTTTTTTCACGTTCCTTACATGTTCATGTCCGTCGAAACATGTAAGGCATGTGAAAAAAGAACCCAAGAAGTCAGTGAACAACACGGACACTATGAACTTTGTTGAACAAAAACACTGAAACTGTCGGGTTGCTACTGTTTCAGGGACTCTAGGACATCATTAAGGCCGTGTCACACAGCCACACATACTTTTGGTGCATTTTCTACGTATCAAATTCCCGGCTTTGGTGATCCATGCGTGATTGACGTAATTCCCGTGTTTGTTTTTTTTTTGCCTTCTTCATGTCCGTTGAGGGTTTCAGCCGACGGGTGTTTACGTGAATTCGGTTTTGAGATGTTCAACATTTTTTGTCGGTTTAGAATTGCGCAGTTTGTGCGTATTTAACGGCGTTTTTACGTGATTGTGACATGAATCTTATGAAATTGTGTGTGATTTTTGTGAGAGGCAAACGAAAATTTGTGTCTTTCCACGACCGTTCCACGTGTCTGACAGACTTTTCATGAATGTGCCACGGACGTATAGCTTTTTATGTGTGCATTCACATTCAAATTACTCAATTGACGCACGAAGGTCTCAATGATCACGCACGTTGACTTACGTGTTCTTTGCGTGGTTTACTCGTACTTCTATGGTTTTTAACGTGGTTCATTCGTGATACACCACTTGTTCACGTATATTCACGTATGACCAGCTTTCATCCGTGCACAAAATGTAAATATTGGCTGTGTGACATGACCTTAAAATAGATGAAAACCCACTAAGACGGGTAACAAAGGATGTATGCAGAACTTGCTATGGGTTCAATGACTATTTTACAGACATGTTTGGTTATTTTAAAGATCTTTACTGTCTGCATTATGTGGACATAAGTCCGGTGAAATGCTGTGGTTACAGAAAGCTGGCCCCGCCCTCCTGATCAGACGCTGGCGTCTCGTCCTCTGTGAGTCGTTCCAACTACCCTGGCTGCAGCCTGCAGAATGGGTCATCATAGTGGAATGCTTTGATTGCAGAGGAATGTGAACACGCTGTGGAATGTTAGCCCCGCCCATGCTGAGCCCGTCTTCTTCTTTGGTGGTTTTACAAGTTTCCATGTGCAATATTGCCACCTACGGGTTTTTAAGGAGTTTTTCCTTACTGTGAAGGGGGGGGGTCTAAGGGCAGGGATATCAGTTTAGCTTAGTCTTTTTTGTTAAAGTTTAGTATTATCCTAATGCATTCTTTGTATTCATGATCCCTTTTTCATTGTATGTGCTAAAATAAAATAAAAATATTTAATTGAATTAGGGAATTTCTACCATGATTCCTGCCTTCTTATGCCTTTTACAAGTTTCCATGTGCATGCATTAGGGAATTAATAAATTCTGTCTGGCCTCACAGACTCAAAAAATAACTCATTGGATGAACTCAATTTAATTGTTTTGTCAGGATTTACATCCAATAAATATGAGTAACCCCACCTCAAAGTAAATTCTTCCATGTAATGAAATATAATCGAGTTAGTCGAACTAAATTTTATCAAGAAAGGCAAAGGAAAAAAAAATAAGCAACAACGGTTTAATGCTAGATTCGAACTCAGAACCTCTGAGTTGTTAACCCGCTATCTAAGCCACTGAGCTATCACTCCGGTGATCACGCACCTGATCATGATCGTCTTTCGTCTTATTGGGAGAAGCCGAGTTGAAGCGATTTCATGCCACAGTTTCGTTTTTTACGTGGAAAAAGCGAACTAAAGTTTTCACTTTTGAAAAGTCGAAGGATTTGAAGGACTAATAGTCATACCAGGCATTACATTAGATGAAGGAGTTGAACATTTTAAAAGTTCAATGGTTAAAATAGGTGAAAAATTGTAGCCGTGAGACGGCAAAAAGAATAAAGAGAAACAGGAAAACAGCATTCAACAGCATGCCCCTTACTTGAACTCAATTATTTTGGATTACTGGAGTTATAGGGGAAACTATTTATACATTTTGTGTTAGGTCAATTAAATGTAGATACAATCTTTTAAAATAAATATTTTTAAATAAAACATACAGAATTTTATTGTGTTACATGAAAGAGGGGCTTGAATCATTTTTTTGAGTGATACATAAAAAAAATTGCACCATTCAAATTTTCCTCCTTCTGTTCTCTTTCTTCCTCATACAATTCACAATGACACAAAATGTGCTCCACTGATTCTTCCCCTTTCCTGCAATCACAACTGCTGTGACAAAGGTGAATCAAATGCACGGGCTCAGCGTGGGCGGGGTTAACATTCCACAGCGTGTTCACATTCCTCTGCAATCAAAGCATTCCACTATGATGACCCATTCTGCAGGCTGCAGCCAGGGCTTACTCAGTCGTTCTGGGAATCACCCCACCTTCCAGATGGAGCAGCTCAATTATTAACACACACAGCATGCAGAACCATTTCCAGACTAAAACTGATGCGTTCTTTTCACTGATGTCCCTCTAAATCAGGGGGGCCCAAAGGGGGCCAGATTTGGTGAGGTGAAAATGTTTGAGGACATTCCTTGAAATATTTTTAAATGAACAGTTTATGGCAATGGCATCCTTTTCATTTTTCTCAAAGAAAACAAATAAATCCAAATAGATTTTTACCAAAATTACCATCATTTCCTTCTTTTTTTTTTTGCACCATTCATCCCCAGTTTGGCGTGTCTGGTCTGGTGATATTAAACTCCATGAGAACAGCCACAGTCTCTTGGCGTGTTAGGCAGACAGTTTTTTTTGCATTTCAAAAAACAGATAAGCCAATTTCCACAAGTCCTTCCAGCGGTTTGTTTACCTTACTGTCAACTTTCCTTTTTTTATATTTACAGTGGACATTCAGAAATGAGCTAGAAAGTTGAATCTTAAAGTTAAATCTAATGCAGCCGACCACAAACAAGAATCTGTAAACAGGGTTTTTAGGGAATGCTGGGGGCCGCATAGTGATTTCTGAGAGGAGCGTGTTGGAAATGTGGAACTTAGGCTGCAGTCGCCCACAGGCCAGACTTTGGACATGCCTGTTCTAAATATTCATTAAAATAGTTGAAAACATTAATTTGACACAATAATAGCTTCTTTTTTTTTTAGTTTAAAGAAAACGTGACAGAACTGACTTTTGTGGAAAATGTATTGAAAGATGTTTAAACTTTATATTCTTAGATTATGAAAGTTTGTTAAAAGAAAAACAACTGAAATTATTATTATGACTTTATAGTCAAACGCCAAAATATAAATAAAGCTCTTATAGATGATATTTGTCCCCAATTCCATAAAGAAATAACAATAAGAGGATGTGGAAACTTAGAGAAAAACTGGAAAACATTCATCCGACCTAAAAATAATTTAAAATCTAAACTGCTTACAGCCCTTTTACTGCTTCATGTCAGTTTTTCTGTGTTAAATGAGTTTAAAAAACCCACAAAGACAAGATACCTAAAGTTTCCTTCTCCATCTGAATCTCTCTTTGCAGACCTTTGGAGCCGACGACGTGATCTGCACACGGGTCTACGCACGAGCGTAGCTGAACATCTTCCCACCTGCCGGGTTTCCAACCTTCACCTCCAGTCGTTTGTTTTTCATCCTCAACTCCCATTTTAGTTTAGAAATAAGCGAATTCGGTTTTCCAGTTTACCACAAATAATTGCTAGAATACTAATAGAATGCTGTAACTGCATGTGGATAAAAACAAAAGTGGCCAACCGAGTTTCTGTCTACTCAAAGAATAGTTTAATGCCAAACACCATAACACTCATATACAACAATGTAAAAGTCCAGAAGTGACACAATAAACAAGGTACAAACAGTATCTGTATGTACAATCAGCTCCCAGAGGGAAGCCTGCGTGTGTTTCTTCTCTATTAAACACGGTGAATATAAAAATAAAAACCCAAGTATTAAACTGTTTCAGGATTGTCTGCAGCCGCTTGTGTTGCTGCCGGGAGTGAAACCTTTTTGCCAGTGGAGCCTGCTTCTGTGCGTGTTTGGTCAATGTTTGTCACAAAACATTTGTAAAATCCTGCTCTGAGAGGTTCGCTGTCCAGCCACAGGTGGGACGTGTGTGTTTCCCCCCTTAACATTCACATTTGTGTTCCAGCGAGACGAACAAACCAACAGCTTCCATAAACTGTCACTCCAGGGATTATTGCTGGTTTTTAACCCTTAAAGGAACCTCCACCCTCCCTCCAACAATGGCTGACCTCCTTAAACTCACCAAGCATCCGCCATAAGACAAACTCGCAAAGAAGTTCTTGTTGAAAAACCACCTAATGAGGATCCAGATTCTGGCCGTATCACAAAAAGCAGGAGATGCTTGTTATGGTTGGGGCAGTTTGACGGGGCGGGGCGGGGCGGGGCATACAAGTGTCCTGTCCTGGGATGAGGAGAAATGGCTGCTCAGCTACATTCAATCAGCACGTGTGCTGCTGACGCCTGAAGGTAGAAATGCACAGACAGGAACCCCAGCACATAAAAATAAACAACTCTTCTACAAAAGAAACACTTCAGGGACAACACAGATCATAAATAAGAGAAGAAAAAAACTGGTTTCTGAGCATCTTCCTTTGGTTAAAAAAAAAAAAAAAGTTAAAAGCTTTCTATCTTTTTAAAACTCTGCTGGGTAAAGGTGTTAATGTCTGCTACACATAAATGACACCTGATTTAAAAAAAAAAAATCATCTAGATATGAACATATTTACAGGAATTGTTCGGGCAGTTATAAATTATTGTACTGGACGCACAAAATTGGCATTGTATGAATGCCAAGCATCTACCACACCATTGTAGACGTACATGTATGTTTGTGAGAACATTCACAGGCTGTACAGGTTTACAGATAGAAGTCCCATTCAAGTCCAAGAGTCTACTCTTTAACCAGAGGCAGGGGGCACTTGTTACCAAAAGACCCGGGCAGAGGTCCTTTCATTTCCCGTAAAGTTGGGAGGCGTCCTTGAGATCTGCATTCTTCCTGAAGTTGTTTCTGAAAAGGTCAAACTTGTTGAAACCATGAATAACACTTGAGCGGGTACAGAAGCATGTTCTCCCTCCAACGTATTTACATTTCTTTGTTTTTATTTAAAAAGGGCTCAGATGGGAGGCTCCTGTAAAACTTTAGTCTACATAGGTTGTAAAATCATAAAGGAATCATTTAAACGTTTTTTTTTAAAATGAGGATGGACCACCAACAGGAATTTGGCAACTAAATACAGCGATAGGAAACAAACAAAATGAACAAAAACTTTAGCTTTGAAAGTGTGTCGTCTTAATTGCTGCGCACAGATTTGTCCTACAGCGTCCTGTACTTCACCCGGTACTTGTTGACGTTAAGATAGTGGAGCACTTCGGGGCAGCGAGTGGTGGTGCACGACAAAAGTCCTTCGCGTTCGTCTCCCATCAGCCACTTGTGGTTGTCTGCAGCCATTTCGCTCGTCACATGCTCCTTGGCCCAGGCGTCCAGCCAGGTCTGAAAGCGCCTGTGCAGACGCGTGTTCACCTGCTGGTGGGACTGAACGACAGAGCGGAGACGCACACGTGTGAACGGCAGGATTCATGCAGCAAAGGCAGTCCAATTCACTTAAACTGTACAAAATCTACAAACCTTTTTGAATGTTCTATTTCTAACGTTTTACTTTAATAAAACAATTCAACTGAATCAGGTCAAAAAGAGACAGGACAGTTGTCAAATGGACCAAACGGCAGGGCTGTGCTCAAGCTAACAGCAGCAAAAACACGCAACTTTAAAACAAAAGCTTGACTTATTTATAAAGCACTTTAGCAAAACATACATGTGTCTACAGAGATGAGGGGAACCCCAACACTGGTAAAGACCTCCGGGTATAAAAATAGTCTGTTAAACATTTTATCTGCATCAATCTGAGCCTCGCTTGTTTGACTTCTATCCTCTACCGGGTGGATTGTCAGAATTGACAGAGAAAGTAAACCCAAGTGCAAATCCCAAGATCCAACCAACTCCAGGATGTAAACATGTACACAAATGTAGACAAAAGAAGAAAATAAGAGGATCACATTTTAAATAAATGTTGGGCTTATTTACGGTTCCACGTGTTGGGATACAAACCAAAAAAATGTATTATGATGGATTACAAAATCAGAAACTTTATGAAAATTAGATGAAGAAACAGCGTTCACATCTGACGCGCATCCTTCAACCTGTGTTAGCCCCTGATGTTCACACTGGACAAGCAGGGAGGGGCTTCTCCTCCCCCTCCTTTTTCTACCGTTTACTAGCGCACGACTTCAGCAGACAGAGGTTTGGTGCAAAGCGGCGCAAATCTCGTGAGTTCCGTCTGGGCACAAACCATAATGATGCATTTCTCCTCTATGATCAATTTTCAAACGGGTGGCACGTCTGTAAATCAAAAGGGACGCCATCTATAGGCCGCTACCAAATCCGAGTCCCTGATTAGTCAAAGTTTGACCTGGTTTATCTTTTGACACTCGTTCAATGTAGCTACATGTGAATGCAGGAGTTTACAAGCGTTTACATAGACTTTTTATCGAAAGTGTCCGTTTGAATGCGCGTTGCCGAGGGCAATGTGAACGTAGCTTAAAGCTGAGGATATAGCGATGTCTTGAGATAGAAACATAAAATGACCATCTGACTTAGGGCTGCACGATATGAGGAAAACTTGCGATATGGGATATTAGTGATCAATATTGCGATAACGATAAATTTGCGGTAAATAAACAAATAGAAAAATAAACAAAAACATCATTCCCATTTCATTGCAACAGTTTAAAAATTATACTCCAAATGACCCTCATCGACATGGGGGACAAACATCAGGGTGGCTAACCCTGGGGGGTATTCCAGAAAGCAGGTTATGCTAGCTCTCACGATAAGTTTGAGGCTAAGGAAGTTGATAACCTCAGCTTTCTGTTCCAGAAATGGAGGTATGTTTCAGGGTATGTCAAGTTGCCATAGCAACTCATGCTCTGAACATAACCTGGTCGGGAGCAGGTTTAGTTGAAGCTTAGTTTGTTTACAGAGAGGTGAAGCAGCATGGCGTGTCCATTTGAAGATTATTTAGTGGATGAAGAAGCTCAGATAATACTTTTTTCACCATGAGAGGGTGACAAGACCACATATGGATGCTGGAAAAATAATTTTTTACTTTGATCTAACTTAATTATTTGTTTCAGTTAAGATAAATCTTTTTTTGTAAGTCAGTTTAAAAATTACACGTAGTTTTCAGACAGTTATTTTACTTTCATTCAAATTAATTCAATTAAGTAGGTGTAACTTTGGTGCTGCTGTTAGATCGGCACCGCAAAAGATTCTGGGATATCATTCCCTTTGCCTGTCTGGACGAATTTTGGTTTAAGTGTGGGTTTTTGACCAAATGTGTTTAGTTGTTTAGCTGTTTTACTGTGTTTTACCATGTTTTGCCGAGTTATTTTGCCCTACTGAGCTTACGTCTCTGCACCATGAGTGAGAGTGAAGGAGAGGATGATGAGTTTATATACCAGCCCTACGGGCCATTGGGGTAACGATAATAACGGTTAATTCCTACTTGAGTTTTTGCACTCCGTGCATTTTTCCCCCCGTCTTTTTTATTGTTATAAAAATGAGAATATCTGCCGGCTCAAACTTAGACATTTGAGAGTTCAAGAAATATAATTAATTAAGATGGAAAAAAGATTAATTGAATTGGAGTAATGTGACATTTAGTTAAATAAATATGTAAATTTGAGTTGTATAAACAATTATTGAGTTTTATAGACGTAAGACATTAGGTTAAATAAATTTAACCCAATTGTTTGTTCCCAATAGAAGTAATTCATTTAAATTGGCAAAATTGGATACGTTATATATTTATATATGTGCGTCACAAGGAAAATGGAAATAAGATCAGAAACTCGTGCGGTTACTTTGTCTGCTCTTTTCCTCCAAGCAGAAACTCTTTTTTTTGATGATGATGCAGCCGTGTTACTTTTTTGATGGACGTATAATCTTCATACGCTGTCATTAAAACCTCAGACTCCGTCTCACTGAAGTACAGCGTTTTCTTTTTTTTCACCACGCGTTTCCATGGTGACTCCAGAAATCGGCGATCTATTGAGAATGTCTTTATGTACCTGCTGTGCACGCCCATTAACCCAGGGTTACCAAGTCGAGCGTAATTACGCTAACTCATATCCGGTCTTTTGGAACCGACATATCCAGAGTAAGCAAGTTCAGGCGGATTTCAGCCAGAGTTCAGGGTTAAAGTCAGGCTAGTTTAAACATGCTTCCTGGAATACCCCCCTGGTCCTCAAGAGCCTCAACCCTGTCTGTTTTCCAATTCTCCCTAGACTGCTCGATAATGATAACCAAAATCAGGTGTGTTCAGTCAATCAGGATGTGAAATCACTTGAGTCAGCCAATCAACAGCAAGCTGGTTAAGGAGAGCTGGAAAACAGGCAGGGTTGAGGCTCTTCAGGACCAGGGTTAACATAATAGGCCTCCATCTGATTGGTCAACAATGGGAAGGCGTCCATCTGATTGGTCAAAGCATAAAGGGATTTATTTGATTCGTTAAATGCTTCAAGCTGCTAGAAGATTGTTTTAACACATTTTGAGTTTGCGATTTATTGCGATATTCGCCGTCTTTTGCGATATGCATATTGCAGAGCTGGATATTGCGATAACGATAAATTTGCGGTATATTGTGCAGGCCTAATCTGACTTAATATCTGAGTATCTGACTTAACCCTGCATGGAGCAAAGGTTGCTTTTGTGTTTGTCACTGCAAATTTCTACACAAAAAAAAAACGTTTTCTACAACAGTGTCCTTTCAGAAGTTGCATCAATTACTTTTTTCTGAAAGAGTTTCTACTCGGTTTTTATTTTTGGAATTTACCACAAAAAGGAAACGACCTGCTGTGTCCTTTTGCTCACTTCTCTTAGGATTTGCATTAGGAGTGTACCCATTTAAAGCCTATTTTGTCTTTCCAAGTATTTTGCTGCCCCCTGAACTCACCTGGTGAGCTCTGGTGAGTGCGGTGTGTCTGTACATGTAGTCCTCGGACTTGCAGACGTAGACCATCTTGTAGGAGTTCAGCTTGAACATGCACTCCATGTTCAGCTCTCTGCTGCCCTCCTGTGGCTTGTTTGAGGAGCTCCTGGACAGCCTCTCCTGCTGCACCTGCTCCCATCCTTTCTGGCACTTCCGTATCTGTCTTAAATTCCTGAGGACAGAAAGAAGAAGTCAGAAGATGAGTAAGAAAATGGACAGCTTTGAGAGGAAAATGAACCCACACATAAAGACCACCACACAGAAAATTCTGATGTCATTTGACTTTTTCTGAGAGTAGATTTGACAAAAAAGCCCAGGGCAGCCATTTAAGCCTGAAGGATCCCAAACAATTGCAGGTAAAGCAGACATGTCGTCAAAAAAAGTCCCTCAACATGATTATTTCCACCCATACAATCAAACTCACCCAGCAAAGCAGATGACTGTGGATCAGAGGAGCAACAAAACACCGTATTTCAGTTTTTCTTTTACGCGCCGCAATAAAACGTCTTTTTGAATCTTCCAATGCACAGAAAAATAAACCAAAACTTGATGCTGATTCTATGCAGAAAAGAATCATTGATCCCATCTGAATAAAAGGTTTAAACGTGTACTTACCACAAAGGACTGAAACCAAGAGGGTTTTTTTCATTCAGATCTCTTAATAAAGGATGACATTGAGGCCAAATTTAAACAAAAACAGTTAAAAAATAAAAACAATAACACCAGACCATTGCCAACGAATTTACCCAAATGAGTGAACACACGTGTTTAAAGCACAAAATAATATATTAGTGCGCACACAACAAAACTGTACAATAAACAGATTAAATCGCTTTTATTTCAAAAGCTCCTGATCTGAAGAGAAGAAAGTAGCAGTCCAAAAAAAGCCAAAGCTGACACTTTCTTATAAAAATAAAGTTTTCAAATCCAGAGGAAGTGACAACTAAAGAGAGAAAAGCAACACCCTCCCTTCATCTTTATGCTTCGTGTTTCAGGAAAGAAAAACATCCACATTTGAGCAGACAATTCAAATATTTTCTTTATTTACAAACCCTACTACTATGTACAAGGCATGAAAATAAAAGTAAAAAAAAAAAAAGAGATAAGAAGGGATAAAAACAAAACCCATGGAAGGGAAACCATTAAACCATCGAAAATCCTTTTTTGTTTAAATAAAAATGATTACAAAATGAAACTGGGCTTAACAGACTAAAAATAAATGTATTTTAATGTTACGCAGAGATAAAAAACAACATTCAAATAAAAATAGAAAACTCAGGTAAGAAGGAGAAACCAGTGTCACTCACAGAAGCTCTTGTTCTAAAGCTAATAGGAATAAGGATGTTCTGACAATCTGCTTTGATTTTGCAGCTTTAGTTGCTTTTAGTTATTGTTTTACAGCAGAAATTAAATGCAATACAGTAAAAAATAAAATAAAAACAATGTTTTTTTTGTATTCAGCAAAAAGGAAAAACAGCTTTCAAACAAAGAAACTGCTTAAGTAAAAAGGAACTGAATGAAATAAATAAAGTTCCAAATAAAGAGAAAAAAGTGACCATGTAAAGTGCAACTTTAAAGTGAGGCCAGAGGTGTCAAAGGTTTGGTTTCTACACGTCTGCTGGAGATGGATGGATGGATGGATGGATGGATGGATGGATGGATGGATGGATAGATGGATGGCCTTTGGTTCTTCCTCTAAGGATGAGCCCAACTGTCTAAAAAGGAAACTTTAAGGGGACAGGGCAGGAGTCTCACCTGGGGAGGAACACCGGCTTCTGCGCTAAGTGTTCACGTAACTCTGGGGATGCAGAATCTGAGGTCAGGTATCTGCCCATGTAGTCTGACCACCTCTGGAAACCAGAACAAGCACAACAGTATTAGATTAGATTAGATTAGATGACTTTATTTATCCCACGATGGGAAAATTCACTTATCTGCAGCAGCAACGAGGACATTCATAAGTGAGAGTGACATTCACCAAAAAAAATAAAGTGGCCTTCAATGTATTTACAGGACAAAAGCAACACTAAATAAAACAGAAGAACATCTGGAAAAAAACTGCTTTTTTATTACAAAGTAAATTAAATGTAAACAAAAATAAATAAGTAAAAAATACACACAAAGAAAACAACCAACGGAAAACAACAACAACTGCAGCAATGAGTAAATAAGGAAATGAATGAAAAAAAAACACCCGTGGGTGCGTAGTGTGTCACTTTAACGACAGTAACGTGGATGGAGGTTAGGTCAGGAGGAGGAGCACCGTTCTGATATCAGAGTTTGTGTGCTTCCACTCACACAACACAAACACACAGCAGCAACACGGAGCGCACTGCAGCGCAAACAACTGAAGCAGTTCATGCAAGAAATACAACATCAGTCCAGCAGGAAGCCCAGAGACACCAGACGCTCTAACTCCAGGTTTTTCTCTCCACAGGCACATGAATAAAACCCAAAATGCAAACCCATTTGGCTTAGAAATGACAACTGATCAGCAGATATGTGCGCCCAACACCAGCCTGCTATGGGAGGTTCCAAAGGCACGACCCAAAGAGTGGAAGCTCCCACGTTACTTCATAATTATGTGCTGGACTGAAGCCGCTAGACTCCAAAACTCACAAAACATTTGCACCCAGCAAAAGAATTTGACATCCCAGCAGGTATAACAGAAAATGAAAAATAAAAGAATCTCTTATGGGGCTCAAAAAAAAAGAAAAGAAAATCCAAGTAACAAAACCAAAACACACACATCTGGGATCTCCAAGGGAAGTGTGAAAATTATTATGGGATGGCCACAGGACCTACGGCTTGGCGCCCATGATGTGCGCAGGTGGGAAGTATGGCCATTTTCACACAATGAGAAAATGTTTCACGCACACACCACCAGTTTAAGTCTACAACCACAACCAAAGTTTTGTTGACCTTCGATCTTGGGGAGAGGTCGCCATCTTGAATATCAAGAATAAATATGTAATCACCGTTAGTACTTTCTACAATAAACTCCTCCTATAGGGATTTTGATTCATCGCCTCCAAACTCCTGGAGCATCATTGGGAAAAAGCTTGGAATTACAAATAGTTTATTTTTTGAACCACGCTGGCGTGGTGAGCTGGTAAGAGTGGCGTTCATTCAAAGCACATTTTTGACCAGATAATTTGTAAAATGTCATACATGAATCCCAGGCTGAAGCTGAACAAGACAGAAGACTTACTGAACACATTAGGAATGTGGGCGTGGCTAATTAAAAGCCTCAGTTGTCAAGGAGATTTTAAGGGTTTACTTTTGCAGATTATTCTAAAAATGACATCGATCCATTCGCCCACCGCAGGCAACCAAAACATAAAATAGTTGCTACGCAGATAATACCAACAGAAAAGGTGCATTTTTGAAAAAAGTATAGAGTGAGGGACGTGTAGCAGTCACGGCAGGTAATGGCTGTAAGCTATTTCATTGTTTTCAACTCCCTCTGTTTCCTTTCTGCTCATTTTATTATTTATGGCAGCAGGGTAACTCCGCCAACATGGAAACAAAGCTTCCAGCTACCTGTGGTCCTATTTTTAACCCAAAAACTGGATTGAAATAAACTGCTGTTGCATGGACTCGTACCTGAGCATCTGCTGGCTCGTCGGAGTTCTCCTCTTCTGTGTCCAGCAGCTCCAGAGCCAGACTGACTGCTCCGTCTTTCTTCACAAACATTACCTGAGTAAAAACAGGAGCCATTGGTGGTCAATGCACAGCAACCAGGCACTGAAAGTGGGCGTTACGATTTCACGTTTTTTTTTGTTTTTTTTTACCTTGAAGCAGTTCTCATCGGACATAAGCTGCTCTGCCTTGCGCTGGTAGCCCCCCTCTGCTGCGGCCCTGGATGTCTGCGAGGACAGTGTGCCCCCTGTGCCTTTGTTGGCACATTCATTCAGGTACATGTCCATGACACGGCTGCATGCATCGTCAGTAACGAGGTGCTGGAGCTGAGAAACCACAAGCATGTAGCTGGTTATAGGGAGGGAGGTCCAAAGCCAAGAGAGTGCAAAAAGAAGGAGCTTTGTTTGTAGGCATGCTGACCTGCCGCACAATATTCTGAATGAGTTTATCCATGGTGAAGGCAACGTAGGCATGGATGGTAAACATTTCCCTTAAGGAGTCCTCATACTGGGCTGGCTCCATGTTCCCATCCAGGAGATTCCGCACCATCTCCAGAAACACAGAGTAGTAGTCCTCCACCTCTACGTCCACTGCAGAAAGAAGGAAGAAAACATGTTTTTCTGCAAAAAAAAGGAAGGGTCCGTTTACAAATTGAAGATCAAGAAACCAACGAAATGGTTGTGAGATCTAAAGAAGAGGCTCAGCCATGAACCACCAGCTCTAGAGAGGCTCTTTTAATCCTGATTCTATGTCCTAAAATGTCTCAGTAAAACCTTTTTGTTGTGTCCATTTAACAAAGATAAGAACTTTAAAAAAGGAGGGGCTTGAATTCTGCTAAAGTGTATAAATGGAAAAGCGTGTCAGGAAAGATCTACAGAAGCAGATGTTTTGAAGGCTGCTGTTAAAATCTACTTTACATAGTTCAAGATGATAAAAAATACTTTTATTTGTAATTTGGAGTATAAAGCCTTTAAATGAGAAACAAAATAATGAAGAAATATGTAACAAAAAGTTCACAAAATCTATAGTAAACCAGAGTTAGAGTATGCAGAACATAAAATATTTAATACCCAAGAACTCCATCTCATACTTGTACCATTGTCCCAGTGAATACTGGATTCTGATTGGCTGCTGGGTGCACAATAAAAAGTGATACTGAACGTTATTATAGCTTAAACGTTCTACATCACTGCTCACAAACTTTTGCTTCATCATCTGGACAAAAACAGTAAGAGGTGAACTATTCACTCTTTAAGGTTTATGTCTTTTATGTACACAGCTTGCTTTTCTTTTCTGCTATTGAGAATTCTACTCAAAGTAATTTTCTCAATTTACATTTTAACGTCATTTTTGCACGTAATAACCAACACTCACTGGATTTTTAGAAACAGGAACCTTTTTATCCCCACCTAAAGACAGGAGCCTTCCATGAAGCTACGTTCACAACGCCATCAGCAACGCGGGTTCAAGTGACCACTTCCAATGAAAAGTCAAAGTAAACACGCATAAATGTGAGTTTCGGGCTTCTGTGTCTCACGTTCCAGCGTTCCAGCGTAGCTATGCACGTTTCTGCCGTTTTGAGTTCTACGTACAAAGCGCGTAGCGATAGAACGTGCTTTAAACCAGGTCAAACATTGACCAATCAGGGACTCGGATTTGGTAGTGATGTATGGATGTTTACCTTTTAATTCCCAAAGTGTCCCTTTGTGAATTGTGCTGCCCCTCCCTGCTTATCTAGTGTGATCACCATGGGCTAAACGCACGTTAGAGAACGCACATGTTCCTCAAATGCCCAGAGGGAACGTAGCTTCAGAAGGACAAATAGTCACAAGATCAAATCAAATAAAACAATTACCTGGCTCCTTCATCTTCAACTGGATTGCTGGGTGTTCATTCTTGTCCTTTTTCAGCCCCAACACCTCCTTTTCCCACTCGCGCTCGCGCGCCTCCTCCTCGATCTGCTTCTCTGCTTGCCCGTAAATTCTCAGCAAACGGGAACAGAGAATGTGATGAAGGCGAAAGAAGACGTACCAGTAGTTGTTCACAAAGAACAAATTGTAGGCATCGTCTGCGCCCCGAAGCTTCTGAGCTGTAGTGTTGCTGAACAGGAGCTTCGACTTGACGGGGCTCCTGCCCGACAGGCCGTTGTGCTTTTTGGGGCCACCCTCGTCCACCTCTGCATCTTCTTCCTCCTCCTCCTCCTCTTCCTCCTCCACATCAGAAAGCTCTCCACGCCGCGCAAACAGGAGGTCAGGGATGAAGTGGTTGATTATCTGTTTGATCTTGAACTTGTCCTCTTTCTGGATGCCCACTTGTCTCTTGACATGATGGATGATCAGAGCGGCAGCGTCTTCCAGGATCTGACTGTCGTCGTAGGTGAAGGTCATATGCGGGCTGCTCGGAGGCGGTGTCCCCGTTTCCTCGGAGGTTCGTTCCTGACGCTGTCAAACATTTACAGATGAGAACGTTTCAAATGTTGGGCAATCTTGCAAACAAGCAGTAATAGTGGATCAAAAAAAACTTTTGGCATATTTAAACAGCTGCACACTTTATGTAAAGTTAGTTATTCAAATTCTGAGATATCATTCATGGGACATTAACCAAAACGTCATTCTTGGGCTTGTGTAGACTCTTTATACATAAATGTTGCACTGACAAACCATACATCTGTTCACAGAATACAAGAAGTGGAAGAAGTTGACTTACCTCATCATATAACATCTCAATTTCATTCAGCAAAGTCTTTGAGCGCAACATTTTGGTGTCGTTTTGCTTGAAGTTTATGCCTTGATGATCGAGCGACTTCAGGTAGTACTTCTCATTTTGCTCTCGCCATATTTTGTTAAAGCCTCTCTGGGCTTCCCTCCACTCCTCGTCTTTCATTTTTAACCTAAAGCGCACAACGAGGTTGCAGATTGTCAATGGCTGTCCATCAAATCCTAACTGTTGAGAGAAAATGAAACTTTTACCTCTTCAGCACTATGGGGACAGACACTGCCGGGTTTCTCTTGAGCCCATCAATGATGTCATGGGCTTTGTCTCCATATATCCTCTGGATGGCTTTTCGGTGAATGACCTCTGAGGAACCACCCAATGTGTTGTCTAGTCTGAAGCGCAGCTGCTCTTCAGCTGACATGCGAGATATCTTCCTCTGAACGGTCTCAAGGACTCTTATTGTGGCGAGGTTGGTTTCCAGCACAATATCCAGCTACATCGGACGCAGGTACAAGACAAAGAGGAACCTTTATAGGCGCAACATAATAGACGGCATTAAATGTTTTGACTCTAAGCACACTGTGCTGCTCACCTCAAAGCGTTCATCTTCACATCTGTAGATGTGCTCCTCATACTGAGTCTTCTTTGAGCTCACAAAGGTGGAATCTTCAGACCACGATGGAAAAGACACCCATGTGTCATTCAAAACCTGAGAGGAAAAAAGCAATAACTACATGCGTAAAAAAAACATTTCCAACGAAAACAAAAAGTTGGGATTATTGTTATGAGTATTGAAGCGCATGTTAAAAACGGAAATAAAGTTCAACTTTTGTGCTTGAAACAGCAGCTTGGGGTCAGAAAAGCAGCCAAGAATGAAAAACAGCCATCAAAAAACAGAATGATGACTCCTTTTTGAGATTTCTGTTGTCTGCACGTTATCTTTCTTTCAGAATAAAAGCACAGAGTACCTGAAAAATGTTCAACAACACAAACTACTGTGTACCTCTCTGCATAGTGGTGTTCTTCCAGTGCACTTGGGCTGCTGGTAGCTCTTGGGCAGTGCTCTGTAACTGGACCCCAGCCTCTTGCATGAAGCGTAGTCAATCTCCATGGCAATTCCCTCTGTAGATCGCTCTTTAGGCAAACTCTCTGCGTGGCTCGTCTCCCCATAACTGGACTCTCGGTAACCCAAGAAGTTTTTAAACCACGTGAAAAGCTCTGGGAATTTGCTGTCAATGACACCCAAACATATTAGACAGTCGACAGGTTTTATTTCACTAATGTTGCTAAGTTTTATTTATCAAAGTATTTAAATAATTCAATGCGTGTCAGAGCACGACATGGGGATATCCAAAAACACCTACCCAAGAAATGGAATAACTAACTGGACCAGCTCTGTGCGCGAAATCACTTCCTGGTTAAAGATGTACAGACAGCGGAGGAAGTTTTCGTATCCCTCTGCGCTCCGTAGAGCCTTCTTCACCTGTGTTCATGTGGTAAAAAGGAAACAACTTCAAATCACCCAAAACATATCTGAAGCGAACAATCTTATTCTGAGATTATAACATATTCTTTTAAGCGACACTGCAGCTGAAAGCTCCATTGCTAACCTTCTCAAAGAACATGGTTTCAGTGCTGGTGCTGATTTTTCCCAATTCCGTCAGGCTGTGGTCCTTCCCCATCATTTTGGGCTTCTTCTACAAAAGAAAGTAAACATTAAATATTATAGGAACTCTTAAAAAAAGTAAAACTACAGTTTAGATTTTTGAGTTAACTATTTGTGACAAATGATATGATTTTGTAGAAAACAATTCAAGCCATTTAAAGATTTTTAGTTTTTATTTGTACGTTTACCTTGATAGGGGGCGTGGCACTCATTCCAGCAGGTCTCTTGATTGGCAGGCCGTTCTGACTCAGCCGCTGTTTGTTGTTCAGCAGGGGTCTCTTAACCGTACCGCCGTGATCATTGCGGACCGACTCTGCTCTATCTGGTGCAGTCTTGTTCAGTAACTGGAAAAAGGTTTTACACGTCATAATCCAAAAACCTATGAGCATTTAACCGAAGATGTCCTCAAATCTGGCCAAAATACATTAAAAATGAGGCAGAACTGTTCGTTTTAAAGTGGGTTAATACTGTAAAAACAGTTGCATGTTTTTGTTTTGCAGTGACAGCAAATACAACTTAACACTAACATGTCAAGAAATTTCTGATCAGAGTAAGTACAGGCACAAAAACGATCAGATTAGTGTCCTAAAATCAAACAAAAATAAGGCTTATTCCCAGGTTTTCTTACCACAGAGTTGTTTGCATCAGGCAGGAACTGACCAAACTCTGACAGCAGGTCCTCCTGGTTCTTGAAGAGTCTTGCCACTTGAGTGTAAACCTCTTGTTCAGTCAGTGCTGGGGTGTAATTACCACCTGCTTCTTTAGCATTTCGTTGCTCCTTCTGGATTGGTTGCAATTTACCAAAAAATAAAAATAAAAATAAAAATAGAAAGAAAAGGAATAAATCTGCAAGTATTTTCCTGTGTCAGCAGATAACCCTTACATTTGTGTCCCATTTCTCACCTGGTATGTGTGCAGGATTTCCAGAAAGGCCTTGTAGATGTCTGGCTGGCCCTGGAAGCGGTTTTTGATCTTATTGACATAATTTATGGCGTGGTTGAACTCCACCGGCTGATTGTTTTGGAGCGGTGGCCCGCTGGATGGTGTGCTGCTGACAGGGGTGTGCGATTGCACTGAGGGCGAGCGCGGTGAGGCGTAAGATGGGATGGATGGATTGGGCTGACTGGTTGGTGTATGGGCTGGAGACTGAACAGGCTGTTGGGAGGAACCAGAAAGTACAAGTACATTAGAACGGCTCTAGGTTTTCTTACATACTTTATTTACCATATTTCTTATAGTACAAGTCATGATTTTTGCACAGTTTAGCTGGGGGTGCAACTTATAATTGCTACTGACAGCAACACAGAAGAAGAAGTGCCGCTCAGGTTTTGGCAGAATTGTTTCAGAGTGACACAGATGATGAAGAGTTTAGTTGACCTTTTCTTTATGTTGATGAAATACAATACTATATTATTTTCCTCCTGTGTTTTATGAAGCTAAATACGCATCAGTGGGTTTCAGTAGTGAAGCGTGCATAAATTCAGCCTTTTATTTTGATCTATTCAGTTATAATTTACTTTCAAGATTAAATGTCTCATATTTGCCTAAACAGATTTCTCCTAAAAGTGCATCAGTAAACAGGTACCTTGCTGATTTTGGTGGCAGTAGGCTGTGCTGCGACAGGAGGGATTGTGGTTGTGTGCAAGCCAGCCTGGGGCAGACTCTGTTGCTGGGGTTGGGTTGAAGGTTGGCTGGATGCTCCAGTTGCAGGTATGTTCTGAACAGAGATGCCATGCGGGGTGATGTAGTGGATCTGCCCTGGTGTGGTCACATTAACCAGATCATTGGTTTGTACTTCTATCTTGTATCCCGGTGGCAAGAAAGTGTTAAAACCCATAATGAGGTCTGGGTGGCCCTTAAAGAGCTGGGAGACGCGGTTGATGACTCCTGGAGTGTCTATGCTGTAAACACAAAAAATAACAGGCCGATACATTTCATGTCTCGGTAGCCAAATTCAAAATGTGTCAAAGGAGCAAAAGCTGTGTGAAAAGATTTACCTTTGTGATTTGAATTCTTTCATAATATCAAGGAAATCGTTGTAAACTTGGGGCTGATTTCCAAACTGCAATTTCACTTGATCCAAGTAAGACAAGGCATCTTCAACCTGTACAGCCCAGAAAGACATTTGTTTTTAGCCCATTAAAAACTAACTACCATTAAAACAAATCAAATGAAAATTCAAGTGAAATGTTTTTCTAGTACCCCTCTGCTGAGTGACATGAATAAGTGTACATCATTTTTTGTGGTACTTTTGCAGAACTGTTTTAAAAGGTGTACGCACCTTCAGTCGCTGAAACTGCTGCTGCTGCCCGGGAGTTGAAGTGATGGGTGCAGATGGATGGACATGACCTTGCACAACTGCAGAGACCTGCTGTTGGACTGCAAGGTTGTGTACATGAGGACCAACATAGGGTGCAGTGCTGTTGTGTCCATGTCCACTTGTGCTCTGAGGCATGGTAGGCACCTTCAGGGGGGAAAAAAGATAATAAATAAATAGAATAAGAGAAAAAAAAATGTTTCTAAGCTCACAAAATAGGGGTGCAACGGATCTCTAGCCACAGTTCGGCATACGCGTTTAACATGACCCCCCCCCCCCCCCCCATCGTGCGCACAGTAAATTCCTGTACTCTTTATTTTAACACGTGTCAAAGTTGCTGCTTGACGTTTGTCCAAAAGTGTTTAAACCTGCCGCTTCAGTCAAAAGCTTTTCTCAACCTCATCACGGACGAAGTGAACCATGAGATACCAGGTTTGTTTATTTTGTAGAACCGCACCAAAGCGCGGCGGCGCGACACGGCTCTCTGAAATCCTTCAGACTCTCCCGGTGAGGAGCAGCAGCTGTCCCGCACTGTGGCAGGAGAAAGCCGCTGCTCTTCTGGGACCAGTGGGAGCGGCTCCATAGCAGCAGGGAACACAGTGAAAGAATGTAAACTAGGATATTCTGATCTCTTGATTCTCTTACTAAATAAGAATTGTTTTTATTCTAGATGCAATTTTTCAAAAAGCACTTTTGTTCTAAGGCCATGCTGAGTATTTTTTATAAATAGGAATATCTTGAGTTCAAAGATGTCGTTCATGTTTTGTTTTTATAAATAGGCCTGAATGAGCAAATGTTTTGATGTATTTTACATTTATGTGTGTGTTTTAAGGTACTCTATATATGTTTTATTAAACATGTGTTTTGAAGATTTTCATAAAACTGTATTTTGTTGTTTTTTCCCGTTCTTCTGATCCGAACCATGACTCCAGAACTGTTACACAAACGAACTGTGAGTTTTGTGATCCATTACACACCTATTACAAAAACAACAGCTTCGATGCCACCCTACCTGGTATCCCTGTGGGAGAGAATACTGAATGCCGGTTGATGGCTGCATGCTATCTGCAGCCACCTCTATCCCAGTGAGGGCTGGGGCGAGGGCCCGGTGCTGGACGTTTTCTGAAAGGCCTTGAACTGGGGTGCGATGTGGATGCTGTTGCTGGGGAGCAAATATCACTTCCTGGTCCTCCACTCGCCTCTTCATCGTATACTCATGCTCATAGGAGCTTCAAAAAAAAAAAAAAAATTACAAACATGCGCTTGGAGTAAATCCCAAAGCTTTTTGACATGCCGAAATACATGAGGTAGGATTTGTAACTCGACAACGTACTCAGGCAAAACTAACAGAGCTTTTTAAAATGGCTTTACACTGAATTAGTTAGATTTGCCTCTTGGACTTCAGTTTAATCTGACCACATCATCTATTCTATACTGTTCTTTGTTACAATTTACACAACCAGATGGCATGCATTTTTGTCTTCAGAATGCAAGATGTTTACATTTCATGCTTGGAAGTTAAAATATTCGGGTAGGAACATGGAAAGTGCAGTTTATGCCACACATAACATGGTAACCATGTAAGCCCTGCATTAAAAAAAAAGATACTAGTAAATAGATAATTAACAGCCTTTTATGGAGACTTGGGCATGACATTATAGATTGTTCTTTCAAATTAATTATTTGTGGTCATGAATAGGTATGTTGAGTGTAAAAATCACCATTTATGGCCACAATTTAGTATGTTGTGCACACAAATACGTATCTTATTTGAGACCACAAAGTGCTTTAAAAAGGCCATTTATGGATGCAAATTTTTAGTTTGATGGAACAAATTGATCTAATTCTTTTTATGCCATGCCCAGGGCTCCGTAGACATTTCACAGTAAATTCTTTTTTTTATTTGAAATGTTTGAACTTCAATTGATTAGTTGAAAAAAAGCCAAGACTTATTATTGGCAGAGCTCATTTTCCCCACCGTAACAAAGTATGACAGATGCCTTCTCTAAATATGGGTTTCCACAGGAGAGGAGCCATTTGCTGACGGTCCCTAAGCAAACGTCACTCGGCTTGTGGGAGGGAGGGAGGAGGGGGGGAATTGGTGTGCCTCATTGCTCGCCACCGTTTTCGGTGAAGAGGGCGGCAGGGCGCACGGTCTTTATTCGACGAGATCGTCCATTTCGCTGTTTATTTTTTGACAAATATTCGACGGGACGCGAAAATGATACGACAAAAAGCGATCTGCGTGAAAACCTAACAGCTACATTAGAAAAAAGGCCCATTTATCCACCAAGCGTTTTTTTTTGTAGGCACGTAGGCGATCTGTGTCGCTCGCTTGAAGCCCTGCCTCCTCCCCTCCCCCTCCGAGCTAAAGACCAGGCTATCCGTTTTCGGCGAGCGCACTGCTTTTGCTCGTTTGATGGCTGGCGCTGACTTTAGTTCAACTAGCGTTGAGTTATACGGCACATACGTTAGGCTACTACATGCAGTCAGTAAGTTATCAGTTAGGGACAAACAAACGAGTTTGTCACTGAAAGGAGGTTAGAACTGAAAGTCCACTGCAAACGGGGACCTCGCTAACTAAAACATTAGATAGACGAGCTTTAGCATTGATGGGTTGGATAAACCGAACAGAAAACATCGATGCGTGTTTGAAGTCAGGAAGGAACACAAGTGAGATGTTTTCATTCTCACACATTAGCGTCTCATCAACAACATAAGCGGGACGGTCAATTTTTAAATTTCACCACGTTTAGTGGTTAGCCCGGGACGATGCATAGCTAACATTTTTACTTAGGAACGTTGCATAAACGTCAAAATATGGAGGAAGTTTTAGTATTTAAAAAATGTTCGACCAAAAAAAAGGAGGGGGAAGCCATTTCCACGACAACCGTATTTTAAACATGAGTCGAAAAACAAAATTTAGTTGAAAAAGAATCACCTTACGGGAAAATACATGTTAGGTCAAGCTGCTTGCCGTTAGCCTGTCTGCTAAGTCAAAGTTGCTAGCCTTGTTAACGAGTAGCTTAGACTAACTTCTCGATGCAGCAACTTCACCGCGAACATTTCTGTTTATTTTTACTGAACACGAAGGCTTTTGTATGTGACAGAAGAGGACTAAGTTCTCGGTCGTTACTAAATCCCTCGGACAAGGTTAAGCAGCAGCTAGCTACATTAGCACAACAACCAGCCATCATTAACACTGGATCTCGGCTAACATGCTAACTTTAGTTTAACTTACCTCGCGCGGCTGCCTCCAACAACAACTTGAAACACCAGTGCAACCGATCTTGACCGACGCTCCTCTACATGAAGATTCAACCAGCGATTTCAGGAAAAGTAAAGTTTAGAGAAGTGCTATCGAATGGAAATGTCAGCAACGAAATAGGCTGTAGTCGCTAACAACAGTGTATGTATGAAGCGGTGTTCCTTCCTTGAACATAGAGGCGTGTCTCTCGGCGAGGCAGGCGAAACTCCGCCCATCCTGAACTCTGATTGGTCAGATCTCTAGAAGGAAAACAGTCCTGTAAAAGCAGTGATCCTGATGCTGTATGAAAGCAAGACAATGTCCCCACACTTTAATATACTTTTTGTTTAATATTTTGAAAAAATAGCTGTAACATTCATTCATCATCTTCTTCCATTTGTCCCTTTCGGGGTCACGGGGCTGCCGGAGCTTATCCCAGCCACATATGGGCCAAGGCAGGGGACACATATCACACACCCATGCACACTCACATTCACACCTATGGACAATTTAGAGTAACCAATAAGAAGCATGTTTTTGGACAGGAAGAACACGGATCAAAGACTTAATAACAACATGTGAGGATGAAAATAAAGTGGGAGATAAATGACACATTAAGGAACGAGTCTAGCTATATATTTATTGTTTGATTTTTTTTAAGAAAAACAAAAATGATTAGAAATGTTTGAGAAGGTAAATGATGATGGGAAGAAAGAAAATAAAGTGAAGATGGAATTGAATTACATGAGAATTAGATTCCTGATCCAACCCCTCCCCGCTCACATTCCATAAAGTAAGTTCCAGCTGGTTTCAAGAAGCCAAAATTCCATAGACTTCTATACAGATATAAATAGCTTATACCTATTTGTCAGAATAACCATTCCTGCTCTGCTACATATATTTAACACGTTCTTGCTAATCTTTTTTTCATTATATTGTTTCTGTAGTGCAAATTATTCAAGTTATAAACTGACCAATCAGAAGCCTCAGTGAAAGTATGTGGTCTCTGTTGAACGTTCAAAATGTTTGATTGACAAATTCTCCCAAGCCTGCTTTCAAGTAGTAGGGGTGTGGCCTTCCAACAAGCTCACTCCTGATTGGTGAGAGTGGTTGCCATAGAAACGTTTACTACAACCACTGCCTACTGATGCCGTCTGGTTCCAACATGGCGACATCTAGATCACATTCATTGGAGCCGGGAGTAAGAGTTTTTCTATTGATGTCACACTCACTCGGTACAGTTCTCATATACAGTCAATGGTGCCAATCTCCATAAAACAAAAGGATGGCGAGTCCAAACCAGCCCAATGGAAAGTTGGCCTTTACTTGGTGGAAATGTAGGAACTACTTTCAGACTATCGTCTCAGGTTGTGAGAGTTTGACATATTTTACAAGAAATTCTCACATACTTTTTTTTTAATGTTTAAAAGAAAACCCGATCAGACTTTAAGTTTTATATATTTATTTTAAACTATAGGCTAGAGTTAAACATTATTTAACTTAAACGTTTACTTTTGTTGAGAACAAAATATGCCTACTTTCTACATAATAAATAGTGAAAAAGACAAAACAAGTATGGTTATTTCACTCTTTTTTTTATTATTATTTCTTTACCTGTCCTGTCCAGCAGCTCAGCAAACAGATAATGGCTGAAAGCCTCATGCGTTGGACACTCATCTCAATTGACTTTTGCAAAACTGTTCAGAAAAATCTGAATTTTGACACACAGACTTTTCCTTTTTTACAGTAACACAAATAGTTACTTTTCTCAGTAAGCAGTTACTTTTACTATAAAGTAATTCAGTTACTTTTTGGATCGAATGAGTTGGCAACTGTAACTAATTCTCTTTTTTTAAAGTAACATAACGTAAAGTAACGTTTTTTTTAAGTAAAGTAACCAAAACAGATGCTGCCAGACAGACAGGCTTTTCAGTTTAAACTCTTCAGTTTTATTTTTGTGAAGCTTTTGTCTGTGGACAGAGGTCAAGCGTAGCGTACAGTACAATAACTATAAACAACACAGTTGAATAATAATTATGAATAAATACTTATTTTTATTTGAGGAAAACACACATATAATGTGGTCAAGAGAGATACAGTAACATGCAAAATAACATGCAGATTAACCACAAGTCTCAAATAACATCCTTATTGCAAATATATAGCACTTTATTAAGAAATAAATATTTTTTGTACTAGTAGTGTGCAGTTTTGCATATATAATAGTCATATTTTCTCTTTGACAGTTTGCAAGTCCAAATGATTATTTTTTTTACAGGATGGAATTGTTACTGTTCCATTAGAAAAAAATAAACAAAAAAACTGATAGTTGTCCATCAGCTCTCTCAGTAACAGATGGTCTTTTGAAGAAATATGCTGATCGTTGTGAGAATTGCTGCTGTTGTTACTGATGTTGCCGTGGGAGCTGCAAAAGAGAGAAATGCATACTTCAAATGATTAAAAAAATATTTAAAAAACAGTGAGTAAATAATGGAAATGTGTTTCATTAGTTTATACATTCACTGGCCACTTTGGCACACCTGTCCCAACTGTGGGTTAACGCAGATTTTTAATCAGCCAATCAAATGGCAGCAACTCAATGGATGTAGCCATATAGACATGGTCAGGATAATCTGCTGCAGTTTAAACTGAGCATCAGAGTGAGAAGGAAAGGGGATTGAAGTAACTTTGTGTAGTTGTTGGTGGCAGATGGACTGGTCTGAGGTTTTCAAAAACTGCTAATCTACTGGGGGTTTAACTCACAACCATCTCTAGGCTTTAAAGAGAATGGTCCGAAAAAGAGAAAATATGTAGCTAGAGGCTGTATTGTGGGTGGAAATGCTTGTTGATGTCAGAGGTCAGAAAAGAATGGCCAGACTGGTTCCAACAGGAACTCAAATGACCACTGGTTGCAGCCGAGGTCTGCAGAGGAGCATCTCTAAACATGGACTGAAATGCACTTAACATCTTAACATCCTTATTATCATACAATTGAGATCAACCTGAAACCTTTCTAAAGTCTTTAGAGTTTAGACACCTTACCGTGGGAATTGACACCAGCAGGGATGGAGGGGTTCTTTGCAGTTGTGGAATTGGAAGTTGGCGACATTGTTGTGGGTGTTGTGATAGTAGGAGAGGTGGGGATGAGGGGGATCTTGTCGGAAAGGACTGTATATGTTTTAGACATAAAGTTGGTGACCAAAGGACTTTGGCTACCAGCACGACCACACACATCAAGGCATTGGGCACTGGGAGAGGTGGGCCTGCATAGCCTGATGTGGCACATGATATACATCTGCAATTATGGAAAACATGGAAAATAGTTCTTAGCAGCATAAATTTACATCTAAATTGAGGCAAACTTACAAAAAATCTAAAGAGATTGGTCAACCAACATTTTCGTTCATTGACAGAAATTTGTCTAATTATTTGACAAAGTCTTATTACAGCTGAACCTTAACATACAGTTGAGTTTGTCTGAATACTGGATTTTTCTGAGATTTTTGAATGATACAAAATGTTTTTGATCCTTTCGTGCATAAACATACATACCAAATCTGAGTTCTTGGATGCCAGTGAATCCACATTGAGACGGTAAACCCTGGCAGTACTTCGATCTATTGCAATCTCAGATGTGTTGCTGGAGGAAATACACCTATGAGACAAAGGACAGGCAGACAATTACATGTTTTAGTTGATATGCTTGTAACATAATGAGTTTTGACTGGAAATTGCATAATATTCACCCTTGAGCCATAATAGGATGGCTCACTTCAAAATCCTTTGTCTCTGATTCCAAACAGTCTGTCACAATCATTTTAACATCTGTTATGGTACAGTTGGACATTAAGTAGAGGTCAAGCTGTGTAATTCTGGAAGTGATTTTGGTGGAGACTGTGTCCCTGCGAGCTCTGGCCAATGATTGGCCATTAGGTAAAAACCGTGGATTTCTTGTGTATCTTGAAAAATTCCCCTCTCCTGGCTGGTGGACCTCAATCCAAACGTTAACATTTCCAAAAACGGCTTCCTCTTTGGGCATTATGGCAGTATAGTTGGATCCTTTGGCCTGCACTTTTCGGATTCGGCAAGCCAGAGGGAGGACCAGGGAGGGCATGCGGCTCACTACCTTTTGATGTACACTTCGCAATGTGTTGGTATAAACCAACTCTGACCCAGAGTGCTGAAAAAAAATAGAAAAACTGGTGAAAATGTTTTATAGGAAAATAAGATGTAAAAATTCTGAATAAATATCATGATAAATGCTATGCATAGAAACTCCAGTGTCACATTAAGAAACTAACAGCTGCAAGTTGGTCTCCACAAATTATAGAATAATACATAGTTGTTTTTCTAAAACATTTATAATAATAACATTTGACTGTCTAGGACTCTGCTTTTCTGTTTTCTTTCCTATTTCATTTGCAACTTCTTTGTCTTGTTTTGCAAAGTTTTACACTTACAGTAAATGTGTTCTCGTTTTATTTTGTAGTAGTCATAGTCTTACTTCCTGTCAGCGGTTACTGTTTAATGGACCTGTCTTATGTTTTTATCGTCTTCACTGCACATTTACTTCTTATTTGGATTTAGTTTTTACCAAATCTTCATTGCTGGATTTAAATTTTCTTCCTTGCTGTGTTTTTTAAATGTCTGTGCATACTGCAAACACACAAAATGTATTTTGTTTCTGGTTTCTAGTCTAAATATCTTATTACTTTTAATGAGAGAAAACAAACTTTTTAGTAACTTTTCAGTAAAATTTACTGACTTGTTTTAAGATGATACATTTAAAAAATATTGTTGAGTCTTTTGATCTTGAAAACATTATTTTACGTAAAGAATTTTTTTTTCAACTTTTGATTTTAGGGAAACCGGAAAGTTTTATTTGACTCCTAATAGTAAAAATACATTTAACAGCACATATGTTAGAAAGTTAAAACTGTATTTATGTACATTTTACACAAATATAGTTTCAGACAAATTTATCCTCAAATATGTTTGGTCTGTCTTTGAGGCTATGGTCTAGAAATAAAAATAGTTGGATTATTGTAGGATATATATTTGGGGGAAAATTGTATAAATAAACTTAATTTAAAAAATATAAACTCTTTTCTTAAGCAATACATTTTTTAAGACATCAACAATTAAGTATGAATGTTAATGGCTGATTTTAAGATTTAATTTAATCTTTAAACAGCAGAATAGGACAATTTATTTTAAGGAATTTTAACTAAGACAAATTCTATTAGTTCCACTGGCATTTTTTTTTTTTTTTTTACTAAAATCAAGGAAAAACATCTTTAATGTGATATTTCTTATTTTGTTTTTTGAGAAAGACATTTTTTCTGTTTCACAATATGTTTAAAAATAGCATTTTTTACCTTTTTTCTAATGGAGAAAAGACAACTTTCTTTTCAAATAAAAACAAGTTTTTGGTTGCTCACAGAAGGAGGTAAAACTAGTTCTTTAGATTGCTTAGCCAATAAAAAAAAATTAAATAAAAAAATTTATTTTTTTTAAAAAAATCTTTATTTTATTCCAAATAGTGTGAGAGAACGACAAAGAGGGTGTCTACAAAATTACCTTTATAATGTACTTTCTTTCTTTTAGATTTTCAAAAAAACAAATACAAAAATAAAGCTTAAAAGCTTAACTTTTTGTCAAAATGAGAAGCCGCATGAAGTCAGTCCTTTGCTACCTTATATGGCTGCTACGGTTTTAGATTTTGAGTATTGTTGCTAATTTACGTATTTCCTGTTTTAGAATCAAGCCGAGTCTCACCACAGCCTGTGTGCCGCAGCCGTTCAGAGAGATCTTTGCCGTCAAGTGTGTGCTGTTGGAGGTGAGGGGGCAGGTGGAGCTGTTGGGCTGCAGTTCCGCCAGGACGACATTTGGAATGGAAGCCAGGGGGAGCACCAGGATCATCTCTGTCTTGTCACACTTCAACTCTGCAGAGAGAGACAACAGCAGTAGATAGTTTGCTCTTTATGTTTAATTTAATCCATAAAAGTTCAGTTCAACAAAAAAAACACAAACACGCATATATAATATATATATGTTACCTGTTCCAGGAGGCAGAGTCGTCATTTCCCCTAGAAAGACAAAAGAAGTGTATTTTATACGTAAGACTAAAGAAAAGGGTTGGTACAACACTTGACTGTGGCTTGTTTGCGATGCATTGCCATCATTCCTGTGATGTTTGAGAGGTGAAAATTCTTACTTTGATACAACCACATGCAGTGGAGTTTTGACTGCAAACTGGAAAAACAGGAAATGACAGGTCAGATAGTTCCACATGTCAAATAAGTGGGTGAGGTGTGCTTGTAAATCGTGCACTTAAAAATGCACTTAATTAAAGAACGCAGTTAATTAAAAAAGAAAAATGTTTGTGTAACCTCAACTCCTAGAAGAGGGAAAGATTTCAAATTATTTTATTTTAAACGTAGTGGATGTGAGACAAATTACAAATTACACTTGAATAAAATTCAAATGCTGCAAAATCAATTTATTCTTTTATATTGATTTTTTTTTCCGTTTTACTATTTAAATTTTAATTTACATTGTTTTGCACTCTCCTATTGAAACAATCTGGTGCAAATATAATTGCAATGAAACAAAGAGTTATCTTGTTTTTACCTCAATCCAGTCTATATGTTAATGTTAAACTACATTATTCCATATCATCAATGACGATGGGTTTGATATGCTCTTATAGTAGAAATTTAATAGACTGGTATAATCAGAGAATGCAGTGATGTCAAACCTTGGGTTGTTTGCAGCAAAGCAGATGGGCAAAAGACGAGGCAGGTTGTTCTCCGAGCGGACCCAGGCTAACGTCATTTGGTTCTTTGATAAATCACTCTTATTGTATAGTTGAGGAGGACCAACAACTGCAAACTCAGCCACACTGTGAAAGTAACAAAAAAAAAAAACATTACTTTTATCACAAACATCAGTGCTTCTTTCTTGAATTGTGGTCTAACTTTATTAGAACATTTATCTGCTTCAGGGTCGACGAGGACAGCTGCAAAGTCTTTTGAAAGGAACATCTGGACCGTTTCCATCCCTACGTGGTCATTTTGTTTGTTTGATGCACAAAGTGTTATGCTGCGTTCACACCGGGTATTTGACGCGCGTTCATATACGCATGTTAAGACCATGGTGTTCACACTTCGTCTTTATTTTCTCTACTGTTTACTAACGCATGTCCGCCACCTAAGAGGCTTGGTGTGAAATGTCCAAGCAATGCAAATCTCGTAAAATTGTGCTTTTTCTTTCACAGCTCTATTCCGATAAAGAGGACTGTGTTGTATAATTCCAGCTGGCACAAACCATAATTATTCATTTCTCTTCCATGATCAATTTTCAAATGGTTGGCATTTTCGTGACTTAAAAGCAACGCCATCCGTACGTCACTGTCAAATCAGAGTCCCTTACTGGTCAAAGTTGAACCTGGTTTAACATTCAGTGTGCGTTCAATGGCTGTGTGTTTTGTGAGACGAACCCTAAAACAGCTGTAAAAACTAGCTTAGCTTGAATGCGACAGTTTTGAAAGCGAAAGCCCAAAACACATCGACTTCTCATTGGAAGTGGTCGCTTGATGGTGGTCGCCCACTTCTGAGGGCGGTGTGAGGCTTAAGAGCTTAAGAGCCAAGTTATGATGTTTATTAATTTCTTAAAAATATTTATTTCTGATGTTAAAGTGGTAATAGGACAGATGGTCATACTGAAAAACATCCGTCCTTGTGTCAACTTCATCTTATACGCAGTAAAAGAAAGTCAGCATGGACAGAATGACTTTAGGGAACCCTCCATGACGCACCTCCTCATGTCCAGGTAGCTGACATCAATTTTCACCTCCTGGTACGGCAGGACAAACAGCAAGTCCTCCTGAGGAGCGACTGTTGGCCCATGTTCACTACCACAGTCTGTACTGGATTCCACTACAAAAAAAAATATTTTTGTTACTATTAACAGTTTGAAATGAGAAGAAGTTGCAATGTTTGTACTGCAGGGTTTCAAACTGACTTCACCTTCACCTAATGTATATAAAGCAGACTCACCGGTGAGAGAAAGTTGCACAGGAACAGAGCTAAGGGGTTTGTTTTCTAGTATTTGGACTGATTTAGGCATAGGAATGTAGTCTTCTACCATCAGGTCTATGAAGTACTTCCCTGGGAAAGCTTTTCCAGTAAAAGTCAACTTACATTTGGCCTGTAAAGAGAGATGCTGAAATTAATGACACTATTAAAGTGGACAGGATTCCAGTTTTTAGTCAGGAATAGAAAGCATTTTCTTTTAAGAAGAACATTATAACTACATACAAAAACTGAAATATATGTAGAGGAGGAATGGTGAAATGGTTAGGAATGCAGAATGCTAAAGATTCATTGGCAGCTATTGTTCCTGTAATCGTGCACAGATTAGCACACGGCTTCTTACACACAGACATTGATTGGAAAGTGTGGAAAAGTTGAGCGGCTTAACCCGACATCTAAAGAGGGTTTTGGTTTACTGAGTGAAACTATAAGACGAGACTTCAGCCGAGGGGGATTCAGATATGGGAATGAATCTGCTTTAAAATGTAGCTCTTTATGCATAAGTGTGTGCTTGTATGTAGTTGTGCAATGTGCCTTTTCCATCAGCTTTCAGTTGTCAACATTGTGGTGTTGTGGTTAACGTCTTTAAAACCTTTTGTTTTGTTGACCATTGTGTTCAGGTATTTGGTGTTGACTTCCTGGTATTCCCATCAGACTCACCTGTCTTACTTTCATTTCTTTTCTTTTACTCTTAACTCAGTGAATCAAATGTTAAGTCACAACTTTCCACAACGATAGTTTGTTTCTGTCTTTCATTTGATCTTTTTGTGCACTTGAAGTAATTTAAAAAAAAATAGTTTTTTCTGTCATTGCTTCCATTCCTGTAAACAGTTTTAGCCAAAAGTAGTACATCTGAAGGTTATTTTATTATAAGAATAGAAAGCATACTACAGACCATGTATGTGTATTGTAGTAACTATACTAACTAAATACTTCTTTAGACTAAATTGGAACATTTTAAGTTTACTAATATATAGATAGCATAAGAAAAGTAGACTTCAAATATACTGCCTCACTTTTAGAATCGAGTAAATATACTTGTAGTACACTTAATCAGACTACTTTTGGGGTTATAAATACTATTTTTTATATCTTAAGATTCTAAGTATTAAACTTTCAAAGTCAGCCTTTGTGCTTTTCGGCTCAATGATCACGTTTAAAAAAATAAAATAAACTGATAATCAAAGGAGATCTGTGGCCTACATGCAACAGATACATTTAGTTCTGCTTTGAAGTGTTTATCATAAAGGAACCGTAAGAATAATTTTTCAGACAAAACTTTTGTCCCTTTTGTGCCACATTTTGTGGCACCAAAACACTAACTTATCCTTCTGTATGTCAGGATTCCCTCTTTCAGAAAAGCACCATTGCTAAAAGAAAAATCCAAAATGGAGGCTATTTTTAAAGAGGGCCACACCTTGTTATAAAAACATTTATTTCTATTTGCCCCAGGCTAAACAGTATGGGCCACTAATGCAGAAAATGCAGTCTTTTAACCTGAGAGTATATAGAGTCATGTACACATTTAATATCAATTTGAAGTCATATAACTTTTTTAAACATTTTAAAAGCTTTCTATTTAATGTATTTTCAAAAGAATGTAATTTCTGCTTATGTTTAGGTTCAGACGCATTTAATGGACTGAAAGATGCCACAAAAAACTTTCTCAATGGCGAAACTTCAGGCAAAGGAGCGAAGATAGCTAATAGGAGGCAGGAGGTCCGAACTTTGAACCCCATTACAATGTGAATCAGAACTTTTTTTCTATGAGTAGAGTATTATTCATATTTTGATTTGATTTTTATTAAATCACTTTCTTTTTTAGAAAATAAAAAAGCCAAATGTGCTGCTTGTAACACAAATTACCCATTTTTATTCAATAACGGGTTCCACCATAATTATAGTTTTCTGCATTAAAGCTCAAACATGCTGAGCTAAACAAACAAGGCAGCAAATAACACTACTAGGACAAAGAATCCTAAATATGAGGGTTTCCATGAGTTTATTTTATCATTTCTTCTAGTAACACTACAAATTAAAGGTTTAGTTAACAGGAACCATCAAACTCATTTTTATGGTAACAAAACTATTTGAATTCTAAACTCAATCAAATTACATTACATTAACTTTAAACCCTACCTTATAATATTTGACAACAGTAGTTTGTGCGTGTCCAAATCAAAGGAGATAAATTAACTCTTATTTTCAATACTGCAAAGTTATTATTATTATTGATATAAAATACATTTCTGAAGTCATGGGGTAAAACCTACCTCATCCAGCTCAAGAAAAGAGTGCGGAGAGCAGTTGTAACATTCTCCCTTGTCCTCTCTGGCAAAGCGGCATTGAACCCTGTCTCCATCCAGGTCTTTCACTGAGAGCTGGAAGTCCCGAGGACAGTTCTCTTGAGCCCTAACCCAGCATGGTGGTGAGAGTCAATGAACCCAAATTAAAATTCAGTGTGGAGAGTTATCCGGAATAACAAAGTGGTTTAAAAATGTATAAATATATTATGTATCTAAATGATAAATAAGTGGACTGGAATGGAGCTTTTAGCGCCTAGGCGTGTCTGTAGGTCATTATCACCTCAGTGGGGGCAGGAGAGCCACGTATGCCGGCTGGTTGAGCTTCCCATTGCTTGACCGGATTTTTGGCTCTGCGTTTATTGTGACGTTAAACAGAGTGGTTCTGAAAGAAAAAGAGGAATCTTTGAAAAATGAACATCTGATTTAATTAAGGGCTCAAATAAATATAGCACCAAACACCAAATATATGATGAAATAAGCAGAGTCAGGAGGAATGCATCCATGGGTAGCATAAAGTCAGTGATGAAACAATTTATCAAAAAATATACTGTAAAACTAATGATAATAAGAAGATTATATATTATTATGAAAAAGAAAATGTGAGATGCTAGAATGTAAAGATAAGGTGTAAAAGAAAAGCATAAATGATGATAGTTATAGGCTCAATTGATGCTGTATGTTGAAACAAAGTTAAATACAAAAACAGAAAGGTGGAATTCTTTATGTCCTGATGAGTAAGGCTTCTTACCCAAGACTGAGCTGCTTTTTATAAACACTGGGGAGGGTGGTCTGCCACTGACGGACGCACCAGCCCGGGGCAGGAAGGCTACCTGTGAAGGGGTTTGAAGTGAGGTGGGGCTGACAGCTCGGTTCCTCTGCACACACGCTGGAAAGGTCCGGACAAGGAGATGGAGTGATGACGCTGAAGTGAGCCCGGACCTGGCAAGGTAAACGCACACATGAGGTCTTTTAGTCTGCATCAGCCCACACCTGCACGTACAAGCATTTCATTTGCACTTACATGAACTGATATGGAAACAGCAGCGATTACTTACTTTCTTATCTCTTCAAAACCTTCACTTTACATTTATACAATTTAAATTTATGCTCACTGGGAAGAACAGAAAAGAATTCTCTGATCTTCTATCAGACTTTAAAGAAGCATGAAAGACTCAAGTAAATGAAATGTAAATAAAGAAAATGTGCAATAAAGACTAGTAGATTTTGTGTTCCCCACCATCTCTCCACTGCTATTCAGAGGCACAACATGGACTGTGAACCCCAGAGACGAGGCCTCGCCTGTCCGGGCTAACAGACAGAGAATCAGGCCCTGTAAAAGGACGCTGAGTTTGACTCTGCTCTGCATTTCAGTAATACAGCAGCTGTAAACCTAAAAGAAAAAAAAGAAAGAAAAATGTTGATTAATTAAAAAAACAAAGTCCCAATTGAACTATTGTAGTTTCATTTTTCATTTATGGAGGACAATGTGTGTGGAAAATAGACGTGTTGACTCACATTTATTGAAAAAAACACAAAAGTGTGCGCAGTAGAAAATGTAACAGTAGCTGTTGTAAGACGCCTATCTCAAGGATCAACTCGATCTTTGAGATGATGACAAAAGAACAGGGAAATAAAAGTTTTTTTCTTGTAGATTTTATACATTTTATTTTAAGCTTTTGTATAATATTTTATATAATGCCAACTATGTGAAAATTCATATTCAAAGAAATACCACAACAGGGAAAGGATTATTTAAGCTTGCTTCTTCACTCCCCGTCATGCAGCAAATCAAAGTCCACTTGACTCATATTTAATGAATCTAATGAGTGCAAGTAATTATACTGTCAAAAGATGGAATCAGCTTCTTACATCTTCTAACCAATGTATTACTTAATTTGATATATGGACTTGAAATATTTGTGGGGTTTGTTTTTGGTATTATTCCATAGTTAATGCTTGGAATAAAGCAATAAAGCAAACCAAAAGTAGTGAAAATAATTAAAGAGTAAGGAGAGGATGGTAAGTCAGATAAACTGAGCAGCAAGAAAACATGCGAAGTGGAACTGATTACTGAATTAAACCTATTTATGAATGGCTGACACCAAAATTATTACACTAGATGACTAGAAAACTATTTTAGATTTTAAAAATAAAAGCAATTTCAATGAAAAAAGTGGAAAATATTGACATTACTTGAAACTTAATATCTAAAAAAATTACATCTAGTTTACAGCTAAATCCTTCTTTTTTTGTTGTATTAAGGACACAAACAGTAACGTGTTTGAGTGACATTTTAAAGCTCTTAGTCCATTTATCCTAAAAATTATGACCAGGACTTAAAGACACACCTGTCAACTTTTGGTTGTTTTCAGTTCACTCCTTGTGCCAAATAATCCTCATAGGTTTTACACTTAATTCCTTGTTAGATTTTGCCTTTTACAGATGAAAAAAACTATAGTTTATGTCTTTAGTAAGTCTGAAACATCTCTAAGCTCTAAATCGGTCATTAGCCTCCACACCTCTCAGTTGATAAGCAAATCCTTTCAAAGCAAACTCTGCAATTGCTATTACAACTCAACAGGTTTTGTCAGTTTTTTCAAAAGCCTTTTTTTCTTTTAACTTTTATTTTCAAAGCTGAAGATGTTTTTTTAAATCAAGTTTAAAAATGTTTCATTTTATTGCATGTATGTAATTAGTAAGAGCTGCCCTGCGTTTAGCATGAAAAGTTTGTCCAAAGTTAAAAATATTTGAAATACATAAATAGCTAAACTATGATTTGATTGTTTAAAAATAATATTTAACACTGATGTGACTAAAATTTTGCCAACAAAAAAGTTACATAAATGTGTCTTTTGGTCTAAACCATGCAGTAAAGTCATACTTTCTGTGAAAAGTTTGAAAATCCGTCCTGGTAAGACGTTCAATCTGAATGTCACAACAGCCCAAGGACTCGGTGTTGAACCGAAACGCACACACGTAAAACGGTTAAATCAAATTTATCAGAAGCTTTACCTCACACCAGCTGACTTTTCCAGAGGATCACCTGTGACTGTTCAGAAAAATAACAAGGCTCCTGATCTTAAAGAATGATCATGACGCCACTCATCTGGTAAACCAATAGAATGGAGTAGAACTGGCTCAACCAGAGCAGGCAGGGAGTCAGGACAATGGCTGTGGTTCAGTGGGAGGGCCGTGGGAATAAAATTACCTCTAGTTTTCTACTCAACAAACTCGCTGATGGATTTTAAATAAGAAACAAAAAGCAGTACTGATGACACCACACTGACGACTGAGATGTTTTTTTTTATTAAGAGTGTAAAATCTGTGGCGGAATGAAGATACAGGAAAACTTTATTTAAACATGGCTGAAACACAAATCTGAGTCAATTTGAAAATTGTGGTCCTGTAAAAAAGCACCGTGGTCCCTTCAAGTCGTAACACGACTTACGTCAGAATTACAAAGCCAAGTCAAGGGTCTCTCTTCTTGTTTATGGTTTTTCTTTCATTTCTGGATACATTTCTGTTTATGGATCATTGTAGAAGAAACCACTAAAGAATTAATCTCAAGTAAGGTGTGGTCTTCTCGTCAAAGGCAGCCCCATTCAGGTGGCAGATCTGGAGGGTCTGGTTGGGCGGAGAGAGCAGGTTCTGCTCAGCCCTTCTGCCTCCTTTATGCTGCAGGAATTTCCATGTTGTTCCATTACTGGCCATTCTTTGCGTTGAACATTTTCTCCTGCAATTAAAAAAAAAAAAAAAAGTGCCTTATATAGTTAATCCGTTTGTTTTTGCATTGATAAATGAAAACAAAAATTCTTACTTTGATCATGGTCTCCAACTTGACTGCATCAGCAGCAAACTTGCGGATGCCGTCAGACAGTTTCTCCACGGCCATGCGGTCCTCGTTGTGCTGCCAGCGGAAGGCCTTCTCGTCCAGGTGGATCTTCTCCAGATCACAGGCTTTAGCTGCAACATTTAAAAGAAAAACAGGACATTTTACCAAAGAGATTTCTGCAGGAAGCAACAAAAAAAATGATTCTGAGAAATATCGTGAAATTTTGTTTGGCAATACATCAAGCCTGTTTCAGCAGCTCTCTATAACAACAACCAGACCTCCAGAGACCAGTCCAGTGGTAGAAGTTCCCTCATTAGTGTCACAGTTGTTGTTAGACGGCTCAAAGTGGACACTGCTATGAACAGAGCCAAGAATGAGGTCGTGATACGAGAGGCTCCTGGGTTTTTACATGTGTTCATGTGAAAGCTCATCTATTCAGGTATTTCAAAAGATTTTGATCTATTGTCTCTGTGATTCTAGGTTCAAGCGACCGGTTCCGATGAAAAGTCTATGTAAACCTGCATATGTGCGCGTTTCTGGCTTCCATATTCAAAGCTCTTGTGTTTTTATCCCACTACACAAGTTTTAAGTCTGTTTTTGGGCTTTACATACAAAACATGCAGCCATTGAATGTGTGTTGAAAGGTTAACCAGTTGAACTTTGACCAATCAAGGACTGGGATTTGGTAGTGACGTATGGGTAGCGTCCTTTTCAAAACACTGAAGTGCCAACGGGTTGAAAATTGATCATGAAGGAGACATGAATAAATTTGGTCTGTGCCTGACCAGAATTATGCGACACCAAATCCTTTATATATTGTAATAGAGAAAGAAAAAGCTCAGAGCCCGATTAAAAAGATTGGCCTGTCAGCAGACGCCTGGTGTGAACATAGCATTGCAGTCTTGGGATGCATCGCATCACGACGTGAATTACGAATGGACACACTCTTGCCACTCTTTTTACAGTGTTGGGTTTTGTTTTGAGAATATACAAAAAATGAAAAAAATCCAAAAATCCCCAAATCTTTGTGTTTTAGGAGCTTCTCTTTTGGATTTGCTGTTCCTAAAAGGTTTAGCAAACATTTAAATTCTTTTAAAGAGTTTCTTACAGAGAAGTTTTAGTTTATTTTAAAGTACAATACAAATATGTTTTTATCTTTTTCTTTTCAGCATATTCATCTGGAGTACTGAGAATTTCACCTATTGTCTGAATTAGATGAACCTTTCGTGTACTTTGGATTCTTGCGCTGGCTGTGTCCTGCTAGTATAAGTTTGGTCTCTATCACTTTTATTTAGGTTTCCTTTCTTCAGGAATTTTCACAGTGACGACTTTTTTTAACCAGCCAGCATTGATGGCTAGAAATTTTAATTAAGGGCATTGGGTGTGTCCTCCTTCAGGATATTACAGCTACTGAGTAATGGAGGGCTGGACACGCCTGCTTTACAACAATAGGTGTTTTTTTTTTTTTTGATGGGAGAAAAATGTAATTAAAACGGAAGAAACATCAGCCCCAAACCAAATGCTGTATCACAACAGTACCACATGTAGATACTACAACATTGCATCCGTTTATCAGTTAAATTGTGAGATTATCTCAACCCCAAAGAACCACCCTGAGTTTTTATTTATTTATTGAGTGTATTTGCACTTTGTGTCATAAATAACTATTAAAAGAATTGTTTGTGACAGTGACTGTGAATGTGGTTTTGACCTAACACAGAGTTTCGCAGGAAAAGCTGTACCTTTGTCCATGCTGAGCATTGCAGTGATTGAGCTGTGATCCTGGCTGAGCTCTGCGAGCAGACCCGGGGAGATGGTGAGGAGGTCGCAGCCTGCCAGGGCCTTCACCTCCCCCGTGTTTCTGAAAGAAGCCCCCATCACAACCGTGCTGTAGCCAAACTTCTTGTAGTAGTTGAAAATCTTGGTGACACTCAGAACACCTAATAAAAAGAGCAGGAAGGAAATGAAGGAAAAAAAACCCCCACAAAACAAAAGCATTGTGTTTGATGAAAATCAACTCAGTTTCAATAGCTGCACTCTGAAATGACACGGATATGCTAGAGGCTCTGCTGCACAGACATTAATCACTGTCCACACCTCACTGGCCATGGTGAACTGCCTCTTTGGATGACTAAGCATTTCTTTTGAAAGTGGTTATTTCCTTTCCATGCAATAAAAATTCCCAGCAGATCAGTTGAACCTGGTACTTAATAATTAAAAAATTCAAACGCATAAAAACATGCTAGCAAATATTACAGATCCCTGGGGCAGTAATTACCAAAAGTCTAGCACTAGATGAGGGCAGCTCTAATATATACAAAAAAGAAAGGTCACATGGTAATAAACCCTGCTCTTCAAAGCATTGCTAAACTTAGGCAGATACAAAGTCACAGGGAGACACCGAGATAAAAAGGTTATCTTAAAGCTGGGATCTTATCACATTCAAACCGCTTTGCCAGGACAACTACTCTCACTGTTAGCTTTCCACACAGCTCACTGCACCTTTAACACAATATTGAAATAAAAACAGTTTGTACGTAATTGTTAAAAGAAATTCAGGCCCCTCTAAGCCACCAATATACTTTTGTACTTTTTTTAAATTAAGAATGCTGTTTATGTGAGACTACAACACTATAAAATCACTAGTGTTAAGGCTGCAACAAGTATCGAAACATTAAATAGAAGGGAAAGTGGTTTGATCTGTGAATCGTTGATCTTGATTCGTGAATTGAATCGGACAACCATGCAATAACGATCCACAGCCCTGTCCAAGTGTCCTCTCAATCGCCGATGTGTGCTGATACCTGGGTCTTCATGGGGCTCAAAGCTTTTGCGGTCCGAGTTCTCCTTGTGCCAATCAAGGATGCGGCCAACAAAAGGAGAAATGAGAGTAACCTTTGCTTCGGCACAGGCCACAGCCTGAGCAAAGGAGAACAGTAGTGTCATGTTGCAGTGAACGCCGTGCTTCTCCTCCAACTCCCTGAAAGGAAACAAGAAATTATAAGAAATACACAAACAAATTTGAAAAAAAAAAAAGAAAAAGCTGCCAAACAATTTTAGCAATCAAGACCAGCCTGGCCTTCGCTCTCAGGTTGTCTTGTCAAGAAAAGTTTCTGGTTATTGTTCTTTTTCCTTCACTTATTTATTAAGAAGACTTTAGGAATTGGTAAGACCCTTACAGTGCCTGTAGTAGCATTTAAGATAGAATCTGCCAAATTTCACTCCGCCCTGATAGTGACATTGTTGGTGAGTGTTAGGGCCACCTGACTGTCCTCACACTGACTCCTGATGAAGCTGATGCATCCATACAGGAGGATAACTCATTCAGGTTTACGTGTTTTTGGGTTGTCCAGGCCAATGCAGGGTCGTAGATAGGTGCGGCTGCATCTTCAGGGCAGTGCAGGTGTGTCTTAAAGTTCCCTTGAGGCTCATGCGGCCAACTCTTGGGACATCATTACAAAAGTAACGGACCGTTGTCGTGCTTGTGGTAAGTATATTGTGAAGTATTTGTAAGTTGCATGCACTTATGACTTATTGGTAATGCTGCTGTACGATGCCCGTACGCCACACTCTAGCTGTTAGTGAGGTGAGCGTACTAGTGCCTTACCAACCCATTTACGGTCTATGTGCTCACAGAGCGGTCTTTTATGATCTTGACCCTGTGTGCCCTGTACCGGTTTGCCCATTTTTTGTCTGCAAACAGCCTGTCTCCACCTGTAAGGGCAGCTGTGACTAAGGCTTAAATAAAGCATTGACAAAGTCTTCAAGGATGTCTACAATGTGCTCAGGAGTCATTATGAAAGTGTCTTTCATTTCATTATCCATCTTTTGTGCCTCAGTATCACTGCAGGTGTGACGAACTTCCTTTTTTTTTTTATTTAAGAAACACATCATCAGATAGTCTGCATTCTTTCATTTTCTGGAATTAGGCCTGATGTGGGAAAGTGATGTGTTGATGTTCATACGTGGATCAATGTCTGCATGTAGGATGTAAATTTGCCCCAATGGCACAAATGGTCAGCACAGAAGAAGCCTTTATGGACACAAACCAATAAATTTAAATGAAATATTTCTTTACAACATACTTGGAAATATTAAATAAGCATATTTAATTTGTTATTTAATATTTAATTTTCATATTTTTAGTTAAGTGGGGGTTTCTCCTGATTTTCATTGGACATATCAGTTGATTTACAGAAAGTTTGGACCCAATTTATATTTACCGTATTTTCCGGACTATAAGTCGCACCGGAGTATAAGTCGCACCAGCCCAAAAATGCATTATAAAGTAGAAAAAAACACAGATAAGTCGCACTGGACTATAAGTCGCATTTTAACTTTCACAACCTTATATGACACAATCATAGCAGACTGTTTATCTAATAATTTCACAGTAATTTTTTCTCAAACTTATTTATTTATTCCTTTCATGAAGCATCATTGGCTAACTAATACTCTGTTTTCATCCTGTATTTGTAGAAACAGTTTTCACTTTTATTGCATTTCTGAATCTATGAAATCATTGGAAAATAGAATATTTTGTTGTTAGCCTTCAAGATCTTACTGTAAAAAAAAGTTTGCTGATTCTCTGAGTCACTTAACATACTCTTAACACTTAACATACCTCATACATCAAATTGACCCAGAAACATCATCTCTGTTCCTCACAAATGAACATAACAGGAGGGTTAACAATGTATTTATGTCAATTTATTTCTAATATAAGTCGCTGCGGAGTATAAGTCGCACCCCTTGCCAAACTATGAAAAAAAGGGCGACTTATAGTCCGGAAAATACGGTAATTGGGAAAAGGGAGGTTTATCAGGACCAACCAATGCTCTGCTGATTTACTTCACACAGCGTTTTTCATGTGGTAAAGAGTTGCTTTGCTGATCACATTTCTCAGACGTGATTTCTACTTAAGAGAGGGTCCGTCATGCATCATGGAGCATCACAAATACTTGTAAAAATTAATTTGTCAAAACAAAAGACATGTCGTGAATAGTCTACATTTTAAAAAGACTCACTTGCCAGCCTGGATTCCCTCCCACGTCGATGACAGTTTGATGAGCACACGCTCCTTCTTGATACCCGCTTCTTCATAGAGAGAAATTAGCTTGAGGGCTCTTGTTACCATGGTATCCTTGTCAAAAGACAATCTGTTTATGACAACAAGAAACAACAGAGATTCTTTGACCATTTGAATGTTCAAAAGAGTGGAATTTTTTGTAATTTCCCAGTTAAAGATGTCATTCCTACCTGGCATCCACCTCTGTGGAGACTCTGCCAGGAACTTTCTTGAGGATCTCAAGCCCGAAACTTACAAAAAGTTTGTCCATTGTGTTGGCTACCTGCTCCTCTTCCGTTCTTAAAAAGAACAGAAGTAAAACAGTGTCGGAGTTGTGACTTTTATACAAGGTTGATTTCATTCATTTTAAAACGTTTAAATGCATCCAAGAACAAAAACTGATAGAAATTCATGTTAAGATGCATATTGCTGCATTGCCCCCTCGTATTTGAAGGGGTAACTGTAACAACAGGAATGGTTATCAAGTGGCACAGCGAACATTTTGAGCGCAGCCATTTTAAGCCAAATATCTTCCGCTTTCAAAATAGGTGTGACCAAGAAAAGAGTTCAGCACTGGTTGCACACATATTAGAAATTGTGTGCGAATAAGTCACTTCCTTTATACAAATAGGCCATTGCTGTGAGGCAGAATTGGTGTCCATACAGTTAATGGCAAAACCACATCACACCAGTCAACATCTCTTCAACTGATCCTAATGTGGTTCTTTTCTTGGATAATAATATACAAAACTTTAGGTTTAAGGGTGCCAAACTTAAATAGCTAGCTTTTCTTACCCTCCTTTGGCAATGCCGTATTTGATGGCCTGATCTAACAGATTCTGGTATTCCGGCATCTTGGCAGCAGCCAGGATAAGAGAAGGGTTGGTGGTGGCATCTTGAGGCTTGTACTCATCGATGGCTGTATAAGACAGACAAAAGTGGGTCAGTCATTAGAAGAAACAAAAATCTGATGTTTTACAAAAGCAAAACCATTAAGATTTGGGATAGCCAACTTAATCCGAGATTTAATTTCCCGCCATTGTTGCGCATTTAGTAATTTGTTGTGTTTTTACTCAACCTCTACACATGACTCTTACATGAATAAGCCTATTGTAAGGCTATTGTAACATCCATCAGTATTTGTATATTTCCAGAGTTAAAAAAATGAAACTAATGTTGCAAGGACTTGTTGACCTTATCAAAACAGGTTTGGTGCCTCATCCATAAAACCGTATGAGAACAGATTTTTTTAAACAAAGAAATTAACAAATTCAGACGAATACTGCATAGAAGTCAACCATAACAGCATGAAAAAAAGATTGCCAACAAAAGAAGAAGCAATTTGGCAGAACAGATGAGTTACACAAATAAAGGAAGCCCATACTGACATTTCATAAAAAACAAAAGCAGTGATATTGTTGTTAGACTCACATGGGTGTATAAATGGTGTTGAAGGGTTTTTATTTTATTTTACTTATTTTGAACATTTTTAAACATATTTTATCTTTTTTGTTTTATTTCAGCAAATGTTCACCTCAGTGTTAAGAGTTTAAAAATAGCAACAAATACCACTGAAAAAGAACCCAATGGTTAAGAGAAGTTTGATTATGTTTAAGTGGTTTAATTAAAAGCTGTAAGTGCAAACACTTTAGGACGTAAATGTTTGTTTTGTTGGAGGTATTTGGCTTTTGCAGCTTTCTATTTAAAAAAAAAAAAAAAAAAGATTTCATTTTTTACCAGGAAGTGCCACTGAGATAAAATCTCTTTTTTAAGGGATCCCTTGTTGCCTCGTCTATATTGGCATTTGCCAAAGGTTTTCCAAAGTATTTGTAGCTGTCCTCAATGCCAGCTATTGTTCTATTGTGTGGACCATCTTGTCTGTCTTAATCATTAACTGCCAATATCAATGCTGTAGATCCGGGTGGTGGTTTGGATCAGGAAGTCAAGGTCATGCTCACTCTTAGCGTATAGTTTGATGTCATCCATGTAGAGGTGATGGTGGCCACATTTCTGAGTCGGTATCCATAGCCTGTCTTGTTGATTTTAGTTAAGGGGTTTTAAACCTATGCAGAACAGCAGTGGGGACAGAGAATATCATTGGGAACATTTGATGGCTACTTGTGCAAGTGGCTTACCATTTACCTAATTGAGTTTGATATGAAATTTCTTAGGTGGTTGGTATTGTACTGCTCAAGCATTTAGTAATCCATGGATGTTGATTGGGTCACAGGCCTTCTTCTAATCAATCCAGGCTGTGGACAGCTTAGTGTGTTGTGACCTGCACTCTTGAGGGACTGTTCTGTCAATCAGGAGTTGGTGTTTGGCTCCTCCGGAATTTCTACCAATGTTGTTCTGTGCGTTGGTCATGTATTGATCCTTGTGCCCATTTGTTTTTGTTGCAATGATGCCTGACATGAGCTTCCATGTTGTGGAGAGAAAGTTATCGGCTGGTAGTTGGATGATACTGCACCCTTTGAAGGATCCTTCAGGATCAGGATCGTTTGCCTTTCTGTTAGCCATTTGGGGTGAGTCCTATCTCTTCGCAGCTGCTTCATTTGTGCTGCCAGCCGATCATGCAGTGCCATGAGTCTCTTAAGCCAGTATACATGCATCATGTCAGAGCCCGGTGCTGTCTGGTTCTTCATACCAGAGGCTCTTTCATGGATGTCTACCCCTGTGATGGTCACTGGTTTGTTGCGTTATTCTTTTCTTTCGTGAGACCAGGCATTGGGCATTGCTCTTTTGTGCTGCCTCCTTTTCCCCACATACTTTTTTTTAGAACTGTTCAGTGTGCAGCCTTGGTGGCTCTCCTCTGCAGTTAGGACTCTGCCACTGAGTGCACACTTACTCGGTTTCCAGTAGACTTCCAGGTGATGCTTCACTTAGCCGTTGTGGTTTGCATCAGGTTTGCCTGGTGTTCATTCTAGTTGTGAACTTTCAGGTCAGTTCCTGCCTTTGTCATTGTAATGGCATTTATTGGGGGCATGATCCCAATTTTTGGTTGGGAGTTTGGTATAACCTCCCATCTGACCTGTTGTTCTGGCTACCCCAATTGCAATTGTGTTGTACCTCTTTAAACTCATGTTGTGACAGCAGTTGCCATTTGTGGACGTTGTAAGTTGATTTGCATTAAGCCCTGAATGTGAAATTGAAAATATCTATTCACTCCATGTTTCCTTGCCTATCTACACGATGGAAATGAATGAGATGCAGAAATAGGTCAAGTAACTCAAGTATTCCAAGGCTACATGTTCTAGCAGCCAATGTTTCAAATTATTCATTAAAAAGTTATACATTGCTTTTTAAGAAAAAAAAAAAATCTTAATTTGGAAGTTGCATAAAACATTAACTTTCAACATGTCAGCACTGAAATTTTCTGGAATATTATTTATGTGCCAGAATTGTTTTTAATTTAAATTTATTTAAATTTATTAATGCAGTTCGTATAGGAATCAGGGGCCCAATTTGCAATAAAAAAAATTGAACATATAGTTAAATGTTGCTCATGTAAAACTGAACAGAAACCAACTCCTACATTTATCTAAAATTTATTTTTTACAATAAAACATTAAGTCAACATGTGCAAACTAATAATGTATCCTGGAGCTTTAACAAACATTGAAAAACCATCTAAAGACCCAACATAATGCTTCTGTAGGGAAAATGCTGCCACCTGGTGTTTTAATGCGTTATTGCTCAACCTTTAAACAAGCCACATCTTCTAGTTTGCTTTCCCGTTAAAGCGGATTTACATTAGATGCAGATTTGAAGCTTGGAAATTTTTATATTCAAGCATCGTTTATTGGATAGGCTTTACACCGATTAAACAACACTTTACTTGTAGAAAGTCTAACCATTTTTATGATGAGCAACAAATGGAGAGAATAGTAACAGTGCTGCGCAGAAAATATTAATATCTCACTTGCAATGAAAGGCTGACAGAATGTTAACAAAAAATGCTTGCGACTGGGAAAGTCAGAAATCTAATTACCGGTTTGTAAATAAAATGCAAGACTTCACACGGCCTTTCTGCTGATCTCGACACCACTTCAACAAAAGTATCAAAAAACTCCACAAAAATGCGTTTAGGGGCTCAGGGGAACTAGTAAACATTTAGACTCATGATTACAGAGATAAAAGGTGATCACTCTGTGGCTAAAGGTCGCACAGCAACAAATCCACCAGACAGCAATTCATTTATTTTAATTTGAAAACTTTTGGCAATTATGGTGGCTTGTCCTGCTCATTGAAGCACTATTTTGTAATCTAATGTGAGTACATAACGTGTACTGAAAACCTTAATTTTTTAAAAATATTTTGGGTAATAATGTCAAAATACTAGTTCAGTTTGATGATAATCTATAAAGGTCTTGACTTGATTTGATTTAAAATTCAAAGAAATTGATTTGGCAAGTTTCCATTCAAAGCTTGGTGATGACAAAGCGATAGAAACGGAACAAATGTAAAACATTCATTAGTAAATGTGGAGAAATGTGATACACGATTTTCAAAGAGGATACAAGGTGCACTTTGAAGCCTTAATTTTTTTTTTTTTTTAAATACAACAGTGCGCCTTATAATCTAGAGCCCCTTAAATATGGATTATTTCTGATCGTGTTTATTGATCTCAAAGCAATTTTGAGAGGTACACATTACTTTATCAAAACGTTGGTCTGTTTTTTTTTAGTTGCAAGGCTAACGTAGTGATGTCAGACTGCTTTTTTGTATTGCAAAGGCTAGGAGTTACGGGTATTGTGAATATGCTAACATGGCTAACATGTAGAGAGTTTAGAACAAGTTCTAGAGTTACTATTAATGCATTTAATAAAATCTGACTGACTGATGGACTCTTGTCTCACTTAATGAGCCTTACAGTTCAGTGCACCTTATGCATGCCATAAGACCAAATATAGAGCATTTATTAACGGTCCGACCTTATAATCTGGTGCGCCCTTTAGTGCAGAAAATACAGTACGAGATATTTAAAGGAAAACAGATTTTACTATGCAGACAAACTGATATTTTTTTGAAGATCTGTAACATCATGCAATAGATGCAATCTGGCAATAACCTCAACAGTGGCCATTGTCCTGGCTGAACATGACTGATGTGCTTTGTTGATGTAATTTGCCACTCAGACTCTGGTCAGAATAAATGCTAACTGGAATCCTCCTGTTGCTGCCATTTTAAATGCAAATGTATCAGCACAATAGTATTTGCATATGTAAATGCTTTTATAGTATTTCTATTTAGAATAAACCTTCCCTTTGGAATATGGTGTGCGTGGAAATTAAATCAATGGCTGAGCATCTATTATGCATAAACTGCACTAATGGATGTTTACCGACAGATGGTAAAAAAAGAGATACATTCAACTTTTAGTTAGCGCATCACTGGTTTGTTTTCATATGCTAATGCATTATACATTAGAGTTTACAGATGACAAACAGATCTTGGAGGTATATTAGTCCATGTATTTACCTAAACAATATTTTAAAAAGATTTATACAATAACTAATGTGTCTGCAAGAAAACAATTGACAATACCACATGATGCATGAACCTAGTGCCTTTTCATTTGACAGAGAATCTGTTGCATTTGCACAGGCAAATTGGTTAAATAAGAAACAAAATGTCACAAGCTTAGCCCCCTCCGATTAATTGCACACAATTTTAGCGAGAACTGTTCTTGCTCCACATATGAAGCAAGCAAGTGGTGTTAACACTGTGTTTACCAAGTTCTCATGTGAAACAGACATGCTGCTGGATTAACAGAGAAAAAAGAAGTTACATTTTGCAATGAACAAAAAAAACCCCCAGCAACTTTGCCACATTCTGACCCTAGATTTCAAAAACAGAATATATTCACACGCATAGATTTAACAGGACTAGATGAAAACTTAAACTCCGTTAACACCACATTTGTTTTACTCGCAGTACTGCTAAACTGTAAGACAGTTTGATGAATAATGTATGCTTTGTAAAAGACACTAGCAAATGTGGGCATTCATTGAAACAGAACTGCTTACACTTTGTCCTTGCAAAGTTTCAAAGCACAGCCAACAATAAATCACTGGATATTTGTAATATAATGAGTAACAGTTTAAAAGAAAGTTTCATTCTCGACATACCAAACAACTTAAACTATACATTTTGGGCAGCAAAGGTTTTAGATATACACAGAGGTTAACATTAAAATTCCGTTACAACAATTTGGCCTTCCTGGAATAATCTTGGCTGAACTGGATACTAGGGCTGGGTATCATTAATAATTTCCAGAATCGATTTTTTTCTATTCGATTCACCAGGGCCTGGATCAATTCTATTCATGGTAATTTCTTGATTCAATTCAATTCAATTCAATTTTGAATGTACACGGTTTAAACATATTTGTATATCTATATGTTTTGAAGATATTCATATTAATCTGATACAGTTCACAAACTGTAAAATGTATTAGTGAAATTATAAGGCAATTAGATTAACACCATGCAGTGTCACATGGTTTCTCAAATGGAGAAGCTCCAGCAAAAAATGTGCAATCATTAACAGGCTCTAAAGTGGCTAATTTTACAAAATAAATCACTAAAAAAGGCAAGGCAAAACTTGGAGCGATTCAGATCAATTAATTGATTTTAATCAACCCAGCCCTACTGGTTACTGACCATTTTATTTTTTTGAAGATCTTCAATTATACCAACTATACTCAATAGTATCTAGTTTGAGATTTCTTTATTTACGTTTTTATTTTATGTAATATTTTGAAAATGATGAATATAATCGCATAAAGAGAATTGCAAACAGTTTATTGAATTGGCTTGCAGTCCTAGAGCAGGGGTGTGCAACCTTTAACACTAAAAGAACTTTTCAGGTAAATGTCTCACTGATTACAATCAAGTAGGAGCCGCAAAGTCTTACTTCACCCTTTAGAAAATAAAGACACCGATTTGTGTTGATGTTATGGTTACCATTAAATAAATTCAAATTAACTATTGTGTTTATGTTATTGTTACTACTATTTATATAGAAGAAAATTAAACTATTGTTTTTGCATAAATAAAACATAAGCATAAAGATACCTTTTCTTTTTGGAAATGTCAAATAATTTATAACTTCTGGCAGAGGTTCACAAGGCCTCCTTTCAAAATAAAAGATAAATGGGATCATTTCAATGCAGCAATTTTAGTAATAGTACTTTTGTAATGTTGGTGCATCTCAGCCAACATTTCGTAACACTAACGAACAAAGTGACCCTCACTGCATTTTTGGACCAAATGCTGCAATTCAAGACCTTGAATTCTGTTAAATGGTACATAGTCCGCCTTATAAATCCAGTGCTCCTTAAGAATGTATTCTGGTTGTGCTCACGACCTCATTTTAATTTTCTCGTGGTACATGCAGCTCAAAAACCTGCCAAAACTTTAAACTAAAAAGCCACATCACTTGATGGATAGTTGGAGCATGATGGGAACTGTAGTCAGGAGCCTGGCAGAGTGGTGTGTGAGTGATTTCAATGAAGTTTGAAGTGACTTTGTCTCAGTTGAAATGCCTTATTGTCCAAAAGAATGTGTTAATTTTTTAAATTAAAAAAAGATATTAATTATGCTTCAACCAGAGCCTCAGGCTCCAAACCCCTTGATTAGGACAAGAATTTCAATTTGAGTCTCTAGTTTAAATAATATAAATCTCCACTCATAAAAGCCTATTTTCCCTTCATTAGTTATAGTAAACTGTTTTTAAATCACATTAAATGTTAAATGTAAAGTTCTACTAGCTAAGCTGTTAGTAATTTAGTAGAAAAGTGAACATATGAAACAACAACAAACACGGAGCTTGAGATTTTATAGAAACTAGAGAAAAGACAGCATCCTCCTAATCTGATGACCACGAGGAAAACCCAATTTTGTCTTGTCATCCTGAGTCTGCAGTTTTGAGCTCGGTCCACGGGGGTTACATTAGCGTACCGCTAATAACATCACTGCACAGTTAGCTAATTCTAGCCCATTAAAACCACTCAACCATTTCTACAGTACCATCCGAGGAACAAGGAAGTAGGATGAAATAAAAGAGGCTTGCCTTCTGCAGAGCCTATTATTGCGTTTAAACCTTCACAACACAATTTGCTAACTAAAAACAAATGATCGTCATTCAAGCTAGCAGCTAATTAGTTGGGTCCAGAGAGGAACGATGGGACGTCGTAATTATGCCATCCCATAATGAGATTATCAGACTGTCAACTTGAGTTAATATAACAAGTAAACTAGATTGTAATCTCATACAAATAAATTAGGCTGGTAAAGTTTAGTGTAATGTTAGTTAGCCTGACTACCCAGAAGCGGGACTAATGTGCACACACCCCTGCCTGATATCGACCCGACGGTCAGTCGCATAACTCTGGATCCTTCCTGGTCTATGGAATAGCATGCTAACTGGCTAACATTAGCACGCGCTCCATTGGCGATTTACCGTTAAAGTCTCCAGTATCGGCAACCACGACGGTGAACTTCTTCAGCTGGCTTAGTGCTGACTCCATCTTTCTGCGCTTGTCTGGTGACACACTGGACATGGTGAGCGTGGAGGGAGACCCTTTTATGCAGAGAAAGCACGTGAGAGCAGTCGGAATGACAGAGAGACGGGAGCGAGCAGCAACAGGAGAGCGGAGTCACACGGGAACGCGCGGAGAGCAGTTCAGGAAGTAAAAGTTCAAAATAAAGTTGTTGGGGGAAATTAGAAAACAATCTAAAGAAAAAGAAAAAACTCAAAATACTTAAAACAAATCGAATACATAAAATTAAATAAATAAATAGACAAAAAAATTAAAAGCAGTTCAAACTCATTAAATATTTTAAATAAACATTTGATTAAATACTCATTTACATAAAGCAAAATAGTTATAATTTAAAAAAAGAACAAAGTTAATTTTTTTGATGAGGCAGGAAGCTGAACTGTCAAAGATGCTGCACCCCAGGCCAGATAATCCTGTGTTGTGAAAGTGGACAGGAGTTATTTTGAATGCAGGTTGCTTTGCGCTGATAAAACTTTCTTTTCTGTCTTTCTTTTTTCCTTTCATGAGGCATCAAAAATACAAAAACATGCTCATTACAACATAATAATTTTACAAGTCCATGATTGGAAGGGAGCACTTAAACAATATTTGAATATACATACAGTATTAAACATATCTTGAGATGGTTTTGCCGTTGGTTATTCACAACCCACACAATAAGAGGAAAAACACAGAAAGATTAAGCTGGAGCAACATACACTAATAAACTTTATCATGTCAACTTCAGTGAAAAACACTGAGTGCAATTATCATTAAAGAGTCAAACCTCAGGCTTTACCACTGGCTGCAGAAGAGATTGACAGTCTGTATTATAGTAAGATGATTCTACAGGATGTATCTAGAACAGCTTTTGCTTCAGGGCAGGAAAAAACACTTTAAAAATAAAGGTAACTGAAGCCAGGTCAGTTCTATGGCCATTAAATGGCTTGTTACTCAAACAGGTCAGTCCTTTGTCAACCCAATGTTGACTGAGTCAGTGGGTCACTTTAGAAAGAAAAACTGTCTGCTCACAAAGTCATTTCTTACCAACTAGGCCATGTACTTTCTTATTTTACAACAAATGTAACAATAGTCATGGAGCTGTAAAACTTTACTCAGTTTAAATTAATGAACAATTAATGGGTCACACAAACTAAAAAACTTCCTCTAAGTCTTCAACAGTTATAGATTATTCTGGACAGTTTTCACACCAAAGAAAGTATGATATTTTCCGTATTAATATATCCCATTGATGACGATAATATTTATTTTGAACACAAACTTTAGAAGGAAAGAAAGAGCAATACATAAAAAATACAAGAAAATCTGAAAGGGAGTGAGAAGAAGTACCGGTAAAAGCCTTATAAATTGCCACCTCTATGCGTTAGGCTAGACTGGATCAGGGGTGGGCAATTTATGCCCCAGCAGCCATATGGGTTAAACTATTAAATCTGGCAAACTGGAATACATTATATTGACAATCCCTAATAATGTTCCCTGTTGTTCTGGTGTTTCTCCATAGATGACGCATAACAAATACATTGACCTTTGTCTAGGTGCAAAAATTTATTCTACATTCATGTGGTATTTGAAGATTTTTTTTTTTTTTTCAGGTGTTCATGTGTATTTTCCAAGTTGGACAGTTATTTTTCCGATCATTCCAACATCACATGAACGCAGCGTCACTCTAAACATGCGTTTTTCCCTTATGGACATTAACCCATTGGTGCAATTGGCACAAAATGAGAGCAAAAGCCACACATTTTGAAATAAAAAACGTTCTGTGTAAAATTTAAACTATCAATCAAAGTTAACACATGTTTTTATCCAGATTCCATGTTATTTCTTTCTTTAATGAGGCAGATTACCAAAAAAATCCAATCATCTGCCTCTGGTCTGGCCCTTCTGTCAAAGTTGAGACCCTTTGTGGCCCACGAGTCAAAAGGTTTGCCCACCACTGGTCTAGACCAATTTTATTTCGACACCCAGTGCATCTGTTATAGATCACAGGTCTGTAATGAGTACACATTCAGTTTCAGATACCCACAAACCCATGCATAACTGCGTAATATAAATATCTTCCACTTTCGGCTTCTCCCATCAGGGGTTGCCACAGCGAACAAGTCGCATGGTAGATTTGGCAATGTTTTTTTACGCCGGATGCCCTTCCTGACGCAACCTTCTCAAACCGGGCTTGGAACCGGCAGAGGTAGAGAAGGGAACAGGGAGCAGCCCGCAGTCGAACCCGGGTTTCACGGACGGAAGGCGCCGCAAACCAGCACGAGCTAAACCGGCTCAACTGCGTAATATAAATATACTCATAGAAAAATACACAAACGGAAACATCTGACACACACTTGCTGTACAAACTCTTATTTGGGTCCATTTAAACAATATTTCCCAACACACCAAAGTGTATCCCCACACAATTCAAATGTAACAAATATTTACAGATACAGCACAGTTTATTTATACTTTAGAAAAGAAAAATTATCAGAGCAATATAAAGGATTATTGTGAATACGACTGTAAGTTTGCGTGCATGGGGTCGCTAACAATGCATCTAAACAAGAACTCCAAAATTGATCACCTGCTGCAATCTGCTGATGGGTGTAGCGGTATAGAGTTTAGTGAAATGGAAGTAAAACTAACAAAAACCAAAGTGAGTAAGAGATAGTGAACAGAGGTAACAGAACGGTAATTCCACCAAATCGAAGTAAAAAGATGTGCAGTGGATCAGAGCAGAGGAAATGTAGTAGTATGTTTGAATACCAAAAAAAGACAGAAACACTGAGGTGTAGTAATAATGTGGTAAACCAGAGTGTTGAGGAGTTCACATGCAAAAAAAGCATGAAGGAAGTGTTTGAAAATAAACAATAGTAAATTACAAAAAGTGCACAGATGATGTGAGGTTTGGGAAAAGTGGAAACAAAGAGGCTCCCATGGAACTAATTTTACGTTTTATCAGCAACAACATAATGATAGCTTCTGCTGAAGCCTTTGAAGTACTTTTAAAGTAAAACATTGTGGGGATGATAAATGGAAAATGTTGAGAAAAAGCAAGTAGTAAAGGAATCTGAGATGCTGAACATGAGCGAGTTTAGGAAAGCTAAAAAAAAAACACAAGTCGGAAGGTAGTTTGTTTAGCAAAACACTCATTAGACACATTAGTCAGACACAATAGTGTGAAAGAAGTGGGATTGTTTATGGTTGAGATTTGTTAGAAGTTAACAAGTCGCTGCATGTGGTCTGTGCTTAAGTGTCTTAGATTAAAGCTCACTTGTGTTTGTTTTGCACAGATGCAGGAGGGCGGTGGCATAAAACGGTTTGGGTTTGACTGTTGTCTCTGTTATGGAAGAAATTAGTCAACTTGGACCATTGAAAAGAAAGACAACGTGATCTTTTACCTCTATATAACCATTTGTGTAGTATTGGATTTACACATTTCTGACACCCGTATCGCATTAGCATGATGCAAACTTTCCTTAAAGACCCGCTCCAATGAAAATGATCTTTTTTGTGTTTTTAACATGTTCTTGTTTTCTTTATAATAGAGGACCTATATAAAAGAAAGTAGGATTAAAACTGCATTTCTGAGTATTCCTGAATTCAAATCGCTTTGGATCAGAAAACTGGATGCTTGAAAAAGTTCAAACTAATGATGCAGTGACTGAAATGGGGGTGGCAAAGTTTCCTCCACCCCCTTGGGCTCACACTGGCCCGCTCATCCTTAAGTGTGTGATAAATGATGAGCGTTCAACGCTCGTGTGCTGTAGGGAATTGCAATTCTGATCAAACAACAGATGTCAGCTTGCATTGTTTTCCAGGCTCACCTATAGATGAAATTTGGAGAAGGCCAGCGTTCAAGATGAAGGATCAGGACCCACACCAGAAGGACACGGACACCCCCAGGCTCAGATGTGATGTGAACAATGACCCACGGTCTTGCAAGAGAACTCAGGGATCCCTCTCCCCGCGTGGAGAGAGGGCTGCCGGGCCCAGGAAGCCAGCACCGAGGAACACGGCCATCGTTGTCAAGGGCCTGGTACCCCCTACCAGGGATGGGGTAGGGGACAGATGGTCCGAGGTCCCACCTTCCTTGTATAATATATGTGTGTGTGTTTTTAAGCATGTGTTAGTGAGGGCGTGTATGTGTGTTGGAGAGTATATTTTTGAGGGGTAAAGGGTGTGTACTAAGGGGGTGCAATTAAAATTGGTGGGTAGGGCATTGACAGGACATCGGTTGCTCGCTGGCAGTTATGCCCAAGCGCCCCCCCTACCAAGGGTCCCACATGTCTAAGGTGCAATTAAAACCGCGCGGGGGGGGGGGGGGGGGGGGCGTTCCCATACGACAACCAGGGGAGGGGGAACACTGCCAGGTGACTCCTCCCCCCAAGGTGCATCGCAGGCTGACCCCCATCACCCTAATAGGTAAATGGCGTATACTTATATAGCGTTTTCTACTTTCTTTCAAAGGCCCAAAGCGCTTTACAGTCACGGCGGTTCCGCTGCCGAACACTGGCGCCAACCTCCCACCAGAGGCAAGGTGGGGTTAAGTGTCTTGCCCAAGAACACTTTGACACATGGGCGTGCAAGGCGGGAATCAAACCTGCACCACAGCTGCACCACAGCCGCACCGTGATTATATGAGGAAGAGGGTGAAGGAGGGTAAATTGATTTTTAATACAGTTACCATGTAATGTGTGGATCAAATTTGAGACACACTCATGTCAAAAGTTTTGTATCTTTACATTGTTGTGAGTAAACACTCCCAAACCACTGAGCATATCATTACCAATAGTATTTATATCTCATAAAATAAATCAAACAATTTCTTTTATGGATTTCCACAAAAGGTTTTAAAACAGCTTAATTCCCCCTCCAAAAATTAAGTTTTTAGTCAATTCTTTGATGTAGTGGACTTTGCAGTAAAATGGTTTCAGTACAAGAACATGTTATTGCTGTTTATTGCTTAGATCTGATCCGCATAACCCTGACAGAAATAAAGGAATACAACAAAAGAAAAACGTTTTAATGCAGTGCGATAAACGGCCACAGCCTATTTTCTAAAAGACGGTGAAAGCATGCATGCAAATGGGAGGTTAATCGAAGAGCTTTCAGAAGAATTTGGCTTTTCTAAATGATGGGAATGGAACTGGAATTGATTGGAGCACTTGGAAGGAGCTAATTATAGATTCAACCCTGGTTGTAAGTTTTGTCTTGCATCCATACGGTTTGTATTTTGCTGCTTATGAATGCAAGCAATCATCTTCTTATGCGTTTTAGTGATAAAACTTAAAGTCCAAATCAGGGTGCAGAGCAGTCCACATTTCTATATGGTGCATGTAGAACAAGAGGGTTTAAGAGCTGGAAAACAGGTTTAAATTGATTTTAGTTTATGTATTTATTGAATAAGGACATTTATACAAAATAGGGACATAGGCCAAAACAGCAGTCCCATGCCCACATCAAAATGCTTTTAGCTAAAGCTGATTTGCAGCATGTCTCCCTAGATGGGTTTTATTTTTTATAAAAATTACTAAAAATGAAAATGTCAAGGATTTGACTTCGGACACAAAAGCAGGACTGCAGAAGTTAGACTCAAATAAGGATTCTTTAATACGAAGACGGCTCGTAGACTTGTGAAAACTGAGGTGAAACAAGTAGAACGATCCGGTGACGAGTGAAACACAAAGAAGAGCTTATATACACATCATAAATTGTAAACAGGTGGGTAGACAGGTGCTGGTGATGACCGGAGTAAGTTACCTTAAGAACCATGAGTTAACAAAATAAAAGCCCGAACCCGGAAGGGAGACACAAAAGAACCGCCCTGGCCCCGGCTCCTGACAGAAAATACAAAACCAGGAATAAATAGTCAATGTTAAAAATAGCACAAAACAATTAAAAATTCTAAGACATGTCGGAAGAATAAAAAAACAACACAGAAATTGTTTAGGAAAATAAAAGCACACAAATAAAGCACTAGCGACTTAAACAAAATGCAATATATCATCAACAAGCCTCCAATTGAAAAGTTTAACTTTTGTCAACAAAGAAAGAAATGCAATAAAGAATAACTATGAATTAAACATGAAGAAAAGAAGGTTAGCTGTAGTGCAAAAAAAGTCTTAATTGTGGAATTATTTCACTAAAGCAGAAGAAAAGTACAGTCAAAGCTGTTGCTAAGATATCTGATGGCGTTTCAATAAGATGATACTTGATTTTAATCTTTTTCAATAAAAAAGGATTTTTTTGAGAGCCTCTGTGATGTAACCCATTAACCTTCACTTACTTTATACTTTTACAGTTTGAGCACTTCTGTTTAACTCCTAATTCCTCTTGAACTTCAAATGCTGGCACCTGAATTAGCTGACCACTATTTCAGGATTCATAGAGGTCCAAAGAACATTTCTGCACCCAGGGACCGTATATATTAAAACCAAAGCTTTTAATCTTCAGCCCTTAAGGCAGCGTTGAATTAAAAAACAGACATTTCATACCCTTGTGTGCAGCGGAAAACCCAAATGCACACTCATAGACAGGAGATAGTTAGAGCCTAAACTGGGGGATTTATTAAATAAACTTGATGTGCTTCAGGGCACAAAACCCCAAAACCACAACTGAATATTAATGATCTTCAGGAAGTCTTGGTGGGAGCAGGAAAAACACCAGCGCAACACGAATGACAAAAATTAAAGACAGCCAAGTCTTCCAAACATAACTCAAAAAAACCAGGCTACCATTTATAATGTCTACCAAGGATGCAGCACTTTCATCACAATTTGGTTCTACATTTTTTGGTTTTGTTTTGTTTTGATATATTATTTCTATATTACAAAACAAAAAAATCAGTGAAATCCATCAATTTTCTTAACCCGCAATATCCCCGTTGGAGTCACAGGGTTGCTGGAGCCTGTCCCAGCGACTGCTGGGCGAAGGCGGGGTAAACCCTGGTTAAGTCGCCAGTCTGTCGCAGGGTACACAATCATTTCAACACACATGCACACCTAGGGACACTCAGAGTAACTAATAAACCCATACAGCAGGTTTTTGGATTGTTGAACATTAAATCTTAATTAAATCTTAAAACATTTTTACCCAAATTACTGTTAATTTCATATTTGAACACAAGAAAGAAAATAAACAAAAAGTCTTGGGGGGAAAAAAAAGCTTTAGTCAACAATAAATCAGGGTTAATATGAAATGTTACATATCATTCAATAATAAATGCTCTAGGTAAACTTTTAAATGTAAATGACGTGAACAGGAAAATAACACAGTTATCTTATTCAGAAGTACAAACATCTGTGGTTTGGATCAGAGATCTTTTCATTTGGCCTTTAAGGCTCTGAAGGTCAGGTAGCCACAGGTTTTAAAATAGCTTATAATGTAGTTTAGCCAATCACAATGAAGAAATCATAGTTCTTTAAAAGGGTTGGGGGCCACATTTAATTGATTTTATGACAGGAGGCTGCAGGACAGAATTGAACGAGGGCCACATGCCTAGCTTTAACTGGTGTAAAGTCATTAAATAATAAACCATAAATCCTTCCTAAATGTATTGCAATGTTTGATCCTTTCAACGTAACTTTACTGGTATGCTGCAGGGATGCTTCAGTTCACTTTCCCCGCGATTCGGTGCACATCCCTGATGCTTACTAACTCTTTTTTTTAGATATGAATTAGTTTCATACTTTTGTGTTAATCCGTTTGCTGCCCTCTGCCCTCCCCTGGAATTTGAGCCAATTAGCCTTTAAATTAGTGGAGGAAGAGAGCCAAGGATTAGCCAGGTTTTTTTTTATTTTTTTGCAGTTCTGAAGACAAATGTCCACTAGATGTCCCTATTTTGCTCTTTTTGTTCCGTGTGTATCCATGTGGGAGAGAGCTTTGAGGGAGGGAGTCTGATGAAAAGAGCAACTTAAGAAGTTTTGTCATACACTGAGAAGAGAGACGGACAGCCAGAGTCACAGAAGTAAGAGGTAAGTCATTTTTAAATCTGTCCGGTATCTGTTCTTCCATTTCTTCTTTAACTTTACGGGTTTGACCTTTTGCCACAGATGTCATTGACTTTGCTTTGGAAATCTAAAACAAACAGTGCTCCCTTCTTGGTTTGTGAGCGTCATCGTTCCATTTATGAGTGACTTTGTGAGTGAATGCTGCTCTCCTACACTCTTCATTCACACGTCTTGGCTCTTTAGATTGACTAAGTCTCTGCAGCGGCTCAGCGTGTATTCTGATTGTTTTGATAGTGGGAATGAGTGGATGAGTGAGACTGTAGTTCTCTGATTGGCTGAAGCGTGTTTTTGTGGACCATGTTGACACTGACATAAATAGATACACGGGGAAGAACACAACTTCAAAATACCAACCATTCCTGAAGCTATCCCCTCCCATGAGTTTCCCTTCCCGGTTTCTCCTGAGGGATTACAGGAACTCGCTGGTTTTTCAAAGACATGCCTGTCCGTCAAAGAGCAAGTGGAATTCTGTGCTATACAATGTGACCTTATGTCTGGGCAGAATTGCAAGACGCTGCTTCGCATTGCACTTGGCACATAACTGAATAGTTCCACATTTATGAAAGGCTGTTAAAAAACGTTTTTCATAAAAGAACCAGAAATAATTTGGATTGCAAACTCTGTGAGTATTTATTTTTTGGACAAAATTCTCACGTGTCCATTAATATCAAACCAAACCTCTCTGACACTAGACGTAACATTCTGTGATGCGTAGACCTCAACATGGAGAATTTGATTAGTTATATTGTTTTAGAAAATATATTTTCATATGTTCTGATGCAAAACTAAGGCAGTGTGGTGCAATGCAACCGTACGACTTTTGTTCAAGAACCAACATTGTGAGTAAGAAAACCTCCCATTCTGCGTGGAACTGCTGTGGTGAGAAGATGAAAGCTGTGAGCTGAGATGCAGCTCAGAATACGCAGCAGTGGAAGGCCTGCTGCAGAATGACAGGGTCCTGCCTTTAAGGCCACCAGCATGTTAAGGTGGAAAAAAATCAAGTTAGAAAACTTTGCAAAGAAGGACTTTTGAACTCAGGTGTTCTAAACAGTATAAGACATTAAAGTAGTGAGGCAACACTGATAAGACTATCATATGTGCACTCAGTTTTGAAGCCATGAAGCTGCTCCAAACGAGGACTTCTGGCAAGAGTTCTTACACAGAACTTCAGTCATCAAACTAAATTAGATTACCGTAGGATTTATGTTAGGATTTTGACTTGGGCATCCCAAAACATTTGTTTTAATTTTACGCTTTATGCTTCTGCTAATTGTTTTTTCCATATTTTCAGCTTTCTCTCAAGATTCAGTTTGCAGTCCAAACACTAATGCATTTTTGTCTTTTAGCCTTTTCTTTTCTGGCTGATGTTCAACCAAAAATACCTGCAGCTATAATCATTTTATTGTAAATCAAAATAGAAATTCACATGCAGTATGTCACTTTTTTTTTTTAATTTAACCCATGTCATATAAAACGATTTTACAACACATTGTGTGTGATCTTCAAATGACTTTTCCTTTTTTGGGGTGTGGGATCGTTGGTGTGCAGATCAGTTGTGTTCAAAGGTTCTTTGTTAGAATCATGTCTGGTTCATTTCTGTGTGAAATTAATCTGCTCCTCATGTGCAAACACGTGTTTCTTTGTTCTGCTGCTTGAGATTACCCTTATAATTTGAAAAGCCTGTTGAGAGTGTAACACGTTACCTGCATGCAGATAGTTCTGATAACCCTGAGTGGCATACGACAAAAACCCAATGTTAGTCCGAGTGGCCCTGCGGTGGCCTAGTGAACTATCCAGGATGAGCACTACCTTTGTGCTGAAGTAGGTGGGATTGGCTCCAGCAACCCCGTCACCCTGTACAGGATTGTAAAATGGATGGACAATAAAGAATGAGATAGATAGTTGGTTGTTTTTATAATAAAACTGATAAAATCGTCTTTTTCTTGCTCTGTAAGGCACATCACAGTGGTTCCCTTAATGGCGAACATCTATTTGTAAAAACTATGGCTGTTTCCGATTATTTATTTCATACACAGAGTAAATCTACAAAAATTCAAGTTTTGGAAAGTAAGAATTCGAACATTTATAACAACATGATGGATTAGTTGTTGACCTTTCAGAAAATAGAGACTGCAAAATAGGAGATTGGATTGTGAGAGTCAGTGTAAATGGTCTATGGTTGATGAATCAGTTCCTTCTAGGTGATTAAACACAAATGATTAGGATGGGAAACTGGTAGATAAGTGGAAATCTATAAGGTAAGTACCATATTTTCAGCACTATAAGGCACACTTAAAAGCCTTAATTAATTTTGAAAAACAGTGTGCCTCATAATCCAAAGTGCCTTAAATACAACTTCATTCTGGTTGGATTTATTGATGTTAGGTACACAGCGCTTTGCCATAATCTCAGTTGATTTTTTTTACAAGTTTCAAACAAAGTGAGGTGTCATTGTGAATACACAAACACAGCTGACGTGTAGCGATGTCAGACTGTGTGTTTTCACCAATTACTCACAAGGTTGGGAGTTAGTGTAGTCATAGTAACGTTTGTTTTAGCGGTGCCGGTATCAGTCTGTTTTTTTTACGTGTTGCAAACAAGGTTGAGAGTTGCAGTTATTGTGAATATGCTATCGCAGCCCATGCTTCTAACATGGCTAACATGCGTGTTAAAAACATGTTTTAGAATTACTGTGAATGCTGGTAATAAAGTCTGACTGACTGACAAACTAATATCTGATTCATTGTCTCGCTTACTTCACCTTATACATGACGTAAACAGTCACAGAGGTGGGAAATCCCTCTGATTTGTATTGTCTGAGGAGGTTTAGAGGAGACTCAAAGTAAAATCTAGAAATAAAATCTTAAGGGGAATTGTGGATAAAAACTTCACCGGCAACATGGGTTTAGGCAGAAGAATGATCATGGAAAGATATATGATCAATCTTGACACAAATGTGGACACAGGCTGACCTGAGCTGGAGAAACCCCCCCCCCCCCCCCCCACTACAAACTGGTGTTGAAGGGGAGACACCATGAGCCAATGCATACAGAGGGGCCCAGGTGAGTATTAGACTGGAGGAGGAGGAGGAGGAGGAAGAACCCCAACCACATTCTTTATTTTTTTAAAGAAATGAATGAATGGGGTCAATGAAAAGCATTTCCATCCATTTTCAGAACCCAGTGAAACACAGGGTTGCTGGAGCCAACCCAGCTGCAGTTGGGCAAAGGCAGGATACAACTCTTGCCCACATAATCGCACACATTCACATACTCACACCTAGACCAATTTATTGTCATCAATCAACATACCAAGCATGTTTTTGGACTGTGGGAGGAAGCTGGAGTGCCTGGAGAAAACCTACGCGTGCACAGGGAAACATGCAAATCCCACACAGAAAGGTCCTAACTGGGATTTGAACCAGGGCTCTTTCACTGTGAGACAAGAACCCTAACCACCATGCAGCCTTTATAGAGAATTTCTTTTCATTCATTAAATCTCTTCTGCTCATCAAATAAAAAAATTGACACAATAAAGGAATTTTGATTTCAGAACTTTTAGGTCACACAGTTCAGTATTTTTATTTTTGCATCACAAATATTTAACCTTACAAAACTTTACAGAGGGATTTAGAAAACCTTTTTCTTTTTTTTTTTGCTTCTACAAAACACAATAGCGAACATGTTATTCTCTGGGTTTTTTCCGTAAAAAAACTCAAAACTTTCTATTAGTTAACATTAATGGGAAATGTTAACTTTGATGCAGACAGAGGGTGTTGTAACCCTTGTGCTATCCTAGGCACTTTAACATTGGAAGTTGGGTCATCTAGACCCACTAGACAGTGCGCTGAACCCTTTTTCTTCAATGATTTGTGATCTTCACTGGTGTCCATGGATTACATGAAATCCTCGTCACCTTAATCCACCTTTGTCATGGTAGGAATAACACGTCAATGTTAGGAGGGGGTCATAGGATAGCACAAGGGTTAAAAAATCAGCTTAGTGAAACTGCACGAGATGTGAAACTTTTTTTTTCTTTCATTTTTCTAAGCTCAACTCTGGAATCAAATAATTGTGAACAAGATGCTATTTTTGTTGCCATCTAAAACTGACCTAGTTGGATGAAAGGATCTCTTTGAAGAAAAAAAATCCTGGACTTACTGGGACATTGTAATATTAAGTGGATTTCGGGACCTATGAAGTTCTGTTACTGAAATTATTTTCATCAAGTTTTTTTTAACATGATTAAAATATAACCTTTTTATTTTTTATTGGATTTAAATATAAGAAATTCTCCTGATGACTGCATAAATATGACACCTTGGCCATTTTTTATTAAAATGTCAATAGAAAGTCATGCAGCAGTGACTGCAAGCCATCCCGAGTGATTGGGTATTTCCTAAAATACTGATCTGAAATGAACGCACTTGTTAATTATCCATAATCCTGCTTATGCCATGGTCTTAAAAAATAAATGAATTTCCAATCAGTTTTTAGTACTTAATTCTTGTTATTATTTTGGTTTAGTTCTCTTTTTTCACAAAAAGCCGACTATTTATTATGTGGTGCGGTTGTAATGTTACCGTGACAACGTGCTGAGCCGGCACTGACCTCGACTGCAGCGGCAAAGGAAAGCGATATATGTGCTGATCGTCACGATGGGTTATAAAAAGCATCAGTTCAGAGAGAAAGTTCACCTCTTACGGCTTTTTTTTGCCCAGAAGATGAAGCAAAAGTTTGTTATAACCCTTGTGCTATCCTAGGCACGTTAACATTGGGAGTTGGGTCATCTAGACCCACCAGACAGCGCCCTGAACCTTTTTTCTTCAATGATTTGTGATCTTCACTGGTGTCCATGGATTACATGAAATCTTTCCACCTTCATCCACCTTTGTCATGGTAGGGAGAACACATCAATGTAAGGGTGGGGTCATCTAAGATAGTACAAGGGTTAAAAGAAGCCAGAACATTTACGCTTTGTGATCGGAACTTCTTTTTCAGATGTGCATTATCACTGTGCATAATCATTATTTTTAATCCACACAATCATATATATATTTCATACACTGACTTGGTGCCATAAAATTCCAGCTGGACACAAACCATACTTATCAATTTCTCCGCCGTGATCAACTTTCATATAGGTGGCACTTCCATAAATATATAAAAAAACACCATCTATACATCACTACTAAATCCAAGTCCCTGAATGGTCAACGTTCAACCTGGTTTAACTGTATTTACTGGCTATGCATTTTCTATGAACAGCCTGAAAACAGCAGCATAAACTTGCTTGCGACACAGGAACATGAGAGTTTTGAACACGGGAGCCAGAAACACACGTTTACGTGCATTTGCATAGACTTTTCATTGGAAGTAGTCACTTGAATGCTCTTGCTGAGGGCGGTGTGAACGTAACAAAAGTGTTCTGAACTGCCCTTGCATTCCATGTAAAAGTCAAGTCTGTTAAAATAACTTGGGTCCCTTACTGTCTGAGCTGCCCTTTGTGGCTGTGAATGTGACAAGCAGGTAAACAAAACTAAAGGCGGAAAAAGTACACAAACTTCAAAGGAGAAATAAACACAGACGATTAATTAAAAAAAAAACCAAACATGGAAGACTACTTTCTCTGAGAAAAAATCCACAGTCTTGTCCTATTTATAAGTTAATGAGGAGAGCTCATGTCATCTCTGCAGCTCATGGTGACAGACTGCCTCGACACATTGCATGATGTGCACACAGCGAAGAGAAAGAGGCAGCTTCTTTCCCCTTTGTCCTCCTACATTTTATCAGCTCCAGCACGGCTGAGCTGATGATGAACTGATGGCTTGGGACAGTTGTCTGCTGGCCCTCAAATACTAACCAAAGCACAAAGCTGCAGTTTTTAGTCCCAGTTCTCTCCCTCCAGGTTTTCCCTGGTGCTTTGTTGTGCATATGCTGTCCTGAAGCGGTGAAATATGTCTGGGTGTAAAGGTGTTTACGGATTTTCTAAATAGTCTCAGCTGGGATTGTTTGTTCTAAGTATAGTGCAGTGCTGGACTTGTGGGCTTTTGTAGGGGTGGTTCAGCTTTGCCCTGACACCGGTTTAAATAAAGGCAGATTTTTGGTAACAAGGCGGCTCGAAATTCACAGATGCGTGTTTTTGATTTGTTTGCTCGCCCATTTTCCTGAGATTATCCTTTTTTTTAACTTCATGTCTGTAATTCTTCTGCCTCATATTCTCACATCACGATTCAGTTCGGGCAGGACAAAAACAGTGGACACTCCTGGCTTTATCTTAAATATTTCATACAAAGTCAACAACAAAAAATGTAAATCTATATATCAAGCCATAATATTATTTATTTGGTTCATGGCAGGTATTGAAATAAGAAACTGACAGCATATAATGCACAAAGTGCTGACATTGAAAAAATGTTATAAAAACGCAGCAGTATATGAAACAGTTTTTACAACCTTTGATTTATTAGCTAGTAAAAAAAACTATAAGAAGAAGAATATTGCAGTTATCCCTTTTTTGTAAGAAGTTATTTAATTTGTCACATCATTGTGGAAGAATTTTTGGGTCGTCATTTATTTTATCACTTTGAATACTTTCCTCTGTGCAGAGCTTTTTTATGGTTAGTCTTAGTCAGCATTTCAGTCCAATGGAAGTCTGAAATTGAACTGAATAACTGTTGTATTATTAATATCAGCAGATATTTTGTTTCAGAGATTATGGTCCTGTTGCAGGATCAAATCTTGCTGCTTGGTGTGTCATTTGTGTTCATGATCCGCTAAAGGAAAGGCTAGCTTTCTTCCTGCAGCTGCAAAGCGAGCCAGAACTCCCACCACGTCTCCAGGCTTGACTGCAATTAGGAAGTGTTTGTGCTGCTCCACAAAGACGTCTTTCTTTGGAAGTTTTTCAAAAGGCAGTGATGCACATGATATTTAAACGTTGAATTGTTAACTGAAAAACATCCCTGCAGGAATCTTGCAGTTGATTAAAGACGACTTGTTAAAATGTCCTGCAATGTTTCAGTTTTTTCCTATAAAAAAACTTTTCTTAAAAGGTTTTACAATGCAGTTATCTTGACTGAAAGACCAACTCCAACGAAAGTGGGTTTTTAACCTGTTCTTTTCTCATAACAGAGGACCTATATAACAGAATTTATGATTACAACTTCGTTTCTCAGTGTTTGTAAATTGAAATCGTGTTGTATGAGAAAAATGGATTTGGAAGAGCTCAGACTAATTATGCAGTTACTGTATGGGGTGTGCCAAAGTCTCTCTTTTCCACGCCGCTCCCCGCCCCCTTGCGTGCACACTGGCCCCCTCACGTTTAGGTCTTACCTGACTTAAAACTCTACGGCTGGATTGATCCATTAAAAAAAAACGAGTTCATTCTGTACAGGAGACACAGCACAGAGGAGAATGGTTGACAAGATCTACAGCCAATCAAGAATCAGAGCCTATTGTTGAAGAAAACAGTAACCCTTGTGCTATTCTAGGTATTTTAACGTTGGCAGTTGGGTCATCTAGACCCACTAGATTTGTGATCTTCACTGGTGTCCATACATGAAATCTTTCCGCCTTTATCCACCTTTGTCATGGTAGGGAGAACACGTCAAAGTAAGGGTGGGGTCATCTAAGATAGCACAAATTAAATAAAAAGGCATTCAAACTAGCCTCTTGTGGTCATTTGAGGAACTGCAAAACCTGGTTTATTTTTACCTGTGGTGTATTCAGACTGGACTCATTTGATTCGCATAAAGTTAACCTAGAGTTTGTTTACTCCCAATAATCCTGAATCCATTTTCAGTCTGAATACACCCAGGTGGACCCTGGTTCGGGACTGGGAACCGCTCTCGGACACGACTTTCAAGCTGGTCTTGGTTCGTTTCCCATCGGACTGAACTTCGGTTCGCTTTTAGTTTCCTCAGTCTGAAAAGGCTCAAAACAACTGGACCTAAACAGCCACCGAAGCCGAGCCTTACAGGGTGTAAACAGAGTAGAAGGGCAGCAACCATAACCTGCAGACAACATGGAAAACGATGAGACACAGCCACTTATTGAAATTAGATTGGATGAATGCAGACTCATTCAAAGAAGTTTTAACGTACACTGTTTACCTGACAATCTATCTGTCATAAACACTTATCAGCGTACCTTCTTAGCCGTTGTCTCCTCAGTAAACCCCCAGCAGCATGCCTCCACCGTATGAAAGCAGCAAGTAAAAAGTGATTTACCTGACGTTGATACAGACGTTCAAAATTGATCATTGAAATAAAAAGTTTGAATAAGTGAACTATTCCGACAAGAATTGCAAAGCACAAGACTTCCATTATTCATTCTGTCGTTGCTTTGCCCCGCCCTCATAATTACATCATCATAAAGACACGTCTGAATACACAAAAAGCTTTTTTATTTCTATGGAAGTTTGGACATATGCTCAAGATTAGTTTATGAAATGCATTTAAATAAAAATGTATGAAGAGTCCTTACTTTGCTAGTTTTTTTGAAGAAAATCGGTAGAGGAAAAACAAAAACCTTGTTTCTCCAAATGCTGCTTTAGCATGTTGACTTCATTCTCACTAAAATGACGTGGAGTAAAATGTACTGCATTGATGTTTGTCTAAAGTTGTATTTGTCAAACTTCCGAAGGATCTGGCCTTGATCGTCTGATATCTAATTGTGCTCTGATAAAAATCCTAGAGCGGCTGTGCTCTCTTGGCGCAGATGAAAATTATTTTAAAGACATTCTTAGCGATGAGTGTTGTTGACTGCCAGACAAACATTTGAACTTGAAAGCCCCCTCTTGATGTCAAAAAGTTGTTTATTTTCCAGCACGTCTTCTAAGGCAACGGGGAAGCAGCGTGCGCTCTCATATTCTGAAGGGCCTCCTTTGTGTGTTCCTCCCTGTTGGGAACTCTTTGGAGATGTTGGAGCGAAAACCACAACCCATAACTACACACTTTCTCAGCGCGCTGACTTTAAGCCTCACGCCCAGTTTAACACAAAAAATACAAGGCGATGTGGTTTTTTTTCTCCTCATACTGGATTTCTTTATGCTGCCCCACCTCCTCGCACCCTTTATTTCACTCTGTCAGCTATAATTTACTTTATATAGCCACAAACCTATAGTCGCATATTGTGTATTTTTTTGTTTAGACTACTCAGTTGTCTGTGTAGATGATAAACACAGCAGAGGGTATTTATGGAAGTCTGTAAAAGTGCTCCTTTTATATGGTACAACGTGGTGAAACATATTTTTAGAAAATTCTTTAAGTATAAAGACATCTTTTTGCGCATCATTTCCACAAGCGTTTTTCTGTATAGCAGAAGCCTTAATATTCATGTTTTTCAGCAAGCTGAATGAGTGAATGAAAGACGATTCTCATTTGCACGTGTGGCTGGTTTGAATAGACGTGAGCTAACTATGTACAGGCCTGATTCCCAGACATGGATCATGCTGTAGCCTCAGAGAAAATCAATTTTCAAGACATAAAAGTGGAAAGCATCTGTCTTTTAGCAGTAGAAGAAAGTGTCTACCTCGCATAATGGACTGAACTGCGCCACACTGAATGCAAAGTGTAGAGCTGTTCCAAGTACACAGCTAGATTTAACTTTAAAGTAGAATCCTTTATGACAAAAACATTTTTTTTATGTCTATCTTGATCAGGACAAGATATTTAAATAAAACATCAGTTATTCTAAACTGTTTTTTTTTTATTTAAATGCGTTTGGATGTTTTTTTTTTTATGGATAAAAGCATTTTTTCTAGTTGACATTTTGCGTGAAACAGTTGTTTAATCTTAAAATGCATTTTCTTTTCACGTGTTCTTTGAAATTAAAATCCTATAGTTTTAGCTTGATCTTTCCTGGATTTATGATTACAGCGTCTGGAGTATGGCAGATTTTTTTCATTGCAGTTTTTGCCTTTTTTCTCTCTCTTTCTACAGCGCACTGTGCTCTCCGTCCTGATTGGATGTCGCCTGTGCAGAAAATTGTTTAGCTGGCCAGTCACAGAAATTTTGAATCGCGAGCAGATCTTTGTTTTCATTCTATTTTATTTGGCTTTTTCTGAACTTTGAGAGTTTAAAAAAAGAAAAGTGTGAAAATGCTCATGACTATCTGAGAAAAGTGAAGCCAGTAGGGAGGTTTAGTCTTAAACATCTGTAATCCTACTTTGCAGATTTCACCTATAGTGAGTTGTTTATGGTAAAAATCCCCTGGGTTAAATGAGGGAACACTGCCTACCGCATTTTCTGCACTAAAGGGTGCACCTAAAAGCTTTGATTAAAAAAAGACAGTTTGCCTAATACAGGTTTCCCCACAGGGCAACACAATCACTCCCACACCCATACTCACCCAGTATACTTTAGAGTAATCAGGTACCTAAGAAGTATGTTTTTGGACTGTGGGGGGAGGCCGGAGTGTCCGGAGAAAACCCACACATGCACGAGGAAAACATACATACTCCACACAGAAAAGACGCAGCCGTGATTGGAACGGAGGCCTTCTTGCTGTAAAACAAAGGCGCTACCTACCGTACAGCCCTGTGCTTACAGATGTTGAAGCAACAGGTCAGTCTGTGTTTTTAAGAGTTGCAAACAGGGTTGAGTGTTATTGTGTATACACTAACATGGCTATTGTGTAGCAGTGTCGGACGGTTTGTGTTTTTTTTTTATATGTTATAAACAAGGTTGGGAGTTACAGGTATTGTGAATACGCATGTGGCTAACATGCAGCGTGTTACAAACATTCTGGACTTATACTGTGAACACAGTTAACAAAGTATGACTGACTGACAGACTTTTCCTTGACTTGTTGTCTTGTTTAATGCGCTTTATAGTTCAGTGCGCCTTCAATTTGACACAAGTTCAACAATAGGCCAGTCATTGGCCTTATAATCTGGTGTTTTTAGAAAATACAGCATTCAAAATCTTGGGCATCTTTTTAAAAATTCATCTCTCAATTTTTGTTCCATGAAGGGCTGGTCACACATGCTCATAGTTGGAGTGCAAAGCCTTTGCCGTGAGCTTTTGCTCTTCCTTTTGTTCAACTTTAAGTCCTCACTGTTGTGGGACTATTAAAAGCATAGTGTGCTCAAGTACTTTGTAATCTGCAGGGCCTGTGAGCTCTCCCTGGAGGTAACATGCAAGCTTACAGCTGTTTTTTTATTTGAAATAAAGTGGATTCTCTCTGCCTTCACACTGAAGACTTCCTGTCTGCTAGATACTTTTTAGATTATTCTCCATGATTCAGACACAGCAACAAAAAGACTTGACATACATTTCATCTGTCCCCTTTTTTTTAAGGGACAGTGTTTTAACTGCTAAAATAAATGAGAATGCATGTGTTGGTTTCACAAACTTAAAAATACAATGATGGATAATAAATATGGATCCATTTGGACTCTACACAGCAAAAATTACGTTTTCCCCGCCCCACTCAATAAAGGTCTCTATAAAGTTACATTTGAAGCTTTGTTTGGTTCCCCCATTGGCCAACCCACCTACCAATAAATAAGTTATACCACAAAAATGAACAAATTTGTCTTCCAATAAAATCTTAATTGCTAATTTCAGAGTTGCCATGAATTCTTGATACATGTAAAACAATTCCAATCATACTTTAATCTATTGTAAGATGGTCCCAGTGGTGTTTTAGTTTTGATTTTGCAGTTTTTGAACAAAATGTGGGCGGTTCTGTTGGTGTGAAGTAAGCCTACTCTCATTTCCCATCATCTGTTTATTTACACTCTCTCCTGTTAGCTTACAGCCCAACCTGACATTAGCAGTGCAACAAAAATGGCAAGCAATATTGGAGCTATCCAACTATACAGTTTGACATGCCTGGCGAGGACAACAAAGACGTTCATGGATCTACAGGTAGTCGTCTACAAGTAGATGCATCAGTGTGCAAAAATCTTTTCGTATCTTTTACATCACAGCTACAACTTTTTTAGCTGCATTTTTTTCGTCTGCTCCTGATTCACAGGGCTTTGAAATAAAAGATACTCATAAATGCAACTTTAATCTTCATTTTCATTTTACAGTTTCTCCATCATCAGAAAAATCACGCAACATTATGATAAAACACCTTTCATTGGAGTGGGGCTTTAAGCATAAAGTAGGCCTTTTTAACATTGGAGTCAAAAGAGATTTACTCCTCTCTGGACCCAGCCCCTGGTGGGTTTTGGGGGTACTGTAACATTTGGTACATCCTGGTTTGCGTCAAATTCAAAATGTTGAGTATTGGTTGTTACAGGTTGGAAACAAACCTGTGGAAGTAAAGTAAGATATGACAGACGGATATACTTCAATTCAGTGATGTTCTACACTGTCTGTCACTTTCTCTGCACATGGAGTAAGTCAATTACAGACAGCCTTAGTAAATAAGGTTTATATGTCATATTACTAATTAGAAGACACCTTCAAAGCTTTACTGTGGGCAGAGCATTAACGTTCATTTGAGAAAAACAAATAAAAAGCATATGGAATTAAAGATTTAATTGAGGTAATGACATTTTTCCCCTTTCTGAATAAAATTCTTGTTTGATCCTTTGTTTTTCTTTTAAAGATACTGACTAGGAATATATATTATCTGATAACCAATACATTTTAGGGCAGACAACTTAATTTTATTTACCAATTAGCTTATTTCAAAAATAGATCTTGAAATTTAATTAGTGCATGTAAACATTATAATTCTAATACATTTAATAAACCAGATTCGTTGCTTAAAAATAATATTTATATGGAATCCTGAGTTGTTTTCGCACCATTAAGCCTCAAGAACTCTAAAAACAATACATATAAAAAAATAACAAAAACTACTATCATCAACATGTGCAATATTTTGTTAAGAAAAGTATGCAAGTTTTTAGATTTTATATTCAAAATGCGTTTTTATTTTCAGCTCTGACTTTGTCATGACTTTCTTTAAGCAAAACATACCCAGATGCTGGTACTTGGAAGGACAACACAGGTGATTATTGAGGCAAGTAAAAAGGTTTATTTTTTCCGGCGTGGCTTGGAGTTGCGGCGAGGCAGGAGGCTGGATCCTGGATCGTGGCTCGTGGCATGGCTGGAGGAAGTAATGGCTTGTGGCGTGGCTGGAGGTTAGAGATGGGTCGTGGCTTGGCGGAAGGATTCCAGGATTTACATGAGGAACCTCTGCTCAGGAAGACTGGAGACTCAGGTGACCACTCGTGGTTTAAATGTCCTGAAGACGAGAGCATAAGACGAGAGCATAAGACGAGAGCATAAGACGAGAGCATAAGACGAGAGCATAAGACGAGAGCATAAGACGAGAGCATAAGACGAGAGCATAAGACGAGAGCATAAGACGAGAGCATAAGACGAGAGCATAAGACGAGAGCATAAACACATGGGCTAAGATAAGCTTAGTGACCAGACTATGCACCATCAGGGGCAACGAACTGGCGATGAACGCTGGCACTGGATCTCCTTAAGAAGGTCTGGAGGATAATGAGGTGAGTGGCCACAGCTGGTCGAGTCAGGAGAGGAGCAGAGAGGGGAGGGGGAGGAGAGCTGCTTTTAAACACTTGGACAGCATCACGAATATCATTGTCATACAGTGATGATAAAAGGTCATTCTGCTTCTGATGTTGGCTGTCTCTAAAGCGGTTTCGTAGTCATCTGCATGTTCATAGATGACAGCTTTTGTCTGATTAAAGCTGATTAAAACCTCCGAAGTAATAGAAAAGGACACACGTTTCCAAAGTTGAGCAATGGTATTTCTCAGAAAAGATCAGACTCAGGATGTAGAAGTTGACATTTTTAAATCATCGAATTAATGAACGATGTGAGTAATAAACCCTGACTTTCTCCTGATTAGTGCTCATTATGGTATATTTCTTGATTTGCCTATTTTTTGGAAGTACTGTCACATTAAGAAGGCTTATTTTAATGGCACTTTGTAGATGATTCATCTAATTTCATGCCCAATCAGCTCACAGTTGCTAATGTCACATGTCATTACCCCCTTTTAGAAATAACTTCCTCTGCGCTGCAATTAAACCCCTATGCTGATGCCTTTGTTGATGTGAATGCTCTCTGTACAGTCTGTTGAGTGGCGGTCAAACTCATTGACAAAGGTGCTTCTTTGGTTAAACTCTCTGGAGGTAAACAATGATTGTTTCGTTTTTCTGCTGTCTGAATGCTCTTTGTGACAAAGACCAGAACCTCAAATTCAAGGGACTTCATTTTTCTTTTTACCAATTCAAGACGTGAGGGATACAACATGCAGAAAGCAATACAAAAGTTCCAAATATTTTTGGTTAAAATTCAAGACACCTATCAACAGTAAGGGCTGATACGGTGGTACCGAATTATGGCCTGCTACCAGTGCATGGGACACTTGGTATCGGGCCACAAAAAAACAACAACCCCAAACTAATTTTTTTTTCTGTTTTATTCATGATCTAATTCTGAAGAAAATTTTATTTTGGAAAAATACTGGATTCTCCTCACTACATCCAACATATTCTTGACGCATGTCAAGTACCTCTGTCAAAAAAACATTCTTGAACTACCAAAAAGCAAAGTAAACAAAAAACAAACGTATTTGGAAAGTTTGTTTTTGCAGATGAGAGTCAGAGAGGAAACAGAAGAAGAGCCGGTTATGTCCTTTTTGTGTAGTTTGCATGTTCTCGCCGTACATGTGTACGTTTTCTTTGAGAACTCAGTCTTCCTCCCACAGTCCACAAACATGCTTTGTTGGTTGAATAATGATTCTAAATCCTACTTGGATGTGGTTGTATGGCCCTGTGACAGGAGACTGGCTCTCGGTGCACCCCACTTTCACCTGACAGTAGCTGGGATAGGCTCCAGTAGCCCAGTGACCCCAAAAGGTTAAGGAAATGAATGGAGGGTTGGATGGATGGGTGGATGTATGGATGGGTGGATGGATGGGAGGATGGATAGATGAATGGATGAATGGATGGATGGATGGATGGGTGGGTGGGTGGATGGATGAATAAATGGATGGATGGGTGGGTGGGTGGATAGGTGGGTGGATGAATGGATGGATGGATGGGTGGATGCATGGGTGGATGGATGAATGGATGGATGGATGGATGGATGGGAGGATGGATGGATGGAATGGTGGATGGATGGATGGATGGATAGATGGGTGGATGGATGGATGGGTGGATGGGTGGGTGGGTGGATGGATGAATAAATGGATGGGTGGGTGGATGGATGGATGGATGGATGGATGGGTGGATGGATGGATGGATGGATGGATGGATGAATGGATGGATGGATGGGTGGGTGGGTGGGTGGATGGGTGGGTGGATGAATGGATGGATGGATGAATGGGTGGATGGATGAATGGATGGATGGATGGGTGGGTGGATGGGTGGGTGGGTGGATGGATGAATGAATGGATGGATGGATGGGTGGGTGGATGGATGAATGGATGGATGGATGGATGGATGGATGGATGGTGTACATGCACTCAGATCAAGTGAAAAGATCAAAAATTTATTATGACAGAACTTTGACCTTAAAAATACACATGTGAACTTAAAAAAACAAACAAATAAAAACTCATCAAAATAGCTAAGCTGGTGCAAAACACATTGTTTTCTTAAGTTAATATCTACAACCACAACCAGAAAACATAAAAAAAAAATAAACTCACGCACATGCCTGTTCAGTAAATAAAAAAAAACAACTAAAAAAGAATATATTTCTTTGTGTTTCTGAGTTCTATTCTTGAAGTAGAATCGTTCCATCTGGGACACATCTATTGTCTTTCTTTTTTGAAGGGTTTGAGAAGCAGAATCACTGCAGGGAGGTGGTAGAGAAAACAGCACCTATCTTCCTCTTTTTTTGAAGTTCTGGGACATGATTAACATTCACAGTCTGCAACTTCTCAGTCAGTCCACTGTGACCTGTTCTTAGTGGAAGTTCACAAGGTGCATATTTCGCTGCTACCGCCTGCGGATTAGTAACCTTGGAAACAAAGCTGTCGAAAAAAAAAGGAATATGTTGCTCCATATGTGTGTTGTCTTCTTATGGCAAAGGACATGTTACGGAAAAGTGGGAAAAGATCCTGCAGACAGTTACAAAAGTCCAGATCTATCAAAAGTTCTTATTTCTTTTCTTTCAAAGTTTGAGTTTACATTTGTAGCTTCTAGATCCCTGCTATGAGCTTTAATAAACAGTCCACCAAGACAGTTTTTCATTTACTCCTGGTAAACAACGATTTGGCAAAAGAAATACTAACGAATACAGTTTTAAGCTTAATTGCATTTACACATGTCCTCCATCATCAGAAAAAATGTTACAAGGACATGTTAAAAACACCAAACACAATAATCTCAGACATAACTAAGAATATATCAGTCAGTGGTTCATTTAGATAAGAGTCAAACATGTTCTTTTCCTCTACCTTCATGTCTTCATTCACTGCATCCATAAAGCTCCTCTTTGGTCTTTGGTCGGAGCCCAAGCCAGGGTCTCATTGTGCTGGTCCCAAACCCGGAGAAAGACACAGGGTTGTGTCAGGAGGGGCATCCGGAAAAAAGTCTTTGCCAAACCAAATATGCCAATAGGATAAGAGTCAAACATGCTACAATTTAAAATACATGGCCTAAAAAATCAAATTCATATTAACAAATATTAACTTTAGGAGTTAGTTACTAAAATCATTGTAAATAAACAGGCTGTTATGATCATGACAGACTCACATTATTTGTAGATCAGCTTCTTAGACTTACTTTTTAAATGTCAGAACTGTAAACTATATCAGTTTTAAAGTTATACCCATGTGTGAAGATCTATGTGTTTATTTGTCACAGCAGCTTGAAGCCGAGTTTGACACTGAGGGTGGACTAATAATCTAAACACACAGGGTGGCCATCTTGCTGCTTTCATATTTTCATGGGGTTTAGATCATCAAACAGTAACATTCACAGCCTTAAACTCGTGGGCAAAAGAAAAACTTTAATTCATGTTTGTGAACCTTCGAGCTGCATTGGAACTTTTTTTGATGTGTGACAAATTCTAATTAGATCTGCCCATTAATAAATAACGTCTTCTCTTTCACATGTCACCTAAAGGGTTTTCCATTGAGTGTTTCAAAAACATGATTAATAAATGTGAGATGCTTTATCTTCAAACCAGCTATTTTTTGAATAAAGATCCTGCTAGGCACATGCTGAGTGAGTCTGGCTATTGATTTATCAAGGGAAGCTCCTTATATGCTTAACTTGGTAAACACTTCAGACAGATGAAAGTCTTCCCACGTCAGCACAACCCTATGAAAAAGTTTCCTAACTGCAGCTGTCACTCAGAGCCGTCCCTTAAAGACCTAAAGGAGTCACATGACGCATGTTTTATCCTTATAGTCCCTGGGAGTAATAAACTTTTTTTTTTTATGTGGAAAAAAGATGGAAACTTGAGCCCACAGGATAAAAACTTGTAGATCCAGTGTAAAAACTTGTGGTTACAAATAATTTCTTATAACATTAATTTTTTATGCTCACATCTTCTCACCAAAATCTAGCAATAAATCTAGCTTGTTAGCAAAAGCTAACAAATCCATTCACAAAAATGGTATAAAATGGGATTTTCTTTCTTTTTTTCTCTTAATTATACTATTATGAACGCACATTAAGTTTAATTGCACAACATAAGCAACAGGCACAAAATACAGACATACAATACAATTAGTGTGCAGAATAAACTATCTTATGAGCTCATAAAAAAAAGAAATACCCTGATTACAGTGAAATAAAAATATAAAATATTATGATGAAATGCAGCACAGGCTTTTGTTTTGGCATTCTACCTTAGACCTTAGGATTTATAATAAAATAACTGGCATGTTTCTTTTCTTCTCAGATGATTCATAATTCAGTTTCATACCACTGAAAACCCAAAAGTTCAGACATGAGTTTCCTGTTTTTTTCCTCCCTCCCTCAAAGGTCATACAGAGCAGCAGACTCGAGATTCAGTTTGTCAAATGAATCTTCCTTTTTTTTTTTTTAAACTAGACATCTCCAGTACCTGCACAGAGCTTCATGATCAAACATCTAATAATCATATATAACATGCACAGTTGGGGATAATTGGAAAAGCAAGGGTACAATATATTGGAAAGAAAGCATGAGAATATCCACTGCATGGAGTCTGAAAGAGGCACAGAGCTGTTACAATAACTTTCGATTTTTCATTTATCAAAGCAGCGTGTGCGTTTTTCAAAGACAAACCTTTTCATAGCATTTTAAGCTTATTAAATGCTTTTTCCATGGCTTAAAAAAGGCACTGTATTCACATTATTTAATGAAAAGAACATTAGTCTGACCAATGCAACTATCCAATTGCATTAAAGCTGGTATGTCCAAAGTCTGGACCGTGGGTCGAATGCGGATCGCGTTAATATTTCCTATGCCCCTCAGGCTCCTTTCATAAAATCAATAATATGTTCCTACCATCATTTTCTAAAAACTGTAAGATTTCTTGATAGTGGTGCAAAAAATGACAAATTGAGAGTAATTTTGGTAAAATGTAAAGTCCCATTAGCTTTCCCTCATCTCTCTCTCTGCATTGTATGGCAATGACCCGGTATTTTACGACTGCACGCCTGCAATCCTGACTGAGCAGTGATTTTTTGCACCCCACCAGGATTTGCGTGTTAAGGGGGCGTTTTTGTAACTTGGGGGGCGGTATTCAAGGGTGTGTTTGTCACTTGGGGGTGGCAACCTTTCTGGTTGATATGATTGGCCAAAATTTGCTAGTCAAATATGGCGAGGCAGTGGGGCGGGACTTTCATTTTTCAGAGCAGGGGGGGGCTAACAGGCAGCTCTTGAGCTGCATGCGGCTCTCTGCCTTTTATCATATTTTCTATATACAGTACTTTCACCACCATCCTCCAAAGAGGACCCAGAAGAGAACAGCATGAGAATGCTACGGAGAGAGGTGAGGACGTGAAAAAAGACCCTTTGTGCAGATAGTGCATGATGCGGAACAACTATGAAAACCCTGCAAATGCAAAGAGACACGATTATGAAGCACAGTTTAAACTGCAAGCTATCAGCTACGCGGAGGAACACGGGAATAGAGCAGCTGCAGTTCAGTCCCTTGGCAGCCGGCTCACTGCTCTTTCTGCATTCACTGCTTGAAGCGAACAATTCTGATTAAAAGGCAAAAAAATGATATTTTTTCAGTAGAAATCCATTTGTAGTTCACTCTCTATGTTAATACAAAAGGACTGAGATACTTGCTGACACATTTGAACGTTTATGGGTTTTAAGAGTTTTTGGGGCCGGAAATCCGAATCTGTGAAGATCTTTCTAACTTTATCGAACCTCAGCTGGCAGAGAATTTAAAACAATGAATCTATGGTTCGCAAGTGAGGACGCTGCCAAACCCACTCCGACAACACAAGCAGACGCAGCAGCAGCTGAGTTTCCGCGTAAACAAGGTGAGGTTGCCTTTGTTGGAAGATCGGCTCAGTGAAAAACTGTCCATCCTCCGCTTCTTGTACTGGGAGGCAGCACCGGGCGAGTTACACCAGACTTTTGGAGTGTAGAACTGAAGATGGGGCTGACGCGTCTGCTTGCACTGTTCTTCAGAGTCGCACGGCAACGAGACGGATGCTTGGATGCTGATTGATGACTGAAAAAATAAATCACAACCAACTCAGTTTTGCGCTCGCTGGCTTTTTAAAACACACACTAGCATGAATGTTTTACGGGTATGTGTTAATGTTAAATACAGAAAAAAACACCCATAACTGAAATGGTGCCGTTTAATCCAGTGCTGTTGTATTGTAAGGAGAGGAGTGTGTTAAGGGAAATAATGTGGCTTTAATTGTGTGTTTGTGTGTGTATGTCTGGCAGGTCAGTCTGTGGTGTAGCTCTTAAAATTTCGTCTCTTTGTGTCAAACTTGTTCGCCACCCTGTTTGTGTTAGAGGCTTTAATAGAAAAAAATAGCAGATGTTACCTGGATTAAAACGTTAACCAATGACCCAAGACCAAGGTGGGAAAGTGCAGCGGGTTTTTGTGTGCTGGAAGTTTATCTCATGTGAAATCACTGCATTTGTTACCGTTTTAATCCACGTTACAGCCGCTGTTTCTTTTCTATTAAAGCCCTAAAAAGAAAGTCCCGCCCCGCTGCTTCGCCGGACTTGACATGCCAATTGCAGCCAATCAGATCAACCAGAAAGGTTTCCGCCCCCAAGAGACAAAAACGCCCCCTTAACACTGCGCGCAAATCCTGGTGAGGGCGCAAAAGCGAAGTGACCGCGTGGGATCACGGTTCAGTTAGGATTGCAGGCGTACAGTTGTAAAATACGGAGTGCTTGGGTAGAATTGCGCCTGCGTGGTTGTAAGGTTCACTCACTCAATTCCTGAATATGCCCGTTCAGTTGTCTTTACGCCCTTTCACTTTATGGCAGTGATGAAACGCCATACATTGTACCATTCCCTGTGGGAGCGGTGAGCTGAAGAAACAGCTGCACTCGGGAACCATTTGGTGGCTTAACCCCCCAATCCAACCCATCGACGATAAGGCTGTGTCCAAATTCCCACCCTAATCCCTAACTACTAAAACCCCATGTCGTACGGCACTATTTAGTTCTGTGGATTTTCAAACAATTCGGACACCCATGCTTACTACTTTTCTCTTTTGGGTGTAGTTCACATGGCGCTTGACAAGAAAACAAAGTGGCGCATTACCGCCACCACCTGGTCTGGAGGCGAACTACTTTTATTTAACGTGGATTATGACACCTATTTTCCAAAGTAAAAACCTAATAAATATGAACATTTTACGAAGACTATTTAGGAATCTGCTGTGTTTTGATGATGGAAAACACTGTCCACTGTGAGTGACAGTGTCCACAGGAAAGCGGACCGCATCCTCCAGCTGATGAGCAGGGTCATCCGGCTTCTCAGCGGGAATGAACTACCATAAGCTGCCTCTGGTTTTTTAGCAGCTCGCTGGGTCTTCCACTTTCCAAAAGGTCGTGGGAGCATTGATGGCTGCCACATAATAAAGGCCCTAAAAGAAAATGCAGCTTGTCATTTTAACAGGAAGCTTTTTATCCCATTCAAATGCAGGCTGTATGTAAATGGTAAATGGCGTATACTTATATAGCGCCTTTCTTCCTACAAGGACAAAGCGCTTTACAGTCACAGACCCATTCACCCAGTCACACACACATTCACACACACATTCACACACTGGTGGCGGCTCCGCTGCCAAACACAGGCGCCTGCCTACCACCAGAGGCAAGGTGGGGTTCAGTGTCTTGCCCAACGATACTTCGACTCATGGGCGTTCAAGGCGGGAATCGAACCTGCAATCTTACGATCATGGGTCGACCGCCCTACCGCTGCACCACAGCTGCCCATATGTGACTCTAATGCCAAATTTCTTTTTGTTGGGAATCCAGGATCAGTCCATGATTCACTGATTCTGCGTAACAGCCCAATTTACGTAAATCAAACATAACCACCTTAAGGATCCTTGTAGGTGATGGTGGGTATCTCTGCATTGCACATCCCATCACACTGCTGATCCTCTACGGGAATCCCTGAGGAATGTGGTTGAGGCCCCTTACAACCAGCATCACGCCATGGCACGCTCTGTGGTGAAGAGAGCATTTGGCATGATGAAGACGAGGAGGAGAGCAATATTTCTGGGGAAGTAAAACCAATCTTTGCATTGAAAATCTTTGCCTGCAGCGCTGTCCTGCTCAATCTGTGCATCAGTGAAGGGGACTGCTTGGAGCCACAGATGTTGAGCCACAGCAGGACGACACCAGGAACCAGCAGGACGACACCAGGAACCAGCAGGACGACACCAGGAACCAGCAGGACTACACCAGGAACCAGCAGGACGACACCAGGAACCAACAGGAAGACACCAGGAACCAGTAGGACCACACCAGGAACCAGCAGGACCACACCAGGAACCAGCAGGACGACACAAGAACCAGCAGGGCGACACTAGGAACCAGTAGGACGACACCAGGAACCAGTAGGACGACACCAGGAACCAGTAGGACCACACCAGGAACCAGCAGGACGACACCAGGAACCAGCAGGACGACACCAGGAACCAGCAGGACGACACCAGGAACCAGTAGGACCACGCCAGGAACCAGTAGGACCACACCAGGAACCAGTAGGACCACACCAGGAACCAGCAGGACGACACCAGGAACCAGCAGGACGACACTAGGAACCAGCAGGACGACACCAGGAACCAGCAGGACAACACAAGAACCAGCAGGGCAACACTAGGAACCAGTAGGACGACACTAGGAACCAGCAGGACGACACCAGGAACCAGTAGGACGACACCAGGAACCAGTAGGACGACACCAGGAACCAGCAGGACGACACCAGGAACCAGCAGGACGACACTAGGAACCAGTAGGACGACACCAGGAACCAGTAGGACCACACCAGGAACCAGCAGCAATAAAATACTCATTAAATAGGTCATTTGCATTTAGTGTTATTTAAGTAGTTCAAATAGTGTTGATGATGAAATCCTCTGTTCTTTGAATCTCTGTTCATTTTAGCTGGATGACCCTGCTGGAACACAGTTAAGGTATTTATCAAAGTGCTCCATTGTCTGAATTTGTTTTGAGCTTGTTTTTGGCAGGTACACACTTTGTATTAGCTTTGTAGTTACAGACGTCCGTCTTGTCCACCCAGGCTGGAAAGCAAAAAGCAATAAGACCTTTTGATACCCAGCAAGATTCATTCCTCATGTACCTCAGAGTCTTCCTTAACTCCAATCTTCTTGATCTAAAAAGACCATGTTTCAGAATTTCTTTTGCTGAAGACTACGGTGGCCCTGAAGGGCAAATCACACCAACAAATCCCACAATGCATAAACATGCTAAAGATCACAACAACAATTAAAAAAGAGTTATAATATGTAAAGTTGATTTTGCATGATATAGACCAGAGGTGGGCACTGAGGGCCGCAGTCCTGCATGTTTTCCAGCATACCCTGCTCTGGCATGTTCTGATTGGCTGGACACACTTGAACCAGGTAATCAGCCATGAGTAGGGCAAGATTATTGGCTGGACACATCTGAACCAGGTAATCAGCCATGAGTAGGGCAAGAGTATCTGGAAATCATGCAGACACACCGGCCCTCGAGGCCTGGAATTGCCTACCCCTGATATAGACCCTTTAACATTTCATTTTGATTTCCGGAAATTTTTTTGTTTTCTTAAATGTTTCATTTTTATTTTGTCGTATTTTTTTTAGAATTGTTCAGAATCTTGAATTTGGTTTTGTTTTTTAAGATGTAATGTTGTTCTTGTTTTTTTAATTATTTGTTTTGCTTTTTTTATTGTTGTTGTGGTCTTTAATGCGCTTTTGTGTTTGTGTGCACCTCAGGGCCACCGAAGACAGATAACATGATTGGAACAGTCCACAAACAAGGCATTTTACAGTGTGTAGAACATTGTGATGCACAACCAAGCTCTAAAACAAATGTGCATGTCGGTGCATTTAGAGCATGGTATTTTCAGATGTGAATTCCCATAAAGCTCCTCTCATGGAGTAAATAGAGAATTTGTATTTTGTATGATTGTTATGAGGATGGTACAGATTTCATTGGGGGAGATGGTTCCTCCAATGAATCCAAATTAAGAATAACCACCATATGTTGTTGCCACCTCAGGTCCACATTTGACAGATGTGGATATTTATTTGTGTGCTTGCGCAGCAGCAACATTGTAGCATTCCTGTTATACTAAATTGGTTTCCGAATTCTCTGTTGTATTAGGAAAGACGGCTTTGCTCCACAAACTCCACAGAGAGCAGAGTACTTATGCTACCTACCCACTGGGCTTTAGATATGATCCACGGCTTTGGAACAATCTGATGGACAATGGTCCTTGAGAAAACGTGGAGCTCATAAATTTGCACACAATCGACACGTCTGCACCTCACAAGCAGAGGGGTGCGATTTGATAGTTTAGTGAGTCCAAGTTGCTTCATTGTGGCTATAGGGATATTATCATAGGTTATGTCTGTGGTGTTCAGTGTCAGGCCTGCCTACACACAGTCGCTGTCTCATACTACCCTGATGAGATTGCTCGCAGAGGGATTTCATCTGCTGCTGCTGTGTTTTGATGTGATTGTCTTGTAATCCGGGAAATGAGGGCGGACAGATGTCTTTAGGTCTGCGTATAGAAAAAACTAAACTGTAGAATTGTTTGAAATGCCTATTTGTCAGGATGTACTCAGTGAATTAAACGAGGTTGTGACTGGAGTAAATGATTTGATGCAGTGTGCCGTGCTCTCGTTTGTCTATATTACTAAATTCTGCTCCACACTGCATCTCATTAAGTCTTCATATCGTTGTTAAATGGTCTAGGAATTCATAGATAAATAACTTCTTTGTCATTTTGCCAATGTTTTTGACCATAAATATACTGTTCAAGCTGTGAGCTTGACATACAGTAGCTCCCAATGGTGCATTGAAAAGACACCAATTTAATAAGAAAATGCCAACGAACAATCAAATTCTTGACTAAAAAACTTACTGGCATCTTTTTTTCTTGTTTGCCTTCAGAACTGTCTCCTTTCGTCATTACACAAACTGTATAGGGTGTTGGAAAAAATCCAGAGATTTACATTCCAACTGAAGTGATCACAGCATATAATTACTATAGATTTATTGAATTTGTTGTTGACACAAAGTGTCACCAAAAAAAAGAAATCCCGTACCACTACACCACCACCCCCAGGTTGAATTGTGGAAACGAGACAGAATGGATTCAAGCTTTCGTGTTTGCTTGCATATTGCTGTGACCTGAAATGCTGCAGCTGGGACTGAATGTTATCAATACATGTCCTCAATCTTCTTTGGTCTCAATTTGGTCATCCTGGGCTAAATGTAGTCTGTTCTTAGCAGACTGGGTTGGCATCTTGTCTGCTTAGCGATGATTTAAGCATTTGCCACAACTGCATTTACGGGTGGGTTTGGGCTGTCTGCAGGTATAAAAAAGGTGCAAACCTGAACGGGGCACGCAGGTGGCCTACCCAAAAGATCAAGGTTGTAGACGACTGAACACGTGGAGAACACAGAGTCAAAAATGTTCATCCGCATTTTTTTCTAAAAGCATTTTGCAAGTGATGATTCAAAACATAAGGGTCAGTAAGGGTGAAGAAGGTGAGGCAGAAGTTGGGGGTACAAATTTTGGGCTTTTTCAACCCTTTCAAATCCTGGTATTGCACAGGGAGCCCATTAGTGCTGTTGACGTAATAAGTGCGAGCTCCTTGCGTACCCGTTGCTTGCCTCTTGGATGTAGCCTGATTATCAGAAATTAGGAAATTAGACACTCAAAGTGTAGTTTGTTTGTGCATCTTAAAGGCACTTACACTTGCGCACCCGGTACGCGCAACATTTGCACACGGTCAATAGGGAGCCAGTACTCGCACCGTGCTAATGACTAGAGTGTGGTGTAAGGGCATGATCTGACAGCATTACCTGTACAAGATAAGTGCAAGAAACTTAAATTAGCCTTACAAATACTTCAAGATTAACTTACTATACATACGACAATCATACATTTTGTACAAGCTTCAAGGGAACTGCAGGACTCACCTCCCCCTACAATGCGGCTACACCTCTCTTCAACCCTCCACAGGCCTGGACAGCTTTAAATCCAGCAGCACCCGTACGAGTGCATATGTCTAATGCTATATTCACACTAAACGCTAAATGCACTAAGCATAAATTCTTTAATGCATGTTTAGCTCATGGTGTTCACAGTGGGCAAGCAGGGAGGGGCTTCCTCTTTTTATTTTACTACTGTTTACTAGCGCGAGTCCACCACCTACAGTTGGAAGAGGCTTGCTGTAAAATGTCAAAGCAGTGAAAAACACCTGAATCTTGTTCCAGGTTTTTCCTTTAACAGCTTTATTCCGATATTTGAAAGACTTGGTGTCATAGGATTCCAGCCGGGCACAAACTGCAATTAATAATTTCTCCTCCATGATCAATTTCAGAGATCTTCTGATTTAACTTTCAAAACCTGTTCAATATGTAGAGCCGGAAAACAAACTTAAAAACATGAGTAGTCATGCATGAACGCAAGAGTTTTGAACGTGGAAGCTGCCGAGGCATTGCAGAGAGCGGTGTGAACATAGCTTAAGGCTAAGGTTGCAATAGTCTGAATACCTCGTATAAAAACAAGTAGGTATTTGCTACACGTCTCTTTTTTAGAGTGTCATCTGCAACTAATTTTTACCATCTGACATTGCAAAAACATTTTGGTCACGCAACAGCTGCTTAGTGGAAGAATTCTCTCTTTCTGTGCATGTGCTCTCTGTAAAATCTCCATATGGCTGTCTATATAAAGAAATCACAGTAGATCAGTGCCTTTTTAGAGAGGAACAAACCAAGCAATCTACCATCAACAACTGTAAACTACACTTAAAGTTACTTAAATCTTCTTTCCGGGCTGAAAAGCAATTTCAGTGATCATAAATAGTGTATGATGGTAGATGCCAGATGAACTGAGATTTGCAAAGAAGGGAAGTTCTGCATAAGAGCTAGCTCTTTGGATGAAATTGCCTTGTTTGATGCCAGGGGGTCAAAGGAGAATAGTGGTACTGGTTAACGATTCCCACAAACAGAGTCTGTAGAAAAGGAGCACGCACATGTCCAAAAAAAGAACAAGCTGAGAGACTCTCCTTCCTGCAAAGATAGCGGCTATATGTGCTCACAAGAATTGGATGATAATGCCATCAGAGGATGGTCAGATGAGTCTGGAATTGTGCTGCAGCATTCAGCTGTCAGGGTCAGAATCTGGTGTTAACAGAAGGATGGGGCTATCAAGCTGGAGATCAAAGATTCTGATTGCCTATAATGGTGTAGGGGGTCTGGGAGCTCAAATATTCTACTAGACAGTTGGGTTTTTTTGCTCTATCATTCAGCTCCTGTCTGTCAAGTCAAGGTTGCTACTTGCTGTATGATGCAAGTATCTTCTAAATGTGCTGACATGTCTGTGTCAGTCCATGATTTATTAAGCATTAAAAGAAAAATACAATCACAAAAATTTGCTGTTCACATTGATCATTACAGACTTCATGCCTTTCTGATGTTTTGTGCAGAGACAAGGTTAATCGGTTCAAAGGAATCAGAACGCTAAAACTAAATGAATAAATAACAGACTTGATCTATGATTTTACCTACCAAATCTAATTATCTGAGGGAACCTAGTTATTTTTTTCTTATAGTCTACGCCCAATACATAAGTAAGAGCTTCTCTAAATGTAGGACTGCAGTTGCTCTCTGACTGTAGCAGTATTTTCAAAGGCTCCTATCATTTTTCTTAAAGGTATGCAGCATTCTAATGAAACTCAGATTTGCATAATTGTGTGCTGAATATTAAATAAAATATTGTAAATATTTTTTTAATGCCTGTTTATATAATAGATCTGCGTGTAGATGTTAGGTTTGGAGTTGCTGGACCCAAAAAGGCAGACAGGGGCTTAGTTTGATTTAGTGAATTTTATTGTGGGATGAAAAAGGGGTTGGGCGTTGGATCTTTGGCGTTGGTCTTGGTTCTTTGGGGTTTTGTTCTTTGGGGGTGGATTGAGAGTTTCTCGTGGCTTTTGTTCTGGAGGCTTTGGTTCTGGTGGCTTTGGTTCTGGTGGCTTTGGTTCGGGTGTCTTGGGTGTGGGCGTTGGCTTTGGCTTTGGGCGTCGGCTTTGGCTTGGCTTTGGCTTGGATCAGTGAGTCCTTCATTAAAGCAGACAAACCGACAAAGGCTGGAGGGCGAGATGGACTAAAATCGGTTCACTGATTGGATGCTGAACAGGTGAGTGAGACCGGATCCTCAAGCAGGTGTGCAGGGACGACCCCGATGCCTGACAGTAGAGTCCTATCAAATATCTAAAAACAGGTCCTATTTTATAAGCACATTACGCACATCTATCTTTGCAAAAGTTTGGATGTTGTTTGTTTTTGTGGGTGAAACGCAGACAAGCTGTCGAGGCTCACTCTAGTTTGACGTCAGGAAATGGGCGGCACCCACAAGAAGAGAAAGGCGGAGCCTCAGAGATCAAGTTGTCTTTCGGGTAGAAAATAAGCTTAGAAAATAACTCATATTTCATGAGTTATTTCGTTCTTTTGTGTGCCAAAGCTGATATATTATCACATTCTTCTTTCTTACTGCGCCTTTGAGTGAAAACTTCCGCTCAACAACTCACTAAAATTTGCATGCACCTCGTACCCAGCAAAAATACATTTTTGTCATAGTGAACAACCCCCCCTTAAAAATGATGACATTAAACCGGAGAAATAATGAATGGGTCCAAAATGCCAAATGAGGCTCATAGAAATAAGTCACGATTCACTAACGGTACCAAAACACACGAATTTGTGCATCTCTGACCAGGGTGGCAGAGGCAGATGGGAAGAGTCAGTGAGGGCGTGTCAGGATGGGGTCACAGGGCAGGGGCAGGTAGCGTCTGCAGGCCATACAACCCCGCTTGCAGCTTTAATAATTCAATTATTTTTATCCATTGCCAGACAATTTTACACAACCAAAAGAAAGTCTGTTGTCCAGGGATTATTGGGTAATAAAAATAATTTGTTAAATTACCAAAAGGATTAAAAATAACATAATTCATTATATTTGATTTTACAAAGAGCTCATGTATAAAACGAAGTGCTTGAATGTGGAATGATGGCTGAGAATAGGCTTAACAATGCTTTGTGGATGGAGAAAACTGCTTTGACGTCTATCGCTCCTGGGCTTAGCGGACCCCCTGTGGTGGTCGGATAAAAGCAGAATCACAATGGAACTGACAAGATGGTGGGGTGCAGATCCAGAGAATGAACTGAAGTGAGGGCAGGTTGGTGCTTATGAAGATTTGACAGTCAGAGAAATGTCTGAAATGGGATCCTGCTCCTGAACCTCAAAAGGTCTGAAAAGAAGCTGTAGGGAATATGAATTCAAATCACAAAAATGTGAGACAAGCGGAAATCTGTGTTTCAAAGCATTAACGTTATTTACCTTATGTCTGAAAAGGGAGTTAGGCTTTTTTTTTGTACAAGAACCAAAAATTGAAGGCAAACACTTCATTAGAAAAATTGTTCTTCTTTTTATGGCAATTAAAATTCTTTAAAAATTTTTATCACTTAATGTGAAGTGTTGCAAGTTGGCTGCACAAATATTCAAAATATTTGTAATCAACTGAGATGATGCTTTTATTCTGCAAACAAGTCTGATCACTTCAGTAAAGAGGAACCTTGCAAATAGAGGTTTTAAAAGGATATAAAGTGAGGACTTGCATGTAATGAGCTATTTATTAGCTGCTCGGCTCCATGCTTGAACAATAGTGTGGATGTCAGGCATAAATTTGAGTTTCAGTTTGAACTTGACAAAATATTTAAGTCATGCGGCTTTGATCCGTAAGTGTTCATCACGATGTGCACGAGTTTCTGCTTTTAACATTGCAGCACGTCTCAGGGTTCTTTGCAAAACACTGCCTTCTCACATGTCTAGTGTTAACATTTATGCCACAGTAACTTTAACAAGCCAGATGTGTGTGTTCATGGTCCATGGTAGCATCTCTTTGCAGCTTCTTTATTCCCGTAGAAATGAATGGATGCTCTTGCAAAAATGCATTGGTGTGTTTTGAGCAGAGTCAGACTGTCGAGCGGGTTTGCAGGCTTTCCTCTGAGAGGGGGTTCTGTTGCAGCAGATTGTAAATGGAAGATGACAGGCCTGTGCATACATCACGCTTGCAGGTCCATAGGTATTTTACTGGATGTACTGAGGTGCATAAAAGACAATCCGTCCAAGGCTGCTGGCAGCAAATATCTATCAACTCTTCAATCCTTCTGTCCATCCATGTATCAGTCTATCTATTACAGATTCAATGATACATTTTCTTCACGATTTACAGGTTAAACCTTAATTTTTGGGTTCTGTTTTGGTTTGATAGATACATTTATGTATTACAAAACAACAACAGAAAACATATTCATATATTCTTTTTCATTTGTTAATAAGCATAAAACAAAAGAAGAAAAACCTCAGTTGACTGATCCTAAATTGACAGTCACAAAATGCCAAAATACCACCGTGGCTTCCGAAATGCCAGTTTTTCTGAAAAATCGTGGGGCGGCAATTATTATTCTATTTTTTTTTTAAGAAAAGGTCAAATTAAAAAGCAACTGGACGATTTATTGACATTGGCCAGTGGTCGCCTGGGGACATTTGGAGGTCATGTGGCGGAAGTCTGGTGGCAGGAAGGCAGCAGCGCTATTTTTTGACGGATAGGAGGGTCTCCAAGATCCCCCAAATTGCCTAATAATTGGCAGATTTCAGACTGCCCCCCTTCAACCACCCCCCTGCCCAACTGCCCTCCGATTTCTCACAATCGGAGGGGAACAGTGCGGGAACTCGACGAGGGCTGTTGACTTGGCCACCGTAGACTGTTAACCTGCGATTTCTGAGGCTGGTGACTCGGATGAATTTATCCTCCGCAGCAGAGGTGACTCTTGGTCTTCCTTTCCTGGGGCGGTCCAGATGTGAGCCAGTTTCTTTGTAGCGCTTGATGGTTTCTGTGACTGCACTTGGGGACACTTTCAAAGTTTTCCCAATTTTTCGGACTGACTGACCTTCATTTCTTAAAGTAATGATGGCCACTCGTTTTTCTGTACTTAGCTGCTTTTTTCTTGCCATAATACAAATTCTAACAGTCTATTCAGTAGGACTATCAGCTGTGTATCCACCTGACTTCTGCACAACACAACTGATGTTCCCAACCCCATTTATAAGGCAAGAAATCACACTTGTTAAACCTGACAGGGCACACCTGTGAAGTGAAAAACATTTCAGGTGACTGACTCTTGAAGCTCATCAAGAGAATGCCAAGAGTGTGCAAAGCAGTAATCAAATGAAAAGGTGGTTACTTTGAAGAACCTACAATATGACATATTTTCAGTTGTTTCACACTTTTTTGTTATGTATATAATATTGATGCCTTCAGTGTGAATCTACAATTTTCATAGTCATGAAAATAAAGAATATACACATATATATATATTTATATATCACCTGAATATATCATAATTAATACATTTTGCTCATTCATTCAATGACTGAATGAATGAATACATTTTGTCTGTTTATCCAGCTCTGACTCATTTGTAAATGCCACCATGACCAACTGAATAATGAAGCAAGTTTTTCGCACAATGATATAGTGCTATAAGACTTGAGGCCTGTCAAACACCAGGAGTAAAGACACGCTCATCTGCATGGAGAGGCTGTGTCAACACGACTCTGAAGCAATCAGTTACATTGCTTTAAAAATCTCTGGGAGCAATAAACTGTAACCATCAATCAAGAGGACTTTCTTTTTCACAGCAGAGTCTTACACGTTGTTATTGATGGAAAAAATTGTTGCACATCTGTGAAGCAAGTTTACTCTTTTCTTGTTTTACCTTCCTTTTGTGTTTCTAAGAATCAGGAGTTAACATTAACTTGTGTTTTTGCAAAACATTTCAACTTCCTAAAATGGATCCAGGACCTCCCGGGCCAAAACTTCAACCAGTGTGACTTAGAGATAAACACCTGGTACTGAACAGTGCAGGTGAAGTTTTCTACATTCTTTGAATTTCTTCAAGATAATCAAGTATAAATTCAATATGTGTACAAACAAACAAGTAAACAAGAATTACTAGCAATTTATACATTTTTTAGCTTTAAAATAGTCCAAAGGTAACATTATTAGAACATTCTACCACACTGTTTGGTGACATGTCTTTGCTAAATTCAAAGTGTTACTCACTCCAGTTCTCATATTCAATCAATGGTTAAAACAAATGAAGAAATACAAAAGCAACCAGAAAAGGCTGGAAATCTGTTCAAATAGACAACGAGGGAAAGATGACACCAGATTCGGCTGTGCATGAGACTGTTGAACCAGCATCTTCCCTTTTTCCGGCTGTCTAAATCCAATCTGAACTACCGATGGTCGTTGGCCTGAGCTGAAATTTTAAAACCCAGTAGCCTAAAGCCCAGTCCCACCAAATCCATTTTACACGCACACTGCAGTGCTGTTTGAGCATGGCCTGGACAATCCATCTGAAAGTGCCTCATGGGGCACCTTTCAGTGCTCCTTGGCCTACTTTTGAGATCCCATCATGGCCACCAATCTCTGCAGTTTAAAATAAAATTAACCTCTTAAGACCTCAGATCTTGCTTGATGTGGCTATTATATTTCTCTTTGACAAGTCCCCAGCTAAGCACAATTAACTACTGTGGTGATATAGCCAAGAATGGGGTAATCCGTCAAATAACAGGTAATGATCAGTGTGAATAGGCTTCCTGTAGACTTCAACCTCGTCTCTAATGATCACTGCACAGTCTAGAAAGGCTAGGCTGTTCTCCTTTGCGTCTTCTGATGATTTCTGAATGCCTCCACTTCCTGGATTTTGATCTTGACCCAAGTGTCGTCCACTTATCTGAAGCAGAGACTTGGAGTAGTACCTGGGAACGAGTCCAGGGCTTTCCTCTCGACTTCTTCCATGTACAAGTTGGCCACAATGGGCGAGATAGACGAGCCCATAGCACAGCCGTGCCTCTGCCTGTAGAATATGTGCAGTTGAGGCACACTTCCAGCAGTTCGCAGATGTGGTCTGGTATCAAATTGGTTCTTTCTTGTAGCTTAGAGTCCTGTGGTAATCTCTTCCTCACTGCAATCACTGCCTATGTGGTGGGAATGAAGGTAAAGAGGGAAGTTACATCATAAGACACAATAGTCTTGTCAGAATCCAGCTGGAGATGTTTGACTTTGTTCGTAAAATCTTGTGAATTCCTGACATGATGCTCTGTGTTTCCAACCAGAGGGGCCAGGATAGTCGCCAGGTGTTTGGCCATGTTGTAAGTGATGAAGTCGGTGCTGCTGACAATGGGTCTCAGTGGTATTCCTTCCTTATGGATTTTTGGGAGGCCATAGATGCAGGGAATAGTATTACCCAGGTACAGTCTATAATAGAGTGGCTTGTCGATGAGTTGAGCTCTCTCCAGCCTTTGTAGGCAGCTTATGACCTTCTTCTTGTAGCCACTGGTTGGGTCTCTTCTCAGTGCTTCATATTAGGGAGGGTAGCTACTGTCGCCCCAACCCCAGCTGAGGACAAAGGACTCCTAACGACCCGAAACCATGTAGTCTAAGTAGACAATACTATCCAGTTTCAGGTCTGACGCCTCCCCCATGTGCACACATAAACCAGCTCTTTTAACGGCTATTTCAGAATTAACAAAGCCTTTTGGATAAGAGGTGAAACGTCTTCAACTTTAAAAACCAAGTCCAGATGACAACCTTTAAAGCTACTACTATGATGGAGTCAACCTGGATGAATGAGAGTCTTCATAGACTGATTACAACGATTTTATCCGAAGTGCTTTCAAGCTACAGAGCAAAGGAATAACTCTCAAATTCCAAGACTGAAGCGTTACACATACTGAGTAAAAGAAAAATACTGTTGTGCCTGCTTTTTCATTTTCAAACCGAAGCTGCATTTTTTTACCCAAAATTAAAACAAGCAATCCGCCAAACGGCTTTTTCATTTTCTTCCTCAACACCGCTTATGCTGTCGCTTAATTAAAATAATAATGAAAATGGTATTTGACATTTCATTTTCAAAAAGTTCTCTGGTGTGTAGCAAAATTCATTTAGAAATGTCTAATTTGACAATTAAAATGGATTAACAGAAATGCTTAATTTTCAAAATGAAGCTGCATTTGTTGACTCAAAATTAAAATGAAAAAGCAATCCTTAAAAATGCTTTTCCTTTTCTACTTCAACACCGCGTGCTGATTAGCTGTATACCTTGTCGATCAATCTCCCCCATGCTGTGTCTCTTGCACAGAATACTTTCAGCTCACCAGATTTACGTAAACATTAAATCGCAACCATATCTTTGCTTTCATTTTATGATACTGGACTTATTTTTCTAAGAAGGTTTGAACTTTGAGAGTTTAGACAAAAGAAAGCAGTGTGTAATGCTCATGTCTGTATGAAAAAAGACTATAGATTGTGTAGGGACAGGCTTTACAGCCATTAAACATCTAGAATCCTACTGCCCGGATATCACCTATTGTGGGTAATTTATGGAACGTATCTTCCATGATAAATGAGAGAACACTGTAACCACTGTTTACCATGCCATGCCAACTGGCAGTTTCCATAATTCATTACAATATGTATAAAATGAAGTAAAACAGCCTGAAACACCACTGCTGCAAACTTTAAAACCTGGGGTCAGAGAGCAGATTTTGTACATCTGAACGAGATGGGGAAAAGAGGGTCAAGGAGACAGGAACTCACAGCAGCCCTCTGGCCCCTCCTAATTATTTTAAATGTCACGTCCATGTCCATTTTTAAAATATAAAAAAAAAAAAAGAAAAGTCCTACAGCGATGCCAGATATGGAGGCTGTTTGTTTTTGCACATTTAGTATACCAGAAGTAATCATAGTCTGGACTGATGGGGGTAGGATGGGCAGTCATGCGGTTTATCTGTTTAAAAGCTTGGATGTGTTTATCACTCAACTTTTATCATTAGCTTTTTTACGCACGACATGTCAAAGATTAGCTGTTAGATGGGGTCGCTCTTGTGGTGCAAAAGACAGTTTGTCCTATGATGGATTTATTTATAGCAACCTGCTAACAGCAAACAACATTTTCTGAACCATAGTAACAGATTATTCAGTTAATTTTAATTGCATTTAGTTCAAGTTTTACGCACAAATTGTTCCGCAGCAGTCAAGAAGACGTGTCAAGAATTATCTACAGAAGACGCTGGACATGGTTTGGACATGTACTCAGGAGTAAAGAAAACAGGATCATAAAGACAAGACACTGGACACCAGATGGAAAAAGAAAAAGTGGACGGCCGAAGATCACCTGAAGCCGAACAGGTGATAGAATTTGGACACACCTGGGGAACCATCTACACCTTGGCCCGTGACTTTCAGAAAAGGAAAGATTTCATTGATGGCCTAAGCATCTCAAGGCGTTAAGGGCAGTAAGAAGAAGAAGAACCCAGGGGTGCAGCTAAGGGGAGTAAGGCCCCCCCAAAAAAGCCCCTTATTTCCCCCCAATTTTTTATTCAATATTAGTATAATTATTGACAAAGATTAAAAAATCATCATTACAAGCTTCTTTCAGCATTGCAAAAAAAAACAAAAATCTATATTTTTAAATAAAATATTTAGCTCCTCAAATTACGTAATTTTATACGCATTTTTGAGCTCTGCCACTGACAACACCAAAGGTCTTTGCAATTTACTTCTTAACTGTTTAGCTTTGCATACAAACTTTGTTTTCAGCCCTTGTTTACACACTGGTTTTGATGCAAAAAATGATTTGGTTAATGAATAATATTTTTAGACATAAAAATTATCTATATAGATAAAAAATTGTAAGAAAACAAAATAAAACAGAAGTGAACAGACCAATATGCTTCATGAAAAAATAAATAATTTCATGACATGCTTATGTCTCACCTACTTCACCCTTACTAACTGTAACGTGCTGTTTAATCAGTACGACCTGCCACCCGCAGCATGCCCATAGTAAAATGTGCATGAACATTTTCCCCTCCACGGGCTCATTCAGTGGTCTAGTGCGGGTCACTTGCGTGCCCTGTACAGGTTTGCCCATTTTTCACCTGTAGGCAGCCTATATCCACCCATAAAGGCAGTTGTCACTATGATATTACTCACCCCGCATCACCCATACGTTTCAACCCCGGTATAGGTGTATGTGGCTAAGGATTAAACTACGTATTCATTTTTTTTATGGTTTAGTACCTTAATGACGGTATAACTAAAGGTTAACAGATACAGGTGTCGAGGACTAACCCTGAGCTTTACTCAAATATGTCAGGCCCTAAAGAAGACTGCGAAGACATGAAACTTTTTGAAAGTCTATTGCTGTTTAAAAAAGAAAAAAAATCATTTTAGAACAACTTTTTTTTCTTCAGAGTGCTGCTGTGATTCTCTGTACACCTTAAATAGAATAAGACAGTTCCTGATAATGGTCGTTTCTGATCTCAGAGAATAAACTGATATAATCAGTCCAACAGGGGGGTTGCATGCGGCCACTCTCAAAAAGTCTTTTTTAAACTCTCCTTGAAAGAAATTGTTGAATCCCCCTCTAATTTAAAGCATAGAAATGCCTGTGTCAAAACAAAAGCTTTTCTTTGCAGTTGCCACTAAAGTAAGCCTCTGCATTCACCACAGCATCCCAGCCTGTCAAGGTCAGCATCATCTGTGCATGTGGGGTGTTTCCTGCCAGACCAGCTGAATGGGATTAGTCACGTGCAGAGTCAATGACAATTACCACCGTTAGGTTAGAAAAACTCTTTGTAATGGCTCACAGCACTCATAATTTCTAATTTACTGCTCTGATTAAAAAAAATTCTCAGTTGATGTTTTGTCTCTAAAGAAACTGGTATCTAAAGGCCGTGTCACACAGCCACTGCGTAAATTTTGCGCATATTGCACGGATGAAAATTGGTCAATACGTGAATAGATGTGAAAACAGTGAGAAAAGTTGTGTTCTTAACGTGAAATTTTCACAGATGTATCACGAATGAACCACGTTAAAACCACGGAAAAAGTACAAATAAACCACACAAAGAACACGTAAATCAATGTAGAGCATGATTTACGTGTGATTATTGTGCTGTTATATGCAAGTCACTAGGGATTTGTGCGTCAAGTAAGTAATTTCAATGTGACATGTGCGCTGTATGCGAAAAGGTATTATCAGTGGTACATGGGGGGGAAAGGTTCATTAGAGATACGTGGAACGGTCATGGAAAACAACAAACTTGCATCTTAGAAAATTCACGCACAATTGCATACGATTTACATAATAATTGCATATACGCTACGTAAAATACGCATAAACTGTGTCATTCTCAACAACCAAAAGTTTGAACACGTTAAACCGAATTACGTTAAAGAGTCGTCGGCTGAATCCATCGATGGACATCTGCGCACATTAACAAATGACGATCGCAAGAAACACTCATGCACTACGTAAATCAGGTGTGCGCAAAATGTGACGTGGCTGTGTGACATGCTCTTAACAAAAAGGACAAACAATATCTTCCTAAAAGCTCGCTGGTGGAATATAAAAAAAAAACAGGATGAGACAGCTATAATGCTCTCATTAACAAAACAGAAAAGAATGGAAAAACAACGGAATCCTAAAACTCACAATTCAAACAACCAGTTTCCAATAGCTCTCCAAGGAACCACATTGCAAAACACATTTTGAGGGTATTCTTTAGCCATTTCTGTGTAATTTGAATTGTTTTTTAGATGTATGCAATCCCTAGGAATAATGGGTAACTGGAGTTAGGGAGCATTGAAGGGAGCAAACAGAAAATAACTCAGTTTGCAAAGAACTTTTAAGATTTGGGTTGCAAATTCTTGTTGTTAATTCATGGGATTCAGGGGACACCTCACTAGAGAATAAACAATTACGACAATGGCTGTTGTTTCTATTATATAAAATATGAATTCTTATTGAAGGTCCAGTTCTTCAAAACATGAAGAATATTATTATTAATAATACATTTGTTAAAGTCTGGTTGTTGTGATAACACAAGGGCACAAGTACCTGCTGAGTTCTGTTATATGCATCCCTGTTTATTGTAGACCGGTGGAAAAAGCAGCCTGTGTTGTTATAAAAGTAATATAAATTATTAAAGTTCAATTTCCTATGTCTCATGACTGATAATTTACCTGTCGGCTGTCTGAACAGCCACCACAACAGATGCGTGTGTTATTACTTTGAAAAGTGGTTTGTTATTTCACAGTGAGCTGGATTTAGAGTTTCACTTAGTTTTCATAAGAAACATATGGTCACACAGATCCCCCAAAGCATTGTACGATTCTGGCACACAATCATTTAAGGCTTTTCTGAGTTTAGTTGGGTCATATATGTCATATGTATGAATACAGTAAGACAAAAATGTAATTTGTAGTCATAAATTGTGAATGTTGTCTTTCTCTGACTTTTGCACTGCAACTGCTATTTTGGTCCATCCTTCTCAAGATCTGGAATGTTTCGGAGCTATTGCTGGGCAACACGGACTTTCAACTCTCTTCTCAGAGTCCAGAGACTGGCTTGACCAATCAGAACCTTGTAATGCTTTTTGTGTACCCACTCCTTTTTTTACCCTGGCAATGTGTTTGGGGTCCAGGGAGGTTTTATCCTCAATGCTCTGGAGGTCTCACCATGAATGGCCTCCCTGCAGAAATGCAGCCCCAAGCATGTTTTCACCCCCATGCTCCATATTAGGTATGATGTTCTTGGGTGGCATTTATACCAAAGAGTTCCCTTTTGGTTTCATCTGATCACAGGACCTTCTCCCAATCCTCTAGATCAGAGGTGGGCACTGAGGGCCGCATTCCTGCATGTTTTCCAGCATACCCTGCTCTGGCATGTTCTAATTGGCTGGACACACCTGAACCAGGTAATCAGCCATGAGTAGGGCAAGATTATTGGCTGGACACACCTGAACCAGGTAATCAGCCATGAGTAGGGCAAGACTATCTGGAAATCATGCAGACACACCGGCCCTCGAGGCCTGGAATTGCCCACCCCTGCTCTAGATAATGCAGATGGGCCTGGGCATGTGCTGTTTTAAGCAGGGGGATCTTTAGAAAACTCCAGGATTTTAATCCATGAGGACATTGTGTGTTACTATAGTAACCTTTGTTAATGTGGTCCCAGCTCTCTTTAGGTCATTGACCAGTTCCCCCCATGTAGTTCTGTCATAAACATCACCGTTCAAGATTCTTTGTTGCCCACCAGGTGAGATCTTGCATGGAGCTCCAGTTGGAGGGATAATGTCAGTGATCTTGTATTTCTTCCATTTTCTAATAACTACTCCAGCATTTTATCTCTTCTCATGAAGCTGCTTGTTTATTATAGATTGGTTCATACCAGTCTGGTTCAGGTCAACAATCTTGTCTCGGGTGTCCTTCGACGGCTCTTTGGCACATGATCATGAAGGTGAGACTGCAGTCTGACTGCTTAAGAGTGTGAACTGGTGTCAGTTAACCAGTTCAAACAGATGACATTAATACAGGTAATGACTAGAGGGTAGAAGAGCTTCTTAAGAAGAATTAGCAGATCTAGCTTGTTTTTAGGCGCTAAATACGTATTTACCGCACCATTCTTTAAAAATCATAGATAGGACTTCCTGGATTCTATTTCTACATCCTGTGTCTCACAGTTGAAGTGATGAACATTCTAGACCTCTCATCTTTTTTAAGTGGGACAACTTCCACAACTGGTGATGAACAAATACTTTTTTGCCTAACTGTAAATGAGTGAATATTGGACATGCTATGAAATGTAGAACCATGCCGTTTCGTTTTTAGATTGGATGCACTGATCAGCTGCATGATGGGCAATTTTCTATGTTTGAATGGGAGGCTGATCTTTGCTGGCAAATAGAATCACGCTGAACGTTATAAAATGTCATTCTAAAGTTGAAATAGTGCTTCTTGAACAGCTCATTTCTATGCTCTCCCTGTTACTCCTGTAACTACGGCAGATCGGCTGTGTGAGGAAGACAAACAGATGGAGAAAAGAAGCGGGCAACAGATGGGAGAGAGAAGGAAAAAGACAGCAGCAACTTTGCAACAAATGGGCTATAAACCAAGCACATAAAGACTAACACAGTTTCATGTGTTTAAAATGTGGGACTTGTCCTGTTTGTCGTTCATCCACACTGTTAAAATAATTTTACCAAACTTCTCTTCAGAAGCAGGAAGTTCCCACCTACAGCTTTTAACAATAATGTTGTCCCAGAGATGCCAAACACAATTTATCTGCTGCTTCACTGATCAGATTTTCCTTAAAGTCCCACTCCGATCATCTGTTGATTTATTTTAAAAGCGTTCCCAGTGTATTATTTTATCTTTCAGACAAGATTTAAAAAACAGTTGTTTTCTTGGAAATAGTTTATACTGAGCAGAAATAGCTGATCGGAAATTAACCTCTGAGTTGTGGGTGGGACAGTTGGGTAAGTCCGGCCCTTTTTCCCATCAACCATTTGTTTACACGCTCTCCCTCTAGCTTACAGTCCCTCACATCCTCAACCTAACTTTACTGATGCAACGGAAATGGCGAGCAATATTGAAGCTATTCCGCCGTACATTTGGGAGCCAAATACCAGCTCAGACAATGAAAACAAAGACGTACTTGGATCTAGTCAGTTCTCCCACTTAAAAAGATGAGAGAGACCTGTTATTTTTTATCATACAGTAGTTATACCTTAAAATAAAAAAAAAGAAATACAGAAAATCGCGTTGTCTGACTTTTAAAAATGTATTTGCAAAGTGTGCTGGAAAATAAGTATTTGATTACCTAGAAACAAGCAGGATTACTGGCTCTCACAGACCTGTAGCTTCTTGTGTAAAAGGATCCTCTTTCCTTCACTCGTCACCTGTATTAATGGCACGTGTTTGAACTGGTTATCTATATAAAAGACACCTGTCCACAACCTCAAATAGTCCCACTCCAAACTCCACTATGGCCAACACCAAAGAGCTGTCTAAGGATGCCAGACACCAAAATGTTGACCTGCACCAGGCTAGGAAGACTGAATCTGTAATAGGTACACAGCTTGGTGTAAAGAAATCAACTGTGGGAGCAATTATTAGGAAATGGAAGACAAACAAGTCCCCCGATAATCTCCCTCCATCTGAGGCAAGATCTCACCCAGTGGGGTCAAAATGATCACACCAACGGTGAGCAAAAATCCTAAAACCACACGGGGGGATCTAGTGAATGACCTGCAGAGAGCCGGGACCAAAGTAAAAAAGGCTACCATCAGTACCACACTACACCGCCAGGGACTCAAATCCTGCAGTGCCAGACATATCTCCATGCTAAAGCCAGTGCATGTATCAGTACCCATCTACACTTTGCTGGAGAACATTTGGATGATCCGGAAGAGGATTGGGAGAATGTCCTATGGTCAGATGAAACCAAAACAGAACTTTTTGGTAAGAAATCTACTCGTCGTGTTTAGAGGAGAAAGAATGCTGAGTAGCACCCAAAGAACACCATACCTACTACTTTCAACAAAGGGACCAGGATGACTGATCCGTGTGAAGGAAAGAATGAATGGGGCCATGCATCGTCATATTTTTTAGTGAAAACCTCCATCCATCAGCAAGAAAGGTGATTGAAAATGAAACATGGCTGCCTTTTTCAGCATGACAACGATCCCAAACACACTGCCCGAGAAATGAAGGAGTGGCTTCGTAAGAAACATTTCATTGAAAATCTTTGGAGGGAGTTGTGTTGCTCAGCAACAGCCTCAAAACATCACTGCTCTAGAGGAGATCTGCATGGAGGAATGGGCCAAAATACCAGAAAAGTTTGTGAATACCTTGTGAAGACTTACAGAAAACCTTTGACTGTTATCATTGCCAACAAAGGGTAGATAACAAGGTATTGAGCTGAACTTTTGTCATTGACCAAATTCTTATTTTCCACCATAATTTACAAATAATTTCTTTAAAAATCAGACAATGTGATTTTCTGGATTGATTTCTACAAATATTGTCTCTCATATTTGAGATAATGATGAAATTCACAGGCCTTTCTTTCTAATCTTTTTAAGTGGTAGAACTTGCATAATTGATGACTGACTAAATACTTTTTTGCCTCACTGTAATTTATTCTATCCATGGTTGGAAAGAACAGGGTTTTCTAACTTTTGGCTGATGTTATAGTTTAACGCTGTAACAAAGTGTGGTCACCTTTTAACCTTCTCCTGTCAAGCGGCAGAGTAAATAGGTAGAAAGTTAGAGACTATTGTGTTTGACAGTTGTTTTTTGTTACAACAGAGGTTTTGTTGTGTTTGGGCAACATATATGAACACTTTTTCTGTTTGCGGCCACATCCAGATGAGCATTGATTTGTTTGTGTGAGTGTGTTTTCACTGAAATGTACACTCATGGTAAGAAATGCAGAAGAGAGTAACAGTGGCCCTGAAGTCCCGATTACTCAAAAACATATTAAAGATTCTAAATTAAAGTAAAGTAAAATTAAATTAAATTAAACAACAATAAAAAACAACAACAACATCACATATTAGAATTTAAAATAAACATTTCAGAAACCATAACACAATCCCAATAAAATAAGACTAAATATAAATGAGAAATTCACTCAGTTATTTCTGCAGCTTCATGCAAGACACATACATAAAGCAACAAGACAGGTTAGCAAATCTCGCTCCGACTCAATAAAAAAGCGATTTTAAACTCATCTGCAGTTTTATGCCCAGGAGGAACAGCAACAGTTGCATGGTTCACAATATTAGAAGTAAGCTCCAGTGCCACAGCTTCATGTACAAGTGCTTTAGAGGCTTAACTATGACTGGAGGCTTCTTGGGAAGATTTTTTCAGGTGTCTAAAGTTGATGCTATAAAGTAAATGGAGCACTCATCTATGAGGGAAAAATAAACTCAACAATATTCTGACTCCATTACCTACAGTACAGACCAAGAGTTTGGACACACCTTCTCATTCAAATGATTGGGAAGGTGTGTTCAAACTTTTGGTCTGTACTCTACATGTTAAGAAGATCCCCTCAGCTAAGCTATTTGACCTTTTAACATACAGTAACCCAGTACTGCACTTCATTTGTCTAAAAAAAAAAGGTAAAAAAGAAACCACTTTTATAAAGAAACAAAACCATGAATTTAATTCCATAGGAAATAGTTACGTCATAGTAAGCCACCCATGCCCTCGTCCACACGTGCAAAACAATTATTGTTAAAGACAGGCTTTTGACTTCTTAATTGAAATATTTTGTCCGGTGCTGCTATGCTGCATTTTCTCATGCAAAGCTGCTGGTAGCCTGTTTCCCCTTAATCTGCTTTTCTGGAAATGTAAAATGCTGAGTGGCAGCCTGAAGAGGAAAAGGACAGGCCACAGTCTGCACAACAATTCATGCTTCAGTGCATTTTGATGGGAAGCCTCTGTTTTGACTATGTTACTAAAAGACACAGACTTGACTCTGTACACTAGTGTATCTAATACTTTGCTGTGGCTCATTGATTTTCAAATTTGTCTAGCAAAAAATTATTTTCAAGTAAAACTAAAACATGTCAGTTTGTCTAAAGGAAAACATTGTAAAAAAACATTTAAATGTTTTACTCCCTAAGGACTGTAAGTCAGGGAGTCATGTTTACCTCAAAGACTGAGAATTACTTGATTAAGATTTTTTTTAAATGTAACTGAAGAAGATTTTATTTACCAAATTGGTTAATAATCACTCACTTGTTAGACTTTGTTCTGCATTTCTCATTATTATGGCTACATTTCTGTTGAAAAGTTTTTTTTAGACCCATTCAGATAAAAAACGTGTTTTTGGTGGTTTTAACATGTTCTTGTGGTATTTTTGTAATGATGGCAGACATAATTTAAGAAAATCAAGCTTAAATTTGCCTTTCTCATTTATTTATTTTCCCAAATTGTTGTGAATCAGTAGCAGATAAATACATTGTCATTCGAACAAGGGTGTGTTAGTAACAGAAAATACGTTGTGCAGGCCTCCTGCTTCTTGCTAGGAGCTCTCAGCAATGAGGAGGGGAAGGGGGGGGGGGGGGCTTGCTTTGTGTCAACGCTACACAACTCAGAGGTCAATTTCTAAAAAAAACTACAGCCGCTGAAATTGAACCACTTTTCACTATGTAGATCCTTGAAGTCATGTATCAAATTGTGCTTCTATTCAAAGTTTGAGCCAAATTCCAAATTACCCGACCAGGAATGAAAATAAGTCTGATCATGCAGTGGAGGGAGTTTCACAAACTGGAACACACACACACACCCACACCTTGTAATCAGCATCAATCTCTTTCACAACCAAGAATAAAACAGGAGTATGTATAAACACTAAAACAGCTTGAGTAATCCAGGAATGGAAGCAAAAATAAACTTCAATTCTAGATATGTGAGTCAGTGAGTGTGAGTGCGGAGGAAATAAAAAAAACATGATTATGTATCACACACATTGGTTTTAGAACACATGTGTTCTTGTTTCTGCTAATGGGAGGAAAACTGGTGTTTTCTTGAGCATTCTCCATAAATAAAATAAAAAGAAACAGGTCCTGGTGTTTTTGATTAAATGTTTAAACGTTTCAAATGTGAAACAGAAAGCTTTAAAGTCTTCTATTTTACTACACTTCTAACCTTCATTCAAGCTAGCCTTTATTTGACCAGTGAACACTTCAAACACAGATACAGGTTTTGGGAAAAAAAGGTCCTTTGAACTGATCAAACTAAGTTTGATCATTGCACTGATGTCGAAACATCCCTGCAGCTTCCTCTGTTCCAATACTGAAGCATGGTGGGGTACGTAAAATGGTATGAGTTTCCAAAACTGTTAAAGGCTCAGGGTGACTTAATTAGAGGCTACAGATTATAAAAAAATGCAAACTGCTCCTTTCCTGCAAAAAAAAAAACAAACAAAAATGAGCAAAATTCAAATTTGAATTACAGAATGTAATGTGATGCATTTAAAGATAAATTTAAAGAAAATCATGTTTTGGGTGTTTTCAACATGTCATGGCATTTTTCTTATGATGGATGATGTAAATTACGAAAATGAAGCTTAAAATTGCATTTCAGAGTATTTCTTTATTCAAATCGTTACTGATCAGGAGCAGACGACAAAAATGCCGTTTGAAAATAAAGCTTCCTTGTGGCGTAGAAAACTGACTGGATGGACCACAAGCAGGGAGCTCTGCTCCATTCTGATGCATCCATCTGTAGACGGCTAGATGCATTCAGGTCTTTGTTTTCCTCGTCTGATCTGGCATCTGGCTCAAAACTGTAGCTGGATAGCTCCAATGTTGCTCGCCATTGTTGTTGCACCGCTAATGTTAGGTTGGGGGTGTGAGAGGCTGTAATCTAGCGGGAGAGAGTGTGTGAACAGGAAGCTCTGAGCAACGGGGAGGAGAAGGGGGTGTAGTTGCTCTGTGCCAACGGTCCACCCCTCAAATCAGAGGCGAATTTCGAATGAACTACTGCTGCACTGCAGTAGAAAACGTTAAGATAACCAGGAATGCTTTTAAATGAGCTCAAAAGATGATTTGAGTGGTTCCTTAAAGTAATTTTGAGTGTAATCTCAAAGTTTGAAGATGGTTGACCTTTATTTTGATTTGTTTTTGATGATGTTGTCTTGGTTCTTGTCATCATGTTTCTCCATCACAGTCACATCAGATTCAGCTGTTCTAACTTAAGTCTAAGTGTCTCATTTTCGGTTCATGGTTTGTCACACTTTTCATTTCTCTCTCGTCTCAGTTTTCTCATGTTCAAGATTGTTTATTCAAATTTTTAAGTTCCTACCATAAAGCATTGGTCTCCTACACATTAAATCCCACTCTAAAAGGGATGACTCAAAAATAATCCATGCCAGCCAGCACACTGCCCCACGTCTCTACAAGGCCTGCTCACCCAGCAAACAACGGCGAGGAGGAGGAACAAACCATCATCAGTGTGACTTTAAGTTCACAGTGCATTCAAGTTTGTGGCCCAAGGCAACTTCAGGTAGATCCTGCTCCAAGATCTGTCTGGTCAGAGTTTATCAATGAGGTCGACGTGAAAAAGTAGCCAATTGTATACAATTCTGGACGACCACAGTAATCGATCACTAGTCAGTTGTTCCCGTGCAGATTGAAAACGGGTGCTTTAAAACATCTGGACGCAAAGAAGAAGGTTTCCAGATTGATTCTCTTGATGGAAAATGGTCCTGTCACTTCCGGGTGTCATTGAGTCCAACTATATACTGAATGACCGCTGAGAAATGCAGCCCGCTGTCTGTCACTCAATGAATATCCTGACCGGAAGATTAGTTTCATCGGTTACAAAGTACAGCAAATATGTGATGAATTCCAAATCTAGTTTGAAAATTCCTAGCCAAATGAGGTGAAAGATTAAAAACAAACCCCTCATTACAATTTGCTCCTTCTCAGTAGACTAAGGGATGTCACTGAATTTCTCTAAATCAGTTAGAAATGAAACATATTAGAGAAGGTACCACAGTTCATGTGATATTAATGTTGTGCACTGTAAAAAAGGAAAAAAAAGAATTTTGTTGACATTTTACTTTATGAGGCCACTTGATATTCAAGCAAGATAATGAACTATACAGTGAGCAAACCTCCTTGAAGGACACCCATAGTATGTCAGAATCCAGGAATGAACCCTTTATAAATCAGACTTTGTTGTGTAGACCAGTGTTTCTCAACCTTTTTTGAGCCACGGCACACTTTAACCTAGACAAAAATCCCGCGGAACACAAGCATCCAAAAAAAAAAAAAAAAGCAGAAATTCATGGTCTGTATTGATGGACAGCCCCCCCCCCCCGCCCGCAATCTCACGTGCATTTTTGTGACAATTGTGGCCGGAAAAGCAGGAAGTTGCGGCTGTGTTTTTTCTAAGAGATGAAATGAAAGTTAAATTAGAAAATTTAGAAACTGTTTGTTGTGGTTTCAAGACGTTTCACAAGGACAACTCATTGTGCGCTGGGACACTGGCCCTTTAAGCCAATGCATCATGGGAGATGTAGTGTGAAAACTGCCGAAAACTTGCAGAAAGACTAGCGTCTCTGAGCTTCATTGTATTATTCACTTGTTCCACGGTCTGACACCGGACTCTGTGGAAAGCTACACCGCTAAAGACGAGCTTTAGCTGGTATTTTTGTTAGAACTGAGCCACTTTATCAGCAGAATTAAGAACAAGAAAGTGAAGACTTTAAGCACTTCTGATTGGTCAGACTGATGACACGTGATTAAGCCTTCAAGAATGATTGGCGGAGACAGTTAAAGGGACGGGACTTTTCCGCAAACTGTCATAGCTGCAGGTAAATCGCGGTACAGTCATTCTTATCAAAACGTCTTTAATAGAATTAAATAAACACAAAGAAATAGTAATTTTAAGATCTTTTATATTCCTAACTACTCAGTGTTTTATCAGGGCCTATTTGGATGAACAAAAAGCTGATTTCCTGGAGATGAAAAATGTTTTTAGATCAGTTAATGAGGGCAATTTCCCACGGCACACTTGACCATCTCCCACGGCACACTAGTGTGCCGCGGCACACTGGTTGAAAAACACTGGTGTAGACCCATGGAGCACCTTGAAGATCTCCCATTTAGTTTAAATAAACTTCAGCAAGATTTTATTTAAGAAAATGCCAAGAAAACTTAGCAGAGACTTGAATCCACTGTGGCGACTGTTTTAGTGTTCAGAATGCAAATCTTTGTCTCATTTCTAAAGCAGAGCTTTCATAAAGAAGAATACCTGGGGGACTACAGACACTTGTGGTTATGGTTCTTTCTAGGAAAAAACACAAACATTTGTTTGATGTTGAACAGAAATCAAATAATTCAGGGCTTAAAGAACCACTGAGATGAAAATGATGTTTTTGGTCTTTTTAACATGTTCCTGTAGAATTTTTCTGATGGTGGAGGACAAATATATAGAAAATTAAGCTTAAAATTGCATTTCGGAGTATTTCTTTATTCAAATTGTTGTGAATCAGGAGCAGACAAAATGTCGTCGGAAAAACCAGCTGTGATGTAGCTACAATGGGCGGCCCACAAGCTCCCTGCTCCGCTCCATTCTGATGCGTCCACTTGCAGAGAAGTAGATTCACGAGCGTCTTTGTTTTTTTCTTATCCAAGCTGGCGCCTGGGTCCAAACTGGATGGCTCCTATATTGTTAGCCATTTGTAATGCACAAGTGATTTGGGGTTTGGGAGGCTGTAAGCTAGCGGGAGAGAGTGTGAACAAAGGGATGATGGGAACGGCCTTTGCACAGATCTTCACATTTAAATTTCAAACATGTTTGAAACCCACCAGCCTCCAAAAGCCAACAGGAGCACAGAGAATTTCACCTCATTTGCCTTGATGCACAGAATGTAAAAGCGTTGTCGGGAATCCTACATTGTTTTCTTGAAAGTGTGTGGGCGTGAAGCCATTTTTCTCAGAGGCCCACGTTTAAACTCTTGTATTTGTCTGTCGCTGTTGTTTGGCTTTGAAACGTACTGAGTAATTACATTTTTACATTTACATTTCGAGTTCAGTCGGCTCATCCACAAACACAAGCCTGCAGAACAAGAGGATGACTCTCATCCTGTTCACGCTCTTCTGGATTGTTTAGTCTTTCCAAATGCAAAATCCCCCTGTTGCTGATACAATAATTACATTTCCTATTAGCTGTATTAAGAATGTCATAATGTCACCATGTTACTGCATTGTGACATGGGGACTGCCATGTGAGTCAACTTTGTCCTAGGGGGGATAGAATCATGTTTACCCAAGGACAGTTGTTAAAAGCATGATTTTTAATTTTATGCTCAGTGTTAAAGCATGCACGGCGTTTATCTCCCTCGGCGTTATTTCTGCTTTTTCAGTGCAGCAGGCTCCAGTGGAGTGCGAGGGACCTAATAACACAGCTGTCTGAGGTAAAATCAAAGTCCATGATCTGCTCCACAACTCCCCCAACATATTCTGCTGAACTCCTGTAACCACGTAATTAGATGTGCATATTGTTGCCTGGTTACCAATCACTTTTACTTCAACCCAAGGCTTTTAAACCAACTCAGAATTTTTTCTTTTTTCCTTTTATTCTTAAAATTTTGCCCTGATGGCTGTAGAAAGTATTAATTAATTTGATTGTTTTTTTTTCTTTGTTGTTTCTACTCTATGTGTGTATTATACTGCTACATTCTCTATAGTGGAAAAAGTGTCTTTTGCTCAATAAAATTTAGGTATTTTTATACAAATGTGCTTGAATCAAACTTGTTTAACCCCATGACGCCTGATATATAATTTGCAGCTGAAAACCCCCCCAACAAAATTAATTTATGGTTTTGCTTTCAAGTATACGTTTTAACGTTTTAAAAACAAGATTGGGAGTTACAGGTGTTTAACGTGGCTAAAGCTTTAACGTGAAGCGTCTTACAATCAAGTTCTCCAATTACCGTGAATGCTTCACAAAAAGACGTATCTCTGACTCTATTGTCTCTCTTAATGCGCCTAATCGTTCGTTGCGCCTTATATATGACATACACTATATTACCAAAAGTATTGGCTCACCTGCCTTGACTCGCATATGAACTCAAGTGCCCTCCCATTCCTAACCCATAGAGTTTAATATGATGTTGGTCAACTTTTTGCAGCTCTTAAACCTTCAATTCTTCTGTGAAAGCTCTCCACAAGGCTGAGGAGTGTTTATAGGAATTTTGGACCATTCTACAAAAGCGCATTGATGGACTGGATTTTTTTGCACACGTGACATTCAATGACAGTTCCCCGCTGGAATTCATGGAAGTCCTAAGAGCGGCCCAGTCTTTCACAAAAGTTTGTGAGAACAGTCTTTCATGCCTAAGAGCTTGTTTTTATCCACCTGTGGCCAGGCCAAGTGATAATAAGGACACCTGATTCTAATCATTTGGATGGGTGAGCGAATACTTTTGTATATAGCGTGTAAGTTAAAAAATTGGCCTTTCATTGACAGTTTGCCTTTTATTCCAATGCGCCCTATAATGCAGTGTGTATGGAATTAAAATTAATTGTTGCATACAATTTTTTTAACGATCACAAATAGTTGAACTACAGTGATTTTACTGTTTATTTAAGCAGAATAAAACTTTTTTTTTTTTTTTACAATCTTAGCTCTCTAAACATAAATTAACATTTTTATTTTACCATTAATTTGGATGAAGAAATCTAAATTGCTAAACAGCCAGCAGGAAATTGTTGTTTAACAAGATTTATCTAAAAAATGATAAAACAGAGCAATGCCAAAACAAGATCTGGGGGTATATGTGGGTGTGGATGTGTGTTTCCCTTCTAAGTCCTACCAAGCAAAGTGCCCTAAATAATTTGACAGTCTTTTGGACATCTTTTCTTAATTCATGTGCTCACATGGCAGCCTGAGTATGCACCACAGCCATCCACTTTTCCTGCAGTTTTATCTCATATTTTTACAGAATCAAAGACAGAAAAGTACAACTTTTGATAACATCATTTACATAATTAACAGAAGGTAATTTTAGCATGTTTTGGTTCATGTTTTCAAGTTACGGCCTAAGCCTTGACTTTTATTTTTTTTCATTGGTGAAAGCCCTGGACTTCAAAGCTGCTCTCATCCCCAGCGTGCTGCAGTATATTTCTTTGGTTGTGTGCAGATATGAATATGTTAAAATGTTTGCTTATGTCAGGCTCAGATATATTTTGAGGTCAGAAATGACAAGAAGGTAATTTTCTTTATTGTGTCACAAAATAAACTACTTACTGACTCAGTGGGCTTAGCTGTTTTGAATCACCATAGCAAGACTGAACCAATCCAATAAAGTTGGAAGCTCTTCTTTACGTTTATATCTAAAAAGTAATTTTTGTTCAATTTTATTATTGTTAGGTTTTAATCTGAGCTACCACATTGCTCTTGGGACACTTTCTGACAGCACAGATACTTCAAGAAGGAGGACATTGCAATTCCTTGAGTAAAGACCTTCACTAAACACACACAGGCCCAACTGTGGGGTGCAGGTAGAATGTGCAAAAATGCATTGAAACCAAAGTTACCATCCTCTCATTTCATCAATCCACATATCTGTCTTCTCATATGAGATATTTGATAAACGTTATGTTGAATTCTCTTCCTGACACTACCCACTGCATTTACCGGGCTTGGGACAGGCATAAGTAGGACATTGGTTTGTGCCCCTTTGAGGCTGCATTAATCCTTTTTTTATGTGCGTCTATTTGTCCATCTGTCCGTCCATCCATCCTTCATTTTTTGTTTTTTTTGTCTTTTATTTGTTTGGGTTAATATTTATTTCTTTAGTTTATTTTGAATTTTGGGGGGGGGCAGACACATCATTTGGGGGTAGAGTTGCCCATGCCTTTGCCCCAGCCTTACACACACACACACACACAGACACACGCACACACGCACACACACACTCTCCTGTGTGTATGAGTTAAGAAAGTAAAAGCGTCTAATGATGACTGATGGGAAAAATGAGACATTATAGGCTTATTTTTTATTGATTCCCTTCAGCTCTGAAATGCTGAAAACATTTTCCGTCGGGAAACAATAATTACTTTCTCCAGAAAACAACTCCTCAGTAATGAATCCCAGAAAAACTCATGTGAGAGCAGAGCAGGTAATTCTCCTGAGTCTATTGTGAACCTGTTTCAGAACAATTTCAGCTTAAAGCCTTTCCTTTTTAAATTTTTTTGCATTGTTATTTTCCTCTTATTGGTATGTCGAATGCAGTATAATTATCAACACAACATTAAAGTAAGGAATGACAATCCACCCATTTTCAGTTTGTAGACAGCTTTAGCTGAGTTCTCCAGCAACTTATCCAAATCTTGAAGAGGAGGGCATTCCCGGGCCAGCCGACAGATTTAATCTTTCCACTCAATCCTTGGTCTGCCACATCTCTAGAGGTCATTCTGACACGAAGCCCAAGCCACCTCACAAGCTTTTGATGCTGCAGACCAGCAACTCTGCTCCGATCTGGTAAAAGCTACTTTAAGTGGGTCTTTTTAAGTCATCACATGGTGACACCAAGCAGCGCTAAAGCATGTGACAGAAACTATATTTGTGCATTTCAGATTGTCAAGTGAAAGGAACACGTTTCCCTGCTTTAAACAAACAGAAGCTTTCCTGCTTTGTTGGAGTTGTACATCACCTAAAGACAGACATGATATCCAAACTATTGATTTATGAACTTACAGTAGGAATTAACCCTTTAACCCTGTTACCGGCAACACCTAAATAACACAAGATCTTTGACATTCTGTACATTTTTTGACACAATTAATGTTAGTCACCTGACCATGACACAGAGAAAATGGACTTTTCTTATCGGTTATACAGCACTTTCTGCACGTTAAGTGTTACAAAGCCATTTTTCTCCTGGACAGTATCAGCCGATGTAAAGTGTTGCATATCAGCGCAAGGCTGCTTTTCTCTGCTTCAGAATTTGCTGGAATGACATCAATTGCTTCAACTCTTGAAGACCTATGGTAGTAGTGGAAACACTGGAGCTGAAGCTGTGGTGTGAAGTTTTTTAAGAAGCCACATCATGCTTTTTTTTTAAGGCGTTATCCCTTGTGCTATCCTAGGCACTTCAACATTGGGAGTTGGGTCATCTAGACCCACTAGACGGTGCGCTGAACCTTTTTTCTTCACTGATTTGTGATCTTCACTGGTGTCCATGGATTACATGAAATCTTTCCACCTTTATCCACCTTTGTCATGGTAGGAATAACACGTCAATGTAAGGGTGGGCTCATCTAAGATAGCACAAGGGTTACACAATAATCCCTGTATCCAACACATTCTCACTTAAAATTGTCATATATGGACGCATGGTAGGAACCCCCATCCACGTTTCTAACGCTTTAAGTGAGCCCAACTTGTCGTTTTTTGACGTGCTCCCTGCTCCGAGTAAATTACATTGGAAGAGTTTCAGAGATTCTGACTTCCGCCATAATAATAATACTAATAATAGTAATAATAATATCAATGATAATAATAAAAAGAAAGAAAAGAAAAAACAAAAAGTACTTTTCTTTTTTCCCATATAGCCTGAAAGCAGCATTAGATCCGTTGCTTTCACTTAAAATAGCCCACATTTCTGTCGGTATGTAAAACAGAAATTGAAGTAAAAAAATTTTTAGGGTTGAAAATGTCAATCAAACACCAGCGTGATGGGATCTTTTATTTTCAACACATTGAAAGACCACAATTTGGTCTCATCCAAAGTGTCAATATGTGACGTGTCGGGGGTTCCTACCATACGTCTACATTCCACGAGTTGGGGTGAGAATGTGTTACTGTATCCTGCACTTTACACATTTTTCTTCAGTTCATTTTCTTTTGATTTTCACTTTTGTTACATATCACAATCAAATTGACTGTGTTTCAAATCAGAAAAAGTTCTTACAGTTTGTCAGAGCTAGGCACCTTAGCACACTACAATTTCTTGAGAGTATCCTTATTGCTTCATTTAGCTTAATTCAATACCTAACTTTGTTTTGGCCCCTCAATGCCTTTTGAGGCAAATATGCATCAAACCCCTTCTGCTCCAAAATTGCTTCAAGGTAGCATCTACCAGAAAGCAAAAACATCAGTGATTTTTAAATTTCAGCACCAAGGGGTTAAGATTTTTTTTAAAGCTGAGACGTTTTTAACAATAAACAGCATCCACTGCTATCGGTTAATTCTGTGGTTTGGAAACAACGCTTTTGTCTATGCCGCTATTGATCCTGATAATTTAGCAAAATAGAAGGGATTTTTTTCCATCTACTGCACAGAAGCTGCAGTAAACAAGCTGTAATGCAGCGTGTGCTGCTGCAAACCTCTGTGCTGCATCTGTGCTGTGCTTGACCAAAGTGTGAAATCTTTCATCATTTTCATATTACCTCATCCAGGGTAATTTTCTGCAAGGAAACCCCAATGGCTGTTTTCTCACTCTTGCTGTGGCTCAGCTTTACCCTGATAAAATACACGCAGGCGATGAAAGGGAGAGATCCATTAAATACTCGACGTATCTTAATATGATCTCAACCTCCTGCAGTCTTGTTTTGTGCCTGTGGACTCATAAAACCAGTGACCCAGATGCCAACAGAGTTGTGAGGCCCATGTGATAACTGTGTGTGAATGACATGAGCACTCTTCCTCACAGAACAGCTTGTAGGGTGATGCTCTTGTTTTGTGTGCACGTGTACGGATACTGGGTGACCCAGGTGGAGGAGAGACATGGCTGAAGCTATGTATGCAGAGAGCAGCCTGGGTTGTGCGCAGGAACAACCTCTGCATGTGGAATGAGTCCCATGCCGGAAGAGGAGCAGAGAGCAGAGAGGGGGAGGAAGCATGGCTTCCCGGCACACCGGGTTTTGTGTTTGGGCTTGTTTGCACCTGTGAATTGTGCGTTTGTGTGAGTGTTATCTGGTAGATGAGGCTGTGTGCATGTGGGAAGATGGAGCTGTGAGACTGCTGCTGATTGGTTGTGCACCCTTAGTGGGGTGTGGCCAGAATATGAATGCATGCCTGCCTTATTTGGCTGCCAGGCTTTGGGGGACAGCGGCCGAGGAGGGATGGGGTGCAGTAGAATAAGTGTGTGGAGGGGAGAGCAGGGAAGCTTGTGAGGTTGGCAAGGAAAGAGGCGGGGAGGAGGGAGAGAAAGAAAAAGAGAGAAAGCCGGTGAAGAGCAAGAGGGAGGGAGCTAGAGGTAGCGAGGCTGGACTAGCGCTCAAACACTGCAGTCTTTCTTCTGCTTCTCTGAGGAACAGTCCTCCTTTCCCGCCGCCAGACTCACCTTCCTTCGCTCCTTCTTCTTTTCCTGGTTTGCACTGACTCTGATGGACATCTCGGTCTCCTATCCCACTTGAAGAAGAGGATAGATTGCTTTAGAGGAGGAGTGGGAGACCAGAAGAGGCAGCACCACACTTTGGCTCACTGATGAGTCTGGAAATTAATTATCTGCTGCTGCCACAGAGGAGGAGAGAACAGAAAGTGGACAGAGTTGAGGAATAAGAGTTGAAGAGGGGTGACTTGATGTGTGGAGGACAAGCTGAGTAACCTCTAGAGGCAAAGAGGACAAGTTAGCCAGGATGCGTGAAGCAAGAAGAAAATTAGACAAATCAGCATTTCCACACGGATACTGATACAACAGTTGCATCAAAAGTTTCATTCATCCTTTCAGCCTTCTCCCTTATCCTCTCATCCGTGACAGCATGCTCTCATCTCGCTGTCTATTTTAGTCCTCTAATTCTGCATGTCAGCAGAAGCACATCACCGGCCGCAGCCACATGCTGAACTCTCAGATGCACCTGCGACCACAGAGGTGCAGCATTCTCAGCGGACGTGTTTCTTGGAAGTTTATCATCTGGTGGCCAGGAGCTCTTATTTAGGAACTCCTGGTGAGACCGGGTAGGATCGTTTTTGTCGACGCTGAGCAACTGGAAAGATAGAGCTTTCTGATTGGATTGTAATGAGATGAAACTGCAAACCAGCTTATCTGAGGGAGCATGACACCTGTGTTTGAGGGATTACACAAAGGGAAGCAGGAATGGGAAGAAGAGTGTGTGTCTGGTGTCCTAAACCCACAGAAAATAATGACACTTTAGGAGCGGAGTCAGTAACTGAGACCAACTAACCAGAGGGGCATTATCACCAAAAGACGAGGGGTTGTAATAACTTTCGTAGACGAACTGAGATTGGAAGCATCATTGAATTTCCTCGGTGGAGTACGTCAAAAACTCTGAACCGACAGAGTGGCCATCCAAGACTTCCTGAAGTTGTTAAGCTCCCATAATGAGACGCTCAAGCACAGACGAGACTCCGTACCGACGCAGTCCATCTTTGGACAGCAAACCCGACACACCGCCCTTCACGTCTGGGTTTCACCGCTTCAGTGGCGAGTTTGAGTACAAGCGGCCGCCGTTTGCGTTCGGCTTCCACACCACAAAGGGGCCACAGAACTCCAAGGGGCGCTACAACCAGGGAAAGAAGTATGTGGTGTTTTACCTGGACCTCTCCTTCATATTCCTTCTAGAACTGCGACGCTGCAGGATGGCTGAGGGTTGCATGATGGCCCTGCGATATGGAATGGTCTTCTTCAATCTCCTCTTCTGGGTAAGTTCTATGCCTTTTTTATTGGTTATTTGGCTGGATGTGCTTATCTGTTGCTCAGTTGTATTCAGAGGGAGTTTTGCTGCATCTTCCTTTGAAATCAGAGATAATGGATGAGTTGGAAACAGAGATGTATTGCGGGTTAGAAGCCCACAATGTGGGTGGGTGAAGCTTTTTTGTTATCATCGCAGGCGTTGCAGTGTGGGTGTGCTCTGCATTGTTTTCTGTTTTAAGCTGTGGCATACTAAGACTCTGCATTGTGAGCAGACTCTAATCACAATGTTTGCTTCTGTGCTGTAGTTCACCTACCTCTGCTATATCCTCCAGCTCAACAGCCCTTCTCGCTCCATGAAAGACTCCATCCAAGTGATCTTATCTGTTTGCTGCTGGGATATTGGAGTCCCACAAGTCTGATAGCTCCACTTTCATGTCCAATGATCTTTAGTAGCTCTAATTTCCCTACCTTGCTGTCCTTTGCATCTATGGATGTATAGGTGTTTTTTTTTTGCCACATTCTTTGGCCAATTACTGTAGTTAAAATAAATTTGGACCCTCTGGTTACCCCTCTGGGATCACTTGAATTTGTCAGATGTCTCTTCCTATCAGTAACAGGATGAAATGAAGGCTTAAACTCTAAAATACAATCAGGCCTCCAAAATGCCGCCCCCCTCGAGGAATGAGCAACCTCTTCACCTGCACATCCTGTCAGCTAAACTGCTAATGTCTGTAAAGAGCTACAGTCTGCTCAACCGGACCAGTCAGGGCTGTGATGCTCCTCCAGGTATAAAGAAATGCCCTGTAATTTCAGACCTATGACGAAAAACAATACATCTGACCAAAAGTAGCTGTAAGGAAATGCCAAATGCTTCTTTTTATTTCAGACTTTGACACAGGTTTTTATCAAATGTGTTCATTTTAAAGCCTGTGAATTGAACTGCCGTTGATTGTCTGCATCACAAAAGAATGACCATGACCTTAAATCAGTTGAAACTTGGAAAAAAAAAAAAATTTTGTATGTAAAGAAACACTAATCATCAACAGTAATACTGTGTTTAGTCATCAGCTTTCACACTTTCTAATATTTTCAATGAACTTGTTTTATCTGTAAAGACTCTCATTCATTCCTGATGGTTCCATGCTAAAAAAAAGTTTAATCATATATGACCTTTTGCATCATGTTTGATACGTGCATTTCTGAGACCCCTCATCTCATTAGCATGATCGAAAAATCCATTGCATAGAACTAGGTCCATGCTTTCTGCCCTGTAGTTCACATTCATTCCACTAGGGGCAGTTGAAGGACTTTTCCAGCTCATTCTAAAAATGGCTGCTTCCATGAAATCTCAAAAAAACCTTTGGTGGGAAAGGTTTTGCTGATTTTTAAGATTTTATGGTGAGAGTAACGCTGCAATTATTATTCATTATTAAAATGAATTACTGTATTGAAATAATGAAAAATATGTTGATAATCAATTCTTCATAATAAAGTTACATCATGTTAAAAATTTGTGGATCAAATTTAAGACAGTGGTTAAATAAGGTGCTTTTTCTGAACACTCCTGTCAATTTTTATTACTTCTTAAACTAACGTTGTGAGTGAAAACTTACCAAGTAACCCAAAATATCAAAGCTGAAACTTAAAAAACAATCATCTTCTAAGCCATTGTGTCCCTTTTGGGGTCATCGGGTTGCTGGAGCCTATCCCAGCCACTCATGGGTAAAGGCAGGGGACACCCTGGACAGGTTGGCAGGGAGCCACAGGGCCACAATCACACACCCGTGCACACTTGGGGACAATTTAGAGTAACCAGTTAACCTATGAAGCATATTTTTGGAGGGTGGGAAGAAGCCGGAGTTCCCGGAGAAAACCCACGCATGCACTGGGAGAACATGCTGACTCCACACATATATGTTCTATTTCAGGTCCCCCAGCCTGGAGTTGAACTGGGGGCCTTCTTGCTACGAGGCAAGAGCGCTAACCACAGCACCAGCATGCAACTCTATACTTAAAAAAAAAAAATCATATTGCTCAATGTTTTTTTCTGTATATTTCATCAGGGGATTTGAAACACATCTTAATTCCCCCCAAACTTTGAATTTTTTGTCAATTCTTTGATGTCTTGATGTCAACTTAAAAACCTAAGTGCAGATGACTCTATTTAACACCTTTCCTGATGCTTTGAGTGAAATGTATGCATTTCTTTAGTAGCTAATTGGTGCAGATCGATGAAAAAGTAGTACTACTGTAATCAGATCACAAACACACCATCGTTTTCTCTGTGAATTCAGTTGTAGCGCTTCTCTGCAGTGGGAGAAACAGGGTTGAGCACAACTTTCATGAACAGTGTTGACATACATGGATTTTTTTTGTGCAATCCGCTGTTAGACAACCACCGCCGCCTGAGACTTCAGGCTTCTGCACAGTCCATGAAAAATTGATTCAGGGAATAAATTAATTCTTCATGTAGCTTTACTGGTGACTTCCCATAATCATTTAATGAGGAGTAGATTTTCTTTTTTATTAGAGCTCTTGTTTCATTACATTTATTTACTGATGTCAAAGTCTGTGGGGAGGACCAGGAACATGAATGCAGCTCAGAACCAGGATTCGGGAACCTGACCTTGGAAGGTTTGGCACCATTTATCAACGTTTATATATTTGCAGACAATAAAAAAAAAGGTACTGGAAGAATTTTGTTGCTAAAGGTTAAATTTTGGCTGACTGAGGTAAAGATTTTCAAACTCCACCAACTAAAACTCTCAGTATTTCATCTCATTGCAATAACACGTTATTTAAAAATGTGCATGCATTCTGTGGCCAAAACACCAAACAAATTTAAAGTCCCACCTCTCAGACAAAATCTGAGTCTGTGCATGTGCTGGATTGTGAAAATACTCAGAATGTGACACATCAAAGGCTGTGGTTGACAGCTGGCAGCAGCATAAAGCCTGACAAGAGAAAAGGATTCTTGCATGGAGCTGACACAACTAACCAGCTGCTGGCAGAAGTTGATTAATGTTAGTCCTGCCATGCAAGTGGATTGACACGACCCACTTGAAAAAAAAATATGACTCACATGAGCAAAAGAATTAAGCCGTCTTTGAAAGAGCGTCATATCTTTAGCAGAGGTTGGTAGAAGAGTTTTTTCAACTAGAAGACCTAAAAAGGGAAGCGTGGGTCTGTGGAGTTTATACCACGATAGCAACAAAAAGCAACAAATCAACCATCAAAAATAGCGAGCAATATTGGAACTATCCGTCCAGTTTAGAGCCACATTCCATCTCAGACAAGGAAAACAAAGACGTACATGGATTTATTTCTCTGCAAGTGGATGCAGCAGAATGGAGCGGAGCAGGGAGTTTGTTGCTTGCAGATTGTAGCTTCTAAAGGAAGTCACAAATAAGATATTTTTCAAACTGTATTTTTTTCTCTGCTTCTGTTTCACGACGATTTGATTTAAAAAAAAAATACCCATAAATAAAATTTGAAGTGTGAGGTTTTTCATCAGTATCAACTCTATTTTTAAAGCGCTTTAACACAAATAACAATTGAACAAGGTGCTGTACATTCTACATCAAACCAAGAATGGCCGTGGTGCAGCAGTAGGGCGGTCGACCTCTGATCGGAAGATTGCAGGTTCAATCCGCCTTGCCAGCCCGCCCATGTATCTTTAAAGAAGATTTTAAAAAGTGCTTTACAAGTAGATGCCGTTTCCCAAAGCGTTTTGCAGGACATGCAACCACTCAGATTAAAAACCGATAAACCTTTAAAAATGTTACTGCAGTTATAATTATAAGGCAAGTAATATAAAATGATAAGATGAAGAGTCTCTGGTGTCCACCTCCTCACACCGTCCTCATCCTCCTCACAAAAGAGTCCGATGGGACATAATTTATCCCCATTACAAGCATGATGTTAGACCCTTAAATAAAAATTGAGTCCGCATTCTGGATAAGCGTTAAATGATCATGCAATGTGGACACAAGAGTACAGCCAGATGCTCCGTCCTGGGTGTACATGCCATGCCCAAGTGAACTAGTAAAAAGGTGGATAAGACAGGGAACTCCATCCAACATCTTGCCAAGCTGGCAACCTTCCAGCCGCAAGCTGCTTCTCCAGCCTTTGCCATGGCAACAAACTAACAGTGCAACACTGGATGAACTACTATCTGATGATGAAGACACAGCAGAACTGGCCTTCTCCATTGACACCACCATTCATATCAAATATTAATGTAAAAAAAAGCAGCATCTTTTTTCAGTGTGGAGTCACTGAACTGATGAATCTATTTTGTTAGTTTCAATTACTGCAGGCAAGCAGCATCAAAAGAATTAAGGCTATGATTTGTCTGGAGTTAAAGTGCAGTCAATGAAGGACAAAATGCTGAGAACAGAGACTCAACGACAGCTTCAGTAAATACTGTTAAGAATCGCTGTGATTAATTATTATACTATGATAAAGACTTGATGGACTTCATGCAGCAGAGCATCATGGGACACTGTTTTAGTGCACACAGTATTAATGGCTTACTGCTTCTGCTCTCACTAAAGTCAATATATTTATTGTTATTTGCTTCCTATCTATGCTGCTTAAATGCTCTTGTAAAGTTTTTATGATGACATAACTGAAGTGATATAACAGAAGCCTGTCTCCGTGATAGAGTATTGATTCATGTTCTTTTGTTCAGAATCTTCCCTTTTTCCCCTCTATTTTTTTGCTGTCCCAGGGAGTCATATTATTGCAGCTCTGTGCTTTACTGACTGTTTTAAGAGCCTTTTGCTTCTTAAGTGTTTGGCTCTTAAAGTGACTTCATTGATCTACTTTTGGTAAAACTATTGCGCTCAACTGCTTTAATAAACAACAGGAAGTCACATTTATTACCTTCAGTGTCTATATTGGGCACAGTTAAACCTCAGAGTCAATTATCAGAAACATGCCGTATTTCCATGCAGTTAATGTGCTTTTTTAGAATTACTTGCAAACAAGTAAAAAACTATATGGTGAGCAGAGTTACTCAACATTGCAGCTTAAAAAAAAAGAATTTATCAATTTGCAATTGCAAAAAATAAAAAACACAAACATGACAAAAAAACTGTCTCAAATTGTTGCCATGGAACTATGAAGTCACCTAAAATCCTAATTTACCCCAGTCAAGTGCAGGTTTAACAAATAAAGACATTACGAACCTTTAAATGACCCTTGATCTCAAATAAAATGAGAAATCAAGTAATATTCCTTTTCTTCTTAATTGAAAGTTGGGAATCTGTCTTTCAGTAAATAACATCAAAGCAGACTTGAAAGGTGACAACATATTTTTCCACAGTTTGTAGCAAAAGTGATATAATATTGATTTCTGGCATTCTGCTTCAGAGCAGTAATGAGAGCAGCATGACAACCTTTCAGCTGGTCCAACATAAGACAGAAGACCACAGATCAAAACTATCCATTTTTCTTTCAAATTTTGTTTTGGTTTTATTTCTGTAATTGACAAAAAATGTGTTTTCTTGTAAAAAAACAAAAAAATAAAAGATATTCTTTATTGGTCAGCCAGGAGGAGATGTGGTTTTATGTGGTGGAGTGAAAGGCAGCAATAAGACATATAACGACAAGTATTATGTTTCTCTGGTGTTGCTCAAGAAGCAGACTTAAAAAAAATTCTCTAAAGAAGCACATCTAACAAGTGATATTGACTTAAAGACCCACTTCCATAAAAATAGTGTTTTGGGTGTTTTTAATATGTTCTAATGGCATTTTTCTGATAATGGAGGACATATATGAACAATATTAAGATTACACTTTTATTTCTGAGGTAAAACAGTTTCTTTATTCAAAGTAGTTTGAATCAGGAGCAGACAAAAAAATTATGTTTGAAAAAGCGTGTAGCATGGAAACACGGAAGCTACAACTAGCTCCGCTCCATTTTATAATAAAAATATTAATACATTTTATAAGGCGGCTTTCTGAGCACTAAAGGTCACCGTACAACATATGTAGTATATAAAATACAACAAACAGTTAAAACTACAACAATTTAAATACATACACATTTAAATGAAATTTATATAAAAGAGATGCATCCACTTAGACGACTAGATCGGTGTACGGCTTTGTTTTCCTCGTCTGAAGCGTCTTAATAGAAACTGTACAGCTGCATAGCTCCAATATTACTGGCCATTTTGGTTGCACCAGTAATTTAGGTTGGGGTATGACGGGCTGTAAGCTAGTGGGAGAGTGTGTAAGTGTGCAAACAGACAGGGAGGGGACTGGGGGGCGGGGCTGCTTCTTACCAACACAACTCAGAGGTGAATTTCTAATGAATTACAGCTGCTCTGCAGAAAATAGGTCCTGGAAAAGGACACAGGTTTTGTTGGCTAAAATTAACATAATTATAATTAAAAGACTAGAATTTTGATTTAAAAAAAAGCTTTTAAAAGAAAACTTTTGAAATTGATCAAAAGAGGAATTTAATGTTTCTGAGTCAGAAAAAAATTCCAAAAATGTAATTTAAATTGTGTTTCCTGCCTGTGTTTTCTAAAATCTGTCGTGCATTTGAGTTTTTACGACTTTGCAAAAATGATGCTGCCCTTCAGAAGCAATGATGCTTGTTTGGGGGTTCTTATCTAAGATGATGCCACATTGAATGCAGCCCAGGAACAACCACTTAACCTCTGCCTGTGACCCTAAATGTTTTCATCCTGTTTATTTCCACCCTCAGTATTCTGAGTTTGGCCACATGTTAAAACTGGTGCCTCTGGGGATGAGAGTTAAATCGTTTTAAAACTAGACCTTGTGAATTCTCCCAGAGAGCTTTTTATAGATGCAGTACCGTGGCATTGCGTCTCATCGCTCAGCTTCCATGATGCATTGTTCTGCTCTCCTTTGAGGTTTGTAACAAAGTACCAGTCAATTGTGCTTTAATGCTCGAGGTGGAAAGGAGACCAAAGCTCTGCACAAGGGCAGAATGTGTGTTCTTTTATTTTAGTTTGGACAACAATGATCTAAAACTCATCTTTTGGTGAGTTTTCTCTGACGGACAAGGGAACTTTGTCTTCGAGTCTGAGGAGCAGATGCTTGGATAGCATGGCTTCTTAATCCATAGTACAGACGTAAAAAGGGAGTGAGATGTCAAAATGACTATCATCTTTGAAATGTCACTTGATTTCGGATTTACTTTTTCACCAAATCAAAAATTGTATGTATTTTTCTGTGTTCTGCAGCTAGGAGCTTTGCTTTGAAAGAAATCGTAAGAAGGTTCACTTTAAGTCCAATTTTTGCAGAGGGGACAGATTGGAATGATATCTATTATAAAATCTGTTTGCTCCAAAGCAATTATAACAAATTGTTTTGAATTTGATAAAACTTGAAAAAGTTGATCTGATAATTTGAGCTGAAGTGGAATATAACTGCATTGTTGCTGGATTGAATTGGATTTTGTGTGATTTGATTTTGTCTAACTTGTTTACCTTCCCCGTGTAGCACCTTGAAAAGCGTTGCGAGGGGCTGTTGTACGAATAAACCGAAATGTTGTTGGAAATTGTTTCTCAAGTTCTAAAGCTGAGCTACCAGACATGTCAGGGTCTTCTGGTACAAAACAGCTTTCTGGCGTTAGTGTCACCGGCACATTTGTTCTTGAGGCGAGGGAAAGATGTCAGGGAGTCAAAAAGAGACGAGTTAGGGGGAATGATTATGATTGAGGTCAGAGCTGCTGATCTGGTGCTACCCAGGGAGTAATGACGAGTGAGATGAGATTTCTTGCTCCAGAGATGAGTCAGTAAACTAGCGAAGCATCATAAACGCTTTGGAGCAGGAAAACTACAGGTTACACAGTCGCCCATGTCATATTTTACAAAATATAGCGAAATGAGAGGAATTTCTGGTATTTGTTGACATTGCTATTCTCCTTGCTTGCCAGTACTTAGCTGACGCAATGTTTTATTTAATCCATTTTAATCTATTTTCCATCAAATGCTGCGAGATGTTATTTTGAGGGGCAGATATGTTTAAAATTAGTTCCACTGTGAATTTATGTCCCTAGGCAACCTAGCTGTGTTCTCTGCTGCACTCTCTTATTGCCTCTCATTACATAAAACAAGAACTGGCAGCTCAGACAGTGCTCGCACTAAGAAAGCAAAATGGGGAATGAGTAAAAGGACGAATTAAGAACTAGCAATGGATCAGAGTCCTACAGTTTTATCATGCACGTACCAGTTTCCAATAAGTCCTACATTTTCCTACCAGTTTCAATTGAATTATAAAGAGTAAAGCAGTGTTGTATATAATGCTATCTGCCCTCACCCACAGACTCTGTTACTAGTTTTTTACCTGCCCTCACAGCTGCTTCCTTCTCTGCTCCCCTTTGCCCCTGCCACCCTGGTCAGAGCTGCACGAGTCAAATTCATGAATAAAAAACTTATTTTTTCTATTTAGCGGCTCTTCTCTTGGTTTTAACTCCATAGCAACCATTTTATGTTTTGATCCACTGGGGGTGACAAACAGGTCAACACAAGTTTTAGAACAATTGGCAATAGTACATTTTCGGATTTCCTTGGCAGCAGAATGGCCGCCAAGCAGTAGGTCTTGTGGCCAACCTATAATAAGAGTCGTTCAGTATGCCCAATATTTCACCTGGTACTAATTGCGCGCAGATTTTGTTGAGTTATTCAGTATGTGGTGGGGGTGACATTTTCACTCAAAGGTGGCGTGAGATAGAAGAATTGCAAAAATGATAGGGTCACAAAAAAATGGAATGTAAAAAATCCACATGTCTACAGTAGTAAAGTGGCCAGTTGGTTGTTTTGTCTCAAATCGTGTTATTTTTTTCTTTTAAAATTGATTTTATTGTAAAAATTCCTTCCAAAAATAAAAGGATTCAACAGAATTCTAGTGTGCTTCGGTCCTGTTAAATATGACTCAGTGTGCAGCGAAAAACACCAGCCCTATTTGTGTGTGCATGTATGAGTGTCCAAAGACAAATCAAGCAACTTGCACAACTCACTCACTGAGATTTTGCCATCTAATGAGCTTCTTCTTCATGTGACATTTGTCTAAAAATGGACAACTAAGTTTGAGTTAAGTTTATGGGTCACAGCTGCCGGAGTTTTTTTTTTTTTGCCCCCCAGACAAACTGTCAAAAATTTTGACTCTAGAAGTGACAGAGAAGGTGGCTGCTGGAGGACCCAAATGCAGGGAGCAAGACTGCTGGAGCAGAACTGAAATAATAAAGGAACTGAGGGTTATTAAACAACCGCGAACCATGATCGTGACATGCCAAACGTTGGAGACAAGAACATCTGGAAGTGACATAGTCCAGTGTATCCCTGGACTTGTAAATATGTAGGACCAAAGCTGGTGTTCTGTGAGGGTTAGGGGCAGAAAACCTGAAAACAAGTCAACGTTGAAGCTGAAAGCTGCGTTGTATGGCCCAAAGATGTTACCTGCCCTCCCTTTTGGCTCGTCCTTCTGGCCCTTTCTGCTCTCCTTTTTGTCTCTGACTCCCTGAGCAGAGATGTGCTTGACAAATTCACGACCCCCCCCCCGACTTTTTTCAAAGTGGTGACCTCTCTGTTGGTTTTAGCTCCATAGCAACCATTTAATTTTTTGATCAACTGGGGGTGACAAACAGATCTATGTAATTGTTAGAAGAATCAGAAAAAGTAAATTTTTGGATTTTCTTGGCAACTGAGGTTTTTTGTTAACCACGCTCACATTCTTAACTCATTCATATACTGTATTTGTGGGGGTTAGGGACCAGAGACACCCGCGAAAACGCAGAAGCCGCGAATATGGAGAACTACCCCCACCACAGCGGGTGAAGAATGTCCGTCATCGATCGTTACTCATCAAACACCCTTCTGAAACATTTCTGATACTTTGTGAAACATTTATTAAAGAACATTGGAATATTGCTCAACATAAATAGTTTTTTTTTATTCTGAGCAATCGTCTGTACAGTAGCATACTTTATAACGCGCATTAGAAATGTCACTCTGTCACTCTGAGCCTTAAAACCAAGAGCCTGTGCTTCCTCCTTCATCAGTTAAATACAAGAGTTCTTCTTCCAGAAGAGGCAGGTTTTATCCACAGTCATAGCCGCACGCCTAGCAAAAAATAAGTTCCGATCACATAGCTTAAATGTTCGATATTACTGCGCTGGCTTCTTTAAAACAAACGTTAGTCCGCTTTTTGTGAAAAAACAATCCAAACCCAAAAAAAAAAAGAATAAAGTACTAAAAACTGGTTGAATATCTATTTCTTTTGTAAGTGACCATGGTATAAGCGGGTTAATGGCTTTCGAAGTGTGCATTATCAGAATTAACGCGCTTCACTGAAGCAACCGTCCGACGCACAGGCTTCCACGACCTGCGTTAAAAAGTGATAATGCACACTTCGTCGTCCAATAACCCTTACTTAAACACCTGCTCCGGATGATAATTATTCTCCGTCATGATCTTCCTCAGCATTTTAGGATATTTTCTGACCGCTTCTGAGTCAGCTGATGCCATTTCTCCGTGCGGGGCACAAACTGCGGTCGGTAGCGATTCAGGAACCTGTGGAATTAGCTGTGAAATATTCCTTAGAAGCTGGTAAGGAAGCCGAACGGGCCGGCGTGCTCTTCATCTCCGTTCCCCTCCTGCCCCACAGCACCTCCTTCTGACGCAAAAGTCTCATACAAGCGTCTTGAGCTGAGGTTTTGCGATGAAACGGAGGAGTCATGTGACTGAAAAAAAACTTTGCGAATGCGTGAAACTGCGAATATTTGAACATGAATAAGCAGAGGAACACTATTTTATTTTGTTCAGCTTGAACCAGGATTTAATGTAATCAATTATCACCATAATCTGTAAAAAAAAACTTTTTATGTAAGCTAGCCATGCTTGCACCATTAAAAATCTACATCTTCTAAATCCAACAGTTTTTTTCCAAGAAGCTTCCCAAGGATGCTCAAGGAGTTGGGAGGTGATAGATCAAAAACCCCTAGCAGGATTTTGAATTTGTAAAAGGCACGAAAGTATTTTTCTTTTTTTCAAATTTAGGATGGCGGCCTCTTCCCGATGTCACAGGTGCACAAAACTGGCAGTGTGTGAAATTACGTGAAATTACTAAAACAAAAGTTTTCTTATCGCATATTGTGCAAAATTGTGAAATTTGGCAAATTTCACACTTTGCCACAAAATGGCAGCCTACCCATGGGTCAAGTGGTCATCCCAAAATAATTTCTAAATTTTCTTTGGATGTTCCTGATACATGATTTTTGCTTTCTAAGTGGATTTTAGATATTTTATTGAGCCCCATAAAAGATTTTGACCCCATTCATTTTTTTAAAACGTTTTTGCCCGCTGTGATGTCTTTTTTGGGGGTGGGGGGGTCACTCATTATGCCCAAATTAATTTTTGCCGGGTGCTCGGTTCTTGGAAATTTTGGTGAGGCTTTGAGCATATGGTTTTGAGCATGTTTTCCCTCAAACGAGCAGTAAGAAAGAAGGAAGGCGAAACAAGCCCATGTCACCGTTAACTACGTACATTTTGTGCATTTTCCAGGTAAGAAATTTGGTTTCTTGCGTTTTATATTCGTCGATGCGTGGGTTTCTGCCCTTTAATTGAATTTGGTTTCGAGATATTAAAGATGTAGGTAGGTATTTTAGGTAGTTTATACGCATGTATTACATAAATCAATCAATAAACACAATTGTGCGTTATTTTTGCGAGATGCAAATGGCTTTCCATTGTTGTTCCACATATGTCTAATGGAATTTTCCTGCATGTAAAACTTTTTTATCCCGTATATGGCGCACATATCATGTTAACATAATATAATTGGTGCAAAAATCACTAATGAATTGCATATCAACAGCACAATAATCACCAGGGGTTCATGTTCCATGTTGATTTACGTGTTTATTCATATTTTTTCTGTGGTTTTAGCGTAGTTATCTCATTATACATCTGTAAAAATGTCAGTACAGACCACAGCTTTTCTCACTTTTTCCATGTATATTCATGTATGACCACTTTTCATCAGTTCAGCAAGGGCAACATGTACATAATGGCTGTATGACATCGCTTAAGACAAAAAACAAACAACCACTAAAGTAAAAAGGCACCAATTGTTACAGCAAGAGGGAAAATGATCTGTGTACTATTGGATAAACGCAGATTATTACTCTAAGTGGAAGAGCAAAGACTGTTCCAGAAAATTAGGGAACTCAAAAATATTCATGGCACCACTTTTATTTCAGCGGAAATCACCATGCTGCTGGAAAAAACAGCCCACAGCTACAAAACACCAATATAAGACTCTCATTTACAGTCACTTTTCAATTAATCTTGTTAGCATAAATGTTACTTTTCCACACCACGGGGGGGTGGAGGAGATGATGTGAACATCCGCAGATGAGGCTGGGGCAAGGAAGAGATGGAAGTTGAGACTAGGCAGAATGAAGAGACAGAAGATGTATCCTCTGAAGTTTTGTTTACTCGTCATCGTAATGTAGGTCAGAGCCCAGCGGAGGAGCCGCAGATTGCCAGAGTCAAGAACGGCTTGCATTTGTCTCTACCGATTTAACCGGATCAATGGAAATGGTCTTTGTACTGATTTGAGATCTGCTGGCCCCACCTTGCCCATCCCCTGCCGCTGCACAGTCCATTGATTTGCAGTCGCACTGCTGCCGGACGTGCGCGGCATGAGTGGGCCGGATAATAGGTTTGCAGTTTGCTGAGTTTGGCATGTTTGTGCACAAATCTCAGAGGAAGCCCTGTCATTCAAACAGAGAGGAATTTCAGCGAGCGGATAAGACAATAGGAATGTATGCCTACATTCCCTTTCCATATATCAACTTTGTGTTCAGACATGATGGCATATTTTCTTGTCCACACATCATTAGGTTTTCTTCCAGGACTGTCTTGTTTGTGCAGCAGATAGTGCTGGTCTGTGGAGCTGGTGCAGAATAAACGGACAAATACACTCTCTTTTAAAAATCCTATAAAAAATGTATTTTCTGTCAGATATTTGTTGAAAATATTCCTCATTGCAGCCCTGCAAAGATTTTCTATTTTGCTTATAACAAGGTTTTATGGGAGGCTGAGGGCTTAAAAAAATCCTCAGTTATTGAAACAGCTTCTTTAAGGTTTAAAACCATAGACAACACTTGTTAGCTTTTGCCAATACAAGATTTTGGCATCGTCGTAACAATGACCTTGTTTGAGGCATCCATTTGGCATTTGAGCATGTGCTTTCCTCATGTTTCCATGGTAATAAAAATCACTGTCTCCATACATTTCTGCTGACAAGATATTGTGAGCAGGAGAGCAAAGTATTTATCTTTTTTATCTTATGTAAGAACAATCATTTAGCTACGGCTATAAAGAAAAAAGCTTTAAGGTCAATCAAATTGTTTCTTTACATTTTGAGTTGACAAAATAAACACAAGTACTTTGATTTGGAGGAAGGAAAACTACAATAAACGTACAGGTGTCTATTTCAGGAATAAAACTACACCCACCTACAAATCTACATTTTACACACACATACAGATACACACTCACATGGGAGGCCTGGGAGCTTGAGGGTCCTGCGCAGTATCTGTTCCTAGCACTGCGCTTTTACAGACTGAGAGCTCTGAGGTCTTTCCAGGTATCTGTTGTAGCCATTCCTCCAGCTTGGGGGTTACTGCCCCGAGTGCTCCAATCACCACAGGCACCACTGTCACCTTCACTTTCCAGGCTTTCTCCAGTTCTTCTCTGAGTCCCTGTTATTTCTCCAGTTTCTCATGTTCCTTCTTCCTGATGTTCCCATCGCTTGGCACTGCCACATCCACCACAACGGCTTTCCTCTGTTCTTTACCCACCACTACAATGTCTGGTTGGTTCTCCATTATCATCCTGTCAGTCTGGATCTGGAAGTCCCACAGGATCTTTGCCCCCTCATTTTCTACCACCTTCGGAGGTGTTTCCCATTTTGACCTTGGGGTTTCCAGTTCATATTCTGCACACATGTTTCTGCATATTATTCCAGCCACTTGATTGTGGCGCTCCATGTATGCTTTCCCTGCAAACATCTTCCTCTTTACACAGCCTACACCTTGGGTCTTGTCTGGTGGGGTAGATCTGAGCCTCTACTGCTCTGGTGCTCAGGGCTTGTTCCTGAGCTGCCAGGATGAGTGCTTCAGTGCTGTCCCTTAGGCCAGCCCTTTCTAGCCATTGGTAGGACTTCTTGATATCAGCCACTTCAGTTATGGTCCGGTGGTACATCCCATGCAGAGGTTTGTCCTCTCATGAGGATCTGTCCTCCAGCACTGTATCCTCTGCTCTCCATTGCCTGAGACATTAACTGAGCACACTGTCAATTGGGGCCTATATATATATATATATATATATATATATATATATATATATATATATATATATATATATATATATATATATATATATATATATATATATATATATTATATTATATATGTTTTATTTTTAGCACACAACAGTAGCAGATCTAGTGCTATTTGATCCGACTCTTTCCTCTGATACATAGCAGTACATATTCTATTATACAAATCTAGAAAAACTAATTTCACACCTTGTCTATAAGACTGTTTGGAACAATAACTTGAAATATTATATTTCAATAAAATAATGATCTGTATAAAACTGCGGTAGGATGCTTGCTCTTCGTAACAACATGAATTCAGTAGCAAAAGAAAAAGCAGTCCCTCCCTGCCTGTCCAGTGTGAACACCTTAAGCTAATAGCGCGTTCAAGAACTCCCATTTAGCACTTAAATAAGCGTCAGATGCCTGGTGTGTCTGTAGCTTTACAAACACTTCACAATACACTTACCACACGCATGCCATTTGTACGTACCGATTTCAGGATGTCCCTTAAGGTGGCGGCACAAATCTGAAGGGAACTGCTAGACACACCTGCCCCTCCTTTTAGATGCTGTCACACCTGTCTACGATGCTCTTCGGGCTAAAACAACCCAAAAACCTGCAGTACTCGCATGGGTCAACTCCCCGGACGGGTACATGTGACTAAGGCATCAATTGGGGTTTGAGTGCATTTGTCTTTTTCACATTTTTGTTTTTTTTCTGGAGTATTTTACCAGTTGAAGTCTCCAGTTAGACCATCTAACTGCCAGGCTGCAATTCTTTTCTTATTCAGGAATATAGATCTGCACTTGCAGGCGCGCTTGGGGTCCTGGCGGTGTTGCATGCCACATAGATCGCTTCGCTTTATTCTTCACCTCATTTCACATTTGAAGAGTTCATGCTGGACCATGTGACTGAAATGTTTCCAAGTCCTCCAGCTGCAATTCAAACCAAAAGTAGCCCTGCTCCAGCTTGTTCTTCCTGATAGGCTTTACTATTATTCCATCCAAACCCCTCTGCTTCTTTTAAAGCTCACTTTGTGACTATCATCAGTTTTGCAGACCGGGGTATTTCCAAGCACAGATGTATCCTGCAGCGCAGGCAGGTTGATAGCAGGTTCAAGGTCAAGACCATGTGAGAGTGTGGTGGTTTCAGACTTTCAAATTGCAGCGCTCCTTGCCTGTTGTATGAGCACTATTTGCTGTAAATTTATGGACAAAAATAACTCTTACATATTTTATCAGTGCAAAAATGTTCTGCGTCAGCGGGAAATGACAGCAAGGAGTGGTGAGTTTGAACTTGGCTAGGTCAAAGAACTAAAGAGACCTCACATAGTCATGGAGCCTGAAATTCATGGTGAGTTAATAGGTTATCTGTTAACAGGACTCTGGCTATTGTTTTTCATATTTTTTATAAGTGAAGGAAAGATCTTTCTGAGTCTAGCTTCAATTTATCATCTCCACAAATATAACCGGTATTATAAAAAAAAAAAAAAAATATATATATATATATATATATATATATATATATATATATATATATATATATATATATATATATATATATATATATATACACATATACATATATTAGGAATGTAGGTAAAGAGTTATTTGTGTTACAGAAGAACATATAAGTACACTGCAAAAAAATCTTTCTCTAAACTAGTTAAAAAATATAGAAAGCAAGTTGTTTTTTTCCTTTTATAACTAAATACATCTGCCAATGGAACCAGTAGAATTTATCTTGGTAAGATTACTTGAAAAAAATGTTATGTTCTGCCTTAGTTAGGAAAAAATGTAATCTTGAAATTAGCTGTAACCACCAAGTATTTTGTTCTAGTAATGGTAAATGTTGTGTCTTAAATATTTCAAAAAAGATGGTTTAATCTTTCCCCAAATATCTCTTATTTTATGCGCTTTAAGTGTCTCATTATTATCTTTATTTCTTAAAGTACAACAAAAATTACACAATTTTAGGAAAAAATGCCATTAAAATAAAATGTGTGCTGATGTTCAGACTTCTGTCCAGCCGTTGTTAAATACTTTTGAAGTATGTTATATGTAAAGTTTTCCTAAATAAATCAAGCCTGTTTCTTAAATTGACACAATTCATTGTTCACAAATAAAACTTACTTATACTTATTACTGCTTATAAATATAATGTACGGTAAAAATAAAACAATTTATTATATATATTTTTTAGATTAAATAACTCAACATAATTTTCAAGATTTTTTATCTTCATTTGATTTAACATTAGGTTTGACTGGTTAATATGAAAGTTGGGTATTTAGCTATTGGTTGAAGTGATAATGGTTTTTAAAGTGATGTCACAACCTAGCCGTACCTGTCAGTCAGGCAGATCTTCCTAAAGGCCGTGTAACACAGCCACTACGTACATTTTGAGTTGATTTGATTTATTGCGCATATTGCACCGATTAAAAATGTTCAAAAGTGAATATAAGGGGAAAAAGTATGAATAAAGCACGCACAGTACACGTAAATAAATGTAAAACATGAACGGTGTGTGATTATAGCGCTTTTTATAAGAAAGTCATTGGTGATTTGTGTGTCAATTACGTCATTTTAACCTGATATGTGTGCTGTATACGGGATAAAAAAAATATACATCTGTGGTACATGCATGAAAAGTCTGTTAGACATACTTGGATATGCGTGGAATGGTGGTGGAAAAACTACCTAAAATTCACGTAAAATGAGTACTTCTGAAACAACGAAAACGTTTGAAAAGCTCAAAACCGAAAGACCCGTCGGCCAAAACCCTCGACGGACACCTGCGCACATGTATGAATGACGAACGCAACAAACACTTATGAATTATGTAAATAACGCATGTATCATGAAAGACCGAAATGTTATATGTGGAAAATGTGCTAAATTTACGCAGTGGCTGTGTTACACTGCCTTTAAAGAGTCTCCCTTATTTAATTTTTGGCAAAAGATGTCCTAGATCCATTTTCAGTTAGTGAATCGGATCGTTCAAAATGAACTTAAATCGACTATGAATTATTTTAGCGACCATAAATTATGATATGAATTGAATCGTTGTCAAACTAAATTGTTACACCTCTAATGCTTTTCATCCACTGGTCTCTCATTTAATATGTAAACAGCCCCATTAGCACATTTCCTCAGATGTTAATGTTTATTTACTGAGTCAACCATTCAAAAGAAGATTCATTATCAACTATTCTTAAGCTGGAGGAGCTGTCATTTCTTCCAGCACATTTCCATATTAGCCCTGGGAATGAGTTGGGGCACTTAGTGAAAGCTGCGCTCTCTATTTTGTCAGTACCCTGACAGTGAATTATTTCCACTGCATCAGTCTGGCACGGCCACAGCCAGTATGCTGTTTGTACACAGGTGGCCTCGATTTCACGTGGCAGCGCAGGACATCATTAAAACAGGAATACCTACTAGGACGGGCGATGAACACTTCCTTTGCCAGGCTAATTTGGTCGTCTAATGATTTTAGCAGAAAAGGATCTTGATTGACACCAAAGTTTAATTACTTGTTTGCTTGTACAATGGAGTGTTTCAAAAAGTTTTGCAGACATATAAACAATAACACATTAAATTTACCAAGATGCCAGCATTTTTAAGAGGACAGAAACACAACCCAATTAACGTCTATTTGGGAATAAAAAATCACTTATTGGATTCTCTAGTCACTAACCATCAGAGTATATATTAAATGTTACTGAACAAACCTCCTTATTCAAAAATAAAAACATTAAAATGCACTGTTCCACATTATTGCACACAACAGTCCCACAACATTTTATAGATTCCAAAGAACTGAAAATGGTCGTTTGTTGAATTTGCTGCATATTTACTGAAATCAAAAGTTATTCCAATCAAAAGCATCTTAGTAGGTCAAGTTATATTTGAACGTGGAACCCCTTATTTTGTAGCAGCTTTACATTTCTTGCATCCATGGAACTTGTGAGTTTTTGGAAAGTTTCTGCTTGACTTTCTTTGCAGGATGTCAGAATAGCCTCACAGAGCTGCTGTTTGGATGAGAACTGCCTCCCACCCTTATAGATATTTGGCTTTAGGATGCTCCAAAGGTTCTCAGTAGGGTTGAGGTCAGCGGAGGATGGGACCCACCATCAGTTTATCTAGTTTTCTCCCCATAGCAGCCAATCATCCAGAGGTATTCTTTGCAGCATGAGATTGTGCGTTGTCACAAATGAAGATGATTTTGTTACGGAAAGCGTGGTTCTTCTTTTTGTGCCATGGAAGAAAGTGGTCAGTCAGAACATCCGCATAGTTTTTAAAGGTGATTATCACAACTTCAAGTACCCTTAAGGGCCCAAACCGTCTCTCGCCCAAAACATGTTTGAAAATGAGTCTTTATGTATGTCTGGACCCACTGCAGCCAATTCTGCGTGAGTGTGTTTCTGGGTTGGCCGAAAAGAAGGTATAACTGCCTCTTAAGGAACCTACACCTTGATATTGGTGGGACGCCAGAGACACCAGCAGCTTCAAACATGTGCTTGCTGATTTGTGATGGTATTTTTCTTTTAATCCGATGTATTTGTCTGGCAGAAACCTTCCTCATTCTGCCTTTATCTGCAGGTGTCTGACATTGATCTAGGTGATCCAAAGAGCCCAGAAACATAATATCATCCATGAGTTTAATTGAAAAACAAAGTTTTATCTTTTTGACACTTAAATACAATTTGCAAAATAACTGAAAACACACTGGATAGGTGTGCTTGGTTAGTCTCAGATTACCGTTTGTCAGTCCTTTTTGGATGAGGATTTGTATTATCACAAAAATGAATGTTGTAAACATGTTTGACCGTTTGACCGTGACAGCCTATTCGAGGACACATAAATGTTTTACAACACAAATGGAACGAAAATTTGAGAAGACAAAATCATTTTTCCTTTTATTGCCAGAGAAGCCAGAACCAAGAACAATAGGTGAGAAAAATCAGGCGTGACCTTTAATTTAACCGAAGAAAAGACCACTATCCGCAGCATAAAACACATTTTTTGAGTGCTTAGGTTTTATTTCTCGTTTTTATTCTTTCCTATTAATTTGTATGAATGGAGATGTTGTGATGGTGAGGAACATCAGTGTACATTCCACGCTGAGTGCTGAAGTGTATGGGGGCTGTGATCCGATTGCAGGGTTATTTTCCCCATTATGACGACTTTTCTAAAGAAAAAGTTTACATTATTTTGAGATTTATAAAGAACTTTAACTGCAGTTTTATGTTGAGAGATGAACAGATTTTATTAACCCTGTATAACCATCTGTGTCGTATTTGAAACACACGTTTCTAAGACCCTTATCTCTTTTTCAGGATCCAAACTTTTTTTTACTTGCTCATTGCAAAATGGTTGTCCATGAAATCTCAAAAACACTAATGGCGGGAAAAGTTTTAGCTAGTTTTCTAAGGTAGCAACTGCGCCACCGTGCAGCCCGTGAGAATAACTCATCTAGTGTTATTCATTTTTTATTAAATTACTTCATGTATTTACATAAAAGGAAAATTGGTTGGTAATAAATTGTTCGTAACACCATTTTCAAAATGTGAGGATCAAATTTGATACAGTGGCTAAATAGGGTGTTGTCACGGCGGGGGGTTGAGGGAGTACCCAGATGCAGAGAGGAGGAGTTAGGTGGATCCAGGAGAATCAGTTCTTTTAATGCTCAAAGTCCAAAAAACTAAAATAAAACACCACTGCAGCAGGCAGACAAACTCAAAACTAGAAACTCGAAATACACTAAAAACTCGGTAGACAAAGGACTAACAACAGACTACAGTGACCCCTCGCTATAACGCTGTTTACCTTTCACGATTTCGCTACTTCACAGATTTGCATCGTGCATTGTGTTCTGCATTCTGACTGGCTAAAAAGTCACTCAGCTTCTTCTCTACCTGTGCTTCAATAACGTTGCAGTTTAATATGTGCACGTACGTAAAACATCTCGCCAAATTTACATAACGTACGTGCAAAATCTCTTGATGGTGGCATGTTGGTGTATAAGGATCTTTTTGCATAGAAGAAAAAAGAGCGACAACAACTGCCTATCACTATGTTCTTCTCCCGAACAAACACAGCTGCACCGCGGGCTTTAAAAGAAGAAAACACTGCAGAGCGGAGTCAGGATGCAGCGGCTCAGTCTGAAGAGCAATGAAATACACCTGAGTCACTATTTGTCCAACTGTACTTTGTATCTTTTTTTCATAATCATTTTAAAATTTCTCCCGTTTAATCCAATTACTCAGGTCGCGGTGGCCGGTGCTTTGTTCTTTCTTTTCCATGTATAATAGAGTATTTATTTGTATAATAATTGTAAAAAAAAAAAAGGTTTCTACTTCACAGATTTTGCCTATCACGGGTTCTTTTTGGAACGCAACCCCCGCGAAAAACAAGGGTTTACTGTACAACAGACTATGGACCGGCGCAGGAGGAAGGGAAAGTCAGGACTTGAATACATGCAGACAAACGAGACACAGGTGAAACCAATGAGGGCAGTTGGGGACCAAAGTAAAGCTCGATACAACAGCAAAACAGGAAACCTTCAAAATAAAACAGGAAACCAAAACTCAAGACATGACAGAACAAAAAGAGAACAAAAGCAAAGAAATGTAAACCGTAACAGTGTTTTTGTTCTTCCCTGAACATATATGTCAATATTTTATATGATAAACTAAATATGTTGTTAGCAAAAACTTACCAAAACCTCCAATGGATCATAATTGATCAATGTCTTGTAGTATTAATATTTGTGTATTTTTTGGGGATTTTTTAAAAGGTTGGAAAAAACATATTAATTCCCCCCAAAATTGAAGTATCTGTGAATTTTACATGGTTTACAAATGCATTTAATAGTTTTATTAAACCGCACAGTTCATGTTAAACATAGGAACTTTTATGATTAGGGTAAATTGCAGGTTTCTAATTGTTCCTATAGTCCTTTTAGGCTCCCATTGAATTGAGCTGTTCTGTTGTTCAGGTTTTTTTTTTTTTTTTTTTTTTTTACAGCAGAAAAATCAGGAATCAGGTAAATAGCTCGACTTCAGCCAAGTGGCCAAGTGAAAAACTAAAATGAAACACTTGTGAAAAAAGAATACAATAAGAACTCCCTGTGTGCTATGAAATCACTGCTGATTGCCTGGAAAGTTTTCTAGACTGTGAAGTGAGAGAATCTGTGGCTGCAAATCTGTGCTACAAATGGCAATGACTCCAATCACAGAAGCAAATTCATATCAAACTGCCTAAGAACAGAAACGTCGCAGAGATCCAGACTTAACCAATGTCAAAGCTGAATATAATCAGTCTATTATTGTTGTCTATTCAGCTATTATGTTATAAACTTGTTCCCGTATTTTGTCACATACCTTTTCCCAAAAGTATGACTTGTACTGTAGTGCGACCTATGCCCTACGTGTAAGTGCTTGAGTATAGAATGACCACCTCTGATCAGAAGATAGCAGGTTCTATTCCGGCCTTGCCCCTTGGGACTGTCACTGCAAAGCGCTTTGGGCCTTCAAGGAAGGTAGAAATGCGCTATAGAAGTATAAGTCATTTACCATTTACAATTTTATCTTCCTTTTATCTTCTTTACTATGAATTTTTTGGCTACTGCATCTTAGGAGTGACTTATAATCCAAAAAATACGTTACTCAGACGACTGTTTGTCAAAGTTGGAGACTTAACGAAATGCAGGCAAAATCTACCTGGAAGGTTGGCTTTTAAATGTAATTGGGGGTTCACAAAATAGATGTTACCTTTCCTTTGCAAAAGTGCTCTGTTAATCTAGATCTGAGAAAGAAAATGTTCTCCAGGGGTTTGTTTTCTTATAGATGGTGACAAGGCTGAGGCATCCCAACAACTCTGCTAATAGAGCCAGAAACGGTAATCTAAGTGACAGTGCGGTGCTGTGTAAGTGCTTGAGTGTAGAATGTTGCCGGAGCCGTGAGTGGGCTGCACAAACGGGAAGGCGCCGCTAAAACTTTCTGCAGTTTCAGAAAAAGTTTTTTGATCCTTTATGCAAATCACCACAAAGTCAATATCAGTGTAGCTGTAAGAGCGCAATGGAAAATGACAGGAAACACCTTGGGATCCACAGTTTGAGGAACAACAAAAAGGAGAAGAAGCTCTCTCTACATGTGTGATTATTTCCGAGGCTGTTCTCCGTGAGATCTTTCAAGGAAAAATCGAACACGGCGTGGGGAGGGGAAGGGGAGGATGAAGTCTTGCGTTGAAAGTAATTAATTCCCCTTTGCAGCGCACGCCAAACGTCAATTTGAATAGTGACAGAATTCTTCTCTGATATGTGGCTCTGATGTTCACACATGCTTTGCAGTCTGTCTGCTGCAAAAATACCTTTCTTGTGATATACTCCATTCTCTCAACAGTCTCTATTATGTTGAGTTAAAGCTTCGCAACGTCTCTCAGAGTCTCAGGCAGTATTCCTGCTGGTAGCGCTCATACAGATAGGGCAAGTCAGACTTTGTAGTGGTCATTTCACGCATGAGAGAAACAGAATGTGCCTCACGTAAAATCACTTAAAAGCCATTCAAACTTGAAAAGATAGTACTAATTAGTATAAAAGAAGATAAGGAGTTACACTGTCTTGGCAACACTGAAGGACTTTTTTTTTTAAGGAATAACTGTGCTACACATTCTCTCTGTATTCCTATTGCATCTCTGTTAAGAACAATAATTAATTAATTTGAATGTGAAAACTATTAATTGTTTTAAGGTTAATGTGATACTTCATTATAAATTCCATGTTTTTTCATTTAAAGTCCCACTCCGATCATCTTTTGATCTCTTATAAAAGCGTCCCCAGTAGTCTTTCAATTAGGATTATGTAATTATGAACATTTTTTTCAGCCAAAATTTCATAATTTCTGCCCAGCAGCAGGAAGTCAGCAGAAATTCTCCTGTAAAATGTGGGCGGGACTGTTGGGGTGGAGTAAGCCCACCCCCACTTCCCGTCATTCATCTCTTTATATCACAGGAAGCTTGTTGCCTGCCCGTTGTAACTTTTACTGCACAACTACAAGCGTTTAATCGTATTTTTTTCTGTGCTGCTGATTCACAACAATTTGAATAAAGAAATACTTAAAAATGTAATTTTGAGCCTAATTTTCTTGATATGTGTCCTCTGTCATCAGAAAAAAGCTCCAAGAAAAAGTTAAAAACACAGAAAACATCATTTTAATTTGAGTGAATCTTTAAACTTAAATCTTGTAAAGAGGAAAACATAGTATGCTTTGTGGTGATTTATTGATTTATTTTTCTTTGTTTTGGGAAAAAAAAAAACTTTTTTCATATAATATCCTAACGTCTTAAATTTACAAAGAATTATCAGAGTTCCAGGCTCCTTTTGTGGTGTTGTTTTTTCATTGATGGTGCTTAAGAGCTTGTTTATCTTCCTGGAGTCTGGAAGCAAAGACAAAGGCTATTAAAGGCTTGTTCGGCTTTTGAAAATAGAGTTTCTAGTCAGCTTCCTTACTGCTTAAATAATGTCTGACAACAAAGGAAAGTAATTCTCATTAGGAGAGGAGCTGTCATTAGCTGTTGGCAGCAGTAAAGCTTTCACCTATTATTAACTTTGACCCCCTTTTTTTTGGTAAACATTTTGTGTCTCTTTCATAATCTTTAATCATGTTTGACCTAAATATAATTATCATGTTACAGGTTATTTCTTTCACACAATATTTTACATCATGTCAAGGAAATAAAGACTCGGACAAGACACTAATTTCAGACTTAACAAGCTTCTCTGCGGCAGCAAGGCCGGGATGAGATTTTGTGCAATCCTGGAGTGTGTTCACTTCACACTGGCAGGGAGTGTCGGATTGAAAATGTCTTGTTTACTGCCACACTATGAGTAATTGTTGGTATTATGAAAACAAAGATACAGCAGTAGCTTAGCTACAGTCACTTCTTTACACATGTTGTGACACAGGCTTCTGTAAATGTGTGCACAGTCCTTACAGTAAAGTGGTTTTGCACATGGAAAACCTAGAAGAACAACAAACCCAGGAGGCGAGTAAATAATTTATTGAGATAAAAACTTGGAGCAGCCAGGAAATTGTAGTCAGAGATGGCGGTAAACAGGTCTTTCATTCAGCGGGCTGGTATAGTAAAGTATGGGAGGGGTCTAAAGTGTAATCTTATGACGGTCCAGGAGGTCTGAAGGCTTGAATGGGCCAGACATGGTCAGTAGGGTAAGACCGAATTGCCTCTCTACCACTCTGGCTCCTCCCTATTGCTCCAATTTCAGCTCTTGTGCTATTTTATGGGGTCAAAAGGACCCCACCCTAACATTGATGTGTTATCCCTATCATGACAAAGGTGGAGAGGATTTTATGTAATCCATGGACACTAGTGAAGACAAGAATCATTGAAAAAAGAAAAGGTCTTGTGGGGTCCAGATGACCCTACTCCCAACGTTAACGTGCCTTGGATAGCACAAGGGATAAGGGCATTTGGAACCATAGGTTTCCGAGAGGGTTTTTTTTAAGGTGGAACTGCAGCGACTTAGGCTATCCCTCCGCTGGTAGGGTGATCCATGTGGCGCAGAGGAGAAACATTTCTTTACATGGGTGTACTCTGAGTGCTTCAGACGTTTTCATTTAAAAGTAAGTGTTGAGTTTTATAGTTTGTGCTTGACTTTTTTAAGTAATAAAACCGATGTTATGTATTTTCCGAGGTAACTATGAGCTTACTTAGATGACCGGTGACTATTGATGATGTCATAAAGTGGTAGTAACGTCCGAATTTGAAGACATTATTTCTCTTTGTTTGAAGGGATAAATGCAGCGATTGGGAAAAGCTGAAGGGGTGAGCAGAGGTTTGCTTCAAAAAGGCACAAATGTTAACGCCTGTAACAGAAAAAACAGAATAAGGAACTTTAGGAGTAGAAACTGCTTGGATTCAGTATAGGCGTAAAGCTACGTACACAAAAATTGAGGTTTGAACCGAATCGTGGGCAAAATGAATCTCTGCAGAGAACTGGAGATCAGTAAATAGTGGGGTAAACAGGTGAGGAGCATGAGCTTGTGACATAAGATAACGGGAACACAGGAGGGCCAAAAAGATACTAAGACATAGTGTTGCAGAATAGTGTTTCTTTTTTACATCTTGTTCAATCCTTTTCAAACTTACATAAATGTAACGCTGCCTTTCTTCCTTGATTCTGTTTGAAATAAATAAATCAAACAAAGCAACCTTAATTAAAAGTTGACTTTGTAGTTCTCAAAGAAGGAAAGAGATCAAACCACAGGTTTTTTTATAGGAAAGGAGTGAATCTGTGTTGCCAGGGAGCTTGGTGTCAGGTATATCCTGACATGAAGTTTGGCAGCAGGAGAGCATTCACCCCCGCATCAACATCATCACAGTTGAAGACCTTCACTACACATAAAAAAAAACATGCTTTTGTGATCCTATCCTCACACATCAGCTGTAGGCTTTGTTTTTGGTTCCTTGATGCTGTTTTTTTTTCCGTTCGTCTGGGTTTCTCACTTTCTTTGTTTGGTATTTCTTTGTGGTCAATATCTTGCATTCTTAGTTTTAATAACTTGCTTTTCTTTTACATCTTGTCTCTGTTTTGCTCCGGTTTATATTCTATAGGTAAGGTTTGGACTTCGTTTGCCTTCTGTTTTCATTGATTTTATTTTTTATTCCATTGTTGTTGTGATTATTTTATGTGTACACCTGCTTCTAGCTAGTTTCTTATTTATTTATTTTAAATTTGCTGCATATTCTTCCCGATTTTTATGTAAAATTACAGCCTGAGTGTGTTTTTCTTTCTTTAGAGTGAAGCTCAGGCTTTGCATAGCAGGATATCAGTGACGTGAAGTGTTTTAAATCATGCATATTTTATTTGGCATTCAAAAAAGATACTAAGAGGATTTATTATTGCTTTTTACATTTGCCTCACATGAGACAATGCAACAAGAAGTAATATAAGTTCTCTTTTGACTCTCCAGTTTACTAAATTGTATGCAAAACTCTTAGTGGGAGATGCATTTTTTGACATCTCTTACCATCTAAAGCTTCCTCGGAGAGAAAAATGCCTGAAAGCACGCAATACAAAATGCAGTTTTAAAATACAAGGTCGAGTAGTTTTGAAAAACGTCATCTATCGACTCTAAATTTAAGGTGAAAGTTTTGAAACACATCTCAAGTGGCTTTGAATGCCTCCTGTTCTTTGCGTGGATGCTGAGACCCTCATTCACCAGCACTCATACTCTCACTTCACTTCTTTTTTTTTTTTTTTTAAAGACAACCCTGTCTTACACTCCTGTGCATTAACTGAAGTGAGGCGATGCAAAGATGAAGCCATGCTCTTTGGCTGGTGAGAGATATGAGCTTTTATTAACATTGATAAAAAATTCCATCTTCTTATCGACTGGAGGAGGAGAAGGGTCGCAGGATTCTTCTGCATGGCTGCTTCAAATAAAAATGCTGTTTGGCAACGTGAGAACAAGAAAAACAGAGAAGGAAAGGGAAGATTGGGATGCTGTGAGGGGAAGATGGGAGGGACTCTCTTTGTAGAAGTCAAAACAAACACAAACCAAATGGGTCTGGGGAACTTGGGGGGAAAAAAACGTTAACCACTACAAACAGAAGAAGGTAGGATTGAGCAGAGGAGGATGCTGGTGGTGTTGAGCTGGTTTGCCTTTATTGTCCTTGTTTGTGTTTCTGTGTTTTGTTTGTTGCAACAGGGAAGAGTGGAAAAAACACTGCAAGGTGGTGCAAGAAATGCAGGCTGGAAGATGGCTGCACACCCTGGGACTTGTGCTGAATGCAGGCTGCTGCAGAGCTGAAAGGTTGATGGACGAGGAGGTGAAAAGGGGATTTGTGTGAGTGGAGTTTGGATGGGGATATTTGACAGAAAAATTAGAGGGCAGGGGGAGAGGTGCAGATTTACAGAACAGGTGGAGAAACTGCAGGGGTTGATGGGTAATGAAAAAAATGTTGAGGTAAAAGAGCCCAGGGAGGCTGTCATAAAGATGGCTGACGTTTTATTGAAAATTTGCATTAATGCTATTGAAATTCTAACACTACAATAAACTTTTGCATGCTCCTTTTATTTGTTTGTGGTTTATTCAGATCACTTGAATATGGACTGTGACTCATATCAGCAAAATGTTGCCGGTAGAATGGTTGTAATTCTTTGCAAACACAGAATTCAAAGTCCTCTGCTTCAGTCAGCTGAGAGGACAGCGTTCAAAGCCAGCTGTGACGATAGAGATCTTACAAATCAATGGGAGAATAGAGCTGCAATTGCGACGAGCAACGAAATCAGAGCAATGACGGGCTCATCATTGTGCGCTTCACTACAATTATTTTCCATGGCACAAATACAATGACACCCATTAGAAATGTGTTAGATAAGCTGAGCACTGGATACATACAGCTGAGACAACTCTATTGTTTAACTGTGCTATTATGTCTCGTTGGCGCAGATGCACAAAAGAAGCAGAGAAAACATTTATCACCCAATATTTTACAACACAAACTTAGGACACAAACATCTGTGACACCCAGTTTTTTTTTATCAAGTAAAACAAATAATCTGGTAATCCAGTTCTATTGACAAAGTCAGATCAGTTCAAAACCCTTCTATGCGTTAGACCCAATGACTGTATATGAGAGCTGGGCTGAGTGACCCCTCTCCCTTTGTCTTCCAAACAGGAAGTGAAAACTAAAATTCGCAGCTTCCTGTGGAAAATTTGGCTGGTTACATTTATAAGTCAAAATCTTTGGACTTTCAATCTGGTTCTGACAAAAAGTACTTTGTTAGTGTGTTTATATTGAATTAAAGGTAAAAGCAACATTAAAAAGAAACAGCACTCTTTTAAATGTGGACTTTAACTGCCATCAGAGCAGCTGTACAACATAAAACTACCTTAAACCACCTTAAAAAATAGATTGGAAATATTTGGTAAAAACTTTTCAAAATCCTTTAAATGATGTGAGCTAAAAAAAAAAAGAAAAAGTAGAAATATCTCGTTAAGAATTCATCTCAAAGCTAAAGGTTGTGTCTGAATTCCCACCCTAACACATAACTACTAAAAAACTATATAGTGCAGCATATTGCCCTGAATTTTAAAAGCAATTCGGACACCATGCTCACAACTTTTTTTGAAACGGTGCATGTGATGTCATCGACTTGACAAAGTTCAAATCTAATTGATATGAGTCTTTTGCAATGATTATTTATGAGTCCACTGTCTTCTGAAGATGAAAATGATGATGTAAACCATCATCAAAAAATACATTTAAATACATTTTTTTTGACAAAATGGTTCCGACGCAATGCATTGTGGTCTATATTTGCCGATCTAGTGAGCATCGATGCACACTGGTTCTTCACAGAGACTTCTGGGAAATTCCTGGGCCACTCAATTTTGGGATTGTAGGTTTGGAAACACTACAAAATGGCAAACACACTATTTAGTGCACTACAGAATGTAGTGAATAGGAAAGGAATTTGGATACAACCTGTGACTACGCTAACTATCTACCTTTCTAGTAACACATAAGAAACACAGTCTTTATTGTGACTGTGCTAACTCTCAGTTTTGTTTGTAGTGTCATAAAAACAGCTAAACATTAGCTAAATTAGCATATTCACAATGACACAAAACCTTGATTGCAACTTGTAAAAAAACAAAAAATCTAACTTGACATTTTAACGTAACGCCGTGGTCCTCTCAAAATAACTTTAACATCATTAAGAGAAACCACAATTATTCCGTATATAAGGCGCTCTGCATTATACATTCAAATGAAGGCTTTGAAGTATCACCTTATAGTGTGGAAAACATTGCATTGATTGATTTTCTATGTTTTTACCAAGTTCAATTCAATTTAATGTATATAGCCCAATATGTCTCAACGGCCTTCACACCAAGAGTTGTACAAAAACATAGAGTAGGCCATACAATATGAACAATAGCTAATTGCCAAACTAAACTAGACAGACCCTGGACATCCCTGCCCTTATACCCTTCTTCTCGGTTGTTGTGTGGTTGTACACAGTGAAAAAATAAGAAACGGTGTGTGTCATATGAAAGCTGTTTGCAATAAACCGAGGTGATTGGACTAAACCAGCCAGAAGTTCCTTGATGAAGGAAGTCAGAAGACATTTTAAAAAGGCTTCATTGCTTTTGCACATTTCAACCAATAAAATCTCTGTATCACATCTTTAACCTCTTTCTCAAACACCTGTTAGAGCCATTGTTCAAGGGACCAAAGCACTTATGCTGCGCTCCGATGATCCATCTTAGTCTTTTTTGCTTGTAAGTTTGTTTCAGTGCCCTTTACAACGCCAGTCAATAAAAACTGAAAGCTTTAGGACAAATTCTGAAACACAGCATACAGGCATGTGCATCACTGGTCCTTGAAGCAAATGTAAAGAGACAGGGCTGAAATAACCTTCATCTCTCTGGGAAGAAGCCATGTGCCATTTTGCCAATGTAACAAAACAGACAAGAAAACAAAGACCCTGCTTTCCCCTTTTGTCTTTGTCTCATGCACTCCTCCCTGTAATTTCTGCACAATCCCTAACACTTTGATTTCTGCGGAGGTGGCCCGGGTTTTGCAATGTCGGTATAGTTTTTTTTTTTTCTTATTTGGATGGAACACTGCCACAGCGTTAAGACTCTGCAGCTCCACACAAGCTCCGCTTTTTATTCAAGTGTCCTCTTGCTTTTTGTGTTACCACCTGCATCATTATTCCCATGCACTTTATTCTGACCTGGAAAGTAGTCAAAGCTACTTAGTGTTAGACACAATAATGGGAAGCTGAGCAATTGCTTCTCAAAGTGTAAACTCTCATCCTTTTAACCTCCCGACAAAGCGGAGCGTTGCCTTAATATTTCCAAGAGGCACCTATGCCCTCTCCCTTATTGTGGAAGCCACATCGAACCCCTTAGGGTCGTGTACTGATCAAAGACCGTCTTTTTAAATAAGAATGAAGTACATCAATTCATTTATGTCCTCTTTTGCTTTTATTGAGACAAGCCAGAGAGTTTGGGGGAAGCATTGCGTGGGGGCACAGCAGGAAATGAATTGAGGCTGCAGGGTGAAACAGGCTCTGAGGCAGCTTAGTTAACTGGTGACAAGATAATATGAATACCAAACCAAAATGTGCTCATGAAAAATGGATCTCCATGAAGGGATATAGGGTGTGTTTATCTTAAGAGCCAAACTATCAAATTCCACCAGTGGCCTTGTTTTCTCAGTTTGCTTGCTGTGGCCATAATGACAAAGTTCTTTGGAATCTGGCTGTATACTTCAGCTGCTGCATCTGCCTGGAGCTTCCCCCATGGTTTGATGTATTTTTGAACATTTCCTGCTGACTCCTTATTATGCCAGCAAGAGAAACACATGCTGAGTCAAACTTTGATCTTGTTTGCTTCAGTCAAACCATAATGAAATGATGACTGCGAGAAGGTCACTCTCTGGCGTCTCAAATGGCGGCATCTGATGGAATTTGACAAGAGATTCTAAAATGTGAAAAGCATACAAGAGTATGTGTATTTTATTCAGATGTGATGTTCCTGTGTACAAGATATCAAAAAAGATGTTCTTACAATATCGTGATCATTCTTTTGTGTCAGCCATGTTTTTGTTAATCACCTAAAATTTAAACTACATAGTCTTCAGCAAATACATATTTTTTCCTAAAAGATCCTGTTTCTGGCAAAAAGAATTTTATTTATGTATTATTATTTTTTTATTTATATAATGCTATTTTTCTAGTTTGTCCACCCTAATATCTTGTTTCTTTTACTGGTTGATCTCAGTCATTTGATGCTACCACCGGACACAAAGTATCCTGCACGAGTATGTTTGACTGTCTCATTATTTTGTTGTTCACCTTTCGGCCTTTCCCTTCAGGGGTCACCAGAGTAAATCAGTTTTCACTGATTCACACAGGTGGTTTGGCAGAGATTTTTACGCCTGATGCCCTTCCTGACACAACACTGTGTTTTCTCCGGGCTGGGGACCGGCACGGGGGGGGGGGGGGGGGGGGGGCAGACTTTGGCCCCCTTGTGGCTACATGGTTAGGCAGTATCGTGAAGGGTTTTGCCCCTAAACCCACACTGGATCAAGCTCATCGCGCCTCCTGGGAACATGGGAAAGCCTGCGTTTCCCAGTCCCTACACACAATCAACTGAGCCACCCAGCCGCTAGTGTTTGACCACTACATTATGTTTAACATTTAGCCAGTGTTTTTAGTCAAAGCAAATTATGTTTTTTTGTTTTTTTTTCTGATTAGACCATCAGGATTCAGGAGGTTCCATTCTAACCACATTCAGCTGATGCAGCACAAAGTGAAATGAGAGAATGGTTCTCCAGGACCTAGTACTACATAAACACAATAAAGAGTACAACAACAAACACATTAAATGAAATTAAAGTATAGTTTAATGTCTCACATTGACCGCCAAAAGTGTGCTTATTTGGCTCGATCAGCTACTCTGTAATGTACATAAACATGATTTAGCAAGCAGTGATCTCTGAATGATCTCTCTCAAAATACTTTATTTGCCATTCTCTTCCCCGATTGCAGGCAACAATACAAACATGTTGTTTACAAATCTGAAAGATATTTAAATCCATCATGTTTCTTGTTTTATAATACAAATAATTTTCTGGTCATGCACAATCCCACTTCTTCCAGCTCTCTGTGTAAAAGCTTTTGTTTGCATGAACAAACATTAATAAATGACAATGATGCCCTAGACACAGAAGTATATAAAAGCATTATCTGCCATGACAACCTAGGTCAACCTCAACTGAACTTTATTAATGTTATATTATGTTATTCATAGTTTATATATTTGTTTTATAAAATAATGAAGGATGGAGTGCAATCTTTTTTATATGCCTTCATTTTATCATCTGTAAGCAAATAATTTTCCATTTTCTTTCTTTGTATCCAAATGAGAACTTGTAAAAGGCCCTTTTTCCTTTGCATTTTCCTCCCACTGGTCAAATTAAGTCATTGTCATGAGTTAATTAGGCTTAGACAAGGCTAATATCAGGGTTCGGTCTTAAGGGAGACTCAGTTTGATTAAATGTACTTTACCATCTTGTTAACAAAAAAAACTTTCAAAGAATTCTTCTCTCATTGGCTTAGACAAGTAACTTTAATTTCTGCGCCTCGTATGGTTCAGAATAGGCAAACAACACATGATATATTAATTTAGACAGCTTAAAGCTGCTGGTAGCCACAGTTGTGTTCTTCTAGGAGTGAATCAGCTGTTTCCTGTCATTTACAGATCATTTGTTTAGTTGAGCTAGCTTTTTTTCTGACGCTTAATCACACAAGAGATCTCACTAGACTTAATCATGCATAACTATTTGTGTCATATTTGATACATGCATTTATAATAACAGCCTATCTTGTTTCCTTAAAATTCCATTCTATATTACTTGGTCCATGTCTTCGGCCCTTTTAGTTTTAGTTTTAGTTTGTTATTGGTCCACTAGGGGCAGTAGAAGGGCTTTTCCTGCTCATTTTAAAATGGCTGCCTCCGTAAAATCTCAAAAACACTTTTTTGGGGGAAAAGTATAGCTAGTTTTCTAAACATTATGTTGAGAATAACTCATCTACTTTCATTTTTTAAATGACTACTTCCTGTATTTAAAGAATGAATCATTGGTTGATAATTTTTTTTTACAATACAGTTACGCCATGTTAAAATGCATGAATCAAATATTAGACAGTAGGTTAATAAGGTGCTTTTTTTCCTCAAGACAAATATCAATATTTTTTATCTTAACACTGTTGTGGGCGAAAACTCACAAAACTACCCAACACATCTTGATTGATGCTATATATTAAATTTCATTAGAAAATAATATTCCAATATTTTATTGGGTTTCATCAAATTCATGTGTCAATTCTTTGATAGGCCTCACGGATTTGAAGAAAATAAGGTAAAACTTTATTTTCCCGTCTCGGTGTATGAGTGTCAAGTAAAAGACAGAAATAGTACCAAAAATTATGAAGAAATATTAAGTAAAAAGCATATGTTTAGCAAATGTAACAGTATTATAGACTATCATAGAACTCCATCTATCTTTATTTTTGTTGATGTTTGGGTTAAAGGGATCTAAGTCCCCAACGAGAACACCTGGACCTCTTTTTCTTTTCCAGCTCTTCTGAGAGTGAAGAAAGGCCTTTTCCAGGCCAGCTAAGAGGCATAATCTCTGCAGCGGATCCCTAGTTTGTTGTGGAGCCTTCTCCCTGTTGGATCTGTCTGTAACGCCTCACTGGGAAGGCGTCCGTGTGGCATTCTCTCCAGACTGCCTCGACTTGCTTGGAATTTTCTTCCAGATGGCCAAGCTTCACAACCTATCTAAGAGTGAGACGCCAGTCGCCCTACAAGGGGAGCTTATACCTGACACTTTTATCCATGATTTAATCGGCCCAAGTCTACTGCTCATGGCAAGAATTGAGTATAAGGCCATGGCACACACCTATAACATACATTTGCACATTTTCCATGTATGAAATGTTGGACTGTCTTAATACATGCATGATCATATACGTATATCATAAGTGTTTCTTGCGTTTGTCAGTGTGCGCAGATGTCTGACAAGGGTATCGGCCGACGGGTATTTACTTTCAGTTTTGAGCTGTTCAAAATTTTTGGTCGGTTGGGAATTAGTAAGATAAAAATCTCGAAACTGTTAATGTTACTTTCACACCGGCCTTGGCAATATGCATTCAAGCTGCCACTTCCATCAAAAAGTTTGCTGTAAACTCTCGTATACTGTATATCTTCCAATTGTGGCCCGTCTCTAATTGACGTAATTGACAGCCACCCAACTCCTTTAAGATTCACCCATCTTCCTGAGTCGTGCAGACGCCAGGTGTCTGTTGTGCTTGTGTTGTGAGCCAGTGTAGCAATGGCCAAAAACACTCATTTGATTAAGCGTTTAAGAACATTCTGGTGAGCAATCTGCAAGACATTTAGCGCTGGAGCCTAATATCTTCCATGAATGGCGTAAGCAGATGGATGATATTCCGATGATTGCTGCAGAAAAAGGAACAAACTATTTCCTGGTGGACGTGCAAAAAGAGGAATTAGAGGAACTATTTTGAACATGAATTGTTGAGCAAAGTCAGAAAGGTGCGCATTTCTCTAGGAAAATGATCGGCATGACAGAGGATTTTTGATACGAAGGTTAATGCTTTAAATAGAGAAGCAACATTGGCAGCCAGCGCTGATAAGAACATAATACAATGTTCTCATCATTTCAGTAAATCCAGAAATCTTCATCTGGTGTTTTTGTCTGCCCTCCTTGACCGAATTTTACCGCAAAATGAAGCCATTAGCTATCACCATTCTGTCTGCAATGGACCGCAACAAAATTTTTGGACTAAAGATATACGGTCTGGGCATTTCAGGCTTCTGCATTCAAAATATTCGCATTCACACAGGTTTTTAAGTCAGTTTTTGGGCTCTATGTACAAAATGCGCAAATAAAGTTAAACTAGATTGAACTTTGGCCAATCAGGGATTGGTAGTGACAAATGGATGGCGCCCCCAACTTTATAGAAATGGTTAATGGAGGAGACATTAGTAATTGCTGTTTGTGTCTGGCCGGACTTATGTGATACCAAGTCTTTCCAATTTCAGAAAAGAGTTTTGAAAGAAAAAGCCTGGAGCAAAATTCATCAGATTTGCCCTTACCTGCTCGTCCAGTTTGAACACTACATACTAAAAGCGCGTTCTTGAATTTTCTATACGTGCCCGGTGTGACTGTAGCATAAGCATTAAGTGTCTGCAGAAACACAAATACAGGTGGCCACAAACCTCAGGTATTGGATGATTTTTTTTTTTAAATGCCTCAGCATAGACCAGATTCGTCCAGCACATCCAACTCCCATCATCTCCCGTCTGGATAATTGGTGAAGATGTGATATGATGGTCAGAGGGGGCTTTCTTTCTTTAGAATGAAGCAATTACTTTGAATGCTGACTGGCTTCTTGACATTCTTGTAGCTGTAGTGACTACATAAAGAAGAGGTCAAGCTAAGAGGTTGTCACCCTGTCCAAGTGTGGATTTTCAATCAATCGAGGTGTCGAAATGACTAAATTTCTTCATCATGAGGTCTGTTTTTGTCTCTCAAATGAGTGTCCACTTGAGCGAGCCACATGCAGTCTTAAATCAATTGTCTGCTTTTTAATGGAAACATCTGTTCCTGTGTCAAATGAGACCCCAAAAGCTATGATGGATCTTTCATTCATGAAGCAGCTACACCAAATGCTGTGTATCAAAAGTCCCACTTAGTTTTAATTTGGTCCCACCCCCAGCACCTGGTCTGCAGAGGAGGATTCGTTTTTATCATGTTTTTTTTTTTTTAGAACAGGGCCAGAGCTCCCGCCTCTTGGCTGATTGCAGGCAGGTCTGTGTTTGATCGCATCCTACTTCTCAAATGTTTTGCATGCCTTACACAATCAAAGTGGTGGATTTCTGCAAACTACCTACTTTCCTGCATTTCTTTTTTTAAAATCCACCACGTTTTTTTGGCCCCACTTGTACTACTTGGTACACAAGGCTTTTAAAATATTCAGTGATTCCATCTCCTTACCTGTGTATCCAATAAGAAATGCGGTGGCTAAAGGCTCCTTGCTCTGTAGTGACATTGCAAGTGTGTACGCAGGAGAAGCAATTTGAAAACCTTCTTTTTCCCCCCATCTCCTCTTAACATCGCCTTTTTCTTTTTTGCCAGTCTGAGCCGGGTTGAAACTGCTCAAACAAAAGCCTTTCTCACCCTGAAGGGATTTGCATGGAGGCTGGAGATGGGTGGGGATGAGAGGAAAAAAGAGCAGGCACGAGTAAATGCCAAAGGAACAATCGGGAAAGAAATAATGAACAAAAATAATGATTGGAGGTGTGATTTGAGTCGCATTTGAAAAGAGCTAATGATGAAAGGAAAGGGCTGAAGGAGACAAGAAATAAAGTTAATGAACAGAGTGGATAAAGAGACAAAACTTCCAAATATAAAAGAAGGTAAAGAGCAACATAATTATGGAAGAAAGAAAAATATCAGATAATTGTGGGGTCAAGGAGTGCAAAAAGCTTGCAATGTCAGCGAAGTGAAAACAAAATGGCAAACGCTTCTACACTTAAATGAAAAAAGGCAAATATGATGGAATCACCAAAACTGGAAATTTGGACAACTATGAGGGACCAAAACAGTTCAGAAGATGGGGTTGGAAACTAAGGATGTACATTACGGAATTGTGGGGGTGGGGGCAAACTCAACGAAATGTGTTATAAACAGAAGAATTAATCTAAATACAAAAACTTGTTAGTTAAAATGTAACTGTAATTCTAATTACAACAAATATATGTAACATACGCAGTAAAAACTAAAACCAACTTCAGAATTCTGTTGCTTAAAGATCAGTTTGTTTTCTTGGGTCCTCATGTTGTTAACCCTTTCCCACCAGAGATAAATCCGGCGACACTTAACCCTTGTGCTATCTTAGATGACCCCACCCTTACATTGACGTGTTCTCCCTACCATGACAAAGGTGGATAAAGGTGGAAAGATTTCATGCAATCCATGGACACCGGTGAAGATCACAAATCATTGAAGAAACTTGTCTAGTGGGTCTAGATGACCCAACTCCCAATGGTAAAGTGCCTAGGATAGCACAAGGGTTAAACAACACACGCTTTTTGACCTAGTGTAACTCTTTGACCATTAATGCTTGAACATTAGAATACAGTGTTGACACTGATACCGGATACTGGTGCATGTACCAGCAGTTGGAAGAGGCTTGGTTCCAAATGTCAAAGCGGTGTAAATCTTCCAAATCTTGCTCAAGGCTTTTTCTTTCACAGTTCTATCTCAATGGTATTATTAACTTATTAATGGTAGGCACTTCAGTGAATTAAAAGGGACGTAATCCATTCTTCACTATCAAATCAGAGTCACTGATTGGTCAAAGTTTGACCTGGTTTGACTTGGAACGCGTGTTCAACGTTTTGAACACAGGAGCCCAAAACCTGCCGTAAGAACTTTTATGCGACTCGTGAATGCGAGTGTTTTGCACGTAAATTAAACTTCTTTAAGGGTTTGACAGGAGACCCTACTAGTCTGACTAATTCAAGTTAAAAGTATTTGTAGCTCAAGTTGGTTTTGACTCTTGTTGCAGATACTCAGATTAGGAGAGTGAGCTGTGGAGGTTGCTTTTTTGCTAAAATAAGTATTTCTTTGACCTCTCGGCCCAGCCCCTTAGAGTGCTGCATACTGTATCACAGTTTTCCTTACTGTGCAAAGCAGATCTGTGTAAGTTACAAGTTACATTATTTTATAGTCTGATATATATTTTCCCATCTGATTATTGTTATGTCTTTGCCTAATTAGCCTCCAGCAGAGTGCTGTGTATGTTCATGAAAGACAATGGCAAAAAACTATCTCAGACAGACAAAACCAAAGATCCGACATGCTCTATCTTTAAGATGCACTTTAATTTCCTGCCATTTGTTTTATCATCTGATGGAAACATGTTTCTTGAGACACTTGCAATGAGTTCCAACACATGTCAGGGTATTTTTATGCTGAAGGACTGTGGAAAGTGGTACATCTGTTGCTGTAAGAGCGGTCTCAGGGGGGCTGCCTGCTGCTCACCAGCACTGACGGAGTCAGCCACCTGGACTATTTGTCACCTCCCTTGGCTTTGTTGATGCTCTCTGATTATTTCCCTCCAGCTACCCTCCCTTCCTCTTTCTGATTCTATCCATTATCCTTTTTCCCTCACATTGTTGGCCTCCCCATCCTGCATATTGTCATTTTGTTGTAATGGCACCATCCTTGTCTCCGTCGCTGGTCTGGTTTTTTCCCTACTGTCCTCATTGCTGTGCCATACGCCGGCCTTTCTGCTCTTCTTTTCTCCGTCGGCAGCTGATTCGTTATGCCATTGCCATTCGCTCGTACACGTCTCATTGGTCACCGTCTGCTGAGCTTTCTATTACCCTCTCTTGCCTTTTGCCCTCCTTTCCCCTGCCTGGTGTTGTTTGATCTTATACTTTTTGCTTCCAGATATTTGTTTCTCCCCAAACCATGAGGTGTGATTCATCTGTGGAGGCTTTTATCTGTAAAAAGCAAAGATGAGCTGCAGGTTAGGGGTGAGGCACATTACTTTCTTTAACTCGGGTAGGGGGACCGGTTAGTGAGTGCAGGTATCACCGCTGCAGTTGGTCGTTAATGCTAAATGTATTCATTAAAGGACTTTAAAGTAGCAGATAGGATATAACGTCCAATCTTGTGGAGATGTTGCACTCATTTGTTGTATGTTTTTAGTCCATAAATGCATATGTGTATACAGTGGTGGAGCTGGAACATTTCATATGGGGGGTAAGAAGACTTTAGAAAGGTAGAATATGCAAATATGGTATTTTAATGTTCATTTAATGATAATTTACTTGTATTTGTTATTTCAGTCAGACAACTCATGCAGTAATAATAATATTTATTTTCACATACTTTGTTTGGCTTTCACATACTTTGTTTGGCTTTCACATTGTCATGGCTGACGTCGTAGACGTGACTGACCCAGACGCTGAAACCCGGAAGTAACTCACGATCCGAGATGTGGGTTTAGAAGGGGTTTATTTTTACAAGGTTTTTGTGGTTGAATCCTCTTCGGATGGAGACTTATAGTTCTTGGGACGGGCGTAAGGCGAGGCGTGGGCACCGTGGACGGTGGAAACTGCCTGAGGCAGGACGTGGACGCCGAGGACGGCGGGACCAGCTTGAGGCAGGACGTGGACGCCGAGGACGGCGGAACCAGCTTGGGGCAGGACGTGGACGCCGAGGACGACGGAACCAGATTGAAGCAGGACGTGGACGCCGAGGACGGCGGGACCAGCTTGAGGCAGGACGTGGACGCCGAGGACGGCGGGACCAGCGAGGGGCACGGTGGAGAGCTCAGGATGATGAAACCAGCAAGACCAGTGGTGAGGGAACCGGAGTGAGTATAACGAACTGGCGCTGAATTCTGATGAGAAGATCCCTTAAGAAGGCCGGCAGGGTGATGAGGAGATGAATGTCAGCTGGTTCCAATCAGCAGAGCAGGTGCAGGAGCTGAGGGAGGGGGAGGTGAGCTGACAGGCACCGTGACACACATTCCTTTAAGTTAGCATTTCACATGTCTTTAAGATAGCATTTTACATTTCTTTAAGCTAGCATTTCACATTCCTTTAAGCTAGCATTTCACATTCCTTTAAGCTAGCATTTCACATTCCTTAAAGTTAGCATTTCACATTCCTTAAAGTTAGCATTTCACATTCTTTGAGGTTAGCATTTCGCATTCCTTAAGGTTAGCATTTCGCATTCCTTAAAGTTAGCATTTCACATTCCTTAAAGCACATGTGTCAAACTCAAGGCACGCGGGCCAAATGTGGCCCGCCATGTCATTTTATGTGGCCCGCGAGTAGGGCTGTGATGATGACCTCATCACCGTACTTTTTTTTTTTTTAGTTTTTTTTTTGTTGAAAGTCCAGCATATGGTGCGTGATTGAACTATAATACACACATTAAACATGTTCATCTTTGCTGATAATTTACTTTTTCTGCTAGTCCTGTGTTCAGACTTTCCTTCTTTCTTTCAGACTGTTCTCTCCTTCTCTCCCACCGTGCCTGTCACTGTCTGTCTCTGCGCGGCTCTCACTGCCTCTGCTGCACGTGGCACGCGGCTCTCTTTACACACAAGTTGCTTTCAGAAGCACACATCCTCATTCTACAACAGAAGTTTCCATCTCGTGAGGAAATACAACAAATTTACTGCGTTCTAATTATTAATTTCCATTTGCATTCATTTCCGTTACAAGCTGCGTGCGTTCACTGCCGCCCGCCGGAGGATTTTGTGTTGGGGGGTGGGGGGGGGGGGGGGGGGTTATTACTGTTCTCAGTCACTCTGTAACACCAAACATGAGCGCGCACTGTTAGATTTCCATGAATATCACTACATGTTTTGTTTGGGAACTATTTTGTGCAGCGCAACGTTATGTGTCTGTATAAACAAAGGCAGAGCCTCCTGCTCCGCGTTATTCATGGGTGTCAAGGCCCGTACACACCGGGACGAATATTCGCCAGCCGTTTTTCGCCAGCGTTTTTCGCCATGTTTTTTGTGTTCACACCCAGGCGATTTTCGCTGACGATGAGCCGAGCGAACATGCAATTTCATTCCCTGACATTAGATGGCGCTTAATGTAAAACAGAAATACTCCAGTACACAAGGTGGCGCTGCGCAACTTCACGCTTCTGAAAGTCGCTTTTCACTCAGAAGTAGAGAGCAAGTATTTTCGCGATTGTCAGAATCATACAAAGAAAACATGAATATTTCAAGAATCATACAAAGAAAACATGAATATTTCCAGCACCAGTAGCTCCGCTCCAGTTCCAGCGATGAAGAAATTATTGTTCTGTTGAATGATGAAAGACGCAGGAAAAGACGCCGATTTTGGGTACATCCCATAGTTACCAGAAGACAAGAACATGGGGGGTTTTACCGACTGGTACAAGAGCTGAAAATGTATCATGATCGTTTTCGGGGATATTTTAGAATGTCCGTCATTATTTCTTCGCGGCAGTGTAGATGCTATTTGGCGTCTATCTTCTTCGCTGGTATGTGTGCTCAGAAAGGCAGTATGGTGTTTGAGCGCCCCCCAGTTGTGTTTTACTGTAACTTCAGAAGCTCCTGACACGTGTGCAAAAGCGCCATTCTCATTGGTCGTATAGTTTTTGACGCGGCGCGTCAAACCAAAAAACGAACCCAAAGGCGTTTTTTAAAAAGTGACGCTTTGACGCGTGGCGTTTTTTCGCGTTGGTGTGCAGACTCACATTGGTGCCCTTTGTCTAGTCACGGGGCGTTAAACGTCGGCGAATATCGCGCGCGAAATTCGCCCCGGTGTGTACGGGCCTTCAGGCTCATGGCTACCAGAAAGGTGACAAAGTGTCTGCAGTCTGTTTATTACTGGACAATACATAATATTCTGAGAAGATGTCTGTACCAGAGAGCACAGGTGAAACTCGCGTGCAGCTCAAGAGCGGTCCACTGCAGAGGAATAAACACACACCCCTAACACACGTGTGCGCGCTCCCTCCTCCCAGTCCTACACACGACGCAGCGCGCTCACACAGTCACAGTCAATCTACAACACCTATTTAGTTAGTTCATTAGTTAGATATGTAGTAGTTATTTGTTACTGTTACAGTAACTGTTACAATACGTTGTAATTGTATTTATTTCTGATGCGGCCGCCGGGGGATTTTGTGTTTTTTTTTGGGGGGGGGGGGGGGGGGGGGGTTGCGGTTTACCGTGACACCGTGCCCCCTGGTGGTTCATCACCGTGGTGATAAAAAATCCGACACGTCACATCTCTACCGGCATGAGCATAAAAGTTTTTAATTTCTTAAAATAAAAAATGTTGTGTATTTATTCATATCTAGGGGGAGTCAGACTTGAAATATCGGATTGAGCAACTATATATTAGGACTTAAACACTGTCCATATAACCTAACCTGACAGAATCAAATGTAAAAGGATTTATGCTAGAGTAACAAGACAACATATGTTTCTATGCAACTGTAATTGTCACTTTAAAAAGTTATAATAAATAAACAATGAGTTATTAAACATTAAAGAGTAGTTACATTTATTTTTCATTACATTTAGTTACATGTCTAAGTTATATCGGGCCCTTTGAGGACAACCACTATGCTGATGTGGCCCTCGGTGAAAATTAGTTTGACACCCCTGCCTTAAAGTTAGCATTTCACATTCCTTAAAGTTAGCATTTCACATTTCTTAGCATTTCACATTCCTTAGTATTTTGCATTCCTTAGCATTTCGCATTCCTTTAAGGTGGTATTTCACATTCTGTCATGATCTGATCATGTGACGACCCAGATGCTGTAATCCGGAAGGAAGAGACCGGTAAGTAGAAGGTGAGTAATGAGTTTTATTTTGTAGGAGCCAGCGGATCTTGGGTGCTAAAAGGAGCAGAGGCTCGAACGAGGATCAGGCTTTCAAAGTTCTAGGAAGGTGCTCGGTTGAGCCGAGACACAGGACCCAGAGTCAGATTGAAACAGGAGCGTATTGACAGCGGGGTTGTCGGATTTACTTGGCGATGGCGAGCATGGAGTTCTTGACTGTGGCGTGGCTGGAGTTCTTGGCTATGGCATGGCTGGAGTTCTTGGCTGTGGAGTGGCTGTAGTTCTTGAGGAGCGTCGAGGGTAGCAGCTTCTGCTCGAGGAGGTGGAGGACTCAGTTGACTCTCGTGGAAGGTAAGACCTGAGGCACAGCAAAACAAGGTAAGCATAGGAAACTGGGCAAAGGGGCCAGACATAGCTCTAAACGAGGTTAACCACCATCAGTGTTAACAAACTGGCGAAGAATGCTGGAGGTGAGTCTCCTTAAGTAGCAGGTGAGGCGATGAGATGAGTAGTCACAGCTGTGAGTCTGGAGCAGAGCTGGGAGGGGAGGAGTCTGACAGACCACCATGACAAATTCCTTTAAGTTGGCATTTCGTATTTCCTTTAAATTGGCATTTGGCATTCCTTTAGTTGCATGTCTTCCTTTATAGATGGCATTTCACATTCTTTTAGTTTTGGCATAAAACTCTGTGCAATTCCTTGAAACAACTTTCTATAAACTTTAGGGTAATAACTACCCCTAACGGAGCTCACAGGTGGAAGCCGGAGAGGAGAGTGGGGCGAAGAACGCAGTGCTGCAGTAAAGGAGGATGAACAGCTTACACACCTGGACTTAAATAGGACGCTGAACAGGTGAGTTGATTAACTGAACTGCCCTAGGGGAGTAACCGAAGTAAACGTCTGCCTGAGTTGCCTGCCCCGAAATGCTCCCAAGGTCGCTCACTTTTGCAATACTTAAAAAAATGCTTGAACTAAGGATTTCCTAATCTTTGTCGATATTGATACCAATAACTACTCAAAAATTAGGGGCATGTTCCCCTACCTCCCCCATGTATTTCCGCCCCCTTTATGTACAGGAGCAACATTTTTTATTTCTACCACTAAAAACATATATTTTTAGGCAGGGTTTCAACCAAACCCTTAAAAATAGGACGTGTCAGAAAATGTGAAATGTTTTTCTCACTTATGCACAAATCAAAAATTCCAAAAAGAGTGAGGTGTCATACCAGTGATGATGTTCAGGACAGCGTGATAAGCCACTGCAATGTTTTCCAACACAGTTAAAGAACACTTCAAAGGGAAATCAGTTCTTTTGGGTCCTGCGGTTGTGTGTATAAGAAGCAAAATATATTGAAGGCAAAGTTATTTGTCTGGATTTCGCTTCCTGTCCTCTCACTAGCCACACACTCATTTACTATTTATGCTATTCTTGCACAAAGAGAACAGGTGCAATGATTAGAAAAGAAAAATCACACTAACCCAGAATGTATTATTTTATTAAACAGCACTAAAAAATAAAAAACTAAGATACTGTTTTCAATTAAAAAAGCACTGATGGAAAATAGTGGAGAATAGTGACATACACGTGCTTCTAAAGATGAGGCTGTGTTGTTTATGAAGGCAGAATTTAAGTGTTAACCCACGATTGTATCTTCTATAGAGCACTCGATTAGACTTAAATAAAAGTAGTTTTGTTAACAAGTTCTTGTGGCATTTTTTTGATGATTGAGGACATATGTTATGAAAATTACGCGTAAAATTGCATTTCAGAGTATTTGTTGATTCAAATCATGGTAAGTCTGGAGCAGATAAAAGTAGAAAAAATGCCACAAGACCACTTTTGTTGCCCTGGTAATTTTAAGGTGGGGCTGTGAGGCGCTGTAAGTTAGCAGGAGAGCGTGTGAAAAAGTGGATGATGGGGAAGGCGGAAAGCTTACTCTGAGCCAACAGTCCCGCCCACAACTCAGAGACAAATTTCGAATGAACTCCTGCTGCTCTACAGAAACTATGTCCTAGAAATGGCCACCGTTTTTTTTCCCCCTAAACGTTGCATAATCATAATTAAAAGACCCCTGAAAAGACTTTTTAAAATAAATCAAAAGTTGAACCGAGTGGGACTTTAACATGATTTTTTAGGTTCCAGTATGTCTCTTTGTCACTTCAAAACCAGACAATGTTACCGTTAAAGTAAGAGTGACGAGCAAAAAAAGGAACAATTCATAAAACCTTTTTTTAAAGATTGTTTGATCCAAAAGAACATATGAATCACAGCTGAATTGTTTTACTGTAGTGCTGAGTCATAGATCATTTTCCTAATTTCTTCTCACACATGCACATGTTATTAGAAGTGTGTTGGCAGTTCTGTAATTTAGACCTTAAGATCTTAGCAAACATTATGTGTGATACTTTGGGAAACACAAACACAGACACATTGGATTGCAGCATAGATTTAGTTTTTCAATTACCTATTTACAACACCACTGATACACTGGTTGCTATCATATACTTCCTTCTCTGGGGGGTTAAATTTCATTTCATTTCCAGTTCTGCAATAAACTGAAAAAGTCTCAAGAGTAAACCCTGATGGGGACGCCTTTGGTGGCAGCAGTTTTGTCATTGTCTCCAGTATGCCTGTCATCTGTGCTGTCATTTGAAGTCTCTGGGTTTTTCCCCGACTTTCATCTTTCCACGTTTTTCAGTGAATTTCTACAGTGACTCTTTCCGAGTATAGAGGCAGGGTGTTTTCTGAACTCCAAACCACATATTCAGCAGAACTTATGGACTTTTATTTTAAGACTGTGACAAAATATTTCCGACAAATCTGTCTTTTTGGCTGAAGGGTTGACCCAATTTCTTAGAACCTTTACTCAGTGTCATTAAATTGCTCTTCAGGCCGTGTCACGCAGCCATTATGTACACTTTGTTCATATTGCTCAGATGAAAATTGGTTACACGTAAACAGACGTGAAAAAAATGAGAAGTTTTGTTCTTTAGGTTAAATTTTCACAGATGTATCACGAATGAACCACGTTAAAACCACAGAGTAAGTACGGATAAACCACACAAAAAACACGTAAATCAACGTTAGTGAGTTGTGCGTCAATTACGTAATTTGAATGTGATACGCGATGTAAAATTATATATTGGTGGTACATGCATATAAAGTCCATTAGACATACATGGAACGGTCGTAGAAAGCCACAAAATTGTGAATGCATCTTGCAAAAACATGCACAATTGTGCAAGATTTACATAATAATTGCATATACACTATGTAAAATACGCATAAACTGCATAATTCTCAACCGACCATTTTGAAAAACTCAAAAGCGTACTCATGTGAAGACCCGTCGACCAAAACCCTCGAAGGACTCTGTGCTCATCAACAAACGTAAGCAACACTTTACGGATTAGGTATATCACACATGTATCACGAAAGACTGAAATTTCATGTTTAACATGCGCATAAGGACTACAAATACAAAATACAAACATGCAACACACAACTAAACACGAGGTGAAATCAAAAACAAAATGGAGAAGAGGGCCAAGCTGCAGTGGAGACTGTTGCAGCAAGGCTCCCTTCCCACGGTGTGGAAGTCCAAGTGGTGGCTTTAAAGGCTGCCTCCACCAGCTGGTCCAATGGGAGGCCACACCCTTTCCACCACACCTGAAAATAATCACAAACGAAGACATACAAACCCAAAGATCCACAAAACATAGAAAAAAACAAAACCAAATACGGCCACAGCCGTAACATATGTGTATTATCTTTATCATTTCAAATGATCTGACTTCCAAAATACAAGAACACATAATCCTTCTGGAAGAGAAAAATATATCAACAACTAAACTTGGATGAATACGTTATAATTACTCAAAGCTGCCCTTTTCTCAAAGTCTGAAGCCTTCTGGAAACCAGAGAGAACTTTTATCAATACACTATTCACAATAAGTTAAGGATACTGTAAAAAATATTCCGGGGACCTTGTATACACAGTGTTTCACTTCACAGATTTTCTGGATAGAGAGGTAATTTTATTTGGGATGACAGACACACCTTATTTTGTGTTTTTCACAGAATAGTGTGTCTTACTTATTGGGGCCAAAAACCAACAGAAAAAGAAAAGCCTCTTTGTCAAAGGTCAGAGCTCTGCATCCCCCTCTGGTCACATGCGGGTCCGTCTCCAGAGTTTTAGTCACACTACATCTCCCAGCAACCCCAGCATGCTGTTTCTGAGTGCTGCTTACCTGACTCTCATTCGCCAAATCAATCCCAATCTACTCAGGCACTGAACTGAACCTCAGTCATAGTACAACCGATTTAGTCATTGTAGATGGTCCAGTACCTGCACATTCTTACCACAGAGAGATCACAGAACGATCATCATCCCCCAATTCCACCAGCATCCCCCCCGCTTTCTGTTCATGGATGATAATGCTCTAACACATGGTGTCATGATTATTACAGCTCCACTTCGTCCAACAATGACCCGTGACCCATAGAGCAGGAGATGTCGCTGTCAAGCTTTTAATGTGGCAAATGGTGGAGCTGCTATTGACGTGGTCAACTTTAGTCATTTCGATCTATCTTTTTTTTGTCTTAGTTGTCTTAGCATTATCATTCATGAACGCTTTCTGTTCATGGATGATAATGCTCTAACACATGGTGTCATGATTATTACAGCTCCACTTCGTCCAACAATGACCCGTGACCCATAGAGCAGGAGATGTCGCTGTCAAGCTTTTAATGTGGCATATGGTGGAGCTGCTATTGACGTGGTCAACTTTAGTCATTTCGATCTATCTTTTTTTTGTCTTAGTTTTGGGGTAATAAATATCAAACTAATGAAAGTGATGTTTTTTTTCTCATTAGTAATATCAAAGGAAACGTATGTATTTCATTAAAATTCTGACCGAAAGGAAAAAGCACTCATGTAAATAACAATATCCCTAACGAATTGTGAATGGTGTGTGTCTAATTTCCTTTATTAAGAGTCCTTTGTTGAATTAGATAAATTGGTGGCTTCTGTGCTTCTGGCGTCTGTGATGCCTGAGGAATTTATTCTAAATGCTTTTAAAGCAATTTTTTTCCCACCCAACAGGTCTAATATTGCCAACATATAGGGACAATTTTGTTTTCCCCAGAGTAGGTGTGAAGTCTTGAAAAAAAACCCAACAACAATGAAAATTAAAAGATTAACAACAACAAAAAGAAATCAGGTGATGCGAGAAGCGGATGGTAAGGCGTGACTGCTCAGCAGATTTCTTGGCAAACTGCTGTGGCTGGTGAGATACTGCAATCACAATATCAGCAGGGTACAAGCAACAGGAATGGTTCCTGTCACTTCAGCTTGTGAACACTTAAAATCATAATTCCAGCAAATGCTCATAACTTCGGATAGATATGGTAAATAGCGTATACTTGTACAGCGCTTTTCTACCTTCCTCGAAGACATATGGGAGGGCAAGGTGGGAATTGAACTTGCAATCTTTCACTCAGAGGTCAACCGCCCTGCACCACGGCCGATATCTCTAACGTCCATCTTTTTCTCTGCACTGAACATGACATCAATTAGGAGGTCGGTTTAGTCTGCGGATCAAAACGAAAATTACAACCAAGGAGCTCAAAACTAAGTCAATAATTTTAAGTCATCAAACACATGCATACATGCATTTCTGCTGTCCTGTGGTTTTGCCCTGGATATTGTTGACTGCTTGCCCCTGCACCTCTGTCATGCTCCAGCAAGCTCCTCTGTGTTTTCAACTTGTCCAAGCATAGTGGATGTGTGACTTGACTTGGCTGTGTAACACAGCCACTAGGTACATTTTGCGTGTTTTCCACAAACGAAATTTCGGTCTCCCAGGATACATGCATGATATATGTATTACATTAGTGGTTCCTGTGTTCGTCATCCATGGATGTGCACAGATGTCCGTCAAGGGTTCACATAAATTCGGTTTTGAGCTGTTCACAATTTTTTGGTCCCAAATTGCTAATGATTGCACTAATGAACCCCACGGTTTATGTTCTACGTTGATTTACTTCTTCTTTACATGGTTTGTTCATGCTTTATCCGGGGTTTTAACGTGCTTCAATCATGATTCATCTGTAAAGATTTCACGTATCACGTTTTCCATGTATATTCATTTATGACTAATTTTCATCAGATTTAGGACAGCATTACCATTAATTGGAGCATTTGGATACCAGTGTTTACCAGGAACACCAAACAAGAAGAGCCTGATAAAGAGAGGATTATCTATAAGAAGGAACCTTGATGGAAGAGTGAGAATAGCGCTGGAAGAAGATGAACCGAAATGGTGCCTGAGACTGTTCACACTAACCGGCTGTTTTAGGTCTCTGCAGTCGAGCCGTCATGCACATGGATTAAAAATCTTTCTGTCATGGCCTGGCAGCTTCTCCCTCCTCCCCCCTCCTTTCTCTGTTGGACGCGACCAGCTGGATCCACTCACCTCATCTACACCTTCCTTCATAAGCTCCTCCTGGATCATCAGCCGGTGCCAGTTCGTTGTTCCTCCTATGGTGCATAGTCTGGTCAGCTCATGTTTGTTGTCTCAGTTTCAAAGAACCAAGCTCATGTTTTTGTCTTCGCTCTGCTTCAGGACTTTAACCTTCCGGATCCTCACCTGGTCGCAGTCCTTCCACGTTGCAGTCATGCCAACCCTGAAACCTCCAGCCAGCCGCCTCGCCTCGCCTTGCTTCAAGCTTCGCCCACGCCATCTCAAGTAACCTCCAGCCTGCGTCTCGTCTTGTCTGGATTCAAGCCTCGCTCTCGCCGCAGTTCATCCTCGAGGAGATTCCCGCTCAAGATTTCCACCAGCCTGCTCACGCCCTCTCTGCCTGAGGAAGGAAGCCCTGTCAATCTCACGTTCAAATTAAACCACTTAATACTTACCGTTGTGTCAAGTCTCATTCCGGGTTCCAGCATCTGGGTCATTCCGGAACTCTCGTTCGAATCATGACAGAACGAACTGGCCAAACACCTGACCCAGCTGACCCGGAGGGACTTCGTCACGCCATTGCCTTCCAAGGTAACTTGTTGAATCGCCAAGCTGACGCTTTGACGCAAATGTCCTCCGCCCAGCAGGAACTATTTCGCCGTCTCGACGGCATAACGCAATCACTAATGGAACTGACCGGGCAAACCACTAACCTCGCCTCCGGTGCCGCCTCCACTTCTTCCGGCAACAGTGCCACTTCCGCTTCCCAGTTTTCCCCGGAAAACGTCCGTCTACAGCCGGAACCCTTTTTCGGGGATGTTTCTGCCTGTGGAGGGTTCCTACTACAATGTGACCTGATTTTCCAACAAGCTCCCAGGTATTATCATGCCGATCACGCTCGCATTTCATTAATAGTAAATTCTCTCCGCAGTAAGGCGCTGCAATGGGCTCAAGCCTTCCTGGCCTCTCATCCCATCACGCATCTCCCATTCGAACGCTTCCTGGGAGAATTCCGTCTCGTCTTCGACCGACCCCGAAGGCAGGAAGAAGCCACCCGGCGGTTGCTAAGTCTCAAACAAGGCAACCGCCCGGTAAGCGAACACCTCATAGACTTTCGAATTTTTGCTGTCGAGGCTGGATGGCCGGATCCCGCGCTCAAGGGAATTTTTTACCAGTCCTTGAATGAGCGCATTAAAGACCACCTTTGTACCCAGCCAGAGACGGACACTTTTGAAGAACTCGTCACAGCCGCCTTAAGGTCAGACCTTCGCCTCCGGGAACGCCATACTGAGCAGAAAAGTAAGCCTCCGTCATCCCTTGTCAATTCCGTTCGTCACTTACCTCTGGTTGCTCCAGCTAAACCAGCTTCACTTCCTGTTAGACTAGAAGAACCCATGCAAATAGGTCACTCCAAGCTCTCCCTAGAGGAGAGAAAGACACGTCGTGATGAGGGATTATGTTTTTACTGCGGGCAGGCGGGTCATCAGGTCCCACAATGCGCTGTTCGTTTAAATTCCCCGAACCCCCCGTTAAGTGACAGGCCACGGGGGGTTAATTCTGAAACTTTTCATGTTCCCAAGTTTCTGTATGTTCCTGTCAAGATCTGTAATCAGAGCAAGATTTTGGAAACCAAAGCACTTATTGACTCTGGGGCCGAACATAGTTTAATGGACCAAAGTCTCGTTCATGAACTCTCCCTCCCTGTCGAAGTCCTCGACAACGCTGTAAATACTGCAGGGCTGGGGGGCAAACAATTGTCACGCATCACCAAACGTACCGGTCCGGTTCTCGTTTTTACCTCCGGTAACCACCGGGAGTACCATCACTTCTTCATCACCCAATGTCCGCAGACACCCTTAATTCTCGGGTTCTCTTGGCTCCAAAAGCACAACCCCTGTTTAGATTGGGGGTCATCCCGCGTTTCCAACTGGAGCACCTACTGTATGGCTAATTGTCTGCAGTCGGCTGTACCCCACACCAAGTTACCTGACCCAGGGTCTAATAAAGAAATCGATCTGACTAACATACCCACCTGTTACCATGACCTACGTTCTGTTTTCTGCAAATCCAGGGCTAGTGCCTTACCTCCACATCGTCCGTACGACTGCGCCATCGAGTTGCTTAATGGAGCACCTCTCCCTAAGAGCAAATTGTACAATCTTTCTGGTCCGGAGAAGAGCTCCATGGAGGCTTATATTCAGGAGGCACTATCCCTGGGTCACATACGTCCTTCTTCTTCTCCAGTCGCTGCTGGTTTCTTTTTTGTGGAGAAGAAGGATAAGACCTTGCGTCCGTGTATTGATTTTAGAGAATTAAACCAGATCACAGTCAAAGAGAAGTACTCCCTACCGTTACTCGAGTCTGTTTTCAACTGCGTTCAGCAAGCTATGATTTTCACGAAGCTGGATCTCAGGAACGCTTATCACCTTGTACGCATGCGTGAAGGTGATGAGTGGAAAACGGCGTTCAACACTCCGTTGGGCCACTTTGAATACCTAGTGATGCCGTTTGGTCTCACCAACGCTCCTGCAGTGTTCCAGCGGTTGGTGAATGACGTTCTCAGGGATTTTCTGAACCGGTTTGTCTTCGTGTATCTCGACGATATTCTTGTCTTTTCCGCCAACGAGACACAACACGAACATCACGTCCGTCTCGTCCTAGAACGACTTCTCGCCAATCAGTTATTCGTCAAGGCCGAGAAGTGTGCTTTCCACGTTTCCTCCGTCCCCTTCTTGGGTTATATCATTGAGGCGGGTAATATCCGCCCCGACCCTGCCAAGATCGAGGCCGTCGTTCAGTGGGAGACACCCCAATCCCGCAAGAAACTCCAACAGTTCCTTGGGTTCTCTAATTTCTACCGTCGTTTCATTCGGGATTATAGTACCATTGCTGCTCCCCTCACACGGCTTACTTCCACCAATCGCCCCTTCATCTGGGACCCTGCCGCTGATGCCGCTTTCAAACGGCTCAAAACCCTTTTCGTATCCGCTCCTATCCTCATTCAACCCGATGTGTCCAAGCAATTTATTGTGGAGGTCGATGCCTCAGACTCTGGAGTGGGAGCTGTGTTATCCCAGCGCGAGGACAGTACCGGGAAGCTCAAACCATGCGCCTTCTTTTCGCGCAAGTTAAGTCCAACGGAACAAAATTACGATGTGGGCAATCGTGAATTGTTGGCGATCAAGCTCGCGTTGGAAGAATGGCGCCACTGGCTGGAGGGGGCGGAACAGCAATTCATCATCTGGACCGACCACAAAAACTTGGCTTACCTGCGCAGTGCTAGACGGCTCAACTCACGCCAGGCCAGATGGTGTCTATTTTTCGATCGTTTCAACTTTATCATCTCCTACCGACCGGGCAGTCGTAACGTCAAGCCGGATGCCTTGTCTCGGATTCACTCCATCACTGAAAACCGCACGGACTCTACCATACTGCCTACGTCATGTTTTGTAGGGAACCTCACTTGGGAAATCGAATCCAAGGTGCAGCAGGCCCAGAATGAGATCCCCGCCGGGGTCGTCAGTCCTTCGGGCACTCTCTACGTTCCTGACTCCCTCAGGTCCGACGTCCTCGCCTGGGGTCATACCTCCCGTATTGCCTGCCACGGTGGGGTTTATCGCACCATTCGTCTCCTGAGGCGTCGCTTCTTCTGGCCCACCTTAGAACGCGATGTGAAGGAGTACATTGCTGCCTGCACCACGTGTGCCCGCTCAAAGACCTCCAACAGACCTCCCTCTGGTCTTCTGCAACCCCTGCCTGTCCCGAGCCGCCCCTGGTCCCACATAGCGGTGGACTTTGTTACAGGGCTACCACCTTCTCACGGCCACACAGTTATACTCACCGTCATTGATCGCTTCTCCAAGGCCGCCCAGTTTATCCCTCTCCCTCAGTTGCCCACCGCTTCCGAGACCGCCGACGCCCTCGTCGATAACGTCTTCAGGCATCACGGTATACCTTGTGACATTGTCTCTGATCGTGGTCCCCAGTTCACGTCCCAGGTCTGGAAGGCTTTCTGCTCTGCCCTGGGGGCCACGGTCAGTTTGACCTCCGGTTACCACCCTCAGGCTAACGGCCAAGCGGAGCGGGCCAATCAAGAGCTGGAGGCCGCTCTCAGGTGCCTGGCGTCCCAAAATCAATCTGACTGGTCAAAGTATCTGGCTTGGGCAGAATATGCCCACAACAATCATTCCTCCACCGCCACGGGCTTGTCCCCTTTTGAGGCCTCTCTGGGTTACTCACCCCCACTGTTTCCTTCCCAGGAATTGGATCTGGCGGTGCCCTCGGTCCAGCTCCATCTTCAACGTTGTCGGGACATCTGGCTTCAGACCAGGGCCGCCCTTCTCCGTACCGCCGAGGGTAACCGCCAGATAGCCAACCGCCACAGGGGGGTGAGTCCAGATTACCAACCTGGTCAGAAGGTGTGGTTGTCCTCCCGCAACATTCCCCTCCAGGCTTCGTCCCGTAAATTATCCCCCAGGTTTATTGGTCCCTACACCATTGAGCGGGTCATCAACCCCTCATGTGTTCGACTTCGTCTCCCGGCTGCCCTACAGATCCACCCAACATTTCACGTGTCACAGATCAAACCGGTCTCTGAGAGCCCGTTGTGCCCGCCGTCCACTTCCCCGCCACCCGCCCGTACCATCGATGGGGCTCCCGCCTTCACGGTCTCTGCTGTCTTGGACGTCCGGCGTCGTGGTCGTGGGGTCCAATTTTTGGTGGACTGGGAGGGGTATGGTCCGGAGGAACGTTCGTGGATCTCGCGTTCGCTCATCCTGGACCATACCCTCATCGACGACTTCTACGCTGCCCATCCTGATCGTCGCCCTGGACCGCCTGGTGGCGGTCGTTGAGGGGGGGGTACTGTCATGGCCTGGCAGCTACTCCCTCCTCCCCCCTCCTTTCTCTGTTGGACGCGACCAGCTGGATCCACTCACCTCATCTACACCTTCCTTCATAAGCTCCTCCTGGATCATCAGCCGGTGCCAGTTCGTTGTTCCTCCTATGGTGCATAGTCTGGTCAGCTCATGTTTGTTGTCTCAGTTTCAAAGAACCAAGCTCATGTTTTTGTCTTCGCTCTGCTTCAGGACTTTAACCTTCCGGATCCTCACCTGGTCGCAGTCCTTCCACGTTGCAGTCACGCCAACCCTGAAACCTCCAGCCAGCCGCCTCGCCTCGCCTTGCTTCAAGCTTCGCCCACGCCATCTCAAGTAACCTCCAGCCTGCGTCTCGTCTTGTCTGGATTCAAGCCTCGCTCTCGCCGCAGTTCATCCTCGAGGAGATTCCCGCTCAAGATTTCCACCAGCCTGCTCACGCCCTCTCTGCCTGAGGAAGGAAGCCCTGTCAATCTCACGTTCAAATTAAACCACTTAATACTTACCGTTGTGTCAAGTCTCATTCCGGGTTCCAGCATCTGGGTCATTCCGGAACTCTCGTTCGAATCATGACACTTTCCATCCTATCACCTGAGGCCTTTCATTCTACCAGTCAGCTGCCTTCTTGTTGCTCTGCCGTTCTCCAAATACAAACCTTACAAGTACAATGCAAATCAATTTCACTGAAAATTTCAAGAGTGTAAAAAAAAATCCCTCTTTACTAGATTGTAACTCTTTATCTCCCCTCTTGATGACTCCTGTGCTCTGAAGTCTCAGTGAAACTTCACTTGAGAGCATATTTTTTCAAATCAAATGAAGCCATCTAAGCTCTGAGAAAAATCATTAAAACTAAGCCTAAGCTGTTATAGTTTTACGGTCAAGACTTCCAACCTTAAGCTTAGATGCAAATCATATAAATAAAACAAGTATTCCATTGTGGCTTTTTTAATTGGTGAGTTGCATAGCAACTAACATGAAGAATGTGGATTACTGTGATACTTGCAATCATAGTGATACTTTATTTAAGGTTTATTGCAGGATGACACGCCTGATCAGACAAGGAAGGAAGAGATAGCACTTTCATAACCAGTGTTCACCAATGGAAAGACTGCACCTCATAGCTCACAGACTGGATCTAGAAACAACACCTGAGGGACTAGAAAGCAGGTCTGACCCACTAAACTCACTAGAAACCTTACAGGGAATGAGTGGAGAGAAACTCATATTTAAACTGAGCTTAATGAGATTTGGCACAGGTGAGCAGGGAGCTTTAGAGACAAAGACAATCCAGAAAGAGGAATGAACAAAAACACACAAGCACCAATAGACTGCAGGACACAAGCACATGCAGTGTTTTCATTATTCCCAAACAATTACTTGATCTTTTTTTTGTTCATGTGTTCACATGAACACGATTTAATGTCTGAGGCATGGTGGTGGTTCAATGTTAAGTCAATGTAAACACACAGTCGGGGTCCTTTTTGAGCAGGTGGCTCAGAGTATTTCGTAAGTGACACGGCACAGCAAAAAGAGTTAAAAAACCCAAACTTTGTGTCTATCAATCAGGAACTTAGCTTTAAGTGATGATGATGTGATCAGTGGGTGAGTTTAATAGATGATGCCGTTTGTGTACATCTCAAACTTCACCCTGTATGGCTCACTACATGAAATAATTGACAGAAAATTCAGTTTTGGAGGAATTAAGATTTTTTATTAACATTTAATAAAAATCCACAAAAAATTGCAATACATTTTAATGAGATAAAGATGGTCTCAAAAATGATCAGTTGGTTGATTTGTCAGTTTTTGCTCACAACAGTGTTATTTTATAACACAAAAATATTGACATGATTATTTACCTCAAATTTGATCCACACAGATTTAAAATGACGTAACTTTATTATAAATGGTTGATTATTGACAAATTTTACATTCTGTCAATACAGAAAGTAGTAATTTTTAAAAATAAATAACAAGAGATGAGTTACTCTCACCAAGAAGTTTAGAAAATTAGCCTAACTTTTCCCACTAAAATTGTTTGAGATTTCGTGGAAGCAGCCATTTTGAAATGACCAGAAAAAGCCCTTCTGCTGCCCCTAGTGGCACGAAGATGAACTACAGGGCAGTTTGAATCATGTTAGTAAGCTTTGGGTCTCAAAAATGCATGTATTACATATGCTATGAAGGGTGATATAGGTTTTATGATGTTTTCGTTATATTTGCATTGAGATAAGAATTAAAAGTTCCTTTCCATTGTTTTTTTTTTTTGTCCTTCTGCGGACCAGTGTGGGACAGCAAGTCATCAAACTGAGTCACAGAGAGACGGAAGTACCGTTGAAAGTGGCCGTCATTCAGACACAGCTTCTGTAGGAGATGGTGAACCTGACTGGACTGGGAGGATATTTGAATGATCTCGTGATTTCAGACATGGCGCCTTTGCAGCGCTCTCCAAAACAAATCAATCTGAGCAGCTGTCTCAACATCATCCATGTCTTCCAAAATGTAGCATTGAGCCAGTGAAAAAAAAAGGTTAGCTGTAGCTCCTCCCAGATCCAAATGTTTGTGCTAATTAGAAAATACACTTTTGAACATGTGAATAGTAGCGAATTCTCGACTCATAAAATTGCGTTGGAGTAAACGCATCTTAAGAAACATGACAGTGAGGACATAATCATTTCAGTTAAAAAACAAGAATTAAAAAAAAAAAATTGCTGCATGTGTTTAGCTGTTGTTAACGGTCATATGGAATTTTTACACCCAGACGTGTTGTAGATTTGTTGGTAGACCCAATTGAGAACTGCTGAGGTAGTTTGGAAAGTTCATAGTAAATAGCATTTGCTGCTGAAATAAAATGAGATATAAAAAGAGTTGATTGGTTTTCACACTAGTTTACGTTTGCATAAGCCTCTATTAACCTCTCACTCCTGCCACTGCTGTAGTGGTGGGTGATGGGGTGGGATCAGTGCTGGCGTTTGTGTCCATCATTTCAAAGTCATTAAGCCTGATGATTGTTCTGTGCAGTTTTGAAAAAGTCAGGTCACATGAGGGCAGTTGACTGCACCAGGTGTGTCTTAAAGAGCAAATACTAGCCCCCTGTAATGGCCTAATATTTCATAGTTATTAACTCCCACTGCTTTTATCATTAATCAACAAGATTCATGGGTGGGTTCAGAGACACTCACAGCCTTTCATAGCTTACTCAATCAAAATCTAAACACCAGCGAGTGATTATTTTCTCCTCATAAGAGCTTTTGTGGAATTTGTGAATGGTAATGTGGAAGTATATGAAAATATTTCCCTGTTTTAACAGTTTCTTTGAAAGATTTCCCATAAAAATGTGTGGGTAAAACTAATAACACTGCCATACAATCATCCCAACCATACAGAAAGCCTTACAATAACACAGTGAGGCTCCAGTAAACACTTGAAGAGGAACTGCTGCATTTCTCGAGGTTTATAGATTCAGGTGATATTAAAATGCATTGGAGCAAGGGGTGATACATTATAGTTATTCGCACAGGAAGGATAGCAGTGAAAATGTCTTGGGCCTGATCAACATGGAGTAACTAAGTTTTTATGCAGCAACTGAAACTGCCACTTTTTTATTAGGGCTTTAACTGTTGTGCACTAAGTGTTCAGCTGTCTCACTTGCCTGGATGTATTCATTACTGTGCATTTGTTGGGGTACCATATTTTCTGCACTAGATAGCGCACCGGATTTTAAGACACTGAAAGGTTTATTTTCAAACTTCTGTCATATATAAGGTGTACCAAACTATGATGCATTAAGTAAGACAAAAGAGTCACAGGTAAGTCAGTCAGTCAGTCAGGCTTCATTAACTATTGATTGATACTGCTAAAACAAATGTTACTGTGACTAATCTAACATGTCTATTATTACTACATGATAAAACACAATCCAACACTGCTACAAGTAAGCCGTGTTAGCTTATTTACAAAAAATGCCCCAACTTTGTTTGAAACTCCAAAAAAATAAACACACTGACATTTTGACAGAGCACTGTGTACCTCCTAAAATTGCTCGACATCAGTATACACTACCAGAATTAATCCATATTTAAGGTGCTCCAGTTTGTAAAGCAAACTGTTATTTTTTGAAAAAAAAGGTTTTTAATCCTTGTGCTATCCAAGGCACGTAAACATTGGGAGTTGGGTCATCTAATAATATAATAATAATACATTTTTATTTCAAGCGCCTTTCAAGTCACCCAAGGTCGCTGTACAAGGTTAAAATATTAAAAACAGAATAAAACATCAATAAGAAATTAACAGGGTAAAACATGAGTAAACATAAAGACATAAAAAAACATTTAAGATAAATACATAAAAATTATAAGACAGAAAAACAGACAGACAAACAGACAAATGAGGTTGCGTTAACTGAATGGATTAACTGTATGATTGTTTGAAGAGATGAGTCTTGAGTTTGGATTTGAATAGTGGCAGTGTGTCGGTATTCCGTAAATCTGGAGGAAGAGAATTCCATAGCTGAGGTGCGGAGCGACTGAAAGCTCTGCCCCCCATGGTGGCAAGACGGGCAGGTGGGACATTGAGTTGGAGAGAGGAAGTGGAACGGAGAGATCGGGAGGGAATGGAAATGTGAAGAAGATCAGAAATGTAGGGTGGAGCCAGGTTATGGAGTGCTAGACCCAATAGACAGTGCGCTGAACCTTTTTTCTTCAATGATTTGTGATCTTCACTGGTGTCCATGGATTACATGAAATCCTCTTCACCTTTATCCACCTTTGACATGGTAGGGAGAACACGTCAATGTAAGGATGGGGTCATTTTGACCCCATAAGATAGCACAAGGGTTAAGGGTATTTTCAGACTGGGAAAACTGGTTGGTCTGGACCCAGTCTGCTTAATTTTTAGTCTGAATTCCCAAACCTCGCCCTTTGTCTGATCAGACTGCCATCAAGTTGACTTTCCTGTTCTGAACCGCTTGTGAACATAACAATGTCAATAAAGATCTCTTCACTCATTGGTCAGAAATTACGAGGGCGAGGCAAAGCAACTAGAGGCAGTAATTATGACAGTCCGGCGCTTTTAGTTCATTCAAACTTTATATTTGTCTCACAAGTTTTGAAACGTCTGTATCAATGTCAGACTTTTTACTTGCAGGCAGACATCTAAGAAGGGACGCTGATAAATGTTTATGACATATAGATTGTCTGGAAAAGAAGTATTCAAACTTGTTTTGATGAGTCTAAATTCATCCGATCTCAATTCAATGAGTGGCTGTGTCTTATCGTTGTGGTGTAATGGCATTGTTTTAAGAGAATTCTGTTAAGGAACTACAAGGTAACCTGTAGGATGACGTCACAGCAACAAGACACAGAAAAGCATGTAAGAAGCGTTTTCAGCCGTGTTAGAATAAACGTTCTAACAAATGACAGGACTCTTTTTTTCTGTTTGATAACACAACAATCGTTCCTTTATATCTGTCCACGGCTCATCTGTTGCTACTGTATATTCCTGATCTGTTTACATTAGCTACGGTAGCCATTTTCTCATAGCGAACTGAAGCTCAGTCCGATTGAAAATGAACTGAGACCACCTCCAAAGATGGGTCAGAGAGTGGTTCCCGGTCCTGAACCAGTTTCTGCGTTAGTGAATTCAGACTGAAAATGTGTTCTGGATTTTCAGGGAAAACTAATTCTGGTTCACTTTAAGCAAACCAAAAGTGTCCAGTCTGGATACACCTTAAGTTGACCTCATATAGTATGGAAAATACGGTACAATTTCTCTCATTTCAAGCATTACACTGCAAATCTTGTCAATCTACCTAAGATTATTAATCTTAAACCAGCTGTATAATCTTATCGATCTTGATTTTAGATAAAAACAACAGCATGTCTAAGATTATGAAACTTGTTTTAAGAAAAATATGCATTACCTTTCTTGATCAGTTTGTAAATCTCCAAATTAGTCATTTTACATGCAAAACAAGAAAAAAACACTGCCGGTCTGATTAAAGGACAGGAAAAGGTCTTAATTTAAGTTGATTTTAGATGTTACCACATATTATTTGATATCCAAAAATGTATTTGAATTCTGATGTTCAATAGCTCATATAATATTAACAGGATAAACAACAGATGAATATTTTTTAGTTTTTTACTGCAATAACATCGTCAACATTAAATTTATGAAAACACAGACACTGATTTTGAAATTGACTGGATAATGTGCCGAAGTATAACAATAACGTGTTTGGATGATAACTTCTGATGTCATTTAGGTAAATGTTCTGCAAATGGGCATTTAGAAGGGACAAATTAAGTGAGTTATATGAATTCACAAACCAACAAAAAAACTTGTTTTCTGATTAAAATTGAACAAATATTAAAAAATGAACCTCTATCTAACATTGGTTATCAATGGAAAATAAGACTAAACACATCAAAACAAAATTTTAAACCAGACTTGAATCATTTTTGTTTTGGATTAAAAAAATCTGACTTTTCTACATTGGATTCTAGGAAATTGCTGTTTTCTGAGGTGTTCTGTAGTTACTGCAACATTTCGTCCTTTCTGGTTGGCTTTAAATATAGAAACAGTAAAATAGGGGCCTGACAGCGACACATGTAAACAACTCAAATGATACCAAACATAATCCCTTCAAATAAAAAATATTTGAGTATTCTCAATGCAAAAAGGGTAGGCCAGGCGCTGGAACATCACCAGGCGCTGCTGTCGCCTCAGTGTGTGAGCATGTATCTAGGAGTGACTAAGAACAGTTTGTGAGCATATTTCCTGGCGTGTGAGGCTGCAAAGGTTTTGACATATATAATAGTGTAATGCCACTGAAACTCTAAAAGTAATTAAATTTTAAAGGAGAGTCTGAAATAGGCTTGTTACTGTTGCTGTAAATCTGTGAAGTTATCTTTTCTCTTGGTTGCCTGCTGCAGTTTTCCGTTCTGCCGTTAAAAAAGTGAATAAGTACCAAGACTAACATTAGATAAATATGATTTTTTGAAAAAAAGGGACAGAGAGATTTTGTCATTCAAGGGCTTTGCAACTTAAATTCAAGGTTTTAAAAAAAATTATAAAATAATTTTATAAACAGAAAAAATATTTTTTTATGAATGTGATTCGTAAAAAATGTTACTATACATGGGGAAAAATATCCGGGTCATTTCAGTGCCATTTGAGTTCCCATGACTTAATTTACAATATTTACAATACAGAAAACAATATTATAGTGCAAATTATTAATAGATTATAGTAAAATAATTACCTTTCTGTAAGAATAAATACTCAAAAGTGCCACATTCCGCATGTTTATTAAACTTTCTATCTAAACATTAGTACCAGTACCACAAATTTCTGTAGCTTTCCTTTAGCCAAAACAATAAAAACAATTAAAAACTATAATAATTTTTGAAGTTACAATGCTTAAATGGCCCCAGATACTAGAACTCATATCATGCACAGAAACACTTGTTTACCTGTTTTTTAAAGCTATAAATATTATAGTTAATTTGCTCTGGAGAGTTAAATATCTTATTTTCCCGCCTGAGGCAAATCAATTACTAGATTTTTTCCAGGTTGAGATGAGTGAAAAGTGTGTTAATTAAAATTTAATTAATCGAAACAAGAAAAACTTTTGATGAGTGTTTAACACTTTTTTTTTTTTTGTTTGCAATTTGTGGCTCAGAACTGTACTTCTGGATTGATCCAATATTGCTCATCATTACATTTGTGCTGCTAATGTTAATTTGAGACTACAAGCTCGCACATGAGCGTGCAAACAGAGCTGTTAGCGACGGGGAGGAAGCCGGGTTGCTCTGCACCAACACTGCCGCACTAAATTATTGCCGCTGTGCATAAAATATGTCTTTAAAAATGACAAAGGCTTTTTGATTTTGGATAAAACCGTCATAATTATACTTAAAAGATCACTGGGAACAATTTTACAATAGAAGAAAAAACAGTTGGAGTTGGACGTAAAGACGTTTTTGCGTTGAGTGATTTGTTGGTGCGATTGGCACTTCAGGGTCACCGTATCTGTCAGTTTAAAAACCTCCCCTACCTTCTGTGATTCTGTGCATTGAGATGCAATGACCCACGTCTGAAAAGAATTGCATGAAAATCCAGTTGAGGTCTGAGTGTTTCCCTAATCAGGAGGAACTTTTCCCTCACGCGAGCAGAGCATCTCGTTTTAGACGGGTAGAAGCGAGAAAAGCAAGGAGGATCAGTTTACAATATTTATGAGCATTTTGTGCGAACACAATGCTGCTCTGAATACTTTAATGACTAAGACTAGATCTCATTAAACAGCATGACGCAGCCACTTTAGATGTAAAGCGGCTTCTGGTCTGAACTGCAGTCTTTCAACGTGCTGGTGGATACTTCTCCCAAATGTAGACGTTCCGAGAGCGAGCTGCTGACAGTTTTAGCACACAAAGTTAGAGATATATTCTGTCACATATTTGCCGGGGTGAGTCGGTCCCCTGGCTCTAACTTTGCCCTGAGATGAGATGACTGGTGTCATCGTGTCTGACAAACAGGTCACTGCAGCAACAAATCAGCCTCTTTCCATTCTAAGGCCATATAATAAGGTCAGACCTAAAGGGAGTGGTGTGGGCATAAGTCTATCCAGAGTGTGGGTTCCTGGCTACTCAGTAGGAAGAGGGAGGACAGAATGCTCCAGAGATTAGAGATTTATTGATTACACCCCCTCTACTCCTGCACCGCTCTAACTCCTTCCTTTCTTTCTTCGTCTCTATCTTCTCCGGGTCTTCCATTTTCAGGCGGTTTATTTATAGTGGTGCTGAGTTTTGGCTTCTCACTGTGTTACAGCCCGTTAGCCACTCTCCTCTTGAAACATGGTTGCAAGGAGAACATGAAGGCGATAATCTCTTCCATCTTGCTGCCTGCTCCTGTGTTCTGTCTCTCACAGCTGCTGTGATGTGAACAATCACAGAGAAAAAGATGGAACCCGTCACGGCAGCTCTTATGGCCTCGACTGAGATAACAGAACAAATTGTACACATGCAGGTGAATGTCGTCGCTGTGCATTTGATAAGGGGATGTGTGAAAGGGTAAAGGGCGTTACTGGATGAGACGTGGTCGTTTATGTGAAGACTTGATAGTGAATTAAAAGTTGTAACAACAATCTGGAAGTCTTTGTTAAATGCACATGGTTTGATGTCAGCCCTGCGACCGAAGGGCAACCTTTCCATCTGAAGGAGGCTCCAGTAACCCCGTGACCCCAAAAGGGAAACAGTAAGTTAATAAAATGGATGAATGGTTTGATATCAAGCTGCTAATTGGTGCCCACTTAAGAAAAGAAAAAAGCATGGCTGGTATTAGATAGGGATGTCAAATTATCGGGTTAATCACAATCACAAATTTGCAAGTACCCCTTTTTTCACATTTCACATCTAATTTTTATCTATAACTATGATCTATTATAAGGGATAGTGCTCATCATCATAAATTAAAGGACAAAGTGGAGGTCTGGTTGCATCAGATGGCTGCTTCTGCGAAGTCCACCTTGAAGGGCGTTATCTCGCTTAGACCACGGTCACTATTAGTATCTTGATATCTTTTAGGGGTAAATTGTTTTTCTGAAAAGACGGACTATTTGATACTCGTCTGACTTGTTGTCACGGTAACGGCTACAGAACCCCGTACCGCACTGCTCTGCTGCTGTGGAGGAAGGTGGTGTATATGCACTAAACATCATGATAAGGTAAACAAATTATGATATTAGAGGGAAAGTTTGCCACTTAAAGCTTGTTTTTGTCCAGTCACAACAAAGAAAATCCAAAATCTAAATTTTTTACTTCCTCCTGTCTCATCTCCTCTTTAAATTCTCTTCTGTTGGTTCCCAGTTTTCAAAATCATCAAGTCCACCAGATTAAAGGAAACTATAAAACTGTATTTTGATCTTTTACTATTCCACATTGGCAGTACACTCAAATAAAAATCCCCCAAAATGAGTTTTTTCACAGCAACTATTAGGTTAGATTAAAAACAGATTAATTCGATTATTTATTTACAGGTCATAGATATTTAATCTCTAAAACAATTAATCAAATGACAGAATTAGCACTAATAGAACCACAGGATGTCTTTGAAAAGGCTCAGAAGTAACATGACACAAACTCATGACTCTACTCTGTGGGAAAACAACCACGTCAGGCAATGCTATGGAAATTGAGTTAGCGGAAGTGCACTTTTAATAAAATGTGACTTAACTGTTATAGGTTTGGAACAACAATCTTTGTCTTGTTTCCACCACTTATAGAGTCAGAAGCTCGGTTGTTATTTGAGCAGACTCAACGGCATAGTCCTTGGCTGTAAGAATTGTTTTTATTGTCTTCAGTTTCAAAAACAAGGCATTTTTCAATACAGAAGAAAAAGAAAAATACTTTTACATTTGAAAGGTTTCATTATTGGTCAACTTTGCAAAACATAAAGTACTGTATGTGTTTTTTGACAACATTTTTCTGCTACGCTTTAGAGCGTTGTGCACAGTCAATAACAAAATCAACAGGGCTACATGGTGGTGTGTGTTATTTTGCACTGTTGTCTTACAGTAAGCAGTCCTGGGTTGTTTTTGTGTGGAATTTGCATGTTTCCCTGCACATTCCTGGTGTACTGTAAGCTGTTTAGGCTCTGCGCACTGTCAGAGCCAGGTTTGCCCTAACCCTAGGTTATTTAGTAACTCTAAATTACCCTTAAGGAGTGGGAACAGCCCTAGGATGGGCTGGTTACCTGTCAGAGGTGTATTCCACCTTCACCCCATGAAAGCCTCCAACAATCGCAGTGAACCTGATTGGGGCAAAACGAAACGTAGATAATGGATTGATGGCTAAATGGAAGGATGGATAGAATGATTTGCCGGTTGCAATCTTGTGGTAGTCAGAGGACGAGACACTTTATATTTTAAAATATAGAAATGATGACATAACCAGAAGCTTTTAGTGAGTCTTACCTGACCTTGCTGGTAAATTTAGTAAACAAAAAGCTTTTTAGCAACTACTTAAAACCCAGAACATATACACTTAAGACCAGTGCTTTTGCCGGACTTTGCTGTACTGTCACAAACAGCCCTTAGGATTTTGTTTGGCATAAGGTTCATGTGTACAGTAGATGTCGGTCTTTGAACAATAGAAACAGATTCTGTTGTGCTTTAAATTTTCATTACTGTCATATTAAAGAGCCACTAAAGTTTTAAGCCCATGTGTTGACATTATAATTTTTTATTTTTATTTCTGTGGATTCTTTGAGACTGTCATTTTGTGTATTTTCCACAGATTGAATGTCGGTCTTTCGTGATACATGTGTGATTTATTTAATTCATGTGTTTCTTGTGCTCATTATTCGTTGATGTGCACAGATGTTTGTCGAGGGTTTCAGCTGACGCATCTTTACGTGAATTTGGTTTCAAGTTGTTAAAAAATTTTGGTTGGTTGAGACGTATGCAATTTACGCATATTTTAAATAGTTTATATGCAATAATACATAAATCTACGGAATTGTGCGTGTTTTTTGCACAACGCATTCGCAAATTTTTAACTGACTTTTTATGCATGTACCACCGATGTATAACTTTTATGTCGCGTATACAGCGCACATAACACATTCAAATAAAGTAATTGATGCACAAATCAATAATTAATTGCATATTGATATAATAACACACGGTTCCTTTTCTACGTTGATTTGTGCTCTTTGCGTGGTTTGTTAGTATTTCTTCCGTAGTTTAAACATGTTTTTTTTCATGATACATCTGTGAAAAATTCACCTAAAGACCACAACTTTTGTCACTTTTTCTGCATTCATTCACTTATGACCAATTTTCGTGCATGAGATATGTGCAAAGTGGACATAGTGACTGTGCAACATGGCCTTTAAATGTTGTGGTTGTACCCTAACATGGCATTTGTAGTGAATAGTTGTCTCTCCAGACAGACATATTTTAGGTTAAACAGATGTTAAATCTAGGGCCATGGACTGAGGCCAGGTGGAGGAGTTTAAGTATTTTGGCGTCTTGTTCATGAATGAGGAAAGATTTGAGTATGAGATCAACAGGCATATTGGAGTGTCTGCTGTTCTGTAATTGTAGTGCCAGTCTGTTGTGGTGAAAAGGGAGCTCAGTCAGAAACTGACCTTTCAATTTACCGGTCATTCTTATACTTAACATAGGTCATCACCTTATGACCAAAAGAGCAATGTCCACAATACAAGCGGCCAAAATGAACTTCCTCTGTTGCGTTGCTGGGCTTCCCCTTACGGCCACGTGCTGCGTGTTCAAGAATGCACTGAACACAGATTGTTAATTATAGAATATGTTCACAGGTCTGTCGTTACCTGATACTAGCACATGTACTCACATCTGGAAGAGGTTTGGTCTCGGAAGCCCGAAACACACATATACTTAATTCACACAGATGGTCATTCCCTTATGACCAAAAGAGCGAGTTTCCGAGGCCGGTGTGAACGTAGCTTCAGAGAAAGGGTAAAAACCTCGCTCACATGGAGAGAGCTCGCAGTAGAACCGCTAGTCCTACACATCGAGGGAAACCAGTTCAACTAGTTAAGGTAACTCGGGCATCTAGTCCAGGTGCCTCCTGTATGCCGGCCTGGGGAGGTGCTCCAGGCGTGTCCCACTGGGCGGAAGCCCGGGAAGACCAAGGATACGCTGGAGGAAGCTGGCCTGGGAAAGCCTCAGGTCCCCCCTGAGGAGCTGCAGGAAGTGGCTGGGGAGAGGGAAGTCTGGGCATCTTTCCCCAGTGGAAGAAGATAAATGGATGGATGAACAGATGGATGGACATATATTAAATTTATTTGCAAATAATTCTATAAACATAGAGCAAAAAAAAAAAGAGCTTCATAATCAGACAAACCAGGATGGTCATGCTCTCTCAGAGAGACCCCTTTTTTGCCATAAAGAAAAAAACAACCTCCACGGAAAAAGAGAACATCCGATTCATTGTACTAGGGGGAGATTGCTGAGTCTCGTACCTGTCGAAGGACTCAGAAAGAGTCCATCTAAACACCCGTCGGCTTTAGATATAGCCTTCTCCCTGTTGGGAACACTTGCCAGATTTAGAGCCTACTTCCAGCACAAATGAGTATTTCATTGTGTCCCAGACTATCAGAGTGAGAGGAGGACAATAATAGCAGAAGGATGCTCTACACAGGGTGAGCAAGAGCTCCACGGAGATCTTATCTTTTTACATTGAACACAGAAGAATATTGTATGCATTTTCAATTACTTACCCCTTCAACTACAAAAAATAGTTCAATATTCATGTCAGACATCCTTTATAGAGATTTACTGAATCTTAAAATAGTATAGGGTTGCAAAAGATTTGATTTAGGCTGACAGTTTGGCAAAAAAAAAAAAATCTTTAATCTCAGTTTGTTTCAGATCACCGCAAATAAACTGCCAGCACTTTGCCCTTAGAGGCTAAACACCTTTTTGCTGCTCACATGCTGGGCGAGGCTCAGATGGAACCACATCAGCTTACATTTCTTTTTGAAATTGCAAAAGGCTGTGCTGCATAAGAGGTCAGTACCAGTCACGGCTGCTTGTGAATTCTGCTGTAACTGAGGCTTTCACATTGTATCACTCTGTGTTACGATGGTGCTTCTCCCAGGAGCCTAAAATGTAAACGTGAAATTCTTTAAATAGAAAGAGAAATTGAGAGGTGAGAGGGGATGCGAGTTCAGAATGACTCTTATAAACACTGCTGTAAGTTAGGCTGCAGTCGTTCCTGCTGTTCTTTTTACTTTTCTCCCACATGGCCTGTTTTTCTTATGCGCCAGCTTTGTTTTTCTGCTGACCAGACAACGCTTGGCCTGTAAAGAAGTTAACATGCATCCTTGGTGATTTAGTTGAAGAAATTGGTTTATGTAGTGGAGTAACCCAAAGATTGATTGCTCAGACTGCGCCACATCTTACAGTGTGTTTCCTGACTATCATCATAAATATTCAGATTTAAAGGTTTTAGATGAGACTGCAGGCCCTTGTAAAAACTCGTCCATGACACGTTCATAGTCTCGTTTTTAGGAACTCAGCTGTTTGATCATAAATGTAATTGTTTTGCAAATATAAGGGATAAATGAAATTCACTTGTTTACAGTCCCAGTCCAATCATCTTTTGATTTATTGTAAAAGCGTTCCTCGTGGTCTTTTAATTAGGATTATGCTGTTTTTTGGCAAAATCCCCCAAAGCTATGTTGTTGATTTAGACATAATTTCTGCAGGGCGGCTGTGTATCATTAGGAAGTTGCTTCTAAACTTTGGGGCGGGGCCATTGGTATGGAGCAAACCCCCCCCCCCTTCCCCTCCCAGTTGCTCAGGGCTTGGACCAAGAGAGATCCTGTGATCCCGTTTGATCCTGACATAAACCAGATCTTGACGCGTGTCTGGTCTTCTCTCTTTTGTGGAGAACAGCTGATTTTCTGTCATTTTCTGCTTCCATGTTAGTACTGGTTCACTGTTTACAGAGTTGTCCCTTTTTCATGAACAGAAGAGCAAAAACAGAGGTGGTTTTGACTGAGATCATTGGACTGGACAGGAAAAGCAACAGAATCGCCAAGCGCATTAGTTCAGGCAGGTAAAGTGCTCAAACTGGGCCAAGAAATCAATACATTAACTGATACATTGGCCGTTTCCTCCTCAAGCTGCTTTACAGCTCACCTCTACCCCTACTCCGGCCTTACACTCTGTATCTTGTACCTAATGTCATGCTTGTCATTGATTGTCCTTGTTTTTTTCTTTTTTTACAGTCTGCCGGACTTTTAGACCACACTCCCTGCCTCAGACATTCACTTCTTGCACTCAGAAAGGCACTAAAATCCCACAGTCGTCAGATATAAAAAATGTAAAGGGTTGTACTTAGTGCTGTCGTGTAATTAATTTTTTTGTGCAATTAATTAATCATGACACGTATATAAAATAATTGTTTTAAAAAAACGCCTCATTTTCAAGTATTTTCATTTACATTTGTGACATTGTGGCACAGTAAAAAAAATCTAAATACGACTAAAAAAGTGGGTTTAGGGGAAAAAAAGGAACAAACGAGTGCTTTAATTAAACTCAAAAACCGTAGGAACACTTTCCTGAGCAATCGCAAAAATATTGACCACAGAATACCATATTTTTTGTGTTGAAAGACCTCATTCCACAGTTTATCGTCCGATGCGATCAATTGCATTCAGAAATGTATGTTCAGCATATGGTGTTCAGAGTGAACGTAGCATTATTTGTAGCCAGAAGCTTTTACTTTGAAATATTTCGGATTTCTTTGAAAAGATTTTTGTATTTTTCCTTTCCATCAATTTTTTATGTATGACCATTTACACCTAAGTGCTTGTGTTGTACTCCAGTCAGAAAAAGAAAAAGAAAAGAAAACATTACATATTCCTGTTTGTGTTTGCAGGGGATGGTAAATATGCAGTCACTGCATGGAAACATTTGCTATGCAATAATAAAATCACTGTTTGTCAAAAAACATTTGCTGGAAGCACGCTCTGACCTTTTTTTTATTACTTTTCCCTAAATTATACTTTTTATTCAGAAGGAATCCAAACAACAGAAATTCTGTTCAGATGTGTGAAAATCATTTGAATACTGTCTAGTTGACTCTGCGTGACACCACTGACATAAAAATGCTCAAGGTGTTTTGTTCTCTTCCAAGACCTCATTTTGGCATAGTTTACTGAGGAGAACAAAAACTCGAGTTATCTGCAAATAACTGAAAAAAACACCCTGATAATTCTAGTTTCTTTTTAAAATTCATATCAAAAGGCAGACAAGGATTATTTGTCTATTCAAATGGAGTTCAGAGATACTCAGCAGAGGATTTTTCAGTTACATTGCAAGGTGAATTTTAGGAATGCACCATCAGAAAGACTTTCTTGTTTTTTGCTTCTTTCTTCAGTGGAAGCTTCTTTTGAAAATATATTGTTGTTTCAACATTGTATAATGAATTAATGCTAACAATTCAAATACAATCCAGTTTTGGAGGCTCCAGCAACATTCCTGTCTGCAAAGGTGCATGCCGTTGACGCCATTCAAATGAAAGTCATGTTTTTTTGTGTCGTGTTCTTGTGGCATTTTCCTCATGACGGAGAACATATATAAAGAAAATTAAGCTTAAAAATCCATTCCTGGGTATGTCTTTTTTCAAATCGTTGTGAATCAGTAGCAGACAATTGCTGTTGTGACAGTTGACAGGCCACAAGGTCCCTTCTCCGCTCCATTCTGATGCTTCTGCCTGTAGTTGGGTAGATCCAAGTACGTCTTTGTTTTCATCATCCAAGCTGGCATTTGGCCCTAAACTGTACGGCTATATAGGTCCAATATTTCTCGCAAAACGGATGGATGATGGGAAGTGGGGGCAGGCTTATTCTGTGCTCAAAGTCCCGCCAACAACTCCTGCCGCTCTGCTGAAACAATGTTCTAGACACTGACACCTATTTGTCTGTTTTTTATTTTGCTTAAAAACAGAATAATTATGATAAAAAAGACCACTGGGAACACTTTCAACCGATTCAAAGATAAAGTGGGACTTTAAGTTTAAATTCTGACTTTTTAATAAAGGATTTGATGAAAATTGGCTTTTTTCTGAAACATATCCTCTAGTGGTCAATTTAGGCAATACAATATTTGATTCTTTGAGTTGCTGTTGTTGACCTTTTGACACATTGCATCAGAGGTCGCCACAGCAGATCAGTTTTTTTTCCACTGATTTGCACAGGTAGTTTGGCAGAAAGTTTTCACGCTGGACGCCCTTACTGACACAATCCTAAATTTTTGTACTTTCAAGACACGGGGCTTTAAGAGTGGCTGCAATAAGCTTCCTCCGTAGGGTGCCCGGGCGCTCCCGTAGAGATAGGGTGAGAAGCTCAGTCACCCACAGAGAGCTTGGAGTAGAACCACTTCTCCTCCACATCAAGAGGAGCCAGTTAAGGTTGCTCTGGCATCTGGTCCGGTTGCCTTCATGGACGCTTCCCTGGGGAGTTGTTCCGGGCATGTCCCACTGGGCGGCGGCCACCTCACTCTCTCCATGTGCAACCTCACCTGCTATACATCTTGAAGAAAGTTGTTACATTAAAAAAATAAGGAGAAACACACCACAAAAGGGTTCAAAGAAATATAAATGTTTTAAATCAAATGCTGTCCAGCTTCGTTGATGACTGATCACCATATTTTTGTACGGGTAAATCATTTGTGGCTGCATGGCAGTGCAGTGGTTAGCACTCTGGATCAAATCTCAGCTGGGTCCTTCCCATGTGGAGCCTGCATGCTCCCCCAGTGGATGCGAGGGCGCTCTGCGGAGACCCCACCCACACAGCAAACATGCTTCATAGGTTAGTTGATGACTCTAAGGCTGAATCCAAATTCTCCTCCCAACCCCTACATTTAGCCCTCCAAACAGAGAGCTTTGGGGAGAAAAAAGTATCTTCTGATTTGGACATTTCTACCATCATCAACTTTCGCTGGTCATCTACGTTGGCGCAAAGTGCTCTGTGCTTCAGAGCGCAGCGGAGGGATACCCAGCCCTAAGTCACTACGGCTTCTCCTTAAAGAAAGAAGTCCGGACACCACTACAGCTTCAAATGGCCGTACCATCAGAGGGGTACGGAGAAGCTGGAGGGGTAGGGGTGGAATTCGTGTTCGGCCTAAAATGCCTCTAAGTGTGAATGTGTGTGTTTTTGTGGCCCTGCAACAGGCTGGCCACCTGGTCAAGGTGTACTGCACCTTGACCCAACTGTAGCAGGGTTCAGAGGATGGATGGATGGATGGATGGATGGATGGATGGATGGATGGATGGATGGATGGATGGATGGATGGATGGATGGATGGATGGATGGATGGATGAAGATTATTTGGGTCTGTAAAAAAAAAAATTGAAAACCATCCCACTCTTTTAAGCCATTGTTCTTCTGAACATTTTAAAAATAGAAATATTAATAATAGTAAAACTTAAACATGGTTGGCTGGAAAAACTGCAGTTTAACCTGTAAAGGTTATGCAGCAATAGCTTTAATGATTAAAACATAATTTACTTTCTTAACTCAAAGTTACAACTTTCTTGTAGGGATGAAAATATCTACAGCCTTGACAAACACGATGAACATGTGAGAAAGCAGTTAAACACTAATGTGATCATGACACTGTGATGGTATGGAAAAAGTGAAGGTGTCACAACACGATAAATTACAACCACAGAGCTCATGATCATTGGAACGCCAGAAAACCGTATACTCATAACAGTAAAACATAACAGAAAATTAAATGCAGACTTTGAAAAGTTTAGATTTTGAATATTTAGGAAATGCCTTTGATTCATTTATTGTTTCAAGAGAAGCAAAACTTCCTAACAATGGTGATGTTTGGAAGACAACTTCTCAGGCTATCTCAGTGGGGTTATTGGCTTATTAATTATTTGAACAGGTTCTTAAGCTTTTTTTGTTTAAAGTAATACAAAATTCATTCATGACTTAATTAACTCATCAACGTGGATGTAAAGGAAACACCAACTGCAATTGTTAAAGCAAGTGAGGCCTAAAAAACCTGATGGTGGAAATGTGTTTTCAGGCTCCTTAAGCTTCAAACAACAGCCCATTATCCCAACATTTAATTAGGCCGTAGAAGAGGAAAAAAGAAACTACAAAGGCTAAAAATTGATTAAGATTTGTTTATGCTTTAAAGGACCAGGACTTTAAACAGGAAAATACTGATCATGGGGTTTTAAGAAAAGCTTTAGGGAAGCAGTCGTAGTTTTTAGAAAGCTACAGAAGGAAAAACAGAGGAAAATCAATTCTGTGATCCTGTGTTAGACAAGATCAGACAACTTTTGAAGGTTCATTTGAGGCACTGTAGGAAACCAAAAACAACAAAACGATTCACTCAACAGTAGACTTATGAAACAGAACCTTAACATCGTTTTTGTATGTTTTTAAAGCTTCTAATTTCTAATTTGATTAATTCAAAGTACTCTTAATGGCTTCTTTTTCATGTTTTTTTTTAAATTGCTTTTTCTTTTTTTACATTTGATTTCATGACTGTATCCTGTGAGCTTTGTTCATTTTGCCAATTGACCTCATTTGTAGTGAAGAACTGCATGAAAGACTCATTGTAGCGCTGAGATATATTTTTTTTGTTGTTGAAAAGACATGAAAGTAATTTTGAAGCAGCTATATCTAGAAAAAGTGCTTTTACACGACAGTTAATTACCTACATAAGGAAACCGCCAACATGTTTTATGGGTCCACCCATCTTCCAGTAAAGTTAAAGTGCCTTAAGTGCCATTAGTCCACAGGCGTGTAACACCTTTTCCTTAAGGTTGTGTCACACAGCCACTATGTACATTTTGTGCATATTGTACAGATGAAAATTGCTCATACGTGAACATACGTGGAAAAACTGAGAAAAGTTGTGGTCTTTACGTGAAATGTTCACAGATGTATGAGTAAATAAACCACGATAAAACCACGGAAAAAGTAAGAATAAACTACGCAAAGAACATGTTAATCAACGTAGAACATGTGTGAATTTGCACTGTTTATATGCAATTCATTAGGGATTTGTGTGTCAATTACGTAATTTTAACGTGACATATGCGCTGTATATGACATAAAAGTTATACATCAGAGGTACATGCAGGAAAAGTCCTTTAGACATACATAGAACGGTCGTGGAAAGCCGCAAATGCACCTCGTAAAAATCACGCACAATTGCGTAAGATTTACATAATAATTACTTAAAAACTAAGTAAATACGTGTAAACTGTGTAATTCTCAACCAAACAAAAATTTTGAACTGCTCAAAACTTAATTTTCTTTGAAAAAAAAAAACAACCTTGCTGGACATCTGCACACATCGACGAATGCAAGAAACACTTAAATTGGTAATTTACGTAATTCGTATCACCAAGACCGAAATTTCGTAGAAAATGTGCAAAATGTACGTAGTGGCTGTGTGACACAGCAATCACAGCCACACCAAGGAAGTAGAGGTAGAGCGGTGGACCTCTTGATTGGAATATTGCAGGTCCAATCACCACCTTGTCCGCCCGTGAGCCAAAGTCTTTTTGGGCAAGACACTGACCCACATGTTGCTCCTGGTGGTTATAGATTGGCGCCAGTTTTAGGCAGGGGAGCCGCCATCAGTGTGTGAATGTGTGGCCGGGTAAACGGGACTGTGACTGTAAAACGCTTTGGGCCTTCGAGGAGGGTAGTAAAAGCCTTAAATATGTATACACCATTCAACATTTAACACTCCTCAACTGTAAATCTTGGTGCTAAATGTGAAGCAGGGAGTCATCGAGTCTCACTTTTAGAATCATAGATATGACTTGTGTGGGGTTTCAAACCTGCTGTGCTCACTCCACCACTTGGCCACCAAGATGCTAAACATCTGGCACAATGTATTGATCTCACAGCACAGAGCTTTAAAAGTTTTTGAACATAGGGACCAATTGGTTTTAATCAGTGAGAGGACTGGCACAGCCCAAATGGCATGTTTTTGCATCATAAAAGTAGCCATAAAAAAGCCAGCTTCTCAAAATTGATGTCAGTGCAATGTTATGCGTTGGTTTAGACAGTGTTGCTTCTTATGTTTTAGGTTAAGGTTATAGGAGATACTCAAAATGAAGGACCCTGGGAGTATTTCAGGCAGGCAGCTCGAGCAGTGCTTTTACCTGTTTACTCCTCCCCGCGGGCGGTTCAGCCTAATCAACTCACCTGTTCAGTGTCCTACTTAAGTTCCAGGTGTGCGGTCCAATTTCTCATCATCCGTTTCCGCGAGCTCTGCGTTCGTCACCCCACCCTTTTCCCCGGCTTCCACCTGTGAGCTCCGTTAGGGGTAGTTATTAAGTTTTCTATGGAGATCTTTGTTTTATGTATCTGAACGGAGCCTTATGCCAAAATAAAAGAAAAGTGGAAATACATTTATTTTACTGCATGAGTTGTCTGACTGAAAAGAAGAACAAGGACAATCAAAGGTTGCCTCATTTACACAGAAAACTAGGAATTTAATCTTTGCTTAAATTTGTTGTAGAAGTACAGCAAGCAGTTTGGCTCCGAAAATTCCAAAACCTTGATTAGGCATTCTTTAGGATGAGAGCTTTTTCTGTAGCCTCATCAGAAAAACATGAGATGGACTTTTTAAGCGGGAGAGTTAAGCTGCTGTTAAATCTCTTCCCTTTTTTTAAGAGCAGCAGTGCTCCTTTGCCTCAGGCCAAACTCCCAACACCCCTAACCAAGATAGGAAAAAAGATGTTTGCTGCTTTCAAAGCTGTCGGTATGTTATTTTTGTGATCTCATCTTGCGTTTCTGCGTGACAGTGCTGCAGGCAAAAGCTGTAATAGAGGTCTATTTGGACTATTCAGAGTTTTCGTAAGCATATTTGATTGAAACTTGTCCTAAGAGTGACAGAAAACAATTTGAATTAAAAAAAATATATTTGGCCGAAAATTAAATATTGACAAAAATACAACTGTATAAGCACCATTCTGCTAGCACATGTGGATTGCCTATGTGGAATTCTCCATGACAAAACCTGTTTTTTGTCATGACGGAAAGGTTAATTAGGCTCAAACAGAATACTGAAAGCAAATAGTTTGTTCAAAATGGTTATCTTGTTAGGCATTTAAACATACAACATTGCTAAGGCAGGTATATATATATATATATATATATATATATATATATATATATATATATATATATATATATATATATATATATATATATATATAGTACACTTTTGACACTAAACCCCAGCCAGGATTCACCTTCAGAAAACTAACCATGAGCCTGTTTTCGTGACATTTCTTTACTTTTATTGAAAGAAATGAAGCTTAAACATGCTGGACATTAAATTCCTTTAGGAAAAAAAAACTTCCTAGTCTCTTAATTTAAAATTATTGCTCCCACTATTGAAAAAAAAAATATATAGATATATTTTAGATTCATAATTGATCATTAATAACATCAAATTCTCCAAGTCATAAAGGGAATTCATCTGAAATCCTGCAAACTCTAATCTAAAATGTGATCATGAACACAGACACAGAGTTGGGTATATTTATTTAAATGTAATATTTAATAATTAAATCAAATGTACTCATTTAAATAATTTCCCCCTACAAACGACTCCTGGTGCAAATAGGAAACAATTAGCAGAAAACATTTATAAAATTTGCAACATATATTTAACCATATTTGCCGGAATATATTAGTTTGCTATAATTTAATTAGAAGTTTTAATTAGCGAAATATTCTGCTGGTGACAGCAGTCTAATGAGCTGCTATAGCTGCATGGATTTGCAGTGCACAGTCTCATCGCAGCGCCGCAGCGAGTTCCAGAAAAGATGGAGCCGGAGGGAAGTTTGGTGTTTGTGCTTTCTTTTGCAGCAAGGGACAGGATGCTTCAAATCTTTAGAACCTTAAGATCCCGAGGGTCATGAGGTTTAAATCTAAGGGGGGAACAAAAATATGAAGGCAAGGTGAAACCGTGGGAGACAGTTTTATGTCACAGGTCAAGGCACACCCAAGATACTTGGATGTTCTATATCAGCAAGGGGTTTTAAAGGCAGCGAAGGTGATAATCTGAAGTGAAAAAGAAAGCACTTAATCCTTACTTTTCTTTGAGATCAGATGTCCAGCAGTGCTATCAATACACCCTGGAAAAAGCAGTACAGCCCAGCTACACCTGTCGGCACAAGGGCCTTAATTGCGGACGTTGTCACTCACAAACATGGACTGTTTTTGCTATCTTTGCCACTAAGGAGAACAAAAGGTCCGGGGGTGATGGTTTTTGCCTCATAGAAACTTTTTATCCTTAGATTTGAGTAACCTACACAAGAGCTTTAAAAAACCTACCTGCCATTTCCTTTTCTAGTCATAGAGCACCTGATGCCATTTTGAGGGCAAACTATGGCCACATTTGATAAGTGGAGAAACAAAGATTGTTCCTCTATTTACTTACATCTTTGAATTCCTGCAGGAATTCTTTTTTACGTATCAGCTTTTTGAAACATCAAAACTTTATAGTTTTGTGTGAAATCTCCTTTCTTTTGCTGTTGTATTGAGCACAGATGCTAGAAAAGACGTTTACTTTGATGACCAGAGCGTTCATCACGGATCATTCCCTCTATAGTGACAGACCAAAACTGACAATGACATTCAGATTTTTGGCAAAGAATTGTGCTGTGTAAAGTAGCTTATAAAACCTTTTGTCAGGGAAAAAGTGTTTGAAAAACACTGATATAAATAACTTTGAACTCTAAGATGATCTCAAAAAAATCATTTTAAAGTCAAGGTCTGCAGGCAATTATATTTGTTCGTATGTTTGATCCACAAGATAACTTTATATGACTATTATTCCTGGTCTGTGCTGGCACAGCACTAAAACTACAACTGTTGTGATGGCCTGAAAGAATTGCTGTATGGATCAAAGCATCCTTACACTAGTTTAGCCTTCCTCTGATCTAAATCACACTCAGAGCAGTTAGTTAAAGAAATAATGGGTCAGCCCTTTTATACTGATATTGAAGCCAGCCCCAAGTAAATGGGGAAAAAGCAGAAACCGAAAAGAGAAACTTTGCAAACAGCTGGGAGGCAGAGGAAATGCATGTTGATACCAGGGGCAAGCCTGTTTGCCTCATTTGTTGAGATACTCTGCCCCTAATTAAGCAACATGGGAAGGCTCGATAGAAGAAAAACTTCCCAATGAGCACAAAAAATGTGGACAAGCAAGAAAAGTTGCCGAAAAGTTTAAAAGAAGTCTGGTGTCACAGCAGAGTAAAGGCCGTGTCACGTAACCACTAGTATGTACATTTTGTGCATTTTCCACGTGTGAAATTTCAGTCGTTCTTGATACATGCGTGATTTACGTAATTCATAAGTGTTTCTTGCGTTTGTCGATGTGTGCAGACGTCCAACAACGTTTTCTTTACGTAAATTCAGTTTTGAGCAGTTCAAAATATTTTGGTAGGTTAAGAATTACGCAGTTAAAATGTATTTTATAAACAATTATTACGTCAATTTTATGGAATTGTGTGTGATTTTTGCACATGCAAATTTTTGGCTTTCTACAACTGTTCCACATATGTCTAACAAACTTTTCACACATGTTCCACAGATGCCAAACTTTTGTATCGCGTATACGACGCACATTTCATGTTTCAATTACAAAATTGACACACGAATCACTATAGAATTGCATATAAACAGTGCGATGATCACGCACTGTTCATGGTTTACGTTGATTTACGTGTTCTTTGCGTGGTTTATACGTAGTTCTTCCATGGTTTTAACGTGGTTCATTAGTAAGACCTCTGAAAATTTCATGTAAAGATCACAAATTTCTTGCTTTTTCCACATACATTTACAAATGATGCAATATGCGCAAAATGTACATAGTGGACGTGTGGCATGACCTTGAGGCATAAAGGAGTGCCACTGCCACAAAAGGCAGGTTTGAAGTGGCAAAGGAGATAGTCAGATCAGACCAGCTGCTTACTGTTGTGGAACTCTGAACCGCCACAAGCTTAAAGAGGCTATTTATTTGACTTATTTGGAGTCACATTTGAAGAAAACAATCTCCATATACTGTGTCCAATGGTCAGAATTGAAACTGAAAGAGATTTGGAAGTTGCATCCAAGAAATGATGTTAAGATTTGTTCAGGAAAACAGCATGAAGGCAAATCAAGTGTCAAGGTAATCATTATTCTCAACAATATCATGCTTAACTCACTTTACTTTGACTTTATCTGTTGTGCTACTTGCACATCGGGCATTTGACACGGATTCATATACCTAAAGTCGGTGAAGGCTTGGTGCAAAAGTGCTGCAAATCTCCGGAATCTTAATCCAGGCATTTTCTTTCACAGCGCCATTCCGACCTGTAAAAGAAATGGTGTCATAGAATTCCAGCAGGGTACAAACTGCAATTATCCATTTCTAATTAAAGATTACTGCATATATATATATATATATAAAAAAAAAAAAAAAAAAACGCCCCTCTCACCCTCCGCGGGTGGTTTCTCCTCCAAGCTCGGGTCCTCTACCAGAGGTCTGGGAGCTTGAGGGTCCTGCATTATCTTAGCTGTTCCTAGCACTGCGCTTTTCTGGACTGAGAGGTCTGAGGTCTTTCCAGGTATCTGTTGTAGCCACTCCTCCAGCTTGGGGGTTACTGCCCCGAGTGCTCCAATTACCACAGGCACCACTGTCACCTTCACTTTCCAGGCTTTCTCCAGTTCTTCTCTGAGTCCCTGGTATTTCTCCAGTTTCTCATGTTCCTTCTTCCTGATGTTTCCATCGCTTGGCACTGCCACATCCACCATAACGGCTTTCCTCTGTTCTTCATCCACCACTACAATGTCTGGTTGGTTTGCCATTACCATCCTATCAGTCTGGATCTGGAAGTCCCACAGGATCTTTGCCCTCTCATTCTCTACCACCTTCGGAGGTGTTTCCCATTTTGACCTTGGGGTTTCCAGTTCATATTCTGCACACATGTTCCTGTATATTATTCCAGCCACTTGATTGTGGCGCTCCATGTATGTTTTACCTGCCAGCATCTTACATCCTGCAGTTATGTCCTGGATTGTTTCAGGCGCCTCTTTACACAGCCTACACCTTGGGTGTTGTCTGGTGTGGTAGATCTGAGCCTCTATCGCTCTGGTGCTCAGGGCTTGTTCCTGAGCTGCTAGGATGAGCGCTTCAGTACTGTCCTGTAGGCCAGCCCTCTCTAACCATTGGTAGGACTTCTTAATATCAGCCACTTCAGTTATGGTCCGGTGGTACATCCCATGCAGGGGTTGTCCTCTCATGAGGATCTGTCCTCCAGCACTGTGTCCTCTGCTCTCCATTGCCTGAGACATTCACTGAGCACACTGTCAGTTGGGGCCTTGAGCTTGATGTACTCATGGATCTTGGATGTTTCATCCTGGATAGTGGCTTCTACACTCACTAGTCCTCGGCCTCCTTCCTTGCGGCTAGCATACAGTCTCAGTGAGCTGGATTTGGGATGGAACCCCCCATGCATGGTGAGGAGCTTTCGTGTTTTAACATCCGTGGTCTGTATCTCTTCCTTTGGCCATCTTATTATTCCTGCAGGGTATCTGATAACTGGCAGTGCGTAGCTGTTTATTGCCCGGGCCTTATTTTTGCCATTGAGCTGGCTTCTCAGGACTTGCCTTATCTCACATCTAGAAATGGACTAGATGTGAGATATATATATATGTGTGTATATATACATATATATATATATATATATATATATATACCTAAGATGTACCTTTTCTCAGAGTTGGCCTCGCCAGCGTGTCTGCGTTTAACTCATGAAAACAAATAACATCGGAACTTTTGCAAAGATGGATGAGCGTGATTTTGCAGATCACCACTAGCTCCACGGACAAAGTGTGTGTCCGTGTTAGCCTGGGGGCGGGGCTGACAGCAGAGACTCTTCCTGGAAGGGGCAGTTCCTCACTTTTGTACATCACAATGTGAGAACCGGCTTGTTTTCGTGGAATGGGAGGGGCTGGAGCTCAGAAAGCAGGTATTAAGAGGAATACTCAGGAACGTGTGAATGGATCACAATACTCCTTTGGAGTTGTTTTTTCTGGAATATTAACATTATAATACACTATAAGCTCAAAAAGCTGATTTTGCATGACATAGGCCCTTTCAAAACGATGGCATCCATACGTCACAACCAAATCTGTTGAACTGATTTAACTTTCAGGCTAAGTTCAATAGCTGTTTAAAACCTTGTTTTAAAAATTTTTTCATTTAGCTATTTCTGAGTTTGTTTGCTAAATATACTTGCAGTTATTTCATCCATGACAACAGCTCCATCCTCTTTGCTGTATGCAACATAAATACACATTTTAATATCTGAAATGTCTGGTCTTTTACAAATCTCTGTCAGAAGTGTATCCTTTAAAGCTGCTCATCAGTTTCCTCTGATTTTACCAGAATTATCTACTTCAAAAGAAGAAGTGGGCATTTGATGACAGTTATCGTTTGATGAAGACAGTAATTATTTCCAAAAAATTTCAAGGATATTCTTTTATCCGCTGTTTTAGAAATTCTTCCCATATTTCCTTTCAAGATTAAGATATTTTTTATCTACTTTCCAAGTCACCAAAACAAATTGCATATTATTAATGTGAATAAATTGTGAATTATTGTTTTGAGTCTGCTCTTTATGATGGTCAGGTTGTTATTGTGAAAGGAAACCAGTACTAAAATAAGGTACATTTTTGTTGACTTGTAAAATTGGAGGCCAATGCAAGGAGCAATACGGGGTTCAGTCAGTGTCTTACCCAAGGATACATCAGAATATGGACATACAGGGCTAACCGACAGTCTGTTCTGCTCTGCACCACAGCCATCCGCTAAAAAGCAAATAAATGCTTTTCCTATACTATCAAATAAAACCTACTTTCCAGTGATAAAACCCTTAACCATTCTATTTCTTCCATGTTGTCTTTTTCTTTTTTTTTTTTGGGTCTTACCTTTTGACATTTTTCAGTAAACTCTGTGACATCCACCCTACACAGAGCAATCTTTTGTAAAGACCATGGCCTTTTCAGCTCGGCTAAACAGTGTGTTATTTGAGGGAATATTGGAAATCCGTCCATCCACCAGCAAACTGGAGGAATCGAACTGTCTCCAGTGAATTTGGTGGCAGAAGTCATCGATAACATTTTGAAAACCAGAAAAAAAATGTCCGTTTTTTTGTCAAATTTGATGAGCCGACAACACTGTTTTAGTCATTACCTGTGAGGATTGGTGCCTTTTTGGGTTAGTTCTCTTTAAGACATGTTTTAAGTCTTCAAACTATGTTCTGTTTGTTTCTCTTGTCTCAGACTTGAATTATTTGTTCACAGTTGTTTCTGCTATAGTTGACGACCCCTCAATGTGTTTAGGTTGACAGTTTTTTGTTAGTCGGTGTCAGGTCATCCTGTCTTGTCATTTTGGTTGTTTCTCTGTTTTATGTTTTTCCCAACTTAAATTGCTTTTTTACATTCCAAAACAACCTGTATTGATTCATTTAGACTGATTTATTTAGATAAGGCTATTACTGAGGATAATAATTCAAAGATTTCGATAATTTGACATGAAAATGACACCTGGTAGCCACTGTGGAATGCAGGAAACGATTTAAAAAATATATATATATAGTTTACAGTTTGGGAAAACTATGAAAAGATTAAAATAGATTTAATTAGACTATTTTTACTTCTGGTTTACCCTGTTTTGTTAATTCTTTCTAAAATTCTGTCTAACTTTCTAACTAACAGCAGAGGGATAGAAACCAAGGCTTGTGGCAGAAACTGAAACATTTAATAAGAAAGTCTGAATGTAACAAAAACATGAAGTGAGGTCTTAATAAAACAGCGATAAAGCAGATAACCCAACAAAAATGAGTTGAAAACCACATATGCTGAGGACAACTAACAGACTGAAAACAGCTCTGGATTTGGACTTCAACCTTGTGTGAATGTGACAGGAAAGCAACTCAACAGACCATGACAAAAGCCATGAAATTGCACACAAAAGCAAAAGAGGCTGTACAATCCTCACATTTTACAACTTGCAGATTGCAGGGAATTGAAAAAGTCCTTAAAGCTTTTTGCTTATTCTGGCTTTGACCTGCAGAAGCTCACTTGACCTTTTTGTATGTTACACATTGTGAAGGTTTTGATGTTATTGTCTTAACCTAGTCTTTAGCATCTGGGAGCTGGGAGAAAAAAAAACAACTTTATGGGAGGTTAGCTGTAACCTATGTAACCAGTTAAGGAAGGGATCAGTCTTACCATGTTAATGTTGCAATTGACTTTAGCAATACTGCGGAGAGAACCCCATACAACCAAATCTCCTGACATCTAAAGCTATGGACACACCCAGCATGTGACACGTGTTAAAGAACGAGCTAAATGCGGGCTGCTGGACCCATATTTAGCCCATGGTGTTCACACTGGACAGGCAGGGAGGGACTTCTTCTTCCCCTTTTTTTACTCTTTACTAGTTGGTAGGGGCGTGGCGCGAAATGCCTAAGTGGTGCAAATCTTGCAATTCTTGCTCCAGGCTTTTTCTTTCACAGCTCTATTCTGATATATGAAAGACTTGATGTTGCATAATTCCTGGCACAAATTTCAACCATTAATTTCTCCTCCACAATCACTTTTTACAAACAGAGACACCCTTCATATATTACTACCAAATCTGAGTTTCTGATTGGTCAAAGTTCAAACTGGCCTAACAGGTTCAAACAACACACACTTTTTTTTACATAGAGGCCAAAGACGGTCGTAAAAACTTGTGTAGCTGCACACGAATGCAAGAGTTTTGAAGACGGAAGCTTATGATTATGCGCGTTGACATACTTTTCAGTGGAAGTGGCCGATTAAATGCATGATTCCAAGGGACCGTAGCTTAAGAGAAAAGGATAGATCTTAAATGGAGGATAAACTTGAGAGAAATTAAATTAATTAAATTAACATTACATGAAAATGTATAAGGCAACCAAAAAAAAACATTGCTTTGGAGATTAGATTTGGAGAAGATCCCAAATGTGAAAGCCAACCATCCCAGACAAGTTCTAGATCTATCCAACAGTGGAAAAAGTTCTTATCGACATCAAAAGCCTAAAAATGTAGTAGAACTGAAGAACCCACTTATCATTAAAATGTTTGCATGGTCAGCCCTGCAAAATAAAGTCCCACTTTGGTAGTTTGCTTAAACTCTGGAAAATTCAAGTGGACATTTTTAAAAGGTTGGAGCGGCTTGAACAAACTCTGTTTCGTTTTACAAGAAAAGATGGCTAGTGTGTTTTCTGTGGAGATGAAAAACGCAGAGAAAAAGTGCTCTTCTGTGGACAGTTCAGAGCACTAAAGCCATATGAAAAATCAAATGCTGGGAAAAACTAGGCACATGCCCAAAGTGTTTGAGATGTCATAACAGACATAAAGAATGCCTAACTACTGATTACCTGTGTAGAAAGAAGGACGGCAAAATAGAAAGCTCCTCAAGCTGTCATTTTTGTTCTTTGTCAAAAAGAAGATTGAAGCAAGGCTGAGAAATGTAGAAAGAAACCAAGAAATGGCAAACATTCACAGAAGAGTAAGAAAAACTAATTGGTAGACTTTTACCTGAGATGGCAGAACATTTCAAGAGCCTTCTCACATGTTGTTGCTGAAATAAATCACAAAATGAGCCTCGCTGAAGAAATTGAAGTTCAATTTGTTTTGATGTTATTAGAAGTTACTGTCAGTGCAGGTAAAAAAATGTGCGCTTCAATAGATTTTACATCTGGCACAAATTACATCACACAGAGAGTGTGCACAAAGGTGAAGACAAAAAGATACCTTCTTAGAATTAGGCTGTATTCAGACTGGAAAAATCTGTTGGTCCTGAACCTTGCGTTTGGTCTGTATTCAGACTGCCATCAAGTGGACTTTCCTGTTCTGGAACAAAGCTTGTAAATAAAATTAAGTGACTACCGATCTCGGTGATCTCAGTAACACTTTATAAAACCTTCACACTATGAAGCATGAGTTAGGTATTAGCTGGGCATTAATCATTCATAAAGCATCACTCCTACTTTACTAAGCATTAGAAAGTAGCTTACATGTGTTATAAATGCTTTATTCTTGATTAAAATGATTACCGTAATTTCCAGATTATAAACCGCTACCTTGTCACACGCTTTCACCCCTGCGGCTTATTCAATGATGCGTCTAATTTATGCATTTTTTTAACTCATTTTTTTCTAACGGCCACTAGGGGCGATCGAGCAGAAAGGGTTAGAGTGAGACCGGGAATACGGTATATGTGTCGAAGAAGTTTAATGTAAATTCCTGCTTTGTGAATGAATAGCACGAACATCATGGAAAATGCAAGAAGAAATGCATATGACGCAGCTTTCAAGTTAAGAGCAGTGTGAAAAAATCCACCATCACCAACGGGTTTGGAAAAGCCGGTCTGCTGCGTGATGGAGAGGACAGCACAAGCTCAGGAGTGAATTTGCCTCAGGATGAGAGGGACACTGAAAGCGACAACTGGGTTCATTTCCCAGTTTGGACCCTCAGAGCCTCCAGAGCGGGTTAATAAAGAATATTAATAAAGAATATATTAATTAAGAATTATTCACAGCTCTTCTGGGGGACACCTTCTTTTATTACAGTTCTCCTTCACTCTGCATATCAAACATGAATGTGCACCCCCAAAACACTTCCGCTGCACACGCTCCATCCTCTTTCTTAAACACGCTCGCGGTTTCAGCACATACACATTCTCATTCTACATATGTTTCAATGTGGGCACATGCGGCATATACACAGGTGCGGCTTATGTATGTACAAAATGGTTTATCCTTTAAAAATGTATTGGGTGCAGCTTATACTCAGGTGCGCTCTATAGTCCAGCAATTACGGTACTCTAAGGTGTTTACTGTTACTGTGAATTATATAATCTATAAACCAGTATTCCTATTGTAAATCAAAATTATTTCTGGTAGTTTTAAAACATTTCATACATGTTAGTTATCTGTTTTTGTGACCTAATCTAAAGTGAGGACCATTTATGCCACGTGAAGCTTTTACAAATGAGATGCAAAACACTCCATTACCTTCTTAACAAAAAAAAACAAAAAAAACAAGGAATACAGAACACAGAAACATTTATTATACAGATGAACTGTAACAAGCTTCACTTGAGAAAAAATATGACTAAACATAACAAATAGTTTCCCAGAAACATAAATAATAAATTAAAGACCCACTCCACCTAAAAACATTTTTTAAACATGTTCTCTTAGTAATCTTCTCGTGATTGAGGACATGCGTAAAATAATTGAAAATTAAAACTGCATTTCTTAGTATTTCTTTATTCAACTTGTGATGGATCAAGAAAAGGTGAAAATCTGGGGTTTGAAAAAGCACAGGTTTGTGACACAGCAACTGCCACGGGTAGGCCATAGTCTCCCTGCTTTGCTCCAATTCTGATGCATCCACTTGGAGACAACTAGAACCATTAATGTCTTCATTTTTCTTGTCAAAAAAGAATAAAATATTGCAGGGCAGACATTAGGAGAATATCCGTTTGCGAGTGTCCTTTACATTTCTGTTCTCACATCACAATGATTCTTCTGCATCTGCATCTTTTACAAAACCGGGGAGTCAAAAGGCTGAAAATAGCTCCTCTTTAACATGTCCTTGGTTCCATTTCATTTGACTTTTTTCTGAACCTTTTCTTTTCATTTTTGTCCTCTTCTTCCTCTCCCCATCTGGTGAGGATGAGCAGTCAGACGCAGCATCTGAGGAAGAGTCAGCTGAGCTGACACTGGATCTCTGTGAAGACAAGGCTGGAACCTGTGACCTCTCCTAAGAGCTATTCAGTTGATAAAAATACAAAAAAAAAACACAGTTATATACAGAAACAAGTTAAACGTACGTAATATATTCTAAATAAAACTCGTCATGTAAGATTTACCTGATGCCGGTTGTTCTTTAGGTTTCGTTTCTTGGTCAGCTTATCGATCTTCTTGTTTTGCCACTACGGTCTCAGCTTCCACGTCTCCAAGTCCTGGGATATATATATATATATATATATATATATATATATATATATATATATATATATATATATATATATATATATATATGTGTTTTTTGTGCCAGCGTTGCAATGGGGACCATGGACATACCTAGTAATTAAAAGTACTTGCATATTTTTTAAATGAATCGAGATGTTTCTATTAACTGTATAGCTGTATAACAAGCTGTTATCTCGTCCCACCCCTGCAGACTACACAAAGAGAATATAACAATATAATTTTAAATATCACCTGCTGTCCGCTTGGCTTAATGCATGCAGTGTGGAAAGTTAACAAGTGGCTAGCTTGCCAATTAGCATCCATAACACATGCCAGAAAACAAGCAACACACTTACAACCAGTAACACAGACGGAGCTGTTGGCCGAGACCACCTCCTCCTTACTGGCTTTTTCGTTGTCCGGGTCCGAACACCTTTTCGGCTTAATTCAGATCTCTCCATGTTATAAAGTTACTACTACGTAGCCTACCTTCTCGCTGTAGATGACGTTTGTAATTTCGACTTTTTCTGGTCGGTTTTCTTTTATTCGATATCGATTAGGTATGAAGTGGGAGTGCAAATGAACAAGATATTACATTATATAGCATAGAAATATCACATTGTCATGCGAGACTGAGATTATTTTGGAGTCTAAATGACACTCACAAACTGATATTCTGACCATGTCAGCTTAGCAAGATTTTATTAATTTATAATGATTTGCTGTGGTCCAGAGGCTATTTAGACAGAGAACTCAGAGCGAACAGAAGCTCAGTCTTATTGGAAACAAACTAAGACCATCTCAAAAGATGGGTACGAGAGCGGTTCCTGGTCTGCTTGGGTGTTTTCAGACAGATTGGTAAGACAGAACAGTTGAGCCAGATGACCTGAAGAGACCAGATACCATTGACCTGATCAGTGACTTTCTCCACAAAGACTACTAAACAGACAATCCGACTGGAAGGTCACTTAAGTTGCCCAAATTCAAGAGATGGGGAAGACATAAAATGACTTACAAGAAAAAATAAAACTGAACTGCTAAAGATGACCAGTAAGAAATGTGAGCCACCAAGTGGCACCATATCCAAATTCTGAGTTAAATCAGGTACCTCATCTGGAACAGTAGCCAGAAATTTACCAGGCTGAACATGAATAACCTTGAGCCAAAAGGACTAGATGTTCTGAATCTCATTTGAGCAATTTTAAGGATCAGAAAAAGAATGCATGTAGCTCTGTGCAACATAAAAAAGATGTAGAACTATGTAAGGTTGGAGGACAAAGAAATACATCGCCACCATTTGCTCTAAAGAGATGACCAAGAAGAGAAGATTGGTGACAACGTTTTATACAATGACGATAGGTGATTAACCGGCAGTGTTTTCCACAACTGGCAAGTTTATCAATGTTTGACAACTTATAAGATGAATGGCAATTCTTCGAAGGATAATAATGACTTGGTGAGCTGGATTTAAAAGTGTAAGAGATTCAAAAGATCCTAAAAGAAGGAGGTTCTTTCTCAAGCCATGGATCCTCATACTTTATAACCAGATGAAGGAAGAAGAAAATAAAGCTTTTGAAGAAGGTCATTTACTAAGAGAGGTGTTTACACACTGCCATCAATTTCTCAAAAAAAAAAAAAAAAACAATAATTGAACAAGAACTCCTAATGTTATTAAAAAAAAAGATAAGAATTGATGAGATATGAAAATCCTTTATTTGTCCCACTGTGGGGACATATCAGCATGAACCAGCACATAATTAATGTGCCAAGTAGCCAGTCTGTATGACCCAATTGATCTAGTTACTCCCACTTATCAGAGGGGAGTCATTCTTTTCAGACAAGCTTTCCAAGGAACAGGAGATGAGAACAAGGCGAAAGGGGAAGTGAATAACCTCTAAAGAACAGCCTTATTTTCCACTATCACAAGAGCTCAGTCAAAAAAAAATCAGGAAAAGCACACTTGGCAAAGAAATCAGGGGAAATCTCAGAAGCTTTTTGTGAGCCCAAAGTGGACAACAATCTTGACCAAAGACTTCACGCCAGCTCAAGCAATGATTTAATGTGACCAAAATCAGCAGTTTAACTAAATTAGGATGCTAAAACATGTAAAACAAAAAACAGGAAAAAAAAACAAAAAATTATGGTAACCTTTTCAAAGAAAAAGATGGAAAACCAAGTGAAGAAGCGTATTGTGGGGAAACACGAAGATACTAAACGTGTAGTTTTGCATGGTATCATCAAATCATCTTTTAGATAAATGGTTAAAAAGATGGTTGACAGTTTTTAGAAGTGCACAAAGGCTAAAGTAAAGAATATAGATTATAGCCAACCTTCTTCCAGAGAGGATCCATGTCACAACCTCTTAGAAATACCAGTTGATTGATTCAGTCCATACACAGTAAAAGATAAAGTCTGTTAAAGGTTGCAACTCAAAGTGTATGGGGGTATCATCTTCTTGTGAATGTCTTTAAGGGCTGTTCATGCAGACGTTGGAAGTGATCAGTCAATGGAAGGTTTCTTGTTAGAAAGTTAACAGTCAGCTGTGGTCACCCAAGAAAACTCAGATGTAATCCCGCACAAAACTTTGTCTGAGAAAAACCAGGCCTTTTTAGGACTTTTTGGGAAAAGGCCAGGAGTCCCCAATGAAGCTGCCATGCATGAACTGATTGAACGTAGAAAATACACCCTGATGATTCACCCCACAGAAGTACTGTAGCAGACGTAGCTGTTCAAATACTGAGGAGTTCTCTGTTGTCTTGGCAGAAAATGCGTAGTGCCATGAAAGTGAACAACCTAGAAACACCTCAACAAGGCAGTTTACTGCTGTTGTTGTTCACTTTTCGGCGTATCCCTTCAGGGGTCGCCATGGCGGATCAGCTGTCACTGATTTGCAATGGTGTTTTAATAAAGATTTCTATGTCAGATGTCCTTCCTGACACAACTCTGTATTTTAGCCAGGCTGGGGACCAGCACAAGGAGACCCAGAATTGGCCTTATCGTGGCTACATAGCTATGCAGTAGCGCGAATGGTACTGCCCAAGGATCCACGCTGGATTAAGATCACTTCGCCCACTGTTACAGCTGGGGCCGTAATTTTGTTTTTTCTGTGCATTTGAAGTGTTTTCTGTCTCTTTTGTTTTGTTGTCTACTGTAGTGGGAGGTTCTGTCTTTTGTTTTCTTTTTCCCTCCTATCTTTGTTTGCAGACTGGTGCCCAAATTGTCTGGAGCACCTGATTGGATAAAGATGTCCAGCTCCAGCTTTAAATACCGCCACATCATCTGTTGGAAAACACCCCCACCCTAGCAGGCAGCAGTAGAGCTTTAATTTGTTTGGTTGTTAGAGGCTTTGGTCCTAGTATATTGGTTGTTTTTGTGTAGTTTTAAGTTTTATTGTAAATACATTTCCAGCTTATTTTCAGCCTGTGTTTGTTTGTGAGAATTTTTTAAGTGGTTGCGGTATTTAATTTGTTCATTTTACCTTTATGTTACATCCTTTTACAAGCCCACTAGAAAGGGGTGTAACACAAATCGGGGGCTCGTCCGGGATCTTAACTGGTTTTTGTGACATGTTTGGTAGCTAATTTTTTTCAAGTTATATCTGGCAGCGGGGTTTGCTTATTTGCTTTTTTGTTTTTTTGTTTTGTGTTGTTTGCTTGACAGTTTCATTGAGAGAGTAATTAATAATGGCTTTTGATTTTGATTATGTTGTTCTGGCTCCATGTTTGGAGAAGTTGGATTAGTCCACAAAACTGACCTACAAACAGTTGTCCATCATTATAGTTTTTTCATACTCAGTAATTGCTGTAAACATGAGACAAAGGAGACAAAGCCTGATTTCCCAGGGAGCAGTCCTACACACAGCCAACTGACCTATCCAGCTGCTCAACTAGGCAGTTTACTGCTAAAGATTTATTAATGGATTTTGATGGCAGGATACTTTTTACCCTTTAGAAGGGGGCAGTGGAGGAAGGTATGCAAGTTCAGGAAGCGTCTGATCCCAGCAGGAAGTTTGTATAACTTGTAGTTCCAAGTAGCAAATAGGAACTCATAGCAGAGATGCACAGAGAACCGCAAAACGTGAAGACATTGACTGGATCGGTAAACAAGGGCATATAAAGGAAATTAGGCAAGGACTAAAACCTGGTCGGCAACAATCTGGGACGTAACTGGGTCAGAACTATGAACTTCCCAGAACTTCAAGATTGCTGAAACAAGTCACCAGGCTTCAACGAACTGACAACAAGAGACAGAATGAGAGGAGTATTTATGCAGCAAAACACAAGGGAGATGAATGAGCTTGATTATCCCTTGTGCTATCTTAGATGACCCCACCCTTACATTGACGTGTTCTCCCTACCATGACAAAGGTGGATAAAGGTGGAAAGATTTCATGTAATCCATGGACACCATTGAAGATCACAAATCATTGAAGAAAAAGGTTCAGAGCACTGTCTAGTGGGGTCTAGTTGACCCAACTCCCAATGTTAAAGTGCCTAGGATAGCATAAGGGTTACAAATGGTGGGTACACATGACAGATAGCATATTAGTTTTTATTATTAGTTTTTCTGTCATGGCAACTGAACTTAAAATCTTCCTCCTTGAAACATTTCGTCTCTTCCAAGTGGCTTCATCAAGTTCCAAACATTCCTTCATATGACAGCCAACATGACTAATGAGAAATCTACATGAAAGAACTCAGAGCTGTGGAGACTACCTATACTTTATCATACCAAGCTTTGCCAATATTCCTCAGCGTATAGCGTTATTTGGTGCACTGTTGGTCTTCAACTTGTAGAACCACAATCACACAAGTGTGTGACGTCCTTTGCTTTATGAATCTGGAGCTCAAGTCACAGGTGTTGTGTTCAAGGAGGAATGGTGGAGTCGTTTTCCCACCTGGTCAAACAAAGCTTGTAACCAAATATAGCAGTAATCTCTCCTACTCATACACCTATGCCTATTGCTATAGTGCAGCAGAGAAGCACTCCAGCTCTAGGACTTACAGTCAGGACCATAAATATTTGGATAGAGACACATTTTTCCTAATTTATTTCTGTACATTACCACAATGAATTTTAAATAAAACAAATCAGATGCCATTGAAGTGCAGACTTTCAGCTTTTATTCCATGGGTTGAACAAAAAGATTGCATAAATATATGAAAAACTAAAGCATTTTTTAAACACAATCCCTTTATTTCATGGGCTCGTAAGTAATTGGACAATTGACTTCCATGCTATTGCATGGGCAGATGTGGGCAATTCCTTTGTTATGTCATTATGAGTGAAGCAGATAAAGGTCCTGGAGTTGATTAGAGGACTTGTGCTTGCATTTTGAAGATTTTGCTGTGAACAGACAACATGCGGTCAAAGGAGCTCTCCATGCAGGTTAAAGGAGCCATCATAAGCTGAGAAAACAGAAAAAAACAAGTCAGAAATTGCTACAGTATTAGGAGTGGCAAAATCAACAGTGTGGTACATCCTGAGAAGGAAAGAAAGCACTGGTGAACTCAGCAATGCAAAAAGACAACTGTTGTTGTGTCCTTGGGCAAGACACTTTACCCTCCTTGCCTCCAGTGTGGTTCCACTGGTGTGTGAATGTGTATGAATGTCCCAGTGATGGTCAGAGGGACCGTAAGCACGAACTGGGAGCCACGTCTCTACCAACACCAAGTATACATGAGGAGTGAATGAACAATGGACACATTGTAAGTGCTTTGAGCGTCTGGAAAAGCGCAGATAAATCTAATTCATTATTATTATTACTATTTAAAAAATGCCATTTTCGTTTTTTGAGAGACATTTGAGAGATTGTCAATGAAATTCCCAAACAGACAATCATTTGAAATAAATGAAATGTGAACGAGTAGATCCCGGTGTCTTTGAAATAAACCAGATCTTTCAAGTTGGACTCAAGCTGGAGAAAGAGAAAGAACTTGAAAATGATTACTCTGGGGAAGGAGAGGGGGAGTGGAGGAAAGAGATTCATAGGTCCACAAGGATAATCCAAGAGTGCAAAAAACAAACAAACAAAAAAAACAGGCCTAGGTCAGAGGGAAAGGCTTGGTTGGATAAAGAAACGTCGAAAACACAGAAAAGGCTTGGTATGGACTGGACGCAAAAGCTGGATTGCGCAGCGGCTGGTTGGCTCAATTGGTTAGTTACATTTCCAGGGTGCTTCACCCAGTGTGGGTCCTTGGGCAAGACACCTATGTAGCCACAAGGGGCAAGGTCTGGGTCAGGAAGGGCATCTGGTGTGAAAATCTCTGCCAAACCACCTGTGCAAATCAGTGCAATTGGCTGTGGTGATCCATCCGGGATGTCCCGCAAAGGGGAACAACAAGCTACTACAGAGTAATATTTAGAGCAGGACTTGGATGACCGGCATAAGCATAATCACTGGATAAAAAGTCAGGAGGACCAAAAAGATTTTTAAAAAAGAGAGTAGAAAACATGTGTTGTGCATCGTATTTTCAAACTATAATACAGTACGGATAAACTGCTGTTTTTGTTCAAAAGTAATTTCTTACAGTACCTTATGGTATTGCTGTCTTCGTATTGTAAGCCGCTACATTTTACTATGAAGCTATTTTATTTAAATTACCTGCAAATGTACATCAAATCTAGAGACAAATGTAAAAATCATTTTACATTTAGATAGGCGGCAATAGAGTGTAAATACATCACAAGCAATAATTCTGTTTTTTTTAGTAACATGTACATTCCTGTACTTTCATGTTACAAAAAAAAAACAAAAAACAGCATTAATAACGTGTAACTACAGGAAACACATTTGGAGGATGGAAGGTTTATTTAGTTTAGTCCAAAAAGTTGAAAATTTAGGCTAAAAAAAGAACAGTGACCAAATAGAGAACCTAAATGTCTATGACTAAAACAGAAATTAAAAGACAGGCTTGATGACTAAAAATTAGCATAAGAATTGTGGCATTTTTTCCGTCTGTCAAAGCCCCGTGGTCTTGCTGCTTTTAACTCAAAAGGAGCTTTGTTGCTCCTTGCGGGCACCGCCCATTTAATGACATCAAACTAGAGTCGGCCTCAGCAGCTTGTCTGCGTTTCACCCACGAAATCAAACAACATCCGACCATTTGCAAAGATGGATGAGCATATTGTGCATATAAAAGGAAAGAGTTTTGCTGATCACTGCTAGGTCCACGGAGAAAGTACGTTTGTGTTAGCCTGGGGGCGGAGCTAGCAGCGCCGACACTTCCTGACAGGGGCTGTTCTTCACTTTGTGAAGTCACAATGTGAGAACCCACTAATTTTAATAAATTGGGAGGGGCTGTTGCTCAGAGTGCAGGTGAAATGCATGAATGGATCAAAATACCTTTGGAGTTATTTTTTGCAAGGAATGAACATCCTAACACATTCAAAAGCTCCTCAAATTGATTTTGCATGATGTAGGATCTTAAACTTTTATATTGTGTATACAACGCACATATAATAAAATTATGTAATTGACGCACAAATCACAAATGAACTGCAAATAAACAGCGCAATAAACACATACGGTTCTTGTTCTAAGTTGATTTACGTGTTATTTGTGTGGTTTATTCGTACTTTTTCCATGGTTTAAACATGGTTCATTCTTGATACATCTGTTAAAATTTCACGTAAAGACCATAACGTTTTTCACTTTTTTCACGTGTAACCAATTTTTGGTGGCTGCGTGACATCCAATTTTATTTCCACGGCAACAAGGCTGTGCAGATTGTTCCTTCAAACTGCTCACAGCAAAAGGAGAGAATAAAGCAGAGATGACAGCAGTTAATAAGTGGCTGGTACCCAAATTAAATGTGGAGCACTTAACACTCTGTAATATAGTTTAACAAGCACAACCCTGACCTCAAACATGCTAACACTAACCTAAAACAGCATGTTCAACACTGAGTAGAGGCATCCTGGGCACCAAAACGTGGCATGTTTTGACACCCTGGGAGGGAGGAGGGTTTTTACTGTTAAGAACCAAGTCAGAATAATAAATGTCCTCCCTGAGAAAATGCCAGCATGAGGCATCTCAGTACACAGAGCGTCCAACTCTACAGCATCGAAAGCAGCTTTAACACTTATCAACTGAGAGCAAAGGGAGTCAAATTCCTCCCCTGTGGTTACATGCAGTCGGTCATAGTTTGTCTTAATCATGCCGTTCACCTTTCACCATCCCTCACTGGAACTAGACAGTGTTGTGATGTCTCAGCAAACTTTGTTCATTTAGGGAAGTAGCAACATCCATTACTGACTTCTAACACAACTGGATTAAAGCAAATAAAAGAAAACACTGAGCCATTTCTTGATTTAGAATCTGGAATAAGGTGGCAGTCAACCTTATACGATTGCTTTATGAATATTGCATGGAATTCCTGTCTATTTTTTTACTCTTTCCAAGGATTTCTCAGTGTGGCATCAGTATTTTTTTTTTTTACTGATATTTGAAGTGTGCTGCTGTTGGCCTGTCAACAACATGAAGTTTTCTTCAAATCAATGTCTGCCCAGTTAACACGCCATTACAGCATGAAAAATATGGATTTTAAATTCACATTAAACCAGGGGTGCTCATTACAAGGAGATGTGGGAAGAACGCAGGCCATCTGTGACGGGGTCCCGCCGAGAAAGGATGCAGAGGAGCCAAGGTGAGGAGGATCTTTCTTCATTGCCGACACTGATGCTACACGCATGGCCATGCAGCACACACTGTCACTCCTCTCGTCTCACCACCTGTAGTGCTCCCTCTTAAATGGGACGCCACGCCCACGGGGCGTTGCTCTCCATTCCATCCAGGTGGCACCACAGGTAGCAATCATTAAATAACAAAATACAACAGTACACAAACAATAAAACCCGGTGTGGCCTCCCCTCGGCATCTGACGGTGCCACACCGTCACACCATCCCCCTCCTCTGAGGGATCGACGATGTGCGGCGATCCAGTCCAGCCCTCCGCCGCCGCGCAAGCCCACGCCGAGCCACCAACCCGTTCCGCAGGCGCCCCTCGCCTAATGTAGAGGCTCTGTCCGGTTGGTCCGCAGGCATCAGCGGGACTGTCCTCCGGCGCGTGCTCCTCCACCCACGTCCTCGCGTCGGATGGATGCACGGGCTGCGGCCGCTCCATGATGGCGATCCCTCCGACCCGCTCCTCGGTGCGCCGCTCCGGTCGTTCCCAGCCTCGGCTAAGGCCCTTCCGTCGGCCACACGCCCCCGCTGGTCTCCTCCCGGACGGCACCTCAGCCGATCGGAGCCGCCGACAGCAGGTTACAGGCGAGTTGTGACGCCTCTCCCGGAGCGCTCCCCTAACGGCCCGGTAGACATCGGTCCGCCCCCTGTCCAGCTCCGCGCAGGCCTCCAACGCCCGCATCCGCGGCAGTGGAACCGGGCGGCGCGCCCGTCCCGCCTCCGGCCGTCTTCGCGCTCCGGCGGTCCGCCCCTGCTGCCCGCGAGGTCACCCGCTCGTCATGGACGCCGATCTGGACACCGTGGTGTTCCTTTCCGGGCCCCTGGCCAGGCCTGACGCTCCGACGAGGCCACCCGGATCCACCCCCTCTTCCTTAGAGGATGAAGTACCTGGAGGAGGCGCTGAGCTGCCGGGGAGTCTTCCCCACCACGCCGCTGCGTCCTCACCTTTTTGTGGCCCCTCTGCGATCCCACTTCTGACACCATATGTGACGGGGTCCCGCCGAGAAAGGATGCAGAGGAGCCAAGGTGAGGAGGAACTGCCTTTATTTGTCGACACTGATGCTACACGCATGGCCATGCAGCACACACTGTCACTCCTCTCGTCTCACCACCTGTAGTGCTCCCTCTTAAATGGGACGCCACGCCCACGGGGTGTTGCTCTCCATTCCATCCAGGTGGCACCACAGGTAGCAATCATTAAATAACAAAATACAACAGTACACAAACAACAAAACCCGGTGTGGCCTCCCCTCGGCATCTGACGGTGCCACACCGTCACACCATCAAAGATAAATTAACAAAAAAATGTATTTCTGCAAAAATCTGTCAGCGAATAATCCTTCCAACTATTTGATTGACGTGCAGCCTGGCCAATCAAACATGCTCTGACACATACATACGTCATTGCACATGCACATTTACTACTCTAAGGCCACATTCTGCCATGAACGAAAAGCCACCGGGTCCCTGGTGGAGGACCACTCCGACCCACAGGAGCATTTATTGAGGCTCTGGCTGGGCTGCATGCCTCCTTGATCAAAAGCAAAATGTAATTATGTATTACCACCAAATAACATTAACACACATGACAATGCTATCTCTTCAAAAATATGTGTGTACTCTTACTGTGTAGAATTTTAAGTTAGTATTTTTATTGTATTTTTTAATGAAGATACTTGTCAACATTGAAGGTGAATAAAGTGACTTTGGTGCTAAACTTCAGTATATACTACTGCTCCTACACTTAGCTGTGGATCCTGCCTCTGGCTCGTCTCGCGCCCCCGGTCGTCCCCCCAACTCCGTCTGGATGAAGCTCGTCGGCTGGACTTTAAATATGTAGTTGTAGAGTTAGAAAAGTTCATTCTTCTCTATAAGTTCTTGTTCATCGCCTGTCCTTCCTGGGGGAGGATCCCTCCTTCATGTGGACACCCCTGAGGTTCTTTGTTTTTTCCAGAATCTGTTTTTTAGGAGTTTTTCCTTACCATGAAGGAGGGTCTAAGGGCAGGGATGTCCAGTTTAGTTTAGTCTGTTTAGTTAGTTCAATTTAGTAATTTCTTATTGAATGCTATGTACTTATGATCCTTTTTATTTTATGTTTTACTTTTTCAAATACCGTTACAAAGCCCATCGAGACGACTGTTGTTGTGAACTTTCCATGCTTTCTCCAGTTCTTCTCTGAGTCCCTGGTATTTTTCCAGTTTCTCATGTTCCTTCTTCCTGATGTTCCCATCACTTGGCACTGCCACATCCACCACAACGGCTTTCCTCTGTTCTTTATCCACCACTACAATGTCTGGTTGGTTCGCCATTACCATCCTATCAGTCTGGATCTGGAAGTCCCACAGGATCTTTGCCCTCTCGTTTTCTACTACCTTCGGAGGTGTTTCCCATTTTGACCTTGGGGTTTCCAGTCCATGTTCTGCACACAGATTTGATATAAATATATATATATATATATATATATATATATATATATATATATATATATATATATATATATATATATATATATATATACATATATATACAGTATATATATATATATATACTGTATAAGCTTAGGCAGATCTTTTAGAGATTGTCTCAAAAAGTGTGAGCACCCTTGCATTAACCCTTGTGCTATCTTAGATGACCCCACCGTTGCATTGACGTGTTATTCCTACCATGACAAAGGTGGATAAAGGTGGAAAGATTTCATGTAATCTGTGGACACCAGTGAAGATCACAAATCATTGAAGAAAAAAGGTTCAGCGCGCTGTCTTGTGGGGTCTAGATGACCCAACTCCCAATGGTGAAGTGCCTAGGATAGCACAAGGGTTACACAAACAAAATCCTTAGTTCACATGTTTTAGAAATGGATAAAGAAGTGTTGAATTTAATTGAAGCTGCGAGAGCCATTTATGGCCTGCAGGTGCTATCCCGCCCCAGCCCTCATGCCCCCCTCCTGCCACTCCATCACTGGGTTAGCCGCTGCTAAAAGCCCCTCATTTTTCCCCCTCAGCTTCTGCCACCCCGTTCAGAGTTGGATATGACCAATTCTTGAAAAAAAAGAAAAAAAAGTTTTTCTAAATACCTGCTTTTATCTTAGTTTTATCCCCATGGCGACCATTCTATTTTTTGTTTGTCCGGTGGTGACAAATAGGTCTATGTAATTTTTAGAAGAATCAGCAAATTAAACTTTTGGATTTCCTTGGCAACGAACGTTAAATGCTAACCACGCCCAGATTCCTCATAAAATTATATTGTATGTTACATCGTTTGTTCAGCCAACGATTTATGTACCGTAATAAATTTCACAATATTGCAGAAAAAATGTGCAAACAACACCTCACTTGCAAGCTCGCCATGTTGATGTCATTCAAAATCTATAGCTTCTAAATCCAATACTTCTTCCCAAGTGGCTTCCCAAAGATGCTCCAGGAGGATCAAAATTCCGATAAGGAGTTTAAACTTGTAAGTGGGCCTAAAGGAGACTTTTTAAAGAAAATTCAAAATACTGGACTTTTCCTGAGGTCAGTGGTCAATGAAATGGTTTTGGTTGTAAACTTAACCCATGGTATGTGTGTGGAAATTTGTGTGGATTGCTCAAACAAACTTTTCTTTTCCAAAATTGTGTGAAAATGTGAAAATTACTAAATTTCACACTTTGGCACAATACGTCCGCCAAAACATTGGTACTATGGACATCCCATAACAATTTCGAAATTACCTTTGGGTATCCCAGAAACATGTGTTTTTTTGGGGGGGTATTTTATTTAGCCCTATAAGAGATTTTGGCCCCATTCATTTTTTTACGCATTCCTCCCCCATGATGCCATCATTTTGGTGGAGGGGGTTGTTCACATCAACAACTTTTTTTTTTACTAGGCACTGGGTGAATCCAAATTTTTGTGAATTTTTGAGAATGTGGCGGAGTGAATTTTTACCTCAAACGTGCAGAAAGAAAGAAGAATTGCAGGGGGGAAGATAGTCCTAGCACCCAGGACTGCTGCAGGTCAGAATTAAAACAGTAATCAGTTTTATTGTTTTGACCAAAGAGTTTGAATTTATTTAGATCCACTTAAGAGAGACCTTTCACACAATTATGAGCTCATGATTGTCACACATTCTTTGTTTTAACAACTTCATTATGACCCATTAGTCAACCAAAAATGTAGCAACATTAATTGAAATATTGGAATGCTTTCAAATCTATCTCTTGGCTTGTTTTTAATTACAAAAACAATTTGTCTTAGAGTTGGGTGAATACAATTTACAAATCTTCTGTGTATAAAACACATTTAATTATCCAAATCATTCAGAGTTTAAGTTCTATTCCAAAGATAGGACATATTCTGTAACCTGTGTAGTGCATCATTGAGTCAAAAGTACAAGAGCAGATTAAAGGACAAGAAATCATCCCCGTGGGTCAAACGGTACACACAATCCAGGCTAGGTGCCACAAGGAAAATAATCCATGAAGCTCGCAAAATTAAACGGAGGTCTTTGAAGTTGTCCCGCTGAAAATCTCCGTCAGTGATTATCCATACTGTACAAATATATGTGTGGAAGAAATAATAGGAAATCCCTACACAGATGGAGAGCTCGACACTGCATTAAGATGAGCGTGCTAATGGTCATGTATGGGGAGCCAAGTCATTAAAAACATCTATCTCTGTTATGCTAAACATACAAAATCCAAGGCTAGAGTATATCTATTTTACATGTCGCTGGGGAAGTTTCTGAGAAAGACAAGCTTTCATCATCGTCTTTCTGATGACATGGTAATGAAAAATGGATTTTTTTTTTCCCTAGTCCCAAGTCCAATCAAAAGTCTTATTCTAAAGCTCTGCTTCACATCGTCAGGCCTGCTGTGAGGGAGAGGGTTAGTCCAGATGCAACACTGACAGGCTTGTGTGAGCGCAAAGATTCAGGCAGCTGTTGTTTTGTTTGAGTCCTAATCAAGAAGTGTTGTAATCAGAGAGTTTGTTATGCACAGAAATGAAACTGGTTCAAGAGAGATTGACAAGTATCATCTGTTTGAACAAGATCATGCTTTAGACACTGGTAGTCTTGTTTTTAAGACCGCAGCCCTCCATCCACATGTTCAATATTTTACTCAGAGAAAGAAAAGATGAAAAGGAAAAAAAAATCTGAACTCTTTCCTGCATGAGAGAACATCAGACCCATGCGGCACTAAAAAGTAACTTTGTTCTCAGTTCAGACATAGAAATCTATTGTTTTAGCTTCAGAAGACATAACAATGATTTATAATTACTCCATTTATGTTGTTTGCAATAATGTTAGCCTTTGTCAGTAATTGAATCATTTATTAGGCTTGAATAAAAGCAAAATAAATAAAAGTTAAAAGGCAGATAAATCGACATTGTATTTGTTCTCAACAAAAATAAAGTAAATCTTTATTTGCTTCTTATTTTTTTAGCAAGATAAAACAAATTTTCTCCTGATGGTTCACTATGGTATGATGCAACATTCTTCCGTGACATCCAACCCTGCACTTCATAGACAAAACATTACATCACATTTAGCAACACAGTGTTCCCCCGCGTATTCGCATTTCACTTTTCGCAGATTCGTGTATTCACAGATTTTTTTTCAGTCCTCCGTTTCATCACAAAAACGCAGATGACTCAAGACGCTTGTATGAGACTTTTGTGTCCGAGGGAAGTGCTGCGGGAATTTCCCCATGTTTGTGGATTCTGATATAAAAAACGGCATATTCAGCTTGAGTACATTAAATAAAATAAAACCCAAGACCCCCACTGACGCTAGGGTTGAATACTTTCAAAACCACATAATCACACTAAAATAAAGTCTTTATGTGGATCACTTCTACATATTTAGACAGCTAACCTGGCGACTACAATCTTTCTTTTTATTAATTGGGAAACAGGTTGTGTTGTAATGTCAGCAGCCGTCTCCTCAGTTGTACATTAAATATAGCAAACATAGGTTCCTTGTAACCCTTGTGCTATCTTAGATGACCCCACCCTTACATTGACGTGTTCTCCTTACCATGACAAAGGTGGATAAAGGTGGAAAGATTTCATGTAATCCATGGACACCAGTGAAGATCACAAATCATTGAAGAAAAAAGGTTCAGAACACTGTCTAGTGGGTCTAGATGACCCAACTCCCAATGTTGAAGTGCCTAGGATAGCACAAGGGTTAATTACAGTAGATCTTGAAGAATGATGTTCAGTGTCCACATTTTTGCATCTTTGTCTACAGGGTTTTGTCTAAAGCGATACTTCTCCTCATACACTACTGTTGTGCAAGTTTGTAATCATCATTTTAAAGCTAAGACCTTTGCCACATCCACCCGTATAGATGCTGTGGGTTTAGGTGTTGTTTGGGAGTGTAGACAGTCACCGGGAGGAGGGCTACATCTCCAGAGGATTGCAGGTGTGTCTTGTAGTTCCCTTGAGGCTTGAATGGCCACCATCAGGGATGTACCAAAATGGAACATTATGTTTGTTGAGCCTGTGGTAAGTGTATCATGAAGTTTTGTAAGAACAATGTAAGTTACTTGTACTTTTGGCGTATGCTGTCGTACGGAGCCCTTCTATGCATTACTCCATCATTACTAAGGTGGCTCTGGCCTGATCACGCATAAACGCTGCACGCATGGCGTGTGCGAGTAATACGTAAGTACCCATAGGATGCTCAGACAATTCACGCTCTGATTGTCTAATTTCTTCATTTCTAACAACCAGGCTGCGTGCAAGGGATACCCAAGCAGTACACCAAATTCACTTGAACAGCGCTAACAGGCTCCCTGCACAGAGTTCGGGGGTGTTCAAAAAAAGAAAAATCCATATGCCAACCTGCATCTTACCTACTTCACCCCTACTTTCCCTCACATGTGTCTTAAGTGTTTGCTTCAACCTGACGTTTACTATAGCTCAACAGGTGGTGTACATTCTTAAAACATGGTATGGGCCACTTGCGTGTCCTGTACGGTTTGCCTAGTTTTTCATCCACAGAAAGCCAGTATCAATAGGCAGTTGTGACCAAGGCATAAAGCCACAGATTCTGCTTTACCGGTAAACAATGGTATTCTGGGTTGTTTCTTGACTTTTCATCAAACCAAAGAACTGTTTTTACTAAAGCTAATACTGTAGTGCTAGATCTTTTGGTAGCATCACCTGGGTATTCTGCATTACTGAAGACTATTAGACTGAGCTTATTATGGTCGTTTCTCCTATACACAACTACTACTGTTTGCAGTGCCTTTAAGTTATTCTAACACATGCTTAACTTTTACCCATTGTGCTTCTGTTGACTCACACAAGTATTCTGATCATTTGCTCACCACAAAACATATATCCAGTACAGTGTATATCTTAAAATAAGAAGATTTGAAAATTTCTGCATGTAACCTCTGCCATTAACCCTTTGAAATTGGATTATCGCCGGCAACACCTAAATAACTTAACGCTCTTGGACATACCATAAATCTTCGATCATTTAATCATTCAATCATCATTTATCAATTCTGAATCAACTGATTCTGACACAGAGAAAAGCATTCTTTAGAATTACGTCAACTGCGTCAATGGTTGAAGAGTTGCGGTAGATGAAAGAATGTCTGCACAGGAGCTAAAGCTCTGATGTTAAAAGGTGATCACATCTGACGCACCTTCATTCTCTAAAAGCGGCAACACCTGCAAGACATTTCTCTGCTGCCTGCGGTTCCTCACTTATTATCTTGAGAAAAAAAACAACACTGGAGCTACTAAGTTATCAGTGACATATTGCACATATTGCTTTAGTGTAAAGATTTCTATTTTGAGTTTGCAGAAACTTTCTCTGAAGATGCAGCTCACACTCTTACTTAAACCCTCTGCTTTCCCTTTAATCTGCATTCCATATACCACAATTCGCAATCTTAGCACATCTTCAAAGCTCCTCTTACCCTAAATCTTATGCTATGTTTTTAATAAAGACAGGTGTTACAGTTATTTCCCTCAACTACATTTTGCAAATAAGATAACTTGTCACACATGAGTAAAATTTGTACCATCTTTGTTTGTTATGGTGTCCTTTCCTTATTTGAAGATGATTGTTAAGCCCAATGTTGATGCTGAGAAAACGTCTTGGGGGTGTATTGCATTATTTTGCGTTGCTGTCCCATTCTGTCGATCAAAATGTCTTATTTCTTACCCCCTTTGCTAAGCAACACCTTTGCATGGTCCTGTCAGCTAACTCCATTCATGCATCTCCAGCTTCAAAGTTCATAGTAGCTCTCAAAATTCTCAATGCCATTCATAGTTTGTGAAGTATCTCCAGTATGGACCACGAGCCCTCTCTCCTTGATGTTACACGTCGGCTGTAGCTGGATTTTGATGTCTGCGGCCTCAATCGTGAAGGTGTGTTTCAGTTGCTCAATTCCAAATCTGTTGCTGCTTTCGCCTGCGATTGTCCTTACTCCATCTATTTAGCTTTTGTGTCTACCAGTGGTGATTTTTCACGGTGACCCTTTATTCCACATGTGAAACTACTCTTTTTGGCATTAATATTACTTTGCTTTGCTTTCTTGAGTCTGTGTGCCCTTAAGCGGCTATCGCCTCAATACTCATGATGTTGTCACTGAATTGAGCTGGGGTTAGTGTTCCTTCAAAATGACACGTCTTCTTTGAACCCAGGGAATTTTATGTTGGCCTAAGTTTGTGTTAGATGTTCTCCAATTAGTTTGAAACTTACAGGCAGTCCTTTTAAAACAATAGCAACAGTTTCTGCACTCATCAAATGGTGCATGTTTGTTTCATTGTTTATCTTGTGAAGAGATGTTAATGTGGTGTACAGGCTGATAATGCCAGGGATACCCCTTGCAACCGTTCCTCAGAATTCTCAGTCCAGTTCTCCAATCCTCTGAAGACTTCCTCATAATTAATGAGAGGCTCTTATTATCTAAAAGTTGAATTGACTTGGCTTAAACGTAAGCATATTTCTCTAAATCGGCCTCTGCTCTTGCTTCACCCTTTGGGATCTTTCAGAATGGGATATTTTAGTCCTAATGAAGGCAACTGTCCAATATTTAGTTTCCTACAACTTTTAATTGCTTAGCAAGCAATCTCTTGCAACTTTCTTTTGTCGATAAGCTCTTAAAAATAACCTAAAGACTCCTCTTTGACATGCTCCTAGACTTCATAACCTGCTGAGCTTTGAGTTTATCACTGCAAATATTGCAAAGTGGGGAAAGGGCTACATTGGGTGGTCGTGGCTCAGGCAGTTGAACAAGTCAGCCAATGATCGAAGGGTCGGTGGTTCAATCCCTGCTCCCTCTAGTAAACGTTTGTTGAGTCCTTGGGGAAGACACTTCACCCTCCCTGCCTCCAGCGTTGCTCCACTCACACTCACACTCACACTGGTGTGTGAATGCGTATGAATGTCCCAGTGATGGCTGTATGCGCATGCCGGCAGCCACGCCTCTGTCAGTCTGCCCCAGGTCAGCTGTGGCTACATCAGTAGCTTACCATCACCAAGTATGAATGAGGAGTAATAATGGACAGGAATAATGGACACATTGTAAGCAGTTTGAGCGTCTGGAGAAGCGCAGATAAATCCTATCCATCATTATTATTTGCATTAAATGGTATACAGTGTATACTTATGTAGCATTTTCCTACCTTCTTAGAAGGCCCAAATTGCATTACAGTCACAGTCCCATTTACTTAGGCACCCACACATTCACACACTGATGGCGGTTCCACTGCCAAACGCCGTCACCAACCTGTAACCACCAGGAGCAATGTGGAGTTTGGTGCCTTGCCCAAGGACACTTCAACACATGGGCAGGCAGGTTGGGGACTAAACCTGCAATCTTCCAATTAGAGGTCCACCGTTCCACCTCTGCACAACAGCCGTCTACTGTCTGTCTTTAAGCTCCTTTCCTAGTGCTGTTGTGAAGGAAGGTGCCGTCGTCAACGTTAGTGATTGTTCCGCCTGTGGAGGACTCATAGTTAGGTTTGTCAATTCATTGGCCGCTAAACAAGTACAGAAGCCAAGAGGGGCGGTTGGAATTGAAAAATTACAGACAACAAGGCAGAATGTTGTGATGGTTCACATTTCCCAGGGCAGACACTCACTTTTTGTTTTCTACTCCAAGATGATGAAACACTTTTAAAGCAGACCTGACCGTGGAGACATGAACCTGAGCTAGTTTTGTAGTGAAAAACAGAGAAACTCAGAAACTTGATCTGACTGATCTGGGGTTAGACGGCTAAAAAAAACTCACAATTTCATTGTGTACAGTAAAAATATTGACATAGAGAACATTTTGTGAGCCTTATCTTAAAAAATCAATATAAATGCTAAATAAAAAATGTTTGCTGCTCTTGTAAAAAAAAACAAACTCCAATGCAGTTGTTTTTTTTACATTCAATCCATCCATCCATCCACCCATCCATCCCCTTAAGCCACTATATCCCTTTTGGAGTCTCTGGGTTGCCGGAGCCTTTCCTGGCTACTATTGGGCGAAGGTGGGGTTTCCCCCCTGACAGGTCGTGTTGCAGGGTTTTACGCACCATTAAGATGATGAAATATTCCACACAATGCTTTAGTATAGTGTTGAAAAGATGAAACTGAATTTTTCCTTCACACACAAACAGGTTAGTTTCTAAATTTTAATATTTTAATTGACCCTTTTAAGCACAACCAGTTACCATCCTCATCTTTGTTCAGAGGTAGGATCCCCAGTCCTATTTTCTAAACATGTTGTCACATTAAATGAGTCTTTCATGAAACAACTTTTACACAAAGTGACTTCATTTGCACGCCGCTAAAATCTTCTTGACATGTTTTAATATAAAGAGCTACCATCCTTCTTGCTTTCTCTATGTTGTTATTATTTTCCAATGCCCTACTTTTTAGCTTTGCAGCTCATTAGACAGGATCTGTTGCCAAAGAAGATAAAAAAACAAAAGCTAAGGAAGGAACAATGATTTTTATAATTTGTCATTCATTTCTGACATTTAGTTTTTTAAACAAAAAAATGCTTTGGATGAAAAGAAGAATAAAAAGAACCAACCAAGATAATGTTTGCTTCTCGCTGCCTATAGAGCCCATTTAGAGTCAGAGAAGCACATAAAAATAGTCTTTAAGACTATAGTTGCTTATTTTTTATAATGTATTAAATATACAGAGGCAGTGCAGTTTTTTTTAGAGTTGGTCTGCATGCTGAGTGAATAAAGCTGTTGAAGCTCTGCAGAATTATTCTGCATTTAAGCATAGACAAAAGGAAGACTAGGTTTGTAAAAAATAAAAAAAGTGTTATAAGCTAGAAAACACACGCGAGTGTTTAGCTAGACAGAAAAAAAGGCTGCAGAACAGGTCAGGATGTTGAAGTCATCCTCTGTCATTAACAAGCACACTACATAAATCTGTGATGTTGAGCTTTGTCTTTGACTAAAAGACACAGAAGGAATGAAACAATAATTAATGAAAGAGCAAAGAAACCGACAACCGTGCACACCCTTTAATGAAGCTCTAAAGGTTTCAGTTTAAAGGGGTTTGTCTTGTAACTGAGACAGTTAAATACAATCAATCAAGATTCCCTAAAGCTAGAATTTCTTCTACTGACCCCAGAGAAAAACAAATTCGATGTTCACATGTACAGCAGTGATCCAGTTTCCACAACCCCACATCCTGACATTTAAATCATCTCCCCTTTTGTCCAGCTACTCTTCTACGTTCAAAGGTGAGTGCTGATTATCTGCAGCTTTTGTCTCCGGACTCGAGTCTCGGAAGGGATCCATTGCTGAAGTAAGCCCGTGAATATACCATAGTTTCAGTGGCGGCTCCTGGTCTGTCAGAGAGGGGAAGCTCTGATCCTGCTCATGCAACTTAATCTTGCACATGCACTCACATGTTCATTGCTCTTTTCATGTCTTTTATATATATTATATTCATGTCGACCCAGTTTTGTCGTTGCTCGTTTTGAGCCCGAAATGTTCGGAACTCTTCCATTAGCTCAATCAGTGGAGCTCGCTTAGCGGACACTTGTTCCATAAAGGGATACAGCGTAGCTTTGATATCGTCAAGAATATTTTTGAGGTCATCGTATTACTGGCTTTTCTTGGGGGCCATGGTCTACGACGGAGTTTTAGGACCACGGTGAGGAAAATAAATTCTGGCCAACGTGACGAGTTTTTTCTCGTCATGACGAGATTAATGTCGCCATGACGAGAAAAAACTCGACACAAAGTTTTGAGAAAAAACTTGTCGTGTCGAGATTAAAGTCGAAATAAAGTTTCGAGATTAAAGTCGCAATGTTGCCAGTCTTTCAGGAGTATTCAGTGTTGTGTTATGTTATCTCGTAAATTTATGAGAAAAAGCTCATAAATGGACAAAATTTTTAGTCGCAAAATTTATGAGAAAAAAACTCGTAAATTTACGAGATTATTGTGGAAGTGAGCATGCGGAGCAGCAAGTCAATGTTGCGCAGCAACAGAGCAGACCGACTAAACTTGGTGGAACAGGTGATCTGAATGTATTGATAACGTTCCAAATGTCTGGAAGCTCATTTGTTTGATTTATTAAATTTTTATTCATTGATGGGTGGTTTTGCAGGATCTCTGCAGGCGATGGAGCCGTCGGTATCACTGCAGCTTTCCACTTCAATCCTTTCTTCCTCCACCAAAGACTAGCTCACTACGTCTGTGTGACGCTTCCGTCCATAGGAGGAGCACGTTTTTGGCATTTTCAACGTTCTAATGCCAATATAACGGACTACTATCATTCATCTTTGTTGTTTTATGCTGAAACGGGACGCTTCATCTGCAGGAGTGGGCGTATGTAACACTGTTTACTTCCGCATTGGTGTTCGGATGACAGGTTCATGACGTAAAGTGACAGATGAACTTCAGGTTATGTGAATGAGAAGGAGAATAAAGTCTGCAGCGGTTTTCTACACCCAAACGTTTCTCTGAGCTCCTTATTTTACATATGAAAAATTCGGAAAGCCGACTACACTGACAATAATCTGATTTTGAGTCATCAAAAGGTTCAGAATCTCTTTGTTTTAAACCTATAATAATCCTGAAAAAAGCTTCACAAAAGGCTCCACATATTTCATCTTCAAGCTAAGCTCCAATAAACGGAAAACTTTGGTGTTTTCTCCTTGTTAGTGTACGACTTTTTTATCGAAGATTTACAAGATTTTAAGTCGTAAATTTATGAGATAAAAACTCGTAAATTTACGACTTTTTTTCTCCTAAATTTACGAAACTTTATTTCGAATTTTATCTTGACACGACAAGTTTTTTCTTGAAACTTTGTGTCGCGTTTTTATTGTCACGGCGACATTAACGCCCGTACACACGGGGACGAATTTCGCGCGCAATATTCGCCGACGTTTAACGCGTCGTGACTAAACAAAGTGCACCAATGTGAGTGTGCACACCGACGCGAAAGAACGCCATGCGTAAAAGCGTCACTTTTTAAAAAACGCCTCGGGTTCGTTTTTTTGGTTTGACGCCCCGCATCGAAAACTATACGACCAATGAGAATGGCGCTTTTGCACACGTGTCTGGAGCTTCTGAAGTTACAGTAAAACACAACTTGGGGGCGCTCAAACACAAAACTGCCTTTCTGAGCACATATACCAGCGAAGAAGATAGACGCCAAGTAGCGTCTACACTGCCGCGAAGAAATAATGACGGACATTCTAAAATATCCCCGAACCACCATTTCAAGCACCAGCAGGAGCAACTGGTGCTTGAAATATTCATGTTTTCTTTGTATGATTCTGACAAGCGCGTAAATACTTGCTCTCTTCTGCTGAGTGAAAAGCGACTTTAAGAAGCGTAAAGTTGCGCAGCGCCACCTTGTGTACAGGAGTATTTCTGTTTTACATTAAGCGCCATCTAATGTCAGGGAATGAAATTGCATGTTCGCCCCGTTCATTGTCAGCGGAAATCGCCTGGGTGTGAACACAGAAAACGTGGCGAAAAACGCTGGCGAATAACGCCTGGCGAATATTCGTCCCGGTGTGTACGGGTCTTTAATCTCGTCATGACTAGAAAAAACTCGTCACGTTGGCCAGAATTTTTTTTCCTCACCGTGGCCCTAAAACTATGTCGTAATGGTCAGCTGTCTTTTTGGAGAAAATCTTTTTGGAGCTGCCACGCGTCCGTTGTAACCCGGAACCGGAAACACCTATTATTATTAGTTCTAACATAACTAAGCTAACATAACTTTTCCACCATTTACGTAATTAACGTAACTCTGATATGGAGAAGTCTCTTTCCCTCTGTCAGAATTTGTTGGTTTATGTTGCTTTTGTAAACACTGAACTACTGTCAAGTGTTGCATATCGACCCAAAGATGCTCTTTTTCCACCTCAGGATCCAGCAAAATCTGCTAGTCATGAGTTAACGTAGTACAGAGAACATCAACACTGGAGCTAAAGCGCCGGTGTTAAATGGTTAAATGAGGGCTGGATGTGTGCATTTTACAAGTCACCTAGTGGTAATCTGGCAAAATGACATACAGTCAGGACCATAAATATTTGGACAGAGACACAGTCTTTCTAATTTTGTTTCTGTACATTACCACAGTGAATTGTAACCCTTGTTATCCTCGGCACTTTAACATTGGGAGTTGGGTCATCTAGACCTTTGAAACTTTAGAACCTTTTTTCTTCAATGATTTGTGATCTTCACTGGTGTCCATGGATTACATGAAATCTTTCCACCTTTATCCACCTTTGTCATGGTAGGAAGAACATGCCAATGCAAGGGTGGGGTCATCTAAGATAGCACAAGGGTTAAATAAAACAACTAAGATGCCATTGAAGTGCAGACTTTCAGCTTTTATTCCATGGGTTGTACAAAAAGATTGCAAAAAATGTGAAAAACTAAAGCATTTTTCAAACACAATCCCTTCATTTCATGGGCACCTAAGTAATTGGACAAATGAAATAACTGAAAACAAAATGGTCATTACTAATATTTGGTTGAAAACCCTTTGTTGGCAATGACAGCCTGAAGTTTTAAACTCATGGACATCACCAGATGCTGGGTTTTCCCCTACTGAATGCTCTGCCAAGCCTTTACTGCAGCGGCTTTCAGTTGCTGTTTGTTTGTGGGCCTGTCTGTCTAAGGTCTAGTCTTCAACAAGTGAAATGCTGCTCAATTGGGTTAAGATCAGGCGACTGACTTGGACATTCAAGAATATTCCACTTCTTTGCTTTTATAAACTCCTGAGTTGCTTTGGCTGTATGTTTTGGGTCGGTGTCCATCTGTTTTATGAAACGCCGCCCAACCAGTTTGGCTGCATTCACCTGGATCTGCGCAGACAGTATGTTTCTGAACACCTCAGAATTCATTGGGCTGCTTCTGTCCTGTGTCACGTCATCAATAAACACTAGTGTCCCAGTGCTACTAGCAGCCATGCACGCCCAGGCCATCACACTGCCTCCACCGTGTTTTACTGATGATGTAGTGTGCTTTGGATCACAAGCTTCTCCACGCCTTCTCCATACTTTTCTCTTGCCATCATCCTGGTAGAGGTTGATTTTGGTTTCATCTCTCCAAAGAATGATTTTGCAGAACTGTGTTGGTTTTTTTTAGATGCTTTTTAGCAAAGTCCAATCTAGCCTTCCTATTCTTGAGGCTTATGGGTGGCTTGCATCTTGCAGTGTACCCTCTGTATCTACTTTCATGCAGTCTTCTTTTTATGGAAGACTTGGATATTGATACGCCTACCTCCTGAAGAGTGTTGTTCAGTTGGTTGGCTGATGTGAACGGGTTTCTCTTCACCATGGAAATGATTCTGCCATCATCCACCACTGTTGTCTTCCGTGGACGTCCAGGTCTTTTTGCGTTGCTGAGTTCACCAGTGCTTTTTTCTTTCTCAGGATGTACCACACTGTTGATTTTGCCACTCCTAATACTGGAGCAATTTCTTGCATGGTTTTTTTCTGTTTTCTCAGCTTAATGATGGCTCCTTTCACCTGCATGGAGAGCTCCTTTGACTTCATGTTGTCTGTTCACAGCAAAATCTTCAAAATGGAAGCAGGAGTCCTCTAATCAACTTTTATTTGCTTCACTCATAACAACATAACAAGGGAATTGCCCACACCGGCCCATGCAATAGCATGGAAGTCAATTGTCCAATTACTTACGAGCCCATGAAATGAAGGGGCTGTGTTTAAAAAATGCTTTAGTTTTTCCACATTTTTATGCAATCTTTTTGTTCAACCCATGGAAAAAAAGCTGAAAGTCTGCACTTCAATGGCATCCGAGTTGTTTTATTTAAAATTCGCTGTGGTAATGTATAGAAACTAAATTAGAAAGAATGTGTCTCTGTTCAAATATTTATGGTCCAGTTACAAAGTAATCCAGTTACTTTGATAATTCTTGAGTCCAAAAGGTTTTCTTGAAAACAGTTTTCAGCTGGTTACCCAAAACAATCCCACCAATAATTACGGCAAGGAAAGAACCAAATAATATCATTCTTCTCACATTCAGAGCTGTAGCAGTGCAGCAGTCTACCACTGAAGATTTGACAAATATACTTTAGTTGTTTGCTGTTAGAACTCTTCAAAGATTGCTGTACTATCTTTGTGAAGGATCTGTTCATAATATCAGCTCCTCCTCGTTAGTCGGACTCAACAACTGTCTTCCTAATTTAAAAAAAGTTAAATACATTTTTTTAGGACATTTGTCTCAATTGTTTGGGATTTTTTATTTCTATAGAAATGGCTCTCCATGCTCTCAGAGAGTATTTGTGATAAAAAACAGTGTCAGAAGAAAATAATAGATAGCACACCAATTAATGGGAATGAATACCTGCTAATAGCACTGACAGCTTTGTATCTCCTCCTTCCTGTTTGCAGTTGGGAGGATGTGGCATTCTAGGGGTCGGGATTTGGCTCTCAGTGACCCAGGGAAACTTTGCCACTCTGTCATCATCCCTGCCTTCGCTGTCAGCAGCCAACCTGCTCATCACCGTGGGGACGATCATCATGGTGATTGGCTGTCTGGGCTGTGTGGGAGCTGTCAAAGAAAGCCGTCCTCTGCTGCTGACGGTAGGTTTTATTATCCCATTGTCTGACTTTAGGTATTGGCTTTTGTTGCTGTCATGATGACATTTCAACTTTTTTTTTTTCTTTTTAATAGGAAAACATTTTTTTTTTACTTTTTGTGTGGCTTTTAAATGATTTGATGGCAGATATTTTTCCCTCACTCATCAATGTACTGGTGATTCAACAAATATGAATTTGATGAAAGCCTTTTTTTATTCCCTTTTTATGACTGGCTCGAGGGCCAGTGAGAATAATCTTTACCTGTCATTTATTTTTCATTTTAACCCTCTCTAAAGCAAAAATTGGGGGTTTGAGGGTTTCAGTAATGACTACTGCCTTAAGAATGAACATTACTAATAGTAATGTATTACTTTATTACATACTTTAAGATCGCAAAGCCCCGGGTAAATTCTGATGGTGCCAGAGCCAGTATCTATTGGATTGATAAAAGCAAATGCATTTGGGCCTAAAACGAAGTTTTATAGTCTCATTTTGACAAAACAAAGACTACTTTTTAAAGTACTATTGACAACTATTGAGCTGCATGTCTAATGCTCAGTCATTTATCTCAAAGAGCACCCACTTTGAAAACGCCCTGTCTTTTCAAACTTCATCTTGTAAGGCTACAGTCATACCGAGAACGCACTTAAGTAACATTCAAATAGCATAGAAGGTGGGTTTTTTATGCTTAAATGACAAGCAGGTGAAATTAACATTTCCAGTCCTCAGCTGGCTGCATTAGCCATTCAAGCTGTTGGTCACATCAAGGTTTCCTCACTCTTTTATGCAGTGCCTTCTCAACACCTTATTAAAAAAAAGGGGAAGCAAGCACAAACAGCAAATCTGCATTCAAGGCTCTGACTACCAGCCTGGATTGCGCTCACATGCTGTTCACAGAAGCACCGTCTTGTAATTGTAGTCATTTTCTAAATGTTAAAATTTTGGTTGCACCACTTTTTTATGATGGCACTATAAAGCATTTTTATGAAACCATGCAACAACTGTTCTGCTTTGAAGCACAGTTGTTTGTTGGCATCAAAGAACAATATACTTCCACTGGATTTGTTGCAGAAAGAAATTTGTCGTACTTTTAGAACTTTTCCTTCCACATTAAAACATCTACTGTATTTTCATCACTATGAGGCTTAAAAGCTTTTTTATTTTTTTCAAAACAAACTGAGTGCACCTTATAATGTTAAACTTCTTATTAAAATGCTTGGTTGGGTGTTGTAAATATGCTAACGTGGCTAACGTGTACCATGTTGGATGGTGTTTTTTTTGTGTTACTAACAAGGTTGGCAGTTAGTGTAGTCAAAGTAAAGTTTGTTTTAGCTGTATCAGTTTGTTTTTTACTTGTTGTAAACAAGGTTGAGAGTTACATGTACTGCAAATACGCTAACACAGCAAACGTGATTAACCCGGTGAACACACGTTTGCTAACGTGTAAAAGTGTTAAGTGTTGCCAGATTGGACGGTTTTCCACAAATTGGGTGGTTTTGGTTCTAAATATGCGGGTAAAAATTGCTTTGGATGCATCATTTGGGCGGTTTTAAGGGTCGGTTCGGCGGGTTTTTTCCCCTCTTGAATTTATAATAATAATGACTACGTTAGGCTGTGTGGCTGTTGGAATCTTATGTAATGAAGCTCCGTGAACGCATCAGGCAGAGACGTAAATGGGCTCTGTCATCTAACCTGTTGTTGGGGGTGTGCAACGCCCCGCCTCTCCTCTTAGAAATTGTGTTCGTTAAAGCCTGATATCGCTGCCGCGTGTGGGAAGAGCTACCAGCTAAAGTTATGGTCTGATCGCTACATGGAGCGGTGTCTGTTTATATCAATGCATGGTAGACCCGGAGAATGGGGGAGAGATCAGGTTTATTATTTTGAAGAGTTCTAATTGGTAATAATATTTCCATGTTTGAGTTCATGAGATCATCCCAGAGAAAGTCTTCAACTCCCGCAGTGAAAGCTGCGTCTATATCTGACGCCCGTGTTTCCATCTCTCTGACAGTTTGAAGCCAAAGCCCCTCCTCCACATCTTTACCTGTTCACCTGTTCATATCCTCTGCAGCTGAGGGTTGTTTTCCCTGCGCTCCTCATTCTGTACTACAGAGAGCGCAAAATACGGTCATCATAGCAGCACGTTGACACGATAGTCGGGGCGCTCTAGCGCAGCACACGGATGAAAGAGCAGGACGCAGGTTATAGGAGGGATAGAGCGGGTTAAGAAAATGAAGAACTATTCAATACTGTACTCATTTTTTTATGAGTCTGAACCCCCCCCCCCCCCCCGTTGGGCGGTAACCTTTGGGCTGGAAAACTGTGACTCTGTCTGGCAACTGGCAGTGTTGGACAGAGTTTGTGCATGTGTTGTCAACAAGGTTGGGAGTTACCGTAGTTATAGTAACAATTTTTAGTGGTAGCAGTCTAACTATTATTTTTGTTAGATGCATAGCTAACGTGTAGCAGTGTTGGACAGGTTTTCTTTCCGTCATGTTACTAAGAAGTTTGGTCAAAGTAATGTTTGTTTCAGCACTATCAGCTTGTTTTTTACGTGTCGTAAGCAAGGTTTTAGGTTGTGAGTATGCTCACGTGACCAGAGCTGCTAATGTGGCTAATGTGTAGCGGTGTTGGACGGTGTTTTTTCATGTGTTACCAACAAGGTTGGGAGTTAGTGTAGTTATAGTAACATTGGTTTTAGCGGCATCAGTCTGTGTGCTTTGTTTTACAAACAAGGTTTTAAGTTACAGGTATTGTGACTGGGCTAGGCTTTTTAATGCTGCTAATGTGTAGCATGTTTCCAACAACTTCTAGAGTTACTGTGAACACAGTTTATAATTTTTGACTGACTGAGTGACCTATCTCGAACTCTTTTTTGCGCTTAATGCGCCTTAATATCGGGTTGCCCTGTCATGCAAAAAAAAGACACAACTGCAGTTTATGACAAGATGATAGTAAAACAAATGTTTATTCATTGGGCACAACTTAAATACTGGATTTCTTTTACACAAATGGCAATAACAATTCTGGCTGCGTAATAGACATTTTATGAGGAAATTACATATTTCTAAAAAAAAAAATCAACAAAGAAATGGGTAATAAAAAATAGGAGGCAATATCGGATCTGCACATGCACTCGTTCAAGACTTGTTGACATGTTGGTATTTTATAATTTCAACAGAAAAACATTGTCTGGGAGGTTTACCAGCTGCTATATTTTGTGCCAAAGTATCAGTATAACAAAAAGCTCTCATTATCCCCTGTGCTATCCGAGGCACGTTAACATTGGGAGTTGGGTCATCTGGACCCCACAAGACAGTGCGCTGAACCTTTTTTCTTCAATGATTTGTGATCTTCGCTGGTGTCCATGGATTACATGAAATCCTCTTCACCTTTATCCACCTTTGTCATGGTAGGAATAACACGTCAATATAAGGGTGGGGTCATTTTGACCCAACAAGATAGCACAAGGGTTAAATGTACAGAGGGCTGAGATTCACAGGCAGATGGATTCATTTCAAATTAAACTTCATGTGATGACAAAAAAATAAAGCCAAATGATAAGTTTTATTTATGACAAAATACACAAACATGAACAGCAGAAAAACGAAAATTAAAAAATAAAAAATACTACTGCAGTCATTTGCAGTGTTTTTGCTTGTCTTAATTTAAGGTTTTGAGTTTACTGCTGCTAAAGCTGACCTGACTGTTTATCGGGGCAATGAAACACATTGTAGCTCACAGATCAAACTAACAATTAGCTTTTTTTTACACCCAAAAAGCTAATTGCATACAACAAAACTCTGTAAATATGCTGAACTCATTTAAAAAAGGAATAATTATAAGCTTTGCCCAGCTGGAGTAAGCAATCACAAGCTCTTTGAGGCATGATATTCTCTTCAGAAATGACTAAAACAATTCCTGCACTGTGTCAAAATGATGGGACGAGGTGAAAACGAGCGTGGCTTAATGAGTGACTGAGCAGCTTGTTCCTCAAGGAGATCAGAAGAACGTCTCTCATCAAATTTCAGGGATAATTAGCATGTTGATCACTGATGAGGAACACAGGTCTTTGCAACATCACTGGGAAACATCTTAGAGATTAGTTATTTCTAGAAAAAGAATAATTCTCTTTTCATTTGCAGCACTAAGTATTAGTCACTCATTTAGAAAGTTGAAAATGGTGCTGAAGCTCTGTGATCTGGATGACTTCAAAGACATCCTAGCCTCTGTACCATTGTAAGACTTCACATTCGTTTTTTCTTTTTTTTTTGATACATAACTCAGCCAGCTCCTTTTGTAAGATCCACACTCAAGTTCAGCCGCAGTAACCTGCAGACGAAGGCTTTGAAGAAATTTCAGGGACCGGGATTCCACAGGAAGGTTCAAACTGACTAATTAAAGCGTTGAATATTTTTCTTTGACTTTAGACTTCCAAAAAGAAAATATTTTCCAAATGTTATGCACAATTTAATTTAAATTCTTTTCAGGTTCAAGTTTTCAGTAAAACCCCAAAATGTTCTCAACACTGGAGAAATATCCTACTGGAGAATTGCATGAAATAGTACCAAAATGTCATAACGGATCCAGCCTTCCAGGAGTCACTGAGAGATGAATAATTACATAAAAACTGCATATTTTATTTCTACAGTATAGTTAGTTATTTACTTTACTTTCAATCAATATGTACTTCATTGATCCAAGAAAAACATTGCAATGACTATCAAGCAATATTCTCTTTAGTGTCTGAAGAAAAATGTCAAAAAAACATCCCATGACAATTTGGAAAGTTCCCTTGGATATCTCCGACACGTATGATTTGGTTGTGGGTTTAGAATATTATTTTATTTTATTTATTTTTTTACATTTTTAGAGCACCTTAAGAGATTTTGGCCACATTCCATTTTTGACATTACTGGTGCCACCACCACCATTTTTTTTGTTGCCCAAAATTAATTTTCACTGGGTACTAGGTGAGTGTAAATTTAGGGGAACTTCTGTGACGTTTCCACTCAAACGTGCAAAACCCCCTACAACATTTTAAGAACGAAAGCCGTGTTTCCATTCACTATGAAATTGTGCAAATTGGATTAGCGATAACAAATTTGCCAAATGGAAAAACGACAATTAAGAAAAAAACTCTTCCAAAGCTGAGCTTGTCATGCAGAATTTTTGGATCCACAGCTCCTATGTAGAAACGCCAACCAACATTTCCCCAAATCGCTTCATCCGTAGCCGCTCCCACGTGTAAGGAGTGCGCCGCTCCATCACCTGAATAAGACGCCGACGTCTGCTTCGATAGATGATGATGAGCGCTAGTGCCACGGCAGAAATATGAATGTATCTGCTGTAAATCAAAATATTGCTCACATCTTTCACCATGTTTTTGAATGACTTGTCGTAGGAGTTTGTGTTTATTTGCATATTTATGATTTAATAGAAACAGTGTTATTGTTGTGTTTTTTCTGTGTTTATAGTATTTTGTGTCATGGGATGTATATTGTGTATGTTAGGTATCTGGTGAATATGGTGTATATGTTTATGTTAGATATATGGTCTATATGGTCCTTGCAGACCAGGATTTCTGCAAAAAAATACAACCATTAATAAAACAGTTATGTACTTTTTTTTAGTAGAAGTTGTTTTGTGATGATTTTTGCTGCAGGACATTTGGAAAGGCCTCTGATGGTGCAGAGTGTTGCTTTTCATGACATGGATTTCTTGCAACACTTCTTTGCTTAATCTGCCCAAGTCCTCAGAGCTATCCCCAGCACAGGGATGTCTTTATCAACTTTGATCTGATGCTGGTGCAACTGTTGTCTGCATACATAGAGGGAAAAAAAGAAGTCACTCTTCAGCGCAGACTTGTGCAACATACGCAGCATCTTGCTGTGAACATTAAAGGATGAGCTTTCCAAGGAAGTGGAGTCTACTCTGTATGCATTCTGAAGTCACTTTTCTGTGATGTGCCCACAGTGGGATGTGAAAAGCTTTGTGGCGTCATCCTGACGATGTTCTATTTTGGAGAGACGCGCACATTTGCATTAAAAGTCCCCATTTAGCAACTTTTAGGCATTTTTTCTTATTAATCTTTACTGCTTTCCAAGGTTTGGGATTAAAATTTCAGACCGACTTTGATGAAAATTGTGTTTTAGGTGTTTTTAACAATTTCTTGTACCACTTTTCTGTTCATGAGGGACATACAGTACAGACCAAAAGTTTGGACACATCTTTTCATTCAAAGAGTTTTTTTTATTTTCATGACTATGAAAATTGTAGAATCACACTGAAGGCATCAAAACTGTGAATTCACACATGTGGAATTATATACATAACAAAAAAATGTGAAAAAAATGAAAATATGTCACATTCTAGGTTCTTCGTAGAAGCCACCTTTTGACTTGATTCCTGCTTTGCACACTCTTGGCATTCTCTTGATGAGCTTGAAGAGGTAGTCCCCTGAAATGTTTTTCACTTCACAGGTGTGCCCTGTCAGGTTTATGTAAAGTGGTATTTCTTGCCTTATAAATGGGGTTGGGACCATCAGTTGTGTTGGGCAGAAGTCAGGTGGAGACACAGCTGATAGTTCCACTGAATATACGGTTAGAATTTTTATTATGGCAAGAAGAAAGCAGCCAAGTACAGAAAAATGAGTGGCCATCATTACTTTAAGAAATGAAGGTCAGTCAGTCCGAAAAATTGGGAAAACTTTGAAAGTGTCCCCAAGTGCAGTCACAAAAACCGCTACAAAGACACTGGCTCACATGCGGACCACCCCAGGAAAGGAAGACCAAGAGTCACCTCTGCTGTGGAGGATAAATTCATCCGAGTCACCAGCCTCAGAAATGGCAGGTTAACAGCAGCTCAGATTAGAGAGCAGGTCAATGGCACACAGAGTTCTAGCAGCAGACACATCTCTACAACAACTGTTAAAGGAGACTGTGTGAATCAGGCCTTCATGGTAGAATATCTGCTAGGAAACCACTGCTAAAGAAAGGCAACAAGCAGAAGAGACTTGTTTGGGCTATAGAACACAAGGAATGGACATCAGACCAGTAGAAATCTGTGCTTTGGTCTGACGAGTCCAAATTTGAGATTTTTGGTTCCAACCACTGTGTCTTTGTGCGACACAGAAAAGGTGAACGGATGGACTCTACATGCCTGGTTCTCACCGTAAAGCATGGAGGAGGAGGTGTGATGGTGTGGGGGTGCTTTGCTGGTGACACTGTTGACACTGAACCAGCATGGCTACCACAGTATCTTGCAGCAGCATGCTATTCCATCCGGTTTGCGTTTAGTTGGAACATCGTTTATTTTTCAACAGGACAATGACCCAAGCACATCTCCAGGCTGTGTAAGGGCTATTTGACCAAGAAGGAGAGTGATGGGGTTCTGCGCCAGATGACCTGGCCTCCACAATCACCGGACCTGAACCCAATCGAGATGGTTTAGGGGTGAGCTGGACCGCAGAATGAAGACAAAAGGGCCAACAAGTGCTAAGCATCTCTGGAAACTCCTTCAAGAGTGTTGGAAGACCATTTCAGGTGACTACCTCTTGAAGCTCATCAAGAGAATGCCAAGAGTGTGCAAAGCAGTAATCAAGACAAAAGGTGGCTACTATGAAGAACCTAGAATATGACATATTTTCAGTTGTTTCACACTTTTTTGTTATGTATATAATTCCACATGTGTGAATTCATAGTTTTGATGCCTTCAGTGTGAATCTACAATTTTCATAGTCATGAAAAAAAAGAAAACTCTTCGACTGAGAAGGTGTCCAAACTTTTGGTCTGTACTGTATATAAAGGACATTAAGCTTACAACTGACTTTTTAACCCTTGTGCTATCGTAGATGACCCCACCCTTACATTGACGTGTTCTCCCTACCATGACAAAGGTGGATAAAGGTGGAAAGATTTCATGTAATCCATGGACACCAGTGAAGATCACAAATCATTGAAGAAAAAAGGTTCAGAGCCCTGTCTAGTGGGTCTAGATGACCCAACTCCCAATGTTAAAGTGCCTAGGATAGCACAAGGGTTACATAATTTCTGTTTTACAATAGTTGAGATTCAGGAAAATCTTGGAAAATCTTCTGAGCGTCCTGCTCCGATTCATCCTGAAGCATCCACTTGTAGACGTCTACATCCATGTACGTCTTTGTTTTCCTTGTCTGAGCTGGACTCTGGCTCAAACTGTACGGCTGGACAGCTCCAATATTGCTCACCTTTTCTGTTGCACCGGTAATGTTAGGTTGAGTATGGGAGGGTCTTTAAACTAGTGGGAGAACATGTAAACAGAGAGCTCTCAGTTATGGGTGACAGGAAAAGGGGATGGGGTTTCTTAATACCAATAATGCTGCTAAAAATGGCACAATCATCATTAAAAGACCACTGGGAAAACTTTGAAAAGATGATCAAAGTGGGACTTTTAATTCAGAATAATTTTCTGCCTTCTAAAACCTGATTGTAAAGTGAAGAATCAGAAATGCAGTTGACACTTCTTTGTCATTAATAATTCAGATCTTGTCCTTTCTTTGAGATTCCCTTAGCATCGTTTCCACTGAGCGATACTGGTCCAGTTTAGAATGCACCAGGCAGTTCAAGTGAGCGATACCATTCATGCGGTGAAGCTAACAACAACGATGGAGGTCATCCAGCAGCTACGTTTCTTCTGCTCAGCTTTTGGTTCTTCGTATGTACATGTCATTTGTTGTTGTTTGAGAGAAGATTGTAGGCGTCAAAGAGGAACAACGCTTCCTTTGTCCTAATGACCTTATAAACGAATTTCAACTGTAGCTCTGCCCTAACTGGTCTGTTCCATTTTTCTATTGACTTACAATCAACGGGGACCCAAAAATGGTCCGATTTGATCAGGCTTAATGAATTTTATAATGGAAACGGTCAAAATACCTGACTGGTCTGGACCAGTACCACTACTTTTTTGCCTTTTTCATTTGCATTTTTCCTTCTTTTTTATATATTTCCATTTCTTCTACAAACTTACAATCTTCAAATATGGGCGGAAAGCTGCTCTTTCCTCCCTTGACACCCCCCCTCCACCAGCACCACCCTCCACCACCACATGAAAATGAAAAACCTTTTTTGACTGAAAACAAAACCCTAAAGCAAAGCGTGAAAGGTCTAATACCTTTGCGAAGAAGGGAAAACAGCACTTCAATGCTCCTCTGCGCTCTGTTGTCAGCCACAGTGAACACATTGTTGGCAAGCTGTTCCTGTTTCACGTCTGTTTGCCAAAAGCATGTTAATCACTGCATACTTGTCTTTTTTAGAAATGCCAAATGAGGCATCTCAATATCAACCAGTGCTGGTCCTAATAGTTCAGGCTCCTCAGGGGAACACTAACATGGGGGCCCTCTGCAGTGGTTGTATTATTCATTTTCTAAAGATAACCTTACCTGTGGGGTATCACATCAATCAAAAAACTTTTTCACTGATCCACTGAAACAACATTTAAATAGTTTAAGAAATATATTTAATACACATTATTTTTACTTGGAAAAAAACATTGAATTTATTGAATGCGCTAACTTTCTTTCATTTGTCAGGTTTTGCTAAAGAAGGCAAAGGAAACAAAAGTATTTAATGGAACAAAACAGAACTGTATGGAGTGGCGTCAATAAAAAAAGAGTCTCAAAAGGGACTATTTCCTCTCCTTTTCTGTCCCTTTGTCTTGACTTTCTTTATCTTCTTTTTTAGTTAATTTGAATATTTTGTTCTTTTTTTTCAAGCTTTTGCTTTCTTTCTAAAATTCTACTGGCATGGCAACAAATTTCTAGCTTTCTATTTTACTTTTCCATTTTTTTATAGCCACTCAGATGCATGAAGGACTGGCGCATGTGAAATCAGGGTTTGACTCCCAGGGCAGGATGAGCTTCATCCACTTTGTGTCCTTGGGCAAGACCCTTACTGGCTAAGTATGCAGGGGGCTCAAGTCTGGGTCCCCCCAGTCTCTGGCCTGGATAATATACAGGGATGTGTCAGGAAGGGCATCAGGCATAAAAATCTCTTCCAAAATACTCCATTGACACAGAAGTAAAGGGGGGAGATGAAACACTTTCTTTTAACCAGCCTTTTTTTTCATGACATAATAATGGGAGTGGAAATAATTTCAATGCATCATGGACGCCGCCATGTTGGAACCAGTTGATGTCAGTAAGCAGTAATTGATCTTAATTAACATTTCTATGGCAATTCTCCTGCCAATCAGGTGTGAGCTTGTTGGAACGCCACACCTCTACCACAGAAAGAGGACCGCATGCTTTTATTGAGGCATGTGATTGGCCAGTTTATAACTTAAATACCTTGCACTACAGTAAAAAAAATTAAAAATAATAATTAGGATTAGCATGAACATGCTAAAAAAATGGTATCAGAGAAAAAGTGATTATTCTGACAAATCTAATGACTGAGTAATAGCTTTTTATTTCTCAATAGAAGTCAATGGGATTTATGTGTTTTTTTTGGGACCAGCGGGTATTATTTAGAACATGAAGGGGGAAGGGGTCACTCAGTCCAGTTCTCATATACAGTCAATGTATCAACTAAAACTCCCAACGGTCATTTTGCAACTTTTGTTTCAACAGATGATGTTGAAGGTTTTTTTTCTCTTTTTGTTTCATTTATGTTATCTGATTGCTTCATTGGAGTCATACATATCTGTTTATTTTTACAGGCAAATATCTCTGAATGAGATAACTTTTTTCCTCTGCACTTTGCAGAAATGTTATGATGACATCTGATGAGATTTTGCAGCTGAAAGCCAATTGAGTGTCCTTTTAAGTTGAAATTATGAGTTGTGTGTGCAGGTGCTAAAAGGACTCCTGAAATGCCACATTCAGCTCCTTAATGGGTAGTTAAAGTCATGTTCCACGCCATTAAAGGGAGGCAGTCAATACGAGAGTGAGTCAAAGAGCACAGAAGATGTGGTTGAGATTAGACTAATGAAAGTGGAAGCAGACGGGTTACATGGAAAGGAGTTGTATATCTGTCTGGAGGGTAGATATGTACAAAAAAATTCTGAATTTATCATATTAGTCAGATCCTCTTTCGATTCATTATAAGTGGTCTTTTAATTATGATAATGTCGTTTTTAGCTTAAATTAAAAAAAAAACTTGTGTCTTTTGTTATTGTTACTGTGGGTGAGAACGTCGGCCTAGAGCAGGGGTCTGCAACCCTCAAGACTTATAGAGGCATTTAGATCAAACTCTCACTGATCCCAACCCAGTAGGAGCCACAAAGTTGCACTTCACCCTTTAAGAAGGTCTGGCGCTGCTTGGAATTTTTGTTGTTTTTATTATTATGATAAAACAGAACCATTATGTTTTTGATATGAATACAACATAAACATAAAGAGAAAACAGCATTTGTTTCTAAATATTTAACAGTTTAGAACCTTTGAGAGTTTCTTAGTCATACGTTTTTTAACCTAACAAACCAAAATAAAATAGGAGCTAACTACCCTTATCGTATTTTTTTGAAACTTTTACACAGCACTCAAAAATTTGTCAAATTTGTTTTTAGTGAGACTTTGAAGTAAAAAGAATTTGCTTCAACTGTTGTCTTTTTTGTTTCATTTAATGCGTCCTGAAATACATTGCATTTTCAAGTTAAAGACGGTTTCTTTTTCTTCACCCAAAGAACAACAACAGAGGAGGGAAAAGAGCCACATGTGGCTCCAGAGCCTCCAGGTTCCAGTCCCCTGGCCTAGAGCAAACCCCGCCCCCCCTTCCCTTCTCTGGTTACAGAGAGCTCTCTGTTTACACTCTCTCCCAAGAGCATACAGCTCTTCACACCCCCCAACATAATATTAGCAGTGCTAGCAATCCCAGCTGAGGCGAGGAAAACCAAAACCTACATAGATAGTCATCTACATCAGAATGGAGCAGAGCAGGGAGCAGCATATTTTTTGACGTCACAATCTCTTTTCAGACGATAGTTTTTCGTCTGCTCCTGATTCACGACCATATGAATGAAGAAATACTAAGAAAATGCAACTTCCAGTTTCTATATACATGTCCTCCATCATGAGAAAACACGAATAACCGATTTTCATCAGAATGGGTCTTTAATCCTCCTGTTATGTTCATTTGTGAGAAACAGAAATGATGTTCCCAGGTCAAATTGACCCACTGAATGTTTACTTATCTAAAAGAAATCTGACACTAAAAAAATCCTTACAAACAGTGGGAATATTTAATTACCAACTCAATTACCGATTATTTCATCAATATTTAGGGCAATGGTGTTCCTTACTTCTAACAGGTTAAATTGTTAGATAATTCACTCGTTTTTAATAAAAATATACTTTTTTTTAATGTTTCAATACTTTATTACTTTTGAAAGACCAACATATAAAATCCAATAGTTTTAAATAACATTGAAACATAAAATAGAATTTTTTTTGTACATACAAGCACTGTGAACCAGAAATGTGTGTGTGTTAAGGTGTGTGTGTGTGTGTGGGGGGGGGGGGGGGGTGAAATATGTCTCACAGCTGCAAAGAAAGAAATACTCTGACATTTCTGACACCTTTGTACCTCCAGTTTGACTGCTGGGTCAAATTGACCCGAACAGTATCTAGGGGATATAAACACACAGGGGGTGGTTGCAAATATGTCAGATGAACCATTTTCATATTATATGTTGATTACACTAATTAAGGCAAACAGAAGAAGTTTCATACTGAAAAAATACTTTTAACTATTTTTCCTAGATGTTCAAATTTTAAAACAGGTCAATTTGACCCATAACATAACAGGGGGGTTAAAGATGTCTCAACGGCTTCCCTCAACTTAAGCAGTAAGCGACAAAGAGCCATTGATTTTGGTGGCGATGTAGCTCTGTACGTCTGAAATGACTGCTTTACCGTCACGCCGATTTGTTGGAACACAACATGCCGCTGTAGCTTTCACACTGCGGGAAAATCACATGGATCAGCACAGAAGAATTGATCGCTCTGCCTCTGCGTTGATTACAGTTCAGGCAAATCTCTACCAAAGAGGCATTTAAATGCTACAGGCCTTACAAGTCATGACAAAAGGCCTCTGGAGGCAGTTACATGATTCCCGATAATGTGTGTAGTTTACATCATTATATGCTTTAATCAATCATGCTTAAAAAAATTGAATTTAAGCCTAAATTTTACAGCATGGAGTACGTAGATGTGGGAGAGACAGTGAAACACTGAGATGTGTTCTGGCCCTTCAGAGGCTGCACCCTGCAGCTTTATGTTCTTCCCTGTAGACGCTGGTACGAAATGGAGCATCTGCGGCTCCTTAACTCTCATCAAACCAAAACTGTAATGGAATAAAAACCTGCAGGACATCAGCTCACCACTGCAGGTGCCGAGAGCGGATCACATCCTCCACGCGTCTCCCTGGCCATACATTTACAGGATTACACACTTCATTTCATGTGTCACTCTGTGTGTCACAATGAGATCAAAAAGAAAAAATACTGAAGCCTCTTTTGTTATATTGTTGGTTTTTTTTATGATAGCAAAAGTAAGAAAGTCACCGAACCAAAAGAAAACTTTTGCTGTTTCCTACAGGAGCAGGTTCAATATTTCTGATGAAGTACAGTGATCCCTCACTATAACACGGTTTAATTTTCACGGTTTCGCTACTTCACGGATTTGCATCATGCATTGTGTTCTGCATTCTGATTGGCTAAAAAGTCACGCCACTTCTTCTCTACCTCTGCGTCAATAACGTTGCAGTTTAATATGTACACGTACGTAAAACAGCTTGCCATATTTACATTTCGTGCGTGCAAATCATCTTGCTATTTCGAGTTTCTCTAAAACCCATAGAAAAAGAGCGACAACTGCCTATCACTATGTCCTTCTCCCGAAAAAACACATCCGACTGTACTTTGTATTTTTTTTCATAATCATTTTAAATTTTCTCCCGTTTAATCCAATTGCTCGTGTCGCGGTGGGCGGGGCTAATCACCGCAATTTTAAGCTTTCTGTACACATTGATGATTAAAATTATTATTTGACAGAACAGTACAGAAGTTATTTGTTGAAAAAATGCTTCTAAAGTACTTTGATTTGTGAAACAAATGCTTGAGCCTGTAAGACGGTTTGTGCTTTCTTTTCAATGTATAATAGAGTATTTAATCGTAGAATAATTGTAAGAAAAAATAAAAGGTTTCTACTTCACAGATTTTGCCTATCACGGTTTCTTTTTGAAAGCGAAAAACAAGGGTTTACTGTATTTCAACACACTGACAAAAACATTTTGGACAAAAGCCAGGGAGTAGTGATGGGAGCATCAATACCAAGGTATCGAACTATAAATATTCAAATATCACCAGTTTTGGTATCAACTCTATTAAAGTCATAATTACTAACTAATAAGTGAGAAAATAAAAGTGACGTAGATATTTTTAGTTATCAGGCAAGTTTTGAAATGGTTTATTTCAAGCAATCAAATAAGAAAATATGCACAAAACAAAACAATCATCAGGTGTACATTCACACACAGACGTATCAAACTTAGAATAATTTGACAGTAAATTAAAATTTGCTTGAAAGGGAGTGGAAGGAAGCGAACTTACATAATCCCACCCCTGTTCTACCGTAACCATTTTATTACATGATTTATCATTATCTGGTTCCTAACTTCTTTCAGACAGAATGAAGAATCCTTAATATCAATAGATCACATGACAAAGTTGAATAACTTAATTATTGTGTAAAAATAGACAGGGAGCCGGTTTAGCTCGTGCTGGTTTGCGGCGCCTTCCGTCCATGAAACCAGGGTTCGAATCTGGGCTGCTCCCTGTTACCTTCTCTACTTCTGTGCCGGTCCCAAGCCCGGTTGCTTTGAGAAGGTTGCGTCAGGAAGGGCATCCGGCATAAAACATTGCCAAGTTTACCATGCGACTTGTTCGCTGTGGCAACCCCTGATGGGAAAAGCCGAAAGAGAAAGAAGAAGATTATGTAAAAATAGACATTTTAGAAATCAACATAGCAAATGCAGATCAGTTATCTCAAATATATGCAGATTAAATTCATTTGAAAAATCATGACTATGATTAAAAATAATACTATATCAGAAAAAATAGACGTTACACTGTTTCAAAAATATTTATAGCATATATTGATCAAGTACCAAAAGTTAAAAATGTGTGCAAATTATTTTTCATTAGGAAAAATCATGAATCAATTATTGGAGCATAGAAGTGATATAATTAGAGATTAATAATTTTAACCATCTTCAATAATTGATCTAGCAATTTAATTTAAAATGTAATTGTAATTTAAAATTACAATTAAAAGGTAATTCTGTGAAATAAAAAGGTCCATATTCTGAGCAGTTACGTCAGTTATGTCCGTGTTTTGTGCTAAAAGACCCCCCCAGACTCACAGCATATTGAACTGCTCCATCAGTCACGTGACCAGAGGCTGATTTCCATTGGTCCATCTGTGTTGCATTGCCACAAAAAAGAGAACGTTCATTGAACCATCGGGATGTTTACATCACCTCCGTCTGCATCGGACATCCGTCCCTCTACAACTACACGCAACTCGGGAGTTCTGTTTCTAGTCCAATGACACGTCAATGTCGCAGCAAAAAGCCGGGGAAACCGTCCGTTGAGCTTTCAAAATAAAATTTAATCAAAACTTTTTTTATATTTAAGGTGACATGTGACGAATTAAAGTTGTTATCTTGACAGTTTTTGATGGTATTTGTTTTTAGGATAATAAATAATATGCTTGAGTAAAAAATAAAAAAATACCAATAATCAGCACTGGTAATTGGTATCAAATATTCAATGTAAAAAAAGAATCTGTATCAAATTGAATCTTAAAGTTTGGTATTACCCATCACTACCAGAGAGATAATAACTGGTTTCAGATATGACATATATGAACATTTTTATTTTATGATCGTCATTTAAAATAAAATAAAAAAACGTTTGCATGCTTTTTAATTTTATTAATTTTTTTTATTCTTAGCTTATAAAGCAATAACATCAACTGAAAGCCAGCATTTAATTTGGATATTTCAGCTTCAATTCCAAATGTTGGAATCTGCTGTGTGCACTTGAAATCATCAGAACACCAGAAAATAATATTCTCCCAAAAAAGCAAATAGAGAGAAGTTTACTTTCTTAGCCAAAAATTAATAAAGCAAATAAACAAAAAACATGGTTTAGCTCTATTCGTCCATCTTCAAAAACCACTGGATGCCTTTGGGTCATGCTGGGGTCAATCCAGCAACTGTTTTTTCTCAAAATCCATTTATTTTTCTTTAGGATTTAAGGAAAAGCAGATTGTTTTTGTAGCAGCCCTGTTGGTCAAGGAAAACCACCAAACTTTGCCATCTCTGCATCATTTTTAAAGATTATCTGCACTCCAACCTCTGGAATTTGCAGACTTGTTTATGAAAATAATCTTCATTGTTCCACCTCCATGGCTGCTTTTTATAACTATATAAAAGACTTTCCGGGGAGAGCAAATCCTCATGGTCTTTTCTATCCATGCAAGCCCCCCTGTGTTTGCTCTTCTAATTGGCTCCTTATCTGGAAACGAAGGGGATTCAAACCTGCTGTGTAAGAAAGCCTTAAAAACAAACATAAACCTTTTGAGACTGAAATTTAGAATCCAAGAAGGAGAAGTATCCTACTTCACTGTTGTCAGTGCAGACATTAATTCAGCTTTACAAGCTCATGCATAAAAAATGATAACCTAGGACATTTTAGCGGGAAGTATATCGAAACGTTTAGGACAATGTATAAAAAATTGAAAACATAAAAAAACTTTCTCAGCAGGATTTTACCAGTTCTTTTTTAAAAGTATTTAAAAATAAAACCATATTTCCTGAACTATAGGGTGCACCAGATTTAAATGCGCACCCTTAATATACGGTCTATTTTCGAAATTAAGTGATATGTAGGGCTGCACGGTGGAGCAGTGGCTAGTGATCTGGTCTCACAGTCAGAAGGCCCTGGTTCAAATCCCAGCTGGAGTTTGCATGTTCTACCAGTGCCTGTGTAGGTTCTCTCCAGGCACTAGCAGGGGTCACCAACTCTATTCCTTGGCCCTACTTGCTTTGCAGCCAACCCGGCTTCAGTAATTGCTTCTCAGGCAACCCGATCAGACACTGGGCAGATTCAATGCTGCCAAACAAGCAGGGCAGTACCCCACGAAGAACAGGGCCCCAGCCCCAAAGTGCCCCCAAATGTACATGTGTGGGAGTGCTTGTGTGCCCTGCCACGGACTGGCGACCTGTCCAGGGTGTAGCTACGCAACCCAGTGACCCTGAAAGGAAAATATTAGAGGTTTAGAAAATGGATGTCCTATATAAGGCGCGCTGAACTATAAGACGCATTAAGCAAGACTGAACAGTCAGAGTCAGAGATGAGTCAGGCTTAATTAACCATGTTAGCATTTTTACAAAACCTATAACTCCCAGCCTTGTTTTCAAAACGTAAAAAAAAAAAAACAGATGGATGCTGCAAAAACAAACAGTATTGTGGCTGAGCTAACTTCCAACATTGTTAGTTACATGTAAAAAAAAAAACGAAAACAGTCCAACACAACTACACGTAAGCAGTGTTAGCACATGCACAAAACCGCCCAACCTTGGTCGAAACTCGTGACCTCGCGACACGGATAAGCCTACAGGTGGGGGGATAGCCAGCTCTAAGTCACTGCAGCTCCTCTATTAAAAACAAACTTCCAGACACCGCTACAGCTTCAAATGCCCCTACAATCGAAGCAATAGGGAGCAGCCAGAGGGGTAGGGAAGCAATCCGGATTTGACCTCAATCCACATTAAGGTCACATCCAACTAAAAGGGACAGCATTGTTTTGGAAAATATATAAAGTGTTTTTTATGCAAGAACTTTTTTTATACATGAACTGTTGTTCATTCTTACAAATTTGTCCCTGAAAGGATTTTGACCCATTTCCTTCTGGAGCCTTTTAGAATAGCTGCTAAATACATTCTTTCCAAAGTCAAGTTCCAAGCTTTGTTCCAGTGTTGGCCATTGAAAAAGACAGTCTTGTTAGAAGATGATACAATAGTGTCGGCTCTTGTCTGTGGTTTCAATTTCTTATTTGGAGCGGCATAATTAGGAGTGTTCAGAGCCTCAGAGGAGAGCTCTGTTTGTTTTCTGACTCCTGCTGATTATTGTGTCCCAGACCTAACAATCCTCCTTTCATTCTGGTTTGCATTTCTTTGCCTAAAGTTCCCCATTAATGGGATTTTAAAGCTGTTTTTAAGTAATATTATTCCAATTTAGACAAATATCAGACCTTTTTCAAACTCATTCCTACAGAACAAGAGTCAGGATTTAATTTGCCCAATTATTTAAATCAGATGGATTTTGTATTAAATAAATGCACAAATAACTCTTTCTCCACTGGTACCTCATTAACCTTAAAGTATTTATAATTAGTTTCCATAAGGTAACTAGGCTGTCTGCTACATCTTACGTTATGTGGCACACTAGACATCAGCATTAATGCCTATTTGGAGACTGCGTTGCTATATTTACTTTTCAGATCCTTCAGCAGCTATTTGTCACAGAAGAAACTGGATTCTATTTTTCAATTGAGTATAAAAACATATTGTACATATACTTACGCCTGCAGGCGTGTTGCTACGAGCCTTGCCCAGGGGTCTGCAACCTTCAACACCCAAATAGCCATTTCTTACACCCTACAACCCAATCAGAACCACAACGTCTTACTCATGACACTCTGATTTGCATTATTGTTGTTGTTACTATTATGATAAACTTAAATAAACTATTGATTTTTTTTTTGCTTAAAAGAAAATGTTGTTTTTTTCCAAAACATGAAAGAGTTCATAACTTTTGTCAGAGGTTCCTTTCAAAACAAGACTCAATGCAGCATAAGTAGTAGTTAATGTCAGCTAAAAAAAAGAAAACTTTAAACAGTTTATTTAACTGTTTATGGTCTCAGTCAAAAATTCATAAATTTAACAAACCAAATTTAAATCAGAGCTAATCATTGTATTTTTCAAACCAAAGTTGTTTTTAAAATCTTTGAATTTGTTAAAAAATGGAAAGTTAGTCTCAAATCTCCAATTGATTTTCTGTGGTACCCGGTGCACGAAAATCTGTCAAAATGTTTTGGAACCGTACCGTTCTTCAACTTTTTACTTTATAGTAACTTCTCAAACCTACAACCTTTGGTAAAACCTTATAATAACTACAAACTATAAAGCATTAGTTAGGCTTTAGCTGAGCATGAATAAACTCCTTAATTAATCATTTATAGAGCATCACTCCTAGTTTATTAAGCATTAGAAAGTAGCTTATGTGTTGTTATAAAGGCTATATTCTTGATTAAAAACAATTACCATAATATGTTTATTAATGACATTTTAAGACTTTAAAAATCAACTATTTTTAAATTAAGTATTAAATGATTCACAAAACAGTTACTTCTAAAAGTTGTGGTGAAACTGTGGGAAACAGTTGTTTTTGTTGTTTTAGTCATCAAGTGTTGTCAATCTCTTATCAGACATAGGATATTCTCACTTTAATCCTCTATGCTGACAATGTACAGTCTAGTTTTTAACAGTCTACATCATGGACAAATACTGTAACAAGCTCGATATAAGCATCATTCAGCATTCACTCATATTTCATCAATTAGCATTGACATTATCATCCAAATTCTAATGTTTTAAACAGAAAATTTCCTCTCCCCTATTGCAGAGTCTCTGGTTCCACTTTCATCTTCAGTGTGACTAAAGGCCACATACTGGGAAGCAGATCAGCCAAATTTTCTACGTTTTGTACCTTTTTATCTTAATTACATATAAGGGCATTCCCTGCCACTACTAACACTCAGCTCTCTGTGGCAATACTGTTGTATTTTCCGCTCTGTAAGGGGCACATACGCATACTTTTTTTTTTAAAGAAAAATGACAGAGCACATTCTATATGGATTATTTCTGGTTGTGTTTACTGATGTTGAAGCAATATTTAGAGATACACAGCACTCTGTCAGAATGTCTGTTAGAATGTTTGTTTCTTACGAGTTAAAAACAAGGTTGGGAGTGAGTTGGCGTAGTCACAGTAACGTCTGTTTAAGGGGTTATAGAGAATTATAGGTATAGTAAATTATTTACCATCGGTCCTTGAGGCCCTGGGCGAAACACTGGACGACACCCCACCCCTACCTCCCCCAACAAACAGCCAGAGTTAAGACATGATGGAAGCAAATTCACTTTGATGCAGACTTCTATTTTTTTTCTTTCACTTTTCAAGAAAAATCATGTAAGCCCAATAAAGTATATTAATTTTAGGAATGAAAACTATTTATTTATTGGGAAGTTAGTTTGTTGAGGCAAGGTCTATAGCCAAGTACAGGAGCACAGACGAGACAACTGGAATCCCTCCCGCTCCCCTGAAGGAGAGGAGAAGTGGATGAGGATAGAGGACAGAGCCCCAGTGCTCCATACTTTCCCCAGCTTTAACTTCCGGCAGCCTACTAGCAACTCATTGCTATTATCATTGAGTTTAATTCAAACATGTTAACAGTAAGTTAAATAATCTCTGAATACTAGCTAGTCTAGGCAATGAGCCAGTCCAAAGAAGGAATGTTTCAAGCCTAACCTTAAATGTAGAAACCGTGTCGGCCTCTCTTACATGCCTAAAATTCTTGGAAACCACAAGAATTAATTCAATTCAATTATATTTATATAGCCCAATATTTACAACAATAGCCGTCTCAGTGGGCTTCAGACTGGTAATTGTGTAATGAACATGAATCATAAAGAACATGAAGTCATAGAATACAAAAGCTAATTGCCAAACTAAACTAAACTAAACAGACTAAACTAAACTGGGCATCCCTGCCCTTAGACCCTCCTTCGCGGTAAGGACAAACTCCTGCCAGTAAGGCCTTATAGGTTAGCAGGAGGATTTTGAACTCCACAGTTACTGTGAATGCAGTTAACCCTTGTGCTATCTTAGATGACCCCACCTTTACATTGGCATGTTATTCCTACCATGACAAAGGTGGATAAAGGTGGAAAGATTTCATGTAATCCATGGAGACCAGTGAAGATCACAAATCATTGAAGAAAAAAGGTTCAGAGCACTGTCTAGTGGGACTAGATGACCCAACTCCCAATGTTAAAGTGCCTAGGATAGCACAAGGGTTAAGTCGGACTGACTGACTTATATCAACTTGTCTCCCTTAATGCGCCTTACTGTTTGTTGCACGTTACATAGGTTCCGAACTAGACCATTCATTGACGGTGTGCCTTAAAGTGCGGAAAATATGGTAGTTTTACATCTGCAAACACAAAGTGTTCTCAGCATTTCCAGGGCAGTCCACGGTTTCTTTTTCCAGCTATGCCTCCTTCTCTGAGCCCTCCTCAGTGCAGTGGAACAGACAGGCTGTCATTGGAGCTGCATGTCTCTTTTAACACACAACCTTGTGTGGTACTCATTTCAGCCAGGCAGATAAAGTTCCTGGACATTTGTTCCAGTGCCAGATGGAATGAGGAAGCGGGAGTCTTGTAAAATTGATTTCAGATGGTGTTGCACTCTGTCCAGCCACAGCGGCTTAAGCAAAGATAACAGCCTGCCAAAACGCCTCAGCATGCGGTCGGACAGGATGGAGAGTGACAGAGTTTGCCTCTGAGTGACGATTACATGCTTTTAGTTCTCTTTATTTTATATAATTTTTAAAATTATTTTGCAACCTATTTAATTCCAACATTACGACAGAGTTTTAGGGCCACCAAAAAAAAAGTTAAATAACAAGATTTAAAGTGGAAGTGAGCAGCTGTCCACTTCACTCCTTTATTCCTCCACCAAAGACAAGATCTCTACATCTGTGTGACGCTTCCGTCTGAGGAGGAGGATCACTCTCCGGCATTTTCAACGTTCTAATGCTAACATAACTGACTATTTTCATTCATCTTTGTTGTTTTATGTTGAAACGGGGACGTTTCATCTGGAGGAGGTATGTAACTGTTTACACATTGGTGTTTTGCGCATGACAGGTTCATGACGTAAGGTGACAAATGGACTTCTGGGTTTGTGAATGAAAAGGAAAACAAAGTTGCCTTTAAACCCAAACCTGTCTCTGAGTTTCTTGTTTTACATTTGAAACTCCGCTTTACCAACAACGAACCCCGAGAAATTTACGAGAAAAACCTCGTAAATTTATGACTTATAGTCGTTATAAAAAATAAAATAAAAAAAGTTTGTAAACTGGCCCTAAAAATCCCTCTTACAACATCATCATATCATTTTGAAGGTAACCTTTGTGCTATCCTAGGCACTTTAACGTTGGGAGTTGGGTCATCTAGACCCACTAGACACAGTGCTCTGAACCTTTTTTCTTCAATGATTTGTGATCTTCACTGGTGTCCATGGATTACATGAAATCTTTTCACCTTTATCCACCTTTGTCATGGTAGGGAGAACACGTCAATGTAAGAGTGGGGTCATCTAAGATAGCACAAGGGTTAAATAAACTATAAGTTTCTGTAGTTTATTTTTGTTTGTTTGTTTTATTGCTCAGCCTCTTGTTCTTTAATACAAAAGTTATGAAATGGACACTAAACTATGGTGATCCTAAAGTCTAAATCACACCAAAACAATTACTCGACGCAACAACCTGTTAAATAACACAACAACAATTACAAACAAAAAACAAATAGTTAATAAACAACATTAAATCTTAGAGGTCAAAACAAAATTCCCCCAAAAAGATATTAAAAAAAATAAATAATGAAAATAGAAATCGAAATGAAACGTTTAAAAATGAAACCCAATAAGAAACCTGAAAAGGTAGGTACTTTGGGGCATCAGCGATTGGATGATGACGTTTGAGCTTTTCAAATGTGTCGTCATTGTTCACAAAGTAAAATAAATGTTATCTCATTAGTATGGAGCTTCATGACAAATGACTTTCCACTGAAATAATTGGACAAATTTCACGATTTCTAAAATCCCAATGCTGCTTTATTATTATCCATTTGGCTTTTTTAATTGTCGTAATCTTTTGTTTTTGTGTTGAGTGATTTGTTGGTGTGATTTGTTCTTCAGGGCCACCGTAGCAAAAATCCCACATTCATAGATTTTGCAATCGAGAATAAGGTACTAATGTCTGACTGTTTTCTAAAAACACTGATGAAATGAAAACTTTATTAAACACAGCTTTTGCAGCCTTTATCCAACACTGGATAGTCTTTTAACAGCTTATTTTTTGCTTTTTCTAACAAATCAAATGTATAATTCAAAAACAGTTTTAAATTTTATTGTAGAATACCATTTCATTTACAAAAACAAAAATATCACTTGCACCTTTTGGAGTCATAAATACATGAAGAAATGAATAAATCCAGGCTTATATTTACCTATCTATGCGCTTTTTTATTTATTTTGCTTCTCTACATTTATAGATTTAAACAGTATGGATATATTGTTGTCATTTATGAGTTCCATATTTCAATACACAGGGTGTTTATGTATGTGTTTTTTTTTGTCCTCAGTGTAAATTTTGTGGGTGGTGCCACGGCACTTTCCCATCTCAAAGCTGTCACGGCACCGATAGGTGCAGCAGCCTCAGAATCCCACCGCCGTGCTCCCAGCTGCAGGCACAGGAGCGACGGCTTCACCCCTTCGTTGAACTCTTTTTAATTACTTGTGGCTCCTGTTTCAAAGATTCAGTCAAATTAAGAAGAAGAAAAAAAAAGGCCCAGGGAACTCCTGTCAATCACCCTTTATGTTTCATTTAATGTTTTGTTTGATCAAAAAAAAAATCACATTTATAGGAAAACAAGTAAATAAGGACATGTCTGGCATTGCACATGAAAGGGTAAAGATCCCAAGTTATGGCTGCTTTGCTCGGCTTATTGCTTTTTTAGTGCGTCAGACTTTCACCTTCTCGGTTTGCCACTGAGACCCTCTTCCTTTTCTCACAGAGGAATTCACTCATGCAGATGCCGCCAAAAGGACCTCCGGGGCCTCTGACAGCCCTGCTGGGTGCCAGACCTGTGAAGTAGCAGCCTTTACATCCACTGTCAAAGAACCCACTGGAATGCAGAAAAGGCTCCTTCTACATGGAAAAAAAACAAAAAAAACATCAGTCCTCATGTAATACGGGTTTTAATTAGTATTAGTACTTAATAAGGGGGAATGCTGTACTTAGTGTACTTCATATAGCTGCTTTGTAAAACACCCAAACAAATACTTTGAAATACACGCAAAATGGTCATTTTGGAGGTCACATACTGAAAGTGACCTGATTCGTAACCTGTTGTGGATCTCATTTGGTCTGAATTGATCTTAATGAACAGGACGGCTCTCCGTGTATGATGCAAAATATGTCAAACAAATGATCAGGCCTTGAGAACATTGAAAAGGGGATTTCAGGACTAAAGGATTATCATTGTTAGACCTGAAGCTAAGGACACAGCAGGCATGAGATGCACGTCGAAAGAATGCAAACTTTTAGCTCTTTGTTTATGTCCGAATTCCTTCCCTGCCTCCTAACTACTAAAAAATAATATAGTTTGGATTTTAAAAAGTATTTGGAAACCATGCTCACTCCTTTTTAAACGGCAAATATGACGATTTAAATATCTAACCAAGACAAGTGTTTTATGACGACTCTTTATGAATCCACTGTGTTCTGATCATGAAAACATGGATGGTTTATTAAAAAAACATTTAAACACACTTTTTTTTGTTCCATAAACGCAATGCATTGTGGTCCAAATTTGACAGTGGGCATTGATTGCTGGGAAAATTCTAGAGCACTCAATTTTGGAATTGTAGGCTCAGACAGCGTCACAGAATGGTGAAGACCCCATATAACCTACTATGTAGTGAGTGGTGAAGGACTACGGACATAGCCATGGTGTTCACACTGGATGAGCTGGGAGGGGCTTCTTCTTTTTCTACGGTTTACTAACTAGTTTACTAGCGCACCTACAGTTGGAAAAGACTCAGCGTCATATAATTTTGTCGTGGCACAAACCGCAACCATAACTTTTATTTTCTGATCAATTTTCAAACGGTTGGCGCTTCCATGAAATAAAAGGGACGCCATTCATACATCACTACTCAATCCAAGTTACTGATCGGTCAAAGTTCAACTTTCGACGTGTGTTCAATGTCTGCGTAGTTTATACGTAGAAACTTTTGTGGCTATGCCTGAACATGAGTTTTGAACACACAAAGCCAGAAATTCGCAGTCACGCGTCCACATAGACTTTCAAATGGAATTGGCTGCTTGAGCGCGTTGCTGAGGGGAGGAGAGAACCTCGCTTTAAACGCTATTTTCTTATCGACCTTGCATAATTCATCTGACAAAAATGATCTATGGAATTTTTTTCATGCAGTTGTACGTTTTGATCCTCTTTTCATTGTGTTATTCATGAAGTTGTTCTAATGCAACAATAACATTGTATTGGTGGACTTAATCAGGCTTGTAAAGCACTGCTGCCCCTTTAATTACCTATCACGGACTCTCTGAAGGCTGGGACCTGGGGTTGGTTTCTTTGACAGTTCCTCCGTTGTGATGAACAGCTTGTTGTGCCGTTCCTGCTGGTAAATTCACACAGCACTTGTTTCGCCTCCACGATTCAGTGGTTGTACATGAGCATGAGAGAAACGATACTCAGTGGAGCAATTTACAGGAAAAGCAACAAGCAGAGAGGATTTCCTAAATTCCAGGGTAAATCAAAAAAAACTCCAATTACAACTTTAGGTAATACTTAAAGATCCACTGTGATCACTTTTTGATCTGTTGTAAAGTGTTCCCAGTGGTCTTTTAATTATGATTATGCCATTTTTAGCCAAGTTTTTTTTTTCAAGTGTCGTTTTCTAGGCCGTAATTTCTCCAGAGCAGCAGTAATTTATTAAAAAAATAAAAATCACCTCTCAGTTGTGGGCAGGGCCATTGGCATGGAGTATGCCCGTCCCCTCTTCCTGTCACCCATCTGTTTATTAACTCTCCCACCAGTTCACTCCCCCAACATAACATTAGCGGTGCAACAAAAATGGTAGCAATATTGGAGCGATATATTTGTACAGTTTTGATCCGGATACCAGCTCAGATGAGAAAAAACAAAGACGTTCATGATATTTGTCTGCAAGTGGATGCATCAGAAAGGAGCAGAGCAGGGAGCTTGAGGCCCACCCATCTTTTCCAAAGGACATTTTTTCATCTGCTCCTGATTCCCAACCATTTGGATAAAGAAATGCTCAGAAATGCACATTTCAAGCTACATTTTCTTCATACATCATGAGAAAAATGCCAAAGGAACATGTTAAAAAAATTATAAACAATTTTCACCGGAGTGCATGGGTCTTTAAAGATCTTAGATGTTGTGGGTGACATGGTGGGTTTTCGACAACACCTCATAATTTATTACTCGTGTCTTGTTCATTCATCTAATCCCAGTTTGTTCCTTTCGGGGTCACGGGGCTGCTGGAGCCTATCCTGGCCACAAGTGGGTGAAGGCAGGGGACATCCTGGACAGGTCGTCAGTCTGTCGTGGGGCCCAGGGACACCTAGGGACAATTTAGAGTAACCAATTTACCTATGATGCATATTTTTGGATGGCGGGAGGTAGCTGGAGTCCCCGGAGAAAACCCACAATGCACGGGGAGAACATGCAAACTCCACACAGAAAGGTCCCCCATTGGTATTCTGTTTCAGGTCCCCCAGCAAGGGCTTTAACCAGGGGCCTTCTTGCTGTGAGGCAAGAGCGCTTGTCTTATTGCCCCATATCTTGTTGAGCTCAGTTAAAAAGTATTGGGTTATACATATAACAATTTCACTGACTTTAAATTTCAGAGGAAAATCCTCCTGTAAATGTATCTAAATTAAGTTCTGAACATTCAGTGAAGTGTTCTAAACTACAGGGATCTATGTTGGTCCACTGTTAGGAACGGATTCGCAGGTTCAAGTCACAAAACCAGTAGGAATCCAATTTGGGATAATATAGAACCCCAGTATAGTGACCCTGCTGTGGTCAACCCCAAGCCCTCAATAGAGGTATAGGGAGCCTCCAGGTATTAATGTGACCGTGTGTGAATCTAAACAAACCATCCTCGAGAAAGATTGGAACCTCTCTGATTTAATTAAAAAAGAGGATGTAAAAACTTTCCTCAGACAAATTTAAAAATGCTAAAGAAATCTGATGAGACAAGTAATATTTCCTAATCATTTAGTACATTTATGTATACTATTTTATCTTTCTGTCCCCCACACCACTAGAAACGATTAAGAGAAAACATTGATGTAATATGTATAATGTTTTATGCAATCACAAAACTACAATAAATTAACCATAAATAAAGAAACTTTAATGCTTTTGTAAACCATATTTGTATAGCTAATCAAATGTTTGCAAAAATCCCTTTCACATAACAAAAAAACAAAAAGGTTTATTGTCTGAAATGATTTTTTGCTTTTTATTTTCGCAGCTCAACTCTTGTGGACGAACTTTGCTGCAGCCGTGTAGTAGCATCTTTTATATATGTTAGCTAAGATGTTATACATGTACTGTCATGCTAGGTTTTTCTTTTTTAAAAAGGGAAGAGCTTAGCGCCAAAGATAAAGCTTTTTACACGTGAAAGCCTAAATATGTGACGAGTGAGCCTACATGTGTGTCAAAGTACATGCATTACTGAAGAGAGCTTTTTAGCAATGAGAGCCTACAGGAAATCTGACAGTGCTCCTGTTACAAGTTGTTGTAGAATAAAAATAGCAGACAAACCTGCTGCAGTCTGTTTGGAAGAAATGGACTGTTATGCAAAGTTTATTGGTTTGATCATAGATCAAGAAGATTTTTCTTTTCTTTTTTAAAGCAAAGTAGTCGGAGTTATGTAATATCTAGAATATTATACTAGTTGTCAACATTTTATACCATATTTTTCGGACTATAAGTCGCAGCAGCTAAACAATGCATAAGGAAGAAGACAAAATGTTGCACTTTTGGGAAAAATTCATCTTGAAAGGTAAATCATGATAACAGAATAGATAACAATAATACACTGAATATCTGCACGCTTCATTACAGTAGCACGCTGATGCTTATGTAGCTTCAAAATATGGACAATTATTCAGATAACCTTAAAGAGGAGCATGCTAGCAAGTCAACTAAACTTTTAAACACGCGTTTAAATTCGATGCAAGCGCACATATACGTGTGTTTTGGGTTTCTATGTTAAAAACTCTTGCGTTCATGCGTCATTGTACACATTTTTACGACCGTTATAATACCTTAAGTACAAAACGCACGGCCACTAAACACACGTTGCAAGTTCAAGCGGGTCGACTCAGGGACTCGGTTTTGGTAGTGAGGTTTGGACGGCGTCTCTTTTCATTCTAACTGTCTTAAAATTAATCATGGAAGAGAAATTAATACTTGTGGTTTGTTTCCCAGCTGGAATTCTGTGACACCATATCTTTTATTTGTTGGAACATAGCTGGGAAAGAAAAAGCCTGGAGCAGAATTCACCAGATTTGTAATGCTTTGACATTTCCCACCAAGCCTCTTCCAAATGTGAGCACATGCACTAGTACCGGGTAGCCAGAGTCCAGTGTAAACACCATATGCTAAAAGCGTGATCAAGAGCCCGCATTCAGCGCGTTCTTTGAACGTGCGACACACGCCCAGAGTGAACGTAATGTAAGACTGAGCGGCGCTCCTTCTTCTTCGTTGCTGTTGGTAATCAACATGATACACACTCCTACAGTGCCCTCTAGTGGTTGTTGCTGTTTATTTTGAGGAAAAAACCCCACAGATTTGTCGTGATCACGGTCAAACTCTGCTAAAAAACTTGATTTATGCTCCGAAAAATACAGGAAATAATATCAAATGATAAACAATGATTGGTAACGTAACACTTATTGTAAGTTCTAATCTGGAATAATTTGTTTTTTCCTCAGCCCCTATCTATCAAACCCTTATTCACTCATCAGCTAGTTAGTAACCCAGACAAAAAACTCAGTATTGGGTTGTCAGAGCCTAAAAAACCTTCTCCGTTGGCTGAACCTCAGGTAAAAAAGCACATTTACCTGTTCTGGTATCATTTATAGAAATAGTTGTACCTTTATTGTGTTTTCTCTTGATGCTCTATATGAAATCCACCTGGTTCAGCTTCTGACAATTTTGCACATTAAGTTAGAGTCTTTTTTTTTTTCCAATCACGTTTTAGCTAGGTTGTGTTTTCAGGTACAGAAACGTTGCCTTCAGAATGAACCGAGCAAGCAGTTGGGAGCTGCAACCAGCTGAGGCCAATGCTGGCAACTACCAGCCTGTTAGCCACATGGCGTCATGCTAACCATGATAAGCACGCCTCCTGTCATTGTTGTTTAGCATGACAATGGTCTATTGGTAAAAAACAAAACAAAAATGACACATGATGACAAAGCATGTAAACATGGCATCAAAATAAAGTAGATTTTTCTTTTTAGAGGTTCAATCTATGATCTAAAATAGTGTGCACATTTGCTGTAGCAATTTGATATTCAATACAATTTTTGTGTAGTGTAAATTTGATCATAAAAATGTTATGATACATTAAGGCAGGGGTCGGGAACCTTTTTGGCCAAGAGAGCCATAAACGCCACATATTTTGAAATGTAATTTCGAAAGAGCCATACAATAATGTAGCGTCCCTTTCCCACACTGCGGCACGGAGACTTAACCTCTTTTAAGGTTCTTTATTCTGGTTACTGCAGACCGCAACAAACGCCGTACAATTAATTCAGCAGCTCCTGAATCTCTCCCGCCGAGGCGAGAGCGCTTCTCCCAACTTTATATTCGCTCCTGCCGCGTCAGCCCTCCCATTTCCCTTATTCGGCCCATAGCTGAACCCCATTGGTCCAAACTACCTAACAACAGGCTGAGCGACAGAACTGAGAGCCAATCAGATCTCTGCTTGATGCGTTTAATGAACTCCAGAACTTTTAACGCGGCCCGACAGCCAAGTTAAACTCAGTCCGCAACAATATGTTTAAAACTAAATATACAAATGAATGTGTGCATTTGATGTAATTTCAACATTTTTAAAGTACAATAAGTCTGTGGATTCTTTTTAATAACATTGTTATGCTGTTGCTAATAAATGATGAGTATTTCTCGTAGTAGTTTTGCTGATGGTCTAGTCTGGTTGATACGTGGTGAGTTTCTGCTTCACGCAGGCGTTGAGACTTTAAACGTGATCGTTGGTCTGAATGTTCTGTAGATGTGAGAAAGACTGATCACATGCAGATACGGAGCCAAACACACACTCAGACGCTGCAGTGAGTGACGGGCAGCGGGTTTTACGTTTTTACAATCCCTGTGTGGTTCACCTTACTGGCCGTGCCCCCCCCCCCCCCCCCCCCCCCCCCCCCCTGGTTTCTTCCTCTAACATCCCGTCCCCGCAACTGCGCGCTCTTTCTCAGAGACGGGAGTGCGCAGTTTTAGGCACGTCAATTCACAGGTTTCAGGCTGGTACAAACTCTGTGAAATAATAGATAATAGTAACTGATAGTGCTGGCGTAGATTTTGTTCTCCAAGCACCGCTACTACTGCGCGCCTCTGGCATCGCATCGCGCCAGACAAGGACTGGTCTAATGAAAAAAAAAAAAAGTATGATTAGAGATTTGTCTGCGAGCCACATGTGACCATCAAAAGAGCCATATATGGCTCGCGAGCCATAGGTTCCCGACCCCTGCATTAAGGGCTCCTTTCACTGCTTGGTCCATTTAGTTCAAACGAGGATTCTTTTGCGCCTCCAGAAGAGTATAGTTTAAAATCATTTTGCATAGGATCTAAATAGTCAGTTTATTGATCACAAAATGCAATTATCAAATGCTCTCTTCTATGGAGTTAATTCAGTCTCAATAATCAGAAATGCACACAATCTGTTTTACAAATGCACACGCTCCGATTCACAAATGTCATTTTATGCAAACGTGAAAAATAAATTCGGAAATACACACCCTGTGTTTCACAAACACACAGATTGTGTTTCACACATGCACACTAAATGTTTTACAAATGCACAATAAGTGTTTCTCACAAATGTGCACACTGTTTTTCACAAAAACATTTTAGAAATTCACAATAAATGTATCAGAAATGCACAGTAAGTGCTTCACAAACATGATTTTTAGGTACACATGTGATGTGAACTCACAGATCATTCGAATTGCAGAATGTGCATTCAAAATCCCGTTCTCGTTTGTGAATCTCCCCGTGTGTGTGAGAGATTTTTCTACGGTGAATATTGAGACTCATCTGACGGAGCGGGTCGACTAATCTCACCATTGGCTAGTGAATCTGTCAATCAAACTCATCGGCAAAGCAGGCGGGTTCGCTTTTAGCCAATCGAATGGCCCCGTACACTCCTGACTTTCAAAGTGACGAGGGAGGGAGCTGTTCAGCACAGCAGTTGGGAGGACGCGGGCGGCAAACATGGCGGAGAGGTCTTCTGAACGGGATCAGTCTCAGCCCGTAAGTAATGCATTTGATCATTCCCTCGTCGTACGTCCTGTAATGTTATTGAATACTAAGTTGAAGCGTTCTCCTTTGCCAAGTGACATGTGTGAATGCTTTATGAACACTGCAGCCGAGTCGTTTGCAGAGTACCCCCACCGCTAATTAGCTTAGCTTTGCTTTGCTTAGCCTTTGCAAGTTGTGTCTGTGTGAGTGTGAGTGAAGTTCAAGCCGGGTGTCGGTTCAAGCTAGCGTCTATAGCCAATGATCTGTAGGTTCTTAACATGATTCATAAGGAACTAAGGGGAAAACATGCCGGATTTACAGCAGCAAAGAAAGTTTAATAAAAAGTATTGATTTGGAGACGGCGATTTGTTTAAACACTGATGCTATGCTATGCTAACTAGCTAGTTGTTCCCTGTGCTGCCTTTATGTAAACGCGATCCGGGTTAAAGTTAGACACAGCATTTTCACAACCCAGACTTTAAGACGGGGTGGACTGTGCAACAAAGTTAATTCATATGACATTCATGAAAACGGCATTTTTTAATTATTATAACAGACATGAATCCACTGTTGAATGAAAGAAGCCTCATTAAGTTTCTAACGTTAGAACCCGTATTCATTGTGATGACCAGCCCTGTGAGATTGTGTCAGAGTGACAGCCACTAAAATCCCCGTATCTTTACTTCCAATGACGTAATGACAAGAATCCCAAACATTGTGTTTTTAGGCTGTTTTGTAGTCGATAAGTAGTCACAGAAAGGGTGGATGGGAGAAATCAGCTGTCAACAGTGATTAGAGTAGAAGTTACTGTAAATATTACACACAGGCTTCCTGTGATCAGTGTCTTGTCTCTGATTTTTTTTTAAAGGTGTTCTTTACTACAAGCTCAAGTTATCATAGCAAGAGTGTTTTAAAAAAATTCCCCTTTCATATATTTGAAAATTATGTAATTTAAGATCAGACAGCTAAATGATCTAATCCATGTTTGTTGTGTTTTTATTTATTCTCTAGGAATTACTGAATGTGACAGCGTGACAATCTTTTGTTCCTCGTGCCATCAGGCAATACAACTCTGGCAGGGCATCTTACAAGTAATTTCTTTTAATTTTACCCACTGATTTTCCAATTATTTATCTTTTTTTATCAATCTTTTTATTTTGTGATATTTCTATTTGTAATGCATGTGTGTTTATGTGTTTTTTTAAGATGGCCATTTTTAAAAAATTTCCTCAGGGATTATTAAATACCCTTCTATTCTATTCTATTTCACATTTTATCATCCTATTGTATTACTGTTTTACCTGTCAATTGGGAATTTAGCATTTTTGCCCCTGTAAATATCTGACAGTTGAAAGTATTTGTACTTGTATTCCATGTATCCTGTACCTGAGAAGATAGCAGACAACAACTGTGCAGACACCCACTTGGCCTTCTTCAGTGACGCTGTGAACGTTTATGGCTTTCCTCTGAGGTATTCATGTCATTCATAAAGAAATCTTTTATTCACATATCAGGCAGTATAAGTACTTGGTTATTTGTACAAAAATAAAATAACTTTTTTTAGACTCCTCTGAAAACAAAGGCAACTCTAAAACTTTCCCCTCATGAATAACATTTTACCCCCCCCCTCAGTCTCTCGCCTCAATTTTTCCCCCAGTGATACATGTAACCCACTCCTGCAAATTTTTTAACCTAGAAATTCTACTTATTGGCAACATGCATAAGAACATTACATTTTAAACTGATGTGTACCGTATTGGCGATGCATTTGTAATTATGTGTTTGAGACATGATTTTCATGTTATTGTCAGGGTGAGAGGAGATCACGGAGGAGAAAATGTGGGCATAGCCGAGTTAATGCTCACAGTACGTACAACTGACACAAACGGCTTCACTGTGGGAAAAGTGTACACACAATCAACGGTGAGTTGAACCTAGTTTTAGAAGCTTTAATATATACACAGGGCTCCAGACTGCGTCCATTTGGTCGCATTTTGCGACCAAAATTTGAGAGTGTGCGACTGAATTTTACACCCAGTCGCACATCTGCTACCAGTAAATTTGCCTCCTCCACCCTCCGTATTTTTTATACATTAAACATGAAAGGAGCACGTCAATGATCGATGAAATGAGAGATGAAATCATCAATGAGACGCGAGCACGCACGCAGGCAGACACACACACTCGCGCGAATACTCATGAGACTGGAGCACACGCGAGCGCACACTCGCGTTTCATTGAGTGATGCCTGAGGCGGCCAATGCGTCTGAGAAGAATAGGGAAAGTCACTGCAAGTGGCTAAAATATGTGGAGGGGCGGGGCCTAGAGATAATCGAGCGCGCGTAAACATCCGTGGGAAGGAAACGGAGACAAATATCATCACAACCTGATATGTGCGTCTGAGCTATGAGCAAGCGAACTATTGATTCGTTCTTCCGACCTGCAGCTAGTGTACCAGTGACAGAGTGTACAGCAGGGGTCTCAAACTCGCATGAAATCGAAACTGCAGCGAGACTGAAAGAGACCAGGAATTAGGAGTTGTCCTTAACATTCAATTTCGTTTCAATATGCCTCTCCCCCTAAGTATGATCTGTGATATTACATCTTTTATAATTATTTTAATGTTTTGTAATGGATGTAGCCTTTTTTTAATCAGTTGGTATTTTAAATTATTTTAATTGATCAGTGAACTACAAAAAACCCATCAGGACGCATGTCCCATAATGCATTGTTTTGTAGTCTGTAGGGCAGCTTTTAGTCAGTTCAATACTAAATTTCCAGCTGCGTTCGCTCTGATTGGTGTCTTGCTCTCACCCCTTTCTCGTGATATTTTTGTTTTGATTGACAGGTGATGTTGGAGCAAAAACAAAAATATATGTCACACACCAGGGGCCTGTTTCAGAAAGGAGGTTAAGTGTAAACTCTGAGTGCGTTAACCCTGGAATCAGGGAAACCCTGGGTTTTCCGTTTCAGAATGGGAGGTTTGTTAAACCAGAGAAAGCAGAGTAAGTCAAACCCGTTTCTGAAAGAGAGGTAACTTATACTCGGAGTCAGTATCCATGGTTACTTGTGCTGTGAACCTAACCTGGTCGGGAGCAGGTTTTATCCTCTAAACTCAAGGTTTCTGCCGGTCCCCTCCCCTTTTTAAAGACGAAGCGGTATTTTTTGCTTTAACCTTCATTGCCCAAATTTCCGTCACACAGAGCCAAGTGACAAGAATGGCTTGTCCTTTTTTGGAGGACCCAATAGACGAGGAGGCTGCATTAATTCGTAGAGAATTACATTTACGTCGTGCGAGGATTTTGAGAAGACTCAATTTTTTGTCATTTCCCCATACGTTTTTGTTTGAGCGTTACCGTTTTTCGTTGCAGTCAATTACATATACAATGAAAACAACATTAGGTATTGCTATGTAGATGTTTCATATGTCAAATATTGTCAACAAAGCCTACATCCATCACATGCTCAAATTTGACCTAATGTTTTTATACTTCATTTTTAGCTGCTGCCATGTTCTTTTAATTCCTGCAGGATTGCATCTACATGAAAATGAAATCAGGGACATTGAATTAGATTAATGTAACAATTCCTTTTTGGAAACACAATTTGCTAGTAGTACTGCTTACTTTCTTAATCCCATATAGACCTATACCACTTGATCAATACAAGGGTAGTGTTGCAGTGTGTGTGTGCTGAGCGGGGTGCGATTGCAGGTGCAGATGGGGGGGGGGTGAGCACGGAGCGAAGGTGTGTGCGTGGTATATATTGTGTGTTCGGAGGACGGAGCACTTAGTTAAATAAAGAGAAGGTGTCATTCCCAGAATAACTGTTTTGGAGTCATTCTTAATCCGCTCTGGAGGTTGAGGGTTTCGAACGGGAAGTGAACCCCGAAGGAGAATTCCCTTCGGCCCTGAAAGAAATCTCCCCTGCGCTTCTGACCACGGTCGGAAAGACGAGAGAAAAGAAAGGAGAAGTCTTCGCGCAGCGAAAGGTTCAACAGTAGACAAAAGTTCACTTTTAAAAACACAATTGCATGTATTAATATTAAACTGACCGTTTGCAAGAGGGGAAGGTTAACAAAAAAGTCCTCTAAACATTACCGACGTTAAATGCATTTTCCCCCCCAGATTGGTTCTGTACACTATGCAGCATTTCATGCATTTACACCAGGAATAACACTTCAAAAGTACACCTAAATATCACCATTTTTTATTTCACACCTTACGCTATTTAAAAAGTTATTACAGCCAATATTTTATAACAATGATTTAAATGCAAACTTACGCATTAACTTGAGCAGCTACGTTTTCCCACGCTAACTGTCTCTGTTTTGCAGATGCAGCGGTGTTGCTTTTCTTCTGGAATATGCGCTCATATTCACTGTAACTCTGCAGCAGCACGTCAAGTTCAGCTGGCGAAAAATACGCAGACCTCTTTTTTTCACGGTTGCCATGGTGACTCGTGATATCTGCGCTCCATTGATAATGGCTTCTTATAGTCGCGGTGCGCACGCTAAACTCTGAATCAGTCCACTCAGAGTTGATTGACCTAACTCCGATCAGCTTCTCTGAAACAGAAAACTCAGAGTTGTTAATCTCTCGATTGACCAACTCAGAGTTCAAGTTCAACCTCAGAGTTGGTTGAACCTCCTTTCTGAAACAGGCCCCAGGTGATCTGTGCAGTGTTGCGTCCATCTGGGTGATCTCAAACACGCTTATTGTGCATCTTGGCTGAACCTATTTGGTGTCACCAACATGAATTTCCATCCTCTAATATTTACATACATTTAAGTATTGTTTGAAACTGTGAAATTACGAAAGGTTACTACGGTAATCACTTGTTACTAAAAACTTTTTTTATTCTAAATGTATGGTATTTTTTTTACTATTTTTACTTAGTTGTACTGTCGTGACAGCGATGCTGCTGTCAGTTTACCTTCATGTTGCATCTTCAAAAGTGCAGAATAAAATATGACACTGAATTAGAAACAGCACATTGTAATTTCTGCATCTATTATTAAAGTATTTATTTGTAATACAGTGGAAATTAGTAGATTTGGTTAGAATGTTGATTTACGGTATGCGCCCCTAAATTTTCTGGTTGTGCCCCTAAAATTTTCAGTTAGGGGCCACTATGCTCCCAGTGAAAAAAGTTAGTCTGGAGCCCTGATACATAAAAGTGAATGATGTATTAAAAATAAATCTGACAATATAATATTTCTTTTTGCTTTTTTCCAAATATAGGATTGAGCTCCTCTGGTGTGATGTCTTCGTGAGTGTTACTGGTTTATATTACAACATCCTGCACTCTCCTGAGGACCAAGACTTTCTCAATATCAGTCACATCACATATTCTGCTGCCATTACATTTTTCTACCACGCATTCAGGCCAGTTTGGATGTCTTTAGTGACGCGTGGGACAGCCATCCAATCAGGACGGAGCAAAGCATGACACCAAATCAGCTGTGGCAGTTGGGCTTGACCCAGAACCCTGTTTCTGATCCCCGGGTAAATGCTTTATTTAATCTCACTGTACTGGACAACTGATTTGTGTGCAGTTTGACTAAAGTGGAAAGTATCAAGAAGAGTATCATGAAATCATAATGACTACAGTGAATATTCATCGAAAATGAATGAAAAGGATTATTGTTGTGTGGTGCAAACAATTTCCCTAAATTGTTTGTTTGTAGGAAGAATAGCACATCTGCAAGTTCAAAATGCATCACAATGCATGGCATTATGAGCCATCAGCTGTACTAATCTCACTACTTTGTTAAAAGTCACTTATTTGCAAATTCTAAACAGTTATGGAGATATGAGGTCTGCCTGCCAGCAACAATATAAGTTATTATTAGTCGGTCACTGTTCCTACATAATCTAAAACACAAAAAAAACAGTGCTGTTCATAAACAGTATCTTTTTTTTTTGTCAGGGTATGCTGGTTCCAGAGATTGAATGGGAGGAGAGTGGATCCATGACTGAACCTCATCCTGGGATCAATGTCCTGGTATGGGACAGTCCTCTTTTGGGTCCACAAATGTTGGAACTGCAAGACGACATCAATCCATTGTGGAATTCAGACCGTTTGGGAGTGGACCTACATCTTTACTGTCCAGTGTGTTTAGAACTTAATTTAGGTGACATAATTACATACAGAAGAAGAGAGACTGAGCGGGGCAAGACAGAGTTCAAATCAATACTGCTGTATTGTTCAAGGGACTTCATTGTATGTAAGGAAGTTCTGAAAATTAGTTCCAGTTTAAATAAAATTCAAATCAGTAGAGATCCCACATTTGCTTAAATTTTGATGTTTTAATCTGTCCATGTTTTCACTGAATTTTACTCTGCAATAAAGGGTGAATGTTTGCACTTTGTTGTTCTATGACCATCTTTTGTTGTGTAGTATTTAACCAGCTATAAAACCCAGAGAGATGAGGATCTTTTTTGCAAGGGTGACCTGGCCAAGAGGTGTATATGTATATGGTTACAATATAAAATCAATGACATTTGAGTTATTAAAAAAATAAAATTAAGGTCAAGCAAAGTGACCTCGGGCTGAGCAGGGGAGGTGTGTTGGGTATCTGTGATTGACAGTGAGATGAACTTGAGGTAATGTAGTCCCACTGCGTGGTACGGAGCAAAGTGATGCCAGTTTCTCCACAAAACCTGTGGAAGTTGAAGATTTTTCTCCTCCACCTTCATATGATCAAAACCGTGTCTGAGTGTTGAAATGACGCTAGCATGAAAGCTAAGAGAATAACGTACAAACAATCCCGAGTGAAACGTTCATTTTAAATCTCATGACCAGTACAGAGTTCGATGGATTCAATGTCAACTGCATTCAACCAATGTTGCCTTGCTTCCAGGTCCACTGAAAAGTTGCACAAGCCAGTAATTTTTGACAACCGAAGGCAATAAACCGACAAGCCATGCTAAGGCTAACACGCTAACGACCGACTGGTACAGAATCAAATATGGGCGGGGCTTTTGCCACCCGCAGAAAGCGTAGAGAAAGTGTAAGGGGCCATACGATTGGCTAAAAGCGAACCTGCCTGCTTTCCCGATGAGTTTGATTGACAGATTCACTAGCCAATGGTGAGATTAGTCGACCCGCTCCGTCAGATGAATCTCAATATTCACCGTAGAAAAATCTCTCACACACACGGGGAGATTCACAAATGAGAACGGGATTTTGAATGCACAGTCTGCAGTTCGAATGATCTGTAAGTTCACATCACATGTGTACCTAAAAATCATGTTTGTGAAGCACCTACTGTGTATTTCTGATACATTTATTGTGAATTTCTAAAATGTTTTTTGTGAAACACAGTGTGCACATTTGTGAGAAACACTTATTGTGCATTTGTAAAACATTTAGTGTGCATTTGTGAAACACAATCTGTGTGTTTGTGAAACACAGGGTGTGTATTTCCGAATTTATTTTTCACGTTTGCATAAAATGACATTTGTGAATCGGAGCGTGTGCATTTGTAAAACAGGTTGTGTGCATTTCTGATTATTGAGACTGAATTAACTCCATACTCTTCATAGGTCCCACGCCAATCATCTTTTGATCTTTTTTAAAAGCGTTCCCAGCGGTCTCTTCTTTATGAAAAGACCAATGGGGCAGTAGATTATTAACATTCACTTCTGAGATGTGGGCGGGACTGTCGGAGCTAAGTAAGCTTACTCTCACTTCCCGTCATCCATTTATTTGCACGCTCCCCCATTAGCTTACATCCCCTCACGTGCCCAACCTATACATTGCTGGTGCCACAATAATAAGGAGCAATATTGGAGCTATCCAGACGTACAGTTCAGACCCAGATTCCAGCTCAGACGAGGAAAACAAAGACGTGCATGGATCTATTTGTCTGTAAGTGGATGCATTAGAATGGAGCGGAGCAGGGAGCTTGTGGCTTGCAGTTGTAGCTTCTACATCACAGCTACAACCTTTTTCAAACTCAATTTTTTTCATCTGCTCCTGATTCACAATAATTTGAATAAAGATATACTAGGAAATGTAATTTTGTGCACAATTTGTGATCCATCTTCAGAAAAATACCACAAGAACAAAAAACACCCAATGTTTTCATCGCAGTGTTTCTTTCAGAAATCTGTTGCAAAGCAGAATACAAGTTGCCTGACTTGTTTTAGAATATCTCTCCATCTGTATTAACAACACAATCTATTGGATTCAGAGCTAATTTGATCAAACTTAAGAAAGCAGGAGCTTCATTTGAAAATATTTTTCCTCTCTTTGGTTCAGTCTCCTCTCTCTTTGTGAAAGCTGGAGCTTCGTCTTCACACGATAACTGATGGATGAGCTCATAACTGTTTTAAGCACTCAAATGGGCCCACAGGAAGAAGATGTATTACCCAACAAGCTACTCACCTTCGGCACTGGAGAAGATACGGGTGGAGAGGATGAGGGGGAAAGTGGGAACTGATGAAGAATAAAATGTTGCCACCTTAATAAACGGAGACAACCGTCTTCCTTCCTGGATCTCTCTCTCTCTCTATGCTCTTCTGACCTTTAGTTTTTTTTTTCTTATGCCAAAGCAATTGATAGCCCACTGACAGATCATGGTTATCCGCTTGCAATGTTTCCCCACTGTACTAATAATTGTTATCCTCTTTCCCCGCAGTTTTTCATCCTCCTCTTGCTCATTTTCTTCCTGGAAATTCTGTGCATCATGCTTTTCTTCATCTACCAAGATGAGGTAAGAAGCCTTGATTTATGTTGCGATCCCTACCTGCACACCAGAGACAAATTGCAGTAGAAGAGCCTTTCCAGTTGATGCCCTTCATAGGGCATGGTGATTGATAATGTTGCAGATTGAATGTGGCACGCTAAATGATGAGTTTCAGTTACAAAGATTTGTTGAAGACCATCTGAGCAGCACTGAGTCTGTCAGCTGAGACAAAGCCTTTAATGAAAGGACTTGAGAAATGTTTTACGCATAATTTGGGTGTGAGGAAACTCTGCTCTTAAAAGGGATTTCTGCTGGGTGAATATTTATTAATCCCAATTTATGGCACAACTACTGCATAAAAACACATTACAAAAAAATAAAGAAATAAATACTGCATGCGTGCCTTATTCACAATTGGCTGATATTAATTCGTGACGAAACACAACTATCGCATTTACCGCACAGAAGCCTTAATATTAAAAAAAATACTTATAATCTGGAGTGTTTGAAATATTTATTCATTCTGGTTGTGTTTACTGTTATCAAAGTGATTTTCAGAGGTGCACAACACTATCAAAGTGTTTGGGCAGTATTATTGTGAAAATGCTAACGCAGCGAGCGTGTTGCAATGCCTGACTGTGTTGACATGATGAGATTTGTTTTAGTGGTATCAGTCTGTTTTTCTACGTGTTACAGAACATTCATTGCCTTGGGGATGTGACACACATTCAAGAACACACTAAAAGTGCTTTCTTGGATGTGCATCGAGCTTGTGGTGTTCACACTGTACAGGAAGGGTGGGGCTTCTACTGTGGTCTTTGTGTAAAATGTCAGAATGGGGCAAATCTCGGGAATCTTGTTCCGAGCTTTCCCTTTTACAGCTCTACATTGGCAGTTATGAATTTCTCCTCCATGATCAATTTTTACACATTTTGCAATTTAAAAAGGGTGGCATCCATAAATCAGAGTCAGTGATTGGTAAAAGCGCGTCCTGGTTTAACTTGCAACGTGCACTCAGTGTGTAAAGCCCCATTTTGGCTGAAGAAACCTTCATAGCCATGCATGAAAGTCAGAGTTATAGGACCTATATCATGCAAAATGTTCATTCCTCACAACAACAACAAAAACAAAGTTGTATCGTAATCCATTCATGCATTTCTAGGTATTCCTCTAAAAACCTGTTCTTTGAGCACCAGCCCTTCCCAATCCATGAAAATGAGTGGCTTCTAACATTGTGACGTCACAAAGTGAGGAACCGCCCCTTCCAGGAAGAGTCTTCGCTCCCAGCCCCCCACTTTCTCTGCGGAGCTAGCGCTGATCAGCTAAAGCGATTTCCTCTAATATGCACTACATTCACATCCTATTTGTAAAATTCGGATGTTGTTTGTCTTCATGGAAGAAACGCAGACACGCTACCGAGGTCGACTGTAGGTTGACGTCAAATGGGCGGACAAGGAGAGAAAGGCAGAGCCTCAGAGATCGAGTCTGGGTTGGAAACTAAACTGCGAAAATAGCTCACATTTCATAAAGAATTTTTTCTTTAATGCAGGGTTTTTCAAACTTTTTTGAGCCAAGGCACACTTTATCCTTGACAAAAGTCCAGCTTTCAAAATTTCAAAGAGGAGAAACTCTATAGTCTGTATTGATGTACAGTCACTCCGCAATGTTTTTTCTAAAAGTTGTAATAAAAGTTAAGTTAGTTTTCAGTAATAATTTTCAACTAAATTATTTGACATTTTACCCTGATAGTTGTTTTACCCTTCAGTTTATTAACATGGAATTGTTACGAACGGGGAATGAGGGAAGCACCCAAGCGCAGAGAGGAGGAGGAGGCTGAAGGTTTCAGGAAACAGGCGCTTTAATAACAAGAGTCCAAAACAAAACTGAACCACTGCATCAGGCAGGCAAACTCGAAACTCGAAATCTTAAGCACACTGGAAACAGGGGACCTAAAACAGGACTTAAATAGATACCAGACGAGACACCAGTGGAAACAATGAGGCCAGATGGGGACCAAAAGTAAAACTCGAAACAACAACATAACAGGAAGACTTTCAAAATAAAACAGGAAACAAACTCAAAACATGACAGAACAAAAAGAGAACCAAAACACAAAGGCAAAGGAACTGAAACCGAAACAGCAATTTTATGGAACCTCACAAAGAAACCAAATATATTCTTTCTAAATTGTGATTTATTTTTTTTAACATTTTTTTTCAATGTTGGTGCAAAGGCAACTGTAATTTTTAAACAATTATATGACCACAATATGTTTGATACATTTTACACAAAAAAATGAAAATTACATTTATGTTTTCTGTAGCTACACAAAAAGTGAGCATGTTGAAGTTTTATTCGTTTTTTCTCTTGTCCTAATCAAAGATGAAGTCTTTGAAAACTTTAACACAAATGTTTTATTTCTTTTTAGATGATTAAATTGTTTCAATGTAGTTTAATTGTGTCTGTTGGCCCCTTCACCTTTATCCTGTTTCATAAATGCTATTATTACTTCTTCCTAAATTTAACATAATCTTCATCAGTCTATCTTTGCTTATTCTTTGGTTTAGTAAAAACCTTTCAGTGCTGCAAATGTGGTCAAATATGAAAGGTGAAGGAAAAAAACGTCTCATTAATCAAAGTGTCTCCCATTGTGGTAAATGGATGCTGTTGGGCCTTTTACAAGTATTATTTTTCTGTGGGTGACCTATTAAATAATTCATCAACACAAATATTTTGGGTGTCAAACGTGATATTAGTATCATTTATAAAGTATATTGAAGTTTCTGTTCTCATATGGGGAAGTCTGTTTTGGTCTCCACACAATTTTTCTCCTTTTGTTCCCATTTTTTGTGTTTGGATTTGCTCCATATTTTAGTCACAGCTGACTGGGGACACATAACATGTTTTGCCACACTCCGTAATGAATATCCCTCTTGAGGGGTTTTTATAAGTGACTGCTCTTTTGTTGGTCGCATGTTTCCTCTAGAAGCTGCTGTTGCTGCAGCACATTCTTAAAATCTGCAGAAATGAGCATTTAACAGAGCATTTACAAACATTTTTCAGCTTACTTTAGAAAAACAAACCAAGTAGAAACCATTTTTCACCATTATTAACCTTATTCTCACTGAGAACACAATGAAATGGGATTTGTTTTGCAGTTAATTTATAAAAACTATGGATATAAAGCTGACAGAAATTGATGATGTGTGTTTTAACGATGCTGCGATTAATGGAAGAAACAATAGGAGCTTTAACAACAGCCTTTTGAAGCCATTAAGCTCAGCTGACGTCTGTGCAGCTGTGCAACCATATGACACATCCACCAACAGAAAAAGATGATGCTACAAGGCTTCATGGTTGGAGAGATTTTACAGATATAAAAAATATCTTTATCTGAGAAACTGGCACAAATCTTTAGATGTGTGAAATGATCAAGCGTTTACCCAGTTTTGGTTGTTACGAACTGCTAATAATTGCTAATTAGACATCAGCCTTTAGAAAAACATGATTCTCAGTAAAAAAAAAATCCACCAGATTTTTCATTTTAATATTAAAGAGTATTGCGGCCAATTGGGAAAAAAAGGGTGTTCGTAGTTCGAAGGATGGATTTGATCCCCGCAACCCCAGTCAACTGTTGTCGTGTCCTTGGGCAAGACACCTCACCCTTCTTGCCTCCAGCATTGGTCCACTGGTGTGTGAATGTGTATGAATGTCCGCGGTGATGGTCAGAGGGGCCGCAGTCGTGACCTGGCAGCCACGCCTCTGTCAGTCTGCCCCAGGGCAGCTGTGGCTACATCAGTAACTTATCATCACCAAGTATGAATGAGGAGTAAATGAATAACGGACCACACCACACCACCAGTTCTTCCTACTGATCTGATTCACAGAGGAAAACGTTGGGGAAGTATTAAATGTCGACCAGTGGAAATTCTTTAATTTCGTTCTTGAGTAAATGTTGGGCACAAAGCAGCGACTTCAGTGGGTGACCTGGACGCTCACGTTGTGGGTGTGGTCATTGTTGTGGCTCGCAGTTGGATTTTTGAAATATGAATTCTGATAAATTTTTTGTTTTTAGAGATAAATTTGTCAATCTTTCAATATTTTCTATTTTTTGGGGATATTTTTTTTGTTTTGTTTATGATATGATTCCTTTTAATTTTAAGACCATTTAAAAATATTTTTCAATATAAACATTTGGTTTAATAAAATTATTTGGAACGATTTTTGAGATTTTCTTTTTTGAGATCTGTATTTTTTTAACTTTCTATATAATTTTTTCTGTTCTTGTGTCCTGTTTCACCTTTATTTTTATCCTAAATATAATTATTTGTATGGCTGAAAGCAATAGAAACCTAAATCTGTTGCATAGGTTCATTATGATTAGTGTTTGCTTTTTTCATGTGAGAGTTTTATTGATTTGATGCCAACAAAGCTTTTCATATCACTGTAAGTATCATTGAATAACTTCTGCGTGTGAAAACAGAAAAAGAGCTGCTTTGCTAAAACACTCTCTTGAGATCTGGTAAAATAACAGTTAGCTCTCGTTGTTTGCATTTGGAAGTGTCACCCACTTAGTTCTGAACTTCCATCTCTGCTGGACCTTCATCCAATCAGCTCAGCTCTTAATGAATGCCATCTTTTAACAACACCTGACTTTTTCCTCTTAGTGTCATTGTGTCTTGATATTCCTTGTGACCCATTTATCAGGCTCTAAATAATTCTACTTCTACCCAGGAGATGATTAGGGCCCAGACAGACCATCAAATTAGAGATGGTGCGGGTGTTCCGATGTACTGAGCTGGAGCTGAGACTCCCATCAGGAGACGGTGCAGCTCAGAACAGAGGTCGTTCAGAAAAAAGGTCCATCCTGAAAAGGTAACAGTTGATCAAAAGATCTTCATCAGATGGTTTCCTGAACCACGACTCCCATGATTAAAGTGTGGCTGTTTTAAAGGCTCTTGTTAAGGGGTTGAAATTAATAACGCAGTAATAGGAGATGGATGTTCAAATCCAGAGAAAACACAATTAAACCTCGGGTCAATCTATGCCTTTTTGACTCTTTAGTTTGGACAGAAGGAAGCAGTGACACTTGTAATTTAAGTTACTTTGTGCTGTTGGTACATACAAATAATTGTTGGGACATGAAGAGCCACAAAAGTGCCCAAGTCTGGGTTTCCCTGTGCCGGTCCCTAGCCCGGCTAGAATACAGGGTTGTGTCAGGAAGGGCATCGATGTGGCCGCTCCTGTCAAGAACCCAAAAACCCGCTGAACCTGCACGGGCCAACTACCGTACGGGTGCGTGCATTGACTGAAAATGAGAACTGGACTAAGTGAATCCTCCCTACTCGCGTTCCAAATTGGAAGTACTATTCCCAAATCGCTGAAATCCCATGGACTCCTATTGAGAAATAAACTTTCTTGTAGAGCAAGTTATTCAAATTATAAACTGGCCAATCAGATGCCTCTATAAAAGTAGGGGGTGTCATATTGAACGCTTAAAACGTTTGACAGATTCTACCGAGTCCTCTTTCAGTTGGTAGGGATGTGGACTTCTAACACTCTTGATTGAGGAGAGTGGTATCCATAGAAATGTTCACTTAGATCAATCACTGCTTAAGGCCATCTCACACAGCCACCATGTACATTTTATGCACAGATGAAAATTTGTCAAAAATTAATATACATGAAAAAAGTGAGAAAAGTTGTGGTCCTTATGTGAAATTTGTACAGAAGTATTACGAATGAACCATGTCAAAACTATTGAAGATGTTTGAATAAACCACGCTAAGATATTTGAATCAATGTAAAACATGAACGTGCGTAAGTATTGCGATATTTATATGCATTTTATTAGTGATTTGTGTGTCAATTATGTAATTTTAACATGGTATGTGCGTCGTATACGTGATATAAGAGTTATTCATAGGTGGTACATGCGTAAAAAGTCTGTTAGACATACGTGGAACGGTCGTGGAAAGCCACAAATTAGCATGTGCATCTCATAAAAATCACACAATTGTGCAAGATTTATGTAATAATTTGCATGAAATATGTCATTCTCAACCCCCCCCAAAGGCCTAAAAACGGTATACACGTAAAGACCGGTCGTCCAAAACCCTTGTTGCATTACGTTTATCACACATGTATCACAAAAGACCAGACTTTTATACAAAATGTGCAAAATGTACGTAGTGGCTGGGTGACACGGCCTTTAGTGAGGATGTCTGGTTTCAACATGTCGATGTCTGCATTGAGAATAAATGGTGACTGAATTGACTTCAGTTGGTTGGAATTTGAAAAAGCCGTTTTCTATGGGTGATGTCACAGTCACTCGGCCAAGTTATGCATTCAATGGATAAATGTGACTAAGACTTTCATTCAATTCAGTTTTATTTATATATCCCAACTTTACATACAGTTGTACCAACAGGCTTCGCTAATTGTACAAAACATAAAAATAGTCAGAAAATACAATAGCTGATTGCTAAACTAAGCTAAACAGACTAAGCAAAACTGGGCATCCCTGCCTTAGACCATCCTTCTCAGTAAGGAAAAACTCCTAAAAAAACAGATTCCAGGAATAAAAAAAAGAAGAAACCTCAGGGGTGTCCACATGAAGGAGGGATCCTCTCCCAAGACAGACAGGCAATGTACCAGAACTCATAGAGAAGAATTAACTTATCTAACTCTACAACTACATGTTTGCCTAGTCCAGCAGATGAGCTTCATCCAGATGGAGCTGGGGGACAGCTGGGGGCGCTAGACAGGCAGGAGGCAACGTCCACGGCCAGATACAGGAGCACGGACGGGCCAACTGGAATCTGGAATCCCTCCCGCTCCCATGGAGAACTAAATGATAAGTAAATGATCAGGAATAGAGGAGAGGAGAGGAGAAGTAGATGAGAATAGAGGACAGAACCCCAGTGCACCATACTTTCCCCAGCTTTAACTTCTAGCAGCCTACTAACAACTAGTTCTTGTTTTTTTTAATGTAATTCTAACATGTTAATAGTAAGTTGTATGCACTGTGGTACACATATAGCGGATGGTGATATTTATGACAGTAAGCTACATTTTTAAATTGTTTTATAAAATATTGGTATATTTTACTTTAAAAGCCATTTTAACCTTGGAAATTCTGCGGAGGACACGTATAGTCTTGAAAATGGACAAAACATTGGATGTGTTTTCTTCAATCAATGACGCTAAAAAGCTCCGTACAAAAAAGCAAGTTAACTTGATTTAATCAAAAACTGTTCAATGGACTGTGTAGGTAATAGACTTAAGCATCATTAGTGAGGCTATTCTCGCCTTCCCTGAACTTCAAACGCAAATGTTGTGAAGTTGTTTCTGACTATTAGGGCTGTTTATTTAGGCTTGTGTAATTTTGGGCCAAACTGTAGTTTAACTCTTTCAGTTTCTCTCAAAAAACACCAGGAGGGTATTTATATATTATTGTAGGATCACAACCATTTCATCACACAGACTTTCAAATTTAGATACAAGCAGAGGACTGGTTTTTTGAAACAAGACATTCTTTTTGTAGATTACTGGGAGTTTATCTATTCATGTGGTTTCCAGAGGACTACTTTATCTGTGTTATCAGTACCTGCTGTTTTCCCTCTCCTCCATCACCATGGTAACATCCCAGAAGCAGTCCTCCAGCACACAACCAAATGCCCTACCTCTTTGCAGATGCCATAACTTAGAGTGAGTGCAGCCGTAGGTGCATGTTAATGAACTCCATCCCATGCTTCATGGATGGTCACGCTCAGGCGCCTGCTTTATTACACTTTCTTTAGATCGGAAAATGGGGCTGAGGACCGCAGCGGGTAGCTGATCCCAGCAGCTCACAGATCTTCCATAAACATAAAACGCTCACCGTTTGTTTCACTTTGTTGGTTCCTAAGGATGATGAAAACGTCCTGTGAGGTTAAGTTTATGGGGACCATTGTGGCTTGAAATGTCACAGAGAGTTAAAGAAGTGGGTATGTGGTGAGGTCATTCAGAATTGATGTATTGGTATTTTATTCTATCTTAAAAGGCTTTATTGCCTTCTGCTCTTTATTGTTTTACTAGCTCAAAAGGAAATCGTGTGATAGAACTGAACAAGAAGACTAACACTCTACAATAAATGTTTTTTATATATATTCTAGACACTAATATCAGTGCTTACTGATTCAGAAGATACAGTTTTGCATATTTAGGATAGACATTTATCAAGATAAAATTGAGTTGCTTTCATTGTTGAAGTAAAAGCATAGCTGATTTTTTTTTTATAAATAATTTGGTTCTGCTTTAAGTGTACCAGAATTTGCTTCCCCCTATAATCCAGAACACATTTTCAGTCTGAACACAACCAAGCGAACTCTGGTCCACGACCGGGAACCGCTCTCAGACCCATCTTTGGAGGTGGTCTCAGTTTGTTTCCTATCGGACTGAGCTTCGGTTCGCTCTGAGATTCCTCAGTCTGAATACAATCCGTTCTCGGAGCGGAGAAACTGGACCAAATGGCTACTGTAGCCGGTGATCACGTGATCTAAACAGATTAGGAATGTAGGAACCGGGAAGTCGAGGACAAATGTAAAGCAATGATTGCCACTGCAAAAATGAAGTTTCTAACCTAGAATTATAATCTTAAATTTAGTCCAATAATCATTTAAAACTTGTTTTAAGAATAATTTACTATGCAAGAGAAGAATTCATTAGATTATTAATCTTGTTACAAGATTATTAGTCTTTTATTTCTTACTTAGTTTTATAAAGGCTAAAATTAGTCATTTTACATGTACAACAAGATAAATTACTCGCAGAGGCTTGAATTTTTATTTTGTGACCACTTTTAGCTGTAAAGACTTGTTTCAAGACCTAGTAACATGTGGACTTGAACACTGCAACAGCAACAAAGCGGTTAAGAAAAGTAATATTGCTATACCTGTTCTGTAACCCTTGTGCTATCCTAGGCACTTTAACATTAGGAGTTGGGTCATCTAGACCCACTAGACAGTGCTCTGAACCTTTTTTCTTCAATGATTTTTGATCTTCACTGGTGTCCATGGATTACATGAAATCTTTCCACCTTTGTCATGGTAGGGAGAACATGTCAATGGAAGGGGGGGGGGGGGGGGGTCATCTAAGATAGATAGAAAAAGGGATAACCCTTGTGCAAATCAGTAACAGAACACAACTGTCACAAAACCTTCCAATCTTTCCTGTAATGTGTTCCAAATTAATTATTTCTGAGACAAGGCCCAACTCCTTCTCATGTAAAAATATATGGGATGCTCTGTGCTGATATCATTTTGACAGCATTCAAAAAGCTGATTATGGTTGACAAGTGATTAACAGACATTTCTGAAGTTTAGTTTAGATGACCATTGTTTAAAAAATGGGCTTTGACTCAAACATAATACACATATGTCTAAACAACCAAGATAAATAATTTTAACAGGGAGATGCAAAGGCAGTGTTGCTTAGGAATTACAGTTTTCTAAGGAAACAATGGCTTAAATCGTTTCAGATGCTGTTCAATCAGATTTGTAAGTCTTTATACGCTCTGCATTGGTAAAACGGGTGCAAAAACAATCTGGACTATCTCAAAGTCTGAAATAACATGAACATACGGTACTCCTTTTCCTCCTGCGGTCAATATCAGCTAAGAAGGGAATGGGGGGACGGGAGGGTTTCATAAATAACACAAAATTTATTTTCCCTAGTATTACCATACAACAATAATAGAGGTGAGTTTTAAAGTAGTGTGTATAATATCTTCTAATTACATCATACAACTTTGTGGACAAAGGTACATGTTTTGCGGTAACCCTCTCACCCCCACCCCCCTCAAGTCATTTGGTTGCGCCTGTCCTGACGGTTGGAAAGAGAGGGAAAAGCAGCAGCCACTTTGAACCAGACCCTTCTGATAGCCAGTTCGGTAAGTTTTTCTGAGACTATTTTTATTTTATTAAATATTATTACTTCACTCAATGTGAACAAACATTGTTCCCCGAAGCCTAATGACAGCTAGGTATCCAAGCTAGTCGTCAAGTGTGACGAGGCAGCCAGTAGCAGAGCGGCATTCCGTCTCTTCTAGGCATGTTCGTATGACCTAGCTTAGCCACCAGAATTTCTTCCATTTAGAGGAACGCGGGGCTGCAGTATTTTCTCCGTTTTATGAATGAGCGTCACTAGATCGGTGCGTACTATACATGCAGGCTAATATTTTTTGTTGTAGTTATCTTCACCTCCCGGAAATTTAATCAGTAATCAAAAGCGAGCAGGTGCTGTTCTAGGCACGCGCGCTGAGCAGCGCTTCCGGCGGAACTCTTTCTGCCAAACACAGCGGGCGTGACTCCCCCCGTTTGCAAGGCTCCGTCCAAGAAGTGAATGCTGGGACATGAGGTCATGTGACTGGTTTTGAGTAAACTGATCGGCTGCAACCAATGTCTACAAACATAAAGGAGCAACCGTAGCTTAATGAAATACTATTGGATTGTGGTATAAAATAATAAATAAATAAAACAGCAGTTTTATTATTGTTTTATTTATTTATTAAAATCAATAATGACTTTTAAAAGTACTTCAAAGTATTTTTACACATAGAGCCACATGATAGTTCAAACCCAGGAAACGAGTCTGGAATCTCTCTTATTTATTAACTTGAAAAGTTAAAATGTAAAAGGAAAATAGTGTAAATAGGATATCTGTTTCCAAAGGTTTTTTTGGTCAGCTAAATGGATCATTTTATAAACATTATATATGCCATGAAGAAGATTTCAGTGTTTACTCTGCCTCACAGCATCTGTTTAGCTTAATTGAACTGTACAATCTTTTTGGTTATATTCGTAATTACTTATTATTTGTTGATAATGAAGTAAAAATGGATTTGATATCAACCTTAATTCATGTAGTTCTCTGACTAGCTTTGCAATGATACCTCCCTTACTTGGATTAGACAAGTTATGAGAAGGTTATGACACTAAGAACTCGTATCTTTGATTCAGATCGCCAATATGTTGTTTTGCTGTTTCCTTCAGGAATAAAATTATGCCCTCTATGTGATCACTTAAAATGCTTTACCTTTTCTTATTTTTTTGACCTACCTTAATTATCCTTATACCATTGGATATTGATATTGTGACATTGATATTGTTGATATTGAGACATTACAGCTATTGTTGTTTACATTTACATTGTAAACAAGCTTTTATATACAGCAGTGTAAGATGCTTTCTCATTTATGTTGCTCTAATAAATAATGGAAGTATAACAGTTCATGTCGGCTTAAACCCATTGTATAATTCAGAATATGTCTGATATCTTCACTGATTTTTATTTTTCATTTTGGCAGAAACGGATAGCCTCGATAGATGTATAGAGAACCAAAACCAAACCAAGATGCTGTCTGCCAGATCCTTGACCTCGGATTTCAGTCAAGAAAAGCCTTCATTGAAAGTGATGTCCTAAAAGAAGATGATAGACCTACAAAGATTCTGGAGGCATATCCATGTTTCAAGGAGCTTCATCATGTAAGCAATTTACTTGTGTTTTTGATTGGTTGTTCCCCCCACCGCCCATCTTTACAAAGGAGGCATTTTTGTATGTTACTTGTGTTTTAGGTGATGGAGGAGCTGCGGTGGATCCAGGATATGGGAAACGGCAAATTCAGATGTCAAGTACAGGACAGATGGGAAGACTTCTGCTCACTAGTGCAGTTTTACAGAGTTTGGAAAAAAGTGTTGAAGCCTCCCATGAACTTAAGTGGAGGTAACTCATTTTATTGTCTTTTTTTGCATAATGTTTTCAGAGGTGTTGGTCAGAATTGCGTTGTTATTATGCAAACTGATATTCAATTTAATGTAAACTCAACATTAAGCTGAAAATGAAGTTAATAACTGAGTTATTCTATTATATTGTTCTATTTTAGTTGAACACAACGTTGCACTCTTCAGAGCACTCCCAACGCTTTTCCCATCTCCAACTTCACCCCTTAAGAAACTGGCACATGCTAGTGAAGCATTGCTGCATGTTCTAGAGGTGAGTTTTTGTTCCCATTTGAAACTTTGATTTTGTGCTTGATTTTTGTTTGTCTCTGATGGTCTGTAATAACTGTGGGTAGAGACTGGAAGGAATAATGGGAGGATCCCAGCATTTATTTCTGTTTTTTTTTCTGCCACTAGATATGCAAAATGGTGTTAATGACACCTAAAAAGCCTAAATACAAGCATCTACAAAAAATATATTAATTTTCAAAATGGTAAATACGACCCTAGTGATGTTTCATTATTACTAACAAAACATTTTTAGTAAAAGTTACAACATAAACTGTTTTACCCTAATTATTTTTATCTTTAGCCAACAGATGATCCTGCCAAATACCTGGAGAAGAGATCTTTCTCCAGCCCGGTGTTGCTCTTTGATGGGTCTTGCTGTCTCGTGGCAAGTGGAGAAACTCCCATCACCACCTTTGCCAAAGAAGATCTTGGCCATAGGTTGTTTTATCTGTTGGCTTACCACTACACCTTCCATCTTACCCATCCCAAGTTTGTGGCAACCCTACTTTGTCAGTCAGACAGAAATATTGAAGGACAATATTCACGAGCGGGACACCACAAGTTCATAAAAAAAGTTTTGGCAGAGTGAAACGTTTTTACTGAGTGGTAGAGCTCTCACGGTGAGAAATGAATGCCTTGTTTGGTGATGTTAACCAGAGACACTCTTTTTCTTATTTCTCTTAACCTCAGATTATTTACTAGTATGGCCTGCATCAGCGTTCATTAAGATTTAGCTGTAAACCTATGTTAAATTTTATGTTGAAATGCTTCAAGCAGTTCTTTGTATTTGTAGAAGCAGAAGTATTCTATGTTAACAGTGTATTCAAAGCAATTTTGAAAAAAGCAATATAAATAAATATTGTTAAGTATACTAATCCTGTATGCTTGTATTTTTCTTGTCTTGGTTTGAGCTACAAAAGCTAGTAATTACACAATACTAGCTTTAATTCAGCTAGCAATAAGTCTTAATTCTAGTATAATAACTCTTGAATTAAAAGCATATCTTCTTACGGTTATCTAGTTTTAGGGTCTTTTTACTCAAAGTGAGTAATAAACAACTGTCAAAGAAGAATTTATAAACTAGTTTTGAGACTTTTTTACCTAAAAAATAGTGCTTGAAATGAGTATTTTACTACTAATTTTGAGTTGTTTCTCTCTTTCTAAAAGCCAAGATATTTTTTCTTATTTTAAGATATCTTATCAAGTGAAATTATCTTACCCCACTGGCAGATAATTTCACTTGTTTTAAGACAATATAATCTAAAAATAAGTCTAAATTTCTTGTATTTAGACAGTCAATTTTTGCAGTGTGTCATTTTATCTGACAGAAAAAAAGCGTTTAATAGTTAATTTGTCAGAACGCTTATTTTTGACACAGCTGAAACTGCTTCTTACATGCTTTTCTGTGTCTCGATAAGCCGCACTAAACACGACGCTGCAGTGACATCACCCGAAAAGCTACCTTTTAGTTACTTAACAGATTTCTCTTAAAAGCATCGCCATAATGCCACAACGATGAGACACAGCAACTCATTGAAATGTGACCGGATGAATGCAGGCTCATTAAAATAACTTTTAAGGTGACACACATTGCTTCTCATACCGTTTTCTTGAAAATCTACATGTCATGCACACGGCATGTCTCCTTGTCAGTCACCGTCTTGCAGCAAGCCTCCACCGTACCAGAGTAACAAGTAAAAAGAGTTATTCCTAACATTCAAAACTGGTAATTGACGTAAAGTTTAAATAAGTTAGAAGCGATAAGAATTGTCTGTCTTGCTCTTGTTGTTTTGACCCGCACTCAGACCAATGACTGAAGAGATCTTTAGTCATGTGGTTTTGTTTACAAGCTTTGGTCCGGAACAGAATGCTCTGCTTGATGCCTGTTTGAATACAGACCGACCTCAAGGTTAAGGACTCAATCCAGACCAAATTAAATAGACTCTGTCCGGAACAACAGATTTTTCCAGTCTGAACCCTTAATTACTACTTATTCTTCATCAGCTAGTCAGATTTACTACTTTTCTGTGAGCAGAAATACATTTTTTATACATTTAGAAGAGCTTAGAGATGCAGTAGAAAAGCATGCTCTTTAAGACTGTGAGACTGATTCCATACTTGAGTCATGACAAAGAAACAAAGAACGAGTGCTGGTTGTAAATAAACGTTAAGGTGCGTAAAGCCATAGACAAGCTTTCAACATTTATCCGCACAGAAATTTATTCAAATGTAATGTAAAACAATTGTGCAACCTTTTTTTTCAGGAATAAATAGCCCTTCAAATGACTTATGAGTCTTATATGTAGTATATAAAAACATTGGAACCTGTCCACCACTTACTATAGCTTGGAATCCATCCCTAATGAACATTTTCTGAAGATCAAGATAACTTACTGTAGGTCAATTTGCTTCTCCCACCTGTCTGTCTGTCTGTCTGTCTGTCGTTCATCAACCCATAAATTCCAATAGATGCAGTTCCTCAAATGACCTCTAGAAGCTGGTTGCAAAGGGGTTCCCATAAGTTTCATGAAGTTAAATTTGAGACATTTAAGACCATTTTAAATCCACGCATATTAAGAATTTAAGACTCAATTTATTTCAATTTTATTCATTTTTTTCCCATTTTATTAATTTATTCCCATGGCATGATCAAAAGTGCACCTTTGTATATTGTTTGTTGTCTGCATACTTCTTTTTTTCTTTCTTTAAATTGGCGGTAGGCATTTAGAGTACTGGTAACTAGTGATTGTGGATTGTGATTTACATTATTTGATCAAAATAATTGTGGTTGGAAAAACATTTTCGACCAAAAATGTGAAACGGAGTAGTTTCAAACAGCTCAATTTTTAAGGCTTTGTTACGTCTGTGGCCACCCCCACCCCCACCTCACCCCTCTCCAGCTGGCAGCAGCAGAGCTTTTGATAGACATTGTTAGGGGCTTTGGTCCTTGTAATTTGGGTTTGGTGGTTTTTGTATACTTTTGAGTTTTTCATTGTAAATAAATTCCCAGCTTACTTTCAGCCTGGGTCTCGTGAGAGTTTTTTGAGTCGTTGGTGAATTCCGTTTTTCCTTTTTACCTTTATGTTACACCCATTTACAAACCCCTAGCCAGAGGTGTAACAGGCTTAGACATCAAAATTGAACACTTTTTAAATGCTTTTTAAAGTATTATTTCCAAATTTATTAATTCAATGCTTTTAAGACTTTTTAAGACCCTGCGGGGACCCTGGAAGCAATTTCCTGTTGACTGCTATGCTAAAAGTCCAACTTCACTACCATGTTTTACAATCAACTTAGCATTAGTTGTTTTATTATTTCTTGTCACTTGTATGAGTAGGTGTTTTAATTCAGAGCTCAAATTCATGGTCCAGAGGTTATCTGGGAACGTCACTCAAATAGGTCCTTGACAAACAATGTCTGTAAACTTCAAGGTCGCTTACGTGTTTAACAGTTTTTTGCAGATTGTTGTGCCAAGGTCACTTGTCTGTATTTGAACTTCAGATGCTGCTGCTTCTTTGCAAACCATGGGAAGGTATGCTTAACAGAACATGGACAAAGAATACCTTATTTCTGACAAAAAAAAACGGAGTGTGTTAGCAAGTGCAAATTATGCAAATTCTTAACAATGAAATGACAAGCATTGAAAAAAGAACAAAAAATCAAGAGTACACTTACCAGTTCTGGGAGTGGAGTCTAAATATCTGAATGAAGATAAAATAAGGGTGTATTCCGACGTGAAAAGTCAGTTGGTGAAGACAGAGTCCCCTTAAATTGATCTGGATCGTGTCTTGAACCATATGTTTGGTCTGTATTCAAAGCTGGTTTAAAGAAGACTTTCATGTTCCAAACCATAGCTTGTGTATCTCTTTAGTCATTGGCCAGAAACTAGAAGGAGAAATCATGGAAATTTATATTTCACTGACCAATTTTGAACGTCTGTATTAACGGCAGGTACAACCCTTTTTACTTTGGTACAGCAGAAACATGCTGCAAGGCGGTTACTGAGGAGGTGACGGCTATGGAGGTACGTTGATTCGTGTGTATGACATATAGATTGTCGGGCAAACAGTGTGAAGCAATGTGGATCCCTTTAAAAGTTGTTTTAATGAGCCTGTATTCATGCGACTGCATTTCAATGAGTTGCTGTGTCTCATCGTCCTGGTTGCTTCATTTCTATTCTGTTTACATCGTCATAATGCCCTCCTATGGTGGCCATTTGGGTGCGGTTGTTCCGCTCACAACACAAAATCTATTCAGACTGAGAAATCTCAGAGCGGCCTTGAGCTCAGTCCGATTGAAAGCAAACCAAGACCATCTCGAAAGAGGGCTCTGAGAGTGGTTCCTGGTTCCCGATTCTTTGTGGGGGAAAAACTGGTTTCACTTTAAGCAAATGGAATATGTACAGTCTGAATACACGTATTTATTTAAATGTTCAACTTTCCTTTTTGGCATTTTAACAACCTTTGTTCTTTGCAAACCCAACACACGTAAACAGTCTAAAGACATGTACACACAATCAAAAACATCCACTTTTATAACTGCAATACTAAAGTCGTCGTAAATTCTCAGAACATAATACTTTTATTAAAGGCGGTAAACAGGGAGCAACAGTGCAAGTTTAATTTTTCCAATGTTTACTCATTAGGGAAGGCTGATTTTTTTTCCCATTTTATTAAAATTAACAACAGATTTTTAATTGGAGCTAAATTTGCGTATGTTTAGTGCTAACAATCTAGCTGGAAATTGGAATATTTCTTTTATAGCTCATCCTTTTTGGTATTTACAAAAAATGAGCTCTCATCAAGATATTATTTAGACATTTGCTGCAATACATTCTCTTAGTAACTAGTTTTTCATCTGCTTCTTCTCTCTGCAATCATTTATAGAACAATGCAGGAAGTTGTGCCATTATTTAAGTTCTCCTAAGCATTGGTATAGTTTAGTTTGATAACGGTAGGGAACAAATGTCCTTTAAAGAAATCAAATGCACTTACAATTCAGAACTTAAATATCTCTGGTTGTTAAAGCAACTGCTTTAATTATATGCTGCGCATTATTCCCACTCAACTTAATGGTAATTTACCACCAGATAAGAGGTGTACACAGCAGCAAAGGCTTTAATTGTGCACAATACCAGAATAGAAAGTAGCAGAAAGACCTTTGTCTTCCTGCACAGATGCAGCAAAATCAACAAGAAGAAAATTGACTCTGCTGTTAATGCCCGTATTCTTTGGGGAAGACTAGTTACATAGGTTCACACAGGTTTGATCTTACTACTTCCAGATGAAAATTTGATTTCATGTCACACTATTTAAGTTTTAGAAATGTTCATGTATGTTTACCCAGACAAAAAACATCAGAATTGACTGTTACATCTGTTTTGCCTTTACCTACGGGCTAAATGTGGGTTTTTGAACCTGCTTAGTTTATGAGGCAAAATATTTTAAACTAGTGATAAGCCTTTGAGAACATGGGAATAGTGATTTTAAGAGTATAGTATTTTTAGACCCAAAGCTCCAAGCTCACCAGGCAAGAATGTAGGTTCTTAGACATGTATTTGGCCCATGGTGTTAACATTAAACAAGCAGAGGGGGGCTTCTTCTTTTGTTTTTGTGTACTAGCGCATGTCCGCCACCTGCAGTAGGAAGAGGCTTTGTGTGAAATGTCAAAGCGGTGTAAATTTCGTGAATCTTGCTTCAGGCTTTTTCTTTCGCAGCTTTATTCTGATACGTGAAAGACTTGTGTTATTGTGTCATAGAATTCCAACCGGGCACACACCATTGTTATTCATTTTTTCTTTATGATCAATATTCTGGTATTGTGTTAATTTAAAGGGGACATGAAACGTACGTCACTACTAAATCTAAGTCTCTGATTGGTTAAAAGTGTGACCTGGTTGAACTGGCTGTGTGCTTTAGCTACATATGAACGCAAGAGTTTTGAACACGGAAGGCCTAAAATGTGTCTTTATGGGCATTTACATGGAGCTTCCATTGAAAGTGTTCATTTGAAGACACGTTTCTGAGGGTGGTGAAAACGTAGATTCAAATATGAACTAAACTCAGAACAGTAATCTGATGGAAATTTCAGAAAAAAAAGATAAAAGCACAAGACCTAAAGTCTACCGAGAACTTGTCAAATTTGGCACATTTGGTCTGAACAATATTTTACTCAACTTTCTACATTTCTTTCTGTCTGTAGTTTTGATTGGTTAAAGGCACAAAAGAAATCTTGATCATGAGTTTGAAATGAAATTTAAATATAAAAAGTTGTTTTTATTATCAGCATGTGCTTTTGTTTCAAACAAAGTGATGTGCATTTTATCCCTTTACCGTGAAGAACATGCTGCTTCTTCTTATCATGTCTGTCACACAAAAGTCAAAGGACTTGTTACAAAGAACAAAAAAAGTTGGTCATTTAAAAATTGGCCCTCTTCCAGAAGCCTTTAGAATGTTCCTACGATTTATATTCTTCTCTCTTCATGCTGTTAGCCATTGATCCAGTGCAGCGAGAAGCATTTTACCTGTTACTCAGTGGTCCATGGCTTTGGCTTCTATAGAGGTGAGATGCTATCTGCTTGTGTGCTTTGGGATGAGTCAAGGTGAGGTAATTCAGTTGTCAAAAGGATGAAGGGCTCAGGTCCAACATCCAATAAACCTTATCCATGAACCTAAAGGTCACAGCGCCATTAAAATTAATTAGGAACCACTGTTGTGTCAGATGATATAAAGAATATGCTATAAACCCAATGTCATAATTAATTACCAGAGATAATCCAAAAATCTGTTACCAGTGAATAAATACTCGTTTTTTGAATGAGCACTACAAATGCATTTAAAAGAAAACGTTTTAGTCAAACTCTGCTTATTTATTGCATCAGCCTTCATTTCTCATCTCTTGCTTTCATGCAGCTCTGAACTGCTCTTCAGCAGATTTCTGAAAGCATTTGTAATCTGTCCCTGGGAAAGGTCTGTTTCTTCATGCATGTACTGTCCAGTTTGCGTACTTGAATGTCCCACACCAATCATCGTTTAGATCTATTTTAAAAGTATCTTTCAAGTATACTTGAGCTGTTTTTAGCCAAAATAAAAATTTTTTTTTGTCTTTTTTAGGACATAGGTTTTGCAGAGCAGCAGGGGTTCCTTAGAAATTTGCTTCTGAGCTGTGGGCAGGACTATTAGTGCGTAGTAAGCCTGCCCCCACTTCCCATCATCCCTTTGTTTACATTCTCTCCCACTAGTTTTCCTCACAACCCTAACCTAACATTAGCGGTGCAACAAACATGTATATAATATTGGACCTATCCAGCCGGACAGTTTTGAGCCAGACGTCAGCTCAGAAGAAGAAAACAAAGGGATCTATCTGATCGACTAGTCACATCTACATTTCTACCAGCATTTATTTATCTGCTACAGATTCACAACTATCTGAGTGAAGACTCAGAAAAGTAATTTTAAGCTCAAATTTCTTTATACATGTCTGTCATTAGGAGAAAAATGCCACTGGAATATGTTAAAAACACCAAAAACATCATTTTTAACAGACTGGGTCTTTTACCATTTCTGGAGATCTAATTTTTTAAGGAACTTGGAACTGGATTTGAGTGGAAAGTTTAGAAAAAAAAACACTTTGAGATATGAGTCAGTGTTAGTTTTAACATATGCTGTAGTTTAGGCGCACACCTCCTCCTCTTGTCCAGTTTCTGCAAGAGCATGCCGCACATCACGCTGAGATGTGCTGTTGTTGCCAAACAGCTTTTAGAGACTGCTGTTGTTGAAGCAAAATTACCATTTATGCCTGTCAGACTGTGTTATGTTTGGCATTTTTCATGAGTGTAACTAAACAAATTATATAAAAAAACAACCTTACTGTGCTTCTTCTCTGCCTGTAATGTAACACCCGCTTTTCCAAAGAACCAGTCGTACAAAAACACATCTATGATGCTTGTATTTGTTTATGACACCATATTTTGTTTTTATTGACTGTACCATGCGAACAAAAGGACACCTTAATGTTTATGAATGTGTTTATTCATTTTCCCTGCATTCCCTGTGCACATGTAATGTTGAAGAATTGAGAGGTGCTCTTAGTGAGGTGTAATGTGCATTTTAGTTAGTGGATGTGCCACAGCAAAGTGCAAAATGCAAGACTGGTTTAACCATTTAACCATTAATATCTCAAGATGTGAGGCCTTTGTCATAGAATAAGTGTTTGGGTGTTAAATACCTCTCCATTTACTTTAGTACTGAAAAAGCACAATTGGATGCATACCAGAAGTAAAACCCAACAGTATTTAAAATTTCTGTACCACTGTGAATGGGCTTTGTTTGCTTTTTAGTGTTTGTTCTTTTTACTTGTTTTTGTCTGTACATCAACGGGTTTTTATTATTTTTTTTTTTTTTACTTTCTCAGGTACCTTTATATTTTACTTATTGTAAATTGTGTTTAAACATTTACATAATTAGTTGAAAAGTCTTGAACTCGTGATCTAGAACTCAAGATACATACGGGGAATCAGAGCACAGCCAGCACAGGAGGAAGGCAAAGACATGACTTAAATACACAGAACAGACAAGACCAAGGTGAGAACAATCAGGACAGACAGGGGCCAGGAAGTAAAACTAGAACTAACACAAATACAGGAACCCTTCAAAATAAAACAGGAAACAGAAACTCAAAACATGACAGAACAAGAATAGAAACAAAGGCAAAGAAACCCAAACAGTGACAAAAACTTGTCTGCAACACGTTACACGTAGACACGGTAGAAGCCTTAGGCATGCTAGCCTATTTACAATACCATTAACTCCTAACATTTTAGTAATACATAAAAAAACACAGTAAGACTACTCGCAATACTTCTAACTCCTAAACTTTACAACTTTTCAAAACAGACTGATAATGCTACAACAAACAATATTGTGACTATGCTAACTCCCAACCTTTACAACTTATAAATATACAAACTGATAAAACAATAAAACAAACATTACTATGTTTACGCTAACTCCTAAACGTGTTAGTGACATGTAAAAAGAACACAGTCCGACAGCGCTACACATTAGAAGCATTATTTTCACAATAACTATAGGCTAACTTTAGCTAAGCTTGTTTGTTACTATTGTGACCTAGCTAACTTGAGTTTGTCAGCAACATGTAAAAAACAACACTTTGACACGGCTACATGTTGCTTCGTTAGCTGACTTTGTTTGTAACTTGTAGAAAGAAAGAAAAAACTGACATTTTGATAGAGCAACTTGCACCTCTCAAAATTGCTTCCACATCAGTAACCACAACCAGACTTAATTCATATAATAATAATTCTCTGTTGATGCTCTGTCTTTTTTTAAATTAAAACTTTAAATGCACTTTGTAGAGCGAAAAATGCTGTACTTATTTAAAATGTATCACCTTAAAACTAAATAACATTTCTTGTGAATTCTGCTGACACCCATTCCCCTACTCTGAAGTTGTTTTTAATTGGTCCTGGATAAAAACTCCCAGCTACGTGTTAAAGGTCTAATTGAGGCACAGTTATATTTCCCCCTCTTCTACAACAGCCAAAAACAACAACCATAACATCTGACCCACTGAAATACTGCTTCAGATTTGGCTGCTCCCCTCTGCCATACTTCGGCTCCACCCTCAGTCATCAAAATATTCTGGCTTGTCAAGATTTTATCGTGCATATCCCAGAATGTCAGAATGCATTTTCACCACGAGACACTTTCATTCTAAGCAGACAGCTGAAATGCAATTAGATTAACATCCCTGGCTAATCACATTACTAAAATATACCAGCATCAGGGTAGCATTAATACTGATGACAATTTGAGATGATCAGCAAACATTTGTTTGTGGAGTTTTGGAATTAATGTGACAAGGGACGGTGCCATTTCTCTGCAGCTAATAATGTTGTGAGATTGCAGAGATGGTAATTATAATTCAATGAAACTGCAAGCAAATTGTGATGCTAATAATGAAAGAAGACACTGGGGTGCGATGCTGCAGGATTGAGCAAGGTGAAAATCCGGAACAGTCATTTGGACATTTATGCAAATACTCCAAGTATAGGAAATCAACCTAAATTCTATGCAGATTGATGAAATGATTTAAAGGTTTTGTCCTAACAGGATTGCCTTAATCCTCGGTGGCATTGACTATACAATACTGGAAACATTTCTCAGAGAGTTTGGTTCATATTGACAGAAGTTGTTACAGATTTGTCGGCTACACATCCATGATTCCAATCTCCCATTCCACCACATCCTATTGGGTTGAGATCTGGTGACTGTGGAGGCCATTTGAGTCCAGTGAACTCATTGTCATGTTCAAGAAACCAGTCTGAGTATGTCCATTCCTTTATGACCACAGTGTATCATCTTCTGATGACTACTTCCAGCTAGATGGCATGGCGCCTCATCTTGCTGGAAGTAGTCATCAGAAGATGATACACTGTGGTCATAAAGGAATGGACATACTCAGGTAGGGTGTGGCGTTGGAACCATGCTCAGGTGGTACTTAGGGGCCCAAAGTGTGACAAATAAATACCCTGCCCCCCACCACCACCCTGAATCATTGATATGATGCAGGGTGGATCCATGGTTTCATGTTGCTGACTCCAAATTCTGACCCTACGATCCCTATCCAAATGTTGCAGCAGAAATGGAGACCTCCATTGTCCAGTTTTGGTGAGTCTGTGTGAATTGTAGATTCAGTTTCCTGTTCTTAGCTGACAGAAGTGACACTGGGTATGGTCTTCTGCTGCTGTAATCCATCTGTCTCAAGGTTGGATGTGTTGTGCATTCAGAGATGCTCTTCTGCAGACCTCGGTTGTAACCAGTGGTTATTTGAGTTACTGTTGGAATCAGTCTGGCCGTTTTCCTCTGACCTCTGGCGTCAACAATGCAATTCAGCACACAGAACTGCCGATCGCTGGATATTTTCTCTTTTTCGGACCATTCTCTGTTAACCCTAGAGATGGTTGTGGGTGAAAATCCCAGTAGATCAGCAGTTCCTGAAATCTTCAGACTGACGCATCTGGCACCGACAACCATGCCACGTTCAAAGTCTCTTAAATCCCCATTCTTCCTCATTTTGATGCTCCGTTTGAACTACAGCAGATCATCTTGGAACCAGAATTACTTAGTTCTCACTGAGGATTTCTGGTTCCAACATGGTGATGTCTGTGTCACATGTATCACAAAAAAATGGTGACTGAGTTGACTTCATTTTGATGCAACTGGAAGTTAGCCATTTTCCATGGGTGACATCGAACTCACTCAATCGGGTTCTCATATACAGCCAATGTTTTTTACAAATGATGTACAAGAAGAAAACCGTTTTGATGCCTAATCTTTGATTGACGTTGTAATCTATCATCCCTTTAATTCAGAAAAAAGAATTATACAGAGAAGGAGATATTTTTGGTCATACATGCATAAATAATGTACACAAATGCTCATCAAGTCTGCATACGTTTTAACCAACATTCACAAGGAGAGTAGGACACGCTTTAGGTTGTGTGAGGCTATAAACCAAAAGCATGCACACCTATTTTTTAACTCGAGGTGATTCATTTGTTTCCACAGAAGATAGTGTGGACTATTTTGGCAGTGAGTGTGTAAACTGTTTTTGTCGTTCTTATTTTCAGGTGTAGGATGAGGGAAATACGTTTTTTTATTTTTAATTTGGTAGGATGTGGACCGACACCTGAGCTCAGCTTTTCTATGAGACCATAGCTTCTATCAGTTTTACCTTGGACAACAAAGCCTCTAGTATCTTCTTAGTCTGACTTTCAGGCAGCAGCTCGGGAGCTGCAGGGTAGAAATGGCACAAAAAAAAAAACTAAAAATCTCTAGGTAATGGCAGGAAATTTACTGTTGATGAGCCTCTAAATTACATCTTCACTTCCTGTTCTTCGAGTTTCTTTTGTTAAAAAACTGCTAAAGTTGGAGTTCTTTTTGTCTTGTTACCCCTTGCTTGAAAAAATGAGTTTACAAATAAATAGATAAAAAAACAGCCTGTCAAAAATAAAATACAGAATCTCCCGAAATTAAAAAAGAAGTGGGCTTTAATTTAAACTCCTGAGCAGATAATTGCACTTCAACTCCCAACCTGTTTGTCAGGCAGTAATTTGGCCACAGCCGATGCCGTTTTCTTACAGCAGTTGTCAACCAAAGTTGAAGGGATTTAGAAAGTTTAAAAAAAAAAACTTAGACTACTAAACACAATCAAAATTTGTGTATAACATTATATATGTATATGTTCTCACATATCATCAATACATTAGCAACGCAAAGAAGGGCATTGGTAGAGATTCCAGAGGAGCCAAATACCAACTCCTGGTTGACAGAACAGTCGCTCAAGACTGAAGGTCAAGACACACAGTGCACAGCCTGGATTGATTACAAAAAAGCCTATGACTTAATGCCACACACGTGGATCACTGAATGTTTGAAGCTGTACAACATCAACAGGACTCTAAGAGCTTTCATAGGAAACTCGATGAAGCTGTGGAAAACCACCCTTGAAGCCAATGGCAAGCCAATTGCACAAGTGTCCATCAAATGTGGGATATACCAAGGTGACGCTGAAAGATCCTGTGAGACTTCCAAATCCAGACTGATAGGACGGTAATGGCGAACCAACCAGACATTGTAGTGGTGGACAAAGAATGGAGGAAAGCCGTTGTGGTGGATGTGGCAGTGCCAAGCGATGGAAACAGCAGGAAGAAGGAAAATGAGAAACTGGAGAAATACCAGGGACTCAGAGAAGAACTGGAGAAAGCATGGAAAGTGAAAGTGACAGTGGTGCCTGTGGTAATTGGAGCACTCGGAGCAGTAACCCCCAAGCTGGAGGAGTGGCTACAACAGATGCCTGGAAAGACCTCAGACCTCTTAGTCCAGATAAACACTGTGTTATTAACAGCTAAGATACCCCTTGTGCTATCTAGTGGGGTCATCTGGACCCCACAAGATAGTACAAGGGATACTGCACAGGACCCTAGAGCTCCCAGGCCTCTGGTAGAGGACCTGAGCTTGGGTGAGAAACCACCTGCGGAAGGGTGAGAGGTTTTTTTTTTTTTTTTTTAATATATACTGAAACAATGAATAATACACATCCAAATAATAATTTAAAGAATGTATTTTCTTTTACATGTCCCTAGCATTTTCTTAATATATAAAACCATATCATGAAAGTTATTAAGGAATTTAAAACTTCTTAAAGATATGTACTATGTAACCAAAAATGAGCCAGTCATCCAGCTAAATGAAGTGTCAATGTCAAAGCACTTCCTTATTTATTGTGCTGTTAATGAGCCCCTTCCAGAACTGCTTCCTTTTTCATCCTTTCCTCACACCTTAATCTGTGCCTCTGCATAATTTAATCCTATTTACCTAAAAAAAATACAGAAAGGAATTAAAGGCGACACAACTGTAAGCTCAGCACATCAGCGCAGTCACCTGCAGCACTCAGATTGCACCAAAACCTCTCACTACAAAGGATCAAATGCATTGTGTGGGACTGAGTCATTGGTTGCCGGAGATCTGAAAGACCCTCCATGCAGTTGCTGCTGCTGTTCAATACAGGACTTCAAAATAAAGCTGCCCCTGCTCCTCCCAGCTTTCACCAAAGGGCTCCACGTATTTCTCCCAGGCGAAGGAAATAATTTAGTTTCAGCAGGATTCAAAGAATGAGCCGTGGTGAAAAGAAATGAAATAAAAACCTGAAGCATGATTGTGAGTAAAGTTAAGAGTGACGACTGAAAATGCAGCAGCTTAAGGGGGATATAACGTCAAATCATCAAAACAGAATCTCTTTGATATAAAACAGTTGACAGACGAAAGGCAAGCCGTGACAGCTTTGGAGAGAAGCACCTGTTGATGTCGATAGCTGCAGGCGAAAGACTTTCAGAGACATTCAGCTCAAAACAAAATCAACCCAAAAGGCTACGAAGCATCACCAGCAAATATAGTCATGCCATGATGCGATTCATTTTTGGGTGCGATTAATTCATTACGACTTGTAATTAATTAATCAATCTAATCTTGACCTTAATCTAACCTAATACTTGCTGTAAAAAGCCTCACTTTTAGGTATGTTCACTTTAATTTATGACATTGTGGTGCAGTGAAAGATCAAAACACAACTAGAGGAGTGAATTTATGACGTTTTTTTGTTTAACATACTTAAAACATTTACTTTTACACCATTAAGGGATATTTTTTTTATCTCGAACAAACAGTTAAGAAGAAGAAAAAAACATCCGGTCCAGAGTGTTCTAATTTAACACTTAACACATCCTTTTCTGAGCAATCCAAAAGGTAATGACCACTGTCTTCTTATTAATGCCATCATACATTGACATACATTATTACACATTTATTCACAGCAGCAGTGGGAAAGATATGAATTTTTTTAGAAGTTTCCTTAACCTGTTCGGTGAATTAGATACATTTCTAGGTTGCGATGCAGCCAAAGAGAGCGAGAGAAGAGAATAAGTAGGAGATGAGACCGGAGGAGGAACTGAACTATTTCGACTTTGGTCTTTGACTTTCTTAGTTGTGACTACACCAAAACAAGTGGGAAGAGGTGAACTTTACCTCTGAAATGATGGTTTGTTTAACTATGATTTTTAGAATATATACCACTCTCCCTCACTGCAGCATGGCGAGGTCGGTACAAACTCTGTGGGCAATGCGTCGCACCGCATATCAAAAGATAACAAGATTAAAGTACTGGTAATTGTTCTATTTTTTTCTATCACAGGTGGCCGCGGTATAAGCGGAATAATCAGAACTGAATGGACTTTGCGGTAATAACCATCCGACCAGATCAAGGCCTTTGCGTCGTCGTTTAATTTCTGATCATGGAAATCTCGTTGATCATTACGCCTTACATAATAGATCATAGTTCTAAATAAAAAACGAGATTAATACGATAGTAAAAAATGTACCTCGATAATTTGTCTATAATTAATTTATTGCATTTAACTGGATAAATTAACCCCCCCCCAAAAAATAAATAAATAAATAAATAAAACAAATAAATGTGAAGTTAAGGTATATTCAAATGAAAGATTATTAATAAAAAATGTCTCCTTCGGGGACCTGTAGAGGTTCAACATGTGGTTATTATCCAACATGCTATCTAAACGTGCAGCGCCTTGATTAAAGCTTTTCAGGCATCAGCCCTTAAAGCTGTGATTCTGAACAGCTTAGCCGCATTGATTGTCTACTCACATTTGCCAAGTTCACCAAGTGTTAATCAGGAACTGATTAGAAGCTGAGGATTGGAAAAGAGCAAGGATTGTAATTGATTTGCCCTGGCTAAGGACCGAGATTAGTCTTTTAAAGGGGAATGCTGAGTGCTTTAATAATTAAAGTATGTTATTACTGTTCCCCAGGACAGGATTAAAAGTCAGAGACAGAGCCCTTAAAGCCCTCAGACTTAGTTGCCTCATTCATTATCTCCCCAAATTTCCTTGTTTTAGGAAAAGTTTACAGAAACATGCAGATATTAGCCGATACGTTTTCAAGTTTAGGAATAATTCCTCAGAAGGATAGCAACTCCCTACACGCCCTATTTAGACTGCAAGGCAACACTTCCAGAGGGTGTGGGCTCTGTTTCCAGCAACGGGAAGGCTAGTCAGGATAAACTCTGTCAATAGTTGAATAGGATGTCCTTGAAAAAGACTGACTTTGGTTTCAGTTTGGTCGATTTTCAGGAATGTAACCCTGAGTCCCTCTGCAGAAGGATGAAATGGAAGTAATAGCGAGAAATCAGCTCTTGGCTATGAGCGTAGGCGCCCATTAGCAAAGGAAGGAGGGGGGGTTGAGGTACATTAAGAGAAGAGAGGGGAAGACATTTCACATTTGAAACTAATGGAACATGATTCTTTTCCTTTAGTAAAACAACATGTTTTTGATGATATTTTATGGTTTGATGCTGCCAACGTCACAGTGGAAGGCAATTCAAAATATAGTATATATGGGGCATTTAAAAGCCTAGATTTGTTTTCCAAAAAATGACCCTATAATCCGGGAGTTATATATAGATTCTGATTGTGCTTAGTGATGTTGAAGGGATTTTGAGAGGTACACAGCGCTCTGTCATAATCCCGGAATTGCGCCAACGCGACAAATGAGTAGCGTGACGTTTTTTATGTGTCACTGACGCTACATACACACTGCGCATGTGACGCATGTTCAAGAATGCATTTAGCTTGTGGTGTTCCCACTGGACAAGAAGGTAGGGAATTCTTCCTCTTCTTCTTTGTCTACTGTTTACTAGAGCACGCTCGCCAACTACAGCTGGAAGGGGTTTGGTGTGAAATATCAAAACGGTGTCAATCTTGTTAATGTCGTCCAGGCTGTTTCTTTCCCAGCTCTATTCTGATATACAAATGACTTGGTGTCATGGAATTCTGGTTGGACACAAACCGCAATTATGAATTTCCCTTCAATGATCAATTTTGGGGCGGCAGTGGCTTAAAGGGTTGAGCAGGTCGTCGAAGGGTCAGTGGTTCAAACCTCGCTCCTCCCAGTCAACCTTTGTTGTGTCCTTGGGCAAGACACTCCGTCCTGCGTGGCTGCACTGGTGTGTGAATGTGCATGAATGTCCCTGTGATGGTCAGAGGGTAGTTTGGAGTTAGCGCAGTCACAGTTATTTTTCACTTTTCGGCACATTTCGCCACACCAAATCCACTGGGTGCCCTTCCTGATACAACCGCGTATTTTCCGGGGACAGGGAGACTCAGATAGGCAGCAGAATGCGCAGGGTTTTCACTCATTGCACGCCCTGGAAGGAAAAAACCTGACTCCCTGTGCGCCTCACAAGGTTGGGAGTTAGCCAAGTCACAGTAACGTTTGTTTGAGTTGTATCAGTCTGTTTTTTTTTACATGTTGCTAAACAAGGGTGGTAGTTAAAGGTATTCTAAACCAGCTAATGTGTAGCGTCTTACAGACAAGCTCAAGAATTTCTATGAACACACTTAATAAAGACTGACTGATGGACCTTTCTCGCTTAATGCGCCTTATAGTTTTGTGTGCCTTATATATGAAAATAGCTTGAAAATAGTTCTGCTTTTTTCACTGAACTGAAATAATATGTTAAATTGTAATGGAAGGTTATCATCATATATACTTTGCTTTTTCTGTTCCTTTATCTCCCTCTTAGTTTGTGACTCTCTAGTTGATGCACCATTAATGGGAAGTCGTTGTTTAGAATAGAATAAATTGAGGCTTTTATCTTCCTATTTCCTCGGATGTCTTTCTTATCTATTTGTCTATCTCTTATTTTTCCTTCAGTCACACATGACCTTTTTTTGGGGGGGACAATTTTAGATCAAAGCAACCATTTTCTGTCCATCATACTGTCTTCAGCATGTCAAATCTGTTGGTGGTTTTACTGCATCTGGCCCCTTGGGGAGTTTGCTGTTACGTATTTTACTCCGTATTTTGCGTTTTGGCTCATCATGTACCGTTTTCCTGTTCACTCCTCCTTTTACGCACTTCTTTAGGCCTTTCTTGGATCTCCACTCTATTTCTCCCTATATACATCTCTGATCTCTCTTCTATCGCTGACATATAAATAATTGATGTCCATCTCTGACTCGCCTCGTGTAGTTAAAGGCCAACTGAAGTCCTGAGGATAATATCAGTATAAGAGTACAGCCGTTGCTGGAGTGCAGTCTTCTTGCTGTTCTTTTGCAAGATTCATTTTTCTAACTGGCCTACTTAGATTTGAAAAGGAGAAGTATTTTTCTTTTTTCTTTTCTACTTTAAAAAACTCATGGCTTTATTGCTTCTACTTAAACGCATCACACTACAGATGGCTTAGATGTTTCCTGCTGTTTGAGGTTTGACTCCAAACTGTAGTTTGTGCGCACAGTCAACATAAAAAAAACATTTTCATTTCATTTATGAATATTTCATCTTCATCTCCTTCAGACTCAAAATTGTAATTGATTCAAGTTAAGACTCTTATTCTACCAATCAGGTTTAATGAGAGGGTTCCATACCTGTAAAATTACATAATAAAAGTTGCAATAAAAAAAGCACCATCAGTTAATTGATACCAAGAGCTGGAGGATAAAAGCTGCATGTAAAATTGAGGCATGGCTTGTCAATAATTTCACTGTAGGAAATGATATTGCTATGAGAATTATAGCTGGGTGAGTTCATCTGATTAAAAAAGACAAACAACTGCAGCTTTTATGCGATCTTTCCCAGAGACACTTGGTGCGACTGTACTGTGTCTGTGCTTAGTCAGATTTAAAAAAAAGTACTTCAATCTGTAAAAGTTCTGGATGAATATTTTTACAACATTTTTTCTAACAGTGTAGATAGGGGGCAAAGTTATGCACTATTGATTTTTTGAAATAGAAGACTACTAAATGACTGCTATCATTGGAGAAAATACATAGGTAACAAATCCTTACTAAACCATTAATGAGTTTTCAATGACTTGTTAATACTAGTTAAAGAGTTTGTTAAGCATGTATATTGGCCCCTATTAGATAGCCAACATATACAAAGGCAGTTATTAATGTTATTATTGAGTTATTATTTACTTTTAACTATATGTTAAGGATTTCTGTTTTCAATTTTCATGAACACGCATTTAGTATATTACTTACCAAAGTCTTATTAGTTATCAGTTATGGTTTATAAAGGTTACTGAGACATTATTTTAAAGTTGTAATTATTTCTCGTTAATTAAATGAGGAACATTTTCAGCTTTACAATAAATAAAACAACATACATAATCCAATACTTAACTAATACGTTAACTGACACTATATAGATTATCTGCTGCTGCGCGGCGTTCACTTGCTGCTCTGTATGCTCACCTCCACTTTAATCTCGCGAAATTACGAGTTTTTTTCTTGTAACTTTACGGTTTAAAATCTTGTAATTTTACTTTTTTTTGGTGGCCCTAAAACTCGTAAAAGTTGTACCGAATAGTTTGAAACTGAATTGGGTTTTTTTCCGCCGATAGTATAAAAAAGTCCTCATTTCCGTTGTGCTGCGGTTATGTCGTTGTGTTGCGGGTAATTTCGTTGTGCTTCGGGTAATGCCGTTGCGTTGTTTCTTTTGTATGTAGTGTGAGCCCTGTAGGCCACCGTAGAACAGCATTATACAACAATATACAAACCCATGGTGTTTGGACACTTTTTGTGAAAAACAAAATGGATAAAATAAGGCCATTGTTCTTATTGATATATTTAATTATTGGCTAGCTATAGAAAAAATCATAAATCTTTACCAAACTGTTAACTGTCATTTAACAATTCATTTGCAATTAATTAACTAGCAGTCTGTCGATAATTGGATAAATCTATGCAGTTATTCCCCATTTCATTCTTCTTCATCTCTTTCATTTTTAATGTCTTAGTGTTTCTTTTTTAAAGGTAGTGTGTGCTTGAATTTTATTTGCATCTACAAGTATTAAACAAATAAAGTTGTACATTGGGTGGTGTTGTTTGTGAAAACTGTGAATTTGTTTTCTTTGGATTGATCACTGAATACTGCACGTTATGGAACAACTTTCGATTTTTGGAATAAAGGCCTTGTCAGTGAAAACCAATTCAATATGAGCGTACATGTGAGACTGTCTGAGACTGAGCTACGGCCCAGGCGACACATTCAAGTGTCAGAGCTGTGGAAAACACAGCAGTTGTGTGCTTGATGTCTATTGGATTCTGTGAACGTTTCTCAGAAAACAAGATGGAAGAACTTCCCATGGATCCATAGGTAAATCAGATCAACACACATCTTATTTAGTTTTTATACAGTTTGTTTCACAAATTTACTAATGTTCACCAACAAGCCGTTGGTGAAATCTAGTGTACACCTGCTGTGCTAGGATTATAGTTTACTGTCAATTCAAATTCTCTCTGATAATATCTGATAATATTATTAAAGCATTCCCAGAGTTCTTTTTTTTAGCCAAAATTAAAAAGCTAGTGTCATTTTCTAGGACATAGATTCTGTAGAGTGGCGGTTTTGAGCCATGATGCTAACTCAAACAAAGAATATGAAGAGATATATGACACAAGATGACATTAAAAACACCATTTTCATCAGAGTGGGTCTTTAAAGTTACATTTTGCACCTTAAAGGGCCTTTATCATGCTATTCTTAACCCTTGTGCGATTTGTGGGGTCTAGATGACCTCACTCCCAACGTTAACGTGCCTCTCTAAGGCACGTTAACGTTGGGAGTTGGGTCATCTGGACCCAATAGACAGTGCGCTGAACCTTTTTTCTTCAATGATTTGTGGTCTTTGTGAACCCCACAAGATAGCACAAGGGATATGGCTTTTTATAATAAACAATATCCATGCATGAAATAATATATTACCGTTGGCAAACAAAAGAACAATTTTTGTATTAAATATTTCTTATTTTCTTGAGCTCTCTTCCAACTAGGAAGTAAGACGACTCGTTCTCTGGCCTCATCCTACAGCCGGTCTCAGCAGCGTTTCTGCGTGTCACAAAAACAACATTCAAACTTTTGCAAAGATGGATGTTCATGTAAAATAAAAGCATTTTTGCAGATCACTGCTAGCTCCAAGGAGAAAGTGGGTGTGTATGTTAGCTTGGGGGCAGGGCCGGCAGCACAGACTCTTCCTGGAAGGGGCGGTTCCTCACTGGTCTACGTCACAATAGCCGCTGTTATATGTGCAAAATATCTTTATCGGATCAATGGTCGGATTAAAAATTTAACTGTGTACATGAGCCCAGAAACACTTTTTCTGATTATAACAAACGTTCACATGCTAACCCTTTCGGTCGGAATAAATCATTGGGGCATGCGCAGTAGTCTTTGAAATACCGGAAGAGGAAATGAGTCCCGCTGTAAACAAACCAAGATGCCACATACATTCATGCTGCAGCTCGGTAATATACGAGACGATCTTCTAAACATGCTTTTATTAATGTTATGAATATTATAAAGTGCCTGTTCTCTTACGATTTTATTTTTAATCCGTGTGGTCAGTCCTTTTTTTTGTGGAAGAAGGGAGGTGGAAGAAGGGTTAAGAGAAGGCCAACACGCGCTAACAACATCAGCCTTGTTTGATGAACAAAAAATCCATGCGGGAAATGCCGCAATCTGCATCTTGGCTGCATGTAAATATGTGGGAATAACATCAGTTTTTATTTTTAGCGGGACACGACTGGAAACACAAATCCACTTGATTGTTTGAACACGGTTTCTAAGAGCGGCAGGACGGAAGCCTAACAAAGCACCCGTAACAAACATGTAACATAGCACCAGCGCCCTGTCCACAAACACAAAAAAGACATTTTGATCCGAACGAGTCTGATCGGGGCAGAGTATTCCGAACGGTGTGTTTACATGACGCATTTTTCTTCCGATCAGGCATTCTTTCTGATTACTTTTGTCCATGTAAATGCAGCTAATGTAAGAACGCGCTAAGAGAGCAGGTTTTTAGAGGAATACTCAGAAATGCGTGAATGGATGAAAATACCGCTTTGGGGTTGTTTTTGTGAGGAATTAACATTATATTACACTCGTAAGCTCAAAATGCTGATTTTGCATGATATAAATGGTAAATGGCGTATACTTATATAGAGCTTTTCTACCTACAAGGCCCAAAGCGCTTTACAGTCACAGACTCATTCACCCAGTCACACACACATTCACACACTGGTTACGGCTCTGCTGCCGAACACTGATGCCAACCTACCACCAAAGGCAAGGTGGGCCCTTTAACAGGCAGTGAGTAGATGTGATTTAATGTTTGATCTTTCCAATTTCCTAAAAAAACAAATGATCTCACGAACAAATAAAAAGAACATAACACATCTGTTTACCGTATCAGGCTTTTTGCGCCACTGATCAGATATGATGCCAAATGATCATCTGGTCAGTTTGACTTTGTTACCTGCGTCTGCTGTTGCCCAGTTATTGTTTGTCCTAATTAGTTAAGTTAAACAAAGTCCTAAAATCTGTTGGAACAGGGGTACAAATCAGAACTTCCTTCAAAACACTAAAATCCACACACTGGACCAAACCCCAAACGAAAGCAATGGAAAATGTATTTCCTCTTCTTCTTCACACTTAGAGTTATTGTTTAACAAGAAAAGATAATATATGCCTTTATTGTCACTGTCCTGTTGGAAAATTAAACAATTAAATATAATGAAAGTAAAATACAAAAAATATCAATATGTACAATATGCGCAGAGAACGACACTTTACCATATTAACAAGACAACCACTACATGTATTAATGTAAAACTTCAAAGTGTTTAACTCTAAAGCTACATTCACGCCGCCCCCACATCATGAGTTTAAAGAAAACTCTAACTAAACGTACTGTTTTTCAAAAAGACATTGAACTGACTAGAACTGTGAAGCGTTCACCGCCAGCTTGTGAAATTCGTGCCGATTTCCTTCCGTCTCCATATGAAAAGTTGGGAATTGATTCATAAAGTGTCTTATTTGTTCTCCAGGGCTTGGCATCCAGCCGCCAGCTGTGTCATCCAGCTTTGTTCAGCAAAATTTCCCGACATTGGTCTTTTGTTGGATTACAGCGCGCTTGCATTATTTGAGTACAGTTTCTTTTACAGTACAAAGCAGGCTGCTGTAGGGACGTCTGTGCTTTGATGCTAGAAAACACTGATGTCATTAACAATTAATGGACTGTAAGCCAAACACACAGCTCTTCTTTCCCCAGAGCTGGAAGCTCAGTTTTCCACCAGCCGCTACTCAACCCCGCCAGAGCAGCAATGACCTTTAATAGATTATAATGCAGCCTTGAGCAAACAGAATGACATTTCCAAATGTTTTTGAGTTATTCTTTATTTTTGTACGTTTTTTTTTTTTGCCTTTCAGTCTACTCTTGCAGTTGTCCCATTCAAACCTGTATTTATTTCCAGCTCTACAAGGTAACACGGTGGCTACAAAAGAGCAGAGATCCTGAAGGAGATTTAATCAAGTTGGATGTCGTTCAATGCCTCAAATGCATTAGTAAACTAGAAGGAAATATAAAACGAGAGCAGAGGATTGGAGTAAAAACTCAAAAATATCATGTTAAAATGTTGTTTTTTGCTAAATGAAGGCTATTCTCTGTAGTGCATTTTGCAAATAAGTATTTAAGGATGCATTGAGTCCTTCAGTTTCTCACCTACCTAAAAAGCTTTTAGGTAGAGATGCTGCAGATCAATGCTATTGATGCTTATAATTGAGAGTAACAGCAGCTTGTAAGGGATTTGGGAGCTTTTGTCTGTTTATAAAACAGCTAAACCTTGATTTTTTTCCTGTTTTGTTTAAATACTTCCATTTTAGGGTGATTGTCAGATTTTTAGGTGAATTTAATCATCCTCACCTGTGATAGCACTCATCTCAAATTTGGTTGTCTTCCAATTCAAAGCTTGCTGAAATAAGGATTATTTTTCCCCATCTTCCCCATCTAAGTTCAGACTACTTACCAGAGATAAAAGCTTTACTGTGGCCCGCAGCAACAAGCCTGCTATAGGACGTTTCCTATAGGCACAACTGAAAGAGAGGAAGCTCCCACGTTAAGGCCGTGCCACACAGCCATGACGTACATTTTGCGAATATTGCACAGTCGAATATCGGTCATCATGCATATGCAATGGAAAAAGTGAGAAACGTTGTGGTCTTTATGTGAAAATTTCCCAGATGTATCTCAAATGAATCATGTTAAAACCACAGAAGAGGTATGAATAAACCGCGCAAAGAAAACGTAAATCAACATAGAACATGAACCGTGCGTTATAATTGCGCGGCATCGATTACATTCTTTGAACATGATATGTGCACCGTATACACGGTATAAAGTTAAACATCGGGGGTACATGCATGAAAAGTCTGTTAAACATGTGTGGAATGATCGTGGAAAGTGTAACCTCTTGCAATCGGACTTGTGAAAGGGCCAATGAGTATATAAGTTCACTGCACCTCCTGCCAGCTGTTGCTGCTGCTGTGGGCACATCAGGATGCCAGAAAGCTTTGATACAACCACCTTTGAAAACCTTAATGCTTCCACTGAGTTTATTTGAACTTGAACCCCAAAAAGACCTGCTCATCAGTCAGGGTTTTTTTTTTTTTTGTATTGTCTTGTTCCATCTTTGATCTTCAATTCGATAGTGAGCTACCAAACTACATGATCCTGAGATCCTAATACTACCACCTTCAATAATGTGTCATCCGCTGCATCAAACCTCTCAACTACATCACCACCAAGAGACTTTTAGATGCAACTCAATAGGACTCAGACATGCAGCCTCGTTTCCTGTTTTGTATTGCTTAAATGTTTTGTTTTGTTAATACAATCAATTCCATCTTACTTTCATTGCTGCCTTGTGTTTTCATTTACACACCTTGGGTTCACTGAGATGACTTATTCTGAGTATGTCAAATAGCACCTAGCCCTATTATTGCGTAAGAGTTACGCATTAATTGCGTATAACAAAAAAAATTAGGGGCAGTGGTTAGCGCTCTTACCCCACAGTAAGAATTCCCCAGTTGGACCTGAAACAGAACATCAATGGGGGACCTCTCTGTGTGGAGTTTGCATGTTCTCCCCGTGCATGCGTGAGTTTTCTCCAAGGTCTCTGGCTTCCTCCCACTGTCCACAAACATGCTTCATAGGCTACTCTGTGTGCATGGGTGTGTTATTGTGGCTCTGTCCAGGGTGGCAGAGGAAGAACGGGAAAGTAAGGGGCATGTAGTATCCGCTCAGCCAATAAGAGCACGTTAGAGGAAGGACAAGGGCGAGTGCAGGCCATACAATGCCACTCACAAATTTACTTACTTTTGTTATCGCGTGAAAACATTTGACCTGGTGATGAATTATGGATGGACTGATGGACTGGATAGCAATCCTCTAAGATTTCTGAGTAAAAATGTTTCCCCCCAGTACTTTCCGTTTGCCTGTTGATAAATATGTCCAAATGTCAAAATACATTGAACTATTACACATAAATAACATCAAGTGTGGTCTTTAATTAAAAGTTTTATTGTTTTGGAAAAAGTCCAAAGCAGCATGGTCCTGTGTAAAAAGGGATTTCTTCTAAGACTTTGATTCATACGCGTTTCTTGTGTTCGTCATTCGTTGATGTGCGCAGATTTCTGTCGAGGGTTTCGGCCAGTGGTTTTTTTTGTAAATTCAGTTTTGAGGTGTCCAAAACATTTGCATGTTTAACGTGTTTATACTCAATTACCATGTAATTCTTAAACAATTGTCCGTGAATCTTGCAAGATGCACATGTCCATGTATGTCTAACAGACTTTTTACGCAGGTACCACCGATCTATCATTTTTATAGTATGTATGCGGTGCATATATCACCTTTGAATTGCGTAATTGATGCACATTTGTAAAAATTTCACATAAAGACCACAACTTTTCTCACTTTTTTTCATATATGATCATGTATGACCACTTTCATACTGTGCAATATGTGCAAAATATACGTGGCTGTATGGCCCTGCTTTTAGCACCAAAACTGCGATCAGGTGTTTGCCTGGTAATGAGTCCTTCACAGCACAGTGGAGGATTTTTTCACACCCCCACACTGCAAAGTCGTTGCTATTTGAAGACAAATGAACAAAAACGGTCCATAAAACATAAATTGCCTTTTTTAATTCATTTAATATATACCACGACATCTCAATCAAATTCCGAACGTTACCTGACAGTTTGACAGATCATTCACTCAGAAAGGATTTGTTCTCCTTAAAAATAAACACCTGTTAAAGTCTGCATTTGTGTTATCTTTGTCTGATAAAGACCTTTGAGCAATGATTTTTTTAACATTAAAAATACAGAAAGAAAGAAAGAAAGAAAGAAAAAAAAGATTATTTTTTAGATTGATTTTCAAAAAACTTTAATAAATCACATTAAAATAAAGACTCAGAGTACATTAAAAGAGAAATAAGGCCTGAAAAGGTACCCCATTGGGGAGCAACAAAAAAAAAACAGTATGTAGCCAGTAATCCATTAGAATTGAAACACTATGTTTTATCCTCCCCGATAGTACACAGATTCTTCCAGAGCCCACATATTTTTGAACTTTTGAAAGTCGTTGATCAACTTAAAATAAGCAAATTCAACATTCACACAATTTTTCAGAAGAGAAAAAAACATAAAAGGAACATCCACACACCCAAAGGAGAGTAACCGACTTTTCCTTGTTAACCAGATAGCAGGTTTGGCTGTTGCAAAAATAAAATTGAGAATGGTGTGTACGTGTTTCCTTCGGACCGTATACTTGAGGCCAAAAACGAACAATGGGAAGGAGGACACCTACCCAAGCCTGAGATACCAGTCTTCCAAGACTGTGAACAAACCCCTTAGCCTGTCACACTCAGTTACCAAATGTGCCAGAGTTTCAGATGTCCCACAAAATTCATATTTGTCTGATTGAGCTGGAACAAAGTGTGCTTTGTATCTGTTTGTAGCTTTGGCTCCATGTACAATTCTCCATTGGAGATCAGCTGCATGTTTTTCAACAGGCAACTTGTACAGGGACCGCCAGTGTCCTTTTGGAGTGTGGCCTGTTCCAAAAACCTTAGTCCACTTGGAGGCATCCATGTCTTTAAACGATTGCAAATGTCGAATTTTCACACACATGGTGTAGAGTGTCTTCTTTAACATGGTCTCAAACTCCCCATCTCCTGCACTACTCCAGCTATGGCTCCTCTGTCCAATCCTCGAAAGAAAGAAAAAAAGAAAGAAAGAAAGAAATCAGAGACCCGAAATGCAAAGGAAATCAGGACTTACATGCCTTTTTCTCACCACTCTGAGCGAGAGAGAGCTGCAGATAATTCCGCATTTGAAACGGTCACGTCTAAATCCACAGAGCGCTCGGGCACCCTGGGCGTGGCATGTGAACAGGGCTCATTCTGATCAATGACTGTGACCTTAGCAGACACACCATCGCAAATCAGAAGCATCCAGAAAAGTCCGCCCTGCACACAGTCGCATTGAAGACACAGGTTGGTCCATTTTGCTGTGACCGCTCAATGTCCATTTCTCTGAAACAGCCTAGCAATCAGGAGGTCCTTCAGGAAAATAAAAATTCTAAGTAAAATACCTGCCACAGTAAAAAAAGAAGAGTTAATGCAACACTTAAAGAGTTGATTTTAACTCGGAGCCAGAGAACATATGGTCCTTATCTACAGTACAGAACGTTAAAGTGACACTGCACATAGTGTTGAATTTTTAGAGTTAACATAACTCTTTTGGGTGTTAATAATTGACAGTATCTGTACAACTTTTACACTAATAAGTGTTGAATAACCCCCGCAGAGACATTTTAACTCCGACCATTAACACCAACACTTGGAAAATGGGGGTGGGGCCTTTCACTTACACAGAGTCCGATCAGTTTGACTCCAAAGATATGACACTGGGGAATCAGGCTGCTGTCACCTGAGGTGGCCCAAAAAAACCGACTTTTTGGGACATAACTAGTTTCCCGAAAGAAAGAAACAAAAGCTGATATTAAACTATTATAGATCACCTGCGGTCCACATAAAGGTCGATTTTGTTTCCCTTCTGCTTTTGTTAATGTTTTGTTGCTATGGTAACTGAAGTGTTAGGGTCACAGAGGGGAACCCATTGTTTATTTGTGGGTGGTTGGCACCATGAGGGAGGACGGCTGTGAGCCCCTTTGACCTGCAGATCTGTGTGTTCTGGATTGCATGAGGCAAAGACGTATCCACCAAAGACGGTACTTGTTCACCACATTGATAGTAACTCCGTTTTTAAATTGTGTGATGTCAGAGGATTTTGCTTTTAAACTATTGTTTTATTTTTGCTTTCACCGTCCCGGTCAGATAAAAATTTATTTTTTGCCTCGATGGGAGGATTTTCTTATTAATTTTGTTTCGTTGTTTTTTTTTTTTTAAGTTAGTCCACCTGCAATCAGCTGGTAAAAAGTGTTTTTTGTGTGTCTGCTGGGAACACAATTATTCATAGCTTTCTGAACCTTTTTTTGTCAACAAAACAAAAAAGGTGCAGAAAACAGAAATGCCAAAGAAGTGATCTAGCAGAAACAGTTCACTTCTGTCAGATGGTGCTGCTATTTTCCTTGAGAATGTATGTGGTTGTTTGTCACCACTTGAATCCAAAATGATTTACTCCCACCCAAAGAAAATGGAACCAAGCTGCTTATCTGATGCAGAGACGTCTCCCATCATTTTTAATGAAAACTCACTCATATGACGAAGTGATGTTTGTTGAATTATTGAATTTTTTGGTTTGTTTTTTTGTTTTCTCAGATTGATCAGCATGCACAGAGGGATCTGAAGAAAGGCCTGCAGCTTTTCGGCACCGAAGGCAACGTGGGTCTGACCAACGCCTGGATGATAGTGCAAACTGATGTAAGGCAATAAAACATGGGTGTTAAAAATGTCATATGGCGCTTGAAAAAACAGAAAAAATACATATGGCTCATTGAGGTACAAGGCCATTTATCAAGACCAGTCAAACAGAATCCCGTCACAAGCAGAGATACATGACATGAGACTACATTATTTATTATAAAAGGCTTAGCTGCGGCCTGGAGCATGTTGTGAGCTGTTACCATAGTGAAATGAGACTTTTTACTTTAGAGATTTTCTTTATTTAGTGTAATTTTCCCAATTTATATCATCTGGCAGACATATTTGGGGTCAAACAAAGCTTATATTGGTTTTAGGTTTATGCCAGTTTAACATGTTTGCCATTTAAGGAAAACAAAAACAAAAAAAAACATAAATACTTGAACACAGGGGTCTCCTACCCATTTGGGCTTGTTTGTTATGGAGCAAAAACCAGATAGAACCGCCAAATTCCATTTTGCCATTTAAAATAGTTCAATTTATTGATGTTTTTGTGTCTATTATGCCATTCACGTTTAAATGTAGCTTTTTAAATTATCAGAATAATTAAAATAAAATAATATGTTACTGTGTATAACAACGTCTTTTTACTTTTGACAGCAGCACCTAGAAGTTCCTTTCAAAATAAAACACAGCATTTGTCAAATAAGATCCTCCTGCTACAGCAAAATGTATTTGAATTAAAAATACCTCTTATAAACACCACAACATTGGTGTAGAATGATTTTTTTTAAGCATTAAAACAAAATGCGAAAAATGCATAAATAAAAACATAATAAACCACACTGAAAGTGAACTAAATTTCTTACCATAATTTTACCCAATAAACTCACAAAATGAATGACAAAATGTATGAACTAAAAACAAATGAACCACCACTTTAAAACGTTCATATATTTAGGTGGTTAGCATTTTCTCTCCAAAGAGTCACAAAGGAGAAAGAAAAGTGGCTCCAGAGCCTCAGGTTGCAGACCCACGCTTTAATTTTTCGTAGTTATGTTAAAATAACAAGTTTAAATAGAGATTCTACATGTTAAAAGAAAAACAAACATAAACTCTGAACAAATTTAGAAAGTTCCTTTTTCCAATTATAAATGATATGCAGTTTACTGCACAAAACTGTAGTTATATTCATATAATTAAAAGCATAGGATGAAAAAAAAATAGTCTTTTGAGATTTTCAAGCAAGAGATTGTCCTTGCACTTTAATACCGACTTCAACTCTTAATAGTCTTATTCATTTTCCACAAATACATAATTCTAATAAATATGTTGAATCTTGATAAATGAATTCTCATCAAGAAAAAGGAAACCTATTAATATTCAACACGACCATGATTTAAAAGGGACGGCTCGGGCTACTTTATGAGGAAAAATGAGCATCAATAAAGAACTATAACACTAAAATTATAGTTAATGTCACAAAGAAAAAATATATTGAATTAGGTTTTAGACGTAATGAGTTTTTGCTTGTTGACCTTTAGTGGCATAAAAATGTGCTCTTTATATATATATATATATATATATATATATATATATATATATATATATATATATATATATATATATATATATAAAAGACTGTTTCCCAATTAGATATCCTAACCTGACAGAGATTAAATAAAATGTTAGGGCCATATCTATTAATATGTACCGCTATACAGTAACTCCAGCCTTGGTGTTCAAGCAGCCAATTTTAGTGTAAAAAATCTATGTAAACATGCAGAAACCCGCGTTTCGGGCCTTTGCGTTCAAAAGTCTCAAGTTAATGTGTAGCTATGCAAGTTTTTACAACTGTACGCACAACACGGGTGGCTACTCTGGACTTGAATTTGGATATGACGATCCAATCATAATTACGTTGTTCATGTTGCAGTGTTGTTCCAAGTCGTTTGCTCGTTTCTCCAAAATATCGACCATGTTGTTTCATTGTTCTTTCTGGACTCAAAGCCTTCCAAACTCCTCTGCTAGCTCTAAAATGGGTGCTAGCTCAGCTTTCATGACTGTAACGCATGCAGTCAGGTCTTTGAGCGCCTTTTTCTATGTCTCTGTTCTCACTCGTTGCTTGGTTTTTCTTCTGGGCCATGGTCAGCTCTCTGTGACTCGCTGTCGTTGACCCAGAACCAGAAGGAAGCTATTGAACATGCATTGCTAGTTAAACCAGTTGAACTTTGACCAATAAGGGACTCAAATTTGGTACCGCGTAAAGAGCGTCCCTTTTATTTCACGGATAAGCCAACTATTTGAAAATTGATCATGGAGGAGAAATTAATAATTGCGCTTCTTCCCAGCTGAAGTTGTATGACATCGAGTCTTTCATATATTGGAATAGAGCTGTGAAATAAAAAGCCTGGAGCAAAAATCACATGATTTGCACCGCTTTTAATATTTTGCGCCAAACTTCTTCCAACTGTATGTGGCGGACATGCGCTGGTAAAGAGAGAAGAAGAAGAAGCCCCTCCCTGTTTGTTCAGTGTGAACACTGTGGGGTAAATATTAAATTCAAGAACCCGGGTTGTTGCGCGTTCTCGAACACATGTCCGATGCCAGGTGTGAACATAACTTGTCCGTCACATAACTAATAAATTGTTTATCTTTAGCCCCAAATGTTGCAAATTTTTGCGCAGACTGAACTTTGGGATTAATGTAGCATAAATGATAGTTGACTTTTTCAACTCTGGTTGATGTTTGGGCTAAAATTGTGTTTGAGTTTTGGTTACATCACAAATCAAACATTAAATACTATTTTTTTTTTTTTACTTTTTTGGGTAAAGTCTTGTTATATGTCATGTTTCCAGTTTAAAAAAGATTTCTCTTCATTTCTGAATCCCAAAAGCTAAACCAAGCACAATTAACTGTGACCTCATGGCAACAATAGTGGTGTTTCCATTGACTGAAATCGTCCAAATTTTTGATCTTAGGATAATAAATTTGCCTAATGGAAACATGACGATTTCGGAAAACAAAATTCATCCAAAAGAAGTTATTGCGCTTGGAGAAGGTGGATTTCTGATTCACATATTTCCCAAATTGAAATAGAAACACTTTTTTCGAATTAAATGGGTCATGTGACCAACAACTGGATGCTATGCGCTTCTTGGTAGGAACTGGCTGCCTTGGGCGCCACAGGAGGCCCCACAGCATTACAAGCTCATCAAAAGTTGAGCGTGTCTTGCGGAATTGTTGGACCCACAGCTCCTCTGCTAAATCACTAACCACGATTTCCCAAAATCCCTTCATCCGTAGCCGCTCCCACGTGTAAGGAACTTGCCACTCCATGGCCTGAATAAGACGCCGACATCTCGTTTGATAGATGATGATGAGCGCTAGTGCCGTGGCAGAAATTTGAATGAATCTGCTGTAAATCAAAGCATTGTTTCGTCAAAGTCTTCTTGAATGACGCATGAGTTGGTTTGTGTTCATTCACATAATTATGATTTGATGGAAAAAGTAAAATCGTAAATTTCTATTTTACTTTGGCATTTCTAGCATTTCAATAAAATTTGAAACACAGCTTGAGTTGTGGGTAAGACTTTGTAGAAGACTTTGAAATGATTGTTTGAGTTTTCAAAATGTGATTACACATTTGGGTTGTCATACCATATTTGTTGAGTTAAATCAGTTTTGAACATGCCAAAAAGAATGACTGGCTCTGAGGTGTAACTGTGTCGCCGAAGGTTGAGCAGCTGTTTAACGGTTAAGCAAGACCTTTAACTCCACATTACATTCAATTGTAGAAAATTTACTTGTGCAACTCTTCAGAGAAAATGTATACATTTTTTACCAACGTACACAGCCAGTGAGTTTTTGAATCTTGTCTCAAAATGTTGTTATTTTAGTTTGTCAAAAAAAAAAAAAACTTTCTAAAAGTTTATGAGACTTTGACAAATTTTTGTCCAAATTGTATCAGGTGCTGGTCAACCCCTCAGTCCCATACCGATCACTAGGAAGTATAAAGTATAAACCAGACATATTAAAGGTTTAAGAAAGGTACTTTCCATTTTTCTCAGTACAAGATAAGTTGCTGATGTGAAGAAACTAATTCTTTATATTAGGCTCCATAATAACTCTTTGTTTATCTAGATTACAGCTCACACCGCAGGGGAGCAACAAGGGAGCTGCTGAGATTTTCTTTTTCTGCAGTCTCAGTCTGTTTCTTGAGTAGATTCATTGCTTAACTTGGATCTCCTTTTTATTTTGGATCAAATGTTTTCTGGCTCTTACAAAAGCTCAGAGAAATAATAAAGGTTATCGAGAACGTAAACCAAAGAGTTTTAGTGAAATGGAGGCCACAGATCACAAGAAATAGATGAGGTTTTTAAAAAGATGAACCACAAACCGATGAACAAGTGTTATGTTTGCAGCATATCATAACAGAAAAAGGTTACTCTAAATAAAGGGTAAAATACTTGAGTTGGTAAAAAAAAAAAAAAGTTATCTTTGTATTTTCAGGATTTAAAATTCAATTACAGAGTTATTTCTTTATCTGCTTTTGCCAGTGAACTCAGAGTTTAATGATTTGAATTCGATTTGAACTTTGAACATTTTGAACTAATTGCAAATATGTCATTTTCTTTCACAAAAAAGTGAAAGAAAAACTGTTTGAAAAGCAGACATTGGGAATTAAAATTGCAAAGGGGGCTGCTGCTGCTGCTGGAAAATCCCTCCGGGAGACATCAAAAGATAGATGGGAGACTTCAGGGCTTTTTGAATCCACTGTTATGGCTTGTAGTTTAGTTCCATTTATTAAAGCTTTGCTCCAGCCTGCCTGCATGCATCTCGTGGCTAGAAGGCGTGCTGTGCTCTGTGAAACGTTTGAGTTTGTGTCAGCTGTGACAAAAAGTAGATATTGATTACATCAACATCTATGGCCTTCCAAATGAATGCATGCACATGACCGCTAAAATACAGTTCTTTCTGCATGCCATTCATTAACTTTGTAGGATTTCTGCAACCACCTTAAAAATGTCCTCAATAGGAAAGTACACTTCATTACCACGGGTATTTTCTCACCTGCCTTGACTCACATATGAACTGAAGTGCCGTCCCATTCCGACATTATATTGGTCCACCTTTTGCAGCTATCAAGGAGAATTCACACCGGACATGATTACCGTGTCGAGTGTTGGGAGAAAGCAGTGGATAACTGAATCCAAGTGCGGACACAAACTGGTAGAAGTTATTTATTTTGACTTGGCAGGTAGACTGGTAGGCAGGCAGGCAAACTGGTAAGCAGGCAAGCAGGCAGACTGGAAAGAGATGCAAAAGGTATTTCAGTTGTTCTTGGGTGTAAAGGATTGTTCAGAAGCCAAGGACTTGTTACCACAGGGTGAACAATAATCTGGCGCTGCCTGGAGTCTGTGATGGCCAGTAGGTGTGGAGGTGCTGATTGTGGAGATGAGCAGAAGGTGTTGTGTCCCAGCAGGAGGCATGCTCAACAGAACCACAACAGTACCCCCCCCAACGGGAGCCACCAGGCGACAGAAAACGGTCCGGACAACGACGGCGAAGATCCCGCATCAGGGAGGCATCCAAGATAAAGGTTAGAGGAACCCAGGCACGCTCCTCCGGGCCATACCCCACCCAACTAGGTACTGGAACTCCAGACCACGTCTACGAACATCCAGAAGACGTCAGACAGAGTAGGCGGGCCGGCCACCCACCAACCGGGCGGGAGGAGGGGGCTTGGAAGGAGGGACCAAGGCACTGGAACAGACTGGCTTGAGGTAGGAGACATGGAAAACGGGATGAACCTTCATGGAGGCAGGGACCCAGAGCTTGACCGCAGACAGGCCGTTTTCCGTCGCCTGGATGAGCCAATCTCATCAGGCCAATCTCCAATCCAATCTCCGAACCCGCGGATGTGCAGCTGGACAGATGGCACAGCAACCTCCTCCTCCTGGGCTGGAAACAGGGGTGGCTGAAACCCCAGAGAGCATTTAAATGGTGACAGACAGCAGAGCAGGTGAGGAAATTAGGCATACTCAACCCAGTCCAAGTAATCACTTCAGGGGGAGGGGTTTGCCTCAGTCACACAGGGCTGTCTCCAGATCCTGGCTGGCGCGTCCGGCCTGTCCGTTGGTCTGAGGGGTGGAAACCTGCGGACAGACTAACGGCAGCACCAATGGAACGACAAAAACCTTCCAAACTTGGGAAGAGAATTGAGGGTCTCTATCCAACACAATTTTAGCAGGAAGCCAGTGAAGGCGGAAAACGTGACGGACAAGGAGGTTGGCAGTGGCAATAGCAGAGGGTAGTTTGGGAAGGGCCACATAATGGACAGCTTTGGAAAAACGATCCACAATAGTAAGTATGGTGGTGTTACCTCGAGACGAGGGCAAACCGTTAACAAAATCCAAAGCGATATGAGACCAAGGCAGGTGGCCAGGAACGGATAGAGGACGAATGAGACCAGCAGGGGGTTGATGTGAGGCCTAATTACGAGCACATGTTGGGCAGCCAGTAACATACTGCCATAAGTCCTTCTCCAAGGTTGGCCACCAGAATCTGCGTCTCAGCAGGGAGCTGGTTCGGGCCCCACCAGGATGACATGTACGGCGAGAGGTGTGTCCCCACTGGATGACCTGTGAGCGGACAGAGTCTGGCGCAAAAAGGTGATTAGCAGGGCCTGTACCTGGATCTGGTTGTTGTTGCTGGGCCCCCAAAACCTTGCCCTCTATCTCTCAGGAGACAGCAGCAAGGGTGCACGATGAAGGAAGGATGGGTTACGGCAATGTTGGTGTATGTAGGGTAAACTGGCGAGACCAGTGTCTCCAATGTTCCAGAGCTAGCTTAACAGCCAACAACTCCCGATCTTCCACATGGTAATTTCTCTCAGCTGGGGTCAGGTGCCGGGAGAAAAACGCACAGGGATGCAATTTTTGTGTGTCCATTGATTGTTTTGACAGAATGGTTCCTACCCCAGTGTCAGATGCGTCTACCTCCAGGATGAATTAGAGGTTAGGATCAGGATGGCGAAGAACAGGGGCTGATGAGAATCTCTTTCAGCGTGGAGAAGGCCTTAGCTGCCTCCCCCGACCAGTGGAAAGAGACAGACGGAGAAGTTAATCTTATTAGGGGAGCAGCTATCTGACTGTAATTTCGGATGAACCTGCGGTAGAAATTGGTGAACCCCAGAAAATGTTGTAGTTGTTTACAGTGATGGGGGTAGGCCAGTCTGCTACAGCTCGTATCTTTTCAGGGTCAGCTTTGACCTGCTTGTTCTTAAAGATGTAGCAGAGGAAGGATATGGAGGTGGTGTGGAACTGGCACTTCTCAGCTTTCACGAATAACCGGTTTTCCAATAGTTTCCGTAACACTTGTCGTACCTGTTGGATGTGCTCAGTGACTGAGGGGGAGAAGATGAGGATGTTATCTAGATAGACAAACACAAACCGGTTCAAGAAATCTCTTAGGACATCGTTTACAAGTGCTTGGAAAACTGCGGGGGCATTACAAAGACCAAAAGGCATAACCGGGTATTCGAAGTGGCCTAGTGGAGTGTTGAAGGCAGTCTTCCATTCATCTCCCTCCTTCATCCTCACCAGATGGTAGGCATTTCGAAGGTCTAGTTTGGAGAAGATTGTGCCATCCTGGAGAGATTTAAAAGCTGAATCAATGAGTGGCAGGGGATTTTTGTTCTTCACAGTGATGTTGTTCAATCCCCAGAAATCAATGCAGGGACGGAGAGTACCCTCTTTCTTCGTGACAAAGAAAAACCCAGCTGCCACTGGAGCCGCTACTCTACAAAAATGGCAAACGCACAATATAGTGCTCTATGTAGTGAGTAGTGGAGGAATTTGAATGCAACCAATTTTAGCTTGACTCCCAAAATGGCGTGATGTCATAGAATGTATATTTCTCTCCTTGTTTGCTCTTTACTGCTCCTGCCTGCCTTTGAGCAGCTTTTAAGAGATCCAAGCCCATTAAATGCGGTCCCCTTCCTTCCGAGTCTCTCTCATATCTGCTGAATCGCAGAATTGATTATGTGGTAGATGTCCCAGGAGCAAAGTTCACCTTGAATAAAATTTGCGGAAACTTATGAAACTCAGAACAAATGTACAGAGAGTGAAAGACGATTCAAGCACTTAATAAGAAGCAATCCTGAAGACACTGCATGAATGCAGCAGTAAAATCTCCCGCAAACCACACGAAACTGACATCTCTTCAAGATGCTTATATTTGCATAATTTATATGAACATGATTTTGAGCTCCTCAGTTAAGTGCCTTTTTCGGGAGTTTAGATTCAGCTGTACTTGGTGATAAATCAAAGTGTAGCATCAGAGGGTGAGCTTTAAATTCAGTCAGTTAAATGGAAGTCAGTTCCCTACTCTGCATGCTGTGCATGTAAACAGCTAGGCTGCATCAGTCCTGTGTGAAAATAATGTCAAAGAGATGAACAAAACAACCAAGGCACTGATTCTTTTTATGTGCACTGATGGAAGGAATTTCAGGCAAAGTCATGATCCCTGATCAAAAATCGATAGCAGTCACAGATCAAGCCGATAGAACATAGTCAGATGGGCTGTAAACATAGGACCTCTGAAATCAAACACTCAGAGGCATCAACAAATCCATACCAAGTAGATGAGATATTTTTGGCTGGTATGTATGTGGATTTTTTTTAAACCTATTTTCTAGCAGTGAAAAATTTAAATTGGAGTGATTCAAAGATGCAAATTTGTTTTCACAAAACGTCTTCCGAAACAATCTCAATGTGCAGATAAGTGATTTGTTTTTTTCTGTCTAAAAATCCGTCTTCAAACTTTGTTTTGTGCAGTTTCGTTGCTGTGGAGTGACCAACCACACAGACTGGTTCGAGGTCTACAATGCCTCACGCGTGCCAGACTCCTGCTGTCTGGAGTACAGCGACAACTGTGGATTGGACAATCCGGGGACGTGGTGGACTGCGGTAAGTTTCTACATTTGAAAAGAAAGGTCCCCAAAACGGCAGGAATATTCGCAGACATTTTTACATAAAGTGTTGCTTTTTGTATTTTATTTTTTTCATTTAGACAGTTTGATCTGATTCTGATAGGAAAAAAGCCCTGGATAACCATATAAAAGAGACTCCAGGGGATTGGTTAACCCATTATCACCAGAACTTTACATGTTACCACAACACCTGTTAACGCAATCAACTAAATTCCATGGGATTCGGAAGTGGAGAAAAGCAGCCTTGAGCTAATATGAGAGACTTTAGTGAAGTAATTATGCAGTTGATGTAAATCAGCGCAATCTGTCACAGTAAAAAGCATAATGCAACACTCTTCGTTAGCAATGTGTATATACGATCTGAAAAGCCGCTTTTCTCGATATAAGAATCAGCAGATTCACATTGATCTTGTATACGGTCAAAGAGTTACAGGTTATTCAAAGTCACAAATGTTAAAATTGACAAGATGCACGATCTTGTTTGAGCATTTATGTGAAAGTGTGAAACTCATGGGAAGGAAGGTAAAAAGAAAAAAGGAAATACAGAACGATTCCCAGTCGACCGCAAATCCATTCTTATCCAATGATCCGTTCCGTCTGTTTGTGAATGCAACATCTCTACTTTGTTTTTGATGTTAATAGTATACTTTTGTGTGTAAGTAGTACGTCATTTTATTTTCGTGTGCGCGAAGAATGTGCGAGCACTCCGCGATGGCGCAAGCCTCAGGCTACCGGGCAACTCGTGGCCGGTGGCACTTGATATGGATGGCCGCCGACTGGCGATCCGGCTATGACCGACCAGCTGTCGCCCGATTTTGTACTAATCGCCTGACTGATTAATTCTGATATAATCCATTCTGATATATATATTTATGTAACTGACTAATTCTCCTGGTGGCAGTTGTATTTTAGCTTAACCCTTGTGCTATCTTGTGGAGTCCAGATGACCCCACCCTTACATTGACATGTTATCCCTACCATGACAAAGGTGGATAAAGGTGAAGAGGATTTAATGTAATCCATGGACATCAGCGAAGATCACAAATCACTGAAGAAAAAAAGTTCAGCGCACTGTCTTGTGGGGTCTAGATGACCCAACTCCCAATGTTACAGTGCCTTGGATACCACAAGGGTTAAGTCAAAGAGGGTGTATTAATCAGATGTCATTAAAGGGTTAAACAAGTTTTGTTCCCAAGACAGAGACAATGTCAGTGGTCGTAGTACATTGCATACAAACCTTTCCTAATTTTTTTCTTAGGTGATCAATTAAATGTATTTTTTTAACAGTAAGTCGACTCAGATTAGTTTTGCTTCATTTGCAATTTACACCAGATATGTTAAGGAAGGTCATCAGCTCCAAGCACAGTCCATTCAGTAAAACTCCAAGGTTACGAGTTACATTTTATTTTAAAAGTTAAGCAGGTTCCCTGTGGTCTTTAAGTTTCTCTTTTCCTCAGACTTTGCGTTGCTTTTGCGTAAATTTCAGGGATTCTGCCTCAACAAAGTGTCAAAATAGTGGTGTCAAGCCTTGGTGGTCCCTGTCAAGTGTGAACAATTGTATAAAGGACGTGTTTTTTGAATACCACCCCTAGAGAAAACTATATACGTCGTCTTCTTCAGGGTTTAGAAGTGTTTTCAAATCAAAACCTTTTGATCCCAGTATTTTAGTCAAATGTGTAAAAAAAAACAAATGTCTAGAAAGCTTAACGTTGTCCCTCTTTGATGAATCGTATTATCTTCAGACATTTTTTATTTCCAAGGATGATGACCAAAGGGGTTCACCTTATCCACACAGCCTCAAAAGAGCTCTCCTACATGCTTTGATCGTGTGATTTAATGAAATGGAGAGGATGAAAAGAGAGGGGTTCGTTGAAGTCAAAACAAACAATGCAGTAGTTTGGTGGCCCCGGCACTTCTTTGTTCTGTTTTTACGATAATGCAGAGCAATGCAGAACAAACTGCACGATGACTGCTGAAAAGTAGAAAAAGTAGAAAGATGTTCTTGGAAGCAAGGGAGCCTAAAACAATCCTATAATCCACCAGACGAAAGTAGTCAATAAGTGAAAAACAGACCACAGTGTCAGCATTCAAAAGTGATCCAGGCGGGGTCCCAATCCACATGCCATTCATCTGTGTGGGAATTTGAGACTGAGCTGATGAAAAGCCATCCAACCTCACAGATCTGAAATAGGACAGTAGAGAATTGATGTTTCCTGTGGTAGCAAACAAATAAGCTGCGGAGAACACTTTTCTACACCATTTTTAGCCATAATTTTTTCCCCACTATAGGCTGCACCAGCAAGTAAATGGTCTATTTCTTTTTCAACTTCCGTCATATGTAAGCTGCTCAAAACTATAGGGCGCATTAAGCGAGTCTGTCAGTCAGTCCCGCTTTATTAACTGCGTTCACAGTAACTCTAGGACTTGGCTGTAACACGCTACACGTTAGCCACGTTTGCGTATTCATAATAGCCTACCTGTAACTCCCAACTGTTAGCGCTAGGCCTGCACAATATACCGCAAATTTATCGTTATCGCAATATCCATCTCTGCAATATGCAAATCGCAAAAGACGGCGAATATCGCAATAAATCGCAAACCCAAAATGTGTTAAAACAATCTTCTAGCAGCTTGAAGCATTTAACGAATCAAATAAATCCCTTTATGCTTTGACCAATCAGATGGACGCCTTCCCATTGTTGACCAATCAGATGGAGGCCTATTATGTTAACCCTGGTCATGAAGAGCCTCAACCCTGCCTGTTTTCCAGCTCTTCTTAACTAGCTTGCTGTTGATTGGCTGACTCAAGTGATTTCACATCCTGATTGACTGAACACACCTGATTTTGGTTATCATTATCGAGCAGTCTAGGGAGAATTGGAAAACAGACAGGGTTGAGGCTCTTGAGGACCAGGGTTAGCCACCCTGACGTTTGTCCCCCATGTCGATGAGGGTCATTTGGAGTATAATTTTTAAACTGTTGCAATGAAATGGGAATGATGTTTTTGTTTATTTTTCTATTTGTTTATTTACTGCAAATTTATCGTTATCGCAATATTGATCACTAATATCGCATATCGCAAGTTTTCCTCATATTGTGCAGCCCTAGTTAGCGCTAAAACAAATGTTACTGTGAAAACGCTAACTCCCAACCTTGTTAGTAACATGAAAAGTTTGACTCAGCTACACGTTAGCTGTGTTAGGATCTTAACAGTAACACCCAAATTTGATTGCTACAAGGCGCTCCAGGTTGTAAAGTGCAGTTGTTGGTTTTTTTTTAATTAAGGCTTTTAAGTGCGCCTAATAGGGCGGGAAAATATGGTAGTTTAGGTCACATGTTTATGTTCAGAAGCTTTAGTTCAGAACAGGAAAGTCCACTTGACGGCAGTCTGAATACAGACCGGATTGGGTCTGGACCAAACAGTTTCCCCATATGAATACCTGAATCACCCTTAGTTTTATTTTAGATCATCTTTGAACCTAGGGAGAAATTAGCTGAATTTCCAATGCTGAAACTCATCAAATTAGCAGTATTGGGTTCATATTTGGTTTTCCATAAGGACACACATGCTGCTCCACCACGAGTGTCTTTAAAACTACAATTAGAGCAAACTATTTAAATTTTTCAGCACACAGAGATAGACTTCTGCTTTAAAATTGCACTTTAATAGCAGGAAAGTAAGCACACATACACATACACACACACACACACACAATGTGGGCTACAGAGATTTAGAGGTCTTTGGCCGGTGGTGCATTTCTGTAAGTCTTCACGGGAGTCTTAGGGAGCTGCAGAGCTGTTGAATACTGAGCAGGTTGAACTAATAAAACACGGATGCTTTGCTGCAGGAAGACCTGATTTCAACAAAAGCTCTCAGTTTTCCAGGAGTGATGCAGAGAAAGTGGTAGATCTGTTTAAGCAGATTGCATGTCAATAAATGAGCTCATCTATTGGCACTGAAGCAAAGGCTGAACAGAGTGTGTATTCATCAGTCCGCAGAGACCATTATACCCTGTCATTTTTGCAGATTTGCCATATTGAATATGTAACACTGGGTAGTTTTATTGAAATTGGCAGGATATTATGCTAATGGACTAATTTGCGCATGATTTAGTAAGAATAGACGTTTTTTTTATTAGTGAGGCAATTGAGCACATTGAGACGGAGTGTGGGAAAACTGGTATTAATTGCACATTAACTTAAAACTAAAATTATTCCACCTACCTGTGACCTGTCCGTCACACCAGCAAAGAGCGCTGCCAAGTGGGAAAGAAATCTGTTTTTGCCCCCTGTTTTAAATAAAAAATGTGTTTTCCCACATGAGAGCAGCCATCTGTTCCCACTGTGCACTTTTACTTTCATATTTTTGTTTCACTTTTGTACCAGAGGAGAACATGTTTTCATCTTTAAGAACTACAGAGTCACCTTCAATGTGCCTTTTTCTCCACAAAGTCTGAGAAAGCAGCTTTTAGGGCATTTTGATGTCTGACGTCTAATCCATTGAACAGAATCAGTCCTGTACAATGATCTCCCCTTGGCAGCTGATACATCAAACTGAGCTTTAGCCGAGCTTTTATGTCAACCTTTGACACCATAAAGCCGGGGCTTCCAATCATTTTGGGAACCTTAAAAAGAATTGTTTCTCATACAGACTTGGCAAGGGGAGAGCTGGAAAGTTTAAAAACTGCATTTTGGATTTATCTAACCAACAAATGGCATGGGGAAAAAAAGATATATAATGTATTATGAAGGCTTGTATATTTGTTTTTACCTTAAAAAAATTACATTACAGTATAGCATTGGATGAAATACATTTTAAACAATGGAATAAGAGATTTTAAAGAGCTAAGAGGGTTAAAAGTGTTACCGTATTATCCACTTTAAAAAATGCATTAAAAAGCCTCAATAAAAAAAAAAAAAAGCAGTGAGCCTAATTATCCAGGATACCTTATATATGGATTAAGTCTTGTTGTTTTTACTGATGTCCAGCGATTTGAAATGTACAAAGCGCTTAATATGTCAGTTCTTTTTTTTTTACAAGTTGCAGACAATGTTGGGTGTTATTAGTGAGTATGTTAACGTAGCTAAAATGCAGCAGTCTGGATTGTGGGTATGTACGAATTTCCACCCTAACCCCTACATTCATACATCGCCATTTTGTAGTGGGGTCTGAATCTACAATTCCATAATCGAGTGCCCTGGAAATTTCCCAGAAGTCTCTGCGAAAAACCAGTGTTTATCGTTGCTCACTAGATCGGCGAATATGGACCACAATGCATTGCGTTGGCACATTTATGAGTCCAACATCTTCTGAAGATAAAAACATTGATGGTTTATCAAAAATATATTTGAATGAATTTTTTTGATAAACCATCAATGTTTTTATCTTCAGAAGATGTTGGACTCATAAATAATCGTCGCAAAATGCTCATATTAATTCGATTTTAACTTCATGAAATCTATGACGTCAGACAGTTTTTTATTTTATTTGTGTTACTAACAAGGTTAGGAGTTTTAGGTATCATAAAAACGCTAATGTGTACTCTGCTAAAATGTGGGGGTTTCAAACTGTGTTTTCTTTTTTGTTTTTACATATTACTAACAAATTTGGTAGTAAGCGTAGTTTTTTTAATGGTACTAGCCTGTTTTTTTTACGTGTTGCTAACATGTTTGGAAGTTAGCGTGGTTACCATAAGCCTGCTTTAGTACTATCAGTTTGTTATTTTTCATTTTACAAACAAGGTTGGGAGTTACAGGTACGCTATTCTGAATACGATAACGTGGCTAATTCTTCTGTCATGGCTACTCTAACCTGGCTAACCTGTGGCGTGTTACAAACAAGTTCTAGAATGACTATGAATGCAGTTATTAAAGTCTGACTGACTGACATATTTATCTCTTTAGTCTTGCTCAATACGCCTTACAATTCAGTGTGCCTTATATTATATGGCATACGTTTGAAAATAGACCATTTACATTTCATATAATCCTATAGTGCAGAAAATATGGGAATCTGTGTACGTGGACGATATGATGCACCGTATCTGGCACTGTTTCCATAGAGAGATTGATCGTATTTGCAAACAAACACAATCTGTGGCGGGGTTCAGACACGGTGAGTGGATATTTATGAAGGATTGGGCGGATGGACAGAAAAACCTGCAGAGCAACCTGTGACTGACTCAGAGACACTTAAGACAAACATTGGAAATGACAGCCACTGACAATCACATGTGATTAACAGAATGAATGACAGCATTCTGCTGTTGCTGAGAGTCCTGTCTGCTGCCAGGTTAGATGAACAGGAATAAGTCTCCTTCACTCTGCAGCTACAGCTCTGACTGGAGCTGAAGTAGCAGCTCGGGGCTCCTCCACTCTCGAACAGGAGCCAAGAGAGGAGAGAAAACGTCTGATTGATGTTGTGTTGGCTTAACTCCTTCTCTCCTTCTCAGTGGGGACCAAAAGACAGTCTGAGCAGCTTGTTCTCTTTTCTTGATCTTCTCTGCGTCTTCTTTTCTATTTTACTGAACTAGGTCAGGTTACTGGTAAGTTAAATCATTTTCTTTTTTTTTTTTAACTTGTCCTGTCCAACAGCTAGGCAGACAGATGAGAGCTGAGGGCCTCTTGTGTTGGACATATTTTATTTTAACAAGAGGGGTTATTAATCTTCAGACAAACCAAAGGTATGTCTCAATAAACCCCTTTTGTAATTGAGGCCAAACTTTATTAATTTCAATCATGTCTGAAAATCTTTGGTGTTGGACCGGACGGAAAAGGAAAGAGGGGAAGAAGAGAGAGGGACGTTAGAGAGGGGGGGGTAGGGGGTGATAATAGGAGGGGAAGGGGGATAAGACCATGAAGCAGCATACAGCAACAAGTTTACTGGTTGTTAATCATTATGGTAAGGTTCAAATGCAGTACAAAAAGGGCGGGGCCCGTCCACACACACACTCAAATGTATTAAACACACCTGCTAGCTGCAAAAATGTCCACCTGTCGACATGTACACAAAACAGATAGTGTTCACACACGCATACTTATGCCTTATAACCAACTAGTGTGAAAAATTTCAGTCAGTCAGTCATGCAAACTGTTAGTGCAAAGGTGAGCTAACACCAGTGCTCAAGTTAAATCATTTTTGTCTCATGTATCTCTGTATCCCTCACGACGGAGGGATACAGAGCCCTCCGTCGTGAGATTTTCCCCTTTAAAAAAACTTTTGCGGACGACCCTATCCATCTAAATGCCCCAGCAATGGGAGGTATAGGGCAAGTTGGAGGGGTAAGGGTAGAATTCAGATTTGTCCTAATACTTCATCGTGGATATGCTATATCCTTTATTTTGCTGGTTTTATTGTACAGAGTAGACAGGATGCCGCTTCCTGTATTTCTATTTTTTCAATTTGCACCTAAGGTGGAAGTATAATGAGGAAACCTTGGATTCAGGGTATTTGTGAACATTTTCAAGAGAAATCTGACCTCCAAAACAGATGAGAAATAGAAAACTTGGTAACGTTTCACACCACATAATGAAGTGAGCTTCATCAAAGAAAACAAAGCCCATTTAGTTATTGGAGAATTATAAATAAATTTATTTCATCGTGGCAATACAAGCAAATCTGACAGGGTTTGACTCTCTACTTGAATTTAATCAACAGCAAACATTTACCACATGCTGATGAACATTAGAGCAATCAAAAGTTGATCATTTTGATTTGAACAATCTCGAGATGAAAAATGAAAGGTGTTTTGTAAGTTTTGCAGAGCTACTTTTTCATTTGACTCATACAATATTTGACTTATTTCCGAAAATAACACTTTTAAAGAAATATTTTTTCTTTTTACGGCTTTAATTTTACATATCGGTTTCCCAGAAAGGCTGTAACTTTGAATCTATTAGAATAACATTTCAGACTCTTGTGGGAGCTAAAGTTGCATTTCCCTGATTGATTCTAACTTTGTTTTCTTATAACTTTGCATTTGTTGAGGTGAAGTCTTAGGACTTTGAAAGTCTGCACACACCAGACAATCTGCAGAAGGATGAGAACTTGCAGCATCTGACATCTGCATGCTGAAAACATAAAATACTTACAGTACAGACAAAAAGTTTGGACACACATTCTCATTCAAAGAGTTTTCTTTATTTTCATGACTATGAAAATTGTAGATTCACACTGAAGGCATCAAAACTTTGAATTAACACATGTGGAATTATATACATAACAAAAAAAGTGTGAAACCACTGAAAATGCCATATTGTAGGTTCTTCACAGTAGTTTCCTCTTGGTCCTAAATTGGGATGATACATGAAAATAACAAAGGAGAAAAAAGACAGAACATTAACTATAAGCAAAAAGGTGTAGATTGAATTTTTTTTTTCTAATTTCTCCCATGGTGGTGAATGTGCGCTCAAAGATTTGATGATGTCCTTCTCATTCAGCCAGTTCACTGATGCTGCAAAAACTTTACCAAATACTTTCATTTTCTCAAGTAGGAAACATCTTTCTCTAAAAAAAATTTACATCCTACAGTAAGGACAGAAGAAAGATATAAAGAGAAAAACAAAAGTTTTCCTGATCCAATCAATAAGGAAAAAACTTTTTGTAAAAACAAAAAAAGTGAATTGCGAACTGACAACCGAAAGAAGGGAAAAAAAATCATCTTTGATTAGAAATCGCATATATGAAGATGTCACCCTCATTAGGCAGATATAAACATGAATTCGGGTTAAATTAGACAAAGGTTATGATCATAATGATAGATTAATTTGATTTGACAGCAGGAGCAACACAACAAAACTCCTTCTCTGACATTGATGATCACCATTAAGGATAAAAACATGAGACACTGGTGAGACATTTGGAGTCCAGCCATGCAAACGCTTTCAAGCAACATCACCATGAACAATAATGACAGTCATTTCTGTGCAGCATCTGATGATATTTGAAATGAACCATTTTGGAAAAGTGAAGTGTGGCTGTAGATACGACCCACTGCAGCAGATAAAATATCTCACGTCTCTCCGAAAAGAAATGTCACCCTACTTTGACCTTTTAGATCAGTTTGCAAAAAGTGATTCCAGGCACTTAATTCCACATAGAATGATGTTATTTTTTCAATTTTTTTGGTAAAAGTCTGATTAAATGTTCTTGTGTTTTTTTTAAATTCATATAAAGCAGATCATGGATTCAATATGAGTTTTCATTCAAGAGCTTTGGAAATCATTTCCATTTGTCATTCAGCACTCTGTGGATCTGTCCTCAATTTCAGAAACGAGATGCGTAACCTTTTAAAAAATGCCTGTCGTTCACTTCTCCTAAACACAAACGGCCCACACCTCTGGAAGGCTTTTCAGATGACGTGTGCTTACTTCCTGCAGTCCGCATCTCATTGGCTGTCATGCAGAGCTCTGAATTGCGGTGGTGTGAATGACATTTTGACAGAAAACAAACATGGCTTGTTTTGTATTTTGATTGCTCGCCTGCCGATTAAGAAGTCAGACGCCGCACTTCATGCTGAAGCACACAACCTTTCTCTTCTAACATATCAATGCTGTACTCACATCTGCCCATCTCATGCATCGCATATTCTGTTTCCTAGAAATTCATTTTTCCGCGATGCCCATACCGTGCCAGTGACAGCTTATCCAGCCTCCCAGTTTGAAATAAAATCAGGTGATACTCTTTTGGGATCTCTCTATTAGGTTTCATGTTTCAGAAGAAGTCACTGATCCCATTCAAGGCTACTATGTTAATGTCGTCGAAGCGCCCTTAGGGTTAATAGTTTTCTCTTCGCACAAACCAACACAAGCTTCATCTTTTGGTTTAGCTCTGAATTAAAACAAGCCGATTGTTGCAGAACTCAGAGAAGCTATTGCAAAAATTTTCTTTAGCTTTTTCTTCAAAATGATCTTTTTTTCTTTCCTTTTACTGACCGACTAATGAAATATGTGTGACCATATCTTTTGGGGATTTGTGCAGATAAAAAAGGGATCAGTGAAAACTAAAGACTCCAGGAACTTAATTTTAACACAAACTGAAAATAAATAAAATAACTTCAACAAAGATGAAGACTCAATAACCTCTTCATTGGAAATTGCTCCAGTGTCAATAAATGCTGCCTTTAGGAATTAACAGTGCTGTTAGTTAAGGTTGAAGCTACGTTCACACGGTGCGTTCAATGCCCACTTCCAATGAAAATTCGATATAAATGCACGATTCAGGCTTCTGCGTTCAAAACTCTTGCGTTCACGTGTTCATTTTCACAATAATTTTTGGGCTCTGTACAAAACATCAGGGACTCACCCATCAGGGATCTCATGCAAATCAACTTTATGAGCTTTTAAGTGTATTATAATTGTAATTTCTTACAAAAAACAACTCTAAAGTGGTATTTTGATACATTCAAACATGTCCGAGAATTCTTCTAACAACCTATGTTCTGAACACCAGCCAATCCACGTCACATTGTGACGTAGACCAGTGAGAAAACTCCCCTACCAGGAAGAGTCTGCACTGCCAGCTCCGCCCCCAGGCTATCACCCACTTTCTCCGAGCTAGCGATGACCGGCAAAACGCTTTTATTTTTTAAGCACAATATGTACATCCATCTTTGCAAAAGTTCAGATGTTGTTTGTTTTTGTAAGCGAAACACAGACACGCTGCCGAGACTGGCTCTAGGTTGATGTCATGAAATGGGCGGCGCCCACACATAGGGAAAGGCGGAGTCTCAGAGATCGAGTCGTCTAACTTCAGGGTAGAAAAAATGAGCAGTGGATGACTGACATTTCATAAAAAAAATCATTCTTTAGTTTGCGAAAGGTAATCAATTAGCTTATGGATATAGTACACTGTGAAAGGCTCAAGTTTAGCACGACATGGGCCCTTTAATTCACAGAAGTTCCAACTGTTTGAAAATTGATCAAGGAGGAGAAATTAAATCTTCACCCTTACGTGTGTAAGCATTTGCTTAACACACAGCATACCCGTTGAAGTAAATGTCCATGAATATTTTTGCTCTACATGCTTATTGAGTGGTCTATGACCTACAGTATACGGCCTGCCCAGTACAGGCTTATCCATTTTTCACCACATCCACCTGTAAGGACTGAGAGAGCGTTAATGCTCTCGAAGCTTTCTCCATACTCAGCAAATCTAAAAGTTCCCTTCGACACCACATTTAACCCTTGTGCTATCTTGTGGGGTCCAGATGACCCCACCCTTACATTGATGTGTTATCCCTACCATGACAAAGGTGAATAAAGGTGAAGAGGATTTCATGTAATCCATGGACACCAGTGAAGATCACTTTTCATTGAAGAAAAAAGGTTCAGCGCGCTGTCTTGTGGGGTCTAGATGACCCCACTCCCAATGTTAAAGTGCCTTTTGACCATAAGGCAAAACAAGCAGGTCTGTTAGTATAGAACGATTTCTACACAGGGTGATTTACAGAATAAATGCAGGTAAAAGAACATCGGCACAAATTGAAAATGAATCTGTGAAATGATATTAAATGTAATATAAGGTATTATGACAAAGGCTTTTTCAATTATAATTACAATCTCTAGAACACGATTGAAAGAGTGGAGCACAGGAAAGAGATCTTCAGCTGTCACGCACTAAGCAAAAAAGGAAAGCTTTGAATCTTTCTCAGAGTGGAAGCCTGTCTAACACCATCAGGAAGACCGTTTCAGATTCTAGCAGCATAAAACTGAATGCTGCCTCACTAAGTTTATTCCTGACACTGGGCACCAGACTGAGCTTTTCATTCTGATATGGTTCATATGGAACCAATGTGTCAGATATGAACATTAGCGCTAATCCATGAAGGGACTTAAACACAAGTAGAGATAATAGAAAGTCTCATCTGTGAGCAACAAAAAGCCAGTGCGACAGTATTTTCTGCTTATAGTCAAGGCCCAAACAGCAACGCTCTGGATGAACTGTAGCTGCCTTGCAGCATGTCCAGTGAGCAAGCTGTTATGGGAATTCAACATGTGAGATCTCATGTGAATGAACATCTCTAGTTCTGGTTTAGACAGGAAACAGCAGACTCTACTTCCTGAGGAAGCTGAGGTCATTTGATGTGTGCAGCAAGATGCTGGGGATCTTCTACCAGTCTGTGGTGGCCAGCACCTTGTTCTCCTCTGTGGTCTGCTGGGGAAGCAGCATTGCAGTCAGTGACACCAACAGACTGAACAAGCTGATCAGGAAGGCGGGTTCTGTCATTGGCTGCAAACAGGAAACCTTTGAAGCAGTGATGGAGAGGAGGTCACTGAACAAGCTCTTATCCATCATGGACAACCCAGAGCATCCTCTCCACCCTGTTCTGGACAAACAGCGGAGCTCCTTCTCTAGAAGGCTCAGACAGCTCCGCTCCAAAACTGCCCGGTACCAGAAATCCTTCCTGCCAAATACTATAACCCTGTTCAATAATTCACAATGCAGAAGATAACCTTTGCACATTTTTTTTTCTCTTTTCTTTATTTTGCACATTTCTTTTGCACATCTCTTTACCTGCACTGTTATGTAAATAGCTCTTTAAATTATACCACATTTTCCTTGTTCTCTTTTTTTATTTTTATTTATATTATTCTTACTCTTTTTTTCCTGTCAGTTGTTATGGTAACGAACAAATTTCCCACGTGTGGGATCAATAAAGTATTTCTGATTCTGATTCTGATTCTGAAACATTTGATTCTAGCAATTTTTGAAAGATGTCAAACTGCTGGTGATATTACAGATTTTAGCGTGTTGAAATTTAGGCCGCAGTCACAATTACCGTATGTTCGGAGTAAAAGCCTAAACTTTTTTCTACCTTACTTACCTTACTGATGTTGAAGAGATACACGGCCCTCTGTCAAACTGTTTGGTGGTGATTTTGTGGATATGCTAATGTGGCTAACGTTTAGCGTGTCCGACTGTGCTTTCTTTCCTAAGTTAGTGTAGTCACAGTAACGTTTATTTTAGCGGTAGCAGTCTGTTTTTTTACGTGTTGCAAACAAGGTTAGGAGTTACGAATATTATAATTATGCTAACGCAGCTAACATGCTGTGTCAAAAAGTTTTTTTTTAATATGTTATTAACAAGGTTGCAGTTAGCTTAGCGAGGCTCAACGTTTGTTTTAGCGGTATCAGTCTTTTTTTTTGCGTGTTATAAACAAGGTTGGAAGTTGCAGGTATTGTGAATATGCTAACATAGCTAATGCGTTTAATGAGGCTTATGTAGCATGTTACAAACAAGTTTTAGAGTTACTGTGAATGCAGTTAAACAAAATCTGACTGACAGACTTAACTCTGACTCTTTAGCTTAATGCACCTTATTGGTGCGCCTTATATATGACAAATGTTTGATAATAGTTTATCTATTGACGGTGCGCCTTATAATCTGGTGTGCCCTCTGTTGCAGAAAATATAGTACACCTAGATTCCTAATTTAACTTGTAAGTATTTGGAAAAAGAGACTGAAGGAGACAATATTTACATGAAGAACCTACCTATTGTGTGTCATTGATTTGACACTGGTTTGATTATTAAAAATCACAGGAAAAAAGTCAGTACAGAAAACCTGACTTCATGTCTTCATTGACATAAGTCCTTTTTATGTATCTATGAAGATCCTGACAATAAGACATTTTTTTATTTTTTACTCTAATTTGGTGTTTTTTGGTCTTCCAAATTTCTAGTTATTTGTCTCGATCCAATCTGTTATCACTTACAGTTGTTATGGTATTTTTCCAATCAAAAAAAGAAATTTATCTCCAGACAAATGTAACACATAGAAAAGTATTTAAGGTTTTTAACACATTTGCTAAAAGCTAAAATTAACAAAATCTAGTTTCATAAACTTAGATTTGTTCATATTTTTTAGTTTATTTTATAAATAACATTTGAAATTGATTTTTTGTTATTTGTTAGTTTGTTGTTTGTTAGTTTGTCACTGATTCTCACCAATGGTGGGAATGACAACATTTAAAAAAAAAGGATTAAATTTACTTTTATGGAACAAACTTAGAAAACAAAACTATTCCTAATGAGCTTTGAAGTAACTAATGTTTTTTTTTTCAAAGAAGAGAAAAGCTTTTGAGTTTAAACTTCAAACTATATTCATTTGTATAGCGCCTTTTATTCAACTGAAACACAAAGCGCTTTACATTAAGCAAATTAAAGACAATAACAAATACACTCAACACATACACACAAGGAAAAAGGACATTTAGATAAAATTAGTACCCCTCTTTCCACCCACCCAGTTCCCCCAATATAACCCTTGTAGCAGAACTAAACGAAGACCTGAGAACTGCAGCTCTAAGAAACCAGTCTGGCTCGGTACTGCTATCCAGAAACAGTATTTATGGAGATCCATTCATTCCAAGGCCCAGCCCAACCACAGGGGGTCATCGCCAGTAAAGGGCAGTGCGGGGCCCACTCTACGGCTATTAGATCACAGAGCAGGACTTCCACCGCCCCAATGACAATGGGCACTGCAGCAACACAGTAACATGCTGAACTAGAAATGTAAAATCTGTGATTTGATTTCAATACTCTATTTAATATTTCTAATGTTCTATATTAAAAGTTTAAAAAAGCACAGCTCTTTATTTCTTGGAAGACAGGGTAGATAAGTAGGTGGGAAGCTGCCAGGTTAAGGGGAAACTGAGGTGAAGGTAACGATGATGAGTTTGTTGACACCAGACAGCTAAATCATCGCCGACCGCCCGTCTGACTCTGGGCACATGACATCAATCCTCTTAACAAGCCCACTCTGACACCATCAGGATGGTGAACTTCCAAAACTGTTTCATCCAGAATTCTTTATTTTACAACAACTATCATTAAAATCGTGTGGTTTCTTTCATGCGTGGTTCATAAGTAAATTAGAAACATCATGTTACACGGATATAATGAAATCACCAAAAACAAAGTCAATAAAAAAATGAGGGAACGGGACAATTGAGTGTATTTTTTTTCGTTCAGATAACAACTGCATTCTGCTATTTGAAAAAATTTGGCTTTTAATAACAAAACGGGACATATGATTGGTGAAAACAAACAAAATCCAGTGGTTTTTCAGTCTTCTGCTCCTGATTGTGTATTTACATTAGAAAAAATGCTAAAAAGGGAGGAAGAAAATTGTTGCTACTTCTCAGTCTTAGATTCTTAGTCTGATTTTCAAATATATTGTATGTTGAATAATAACTAATATTTACATTTTGATTTAATTTAATAACCATTGAATCACAATAACAAGCAACAAACTTCTACTTCAGGACTGACCTAAAAACCAAATCACCATCATGCAAAGCCATAAGTCTGTTCCATGAAAACGTTATTGATTTTAACTTTACTTAAGATCTAGCCATTGACTAGTGTAAACAGTTTTTTGTTTCCATCTTTTTAATGTCTGTTAATCCACTGAATTCCAGATTTTCATGTTGGGGAACCGTTTTTAAAAGCCAGGGTTATTTCCAACAATGATCAACTTTTGTTCTGTATAATTTAGCTTGAGGTTTTTGTTTTAACTGTGCATGGAAGTGCTGACAGCATTTGTCTCTTCATGGTGCAAAGGGACAGGTAAACTGATAAGTTGTTTCAACTTGTTAAAAGGTAATTCTGATGTAGAAGGACATTTATCAAGAAAATGAAGTGTCTGAGGATTTCTGAAAAACGTTAATCAGGAGCAGATGAAGAAAAGCAGTTTGAAAAAGATTGTATTTGTGATGCAGAAGATATGATGGGCAGGCATCAAGCCCCCTGCTGTAAACTAGCAAGAGAGAATGTAAATGGGTAGATGATGGGAAGTGGTGGTGGGCTCACTCTATGTCAAAAGTCCCACTGACAACTCAGAGGTGAATTTCTAATAAGGTCCCGCTACTCTGTAGAAACTGTCTTAAAAAAACCCAAAAGATGATCATAGTGGATATTTAAAGTCCAGTGCGGGCATGATGATGTGTTCTTCAGCATCGTGGCTGTGTGGTCAAAGCAGAGCTAAATTGGAGAAACATATCTGCAAAAATAGAATCAAAGTTTAGAATAAGTCATTTTGATGCAGTCATCTTCAGATATCGATTCGGTTTTAGAGCTCCACTGTGCACCTCTGAGTCAACCATGAACTCTTCTGTGTGCCTCAGCATCCTAATGTTAGACCATCTCCCTCAAATGAGTCGTGAACACAACAGCTAAGGGAAAGAAATAATATATCATCCAAATAACATTATAATATGAAATCACAAAACTAAAAATCTTTCTTTTTCATAATACATTCACATCTGTGGCTCTCCTACAGTAGTTAAAGTTTTTTTTAACCAGGACAGAGCAAATAGTTTAGGTAACACAATTCTGAAAATCTACAGGACTAGCAAGGTTGTTTTTGCTCCTTAAGGCCACACCAACCACCTCAGTTTGCTTCACCTGTTTACCGTCAGGTTTGTTTTAGCTCTCAGCATCGTGTGAGCCACAGCCCCCTGACCCTGGCACTGTTCAGGAGGAATTATGGGAACAGCAGGATCTCCTCATGCACAATCCACAAGCTTGTTTCCTCAAGCTGTGAGAGTGCTCACACACTGGGGCCAAACTCTCCTCAATCCCCTTACATATGCTTCATTGTCAAGGCCAAAGAAGGCTCTGACTACATCATCTTTAATCCTTTTGTTGTAAGTTGCAAAGTTTGTCTTTTAGTGACAGCAGTGTTTGAACTAATGAATTATTTTGGCAATAAAACTGAGTAAAATATGCATGGTTGCCTTGCTAATACAAATTTCAACACCACTAAAACAGGGTAAGATGGCATTTGTATGGTGGCCCTGAAGGAGCAAATCACTCAAGGTCAAAACATTTTAAAGATCAACGACAATTACAAAAGCATCAATTGCATTTTAGAAATCAGAACAACATTACAAAAGCTAAAAAGTAAAAAAAATTAATAATAACAAATGAAGGGGGAGGGGTAAATTCAATAAATCAAACTGAAATTTAAAAAAAATAAAATAAAATTAGAAATTATCCCTTTTTTGCATTTTTTTTTTGTCAAACACAGGAAAGCTGAATATACTCAGCTCTTGACAAATACTGATTGTATAAACATGATATTTCTCATTGATTATCTTCCACATTGACACTAAACACGTGCTGCTTATTTTATCATTACAACATGAGTCATTTGGTGGGAATTTTTTTAAATTTAGTTTAAATAAAAACACATTTTTGTAATCAAAAATCCCCAGTGGTGGTGAATTTACGCTCAAACATTTGATAAGGACACTCACACTGTTTGTGCTACTCCTTATCAATTTTTTCATATGTACGGTGGCCCTGATGACCAAATCACACCAACAAATTACTCAACGCAATAATATATTAAAGATCGCGGCGACAATCACAAAAACAAAGCAAATAATAAAAAAGTAAATTATACTTTAGAAATAAAATATAATTCCAGAAACCAGAATACTTTACAGATTTCTTATTTCTGATTTTATGGAAAGTACTTATGTTTTCCAGTGTTTCATTTCTATTTTGTTTTTTGGAATTACGTTTTTGTTTCTGAAATTTTGTTTTTATTCCTAAAACGTAAAGTTATTTTTATTATTTGTTTTGCTTTTTTAATTGTCACTGTGATCTTTAATTTGTTTTTGCGTTGGTGTGATTTGCACTTTTAATTGAAAGCTCCAAACACTATTATAGGGACTAAACCTGGCTTTTAAGATTTCTCTATTTGAGGAACGGCACGGCCCATCCTTCAGACGGTCAAATCTGACAGCTGTGGTTGTCTTTGTCTATATCCGTTAATGAGCTTTACCAGCTGCTAGACGTGGAGTTTCCAATATGTTTTGGGGTTTGACTCGCAGTTGCAGCTGAGCACTCAGCGAACATCAGCATGTGCATCCAGGTGTCATATTCCCATCACTGCCGATTGGCGCTGAAGTCAATAAAGATTTGGGATTACTGCCAAATCACCTGATGAAGAACTAAATGCCAGTTATGTGTTTACAAAACCCAGATAATATTGAGTCTTCTGTCTGTCAGGAAAGAGCTTTAGCCTGACAAATAGAAATAAGTGTTGATGTTTCAGTTTTTCTGCTCATTTTATTTTACTTTACAGTCCCCACATGCATGTTCATGTGTAAGGGTTGTGTCACACAGATACGATTCTGGGCATTTTGTACAGGTGAAAATTGGTCATATGTGACTTTATGTGGAAAAGGTGAGAAAAGTTGTCTGTACGCGACATTTTCACAGATGTATAATGAATAAACCACTTTAAAACCAGATGTCCGAATAAACCATGCAAAGAACACGTAAATCAATGTTCAACATGAACTGGGCGTGATTATTGTACTGTTTATTTGCAATTCATTTGTGATTTGTGCGATAGTTATGTAATTTAACCATTATATGAATGCCGTATATGCGATATAAGAGTTATGTAAGGGTTTATGGCCGACGAAGTGTGCATTATCACTTTTTAACGCACGCCGTGGAAGCCTGTGCGTTGAACGGTTGCTTCCGTGAAGCGCATTAAAAAAAGATTATGCACACTTCGAAGGCCATTAACCCGATTAAACCATGGTCACCTACAAAATGTTAACCAGTTTTAAGTCCTTAATTCTTGTTTTTTTTCGATTTGGACCGCTTTTTTCACAAAAAGCAGAATATTTGTTATGTGGTGCGGCAGTTAAGAGTCGGCATTATAAAGCGATATATATATGCTGATCGTCCTAATGGGTTGAATAAAGCTTCACTTGAGAGAGAAAGTTCACCTCTTACTGCTTGTTTTTGTCCAAATGATGAAGCTAAAGATTGTTTTAAGGAAGCCGGCGCAGTGATACAGAAGATTAAAGATATGTGACCGGAACTTGATTTTGGGGTCGTGCGGTTATCACTGTGCGTTATCACTTTTTAATGCACACCCAGCAGCCAATCAGAATCAAGTATTCAACTGGACCATGGTATAAACATTGATGGTATACATGTGAAGAGTCTGTTAGACATATGTTGAACGGTCGTGGAAAACCACAAATTTGTGTTTGCATCTCACAAAAATCCCTCACAATTCCGTAAGATTGATGTAATTATTTCGTATAAACTACGTAAAATAAACGTAAACTGCATAATTCTCAAACGACCGAAACTCAAAACAAAATTCATGTTAAGACAAAAGCGCACATCAACGAATGACAAAGACAAGAAAACACTTGCAATTCCATATATCGTGCAAATTTCATGCGTGCAAAATGTTCAAAATGTCCATAAGCTGTTAATCTGCCTTTACTTTTGCAGACAGACGGTTGCCGTGACAACAATACCTGAGAATTAGCATATAAATGGATAAATAATTGAAGCAGCTTTACTTTATGTCATTTCTAAAGGACATCTTTGTCTTTTAACTTGGAAAATAAAGCAGCATTTTGGAGAAAGATTACAACTCTACCCACCGAGCTGGAGCAAAAACAGTTCAGGCTTTTTTAAATAAAGATGATTGTACTCGTCATTCTTGGTATTTGAATGTTTTTGTGCATAATTCGGTAGCATGTTGTGTTTTTTGTTTTGTTTCTGAAAGAGCAGTTTTTATGTGACAATGAATCTTATGCAGTGTTTATGTTCCAGACATTATTTCTGCAGGATTCACTAAAAGGTCATCACAGGTGTGTTGCAGATCTTTGCGGACTAAAACAAAATGGAACAAAATAGTTCAATTTGTCTTTCTGGAACTCAGGATTGAAAAAAGCCTGAGTGCATGGTTTATTTGGAATCACGTTGAGAACCTGGGCAGACTAAATCAAAGGTTGTGGGAATATTATGAGTGATTAGATCTCACTTTCATCAACACTGCATGGTTTATAAAGAAAGATTGCACAAAACTGAGCTTGATGTTCACCTGAGGACGGGACCGTCACAATTACAAGACAAAAGCACACATTTGTTTGAGTTTTTGTTTGACTTTGCTGTATAAAAAATAATTACAACTGTTTTGGATTTTCTTTTTTGATGTTTTTTGTCATTTGCGCATCTCTTTGTCTGTGTATAGGTGTTTTTGCCTTAGGACTGGAACATCAAACTTGCTTATCTTTTCTTTTCTTTTTTTTGCCCCTAGGTTTTATATGAGGCTGCAGCAGAGGTCAAACAATAAAAATCTGAATTTATGTGATTTCAGATGGTCCTGGAGGTTTGCGGCTGGGCAGCAATTTGATAAATAGCCCTAAATCTGCCTTGAATTTTTATTTAGTGCATGACTCTCCTCATTGATCCAACCCAGGAATAGTGTGGAAAAGGAAAAACACATTTTCTGCTTCCCTGATATATTAGGCAGCAGTAAGATGGAGGAAAGCTTGTGTTTGGGTTCCCTGGCTCTGACTCAGCTGCTTGACATAAGGAGATTTAATAACAGCACAATCATAAAAGCATGTCTGCAGAAATGAATAATTAATTAGAGCAGAGCAATAGCTTGTTATGATAGCCATTTCCTTTTTTCCTGCAGCACATCATTTTGTCGTTTTTTTTTTTTTTTGTCCTCTGAATGCATCAAGATCTAGAAAAGAGTTGTGTCTGTTAACGAGCTATGGAGCCATATGCCAGACATATCAAATGTCACAGCTTTTTTTATATCAGCCCTCAGCGACTCGCAGGAAGTTCTTTGGCTTTGATAATTCATGTCCTTTTCATCATGTTGTTACGTAACGAACTAAGCAGACATCAATATATTTCTTCTGTTGGTACTACTTACCTGTCTTTTCTTTCCTTCAAGAACTCCCAAGGATGTTACTGTTTCAAAAGAGACTTTGATGTTTGCTCTGGGAAGATGTGAAGTCGCCTTTTTTAAGTTAATAATGCTTTTAGGTATGTCAGACAGAAAAGACTGAGGCCAGGCTTATGTCTTTGATGGCACATGATATCTTATCCGCTCCTAAGTTCACGACAGAGCTGAGAAAACCTGAAAACTGCAGGAACTTGATAAAGACGGGTTCCCTGAAAGTGAAGACAGTGATGGACGAAAGGGGTTTGGCTGCCAGGGACGTTACGAGGTTAAGCCACATGCAGCCATACGTACAGGGGACTGATCCGTACAAGTGCTGCAGGTTTTTGGTCCTTCCGGGGCCCGTGGAGGGTCAGAGAGTACGTTCCAAATTATTATGCAAATGCTATTTTTCTATGATTTTTCCAAAAACTCGATGCAAATGACAGTCAAGTAATGCTGACTTGTTCAATAGCATATATTACGTGCTATTGAACAAACCTGCAAAATGTTGATTTGTTGTATTTGCTCAATTGTAAGGTCTTATTTACTGAAATCAAAAGCTTAGTTTATCTCCCTTTCTCCCCATAGAAGGGAATGATGCAGAGGTATTCCTTGCAGCATGAGATGGTGCGTTACCATGCATGAAGATGATTTTGTTATAGAAAGCATGGCCCGCAGTGTAATTATAATTGGCCCGCAACATCATATTAAATGTGCATTAGAGCTGGCCCGCGGTATATACTGTACCGCTAATACTACAAATCCCACAATGCTTTCCTAGTATGTTGGCAGTCTTCAAGCATGTTTGGGCCCACTGCAGCTGGTTCTGCTTGTGAGGGTTTTTCAGGGATGGTTTACGTAAAACTGCAAGCCTCTGGAGGATCCTACATCTTGATGTTGGTGGGACTTCAGAGACACCAGCAGCTTCAAACATGCGCTTGCTGCTTTGTGATGGTATTTTAGCAGCTGCTCTCTTAATCCTATGTATTTATCTGGCAGAGACCTTCCTCCTTCTGCCTTTATCTCCACAAACCAGTGTTCTCTGAATCAAATCAATCAATCAATCTTTTCCCAACTCATTCTACTAAAAGTGCTTTACATAAAAAAATAATCAAATGTTAAAAACAAAAGGTAAGGCATACCACAAATATTTTGCATAAATTCTCTATAATGCCAACAACCCCCCACACACAAACACACACCATGGTAAAGCATAAAATGATTCAAAATGGATGCGATGTAGAAATCTGGCTTTGTAAGAAGTGGGGAAACAATATTTTGGGGATGTGTCCAGATTAATGACCCCCCATTCAATTTCCCAGAATCAGCCACAAATCTCTCAATAATACAATGATCTTGCTTAAGTTGAAATATATATTCAACCTTGTCCAAAGTATTTAACTATTTCAAATCAAATCAAATATTTACTCATAAAGCACTTTTCCTATAAAACATAACGCAGAGTGTGATATGATAATTAACCCTTGTGCGATCTTAGATGACCCCACCCTTACATTGACATGTTCTCCCTACCATGACAAAGGTGGATAAAGGTGGAAAGATTTCATGTAATCCATGGACACCAGTGAAGATCACAAATCATTAAAGAAAAAAGGTTCAGCGCACTGTCTAGTGGGTCTAGATGACCCAACTCCCAATGGTAAAGTGCCTAGGATAGCACAAGGGTTACAACAAAACAAAATAAATCATACAAAAACAAGAACAAAAATTAAAAAAAGAGCCCCCTCCCCAGACCTGCACACAACCCTCCCACCCCTTTCACACCTCCCACCCCTATCTGATGGGGACATACAATGGGAAATAGGCTGAGCACGACAGCAAAATATTGGCTGTTTAAACGCTCATTCGTGGGACCCCCCTCCCTGTGAATAGCTGTATAACCAGCCAAATGCAGCATCACAGGCGGGGGACCAGCCTCACCACAGTTAAGTGGCGATGCAGGGCACCATGTAGAGCTGCAGTGGCTGAACAGCAGCCGACCCAGAAGGAGAGGTCCCAACAAGTCCCAACTTTTCAGCAGCAGAGACGTCATCTTGGTCTGCTTAATAATGTGGAATGCCAGTCTTACAGTTTTTCTCAGTCGCTTTAACACAATTCTCAGTTCAGAATTGAATTTTGAAAATACCTGTGTGCATTTCTCAAAGCAATTTGTACAAACAGCAAAACACTATGGATTTCTTGCAAAAGCCTGTAACTTGCTCAAAATCTTTAGTTCATCTCTCAAAACTAAGTCTTTATGTCATTGAACACGTCAGTGCCATCAGAATGTCGAGTCCTTGTGTCATTGTCTACGAACAAGACAGTCAAATGACTTAGTGATGTTGTCAACATAACTGTGTACTTTAGAGGGAGGTTCTGATGTAAACTATGGCTAAAGTTTGGATGACAATTATTGTAAAATGTAAGTTTCACCTTTTTTGTTTGATTGCAGGAGACTGGACAAGATTCACATTTACACTTTTATTGTTCATATTGTAATTTGTTGACAGACCATGTCATACCAACATAGAAAAAACCCACTGCAAACAGTAACACAAAGGGAAAAAAAACATAGGACAACATTATGTACAACAGTACAGGCAGTGCAGTAGGAATTGGTGTGGTCTTCCTACACCTCTTGTCGTTCCTGGATGTTAGGCCACAAATTCTCATCCACATCACAGCGAATATCCTCTCTTGCAATGCAGCGAAATATGTTTGTCACATTATGACAACTTGGTCAACCATTTTGCAGTTAATGAAAGAAAATGCACAAATACATGACTTACACGATGAACTACTGACTAGGTGTTTTGAACTATATAATACATTTTGATCAACATGACAGAAACAATTGATAATGTAGCAAAGAGCAGAGAATTGTGCATAATCATTTGCATGGATGTACCAAAGCAATTGCAACTTGTTCAAAGAAGTGAGAAACTGCTTATATAATGTGCACAAGTGACATCATGATCTGAAGATTGAACAAATAGTTTTGGGAATTTCATTCTGATCTGAGAATTGTACTAAAGCGACTGAGAAAAACTGTAAGTCATTTCTCCTTAAATTGAAATTACCTAATTATGACAGGTGTCTGAGATTGATCTTAGTGATCCAAAGAGCCCTGAGACACAATATCATCCATGTGTTTCATTTAAAAACAAAGATTTTTTTGGCACTTAAATTAAATTTGCATAGTAATTTAGAACACACTGTAGAGAGGAACGGCAGCATCTAACTACTGACAGTGCAAGAAATGGGCTTTATTACAACTCTGAGGGACCATAGAATTAAGTTGAGACTGGAGTGATGCTGCCCACCACAGCGGTCTTGGAGATGGCGTAGAAGTAAAGTTAGGATGGAGGCGGAGCAGGACACAGCTCAGCCAATGGATGTAAAGTTTTGTTCAACAATCCCCGTCTGCAGTGCAGCATGTAGAGCAGGGATGTCAAAGTCAAATACACTGAGGGCCAAAAAAACAAAATGGCTATAAGCCGAGGGCCGGACTGGTTCAATGTTTATTAAAACATATTGAAATGGTTGCACGCAGCTTATTGAACCAAGACCTAACATAGTGTATCATTTAATGATTAAATTAATAATCGGGAAAACATTTTTCAGCAGGCACACAGACAAGAACAAACTGCCTTCAAAGAAAAATCACATGTCCTGTACATTAAATGAATAAAGTAATATTTTCTTATGGCTCTGTCACTAAGTTGAAGAGAAAACATTTTCAACAGGCAAACAGCAAAAAAGCAATTTTCCTTCAAAAACAAAATATGTTCCTTATATCAAGATAAATGCATAAATGAAACTGCATGCACTATAAATATTATAAAAATTATGCTGCTCTATTATTCTACCAATTACTGCTTCAAATAGTAAAATGAGAAAATATAGAAAAAATCAAATCAGTTGTATTCTTTCTCATGGCTCTTAACTGCAATTTCCCCTGAGTCCATTAACTGAAAAATAAATATAAATAAATAAATAAATAACATAGATAAAATGCAAAAATATATGGCACACAGACAAAACAATACGTCCTTCAAAGAAAAATCCCATTTCTTGTAGAAACAAATGTAAAAATTTAACTGAATTAAAAACTAAAAATACGTTAATGCTCTGTGATGCTCACTTGTCTGAGGATGAGCCTGTACTTGGTGATGTCTCATCTTTTGTACAAGTTCAATGTTCGGGGTAAGGCTTTGAGCTGAGGAAATCCTCAGGATTGAGTGGAGGTGCTGATCAGTAAGACGGCTCCTGTGTGATGTTTCGTTTAGCTTCATCAAAGAGAACAGTCGTTTACACAGGTATGTTCTGCCAAACATAGAGAGCGTCTGAGCAGATTGGATGCGCAACTCGGCCATTGTGTCGGGGATGAATGATGAAGCCGAGGTCCGCTTGCTGCGCTGCAGTGAGTTCGCGGGTTACCGTTGCATTATGGGAAACGTAGTATTGTTGCGTGCAAAACTATAAAACACCAGCGGACGGCTACAGCCTGCGGGCCGGTTCTAATACTAATCAAATATCATCCCGGGGGCCATAGATAACTCATTCGCGGGCCGGATTCTGCCCGCGGGCCTTGACTTTGACATATGTGATGTAGAGCATGAGATATGTAATCCTACATGCATGTGCAAATGTTTGCCTCTGATTAATGATTTTTTTTTTTTTGCCTCCACAGCCATGCTATGAGCGGGTTAAGGACTGGCTCAGTGAGAACCTGGTGGCACTTTGGATCTTCGCTCTATGCACAGCACTGACTCAGGTAAGCTATCATAAATCATCTCTAATAATAAAGAGTAAATTGAAATTTGAAAGTTAAAGGCTACATGGGGTTTGGGGGGCCTTGACTAAGCTAAAAGATGCTTTGTCGCCCCTCAAAATGAGTTATATATGACATGCTGTCGCAATCTTAGAGAAGAAATGCCTAAAAGCTTGGAGTGTGTGAGAATGCTGTGATGCTGCTTATCTTTAGTCGGCACACCCTGAGGGCATAAAGCAAAGCAAACAGCCAAAAACCTGTAATCACTGCAGATTTATCTCAGTCTCTTATCTTTGCTGGTTTCTTTCCAACCCACGCTCATTCACGGGGTTGTTGTTGGAAAGATGCGTTTACTGTTTCATAATGTGAAGACATGGATAACAGTCGTGAGTGAACAATAGCAGATTTTTGGTTGGGGGGGGGGCAACTTACGTTCACACCGGCTTCAGCAATGTGCATTCAAATGGCGACTGTCAGTGAAAAGTCTGTGTAAAGCCATGTAAATGCATGTTTCAGGCATGTCATCCGACTGTGAATACATGCGCTTGTATCATGTAGCGACAGTCCGCTGTGAACACTTGCGTCACAAACCCGTGTCCAGCGATCTTCAATGCATCACACATGCCTGATATGGACTGTACGTAGCATTCAAGTCTGCAGGACCAGACAGGACCTTTCCAATATGTAACATAATTAAGAAAATGCAATCCAATAACCTGTCTGTCCACAACATGGAAGCTCATGTCAGGCATCATTGCAATCAAGATAAATAGGCACATCAATCAATACAAGAGCAACACACAGAAGGGCATTGGTAGAGACTCCAGAGGAGCCAAACACCAACTCCTGGTTGACAGAACAGTCGCTCAAGACTGCAGGTCACGACACACCAACCTGTGCACAGCTTAGATTGATTACAAGAAAGCCTATGACTCAATGCCACACACGTGGATCACTGAATGCTTGGAGCTGTACAACATCAACAGGACTCTAAGAGCCTTCATAGGAAACTCAATGAAGCTGTGGAAAAACCACCCTTGAAGCCAATGGGAAGCCACTTGCACAAGTGTCCATCAAATGTGGGAGATACCAAGGTGATGCTCTGTCCCCACTGCTGTTCTGCATAGGTCTGAACCCCCTCAGCCAAATAATCAACAAGACTGGCTATGGATACCAACTCAGAAATGGGGCCAACATCAGTCACCTCCTCTACATGGATGACATCAAGCTATATGCTAAGAGCGAGCGTGACACTGACTCCCTGATCCACACCACCAGGATCTACAGTACTGACATTGGGATGTCATTCGGGCTCGAGAAATGCAGCCGGATGGTGACAAAGAGAGGCAAGGTAGTCCACACAGGAGGGGTCTCACTCCCAGATGGAACAATAGCAGACATCAAGGACAGTTACAAGTACCTTGGAATTCCGCAGGCAAATAGCAACCTGGAGCAGGCAACAAGGAAAGCTGCAACAGCTAAATACTTCCAACGAGTAAGGCAAGATGGATGATGGATAAGATGGATGGATGGATGGATGGATGGATGGATGGATGGATGGATGGATGGATGGATGGATGGATGGATGGATGGATGGATAGATGGATAGATAGATAGATAGATAGATAGATAGATAGATAGATAGATAGATAGATAGATAGATAGATAGATAGATAGATAGATAGATAGATAGATAGATAGATAGATAGATAGATAGATAGATAGATAGATAGATAGATAGATAGAATGCCTCTCACTCTCTGTGGCTCGGGTCCTCTACCAATATATATATATATATATATATATATATATATATATATTGAAAGACAGGTAATCTTGAAGAGTGGCAATCTTGTTGCAGTGAAGGTTTATTCTGCTGGGAAGTGTCAGGCACTGACACCCCTTTGGCTTTGCTCTGACATGTAACCCCTCCTTAAATGACTGCTGCAGAAAAGACGCCATGCTGTTAAACAGAAACTGCACACGCTGGCAGCATTAGCTTCCTCCAGGAGGACAAAACCCACCACACAACTAAAACTGCCCAGAAAGAGCTTGAAGAAAAAGGCAGAAAGCTTATAGTATTGACCCGGCCTGTTCGCTCCCCAGATCCCAGTCCGCTCAAGAATTTGCAGAACGAGCTGAGAATAAAATCTGGGAAAGCTCCACCACTGTTCGCCCAGTTCGCCTTGGATCAAAAGTCGGCATCCCCACAGCCAGACTCTGCAGGACACCCCAGACGTCTGTCCACACAGATTGCAATAAAATTCAAAGCGGAGTTCATTTTATTGGACGTCTTTTATCTTTTGTCTCAACCTTTATGGAATCACATTCTATACTCAAATCATCTAACAGATTATTCCTGTAACTTTGGAGATTTTTATTAAAAAGCCTAAACAAGTTAGTCTGAAATTTACATGGCTGGTACCTTAGTCAATGACAGATAATAGATCCAATGTAACATCAAAATACTCATGAGGACTTCTGTTGGAATAACAAATAAACAGGATTTTCCTTCTAAACTGAATGGATTTTCTGCAAACCCGTGCTTCATGTTTCAAAATATAAATATATATTTATATATATGTGTGTGTATGTGTGTCAGTGTGTGTGTAATTTAATTCCTTTAACCCATGTGCTATCTTAGATGACCCCACCCTTGCATTAACATGTTCTCCCTACCATGGCAAAGGTGGATAAAGGTGGAAAGATTTCATGTAATCATGGACACCAGTGAGGATCACAAATCATTGAAGAAAAAAGCTTCAGTGCACTGTCTAGTGGGTCTAGATGACCCAACTCCCAATGTTAAAGTGCCTTGGATAGCACAAGGGTTAAAATACTTTTTCTACCCTTTATAAATGTCTGACTAATGCATTTTAAGTGTCAATATGCTGCTTGTATAAACAACATTAAGAACCAGTTGTCTTTAAGAGAGATTTATAAGATATCTATTGACATTTGTAGATGTCTTATGAATATCTTTTAGGTGTTAATCAGCTCTCCATAAAAACATTTATTAGCACAATGTGAAGTTTTTAGAAATGTCATACAGGTGTTAGGACGATGCTTACAAAACCTTTATTAGCGTTTGTAGATGTCTCACAATTGTCTCATTGACGTTGATAAATTGCTTATAACTGATTATTTAATATAAATCTCTCTCTCTCTTCAGATTTAACTTCTTGTTTTGCAGCGCCTCAATCTAAAGCGTGACCAATACATTCGTCTGTACAAGGCTATTTTATAAGTCCCATGTTAGGGATTGACAAACGTTTCAACTGTGTCTTTGTTAACAGTTTATTGAGATCTGATTAACACACAAAACATTTGTACAATATCTACAAAACCTAATACATTTCTTTAGAAACCCCTATCAGACATTAGTAATATATCTACACGTTAATAAATGTCTAAGAAAGGATTTACATATTATTAATAAAATATCTTAAAAATGTATCATAAAGGATTTAAAATGCCTATAAATATCTTTATAAGCATATTAACACTTATAAGACATTAGTAAGACATCTACTAGCAGAAATGTCTAATAAATGCTTATAAACACATTACTAATGTTGTTAATGTCTCACAACTTCATTATTAGGAATCTTATGATAATGTATTATTTCTGACATGTTGCCTCTGTAGAATTTTCTAATCTACTCGTGGTGTTGTACTTTACTTACTTTAATTAGTGTGAGACTTTCATGGTATTGTTGTTGTGAAAATTCACATGCCTCAGGAAAAAAGAACCAAAGAGCATCTTTTCAGAACAAAATGACATTCAAAAATCTGTTAAACAAGATTAAAATAAACCAAAAAGCGGAACTAAGAAGTCAGATCGTGACACAATGACAGACTGTGGCATCAAGACTCTGTATAAATGATATACACAAACCATTTTGATATGACAGGCATGTAAACTAAATGAGATTAGTGTGTCTAAGAAAAAAGTTTCCACATATGTTCTTTTTTTTGTTTAGCACTTTTGATCAAATACATACATAATGATTAAAGAAATGCACATAAGAGCTTTGAATTTCTTCTCAAATGTCCACAGGGGACACGTGATCCCATTAACTCCTGAAATGTATTTTGTGTTGGTGCAGATCCTGGGTCTCGTCTTCTCTATGACAATGTTCTGCCAGGCGGTGAAAGTGGAAACATTCTACGCCTAGCCACCGACCCTTCTGCCCTTCAGCGCTCTTGGATTGTTTTCTCATTAGAGATGGACATGTATAGATTCCCTCCTCTTCCTCCTCCTCCTCCTCCTCCTCGCCACCCTTCTGCATTGACAGACTCTTCTTTCCAAGGCTTGTCCTCCCTGCAACATTTGATCTCAGATGTCGCCTTAGTTTTTCAGCTAACCATCAGCCAAGCGAAACATCAGTGTTATTTCTCAGTTTTGCTCTGTGTTAATAGCTTTTTTCTGTGATACATTTTCCAAAACAGTATTATAAACATCTATAAAAAAAAACAACTGTGTAATCCTGCTTTTAATAAGAATTTTCTTTTAAATTATTTCAAAGTTTATAAGTGTTTTCAGTGTGGGAGCTCCGGTGAAGAAAAGTGCACTGTGTGACGGTCTGGAAGTGCATGTCTCCTGCAATGATGTGTATTAAATGTTTTGGCCTGACAAACCACAACATCGTTTCGTCATCATTTTAAAATCCCCCAAAAATCTGTGTGGTTTTCTAGGACACAGTTTCTGCAGAGCAGCTGGAGTTCATTTATAATTAGCTTGCTGCAGTTCAAACCGAGCATCAGAATGGAGAAGAAAGACGATTGAAGTGACTTTGAACGTGACATGGTTGTTGGTGCCAAACGGGCTGGTCTGAGGATTTCAGAAACTCCTGATCTACTGGTATTTTCACCCACAACCATAAGGGTTTACTGAGAAATGGAGAAAATATCCAGTGAGCTGCAGTTCTGTGGGTGGAAATGCCTTGTTGATGTCAGAGGTCAGAGGAGAATGGCCAGACTGTTCCCAGCTGATAGACAGACAACAAGAACTTAAATAACCTGTTGTGTCGTTTCCCCACCTCAGTACAAAGCCAGGTTTCTACATTGCATCATTTTATCATTCTTTTTATCATAGTGTGTGTGTGTGTGTGTGTGTGTGTGGTGGTGGTGGTGGTGGGGGGGGGGGGGGGGGGGCTGGCATTGTGCAGGTTAAAACAAATTTTTTGTTTGTCTTGTCGTTTTCTCTTTAAGTATGGACCAGCACACAGCAAGGCAGAGAGAAGACATATATACAAACAGGACTGACGAGACACAGGTGAAAACGATCGGGGGAGAATGGGACAAGGGAAGTCAAACTCAAACTAAGACAGGCAAGAAGAAACCTTCAAAATAAGACAGGAAGTTGAATACACCACAAACAGAACCCAAAGCACAACAATAACCACTGGTTACAACCGTTCAGAGATGCAGGAGAGCATCTCCGAACGCGTCCAACACGTCCGACTTTAAGGCAGATGGGCAACAGCAGCAGAAGACCATACGCGGTGTCACTCCTGTCAGCTAAGAACAGGAAACTGAGGCTACAATTCACAAACACTCACCTAAACTTGACAATAGAAGATTGGAAAAACATTGTCTGGTCTGATGAGTCTCCATTTGGATGGTAGTCAAAATTTGATGTCAACAACATGTAAGCATGGATCCATCCTGCCTTATATGAACAGTTTTGACTAGTTGTGGTGTCATGGTGTGGGGGACATTTTCTTGGCACATTTTTGCCCCTTAGTACCAATTAAGCATTGTTCCAACACCACAGCCTACCTGAGTATTGTTGCTGACAGTGTATCATCTTCTGATGGCTACTATCAGCAGGATAAGGTGCCATGTCAAAACGCTGGAATCATCTCAGAATGGTTTTTTGAACTTGACAATGAGTTCCCTGGACTCAAATGGTCTCCACGGTCACCAAATCTCAACTCAATGGAGCACCTTTGGGATGTGGTGGAATGGGAGATTGGAATCATGGATGTGCAGTCGACAAATCTGTAGCTACTACGTGATGCTATCATGTCAATATGGACCAAAGTCTCTGAGGAATGTTTCCAGTACCTTGTTGAATCAATGCCACCAAGGATTAAGGCAGTTCTGATGGCGAAAGGGGCTCTCACACGGTATTTGCAAGGTGTACCTAAAAAAGCGGCTGCTGGGTGTAGTCTTGTAGACAAGTGGAATCATCAGAATGGAGAAATCAAAGGAGCTTGTGGATTTTGCATCACAACAACAATCTTTTTCAGGCTGTTTTTTTTCTTTCATCTGCTACTGATTCACAACAATTTCAATACAGGAATACTCAGACATGCAATTTTAAGCTGAATTTTATTTACATATCCTCCATCTTGACAAAAACACCTCAAGAGCATGTGAAAAAAAACACCAAAAACACAATTTTCATCAAAGTGTGTGTTTTTAATATTCAATTCGGTCGAGTTTGTGCGCAACCCGTTTAAAACTTAAAAACCTGAATTTAAAATCATAAACTTGTTGAAATACTTTGTAGTAACCAACTAAATCAGGCATTAATCAGATACACCTGAGGCAAAGAACTGCCCAGGTGCATGTCTTATTGATTGGCCGCATTTGCATTGGATTTTTTCTTCTTTTAAGACTAAAGTGTCAAAAGAATGTTAATGTTCCGCACTGTGGCAGGAGCCTTGAGACTGGCCCGGGGCAATTTCCCTCCAAGGTCCAATGACAAAGATTCATCTGCAGTCTTTGAACTCTCCTCCTTAGTGTTATTTCCCCCCTATATTGCACTGTCAAGCATAATCCAGGAAAAGAGCACACCAGAGACAGGCTGTGATTAAACAGCCCCACAGGAAAGAAAATGCTTGAATGTTTTCACCTGCAATTGAAAGTCCAGTCAAGTCGCTTGAACCGCGTCTACATTTTGTTCACAGTTTTTTTTTTGTGTTTCCACTACTTTTAATGTTCTTAAACAGTGCACAGCTCAAACAGTAAAAGTCCCTGAGCAGTTAAAACGCTAGAAGCATTTTAGGGATGACCTTTGAAGTCAGGTGGAGTGATAAATGCCCAGTTGGGGAAACTTCTGAATTCCTTTGTGCTTTTTTTAGAGTTTCAAACATGAAAACAATGATTTTGTTCTACATGGATTGCTGGATTATGGTGCAGAAGAAGTTGGACGGAATTCGAATTGCTTCCCTACCATTCTGGCTCCAACCGTATAGGATCTGTAGTGGTGTCCCAAAGTTGTTTTTTTTAGGAGAAAGTGTAGAGACTTAGGGCTGGCTATCCATCTGCTGTTAGGGTGATCCTCGTGCTTGTTGGTCGGAGGACAAATTCTTCACATGGGTGGACTCTGAAATGCAGAAGTTTACATTTAACTGTAAGGATTTGATTCATCGATGTGACACTTGAGCTAGTTTTGGTTTTCCATTACTTTTTTAAGTTACAAAACCGATTTTGTTGTGTATTTTCCGAGCGCTGACAGCTATGCGCTAATGTAGGTGACCGGTGGCTATTGATGACATCCTCAAGTGGATTTCATCAACCACTTTTTTTCTATATCTCTCTGCTTTGAGGGATACATGTAGGGATAGGGAGAAGCCGTTTGTGCACAAAACTCTTCCATTGATGCATAGCTACACAATAGCAACAAATAAACCAGGTCAAGCTTTGACCAATCAGGGACTAGGTAGTGACATTAGGGTTTGGTTTATCTTGTGACGAACCGAACGCCGTCTGCGTTTGTTTTTCAAATAAAGATAAACCAAGGCCACTCTCCTGACATGGTGGTTATCCAAAGCCGCCATTGCGAGGATGCTAGCAATGAACCAAACCGTTTCCATTTTGTGCCCCAAAATTGCAAGATTTGCATCCCTTTGACATTTCGCACCAAGCCCCTTCCAACTTCAAGGTGCCGCTGTAAACAGTAAAAAAAGAAGAAGCCCCTCCCTGTGAACACCTTTCAATTCAATTCATTTCAATTTGATTTGTATAGCCCAAAATCACAACAACAGTCGTCTCGATGGGCTTCGAAGTAAAACATGAACCCAAAAGGATAACGAATACGAAATAAAAAAAATACTAAAATGAACTAACAAACTGACTAAGCTATACTGGCATCCCTGCCCTTAGACCCCCCTTCGCGGTAAGGAAAAACTCCCCAAAAAAACTGATTCCGGAAAAAACGAAGAAACCTCAGGGGTTCCCACATGAAGGAGGGATCCTCCCCCAGGACGGACAGGCGATTTACCAGAACTCTTAGAGAAGAATTAACTTATCTAAATCTACAACTACATATATAAAGTCCAGCAGACGAGCTTCATCCAGCTGTGGTTGGGGGGACAGTCAAAGGCGCGAGTTGAGCCGGAGACAGGAACCACATCCAGGTGTAGGAGCAGGAGCAGAGACGAGGTACTCGGTCAGGTACAGAGCAGAGACGAGCCAGAGGCAGGATCCACAGCCAGGTGTAGGAGCAGGAGCAGAGACGAGGTACTCGGTCAGGTACAGAGCAGAGACGAGCCAGAGGCAGGATCCACAGCCAGGTGTAGGAGCGGGAACAAAGGCGAGGTAGACGGTCAGGAACTGGAGCACGGATGAGCCAACAGGAGTCTGGAAGCACTCCCACTCCCCAGGAGGGGAGAGGAAAAGAGGGACAATACATGAATCGCACTGCACCAAACAGAGGCATGGAGAACTAAATGATGAATAATGATCAAGAATAGAAGAGAGGAAGGGTAGAAGTAGAAGAGAAAAGAGGACGGAACCCCGGAGCACCATAGTTACCCCAGCTTCAACTTCTAGCAGCCTTTTTAAACAAATAGTTGTTATAAAGTTTAATTTAAACAAATTAACATTAAGTTAAATAATCTCTGAATACTAATACTACTAATACCTTTGGGTTCAGATGTGCCTGCAACAGCCTAAATCCACCCATAAAGGCAGTTAGACATTACTTTGTGTTTCTACTTCTGCACAAATGGAGATCAGCTGAATGACGACCACACATTTCAACACTAAAGGTTTTCCTTTAACTATAAAGCACCATCAGCTTTTATGTTATTAATATTTACACAAAGTGACAAATATTCCTGTACGGTGCTCATCTGTTGAAAATTGAATGTGACAGTGTACCTGTGAGATGGGAAATGGCAACTCCAAGCATAAAGAGCTTGTAACCATAAACAAGCTTGAATTACAGCAGACGTGAGAAAAGAGTCAGGAAAGGAAATGGAAGGAAGTAAACACATACTGCAGCTGCAAAACAAATATTTCAAATGTCACTGAAGAAAAATGACCATCAAATCATCACATCATAAATGGATGGAATAGAAAACAGGCTGCATTTCAGAAAGATATACATTTGCAAGTTAAAATTGATGTACACTTCAGGAAAATGTGCTTTTTTTCTTTATTGTATCTCAAACTTTCTTTTGATAAAAAAGATGTTTGAATACCTTTCTTTAAAGTCCAAGGTTTATAAATATCGAGGGCATTATAGATACATTTTGTTGGTTTCATTTTTTTCACATAATTTGCCGTTATTTAATGGTATTCTTTATAATGACGCTGCCAACCCAGAGCTTCATAACTGAAGAACTATTTTAAGGCTTTCTTCTTTTCCATTTACATCAGTTTTAATAAAGCTTAAATTGAGTCTAATAATACTTGTTCAGGTTTGAAAAATTTAGATTTCTTTTAAACAATAACTGATATGTTTATTTTTTTTGTAAAGAATGTTTATTTTACAACCCACTTTAATGAAAAATTGTGATTTTGGTGTTTTTAATGTGTCGTTAAGGCATTTTTCTGATGATGCAGGACATTTATTGGAAAAAAGGAAGCGTAAAGTTGGATTTCTGAGTATCTCTTTATTCAAACCGTTTTAAATCAGGAGCAGACTAAGAAATTCCGTTGGAAAAAGATTGTAGAAATTGCGCTGAGTGAAAATCCTGCTCCGAGCTCTTAGCAACGGAAGGGAAAGCGGGGTGGGGTTGCTCTGCGAAGACATTCCCTACCAAAACTCTGAAGCAAATTTCCAATGTACTACTGCCGCTCTTCATATGTCCTAGAAAACGACTCAGTTTTTTTTTTTTTACTTTGGTCAAACATAACAATCATAATCAGACCACTGGGGACACTTTGACAATAGATCAATAGATGATCCGAGTGGGTGTTTACACTGAAAAATAGTTATCTCAGTGGTTTTTGACCTTCCCTTGTCTCGGACCGAGTCCAACAGTGTTTCACTCTTCCCCTTTGCTTTTGTGGTAAAGTAAAATAACAATGTGATGCACTTTCCAGTTATTTTTTTAATTTTGTCCACTTTGCCATTGTCATGTCAATGACTTTTGTCATTTAATGAAAATTGTGTCTGAAAGTGAGCCCTTGTGCCAAGTGATGTAATCAAGCTGTGTCAAAAGCGTCTGATTCTGAAACCTCGTCATGTAAACCTCTTCAAGTTGTGACTGACATCAACTGTTGGAAAACTATTTTTCTGTGAATCAAGACGTTTCTTGTTTTCTCGGCTGCTCCCTTCAGGGGTCACCACAGCGAGTCATCCACGTCTGTCTAACCCACTTCCTCTGCATCCTCGCTCACGCCAACCACCCTCACGTCCCTCTTTCCCGCATCCATGAACCTCCTTGTTGCTTTTCTTTCAGGCCTCTCAATTAGTAGGCCCAGATTTAGCCAGGGGGTTTTCAGTGACAATCATAATGCTCACCCAGTATGCTCACCCAATCATAGGGGTGAGCATACTACAGCCTGTGGCCTCCATGTTTGGTCCGGCCCACTGAACAATATCAGAGATCCATGTTTTTTATTTGGATCTGGCCACACGATCAAGATCTGCATCGGACGTGACATTTTATTCCACCCTTCTGCAGTTTGTGCTCCAACCTGAAACCCTCTGAAATCCCTGTCAATTAGAACAGAAGACAGTCTTCCCTTTCTACGTCGCAGTTCATTGTTCCCCGTCTAGCTCATTCTTTTAGAGCGATTATGCTGCTTTTTTTAAACAGCCACCCTGTTCTATGTCCTGATTGGCTGGAGACCCTGTCAATCAATCTCCTCCATGCCGTGTCTCCTGTTCAGAAATGCGGAGCTCTTCAGATCTGCAGAAATCTACGGAGCCCGTGTCCTGACATTAAAGAACTAAAATATATCTCATTCCCACAGATTAATACCTTGTTCCCACAATTTAATATCTTGTTCGCACGAAATAGTATTCTGTTCCCTCAAAATAATTAAGTTGTGCTAACGAAATAGCATCTTGTTCCCACAAAATAATATTTCGTTCCCACGCATTAATTAATTCGTGCGAACGAAGTAATTATTTACGGCATAACTCAATCATAAACACGATTGCTGCTTCGCCTACCGGACGTAGCTCCTAGCTCCTAGCTTCATTAATAGGGATGTAAGCAAAAATTGGATTTACAGCAGATACCTTCACATTTCTGTCTGTGTGTCTCTCATTACATTGCATTAAAGACACGGAGGATGTTTAGAGATCAGATTCATTTATTTTTAAAGCTCTACAAAAGCATCATACTTGTTAGCGGTCGCTTTACATCGGCAGGCTAGTAGGCTAAATGTTACGTATCCCATCATGCATCACGCATCACGATCAGTCAATCATTTGTCTTGTTGTTACACTACAGTTATAGGGACACAGTGATTGGTCGAGATGCATTATGGGGAATACGCGAATGATGGGCGAGGCGAGGAAGCATGTAGCCTACTAACCTTTGGATATAATGTGACTGTTAAAGAGTATGTTAATAAAAGAAAACTCCTGAATATTATTATTCCTATTTGACTCTAAACTACAATATCCCATACTGCACCTGGTGCCCGAATGCTGGCAAGGCAAGCTCTGTGGCGGAGCTAGGTGCTATGTCCAGAGAATCGCTGTTGTGTGGCTAACCAGCCAGCTTGGGCATCCTAAATCTTATGATATTTTTCTGATTTTCTTAGAGACAATAATAGATCGATCATTCTTGTTTTTATTTTCCCCCTATTGAATGATTGTGGGTCACAGAGACACAGAAAGCGGCTTTTGCAGCAGGATGGAAGGAGAGCGTACCATGATGTGAATGAACCCAGACATGAAAACGTGATTACCGATGCTTTTGTGCTTTTTAAAATTAATAAATCTGATCTCTAAACATCCTCCGTGTTTTTAATGCAATGTAATGAGAGACACACACGGACAAAAATGTGAAGGTATCTGCTGTAAATCCAAATATTGCTTTATGAATGACTAAGGCAATGACGTGAATGACAGGTTAATGATGAGCTAGGTAGCATGTAGCCTACTAGCCTTTGGATGTAAAGTGACTACTAAATAGTAGGTTGATAAAAGAAAACTCCTGAATATTATTATTCCTATTTGACCCTAAACTACAATATCCCATACTGCACCTGGCTGGCCGTCAGGCCGTCAATGCTGGCAAGACAAGCTAAAGAGCTCTGCGGCGGAGATAGCTGATATAGCGGACATAGCTCTGCTATGTCCAGAGAATCGCTGCTGTGGCAAAACAGCAAGATTGGGTCTCCTAAATCTTGTGATATTTTTCTTATATTCATTGAGACAATAATAAATTGATCATTTTTGTTTTTCTTTCTCCTGTCTTGTACGAATGTGGGTCACAGAATCAGGGAAGTTACCGCTGGAAGCGGATTTTGCGGCCTGATGGAGGCATATCCGTGTTTATGAATGACTTATGACTTGAACAATTATTTCGTTCGCACAAATTAATTATTTCGAGGGAACTAAATAATATTTCGTGGGAACGGAATATTATCTTATGGGAACGGAATATTATCTCATGCGAACAAGATATTAATTTGTGGGAATAAGATATATTTTATCTTTTTAATTTCAGGACACATGCTCAGCAGAAATCTGTGATCGCGATTAGATCTTTGTTTTTATTCTAAGATCCTGGAACTAATTTCTATAAAGGGTTGAGAATTTAAAAAGAAAAGGGTGAAAATGTTTATGTCTGTCTGAGAAAAGTGTAGAAAGTGGGCAGTGAGGAGTTTTACTGCCATAAACGTCTGTAATCATACTCAGTGGATTTCACTGATCACAGGCTATTTTTAGAACATTACTCCTACAATAAACAAGGAACTCTGTACTGGTGAAAAGGCAGACATATGCTGAGCTGCAGCAGAAGATATAGAAATTTGCTTTTTACTGGATGAGAAACAGACGTGCAGGACACAGCTGCACAGTTTTAGTGCAAACTGTGAGACGAGAGAGGAACTGCAGCCCTCAAAGTCTCAGCGGGAAAATGACGGGAGAGGATCCACTATTTATTGTTTTTTCTTTTTAATGTATCAGCATCTTTTTCCTGACTTTTTGTCTTTGAAAATCACTGTTATTTGGTCATTTTTTTATTTCATAAATAGTGTTATTTTAGTAAAAGGATCACAAATTAATAAAACTTTATTATAGGACTTTACAATAAAAAAAGATAAAAGAAGTTTAAACTTTTAAAGATAAAGAGTTATTGTGGCCCTCAAATGAAAAATTTTGGGGACCCCCGCTCTAGCCTCCATGTTGTGTTTGAAGATTTGTTGTTTTTCATTCCTACGATCATTCAAACACCACATAAAGGCAGCATTTCTATTTTATTTTTTTTATTTTTTTTCACTTGTCCTGTCCAACAGCTAGGCAGACAGATGAGAGCTGAGGGCCTCTTGGGTTGGACATATTTTACTTTAACAAGAGGGGTTATTAATCTTCAGACAAACCAAAGGTATGTCTGAATAAACCCCTTTTGTAATTGAGGCCAAACTTTATTAATTTCAAACATGTCTGAAAATCTTTGGTGTTGGACCGGACGGAAAAGGAAAGAGGGGAAGAAGAGAGAGGGACGTTAGAGAGAGGGGGGGTAGGGGGTGATAATAGGAGGGGAAGGGGGATAAGACCATGAAGCAGCATAAAGCAACAAGTTTACTGGTTGTTAATCATTATGGTAAGGTTCAAATGTAAAAAAAAACAAAAAAAAAGGGCGGAGCCTGTCCACACACACACTCAAATGTTATAAACACACCTGTTAGTTGCAAAAATGTCCACCTGTCGACATGTACACAAAACAGATAGTGTTCCCACGCATACTTATGCCTTAAAACCAACTAGTGTGAAATATTTCAGTCATTCAGTCTGTTGAGCTAACACCTGTGCTCAGGTGAGTGTTTATGTTCTTCTAAAATGGATGGTGGAACGTGAAAAGAAGGAGGGAGAGTGCCCAGCCATCCCCACCCCAAGACCCCCACCGCACCAGCAGTGGCAGCCGGATTCCCCCCAACACCACACGGGAACCGGCAGGGAACAACCGCCGCCCGGGCGACCAAGCCCGCCACCCAGGCCAGGGCCAGCAGGGCCGCCGCAAGGCCCCCAGAGCCAGAGAGCAGGGAGGCACGGAGGGAAAGAGGGCGCCGCCCCAGCCCAACCAGGAGAGCAGCCCCCCCGCCGCGCCGGGAGAACCCAACGCAGGGCCCCACCGGAGAAGGACGCCCACAGCCCCAGACGAGCACCCCACCACCACCCAGGAGTTCCGGGCATCCCCGGGGACACAGCCGCCGTTGCAAAGGGGCCCGTACCCCCCACCAGGGAAGAGGCAGGGGACAGATGGTCCTAGGTCCCACCTTCCTTGCAAAATGTGTGTGCGTGTATGTGTGTTTGAGAGAGTGTGTGTGTGCATGTGTGTGTGTTTATGTTGGGATGTATATATTGAGGGGGGAGGGGTGTGTGTACTAAGGGGGGTGCGGTTAAAATTGGCGGGTAGGGCACTAAGGGGACGTCTCCTGATTACTCACAGTGACGTCCCCTCACCCTCCCCACCAAGGGGCCCTAAATGTCTAAGGTGCGGTTAAAATTGGCGGGTAGGGTGCTAGGAGGACATCCGCTGCTTGCTGGCAGTGATGTCCAAGCACCCCCCCTACCAAGGGCCCTACATGTCTAAGGTGCAAATAAAACCGAAAGAGGGGGGGCCCACTCCATACGGCAACCACAGGAGGGGGGGGGTCACTGCCTAGTAAACCCCCCCCCCAAGGCTCATAAAGGCAGCATTTCTCTAAGTTTTACACGAGGTACATCAAGCCATTGGTGCATTTGGCTCTAAAATGAGAACAAAAGTTTTAACCTAAAAACTCTAAAATGCTCTGTTTTAAAATAGATTCCATTTCATACAGATTCCATGTTATTTTTTTCTCACTCCACGCATCTGCCCCTGGTCCGGCCCTTCTATCCAATTTTAGAACCCTATGTGGCCCGCGAGTCAAAATAATTGCCCACCCCTGATCTACTTGATAAGTGTTAAATTTTCTTCCTGATAATACCCCCTACATTTACTTGGCTAGGGACAGACACAAGCAGGACACTGGTTTGTGCCCTGTTGAGGCGGTATTTATCTTTTTTTCATTTTGGATCTGTCCATTTGTCCTTGTGTTTATCCAAATGATTGTATGTATGTATGTATGTATGTATGTATGTATGTATGTATGTATGTATGGATGGATGGATGGATGGATGGATGGATGGATGGATGGATGGATGGATGGATGGATGGATGGATGGATGGATGGATGGATGGATGGATGGATGGATGGATGGATGGATGGATGGATGGATGGATGGATGGATGTATGTATGTATGTATGTATGTAATCTAGGCCAAACTTTATTCATTTTAATCACATTTGAAAATCTTTTGTGTTGGACCGGATGGAAAAAAGGAGGGAAAAAGAGAGAGGGATGTCAGAGAGGGGGGGTAGGAGGGGGATTACAGAAGCGGGGGGATGTAAAATCATGAAGCAGCATAAAGCAACAAGTTGCTGGATGTTTATATTCATTACGGTGAGGTTCAGATGTAATACAAATCTAGAGGGGGGCGGGGCCTGTCCACACACTCAGATGTTATAAACATACCTGTCGGCTCCAAAAATGTTCACATGTCAACATTTACACAATACAAATAATGTTCACACACCCATACTTATGCATTCAAACCAACTAGTGTGAAACATTTTATTCAATCACGCAAACTATTTGTGCAAAGGTGAGCTAACTCCTGTGCTCGAGTGAGTGTTCGTGTTCTAAAGTGGATGATGGAATGTAACAAGAAGGAGGAAGAGTGCCCAGTTATCCCCACACCAAGATTATTTATTCTATATTACTGTTGGGTATTTTTTTGTAATTTTTATTTCTGTAGCTAATTCTGGATTTTTGTGTCCTACCGGTTTGGAGGGGCAGTCGAGGCATTTGAGGAGGCCTTGCCCACGCCTTGATCCGGCCTTGCTAATTAGATGTTAAAAGTGGCAATGAAACAGAAATGAGATCAATTCTCTGTGTCTGTGGCAGACACAGAGGAAGTATGAGCGAGCTTCTGGTTACAACATTGCAACATCGTGTTTTCATCTCACAATAAGCTGCTTGTCAGCCACAAATACCGTTTTTGTTGCATCTCTTTTGCAGCTGTGCTTTTGGGTCCAAAGACATGAAGATTAGTCTTTCATAAAAGCTGTCTTTGGGCTTCGTGCTGGCTGCTTTTTCACAAGAATGTCGGTAAATAAGTGGATAAATAAATAATTGCTGTAACTCCTGCTGCTTCGGCTTCAGAGATTTTCTTCTTCCTGCATCCAATAATTAACTTCTAACTAACAGACTCTTTTCTCCCCCTGCAATTAAAAATATCCACAGTTTTCAAACATAATGGAAGCTGGAGCTTGAGAATAAGGAATATCATATATTTGCAAAAACGCTCCTTAAAAATTCAGTGTCCTCACAGTCTGAAGTCATTCAAGTATATCCAGATTTAAAAAAAATATTAGACTTTAAGGTTGTTCTATACAATTCAGTCGGTTTTGAACAAAGAAAACGAAGTAGGATATTGTGTCCTTTCTATATGGTCAAAATTGTTACTTCAGTATCCCTTCATAAGGCTTTGTAACACAGCCACTATTTACATTTTGGGCAGATTACACATAAACCATGTAGTTCTAAACCGACCACAAACTTTGAACAGCTTAAAACTGAATTTACGTAAAACGTGTCGACAAAAACCCTTGACGGGTGTCTCTGCACATCGACGAATGACAAAAGCAAGACACACTTATGAATTACGTATATCATGCACGTATCACAAAAAAACAAAATGTCATTCATAGGAAATGCACAAAATGGAGCCTGTGTGACACTCTTTTCTTCTCCCATCTATAAATGTTGGTAAACTCCCTCCCTGGCAGAACCTGGCGGGCCAGGTCACTGATGAATCAACAATTATCATCTTTGTCAGGAACTAAGATGCAACAAAAACTGTACCCCAGGGACAAAAGGCTCAGAATAAGGAAGGATTTCTTTTCAGAGGCTGAGATGGCGCCTGGGCTGGAGCTGAGCAGGAACGTAATGCCAGAGGTAGAGTGACCCTGAAGGAGGACAACCGCAGGACGAGTACCACACTATTGTAATAATATACTTGCTGCTCAGATAGACAGATGACCGGGAACTTAACCCTTTAACAATGATGAGGTCACTGACAACATCTAAATGACACGTTCTATGAACTACTGGTAATGTGAGAAACGTGAATTAGCTAATTCTGAGGTGGACAAAAGCATCTTTGTTCCAGTAACTCTTGTGCTATTCTAGGCACTTTAACATTGGGAAATGGGTCATCTAGACCCACTAGACAGTGCTCTGAACCTTTTTTCTTCAATGATTTGTGATCTTCACTGGTCTCCATGGATTACATGAAATCTCTCCACCTTAATCCACCTTTGTCATGGTAGGGAAAACACGTCAATGTAAGGGTGGGGTCATCTAAGATAGAACAAGGGTTAAGCAGCACTATACCCACGTAAAATAGCTTCACTACTGTTAAGTGTTGTATCAGTGACGTGCGGTGAGGTTAATGGCTGGTGAGGCACTGACGTCATCATTCAGATTTACAAACATATGAACCATACTGAGTAACTTATTCACCATTTGATTGACAACAGTTAACGTGTTTTGTTTAAAATATCATTTCTACATGTTTTTTTTTCATATACAAACTGCAGCATAGAAAAAAGCACAAACGTTATTATCATCTTGCCTTTACTTGTAATTAAAGTCCATACGCCGCTCCTTCTGAAGAAAATGACTTGCCGCTTGCTATCACTTCTTCTAGTATTTTTTAGCGTCATAATCTCAGGGCTCACCGGCGCCCCCTGACATGAGGCACGAGAATGTCTGGCCTCACCCAGCGGCTTTTTCGCCAGTGTTTAGCGCTCAGCACAAGAAACACGTCCCTCACATACAGTTATTTATAAAAACAAGCACTGTACATCATATACATCTGCTAAATTATGTAAACTCAGCTCATATAATACAAGTGATTGAACAGACATACAGAGAGACAGCAGTACCGTCTGACTGCATAGGTATTGCGCAATCCAAGGTGAGGCTCAGCGGGCTGGTGCCTCATCGCACGTCACTTAGTATCTGAACGGCAAATGCGGAAATTCAGCGATTTTGAAAAGAAAAAACACCCAAAAATGGTACATTTAAATGGAAAATGACTGCAAAGCACAAATTACTGATTAAATATAATAATTGAATTTATTTTTTCTCTTTTCTTCCCATAATGACAGGTGAGGCACAGCCTCACCTGCCTCTCCTGACTGCACGTCACTGTGTTGTATATCCGCATAAGGATGCTTTCTCCTCCTCTGAATCCACTGGATGGACTTTTATTGCGTAAACGGCTGAAAAGTTACGAAAGCGGAAAGAATGTAAAAACTGGAGCTAAAGCTCTGGTGTTCAACTGTCAGGAAACCGATGGGGTGGTCTGGAGGAGGAAACTGAAAGGTTTCAAGACAGGTTGATGAAGCTCAGCAAAAGATCAGGTATGGGAATAGGAGCAAGTAAGGATTGTCTAATATGGGAATCTAATTCCAGGACAGATGTGACAACGAAGGAACATCTAATGCTATGTCCACATCGGCCTTGGAAACATGCGCTCAAGCGGCCACTTCCAATGAAACGTCTATAGTGGCGCGCATAAATGCGTTTGTAGGGCTTCTGCATTTAAAAATCTTACAATCATGTGTAGCTACGCAAGATTTTATGACCATTTTTGGGCATGGCCATCAAGTGCGCGTTGCCAATTAAACCAGGTCAAACTTTGACCAATCAGGGACTCAGATTTGATTGTGACTTATGGATGGCGCTGTGAAAGAGCAAAATTTATGAGATTTCCACCACTTTGATTCTTAAATGCACATCAAATGCCAACTGTGTATGCTGCTTATTAGGAGAAATCCATAGGCTGGTCCAAGGTCTAAATCCTGAAAGTCTACAGTTCAACTGTAGATGCAGGGCTAAAGACAGGGGTAATCCAACATGTGGTCTGGTAAGAAAACATAGTTCAAAACCCACAAGAGCCAGAGGTACGTGGAGAACACAGGCAGAAAATCCAACAAATTCCTAACAGATTCAGGTAGTGGAGCAGCTGAATATGGCGGGGGAACAGGTGAGAGGAATGGACTTGGTTACAAACAGAAAAGAAAACAAATAGGGAGAGGAGGAGCTGGAATTAAAATTAAGCCCTGTATAAATGTTTTCAACACAAATATCAGACTCAAAATCAAAAACCTAACAAATAAGAATTACAAATTAATTATTTTGAAGAATTAAAAATAAGAACATTTTTTAAATTAAATCTTCTAAAACTGGTCAATTTTTCACAGGTGCTATTTACTATCAATGAAATCAATATTTAGCTTAATTAGAGGGGAACTCTTTTTATATACATTCATTTTATATACATTAATTAAAAAAATGAATTATTATATCAAGGTGGAATGTCTACAATGACTACATTGCATTTAGTTTCAACAATTTAGACAAAAGCCTTTTTAGGTTTCAGGGTTTTTGCAGTTCAGACATAACAAGTACCTCTTTTAAAAAAATTACCCTTGAAGGTTGCTACTATTATTTAGTCTGTGATAATAATAGTTTAACCAAGAGCAGGGGGGCTTTTGAACTTTTGGGGGATAAATTTTGCTATAATAAAGTGTATTTTCTTAAAAGGTGTGTGATTGTTGTTGAAAAGAGTGGAACAAATTAAAATTGATTTTCTTGTTTGACCACAAATTTTCTTGAAAAAAATTAACATTTGCTTTGTCTTTCATATGGTCACATCCCTTCTTCTTTATACTGTGTTTAACCTTGCTTGTTTCATGTTGAATAAATTGTGTTTGTCACGTTGGTGAAGCTAGCACGATAAAACCCTTTGAGCTTTGGAAATGTTAACAACTTTATCAAAGACACTCAAAAAAGGAAAATAAGTTTTGGTAAGACTTGTGCTTGTGCAGGTGTGTAATTCCTGCTCTAGGTGCGAGAAGTCCTAGGTTAAATTCCCGGACGAGCCCCCAATTTGTTATGGTTTTCTGTTGTCACATTATATTGAGTAGCACAAATAAATCATCATACTTGAAAATACACAAAAAAGTAAGCGAGAATAAACAGAGAACAAGAATAAGGAAACCATTCTTTTGAGAATGAGAATTTAAGTATGAAGTTTTCTAAAAAGAAATGCAACAGGAAAGACCAGCATTACAAATAACATCAAATGAAAACATAAAACACAAAATGCATTTTTCACGTTTGTACCTTTTCCACCTGAGCTTGGTTTCTGCAACCTGGATACTTTACAAAGTTACTTCAGTTATGAAAAACGAGCAAATGTTTCTCCATAGCATTCAAACAGCCACCTCCAATGAAAAGTATATGTAAATGTGCATTTTGGGCTTCCATGTTTAAAACACTGGCATTAATGTGTAGCCATGCAAGCGTCTACACTAGTTTTTGAGATCTATGTACAAAACGTGAGGGCATTGAACGTGGATTAAACTCTGATTTGATAGTGACTTAGGGATGGCGTTCCTCTTTTTTCACGGAAGTGCCAACCATTTGAAAATTGATAATGGAAAAAAAAATTATAGATCTGGTTTTTACCCTGCTGGAATTATATGATTCGCACCAAGCCTCTTCCAACTGTAGGTGGCAGACTAAAGCCAGTAAACAGTAGCCAAAGAAAAAGAAGAAGTCCCTCCCTACTTGTCCATTGTGAACACCATGGGCTATATGCACTTTCAAGAATCCATCACGTGCCTGGTGTGGTTTGGAGAGCACAGAACAGAGAAGGCGGCTTGTACAGAACAAGACATAACAAAGATCATAAAGGATAAAGTGAGGAAGTTATTGAAGATGAGTGGAAAGATGGTCCTGACAACATACCTGTAAAAGTAGCAATAACTTTTCTGACTGGACTATTAAACAAGATCTTGTAGGATTATGAGTTATAAGTGTTCTGGTGCATGCTTTTGTAATGAAAGGAGCTTTGAAGAGTAGTAGAAACTACAGAGGATTAAAGCTGAGGATTCACACGATGACGTTATGAGTAAAAAGGAAAGGAAGCTAGGCTGAGGTCAGAAGTAAGCAGACAGTTATTTGTGTTTGCAAATGGAGCAGCTGGATGGCTCAGTTGTCTGGTGCATGGGAAATCAGGAGTTTGACTCCCAGGGGTTGCGACGAGCTTCATTCAGTGTGGGTCCTTGGGCAAGATCCTTTGCGCCACTGCCTAACTATGTAGCCACAAGGAGGCCAGAGTTTGAGGCTCCCTGTGCCAGTCCCCAGCACAGATCAAATACAGGGTTGTGTCAGGAAGGACATCCGGCATTAGACATGACATTGTGATCTGTAGTGAAAGCAGCAGAACATCTAGAGAGGTGGAGATTTGCTCTAGATAACAGACTGTATGTAAATGAGAGGGGCTCACGTGGAACGGTGAGGTTACAGGAGACAGAAGTGAAGACGGTACATGACTTTAAATATTTCAGGTCAATAGTCCAGAATAATATAGAGGTGAAGAAGTGTGTGCAAGAAGGTTGGGACAGTTGAGGAAGGTGTTAGGTGTGATGTGTGACAAAATAGTGTCATCAAGACTGAAAGAAAGGTGTAGAAGACTGTGGTGAGAACGGCAATGTTGAAAAGCTGAAAAAAAGACTGGAGGAAGAGCTGGAGGTAGAAGAGATGAAGATTTTGAGGATTTTTTCGGGAGTGATGAGGATCAGTAATAAATCTATCACAGGAACAGCTCATGTTAGATGTTTTGGAGATAAATGCAGGAAAGCACGCTGAGACGATTTGGACACATTGAGAGAATGATTTTGGTAAGAGGATGCTAAAGTTGGAGCTACCAGGTAAAAGAGGCCTAGAGGAGGACCAAAGAGGAGGTCCATGGATGTAGCGTAGGAGGACATGAAAGCAGTTGATGTGAATGAGGAGGATGTAGTAAAGTGAGTTAAGGTACGTTCACACCAGACATGTACTGTAACTCGTATTCAAGAACGCGCTAAACACAAGTTCTTGATGGCTTATTTAGACTATGGTGTTCACACTGGACAAGCAGGAAGGGACTTCTACTTCTTCTTCTTTTTTCTTCTGCTTACTATTACTACTATATAACCTACAGTTGGAAGAAGTTTGGTGCAAAATGGGAAGGTTTGTTTCCAAGGGCTGTGTGAAGGTAGCCTTAGATAGATGGAGGCAGATGATTTGCTGTGACAAACCCCAAAGGGAGCAGCAAAAAGATGAAGAAAAAGAAGTTCCTATGATCTTTCTGAGATGAAGAAATAAACTATTCTGAAGGTAAAAAAAAAAGAATCTTTTGAAACACCAAGAAAGGACTCTCAAAATATAAGAGGCTGAATGGATCTGGTACATCATGGCCTAAGCGTCACCATCAAGACAATAAAACATGGGAATGAATGAATTACAAAACAACTCTAATGGATGAGGCTTTTTTCAAGGTTTTTGTTGTGTCTGTGGAACACCACAGAAAGACACAATATGAACATAACAATGTACAAATGACTATGAAAACATAAAAATAATGCAAAAAGGGCTGGAAAAAATACAGAACCGTGAAAGGAAAAATGATTACAAACTGATGTAATATCACCACAGATAGGGTTCGCTATTTTCAAGACAGACAAATTAACCAAAAAAGGGTCACATTGCTTCAGTGAAATGCAAACCACACAGAAAAAAACATTTGTTTAATCCAATTAAAAACAGTTGACCTGTTAAAATTCTGGCATCATTTTGTTGCAATCAAATGTTCATTTTAAAGTTGGATGGTTTGTTCTGCAAAAACTGTACTGAATCAGAGTATTGTATTTTCAGCGGCAAAAGCTCTAATTTTTTTCAACAGTAACCCTTCACTTCATATGTGGATTTATTCTGGTTGTACTTTTGAGAGGTCAAAATGTCAGTGTGTTATGTTTACAAGTTCCAAACATGTTTTTGGTAATAATGTCTGTTGGAGTGTGTTTTTTGTATGTGTAACTAAAAAGGTTGGGAGTTAGCATTGTCACAGTAACTTTTACTTTAGCAACATCAGTCCGTTTATTTTTACATGTTGCATAAAAGGTTGGAAGTTAAAGGTACAGTGATCCCTCGCTATAACACAGTTTACTTTTCACGGTTTCGCTACTTCACGGATTTGCATCGTGCATTGTATTCTGCATTCTGATTGGCTAAAAAGTCACTCCCCTTCTTCTCTAACTGTACGTCAATATCGTTGCAGTTTAATATGTACACATACGTAAACAGCTTGCCAAATTTACATTACGTACTTGCAAATTCTCTTGCAATTTCGAGTTTCTCTAAAACCTACAGAAAAAAGAGTGACAACAACTGCCTATCACTATGTTCTTCTCCAGAACAAACACACCTGCACCGCGGGCTTTAAAAGAAGAAAACACTGCAGAGCAGAGTCAGGATGCAGCGGCTCAGTCTGAAGAGCAGTGAAATACACCTGAGTCACTATTTGTCCGACTGTACTTTGTATCTTTTTCGTAATCATTTGACATTTTCTCCCGTTTAATCCAATTACTCAGGTCGCGGTGGGCGGGGCTAATCTCAGCAATTTGAAGCCTTCTGTTCACATTGATGATTAAAATTATTATTTGGAAAAAAAAATTATAATTTGACAGTACAGTACAGAAGTTATTTGTTTCTGAAGTACTTTTATTTGTGAAAAAAATGATTGAGCCTGTAAAATGGTTTCTTCTTTCTTTTCAATCTATAATAGAGTATTTAATTGTATAATAATTGTAAAAAAATAAAGGTTTCTACTTCACGGATTTTGCTTATCACGGGTTCTTTTTGGAACGTAACCCCCGCGAAAAACAAGGTTTTACTGTATTGGTAATATACTTGTCATGGTTTGAGTTTGTTTTGTCTTGGTTTTTGTTTTAGTTCTTGTTCTGTCTTGTTTGGTTCTGTTTCCTGTTTTATTTTGAAAGGTTTCCTGTTTTGTCATGTTTTTGAGTTTTACTTCTTTGGTCCCCATCTGCCCTGATCATGTTCACCTGTGTCTTGTCTGCCCTGTCTGTATATAAGTCTTGTCTCTGCCTTCCTCTTGTGCTGGTCCATTAACGTCTCTTAACGTCTTCATGTGTCTACGTCCTTCCATGCCATGTTTCATGTTTCCCGCCACGCCACGCCACAGTAATGTTTTGTTTTTGGTTTTGTCATCCTGCTCGGCAGCGCTTTTTGTTTACCATTAAACACCTTGCCCTGAAACCGTTTTGCCTCCCACCTCTGCGTCTGGGTCCTACCTGCTCTTTAGCCCCCCTCACCCTGACAATACTAATGCTGCTAATGTGTTTTGGACTGTGTTTTTTTTGTGTGTGTGTTCCTACTGCAGGTTAGGAGTTAGCGTAGTCATATTATCATTTTACGATGGAGACTTAAGGCCATGGTGAGAAAAAAACTTCAGGGGGATAACGTTTCGAGAAAAAAGTCGAAATGTTGCTCAAGAGAAGTAAAGCTGAATTTTTGAGAATAATTCAGTCTTCACAAAACAGAATGGCTAGTGTAAGCAGCTAGTAAAGCGGAGTTTAGTACAGTATGTAAAATAAGGAGCTCAGAGACACGTTTGGGTGTAAAGGACTGCTACTTTATTTTCCTTTTCATTCACAAACCCAGAAGTCCATTTGTCACCGTACGTCATGAACCTGTCACATCCTCCAGATGAAACGTCCTGTTTCAAAATAACACAACAAAGATGAATAATAATGAAAATGGTCCGTTATATTAGAATTAGAACATTGAAAATGCCATAAGTGCTCCTCCTCCTCAGACGGAAGCGTCACACAGACTGAGAGATTTTGTCTTTGGTGGAGGAAGAAAGGAGTGAAGTGGACAGCTGCAGGGACACCGATGTCTTCAACAACGGTCTGCAGAGATCCTGCAAGCCACTCATCAATAAATAAAACATTAATACATCGTAAACAAAGAATCAGCTTTACTTCTCTCGAGCAACATTTTGATTTTTTTCTCAAAACTTTATTTCGACTTCAATCTCGCCATTTTGACTTTTATTTTCCTGTAAGTGAAGGGAAAATATTTTTCTACAGAATATTTTTCTCACCATGGCCCTAAAACTCTGTCATATCATTTGCTTTAGCTATATCAGTCTTTTTTTTTTTTTTACATGTCTCAAACAAGGTTGGGAGTTAAAGGGACTGTTAATACGCTAACGTCTAGCAGGGTCGGACAGTGTTGTTTCTTTGTGTTCCTATAAGGTTGGGAGTTAGCGTAGTCACATTGATATATTTTACTGTATCAGTCAGTTTTTTAACGTGTTGCAAACAATTCTTGAGAGACTTTAAGATATTGTGAATACGCTAACGTGGCTAACATGTAGCTTATTAAAAAACAAGTTCTGTTCTGACATTTTTTCACTCGCTTAATGCGCCTTACAGTTTGGTACATCTTATATATATATAAGGTATCAGTTAAGGCCATTCAGTAATGGTGCTCCTTATAATGCTGAATTTAGGCTATGGAGACTGACAGAATCAAACACAGATGTGAACCAACTACAAAGCAGACAGTCTTTATTGTGCTGCAAAATGTCTTCCAATTGAAGCCTCTTGTTGCGTCTGAGCTCTCTTTTGTCATTGGTGAAAGTGAATAAAAAAGACAGCGAATGTTTCAACTTAACTCAACGACCTGCAAATTGCTGGCAGCCTCTCAGAAATCTGCGCGCCAGTTTCTGAACCGGCAGAAAATGTCTCATTGTCAGCAGCAGCTGTGAATGCCCTCTTGCATCACAACAAACCCTCCTCATCCCACTATTTTTTTCCCCCTTTTCTCTGGTTCACCTCTCCACTTCGACAGATCTCTGTTTCCTCTCCCCTGCCTGCTGCATTATTCACTCTCATGTTCCAAGACTTTCTCCCGTCTTGTGATTGATCAATAAAACATACCTGCATGCTTGCTCCCTCACCCCTGCATGCTGGGATCGCTCCTGAAGCCAAAACCAGGAGCTCAAGCTGAGCTGGTAAAACGGCAGAGACGGAGAGCTATTTTTTTTTTTTTATTAAACCAAGAGGAGGGGATTCTAATCCTGGCTATCACTTGTCAGTGAGAGCTGTGTTTCTAATTTTTCCCTCATGTTGAGGCTTTCAGGGACAATCCAGAAGTTGGAATCTTTTAGAGGACTTGTGGCAAATGTGTGTGCGTGTGGTCCACTTCTAAGAAAATGGTAGAACATTTTAAATGCGTAGTGCAAAGGTGAATAAAAGGTCGCCGCTGGGGAGAATATAAAACGAACTGAGAACAATATTCAGCCCATTTTTGGTTTCCTCAAAGTAAAAATATAAAGATGAAGACCTGGTACTTAACGTTTAGATTATGCAACACCATTTGCAATCATGTGAGGTCCACCCTTGATGAGATTGTCACATGAACTTGGTTGGAATGTAAATGATAACAAGAACAAGTGGAAACCTCAGAGGATGTTGTGCAACCAAACGAAATAGGTCGCGTGTCACAAGAGATACTGGTATTTAGGATAATCTCTGTCTCTATAAACATAAGCTGATAAAACTCCACTAACAGCTGATCAGATATGACAAAACCTTTTTTATGTATATCACAGCAAATCTAAAGCCCAGAGTTTGTCTGTTAAACATCTCAGTCCTGAACCATCATCCATCTGCAGCTGCATCGTTCCTCCCTGCCACTCGTCCATTTTGGGCTCTGGCTCCAGGCGTTTGCCACTTCTGGCTCTTGGATGGCCCACTTTCCTTCGCAGACATGTAGCTCACCCACTTTTGTGGTCGAATAATGTTTATAAAGCAACTCCGTATAACCCGTCATCTAACCTAAATGTGCACACAAATGCTTAAAAATAGAAATTGTGGGACTCTTCGACACCTGAACATTCCATGTTGTGATATCTATTAGTTCCAAATTAGTTCTTTCGATCATCACTAACACCTTCATGAACTTCATTGCAGAGTGTGACACATTTCTTTTAATGTTCACTGTGTGAGCTTCAATGCCTCACCGCTAAAATGTCCCTGCCAGATTTATCTACTTCACAACGTGAGCGCTCCCAGTCGACCAGGTCAAATAAAGCTCTCTGCAACAAACGCTTTGGCAGGAAAGGAGCAGGTGGAACTGACTACATCAAAAATGACAGATTCCCATTTAAGTGAGCCAGTTCCACTAATAGTTTTCTCTCTCTCTCTCGTGGTTCTTTTAGACATGATGAAATAATCTCTCTCGCTTCTGCTTTGCCTGCTATTAGAAGTGAATGTGTCGTCTCTGCTTTGCAATAGCAGCAATTCTAACAGATGCAGCAGAAAGATTGTTATTTATGATAGTGTCCCAGTGAAAGCCCGGGACCGTTATGTCGGCAAACACTTGTCAGTTTGCAGCAGACATTTTTCCCTGGCGTGGTGAAAACAGCGCAGGGTGAAAAGATAACACTAATAAGCACCCCAATATTGTGCCTGTTGGCTCACTCTCAGCTTACCAACCCATTTAGTGGAATGGACGCATCCTTACAATGTGTATGACAAGCTGTAATAGCTTATCGAGCTGTGTGGAAGAGGTGCAGCAGCGCTGGAGGCATCATTAAAACCGAATTACGTAAACAGCTCCCAAAAAGAGGACAAGTCTTTCAGGAAAGCTTAATACATCGGACAGATTCTGCATTCATTTGTACTTTATTACAATTATGGAAAAAAATCTAAATAACATAAATAATATGTAAGTTTAACAAAGGTTTTGCACTAATATTGCGATGTATTTTCCACATGCACCGGATTATAAGGTGCACCATCAATAAAATCTATTTTTGAACTTGTGTCATATAAAAGCTGCATTGAGCAATAAAAAAAAACAAAAAACAAAAATCATTGATAAGTCCGTACGTCATATTTGTTACCAAGTTCAAAGGAGTTCTAAAATTTCCAATCTTGTTAGTAATACGTTAAAAAAAACGCTTCTAATAATGTTACATGATAGCCACGTTAGTGCATTTACAATAACACCCAACCTTTTTTGCAACTTGTAAAAAAACAGCAAGAGTGCTAAAAACATGTTACTGGGATTATGCTAACTCCAGACTTTGTCAATAACGTGTAAAAAAAAAAAAACACTCTGAGACAGACAGACAGACAGACCCCTGAGGAAATTTAAAAATGGGCATCTGTTGACAATCATAAAACACACACCTTAAAAACAATGAAGGCTAATGGTTTTAATAGATTGAATAGATCAAAAATAAACAGATTAAATAATTTAAAAATCAGTAGGTTAGATTAATTAAAATAAATTGCTTCTTAGATGCTCCGCCAGAGAGTTGTATTGCCTTATAACAATATTGTTATACACCTTAGCGCATTTACAATACCTGTAATGGGGGATAGGAAGTCACAACTACAATGACAAATATTGTGTTGACACTCATTTATTTACTCAGTATAGCAGTGGAGTTTCTTAACTTGCTTTGCCTGCAATGATGTTTTTGGTCCAGCAGGGCTCATTATTGAGTGACACAGTCTCACAACAGTTTGAGCAATGTGCCGAAACGCTTCACGAGGCTTCATCTACCCATCACTACTTCGTGGTACACAATAGGTTTAATGGCAGACAAAAACATTGTACAAGGCAACTGAGTCAGAACAGCCAGAAGTCATTAAACACAGCAAGTAAGAAAGGATCAAGCTCAGACTGAATCCCATTGCAAAACAAAACTTTGGACTCTGGTGATGATTACTAAACACAGAACAGCTGGTGGAAGGTCGCTGACAATTGAGCGGTGACTGATGGGAGATGTAGTGAGGATACAACTCAGGGAAAGGTCAAGACTCTGGAGATGGCTCGCTCTGGTGGTCGGAGGGCTAATTCCTGACATTTAGTCTAGTTTTAACCCTTGTCAACAAGGTTGTCTCGCTCTATAATGCCCCTAGCATTGAGCAAGTACTTTTTACTTTGAAAGTTCTGCTTAACAAATGTGACCTTTCACCTCCAAAACATAATATGATTCATTTCAAATAATAGTCTATTTGAAATGGAATTATATTCTGCCACATCAGGTGAAAACTGAAAAGAACAGGGGACAAAAAGCCAAAAATACTATTAAAACTATTAAATCACTCCACAAAACCGCATTAAGATACTACATTCAACACCTAAGACTTGGTAAAACAAAACGTCAAACACAGGTGGGCGGGGAAAATGGGGGCGCGCGCGGGAATTGTTCAACAGCTGCACGCTGGACGCGCATCCGGGGCATGAAAAACATTTATTTCCCTACTCTGTTAATCTCGCCTCTGGACAAATTTAGCACCCAAAGTGACAGAAAAGTAACCGAGAAAATTCGTTAATTTTTATAATAAAAAACTGTTTCAAAATAAAAGGTCAGTTAGACTCACAATAAAACTAACTACCGTAAAACCCACCAAATTGATGCAAAGCTCGCCCAAAGCAATTTTTCTCTGCAATATCTAAATCATCCAACTGGAGGAAAAAACGCAGAATCTGGCAACACTGCTGGTAGATGCGCCTCCTTGCTTGGCTCCTCGGTGACACACCAACATAGTGGCTGTATTGGTCACATGACTTCTCCTGGAGCAATACGTGCACTGACACAGGGTTTCACTTTATGAGCTTGACACATGAGCTGATACGTCGGTGTGTCTGGACCCATCACAAGGGCTAAGACAAATGACACTGTTACTGCGCTAACTCCCAACTGTGCCAATAGCACAAAGCACAGGAAAAAAAACACAATCCAACACTGCTACCGATAGCCAAATTAGCCTATTTACAAGAACCCCCAACCTTTTTTTTCAACTCGTAAAAAAAAAAAAAAAAAAGACGTAACAGACTGGCATTTTGACATAGGCGCAGTGAACCTCGCAAAATTGCCAACATAAGTTGGCATAATCAGAATGAATCCATATTTAAGGTGCTTCAGATTGTAATCATTTTTTTTAATGAAGTCTGCACTCAGAAAAAAAGGGTTCATTATTTTCCAAAATAACATAATAACCTGCTGGCATCAGAGATTCTGCTGTTTTCCAGCCTGACTGTTCGAATGCTGAGTGCTTGGTGGTGGTGGTGTGTTCCAACAGTACTACTGAATGCATGAATTCACTTCCAGAATGGAAGGAGGAGAAGACCCGGTAAACTACTCAGCAGTCCCTAGCCCTCTCTGCGGGGTCTTCCAGTCTGCTGTGCTGCACATCTGCCAGAAAAAGAGTTGGTTAACACACTCCTGTACGTTTATGAAAAGAGGTGAGGATGGGAGGGAGGTGTACTGTCCTCACCCTGCAAGAGAAAAAACACAGAGGTAAAGAGTGCGTGTTAGCTTTTGGTTTCTGGCTCATTCTTCGACTGTTTGTGATATGGTCCACCAGGAATTTTTGCGCTCTTGACCACATCCGCAGGCATGCTTTTAATGAACCGCAGTGAATGAGTGGACTGTTTCTTCTTTTTTTTTGTTTTTTCCATCCACACTCACAACTCCTCTATCTCCTCTATGTACGCCTGGTCATTGTCACTCCTGACCAGACCCTCAGCTGGTGTATCGTAAGTCATTAGTCAGTACTGTGAGCCACAGAGGACCCATGTTTGAGCACTGGGTACCCCATGAGAGAGTTATTTTCCTGAAACACAGACTGGAGTCTGTCTGAGACTAAATCAAGGAGCTATTCGCAGAGTTCTGCAGCAGATCAAAGGTACCAGTTTGTCTGCAATGTTCTTAGTGATGATCGTGTTGAATGCTAAACTCAGATGTCATAAAGATAAGGATTACCTTTGGTGCTCCCAGATAAAGGCCCACAATGTCAATGGAAGTTTTAAAAGGTCTTAAAATAAATACATTACACAAAAAAACACTTAATGCAAAAAATGTCAAATAAAAAGTACATGGAAAAGGATAAAAGCACTTTTGAAATAACTTAATTACGGTATTGCTTTATCCTAGAGTGAAGGTTTAGCAAGTTATTAGAGAATGCTGTGAAAACGACAAGTAAACAAACAAGGAGGCATTGTTAAAACCTCCGAACCACTAGAGGGCAGCAACGTCGCTGAGGATTATGCAAAGTAGAAAAAAACATTTACATTTTACATCCCAGTTTTTGACAGTGGTTTTGTCCAAATTCCATCTTGCTCAGGGCCTGTTCCTGAGCTGCCAGGATGAGTGCTTCAGTGCTGTCCTGTAGGCCAGCCCTTTCTAGCCATTGGTAGGACTTGTTGATATCAGCCACTTCAGTTATGGTCAGGTGGTACATCCTATGCAGGGGTTTGTCCTCCCATGAGGATCTGTCCAGTGTGACATTATCTTCAGTCAAAAGGACCCCGAGCACGTATTGCAGGCCGCATGGTTATGGTACCTACACCACCTCATCAGGAATTTCTTCAGCTCCTCCCACTGCCACATCATCAGGAAGTTGTCTGGCCCCTGCCTCTGCCCCGGCATCAGGCCTCAGAGAGAACTCAGAAGAATAGAATTACTCAAAACAAAATTAACTAAATGTGTGCACAAGTCATTAAGTCATGTTGTTATGTATGACTTAACTTTGTTTAAAGTAATAACAAAACATTAAAAACATTATAATCTACAGAATATGCACATTTGAAATAAAGCTTAGTATGAAATATAATTGGCTCTTAAAACACAAACATTTGATTTACCAGCAAAAAATGTTATCTAAATTTTTGAGCAAAAAATAGGAAAATAAGGAAAATAAAAATAATGTTATTAGTAAATTAATTTATTCTTAAATTTGCACATGGTTTCTGTTTTTAAACGTGTTTAAACTGTTCCTATGTACAAAAATGCATGACCCAATAATCCCAATCAGTGCAGCAACACCACACCTGAATGTTCTCTCTCATCCATCTGCAGAACGGACACCAGCGGCTCAGTAAATGACCGGCAGGCTCACGTTGGGTTAGCATGGTCTGTTATTGATGTGCTGGAGTCCAGAGCCTCTGGGCCACAAAACAGATTCACAAATACAGTTTAAAACTGTTTTTTTTATTTTCAATAAATTCTTAAGTGAAAAGGGGTCATGACTTCTTATTAAAAAAGAAAAAAACTCCATACATTTGAAATGTGTTCTCAGGTTTAATAGTAGCCAGGGGGGGGCTCTGACTGAAACATCACTAACAAACAGCCAGAGGACAGGCTGTTGTGAAGCTGCGGCCGCATAATTGCTCTCAGAGGACTAATCCTTTTGGATCTTTTTCCTAACTACCTGCAGGTCTATTTGATGTGTGTTACTGGAAAGTCCATGAGAAAGAACCCCTCTCCTAAATTTTAATTAGTCAATCAATTCTTTTTCCAGCGTCATTTATTTTTTGGCTATGGTCATTTAAAGTTTTGACGTAAGGACTTCACACAGCTTAAGCAGCAACTTCAAAACAATGAGAAGACCAGAAAGGTCATGCCAGGTCATTCTAAAATGACTAATTTTACTTGAATAAAAATGAGAAATTAAACTTTTACGTTATTATGTTACGACGGGGGGTTGAGGGAGGTACCCAGGCGCAGAGAGGAGAGGAGAGGAGAGGAGGCATAGAACATAGGAGTTTAATAACTAAATGAAACTACAAAAACAAAACCACTGCAACTGGCAGGCAAACTCGACAGGCCAGAAAGCTCAAAAAGGGGAAACATCAAAACCACGCAGGGACAGGGGACCAGTACAAAAACAGACTATGGACCAGCACAGGAGGAAGGGAAGGACAAGACTTAAATAAAAGCAAAAAAAAAGACACAGGTGGAAACAATCAGGACAGAGGGGAACCAAAGTAAAACTCAAAACCAAAGTCCAACAGGAAAACCTACAAAATAAAACAGGAAGTTAAACTCAAAACATCACAGAACAAAAAAACAACTGGAACACAAAAGCAGAAACACCTAAAACCGTGACGTATTGCTATTAGTCTTACTAGAATTGGTTCATTTCAAACAATCAAAACAAAACAAGAATGAAGATAAACAAACCAATAGAACCCTATCAGGAAACCAACTTAGGATTTTTAGAGATGAACTGATCGGGAAAAAAAATGTCTTTGTCTTATTTGTTGCGGCTAACATGTAGTGGTGTCGAACTCCATTTATTTTTTTGTTACTAATAAGGTTGGAAGTTAGCATAGTCACAGCAACGTTTGTTTTAGCTGTCACAGTCTTGGGTTGGGGGTCACAGGTATTGTGAATACACTAATGTAGCCAACGTATAGCATGCTACAAAAAGTTCTAGTTACTGTGAACACAGTTAATAAAGTTAGATTGACTGACGGATTTATCTTTGGCACATTTGTCCGACTTGATGTACCTTATAGTTTGGTGTGCCTTATACACACGTGTAAGGTTGAAAATAGACCATTCATTGATGAAACACCTTATAATCCAGTGCGCCCTATAGTGTGGAAAATATAATATACGCTCGTAAACAGAAGAAACTGAAGAAGTAGCCCCTCCCTGCTTTTCCAGTGTGAACACCATGGGCGTTCTGGAAGGCGCGTCAAATGCTCGGTGTGTATGTAGCTTTAGGAGAGGGCTGCGCCGAGATATGTAGAGGGAAGATCTTAAGCCCGAGCCCGAGTCAGAACCCGACCCGGCCTGAAATTCGGGTTGGGTCGGGGACAAAAATGACAATCATTACGTTCGGGTCGGGTCAGGCCAGGCCGGGCCGGGCCGGGCCGGGCTCCTCTCTCGCTGACTTTTTTAAAGTAAATATATGTTTATAAAAATGTATACTAAAACGATGTGTGGATACTAAACTAAGAAATACTTGTTATAAATAAATAATTTTGTTAAAACAGAGAAGGCGCTGTAAGGTAATTGCTATATAACTACTACTAAACAGGAAGCGCAGACGCTGGGCTGCAGTTTTTTTCCGCGTAATTAAGCGAGTGCGCATCAAGATCTCTCTTTCACTCTCTTTGTCTGGCCTCTTATTCTGTGTTCCAGCATTATTTCGTTGTGCAAATGTATTTTTCATGATCATAAAAATATGTACATGTAACCTTAAGAAATTTTGCGGTTTTTTTCTGCCAAAGATACTATAGGATAAATTGAAATTTCGAGTTTGCTTCGAGCTCGGGCCTGCACTCAAGTTAATTGGTCGGGGTCAGGCTGGGTTGGGCTTTAATGTCCGCGGGCCTGGGTCCGGTCGGGCTGGATGTTTTAGGCCCGATCTTACCTCTACTGCAAAGGACCTCTGTTCCCTCCCCTCAGAAGGTTGAGGTGACTTTGGCCTTCTTATACTGGGATGCAGCACTGACAGGCCATGCAACAAGACAAACACTGTGACTGAACAGAATGTCTTTAGCCCTGTAACCGTGAGCTCTCATTCAGGTTGTTAGTTTGACGGTACACAGTAGTTGGTGATCTTTGCCGCTCCCTTGGCAAAGAACGCATCGATGGATTGTAAACACGGTGTCATGAGATGTTGAAGTTTCCTGTCTGCAGCGTGATTACATGTTGGGATGAGCAGATCAGCATCTGAACATGGTTAGCAGTGAGAGGCTGTTATCACGCTCCCCTCCAGTGTGCTGAAATAAAATAAAAGATTAAGATTCACAGAGTAATGTAGGGCACCTCCGTTTGAATATTTCATGCAATATGGCTGAGCATCAAAACCAACCCCATCTAAGTTAACATGATTAGAAGCACTATAATATTAACACAAGGGAAGTGATTGTGTAGAGGTAACATTAGTGATTTTATGATAATCAATTTTGATTTTTATCCTTGAGTCTGATTTCAGAAGTCTTTCTCTTCTCCAAAAAGGAAATCTCTTTTTATCTTTATCACACAGAGGGGCGCTTGCAATTCTATTAAATCAGCCGTTCACCTAGAAGCCTGAAATAGTTTGTAAGCACTTACACAGCTCTTAATCTTCAGCTTTTATGGATAATTATTGGGTTGAATTACTGGAACAGACAGATTAAAAAAAAAAATTCCACAACAGCTCTGGAGATTGCTCAAATGTGTTGTTTAGAATATTTTGTTATTATTATTATTAGTGGATATTGAAAGACCTGCTCCAATGAAAATGGCATTTTAGGTGTTTTTAACATGTTTTTTGTGGCATTTTTCTGATGATTGAAGACATATTTAAAGAAAATTAAGCCTAAGATTGAAATTCTGAGGATTTCTTTATTCATATTGTTGTGAATCAGGAGCAGATAAAAAAAATTGTATTTACAAAAGCTTGTAGCTATAAGCAACACTTGACGGACAACAAGCTCCCCGCTCTGCTCCATTCTGATCCATCCCCCTGCAGACAATAAAGATCCATGTACGTCTTCATTTTCCTCTTCTAAGCTGGAATCTGGATGAAAACTGTACGGCTGGATGGCTCTGATATTGATCGCCATTTATGTTGCATCAGTAATGTTACCCTGAAATTACACTGTGATGCATCTCCGTTACGTTGCGTGAGGAGTTGGTCTTACGATCGTCAGTTAATTTACATTGTTGCGTCTCCGGTCCATCCCCCCTCCTCCCTGGATCCCGGAGGAGTGGTTTGTTTTTGTCACCCCCACGTCAAGTAGTTTGTCCTGCTCTGTCCGTTCATCCAACGCTTAAACGCTCAAACCTTCATGCTCTCTCCTTCTAACTGAGTCCTTGTAAAGTACATATTTTGTGTCATACATTATGTAATGTTTTTGAACCTCCTCGATTAAACTTTTATCTTCCATGGTTGACGTATTGAAACCTGGATCTTTTTCCGGTTCCCTGGCTTTTCCGCAAAATTGCCACGTAAACGGAGTGGTATTAGAATTTCTGCGTAAAGCTTGCAGTGCGGTCCAGAGGGCCGGACGTCGACCACAGACCTGAAAAAGGCGATGTGAACATTCTGATTGATCAATGAACGTTCTTATTTTGTGTCAATATAACGGAGATGCAGCACAGACGGACCAGTGGAAATCAGCCTTTAGGTTGGGGTTGTGAGGGGCTGTAGGCTAGCGGAGGGGAATGTAAACAGATGGATGACGGGAAGGTTGGCTGGGCTTACTCCGTGCCAACAGTCCCGCCCACAACTCAGAGGCGAATTTCTAGTGAACTACTACCACTCTGCAGAAAGTATTACATGACTTTTTTTTTTTTTTATTTGGGCTAAAAAATAGATCAAAAGATGATCGGAGAGCGACCTAAAAAAAACAGAATTCTTCTGTTAAATTAAGTTTATAGCGAAAAATAACAAATTTCCCTGCTTGAGAGACACAAAAAAAATAAAGATCAAGTTTAATCAAACGATAGCTTTGCAGAATAAAACTGTGGCAGAGGCAACCCCTCAGCTGCTGCAAAACAAGAATAGCACTTACAAATCATGTGGCAGAAAGCAGAGGCTTCCTGCCAGTGCTGAATGCATTAACCACGCTGTTTAGACTCCACAAAATAGTCCACTTGTCTCCTCAGGGGAAATGTGGAGTTCATCCCGGAAGATTGTGGAGGCTTCACTTGCTTGGAAGAGAACTGGGTTCTTTTTGGAGAGACAAAAAAGGCCCAATGAAACACTCAAACATACCTTCAGTAAGTGCCATCTTCAAGCGGAAAATCAGGGGCAGTGAACTGCTGTAAAATACAAGGCCTCCAGCGAAAAGCACATTTAAATAAAAACGGTCTCTGTTGCAGCAGAGACTGAAAAACCTGCAGAACAAACTTTCCATCTTAAACCTAAAAACAGAATATTGACTGCAGAACCTGTGGGGTAGCTGGTGTAACCCTTGTGCTATCCTGGGCACTTTAACGTTGGGAGTTGGGTCATCTAGACCCACTAGAAAGAGGGCGCTGAACCTTGTTTCTTCAATGATTTGTGAACCTCACTGGTGTCCATAGATTACATGAAATCTTTCCACCTTTATCCACCTTCGACATGGTAGGAATAAGACGTCAATGCAATGGTGGGGTCATCTAAGATAGCACAAGGTTTAAGAAAGGAGAGTATGTTCATTTTAGACTGCGTGCACTATTAAAAAAATATAAGTTGAAATAGCTAATGCACTTCTGCATGATAAAGTCTGATTTATGGACTGTCAGAAGTGCATGCTGTCATTAGAAGAGGACGGCGTCCTGTCCAATGTTGACACCTCATTCATTTAAGGGGAACATATCTATTTGTGGCTGACGTGATAATTAAATTCAGATCCAAAACCTAACAATGTCCTTGTGCTGATAAAGACCAAAACTACCTTTTTTATTAAACCGAACAGGATTTTTCTGTAGACGATTGTTAAAGCTTCAAACCTGAGCATGATAGACTCCCAGTATGTAAAAAAAAAGACGTAAAAAAAGAGCCGCTCAAGTGCTTGAAGATAAGGTGTGCGTAGAATTTTCTGTGCCTGAAATTTTATTTCTCTGCTCCACAGAGGTCTATTGATGTGAGAAAAAATGTTTAGAGCTGATACAGTGGAATGCTTCATTCTTATCATGCGTGATGAGAATGTTGCAGAGGTGAATTCCAGCTGTTGTGCATAATATATAATGCGTTTTTTTGGAATATAAGTCACATTTTTTTAAATAGTTTGGCCAGGGGTGCAACTTATACGCATGTACTTGTGTAATTTTGGAAAAAATAACTAGCAACAACCGCTAGAGGTATTGTATCAATATTTACAACTGACAGCAACCCAGGAGAAGAAGAAGCGTCGCTCAGTCGTACGCTAGGTTTGGCGGAATAGTTCCAAAGCAACATAAAGGATTAAGTATTCAACGGATTTGGTGATTTGAAGCAATAAAGAGTTTAGTGGACTTGTTAGCATGTTTTCTTTTTTAATAATAATTGCTCATATGGCGCGCTAATATACCAGATTCCTCCAATGTTTCATGAAGGTAATGTCTGAAGGAGAAGGACCCAAAATGCTGGAGACCAGGCTTGGTGACAGAAACTTAAACCTGTAATACATTAACCAGAACATGACAAAAACATGGAGAAACAAAAAAAGGATGCCAAAGCAGAACAAAAGAGCAGATCCCAGGTGCCGAAATACAACAAAACACTGGTAGAAGAGGACATGGAGGAACAAACCAAAAAGTCCAGAGAACAGCCAGATGTATTTCAGAAATACACTATTTTTGGTTAATTAAGTGTATAAAAAAAACAGGACAGAGAACTGGCAAATAAAAATGTTAATTAACTAATTAAAATAATCTAAACATATACATGAAAATATAGAACATGTGTATTAATAATGGCATTATACAATGGTAATAAGAAAACATTAACTAGGTCAAAATGAAAAAAACAAATAAAAATAAAAACTGCAGCAAAAATGTAAATATAACACCACCATAAATACATATATATTTATTTTACATAAATACATATAATATCAAAGTCACTATTGAAAAAAGTAAGCAAAAACAACAGTAATAAATATAAACAACAAAACAAAGAATCTTGCCATTGGTGTGAATATGTAGCTCTTTACTGGCAAGAGAGGAGGAGGTGTTCTGTTTACACAGACAGACAATGTTGCCAGATTGGGCAATTTCTCACAAAAACTAGACAGACAGACACTGCGCTTGCATGAACTCTAGAAGTAAATTCAAGCTCATTACTGTGCCCATTGAAGAAAAACTGCAATGAAAGTATTGAAAGCATCAATTTCATCATGCCACTATCAAAGTATTAATAATATTGATACTCAGATCGATACGCCCACCCCTAGTAACAGTTGAAAAAGAGAAGAAGGCCCTCCCTGCTTGTCCAGTGTGAACATCTAGCGCATTTACCGCCTCTCCAGGTGTGTCCGTAGTTTTATAGTAGTACGATACAGTCTGATGTTATTGTCTAAAACAATTTGCCTTTCAAAATGAATGTTTGTTCTTGTTTTCGTATGTTTTAAAATAAATTTCTCCCAAAAGTGCAACTTATATACGTCTTTTTTTATATTGTGCATTTATTGGCTGCTGTGACCTAAAATCAAACGCAGCCCACAAAGCAGTAAAGCATATATTTGAAGACATATTCATGAATGGTTTCATTTGATACAAATACAGCACTTAGCATTTCAAAGGAGGGCAACTACACGTTGAAAAGGGTGTAAAGGTATATAAGCATTAAAGCTAAAGATCGTGGCACAGATTTGATTTCAGCTTTGGTTTTTAGAAATGCTTGACAGCGAATATATAAAGGAACGCTGCTGGCTTTTTATCTCTCAATCCTCTGTTTCAGCATAAGACCTTGAAAGAGACATTTATGTTTAACTAATTGGAAAAGAATTTCAAAGTTGAGCACAAAATGCCAAAGCCTGAGCAAACAGGAGGCAAAATTATATGTAACATTAAAGAAGGGCAACGCAGCGAGACACGGCTGCCATGGTAACCTGATCAAAATACCAAATAGAAATTATGCTTTTATAACATTTTGCAGCATATTCCTCCATGCACTCAATCTAATAGTCCTGTAGGTTGTTATTGACTCTGGTCTTAAACCTAAAAAAACCTCTCCTGCTTCATGGTCTTAACCCCCCCCCCTCCTATTATCACCCCCCCCCCCCCCTCTCTCTCCAACATCCCTCTCTCTTCTTCCCTTCCTTCCTTTTCCGTCCGGTCCAACACCAAAGATTTTCAAACGTGATTGAAATTAATAAAGTTTGGCCTCAATTACAAAAGGGGTTTATTGAGACATACCTTTGGTTTGTCTGAAGATGAATAACACCTGTTGTTAAGTAAAATATGTCCAACACAAGAGGCCCTCAGTTTTCATCTGCCCGCCCAGCTGTTGGACAGGACAAGTTAAAGAAAAAATAAATAAATAAATAAAAAACCCTCTCCTAATCTTTGGTTTGGTACTGGATAGCTGAGCTTGTTAAGGACAGGGTTGGCACATGGGAGATCAGGGTTCAATTCCCAGACCTAATTCAGTGTTACACTGCCACCTAAGAGAGATATATAAAAACACATCATGCCAGTGTAGGTACCAAAAGTGTTTGACCAGCAATAATTGTTCGGGGCCTGCGACTAATGATGATGTCACACCTCATAACTAATAATGCCATTTTGAAATTTAATTTTCCAACGTAAGTAAATGAATGACTGTATGAGAAACATACATACGTCATTCAAGTTGGATTAAACTTGATCATTTGGGTTTAATTGGCCCACATGTCAGTTTCTAACCGTTATGATTGCAAAGTTTATATTTACTTTATAAAACACGTTGAAAATATTAATATACTAAATACAAAAAAAAATAAAAATACAGCACACACACCTTATTTTTTTGTTCCATTTTCATGTATTATTACATAATATTATTACCAACCAAATACCAAAGAATTAGCACTAAAACAAATGCTTAATGTCTTGAATCCAATTTTCTGCTCGTCTCCACAGCTCGCCATGGATGATGTGCTGAAAGGGGAGTTAAAATAAGTCCCTTGTGAAATATAGCGGGAAATTTCTAAGTACATTTCCAAGTACAGTCATCCATGTTTCTCACGAAGAACGGTGTTAGCGTGTAAACTTGCGGACCAACCACTATCTTAAACACAACGTATCTTAAATCACATAATGTGACGTCATCATTAGTCGCAGGACCCCGAACATCACTAGATGTGAGAACAAGGTTCTGCTGGAATGCTACTACTTCATTTTGTTTTAAACGGTTGCTGGATCGAAGCCCTAAAAAACAAAGAGGAAAAAAAAAGAAAACACAGGGATGCCTCTTAACCAACCACCAACTAAATAAGTGGTGGTTTTTAAAGATCCAACAAGGCTATTTGTTAGTGGAGCAACAAATGTCCAAGTTGAACTAGCAAAAAAATCTCAGTTTTATAAAACTCTTACATATTTGCTCAATTTTCGTCACATTCAAGTAATAAAATACTGAAAAGAAACGTGATGTATTTGTTTATTATAGGGTATATATCATGCTATTCTTATGCCTTTCAGAGTAAACTACATCCATATGATAATATGTTACCTTTGGTACACTAAAGAATAAATTTGTTATGAAATATTAGTTTGGGGTTGTTGTCTTTTTAGGAATTAACATTATAATATACTTAAAAGCTCAAAAAATTAATTTTGCATGATATAGGCCCTCAAAAATGGTGGTGTTTTAAACTCTAGATAAAACTGCAAGCATGAATATTTAATAATATCACTAAATATTCATGTAAATCCTAATTAAAAATGTCATAAGTGTTAAATCTAAATGCACAACTTATCTATAAAAATAGATCTAAACGTATTTTTATATTATATCATGCAAAGGCATTTTTTTGAGCTTTTAAGTGTATTAGAATGTTCATTCCTGACAAAAAAACAACAACCCGAAAGTGCTATTTTGATCCATTCACTCATTTCAGAGTATTCCTCCAAAAACCGAGACCGGCTCCAGGATGACGCCATGAAATGGGAGGCACCCACAAGGAGGGGGTGCCTCAGAGATCAAGTAGTCTTGGTTCCAGGTAGGAAAATAACTGTTTTTCTTTTGTCTGCCAAAGGTAGTATATCATCATATGTATGGATAAGGTTTACTCTGACAGGTTTAAGGAAGGCATGATACAGGCCTTTTAAGTCTACATCTGAAATGTAAATATAAACATTAAATACAATGTTTAAATGTTGAACCTAACTGTTATATCTTAAATCTAATCTAGTGTAATTTAAAGAGCTGTATGGTATGCAGGAGGTTAGCTCAGTTGTCTCTTAGCAAGAAGGCCCTCATTTGAATTCCAGCAGGGTTTTCTCCGGGCTCCCAGGTTTTCCTGTCAGAGACCAAAAACATGCTTCACAGGTTGATTGGTGACTCTAGTTGTGGGTGTGTGTGTGTGTGTGTGTGTTTATAGCCCTGCAAGAGACTGGCTAAATGTCCCTAACCCTGGCTTTACTGTAAAGCAAACATGATATGCTCCAGCATCCCAGTAACCCTGAACTGTTTATTATTATTTTTTTTTCAGATACTTTATTTATCCCTCAAAGGGGAAATTCTTCTCCGCATTTGACCCATCCCCTGGGGGAGCGGTGAGCTGCAACTGAACTGCGCTTGGGAGGCGGTAGTGTTAAGGGTCTTGCCTAAGGACCCTCACTGAGTGATGTTAACTGCTCACCATTGATATGGTAATTGCCCCCAGCACCATTGTTTCTTCCCCTCCGGGAATCGAACCCTGGATTCCTGCATGGTAGCTTCTCACCTTACCAACCTAGGTGTAGAATTTTTGTTCTCCGCATTTAACCCATCATAGACACAGCCGCGGTCGAGAACCATTTGGTGGTTTAACCCCCCAATCCAACCCCTTAATGCTGAGTGTCAAGCATGGAGCCACTGGGTCCCATTTTTAGAGGCTTCGGTACGACTTGGCCTGGATTTGAACGCAGTCACGGGGCGGAAACTCTACCACAAGGCCACTGAGCTGGACAGGACAAAAGGGGCAATAGGAGGAATGGAAGATGTACGGATAGAAATCTAAAATGAGAAAGGGATTAACAGCTTAACAATTAGAATCCAAGTGATAAAAGTAAATCAAACATACGTGAATTTCCTTTTAATTAAAATGCATGTGTATTCAAAAGAAAATGTGTTAATTGGGGCGTGATTGGGCCGCACGGTGGTAGAGTGGTAAGCACTCCAGAACAACAGGAAGAAAGCTCTGGTGCTGCATTTACATCTACATTTAGATGTAGCAATTAGAATTGGATTTAACATTTTTAAAGTTATATTAGTCCTAAGTGTGGAGATACATGAAGATTTTTTTTAGCCATTTAAAAAAATACATTGATCTTTTTGTCAGTTAAAGCCACTGTTTTTTATATTTTTATGTTGTTTTTTTTGGTAAATAAATGCATTCACACAAGTAAATTTACTACAAAATGACTAAAAATCAGTTGTTCATTGTGTCAAAACATATTTTTGACGATGAGATGGACTTTAGATTTGAGAGGGCTTCTCGTTAGCATCATGTTTGGTGAGAATGAGGTCTTGAAATCATCCACTCATGTTCAGATATTTTACTTGATTGAGATTCTGATGACAAAGCAGTTTTAATGAGAAACAAATTGATCGTGCATATTTCAATCCAAATATCCATTCCTAAAAATAGAAAAGGCTTGAGTGGAAATGATTAAAAATGCCCTAATATTCTGCTTCACAAGCTGTTGGTTATTTAAAAAAAAATGATATTGAGACGATGAATGTTAGCCTTGTTGTGCAATTTAATGTAATGCAATGCAAGAAAAAATAATCTAAACGCTAATATTTGATCTCTCTTTTGAGATTTCTGTAATTTTAGAAAAATAATATTGATTGCATTTTTTTCTAAAAGCTGCAAAACATCATCATGTCGGACATTTATTGTATTCTTGTTGTTAATGCTGTCGAAATCTTTCAAGAAAACAAGTGATGTGCACTGATAGGATAACATTTTGGCAGGGGCGGAGCTATAGGGGGGAAAGTGGGGGCACCTGCCCCTCAGCAGAAAGCTTTTATTAGTGTCTTCGTTGAAAAAGATGAAAATAAATCCTCAGCACCAGCTTTATAGCTTAATAATGAAAACAACATTAACACTTTCTTAAAAACACATTTTTAATCCTTTAATTTGTGATTACTTTCCAGTTCTTATTTGCCACCTTACCAAAATCTCCTGCACCCCTCTCGTCCACTCGTTTAAAATGTTCTACCTCCGCCTCTGCATTTTAGATTATTTATTTTATTGACATGGTATTTCTCTAAAACGGAAAATGTTCCCTCGTTCTGCAGTCGTTCTGCAGAAAAGCATGATAGCGAACTAAGAGAGACTACTCAAATCCAGAAAACAACGTCTGGGTAAAACTATGACACTTGAAGTTTTTCCAACTTGGACAAAGATGATGGAAAAAACTTCACACTTCACTTGGGTGACATTTCTGGGACAGAAGCTTCTCATTGTGTTTTCTTTTTGTCTCCATTTTGATTCAGAGGTTGCCAAGTCCTCACAAAGTTTCTTGAGCTTTCTCCCTCACAGAAATCCCACTAAACAAGCTTGAAGTCATTAACGTGACAATTACTTTGGACAAATTCATCTGACATGACTCACTAAATCCCCTGATGATAGGACTGACATCCAACAAATGATGAAATATTTTCTCTGATGCTACATTTACATCGGGCACGCGATGCACATTCTTGAAGGCATGTTTACCCCATGGTGTTTGCACTGGATTGTACCCGATACTAGCACATGTTTACAGTTGGAAGAGGCTTGGTGGGATTTGTTTCTTTTAAAGCTCAATTTTGATATATAAGAGACTTGCTGTCATGGAATTCTAACCTCCCCTCCAGGATCAATTTTCAAACAGTTGGCAATTCCATGAAATAAAGGGGACGCCATCCTCACATCACTACCAAATCCAAGTCCCTGATTGATCAAACGTCAACCTGGTTTAACCCTTGTGCTATCCTATGACCCCACCCTTACTTTGACATTTTCTCCCTACCATGACAAAGGTGGATAAAGGTGGAAAGATTTCATGTAATCCATGGACACCAGTGAAGATCACAAATCATTGAAGAAAAAAGGTTCAGAGCACTGTCTAGTGGGTCTAGATGACCCCACTCCCAATGTTAAAGTGCTTAGAATAGCACAAGGGTTACAAAAGTGGATAGCTACCATAAATGTGAGTTTTATTGAAAGTGGTCGCTAAAAAAGAAAAAAATTATATCAGGATTAATCTCAAAATACCTGAAATTTTAATATATTTTATTAACGCTTTAATTAATGTTAAACGTAACAAAAATATGGAATGAAATTTTTTTTAATCTGATTTGACACTTTACAGACATTGTTTAAAAGAGTCATAAATACTTTTTTTACTGAATAAATATTTTTAAAAGAATTAAGTTGAGTAACTACAAGTATTGCAGTAGTATTTTGCGTTGATCTAGCAGAGAATAGTGAAGATCTTTGGAAGAAAACAGAGTTTCTGAGTCTCTGAGTCCAGACTCTGAACTATCCTGACATGGAACTATGCTTCAGATGTTTCATGTTGTGTGTGAATGCTGTCTGTGCTGAGCTGCACTCTTTTCTTCAGTCTGGCGGCATAAATGACAACAAGTGTGGGGGCTGCATCCCAACAATGTGTTGAGCTGCCTTCACTGCAGATCCTGTCCTTCAGTGACAGAGCAGCTGGCGTGCAAGACTGATGCAGGCTCGGTCAGGGCGGATTCCTCTGTGCTCCTGACTGAAATCGGCGAGGGGTGGGAGGACGTTTCACATCCTTCTGTCCTCTGAAGAAGACCGGCGACTGTCAAGCTTTCCGAGTCGGAACTACAAGGAACAGGTCCGGTTCTACTCCACTGCTACGCTGCTCAAACACACATGAACATGAAGTCCTGAGGAGACCTATGATCCATCGGTCCATTTACTTATCTCGCTTTATTCCATGTCGGGGTCACAGGGCTGCCAGAGCCTAACTTGGTCACTAATGGGTAAAGGCGGGGTACACCCTGGAACGGTCGCCAGCCCGTCACAGGGCCAAACAATCACACACCTATGCACACTCTCAAATGTAGGGACGATTTAGCCCTTGTGCTATCTTAACGTGCCGAAGCACGTTAACGTTGGGAGTGGGGTCATCTGGACCCCACAAGATACGCACAAGCGTTAAAGTAACCAGTCAACATATGAAGTGTGTTTTTGGACTGCGGGAGAAAGCCGGAGTGCCCGGAGAAAACCCACACATGCACGAAGAGAACATGCAAACTGCACAGAGAAAGGTCAAGGCCGGGATTTGAACTGTGAGGCAGACATGCCAACCACTGCACCACCATGCAGCCCCAGACACCTATGATAGGAGTCATAATGGGTCGTCAAGCAGGACACAGTAGGAAACATTCAGGACTCTGATGCTTTAATCTGAGTGTGTCACTGAGCATGTGACCCAACGTTCAAGAATGCCCGTTCAGCATCTGGTGTTCACACTGGACTGTTGCTACCCAATCCTAGCGCATGTACACCATGTACAGCTGGAAGAGGTTTGGTGCACAATGTCAAAGGGGTATAAATCTGGTGAATCTTCCCCCAAACCTTTTCTTTCACAGCTCTGTTGGTGTCACAGAATTCCAGCAAAACACAAACCGCAATCATTCATTTCTCCCCCATGATCCATTTACAAACGGTTGATACTTCGGTTAATGAAAAGGGAGGCCATCTGAACGTCGCTACCAAATCCAAGTCCAAGTTCAGCCTGGTTTAACTTTTAAAACTTGCGTTCAATGACAGCACACTTTGTACGTTGAGCCAGAAAAGTGGCATAGAAGCTTGCATGAATGAACATGAGTTTTGAATGTGAAAGCCCGAGTCGTGCCTTTACAAAGACTTTTCATTGGAAGTGCTTGCTTGAACGTGTGTTGACGTGTTATTCCTACCATGACAAAGGTGAATAAAGGTGGAAAGATTTCATGTAATCCATGGACACCAGTGAGGTTCACAAATCATGGAAGAAAAAAGGTTCAGCGCACTGTCTAGTGGGTCTAGATGACCCAACTCCCAATATTAAAGTGCCTAGGATAGCACAAGGGTTAATCCAGAGGATCCTAATGAAAATTCATGAACAGCGTTGATGTCCAAGTCACTGGTTTTGCACCACCAGACTGGGCTGATGGATCACATACCTCAGCATCAAGTGTGAAGAGTTTTGTTTTTGTTTTTTTGTGAATAGAAAACTATGAAAGAGGTTATTTATTCGCTTTTTAGAACCTTGGGAGTGAAGGATCTATGCATGTGTGGTAAAATAGATCCATCCCAGAGTTTTTATTCAGCCTACCGTCTCATGAGAGATTGAAAAATGACCCAAATTTTTACTAAAGCCTTTACTTAACAATTCTTGTCAGTCCTTTGCACTTTAAAACCATCTGAACTTTTTTGACAATATAAGTTGTCATTCAGGGGAGCATATTTTATAAATTACATCTAAAATAGTGCTTATGTCACAGTTTGTGAATGAACTTTGTGACCTCCAGATAAGTGATTGCCACATAACATTTTTTTTATATCTGAGTGCTAAGGAATGGTATGTATGTACAGTTCCGTGTAACCCTTGTGCTATCCTAGGCACTTTAACATTGGGAGTTGGGTCATCTAGACCCACTAGACAGTGCTCTGAACCTTTTTTCTTCAATGATTTGTGATCTTCACTGGTGTCCATGGATTATATGAAATCTTTCCACCTTTATCCACCTTTGTCATGGTAGGGAGAACATGTCAATGTAAGGGTGGGGTCATCTAAGATAGCACAAGGGTTAAGTAACAAGAAGATGTGAATATTTAGATTAATTTAAGTGTTTTCTCCAACTGTGACAGACTGGCGACCTGTCTAGGATGTCCCCTGCCTCCGCCCGCAAGTGGCCGGGATTGGCTCCGGCAGCTCGTGACCCTGAAAGGGATAAAAAAAACTGAATAGAAGATGAATTTAAAAAATGTTTTCTCCAAATTCAGGGCTGCACGTGGTGTAGTGGTTAGCACTCTGGTTTAAACTCTGACTGGGGTCTTTCTGCGTGGAGTTTCCGTGTCTTCCTCGTGCATGCTTGGGGTTTGTCTGGGCTCTCCAGTTTCCTCTCACGCCCCACAAATATGCTTCATTGGTGGATAGATGACTCCAAATTGTACATAGGTGTGAATGTGAACGGCCCTCCCAGTCCATGGGGGGGCTGCCTTTGCCCAACAGTAACCAGGATAAGCTCAGGTAAACCCTATGATTCAACAGGTTTGGAAAATGGGTGGATAGATGAATACCCACCTTTAAACAGAAAATGATTTTGTCGATGTTCATTTTTTTTTTAACCTTAAGATGATCAACCTGGCAAAGGTAGAACAACAACAAAAAAAGAAAAAATCCTTAAGGTTTTAGTGGAAGTTAAAGATGTGTGAGGGTCCATGTGTCCAGATTGGTTTAATCTGCGAGGTGAGAGCAGCAAAAATTGAAGGTCAATAGATGCATCACTGAAGCCCAATTCGAGGCAAGAGGACACACTCCACACAGGGCTGATGGTTTTTAAGCAGTATTAGTCTTTCTGTATTGATATGGTGACTCTATGCAATGGGTTTTTGTGATTCTGTGCACATTTGTTATTTTGACAGCTGTGGCAACGCTGGTGACTTTTTGTTCATGCTCAAGGGGTCAAATTTGCATGTCGCGCGGACATAATTATGATGATGCAAACAGTGCACCTGCACTGCAGGAGGAAGCCGAAAATAGCTGAAGAGCAGGGAAAGAAGGACTTCTACTGTCAGTCACTGACCAGTTTCCCTCAGATCCCCCAGGGCAGAAAATCATTACTGCTGATCGTCTCTGCTGTCAGCCTGCCAGTGTTCTAGTCTGCAACGCGTCTGATTCCTCAAACAGAGAAAGCTGGAACATCCTAACCCGACACTGCTGACGTGAGATGACCAGACAGAAGCACCAAATAATTAAAGAGGCCCTCAAGAAAATTATTTACACCACTATTTGGAGATTTTTAACAGCCTTACAGTAAAGGCTGTGTTAAACATTTTCCAGGAAGGGAATTTCTTTCTTTCTTGAGCGCAGATGTACGTCGAGGTTTTCGGCCGATGGGTCTTTATGTGAATTCGGTTTTGAGTTGGTCAAAAGTTTTGGTCAGTTGAGAATCACTGAGTTTAAATGTATTTTACGTAGTTTTTACGCAATTACTGTAAATCTTCCACAAGTAGGGAGCCGGTTTAGCTCGTGCTGGTTTGCGGCGCCTTCCGTCCGTGAAACCAGGGTTCAACTCCAGGCTGCTCCCTATTCCCTTCTCTACTTCTGTGCCAGTCCCAAGCCTGGTTGCTTTGAGAGGGTTGCGTCAGGAAGGGCATCCGGCGTAAAACATTGCCAAGTTTACCATGCGACTCATTCGCTGTGGCGACCCCTGATGGGAAAAAAGCTGAAAGAGAAAGAAGACTGTAAATCTTCCACAATTGTGGGGGATTTTTGCGAGATTCATATGCAAATTTGTGGCCTTCCCCAACTGTCCCATGTACATTTACAAGAATTTTCACGCATTTACCGCCAAAATGTACATTTTTTATTGCGCATACGGCGCACGCGTCCTGTTCAAATTACATACCTGAAATACAAATCACTAATGAATGCTTATAAACAGCGCATTCATCACACACAGTTCTACATTGGTGTACGTGTTCTTTGCGTGGTTAAATCATACTTATTTCGTGGTTTTAACGTGGTTCATTCGTGATACATCTGCAAACATTTCACCTAAAGACAACAACTTTTCTAAGGGTTTCACCACAGTCAGCTGTTCATCATCATGGCAGAATGTGCTGCAGGCTGCGTGCAAATCCAACAAAAAACCGAGGCTACGGAAAAAAGTGATGGCTATATAAGGGGCGGCCGTGGTGCAGCGGTAGGGCGGTCGTCCCATGATCGTAAGGTTGCAGGTTCGATTCCCGCCTTGCACGCCCATGAGTCGAAGTGTCCTTGGGCAAGACACTGAACCCCACCTTGCCTCTGGTGGTAGGCGGGCGCCTGTGTTTGGCAGCGGAGCGACCACCAGTGTGTGACTGTGTGTGTGAATGTGTGTGTGACTGGGTGAATGGGTCTGTGACTGTAAAGCGCTTTGTCCTTGTAGGAAGAAAGGCGCTATATAAGTATACGCCATTTACCATATAGGAAGGGCAGAGAAAAACTTAAAATAGCAAACAAATGTTTGTATTTTAGTTTAAAATGAAGCCTTTAGAAAGTTAAAATTATATTTATATGTTCATATTTAATTTTGTCATTGTATAAATGTATAACTGATGATTGTAATGTTTTTTTTATGTATTATTCTTATTTGATTGCTTGAAATAAACAATTTCAAATCAAAATAAGAAGTGCATGAATCATTTTATTGAAATTCACATACCTACATTATCAGAGCATAAATTAAAGGTTTTTGCATAATTTGAGCCGATTATGTGCTTCATAGCAATACTGGCAGCTGGCTTAAATTCTTTTTGGTCAATTTATTTATAATTACAAATTTGAACAGTCAAATATTTTGTATTTGACAAAAAAGATGAAAATTCAACTTGTAAAATTCAATGTCTGCATAAAGGATTTCTATTTGTAACAATATAATACAACATAATATAATACAACCGTATGAAAATCCAACCAACGAGGAAGATAAATACACAAGAGGCTTCCTCAAACTCGCTAGGAACGATTCTCACTTCAGTTTGTTTTGGAAAAGGAAAACTTTCTTCTGCAGTCGGTTATGAAAAAAAATTGTAAAAAAAAAGGGAAGAAAAAGAAACTTTTTTTTTTTAAATAGACTTTTTGAGTATCTGAAAAGGATGAAGGGTGATCAGCGATCAGAACGTGAAAGAACGACACAGACATGCAGACGTTATCAGTACTAAAGCAAAGTTTATTTGAAATAAACAAGGAAACCTTCACAAAGACAAAATAGCTATAAATCTATCATCTTCCTCATTTTATTTCTCTTCCAGCAGGTTCACTCCAGACGCTAGCGGATCACACCTGGAAGTCTAAATCAGTCAGATCTGATCTCGGAGGATCAGTTTGCCAGTTATGGTCACAAATGTCCCAGAGAGCTTTTTGGTGCCGAAAAATCGGCGATTTTTCCTCGTCACGCACACGCGCACACGCAAACACACGCAGACCAAGATGGTTGTCGGGGTTTGGAAACGGGTCATTACCCGCTTGGACTTTCGTCTTAAATGAGGTGGGGGGGGCCTGCACTCTTAACAGCTGACAAGTCATTGACGTCTGAAGGACAAACGGGAACACATCATTTATTTATAGTTATTTACACATCTGGAAAACCCCCCCACCACAGTAGCAGTTTCAATGGACCCCCCCCCGAACGGCGAGCCACACTAGTGGATCCTCGTCAGCTCCTCCACGATCTTGATCACCTCGTCCACTGTGGCCTCACGCTTCATGCCGCCACCATCATCGATCTGAAACACAAATGGCATCACGCTGTGAGCGCTGGGTGCTCCAACACCGACCCCGCCCACATGACGGACGCACACATGGGGGGAGAAAGCAGCGTTTTCAGGGACAGGTGATCTCCTGAATGACTTTTTTATTTTTTTTTGCTTTCACAGAAGACAAGCTTTTGTTTGGAAAGCGTGTTTCCATAAAGGTGAAGAGGTTTTTAACATGAATCAAGTGATGGAATCTTTTAAATTTAATTTTTACTGGAAGCTAAAGTAAAACACGAAAGTACAATCGACTCCACCCCCCACTGCAATGACTCTTTGTGTTGGATTTCTCCTAAAATAGGATTGGAGGTGCAGTGTTCCTCGCTATGTCACCGTTCATCTTTGATGGACTTTTCTAAATACACGGACATCTTTGTTTTCCTCGTCTGAGCTGAAATCTGGATCAAAACTGTCCCATTTTTGTTAATGTTAGTTTGGGGGGAGTGAGGGGCGGTAAGCTAGGGGGAGACTTTGTAAACAGAGAGCTCTCAGCAACAGGGAGGGGAAGTGGGGTTGCTCCACACAAATGGTCCCGCCCCAAACTCAGAGGTGAATGATGTACTGCTGCTGCTCTGCAGACAGTTTTTTATTTTTGGCTAAAAAGGACATAATCACCTTGAAAAGACCACCGGGAATGCGTTTACAACACATCAAAAGGTGAGCGGAGTGGGACTTTAACAGTGAGTTAGTGCACGAAGAACCTACAGCTTTCCAACATGAACAGCAACTGGGAGCTATTTCTAAAGTTCAGATGAATTATTCACGGCAGCAGAAGGGCGGAGGCTGGAAGAACATTTTCCTGAAAATGGTCACGTGCAGTTGCATTTTAAATCCACGGTGCTGCGGCTAAACGGCGTGGAGAGAGTCATGATGTCCTTAAGGGAAAACTGTGTCAGGCGAGTCGTTGGAGGGGAACGGGCGCGAGTGAACATGAAGTCTTACTTGGAGAGTGCTGACGACCTCCTGCATCTTTGCCCGGCCGAGATCCAGGAAGCTTTCGATCAGGTCCCCGTCTATGAATCCTGTGGCCTGCTCCGTTTTACGCTCTGTGTAGAAGGACCTCCAGGTATCACGCAGTCAAAGAAAAATCCATTCTGGTGCTTTTGCCTCGGGAGGATACCTCTGGGTACCAGCATTCTAACTTTCCTCAGGCAGAGTGAACAAATATAAACAACAAAACTCAGTTTTCTAAGTAAATCCTGATTTAAGAAGCTCTGCTGAAGCTTTTCCAACAATTAAGGAGTTCATATTTTTTCTTTATTAAAGCTTATATTTTCAATAAATTCAAATTTACCACCTCTGCACTTTAAAAAAAAAAATCTTCTTTTGATGTATTTACCAAAAAAAAAAAAGCTCAATTACATTAAAATGTGTAGACATTAGAAGAATTGTCCAGAATTGTTCGGCTCCTTTCACAGGCATTGAAACATGACTCTTTGTTAGTCCAGTTGCGGCGCCTGTGTAAGTGCCGCTCACAGAAGCAGAACTGGTAGAAGGATATAAGCTGTGCTCGATCTTTCCCACACTTTTGATGACTTTGTTGAGGCGGTTCTGGAGGTCCAGGAGAAGGCTGTGCCAGCCCTCAGACAGGGATGTGACCAGACCTGAAACCCAAAAACACAATTCAAACATTCAAGGATGAATGATCTCACAAACACACAAGTTTTTTTTATTCTAAAGGAAAAACATAAAACAAAATAAAGTTTTTAAGCTGCATATCCTTTTCTGGCCCGCCCTAACAGGCGGAGCGGCTGCTACACGCCAACACTTCCCCGCCATCCTAATCAGAGCTGCGTGGGACAAATAAAAATATATATATATATATTTTTTTTTCCACAATAGCAGCTTTTCGGCTGGTTTAATCTCCATAGCAACCATTTTAGTTTCTGGTCACTGAGGGTTAACAGACAGATCTGTGTAATTTTTAGAAGAATTTACAAAAGTGCATTTTTGGATTTCCATGGCAACAGAGGCTTTTTTGTTGCATTACTAATATGTTCATATATGGGTTTGTTCAGCATCAGTGATGCTCCAGACGTTAGGAGGTGATAGATCCAAATCCCTGGCTGGAGTTTCAATATCTAACTGGTACCTAAGGTGTGTATTCTTTTGTTTTTTAAATTCAAGACGGCAGCCTCTTCCTGAGGTCAAAGGTCGACAAAACCTTGGTTGTGGTTGTAGACTTAACCTGGCGAAATATTTGTAAAATTTTGTGAAAACCCCTCAAACTAAACTTTTCTTTTCTCATCTAGTGCAAAAATGTCAAAATCAACTAATTTCACACTTTGGTCCAAAATAGTCCGGAGGCCATCCCATAATAATTTACAAACTTCCTTTAGCTATCCCTAATGTGTTTTGGTTTGTTTGTGGATTTTGAAATATTCTTGAGCGCCATAAGACATTTTGGCCACAATCATCTTTTTGGCGGTTTTGCCAGCAGTGATTTTTATTTATTTATTAATTTATTTGTTACACCCAAAATTCATTTTCACTTAATACTAGGTGAACACAAGTTTTGTGGAGTATGTGGAGGGAGAGAAAGTGTAGCTCAAAGGCAGAGGAAGAAAGAAGAGTCTGGTCCTTGCAGTGCAGGCCTGCTGCAGGCCATACAACCCTCCACACAGCCCAACTGTGACTCAGCAGTTTTTGACATTTCATTGATCGAGTTTTTGGGGGCAGTGCGGTGAGTTACTACCCGGCAAAACTAACAGTCTTGTTGTAACACATGTCCAAAAGTGGTCTACAACTATCAGCAAAGATACAGACAAGAACCTCATTTGTAATAAAAAGCTTGCTTTCCTGCACAAAGCCATTAGCGCCGCTAAACAAAAGAAGAAATCAATGAATCAGCGCAAAATTAACACAGTTAAGTGTTCTCTATTCATTTCTGCAGGCTTTTGGAATTCTAATATCCAAATTATGAATGCATGAATCCATTCTGTATTGTATTTGTAATATTCAGTTGTACTTTTAGTCGTCCATGACCTTAAATTATGCAGCAAGGTTCTTTCCCACAGGACAGTAGGAATACAGAGACAATAGAGCAGTAAATACAGTCAAATAATGAACAGAAAACCCATAAAACATGAAATTAGGAGAGCTAAGGTACTTTTTGCTTTTAGTAAATCTTGTCATTTTTAAGATGGTGGTTGACTGGAACTTCTATTTTAGGCGTTATGCACTATCCCTGTGGATTATCACTTTTTAATCCACATCCAGCAGCCAATCAGAATCCAGTATTCACCCGGACCATGGTATAAGATTTTTTTTAGTGGATTTTGAGACCCGTAAGAGATTTTGGCCTCAATTATATTTTTTTCCACCTGGTACACAAAGGGTGCATGTGTCACAGGTGAACAAAAAGAAAGGTCATCTCTCCTTACTGCCTGGATAGAACTATGGTTGTGTCCCAATTCCTTCCCTACTCACTATTTAGTGCACCATGTAGTGCCTTCGCCATTTTGTAGAGCTGTCTGAATCTACAATCCCAAAATCCAGTGCCCTAGAAATTTCCCAGAAGTCTATGTGAAAAACCAGTGTGCATCGATGCTCACTAGATCGGGGAACATAGACCACAATGCATTGTGTCGGAACAATTTTTACAAAAATAGCAATAGAAGACAGTGGACTCATAAATAATCATCACAAACACTAACATTACTTAAATTTGAACTTTGTGAAATCGATGACGTCAAATCCGCTGTAAAAAAATAAAAATAAAATAAAAGGTGTGGTGTCCGAATTGCTTTTAAAATTCTGTATAGTGTTGCCCTATATAGTTTTTAGTGGTTAGGGGTTAGGGTGGGAATTGGGACGCAGCCTATGCTTGTGCTTTACCATAGCATTACTCAAAGACCACATCTGATGAGATCAATATTTGTTGCACAAGATGTTTTCTTGTGGATTCACTTGATCTTCTTCCGATCAAATTAACAGACCCTGTGTGGGGATGGTTATCCTTCAGTCCTGCTGCGTCTTCCTTAAAACATCTAACAGCAGACGCCCTTTTGCAAAGCGCTAAAGCTAGCAGTGGTATTCATCTTCATTCTGCGCTGCATCTGGGTTGTGTTTATGAGCCACGGAGAAAGCGCAAAGCGGGGTGGTCCTCCTCATTTCCTGTTAACTTTCCTCTGAGGCTTTTTTGAAAGAATGACACGAGGCGCTGAGGTGAAATAATGTGCTGTGTGCTGGAGCTCTGTGGAGGCAAAGGGGGAAATTACTGCCGTGTCTAAATGATGTGCACTCCCTCTTTTTCATCACAGCCATCATTACTGCCAGGCTTAAAGTTACTAGGTTCAATCTCTGTAATGAGGGCTGAAAATGTGATTGCCCCCCCCTTACCGTCATTTTCTGAAATGTAAACATTAGTTCAGGGAAACCGGTGGGGACACGCGTGTGTAGGCCTGTACCATCACAACTGTCAGATGGATTCTCAAATACCAATAAAGAAAGTTCTTTGGCTTTTTGCAAGATTTTCTTTCAGAAAACGTGATCCTTTTATTATTTAGGTGTAAAATATTTGATAGCATAACCGTGATTCCTCTTGGGAAACATGTGCAGGGTTTCTAAAAAGCAATGACGCTGTGTGGCTTTAGGTTTGGCACTTTAGATAACACCTCATCAGAGATGTTAACCATCTGATTGCTCTGTTTTTGTTTTTTATAGCTAACCTAGGCTTTTGGGTTTTACTGTGTTAAAGTAGATCCTGCTTCTCCCTAAGTTGGTATTTAGCATTAATAACAGTAATTAATCCTAATCAGTAGTTGTGCGTGTGACCATGTGTGTGTGACCATAAATATGCTGAACTGCTTTGAGTGCAGTCGGAAGAGCTGCTGATCCGTAGCACTAACATTTTCTTGATTTTTGTAGAATTCTCCTGGACTTTTATGCAGACTGGAGGCTTCTGAGAGACCAGCATCCAGAGGAATTCAGCATCAGTTATAGAAAGACCCCAAACATACAGAATATTTTTCTTTTTAAGTTCTCTGCTCTGTGCTCCATCAACCCAATGTTATGAACATTGGATTGAATTCTCTTGAAATGATTTTTGATTTCATGGGTTTACCCCCCCTAGTCAAAATGCTGTAAAAACTTTGAATAAGCTTTTCTTTTTTTTTAAATCTCAAACTAAAATTTGAAAAAAAAAGATTTGCAGACATGAAGCCTTGAAGCATTTTTTTGATGATGGAGGACATTTATAAGAAAGATAGCTTAAAATGGCATCTCTGAGAATTTTTTAAATTCACATTGTGTTGAATCAGGAGCAGATGAAAAAATGCTGTTTGATAAAAGATCTTCTTTGAATCATAAATTGATCCATTAATGTCTTTGTTGTCCTCGATCGAGCAACGTCTGGATCCAAAATGTATGTCTGGATAGTTTCAATACTGTTCGCCGGTAATGTTAGGTTGTGGGTGTAAGGGGCTGTGGAGGGATGATGGGAAATGGGAGCGGGCTTGCACCGTAACTGACAGTCCCGCCCAAAACTCAGAGGCGAGTTTCTAAAAAACTCCCGCCGCTCTGCAGAAACTATGTCCTGAGAAAACGACACGTTTTTGGATTTTGGCAAAAAAATAGCATCATCATAAATACAAATGAAAATAGATCAGAAGATTTTTATAAATCGGAAAACGTTTTATTAATTGATTCCGTTTTATTTAATATGGACATTTGGATTTTTATCTAAAAATTTATTTCATTTGTGTGCTTTTAAAACAGGTGTGTCCAAAGTCCGACCATATAATATCACATCACCATATATGCGTTCAATTTTTTACCGGCCTGAAGGCTTTTGTTAAAAAAATAATACTTCAGCACTCCCTTAGAACCGTGCCCAAAATCTTGATTGTGATTGGCTAAAAGACGCTCTAGCCGCTGTAAACCTGTGCCAACAACCTGTGGCTTCTTCAGACCCTTAAAAACCGAATGAGAAGAACAGAGTTGTTGATTTCTGTGATTCAAACCACCGTGGTTTGTACTTCTGAATAAGAGATTCCTCTTTGGGATTGAATAATATGTAACATTTTTTTTTTTCTTTTAACTTGTCCTGTCCAACAGCTAGGCAGGCAGATGAGAGCTGAGGGCCTCTAATATGTAACATTTATTTATATGTAACATTTTGTACGAAGCCAGATTTAATGTTTAGGTCTTTTTTTCCCCTTTTATTTTATATTTGGTCTAAATATTACTCTCACATCAATTTTGGTCAAAGCGTTAAAAATAAATAAAACAATAAATAGTTCATTTACTTTAGATGTTATGAGGTTTCAAAGAATGCAGGCCGATCAGTCGGCCCTAACATTTCTTTTCCTCTTTGCAAAACTATCCCTGTTATAAAACATCAAAAGTTGCCATTTTAAAGAGAATGAGGACATTCCTAAAGTAAATGCTGGACTTTTTCTTCTCAGGTATGGTCTGAAATGGCCGTTCCATCGTTCCCTATAGTTGAATTTTGAGGCAGAGCAGAGGTTTCCACCTCGAAAAGTCAGCCGGCTCAGCTAAAGAAACATCTTTTCTTCTCAGAGTCAGACATAGAAATAAAACTTTTGAAGGAGCCGTCACGGCTAAAACCCTTCCACTTTCCAGTGACGGTCTTAAGCGTTTGTGAAACCTCTGAAGTATTCCATTCCGGAGAGCTGTGATGTTATTTTAAGATCTGAATGTTGGTACTTGGAATACAATCATTTCAAGGCCAGTCGGATGCTGCAGGGGCTGCATCCAGCCCAAACTGAAATGACGACTAGTCCTTACTGCTGTGCAACCACTGCCATTTTCCTTCAACAAGGAATACTGACGGTGTGTTTACAACAGCAGGGGGGCGTGTAAAGACATCCCTGAGTACGACGTGCTTTTATAAGCTGCGTCGTAGACTGACGTTTAAGTATTTTGTACTGAATGGAACTGCACCGCTAAAAAGGCTACACGTGCTCAAACTTTATGCTGAATCTTAAAAGAACTACTAAAGAGCAATTAGAAAACAATCAAGGAAACATGTTTTGAAATTCTTGTTCCACTGTTAGTGTCAAATGGGTTCCATCAGATGAAGATTTCCCAAAGCTTTCTTATTTACAGCGACCCTCTGCAACAGAGCAATTACAGACATCAAAATGAAGTCTTGAGGATGTGCTTTCCTTGTGCAAACATTTAGAAGGCGTTTTCAAGACATTTGAGCGCACTGGTCCTGCTTAGCAATGCTTGTCTGAGTGTGAAATTGCCTGTGAGCCTACCGATCATGCCGTTGACGGTGCCAAAGAGCACGGAGCCTTGGGTGGGGGTGGAGCTCTCCCCGAGGTTCTGCAGTACCAGCGAGCCGTGGCAGAAGACATTAACAAACTCGCCAAGGTGAAAAACCCCCACCTCCTGCAGGTGTTGCCTCTCCTCGTCTGTGGTGGCCGCGCTGCCGGACACGAACAGAATAAGAAGACCGGTTTAGAGACGGAGAAAACAGAGCAAGACAAAGTCCTCCGCTAAAAATAAAAAAAAATAAGGAAATTTGGAAAAGACTCAATTAATCAAAGGTGGGGGAGGAACCGGGCAAAGACATCGGGAGCTCGGAAAAGGTCGCAGCCTGATGGAGACGTAATGAATTAAAGGGTGAAACGTAGAGCAGCAGAAACAGAGATGTGATACAAAAATGAAGGTCAAACACATTATCGGGGGAAATCTGATCTATTGGACGGATAACAGGCGAGGGCAGGAATGCAGCACACATGCATGAGCACACACACACACACACACACACACACAGCTTCAAACTGAATCTACGTTCAGTTCTTGGAAAAAACAAAACTCATCTAAAAGTGAAAAAAGCCTAAAAGTGAAAGGAATCATCATTTATAAAAGTAAAAGTATAAGAGAATAATGTGTGGAGTCAAACCAGGATCAGCTTAAAAAGAATGAAAACTTAATTGCAAATAAAAATCAATTTGAAAAATGGACAGTTTTAAATTCAAAAGTACACATTGTAAACCTAAAGGAAATACTAAAGGGCCAATACTCTGCAAAATCAACCTTTTGAGCTTTCAATTGTATTATAATGTTCAGTCCTCACTAAAAACAAGTTTTAAAGCTGTATTTTGATCCATTCCCACATTTCTGAGCACCAGCCCCTCCCAATCCAAAAACGAGCAAGTCCTCACAATGTGATGTAGACAAGTGAGGACTGCCCCTTCCAGGAAGAGTCTGAGCTGCTAGCCCCGCCCCCAGGCTAACAAACACACCCACTTTCACATAATGAAACACATGAAAGGCGGAGCCTCAGAGATCGAGTCGTCTTACTTCTGAACTGCAAAAACAATTTGTTTTTCCGTAAAATAAAATTATTCTTTAGTGTGCCAAAGGTCATATATGATCATATATATGAATAACGTTTAAGAAAAGGACAATAAAGACCATTTTAAAAGTTTAAAAAATACAATTGTAAATATTAAAAAATACATTTTAAACTTTAAAGAAATAGTGATAATTTCAAGAAAAAGAAAAAAACAAAATTTCAAGTTTGAATTAAAAAAACTGTTAACCTAAAGCTGTTACCAAATGTCTTTACAAGAGCTGCTGCTCTTTTGTTTTTTGAACTTTAGTTTTTCTCTGTGCTTTAAGTCCTTAACTGAAGCTTTGATCCCATTGGCTACCGAGACATGATTGCCATTGGGTGATAGAGGCTACGGTGGCGTCATTTCTGCTGCGTTGGTTGTCGACCCTGCCTGCAGTCGTCTCTTCTCTGTCGTGGCGTACAGCAGTGATGTTCTCCCAGAGTTTGGAACATTGAAGGAAGGATGACACGGAAACAACAGATGCTATTTTTGGAGCAAAAACAATGTCAGCATAACTTCTACGCTCCAGAGTTAGTCATGTTCTAGTAACCCCCCAATGAAATCAGGCTCAACACAGAAAGCAAAATTCTGAATTGAAACGGTCAATTGAAGGCTGAAAACAAAAACAAACATATACTGAATTTTAAATTTACATTTTCTTTTTCAAATTTTCAATATTTCCTTCAAATTTACAATATGTACTTTTAGGTTATTTATTTTTTAATTTTGTTTTTGTTTTCAAATGTAAAATCCGCTATTCCATTCACTTTAGGCTCATCCTGATTTGACCCCATATGAGAAACTTGAATAACCAGAATCCTTACAACCCGACAAACGGACAAATGCTGTGTAAGAGCTCTAAGCAAAAAGAGCACTAGAATAATAATGATGGGCGCAGCGCCCCCTAAAGACAGCTCCACACTGCCATCCTGCTCACCTGTCCTTTTGGCAGACAAACAGGTTGAATGCGTTCTCTGCTCCCAGAAAGTTATCGTCATCCAGAATTTCCACGGCGCTCATCCAATTAGGGTTGAAATCCCGAGCAATCTGGACAAAAAAACAACAACAAAAAACATTTACTTCTCTAAGTTGAACAAAAAAGAAGAAAAAAAGCTGTTCTTTATTCTTTCAGAATGCAATATCTGTCTGAAAAAAAACTTTGGGAGGAACTTGCAGCTAAGGACAAAGTTAACCCTGGGCTCACGCTGCATTGAGTGCCGCTCCGGAGCGGCTGCCAGAGTTTTTACGCAACTTGAAAAGTGCGAGAGGCGCCCGCACATCCAGTCCGGTCCAATTCCTGGCAAATGTTCTTTTTTCTAGAGACACGCGCACCTTTCCATCTATGGGCAATAATCCATGTTAAAAGTAGCTCTTCTAGGTCGTCACTCACTTCCTTTGCAGCTTCAGCGGGTAATCCGTTTGCTGGTTGTTGCTTTGCTGCAGCCATCTCCTCAATATCAACACTCTGCTTGCGCCATTCTCTGATACATTTAGGATCCACCCCTAAATGCCTCGCAGATTTCTCACCGGAATGTGCTTTGGCATATGCTGCCACGCATAGTTTAAATTCCTCAAATTAAAATTAAAATGTAAGAAATGTAAATTTTCATTAGAGAATTTCAAATTTGTGTTTCTTGGCCATCACTACACTGACTCATAACAAATACCAAAGACAACCAGCATCTGCAAAACGAGGGGAAGATGGGTGGATTTAAATTTTATTTTAAATTCGAAAAATGTAAATTTATCAAATTTAAATGTCTCACATTTAAATTCAAGAAATTTAAATTTGACTCAATTTATACTTGTGTCTTCTTAAAAATAAAAAAAGGGTAGCAGTTTTTTTTGTTTTCTTTTTAACGTTCATTCAACCAGGAAGTGTAGTGTATTTTTCTTTTTCTTTTTTAACTTGTCCTGTCCAAAAGAGAAATTTACATTTAATTTTTCAAATTTAAATTTGAGACGTTTAGGTTTCTCAATTTCAATTAAATTTGAGAATTTTAAATTTCTCACCAGAATTTTGGTACTTACACAGAACATTCTGGTGATAAATCTGCACAACATTTGGGGGTGGATCCCAAACATATCTAAGAACCCTAAATGTATCCCAGAACTTAAATTTGCGTTTCTTGGCCATCACTACACTGGCTCAAAACGCAAATACCACAGACACCCGGCGTCTGCAAAACAAGGGGAAGATGGGTGGATTTAAATTAGCCCGGCCACTTTTGGAGACCGGCATCCAACAGTAACGAACACAAGTTAAAACCGGCGGATATTGGAAAAGGGCCTCAATAAGAGACGGGCCGCCATTGGTAGATACAAAGACATACATAGACATTTTGCCTATTGCAGGCTTTTTCTTACTATAACCTTCCTATACACAAAAGAACTCTGGTGTAACTATCATGTCCTTCTATCTCACCTCTTCAAAGTTGCCTTCCATGGGTTTGTAGGCCAGCAGCAGCACAGACCTCATCAGGTCTCCCACCAGGATGAAGTCTCCTTTAGTCTTCAGGTAAAGAGCCATGATGTTGTTGTAATGGTTGCACTCGGTCCTCAGCTCCTTCTCAGCCGTCCACTCGTACAGACGGACCTGAAAGCAAACGGGGAGCGCTTCCTGTTACCTGAGTCAGCGTGGCTCTTTATTTGATAAACTGTCCTGACATTTCAGCTCCACATTGTCATCACTCTGCCAATGATGTGCCTCAGAGAGGGTGAGTTGAAAATTAGAGGGACCAGCTGCCTCATAAATGAACAGTTAGCGGCTAATTAGACCTACTATTTAATAGTTTGGACGGACTAAGAGCAATGAAAATGCTTTAGAGGTTAGTGATGGAGAAGCTGTGAAGCTCTGTCCTTTCTGTTGGAGGAGGAATGATGTTGAGATGACTTTCAGGACGATGCCGGAAGGAATCAGAACAAAAGTCCGATCAAATTTAATTTGATCTATGACAACGTATGGGGATAAAAGTGGTGCCGCTCAGCAAACAAACGCAGAGTCAACCTTCTATCGTTCGATCCACTTTTACTCTACTGGTTCAAAGCTAAATAGTTTTCTAAAGGTAAACACAGGTAGGGACAGTGGTGCAGGCGGAAGTGAGTCACTGCGCTCTGGTGAGCTGCAAACATCAGAATCTCACGACTGTGTGAGTGCAGACCTCTCCAGAGAACACTGCCTTTCAAGCTTTTAATCCCTTTAATCCATCATAGCTCTGGGTGGGTGCGCGTGGTTCTTTTCACACCGCATGTGAGGTGTCTTCATTCATATCCTCGAGGGATGGATCCCTTTAGATTCGACAATATGAAATGATTCAGCGTTTTTCCTTCAGGTCAGCTGGCGCTGCTCAGACCCACAGAAAACGGACAACAGTCATCAAGAGGCCGGCTGAGGCAGCAAACATGAAGCACGTTTGAATCCGATTTAAGTAATAATAGACAGAACAGGGAAAATGATGCACAGTTTCACTTCTGAACTTTAAGTAAGGGATAATTGCCGGCAGAGTGTGCATTATCAGGAATTAACGCAAGTGGAAGCCTGAACAGTCTGTCGCGAAGTGGTGGACGGTTGCTTCCGCCAATAACCTGCTTATACCATGGTCACTTACAAAAGAAACAAATATATAATCAGTTTCTTCAGTTTAGATTGCTTTTTTCGCAAAAAGCAGATTAGGTGGTGCGGTGCGTTACCGTGACAATGCAAACGGACCTCAACTGCAGACGGCAAAGGAAAGGATATATCTGTTAAATAAAGCATCAGTTCAGAGAGAAAATTCACCTCCTACCGCTTGTTTTTGTCCAGATGATCAAGCTAAAGATTGTTTTAAAGACGCCAGAGCAGTGATATAGAACATTTAAGATATGAGACCGGAACTTATTTCTTAGGCGTGCATTATCACTGTGGATTATCACTTTTTAATGCACACCCAGCAGCCAATCAGAATCCAGTCTTCACCCGGACCATGGTATAGGCTTTTTTTAACTGTTCACAGAGAGATTGATGTTGGCAGTGGAGACTAAAGGACAGCAGAAAACGCTTAAAGGCAAAAGTGCATTAAAAAGAATTGAGCTAAGAGATCTTTGTTTGCAGAAACCATCGAAAGGTTTCTTTAGGTTTCAATTGAAAGTTTTAAAGTCCCACTCCAATCATCTTTTCATCTTAGTAAGCGTTTCCAGTGGTCTTTTAATTATGCTTATGCCGTTTTTTCGGCAAAATCCAAAAATCGTTTTCGTTTTCTAAGACAGTTTCTGCAGGGCGGCAGGGGTTCATTAGAAATTTGCCTACGAGTTGAGAGCAGGACCGTTAGCGCGGAGCAACTCCGCCCCCCTTTCCCTTTCCCTTTCCTTTGTTGAGAGCTCAAAGCAGGGAGTTTAAGGGCCCACAGATTGACTGCTGGTACCGGTCCACGGCCTGGGGGTTGGGGATCGCTGATCTAAAGAGTTTAGTTGACTTGTTAGTATTTTCTATATGCTATGGTAGTTTGAATAATTGTTCATATGTTGCACTGATATACTCGATTCCCCCTATGTTTCATGAAGCTAAATACGTTTGCGGCAGTGAAGTGATCATATATTCCGTCTATTATTGTTATTGTTATTATAATTAGCCCTTTTAAGATGTAATGTCCATTTTTGGTCCAGTACTTGTTAAACAAATTTCTCCCAAAAGTGCGACCTAATTATGATTTCTTTTACTGCATTATGCAAATTTTTTTGGTTGCTGCGACTTATCTACTTACTTAAAGTCTGACAAATACGGTGTGCTCTCCAATATCATAAAAATGTAAGAAGAGCTTGTTAGAAACAGGATTTTCATCGGAGTGAGTCTTTCAGTGAAAATATGCCAGAAGCTCTGCACGCTGAAAACAAAAAAAAAGAAAGACTCACTGTGCTATTAATGCTGGCCAGCAGCTTGCCGTTGAACTCCACCATAGAATAGACGGCTCCTTTCACCTCCTTCTCTGCCACGGTTTGCAGCTTACCTGCAGATAAATAACCCTCAGTCAGAATTAACATTCAAGAGCTGACTCCTGTGATGTTAGGTTAAATTAGCAGCTACAAGAGCTTAGCGAGTACAACTTTGGGGATGACGTGGGAAAAATAGAAAACGAGATGGTGCCGCATCAACAACGAGGATGAGGAGAATATAAAGAGCTGGAGTAAGATAAATGAAATTGAAGCAATGCATCTTGAGAGGCAAAGAGTGTGAGGGGATATGAGGAGAATTTGTAATAGTGAGAAGGGAATTGTCTGATGAGGAGATCAAAAAAGAAAAAAGTGATTGAATGAATACGGGGGAAAGAGCAGCGTAGGACAGAGTGTCCATGTGCAGAACAAAGGACAGGAAGGGGAGGAGAAAAAAAACTTCTGCAGGATATGGGGAGGAACACAAAGAGGGTTGTGTGTGGCGACAAGCAAGTTTATCACGGAGGACGGTACCAACCGTCAGTGTAATGGAAGACAATGATGCGCCCCTGCTTAGGTTCAGGCTCCTCTGGGTACACCATGGCAGTTCCCACGATGAAGTACACAGACGGGTCTTTTCCAAGACGGCATGACACCAAGCTGAGGCCATACTCGCTGGGGAGAAACTGATGGGCGTGGAGAACTGACAGATACAAAAGAAAAAAAAAAGAAAATGCACATTAAATGTCAGAGTCAAGAACACCGAGTGTCTGCAGAGCTTCTCCAAAGTGGTTTGAACTCATCTGGTTAAAAGTAGACAGCTCTATTCAAAACAGACTAAGCACCCCGCGCAGGTTAAGTGACATTTGAAATGGTCTTGGATGGCAACATCAAAGGACGCCCCGCTTCAATGTGAGCCGCAGTCCCCGCATGCTGGACCTTCGCTCTTCCACAGAGAGTTCAGTCCGGACACACAGGATTTCCATTTCACAGAAACCCTGCAGCTGTGTGCTCATTTCTGCAGCAGCAGCACAGAGCCGAGACTCCAGATCAGGCCTGCAGGCCACGAGGACCTCAAACACCTGAATATGACTGTAAAAGAGGAGTTCAGCACAGAGAACCGCAGTGGGAACATGTGTTAAAACTTTGTTTTGGACATTTTTAACTTGTTTTAACTACACTTTATTTTACACCTCCCCAAGCTTTTGTCAAAATCAGCAAGGTTACGAATTTTTTGTGTTTCTTGCGTTTGTCTTTCGTCGATGTGCGTAGATATCTGTCGAGGATTTTGGTTGACAGATTTTTACGTCAATTACATTAGCAATCCGAAATTTTGAGAATTACGCAGTTTACACATATTTTACTTAGTTTATGCTCTAATATTATCTAAATTTTATGCAATTGTATGTTATTTTTGGGACATGGATACTCAGACGTACCACCGATGGATGACTTTTATATCGCGTATTCAGTGCATGGTTCACGTTAAAATTGTGTAAATCACGCATAAACTTTGGGCTAGTTTTACCTTTTACGTTGATTTACGTGTTCTTTGCGTCGTTTATTCGGGTATTGGTGATACCTCTGTGAAAATTTCTTGTAAAGACGACAACTTTTCTCACTTTTTCCATGAAGTACCATTCAGGCTCCTGTTTCACGGTCCGTTTAAAAGTACTGGAGAGGGTTGCAATATGTACAAATGAACATAGTGGCTGTGTGACACAGACTTAAGAGCTAGGATCTAGAAATAAGGAAATAATGATTAAAATGAGTCCAAATTCTTTAGCTCCATCCTCTTGACAATGGAAAAACTTGATTTACGACCCAAACTGCTTGATTTACGAAATGTTGTTGCACAGAAAGGTAATTTTACTAAATTCTAGTGATTTTCTTCTCAATATTACTTTTCTTTTCCTATTCTTTGGCAACCTCTTCTTGCAGTTTTCTTTTTACATTTTTTTCCAAACTGAAACCATCCCAGACCCATAATTGTGGTTTGTGAGCTTCAGTGTGAGGCAGTAGCTATCAGAGCTTTACTGGCTCTGAGCTCAGCAACCCCATCATTGCACACCGCTGTGTTTTCCCTCCCTACACAGCTGCTGCCCGTCTAAATGATGGTGGAAACATATCTGCATGTTTGACCCAAACCTTTTTACCACTGATCTGTATATTTCAGTTTACTGCAAATGGTTATAGTACCAGTGTTGCCTCCCACTAGTGACTGAGTGTGGCATTGATTAAGTGATTATTTGTTCGCAGAACAAGGGAGAGATTTAGTGCGGAGCAGGTGCAGCTGACTCAGTCAGGAGGCATTTTCATTCCAAATTGAACTGCCTGCGTGCGCTAACAGTTCCGTACGTTGATCCATTTTATTTTCCAGACAGCTTTTGCCGAAACATGTAAAGATGCTTCTATTTATTACAATGAGAGATTGGTTTCCTGGGAACAATAGCATCTGACAAAACGGAGAAATATGTGGGCTGGAAAGGTTGTCTGTAATTCACTCCAAAAGAGAAAAGGATTTTACACCCAAACACACAAGCTGTCCTCCCTGTGACTTAATGCAAACACTGATGCATGCCTCCATGCTTTTGCTGCACATATTTTACTGCGAGTCAATTGCCAGATTAGGGATATTTTACCGTAATCAAAATGCATTTAAACCCTGTCGGTGTGTCATAAGACGAAAACATTATATAATATGAGTTTTATTTATTGCTCCTGTTTAGATCATAAGCTAGGGCAGCTTTTCATAAGAGGTGATAAAATTAAGTATTATTCAAATCAAATTTAGGAGTTATTTTCAAACTTGACTCTATTTTTAACTACAAGTGCCTATACATGCTATTCTTAAGCCTTTTATAGTAAACCGTATCTATGTGTATGATAATATATTACTTTTGGCACACACACACACAAAGAAAACACATTTTTATTAAATGTTAATTATTTTCCTGAGCTGTTTTTCAACCAAGTAGTAAGATGATTCGTTCTCTTAGACTCCGCTTCTCTGTCCTTGTGGGTGAGGCCTCTTTCATGACGTTAAGCTAAAGTCGGCCTCAGCAGCGCGTCTGTGTTTCACCCATGACAACAAACAACATCCGAACGTTGGCAAAGATGGATGTGCATATTGTGCATTATGTATAGAGTTTAGCCGATCATTGCAAGCTCTATGGAGAAAGTGGGTGTGTGTGTTAGCCTGGGGGCGGAGCTGGCGGTGCAGACTCTTCCTGGAAGGGGCTGTTCTTCACTGGTCTACATCACAATATAAGAACCCGCTCTTTTTTATAGCTCAAAGCTCAGGTTTTTTTTAGAGGAATAATGGGTGAATGGATCAAAATAATATTTTGGGGTAGTTTATAGTGAGGAGTGAACATTATGATACATTTAAAAGCTCAAAAAATGGATTTTGCATGATGTAGGACCTTTAAAATAGACATTAAATTGTATTTTAATTTGCATGTTTAATAACATTTTCCTTTTTTTAAATGGGGAAAGAATGAAAAAAAAGGCAAAAAATCCATCTGTATAACACTAATTAATAACAGCAATGTGTGGTTTGAGGAGTTCTACAGCCTTAAAACCACAGGGTTTGCTTTTTATTTGGGAACATTATTAATATAAAGAAATGCTTTGATGAAATAAAAACTCAAGTTTAAATTTAAAATTCTATTTTTCATAAAAAATGTTGCTTGTTTTCCACAGCTCTATTCCGATATATGAAAGACTTTGTGTCGTATAATTCTGGCCGGACACAAACTGCAATTAATATTTTCTCCTCCATGATTAATTTCCAAAACGGTCGGCACTTACATAAAATAAACCAAATCCAAGACCCTGGTTGGCCAAAATTCAACCTGGTTTTACTTTTAACACGTGTTCAGTGGTTTGTACGTAGAGCCAAAAATCGGACTCAAAAATCTGCAAAGCTACACTTGAATGTGAGAGTTTCAAATGAGGAAACCCGCAACATGCATTTACATAAGAAGTGGCTGCTTGATCGCATGTTGCCAAGGGGCGGTGTAAACGTAGCGTCACAGTGTGTTTTGTTTACAACCCCATTAATTCTACCTTGAAATTAAATAACGATTGGAATTGTTTTTACCAAACCAGGGCTTAAGGTTACCTTTCCCACCAAACATAATGAATGAAAGGATTTTAATCAGAAAGAGTGCTTCACCTGTAATCTGCAAATATTTGCAGCTCTACAAACCAGTTCCTTTGTTGAGTTGATTATATAAACATGGAGTTTCAACGTTTCTCACCTTCGAAGGTGTGTTGATCCACTACTAGCAGACTGTGAACCTCCACTTCCTCACCGAAGGAGGTCTCATGTGGAGACGTACTGCTGGGGAAGAGCTTGCTGGAGCTCACGCTGCTGGACAGTGCCTGTAAATTAATGAGATGGAAAGAGAAGTGAGGACGACCACAGAAGCAGCGTGGGGAACAAAACAACGCTAATCTCTAGTTCTCCGTTAGCTGTGTGAACGGCAGAGCCAGCACCATCTGCAGCAGCAGATGTGCTCCATCAGTAAATCAGTAAACATCAGTCTGGTCATCGCATGCATGAGCCTCAGTGAGAGTAAACAACACAAGAAGTGCAAATATGCCCCCTAGGAGAAGCTACAGAGCCACACTGAGAGAATAGAAAATACAGTGTCCGACAAGCTTCTACTTCTGCTTCCTCATCATCATCCTCAGCTTTTGTCTTCAATTAGACTAAGATCTATCATCTGTTTTTGAAAGGATATGTCTTAAAGCAATTCGCCTTAAAAATCAAACCAATACAACTTAGCATTTCACTGGAGGATTCATTCTAACAGATCTGCCAGAATAAGCTGTTCTTGCAAAAGCACAAGACTTTGACTTGTTACCTGAGTGCTTGCACTTGGCCTTACAGCAGATATGGCGCCGCTTGCATCCTGAATCTCCACCCTGCTGGACAGAACCCCAAAGCACTGGGAAACCTCCTGGTAACAGATGCGCCTGGGATGGATGGGACAGTAACCAGAGTTAACATGACTCCTCTTACACACATGTGCGTATCAAAAACAAAATGTTTGGCTAACCAGACAAAGTAAATCCTTACTAATTGGGACAAATAATAAATCTAAACCACCAAACTAAAGATGTGTGCTCACTCGGTGTTTAGGACTGACCTGGGAGACTCGTAGAGGGGAACCGTGCGAATGTGAAGTTTCTGAATTTCGTCAATGGTGCCAATGGTCAGAGTGCTGTTGTTGGCCAAAGCCAAACTGAAGAACAACACAAACAATAACATAATTAGTTACAGACAAAACACATCCATCTGACAAAGTTTGGTAAAGCTTGACTCAGTAAACGAAAAGTTTCAAACACTGGGGCATTAGTTTCTTAAGCTACGTACACACCAGGCTTGTGTGCCGTGTTCAAGAATGTGATGAACGTAGGTTTTTTCAGCATATAGTGTTCACACAGGTCTGTCTCTACTCGATACAAGTGCGGGTTCCAACTCACTGTTGGAAGAGGCTTGGTACAAAATGTCTAAGCAGAGCAAATCTGGTGAATCTTGCTCCAGGTTTTTTCTTTCACAGCTCTACTCCCATATATGAAAGACGCACATGAGCTGCAATTGTTAATTTCTCCTCCAAGATTAATTTTCACGCAGTTGGCACTTAGGGGTTTTGAAAAAGAAGCTACCCACAAATTTCAACCGGTTCCAACTTAAAAACCTGCGTAGCGGTGCGTGAACACAAGAGTTTTAAATGTGTGAAGCCTTAAACGCATATATACACATGTTTACATAGGTTTTTTTTTTAACTAGAAGCAGTCAATACACTCATTCATTTTTCCAGCATAAATGTGCTACTGACCTGTCAGGATAGCCTTCAGAGTTGAGTGGGCACATGTAATTGACCTCCTTGAGGTTGACATTGGAAAACACCAGTTTGTGATTGGATGAGTAGATGACCGTGGGTCGGTCAGAGCAGGCAAAGACGTTGGAGGTGGACAAGGATCTAAAGGTCCTCAGTACGGTTGGCTGAGTGCCAAGGGTGACTTTCTTGCGCTCACTGAGTGCACCTGCGGAAAGAAAAGAATTCAGTTCAAAGCATCTTTAATAATGTCTGTTCTTAGAAAACTGAAGCAATTACTGTATTTTCCGCATTATAAGTCGCACCTAAAAGCCTTAATTTTATTCAAAAACGACAGTATTGTAGTCCGGTGTGCCTTATGTATGGATTACTTCTGGTTGTGTTTACCAATGTCAAAGCCATTTTAGAGGTACACGACGCTCTGTCAAAATGTCAGTTGGGTGTACTGTGAAAATGCTAAAGCAGCTAATGTGTAGCAATGTCGTACTGCCTTGTTTTTTTTTACGTGTTACTAACAAGCTTGGTAGTTAGCATAGTCACAGTATGTCCGTTTCAGTGGTACTGTGAACACGGTTAATAAAGTCCAATTTATCTCTGACTCTTTTGTTTCACTTAATGCGTCTTATAGATTGGTGCGCATTAAAGGCAGTGTCACATAGCCACTATGTACATTTTCCATATGAAATGTCGGTCCTTCGTGATCCACGTTTGATATACGTAATTCATATGTGTTTCTTTGTCATTCGTAGGTTTGCGCAGGTGTCCATAGAGGGTTTTGCCGACGGGTCTTTACGTCAACTCGGTTTTCAGCTGTTTAAAATTTCTGGTCAGTTGAGAATTATGCAGTTTATGCGTATTTTTTGTAGTTTATGTGCAATTATTACATAATTCTTATGCATGATTTTTGCGAGAAATTTGTGGCTTTCCACGACCGTTCTACGTATGTCAAACAGACCTGTCACACATGTACCACCGATGCATTCGTTTGATATCACGTACACGGCACATATATCACCTTCAAACTACATAATTGACGCACAAATCACTACTGAATTGCATATGATCACGCACGGTTCATGTTCTACGTTTATTTATATTTTCTTTGTGTGGTTTATCCATACTTCTTCCGTGTTTTTAACATGGTTCATTCGTGTAAAAACAGCAACGATTCTCGCTTTTTCCACGTCTGTTCACATGTGGCCAATTCTTCTCCGTGCAATATGCGCAAAATGTAGTGGCTGTGTAACACGGCCTTTACATATGACATAAGTACAAAATAGACCATTCATTGAAGCTGTGAATGAAAATCTTGCGCGTTCTATAATGCGGAAAACACAGTAATATAAAATTTGTATGTCTTCTTCTGTTTATTGTATTTTTAAGGTACATAACACAGCAGCATTACAAGCACGTTCTGCTTTTGGCTTGACAGTTTATTTCCTGTCCCTTTATACCACCACAACATAACTGGAATCACAGTATCCACACAAAGTAATGAGTGCATTTATATGCACACTCCTATTGAGATTCTGAGTCATACCCTTATTTAATGTAGTGCAAGTACAGTAGTTTGTGTGGCAGAGTTATTGAATTATTTGCAAGTTCCTGTGTGCATTCTCTCAAATGTATTCTAGTGCCTGGGCCCTGCTTATTCTTGTGAAACTGTGTCCATCGTCCGTCGAGGAGGTGGAGTGAGTCTATTATTTTTACATAATTCTGAGTTAATCATATTCAGTTGCATTGGCTGCATAGTATATTTTGACTGCTTGTCTGACAGAAACCAGAAGGAGTTCTCAGGCTTTGAGGAAATTGTGCCGCTCATCAATAATAAATGACAATATAATGACAATAATTGCCAGTTGCATCTCTAATGGACTGCATTTTAACACTCGAGTGCGTTTCACTTTGAAATCTCATCATTTGTTAATGTCCCGATGGGTAAAGATGGTTAGTTGGAACTTTTGCCCCTTTTAAATATTCAGATACTCTCCTGTAAAAACAAATGAAATGCAATGCCTAATAACGCCAGATTTAAAGATCAAGTTTTGTTTGAGTTGTTGGTCAATTACCAGTATTCAGTCAGCTAAAAATATTCTGGCTATAAACTGCTGTATTGCTGACTTCCTAACACCCCCAAACATTCACTGCATAACATAACATAACATGAAGCAAGACTTCTAAATGGATTATTTAATTCCAGCAGCATTATCCCACTCTGCGTCGTGGCTTTGCAATCGGACATTTTATCCAGAAATCCTTTAATCTGAGTGGGCAGAGTGGCATTTTAAACCATTCACAGGGCTATTTAGTGGATTAACAGTTGTGCTTAAAATTGAGGCGGGATCCAGCTCTGCTGCTTCGGTTTGAACTGACCAAGCTGTTAGAGCGACCCCAGTCTCACAGGAGCCCGATCTACAGGGGGAGATGCTGCATTCTTTGAGAAATGGAGGCCCTTAACCTATGGTGCTGCTGTCATGGCTGTCAGCTCAGATAATTAAAAAACAGTCACTGAATAAATGCCGTGTTTTTTGGACTATAACTTGCTTTGGAGTATAAGAGACAGATGCCAAAGAATGGACAATAAAGAAGAAAAAAATCTATAAGTCGCACTGGAGTGTAAGACGTACTTTTGGGTGAAATGCATTTAACCAAATATGGGAACAAGAGCGGCCGTTTTATCTTGAAGACAAATCATAATAATAGAGTAGATAACAATAACAGACTGAATATATGCATGCTTCACTACCATAACTTTACTAAGCTTCAGCAAAACATAGAAGTAGGGCTGCACGATATGAGGAAACTCGCGATATGCGATATTGGTAATTAATATTGCGATAACGATATAAATTAAGGTATATAAACAAATGGCAAAAAAAACAAAAACATCATTTCCATTTCACTGCAACAGTTTAAAAATTATACTCCAAATGACCCTCATCGACGTAGGAGGCAAACATCAAACATAAAAGGGCTCATCTGATTGATCAAAAACATAAACGGGTCCTTCTGATTGGTTAAATGCATACAGGGATTAATTTCATTTGTTCAATATTTCAAGCTGCCATGAGTTTGTTTTAGCACATTTAAGGTAATCATTTATTGCGATTTTTGCCGTCTTTTGCGGTATGCATATTGCACAGCTTGATTTCGCGATAACGATAAATTTGCGGTATATTGTTCAGGCCTACATAGAAGGAATCTGGCCCAGCATAAGAACAGTTACTCAGATAACCATAGCACAAAGAACATGCTAACAAGTCAACTAAAAACTTAATATCACTAAATCTGTTGAATTCTTCATCGTCTGTCTAGCTTTGGAACATTTCTGCAGAGGCCGGCACTTCTTCTGCATTGCTGTCAGTAGCAAATACTGATAAAAACACCCACAGTGCCCTCTAGCGGTTGTTACTGCGAAAACAACGAAACACATGAATCTATTTATCAAGCTGCTGGATCGCTCCGTCGGCTGAGATTAGGACTGGCGAGCCATAAAGCCGGGTTTGTTCCTGAAGGGAGCAAAGAGTTTAACCCAATGAGTGAGCTCTTAGGCAAGAGCCTTTGCGCTACTGCCTAACTATGTGGCCACAAGGGGGCCAAAGCCTGGGTCCCCCAGTGCCTAAACCAATAAAGCTGAAGGGATATGCCAAAAGGTGAAGAAAATGAGCCTATTTATTAAAAAAAAGAAAAAAAGTCGCACCTGAGTATAAGTCACACCTCTGACCACACTGCAAAAAAATACAACCTGAACTCCAAAAAATGCACGCACACATATATATAGAAGATAATATATATTCCTACCAGAAATACTTTAATACTTTCAAAAGATAAATTACTTATAAAGTGTTTGGGGATTCAACATAAAAGGTAATCAATTCCAATTTCAAGCTGAATCGTTTAGGAAGTGTCTGTGTGTCTGTAAAACGAAGCGACACTTAAAACAATTAATGGATCCTACAAATTGGACACAAAAATGTGCCTTTAGAAGCAAAGTTTGTTTTCACAAAATATGATAACGTCAGTTTGTAAAAACTATTGTACTGGCAACATAATGGTGATCTATACTAAGAACATTTCCATTACTTTCTAGGTCACTTAGACCAAACTTATTTTAGTCAATCATTTTCAAGAACATCTCCTACAGTATATACATTATATAACATAAAAAAAATGTTTTTTTTTCTTTCTTTCTTTTTTAGCTGGTTGAGTTTCTCAATCCACTGAAACCCGTTTACATAAAACAATACTCTAAAAATGTCAATCTGCCCCATGTGGAAGGCCCAAATCTTTCTGAGAAAATCCAAACTATCGAGTGCAGTGGTGGGAGCAACCTACCCGTCTGCAGGTCAAGACCGAAGTAGAAGAGCGCTCCATCTCCGAGGGCACACAGCAGGTAGTAGCTGCCTTCAAATGTGGTCATTAGTATTGAGCGGGGGATGATCTCTGAGGAAACACACAAACAGCTAATTTATTTTCCCCGTACTATTGAGTCGCTGGTAAACACACAGAAAGTGATAAATGCCTGCAAAAATGTCTTTGTCAAAGTAATCAGTAATTTTTTTTTTTCCTCCACAGGCTGGCTGGAATTTTAAACAGAGAGGGAAAAAAAATGTGTTTAGAAGAAATCCAGGTATTTTTTCTTCATCATTTTCCAAACATTTTGTTTCTCTGACTTCAAAGGCGGCTCCATTAGGAGCAGCAGTCTGCAAAATAGCAATAAATGCAATGGGGAAGCCTTTTATTTGGTTTTGTTCCTAAAGTTTGCAAAGGTAAAAAGTCTTGATTGATTGTTCCAAAAGTAAAGCCAAGAGTGCTGAGTTAAAACTCCTGGCTTTATGGGCAAAGAAGTGTCAATGAAAGGAAATGCTGATGATTGGACGAGCATGCCAAGTTGCGATTTGAAGTTTTTTTTATCAGATCCTGAAGTTAACTTATATGTTTTGAGGAGGTAAGAGATGAAAAAAGCGGATATTAAAAGTGTGTCTGCAAAATTTGCTGCCTAATAAAAGGACAATGTCTTAAGCCTTAAGCTACAAGCATACCGGCGACGGCAACTCGCTTTCAATGAAAAGTCTCTGTAAATGCCTGTAAACCCGCGTTTTGGGCTTTCGTGTTCAAAACCCTCGCATGGCGCGTACCACCCACCACCAACTCAAGGGACGTCACGAAAATGGCCTGTACGATTGTTGTCCAAGTGGTAGGGCTGGGCTATAAATTGAATTTATTGATTCATTTGAATTTGCTGGGTAACCCTTGTGCTATCCAGCACTTTAACGTTGGTCATCTAGACCCACTAGACAGTTCGCTGAACTTTTTTTCTTCAATGATTTGTGATCTTCACTGGTGTCCATGGATTACATGAAATCTTTCCACCTCTATCCACCTTTGTCATGGTAGGGAGAACACGTCAAAGTAAGGGTGGGGTCATCTGGACCCCACAAGGTAGCACAAGAGAAGATTTGGTTTGGATATTCAGTTTTTCCCAGCACCCTTTTCTCTTGGGCTTCTGTTGTTCAGACTAAGGTCAGCCTGCCCGTCTCTCGTAACATGCAGTGGACGTTAAAATGGCAACTGGCGAAGAGGAGCTGGTGAAGGACGGAACAGTTGCTTTCAGACTTGCAACCAAAAGTGGGAGTACGAGGAATTTGTTAGAACACCAGAAACAGAAACTGTTGAGTGCCAGAACTGTTCCTCTTTACAAGATGTTCTAGCCAGCAGCAGCTCACAGAACACCTGCCTTTTTACAGCTTGTATTTAGTTGTACTTTGAATTCAGGTCAACTCCCAAAATAGATGTAAAAAAGATTTAGAGTTTTTGTTTGTTCATTCTGTAATTAGTCATTTTTGTTTAAGAAATTAAAGAGAAAAAAATAGAAAATAATCTGAAATAAAAAACAGAGATTTTATCTCCTAGCGTGTGATAAGTGTGAAGTACTTGGAAAGATAATGTAAGTTGCACTCTGTCGTCCGATGCCCTAACGCCGGACTGCGCACCGGACTAACATGCATCTGACACACAAGTGCTCGTAGGACGTTCACACAAATATTGCTCCGATTGTCTAACTTACTCATTTCTATCAGTCGGAAGCACTTTTTTTCAGTAACTGCACTAATGGGTCCCATTTAAACTCTGCAGGATTTGGTGGGTTGGCAAACTGGAAAATCTCTACGACACGCCTGTGTCTCCCCTGCTTCACCCCTAAATGTTGTTTAAGTGTTTGCTATATGCCCGCAGCATGCCCGTAGAAACAAATGTACATGAACATTCTTCGCTCTACGGGCTCACAGAGTGGTCTACGACCTTTAGTGTACAGGTTTGCCCATTTTCCACCCGCAGACAGTCCGTGTCCACCCATAAGGACAGTTTTGACGAAGGCTTTCATTACATTTAAAAAGGTTGGCCTGGTCGCTTAAACTAATCAATTTTCCTTTGCAGTAGAGGCCCCTCCCTTATATTGGTCTCACCTCCACCCAACATCTCCTTATGGAGCGGTGTGAAGCAGGGGAGTTTGAGCATCCGAGCCGAGATGTCTGTCCACAGCCCCACGGCACAGAGCGGCGACTCGCTGCTGCTCTCCCCCAGCGGCGTGATGTCCAGACACGCCACCTCGTGCTCCATCTCCGTGGTACTGAAGAGGGTACAAAAGTTCAGGGGGGTTGAAGAGGAACGTGTGGTAAAAGTTACAGAACATAGGTTAATTGTGTTACTGAAGAAGTTCTAGTTGCAAATGAATAAAAGTCCAGCACATCTCTGATAGCACAAAAGACAATTAAAAGTCATATTACCCACTGTGATCAGTTTATTCCATCAGAGGCATTGATCTTTTTTGCTCTGTACATTTCTGGCAGTTACAATGAAATGATCACAAGGCAAGATCATTCCAAAGTCCTACTAAGGGTTTGACAGAATGTTTTTTTTCTGAAATCTATTCCAGTTCTTTGTGCAAAAGGGGGATTGCAGCCCTTTCTGGTGTCAGCTTTAGTGTTTTATGTCTTCCTGTCGGTCTTCAATCATCTGGAATCTATTCTCCAGAAAAGCTCGGTTAACTCTGAATGCTTCTGCAGGACGATTTAACTCCTGATAATGTGACAGCAAGTACATTTCAAAAGCACAACCGCAGTAAAGGGGAGTTTAACCCTAAGCTCTAAAATACTGACAAAACATTCATAGAACTCCACAGTTCCTTCCTTTACTTTATTCAAAAGCTGTTGTAAAAATGATTAGTTTTTCCCATGGTTTAATGCTCTGCCGACTGAAAATCTTGATTCACGATCACAAAAAAGAAACAAAATCAGACTAGAATATATTTACTGCATTTTAAGGACATTTCAATTTTATAACTTCCATTTCTACTCTTGAGACCGGTCGTCTGCAAAGGACAATGAGATAAACCTGCTTTAAATGAAACTGGGCATGACCAAGAAATGTCAACATGACATTCCAAAAGTCTGTAAAGGTGACCTGAAGCAGCTCATTTTAAACTTAATGTTTTATGAAAGACGGTCGTGGGGGGTCCTCAGTGCCAAAGTCATTAGGATAGAGGCTCAGACAACCATTTGATCATCTATGGGTCTATAGTAAAAGCGTCCCAGTGGTCTTTCATTATGAGAACGCTGGTTTTAGGCTGAATAAAAAAACTGCTGTTTTCTAGGACATAGTTTCTGCAGAGCAGCTGTAGCACATTAGAAATTCGCCTCTGAGCTGCAGGTGGGATCGTTGGTACAGAGCAACCCCGCCCCCCATTCCCCTCCACGTTTGAAGTAGGGAGCTTGAGGCCCACCCAGCAAATTTTCCACGTCACAAAACAGACTTTTTCTGTCTGCTCCTGATTCACAGCGATTTGAATAAAGAAATACTCAGACATGCTTTTTTGAGCTCAAGTCCTCCAGTAGCAGAAAAATGCCACAAGAACACGTCAAAAAGACCAAAAACACAATTTTCTTCACCGTGGGTCTTTATGCCGTTTTTACACAAGAACATGTTTGGGGGTAAAATAAAAGGAAGTGTTTGACCCTAAAATAATACTCACATGTAAACTGAAAGAGACTAAGGTTTTTTAAATAAACAAACAAATAAATAAATAAATAAATATACCTTCACTCATTTTATTTGAGAAGCAGTTTCCTTTTTTAGTACAAAGCTTGAACCAAACTAGACCCCTCTTATTTGGGATGAATTGTGCGACTTACATCCAACCAGCTGCTTATGGACACAATCCAAAACTCACAATGGAGCCCATTTGAGACACTTCACTCAGACTCTTTCGGCATTCGGTTATTTAAAAACCTTCTTTGTCTCAATAAGCCCCAGTGGTGTAGTGTTTTAAGCAGTGTGTTCTGCTTTGAGGTGAAAAAACGCGTGGCACATTCTGCTTAACCCAACAGAAGCTGACAGCAGAGGAAAATGGTGAAACACTTCATGTTTAAACCTAAAACATTGCAAATCAAGAGGAACTCACTAAAGTAAAATAAAATTAAAGGTTACACTGCAAATAACACAAATATTACCAAGCATTTTTGTCTAGTTTCTAGTTTAAAAATACATTTTTACACTTAATATGAAACTAAATGAACTTCTGAGTACCGTATTTTTCAGGCTAATGATAGTTACAAACACACTTTTGACAAAATTACATATATATATGTGTAATTCGAGTTTTACTTTAAGATGATTATGGTCTGGAAATAAGGATAGATGGACTTTTGTAGCGCCAAAAATAGAATATATTTGGGGAGAAAAAGTGTATAAATGTACGTGCTTTATAGATTGAAAAGTATTTCTTTAAACAAAAGATATAAGATATTTTAAATTTTAGAGCAATATACCCCACTATGAGTGTTTTTATAGCTCAGTTCCACCAGTAATGTAGTGTTAAAAAAGGCAGATCAACTTATTTTAAGAAATCTTACCAAGACTTTTTCTACTAGTTCTATTGGCAGGATTTTCCCCTCTAAAAAGGGAGAAACATCTTTTTATTTTTATACTTGTTTTAAGAAGGGCATTTCTTCCAAAAGTACAATAGAGCATAAAAAAAAAGTATAACAAAATTATTCTCCAGTATTCTGTCTAATCAGACTTAGGTCATTGCTATTGTTAGGGTAAAGTATGCTCATACCTGATCTGTTTGAGCTCTCCTGCCAGGATCTGCAGGTAGTAGAGGGCGCGTCCCACAGCTAGCACCACCTGCGTGTGATTGCATGCCGCCACGCTGATGTTGCGGCCCTGAGGCTCCTTCCATTCACTCACTAAGGCTTTACTGTCCTGAAGCACCAGCCGCACAGAGCCCGATGTGATCTGAAGGGAGACACGGAGGAGGGGGAAGTGTTAGGAAAATCCCAGTTTTTCTGTGGCTGGGACAGAACCTTTGAGACACTCTGGAAGTTAATCTTCCAGATGACCGTTTCGAATAAAATTACATCCATATATTTTCAATACACTCATTTATTCTATGGTGCACAACATAGATTGATTCCTAACGACTTATACTGTAGTTGATGATCACTGTATTTAATCAAGCAAATGTGATTTAAGTGACGTTTTTGTTTTGTTTTCTGTCTTTTTAAACTATGCATTTCATAATTTCTGTAATGAGTTTCATAAATATGTGTAAATTGTTTTTTGCTTTGCTTTGACTACGATGCTTGAAATAAATCAATAAATCAAATCAAATCAAATTCCTAACGACTGCTCTAATGAATACATAAATATTGTTTCAAGATAAATTGGTTTTATTCTGAATTTTATTGTGAAGACAAAATAAAAGGCATCATCAACAATAACTGTATAGCAACAAGTACAAGACGAAACAAAAATCTATTTTCAACAAGTTCAAGATCCTTAAATCAATGTAGTTGTTCTGCAAAACGATCTAAAAAAAGCACAATAGAAATGTGATTTCAGGCCCTCGGGCTCAAACGCCGCACAAACCTCATTTGAAAAGCAAAATGTGGAGGAGGAAGCATCGTACAGAGGAAAGAAAGAAAAGAAAATGGAAGTGAAGTAGCCTCACTAACAGACTACAGAGGATACAAAGACATTTCTGTCAGCTCTAAATGGAGCTGTTGGAAAGAATGAATAATGTTCTGCAGTAATGGGATTCATGGCTGGACTGTATTACATATAGGATGTGTGACAGTCCTAAAAAGCAGGTAGAGATACTTCAAAATGGGATTTCTTTAGATTTAGCTTAAACATGCAATTCAAAGCACTGTAAAAGAAAAGAGGTCAATTCTGAAGATTAAAGACAGACTCAGATCATCCTTTTGGCTAATTTAATGGTCTTTAAAATAAGATTATGATGTTAAAGCCAATAATAAAAATAAAAACCTGTGTTGTTTTCTAAGATATAGTTTCTGCAGAGCGGCAGCAATGCATTAGAAAATTTGCCTCAGGGTTGTGGGCGACTCCCCCGTTTCCCCTCTATTGCTGAGAGCTCTCTGTTTACATTCTCTCCCACTGGCTTACAGCCGCTCACACTCCCACCATAACATTAGTGGTGCAACAGAAATGGGGAGCTATATCAGAGCTGTCCAGCTGTTCAGTTTGGAACCAGATACCAGCTCAGACGAGGAAAACGAAGACAGAAGCACATGAATCTACTTGTCTAAAGGTGGATGCATCAGAATAAAGCAGAGCAGGAAGCCGCTGTGTGGAGCCAACATGTAAAAACACCAAAGACAAAAATGTCTTCAGAGGTGGGTCTTTTAGGAAAAAGCACATGTTGCTTCACACTGGGACATTCGGTGTGATAACAAGCAGTATTCAGCCTTTACAGACAACTGCACCACGAATCATGTTGAAGTTGTAAACGAGACATCTTCATTAGTTGTTCATTGTCTCACAATTGTAAAGTCAACCAGTAAATTGTGGACGCAGCTGAAAAATTTCACCTGAAAAGTCTGCAAAGCAATCACAGGCATTGCAGCAATTAAACCAATGGACCTACAGCTCACTTTATCTTTACAGGAACTAAATCCATTTGTTTGGTTTTCCCTGTTGTCTGCGCAGACAGATTTTCTTTTCTTTGTGTCTCTAAACATTTTTCCCTTATACCATCAACTGTTTTAGTAATCCAACTAAAAGATGAGAGGATTCCACCAACAACTAAGGATGCAACGATTCACTTTCCCCACGATTCTGTTCAATGATGTAACATACAATTTGGTTTTACACAGAGGATTTTGGCATCCTTACTGACAACCAAACAAACTTAAATGTTCTGTTTGTTTTACAGTAAACATTGTTGACACTCTGGTGAGACGGAAAGCCACATGAACAAAGCAAAAAAACAAAAATGGCTAAGCTGTAGCTAAGCCTCAGGGGCTCTAGCATTTCCTTAAATAGGCATCGGTAATCATTTGGTTTGCTCTGGTGACGTTTGAAATCTGGTCTCCAATTAACTCTGACAAATATGTGGGCAATTCTGCGTGTCCAAAACCATCCCAGTTAAACTCCAAGCTAGAAGGTTGCTTGCCTGAAATATCTGCAGTTTCTTTTCTGTAAGGTTAATTAGCAGCAGCAAAGCTCGAGCACACAGTTTGTGCTGGAGGATGGACCGAAATAATGAGCTACAACAAAGCTAAAAACTCACATTAGCTCTCTTGGTTTTCCTATATGCTGGTTCTTTCGTGTTGCATTGAGTAGTTCAAATCCTTCTTATTGGAGTCTCTATAAGCTTCTGCGATACACATATTTTAACACATAGAACATAAAAAAATTCAGATGGCGCGGACGCAAAAATGTCAGCAATCTAGCTTTTCGGAAAGAGAAGACAGCAAAAATTGTGCTGACATTGACATTTCTGCAGAGTTGTCATAACAAATTAAGGATTCAAGGTTGAAGCTCTAATACTTGGAAGAGGCCCCTGTAGGTCTCATTCCCCCTCTTAAAAAGGAAGCAGAAACTGGAATTTCAATGAGCTGCAATATTCATCACAGGCAAGTGTAAAATACATGAAGTCCTTCTGCGCCCTTCATTCTCTGCATTGCCCCGTTCAATCATGCATGACTCCCCCCGCAAAGTTATTTGAACAAATGGAAAAATTCCACGGCTAAATCTTTAACTTGTTTTAATTTTGAAAGTCATCCCGGCTTTCAACTGCATTTTACAATCATGCAAATCAGCGGAACACTAAGTGCCACAACTGGTTGTTAGTGTTCAATTGGGAAAAAAGCAAAACCCTGAGAAGGCCTGTGTGTTTTTCTAGGTTTAAAAACGGCGATTAGCGATAATTGAATCCATCTTGACTGAGAAAATGCACTGCAGATTTGTTAAATCTATCATTCCTTTTTTTCTAAAGCCATTTCTGATTTGGGGTTGTTTGAATTCCAACAAATCCCATTTCTTTAACTCAATTTCACGTTTGTTCCTTTTCAATCACTAAATATTTAAAGCCTTTGTTTCCCTAAATCAGAATTTCCGTAATTTACACACCATAAGGCCCAATTTAGAGCCTTATTTGTTTTCTTCAAAAAAACATGCAAACGTAAAAACAAAAATTGCGCCTTATGGTCTGGAGCGCCTTATATATGGATTAATTCTGGTTGTTTACTGATGCCGAAGCAATATTAAGAGGTACATGGTGCTCTGCCAAAATGTCAATCTGTTTTTTTGTTCCTTTTATAAATTGCAAACAAAGTTATGCAGCTAACTTGTAGCAGTGTTCAAACTGTTTGTTTTTTTTGCATGTTGCAAACAAGGTTAGGTGTAAATACGCTAACGTGTAGCTGTGGTTGTCTTTATGTGTTTATGTGTATGGCAGTTAGCGTAGTCACAATAACGTTTGTTTAAGGAGTATCAGGCAGGTTTTTTTACGAGTTGGCAGCAAGGTTGGGAGTTAAATCTGTTGTGAATATGCTAATGCAACTAACACTTGTAGTGTGTTTCAAAAAGATTCTAGAGTAACTGTAAAGGCAGTTAACATACTAGTCTAACATACTTATCTTTGACTCTTGTCTTTTTAATGTGCCTTAAGGCCCGTACACACAGAAAGGCAGTTTTGTGTTTGAGCGCCCCCAAGTTGTGTTTTACTGTAACTTCAGAAGCTCCAGTGACGTGTGCAAAAGCGCCATTCTCATTGGTCGTATAGTTTTCAACGCGGCGTGTCGAACCAAAAAAAATGAACCCGAGGCGTTTTTTAAAAAGTGATGCTTTGACACGTGGCGTTTTTTCGCGTCGGTGTGCACACTCACATTGGTGCCCTTTGTTTAGTCACGAGGCGTTAAACGTCGGCGAAAATCGCGGGCAAAATTCGTCCCGGTGTGAACAGGCCTTTAGATGTTGGTGTGCCTCATATAGGATCATAAGTTTTAAAATAGACCATTTATTGCCTTATAATCCAGTATGCCTTACATAACCAAATTGTGTTGTCCTGTATTGTGAACTTCCTAATCAACCTGAACCTACATGAAACAACAGGGTTCACACGCCAACCTGAATGAGCTGTTGGTGCGCCACGTTGCCACAGTAAAACGTCTGCTGGTTGTCCACAAAGCCTGGAAGTTCTGTCTCCTCCACCTCCTCTCCACTCAGCATCAATACACTGGAGCAAAAACAGGATTTCCAGTTCAGATATGCAGTAAGAATGCACCGATTGGACGATCTCCGCAGCTCACCGAGTTTGACCCACGAACGACAGCACCAGCATATCGTCGGACTCTCTGCCCGCCTCCGAGCGCAGCGGCCACAAACCTAGACAGGAAACCAAGAATGAACGTTAATAAGGAGTGTTTTCTGCACCATTCTACCGCCAATAATCTGCCAATTCAAAATTCAATCTTTAATTAAGTCATTAACAGCTAACATGCGGACAGATGAACCAGTTATAGACTCTACTCAGAGAGCTATTGACGGCCTAAGTGAATAACTGACTCTGATCAAGAGGCCGGCGTCAAGAGCCAACAGCTGAGACTTTCAGGGCAGGGACGCTCAATAAGCAGCTGACGCCTAACAAGTGCACGAGCATCTTCTCCGTCCTGCGAGTCTTGTTGAAGCATCACAGAAATCTATTGAGGGGAATCTAATTTTGTGGGATTGAGAGTCTGCTAAAACGTGATGGCATCCTTCAATTCAACTCTTTACATCCGTCACAGAAGAGCTCTTTAGTGTCCTAAATGAAGGCAAATCTTTCCAAACCCGAACTTGGCAACTTTCCCAGATTTCAAAAGCAACAAGGCAAGACCTCCGACATCTGTGCCATCTGCCTGAACTCACGTGCTGAGCCTGAGCAAGCAACAGCTGGCATCTTGGCCGCCAAGCCAAGCAGATGCGCAGGTATAAGTGGCTCCACTGTCGAGCCGCTCTTGGATTAGCAGGGAGGACTAAAAAGAATGTGTTGGAGTCGATGCAGACACACACAAACACAACACACACACCTTTGATTCCTGGCAGGTCGATGCTGGCATGCTCATGAATCCCAATGCCGTTGCGGATGATCCGAAGAGAGCCCTCTTTGAACGCTCCTGAGCAAGTCACCAGCTGAAAGCAGAAGAGTCAGATGAGGACAGGCGTTCTTTTTTCCTGTTTTCCAGTTTTCCATGGCTGGAGCAGCTGTCTACCCCCTAAATGTTCTGATATTACCCCATTTCTTCTGCTTTGGGATTGATGTATTAAGGATCCACTTAACCTTTATCTAGAAGTAGAAATTTGAATATTTCAGATCTCCAGCTAATGAAGTGAGATCATGGTACGTTGAATTTGTACGATTACGGTTAAGAAAATAGTGTAATAGCCCCAGAAAAAAAAATTCACTCACTCCGATCATTTTGTCAACTATTGTAAAGGTTTTCCCAGCAGTCTTTTAATTATGATGATGACGTATTTAGCCAAAATAAAAAATCGATTTGGTTTTGTAGGACATAGTTTCTGCAGAGCGGCATTAGTTCTTTAGAAATTCCCTTCCCAGTTGTGGGCAGGACTACTGGTGTGGCGTAACCTCGCCCCACTTCCTGTCACCCATAACTGAGAGCTCTCTGTGAAAAACATTGATACTCACTAGATTGGGGAATATAGACCACAATGCATTGCAGCTGAACAATTTCTGCGAAAAGAAGTGCGTTTAAATGGTTTTTTTTTTAATAAACTATCAACGCGTTAATGATCAGAAAAAATGCTCATATTGCTACGTTTTTCACTTTGTGAGATCGGTAACATTATATTTGCCTTTTACAAAAACTAAATAAATACATGGCAAGCATGGTGTCCGAATTGCGTTTTAAGTGTAGTGCACTGGATCGTTGCCGCGCTATAGTTTTTTAGTAGTTAGGGATTAGGGCGGGAATTCAGACGTAGTGTTGACTTGCACTCTGGAGCGACTTATAGTGCAGAAAATACAGAAGCAGAAGAGCGCAGAGCAGTGGAGGTTTTGGCCCGCCCAGCGAATGTTCTACCTCACATACGCACTCGTTTTACAACCGGCACTTTTCATCTGCTCCTGATTCACTGCAATTTGAATAAATAGATCATCAGAAATGCAAATTTCTCTATATATGTCCTCCATCAACAAAAAAAAAAATACCATGTTATCTGAGTAGATCTGTAAAGAATAGTCTTTTTTTTTTTTTTTTTTTAGAGTTTTTAGTGTCTGAAATCTGTCTGGATTGAACCAGAATTTTACCTTTCCCTCCACTCTTGGCACACTAACAAGATTAGTATTAGAGTCCTCATAATCCCCCCCCCCCCCCCCCTCCACCACGTGGCATCAGACAGCTTCATACTAATGGAAATCTCTGTGATGAACCAGGCTGACCACCGAACTCCCCAGAGTAGGTTCTCAAAAACCCTCACAACGATCATCTTCAAACATTTGTGCAAGTCTTCTTTAAACTGGTTTGAGCCCCCCTGTGATATTCAGGGTATTTTTTTTGTTTGTTAATGTATTCATTTGGTCTTGGACGCCACTCTGGGCGGGTGGTGCTTTTGCAGCTAGAGGTCAGACTGGATTTTGTCCTGCAGCGACTGCATCCGTCCTATTTTTGTCTCTATTTTTGTCCTGGAATGCCTTTGCTTCGATTAACAAGGCCAAATGCTCTGTGCAGACTCGCAACAAATGGCAAATTAAAACAACTGGGACTGGTTTCGGCTATGCATCTCAATGTAATAAAATTAGTTAGAGGGTGTCTGAAAAAGAGTCAGTAGACGGCCGTGGGCTGATCGGTGGCCAGCAGAGGGGCTCAGCGCGCACATGGACCGCTGCCTTTGGAAGCACATCCAGTACCCTGAAGCTCAGAGTCCAGCTCAGCCAACAAAACCATCTGCACACCAAACCTATTTGCCATGCAATCTGCCTTTGCATACAAACACAAATTACATCAACTGTATATATATATGCATATGTGTGTGCATCATCTATATTCATGGATCCAGGAACCGACTAAACAGCCCAAACCGGGTCTTTATCAAGGGATTTTAAAGAATCCCGCTGAAGGAAATCGCTGGCATTGCAATGGGTCTTTTGGGGTTAGAGCACAACTCTAATTTTGGATTGTGAATCTCAGATGCATTTTAGTGAAGCACCTGCAAATATTTTTAGGACAGCACAGTTCATTCTTACACAGGAGAAAGGTTTGTTACGTAAAACAAATAAAAACAATGACTCTGTAAGAAGAAAACTGCAAAAGGCAAAACTTGAAAACAACGAAGGAGCTTCTGATGGCAGAAGTTTAAAAAATATATTTTACAGTGCAAAAAAAAAAATTCCCTTTTGGCTTTTTCAGTGACATTAGGCAGAGCTTTTCACCTGTCCCTGGCCTTGCCGCTCCAGGTCGACCACGCACATGTCCAGAATAGGTCCCAGATTAGTGAAGGTCTCCATGACGGTCACATAGGAGCCCTGTTCATTGCTGTCAACGTTGAGCTGCACAGAACCAAGGCATCGTTATGTAACAGTTAACATAACACAACCGCCTTTCTTGAATATGCAATGCTTGCTTTGAGGAGGTTGATAGTGTAGTACAGAGAATGTCAGAGAGGGCTACAATGTCTTTGTAGATCTGGAGAAAGCTTACGACAGGGCGCTCAGACATGTGGTCTGGAGTGTGTTGGAGCAGTGCAGGACATGTATGAGGGCTGTAAGACAGTGGTGAGGTGTGATGTAGGGGTGGGCAGAGGAGTTCAAGGTGGAGGTGGGATTACATGAGGAATCGGTTCTGAAACCCTTCCTGTTAGCAATGGTGACTGACAGATGAGGTTAGGCTGGGAACGACCATGGACTATGATGTTTGCAGACGATACTGTGATTTGTAGTGAGAGCGGGGAACAGGTGGAGGAGAAGCTAGAGAGGTGGAGGTTTGCCTTAGAAAGGAGAATAATGAAGGTTAGCTGCAGTAAGACTGAGTACATGTGTGTGAATGAGAGGGACCCAAGTGGAACAGTGAGGTTACAGGGAGAAGAAATAAAGAAGGTGGAGGATTTGACATATCTCTGGTCAACAGTACAGAGGAAAGGAGAGTGTGGAAAAGAAGTGAAGAAGCGAGTGCAGGCAGGTTGGAACGGGTGGAGAAAAGTGTGACAGAGAAGTTTCAGCTCAAATGAAAGACAAGGTGTAGAAAACTGTGGTGAGACCAGCCATGTTGTTGGGCTTAGAGACACTGAGGAAAAGGCAGGAAGCAGAGCTGGAGGCAGCAGAGAAGAAGATGCTGAGGCTCTCGTTGGGAATGACCACCATGGATAGGAACGGGGATAAAAACATTGATATCTAATATAAACATTTATGACCTCAGCATAATCAGGAGACAGTGTAAGTTCTTCTGCTTTTGTGTACTGTAACATGAGGTGGAGGATCAAGCCAGAGATCTCCCAGTTAGAAGATAATCAGTCAACCAACAGAGCAGCATTTGAGACTTTCAAACTGAAAATGTTCAGAAAAGTGAAAATACATTTTAAAAACTATGTTCAATCACCTTTTAATCTAGTATCAAAAATAAAAAGATCTGTCATTTTCTAGAACCTAGTTTCTGCAGAGCAGTAGGTTTGAGTGGTGCTATAACTGCGGAGTAACCCCCCAATGCTGAGAGCTCTCTGTTTACATGCTCTCCCACTTGTGGCCTGCCCAGTGTATTTTTCTACATCCCAGATCTCTTTTTTTTTTCTTCCTTAAAAACCTTTAAAAATCTGCTCCTGATTCACAACAATTTGACAAAATAAATAATCAAGAATGCAATTTGGAGCTGAATTTTCTTTACATATGTCCTCCATTATCAGAAAAATACCACAAGAACGAGTTAAAAAACCATCAGAGCGGATTACTAAGAAAATGTCACGATTCTTTGAAATTCTGCTTTGAACATGTCCGTTTTTCCGACAGAGAAAAGCTTCACTTTCAGTGATGCAGCGCACATCTAGGGAAACTCTGTAAAAATGCCTCTCAGGTGGCGAGTGTGAGCAGACGGACAGGCACTGCCCTCCACCCTCATGGGGGAGGACACCTGCCATCTTTCAGGAGTAAAGAACATTTTCAGACACTGCTCAACCTCCTGCCCTCAGGTAGAATATAGGGGTCAATAAACAGTTTTTCCACCCAAAAACCAAAGTTAAGTCTAGTATGTTATTGGAGTTTTTCCTCTATTTTAACCAGGTGCTAAACTCTTTCTATTATACTATGTTTAAATTGAAATCCATCTCTTTTTTGAACATATTTTTGTAACCACATTTAGTTGTTTTTTTTCAAACTATCATGGCAAATGATTTTGAATTTTAATCTTTATTCTCTAATCAATAAAGTATTTCACTGCTCACCTTCACAAGCTGCGAGTCACCAAGTCTGGAGCCCACAAACACCACACCGTTGTCCAAGTAGGTCAAACACTCAGCAATGGATGTCTGTCAAAGAACACAGATATTTCAGCTTCTGGTCCACATCCAAAAAGGAAGGAGCTCAAAGGTTCAAATTCTCTAAGTGGTGACAGTTTCTTCCATCCAAAGTAAGGCTGCACGATATGAGGAAAACTCCTGATTTGCGATATTAGTGATCAATATTGCGATGACGATATGACTTATGATACATGAACAAACACCAAAACCACTAGATGCATCATTTCCATTTCGCTGCAATAGTTTAATTAAATAAGAGCCAACATAAATTAGATAAGACTCTAAATGACCCTCGTCTACATAGGAGGTGAGACTCTAACATTAAAGAGCTCCATCCAATTGGTCAATGATGTAAAGAAGTCCATCCGATTGGTTAAACTACATAAAGGGATTTCTTCTTCTCACAGCATCCGATTTATTCTGATCAAGTTGCTCGGTCACGTGTCGAAAACCCATCCGCTACTTTACTAAGCCATAAGAGCCCGCGGTGACATCAGCGTAACAGCAAAATATCAGACACGGATTCTGTGGTCCACTTGGTTCGTGGTAAAATACACGTAATTTTAGTTTTAGGAAAAAACGGGTCTGGTTTCTTATGGGTTGCGTTGATCGCTTCGTTTAAAAAAACCTTTGGATTCAGGCTTATTATCGTCCGTCGAAAGATGTCAGGTCAAATATAACCCGTGTCTGATGACAAAAGAACTAAAAAGTCAGTTAAGAACTACAGACACTATGAACTTTATTGCACTAGTCTTCCAGACTACATTTTCTGTTTGTATTTATCCGTTGCACCTTAATATTCAGATGAGGCAGAAGTTTTTCTACTTCCACTTTGCCAATTCTGGTTTAAGGGAAAATCTATATCACATTTGAATGGTTCTAACAAAAACAATCTAGTGTAAGGAAAGCTTAAGCAGATATTTTACAGAGGATGAAGATAAACTTTACCATCAAAAGTTGAGGGAAAATGGAAGCTAAAAAAATCAAAGTCTGTGAAAATATTGTCTGAAAAAGGTTGGGGACCACAGACCTAAAGAGAAACAAAATGGTGCTTTCTTGAAACAACAAACAGAATTTTCAAGTCCGCAGCATGAAACTCAGTTCTTTAAACTCTGTTTCATGTGTTTCCATGCTGGAGAAAATGGTTTTAGAGCAGAACAGACAGAAATAAAGTCTGCTATCATCGATAATTAATTGACATCGCTTTTTCTGTCAATTTAATGTACGGCTGCCCCGCTGGAACTGCCGCGTTTCTGGAGTAATGTGTCCTGAAGCTCTGCACTCGCATGTTGCTCGACTGCTTCTTGACTCATTCAGAGAACTAGAAGGCATTTCATGTCTCTAAGCTCTCAGAAAAGTCGTTACAAGAAAGGAACAATAAACTAAAGGCTGCCTGCTTGGATAAAAAGACTGAGCTTCAAGCAAACTGTTGAAACAGAGTCATTGTCTAAATCCAGGCCTTCCCTCTTTCCGCTTATCTTCTTTACAAATGTAGACAGTCGTTTGCTTCTTTCAGGGCCATAAACCTTTAAAGAAAGTGTTTATAGCAACAAAGACGTGCAGAGGACGGCTAAATGAACGAGGGGGACTTCAGGTGAAAGAACGGACGTGAGTCGAACCTCTCCCAGTAGCTCCACGTGCAGGTCTTTGAGCGCCACTGTGCCGTCCATTAGCTCCTCCTTCTCCAGCAGCAGCATGAACAGGCGGCCCTCCATGTCACCCAGCAGGTAGCGGGAGCCGTTGGGGTCCACGCGGTTGTGGCACACGATGGTGCTTTGCTGCCAATTCGAGAGAAATACACAACAGTCATCAAAACTGTGACCCACGTCAATGAAAGTTGTATTCTGGGTATCTTTAACAAGTTGTTGTAGCAGTTTTCTGATAATGGAGGACATATATGAAGAAACGTAAAAGCCAAAGCCAAACGCTCCCTACTCCAAGCTCTCAGAAACAAGGATGGGAAAGGGGGCGGAGTTGCTCCACACTGACAAGTCCCACCCACAAATGAGAAGGGAATTTCTAATCAACTGCTGCCACTCTGCAGAAACTATGTCCTAGAAAACGACACGGGTTTCTGGATTTCAGCTAAAAAAAGGGCAAAATCATAAATAAAACAGAACAACAGATGCTCGGAAAGACCCTTTGAAGGATAAACGCAACAAAAGCTCATCATCTAATACAACAATAACAACGACGTAACGAAATTAAAGATGTGGAAGTTCTCATCAATAATACTCAGAATAGTATTAAAGGATTAATGCAAAGTTTTCACAGGAAAACCAAAAAACATTCATTTTTCTATAACTGCCGTGTTGATTCATGGAGAAATGCAGTGATTAACCATCTCATTCCTGATGTAATCATCAAGGTTACACATCCAAAAGACACTTTTGCATTTCTAAACACTTATTAGCCTATGATCAATTTGAAGTGACTGTTCCAAATACAGATAGGATGAAACCTAAGCCCCTAAAAAGCCCCCCAGCTGCAGTCAAGATGGTAAATGGCGTATACTTGTCTAACTTCCTCGAAGGCCCGAAGCGCTTTAAGGCCCGTTCACACCGGGACGAATTTAACGCCTCGTGACTAAACAAAGGGCACCAATGAGAGTGTGCACACCGAGGCGAAAAACGCCACGCGTCAAAGCGTCACTTTTTAAAAAATGCCTCGGGTTTATTTATTTTTTTTCGAAATCTATTCGACCAATGAGAATGCCGCTTTTGCACACGTGTCTGGAGCTTCTGACGTTACAGTAAAACACAACTTGGGGGCGCTCAAACACAAAACTGCCTTGCTGAGCACACATACCAGCGAAGAAGATAGACGCCTAGTAGCGTCTACACTGCCGCGAAGAAATAATGACTGACATTCTAAAATATCCCCGAACCAAGCACCAGTTGGAGCAACTGGAGCTTGAAATATTCATGTTTTCTTTTTATTATTCTGACAAGCGCGTAAATACTTACTCTCTTCTTCTGAGTGAAAAGCGACTTTAAGAAGCGTAAAGTTGCGCAGCGCCACCTTGTGTACAGGAGTATTTCTGTTTACATGAAGCGCCATCTAATGTCAGGGAATGAAATTGCATGTTCGCTCGGCTCATCGTCAGCGAAAATCGCCTGGGTGTGAACACAAAAAACGTGGCGAAAAACGCTGGCGAATAACGGCTGGCGAATATTCGTCCCGGTGTGTACGGGCCTTTACAGTCACAGATCCATTCACACACTGGTAGCTGCTGAACACTGGCACCTACCTCCCACAAGAGGCAAGGTGTGTGTCTTGCCCAAGGACACTTCGACACATGGGCGGGTGGGAATCGAACCTGCAATCTTCCAATCAGAGGTTGACCGTCCTACAGCTGCACCACGGACGCCTCAAGAACGGGTCAAGAAGTGGTCTTTTAATTATGATTATGCCAATTTTCGCCTAAATCAAAAACCATCTGTTGTTTTCAAGGACATAGTTTCTGCAGAGCTGCAGGAGTTTATTAGGAATTCGTCTCTGAGTTGTAGGCAGGACTAATTGTGTGGAGCTACCACGCTCCCCCCTCCCCTCCCCACTGCTGAGAGCTCTCTGTGTCATCAACCTCCCTCTCGCTCACACCCCACACCTTAGAAATGACGAGCAATATAGGATCTATTACGGGGGGAATGTTTTAATCCAGATTCCACAAGAAAATGTTAAAAACATCAAAAACACCATTTTCATCAGAGTGGGCCTTTAAAGGCATCGTTGCACTGCTGCAGCTTTGACTGGTTGATGTCTTTTTTCCCGTTCTTTACTTCTCTATCAAGTATCTCAGCTGTTACAAGCTCAGGAAAAAAACGGTCAACAAAAAGGAAATCCTGGTAGTTATTTTGACAGACAACAGACGTTGAGTACAGTAGCAGCTAAAACAGTATTTGCTACAGATCCACTATCTTTTTTCCCCTCTTCTTTATGTAGGAGCCGTTAATCTGAAGCTGCGTCCCAGTTCCATCAATCACTGCCTGTGGAAGTGGGCTCTGCCGTCGGGTTTTTCCCACCGTCTCTGAAGACCAACCATCTCGGCTGAGCAGATCCCTTTCTAAACTCTGAGCGACTCACAAAAACATCCACACAGAACCGGCTTCAGTAAGAAAGTATTTCACAAGTTCTTTAAGCTCAGTGGTGTTTTGTTTTTCTTAACTCGTTGCTGCCCTCTGGAGGACATTAAATGCAACAGCAAAAAGGTATATTTCCCATTTTTTATGCTTTTTTTTTTACTTTTCTGTGCTGAATTTTGAGGCTAATGGTTGAGGCTTGAAGCTGACGGATTAACAGGTTTTCACTTTGAAATCATTGAGTCAGAATATTTCAGGTGAAATTATCATACAGATTTGTGAAAAAAGGAAAATGAAGATGTCATTAAAAAGCTGATTTTGTGCTCGTTCATAACATAGATGCTTTTTTTGGGTATAATTTATGTGTGAATGAGTATTTAGGGCTGCATGGCGCTGCAGTGGTTAGCGCTCTTGCCCCCGGGTTCAGCTGGGGGACCTGAAACAGAATCACAGAATGGGGGACTTTTCTGTTTTGCATGCGTGGCTTTTGGCCCTGCGTCAGTACCCTCAGCCCACGAGTAACCGGGACGGGTTTGTGACCCAGAAAGGGACAAAACGGGTTTAGAAGACGAACGAATGAAGAAAAAAAAAAAAAGTTATTTTGCAAACAGCTTGCAGCACTTTTTTAAAACCTTACAGGGCTAAACAGAAAAAAAAGAAAAGCTGCAAAAAGCTGGAGGGAATAATAGTCCTGATTGAAAATGGTATAAAGCTCGTAAAGTGTGACTCATCTTGCTGTATTCTTCCTTCAAATTAGGCTGTTATTGTCACCGTCTGCTGTACGCGTGCAGTCCATTTCCCCGTCTACTGAACCCTGAAAAAACTGTTTTAGTAGCCCTCATACCTGAAGCGTTCTTCACTTCTTTTGTTCAAACATGAATCATCTCTTATCTTCAAGCAGCCGACAATCGTTTAAAGCTTTCCTAAAACCACTTTTCTGTTAAGGTTTTATCAAAGTTGAGCAGCAAACCATTTCTTCCTATCGTTACATTCCTAGTTTTTTTTACTGTGTCTTTTTTTTAAGGACACTGTTTCTGGCTAACAATGCTAAATATATTTATGCTTTATACATGTAAAATGTATTTCATAGCTGGTATTACTAATTTTGTTATGTAAAACGCTTCATATGACAAAAGTGATACATGAACTTTAATACATAAACTTTGTTGGCATTCATGTAAAGACCCACTTTGATGAAAGTCCTGTTTTGGGTGTTTTTAACATGTCCTTGTGGCATTTTTCTGATGATGGAAGACTTTTATAAAGAAAACTACGTTTAAACCTGTATTTTTGAGTGTTTCTATATTCGAATCGTTGTCAATCAGGAACAGATGACAAAAGTGAAGTCCGAAAAGAGCGTATTGTGTTGGCGGGCCACCAGCTCTCGGCAATGGGGAGGGGAACGGGGGCGGGGCTGCTCCATGCCTTCAACCCAGAGATTAATTTATAAAAAACTCCTGAATAAACTGTGTCCAAGAAAATGATATTTAAAAAAAAAAAAAAAAAACTAGGCCAAAAACAGCATAATCACAATTAAAAGTACACTGGGAACACTTTTAGAGTAGATCAAAAGATGATCAGAGTAGGACTTTAAATAAATTGTTATTTATTATTATTGTCTGCAGTTTATTATGCAGTAGGACAAAACTACATAAAATCCTTATATGTACAGGATTATATGTAGTTTTGTCTTAGTTGTTGGTTTTCTTTAAAACAAGTTTCACTGAATGTAAAAAAAACAACAACACAATAAGCAGGACTCATTTCCTGTGACCTGCAGATCAAATAGGAAGACAGATGAGTGAACTCCCATATTTCTGTTGCATGAACGAACCTTGAAGAGGCATAAATCCCTCACCCCAAACTCACACTAATCTGCAAAACTAAAAGTCTGTAACTCAAAGGATTAAACATGTAATATGCCTCTAAAAATGTATGAAATGGTGCTGCTTAAACCAGCACAAAGAGCTTTTAGCAGAGAAGCTACCTTTGAGCTTTCTTGAATATGTACCACTCAGTACAAACTGGAACTGGATCTAAAATAACACTGGAAGCAATGCCATATGGGGAGTTTAAGTCATCATGAACCTCTAGATAAAACTTAACGTCCATTCCAGAATTCATTAAGAGTGGGCACAGACTTTCCAGAATCTCCCAGAGGTGGCGACACATAAGTACCGGTATGCTCACAGCACAAATGAAAAAGCCTGTTTTATTTCAGCCCCCAGTTATTGTTATTCCCCAAGAAGAAAATTAAGTGCAAAACCCCCCAATAAACCTGCCAATAATCTGCTTGAAGTCTATCCTGCTGTGAAAAAAATGACATCAATCTTTAGTGATTGCTGAGAGAGAAAAAACCCAAATGGTAAATTCTACCAACAAACGACTGAAACCTTTTTTTAAATAGGTCTAAACTGAAATCCTTAAAGGACGGTTACATGAAGTCTTTCTTTAATCCCAATTGATTCTGTTACCTTGATAGTAGGAGGGGCAATCGCCAGGTATTTGTCTCCGTTGTGGTAGGTGATGGACTCCTGTCCTATGATTATAGCTCCACCAAACGGCTCGGGCACTGAAACACCGGCAGAGAAAGGAGAGTTGCTAGCATTCCTGACAGGAGGCGAATACAGACCAGTGGACTGAAGATGCTTTATTACAGAAGTTACTTTTAGAAGCATTCATTGTGTGTGGCTTCATGGGGTGGATGTGTCAAAAAACACGAGCACAACATTAACACGTCTGTTTTGAATACGACTTTTCTTGGTCTTGAATACAAAATTTCTCGTTAACTCACCGTCTCGGGGTCACAGGCGGATACATCGCATGTTCTAATTATGTATTGGAGTTTATTTATCAAACTACAATGAATAAAACTTTTTAGAATGTTATTGATCCCATAACGGGGACGTCATCTTGCTATCACAACTGTTAAAACTAGGGCTGCACGATATGAGGAAAACTCGCGATATGCGATATTGGTAATTATATTGCGATAACGATATAAATTAAGGTATATAAACAAATAGCAAAAAAAAAAAAAACAAAAAAAAACATAATTTACATTTCACTGCAACAGTTTAAAAATTATACTCCAAATGACCCTCGTCGACGTAGGAGGCAAACATCAAACATAAAAGGGCTCATCTGATTGATCAAAAACATAAACGGGTCCTTCTGATTGGTTAAATGCATAAAGGGATTTATTTCATTTGTTCAATATTTCAAGCTGCCATGAGATTGTTTTAGCACATTTAAGGTAACCATTTATTGCGATTTTTGCCGTCTTTTGCGGTATGCATATTGCACAGCTTGACTTCGCGATAACGATAAATTTGCGGTATATTGTGCAGGCCTAGTTAAAACTTGAACCATACAGATTGTAATACAGCGATATCCGGCCGGTGCCGGGCGCCAAGAGCTGATCGTGCAAACGATGCACCAGCGGATCAGTTCAGACCCAGAAGTGATGGAAAACAGCCCAGAAAGCGCCACTCCACTCATTAGGTGCAGGTCTGTCAAAATTGGTTGTTATTGAGAGGACAACTAAACAAAAACACCTAAGCTAACTCAGAGCTAAAGTAGGCTACGGTAGACGACTGTATTCGCAGCAAAAAAAGATTAAATTAAATAAATAAAAGACATAAAACGCCAGTTTAGCGTCTTACTTTTATTTTCTTAACCCACTATATCTCTTTTGGGGTCACGGTGCTGCTGGAGCCTGTCCCGCATTGACGGGATGGCCGATCGCTATGAAGTATAAACCGGGGATTAAGGTAGTCAGAATAACGTAAACACTGGAGCTAAAGCTACGATGTAAAACGGTTCAAACATGATATAAACCTTGTTTGAGTTCAAACGGATTGTTATAGTTGAGGTCGAATGTTTTCCAATAACCAAGGTGTTCTACCTGGAATGACCATGGATGCCTCTGCCTCCACGTTCTCTTGTTTCCATGGACCTTTGTTGAACTCTTTCTCTCTAAGAGAAACCTCGTAGGTCTTTACGTGGCGTCCTTGTGGGTCCTATGATACAAAATCAAAGGAAAAAAAAACATTTTTGTTCAAGTAATAAATACCAAGTGTATGAAATGTTTGAGAAGCGGACAGAAAAACACAGATGCCGTTGCGCCGCATCAGTACCTGATAGATGAAACAGACAGTTGGAGCCTGGCAGCCATACAGGAAGTGGACATCGATGACCTGCAGCTCCTCCAGACGGATGTTAAAGGCTTTAAGCTCGCGGTTCTCGCGGTCCAGGGGGATCACCTTGAACAAACCGTCGTACAGCCTCAGACCAATCATGCGACACTCCGGATCCACAATTCCGATAATGCCCGTCTCTGATGGCCGTCCAATGCGATCCTGCAATAGAAGTCAGAAAACAAAAGTAGAATACATTTGTTTAAGAAAAGCTGGTCCGTTCCCACATCCTAGAACAACCACAGACCCAACTACAGCCCTTCTGCAGAAGACAAAGCCAGCTGTGACCCACCTGCACATTTCCATGAGCGCGGGTGATGATGTCAATGCTGTCGCCATTCTGTTTGTACTCAAGGATGCAAGCGTTGTACTTGGATGTGAGAATGAACAGCAGGTCCTTACTCTCACCCTAAAACCCAAAAAGTAAGTTATACTCCACAACTACTACAATCTCAAGCATGACAAAGGAAGAAAAACAAACAAACAGAGGGTGTAGGCAAAAAAGTAGGGATCCCCGAATCCGATCACATTATAAAAAATTGGGTTTTGATAAATATCCAATAGTTTCAGTGATTGGATATTTACTTTATTCTTATTATAACTTAGCAGTTATATATATATTTCAAGCTTATTATTACAGAGAAATACTCCAGCTATGCCACTGCATGGCATAGCTGGATCATGACATTTTATCGCTGTGAAGCGCAGCAGAATACGGCACTAGTTTGAGGAAGAAGCGCACAGTTAGCCAGATATTCAAAGATTTGGACTTCCAGGCTTAATGACCCTGAACATCTCAGGGTCTCTATAGAAAACAGGTCAGGTTTTTGTTTCTTTTTGAATTAGAAAGGCTCTTTCCATGCTGCCAACAGAGAGACGGCGGTCAAGGGACCGTCTGCAAAGTACAAGCGCCGGGACAAAGGGGATTCAAAAAGAAGAAACCCATACTCTCTCAAAAACAACCCAAACTGATAAATGGGTCCACGGATATGATCTAGTTATGAAAACTCATCACCATAGTCATGCTACAGCAATGATTTTAAAGAAAGTTATCATTCATTTTGAATGGACATAGGAATCATATATGATCAAAACTGTTCTGCAGATCCAGAAGCTGCAGTCACCAAACACTCTCACATGACTAATTATTACCTATTTTTACAAGTTAATAGTTGCGCTATTTTTACTTTATAGCTGAAACTACTTCACATGCATTTGCTGTTAATTGATAAAATAAGGTTAATAAAATAAAAATCTGGGACAACCCTATCTGGTTATTCACTTTGTTCATTTTCTAATGTGTTACAAAAGTATCGGATCGGGACTCCGTATGGGAAAAGTGAAAAAACTCGGAATCGGGTCGGAGGGCTAAAAAAAAGCCTGATTGGAACGTCACTTAAAAAAAAAGATCAATTATTCTACACTGCAATTCTATTTCCCGACAGCAAAAATGTCTGCTCACCTTTGGCCGGAAGAGCTCCATAACAGAAATCCTGCCATACATGCCAACTTCCTTGACTGGTCGCAGTCCTTCAGCTGTGACCACATAGATTTCCAAACGTGTGTTTTTGGCTATGAGCAGATTGAGATCCTCTGCAGATGTGAAATGACCTGCACAAAACAAAAGAACATTGGAGAGGATGCTCCACTTAAAACATTTATTCAGTTTGCATCCATTGAATGAAAACTACTGATCTAAGATCTCTGATGACTTTTCAGAGCAGGTTAACCTTTTGACTCGTGGACCACAAAGGGTTCAAAGATTTTAGGGAAAACAAGGACCAGAAGAAGATAAGTGGAGTGGAGTGTTCTGTAAATAACATGGAATCTGGACGAAAACACGCCTTTTTGGTTCAAAATTAATCTACATGTTTTAAAAAAGAACATAATGGAGTTTTTATTTCAAAACTGTGGTTCTTGTTCTCATTTCAGTGCCAATTCTGCCAATGGCTCCTTCAGGGGGAAAGGCTAATTTAAAGAAATGCTGCCTTCGTGTGGTGTTGGAATGATCGGAAAAATAAAAAAACACGCATGAACATCAGAAAAACGACAAATCTTCCAACACCACGTGAAGGCAGAAGAATTTTCTGCACCTAAACAAAGGTCAATGTTCCTGTAGAGCAGTGTTTTTCAACCAGTGTGCCGCGGCACAATAGTGTGCCGTGGGAGATGGTCAAGTGTGCCGTGGAAAATTGCCCTCATTAACTGATCTAAAACCATTTCCCATCTCCAGGAAATCAGCTCTTTGTTCATCCAAACAGGTCCTGATAAAACACTGAGTAGTTAGGACTATAAACGATCATAAAATACTTTTTTCTTTGTGTTTATTTGATTCTATTAAAGACATTTTGATAAGAATGACGGTAACCCGAAATAGCTGCAGCTATAACTGTGTAAGGAAAAGTCCCGCAGCTTTTACTGTCTCCACGACTCCACCAATCATTCTTGAAGGCTTAATCACATGTCATCAGTCTGACCAATCAGAAGTGGTTAAAGTCTCCACTTCCTTGTTCCAATTTAGCTCATAACTCAGTCAGTTCCGACAAAAACACCAGCTAAAGCTCGTCTTTAGCGGTGTAACTTTCCACAGAATCACAAGTGAACAAAACCATGAAGCTCAGAGACGCGAGTCTTTCTGCCGTTTTCTCGCAGTTTTCACACTACATCTCCCATGATGCATTGGCTTAAAGGGACAGCGTCTTGAAAACACAACGAACATACAGTTTGTATGTAACTTAACTTTTATTACATCTTTTAGAAAAACATCTGCAACTTCCTGCTTTTTCTGCCACAATTATCACAAAAATGCACGTCAGATTGCCGGGGGGGGGGGGGGGGGGGGGGCTGTAGATCAAAACAGACTATGAGTTTCTGCTTCTTTTTTTTTGGGGGGGGGGGATGCTGGTGTGCCGCGGGATTTTTGTCAAGGTTAAAGTGTGCCGTGGCTCAAAAAAGGTTGAAAAACACTGCTGTAGAGTACCATTTATGGGGAGACACCTAAAAACACAACAAGGACTATCAATATCATTTATTCCAGTTTGGCGGGCCAGATTAAAAAGCTTTACCGTCCGCATATGGGGGCTGGGCCGTAGATCGCCCACCCCTGCTTTAGAGCCTTTATATTTTAAGGGTTATTTCATTTTTGGAGGAAATGCCCCCCCCCCTCAAAAAAAAGCAATCATTGGTGAATTATCCCAACTATGATTATTTTACAGTACAAATATCAGTGTAGACCAAGGGTCTGCAACCTGAGGCTCTTTTATTCCTCTACTTTAAATCTTTTGCTTCAAAGACAAATGTTAAATAAATTACTTTTTTGTAAATTTAGTTCTTCTTGTTACGTTTATTAGGTTTTACAGTGGAATATTATTAGAACGTGCTTAAAACACGTAGTTGCCATCCAAAGGCAAAGTACTTAAAGTATAGAATTGCATTTGTATTTATTTAAACTTTTTTTAATGGAATTTTAACTAAAATTTGTCATGCTTATATTAAACATTAAAAGGACAATAAGGATGAAGGTGAACTAAAGTTATTATGATAGAGAGAATACTATCTTTAACTTTCCTGCATTTTTAATTCAAGTGATCTTGTTTGACACAGTGCATTTTATTGTAAATATCTCAATTCTACAGTAATCTAAATGGCCAAAAAACATAAGTTAAAAATATTTCTTAACAATAAAGTGAGAGTTAGCAGAGTATTGGATCGTAAGAATCTGACCTAAATGGTTCTTTACAGTGAAGGTTGCAGACCCGTGTTGACTGATTGAGTTTATTCTAACAACTTTTATAATTAAGTTAACATTGAATTCTATCTTTTAGCATGTTTACTACTAATGCGTTGTGCGTTCTCGTTTCTCTCTGACCGTACTAGAGCTGAAGAGGAAATGCATTTTTAACAGACGACAACAGTTTTCGCTACACCGGAAAAAAGAAACAAAAAGATGAGGTGTGCTTTAAACAGTTTTGTGTTTCAGGAAGCTATAAAGTTTCCCCCCTGTTAACCAGATAAACACTAAACTCAGACGGGCAGCAGTTAGCATGGAGCACAGGCCCGTGAGGCAGAGCGGCTGCAGCGCGGGAGCTCGGTTAGCATGCAGGGCGGCCCTTCTTTCCGCGCGGCGCACTTACAAAAAGACATAGATTTTTACCTGTTATGCAGGCGTTGACTGCTGTAGGCTTCTGCGCTGTTACCACGTAGTTGTAAGACATTTTGGAAACCACAAAAAACAAACACAGGTATAGTGTTTTAATCTCACAGAACTAACAAAATCATTGATAATAAACCTCCCGGAAACAGTTATCCTCGTCGTAAACTGTTGTTGACATGTGAATTAGAGCGCCACCTCTGTCTTGGAGGGATAACTTTTTTATGTCAGTCCCACTTGTCTGCAGTAACAGTAACAATAACAAATACGTTATACCCGTACTGTTTTAATTTACTGCCAATGGCTGCATCCGACTATGTGAACATCTTGATTATATTCTCTACTTGTGTTTTTTTTATACATTCTGATGGTCAAACCCACAGATTTATACAAAACTGCGGCATGAAAGTTTTCTATGCATGAATTACATTCAAACAGCGCATCTTAATTTTCCGAGTTTCAAAAAAATTTTTTTATTTTAAATTCTCAATATCGTTCCCAGCTCCAATGCCAGAGCATTGCATGTGGCAAACAGTAACCTGGACCATTTTGATGTGGCGACAGTGACATCTGCTGTTTTACTTGCACACTTACATGATCAAAATGAATTTTTAAAAGAAAAAGTTTACGCAGAGCTAAATTTATATAGGTATTTTTTTTATTGAATCTGGTAGAGTGATGTGGATATATATATATATATATATATTTTAATTTATGACTTTAAAAAGCAAAAATTTAAGCTCTACTATGATGTGTTCGAAGTGTGTATGTTTAAGAGATAGACAACGTTCATCTTTGAACTAACAATCTCTTTAAATGGATTCAAAGTTATTTTCTTCACCTTTAATTCTTTTGTGTGTTTTATGCGTGTTTTAGCCTCATAATCAACAGTATTCTCTTTGTGTTACGACATTTGAGTAAAGTTTTCTGTTGTGCTGCTTAAAGTCCGAGGTTTCTTAAATCTACCACCACCAAAACGTGTTACCATGGAAACATGTTAGCTCAGACAACTGAAATTGACGTAAAGGGGTTGCTCGTGATCGGTATTTTATATTAAACCAGCGATGGAGACGCCAGATAAGACTGAAGATACTGTTATAGCCATAAAAATAAGTGTAAAGCAGGGACATAACGTGGTAAGTTCTCATAAATAAATAAATGCAAATGTTAACATGAATGACATTGAACCAAACGACGGCACTCGACTGTTGTCAAAAAGAATAACTCGCTTTTCCAGCATTACTAGTATTTATTCTACATCTATCTTACTTGTCAAAGGTATTAACAACATGCAGCATATGATGCTTTAGTTGTTTGGATTAATAGGCGTTAATCTTAAAATACTTAATTGTTTTTTTGCAATGCAAGCATCATTTAAAAAAAAGCAATGGTAATTTTGTCTTTGTGAAACTAGAATATAATTTAATAGAATAGAATAGAATAAAATAGAGTGGAACTTTATTGATCCCACACAGAGGAGAGTTTTTTTTATTGCAATAGCTCTATTAAAAACAGCAGATAGATAATAAACAACACTAAAAATACACTTGAAAATTATATCAATAATTATAATGTATTATTATTATTATTATAATTAGACACTGAGTTTACTTACTATTGACAACATTTAAAAAAGCCAAATTAAGGCCTTTTTGACAAAAACTTGTCAAACAGGTGTTTTTTTAAGGCATTAAAAGTAATCAAAGAACACTTCCCATACCTATCTCTAAGAGTTTAGTAGAACCTAATTATTAAGAATGACATGCCTTAGATTGACTTCTGTCAGAATGAATTTATCGCACAGTTTCTTCTCATATCCAGTGCCTTGTGAATGTAATCACCTCTTTGAATGTTGCCCTTTTCTTGCCTTCATAAAGAAATAAATCGCTAGAGTTTGCCAAAAGGCATGCGGAAGACTCCATGATCAAGTGGAAGAAATCTTTTTGGGGGGCATCAGACAAGCTGTTGCAGTATGTTTGGCGGCTAAAAACCAGATAAATGTTCTGAAGTGGCCGAGTCAAAGCCCAGAGCCAAACCCAGTCGGGAATTTGTGACTAGACTTGAAAAGGACTGTTTGTGCTCAACCTGAAGGAAACCGAGCAATGTTGCAAAAAGAGAGCAGCAAAACTGCAATGTGTAGATGTGCATGACTGATAGAGACTAACAGTATCTACTCAGACTCAGGGCTGTGATGGCAGCGAGAGATGCATCTACTAAATACTCACTTGAAGGGGGTGAATAATTTTGCGAACAGTTACACTTCTTCATATATTTTGGTTTCATTTACAGTACTTTGTGGAAATTTCTTTTCATTTTGACATTCACGTTTTTTCCAAAAAGAATTTGTGTGAAAAAAAGACACATTTTTTTGACCATAAGTGAGTCAATGACAGCAGAAATAGGCTAAAACATCCAGTGGGGTGAACACTTTTGTAAGGCACTGTTCTATCAGTACACTGTCATACATCCGTCATCAATGTTGTGTGAACTGCGTCTCTTCATTTTCAGCATGGACGAAAGGCGGGCGCTTTTCAGAGCTTTCTGCAGGCTGCATTCAATGAGGTGGTTTTAGGAGTGTCAGAGAAAAAGCAAGGGGACCCTGAAGGCCATCCAATAAACTACAACTTTACTTTCCTCCTACATCTCCCGAATGATGCTGGGACTCGGAGCGACATTGCCCAAAAACCAGTCACAAGTGAGCTAAATGTGTCTAAAGAAACTACAGACCATTTTTTAAAGCATTTTCACTTTTTGTATAGCTGACAATGTATGTAGAATGGAAGTATCGAAGTAACAGAATGGCTCCCCCTCCATTATATTTAATGATGATTATTCAATAGTATTTGACTTTAAATAAAAAAAGGATGTTTTTTGTCTGACCATTGGAACTACTGATAGCATAATATGATTTGATACAACTTTACTTAGATTTAAACTGCTGAATTGAACGGCCTAAAGTTTTGATTGACATGAAGTTGATTAGAATGAAAGTTTTTTTTTCTTTTTTTATGTGTTTAGTCACAGTTCTGGAGCTTCTTCCTGAAGAGAAGAAGTCTAAAATGAATACGGTTGTGCTGGGCCAATCAGCATTACGACTGATGCCACTTCTGCAAGGTGCAACCTTATAAAAGATACGTTTGTGTGGGACTGGATTTGGAATTTTATTTTAATTTATTCATACTCAAACAGGTCAGAGCGGCTTCTCATCCACTGTCCCAGTGAACCCAGTGAACAGCTCCACAATCAGAGATTCTCAGCTGGGCTTCAGTCACAAGGTCGGTTATTTACTTATCCAGCAAGTGTAACACTTAATTAAGCTCAACAGCATAGAGACCAATGGTGGCTTCTTTACAGTTTATCCAAATATGAATGGCACAAATTTCATATGGTACCAAAATATTGATAGCCCGCAGCAGTCCTGGACTTCAAGGATCAGATCTTTTTTTGCAATTCTTACTGTGCATTTGAGCAAAGTCTTCAGCCCTGCTATATACTCAAAAAGTCACCAAAATGTGCACCACCTAGTATGCAATGAAAAAACTCAAAAAAGATGACGTCACAGGGGGCGAAACCGTCAAAAAAAATGAATGAGGCCATAATCTCTTAAAGGTGTCAAGAAAATAATTCAATCTCACAAAACCCAAACAGATATGTGGGGAATATCCAAAGGAAGTTTAGGAATTATAATGGGATGGCCTAAGGAAGCTACAGCTTGGTGGCAATTTTGTGGCAAAGTGTTAGATTTTCACGGTTTTGGACAATATGGGAAAAGAAAACTTGCTCAAGCAATCTTCACGAAAATTTACAGCTGCGTCCAAATTCAAGGGCTGCATCCTTCAATGGCCGCGGCCATCCTGGGCCATGTTGTCCGGGTCCTTCATCGAGCGGGTAGACCGGATGTTAACAGCTGTGAATTTGGACGAGTCTTGCCTTTAGATAATTCCAGCCGTAACGTCCTGGCTAGTGTGAGGCCCTGGGCGAAACACTGGACAGCACCCTCACCCCCTTTCCAGCCCCGCCCTCAATAACTCAAAGCCTGCATTCATACAAACACAAAAACAAAATAAATCATTCATTTTCCTATACTTGTGTAGTTGAATTCACAATTAATGTAGGTCACTGGGAAAGGATGAGAAAAGGAGATTGTATGAGGGTGTGGTGGTGCCTGCAGCGTTATATGGGGCTGAAACATGGAGTCTGAAAGTGGTGGAAAAGAGGAAGCTGAATGTAGTTGAGATGAGATGTTTGAGGAGTATGTGTGGTGTGACACGTATGGATCATGTGAGAAATGAAGTAATCCGAGAGAGAACTGGTGTGATGCGAGAGTTGGCTTATAGAGCATATTAATAAACTGTAATTGTGTGGACTGCATACATGTGACTTGACTGCATTCATTTTAATTATTTCTTTTACCCGTGTCAGCCGGTGCATCTGGCGCGTCTGTCCCCCTCCGCCTCGGTCACCTCTCCACTAAAGGGATTCCCCAAATAATAGTCGCCAGTCTCTCATCAAGAGGGGTCAGCTCCGGTGTCCCCTGTCCCCCACCCGTGGCAGACACACTCTGGCGATGCGGCGCTAGACGTCTTTTCGCCTCGACTTTGATGTCCGACCATTTTTTTCATTTCTTTTTTATTTCGGCCACGGTCCGAGGATGTGAGGCTACAGGCAGCATTTACGGCATCTGCCTTTTTGGCACAAAAAAACGCAGGGCTTTTGGGAACCACGCGTGTCACCCGGTGCATCTGGCGCTCCGGCCCCCCCCAGAGCCCCCCCCCCCATGGAGCACTAGATGTTTTTTTGCCTCGATTTTGATGTCCGACCATTTCTTTTTTATTTCGGCCACGGTCCGAGGTTGTGAGGCTACAGCATTTACGGCGTCTGCCACTGCTTGCCACTCAAGTGCCTTTTTGGCATTAGTAATGCCCACACTGTGCCCTCCAAACAACACTTTTCTCCTCTTTTCCACCTCGCCAACGATAACTTCAACCTCACATTGAGTGAAGTTACGTTTTTTTGATTTCCTCTCTGTGTTTGCCGTGATTTCGCAATCCATAAATATTCATTTGTGGGCGTTTCACGGACTATTTATGGGCAACTATGGGCGTGTCATGAAACCGCAAAAGCTGCGCTGCATTTAGAATTGGTTGTGATTTATTAAGGGAAAGATGCGTAGCATGTGCGTGCGCACGGTTTTATAAATCCGAATATTTCTGTGCGTACGCACGTCCTAGTTTTCATTCACTCACACACACAAACGCGCACACACACGCACACACTGAAGGAGGAGGGTTTGGGGAAGAGAAGGAGGGAGTTAAGAATGTGTGCCCTGTCTAGGCTACCCCACTTTGTTGGGACACAGCCTGGGTATATAGATAGATAGATCTTGAGCTGAATACAACCCTGACATCAATTTTGACTGAATAAATCCACAACCTTGAATAGACTTTTCCGTCTGTCTGAGCCCCTCCTCTGCCTCTCTACCTGCTTGTCCTGTACCTGTTCACATCCTCTGCAGCTGCGAGTTGGTTTCCCCCGCACGCTCCTCCAGCGTGTTCTACGCAGACAGCGCAAAATGCTCTCAACACAGCAGCAAGTTGACACGATAGTGGGGCGCCCTAGCACAAATTTAAACACTTGTTTTTGGGGGGAGGGGGGGGCGCCCCCTACAAGATTGCGCCCTGGGCGACCGCCCACATGGCGCACCTGAAAAATCGCCACTGTCGGCAAATGTCCTGTCGCCTAGCAACCATGAGTCCCAAACAGAGAGGAGTAGTCAGGCATGGAGCTCAAGATTTTCCTGCCTTTTTTGATCCAACTTTTAATCTTGGAGGTGCAATTATAAAACTGTGTGGTTATTTCCAGGTCCCGCTTCATAGTGTGCCATTGTTGTCAGAAAATCTCCGGGTTTGGCCGCAATGCATCTTGGGATATGGACATCAGAGAAGGACACACCAGACCAATCCTTGAAATCAGGAAAAAGAAGGCCGCATTCATTGGCCGCATTTGAATGAGTCCTTGAATTTGGACAGCACTTGTCGTGGCGCTGTGACATAATCAGCCTAACATGCAGCCCTCCAATTTGGACACAGCCTACACCTGCAACCAAAGTTTTGTTAATCTTTGACTTTGGAAAGAGGCGCCATCTTGAATTTTCCAAGCTTAACAAAAAAACGTATTTATAACTACCAAGTAAAACTCCTCCTAGGGATTTTCAGCTCATAACTCCTTCAGCATTAATGGGGAACTAATTGGGAAAAGTTATTGAAAAAGTTTGTAGATTTTGTGGCGAGCGCGCAAAAGTGATGTATAAAAATCCCAAAATGTACTTTTTCTGATTCTTCTGAAAATTATGTAGACCTGTTTGTCGCCCTTAAGGCCCGTTCACACCGTGACGAATTTCGCCGGCGATTTTCGCCGACGTTTAACGCCTCGTGACTAAACAAAGGGCACCAATGAGAGTGTGCACACCGACGCGAAAAAACGCCACGCGTCAAAGCGTCAAAAAAAAAAAACGCCTCGGGTTCGTTTTTTTTTTTTCGACGCCTCGCGTCGAAATCTATTCGACCAATGAGAATGGCGCTTTTGCACACGTGTCTGGAGCTTCTGGAGTTACATTAAAACACAACTTGGGGGCGCTCAAACACAAAACTTCCTTGCTGAGCACACATACCAGCGAAGAAGATAGACGCCAAGTAGCGTCTACACAGCCGCGGAGAAATAATGACTGACATTCTAAAATATCCCCGAACCAAGCACCAGTTGGAGCTACTGGTGCTTGAAATATTCATGTTTCCTTTGTATTATTCTGACAAGCGCGTAAATACTTACTCTCTTCTTCTGAGTGAAAAGCGACTTTAAGAAGCGTAAAGTTGCGCAGCGCCACCTTGTGTACAGGAGTATTTCTGTTTACATTAAGCGCCATCTAATGTCAGGGAATGAAATTGCATTTTCGCTCGGCTCATCGTCAGCGAAAATCGCCTGAACACAAAAAACGTGGCGAAAAACGCTGGCGAATAACGCCTGGCGAATATTCGTCCCGGTGTGTACGGGTTGCTATGGAGATAAAACCAACAGAAAAATCACTACATTGAAAACACGTTTTGTTTTGTTTTTTTTGGATCTCGTGCTGCTCTGACCACAGTGGCAGGGGCAGAGGAGGAGAGCATGGTGGTCGTAGCAGCCGCTCAGCCAGGGAGGGCGGGTTAAATGGTGGTGGCAAGGGCGCCTTCAGGCCAAATCGCAGCTCACACCTTTAATTTGATCTGTGCTTATAGGATTTAGGTACTGTACTGTAAATGGTTTGTTTAAAGGAAAATATAGTTTGTATTATTTTCAGGATGCATTAAGAAAGTTGCAACACACCAGTCATCCTTCTAGAGACGCATGCAGGACTTAGTCACTTTATGTAATTCAAAGACTTAAGCTTTGGATAAAGACCAAATTTACATTTAAACTTTTTTAAACTTAAAACTGAAAGCCAGTGTTGCCTTTTGTGCCTAAAAATGACTCATAACACTGTCTTGTTTGTATTTGATGCAAAATCAGCATTTATTAAAAGAAACAGACACAGCCTTCTCATATTTTATCACTTGATCCTCTTCAGCAGCCGACCCTGGATGTATGTGTCAGTGTCTCCGATCCATTGCTATCTGAGGATGAACTGTCTGCCTCCAATTTCCTGAAAATAACTTTGGAGGCAGTCTATTCTGTCCCCGACTCATGGGTTCCTGGTTCCACTCCTGTCACATACGCTGCAGCTCTGGAAGTCCCTCTTACGGCGGAGGTAACATTTTTAGCAATCGCTTAAATGAAGTCATTCGTTTCATGAAACTATTGGTTCCAGTTCTTTAGCCCAAAAAGAATATTTTATCATGGCCAAAATCTACATCTGTCAGCAAGATCAGGTGGTACTGTTCCCTGATGGACAACTAAAACCAGGAGGAGAAGACGATAAAAAGAAAACTATGTACCATCAGACTGTGTGTGTGTCTAAAAACTACCTCCTGCACCATGAGCAGTCAGAGCAACCAGAAAAGGATGTCGAGCAACCCAGCAAAGAGGTAACCCCAAAACACGTGTCACACATGCAGCCATGTTGTTTTTGTCTAAACTAATTTTTATCTATAATATCAAGTGTATTGGGAGGCAGCTTGAATAGTGTAAATAAAAAAGCTGTGGAAGTCGATCAGAGTTTCAGTCTGTGTACATGTGTGTGCTTCAGGATCAAGTGTTTCGCAATGAGGTAGAAACCACAAAGAGCAGGGTGAGCTGGGACACTGAGACCTGCTGCTTTCTAGATGCAGGAGGAGCGTCCAGGTAAGCTGAAAACACCTTCTTTTTTCGTTTCTGCTTAGAAAAAACTATTCTGCTCTAATTCAAAAGCTCATGAAAAATGAATTTGTGCAGATTTTAGGCTGGTTGGAGTGTTTTGTTGTTTCAAAGAAAAACTATAGACTCAGCTGTACGAGAAAGAATAAAAAATATTTAAAAAATCCTAAATTAATTAATTCCTTGTTTCTTCTACTTTTTAACATTTCATTTTGATTTCTGAAAATTCCTTTTGTTTTCTGAAATGTTTTTTTCTTTTTTACGGAAACCGGAAAAAGTAAGTACTATGGGACGTTACTGATTGGATGATGACTTTTGTCCATCATTTCAAATGAAATTTATTTGTCATAAAGCAATCCTGGATATGCTCCCTAATAATCATAAAACTTTTATTAGAGTGCTGAAATTAAAGATTTATTTGGAATAAGTCAAACATGTTCAATTGTTTCTTTTTTTAACATTTCATTTTGATTTCTGGAAATTACTTTAGTTTTCCAAAATGTTTGATTTTAATTTTGTTTCATTTTATTTGGAATTGTGTTTTGTTTTCTGTAATTTTGTTTGGATGTAATGCTGTTTTTATTTATAAAATATATATTTTAATTTTTTTATTGTTGTGTTTTTTTTTTACTGTTTTGCGTTTTGTGATTTCCACTTCAGGGCCACCGTAGATTGGTAAATAACTCCAGAATTAATGAAATATGCAGAAACAGCTCCCTTAGTTATTATGGCTGTTCCGTTGTATTTACCATGCAGGAATACAATAATCTCTTTTTACATTTTACATAACACTATGAATATTACTTTCGTTCTAAACATGGTCAACAGCTCAAATTTTTCTTTAGTCTGTCATAGTCTTCCAAATAACCAAAAATGTCTATTTCCAGCATCATGTTAAGGTTAAGGGTTACACCAGACAGCAGAGCAGCTTCTCCAATACGTCGTATTACAAACCCCCACATTAGGATAAAAAAGGTTTGAATTGAACAGTGTCTGATAAAATAATAATAATAATAATGGATTGAATTTATCTGCGCTTTTCATGACACTCAAAGCGCTTACATTGTAACCATTATTCATTCACTCCTCATTCATACTTGGTGATGGTAAGTTATGGTTGTAGCCACAGCTGCCCTGGGGCAGACTGACAGAGGCGTGGCTGCCATTTCGCGCCTACGGCCCCTCTGACCATCACCGGGAACATTCATGCACATTCACACACCAGTGGAGCCACGCTGGAGGCAAGGAGGGTGAAGTGTCTTGCCCAAGGACACAACGACATTTTGGCTGGTGGGAGCGGGGATCGAACTGCCAACCCTTTGGTCATTGGACGACCCGCTCAACCACCTGAGCCACTGTCGCCCCAAATGTATGAAGATGTAATGAAAAAAAATGTACAGTGCCAGAGATCTTAATGCCTGCTGCAAATTAAAATCATAACTCATGCATAAAATAACAGCTGAGTCCTGCAAAGGAAAAGAAAAACCTCCATCAAGTTGACAACCCCTCAGTACAGCAACATGCACGGTGTGCTGCAGGTTAAAATGACAATGCACACAAGAACACTTAAAAACTGCCAATAAAAGCAAAACTCTGTCAGTTTGGCAGTGCTGGCCTAAACTGAAATCAGTCTTTAATTTATCTACTGAAGATTCAATGAAAGCGCAATAGTAGCACTTTCTTCACAGAGGCTGGAATAACTTGTTTTCAAGTCTCATCTTCTGGGAAATAAGATGTTTGGCCAATTTTTTGTGTGTGTGAGTGAAAACAATGTTTTTGCTTTTCATAAATCTGTAGCATTTTACTAATCAATAACTGTTGAATGTGCGGAATATTCAAAGACCAGATTGAGCCTTTTCAGTGCAGCAGGTAAAGTCATGAAGTTGATTATTAGCTTTTCCATGTCTTTTTTCCCTTTACAGAAGATTTAGAAAAGCCAGCTTTTGTGTCCTGTGTTAGTGAAATCTTAACAACTGTGCCAAACCATCAAATTGACCCCTTTTTTCTGATTGGAGGTGTTATGTTCTTTCAGTTCTCATGTATGGTTATTTTCAGTTGCACAATAATGAGCTGTTATTGATTGACTGGCAGGAGAAAACTAGAGGACTGCCAGGCTTATTTCAGTCAACCCTTTATGAATGACTGCTGTTTTTTTGTGTGTTTTTAATATTTTTTAAACTATTTTAGCTTTCCCTCAGATGGATAAAAAAACCAAAGAAAAGAACTGAGGGCTTCTTAATTTTTCATCAGGTCGAGGTTTCTCAATGTTCTTGTATTGCTTCATTGCTGCCTTAGTACCACAGTTACCACAGTTTTTCAAACTCTTTGAGCTTTGGATAAAGAGATAAAGCCCTTTGATGCATCCTCAGAGCGGCCTTCTGCTGTTGGGGCTTGCTTTTGTTTTTTCAGCTTGTCTGGTTGACCTATATTATTCTCCATCACAGCTTTGCTTGGTTTATTTGCTGCTGTATGTTTGCCCTGTGCAGGTGTTAAACCTGTGTTTTGTCTTGCAGGAGCACACACAGGCAGTTTTTTTTGTTTGTTTTTTTGTTGTTGCTTTGAGGCCTTCTCTTTAACAGCAGGGTTTTCTTCCTGCATTACTTCATGCTCATTTTGTGCAGCTTCACGCTTTACCTGCAGCTGTTTTAGACCTGGGATCTTACAGTCCAGCTTTAGTAGGTCTTTTGTTGTAGCTTTCTTTTTTTCAAACTTTCAATATCTGACTACTCTTGTATTCAAGAAACTCTCCTTGAACTTGTTGATTCAAAATTTCTAGATGTTTGCAATCTGCCAAAACAAAGCTTAATTTCTTTCTTTTTCTGCTCATCTATATATGAATTCATGTCCTTAAGGTCCTTCATGATTGGCTGGAATTTCTCACACTGTTGGGAAATTATTTCAGCAAATTTCTCCCGCTTGCTTTCCAGAAAATAAACTTCTCCTGATTGGAATGGATGACATTCGATTTATATTAAAAGCATGTTTTAGTTTCTTAAAGTTCAGCCCACTGTTGTTTTTCCACATTCAAATAATCCAAAGGGAACATTATTAGAACATTCTTAGAACATTGTAGCACACTGTATGGTCACATGTCTTTGCAAAATTCAAAGTGTTTCCACACACTGGACTGGAATGATGGACGAATCAGTTTTTACCTACTTTCTAGGCTGCAGCAGAAGATTCTTGAGAGCAGACTGTGGCCAGTGGAAGTCATGAGGTCAACTTCTGCATTAGAAAAGGTGCAGTAATTATATCTAGTCAGTCAAAAATAATATGACGAACAATGACTGTTTTTAATGTGCAGCTTGGTTGATGGCATTTAGCAAGTATTAAACCTGAATGGATCAATACTTATAAATGATTCCATGTGTCTGTAGCTGGGTACTGACAACTCAGACATACCCTTCCATGGTGTGGCTTATGTGGACTTGGGGCCGCTGCTGTATCCTGGAGTCAGTTTTATCAGAGGAGCGTACGCCATTCAGCCCTTCTCTGAGGCTGAGCTGCTAAATAAGGTTACACATCAACACATTTGATTCAGAGATTTATTTTTATTGTCTGTCACCTTTCTAAGGTGTTTTCATAACTCAACACACCATTTAAGATTCAGTGACAGGCACTTTCTAACATGTGTTTGCCATTATTATTATCATCATTTCTTTGTAACAAGGCCAAGAGGAGTGTTAGTGTGTTGAAGGAGCAAGCGAAGGCAGCTGCCAATCAGGCTAAATCTCGTGCCAATTCGGCTATTGGAACACAAAAAAGAACTGGGAAGAACTTTGATGGGAACTACACAGCAGCCAAGGATCCCAAAGAGCCAGCCAAAAAGGTCAGAAATGTTTCTTGATTGTCCAAGATTGGCTGGCTAAAAAACTTTCCCCCAAAAAGTAGAACACTTTCGTTTGATATATGCACACACTATTTACTGTGCCATGCAAGGTACTTCTCGACTGATTATGTGTTACTGCTGCTTCCAATTAATCCTTTACCTTACAATCTCAGTGTCCAGAACTGTTATGCATCACATGATTTGATTTGATTTGATTTATAGATTTCTTTCAAGCATTGTAGTCAAAGCAATAACAAATTTACACATATTTATCAAACTCATTACAGAAATGTTGCAATGCATAGATTAAAAAGACAGAAAATGAAACAAAACAAAAGAGTCACTTGATTCACATTTGCTTATTTGAATACAGTGATCAGAAGTAGCAAAGAAGAAGCAAGTTTATATAATCCCACCCTCACTGACTTAATTCATTTGATAGTTTTACAGTTTTTGTAATCTGGTTCTGATCCGATTCTTTTCAAGTAACAAAATCCAGTGCCTAATAATGATTATCTTCAGAAAAAATTAATTCATGATTTCAGTAAACAGTAACGATAACCATTACGTACCGGTAATAATCATTGACTGTCATTAGAACACATGATCACATTAAACCAGTAATCATTGCTATACATTGCAGATCAAGGAAGAAAATCTATAGCTCATTGATTGTACTTAAAACATTTCAGTAATCATTAATGCACATTACATACTCATTGATTGTAATTAAAAGAGCTTTGGTTATTTCACAACAACCAACTTCACACATGTATTTGGAATTATTCAAGCACCTGTTGATTCTTAACTTCTCTTATCTTTATATCCTGAAATCAGAGTTTCTTTATACATTTTCTTGAATATTTGAACATTGTTTGAGATCATTACTTAACCCGTCTCAAAGTTTAGTGCCACACACCGACACACAGAAACTTTTTCAAATAACTCATAACTTTCTAAAACTAAACACAGAGGTTTAACCTAACTTTCCTTAAAATGGAACCGATAATTCAGTATAGATAAATAGAATACAGCATAATGACTTCACTATTCAGCCAACGGGCTGTATAGTTTATGAACTGTGGTGAAGGCAAATTACAATGCAGAAAAAAAGGTAGACGTATTATCTAGAAATATCTGTAAATTAGTTTTGGTCTGTTCATATAAGGCAGCAGTGAAAACTTTGAAGACCCACTCTGATAAAACATGTGTTTTTGGTGTTTTTAACATGTATTTGTAGCATTTTCTAATTATGTAATGACATATATAGAGAAAATTAAGTTTAAAATTAAATTTCACAGTATTTCTTTTTTCAAATCAAGAATCAAGAGCAGACGCAAATTTTTTTTGAAACAGATCGTATATGTTATGTAGAAAATACACTGGGCGGGCCACACGCTCCCAGCTCTGCTCCATTCTGATTCTCCCCCTTCTAGATAAATAGATCCATCTACGTCTTTACCTCCCTCGTCTGAGCTGGCATCTGGCTCAAAACTGTACGGTTTTATCCGTATGCTGCATCGCTAATGTTAGGTTGGGGGTGTGAAGGGCTGGAAGCTAAAAGGAGAGCTTGTAAACAGGGAGCTCTCATCAATGAGAAAGGGAAGGGGGGCAGTAGCAGTCCCACCTACAACTCAGAGGCGAATTTCTAATGACTTACTGCTGCTCTGCAGAGATTATGTTCTAGAATACGACACAGGCTTTTGGATTTGGCAAAAAACAGCATAATCAAAAAAACACTGGGAATGATTTAAAAATAGAATAAAACATGATCGGAGTGGGATTTTAAGGCTATAATGTATAATATACTTTTTTGATTAAAGGAGGATCACAACACAAATTGCCCCGAGCCTAAAATAAGCACGTTGAACATAGTTAATGATGTTTTTAGAAGAATAAAGTGCAACTGAGGACAAAGGCATGCTTTCAATGGCAGAATCTGACACAAACCTTTTTTATCTCTTTCATTTTTAATCTCTTTCATTTATGATGCGATTTAGAATAGATAAACTTTTTCAGTTATGAGACTGCTGTCGACTCATTCATATGTCATAAAAAATGAAAACAAATGCACCCATGTCCCTCTCACTGTCACGGCGTGAGGGGGGAGGCTCCAGAGCCGGTAGGACCCAGATGCAGAGGCGGAGGCACGAGGATCAGGGACTAGAGGGTTTAATACAAAACAAAAGGCGCTTCAGAGCAGGAAGACAAAACCAAAAACAAAAACTCACTGTGGCGTGGCATGAAACAAGGAACATGGCATGAAGACGTGAACACCGAGACAAAGGCTAATGGACCAGCACAGGAGGAAGGCAGAGACAAGACTTAAATACAGACAGGGCAGACAAGACACAGGTGAAAACGATCAGGGCAGATGGGGACCAAAGGAAGTAAAACTCAAGAAACATGACAAGACAGGAAACCTTTCAAAATAAAACAGGAAACAGAACCAAACAAGACACAACAAAAACTCAAACCATGACAGTACCCCCCCCTCAAGGAACCGCTCTGAGGTTCCAAAAGTCAACTGAGGGGGGGGCGGCCCGGAGGACAAAACCTCAACGGGCATAATTGTCCAAAGAGTCCGGAGGACGGCCGGGGTTCCGTGCCGTCCGGCGAGGCAGGTCCGGAGGACGGCCGGGGTTCCGTGCCGTCGGCGAGGCAGGTCCGGAGGACGGCCGGGGTTCCGTGCCGTCCGGCGAGGCAGGTCCGGAGGACGGCCGGGGTTCCGTGCCGTCCGGCGAGGCAGGTCCGGAGGACGGCCGGGGGGCCGAGCGATCAGGCGTGGGGTCGTCAGGCTTGGAGGGGTCGTCAGGCTTGGAGGAGTCGGGCATGGAGTCAGGCTTGGAGGAGTCGGGCATGGAGTCAGGCTTGGAGGAGTCGGGCATGGAGTCAGGCTTGGAGGAGTCGGGCATGGAGTCAGGCTTGGAGGAGTCGGGCATGGAGTCAGGCTTGGAGGAGTCGGGCATGGAGTCAGGCTTGGAGGAGTCGGGCATGGAGTCAGGCTTGGAGGAGTCGGGCATGGAGTCAGGCTTGGAGGAGTCGGGCATGGAGTCAGGCTTGGAGGAGTCGGGCATGGAGTCAGGCTTGGAGGAGTCGGGCCAGCAGTCGGCCGGCGGGTCGGGCCAGCAGTCGGCCGGCGGGTCGGGCCAGCAGTCGGCCGGCGGGTCGGGCCAGCAGTCGGCCGGCGGGTCGGGCCAGCAGTCGGCCGGCGGGTCGGGCCAGCAGTCGGCCGGCGGGTCAGGCGTGGAGCCGAGCTCCGGCGGGTCAGGCGTGGAGCCGAGCTCCGGCGGGTCAGGCGTGGAGCCGAGCTCCGGCGGGTCAGGCGTGGATCCGTTGGAAACGGGGACCTGTCGGAGTGCAGGCGGCACCCCCCTGGGAGCCGGAACGGGTCGGGGCGCAGGCGGCACCCCCCTGGGAGCCGGGACGGGTCGGGGCGCAGGCTGCACCCTCCTGGGAGCCGGGACGGGTTGGGGTGCGTCCGGGACCACCACTGGACGTGGTTGTGGTGCATCCGGGACCACCACTGGACCTGGCTGTGGTGCGTCCGGGACCACCACTGGACCTGGCTGTGATGCGTCCGGGACCACCACTGGGCGTGGCTGTAGGGGACGGCGGGGACGACGGCGACGACGACCCTCCCATAGGGCAAGACGGCTCCCAGTAAAGTCCAGGGAGCTCCCACTCCGGGCATATGAGGGAAACTGGGCCTGGTCGAAAACCCAATAAGTCCGAGTCCTTTCAGCTTCCTGGCAGTAGGCCTCTAGGAGCATCATGTCCCGCTCCGCTGGGTCCAGAAAAAATGGCTGGTCCATTCTGTCACGGCGTGAGGGGGGAGGCTCCAGAGCCGGTAGGACCCAGATGCAGAGGCGAAGGCATGAGGATCAGGGACTAGAGCAGGGGTCGGGAACCTTTTTGGCCAAGAGAGCCATAAACGCCACATATTTTGAAATTTAATTTCGAAAGAGCCATACAATAATGTGGTGTCCCTTTCCCACACTGAGGCACGGAGACTTAACCTCTTTTAAGGTTCTTTGTTCTGGTTACTGTAGACCGCAACAAACGCCGTACAATTAATTCAGCAACTCCTAAATCTCTCTCGCCGAGACGAGAGCGCTTCTCCCAACTTTATATTCACCTGCTCCCGCTGCAGCCCTCCCATTTCCCTTATTCGGCCCATAGCTGAACCCCATTGGTCCAAATTACCTAACAACAGGCTGAGCGACAGAACTGAGGGCCAATCAGATCTCTGCTTGATCGATGCGTTCCATGAACTCCAGAACTTTTAACGCGGCCCAACAGCCATCCAACTCAGTCCGCGACAATATGTTTAAAACTAAAATACAAGTGAATGTGTGCATTTGATGTAATTTCAACATTTTTAAAGTACAATAAGTCTGTGGATTCTTTTTAATAACATTGTTATGCTGTTTCTAATAAATGATGAGTATTTCTCGTGGTAGTTTTGCTGATGGTCTAGTCTGGTTTACTTGGTGAGTTTCTGCTTCATGCAGGCGTTAAGACTTTAAACGTGATCTTAGGTTGGTATGAATGTTTTGTAGATGTGAGACAGACTGCTCACATGCGGACCTGGAGCCAAACACACACTCACAGCTGCAGTGAGTGACAGGCAGCGGGTTTTACGTTTTTACAATCCCTGCGCGATTCACCTGCTGCCTGTCCACACAACCCTCACCCCCACCCTCTGCTTTCTCCCTCACACATCCCGTCCCCGCATCTGCGCGCTCTTTCTCAGAGACGGGAGCGCGCAGTTTTAGGCACGGCAATTCACAGGTTTCCGGGTGGTACAAACTCTGTGAATTAATAGACAATTTTAAACTTATACTAGTGCTGGCGCAGATTTGTCTCTCTAAGCACCGCTACTACTGCGCGCCTCTGGCATCGCATCGCGCACGAGAAGGACTGGTCTAATGAAGAAAAAAAATTTGAATTAAAGATTTGTCTGCGAGCCACATGTGACCATCAAAAGAGCCATATATGGCTCGCGAGCCATAGGTTCCCGACCCCTGGACTAGAGGGTTTAATACAAAACAAAAGGCGCTGCAGAGCAGGATGACAAAAACAAAAACTCGCTGTGGCGTGGCATGAAACAAGGAACATGGCATGAAGACGTGAACACAGAGACAAAGGCTAATGGACCAGCACAGGAGGAAGGCAGAGACAAGACTTAAATACAGACAGGGCAGACAAGACACAGGTGAAAACGATCAGGGCAGATGGGGACCAAAGGAAGTAAAACTCAAGAAACATGACAAGACAGGAAACCTTTTAAAATAAAACAGGAAACAGAACCAAACAAGACACAACAAGAACTAAAACGAAAAACAAGACACAACAAAAACTCAAACCATGACACTCACAACTGTAATCTTCTGCTATATTTATCCGCTGACCAACAACAAATAAGAAATACAACTACTGTAGTGAATTTTGCATTTATGAAGTATTTATAAAAATATTTTTGTTCCATGAAAAGCAAAAGGAAGTGGACATTCAGCTAAAGGCCAAATCTGATTTACGTCCCTGCCCCTTTGGCTTCTCCCTACGACGACATTTATCCCTCCAAGCGAAGAGATGGAATAAATATTGTCTTCAAACCTGGACATTACTACCACTCAGTGACATCATCAATAACCACCAGCGCTTGGAAAATACATAACAACATCGGTTGTATAAGTTTTGAAAAACTTAAAACTTACATTTAAATGTAAACTTTTGTGCTTTAGAGCACCCCCCCCCCCCCCCCCCCCCCCACGTGAAGTTTCTCCTCTGTCCACAAGCGCGACGCGGATCACCCGGCAGAGGGATAGCCAGTATTAAGTCCCTACAGGAGCTCCTTAAAAACACCTTTTGAGTCCACTAAACCTTTAAATACCCCACAATTGAAATACTGTTACTGGAAATAGCCAGAGGGGTAGGGAAGCAATTTGGATTTGGCCAAATTGTACTATTTATTCATTAGTAGTTCATTACCCCATTATGTTACAGAAAAAAATAAGGTGATATCGTCAAGCATTGTTCCCAACACTGACTACTCATGTAATTTCATGCACCATATAGATGTTGTCATTACAGCTGTGTCTAATACGTTGTGTGATTAAATACCCCAGCAGCCTCCCGGCAACAACAGAATGGCAGCAAATGACGCTGCTACCAGTGTGGCTGAAAATGAACCACAGCTAAATGTGGAAGGAAATGTGAGATTCCCTGTACAGCAACACAACTCAAACCCAAACAAAAATACCTCACATTTATAAAGAAATAAACCAAATTCTTCAAGGTTGGTTTAACTGATTCCCTCTAACATTTCCTGTATGGCAGATGTACTTGGAGGCCAAATCCGTCATTGTCCTTAAAATAGCTTTGGACAAACCACTGGTGGCACAAATAACTCCAGAAGAGCTGGCCACAAGGTAATGACTTACTCAAACTCTGAACTGATTGTGTAACTGCTCTTATGAAGATAATTTAAGAAAAAACGTTTGAATTTAGTTGAATTCTTTTTTCTTTACATAGTCTCGTGTCAGAGCTACTTTTGTCCATGGGTGTGGAAGTTTGCTCTGGTACTAGTGCCAGTGATTCACACCATTCGAAGTCATTTTTAAAGCCATATTCCATGAATTAATTGTATTACTGTGTGTTGATATTTAGTGTCTGGTTTATTACTTCGTAATGGCAAAATATGCTAATTCTTACCATCCATACAAATGCAACAGTAGAATTTGCATAACTTCCAATACAATTCAGCTACTGAGGTGGAGAAAGAATACAGACCAATCAGATCAGGTCCCTCATTAAAAAGAAATGGTCCCATGTTTTTTGAGATGGCTTGTGTCTGAATTCCCTCACTACTTAGTGCACTACATTGTGTGTTCGTCATTTTGTTGAGCTGCTTGAATCTACAATTCCTAAATCCAAAACCCCATGAAGTACTCGATGCTCACTAGATTGACCACAAGCATTGCGTTTGAAGGATTTTCCGTGTGGGAAGATAATGTATTTGAATTTATTTTATGTTAACCATCCAAGTTTTTATCATCAAAACACAGAGGGGTTTTAAATGGTCTTTGTAAAATGTGCCTGTTTTGTTTACGTTGGAAAATCCGTGATGTCGTTTTTGCCGTTCAGAGTAGTGAGTACCACACCATAGTTCCGTACTAGTTAGGGAGTAGCAAGAGAATATCTGTCTTTTATTTTAGAATGTGTTTTTGCGAGTGGATCATATTTCAGGCTCAAAAAAAAACGTAACACACTTATTTGCAATCCACACCAAATCTCACCATCAACTGTTCAATTTTGAGATGCATTTCTTGACTCTATATAAAGAGCACCATTTTCTAGTGTCTTCAAATGTGTCTTTTGTTTTCTTACAGGTTGAAGGCACTAATCCCTCCCAGACCTCAGCCGCCACAGGGTCCAAACAGAGCAGAAAAAGTAAAAGCACTTGCTCGCTTCCACATAAACACACAGGCACAAGGTGACCCACACAGCCAACTTTTCTTTTCCTGAACTCTCTTTGCCGGTGTGTTCTGTTCCAGGCAGTCTTGGAATTCCATAAACAAGTTGGTAATGCAGTGGATGTGATATCACAACAGTATAATGAACTGTTCAGTGCAAACGGTCAGCTGTCACAAAACCAAAGCCAGGAACAAATGCTGCAGCAGCTGATGGGAGCTCTTAACGTTTCTGGAAGATACTTTTCCTTCTCCGAGCAGTTTAAGGTCAAAACATAAAGTTTCAAATACCTTGCAGATTTTCTTGAAAATGATGCTTCCACTGATGTTTTTTTCTTGTTTTTCCTGCAGCATGCCATTGTTAGGATTGTTCGAGATAAGCTGCAGCAGACAGATGGTTTCAGTGACCCTCAGGAGTCAAAAGAATTTGCCAGCAAGCTTTATGTTTACTTGGTGGAGGAGATGCGTGTCGCTCTTAGCAAGGTCAAGAAAAAAACAACTTTTTTTTGATAATTGAGAAGATGTGTGCTTACTTTTGATTTCATTTTTACCATTTTATTTTTTTTTCCAATCAGATTTATTCCAGTGATGTTGTTGAGGACTGCCCAGCTGAAATCCAACTGCATTCTTCTCAGCTCCTACATTTTGCCAGAGAAGCACAGCTAACAGGGAATTATCAGCAGGCTGCTTCATATTATGAAGAGGTAAACAAATAAACAAAGCCACAAATCTGGAATTTAAAAAATCACTCCATTCTATGTTTTATGGTCAAATTCTTCCATAAATTTGAAGTTTGTACAGTTTTTGTGATTACAAAATGAGCACTATGTTAAAGTACAATTATGGAACTTGTACTGTTTGCATGTAAACTGTTGGGCAGCAGGCTGCAGTTGTTCTAATGCAATGTGCAAAAAAGCAAGACAATGAATAAACTGAAGCAACTAAAGAATGCTTTCATTCCATTTCAGCTCGTGGTAAGGCACACCCACGAGGCTTCCTACAAGTTTGGGTGGGGTAGTCTGTTTATGTTGACCAAAGACTACATAAAGGCAAAAGAATGTTTCTATGATGCCGTAGCAACCAACCAAGCACACCAACCCAGGTGAGAAATCTGTTATATGCCTGGACGGTGAAAAAGTTGATTAAAGGGAAAAACAAACAACCGTCACTGGACTCCTCTGGTTTTAGGAAGTTATCCTAAAAAACTAACTCTGACGAAAATTGAGTTTTTGGTGTTTTTAACATGTTTTCGTAGCATTTTTATAATGATGGATGATGGAGAAAACAAATTTGTATTTCTTAATTCAAATTGTGGTGAAGCAGGAGCAGATGAAAAAATGCTGTTTGGGGGGAAAAAAGAGCATATTTGTGATTTTGAAAATACGATGGGTGGGCCACAAGCTCCCTGCTCATTCGTTTATGGACAAAAAGATTCATTTACATCATCTTTGTTTTCCTTGTCTGAGCTGGAATCTGGCTCAAAACTGTACGGCTGGATATCTGCAATATTGCTAGACATTTTTGTTGCACCGCTAATGTTAGGTTGGGGTTGTAAAGGGCTGTAAGCTAGTGGGAGAGAATGTAAACAGTTGATAAGAAGTGGGGCAGGCCAGCTCCACACCAACAGTCCCACCCCCAACTCCTGCCGCTCTGCAGAAACGATGTCCCAGAAAACAACACAAATATCTTATTTTGTCCAAAAGCGGCATCATCATAATTAAAAGACCACTGGGAACACTTTTGAAAATAGATCAAAAGATGATTGGAGTGGGTCTTTAAAAGGGGCCAATTTTTCAACACTATAGTGAAGAATAAACTAATGAAAATCATATTTCATCCTTTTTTTCAGAGTTGTCATACTATTAAACTTATATAACAAAATACTGTCCTCCAACATTCCAAAACACTAATCTAATCCCTCCCTTTGACCAAATAAAATGAAAAGTGACTCTCACAAATGCCTCCACTGTATATCTACCTTTTTTATTTGCATGACAATAAAACACTTAAACTTATGAACGTGTCTTTTCACTGTTTAGCTTGATGATGTTGGGAGTCTTGGCCTTGATGTTTGAGCGTTACAAAGAAGCCCAGGCCTTCCTGGAACGCGCCACCACCATTGATCCACCATGTGTACCAGCATGGACACTGTTAGGTGAGATTCAGTTTTTCCTTTGCATGCTTTTTTTCTTACCTTCAAATCACTTGAACTAATATCAGATGCTAACAATCGCTGTTGTAGTCTTTAAAGACGGCGGAAGCAACACCAAAATGTGCACACATCAAGGACCCAGCAATAATGAATTCTTGGCGTAGCAAATGACCATTCAACCATAATTTGTGGCTTTAATTTGAAATTATTTTTTTTCTGTATTCTCTGTTGAGGTTTGTTCCATGAGAGCCAGAATGAACCGATTCTGGCAGAGTGGGCTTTTATTGAAGCCAAAAAGCTGCTGAGAGGAGATGAAGCAAAGAGCAAAGGACTCAAAGAAGATGAGAGAGAAACAGTTCAGCTGGGGGAAAATGGGGCTGTGCCCTTGCAGCCTTCAACTGTGGAAGGTGAGGTGCAGTACTAAAAACAAGAAGTTTCTGACACAGCCTTCTCTGACAGTTACAATAATGGCTTTTGATGTTTTTGTTGCGACAAGTACCAATGGAGAGTGAAACTTGTCCCACATTTTTAGTCTGTAGGTTCTGACTCTCAGTCTCAGCCTGAGGTAGAAGTCGGCCTGAACTGCAGGCAGATGTTTTCCTGACTGATGATTTGTTTTCCTGCCAGGCGCAGAGACTTTAGACCAGGACTCAGAGGGCTGCAATGAGCCTCCAGCACAGGCTGACAGCAGATCTGCCCCCAGTAAACTCACATCCACAATCTATACACAAACAGTTCAGTTCCTGCTGGAAAACAATGCCCTACAGGTAAACACATGAAGCACCACAGGGCTTTTATTGGTCAAACTTAAAGTAACAACTTTTTTCATCTTCTTATTACTTTTAATATATTGCATACCAAGTTGTTTTGTTGTTTGTAATAATACTATGACAGTGAACATTTGTATTTTATCATTTGTTCAGTTTCTCCAATTAAAATTTGGTGCCATAAATAAAGAAAGAAAGAAAGAAAGAAAGAAAGAAAGAAAGAAAGAAAGAAAGAAAGAAAGAAAGAAAGAAAGAAAGAAAGAAAGAAAGAAAGAAAGAAAGAAAGAAAGAAAGAAAGAAAGAAAGAAAGAAAGAAGTGATTTGGCAATTTCTTTTTTTTTTCTTTGTTAGATGGCAGAGCACGCATTATCGCAGGAACTTCTGTGCCCTGAAGGTGGCCGTAGTTTGTCCTACCTCCGTCATCTGGCCAAGCTGCAGCTGCTCAAAGGTGACTACAGCAGTGCTGCTGCCAGCCTCAAGGAAGCACTGTTCCACACAAATGAGGTACACTTAAACAGCAGCTCTTCTTTTAACCAGCAGTACTCTTTGTTGATTCTACACATGTTCTTCTAAAGTCTGAAGTCTTTGATTAGTTGTCACATTTGTCCAGACATTAGCTTGTCCTATAGCTTCCTGTAGACTTCGGTAAGATTAAGGAAAAGCTAACAGATGTAAGGATGCCACAGATTTAACCCAACATGTGCTGGTGCTTCTATTGACCTACTTAAGTTGTAAAGATGACCATCTGGAAGGAAAATCAGTGCGGTATGTTTACCCCGCTGTAAAGACAATGAAGCAACAGGATTGCTGTTTCATCATTAACACCAGTTAACACAATTTCTCCGTTTAATGTGATATTTATTGGACAAGTCTTCCTGTAATACCTTAAAATTGTGTTTGAAATTTTGAGCAAAAAGGAAAAAGCAAAAAATGCAGCTTTAAAAAAATGAATTCAATATCAATTTAGCCCAAAATTATTAGGTTTATCTAAGCAAATTTGCAACTTCTTATAATCCCATAAACACCTTTTAGATGTTTTATATTTAAAAATGTAATCTGGAAAAAGTCAGTGCTAGATGCAATTTTTTTAACCCTTTGATTTATGAACAGGATGCGGATGTTTGGGCTCTCAATGGTCACCGTCACTACCTGCAAGGTGCATTCACTGAGGCAAAGGAGAGCTATGAGTGGAGCCTCAACATCTTCAAGAATCCATCAGACTCTCACATTGTTTTCCTGCGCTTGGGATCCATTTATCTCATGCAGGAGAAGGTCAGATATGAGTCAAGTATTGTCCAAAGGACCACTTAATGCATGTGTACTTGAGCTCCTTTCAAGTCAACATGTAAATTTATTGATTTGAGTTTTTTGAAGCTGGGCATATTCCCATTGACTGTCTATTACTCGTTAATATTATACTTCAATATTATATTGTGTCACGTATTTACTTGTTTAATGCTTTTAGTCAATTTGTTACTCTTTTATGTCTTAACTTATTCTAATTTATATTCTAGGTGTTTAAGACTTTTTCATGTACTTTTTATGCATAAACTTATTTTTAATTTATATTTGAGCTGTTTTTATATTTTAACTTTTGTATTTATTACGTCTACATTTTGGACTGTTTCCGAGTGTCTTCTCACCCTTGGCTGGGGTGTTTGTGTTCGGGTTCCCAGAGTTTTGGCCCTGCTTGTCCTCTGGCGTCTCTTGTTCTGGGTCCTCCGAGCTCCTGGCCTGGTGTGCCCACGTCGGGCGCATTGGACGCGGGGGCTGGGGGTCTGTGGTGTGGGCGGTGCTGGGGATGAGTTGTACTCGTGTTGCTTAGATGCTGACAACCCGGTCAACAGGAAGACAGGGCGTTCGGCGCCTTCTGGGTTCTCGCTTCTTTAGCTTTTTATAATAATTTCTCTTTTATTTGTCTTTGTGTATTCTATTATGTGGGGCTAATTTTATTATTTTATTGCATGTGTGGGGATCGGTATTTTTGCGTTCTTGTTTGTTTTTACGTACAGCACCTTGAGTCGTTCTTTTTTCATGAAAGGTGCTTTAAAATTAAAATTAATTTGAATTTAAAAAAAATCCAATTTCTATTCATCTATAATCCCAGATTGTGTTTTCTGAAGTATTTTGAAGAACACAAAATGCTGCAATTTATACATCCTGCCTACTTGATTGCCTTTTCTATGCTTTCAGTTTCAGCAAGCCAAAATGACCTACCTGCTGGCTTGTGAGCAGTCACCATCATGCCTCACCTGGCTGGGTCTGGGCACTGCCTGTTACTACGTAAAAATAACCCTTTCATATTTCATTCATTTATTTTGCTGGGTTTTTTTTTGTTCAGTAGAAGTTACTAAACCTAAAAAAGCCCAGAAAAAGAAGAGAAGACGTTTGATGCTTTCTTATGCAAACATGCGTCAAATCACTTCTGATCCAGAACCACCTTAAATTTAACATCTACCTAAAGGCAAAAACATCAGATTCTTTTTCTTTTCTTGGCTTAAAACAAATTCAAGTATCAGGGATTTGAATGTAGTGGTTGGATAAAAGATTTAAAAAAATGAACAACTTTGGAAAACTAATTTAGAGATTTGGCATATCTAGATATCTATCTATCTAGATCAATCATCATTGAGTGTTTTCTCTAAGAACAGGACCTGTTTTCTTTTTGGCTGGCCTTGTAGGATGTTAAACGCTGGGTTTCTGTTTGTGTAGCTGCAGGAGCTTGAAGAAGCAGAGGACGCTTTGATGGAGGCGAACCATTTGAATGCAGAGAATGCAGAAGTGTGGGCTTACCTGTCTCTGATCTGCCTTAAGGTGAGTAAACAACTTCAGCACAGTGACAGTCTGTCCCAGTTCAAATCATGTCTTTACAGTAAGATGAAAAATCTGCCAACATTTTTACTTTCTTTTTTATTCAAATTATTGACAAAAAAAAAAGACTAAGAATTTGGCAAAAAATACTTTGATTTGTAAATGGGAAGAAAATACCGATAAGTCATTTTCAGCAATAGCCGCGGTTACATGTGCAGAATATCTTGATCGGATCAATGGTCGGGTTAAAATTCACCCGTGCACATGGGATCAGAAAACCTTTTTCCGATTAGAACAAGCGTTCCCATGGCTCACACCTTTGGTCGGAATAAATCGTTTGGGCATCCGCAGTAGTGGTAAAAAAAAAACCCGGAAGAAGAGAAGCGCCTCGTTGTAAACAGACCGCTGCCACAGACTTTTGTTCAGCAGCTCCGTAACACGAGGCGATCTTCCAAACGTGCTTTTATTAATGTTATGAATAGTATGAAGCGCCTGCTCGCTCATCGTTTTTTTAATCCGTGTGGTCATTGCTTTTTATGTTGAAGAACGGAGCTGGAAGAGTTAGGACAGGCTATAAACACGCGCTAACAACATTAGCCTTGCTTGAGGACACAAAATCCAGGACCGTGCGAGAGACACGGCAATCTACATCTTGGCTGCACGTAAATATGTGGGATTAATATCGGCCTTTATGTTGCCGGGACAGTTTCTTGGGGCTGAGCAACATTTATTTCTGCTCTGAGACGTTCACACACCGCCCCAAACACGGTTCCTCCTGAGTCCTGCAGCCGCTAACCCAGAGTGGCGGGACGGCTCGCAGTCTGAATTCTCCCACACATAACAAAACAATAAAACGCACACGTAACTAAGCATCCCTCCCTCCCTTCACACACAAAGTTATCTGGCTCCTCTGCTCACTTGGTCCAAAACGCTGCTGCCCTGCATACCCCTCGTGAAGGAGGGAGAGGCAGAGACCCAGAGGGGCGAGAGCGGAGCGGTGCTTTTCACGGGGCGTCCGCAGAGCAGCTGGTCGGTCCCGTATGAACTCCAAAGCTTTCTCTCAGCGAAACACCATCTATGCGTGACGTAACCCAGAGCAGCAGTGACACATGATCGGAATGACCGTTTACATGCTCTACGATCGGATAAACGATCGGTATAACCCACCTATCTCGATTGGAAAGAAATTCTGATCCGAATGAGTCTGATCGGGGCAGAGTATTCCGAACGGCGCGTTTACATGACGCCTTTTCTTTCCGATCAGGCATTCTTTCCGATTACTTTTGCCCATGTAAACGCAGCTAATGTCATGTAAGACTACAGTGATGCCTTAATCACAACTAACTATCCTTGTGGGTGGGTAGGGGCTGTCTGCGGGCAAATCTGTACAGGGCATGCAGGTGGTCTGCAGGAAATTGTCACCTCACATGTTCATCCATATTTTTTTTTCTACAGGCAAACACTTAAACAATACATAAGGGTGAAGTAGGTGAGACACAGGTGTGTTGTTAGGACTTTTCCTTTTTTTTCAATCTCCTGAGCACAGTGCAAGGGGCCTGTAAGTGCTGTTTATGTGATACGTGGGCGCCAGTTGCACGCTCCACACTCGCAGTCTGGTTGTTGAAAATGAGGAAATTAGACATCCTACTTACGCATCACCTGCACACCTCCTGCTTGCAGCATTTGCATGCGGTCAGTAAAGAGCCAGTGCTTACACCTCACGAATGACTAGAGTGTGGCATAGCAGGACAGCATAGATGCATGTAACTTACATCAGCCTTACGAATACTTCACGATACACTTACCACACATACAACAATAGTACCCTCCAAATTCATGACGGCCCTTAAGGTGGCCCATCTGCGCTCCCCTTAAGATGCAGCTGCTCCTCTCTATGGTCAAGACAACCCAGAAAACCGTAGTGCAGCGGTAGGCCGGTCGACCTCCGATTGGAAGATTGCAGGTTCGATTCCCACCTTGCCCTCCCATGTGTCGAAGTGTCCTCGGCCAAGACACTGAACCCCACTTGGGAGTCTCTAGTGGAAGGTTGGCACAAGTGTTCAGCAGTGGAGCCGCCTTTGGCAAATACGCCCTTTACCATTTACCAAAAATCCTCAGCACCCGGTCACCCCCCGTACGGGTGTGTGTGACTTAGGCAGTACATGCAGAGTACTTCTTCATTGCCACAGTAGTCTTTCGGTAGGGTCTTTCTCCTAGATTAAATGGATGCTTTTAAGTTTCTTTTAGCCTTAATGTGGCATAAGCAAAAAATCAACAATGTAACCACTGAACTGGGAAAGAATTGACTGCATTTATTGTTGAATTGTCTACACTAATTTTCTGCCGAACCTCTTGTTTTACAGTCTGCCCGGCAACAGGAAGCTAAACTGTTTTATAAATATGCAGTGAGGGTGAGTTAGTCTGCAAATGTTATCATGTATTAAGATTTATTCCTAACTTTGGAAGTGATGATGTATAATTGAAACAAAACTAAAACTTTACTTACAAACTTTTGAATGTACTTACAAGTATGTATTAATATTTTTAGGAATGAAAGGACAGTCCTGTGACATCTAAAACTATTTTCTTTTTAATTATTCCAGTTCAACTTGCAGAATGAATCCCTCCTTGAGGAGATCCGTCAGCTGATGAACCAGCTTCATCTCAGTCAAGTGGACTCATGCTTTGAAACAAGCATTAAAATAAATGTTTGAAGATTTTTTTTCTTATGTACTGCAAAAATGAACTATCTCCTAGAATTAGAAGTACATTAGACATGAAGTTTAAATGAAAACGTGTTCAATATCAACACAAATATCCTCAAACTTATTCAGATAGCAGGATTTTTTTATTTATTGTTTTTACAAAAAGCTACTGCAACAACAAAAAAGGGGAAAAATACATGCCCAAAAGATCTGCAGAACTGTATATGAAATTATGAAGCATAAAGCACATTATTAAGGCGTTGTAATGTTTGGTAATGCTTTGATAAAAATGTTTATTACTTGTAAACTTGAATTTTACTGTAAGTTGAGTCCTTGATAAGCCTCAATGATATTTAATTGACATTCAAAAACTACACATAATATCAGGGAATTCATAGATTTATCCAATGAATGTGCTTCAAATGAAGGTCAAAAGTAAGTCAGGAGCTTTTTAGAAAGTGGTTTCAAAATACTCAATGTAATTTTTCTGACTTGTACATTTCATTCAGGGAAAAAAAATGCTTTTTATGTATTTCCTACATTTTGGCACAATCAGGTCTGCCATGAAAAAAACCCAGAATGCAATCAGCCCATGAAACATTTGTGTTTTTTTCTTTGCAAGTGGAAAACCGTTTCCCCATAGGTAACACTGACCTGATTTTTGGCATCAATTTAGAGAAGATCAAATACAAAAGCCTGCTTTAGATGTCATTACACCTAAAAAAAAATGGACCTAGTCATTTTTTAAACGGTTTCAACCCATGAAAAAAAAAGAATTTCTGCAAAAAGTTCACTGCCTGATCCGGGCAAAGGCGTCTCGGAGCCACAGGGAATCTTCATAGAGGCGAGGATCACCCAGATACTCAGAGGTTCTCTTGTACAGGTAGAAGTACAACACAGAGGCTACAGAAAGGGACACAAATAATCACACAAAATGATCAGCTTTGTATCATTTTTCTTACATTTTCAACTATTTTCATCTAATAAAACGTCTAAAAAAATGTGGTTAGTGTTTTTCACTTTTTCACATATTACCATTGCAATTATGACGTGTTTGCAGGATAAATGAATATTTAAACCCAGCCACATGACTTTAAAATTTGGGTAATCAAATTTGACTTAACATTAAAGGAAATTCTACATGACAAAATAAATCATACATATATCATACATTGAATAATAAATCAAAAGGAAAGTGTCTGCACAGCTCCTTGGTAAAGAAAACAAATCTTTGGGGCAGGTAAGAGGTGACTTAAGTATTATCCCAGACAAGGATCTTCTGCAGACAACACCATGCAATACATCTTTTATCCACTAATAGGCTTATAGTATGAAGACACACTCACACACTTGGCGGAGAGGAAAAAAAAACAGTCTTATTCTTTCAAAAAGGAAAAAAAAATCCCACAGTTAAAAAATAAAATTCTCAAAACAAAAGGGGCAATACCTCAGCAAAGCAAATAAATCAATTATCCTCTTTTCAAAAATGATGCCCAGTGATCGAAACTCATTCTGAAACAGTTATCAATCCTTCAGTCCTGTTGAAAATGAACTAGATATTTTTTATGCACTCATACGAATACGTCAAAGCTGTAACATAAATCAGCTGACGGACATTTACTGTGTCTTCTGTTACAACACACTGAGTTTAGAATGACCCTTCAAAGTGACTGCAGATTCATTTGAAAAGGGGAAATAAAAAAGCCATCTTACCAGATCTTTGCAGCACAAACAGAACCTGAAGACCATCCGTCCAAATAAATACGTTCATGTTGAGCCAGCGCAGGTTCTAAAGATAATAAGAAAAGCAAGACATTTATTTTCTACTAAACCTATTTTCCTCTTTATTAGCATTGATCTTTGGCTTTCAATGCTAACAGTTCACATATAGAATGGGTTTATAGTTTTTGGTTAACTTGTTTTAGTCAAGTTTCCATTTATGTTTAGATTTTTAGCATGTTAGTAAATGAATGCACCATGTTCATCTGTCTGTCCCCTTCGTGTTTGTACGAAGTAAAACCTCCACAAAAGCTAAGTAACTGTCTCTGAGTCTTATTCATTCATTTCTGTGTGCAGGAAGCTGAAGGGGAACGAACCTAATTACCTATTTTACAGTCCTGTTTAGAATCTCCAGTTTCCTCACAGTTTAGATTTTTAGCACGTTAGTAAAATGATGCTAAAAGCTTAAATCTGCAGTCAGAGTGGTTTGTTATTAGAATAAGGTTGTTATTTTTAGCAATCACTGACTCAGTTTTTTGCCTTTTCTTTCAAGTAAATCTGCTGCAGCAGGAGAATCAAGTATTTTATTTTGAAAGGAATTTGATGTGCAGAAAAAATAAAAGAAGGGAAAATTGTTTTATATAGAAAAACATCTAACTTTTTCACTACAGTTCCGTTGTTTTAGATATTTAGAAGCTACATTTTATAAATGAATGGCATTATGGCCATAAAAGCACGTTTGTTTGTTTGTTTGTTTGTTTGTTTGTTTGTTTGTTTGTTTGTCTTTTAAATATTGAGTTGGGACTTTGCAGCTCTTCTTAGGTTTTGGTCAATAAGAAAGGTTGCAGACCCTTGGTGTAGTCTACGTACACACCAGGTTCAAGAATGTGCTGATCATATGTGTTTGAACTGGCTTTTAACGTTTGGGGTATAAAAAGATCTGAAGCTACCCAATACTAGTTTATGTACCAACAGTTGGAAGAGGCTTGGTGTGAAATGTTAACGCGGTGCATACCTTGTAAATTCTGCTCCAGAAAATACAGTTAGTTATTTCTCCTTCGTGATCAATTTTCAAACGGTTGACACTTCCATGTTTTGAAAAAGACTAATTGGTCAAAGTTCAACTGGTTTAACTTTTGACGCACACTCAATCGCCAGGCATTTTGTACTGGGTTTTGAAAGCGGCAGCCTGAACTCTGCATATACACACGCATACATAAAAGTGGTAACTCAAATGCATGTTTGCAAGCCCACTGTGAACGTAGTTTAACACAAAAATATCCAAAGTTTTTTTAAAGAAGAAAAACCAAAATGGCATTTGGAATAGTAAGCATAGGGTGCATAAAAGCACTTAATAATAGTTTTATAAATGTTTGAACTTTTATACCATAAGCCAAGAATGGAGTATGATGCTGAAGGTCAGGTAAAGGGCAGAGAGCAGTATAAGGGCTCTGAAGCGTTCCAGTAGAATGGCGACCAAGCCAACCTGGAACACGTAAGTGTTGAAGAGCATCAACAGGACGATGATCATGTTGAACAAGATGGAAATGTCTTGGATGCTGTTTGAACAAAAAGAAGAACAGAACAACAAAACGCTTTAACAATAACGCCTGATCATCTTGTTCGCTTTGGTTCGTAAAACTCATTTAACAAATTCAACATGACTTACATGAAAAGCACCAACTGGACTGCCGGCTCGTTCCTCAGAAGTTCGCTGAAGGAGTTGACGAAAAGGTCAAATGAGAGCAGGCTAAGCTGAATGAATAAAACCAGGGAGTAATTGCTGGTTTGGAGCATCTCCGGCCCAAAGGCTGGGTACCCGGGCGGACTGTGGTTCCACTGCGGATCCAAGGCTGCGCTTTTCTTTGCCGCTCACAACACAGAAACATCCGCCTGTGCAGCACAGGCTCAACACTGTCAGTCTTATTGGAGCATTCAGATCTTTTTCAGAGTTTGGAGCAGGCCAGTATGAGGCTAGTGCATTTCCTGTACCTCACATGAATCCTGCTCACTCAAGGGAGACCGGCGTCCCCCAAAGGGAGAAAAAAAAACAGTATTGAGCTTCCAAAACGTCCGTGGTATTAACATATCACTGATGGTTTTTGTTGCTCCCTCATGATCAGAATCAACAGCAGACTGTGGCACAGATCCACCAGGACAGGTTTTCTAGGACTTTCATATCAAAACTGGAGGAACTGCTTTTGGACAGAATACAGCTGAAATCCTGCAAAGAGACAAGAAATAAGTATTATGTGACACCAATTACTTCTGTAAAAAAAAACCTTGAATGTTTTTTTCTTCACTTTTGGGTCTTTTTGATTTCTTTACCCAAAGAAGTAGAGGTGTAAGGATTTGTTTTAACAAAGATTCCATTCATTTCGATTCACTGACCTAAAATCAATCCAGGACATCTTTAACCAAAACTTCAACCAGTGTGACTCAGAGAGAAATAACTGGTACTGAACAACGCAGGTAAGGTTTTCCTGTTTCCTTCTATTTCTTGCAAGATAGTCAAGTGTAAATTGATTATGTGTACAAGTAAACAATAATGTATGAAAAATCCATTCATATTTTAGTTTCTTAAAGGTCATTGTTGTTTTTTTCTAATCAAAAATAATCCAAATGGAACATTATTAGAACATTCTACTACACTATTTGGTCACATGTCTTTGCTAAATTCAAATTGTTTCCACACATTGACTGGAATGATGGACTGATCAGTTTTTGCTGTCTTCACTTGTGTGTAAAAAAGTAAAAGTAAAGTAAAGTAAGTAAAGTAAAAAAACAATCCAAACGGTGTTTTCCAATATTGATATAGTGGATTTATGTCATTTTGAAACAATTTTCTATTTGTATAGGTCAATTTCATTCGAATTTGCCTCCGACAAATGGATCTGGTTGAATTGTAGGAATAGAAATCGATTCAATGATTAAGTTGACTAATCGTTGCACCCCCACAACTATGCAAATTTGTTTCTCCACCATGAGAAAACACAACGTCCTCTTTTGAAAACTTGATTTTGTTCAGATCAGAGCCAACATGGCCCATTCGTAGTGCTCAGGATCTGAGAATCCTGAGTCTGCATAAAGTTTGATGAGTGACTTTAGTTTCACTTGTCTAGTGAGCCTGTACAATCTCTTACACTGACACCTGGTGGATCCTTTAATGATCCCTGTATTTATAGCTTAGCACGACTGTGGCAGGTGTGAGGAAGATTAGTGCTCCTTCTAAGCACGGGACCAACAACCTGCAGCCTAGCTATTTTCCAAATCTGTCTGTCGTGAAACATCAAGGCCCAACTGGCCTACCTCCTTCTTGTCAACAAAACTGGTAGTAAAAATCTGGATATATACAAAATAATAAAAAGTCTAGGTAAAATTTCTTTTTTGAGGTTTTTTAGTAAAAAACAAAAGAAACAGAACATCATATTTGACTTTTTTTTAAAACTTGATTAACAAAAATGTATTACATTTTTTACTTTTATATTGACTTCCAATGCCCTTGTTGTTGTTTATCCTCTCCCAACTTGTAGGTCTTGAGTCTTATCTACTGAATCTTCATAGAAACGAGCAAACATCTTTTTTGCTTTAAGCAGCATTCGAACGAAGGGTTATAGGTTAAAAGCTAAAGCACAAACCTGTGAAGATAACTTTCCAAAGCAGAAGAAAGGGTGTCCTTCACAGTTATCCATAGGCAGCAAGCATATTGTGCAGCAGACTGACAGCTGTCGTCCCTCTAACCGCTCTTATCTTCTCACCCTTCTAATAGACAGGCAAGAGATTTGTGATCATACCCATGAAGCTCTGGCTGTGTTTGTTTAGAACTGCTGAGGACTGCAGGGTTTCAATCCTGCCTAATTCTTTATGTTCACGTTTTGCCTAATGGTAAGAGAAAATTTCGAATTAGTTGTGCCTTAAACACTTGCTTTCTTACTCGATGCCTGTGGCTTTCTCAGTCTAATCACCAATCCAGATTACGGTAATGCTCCTGGGAAAGATAAACCCAGTTGAGGAGCACAGAATCTATTGTCATCTAGTGGCCACTCTGTATCATCACACATTCACAAGGGAAAACACAACCAAACCAGCAATACTGCCTTGTCTAAAGAAAAATCATATAATTCAAATTACCTGAAAAAGAAAACATTTTGATCAAGTCTCTGGAAGGAGTGGCTTCAACTGTTCCAATTGTGTGCTTGGTACCATGGAATAAATTCAAAACAATGACGATTCTATGTCTTGGTTTGTTCCATGCCAAAGTTAATTTATTGAATTTGAGCTGCTAAAAAAAGTGTAACATTTTGAACTTCCAGAAAACTGCCAGTTTTTTGCGATGATTTTTATAATTTTCAATACTCCATCAGACCCAAGAATGTTAAATTTGTATATTTTTAAAAAAAAATATTTAATCTCTTTTAAAAATATATCTAAAACAAAATTTCTGTAGCCCTCTTATAATGATTAATGTTGTTGAGAGGCAGCTTCCCCCCAGCAAAAAACTTTGTCCCCAAGTTTTTTGAGTCAACAACAGCATCACTATTGATAAAGATTAGGAAATCATCAGTACATGCTTCTTTAAGAGAGTATTTGAACATCTGAAAATATTTTGTTCCTGTTGTTGTGAAGGTTCAATATGTGGATATATTTGATTTTTTATCGTGCATGAATTTCATGTCAGAGGTGCATATTTATCTTTTCAAGAATTTCTTCAAATTATTTTGCTACAGCTTTACACCATTAATATCACCTCAGCTAAAAGAACTGCTTTTTTAAATATTAATATAATATTAATATCAATAACAATAATTAAACTGCTTGAAATGCATATTTTTGATACTTTCATTTGCTGTTCTAATTTGTCACCCTTCAAAAGTCTTCTGCTCCCCCCCCCCCCCCCCCATTTTAAATGTTCTAGCGCCCGCCACTGAACACTGTACATTGTGGCAGCACATTTTTATTATATCCCTCCTAAAAGCCATTTGCTATATTGGGTCGGAAATAGAGCAGCTCAGACATCAATTGACTTTCTAGTTGTGTGCTTAAAAAAGCAAAGGCAGGAAAAGTGTTATTGAGTTGCATATATTTGTTATAAAGCTGAATATAAGATTTAAAAGAAAGATTTTAAAGCAGTTTAGTAGTGCTCACATGCTCACTAGGCCTTTTACTTGCAGCTTTTCCAACATTGCTCATTTTATGATTCTATGTTGCCTGCTATGGAAGCGATTCTGTAGCATAATCAAAAATAAAAGTCAATTCCAGGAATGTTTTTTTATTTTCAAAATAAAGCTGCATTTTTTGACTCAAAATTAAACTGAAAAAGCAATCTGTCAAATGTTTTTTTTTTTAATTCTCTTCTTCAACACCGCTTATTCTGTCACTTGTTTAAAATTATAATGAAAATGGTATTTTACGTTTCATTTTCAAAAAGTTCTCTGGTAGCAAAATTCATTAAGAAATGTCTAATTTGACGATTAAAATGGATAAACAGAAATGCTTTTTCATTTTCAAAATTTAACTGCATCAAATGACTCAAAATTAAAATGAAAAATCAATGCTTTAAAATGCTTTCTCATTTTCTACTTAAAAACCGCTTATTCTGTGGCCCCTAATAAAACTGTCACTCATGGTCCAGTGTTTTAGTTGTGCGTCTCCATTTTTGTTCTTCTCCGTTAAAACACGTGAGGGTTTCCCCTCCTTCGTCCCCCCGTTGCTTGAAAACTGAGACGCCAGTGAGGTGGCCCGGGGTGCGGGGTGGAGTCAGCAGCTGCTGCTCTAATCCAGCCCCAGTGTAGTTCGTCAGCCCTGCGCTTTCACTTGCTCCTCACAGCGGCTTGTAGCTAGCCTCCAGTGGGATGTTAACAGTCCACATTTAGAAACACGTTAGAAGATTTACCGATACATTTCCGTATCTGAAGCGATAAAAGCGACAAGAATCAGCAGCAGGTAAGCGTAACCGGAAGTGTGCAGCGGTCGGCATTAGCTCAGACTGCGGTGTGGCTGGCTGTGTCTGCGGCGTTCTCAGCCGAGGAAATCAGTGTTTAGAACCGCCAGCAGTGTGATTTCTGACGCTTAAACTGTAAAACTGTACAAAATTTCTTAAACGAAACCTTGAGTTAGAACACGACTTATTTCTGGTCACTTTAAAATACTTTTGCGCCAGCTCACTTTTGAAATCTTCGAGAAGACGAAAGGCATTTTTGTTCAGTTGTACTTTGTGCTCGTCATGAAAAATAAAAGCGTTTTCGATAATACCTGGCAGCACGACAGTTCTTTTTAATTAATATGTATAGATTTGCTTTTCCCCCCTCGAAAATATGAAGGGATTTCAGAGAAAATATTATTCCACACGAGTTGTTGATTCTACAGTTGATTGATAGAAAACAATACAAAAGTTAAGGGTCTTTAGTGGACAACCTTTAAAATAAAAAAGTAAACTAAGTATTACCATTATCTGAACATGTGCCTTACTTTACAAAAAAAAAAAAAAAAAAAAAAACTTTTGATAATTTCCGGAACTTTGAAGAACATGTAGAGAGAAAAATAATTACCAAACGTAACAAAGATTAATTCTTACCATAGACGATTTAAACAAACACTTGTACTGTACAATATTGAGACATATTTTATACATTTGTGATTTAGTTCTTTAGCTAAACAGAAAAAATTCTTTATTTTTTGCCAGCCATTAACTTTGCTTCTCCAGCAGAATGAATACCTGACATCTTGTGAACATTTTGCATTTGAAATGCCACTTTTTGTTATTTTTAAATTGGAAAAACATTTTTTTTCTGCTGTAATTGTACAAGCAAATTGTTACCATTTTTACTTGACATTTTGGGCTTCTGTGTAATTTTTTCACCATTATAGCAAAACTCCTTGCTTATCGCACACATTTTTTTTCTGGAGTATGTACTATAGTCATTATTTTATCTTCTATTGACTGTATAAGTGAACTGGACCGAGTGAATGTGCAGTCACCCATAGAAAATGGCTTACTTCCAGCTTCCAACTTCCAGCTAACTGTGGCCGATGTTTGCCAATACTTCAGTGTCTCCAGTAACACGAAGTTTAGATTGCCCTTTTGTTTTTAAATTAGAGATGCACAACTTTTCTATTACTGGACAATAACATTGTACTTGACCTTTTTAACATACAGCAAAGGATCTCATGGGATCAAGTATCACTTTAAAACTTTCATATACATTTATTTGAAAGCATTCTGACCATTTATTGAATTTCAGACATAACTGTAAACCATAAGCTCCCCATTGCCAGGGATCTATTAGGAAGAACATGTATCTTTATCAAAAATAACATCTACCTGAAAACAGTCAGTCTATTAGGAACAAGTAAACATTTCAAAAATAAGGTATTTTTGAAAACAGTCAGAAGAATGTCTATATTTTTTATATACACTAGTGTTTCCAGAGACTTTCTAGAGCACTGGGTTTTGGTATTATGGATTCAGACAGCTCTACAAAATGACACACGTACTAAATAGTGACATTTAATCTGAATAGCCTGCCAAGTATTAAGTAGTGATGGAATTTGGACACAGCCTTTGTCAATCAAACATTTTGAACGTTTGACATGAGACCACATACTGTTATTGAATCGCCTGATTAGTTTATGACATGAATGACTTGCACTTCTGAAAAAATATGAAAAAAATTAGACTATGCTAAAGAACGGCATCAGAGCAAGACTGGTTATTATGAAAAATATAATGACTGTGTACTAGCTGTTTGTTTCTCGAAAGAAGTCAATGGGATTTTGGAACTATATGGGGGAGGGGTCACTCAGTCCTGTTCTTATATACAGTCAATACTGTTGAAACATTTAATTTGCCACTAACCAGAGACAACACCCCTGATCAAAGCCATGATGGTAGTATCCACATTTGTCCGTCTCAGTATGAAACTCAAACACTGTCTTTCTTCAAATACTTTTTTGGGTTGGAAGTAAAGCTTGGAAGCTAACAGACCGATACTCCTTGTCTTGACTCAGCTTTTTATTGTTTGTTTTTGAGGCTTTGGCAAATGGAAGACGGTTGGAATTTGGATCTTGTTTGGGTTTAATTAACAGGAACACACTAAAAATGCTCAGTACAACAGAAGGCTGGTAGACAAAGTCCAGACTCAACCGAGCACCCACTTCTAAACTGACAACAGAGTATGAAGAAGAGTGCAAAAAGGAAGAATTGGGAGCTTTAGAAGGAGTCAGCCAGAAGAATGCAAGTCTGGGCTTGACTGGCAAATTATCCATGAAAGCTGTGGAGGGGGAAACACTTATAGAACACAGTTAACACAAGGACCAAGGGCTTTTTATATGTTGGGTTCTATAAATAAAAAACTGTGACAAAACTTTTAATTTACGTGTTTTAATTCCTGTCTACCTTTATTTAAACAAAAAACCTGAAAGTCTTTTTTTTTCATCAACTGTCAAGTAAAAGTTAATTTGATTTTTTAAGAAAAGCATTTCACTTTTTCATGTATTGGGTTTTTGCAGCAGACGGCTGAGACAGAGCTGCTTAGACAATATAGCCTTTGGCAGTCTGTAAAGTCTTGCTCAGCGTGTAGTCATTGGTCTTTTAGACACAGGTAATTACTCAGCGCACAGATTTTGCCTACATCACTGATGTCATGGTTACACGTTAACCTTTGTCCCTAAACCCAAAACATGCACACAAAAAACATCAAACAAAAAATGAGAAAAAGAAAAATCAAATACATTTGATACACTTTTTTAACTGTAGTACCTTAGGATTAATCTGCTTTTTTGATTTTTTTTTTCTTTCACCTCTTAGGCAAGTTTTGTTTTACTCTTTGTATGTTATTATCATTATGTGTAATATCTTTATCGCCCCTTTTTTCAAAATGGAAATCAACTGATTGGTGGTTCAAATCCCAGATTTTGCCTTCATTGTGCCCTTGGCGTAACTATTGACGTCACTTTGCCTCCAGTTTAATGAAACCTGTATGCGGTTTTGAATAGAATGAAATGTAATGAATCATTTGGGAGATCTTGACTAATGTCTGCTCAGAACTGAAATTATTGAGAGGAACTTTTTTATTTGGTTAATTTCTGTCTGGAGGACCTAACATCTTAGACATGTTGCTTACGTCATGAGACTTGTCATATCATATTACTGACTGGAAGACCGTGGTTTCCAGAGTAAATGTGCTAATGTACCTCCTGCAGGTAAGACTTAATCCTTTATCACAGGAGATGTCTTCAGCAACACCTACAATATACACGCTCTTGGACATACCATAACTCTGACCGTTAACGCGATCAGCGTGAATCAGGTGATTCTGATGGGGGGAATAGCTGCCTTGCACCCACACTAACAAAGTGGTACATTATGGAGAAAATCCGCTTTTCTCTAGGACAGAATCAGCTGATTTATGTTGACTGTGTTTACGGTTGAAGAGTTGAGATAGTCAAAAGAATAAAGACGCCCGAGCTTCAATGTTAAAGGGTTAAGCCATTCAACACCCTTTTTCACCAGTGTTCCATTTTAAACTCCAAAAGTGACTTGGAGAACACAACATTTTTCTTACAAAAACTAATTAGGACTACCCTAACCCTTGTGCTATCAGAGGTCTTTTAACATTGGGAGTTGGGTCATCTAGACCCACTAGACAGTGCGCTGAACCTTTTTTTCTTCAATGATTTGTGATCTTCATTGGTGTCCATGGATTACATGAAATCCTCTTCACCTTTATTCACCTTTGTCAGGGTAGGGAGACCATGTCAATGTAAGGGTGGGGTCATTTTGACTCCACATGATAGCACAAGGGTTAAAAATCTGTTTACTGTAAAAGAGAGGCATCACATGAACATTGCATTAGTTGTTTGAGGCACTTAAAGCAACACTGAACATTTCTATTTGAGCAGCGTTGGTGCATTTCCTACTGTCAATGTTTTCTAGTTTTGTTTCTATTTTTTTCCCTTCAATTTTTCATTATCAGTTTCCAGGATGCCACAATTTGTGTATCTCAAACCTTTTTCTTATTGTGTTTAGCACTGAAGGTTAGCTGAGTCTACAGGGAGTGCTCTATGTGTACTCTGCTGGTTTTATATGTAGACGGATCTTTGTTCGTCGTAACACTGGTGCATGTTTGTATGAATGAAAACATTAAAAAAAAAAAAAAAAAGTTAAATTTGTTTTTCCAAACTTTTCTAAATGTTGCCAATGTCTTCATGGTCATTTTACTGGTCAACAAATACCACTTTGTGTACTAACAGTAAAACTTTTCCACATTGAAAACATGTTTACTTGTAGGCATCAGTGACTTGAGAACTATACAGAGATACTGTATGTAAACCCACTGACGGTAGGCTCTTTTTTCCCCAGCATGGGAGTTTACGAGGAAAAAAAACAAACATGTGGAACCATCTGCCTGAAGTACCTCCTGTTTACCTTCAACTTTTTCTTTTGGGTAAGTTTCTATTTTGGAAGTTCTGATCACACAGAAAATAATAATAATGTAAAAAAAAAAAGATAACTCACAGTAACTTTGTTTGCAGTGGTGTAATTCTGTATGCTCTCAAGAGTGAGACTTTAGCGAGACTCCAGGGGTGGGGATGGGGTCTGCATGATAAATGACAGGGAGGGGACGTGGAACGATGACGGCACAAAGTTAAGGCTTTATTGCAACACAGCTGCAATGGGGCTAATGTTTCTTAACTGGAACTTTATCGCTTAAATGTATGTGAATACATCCAATGTAAACTTAGTTTGAGCAGGGAGATCCAATCGCGTCGGAATCTATTTTCTACCTTTTTATAGTTGTTGGGTAAACATGCAGCGGTATGAGATCTGTGTGTTAAAACCACTGGCCAGATCATTGCTGCGTCGTCATATAGGCAGAACTGTCCGTACGGATGAATACATTCTGTCTGCACTCCAAAAACCTGCAGAGCAAACCTGTAGGGGCATGCAGGTGGAGCGAACAGAATTTTAGGCCGAGCCCGTAGAGTGAAAGTTTTCTTTCCTTTTTTAATTATGTATATGCTGTGGGCAACAGGTTGTAGCAAATGCTTAAACAACATGCAATGTAAGAGTGAAGTAGGTGAGAAAAACAGTCAATTACTGACAATGACCATAAACACAAGCTTCCCAATCTATTAGAAACACGTATACATTTAAAAAATAGGGTTTCTGAAAACACAGAACAATGTCGGCAGATTTTTAAAAATTTTGGACTAATGCCAGTAAATTCCAATTGTGCAATTATCGGCCAATGTCGATACTGGCATCAATATATCGCCCATGCCTAACTGTAACTGCAATCTAAATATAAACAAAACAACAGTTAATTTGAATTCACATTGTATTTTCTTTGATTGGTCAAGATGTGGGCCAAATATGAATTCATTCCCTACGGCTTCTCCCTACCCCTACATTTAGCCCTCCAAGCAGAAAGATACTGAAAAACTGTGTCCAATCGATGACCTCATCAATAGCTGCATCTCCGTTAGCGCGTTGCTGCCAACACTCAGAAAACGCATAACATCAGTTTTTATAACCGTAAAAAGTCATGCAAAAACAAAGTCTTCCCATACATGTGTGCTTCAGAGAACAGAACGTGAAGAGATGCGTTTCTCGTCCGAGTTAAGTGCAATCTGGATCCTCCTACCAGTGGAGGGTTACCCAACTATAAGTTGCTACGCCTCCTTTCTTTTAACCCTTGTGCTAGCCTAGGCACTTTAACATTGGGAGTTGGGTCATCTAGACCCACTAGACAGTGCGCTGAACCTTTTTTCTTCAATGATTTGTGAACCTCACTGGTGTCCATGGATTAAATGACATCTTTCCACTTTTATCCACCTTTGTCATGGTAGGGAGAACACATCAATTTAAGGGTGGGGTCATAGATTAGCACAAGGGTTAAAAAAGAAGTTAAGACTCCACTAAAGCTCCAAATGCAAGAGTGAGGAGCTGTACAGGTAGGGAATAAATTCGGCTTCAGCCTTCGTCTTTTTGCGGTTACGTCAATGAAAAAAAAAAAAAGAAATCGTGCAACCAGCAGCAGTAAAGTCCTTCATTCAGGATGTAGCCAGGCGCCTGCTTCTCTGGTTTATAGACTAAACCAGCTTTTGCATGCATTTATTCAAGACATCTATTTCCAGAGTGAAGAATGTGATGCTATAAATACCTGCTGCTAGCTTTTGGATGTGTGTCAGAAATGTTAATTAAACGTAGGTGTTTTTACTCCAGCGTCAGTGAAGGCTTGTGATTCTCACTCGTTCTCAGTGTGATCTCACCCTCACAGCTTTCGCCACATTTCATAATCATATGTTTGCCAGCAAAGATCTCTGGTCTAGTTGGCAGGCAGAAACTGCAAACTGCAGTGCCAGATGCCACAGTAAATATTTCAGACCAAATTAAATCCAGTTATTTTTTTTCATTTATTTTTTACCATGTCTTACAAGCACAGATTTGTTGCCCATTTTATAATCAAGTAGAAGACATTTGGTGGTGTTTTTTTCCCCCCTATTTATTTGTCCAATCAATTTTATAGAGAAAAAATATGTTTATGCCACTTTTTTCCATAAAATTAAACCATTTTTAAAGCCTGTTGACTGACTGATTTTTGATATCATTTTGAGTACTGCAGTTTTCAGTGAATATTAATTTCAGATTGTGTAAAGAAACGGTTAAATTTGGCTTTTATCACTATTTAACTTTACTGACAAATTTAGCCTAACACAAAAAATAACCACTATAAATAAGATTATTAATGTCTAAGCAGAAGTATATCTTCAGTTCACTTCTGTTTAACATTTTTAAACTTGATTAATGAATTAATATTTTGATCAAATGTCTCTTAAGTTAGTTTGGCAAATGCTGTAATCCAACAGGCTCTGATTTTTTTTTAACCTATTTATGCCTCTACATGGCACTAAAGTAAGAATGTTTTTGTGTAGTCTTATGAGACTATTTGCATTTCTGCAGAGTTCAAATGAGCATTTGTGATACTAAAAATAATTTTTCATAATTTTTTTTTTTACTTGTGTGGAAAATCTTGTGAATTCTAAATAAAGCTTTGAATTGTAAAAACAATCAATATTTATGTTTTTTTTCTTTTGAACTGATTGCTGCTCTTCTCTCTTAAAGAAATATGGACATTATACAGGGAAACAAATAACGTTATAAAAGTGCTGTTTGGAAATGATCATTGTATTAAATGGCATCCTGAAAAAGAGTAGAATGTTTCCTTATAGCTATCAAGGGAAATTCTTTTCAGATTCCTACTTTGCTCCCCTCAAATTGATGCATCTAATTAAGAATTAAAACTCTGTAAATATTTGGACTACAGCAGAGTTTTAGTTGTGATGTTTGTCCAGGCGGCGGCGGCGGCAGAAAGCCGAGTTTGACGGCGCGCTTTCTCTTCCAGTTGGCAGGGGTTGTTGTGATGGGGGTGGGCGTTTGGACCTTGCTGGAGAAGAGCGACTACATTAGCCTTCTCCCCTCCAAGACCTATGCTGCATCTGCCTACATACTGGTCCTCGCCGGAGCCATCGTCATGGTAACGGGCGTGCTCGGCTGCTGTGCCACTTTCAAGGAGCAGAGAAGGCTTCTTCGAGTGGTAAGAGATCACATCAAGGTGGACAGATAAAAGATATCAAAAGCGTCTTAAAGGGCTGGAAACTGACATTTATGTTGTTTTTTTTTCAACCTACTGACATTTGCACATTTTTCCTGCCCTGGTTAACAGAATGTATTTTAAAAAGGATGCTTACTTAAGACACTTTGTAGAGGAAAAGTGTTTTAACAAAAGACAGATATAATCCTCACCTTTAAGAATAAAAACTTTGATATTCTTGCAAACAATCATGGTTTTCTTAATATGAAATATGTATGAAATGTTGTGTCTTAGGTATCTTTAATATTTTTCCTTGAGTCAAATAACATTTAGAGTTGTGTTATCAGTGAGCAACAGGCACAAAGGCCTAAAGTCTATCATTTCCTCTACTAATTCCTGTTTTCAACACAAAACACCTTTTTCCAGCTGATTTAGAAAAGCTATAATTATTTAACTATTTAAAAATACATGTTAGTGTTATTATAATTATTTTTATTTAAGTTAAGGTCTGTGGTGGATCACCATGTAAACAAAGGAAGTATATTTACAATCTTTTTGCACCATTTAATTAGATTGAATAACTTTAAACCACTCCAAAGACATTCATGTATTTAAGATGTTTTTGTAGCATTTTTCTCATGATGGAGGACATTTATAAAATCATTTCTGATGAAAACAGCTTTTCGGAGTATTTTGTTCTTCAAATGGGGATGATTAGAGAGCAGATGAAAACCAGCTGTTTGAAAAAGCTCTCAGTTGTGACGCAGCAACTGAAATGGGAGGGCCAACGCCTCCGCTTCATTCTGATGCATCCGCTTGCAGACAAATAGACAAATGGAACGTCTTTGTTTTCCTTGTCTGAGCTGGAATCTGGATCCAAACTGCTGTTGTGGGGGCTGTAAGCCAGCGGGAGAGAGGGTAAACAAAGGGCTGATGGGATATCGGAGAAAAATTCCTCAAAACATGATGGGAGTGGGTCTTTGTAAAGAGAACTGAATTCTAACAAAAATAAAACTCAAACACAGGAGATTTTTTTTAACTCAGCTCGCTGCTCGTCACTCCTCAAATTAACAAGACAGAATGCAGGAAAAACAAAGATTATACTGAGATTTAAAAAAAAAAGCAATAAAAAAACAGAGGAAAGATTCTGTCCGGACTGTAATTAGCTAAATCAATGGCTTGATTTTCTTGATCCTGGTCCTCCTTTAAAATCTCTAGAGTAAAATAAAATATTGAATCATTTTTGCATGTAAAAGTAGCAGAGACGAGAAATTATAAAGCAGTTGGACACTTTTTAATATTTAAAAACCACCTACTAAATAACGATAACATCTTGGTCATTAATAACATTCTTACTGCTCATTTGACTTTCTTTTGAGGCGTAAATTGCATAAACGCGAAGAAAAGTCAAACAAAACAAGAAAAACGAACGAAAAAGAAGCAGACGCTGAAAGTATTTGATCCTTTACAAAGAAAGAATGTCCTTGTTCTCCATAAATCACTGTTTCCTCAGTCTCGTCTAACAAAATAATAGGTGCGTGTTTGCCCTTCGTCCCAGCAGGTAATTTGCCTCTTTAATCTCTTTAACCCCTGATTCTTTGTTTGGTTTAACATTTTAGAAGTAAAAGTCTAACAACATTTCCCTCTCAATTAAAGGGCATCTGCATCTGCCTAATTCCAGGATTACAGCTGCAAAATACTGCAGGGAAGCTGAGGAATGTGTCTGCCACCCTTGCCCTTTGGGATTAATGACGTTTTATCTTATCTGCTTGTTGAACCTTCTGACATTGACTTTAATTACAAGGTGATGGCAATCACTGGAGCACAAAACTGCCATGCACACCTGCTTCGACAAAAAACATTCTATTACCTCACCTCTCTTCCTGGTGACGCACACAGGACAAAAATGAATTTAAGGAAAATAAAACGCGTTTAGGGAAAAACATTTAATGGGGGAAAAACTATCTATAGGGAAAACATGGATACAAAGGTTTCTGGATGAATTCTTTTGTAATAAACATTTATTAAAAACATTTTTTTTCAATCTGGTGCATTTTTGGAAAAATAATGAGTCTGCCAGGGTCTGATGGGCAGGCACTGAAAAAAAAATCAATTTACCGAACATGGATAGCCTTCTTTTTAATAATTAATTAGAAAAAAACAACACTTTTAGATTTTAAAAAAAGTTTTGTTTTTGCACTAAATAGTCAGAAATTGTTTGTTAAAAATTGTTCTTATGCCACACATGTTGTAATGTTTACACAGCGGAAATGGATAAATGGTCTTTGCATTCAAATTTTTAATGTAGAAATGTTAGCCTTTGTAAACAGTAAGACACACACTGCCTTAACGTTTGTTCGGGATTTGTCAACTAGAGTCAAATCAGGATTTGTTTAGCTGAATTAAAATAGGTTAAACACAACTTGAAAAGAGGCCTTTGCAGAAATGTGAGCAGTGACACAGATGCAGAACGACACACATCTGCATCTTCATTTGGGCTCTTAAAAATCACCTCTTGTGTTCTACTCCCAGTGAATTTCAGGAACTAGCAGAGAGGAGGAATTAAGTGATCCAATTGTAATGGATAAGTCCTTATTTAAAGGCCCACTCTAACTATATTTGGATCTATTATAAAAGTCTTCCCAGTGGTCTTTTAATTCAGATTATGTGCTTTTTAGCCAAAAAAACGACAACCTGTGTAACGTTTTGAAGACATATTTTCTGCAGAGCAGCAGGAGTTAATCAGAATTCACTTCTGACTTTTGGGGGAGAGTTATGGTGAAGATGTAACCTTCCGCTGATGTCCCATCATCCCTTTGTTTACTCGCTCTCCCACTAGCTTACAGCCCCTCACAACCCCAACCCAACATTAGTGGAGCAACAAAATCCGCGAGCAGTATCGGAGTTATCCAGCAGTACAGCTTTGATACCAGCTCAGATGAAACAAAGACGTCCATGGATCTATTTGTCTGCAAGTGGAAGCATCAGAATGGAGCGGAGCAGGGAGCTGATGCAGGGCTCCAGACTGCGAGCAATTGGTCGCATTTTGCGACCAAAATTTGACAGTGTGCGACCGAATTTTACATCCAGTCGCACATGTGCTACCAGTAAATTTGCCTCCCCCACCCTTCGTATTTTTTATACATTAAACGTGGAAGGGGCACGTCAATGATCACTGAAATAATCAATGAGACGCAAGCACACGGACGCAGGCAGGCACACACACTCGCGCACATACTCATGAAACGCGAGCACGTACACTCTCGCGTGATACCTGTCTGTGAGGCGGCCACTGCGTGTGAGAAGAGTAGGGAAAGCCACTGTGAGTGGCTAAAATGCGTGGAGGGGGCGGGGCCTAGAGATAATCGAGTGCGCGTAAACATCTGTGGGAAGGAAACTGAGACAAATATCACAACCTGATATATGCGTCTGAACTATGGGTAAGCGAACTATTGATTCGTTTTTCCGACCTGCGGCTGGTGTACCAGTGCCAGAGTGTACAGCAGGGGTCTCAAACTCGCGGCCCGCGAGCTATTTGCGGCCCCCAAGATGATATTTTGCGGTCCCCGCCTTAATATGAAGGTTTAATGTTACTGCAGCCCGCCAGTTTGTATGAATGACACTTTTTCATTGTCGTGCGCGAAGCTGACCAACCAATCACAGTGGGGTATATGACTCTTGGGGGCGTGACAATGACAGGGTTTGAAAGCAGGAAACCTGACAGCCCCCCTCCCCTCCCCGGACCACATTAAGGAGTTCCTTACTTTCCTTTAGAACGTATTTATTCGCTCGTAATTTTCCAAATACATGCAGTCCGTGCTGTTTTTTTTTCTGGGCCGCACAGTACCGGAGGAAGGTTTAGGTTTTGATTACGGTTACGGCGGCGCATCAAACGGTTATGCACGGCAGCACACCGCTCCCGCGGGAGTCGGGTCAGCTGAGGAGAATAAATGTCCCACACCTACATGCGTGACAGCTAACGGGGCTTGAACTTTAAACACGCTCGAGCAAAAACAACATCAGTTTTAGACACACTGAAAATACGTGGGGAAAATGCAACGATAGACGTGTTTGAGATGAACCAGCACCTCGCCTGGATCGTTGGGGACACCAGGCAAGGGGGGCTGTGAGATGAAAGCGAATCTGCAGCAAGACTGGAGGAGAACAGGAAAATGGAGTTGTCCTTAACATTCAATTTAGTTTTAATATTCTTCTCCCCTTTAGTATGATCTGTGTTATTATATATGTTATGATTATTTTAATGTTTTGTGATGTATATAGCCTTTTTTAATGAATTGGTATTTTAAATTATTTTAATTAATCACTCCACTACAAAAACCATCTGGACACATGTCCCATAATGCATTGTTTTGTAGTCTGTAGGGCAGCTTTCAGTCAGTTCAGTTTCCATCTGTGTCCGGGTAGGTTTGCCCCTTGCTCTCATCCCTTTGTCGCGATATTTTTGTGATGATTGACAGTTGATGTTGGAGCAAAAACAAAAATATATGTCACACACCAGGTGATCTGCGCAGCGTTGAGTTCACCTGGGTGATCTCAAACACACTTATTGTGCATCTTGGCTACACCTATTTGGTGTCACAAAGATACATTTCCATCCGTTTTCTTTACTTATTTGTACTGTCATGACAGCGATGGTGATGTCAGTTTACCTTCTTGTTGCATATTCAAAAGTGCAGAATAAAATGTGACACTGAATTTGAAACAGCACATTGTAATTTCTGCATCTATTATTAAAGCATTTATTAGTAATACAGTGGAAATTAGTAGATTTGGTTAGCATGTTGATTTACGGTATGTGCCCCTAAATTTTCTGGTTGTGCCCCTAAAATTTTCAGTTAGGGGCCACTGTGCTCCTACTGAAAAAAGTTAGTCTGGAGCCCTGTGATGGCCCGCCCACTGCATTTACTATGTCACAGATATGCCTGTCTGCTCCTGCTTTACATTGTTTTGTTTAAAGCATTATTCAGAAATGCAATTTTGAGCTTAATTTTCTTTATATATGTCCTCCATCAAAAAAAAATGCAACAAGAACATGTTAAAAACATAATTGTCATTGGAGTGTGTTTTTAGCAATCCTAAGCATTTATTGAGTCACAATGACTTTTCTAAGCTCGATCCAAAGCCTGCTATGAGTGTGCCCTGAGGATGTAAAACTCACACTATTTGAATGGACAGTATTTTCAGAAGACAGCTCTTTATACATTGAAGATATAAAAAGAGGAGGAAAGCAGATGATGAGCTGAATAGAAGCAAGGATACTAACGGTGAAAGAAAAAAGCCTAGATAACGCATCATCATGTGTAGAATAAATGTGCTCTCTGTAAAGAAAAGGGAGTTCTGTTATTCAGAGTCGAACAGTAGAGCAGCACTTGAAAGAAACAACAGATTGATGTAGTGCAGATGAACCCGCTGACAGACTTCATCAGGATTGTGTCTCTCAGAGAGTCTGGATGTGGGGAGTCCTCATGAACTGCTGCTTTAGCATGTGTCGCACGCGCCCTGTTGATGTGCAGTTTTTTTTAAAGCCATGAAGAAGAAGGAAGAAAAGACCACAAAAGGATTTTAAAAAATTGGCTTTCTTTAAATTTACTGCAAAAATTCAGTTTGCAGACGTCAGAAAGTGAGGTACCGGTACTCCTTTAGAGCGGGGGTGGCAAAGTCCAGGCCTTGAAGGGCCGGTGTAGGCACCAACAGTATTGCCCTGCAATAACTGTTCGGGGTCCTTCGACTAATGATGACGCCGCGTTATGTGATTGGCTGTACGTTGGTCTGATGACGTTTAAGATGGTGATTGATCCGCAGGTTGACGCGCTAACACCATTCTTCATGAGAAACATGGATTGCGATTTTATAAATGAGATTTATACTTCTTTGAACTCCCCTTTCAGCACATCATCCTTGGCCAGCTGTCGAGTTAAGCAGAAAATTGGATTCAAGACATTAAGCATTTGTTTTAGTGCTAATTCTTTGTTTTCTTGTTGGTAATAATATTATGTAATACATAAAATTAATGTGCTGTTTTTTTTTTGTATTTAGTATATTAATGCTTTCAATGTGTTTTAAAAAGGAAATATAAACTTTGCAATCATAACTGTTAGAAACTGACATTTGGCCCAATAAACCCAGACTGCACACCGTAAATAAATATTGTTTCTCATACAGTCATTCATTTACTCACGTTGGAAAAACAAGTTTATATTGCCAATGTGTCTCCCTGTTATACATTTGGTGTAACAAACAATTATGTCAGACACTCCTTAAATTCAAAATGGCATTATTAGTTATGAGGGAAAAGAACTTTTACAAAATGAAATGTGTAATGAAAATATAGAGCCCTAGCAGATCTCAACGCTACGTAGTTATGTAGTTTGTCCAAGCGGTGTTACCGTAGTGTGATGTCATCATTAGTCACAGGACCCCAAACGGTTACTGCAGATCGAATACTTTTGGTACCTACACTGGTTTCCCAAAAACCAGCTTCAATGGCTGGTTGGTTGGAAAAAGTGTTGGACACCAGCCTTTAATTCCTGGATTCTGACTCCCCTGCTTATGAGAGATTCATCTGTAACTAAGTACGTGCAACTTCTAATCCTGGGAAATGCCTCTTATTAATTATTAAACATTTGAAGGCAAGCGCGTTGTAGGCTTGCACAATCAATCAAAAATGTATCGTCATCGCCATATCAGCCTGTGCAATATCATAAAAGATGGCGTGCAGTGTGATTAAACTCATGGCAGCTTTAAGTATTTAAAGAATCAAATGGAGCCTTTTACGCTTTTGACCAAACAGTCATTTTATGTTACGTTCCTGCTTCTTATGTAGACGTGCATAATTTGGAGGATTATTTAAGTTTTGTTGACTTTTATTTAAGTTTTGTTGACTTTTATTTAAATAAAACTGTTGCAGTAAAATGGAAATGATGTATTAGTAGTTTTTTTGTTTTGCTATTTGTTGTCGTATCACAAGTCATATCCTCATTGTAATATTGATCACTAGTATACAAATGGCAAGTTTTGTTCATATCGTGCAGTAGGCCTGCACAGTATATCGCAGATTTATCGTTATGGCCACATCAAGCTGTGCAATTCCCGTATCACAAAAGATGGCGAAAGTTGCAATAAATAGTTACAATAAATGTGCTAAAACAATCCTGTGGCAGTTTGAAGTATTTAACAAATCTGATAAATACTTTTATGCATTTGACTAATCGGATGGAGCCCTTTTATGTTGGATGTTCTCATCCTATGTAGAAGAGGGCCATTTGGAGTTTAATTTTTTTAAACTGTTGCAATAAAATAGAAATTATTCTTGGTTGTTTTGCTATTTGTTCATATATCGCAAGTTATCGCATCTCAATCAAGTTACTTTTAGGATACTATGATAGACCATGGCTTTGTAAGGAAAATGTGGATTATGCTAATGAGCTAGGGGTCTAAGAAATGCATGTATCAAATATGATACAACTGGTTGTATAAGGTAGAGTTTTCTGTTTTCTGCCATCTATAGAGCTGAAGAAGATAGAACAGCTGTGCGTTTGCAACATTACTGTCCTGATTTAGTGTATGCTAATTATTTGAGCTTATTTTCTAATAAGTATCCACAACTGAAGGTGTTTCGGTTTATTTTTTGAACTCATCAGAAACCCATTTTCAGGCCTCTTCATCATTCAGAGCTGCTCACAGATGTAATCAGCTCAAGCTTTCACATCAAAGATCTGGCTCACTTCACCCGGCGCAATTTCTTTCTGTGATAGCAGAAGGGCGAAGGAATCTTAAGCCGAGGTCTCGCAATCTCCGCGGGTCTCTCATTCCGCGGAGAGAGGCTCCGTTTCTCTTTTTGCATGAAAAGTGGATTGTCCCTGGCGGTCCCATTTGTGTGACCATAAATCACATGCAGAAGATAAACTTTGAGCCACTTTTGTGTCTGAAAGCGAAGAGACTGGCATATGCTCCTCTGCTTTAACAGACTTTTACAGTTTAAGGCAACAGAACTTTGAGTTCTGCTGTAGGTAAACCAATGCTGATAACGGCTAATTAAATAAAATGTATGCTTTAAATCCACTTCAGAGCAAATTTTTTCATTAAGAAGGTAACAAGAAATCAACTACTAAAACAATCAGCACATTGAGTTCTTGTGCTGAGAATTATTATGGATTGGTAGAAGTGTGAGCTCAGGAGACCAACTGTTAATCAGAAATCTAGTGTTCAATAAGCTTCCAGCTCAGAGAGGCTTTGGCTCCTCATGTATTCATCTCCAAATGTTCATACTGGGTCAAGAGGTTTCCATTTTTCTGTATTTAATTACAGAAAAACAGAAAGCGCTTATTTGAATATAACTGTCCTTTCATCATATTTGAGCTCAAACAAGCATTAACTTGCACTAACTCTATTTTGTCTTTTCTCTCTGTGTCTACAGTACTTTGTCCTGCTGCTGTGTATTTTCCTGTTGGAGGTCCTGGCTGGTGTTTTAGCCTACATCTATTACCAGCAGGTAACAATTGTTTTGTATCTGAAATCCCAAACTCAGACCAGTATTTAACAGTGCACATGAAGAAGCCAAAGGGATCTAGATGGGAGTGCAAAATGTAGTTTTAAGCCTTTTACAAATTCTTTTCCTATTCACAAAGTGTTTAAATACGACAGAGTTTTAGGGCCACGGTGAGGAAAAAAATTCTGGCCAACATGAAGAGATTAAAGTCGTCAAGTCGACTTTAATCTCGTCATGACGAGAAAAAACTCGACACAAAGTTTTGAGAAAAAACTCGTGTCGAGATTAAAGTCGCAATGTTGCGCGAGAGAAGTGAAGCTGAGTCTTTCAGGAGTATTCAGTGTTATGGCTAATGTTAGTGAGCTAGTGGCTTTGTATTTAAGAGTTGACGACAGAGTTTTATGGCCACCAAAAACTCGTAAATTTACGGGGAAAAAATTCATAGATTAAAAAGGAGAAAACACCAAAGTTGTCTGTTTATCGGAGCCTAACTTGAAGATGAAATATGTGGAGCCTTTTGTGAAGCTTTAGTTCCGGATTATAGGTTTAAAACAAAGAGATTCTGAACCTTTGATGACTCAAAATCAGATTACTGTCCGTGGAGCCGTCTCTCCGGGGTTCAGTGTCGGTAAAGCAGACTTTCATATGTAAAATAAGGAGCTCAGAGACACGTTTGGATGTAGTGGACCGCTGCAGCCTTTATTCTCCTTTTCATTCACATAACCTGAAGTTCATCTGTCACATTACGTCATGAATCTGTCATCCGATCACCAATGCGGAAGTAAACAGTGTTACATACGCCCCCTCCTGCAGATGAAGCGACCCGTTTGATCATTAAAAAACAAAGATGAATGAAAATAGTCTGTTATATTAGCATTACAGCGTTGAAAAAGGCAAAAAGTGCTTCTCCTCCTCAGACGGAAGCGTCACACAAACGTAGAGATCTTGTCTTTGGTGGAGGAAGAAAGGATTCAAGCAAACAGCTGCAGGGACACCCGATGGCTTCCTCATCGGGCTGCAGTGATCCTGCAAACCAACCATCAATAAATAAAACTTTAATGAATCGTAAATAAATCAAATGAGCCTCCAGACATTTGGAACGTTATCAATAAACATTCAGCTCACCTGTTCAACAAAGTTTAGTCGGTCTGCTCTGCTGCTGCACGGCGTTCACCTGCTGCTCTGTATGCTCACTTCAACAATAATCTCGTAAATTTACGAGTTTTTTTCTCTCTCGCGCAACATTGCGACTTTAATCTCGAAACTTTATTTCGACTTTTATCTCGACACGACGAGTTTTTTCTCAAAACTTTGTGTCGAGTTTTTTTCGTAATGACGAGATTAAAGTCGACTTGACGACTTTAATCTCGCCACGTTGGCCAGAATTTTTTTTCCTCACCGTGGCCCTAAAACTCCGTCGTATTTAAAATATTGAAGTGCAATTAAAAGAAACCAACTTCTTGCTGAAAGACAGCATGCAGTGTTAAAACACTGTTGGGATGTGTGACGTTAGTACTTTGTTTTACAAATAAACCTAGATCAGGGACATTTGCCCCTTTACCCCTCCGTTGTGGTTCTCTGGTTTAAGAAGAATTTTTCAGACTTCAAGGTGCATCAAGCTTAGTGAAATAGTCATTCACAAACGGTAGAAGCACAGTATCGCTCCACTGTGGTGTTTCCGTAATGATCCACCTTTACATCAAGCGATGTGGCAATGTAGTTCACTAAAACCAAAACGTTTAAATGGGTTTTTGAGCTCTGGGTACCAGTAAGCACAACCAGAATTCATCATTAAGGCGCACCAAATTATAAGGTGGACCGGCTTACTTTTGAAAAGACATGAAATCCAAAAAATACGGTACAGGTCACTTATTTAGCTCTGATTTAATTGTAATTTGTCAAATTGATGAATTTTTGGTCTGAGATGCACTACATATGGTAAAATTAACTGTGCATACCTTTTTGTTTTATCACTACCTACTACTACATTTCATTGAAATGATCCTATGTGGTACAGGATGTCTTTTAATTTGAAAGGAAGTCAAATAAACCTCTAAAAAGTTATAAACAATTTTTTTAATTGCTATTTTCCCTTTATTTCTGTTTTATTAATATATTTACAAAAAGATTTCATGTATATTTATCCTAATAGTGACAACAAACATCAACACAAATCAGTGTACTCTTTTTCTAAAGTAAGACTTTGTGGCTCTTTAAGTGTTGGAAGCTGCAGACCTCTGCCCTAGATGCCTAATTGTAATAGAGCTGTTGTATAAAATGGACAACTGTTCAAGTCATCTTGTGGCTTTTCCAGTAGTTTAGTTCTCCCCGTGTCCAAGCCGACATGTTTAAGGGAGATTGTTAGAAAGTAACAGGGAGCTGCTCATGAAAATGCAAATACCTGACCTCTCACATTACTCGTGGTGCATTAGGCCCAAACAGAGCGAAAAATGCTTCTGGTGCTTCACACAATAAGGGTGCTTGAATTTTTCTGAAGCTTTTACGTGGATTTGGGCTTTCATTCAATTAAACTGAGCCTTTATTTTGTTTTCATTTTTTATCATTACACTATTTTTTTAATTTTTACATGCATTTCTAGTTTACAGCAACATGTAGAGTATGCATTACCCACAGTTTTTTTTAATTCATTAAAAGGCCTTTCTTTTTAGCAGAGGAACTTTTCATGCTCTTTAAATTCCAGCTCACTTTTCAGCTCTGTAATTAGTTTTTAGATGTTGGTTAAAACAAAGAAGAAAACATTTTTTGTCTCTGCACATGTTTTTTTCCCTTCATACTAGGCCTGCACAATATACCGCAAATTTTTCGTTATCGCAATATTCAGCTCTGCAATATGCATATCGCAAAAGACAGTGAAAATCGCAATAAATCGTAAACCTTAAATGTGTTAATACAACCTTAAGGCAGCTTGAAGGATTTAACGAATCAAATAAATCCCTTTATGCATTTGACCAATCGGATGGACGCTTTCACCTTGTAGACCAATCGGATGGAGGCCTATTATGTTAGATGTTTGTCTCCTATGTCAACGAGGGTCATTTGGAGTATAATTTTTAAACTGTTGCAATTAAAAGGGAATGATGTTTTTGTTTATTTTGCTATTTGTTTATATACCGCAAATTATACCGTTATCGCAATATTAATCTTAAATATCGCATATCGCGAGTTTTCCTCATATCGTGCTGCCCTACTTCATACCAAATATTACCTTTAACTCTGAAAGGATTTTCTCTTTTTTTATTGTTCCAACTGTTGGAGTTTTCTGTCTTTAATTCCCAAATTTTGTAGAGTTTTTCTTAGTGGTAAACATATTTAATTAAAGTGATTTGATGTAAGCTTTGAGATTTGATTCCATAGATACATCGTTTTTTTCTTTAAAAAAACACATTTTTTGGTCATTTTTCATATAAATTGGGATTCAAACTCAGTATATCAGCTTTTCAAAACCAACCCTCGTGCTAATAAACCTTTGTGTCCTATCATCACCATGAACTGAACTCTCTGTAAGAACTGATCTCACATTTCAGTAAAACTACAGAGAAATAAACAGCTATTACTCATTCACTTTGTCACTATAACGGTTCTCGCTTTATCTCTTTTAACATGTTCTTGATGATCCACATCTTTTCGTGGTACAGTGATGAAAGTCTTCCGGGAATTCCCGGAAATCCGGGTTTTTGAGCAAACCGAACGTACTTTCCGGGAAATAAAGACCTGGGGCCTCATTCATAAACGTTGCGTACGCACAAAAGAAGGCGTACGCCACTCTCTACGCAATAGTTGAGATTTATAAAAAGCAAACTTGACGGGAAAATGTGCGGTCCTTCACGCAAGCTCTGACCCAGGCGTACGCACAAAAACGGGTGAAATGAGAAACGGCGACACCGTCGGCAGATGGAAGAAACACCTGAAAGTGAAAATGACAATACTGCCTCTCATAAATAACATGAAGACTTCACAAAGCAAGTCTTACAATTAACAGCCTACACGAACACCCGTTTGATCGATCAGCAGTGAAACAAACAAAAAAATCAAACGAAAATTACAACAGAAATTCAAATGAACACATATGTGGAAAAAGAAAAGTTATATATGTTCTACAATATTGGCATGTAGTGCAATTCATCCTCATAAATAATTTAGTTAACAGAACGAAATAATGTACAAAACTGATATTCTCGTCAGTGTGTCCGTCTGGCGGAGCAGATATCAGTGCGGGCGTGCGGACGGACGGACAGACGTACTAATTGTCCACTGGGGAAAGTTGTTTTCATATTAAAACATTTCTTCATAAGCTACAGAATTATGGTATTCATGCATATGCCTTTAGTTTGTTTTATTTTTGATAAAACAATGTATGGCGTATGTCTCAACCATTCAGAGAGCAACAAGACATTACATTTGCGCTGAACCAATTCCCATTTCCACGTCGATTATTACCGACATCTGTAGCTTGTCAGATGTAATTAAATGGAGGGAAATAAATGCCCCATCACAATGCGTAATGACGCACAATGGCTGATCTTACGCTCTTAGAAGATGTGGCAAATGGAAGAATTCGGAGTGAACGCATCTTTAGACAGCAAGAAGACGTGCTGGCAAATGAGGACGAGTGGCTTATGAGCCGGTTCCGACTTCCTCGAGCCGTCCTGTTGGACCTCTGCGGGCTTTTGGGCCCGGCGTTACAGAGGAGCACTCGGAGGAACCACGCGGCGTTACAGAGGAGCACTCGGAGGAACCACGCGGCGTTACAGAGGAGCACTCGGAGGAACCACGCGTGTCACCCGGTGCATCTGGCGCTCCGGTCCCCCCCGGCGCATGCATCTGGCGCTCCGGTGTCCCCCCCCCCGATGGAGCGCTGCAGCCTCACAACCTCGAATGGTTGTGAGGCTACAGCATTTACGGCGTCTGCCGCTCACGTGCCTTTTTGGCATTAGTAATGCCCACACTGTGCCCTCCAAACAACACTTTTCTCCTCTTTTCCACCTCGCCAACGATAACTTCTACTTCACATTGAGTGAAGTTACGTTTTTTTCATTTCCTCTCTGTGATTGCCATGGTTCCGCAAATAATGAATATTCATTTGTGGGCGTTTCACGGACTATTTATGGACAAATATGGGCGTGTCATGAAGCCGCAAAAAGCTGCGCTGCATTTAGAATCGGTTGTGATTTATTAAGGGAAAGATGCGCGGGATGTGCGTGCGCACGGTTTTATAAATCCGAATATTTCTTTGCGTACGTACGTCCTATGTTTCATCCGTACGCCATTTCTGACGCAAATCCTTCGCAAAGTTTTATAAATGAGGCCCCTGATCTCTACGGACAAATCGCTTTCCGGATTAAAAAATGGTCTGAAATCAGCTAATTTTAGCTTTATTTTCTATATTTCTCCGCAGATCGCTTCCTCTATGGTCGTGGCCATCTCTCGTCTTCCCGGCCTAATTGACCAATGACGGGACGTTTTAGTTGCTTTCGGATGCGTCGATGGGTCTGATTGGCTCTGTCTGCACCACGTGGTCAGCGTGACTCGCTTCCCTAGAGACCAAAACTGGCGGACCCACGCTAAACTTTCACAAACACATCTGAAGAGTTTGCGATCAAATTTGTGTTAAAATAATGGCAGGCATCGTCATTATTGAGCTTAGTCACGACCTCAGTTGTGAGAAGACGATAAAAAACAAATTGAAGTGGTCTTGGCTGGAAAAAAAAGATTTTTAAGGTAGTGTAGGTCAAATACTTTTTTGTGTAAAATAATCTCAAAACCACATTTTGAAATAATTTCAATTTTAGTTTTGAGTTTCAGTTTTTATTTTGAATACATTTCTCTATCTAATTTATTTGTATTTCCTAATTACCATGATTTAGTTCAGTATAGTTAACATTAATTATAAGTATTTGATGGTTTGGACCCGCACTCCCTTAAAAAATAATGTTTACAATGTTTAGTTTAGTTTGTATGTTTGTTTTGATATTTCCCAGATTACTTAGTATTGGTGTTAAAGAATTGATGTATTATGTTATAGAATTATAGTTTAAAGCAGATCCCATATTTTGATGTAATTATAGTTTGAGAAAACAGTGCAAGTGGATGTTGTACATCAGTCATTTCTAAAGCAGAAATAATGTATAAATAACTGAGGTATTTTCATAGAATATCATAGTTACTGGTGTTCTTTTTGCCATTTGGGGCTTTGATGTTACTATATTTTAGCAATTGTATGTTTTGCAGCTTTAAGGAAAAGCGTAGATTGTAGGATTGTGTTACTTTGAGCAATTTTCCAAATTCTTTTTTAGGACCAGCAAGTCCTTAATGGAGAGTCAAACTAGGGGTTTGAATGACAAATCATGATGCTCCAATTAGTCTTAGTTTCTTGATAAAGAAGTGAATAACTAGTTGCCAGAATGCACCAGAATGCATCTAAGACCACGTATTTTTCCAAAATTTCGCTCTGTGCCCGCCATATCGCTCAAAGAAAAGTTCAGGGATTTTTTCCTTGCCTGACTTTCATCACTGGTGGTATTATTTCTTTGTTGCAAGTTATTTAAGTTGTCAACTGGCCAATCAGATGGCTTGATAAAGCTGTCCCCCGCCTTAAATTTTCGAAACGTTTGACAGATTCTCCTGAGCCCACTTCAGTAGAAGTGGTGTGGACCTTCAACAAGCTCGCCCATTATTGGCGACAGTAGTAGTAATAGTATAGAAACGTTGATTCAGACCGACTCGGATCAATCGCTGCTTAGTAACTTCATCTGGCGAAAAATGGTGAAAATTGGCTTCTTTTGGTTGGAGCCGTAAGTTAGTCATTTTGGCAGTCACTCAGTCCAATTCTCTTACACAGTTAATACACTTGACCAGCAGGGAAGGGCTTCCTCTTTTTCTATTTCTACTTCCTTACTCTACTTTTTCTATTTAAATGTTTTGCTGTACAGCTGCATCATTGTAAAGCAGCTAAAGTCCTTCTTTAGTTTTGAGCTGTTGAGCACAACTACTTCATTCTTGTTAAAACACCTGTCTCCATTATTCTGCACACAGCAAACACTAATGCTTTTTATCAGCTGTTCAAATCCACAGGGCCACTTCTCTATTATCCTGTGTTGTGATTATCGGTCACTCCTAAGTGGTAATAAATCAGGACAACTGTGGGTTTGATTTCATAATGAGCTCTATATATGAACTGTAACTCACTCTGTTGGATGTATTCACATTTTTCATGATTTTACCTTCAGCACATGAAGGTAATGTCATTGTGTTCCCATTATTTTCTGTTTAATATTTAAACACCTCAGCTTTCAGCAGAATGGCATTCTCCACCAGCAGCTGTAAATGCCTGCTTGCCCATGGCTCCTCATTATGAGGAAAGAAAGGGATGTGGCTGCTTATCATACCAATGCAGACTGACGGTAAATATCACAGAAGGTGTTTCTCTCCAAATCAAACTGAGAAGATACTTACATGGACACACAAAGTGCGTTCTTAATAGACAACTAGTTGCAAACAGATCCTGAAACGTACCTGCGTTCCTTCTGCAGCTGCTGTACGAACAGGAATTTTCACATTTTGTCCTCATTTTTGCAGCTTCTCTTGACTTTTTAGTTTTCTTGGCTAATTAATGACTGTAGTTTATCTATATCTATATATAGATATATATAGATATATATAGATATATATAAAACGCCCCTCTCACCCTTGAAATGTTTGCATTCGTTGTTTTTCATAGTACAATGTAAAAATGAAGACCTACTAAAGTTATTTTATTGTTTAACCCTAGCTGAGATGTTTATATGTATTCTTTCATTTTGAAATAGAAGTTAAAAGTCAACTCTAGCTTCTGATTAAACTGTAATAAGAAGCAAGTTTGATTGGAATGTAATTGAAAACAGATTTGAGGATTGCTGCTTGTGAGTTAGCCAACCAACCGTGAATTCTTTTCAGAGCTCACATCCTCTTATCAGTCTCCCACAGACAGCATGTCTTGTTTATTTTAGCTGAAGCTGCTTTGCAGGCCTCAGATGTAAATGAATGCGCGTTTAAAAATGCATTTGAAGGGGAACCTCAGGCTCTACGCCCCTGTGTCTCTCCAGGTAAATAAAACCGATCCCTCTAGTTTCACAGCCCATGTTCGTCATTTGTGTGAGGTGAGTGCGGTGCTATAATAGCATCCGCCGTCTCACCCACTGTGCCTTCTGTTTCCACTTCACTGCAGCAGCGTTTGACGACAGTCAACAGGTACAATGCAAAGCCGACACCCCCCCCCCCCCCCACCACCACCACCACCACCTCTGCGCCTCTTTCATTGTCTTCCCCTCGTCTTTCATCTCTCTCTCTGCCCTCTATTCCTGTCATCATCGCTCATTCCCTTGATATCTCCTTCCCCCTTTGATTTACAGTGGTTCCCCAGCTGGAGTGTTGCTATAGCAACTAAGCCCCCCCAGACTTATTGCCTCTCAAGTGAGCGTTTTCTGCCACCAGTCTGCAGAACACACACACACAAAAAAGACAGACTTGCTCTGCCTTTGCCCCAACACGATGAACTCCGCTGGTATCGGAACCGCCACGCGTGACGTGTATCGTCAGGAGAGGTCAACACGAATTTAGCACTTGTGCTTCCGCTGCAGATTGTAGCAGTGACTGTATAGTAAGATGCTATTTCATGTGTTTGTCTGTGCGCAGTTAAACGAGGAGCTGAAACTCAACCTGAAGGAGACTCTGATCAGGAAGTATGAAGTTGGCTCCTATGAGCACATCACCAGAGCTGTGGACAAGCTGCAGCAGGAGGTAAGCGCCCTGGCACCACCATACACGTCACAGGAAAGGTCGGCCTCATCAGCATCTTCAACTTTGATTGTATCAACCGTGAAGAAGAGCTGGATCTTATGTAAATCACACACATTAAACCGCTTTTGTTTGAATTTTGCCCATTCATCATCTTGTCAGATTAGCAAGGATGGAGCAAGTCGATGCCAGTCCTTCTGATTTTGACCTAGTATGACAGACTTCTCTCCACTCATCAATTAATGACAATAAATCGCTCCAGATGTAATAAAGATGTAATAAAGAACAAAAAAAAAATCATAAAGTCACACTGGAGTTTAAATTGCACTTTTGGGAGAAATGTGTTTAACAGAATACGGGACCAAGAACAGATTTAGCTAAATGTAACGTAGGAGGAATTGAATTCAAGTGTCTCCTATATTGGCACAATATGAACGATTATTCAGATAACCATAGAATAATGAACATGCTAACAAGTCAACTAAACTCTTTATATCCCTTTAAATCACTAAATCCATTGAATTATTCATCCTCTGTGTCGCTTTGGAGTAATTCCGCAGAGGCTGGCGTTTCTTCTTCTTTGGAGTTGCTGTTAGCAGCAAATACTGATACACACACCTACAGCGCCCTCTAGCTGCTGTTAGTGGGAAAGTAACAAACACAAGTCTTTTTTTTTTAAATCACGTAGAAATCACACTTCCGGCCAGACTATGCGAAAAGTAAATAATAAATGGGACTTATACCCTGACAAATAAGGTATTTATGATTTTTTGCTTATACGAACTAGAAGAAGGAATGGATACATCTGTAATAATAAAGTAATGGGACTACCCCTTAATATGTTAATAGGTTACAGTTGTACTTCCATGATTTTGTCCATTACTTCCACTTTAATCCATATTTTCCGAAGGTTTTTCAACTCAAAATTAATATTTTTTGCAGAATTACATAATCTTGTCTTTGATAGCAAAAAATGCCTCCTCATGCCTGTAAGAGCATAGACTCTCAAATATCAGGCAGGTAATTCCTCCTTGATAACAGCCCCCACTCTGAGCCACATCAGGAAAAAAAACCTGCTAATGCTGACACCAAGCATGGCTGACCTCCGTTTGTTGGAGTCTGTGTTAGTCAGGACGCTGGCCCAGCCTGTTCAGATTTATTCATGACCTGGCCAAGAGCTACAGTAAACAGAGTAGGGTTCTTAGTGAGGGCTTCCTCTTGACATAACAAGACACAAATTGTGTATTACAAGTGACATTTGTTTTCTTGTAGATTTATATAAATGATGTTTTTCACAACAGCTTAACTCTAGAGGGCCACTCAGATGAAATCTCATTTTTTGTGTTTTTAACATGTTGGGGAAGGGGGTTGGGGTTGCGCCGTGCCAACGGTCCTGCCCAGAACTCAGACGTGAATTCCTAATGAACTCCGGTCGCTGTGCAGCCACTATGTCCTAGAAAACAACACAGGTTTTTGAATTTTGGCTAAAAAACGCATGATCATGTTTAAAAACCAATGGGAACACTTTGAAAATACACATTTAGAATCATTCCAACGGATACTGAAGCCACTTCCCTCTGCTTCAGAACCAGCTGATTTACGGCGATTGTTAAATTCTTCAACACCGTACAGTGCTGCATTTCTGTGCAAAGCTCCTTTTCTGCGTTTCAGAATCCCTTGGAATTAAGTGCATAAACAGTTCGAGTTGTGGTAATTCAAAGAACGTTGACACTGGAGCTTGAACTGATGTTAAAGGGTTAATATTCTGATGTCTCAAAAGCCTATTAATAACATGTATCTAGATTGTACAGGGAAGTTCAAATCAACACTAAAGAAGAAAGGACTGGGTTTGATAGCAACTGTCCGTAAATGTATTGTGTGGTTGTAACACAAGCCCGGTTTTGTAGTGAAATTTAAAAACCTCTGCTGACAGTCTCACACAGATGTTAACAGCTGGCTGCCTGTCCCTCTACTTGAGTTTATGCTATGTTGAAAGAAAAAACTTGATAAACTGACCTATTGCCAATGAACCATTGCGTATCTATCAGAATATGGTATTGTGCCCTCAAACTCATTGTAATGACGCAGCAGTGGAATTGATCTCGAGATTGTTCTGCGTTGTTTGTTGGGAACTGAAAAAGACCTAATGTCTGGTTGAATCTTTTCCATTTTCTGCAAACAATATCTTTTTTATCTTTTTCCATCACGTTTCTCTTCCTCAGTTCAAATGTTGTGGGAGCAACAGCTCGTCTGATTGGAAGGAGAACAGTTGGGTTATGGATACGGGCAGGAAGGTGCCGGACAGCTGCTGCAAGACTCTCACAGAAAAGTGCGGCGTAAGAGATCACCCCTCCAACATCTACAAGGTGGAGGTGAGAGCATGACAATGCCATCCGTACTCAAGTCTCACTGCACTAGAACAGGCATTGATGCGACAACCCACTCTGGTGAAAATGGTGCTTTGCTCATCTATAAAGATAAGCTTAAAATTGTATTTCGGAGTATTTCTTTATTCAAATCTTTGAAAAAGATTTTGGGTGTGATGTAAAAGTCACTACAGAAAACCACAAGCTCCCTGCTCCGCCCATTCTTAAGCATCCACTTGTAGACGACTAGACTCACACGTACGTCTTCGTTTTCCTCGTCTGATCTGGCATCTGGCTCAAAACTATACAGCTGAATAGATGCAATATTGCTCACCGTTTTTGATGCATTAATAATTTTAGGTTGGGGCTGTAAGCTAGCAACAGAGCGTCTAACTGATGGGTGACGGAAAGGGGGTTGCTCCACGCCTACAGTCCCACTCTCACTACTCAAGCTACGTACACACCGGAAAATTTGACACGTCTGCTTTTTCTAACCAGTAAAAACAACAAGTTATGCTACGATGCATGTTCGAGAATGTGCTAAACGCGCATTCCTGAAGCTGCATTTAGCCCATGGTGTTCTCAATGGACAGGTAGGGCGGGGCTTCTTCCTCTTTTTCTACTGCTTACTAGCGCATGGCCATGACCTACAGTTGGCTAAGCACAAAATGTTGAAAGAGGTTCAAATCTTGTGATTTGGGCACTAAATGGTTCATTTCTAGCGTCTTTGCAATGGCGGGCATGGATTGGCATTATGTCAGGGGAGTTGGGACATCTGTGGGACGTTGAACTGCCTACATAACCAGTTTGCAGCCAGAGCACAACAAAAGCCTCAGGACTTTAACTTTTCATTTAGGGCGGCTGCATCACCAAACTAGAAAAATTCATCCAGGACCACCTGAAGATTATTGGAGCCGTGGGGATTGGGATTGCCTGCGTGCAGGTGAGAACACAACTCTTCAAATATGACATATACACAGAAGTATAACAGATGTAATAACTCATGTTTGTCTCTCCTTGCCTTTAATTCCCAGATCGTTGGAATGGTGTTTACTTGCTGCCTATATCGAAGTTTAAAGGAAGGGCCGTATTAAAAAAAGCAGACAGGGGAGGGGGAGGGGGAGTGTGCATCACTGCACAGCATACTCAAACAGCCCATGTTTGCTGTTTTTTTTTTTTAACTTTACATTGTTCTTTTAAGGGATACAACATGGCAAAGGCGATAATTGGACGTCTGAGGATATTATTATGCTAAGCAATAGAAAAAAATCCTGCAGGTTTTTTGAATCACAGATTCAGTAACATCTTCCCGCATCTCAATGTGCAGAGAAATGAGAGGAACTATGGGAATTGAAATACAGATTGTATGAATTAGCATAAAACAACCTCATTTGGACTAAAACATCATTGTTTCCTTCCACTCCAATTCCCACAATGTACATTTAATATGCCCAGACCAGCTGGTGGTGGCACTCACATTAGTGTTAGTTATGAATTTTTGTTTTCACCTTAAACTTACTGCCTTGGATCTGTTTTTGTTTGATAAACATTTCATTTTCAGTTTAACCTGCAACTCCTCCTGACTTTCCTGTCTGTATCTTCATAGCGACAAGATGTCTTTGTTTAAACCTCGTTTCACACAACAATGTTCGGCATCCTAATGCATGTTCTGTAAAGGCAGATGTTAATGAAGGGACTTTATGGTTTTATCACCGAGATGTGAGAATATTTTCATGAACATTTCTGACAAAGTGCCTTGTTTTCTTGTTTTAGTGCTTCTTTTATATGTAAAGTATATACTTATGAGTCTAAAACACTAAAAGTCCTTCTGCTGTAAATCTATATCAGTGGTACTTGTGGCCGATTTTTCCTTTTAATATTTTTTTTTTAATCGTAATTCTACATTTAACAAGGATCTTTTTCCTGGTTGCCTCAAAGCCAGCACTAAATGACTGCTGTATTTCTACGATTGTGCTTTATTTGGAATAAATGTAATCCACATTACTCTCTGCTTCTGTTTTGTCTTTCAGCACTAACATTTTTCATAGAGACAGTCGGACTGTAACCAGTGGCCCTTACTCAATTGGCACCAGCTTACAGGTGCATTAGTTTATTGACCAAAAGACAAGTCCCAAATGTCACCGTAATGTGCTGTGGTGATGCTGTTGTGGGCTGCGTGCCATTTTTCTGACAGTTACTGCAGGAATTCACAATGGGCTGTAATGAGAGTCGCTCTGTTGTCAGACACAAGGCTGGGTCATTTGAGCCAAGGCATTGTTGGAGGAGACCTCTGCATTGGTGTCCTCCTCACTGCCAGCAGATGCCGCATGCAGACACAGGGGGGCAGCACTCCCCATGCTTTCAGTAGCACTACTACAGAGGGATAAAAACAGCTGGCTAGTGTGTGGGAATAACATAGAGGGCATTGCAAAGGATGACTGTCCCCCTCATCCACTCACTGTCCAGACGGATGTGGACAAAAAAGGCTTCATATGCATCACCCCTGAAGTGTTCAGTGTCATGAGTGCAGAGAGGGAATCAAATGGCAGACCTCTATGATTTCCATAGAGACTGCTAACAAGCCAGATACAGTTATTCCTGTGTTTGTGAAGCTGGCAGAGTTGCAGCGCCCGCCCCCCCTCCCCTCCCCTTGTGTGTGTGGCGGGCATTCACGATGGGAGAAAATGCCAGGAATCAGTGGTCATTTTACCCTTGAAGTGCTCTCACCGCACACCTTGTGAAAGCTGAGTCATCTCCTGTAAAACGACTGTGCTTTTTTTTTTTTTTTTTAACTACAAAGCGGAGGTTCATTCAGAATTTCCACTGAGTAAAAATAGTGGCGTCTTTTTTTTCCATTGAGCTCACTGCTGAGGATGATAAGTCATCTGCCTTCATCTGTACAGGTTATTCCTTTGCTTATTGCCACAGAAGTCATGGAACCCTGTTGAAAGTCGTCTGTGCTCCAAGCAAATGCAGACTGTTGAGGAAAACTAGAAGAAATCTTTCTCCTCCTTTCCAGCCGTGCAGCCATCCCTGCCCATTATCCGTGCTCTCCCTGACAGCCTGCATTCAGACTAACACAAGGTGTATGCTAATAATGCCAGTCCGTGACATTTCCAAAATATCTCCTCCGATTCTCCCTAAGCACTTGTCTATTCAGCATGGATGTCAACTTCTGCATCCCAGCCTGTTAGGCCCCATTCAGCACAGAGCTATGGCTCTTTCAGTCCAGATATTGTAAAGTCCTCACCTTCAACCTTTTCCTTTAGAAACGGATGATGCTGTTCATGCTGACAAAGCATGCAAAGGATTGAAACAAAGGTTTTGGACTCCATTTCATCTGTTTCCTTGCATTCCATGCACCTGTACTTGGCTGTGGACCTCCCCTCTGGTTCATCTGTGCTCCTGTACCTGACCGTGTACCTCGTCTATGCTACTGCACCCATACTTGACTATGGATCCTGCCTCTGGCTCGTCTCGTCTCCCAACTCATCTGGATGAAGCCCATCTGCTATTTAAACATGTAGTTGTAGAGTCAGATAAGCAGTCTCTCTCTAAGAGTTCTGGTACATCACCTGTCCGCCCTGGGGGAGGATCCCTCCTTCATGTGGACACCCCTGAGGTTTCTTCTTTTTTTTCTAGAATGCGTTTTTTTTAGTAAATGTTTCCTTACCGAGAAGGAGGGTCTAAGGGCAGGGATGACCAGTTTAGCCTAGTCTGTTTAGTTTAGTTTAGCCATTACCTATTGAATTCTATGACTTCCTGTTCTTAATGATTCGTGTTTATTATACAATTACCGGTTTGAAGCCCACTGAGACAACAATTGTTGTAACATTGGGCTTTATAAATCAAATTGAATTAAGATGTGGAGACTTTAGGGCAGTGTATTGTCTACAGCAGGGCTCTGTACCCTGAGGGTCCGGAGCCACATGCAGCTCTTTTATCCCTTTTTCTGTGGCTGTTTGGCTTTAAAGAAAAATGCTAATGTATTACAGTGGAGGCCGTAATTGTAATTGTTTTTTTGGTACTCTTGCACTCTTCTACCATCTCTGTTTTAGTGTATTTTTCTGCTGGAGTGGTATATTTTCTGCCTTTCTTCTTTTCCACTACCTTCGTTTACAGATCGGTGCATAAATGGAATTGTCCAGAGCACCTGATTGGACGAGGACCTCCACAGAGACTTTTAAAGGGCCGGTTTTGTGCTTTGCTTAAACCTTTCAGAATAAACTATTGCCATATATATAATGTTACTTTTGGCACATTAAAGAATGAATTTCTTTATGAATTATTAGTTATTTTTCGCAGTTCATATTCCTACCCAGACCTAAAACGACTCAATCTCTCAGGCACCGCCTCTCTCTCCTTGTGGGTGCCGCCCATTTCCTGACATCATCCTAGAGTCTGGCTCAGCAGTGTGTCTGTCTCACCCACAAAACAAACATCCGAACTGAACATCATAATACACTTAAAAACTCATTAGTAGTATATTACGAAAAAAAATTCGAAATGTTGGGAGCTGCACGGTGGCGCAGTGGTTAGCGCGCTTGCTTCACAGCAAGAAGGCCACTGGTTCAAGTCCCAGCAGAAGGACCTGAAACAGTACCCCAATGGGGGACCTTTCTGTGTGGAGTTTTCATGTTCTCCCCGTGCATGGGTAGGTTTTCTCCGGTTACTTTGGCTTCCTCCCACCATTCAAAAACATGCTTCATAGGTTAATTGGTTGATCTAAATTGTCCATAGGTGTGAATGTGAGTGTGTGATTGTGACCCTGCGACAGACTGGCAACCTGTCCAGGGTGTCCCCTGCCTTCGCCCGCAAGTGGCCAGGATAGGCTCTAGCAGCTCTGTGACCCCAAAAGGGATAAAACGGATTAGAAGATGAATGATATTACCGGTAGGCCTTTTAATCATCTGTTGGTAACCAAACCCCACCCTCTCCACACACACACAAACCCATAGCTGGCAGCAGCAGAACTTTACTTATGGCTTTGGTCATTGTATTTTGGTTATTTTTTGTAAGATAGGCTTTATTTTCCTGTAAATAAATCGCAGGTCACTTTTAGCCGGTTGATGAGAAAATTTAACCAAAAATGTAACCTTTAACTAGCCCCTAGACATGGGTGTGGCATGAATTGGGGGCTCGTCTGGGATTAATTGGTTATTGTGACAGCCAGTTTTCTTTGTCTTATGATATACAGCTTTGGGGTTTGCTTTTTTTTTGTTTGTTGGGCTTTTTTGTGTAATTTGGTTGACAGGTTTTATTTTGAGAGTACATGATGATGGCTTTTGATTTGAATAATTTCTTTTTGGTTCTGTGTTTGGAAAAGTTAAACTAGTGCACAAAAGCTGACTTGCCTGGCTCTGGGATTTTTATATACCTAGTAGGTGTTGTAAACAGGAGATAAGGAACCTTTGTGTGGGCGGTTGGTGAAGCAGGATGTGGTCCAGGGCTCGCAAACCCTCCAGTGGAGCCGCTGGAGGGTGTGGCTAGAGGTGGTGTTCATGACAGTGTGGGAGTGGAGGCTTCTACAGGAGCTGTGGACGCCACTGAACCTGAACGACAAATAGAGGTGGGTACAAAGGCTCGAGACCGAGCATTTGAGGCTGATCCTTTGAACAAAGAAGATGGACAGACAAAGTGGCATGAGGTTTAGCTCGTGCACCTGAGTTTGCGTGTTCTGGAGTTGGGAAAACCCTCAACTTGCTGCCACAAATGTGTCCCTGTTGCCTCCTGCCTCTGCTACTCAGCAGTTTGATGTAGGAGTTTCCGAGAAACTGAAGTTGATTTTTATTTTAATGTGTGTGATTGCATTACTGCCACTTTGTGTTGGCCATAAATGCTTAATAAGGAATGAATAATAGTTTATTTCAATGTTGTCATTTTTAACACAGCAAAGTTGATGGTTAAAGGTTCAATCCTAGATTTTTATTATTATTCTCATTTTTTGCTGAACAATAGTGTCTAGTTTATGTTCAGAGGCAAATTTCGCAAAGATTTTTTTAATTGCAAATACATCTATCCTGGTCCGGGATCAGGGCCCACTTGGATGAATTCAATCCTTTAACACAAAATTAGGGTTTCACATTAAATGGCGTAAATGGTAAATTGTTTTTACTCATCTAGCCCTTTATTGCCTTCTTAGAGGGCCCAAAGCGCTTTACAGCTCCAGTCCCAAAAAAATAATAAAGTCTGCATGTAATTAAGAAATTGCTAAACTTTTTTGATATTCCAATGTACTGAGATCCAGCTAAAGAGAACTTTTCTTTGGATCCTGCTTGCTCAGTCATACTGATTGATTGTATCTGTATCTGTTTTGACAGTTATCAACAAAGCTCTCATGTGCTGACTTCCCATATTTGTGATGCATATGTAAAGGCAGAGGGCTGATTATATAAGACATTTACATTTTGTGTAACTTGAGAGTGACTGGCTCAGCGAAGTGAGCAACTGAGCCTCAGCAGCCTTCAAGCACCCCCTCAGACTAATGCTGGCGAGCTGTGGGAAAGAAAACCTCACACTGAGATGCCTCTCAACTTCTGGGAGTTGTCAGCGGTGCATCTGGTTTAGGGGGGGAAAGTAGAGGAAGCGACTTGCAAGAATGTCCGTCAGGGTAAAGCTCCTGTGTGCTGACGGGAGGCTCACATGCAGATCTCATCCCTCAGCATCCAGATACACACTGCGTTCATCACTCCCTCTGTCACTCACTTGCTCACTCATCCCTCGATCCCCTCCTGAAGCGTGGCACCTCAACATCTGGAGCTCCATCCCCGTCCTCTTCTGGGTCACGTCCCAGCCAGACAGAGGAGATTCTGAGTGTGGGAGAGTCAGACCTCCTTCAAGGTGATTTGTCCAGCTGGCTTTTGATCTTCCTCCGGGGGGGGTTATGTGTGGACAGGAGGTATTAACATCGGTGTGCATTTTCAGTGAGGGCAGTGGGGTCTGCAGCTGCAGACATGGGATGAGAAGCTGTGTGATGTAAATGTAAATCCAGCAATAACACAACAATAAAGTTGATGCAACAAAACTTGTAACCCTTTGATCCTGGTTGGGGTGAATCAAGTAAAATAAAAAAAAGAAAATTAACACCAGCTGACAACATAGCTTATTAACTTCCCTCCCCTTTGTTTGGCTGAAATTCAATGTTTATATACATTTTTATTACATTTCATTCCATATTTTTAATATTTCTTTTTTCTAAGTATTAGCAAAGGTGAGTTTCTTTTAGTCCCATATCTTGAACACTTTGTTAATATTAATACATTTATGTTGTTCACCTTTAGCGTATCCCTTCAGGGAATCAGCGTTCACTGATTCACACAGGTGGTTTGGCAGAAGTACGCAACCCTTTATTTTTTCCGGGCTGGACCCAGACTTGGGACCCCCTTGTGGCTAATCGGTAGGGTTGATTTCCAATGGGCCGTTTGCAATGCTTCTCCGTTGCATTGCGTCGACACAAAAAACATAACGTTCATTAATCAGTCAGAATGTTTCCATTGCCTCTGTCATATCTGCGTCTGATATCCGTCTCTCCGCACTGCAACGCAAGCTTTATGAGGGAGTTCTATTTCCAGGGAGGGTGGACCGGAGACGCAACGGACACAATATAAACTGACTGATGGTCGTGAGAAGGACCAGTCTAAATTCAGGGCAAGGCAGTAGTATGAAGGATCCTATGGACCCCCACAGGATGAAGCTCATTTTGCCCTCTGGGAATCAAACCCTGGTGTCCTTTGGAACTGTATTTAGTTCCTTTTTTTTAGCACATTGATATTTTCTTCTTACATTTGCTCTGTAATTGGCTGGCCCCGCGTCAGAGTCATACATTTAATTTCACCCTGTGGTGAAATCACAATAAAGAAAAGTTGAATCATTTCAACGGTAGTTTGCTACTTTTATTTGGTAGTGGACATGTAATTTGAATGTGACGGACTGGAGCAATAGCCTGAATGTTCATTCAGTATTACTGTAATGGTCCTTTACTCTGACCTGATGCATATACCTTTACTTTCAACTCCCTAAATACTCTTCAGTTTTAGTTTTATTGTGTCTGATTTGGCTTCTATATAAAACTGTTTTCATATTTCGCCTCTACAGCATCATGATTGATTGCAACCAGCGGTGACATTTAGAGAAGACCAATCTTTTTTGGAAGAAACAAGGCGTAAAAAAGGCAACAAAACAGAGCAAAGGGAGTTTAAAAGTGGCTGAGAAAACAGGAAGAACCTGCCCAGTGACACAGTGGCAGAGGAGGCAGATTAACAGCAGCAACTGGATCCTCGGCAGAGACATTTTCTAAGTTTAATGCCTCAGAAAAGACTTTAATGTGACTTTTCCTTATTTTTTAACCACATTAGAAAGGAAAAAAATTATTCAGAGCTTAATACACATACCCTAGGTCAAATGTCAAATACATATATATATATATATATATATATATATATATATATATATATATATATATATATATATATATATGAGTAGAAAATACATATACATATATATATATATGTGTATATATATATATATATATATATATATATATATATATATATATATATATATATATACACATATATATATATATGTGTATATATATATATATATATATATATATATATATATGTATATATATGTATATGTATATATATATATATATATATATATATATATATATATATATATATATATATGTATATGTATTTTCTACTCAAAATCAATGTCTTTGTCACAGTTGAGCCAAGTTACAGATGTGGTTCCGGTGTTAAATGTCCTGTAGATAGTCTACAGTGGCTCCTTGGTTAGTATTTCTTCCTCTGCTGTCAGATTTATAGCCTACCTTCTGGTTTAAAAGAGTTGCTAAAGTTTTCTATGCTGTATGTGCAGACAGGGATTGTCAGGGTCCTTGTCCATCTGCAAGCTGTTATTAGTGAGATATTAGTAGTGTCAGTAGTAGTATTACTATACAGTACTAATTACAGTAAACAGTAGTAGATACAGTATAATACTATACAATACAACGCAATATCTCTATGCTGTAATGTGCAGATATTATCTCATGCAATCTGTTATTATTGCAGCTGCAGGAAGTTGAGGTCAAGTTCTCTGCAGGTCAGAACTTTCTGTTAAAATCATGGTCACAGTTGACTTTTAGAGATGAAGATCTCAGTTGCCATGGCAATTTTTTGAACTTGTAATTTAATCTATTTCATTACTATATCAATCTTTTTCTCAGGCATCTGTGTCCAAGCAATTCTCAATGTCTTCCGTGTTGTTGATAACCTTGAATATTTATCCCTACAACGTTGACATGTTTTTATTTTTTTCAAATGTTTTTTTTTACTATTGACTTCCAGTTTGCTTTTTAGTAGTGATTTACAATTCCCATAACATTATTCTCTGTGTTTGACAGTCCAAAATGTAGTAATAGCTTCTCTTTAATTGATGTAATTTGGCATCTTTGAATGTCAAATACATTCCAACAAATGCAGTTCAGTAGCTCCCAACAGGTTTTAATAGAAAATGTCCTTCCAGAGAAACTACAGAGCACGGCGAAGACTCTGCAAAGCTATTATTGGCGTTTGGAGAGTCTGAGTGAAGGAGAAGAGGGACACTCTCACCCTTACAGCTTATAGAAATGGTGGGGGCATCCATAGTATATTTAGAGAGGCTTTGTACATGTTTTTCTTCCCGGCAGGTTAATCCGGTCAACCTGCTGCCGTCGTTACACATTACAATATAAGCCTGTAAACAGCAATGAGTGTGTTACGCAACATTTTATTTGACATTTTCTGTTTTTGTCCATTCTTGTTGATTAACATGGAGTGTATGTGTGTTTCAGTCTAAATAAATGTAAATATATTTTCAATTTAACCCTTGTGCTATCTTAGATGACCCCACCCTTACATTGACGTGTTCTCCCTACCATGACAAAGGTGGATAAAGGTGGAAAGATTTCATGTAATCCATAGACACCATTGAAGATCACAAATCATTGAAGAAAAAAGGTTCAGAGCACTGTCTAGTGGGTCTAGATGACCCAACTCCCAACGTTAAAGTGCCTAGGATAGCACAAGGGTTACAATGTTGTTAATGAAAGTTAAAATGAGAGTAAAAGAAAACAGAAATGTAGAAAGGCCGTTTGGTGTTTTTTGGTGGTTCTTTAGTGTGACAATGGTAATGTATGATCATAGATGTGGATATAGTTTTCTCTGAAAGGCTTGTCAATAATTGATGTTGTGTGGTTGACAATTTTTAACACCAGTCCAAGGACTATGGAGGAAAAATCTTGTCTTGTTGTTAGATAGATGCAGTCATCTTGACCTGCTTTTATTTGGTAGCTTTCTTTTAAATTAGCTCTTTTGAAGCAGACACGTCTTGGATCCCTTGTTTGGCTTGGCACCTGGCTACTGACAAGGAGGCGCCCAGGCATTCTTAATTGGAAGCAGAATTTTTTGTTGGTCTCCAGCACAAACTGAAGTTCTAGTGTGCAAGATGAGCTTAACACGTGGCAAAAAAAACAGTAATCGTTTCATTCCTTTCAAAATTGATATTAGCAAAAGTGTTTAGATTTGGAAAACTGTTTGACACCAGAGCTTTCGACTACCTTAAGCCATCAACCCCTAACCCGATCAACACAAATCCCTTTATTCAGTCATGGAGAAAAGCGGCTTTCCAAACACAAACACATTTTATATTAGTAATGTGTGGCATATCGGCGCAAAGGCATTTTTCTCTACAGATCAGTTGATCACATGTGTCAAAGAGCATTGTAGGTTTTTACAGCGACATCGCCGGTGTTAAAGGTTTACGGGAAGAAAACGCAACTTTTAGGGTCACCAGTTCAACCAAAATGGGGGGGGGGGGTGTTAAACTGGACTTCCGGTTCCGGCTAATCATGCCTGGGCGCCATCTTGTATGCAGCCAGGTCCTCTTGCTTTTTAAAGTTGATGGCCTATATAGAAGAAACAACATGTAATCTGTAAAGTTTGACAGTTTGAAAAGCATTTGCACAACAATAAGTGTAAGATACAAACTGTTTGGTCCATCTGAAGTACAGGAATGAAGAAATGCAAAAATTCACAACCAGCCCTCCACAGGGATGCTTTGGAGGTTTAGTATAGAGACAGACGAGATGATGGTGTACCTTATGGTCCTCATGGACTGTTTGTTGTGATTTTTAATGAAACACAATCGCCCTGCACAAAGTCAAACCCATATATGTATATTATGTATTCAAGTCACACTGGTTTATTTTCTGAAAGCAAAACACTGTTAAAAATTGATGCTGATTGAGGCGGACTTACCTATGTTCAACTCACTCATCCTGAAGGTTTGCCTTTTATCACAGTTACATAAGAATGTTGTCACATGACATCAATTACTCATAGTTTGTTTTTGAACAAGCCTCAGTTAATTTAGAGTTGTGTCCTACTTCACATTGGATTCATCATTTCATATGAACATAAACTCCTCCTTGTTTTTCCACAAATTGTTATATTTTGGGTCAATGCAGGGCCCTGGGATTATAAAGCATTCACGACCAGATGATTGTCAAGGTGTGAGGGGATTTCACCAATTAGTAACAACTAATAAAAAAAAATCAAAATATGAGTCAAATTATAAATGTGTGCATCAGCTTTGATCAAGAATTTTGAAACCAGACCCACTTCAATGCAAATCATGTTTTTTTAACATGTTCTTGTGGGATTTTTCCCACGTATTAGAGTATAGAAAAAGAAAATTAGGAATAAAATGAATTTTCAATGTATTCAACTAAATGTGAATCAGGAGCAGACAAAAGTGCCGCTCTGCTCTTTTCCAATGCATCCACTTGCAGACAACTTGATCCATTTTCTTCGCCTGGCATCTGGCTCAAAACTGTATGGCTGGATGGCTCCAATATTGCTCATCATTTTGTTTCACCGCTAATGTTAAATTGGGGATGTGAGCTAGAGGGAGAGAGTGCAAATTTAGGGATTATGGGAAGTGGGGGAAGACTTACTCCGCACCATCCTGCCCATATCTCAGAGATGAATAAAGTAGAGCCGCTCTGAAAAAAAAAAAAATTTGTAGATAAATTTATTTTGGCTAAAAACGGCTTAGTCATAATAAAAGACCACTGGGAACGCTTTTACAAAAAAACAAAAATGATTGGAGTGGGACTTATGGGTTTGTCATAGATTTTTTCATTCATTGATGACAGATAAGATCACATTATTTACTCTGTCTTCCTTCAGCTACTTCTCATATTGTATCACCTTACCTTCTGATGCCTCACAGTCACCCAGGTTGAAATAGCAATTTCTTTCTTTTTTGTACTTTTGCCTTTCTCTGCAAAAAGAGCCAGGAGGTGTTGATGAGCTGTGTCTCCCATTTTGCGCATTTGTCATTGATGGGAAAAGGCATTGAGGAGAAAGGGGGGGGGGGGGGGGGGGGGGGGGGGGCTAAGGGATACATACTGGAGTTGGTGGCGGGGTTACGAGCTGCTGGGGTGTAAAAAGTCCACTACCATTTGTCACCGTCGATTCAGGGCCTGGCTGTCAGCAGTGCTCGCCTATATGTGGCAGCAAAGGCCTCTGGGAGTGTCTCAATGCACAGATCGGCCAGGCAGGAACGTGAGTGCCTGTTGCTCGCTTTGCATGAGGATGCTGACGTGAGGTGAGCTTGGGGAGAGCAGACAAAAGAGGTTTATCAGTCTGACTCTTTTCACCTTGTAGCAAACAGGCTAATTTAGGAGCTAAAAAACAACACCAACCATACCTTTTCTTTGGGTTTGTTATATGTAAAGAAAAAACTTTTGATGTTTTATTCCTAAAAACAACAGAACTAATCTGATTAGATCATCCTGTGGTCCATAAACAACTTTTAAAAAATATACAATTGAATCGGTTAGTTCAAAAGGGGCCCAAGTCCAAGAGGTTTGTTTTTCCAGGAAATGATTTTAATTGCATAGCTTAAAGGGAGGCTAAACCAAATGATTAATACTTTACCCAGATTTAGCACCAGTTTATAGCTTACAAATGCTATAATATGAAGCACCTCACTTTTATCATTTCAGAAGACGAGCAAACTAAAGTCTCTGGACTTGGGCCCTTTTTGAATTAAACAGGGGCGCTGCCATATTGGATAACTAGTGCTGCCATCTATGGGATAAAGCAAAACCCATGCAAGAGGGGCCCAAGTCCAGGAATTTTGCACTTAATACATTTTAAATGTCAAGCATAGTCAATATATTAAAACAGACTTGGGATTTTTTTGCACATAATCAGATAGCTTTTCCCTTGAAGACCATATACATTCAATATCGATATTTTGAAAATTGTGGACTTGGGCCCCTTTTGAACTAACCGATTCAATTTATAACAGTTCAGGGTTAAGGAGTTGAAATTATTCTTGTATTGAGGTACACCAATAGTTCTTTCAACTTTAATGTTGATTGCAAAATCCATCTTCTGAATAACGTGCTGCAAAATCTTAAATCTTACCAAGCATGTAGTTCTAATTTTGATTTGTTTTTCCCATTGCATTAAAATTTTGCACACCTCAGATGTACTTTCTAAATATTAGTCATTCTATTTCAAAAATTTTTTTGATGGGAAGCCATTTACTCTGGAGCAGTGATGTTTTGGGGCTGTTGCTGGGCAACACAGACTTTCAACTCCCTTCAGAGATTTTTTATGGTGTTGAGATCTGGAGACTACTTACGAAGCCACTCCTACGTTACCCGGGCAGTGTGTTTGGGGTCGTTGTCATGCTGAAAGACCCAGCCATGTTTAATCTGCAACACCCTTGTTGATGGAAGGAGGTTTTCACTAAAAATTTCACCATTCATTGCCCCATTATTCTTTCTTTTACGCGGATCAGTCGTCCTTGCTGAAAAACAGCCCCAAAGCATGATGTTTCCACCCCCATGTTTTACACCAGGTATGGTGACCTTTGGATGCAACTCAGCATTCTTTCTTCTCCAAACCCGACGAGTAGAGTTACCATAAAGTTCTATTTTGGTTTCATCTGACCATAGGACATTCTTCCAATCCTATTTTGGGTCATTCAAATGCTCTCTAGCAAACTAGAGATTGGCCTGCACATGTACTGGCTTTAGCAGGGGGACAGGTCTGGCACTGCAGGATTTTGTCTCTCAGAGTTGTCAATGATGAAAATTACAGGCCTCTCTCAGCTTTTTAAGTGGGGGAACTAGCACAATTGGTGGCTGACTATAGTCCTTTTCCCCCCACCATCTACGAATCTTTTATACTTATGTACTCGGATACACAGATTTATTATCAAAAACGTGAACACGTATTTTCAAGTGAAACAATGATTTTGAATTAAATTGATAAATTTAGATGAATTCCAACATAAGCTGTTTCTCTGTCATTTTTACGTCAATAGTCTGCTGATTTGTGCATCTCTGTTTAAACAAAAAGTGTTTTGTTTTTTGGGTATATCCTTTAGACCAGGGGTCGGGAACCTATGGCTCGCGAGCCATATATGGCTCTTTTGATGGTCACATGTGGCTCGCAGACAAATCTTTAATTATAGTTTTTTTTTTTTCATTAGACCAGTCCTTCTCGGGCGCGATGCGATGCCAGAGGCGCGCAGTAGTAGCAGTGCTTAGAGAGAGAAATCTGCGCCATCACTATCAGTTACTATTATCTATTATTTCACAGAGTTTGTACCAGCTGGAAACCTGTGAATTGACGTGCCTAAAACTGCGCGCTCCCGTCTCTGAGAAAGAGCGCGCAGATGCGGGGACGGGATGTGTGAGGGAGAAAGCAGAGGGTGGGGGTGAGGGGTTGTGGGGACCGGCAGCAGGTGAATCGCGCAGGGATTGTAAAAACGTAAAACCCGCTGCCCGTCACTCACTGCAGCGTGTGAGTGTGTGTTTGGCTCCCCGTCTGCATGTGATCAGTCTGTCTCACATCTACAGAACATTCAGACCTACTATGACGTTTGAAGTCTCAACGCCTGAACGAAGCAGAAACTCACCACGTATCAACCAGACTAGACCATCAGCAAAACTACCACGAGAAATACTCATCATTTATTAGCAACAGCATAACAATGTTATTAAAAAGAATCCACAGACTTATTGTACTTTAAAAATGTTGAAATTAAATCAAATGCACACATTCATTTGTATATTTAGTTTTAAACAAATTGTCGCGGACTGAGTTGGATGGCTGTTGGGCCGCGTTAAAAGTTCTGGAGTTCATTGAACGCGTCAAGCAGAGATCTGATTGGCCCTCAGTTCTGTCACTCAGCCTGTTGTTAGGTAGTTTGGACCAATGGGGTTCAGCTATGGGCCGAATAAGGGAAATGGGAGGGCTGGAGAGGGGAGCAGGGGAATATAAAGTTGGGAGAAGCGCTCTCGTGTCGGCGGGAGAGATTAAGGAGTTGCTGAATTAATTGACGGCGTTTGTTGCGGTCTGCAGTAATCGGAATAAAGAACTTTAAAAGAGGTTAAGTCTCCGTGCCTCAGTGTGGGGAAGGGACACTACATTATTGTATGGCTCTTTCGAAATTACATTTCAAAATATGTGGCATTTATGGCTCTCTTGGCCAAAAAGGTTCCCGACCCCTGCTTTAGACCATTTTTGACCTGAAGGCCTTGTTGAAATCTTGTAGATTAGCATGAGTCAAGAAATTGCAGCAAAAGCTCTGGAGGAAGGTAAAATTCCAATTATAGCATACATATATCTACATAATGTGAATAAAAGCAGAGTCGCCCACACAGCTTGATTATTGTAAATATGACCCTGTTTAGGATAATTTAATCAGAAAGGTGGCCTTGTCTTAGTGAAAGTAATGTTTTCATCAGGTTTCTAACTGTTCGCATACCAATAAAAGAGCTGTGGTTGACATCGTCTTTAAAAAGAAACACCAATGGGGCTACAGAAAACTAGCTCATTGATGCCTTTGGCTGGATCTGTCAGTCACATGACCCTTGCTTTGCCTGTCACGTCGGCCTGTCGAGACACTTTTGTGTCAACACGCTGAAGTGCATGATGTGGCGCTCACGCAGCAGTGAAAATTTGAGGGCAAAACAAGGAACACAGTATGTGTGTTTGAAGAGGATTCGGCTAAACCTAATGTGAAACAGCAGGGAGGAACGGAGACGGGCAGCAGTATCTCCTGTCCACAAACACACAAACACACACTCACTCTGGTCCTCCCCGGGGCCAGTACTTCCTCTCTACACGATTCATCTCTCTTGACACACAGGTCATCAGCTCAACATGGTAATGAATGAATGAATTCCCCAGCATGAAGTAAACGGCAATCACAAGATGGGCTCAGGATGTCTTAGTCAAGCTGTCTCTTGCATTAAGGTTATATAACTGAGGGAAGAAAAAAAAGACTTGGGTGCGTGTGTGTGTGTTGATGAAGGCTCAATTCTCACAATTTTACGATTGTACCCTGCGTTTGCTCCTTTGAAGATTGTCAAAGTGGCAGATGGCTTCAAGAGGGCTGTCTCCAAAGGTCATTAAATACTGTTCTTTCTTCGTGATCTACAAAAACGTCAGTATTTTTCACACGTTAAGTCTGTATCACAGCAGCCTAAAAAATGCAAAATAAAGAAGAAAAAAATCACATATTAGTCCCACTGGAGTACAAGTCCCACTTTTGGGTGACATTTATTGTATTTATCAAAAATTGGATACAAGAGCGGACATCTTGAAAGGCAAATCACAATAATGGAATAGATAACAATAATACACTGAATGTCTGCACACTTCACTACCGTTACACACTGATGCTTATTTCGCTTCATGAAACATGGGGGGGAATCTAATATGTTGGCGCAACATTTGAACAATTATTCAGATAACCTCAGCATAAAGAACATGCTAACAAGTCAAATAAACTATTCATGTCATTTCAAATCATTATTTCTGTTGAATTCTTTAGCCTTTGTGTTGCTTTAGAACAACTATGCCGAGCCCGATGTAAAGCTCCGCTATCACCATCCTCTGCAACTCTCATTGAAGCGACCACTTTTTTATATGCACAATTGGGGCTTCTGTGTTCAAAACTCATGTGTTCAGACATAGCTACACAAGTTTCTATGACTAAGGCTCTACATATCTTTAAAAACAGGCATCCACTCACGTTGAAAGTTAAACCAGGTTGAACTCTGACCAATCAGGTGCTCGAATTTGGTAGTGACGCATGGAGCAAAATTTGAGAGACTTGCTCCACTTCAACATCTCGCACCAATCCTCTTCCAACTGTAGGTGGTGAACATGCGTTAGTAAAGAGCAGAAAAAAAAAAAAAAGAAGAAGACCCTCCCTGCTTGTCCTGTGTGAACGCCATGGGCGCAATGTGGACGTGGTGTTCAAGAATGTGCTAAACGCGAGTTCTTGAACGCCCGTCAAATGTGCGGCACGTTAATAACTTCAGACTGAGCAGTGCTTCTTCTAATGTGTTGTTCTCAGTAGCACGTACCAATACACACACCCATAGTGCGTGGTTGTCAGTGGGAACATTATAAACCCATGAGCCTATTTTAATTTTTAAAGTCACGCATAAGTCGTACCTCCGGCCAAAAATCGTAATATACTCTTAAGAAATATGGTCACATCTGTTCTAAGAGAATAGAAAAGTCTGTCAGATTGAATTAACTGTACCTATATTAAGTTTAAATACAAATGCGCTCAGATTTAGTATTAAAGGCGTTTTTAAGGTAAGCGTTTTGCAAATAGATTGGCTCTTTCGATGACTGTCTAAAAAAATAAGAAACGGCTACCACAAAAAGTTTGTGCGGTTGTGTGAATAGTTAACAAATGCAATTTAGCATCAGTGTCATGCTTTATTTCTTGCTCTTTATCTCGAAAACGAACCTTCATGCGAATGAGTTTGCATGCAGAAGGGGTCTTATTCAAATGCAAGAGTTGCGCGTTTTCTCCCCCCGTTGCTGTACTAGCTGGGGGGTGTTTGAGGCTGCCAACGTCAAGGAAAAACAAGTGTTAGTGAGAGTAATGATGAGGGGGGAAAATACAAGAAGGGTCTGTGTGCATGTGTGGCGAAAGCGAAGGAGAAAACGCCAGTGATTTGGGTCAAGACAGAGTTGTCTTTGAAATCTCAGAGCAAACATTATCACCCTGTCCCCATCATTGCAGTCTGAAACTGTTGCTGGACTTAGAACTTCCAAAACAACAGCTTTGTTAGTTTTGGGATTTGGACACCCAGTTAGGGTTTAAAACATCCACAGGTAGAATTTGCAAAGATGCACTGTGTTTGATGCTTTTTATATGGTATGTATGACACATCAATCATAACAATTAAAGGAATGGTGTCAGTAAAAGGAAAACCTCTACTTTGTACAGGAACCAAATGTGGGTTGACCTGAACGGGTCCTGTGGGTTTTTGGGTTTTCTGGGCCTGTGGGGGTCATAGACAGAAGCACCTGTATCTTAAGAAAGGCGCAAGTGTGTCTTGCAGTTCCCTTGAGGTCTGTGCAGCCACCTTAATAGACATTTTGAAAATGGAACATACCTTTGTTGTGTGTGTAGTAAGTGGATTGTGAAGTCATTAGGAGTAAGTTCCAGTCACAAATGATGTACAGGTGATGATGTTGTATGATACCCTTACGCTGCCCTCTAGTCGTTTGTAAGGTGTGCGTACATGGCCCTATACTGACCCAGTGCAAATGCCGCATGCATGGAGTGTGCAGGTCATGCAAAAGTGCCCATAGGATGGTCACACAAACTACACTCTGATTGCCTAATTTCCTCATTTCCAACCCTCAGGCTGTGAAATAAGTGCATATTTATCACTTGAACATCACTAATGGCTCTTTATGCAGTGTGCAGGATTTGACACGCCTGCATCATACCTATCTTATCCTTACGTGCTGTTTCAGTGTTTGCTATGACCTGTCACTTGCAGCATGCCCGTGGAAAAATGTGTATGAACACTTTCACTTTGCATCGTGCGGTCTACAAACTTCATGCCACCTGCGTGCCCGATACAGATTTGCCAATTTTTTGTACAAAGATAGGCTGTATCCACCCATGAGGGCAGTTGTTACTAAAGCTAACAGAACCATGTGTGAGAGTTGAAAACTCAATGTACACACAACAAAATATTTCTGTCTATTACTTTTTTAGTACTATATGCTCAGCTAGGTACAAAGATAAATAAAAGCTTTAATATATCTATTCAATTGGACAAAATCATCAAAAGTTAAATTTCAATTGATGTCAAATTGATAAAATAATAAAGATTTGTTTAATGTTGTTGACAAAACCGCAGCAGTTAAATCCTAAAGTCTGGAAAAACAAAAACAGAAAGTACCCTAAAACAAATTTTATGCAACCATACACCAGTTTACAGGAGCTCCAATAAAACTAAGTTTGGCTTTTATAAAGAAACCTCCCCTTGCAGATGCGATTTAACAACTTTCTGTTTGTTGCTGGGGAAAAGGAGTCAGTATTTCAGTTTGAATAAACAATAAAACTCTTGAACGTTCCTGTTTCAGAACATCTCAGCAAACAACAGAATGTAAATAATGTTGGCCAGGATTTTGGTCGTACCAAATAACATTTATATGCAGATGATATGGTTCTTTACAGTACTAACAAGTCTCTTGAGGGCAGTGTATCTGTATTTCATAATGCTTTTAACGTTATTCAGACAGATTACTATATCTAGATCTTTCTCTAAATGCAAAAAAAGAACTAATTAATGCTCTATTCAAAAACAAAGAGAAGTACGCAGGTTTGTCACACAGTTGTAACTGTTCAAGGGACAAAAATTGAAACAGTCAAATCTTTTACAAACCATGAAATTTTAATTGATTAAAATATTAACTTCAAGGAACATATTGAGAAATGGGTAAAAAAAAATGAAGATTGAAAATTGGTTTTTATTTCTTCTCCACCTCTGCCGGTTCCAAGCCCGGTTAGAGAAGGTTGCGTCAGGAAGGGCATCCGGCGTAAAACATTGCCAAATTTACCATGCGACTTGTTCGCTGTGGCGACCCCTGATGGGAGAAGCCGAAAGTGGAATTTCAGAAACAGGTTATGCTTCTATTTTAATGCAAAGAACAAACTGGCCACTATCTTTTCTCCTCGATTTTAGATTATGGAGATCTTATCTACATCAATGCCCCAAATCAAATTTTGAAACTTTTTACAGATGTGTGGGCTGGTCAGCACTAAAGTATGGTACACGTTTACTACTCATTACTCATTACTCATTGGTACACGTTTTATTTCTTTCATATCTCTGTCATTGTATTAATCCAAAAGAAACAGGACAGTTTTCTTTAAGATCTCAAGAATCTTTACTACTGACAGTACCAAACGTTCAAACAGAGGCTGGAAAAGTGTCTTTTCGCGATTCTGCATTAACAATGTGGAACAATCTCAAAAGGACTTGAAATTATAGTAACTACAGGCCAGTTTAAAACTATGCTCAAAAAATTGGAAATATTAAGTATGGTTTTCTAATGTCTTAAATAGTTTTATGAATTTTGCTGTTGATTGTCCTTTGATGTGTATGTATATGAATGACTTCCCTGGAGACATAAAGATAAATAAAATTATAAATAAATAATGTGACCAAATTGCCACATAAAGGTTCTACTCGATTCTATTCACCAAATGGATTTTCACAGAACAATAATAGAAAATAATGCAAATTGTGTAAACACCATGTGCTTAACACGGGTTCAAGAATGCACGTTTAGCGCACCCTTGAACCCATGCCCAGTGAGAACGTAGAATTATATTGCAGTATTGTGTCTACTTAAAGTAGCCTGAGAGAGTGGATAAAAAGGTTGCAGACACAAAAATAAGAAATGGGAAACTTATATTTTATAAAAACTTCCAAGACTCTAATTTTTGAACCCGACTAAACCTTGCCTAATTTGATTTGCCCTAAAAAAAGCTCAGCTTCAAAGATGCTCTTTCTCAAACCGTCATTTCTCAGATTGAGGAACTGTGTGATTGCAAATCCTTCTACTGTGTTGAGAGAGGCAATTACTGCTTGTGAGTGCACATTGCACCAAATAATATCAGACAACAGCCTCACATGGAGAAGCCGTGTATGTGCAGCTCCCAAGGGAAGTTAGCAACCGCCTGTTTGTCATACATTTGACATCCATGGACATCTCATTATGATAATTTAGAGGTCTTTAAAGAGAAGTTAGCTGTTTGAATCCTCAGGCTGAGACAGAGTGAGCAGCAATTAAATGTAAAGTTTTCTTCTTATCATAGAGCGTTCTTGATGCAGGCCTATAGGGGTAAAGCTAAATAAATGTTTTTACAGATGTGGAGCCCACCATCTCTCTTGTTTAAGTTCATTTTAAATCTAAAAGATTTGTTGATCTGGAAGTTAAACAAATAATAAAAAAGAAAACTGTCTCATTTTGTTGAAACAAAATGGATGGAATGTGAACATATAGGTAATATCTTTGGTACTTTAATATTCTTTAATTAAAAAAAACAAAACAAAAATAAAAATTCATAAGATGATTATTTATATATCTTGGTGGGGGGAGGGGTTGGTCTGTTTTTAGACAGAACAGTGAGTCAGACATTTTGTTCTGTCCATTCAACATGGCAGTTGCTGCCAGTCATTGCATTAGGGCTACAATTGTCATGTTACATTTCAGGCTTTTTGTCTCACGGATCTGCTGTGCAACCAACCAAAGATGAACAGAATCGCTAATATTAGCGTTTGGCCCAAATCTGAACGTAATTTAAAGTTCCTCGTTTCTGTTGGGATTATGCCCCCAAAAAAACCCCATGATACGTCTAAGGCCATATGTACTTCAAAAGATTTGGAATAGGTAAAACAAAAATAAAAAAACACTTTTCCTGTTTTCTATTCAAATTTGGGCAGTTTTTACCCTAAACTTAATCCCCTTGATGCCCATTGATGCAAACATGCATCAAACCACTTCTGCACTCCCTTAATTTAGCATCGACATGAATACAAAAACACAAGTGATTCCTTTTCATAGCTGGTAAAAAAGTCAGACATCAAGGGATTAAATTGGTGTAACTTCTTCAATGAATAAAGAAAAATGGACAAACCTTTTGAGAACCAAAAATACTTTTTCTCACCGCTCAGTCTTTGATAACACATGAAACATGTGGGTTAATACTAATGTCTTTGGTTTGCCAAAATACTCAACCATTTTTTAATGAAACCACACATAATGTTAAAGAGCCACTCTGATGAAAATGATGTTTTCAACATTTTACTGATGGTTGAGGACATAAATATAGAAAATTAAGATTTATTTATTCAAATCGTTGTGAATCAGCCGGAAATTTCTCAGCCGACAAAATGCTGTAGGGGAAAAAAATTTGGAGAGAGTGTCAACAGATGGAAGATGGAAGTAAGGGTGGGCTTGCTTCGTGCCAGTGGTCCTGCCCGGAGGCAAATTTCTAATAAACTCCTACCGCTTTGGAGAAACTATGTCCTAGAAAACAACACAGGTTTTTGATTTTGACTAAAAATGGTAAATCACAGTTAAGAGCCCAGGAACGCTTTGAAAATGGATTAAAACATAATCGGACTGGAACTTTAACAAAGGAAAAACATACAACTTTCATGGATTTTTATGCCAAGAGGCTAAAACTTACTTTACATTTGTCACATCAGATCTAAAAAACAAAGTCTGTATCTTCTTTCCTCTGTACACTTGTAAGTTAAAAAAGACATTCATGGCTGTTTCTCTTTTAAAGCTATATGGGACGCTTTTTGTAACTCTTGAAAATTCTTCTTTTCCGTTCAGATTATTTTTTGAGAATATTTCATGTTCCTTTTCTTACTTGTACCAAAGTATTGCCATTTTCTATGTGGGCTCTAACTGAAGCCATACATGGTTTCCATCCTGATAAAAGGTTATTGTATGCTAATACAATAATGTCAGAGCTGTAACTAAGGATTTCACACATCAATTTTCCCTTTTCTGAGCTTCACAAAAACAAATCTTACTTTTTGCTTGTTATATGAAAGAAACATTCAAAACATAGTGATCGTCCAAGATTACTATTATTATCTCAATACTGGAAACGTGAACATTTTAACCTTACGATCATAGCACCTTCTTAATTTAATAAAACGAAAAGATCTTAACAGCAGCTAATTGAAGATAATGATTGAAATGCACTTTTAAAACTCTCAAGTCGCAAGACTTTATGACCATTTTCTGGCTCTACCTACAAAACACGCAGCCATTGAACGTGTGTTAAAAACAGGTGGAGGTTTGACCACTCAGGGGCTCAGATTTGATAGTGACATGGATGGCGTCCCCTTTGAATATTGATCATGAAGGAAAAATTAATAATTGCAGTTTGAAACAGTAGAAAAAGAAGAAGAGGAAGTCCTTCCCTACTTTTCCAGTGCGAACACCTTGGGCTAAACACGTGTTCAGGAATGTGTGCTTTGCGCGTTCGTGCATCACATGCCCAGTGTGCCCGCAGCTTCAGAGATTTTTATTTTACAAAACAAACACACAGAAAAATTATTTGTGTGAAAAGATGTCAAGTGGGCTGAAGCTTCACAAGCTTTCCTCCATCTCTTTGTCTCTTCTGGTCTTTTCCCTTCTGTTTGCGGCTCAGCACCTTCCCCGTTAGTCCACGGCCATGTGCCATCATCTTATTTGCCTTGACAAGAAGGGTCTTACCAGACACTTATTTGGAAAAATGTTGGAGCTGCATCAGTGACTCAGTTGAAACGCGTCTGAGAATATGCTGTGTTTCTTGCCCACAATAACTCTGACGTGACGTGGCTGCAGCTCAGATCAGAGCGAAAGCTGCTTTTTCTGCATTCAGACGCGCTCATTAATGTCAATGTGACTTGACAGTGATCACAATTTGCACTGCTGTTTGCTGTGTTCTTTTCCCTCCGTTATGCCGCTCTGTCAAACAAAGATTTTACATTTAAAGTAGTTTTGACAACTGAACTTTTCCAAACAGTAACACATTGCCCATTACGTATGCCCATATGTAATGGGCAACATCTTTTGGACAACTGGTGATAATTTCAAGGTGGATTTAAAAAAAAAAAAAAAAAGATCTAAGCTGTAATCTTTTTTGTTGTAAAATGCAGGAGATACAACCGGACCAGTGTACTCCCACAGCAGCTCTATGAGTCTGAGTGCCAAGCAGTGATGTAACCAGAAGCTGACCTCTAAGTTTCAGTGGCAGAGAGGACAGCCTACTCATAAAGTCAGTGAGCTGCATGGGAGTTGACAGCCTTGTGTGAACATGTAAAAGTTCAGTTAGCTAACAGAAAAGACTTGGTATATGCAGGCACCAGCTCCAACAGCGGAGGGAGGGCTCATCTCTCTGTGACACTCTCTCGTTGCTTTTGCTTGACTTTTAATACACTTTTTAAGCATGCTAAGAAGAGGACTACTTTTCAACCATGTGAACAATTCAGATGAGCATCTTATTTCAAGTCCATCTGTCTTTTATTAAAAACCAATAATACATAAAGAGGTAAATGACTGCAATTTTTGAGTTTTGATCACTTATCCCTACCATGAACTATTTTCGTGATAGTACTGATCCTCAGTTTGAAATATTCATTTTTATTCTTCTTTTATTACTTTGATTTTCTTTCTAACTGTAGTTTAGATGCACTGGTGTCACCACCAAAATAAAAAAATAAATAAAAAAGACATCATAGCGGGCGAAACCGTCAAACAAATGAATGGGACCAAAATCTCCTACAGGGCTTTGGAAAAATGTCAGAATCCACTAACGAAATTAAAACACACGTGTCGGGAATACCCAAAGGAAGTTTTGAAATTATTATGGGATGGCTACTCAACCTACAGCTTGGCGGCCATTTTATTGGAAAGTATTTGGTGATTTTCATGTTTTCCCACAGTATGGGAAAAGGAAAACTTTTGTTCAAGCAATTTTCAAAACATTTCACACACATGTTTAGTTGGGTCAATTTATTTGACCTTTGACTTCGGGAAGAATGTGCCATCTTGAATTTTCAAAAAAAAAAAACACCTTTAGTACCAGCTACAAATGAAAACTTTTTCTAGGGATTTTTATTTATCACCTCTTAACTTCTCGGGCATCATTGGGAAGTTCTCGTGGAAGAAATGTTGGAACTAGAAGTTGTAAAGTTTGAATGGAGTGCATGTGGCGAGCTCGAAAAAGTGGCGTTCTCCTGTTAGCACATTTTTTAACAGAATACTGTGAAAATTTAATGCATGGATCCTTGGCTAGAGCTGACCAAAAGGATACAACATAGGATGTGAACATAGGATGCTGTAGGCGAGTGGCGAGGGCCGGCCATACAACGCCGCTCACAGCTTTCATTTTTTTTTTGTTTTTTAATCCACTATGATGACAAAGCATGCAAATGTAAGAGTTGTTAATGAGAGCAGCTGAATGAGTTTTTCAATCTGCCCGCAGTGAAAGCCTGAATCCCATACAAGTAGCAGAGAAACACAGATGTAGGTAAGATATGGAGGACAAATGCTATGCCTCAGTCACAACTGCCCTTACAAGCGGATGGGGCGGAAAATAGGTAAACCTTTATGGGGCACGCAGGTGGTGGGTACATAATCTCAAGGTTGTAGACCGCTCTGTAAACTCAGCAGTTGGTTTTTGCTGATTTCAGGCTGACGGGTAGATGAGTCAGCATCATTTCATTAGTTTACATTTTGGTACATGGCTTCATTCTCAGCAAGAACATCAGACAAAATTTATAAATCTCCCAAACTTTGCAATTAGTCACTTTGTGCCTGGTCCAAAAATAAATTATTTTTGTCAATAGAACTGACCAGGATCGGGCACTTTCTCAGAGGGTCATTTTCATGTATTAAAACCAAACATATTTGACATTTAAAACTTTTGTTATAATAAAAGCAGAACATCTGAATTAGTTATGCATGATCAAGGTACTATTTGTTGCAAAAACATGATCAAAAACCAAAACCAAAGCTGCTAAAATAATAATAAAAAAAAAAATAAAAAAAAACACATCACACATACACATCACATTTTCTTCAAATATATATTGCCCTTTGGAGCTGTTGTTGCTGAGGTGGAATATCACTGTTCCAAAGTTGAAGTTTAAAAAAAAAAATGTCCCTTAGATAAAGCATTAAACCTTTTATTTCTGTCTAATTTTTTTTCTTTGCACACTTTCACTGAACAGCTTCCAAAGACTTGTTACACTCATTTCCCACTTGTTAGTCATAAGCGAGAAATCTGTTCTAGCCTGCTAATGTATGCAGGATGAGGCTTAAAAATTAATTAAGGTCATTGAGTTTGTATGGAGTACCTGTAGTGTACGAGGTGCGCCGTCACAGGCATCACACAGCCATGCTTTTGTACGGTTGCCACAGAATGACCTTAAGACAGTGAAGGTTTTACCTCAGCAGGTTCACAACAAGCTGTTAGATGTGCTTTGCAATTTTATTGTGAGCCTGTAGTCTTCTTTACTGAGTTGTTTTCTTCAATAACTTTTGTTACAAAGTTTAGATGTTTGCTTTGCATTGACATTGTGTGCATTTGCAAAACGTGACGCTTCTGACCTTAAGGGAGGAGCTATTGTCAAGATGTGTTTTTAGTCTTATTACTACACAGAAGCCTGGTCCAACTGACTGTATATTTAAAATAAATGGACGACACGGATAATGTTGAGAGATTAGCTTTATTTATTGTGAAGAGCTCTGCAAAAGCATCAGAGAACACGTCTTTGTGGCTGAATTTGAATCGCTTCCCTATCCCCACAGCTACATTTATCCTTTCAAGCAGAGAGATACGGTAAAAAATGTTTTTGTTGAAATTCGGACGTTACTACCACTTGATGATGTCATGAATAGTCACCGGTCATCTATGTCGGTCCATAGCTGCCAGCGCTCAGAAAATCCGTAACATCAGTTTTACAACTTTAAAAAGTCGTGCAAAAACAAAAACTAAATACATTTAAATATAAACTTCTGTGCTTCAGAGCACATCCACGTGAAGAAATTTCTCCATGCAAATAAGAAAAATGCCCCTGAATCGTAAATCACGTTAAGTGGGAACGCCACTTTAAATGGCCAGTGACCAGTTACATTTTGTGTGTGTGTGTTTTGTTATGTCCTGGTGCTTCAGTTTCTAAATATATTTGCCTTAAACAACAGTTGTTTTTGTCTTATCACGGAGTATTAAGGCCACCATAAAACTAAATAATTTTACAGGAATAAAGTTGTAAAATTATCAGAAAAAAAGTCAAAGTTTAATGAGAATAAACTCGAAACATTATGACTAAGCGTCAGTATCTTTTCCGACACTAAAGTTATAAGTTGAGAAGTTACAAAATAAAGTAATACATTTATAAGACAAAATGAGTTTACTAAGAAAAATATTAAAAAAAAGAACCAATATTGTATTTTAGTATGATAGACAGAGCTCATTGTGAGCAGTTACTTTCCCATTTGGTTTGACAAATTATGACTTTATTCTCATGAATGTATTTATTTTTTTTACTTTTATGGTGATCCTAATACTCTGTCATAGTATCTTGTACTAGTTCACCACCCTTTGTGTGATGTACATTATGTTCTTTATGACAATTTGTTGCTAAACAGCTTTCTGCTGATGTCTGCTGCCTGTCACTGCAGCACCCCAACCTAACAATCAATTATTGTATTTTACGAGGGTTCCGAAAAACAACGCCATATGCAACATTACCACTGCTTCATCTTGTTTGGCTTATATTGGCCTGCAGCGATCAGGTTAATCTGGATGGGTCTGAAACAATGACTGATGATATAACAATCTGGACACCAGCCACTTGTTTGTTCCCAAAAAATCAATTGGTACTTGGCTTCAACTAAACGGCTATGCGAGGAATCCAATGTGGTGCGAAAGGGCACTGAGGATAACGGGCCAATGAGGAAGCTTCGAATTGGTATTATGAAAGCTGACAAAAAAGCCTTCAGAAGCGTGAAAATGCGTCACACGTGTCACATGAGTGGTTCTCAGAATTCAGAGTCAGAAAAATGTCAGATTCACCAAATCATCTAAAACTACATCATTATTCTGGATGTACTCTTCAAACTATTACCAAACTAAATTACACATTTTTTTCCTACATTTTGGCAGTCCAACAAATGCTGTATCGCTATACAGTTTTCAAACACTACGATCACAGTGCCTGACTGAATCCTGGAGATTTGTTTTTTGTTGATTTTCTGTTCGTGTTTGAATTCCAATACAGAGTGAGTGTAAAAGCCAGTGCTGAGTGTGACCCTGATATGTTATGTAAGAGCAAAGTCATGACGATTAATTACAACACCCATTGACGGACTGCAGTAACGTAAAAAAAAAAAAAGTGACGGGAATCCCGCATAGTCTGCTGTCTGTCATTACATCTTGTTTTTCTTACATAATCAACTGCACCACTGAACCTTTATCTGAGATCTTTTCTCATGAAGTTGTCTTCCACAGCACAGTTTCCCTGTGAATCATTAAAAGGCATTTGCCTTGTCGTCTCTTGCTCTATCAACATTTGAACTTAACACAATTGGTATGGCTTACAACCCTCTTATACACAGGCAGGTGACCTTCTTCAGTGTGGTACAGACTGGCAGATGATCAACATAAACAAATGGCTTTAAAGAAATCTCAAAACTGATTGGAAAGAAAACAGCCCTGCTTTTAGAAGACCTTCTAAGACGCTATGCTGTCAGCCAAAGAGATTTATCCGAACCAATAAAATAGACGCTGCCTACGTTACAGTAGCTCCAAAACAGTTTAATGTGTCACTGTTAAAATTGAAAAGAAATGATTTCCTGAAATTTACCTTTTATGAACACACCTTTCAAACCTTTTTTATAACTTGAGCCATCCTCTTCAACCCTTGACAGAAGTCTAATTTCTTTTAGAAACACGTTAAGGATGAGGTGTGTAAGATTTGCCATCTCTGGTGTGCACTGGCTCCTCCCCAGTCTACAGTGAATGCCGTAGACCAGAATTTCTGGCTTCTGCCTTCGGAACGCCCGTGATGGTGTGTCGCTACGCTGCTTTTTAAGTCCAGTCGCCAGCTCTACGTAAAAATCAGGTGTTCCTTGATCGCATGCTGACAGCTCAGCCGGTCGAATTTTTTTAAGCCGAATTGCAGTTACAAAAAAACAACAACGCGTAGACACTATCAAATTAGTGTATACGATTTTTTTATAGTCAGTTGACAGGCCTATTACCAAATATGATATGAATGGTTTTATGGGGTTAATCATTCTGGAGAGACGATGAGGAGAAATAATTTGAAAGTTTTAAACAAACATGCCTTTTAATTGGATGCTGTGTTTTTTATTTCCGTTACAGTGGGACAAAAAGAGAATCACAGCTTATCGTTTTTACTTGGAATAACTTTGACCTTTAATTCAATGAGAGCCTGAAGGAAGTTTACATGGATTATGATTATTGATTACTTTGCAATGTCTATTTTTGAATTAATAATGATTGACAAGATGCTGTAAAGTCTTCTGTGATGTAAACAGTCAGTTGAAAGACCTGGTTTTTAAGCATACCTGCCCTTCCTTAAATGTTTTCACTCAACATTCAATAATAGGTTGAATATTTTAATCGTGGTCGGTTCTCCAAGCTAGTGATTTAAATGCAGCATCACTAAAATGGTTTACACTTGCTGAGTTATTTGCCTCGGATGTTTTTTGTCATGACGCCCAGTCCAGGACAGTGAGCCAGACAGCATCATGCTGAGCGGAGACGGCAGGTCCATTCATCACTGGTTGGTGTGGTTTGCGGTGCAGATGATTGATTGGTCACTGACAAATGTGGGTCATTTTATCAGCCAGAATGATCGTGGTCATCTGTGTCTGCACAACTTTTATGATCCATCACTAAAAAGCAGAGTTTTAAAGGGTTCTAAACCTCCATCAAAATAAATATATATTACATAACCACTGGATAGAAGATGGTTAGACCTCTTTCACATGTTAGTGCAGGGAAAAGAGAAATATTAGCTCCTGTACTATATTTCTAAAATTGCTTTTTCATAATTCTTTTTATATTCTGTGTTTTACTGTGATGCACTTTTTGATTTTTATCTTGAAATGTGCTATACAAATAAAGTTTATTGTATTTTTATTATTATTAAAAATTTTGATCGGTTGGACACAAATGCCTTATTTCTTTTCCTATATTACAAACACCGATTTAACCCTATATAAACATCCCTACTATATTTGATACAAGCATTTCTGACCCCTGTCTCATTAGCACAGTACAAACTTTCCTTAAAAACTATACATTACCCGGTGGCCCTGTAGTTCATAAGCATTCCACTAGGGGACAGTAAAAGGGCTTTTTTTGCTCATTTCAAAATGGCAGCGTCCGTGAAATCTCAAAAACACTTTTGGCTAAATTTTTTTGGATAGTTAATTAAACTTCCTGGTTCAGAATAACTCATCTACTGTTATTGATTTTTTAAAATACAGTTGCTGTAATGGAGAATAAAAAACTGTGGATCAAAATTGAGGCAGTGGGTCAAGAAGGTGCTTTTTATTCAGGGGAATAAAAACCAAAAAAACTCACTAAATCAACCAAAGTATCATAATTGATACTATGTAGTTCTTATTTAAAGGGCTTCTACCAAGAAAAATCAATTTTTGAGCTTTGAAGTGAATTGTAATGTTCATTCATCACAAAAAGAAACCTCAAAGCGGTATTTTGATCCGCCAACGCATTTCTCTGCATAATAAAAACCTGCACTCTGAGCACCAGCCCCCCCCATCCACAACAATGAGCGGGTTCTCACGTTGTGACGTAGATAAGTGAGCCCCTTCCAAGAACAGCCTGCTCTCCCAGCACCGCCCCCAGACTTACACACACCCACTCTTTATTTCATTATTTTTACTTGTCCTATCATAAAGGCCCAGCGCACAAGGGCAAGGACAGGAACCCACACCCCAGGCTCAGATGTGGTGCGATCCCCCGGCTTGTGGTCTTGCCAGAGAACTCAGGGGTACCTCTTCCTGTGTGGAGAGAGGGCGGCCAGGACCAGAAAGCCAGCACCCAAGGGACACAGCAGAGGGCCTGGTTCCCCCCATCAGGGATGGGGAAGGGGACAGAAAATCAGAGATCCCACCTTCCTTGGGTAATGTATGTGTGTTTGTATGTGTTGGAGTGTATGTGGGTGGTTTGGGTGTGTGTAATAAATGGTGCAGTCAAAATTGGCGTGTAGGGCAATGACAGCACACCTCCTGCTTGCTGGCAGTGATGTCCAAACACCCTCCCACCAGGGGTCCTACATGTCCAAGGTGCAATTAAAACCGACGGGGGGGATCAATGTGGCAACCATGGGAGGGGGACCATGACTAATTAGCTTGCGGGCTGACACCCCACCCCACGATCACCCTAATAAGTGGTTGTGTGAGGAAGGAGGGTAGGTCAGCTGTGAGACTGACCGCCGAAATGTTTCCTTTAATATGCACAATATACATAGGTTTTTTGTTTTTGTGGGCAAAATGCTGACACGCTGCCGAGACCGGCTTTAAGATAATGTCATAAAATGGGCGGCACCAACACAAAAGGCAGGGCCTCAGAGATCAAGTCGTCTTACTTTCGGATTGAAAAAGAGTTTGGGAAAATAACTAATATTTACAAAAAAATGTATTCTTTTGTGTGCCAAAGGTAAATTATTATTATATATATGCATTTTGTTTACCATAAAACGCTTAATAATAGCATGTTATGGGTCCTATAAAAAGTTTTTTTGCTTCATCAAAAGGTTTGGAAAACATCTTAACTCCCAAAAAGTTGATTTTTCTGTCAATTCTTTGATGTACTGGGTTTTAAAGGGTTAAATATCTGGCCCTAATTCTGCAATTTGGCTTAAAAAAAGTCAAATTTTATTTGAGAAATTCCTTTGGGCTGCATTAGTTGACTAAATCTTTGGGGTGGGAAAACTAGGAAGCTGGGAAGTGGCTGCCAGTGCAAACCCAAAGCCTATTAGTGACGTGTTGTCCCCCGCTGACAACTTTAGGCTATTGTCAACTGCAACTAATTCTTGTTGTGTGCAAGCGAAAGTCACGCAAACAGCACGGCATGCACAGTATTAACTGACAGATAATCTCTCATTTCAACAGGATGACAACAGCGGGAATAAAGCAGCAAACGTGCCGTGACTTCCCTGCTGAAAGGCAGGACCAGAAAATGCTGCTTTTCAAGTCCATCGCTATTCCGTTTTAATAACATTAAATGGAAAAAGAAAAAAAAAACACAGGTTGATCTGTCAACATCATTGTCTGTGGAAACCCTTGTAGAACCCTCAAAGATAACATAAGGGTTTTATTCTTAGCACATCCTCACTGTTCTCTGGTATGTGAAATGTCAGTCCACTATTACGCAAGAATTTCAAAGACTGCTTTGTAGCATTAGGGATAACAAATGTTCCAACCCTTTGAAGGGAAGTTTATGCTGACATAGAGACCATATTTGCTATAAAAATTCTAAATGGTAATCTATTTTTTAATGTAAAGACAATGTAGTTTTAGTCTGCGTGAGTTTAAAAAAATAACCTCAAATACTTAATTATGATAAATCAGTAAGCAGTTTTCAATCACACGTCCTGATTGTCCTAAAAAAGGAGCGTAATGCAGCACTTTTCAATGCTCAGGTGTAACCTTGTGGAATTGACAGTCCCTTCAAAATACCTATTCTGGAATGCAGCCTAATGTTATGAGGACCAAAACACATTTGTATTCATGAGACTGAATGTAAAAGACATTCATTATAAAGTCCAGAATGCATTGGAAATTAATTTTGTGCAAAGATGTTGATGATTTTGGCTTTTACCCTCCCACTCTGATCATCTTTTGATCTATTTTCAAAGCATTCCCAGTGGTCTTTTCATTTTGATTGAGTCTGTTTTAGCCAAAATAGAACACTGTGTCGTTTTCTAGAACATAGTTTCTGCAGCGCAGTAGGGGTTATTCAGAACTTCAAAGTGTGGCCAGGACTATCTGTTTGCACACTATCCTGATAGCTTACAGCCCCTCCCACCCCCAACCTACCACCAAATGTGCAGCAAAAATGTTAAATAATATGGAGCTATCCAGCCGCACAGTTTAAGGCCAAATGCCAGCTTGGACGACAAAAACAAAGGTGGGATGGGTGGGATCTCTGATCTTCTGATTCACAACGAATAAAGAAAAACTCAGAAATACAATTGTAAGCTTCATTTTTTTAAATATATGCCCTCAATCATGAGAAAAATGCCACAGAAGCATGTTAAAACACCAAAAACATATTTTTCATTCTGGTTGGTTTTTAAATGGTGCATACATCAGTTTACATCAACATTAAGAATTAAAATGCATAACGTTTTTTTATTTCAACAGTAACTTTTTAATGGTTTCCCCTTTAATGTAGGCAACAAAAGTGAGTTCATTAAAAACATTTTATAGCAAAACTTGTCATCCCTTTAAAGTCTATAATTTTAGGAAATGACTGAAAACTGATCTCTTTAAATAAAATGAAACATTAATTGCATCCCATAAAAATAGTTTCTTTATGCCTCAAAGTGATTCATGTGTAACTCTAGACCTCTACTTCTTCTTATTTTATGGGGATCAATAATTCTGCAAATGTATTGAGCCTTGGCCGTCTGTTTCTTGCCAACAGTGCTAACATATCTGCATCCTGGAAACCGCGGATACTCTCAGGACAGTCTGAGCTGGGAGCATCACCGAGCTGACCCAAAGTAAGAAACTCTGAGCCAAAACGTTTTTTTCAAACTCCGGTTGGGAGTCTGCTGATCCTGGAGCCTTGCCCTGGAAATCACTCATGGCCTCCAGCATCTTTGGAAACAATTAGGAGCTTTCAATTCAATGAGCTGTAAGGAGGTCTGACCACTTCCGAAGAAAAGTCTACGCAAAAGCAAGAAAACGCGCGTTCTTCAAAACTTTCGCACTCACGGTGTCACTACACTAGCTCCTATAACCAATTTTCGGGCTCTATGTACAAAACACAACATGATGGCTGTGTGTACAAAACACACAGCCATTGAACACACGTTGCAAGTTAAATCAACTTTGACCAATTAGGGATTTTGTAGTGACGTATGGATGACATCCCTTTGAATTCACAGAAGTACTTAGACCACATGTGTCAAACTCAAGGCCCGCGGGCGGAATGTGGCCCGCCATGTCATTTTATGTGGCCCGCGAGTAGAGCTGTGAAGATGACCTCATCACCGCATCAACGCACTTTTTTTTTTTTTTTGTTGAAAGTTCAGCATATGGTGCGTGATTGGAACTATAATAAACACACAGCTCTCTACCCGCGAGAGCATAAAAGTTTTTAATTTCTTAAAATAAAAATTGGTGTGTATTTTTTCATATCTAGGGGGAATTGGACTTGAAATATCGGATTGGGTAACTAAACATTAGGACTTAAACACTGTCCATATAACCTAACCTGACAGAATCAAATGTAAAAGGATTTATGCTAGAGTAACAAGACAACATATGTTTCTATGCAACTGTAATTGTCACTTTAAAAAGGTATAATGGGTAAATAATGAGTTATTTAACATTAAGGAGTAGTTACATTTATTTTTCTCTATATTTAATTACATGTATACGTTATACCTGGCCCTTTGAGGACAGCCACTATGCTGATGTGGCCCTCGGTTAAAATAAGTTTGACACCCCTGACTTTGACATTTCACACCAAGCCCCTTCCTAGTGGACATGCGCTTGTAAACAGTAGACAAAAAAAGAAAAAAAAGATGTCCCTCAGTGGTCTTTTAATTACTTATCCAGTGTGAGCACCATGGGCTAAAAGCGGGTTCAAGAACCCACATTTTACCTGGTATGCTAAAGAACTCAGATGATTAAAACAGTACAACAGTCAGAATCTCAGCGATGAAGAGACAGGGTAGAGCTCCACTTGTAACCTGAACAAACTAAATCCTAAATCACCATGGCAGTCGAGGTGCTGTTTCTACTGGCAGAGTGGGACAGTTTATGCACAGCAGCAATAAAATCCTGCACATTAGCAAGGCAGCATGTTCACTGAGTATGAGGCAGAGGAGATAGCCTATAAATGTAATGGGTCGTGTTGTTCTGATGCTTGGCTCCTAAAAAAATTGACTGGCTAAACAAAACTTTTGGCAAAAAAAATGCTGAGTTTAACTTGAGCAGCGCATTTACTGTGTTCCAGTTCTTGGCAATCTTGAGTTGCATATCCAGCTTTGTCAGCTCTGACTTCTGTGCGTCTTTATTACAGCAGCCCAACTGAGTATCCCCATTATCATCCTCCTAGAACCTGCACAGAGCCAAACTATCCTTAGATGACCGGCCGACCTGCACATTTTTCTGTCTAAACTTTGATTTATCATTCTGAAGAATAAGTCACATACACAAAACTTATTGGATGACCTTACAGGTGATCCCTATCTGTCACATTGATATCCAAGAGTCAGCACTGCACGGCCCAGGGTACTCGCTGGGACAAAAATTTTGAGGGAGCTGTATTCCAGCAGCTTCAGGTCTCAAGGGTGTGAGCAAAGGCGATCTGGCAGGGAGTTCTGCCTTCACTTTTGGCTGGAAGTTGTCAATTTGGCAAACGTAAGGAATTTCAGCAACAACAATTATAGTTCCCATGCTTAAAGAAAATGTTTTTCCAGCACTAGACAGAGGCTTGGTGTGAGAAAATCAGTGACCTCGTGGTATCAAAATCAAACTACAAGCTCTAAATATATAAATGTTTTTTTTTTACGTTTTTGGCAAAAAAGAATTGGTCTTTTACTTAGTATTTAGTAAGTCATTCTACTTATAAATGAGGTTAAACTTTTTCTAGTTAAATTAATTTAAACATTTTTAAACCGTTTGCTATTTCCCTGCAGGAGAAAAGTAAATATTCATTCATCTTCTTCTTCTGTTTATTCTCTTTCGGGGTCACGGGGCTGCCGGAGCCTATCCCAGCCAATTGTGGGCGAAGGCAGGGGGCACCCTGGACAAGTCGCCAGTCTGTCGCAGTGAAAAAATAAATACATATATTTAATTAGAATTACAATATAGTTCTATCCAAATGTGCTTGAACTGTCTCATCACTGTTTTAAGGTCCTTAAAGGCCTATAAACTATATAGTTTGAAATACAAACAAGGTTTATGAGTTGCTCATGACTTTTTTAACCAGTAGAACAGCAAGTTATGCTAGCTAACACAGCTATATTATGATTCATGAAAGACTTGGTGTCACAAAATTCCAGCCGGACACAAACTTTAATTATTAGTTTCTCCTCCATGATTAATTTTCAAACGGCTGGCGCTTCTGTCAATTAAAAGGGACATCATCCATACATCACTACCAAACCTGAATCTCTGACTGGTCAAAGTTTGACCTGGTTTAACTTTCAACATGCATTCAGAGGTCAGACGTTTTGCACGTAGCACCTGAAAACGGTCTTAACGTACTTAGCTACGCTTGAATGCAAGAGTTTTGAACGCAAAAGCCCTAAGAGTGCCATTTTCTGCTGTCAACTTCATTATTGACTGTCATGGTGGAGGGTGGCTCGAGAGCCGGTTGGACCCAGACGCAGAGGCGGAGGCATGAGGATCAGAGTCTAGAGGGTTTAATGAACAAACAAAAGGCGCTGCAGAGCAGGATGACAAAACTAAACAAAACTCACTGTGGCGTGGAACAAGAAACAAGGAACATGGCATGACAAGGACAACCAGGACAGGAATAACTAATGGACCAACACAGGAGGAAGGCAGAGACAAGACTTATATACAGACAGGGCAGACAAGACACAGGTGAACACGATCAGGGCAGATGGGGACCAAAGGAAGTAAAACCCAAGAAAACAGACAAGACAGGATACTTTCAAAATAAAACAGGAAACAGAAACAAGACAGAACAAGGACCAAAAACAAGACAACAAGTTCAAATCATGACAATTGACATCTTCTATAGTTGTTAGGGCTTTTTTATCAGATGGTCCTAAAGACTTTTTAATGTGTTTGTGTGAATATAAACGCACACATTTGTCTTTTTATTTGAAATGTTTAGTTAGGGCACCAAGTCTTTAAGGCATAAACAACCAGAAAAAAACAAGAAAAACGTTAATGACCCACTCGGATCACCTTTTGATCTTTTGTAAATGTTTCCCAATTATTTTTTATTATGAATATGCCATTTTTAGCCAAAATGAAAAAAAAACTTAGTTGTTTTCTGGGACATAGTTTCTGCAGAGCAGAAGTAGTTCATTGGAAAAACACCTCTGCATTTTAAGCAAGACCATTGGGGCGGAGCAACCATTTCCGTCACCCATAACTGTTTATCTGTGTACATCTTACATCCTGTCACAGTTTTGAGCTTGATACCAGGTCAGACGAGGAAAACAAAGACGTACATAAATCTAGTTGTGTACAAGTGGATGTATCAGAATGAAGTGGAGCAGGACGCTTGTGGCCTGCCCAACACACAAAATGAAACAAATGACATTTTTTCCAGCTGCATTATTTTCATCTGCTCCTGATTCACAACGATTTGCTAAATAAATATTGATATATTGATTGATACTAAAGAAATACTCAGCAATGCAATTCTAAGCATAATTTTCTTTATATCTTCCATCATCAGAAAAAGGCTACAAAGCTTGTTAACAACATTAAAAAAAAACACCATTATCATCAAAGTGGGTCTTTATTTAGTCCAGAACTCAATACATGGTTTCTGAATCAAGCTGCACAGACATTTATCCTGCAGGAAGGCCAATCTGAGAATCTGGACCAGCACTCCAGCACTTCATCCTGCCAGTATGCCTTCTCTTGATGATCAGTAGCATGAACAGAAGGCAAACTGAAGCTCGCTCCTCCAGAGTTTTGTACCTTGCCAACTTATGTGGTTGACAAACCTCAAATACTGTTTATTCTTATTTTCCTTCACAAACCCATTCTTCATAAAATAACTGGCAGCTGCACATGTGCAAGTCTGGAATATAATGTAGGAGATTTTCAATTTCACACAAAACTTCAAGTTCAACACAAAATGAACACTCTAAGGGGTTGAGGGAATCTGCAGTACAAAGGAGGCTAGTTGATTCTCAAGTAAAGGTCGTGTGACATGGCCGCAACGCACGTTTTGCACATTTTCCATGTCTTTCTGTCTTTCATGATACATGCATGATATGCATAAGTCACAACTGTTTCTTGTGTTCATCATTCATCGATGTCCATCGAGGGTTTCGGCTTGGTACTGTTTTTTGGTCTGTGAGAATTACTTGATACGTATTTAACATAGTTTATACACAATTATTACATAAAACGTATACAATTTTGCGTGATTTTTGCAAGTTGCATTCGCACATTTGTGGCTTTTCCCGACCGTTGCACGTATGTCTAACAGACTTTTGACACATGTACCACAGCTGTATAACTTTTATATCGCGTATGCGGTATACATACTGTATATCACGTTAAGATTACGTAATTGATGCAGGAATTACTAAGGAATTGCATACAAAAAGAGCAATAATTACGCACGGTTCATGCACGATTGGCATATTAGATGACAGGTACAAAGATCGGCCAATCTTCCACTTCTCAGGCAGTCTATACCGGGTGGGAGACCGGACACAGGGTGACCCGATGTCAGGTCCCCCCATCCCAGCGGGGTTCCCCCCCAGCAGGCTGCCTCAGCTGGCGCCGAGCACCTGCTTAGAACTGGTGCAGACCAGGGGCAATCTGACTGTTTAATCAGAACAAAGCATCGCGAGGGCTCGCAGCAGGTGCCGACCCTTGGTGCTGACGGGATGTGATTTCTGCCCAGTGATCTGAATGTCAAAGTGAAGAAATTCATTTCAGCGCAGGGTTTGCACATTCTCTGCGTGGTTTATTGTATAGTTTTCATCAGTACAAAATGCACAAATTTTATGTAGCGGGGGTGCGACCTGGCTTTAAGAAACGCTTCCTTTACTTTAAAGGTTGGAGATCAGAGAAGAGTTCAGATTTGTCCGTCTTCACAAGGGGGATCTATTTTAGTTTATTAAAATGTAAAACAAATCTTTACCTGTGGTTCCCTCATAATCCTAAACTCTATCCCCAAATTAATTAATGGCTTTTAAAAAGATAAAAAGAGCTATTAAACCCAAGATTGTTGTGAAATTATTAAGAATTGAAAAAAACAAAACATGAATGCCTAAATACCTGCAGCCAGTGAATTAAAAAAGGTGATAAATTAAAAGTCTGCAACCTATAGTATTAGAAGACACATTTCCTATATACACACAGAAATATTTATATCTGCGAACAAACTACTATTGAATTCTCTTCAGCCTTTGAGACACACTACAACTCATACAAGTTTATCATAGGACAGGGGGACAAAAATGTTACAGTGCAATGGCTTAAAAAAACCCTGAACTCAGTCCCAATCCCAAAGTCCACTGTTATCATAGTGCAATACATGACACCGCAAAGAATGTACATTTGCACCAAAAAAAAACGGAACTTAGACCCAAAATCACAACAGATTTCACGCTCCTAAAATGTATTTGTGAGTGCAGCAGGGTTCCTCCCAAAGCAGAAAGGAGGTTCCGAATGAAGGCTCAGTCACAGGTACGGTGGCGATAGGATTTATTTTGCTCATCCCCAGAAAAGCTGAAAATGTCCTAAACAGCATTAGGAGGCATTAAGGTATTAGTATTTACAAATATTCAATGACTGCCTCGCATCAGAAACTCAAAAATAAATAGGAACACTAGATTTTTCCGTAACTTTAGCTGTGTTTCTGATAACATAGCTCACGTAACTGGACCGACTTCTGCAGCCTGATCACTTTTTAACCTGTTTAGCCCCTCCCTCCCGGGCCAGTTATGTACCGAAAATACTTGTTATGTCCTGCATTTTGGGGGCGACAGATCCCAAAACTCACAGTTCGAGTCTTTTACCGGTTTTGGATCAATTTTCAGATCAGTAAAAAAGACAACAACCAGGACAAATAACAAATTAAAAGCTTCAGCGCCAGCTTCAAATATGTATTACGTAATACAATACATTATAGTATATAATCCATTTCACAGCTTTATTCACTTATATTTAGTAAAAGTGTTTTTTTTAATTATGATTACGTCATTTATAAATGACATAATCATAATAATAAATGACAGTTTCTGCAGAGTGGCAGTAGTTCATCAGAAATGCACCTCAGAGTTGTGGGTTGAAGCATTGTCGTGGAGCAACCGCCCCCCAACTCCTCACCAATGCTGAGAGCTCTCTGTTTACACGCTCTCTCGCTACCTTTCAGCCCGTCACACACCCTACTACTATTAGTGATGCAACAAAAATGGCAAACAGTATTGGAGCTCTCCAGTCATACAGTTTTGACTCACATGCCATCTCAGACAAGAAAACAAAGACACACATTAATGTAGTCATCCACAAGTGTATGCATCGGAATGGAGTGGAGCAGGAAGATTGTGGCTTGCCAGACGTCACACTTTTTCAAACTATGTTTTTTTGTCTGCTCCTGATGTAAAACGATTTGAATAAAGAAATAATCAGAAATGCAATTTTAATTGTAATTTTCTTTAAATATGTCCTCCATAATGAGAAAAATGCCACGTTATAAACACAAAAAAACACAGTTTTCATTGGAGTAGGTCTTTAATATTAATAAAGGCATTGTCTTTGCCCCTATGTACTTACAGAGGCTACAACTACGGAACAACATGCTCAATTAAAAAGAATTACAAGCCTTTTCGCCAACAGTTCTTGTTGTCCGTGCCGTGCTTATCTCTCCTAATCTTGATCTGCATTTGTCATGGCTGGATGGTCATTTTGCCAGAGGAGAAGTGAAAGAAAGTGTCTGCCGCCCTTTAGTATATTCTCCCTTTAGGTTTTTCTTTATTTTTGTAAAGAAGAGAAGAAGCTGGCAACAGCCAGGAGACAGGTGATTGGATACATTAACATTCAACGGGCTGCTGTGCTGTTTATGCCCCCAGTGGGCTCTCCACCAAGCTCAAACTCCATGGGGTTTCACATCGGCTGTTTGCAAATCAAATTAGTTTTTCTGAGACGATGAATTTATACAGTACAATTAAAATGAAACAGAACTGTCCAGCCTGGATGCATGAGAGTGGCCTCTGCTCAGCCAACACACTTCTTGATGAGGATTTCTTACCATGCCTCAGTGCATCAGAGCATCTCTTGCCTCCAGATGCAGTGAAGAGAAAAGAACACATCCTGCAGAACTGACAGAATTTATTCTTGTTACTATCAGAGCTATTTGTAAAATCATTGGCCCAAATGCATTGGCCTTTTTTTAAACCTTTTTTTCCTATGGATTGTGATTTCTGACAGACATTTCCTCTCAAAGCAGCGACAGTTGAGTACAGGTAATCCCAAAATAGACAGGCGGCTTCTCTGGGGTCTGTGGGTATAGATACTCACCGCGGACAGCTCTTTTGGAAACGTTTCTCTAACATTACCTTCACAGCATGCCATTTGGCAGCTTTGTGGCACCCCATACTGCTCCTCACAAAGCTCTGCTGGCACTGGGGTTACATGTTTGCAGCATTGGTACAAAAATTCATTAACAGAGGAAAGCTGAAATGAAATAAAGGCCTTTTTCTGCCTCATCAGTGAGATTCAGACTGAGCGGGAGTTGCATAAGTGCTGCTAAATTTATCAATGCTCATTTTATGCAAAGCTTGAGCTCCCCAGCACAGACTGTGTGATGTTCAGAATGGGGGAAGGCTTTTGTTTCCCTGCAAGCCATTTGATTTCTTTTTTTGTGTCTGGAAAACAAGGAATTAAAAAGGTCAGGATAAATTTAGCTGGATTTTCTTGAAGGAGAAAGGACACGCAAGTCTTTTCAGTCAAATACACAAAGACAATCAAAGCAGACAGCTGTGGTTTCGCTATTGAGCACAGTAAACCTGAATTAGATGAGCAAATCATTGAAAAGTCTTTTCAACATCATTTCTATTTTTATGATATTCGACAATTTGTTCAACAATTCTTTTGACAATAAAAACAAGGACATTTCCCAATAGATTAAATGCTTGGTAGCTATTTCTGGATAACATTAAAAGCAAATTTTGGATCATTTTACTAGGTATTATCTTCCTAATTATAAGAATTATAATAATAATAGCATTACTTCGTTGGTGTCTCCTGCTGAGCAAGTTTCATAATTTTACCAAAGAATATGTAACCCAAGTTTGGGTCTCCCTGTGCCGGTCCCCAGCCCAGATAAAATACAGGGTTGTGTCAGGATGGGCATTCATTTTGTTTTTTGTACAAAGGTTTGAACTTTGAGACCTTAAACAAGGGAGAAGTGTGTGCAAATGTTCTTGTCTGCTTACAAAAGGTGTGTAGTGAGGGGTTTTACACAACTCTCACATTAAACTAGGGACTACCGTATGGGAAAGTAGGAATTTCTACAGTTTTTGGAGGATCCCCAGTAAGGGATACATAGCATTGGATTTAATGGTTGCTTGTTAATCAAATGACTGGATCCCAATTGGTGCTCAATTTGATTGTCAATCACAGAAAGGTTGTTACAAACTTTTGGTATGCGCACAATACAAGAAGAAAAGTTTAAGAGTAGCATGTATAAAGACATTAAAAACGATAACATTATGCATGCCAATCATATACATTTAAATATTATTGGGACTATTATCATTATTATTATTGTATGAAGATGAACATGGTTGTTGATGAAATCATATCTGTAATTATTATATTATTGTGAGAGTTACAGTATGGCTATCTTTTTTTAGGGCAGGCTTTAATAGCCTGCGTAAATTGGATTTGCGCTAATAGATTTGCCTAATGGAAACACAACAGTTTAGAAAAAAACTCACATTTATCGAAAAAAAATTAGATTTAACATCCACTTGTTACAATATAAAAAAATACATTGGAGATAACTCTTGTTAAATAAACATATCTGTTTTTTTTACTGCACTGGTTGCATGATCGGTAAAGAAATCACTGACAATTAAAGCGGCTGATTATTTCAAGCTAGTTGTGACGCAGTACTAGCTTTGACTTGTTTATTTGTAAACTATTATAGCATTAATTTGATCTGATTTGTTGGTTTATTTCAAGCATTTAAGTAATGTAATAATAAAAAAAATGAAAAACAGAAAAATAAAAAATCATTTTCATGTATTATACATTGATTACAAACTCTAACCCTAACCCATAATCATAAATGGATGTATAAACAGTTATACATACAGTAGTCCATGAAATAATGGTTGATGGTGCTTGTTCTTGTTAAATATTGAAAAGGCTTACCATTCAAGGTGCTATCTTCTTTATTCTGTGCCATTTTCTGCCTGTGTGTGTGTGAATGAGCCTGGGAATAGTCCTGTTGACGGAGGAATCTATGTACTGCGTGTGCAGGAGTCTGCCCGTGTTTGCTTCATTCAAAGAATGCTGAAAATCTGTCAGACCAAAAAGAGGTTTCTCACACATCTGTGTAGACAAACAAGTCAGTGACCCAAGTCTTTGATGCGTTACAAAACACACACCCATATTTACACATATTTCACTTTTACAGTTCCACTGACAACCAGCGTTAATAATATTTTCTCCCTCACAAGATAACCTTTAATCCCTGTCTTCTCTTAACTCCATGCTTAAATCCTCATCTCAGCCCAAATGTAATCCTGATTCTTTTCCACACTTTTCCACTTCTCCTCTACCCCTCTGTGCATTACATCCATGTCTGTTAAGTAAACTGACAATCCAGTATTTCATTGGTATAATTCAGAGTTACAGAAGGTGCAGCTCTGTTGAACATTTTACTGCTATTCTTAAAGGTATATGAAATGTGAACACATTGAAAAAACTGTGTCTTGTGGTGTCTTGTACCCTAACACACATTTTCAAATAATAACCCTGTAACGTTCACAACATCAAATAATTGACTAAAAATTGATTATTTTTTTAAATTAGAATTTTAAAAATCCACAAAAAATGCCATATATTTTTTTATGAAATATAAATAGTATTAATTATGATGAGTTGGGTGATTTGGTAAATTTTTTAACTCACAACAAAACATTAACATAAAAAAGCCCATTATTTCCCCACTATCTGAAATTTGATTTACACAACTGTATTATAAAGAACTTATTATTAGCACATTTATAATTCTTTCAATAAAGCAAGTAGTCAATTGTAAAAAAGATTAACAATAGATGATTTATTGAAAATTAGCTAAACGTTTCCTGCCAAGGGTGTTTTTGGGATTTCATAGGGGCAGCCATTTTTAAAATAAGCAGGAAAAACTTTTCTACTGCCCCTAGTGGAATGATAATGAACTACAGAGCAGAAGTCATGGACTAAGTTTTGTTGAATGGGTTTTTAAGGAAAGTTTGAATATTAATGAGATAGGGGTTTTCAAAATGCAAATATGATACGGGTTAAAATTCTAAAACTAAAAGATTTTAACTTTAAAAGACAGTTTGCAAAAACAGAACAACCCTGTAGGTAAAGTTAAATTACGCTGGATGATGTGCAAAAAATAAAAATAAATAAAACCCACAAAATGCCCATATTACATTATTTTAAATTATACTACTTTTTTTTTTATTCTCTCACCATGATCGTAAGCTCTGAAATGTAAGTATCCCCCCCACCTTTTGACTGTTATTTTCAGATGTATGCTCTGAAATCCCCCTCCATTAGAACGAATATGCCTCCTTCACAGCCCCTAAAAAGAGTCAGTGACTCAGACTCACTCATGGAGCCTTCAGAAACCTCGATAGCAATGTACGGCAGCTGAGTTTTAGATACGAAGCTGCGCCTTTGTCACTTTAGCTCTGCTGATCAGTGTCTCCCAATGATTCAGAGCACTATGGATCACTAAGCATTCTCTAAACCATTTGTTTCCCCACATTCAAAATGGTGGAGAGGAGGTTTTTAGTGAGGAGCTGGATCCTGATCAAGCCTTAATGCTGCTAGGAATATGTTGTTGCAACAGACCACACTGCCTGTTACCATGACAACAGTCATTTCCCTTCATACACTCAACCCGTTTCATCACTGGAGTCTTCCTCCCCTCTTCTGGAGGTAACTTCCCACTTCTCTGGTACAAATCCTCATTTCTTTCCTTTGTTTTGAGAGCAACCCACTCTGTGTGAGACCGAATCCCTGTGTCTGCAGCAGAATGAAATGAGATACTTCTCAGAGATGGGGTGAAGTGATGAAGTGTTCAGCAGTGACCCAGCTGTGCAAGCACTTCAAGCTTTCTGAGAAAACGGGGTAGGAAATCTGTCAGGTCTACACAGGATGGATGTCAATAGGGAGGACAAGGACTCCTGCTTAGAACGTACAGATTTTTCAGATCTGTGGAAGCCGATGAAGACGGGTAATAAGGCTAAAGTCACCAACCGGCAAGATCTTATTAAGTATAAATGCGCTTTTTTGTTTGTTTACTGTGACAGTTGACCTTAACTTCTTTTCCCATTTTGGAAGTGTCAAAAATAAATGAAGATCCATTAGAGGATCTGAATTAGACAATTGCAGGTCTGAGTGTTGACATTTTCAATAGACTTTGTCTTCATAAGCAAAGCCTGAAAGGTTATACAGCAGATCTTTCTAACAAAACAAAGCTAGATATTTAGTTTATTTAGTTATTTAAATTGTAATCTGGGGTGTTTTGATCAGAAAATGAACCTAGTTTGCTTCCCCCCACTCGTTTTCAAGCAATTTATTAAACTCTTTTTGAAAAAAACCTTCACATTTAATGGATTCAATGTGTCATGTACGGTGACGCGTTCTTTCACGATACGGTATTTACAGTTTACTTAAGTAATATTAATATTGTAGTTTTAGTTCACATGGAAGTAGTCTTGTTACCCTCTTTTATCTTATGGTATTTAACATCTGTTATCCAAATGGGTCTATTAAAGATTGAGGGATTATACTGCCATTGTGTCTATGTGTATGTTAATCTATAATTGAAAGTCTAGTCTATCTTCTTTACCAATTTAGGTAAATCATGATTAATCATCCTACGTTTGACACATGTATGTTACTTGTGTTTGTCTTTGTCTTGTGTAAGGCTGTCCTTGACCATTCCTAACTGACAAACTGACATACCACCGATGTAAAATTTTTATATCACGTGTACGGCAAACCTATCACGTTAAAATGACATAATTGATCCGCAAATCACTAATTTGCATATAAACAGTGCAATAATCACGCATGTTTTTTTAAAATTGATTTACTTGTTCATTGCTTGGTTTACTCGTAATACATCTGTGAAAATTTCACGCAAAAACCACAACCTTTCTGACTTTTTCCTATTCACATATGACCAATTTTCTTCTGTGCAATATGCGGAAAATGAAGGTTGTAGCTGTGTGACACGGCCTTTAGAGTATTGACCACTGGGATCAAACTAATACATGGGCATAGAACATGATCTTTGCCTTTTTTAAAGTAAAATCTAAAGCTTAAATATGGAAAAACATTTAAACTTAAGGTTTAATTTAGTTTAATTTGATTTGATTTGATTTTATAAAGAAAACTAACAAGTTCTGTTTGTGTAAAGTACTGAAAGTGTGATGCTCGTTCACATTCCACAGTGCGGGCTGACTTTTGACTTTATATGAGAACAGGACTCAGTGAGTTTGATGTCATCCATAGAAAATGGTTTATTCAAATTAAATGAAGTCAAATCAGTTGCCGTTGTTTTGCTATCTGGATGCCGTCCGTTGGAGCCGGACGACAAGTGTAAGCAGTGATTGGGCTGAGTCGATATTAGTCCATGTTACTATGACAACCACTCTCTCCAATCAGGATTGGGCTGTTTTGAAGGCCACACTATTACCATTTGAAAGTGGGCTCTGGATAACCTGCCAATCAAATGGTTCGTACATTTGCCATGAGACCACATACTTTTATTGAGGCATCTGATCTGGTTGGTTTATAACTTGAAAAACTCACTCTACAAAAAAAACATCATGAAAAGAACATGTTGAAAAAAAAGGTTTTAGAGCAAGAATAGATATTCTGACAAATAGAATGACTGAGTAACTCTTGTGCTATCCTATGGGGTCAAGATGACCATTGAGGTGTTCTCCCTACCATGACAAAGGTGGATAAAGGTGGAGAGGATTTCATGTAATCCATGGAAACCAGTGAAGATCACAAATCCATCCATCTTCCTTCGCTTATCCGTGCAAGTGCAAGTGCAGCAGTCTAAGCAGAGATGCCCAGACTTCCCTCGCCCCAGCCACTTCCTCCAGCTCCTCTGGGGGGACCCCGAGGCGTTCCCAGGCCAGCCAAGAGACGTAGTCTCTCCAGTGTGTCCTGGGTCTTCCCCGGGGCCTCCGCCCAGTGGGACATGCCCGGAACACCTCTCCAGGGAGGCGTCCAGGAGGCATCCAGACTAGATACCTGAGCCGCCTCAACTGGCTCCTTTCGATGTGGAAGAGAAGCGGTTCTACTTCGAGCTCTCCGCGGGTGACCAAGCTTCCCACCCTATCTCTAAGGGAACGCCCAGCCACCCTGCGGAGGAAGTTCATTTCAGCCGCTTGTATTCGGGACTTCGTTCTTTCGGTCATGACCCAGAGCTCGTGACCATAGGTGAGTATTGGAACAAAGATCGACTGGTAAATTGAGAGATTTGCTTTTTGGCTCAGCTCTCTCTTCAACACGACGGACCAATACAGCGACCGCATAACTACGGACGACCGCATAATTACGGACGCCGCTCCGATCCGCCTGTCAATCTCACGCTCCGGTCTTCCCTCACTCGTGAACAAGACCCCAAGGTATTTAAACTCTTCAATCTGGGGCAGGGACACTCCACCCACCGAGAGGTTTTCTTCAATCACAAATCATTGAAGAAAAAAGTTCAGCGCACTGTCTAGTGGGTCTAGATGACCCCACTCCCAATGTTAAAGTGCCTAGGATAGCACAAGGGGTAATAGATGTGCATTTCTCTATAGAAGTCTTTGGGATTTTTGGCTTCTTGGAGCCTTTTTGGTACTCCCTGTTTGGAAGGCAAGGCAGAGTAGTAATTCAGTCCAGTTCTCAGCAGTCCCATCATTTGGGTTGACTTTTACAGCCTCAGGGAAATCTGACATACCGGTAGATATATCCGAAACATTACATATCCAACACCTGCCACCATTGTTTGTTTGTTTTTTTAATTAAAAAGGATTTGCTTCATTTGTCTTTAATTAATTCAAGTTACTTCACCATCAATATTAATATTGGCAATTTCCCAATACCTAACAGCTATTAAAGTGGATATTTAGACGCTTCACTATATGTGTAAATATATGTTCCTTCTGTTTGTAAGACAACTGTGAAGAGTAACACATTTGGATTGAGTTTACATATCGAACAGTCTTATCAGATTAGAAGCAGCGCCTCTGACATCCCAAACAGTGATTCCTTCTCTCTTGGTGTGTGAAAAGATTTAAAAGCTAACGCGCTGCCTAAGCCTCTCTGCTTCAAAGCAGCTGTTGGACTGTAGGATGAGTCTAAAGAATCTGCTGATGCTGGATTTGGAGTTTCACTGCTGGTTTTTGTCTTTTCCTCACCTCTATTTGTCTGTAAGATTTTGCATATATTTTCCTTTTTTATAATAAAGGAAAAAAGAAGAAGATACATGTTTATATGTGTTCACGCATGTTGGTTTGTTTTGTTCTTGTATCTTTTTTCAGCTGAGGCATCTTGTTTCCTTCTTCCTGTTTTATAGGGGGTGTGGTGTGTGGTCGGAGTATTTGGGCGTGTCTGTCTGTCTTTGTCAGGTGTTTCTCGTATGTTAGCGTTATAATTTGTCAAATGTTTAATCTCGTTGTTTTGTTGTTACGAGTGTTGTTAAGTGAGAGTTTGGATTTTTATAAGCATGTGCTTCTTCCATTCCCCTTTCAAATCCTATTTTCAAAGTCGTGTGTAGACTTGTTTTTTTTTGTTCAATAGAAATTTTGATTTGATTTGAAATAAATCTTATACCACTACTACTACTACTGTCTAAGTGTTCCACAGTTTTTTTAGCTGCCGATTCATTTTTGTTTTTATGCAAATTCTTTGGTACAAACATCACAGAGGTTCCCAAAATCGCATCTATGTGTGTCACTGGCTGTCAAATCAAATAAAATGATGTGTAAAGAATATGCCAATGGGGTAAGTCCAAGGTCAGCACCACAGGTTCTGAGTGCAAAAGCTGGTAAATATTCCCTTGAGAGATCACGGCTTGAGGAATGCTGTGTCTGCAACAACGGTTGCCGACGTCTTTTCCATCCGCAGTCCCACGGCAGTGGTGTTGTTTTGGGATTTACATGATTAGGTTTCATGGGCTACCTTTATACAGCAAGAAGGCATTGAGTTTCCTTGCAAAGGCGGTTGGTGAATACCAAATTTGCCAGCATGATTAAATGAGAGCAGCTTTTGACCTGGGCTGGGCTATTGTTCCTTGTTAGGTGTCCAATGACACCCCCTGCAATAATGGACAGACCATGGTAAACCAGATGAAGTAAGATTTGCCTACAAATATTTTTACATTCTGTAAGTAAGTAGAGTCAATAATTTAAATGATAGAGTCTAATTGCTTTATGTAACATTAAAACCCATTTTCACCTTGTTCTTTTGACGTAATTTGCACAAATCTTTTGTGGTCAGACAAATTGACTCACTTTATTTATCTTCAGTAATTTTTCATTTCCTACACTTGGTTACAGGCAAACACGAATAATTTAGAGTCATGACAAAATGTTTTTTTTTTTCTACAAGTTTGTGAGGCTTAAAATAAATGACTGGTGTCGTTTTTCCTGCGAATCCAGTCAAAAGTCAACTGCTAGGAAAATGTAATGCATCCATCAGGCATCGCGACAGACCCGTGTGAAATATTTAAACAGTGTTCAACATGTACGGTCCTTGCATCAAGTTTCAAAAGCAACCTCTGTGGATGAAAACGCGTTGTCACCGGGATGCTCAGACCCCCTCCTGACAGAGCTTTTTTTTCCTGACTCCAGTGATGTACTAAAGCTTGTCACAGTGCCACAGTTAGCTTCAGTTAAAACAGGTTAAGAAAACAGATAGCTGGGAATGATGTGTGGAAGCTTTTACAGGTGAATTTGGTGACGTCACCAGCAGGTGTCACATAAGGGCGGCTGTGGTGCAGTGGTGGGGCGTTCGACCTCCTATTTGAATATTACAGGTTTGATTCTCGCCTTGTTTGCTCATATGTCGAAGTGTCCTTGAGGAATGCATTGAACCCCACCTTGCCTCTGGTGGAAGGTTGGCACCAGTGTTCGACACCTGAGCCACCACCAGTGTGTGAATGGGACTGTGACTGTAAAGCAATTTTGGCCTACGAGGAAAGTAGAAATACGCGATACAAGTATGTGCCATTTACCATTTTAACATTTACATTCTGCAGTGACTGGGGCAATTCCGCTCCAATGGCCATGCGACCACTGAGATGCAGGCGATTACAAATCTCTTTGAAGTATAAACCATCCCTTAGTCGTGTTAGAGTACAAATAATACCTCTTTCCACTAGAATTAACCCTACGTACATTCCATGCAACAAAGTTGATCGTGGCCATAACTATACTAACTGAGTAATGGTAGATATAATAAGATTGTGTATGTACCTGTGACCAGCATGTCTTACCAAGTGTGAAAGAGCTGTGTGAATCCTGTGGTCTTTTGTTTACTGCTATTAGAGTACCGTGTGTGTCTGTATGAGGTGTGAACAGTACGTAAAGTCTTCCTCTGCAAGTGCGTGTGCATGCATACACTTAGTTAGTTTTGAAGCATTTGTACTCACAACACTTGATCCTACCATCCAGGATGAGGGGTAAAAATAGGGATAGAGAAGGGAAAGAAACACAAAGAAAAAAAAAGAGTAAAACAACAAAACACACACACAAAACGAACAGCAACTCATACTTTTCGTTTTGTGTTAACCACTTGGCTAGACCAGCTGTCACAGAAGTATTTTACCTTAAACACACAATGCTTTTATAGTTTCAGTTAACCTAATATATTTATTATTGATATCATGTATTATGAGGTTGATATATTTACTTCACCTGTTTCCAGTCTTTAGTTCAGCCAGGTGGTGACTCCTTCTTCTCCGTAGAGCCCACCGTCCACATAAACCCTGTCCACGCAGATGACTGCCTGGGAGCCAGTTTGATGAACCTCTTCCGGAGGGGAAAGAGGCTCCTCTGCCGCTGTAAAATCTCTACTGGGAACTGATCATTCATGCTGACACTTGTTCCCTTCGGTTCACGTCCAAGGCTCCTGAGAAATTCTTTGTGTTTGTGGTGTTCAAACTTTGCAACAATCGCCCTCTGGCTGTTTGGTTTAATTCCACCCAAACGGTGGACAAGGTGGAAAGTGATCTGGTTTGCCGTTTCTTCTGGGACTTTCAGCTGATCCCTAATAAGGTTTTTCAAGGTTTTCTCCAAATCCCAGCCCGCTCCGGAATCCATAAGATAACCAAGTTGTCCCTCATGCTTCGGGCCTGAAGATCCAGCATCGTTTCTTTGATCTTGTGGTAGTCAGATGAGATCTGCAGCTCGTTCTTTAATCTTCTCCACCTCCTCTCTGAGCGCTCGGTTCTCTGACGTTAATTCCACCACTTGCTGCTGGCTAAATTCCCGCGCCTCCTGCAGAGCCTGGAATTCCTTATGGAAAACCTCCACAAGCGCAAGCCGGCCGTCAAGTGAGAGCAGCTTTTTGTCGATCGACTCCAGGGCTTCTCCGAAGCTGCTGCCAGGAGACGAGGCAGCTCCCGGCGAGTCATCCCGGCGTCCACGCTTGAAAAATGGAGTAGCAGCGGCTTGTGTTTTTTCCATGACGACCCAGTCAAAACACTCGTCGATAAAATCCTTGAAATCTCTGAGTTCTTCCGGAGCCTCAGGTTCAATGTTGGTGAAAGTAGTTTTATAAATTTTATAAAGTTTTATAAAGTTGCAATTTAATAAAGCCAAATAAAACTTTTATTTTACAAAGCCACACCAGTTCTTTAGCACAGCGGTCCACGCATACTTCCGACTTCCTACTCACGTGACATGGTCTGCTTGTGGTTTTGAAAGAGAGGCTTAATTTACCGCCGCTGATATCAACTGAAGAAGGATATGGACCTGAATCTAATGTCTGCAGTCATAACATCGAAGAGAACTATAAACTGTTTAAACCCAGAAGAACGGCTGTTAATCAGCAGAAGAAGAAATGCCAACCCTGGACAATCGACAGATTATGGACTCTTTTTATTTTCCCTTACAGCATTACTTTATTATAAATAAAAAAAGTAAAACAAATGATTAATCACTTATTGAAAATGGTTAAATTGATCGACGTTTAATGAATATTACTTCACTTGCTCCAAAAACTGATAAATTGATTCAAAAATCTTTCCTAATGTAGCATAATTTTGCACGTTTTTAAATTTTGATACTTGATGAAATTTTGTATGAAAATCTCTGAAACAGTGTTGTGTATTTTACTGATAAAGTATTATTTTTTAATTATATGAATGACTTTTATAAGTAACATAATCTGCATATATTTTAGATAAATGATCTGCATTTGCCATGTTAATTTCTGAAATAGTTATTTTTACATAATAATTAAGTAATTCATCTTTGGCATGTGCTTTGTTGATACTTTATGATTCTTAATTCTGTCTGATAAAAGCTAGGAACCGGATATTGATAAATCATGTAATAAAATGGCTATAGTATAACGGGGTGGGATTATATAAGTTCGCTTCCTTCCATTCCCTTACAAGCAATATTTATTAATTATGTCTAATAATCCTAAGTTTGATTAGTTACTGTATGAATGTATAACTGATGATTTTATTGCTGTTGTGTATTATTTCTAATTAATTGCTTGAAATAAACCATTTCAAATCAAAATCAAATCAAATCAAATTTAAGATTTGATGAATATGGGCGTAACAGGTTCATCTCACTTTGAGCAATGGCATAGACCACACGTGTTGTAACTTATTTTTTGTCATTTTTCACTCTTGTCTGAATTCTAATGAAGCCAGGTTTTGTCTTGAACCAGGTTTATACTTTGCACGAGGTCATTGCTTTAAAAATAAAGTTTAATGAAAGACCAGAGGATCTTGTTTATGCAAACTGTTTTTCCCAGGATAATCTGTTCATAACTGTGTATACCTGTAATCTGTAACTTGCTGTATTACAATTTCTTGCCTAAATGTTTTTAAACTCTGGAAATTAAATTTATTTGATTTTTAAAAAAGCATTATAACAGCTGATGATGATGGATGAATTCAGTTACCAAAACACTAAAAGCAGAAACAACGACTTTCATATTTTATTTTTCAGAATTTTTATTTAATATATTATATTTTTCTTTTATCAACATTGCACATATTCCATTTTGAATCACATCTCATATTGCTGTCTACAAAAGATTATGAATGTAGAAAATCCAGAAGTTGTAAGGTTTACCAAAAACAAAACAAAGGACAAAAAAACAACACAAAAAAATAACCAACAACATAGAATTAGGGTGAAAAGTGACAAAGCCCCAAAGATACAGAGAAAGAGAGGAGGAAAGGAAGAGGAGCACCCTTGGCGGAGAAAAGTACAAACATATCTTAGGTTAGGATGCATATTTCTCAAAACAACGCATCATGCAGAATAAAATGCAAGGCTGCCCACATGTATATATCTCAACATCTGTGGTGAAGAAATATATTTTTACATGTCTGATAATATTTACCAGCGTCTTCCTTTTGCTGCTTGGTGATGCGATTTCTATGTTGTTGTGGTCAAACATTGGGTGAACTGAAGTAATACCATTGTAACAAATAGATCAACCACCACTTCCTTTGTCCCAAAATAATACTAATACATGATAATAATAATAAATACCTCCATCAATATCCAACTGAACAGATCTTAGAATCATAGTTTTAGATTTAAACCATCTGAATATTGTAAATAAACCTGTAACAATGCTTTATGCTTTTGTGTTTAGATTAAGATTCTAATTTGTTATACTCATGTGTCACTATTTTTGATATTTGAAAGTTCCAGGGTAAAAAATCCAAATGTCAAATTAGTTTTAGAGTCAAAAATAAAAAACAACAATTTGCCCACTGGATGATAGTCACAATTACATTTCCTTAGTTTCTCAACTAATTTCCCTTATTAAGAGGAGATTTATTTTGCCCCACACCGTCGGTTAATGAAACTCTTACTGGACTGATCTGGATCAAAAATTCATCAATTTATTTCCCTTTTTTTATTTAGATGAACAAGTTTATGTTTATTTTACAAAATAAAATCATTCCACTTATCACTGTTGAAGAGTTGCTTCATTTTCTGAGCACACAGGCAGCATAAGGGACCATGCTGTTACTGAAAAAACAAACAAACACAAGTTTGTGGTTCTCAAACTCACATTTTTGAGCTTTTACTTTTTTAAATGTGTTGCAGCTTGGTGTTTTCTTATGTTTCGGGGCGATGTGCTTTAAGGTCCTCAAAGCCAAAAGTGACAAGACACATTATGTCACCTATCAAGCCCCCCCAGAGCATTCAGAGCCGTGCATGATCCAAAAAGAATTCTGGTGTTTTCTTTTGGGATGGCAACTCCTGCTTGTTTCTGCTAACTTAGTAAATAAATTTATGATGATTTAGCCAGTTAGAAAAATAATGTTATGACCCACAACTAAATAGTGTTTTTAACATGTTCTTATTGCATTTTTCTGATGATGGAGGACATATATAAAGAAAATTTAATCTTAATTTCTGAGTATTTCTTTATTCAAATCGCGTTGACTCAGGAAAAAATGCAGTGACATAGGACCTACATTGGCAAGCCACAAGCTCCCCACTCCACAACATTCCGATGCATCCACCTGCAGACAAATACACCCATGTCTGTTTTAATTTTCCTTGCCTGAGCCTGCATCTGGATCAAAACAATTGCATCGGTAAGCATTTCTTTTTAGTTGTGAGGAGCTGTAAGCTAACGTGTTTCCTGATGGATGATGGGAAGTGGAGGCAGGAGTCCTTCCTAAAACACAGAGGGGATTTTCTAATGAACTACTGTCGCTCTGCAGAAACTATGTTCTAGACATAGGTTTTTTGATTGTGGCTAAAAACAGCATCATCACAATTGGAAAAAAACACAAACAAACATTGGGAATGCTTTTAAAATAGAGCAAAAGATGATCGGAGTGGGACTTTAAATATAGCTTCATCAGATTTAGTTTTCTCTTTGCGTGAAGTTCCTGGTATTTGACACTTTGATAAAGGAGGGTTGACATAACATTTTCAAAGAGGTGGAAAAAGTTGGCAGTCAGCACTTGTTCATCCAGTCTTGTGCAATGGAAGGTGCTGTGAACACAAAATGTTTCTTATGGGTGTGTTGTTCGTTGCTTTAATGTTGTTGTTTTTTTCTTTTACCAACCACTCCCTGCACTTTGCCAACATAGTTCCATACTGCTAGTGGAATCTCATCATTGACCTCTCCCTAAAACACTCCACTCCTCTGTAATTCTCAGAGTAGCCCAAACATATTACGATCTTCCAAATTAATGCATTTTTTTAATTTTGCTATTATTTGAAAGACTTTCAATTATGATTTAAAAATAATGAAATCCATTGTAAGAAAAATGAACAAATAATGTTTTAATAAAAGCAGACGTAGACAGGATTGGTAGGAATGGGGACTGAAATATCACTGACAAAGTAATATTCGCAGTGTTCAGCGTCAGAGTGAATGTGTAGATAAATATTCCTTTACACAAATTCTATGCAGGAAAAATATTTCTGCAAGTGTCATCCCAACTTCTGTACCTTTTAACCGCTATTTTGGTTCACTCCTCATTGGTAAAATGCTCCTACTGTCTTGTGTTAGAAGGGTTTGTTATCCAAGCGGCACAGTTTAGCTCAGGAATGGGAAACTCCAGGCCTTGAGGCCTGCATTCATGCGTGTTTTCCAACACACCCTGCTATGCCCTGATGTGATTGGCTGGACAGACCCGAACCAGGTAATCAGTTATGTGTAGGGCTTGGATTCCTGGAAATCATACAGACACACCGGTACAGGTACTTCGAGGTCCAGAGTTTTCCATCCAGTTTGCCAGCACCGCCCATAAAATAACACGCACACACCCACTTTCACCTACTTCAACTTTACAAACCCTTACATCTTGTTCACTACAACCTGTTGGCTGCAGCATGCCCGTAGAAAGAGATGTGAATGAACATTATTGGTTTATGGGCCCACCAAGCGGTCTAGGATCTTGAAAATTTTGTTCGGACCACCTTCGTATCCTGTACAGGTTTGCCTATTTTTCCCCTACAGACAGCCCGTATCCACTCATAAGGGCATTCGTGACTAAGGCGTCAGTTTAATATGTTTCTGTGGTCAAATTAGTTTTTAACCTTTTCTGATGACCATCAGTTCAAAACCAATATCTGATTTTCAACAATTGATTTGATTACTGGTACATTTGCGCGTTTCTCGTTCCAGTGACTAGTGCAGGTTTTTCTCTCATCAATACAGGGGCGCCAAGATATTTGTCCACGTCTGCTCAAGTTTTGACGTCAAGTATTCAGTTTCATGCACAAAATAATCTTTTATTCAAGTACTAATACTGTTGTGAGGGACACAGATGGTGAAAATCCCCACCAAATCCAGTCAGGCACATAATATCACTCGCAAATAATAAATCAAAAATGCAAACTGCGTCACTGTCCAAGGGTTTTGCAGCTTTTCTCACACTGTACAGCTTTATAACGAGATTAGGACGATCCAAATGTCCCTGCTGTTCTTCAACACTGAGAATTTCACAACAAATACAAGATTTTAGTTTGTAATTACATCAAGTTAAATGCAGTCTGGCAGAAATAATCTAGCATTTCTCTGATTCTTTGGTCACACATTTTATTACTTGAATAGATGCAGTTTGTTACAACTTCAGATTTCTTAAAACTCTTTGTTTATTTTAACACAAATCTGAAAAAATTGAATTTCTGGAAAAGAGAATAACGTATCTTATCTGGATCTTATTTGTACCAATTGGTACAATATATAAGTAAAAGTCTGAAGTATATTTATTATACTACTGTATTTTCTCAAGCTTAGGTTAAGTTCGTTTTGAAATCACTTTTTAAACTTTTCTCTTTTCATCATCATTAAAACACAAATCCAACGATAAAACAAAATAAAAATGAAATGTTTCAGAAAACAAATAGTAATTTCCAAAAAGGAAAAGGAAAAGGTAGGTACTATGTATGTAGGTACGTTGATTGGATGACGGTGTTTGTCCATCATTTCTACCGAAGGTTACTTGGCATGAAGCGTAAATGGATATTCTCTGTACTAATTCCAACATTTTGTTAGTATGCAGACAAAAAACTCAAACATCAAAAATCAAACATCATCATCCAATCAGCAATGTCCCATTGTATCTACCTTTTCCAGTTTCCAGAGTTGTTAATGGGATTGGCACTTCAGGGCTACCATACAACCCAAATGCCTAACTAAAACTGCTGCAGATGGACTCACTTATTGTTTTATACTTGACTGATGCCCAGACAAAACGACTGCTAAGTTGTGAGCTGTAGAAAGGGGCTGATTTCAGCTTTCAATGAATATCTGTAGCACATTTCACAGGTAAAAACCTAAAACTGTTCTGGTGTTTTATTTTGAGTTTGGCTCATGACACTCCTTAGATGCATCTCTGAAGGATTTTATTCCGTGTATTTATTTGACCCAGCTCACAGCGCTGTTTTCTGTCTTGTTCTTTTTCGTTCACCCTCAGCGTGTACAGCCTTGACCTTTTTTTAGCCTCGTTCTTCTTTACATGGCCTTTTAATTGGTTCCTCCTGCTCCAGTGATTACAGCTGTCTCAGTGTCCTCCTCATAAATTATTTTAATGCATAGACTAAAGAAACTGTCTGGAGGTGTCCTGAAGTGTTCTCCTTGACTGGTCACAGTTCCTTCCAGTATCAGTTCTTAGGCGGTTGTAGTATCTGCTAACCCAGTGGCATGTTATCCTTTTCCACTGCATCTTTGAGGCTGACTAATTTGTCCCTCATTAACGTACAGCCGTGGCAGACTTCCAACCACCATTTAATGTCTGTATGATTAGTTCTGCAGCTACATCTCAGGTCTGTAAACACCCTGTGAGCTCATGTTCAGATTAAAGTCCCTGGGTCAAACTCCCCCCTCCGACTCGACAGCCCCCAGACTGATGAGGCCTCTGCTGATGGAGCGCTGCGAGCGTGGCACAGCTTGTGCTTCAGGCACGTAATCTGACAAGATCAGTGTAACAAAATCATTCCAGGGGATGTATTTTTTTCACACTGACTATGTTTTCCTTTAATCCACCACTGGAAAATATTGCTTGACGTGAGTATAATAACTTTCCTTTTTTTTGTATTCAAACTGCTACGTCAGTGGTGTGAATATGCAGTAATACGCTCAATAACAAACCGGTTTTAGCTCAGGAGCTGTAAATGGGGAAGTATTTGGCCTGGCTCTGTCTCAGCCTGCCAGCACATCTAAAACTCATCCATTAAGGGTGTTATATCTTGTTTTTGCAATCTGTGCACATTCAGAGGTGTAACGACAGGAAGTGGTGGGAAAACATTTGAACCTATCCAGCTTTGGATATTTTTATGTCTGGATAAACACCTTAGTTTTTCATATGGCTGCAGCTTAAACCTCATATTTGTTGTTGTATGAGTTTTTAACCAAGTTATCAGTAAAATATATCGGAATAGCATGTATTTGGCATTGACTATCATTTTTTCAACTTCCAACAACCTTCCTCAAGAAGCTCCTGACATCTATCCATCCATCCATCCATCCATCCATCCATCCATCCATCCATCTCCAGATCCCGCTGAATGCCTTTCGGGGTCACGGGTTGCTGGAGCCAACCCAGCTACTGTTGGGGACCCTGAACAAGTCCTCCTGACATCTATGCAAAGCTAAATATTGATCAGTAAACGTTGGACACTAAGGAAAAATTTGGAACACTGAAACATTTTTTTAGAAGAATACCATTTATGAGGTATTAAGGGAAGCAAATCATTAAAGAATGCCAACTTTGGATTTTCTCCAACACACATAGAAAAGAAAACTCTAGATTCAAGCCTTTAGGTGCTATTATAGCAAACAATGTAAATAGTGTTCTGAAAGTAAAATATTTAGGAAAATAAAACACCGTCTTCATAAAAATATAAGAGATCACTTACTACTACTGGCATGTCAGTCGACATTTCAAACATTTCATTGAAAGGAAACATAGCTGTTCTAATATATGTAATGCTACGTTCACACCAAGAATGTGACACGCATTCTAGAAAAGCGGGTTCTTGTTATACTAAACCCGCATTTATCATATGGTGTTTACAATTGACTATCGCTACTAGCGCATGTACCAACATTATTGCGAAATGCTGAAGCGGCGCAGATCTCGTGAATGTTTTTCTTTAACAGCTCTATTCGGATTAATGAAAACCCTGGTGTCGTAGAATTCCGGCAGGACACAAACCGCAGTTATTGATTTCTCCTACTTGATCAATTTTCAAACAGTTGGCACCTTTCGCCAATTAAAAAGGACGGCATCCATACTTCACTATGTACAATTGCAGCGCCTTTTGTACATGGAGCCAAAAACGATCTTAAAAATTTGGTTGCGAACGCGTGAATGCGAAAGCTTTAAACTCAGAAGCTAAAAATGCTCATCTGCGTATTTACACCGGATGTTTATTTAAAGTGGTTGGTTCACCGCGTGTTGCCAAGGTCGGTGTGAATGTAGCATAAGAAAAGTCCACGTTTCTCCAACAAGGCTGCGCAAACAACAGCAGCATTTTAGTTTCTGACAGAGCACAACAAACCAGATGGTAAAATTTTAACGGGGATTTAGAAATATGTAAAAAACAAAAAACAAAAACAACCAAACAAAAACAGGTAAAAGAAAATGACATTTCCAAAAACATGATGATCATGAGGAACGTCGGAGCAGCAGTCATAACAATAAGAACATGATTGTATCTGCGTGGACAAACCAAATACAGATCCTTATGGTTGATGGTTCTAACAGTCAAAGAAAGTAAAAAGTCTCAAATTACTCTATCTGAAACACATCTTCGGACGCACAAGTATAAATGTCTGATATTTACATTTTTTTCTCCCTATTCGATGTGCATCTATGTCACAACATTTTCCAGAAGTCCACAACTTACAATAAACTCAGGGTTTCACCTTTGGTTATGTAATTATCAAGGCTAGGTTTAAAAAAATATAGAACACACGTCCATGTTACTTTTGCATACAGGTAAATTTAGAGTGAAAACATATCAACAAAGCAGCTGGTCGGCTCTAAATTTGCATCTGTGGAAAAAAAACAATAACATTAAAAGTTCTTTCGTCTTTATGTTCCATTTTTGTCTGCCAGTTGTTTATGGTAGAGAGTGAAGGTGGCAGGTCTGTGTGATGGATGTTTATGTTCCTGACATCTTTGCTTAAGTGTAAGTGGATCGTAATGTAGGAGGAAACTATGTTCTTCATCTGAGAGCTGCATTAAACCAGAAAGGGTCCCCCAATCATTCATGCATTGTCTGAATAAGGATTTTTAGGTGCTATGATGGAGAATCAATGTGTTTTTTTTTTGCCAGCATTTGATTAAACAACAGAGGCCAGCCTTGGTGAGGCTGGAAGTATGAAACAAGGTAAAAAGTGCTGCATAAAAGCAGAGCAGCCTCACCGTTTAAGAACCAATGACACAAAGCCGACCCAACTAAAACATGTTGACAATACAACCAAACGTTATCTCTATCTTATTAAAATATTCACATCTGTTCCATACATAACACTTTTTTTCACATATAAAGAAAACATCTTTAAGTTCTTATAAGTCTCTCGATATTGTCGCTTCTTACGTCTGTATTTGTAGCAATTAAGGCAATCATTTTGGGGTCACAACTTACTCTCTGCCACCTCCAGTCTCAACACTTGTAGGTTTGTCCACTGAGACAGAACAGCAGCTTTGATCTCCTCACAAAAGTTTCCAAAGTCCCGTCCAGCTGACGCTTTGCAGAGTCCGCTTGCGCCGAAGTCGACTGGTCGCAATGTTTTGCTTGTTCTCTTCGGTTTCCAGAGACGTTGGGGGATGGGGGGTGGGGGGCGGGGTTCTTGTTCACTTCTTGTTACTGGCAGCACTGGAAAAAAAAGAGAGAAACAGGAAATAAATGATAATCATTAAACAAGCACACAATGATGTCTGTAAATCTTTTGGTGTCGTTTCAACAATGTAAAACTTGAAAAAAAAATGTTGGGTATGGTTGTTTTCTTTTTTGATGAAGGAAATGGTGATGTGTTTCGAAAACAAAAAAGTCAAATTGAAATAGCCCGTTCAGGGTATAAATCTACCTCTCCATTAATTCACCATTAAATCCTTGAGCCTAACGTCTTTCAGCAGATCTTACACAGCAGTGCTTACATTAAAGCAAAAAATTATTACAGAATTTCTAACATTAAGTAGCACTGGATAGTAAGTAATGGATTCAAAATTCAATTCAAAGAGAAAAAACACCTTTAACATCTATTCACAACTTTTTTTGTCATATAACTAATTGTTTTCTGCAACAACAAAAAAACTGCATTTCCGGCACTAGCAGGTAGTCTGGATTATGAGGCGCACCAGCAAATGGTCTAATTTCAAACTGCCATTTGTAAGGTGCACCAAACTATAAGATGCACAATCGAGACTAAAGAGATAAATCAAGGTCCGTCAGTCAGACTTTATTATTTACATTAACTCTAGAACTTGTTTTTAATATGCTACATGTTAACCACCATAGCATTTTCATTATACCTTTAACTCACAAACTTGTTTGCAACACGTAAAAAAAAAACTACTTATACAGCCAAAAATATGTCATTTGTAACACATAAAAAAAAAGAAAGACAGAGTCCGACATTGCTACACAGTAGCTGTGTTGGCTTTTTGTTTCGTCTCTGCACCGATATGCCACATATTACTAAAGTAAAGTGTTGCAAAAAAGCTTTGTACAGATATGCAACAACTATGTTAGTAACAACGCAAAACACCTTTTCTCTGCAACAGAACCAACTGATGGATTGTGTAAAAAACCACTAATGTTCAGTGTTGCATGTCAGCACAAGGCTGCTATTCTGTGCTTCAGAATCTGCAGAAAAGATATTATTGGGTAAATGGTTGAAGAGTTATGGTAGCCAAAAGAATGTTAACACTTAGAGCTAAAGCTTAAAGAGTCAAGCAAGACATATGGACAGTTTACATCTAGCAAAGTCAACAAAGTTTATCCATTTAGCACTTTTCCCCAAAAATAATAAAACAACAACATCATAAAAAAGGCTAAAACAAGAAGTGAAATGCATTAAAGATAAAAACATTAAATTATTGAAAAGACCTCTACACTTAAGCATCTTCTTAGTCTATATTCACACTGCAGGGCTTAATGCTCCATTCCGATTTTTTGAAAAGATCAGATTTTTTTGAAAGGCTGTTCACATTTCCAATTAAATACAAACTTTTGTGATCTCCTGTGTGAACGTGAAATTACCCAGAAGTGACCCGCATGCGCAGAAGAGTACTAAACGGTGAACAACGTCACTCGTTGTTTGCGGTAGTAGCTAACATTAACAATGGATGTCAACAACAGTGTTTCAAAAGCGGAGCTTTTTTTGCATTATTGAATTCATTTTGACAAAGAAGCCAGTACAATTACAATCTTCTCATTATAAGAAGGCATTGGAGCCAGGATCGTCTGTACCCACTGTTGTGGAATGGGGATGTGAATGTGCTGTGGCCGCGCGTGTGTGTGTGTGTGTGTAAGAGAGAGGAGAGAGCGCATGCAGCGCAGGAGGGAGTGAGAGGGACAGAGGAAGTGTGTTGGGGGCGCGCATTCATGTTGTGTGTTACTGAGGAAGGAGAACGATAATAAAAGAAGGCTTCCCCCAGAATAACTGCTATTGACTCTTTATTAACCCACTCTGGAGAATCTGAGGGTCCGAACGGGAAGTGAACCCCGAAGGAGGATCCGCTTTCAGTCTCCCGCGCTTCTGACCACGGTCGGAAAGGAAAAAAAGTCATAGCGGGAAATGTTCAGCACCACGCTCGGCCATTTCGCCTGAAATTTTTTCAAAAATCGCCCAGTTGCAAAAAGAGCCCTTGAGTTTGGCCTGAGTAGAGCTGTCACCCCAAATATTAATCAAATCGGTGACCTCACTTCCCTTCCGCTGACTGGTCTCGGCAGCATCGTCTGCCATGGTTGATGTTTCTGTTCTGTTCCTGCCTACTTCAATGCAGAATTATGAGGTTTGTAGTGTATCGATGACGTACCGGTCGGATACATGTGGCTTGGCCGTTCAGACGGAGGTCGCATTTCAAATGATCGGATAAGTATCGGATTCAGTACCACATACCCAAGTGCCGTGGGTCGCATTTGAAAAGATTGTCTCTGTGTTATTCAGACTGTCATGGAAAGATCAGATACAGGTCAGATACTACCGTATTTTCCGGACTATAAGTCGCACCGGAGTATAAGTCGCACCAGCCCAAAAATGCATTATAAAGTAGAAAAAAACACAGATAAGTCGAACTGGACTATAAGTCGCATTTTAACTTTCACAACCTTATATGACACAATCATAGCAGACTGTTTATCTAATAATTTCACAGTAATTTTTCCTCAAACTTATTTATTTATTCCTTTCATGAAGCATCATTGGCTAACTAATACTCTGTTTTCATCCTGTATTTGTAGAAACAGTTTTCACTTTTATTGCATTTCTGAATCTATGAAATCATTGGAAAATAAAATATTATGTTGTTAGCCTTCAAGATCTTACTGTAAAAAAAGGTTTGCTGATTCTCTGAGTCACTTAACATACTCTTAACACTTAACATACCTCATACATCAAATTGACCCAGAAACATCATCTCTGTTCCTCACAAATGAACATAACAGGAGGGTTAACAATGTATTTATTTCAATTTATTTCTAATATAAGTCGCTGCGGAGTATAAGTCGCACCCCTTGCCAAACTATGAAAAAAAGTGCGACTTATTGTCCGGAAAATACGGTAATTGAAATTGGGTCTTTCTATGAAGGTAAAAAAGTGTCTAAAAGAACGCACTTGTAGATTTGATGTGAGAACTTGTAATATAGAATGTGAAAACTTGTGCATCAAAAATCTGCATCTGTGTCAAAATTCTGTCACATTTGAACATTTATCAGAAGAGTTATTCAAGCAGGAAGTCCGAATCTGTGAATACTTTACCAAGTTCTCCGAGTCCTGCACTCTGATTGGTTGACTCCGCCTCCTCTAACCCCCCCCCTGTTCCATTATCGGACACAGATCAGTTAAGACACAAGTTTCTCGCAAGGAATGTGTCAGAATTCAGAGCGCAGTTGTAGTGCACCTGTGATTTGCGGCAGCAGATTCGAGCACACGCAGAAGCAAATTTGAGCAGTTGTAATCACAGATTGGAAGTTGTAACTCTAAATGAACACATGCAAATGGAAATTTGTCAGTTCACAGCAGAAGATTTTTACACACAGATGCAGATTTTTGATGCACAAGTTTTCACATTCTATTTTACAAGTTCTCACATCAAATCTACAAGTGCGTTCTTTTAGACACATTTTTACCTTCATACGTTTCAGCCTGCAGTGTGAACGTAGCCTTAGAATCATGAAAACTACTGTGACTGCTAAAACAGGGTACACTCATGGAATGGGAGCATGTCTGTGCAGGGCTGAGAGGAAAAGAAAAGATGAACCAGGGAAGTGTAACTACTGCTATATGAGTGCAGGATATACATCAAGCTGCATTTCTGCTGTTAATGAATAAACATAACTTAAATCATGAAGATTTGTGTTGCAGTTTCATGAAAACAGGGAAACAGTTGTGTATGAATGCAAATGCCTGAATCAGAAAACTCTTAACAAAACATGTTTTTGTAGGAAATCAGTCACACTGCTTCCTCTTAATCTCTTCTTTGCAAATGTTCTGTTTTTTGCATCACATTTCTTTCTTTCTTATAAATATTCCTGTCAACGAAAAATATTAAATACCTGGTTATGATTTAAAGGGCTGATGGGGTTTTATAAACAGTTGGATCTCTTTTTTAACGTTCACACTGGGAATGTGTCGCACGTTTAAGAACATACTGAACGCGAGTTCTTGAATGCACCCATGGTTTTACCCATGGTGTTCACGCTGGACTGTTGCTACCCAATACTACAACATGTTACAGTTGGATAATCTTCCTGTATTTGTATTTGTATTTGTGAAAATCTTCCAGGATTTTTCTTTAACAGTTCTACCCGTCATATGAAAGATTTAGTGTGATACAATTATACCTGGGCACAAATCGTAATTACTTATTTCTCTTCCATGATCAATGCTCAAACGGTTGGCACTTGAAAAGGGATGCCATCCTTACGTACTACCATATTGGTTCAAAGTTCAAGTTTAAATGCAAAGGCAGCGCCTTTTGTATGTAGAGCCCAAAAACAAACTTAAAAACTTGGGTGGTGATGGGTGAATGCAAGCGTTTTCAATGCAGAAACCCAAAATGCACGTTTACGTACTTCATTGGAAGTGGCTATTTGAGGATGCGATACAGAGGGCAGTGTGATTGTAGCTTTACACAGATAAGCAATCTGTGTAACCCTTTTTCTCTTGTGAACAAGAAGCAAAGTCAGGTTCGCTTTAGTTTTCATGGATTCAGTCCATCCATCCATTTTCTTATCTTATCCAAATACTATTACTAAAATTGGTAAAATGTAAAATCTAATAGGAAACTCCTGTCTGACTGCATTTAAGCAAATAGAACTGAAAAAGAAGTGTTTGTATTATTTTGGAGACCTGCTTCAGGGCAAAAGATTTAGCAGAATAACTGTTCTGTGTCACAGCTTTTGTGCTTATTAAGATGCACACTATTAGAGACAAGCATCCTATTTAAACAGAGCAGCTGTTGTATAATTCTCTACCTCAATAATTTAAGGATTTCTACATCGTCTCCAAGGAAATAAAGACATTCTATGTCCAATCATTGCTGCAGCAGGAAAAAGGCAATTACGGCAAACGTAGTGTGTGTTTTTATTTAACTCCCTTATTAAGGCTCTGCAGCTGAATTTGCACTTGTTTTGCATTTGTTGACTCTTGAATAAACAGCATCTGAAATGCTAAGTGAACCAATGTAATATCCAATATTCAAGTAATTATCAACAATTTACCGAATACAAAATTTGCTGTGTTGAATAACAGAGGAGTACACATTTTCTCTTCTGACAAGAATATGTCAGTCAGAGAGTGATGCACAAAAGATCCACATTTGTTTAGATTGAAATTTAAATATTTTATGATTTGTACACAATTTGAAGAAGGCACATTGCACCGGAACAAGGTCATATTTAAAACAGAACTTAAAGGGCCTAAATCATGCTATTCCTAAGCCTTACATAATAAACTATCTATGATAATCAATTATTTTTTAATTAAATATTAGTTATTTTTGCTGCTTATTTTCCCACCCAGAAGAAAGATGAATTGATCTCTGAGGCTCCGCCTTTTGCTCTGTGTGGGTGCCTTCCATTCCATAACCTCAACATAGAGCCGGCCTCATTTATACATATATATCTGTATCTATCTCTCTCTCTCTTTCTCTCTCTCTCTCTCTATATATATATATGTGTATATATATATATATATATATATATATATATATATATATATATATATATATATATATATATATATATATATATATATATATATATATACATATATATAGAGAGAGAGACAGAGAGATAAGGATATGTATACATATATATATATATATATATATATATATATATATATATAGCACCCAGAGACTGTATGCTAGGAAGGAGGCCGAGGACTAGTGAGCGTAGAACCCACAATCCAGGATGAAACATCCAAGATCCATGAGTACATCAAGCTCAAGGCCCCAACTGACAGTGTGCTCAGTGAATGTCTCAGGCAATGGAGAACAGAGGATACAGTGCTGGAGGACAGATCCTCATGGGAGGACAAACCCCTGCATGGGATGTACAACCGGACCATAACTGAAGTGGCTGATATCAAGAAGTCCTTACAATGGCTAGAAAGGGCTGGCCTACAGGACAGCACTGAAGCACCAGAGCGGTAGAGGCTCAGATCTACCACACCAGACAAGACCCAAGGTGTGGGCTGTGTAAAGAGGCGCCTGAAACAATCCAGCACATAACTGCAGGGTGTAAGATGTTTGCAGGGAAAGCATACATGGAGCGCCACAATCAAGTGGCTGGGATAATATACAGGAACATGTGTGCAGAATATGAACTAGAAACCCCAAGGTCAAAATGGGAAACACCTCCGAAGGTGGTAGAGAATGAGAGGGCAAAGATCCTGTGGGACTTCCAGATCCAGACTGATAAGATGGTAATGGCGAACCAACCAGACATTGTAGTGATGGATAAAGAACAGAGGAAAGCCGTTGTGGTGGATGTGGCAGTGCCAAGTGATGGGAACATCAGGTAGAAGGAACATTAGAAACTGGAGAAATACCAGGGATTCAGAGAAGAACTAGCGAAAGCATGGAAAGTGAAGGTGACAGTGGTGCCTGTGGTAATTGGAGCACTCGGGGCAGTAACCCCCAAGCTGGAGGAGTGGCCACAACAGATACCTGGAAAGACCCCAGACCTCTCAGTCCAGAAGAGCGCAGTGCTAGCAACAGCTAAGATACTGCGCAGGACCCTCAAGCTCCCAGGCCTCTGGTGGAGAACCCGAGCTTGGAGGAGAAACCACCCGCGGAGGGTGAGAGGGGCGTTTTTTTTTGTTATATATATATATAAAATTTTAATTTAATTTAAATATCATTTTTACGATTAGGCTCAAATACAGGAATTCATAATTAGTCTCCAAAAACGTATTTTTAGTTAGATCATGTTGCAGTAGTAGGAAAAGAAGATGTCAACTCGACTTGGTTGACCTTTTTATTAGTAAAGAATTTCTTCGCCAAGAGGCTTTCTATGGTGGCCCTGAAGAGCCAATCACACCAACAAATCACTCCGAACCAAAACATGTTAAGGATCACAACAACAATTAAAAAAGTCACATTAACAATAAAAAACAGCGTTAAATTTTAGAAATTTACAAAAATTCAATAAACCAAAACACAATTCCTAAAACATGAAACTAAATTACAAAAAGGGTTAATTCAAATATAAACCTAATGTGTCAAAAGATTCATAACCCCTGTTGTAAAAGTAACAGGCTTTCAGCTCTCAACTGTTTGCTCAGCTGCTGGACAGGACAAGTAAAAATTAATAAATAATAAAATATGGAACTAAATAAAAATGAAAAGTTTCAGAAAACAAAGGTATTTTCTAGAAATCCAAATGAAGTGTTATGAACCCTATAAGAAACTGGAAAATGTAGGTACCATGGGACATCAATGATTGGATGATGATGTTTGTCCATCATTTCAAAACAGAAACTGGATATCATCATCCAATCAGCAATGTCCCTTAGTACCCACCTTTTTCCGTTTCTTATTTGGTTTAGCTGTTTAATATTTTATTATGATTTCTGGAAATTTTTTGAAAAATCTTGCAATCTTTATTATGTTTTTCCGTTAATCGATTTATTGATGAGATTTGCTCTACAAGGCCACCGTAGCTTTCATAACTCTTGCTTTTCTTAGTTGACCATCCTTTTTTTTTTTATTACTTTCATGGAATCTACCTGGATGAATGAGAATCTACACAAACATCCTGATGATACTTATTTACATCTGGTAGTACATGTATTGCCTGTGGGAACAAACTCGATGCCTGAAGGAAACAGATTCTGAATGCAGGGCATTTCTGCACATGAGCTGGAAAGAGTGACAAGGGAAGTAGGTGACGGCAGGTTTACACGTGTACTTCACAGTGGGAGATTCTCCACATGAGACGTGTTCTCACTACTGGAAATACTGTGCCATGACACTCTGGAGGAGTGCAAGACATGAAGTCAGATGTTGACAGACTTGAGCTATTTTTGTACAGCAAATATCTATTTGATCATTGGTAGGAATGATTTTGTGTTGCTGTCAACACCTTGTGATTATGAGAAGGGTCAACGGACACGTAAAATTTATGATAGAATTCAACAAAAAAGGCCGTTCCACACGTAACTTCTGACACACAAGATCAACAACCCTCTGCACATGCACCACTTGGTCTGAGAAAGCAGAGAAGTCTGTGGCTTCTTCATTAAAGGTCGTGTCACACAGCCACTGCATACATATTGAGCACATTGCACGGAGGAAAATTGGTCATACATGAATAAACGTGCAAAAAATGGGAAAGGTTGTAGTCTTTAAGTGAAATTTTCCTAGATATATCACGAATGAATCAAGCTAAACCACGGAAGAAGTACGAATAAACCAAGTAAAGAACACGTAGATCAACGTAGAACTAGATTATTGCACTGTTTATATGCAATTCATTGGTGATTTGTGCAACACTTATGTAGTTCTAATGTAATATGGGCGCCTTATACGCGACATAAAAGTTATACATCGGTGGAACGTGCGTGAAAAGTCCATTAGACATACATGGAACAGTCGTGGAAAGCCAGCTAACTATATAGCAATAGAAATAGGAAGTTTTCACAAACTACAAATGTTTGCTATAGCATAAGCCAAAAGCACCACATTAAACCCGTTCAGACCATCAGAACCACAGATCTGCCATAAACTCCCCTGCATTCAGAAACCCAGCAGCTACAGGTCCCACATCATGAGATGAGATTTGTAGAGGTCCGAAGCATGAAGTTAATTGAACGAAGAAACCTGCAGGCGGTTGATGAAATTAATGAACCCAAATTTCTCACCTTCTCTTGAGTTTGGAAAGTCCTGTCAAGTTTTTAAGATAAACAGCTCTCTGATTGTTTTAGCAGAGGATCCAAGAATTTATTTTTAAAAAGTTTAAAACATACATCAGATGTATATACAGTAAAACTCTTCTGGTCTGATTCACATCTCTTATTTCTGCTTTTGGTCAAAAGGTGACAGTTTTACATCAACAGGCCCTTAAAGTTCATGACCGTTTCCATTATTTTACAACCCAAACACACAGTGTAAAGCAGAAACACACAAAAGATATTAAAATGTTCCAGAAAAGCCAAAATGACTCATAGCTGACAGAAAAAACGATCACATGGTTCATATTTAAGAAGCATGCGCACATGAAGTCATGTCAAAGCTACAGCCTTTTCAAATCCTTCAATCCCTTGTGCATAATCCTCTTTCTTAAACAAGAATGTGGTTAACATCAGTTTGAAGTTGGCTCCAAAAAAAAAGCTTCATCTAGTTTTACTTCATATTCATCTGCATATTAAGTGTGAAGTTCAGGTTCTGCAAACTCTGGTATCCAGGGAAGCTGGAGGATTCCAGTGGATCCAAGCTAATGAGCTGCTTGAATGTCAGATACACAAGTAAATGTTGGCTGCTCAGCACCAGTGTTAATGCACTGAAGTCGGCCTGATTTTAACATTAAAAGTGTTACTTACTCATTGTGTTCTGAAGCAATTTCACAATTGAGTGCTTTCCTTCTTGGTTTTCTCTTTTTTTTCAACCATCCTCATCTGAATTCATCCAGTTTGAGTTCAAATTTTGTATTTGTGCATGTTCACAGTGGATGTTGTGTTCAGAAATTGAGGCAGGCAGGTTTTCCACACGGACGGAACGCTAATCTCTGTAGCTCAGACTGGGAAAAACTTTTTAGGAGGGCAACTGGGTGAGGAGGGCATTGGCAGCAAGAGCTATTACAGCTAAATCAAGCAGGGAAATGAGACATAACAGCTTCCTATTACTTGTTACCTTCCTTCCACATCAAGCCTACAGGGTCTTGTTAACCCTAACTAAGAGTTTTTTAAAGAGACAGGTAAAAAATGACTGCTTTTATGCATGAAGTTTTATTTTTGGGCCTTGTGTATTTTGTAAGCAGAGTGTAGAAGGTCCTCGATTGCTTTTAAAGCATTAAAGCTGTCAGCAGCCCCTGGGGCTACTAATGAATTAAATTCAGTACAAATAACAGATGTTTTATTAGTGGCCACTTTGAGAATAATTTATCATGATCATAGCTCCTGTGAAAAATAAAAGCAAAAGCAGTTCACAAAAATTACACTAAAAAAGTGAGGGAAAAACTTTAGGATGTCACCACAGTATGGAGCCCTGGACAACACATTCGAAAATAGCAATTGACTGTTACATCAAAATAATCATTTGTGGCCATGAACAAGTACCCACAAATTAGCATTTTGTGGGCAAAAATGACTACTTTATGCAAAAATGAAAGCTGGTTTGTACAACCTCCCCTTCCTCTTCTTTATCAGACATAACAGCTCCAGCAGCGTTCTGTTTGCAGGCTGTTTCTGTGCCCTTCAGTAAAAAACTTAAAATGCTCATTTGTGTAATGCCAATTTCTAAGCAAAAAATGCAAATTTGTGAGAACAAAATGCAAATTTATGATCATTAAATGTTAATATCTACGACCCAAATGCAAATGTGTGCAAACAAAATGCTAAATTCTGTGTACAAAATGCTAATTTGTGGCCACAAAATACAAATTTGTGCAAACAAAATGTTAAATACTGCACACAAAATGCTAATTTATTGTGCACAAAATGCATATTTGTGACCGCATATTGCTAATTTTTTGACCACACGATACGAGCTTCTGTGCACAAAATGCTCATTTGTGCTAACAAAATGTTAAATACTGCGCACAAATGCAAATTTTTGAGCACAAAATGCAAGTTTGTGACCACAAAATGCTTATTTGTCTAAACAAAATGTTAAATACTACGCAAATAATGCTAATTTTTGAGCACAAAATGCTAATTTGTGACCACATAATACTGATTTGTGTACACAAAATGCTCATTTGTGCAAACAAAATGGTAAATACTGTGCACAAAATACTAATTGTGTAGTAGTACAAAAAATGTTAATTTGTGCAAAACAAATGTTAGAGTTCACGCAAAAAATGTTAATTTGTTTATACAAAATTCTAATTTGTGCCTAAAAAATATTTAATTGTTGCACAGAGAATACTAATTTATGCCCACAAAATAGTCATTTTATTTGAGCATTTTTGTACTCAAATTTGTATTTTTTGGGCATAAATTAGTATTCTGTGTTCAAAATGTTTAACATTTTGTTTGCAGAAATTTGCATTATGTCACAAATTGTTTTTGTTCACACTCCAATATTCTGGCCTGTGTTAAAAGCCAGAATATTGTTAAAGACACACGTCTTTTCAGATTTTTTCAAAGCTACTCTTATGCACAATTGCAACTTTGACTGCATTTTCTGGAGGGTTTAATCTTCTTTTTGTAATCAGGGCGATGTTTGTTTTGCTTCCGGAACAGGAAAATGTCAAATGATGAACAGCTATGACCCACAAAACCTGCTGGAGCTGCTCCCGCATGGATAAAAATAGGACACCAATATTTACAGGTGTGAAAATGAAAATAAAAAAGGGAGTCCAAAACGAGCCTTACTAAATGTATGAAATACATAACAGCCTTAAAAATTGTGGAAGGGTATTTTCAAAACCAGATTAAAGAAGTTGGAATGTCACCATTTGTGACTAAAATAAAGATTCTGTGAATGTAATCATTTAGATCCAGTTTAATAAGAAAACTTTAGTGCAAAATGTCCTTTTGAGAAGAAAGACAAGTACATTCATTGAGGTATGTTTTTGTAATTTACACAAAAATGCCTGCCTCAGTTAAAAACAAAATGATCAATTATTGGTTTTGAGAAAAATGCCTGAACCCATGCAGCCATGTCACTTCAGATTCACTGTGTTATGAAAACAGGCCTGAAGGTCACAAGCATCCGCTTGCTGTTCTGTATTTAATGCCAACGGTTCCCATATTTTCTGTATTTTTATTACAAACACAGAGGATTTGAAACAGTTATTTTAAATGTGTCCAGGTTCACTGCAATTGCTCATTACACCATGTAGAGACATTTTAATAATATCTGAAAACATTGCAGCGATGTGGGAAGGACAAAGTTAGTTCAGGGGTAGCCCAGGAGAGGCTTGAGCGTTATGTCACAAAATGAATGAAACAAACAAACGAAAATCCAGCGGGGTTTGACTTCAGGAGGATGCACACATGTAGCACTGCGCCCGACTTCCTGTTTGCTGACATTAATCCAAAGACAGCGGGGATTTTCTGCTTCTTGCTGCTTCTTGCCTCACACTCCTGCAGGGCTCTAAGATTCACACTAGCTCTCACAGTCGCAGACACACAAACATACACATCTGAACGCACAATAGACTATAAATATTCAGGCCAAGATTGGCACAACGTGTGCCGGCGATACAGTCCACGTGGCGTTCGTCTCAGCGCCACCACCGAGCTCAGCGCCGTTCTGTGGGGAGCAAACATTAGCACACATGCTTATGTGATGCCGTCCATTTAGGCAGACGTGTCTGTGGATGCACCCAGACGCGATTGGTGCCCTTATTGTGCTCATCAGATCTGCTGGCTGGCAAGCCCAGCTTCAGGTGATGTGGGTTTGTTTTCGGTCTCGGTTTGAGGGTGAGGGCTGCTGTTGGGAAAGCACATGTGCAGCACAATGCGTCACATTACACCATGACACTCTGTCACAGCCAGTTAAAGTTAGAGAACGCAAAAGAAGGCCGGGGTTGGGAGGATTCAACCTTTGTTCCGGTAGGTGACCAAAACAGCAGAGTGACACTTTGACTGGACGTCACAAACAACAAAACCTTCACAAAGTTCAAAAAGCCCCAACAGTCCTACGTACATTAAGGTTGCATAACCAACGTACGATTCATGTCTCTTGACACGATTTGGCAGAAGCAGCTTAAAACTAGGTTAGGACCAATTACTTTAATGCCGGCAGCCTAAAAATCTATAAGTTTGGATGTTTCCTTTTTCAGTGACATTGACACAATCTGACAGCAGCTCCTATCTGCGCTTTTACCCTCTGACAACTTGCTGTTAGAATGAAAAGTTTAGAGTCCAAACTGTTTCAATCAAAAACGTGTTTGTTCTACGGTGGCCCTGAAGTGCAAATGTTACGGCTGAGGCCGTTGGGGTATTTAATTTGTTCCTTTTACCTCCATGTTACATCCTTTTACGCGCCCCTACACAGGAGTGAAACAGCTAGATAGATGAAAGATCACAATTAAAAATGCTAAATAAATCATATAAAAAACAACATTAGGTTTTAGAATTCAAAACCCAAATTCAGAAACTAAAATATAATTTAAAAAATGATAAAATAAATACATAAAACATTTGGGAAAACCTAAGAATTCAAGAAATCAAAGAAGAAACTGGAAAAAGATAAGTACTATTGGACATCATTGCCTGGATGATATTTTGAGGAAACAATCGAGTTATTTTATTACATTTTTTTAACATTTCATTTTGATGTCTGGAAATAACTTTTGTTTTTAAAAATTTCATTTTTCATTTGTCTCGTTTTTTCTTTAATTTTTAAAATTAATTGGTGTTGGTTTTTTTTTTTTACTATTTTTTTTTTTTATTGTTGTTGTAATCCTTAAATAAGTTTTTGCATTAAACGATATGTTAGTTGTATTTGCACTTCCGAGCCACTGTAGGGTGCAATCTAAAGAATGTACACAAATAAAAAGTTTAATTCCCCTTATTTTTAACTTTTCACTTTGAAAATTGTTTTACCTATTAATGAAAGATTAACCACATAAACAGATTCAATATTCATATGCAGTTAGTAATGTTCTTTGAGTTCATTTTGAATTATTTCAAAATTCGCAATGTCATTACTTGGTTTAAAAAAAACAAACAACATATGGACCAATAGGACCCTAAATTTTCCTAAATATATTTATATTTTATTTTAACATTGTTTAACGTTAACATTTCAAAACACAAAAGAAAGTTAAAGATTTTTTTTTTATCTCTTCTCCCAAATCTTTGTAGATTTGTTCAATATTATCCAAATTACAGTGTTTTTTTTTAACTATACTTTGCTGCAGAGTCAAAGTTGCAGCAGCCAACATTGCATTTAAAAAATTGTATATAACTCGCACAGGAAGTCTCACTTTTTGGAAATATTAATTTCAGAAAATATGGGAACAAGAACGGGCATTTTATCTTTAAGGTAAATCACAATAACGCGTCTTCCTCTGCGCTGCTGTCAGTAGCAAATACTGATGCACACACCAACAGTGTCCTCTAGTGTTTTTTGTTGTTTATTTAGAAAAAAATCACATAAGTCGCACCCCCCGCCAAAAACAGCAATTTATACTCAAAAAATGTTCCAACAGTGCTGCAGGGTGGAGCAGTGCAGAGCTTTCGCCCACAGCAAGAGGTACCTGGTTCAAATCAAAAACGTAATGCGTTTTAATATTTGTTTTGCTTTTATAACTGTCGTTGTGATCCTTAAAAGGTTTTTATGTCGCGTGATTTGCACTTCAGAGCCACCTTACAATTGTCCCCAGGTGTGCATGACAGCCTGACTCTGCAGCTGACTGGTGACCTGGTCATGGTGCCATCGCCCAAGAGTAGCTGGGTTGGCTCCAAGCAGCCCTTTGACCCCAAAAGACATTAAAATGATCGACTGCCATGATCATTCTTGTCGTTGTGAAATTCCAATAGACTGAGGGTTCAGGGGCTGCTGGGGTCCAACACCACAGCTGAGGAGTGGACCCAGTTGCTGTCCGGTGTGGGTTTGCACTGTGGTGAGGCTGTGATCCTCACAGCAGAGCCGAGGCATACATCTCTTTTAGTCATCTTTTTGTGCCTGGATGCATTGTTTGTGTGGGTCATGGGATGTATCTGTGAATGAAGGGGAGGGGGAGGGCAAAGGGGTGGGTTGGTTTAATTTTTTTTCTCTTTTTTGTATTTATTTGTCTGTTTTTATTTGTGAAGCGCTTTGAGCTGTGATGCATGATAAGCGTTTTGTGGTTTTTTAAAATAAAGCTTGATTGATGATTTTTAGGCATCTAAGGCCTCTGTGGGACCCACACTGTAAATATGTTGAGTTTTTAAAATGTACACATAGTATACAGGGATGAAGTTGATCATCTACTCATGTCTAATCTGGGAGACAAATATGATTAGATTAGAGACCTTTTTCATCTCTGCATTACCAGAAGCCTCTCTGATTCACAGTGGAGCTAATTCCAAATGAAGGTGCTAAGGTTTGTTTTTGTTTTTTAAACTTTACTGCATTACTGTGTCTATGTATGCATTTAGCTGCAAGCGGCGCTACCCTTACATCCAGCCTGTCATAGCTACATTAACAGCAGCAGATGCCTGCTCCTATTAAGAGCCAAACCTCACTCTAAAGCAGAAATACGAAGAGCCCTGTCAAATACATTAAATGATAGCTGAGCGGGATCTTACATAACACTAAATATTATGTAAAAGTGAATTTCACAATAACATTCCCACACATGAGAAGAAGTAATGCATCCAACTGTATGAGCACATTCCAAATTGTTTGACTCTTGCAAAAATTTCAGATCTCCTTTTTAGGCATGTTAGATAAACGGCCATAACTACCTCTGGAGAGGTGGAGGTTTTCTCTGGAAAAGAGAGGAATAGAAATCAGCCGCAACAGGGCAGAGACTGTGTGTGGACATGAGAGGGACTGAAGTGAGGCTACAGGGAGCAGAAGGGAGCAAAAGAGTGATGGAAGGAGGTGAAGAGGCGTGTGCAAGCAGGTTGGAGGGCGTGGATGAGGGTCTCAGATGTGATGTGCGACAAGAGTGTCAGCTAGAGTGAAAGGAAAGGTGAGAGCAGTTATGTTATTGGCTCACAGACAGTGACTCTGAGGAGGAAGAGGTGGAGGTAGCAGAGATGAAGAAGTTGAGGTTCTCTCTAGAAGTGACCAGGATAGAAAAAGGTCAGGAATGAATACACTGACATGACGGAATGTAAATATTCGTTCTATTTTTTTGTGTCAACGCTACAGAGACGCACCACAGATGGACCAGTATAAATCAGGTCGTTCGATGTTTTGGAGCTAAATGCACGGAAGAAGATTAAGACGGTTTAGACATTCTGAAAGGAGGAACAGTGATGTTGGTAAAAGGATTAGGTTGGAGCTACCAGGAAGAGATCTAGATAAAGTTGTGGGATGTAGTGAGAGAAGACTTGATTATTGTTGGTTGGTGGATGTAGAACAGAGCAAAACATGGAGGTGGATGATTTGCTGTAGTGACTTCTAAAAGAAGCAGAAAATAGGAAAAACAACATAACCCACAGTGGATAGCCTTAACCACCATGGATTAAGATTGTTTTACCATTTTATCTTGCATACCTTGAACATTTATACCAGCTCAATGCCTGAAATAAAGATGATAAAAACGTCTGAAGTGAATATCCGTTTTTGCCCAAAATTGTTTGAACGTGAGCAAGAAGAAGGAAGTGGACAGCCAGGTTGTGTTTAAATTCCTTCACTATTCACCACAAAGTGAACTATAAAGATTAAATGTCACTATGTAAGGTGTGTTTTTCATTTTGTTGACCTGTCTCAACCTATAATTCTAAAATCCAATGCCCAAGAAATTTCCCAGAAGTCTCTACGAAAAACCTGTGTTCATCAATGTTCATTAGATTGGCAAATATAGATCACAATGCATTGTCTTTGAACAATATTTGTGAAAAATAATGTATTTAATATATTTTTTTTATTGTTTTAATCTTCAGAACACCATGGATTCAAATGGTATGGAAAATGCTCATTTTTACTTTGTGAAATCGGGGACGTCGTATTTGCCATTTAAAAAAAAAAAAGAAGAAAAAGTAGTGAGCAAGGTGTCCAATTTGCTTTTAAAATCCAGGACACTAGAAGGTCCCGCACTATAGAGCTTTTTAGTAGAGTAAGGGGGGAATTCAGACGCAGCTTGAGAGAGCAAAAGATGACTAAGTCACAAGTTAAGTCACAATTAAGATCAAGACAGTTCCAATACTTCTACAAATGACTAAGCAATACTTGTATTTTAGTATTTTGTATTTTCAGCAAATGCCTGAATCAGAAAACTCGTTACAGTCCCAGTCTTTTGATCTACAGTAAAAGTGTTTCCAGTGGTCTATTAATTATGATTAAGCCGTTTTTAGCCAAAAGAAAAGAAAAAACCCTGTCCTTTTCTGACATAGTCTCTGCAAAGCGGCAGGATTTCTTTAGGAATTCACCTTTGAGTTGTGGGCGGGACTATTGGTGCAGAAGCAAGCCTCCGCTGATATCCCATCATCCCTTTGTTGTTTTTTTGTTGACTCTCAGCATCAAGGGGGCTAACAATTTTGAACCCTGCTTTGTATTTTTGTGAAATTATTAGTTTCTGCAAGCAAAGTAATATTAATGTCGGCATTCACAATAGCTGTGTTAAAAATTCTTTGCTCTGTTTAAGTCCTCCCTTCTCTGCTGCTGATTGCCTGGATCGGGTGTGCTTAGCCAATAAGAAGATGTTGGACATGGGCCCTCAAGGCCTGGATTCTGATACTCCTAAAATAGGGGAATGTAAAATAGGAAAACTTTACAGTTCACTAAACGAAAGCACTTAAAGACCCTATGAAAATGGTGTTTTTGGTGTTTTGAACATGTACTTGTGGTATTTTGTTTATAGTGGAGGACATATGTTAAGAAAATTATGCTCAAATTTGCATTTCTGATTTTTTTTTTAAATCATTGTGAATCATGAAAAGAGGAAAAAATGTCATTTAAATTTTTTTTTTTGGCAAGATAAACACGGCAGCTAAATTCATGATATTTTCAAAAAAACATCTAAAAATGTATAATTTTACATTCATGGGTAACTTATCCTATTAAGAGGGTGAGTCAAACAAAATGACTTTTTCTTTGGATACGTTCCATTTGGATTTCAAAGCTAAACATGCTCATAGTTTTATTTTAAAAAAAAATTTAAAACTCCCTGAATGTCTTTGAAGTACTTCGAAAAAACGATTTTTCCAATCATGAAATATTTTTTTGCAAAACTGTGCAAGTACCACAGCCCAACCCTCCATATTTTTGGGTTTGTGAGTTACTTCTGTGCAACATTAAAAAAAAACACCCCCCTGAAAGAGTTTCGTCATGCAGTCCTGTTCCTGATGTTGGTCTCTTGCTTCAGTCGGCAGGACTGGATTTTTTTCACACTCTCTACCTCATTTCTCTGACGTGTGTTAGAGCGTTTGCTGAATTTAATTACTGCAGTGGGAGTTCATGCCTGGCACCTGCTATCTTTTTTTCTTTTCAAACATGTCCAAGCTGCACCCCCCCTTTCACCCACAGACATCAAAAATCCTACAGCTTTAAAAAAAAAGGCACTCAAGTGTAAACCTATTATTTTTAAGACCTGTGTAAGAAAAAAAACAACTTGTGTCCTGCCCTAAATCTACCTCAGGTATTGATCACAAACAGGAACCTCACAAAATGCCAACATTTCTGTCTTAGCAGTGAATATTGGTGACTCCTGACAGTCGGCTGGCTCCTTTTTATGTGTTTTGCTGTCAACATTTACAGACTAAATCAATGATAAATGCATATTTTTAACCCACCGTATGTTTTAATATATTTTGAGTATCAATACTTGCATTTTTATCAATAGTTTCCTGCTTTGACAAAACTTTGATCTTTGCAAACAAAAGTTTAGAAATGTATTCTTTTTAGGTCTCTAAACAATGTAATAATAATTATTATGTAATAATTATTGTTTGCCCCACTCATATGCAAATAAATTAAGAGGCCTACAAATTACTGTTAGGACTTCTAAAGGGAACAGATGAAAGGCAAAGAAGTACTGTGTAGTATTACTACAGTAAATCACAAGAAACTGCTTTTTTAAAAACTATTTTCATGAGGCTTTACATGGCATGCCCACCCATTTTTAAAGCTAAAAACATAAAAAACTAAAGTTATTTTAGTACGTAGGTGTCTTCAAAAACCGTCCTGAGGCCTTAACAAGTTTATTTAGTAGGACCACTGTAAGTAGTCTTCAAGGAAATCTTGGCAACTGCACTTTTAATTGATTGTGTGGTAACAAGGTTCTGTGGTTTGACCAAAAAAAAAAAAAGGAACAAATAAGTATTTGCTTTAGCTAAAGGAATCAGCTAGTGAGCATTCCCACAAAACCTGCAGCAGCAACAAAAAAAAGCTTTTCTCTTCAGGAGAGAGACAGTGCACACTGAGGAACAAAAATGAAAACTGGCCCCAAAGAGAAAATAATATGTTTGATATGACTGCATATAAATGGAAAAATCATGTGAAACATTCAAAACTCTATGTTCATACATAGCTACATACATTTTTTAAGACCATTTTCAGGCTCTACAAACAAAACGTGCAGCCATTGAGCCCACATTGAAAGTCGAGCAATAATTACATATGGTAGTGAGATATGGATGTCGTCCCTTTTCCTTCACTAAAGTACCAACCGTTGGTGGAGAAATTAATAATTGCTATTTGTGCCCTGCTGGAATTTTATGACAGCAAGTCTTTCATATATCGGAAAAGAGCTGTGAAAAAAAAGCCTGGAGCAAGACTCACAAAATTTGCACGGATTCAACATTTTTTCACCAAATCTCTTCCAACTGTAGATGGCGAACATTGGCTAGTAAATAGTAGATGAAGAAGAAGCCCTCAGATCATTCACTGTAAACACCATATGCTAAACATGCCCGATGTGAACTTAGCAATAGACTTCTCCCTATTTCCTAATGTTTGTGTGTGTGGAAAAAGAGTTTCCTTTGACTTTCATATCTGGGTCAACAGGTTGTTTCTCTCCTGCCTTTCTAATGGTCAAAAAATATAGATATATTGACTTCAGGCTTGAAATTCTAGTGATTCAACTTCCAGTTAATCTGATACTTTGTTTTACCTTTTGGAGACTCCTTTCAGCGGTCGCTACGACAAATCGTATGTCATTTGATCTCAGCTTCACAGCAGATGCCCTTTCTGACCCCGCCCCCTGCATTTATCCAGATTTTGGACTGCTACATGAAAACACTGGAAAGTGAAGTTTCAGTATTTCAAAGTGTCTGATAGTACCTGATAGCTTCTAATCTAAGGACAAACCAAACCCAACCCTGCTTGGGATCTGAGATCAGACAAGATTGGATGTGTTTAGAGTGGTACGGCTGTGATGCTTCTTAATTAGAACCTAACTTCAATAATTAATTCATGAAGACGAGAATCAGATTCGCATTTAATCGTGTCTTGTCCCTGGTTGGTCAATGTCACAGTTTTAAGCAATTAGTCAGAAAACTCCCACTGAACAGCATGAGTTATAGCAGATAATCAGACTGATCTGATCTGATTTGTTGGATTTATGAGTAATCTACGGTGGCCCTGAAGTACAAATCACTTAACGCAAAAACATATTAAAGATCAATTAAAAAAGTAAAATAAATAGCTAAAACAACTTTAAATTGTTTTATTAAAACAAAATACTAATAAACAAAACACTATTACAAAAGATGAAACAAAATAAAAATGTTAAAAAAATGAAACACTGCAAGAAACCAGAAAAGGTAGGAGACATCACTAAAAGGATGATGACGTTTCACATGGTTATTTGATATGATACTTGATGCTCCATACTAATCATAAAGCTTTGCTTAGTAAGTAAACATTGAAGACATGTTTGAAAAAACTCAAAATCTGAAAAATCAAATGTCATCATCCAGTCAGCCATTTCCCATAATACTTGCCTTTTTTCGGTTTCTTGTTGTTTTTCGCTCTTTAACATTTTACTTTGATTTCATGAAATAAAATAAATGTTTTCCTTTTATGTCATTACTATTGATTTCTAAAATGTAATGTTTTTTAATTATTAGTTTTGTAAGGGATAATGCCAGATGAAGTGTCCATTTGGACGATGTAGAAGCCTGAACCGCGGTGGACAGTTCAGGCTTCTACGTCGTCCTGTAATTTCTGACATTGGATACGACATTGGCCATTATCCCTTACTTGATTTTCGTTGTGTTCTTTGATCTGCTTTTGCATTGAGCGATAGGTTGGTGTGATTTCACTTCAGGGCCACTGTAGTAATCGTCAGTGTTCTGGTTCAGTCTTATGCTGACACTCTGTTTTCAATGGGAGTGTGAAGTAGTTGTGGAAGTTGTGATTGGCAAAAAAAATAAAGTCAGAGGCAATCATACTAATTAGAGTGCATTGAGATTACAGGAATTTAGGAAATTGTCGGCTTTTTACTGTAATAAATGTCCACCAAGTCAAGAATAAGTGGACATTTGACTCAAAAGCTTTATCAAAATATGTGTTACTCGTAGCTGAGCTGTTGTAACCGTAATCTTTTTTTGTTCACCTCAGGAGGCCCTAGAATGATTTTCCCTCTGGGTTATGAATGGCAGTCAATACCTGCATAAATGTAACAGATGTAACGCCAACCTTTCATGTACAAATGCCTCCAAACTTGTTTGTTAGAGTGATAAAAAAAAAGTCCTGGCTGATTACAGCAGGCTCCGGACACTAATGTGTAACTAAATATAGTAGTGGGAAAAATGGTTACCCACGTCTGACCTCTTTCCCATGAATTGCATCGCAGCCTCATAAATCTGAATCGAAGCGTGCATGCATACTAACCACATCTCCTCCCACAGTGGTTTTCTGCAGCAATAGCAATGTTTCACCTTTGTGTGTGTAGAACCGTATTTTATGCACTATAGGGTGTACCGGATTATAGGCTGGACCTTCACTGAATGGGCTATATTCAAACTTATGTCACATACAAGGACCACCAAACTATAGCTGCATTAAACAAGACTAAAGAGTCAGAGACAAGTCAGTCAGTCAGACTTTATCAACTGTGTTCACAATAATTCTAGAACTTATTTGTAACATGCTACACGTTAGCGCAATCACAATACCTGTAACTCCCAACCTTATTTGAAACACATACAAAGCAAGACTGATAAAGTAACAGTTAATGTGACTACGCTAACTCCCAACCTAGTCAGTAACATATAATAAAAACACAGCCCGACAGCACTACATGCTAGCCACATTAGCGTCCAAACAATACCTGTAAGTCCGGATCTAGCTTGCAACAAGTAAAAAAGACAACAACACTGATACCGCTAAGGCAACAGTTACTGTGACTATGCTAACTCCCAAACTTGCAAGTAACATAAAAAAACAGTCTGACGACGCACACATTAGCTAAGTTAGCATATTTACAATACCTGTAACTCCTAACTTTGTTTACAACACATAAAAAAACAGACCAATACTGTGACTATGCCAACTTCAAACCTTGTTAGTAACGCGTAAAAAATAAAAACACACACATCGACATCACTGCAGGTTAGTCGCTTGTTTGGAACTAGTACAAAAAACATTAACATTTACAGAGTGCCATATACCGCTTAAAATCGAAGATCATCGAAAACAAATAGGCACAACCAGAAAAAATCCATTTATAAGCCATTAAAAAAGACAAGATTTTTAAGTGCGCTTTTATGGTGCAGAAAATACGGTAGTCTTTCACTGTTCTGTTTACAAACATTTCATACGTTAGTTTTAACCAGTTTATAGTTGGTCAGGAATTTTTATCTGAAATCCTGTTATTTTAAATGTAACATAGACAATAGCATTTGAGTGGATTCTTTTGACTCAGCAAAACTGAGGCTGAGTATAGTTTAAAAAAGAAATAAACGTTGCTGCATTTATAACCCAATGGTGCTTTGTCTAATCACTCAATCTAATCTCAGGTGACCTTGAATCAAGCCTTCCTTTACATTGCTGTAAATATAAATTTATGGGGGTCGTTCTTTGCGCAGACTCTTTGTTCTCATATAGGGCGTAGAGTGGCCTTCTTCCTCATCCATAAATGGATGTAATGTCCTTATTCAACTGCCTTTATTTTGTCACAACAGTTGTATTGTTTTTTTGTTTTTTTATCTTTCTGACCTCAGGAAAGTTGGCAGATACCTCTACAGATTTAGTTTCCTTTGGTTAGAACTATTTAACCCTTGTGCCCAGCATACGTCACAAATACGATATTTTTTAAACTAATTTTTTCATCTGCTCCTGATTCACAACAATTTGAAAAAAGAAATACTCAGAAATGCAATTGTAAGCAAAATGTTCTTCGTTCGTGTCCTCTATCGTCAGACAAATGCTATAAGATCTTGTTAAAACACAATTTTCATTGGAGTGGATCTTTAAGCACTCAGAGGACTTCCACAACCAATTGATACAATTCAAAGCAGATGAAGCTCTGACTGCTTTTTTAGAAAACAAAATAAAGGTTGAGTCTACCTGATTACATATTCTGTCACCTCTCCTAGAGATCTTTTTCAGAAATCTTTATTCACCCTGCTTAAACAAGGAAATTCTTGTAAAATCAACATTTCTACTTTTTTATGAGAAGCAACATGTAGAATTCTGAACAGTTCATCTGAACTTCATGAGAGTTTCAAACAGATCTCTAAGGAGAGCAGAAATTATGTTCGAATGAAGCCACTTTTCAGCATTGGCCAAGTGGGCCCTATATGGTTTAAAGTGGGCAGACAATGTGGGCCCCAGATGGGTTTGTCCGCAGTTTCCATGGTAGCCCCCACCTGTGTTTGCCCACATTGTGGACTAGCCTATCTGGGGCCCACATTTCTACCCACTTTTTAACCATTTGGGGCCAACTTGGCCTTGCTGGCTTTTCCCACACTTCTAACTTTCAACACGCGTGTACATTTATTATAATTCAGAGTCATAAGTGCAGTGACTAACACTGTTAGCCTGTTCAGACTGACTCAGCTCATCAGTTCACTTAGCATAAATAACACAGCAGTGAAGCTCAAGAAGCCACAGTTCAGGGATGGCTAATGTTGCGGGCTAATAAGCACTTAGAGCTTTTTTGATTTTTTCCAAATTAGATTTTTTTTTCTGTAAATGAACATTTCAAGGAGATTTTTTATGTATCAAAGCTTTAAAGAAGAAAAAGGATAATAGTAAAGCAGGCCTTAACCTCAACTATCCAGAAAGAAGCTTGATTTTGCAGGAGACACTTTTGAACGGCTGCCTTAGAAGATACACTGCTGTAAGGGTCTGCAGTATGCCAGAAATACAGTTTCAGTCTGACGCTGTTACTTAAAACTTCCAAATGAAAAATCATTCACAGGTTCAGTCTGCCAAAACTAAAAGCCAAAGCCTCTATGGATTACAGTGGTTTGAACTGTAACGAATCTGCAAATTCCCTGACAGATTTGGATGAACTCCAGTAAATATTGACTTCCAACTAATCAAAACCACTAATCATAGTTTAAATACCAGTAAACAAAAGACCGTAGATTACATAAGATCCATTTTGATTCCAAATACAAATACTGAAGGTCAAAATTTGATTAAATAAACTCAAGCTCACTGTTCAAAGAAAGTAAAAAAGTTGGATTTAGCAGAAAAGGTGTATAATGCCAATATTTTCATTCCAAAACAATAAATTCTTAATGATATTGTCAGAATGATCTTCAGCTACAGTTTTGAAAAAATCAAAAAAATATGAGAAAACTGGTAAAAATTAATATACTATATTTTCCATGGTATAGGGCTCACAGTCAATGAAATGTCTATTTTCAAAATCATGTCATAAATAAGGTGCACCGAACTACACATTAAAAGTGTTACTGGCGTACTCACAATACCTGTAACTCCCAACCTTGTTTGCAACACATAGAAAACAGTTTGATACTGCTAAAACAAATGTTACTATGCTAACTCCCACCCTTGATAGTAATATTAAAAAAACAGTCCAACAATGCTACACATTAGCCGTGTTAGCGTATTTACAAGATACATTTATTTTTCGAAAAAATATACTTTGCATAATACCCTCTGTTTTCTCCTTCTGCATTAAGAGAAAAGAAAAATCCTGTTAATTGATAAAAATGTCTTCACCACGCAATACTGTGCGTTTACACAACAGAATATAGGCTCTACAAACAAAAAGTTGCATTGGTGCTCCTATCCTTTTTTCATGCTTTATTTTTTTTCCCTATGAATTATTACTAATCCTTCATCCTCCTTAGCCAGAAACTATTATTATTTTGGAACAAAGACTCCTGTTCTATCAATCTTGGCATAAATAAAGTCCTCAGCTAGACATCCTGAAGGGTGATGCTACAGTTGCAGTCTAGAGTACAGGAGACAACCCCACCTGTAGCCTGTAGCAGTGTTTTTCAACCTTTTTTGAGCCAGGGCACACTTTATCCTTGACAAAAATCCTGCCGCACACCAGAATCCAACAACTGAAAAAGGGGAAACTTATAGTCTGCATTGATGGACAGTCCCTCTGCAATCTCACGTGCATTTTTGTGATAATTGTGGCAGAAAAAGCTGGAATTGCAGCTGTTTTTTCTAAAAGTTGTTATAAAAGTTAAGTTAATTTTCAGCAATAATTTTCAACTAAATTAATTGACATTTTACCCTGGTAGTTGTTTTTCCCTTCTGTTTATTAACCTGCAATTTTACGTAAACTCACAAAAAAGCAAATGTATTCTTTCTACACAGTGATTTTTTTTTAAATTTATTTCAATGTTGGTGCAAAGGGAACAATTATATGATCACAATATGTTCGATAAAATTTACACAAAAAGACTAACATTATATTTATGTTTTCTGTAGCTTCACAAAAAATTAGCATGTAGAAGTTTTATTATTTTTTTCTCTTGTCCTGATCAAAGTCTTTGAAAACTTTAACAAAAATGTTTAATTTCTTTTTAGATGATTAACTTGTTTCAATTTAGTTTAATAGTGTCTGTTAGCCACTTCACCTTAATCCTGTTTCTTAAATGTTGTTATTACTTCTTCCTAAATTTAACATATAAATTATTCCAGACCTTATTAGAAAAGTGTTTCAGTTAGAAAGGTTACTTAGACCAAACTCTGGGATGTTTGGCTGTTAATAAACACAAACCTTGAAGGAGAACTAAACTGTTGACCTTAATCAAGGAGATTTAAAAACTGTTTGATGCGTGTTCGTTGTGGTTTCAAGACGTTTAACAGTGAGATGCTGTCACTTTAACCCTATGCATCATGGGAGATGTAGTGCTAAAAACTGCTGCAGATGGCAGACAGACTCGCTTCTCTGAGCTTCATTGTTTCGTTCACTTGTTCCACGGTCTGACGCCGTATTCTGCGGAAAACTACACAGCTAAAGACGAGCTTTAGCTGTTATTTTTGTTGGAACTGAGAGACTTTATGAGCAGAATCGGAACAAGGAAGTGAAGACTTTAACCACTTCTGAGTGTCTTTAATAGAATTAAATAAACACAGAAAAAAGTATTTTACAATCTTTCATATTCTTAACTACTCAGTGTTTTATCAGGGTCTATTTGGATGAACAAAGAGTGGAAATCCTGGAGATGGAAAATGTTTTTAGATCAGTAATTTCCCACAGCACACCTGACCATATCTCACTTCAAACTAGATTTAAGTCTGACTGTAATAGTGAAAGGTCCAACAGTCCGCTGGAATGATTTATGACAAACTGAATTCCTTTATTTCCTGATTTTTTTGGCCAGTGAACAAACTTTTGATCACATTTGTCTGTGGGGAAGCTTTTTACCTGTCCCTTTTTCATCATCTAAACCTCAGATTAAGATATACTTGTATTTTTTTTCTAGTGATGGCTTTCCTACTGTGTAGCTCACTCTGCTAAGTCAGCGAGGGTTAGCATGCTTGGCAAAGAAAGGCCTGTTTTCTAGTGCTCACCCAGCGAGGAATCATTGGTCATTAGATTTAATGCATGACTACATGGACGGGAAAGATACCAAAATAAACACTGACAAAATCATCAGGGTATCCAGAAGGTACAAATACTGCCACACAGTACCCAAGTATTTTCTACAATACATCTCTAGTCTTGTTGTATGAGTAAAAAAACATTTTTAAATATTAACCTGAAATCACGTCTAGAAAATCTGCCTTTTTTTTTTACTTCTCTCTTCTTTGTGTGGCAAACATTTAGGTTGCTTCGGAAACGGCGAAGAGACAGGACAAGCGCTGCATTCAAACAGACATGGTGTAACATTCACAGTATGATGCATAATTCAGTCCCGCGCTGTGGCTTAAATCCTGCTCCCCAGCTGTTACACAGAGCCACTTAAAAACACTGTACAGCCCAACAGCCGAAACCCTCTGCTGCCACTGATATCATGAGGCCCCTTTTACACTGTGTAGGCTGCTGAATTCCCAGAATGCACAGCAATTTTAGTTGCACGAGAGAGGCACTCGTATATTTATGTGAAGGCCATGTGATCTGTCTGGAACGACACATTTTTCTGTCTTGTCTTTCTCTATGCACTTAAACAACCCAAACACATGGCACTCAAACACTCAGACAAAAAGCCTCTATAAAAGATTCCAGTCCTTGTTGTTATGACAATAATTACATTAATCCAAGCACAAGCTTTGTAGTTATGACTTATGATGCCCTCCTTTGGGATAACATTTTCAATGTTATGTATGGCAATGCGACAATGGAATATTACGTGGAGCTAATTGATCACATTTGAGGGTGAGTCCCTGGTGCGTGAATGAGGGATGATGGGACAAGAAGTTAGAAAGTGTCTGCTAACGATGTAGCCCAGTCACATACAGATGGACCCAAGCAGATGAAAATGGAGTTTTCTGTGTTTTTAACATGTTTTTGTGGCATTTTAATGATGATGGGGGACATATAAAGAAAATTTAGCTTAAAACTTTATTTCTGAGTATTTCTTTATTCAAATTGTTGTGAATTAGGAGCGGATGAAAAATTATGTTTGAAAAAGAGCCGATTTTTTTCATAGAAAATACACTGGGCGGCCCACAGGCTACCTTCTCAAACAGATCCATGTACATCTTTGTTTTCTTAATATCAGAGTTGCACTGGGTAATCTAAAAGAAAAATGGGAAAGGATTTAAAACCTTTAACATATTTTTGTGCTGCATTTGAAAGAAAAAAAACATCATACAACTAACTCTTTAACTTTTATTTGTTATAATCTAGAATTTAACTGGAATGTTTTATTTTTTTATTCAAGTGATAGAGTTTACTTTTTTACCACTGATTGATTAGACAAAAATTGTACAATGTACAGATAAAAAACAAAATATCCATGTTTTATATTCAGAAACTAACAGAGATAAAGAAAGTGTCTTTATGGTTTAAAAGGTATTTAAATATTTGAAAATGAGAAAAATAAAACCTGTCTAACTGATAACTGAAGGATATTTAAATTTTAGCATCAACTTTTTTGAAAAACAACACAAAATCAAATCACTTTTTACTCCAAAAAAAATCAATTAGAAATAAACAATTAAAATTTCAAAGAAAAGTCCCCCTGAATTCTGCGGTAGCTTGGAGTGGAGACTGTTTTTTTTATTGGAGGACCTGAAGAAAACCAGAGCGTGCACAAACAGTACGAGCTGAAGCTCGGGTCAGTAAGGACAGGTCGTCCTCATTGTATTTGGTCCATTTAAACCACTGACAGATTACAGCAAAGGGTTTTTCGGTGTAATCCCTGAACTGAGCAAGCAACTGAGCAACAGTGGAGAAGAAAACTTCCCATTAATGGAAGAAAAAGAAGAAACCTCCAGCAGAACCTGGTTTGGTAGTGACGACCATTTACAGTGATCGATTGGTGTCAGAGAGGACACTGAGGTAAACACAGAAAGAGTGGAATAACTGTTTCTAGGTAAAGAAAGGTAATGATGCAGAAATAAGAAAAGACGCAGAAACACACACAAAAAATGTGTTATTATGACCAAGAATTTACATTTGAAAGAAGAAAAAGTTGGTTGAAAAAATGAAGGAAACTGTAGAGCCCAAAACCTTAATGGAAAATTTCCAGTTAATCTTCACTTTTGGATTCTGGGGGGAAAGCAGAACACCTGAGGAAAAACCCACACAGGAAAAAACATGCAAACTCTACCATGCAGCCCTTTTTATTTATTTGTTTTTTACATGGTTTTGCCTCGTTCAAATGATTGTTTTTTTATCAACACATTTTTTATTCCTAGTTTTTTTGCCCCAGTCTTTCTTTCTGATCCGTTTTTGAGATAAGGCCCCTACTGGTGATGTCCAGTGTTGGGCAAATTACTTCTAAAAAGTAATTGATTACTTTACTTAGTTGCTGGATCAAAATTAATTAAATGAGTAAAGTAATTAAATCTTTTTACTCATTACCTCTTTGAAAAAGGAATTCACTGTTACTTTATTTTTTTTCTTCTCATGTACAGATTATCAAGGGAAAAACAGTTTGAACAAACTACATCTGTTTTTAGTAATGACTTTGTGCAAAGTATGATCCTAGTTTAAGACATAACCTGGCTTCATTAGAATTTAGACAACAGTTTGAAAAATGACACAAAGATAAGTTACAACACGTGTGGTCTATGCCATTGCTCAAAGTGAGATGAACCTGTAACCCCTACAGTATATTCATATCTATCAAATCTGAAATTAAGCCTCTCTCTTGAAAACACAAATAACTATTTAATGCCTCCATGTTCATTTTCGCTGACTCTAGGCTTTCCATTATAATGAATTGCACCTTTCTCTCTACGTCTGCCTTTTGTCCACAATTCTGCCCTGCTGCAAGTCTACCATACTACCCCCCACCCCCTCTGCGGAGCGCATTGAACGCTAACTCATACTGACCAGAGACACAGTCTGTTACGACCCCTCTGCTTGTTTTGGGTATGTGTGTGTGTGTATATGTGTTTAAGTTTCAGCTCCTGCAGAAGTCTAGCTCCTGCACAGCTGCTGACTCCGCCCCCTCTGCAGAGCTGATTGAGGCTGCTTCCAATCCCCTGGCTTGGAGGGAAGCTTTAAAAGCTCCCAGGATCTTCTGCTACAGTTGCGGCTGCATTGCAGAGTGGGAATTTCTTCTTCAGCCTGCCCCTGCTGTCTGCCTGGCCTTGGCTTGAGAAAGCCTGTGGTTTCCCCCTTTGTTTGATTCTGGTTTTGTCCTTTTGGTAAATTTGCTCTTGTGGTCTATTGTTGCATATTTTTGTGTTTTGCTATAAAGCCTGAGAATTTAAGTTTTACCATTATTTATCCCCCCTTTGAGGGATTATTTTCCTTTAGTTTCCTTTAAGTTTTTATGTGTTACCGAATAAACTGCTGTGTGGCCAACGTTAACCGGTTATTATAATTTTCTTTATGTTGCACATTTCTCCCTCCTCCCTGAAGAGGGACGTAACACAGTCACATGCAGCTAAGAGAGAAACTTAAAGTAAGAAAGGGTGAAATACTTTAGAAAAAATAAAAAAGAGTTGGCTCTTGTCCTCCACACCAAAGAGCCGACTTTAGAGTCATTTCATTTGCAACCGCCACATCACTCACTTGGGGCGGGTCTCTGCTCTGCTCCTCACCTGCTGCTCCTCAGGGAGGAGAGAACTCCTTTTTTGTCTCATCTTTGAGCAAGTTTGGAAAGCAACGTGACTGCAGTCATTTTTAAATCTCGTTCACGATTGGAACATATACCAACCTTAATTTTTTTATTGTTTTTGTAGTGATCAGCTTATTTATTATATTCTGTACAACTTTCTGTTTTTATATCCTCCTTTTGTTTTTGTTTTTTTCCTTTTTCATTTTCCTGGGAATTTTTTGCTGCAGTGTTTGCAGATCTTTCTCCATTTTGTCAGTCTTGGTCATACATTAAATCTCTCCCACATTCAGTTTCCCATCAGTTTCTTCTATGACCAGCTCATTTTTTTCTCCTTGTTTCCCTCTTTTCCTCTGTTAACATAATTTTCTCCACATCCAGACTTTCACTTTTTTCCTCTTTTGTTTTCCTTGTCAGCTGCTGCTAACTCCAATTCTTCATTCATGAACTTCTCTCTCATCTATTTATTCTTTAGTTTCTCCAATGATCTGCTCAGTTTCTTCTCCACCTTCTACTTTCCCTTGTTCTCATTTCTACAACACACCAACAGTTTGATCAATGTCCAGACATTTGTTACTTTCCACTCCGTTTTCCCTGCCTTACTGCTCTCATTCTGGAGATTTGTGTTTTCTGGCCCCTGAACCGTTTTCTCTTGCCCAGCTATGTCAGTCACCACAAAGTTTGATTTCCTGGCAATGTGCTGCTCCTTCAACGAGATCATGTAACCTTTAGTTTCTCTCTGAAGGATTGCGGTATTTCTTTCAGAATTTCTCTCCTCTTTCTCTAGACTCTAGATTTGTGTTCCCCAACCTTTATGTGACTGCGGTCCGGCGGAAGGGGGGGGGGTTGCAATGACAAACAAACAGTATACCGTAATTTCCGGACTACAAGCCGCTACTTTTTTCCTGCGCTCACAGCCCTGCGGCTTATTCTGTGACGCGGCTAATTTATGGATTTGATTGGCGGCCGCCATGTACGTACATTCGGGCTCGGTGAATGGTTTTGTATGCGCCATCCACCACCAAGCACAAGTCATTTTTTTTAACACACCTCTGAGCAGCCAAACAGCATGGACATCACTTCAGGTCTTAGACACTTCAGTCATGGTTCAACAAAAAGAAACACGCATGCCCGGCCGCATCCCAGAATCCTTTGGTGCCATTAGACCCAACGTGCACTTGATCGCCGCTACAATATGATAAAGCTTTCAAGTTAAAAGCAATCGTTAAAAGCAGCGTGAAAAAATCCCCCATCAGTAAATGGAAATGCCGGTCAGCTGCGTGACGGAGAGAACAGCGCATGCTCAGAAGTGTATTTACCTCTGAGTCATAGTGACTCGGCTGGCTGCACGTAAATATGTGTGAATAACATCAGCCTTTATTTTGTCGGGACACGACTGGAAACACAAATCCATTTGGTCGTTTTTACGGTTTCTGACTGAGCGGAATTTTGCATTGAAAAGCTCACAGCCACCATGTGAGCTTTTCGGATAGGAAGGGGGGACAAGGAGCCCGCTTGGCGAGCGCGGAGCGCAGAGGCGTCCGGGGAGCAACAAGTGTTTGTTGTGAAAGGAAGCTTCTGACGAACGCGCCGCGCTGAGGCGCGCGTATCGCGCTGAGGCGCGCGCTATTTTACTGATGTTTTTTAACCAGCCCCGTTAGTACCATAATGCTGCCGCGACACAAGTGGAAGGAGAGCTGTTCCTTTTCACCCCTCCATGCACTGCTGCTCCTTGCTCATTCTTAAACACGAACAACAGTGTGGCGAGCCGGGCGTTGGCCCCGCCTTTAGCCCCTAAGACTCATGGGAAATGGGGGATCGCGGATGTAAATTTCCTCATCATAACTGAGGGATGTAATGTTGATTATATGGTTACTGTTAGTAATTTTATGTATGATACCTAGTTTGTCAATAAGTTAAAAAAAATAAAAATAAAAATCAAATAAAAAAAACCCATAACTGAGGAACTTGTGAACAGAATAGAGGTCCATGCTGTTTCAGATGTGGGTGTAATCAGTTACATGAGCTTGAGACAAGGCCAGTACCTGCCCACAGTGTGGTGATGAGCCATGCACACTCTGGTAGTCAGGACGCGCTTTGTCGAGGCAGCGGCCTGTATACTGATGTGGCTTGTGTATGTACAAAAACATTTGAGCACGTTAAAATAGGTGGGTGCGGCTTGTAATCGGGTGCGCTTTATAACCCGGAATTTACGGTACTTGAATGCAAAAACCAAATGTTTGAATATTATTAATGAAAACAGATAATAACAGCAGTGGAACATAAATCTCAGGTAACATATTCCGCCAATGAATGTTATGAGTACTATGCAAATAGGCTCGTTGTGCAGGAATCACCTGTTGCAATAAAGCCAAATTTAAGTAGGAATCCTGGTAGCCTTTTTGTATTGAAGTCATGGCCTGTTCTTCCATCTGTTCTTCTGTTCCTCCACTTATCCCTTATCTATTTGCAAAGAAACGTTTCACATACGACTTTTCTCATGTTGCACGCCGTCGGATTATGCTGGACTATGTAACCGAGAGAATACTGTCGATTTTCAAATTAAAAGATTTTTCAAAATAATAGATTGTCGTGACTCAACAGAAAGAAAATAGGGGCATAATTGTTTCTTTTGCGAGTCCAGTGCCAATTGATCCGCAGACTGGTGGTTGGGGACCACTGATCTAGATCAGTCACCCGTTTCTCAGGCAGGTCTAGCAGAAATGTTTCTGGGAATTCTTTCACAACTTTGTTTTTTGAGAAAGAATATACTGTGGGCGGGGCTAAAGTTCCCTGCTTTGCTCCATTCCGACGCATTCACTTGCAGTTGACTAGATCCATGTAGATTTTTGTTTTCCACCCGGCACCTGGATCAAAGCTGTACAGCTGGATAACTCCAAAACTGCTTGCCATTTCTGTTGCACCGGTAATGTTAAGTTTGGTTGTGAGGGGCTGTAAGCTATTAGGAGAGAGTGTAAACAGATGAATGATGGGAACGGTCTCAGCCACAACTCAGATGGGAATTTTTATGAACTCCTGCCACTCTGCAGAAATAGACGCAATTTTTATTTTGGCAAGAAAAAGCATAATCATAATTAAAAGACCACTGGGAATGCTTTTAAAATAGATCATAAGACATTTAGAGCCAGACTTCAACTAGTTTGGAGATGATCTCTCTTTTATTTTCTTTCCTAATTTTTTTTTAATCTAACAATATTTTGCTCTAATATTACTAAGTCTAAAAACGAGACTTAAAATATTACTGTGAACAAATAGCACAAATCAACAAGAGTGAGTATTTATGTAAGCAGATAAACAAAGACTTCAATGTAATCCAATCATGGCTACAAATAGCATTATCAGTCTGTAAACTGTACGATCAGATCTGAAGTTACGTTCACGCTTCCAATATATAGTCTATGTAAACTAGTGTTTTGGGCTTCCGTGTTCAAAACTCTCACTTTTACGCGTAGCTATGAAAGCTACTACAACAACCATTTCTGGGCGTTTATTTACAAAAGGTGCAGCCATTGAACGTGTGTTGCAAGTTAAACTATGTTGAACTTTAAGCAATCGAGGCTCATATTTGGTAGTGATGTTTAGATGGCCTCTACCAACACTTTAGTAAACAATAGAAAAAGAAAGGCAAAAGAAGCCCCTCCCTGCTTGTCCAGTGTGAACTCCATGGGTTAAACGTTTAACACACGTCACACACTGCCCTTCGCTTGACAGTGGAAAGAAATGTGAAAATGTTCACTCTGTGCACCTTTTTCAAGAGTTTTTGCATGAATGCCGACTGCACATTTGTTATCAGCCTCGTGTCATCATAGTTTGAGAGATCTCCAGATTACTTTATTGAGTCTATTGACAGGTAATGATCTTTTGGCTGCACCCCTGTCTTTCAAAGGTTGTAGCAGCAAAGTGAATTGTACAGTTATTTGGCAAAGAATTTAAAAAGACCTGCAGGTTATGAACCGGGTACAGAGGCCTTTGCACATCACTTTTCTAAATCTGGAGTACACTGGAAAAAGTCCAAAAAAAAATAAAGACATGATGACAAATCCATTAGGATCCAGCTGTTTCCATCAAACATAGTAAATTCCACAACTGCTTTTTACTATAATGATTAATGATTCATGAAAAATAATAAAATATGTTTGTGTGTCTCAACAACTGTTAAAACAAGGGAAAAAATATTCTAAAGAAAGTATAAGGCCAAAATATGACATCAAGTGTGATGTCTGAGCTATGCTTTCATTTTTTAAGGATTGTTTGTGATCCTTCACCCCATTAAAATCAATCCAAAGAAGAACAATGAAGGAATGGAGGGCATCAGTTCAAAGGAGCAAATCAATCTGGGAGTAGGAATCAAATTTATACCTGCAGAGTATGAATGGGTCTTTCAGTGCTGGAAAAAAACCATTCAGTTCCTCTGAAGGTGCGTAGCTTTTTGTGTTTCTTTCTCACACATCTAAATGAATGCCCAGCGATGCCCCGCTTCACCAATCAAATTTATCCAATTACAACCTGTCAGTGAGAGAGGCCGGCTCTGTGTCTGTGCAGCAGAAACACAGGAGCCTGCAGCCGTTTAGCATCAGCATTCTAACTCCTTTTCTCTTCCTTGGTCTCTCATCACCCAGCTCCTTTCTCAATGACTGAAACCTAATGTATTCATCTTTGTCAGGTCGGTTTGCACTCACTGATAGATTTAGCGTGTTTTTTTTTAGCTTTCTCAAACTCCAAACATTTCTTTGTCTTTGGTTAATAGATGTCAAATATTATTCTAATTTTTTTTCCTAATAATATTTGATTGTTCCTACTTGTAACTGAGACTCCTATAACTGTGTTTTTCTTTCAACTACCACATTTTCAGCCCTATAAGGCGCACAGAAAAGGCTTCATTTCTTTTTCAAAAATATCAGTGCGCCGTATGATCTTGAGCAGCTCATTTATCGATTAATTTTGGTTACTGAAGTCTAATAAATTTTAAGCAGTTTATGATGCTCTGTCTAAATGTCGGTTGGATGTTATTGTAGATCTACTAACGCAGCTAACGTGTATAGCTGTGATGGACAATTAATGTAATTCCAGCGGATTCTGACACAAAGAGAAGCGTAAGACTCAGCTGATTTCTTCATGTCAGAATCAGCTGACTTACCTTGATTGCATAAGAACTTTATTGCAGTAAAGTGTTTCAGAATCTGCTGGCATGACATTAATTGCATGAATGGTTGAAGAGTTACGGTAATTCAAAGAATATCAACACAAGAGCTAAGGCTTCAGTGTAGTTCAGTAAATAATACAAGATTTGTTAAATTTTCTTCACATAAATACAGGAACCAATAAGGTACCAAGAACCATAAAAACTTCAAAGAAAAACTTTTGGTTTATACGTTATTTACTTCATTCTCTTCAAGAAACATCTTTTTGTTGCATTCACGCGCCACTGAGCACGCAGTAGTCAAATGTGAGGTTTGCAGTGTTGCCAAATGACTCTTCAGCAAATTTAGAAACTTCAGGTTTACTTAGCATCATTGTTCAGTAAGTCGCTCCTCGCCATTTTCATTGTCTTCTCCTTTCACACATCAACTTGTTTACCAGGCTGACTGCTGCTTTTCAGTCATGTTTTGTGGTGTTTTACACAACCTTTCTGTTTTGATGTCTTTCTATTTTCACTTTTTGATGCAGCAGCCGCCAAATGAAGGTGCATTTTCTGTGAGACAAAAACTGTCCCCGACAAGGCAGGAAATGCTCTTCCTATTTTTAACTGCAAACATACATTTTTTCAGCCGGGACACATGGGAGGGCTCCAATTAGCTCACAGGAAACCCACAGAGGCAAACACTGAGATAACTAATAATACCCTCCACCCCCTTACTCCATCCACCCCCTCCACCTCCTGCTGAGACACACTGAACCAAGAAAAAAAGAAAAGACAACACGCCTGGAAAGATTTCTGTTTAAGGAAAAATGTTTAGCTCTATCTACAAGATATTTAATGAGTGTTTAGCCAGCCACTGGCCAGGATTTAACAACAGAGATTTCTCAAGGAAAATACATTTATGTGTTTATTTTTGGAAACCCATATAGTATTTTTTGTGTAGTTTTATAAGTATCCTACATCAGAAACTTTAACCCTTGGATGCCAGAGATGTCACCGACAACACCTGAAGCTATGTTCACACTGCCACTGGCACCTGGCTGCTTTCATCTTTGCTGATCAGCTCTCTTTCAATTTATCTAAAATCTCAAAGGATTGTTAACATTCTTCGATCTAATTCATTTTATCTTGTAAGGCTTGATGTGACATCTAGTAGCTCTGTACTTATTGTGCAATCTGAAATATCTTGAAAGATTTTGTAGGAAAATTGAGGCCTAATGGAGGCCCATAATCATATTACACAAAAAATGGTTAAAAACTAGATAGATAGATAGATAGATAGATAGATAGATAGATAGATAGATAGATAGATAGATAGATAGATAGATAGATAGATAGATAGATAGATAGATAGATAGATAGATAGATAGATAGATAGATAGATAGATAGATAGATAGATAGATAGATAGATAGATAGATAGATAGATAGATAGATAGATAGATAGATAGATATCTTGTCTTCAGCAGCAAAAAGAAGACATCCACAAATACAAACAGCAAAAAAAGGTGGTATTTACAGAGGATAAAGTGATAAAGGGAATTTAAACAAATATAAATAAGTAAAAATACACAGTAAAAGCAACCGTTAAAGAACAACAAAACAACTGAGAAACAACAGCTGCAACAGTTTGTAAATAAATAAGTAAATAAATGAATGAATTGAGTGAGTGAATTAAAAACTTAGCAAAGTAAATGGAAGAACTAAGACAATTCCAAAACTTTATGTCAGGAGAAAAAAGGAAAGTGGTGGAGCAGCAGAATGAATGAAGTAAAACCACTGAGAAAGGTGACTGAAGAAGAAAATTAAAGACCTGGAAAACAAAGTGGAACAACTGCAGCAATACACCAGAATGGAGAATGTGGTGATATCTGGACTGGAGAGCAAACATTGTTCCTCCACCAGGGTCACTGGGGAGGACGCTTACAAACAACATTATCATAATTAAAAGACCACTAAGATTTAAAACAGATCAAAAGTGAGTGATACTTATTATACTTATTTTAAAGAGTGATAAACATTAATGCTGAATCTATTGTCCTAAAACTCCTTTAAATCTGTCTGTCAGTGATAATTGCCTCTTTTCAGATTACAGATTTGGGAGGTTTTTTCCCCCCCGGTTTTTATCTGGATTATAAGGCGCACCGTCAATGAATGGTCTACTTTTTATCTGGTGAAAATTGCACATCCAATATTCTCCACATTCCCCATTTTCCACATTTGCAAAAACATCCCTGACGTATGTTTGAAATTTCTGAAGGCCTTTTTACCAGGTACAAGAAAAAACAAAAAACAAAGAGACTTTGTGTCTTAAGGAAAACACAAACAGCCATAAATTATGAGGAAAAATTCATCAAATGGAATTTTCCATGACTGCTGCAGTGACCATTCAACTCTGCCAACTGCTGAATCTAATATCTTAGCACAGAGGCAGAAAAAATGCCTACATTAAACTAGAAGTTGGCTGGAGGCAAACAGGATTCACTGTTAGTGGCTGGAGAAGTAGAAACAAAACTCCTAAAAGAAGAAATTGTGGTCTCCCAGCATGAGCCAACAGACGTCAGTCAGCAAGAGCAATCCAAAATAGCAGCGTGGAGCTGGCCCAAGAAAAACCAAACTGCAAAGTTTCTTCAACATAAAAACATTTTTCAGCCTGAAAAAGTACGAGTGAAGCCAAAACTGGTGAAGTCTGCTGGGATTTGTTTTTTCCACATTATGTTATCATCAACATTTGACAGTATTCGTAAGACACAGAGCTTTTCTTGTGTGTTAACATTTTATAAAACTGTTGATATAAACTATATAGAAACTACTACCCTTTCCAGGGAAAAATGACCAAACAAACAGATTTTTATGTAAAGGTTTCTTTTGATTTTAGAACTAAATATTACCCATTAGCTTACAGGCCTTCATAGCCCCAAAATAACATTAGCGGTGCAACAACAATGGCGAGCTATAGTGGAGCTATCCAGCCATACAGTTTTGAGTCAGATGCCAGCTCGAACAACGAAAAGTTTTACATAGATCTATTTTTCTTCAAGTGAATGCTTCAGAATGGAGCAGAGCAGGGAGCTAGTGGCCTGCTGATTGTAATTTGTACATAACAACTACAAGCTTTTTTAAACAGCATTTTTTCTACTGCTCCTAAGTCACTACTATTTGAATAAATAAATACGAACTTATATATACTTACGTATAATTTTCTTTATATGTCCTCCATCATCAGAAAAATGTCACAAGAACATGTTAAAAGCACCAAAAACACAATTTTCATTTTCATTCAATAATTGTAAAACACAGCAATAAAGTGTCAGTTCAATATTCGCTTTTCTCCGGTGTCCCTGAAGTCAAAATCACACCAACGAATCACTCTACTCAAAAACATATAATGAGCGAAAAAAAAGTACATTTTCGAAATCAAAACTAAATTCCAGGAACCAAAACCCAAATCCAAAAAATTAAAACCAAATAAGAATAAAACGTTTCGGAAAACAAAAATAAATTTCCAAAAATTAAATTGAATGTTGAAATGTTTTTATTTATTTGATTTAACCTGTATTTAACCAGGAAGTCCCTTGAGATAAAATGTTTTTGCCATGCCAAGAGGCATTGGCACACACACGCACACAAATGAAAAGAAAAACATAAAAAATAAAACAAGTTTAAAATCAGTTCAAGAATAACATGTATGCTGTTCGGTTACAGACTCAAAAAGCCTTGTTTTAGACTACAGTCACATGTCCCAAAATGCCACCGCTCGGCTACCTAAATGCTTGTTTTTTAGCAAATCAGCAGGTAGCCCTTTGTAACAGGGAGACTGCAGTCGCATTTTTACAGGCCGCATGGTGGCTGCGAAGGTTTTGAGAAAAAGTTACAATTTTATGACGACAAGACGTTTTTCAACATTCAACACATAATTTAATCTGGAAATTACATTTGTTTTCCAAAATCTTTCATTTTTAATTCATTACTTTTTCTGGAATTGTGTTTTGGTTTCTGAACTGTAATGTTGTTTTTGTTTTGTTTTTTTTGCTTTTTTGATTGTTGTGATCATTACTATGTTTGTACCTTGAGTGATTTGTTGGCGGGATTTGCACTTCAGGGCCACCGTACTTTTCCCCTTCAAAAAGGCCACTGAGAACCCACACACAGAAACTGTTTGCATCATTAAAAGTACAGAGCGGCAAGGCAGGGTAACAAAGTTTCAGCGAAAAAGCTGAAACAGCATAAATAAATAAAAATTTCCTGCAGTAAGAAGAATCAAAAGAAGAAGAGAAACTGTGCGGCAGTGGGAGGATGTGTGTGCCGTGTGTACGAGTGTGTGTGATCAAAGAGGAGCATAGGGAGCGAGGCTGGGAGGCTCTGCAGCTCCACTGAGGAAAACAGTCAAGCAGCTTTTTTTTTAATCACAGTCTAGAGTTTACATTCAACAGATATCTGCAGAGGATGGAAGCAGTAATTATTTAAGCAGACGTGGCAGCTAATGTGAAATTTCCTCCTGCACCAAAGACGGTCACAAACACAAGTACCAGAGTTAGTCACATTACAGAAAACTGTACAATTAAGTACCAAGTCACACGTGAATGATTAAAACAATGACCAAGCGTGTTAAATCAGAGTACAACCAGAAAATGAGCAGTCAGCCAGCACAGTCAGCTCCACTTTGGTCTTCCTGTAGGCTTCTAGAGACCCCTTTACCAGAATAATTACTGTGTGCACTATCCCTGCTCATTTTCATCTCAGTCTGGCTTTTATGGCTTTATCCACAAATAATTCCTTCTGATTCACTCCTGGTTATCATTCCCAAAGTGAACTTTGACACCCTCATTTCTTTTTTCCTTTTTCCCTCTTGAATACTGCAGGTTTTTTGGCAAGGCCAGAGCATGGGCACAAATGCCATGACTGCCCCCGCCAAACGTGATGGCCCACAAAAATGCACAATTGACTGAAGGAATAAAAATGACAAAAAAAACACCCCCCATAAAAACCAAAAATAAATAAATAAAACCCTGTGCAGGTTCTGTGCCCCGGATAAAATACAGACTTGTGTCAGTAAGGACACAAGGGGTTGCCACAGGAAACAGCTCTTCACTGATTCGCAGGTGGATTTTTACACCCGATGTCCTTCTTGACACAACTCTTTATTTTATCTGGGCTGGGGAGACACAGTCTTGGGCCCCTTGTAGCTACATAGTTAGACAGTAGCATGAAAGTTCTTGCCACATTGGATGAAGTTCATCACTTCTCCTGGGAATCAAACCCTGATTTCCCATGTCCCAGTAGTCCACTTGACTGACTGAGCTATCATAGTGGGGATGGCTAAATCTGGGCCTGCTCTACGGGCTGGATTAAAACAAATCTGTGAACAGGGAATGCATTTTTTAAGGGCCACACATGCAAGAGGAGGCAGTCAAAAACACATTCTTCTTACATGATGTTAGGCTCCCCTTCAAACCTTTAAATTTATGTTAGGAAACATCCCACTCATCCATTTTCTGAACCTGCTGAATCCATTTCCGGGTCACAGGGCTACTGAAAGTAGTACACCCTGAGCAAATCGCCAGTCAGGACCACACATTCACACCTCGGGACAATTTAGATACACCAATCAACCACTGAAGCATGTTTTTGGACTGTGAGAGAAAGCCGTAGTTTCCAGAGAAAAACCAGGCGTACAGAAAGCTGTCAGCCAGGATTTGAACCAGAGCCTTCTCGCTCTGAGGCGAGAGCGCCAAGCCACCGTGCAGCCCCCATATTAAAACACATAAACAGATTTTAAAACAAGTATGACGATTTTTGAAGAACACAAAACACAAATTCCCATGGTGCATCTGGCCTTGCAGTTTATATATGAGGAGTAGGGTTGGAGGACTGTTGAGTCCTTGCAAAATGGCGAAATACATTTAATATAGCCACTACATTAAATGTAGTTAATGGCTCTGCATCCTGACTGTATTCCAACCAGGTCTGCTCTCCAGAGTCCTGTTCACAGACACAACGGTCTGTGACCACAACATGTAGGATGTGTCCCGGAACTTTATCAATGGCAACATAATTGTGCAGCAGCAGTCCCCAGAATCCATCTTAAAACGATGTCCAGTGTCTGTGGCCCTTGATACATCCTCCTGCCGAACAACCCAGGTACACATGTGGTAAATATGGTTCTGCCACACTATGTTTCCATACATTTCCTTTCCTTCTTCGTGACACTTTTTCATCACACATCCCATCAGACCCTAATCCCCAACCGTTGCTCATAACTGTATATGAGAACTGGACTGAGTGGCCCCTCCCCTGTCATGTTCCAAACAGGAAGTACCCACTAGCTCCAAGAATCCAAAATCCCACAGACTTTTTTTTTTTTGAGAAATAAGCAGCTATGGCTTAGTCATTATATTTGTCAGAGTAACAATTTTTAACAAGTTCTTGCTAATCCTAATTTTTTTCATGATATTGCTTCTGTATTGCAAGTTATAAACTAGCCAATCAGATGCCTCAGCAAAAGTGTGTGGTTTCATGTCAAACGTTTGAAACACTTGATTGAACACTTGACGAAGCCCATCGAGACGATTGCTGTTGTGAATTTGGGCTATACAAATTGAATTGAATTGACAAATCTTTTTCACTGTCTTCTTTTCTACATCTTACATCTTCCACTTGAGCCCCTCTCATTCATGAAATGAATAATGAAGGCAGATAATTTGGCCACTAAGTTGATGGACGCTGGGTTCGATGATTTTGTTCAGTTCAGAACACCGTTCCTTCCTAATGAGTGCTTTCCTATGACAGTCCTCTTCATTAGCACAGGATAAAAATAAATATTGCTAATGTGAAGTGGCGTGGTTCGTTCAACTTCATGGGCTTCTAAAAGATCTAATAATAGCATATCACTGTAAGGTCCAGGATCATCTTGAACTGACTCTACTGGATCATTGAGATCTGATTTTAAATTCCTCATAGATATCTTGAATTGAAAATCATTAAACTCGTCTAGGACTTGTCAATTGTGGTCTTTTTGCACAAAGATAAAAGATGTATAAGCTAACTTTCATTAAACCTAAACAGAGGAATAAGAGGCATGTTTTACACTTGACATTTTGCAATTTTTCATTCTAGTATTTAAATATTTTTAAAGCTTGAAATAAATAAATAAAAACTATTTGAAAAAATACTTCAAACACCATTATATTTTGAAAGCACAATTATCATTCAGTAGAAAAGTTAGTGCTTTTCAGCATTTATTATTTCAATATTTCTTTTGATCAAAGATTGACTACAGCAAATTTTCCTTTTAACCTTTTTGCTGTTAGATGACCCCACCCTTACATTGAGGTGTTCTCCCTCCCATGACAAAGATGGATAAAGGTGGAAAGATTTTATGAAATCCATGGACACCAGTGAAGATCACAAATCATTGAAGAAAAAAGGTTCAGCGCACTGTCTAGTGGGTCTAGATGACCCAACTCCCAATGTTAAAGTGCCTAGGATAGCACAAGGGGTTAAGTAATACACAAGGCTGCACTGACGAACATGTCCCACAAAACTACAGATATTAAAGTCCCACTCAGGTCGTCTCTTGATCTATTTTGAAATCAATCCCAGTACCAATCCCCTTTTAATCATGATTATGCCATTTTTAGCCATAATTAAAAAACCTGTGCCATTTTCTAGTTTTTGTATTTCATTAGAAAAGTTGCATCTGATTTGTGGATGGGACTGTTGGCGCAAAGTAACCCTGCCCCCACCTCCCGTCATCCATCTGTTCACGTGCTCTCCTGCTAGTTTAAAGCCCCTGGCAACCCCAGCCTAACATTGGTAAATGTTGTATACTTGTATAGGGCTTTCTACTTTCATCAAAGGCCCAAAGCGCTTTACAGTCACAAACCCATTCACCCATTCACACACACATTCACTGGTGGTGGGTCCGCTGCCGAATACTGACGGGCAAGGCGGGAATCAAACCTGCAATCCTCTGATCATAGGTCGACCGCTGCAACACGGCTGCTGTTAGCAGTAACAAAAACGGCGAGAAATATTGAACCTATGAAGCCATACAGTTTTGAGCCAGATGCAAGCTCAGATGAGAAAAATAAATATGCTGCAGCAAATCTACTTTTTGTTGGTGACTGCACAGAATATTTCTTGCATTTTAAGTTGTTGTCATTTGTTGTTGTCAAGTAGTCATTTTAAGTTGTTTTTAAGTTGTTTAAAATTAGTATATACTCTTGATTTGAGAAGAAATACAAGTAGTGATTAGAGAGTTTTTAAGGCCTCTTGTGTGTACTGAGGTTATACAGGAAAATGAAATCAGATTAATATTTTTTATTTTCTCTTATGAGATTTACACATTAGAGTGGAATTAAGATCATGGTAAATATGGGTACTATACCTATGCTATTAAACGGATAAAAAATGTAAATATGTACATTCACATGTACAGTACTATTGTGACTACCCTTCTTGGTTTGTGAATTGCTTCACTCATGATCCCGCTTAAATTTTACATATTAAAGCGATGAGAAAGAGATGACATAATAATATTTTCTGTCCTGTGCTGCCATATTCACACTCATCCAAATTCACCTTCATATCCAAATTCATGGAGTCTGACTGGGGTTTTGTCTTTCGTCTTGACAAGCTTCAGCGCCAGTGTTGACATTTTTTCGAGTATCGTAACTCTTGAACTGTTTACTCAAATAATGTTACTCTTGCAGATTCTGAAGCTGACAAAAGCGGCTTTTCACCGCTTAATGGTGGTCGGACATGGGAGAGGGGGGAAATGCCCCATAAAGGCCATGATTCCCCCCTAAATGTGTCGGCACGCGAATATCAACAATTAACGAAAGAATCAAAAATTACAACAACAAAAATAAGATGTAATGTAAAGATGGACTGACAGTCAGATGAACAAATAGACAGGAAAACATAGTAAGAAAAATAATGATAAAGGCAGCCTCAACAGGGTACAAACTAGTGTCCTGTTTGTGCTGGTTCCAAGCCCGGTAAACGCAGAGGGTAGTGTCAGGAACAGCATTCAAGATAAAACTTACAAGACATCAAATGGATTGTTTTCTAGACATTTTAGGTGCTCGGACGAATATGACACCCAGAATTCTTTGCACACCCAGACCTTTACCCTATAGTGGGGTTGGCTAATCCAGGCCTGAATCAGAATCGGCAGATTTTTGTTGATTGCTTAAATGGTCATAGATCTACGGTATGTCAAAGTTGGTGTGTTATACAGGTGTCGCCAATGGCGTTTCCAGGTTTAAAGGGTTAAGATATCAGAGCATGTGTCACAGCAACAACAGCCAAAATCAGTGTAGTTCACATAACTATATTGTACATTCTTACCGCTGTGTATGAGTTTATCAGAAAATGCTGTGTTCAAACCACTCAGTTGATGAGATTCTGCTGTGGACCAACATCCACATCGGAAGTTTTAGTTCTATCTCCTAAACTTTAAACCTTTGTTTGATTAAAAACTCAAACATGAGTCCCTTTAAGGTAAAAAGACTGATAAAAATATAACTGAAAGTAAACAAAGGAGAAACCACATAAGTAGTGTGCAGACAGGCTGAAAGAGAGGACTAAAGAAAGTTGACTGGAGATGAAGTCTGAAATAAACGTGAATGTGTGAATTTTTAAAATTGATTTGATCGATTTTTTTTTGGCCCAGATGGTGTTTGATATTAACTTTGGTCTAAAACGCTTTCAGCACTCAATTTGTATGTCTTCTTTAACCTAAGCGAAAAATTAATAAAAGGCAAAGCAAAATCTCTAATGCAGCATGGAAATCAGTGTAGAAGAGCCTGACATGCCCAATAATGTAATGTCAGGGGAACAAGGCGTTATCACACAAAGTTTCTAACTCTGAAGACGTCTCCTAGGCAAAACTCGTCTCTTATTTATTATGTATGGTCTGTGGAATAAAAGTGTGCTGTCCCAGCCCACAGCACTAACTCCGAGTAGGGTGACTAGTAGCACGACTGAGTCATCAACCACAGTGCATTTTGGGGCTGAAGGTTTCTATGTTCTATTGCTGTGGTGACACTGCAGCAGAGGTGACAGCATGCATCCAATCAGTCAAAACTGACTGACTAACATTTACAACGTTGTTTTACGCTCTCTGACTCATTGGAATCAAAACTGAAAGCACTTTAAAATAGTTTAGAAATGGCTTCTCTGATGCTGAGAGCCATGAAAGGATATTGAGAAGTAGAGCACATGCTCTAAGACACTTTGGAGATCACGCATGAATTTCCAATCCTAATTTGTCTCAAACTGCCCCCTGATATCAAAGAGGAAATAATTCAATTCATTAAAAAAAACATCCTTGATTTAAATGAAAAAAAGTTTGTTGTATTTTGAAAAATTCCACCCTGTACTGAAGCACATTACAAAAAGAGTAAAAGCCTTGAGCCGCATTGTATGCCCCACCTCCCCGGCCCATGCTACCCTCACTGTCCCTACCACCCTGGTCACAGCTGCATATTAATTTTAAAATATAAAAAACTTTTTTTTCATCATGGAAGCTTTTGTTCTGTTGGTTTTATTCTGTTTATTTTATTTTTTGCTCACATCGGGTCGGCAAACAGGTCTGTGTAATATTTAAAAGAATTGGCAAAAGTAAATGTTAGGATTTCTTTGGCAACTGGGGTTTTTGTTCCCCTGCCCATATTCCTAATTTGTTCATATCATATGTCATATCATGTTGTTTAATTTGAGCCAACGACTCATGTATTAAGTTTTCACAATGTCCCAGTCAAAAAATGTGCAAGCAACATGGAAACGGTACTTTTGCTATCACTACACTAATGCTGTTTTAAAATCTGCAAACTTTGTTTCCAACATTTTTTCACAAGTAGATTTCCAACAATGCTCGAGGAGTTAGGAGGCGAAATCCCCAGGTAGGTTTTTTAAATTTGTTTCTGGTATTTAGGGTGTTTTTTTTTCTGGAAAATTCTAGATGGCAGTTAAAGTTCAACAAAACTTTGTTGGTGATTTTTAACTAAAGCTGGCACCATGGTTGTGAAATTTTGTGAAGATCCCTCAAACGAAGGTTTTTGTTGTCCTGTATTGGGTTAAAATGTCAAAATCGAAGAATTTAACACTTTTTCACAAAATAACCGCCAAACCATAGGTCTGGTGGCCATCCCATAATAATTTCAGAGCTTCATTTGGCTTTCCTCATTTTTTGAACGCCATAAGAGATTTTGCCCTCATTCTTTTTTTTTTTTTTTTTTTTGACGGTTTCGCATGGTGTGATGTCATCATTTCTTTGGAGGGGGAGGGGTTTTTCACCTTACCCAAAACTCAATTTTACCCATACTATGTGTGCAAATTTTGGTGAGCTTTTGAGTGGGTCTATGTGGCAGGGGTGAAATTTTTGCTCAAATGCGCAGTAAGAATATGGTCAGATCGATGCTAATGCAAAAGAAAAAAGATAACATTTATGTATGACATGTAAATATGTTGTGCAGAAGCACTAAAGTTGACTCTTCAGATGGCAAAAAAAATTTGCTGTTTTGTGAATCATTGTAAAAATACGAGGAAATATATTTTTTAAATGTTTACATAAGATTTAGAGGTTTTTTTGGGTGAAGCCAAACTTAATTGTGTTGCATTTTTGGACCTTTCTAATACCTTTAACATTCATAAAGGAAGGAATAATGACAGTGTAAAAATAATAAAAAATGATAAAATAATAATAAAGTAAAATTATACAAAAGAATAACTGCAGTGTTTGCATTTTAAACAGTGACAATTATCAAGTTGTCAAGTCCCTGAATTTGTTCAAACCCAAAAGTGGTATATTAAGATTCCTTAACAAGCTTTGTTAACACATTAACAAGCTTTATAATAGAATTTTTATGGTGTTAGTAAGACATTTATTAGTACAATAAGTCTACTAAGGTTAATTAAATTACTTAGTTAACACATTTACAAGCATTACTATTAGGATCTTTTTAAGATGCTAATGATATGTTTATTGGCATTATAGATGCCTAACAAATTTGTTAGTGTAAATAAGCTTAATAAATTTTATTAAATAACTTAACAAATTAATAGGCTTTATTAATATATAAGATGCTAGTAAGATATTTATTAGCATTATAGATGTCTAGCAAACACCTGAAAGTGTTAATAAGATTCATTAACATCTAAAGTCAGACAATTGTCTTCAAAATCCATATTACTAAACTGCTTATAAACTTAACAAATGTATTAATAATCTACTTTTTAACAGTTTATTAAATGTTTTGCAGCACCATTTATCTAAAGTCTGGGATGTTTCACAACCAACAACCACAAAGCATAAAGCTTGTAGAAAGAACTTTATAACATTAAAACAGACTAAGCATACAAAAATGTGTTAACTAATTAATTTAATTAACCTTATTAGACTTATTGTACTAATACATTTCTTGCTAACACCCTAAAAATTCAATTATAATGTTTGTTAATGCGTTAACAAAGTTTGTGAAGGAATCTTAATATTAAGTTTTACCCAAAAAGTTTTATGTCTCTCTGCTTGGTGCTCTTTCTGCAGACTTTTTTTTACTCTCAATTTGTTTTAAAAATGATCAAACGTGTCGGAAATGATAGATGTTGTGATTACCCAGCATAAATAAACAGACGAAGGTCACAGGGAGACACTATAGCCATCTTGAAATGAAAAACGCCCCTTGAACATAAAGACATATTTTTCTATTTTTCTCCTCTAGGGCAGAAGATAAACCAAAACTGGCAACAGTCAGCTGCTGGGAAAAGCATTTCCCTAGCATGATATGAAAAACATGTCCCAGTGTTTGTGAAATTAAAAACCACACATGTACTTGGCAAAATTCAGACTTTTCAAATAGATTCCTTTTTTTGTGTTAAATACCCACATGAAAATTGTTTTTTGTGCTGTTACTGAATGAAAATTAATGTTTATTAGCTCTTTTAACTTTGTTTTTTTTGTTCCTCTCACATTTTGTTTTCTGTCCTCAATGTACAGTTCCGGAATTTTAGTTTTCATGGCTGATCCTGTGTCCCTATGTGGGGGAGTGGAGCTTTGGATATTCAACGAAAACCGCTGCGCAAAAAGTCAGCAATAAAAACGGAAATTCTGAATTGAAACTGTATATTGGGGACTGAAAGTTTGGAATGATTTTTGTGCCATAATTCCAAGCACATCCACTGTTAAAAATCATGTGTGCTCAAAAAATTATTTTTCATTTAAAACAGAATAATTGACTTGAAACTCAAACATTCATGCAAAACTATTTTACTCTTGAAACTGAAAAATATGCTGAGTCTTACTTTGTTTCAAGCGAAGATAGAATTGCTCTCGAGCTGAAATAGTTTAAATTACATGTATTTTTAAGTTTCAAGAGTTAAATTGTTTGGATTTCACATAATTTTCTGTTTTAAATATTTTTTGAGCACACAACTTTTTTTAAAGTTTACCCTCAAAACAGTGAGTCTTGGGCTTGAAATGTCGACACAAAAATTATTCCATATAAAAGCAAAGCGTGGGTGAAATGGAAAAACAAGTAAAAAACAAAACAAAACTGCAGCTATTACAAATAAACTTTTTATTTCCTCACAGTTTCAGTTTTATATATTTTTTAACTTTAAGAATTAAATTAGCTTTTTTCAATATTTTCTTTAAAAAAAATCTAAATATTTTTATAATTTACAATAATATATTTCCCATGTCAATATTTCTTTCAAGTTTTGGTTTTAAATCTGTTCTAAGAATTTACTTTTTTTTTTACCCAAGTATACAATGTCTATTTTTATATTCACTGTCTGATTTTAATTCAGTTCAAGCTATTCCTGATTTGACCCCATAGAGTCGAGTTGTGAAGTTGACATGATTATTCACTGCTAGATCGCCCAGAGAAGTTAGGACCAAGTTCATAAACTTTCAAAATGCAAACTGAAGAGATTCATTTTTTTTTCAACAAACCTTGAATAATAATAATAGTACTCCTGCATGTCTTCTGATGATTTCTGATATTGGGACTAATGTTTTCACATCCATAAATAATCTGTTTTATCTTTGAGGTGGCTTATCTGGTATTACTATAGCTCTAATTGAATAATCCTGTTTACACAACTGTGTCATATTGGAGATGTGAGTTTATTTGGAATAAGACTGTAATATGAGCCGGCAACTAAACATGATTCAATCTTTGGATTTAGCCAGAAACCTTCATTCACTTGTACATGGCATAACTGATTGATTTATTAGTAATACTGTACTCTGTACACGTTCAGTAACACTTTTATCTAAGCATACTTGTCAGTCTACATGTATTTGTTCAAAGCGCATATTAATCATCACAAAAAGCAGCAGGTAGGTTTTATTTTCTGACACAGGTTAGTCACTTTGAACTTTATTGAGTTTCCCTTCGATGACTGAACCCGTTTTTCATTCAGGCTAATACTCACTGGCCACTTTATTAGGCACACCGGTCCAACCACTCATTAATGCACATTTTCTAATCAGCCAATTGGCAGCAACTCAATGCATTTAGACAGCCAGACATGGTAAGGACGATCTGCTGCAGTTCAAACCGAGCTTTAGAACGAGGAAGAAAGATGATTGAAGTGACTTTGAACGTGGCATGGTTGTTGGTGCCAGACGGGTTGATCTAAGCATTTCGGAAACTGCTTATCTACTGGGATTTTCACCCACAACCATCTCTAGGGTTTACAGAGAATGGTCTGAAAGAGAGAAAACATCCAGTAATAAAAAAAACTACATAAAACCACTTTTTGTTGTATTTTGATCTTTTGCTACAATGTCAAATGAAAACAACACAAAATGAGGCTTTCACAGCAATTATTAGGTTTGATTAAAAACAGGTTATTAGATTATTAAAATAATTAATCGCTTAGAAAAAATAACTGCATGACAGCACTAAAACAAATACAAGTCAAAAAAGTCATTTACTTTTAAAATCAATACAACTTATACATAATAGAATAAAAAAAGGAAAGGTTTGGAACATATCAAATTCAATTTTCATGATGGTTGAGGCACAGATAATAGTAAACACAAAATGATTCATCACCTGGAATAACAAGTGGGAACAGAGTGAATTTGTGGTGCTCTGCATCTAAGAATATGCCAAAGCCCACAGTGAATGTTATAGTTTGTGGCACTCTGAACTCATCAGTCTCACCTCCAACCTCCTCCTCTTCCTTTCTGGAACTCTCATCCCACTGCCCTTACATGCACATGAATTGGTGCAATGGTACGCTCCAGCATTATGGACCCCAGTACTCATCCTGCAAATTTGCAAACCAAACCATTTTTATGGATGGAGATGAAGTGTAAGTGTGTGTGTGGTGTGTGCGGGTGGGGGAGATCTTCGTGGACCATGAAAGTGACTCATCTTCATGTAAGCAAGTCAAGCCCTGGTATGTTGATTGGCTTTGTACGGTATTCACGCACGCACACATAAATGCACAAACTTCCACACATGCACATCCAGTGAGATCTACCCCAGGCCCTTTAGAGCAAGCATTAGTCACTCCACATAAAAGCATCTAGTCACTCCATAGCAGAAGAGCAGAGAACGAGTGGGAGACGAGCTCTGCGGAGGTCCGGCCGAAGCAGCCATTTTCCATCACGCACAAATGATTTTTGGGGAGAATGAGAACTGAGAAGGCCATGATACTGAAGAGCCCGGCTCAAGGTTACGTAACAAAGATCAATGTGAGACACCCCCGATCCAGGCCCAAGCTAGACGGACCACAGGGTGAAACTTGAGGCTGTCTGAACATAATTGATGATGACTGCACATGTGACACTTACATAACTGCATATTACCTATTAGCGTTTCACATTAATGGGTTGTCAGGCGATCCAGAACTAGTGGGGAAGCCATGAGACGAAGAGATGTGCGCTCATCTGTACTTCAATTTGATCTCAATTCATGCCTCAGTTTCTTTGTTCAAAAGCACTACAAAAGCCTAATATGGCATGAACTTGAATGAACCACTCACTGACATTCTTTAATATGGAAATAATTAATCACTTGGAATGTCGTGTAGCATGTCGGGAAATGCACAGACACCCAGAAGGTTTTTGGGGATTAGGATCTTGTCAGTTTTTTTTTTTTTTTTTTTTTTTCTTTTGAGGACTGTGTTGTATTTTTAGAAAAGATCCATCAGTAAACAGGTCAGTTCAATGAGCTTTTTGTCCACTGATGGCTAGACAATAACCCAATCCTGTACAAGAAATTGGCATTTTTAACTGCTGGATTCAACCAGGCACCAGTTAAAAATGAATCTGAGTGAGGTGACTTTTTTCCAATAATAATAATAATTAATAAGCTGGCAGCTCGATAAGCCTGTCGATGACATTTCACAATGACGTTCCCCTCTTTGTTCTATGAAATGATTATAAATAATTTCATCTAATTAAGCCAAAAGGTACAAAAAAAAAGTTGTTTGTGGTCATTTCTCACAGTAACTGATACATTACCCCAGTTTTCACCTTCCCTCCTGAAAGCTCCCCTCATGTTATAACTCATAAACTTCGATCATGAAATCATCTTCAACCAAAAAATCTGTTTCTGGAGAAAAAAAAACGTACATTATGTGCCGCATAAATGAAAAACCCTGCTGTCCCTCAATATCAGCTGAGTGGGGCACAATAACGAAGTGCAGTTCTACATTACTACCTCTGGGGGTGGAAGTGTGCCAGTAAATTTGCTTCTTTGTTAAAAAGTCAAAGAAAGAAGCGAGAAGCTGTGCAGGTTATAAGTGGATAGTTTGAAAACATCGAAATATAGTCACTTTTCCTAAACTTTTTTCAATGAATTTGTATTGTTTTGTTGTTGATCACAATCAACAAGATCCTCTTTAACTTTATTTGTTAAGTGTTTCAAAGTAAATACAATTGTTCTTTAAATTTGGTTAAAGCACATACTCCACCTTATAGATAACTGTAAAACATCAGGTAAAAACTAAATGATAAGTTAAATTACTTTTTTTCCTAGTCCAATAGAAAAAAAGTCTAGTGTTGTTTTACTAATAAGCATTTTTACTTAAGAAGTACAATAGCTCTTTGTGTTATTTATTCATAATGTGAATTTTGCAAGGAGTACTGTATAACATTAGTACAGTTACAACAGGAGGAGCTAATATTTTATGTAAAAACTTCAATATAGCCGAAATGTTTGTTGTATTCTGTCAAAAGTTAACATTTAAACTTAAATCCATCAAAATGCTTCATCTTTAGTGAATGAGCTAAATGAGTAATGTTTGAATTCTACAGGAAAAATACTCTTACCTGAATCAAATAAACAAAAGATTGACAGTGAGACAGTAAAATCTGATCACAGTGCTCTTTTGTTATTTTTATCCTGTGAGCAGTGCACAAACTGTACCTACAGGCTGAGCCAGAGGAGGGACGAGGGCAAACAAAAAAAGGAATGAAAAGCACAAGCAGAAGACAAAGTCTGCAGTAAAAAAGACTACACATAGCCAGTGGGCTATAACTAATAATTCATGGCTACAACTTTTCTACGAGTCTGTATGGAGTCTGTAGTTTTTTTTCTAACTTGCTAATGCAGCACACACACACACACACACACACACACACACACACACACACACACACACACACCCACACACACACATTATATTAAACACATTGACTTTCTAACTAAATATTAATTCATCTTCTAAACCCATTTTGTTCCTTTCGGGGTCACGGGGCTGGCAGAGCCTATCCTAGCCACTTGAGGGTGAAGGCAGGGAACACCCTGGACAGGTCGCCAGTCTGTCGCAGGGCCACAATCACACACCCATGCACACTCACATTCACACCTAGGGTCAATTTACAGAAAGCAATTAACTTATGAAGCATGTTTTTGGACGGTGGGAGTCCCCGGAGAAAACCCACGCATGCACGGGGAAAAGGTTCCAACTCCACACAAACCCCCGAAAATATACAAAGTTTTTGTTTATTTTGCTAGCTTTGGGTTCCAATAGGCTATATGCACACGGAGGTGATGACGTACTTCCGCTAAAATCTCAGCCTGCTAAGCCATTTCCGCTCGCGCTGAGGCGATTGTTTACAAAGCGATATAACAGCAACTACAATATGACTAGTAAGAAAACGTTCAAATTTCAGCGAACCATCTATAGTACAGCCGAGCATTGCTGTGTGCCTCTGTGTCAAGCTTCGAGCAAGTACAACAGTTTACTTAGTTTTCATACATTTCCATCTGACGCGGAAATCAGGCGAAAATGGCTTGTAGCTATCCGGAGGGACAAATTCACAGTTACTCCCCATACCCGAGTATGTAGCCGACATTTTAACAAGGATGATGTTCGTGAGCCCTTATCAGAGACGGGGAGGCGGCTATTAAACAAGGGAGCTGTCCCAGCACTGTTTGAGTGGAACAATTTCACCCTTCCCACTTCACGACCGGGGGTGTGGGAGAGGAGAGAGCGTCCGCCTCCGATGACGGAGGATGACGGCGACGCAGGCGAGAAAGCTGATATCCCTATGGACCACGACTACGCTTCGGCTTCAGATCCTGCAGTTGTTGATTTAGCCCTTGATGACAACATGTCTCTCAGAGATGAGATTCTCAAGCTGAGGGAACATGTCGAGAAGCTGACAATGAATCAGCGCTTTGGAATTCATCGTTTTGCTGCCTCAGACAAGGACATACGTTTTTTCACAAGGTAAGATATCAGATTGTTCTGTAGTAACGTTACTTTTGCAACAACAGATATAGTTGTTTGTGTGTGTGTGAGAGAGAGAGGGAGAGAGGAAGGCTAACAGAGTTGTATATTTGAAATGCTTCCAAGTAATATCATAGTATACACTGATATAATATTTAAATGATTATATCTGAATTGTATTTATTTAGATTTGCATCCTATGACCTGCTGATGAGATTCTGGGCCTTAATAGAGCCATCACTGCCAAATATGGTCAGTGTGACACAAGCACAGAGAGGCACCTTAACAGAGCCAAGTTCCACTGTAGTAAGTAGTTATTTACATGGCCCATACAATAAAACTTAAAGGGATAGTTCACTTCAAAATTAAAATTCTGTCATCGTATACTCACCCTCAAGTTGTTTCAAACCTGTATGAATTTCTTTCTTCTGCTGAACACAAAGGAAGATATTTTGAAGAAAGAAAGAAATTCACTGAGTATATGATTTTCATTTTGAAGTGAACTATCCCTTTAACAAAGATCAGGGCTAATAGAGGTTGAGAGAAACATAACGCAAATTGTTTTTCTTTTGAACAGACTCGTTTCCTGCAGCCCATTGATGAGATGTTCATGTTTCTCAATTACCTGGCACTGGGTTCAAAACAGCGTGATCTTGCTGACCGGTATGGAGTCCACCAGTCCACAGTCAGTCGGATCATTACAACATGGAGCAACTTTCTGTACACTGTGCTAGGGTCTGTGAGGATCTGGATACCAGAGGAGAAAATAAGGGCACATCTGCCAGCTGAGTTTAAGGACTATGCAGACACTACAGTCATCCTGGACTGCACAGAGCTAAGGTGCCAGTGCCCTTCATCACCTCTTCTCCAAAGTGAAATGTTCTCAGCATACAAGTCCCACTGTACTCTCAAAGGGCTGCTTGGAGTGGCTCCTCATGGGGCGGTCACATTTATTTCTCAACTGTACGCTGGTTCCATCAGTGACAAACAGATCACGCGTGAGTCTGGAATTCTCTCCCTTTTGAGACCTGGAATGGCCATCATGGTCGACCGAGGTTTTCTGGTTGATGACCTTGTACCTTGCAAGATTTATAGGCCAGCATTTCTCTCTGGAAGATCCCAGATGTCTGCCTGTGAGGTCAGGGAGACCCAAGCAATTGCACGCCTCAGGGTGCATGTTGAGCGCCTCATACGGCGTGTTAAGGAACACAAGTTCTTTGACACAGAGATTCCACTTCGGCTTTTTGGCAACATTAATCAGCTGTATACTGTTGCATGTCTTCTGACGAACTATGAAAACGGGCCTCTTGTTAAGGCTTGGGCAAAGAAGCCAGAGTAGCAGCAGTAGAAAAAAATAAAAATGAATAACCTATGACCATTTGTATAACTACTTTCTTTAAATGTACCTTTGTAAATTACTTTGTATAAATTGAATTTTATAATTAATGTTATGTATGCACTGCTGTACATTGCACATACTCTTTGAATAAAGAACTACTGAATTATTTGCATGTTATATGTACTTTACCTCACCAATGCTTTTAAGCCATCTGTAATATAAGAATAATACTTTCATGCACAGTGAATTATTTACTGAATAACATTTATTTAGGGCTCCCAATTTACAAACAACAGTTATAAAATACTATTTTTAGGTAACCAATTATCAAAAAAATTAATCGGAAGAACATGTAACATGTAATTTAATAATAGATTAGTATTAATACAACAAGAAACATAGTAATACAATTAAGAAAAAATATAAAAACTTGAATCAATATATATGTACAAATATTTTGAAATGGATTGAACTAATAAGAGTTACTGCCAGTAAGAGAAATGGAGAAAAGAGAAATTAACAGCACTCTATAAAGAAGTGTGACAGGCAATCAGAATCTAATTATTTAGGGAAGCAAAGAGGTAACAATAAAAATAAAAAAAATCAATTTTTACTTTCATTGTTTTGGTGATTTCATTGTCTCTGGGAATCCTCTGAATAAACATGTCCTCCTGTGTGTAGACAACAAAGTCACACCAGTCTAAACCAGAAATCAACATCTGGCCCTGGATTTGCCAAAAGTAGCTGCACAGGACGGGCATCCCCAAGCACAATCTGAAAATACACAAATCTGTTATAATAGAATAAAAGTGCAGTTTTTTAAAAAGAGAATACATGAGTACAGTGAGAATGTTTAACAAAACAAACAAATTTGAACCATCGACATATAATTATTAACTACTAAAACAATTAATAACTACTAAACAATTTGTATGAGCTAAAATTGTAGCCACAATATTATTTATATTATTATTTATCTCACTTTACTCATCATCCCCAACAGTGGACACAGAACGTGTGTCAATGCAGTGACAAAACGGAACTCAGTTTCTGTGAATCCCAGTGATTAGCGTACATATTTAAATATCGATAAATATTCCAACACACCAGTGTTATTTATGGTATGGTAAATGAAATTTGTCTTTAAAATAACCTTTAGCATTATTAGATGCAATGATTCACAGAAACTTTGATCTGCCAAACGTAACCTGTCTCATGAACCATGAACCAATCTGCGCTGAACCTGCAGTATAACTTTCTCTTACGCTTAAGCTGTGAGGCTTTTGGCTTTTCCTCATAGATCTGTAGCACTCAGCCCTAATCGTTACCTCTCCTGTGCTTGAATCCTTGTTTGAAACTGACATTGACAAAGGCGTTAGGAAAATTGGCTGTGATTGACACATAATAGTAAACATAGCCTACGCTGCACCTGCTGCGCTAGCACTAGATAGCATGCATGCTATGGGCATGTAAACACAGAACACGTCCAGATCTTACCTTCAAAATTGTGGATGTAGCTTGACACATACAATTTGAAGCCCTTCTCTTTCTTGGTTGTCGAAGTGTGACATAACTTTTGTATGATTCGACTCACGTCGTTGACCGTTACCTTTGGGACATCTTGAAGGGACCGAGTGAAAAATGCCATAGTTGTTATTGACGCTATGTGCGCCGTCGACGCCGGATGTAACCTGGCTGGCCGACTTGGAATGCGGAAGTGAGTGTGCATATAGCCTATTAAGCAGTCGGTGCAGCCGGTTTAAGAAAGTAGCGGATGGATATTTGACACATGACTAAGCAACTTGACAGTCATCGAGTTGTATGTGAAAGGGATAATCCAACATTCATTCTTGTTTTTTTCATTCATTCATCTTCTTCCATTTATTCCCTTTCGGGGTCATGGGGCCCCCAGAGCCTATCCCGTGACCCCGAAAGGGAATTAATGGCTTGTGGGCGAAGGCTGGGGGCACCCTGGACAGGTCGCCAGTCTGTCGCAGGGCAGAGTGTCCACAATCACACACTCTTACATTCATACCTAGGGACAATTTAGATCAACCTATTACCCTATGAAGCATGTTTTTGGACGGTGGGAGTCCCGGAGTCCCAGGAGAAAACCCATGCAGCACGGAACATGCAAACTTCACACAGAAAGGTCCCCCAGCCTGGTTTAGGTCCCCCAGCCTGGTTTAGGTCCCCAAACCGGGACTTGAACCGTGGGCCTTCTTGCTGTGAAGCAAGAGCGCTTACCAGGAATCTTAATTCCTTAAGAATCAGATTAAAAAGGAAAAATTTTATGCAGACAGTATTTCATGACAGTTTAAAATAAAACTGAATGGGAGGTTGGTTGGACAAATTAAAAATCTTTACTATCTGCTTTTCAATGCAATCTTCCACCTGTAGCAAACACTCTAAGAGTCACATATGCTCTTGTCCCTGACCTTTAAAAGGCTCTCAGGTTCAATGAATGAATTATGGAATGCATAATAAATCATGGATGTATTATTCTCATGGTCTGGTAAGGGTCCAGACATTGTTCAGAGCCCCTGAAACCTTCTGAATTACACTGTGATTCAAACGCAGAATGTCTCAAAAACACCAATTTTGACTGAAATGTCAGAAAAGTCAACATGAATCTGATGCTACACCAGACATTCGTTTAGCCCATGGTGTTCACAATGGACAGGCTGGCAAGGGCTTTTTTTTCTTTTTCTACAGTTTATGAGTGCGTGTTCACCACCTACAGTTGAAAGAGGCTTGGAGTGAAATGTCAAGGCGGGGCAAATCTCCCCAATCTTCCTCCAGGCTTTTTCTTTCACAACTCTATTATGATATTATGATATACAGTAAGAAAGACTTGGTGTCATAGAATTCTGTCCGGGCTCAAACCACAATTACTGTATAAATTTCTTGTCCGTGATCAATTTTTAAACGGTTGGTACTTCCTGGAACTAAAGGGGATGTCATCCATACTTCACAACCTAATCTGAGTCCGTGATTGATCAAGGTTCAACCTGGTTTAATGTTTAATGTTTTGCATGTTAAGCTTGAAAACGGTTGTGGAAATTTCTGTAGCGACACATTAATGCGAGATTATTGAACGCAGAAGCGTTTGCATTGACTTTTCATCGGATGTTGATCCTTGAACGCACGTTGCTGAGGGCAATGCAAATGTAGCCTAAAGCTTAAAATATCCTGTAGTGGTGTCTCCCGAAGGACAGTTTATTGTGTTTATCCTTTTTCCAACATAATCTGATTATTAGTCTTTTTAGTCATTTGATAACCACCATCTACATGAAATAAAAAGTTTACAAGGCTATTAGAGAGTTCGTCCTCTGCTCACTGGCTCATCTTCGGCGAGGGGCAGGAGGGAAAACTCTTCACAGCTGAGCAGCTGCTCCATTTAATCAAATCTCAAGCCTGCTCATAGAAAGTGGCTGTGCTGTGGGGTTTTAGTTTGCACTCTGGAAAATGAGGGGTAAAAATCCTCAACTTGGTGTGACAAATCTTTGAAATGCTTACCTTCCCCAATGCCACAACAAATCTGTAATCCTCTGTTGCCCCAGATTGTCTGTGCGTGACAGCATACCTAATCGACGTTTTGATCCCTCAGTGAATGCCACAGGTATAAGACTGTTAAAAAAGATCAGTCCTTAATTTTTCTGACCCTTGTTTCAAAACCAACTAAAACCCCATCAGTGTCTCTGTTTCTGAAGCTTTTGTTTCTGAAATAGTCACGACACACAAGTAGATGTTTTGTTTGTGGGTGGACAGATGTAACACTGTGGTGTATTAAACTTTACGTGTAATTAGTGGCACAATCCAGACACTGAAAATAAAGAAAGATGCCAAAGCCTGAGACGCTGCTATATTAATGCAGCCAATTGGAAAGAATCATGTTGCTACCTGTCAACAGAGGTGCGTTATGTAGCTGCTGTTCGGTTTGAATTTACGGCACAGGTGTGCTTTATCACTTGTAATTTAGGGCTGTAGACAGTTAGTTTTTGTGGAAAATTAAGCTTTGAACAGTGGCTAATTGCACTACATTTCATTCATATGTTGACTTATTCTGTTGAAAAAGTTTTATAAATTGTTAAAATACAGCAAATAGTTCAAAAAGCCCTATGTATAGAATTTCTTCAACAAGTTTGCATAGTGTTTTTCATAATCCAGCATGACTGGACTTTTGGGTTTTATCATGTAAAGCTCTTAATTCTGTAACCTCAGTCACAATCACTGGTAAACAAACCTTTGTGAACAAACTAAAAACTGAAAGTGAAAGTTCCTCCATTTTTTTTCTCTGTTATTAGGTTTTATCAGATTTGCTTTTTAAGCTTTTGCGGATTGTTTTTTCCTTGGAAAATTGACACACCAAGTTTGTGACTGTTTTTATTATACCTGCTCTGACAACTTTCCACCGTCTTCACTCCACTGTCATTTCTGTTCAGTCCAGACCATTGACTGTTTATGAGAACTAGACAGACTGACCCCTCCCCCCTCATGTTCCAAACACGCTGGTTCCAGGAAGCCAAAATCCCATAGACTTCTATAGAGAAATTTACAGCTTTTACTCTGTCATTATACAGTGTCATACATTCTTGCTCTGCTTCTTTTTTAACATGTTCTTGCTAATCCTATTTTTTTTAAATATTTTTTCTGTAGTGCAAGTTATTCAAGCTGTAAATGGACCAATCAGATGCCTCAATGAACGTATGCGGTCGTTGAACATTTGAATTGTTTGATTGACAGATTCTCCAGAGCCTGCTTTCAAAAGGTAGGGGTGTGGCCTTCCAACAAACTCACTCCTGATTGGTAAACGTGGTTGCCATATAAATGTTGTCTCAGACCAACTCACACCAATAACTGCTTACTGACAACGTTTGGCTCCAACATGGCAGCATCCGTGTTGGAAAATAGTGACTGAATTGACTTTATTTGGTTGGAGACAGAAAAAGCCATTGTCTATAGGTGATGTCACACTTACTCAGTCCAGTTCTCTTGTACAGTCAATGGTTGACAAAGAAATCTATCCGATTCCAGATTGAAGATCATGTGAAAAACAAAAAGAAGTCAGGAGCAGTTTACCAAATGACCATTAGAAGCATGTGATCCAAATTCATTCTATGCTAAAATTATTCATATATATATATAGAGAGAGAGAGAGAGAGAGAGACACACATACATTTATATTTATATTGGGGGGTGGGTATAAAGAAACTTCCTAAAGTTACATAATAAAACTAAAAGCAAGACAGAAATGTTTGAATGTTTATCTACGTGCTCTAACATACATTGTCATACAAAAAAGTTGCAAAGAAGTTGCAGAATGGTAGGCATTTACCTTGGCCCACATTAAAAAGAAGAAAAAAATCATGTCTACATTGGAAAGCACATCTTTTTTAATAGGTGTCAACGAAACAAATTTAGTCGTCTTACTTTTTCAAAGACAATTACCATAAACACATGATGACATCTGGGACTGTCTGTTGCGTGTGTTGGCAGCAGAGCCATCTTCAAGGCCTGATTTACGCTCTAACAAAACCCGTGAAAGGAAAGGCATTCCTCCCTCATGAAATTTCATCTCATTTCATAGCTGTTATCCTTCCTGCTTTGATTACTTCCAAGCATCCTGATTTTATCAGTGAAGCATAATGGCTCATATGACTGGATTACTCACAATCAGTACTTAAAACAAAACTTTTTCTTTCTTTTTTTTCCAAATACACCAGCAAAAATATGTTTTTCCAAGCTATGGTATTTTGCTTGATTAATGACTTTTCCACTTATTAATTTTTTGGGGAAAAAAAGAGTCTATCTTGGCCCGTGGGTAAACAGTTGGAACAACATTCCTGAACAACTTAGTAACCTATTTGCTGTGCTGTAAGTCATCTTCATGAACTTCACTCTATTTAAATAGTCTGGTTTCTTCTATCAAAACAAACACATTCTAGATACAAAAGATAAAGTTTTAAAAACTGAGCACGAGATGGTCTGAAGCATGCATTGTGCTTTAACCAAGCATTTATCTGCAATGATCTCAAAAAAGTCAGTTTATCGGTACACCGACCTGAAAAGGCTTAGGAGGCCATTCTGGAACAGTTGGGAATTATTCATCCTACAGTAGCAAGATCGTTCGTTTGTACTCTGAACTGTTCCCAATCTTCCACACAGTAATGTCAGTCTAACCAAGCAATGCTCAGCGAAGATTTGAAACCCTCCAGCTCAGCATCTTAACTCTTAAAGATTTGCAATAGAATGAGACCACAAACACAGCCATGAAATCTAATCAGAGAACTTGTCACACGTGTGAACAATGTGCACGTGAATCCCTAATAACAGTGATCCCTAACCTTTTCTAGGTCATAGACCGGTGTAATGTCATACAATCTTTTCATGGACCGGCCTGTATGAGGCCGGTCAGTCTGCATCTGATTTTAGTTTCTAGGTTCCCTTAACGTTTGAGGGTAAAGTTTGTCTTCATCCTCTGGAAAATATCTGTAGCAGCTTTAAAGGGGCTATATCATGCAAAATCAACTTTAAGTGTATTATAGTGTTGTTTCCTCACAAAAACAACCCCAAAGCGGTATTTTTGATCCATTCAAGCATTTCTGAGTATTCCTCTAAAAACCTGCGCCCTGAGCACCAGCCCCTCCCAATCCACAAAAACACAATGTTCTCACAACGTGACGTCACAAAGTGAGAACAGCCCCTTCCAGGAAGGTCATGGGCAAAACACTTTCCTTTTATATGCACAATATGCACATCCATCTTTGCAAAAGTTCGGATGTTGTTCGTGGAAGAAATGCAGATACGCTGTCGAGGCCGACGTCATGTAATGGGCGGCGCCCACAAGGAGAGAAAGGCGGAGCCTCAGAAATCAAGTCATCTTAAATGAGCTGCAAAAAAACTAAAATTTAAATTAAAAAAAACTGTTCTTTAGTGTGCCAAAGGTAATATATATTTTCATATATATGGACATAGCAACGTATGATATAAGTCCTTTAAACCTGAACTCTAGATTTAATGTAGGAACCAGTAAAATGTGATTTAGATTTTTTCTGAACCCATAACTGTCAAAATGGAACTTGAAACATCAGATACCAACTTCAGCCTCATCTGACTTTTACAATGCAACACATAAACACACACACACACAAAAATTGAATGTGGTGGGGAGAATCCAGTAGTTTTCCAAAATAAAACTCCCTTCAAAATCAGGTTATATGGAAAACACCCCAGTACTGGCCCACAGCCTGGGGGTTGGGGACCACTGCCTGATAACAGCAGTTCATGAACAGGTGACCAAAGCCTCGTTTTGTAGTGGAATATAGAGACGAACTTCAGGAGCAAAGACAAATCAGATTCTGACTTGCCCTTTTCTAAAAACACACAGGGGCCAAACGAGTGGCAGATGGAGGGGTGCACCCATCCTGCTAAATGTGTAATCTGCAGGGAGCAAAACATTTTTTACAATTTAATTTCTTTTAAAATGTTCTATTACACCAGTTTTGACCATTTTACCATCTCACCTTCTGTTTATTAAATTATCCTTTGTGTTTTTAAAGTCGTGCTTTGAGCTGTGATTAAAAGAATTCTTCTGGTATTTGTCATGTCTGCCTTACATCTCTCACATTTAGCGCCATTTAACCAAATTCAATACCAAAAAGGACAATTTATTGATATAAAAATTGTTAAATATCATCCAAAAATAAAGTTGTTTAACTTCATTTTAGTCAATATCAGAAGGTTTATTAGGTCACAGAAATTGAAACTGCTGGGATTTTACCATCTGCTTTTCACAGATTTTAAAGAGATAGTTAGGAAACTGAGAAAAGTTAACATTTACACTTTGTGCTCTGTAGTTACAATATAATAACCAATGCAAAGCTTTTAGCTTGCAGTAATGTTTTAAAAAGTTTTTGAAAAATCAGGTTGAACCACAAAGCTGCTAAGATATTGTTATAAGTCCAGAGTGTTTTCCAACAATAAAATATCTAAACTGCTGGAAAAACAGCAGAGATAGTGGCTCCATGTATTTAGTGTTGCACTGCTAAGCATCTGGACATGAGCTTTTTTTAAATCCCTTTAAAACTACATAAAAGCTAAGGTGGCCCACAGTAAGATGTTCCTTTTTCTTACCGCAGTGAGATGTTCATCTTGGTGATGAATGGGCTTACTTAGCTGAGCAACTCATTGAATTGCGGCGAAGATAGAAAAGTCACAAGGCAACACTTTGTCTTCTTCACACGAGTGTGATGTCACGCCTGTTGTCTGATTTTCTGATGAACTACAACAAAAGAGATGAGTAGAACATTATCCATGCAAAATATCGGTAGTTGCCACTATCAACCTGTCATTTATTTTCACACTATGTGTCAAAAAAATCTAAATCATAGTATCTTGACTTTGCAGTCTACATAGAAGTAAAGCTTCACCAACATACATCCCAAAGCATCATTTGCCTCTTCATGCTATAGGTCACTAATTTGTAACATACCATTAAATCCACTTAATTCCACTTAATTTAGCATAATCTTGAAAAAAAATCACTGAAGACTATAGTTTTTACACCATATTTTCAGCATTAAAAGTCGCACCGTCAATGAATTAATGTCATATGTAAGGTGCACATACTATAAGGCACACAACACCATGGTCGGGGGGGGGGGTACAGGATTCTGATTGGCTGCTGGGTGTGCCTAAAGAAGTGATAATCTACAGTGATAATGCACGGCTAAAAAAGGAGTTCCAGTCACATAGCTTAATTGTTCCATATCACTGCTCTGGCTTCTCTGAAACAAACTTTTGCTTCATCAAATGGACAAAAACAAGCAGTGAGAGGTGAACTTTCTCTCTGAACTGATGCTTTGTTTGACCTATCGTGACAATCGGCATATATATCGCTTTCCATTGCTGCTGCAGTTGCGGTCGGAGTCGGCTCAGCCATTTTTACATTAACGTGCCGCACCATGTATCAAATACTCCGGTTTTTGTGAATAAGAAGTAAGAGCTCTTTCTGGTCACCGGCGGGAGCCGTCTCTAGAGTTCTAGCCACACTTCAGCTCCCAGCAACCCCAGCACACACTTCCTGGAAGCCGCACACCTGACTCATTCATTCAATCAACCACAGCATCCGTAAGCTCTGAGTGAAGCTCAGTGTAAGGTGCCGTTTGTGCCACTCTGCCTTCATTACCAAGCGCTCTATTTGGACCTGATCTTCTGTCTCCTGACCCTGTCTCTGTTCGTCTGCTCTGACTCTCGCCTTGATCCTACCTACCCCCTTCTCTTCTCTGATGATCTCATGCCTGTTGTCAACCCCTTCTTCCCTGACTCTGATTTGGCTTTGTGGACTTTTAGCTGAGCTAAGAAACCTGCTGCAATTGGAACCAGACATCTGCCTGTTCTTGTGACAGCGATTTAAACCCAAAATATAAAAGAATAAAGTACTAAAAAATGTTTGAATATTTATATATTTTGTAAGTGACCACAACCACGGTATAAGCGGGATGATGCCCTTCAAAGTGTGCGTTATCAGAAATGAAAGCACTTCGCAGAAGCAACCGTCAAAGTGGAGGATGGTTCAGGCTTTCACGGCGTGCTTCATGTCACATTTATAGCCAGAGTTGAACATGTCAATGTTCTGCCTCAGTATCAGTTGAGAAATTCAAAAAGAAAGCCCATTTTAAGCTGCTGTGTCATCATCACCTCACGCCGAAAATTTGAATTTTATATTTATTATGAGTAAGATTTAGTCTGGGAGTGATTGTTACACTGAGGTGTCCATTAACCTTTAAAGTCACAGGTTAATGATATTGATGACATGTTCTATAATGGAGTGCTGTCTGTGTTGTAATTGCAGAGTGTCTTGATGCACATCTGCACACAACATAAGAAAATGATCCTATCAGTGAGTTGTCGTGCCACTAAAGCAACCTCCTTGTGTTTTTGTAGGATTTACACTGCTGACATGTAACCAGTTTTAGATGCATCTGCTTTAGACTACGGCCAGCTTGTTTTGGTGTCTTCAGGGATGGGACCAGCTTTTGGTGACCCTGCGCACGTACCCACAGATGTAGAAGATGGATGAACGTCTGTGCTTCAGGTGAGACTCATTTTCTGAAAAGCCAAATGGGCCATTTTTCAGCAGGGTCAGCTGTGACTTTGACCTATGGTTGTCAGCACAATTTGCCGTCTGCTATGCAGAGCAGGTTGTTTCAGTCTGAAGGAGTCACCAAACGGAGGACTCTAGACTGCTGGAAGTTTAAGTAGGTGGCGTGCAAACTTTTTTAAGGTATTTGTTCTTGTTAATGACTTTGACATGTTAGTTTGTGCAAGCTGTATGTAGTTTTACCTCTTTAGGCCTTGGGTTCTTTAGGGAATTCCCTCCCTTACAGTAAAGGTTGTGCACTAAAGCTCAAAAATACTAAAATATATTAATATACCTTAATCCAGGACATAAATATAACTAAGTTATTTAGATCCCCAAGGCTGCTACTTAATAACATGTGATAATTAAAACCTTCCCTAACCTCTGCTTGTGTACCTCTCTATGTCAGTGAGTCATACTTATGTGACTGGTGTGCTGTATTTTATGTCAGTCTCCCAATTTAAATCTGAACTTTTAAAAGTAATTCCAAAGCCTTTGGGGTCTTCATATAGAACATATGTGACCTCTAGACTTCAGTCTGTGGTCTCAGTGGAGCAAAAGTAAAATGCTGTAGATCAAAGGTCTGAAAATATGACTTTTATTTTTTTCAAACCAATGACTATTGTTATGAAAATAACCTAGCCAGTGACCTTTAGAGGATTTTTTTTGTTCAATATGTTTGGCTGTTTTTTTCTTTGGTCTGATAATTTATGGCTTTTCGTTAAGAACAATTTCAGATCAAAGCCAAAAAATGTTATTTTTTTAAGATTAATATGGTTTAAAAAAGAAAAGCAAAAACATTTATTATAAACCTGTAACCATTGCGCTGTCTTAGATGACCCCACCCTTACATTGACGTGTTCGCCCTACCATGACAAAGGTGGATAAAGGTGGAAAGATTTCATGTAATCCATGGACACCAGTGAGGTTCACAAATCATTGAAGAAAAAAGGTTCAGCGCACTGTCTAGTGGGTCTAGATGACCCAACTCCCAATGTTAAAGTGCCTAGGATAGCACAAGGGTTAAAAAGACCCACTCCGATGAAAATTGTGTTGATGGCGTTTTTGGTGATTATCTTGTGGCATTTTTCTGACGATCGAGGACATATATAAAGAGAATTAAGCTCGAAATTGCATTTCTGAGTACACAACTGAGAGGCAAACTTCACATGAGCTATACTGCCACTCTGCAGAAACTATGTCCTAGAAAACCTTTGGCTAAAAAGGGCATAAACATATTTAAAGGATCGCTAGGAAGGAACGGTTTTAAAGGACCTTAAAAGATGATCAAAGTGGGACTTTTATAGAGTTGTTAGCGGTGGCTGACAAGGCTTTCCTATTTAACTTTTCTAGCATCTAGTGTGTTTTAGTGTTTTATTTCCTTTATCTTGGGGGGAAAAAACGTGAAATAAAAGGTTAGATAAGATGAAGCTTCAGTCTGTTTTAAAACTATTTTCATTTTTTGATATTGAATATTTTCCTTAGTTTTGTTTTCCTAACAAACTGTAAAGTCAAAGATTCTTCAATGGGCAGCATGGCAACATGATCCCCTACAGTCCAACTTCTTATTCTACATACACACCAGGGATGTGATGCCCTTTTAGCACATGGTGTTCAGACTGGACTGTCGCTACCCAATAGTAGTGCAAGTGTTTCAATTCTCGTAACTCTTCCAGGTGTTTTCTTTCACAGCTCTATTTCCATAAATGATCTTAGAATTCTGACTGGACACAAACCGCAATTATTATTTCTCTCGTAAATTAACATGAACTCCAGTCATACGTCATTACCAAATCTGAGTCCCTGAATGGTCAAAGTTTGGCCTGGTTTAACTTTCAACACACATTAGACACACTTTTTGTACTTACAACCAAAAACTGTCTGAGAAACTTGTGTAGCGACTTGTTAACGTAAACGTTTGGAAAGCAGAAGCCCGAAACGAAGCTTTAAACGTGATTACATAGACTTTTCATTGAAAGTAGTCGGCTGAACATGCATTTCCAAAGGAGGTATGAACATAGTATCTGTATTTTTACTATAGTGCAGGGAAAATTAATCAGATCTAGCTAAATAGTCATTGGGTTTTTCTTTTTGCCTAAAACATAAAGTAAATATATTTTTTATCTTACTTTTTTTAAAGAAGTTTAACTTTTTTATTGCTGCTCAGTGAAACTATTTTCTGTGACACAGAAAAAATAATTGGTGGCAAATTTTTACAATAAGAAAAGCTCAGTCCAGGTTTTTATTTGGCAAAAAAATACACTTGAAAGTATTTTATGGCCTTCATTTTTTACAACAAAATTTATTCTCATATTTGTCCCACCCGGCTTCTTTTTTTCTCCTCCCTTTCTCTGTGTCCTTGAACGGACACTGAATACCTTTGCGTGAAATAACCCTAAATAACTCTCACTTTGTCGCGCGGCTCAGCCATATGTTTTAAATTTACACTGCAAAGACTGAGCCTGCACGTGACAACGGAACGCCATGAGCAGTCAGAATCATCCAGTGCCTGTGGCTGAAGATGATACAGGCTGTGTTCACAGTCCAGTCAGCAGCCACAAGCCTCACAAAGCATCTAACCCGCATACTGATTAAAGAACACTTTCAACTGTATTTCTTCCTATGAGGCACACACACTCTCAGCGCTCACTGTGAGGTTTAAGCGGGAGATCCTGGTTCGTGTGAGGTTCAGGTATGGGCGGGAATGAAAAAATACCTTACACAAACAAAATACACAAACACTCATCGCTATAAATGAGTACATGCTGATGCTTTGACTGACGCAGTGATGGATGCACAGAACCATTTTACTGGAAGGAACGTTCTGGCTGCTGACATTACAGAGCCTTTTGGCATCAAAGAACAGCAAAGTTCTACAGGACCTTTGCTTACCTTTTTCAACTTTTTGACAGTAACAAATGCTTCTCCACTTTTTTGCAACTTGCAGTATAAATCATTGCTGCACTTTTCCAAAATGAGCATCTTGCCTACTTGCATATTTGAAACCAGGTGGTAAATTTCTATTTATTCTTTTGTTTTTGTTGAACTTTTGAGGTAAAGCTCAACACGTCTGGTATTATTTTTGCAGTAGCTTCCCAAAACTAACCTTCCTTCATTTCTTTGAGAGATGCAGTAAAGTTTTAGAGTACGATCGCATGAAATAACCCTCCTTTATCTCATTCAGAATCCATTATGTTGTAAATTTTTCCTTGTTTAAAGCTTCTCTTATTTTACTGTTCAAGGATGAAGAGCGCTAAGAGTTTTGACGTTTTAACTGAGTACAGGATATATATTTGACCACAAAGCCACAAACTTGTCATGCAGCCTTTGCTCATGTGAACTCTTCTTTGGCTGAAGCTCAAAGAGAAACGTTCCTGCTTCAGCAGATGGTTGTAAAAACATCCTACTTGTGCCAAATTCTGCAAACACACACACACATAGTCTCTCCCCTCTTTTCTCACACACAAAGTAAGTTATCTAGTAAAGTTAATAAGAAGCTAAAGCAAGAATTCTGTTGGAAGACAACCCTGATATGATTCTTTTTCCTCTTTTCTCTTTCCTTTTATTTTGGAGGTTTAAAATACTTTCATCAAGCAAAAACAAAATCTCATTAAATTACAGTGTTTGTGTTACTTTAGACAGAAATGCAGCTGGGATTCTGCAAAACCTCTTATCAACAGCCAAGAGTATAAAAACGGTGTCAGTGATTACTCTGAGTGATGTTTTTTTTTTTTTTTTTTTTTTTAAATGAAGATAAAAAATGGGGTTCAGATTGTGTATTAATGAGCTTCAGAATTATGAGGTGTTGCTTTTTTTTTTTACAAAAGTTTAAGTACAATTCCCCTGAAGTTGACCTGATGTCATCATGGATGAAATAATTGCCCCCGTTATTAATGAAAAACGCTGTGATATTGTTGCAAATGAGGTCTGAGGGTAGCTGTAAAGTTGCACAGGAGAAACATTAACTGATGTTGGCAGGAATGTGCGTCATAGTCGTCCAGCGTTCATATCGTGTTTTACACACGGTTACGCACGCGCATCCATGCATCTTTTTCTTCTTTTTCTTTTTTTTTTGGGGGGGGGGGGGGGGGTCTAAGAGATTACCAAGGTAGTGGAGATACATCCAAGGGCGAGAAAATAACAAATGCATTGCATGGATTTTCTTCAAGTGGTTCCTGTTTTTAGAGGCTTTGTTTGTGTGTTTTGTGTCAATTAAAAAGGAGTAAAAGTCACATACCTTGGAAGACATCCTTATTCCGCTGGTTTTCTGAGCCATGTACGCTTGTGCATTGACTTGAGAAAAAAAATTGCGCGTAAACTCTCCTTGAAGAATTTTCCACAACAGTCGTTTTTGCTATAATCTTCCATCTTGTAAAGGGATACTGTCACTTTGAGGTGGTTTGAATGAAAGTGGAGGAAAATGTAAAAAAAAAAAAGGTGGGGAGGGGTTTGTCTCAAGGCTCCAAAAATGTCCAGATGACCTGCAACGAGTCATTTCTCCAGCCATAAATGATGATGAATGTGCTTAACTCTTGTCATGGTGATGATTTACTTTAGTTTAGGATAGGAAGGGGATTTTTTTTTTAAACTACGTATCTCAATGTAGCCCTGACTCATTTAAAATAAAGCCTCTTTAGAAAGATATATAACAATTATGGATATATATTCATATTTTAAGTGTTGGAACAGAGATAAAGGTAGTTCTTCTGTCTTATTTTCTTCTTCAATGGAGTACAGTTTGGTAGGGTTTAAACGCTGTTGTTTTCTATGTTACTTTGCTTTTTTAGAAGTTTCTCTAACATTTTTCCGTAAAGTTATTCCTAAAATGTTGCCAGCATGGCCTACAGTTTTCTGTCTCTACAGGAACTTGCCCCAAACCCAGCGCAGATACTAATTTAGTGCAAACAAATGATAACTTTATTGCATAACAGCAAAATGATCGTCCCTACCCCTCGGATGTGACAAAAAAACTCATAAAGTGCGAATGCATAGCCTGTCTCTTCTGTGGAACTGGACTTAGATGTTAGAGTTGGAAGCCCGCAGCTCAGATGATACAATATGGTTCTGAAGTTGGTGTTGAGGAAAAAAGAAAAAGAATGGAGCATTTTCCTGCCACTGTGAAAGGGGTGGATGAGTGCGTAAGAGGGGTTGAATGGAGCGTAAAAGTTGAGGGGTAGTCACCTGATGCTGGGCAAAAAATGTCTTTTCAGAAAAAATCACACGTCTGTCTGAATAGATTTAGAGTTAGTGCTGTTTTTTCTGCTTATGTCTGTGCCGTTTCCTTTACTGGGGCTCTTGTCCAACCCGCATAGCGATTCCGTCAGCCCTTCCTCCATCTCCATGTACTCCGCTTTATCCCCCAGCGAGGAGCCCGAGGGCGAGCCTTTGAATTTCCTTAGAAAGTCGGGGAAATACGGACATCCTGGAGGCATGCTCTCCACCACAGGTGTCTGGTCCTCGTTGTTGTCGGTCTCCCTGTGGTAGAAGTAATTGAAGTTGGACACTATGACAGGCACCGGGAGCGCGATGGTTAACACACCCGCAATCGCGCAGAGGGAGCCCACTATCTTCCCACCTACGGTGATGGGCTTCATGTCTCCGTAGCCCACCGTCGTCATGGTGACCACGGCCCACCAGAACGCGTCGGGGATGCTCGTGAACTGAGAGGTGGGCTCGTCCGCCTCGGCGAAGTACACCGCGCTGGAGAAAAGAATGACACCTATAACTAGGAAGAAGATGAGAAGGGCCAGCTCCCTCATACTGGCGCGCAGGGTGTGACCCAGGATCTGCAGCCCCTTGGAGTGCCTGGACAGTTTGAAGATGCGAAACACCCGGACGAGGCGAATTATTCTCAGAATAGCGAAACTCATCGCCTGCTGGCCGTTGCCCTGGTGCTGCGCCAGATCCGTGCCTAGGGTGATGAAGTAAGGCAAAATGGAGACAATATCTATGGAGTTCATGATGTTTTTAAAGAAAGCGGTCTTGCTGGGACTCGCAAAGAAGCGAACTATAAACTCAAAGGAGAACCAGATGATGCAAACGGTTTCCACGATGAAAAAGGGGTCGTTGAAGGGCGTAAATCCGTGGTCGGGCTCAGAGGAGTTGTCCCGCGGCTGCAGATACTCCTTCTCATCCCTGAACTCTGGCAGCGTCTCCAGGCAGAAAATGACTATGGAGATGACGATGACCAGCACGGACACCACGGCGATCCCCCGGGCAGGGCTGGAGCTCTCCGGGTACTCGAACAGCAGCCAGATCTGACGCTTGAACTCGTCCTCCGGCAGAGGCTTCTCCTCCTCCTTCACGAAGCCCTCATCCTCCCGAAACTTCAGGATCGCCTCCTCTCCGAGTTCGTAGAACTTCACCTCCTCGGAGAAGATGTCAAACGGGACGTTGGCGGGTCTTTTTAGTCTCCCCCCTGACTGGTAATAGTAAAGAATGGCGTCAAAACTCGGCCGGTTCCGGTCGAAGAAGTACTCGTTCCTGAGCGGGTCGAAGTATCGGATGCGCTTGTCGGGATCTCCCAACAGCGTGTCCGGGAACTGAGAGAGAGTCTTAAGCTGAGTTTCAAACTTCAGACCCGACACGTTGATGACGACCCTCTCGCAGCAGCCGCACTCACTGTAGGCGTTCTCGTACCCGGACTGGGGCCGCCTGTCCGTGATCGACACGGTCTCCTCATCCTCGTCCATGTTGCACAGAAAGCTGGACCTCTTGTCTCCCCGGCCCCCCTGCTGCTCCTTTTCCTCCTCCTCTGCTCCCTCAGCCTCCTCCTCCTCCTCCTCCTCCTCCTCTATCATGATGTCCTCCTCCGATCCGAGCAGCGCCAGCTCCGAGTGGCGCAGGTCTCCGCCGAGAGTCCCCCGGTTGCGTCTCCACCGTCCGACGCCGCGCTGCTTTTTCCGCTCTCTGAGAACTCTCTGCTGCTGCTGCTCGGGATCCTGCTGGTGCCAGGAGGAGGAGGAGGGGCGCGAGGCGGCGCCGCTGCTGATGTTGGCGCTCGTTGAGGAGGAGGCGGCGCGAGACTGATGCTGGCGGTTGTTAAGGAGATGAGCGCTCGAGGAGGTGGTGGTGGAGATGGACCCCCCTCCATGGCCGCCTCCTCCTCCTCCCTCCGCAGCAGGGCCCCCGTCGGTCGCCGCCGCAGCAGCCGCCGCTCTGGACTGAGCAGCCTGACGCTCCCTCTCGCGCTCCCTCTCACGCGCCCGTGCTTGGGCATATCCGTACGGCAGGTGACTGTTGCACCCGCCATCCGCGCCCACCATAGCAAACTCCATTTTAAGTCTGTCTGAGCGCTATATAAAACGCCTCAAGGTGATGTGGACGCACAGCAGAGGAGAAAAGTTGGAGCCCGGCGCGCGCAGGGAGGGTGAATAAGGCATGAACCGTTCTGATCAATCAGATGGTCAGGTCAAGAAACATCTGTCTGCTTCAGGTTCAGTGAAGCTACTCACATAATGGGGGTTATGAAGCCCCATCTTCTCATGTTGGTACAAACACTCTAGGATTGCATGACATCATTAGCATCACAAAAAAAAAAATCCAGAGGCCGGTGGAATAGCCTGTTACGCAGACGCTCTGACAAAAGTTGCAGCCCCCCCTCCTCTATATGCACAGCATTATAAATCACCGAGTCAACAAGCTACACCAAAGCAGTCTGTCCGCGGCTTCTCCGGAGCCCATCAGGTGGTTATTTTCCCAGAGATCGGCGCCTAAATGCGTCCTTGGCTCTGCCGTGGTCACCCGATGATGCCATTCTCATGTGCTGGGATCCAAAAATAAGAGGAAAAGCAAAAGAAAAAATGGTACAAAAAATATTGTCTGCCGTATTGTAGACTCCCGGTTAAGCAGAATTACTTTTATTCCTCATGTTTACAGCAGATCCTGCAAGAATAAGGAAGAGGGAGGTGTAAATATTATAGCAAGAAAACTACATACATCATGCAGATTATAAAACTTCATTAATAATATCATTAGACTGCTAATATCGAATAGAAAAACGTCAAAACGAACATTACGCACAGGGTTTCCACATACAAGTGTCCTTTCATCCATACTTACATTTGAAAAGGTGCCAAATCAAACCGCCTCAACACCCAAAACAAATCCGCTGGAGGAGGAGGAGAAGAAATAGGAGGCGAGGATGCACATGTTTCCTCAAATTCCTGTTAGAATTTCTGGACGTTAAAATACCCAAATCCTTCGTCGTGTCCAACCAGCGACCAAAATCCACATCCAGTATATACATCCGTGCTCTGACGCACTCTGGAGATGACACTTTTTTTTTGGCTGCGTCTCGACGTCTTGTCTCAATTCAACAGGATCTATTGGCACTTCGGCCCCCGTTCCTGCAGCATCGCTCACTGTATAGAGGCAACATTCGGCTTTTAGGGGGGGAAATAGGAGGGAGGAGTAGAATAAGGTGTGCGATTAGGGAGTTGGCATTACTGACTGCTCCGCGCAATCCCGGTCAAAAAGAACCAAGGGTGGGGGAAAGTTTAGCAAGGCATTGATGAGGGGGTAAATGTCCCCACGGCTAAGTGTGAGCATCACGCCTCTGTCTGTCTGCCTCTGTATCCCTACCTATGCTCCTGTATCCCTCCCATTGTATGAGTGATGATGGAGAATCTCGGTGAGAAAGTGGTTCCTGCGTCGCAGCGCGCGCAGGCGGTGCTCGGTCCTCCCCCAGTGGATGCAGCGCGTCACTGCGCGCCGTGCTGCAGTCTCAATGCTGAGGCCCCTCTCCCGCTTTACCATCGCTTCTCTCCCCGAAAATAACTATGGCAGCGCTGTCTTTTCATTCACAAAACCACGTGATTAGACCAGAGCGCATGCTTCCTCACGAAATTAGAATTGTACCTTTACTGTTTACCATGTTGGCTCAGAGGAAGCGGCGGGAGGAATCTATTCTTTTTGATGCAGAATTGAAATGAAATGACGGGAACTTTAAAGTAGATGCAAATATCAGGTTTGATATTTTTAAAGCCCGCCAATATCAAGTTTTCCTTCTGAAATTTACACCTTCATTAATCCTTAAGTGTATGTTTATTAGTTTCCTTCATGAGGAAACATCAAAAACCATTAAGGCTCCCTTTGTCTGCTTTCCTCTGAGGTTCAATTAGGGGAAAAAAGAACACCATCTGGTATGGGAGTGAAATTAATTATCATATTATGAGATTGAACATATTGGAGAGTAAATCATGAAATAGACGCAGACAGAGTCAACAGGTAAAACCAATTATGTGAAACAGGAAAATTACTGGCCAAGCATCGTCATTTCTGAAGGTTTGGATTAAGCGATGAATGGACGGAGAGTCTAGTGGAGATTTTATGGACCACCATGGTTCTGGATCCAGAATGACATCTGAGGTTCTCCTACAGTTGGGAGAATGTCTTCTCCAAATAGGCAGCATTACCTGTTTTGTAGAGCTGCAAACATGCAGTTCAGAGGTTAAATGCAGTTGGGCGCATTTCAAAGATTTTTGAAAGAGAAAACAGTAGAAACCAGGGCGACTTTGTGCCACTCCTGATGTTTTTTCAGACTGTGTGATGTACCAAGAGCATTTTAAAGCTTTCCACCGCAAGCATCTGGCCCTCATTGTATGTCTCGCTGAATCTTTGGAAGAAATATGAGTCCATTGCCTTTATGGTGGCCCTGAAGTGGAAATTACACCAACAAATCATTCAATGCAAAAATAAATTAAAGATCCCAACCACAATTTAAAAAGGAAAACAAATAAGAAAAAAAACATTACATTTTAGAAATCCAAAAGAATTTCCACAAACCAAACAAAATAAGAAAAAAAAAGGAAACAAAATAAAAGTGAAATATTTTGGAAAACAAAAGTAATTTCCAAAAATCAAAATTAAATGTTTAAAAAAAAAAACAGAATATGAACCTGGAAAAGGTAGGGACTATGGGACATTGCTGATTGGATGATGACATTCGTTCATCGTTTCGACCAAAAGTTATTTGGCATGAAGCGATACTGGATCTGTTCCGTACTAATCATACAACTTTGATTAGAATGAGGACATTGAAGACGTATTTGAAAAACATAATCACTATCTGGGAATGAAAAAAGTCCTTTTTTGACAGCAATGTAAGTGAAAGGTGCAAGTGTGCAAAGCTGGGCCAAGGTATAATGAAAACTTCATATATGTAAGCAATGCAGTAATCACAGTATTGTGTTTTAACTCTCACATGTGTGTTTTGGAACTCCTCAACTATTTTTCTTACAAAATAAGCCATTAAAAACCCACATTTCACTTTTTCCTAAGCAAGCCTCAATTCAAATTTTGTCACTTTACCTTCTGAAGATTGAACAAAAATAATTTTTGAGTTCTAAATTATGCACTAAGCTTGTTTCTTTTTCATGTCTTAACAGTTTTATGTTATTTTTTCACTCAGAAAATTTAAAACTCTTCAAAATTTCCGTTTCCAGCTCACCAAAGCTACAAACATCCCTGACATTCATTATGCGTTTAGCCTATGGTATCACACTGGGCAAGCAGGGAGGGGCTTCTTCCTCTTTTTTTTTTTTTTTTTTTTTTTACTGTTTGCTAGCTACTTTTGCATGTTCGCCACCTACAGTTGGAAGAGGCTTGGCGCAAAATGTCAAAGCGGAGCAAATCTTGCGATTTGGGTACTAAACGGTTCGGTTCTTGTTAGCGTCCTTGCATTGGAAGTAGATCCCCCTCTTGTCCGGAGAGTAGTATTGGTTTGTCTTTATTTGAAAAAATAACACATTCGTGGCCAGGCTTGTCGCCATGTCTGGGTTCACCAGATAAACCAACTGGCACCAATGGCCATGAGTTTTGCATGTAAAGCTGGAAAATGGTTGGACAACCTTGTGTAGCAATGCATGAACGCTAGGAATTGGAATATGGATGCCCAAAACGCGCATTTACGCACGTGTACTTTTCCTTGGATGTGGCCGCTTTAATACATGTTGCCGAAAGTGATGTGAACATAGATTCAGAGATACTGCTAAAAATCGTATTCTCGACCAAATATGTCTAATTTTTGTACCACAAAGCCCTGCCGAAATAACACCACTTAAAACGCTTGACTTTTAGGATTATTTTTGTTTTTTAAGATCACTTATTCTTCTTATTTCTCATTTTGGTCACATGTGCTCTTATTTTAGTTATTTTAATGGAAACGGTACAGTAGAAGAAGGTCACTGGGAAAACATGCATCACTGCATTTCTCTCAGCGTAGGCAGCCTTTTTGCACAGATACTAATACGATTTTAAAGGCAGGCAGAGGAGCAACTGATCAGATAACTGTTGAGTCCCCGTTAATGATCATCCACCCAGTTGCCACCTTAGATTTATTTGGATAGAGGAAAACGCCTGCATACATGGTACCTTTCCAACCTCCCAGGTTGAATTTCATTGTGCAAATAATTAGTTTTTCTGCAGATCCCCTGCAGGCCCGGTGGGATCCACAAGAATCAGCAGCCGCAGCCATTTCACTTTAATCTCTTTCATTCAAGTATACATTTGAATCAAAAGCTCTAATTAGGACAGAACAGCCTGTTGTTCTAGATCCAATATCCCTCTAAGGAATGCTAATCATCTTCCAGGGTTTTTCACCAAATCTCTGGCTGTAAATTTCCTCCAGAGGGTTTCTTATGGTTGCTTCTGCCACCCCTTTCTATAATGCATTAAACTTTTCTGTGCCCCCTTTAATCCAAAAAAGGAATTGTGATTCACACGCTTTGTCTGAACCTCAGAAATGATGAGTGCTGCGGCGCAAACAATAATAATGCTTGCTGCCGCCACAGCTGTCCTCCAACCTTTTTTTTTTTAAAACACCAGAGGAGCTCTCCCTGTGAGCATGTGCAGCCGCACATTCATCACCCGCGCATCTCATTGAGCATGCTCCTCAGCCAGCACCAGGGGGAGTTGTGAGGTCAGTAATAATAAAAGGTGATGAAGTTACAATGCTGTGATGGACTAGCAGCCTGTGCGAGGGGTGCAGTCCGCTGACTACCGAACGACAGCTGGGACGCATGCCGGTCCCTCTATGGCCGTGAAACAGGTGAAGCTAATACAGAGAAAGGAAGTGGCAATGTGATGTTTCAGTGTTAGACACTAATGCAACTTGTGGAGTCATGTTAAAACTGATTTTTCAAAGTTGTCATTTGTGTAGATGCTGTTTGTGTCATTAATGAATAATAAAGACAAGATAAAAGTAAGAATACACAAAAAAAGATTTTTTGTCTAAAAAACAAATTCATTTTAGTATTGACTCATGCTCTAAAGTACCATTTTTTAATTTATTTATTTTAAAAACGATTACAACAATACAATTTATTGTCCAGGAAAGTCACGTTATACATTTACAAAATAATTAATTTCAGGAATATTTTTTTATTTTGTTGTCCATTCATTTATTTGTTTATCACAAAACAATATTAAAAATATTAATTTATTGTTGAGGAAAGTAACATTTTAGACTTACAAAAAAAATTCATTTCAGTACTATCTTGGCTGATATTCAATTTTTTATTTTTTGTTGTTCTTTTTACACACAGCGGTTACAAAAACAAAACAATACAACACATAACCCTTCTTTTTGACAATGAAAGGGGAACAGAAAGAAGAAAACTGTTCTGTTTTGAAAAAAATAGACAAATGTTCTGAAAAAATTAGAACAGGTAGTAAACACCAACAAAAGTGGATTCAATTGAGTAAACTTGAAATATAACTAAAATATAGTCAAAACAACCTCAAATTCTTGTTTAAATTTTTGGAAAATTACATTTTTAACATCTGTTGATTTACCTTTTTTGACTTGTGGATGAAGATCATTCTATAAACTGATTTCCTGTATTGATACACATTTTTCTTTACCTGTAGTTCCAAAGTGAGGTGTCTTAAAGATTGCACATACTTTTAAATTGTAACTTTTAAATGGTCTCTGATGTATATTATATATTATGGGATAAACATTGATGACATATTTTATGCATTAATTTTAAAATAAAATATTTGACCAAATCTGTGAATTTTAGTATCATTAATTAAAAAACAAGGGAGAAGATGGGTCCCTGGATTTACTTCCTGTTAGACATATTGCTTTTTTAAACGTTTTATTTTTTGAAAAATTAAAATTGAATATTCTATAGTTTTCCAAACTTCAATAAAATCGATCAGGTATAGATTACAAAGGAGTTATGTAATAAATATTTGACTGTTTTACATCTAAAATGGGTTTATTTATATGGTTGTGGTTCTAAAAGAACCACAGTTTGAACTAACCACCAGTTAGAATCAAACCTGAGTGGCACAGATGCTATGCAGTATATGACTCACTCTTGTCACTGCACTGTGCTGCACTTGAGCAAGGCATTTGTTCACAGTTGCTCCAGTGGAGCAGCTTATTGGCCACAGTTGGGTCGGCTAATCTTAAAAAAAAAAAAACAGGGTTGTAGTTTCACAAAAGACTTGCATTGATTTTTCCATTCCTAAGGTATTCATGTTTTTCTCTGACACTTTGCAGTCAAACCAAATCTTCCTTTTTCCAGAAGTAGTCATGACAAAGATTTCCCTGCAAATTTCTTCCCATAATGCAGCATTGCAGGAGAAGGTCTTTTTTTTTTACCATTGCTGTGGGAAAGAAAAGTTTTGTTTTCAACTCCAGCAGAGAAAATCGATTTTCTTAATACTGTAATATTGGCAAAAATGTATAAGTCTTATGTTGCTTTTCCAGATTTAGGAGAAATCTCAATAAGGTATGCATGTAGCAATAATACCAATGCAGTGCATGCATGCAAGTTTTAGCTCCATAATCATTATATTGATTTCTTTGAGCTCAGTTCAATTGGAACTGCCAGCTGCTATGTCAAAAAATGCCAAACGACTTGTTCTACCCTAAATACAAGACTAACCAGCTAAGACTTAAGTTCATTAGGGACAGAATGCATGCTAACAATGATGTATTTCACCTGACATTTCACACCTCAGAGAAGGAAGCGCCTGCAGCAGATTTCCTGCAGTCTTGATAAACGGGTGTGGCAGTTCAGCAGGATGCAGGAATGGGGGTCCCGAGAGGCTGCGAGGGCAGACAGGGAGGTCATAGATGCTTCATGGCTGCTGCCCAGGTAAAGCTTTTCTATCACTGCAGACTCACTGCACTGCAAATGCAACAGGAGTATTGAAAAAGATTCTTCCACAGCATAAAGGAAAGCTGCTGTATTGATCGGCAAGTGTTGACATTTCTTAGCAATGCCTCATGTTTTTGTTTCCCACGCATGATTGTTTATCTAAATGGCATTTATAAACCTCCTGGATTGATTTTTTTCAACTTTTTTGTTTTTGTTTTTAATCAGATTTAAACAAAATCATTGACCTCTTAAGCTAAGGACACACCAGCCGTGTGACTTGCCTTTGCCACCCCCCCTAAACGTGCTAAACATTCCAAACACGGGTTCTTGAACGTGCTTTCCGCTATATAGTGTTCACAATGGACAATCAGGGAGGGCCTTTTTCTACATTTTTTTCCATTGTTTACCAGCGCATGTCCGCCACCTACAGTTGGCAGAGGCTTGGTGCACATGTTGAAATGGTGCAAATCTTGTGAAGCTTGTTCCAAGCTTTGTCTTTCACAGCTCTATTCCGACATCAAGGATTGGTCAAAGTTCAACCTGGTTTAAATTTCAACGTGGGTTCAAGCACCGAGTGCTTTCTGTGTAGAGCCCGAAAACAGTCCTAGAAACTTGTGTAGCTATGTTGCGTAGCTATTTATGAGAGTTTTGAACATGGAAGCCCAAAATGCACATTTACGCGCATTTACATGACTTTTCATTGAGAGTGGCTGCTTGTACACGGGTTACCCAGAGCAGTTTGAGCATAGCTTCAGGAGTTTTTTTCATTCTACATTTCTGATTAAAGTCCCAAACCAACTATATTTTCATCTATTGTAAAATTGTTCCCAGTGGTCTATTAAGTATAATCATCCAGTGTTTTGCAAAAAAAAAAAAAACTGTGTCGTTTAAGACATATTTTCTGCAGAGCAGCAGAAGCTCATTAGAAATTTGCCTTTGGGTTGTGGGCAAGACTGTTGGGGTGGAAGTAACCCTGCGTTAATATGCCATCATGCTTTTGTTTACAGTCTCTCCTGTTAGCTCACAGTTCCTCACAATCCTAAGCTAACATTAGTGTAGCAAAAAAATGCAGGGCAATATCGGCATTATGCAGTCGTTCCAGTTTTGAGCCAGATGGCAGCTCAGACGATAAAAATGAAGACATTCATGGATCTATTTTTTTTTCAAGTGGACAGATTCTCATCTGCTCCTGACCCATCACGATTTGAAATAAAACATACTGTTTTAGCCCTAAATTATTGACCTCCATCACGAGAAAAATGCTACAAGAACAAGATAAAAATACCAAAACCACAATTTTTATTGAAGTGGGTCTTTAAAGAGAAACGGGTGCTTTTATTTAGTTTCTAATCAACTGAACTTTTTTTTGTGATTATACTTTATAAACTTTTCAACAAAAGAACACAACACAAACCAGCACAGCACAGCAGATATCCAATAGTAAAAGGTGCACACATATAGGTTACAATAACATGTTGGGGTGTTTTCTTGAAACAGTTACTAAATACTTAGAAATAAAAAATGTGAGCCTCCTTTACAAAGTATATCAGACAAATCTCGAGGAAGGTGATCCAGATAAGGCTGCCACATCTTGATGAAAATGTCGGAGTTCCCCTTTAACAGAGCACTGAGGCGTTCCATTGGAAAAACTTTAAAAGTCTCTCTGTACCACTGTGCAACAGATGGAGGTTTTATTTGTATCCATTGTAGAAGTATACATCTCCTAGCCAGGAGTAAAAGTTTTTGGAGCAACCTCATCTGTTCAGGTAACAAAGGCAACCTCCCTGACTGGCCTAAAAGAAACAAAATAGGGTCCAGGGAAATAGATCTATGAAAAATTGAGCTGAGCTCCGTAGCAACGTTTTGCCAAAATTTGGAGATGAACTGACACTGCCAAACACAGTGGTAGTCAGATCCAACAGCTTTTTTACATTTTATACAGAGAGGTGGTTGAATCTTATGTAAAACCTCTGGAGTATATTGAATCCTGTGTAAAATTGAATATTGGTTTTCTCTAAGTTTGTTGCATCTCTGAGGTGTTTGCAGATATCCTTAAACCTAAATATGAAAACCTTTCATATGACCACCTAAAAGGAAAATTTGTAGGAGGGTCCCTTCCCAACCTGTGACTCCCCAGTGTTAAGGTTTCAGATTTGTCAAAATTAATTTTGTACCCAGGAATTTGGCTGAATTGCTTAATAATATGAAGTAGAATTCAACTGAACTTTTAACTCGTGGATTGAAAGTGATGCAAAAAAAAACTTGGAGATTTTAAAGAATTATTCATGAGGACAGAGTATTTCAAGCTGAGGTTCCAACAGTCCAACGCAAGATTTCTGCTTTCATTTACTGATCAAAATAAGAAACTCTAAGCCAGGGGTGTCAAACATATCCGTATCCGGTCCGCCAGATGGTTCAATCCGGCCCAGTCATGAAGAGTAAAAATTATAAGAATGTTTAAAAAAACAAGCACGTTTCTAGTCCATTCCTGTGGCAAGTTGTGATTTTTTTTAAAGAAATAACCGAAATGCGCAATTCCGCCACTAGGGGTAGCAAAGGCTGAGCAAAACAGGTGAAAATGCATATCTTTGCACCTGCCAAAAGTGAAGCCTAATGGCTCTGTGTCTGAATAAGATGTAGTTTGGTTCCCTGCAAGCCCCACTGCTGTTACATTGTTATAAGAATGATCAGTAGTGACACTCTAATGACCAAAATGTTGTCAAAAAGAAAAAAAGGGTTGAAGTGAAGTGCTGAGTTTCACAGGAAAAATGGACAAAGTTTTATTTGTTTACGGAGTTGAAAGCAAAACCTGCGTGCTTGTTATGTCATCAACAGGTAGCAGTGCTCAAGGAATATAACATTCAGTAATACTACGAGACAATGAGACAATGAGGAAAATTTCATCATTTGCAATAAAGAAAAGAGAGGATTTACCAACTAAAAGCTGGACTGAAAAAAACCCGTCTGCATTTACTGCAGCGTGACGTCAGTGATGGAGCAGTGACAGACACCTGATTGCAGACAAGTTGGAGCAAACATCCAAACCATTTTCAGATGCTGAACCTATTGAAAAATACTGAAGGCTGCAGAAGTCTTGTTCCCAAAAAGCAGTCTGTCAAGGATTATGATTACAGATCCAACATCTCTGAGGAGACTTGGGGGCCATATTAAGGAATCCAAGGCAGAAACCAGGAAAATATTCTTGGACATTTTATTGTGTCTTGCACACTTGAATTACAGTAAATATGTTTCTGCACAGGATCGATATGAAGCCCATCGAGACGACTGTTGTTGTGAATTTGGGCTATACAAATAAAATTGAATTGATATGAATCCTGATATTGATGGCTGGCTGAAGTTTGGGGAGAGACAGGAGGTTAACTCCAAATTCTTGTTATGTTCACAAATGTTTACAAGTTTAATTTAGTTTAATTATTCATTGATTTGCACATTTACATTTTAGGCAGGTGTTTCATTTTTTTCCGTAGATTCAGTATCAGATGTAAAATATTCAGTCTGATTATAAATTAATAAAAAAACAATTTTTTAAGTGAAATGCATTTTATTTTACATCCATTGGCCTCTGTAAATGAATGTGTAATAATAAATTATTAGGCTGCCATGTTGGCTGAGGCTTTTTTTCCAACTCAGTAAAAAAAAAAAAGAAAACAGTTTTTTGCTTTTATGTCACTGGTCCGGCCCACTTGGGATCAGACGCCTTGAATGCCAAAATGAGTTTGACACCCCTGCTGTAAGCAATCCTTCAAATTGTTATATGAAAATGTAATGCTGGGTTGATCGTATGAAAGAATCGTGTGTAATATTAGTTTTAGTTTCCAAGCTATTTAACTTTGTGCATCGGCTGTCTGTATTTTTCTACTCACTCAGCTTGGCTGCTCGGGCTGCTGAAATCTGAAGAAGGGAGAAACTGTAACAACAGAGACAAATAGACTCATGAACTGTATGGGAAAGGTGGGCGGATTCACTGAAGCACAGACAAAAAGCCAGCCAGTCAGAGACAGCCCCACAAATGCCCATCCGCCCCCTCCTCTCAATGCATCTCAAGCTCGATTAAAGAGAGTTCTGCCACAACGTTTGGTGTTGTGTTGCAATCACTCCATCTAACCAGTACAGTCTTTGAAATTGTTTGTGTATTTATATTTCTAGTCACAATAAAAGCGTGCCCACTGATTTATCAGCACATTATGTATAAAAAAATATTCAACGACAAATCCAAGATATTGTGTCTTAACCCTTGTGCTATCCTATGGGGTCCAGTTGACCCGATCCTTACATGGACATGTTATTCCTACCATGACAAAGGTTGGATAAAGGTGGAAAGATTTTATGTAATCCATGGACACCAGTGAAGATCACAAATCATTAAAGAAAAGAGGTTCAGAGCACTGTCTAGTGGGTCTAGATGACCCAACTCCCAATGTTAAAGTGCCTAGGATAGTACAAGGGTTACATTCTCTTGGCTTATCTGTAGAAAGTTTTAATTTTGTCTTCTTTTTTAAACGTTTTGAAAATTACTTCTCAAATATGTCACAGAGCGACGCGGTTCATATGGTTTAAAAAAAAGCTTTTATTTTTTTTCCTAATTTTTTTTATCTAAATATATTTTGCTCTAATATTACTAAATCTAAAAAAAAGATTTAAAATATTACTGTGAACAAATAGCACAAATCAACAAGAGTGAGTATTTATGTAAGCCCATTGTTAAAGTGCCTAGGATAGCACAAGGGTTAAAGGCCCACTCTTATTATCTTTTTATCTATTGTAAAAATGTCCCCAGAGGTCTTTTAACTATGATAAATAAAGATAAGATTCAGTCAAAATAGTTAAAACATCTTTAAAATGTGACACACATTGCTTCTCAGACTGTTTTCCCGATAATCTACATATCATAAACACTCAGCGTCTCCTCATCACTGCAGTTGCTAGCATCCTCTGAGTTAAAGCGCACTCGGCATGTCTACTTGCCAGTAACCCCCGTGCAGCAAGCCTCCGCCGTACCACAGTAACAACAATGACTGAAGAGATCTTTAGTCACATGGTTTTGTTTCCAAGCCTTGGTCTGGATCAGAATAGGCCGCTTGACAGCAATCTGAATACAGGCCAAACGGCAAGGTTCTGAACTCGATCCAGGAAAAACTTGAGTGGACTTGGCAATTGGACCCTGATCTCTTAGAAAAAAAAAAAAAGAACAACATTTCTGGTCACCATCACTTTCCAAAAGGGCGGTGAGTGTGGCAACAATGAGCCCAACAGAATGATGCATAATAACAATGACTTCAAGTGAGCCAGGAAAAAAGACACATTTTCACATGTTTTATACAAATACAGCCAAATAAAACATCCTGGAGGATTCAGAAATGAATGATTGCATATAAAGGCAGCATTGTGCCTCAGCTCCAGGTATACATGTGACCCCCTCCCCCCCCCCCCCCCCCATACAAAGCAGGGGAGGTGGAGCACACTAAATTAATTACTGTCTCTCATATCAGTGTTTTCCATCTCACTGTGGGGGCAGACTTATTTTTAAGTTTCTCTGCTCCATCTGAGCCTTTCACTCATGTAATCTAAGCGAGATTTTTGAAGATACCTCGCCCCCCTCCCTCCTCGTGTGTAGGAGGAAAGGCCTTGAGCTGGAAGCCATCCCCTGAACCTCTGGTGGGGGGAAAACCACAGATTTGCAAGAAGTATAAAAAGGTAGGAGAACCAGAACCAAGCCAAGGCCAAGCAGATTAACGGGATTACCAGCAGCACTATATAAACTGCAGCGGCATGGGCGGCTAACTGATGCATCTTAGAGAAGAGCAGAGGAAGCAACACTTTCAGCCGAGCTCGCAGTGACGCTGGAGATCTACAGGTAGGATTTGTGCCAAACTACAGGAAATGTGTCCATTGGTTATTTGTTGACAAAAGGAAATTATGTCTCTGTCCACTTTTGCAACTCACTTTATACTTTACTGCCCAAGTGTTCAGCGTTAAAAGGGATTTGAAAATGCATAATGTCTTTTTGTTGCAAATTTTTGCTCTCAAAGTTTCAAAAATGAAATGCTAAATTATACTTCTTTTGCTTCTGATTGGCTTTTCTTTCCTCAGGTTGTGTTTTCAAGCTCATGTTCTAAAGTGATGTTTTCTTTGTAAGAAATTTGTTGATATTAAAAAAAAGTAATTTATACATTTTTTCCTCTACATTTTCTAAATTCTTTTTGGAATATTATCCCCCAACCGCCTCAACCTTAATGAAGCTGTGGGACCTTCTTGCAGAGTTTTTGGGTTCACCACATGTTAGCTCTGGCTTCCTCCTGTGGTAGGTGTCGGTACTGCACCAGGCAGAGGATGCAGCTGGTTGTCATGGCAGCTGCGTTGGTGCTGGCGGAAGTGGGGCAGGTCTCCAGCTTTTCCTGTCATCCCAAAAACGTCAGCATCCCTGTGGAGAGCTGTGGCATCAGCGGGTGCGTCCACACCACCATATGCGAAGGACGGTGCTACCATGAGGTGACGGATGACTCAGACTGTCGGCTCATGACGTAACATGTTTTCTGTCTCAGGAAAGTTGTGAATGTCTGTTCATTTGATCTGCGTCCAAGAAGTTAAGCTATGTCAACACTGGTGCTCCAAAGTTTCCCTTTTGTTACTGTTTTTAAGCACTTTGAATGCTCTCCGGCTGAAGAAGTCTGTCAACTAAGAATTGTTCCCAGTGAAAGCTATCAGCTGTCAAGTCTGCAATTTTTCAAATATTTTTATTTTTTGTGGTAAAACATATAATAATAATAATAATAAACTTTATTTGTATAGCACCTTTCCAGATAAAAATCACAAAGTGCTTCACAGTACAACACGATAAAACAACAGTAAAACACAGTAAAAACACATGTTAAAAAGAAATTAAGAAAAAGCTATTTTAAAAAGATATGTTTTTAGCTGCTTTTTAAAAGAAAACACTGAGTCCACAGATCTGAGGCTGAGAGGAAGAGAGTTCCAGAGGGATGGGGCCACCGTGGCAAAGGCTCTGTCTCCTTTAGTCTTTAAACGGGTTCTCTTAACAGCCAGCAGACCCTGGTCACATGACCTCAGTGACCTGCTGGGAGTGTATGGCTGCACCAGGTCTTTTATGTAGACTGGTGCTTGGTCATTAAGAGCTCTGTATGTTAAGACCAGGATTTTAAAATGCACTCTGTAGTGGATGGGGAGCCAGTGCAGCTGCATTAACAACGGGGTGATGTGTGAGAACTTGGATGACTTGGTTAAAAGCCTAGCAGCAGCGTTCTGGACAACCTGGAGCCGTTCTAGAGATTTTTTACTTAAACATGTGAAGATGGAGTTGCAATAGTCGAGACGGGAGGATATAAAACTGTGAATGAGCATCTCCATCTCAGAACGGGACACGACTGTACTCAATTTTGCAATGTTTTTTAGATGATAAAAACAAGACACAAATGTGTAACAATGCTTAAAATATGTGTGATTTTTTTTCTTAACTCTTGGCAGGATCCCAACTACATCAGCTATGAAGACCACCCTAAAGAAAAGATCTGCAGTGGGGACTGGTCCTACGAAGTTAAATTCATTGAGGGATGTCCAGTGGGTTTCAAATATCCTGTGGCCAAAAGCTGCGAGTGCACTACATGCAACACAAGAACCACATACTGCGGCCGACTTTCTGCAGACATGCCGAGCTGTTAAAGTGACCTTTTGTTTGCTTCATGTGGTTAAATTACCCTAATGTCTTCAGCACTGAAATAAAGAAACTGTGCCCCCCCTTAGGTTTTGTGTTAATCCCTTTTTCAATTCAATTCAATTTCAATTCAATTTTCTTTATTTCAAACACAAATGAAAATAAACACATTAGTTTAAAAAAGACAGATAAAACAAGACAGTGTGCTTGAAAAGGGGTGGGTTGAAGAGAAATCTTGTGTGATCCCACCCCCTTTTTTTTTTTTTTACAAAACCTGATGATCTACGTATTTCTATTTACAATTTTGTACATGTGATACATTCACAATTACATTCTGCGTAGCAACTATGCAGAAGTCTTTAGTTGTTGTGCTTTTTTGACTACCAAGATATTTAAGCTTTATTGAGCACCCAGTCTTCAACTCAAATTAGTCTTCAACTCCCCCCTTTGAGGTGTAACCGCTGGCTTAGAGGGTGTTACACGTCTCTCACTGTTCCCTTCTACCTCGTCACCCTGGCCAGAGTTGCAAATGACAGGTTCATTAAAAAAAACAAAAACAAAAAAACTTTTTTCAAAAAAGACGGATTTTCTGTTGGTTTTACCTCCATAGCAACCATTTTAGGTTTTGTTTGCCTAGGGGTGAAAAATATTTCTATGTGATTTTTACAAGAATCAGCAAACATAAACTCTTGAATTTCCTTGGCAACAGATGTTTTTTTGTTAACTTTCTAACAATTCATTTGTATGTCTTATCATTTGGTTCAAGTTGAGCCAGCGATTCATGTATTACATTTTTACAATATTTTGCTAAAAATTGTCAGAGCAAGAAGAAAATTCTACCTACACTAACGCCATTCAAAATCTACAAGGTTTAAAACAAACATTTTTCCCAAATAGCTTCCCAATTATGTTTGAGGAGTTAGAAGGCAATAAATAAAAATCCCTAGGAGGAGTTTTATTGTGTTTTCAGACTGGTTCATTTTTAGAGAAACTAAATGTGTCCAGAGTTCGTTTCACCTAATAATCCAGAACAGATTATCAGTCTGAATGCACCCAAGTGGACACTGGTCCGGAACCAGGGACCGCTCTCGGATCTTTGGAGGTGATCTCGGTTTGTTTTCAATCTGAATATGCTCCATACTCAGAGCGGAACAACTGAACCAAAAGAGATTTTGGCCCAATTTATTTTCTTGACATATTTGCTTGTTGTGGTGTCATCTTTTCCTCTTTTCTTTTTTAGTATCTGCCACCTAGTGCATTAAAATTTGGGTGAGTTATTGACTTTGTGGCGGGGACGAAATTTTCAAATGTGCACTAAAAAAGAAAAACGTTGAAAACAATCTGCTCCTTGCAGTCCAGGACTGCTGTGGGCTAGAACTATGAGCCATTTTCCTATAACAGAACTAGTCTGTCTAAACCACAGGAAAACCGTGATGTCAGCAGGTTAATTGTAAATAAAAGACTAACAAAAAAGATCAAAAGTCCAGGTGATAATTCCCCTTTTTTGTCCTGACCAGAGTAACTGACCCACAAAGGGCAGTAATACTGTGAATCAGCTCCTCAGTCCAAGAGCAGGAGGTCAGATGAGCCAAACGCAAGACCAGATCCCCTTTCTGTCAAGTCTAAATGAAAATAAAGGTATTGCAGTGTATCTAAAAACTAAAATCCTTCAGTACATAACTGTTGATCAGTGCAGTTTTTCGCTTCAGAAAATGCAGAAACAGCTCAGCAAATGTCAGAGGAATTATGATTTATATGATTGTTATTTTTATTTCAAACTCAGCATGACTTTGGTGACTTTTCCTTTACTTCTTTCAGCAACTAAATACAAAAACTTGAAATCAGGCATTAAATACTTTTTTAAAGGTACTGCAGCAGATTCCAGGCAGAAGGAAGGAGCTCACTTCCTTCCATTGGATTCGATGTTCGCTTTCACCAGAAATAGTTTTGTTCCTAACTTTATTATGTGTCCATGTTTTAGGCTGATCAATTGCAGGCTGTGTCAACCATGTTCCTTTCTCTTTTCCATTATTGTATTCTCTCAAAAAGAACAGATGAATTTGGAAAAATTAAGACTCCATGGAGGACAGTACTAATTGTCAGAATTCCATTAAAAAAGATTAAACTTTCATAGAATATAGGTTCAGGTTCCACTGATTTCAAGTATTTATTTGTTTATTCTTTTACATAAATTGGGGTTCCAGTTTATGAAACCCACAAAACAGGATTGCAGAAAATTATAATCTATATATATTATAAAAATGTATCTTTTTAATGAATTTTGGAAATGAATACTCTTTTGATGATCTAATATTTTGGAAAGGGTCTGGACTTCCACCTTTATCCAGGGGCTTGTGAAACTGCCAAGTGGCTCCCAACAAACTGACTTTTTCACCTGTTTAACTTCTTGCACTGGAATGACAGAATTTATAATTCAGAGGGCAGCAGCATCTTCTGATTCTAAATACTGTTCTTGGAAAGCTTATTTACATCACATTGGTTATTGGTCAAATATGAGACTTTGATAGTTTCCTGTAAAGCTTGAGGCATACAGTGTGTAGCCGCCTGCAAGTGGATGCATCGCAATGGGGTGGAGCTTGTGGCCCGTCGAGTTTATTTTATACTAAACAAACAAGATCTTTTTTAAATTGGATTTTTTCTTCACAACAATTTGAATGAAGAAATACTTAGAAATGCAATTTTAAGCTTCATTTTCTTTATAAATATCATCCATCATCACAAAAATGCCACAAGAACATGTTAAAAACACCAAAAACACAGACTGGTCTTTGAAGAAGAAGAAAATCACTGGCAAAGGCTTGGACTTTCTGACAGTTTGTTGGGCTGAAGAGTTTTAATATGCCAGGAGGAACATAGCGTGCAAGAGAACAAACACTCTGAAACTGCAGTAAAAGTCTTTTCAAAGTTGTAGCTCAAGACAGTTACAAAACTTTCCAGAGTGGAAATTTGTGTGTTATTGCGTGTAATAATTAAAAAATAAATCAAGTTTTACATGGAGACTCTACAACCATCAGTGCACAATAAACAGTAATAAAAAAAGCCCTTAAAGCTCTAAACTAACTCATGTCGATCCACAGTGCCAGACTGTTGTAAATGTTTGATCCAGTAAAGAGAGGCATCAGGAGTGTGAAGAATAAAGATTTATCTGTGATACAAAAATGCGCATGAAATAGTCCACAGTCCTTTGGCGGTTAGCCTCTGGACAGATGACGTCTTTACTCTGGCGGGATAAACTCGGACCATACATGGATAAACCCCAGAGCTTAGACGCTGATTGTGGTTGAGGCCAGTCCATGACATACGGTCCAGGTGGAGAATGGGGAGGAGAAGGGCTGGCAAAACCGTAGAAGAGGGGTGCCCAAAGCCAGGCCTTCAGAGCCGACCTCCAGCTAGTTTTCCAGAAACCCTGTATTATCAACTGTTTACCTGGATCAGGTGTGTTTATAAGGAGTTTCAATGGCAGAATGGTTGGAAAACATGTAAGACATCGGCCCTCGAAGCCTGGATATGGATACCCCTGATCTACAATGTAGAGAGATAAACTTCCATAAATTCAATAGCAGAAATTTGATTGATTGAGAAAAGAAGGCGGGGAATTTAGCCATTGGTCTAGAGTGAAGGCTTAATTAATGTGAGTGACACAAGAACCCAGCTGTCCCAGAGGGAGGTAGATCTTTACCTTTGAAATTGCACCAAAGCATCATTGTTATACCTCACCAACTTCAATAACCTGAATGTTTTAATACACATTTTGTGAAGTTTCATTCATTATTTATGATTCAAGTGTTTGGCTGTTTTTTGTACTTAAAAAACCCACTCCGATTAAATTGTGCTTTTGGTGTTTTTAACATGTTCTTGTGGCATTTCTCTGATGGTGGGAGGACATATATTAAGACAATTAAGCTTAAAATTGCATTTATGAGTATATATGTATTCAATTTGTTGTAAATCACGAGCAGACGAGAAAATACTGTTTAAAAAATATTGTTTTTGTGATGTAGAAAATACGCGGGTCGGGCCACAAGCTCCCTGCCATTCTAATGCATCCACTTGTAGACAAATAGATCCATGTGCATCTTTGTTTTCCTCGTCTGAGCTGGCATCTGCCTCAAAACTGTAAAGTTAGATAGCTCCAATATTGCTCTCGCCTTTTTGTTGCATTGTTGGAGGTGTGAGAGGCTGAAAGCTAGCAGGAGACCATGAAAACAGTGAGCTCTCAGTAACAGGGAGGGGAAAGGGGGTGGGGTGTACACATGCCAATGGTCCTGCACATTACACAGGCAAATTTCTAATGAGCTACTGCAGCTCTGTAGGCAGGTCTGAGTGTGTCTCTGTGGATTCTCCAAGTGGCTTTCTCCATTCTGAAACACAGCAACAAAAGACCCAGTTTATTTGCTTCCAGAAAAAAGGTGTTTAAGACACAAATCACTCTTTAGGGGTTAATTCAGAAAATAAAAAAAGCTATTTGGGAAAATACAAGTATCCAATACACAGGAGCTTGTAAAAAAATGTCATCATAGATCAATTTGATTTGTTAAAAGGTGTCCAAATGAATTTAGGTCACCTTTGCAGTTTGTGTTCATCCAAATTGTCTTAAAAATGCAAATTTGCTTGTCAGCTTTCTTTGTTCTTCATGTTTACCGTGTTGGTCAATTTCTACTATTTGTATTTTTTCCACAAAGCACACTTTTATTGTAAAAAGTTGGGTTGTCTAGATAAAAGTTTCCCTGTTGTTTCAGCACCATTGATTTTTCGATGAGAATCTGGCTGCTCATTGGGTACATCACTGTAGCATCAGTGACAGCCCCAGTGATTCATGCTCTCTGAAGATCCACAAAGACCTTCTTGGTAACCTTGAAGTCCATAGATTTAGTTCCAGCCTTTAACGGGCGGACCCCTCCCTCTCAACTCCTGCCCAGAGTCAATACAACAGGCTGAATATCTGCTGACAGTTCCATCCGTTCAGGTCATCACTGCCTTGTGATACTGGCTTGTTTTTATCCCTGGAGCTTTGTGCTCACTGCTCTCCTCCTGATGACTTCTTTAGCCAATATTTAAAGAGACGTTTTGTCAACGTTGTTGTCTGGTCTGCCGCTCTGCTTCCTCTGCCTGAGGGAGGAACTGGACACCATGACGTAAGCAGAGTTTGGTGAACTACCTAAAGTTTCTAACAACCTGGATAAGTGTTTAAACCTGTAAAGCCCACTACAAATTAAAAAAAAAACTGCAATTTTTTTTTATTGTACGGAGCCTTTAAAGGGCCATTGCAGGACAGATAATTTGGAAGTAAAAAAAAAAGAAAAAAATTAAGTAAACAAAAATTTAAGTAAAAAAAAAAACTAACAGGTGCGCACCCATTTGTATCGGGTACCTGTTAGCTTCTTTTTTTTACTTCCAAATTATCTATCCTGCAATGGCCCTTTAAGGGCTCCATATATTTGAGATGAGACCCTTTGACTAAATCCACAATATCTTTTAAATTAGATTTAGAAAGTATGATACTTTGGGTGATTTGGTGAGATTTCGTTCACAACAATGTTGTTTAAGATCTAAAAATATTGACACAAGTTTTTTGAGAAATAAACAACAGCCTAGATACCCACTGTCTCAAATTTCATTGAGACATTTCTAACATGATTTATACCGTGGTCCGGGTAAATACTGAATTCTAATTGGCTGCTGAGTGAGTATTAAAATTTGTACTATGGTCCGGTTGAAAACTTGATTCTGATGTTTTTCTTTTGTAAGTTACCACGGTATAAGTGGGTTAACGGCCTTCGAATTGTGCATTGTTAGAAACTAACGCAATGCACGTCAGATGGTTCAGGCTTCCACAGCGTGCGTTCATTTCTGACGATGCACACTTCGTCGGCCATTATCCCTTACGTAAATGTTAGGGATGATGCGTGACGAAGTGTGCATTATGAGAAATTAATGGACGACTGCACATTTCGAAAATGTTGCTTATACCATGGTCACTAACAAAACGAATAAGTGTTCAATCAATTGTTCATATTTTCATCTTGTAATTTTATAGGTTTGAACTGCTTTTTTACAAAAAGAAGACTATTTGATATGTGTTTCGATGAATTGTCATGGTAACTTAGTAGCAGCAAAAGAAAGAGGTTTGCTATCCCCCATACAGTTAATGTTCAGCTGCTACGATGCCCACATGGCGTCTAGATCAGCACAATGATTTAGGGCATTTGGGGTATGTGAGCAAAACTTCTTTTGTAGGTATTCATTATTAATGTCACCCTGTAGCCAGTCAGCATTGAGTATTCACCAGGAACAGGTATTAAAAGTAAGGCAAGGCAAGGCAAGGCAAGGCAAGGCAAGGCAAGGCAAGGCAAGGCAAGGCAAGTTTATTTGTATAGCACAATTCGTACACAAAGTAATTCAAGGTGCTTCACAAAACAGAAAAATGCATTAAAATCACAATAAATCATAGAAATAATCAACGTAAAATTTACTTTAAAAGAAAAGAAGGAAGAAAGGAAAGAAAAGTGCAGATAGGACCTTTCAGTCATATAAACGGCTAAACAGAAATGTTTTAAGTCCAGATTTGAACATGAACACAGAAGAGGCCTGTCTTACGACTTCAGGGAGGCTGTTCCAGATTTTAGCTGCAGAATATTGAAACGCTGATTCCCCTTGTTTAGTTCTGACTCTGGGAATCATCAGGAGGCCGGCCCCTGAGGTCCTCAGAGTACGAGATGGTTCATATGGCACTAACATGTCAGAGATGTACTTTGGTGCTCGGCCATGGAGAGACTTGTACACAAGCAGAGCTGCTTTGAAGTCTATTCTTTCAGGTACAGGGAGCCAGTGCAGAGACCTGAGCACAGGACTAATGTGATCATACTTCCTGGTTCTGGTCAGGACTCGAGCAGCAGCATTCTGGATGTACTGAAGCTGTTTTACAGCTCGTTTGGAGAGGCCGGTGAGCAGGCCGTTACAGTAGTCTAACCTACTGGAGACAAATGCATGAATAAGTATCTCCAAGTATCAGGAACATAGTCAACAAATTGTGCATTCTTTCACTAGAGCAGATTCAGCAACAGTCATTTTAAACAATTAATTACAGATAAGTTACTCTCCCCGTAAAGTTAAAAAAACTAGTAAAACTTTTCCCATCAAATATTTTAGAGATTTCACTGAAGCAGCCATTTTGAAATGAGCAGGAAAAGCCCTTCTACTGCCCCTAGTGGAATAATGATGAACTACAGGACAGAAAACATGGACCTTGTTATATATACACTATGGGCTTTTAAAGAACGTTTGGATTAACCTAATGAAATAGGGAGTCTCGGAAATGCATGTATCAAATATGATACGAGTGGTTATTGGGTTAAGGTAAAACTTCACTGTGAACGTGTATATGAAAACAATTATACAACTTTGAGGAAGGATGCTTTAAAAGGCTTCTGAACAGGTTTCCAGCTTCATGTCCCTGGAGATCATTTGGGGTGTGAGTGATGGAGCAGCTTAAAGGCATCAAGAAAATGTTCAAAATATTATGAAAAAAATGCACAAAAGTTGATGCAAAGCTCTGTATGAGAATGAACTCGAAAGGTCAGCCTGAAACTGTATCTGACGTGGCCAAAGTTTGACCGCGTCTTGATGTAAACAGGTCATTATTATGGTGACTCACCTGTAGCTTTGTAGGCTCATGGTGGAGTGTCTGCCCTGAGATTGGAAGGTTAAAGGTTCAAATCCATGTCATATAAAATACTTGCTTGGCAACAGAAGGTTGGAATAACCAAAAAATGCTTCACACTATTGTGTGACAACTTGAGAGGCTTTTCTTTTTCACTTTGTAAAGAAAATCTGACAGCAATCCCTTCAAAAGTCGTCATTCTGTTTTTAAAATGTGTTGCATTCGATGCATCACACAACATCTGATCGCATCTATTGAACACATTCTGAAACAAATGTTTCAACCTTTTAACAATTCCTAAGACAGAGCATCTTGTCCTCGTGTTACCCTTTAAGTACACATTCAGTGGAGGTTCTATAGTATTGCTCAATAATAGCGGCTGGGGAGGCTGTAACCTGACTTCAGATCAGATGTCTGCAAGCTGAGCCTCGAGCCACATGCAGCTCCTCTATTCCTCCATTGTGGCGCTTTAGCCTTAAAGAAAAAATGCTAATCAATAATGGGTTTATAGTTTTGGTTTATTTTTTTTAGTTTTTCAAGTTTTAGCATTTATTTTTGGATTTTTACCATGTCAGATAATTGAAAAATGGTAAAAGGTTTAAATCTGTTGTGATTCAAATAGATATGTAGCCCATATTCTTCTGTTCCCAAACAGTGTCTTGTAGTTGCTATTCTTTGATTATTTACATTTAGTCTATACATTTACATGTATAGATTTAATTCTAATTTAATTCTACATCGAAGCTGTTAAATGTTTAATAATAAAAGCCAAAAAGGGACGATGGTGCACCAAAGTCATAAAATAATAAATTTAAAAGTTAATTTAAGATAAATTGTTTTATATATATATATATATATATATATATATATATATAAACTCTAACACAGTTACAATTTTGTTATTGTGATTATTTAAAAGCCACATTTAATAAATGAATGGTTGAACAGCCACAAAACAAAAAGAAAGCATTTTTTCCTAAACCTTTGAGTGGAACTTTTCCGCTCTGTGGGTTTTGGTCTGTGAGAAACTGGACCAAATGGCTCTTTTTGCATTAAAGGTTGCAGATCCCTGGTTTATTCTATTCCCAGGTTTTCTGTCTGCATCTCAAGCTGCGCCATTGGGGACGTATTGTAAGCCGTGAATAATTCTTGAGTGTATCTGCTCCTCTGATAAACGACTTGTTCGCATCCACTCGCCCAGAGCCTTTTATAAATATTAATAGGCTTAATTTAATGGCACACCTTTTACCAATGAGCTATGAAATGCAGTTGGCCATGAGAGGCAGCAGGGAACCAAAAAGCCCACATTTAATCAAACTACCTACACTGGTTTTGTGAAACACCTGCACACATTCCGATTCAGGCAAGTTAAGATTTGACCAGAACGTGACTTTCATGGCCTGACAAAGGTGCATGAGTTTTATGAGGCGCAGCTTCCTGGAGCTGGGCAATTCTTCATCTCGGGTTGCATGACCTCAGAATGTGGATAAATGAGACATTTCCTCCCCGAGGAGTTCAGCGACTCTTTTGTCTTTTAGCAGTGTGAGGAACTGCTGTGTCATGCAGGGTGAACGCCGCCGGACGTCACAATGCGGAAAAGATTCAATTATTCATGCTTAGCTTTTGCAAATTAGAAATAAAAAACTAAATATGTGATTACCACTAAGGTAAGGAATTAGAAATTACAGGGAAGTTTGATTCTTTTAAGAGTAAAAGAAAAGAAAAGGGAGGGTGGCAGACTTTTAAATAGTAGATCATCTGGAAATCCTTGGAAATCATGTCAGTCCTCTACAAAAGCGAGGGGCCTGCATCTTTAACCCCTCCATGGTGGCTCTCTACTTTTAAAAAAAACGTCATTTTAAAAAGTAACTGTAGAGTAAAAATTAATAAATAGTAAAGTAAAAAAAATGAACTCACTTTATTCAAGTCATTCGTAAACAATAAGTCAAACTAAAAACATTTAGATAGATTTCTGAGCGCCGTGTACCACAGAAAATCAATTGGAGGTCAGTAAGCGCAGCCAGAATTAAGCTGCACCAGATTAAAAGGCGGATTTTCTATTTTGCTTCAAACTCAAAGTAACTAAAAAAAACCTCTTAATTAGCTTAGATTTAAATCTTGTTAGTTAGAATAACACATTTTTTACTGAGATGCACCACAAATGGTCAAATAAACTGCTTTTTTCAAACCACTGCTGACATTACACCACCTACTAATACATTTGCTGCATTGAAATGATCATATGTGACACAGTCTTTTATTTTGAAAGGAAGTCATATGAATCTCTGTCAAAAGGGATGAACTATTTCCTGATTAAAAAAAAGGCCATTTTTGATTTTATGTTTATATGTTCTATATTATGCAAAATCATGTTGCGTTATATTTATTATTACAGTAACAATGAGATAAATACAAATAATTCTATTTTTTTTAAGAAGAGAAAAATGACAACGGGTTTTGGTCGGTGAGAAATTGACCTGAATGGCTCGGGGAAAGATTGTTGAAGGCTGCAGACCCCTGACCTCAGCAATTTCCAGAAGTCCACAACTTCGCTTTTAGATGTTTTCAGGGTTCACTAATTCACAAGTAACTACAGGACTTTTGATTTCCCAAAGCAACATTTTATTTTGAAGTTTCACACCTGTTGCTGTCAAGACCAAACCTAAGACAAGCACGATGTGGAAAAACAGCTTTAAGAACTTTGTGAGAAAATCTTTAGTCTCAACTTTTTTCACACAGAACGACCAAATAAAAGCTTGAACATATTTTATTAACAAAGGAAACACATTTTAATATCAACCTATGTTGTAAGATTCTCTCATATTTGTTTGTCTTCTGCAATAACTCAAGAACTGGGTGGGTTTACTGGAGTCTTTGGAGCAATTATAGTTCAGTTTTTGCTCATTAATGTGCGTCTGTAAAGCATATTAGTAGTAGAAATGTAAAAAACCAAAGTATCGATCAAAAATGCAGAAAATGTATATCTATTTTACAAACCTTCAGGGTTCTGAAACCGCTCACCAGATTTCAGGAGGAGGAAAAACTTCCCGCCTTCACAAACAGTCTGGAACGAAAACCAAAAGTCTCTAGACGGCAAACTTGTTCCGAATGATTTCTCCTCCTTCCACCTCCACCTGCTCGTAAAGCCACTTCCTGTCGCAGCGGCACTCAACGCCACATTTGCGCGATCCGCACTCGGGGCAAGGGTAGAAGCAGCCCATGCAGTCCACGTCCAGACAGTCGCACACGTCCTTGCCGTTGGAGAGCAGCCGGCCTTTGCTGTCGTACACTTTGCTCTTGGCCGCAGCACTCGGCCTGCGTGGTGAAAATTTCAAAGTGACACATTGTGGCGTGCTTTCTCCCTGATGCAACCATTTTTAGACCTTTTATCCCCTCAGAGATTTTCCTAAAATGAGTTTGTCTTATTTACACCTCACATTAGGACAGTGTAAAGTGAACCCAGCGAGCATTACATGACACATTCTGGCAAAGTCGACTAATTCTGCACTACAGAAGACAGTGGAAACCTCGGGACAGCTTTGCCTTTCATTTAATTAGAAAGATTAAATATGAGGTGAAATGTAACTTTCAAGGTCTCAAAGGAGAATCCAAACTTCTAATGATCTGTGACAGGAGAATAATTTTTTTTCTCCATCATATTTTTGGGAAGACAGTAAAGAAAATGGTTCAGAAGAATAAAATCCCACTTAGATCCTCTTTTGATCCATTGTAAAAGTGTTCCCAGTGGTGCATTTGTTATCATTTTACAGTTTTAAGTAAAAAAAAAACAACCTGTGCCATTTTCTAGAACATAGTTTCTGCAGGGCAGCATCAAAATTATGCCTCTGAGTTGATTCATGACGATTTGCACAAAGAAATAGTCAAAAATGCTATTCTAAGCTTAATTTTTGTATTTCTATGTCCTCCATCAGTCAAATTGACACAAGAACGAGTTAAAAACAACACAATTTTCAACAGAGTGGGTCTTTAAAGTGTAAAGAATAGTGAGAATGGCGGCTCTAGAGAAGAAACGCACCGTCCTCCAGAGAATCATGTATTTAACATAAAACCCAGATGTCAGAGTAAGAGACCTTTCATCTGCATGACTGTAAGGACTGATCAGCCTTACTGGTAAAAGCAGAAAAATGACATTCTGACATGGGTGTAGTACGAGGGTCTCACCTGTCGGACATCTGCTTGGCTCCTCGGCCTCCTCGACCTCCCTGAAACCACAGCAGCACGTTCATCTGACTCCTGCTGTCACTGACACACATTTCAAATGGCAGCTCTTTTCTCTGTTTCGTTTCGTCTGTCCCATGATTTAATTAGTAAGTCTTTTAGGCTGTAACTGGGGTTAATGATGCTTTTGATGGGTGTATTAATAAACTACGTTAATATGCAAAAACATAGGACTGTGAATTTTATAGATATCTAGTCTAATTTCTTATATATTTCCTCCAACGTCACAAATTCACAGCAGCAACATTTCAATAACCTTAATTAAAGTGCCGACATCGTTTTCCTAAAAGGCTGGATATAAATGCACCGAATAACTAACATCAAAATTGTAATCATTAGAAAAAAATCTAATTTGTAAAACAAAATTGTCTTTAAAGTATTGTATTTTTTTCTTTTAATTAGTCCTTAATATAAGAAATTATAATTAATATATTAAAAATTCCTTTTCTGTTTGCGTACATGACTGGTTGTGCGTTTTCATAGATGTATACAAAATACAAAATTAAAATGTAAAAGTAAAGGGAAACTGAATCAAATCCTTAAGAAAAATGGAATCGCAACCGTTTTTATCCTTAAATAAACTTTACTTTCAACACTTTATGATCCTTTAATTGATTTTATTGATGTATTTCAACCATTAAAAAACAATACTGCAAGGAAAAAGTACAAAACACAGATCTATCAAACTCATTGTAGATATCAAGCAATACGTGGATAACAATGTCAAGAAAGGTTAAGGCTGTAACGATTCGTTTTCTCCATTCGATTCATATCAGAACTTGTGGTTTCTGATCTGATTCATGTTTGATATTTGTTTATTTTGATCTGATTCAATTACCTAAAATCAATCCAGGACATCTTAAGCCAAAACTTCAACCAGTGTGACTCAGAGAGAAATATCTGGTACTGAACAGTGCAGCTGAAGTTTTCCACATTCCTTGTATTTCTTTATGGTAATCAAGTGTAAATTAAATATGTTTACAAATTTTAGTTTCCTAAAGTTCAGCTCACTGTTGTTCTTCCACATCAAAATGATTCAAAGGGAAAATTAGTTGAACACTCTCACAAAGTGCTTCCACACATTAGACTGGAATAATCATTTTTTACTGACATCACTGTTGTCCTTGTCATGCAGCTGCTTGTTTTTACGTTTTAGTCAAATGAATCTACTGTACCTCAATCCAAACGGCATTTTCCAAGATCGATAGAATCAATTTATTTCATTTTGATATGATTTTTTTAATGTTATAGGTCCATTTGATGAACAAGCGGCCCCAGGCAAATCGATCTGGCTGGATAGTAGAATATAAATCGATTCATTGATTAATCGTTACACCCCTAAAAAAAATAATCAAAGATGAGAAAAGAAGATGAAATCTTCTTGATAGTGTAAATACTCTGCATCATGGACAGTTTTTGCAGTAATGCATTGCAGTCCACACAAATGTCACATTAGTTTCATTAAAGTGATAGTCAATAAAAGTCAGGCAGAGTTTTGATTTGTGTGGGAAAAAGCGAACAACATTTACTCAACATTCAAGTTGCAGATGTTAAAAAGTGATTACAACAGGTGTATATATCCAACACAAAGACTCACCCTGAATCCTCCCCTTTTTTCCCGCCGCATGGCGCTCTCTCTTGCCCTCTCTCTCTCTGCTTGTGTGGTCATCTGATTTGGTGTGTTTGACTCTTTCGGCACGACCGCTCTTTTCCGCAGTTCGATCTGCAGAGTGAAGACGTGTGGTTTTAAAACGGGGCCACTCAGTTCAAAACACACACATTGCTTTGGACTCGATGGAAAGCCCACCTTTGACGAGTCCTGCCCCTGGGTGAATATGGTGGGTACGGCGTCTTCCCGTAGAAACTGCTTGCCATTATAATCCCTGAAGCAGTCATTTCGAAAATGCTCCGAGCAGAGGCAGGTGTTGGAAGTGGGGATGAAATTCTTCATTCCAAGGCTCTGCACCCATTTGCTGGCAAGTTGAGGTTTACTCAGAGGAAACCTGAAAAAGGGAAGAAAGATGGCGGACACGTAAAAGCTGCAGCTTCATAGCAGCTAACAAAGTCCAGGAGACGTCACTTTAGTGAACTCTGGGGCAATTTTGATGAGAAAGATCCATCTTAGCTCCTCTTTGGTGTGGATTTTCATTATTATTCATTTTTCCGTGTACATTTGTTTATTCAAAACCTAAAAGACTTTTAGGCCAGATGTGATTTAAATATTTAAATTAGCCTACAATGTATGTTTTTATAGATAGCATAAATATGACACACTGCTACTGCAAAAAAAAAAAAAAAGAAGAAGAAAAAAAAAGAAAAAATCAACAGGTTCACTTAAATATTCCACTGGTCTATAAAAGCAACTTTAGTGGGAATTTGTATTAATAAGTCCCACTTCACCGTTTAGAAAAACACTAACGATGTTTTGTGGCCTTTTAGCCAAAATAAAGCTTTTAAATATTAAGATTATTTGATTATACCAGTCTTATGTTGTTACTTGTATTTGTTGACAGAAGTAAATACTAATTCCTTTAAAAATAAAACACCCGGTGCCAAATAAGATCCTCCTGCTGCAGCAGATTTATGTGAATTAAAAATGCAAGATGGCCAACTCCAACGCAAAAATGTCAGTGCAGAATATAAAATGAAAACATACATGTGAATGCAGTTATGTGCATTAAGGACTTTGCCTCAGAGCAGCAACTACACACTCACTGCTGTGCCAAAGAAGCCTATATTCTGACTGCAGTTTACACCTTTTCCCAACACTTTTATCTACTTTCTGACATTTTAAAAATCTAACCACAAAACTCACGACCATAGCTTTTTACTTCAAACCAAAAGAGCCAACAGAGGGATAAGGCGGCCGCGTGCCGTGTGGCTCCTTTGCCTCGGGTTGCTTGCAGAGCCCTGCTCTACACCGCAGCATCATGTGAGTCCTTCTAATATATCACAATAAACTTAAAGAACTGTAATGTGAGGAGAAAACCTCATTTAATGTGTCCTTATTGTTGTATTTTTTATGCCGAAAAGATGTTTAAAACGAAGTCGTCTGTGGATACAAACACAAACAAGCTTAATGTTTTGAAGAAAAAGAATAGTTAAAAAAACGTACCTATAAAATCGTATTTCCGATCCCTTGACGAATTTATTGTTGCATCCTGCTGCTGCGCAAATGACAGGCATTTTTTCCTTTAGATGAAAGCTATACAAACATTTAAATCTATGAATTGACCACAACCGCAATAGTTAACAGAGAAGGAAAACGGGAAAAAAAAAAAAATTGTCTTCTTCTTCTGTGGCGGAAGTCAACTTTCTGAACTTCCTATGGTGTGCACAAGTGTTGGAGTGAGAGTCCGCCCTCTAGCGGCGGTTTACACACAACTGTGAGGGCGCATGCGTCCTCTCATTCTTACTCAACATAGTATTCTTTTACGCCTTAATCAATGCCTTTTAATTGTAACTTTTTAAAACTAAAGTACAAATTTTAAGTAAACTAGGATTATTATTGTTTTGTGTTGATTTGTAAAACGTTTTTTTTTTTACCCAAAACACTTCATCGTGCTTTATTTCCATGTTGCCTAACAGGCCTACATAAATAAAATAAAATAAAATAAAATAAAATAAAATAAAATAAAATAAAATAAAATAAAATAAAATAAAATAAAATAAAATAAAATAAAATAAAATAAAATAAAACTGAGAAAGCTAAACAAAACTTTGGTCAGGTTAGGAAACACCAGGCCATGTGTGTTGCAGAATTTTAGTTTCTAAAATGTAAAAGTATAACATTGTCAACATTAAGCGCTTTAGAGGTTATGACTGTAGTATTTCATATTTAGTTGGTATGACCCAAGTTGCTTTGTCTTTAAGAGTTTTTTTTCTTCCTGCAACAACAGTGACTTTTGGTTGTGTCGAAACATATTGTTGACAACGTAATTGAAGTAGTGGGTTAAATTAAACACACAAGCTTTTTTTATTTTAACTATGCATTTCATAATATCTGTAATAAGTGTGATAAATCTGAGTACATTCTTTATTGCTTTGACTACAATGCTTGAAATCTATCAATCAACCAACCAACCAATCAATCCATAATAACCAAAAACAATTATTATGTTTTATTTTTATTTTTTTATCTAACTCTTACTTTGATGGAATATTCTTGGGTGGCTGATCATTTAAGAAGACTTTGATAACCTGAAATAAAAATCCTCTTGTGGAAAACATTTTATTTTTGTCTTTTTATCGTTATACATTTCTTCATAAAACAATATTCAGCAGTGCAACAGCTTTGTATGATGTTGCTACAAGTAACTTCACCATAAATGTTTTACAAATCCTTTTTAATTTTTTTTGCTCCTTTTTTTTAAATTAACATTGTAAAGAAGACAAAGTATTTTTAATTTCAATTTATTTTCGAAAAACTGTTTACAAATCCAATTTAACCCTTTTTGGGGATATTAAAATAATTCCCAAAAGCCATTACAAATAAAAAAAAAGAAGAAGCAAAAGCTGTATAGACAGTTATTCTTTTAAAAAGCAGTTAAAATCCATCCAGAAGCGCCACTAGAGGCCAGTAGTGTGATTGATGGATTCTTTAGCATCGGTGTTAATAAAGTTTTTTTTTTTTTAAAGAGCTGTGGTTAGTAAACCTGCCACTAGAAGTGCCAGAGCGACTTGCTGTTCCACTGTCTGTATCACATGATGAAACCAAGCTGAGTAGCAGCGAGCTATTATGCTAGCTGGTGTTGTCAAAGCCGCTTTGAGGAACCACGTATCGAGGGACAGCAGTTTACCCCAACTCTCTGATAAGCAGTCACGAAGCCGTCGAGTCATTCACAAGTAAAAAACTACGTTTTTTGTGCCGAACATATTTTTAGGATTTGTATTGTTTGTGGCTATGGCTGAGCTCATTCCAAGCTGAACTTGTTAACGGGGAGTTTCTGTGTTATGCTAGCGCTAATAATGGCCTCCGGAAGCTAATATCACCATATCCTTGTTTATATTTCAGTGAAGTTTTTACTGATGAAATTATTAATTTTTAAAAGCCGCTTAAAGAAAATAGTTCCTTAACTAAATGCTGTTTTTATATAAATTACAAAGACATTTATTACCCCGTAGTTTGTGTTTTACGTCAAATGTAAACATTCAAGTTATTTGGCTAGCATCAGCTAAGCCTGTGGTCACAAATGCTTTGAATGTAACTGCAACTAGTTACTGTTTCAACTAAACATTGAGGTAGTAATTATTGGTATAAGTTAGTACTCGTTAGTAACAGTCGAACTCTTGTAATTAACTAGTTCAGTTTGTCAGAAGTTAGAAAGTTTGTTAGCTAATGTTCAATGCTAACATGATTGATTGAGGTAAAAAATCACAAATACTTCAAAAGTGTGGGCTCTCACTGTAAATAAAAAGGAGATCGTACCTTTTATTACATTAAATACTTATTCTCTCTTTGTTAGTTTTCCTCCTGTTTTTCTGGCTACCATGCTTTTGGGAATTGTAGTTTTTGTGTATTTAATTATAACATTTTGACTGGGCAACATTTTTTTCTCTGGTAGTCAGGAGGATACAAATACTAAACCTAAATCTGGACAATATTTGGAAAACATGTTAATTGAATAAATAAGTTTATAAGCAAATATGATCGTCTAAAATTGGACTTTTAAACTCAATGGTAATACAATACTCAGCAGTATCATTGCTATGTAGCTGTATCAATCTGTGTGTTAATTTGAAGTGACAGCTTCCAAATCATTCCCAGAAAAGCTTTAAAGTGTTTTTTTTAAATGTTTTGGGCTTGATGACCAACTCGGTGGGCTTGAGGTAGAGTGTCTGCCCTGAGACTGGTAGGTTGTGAGCTGAAATCCATGGTCGAGTCATACCAGAACTAAAAATGAGACCAGGTTCCGCCCTGCTTGACACTTGGCACTAAAGGGGTGGATTTGGGGGTTAAATGGTTCGTGTCTGCAGCTTTCCGCTCCCCCAGGGGATGGGTCAAATGCAGAGAATACATTTCACACAACTAGATGAGCGACAACTAATGAGACTTTCACTCAACTCAGTCTAAACCTTCTGGATGTCAGGGAATGCTGGAGATCCAGGTAAAGTGAACAGAGATGGAGACCCCCTTCTTGAGTCTGTGATGTCCCAAAGAGGCTGCATTAACATGCCAGCCCTTTAATACAGCATTGTTGCTGAATATGTTCTTTCAGAACAGCTGCCATTTATGGATTCATTTTTAGTGACTTCATTAAAATCGTTTTGCAGGATGTGATGGTTTAAATTTTGCATCCAGACAATTTGCAGAGAGCTTCTAGGGCGTTTATTAATAAAAAAAATAGGATTTGCTTATGTGAGTTTTTAAGATTTGAAAAATGGCCATATATATTTCATACAGAGAGCTCGTCCTTTAGCAACCTTTACAAAAGTCCTTGCATGCATTGGAAAACATCCAAAAAACAGCAGTTCTTTTAGAGAGGACTTTCTGCATACAGTATAAGGTGGGAGGGTTACTCAGCATTTTTTAAGACGGCGCCCTTTTTGCATCATTTTCACGTGTTTTGCAAATTTTTAACTAAAGTTTTTCATCAAATTGCTGGTTGTATGCTTTTTTTTTTTTTTACTTTTTACGTTACGTGTTGTGATTTTTGGTGTGTGCAGAGGTGATGTCTTATGGTCAGCACCACCCCACCCAGGGCTATTCTCGGAATATTTCTTTAGCCTTAAAAAGTGGATCTGCAGATTCAGAATAGAGCACTTCTGCTTCCCGTGTGTGACCTGCTGGGAAAATTCCTCTGAAGGTGGAAGCTGCGATGCCTGAAATGACTGAGTTCTTACTTTCACACCAAGCTGCTGCTGAATGGCCTTTTTGTTTTTGCTTGACTGGTTGGAGTTGCATCCGTTGTAGCTCTGCGACTCGCAGAGAGCAACATTTCCCATTCATTTTATGCTGACAGCTATTTAACTTGATGCTTGACTGTCACTGGATTAAAAAAAAAAAAAAGAAAACGCTTCTTTTGAGCTGTTACAAAACATCAGACAACACAGAATTACAGAAACCTGAAATGAGAAGCTGATGAAATTAATTGTGACTGATCAACAGAAAGAATACAGAGATGTTTATTGGAGGGCAGACTGAGGGTTCAAGCAGATGTGAAGGAGAATATTGTATCTTTTAAAGTCCCACTGCGATCATCCTTTGATCCACTGTGAAAGTGTTCCCAGTGGTCTTTTAATTACGATGATGCCGTTTTTTTGCCCAAATCCAAACAACTGTTGTTTTCTAGGACATAGTTCCTGAATGGGCATTTATGCCATGGTGCTCACACAGGACTAGCATGGAGGGTCTTCATCGTCGTTTTCATTTCCTACTGGTTACTAGCGCATGTCCACCACCTACTGTTGGAAGAGGCTTGGTGTCAAATGTTAAATTTGTGCAAATCTCACTAATTTTGCTCCAGGCTTTTTCTTTGACAGCTCTATTCCGATAAATGAATGACTCTGTGTCATAAAAATCCAGCCGGACACGAACCGTAATTAATCATTTCTCCTCCATGATCAATTTTCAAACAGTTGGTACTTGGGTGATTTAAAGGGGCGTCATCCACACATCACTACCAAATCCGAATCCCTGATTGGTCAAAGTTTGACCTGGTTTAATATTCAACGTGTGTTCAAAGTCTGCATGTTTTTTCATAGAAAAGCTTTGGATACAGAGGTGGAAATGTGTGTTTACATAGACTTGTCACTGGATGTAGGCGCTGGAAGGCGCGGTGCTGAGGGCGGCGTGAATGTACGCTAGCTTGAATCTCAGGCAGGACGGTTTGCGCTGCCCCTCCTTTTTTTTCTGAGAGCTCCCTGTTTACACACTCCCACACTAGCTTACAGCCTGTCACAACTCCAACCCAACATTAGCGGTGCAACAAACATAGATGTGCAATATTGGAGCTATTCAGATGTCCAGTCTTAACTTAGATGTCAGCTCAGATGAGGAAAACAAAGACGTGCATGGATGTAGTCGTCTACAAGTGGAGGAAAACTGCATTTTTTTCATCTGCTCCTGATTCACAACAATTTGAATAATGAAATACTCAGAAATGCTTTTTTTAGCTTAATTTTCTTTATATTATTATCTGAGAAATTCCACAAGAACATGTTAAGAACACCAAAAACCCCATCTCCATTGGACTGGGTCTTTCATTTTTAGTTTGAGTTTCAGGACTTGCGGTTTAATCTGCTCTCTAAAACAACCGCATATGAGTGTTTAGTGGCGCTGTCATGTGCATGCTAAAAGGTACAAAAATTACATAACTAGTCAGAGTCTGGTGAAGAAAAAGAAAGTATGGATTTTTGTTAGCACTTCCATTCCCAGCAGCCAGTGAAAACAGGCTCATGGACAAAGGTGACTGACTGATAAAAACAGGGAACATTGGACTCTAACAGTGAGATCAGGGTGGGGTTGACCGCGGGGGTCACCCACGAAGCTCAGAGGTTTTACAACTTGAAGAGTGAGAGTTGTCCGTTTCTCCCACTTCCTGATTTGTAACCACACTCGAAAAACCTTTTAGGGTTTGTTTTTAATCAACTTTTGAGTGATTTTGTTGTTTTTTTTAGTTTTTGTTTTAGTTTGTTTGGAGGCAAAATGCTCTCGTGTCTGCCTGTTGTAGGTTTCTTCTGTAACGTTATTTTAGAATGATTCTTGGGACTCTGAGAAATGTTTGGTTTGCTTTGTAAGCAGTTCAACTTTTCATGATTTGGCAAAAGAGAGGGGAGTTGAGGACAGCCTCTGCTTTCCCTGATTGGTTCCCACTGGCTTTCACCAAAAGTTACTCAAAGTTTAAAAGGCCAAAGCTGCCACAATGCGGCTAAGAGGAGCACAGGAATGACCAACAGTAACCTTTCTGGCTCTGCCTCTCCCTCCCTCTCCTGTTTTTTTTCCAATCTCCTGTAGGGCGCTGTAAAGTAAAAAAATAAAGAGGGGACTTCTGTCATATTCACACTCAAGATTTCAAGCCTTGAAAACGTCTGTAAATCGAGTCCCAGCAGATTGGAAAGCTGATTAGAAAAGGCTTTGTTTGGTCCGGCGGGGCAGAGCCATCGACAGACTGAGGCACAATGGAGAAGCCATAAACCATCACAGGTGAGTTAGTCCCTGCTGCACCTGTCACACCTGCTCTGCGAGACGCAGACATGGCTCTGTTTGTCACAGATCTGAAGGTTGTCAGTGCAGTGCTCTGCTGCACCACATGGCACAACCTACTCCACATCTGCTGTGGAGAGGTTCAGTTGTTAAGTTTCACTTTGAAACTTTTAGCCGTTATGTTTCAAACTCTGATATTCAACAAGGAGGTCAGAGGAGGAATTCTGGCTAAACGGAAATTAATTTAGTTCAGTATTTTTATGATTATGTAACACAAATACTCAACATCACAAGCTAGATTAACCAAGATTACCACACATTTACATTGAAAAGCAGCTAAAAACACATTAAAGCAAAAGAACTTCTATCTTTATTGAAGGACAACAGTTATTAGCATCAAAATGTTCTTTTCACTTATTTATACAGGGAGATCACACACCAGCATTCAATTATTTATATATGCATTCAATACAAGTAAAGGATTAAATCTAGGGATGCCCACAATTTGGTTTAAATCTCAATTTTTGGGTCACGGTTTTGTTTCGGTTTGATATAATAATAAACAGCAAAAAATTCAGAAAAATTCTCATTTCATTTGTAAGTAAATAAAATTGAAAAGAAAAATGATCAGTTGGCTTTTACTATGCCTAGTAAAAAGTATTAAGACAATAAACACTAAATCCTTCAATTCAGCACTTTCAATGTAAACGTACTGGTATGCAGTAAAGATGCAGCCTTTCCATTTTCCCTCCATTGGGTTCAATAAGGTCACATGGTTCTGCTTTTAACCAAGAATTGTGGCATTACTAATAAATAGGTATTTATATAGATTTACACATGCTAAAATAGCAGTATTGTTGTTATTAATAACTATCCTAATTATGATCACACTCATGCAAAACCGTAGCATACGTGGTGACACAGCTGGCTGTAATTACTGCAGCTGCATCACTATCATCACCGTCACACCTGATATCATTATCATTACTGGAATGATTGTCATTGTTTTTACCAACAATTATGTTCATAACAGCCATTTATATTCCATTTAGAGCTGAATTATTTATTCAAATTGCGCTTCTCTATGAGAAGAACACTCTTGCCAACATATATGCCAAATTACTCCACCACACTATTGTACATTATTTATTTATTTTTATTTTTTTAACCATGAAATGTTTTGATAATGTTTGCGCTGATCTGCTCATTGATGCAAATATGCATCAAACCACTTTGGCTCCAAAATGACCATAACTGACTACTTGAAAGTTAAAACAGGTCATTTATTTTCATAGCTGGAAATAAATCCTGGAGTCAGACCTGGTTTGTGCTGGAGGGGTTGCTGGTTCCCTTTTCAGATGACAAAACCAATATTTGACTAAGGAATTCTGCAGTAAAAAAAACATTTGTGTCCAATCCACAGCGTTGATTGTTGCAAATCCAGTCTTTACTCTGCAAGTAAGAAAGAATGCATTTGCATTAGTACTTAAGTACATAGACAAATAAAAGTCAGGCTTAAGGAAACCTGATAGCAGGCAGGCAGATTATTGCTGCTTTAAGCAACTGAATGACTTTTTCTGTCCTCTGTTTAGCTTCAATATTGATTTTTTTTAATTTTATTTATCACCTTTAGATAAACAGTCTACATATCTGATATGTATTATGCTGTCTAGTAATATATGATGTGTTGCTTTATGATCCATCATCTAAAGGTTTATTATCAGTTATTAGTTTATCTGGAAAAGTTTGAGTTTGGGGTTTGTTGCTTCAGCCCTCGTGCTTCAAAATTGTGTATTGTTTCCTGCAGACTGACTAAGAATAGCCGAGCATCATGCTTTTGTATCTGCTGAGTCAGGTTCCTGAAAAAAAGCACATGACAGGTTTTCGTTTCTGCTTTTAAAAAAAAAAAAAATCTTCTGGGCTCTGCTGTGCTCACCTTTTTGTGAAAGCAGAAAATGCTCTTATTGAAATGCTGGATGAGAAGCTTCAGGCGGAAAACAGTGAGCCTTTTCTTGTGGAAGTGATGCAATCCTCTGTCGTAAATGATTGCTTGTTTATTTGATTGCACAGGTGCATGTTGGTTTCGTAATGACAAGCTGCTGTGCAGAAGATGTCCACGCTGTCTGTGACTGATATCCCAGATGTTGGTCATGGTAAGACGAACTGTTTTCTTCATTTCTACTGACATAAAAGTGTAAAGTAGGAGTTTGCTGCTTTCTCGTTTTACTGTTTTTGAAAGGTAATACATCCTTTGGGATGTATTATTTAAAAATCTTTTTTGTAAACGACTTAACCAGGATGTCTTGTTCTCAAATCTTCCCGGTATTCTTGCTGCATTTAAAATGCTTGCGTGAATGGTATAGATTTATAAAAGCAGGAGTATGCGCCATGTTACAGACTGCTTTGAATTCATTGACTGGTCTTCCGTCAGAGGAGAGAAAGGGGTTTGATGGGACGTCTGAGCTGCAGCTGGACTGCATGGTTGAGGAGAGCAGTGGCGGCATGAGCGTGAAGCCCGATGACCTCCAGTCACTGACTGAGCTCCCCCAGCCGGACGACTTCCCCGTTCCCGCTCGAAACGGCCCGTCTAAAATGAGCAGCGCCCTGCTGGTGGAACCAAACGATATCAAGCTGGATCCAGCTGCAGGAGACACGTCTGTCAGCATAGGTATGGGGGGGTGGGGGTGTTCTCTGAGAATAAAGAGTTAATCCTTTGTTTTTCTAAATGTCACTAAATGAGTCATCCCTTTAGAAAGGCAGCTGACCGGTTGGACAGCAGCTGCAGGCCAGTTATTTTCCATGACAATTTTGAAAAATGAGCATCAGGCTGGTCATATTTTGGAACTGTAGCCGCAGTCCAGACTGAACTTAGTTGTTCATCCACATGTGCTCTGATCAGCAGGAGGCTCCTTTTATCTGCTGCTCTCTTACAAATAGAGACACTCAGCAGTGGGTTCTGGGTCAGCCACATTTGAGGCGGGATATGATGCAATCCAGCACGCTGCGGACATCTGTTGGGGTTTTATATATAGTAGCTGTGTTTATATGTGTTTTTTTTCCGTTAGTAAAGCGGGTCTGTAAAGAGCAAAAGAGGGAAAAAGTGACAATTTACTGATAGAATATAGTCTGCATGCAGCCATGCACAACTCCTGAGGATTTTTCCATCATCTGGAATGTACCTTAAAGACCCCCTCTGATGAAAATGGTGTTTTTAACAAGTTCTCTGGCATTTTTCTGAGGATGGAGGACCCTTATAAAGAAAATTTACCTCAAAATTGCAATTTCTGAGAACTTTTTTATTCAAATTGTTGTGAATAAGACAACGATTGGAAAAGATTGTATTTGTGACGTAGAAAATACGCTGGGCGGGCCACTAGCTCCCCCCCACTCTGAGCTGTCAGCAAAGGGGGGGGGGGGTGTCCAGGCCGCAACTCAGAGGTGAATTTCTAATGAGCTGCCGCCGCTCTGCAGAGACTATGTTCTTGTAAACGCTGCAGATTTTTTTTTTCAATTTTGGTTAAAAACAGCCTAATCATAATTGAAAGATCAGTGGGAACACTTTTACAACAGATCAAAGGATAATCAGGGTGGGACTTTAAACAGACAGGGTCAGAGCAGAAGAGCTGAGAGAAAGTGTTTGACCTCCACATGTCAGCTGGTGTAGTTTTTGTTCTTCAGACGATCAAAGTGGTGGTCAGAGGCTTCATGAGGGACCTATGGGGTCCAACAGTTCTGCAAATGGAGAGAAGCTGTTGTTGTGTTTTGCTGCCACTTAGAGGAAGATTGAGATATTTGGGGGGGGGGGGGGGGGTAATGGAATTTGTTTTTTTGCAGTAGAAGAAGAGTCTAGAATGTGCATCATGTTCTAAGAATGTTGTGATGCCTTTAACGCTGGGGGGGGGGGGGGGGGGGGGGGGGGGTTGCACACAGAGGGAAAACAACTAGGAGCTGCAGAGGATGTGAACAGGTAGAGGGGCGGGGCTTAGACTCACTGCTTATGATTCCAGACCCGCAACAAACTAACAGCTGCTTTCTAATAAAAAATAGTTGTCATCCATTAAATTAATAAAATTTATTGGGTTCACTGGATTTAAAAAAAAATAGGAAGGAGTCTGCATCGCTGTGCTTTCATTTCTGTGGGAAACTGATCCAAATGGCTCTTTGAGCGGGACAGGTGACCGACCCCTGGCCCAGAGCATCAACTAATTTACCAGTTGTTTTCCATGAGATCGGCTAATCATCAGATGGTTTATATCAGCCAATTATCACGCTGGTCCTTCCTGCCACCGTGCGACCTCCAAATGAGCCCGGACATCCACTGACCGGTGTCCAAAAATCACCTGGTTGCTGTTTGATTTGAACTTTTCTTAAAACCTCGGTGGCCGCCGCAAAACCATCTGCCAGATTTCCTGTTGGGTTTGTGACTGTAGTCTAAATATGAGCCTTGCATGGTTAAAAACCCCTAATGTCACAAAAAAGTATTTAGGATTTTAGGTTACAATTTCAAAAGTCAAAGTTCGTTTTTGTTGTCGTTTTTGTTTTGTCGTTTTCACGACACTCCGGAGCAGAATATAACAGGAAAGGCAGAGAAGCATTCAATGCAGAAGTCACATGTCAGACTGCAGCACTTTTATATTCTATGCATTTTTGCTGCTGTCTGCTAACGCAATGAAAGCAAAGATTTCTCTGCCGGCGGTGTTCATGGAAACAACAGCCTGCCTTACAATCGGCAAGGGAAAAGTTGAGCACAGATAAAGAGACTTGGAGCTGCTGAGAAGGACTGTCTGGGTTTTCAGTATTAAAGATCAGCTTTATCAACCAACTTCCAATCAAAAACACAGCATTCATATTTCCTGCTGGGATGCTTCTGTGTAGTTCTGAAATTTTCTCCGGATATTCGAAGCAGCTTGTGAAAATGCAAATGTCTAACTTTGCAGCTGAAATGAATTCAGATAGGAGGTTTATTGCCTGTTTATCGTCTGCAGAAAGGAAGCAGCCCAGTCCTTTCTCATCAATTCAACTTCATATGAAAATATTTGATAGCAGGAATCAACAGAATTTACATCAATTTAAAAACTTTCATGGCTGCAGTGCATATGTGGGGGTAAAAAAAGATCTGTTTCATTTAACCCTTTAACACTGGAGATGACTTGCCTTCTTTGAACAATCGTAAAGCTTCCCACTTCAGAATCAGTTGGAATTCTTTTCATTACAATCAAAAAGTTGCGATAATTCAAAGAGCGTCAACACTGGGCGCTAAATTAAGCTGAAGTTATTCAAGCAGGTCTATTGTTGCTTTCTGAATGTGTAGATGGTCAGCCTGTGAAGAGGAAGAAGGGCCCCGCTCCAAAGATGCTGGGAAACGAGGTGTGCAGCGTCTGTGGGGACAAAGCCTCTGGTTTCCACTACAACGTGTTGAGCTGCGAGGGCTGCAAGGGCTTCTTTCGCCGCAGCGTCATCAAAAGCGCCCAGTACTCCTGCAAGAACAACGGCCGCTGTGAAATGGACATGTACATGCGCCGCAAGTGCCAGCAGTGCCGCCTGCGCAAGTGCCGGGAGGCCGGCATGCTGGAGCAATGTGAGTTTCAAGGCATTATAGAGCTGCTTGTTTGTTTCAGTTTTAGTTAAAAGTGTGTGAACCACCGTGCCCTCTAGGTGTGCTTTCTGAAGAACAAATCAGACGGAAAAAGATGAAAAAGCAGCAGGAAGAGGAAACGGCTCGCACGTCCACTGTGGTCACTCCCACGCCTCCACAGGAAGCAGCAACGCTTGATCCCCAGCAGCAGGAGATGATTGAGAAGCTGGTGGCCATGCAGAAGCAGTGCAACAAAAGGTCTTTCCTGGATCGGCCAAAAGTGACGGTAAAAGGAACTCAGAACACATTCATTAAAAACAGAAATCTCTCACCTACCTTCAGACAGTTCAAAAAATGAACTCCTATCTTTTTTTATTATTATTGCAGCCTTGGCCACAAAGTCAGGACCCCCAAAACCGAGATGTGCGCCAGCAGCGATTTGCCCACTTCACTGAGCTCGCCATCATGTCAGTTCAAGAGATTGTGGATTTTGCGAAGCAGCTCCCCGGTTTCCTGGAACTCACGAGAGAAGATCAGATCGCGCTGCTAAAGACATCCACTATAGAGGTTTGTTGTTGATCTGCAGTGGTGACAGCTGTCACTAGCTGTGTCTTTTTACAACCAACACTAGTAAAGTGAATATTTAATGAAGACTGTGACATCACAGCACCTGCCTGAACGCCCTCTCGCCATTTTGGGAGTCAGATTGTTGGGGTCTAACGACAGCCGATGATGTTGTGTCGATCTTTTGTTGTTAATTCGACTGTCTGCCTTTGTCAGTTCCTTCCGTGTTGTCGGCCAGACAAAATAAAGGGCTGAAAGGTCTGCTACAGATCAGAATTCTTACGGAGCCCCTCCCCCTACTGCAGCGAGGCCGCGAGGAAGAGGTCGCAGTGTGCTCATCAAAGGACTGGGTTACATATAATAATGATATAGTCCTATAGATTGACAAAATACAAAAAAAACACTCATATACCAACAAGTCAATAAGCATCAGCAGCTTAATGTTGCAATTATATTTTATCCACATGGTTCGGGTGAGGATGACGAAGACTGACAGAGAATCAAACAGCTCAGGAACATTCAGGCTCTGCAGGAACATGTGGTGCTGCTTCCTCACATTTGTATGTTTTTGGGGAAAATTTGTTTTTTTTCTTTAAAAACAAAGAAAATACCGGATGTCACTGGATAAACCCAAACAGAACCCATCCCTAAATGTGTATCACTTTGAAGACAAATTAAATGTGTAACCATAGGAATATCACGCACAAAATGTTCATTCTGCTGGCGTCCTCAGGCTGCCACTCTTTCCGTTTGACCATGGCGATCCATCGTTTTCAGGCGTCCGTAAAAAGAGACGCTTGAACTTGGAGTTTTTCTGTAGTTGTGATAACCAACAGCAACGCTCTTGGACCATGATCTATTTCTCTACACCAAAGTCACAGATTTTACCCGTCTTGTGTATCAAAACAATGCGTGCTTGACTCCCAAAATGGCGGAAAATGGCGTGCAAATCACCATTTACCATCATTTACTATGATGCAGAACGAGTTGGTAAAATCTTCTTTTCTTTGCAGCTAGTAAAAGCTTTCAGTAACTGTGAAAGTTGTGTGTTTTTGTCTGGTGTCTGTGTTTCACACTGTTATATCTTGGTCTTCCTCAGATTATGCTGCTGGAAACGTCTCGGCGATACAATCCTGCAATCGAGAGCATCACATTTTTGAAGGACTTTAGTTATAATAAAGAGGACTTTGCAAAAGCAGGTGCAGTTGCTGAATTTTTGATATGTTCAGTGAACTTTGTTGTGTCATGTGAAACTGGTTTGTTTCCTTGTTTCCAAGACATTTGTTCTTGAAAGTCATTTGATTTTTTTTCCTAAAGAAACAGAAACTCTCATTCTGGAGCTGCGTCATATTCCTTTCAGTAAAGAAGGTTCTCTCTTGCTTTCTCTTTTTGCTAGGACTTCAGTTTGAGTTCATAAATCCTATATTTGAGTTTTCAAAAGGAATGAACGACCTGCACCTGGATGAGGCCGAATATGCCCTACTCATCGCCATCAACATCTTTTCTGCAGGTTTGCATCTCATTTCTCTGTAGTTTGACTGAAATGGAAGCACAGGCTGGATGGAGTAACGCGTCCTGCCAAACGTCTGCCGTAACCTTTGTGCTCGTTTTGTTGATCAGACCGGCCGAATGTGCAGGACCACGACCTGGTGGAGAGACTGCAGCAGCCGTACGTGGACGCCCTGCGCTCTTACATTATGATAAAGAGACAAAATGCAAGTATCCACATCTACTGCTGCTGTCATAATAAGCAGAATTGTTTTGATTGGTTGAGATGTCCCACTCCGAGTCATTAGATGTTTAGAATCTGCCGACTCAGATTGTCCCAGAATTTTAGTTTATTAACCTTCTTTTATCATTTAACTCCTAAACACAGCACTTCTGTGAAGTAGCTTGAATAATCAAGCAAAATAGTTTAACTATCAGCTAGAAAAAATAGTTAAGTATTAACTAGTAAAAATGGGTGATGATTAGTCATGTGACTAACTTTTGTATCTTCAGAGCTATGGAATATTTTTGGTCAGATATAATTTATATTTGCATTCAAAATTAATAACTTACTTTTTAGATTGTTGCTGTAGCATGAATATGATGATGAGTTTTCATGACTGGATCATATCAGTGGAAGCATTTATTACTTTTGGTTGCTTTTCAGAGATTCGGGATTTCTTGACCACCTTTTCCCGGAGCTTTCCCTTTAGTGACGGTCCCTTAGCAGCTGTCCCACTGCTGTCTCTCCATTTAATTCTCATTGGAAAAAAAATGCCTTAGGAAATTATGGAAGCATAGTTGACTCATATTTCAAAATAGAAGTCAATATCGGAAATGCTTTATCATTTTCACAATACAGCCGAAAGGTTGACTCAAAACTAAAATGAAAAATCAATCTGCCAAATGGCTTTTTCTTCTTCTTTTTTTCTAACTTATTCTGTCCAACAACTGAGCAACCAGCCTTTTGTGCTGGACAGGGTTTACTTTGGTTATGTGTCTTCTGAAAAACCAGGGTGTATATTTGTATAAACCCCTTTTTGTTGTGTTTTTTTTAAACTTTTTTTTCTATTTATCTGTTACATTTTATGTTTTAAATATATATTTTCTTATTTTTTAAACAGAGGGAAGAGAGAGGGAAAAATGTGAAAAAGGGGGGCGGATAAAAAAAGAGAGAGAGGGGGGTAGAGAGTAAGGGGATACAAGTGCCAAGTTACTAATTTGAGAAGGTTATGATTTTAAGCTTCGTAATATTTATGATAGATCTGCAGAAAGGCAGATCCAAGGGGGAAATTCTGACACTAAGCTGAGCGGCAGGTATCTGGAGGAGGGATGAAGCAGACAGGGAGCAGTGTGACGGTTTGCACGTGTAGGTGGAGCTACATGCACGTTGCCAAAGCGAGCCATGTGGTCATTTGGGGAACCAGGTCCTCCCCAGCCCGACCAGCCAGATCAGGAGAGGGGGGGACAAAAGTGAAAAAGCATTTCCGTTATTGACTTATTTTAAACAAATGAGACAGATGTGCTTCCATAGGAAATGACGCTGTTTGCATTAAGACAAAGCGATAAAGAGACTTACTGTCAGTTTTAAACGTTCACTAAAAGGATTTTTGAGCCCGGAAGGCTGAATCTGTGAACATCATGCTAACTTTATGGGATTGTTTTTGTGCGCCTCCTGCTGAAACTAGTGCCGCATTTTCCTTTGTTTTACCGCAGTAAAAGGTCGAGATCCGTTCATGATACGCATGAGGGTCGATCTGTAATAATACGCTTGAAATATACAGCACTGATCATAATGAGAATGACATACATATCGGATCCTTGATCGGGATGCAACATCTGAATCTGATCAAGTCTGAAACCACACGATTGAGCCAGATTTCCCATCAAGTGATCAGATTAGGACGTTCCTACTTTAAACCCACTGAGGTCATTTGAAATCTTTCTTTTACACTTGAGGGGTTTCAGAAACTGTAAATATGCAGATACTTTATGTTGAGTAGTTAGATTCCTGGAATCAGACTAAAGTCCCTCTCCAAAAGTATTATCTGCTTTAAAAAGCAGCATAAAACAGTTATTGTAATCCTGCATTCCTTTTTCTTCTGAATCTTTGGAGATATCTGGGCAGGAAATCGGATCATTTATTCTTTGCACTTTTGTTGAAACGTTTCCCATCATACCGACGTGATGATCATCATAAATTTTGTTTCCGGGTTTTTCTTTTTTCAGGATCACTTGATGTTTCCCCGTATGCTAATGAAACTGGTGAGCCTTCGCACATTAAGTAGCGTTCACTCGGAGCAGGTTTTCGCCCTTCGCCTTCAGGACAAGAAGCTTCCCCCACTGCTGTCGGAAATCTGGGACGTCAATGAGTGACTGCAGATCAGTTGGCCTCCTTTGAACTTTATGAACGCTGACATGGACATCCCACCCAGCCACCGCACTACTGACTCATTCTTGTTGAGGGTCGGTCATTGATTTGAGGTTTATTTTTAATTTTTTTCATTCTTTTGTGAAGGAGAAGAGCATCTTTACCTCCTGGATCTCTGAGAGATTCCTCACAAAACTTTATGTTTGGGATAAACTGAAGAAAATGTGATCATCCGGCTTTTCCGCTGCTGCTCTCTCTGAGTTTGAAATTCCTCACAAACTGGTCTGTACCCTTCCTCCCACAATTAAAATCCGAAATCACTGAGCTAAGACTGTCACGAACAGCGTTAGGGAGTCACCTCGACCACAAAGGATCGGTTACTGCAGGAGGAGGATTCTGAATAATTCAAGTGGACTTTTACCTGCTGCTGGCTTTGGTGGCAAGAAAGCTGTGCAGCTGCTGAGTTCTTGGAATTAGAGTCAAAAGTTGGATCTTCAGAGCATCCCACTTTGACTTTAAAATAATTTTTTTCGTGATTGCTTATCAAGGTTTTACAAATACACCACAAAAGAAAAGAAAAAACCAAACGACTACTTATATCAATATTCTAAATTCCTCATAAGTTCCACAAAGCAGAAAGAATGAATGAATGAATGTGTGTTCTTCATCCATCTCCTGGTGGATGAGATGGACCGAAGCCTCGACACCAGCATGTTGGATTACTCATTGATGCAGTAGATATATAAAGCTTTGCCGTTTTTAAAGTGTTCTTTTTCTTTTTATTATTCATGCTCCGCATGAATAAATGCTTTTAAGTCACTAAATCTGTTTAGGAAAGTTCATATTCGTAAAGATCCGGAGTGTTTATTTTTAGAAAAGATAATGTTTCCCATTCTAAAGCTGCGGGTAGTTTAAGCCTCTTGGAAAGGCTCCTAACTTACAAAAAAAACACATCTTAATTGCAGAACAGCAGTACATGTAAAATGTACTGCTTGAAAAACAGCAGTTTAGTTACAGCCGCAATGTAATATTGTGGATGAGAGTGAAAAACTGAAACTCAAGCAAACAACTCTTAATGCTACTTAAGCATGTTCATATTTATTTATTGTGTTAAATTCAGTTTTCTGTGGGTAGTTTTTTTTTTTTTTTAATTAAAACTACACTGTTTGTTCATCAGAAATGCCCAAAGAAAACTGCGGTAATTTCAGATTGTGTTTTCAAGTCCCACTCCGATCATCTTTTGATCGAGTTCAAGTCTTCTTAGTGGTCTTTTATGCCGTTTTCGACCAAAACTGGAAAAAAAACGGTGTAATTTTCTGGGAAATAGTTTCTGCAGAGCGGCAGGAGTTCATTCAAAATTCACCTCTGAGTTGTGGACGGGCCTGTTGGTGTAGAGTAAGCCTGCTCCCCTTCCCATCATCCATCTGTTTACACTCTCTCCCACTAGCTTACTGCTCCTCACACCCTCAACCTAACTTGACTTGTCCAACAAATATGGCGAGAAATATTGGAGCTATCCAGCCGTACAGTTTCAAGCTAAATGCCAGCTCACGTGAGCCAATAAGGCTCGTGGCTCGCCCATAGTCGTTTCTACATTACAACCACAAGTTTTTTCTAACTGCTTTTTTTTCATCTGCTCCTGAATCACGCTGATTCGAATAAAGAAATACTTAGAAATGCCATTTTAAGCTTTATTTTCTTTATATGTATATGTCCTCCATCATCAGAAAAACTCTGAAAACAGAAAAACATGTTAAAAATACCAAAAATGACGACTTTTGTCGGAGTGGGTCTTCAAAACAGCCAATCCAGCTCTGTTAGGTGAGAAAAGTGAGTCCCACTGTCGGTGCAATCGTGAGAGGTAAACAAAAGCAACTCCCTAACCTGCTATTATATGATTTAGTCTTTCTCTTAAATACACAAGGGACCTTTTTTTGGGTGAGTTTATATTTACCTATTCCTCTTTTTCATGTATGCTGTGTATTTATCTTTACGCAAGAAACGAACAGGAAAAAAATTTGCAAGAGTTTATAATTGCACGTGAATGCATACAATAATGAAACCCTATTTTTCAAACCCAGATGTGAATAAACCACTTCAGTGCACTGATACAGGGAAGTAGGTGCTACGAAATGTATTTTTAACACTTCATAATGAGATGAACAAATCACCATCAGTCAAACTCTACGTGAGATCCCTCCTTAAAAATGAAAAACATTTTCTTTACCTGGATTCACACAGAAAATGAAAGAAATGAATCCTTTATCCATTTCTCTGTGACTTAATTGTGCCTCACAAACATAATTTATTATGAATGAAATGGAACACTTTACTGCAAATTATTTTTAACTGGCCAAAAAAATAAAAAAATCTGTTTATTAGTTGAAGAAGGATGATTAGCAGCTTTGAATGGTTAAAAAAAAGTATTCTTATAGAGAGCAGAAGACTCAGTATGAAGTCAGGATAGCTTAATGGTTTGGCTCCATTTCTGGGTAAAGCATAGATTTTTGTTTTTACAATTGTCAAGAATTATTTTAGTTTTGACATACTTGAAACAATTTAATGTTAATAATATATATTTTAAAACTATTTAACTTCAGTATCAGGGGTAAATGTTTCAGCTTTTCAACGAATTCAGATACCTTTAACCGATAACACAGGCACAAAAATATTTGTCTTTAATCCTGATTATTTTTTTAATATGACTTTAGTTGTGACCTGAGCACAAACTAGAGTGATATTTTCTTTTCTACCTGCATGTCACGGGGTGTTATGTACTTTTTAACCAATTCATGATGTCTAGAACTTGGGCCATTTCATCATGACCATCTAATTGTACATAATTGACTTTTTCACTTTGGTTTAATCTTCCTGTTTTTCTCTGTAGCTGTGTGAGCACTCATTAAATTCTTTGTTTTTTAACATGCACCTTACAGACATGAAGAGTGGATGTGGGAGAAACCCACTGAGCTCCTTTCACAACCATTCATTAATGGTCTACTTTAGGCTGCAGAGTAATCCAACAATATTTCTCTTTTTTTATTTCTTTTTTATATATAAAATTTCTTCTTGTTTTTCCTTAAAGCACCTTCAGCACAGACAACAATGCAGTATTTCCTCACCACTGGAGGCAGTCGCTGTAGTTCAACATCACAGCTGCTGCTTCAGTTTGTTGCATTGCTAATTCAAAAACTGCTTGAAAACCATAGAAGTGAATTTTGCATAGAAAGGTTCAAAACGGACGCATCAACACTGATAAATCAGCTGCATCATGTCATGTTCTACATAGGCCGCACTGAACCTCTTGCCTTTCTTCGTAAACTTAAGTTTAACATGCGTTTGTCCTTGACGTAACACGTTAATACTTTTATTTTGGTGGAAAAATTAGATTAACAATGCCATTCTAAAATTGTGATTTTTCTACATGTATTCTCTTAATTTGTTTTCAGAGTTTAATTTTTGTATCCCCTCTTAAGGAGAATGTGGGGTTTGCTTTTTGGTTGTTGGTTTTTTGTTTGTTTTTTGGCAAGGTTACTGGCCAAACACTAACCAGTTAACTTCTATTCGAGACTTTGAGAGTGAATTATTCACCCTGGTTTCATCTGATTTCCACTGACAAAAGAAAAACAGTAGATCTGAAAGTGTAAATGTGCTTTATGACTAACAGCAAAAAAGACAAATCTGTCATTGACTCTTAAAGGTTTGTGTTAATTCTGTAGGTTTCAAAGGTAATTGTACTGTATATACTGTAATTGTGACTTCTGATCTCATGTCTTTGATGGGTGATGCTGTAAACATTGATATATAAATAGAGATTCAAGACTATTTTAATACTTGTAACCTCTGAAGAACTTGTTTTTGTATGTACAGTATAAATTAAAACTGCTGTAATGCTGATATGTTTGGGTTGACTTCTTTATGTGTTTCACACGTGGTCCTCAGACAGAAGAAAATACAGTTAAGACAGGATTCAAACTTTAAAAACGTCTCATTTTGACTCAACTTGGTTTTGCTTTATTGGTTTATTTCTAACAATAAAGGAAAAAAAAGACAAAAATAAAAAAGCTAGGCACATCAAACCTAGTTAAAATATTAAGTCATACATTGATTGTAAAATAAATAAACAAAAATAAGAGGATGGTGTCCTCTTTATAATATGGTATCTCCTAACTATTAATAGACATCTTTGCACTGATATATACTGCACACACCATACTGAATCCTTTAGATATCCTTTTTTTACATGATTGCCATAATCCAGTTCTTAATATCTGTTCATTGTCATTGATACTTTATCAGCCCAAGTGCAGATTATCTATTAAGTAACAGAAGAAGGGATTATTGATACATGATAAGAAAAGAATATTACACAATTCCAGAAAACCTTTTTACAGTAGGGTGTACAGCCACAACCTACATTTTGCAAATATTGCACTGATGAAAATTGGTCATACATGAATATACGTGGAAAAACTGTGTAAAGTTGTGGTCTTTCACATTAAATTTTAACAAATGTTGCACAAATGAACTCTGTTAAAACCACAGAAAAAGTTCTAATAAACCACGCAAAGAACACACAAATCAATGAGTTTGGATTTTTGTTTTCCATAAATGATCTGTTTCATGTCTTTTACTAAATGATAATTAAAGAGGTTTTTACTAAACAGACATCCTCTATATTTTTCTGATTTGACCTTTCCTGACCACTGAATGATAGAAATGTTTCCCGTCTAAAACAGGTCACATGCATTTTTAGTTAAATTTAACATGAGATTAAGATTACACAGCAGAATATTGGCAACAACATAAAAGAAGAAATAAATAAACAAATATATAAGAAAAAAGCTATAAATGTATGCTTCAACAAGTTGTAATTGACAAGCAAAAGGTAATGCTTTTTGAAAGAAGAATGGAATAGAATAGAATACAATGCTTTATCGTCATCATACAAGGAGCACACCAAATTTAAAAGCTGCCATCATGTTAAGGTACGTCTGGAATCCTAAGAATAATCTATTCAATTTAATTTTATTTGTATAGCCCAAATTCCCAACAGCAGTTGTCTCAATGGAAACAGTAATTTAAAAAGTAAAACATAAAATAAAAAGGATCATTTACCTCATGGTAAGGAAAAACTCCTAAAAAAAACGGATTCCGGAAAAAATGAAGAAACCTCAGGGGTGTCCACATGAAGGAGGGATCCTCCCCCAGGACGGACAGGGGATGTACCAGAACTCATAGAGAAGAATGAACTTATCTAACTCTACAACTACAAGTTTAAAGTCCAGCAGATGAGCTTCATCCAGACAGAGTTGGGGGGACTGCCGGGGGCGCGAGACGAGCCAGAGGCATAGCCAGAATCCACAGCCAAGAATAAAAGATAATTAAAAAAAAAAAAGAATCTGTGCTTTAATGTCACATTTAGCTTTTAAAATGTTTCAACAATACAATCAAACTTTACCTGTAAAAGATATCTTGCAGAAAATTCTGACAAATGTCGGAAGGACTTCTCAAGAATGTTGCTGAATCTGTTTTACTTTTTTAGTTCATAAATGTGCTATATGTTATAATGTTACATTAAATTAATTCTTTAAAAAGCATGTATTTTTCCAATTAAAATAACTTTTTTTCTTATGACTTATGATTTTGCATTGATTCTTTTGTTTCATTTTTTCATTTCGTTCATTTCTTTGACTATTTTTGTTTAAGAATAATAATAATAATGAAAAAATTAATTAATTAAAAAGTTTTTTACTTGTATTTTTAACTTGTTACAGGATCGGTTGCTAATTTAAACAGTAGAAAAAACCGAACCCATTATTGAAGCAAAGAGGAAAAACAGACAGTTTTAGTCTAGTTTAATTGTTCATCTTTTCGGTCGATCAGTTTCTCAGTATGCGGAACTCCCCACAGACTCACGATGAGAAGGAAGGAGGAGAGGAGGAGGAGGAGGAGGAAGAGGAGGAGGATGTTGTGAAGGCAGGTTGGTTGTAACTGACCGAACCACTTGCTCTCCGTGCAGTAGTAGGCGGCGCACATCCCGCATCATTTTACGTTGCTCCGAGCTAGTCAGACTAACTAGTACGCCCCGTCGTTTCCCCCTCCGTCAGAACAGCCAAATGCTCAACAGTAACTTAAATTTAAAATTCAATTCAACAAGACAGCCTCTCCCTTCTGTCACCGAAGAGGACAACTAGAACTCAGGCCGTCTTTCTTTGGCAGCTGGCTTCTCGGCGAACGTTAGCCGCTAAAGCTAACGCAAGCAGGTAGGAGTGTCCTTATGCAATGTGTTTAAGGTTTAAACTCAACTTGTTCGTGTATGCTTTTTTTATTTTATTTTAACGCCTTTTCTTTCTCGTGTGACAACCGCATGCCATGTGACGTTTTAGACTTAAATAAGGTAACTGTAAAATCAGCCAAGCTACTCCTAGCTACTTAGCTTGCTAGCTAATCCATCCGTGACGTAGGAGAGCATAAGTCTGGCAGAGAGAAGGTGAGAGGATGCTTCTTTGACATCAACACCGAGCACGACATATATATATGCTCACGGCTCAACACAGATATAAAAAGTGTGGCTGTACCCAAACGCCATATGGCCGTTTGTCTGGATTTTAGAGGCGTTGACACTGCCTTATCCCGTTTTTGGCAGATGCCCTTGCCTCATTATCTGGAGGTAGCGCGTGCAAATTGTTATACTACACTTCGTATCCAGTTATTCAAGGAGACTTGTGCTGTGGAGTCGACGCGCACGACGACGCGTTTGCTTTTTTGTTTTCGGTCATTGTAAATTCTCTAGTAGGAACGTCTAGTGGGTCGTTTTGTCCTGTCACACTTTCAGACAGGCCTCAAGAACAAAAACGGTTGTTACTGAATTTGTAAATGCTTTACATGACTGGGACGTCAATCAAAAATAATGCACAAAAACAGAGAAAATACGTTATTGAATGCAGTAGACAGCCATGAACTTCAACAAAAAACCCGTCCTTCCTCATTCTAATAGATTTTCATGTGCTAGTACATCATGGTACCATTAATCCACTTAGTCTAAAATGTTCCTTAGTTTAATATAAAGAGTATGGCTGTCAGGGGATTAATATTTTTGAGCTATTGGTGAATCAATCTAGTTTGTTTCAAACCTAATAATCGGCATGAAAAGCCTTATTTTGAGGTATTTTCTTTTCAACTTCTGGCTTTGTGGCACAGTAAAAGGTCGAAAAACAAGGTAAATGGTGAATTTATGAAGCTTTTAATAAAAAAAAACATAACAGATGTTTAACCTTTACTTTTACACCACAAAGGGGGATTTTTTTTTCAATGTCATAATAAATAAATAAATAAATCAGGTCCAAAGTGTTCTAATTGAACCCCCCAGTAAGAACACCTTATGTAGCAATCAAAAACATTCAACCATGGACTTCTAGGTAATACCATAACACAGATGTTGATAGGTGTATTCAACAGTTTATTACAATAGCAATACAATAAAATAGCCATGAATGATTGTATTTATTTTTTGAACCTGTTTGGTGAATATGATCATTTTGAATACCGTGATGCTTCTGAAGAAAAAGAGAGAAAAAAATATAAGAAGATGACACCAGAGGAGCCGACACTGGAGGAAATGTCCTATTAAGACTTTGGTCTTTGACTTTCTTTGTTGTGACTGGACAAAAACAAGCGGATAGAAGGGAACCTTAGAAACAACGCTTTGTTTAACTTATCATGATGTTTAGCATGTATACCACTTTCCTCCGATGCTGCAGAGCCAGTTCGGTGCAGGCTCTGTAGCTGCACACCGCCTATCAAATATTCCTTTTTGTTTTTTTGAAAACTTATTTAAATCTAAATTAAATAACAAGATTAAAGTACTAATAAATGATGGAATTTTTATGTCTTTTGTCAGTGTCCATGGTATAAACAGGATAATGGCTGAGAAGGAGTCTATTATCAGAAATTAATGCACTTTACGGAAGCTATCGTCCTTTGCTTTGCATCTGACGGTTCAGGCCTCCGCTTTATTCATTAGTTATGAGAACAGAAACCTCGTCGGACATTATCTTTTACATGGTTGTAGGTGAAAAATGAGATTAACGCAATTAAAAGAAGAAGAAAGAACGAGGTAATTTGTTCGTAATTAACTAATTGCGATTAATGTCATAATTTGACACCCCTAATACATTTGTTAATGGACACACTTTTATTTTTAATAAAATGAACAAGGCAGCTGCTGCTTTGTTTCTTTTTCAGCCTTCAAATGACTTCAGATTGAAATAAAACTGCAAACATGTTGAAATATTTCATTTTTTTATTTTTATTTACTTGTTTGTCCTTGCCCTGAGATGACCTCTTGTAAATTGGTGTTGCTAAGTGAATTTAATGCAACTGCAGCTCATTGAAAATGAATGAAGTTTTGATTTGTTTTTCAAAGTCTGCACAAAATGCATCAACGCGGCATTATAACATAGAAGCAGATGGCCAGCATCATCTGCTGTTCAGTCAAAGTCTCTTAGTTGTGGTTTAAGTCTTCATGGTTATTATGGTGAGAAATAAGGGAGGGGATAACCCAAATGTTTTGGATTTGGCTGTTTGCCGTTTGTTTTGCTGTCTTTCCAAATAAATCTAGCAGATGCAGCGTTTCAGCAATGACTTAAGGTAATCTATACACCTTGGCAAAAGCCTTGACTTAAAAGATCTTCAAATTTAATAATGTATTTTGTCAAACTCTTCTTTTTGTATTAGAAAATAGTTTACAGAATTCCCTGCTATGCACATTTTCTTTTACATTTTTACAAAAGAAACCTGAGGAACAACTTTGTTTTAGAATTTTCATGCAACCTCATTTTTAATGAATATTATGCTGCTATGATGTTTTTTGCTGCCAGTTTCAGTCTAAACTTTAAATTGGCGCCTTGTGTTTTTACAATGGACTAAATAATGAATGAAAACTCAGTTATCTTTTTTCAAATAACAAAGTAGGGCTTCAAGATATGAGCAAAACCTGCAATGTGCGACATAAATTTAAACACAGACACAAATGGCAAAACAACTAATGCTTCATTTCCATTTCACTGCAACCACTTTAAAACTCAACATAACTTAAATTATGCATCTACATAGGAGGCGGGCATCGAACATAAACGTTTCCCATCCAATTGGCCAAAGGTTTAAAGGGCTCATTTTGATTCGTTACATACTTGAAGCTGCCATGGGATTGTTTTAGCACGTGTGTAAACATTTAAAGTAAGCATTTATCACAGTTTACGCCGTGTTTTGCGATGTGCGTCTTGCACAGGCTGGTATTGGGAAAACGTTAAATTTGAGATGTATTGTGCAGGCCTATAACAAGTCAAAAATGAAACCTTCTTGGACTCACTCCGCTCTTTCCTGTCTGCTCATACTAAGCTAAACCCAGTTGGTAAGTCTTCGACCGCTATCACGGACAAAACTGCTGTCCATGTTGTGAGCATGTGAATAATATGTTTCTGCTGCAGCCTTACATAAGCAATGCCTGCTGCTTTTCCCTTCACTCTGAGGAGATGCATCTGTTGTGCAAACTGAATCATTATCTTTTCTTCGAAGATTAAACTGTTTCGTTAGATTTTTTTTTTAAGTGGGCGAAAAAGATGAGCTTATTTCAATGGAAAGAGTGGAGGTGGAACAGTTTGTTCATCCATACCTAAACATGATATTGGTCTTCTTTGTTATTGCTCTGACAGAGCTCTTTTGTTTCATAGAACAGTCATTTTGGCTTCAGATCAGAAGGTTTTCCCATTTCTAGTCTTGTGTTTAGATTCAATTTCTGGATTATTAGTAAGATAAACTGGTTTAGATTAGAAGATTTAAATGTTTAATAGTTATTTTCTCAGTAAGAAACTGGAAGATTTAGCTTCCGGATATTTTAGTTCCTGTGTTCTTGCTATTTTTGGTACCAAGTTGTAAAAATGGTTCAGTGTCATGAATTTATTTTAGTCTGTCCTACTATAAAAGTTTTACCAGTTGAAATATCTGATATTTTTATCACATTTGAACAATTTTACGAGATGTTAAAAAGTACAATATACAGTACTTTCTTTTATACATGTTATTTTTCTAAAGCAAGCATGCTCTAGCAGGTTCCGTGATTATTAGTCAAGTATGAACAAGCTTGTTCTAAAATAAAGGCATTATAAACACTACTTTAAAGAATGTTTGTACTTTATACTGCTATCTGAGACTTCTGAGGAATTTTCTTTGATGGCTATAAAAGGATTAACATTTAGACTTATTTTGACATTCGGAAACCCCAAGGTTAGCCTATTTCACATAGATCCCAGAATAGCTGCTCTACTCCAAAGCAGTTATTAGAAGTAATTGTCCCCATAATGCATCTGAGCCTTTTGTGATAAAGTCCCTCTTAACGTCCTCTGGACACAGCTGCGTTTTACACGAGTTCTGCTGAAGCCGCTGTGGGTAATGACAGCTCTTATGAAGATTTGCTGCTGAAGAGTCACGCTTCAGATTATATTAATACCCATTTATCCTTGAGATCTTTTTTTATTTGTGGTTATTTCTGCCAGAAAAAGCCACATCTACAAAAAGTGCAACTGGTTGCACAAATATGTTTTGTAGTGCTGTGTGTAAAGAATCACCAAATTGCGCATAAGGAGTTTATAAGTTTTATTTAACAGAGAAGATTTCAGAGAAACTTGGTATTTTTTTTTAAGTAATGACCAATTTTCTTTCATTTTATGTATTTGAGCATGCTTCAAAAATGCAATTGATGAAAATAAGATTGATTTAAAAATAAAACCCATAACATAAACGGCCGTCTAAAATGCTGATGGAGCTTGTTGAGGGAAAGTACCTTCTTAGTTGTTTCTGTGAATGGAAGAAAAGCTGCCAGATGCTCCTAATCAGATTCTGTTGATTAATTGATTATCGGCAGGTATGGGATAACGGAGCATCAAGAAAGAAAGGAGAGATCTTTGAGAAGCAGCTGCTGCTGTCTGTACAATTCTAAGCAAAATCTCATAGTGTAGGATTTCTAACTAATATTTTGACAACTATCTGATCATCAGACAGTCACACAAAGAAAGGTAGGCACATCATGAAATATTGTTTTTGTTCAGAGGAAAAATAAATCTAATTTATTCTGTTCAGACCCATTTTAAAAATTGTTTTCAGTTAATCTCAGTGTCTAAGCGGAAGATTATTTTTGTCTTTCAAGGATGTAGTGGTGCATTGTTGTTGTAAAATTTAAGTGGGCATGAGGATTACTACAGACAGCAGAACTGTGCATGGGTACGTTCTAAACAGCTTGATTAGACTTGGATTAAGTGGACGAGGTCTGTATTGATTCATTTTTTTATTGAAACATCTAAGCCTATAATAACGACTCTTTGTTCTCTTTTGCTTTGACATATTTTTGTCCTTATGGTCCATCAGTCCAAAAAGTAGCATTTCAGCCGTTGCTGTCATTATATTATACATTATATCTATACCACATTATATATTTTTTTTTTGTTCAGGATCATAATCCTATTCATATGGAAATGAGCTGTGCTTTGTTGTAGATTCATCAGCAACACAAATCTCTGGGTACTTACAGTTTGTAATGTGGTCTCTGGCCCTCATCACTTCTGAGCAGTCACTGCGAAGAACAGATTTTCTGTTTATCTCTGCCATTTGCCAAATTGCTCACGAAAAAAACATTTTGATGGTGGAGTTTGAATTAAGAGCTTCATTCTTAACTGAAGATGAGGGTTTATAAGAATGTACAATAACAACATACTAAGGGAGAAAAGCAGAAAAGCAAACATTCAAAACTATTATGTCTAAAATAAGAAAGTAAAGGAATAAAGACAAAAAGACGAAGTTGGCTATATGTAAAGGAGGATGTTAGCAACCACTGTACTTCCAGGACAAACTCATTCGTGCATATAAAAGCAGAATGGGTGTGTCTGACTTTAATTCAAATTGCTTTGTGAAAATCAAGCAAAGCATATCAGGACAAACATCTTGTAACAGCTGTAATGACATTGTGCAGGCACTAAGTCAATAAAGAACTCTGTTCTATACTACTGTCTAACGTCAAACGACAGGCTTCCTGTCAGAATAAAAGATTGGCCAAAATTGACTTCAAGGCATTATAATAAGTATCACAAGAATGACAAGAAAGTTCAAAGTTGAAAAAGGAATTCTATGTACTCTTGAGTTTTTCTACTTTTTTTCTATTTACTTAAGTCAGATTGGACAGTTTTATGATGATCAGCGTGGGTGCCTCATAAAATGAAGTTCTGTCTTTTTTTTTTAAGTGTTCCAGTTCTGCCCGTATATTACCGGTGTGTCTGATTTGTCTTGGGAGACTTATCTGCGATGGTTCATTAACCTGTATCTGTGTTTGATGGATGATCCTATGCTGGAGTGAGTCTGTGTGTTTTTGTATGTCTATTAAAGAGAGGACAGGTGAAATTCCTTTATTCGAGATTAGGGAGATTTACTATGTTCACACCGGGCATGTGACGAGCGTTTAGCGTATGGGGGTTCACACTTTACCGTCGCTAGCCAATATTAGCCCGTGTCCACCACATACAGTTGGAAGAGGCTTGGTGTGAAATGTCGAACTTGGGCAAATCTCGCAAATCTTGCTCCAGGCTTTTTCTTTCACAGCTCTATTCTGATATATGACTGACTTGGTGTCATAAAATTCTGGCCAGCCACGAACCACAACTATTAATTTTTCCTCCGTGATTTATTTTCAAACAATTGGCACTTCCGTGACTTAAAAGGGACATCAACGTCTTTCAACGCGTGTTCAATGGGCACGCTTTTTTTTACATCGTAGAGCCTGAAGATGGTCATAGAAACTTGCGTATCGATGCATGAACATAAGAGTTTTGAATGCGGAAGCCTGAAGCATATAGACCAGGGGTGTCCAAATCCAGGCCTAAAGGGCTGGTTTAATGCTAGTTTTCCAGAAATCCAGCCTTATCTGCTGTTGGTTACCTGGATCAGGTGTGTTTAGCCAATTACAGGATGGTTGAAAAACATGTAGGACACCGGCCCTCGAGGCATGGATTAGGGCATCCCTGATATTGACTTTTCTTTGGAAGTGTCTGTCTGAATTTCCTCTATTTGTGTTACAGGGTGGAGTTTCTGGTTTGAACTAAAAGATCTCGGTGTTATGCACTTTCGTCAAAACTTATCTGTCGGAGAAACTGTTAAACAAAAATGGTTTTGTGGATCAAGGCTAGACCATGAGTTAGCTTTGATGTATAACTGATAAACACTTTCTTTGGTTTCAGATGCTTCTGTGTTTAGATTCAATTTCTGGATTTTTAGCCTCTGATTTAGTCATTCATTCTCCAGAAGAAATTTTGGAAGCCAAGTGTTTTGACAGAGCTGTCTTTTTTCAATGTTTGGAAAGCAGCTCTTAAGGAAAAAACAGTTGCTGTTATAGAGATACTTTCCATTGTTTGCTTTTACCAAGCAAAAGTTCACAGTCTAATTTTTCAGTTGATCACAATTAAGTATTTCTTTTAGAATAATTTTATGTAAAACATATTTTTGAATGTAACTGCATTATATGTATTATATATTATATGTAAAACCTACTTTTGGATGTAACTGAGAATGAGGGCAGATGTCAACATATTATTTAAAAGCGCCTATATCATGCAAACTCAATTGATATGAGCCTTTAAGTGTATTGTAAAATTCATTCCTCACTATAAACAACCCCAAAGCGATATTTTGATCCATTCACGCATTTCATGAGCATTCCTCTAAAAACGAGCACATCCACCTTTGCAAAAGTGCCGGTGTTCTTTGTTTTCCTGGGTGAAACGCAGACATGCTGCCGAGGCCGATTGTAGGTTAACGCCACGAAATGGGCGGCACCCACAAGGAGCGAAAGGCGGTTCCCTTAGAGATCGAGTCGTATTTCCAGATTGAAAAAGAGCTCAGAAAAAAAACTAATGCAGTAATAATAAAAATAGATAATAAAAAAATGTGTTTTTTTGTGTCCAATAGGTAATGTATATAACATATATATCAGGGCAACAGACTACATTTTTGCACCGGTTAATGAACCCTTGCAGCTCTGCAGAAACTATGTACAAGTAAACGAGACATGGCTAGAAACAGCATAATTATAATTAAAAGAAAACTAGGAATGCTTCGAAAATAAATGCAAATATACTTAGAGTGAGACTTTAAATTGGTTCACTTAGCTGTAATTTAAGTTAAAAAAATAAAATAAATAAAACTTATAAAAGTTTTGTGATTTTGTACAGAGCATATCCAGAATCTTTTCATATGTCCTGAATTAAAAATATTCTTTGTTTGGGTCTACAGTAACTTTAATATCTTTGGTTTGAGGCGGTTTATACCAAATAATAACTGTCAATAATAACTGTCTGTCAAAATGATGGACAGACGTCATCATCCAATCAGTGACGTCACAAAATGCCTTCTTTTTCCAATTACTTCTTTGTTATTTTTAACATTTCATTTTGATTTCTGAAATTATTTGTTTTCTGAAACGTTTCATTTTGTTATTTTGTCATTCTGTGTTTTGTTCTTTTTCTCTCCTTTTTTTGCTTTTGTTTTTTGGAATAGTTATAGTTTCAGGAATTTTGCCTTTTTAATTGTTGTGATCTTTCTGATGTTCTATTAGATCTTTCTTCACTGCCTCCACTTAAGAGACAAATAGTTTTAATGTCTGTAGAACAAGCTGCCAGTGGTACTCAATCCCCCCAGACTCCTAAGCAGCTTACTACACCAACAAGAGATTTGTTGTTGTTCAATAAGACCACAGGTCTGGTGCCATTTGCCAAAGAAAGTGGTCTGCTGTTTTCAAAGGAAATTTTTGACTCAATGCAGTCGGCCCGCTTAGGAACCTGGTTAAAGCAATTTTGGACAATATAACCAAAAAGATTGAAGTTTTTAGTGAGTTTGAAAAACAGATATCACAATGATTCATTTGTTTATACATTCTTTGCTCTAATTTTGGCCAATGAGTTCAGTATTACTAATGAATATATGGGTAATGCATATGTGCTTTATTTGTAATCACTGTAATGGTCTTGCAGGTTGGTCTCTTGTCACTGCCATCATGATATGTGAAGATCTCGGTTTCAACTATACACCTGCTATGGGAAGACATCACTAAGCCTACAGTGAACAACTTTCCTGGATGCTTTGACATACGGGACGCGTTCAAAGATGGAGAAGAAGAAAATGTGCCCACGCCTTCTTGACTACTTGGTAGTGGTTGGAGCAAGGTAAGTCTAATTTTTCGGTTTGTACTTTCTTGAATTAACAAAGGAAGTCATTGAGGGTGCTTTTTCAGTTCAGTATTTCTTTTGTAGAATAAAGTAAAGTTGAAAAATTGTCTTACTCCTTTTTAAATCATAAAGTACATTTGTTTACATCCATTTTAGGCAACCAAGTAGTGACAGCGTGGCCCAGACACCTCAGCTTCTTCGCCGTTACCCACTGGAAGACCATCCAGACTTCCCCCTCCCACCGGATGTGGTGTTCTTCTGCCAACCCGAGGGCTGTCTGAGCATAAGACAGCGCAGAGTTAGTCTGCGTGACGACTCCTCGTTTGTCTTCATGCTAACTGACAAGGACTCAAGCACCACCCGCTATGGAATCTGCGTCAACTTTTACCGATCTTTTCAACGCGGACATCACCGTCCTCGAGGAGACAAGAGTGGTCACACAGAGACGCCGTCGAAGGCTGCTGAAACCACCGGCGAAGTGTCAGATGGCAGCAGTGGAGCGTCATCCACTGTGTTACCTGCACCTACTAGCACTGAATCTGTGCCTCCGCCTGCCTCTGCAGAACAGAGTGAGCAGGCAGGTGACGAGCTAAACTCTGGAAGGTCTCCACAGCACAGACGGAACGCTGCCAAGGTGGCAGCTAGAAATCGCAACAGCACCCTGACCTCCCTGTGCATACTCAGCCACTACCCATTCTTCTCCACCTTTAGGGAGTGCTTAAATATCCTTAAAAGGCTAGTGGACTGTTGCAGTCAAAGGTTAACTCAGAGAGCGGGCCTTCCACGTGCCACCCAAAGGTAAGGTTTCAGATGTTATCTACTTGTTTGTTAACACAAAAGCTCTTTCTTCTGAAGTCTCATTTAATACTTTTTAAGTTCTGCTAAACATTGATTCACCAGATTTTATTCGTCAACATTTGTACTATTCAGTTTGAGGTCGGCTCTTTTACAGAATTTTTAAAGACCCACTCTGATGGGAAATCGTGTTGTCAACATGTTCTTGGGCAGTTTTCTCATGATGAAGAAAATTAAGCTCAAAGTTGCATTTTTGAGTATTTCTTTAGTTAAATCGCTGTGAATCAGCAGCAGACATAAAGAAACATTTGGAAAAAAGGGAAGTGAGGCGGGGTTGCTTCCTCCCAACAGCCCTGATCACAGCTCAGAGGCGAATTTCTAATGATCCACTTCAGCTCTGCAGAAAATATGCTCTAGAGAACAGCACAGGTTTTTGGCTAAAAAGGTATAATAATTAAAAGACCACTGGGAATCATTTTACTAAAGATCAAAAGAGAGAGTGAGACTTTATTTACTAAAAACTACATTTACTTGCCATTAGCTTTAACAGTCGGTACAATGTTGAATTAGAGTTTAGCATTAGTAAGTAATCTGTTTTTTATGAATGAAAAGATATACAAAGTTTAAAGAAATATATGAATGTTTGTTGGCACCATGTTTTTAGAAGTTGAATAGGAGCTTTTGTAAAGCTTTGTAGATTTAGCTTCATGCAATTTTTTTCGGCCATCTGCGGCCTCTGTTGTTTTCATAGTCAGCTTTATCGTCACACCACATCTCCATGACGAGTTACCCAAACCAAAACATACATAGTAAATTTAATCAGCTCTGTTTAGACAGATGCTTCTGACACTAAATGTTGTTTAATCCAGCCTCATACTTCAGGTCACGCACATGGACAGTTAACCATGTAGGATCTGGACTGTTGATTTGAAACATGAAGCCAAAACAAATAAATCATCTCAATGTTTGCTCTTAAAATGGCTTCATTTTAAATGTCCAATGAGTTAATACATTTAAAATTATTTTGACTGATTTTACTTTTAGTTTAGATTTTCTTAAAGCAGAATTGTGTTTCTGCCCAGCATGAATTTGAAGAATAAAAGTCTGATTTACTAGAAGCAGGAAACGGATCTAGGTTTTTTTCTGGTATCTTTACTGACTTTGTTTGAAAGCAAAAAAAGAGGTTTAAGGAAGATAAAGGCCAAGACTGCAATAGAGCTGTTTTTTTTTTTTTTTTTTTTTTAAATTAAGGCTCTTGATTTTTGTGCTTATTGACTTATAAAGAGAACTGGACTGAACCAATATGACGTCACCTATAGAAAATGGTTTACTTCCGGTTCCAGTGAAATGAGACCAATTCGGTCGTCATTTTTCCGTAATACGGATGTTGCCATTCTGGAACCAGACGACAGTTGGTCTGAGTCAACGTTTCTGTGGCAACTATTGTTGACAATCAGAGGTAAACTTGTTCCAAGTTCACACCCCTACCACTGAAAGCGGGCTTGGGAGAATCTGTCAATCCAATGCTTCAGGTTGAGACCAGGGGAGTTTGGCTTCTTGGAGCCAGCGTCACTACCTGTTTGGAAGGGGAAGGGATTGCTCAGCCCAGTTCTCTTAATACACTCAATGGTTTTGCTACTGATATAAAGCTTACATTTATATCAAATTAATGTTTGCATGTCAAAAGGGCTGTGTTTTGTTTTGATAGAGACATATCAAATGAATTTCTTCATATTTCATTTGGGTTATGAGTTTTTGTTGTGTTGCTTGTTCTTTGCTATCTGGATTTTAATTGGTTGTCAGAAATGCAACCGATTGTAGGACACTATTATTTAAGATTAGATTTGATTTTGGCTTTGTGCCATTATTCCTTGTAGCTTTTAAATAGCTGTTTTTTTCACTTAGTCATTGTAAGCCATTGATTGTTTAAACTACCATGGTGCTTGGCTTTATGCTTATAATTCAAGGTTATTTTTTGGGTAAAATGCTTTAATTAATTAACCAGCCTTAAAAAACTCCTGATGCGAATACGGTAACCTAATAATGCTTTGAAAATCAGAAGATGAACTGGTCTAAATGGTTTTATTTTTAACCCTGTGCAGGCAGTGACTTGTGAAAAGTGAGTCCGATGGTAAAGGAAGAGGAGGGCGATTGCATAATAGCTGCTAATGTTTTGTGCGATGGCAATTCTGACAGATTGAGGTCTCCTGCTGCCTTTGGGCAGCAACTTCTGTTGCTATGAGGAAGCAGAATGACCGAATTACCTAAACGCCACGTCAAAACATGCCAAAAAAGCATACATTTTAAGTGTGCTAATCATACCCAATGGGGGTTGAGGAATTTAACATCTGTTTCACAATCATTACCTGTGAGATTAGGGATTTCATAGGGTGCTTGCTCAAGTTTCCTGGTGGTTGAAAACACCAGAATAATCTGGCATCAATATGTTTTGACCTTCACTACTTTGCTAGACTATGAATAATAAATGAAAGTTAAAAAATTGCACATTGTATACTTTTTTTAAGTTAAAGTTTAAAAAAAACAACACAAACATGGAATATATTTTTCTATTCGGTGTTCTGGCAGTTTAGACTTCATAGTTGCCTAATGTGTTGCTGCAAACTGTGGCGGCTGTAATCACACTACGTCAGAGAGGTTTTTTTGGGTTGTGCAGAAAGTCTCAGTCTTGGTTTTAAACCATCAAATATCATACTTGATTGTTAAAAAATAAAAAATGAAAGTTGATTCTTGCATAGTAGGAAAAGACATGAGGAGGTGCCACTCTTTTATGTTTATGCAGAGACACCATGTGGCGAGTGTTTACTGGAGCCTTGTCAGTGGAAGAAAAAGGCAGTCAGCTGCTCGCTGATCTTCGGGACATCGAGTCCTGGGTGTACAGGCTACTGCGCTCACCTGTGCCGGTGGCGAGTCAGAGGCGTGTGGATGTGGAGGTGCTGCCCCATGAACTGAAGCGAGCACTCACCTTTGCTTTGCCTGACAACTCTCGCTTCACTTTGGTGGACTTTCCCCTCCACCTGCCCCTGGAACTGCTGGGTGTGGACGCCTGTCTCCAGGTCCTCAGCTGTGTTCTGTTGGAGCACAAGGTAAGGGAAACCACAAAAGCAGCTGAAAGATGTCTTTGCTATTGCTTTTGGCCAAACATAAAACTAAACAAGAAAATGGTAATCAGAAATTTAGAAATACATTTGTCAACAGAGACATTTTTATGATGACATGTTGTATTTAAAATAGACAGACATTTAGTATTCAAAATTCCATATTATAACATATTTTAATAGATTTTTTTTATTTTTTTTTAACTATCTTGTTTTTAGTTATCTTATCAACAAATCCTGATGGCACCATTGTTTGTGCTAAAAAGACTACTAGTAGTTATGTACTGGTACATAACTACAATTTAGCATAAATGAAATGAAATGGAAAAGGAAGACTAACTGTTCAGGAAGAGTGAAAACATGTCAGGAGAAACAAAGCTATAATAAAGAAGAAAATAATCAAAGCTTGAAGCTTTTCATTATGTTTTTTAATGATTTAGTTAAACAACAAATATCTGATTTTCACTGGTCGAGTATTAGTAAAAAGGAATATTTTTGTCAGTATCAAAACACTGTCATGTCTGTTGTTGGTTTTTCTTTCATCAACAGTGGCTAGGAGCATTTTGTCCATGTGTGAAGATGATTCAGAAGTATTTGTGAATACAGTGGTGCCTCGCTGCATCACAGTTTGCGACTGTTTTGTAGATTTTTAGACGTTTTTTGTTTTGTCTTGTTCTAATACTGTTCGGCGTAGTCATTAACTGTTGACCTTGTCAAGCAATTTCCTCCGTGGCGTGTCTTATATACAGAATGTGTTTACTTTGCCAAATCCGCATAAATCTTTCATCACCAGCAGATCTTTGTTTGATTCTATAGAACTACCGGTAGATGTATTTTTCTATGAAGGCTTAAACTTTAGGGTTTAAAGACAAGAGAAAAGTCAAAAAATGTTAATATCTGTCTGAGAAAAGTGTATAAAGAGTGTAGTGAGGAGTTTTACAGCCTAAAACGTCTATAATCCTACTTTGTGGATTTTTAGAACATAACCCCTGCGATGAATGAGGGAACGCTGTGTTTAATACATTATGCTATAGATTAAATTTCTACCAAAGCAATCTTTGTTTGCATATTATTGTTGCATAGTCTTCGCCTTCATGTTTTCCCAGCAGTTTGTGCTCACTCTAATTTCCCTTTGAAGTACAAATGTGGGCAAAAGAAAAGAAGGAAAAATTCACTCAAGCTGAACAAAGTGCTGTATAAAAGCTTTCATAATAAGACTGTCTCCATTTCAACACACTATCTTTTCCCTGTGTTTGTGTTAAAGTGAAGTTTAACATTGCTGTTACTGACATGTCCAAGCAGAAAAGAAAGTCACACTTTAGATTTGTCAAAAACATGTTGAGTTTGGTTTTATTATTCTGTGATGAACTCCTGACAGACATGCCTAAATTTACACCACATCTGCATTACGGTGTATGTAAAAATAAGTGTGTGTGTTGTTTTATTTAATGTAATGGTCACTTTTTTATGTTAAAGGTTATTCTTCAGTCTCGGGATTACAATGCTTTGTCAATGAGTGTCATGGCTTTTGTGGCTATGATCTATCCTCTGGAGTACATGTTTCCTGTCATCCCCTTACTGCCAACATGTATGGCGTCTGCAGAACAAGTAAGACTACCTTTTGATAATCCATAGTTGCTTACAGCCTGCTTTAACAAACTGTTTCTTTTAAAGACATTTGGATGTAAAAAAGGCTGAAATTGTGCCTTATATTTCTTTGTCCTCACAGCTCCTTCTTGCTCCAACCCCTTACATTATTGGTGTGCCAGCCAGCTTCTTCCTTTATAAATTGGATTTCAAAATACCAGATGATGTTTGGCTTGTTGACCTTGACAGCAGCAAGGTTTGTATGTTATCATGTTAGAAACCTGTCTAATCAGGTTTTTTCCAGTCCTAATTATGTTTATTTTCAACAGAGATGCTGATTGTCTTTATTGTTTGCACACTTTTTATTCATTGTTGGTGGGGGTTTGGCTATATCACAAACAAGACAGGTCAGACGTTATTGTTTGTATAAGTGCTCAGATGGATGGATAGATTTTAAAATGCCTTTAATAGCCAAACATGAACAAACAAATTTGATATTTGCATAAAAAAAATAATTCTAGTTATGTAGCTCAAAAAATGTGTACTTAAGAACAAAAACATTTAGCAATAATATTAGGCTGGAAAAACTAAACTCCACTTTAAAATGAGCAGCATAAAGTTTTGAATAAAAACCCAAATGTCACTGATCCTTGATTCTTCCTCGTTTTCCACACAGCCAGTGTAGCCTTCCAAAATGAAAAATTCATTGTAGTGTGCACCCCTTTTTTTCTTGGCCACATTTTTTGGAACTGTTCCTCCAACTTCTGAAACAATAAACAAACAAAAGAAATATAGATGGAAAGAATATTACACTGCTGCTAAAAGTTGACTGTTCTGCTATTAAGGGGCATGTTGATGGTTTTCCTATATTTTTTTGTGTTGCATTTCAAAATATTTTTCTTCTGTCGTTTTCTGATCTTTGCAGGTTATAGCCCCCACAAATGCAGAGTCTTTACCACCTCTACCAGAACCCGAAGCAAGCGAGCTTAAGAAACATCTGAAACAGGTATTGTGCGTGTGAGCTTTTTTGTTTTAAAGGTTTGTTTTGTTCTGTGCTGATTCAGTCAGGGTTCAGCTCTGATCTTTTGTTAAACATGAGTCTTTTGTAAAGGGATTTCTTCTTTGTACTCTTTTATTTTTCTGTGATTTGATCGTGCTGTCACATTACTGTAAATGAAAAAAATCTCTTTCAGCATTTTCACGAGTATGTGACTCCCCAACTGCAAAGTTGTATGTATTATAGATGAGTGCAAGAGCATTGGATATGTGTTTTGTAGTGCATTAACATTTCCTATTTTTTGTTCTTGTTTTTTGTAACTTTCTTTTTTCTTTCTGCATGCATTTAGCTCTTGGAGGTAACTTTGATGATTGAAATCGACCTAAACCTTTAGTATTAGCAACTTATTTACCCCCTCTAACCTGATTAGCTACTCCCGAACGGTTCTGATTCTTGGAAATGTTTTCAAACTTTAAAAAACTAGTCTTAATATTGCACAAAAACACACAAAGAAGTGAAAAATTGTAATTTTGTCATAAAATCTCTGTTACATTTAACCCAGCTTAAAACCTTTTGTTATGAACTACCAATCTGTCAACAACAAAATTCTAATGATTTCTTTTTTTAATCACAACACTAAAACATTTTAAGCGTCTGGTTATCTTAAACATTTACTTTAGCTATTAAACAAGCCAAAAGGACATGGCTGCAGGCATCAACTTCCAGAACCGGAAGTCCTTTACTGGTACTGGAAGTTCCAGTATTTTAACTGGCAACCCTAACATTCACGGTTTTTCTAGTTTCAAACGTGAATAAAATTATTTTTGTACAATTCTCAACACTTTTGAGTTAGGGTAAGTTTAATGACTTGCTGCATTATTCCGAGGAGGGAAAAAATAAAAACAAAAATAAAATTAGAGGATCTTTTTATTATTGTCTCAAGACAAATAGGAAAAATGTCACAAAGTTCAGAACAGCATCGATCAGAATTTCCTGCATGCCGGTTTTGCACTACACCCACTGATCCTGTCAACATGTCAAGGGCAAAAGCTAAGTCCCTGATTGGTTGACGCTGCCAAAATTCAGGAACTTTGAAGGCGCCGCAGCACACAAATTGCACTGCGGCGCCCAAAACACGCTGCGGCCAGACCGCTGTGCCACAGGACCTCTGATTGTGTCTATACATCGACTTTACATTGAGGCGGTAATTGCATTCGATGTGAACGCAGCTTTAGAATATGTTCATTGTTTTTCTGGTGAAATTTTTTTTCTTCTTTGTGAAAGCATGACTTTTTTATACCTTGAATCAGAACCTAGGTTTTAGCTGTGTGTGATCAACAGCTCCTCCACCTGTGTGACTGAGAGGCGGTGGAAGTGTGCAAAGCCTCCGCTGGTGTTTATTTAGAAACAAATTCACAATATTCATGGGTGAAAGATGAAGATGGTTTAAGGGAATTTTGTCTTTGCTTCTTTTCAAGGCTATTTAACTGCAACAGAATGTGTCTTGTGTGACAGCCTGAAGACATTTGTGCTCAAATTAATTCCAGTAATTGATTGCTTACTTGTGCAAATTTCAAGTCTTTAAGAAAACCAACTTGTAGACTTTAATTTGGGTTTTTGAAAAGATGTGCTGTTTGTATCTTGTCTGTCATCATCACTCCATCGTAACCACTTGCTTTTCCAAGTTGGTCACCATGGAGGGTTGCCATGTGTCTTACAAAGACCAGATTCTCGAGGTGAAGTCTGGTTTTTGGTTGTCAACGCCTTGTAAGTGTTGATTCATTGTTGGTCCTCTACATAGAATCATCTCCACCTGTTCATCTATGCTTTTCTCTTTGTCTTATCAGTTTTTCCTCACTTTGCTCAGGCTGGCAAATTCTCTGCCTTTTCTGGCTGTTTTTAAAATGAATACTGAATTTGTTCATCTTCTTTCCATTCTAAATTTCAATATTTTAGTCGAATAACATTGACTGTATATAGAACTGGACAGAGCAGCTGTGATCGAACAGGCCTTACCTCTGGCTCCGGCGATATGAAGCGATTCAATCTCATATTTTCTGTGATATGGGCGCCGCCATTTGGAGCCGGTCGACAATGATCGCTTAAAGTTGGTCTGAGTCAACGTTTCAGGGCAAATACTGTTGCCAGTCATGAGTAAGCCTGTTTGAACTCCACACCTCCTTGCGCTGAAAGCGGCTCGGGAGAATCTGTCAGTCAAATGCTCAAGGTGGGGGCCAGCGGGCACTATATGCTTTAGCTGATTGGCCAGTTATAACTGGCGATATAAAATATTAATAGAAAAAATTAGGATTAGCAAGATGTTCAGAAAAACGTAGCAGAGCATGAAGGGTTATTCCGACAAATAGAATTGGTAATGGCTGTTTATTTCTCAATAGAAGTCTATGGGGTTTTGGCTTCTTTTAGCCAGCTGGTACTGCCTATTTGGAATGCAAGGGGGAGGGGTCACTTTGTCCAATTCTCTATACGCAGTCAATGCCTAATAATGAAGAGAGATATTTAATTTGACAAACTGATGTGAAGAGGCACTGATCTTCAGTAACATTGATCTTTTTGTCATTTATTGGCTAACAAATGAGTTTTTCAATAAATGACAAAACAACTTTGGGGAGGAAAAAAGTGAGACAAAGAAAAGAAAAGGGAAAGGGCCTCGGTTGTGCTGCTTTCTTGATGTGATGTTTCACTGTCCGTCGCAAAGTTTTCATTCCAGACCTTCATGTGACTCTCCTGGCATCTCTCTTATCCCCTTCCTAGTGTCTGGTTAGGTTGACCGTGATCACCCAAAAGCAGATCTTCTCCTCTGAACATAAGGTTACCTATTTCTCCTCATGTGGAATGTGTAATGCCCCTGCACGGATATCCTCTCTCACACCATTTTGCTTGTCTCACTACTACTTGTCTTCTCCAGACATGAACAACATGCATAACATCCCAGAATGTTGAAAACTGGGTTTTTTTGTTGTTGTTTTTTTTAGAATACGGCTTAGCTCTGGCTTGAGCATGACTGAATGTGCGTGCATCTATTTCAGCATCAGTGGTTGTCCTCGTAACCAAACGTAACAAAGACAAAGCTTTTCTCTTATCCCTTTGATCCATCCAGACCCAGCAACTTAATATTCCATCATGCCAAGCTAAACATTTACCTCAGAGATTGCAGCAGTTCCCTCAAACCATACATAGTGACTTACTTTCCTGTGCTCCTTTCCAAGACGACACCCCCACTGCAGGCATCAACATGTGTTAAACTGATCCTTTGTTTTGCCGGAAATGAGAAATAAAGCACAATTGTGACCTACTGAGAACATGTGATTTGGGGCTTCAGTTATGAGATACTTCTAGGACATTTTTTTTCAAAGAGATTATCTATTGCAGTGGTTCCTAATCCCCAGGCTGCGGACCGGTACCGGTCCGTGGGTCATTTGGTACCGGGCCGCACAGAAAGATTAAACAACTGACATTACTTCCATTTCATTTTTATTTTGGAATCTGAAAGATTTTGAAAAATTGCTCGATTCGCTGTTACATCCGTCTAAGTCACTCTTGACGCAGGTCAAGGTGCTCTTCTCGGTCACTTGATAGGTTACCGCTAAAATAAAACCCAGGAGCTAGCAAAATGAGTAAAAAACAAACGTCTTTGGAAAGTTTCTTTGCCAAGGGGAAAACGCCCAGCCAGGAGACAAAAGAGGAGCCTTCCACTTCCAAAAAAAGACAGCTACATTTAATAGACAGTAGTTCTTTTTTGCACCATGAGTGTTGGAATGGGAGAGGATGATGACCCCGGTGTGATGTACAAAGTTATGCGTATCAAAATAAAAGCTCAGAGTTCGTCTTGTCATGTTTCTGGTCCGCCGTCATCTTAGTAATGCACAGTAATCTCCCGCCTACATCTTAAAGACCGATGCGTGAAAATTTTGTGTGACGTTATACCGGTTCGTGGCGTTGGAAAGGTTGGAGATTCCTGATGTACTGGACAGTAAATACTCGGCCACAGAGAATATAAAACACCGCTAAATTAAAGCTCCCAAGCTAGCAAAGTTAACAAAAACAAACGTATTTATGAAGTTTGTTTTCGCAGAAAAGAGTCAGTAACGAATAGAAATCTGAATTTAACAGACCAAAGCCACCAGTCTTTACTATGTCTATATGTGACAGTTGTTCCCATACACAATAATAATATTCAGAAATTTGCTTTCTAATGTTACAAGGATGCTGCTAATATAGTTGCTCGGTGATTTAACATTTATTACTCTATTACTTTTTGTATTTGTCGAACCTTAAAAGGCGGATGAGGTTGAGGTTGGCATCATATTTTTCTTAGCTTCCACTTTGACAGTTGTGGGTTTTATGGGAAAATCTGTATCACATTTAAATGGTATCTACACTAACCTAGGGAACAAATATAATTTAAACCAATTGCAGATATTTTACAGAAGATGAAGATAAACTTTATCCTCATAATTTAAGGGAAACTGGAAGCTAGAAAAAAAAAATCGGACGCCCAGTTCACCAATCTGTGAAAATATTCTCTAACATTAAACTGGTCTGTGGCCTGAAAAGGGTTGGGGACCACTGACCAATCAGATGAATCCATACTAGGGATTTTTTTAAATGTAAATTATATCTGTTTACATAATGTTGATGCCAATAGTGGGGGTGGTAACTCGCATTGCTCTTTTTTGACTGGAAATCCTCTGCTACGTTTGTCATTTGTGGCCTTTGTGCCTTGTAGGCCTTGGCCAGCATGAGCTTGAACACGCAACCTATTCTGAACTTGGAGAAGTTCCAGGAAGGACAAGACCTGTCCCTGCTCCCGCCTGGACGAGACAAGGCTTCGCCTTCTTCTACGGAATTCAACCCTCTCATTTATGGCAATGACGTTGATTCTGTGGATGTAGCCACCAGGTGAGTTGGAACAGTCAGTGTAATGGGTCGACACGTTTTATATCTATTTTTGACAATATTGAGTTTAACGTGAATAAAATTAAATAAAAACATTGTATTTTCAGGGTTGCCATGGTGCGGTTCTTCAATTCACCAAACGTTCTCCAGGGCTTCCAGATGCACACTCGCACCTTACGTCTTTTCCCTCGACCGGTGGTCGCTTTTCAGTCCACGTCTTTTCTTGCTTCTCGGCCGAGGCGCTCTCCCTTTGCAGAAAAACTTTCTCACACCCAGGCAGTGGAGTTCTATGGGGAGTGGGCTCTTAGTCCCACCAACCTGGCATTTCAGAGGATACATAACAGTAAGACACATTTGAGAGAGCAGTAAAGGAATTTTCATGTGCTGTCTCTAAATGTACATTTGTTTCCTCTGTTGTAGATGTTTTTGATCCCTCTTTAATTGGAGACAAGCCAAAGTGGTATGCTCACCAACTGCAGTCTGTAGTATACAGAGTCTATGATGGGGGCTCCCAGCTAGTCGAGGCAATGGCCGCTCCCTTGGAGGAGGAAGCCAACGATTCTGACCCCACAGACAGGTAATGGCTGTGGTGTCATTTTCTGATAATTTTTGCACAAAGATGCTTTGTTGGTGCTTGATGGTAAGATGAATTCGATGTGTCACAGTGGTAGTGATAGTGATGGATATGATGGCTCCAGCTCTTCCTATTCCTCACTTGGAGACCTGGTGAGTGAGATGATTCAAGGGGACATCCAGGGAGACACACCAAGTAAGTTTTTTTTCTTTTTTCTAGCAAATTTTTTACTACCACTTTTTTGGGCAGAATATCATATAATTATCATCTCCAAGACTTAGATCCACCCACCCATGCTGCACTGGGAGATGCCAGCGAGGTTGAGTTTCAAGACTTGAGAGATGGTCGTACCACTGAAGGTCTACTTGGTGGAGATGGAGCTGCCGAGCCATCTGATGGACAACCCCTTCGCTCAAGCTCAAGCACAACTGCAAGCTCAAGTCCTAGCACAATCATCCAGGGAGTCAACCATGTTAGTAAAATTTCAAATAATGCTCCAAAAATAAAAAGCGAAAAATGTTTTGTTGGTCTAACCCAAGGGTTTTGCAACCTGGCTCATTTATTCCCATTCCCTGGCTCATTGTGTTAATTTTCTGATGGGTAAAAAAAGAATGTTGTGGCTCCAACTGCCTTGTACTCAGTGAGAGATTAACGCAAATGACTTAGGCTGGTCTCCAAATGTTGAAGGTTGCAGATCCCTGGTCTAAAAGCATGTTTTATGCCTAGCTTGATAAGAGGTCTTAGTTTTTGGGAATTGACCTCAGATATTATTCTGTTTGATCATTGGACACATCTACACAGTTCTTGTCCATCACATGTTGTCATTCTATCAGGAACTTGGGGAGGTACCTGAAATCGAAGCATCTGCAACTGCAGCTGTACAGAACCCCGTCCCTGGACTGAGTGGGGAGCAGTTCGTCCGACCTGTGGCAGATGCTGGTCTGATCGACTCGGCCAACAAAAAGCAAGAGTATGATAACCCCTACTTTGAGCCTCAGTACGGATTCCCATCGGAAGATGATCCTGATGCAGAGGAGCAAGTAGAATCCTACACCCCTCGATTTGTCCAGAACCTTAATGGCAACAAGTATGGAAAACTTAATCAAACCATAAAATTGTCATATTTGCTCTCTGATCGGTCATTGGAGTTTGCAGTAACATGCGTCTTGTGTGGTGCAGTGACAGCACATGCCTAATATAGAAATGTTTTTTTTTTTTTCTTTTGTTATGAATCTTCTGACTTTGGCCTCTTTTACGTTTGAAGGGCACAGCGACCTTTACGTCCCAGTAGCCTGAGGCTTCCTGGAGAGTCAGACGGAGAGGGAGACTCGCACAACAGCTCACCAAACTCCACCATTTCCAACAGCAGCAATGATGGATTTGGAGGACTTATGTCGTTTGCCAGTAAGACTTGTTTCTTTCTAATTATCAGCCATTTAAAAAAAGTCCCAGGTATGTGAATATCAAAGTTACTGCACCAGTTTGTGTAGAATATAACTTTAGTGCACTCTGCAACACGATGGATTCACACTTTTAAAAGTAAATTATTTTTTTTTAGGTTTGTTCATATAACAAACAATTGTCTCACGGGGTAACGAGTTAATCAAGTTAAGTCCAAAAGATTAGACTTTTAGAAAGAAAGAATGTTAACTAAAAAATTGACAGTTGATGATCCAAAAAACAGTAATTGCATGCACATTGTGCATAGTTAAGAAAACAGCTGTTTGATGGCAGCCTTACCAACATTATACAGGCAGGTGTCCACTGGACTCCAAATGAAAAGATCATTATTTCATGAAATCAAATGCAAACATCACATTTAGGGCCCGAGCACGTAGTGCAAGGACCCTATTGTATCTGTTAGGTTTATTATTAGGGCCCGAGCATGTAGTGCAGTCACTGCTACTAGCTTTACTAATGGTACTTTCTTCTGCACGAAAAATTCCTTCACAGTGTTATAAATTTCAACTTCTCTTGTAGTTGTCTGTAAGGGCAGATGTTTCAGCAGTTCTTCTCTTGTGGAAACCAAAAGCTATGCTGTACTGCTGCTGTCCACAGACTTGTCACACTGGATGCTAAACCACCTGCACTATGCAAAATCCTGGTCCAGCTAATTGGCCAAGTTATCAGACATAGCTGACACTTGTCTAGACATTGTAGTGGAAATTTGATGAGTTCAATTTTTCTCATCCTTAGGGACAGTGATGGCAATTATCATCATTGCTTGTTTCTCAATCTGAAAATGCCTTCTTCTTCTTGATGAGAAAATGAGCAGGTCTAAACGAGGCTTCAGTTTAAGATTTTTTTTTCATAATATATGCAGAGGTCTCTGTCCTTAACGCCAACAGATTATACCCCCCACAGGCTGCTGTCATTTTAACAGTAGCTTGCAGCTCTAGAATGGACAAGAAAGAGCGACAACAAACGGCTCGAGCGGGGCGTTGCTCGCGGGGTGGTTGCCCGTGCCAGGCAGTCGCACATGCTCGGGCCCGCTAAATGCTACGTGTAGCTTTAATGTCTTGTGTATCTTTATTAAAGGTAACAAAATCCCTTTAACAGGCAATCTATACAAGAACCACGGCACCAGTTTCAGCCTGTCTAATCTTGCCCTTCCCAACAAGGGAGCGAGGGAGAAGGCAACACCCTTCCCCAGTCTGAAAGGTAGGGAAAACAGCTAATCTGTTCACTCTCCACATGTTTTTGTTTATGAAATTTATTTTTTCCATGTCAGTGGAAAAATTCTTCCTGCTTGTATAAAAAAATACCATCTGTTTATCATGTTCTTTCTTTTAATTCTATTTGAATAAATCCCATTCTATGCTTTTCAATTAATAATTTTTAAAAATAGATTTATAAAACTATTTTGGTCAGCAAGACTTTTTGAACATATGCTATTTATACTAAATTTACTGTTTTATTCTTTTCTACTTTCTTTCACTTTTTGTTTATGTTATAAATACATTTTTGGCGTGTAATAGAATACTTTCATTTTGATGTTGAGGAAGAAATGGAACACGCAGGTTTGTAGAACAGTTTTTTTTTACAACTTGACTTACCTTCCTCTTGATTGCCAGTAATATATGGCACTATTTAAAGAAGAATTATTGAGAATGTCACTTTAACTCTCCAGATTTAACAGGAAAATCCACCTTTAAAAAAACAGAAAAAGTTCAAAACGTTTAGAGGTTTTTTTCTTAGACATGTATCTGCTTTTCTTTACTTGTACATTTTTAGCAAATAATTGAGTTTTATTGAGGTTGGATTTTCATTTGCACTAAGAAAGAAAAGATAAAGAAATTGAAGCATTGTGGACCAGCTCAATAGCTCTTTTCCAGTGGAATAGGTGCCATAGAACATGTTCTGTTTCTCTGAATAAGATCTGTTCTGTCTTTGTTGTCCAGATTCCCCTGACAGCCCGGGTATGTTTCATCTGGTGTGGTAGTTGGTTTTTGTCCCTGCCTGTTGAAGTGGCCTGTGCCTGGATAGCACTTAGTTTCTTATCGTAGCACTAAATTAGAGGATACACATTTCATGTTCATGTGTATCTTCTTTTAACCCCTGTGTCTTTTAGCTGTCCCAATATGTGTGTTTGGGAGTCTTTTTGCTGCACGTGTTCATATTCAAGATTTCTTCTGTGAACACCCCGTAATTTGGGGTAGAGAGATGTTAAAAGTCTCACTTATTGATGCTCACAGAAAAATCTCCTCTTAGTGTTTGGAATAATCCCCCTTTTGTTTCCTCACTCTCACCTTTTGCCGTGTTTATTTAGAGGTTCCTCTAACTACGCAAGTGTTTAAGTCAATTTTCAGGCTCTACGTACAAAACGTGCTGCCATTAAACGCGCATTGAAAGTTAAACCAAGTTGAACTTTGACCAATCAGGAACTCTGTTTTGGTAGTGATGAATAGATGGTGTCTCTTTCAAGTCCCAACCATTTGAAAATTGATCATGGAGGAGAAATTAGTAATTGTGGTTTGTTCCCGGGCCGAATCGTACGACAATAAGTCTTTCATATATTGGAGTAGAGCTGTGAAAGAAAAAGCCTGGAGCAGCATTCATGAGACATGCGCCGCTTGGACATTTCACACCAAGGCTCTTCCAAATATAGATGCACAGTATCGGGTAGCAGCCTGTTGTGAACACAACATTCAATAACGCGCGTTCAAGAACTCGCTAAAATTGCGTTCTTGAACGCCCATCACACAGTGCCTGGTGTGAACGTAGCATTGCAGGTTCTGTTACCTTCATCGAAACAATTTTTTGTCTACTCTCTGCCTTTATTCTACATTTCCAACTGTCTTTCATTTTGGTTTTGCACCGTCTGTCTCGAGTGTGCATGGCTGTTTTTGTTTTTTTGGGTTGATGTTCAGACTGGTTATGTTTGGGTTTTGTGTGCAGTGTTTGGTCTAAATTCTCTAATGGAGATAATTACAGAGGCCGGGCCGGGCAGCGGAGAAGGTGGGTTCTGCCCCTTTTATTGAGTGAGCTGCATGCTTCTCCAAGCCAGTCAATTACATCTCCCAGCATCTCCTTTGTCTGTCTTTGGTTATGTCCTTTTGTCTGCCGTCTAAGATCCAGTGGAACATTTTGCCATTACATCTCATTTTTGTAATCAGTGGCCATTCTCCTTCCTTCTTTTTTGACTTTAAGTTTTTAATTTTATTGTATTACATTTATGATTCATACATAATACTGTATGCTCTCTCTATATAGTATACATATAATGGCAATTCTAGGAAAAATAAACTGTGGAAAACACTGAATCACTTCAATGTGAGGACATTGGTAAAGCAGTAAACTAAGAATTGTAAAATGCAGAGTACAAAAGAAAAAGACTGAACCAATCTACTTGCATGCTTTTTGCATCTTTCAATTTCTGACATGGTACAAAATGAGGTTTGATAATATTGTATATCTGTGCGGTAAACAATGAGCAGTGACTGCAGGCAATAAAACACCATTTAAACACGAAGATTGGAAATATCCTCAATTATGACATTTTCAGTGGTTTGTACTGATCACCTTTTCTGAAAATGCTATTATTTGGATCTTGTCTTCAAGATTTACATTCCAGAGAAGAGTTTGAGAACTGTGGCCATTACTGATAACTAAACATTTTTCATGATGTTTTTTGTGGATGTATATGGACATCATGAAGTACCGATAGTGTTTTCTCCACAGACGTAAATGTCAAAGCTGTTTTGTTTGTTCGGTCAACACCAAGGAACTGTACACCTCTCAGGACCCCGACTGGGTTTCTATTGCTTTTTTCAACCACCTCCACATAGTTCTTTTGGCTTCCACTGAACTCTGTGGGTGTAAGTGACACCCAAGTATTTTGTCTCTGACTTTATTCCCTGAAGGAGAGGAAGGAGGAACTAGGCATATAATAGAAAATATTTTGTCTTGGCTGAAGACACTTCTATTCACACCTTATGGCACATAACATGTGATGGCAAGGAGGTAATCCCACTGCCAATTACCTAGGTCATTGCAGTGCAACAAATTTGGGAGTTTGGTTTGTTTTAACGGCTTCTTGTAGTGAACATTATCCTTTATTTTCTAGCAGCTATTGGACACTTCCAAAGTACCTAGATTAAGAGGAAAGAACAGCTTGTGGCTGTAGGGCAGGAGTTTTGCAGAGAGAGAGAAATGGAAGTTAAACTTCTTCTCCATGAGTCATATTTGGGAATATAACTGATCCTAATAAAATGGATACGCTTTGAACACTGACAAGACCCAGCCAGAACATTGGGAATACAGCCAGGGCAGAAAATAATCCGGTCTGGTCCTGTACGAGTGTCTTATTATCTCTACACAATGGAGTTCAATGCACATTGTTCCTCTTTCCCCTATAGATTTCCAGCTTGACACTTACTTTTCGAGACAGCATCAATTTTTATTTATTTTTTTATTTTAACTCTCAGTAGTGATTCGAGTAGACTGTAAATGACGTGACCGATGGAAACGAGGACTCACTTGTCAAGCACATTGACAGTCTGTCACTGGTCGAGCTGTTTGATGTACGATTTGAACAGAATAGGTGCAGCACTTTACCCAGGCTTTATAAACAGTCCCAACATTGTTGCCATTGTGGGTTCATTGTTGTTAAAATCCCGGCTCTTCTTAGAGATTGGCTGTTTCGGATTGGCTCACTAAGAAGAGCCTCTTTCGCGCTCCTAAACAGCTGTTTAGGTTTTTTTGTTGCTTTATTAAATTTATTATCAACAATAATATTAGGCACAAAACGAATAATGTAAAAAATTTGTTTTTATTCATATAAGTGTATAATATGTATGTTGCTATTTATTCCTTCAAGATAAAATGTAAAAAATAAATGATAAAACCAAACCAGCTGTTTACAATTCAACTTTTAACTATGTACAGTTTTATATTTCTCCCTTTAAACTACGTAATTTGAAGCGAATCAACACCAAACACTGGAACCACAATCCGGAGTAAGAATTTAAATGTGCAAGCCAAAAAAGTTTGGCATTTAGAAATATCAAATGTCTCAACTTTGAGGAGCTGATCTGGTTTCTTCTGTATTGATCTGCCCTGTTCTGGAGAAGATTCTCTTAGGTGTCTGTACAGGTTTGTTGTGGAGCTCGTTTTATATGGAATTATTTTCCTGTAATTATTTTCCTTCTTTTACTACCAAAATAAGTCAAATGGTTCCATATTTTGCTTCTTTTCTCAGTACTGCCACTCATTTTCTTTACTTTTTGTTGTTGTGTTGCTGTAGTTTCTAACCATTATTCAGATAAAATGGTGACAGTCTGAATACAGATCAAACACAAGACTCAGGACTGGATCCAGAACTAAGGATTTCCCCAGTCTGAATACACCCTTAGTTATTAGCAGCACAGGTGCACCACAGGAGTCTGAACTCCTACCCCCCCTTTTCACCACCTCTCACTACATTCACACCGCCCTCGGCATAGTGTCTTAAACGTACTTTCTTGAACGTGCGCTTAGCCCATGGTATTCATACTGGACAAGCAGAGAGGAGCTTCTTCCTGTTGATCTTTTTCTACTACTACTGCAGTTGGAAGAGGCCTGGTGTAAAATGTAGAAGTGGTGCAAGTTTTGTGAATTTTGCTTCATGCTTTTTCTCTCACAGCTCTGTTCCAATATATACAAGACATTGTGTCAAATAATTCTCGCCGAGCAAACAGCACAATTATTAATTTCTCCTTCATGATCAATTTACGGTTGGCACTTCTGTGAATGAAAAGGGCCATCATTTATACCATTCAAAATTTGACCTGGTTTAACTTTCTACGCGCGTTTAATGGCTGCATGTTTTGTGTGTTGAGGTTGAAAATGGTAGGCTTAGCTGCAGATGAATACAAGAGTTATGAATGCGGAAGCCCGAAACTTGCATTTACTCACATATACGTAGACTTGGGTGCTTTAATGTGTATTAAACGAGGACAGTGTGTACGTAGCCTCAGACTTTCAGGACAACCAGAGTTGTTGGGTCTATCAGAGATGAACAACAAACTGAGTGGACAACTTTTTCATCTGATGTAAAAATAATGATTTAAACTATAATAAACATATTCATCTTTGCTCATAATTTACTTTTTCTGCGAGACCTGTGTCAAACTTCAAGGGCTTCTGGAGGAATTCCCATTGTATTCCTTCCCATTACAAGTTGGGTGCGTATGTGACCGCCCGCCGGAGAATTTTGTGTTTGGGGTGGGGGGGTGTCGCAGAAGTTCAGACACCGCGACTCATGCTGCTTCATCACCGCGGTGATCAAAAATCCCACACCGTCACAGCTCTACTCCAGAGCGGGTTAATAATAATAATAATAAAGAATCAATAACCGTTCTTCTGGGGGAAACCTTCTTTTATTACTGTTCTCCTTCACTCTGTAACACCAAACATGAACACACACCCCCAACACTTTTGCACTGCACGCGCTCCTCCTTCCTCCTACACACGCAGGGCGCTGACACACTGGTTTCAGCACATACTCATTCTACAATACCTATATAGTTAGTTAGTTAGTTGTTACTTTTATTTGCTAATAAAGAATACTGTGTTGTAATTATTCATTTCTATTGTATTCATCTGCGACGCGGCCGCCGGGGAATTTTGTGTTCGGCAGTGCGACACCGCGATTACTGATGATTCACCGCGGTGATTAAAAATCCCACACCGTCACAGCTCTAGCTGCAACACATCAAACCCATTTCATATTTCATGGGAGAAAAAAAGGATGAGGAAGGGAAATGTATACAAAAGACCCAACAGTAATGTTTTCAAAAAGAGTCAAAGCAGATTGTATTTCTTAAGGAAAATTTGATTTTGTTTTTTGCAGTAATAAAAAAAAATTACAGATGTGTTTTAGACAATGGAATCCACCCTACAGTTTTATTTTGGGTCAGCAGCATCAAAGCAAAGAAGAAAAGAATTGCTTCTGTTTTTATCAAGGGAACGAGAATGTTTTCCTACTTGCACAAGAAAATATTTAAATTTAAAACTGAGGTCTAATTTGTCTAAAAGCAGTTGTTTTATTTTCCAATCAAAACCTGAATCTGCATCCAGAAGGGAGCTGGAGTTTGTGTTAAATGTTCATTTGATTGAAAGCAGAAATGTAGAGTTGATATTCCTTCGCCTCTGTCTAGATAATTCCGAGCCATGTTGTTGTTTAACAAAATTGACTGTCAGGGATATCAGCTCCTTGGAACGACTCACTGTTTTTCCATATTTTTTCTTTTTAAATGGGTCAAAACCCCTTTAAAAATTTTAATAACCATCTGTTTTACAGTCATTGTTCACATTTTTTACTTTTAAAATGATATACACAGGACTGAAACAAAATGGCAAAGTATGCTTTTTTAAGAGATGGAAACTATTCCCTCTTTGTAACTTTATATCTCATGAAAACATGCAAAAATGCATTTATATTTTCGCATACTGATATTTCATTATCTCTTAATATCAAGATTTTACATGTTAACCACGTGTTGTTGTTTTTTCTCTGTAGTTGTCATTATAATCTTACAGTCCAGTACAAACATCGTCATTCTTTTGATGTTGTTTTTGTAATACAGCGTTCTCTCGTTTATGGCGATAGTAGGATTATGGCTATTTTAAGGTTGTAAAACTCGATACACACTTTATACTCTTTTTCTCAGACAGATATGAGATATACTGTACTTCATGCTGATCACGGCATGTATGTGTTTAAGGAGGTTGCAGTCACTAATAAACATTGAGGCAGGACTGCCCAATTCTGATCCTTGAGATCTACCACCTTTCCTGTTTCTCAGTTTTCTTTGCATTGCATTATGCATGATGATTATTGGCTGCACTGTGGCGCAGTGGTTAGCGCTGAGAAGGCCCCCAGTTCAAGTCCCGGCTGGGGGACCTGAACCAGAACATCGATAGGGGACCTTTCTGTGTGGAGTTTGCATGTTCCGTGCATGCGTGAGTTTTCTCCGGGGACTCCGGCTTCCTCCCACTTTCCACAAACATGCTTCATAGGTTAATTGGTTCATCTAAATTGTCCCTTGGTGTGAATGTGAGAGTGTGTGGGGGTGTGATTGTGGACACTCTAGCCTGCGACAGACTGGCGACCTGTCCAGGGTGACCCCCTCTCTTCCCCCACAAGTGGCCAGGATTGGCTCTGGCAGCCCCGTGACCCAGAAATGGACAAACGGAAGGAGATGAATGAATGAATTATGATTATTAGCTGACATGAGTGTCTCCTTATTTGGGTTGATTGAACACGCCTGATCCAGGTGACCAACTACAAGATGAACTGGAAAACATGCAAGGTGGTAGATCTTGAGGACCTAAGTTGGGTAGCCCTTCTTTAGACTACAAAATGTGCAACTTCAAATTGAAGCTTCACATGACTCACCAATTTCCCCCCCTAAAAGCAGACTATTTTCTAACACGGACTGATGAAACCATTTGATGAAACAAACCTGATGTGCTGATGATTTTTTCTTTTGCCTAAAGCAGGTCTAGGAAGTTTAGTTTCATGGAGACTTCAAGTTACCAAACTCCAAATGTAAAATACATTGGCTTATGAGCCTGATGAGAAAATAAACCTGCCCACACACATTAGAAATGTTAATATCATAGCTTTTTAAAGATTAAGCTAACCTCAAGCACCATTGGAGTTTCTAAAGAAAATCTTCTCACTTCATTGTTACAACACTTTTGTGCAAAGCATCCATCCACTCGATTGTTTTTGTCACGCATGGTGTCATTGATGTAGTGCTGTTTGCATTATCCTTCTGACCTTTTCCATACCACTAATGTGTAACGCCATTGCTAAAAGAACCGTTCAGACTCCTCTGTGTGTGTCTCTAAGTCTGTGTGAGCAAAGGGGGCCTCTTAGTTTGTTCTTCAGCTCCTGTATTGCAACAATAAATAGTTGCTGCTTCAGTTATTTGTTTGGTTGGCACTAGATAACCTTTAACCGATTGAATACAACATCTGTCCCCTCCACAGAGATCCTTTCTTTCCTATTTGTGTCGTGGTTTAAAAAAAGGCAGCATTTTCAAAATAGTTTCTCCTCCTGAGTTACAGCTCCTGTGAACCAATTTCCCTTTTTATTGGATAATCCACTCCGCTTATACTGTTGTTTGCTGTTTTTGTTGGTGAGTTCATAGTTTTGTTTTATCTTTTGGGTTCAGAAACAGTATTTTGTCAGTTCCTCCAGGTGCACGTGCTCCCCGAGCGCTTGTGGACCAGAAATCTTCAGTGATTAAACACAGTCCAACAGTGAAGAGAGAATCACCATCGCCTCAGGGTCGAGTCAACAACACAAGGTAGAGAATGTCTTAAAATGCACAGTTTTTGTCTCGGAATATGAAAAGTTACAGTATTATTTGGACTATAAGTTGCTCTGGAGTATAACGGCAAATCCATGAGTTTGATTTTCCTAAAGTTCAGCCCAGTGCTGTTTTTCCACTTCAAAATAATCCAACAAGAACATTATTAGCACATTCAACCACACTGTATGGTCACAATTAAGGGCAATTACATTTTTGGATTTAGTTGATCTTATTACTGGAATTTTTATTTTTAAAGTTAAAAAACAATGTGTACCTGCCAAAATACTAAATGTGTTTGAAATAAAAGTTAATAATTATGATTTTCGGGGTAAAGATATGTTTGAAAAGAAAGTTGTCAGAATGCATTAAGGAATAGTATTTTTGTTCAGGGGGTCAACATGTGAAATTTATTATCTAACGATCTGAAGAATGCAAGCTCCATATTTCAGTTTAAGAAAATGTATAAATTTAAAATATATCAAAAATACCTTCTGGACTGAGAAACTCTGGTGGTTGTGAGGTAATTTTGAGAAGTGTTTGTTTTGTTTCTTGTTTTCTCCTCTTCCTTTTTCTTTTCTTATTTAAGGTTCTAACAATTTGTAGGTAGATGTGATGTTTGTATTCAGGGTTGGGGAAATAAGCCTTGGCTTCACCCAACACCTTTTTCGGTTAATTTTGTTTAATGTTTTGTTTTTTTTCAATGTTTATGTTGACATTGTTCAGTGTCAATGCTTATGTTGATGTTTTTTTTTTTAAGTTTGTTTGTTTAACATAACCAAAATAAATATCTCTAACATGTCTGCGAAATTCAAACACACATTGGACTGGATTGATGGGACTAATCATTTTTTACTGACATCACGTTTTTTCCAATGTGATGCACTTGTTCGTTTGTAGGTTATACTAAAATAAACCTACCGTGCCTCGATCCAAAAGGTATTTTTAAATATTGATGTAATTAATTGATTCTATTTTGAAATGATTTTATAATAGATTAGGCCAATAAAGCTACAGTCACAAATACAACTGCCACCACCCATTGGGGGGGCATTGACACTGCCCGATCTTTTAAATACCTCTTTGCCTGGTCATGAATGTAGATGGCGGGAGTCAGGCGCATTACGACGAAATCCATGGTTCAGGATCAGCTCTGATAGAACAATGTGTAAATGTCTCTGGACGGCGGCCATTCATATCGCCGCCTGGTTGCCCGGGTGTATATAAAAAGCGGCACACATTGTAACTTCTGGACACCATGCCTCCCAAGAAACCCAGCAAGGGGAAAGCCCCAGTGCCCAAAACGGGAGTTCAATGATTTTGGGGCCCTCAAAGACCCTCTCATGAATTATCTGCCTTCCTGCAATCCATCCACCTGTCGCTGGCAGACCAGTGACAGGCAGATGGATGACGGGTGAGGGCTTACTCCACCCCAACAGTCCTGTCACTAGACTGCCACCGAGCTTCCTCCAGTCACCATAAAATGTCAACTTTTTCTTTCCCAATCACAAATCTTGCCACAGCGCCACCTGCCAAATTTTCTAAAAAACTAGAGTCTAAGTCGCTGCGTGGTGGCATTTTCAGATATGTGTCAGTAATATAACTTGCCTCATACAGATTGATCTGGTTTGATCGTAGGAATATAAATTAAATAATCCATTAATCGATCAATTATTACACCCTAATTATTTAGCTCTATGAAACATGGAAGGAGTCTAGTGTATTAGCACAACATTATTCAGATAACCCCGCATAGCATAAAGATGATGCTAACAAGTCAACTAAACTCTTTATACCTCTGTAAATGACTTAATCTATTGAATTCTTCATCCTCTATTTCACTTAGGAACAATTCCACCAAGCCCGGCGTACGACTGAGCGACACTTCTTCCGCTGCATTACTGTCAATAACAAATACTGATCCCACACGTACAGTGACCTGTAGCAGTTGTTGCTGTGTGTTTCTTTTCCTTAAAGCGCATAAGTTGCAACTGAGTAGAAGTCACACCACCAGTCACACCAGTCAACCAAACTATGAAAAACAAAAACCCAGAAAATGCAACTTATACTCTGAAAAATATGGGGGTAACTTTTGTGTTTTATTTGTAAGTTATGATGTTGATCAAAGTATAATATATTTACCCGACACTTCACTGTTGAATCAAAATGTGTTATTGTGATTCAGTGAGAACCAGCAGTTCCTAAAGGAAGTGGTACAGAGTGTCCTTGACGGTCAGGGCGTTGGCTGGCTCAACATGAAGAAAGTGCGTCGATTGTTGGAGAACGAGCAGCTCCGTGTCTTTGTTCTAAGTAAACTCAACCGAGCTGTGCAGTCAGAAGAAGACGCCCGGCAGGAGATCATACGTGACGTGGTAAGGCTTTATTTGTTTGGTAACAAAATTGTCAATATTGACAATTTGAATTGGAATCAAAATGTTGTCTAGATGGTTTCTTCATTGGCAAAGGCTGTCCAAATGATGCATTCCAGTGTTTAAATACCCACGCAGTAAAAAGTGTGTTTTGTTTTTACCATGTTTAAGCTAATCTCAAGCATGTTAACATTTTTCTGATGATTGAGGACATTTTAAAAAATTAAGCTTAAAATTACAATGCTAAGTATTTCTCTATTCAAATCGTTGCAATTTAGAAGCAGATAAAAAAAAAGTTGTTTGAAAAAGGTGTGACATAGAAAATACAAAAAAAAAAATACAATGGGCGGGCCACAAGCTCCCGGCTCTTCTCCATTCTGATGCATCCACTTGCAGACAAATACACCCGTCTGAGCTGACATCTGGCTCAAAACTGTAAACTAGCAGAACAGACTTTAAACAGATGGATGACAGGAAGTGGGTTAGGGCTTACTCCACCCCAACGGTCCTGGCAACAGCTCTGCCGCTCTGCAGAAACTGTCCTAGAAAACGACACAGGCATTTTTGTTTTGGCTAAGATTGGTATAATCATAGTTAAGACCACTGGGAACACTTTTTAATTAGATCAAAAGACGATCGGAGCGGGACTTTAACCCTTTAAAGGCGGAGCTCTCACCTAAAAAACACATGGAGGAAAAAGTTACAGTAGTCGAAAGAATGTCAACCCTGGAGCTAAAGCTTCGGTGTTAAAGGGTTTACTGAACATGTTCTGCAGTGAATCAGGACGGTTAAAGCAGCTGTCTGCTGTTTAGAAGGTAGTCGAAAGAATGTCAACCCTGGAGCTAAAGCTTCGGTGTTAAAGGGTTTACTGAACATGTTCTGCAGTGAATCAGGACGGTTAAAGCAGCTGTCTGCTGTTTAGAAGGTATGATAAAGTCATGTCATGGAAGCTTACAGCCGTGTTTTATTCCCAGGAGGTGAGCAGAAAGGTCTACAAGGGGATGCTGGACATCTTGAAGTGCACAGTTTCCAGTTTGGAACAATCCTACACCAACGCAGGCCTTGGAGGAATGGCCAGTGTTTTCAGCCTTCTAGAAATAGCGCGCACACATTATCAAACCAAAGGTAAAGCTATACATCGATGGACAATGTTCTTGTTTCAATCAGTTGATTTTATTCTGAAGGGGAATTTTAGACGTTTAGCTGGAAAACCTTAGAACTGTTGCTGTTGGGCTAACACTTGTCTGTGTCTTTGCATTGTTTTCATTATTAGTTGTGCTGCATGTTAGATCTTGACTCCCTAAACTAATAGCTAAATCTGGAATTCGCTTTGCCTGATTTTATTAATCCTCCTTCTGTATGAATCTCCAACCATATATTTTTTTTTGTCTGTAATTCTGATGAACTGTGTGTTTGGCCGCTTAATTTTTGGGAACTTGATAGACCCAGAAAAGCGCAAGCGAAGCCCCACAGACAGTGCTGGCAGCCCGGGAAGTAAAGAGAGTCCTTCTGGTCGTATGGAGACGGCCAGACCTCAGGGCCTCCTGAACATTCCCCACCTGCAGCTGCCTCACCACACAACGGTCAAAGGAGCCCGCCATTTTGATACGCGGAGTCTGAACGAGGAGAACTTTATTGCCTCTATTGGTGTGTACACCACTCCGGTCCGGTTGCATGTGCTCTGAATGCCCCCCCCCCCCCCCCCTCCCTCCCTCTATAAGCTTATTGACTTTCAACTAGCAACCTTCTTCCAGTCGTCTCAAAGAAAACCCTTCACCTGTCCTTAACAGATTTGCACAGATGCTGTTATATTCCACACACTTTAAGTAAAAATGCTGTCTTTTATTTCTCAAAACTGAAAAACATATTGAAGTTAAAAAAATCCAACCAATTTCCTTTTAAATTGGCTATGAATAAAGTGTATGGAATATAACTCTGCCCCTCAGCCTGGATTGCGCGTTTGTGTCCCTTCAGCATTTGTCAGGTTGCCTCTTGTTGTCGGCCTCTTAGCACCTTGAATGCATGTCTTTGTTTTGTTCTTCCAACGTAAAAATCTGCTGTAGTGGACAAAGGAAACCCGAGGTATGCGCATCGATGGTCAGATCGGTGTACGTCTGTGCCTTCGCTGCAGGTTTCTGCAAGAAAATGGCAGCTCCTTTTGCTCTCAGCATGGAGGGTGGAAGCACCACTCCCCAGTAAACAGTCCCAGCAAAGAAACATGTTTCTCCCTGCAAAGTTTGTACTTTTGCCGGTGATTTCTAAAGAACTGGCTTGAGCAGAAAATCTGTAATCCTGTCGTTACTAATCTTCCATAAATTGTTCTGGGTCTGTTTACAGGGGACCGCCTAAATAAGACCGCCCTCACACCTCTCCTACCTGCACCCTTCAATCTACCTGTTAAAAGTTGCACCTTCAATTCTACAGAATGCTTTAAAAAACTTGCATCCTGGCTTCTGCAATAGCTCAATTTCACTCACTGGCCAATTTCTTTTGGCCTTTCAACCCCATCTCATGCTTTTTTCCATATCAGCTCTCTCTTTTTGCCAGTTCTGGAGAGCCAGACAAACATAAGCCATGGAATGGTTTGCCCGATTCAAAAGAAGCTTATTCGGACACTATTGTGTGGTTCTCCAGGACTCAGAACCAGGAGCGCTTGGTGTGTTGTAATGTTACCTTAGTAGCTGTTACTCAAACCTGGATCCAATAGAGGTGTTTTGTTCAGGCTCAAAGCAAAGCTACATGCAAGCATTACAAACCACCCTTTTTGAGTAATGACAGTTTTCTCAGTGTTTCTTTTGGCTTTGTTTTGATTTTAATGCTCACCCACCCCATACATGCTTTTTCAACCAGCTCTCTGATTCTTTCTCTGTCTTTCTCTCCTTGCTTGCAATGCATCTTGGGTAGAATTGTGGAGCAAGCACCAGGATAAGCAAAAAGCTATGGAAAAACCACAGAGTAAGAGACTGCACACACCAGAAAAAGAGAGAAACAGAAGATTTCTTGGGGTGTTAACCTGCTGACCTTTTTTTCCACCCCCTTAATCTCTTTGTCCTTTCAAACCTGATTCCATATTTATGCAGAAAACAAAACAATTGTCCTAAAAAGCTTATATACTCAAGTCCGAGTCCATATCTGACATTTATAAACAATAATCTGATTTCAACTACAAGCAATATGTGAAATATTTATGCTGGTTAGAGCCACAACTGTTTCCTCAGATAAGCATATGAAGCTGCTTACCAGACATGATCCCTACATAATAAATAGACTGAAATGTGTTTATTTTGGTATAACTTTGGACTGTGAATTGGACACTCATAAAGATACACTTTAAAGACCCACTTCGATGAAAATTGTGTTCTGGGTGTTTTTAACATGTTCTTGTGGCATTTTTCGCATGATGGAGAACATAGATAAAGCAAATTTGGTTCAAAATTGCATTTCTAAGTATTTCTTTATTCAAATTGTTGTAAATCAGTAGCAGATTTTCATCTGAAAAATAGCTTTTGTGTGATCTAAAAAATACACTCCACTCTATTGGTCCCACCCACAACTCAAGAGGTGAATTTTGAATAAATTACTGATTTAGGCTAAAAAAAGGCATAGTCATATTTAAAGTTCAGTAGGAACCCCGATGTGATGATCGGTGTGGGTCTTAAATGTAAAGGTTTTGTTTTTAGTTGTCATAAGAATAAATTTAGCATCCTTTTTCACACATTGATAACACATAACTTAATTGCAATGAGGTGTTTTGGACAGGGAACTTAAAAAATGTAAACTTTCATTCCCTTGCACCCTTGTATTGAAATGAGCTGAAATGTACCCCTGCTGCCTTGTCGCCGTTTAAAAAAAAAAACTTTTTTCCCTCCAGATTTTAAAGGGACTTACTTATTTTTTAAATGTATTTATTTTTTTGCCAAAGGTAAATGCCACAAAAAATGAAACATGCATATATATATATATGCGTCACCACGTTTCCACCTAGAGAGGTGATGAAGAACAGTTCCCACTCAAAAGAGAAAATGTCTCCTTTACCGTCCATCACTTTGTGTGCATGCCTAACTGCCTGTGTCTGTTTTGTCATTCTTTGTGTAACTTGAGCCACATTTGCAGCACTGACTTGAGATTTACTGCTGCGCCCCTGCAGTTTTGCTTTGATTTTGTAATGTTTTCCAGTTTTGCTGCACTGTGCTTGCCTCTTGATATTTTCTGTAAAAAAGAAAAAAACTGTCAACACATGTCATAGAAATAGTGTTCTTGTTTGCAAAAATAACAAAGGTAGTATTGTTCCTGTACTTTGAGCTAATGGTGCTAGAGTCTTTGACATCCAAATGATTTCCCAAACATCTCTAAGCTACTTATTCACAGTGTGCTTTGCTTTGATCAGGCTTAATTCACTGTTAAAGGATTATATTCTTACTGTCTGTGCTTCTGTGATGTGCTGGTTCAGGGGCAGCTCTAAGGTAAGAAGGTTAAGTGTGGATTTTCATAAAAACAGGCTGAGAATGAGGCTTATTTTTTAGGGGCAGAAGGAGCAAAGCAGCACCGTCCACAGGCGGCTGATGCAGAGGAGAAGAAATCCCAGATCAGTGCAGACAGTGGACTCAGTGTCGCGTCAGGATCCCAGGTTTGTGGATGGGTTATCATCTCATTATCTCGGTTCTGTTGTCATGTGAAAAAAAATTATATTTATCTAAAACCTAAAACTTTCTGTTTCAAGATTTAATACAAAGTCATGCAGATGACACAGCAAGATAGATTTAAAGTTTTCAGGCATAAAGGCAGAATAAAAAAGGATTATATGAAACATGTTTTGATAATTATTAGATTTGATCATTAATATTAGACAGAATGTATAGAAACATGCTGTCTTATATCCTTCATCCTTATAATCCTTCAGGAGTGGATCATCCTGTTCATCTAAAGTCTAAACCAGAGCTGGCTAAATTACTTCTAAAAATCACTAAATTACTTCACATAGTTACTGGATCAAAATTAAAATACTTTACTTATTTAAAAAGTATCTCACTACTCGTTACTTTACTTTTTCTCCTCTTACATACAGATTATCAAGGGAAAAACAGTTTGCATAAACTAAATCCTCTTGTCTTTTATTTAACTTTATTTTTAAAGTAATGACCTCGTGCAAAGTAGAAACCTGGTTTCAGACACAACCTGGCTTCATTAGAATTCAGAAGTTTCAACACATTTTTCAAAGTGAGATGAACTTGTTCCGCCAATATTCATCACATCTGAAATGAAGCCTTTCTCTTGAAAACACAAAGAACTATTTATTGCCTCAATGTTAATTTTCTCTGACTTTGGTTTTTCTATTACAATTAGTTTCACATTTCTATCTACGTCTGCATTTTGTCCACAATTCTGCACTGCTGTGAGTCTACCAAACTACCCCCCACCCCCCCTGCGGAGCGCATGGAATGCTAACTCATATTGACCAGAGATGCAGTCATATGCAGCTTAGAGAGAAAAACAAAGTAAGAAAGGGTTCATTATTTTAGAAAATGACGACTCCCAGGAAAGAGTTGGCTCTTGTCTTTCACACCAAAGAGCCGACTTTAGAGTCGTTTCATTCACAACTAACGCATCAGTACTGGGGGCGGGTCTCTGCTCTGCTGCTCACCTGCTGCTCCTCAGGGAGGAGAGGAGTCCTTGCAGCATCTCTTTTTGTCTCATCTTTGAGCCAGTTTGGAAAGCAACGTGACTGCAGCAGTGAGGGCATGTCTGTACTTTAACCGATCCCCAAACCTGAGCGCACGTGTTTGCACCAGTAATTCCATTTTTTTAAATTAACTTTCGTTTCATTTAACCAAGAGAAAATGTCGGAGCCCACAAAACCTAAGTGAGAGTTTCTATAGTCCAGTAATCGTAACTAATTACTGAAATGTGAACTGTTATTTGTTACGTTCTTGTGTTACTAACAAAAGTAATTAAATAACAGTAATACGTTACTTTTTAATCCGAAACCACAGAAATGACAAATAAGGGATGTAGAAACTACACCTCAATCTCTATGTTTACATGTTAAAAGTTGAAGTTCATGACAGTGGAGCCAAAAGGAGTCTGAGCTTGTTTGGAAATATTTTTCAGGAAAAACTTAAAAAACGGTTCACAGTTTGATGGGAGCTACTTATTAGAAGATATAAAGCTGCTTTCACACTGAATGCGATTCACGCGTCAGGGCCATCCAGTTTCAATGGTAAGTCAATGTTCAGACGCAATCTGGCAGCAGTGTGTTTTGGGCGTAGAGGCCTGTCCAGCGTTCAAGTATCTGAACTTGGCAAGGAAGATGCATTGCATCAACCAATCAGTGACCCAGCTTTGGTTCATATTCAATGATGCCATCAGCGGGTGGAGTCCAAAACCATCTTGAGAGAGAATCTAATAATTGTCTTGATGATACCTTTCTTTTCTCTTTTAAACACAAAAATAATCAAAGTTCCTTTAACTTTATCATTATTTTATTTTTTCCCTCATCGGACTAATGCGGGAGAGCAAGTCTGGGTCTCAATGTAACGGCAGTACTTCTAAAAGCGCCGTCATACAGATGCTGCTCCTGTAGTAGATGGTGAACCTCACCATACTGAGAGTTTCTGAGTGAGCTCATAAACTCAAACGTGAGATGTGGGAGATGTGATTACCAATGCTTTTGTAGAGCTCTTCCAAATAGACAAACCTGATCTCTCAACATCATCCGTGTCTTCTTCTTTTTAGCCTCATTGCTGAAGACAATGAGGCTAAAAACTTTTGACTGTAGCTCCTCCCACACACGTCAGGAATGTCAAGTTCATGAACACATTTATAGACGAGCATAAGCAGCAAATTTGACGCAGATGAAAAGAAAGGCGGCAGATGCAAATTTGACACGCGTATCAAATTTGGTGGGAACACAACACAAGTCTCAATCTGATCTCCAGCGTCTGGCTTTGTGTGGCTTCAGTTGTTTGTATTTAGGCTGCAGCTGTTGATTCTTCTTGTAGTGACAGTATCAAGGGTTTGGTTTTGTTGTCCCCTACCGATGCGCTCCTTTGACGTTTGTCTCCCCCTTTCTTTGGCTTTACAGAAGAGTGACACAGAATCAGTAACCAGCTCAGAACCGCCAATCCTGACGAGAAGCACCAGCCAGGACTCAGAGGCTAGCACAGTGGTAGGGCACGACCAACCCGGACGGCCTGTTTGAACAAATTATAATCTGTGTCATGTCTGTTGTAGACGTGTCAAACGTCCCCCTGTCTGTTGTTCTTACCCTGATTGTTTCATTTGCAGATAAGCAACAGCTCTGGAGAGACTCTGGGAGCTGACAGTGACCTGAGCAGCACAGCCGGAGACGGGCTCGGAGGAAGAACCGCTCCTCATTTGGCTCAGTCTAGGGGGACGCTGTCTGACAGTGAGATTGAAACCAATCCAGCCACGAGCTCTGTGTTTGTAAGTTATCCCTTCTGAAAAGTTTTGGGGTCACCCACAGGGGCTTGAAAGTAAAACCGCTTCAAATCAATGCTGATATCACCACAGTAGGGGTAAGCAACCTATAAGAAATGCAATAAATTAGGCTGGAATAGATGAGAATTGAATAACAAACCAATCAGGCCATTCTTCAAGCGTGTGTCCATCAGCTCAGGCACACATGCAAACTTTTCTGCTTTTTCTTCACACTTTGTAGTGTAGACTTACCTCGTGAGTAGATGGTTATCAAAAACTATGAAACAAACTTCTTTGCAAATATTGTTGAAAAATCAGGTGAACATGACTCAATCATAAAATGAGTCTGTAATTTTTCTATGTTGATAAATGCCACAGATATCGAAAGATCTCTTTCTAGGTTCTCTTCATCTTTCTTCTTGTTCAACATAAAAGGGCGTTAAGGACAGAGGCACCTTCAACCCCCTGTCCATTTTCTTATTCTGTTTTTTTTTGTTCCACCCTTCCAGACCCATTCAGCCTTTCAGAATGAGCAGCCTGGTTCTGTTACATTGGACTCACAACATTTAAAAATAAAAGAGAAAGAAATCTTATTAGGATGCCACTTAATGGTTCAGACCACCAGAAAGTATCCTGCTGGTATCTAAAAACAATTTGGAGCTCATAACTTTAGAGAGGGGAGATTTATGTTCCTAAATTCTGCCATTTTAGTTTTGTCAAAAAAGAAAATCTTGTGAAGAAAAACAAACCGTCTGGGTTTTGGAGATAATGGGGCAAAAAAAACACTTTTAAAATCCTGAATCTCCTCCATGGCCGGTATTGTCTTTTCCTTAACAGCTCCAGGCATATTTGTAATCCTTGGTTCAAGCTGTTGAAGTGCAAACAGGCTTTGCTCTGATTCCACAGGGAAGGACCCACACTCTGAAACCTGGTGCTAAAGACCACGGGCCTGCGGTGGTTAAAGGGCCACCAACACAACCCATGGAGGACATCAGCATGAGGATTTACCTTTGTGAAGGCCTGCTGGGTAGGCACCGCTCCGTCCTTCCAAACCCCTTTGCATAGTCAGACGGCGCCCGTGTGTTCTGCAAAACACCTACTTCTTCTGTCTCTGTCAATGATCTGCTTTGCTTTACTCACACTGACGGTTGTTGGAATGAGAAAAAAAACCTTATAACCTAATTGATCTTGCATTTGAAAAGTATCACCAGGTTTGTTGGATTTATGATGATACAAACTACACTTTTAGATAATCATAAAAAAAAGTGCAATCAGACGTGTAGTGAGCTATGACTCAGAAAATGAGTTCATCTAGTCAGAAGCTAAGGTTCATGTATGTTTACTCTGACTTGAACGCACTTAAAGGTCGTATTCATCACTGTGTAGAAGAGGTTTGGCAAAATACAAGAATTAAATGTAATTAAGGCAGATGAGAGTTAAAGAGTAGAACAGGCATGGAGCTGAACTGGAATGCATTTGAAAGTTATGGTTGTATAAAAAAATGGTTGTCATTATGCATTATGCCCCAATGCTGTTTATATTTAGCAAGAAGTAAAATAAAAATATGAAGAAACTTCCTTCCCTCTCCACACTAAACTAAAACTGTTTACTTGGAACTGATGAGGCTAAAACGATGTTCATGTTTTACTAAATTGATTGAGTCTTGCTGTTTGTTGGTGTCTGTGTGCCTCTGGGCTCGCCCTGTTCTTGTTTTGTTCCATAAAACCCACGTGCCTCTTTGCCTAACCCCCCCCCTGCTCTTGCTGCTTTTCTTTCCTCCTGCTGCTCTTCATGGGGAACTATTCCAGGGCGGGATAAGAGCTCCGTCTGGGATCAACTAGAGGATGCTGCAATGGAAACCTTTTCTCTAAGTAGGGCTGACCTTTGGCCTTTTTGACCTGTGTGCATTGGTGTTTGTTCAGCTCAGCTGGCTCTCTGTTGAAATTCTGTGGTTTTATTTTTGTAAATAGGGATGCAACAATTCACTTTCCCCACAATTCAGTTCAAACCTTGATCTTTGGGTCACAGTTTTGTTTTGGTTTGATATGAGTTATGTATTACGAAACAACAACAAACTAGAAACGCAGAAAAATCCTTTTTTGAATAAGCGAATAAGCAAGGAACAATAAAGAAAAGACTTATACTTACCCAGCTGTAATATAATAAAACAATAAATACTAAATCAATTATTTGACCATTTCAACATGAACATAATGGAATGCAGTAGTCATGGAATGATACACTTTCCCCACAATTTGGTTCAATGGAATAACATTCAGGTCAGTTTTAAACTGAGAATTGTAGCATCCCTTTTACCAAACTACCTTGTTTAATTCCATACTCACACTTTAAGAAATTTCCTATCAACTAAATTTTGGTCCTGCTTATATCTTTCATTTCTCTGTGAGGTATATGTTTGTCTGTTATTGGAGACTTTGAAACTGCCTGCAGCTTCATTTTTATCACATACCGGGTATTTAATGTGCCTTCAGCCCATGGTGTTCACACTGGACAAGCAGGGAGGGCTGCTTCTTTTTTTTTCTTTTTTCTACTGTTTACTAGCACATGTCCGCCACCTACTGCTGGAAGAGAGTGGTGCAAAATGTCAAAGTGTCAAAGGTCACAAATTTTGCACCAGACTTTTTCTTTCACAGCTCTATTCCAATATATAAAAGACTTGGTGTCATAAAATTCCAGCCAGACACAAACCATCTTCTCCATGATCAATTTACAAACAGTTGGCACTTCCTTGAACTGATAGGGACACAATCCACTCGTCACTACCAAATCCGAGCACCCGATTGGTCAAAGTTTAACTTGGTTTAACTTGCAACGTTAGTTCGATGGCCACGCATTTTGAATATAGAGCCTGAAAACAGTCATAGAAACTTACGTAACTACATGTGAACAAGAGAGTTCGGAACGCGTAAGTCTGAAATGTGCGTTCACGCACGTTTACACGGACATTGGAAGTGGCTTCTTGAAGGCACGTGACCCAGGGCGGTGTGAACGTAGTTTAAGAGAAATGAGAAAATCAACCATTAGTGCTGTTGTCTCCCCTTTATCCTTTTAGTTCAGTTATTTGTCCATAAATGTGTTCATTAATTTATCTCTTTGATGAATTTTCAAATCAGCTGGGATAGGAGGAGCTGAAATGGTGCTGCTGTTGCTGAGCTCTTTGTTGTTTCTCATGGGGTTTCAGGTAAGGAGCGCTCCACCCTCTGGGACCAGATGCAGTTCTGGGAGGATGCCTACTTAGATGCTGTGATGTTGGAGCGTGAAGGCATGGGGATGGACCAGGGGCCACAGGAGATGATCGAAAGGTTTGACACATCTGAAGCACGCCACTGTTTCATAAAACCCGTCCAGATTCTTAGCACCGTCTTGTGTTTCTGCACAGATACTTGTCGCTCGGAGAGCATGACCGCAAGCGCCTGGAGGATGACGAAGATAGGCTTCTTGCAACGCTGCTGCACAACATGATCGCCTACATGTTAATGCTGAAAGTAAGAGAGTTTTAGTTTCACATGAAACCGAATAGCCTTCTTGTTTCTGACCTCACCTGAATGGATTCACTGTTTTTAGGTGAATAAAAATGACATCAGAAAGAAGGTGAGGCGATTGATGGGCAAGTCACACATAGGCCTCACATACAGCCAAGAGATCAACGAAATACTGGACAAACTGGCCAACATGGTAAATATTTGATTACATTTTTAATGCATCATTCGTACATTTAGTTTAGTCATTTATCATTTTGTGTGTGTAGAACGGCCGTGAGCTGTCTACCAGGCCCAGTGGAAGCCGCCACATCAAGAAGCAAACCTTTGTTGTCCATGCTGGCACCGACACCACAGGAGACATATTTTTTATGGAGGTGTGAACCATCTCAAAACCCCTTTTTTTTTATTACTAGAAGGGGCTGCAGGGGCGATCATGTTTCCATTTTGCGTTCTGCCTTCAGGTCTGCGACGACTGCATCGTCCTGCGCAGCAACATCGGCACCGTTTACGAGCGCTGGTGGTACGAGAAGCTCATCAACATGACCTACTGTCCCAAGACCAAGGTGCTGTGTCTGTGGAGACGCAACGGCCAAGAGACCCAGCTCAACAAGTTTTACACCAAAAAGGTGAGACCCTATGCATGCTGGGACTTTTGTCAGACTTGAGGGAGATGTTTCTATTACAAATTTGTCTGTTTTTTTCTTGCAGTGTCGTGAACTTTACTACTGTGTGAAGGACAGCATGGAAAGAGCTGCAGCAAGGCAACAAAGCATTAAACCAGGTGGGATCTTTGCATACAAAGCTTATCCTTTGCATTTATTATATATATGCCTATATGTTATTATATTAATGCTGGGTAAAAAGTCAAAAATACATTTCTTATCAATCTAAAAGTTGTTGGAGGGGACAAATTTGAAGCTTTTCTTCCATCAGGTCCAGAACTGGGCGGCGAGTTCCCCGTCCAGGACATGAAGACCGGGGAAGGTGGACTTCTTCAAGTCACGCTGGAGGGAATCAACCTCAAATTCATGCACAGCCAGGTGAGAGGCCAGTACTTTAGCAGAGAAACTGGCACTCATCCCACAAAAGGGCATGATAATCTGTCCACCCATGATGGTTCAGACCTCATCCTGTCCTCTTTTTTCCACCCGTTTGCTCCTTTCGTTTTATTATTTTTAAATATTTTTTGCCTTTCTAGCATTTCTTTAGATTGAGAAATGTCTTCCTCTAATGTTGTGAAACATCAGATGATATTTAATGTATCAATTGTTTACAAAAAGCACAAACTCGTCTAGCATTTATTCAAAAAGATTCTGCTTTAGAGGAAGAATCCTTATTTGTGCATTTGCTTTTTTATTCTTTTTGTTTTGCTGTTTTGTTGTTGTCGTCGTTCCGGTTTATGTGTTTTTGTCACGCATGCTTATTTTTTTTTTCTTTTCCAAAAATGATGACACATCCTGCCACACAAGTGTTTCTCTGACATCTGTGGTGCTCAGACTTCATGTTCATGTACTGTGTGGGAGGAGGAGATGTGTCGATCTGTGTGTGTGTAACAGACGGTGGCTTGAAGCAAAGACTTTTCATTAATAATTGACAAAAGAAAATCAACTTTTCATCTAAACCCGGACCCTTTTCATCGTCGTCGTTTGTTGTCCTTGCTTCTGCGCAGGCAGTGATAGCCGGAGTTCATCTATTTCTTTTGGTTGATTGATTATCTTATTGAATTATAAGATCTTTCAAAAGTTAGTTTTACTAATAATAATCTACATTCTCAGAGTTTACTTGCAATTTTTTTCCTGGATTTTTTGTTTGTCAAGAAAAAAATCTTGTAGAAAAAAAATACAAATTTTTTAAACTTTAATATTATTTAATATTATGTATTATTATAAATTTTGTTTTCGCTTGCTCTAAAACGTGACTCTAAGTCCCACTCCGATCTATTGTAAAAGCGTTCCCTGTGGTCTTTTAACTATGATTTTGCCGTTTTTAACCCAAATCAAAAATAACTGTTGTTTTCTGAGACATTGTTCCTGCAGAGCAGCAGGAGTTGGCACTGAGCAACCCCACCCCCCTTCCCCTCCCCGTTGCTGAGAGCTCTCCCCGCTAGCTTACAGCCCCTCACACACCCAACATAACATAATATTACTAGTGCAACAAAAGTGGCGAGCAATATTTTGAGCCAGATTCTGGCTCAGAGGAGGGGGGGTTCTTTTTCTTCTTCTACTATTTACTTAGTCATGCCCACCACTCACAGTTGAAAGGGGCGTGGCACGTCTGTGACATCCATACGTCACTACCAAATCTGAGTCCCTGATTGGTCAAAATTCAACCTGGTTTAACTTCTAAGGCCTGATAACAGTCGTAGTAACGGTCGTAGCGCCTTTACAGAGACGTGGTCGCTTGAACGTACACGCTTATGGCGGTGTGAATGAGGCTGAAAACAAAGACGAAGACGAATCGAGTCGTCTACAAGTGGATGCATCTTCTGCTACTGATTCACAATGATTTAAATAAAACATACTTATAAATGTAAATTTCCTAATATGGCCCTCCATCAACAGAAAAGTCCCATAAGAACACGTTAAAAAACACATTTTTTATTGGAGTGGGTCTTTAATGTGTTTTAGAAAAGCGAGTGCAAAGAATTTAAGTTGTTAATCTTTAAAAAGTTTTCTAGCGTGTAATTTATCGTTTTATGTTGCAAATTCAGGTTTTATGCACTTTAGTCAATAGTTTTGTAGCAGACAAATGAAACTCTAGATACAGATTTTAGACTTCATTTGTATATTGTGTTTTGTATGCAACCAGTGAAGTAGTAAAATAAGAGTTATATTGACTTATTATTAGTTTAGTATTAGTAGTAGTATTCGTTAGCTTAGTATTCGTTATTTTAGGTAAAGCACAGAGTAAAAAGTATTATTTACTTTAAAATCTGTTGTAATCTCTGCAGTGAACTGGGATCCATGGAGCCTCTATTAACTTAAAGACTATTTATACTATACTAAGACTATTATTATACTAAGACTATTATATTACTCTGATAAAAGGACTCTGTGTAAGAGTTAGATAGATAGATAGATAGATAGATAGATAGATAGATAGATAGATAGATAGATAGATAGATAGATAGATAGATAGATAGATGATTTTATTAATCCCACAATGGCGAAATTTCATTTATCTGTGGCAGCAACACGACATTCAGAAATAATCTATATAATATAACATCAATAAAGGACATCACAAATTACATTTATATTAGATAATTAAAAATATTACTAAAATTATTATGAAAAATTATTATCAAAAATGAGATTCTTATTGAATAAAGAAATAAATATTAAATAAATACAACTGCAAAAGTGTAAAAAACATGCGGTCTGCAAAACATGTAAACTGTAAAAAAACATTCCAAGTTCCACCCACATGTAAAAACGGGAGTCTTAGAAATACATAAACACACTCCTGCAGAAACTGTCTACACTCTGCTGGTTATAAATCAATTATTATTGAAGGCCGACAGCAGCAGACAATTTTTCTGGATAAAGTATCACATTTGAGGCATTTCAGCCTGAACTGATCCAATGTGGAATGGGTGGATCACATGGGCTCCGTCCTGCCTCTTTGCTGGCTTTGGGGCGCTCACAGAGGCAAACTGAGGGGTGGGCTGACCGATGAACCACAGTAGTTTACCACAGTATCGCTGTAAACTAAAGAGGCTTCTGTCAGTTTAAGTGTCTGTGAGGCAGCGCGTAATTATGAATGGTTTCAGTCAATGACGTCTTAATAATTTTCTTCTTTGGTTTGTTTTGGGTTGTTTTGATAACCTCTGGGTCAAAATGACAACCCAGAATTCAGTTCAGCCTCACAGTTTAGAACCCAGAATTCAGTTCAGCCTCACAGTTTAGGTGTTTGTGGCCATGCAGACCACATTGTAGCTCTCAAAAACAACAAAACAAGCTCACAGTGGAGAGTTTGTACAAGTATTTTTCTCTAAAACAATCACTGAATTGCCCTTTTTTGTGTTTAAAAATGTTAAAATGGCCGTAGATCAGATCCTGAAGTAACGATCCTGTGTTGTCTGTTCCAACCATTGACTGTATTTTAGAACTGGACTAAGTGAGTGTGGGGGCACCTGAAGAAATCGACTTCAATTAAACGAAGTCGATTCTATTGCCATATTTGTGTCATGTTAGAGCCAGACGACATCAGTAAGCAGCGATTGGTCCTAGTCAACATTTCTATGGCAACCATTCTCTCCAATCAGCTCGTGACCTCCCACTTCAAATCTTGAGAATCTGTGAGATGTTTTGAACGTTTGACGTGAGAGCACATACTTTTATTGAATAAATTTATAACCTGAATAATTTGGGCTACAGAAAAAATCTGAAAAAAAATTAGGATTATCAAAAATCTCTTTATAAAAAAACAACAACTGAGTAATAGCCAATGAGTTATATCGCTAGAGGAGACACGCCCGCTTTAGAAGCCTGGCCGACGGTGGCAGAGCGCGACGCCATCTTGGTGAGGTCGACGACGCCCACATGACAATGATTTCTATTGCTTTTAGTGGTGTCTAAGTAGCTTTTATAAACTATATATGTTCTCTTTCAACATTCGTTTCGGTATCTCACTATGGGACACGCCCCCTGCGCTGTCCCCCAGAAGCTCTTTTTCATTACGCCAGTCTTGACTGGCAGACAGAAGATGACGTCTGCTCTCAGGAGGCGGGACTTCCTCCTGCTATAAGAGCCGGACGCCATCTTCTCTCCTCAGTCTAACACCTCTTCTCGCTCCCAGAAGCATCCTCAGACGGCAGGTGTAGTATCCGAAGCTAGCTTAACTGTTCCTAGAGCGAGCTAACAACTCGGTCGCTGAACGCTAGTCGGTGTTACATAGCTTGTCTGGGTCACGCGGTTGGTCTGTCTCCAAACAGCACCCGTTAGAACTAGTCACCATACTAGTAATTTTCGCGCTTCGCTCTCAACCGGAGTCGACGAAGTCGTCATGGAGCCTGAACCTTTCCTCGCCATGGAAACGGTCAGACCTCTGCCTAGAGCCTGCTCATGCGGCAGCAAAATCGCCGGGGCAGACACCCATTCTGCCTGTGCTGCATGTCTGGGGCTGCAACATGCCCAGGACGCGTTAGCATCTCCGGCTAGCTGCGAGCATTGTGCGCGCCTCTCCCTCAAGACCCTGAGACGCAGACTAGCGCGCCAAGCTAGTCTGTCCAAGGCGGACCCGGTCTTGGGGGTAACCAGCCCCCCACTACCAGAGGAGTCTACGCAGGGAGAGGTGGCAGGCATGAGCTGGGGCGACCAACTGGATACGGTCGCGCCACTCGAGGGCATGGATGAGCAGGAGGCCGCGCCCCCGGAGTTTCAGGACACTGTGCCCGACTCCGGAGACGAGTCCATCAGCCTCGGCTCTGAGGAGGACGAGGAGGACAGCGAGCCTTTCCTTCTGCCATTGGCTGCAAAGCCGCTGGCTGCGGGCGACGCGTGCGGCGGCTTCCCAAACCCGACCGCCGCGATGGACCTGCATGATGTCTGCAGAAGAGCAGCTGAAAAGCTGGGCATTAAGTGGCCTGAAGCCCTCACCGAGGCCACCACGTCTCGCTATGAGGGAAAAAGACTGCCTAAAGCCAAGTCTTCCAGCAGACAGCTGCTGCCAGTGTTCCCTGAGTGCTTGGAGGAAGCGACCAGGACCTGGAGCACCCCCTTTTCAGCCAAAAGCCCCGTCCTGGGAGGCTCGGCTTTGGATTGGGCCAACATGGAGGAGAACGGATTCTCGCAGATCCTTCCAGTCGAACCGCTGCTGGCTTCCCACCTGCACCCAACACAGAAGTCCACCATGACTTCCGCGGGCCCCGCCCTGCCCTCGAAAGCTGACTGCTTCCAGTCAACTCTCACCGAAAAGGGCTACAAGGCAGTTGCCGCATCGGTGAAAGCCCTGAATGCATCTTCTCTGCTCCTAGCCTACCAGGCAGAGCTGCAGGAACAGATGTCAAGCACTCCAACCCCAGACTTGTGGAACGAGCTATGCGTGGTCACAGACCTTTGTCTGCGTCTCCACAGGTCCGCAGTCCAAGCCTCTGGGCGAGCCATGGCCCTCATGGTTGTCCAGGAAAGAGCCCGGTGGCTGAACTTATCCAGTCTCTCTCAGAAGGAGAAGACTCAACTCCTCGATGTGCCGGTGGACCCAAAGAGCCTATTTGGGCCAGCAATGGCCACAATGCAAAGGCGCTGTGAGGAGAAGAAACGGGAAGGTGAAGCACTGCAGCTGTGTCTGCCCAGGAAGGTACCCCCTCCTACCCCAGCTGCACCGCGTCTTTCCTTCGCTCAAGCGGTAGCTAGACCAGCTTACCGCACTCCGAAACGCCAGCCTCAGCCAGGTGACCGGAGCCACGGAAAGCCTGCTGAGGCCAGAGGGGCCTGGGCCAAGAAACCGTCTGCTCCCAACGTGACAACGTCAGCCCAGCCAGCGCCTCCTGTCGCTCAGAGCGCAAAGAAAAAGAGGCGTGCCACCTAGGGCGCAACCAACAGGGATGGAGAGCGGGCAAAACCAGAAGCCTGCTTCCCCCCTTCCACGACACGTTCCGTTCCTGTCGTTTTTCTCCAGGGCATGTTCCAGCCCGACCAAAAGGCGTGCAGAGGCACAGGTGGCCCTCACTGTTCACAGCCAGTTGAAAAGGAGAAAAGAGGGACCCACAGAGAGCTCAGTGGAGCCACAGTTGGGTCCCAGAAAGTGTTTGAAAAGGTTTTTAAAACCAACACAAATAAAAAATCCCCGAGGCGCGCAACCAGGCCCCGAGCCAAGGGCGCAGCCTCAACACAAAAAGACAAAACAAAAAACAAAACACATACAAATGACGGGAAGCCGAGTGGGAGCTGCGCAGCTGCACATGAGGCCACAGGAGGGAGCTGTTGCTCCGCCAGTGGCACAGCAGCCCAGCACCGTGGTAGCAACGAGCCCTGCGCCAGCGCAGCTCGTGTTGGCCACGCCCACCAGTGTCTCAGCGCGGATGTCGCTCGGCCCGCTCTCGGACAAATCACAGCAATGGCGGCACTGCGGGGCGCCAGACTGGGTTATAAGCACTGTTACCAAGGGTTACAGACTCCAGTTTGCATTTACCCCTCCCCTTTTCAATGGTATACTGCAGTCGCAGGCCAGGGGGCAAAATGCACGAATTTTGCAGGAAGAGATCAAAACACTGCAGGGCAAAAGAGCCTTTCAGCTAGTGCCACCGGAGCAGGCTCACAGCGGGTTCTACTCCAGATACTTCCTGGTCCCGAAACGGGGTGGAGGCCTGCGTCCGATTCTAGACCTGCGAGCACTGAACAAATACTTGAGGAAGTACAAATTCAGAATGCTAACACACGCAGGTCTGGTACGGTTTGTGCGTCCAGGAGACTGGTTCGTCTCCATAGATTTGAAAGACGCATATTTTCACGTCCCAATATACCCCCCTCACAGAAAGTATCTCAGATTTTCCTTTCAAGGGAAGGTTTACGAGTTTCTAGTGCTCCCCTTCGGCCTCTCACTGAGTCCGCGGGTGTTTGTGAAATGCACGGAGGCCGCCGTCGCACCCATGAGACAGATGGGCGTTCGGCTGGCCATGTATATAGATGACTGGCTGCTCGCAGCGCAGTCTCCCGAAGAACTCAGGAGGCAGGCCGGGTTGCTCACATCGCACCTAACTGCACTGGGCTTCACAGTAAACTGGGGAAAGTGCGTATTGACACCAGTTCAAACGATCACTTTCATCGGCTTATCCCTGAATTCGGTCGAGTTCAGAGCGCGACTCTCAGCGGAGAGAGTGACAGCCTTCCGGGCGTGTCTGTCACAGTTCCGCAGGGGGGCGTGGATAACATTCAGACTGTGCCTCAAACTCCTCGGGCTGATGGCATCGGCGCTGTCCGTCATCCCTTTTGGCCGCTTACACATGCGTCCTTTTCAGCGGTGGGTGGCGTCGCTCAATCTAAGCCCCGCCCGCCATGGTCACCGACGAGTGCTTGCTTCGGTTACGTGCATTCTCGCCCTACACAAGTGGAGGGACATCTCCTTCCTCACCACGGGTGTTGTCATGGGAACCGTGCAAACAAGACAGGTGATCACCACAGACGCCTCGCTGACAGGCTGGGGAGCCACTCACGAGGGCAGGACAGTGAACGGTCTGTGGGGCTCCCACATGCGATCAGTTCACATAAACTGCTTGGAACTCCTGGCGGTGTCTCTTGCACTGAAACATTTCTTACCCTTTCTGAAAGGGCGCCATGTTTTAGTCAGGACCGACAATACCACAGTGGTGGCGTATATCAACAGACAAGGAGGGCTGCGCTCATTTCAGTTGCACACGCTAGCACACAGACTGATTATGTGGAGCAGCTCCCGTCTTCTGTCGCTGCGGGCCATCCATGTACCGGGGATAATGAACCGGGGAGCCGACCTGCTCTCCAGAGGGAACCCGCGTTACAGGGAATGGAAGCTCCACAGCCAGGTGGTAGCCCAGATGTGGAGCATTTACGGTCAAGCAGAGGTCGATCTCTTTGCGTCAGCGGAGAACGCCCAGTGTCAAATGTTCTACTCTCTGACGGACCAGAGCGCCCCCCTGGGGGTGGACGCTCTAGCGCACGAGTGGCCGTGCCGACTTCTGTATGCGTTCCCACCGTTGGAGTTGATTGCCCCTACCCTCACCAGGGTTCGGGAGGGGAAACACTCTCTCATCCTCGTAGCCCCTCGGTGGCCCGGGAAACACTGGCTAGCGGACATCATTCAGATACTGCACAGCCAACCGTGGCCCCTGCCTTTACGCAGGGACCTCCTGTCGCAGGCCCGCGGGGAAATTTTTCATCCTCATCCGGAGTGCCTGGCTCTGTGGGCCTGGCCCGTGAGAGGCTGAATCTCATGGCAGCGGGACTCCCGCAGAACGTCGTGGACACGATCCAGAGTGCCAGAGCGCGGTCCACCCGCTCCGCCTATGGCGCCAAATGGCGCGTTTTTGAGGACTGGTGCGTAAAAATGGCCGTATTGCCTTTCCAGAGCCCAGTCCCAGTCATTCTATCGTTCCTTCAGGAACTGATTGAAAAAGGTTTGTCCTTTTCCACCATTAAAGTGTATCTGGCGGCCATATCCGCCTGTCACATAGGTGTTAATGACAAAACAGTGGGCCAGCATCCGCTTATTTGTCAGTTTATGAGGGGCGCACGTCGGCTCCGACCGGTGTCGAAAAGCCTTGTTGCTCCTTGGGATTTACCGGTGGTGCTGGACGCACTGTCGTGCGCACCGTTTGAGCCACTGAGGCAAGTCAGCCTCAAAGCGCTCTCTTTTAAAACAGCTCTGCTTATTTCACTAGCTTCTGCTAAACGAGTGAGCGACATCCATGCGTTGTCAGTTCACCCGTCCTGTTTGCAGTTCTCCAGAGGGGATTCTAAGGTTTTGTTGAGACCGAATCCGGCATTTATGCCCAAGGTTTTCAACCCTACCATACCTTGCCACCCCATTGAGTTTTTGGAATTCAATCCGCCTCCCTTTTCCTCTACGGAGCAAGAGAGGCTTCACACATTGTGCCCTGTGCGGGCGCTGCGCATGTATGTGGAGAGGACGGCTGGCTTCAGAAAATCTGAGCAGCTGTTTGTGTCGTGGGCTTCTCCTCACACAGGAAAGCCTATAACCAAACAACGCCTGTCACACTGGGTTGTGGGCGCTATATCCATGGCTTATAACAGCAAGGGGTTAACACCCCCGGCGGGCCTGCGCGCTCATTCCACTCGCGGCATGGCATCATCATGGGCAGTTTTTCAGGGCATCTCTCTGGATGATGTGTGCACGGCTGCCAGTTGGGCAACGCCTCACACTTTCATCAGATTTTATAGACTGGATGTCACTAGACCAGGGCTGCCTCACGCAGTGCTAGGTGTGGGGTCCACACCTTCACCTGTATGATCAGCCTGGTTGTTCTCTGTTGGTCTTCGGAGTAAGCTTATCTGGCAATAAGGGAGTCTCTACATCCCATAGTGAGATACCGAAACGAATGTTGAAAGAGAACTTTAGGTTAAGAACTTAACCCCGGTTCTCTGAAACATGAGTGAGGTATCTCACCAGATCACCCTCCTTGCCTGGAGCGAGAAGAGGTGTGCTTACTTAGACTGAGGAGAGAAGATGGCGTCCGGCTCTTATAGCAGGAGGAAGTCCCGCCTCCTGAGAGCAGACGTCATCTTCTGTCTGCCAGTCAAGACTGGCGTAATGAAAAAGAGCTTCTGGGGGACAGCGCAGGGGGCGTGTCCCATAGTGAGATACCTCACTCATGTTTCAGAGAACCGGGGTTAAGTTCTTAACCTAAAGTTTTTACAATTTATGTATATTTATACATATATGTAAATATATTATATTTATATATATAATATATATATAGATACATCATTTGTTGTTGTTAAATAAGAGAAACAGTCAGCCTTAAAAGCTCAAACTTTAATGAAAATGCATTGTTGCAGGACTTCTTACAAATAAAAAAATTATTATAAAGAATTTTTAAAAAATAATTTATAAACATTTAGGAGTTTTAGACCTCTTTGACATGTAATTTAAATTATTTAGAAAAACCCAACAATAAGTCAATAATAATAATAATAATAAATCAATAGTAAGTCAATACAAACAATAAATAATAGCAATACATACATAATAAGTCAATAAATAATAAAATATAAGTCTATTATTATTATTATTAGTATTATTATTATTATTAATAATAATAATAATAATAATAATAATAATAATAAAATAAATATTCAAAAGAAGTCCAAAAGTGAACAGTAAATTTACCCTAAAATAACAACAACAAAGAAAAATTTAAGATTTATACTGATTCATGTGAGTGATCAATTATTGTAACACAGATGGTATGGTGTCGGGTTTCAAGCTAACAGTCTGGCCTCTTATCTAAATGTGTTTCCACAAATGTTTTGAACAGTCAGACTGTATTACTAGTTGGTACCACAGTGATCCATCTGGGTTAACTCTTTTGATAGCCAAGATCCACTTTTTCCTGAAGTCTGAATAGTGAATAGTGAAAAGTTCAGTCACTGAGTCAGAAATGTATAAATCTATATTACCATAATAGCCTAGTATGCTGTATACAGGTTTAGCAAAATAAAATGTACATTTATGTTGACAGCAAATTCTCCGTACATCATGCAGCATGTTGATAATAACTCTGCAGCATCATACATGTCAACATGTGTTCTATTAATAAAGCCCCTGCAGCATTAAAAGAAAAAATTATAATACTTACCTGTGAAATGATATACTTCCTCCTTCATGGACTCAGTTCTCTGATTTTGGCAGTTGAAACACAAACAATGAACTGGTATTATGCAAAAAATGTATTCAAATGCATTCACTGCAGCAGTAACTTGACCTCACCAAGATGGCGGTGCTCTCCTCCCATGAGGAACCACGTGATGTTTCCTCTAGTGATATAACTCATTGGTAATAGCTGTTCATTTCTTAATAGAAGTTTATGGAAATTTGGCTTCTTGGAGCCAGTTGGTACTTCCTGGTTGAAACACCAGGGGGGAGGGGTCACTCAGTCCAGGTGTCAAGTCAATTGACAGTCAAATGTTCCAAGCCGGCTTTATTGGTTTTCAGGGCTTCCTTTAACAATATTTGGTATTTATGCTTTCGTGATTTTTTGACTGAAGCCCTTTTAGTCTTGAGATGCTGAGCTGCACATTGACCTGTTTCACCTAAAACTCCAGTTTAAAGCAATCATTTTCACAACAATTTCAGAATAAGAGCTGGATACGTTAGACGTCTGAATCGTCAAGACGTGTGGCTGCAACAGGTCTCTGTACGTTTTCAGTAACTCTTAAAAATAAAACCCCATCAGCTGACGTAAAGACCCAAAAAGAGATTGTGGTGTTTTTACCAATTGGATCTCATATTTGTACTATAATATTTTAAGATCAAACCAACATGGTCTGTTAGTTGAGGCATGGCATGAAGTTGGAATAAAGCATCAGTGACAAAAATCCGATTCTGTTTAGTCTGCTCTAAACTGATGGTCCTATTATCTACTGTAACAACAACTAGTTTTCAGCCACGCTGTTGGTATTCATTCTTCTTATGGACGCCGCCTCTCAGTTTGACTTTTGCCTCGGCCCCTTCATCATGATGGAGGCTGAACACTGCAGTCCTCAGAGATTTGTCGGTCAGACTGTTGCATTTTGAGTGAAAACATGCTGCTGCAGGAATGCTGCTGAAGCGGTTAGCGTCGGCTCATTGCTGGGAGCGGCATGCATCATCCTCACAAGTGGCAAACGTGGCGTCGGGTGGCGCCGCCGTGAACGTCCCTTCTGTCCATCAGTGACTTTCATACTTGCGTTGGTGCCAGCCCTCGTTGCTGGAGGAGGAGGCATGGAGGTTCTCTGGGGGACTCAGAGGGGTAAAGTCCAGGCAAATACAGACTCATCCAGTTGTCCAAACCTCTCGTCCTCTTTTTTTCTTTTTTTTTGGAGGGGGGCTGGTTCTTCTTATGATGTGGACTTTTTCATTATTGGCTGTGCTAAGCTGTCCGATTCCTGATGGGATCTGTGCGAGGCCCCTGTGGGTAGCGTCCTCTTGGGAGTGTCGATGAGTGTTTGTGCTCTTCTGTCCGATAATAATCCAAACCATTTCTCTCCCATGCTTTCTCCCCCTGCAAGGAGCGGAAGGTACACAACCTCTGCTGTGTTTGCTTTTTAGCAGTTACATCTTGTTGGGTTCCTTTTCTTTTTACCTTTTGCCTCCCCCCCCCTTCTTTTGTTTTTTTCAAACGTTGTAGATGTACGCCAAGTCTAATTTTGTGTCCTTGTCTTCATTTTGTGTGGAACTTCCATGTGTGCGTTATGTGGGCCATTTTGCATCCATTCACACTTGAATCTTCTTCTAATCCAACCTTTTGCTGTTCACAGCTAATCATTGTAATTTCCTACTTTTTCCACACAATGAAAGTAGTCATGTTGAGGTTTAAGCTGCCCCTCCCCATTGCCCATGTATGCGCTTTACTCATGGAAACTTCTCATAGTTTGCTTTTCTTTTCTTTGGTTAGAGCTTGCATCCCATGTTAGCCCTTATCATGTTTTTAATTTGTTTTTTAACCTCCAACTGAAATCAACAAAGTAAACATGGTTACATTTTGATCTGAAGTGTTTTTGCTCCTCATCCGGTGTTAAGTTTAATAATGTTCTGTCTTGTTTTGTTTGTGTTTTTTTGTTTGTTTTTTTAGGTTTTCATAGAGCTGAGTCACATTAAAAAGTGCAATACAGTGAAGGGGGTCTTTGTCCTGGAGGAATTTGGTAAATACACCATCTGTTGATTCTAAGCCTGTACTCGGCACGGCAGTAACTCAGTTTTGTGGTCAGCCTTTATTTTGGATGCTGATGCAGAACCATGGGGTTGCTGATAGAACCAAGACAGATTGAGTTCACCTGTCCATTTGGCAGAAGAACTGGGATCACTTAGGTGAGGCATCCAAGAAGTCCTGCAAGAAGTTGGGCGTTGCTCTTTAAAAGTTGAATTACAGAAAATAAAAATAGCACAGTTCTTCTAGCTTTCTTAAAAAATGCAAAATCCATCTATCCATTTCTAAATCTGTAGTCATTTTTTTTAATGAAAATTCCACTTTTGTTCCATTTAACTTATAGTTATGTCAAAACCCTTTTTCTCAACTTGACATAAGTGAAATTAGAAAAAAATACTTCAGTGTTTGATCCAATTAGATGTACCAGCAGTGATTCCCAGCCGTGCGAACAAAACCAAAAAATAAAAATATGTTCAGTATAAAATAGGGTTTGTTCCTATGGATATGCGTTTTGTACCAAGAGCCTGAAAGCAGTGGTAGTAACTCGCATAGCTCTGGAAGCCCAAAACGCACGTTCACATAGACTTTTCATTGGAAGTGGCTGTTTGAAGGTGCGTTGCTGAGGGCAGTGTGAGCTTTAGATGTGTAACTGTTGACACAACCATTCCACAGAGTTGTGTTCATGAATGGAGCTTCAGTCGATGAAACAGTGAGGCCCTTTGGTTGTACAGCGTTTGCATGGATAGAAGCTTTTATTTTGGTGTCAGCTGTGGGTTACACTCAACCAAATCAGGGAGAGGAGTAGCAGAAGTTTTTGGAAAAGTTCATGAAGGAGCGGAAGCTCCGCTGAGAATGTCAGAGCAGGTCACACGTTGAGCTGTGTTACTGTCGTGCCTCTGTGCTGCTTTTGTAATGTTGCCCTCATCTTTGCCACTATGAAAACCTTCATTCTCCAGCAGGTAAAGTGTTGTCACCTTTCTTCTTCAAAGTCAAACTGTACAGATATTTTCCTCGCTCCATCGCTCCTTTTTCTCCTTTTTGCGTTTTCGTCTGCTTCTTTCCTACACCGTTTGTTTTTCCCCTCGGAGATCATTCTAGACCTTTTTCTTTTTCTGATGGTCCAGCTTTGTATCAGAGCCGGTGGATTTCTGGGGTGGGACAGCTGGTTAGTGGGAGTTAAGCAGAGGGGTTTAACGTTTCCCACGCTCCTTCATCTGTCCTCCAAGCCTCTCCATCACTGCTTTGGGTTCACAGTTACTAATGAAAAGTCTCCCTGTCTCTCTGGACAGAGACAGCCTTAAGTTCTCCTCCTGTTTCTGTCATTTCACTGGTGAAACATGGGGGTCCAGCTGTAGAAGAGTTGCAGCCTCTTGTGATCACATTTGCTGCATTTATTTGTCTTATTTTGTGAGCCACGAATGTGTCATCAGCAGGGTTTCCTGTTTGAACACAACCCCCCCTACAGGCCCTTTAATGTACTACACTGATTTGATCAAATTCTCCGTGGAAAGTGGATCCTGTGCTGATGTCTCATGAAGGCCATTCTTGGCCCACACTGTATTCACATGTTATGTTGTTTTTTTTGAGAAGCCCACTCCTCCCAAAGCCTTCAAACGTGAACTCATGAAAGTTTCTGCTGCCTTTGAATTCTGTGTTTTGTCTCTTGCGCTGGCATAGTTCCTGAAACTAAAGAAGTGGTGATCCATAAGTACAAGACCCCCATGGTGAGTCCTCCTGTCCCTGCTTTCCATCAGTTTGTGCTTTTAGGAATGTTTCTTACTTTATTTAGTGCAACAGATGCTAAAGTTTTACATGTTTTAACAGCCAGAAAGAACTTCTAGCCTAAAATAAACTTAAAGACCCACTTGGATCATTTTTGATCGGTTGTAAAAGTGTCCCAGTGCTCTTTTAATTATGATTATGCTGTTTTTAGCCCTATTCAAAAAATGTTTTTTTATCTAGTGCTCTGGATTTTAAAAGCAATTCAGACACCATGCTTTCTTTTTTCTTTTTTTAAATGGCAAGTGATCAATTTCCTCAAATAAAAACCTAATAAATACGAACATTTTACGAAGACAATTTATGAATCCACTGTGTTCTGATGATAAAAACGTTGGTTTTCAGACACAATGCATTGTGGTCTTTATTTGCCAATCCGGTACCAATCCACTGGTTTTTCTCAAATACTTCTGGGAAATTTCTAGGCACTGGATTTTTGGAAAAGTGGATTCGGACAGCACTAGAAAATGATAAACACTAAGTAGAGCACCAAGTATTGAAAGAATTGGAACACAACCAGAGCGCCAGTAGTTTGTTTGAAATGTCCCTCTGGCAGGACTTTTAGGGTGGATCTTTTTGCTTTGTTCTGTTCAAATGCAGCTTATTAAACCTCCAAACCATCAGAAGCACTAAACCATCAGACTCCATCTTAAGGGTTTACCCATCGACTGTATATAAGAACTGGACGGAGTGTGACGACACCCATAGAAAACTGGTTACTTCCAGCTCCGACTATATAAAGTCAGTTCAGTGGCCATTTTTTCATGGCTTATAATTTGAATAACTTGCAATAAAGAAAACAAATTTCATGAGAATACATTTAGATTAGTAAGAACATATTAAGGGTATCAGAGCAAGAATGGTTATTCTGATAAAAGACTGCGTAATATCTGATTATTTCTCTATGGAAGTCAATAGGATTTTGTCTTCTTGGAACCAGCAGGGACTTCCTGTCTGGAACACCAGGGGAGAGGGGTCAGTCACTCAGTCCAGTTCTCATATACAGTCAATGATGGAGCCTCATGGACACGGCTGTTGGTTTGCATAGCATGAGATCCTCCATGAGCTTGTTGACCTGCTGCACCAAAGACTTGATCTGTGCTCAGATCTAATCTTCCTTAGTAAATCTGCTTTCAGCGGGAGCTTTAGTTTCACAGTCCACCTGCTGATCATCACGATTCTAAATGCTTGAAAGTCACCAGGCAGAGTACTTTAGTTCATTTGGGTCAGTAATGTTCTATGAAGGAGCTGCAGAACTCAGCTGCTTTAGTGTTCATTCCTGCAAACACATGTATGTCCAATAACTATGTCCGCTTTAGCGCATGCTTCCAGAAACATCCTCATGCTACGTTCACAGCAGGCGTGTGAATGCACTAAACATGTTCATTATACGCACTGTTTACACTGGACAGCTGCTACTCAATACTAGCACATGTCTGCCACCTACAGTGTGACCCAAATGATTATGCAAGTTATATGGAAGTGTCAAAAAGATCAAACGTTTTGTTTTTTATTAAACCCAGCAAACTAATTATCCCAATTAAAGCAAAAACGGCGAAAGTTCCACATTATGGAGCAGACCAACATTTTCAAACAATATGGGAAAGAAAAATGATCCCTCTGCTGCTGAAAAATGTGAAAAAATAAAATGCCTAAATATGATCATCGTACTATTAAGAGATTTGTGGCTGTTTCAGAGAACACAGCGGTTTGTGGAGATAAAGGCAGAAGGAGGAAGGTCTCTGCCAGACAAAGACATCTGATTAAGAGAGCAGCTGCTAAAATACCATCACGAAGCAGCAAGCGCATGTTTGAAGCTGCTGGGGTCTCTGAAGTCCCACCAACATCAAGCTGTAGGATCCGCCAGAGGCTTGCAGTTTTACATAAACCTTCTATTTGTCCAACCCTAAACAAGACGCTCAAGCGGCTGCAGTGGGCCCAGAAATGCGTGAAGAGTCATTTTCAAACAGTCTTGTTCACTGATGAGTGAACCCTGAATGGTCCAGATGGGTGGAGTAGTAGCTGGTTGGCTGATCGCCACCATGTCAGCAAGAAGGAGGCAGAGTCTTGTTTTGGGCCAGAATCACTGGGAGGAAGCTGGTCGGCCCCTTAAGGGTCCCAGAAGGTGTGAAATGACCTCTGAAAAGTTTGAGTTTCTGACTGACCACTTTCTTCCGTGGCACAAAAAGAAGAACCACGCTTTCCATAACAAAATCATCTGACCATCTCATGCTGCAAAGAATACCTCTGGATGATTGGCTGCTATGGGGAAAAAACTAGATAAACTGATGGTGGGGTCCCATCCTCCCCTGACCTCAACCCTACTGAGAACCTTTGGAGCATCCTAAAGCCAAATATCTATAAGGGTGGGAGGCAGTTCGCATCCAAACAGCAGCTCTGTGAGGCTATTCTGACATCCTGCAAAGTCAAGCAGAAACTTTCCAAAAACTCACAAGTTCCATGGATGCAAGAAATGTGAAGCTGCTACAAAATAAGAGGTTCCACGTTCAAATATAACTTGACCTACTAAGATGCTTTTGATTGGATTAACTTTTGATTTCAGTAAATATGCAGCAAATTCAACAAACGACCATTTTCAGTTCTTTGGAATCTATAAAATGCAATTTTTGAAATGACTGTTTTCTAGGTTTGTTCAATAACATTTAATATACAAAGTGACTTGAAAATGATGCTGATCATATCATTTGCATAATAATTTGGAACACTTGGAAGAAGCTTGGTGTGAAAAGTCAAAGCGCTGTAAATCTGGTGAATCCAGGCTTTTCCTTTCATATCTTTATCCCAAATTACGAAAGACTTTGTCTCCTAGAATTCCAGCCGGGCACAAACCGCAATAATTTTGTCCTTCATGATCAATTTTTAAACGGTTGGCTCTTCTGTGAATCAAAACATCCCTACCAAAGCCGAGCCCCCGATGGGTCAAAGTTCGGCCTGGTTTAACTTTAATGTAGAGCCCCAAAGTGGTCGTGGAAACCTGTGTAGCGCCGTCACGCCCGTTGGCTAGGCTGGCGTGAACGTAGCTTTAGATGGGTTGATTATTGTACGGTCCTGATCATGCAGATATGGTGGAGGTCGTCTCCGGCTCCGCCTGTCCTCACGCTCCTCCTGTGTTCTCCTCCCGCAGGCGCATCAGATCTGTTACTCCGTCCTGTGTCTGTTCTCGTACGTGGCTGCAGTGAAGGGGAAAGACGCCGACGGAAAACCCAAGATGCTCTCTCCGAGGCCTCTCCCTAGTTAGTCCCCGCCCCCCGCGCTGCACCTCCCGCTCCGTCCGTCTCCCTCAACGTGCCTCTCTACTTGAAATGGCATCTCAGACTTTTGACAATCCCCAACTTAAGTAAGCACACGCCCCTCCCCGTCGTCCCGTGTACGTACCACCGTGTAGATGCAGCTGTGTAAACACGTGATGTCATGTAAATAATCTCATCCTGTCGTTCACGCCCGACCACTGAAGCACTCGCCCGCTCCTTCCACTCCTCATCTTTCTTCTTGTTTTGTCTGCTGCCAAGAACTACAGTGAGGGCTTCCCCTCAGAGTGCATGCAGGACCTGTGCACAGCCTTGATGTGAACCACAGCGCCCCCGCCCCCGTCCCCATTCAGCTGTGTTATTCTGTGATGTGTGGTTATTGTAAAGTTCCAGTCTGTCCAAGTATAAACTGGTGAAACATCCAGAAGCCCTCCTACAGCGTGGAGACCCCCGACCCCCGCACACTGGACCACAGCCACGCATGTAAAGGCTCCTCCACGGTGTTTGAACCCTGAAAACTGTGAGTGTCCCGCCTCTAGATTTCCCCTTAGATCTCTCGTCTGTGCTCTGCTCTTGTTCCCTGCATGTGACTATAGGAAAATAAATATTATATATATATTTCTATATATAGTATTTATTTAATATATACATTTTCTGACTGTACATTGATCTGAAAAAAAATGTTACAAAAATGTTTATTTGCTAGATGTGCAATACTTCAGTAGTTAGCCATTGCCGGGTGTTTGGAGTGACCCGGCGCTCACAGGGTGAGGAATGTAAGAGATTTTCTTTTCTATCGGTGCGTTTCGGTCAGAGATTTTAGTGCGGCGTGTTTGTTCGGTGTCTTTAAAGATTTAACGTCGATCAATCGATTGCACCAGGCAGAAAACTGCTTTTTTTCTTCTCTTTTTAGGAGGAAGGCTTGTTTGTCAGCAGGTGCTGAAGAGTAAAGAGGTCATGTCGCAGTTTGACAGAAGACCAGAGGGGGGAGCTCTGCTCCTGTCCTCCTCTGCACCCCACGGGTCCTAAAATCTGCTTCTAGAAACGGTCTTTAGAAATCATCGCATACTAATGAACACAAAGTTTGGTTGTATTTGTTTCATAAATTGGAAAACAGTCCAAGTAAGCAGGAGTAGATTATTCCAACAACCTGTGTAAGATGCCAAGTCTTAAAAGGTTACTGCATTTTTGTGAAAAAACACTTCACACCTGCTGACAGAAGGCTCCGCCCTCACCTGCCTTTAAACAGATTTCATTGTTTTTCCTGTGAATTGTCAAAAAGGTTGGTAGAGTTATGTGTACGTAAACTGATTGAAGAAACAAGGTTTCCAGGAAAATCAAGAGTCTGTTTTTGAATTGATCAGGAAAGCAGTTTGCTGCTCTGTGATCGACTTGTCATGCCTGCAGCTGAACTGATCGGCTCCTCCAGGAAGTAATAAAAGTCCCTCCATCGCTAATTTCTCTCACGGTTTAAGCGTGCGTGTGTGTGTGTGTGTGTGTGTATGCAGTTTCTCCAGATCAGCAATATATTGGAAGAGGTTTTATTTTGATCCTGATGTGCTTGTATTTTCATAGGTTTACTGTGCAAAGGAAAGGTATAATAAACAAAACTCCATTTCAAAATAAGATGTGGGAGTTTGTTTGTTTTTTTTGCTTTATATGAACATTTCAGTTTTATCTGTCAGTTGCTCCAAAAACATTCAAATGATACTGGAAGTATTCTGGTATGAATGGATAATGTGCAGCTTTGGTTATAAATAAAGTTGTTCTAAATGAAGTTCGTAGCTCGTTTGTTGCCCTGGAAGTTCCCGCTCAACTTTATCATAAAACGGCTCAGCTGTGACAAAATGCACCAACACTGGAGCTGAATCATGTTTGTTTTTGGGAAGTAAAGAAACGCCATGACGGCGCCGAACAGCCGTGACATCAGTGCAGAGAGAAGGGAAGCATCCGTCTATAAAGACGACACCAGACGGCTGAAAACATCAAAACTTTATTTATAGCAGCTTCGTAAATCAATTGAGGAATTTTTACAACTTTCCTTACAAAAATAAAATGGTGTTGACATTTTTTTGTTTTTATTTAAAAAAAAAAAAGCTTCCCTAGAAAACAACGGGCGCTTGTGTGGACTGTAAAGGCATCGTGCTGGAACACTGCAAAGATCAGGCTAAATTGTGGAATCTGTTATTAAAAGAATGTGGCGGTACAAGCACCAAATATGGCATGATGGTAGCTGATGGCTCCTGTTTCAGAGAAACACGTTTGTCTTGAAGATCCAAAATGTTTAAAAACAGTATTTTCCACACTAGAGAAGGCATTTCAAAGCCTCCATTAAAAAAAGTCTTAAATCTGGATTCATCCTGGTTGTTTGTTGATGTTGAAGCGATTTTGAGAGAAACACGGCGCTCTGTTACGATGCCAGGTTGGGTGTTTTTGAAAGTGGAGATCCTAAGACATTCATTGAACATTGAATTTAGTTTTTGTGCCACTAAATCCACCGTTTGTCTGAAATGTCAACACAACCTGCTCAGCTAAAATGCTGTCGGAATGACTTTTTTCTGCCAGATTAATTTAGTTCATGTGCTGAAAATGTTCCAAACAGATCCACTCTCTTTGTGATTTCTTTTCTGACTAATCCCAGCATGTTCATGAGAGAACTGGATCACCTTTCTCTCACTTAAGGCAGTTTTGAATTTATCCATAAACGTACAGAAAAGCTCAAGTCGACACTAGACGGCAACAAAAAGTTAGTTTCCTTCTTCTGAAAGTCATGGGACCCTCACCCAAGTCATCGTAGATGAAAGGATTTCTTCTTTTCTTTAATTATTTTAGAAAAATAAACTGGACATTCAAATGTAAAACATAGTTTAAGCTACAAAATATCCAGAAAGCTTTGGGGTGATTCTGTTCACCTTTGCATTGTTGCGTTGCACTAAACTGAAGAGTTTAAATCGTTGCATCTTCGTTATAAGAACATCTTTTTGAACTACTGTCTCACGTTTGCCTTGCTCAAGAGCACCTGGGTTTTTGCCAACATGTTCTCAGAGTGGCGCTCACAGCTCCCCGTGGACGGCTTTGCGGAGGATCCGGAGGCGGGACATCACCTCGTCCCAGTCCAGGTAAGCGCCTTCCAGGTGTCGCAGCCGGTCCGGTCGGCTGATGTAGCTCCTCCTCCCGTGCAGCAAGCGCCAGTTGTCGAAGGTCACGATGTCGCCTGGAGACCGAATCAGAAAAGGAGAAGAAAGAAATGAGCGGAGGGCTCCACTAAAGCACAGACGCCACATTTAAACAGACGTTTGCTGCATTTGTTAGACCAGATTGTATTTGCAGTTCTTTCACCGCACGCACAGGAACTCACCGAAACTGGAACGCGTTTAGGACCCACAGAACAGGAATTTTTTGGGGGGGGGGCATCACGGTGGGTGAAACTCAAAAAATTGCTTATGGGGCTAAAAAATAAAGTCCTTCAACAAAACCCAAATACGTGTCGGAGGTGTCCGTGGAAAGTTTGAAATTATTTTGGGATGGGAACAGGACTTACGGCTTGGAGGCCAAGTTTTTGGCGTAGCTCGCACATTTTTTTTTACCAGAACGTAGTCAGAATATAATGCATGAATCACTGACAAGCTGAACAAAACGATAGAACTCATGCTATGAATATATTAGGTTAACAAAACCTCTGTTGACATGGAAATCCAAAAATTTACTTTTGCCAATTCTAATAAAAATTACAGAGTCCTGTTTGTTGCCCCCAGGTGACCAGAACATAAAATGGTTGCTATGGAGATAAAACCAACAGAAAAGCCACCATTTGGAAAAAAGTATTTTCTTTCAGGAATTTGTCACTTGTAGCTATGAAAGGGTGGCAGAGGGGGAGAGAGAGGGGCGTGCAGCACCTTAACCAATGAGAGGGCAGATGTTACGGAGGGGGCGGGTAGCACCTGTGCAGCTTTAAGGCCCGTACACACCGGGACGAATATTCGCCAGGCGTTATTCGCCAGCGTTTTTCGCCACGTTTTTTGTGTTCACACCCAGGCGATTTTCGCTGACGATGAGTGGAGTGAACATGCAATTTCATTCCCTGACATTAGATGGCGCTTAATGTAAAACAGAAATACTCCTGTACACAAGGTGGCGCTGCGCAACTTTACGCTTCTTAAAGTCGCTTTTCACTCAGAAGAAGAGAGCAAGTATTTACGCGCTTGTCAGAATCAAACAAAGAAAACATGAATATTTCAAGCACCAGTAGCTCCAACTGGTGCTTGGTTCGGGGATATTTTAGAATGTCCGTCATTATTTCTTCGCAGCAGTGTAGACGCTACTTGGCGTCTATCTTCTTCGCTGGTATGTGTGCTCAGCAAGGCAGTTTTGTGTTTGAGCGCCCCCAAGTTGTGTTTTACTGTAACTTCAGAAGCTCCAGACACGTGAGCAAAAGCGCCATTCTCATTGGTCGTATAGATTTCGACGCGACGCGTCGAAAAAAAAAAACGAACCCGAGGCGTTTTTTTTTTTTTGACGCTTTAACGCGTGGCGTTTTTTCGCGTCGGTGTGCACACTCTCGTTGGTGCCCTTTGTTTAGTCACGAGGCGTTAAACGAAATTCGTCACGGTGTGAACGGGCCTTTAGTCAACCTTTTCACTGCAAAAGCTGTGACAAAATGGATTTCAAATAATCTGCAGTGTAGCTGTGAATGGTAACCCTTGTGCTATTCTAAACACTTTAACATTGGGAATTGGGTCATCTAGACCCATTATGTGCTCTGAACCTTTTTTCTTCAATGATTTGTGATCTTCACTGGTGTCCATGGATTACATGAAATCTTTCCACCTTTATCCACCTTTGTCATGGTAGGGAGAACATGTTAATGCAAGGGTGGGGTCATGTAAGATAGCACAAGGGTTAAGATGGCCTAGCTGAAAAGGTTAGGGAGAGGAAAGCTAACAAACAATTAAACATATTTAAAAAGTTTCTTTGTGGAGGACAGAGCCAGTGGGGAAACTAAAGCAGAACCAGATCTTTGCCTTCATTAAGTCAGAGGACCAAGACGAATGTGGGGAACAGAATCCGGTAGTTTTTTCAAAATAAAACTTCTTTCAGGATCAAAAAAGAAACCGAACTGAAATAATCTATTTTTTTCTGTCTGTGGCCCGGTACCAAGTGACCCAAAATAAAAAACCCGGTTCTGACCTGGCTCCATTTTATAGGTGACCACGTTCTCCAGTCGGTTCATGATGTTCACGTAGGCCTTCAGGGCTCTGTAGAACGGCTGGACCCGATGTACGGGAAGGTCCAGCACCGAGTCTCTGGTGGCGTTGTTGTAATTTATCCTCACGACTCGACCCTCGGCGTCGACACTGGAACACCGAAGGAGAACGGTGAGAGACGCGAGGGTTTGTATTTTCCACTTTAATGAGTTCAAAGCTCTCAGGATCAATGGAGATGCTAACATTCAAACCCAAACGTGTCCTTTAAACTCAGATTTTGGAGGTCATGCAGTGTGAGAGTGGAGGTACTGGTTGTGGCCAGCAGATGGCAGTGTGAGACTTCAAATGACAGCCCTGCGTGGATGAGCTTCATCACTGCGGCGGGGCTCTGACGGTGTCTGTGGGGTGAACTCTTACTCGATGATGCGTTTCTTGGACTGCAGCATGAAATCGCAGTAGTCGGTGCCGGTGTCTGTGAAGTCCACGCGCACCGAGGTCAGCGTCCTGAAGGCCTCCGGGTCTTCTCTCTGCAGCTTCTTGGCCATGTGGAAGCCGTCCACCACCTCGCTCTCCCCCCCCTTCACAGCCTGGTTGATGCAGTGCAGAAACTGCACCTTTGAACACACAAACACACACACACACACGTTGCCTTTAAAACCCCGCCATCCTGCAGGAGAAATGCCCGTCGGGGCTCAGCAGCAGTTGGAATTCCTGTGAAATTCAACGAGCAGAGCAGACATCGGCTCACCCCAGGTGCAAAGTGCAGAGCGGGGTAGTCGGTATGCAGGCTGAGCTTCCCGGAAGTGTAGGCCACGTTGTTCGCCATGGCTTTGTCCTGGACCTGCCACGTGTGCCTGAGAACAAAGACGGCATTCATGAAGGAAGCCCCGCTTGAACCTCTACGCGTTTGCTTGCAGAAGATCAGCGGCGACAATTAATCGGCGTTTGCTGAAAAGCTGGGAGGGATCACTGAGGGGGGAGCGTGGGCAGAGTCCTCGGACTATAGACTCTTAAGTCTGTAACACTCTACAGTTACAGCTACGACTCTTCATTGAGATGCAGCAGCAGACGAGCACTAATGAGTCATCGTCTGTTGGCAGGGATGTGTTGTTAAGCAGCGCCTCTGATGGCGGACCTTCGTCCGCTTTGTGTTCTGGCCGAGTGGGTCTTGGTTTGGAATGCTTTCAGGTTGTTTCCCTTCATCTTCATCCTCAAATTATCTCCGCTGCAAAAACCCAAAGTGATGCACTCTGGCGGATGAAAGGCCAAACCGACTCGCTGATGTGAAGCTGAACACCAGGATGGGGGGGGGTCTTGGATTTAAATTTGACTTGGTCTTACCCGTAGAACGTCAGCCTCAGATAGCCAATCCTGTCCGCCAGTCTGGCCACTTGGCCCTCTTCTGCTGGCGCCCCCTTCAGGTAGACGATGCCAACGCGGCGCAGGGCCAGGAGCCACGCGAGGGCCGCCTTATCATCATGGAGCACCTCCTGGTAATCGGCTGTGGGGATGCGCAGTTTGGAGTCCCAGTAATAACGCTCTGAAACGAGACGGAACATCAGAGGAGGCTTTGTTCTGGGGCAGCCGAGTGGAACAGAGACACAAATGTGCTCCTGTAAGAACGCCGTCTGTGAAAGCGGCTTCCTCTCCGCATTGTTCCACCTCTTATCTTCCAGTTGCACCGACGCCTGTTTGCTCCTTCCAAATGGACATCAAACAAATAGATCTCCACTTTGGTTCTGTTCGGCTGAATGGCACGGATGGACACCAGTCAGGACTAATCCGTTGAAGCCGTGTCGTCCCAGAAACCCTTTTTTTTACTAAAATGGATCCAAATCTTCCAAATGTGCTGAAAAATTCAACTATAAACATCTTTTTTATTTATTTTCCTAGTTCGCTGTTCTTCAAAAACTGCAAATTCTTCTGTTTTTAGGTAATTTCCCCTCTGATTCAATTACAGTTGAATCTATTCTCTTTTTTCCCCCACTAATTTAAAATTTAGAGTAATTACCGTATTTTCCGGACTATAAGTCGCACCAGCCCAAAAATGCATTATAAAGTAGAAAAAAACACAGATAAGTCGCACTGGACTATAAGTCGCATTTTAACTTTCACAACCTTATATGACACAATCATAGCAGACTGTTTATCTAATAATTTCACAGTAATTCTTTCTCATACTTATTTATTTATTCCTTTCATGAAGCATCATTGGCCAACTAATACTCTGTTTTCATCCTGTATTTGTAGAAACAGTTGTCATTTTTATTGCATTTCTGAATCTATGAAATCATTGGAAAATAGAATATTGTGTTGTTAGCCTTCAAGATCTTAAAAAAAAGTTTGCTGATTCTCTGAGTCACTTAACATCCTCTTAACACTTAACATACCTCAAACATCAAATTGACCCAGGAACATCATCTCTGTTCCTCACAAATGAACATAACAGGAGGGTTAACAATGTATTTATTTCCATTTATTTCTAATATAAGTCGCTGCGGAGTATAAGTCGCACCCTTTGCCAAACTATGAAAAAAAGGGCGACTTATAGTCCGGAAAATACGGTAGAAAAAGTGGTTTGAATTAAAGCTGTGGTGTCTGGACCACAGGCACTGCTTGCCCCCTTTCAGAGCTGCATGTGATGAATTCATGGAAGAAAAAAAAAGAACTTCTTTTAAAATGGCAGCTTTTTTTATTGGTTCCATCTCCATAGCAACCATTTCATTTCTTAGCCGCCTTGGGGGGACGAACACGGCTATATAATTTTTAGAAAAATGAGCAAAAGTAAAGCTTTCAATTTCCTTGGCAACGTAGGTTTATTGTTAACCAGGTCTATACCTACCTATCTTCCTATCTACCGCCTACCTAATATGTTCATATTATTGAATTCAGCCAGGGATTCCTGTTTTCCATTTTCACAATATTCCGGTAAAAAGAAAACACAAACAAGAAGGGAACGCAAATTTTTCTGAGCTTGCTACACTACAGCTGTTCAAAATCTACAACATTTTCCCCCAAACAGCTTCCCAATGATGCTCGAGGAGTTAGGAGGCAATAAACTGAAATCTCTAGGAGGAATTTAAATTTGTAGCTGGTGCCAAAGCAGTTTTTTTCTTTTTTTATTCTAGTTGGTGGCTTCTTGCTAAGGTTAAAGGTCAACGAATTGTCAGTTGTGGTTGTAGACTTAACCTGGTGGCTGATGCTGGTGTGTACATTTTTTCTTAACCAAAAGGTTTTTTTTCCCATCTTGTCCGAAAACGTCAAAATTGCTACATTTTAAAATGGCCACCATACCTTAAGTCCTGTGGCCATCTCATAATAATTTCAAAACTTTGTTTTGGAAATCCCTTACACGTGTATTTTGGTTTTATTAGTGGATTTGAAAAGATTTTTTTGAGCTCCGTTTGAGATATTTTACTGTTTTTCTCGCTGTGATGTTATTATTTTTTTGTGTCTGGGTCAAATTTTTGCAAAAATAAACTATTTTCCCTTCAGTCCAGGACTGCTGCGGGACATAATGAGCTAAAGGTTTGTTAATCAGCTAAAAATGAATCTTTTTTTTAAATCAAAATAAGAGCATAAAGTGCTCCTAACCAAAGTTTGTTTTGGAGCCTTCACTACTGCAGTAACGCTGCAGAGTGCATCCTTCATGACGAACGGCTGAGAGAAAAACTACACGTCTCCATCAGACCCACTGGAAAAAAAAACCTCCACCCAGCTGTCTCCACTCCTTTTTCCAAGCCGTCTCTCTCCAGTCGCTTCCAAAGAAACAGCTGCAAAGTACATCTGCAGGAGTAGCGGGAAAAGGAAGCCTGATTATGTCTCTTCAGTATTTATCAGCCTAAAAAAACCTTTCAAACATCCTTGATTAGATGCAGATTAGAGAAAAAGCAGAAGACGTCAGCGAATGAGGTCGGATTTTAACCCCTCACTTTTTTCTAAACTGGGGGGGGGGGGGGGGGGGGGCAAAACAGAGGCTGCACGGGTTGCTACAATCGGTTTCTGGTTTATCAATTCAAACCTGTGGAAGCTCGTTATGGTGGAGGACGACAGGCCAGGTCAGAGGTCAGAGGTCCAGCCAGAACGCCACTATTACTAATGAAGGGAGGGTGAGTGTGTGGTAGCGGCGCCGCGGTGTACGGTGTGACAGGAACATCACGGCTCTGGCTGCATGTGGATCAGGTGCAGGTCAAGAAATATGCCCGGAGCTCAGGGGTGAACTACGAACACAGCAGGCGTTTGACGCTGGTTCTTGAAGGCACCTGTAGTGCAGCCCATCGTGTTCACACTGGACAGGCAGGGAGGGGCTTCCTCTTCTTTCTTTCTTTCACACATTCCATTATTTAATACTTGGTGTCATATAATTCCATCCAGGCACAAACCGCAACTATTCATTTCTCCTCAATGATCAATTTTTCAACGGTTGACACTCCAGTTCCATAAGGGGGACGTCATCCATGCGTCACAATCTCTGGTTGGTCAAAGTTCAGCCTGGTTAGACTGTTAACGCACATTTAACGGCTCGTGGGAACACGAGAGATTTGAAAAAACACACATTTAACTTAGACTTTTTACTGTAAGAGGCTGCTTGAGCGTGCGTTGCCGAGGGCGACGTGAACGTAGCCTGAGAAGATGATGATGAAAGCCAACAGCTGTTCGTGACTCATCAAGCTGCGTTTGGTCCAAAAACACGTCTTCAGTCTACTGTCATTGTTGACACGGATTTGGTCTTTTAATAACATCATTTTTAATTATTTGTACTTTTGGTCCAGATGGTTTTTTTTAAGAATTAATACACTCCATCAGAATAACTGAATCTTCTCCAAAGCTCCAACAGAAGTGGAGTTTTTTCCCCTGACATAATAAAGGAAAAGGCTCAAACTGCAGTCTAGCTTTAGTTTGACTTCACTCAGGAACATCAAGGCCACGGTTTTTATTGGTTTTCAAAGGCGCAGCTCGGCTCTGCCCTTCCACGTGTGGTGATGAAGAGCCTGAGGCGGCCAGAGCTGCAGCACAGACGCCTCAGGCTCCGCTGACAACAGATATGACGATGAAGTCACACAGTCTCAGAGTGAGGAGCTCGGGGGGTGTAGTCAGAACAAAACTAAAAAAAAAAAAAAAGCAGGCGAACTGGAGCGGCTTAAGGACCACACACTGATGTGGCGGGAAGCCAGGTTGAGTCTTTCTTCATCATTGCGAAGGAAATAATGACCATTTTAGTTTCATGTTTTGGGATATTTTGCTGTTTTGGATAATCCCGTAGTTTAGTTGGAGTAATTGTGCTCCGATCAAAGGGAAGGCAAACACAAAAGGATCCAAATCACCACCAAATTCAAAGCTCCCAGACCTGCTGCATGAACAAACAAGTCTAAAGACGCAGAGAGTCTGAAACTGCGTTCACACCCCCCCTCTGCAACGTGCGTCCAAGTGACCACTTTCAATGAAAACGCGCACACATGCACATTTCAGGCTTCTGTGCTATCCTATGTACTTTAACGTTGGGAGTTGGGTCATCTAGACCCACTAGACAGTGCTCTGAACCTTTTTTCTTCAATGATTTGTGATCTTCACTGGTGTCCATGGATTACATGAAATCTTTCCACCTTTGTCCACCTTTGTCATGGTAGGGAGAACACGTCAATGTAAGGGTGGGGTCATCTTGACCCCATAGGATAGCACAAGGGCTATCATCATTTCCTACATGACAAGAGTTCAGGTGTTTGAGCAGGACAGGGGTGGATTGGTGGTTCGATCTAGAACCGTGACGGTGTGGGATTTTTGATCACCGCTGTGATGAAGCAGCAGGAGTCGTGGTTAACCGCCCCCCGTACAAAAGTAAATAAATAATTACCAGTTATATTCTATTCAAGAAAAGAAAAATGCAGTCTCAATACAGAGCTAAATAAATGTAACTTTCTGAATTTGATTCAGAATTGTGTCCAGAGTTTATTGTGAACCTTAACTGAGGCGGTCCTGACATGGCGCATTTTTTCAATTTGGATGAGAGATAGCATAGCATTGTCACTGTAAAGTGGGGAGACGCTGTAGATTTCAACTCTCGCAGAATTTGTCTTTTTCCAGTCATCAACCCTAGTTCTAGTGGTTGCTGCATTACGTAAAATCTAACTTTCAGCGGCTGGGTAGCTTGGTTGGTAAGGTGGAAGGCTACCACGCAGGAATCCAGGGTTCAATTCCCGGAGAGGAATGAACAATGGTAGTGGGGTAGTGGGGAAATTACCAAAGCAATGGTGAGCAATTAACATTTCTCATTGAGGGTCCTTGGGCAAGACCTTTAACGCTGCGGGATGGGTCAAATGTGGAAATTTTGCACACCTAGGTGTGTGACAGATAGTGGGACTTTCTTACTTTATTATTAAAAATGGCAAACTCTGCATCCGGTGGACTAAAGCAGCCATAGGCTTTGGAATACCAGTCAAATTTTCTGTCCCAAAAGCCAGTCAAGACCAAAAAGCATGAGCCAGTCAGATATTTTACATTTGTCATAAATGGGAGTAATTGAAAGATACATTTTGTGGAATTGTACTTTAGAGAAGTGGAGCCGATGGATGATTTTACATTTTTTCAGCTGGTGTCTGCCGTTAACAGAACAAGAGTGAATCTTGGATAAACACTTTTCCCACTTTGATTCTGATATTTCTATGCCCAACTCCTCGCTCCAAGTTTTTGTTGATTTCACCCTGGAGCTATCATTATATAAATGCACTATTCTAGAAACCAAATGTCTGGAGGCAGGGGGACTTTTGAGAAAGTCTTAAAGATCATGTTCAGCTGGAAGATCTTGAAATTGTTTCATTTTGGGCAGTGTGAAATCATAGTTGACTATTTTTTAATAGAAGTCTACAGGATTTTAGCTTTTTGTGGCCAGCAGATCCTGCATTGGAAAAATGCCACACAAACATGTTAAAAACAACAACCTGCACAAACACTGCAAAACCTGCATCTTAAAAAAGTGAAAACATGTCTTGGTTACTAGAATTATTTTCCTAAAATTTAAAGGTGATGGTAAGACCATTTTTGTTCCCCATTGGTAGATATTTTTGCCAATGAAAAAACAAATCTGCCAATGGGGTGAGAATCTTTTCTTTCTTTCTAAGGGGCCCGTTTTTGCAGTATAACTTGAATGTGAGTATAAGTATGTAGAGCTTCAGGAAGCTCTAAACCTTTGCTGAGAGGACTGGTCACAGCTCACAGTGTACCAGCAGACCATGAAGTCCACATCCCAGCAACCCTGAAGCATCCGTGTCATCCTTACACACAAACAAGCGTGTTTGTATTTTAAAAGGTGCTGGTTTTTGTCAGGAGCAGCCTAGCCTCCCTCCGCTCACATAGTTTCCACTTAAACACATGTATGGTGTCAGGATGCCGGCGCATGCACGTGTGTTTTTTACTAAATGTGCGCATGAGTACGAGCCCCCTGCCAGTTTTGGGCTGCGTGTTGATTCGTTTGAAATTTCTTTGGTCAGGACACCTCTGACAACCTGACGGGATGGTGCAGGAGCGGAATCCGCTCCTCCCGCTGCAGCAGCTTTTTCCGGACGAGGACGTGTGAGGCTGCGGCTCCTGCGGCTGTCGAGCAGCTCCTGGCAGTTTGGCTCCCCCCTCCGTGCGCCGTTAAAAGCTGAAAGGCCTGCGTTGGCGTCTGGAGCGTCTGGGAGTCCTTCAAAGCTCTGCTTGAATCCCTGCTTTTGTTTAGCGGCGTGCTTGTGTTGCATCTCAGACCTCAGATCAGCCGCACTTCAGCAGTCTGCCTCAGGATTCCTCCGTTTCAGAGCCAGATGGGCAGTTAATTACAGAATAAAAGAAGGGGGGGGGGGGGCTCCTGCTTTTATTACAGCTTCAAACTGTGGAGATTTTATGGAGATTCTTCTGAAAATGATTCTGTCGCTCCAGTTGATGTGACACTGACAGCAATCAAAATTAAACATTTACCTAGACTCCTTCTGATAAAAATGGTGTTTTTAACGTGTTCTTGCAGCATTTTTCTGATGATGGAGGACATATTTCTGGAAAATTAGGCATTTCAACATTAAATTAGCAGTTAAAATCAACTAAAAGCTAAATTAAAAAGGTGGGTCTTGAGCCTCTTTACTCAAATTGTTGTGAATCCGGAGCAAATGGGAAAAAAACGCAGTTTGAAAAAGATCATATTTGCGATGTAGAAAATCTGCTGGGTGTGGCCACAAGGACAGAAACATTATAAAATAATAACAAAACATTCCAAAGGATAAAAAAAACAAAATATTCATTTTTGTACAGATATTTTCAATCTTCCTCAACAGTAAAAGTTCATGTTATAATCATTTGAAATTACCATACAAAGTCAATAGACTTATCTTTTATGGTTTATATGTTTTCTAGGAATTTTACGTTACAATTTCATTTCCATTTATTGCACTAAAAATGAGCTCCATTTGTGGATTTATAGATTATTACCTTTGTACAGGTATCAGTTCAACTATGATAAAACATTCAAAATTATTCCATCGATCAGCTGTTTTGAACACAACAGTCCAAGCGCCAATGTTCCTGGGTCACTTCAATCCCCACCACCACCCACCCACCCACCCACAGTGAGCTAAACACTTAAAGGCACCAAAACCAAGAAAGAGATTTTTCAGCTTTTTTTGGTTTGTTTTTATGGAATAATGCTAAGCTGCAACATCTCCACCTGCTTCGGGTCAACCTGACCCACAGACCCCATTATGTCTTTGGGTCAACCTGACCCACAGACCTAATGGGGTCTGTGGGGGGCTTTTGCCATCATGTCCTTCACGTTTTTGTCATCAACCTGCAGTCAGCGTTGTTTCAAATCCCAAACCGGGCATCAGTTCCGCAAATTAGGTCTGTGGGTCAGGTTGACCCACAGACCCCATTATGTCAGGTTGACCCACAGACATAATGGGGTCTGTGGGGGGCTGTCCTTCACTTTTTTGTCATCAACCTGCAGTCAGCGTTGTCTCAAATCCCAAACCGGGCATCAGTTCCGCCAAACAAACGACAAACCCAATTATATGAATCATTCAGCTTCCTGGGCGGTCTGGTTTAAAGGTGCTGACACCTCAAAAGAGGTGACAAAGCAGGGGGGGTTAACCCAGATTTAGCTCCAGTGTGAAAGGATTACAGGAACACACAGTGATGGATCAGCGCAGCATGTGGGAGAAAAATGGTGAAATGACTGAAAATGCTTCTTTTTTTACGTTTCCAGAGAATTGGCTTTATTTCCAAAGGTCTGGCTGACCTCCAGCACGTCTGACGTTCTTCACTCGAGCTGCTAAAATCATCAGGAGCCCATTACAACACACCACGCCGAAGTAAAAGCTAACGTGACAAATGGCAAATACCCACGAGCCCAGCGGAGATTCTCCCTGTTCTGTTAAAAACACGGCGCGTCGTACATACATCTACGCCGCACTGTTTGTTTGGAGAACTTTTATTTCCTGAACCGTAAATTGTTTATGGAAAAAAAAAAATATTCCACTGCTGGACGGACCTCCTGTGAGGATAAAGAGGAAAAAAGTGGCGAGCAAACAGCAGAAGAGCAGCTGACTGAATGTGCTGCTGTCTGGCCAAGTTTCTGAACCTTGACTTAATGGAGCGAAAGCCAAACTCATGAGAGTGTTTATGGGTGGGGGTCCAATCCATCATTGGGTTTACAGTAAACGTCCATTCCACTTAAAGACTAATTGATGACAAATGAAGGAGCTCGAAGCAAAATAAAGGACCCGTCAAAACTTTAGAACACGGGCAGATTACTGCAGAAGAACATTCTGGCTCAGGTCGGTCTGAAAGATTTGCTCTGGATTGATGGGATTTTCTCTGCTTTTTAGTTTCAACATTATTGTAACACTTTCTGTTAATCTGAGGTCTGGGTTCCACCGGTTGGAAGAGAACTCTCGGGTGGAGCAGCACCTTGACGGTGATGAGAGCTGCTCGTTTACAGCGTCTTCTCTGCAGCATCATCTATAATCTATTAAAGGACACTCCTGATGCTGGGAAAAGGTTAAACCCATCACAACAAAACAAGAGGTAAGAGGTTTGCACTGAAAGGAGCAGTTACACACTCTGGTATATTTGATTCAAACAGAAACCTCAACAAAAAAGAAAATGTCTTAAATTTGAGTCATGACCTTTGGACTTCAAGGTCGTGTTACACAACCACTGCGCACATTTTGCGCATATTGCATGGAGGAAAATTGGTCATTTGTGAATATATGTGAAAGAAGTGAGAAAAATTGTGGTCTTCACATGAAATTTTCACACATGTAGCACAAATGAACCACGTTAAAACTGGCTTGCCAAGTGTTTTTTGTTATTATGTAAAATGAGGTATAAACTTGAGCATGAAAGGAAAAAAAGTGAAAATAAACTATGCAAAGAACACATTTGATGTGCCTGTTGTTATATTTATAAAATCCAGTTTTTATAAATGTTCTCTGAATTAATTTTGTAGCATTTATCCACCACGTCTTATAGTCTGCTCTGTGAAGATATAGCCTGACTTTTTAACCGGATCGTGATCACATGTAGACGACACAAAGCTCGTTAGCATAGCATCATAGGATGTTAGCATAGCATCAGTTTGTAACGACACCGCCGTCTCCAAATCAACCATTTTCATGAAACTTTCTGTTGCTGCTTTAAGTCCAACACGTTTATCCTCCAGTTCTTAATCCTCATAGAAGTAACTCCTTTCTTTTTTAGCTGCTCTTTTAACATCTGCACTTAGCGAGAGACTGGCGGACTAACTTAACTCCAAACGGTAGCGCAAGAAGGCAAATGATATCTCGATTTTCCCTAAAAATAAATTGTCTAAAACAACAAATTCAAATTAATCGATTCATTGCCGAGTCTCCTCAAAACTCAAATTCACGTAAAGACCCGTCGGCCAAAACCCTGACGGACATTTGCGTACATCAGTGAATGACGAATGCAAGAAACACCCATGAATTACGTAAATCACGCATGTATCACCAAAGACCCACATTGCATACGTGGAAAATGAACATAGTGGCAGTTTGACACGGCCTTCAGGTCTTCATCAGTTCTGATGAAGCCACTTGGATTAGTGGTAAAACATTTCATGAAAGAAGACTTTGAAGACCCACTTCCCCTTTGGAAAACCAAACCATATTTGGGAGAGTATAGAATATAAAACCTTTAAGATCAAAATAGTTAAAATGTGTATAAATTGGTCTGAGTGACACCTGTCTCTATGTTGCATAAGCATAATGGCGTTTAGCTCTTACTTTGTGTATTAGAAAAGTCATTTATACTTCAGTATTATTGTGGAAGTTTCATAAAAAAGTAAACAATACTATTAATGTCATATTTATCATGAATGAGATTTTAAAGATGGAGCCAACAGAAAACCACTGAACAAACTGAAGGACAGATAGAGACTGTTTTAGACAGAAGAAATGCTTCAATTCTGCTGCCCCACTGTTTTCTGCAGACAGAAAAGAAGAAAACAAAAACACAATCCAATCCCTCCCCAGGGGTTCGTTTTTTATCAGACAAACCAGAACAAACCTTGACTGAAATACTGTTCAAAACACTTCTTAATTTAAGAAGAAGCAGAATCATAAATAGAGTTAATTGAAAAGAACCAAAGAATCACAACAAACAAAGAGAGTGACATGTCTTTTAATTAATGGGCGGCCGTGGTGCAGCGGTAGGGCGGTCGACCCATGATCTTAATATTGCGGGTTCGATTCCCACCTTGCACAACCAAGTGTCAAAGTGTCCTTGGGCAAGACACTAAACCCCAACCTGCCTTTGGTGGTAGGTTGGGGCCAGTGTTCAGCAGCGGAGCCGTCACCTGTGTGTGACTGGGTGAATGGGACTGTGACTGTAAAGTGCTTTGGGCCTTTGAAGAAGGTAAAAAAGCTCTATATAAGTATACGCCATTTAATTGTGCCCTGGCCCCCAAGTGTTTTTTTGTTATTATGTAAAATGAGTTATAAACTTGAGCATGAAAGGAAAAAAAGTGAAAATCTTTGTCCTTGTCTGTCCACAACAAAATTGTCTTTAAAAGACAGGTGAGTCAAAAATAAACCAAGCTGGGACATTTATTTCTACTAGACAAACAATACACAACTAATCTGCTCTTAACTAATGACTAAAGTCATGATGTAACCAGAATACTACCAAAATCATCCTTTGTAGTGAATACGGTGCATTGTGGCCTCTGGGCCTGAAGAATGACAACATTTACAACAGATCAATCAGTGGTTCAATTTGAAACCTATGCAACCGGTTTTGTATCAGGTGGTTAAATAGCAGTGACAGAAAATGATTCATGATTTCCGCCCTGACTAAACAAACATGACAAGCATAGAATGGGAGGCCTGAGATGATGACACGGGTATAGAGCTGAAAGCATCTGGCAGGCGCTGAGTGAATAGCTGACAGACTCATTGGTGAAATGAGGAGTCGTTTAAGATAACTGCGCTGTGAGTGACAGAAGCTTCTGCTGCTCCCAGGAACTCCCTCCACCAGGACTCTCCTTTAGGTAAAACCAATGATCTCAATCATTGAATGCCATGTGGGGAAACAAAGGTTGTAAACCACACCCCCTGATAATGGTTCAGTCCAGCATATTAAAAACTTTAAAGCAGAAAGAGCTTCCATGATATTTCTTGGATGCAAGTTATGAAGTTATGAAGCCAGATTAGAAAAGAATGATGCGACTTGATCCAGGTTAGCTCTCTAAAGAACTTGAAGGACTTGTTCCAGCACCGAGTTGGTCTCTATTCCTTCTAATGAACTATCCATCCATCTTCTGAACCCCCTGAATCCAGTGACGTGCGGTGAGATTAACGGCTGGTGAGGCACTGACGTCATCAGTCAGATTTACAAACATATGAACCATACTGAAAAACTTCCCTGAATCAGTTCTTCATCTTTTATACTTTTGTAAATTTTCCCGTGAATTTTGGAACCAATTAGAATGCTTTGTAAACAGCAAATTAAACTGTAACATTGTTTTAAATTTGAAACAAATAGTCGCATATTTTAATTCGGATGTTAAAAAAGTAGAAAAAAGTATTAATTTGTTACTTCTCGATTCCAAATTTTACATTCATAAGTGCAGAATAAAAAAAAAAAACAACTCCCAATTTCACCATATTTAAGATCGAGTTGCTCCAGTTTTACGACTATATAAAAAAAAATTAACACACCCAAAACAAGTAAGACTGAAACAATTTGTGCTTTTTTGTTTGATAAGTAATCCCCTCTAAGAAAACTTTGTATTGTAAATATTATTATTATCTTGTAATCCCCTTTTATATATTTTAAGATACTTTATTTGTCTATCAGCAAATTCTATTTTGGATATATTTCTGATAATTTTATTTTATATTTTTTACTTGAGATGATTCAATAAGTTTGGATTGATGACATTGACTACCACTGCTGATGCTATCTGATTCATTCATTGATGCTGGATTTTGTATGTTAATACTTTGTTCAATAAAGTTGGAAAAAAAACATACTGAGTAACTTATTCACCATTTGATTGACAACAGTTAACGTGTTTTGTTTAAAATATCATTTCAACATGTTTTTTTTTCATATACAAACTGCAGCATAGAAAAAGCACAAACCTTATTATCATCTTACCTTTACTTGTAAATAAAACCATATGCCGCTCCTTCTGAAGAAAATGACTTGCCTCTTGCACTTCACTCATCATCACTTCTTCTATTATTTTTTAGCGTCCTACTCTCAGGGCTCACCGGCGCCCCCTAACTTGAGGCACGGGAACTTCTGGCCTCACCCAGCGGCGTTTTTGCCGGCGTTTAGCGCTCAGCACAAGAAACACGTCCCTCACATACAGTTATTTATAAAAACAAACACTGTACATCATATACATCTGCTAAATTATGTAAACTCAGCTCATATAGTACAAGTGACTGAACCGACACACAGAGAGACAGCAGTACCGTCTGACTGCATAGGTATTGCGCAATCCAAGGTGAGGCTCAGCGGGCTGGTGCCTCATCGCACGTCACTTAGTATCTGAACGGCAAATGCGGATATTCAGCGATTTTCAAAAGAAAAAACACCCAAAAATGTTACATTTAAATGCAAAATGACTGCAAAGCACAAATTACTGATTAAATATAATAATTGAATTTATTTTTTCTCTTTTCTTCCCATAATGACAGGTGAGGCACAGCCTCACCTGCCTCTCCTGACTGCACGTCACTGCCTGAATCCCATTCAGGGTCATGGGGTTGCTTAGGCCTATTCCCGCTAGTGTTGGGCTAAGACGGGGTACAGCCTGGATAGGACGCCACTCTCTCACAGGGCCACACACTCGCAAAGATTCACACATAGGGACAATTTAGAATCTCCAACTGCTGTATTTTGCGTACTATAGGATGTACTAGATCACAGGTGTCTAGCTCCAGGCCTCAAGGGCCGGTGTCCAACATGTTTTCTAACCAACCTGCCATTAAAGCTCCTTATTGGTTAAACACACCTGATACAGGTAATCAACAGCAGATGAGGCAGGATTTCTGAAAAACGGGCAGGAGGTCGGCCCTCGAGGCCTGGAGTTTGACGCCCCTGTTTGATTATAAGGCCACTGTCAATGAATGGTCTATTTTTTTAACTTATGTCATATAAGGCACATTAAGCAGGACAAAACACTTAGTTAATAAAGTCTGACTGGATGGCGGACTTATTTCTGTGTTCACAGTAACTCTAGAACTTGTTTGTAACATGCTACACGTTAGCAACGTTAGAGGCGTTAGTTGTGTTAGGGTATTCATAATGGCTGTAACGCCCAGCCATGTTTGCGACATGTAAAAACAACAACAAACAGTTAACATTAAAACAAACATTACTGTGTCTACGCTAACTACCAACTTTCTTAGTAACACATAAAAAAACAGTACGACAACGCTACACGTTAGCCACACTAGCGTATTCTAAATAATTTCCAACCTTGATGGTAACTTGTAAGGAAAAATAAAAAAACACTGTGTGCCTCTGGAAATCGCTTCGACATCAGTAAATACGACCACAATTAATCCATTCCAGATTATAAAGTGCACTGCTGTTTGTCGAAAAAATTAAGGCTTTAAGTTCGCCTTATAGTGTGGAAAATACGGTATCCTATGAAGCGTGTTTAAAGACTGTGGGAGGAAGCCGAGTGCACAGAGAAAACCTCCACATGAACATGCAAACTCATGTGATGCAACCTTACAGGAAGAAGCCGCTTTTCTCTGCGTGTTAGAGTTACAGTAGGTCAAAGAGCATGTGTTATTTAGAGGGTTAAACAGGTCTTTGTTTTTTTTAAAGGCCAGAATTTTGTCAGGTGAACAGCTGAAATAGTTAGTGGCTGTTCATAGGGTGGATGTTCTAAAAAAATGTCAGGACTTCACTTTAGTATTTCTTTTCTGCTGGTAGTTTGTTTTTTGTGTTTTTTTAATCCGGTCAAATTGTCTTTCTGAGGGAGTGTTAAAAGTAGAGACCAAGTATTTACGGAAAACTCTATGCAACGTTTTAAATGAACAACATTTAAACACTACAAAAATGGGCCCCCTAAAAAAGTAAAAAAATCTTAGAATTTGAAAAAAAGATTTGTTCAAATAGTCAAAGAAATCTGCCAATGGGGTAAGCAAAATGGTCTTAGCAAGATTTCTTTTTTTAAGAAAAAATAATAAGGCATTTTTTCTGGAATTAAGGGTTTTTTACTTTCTTAATTTTCAGTTTTTGCAGTGAATTAACTGATCACAGGTTTTTTTTCATGTAATACATAAAAGTGTTGATGCATCTTCTGTTAAATCAAAAGGCCAGTGTAAAGTATATTACCGGTATGTTTAAATAATCTCTTTCGAGAGTCGAAACACCAAACAGCAAGACACAGAGAGTGTGTCTCCATGTCAAGGAAAAGTGTGTTTGTCCGCTTCTGCCGGGCAGGCAGCATAAGTTTGACTCCCTGGTTACACGGATCTGCAGGCTCAGGGATCTGCTCTTTCCCAGGAAAGGTAATACTGCCAACTCTAATTCTGGATTTCGTAAGAACATGCAGCTATTTTCTTGACCCCCCCCCCTCCGTTTCCTCTAAATCCGTTTTCCATATGGCAGAGACAGATGGAGGTCTGAACGAGCATCTCACCGTTATGCAAACGTCAGCGATTTTACTGCTCCTCTGCTTTTCGTCAGTGTCACATTCGACCTCTTTGTTCAGGTTTTTCTGGAAACACCTCAAATAGGTGTGTTTGTAAAAATAAAAAATAAAAACTAAGATTTTTTTTTTTAATGACCCATCAGCAGGATCTGGAACATTTAGTCCAAGGAAACGGTTACTTCGAAATGTAAGCAAAACCCGAAATTTAAGTCCGAATACTTTACTGCCATTACCTTGCGGCTTAGTGAAACTGTGTTTTCTAATGGCGATCATTTCCATGTCTCAGCGGTGAACTCTACACACTTGTTTGGATGTACAACTCCATGGTAACAGTAAAAGCAAAGTGGAAAAACATTGACTCAAAGAGAAAAACAGAAGGTACAGTGCAGTCTGATTTATAACCCCAAAGCTCCAATTATCATATTGACCTCTGCGATCCCTGTGCGCTTGAATTTCACCGCTGAAAACACTAAAACAGGAAAACCCGGGTCTGTAAAAATCTGGGTGTGCTGCATGAAAGCGTGAACTCAAACTGGGGACTATGCTAATGTGACCAAAAGAAAGAAGCTCCTCGGGGAGAATTCTGGAAATCATTTATCCTGCGGGAATCTGGACTTTACTGGTGTTTGCTCATGGAATTTCAGTCAAGCACTCAGGATGAAATAATCAAACGCAGAGTGAGGACGTGCACGTCCTCCTCTGGAGTGCGGAGGAGCATCAGCTCAGCCTCGTCTTCCAGGAGAGCTCCCGGCTCCGAGAATGGAGAAAGATGGAGTACAGATCATCCCAAACTGCTTATTATGAGGAGGGGGATTTGTTTACACTCCAACGTGAATGGAGGCAAGCACACACACACAAACACACAAAACCTTAATCAGTGTGGAACAGACTGAGAGCCGCGCAGCCCTGTGGGTCCTTCAGGACCACATGTGTGTGTACACAAAACGACTTGAGTCCAGCCCCCCCTCCACTCGAGTGCAGCTACCTTGTTCCACAGCCGAACCCTCTCTGCTGTCTGGCAGACTGTAAATCTGCAGGAAAGTTAGCCGTCCTGCTGTCCTGGATTTAAAAAAATAAAAAACAACAAGAAACAGCCACCCTCACATTTTGGTAACGTCACTAACGGAAAAAAAAAAAAACTTAACAGAAGGACAATTCTTTTACTTCTGAGAAAAGACAAACAGAGAGGGGGCACTAATGGTCTTTTCACAGCTGGAACGAGCACTTTCTTCACAACAAAACCTTTCACATTTATCTCAGCAGCAGTTTATGTTTACCTATATTTATAATTCAAATGTACATTCCTTTTACAAGCTGTAACACGCTGTTGTATTATTATTTTAGGCATCAGTTTTGATGAATAGCAAAAGAGTGGCAATGAAAAAATTAGTAAAATGTTGACATGTGGAGGCATTGCAACATTTTGGCTTCCTGATTGAAGCTTGGTTAAAAACAAAAGTAACCATAGCCAGGTGCAGTTCACCAATAAACCACTAGTAGCTTTGTACACAAGTAAATCTGTCCCCATTCACTCCAATGTAAAACTTAGACTCGTTTTTGGCTCTGTAACTAATTTATGTGACAATTGCGATGGAGATCCATTTTTTTTTTTTGTGTAACCTCTTAAGACCCAACCTAATATTGGAGCTAACCCTCTATATGCACAGTCACAGGGCTCCATTGAAGCAGAATGAACTACTGTAGTTATGTAACCTGAATAGGATGTCCACACAGGCGGCCTCTGGTCATAAGTTCAGTTTGACCCCATTATAACAGTGGCTGTTTCTTTTTAAATTATTATTAAAGGTGATCCTCCAATCTTCAGCTCTATGAAAACCCCACTGGACCAAAAATAAAAATGATGTGGTTTACCCCTATAAAATATACAAGAGTAATAAATCCAGATACAGAAGGGGAAACGTGTTTTCAAGCCAGCCTGAAAGTTTGTTTCCGGCCGAAGCAGAACTATTTTACATTAAAAAAGTAATGATTGACCTGTTGGCATAACAAGCCATTTAGTGGTCGCAATGTCCTTGGGCTCAGATAGACTGCTGAGCAACGGCCAACGCTCAAAACGTATGACAGGACCTCTAATTATGTCTGTACATTGACTTAACATTAAAACTAGGTTTCTTTGAAGACAAATGCAACAAAACAAACTTATAGCTCAACAACAAATGAACTAAAGCAGGTACAAAATGACCAAAAGACCGTCAATAATTGAATCATTCTATTTGTTATAATAATGAGACTTTTTAATTAATTTATTTATCCCACAGCCGAACCGCACTCAGGAAGAGGCAGTAGCATTAAGAGTCCTACCCAAGAACCCTCACTGGGTGATGTTAATTGCCCCCAGTGCCATTGTTCATTCCCCTCCGGGAGTGGAACCCTGGATTCCTGCATGGTAGCCTTTCACCTTACCAACCGAGCTACCCAGCCGCCACTTAATCATAAAAATTAACATAATAGGGGTGGGAATATACTCATTTCCCACTCTTTAACCCTTGTGTTATCTTAGGTGACCCCACCCTTACATTGACATGTTCTCCCTACCATGACAAAGGTGGATAAAAGTAGAAAGATTTCAAGTAATCCATGGACACCAGTGAAGATCACAAATCATTGAAGAAAAAAGGTTCAGAGCACTGTCTAGTGGGTCTAGATGATCCTACTCCCAACGTTAAAGTGCCTAGGATAGCACAAGGGTTACTCAACAATTGAACTGTTGTTGACAAACTTCAAATGTAATAGGTTCAATATGTATTGTATGTATGAGCACAAATATGCCTATTTATGAAAAACAATTACTTATGTGGATGTATATATAGGGATAAGTATCTATTTTACTTTTAGTTTTTTATTTTCCAATCAAATAATGACTTATATTAAGTTTTATTTATTTATGTCTGAATGTAAATCTCTTTTTGTCTTCTGTAAATGTTTTGGTCTTGATTGCTTGAAAAGTAAAGTAAAACCATATAAAGAGTGAAATTTGTCATACATGTCAAACTTCAGAGCAAACATTGTATAACTTGTTGTTTTTCTTGAAGCTGTGATCACTACATTTACACCAAAGTTCTACTGTCAGCTTTGATCTCCATTATGTGGCTTCACGTAATAAGGCAGGATGTCTAACCAGTTTAAGTGGACTTGCTTGTTTCTACTTAACTCCAAACAGGAAACACCTGCTGAATGATGGCCATGGAAACAGAGCAATTCAACATTGTTCCCTCCTCTTTCTAATTGTGAGACAGCTGGGAAGTGATGGAGAAGTGTTTTTCTTCCATCACATCCACCACAATCACAAAGTAATTGCTAGTCTCAGTCAAACGATTCTCTGAAGTTTTTTATTTTCCAGCAGTTTAATTGTTTGTGAAATATTTGAAAGCTTATCGTTGCAATACCTTCACCTACCCAACGAAATGGTGTGATACATGAACATTTGGGAAGAGAAGAAACTTTCCTTAACACTTTAAATTAATCCTCCGGCTTCAGAGAGCCCACAGGAGAAAAAAGCAGGTGGCACTGTGTGGATCATGTTTGTTGATTTCCCCTGTGAACGTAACTCCGTTCGTCTTGAACTGCTCGGAGAAGCTCCAGAAAGCACAGCGGGAAGCAGCCACGTCTGCCTGGATTATTGACTTACTGTCAAACGCAACACAGTGGGCGACACCGACAGCCTGTGAGTCTGCGCGGGCGGCCGGCAGCACGGGTCCCTGCAGGAGGTGGAGCTCGCACAGTTTCTTTTCTATTTATACACCTCAGACTTGCGGGAGAAATTGGGAGTCCTGTCATCTCCACAGCTCCTCAGAAGAAGACTGTGCTGGGGTTTTCATGGCGGACAGCAGGCCAAGCACAGAAGGAGAACAATCATCCCGACTTCAACATGGGCAGGCTAAAGGCCATCAAAATAAACTTTAAACTGGCTTATCTTGCAGGACCACAATGCATTTATTAAAATGTACCATTTCATGGCTTCAGTTTGGGTTAAATTGACTGAACTTGGCATACAAACAAATCCTAAATGAAAAATGATAACAATCAGATACAACCATTCAGGATATTCCCATAAATATGAGCACAAGAGGCTCCATGGAGGTTAATGCTTACATTCATGTTTGCAAAGGTCTTTACTGGTTACTTTATTGCATCTACTCCATACGGAGGAAATGCCACATCTTAGGAGGAGCGCAGGTGTGTCTTGCAGTTCCCTTAATGCCCGTGCAGCCTCAAGGGAACTGCTTTGACATCCCTTAAGGTGCAGCCACCTTAAGGGATGATTTTATAGTTGGAACATGGAACCTACCATTGTCATGTCTGGTAAGTGTGTTGTGTGGGACCATATCATTTAAAGGCCATGTCACACAGCCACTACATACATTTTGCGCATATTGCACAGATTAATATTGGTCACATGTGAATATTCGTTTGAAAAGTTGTGGTCTTTACGTGAGATTTTTCATTATAACTGTAACAAACAAAATATCTATTTCAACCCATCAAAAAACATCATGGTTTATAAAAGATCTTATCAAAAATAGACGTACACGTTTATCAAGAGGAACAAAGGTTTTACAAATTGAGCTCTTAAGGAAAAATGTAAAAGCCAACACTCACCATTGAGGAAGAGCTCCTCCTGCATAGCCTGCCTGGCAGCAGCAGAGAAGCAGTGCTTCTTTAGCCAGTCTCCATCAAACACACTCATGTGTTGGTCGGGCCACACAATGGACACCTAAAAAATACAAGCAAAGGCTGTTGACATTTCTTTACCTCACGACACAGTGGGGCAAAAAAGCATTTAGTCAGCCACCAATTATACAGAAAAAAAATCCAGAAAATCACATTGTCTGCTCTTTAAAGAATTTATCTGTAAATTACGGCGGAATATAATACTTTGTTTTGTACCCTTTGTTGGCAATGACAGCAGTCAAATGTTTTTTGTAAGTCTTCACAAGGTTTTCACACACTATTACTGGTATTTTGGCCCATTCCACCATGCAGATCTCCTCTAGAGCAGTGATGTTTTTGGGCTGTCGCTGGGCAACACAGACTTTCAACTCCCTCCAAAGAATTTTGATGGGGTTGAGATCTGAAGACTGGCTGAGCCACTCCAGGACTTTGAAATGCTTCTTACGAAGCCACTCCTTCATTACCTATTTCTCATAATTGAGATATACCAATGATGAAAATTAAAGGCTTTATCTATCTTAGAAGTGGGAGATCTCACACTATTGGTGGCTGACTAAATACTTTCTTGCCCCACTGCACATATGATTAGCTTTTTTCTATTTAACCTTTGCAATATCAAGCAACAAAATCTTTTTTTATCTTAAAATTATATACTGTTTTGGATGAATCTCAAGTAAATGTATTTTTAGAAGTAGTATTTACTTTCTTTTATTCGTGCGCTTTAAATATTTGAGGTTTTCTGCCTGCAGGGAGTAATCTCTAATGAGAAACCAAGGACAAGCATTTTACTAGAGTGCTCCATCAATAAAGTCTGTTTACAGGAAGCAGGAGATGAAAAAAACAAAGTAACGCTTTTCCTTTTTCATCAGCACAAAACAAACAGTATTTCCAAAAAGGCGGCCAACCGGAGTCTAAAGGCTCACAGTTACCTGGAAGGACAGCCACAATAAAGGAATTTGAATGTAGCCGACTACAAGGAAAGTCTTCAGACAGAAAAAGACGGGTCCCGCATGCAGAGGCCTCAAAGGTCAGGCTAAGCATGCGCCTCCGCCGTAATTAGATTCTCTTCCCTCTATGACGTCCAGTTTATCACAGAGAGGTCGCTTTCCAAGTGTGAGATATTGTCTTTTTTTTTTTTTTTTTTAAAGAAGTATGTTCTGTCATGTCTGACTAATGAGTTATTATACTGGGATGAAAAAGAAAATCTTTAATAGGAGCAGAATTTTGAAGAAAACCTTTTTATTTAGTCACTTTCTTTCCTGTGCAGACTCTTGGGGTTGCTGGAGCTACCCAGCTAGTGTCGGGCGAAGGTGGGGTACACCCTGAACAGGCATGTCACAGAGCAACACAACCACACACACACAATCACATCTAAGGGACAATTTGAGGCCACCGTTTAACCAATGGCGTGTTTTTGGAATGCAGGAGGAAACTGGAATGCTGGAGAAAACCCACACATGAACCAGGAGACCATGCACACTGACACACAGAAAAGAACCAGCCAGGATTTGAACCAGGCCCTTCTTAAGGCCCGTACACACCGGGACGAATATTCGCCAGGCGTTATTCGCCAGCGTTTTTCGCCACGTTTTTTGTGTTCACACCCAGGCGATTTTCGCTGACGATGAGCCGAGCGAACATGCAATTTCATTCCCTGACATTAGATGGCGCTTAATGTAAACAGAAATACTCCTGTACACAAGGTGGCGCTGCGCAACTTTACGCTTCTTAAAGTCGCTTTTCACTCAGAAGAAGAGAGCAAGTATTTACGCGCTTGTCAGAATAATACAAAGAAAACATGAATATTTCAAGCACCAGTAGCTCCAACTGGTGCTTGGTTCGGGGATATTTTAGAATGTCCGTCATTATTTCTTCGCAGCAGTGTAGACGCTACTTGACGTCTATCTTCTTCGCTGGTATGTGTGCTCAGAAAGGCAGTTTTGTGTTTGAGCGCCCCCAAGTTGTGTTTTACTGTAACTTCAGAAGCTCCAGACACGTGTGCAAAAGCGCCATTCTCATTGGTCGAATAGATTTCGACGCGACGCGTCGAAAAAAAAAAAACGAACCAGAGGCGTTTTTTTTTTACGCTTTGACGCGTGGCGTTTTTTCGCGTCGGTGTGCACACTCTCATTGGTGCCCTTTGTTTAGTCACGAGGCGTTAAACGTCGGCGAAAATCGCCGGTGAAATTCGCCCCGGTGTGAACGGGCCTTTATAGTGACGCTACATTCCCACCGTCCTCTGCAACGTGTGTTCTTTGATAAAAAAAATGTAAACGTGCGCTCAAAACTCTTGTGTTCATGCATCGCTACACAAGTTTTAATGATTTTTTTGGGCTCTATGTACAAAATGTGCAGCTATTGAATGAGCGTTAAAAGTCAAACCAGGTTGAACTTTGACCAATCAGGGACTTTGATTTAGTAGTGATGTATGGATGGCGTTGCTTTGAAATCCAAGAAGTACCAACTGTTTGAAAATTGATCATGGAGGAGAAACTAAAAATTGCGGTTTGTGCCCGACCGGAATGATATGACACCAAGTCTTACATATATTGGAAAAGAGGAGTTAAAGAAAAAGATTTACAAGATTTGGACCACTTTAACTTTTCGCAACAAGCCTGATTCAACTGTAGGTACATGCGCTCGTATCACCGTTAGCTAGCAATAGTCCAATGTGAACGTAGCATGACATGGAAATCGTGTTTGGTGTGAACGTAGCTTTACAGTCAAGTGAGAGTCTATTTGGTTTATTGTAGGGATAAAAACTATAAAATCAAAAGTGTCAAATTACATTGTTTTGGTCAAATTTAATCTTTATCTAGAAGTAAACATGGGCCAGGAGTTTGAGCCTCTTTAGCGTAAAAGGTAAGGTGGATAAATGGAGACAACGCTACAAAAGTCAACCTGATGATTTATCTGTTCCACTGAGGTAACCATGAACTCTTCTATGCATGTTAGAGATCATGGAGACTTTTATTTGACAGTTTTCAAAGCTTGTGTCCTGAAAACATTTATGAAAAGAAATCTCATTAAAAGTTGCTAAAAAATAAGAAAAACTGTGTATTGTTATTGCCTAGATAAAGTTCACACCCCAGGAACTCAAAACAACTTAAAATCTCTTTTAATTTTTTACTTTAAAACTATTTTTTTATGTTTTTACAAGAGAGTTGAATTACTAAATCTAAGGTGGGAACTTTTTCTAAAGAATTTCACTTTTTTTTTTTTGAGTTATTTTGTGATGAAAAGCAAATTTTAAAGAAATCAAAGCGGAATAAAGGGAAAGTGGGAGGAAAAAAAGGGTGAAACAACCCACCTTGTTGTCATTTGTGACCTCCACCACATCCACTCCTGTGTGGATGTCAAGGTCAGACAGCGAGAGCAGGCGGGCCTGAGCGGACTCCAGCGTGCAGCGCGGACACTGGCAGTTGTCCCGCAGCCAGGTGAACGGGTACAGACTCTGCCCTCCATCCTCCCACTCCACCTCAACCACCCGCTCCTCGTCCAGGGCCCGGACATGCCTCACTGACTGGCGAGCAAAAGGTATGGAGGCAGACCCAAGGGTCTGGTGTCCACAAATGTGCGCCGGGCCAATGAAAGGGGGCCGCAGAGCTGCAGTTGGCCTCAGCTGACGACAAGCCCTAAGTGCCAGACAGGCCGAGGCTGAGGTGGTCCTTTGCAGGCCGGGCAGAGCAAAACGTGCAAAAGTGCTCATCCACATGTCGAGCTGTTCCCTCAAGGCTACTTTATGTGCAAATCTAGGAGGGAAAAGAACAAAAAAAGAAGAAATTGAATCGACCAATCAGTTTATATAACAAGTCAGAAAACACTAGATCATCAGCAAACATTCACGTTTGGGGTTGATAGCATCTAAAGCTAATGTTAAAAAAAATAAAAAAGTACTTACCAATGTCAAATATGATCAAAAAATACTTTTTAAGATATATTATGTTCAGCTTTGACATGTTAAAATTAGAATAATCTTTTATATCACTTATCAAAAATCAATTAACAAAGACTTTTGAAGTTCCCTTCAAAATAAAGTGATAATTACAGAGACTTCTCACATCGTCCTAAAGAATTTAATCATTAGGTAATGCTTATACAAACTGCAAATTTCTTTTTTTCATTCTTTTTTTTAAATAAAAATATTAAAAAACATATCACAGTTAAAGAGCAAGTGACCAGTCTGTACAGAAAGAGAATCCCATCCATAATCATGAGCACCATTGTCAGCGTTCATACTGGCTGAAATGAACAAATGGAGGTAAAAGTAAGGAACCCTAGCAACAGAAAAACAAATCAACATTATTACAATGTTCTAAGAATGATCCTTTTGGATTATTTTCATGTGGAAAACAGTGGGCTGAACTGAAACTAAAATGATGTTTACTTGTTTGTTTGTACACATATATAATTTACACTTGATTACAGTGGGGCAAAAAAGTACGTCATTGCACTGTCACTGGGAAAACTTTCTTGCCCCACTACTGTATGTTGCAAGATTTACAAGGAATGTTGAAAACTTCACCTGCACTGATCAATATCCAGGTATTTATCTCTGAGTCACACTGATTGAATTTTTAGCTAAAGATTGATTTTAGGTCAGTGACTCAGTTCGTTCAGAATTAACTAATGTTCACTATGAATCGGATCAGCAACAACAATCATTATATGAATGGGATTGTTGTTAAAATGAATGGTTACAACGCCAAAAATGTGAGAGAACAGGTTTGGATCTCATTTCATAGTTTCCACTAATTTCTACAAAAAACGGAAGGTAGGAGTGAGGAAGGCTGACAGCAGAAAAACAAATCAAGTGTTGCTATTTCCTGGTTTTTATTGATCATGAACCTATTTAGAAACATTACATAACCCACTCAGTTACAGAGGAATAAGAAAGACAGTTAGTTTCTTAGCTTACCCAAAACAGTCTGGTTTTCTTTTTTGTTGATTCTTTTAGTTGCTGGTTTAAATGAAATTAAAATGTTTTGTTTGACTTTAAGCAGAACAATAGAACAACCTATAGCCTAGTTGCTACACGCATACCACACCCAGAAACAACATTTTGAACCAAACTGGCTGTTTGCTTGACAATGGTTAGGTAACACTGAATTAAAATCCTTAATGATCAAAGGTAAGATGTTTAATCTGCAAGCTGTTAGACATGGTGGACATTACTTGGTAGGTTTTTTCTTAGCAATGTAACCTACATCCCTATATCTGCTGGTCACCCCACAAATGTTTGTTCAGGCAGTGTGTGCGTGTTAGGGGTGTGAAATTCTGATGGGTTTAGCACCCTAAAGCCACCACCTTAACATAACCCCTCCTAATTCAAATGCTGCTTCTTTTGTGTTGTTAAAAACATTAAGTATTGTCTCTTTAGCAGCTAACTTCACTACATTAGCCTAAATACAAGCCCAAAAGGTAAACCCAGGCCTTTATAATGCATAAAGAACACCCAAGCTAGCTTTATTTACGTTTGATGACAGCAGCGTCAAAAGCAGCTAAAAGCTAATTAAAACTAGTTTCTGAGTCCAGTTTAAAACCTACCAGTCGAACCCACTGTCCTCACCTGTGTGGATAAAAATCACGCAAACATCAGCCACTAATACGACATTACCTGCTGCGGTGCTTGTCCCCCCGAGCGCGGCTGCTGACAACACTAGCTGCTCCTGTCAGCTGGAAAAGGGAAAGTAGGGGAAAGGTCGGGCGTGCGACGGAGCCGGGAGCCCTTTCACGATGACATCATCGCTGCGAGCTTGTCAACTTTGCCCTAGTTTTCTGTTCCCAGCCACGCGCCTCTATCACAGCTTCCGCCGCTGTCAGGAGCACACGCGCGCGCGCTTTAATGACGACGTACCTCCAAGCTAAACAGGTTCACTCCACGTAGTTTGAAGAGTTTGTCTTATCAATTAAATTTTGTAAAAGGTATAACGGTTAAGTCTTCTTGACTTCTAGTCTCTTGCTGCTTCCAAATAGGAAACTTGTTGGTATCACTGCCTTTTGTATCCACATAAGTTTTTATTTCTATTTACACTTTGAGTTGTGTTCATCATGTGTTATTGTATGTCTTGTTCTGTTGGGTGGGTAGGATTGATTGGATTCTGTGTTTTATGAGTAAATTGTTTTGAATCTGTAAAGCACTTTATAAATAAAATTTGAATTTCAATTTGAATTTTGGAGTGTTAAAGGGCCTATATCATGCAAAATCAACTTTTTTGAGTTTTTATTTGTATTGTAATGTTAATTTATTTATTTTGATCCATGCATTTCTGGGGGATTTTCCACAAAGCATGTTTAAACTACCCTGACTTAAACCCTTAAACTCTGGCTGAAATCCGCCTGAACTTGCTTACCGACGCTGGGGATGTCGGTTCCAAAAGACCAGATATGAGTTAGCGTAATTGCGCTCGACTTGGTAACCCTGGGTTTGCACAGCAGTTGTATAAAGACATTCTCAATGGATCGCCGATTTCCGGAGTCACCATGGAAACACGTGGAGAAAAAAGAGAGCGCTAAACTGCAGTGAGACGGAGTCGGAGATTTTAATGACGGCGTATGAAGACTAAATCAAAAAAGTAATACGGCTGCATCAGCAAAAGAAAGAGTTTCTGCTTGGAGAAAAAAAAAACGGACAAAGGAAACGAAAGAGTTTCTGATCTTATTTTCATTGTGACGCATATATGTATAACTTATCCAAATTAAATTAATTCAATTGGTAACAAGTAATTGAATTAAATTTATTCAACCTAATTTCTTACGTCTTACACAATATTTTTTTACAACTAAAATTCACATATTTATCTAACTAAATGTAATATTACTCCAATTCAATTAAAGTTTTTCCATCTTAATTTATTGTAATTCTTGAACTCTCATATGTCTGAATTTGAGCCTGCAGATATACTCATTTTTATATCAATAAAATGAATAAAACAAAACAATTTTATATAAGGTAGCCATGTACCATATCTATAAATATAACATTACATACAAACACAGTAGGGGTGCTATATAAACTCATCATTCTCTCCCTCCCTCTCACACATGGTGCAGAAAGAATTAAATATAACAGTACAAATAACTCGGCAAAACACAGTAAAACAGCTAAACAACTAAACACATTTGGTCAAAAACCCACACTTAAACCCAAATCCGTCCAGACAGGCAAAGCGAATGGTATCCCACAATTCCTTGCGGTGCTTATCTAACAGCAGCACCAAAGTTACACCTACTTAGTTTAATTAATTTAAATAAAAGTAAAATAAATGTCTGATAACTACATGTTATCTTTAAGCTGACTTAACTAAAAAGAATTGATTTATCTTAATTAAAGCAAATAATTAAGTTAGATCAAAGTAAAAAGGTTTATCTTTCCAACATCCATATGTGGTCTTATCACCCTCTCATGATGGAAAAATTATTGTCTGAGCTTCTTCATCCACTAAATCGTTTTCAAATGGACACGCCATGCTGCTTTACCTCTCTGAAAACAAACTAACCTTCAACTAAACCTGCTCCAGACCAGGGGCTTCATTTATAAACGTTGCGTACGCACAAAAATAGGCGAACGCCACTCTATAAGCAATAATTGATATTTATAAAAAGCAAACTTGACGGGAAAATGTGTGGTCCTTCACGCAAGCTCTGACCCAGGTGTATGCACAAAAACGGGTGAAATGAGAAATGGCGACACCGTCTGCAGATGGAAGAAACACGTGAAAGTGAAAATGACAATACTGCCTCTCATAAATAACATGAAGACTTCACAAAGCAAGTCTTACAATTAACAGCCTACACAAACGAAAATTACAACAGAAATTCATATGAACACATATTTGCAAAAAGAAAAGTGAAATATGTTCTGCAATATTGGCATGTTGTGCAATTCATCCTCATAAATAATATAGTTAACAGAACGAAATAATATGCAAAACTGATATTCTCGTCAGTGTGTCCGTCTGACGGAGCAGATATAGGTGCAGATAGATAGACAGACAGATGTATTAATTGTCCACTGGGGAAAGTTGTTTACATAGTAAAACATTTCTTCATAAGCTATGGAATTATGGTATTCATGCATATGCCTTTACTTTGTTTTATTTTTGATAAAACAATGTATGGCGTATGTCTCAACCATTCAGAAAGCAACAAGAAATTACATTTGCGCTGAACAATTTCCCATTTCCACATCGATTATTACCGACATCTGTAGCTTGTCAGATGTAATTAAATGGAAGGAAATAAAATGCCCCATCACAATGCGTAATGACGCACAATGGCTGATCTTGCGCTCTTAGAAGATGTGGCAAATGGAAGAATTCGGAGTGAACGCATCTTTAGACAGCGAGAAGACTTGATGGCAAACGAGGACGAGTGGCTTATGAGCCGGTTCCGACTTCCTCGAGCCGTCCTCTTGGACATCTGCGGGCTTTTGGGCCCGGCGTTACAGAGGAGCACTCAGAGTCAGAGGAACCACGCCGTGCCAGTCCCACTTCAAGTCCTAACAACACTAGGATTTTGATGTCCGACCATTTCTTTTTTATTTCGGCCACGGTCCGAGATTGTGAGGCTATAGCATTTACGGCGTCTGCCACCGTTTGCCACTCACGTGCCTTTTTGGCATTAGTAATGCCCACACTGTGCCCTCCAAACAACATTTTTCTCCTCTTTTCCACCTTGCCAACGATAATTTCTACTTCACATTGAGTGAAGTTACGTTTTTTTCATTTCCTCTCTGTATTTGCCATGATTTCGCAATCAATGAATATTGACTTGTGGCCGTTTCACGGACTAATTATGGGCAACTATTGGCGTGTCATGAAGCCGCAAAAGCTGCGCTACATTTAGAATTGATTGTGATTTATTAAGGGAAAAATCCGTAGGATGTGCGTGCGCACGGTTTCATAAATCCGAATATTTCTGTGCGTACGCACGTCCTATGTTTCATCCGTACGCCACTTCTGACGCAAATCCTACGCAAAGTTTTATAAATGAAGCCCCAGGTTATGTTCAGAGCTTGAGTTGCTATGGCAACTTGACATACCCTGAAACATACTTCTGTTTTTGGAACCGAAAGCAGTGGTTGTACACTTAAGCCTCAAACTTACTGTGGGAGCTAGCATAACCTGTTTTCTGGAATACCCCCATGAGCATTCCTCTAAAAACTGCCCTTTGAGCACCAGCACCTTCCAATCCACAAAACGAGCGGGTTGGTTGTGTCCGAATTCCCGCCCTAACCCTTAACTACTAAAAAACGATGTCGTGCCATGAATTTTAAAAGCAATTCAGACACCATGCCGATATGACGTCATTGATTTCACAAAGTTCAGATCTAATTAATATGAGCGTTTTGCAACGATTCTTTATGAGTCTAAAGATGAAAACGTTGATGTTTTGTTAAAAAAATGCATTTAAAAACTTTTTTTTTTTGGCAAAATTGTTCCAATGCAATGCATTGTGGTCTATATTCGCCGATCTAGTGGGCATCGATGCACACTGGTTTTTCGCAGAGACTTCTGGGAAATTTCAAGGGCACTCGACTTGGGAATTGTAGATTCAGACAGCACTACAAAATGGCGAACGCACTATAGGGATTAGGGTGGGAATTCTGACATAGCCATTGTGATGTATGAAAGTCAGGAACCGCCCCTTCCAGGAAGAGTCTGCTGCCAGCACCGCCCCCCAGGCTAACGGACCACTCCATGGTGGCGAGTGAGGGTTGTGAAAATAACAAACATTTAATTTAGGAATCGTTCTTTAGTGTGCAAAAAGAGTTTTGCCAATCACTGCTAGCTCAGTAAAGAACGTGTGTGTGTGTGTGTTAGGCTGTGAGAACCTGCTCGTTTTTGTGAATTGGGAGGGACTGGTGCTCAGAGCGCAGGTTCTTAGAGGAATACTCAGAAATGCATGGATCAAAATACAGCTTTGGGGTTTGTTTTTTTGTGAGGAATGAACATTATAATACATTTAAAAGCTGAAAAAAGTAGATTTTGCATGGTACAGTAACAAGTGATGGAAACATCAAGGAGGAAGGAACATGAGAAACTGGAGAAATAGCAGGGACTTAGTGAAAAACTAGAGGAAGCTTGGAAGGTGAAGGTGACAGTGGTGCCCGTGGTGACTGGAATTAGGAATTATTGCAAGTAGGGCAATGACCCCTAAACTGGAGGAGGGGCTACAGCAGATCCCTATAGAGACCTCAGGCATCTCAGTCCAGAAAATCGCTGCGCTAGGAACAGCCCAGATACTGCGCAGGACCCTCAAGCTCCCAGGCTACTGGTGGAGGTACCGAGCTTGGGTGAGAAACCCCCCCCCCCCCCCCCCCCCAGAGGGTGAGGATGTTTTATAAAGAATTATTGTACCATTTCATCAGGTGACTTTTTCTGAGAATATTAATCTCAGATTTACCAAAAAAACAGCCTTATTCTGTAGTTCAAATTAACCCTTGTGCTATCTTGTGGGGTCCAGATGACCCTACCCTTACATTGACATGTCTTCCCTACCATGACAAAGGTGGATAAAGGTGGAGAGGATTTCATGTAATCCATGGACACCAGTGAAGATCACAAATCATTGGAGAAAAAAGGTTCAGGACAGGTTCATGTCTGTTTTTCACGTCATCCTGACAGCGTGGATGTTGTCACTTTCGGCATGTTGGTTCAGGTTCAGGTCAGTCCTAGGCACTTTAACATTGGGAGTTGGATCCAGGTGACCCCAGCCCCAATGTTAAAGTGCCTAGGATAGCACAAGGGTTACGGACCCACTTAAATGGAAATTGTGTTTTTGCCGTTTTTAACATGTTCTTGTGGCTTTTTTCTAACGAAGAAAGGCTATAAATACAGAAAACTAAGGTTAAAATTACATGTCTGAGTATTTCTTTATTCAAATCCCTGTTAATCAGGAGCAGATGAAAAAAAGCAACTGTTTCAAAAAGATTCTATTTGTGACGTAGAAAATGACTGTGCAGGCCACAAGCTCCCTGGGTGTGTGTGGGGGCTATAAAATGAGAGTGTGCAAACTGAGCTCTCAGCAACATGGACGGGAAGGGGCGGCGGGGTTGCTCTGGAGCAACAGCCCCCCACCTCCTTAACTCAGAGGGGAATTTTTAATGAATTCCTGCCGCTCTGCAGAAACTATGTCCCAGAAAACAATTTGGATTATGGCTAAAAATGGCATAATCATAAGTAAAAGACCACCAGGAATGCTTTTAAAATATAACAGAAGATGATCGGAGTGGGACTTTATATATACAGTATGGGGTGTTTTACAGTTATGAAACTTATTACAGATTCATACAAAGTTTTTTTTTACGAGCAAAGCATGATTTTTTTGCTTCTCCTGCAAAAACACAAGGCAACCCACTGCCACCTTTGCTGTCTGCACTTAGTACACTGTGTATAAGGTTATGAACTCTAACTGGGCTACAAGTCACTTGAAAGTTTTGCAATGTTACACAATTTACAACCAGTAGATATTTGACCGTTCTAGCAGTGCCACATTGTTTACTGAATGTTACCATGGATCTTTAAAACATGACGAATCGTCACTCAGAGCTGTTTGCAGCTTAACAGTAGTTGAACATTGCTTTTAGGGTCCTCTACACCACTTTAAACACACACACACTCACACACACTCATCCTTCCATCTCGGCTCCTCATAAATACCAACCGGCAGCTTCTTCCTTCAAATTACTTATAATTAGGCGACTGAAACCCGTGGGTACAATTTACAGCAGACTTCAAAAGCTCCTTAAGCAAACACGTTGGGGAAGCTTGTAATTTTCATGGAAATATATGTTTCAAATTATAATCGTTCTCACCACATTGCGGGAAAGCCACAACTCTAAAGGGGAGGTTGAGTGAACATTCTTGAAAAACAGTAGCCTTAGAGTATTGTGTTGACAAAAAACACAAAGATTGAAGAATAAAAATTCTCAGATTCCATTTTCAACCCAAGTACTTTATTTGAGAAGACGCCTGACGATCCATCATACAAATCAGAATTTACTGAGTGCTCTCTGCAGTCTTATCCATCAAAGCAAGTCATGCACAAGATAAATACAATGTCTTTGGTTTCAAAGCTTTCCATACGCAACTAGGAATGATGTTGGCGTTCAGAGTCCAAGAAAAAAAAGCATTGGCACTTTGTTTTTATCTACATTTTATGAGAGGATTCCGTCTGTGCAGCCGCCACAAACACTTTGCATTTAAATTCATGTCCCGATCTATAGAACCAGAACAGTGAAGGAATGTGCAAAGTCTGCAAGCCTATAAAATCAAAGGAAAAGGGATACATTATTTAGACATTCTTACACTTATATACATATATATGAGCTGTCAGAGAAATGCACAGCTTTTTTTTTGGGCAGCATTTTAATACATTATCCAAATGCTGTATTTTAGGTCAAAAACGCAGCGTTCAGGATAGAAATACAGACACTGACACATAAACTGACTCACCACGTGTACAGATTTTAAGCCCGTCCCAGAATCCTCCAGCCCTCCACAAAATCTGCTCTGTTCTCAGTCAGAGAAGCGAGGTGTGGAAACTTTCTTTTGGAACGTTACAGCGTTCCCTTCTTCAGCTGGCTGGCTGTATAAAAGCAGTTGTTTTACAAGCATGCATTAACACTGAAGTGAGAATTTATTTATTTACTGAAGTAATTTTTGCTAATATCACTGACTGTATATGAAAACTGGACTGAGCACGTGTGAAAATGGCTAATTTCTGGCTCCGGTGAAATAAAGTCGTTTCAATAATTTTTTCGCGATATGGACGTCGCCATGTTGGAGTCGCAAGTCGTCAGTGATTGGTCAATCATATAAGTCGAACAGTCAATAAACATATAGGGACCAGTACTTTAATTGAGGCATCTGATTGGTCAGCGTATAATTTAAATGGGCCAAATACTGCAATATTGAAAAAATTTCATGAAAAAAGAAAAAAAAAATAGGGAACATGTTAAAAAAAAGGCAGCAGAGCAAGAATGTAAAAACCCAAAGAGGTTTCTGTCACACACCATCACATCATTTCATATTCTATTAATCTTAATAAACAAGAATATATTTTTTTAAATATTTAAATCAAATAAAATCAACTTGTCACTTGTGACTTTGACAAATGTAATGACAGAGTCGTCTAAATAGCTGTTCATTTCTTAATAGAAATCTATGGGATTTTGGAGCCAGCAGCTACTTCCTGTTTGAAGCGCGACGGAGGAGGGGTCACTCCATCCAGTTCTCATATAAAGGTCAATGGTTAATATTTACCATTCTTTACATCACAGTTTTGTATATGCACACAATCAGACCATGTCACACACGGCATTATCAAATGAAAAGATGCCAACAACTGTTCTAAATCAGATTTGAAGCTAAGTTTCGTTGATCTGGTGTATGATTCACGTAGATTTAAGTCATTTTGGGGGGTGTTAATGTTGGGAAACTTAAGATATTGGCAACTGTGTCCAAGACTAACACAACAAAACAAAACGTGGATTGAGTCTTCTGTTTTGACTGGATGTCCCTGAATTTTTACTCACGCCACCCAAAACTAGAGGTGGTGTGATGAGCGAAAGTGTTTTCCACCATCAGAACTTCAGGTACTCGTTCTTCAGCCTGCTCAGTCTCGACCCGTGGCTCCGGATGATCAGAGACAGCAGCTCATGTCTGTCCTTCAGGCCCAGAGAGATGTCCAGTGTCTCCTTCAGGACGTCTCGTGTGTGCAGAACCATGTTGACAAAGTCATCACTGAGCCGGCTCTCCTCCTTCAGGTCGCTCTCTTGACTCTGCTTGAACTTCACCTCCAGCTCCAGCAGGGATTTTTCCGAGTTTGTAAACGCCTCACTGATTTGCCCCGTCTCCCTGCGCAGGTACGTCCCGTAGCTGTCCTCTCCGTCCAGGTCGAAGGAGATGCTTTTGGCGATGCCCTCCAGCACCCGGGCCGAGTCCTCGATCTGCCGCTTGACGATGGTGAAGTCATCCCTGATGACGAAGTCCTGGTCCTCGGCCAGACTGCACTTTCGCTCGTCGGTCATTTTGAAAAGCATCTGGCATTTTTCCGGGTCGTCGTTGTCCTCGTAGTCTCCGTCCGGGACAAAATAGTGATGAAAAGTCCCGTTTGACATCTCCGGATGTAACGGTCCCCGGTAAAACGCCCCACGTGCCGAAAGTGACAACATCCACGCAGTCAGGATGACGTGAAAAACAGACATGATACCCCCTCAATCCACACACACTGGTGAAAAGTTCGAGATTAAATCGTAACAAACTCCTATTGATAGATGGATAGATAGACTACTTCATTCTAGTGCGCACACATTCAAAAGTTCAAACTGGACAGCTATAAAGTCTTTGAAGTAGTTTAAAGTCCACTAGAATTTCGTTTTTCCCCTCTAAAAACACATTTGGGAGGATTTAAAAGCGCGATTCCGTCAGACAGACTCGAAAGAGACGAATAAAAGTTAAGTCTCGCAGCCGAGAGGCAACAGTCCCGACTTCTCCCGGTGCCTCAAACGCAACATCTGGATGTCTGGAGTACCGCGCTCGGGTTTGGGTTAATAACACCTCTCCTCTAATCTCAAATTACAGCCCCTCCGTCATTTAGAAAGGGCTGCTTTCAGCGTGGGTCAAACACGGAGAACCAGAAAAGACCACGCTTGAGTTTTTCTCTCTTCTCTCCCTACACAAGCTGGCACACATGACTCAATGCTGAGAGATACAAGTGACCACCTTAAAAACTGGAAACACAATCCAGCCAGGCTGCCATGCTCTTGTAATCTGATGAAACATGCAGTCTTTCACATCTTGTTCTTTTTTATTGTACAGAATGCACAAGCAAACTCTGATCTGAACAAAAATTAACAATAAAAAAAAGCATTAAATTTAGATTTACAAAACACACCTCTTCATAGGAATGCATCACATTTTTAACCCTGTAAAGATCACTAAATAATTGATAGAAAATTTAACATTTTTATTTAAAACCACAAAGGCTCATGTTTTCCATAGATCCACTCCAAAATAAATTGTGTTTTTGATGTTTTTATGTTCTTGTGGCATTTTTCTCACGAAGAAAATTAGGTTTAAAATGGCATCTGAGGATTTCAGAATATTTCTTCATTCAAATCCATGTAAATCAGGAGCAGACCATTGACTGTATAAGAGAACTGGACTGAGCGAGTGTGACGTCACCCACTGAAAACGGCTTACTAGAATGAAATACAACAAAATGAAGCCATTTGGTTGTCTTACAGACACCGCTATTTGGAGCCAGATGAGGTTAGTAAGGAGTGATTGGTCTGAGTCGGTCTGAATCAACATTTGTATGACAACTACTGTCGCCATAGGGGGGAGCTTGTCTGAGCGCCACACCTCTTTCCACTGAAAAGAGGGCTCAGGAGAATCTGTCAATCAAACATGTCTAACAGTCGAGGTGGGGGCAGCGTTTTTTTTCGTCTTTTGTGTTGGTGAGTTTTTTTGTTTGGTGTTTCTATTTAGTTTGGGTTATTAACAAAGATTAGTGTGTTTTATAGTTTTTTAAGTCTTAGACTGATGTTTCCAGTTGGCTTCAAATCCTTTCCAATTCAGTGGCTATAGGCCGGAAAGTGTGAGAAAAATTAGATCTCTTTCAGAGGGGTTGGCAATTTAAGATGAATTTTGGATAAAAGTAGCCACAATGAAGATTTTAACATTCCAGCTAAGCAAATATCACACGATCCGAATGTGAAAACCAGGTAAGTTTTACCCCAAATATTGTGCAATGTTCCTGCAACACCAATTAAATCTTAATCAAAGAGAAAATGATCTTTTTTTACATTTTTTTTCATGCAGTTTATGCGTGAAACCCAAGATTTAAAGTGTTTATGGAAATGCTTTCACCTGAATGAGAGAGTATGTGCAAATCTTACTGCAAAAATCGAAGCATGTACATTGAAAAAAATAGGACCCCTTATTTCATGTTTTTGGTTCAAAAACAGTACAATATGTCAGTGAAGTGTTGAGTAAAATGAAAGAAAAGTACAGATCAGGTCTACAGTTTATCTAAATATTTACTCCCCAGTGCACAGAGGCTCTTACTTGAATCAATAGAGAGTATAAATCATAGGCGAAAAATGTTCCGGTGTTGAAACAGATGCTGGAGTTGAAGGCTGAAATACAAGAGATGCCATTCAGGGGAGAGCGGTAATGTCTTTTTCCAGTCACAGAAGCAATGCCCCCAGAGCCCCCGCATAATGAGTGATCAAAATGTTTAAACCCACAATGTCAGTCAGTGTGCGCTTAACCCTCCAGCGGAAACACCACTTATGTGATTGCCCTCCTTTGACGAACCCTTCTTTGAGTTTTCCGCAGCGGCTGTGATTATTCCGGGTTGTGACCAGCATGAGTCACGCTTGAGAAATCAACATTCAAGCAAACTGCTTGAAAGATGTCTTCATAATGTGTGTTATGGTTTCCAAAGATAGTGGGAGAACATTGAATATGAGAAGGTAAATGCTTACATCCAAATAAAAGTTTAAATTCTACTGTGGGGACTGAAAGTTTGGGCAGCCCAGGAAAAACTTTATATTATTATGCATACAGGAGTCAAGGAAAAATCTTCAAAAGGCATCAGATTACAGATGAAACATTCTTGTGATATTTAAAAATATATATATATTATTTCCATTATTTACCCTTTTAAAATGACAGAGAACAAATAGTGGCGTGTGCAAAAGTTTGGGCAACCTACAGATATATAGCATGTATCGCCCCCTTTAGAAAAGCTGAGATTGTTCACAATCATTGTTTGCAAAGCCGGTTGAATTAAATCTACAGTACAGTTTTGATCCAGCTTCCAGCTCAGACGTGCGTGGATCTATTTGTCTGCAAGTGGATGCAGCAGAAAGGGGCGGAGCTGGGAGCTTGTCCTAAAAGTCAAGGAAGTCAAGCTGATTACAATCTGCCCGCTGATTGTTTCTTGTACATCACAACTATAACCTTTTTCAAATGGCCTTTTTTCAGTCTGCACCTAATTCACAACAATCAATGCAAAGAAATATTCAGAAATGCAATTTTGAGCTTAATTTAATTTGTACACGAAAATATATGAGTACATTTACACCAAACTAATCATCATCAGAAAAATGCCACAAGAACATGTTAAAAACACCAAAAACACAATTTTACATCAGAGTTGGTTGTTAAAGAGGCTTTTGTCTGCTACTGGATTTTCTATGTATTTAGTAATTCAGTTCACTGACAATATCATAGAAACAGACTTTTAATACAAATGACTTGAATTGCCCTTGTTTTGGAAATATCTCAACTCTAGTTTGTTTTGAAAAACCCCTTGGAAACATGTCTCTACTGTATGTTGGGTTTAAGTCATTTCACTTTTAAGATATGTATCCAGAATGCATAACTTCTTCAGAGAAGCTTGCAGCTGCATAATGCATCACTTCTTGACTAATAGTTTAAAAAGGTGGCCCTGCTCAAACACAAGGCTGCTTTCAGCCCGATGGGATGCACACTAATCCCACCAATAATCTTTATGAAGAAGATGGATGGGTTTGGGGTTTTGGGTTACTATTTAAATGTGTTACTCCATGATGGCGCTGTAAAGAAAGAAAAATGTTTGGATTACTTTAGTGAAAATTTGATACCTCTTTTTTAGACTGAGGCCAGTTTTGATATGTGTGTGTGTGTGTTTGTATGTGTGTGTGTTCATTTCCTAAATTTAAAGTTGTTGAATCTGCAGTCTGGTTTTCATGATAACTTGTGAGATTTTTCTAACTTGGAACAACTGGAAAAACCCTTTCGAGGAAAGAGCTTATGGAATTCACCCTGAGAAGAACACAGGTGTTAGCAGTTCTGCTTTTTAGCTGCAATAAACCAGCAGACTTGTCTTGGGGAGGTTCATTCAGAGATCACTGGCAAATGATACACGGAGCCTTTCTGTAATAGTAATTATGTCACAAATAGTGTATCTTTGTCTCTAAAGACCCGCTCCGATCATCATTAGATCTGTTTCAAAAGCGTTCCCAGTGGTCTTTTTATTATGATTATACCGTTTTTAGCCACAATCCAAAAACCTCTGTTGTTTTCTAGGACATAGATTCTGCAGAGGGACAGTACTTCTTCAAGAATTTCCCTCCGAGTTGTGTGCGGAATCGTCAGCCCTTCCCCTCCCCGTTGCTGAGAGCTCGCACCAGGAAGCTAGTGGCTACATTTCTTCATCTGCTCCTGATTCACAACAATTTGAACCAAGAAATATTCAGAAATGCAATTTTAAGCTTATTTTCTTTATGTCCTTCATCATGAGAAAAAAAAACATGTTAAAAACAGCGGAAACATGATTTTAATTGGGGCGTGTCTTTTAAGGCTCTGGAATTGAAGCAAGATGAACAATCTTGGAGTTTGCAATAACTCCTGTTAACAGTACTGTTGACTGGATTTTACCTACTATAGATGTTTAAAATCATAATTTGCCTCCAGAATCAAATTTATTTTTTCTGTTGGCAGGGTACACCTTTTTGACCCATTTAAAATGTTCATTCTGCTAAATATACGACTAAACTTTCTTTTTCCCTTGGTGTTTTCTCCACGATCAAGCTCTTTATGCCAAATGGATTTTCTTTTTCTTTATTCTCAGTCATCTTAATGTTGAAAATCGTTGAAAATATAGGAAAACAGTTACACCAGCTACCTGTTCGCTTAATAGACCACTAAAAAAAAGGCAGAAAGACAATCCTACAGTAAACTATCAGTGCATTCTGATATGCTGAGGGTTAAGAATCAGAATCAGAAACTTCCTCAATATCTGAGAAAAAGATAAAATACCAAATGACATGGGTGTGAATGTGAGTGTGCATGGGTGTGTAATTGTGACCCTGAGAGAGACTGGCGACATGTCCAGGGTGCCTCCAGCCTTTGCCCGCAAGTGGCTGGGCTAGGCTCCGGCAACCCCGTGACCCCGAAAGGGAATTCAGGGATTAGAAAATGAATAAATGAATGATACGGGCAGCATGGTGGTGCAGTGATTAATGCTCTCGCCTCACAGCAGGAAGGCCATAGTATGAATCCCAGCAGGGTCCTTTCTGTGTGGAGTTTGCATGATCTCTTTGTTTTTTCCGGGCACTCCAGCTTCCTCCCTCAGTCCAAAAACATGCTTCCTAGGTTAATTGGTGACTCTTAATTAAGTGTGTTCCTGCAACAGACCTTTACCCCGCTTTCGCCCAACAGTAGCTGTGTTGGCCCCAGCAACCCCCTGACCCCAAAAGTCATTTAGCGCGTTCTGAAGATGGATGGATGGATCAAATGACACTCCCTGGGTGAAAATGGTAAAGTACTAACTCATTACAAGAAAATATGAAAAAAAAAACAACCTCAACACATAAGAAAGATTAAAGGTCACAGCAGTAGATCACACAGTGTGAGATCTGTAAGCATAGATGCTGTATGACTTGCTCATACACAGAAGGTCGAAAAGGTTGACCTGTAAATAATTTTGTTATGGCTCATTTACTGGACATTAAGTCATTTTGCACATTCAGAATAATAGACATCTTAAGTTTAACTGAAACAAACTCATAAAAACCGATGGCAATAACCTAAATATGACCACACGTGGCGTTGTATCATTCTGTCCCAGACTCAGTTTGAAAGGTAGCAGCTCCATCCGTTCACGTGTCCATTAGCTGGCGTCATGTAACCCACTCACACGCAGACACATTCCTCTGTCTCCAGCTACAAAAAAACAAATCCATCCTGTAAATTTAAAGTAATCCCCCCCAGTACAACGTCTGCACACTTTTTTGGCCCACATAATTACACACAATGTCTAACAGGCATCAATTACAGAACTATAATTGCAGTCAAACTTACAGAAAAAGTTTTTTTTTAATGTGAACCCTGTCTTTAAAAACCCCCACAAAAACAAAAAAACTGTTAGGCAGAGTTAAGATGTTGTAGAATTTACTTGCTTTTAATTTAAATGATAAAAGAAAAGTGCAATTGGAACATAAGGAGACCACCTCCACGCTCAAAATACAATCTGTATTAAAGTTTGTTCTTCTCTACACTGTGGGGAAAAGACAGAACAACCCAGTTTGAACAGGCACATGTACAACATCGGTGGAAAGTGATTGACAGTTACATAACCATTACATAAACGGGGTCTGCAATGTGCATCAGTGTGCATCCTGTGCAGAACCCCCACATTCCTCCATCCGTCACGTCTGTATCTAAATGAAATAACAGGAGAAGCATTTAGAATGGAGTCTGACAGTTTCCTTGGATTCCCTTTCATAGCTTTTACCCACAGAAATAAAGTGTGACAGTCCCAGACTGCCAGCACTCCTGCTTGTGTGGATTTCTGTTTGGGGTCGCTCACAGACACAAACAGGCTTAACTCAGTCTGACTCTGCCACTATCCTGCAAATTGCTTTTGTTTTTTCTGAAAATGTAAATTTAAAGAATACAGTGTTCGCTCCCGCCGTTGTTCATTTTGCATTCGTATAGAAACCTGAACATCTGGCACAGTTAAAAATGAATACTGTCAGGCACACAGACAGGTTTAACACCATCAGTAAATATACATTACTCCACAGTGGTGTCTAAAAACACAAAAGAAAATAGTTAAGACATGAAAACATTTAAAAAGGCTTGGATGTATTTGTGTACATAAAACCTTTTGTCTATAAAAAGGTTCATGTAAAAACACAAGATATAAAGAACATCTCAATAAAGCCTGGGCGGACCTCCATTTAGTGCAGAAACACTGAAAAACAAAAGAAATTAGCTTTAGTATTATTAGATCCCAGATTTAAAGTGTCACTCCCACGAAAATTGTGTTTTTAACATGTGCTTGTGGCATTTTTCTATGGAAGCAATTCTGTAGCATTAATAAAAAGCAAAGTCAAAACCAGAAATGCTTTTTCATTTTCAAAATGAAGCTGCATTTTTTGACTCAAAAATAAAATGAAGAAGCAATCCACCAAAATGCTTTTTCTTTTCCTTCCTCAACACAGCTTATTCTGTCACTTAATTAAAATTAAAATTAAAATGGTATTTGACATTTCATTTTCAAGACGTTCCATGGTAAATGTGTAGCATAATTCATTTAGAAATGTTTAATTTGACATTTAAAATGGATTAATAGAAATGCTTTTTAATTTTCAAAATGAAGCTGCATTTTTTGACTCAAAATTAAAAAGAAAAAGCAATACTTCAAAATGCTTTATCATTTCCTTCCTCAACACTGCTTATTCTGTCACTTAATTAAAATGATAAAGAAAATGGTATTTGACATTTCATTTTAAGAAAGGTCCATGGTAAATGTGTAGCAAAATTCATTTAGAAATGTCTAATTTGACAATTAAAATGGATTAACAGAAATACTTTTTAATTTTCTAAATGAAGCTGCATCAAATGCCTCAAAATTCACATGGAAAAGCAATATTTCAAAATGCTTTTTCATTTTATACTTAAAACCGCTTATTCTGTGTCATAATTAAAACGAAAATGCAAAGAAGGGATTGCATTTGCATTTTAACATCCACCCTGCAAAACTTGGAGCAATATTCATTTAGAAAAAGCATTAGCAGAGGGGAGGCGGGGCGATGACGTCACTGCTTTCTCCGTGTGTCCGGCAGCTGTCGCTGAGAGACCTGGTATGTCTGTGTTTGCATTAAGATCACCTAAAACCGGGTCCTGTTCACAAACCGCTGGACCTGGACTGCTCAAACCTGGATTCCTGGATCTTAATGCGAAAAATGCAGCAGAATGTTCCTTTAGCTCCCTCGCGAATCAGAAGCTGTGAATCGCAACCAAACTTCTTCAGCGTCGTCTGACCGCACGGATTTAAAAACATATGATCGAGTAGAGCAGGTCCTTAATAATAATATTGACAGTAATAAAAGCACATTATGAAGATAGTCTCCTGCAGCTTCGCGCTGAGTGAGTGTTTTTGGTCCAACCAGCAACGTTTAGTACGGTGAAATCTGCTGTCTGTTGATGGGGCTCCAGATGTCATCAAACAGCAAATTCAGCGCGAAGCTGCAAATAAATGTGTAAATATGTGGAAATTACATGAGTCTTTATTTTTTTCTGGACACTACTGGAAACACAAATTCATTCGATGGTTTCTCAGATCGCAGCAGCATTTCCGCCTTCAGCGATCATCGGGAGCTTCGCGCTCCGCTCTGCGAAGGCAGCTGGCGGTCCGCAGAAAAAATCTTGTCCGCGGTGCGTCAGGAGGAGGACCGCAGAAGGCGGACATGCTGCTATGTAGTCCTGAGAAGCTGTGGAAACTCATCAGAAGTTCACAACCAACTCAAAGCCGTCTTCTCTGCCGCTAACACAGTCTGCTCCTGGTGCATGTGTGTGTGTGTGTCAGCGGCCGGACACACGGAGAAAGCAGTGACGTCATCGCCCCGCCTCCCCTCTGCTAATGCTTTTTCTAAATGAATATTGCTCCAAGTTTTGCAGGGTGGATTTGAAATTGCAAATGCAATCCCCTCTTTGCATTTTCGTTTGAATTATGACACAGAATAAGCGGTTTTAAGTATAAAATGAAAAAGCATTTTGAAATATTGCTTTTCCATGTGAATTTTGAGGCATTTGATGCAGCTACATTTTGAAAATTAAAAAGCATTTCTGTTAATCCATTTTAATTGTCAAATAAGACATTTCTAAATGAATTTTGCTACACATTTACCATGGACCTTTTTTAAAATGAAATGTCAAATACCATTTTCTTTGTCATTTTAATTAAGTGACAGAATAAGCAGTGTTGAGGAAGGAAATGATAAAGCATTTTGAAGTATTGCTTTTTCTTTTTAATTTTGAGTCAAAAAATGCAGCTTCATTTTGAAAATTAAAAAGCATTTCTATTAATCCATTTTAAATGTCAAATTAAACATTTCTAAATGAATTATGCTACACATTTACCATGGAACGTTTTGAAAATGAAATGTCAAATACCATTTTAATTTTAATTTTAATTAAGTGACAGAAAAAGCTGTGTTGAGGAAGGAAATGGAAAAGCATTTTGGTGGATTGCTTTTTCATTTTCTTTTTTAGTCAAAAAATGCAGCTTCATTTTGAAAATGAAAAAGCATTTCTGGTTTTGACTTTGCTTTTTATTAATGCTACAAAATCGCTTCCATATTTTTCTGGCGATGAAAGATATATATAAAGGAAATGATGCTTTCGTTCTAAGTATTTCTTAATTGAAGATAAGATAATATATTTTTTATTGATCCCACATTGGAGAAATTCAATTGTCACAGCAGTTCCAAAAAGCAGAGAAAAGTGACAGCAATGTGCAAAAGTGAGGGGTGTTCCAAAATGTGCAAGTATACAAATACAAAAATGTGCAAAAATAGAAAAAGTAAAAAGTAAGTAAGAACTTATGTACACTATTACGACATAACATATGTTATGCCTAATAATAAAATGAAATAAATAAAGTGAAAACACAGAATATACAGAATATACAGATATACAGAATATACAGAATCAGGAGCAGACAAAAAATGCAGATTAAAAAAGCCTGTAGTTGTGACATAAAGGTTACCGTTGGAAGTCCACAAGCTCTGCTCTGCTCTGTTGTGATGCATCCACTTGTAGACAAATAGATCCATGAATGTCTTCGTTTTGTAAGTATTTTATGAGCTTTCATATTCCTTACTACTCAGTTTTTTATCAGGGTCTGTTTTGGATGAACAAAGAGCTGATATCCCGAAGATGGTAAATGTTTTTAGATCAGTGAAAGGGTAATTTCCCCTTTCTCCCACGGCACACCTGACCGTCTCCCACGGCACACCTGACCGTCTCCCACGGCACACCTGACCGTCTCCCACGGCACACCTGACCGTCTCCCACGGCACACCTGACCATCTCCCACGGCACACCTGACCATCTCCCACGGCTGACTGGTTGAAAAACACTGCATTAGAGGACACAAGAATTTCAACATTAGGTCACAATATAGAGCCCCCATGTCTTCAAAATGAAGCAGGATGATGCATCAACACTTCCAGATGTTTTAGGAAAATTTGTAGTTAAAAATTATGCTAATTTTATTTAGTTCTGTTTTTTTTAACATCATTGCCTTTGTTTATGCTAGTTTCACAGCTGACTCTTATTAATACGTCTTTCTATTAGTCTCTGTCTTCAGCTAATGCTGAGGGAATTTTGTTTTTCCCATCAGATTATTTGCCTGGAAAGCTTTTGGGGTTTTTCTTTAATAAATAAATGTCTTTTATTTATTTATTTATTTTGCTTGAGAAAAAGGAAAAACTGGGCTAAAACCAAAGTCTCCTGGGTCAATCCCAGAAAAACTCGGAACATAGTGTAAACTATTTGCTCTGGACCTTTTCAGCAGCTGCTGCTAACAGGAGCACCTCACAGCCAGACATGTTCAGTCCAAGCCTATCCACTGAAAACAAGAGGTGAAGAGGGAGATGTGGGAGAGTATTTGTCCAGAGCACACAGCGGCTATAATTTATCTATGTTCTCTTAACTTGTTTATAACTTGGAATTGACCATAGGTTCTGGACTAGAACCCTACAAGTATTCCTAGTAGAGATTAACAGCAGGGATCTCTACTGTAACATGAGTACAACAAATATGCCCAACCCTTGTGCTATCATAGATGACCCCATCCTTACATTGACGTGTTCTCCCTACCATGACAAAGGTGGATAAAAGTGGAAAGATTGTAATCCATGGACACCAGTGAAGATCACAAATCATTGAAGAAAAAAGGTTTAGCACACTGTCAAGTGGGTCTAGATGACCCAACTCCCAATGTTAAAGTGCCTAGGATAGCACAGAAGCCTGAAATGGCTAATGGTGCCTAAATGGTGCCTAATCAATGCTACATTCACATGTGTCATACTTTCAAGAATGAATTAAACGTGTGGTCTTGACCGCGTTTTTAGCAAACGGTGCTCACACTCGACTGTCTCTGTCCGATTCTATTGGCATGTACCAACAGTTCAAAGAGGCTTGGTGCGAAATGTCAAAGTGGTGCAAATCTGTTTCCAGCCTTTTTCTTTCACAGCTTTACGATATACTTGGAGCTGTGAAAGAAAAAGAGCTTGATAATCGGACCTGACCGATTGATGGATTGACCCCCCCTAATTCTGATATATGAAGGACTTGGTGTCATAGAATTCTGTCCCGGTACAACCTGCAACTATTAATTTCTCCTTCTTGATCAATTTTAAAACGGCTGGTAATTTCGTAAATTAAAATGGTCATCATCCAATTGTCACTACCAAATTTGAGTCCCTGATTGGTCAAAGTTCAGCTGGTTTAACATTCAATGGTCACCCGTTTTGTACATAGAGCCCCAAAATGTACTTTAAAAAGTTCTTTATACAATGGTTTGGATCAATATTCGATTCTGATTGGCTGCTGAGTGTCCCTTACGTAGCAAACACGAGAGTTTTGAACGCAATAGCCCAATTGTTAAAAATGTTGGACTTATTTCACATCAGAAGAGATCAGCTCTTGGAGGCACTGGAAAAAATGTGACGTGAGAATTAGCTATGTACACCCACACACCGCTCTTCACTCACACACTCAGTATCCAGATGCACATTTAATAAAATTCAAACAGAACAAGTGAAAATCCTCCATGAAATTGTTTTAAGCTCCACATTACAACTTCCCTTTTTGAGCCTTTGTGATTTAAATTGTATCCAGACTCTATTTCTTTCAAAGGCTCCCCTAAAACCATGTGGCACGGCACTTCACAGTCATAAACCAAAGGGATTACAGCATGCATGGCATGCAGAGGGAATACGGGATGGTGAAAGTGACATCATACACAGCTTGGGCTTAAGAGTCAGTTTGTGCAGCTCGTAAAATATTACACAAAGAGAACTTCTGCTATTGAAACTTTCCATAATCGTTTGCTTCTGTGAGTTGATATGTATACCATTTAATTTAAACTGCAGAAACAACAAATCAGTTTGCCTATAGAGGCCAGAGCCAAAGCCAGAGTTAAATGTCCCATCAGTGAATCAGTTTTAAAATATTCCTGATGCTCATGCTTGAATTGAATGTTTTGAACTGTTTTTTAATGTCCAATCTGCAAAACAGGCTTATTGTGTAAAATGTTAGGCTGGTAAGAGTAATTAACTGAGAGCTATAATCTTTATTTTAGCACAAACGGATGAGTTCACATGAGAGGACTTTTGGGCTTTCTTCATGGCTATTGCACATTTATTGGTAAAGGGAGGGAGGAGGGTTGAGATGATCAGCAGTCTGCTAATGTCTGCTGCTGTGCATGCAGAGCACGCACCATGCTAATCTATCTACAAGCTCATCTAATTAAAACACTTCAACTGAGAACTTCCACTTCAGCAAAACCGCCACCTGTGTGGCTCTGTGGATTCATAGTGGAACTGGCACTGTGGACAAGAACGTAATACGACATGAAATATCTGCAGGCTTTCTTTATTTTTTTGTTCTCGAAAGCTTTGAGCATTCATTTTTTGTGTAATCAGGTCCTTACTTCATTTTAAGCCTTAAAGGCGTGTCACACAGCCACTATTTTACGCATATTGGACGGATGAAAATTGGTCATAAGTGAATATATGTGGAAAAAGTGAGAAAATTTGCGGTCCTTATGTGAAATTTTCACAGATGGATCACGAATGAACCACGTTAAAACCATGGAAGAAGTATGAATAAACCACACAAAGAACACGAAAATAAACATAGAAAATGAACAGTGCGTGATTATTGCACTGTTTATATGCAATTCATTAGTAATTTGTACATGATATGGGGGCCATAATCACGATATAAAAGTTATGTCGATGGTACATGCGTGAAAGGGCTGTTAGACGTATAAGGAACAGTCATGAAAAGCCACAAATTTGCATGTGCATCTTGCAGAAATCAAACACAATTGCACAAGATTTACCTCATGATTGTGTATAAACTATGTAAAATATGCGTACACTACGTAATTCTCAATTGACCAAAAGTTTTGAACGGCTTAAAAATGAACTCATGTAAAGATTCGTCAGCCGAAACCCTTGAAGGACATCTTTAACACTGCCTTTAATAACATGCAAATGCTATTTGTCAGTGTTTCATTCCATTTTCTATCTCATGCATTCTTGTTTGGATTATTTCAGCCTCCTGAGCATTAATAAATGAATAAATATGTTGTGTTTTTATCTTTTACATTTTTTTCTTTCATTTTTGACATCTATTAATCCTATTGATGTATTTGCTGCCCTATTTATGCTTAATTCAGCCTAATTCATTCGATTCCCATTCATTTCCCTCTTTCTTCCCTTCCTACTTTTTGGCTCGTTCCAGATTTTCTAATGAAGTTATTTCATTTCAGACTATGGCCCAGGGACACATCAGCTTCCCCTGCACACTTAGTGTCCATTTCACCCTAGAAAAGACATTTCAGAATGACTTATAATCTGGTTTTAGTGTGGAAAACTCGATTATATTTCCAATATATGCTTTGAATGTGAGCCTTTTGTGACCCTTTGCTCCTCAGTGCCGATATGGATCCACATCGGCTCTTTTCCTTGGAGGATTCTCAGCCCTCACCACACTGATAATGCTAAAATAACAGTAATGATGATGGTGGATCTAGAGCATTTTATATTAGGGGTGGAAGGTCGGCAGAAGACTTTGGAAGGGTGGCAAACAAGAAAAGCAGAGTGGAAGACCGTTACAAATGAAGGGATCCATAACAGAAACACGTACAGTGGATACCCCTGATGGGATGTGCCAAAAGGTGAACAACATAATTTAAGAAGGGGGACCTGGATGCAGACAAGATGGGGCCCAGACATCATTTGACAGACGCAGAAATCCCACAGGTTTTCAGAATTGTACTATCTTTCATTAAAACCTTTTAATGTGAATAAACTGTTTAGTGAACAAAATGATCTTAAAACAGGGCATACAACTATTATCATTTTATTCCTTTCAATATTGAAATGATTAAAAGTGTTCCTATTTGTAAAACTGTTAACTCTTTTACACCGGTACCTTAGCTCCAGCGCTTACATTCCTTTAACTAACGTAACTTTTTCACCCCTAATGCAATCAACTTAAATCAGCTTTTTCTGTCGCGAAGATAAGAGGCTTTGCGCCGGTAAGCAGCACATTATGTATTATATGTTGAATATCCTTAAAAAGCCACTTTAAGGTGTTGCATACCGGCTCAAAGCCGCTTTTCTCTGCGGATCAGCTGATTCACGTTGATCATGTAAGGAGTTACGGGATGTCAAAGGGCATGGCAGGTTTTGACAGAGACATCTCCGGCGTTAAAATGGAAAAAAAAACTGTTAGGCTCGCTAGTGAAATTAGTAGTTTTTGACAAATAAAAAGTATTTGGCGACCGAAAGGGAGAGGGGAACATGAACTTCAGGTTTAGGACTTCCTGTTCCTGCTGATGATGTCATGGTGCCATCTTGTTGTCTGCAGCCAGGTCCTCTTGAATTGAAAGGAGCTCAAGATTTCACTTAAAATATTGCTTTTGTTATTTTTGATTGCTTGTATTAAAAACAAAAATCTTTGACAATAGTATAAATATTGAATAAATAACTGGGGGGTAAGTGAGAGGAAAATAGCTTTTTGCTGGGAGGGTGGCTGCTCCTCCTTCCCCCCCGTAGCTCCGCCCCTGTGCACTGGGGCAGGTCTGCTTCACAAAATAATAATTACTCTTAGTGAGAAATGTAAATCATTTAAACGTCAATAGTAAGAGTTTTTTATTTTTTAGTTTACTTAAAAACAGTTGTGACTTTCTAACACAAGCAGTTGTTTGTTTAAAGATTAAACAGCTACTAAAATATTAATTCTAGTGACAACTTTTTTCTTATCCTGCATGAATAAAACCAAAAAATGGTCTTTATTCACTATATGATTCCTTTCAGATTCTTTTTTTTGTGTGTCCTTAAAAGTAATCCAACGAAAGTACAATTAAAGAAAATACAGCTCTAAATAACAGAAGGTAAATCACAGAGCTGGCACATTTGGGGTTTGAATCTTTCAAAAACAGCTAAACTCTGCGGCTGTTTCACAATCATTATTCTAAAGATTAATAAGAAACAATGGCGTTCCCATTTGAGCATTTTCAAAGATAGTTAAGTTTCTGTTTGGGGATATATAAAGCTGACTAGCAAAACCCTTAGATGCCAAAATATGATTCACCTCAAATAAAGCTGCAATAAAACTCTTTACTTTATGCTCCTTGAAAGCAATCACTTCACTTTGGACACAAATGCGCAGTTTGTTCGAGTGTGAAGCTTGGCCTTGAAACAAAACAATGTTTATGGCATCATGGAAAATGTTCCTTTTTGGGATGGTGGTGGTGATCAGACAATTGACTTCATAGGCAAACTACAAATAAGCTAGAGCTATAGCCACCATTGCGTCCCATTTGGAAGAGTAGAATTGATTGGAATTGAGTGATTTCCTGGTACTGGCAGCTCGAAGTTTCACTCAAAACTTTGCAAAAATCCCACCCATCCATCCTATTTGCATTGTGTGGCATGAGTGAGTGCCTGATGTAGTAGGATATTTGTTTTTAATAACCATCATTTAGGTAAAAATAAATCAAAATGATTGAATCCTTTAGGGGGTTTACATCCTCTCGGCCTTTTTCAGTGTCTGTTTGTTTTATGAAACTGAAGCCAAAAAGAACATAAAAAAGAGAAATATGTGGACAGTTTTAATGGGGGGGGGGGGGGGGGGGGGTGTCCACAGCTGTAGATCCACCTTCAGCAGCAAGATGAAGTAATAATTTCCTTTGTGACTATCAGCCTTTCACATCACCGTGAAAGAATTTTGGCTCGTTGTTCTGTAAGCTTTCTTTAACCCCTTCATGCCAGAATTTATTCTCAATTATATAAAAGCTAAATTCTTCAGGCTTTTTTCCGTTCGTAGCAGTGCTAAATTAAGAACAGCCCTGGATTAAATGTGAATAAGCGATATGCGCCGTAAAGAGGTTTATAATCTGAAGATCAATCTTGGGGTTTTCATAAACTTTCCTAACTGTAGCATATGACTACTTAAAAAAAAAAAAGTATTCTTCTTTAGTGCTCTTAATCCTGACCCCAATGGCAAGACATGAGTGAAAAAGAGAAAATTGAAAATATTCAAAAGGAAATAAGATGTGAAATAACCTTTCAGATAGATCAGGGGTCTGCAACCTTCAGCACTTAAAGAACCACTTGCGTAAATATCTCCTTGACAACAACCAAACAGGAGTCACAAGGTCTTATTTCAGCCGTTAGAAAAATAAGACACTGATTTGTTTTTATGTTATCAGTACTATTATGATAAATATACATGAACTACTGTTTTTGGGTGGAAATAAAACATAAACAAAAATAGAAAATAGCGTATTTTTATAAATAGTAAATGGTTTATACCTTTTAACAGATGTTCACATGATTTCCTTTCTTTTTTTCAAACTTGTCCTGTCCAGCAGCTGAGCAAAAGAAAAGAGCTGCAGGCCTCTTGTATGGAACAGATTTTACTGTTAGAACAGAGGGTTATGAATCTTATGACACACAAGGTGTATATTTGTATAAACCCTTTTGTATCTGAGCTTTATTTATAACAATTATGTGTATGTAATCCCTGTGGACCAGACGGAAAAGGAAAAAAAAGAAGAGAGAGGGCATGAGTGGGATGTCAGAGATGGGGGATAAGGGGTTAAGATGGGATAGTGGGCATGACTTCCTTTCAAAATTAAAAGCAGGATCAGCTCAATGCAGTAAATGTAGGAATAGTTTGATGTCGACAGTGATAAAAAAAACCTTTATATAAATATACAACTTTTTTTAATTATTGTTGGTGCATCTCAGACACAAATTTGTAAAATTAACTAAAATTACCTTAGAGCAAATTAAATGATCCTTTTTAAAAAATTTTTGGACCACATGGCACAATGAAAATCCTTGAATTTTCTTTGTTAAAGACAGTCCACCTTATAATCCGGGCGCCTTGAGTTTGAATTCTGGTTGCAATTACTGACCTCAAATGGATTTTCTGTGGTACACAAAAAAACTGCTCAGATGTTCGACTTTGGTAAAGTAAAAAGCCGCACCACTTGATGGATTGTCGGTGGATTATGGGAACCATAGACAGGAACTTGGCAGACTGATACATGCTGTACTTCAATTATTGAATAATGATTGACTTTTCTGACTGTTTTGTTTTCCTTAATGCACCTTGTAAGTCCGAAAAATAAATGACTATAATATATATATAGTATATATATATATAAATATATATATATATATATATATATATATATATATATATATATATATATATATATATATATATATATATATATATATATATATATATATATACACACATACATTTATATTATTCTTGAGCCACAAAGGAGGGTTCAAAGAGCCACATGTGGCTCTGGAACCTCAGATTCCAAACCCCTGAGTTATGTAAATAGGAGCCAATAGATGTGGGAACATCCTTTGAAAGGAAAAACAGTTACTTCTAGGTTATTTTACCTCCTTCTATGGATGGATTTGGGACAAACCCACATTGTTACATTTGGAAATTGATTCTTTTTTGTAGCCTTTGGTTTACTGGGTGGACCACCACTCATTGATTACCTGACAGGTTCACCAGTGCTTTCTGCTGTATTTCAATACCCATGTCTTCAATTTTTTAGAAGAAATTGTTGGAGTCACTTCTGCCTCGTTTCCACTGAGCGGTGTGGTACAGTCCGGTTTAGAATGGTCCAGGCAATTCAGACGAAAGTTTCAACTCAAAGTTGGACCTTCGCGGTGCATGCAAGGTGTAGACCAATTGCGTGGCTTTGAAGTGCGACTGCAGTAAAAGTGAAGCTATCAACAACAACAACCATGGAGGTCATGCAGCAGCTCATTGTCTTTCCGCTTTGCTTTTGGTACTTTATATGTACAAGTCATCTAATGTTATTTGAGAGAAGACTGCGTTGGGCGAAGAGGAATACGTCGGCGCTGGTTTAGCGCTTTCTTTTGTCGTAATGACCTTTCTCTAATCAACAGGCTTCATTGTGTAACTACAGTAGCTCTGCTCTAGCCATTCTGTTCAGTTTTTCTATGGTTTACTTGGCCTATTTTCTTAATAATAGCCCCTGAACTACACATTGGAGTTTAGTGTCCCTGTTATTACAGTATAACTCAGTGGCGGACCGTGCATTACACACCTGGGCCTTCAGTAGAACTACATCTGAATCACTCAACATCGAAATAATATTTATTATGATATTTACCATTTCAGTCATCAGAAATTCGGATTATTTGAAGACAAAATCCATCCTCCTCTTTCCTCAAAAACTGTTCGATCAACCTGTCATGTACATTATAGCGCTTCAGTTGCATGAGAAGAAGAAAAAGTCCTTTTCTATTCCATATAGGGCCGCTTCTGAGAGCCGAGTCTGTCCAGTTGTGTTTCTTCTTAGGTTTTAATTTGCTTTAGAGTCGAAAATGTCCGCTCTACAGATGCAGTGACACGGGGATAGTCAGCGCCAAACACACAAATCTGTACGTCTGCTTCATGATCTCACTCAGGTTTTTCTTGAAGGAAGTCAAGGAGGTCAGTGGGAGATTTTCCTGCTAAACCATCCATACATTACAGTCAGCTCTGTTTTTAACGGAGGCATATCAAAAAGTGCTCTATGGCTCTGTGTCAAGACAGCATGTGTCTTCCTGAAACTTCTGTCCAATTAGAAGGTCTGAATACTGTGACGTTGGCTAAGGCTGCTAGAAGGCCCTGATGACACAAACTCCACATCGGTATTCGATATTGGTTGAATAATGTTCAAATGTCCTAATGTTCTATCAAACTTTAGGCCGATCTCCAAGTTATCTATTCTTTCAAAAATTTCAGAGACGGTGGTTTACAACTGCAGGACCATCTAACAAATTACAATATTTTCGAGAAGTTTCAGTCTGGTTTTAAATCCTGCCACAGCACTGAAACGCCTCTCCTCAGGGTGTGTAATGACCTGCTTCTAGCTGCTGATTCTGGGGCCTCCACGGTTTTAATTCTTTTAGATCTCTCTGCAGCTTTTGACACAGTGGATCACAGTGTTTTATTATCCCGACTGGAGCAGTCTGTCGGTGTGAAGGGCACAGCACTCAGTTGGTTCAGTTCATATTTATGTGGCAGGAGTTTTTCTGTCCAACCAGGACAGTGTTCTTCTTCAGAGGCTCCGCTCAAATATGGTGTACCCCAGGGCTCAGTTTTAGGCCCACTTTTATTCTCACTTTATCTGCTGCCACTGGGGTCCATTTTTAGGAACTATAACGTGTCATTCCACTGCTACGCAGATGACATCCAGATCTATCTTCCCCTAAAATCTGGAGGTGCGGAGGGTCTCGACAGATTGCAGAACTGCTTAGCAGACATCAAGTCTTGGATGGAGCTTAACTTCCTCTGTCTGAATGAAAACAAGACAGAGGTGTTTGTTTTTGGAAAGTCTGACCTGCTGACATGCTTCTGTAGTGCTGTTGGCCCCCTGGACCCTTCATTAGAAATCTTGGGGTAAACCTTGACAGGCATTTTAAATTTGACAAACAGGTCAGTCTTGTAGTCCAGTCTAGTTTTTATCACTTGAGGCTAATTAGCAAAGTCAAGCCATATCATCCTCCTCACGCTTTGCAACAAATGATGCATGCTTTGATCTTTTCCAGACTGGACTACTGTAACTCTCTGTACAGTGGTATAGATCAGTCTCGGCCCGCCTGTTAACGGCCCGTTAACGGGGACCAGACGGTGTGAGCATATAACCCCGATATTACGCTCACTTCATTGGCTGCCTGTGTCTTTTAGAATTACTTTTAAGATTCTACTTTTGTTTTTTAAATAAGCGACTCGTCGCATTTCGGGCAGACACTCGGCAGAATTGCAGGTTACTCCCCTAGGGCGGGTCTGTTAATTAACCCACCTGCTTAGCGTCCTATTTAAGTCAGGTGTACAATTGTTCATTCTCTCTTACCTTCAGCGCTCATTCTTCGCCGGTCTCCGAGCCCGCGGGTCTCCTTCTCTTTCGGCGTCTTGCCGTGTTCCCCCGTCCTTGGGAAGGGTGATCCCCATCTTTCTGATGTGGGGTTTTGGTTTCGCCGCGTCTGCTCTCCTTAATTTCTCCTCCGATCCGCGGGCGGCTGACGATCCGCGGGCGGCTGACGGCGCACAGCGCGTTCGTTTCGCCGCGGTTGCGTGCATCTGCAGGGGGTGTGCTTTCCGCAATGTTCTGGATGTCCGTGCCCCCCGATCAGGAGTAGTCGGGTCTTCTCGTCTGCCGTGGTCACCCCAATTATCCACGGTGAGCGTCTTGCGGTACTTTTCCCGTGTAGTTTTCTATGGCTGCGTCTCACTTCCTGTTTACTTCGGTGACGTCACGCCCCTAAGGACCCTGGGTATTGTAGTTTTTTCCGGGTCCTTTATGATGCACTTCTGATTCTTTTTCTGCTGCGTAGTTCTGCGTCGTCCGGTTGTTTTTTTTTTTTTCAGGGGTTGTGGGGTCCTTTCTGTGGTTGTGAAGGCTGGCAGACCTCGTTTGGACAGGTTTCTCATGCTGGCTGAATTTATCGTGGCTTTTAGCATTTGTTTTCTATTGCTGTTTTGTTCTTTGGGAGCTGTGTGTAAATCTTGATTGTCTTTAATTTGATGCTGGCTTTATTATTATGGCGGTTCTTCTGTTTGTTTTCTTCGTTGTTGTAGCTGCTGGTTAGTTGGACTGTGAATCAGTGTCTCTTGGACCCGTCTCTGCTCTATGGACATTTTCCCTTATGATTGGTCTCTCTTATGCAGCGTCTATGGCTCATTTTATTCACTCAGCGATCCTAATTCATTGCCCCCGCACGTTCTGCTCCGCCTGTTTTTTCCCTGCTCTGTGTACCCCAGTGGGTCCTGCCCTGTCCTCAGGGACTTGCGTCGGCCGCATTAGTGAGTGTGTCGGTCTCGTCGCGGCCTTGTTTTCTCGGCTGGGGGTAGTTCGATCCTGGGCCGCGTGTTCCTGTTCTGGATTTTCGTGTTTTGCGTTTGATCTTTCCCTCTCTGTGCCTGGAGTGGTTTTGTGATGACTGTTGTGTCTTCAGGCTTCCTCCACTTGTTCTCCTGTGTCTGCGCCTTCTGGTTTGGGGGAAAAGGATTTAAGAAGAGTGGTTTGTGTTTGACCGGCCGCCAGAATCTACAGCTCTGATGGTTCTTAAAGGGTCGTCCGGTTATTTCATCCTTGGAGATTATATTAAGGCTGTTTCAATATTGAATGATAGTATTGTGTCATCGGTTGACTTGGTTAATTAACACTTTGAGCAACTTCTACCCTGACCATAGGAAATATATCACTTGCGCTCTCAAGCTTAGTTCAAGAGTTAAATCTTGTGTCCACAAGTCAGTCTTCGGTCTGCCTTTTCTAAGCAGATGGCACTCTGCTAGATGCATCCCCATTTGGAGGCTTGTTATACTCCGCCTCTGAATGCTTAAGGTTCAGTCTAGCAAAAATAATATCAAAACCATGATCCCTCATGGCTCTCAAGTTCTCTTTTGCAGTATCCAGTCGCCCTTGGCTAAATAAAAAATTTGAGAACCATTAATATCATATACAAGGCATCAAATCCAGCCGAGCTGTAATCCTCTGCTACGTGGGATGTTGACCTTCCTCATCTACAAATCTCCTTGGCTACTCTTCCCATCTACTACTCCTACTCCTCGATGGCCTCCTGAAGGTGCGTCCCTCTGAAACTGTCAAAGGTTACTTTTATCATTGGAATATATAAAACAAAAAAAAATTGGTGTTAAGATTCCGTGCAGGTCATATATTTCACTATTATTTCACTGTTGGAATTTGTAATTATGGTGGTTTCTAGGGTGCGATAAATCCACAATGGGTCTTTACCTTAACTATCTACTAAATTTCACTTTCTCAGATTTGTTTTTAAAAGCACTGTTATTTAATTTATCTCAATCATTTTGAAACTGATCAGTTTCTGGGTTATTTATATATTCTTGTCAAGACTAATACTGCTTTGTTTTTTATCTATGCATCGCATCCTGAGCCTGCGAACCCTCACGCCCCGATCAGCTTCTCCGTTTCCAGGAAATGATGTCACCCATGCATTCCCTGATCTGGTGCTGCAACGATGTCTGCTCAACGTTCCTATTGCTGCACTGAAAGTGAAGGGGTGGTGGACCTCCTCTGCGTTCCAAGGACACTTCTGGCTTGAATCAATCTATGTCAGCTGCAGAATGAGTGTGAAATTCTTGGATTATAAATGTTGAAAGAAAATTATTTGTCAGGTGGAAGCCTCAAAATTTAGGTTGCTCTAAGTTGTATCAATTCAATCATTTTGATTGGTATGCCAAATGGGAGAAAACTTTGTGGCCGTTAAGCTCGTTGTGGTATTGCCGTTGGAGTTCGTAATAATGGCAGTTATTAAGCCTGCGTGAGTAGCATGCATAATGTGTATATAATGGCGTCGAGCCCGTCATAGTGTGATGGCAGCTTAGAATAATGGATTTTACTAAGCTTGTGTGAATATTATGCCAGATGAAATGTTTCTGGCCGTTAACCCCGTCATAGTATGTGATGGAAGCTTCAAATATGGGGTTATTTCATTCATGGCATAGGATGTCATCGGGAGCATTGTATTGGATGTAAGTTTGTGTCATCCTAGGGTCGTCCATGGCGGCTAGAATTATAGTTCCGCCAGCGTTTTGCGGACGTGGGCTTTACGTTCTAGGATCAGGTAGGAGTACTTCTTATGTCGGCTCCCATTTCATTTCTTTCCCTCTCTCTTTGAGGTAGTATGCTCCCCTGGTGAATGGGAGCGGCCCAACGGTCAATGGTGCCGGGGTAAACACATAGCAGATGCACTAGATAGCATGTTCCCTTCGTAGAGTGGTTCTCGAACGGGAGCGGCCCAACGGTCAATGGTGCCGGGGTAAACACATAGCAGATACACTAGATAGCATGTTCCCTTCGTAGAGTGGTTCTCGAAGGGAGCGGCCAAACGGTCAATGGTGCCGGGTAAACACATAGCAGGTACACTAGATAGCATGTTCCCTTCGTAGAGTGGTTCTCGAAGGGAGCGGCCAAACGGTCAATGGTGCCGGGTAAACGCATAGCAGATACACTAGATAGCATGTTCCCTTCGTAGAGTGGTTCTCGAAGGGAGCGACCCAAACGGTCAATGGTGCCGGGTAAACACATAGCAGATACACTAGATAGCATGTTCCCTTCGTAGAGTGGTTCTCGCAGGGATCGGCCAAACGGTCAATGGTGCCGGGTAAACACATAGCAGATACACTAGATAGCATGTTCCCTTCGTAGAGTGGTTCTCGAAGGAAGCGGCCCAACGGTCAATGGTACCGGGTAAACACATAGCAGTCATACTGGAAAATGAAATGAAATGAAGTGAAAATGGAATGCAGCCGAAAACACACCTCATCTTATTTACACACTGATTATACATTCACATTTTCTTCTTCTGGATGATCTTGGCGTTGGGGGTTTTTGTTACCCTAAAGCGTAAGGAAAATAATTATCTTAAGAGAAGTCCTCCCTCAAGTAGAAGCCGCGAATGATGAGTATAAATGCATGGTGTTTAAATTGAATCAGGTTGTGTAATCTTGTTGGCTCCCCTCCAGTCTTCTTTTTCTCTCTCTCTCTTCAGATAGTATGCTCCCCTGGTGAACGGGAGCGGCCCAACGGTCAATGGTGCCGGGTAAACACATAGCAGATACACTAGATAGCATGTTCCCTTCGTAGAGTGGTTCTCGAAGGGAGCGGCCAAACGGTCAATGGTGCCGGGTAAACACATAGCAGATACACTAGATAGCATGTTCCCTTCGTAGAGTGGTTCTCGAAGGGAGCGGCCAAACGGTCAATGGTGCCGGGTAAACACATAGCAGATACACTAGATAGAATGTTCCCTTCGTAGAGTGGTTCTCGAAGGGAGCGGCCAAACGGTCAATGGTGCCGGGTAAACACATAGCAGATACACTAGATAGCATGTTCCCTTCGTAGAGTGGTTCTCGAAGGGAGCGGCCAAACGGTCAATGGTGCCGGGTAAACACATAGCAGATACACTAGATAGCATGTTCCCTTCGTAGAGTGGTTCTCGAAGGGAGCGGCCAAACGGTCAATGGTGCCGGGTAAACACATAGCAGATACACTAGATAGTATGTTCCCTTCGTAGAGTGGTTCTCGAAGGGAGCGGCCAAACGGTTAATGGTGCCGGGTAAACACATAGCAGATACACTAGATAGCATGTTCCCTTCGTAGAGTGGTTCTCGAAGGAAGCGGCCAAACGGTCAATGGTGCCGGGTAAACACATAGCAGTCATGCTGGAAAATGAAATGAAATGAAATGAAATGAAGTGAAAATGGAATGCTGCCGAAAACACACCTCATCTTATTTACACACTGATTATACATTATACATTCACATTTTCTTCTTCTTCTGGATGATCTTGGTGTTGGGGGTTGTTACCCGAAAGTGTATGGAAAAAATAATTGTCTCAAGGAATTGAACGGAGCCTTATGCCAAAACGAAGTTGTGAATCAAATTGTGAATGTCATCCTAAAGATGTTGTGAAAACCTAAAGATGTCGTGAAATAAATGTTCTTCTGCAAGAGTTGTCTGACTGAAATAAGCGACTCGTCGCATTTCGGGCAGACACTCGGCAGAATTGCAGGTTACTCCCCTAGGGCGGGTCTGTTAATTAACCCACCTGCTTAGCGTCCTATTTAAGTCAGGTGTACAATTGTTCATTCTCTCTTACCTTCAGCGCTCATTCTTTGCCCCTCCCTCCTCCCCGGCTTCCACCTGTGGGCTCCGTTACGGGGGTTGTTACCCGAAAGTGTATGGAAAAAATAATTGTCTCAAGGAATTGAACGGAGCCTTATGCCAAAACGAAGTTGTGAATCAAATTGTGAATGTCATCCTAAAGATGTTGTGAAAACCTAAAGATGTCGTGAAATAAATGTTCTTCTGCAAGAGTTGTCTGACTGAAATGTCTGAATGGTCTGGCACCTCAGTATCTTTCTGAGCTTTTGCATGTTTATCGTCCATGTCGAGTCCTAAGGTCTGAAGATCAAATGCTTTTAGCGGTTCCCAGGACTCGGCTTGTGACTCGGGGAGACAGAGCCTTTTCAGTTGCAGGTCCTAAACTCTGGAATGCTCTCCCCTATTCTGTGAGGTCTGCCAGAACTGTCAGTCAGTTTAAGACTCTTTTAAAAACACATCTTTTTACTTAGGCTTTTAACTCCAGTGAGCGTATCTAGTGGGACTTGTTCATTTTATTAATTTTATTCTTTTATTGCTTTTATTGTTTTACTGCTTTTATTGTTCAATTGATTTTATTGTTTCTTTATTGCATCATATTGTTTGTGATTTTATTGGATTTTATGTTAAGCACTTTGGTTGCCTTGGCTTTTATAAGTGTTATACAAAAAATAAATTGATTGATTGATTGAAAAGAAATGAATGACCGACATTGATTTTGCATTAGTCACAACTCATGGTTAAGGCCCTTACCCTGCCTGGCAACAAAGGACAGTTAAAATGGGATTGGTTAAATAATCAAATGTGAAATACATCTGTCTGGAGGAGCATAAAAATCAGAAACACAATAAAAGAGAATGGACAGACCATTTGGAATGATTTTAAGTTTATGCATGGACAAAATATAATCAACACATGTTTCAGAGAAGGCCTTGAAGGCCCTGACGACCCACCACTGCATTAACTAATGCCTTAGGCTACATTCTCTCACCTTCAGCAACACACATTCCAATGAAAAGTCTATATAAAGGCATGTAAACGCGCCATTTTGGCTTCCGTGCACAAAACTCCTGTGCGTAGCTACGCAAGATTCCACAACTGTTGTCAGGCTCTTCGTACAAAACACATAGCTGTCGAGTGTGTGTTTTGAGTTAAACCAGGCTGAACTTTAATTATGCGTTATCACATGGTGAACTTAACAGTAAATTAAGAGAAACCATCTGTATAAAAATATAATAAACCTCTGAAGGGTTTCTAAACATGGTTCTCTTTAAATCCTGCCTCTTCAGAAATATCTTCGGCCCCTTGATGTTATTATCAGGTTACGCCTTTTTACAGCAATGTATACAAATTACACTGTACCCCTGGAATGTCCACCAGTCCAAAAACAAAACCAATTTAAAACCAATTATAGAGCACATATTTTGTTTCTCATTTCCAGTTGCTTTTACGTGTAATGACCAATAATTAATGAATGTAATTTGCAATTAAACTACAACTCCAAGGAAAACATAAGCGGAGCAGCGTTCTCGGCGGCTGATGGCACAGGGCTGCTTATCTAATGATGTATGTAACCGAGAAAATTTGTTAAAATTAACTGGGGAGCAAACTGAGCGGAAACAAGTTACTTGATGGCTACAGCAGTGCAAAACAAACTGCATTATAAATTCACAAAGACAAGGTAATCTCACTTTTGGAGAAAATTCCTCAACAGTGCCATGGAGGAAATATTGTTTCATTGCAGAGACTTCACAAAGCTGTTGATTAACACCTCACTTGGCAGCCGGTAGGGCAGCCCTCCATCTGTCAACTCCTGTTTTAGGATCCAACACAAAATCTTCCTTGTATCTTTTTCCAGAGCTTACTTCAGCCATTTAACTAAGATTGCTTCTATAAAACAAATTAAGGCGACCAGTATTCACTTTTATAATTTTTTGCATAGAAAAAAACAAGATTCACCAACCAAAGATTCAAGATTGAGTCTGTTAACCTCTTCAGAGCCGAGCTCTTGTTTGATATGCCTATTTTTATTTCGTAGTCACAGGGCCCCAGATAATCTAAATTAGCTACAGTAGTAACAAAACCCACAATGTGACGTCATCGTATGTGGACGCCAGGTCTCAAAAGGACAGAAAAGATAAATATGTGTAATCCATTTACCTTAGATGAGTGCCCACATGTAATTTTCTTACAGAACACAAAAAACAGTTAAGATTAGGCTAAATGAAAAATATATATATATAATTTTGGATGTGTTTTTCATGTCGGAATGAGGCCTGGAGTGGGGACATTGACTATATATGAGAGCTGGACTGAGTGACCCGCTTAGGTTCCAAATAGGAAGAACCCGCTGGTTCGAAGAAGCCAAAATCCCATAGACTTCTATTGAGAAATCATATCATACTTTATGTATTATTTATCTATCTATCTATCTATCTATCTATCTATCTATCTATCTATCTATCTATCTATCTATCTATCTATCTATCTATCTATCTATCTATCTATCTATCTATCTATCTATCTATCTATCTATCTATCTATCTATCTATCTATCTATCTATTTATTATATATCATAGATCGTGCAGCTTGCAGTGCTTTACAATCAAAAATAGAAACAGAAATTAAAATAAATACCCAGTGACTTGAATGTAAAAACAAGAATTTTTATAAAAATCATAAAATGGCAATGAGACCAGGGTCGGGGTTATATGCTTGAACTTCTTAGCACCACAGGTAAATCTAGCCGCTGCGTCCTAAACCAGCTGAAGCCTCGCCACTGAAGCTTTAGGCAACCCAGCATATGAGGAGCTGCAACAATTCAGACTGGACATAACAAAAGCATGTGTTACAATTTCAGGATTTGGCTTTGATAGGAAAGACTTGCTTAAAAAAGCATGACCTGATTACGGCCTTTATTTGGAGGTCCAGTTTCAAGGCAGCATCCAGTCTCAAGATTTGTGACTACCGACCGCTAAGATGGGGTAAGAGAGAGGAGCCCAAGACCATGGTTCCTATAACCATCAGGGGAAATAACAATTACTTTAGTCTTGCTCATTAAGACCAAAAAAGTTAGCAGACATCCAAAGTCTAATGTCAGCAAGGCAGTCAGTTATTGTTTTAATCGTGTGGTCAGACCCTTTAGGTATAGGGAAATACATACAGTATACATACAGTCGACAGCATGTAACAAACACTACTTTATTTTAAATAATGTTTGTAATTAAGACTTTTGAGTTCTTCAAATAATGTTTTAACCGAATTAAATAACAATCCAAAACAAAAGAAACCCACTTCTTCATCTTTTTCTAAACATACATTTCATTTTCTTAAATCTCAAGTTTCTTTTCCTCTCTTTTTTCCCCAACCGTGCGCTCATGTCCAAAGTAAGCGCTTATTGCGGATATGTCCAAAATGGCCTCAGTCCAGTCATCTAAACTAAACGTCCCCCAATAAATAAACTGGTATACCAGTAAAAATATAAATTTGGGTACCCAAGAAGAAGAAAAAAAAAAGTTTCGATCTCACCAGATGGTCGCTTCTATCAGTTAGTTTGGGTGTTTGGTGGGATTATTCCAGCAGGCATGGACCGATGAATATTTGAGGAGTCTTTGTCATGGGAGAAGAGCACCACAGTCGCTGTCGGTGCGTCTTCCACCTTCCTTCTTTTCTCCTTTGCGCACCTGTTCCGACCCCATTTAATAACCTTTGGGCATTTCTGCCATGCGTCAGGTAAACATTCCACAACATAATTAAACACGTAAAAATGATAAAAAGACCACATCTAGTCTAATATGGATGACATGTTCATTACCCACAGAAAACACGTTACTCCCCTAATACCTTAACACAGGTAGGACTAATGTGGTTTTTTTTTTCATAGTCATAAAGTGACGCCGTCACAAGCATAAAGATGAAAATTCACCTTATGCTTTCAGTGAAGCATTCCCAAAGACCCGTCGGCTGAAACCTTCGATGGACAACTGTGAACATCGACAAATGACGAACGCAAGAAACACTTGAATGAATTATGCATATCATGAAAGACAGAAATTTCATACGTGGAAAATGAGCAGAATGTAAATAGTGGTTATGTGACACGACCTTTAATTCAATTCAATTTTATTTATATAGCCCAAAATCACAACAACAGTTGTCTCAATGGGCTTTGCACTGGTAATTGTAAAGTGAACATGAAATCATAAGGATGACGAATACATAGAATTCAATAGAAAAATTCTTAATTGAACTAACTAAACAGACTAAACTAAACTGGGCATCCCTGCCCTTAGACCCTCCTTCGCGGTAAGGAAAAACTCCTAAAAAAACGGATTCCGAAAAAAAAGGAGAAACCTCAGAGGTGTCCACATCAAGGAGGGATCCTCCCCCAGGACGGACAGGGGATGTACCAGTACTCTTAGAGAGAATTAGCTAATCTAACCCTACAACTATCACAGACTTTAGTAACAAAACTTCACTGATCATTTGAGGAAATGCCAAATTTGGTATTTCTTGAATGGTTTTGACTTTCAAAACAGGAGATGGCAGCTTGTGTAACACACAATCAGACTTATCAAACATTAAACTTGTTACAGTTGCTGTTATGCATTGATGTTCAGTAATTACCTTTTGCACAAGGAGTTGTAGTCTGCTGGAGGTACTGAACCTCAAAAAGCTGTAGAAAGTGAACCTTTTCAGCTTGTGTACATTTTTTGAAATGCCAGTAGCAAACATGAATTAACAAATGAACTGCACGGTTGTGTAGTGGCTAGGACTCTTGTCTCACAGCAAGAAATCCTTGGTTTAAGATCCCAGCTGGGTCCTTTCTGTGTTGAGTGTGCATGTTGTCCTTGTGTATATGTGGGTTTTCTCCAGGCACTGAAGCTTTCTCCCACAGTCCAAAAACATGTTTCATAGGTTAATTAAATGGTGTAGGTGTAGCTCACCTTCACCCAACAATGGCTGGATGGACTCCTGTGACCCTGCACAGCGTAAGTGGGAGTAAAAACGGATGGATGGGAGTCATCACATATTCATTGTTGCAATATTTCTGCTTCCAAATGAGTTAAGTACTGATATGAAACAGGTCATGGTAATTAAAGCTGACATTAATTGCTTCTTTCAATCTCTCCCTTTAGTTCCAATGTCACATTATTCACTTGGATTTTAATTTTCAGCAGCTGACTCACGCTCCTCCACTCTACCCCGTCTCTCCAGACCTTTCGATCTCATCAAATGTTCCTCTTATTTTGACTCCCACATATACTTCTTATTTCTCTCCCCTACTGAAGACCTTTTGGTGCCTCTCTCCTTAATATCTGTATTTCCATTAAGTCAGCTTTCATTTTGGGCTTGGAGCTCTCCATAACCAAAGCAATAATGCCCAAACTCCAAATTCCACTCCTGCAGCTGCAAGCATTATCAAATGCAAAATTATACTGAGTTAATCACCTGCAAATCATAAAGTAATTTATTTCACAATATTATGCATGGACTTTAGGGATCTAAGTAAATAAGGGTATTGGAGTGAATGTTGCGGTACAACCCCAGCACAACAACTGATGCTTTTGTTTTTAAGTGAATCTGCAAGCTACACAGGTCCAGTTTGTATGACTTCAGCAGTGGTTCTGAAATAGTCGAAAGACGACAAAATACTAAAAGTTTAATGATTCACTTTAACAACAATTTAATTCATATCATCATTTGTGGTTGAAAATACAAATCATAGACCGTTTTGGTTCTGAATGATCTTCAACCAGTGTGACTCAGAGATAAATACTTGGTTCCAGCAGTGACGTGCAGTCAGGAGAGGCAGGTGAGGCTGTGCCTCACCTGTCATTATGGGATGAAAAGAGAACAAATAAATTCAATTATTATATTTAATCAGTAATTTGTGCTTTGCAGTCATTTTGCATTTAAATGTACCATTTTTGGGTGTTTTTTCTTTTCAAAATCGCTGAATTTCCGCATTTGCCATTCAGATACTAAGAAGTGACGTGCGATGAGGCACCAGCCCGCTGAGCCTCACCTTGGATTGCGCAATACCTATGCAGTCAGACGGTACTGTTGTCTCTCTGTATGTCGGTTCAATCACTTGTACTATATGAGCTGAGTTTACATAATTTAGCAGATGTATATGATGTACAGTGTTTGTTCTTATAAATAACTGTATGTGAGGGACGTGTTTCTTGTGCTGAGCGCTGAACGCCGGCGAAAAAGCCGCTGGGTGAGGCCAGCAGTTCTCGTGCCCCATGTTAGGGGGCGCCAGTGAGCCCTGAGATTATGACACTAAAAAATAATAGAAGAAGTGATAGCAAGCGGCAAGTCATTTTCTTCAGAAGGAGCGGCGTATGGACTTTAATTACAAGTAAAGGTAAGACGATAATAAGGTTTGTGCTTTTTTCTATGCTGCAGTTTGTATATGAAAAAAACACATGTAGAAATGATATTTTAAACAAAACACGTTAACCGTTGTCAATTAAATGGTGAATAAGTTACTCAGTATGGTTCATATGTTTGTAAATCTGACTGATGACGTCAGTGCCTCACCAGCCATTAACCTCACCGCACGTCACTGGGTTCCAGATTATGTGTATTTCTTGGAAGATAATTAAGTGTAAATTAAATGTGTACAAACAAACAGGTACACAAGAATAAATGGCAAATCCATTCACATTTTAGTTTAAAAAAGTTCAGCCAACTGTTGTTCCACATCTAAATAATCCAAAGGGAACATTGTTAGCCCTTGGAGCCGCCATCAGTGTGTGAATGTGTGTGTGAATGTGTGTATGCAAATTGCATTTTTATCATATCAAAATAATCGATTAATTTCATTTAGAAACAGTTTTACAATGGTATAGGTCGATTGGATTAACAACTTGCCTGAGACAGATCAATCTGGTGGGATTGTAGGAATATAAAGTGATTCAATAAATCTTCGATTATTCTTTGTTTAAACTTACATTTTGTTTTTTTACTTATTCTGGCCAACAGCTGAGCAAACAGATGAATGCTGAAGGCCTCTTGTGTTGGACATATTTTAGTTTTACAACATGGGGTTATGAGTCATCTGACAAACAGGGTGTGTATTTGAATAAACCCCTTTTGTAATTTAGCCAGAAATTCATATTGATTATTTTTGTAACAGTTTTTTGTTGGACCGGACGGAAAAGAAAAATAAGGAAGAAGAAAGAGGGATACAACCATAAAGCAACAAGTTGCTGGATGTTTATGATCATTATGGTCAGGTTTAGATGTATAAGAAATCTCAAAGGGGCGGGGCCTGCCCACACACTCAAATGTTACAAACACACCTTTTGGCACCAATAATGTTCACAAACAAACAAGTAAACATGGACATAAAACAACTAACATTCACACACGTATACTTGTGCATTCAGACTAACAGGTGAAACATTTCATTCAGTCACGCAAACTATTTGTGCAAAGGTGAGCTCACACCTGTGCTCGAGTGAGTGTTTATGTTCTTCTAAGGTGGATGATGGAATGTAAAACAAAAGAGGGAGAGTGCCCAGTCATCCTCACACAAAGACACCGCTGTAGCAGCAGTGGTAGGCAGGACCCCCCCCCCCCACCCCCCCCAACACCCATACATTAGCAGCCGCCGGGCAATCACACCCAGGCCAGGCCCAGCAGGATCCCCACAGGGGCCCCCAACGCCAGAGAGCAGGGATGCACAGGGGGGACAGAGAGTGCAAGCTCCAGCCCAACCAGAAGAGCAGCCCCTCCGCCGCACCGGGAGGGCACAACGCGGGGCAGAGATCACCCCAGCCCCAGACGAGCATCCCACCACCACCCAGGAGTCCTGAGCATCCCCCTACCTCAATCTTAGGCACGAACCAGGCCCCCCCAAGGGAGACTCGCCCCACACTCCAGGCAGCCACCCACCCAGCCCATGGATGGTCCAGGAGAGAGCAAGGCAGGGGCCGTCCATCCCCACCCAGGAGGAGGACGCCCAAGGAGTGTTGCAAACATGGCCCAACCAGGCTCACCCATAGTTGGAATTTTGGAGAAGGCCGGTGCTCAAGGGCAAGGACCAGAACCCACACCACAGGGACACGGACACCCCCAGGCTCAGATGGGATTTGATCCCCGGCTCTTAGTCTTGCCAGAGAACTCAGGGATCCCTCTCCCTGCGGGGAGAGAGGGCCACCGGGCCCAGGAAGCCAGCACCCAAGGGACACGGCCCATTTGCCGAGGGCCTGGTTCCCCCCACCAGGGACGGGGTAGGGGACAGAAGATCAGAGGGCCCTCCTTCCTTGTGAAATTTATGTGTGCTTGTGAGCGTGTATGTGTGTGCATGCATGTGTGTGTGTGTTGGAGTACATTTCCTTGTGGGGTAAAGGGCGCGTGTACTAAAGGGTGCAGTTAAAATTGTCTGAGAGGACATCTGCTGCTCGCTGGTAGTGATGTCCAAGCTACCCCCCTTCTAGGGGTCCTATATGTCTAAGGTGCAATTCAAACCGAGAGGGGAGAGGGCCGTTTCCATACAGCAACCATGGGAGGGGGACCACTGCCAATAAGCCCCCCCCCACCCCCCCCACCCCCACCCCCCCACACACACTTTTCGATTATTCAATAACACCCCTACAATGGCCTCCAGCAATGACACGAAAGGGCACAACAATGTTGTATCAGCAGGCACAGCAACAACCCGAGCTGTGACTGTTCTCTTTCTTCAACAGTTTGACTGCTGAGTTTGACTGTCTTCAACTATGATCATAAAATAATAGGGAGTTGTGCATGAGCAAACAGCTAGAATGACATTGATAAAAAATAAGTTCAGGGACATGAAAACAGGAAAAATAAATAAAGCACATCTTAGTGAAATGTCACAGAAATCTAACCTGTTAAACAGAAAGCAGCAGGCTTACTGTGCTCAACTTAACTTTGTGATGAAGAGCTGATAAAAACAACAAAACTCAAGTATTAGGGCGAGAGGACACAGTTTTGATTTCATTTTTGGTTTAACTCTGAGGCGATGAGAGTTCTTTGGGTTGACATTGACAGATGTTTAGAAAGACAGCAATTACATGGTTTGGCTTTGGGTTGAGCAGTTTGATTGGTTTGTCTGTCACAGACGGATGATATATTTCAATGATTAAAATAGTTGTACATCTGAAAGCATCCTACTCATCAATGAGGGGGGGATCCATGGCGCCGGCAGAGATTTAGAGAAAGAAATAAACACAGTAATGAATATCACTTTAAATATTATCAAGAGTTCACTGAAATAATACTACTACACACCTTTTAAGCTGTCATTTTAGACAGAAACCAAAACGGTTGAGGGCAAGGTGGAAACTTTGGCAAGCTTCAAACTGGCAAAGGAACACGTGTGTCCAGTCCAAGCTGTTAGTGGTGTAGACCTTCTGGTTCTCTGTCTAATGTGATGTTTAGGTTGGCTGCATGCGCTCAGCTTCACGTCCTTTAGATGGAACCGTCTGCCAGGTTTCTCTCAAATGGAAACAGGGTGCAGATTAAATTGATGCTTCAGTACTTTTAAACTCAAAGTAATTGTCAAATAACAGTGCTTCACTTTGGTGAAGCACATTCACGCATTTAAAGAGGAAAAACAAAAAAATGCCAGCTTTTCTTTCATGTAAATGTTGATGAATGGGTTTAGGCTGAAAGATGACGACAATTAAAAACCACACATTTCACTACTGTAGAAGCTTAGTACCAGGATGTTTCCTATAGTTATTATGGTATTTTGTTTTTAACCAGTAGGCCAGTTGCTGTTTTTTAACCCTTTTACAGCAGTTTTAATTCCGCTACTGTAGCTCCTCAAGTCTTTACACAATTCCAGCTGATTTTGATTGACACATAGAAAAGTAGCTAGTTTTTCTCCACATCAGAATCATTCAGGCTATGGAGCGGGTAGCTCCTTACACGTGGGAGCGGCTACGGATGAAGCAATTTTGGGAAATCATGGTTGGTGATTTTACAGAGGAGATGTGGATCCTACTATTCTGCCTAACACGCTCAACTTTTGATGAACTGTGTGATGCTGTGGCACCTCCTGTGACGCCGGCTGTGCAGTGCACAAGGCAGTCAGTTCCTACCAAGAAGCGCGTTGCCATCCAGTTGTTGGTCACGTGACCCATTTCATTTGAAAAAATGGTTTCCATTGCAGTTTATTCCAATTTTGTACGCCTCTAAAAGCAACCTTCTCAAAGGGCAAAAACCTTTTTTCGATAAATGCGAGTTTTTTTTTTAAATTGTCATGTTTCCATTAGCCGAATTTATTACTGAAATTCATTCTGCACAATTTGATAGTAAATGGAAACACAGCCTCAGATGTGAATTTTATTGAACCACCACTCTGCAGAAACTATGTCCTAGAAAACGACAGGATTTTTTTTTATTTTGGCAAAAAAATGCATTAATTATAATTTAAAAAATCACTGGAAACACTTTTAGAATAAATCAGGAGATGATCAGAGTGGGACTTCAGTCTTTGATAACAGTAGGGATGTGAAGAATTTGGAACATTATCTGAGTTTGTATAAAATCAGTATATAGAAATAAGACTATTTGATAAAAAACTGGTTCCATGACTGACGAGTATCTTATATAATGTTAGTTTAAAGGTCTCAGGTGATTGACTAAACTACCCCAACAGAGAAAAACAAGTGCCCTGATTTGCTTTGTGTGGGAGTTTTCAGCTGCTAAGACTGCAGTGTTAGGAGAGCTGTCTTTTTCCTGAAAGTGAGAAATATGACAAACACAATCAACTATAAGCCTTTGTTTTGCTCTTGTTTCAACACCGAGAGGTCACACAACTAGAATCAGGAGGAATCTGCAGAGCTGTCGACACATCAGTGTTGACAAACTGCCTTTTCTTACTGTGTAAAGAAGTCTGGATAATTATGAAGCAACTTAAGCAAACTGTCGCTTTTAGCTTAAGCCCTCCCCAAAAACCATACAGATTAAAAACTACAGGAAATTTGCCCTATTATTCCCACCAGATTGTGGATTTTGGGTAAAAATGAAAGGTGACTAATAGAAGCGAGCCGGATTTTGACAGAGAATTGAGGGAAAAAACTGATGTTCCTGAAACTGAACCAATTTGTCAGTTTCTTCTTGGAGGTGATTTGAACCATGAAATCCATCAGACGCACAAAGGAAATGGTCATCCTCCCTGATAGGAAGAGACACATCGATCTGTAACTAACACTTGATGAACGATGGCAAATCAAATTAAACTCAGATTGCTTTTGATTAAGGCTTGGCTGAAAAAAAAAAAAGGATTTTCTTCATTCTTTTCAAAAACATTTGTAAAAACGGGTTTATCAAAGTAAAAAAACCAAAGCAAAGACAGGCGATTGGACTGGAGGATGCATCAATGTCAAGTCCAGCGTGCAACTGGACAGCTGTGACTGTAGCATGGAACTACTGCGCTATGCATCAGCTTCTGTGTAAATGCTGCCGGATGAGAAGATGAATGGTAAATGACGAATACACTACATTCTTAGAAGTCCCAAGTAATGTGGGGTTCAGTGCCTTGCCCAAGGACTCTTCGACACATGGGTGGGCGGTAACCAAACCTGTGATCTTCCAATCAGAACTCGACCACTACCTCTGCACCACGGCCACCAGATGAACATTCGCTCTAATCAAAATAGCCCCCAGTGAATGGAGATCCAAGGTATAGTGGCAGAGTGGTACAGTGTCTGTCTGGGGACTTTAAGACTCTGGGTTTAAATCCTTCGTTGGCTGTTGACTTTAGTTGCCTGCTTCCTCAGACAATGTAACAAATGCAGGAATAAGTTATTATTTTTTCTTAATGTACCTATCAGCCCACTTAGTTTCAAAATGTTGTCTATATATTAGTCAAAAACATAAATCTACAACTAAAATCAGAGGAAATGTGCTTTATTTTGCACCTTAGAGAATAAGCACATAGCTCTGGATCAACCTTAAAAATCTTGTCCAAAAATAACATGGCTTTAGATTATTTTATGAATTACAACGTGCCTTTTTGAAGTAGATGGTGTAAAAAAACACAACCATGTTTGATCAAATTAGGCCACACATGTACAACTTCTTTAACGTTTAGTTAAAGACCCACTCCAATCATCTTTTGGTCTATTGTAAAAGCATTCTCAGTGGTCTTTTAATTATGATTGTCATTTTTAGGAAAAATAAAAAAGCCTGTCTTTTTCTAGGACATAGTTTCTGCAGAGCGACAGCAGTTTTGGAAACCTGCTTCTGAGTTGTGGGCGGGGCTGTTGGCGGGGAGTAACCCTGCCCTAATTTCCTGTCACTTGTCTGTTTATAACTCCTCTACTAGATTACAGCCCCAACCTAACATTACCTAAGCAACAAAAATGGCGAGCAATATTGGATCTATCCATTAGCAGGGAGCTTGTGTCTTGCCTATTGTATTTACTACACCACAATTGCAATCCTTATTAAACTGCATTCTTTCCTCTGCTCCAATGATTTGAATAAAGAAATACTCTTAAATGCAATTTAAGCTTAAATTTGTTTATATATGTCCTCCATTATCAGACAGATGCCACAAAAACATGCTAAAAACACCCAAAACACAATTTTTCATTAAAGTGGGTCTTTAAGAAACATAAGCCTTTGTGGTTTTAAAAAAAAGATTGAACACTTTTACACAAAACCTATCAGGGCACCATGTAGTGCACTTCTGTTTATTTAATTAAGTTCTAACTCAATCCTTTTGGGAGTCCTGGTACGACAAAGCATCAGCAGTGGGCACATGTCAGGCAAATGTGCATCAGGCATTGTCTCCCTTCTGTTGTGGGAGTGCAGCTTTTTTAACAGAGGAGGCCCAAAGTGCCCCAAAAGGACAAAAAAAGGAGAAAGATGACAAAATGACTCCTTGGAGTTTATTTAGCCACGAAGTTTTAGCCACAATGGAGGAATTTTGTTAATTTGTGTTAAAGTGACGTCAGAACAGAATGGAAAAATAGACCGTGAATGAGGAGTGTCAGACGGATTGGGAGCGCTGTCCTCTGTGGGAGAGGAGTTTCCCCTCTTTTGGGCTTTGTAACTGCAGACTGGACAGTCTGGAAAAACTCAATAAACAGTTTATAAACTTGTCTTGTTGTGCAATCTGCACAGATTCATTTTTTTAAACTCTGTACTACACCATTCTCTCTTGGGCGATTTACTTTATACATTTCACTAAAACACTTTTCCATCCATGCCTTCATTCTCTTAACCTGCTTCATTCCTTTTGGGGTCACTGGGCTGCCAGAACCTAGCTACTGTTGGGCGAAGGCGTGGTACATCCTGGACAGGTCACCCGACTGTTGCAGGGCCACACAATTACACACTCATGCACATCCCTTTAAAGTAACTCAATATCTTATATATATCTTGTATTTTTGAATGCAACGTTCATGCTCTTCATGTGACATGCTAAAACGTGCTTAGCATTTAACCCATGGAGTTCACACTGGACGGGCCGGGAGGGGCTTCTTCTTCTTTTTCTACTGTTTACCAGCGCATCCTACCTACATTTGGAAGAGGCTTGGTGTGGAATGTCAAAGCGGTGTAAATCTCATCTCATTAAAGTTTTTCTTTCACAGCTCTATTCCAATATATTAAAGACTTGGTGTTGTAGAATTCCAGCAGAACACAACCTGCAATTATTAATTTTTCCTCCATAATCAATTTTCAAACAAACTACCAAGAGGTCAAAGTTCAACCTGGTTTCACTTTGAACGCTGATTTATTGGCCGAGCATTTTGTACGTAGAGCCCAAAATGTACTTAAAAACTTGGATAGCGATACGTGAAAGCACGTGTTTTAAAGCCAGAAACATGCATCTACGTGCGTTTAACCCTTGTGCTATCCTATGACCCCACCCTTACATTGACGTGTTCTCCCTACCATGACAAAGGTGGATACAGGTGCAGAGGATTTCATGTATCCATGGACACCAGTGAAGATCACAAATCATTGAAGAAAAAAGGTTCAGCACACTGTCTAGTGGGTCTAGATGACCCAACTCCCAATGTTAAAGTGCCTAGGATAGCACAAGGGTTACATTGGAAGTGGTTGCCTTAACGCGCATTGCTGAGGGCGGTGTAAACGGAGCTTGACTTTTGCTTCTGTTGTCACACCATTATTCTCTCTGTCGTTGTACAAAAATGATTAAAAACAGAAGTTACTGCATCTTTAAATGATTAACTAGTTTAAGCAGACAGATTTTGCCTCATTTTGTACCAAAACAGGTTTTTAAAGATAAAGAAAGAATAAAAAACAGCTTTAAGAGCTGACTACTGCACAGACAAGAAGGCTTTTGTTATGAAGTCAATTTTCTTTACTTTTGAAACCCCTGTAACTGCAGCACTGATCGATTATTCAGCTCCCCTGCTGCACACATATGAATTCCTCATCATTACTCAGGTCCATGTCAGTGTGTTTCCACTGAGCCTACATGGTGGGAGACCCAAACTGAACAATGTCAACTTGGCATTTGCTAACCTCCTAAACCGAGAGCCTTTTTTTTTTTTTTTTACCTTGGAGAGGTCTTTTTCTCCTTGTTCAGTCGATGCTTGATGCTGCTCTGCTCTGACAGGGATTGTACCTGACTCTGTCCTCCTTACTTCAGGCGCTGACCTCACTGAATGCTGTCTCTGTTGAGCTTTAATGGGTTATGTACAGCCATGCTGAGAGGTCTGGGGGCCAACATGTGTTGAACTGTGCGGCCTGGCCTCTTTTTTATTATTTTTTTTTCTCCGTTTCTATGCGAAACCTTTTCATTTTTTTATGCTCTCATGTCCTAAAAGAACTCATTCAAAAATAGTCTTGTTTTTTGAGGCACACAGATTTATATCTATAGGCCAACATTAAGACGGGGAAATATTACATGAAAGGAAAATACCTTTCCAGTAACCATCCAGTATTTGGATCCCATGTTGGCAAAGTAACAATGAGAAATATGCACAAACATTAATGATTGTGCTGCAGTCTCATTGATCATTCTAGTCTTTGAAGGCCGAGTCGCACAGCCATGACGTACATTTTGCGCATTTTGCACAGATGAAAATTAGTCAAATGTGAATATATGTGGAAATAGTGACAGAAGTTGGGATCTTTACTCGACATTTTTACAGATGTAACATGAATGAACCACGCAAAAACCACGGAAGAAGTACAAATAAACCACACAAACAACACGCAAAACAATGTAGAGCATGAACCGTGTGTCATTATTGCACTTTTTATATGCATTCATTAGTGATTTTGGGTCAATTATATAATTTTAACGTAATAAGTGTTAACGCAATATAAAAGTTATACTACATGCGTGAAAGGTCTGTTAGACATAAGTGGAAGGTCGTGGAAAGTCACACATTTCTGTATGCATCTTACAAAAACCACGCACAATTGCGTAAGATATACGTAATAATTGTATATAAACTACATTAAATATGCGCAAACTGCATAATTATCAACCGACCAAACATGTTGAGCAGTTTAAAATCAATTTTACATAATAAATCCATCGACGGACATCTGCGCACATCAACGAATCATGAACACAAGAAACATTTGTGAATAATGTATATCACGAATGTGTCACTAAAGACCGAAATTTCATACGTGGAAAATCCACAAAATGTACATAGTCTGACACGGTCTTGAGTCAATCAACTGAGACAACAACCTACAGTATTTATACAGTAACATGCTGAGCTCCAAGTCTACTGATTGCATTTGTTGATGCAAATTTTGTTAGTAATATAGTACAGAGGCAGGAAATGACAGTTTGGGTTTCAAATATTTTTCTTTGGTAAATTACAATTGGTTTTATTACCACAGACAGAGTATCTGCTTCCAGCACTGACAGGGAGAAGATAACTGTATGTACAGACCACGTCAGTCATTTCCCGAGGTAAACAAAACTAAACCCCTTGACAAAACCTGAAAAGTTCTGTTTCAGTTTTGCAGTGTGTAATTTTGTATCTTCTTTCCTGGTGAGGAACAAACTGAAGTCACAGAAGACAAGTGAATGGTGATGACTGATGACACGCAGGTGTGGATGATGTAGGCAAAAAGCAGGTGTGATAACAGGTGCAGAACAAACACAGGAACCAATTAATGCAAATGATGTAAACAGCCTTCAAAATAAAACTGAACAAAAAAGAAAACAAAAGAAAGCTGACCAATCTAGAGTTAATAACAATGCAGTGATAGGCAAAGAACATAAAAAAATGATTCATACACATACGTGTCGCAGAGCAGGAAGTTTGTAGTCTACCCATTGAATTTTCTACATCACATAGAAGCTCTTTTGCCAACAGCATTTTTATTCTTCTGCTCCTGATTTACAACGATTTGAATAAAGGAACACAAAATGAAACAAATTTTCTTCATATATGTCCTCTGTCATGGGAAGAACATATTAAAAACACTATTTTCATTTTTGGAGTGGGTCTTTAAGTCCTAGTTTCAGGAGAAAATTTTAGTAAATATTGACCTCGTTTTAAATTAAGCAGAAGACCCTAAACTTACTTAATAATGTGTGTGTAAAGAAGCAAACCTAAAAATCTTTTTAGTGGGTCATGTGTCTTGATTTAATTATTCTGCAAAGGTTTGTGTCTTTTTCTTACCCTGAATAGATTAAAACCTTTTTTTTTTAAATATAGCTTTTAAATTTGGTAAATTGTGTCCTTCTGAGGGATCTTACATTTTAAAAAGGTTTCTTGATTTGCATTGGACAAAAAATATGACAAGATATTGATAGCTTTGATTAAGGAAAAGGTAAAGTGACACCAACACTCCAAAGGCTAATCAGAAAAATGATGCTGGTGTGCCAATGGTTTATAGTGGCACACCTCAACTATCAAACTTTGTTCTAAGTGGCCCTTTTTTGGAACAAGTCCTTGCTTGTGAGCACATGTCATAAAAGCCAAGTGTCTGATCCTAAATTCATCATCTCCTCTTTCACAGCACACAATGTGTGGTTGGAATATTTCTTCTGCACCCTGTGTGCTAATGCAGTAACGTCACGTGTTATTTCCCAGCGTGAAAGACTTTACTGTTACAGCTGTCCAAAAGTGTTCACTCAAACGTGGCGGTTGCCACTGCTGCTGACAGTGATGGGGCTCATTCAGCCTCTCTGGAGCAGCAGGCACTGCATCAGCTGGCCGCTGTGAAAGCATCGGCATGCTTTCCCACATCCAAAGACAAAGCACGGCTCGTTTAACATGAAGAACGTGTTCAGTGTTGTACACACCGGATTTTCTGTTTCATAAAAACTGACATGCCATCTGATGTTTTGCTTAAAAGGCTAGTATTTGATCAGTTAAAAACCTTGAGAATGTCCAACTTGTGTCTGGTAGACAAAGTTAGCCATTCTAAGTAGACATCAGAAATTCTATCATATCCAAAAAAAAAACATTGACTGTCTTTACTGGTAGTGGGCGTAGGGATGCCACAATTCTCAGTTTAAACCAAATCCTATGTTGCACCATTTAACTGAATGTGGAAAGTCTATCGCTGAATCCCTCCTCCATACGTTTGCATATGTTTAGTTTCGAACTGTGCTAAATTTGATACATTTATAATTGTTTTATTATATTACACCACGGCTAGATGGCCCATTTGGTTAAGTGACTGGCACATGGGAAGTCAGGGTTCGATTCCCAGGGGGCGGGCTGATCTTTGACCCAGTGTGGGTCCTTATACAGGACTTTTCACTGCCCAACCATGTAGCCACAAAGGGGCCCGGGTCTGGGTCTCCCTGTGCCGGCCCTCAGCCCGGATGACATACAGAGTCATTGAGGGGGTCCGGTGCAAAAGTGTGTGCGAATCAAAGAAAGCTGATTTGTTGTGGCGAACTCAATGTTTGTTGATTAAAAATGTATTTTTCTAAATATTTAATGTTTTGTTGTTGTTTTGTAATGCACATGTAATAAATTGAACTGAAACAAACCCCCCCAGAAAAATCGAGTTTTGAATCGAATCGTGGGGACGGTGAATTGTTGCCTACTTAGTAGGGGCCAGCATTTGGTTGTAGAGTGGTCGATGCTACACTGCGGGTGCTTCTTCATGTCTGAATGCTGACGGATGTCAGTTACATTTTTTTCACATCTCAAAAAGCTTAAATTCCCTTTTTATGATCTCTTGATAATTCAATTGTCTTATTCAAGAATGAGAATGTAACTTTTGTGGAACCACTGTTGTGGTTGCTGCGTGCGTTGCACATGCAATACTTTACGAGGTCATTAATGATGGCAGTTTGGCACAATATTGTATTTGTTCAACTGACGGTTTCAAACTGACCAAATTACCATACACTAAAGAAAAAACTCTCTTTAACGATAAAGAAACTGTGAAAAGTGACACTATTTTGGTTCCAAATCAGCACTTTTTGAACAATGTGTGGAATGAGAAAACAAATGTGTGCACCAAACCCCGCTGTTTGATAAAATTATACACCAAAAAGAACTCTGCTAAGTCCATGAAAAATGCTTTGAATGACATTTTTATTTAGGCAACATTGCAGCATTGGCCGTGGCACATGCAGGTTGTTAAATTCACTTGCATAGGAAATAAAAAAAAATGCCAGAAAGAAAGTGACTATTCGCACATAATTTTCCAGATACGTGCGGCCAGCGCTGAACTTTTTTCTTGGCCGCACATAACCAGAGGGAAGGGTTATATGAGGTTCCATTTGTGCCAAAAATATCAAAATGTGTTTTTGCGTCTACTGTTATGTCTTTGGTCCATTGTCTATGTCCACTGATCGTGTTTTTGCGTCCACTGTCTATGCTTTGGGCTCATTGTCTATGTCTATTGAACGAGTTCATTTTACATTGGTTCATGTCTATGTATTACTAAGCAATATCTTCTGCATGCCCATGATTCTTTGATTATTACTTTGTATTAACTTTGTGATGTATATGCTTGCTTTATCCTTAAACTTTATCTTTGTCATTGTCCTTATCCCATGTCGTCTAACTACGGCGTCAGGAAGATCCTTAGCAACCGTTGCTAGTGTCGTTTGCTACGTCGTCTCGCCATGTCGTCAGGAAGATCCTTAGCAACCGTTGCTAGTGTCGTCTGCTACGTCGTTTCACGTGTCGTCAGGAAGATCCTTAGCAACCGTTGCTAGTGTCGTTTGCTACGTTCTTTCACCATGTCGTGTCCTTAGATCTTGCTGTATTTCAAATTTTGCAAAGGTCGTCAGAGAAGTCTTTTGTACGGTCGATAAATTTTTTCCCGTATTATCACGGAACAAAACACTTTAAAAAAAAAAAAAACCTTTATTGACAATCCTGCAAACGCGCACTGCCAGAAAGGGGGGGGGGGGGTGCAGCGTACAACGGTTTCACGTTCCCGTTTAAAGTTATTTAGAGTATGGCTTTAATTTAATCTTGTGATGAAACTATTATTTCAAATTATTTTGAAAAATGACTGATCTTTATAAAATATGTTGTTACAAATCTGATGGATAAACGAGGATCAGACGGGCTAATAAGAGCCTTATGTGGTCCCGAGTGCGCCATCTCATGGTCACATAAATAGATTAAAAAGAAAAGCTCAAAAACCAGTCAGTTTTCGACTGTTATATTCATAATTAGTGACTCGACCCACTAAAATTTGAGAAGGTAACTCATCAAAGATATTTTAAAGGCCTCCTTGCAAGGCCCCCGTAAATCGTTCAGCGGCAAAAAAATAAATATTGCCATGGACTAATGACTTGAGGGTTTATTTCTGAACAAATACATTAAATCAACACCAATGTGTTTGTAATTTTATTATTAATAAATCAACCACGTTTTTCATGATCAGAACACAGCACATTCAAAAATAGTCTTCGTAAAATGTTCATATTTATTATGTGTCATTCTCCGCGTTAAATAGAAGTAGTTCGCCTCCAGATCAGGTGGTGGCGGTAATGCGCCACTTTGTTTTCGTTTCAAGCGTTGTATGCATGCCCCCCCCCCCCCTTTCTGGCAATACGCGTTTGAGGGAATATCAAAATAAAGTTCATCTTAAAAACGTGTTGTCATGGTTAACCCTGACGTCTGCTTTGATAAACATTTCTTTTTCGTTCCGTGGTAGTACAGGAAAAAATTTACCGGCCTTACAAAGGACTTTTCTGACGACTTTGGCAAAATTTGAAAAACGAGAACATCTAACGACAAAACACGGGGAAACGTCGTAGCTAACGACAGCAGCAAACACCCTAGCTAACGACAGTAGCTAACGACAATAGCTATCGACAGTAGCTATCGACAGTAGCTATCGACAGTAGCAACGGTTGCTAAGTCCTGACGACAAAGTGAGACGACCAAAGACATAGACAGTGGACACAAAAACAGATTTTTGGCACAAATGGAACCTCATAGGGTTACGGTAAGTTTAGGTTTAACATAGGACGCAAAGGGGATCAGTTTCAGTGTTACGTCAATGGTACAGATCTTCCACTTTCGGCTTCTCCCATCAGGGGTCGCCACAGCGAACAAGTCGCATGGTAAATTTGGCAAATGTTTTACGCCGGATGCCCTTCCTGACGCAACCTTCTCAAACCGGGCTTGGAACCGGCAGAGGTACAGAAGGGAACAGGGAGCAGCCCAGAGTTGAACCCTGGTTTCACGGACGGAAGGCGCCGCAAACCAGCACGAGCTAAACCGGCTCCCTACGTCAATGGTACAGATGCGATCTGAGATCCAGCAGTGCGATTTGAGCGGCTGGCCCGGTGTGATGGTCCATAAACAGCTCGTCACAGTGCAATTTGGTACCCGTCTGAACTGTGTGAACCAAATTGCCCAATAGCACTCGTCCTGGTTACTGTTGGGCGAAGGCAGGTTCACCTTGGACAGTGTGTCGCATGGCCCATGGAGCCGGAGGGATCCAGATCACTATGCCGGCTCCCGGGAGGGGAGCTGGCGGCCAGAGAGCCGCTGCGGGATGAACTTCATGATATTTTATGATATTTTTCTTATTTTCAGCAAGGCAATAGTAAAAAGGTCACCTGAATCATTCTTGTTTCTATTTTTTACCCTCTCTGGTTAACCCTTGTGCTATCCTAGGCACTTTAACATTGGGAGTTGGGTCATCTAGACCCACTAGATGTACCTGAACGCTGAACCTTTTTTTCTTCCATGATTTGAGATCTTCACTGGTGTCCATGGATTGCATGAAATCTTTCCACCTTTATCCACCTATGTCATGGTAGGAATAACACGTCAATGTAAGGGTGGGGTCATAGGATACCACAAGGGTTAATGCAGGACAGCAAGCCTTCAAACTCAGTCAAGAGAACACAGATGTGGAGAACACATTTGGGACTTAAGTTTAAGTTCAACTACGTGCACATCACAATGGCTTATTCATTCAAACCTTTGTGACAGTCTGACAGCGATTTAAAAGGAGAAAAACCCAGAATTGCAAAAATGAAATGATTTTTTATTACATTTGTTCTCTTTCGTAAGAAAAATGCCACAAGTACATGCCAAAAACTCCGAAAACTGGATTTTTTTATCAGAGGGGGACTTTAAGGACCTCCTGTAACTTTGCATCATGGACACTCACAGTAACGTGGGTGCATGCTTTCCACATGCTGTAAGGCAATTTGTGTGGTAGTTGGCAAGCCAACAGAAACAGTGCGGTAATCTCTGGATCGTTCTGCAACATGAATGGAGGCTTAGGCTCTGTGAGGAGTCTGACTGTGCGCCTGAGTGCCAGGCCACTGGAATGAGCCCATCCCCACCCCTGTCTGCCTCTGAATGAAACCATTAACAGCCTCTTTTTTTTTCACACTTCAGAGCATCAGCTTTTTTACAAGGAAAATATATTATACTTGATGGCCGGACCTTTTCTTCCAGACCCCACTGAGGAACATCGACACAGACAAATTAGCACAAAGCGGCAAAATTATTTATCAGATTCAGGAAAAATAAAGACAACAAAAGTTTTTTTTACTATCATAAAGTTTTGCTTAACCCTATATAACTATTTGCAGTGAAACACTGATTTCTGAGATCCCTATCTCATTAACATGATCAAAACGTTCCTTAAAAAGCCATTGTATATACCGTAACTTGGTCCATGTTTTCTGTCTTGTAGTTCATTATCATTCCACTAGGGGCAGTAGAAGAGTTTTTTTTTTTATAGTCATTTTAAAAATGTCTGCTTCCACGAAATCTTAAAAACACTTTTGGTGGGAAAAGTTTTGGTAATTCTCAAATTAACTTATCTGTGGTTATTTATTGCTAAATGACTACTTGCTGTACTGAAAGAATACAAAGTTTGTTGACAATTAATTATTTATAATACAGTTACACCACCTTAAAAATGTGTGAATCAAATCTGAGATGGAGGGTAAAAAAAAGGCACTCTTACGTCAAAATATTTGCATCTTAAAATAACGTTATTGTGAGCAAAAACTTACCAAATCACCCATCTATACTTCATGAAAAATGACATAGCAAATTTTTTGATGTGGATTTTAGTAGAGGGTTTAAAAAATATCTTACTTAAAAAAAAACATAATTATCTGTCAATGTCTTGATGTGTTGGGTTTTTCTTTTTCCCCCCCAGAATCCATTTCTTTCAGGAGTTTTCCTTTAACCGAGAAGGAGGGTCCAAGGCAGGGGTTCTCGAAGTAACCCTTTGTAGCGGAGGGCCAAATGAGGAACTCAGACTGGCGCCAATTTTGTTGAAAAAAATGGATAAACAGAAAAATGTTGTTTTTAATAACTTTAATGACCAAGTGTATAGTTAACCAGGCCCTCCAGATGTTTTCCCAGATGCTTTCGGAGGTTGGTCCCCAGATCTTCTACTTGTCTAGTAATTGTATTATTTGACAGACTTATTTCAAGATTTTTCTGTTGCTCTGGACAAACAATGTCAGCTACTTTCAGCATACAAACTCTCCCTGCTATGCCGGGCCATTTCCAAAGCCACAACGTAGCTAGCTAGCTTCAGTCACAGCTTCTCTGGATTTAGCCATTTTTATAAACATTATCTGCTGTGCAGCATAGCATAGTTGTAGTTGTTGTTGCGCTCATTACCGATAAATTTGTCATATTTTTTTTTATAAATTGTAACATAGTGACGATTTATTATGAATTTTTTGAGCATTGTATTGACCTGCTTGCAAATAAGGCACATGACTTTATTCAGCCCATGAGGTACGACAAAGTAAACATTTGTCCACTTAGCTTGAAAGCGCCTTTTCTCCTCGCCAACACGTTTTATCCTCAAAGGAACCTCTCTCCGAATCCCGCTCATCCCCCCGCTCTGACTCCATTTCTACTCCCGTCGTCATGGTCCCTCATCGAAAATGTTGTCTGCCCTCTTGTGGTGAAAGTAATACACTGTAACATTGACACCCGGGTGTAATTACCTTTCGTTCCTGCAGATGTCGCCAGAAATCATGAAACAATATTTTTCCAAGCAATGTTCAGCTGATTTGATAACAATCATTTAGGATTTTGAGGGCCACAAAAACTCGCTTTGAGAACCCCTGGTCTAAGGGCAGGTAGGCCCAGTAAGTTTAGTCTGTTTAGTCTAGCAATTATTATTGTATTTTATGTCTGATTTCATTTTCCTATACAATAACCGGTAGGAAGCCCATGGAGACGACTATTTGTCGTAATATTTGGCTATAGAAATAAAACTGAATTGAATTACAGGTTTAAATTGTCTCAAAAATTCATGGGAAAAATTGAAAGGTCCCATGTGTGGCCCCTGCAGCATCTGTATCAGTCCCTCTAAATGGTTGTGTACATCCTTCACCATTAAGGTAAGATCCAGTAAAGTCATCATAGTCTGTTTACATAAGTTTCATTTGGAAAGCCAGAGGAACAATCAAAAATGACAAAAAAGTAGATGTTGGCTGCAAAATCCTAACAGTACATTGTGGTTGTTTATATAAACAATGCTGTATCAAATGTAAAGAGCTGCAGAAGTCGTTGATTACCTTCCATAATTTCACATGTTTGCCAGGAAAACGGTTTCCACACAGTGATGTGGATGTGATAAATTCTCTTCTGGCCTTTTCACCCATTTATGACACATGCAGGAAAGATGAACATGTTTGTTTTAGCTTGCCATAAATATATCTTTTCAGTTTCTCCTGCCTCCATGCAGCCAGAGGGTTCAAATGTCGGGGTAATTTACTGACACACTGGCCGTCTCCATTCCAGAGGCTGCACCTTCTGAAGAGCAGAGCACTCTTTCTTACACATGCAAAACAGGAGAAATGTTTGACATTATCAACAAAAAATAGCTTTTACCTGCAAAATATTCGTTTCACTTTTTATAACCACACGCAGGGGCGGAGCTGAGGGGGGAAGGCAAAGGGGGTCAGCTGCCCTCCAGCAAGAAGCTTTACCACCCATAATTCTTTAGTCAATATTTGTATTATTAATGTAAAAGATTAAGAAATCATCACTGCAAGCCTCAAAGTATTAGAAACAGCACTTGAGCTAAAAAAAAATTGCTGTTTTTATATTAATAGGAGTAATTTTTGATCCTGTCATCTGCCTTTCTGCTGCTCTAATTGGCCACGCTTTCGAGGTCGTCTGCCCCCTCATATAGAAGGTTCTGGCTCTGCCCCTTGCTACATAAGATAAGATATAATTGAATAAGATAGGACTGTATTGATCTCGGAGGGAAATGTATTTTTTGCAGCATGTTTAATTTCTTTAAACAAACCAAGCAAATGAAGACTTTAGTTTCTTTTTCTCTGCTCTGCCATTCGTGAAAAGCTCCAACGTGTTGGTCAGGAAAAGAATCTTTTGTCAACACACGTCAATGTGCATCCTAACAAATTCTGATTGAGCGCTTTCACATAATGTTGCATCAGCTTCCTTTGAAACATTAAAAAAACAAACATTACACAGCTTGAGTCTACTTTGTTCTTCATTTAAAACATAATGACTTTCCCTCTGAAGGTGCATTAGTCACTGATTCCATTGGATTTCCATAAAATGCACAAATTAGCAGAGAAGCTGTTGACTGAGGGAGGTCTGTATGAGTCCCTTTAAACCTAAATACAGAGAGAAAATAAAAGCTTTGTCATTATGAAACTCAAGGGGAGTTTGTGGATTTATAATGATGCAAAACAATATTTAATGGCTGGTGCTGTTGATGACCTGGAGCACAGAAAACATGTTATTCTCATACAAAAACCAGGTCAACCTGACCAGATCCTTGTCAGTAACACATAGAAAAAAACAGTTCGAGATGCTACACATTAGCCGGATTAGCATAACCCCAATACTTTCAACCTTTTTTGCAACAAAAAAAACAAAACAATAAAAAAACAGACTGATAACTCTAAAACCAACGTGATTGTGACTACGCTAACTTCTTACCTTGTTAGTTACATGTAAAATATATGGTCTGACACCCCTACACGTTAGCGTATTCTCAATACTCATAATTTGCAACCTTGTTCGCAACACGTAAAAACAGACGGATACCACTAAATGTTACTGTGACTAAGCTAACTAACTAAGCTGACATGTAAAAAACTACAGTACGAAACAGCTAAAGATTGCCAGATTAGCATATTAACAATACCTATAACTTACAACCTTTCTTGCAACACAAAAAGACCAGAGTGATACGGCCAAAACAAAATTTACCGCGACTACGCCAATTCCTTACCTCGACACAACAGTCCAACACCGCTACATGTTAGCCGCGTAAGTAGATTGACAAGAACACTCAACCTTCTTTGCAACAGTAAAACCAGTGAGACTCCAGAGAAAAAGCCACATTGTAGTTTTTTGAAAACAATCTAAAACTTTTAAATGTGCCTTATAACACAAAATTGTGGGCGGGGCCTCCAGTTTAGGCAGTAGGAGAAGAGGAGGAGCCAAGAGTTTTTGTTGGCCTTAAATATGAAAATTTTGAGCCATCACTGCTGACATAAAGATGTACATAGCCTACCATTAAAGTGCCTTTACCATTCTATTTTTATGCCTTTTATAGCAAACAATATCCATGTATAAGATAATACATTACATTTGGCACACAGAATAATAATGAAATATTAGTTATTTTCTTGAGCTTTTCTCAAACCTGGAAGTAAGATGAGTCGATCTCTGAGGCTCCGCCTTTCTCTCCTTGTGGGTGCCGCCTATTTCACGATCAACCTAGAGTCTTTTTAGACGAATACTTAGAAATTGAATGGATCAAAATACCACTTTTGGGTTTCTTGTTATTATAATACACTTAAAAGCTAAAAAAAAAGAGTGAGATTTTTCATGGTATAGGCCCTTTAAAATAGGTTTACTGTAAAACAACAAAACATGGTCTCACAACATTTTAGTATTTGAACGGTTAACTTCTCACAAAAGAAAAAAACTTAATTGGAAAAAGAAAAAAGAAAAAAAAAAGCCCCTGCAAAGCCAAGTTGATAATTGTGGAAAAAAAGGCACAGCAACCTATAAGTCTGAAGTAACTGGTGACCTTTTCAAAGTAGAATAGTTGGAAGAATGTCGGAAGAAAACACGGCTCTTATGTATCTAATTTGGTGCAATAAAATTGAGAATAGATCACATTTATTATTTTCCTTTAGGCAAGAACTCAACATTTGTTTGGTGCATTTTTCCCTCACATCTTTTCTTTAGGTGCTGCATAAACCTTGAAGTCATGTAAGTAAGAACATTGTTTTGTGTGGAGGATGTTTGAAAAAGTGATCTAAAAAGTGGTAATCAAAGTCTAAACTGGTATGTTACTTCGATTTTAGCATTCATTTCCTTTGATTCTATGATGTGTTCCTCAGTCACAGTGGCGGGGACTTTATCCTCGAACACTCCTCTAATAAATATCCTAAATCTTTTGAAAGGGCCAAAAAATTCAACAAAATGGCAAAACTTTTTCATCTTTAGAAGCAACTTTTTTTTAATCACAGAGGATCTTTTATCCAGTAAAGTTTGGTTACTGTTTGTTTCATAATCAATTATTTATTCAGTTTATTGTCATAAAGATTCGCTTTTGTGTTATTTCCCACATCTAGGCGTTTGGCCATCCCATATTAAACGACCACATCTGTGTTGTAGCTCCCTGGAGTTTAGTCAGAACTCACTTTTCAATAAACTCATTTTTACTGAGTGGTCACGCAGTCACTTTATTCTGGGCTTCAGGTTAACTTTTTATGTGTTAGAGTGGTTTATTGAAAGTGTGGTTTGTGCTTTTGGTCCACTTGTTTCCAATAAACTTTGACATAATTCTGCAATAAACTTCTTTTTATAATTTCCACAGAACCAGCGAGGACTTCATTTAAAAGATGATTTTGTCATGTCTGTAAACAGTTTCCGACCCAGACATCCTTGCTGTTTGTTGTCCTTTTGTTGTGAGCTGTAGTGTTGTTGCCACCAGCATATGAGGTAACTATTGTGGTTTTGGTGTCATAAAACAAAGATTTCCAGTTTCAGTTAAGTGAACCAGAAGAGGTGCCACTTTGAAGAAAAAAGAAATTGTGAGTAAAATAGATTCTTAAACAAAACGGAGCTTTAGAGATATTTTGAAGACACATTCGGTTACAGCAGGGGATGTCAAAAAGACATAAAACGAGGCCGATCCAATCTACAGGCCTATCTTGCTTAAAGTGAACACTGAGGTTCAGTGGAGGAAGATCAAATACAGCAGTGAGGTTAGCCAATGGCCTTTTTGTTCCACATCACAGTAAATCTACAAAATCTGGCGACATAAAGCCCTCACGCTGGTTTATAGCGCTCTTAAAAAATGGGACGTTGGCTCAAACCCACAAAAGTTCTGGATATCAAATACGCTGCTTGGAGGAAAATAACACGTTTTGTCAAATACTCATGAAAAGAGCTGCAGTACACTTCATCAGTCTTACATAATATGGGTTTTAATGAAAAAAAAAAAAACTGCTCGGATTCTCCTTCGCTCGGAAAAAGATGTGTCTTGGAGCAGAAGAAAAAAATGCAGTAAATTGATGATCTTTTTGTTCACCTTTGGTCCCACGATAGCTTTCTGTGATGTATTCCTTAGTTTTGTAAATGTTACCATATAGCGCGAATAATTCTAAAGAGAGGTGTCCAACACAAATTTGACGCGTGGATTGCGTTCGGTATCAATGCAGCATTACGCCCAAAAGTGCGAGTTATGATGTACATAACACATATATATACCTTTTTCTTTTTTTAGTATGCATTTTTCGGCTGCTGTGACTTGTACTCCAGAGCTACTTATATTGCAGTACAAACAGTACTCCTGTCAGTGCTGCCCAGATGTTTCATTCAAAAGGGACTTTATTTCGTATCCCAAATGGTCAGTTCAAAACGACCACGACTGTCCAGGGAAAAGGCTTGTGACCAGACACGTGTGTCTGATTTTACAGTCCTCTGTAAATCAGGTAGAGGTGCTACAGCTTCCTGATGTAGGGAGTCTAAAACAACACAATGACGATGGCATCTATCCCGGAATAACCAGAAGAAATAAAAGCCAGAAAGAGAGTGGGTTTTTTTTCATTCTTAACTGCCCAGTTTTGTAGTTCTAAATTGAAAGCATCCCAAACTGCAGTTTTAGTGACTCACTCTATTGTCAATCCCAGAGATGAGGGATCCCTGTGACTCCTTAGCTTAAGGTTTTTAACCATGGGGTATCTTTCATTCATTGTTGGTTTCATTTCTAAATTTTAGTCAAGATTCCATTTTTTTTCCATAGTTTTCTTTCTTGTTCGGCACATGGAAACACCTGCAGCCATTGATACATAATCCAACTTAGTGGAAATAAACACATTTATCCTATTTTCTCTGCAACAAAATCCCCCCAAAAACATTTTGCTCTTTTAAAAGCCTGTTTTTGACAGCAGGGAGAGAGGAAAATTCTGCACCAAAAAAACACCCCTAAAAACAACATTTATTGAGTTGCTTTTTGCATTGTGGATGTTTTTCTCTGAGATTGAACTGTATTAGTGAATGTGAACTGTTCCCCGCAGCTCTGGCTAATGCTGCAGAATTTTTTCCATTCACAAAATCTGGATTTAATTTTCTCAGCTTGTATTTGAAAATCTGTTTGTTTTAAACGTTGGGACTGCCTCAAGTGAAATATTGTTTTTTGGTCTCAGCCCTCATAGATTTCTTTCGTGGTCATCAGCACTAATGGTCAAGTTCTAGGATTTGGTTTTAAAAGGTCTATGAGGGGGTTTATGTTTGGATGGATGATTTTAATACAGCGGTGGTAGTTTCACTGGTTTATTTTTATCGTCTAACCCAATTGTGAAGAAATGGTTGATGCTGGGACCCAAAAACATCAGCCAAAGGCTGGAACCCACTAAAAGGATTTGCATTGTTTGGAACAAATCAGGCACTTTTGGCAGAAATGAGAGAAAAAAAAGGAATCATGAAAAGAAAATAGGAATTTTATAAAATAAATCTGTTGTGTGGAGAAAAGGAAGCAATGTAGAATAGAGAAGAACACAAAGAACACGTAAATACACGAACAACATGAGCTGTGCGTTATTATTATGCCGTTTAGCTGCAATTCATTAGTGATTTGTGCGTCCATTACACAATTTTAAGGTGATATGTTAAGACTTTAAACCTTGAAATGTACTTCTGAAGATTAAACTAAGCTTTTTGCTCTTTTACCTACAAAAAACAAAATCTTTTTATTAATTGCTTTCATTTTTCTGTCTGTTCTTTTTTTTAGTATGAATTACTGTATATGATGATTGCATTATGTTGATGGTCCTTTGTCATAATGAATGGAGCTTTGATTGGATTAAAATCACCAAACACCAGAAAAATTAGGTCTAATTTGATTGTTCCTTTTTGTAAACCAAAAGGCTGTCGGGGCATTGAATGCAGCAAGTAGCCAAGGTAAACACCCCACATCTCTCAGGAAGACATGTCTGCACTCTGACAAAATAAGATCCTCTCATGCCAGAAAAAGTGAAAAAGGTGCAAAAACTTGAATCAGCACTGCTGTCACACGATGACTTCTTTTCGAACACACCGGGAGGAAGAATTCTTTATTACCAGTCCAGTTTTTGTTTGCAGAGCGGACAGCAGACAGTAACGTGTGTGAAGGCTTTGACAAATCCCACAGATTACGTCAAGGCCGACATCCAGCTGAACCGGCTCCAGGAAACAATGAGAGAAGCCATGGACGGGAACCGACGGAATTCTTTCATGGTGTGTTTTTGCCCTTTTTTTCCCTGCCTGCTCCTTTTATCTGTCTCACTGCCCGTGCAGGTCTGGATTACGGGGTGGCAGATGTTTCCACATGACTGGAGCATGATGTCATCTGGGGCAGGGGCTTCAAACGCTGTGTTTGTGTTCCAGCAAAGGCCAAGCATCCATGTCAGAACGGTGCACCAATGCTTTCTAGTTACTTTGAAGAACATTTCTGGGTAATTTCATGGGATCAAGCTGAACAGATGCTACTTTAAAAAAAAAAAAAAAGCCTTTCATAATGAATCAATCCCTCCAAATTTAATTGCGACTGTATTAAAGTTGCAATATTGCCTGGTCATTTTAAGCAGTCATGCTGCAGACATCCTGCCACACCTCACTTTATACTATTGCATGGGGATTTGGCACTTCGCAGGTCACTGGAGTGCACTAAACGCTGTGATTTTCATGAAGTCATTCAACAGAGTTTTGAAGCGCTTGTGTGAAGAAGGAGCATGTGGTGCTGCAGCTGCTGCACTAAAAGACGGTCGTGATGATGATGCAGTCATAATTGCATAAGGTCCCTCTTCGTTCTGAGAAGGCTCTCCTGTGTGGAAAGCCCTTCATGCACTGCAAAAACGGAATCTGAAGAAAGTCAAAAGACCCTCATTTCAAGAAATATTGTAGTATTTTCTTTCTTTCCAGCAAAATAATCTTAAGTGACTTTGTCTTAATAATAATACTAATAATCTTAGTTTAAGAAAATATATCTTAGTGACTGGATGTTTTTTCAGAAAATAAGAATTTTTGGTTAGCCCATTTCTCTTGGCAGATTTTTGCTTATTTTAAGGAATTTATCAAATTTTAAGAATATATTTGACTCATTTCTAGGAGTACTGTTTGTCACAAACACAAATGCAGGAAAGTTGAACGTTCTGTTCTTGGTATGGAACAAAAATTGTTTGACATTTGTGTTTATTGGGTTAGATGGACAGTCTTTCAGGCAAAACTTGCCATTGTTTCAGTTAAAAATAGTTTTTGTTTGTTTTAAAGAATGAGGAAAAGTTGAAAGACATATTTTATTTAGCTTTCTAGAAAAAAAAACATTTAAAAAAATCACTGAAAACCACTCCACTGAAATTAATGTTAACATGTTCATTTTTGATGGTGGAGGACATCAAGAAAACTAAGCTGACATTTGCATTTCTCAGTATTTCTTTGTTCAAATCATTGTGAATCAGGAGCAAACAAACAAAATGCAGTTTGAAAAAGATTGTAATTGTGACGTCACAAATCCAATGGGCTGGTCACAAGCTCCGTTTTTGATACGTCAGGACATCTCCAATATTACTCGTCATTTTTGTGGCACCTGTAATGTTAGGTTGGGGTTGTGCAGAGGTGCATGGTAGCTGGAGAGCGTGTAAAAAGAAAGATGTCGGGAAGAAGGGGTAGGCTTTCTCAGCAACAGTCCTGCCCATAAGTAAGTGGTGAACTCCTGCTGCTCGGCAGAAACTATGTCCTAGAAAGGACACAGCTTTGTTGATTTAGGCTAAAATGACATAATCATATTTAAAAGACCACTGGGAACGCTTTGAAAATAGAACAAAAGATGATCAGAGTTGGTCTTTAAATCCAGCATGTTTTTTTAATGCTGACTTTTTTTGTTTTTGTAATTTTGTTTTTTTCTTGTAAAATGTAATTCTGCATCAGGCACATCATTATGTTTAAGTATTATACATGTAATTTCTCTTTTAAATCTGTGTAACAACTAGTAACATGCATGTACGTTTGAACTGTGTTCTGGTTTGCACGTCGGATCATTTCATCATGTCCATGGTAACACTGTAGTGAAGAATAAAAGTCTCTCAGTTACAGACACAAAGCAATGAGCTTCTACTGACACTCAGTTTTCCAGCCCAGCCTTTTGTCTGAGCTGCGTTATGTTTGCTGAGTGGATGCAGCCTCTCGCTCGGTTTTTCTGTCTCAACAAATGTTCCCAAAAAGAGTCAACACTTTGACCAGTCGTTGGCCGGTACAGTGTGGGCAGCGTTTATTTTCAAGATTCATTAATTCATCAATAGAATCCTCTGTATTATAACCCAGATCGGTTCCTTTGCAGGTCTAGACTGACCTCTATGAGCATCCTGGTGGAGTTGTGATTTAGAAATCTTAAGTCTAAATCTTGGTGACTAATGAGTCCTGATGATAAATCTATAGTCTGTGATCCCGGGTGAAGGTTGCTGGTTGCTGCTGACATCTAGTGGTCATCTGCGCATCAACCACTGCATCATAGTACCGGAGATCAATCACAAAAAAAACCCAAAATTCTGACATTTACTAAAAGAGAAATGGTGGGTATGAGTTTTGTTTTTCATTTCAGCTCTGGGATCAATAAAAAATGTAGTTAAATAAGGTCAGATACAAAAGCTAATAGGGCCCATGCAAAAGGTTTGTTAACTAGGAATTCTCTGTAAATGAATGTAGCCTTCCTGACTACATAAAGCTTCTTTACATCATCAAGAGTTTAGTTAAAGCAAATATTCCAAATCTGCAAGTTTCTTTTTTTTTCCTGCAAAGATTTATTTAAACTATTAAACAGAACATAATGATATAAGGTATCATTTTGATGGAATCAGTTAAGAGAACCTGCAATTTATTGCCACACACAGGACGCACACACACGCACACGCAGACCCACATGTGGACCATCGTTAAAATCCCCAGATCTAGTTTAACTAGTTCTGTAGAGATTTCTCCAACTGCATTGTTGCTGTATGCTTCATCTCTGTCAACCTCGCTGACTTATGTATATTATTCACTCCATACAAGTTTATAACATTTGCAGATTGTTATTAATTAAAAAAAAATCTGTACCTGGTCATACAGCAACTTTTTTTTTAATCAGTAGCAGAACATAATTAGGAATCCTCCCACAGCCTTGAGTTTTAAAATGGATGTAAGCTCGGTCAAATAAAATAACAATCTCACAGCTGTGCAAAAGCCAACCAGCAAAACAAGAACAACAAGTTTCTGATTTGCACTGATGGCTAAAACAACCCCCGTGAGGGGATTTCATTCGTTTCCGTCTGAAGAGTCAGTGCATTAAAAAAAAACAAGACACAGACACCATCAGGTCAGCAACATTTTAATTCACGCATGCACATTTTTATGACTGTTTTGGGGCTCTACTGTCAGGAGCCGGAGCCAGGGCGGGTTTGGTGGGTGTTTTCTCACTTCCGGTTTTGGGCTTTTATTTTGTTACTTCCTTTCAGGGCTCATTGTTTCACTAGGTAACTTCACCAGTCATCACCGGCACCTGTCTGCTCACCTGTTTGTCATTCCCATTTGTGTATTTAAACCCTGGTCTGTTTGTTTCTTGTCACTGGGTCGTTTTGTAAGTTCGCTTCAGTCATTTCAAGTACAATTGTGATTAAACCTTGTTTGCTTTTGAAGCTCTTTTCGCTGTCCTGCATTTGTGTCCCGTCTCAACCCTGACATCTACGTAGAAAATTCGGGTGACCATTAAACGTGTGTTGAAAGTTAAACCAGTTTAAACTTTGACCAATCAGGGACTCAGATTTGGTAGTGATGCATGAATGGTGTTCCTTTTTCAGTCACCGAAGAGCCTACAATCTGAAAAATGATCATAGAGGAGACACATAACATAACATATGACAATTCTATGACACCAGGTATTTTGTATATCGGAATAGAACGGTGAAAGAAAAGGTCTGGAGCAAGATTTCACACCAAGCCTCTTCATACAGCAGGTGGCAGACATTAGAAAGAGAAGAAGCCCCTTCCTGCTCATCCAGTGTGAACACTGAATGCTAAAAGCATGTTCTTGATTGTTTGTCACATGCCTGATGTGAACGTAATGGTCAACAACCTGTTCTTTTCTCATTTTATCACATCAATCAATTGATCAATCGGCTGGGTGACTGAGCAATTGATCGATTGGTCTAAGAAAATTAGAAAAGAATGGATAGCTTTTTTGTGTTTTTTTTTTATTTTTTTCTCCCCAGGAGGATTGCAGATGTCTTGTTTTTCACAGATGCTACTTTACTTGCTAATTTGAGTTTCCTTTTCAACTGATCGGTTGGTTGGTCGGTCAATCAATCAATCAATTAGATCAACCAATCAACTAGTCAATCAATCACTTTGGTTGAAGAGCACCTTTCATCAACATGCTGTAGAAAACAAGGTGCTTGTCATAAAAAACAAATATTAACATACTGTAGCTTAAAGCAATAATATGTCACAACACTTATTAAGATTAATAGCAACAACAATAAAAACAACCCCCCCCCTACATCTGTCCATCTAATAAACAGCGGCCTGTCAGTCTAAACCCTACCGGCTTTAAATTTATTCTTTATATTGCCTATTTGCTCCCTCCCCCTGGGGTGGGATGTAACACTGTGGCTAATATTTATCTCTTTAGGGGTTGCCACAGTGAATTAGCGTTCACTGATTGGTACAGGCAGCATACAGGCTAGGGACTGGCACAGGGGATAGAAAAGGTAAAAAAATGTACAAATGATGAACTATAAAAGCCATTAATTTCCCTAAAGCCAAATAAATAAATACAGTAACTCAATGACTTATGTACATTTACACTGAAAAATCTCCACAGGTGCAAAACTCTTAGATTCTCAGGTATGTCACTGGGCCTGCGGAGAAAAAGGAACCTAAAGAATACAGGGAAATTATTGTAATAACTGGTATTTCATGTTGTGAGGGCATTTACAAGAAAAACGTCAAATCCACTGGTAGCTGAACATTTCACAGGAACTTACCTGACAAAAGAGAATGAAAGCAAAGGTGTTGCACAATAATGGCATGGAGAAGCTACAAAAAACAGACTGCAGAGGAGAATCCAAAAGCCAAAATCGCAAAAAAAAAAAAGACTGAAGCCAAAGGAACCGACCTAAGATGTGACTCAGCAAAACCATCTCATCTGTGAAAACAGAACTTCAGTGCAAACCAGTGAGGATAAATGGCTCAAACAAGTACAGCTGGGGTGTTTGCAAAATCTGTGAAAAAACACGAGGGAAGGCAAAAATAGAACCTGAATAACAATTATTCATCCCCCTTATATTAAGAATAATTCCTATCCTATGTTATACATACATTTTGAGACCCCTGTGACTTTAGCATGATGCAAACTTTCCTGAAAAACCCATTTTATGTAACCATGTTTTCTGCCCTGTAGTTCATTATCAGTCCACTAGGGGCAATAGAAAAGCTCCTCCTGCTTCACTCAGAAACACTTTTCAAAACTTTATGGTAAGTACAAGTCATCTTCAGTCATCACTACTTGATAATTAATTCTTGTGAAAAACGTGTGGATCAACATGTCAATATATTTGCATCTTAAACATTGTTGTGAGCAAAAATTGACCTAATCAGCGAATGTTTTAATTCTTGATACGATACTTTATGTTTCTCATAAAAACTGTTTTTTGTTTTTTGTGTGTGTGTGGGTATTTTTAATGGCTTCAAAAAACATCGTCATTCCAAATATTTTAAAGTTTTTGCCACTGCTGTGATGTAGAGCATACATTGGATCATCTACCGGACACAAGTATAAAACTCTCACACTGAAACTAAAAGAAGTTTAGTTGGAGAATACACCATCAGTTTATTTATTTTAACCTTTACTTGACATAAAATTTCACAGCTGAAAATTGGACCATTCCAGCCCCCCTATTACAATCATTAGAGCCGACCTAAAAAGCCGGAAAAGAGATAAAACCACAGCAGCTTTGGTAGAAAGTGCATCTGACATCCATTGAGGCTGGAACAATGACTGGATTGGTTGGAAGGGAGAAAAACGAGCTTTGCCCCAATTAAGCTGCCCATTAACACAGTAAGCCATCAGCTGGGAGGACACGGCTGTTATCAGCAGCTGAACCCTAAAGCTCCGTCCACCGGAGTGTTTTTGGCCATGGCCGCCGCACACAGATTCAATGAACTCTTCAAAACCGATGATGGCAAAAATTGCATTTTTAAATTTAAGAAAAAAAAAACTGAAGTGATATTTTAACATCCGATTTTCATTTTCCGTCACAGCTCAGTTCCAGGAAACAAATATAAAAGAACAAACTGAGGTTGATTTATGTTTAAACTCAGAAACAGGACACACAAATTGTTCAAACGCAATGCATTGTGGTCTAAATTCCCCAATAAGCATTGATGCACACTGGTTTTCCGCAAAGACTTCTGGGATATTTCTAGGGCTCTGGATTTTGGAATTGTAGATTCGGACAGCTCTATAAAATGGCAAATGGACTATATAGTGCTCTATATAGTATATATAGTATAGTGCACTATATAGTGCGTAGTGAAGGAATAGCCATGGTCCGACACACGTTAACTGTGTTTGCAAATTCACAAGAACACCTAAACTTGTTCATAACATTTAAAAACCTGTGGTATTTTAATAGAGTTGCCTCTCAAAATTGCTTCAAGATCAGTTGCCCTAACCCCATATAATTCATAAATAATGTGCTTTAGATTATACGATGCACTGTTGTTGTTTTATTTTGTTTTTTTTTAACCAGAAAAAACTTTTAAGTGCGCCTCATAGAGCAGAAAATTGTCACATAGACTAAATTGAAAACAAAAAAAAATTTTCTTTTCAAATGAATAAACTTTTATCAATCTCACAAATGAGAAATTGATTTTTTTAAACCATAGATGTATAGAAACAATAGCTAACAACAGATATTAAATCCCACTAAAAACAATAAATAAAAAATGGAAGTGCCCAGTGTCTATAGACTCATGGCTGAACGGAGGAAAGACCAGCAAAAATGACAGCGTCAGTCAAGTTATAAAAAGAAGCATTTAGGAGCTCATCAGTGATCTCTAAGGGTATATCTTCATAGGATCTGCTTCTACCTTGCAGTTAGTGTAGCTTAACACCATTTGTGAGCAAATGTCTCGGTTTGATTACTGCTCTTCTAAGAGGCTCCAAGCTTCAACGGATGATTCAACATTCAGCTGAACGTCCAAACGAGAGGACACAGATTTACTCAACAGAGTTAATCAAGTGCAGGGACAGAGAGGAGAGCTTTCCACAAACGTGGTGGCACAAACTGAAAAGAGAGGTCGCCCCTACCCAAGACTGAAGCAGGTTTTTTGGCACTGATAGGTAGGTTGACTGTCAAAGACGGAGTTGAGGAATAGAAGGTTAAAAAGTAACTACTACGCGTAGTAAAATAAGGAATAAATGATAGATCCTTAAACTTAGAGATTCCTGCTCAAATGGAGATGTAGTTTTCAGTCTTCTGCCTGGAATGTCTTTCTTAAGACAATGAACTGTCAAACTGACTAGACGGTAGAGCCCGGAGACCCGTGTTATTTAATCTGAGGACATTTGTCAGAGACGGCTTTATCTGTGGACAATGTGAGCTCTCAGCCAGGCTGCAATCTCATAGAAGGGGGCTGATTTTCTAGACTTGAAGCCACCCATTTCCATGTGAGGTTAATGAAATGTGCGCCATGGAGCATACTTTAAAGCATACTGCTCTAATGACAATAAAATGTACCCTTTTTGTGTGTAAGAAAATGCATCTGGCACAAAATTCTAAATCTCTGTCTTAACAGGATTTAACCATGAATAGGTGTTGTATTAGATTTTTCACGTGGCAGACAAACAATTCAGCAGACTGATTATTTTACTCATGTTTGTTTCAGTCAAAGAGCAGTAAAGCTAAATACCTATGATGAGAAACCTGACTAAACTGGCCGACAAGCTTTCTAAAAGGTTTCATCCATTACTTTAATTATAAAAGGGCAGAGGACAGAGCCCTGTGGAACACCACAGTCACTTTTGTTTGGGTATGAGAGTTGGTTGCTTAATTTAAGACTAACAGTTGTGTCTTTAAGTAAAGACTGTGTTATGATTGACTGCTATCTGATGATTGATTGCTCCAAAAGCATCTGGTCCAAAAGTGTCAGCACAGTTTATTGGCCAGAATCTGCAACCGTAAACCTGCTGAATCCCCGTTGGGGTCACGGGGCGGCTGAAGTCGACCCAGTAAATGTTGGGCAAAGCTGGGGTACACCAGTCTTTCTTCACATTCACACTGATGGGCAATTTAGAGTTACCAAATAACCTACGAAGCATGCTTTTGGACTTTAGGAGGAAGCTGGAGTGCCTGGAAAAAACCTACGCATGCACTGGAAGAACATGCAAACTCAAAACAGAAAACCCCCAATTGGGATAAAAACCAGAAACTTCTCGATGTGAGGTGAGAGCGCTACCTACTGTTACTGTTACTACTGTTAACAAAATTCCAACGGTTGAAGGAATTATTCAATTATTCATTTAACTTTCATTTTGTCCCCCAATGTTTTGCCACATTATAAAATTTGAATATTTTTGAAAAAGTTCCTGCTTTTTATGTTTCCTCTGAAGTGGAACGTTTCGTGAAAAGTCTTCTGTTTGTCACATTAGGTAAAAATACCTGTAGAATGTAACTGACTTAACCAGTTTTGCTTTGACAGTTAAGTCCTCCTATTTTCATATCATTTCAATGATTTCCTGCACAGCCACAGACTCTGGTGTCTGTGCTGCTGCTAAAGCATTGTGAAATCCTTCTGGAATACTGCCTCAGGACCTTTCTGATGCCCTGTGACAGGCTGGCCTCAGCTGTCCTCAGGGCCCCCCTCGTCTCTGGCTCTAAAGGCAGCATTTATAGACTTTAGGAGCCTGAAGACCTGCACAGTGAATATGAGCAGTTTGAGTGAACTCTGTGTGGGAGAAACAGTCTTGCGTCTTTGGACCCTTCACATCACGGTTACTTCCACACCGCTTGGAGTTGATGAAGTTGAAATGGATGAGTGGATTTCTGTGTATGAGAATCACATGGTTTCCTGTTCTGTCCAGCCTTCTTCTTCATATTCACATCAGGTTGCAGTTACCAGTTGCCACAGTTTTACCACTTAACCTATATTGACATATAACTTTAACAACAGGAAATACTTTCAAGTGCTTCACACAGATAAAAGTTCATAAATAAACTAATAAAAAGCTGTGAAAACAATGACTTATAACCCCCCCCCCCCCCCCCCCGTTATTTTGAAGTTTGTGTTTTTGTCGCTCTCTTTTCAGTGTTCTTGTTGTTACAGGTTTTTACAGTTTATCTTTTTTAAGTTCTGTCTAGGGCTGCTCTGTGGTGTAGTGGTTAGTACTCTTGCCTCACAGTGAGAAAGATTCAAATCTCTACTCCTTTCATTGTGTTCTCCTACACACATGTAGGTTTTCTCCAGATACTCTGGTTTCCTCCCACAGTCCCAAAAAAACAAACAAACATGCTTCATAGATTAATTGGTGGATCTAAATGATTCCTAGGTGTGACTGGCCCTGCAACAGACTGGTGGTTTGTTCAGGATGTACCCCACCTTTGCCCAACAGTGACTAGGATATGCAGCCTGGGACCACAAAAAAGGATTTAGTGAGATCAGAAAATGGGATGGAAGTCCAGTCTAATCTTTTTTGGGCTTCTTCTTAGTTTGTTCAACCAACTAGTACAAAATTTTAAAGTTTGTCATTTTTAGTCCCTTCAACAGGAGGAAGTGCCCTGTGCAGAAAAACACCCCAAATCATAGTGCTCCCACCTCCATGTTTGACAGTGGGAGTGGCATCCTTCCGCTTTTCCTCCCAATCATCGTCATCCTGAAAACACTTAAATTTGACAGACGTAAACTCTTCTCACAAGCAAAAATAAACCAACATTTTTTAATGTTTTTTAGCAATAAGTTAAAGTTTTGTTTCACAAACAATTTCAGACATGGGACTTTCTAAAAAGAAAGCAACCGACCAAAACCAACACAATACAATGTATTGCACAGAAAAAAGAAGCTGAAAGAAAATAGATCAGTTTTGGTTCAGTTCTCCTGCAAGAGAGTGGAAAGTGTGGGAAGCAAACAATACAGATCCAGGTTAAGGATTAGGATTAGGGGTATATATATAAATAAATAAAAAACGTGGGAGCAGGGAGACGACAAGCTCCTGGCAGGATGAAACAAAGAAGAAGAGAAAATCCAGCAAAGAAAGGATGCTGAAGCAGGTGCTGCATACTGAGAGAGCTAATGAGAGTGAGGGCATAGGATGTGTTTAAAGGAACCGAGATCAGGTGATGTAACTTGTGGCAAAGTGAGGGCGGGAGACACTCAACAGTTGAGACAGCTGGTGGAAAAAAAGAAAAAAAAGAAAACTATTAGAACAGATCAAACACTGAATCCAGACCAGGAAGTGTCGAAAACGGATGTGTCCTGTTCTGTTTGTGTTCTGTTTGTGTAAACACACACAGACTCATGACCTTTCTACCTTCAAAAGGTCATCATATAATATGTCTAATATTTGCATTAGCAGCACGTTTGAGGCCAGCGGTGTCAAAAAATAGAAAATCCATGAATATAAATTACATTTAGCAGACAATTTAAAAACAAAAACAAACACCTTAATTGCATTTTTAGCTTGGATAAGCATTCCAGTGCCTGGGCACAGAGTAACCTTGCCACTGGCCACTCTGCAGTTAAGTTGTTTATTTATACGACCAATGCCCTGAAACTACGTCTCTCAGTGTCCATTAATAAACCAGATTATTCTCACTTTGCCTGAGGTGTGCAGCCACACAACAATTCCCTAGAAAGGAAATGAAAACCAGCCTGTCAGCTTTTTTTTATTTTAGGAATTATAAAATTGTCCATCCAAATTGTACTTTGGAGATACCAAATTTTACGATGCTCACCATGTTCATTGAATTACTTTGGAAGATTTGATCCTTTGTTGATTTTCTAGGTTTGCCCATCTAAAAAAAAAGTGACGGTCTGTTATCTGAACGGTTCTTTTAAGAAGAGAGAGATAGAAAATTTGCAAAATCAAGTTGAAAGAATTGACATACATTTATTTGCATTTCATGGAGGGAGATAAGTATTTCATCCCTCTTGCTGGAAAGATGTAGCACTATGTGGTACTTTCATAATCAGCACAGAGGTCAGAGGCTTCTTGAAGTTGATGATCAAGTTTCTGGACATATCAGAAATTATACCATTTCATAATTTTGGTCCATTTGGTCTTCGCAAATTTCTAAATTATTCAAATTTGGTGGATGTTGCTTGGCAACTCTAAGCTCGGGATTTGGTGGTACATGGCTCCATCCATCCTCCCAATGTAGTCCTTTGCAGAAGAAACACCCCCAAACCATAATGTTTCCCCCAGCATGCTCGACAGTGGGGATGGTGTTCCTTGGGATCATAGGTAGTTATTTTTTCCTCCAAAAACAATCGGTTAAAATGATGCCCAAGACACAAATTTTGGTCTCATCTGATTACAGCCCCTTCTCCCCATCACTCTCTAAATCATGAAGGTGTTCATTGACAAACTTCAGGCGGCCCTGTGTCTTCATAAGCAGAGGTACCTTGCGAGCTCTGCAACATATTAAACCATTAAAGTATAACCAATGGTTTTCTTAGTGACCGTGGTTCCAGCTGCGTTGAGAGGATTAACTAACTCCTGCTGTGTTTTCTATTTCTCTCTGATCTCATGATCATGGAAACCACTCCAGGTGAGATCTTGTTTGGGACCCCAGACCTAAAGGTGGACTGAAGGCCAACTTCTGGTCTTGTGCAGGTCTATAATCGTTCTCCTCTAAATCCACTGAAAGCTCTTTAGTCTTTGCCATGATGGAGAGTTTGGAATCGGACTGATGGACTGATTCTGTGGACAGGTGTCTTTTCTGCAGGTGATTGGTTCAAACGGGTGTCTTTAATACATGTGACGGGATGATCAGGAGAGTCTAACTAGTCGGTGTGAACAGAACCCTTCATGGTTACCCTGGGGTCAAATACTTATTCACCATAAATGTGTAGAGATTCTTTAAAGTCGACTTTTTAACTTAAACCTACCGTTAGAATGACGGACTGTCAGTTTTCCTTTTTTAAGGGGGGCATGCCTACAAAAACAGCAAAGGATCCAATACTTATTTCCTACACTCTAGCCCTCTTTCTACTGACTGTCCTCCTTTTGATAACTGGCGGAAGCTTTTGAGCCCATTTCTTGGTGTTAAAAATAGCTATAAAGAGATAAAAAAAAATAATCCAACGAATCATAAAGCTTTTATTGCCTATCATTATGAAAAGTTAATAACCTGCCATCGCATTTGGAGCTGGAGTCTTTTATGAAGGCCATGGCAGTGACATGTGATGGATTCAAAACATGAAGGAGGATGGAATCGACAATCGTTTGTATTCAGCACACATCGACGGGTTAAACTCAGTCGATGTAAAGGCAGAGCCGCTCAGCTTTCACTCCTCTCTTCTTTTGTCTCACTGGTTTGTGTTGAAAGCAAAAGCAAAGAAATATTTCAATAGAGAACTTGTGAATGTTCCAGGAAAACATCCACAACTCACAAACACACGTAAGCACGCGTTTTCTGCACTTCAGGAGGGCACCATTAGCGCTTTTTTGGAGTTCAAAGCAACATTTGGACACGGAGCAAGCCCAGAGAGAAACACGAAGAAGAAGAAGAAAGCAGTCACTGCATCTCAAAAACAACATCCACTCTTTTATTTTCATAGCTGACCCAAGGCCCTGTAGCACAAAAAAAACCATGCGATTTCCTTTTTAAGTAGGGATTGTCGTGCTGGTTTTATTGCGCTTTGAGCAGCACCTGGGGGCGCACTGTATCGGTATGTGAGGGCGTGCAGCAAACAGCGTCACAAACATGTTTTGCAATTAGGCTTACATTTTCCTAACTCTTCAAAAGCCAATTTACTGTTCAGTTTTTCACTGATTTGACTGAACAATACATAAAAAATCAGTTAGAGAATGGTTGAAAAGTAAAAGAAAACAAGTTTTTTTTCCCCATAAACAGCCTCTAAGGATTTGCTGAGTGCCTGAGAATCCCTTGCATACAGGCAAAACTCCTCATCAAATGTGCTGTTTAACATCTGAGCGCTTCGTTTTAGACAGCTTACTGAGAAAAAGAGCACTTTTGATCTGTAAACATGAAACCTTGATTCAGAGTGATTGCAGGGAAAATGAAAGCTTGATTGAAGGAGACATAAACAGACTGAGAATTCAGGGAAACAAGGTTTGTGAGCAATTTCAAAGCAGAAATAGAAATGGGTTGGTCCATTTACCTCTAATCAGATGGGGAAAATAAAAAAAAGTCAAAGTTCGCCGTGGTTCGAATGATACTTTCAAGATTCAGATAAGTGTGGTTCCATTCAGGCTACACTACATTCAGGCTGCTACAGTTTTTGCTCACTAATTGATTTTCCCTGACGGAGCCAACAAGACATCCCAGTAATCCGTCTTCGTATACTTTTGAGTATTTTCCTCATCCTCCAAAACCTGCTGAGCGTGTCTTAACACATAAAAAAACCAAGAAACTATCACATCCAAGTCAAATCCTCGTTTGGATTTCACAAAAATCTCTCTCCTTTGGTTTTGTCTGCAGAATTTTTATGCAAAAATAATTCCCAACATTCCGATTTTCCCTTTTGACCTTTCTTTTGTTCTTCCTTTTAAATCTGTGCGTGGAGTACAATGTTTAACAATGAGACAATTCCAACTGCTTTTGCTTTTTGGCTCTGCCTGGGATTAATGCAAACACACGTATATGCGGAAACACGAAGGAATAGATGAATACATATACCACTTCTTATATCCAGATTTATTTCAGTGTTTAAGATCTACACATATGAATGATGGACAGAGCACACTGATTAGAGAAGAGAGGAGAAATGACTCCTCTCATTCTATCATTTATTTCTAAAACGACCAGACCTAATGAACTTAATTCACCTCTAGGGTATCTTCAACAAGTGATGGGCCAAAGCAGACCCAGAATAAACGTCATTGTTTCACAAAAACAAGATTAACAGAAAATATGTAAAATGGTCTAAATTTTGATGTGAGAGGGACTAAAAGACCCACCCCAAAATTGTATTTTTGCCATGTTCTTGTGACATTCTTCTGATTACATATAGAAGAAAATGTCTTTACGCAAATCGTTGCGAATCAGGAGAAGATGAAATCATGAAAAAGATTGTATTTGTGACGTAAAATCGGCGGGAAAAAAGCTTCCTGCTCCGAGCTCTAGGCAAGGGGAAAGGGTGCCGGGTTGGTTCACTTCAACGGTCCCGCCCACAACTTACAGGCCAATTTCTAATGAACTCCTGCCGCTCTGCAGAAAATAACTCAGGTTTTTGGTTTTGGGCTAAAAACTGCATAAGCATTATTAAAGTCCTCTAGGAACGTTTTGAAAATAGACCAAAAGATGATCTGAGTGGGACTGAAGCTCGCGTGTGATGAAAACACACTAAATGTGAGTTCTTAAACACACTCAGCCCATGGTGTTCACATTGGACAAGCACGGAGGGGCTTCTTCTTCTTTTGGTTTTTCTACCCATGACTAGCGCATGTCCACCACCTACAGTTGGAAGAGACTTGGTGTAAAGTCTCAAAATGGTGCAAATCTCGTGAATCTTGGTTCAGGTTTTGTTTGTTTTGCTTCACAGCTCTGTTCCGATATGTAAAAGACTTGGTGTCATAGAATTCCAGCAGGACACAAACCGCAATTATTAATTTCTCCTCCAGAATTAATTTACCAATTGTTGGCACTTCAGTGACTTATAAGGTATATGTGATCATGTGGGGCAGGGACTGATAAATTGCATGATTTTGTGGGTGACACGGGATAGGAGGAGTGTGTGACGCTGAACGCACGCAGATTTTACCAGCCGTGTGAGTAAACGGAAGCGTAGCCACACTCCATCAGGATAGCCTACAGGGCAGTCGTGGTCGGTTCTGGGACTGACAGATTGTTTTGCCTGCAAGTCCTGGTGGGTGTGAGCGGAGGGATCCCTGACCATCTAATGGAGGAGCCGGCTTTGGGGACAAAGCCAGCGTGGGCGAGGACGCCTCTCAGTTCTAGACTTGTGACTCTCTTATTTCAAACTGCCTCTAATCCTGTGTTTAACGTATTTCCCAGGACATTTGGACCATTTTATACCTTTTTTTAAAGAGGTTTTCAATCTAGTATCTCAAAGGCCGTATGTTTTATTTACTATTTTGTGAATAAAGCGTTTGCATTGGCCAAGGGTCTGGCCCTCTTTGGTAGCATCACGTGTGCTCTAACACATTCCGTTCTCTAAGCTCATAATAATCAAACATTTCCTTTTCCATCCATTGCCAAACCTCCAGTCCTTACATATAGACAACTAAAAATCTGAGTCCCTGATTGGTTAAAGTTTGACCAGGTTAACTTTCAATGTTAGTTTTATATGTAGAGCCTTAAAATGTGCGTAACATGTGATTTGAGGAGTTTGCATTGACTTTTCAACAGAAGCGGCTGCTTGAACGCAGATTGCAGAGGTCGGTGTAAACGTTTCTTAACTTTGTTTTTTATTGTTTACATTGAGACTTGTCTTTAGTGAATCAACTGTTGCAACTGAAAAAAAAATTTTTCAAGGTCCTCCTTACTCCTTCCTGTCCAATTTATTGAATAAATTATATCACGCTGTGTTGTCTAGTTTTGAAGGACTTTTTACAGTCGTTTTATACCAATCAGTACAACAGGAGAGATTGCACAACGCTTTGACAAAGCAAACCTTGGCTCACAAAGAAGCACTAATTGCACAGAACTGGCTGTTCTGCACAATAGGAGCAGTCAGTCACGTTCCTCTCAACCAGACAAGTCAGAATTATTCTGCATCAATCTCCAGTTTTGGGCTTGTAAAAAGACAAAATATTCCTCTTAGCAGTAAATGTTCTTTAGTTGGTATATTTTATGACACGTTTAATACCAGTTTGAGTATTTGAAAGCTCTCCATTTACCAGATTTAGGCTGATAATGTTTCAACCAAGGGTTTTGTTATTCGGCTTGATCTACAATAATGATACGGCCTATTTAATGAGATGGGCCCCTTTGCTCTACTTCATGTGTCTCTTGTCTCATATATCTGTGTAACAGCTTTTTTTTATTTAGAGAAGTTTCACCTAAAACTGCAGAAAAATCTGTACCTAATCCCTGCAGACTAGGAGGCATCAGATTGTAAGGAGCACCATCAATAAATGTCATAAGGCGCAATGAACTAAAGAAGACTTTAAACAAGACAAGAGACAGAAACGAGTCAGTCAGACTTTATTAACTGCATTTCATAGTACTGCTAGAACTTGTTTGTAACATTCTACATGTTAGCTACGTTAGCATATTTACAACACCTTGTTTGCTATACGTAAAAAAACAGACCGTTAGTCCTAAAACAAACGTTACTGTAACACTGCTAACTCCTAAACTTGTTACTAACACCTGAGAAAGCCATAGGTTGTGTCCGAATTCCCACCATAAGCCCTAACTACTAAAAAACTACATAGTGCGGCACGATGTAGTGCCATAAATTTTAAACGCAATTCGGACTCCATGCTCACTACTCTTTTTTTTTTTTTTTAAACGTCGTAAATTATGTCATCGATTTCACGAATTTAAAATCTAATTAAAACAAGTGTTTTGCGACGATTGTTTATGAGTTCACTGTCCTCTGAAGATAAAAACTAGGATTTATCAAAAAAATACATTGAAATATATTTTTTTGGTAGAAAATGTTACGATGCAATGCATTGTGGTCTATATTCGGCGATCTACTGAGCATCGATGCACACTGACTTCTGGGAAATTTCCAGGGCTCTTGATTTTGGAATTCTAGATTCTGACAGCACTACAAAATGGCGAATGCACTATATAGTGCACTATATAGGGGTTGGGGGGGAATTCGGACATACAAACAGTCTGACACCGCAATACGCTAGCCGTGTTAGCATATTAACTATTCCTGTAAATACCAGCCTTGTTTGCAAGACATAAGATAACAGACTGATGCCGCTAAAATAAACGTTACTGTGACTATGCTAACTACCGACAAAGTTAGTGATGCGTAAAAACACAGCATGACGACGCTACATGTGTGAGTGTATTTACGATAACACCCAAACTTCACTGGAATGCTGGAATTTTGACAAAGCGCTATGTAACTCTCAGAATCAGAAACACAACCAGAACGTCTCCATATATTAAACTTTTAAGACACACTGTTGTTTTGTTTTTAAATAAAAGGCTATTGTGCTCCTTATAGTGCAGAAAATACAGTAAATACTGAGATTACCTTACATGTTACTGGTAATGGACAGCTTGGAACGAAAATACTGTAGTTGTCCTTATATGCAGTCTAGTCATCATAATAGAGGGATTAACAACACTGTGAATAATGCAGTAACTGGATTATTAAAAACCCTCCACAGACAGAACGGCTATGGTAACCTTCTACTTTCCCTTTAGAGAGAATGAATCATAAAAATCTAAATCCTCATCATAAAAATCCTCTTTTCTGTGTGTTTTGTGTGTCCATGTGATGCTCAGATATAAAGGTTATTGTGACATCACAGACCTTTTCACAATAATCTCCAACGATTATGTAATATTTTCACATTGAGGCAGGAGTGGACACCATTAAGCCTCTGCTTTTATTTTGAAGACACACCCTTCTGAAGAAAACAGTGCACACAGCTTTGAACAGAGACTTTCTGTGAAACTGATTTTGTATAATTTTAACTTCTTTCTGTAATTATAAAAAAAATAATCTGCATTTGCTGGAGAAACGGCACCATTACACCATTAAATATTTATTTGTGGATAGATCTTTTTTGTGCAATATATAAAATCACAAAAAAAAATGCTGCATATCAAACGTCACATCTACTTTCATTCCAGCCATTTAAAAAATAAAATCTTGGTACCCATCACCACTTCTTTGTTGTTATATAGTTTTGCTCAAGTATCAAATACTGGTTGTCTCAGTTTTTTTCATCTATCTTTTTCTTTCCTCTCCATTCAAGAGTCAGACATTTCTATTATTCACGTCCCCGATGAGGCTACATGATCCCATTAGCATCAACCCCTGGCAGATCACAAGGCAGCAGCGACAGCCTGTCTGTGAGCAACCCTGCACAGCAAACACACTAAGCCTCCATTAAAGCTCGTTTATTGCAGTTTAATGCCGCGCTTTAATGCCATCATGACACTGTTTTAAATCGCTAATCCAGCTGTAACAACAAAGTACCTGTCAGTGTGGAGCCACTTTATATTTAAACCAGTTGGCTATCTTTAAATTGATGTTTAAAATGAAATAAACTTTCCTTTTTTGTGAGTTGAATGCTCAAACTGACCTGTGATAAGTTTTGGGTAATGAGTAAACATATTAATGCTTAAGTTTTGAACTGGAACTTTAACTCCTATGTTTAATCATGCTAACACTGCAGCCGCTCCCTGTTCTTAACTCACCAAAGCTCACCGGCCTATTCATCCGTCCTCTTATGTTTTGAAAAGCAGTCCTAGGCTGCATGACTCACTTGATTGAGGAATGAGACAAAAAAAAAAAAAATTCCTGGCTCATTTGACGCACCTGTGAGCTCGCAAAGTCGCACGTCACATGTTGGAGCCTGATTTAGACCACAGACAAAGGCGTGGATGAAACCCGAGCTTGCCAGCCTCCTCTCTGTTGCCATGACGACAGCTGCCATCTCCAGTCCCCCTCTGTGTGAAGAGGCTCAGAGAACTTGTGGCAGAAGACTCCGCCCACATGAGGGGGGGGGGGGTATTCACACATCAAACCTGGCTACACAAAAGTGATATTTGGAAACTGTTTAGAGAGCCAAAGGAATCAGAGGCCGGTCTTGAGTCAAATGATTGTCTTCCATCTCTGCCCTGTGCGGCCTATTTACAGCCCGCAGCTGAGGGCGACGCAGGGCGTGTTGCTATCGCTGGCAGGTGCAGGAGCAGGTTGAGCAGGTTGTTCTCTGAATGCCACGCTGTTGGGCCCTCCTCCCTGCCTCTCTCTCCAGGACGGCTGGTGATTCACTCTTACAAAGTGGCAGGTGAGCGAAAAGATTTGGTTGCCCGTGCACCTGTTCTCATCCGATACAGCCGAAGAATAAGGTAAGGATTCACTCTGGAGGGATTTATTTGACGTGTGAAACAAAAAAAAATGGAGGAGCAGTTTTAAAGGTAGATTTGACGGTCAATAATTGACAAAAGTGGGACATTTGAAACACTAGGCCCACATTTCGTCAAAACTCAGATGATGGGACTCATAGGCTCTGTTGAGGTTGGGGTTTTATGTCATGTATGTGTTAAAACAACCAAAGAAGCAGGGGAGAAAATAGCAAGTGAGTGATGCTTCGAAAGGCATGAATGTCAATTAACCCGCGTGTGTGTCAAAGGCTTTACCAGCATTTCTTTGGGTCTTCGTGGGCCCTTTTGTTTGTGTGAGACCTGATCCGTGTACAGTCAAGGTTGGCAGAGCTGTTGAGGTGATAGCTGTACAGACTCTTGACAGAGCGGCAGAGTGGGAGCCCTTCAAGAGAAGGCCTCTCTGAGCGTGACGGGTAAAAAGTAAACACATCTCTCCGGCTTTTCAAGCTGCTGCCTCTCATCGCCTCCTTTCCAGGACGCAGGCGCTCAAAAATTCTCAAAGCAGCACTATAGGGTGATTTAAAAATAATATGATGGACACGTATAGTGACACTGGTTGGGATTAAACAACCCACATACCAAATGTAGGCGACCGAATCTCACAATAGCAGTGAGATTTTCCCTCTGACGGGTGATCTGAAACATTCCAGAGAAAGATTTATAGCCAGTGCTTTCGCTTTGGTTATTAAGCAGGCATATTTCAACCCTTATGATGTGTCGATTCATACTGAAACGAAAACAATTACTAAGCTTTAGAACAAGTTAGACTTGTTCTACAGTGGAATCGTTTGGATTTTCACATCATGACAGTATACAGTCAATAATACCAGCTAAAAATGTGGAGTTTCACTGTCAAAAGATCAGGGTTGATTTTAAAAAACCCAGAAAGTGACAATGATTGGACAGGAGGAAAAAGTTGGAGAGGGATTTGTGAAAGTGGGTAAAACAAAGTGGGCTTCCTGTACTCCTTTAAGAGTGTCTAATTCCCTTGTTTAGTGCTGAGGATGTGTTCCGTAAATAACCTGTGATGTAGAATTACAGATGTCTGTAAAACCTCTCACTACTTTATACATTTTTCTCAGACAGACATGAACATTTCCACAATTTTCTGTCTTGTTTAAACTCTCAAATTTCAAACCTTTATAGATAAATAAGCCCATTATTGAAGACTGAAAATAAGGATCAGCTGCCAATCAAAGATTTTTGTAATGTTGGCAAGCTGAACGCATCCTGAACAGCAGACCAGTGTTGCCAGATGGTTTTCAAGTCAAAAAGAAATCTAAAAACTGCCAGGCCCCACAAAATACCAACCCAAAAAGTTTATCTAACTACAAAAAAAAAAAAAAAAAAAAAAAAAAAAAAAAACTGACCCCAACCCCGCACAAAGGAGTTCTTGTCCGCAAATCAAAAATCAAAACCTCCCAATCGGGCGGGAAACCGCAGGAGATACGGCACAGAGATTGACTGACAACAGTCAATCAGGGCGCAGGACACAGTGTGCTTTAGAGAAAAAGAGAGAAAAAAGACTGCTACTGCAGTTTGATCGATTTTTCATTTATTTCAACAAGTATTTATTAATTTTCAATTCAAAGTTCAAAAAACACTAAATTAACTTGACCACCACCCATTTCATAAAGCTCACTTCAAAGCATTTAGAGAAGCAAGGCAGATAAAAAATAGAAAATAAAAATTCTGCTTTCACCATTTTTAGGCGTCAAAACTCCTTCTGTTCAACAAGATAAAACTAAACTTACCTGGTTTTAGAATACCTAAAGCCGTTTTTTTTTTTAATTATTCCTAGGGAAAACTTGTTTTTTTCATGCACTCCCACTCCCTTGCCTGGCGGCCTGAACCATTTCTCTAAATGATGAGCACATTTGAACAGTTTGATCCAGTGTTCACACAGCAGGCAGGAGCCGGTGACAACCGAAAGCTTTTCAATTTATTTTTCAAAGAATGAAAAAAAATTAAAAAAAAGGAAAGACACAGAGTTACAAAAAAAAAAACACGCTTGTGGAAACATACGGGCCAGATGAAAGTTTCATACCGTTTTGACAAACACATCATTTGTTTTTTAGCTTAATTGAGACTAGCACCTACCCACAAACCAGGAACTACTTGAAGAGAGAATTTTTTTAAATTAAAAAAAACAAAAACATTTCAAACTATAAATTGATAGGTAGTATAAGTCACAACACCCAAAAAATAACAACAAAAAACAAAATATAATAAATAGAAAAAAATCCTATAGTCGCACTGAAACCCTTGTGCTATCCTAGGCACTTTAACGTTGGGAGTTGGGTCATCTAGACCCACTAGACAGTGCTCTGAACAATTTTTCTTTAATGATTTGTGATCTTTACTGGTGTCCACTGTCTTTCCACCTTCATCCACTTTTGTCATGGTAGGAATAACACGTCAAAGTAAGGGTGGGGTCATCTCAGATAGCACAAGGGTTAAAGAGAAAATACCAGACAAAGAGCAGACATTTGATCTTAAAAGGAAAATCATAATAATAAAATAGAACACAAAATAGATTGTATATCTGTACACTTCTGTAACATATTGATGCTTATTTAGCTTTATGAAACAATGGAGGAATCTAATGTATTACTGCAACATAGCATAAAGAATATGTTAAAAAGTCAACTAGACTCTTCATATCACTTCAAATCGCTAAGTCCGTTGAATTCTTTATCATCTGTGTCACTTTGGAACAATTCGGATGTAAGACTGAGCGACACTTCTTCTTTTGCATTGTGGTCAGTAGCAAATACTTGTAAACACACCTACAGTGCCCTCTAACGGTTATGGCTATTTTTTTATTTTTCTAAATCACATATTAGTCGCATCTGAGTAAAAGTTACAACCCCAGCAAAACAATGCAAAAAACATATTCTTTGAAAAATGTGGTATTGCTTAATAGAGACAATTTAGAGTTTCTAAATACTTGTTATGAAATTAAAGACATATTTACGTTTGCATGTTTAGACCTCAGTTTCTGCAGGCAAAGACATTAAAGGAGGCCTTTCACAATCACTTTAACAAGGAACAAAGCCACCTAAAGCCGCCTCACTCACCACAGTGACTCACAGCAAGCACAAGGGTAGCCTACAGAGAATTGAGGACATTTATCTCCTGGAGCCACGCCAAAGAGAGAACATGTTGCTCAGAGAACATTTGTGTTACTGCCCTCAGTCAGTTAACCGCATGTTTCTTAGGAGGTTTGTGTCGAAACTTTATTAAACTCTGTTACCAAGCGGGAGCGACTTTAAATAAACGAAAAAACCTCCTTATGAGGTATGATGCATTTATTGATCTGACATCCAAAAAGAGAAATTAATTTAAGGTTTCTCTCTTACAGCTAAGCTGTAGCATAAAAATAAAAAAGGAAAAAACAAGGTGTATCATAAGGTGATGCTAAATCTTATCAGAGGGCAAACAGTCAATTCCCTAAAAATGCAAAAAGTGTGTTTAATTTTATTTATGTATATTTTCTTTTATTAATTGTTAAAAGTTGATGTTTGCTCTTCTCCAAACAAGTGGCGTAGAGGCTACAAAAAACATCTTTATGAGAAATGTTATCACAATCCAAAGCAGGTTTTCTTTGGAATTGCAGAGTTTTTTCCTATAATCTGTGTCACACAGCCACTATGTACATTTGACACATTTTTCATGTATGAAATTTTAGTCTTTCATCATACATGTGTGATGTGCGTAATTCATCTGTGCTTCTTGCATTTGTCATTTGTCAATGTGCGCAGATGTTCTTTGAGGGTTTTGGCCGACAAGTCTTTACGTGAATTCGGTTTTAATCTGTTCAAAGTTTTTGTTCGGTGTAGAGCTCTGAGGTTATGCATATTTTGCGAGGTTTATACGCAATTATTATGTAAATCTTACAAAATTGTGTGATTTTTACGAGATGCATTTGCAAATTTGTATACCATTTATGTCTAGTGCATTTTTCACACATGTACCACGATGTATACGTTTTATATCACGCATACGGCGCCCATATCTGTTACGGGGGAGAAGGGAAGTACCCAGGCGCAGAGAGGAGGGGAGCTAGGAGTTCCAGGAAAGATGGAGCTTTAATAAATAAACCAAAAACTACAAAACAAAACCACAGGCAGGCAAAACTCGAAACTCGAAACAAGGACCACACAGGAACTCGGGGAATGACATAATATGGACCAGCACAGGAGGAAGGGAAAGACAAGACTTAAATACATACAAGGCAACAAGACACAGGTGGAAACACTCTGGACTGATGGGGAAAGGTAAAACTCGAAATAACAACAAAACAGGAAATACTACAAAATAAAACACGAAGTAACTCAAACCTATACAGAAAAACAAGGAACCAAACACAAAGGCAAAGAAACTGAAAACTGTTACAATATCACATTCAAGTTATGTAAGTGACCCACAAATGACTATGGAATTGCATATAAACAGCGCAATAACCATTTATGTTCGACGTTGATTTGCATGTTTTCCCATAAAGACCACAACTTTTCTTATTTTTTTTACACGTATATTCGCACATGACCAATTATCATCCGTGCAATATGCGCAAAATATGTGTAGTGGTTGTGTGACATGGCCTGTAAGAGACAATATCTGTCATGTGTGGTATTCAAACCCCCAAGCATTTTACCAACAGTATCAGAGTTTGAGTGGTGTTAAAATACGGTGGTCCCTCGCCATAACACAGTTCCCCTTTCGCAGTCGCGCTGTTTGGGAGATTTCTTTTAATGGAATTTTTTACGCTTTTTTATTTTACAGTGTACTGTTCTGTGTCCTGATTGGCTGTTGACCTTGTCACTCAATATCCTCCGTGTTGTATCACATGTAAAAAAGTAAATTCAGTTCACTTAATGTACAAAAATCTTTGATCGCGATCAGTACTTTGTTTTATTGTTCTATAAAGTATAAACAAGAGAGAAAGGTGTTAAAAGGTTCATGTCTGTCTGAGAAAAGTGTAGAAAGTGTGTAGTGTATAGCCTTATTGGTTGCTATTTTATAGAAGACACTCTATATATCCAGTAATGAAGTTTTTACCATTGCTCTCATGTTCGTTTTGGTTGTACATTGTACATTTATTTTTTGTGGTTTTTGCACAGATATGAACACAAACAAGTTGCACTACAGTAAAAGAGATTGTTCTGCTATGATGAAAGTCAGTATTTTCTCTTTTTTCCTTCTGCTTCAGATCGAGACAAAGACAAAATGCAATCTTTAAAAATCGTGGCGGGTCTACTTCTGTTTGCCCAAGCGTTTCACCCGGCACTGTTTCAAGACTCGACGGACTCTCCTGGACGCACGATTGACCCAAGCTGGCTCCGTGATCAAAAACTGAATCCTCTTGTTACAAAAGAGAATGACTATGATCAGGGGACTGAGATACCAGATTTAAACAACGATTTTAGTAGTGGGGTACCATCTGGCTCTTTGGCCGTGAGTAATGAAGAGGAGGAAAATCTGGCAAGACAGATCAGGAATGACACAGAATTACCAAATGAGCAAAGTAACAAAACAGTTAGCCTACAACTAGAATTTGATAATGATACAAGTGTGGAACCAGAATTTTCCGATGCCAACATCTCTAACTCAAGCCAAACCAACAGCACTCAGCCTACAGATGTACTTAATGCAACAGCAAATCCGGAGAACGCAACCCGAGCTGGAGATTTCTCAAACAGCACTAAGATACAGTCAACAACTTCTGCTCCGGAGAACAACACAACTGCCCCAGACGTGAACAAAGGGCTAAGAAACAGCACTGGTAGCAATACCACAGTCCAATCCACAACTGCACCAAACCCACAAAACAGCACTGGAACAAACAGCAAAACTGCAGTGACCACAGCAGCACAGGAGACGGACAGAATTTCCACTGCTTCGCCTTTTACAACGGTGCAGCTATTTGAGAACCCCGAGAGGAGCACAGAGAGTTCATCAACGGCTGCTCCCAACACAGTGGAGAAGACCAACAGGACATTTGCGGGGGGCTCAGGAAGAGGTACTTCTGCAACTTTTCATACACAGTTTTGACCCCATTTACGTATGGTCAGTTTGAGGACGTTCCTAAATTTAAGAGAATTCCAGTAAAAAATAAGGGACGGTTTAAAAGCCGTGTCACACAGCCACTTTTCATGCATGTACCACGGATGTATAACTTTTAGATCGCGTATACAGTGCACATGTCACATTCAAATTACGTAATTGATTGAACTAATGAATTGCATCTATTCTTAGATATAATAATAATAATCACACACGGTTAATGTTATACCTTGATTTTCGTGTTCTTTGCGTGGTTTATTCGTATTCTTTCGTGGTTTTAACGTGGTACATTTGTAATCCATCTGTGAAAATTTCATGTAAAGACCACCACTTTCCTCACTTTTCCCACATATATTCACGTATGACCAATTTTGATTCGAGCAATATGCCCAAAATGTAGGTATTGGGTGTGTGACACGGCCTTAAATCATAAATCAAGAATAACGTCCCCACTCATGACCAGCTCTATCTCTCTTCCTTTATTCTGTCCTTTCCCTGTACCACATTTAGTGGCGCCCATTTTCCCACTGGTCCCGGACAAATGTCCACTCTTTCCAATGTAAAGGTTAGATTAGGTTTCAGGTTCTGCCGTTGTGGCCACTGTGAGTGAAGGGATGTATTACATCAACCCTTTCAGCTACACAAAGAAAACCCTGTTTTAGCAGTGAAAAAGACCCGAAACAGATGACAAGAGACAGAGGCCCGCACTGCTTCCGAAGGGGCGTGAGACTCGTTTCTGGTGTCGACCTGAAAGATAGGAGATTGGAGTGAAAAAAGCTGTTTGCCACAGACACTTGTTCAAATCAATCTGCAATTCAATATTTTCCATCTAGCTCAGAGAAAAGTGTCTTCCTTTTGCAGAATGAATTTGGGAAAGCTCAGTCACAGCAAAATAGCCTACAGAGGGCTGGCACACGCTCAGTATTAAACTAAAACTCACATCACATGGACAGATTTGACAGCAGGACATAACGCTAATAGATGATGGCAATAAGCAGCAGGAAAACGGCTGTGAAACTGTGCGCAGCCTACAAGGAAATGGAGTTTTGCTGTGACAGGGCCAGTGTGTTCAGCACAGAGACACTGCTGTGTGCAGACAAACAAGCCAATACATATCAGCTCACAATCCTACTTCATTTTGTATGACCAAATTAATACAAATGTTCTCTCAACTTAGGCGCTTGACTGCACTCAGAGAATTAGGCCAAACTAGTTTCTTTGTTCAGTTTTTAACAGTACTGCTACTTTCATTGCATTTTAGCTAATCGTTTTAGCTATCAGATGTTGATGAAACCTAAATTTGTTAAATATCACCGAAATATCAACTCTAAAAGTCCACACAACCTCACTCTATCTTAGTGAGGTTAATAAAGTGTTAAACTAATTTTATCTTGGTACTATGCTAACTTACTACAAATGTAAGGATAATATTAGCTGTTGTGCTAGCAATACCTAGTTTGATAATATATATTTTTTTGATTTTACAAATTCAGTCAGAAGCTGAATGTTATGATTCTCTTCCAAAACGTGTTCATATCTTGCATTAGTGCTTATATACTAAAAAATATGATCACATTATTAAATAGCATCTAAAGTTGTTGATAAAGATGCTGAAAATGTTCAAAGATTACATTTCATTTCCATTAACGTCAAAACATAAAACATATGAAATCTTATAGCTGACTGAGCCAAGAGATTTCAGCCCCTCAAAACCTTCATCTTTACATGAAGTTGCATTAATTCTCCTTAGAATGCTTAGGTAATATGTTCAGGTGGATATAGTTTCAATGAAAACTACCGTATTTTCCGTATTAGAAGGCACAGCATCAATAAATTGTCTGTTTTTGAACTTTTGCCATATATAAGGTGCACCAAACTACAAGGCATATTAAGTGAGACAAAACAGTCAGAGATAAATTTGTCTCTCAGTCAGAATTCAGTAACTGGGTTCACAGTAACTCTAACTCTTGTTTATAACACGCTACATGTAAGCCATGTCAGCGTATTTACTATACCTGTAACTCCCAACCTTGTTAGCTTAACATAAAAAAAAACACAGTTCGACACTATTAAGCATATAAGAAATTTGCAGAATACCCAACCTGGTTTGCAACTCAGTAACCAGGATGAATCCGTATAAGAGGCGCTCCAGATTCAAAGGCACACTGACGTTTCATTGAAAAGGCTTTTAAGTTCACCTACTAGTGTGAAAAAAACACAGTAAGTTTAAAAAATTTGTTGTAGCAAAACTTGACTTTATTTTAAGTAAAGGATAATGTCTGATGAAGTGTCTATTGTCAGAAATAAACAGATGACACTAAAGTCTGAACTGACTGGCGCGAAGCAGAGGACAGTTGCTTTCCCCTCGTCCGTTATTTTCTGACAACGCACACCTTGAAGGTCATTATCCCACTTATACCATGGTCAATTACAAAATGAATAAACATCCAATACAATTTTAATACTTGACTCTTGCTATTTTTTCGGTTTAAATTGCTTTTTCACGAAAAGTGGACTATTTGATACGTCGTGCGGCGCGTTGTCATCGTAATGGCTACAGAGCCGAGACTGACTGCTATGTATATAATGATTGCCACAATAGGTTCAATAAAACATCAGTTCAGAGAGAAAGTTCACCTTTCATGACTTGTTTTTGTCCAGATGATGACGCAAAAGTTTGTTTCAGAGAAACAAAGTCTGAAGTCTAATTCATTTCCTCCTCGTGTCTTTTTTCCTCCTTCGTAAATTCTCTACTCTCCTTTTCTGCTTCATCCAAATTAACTACACAGATCAATGAAAAACATAAAATCACTCTTCTGTTCTACTGTTTTGCTATGTGATATTCTGTGGAATATAACATGACAACCTATGTTTGTTTTTTTTTATTTAAAAAATATTAATAATCGAAATGCCATTAGGCGTTTAGGCCAGCGCAGCGATGTAGAACATTTGGGCTATGTGACCGGAAGGTGTGGGATATCACTTTTAAATCCAGACCAAGAAACAAAATTGCAATAATCTCTGTCTTGTAGTTGACCACGTTAATGTGTCTCAGAATGCTACAAGAAACGCTCAAACAATTACTATTCAGGTTTTAATTGACATTAAAATTTTTTTGGCTGTGCCATTACCTCATAATTTACAGACCAGGACTAAAAGATCCTTCATTTCTGCTGATTTTTATCTGGTTTTATGTTTTTTTTAGCCAACTTTTTAAATATCAATAAAAATATATATATCTTTACATTTTTACGGACTCTTGAGCAGAAATTAAGAAATATTGTATGTAATATACTTATGTCCTATGAGTCATTGTAAAAGTAAATAAAAACTGGGATAACTAGTGGGATCTCATAAATGTCATTCAAACTATAAAAAAAATAAATAAAAAAAAGCAATATGCAATGAGATTATTCCACTCATTCTTTATCATATAATGTGATCGCAAAAGTAAAATGCAGAGTATCTGTAGGCCCACTTTCCCCTTAGGTCACGGCCAAATTGATCCAACCAAGTGGATAAATTGAGCCATTTATAAAGAACTGAATTATTTATGTGCATGTTCAATTGAAAAAATGTTGCATTTCTGTGTCTTTAAGGAGGACAACCCTGTGACTTTCCTACACATTTATCATCCACTTGTCTTCAAAAGGGAAATAAAACACCAGGGAACTTGAGAAACTCAAAACCATAAACTCTGTTTGTTATTAAAACTCAATTAGACACTTCTTATACTTTTCTTGATTTTATGTAATTAGCTCTGCAGCAGTTACATGTGTAGAATTACTACATCCAATTGATCCGCAGAGACGTTGAATCAGCTATGCTGCTTAATTAGTATTCAGTCATGGTTTCCGTTATTTAGATGATGAACACAGCATGCCACCTTAAAATATTTAAATGTATTCAAGAAATTATCGCGCCTCTGGCATGTTAATTGCATTAATTATTACAGAGTAAATTCTACAATTCTGACTAATTAAGATGTGTATCTATGGGTTTGCTCACATTTTCGCTCAAAAACTCTGCGACATTTAGCCCTAAAAGATGACAGATAAAAGTAAATTTGCTGTTGACAAATTATCTCTAACCCACCCTATCTCATTTCTCTACTGAAGGTTTGGAATTAGACCCCTATAGGAGTAGGAGGAGTGTGGCGTGGCTTGCTGTGCTGGGGACGGTGGCAGCTGTGGCTGTTGTGGGATTCGTTGCGTACAGCATCATGAAGAAGCGACAACAAAAAGCTTTCTCCCACAGGAAGCTGGTTGAAGAGTTCCCCTCAGAACCAGGTAGGTGCTGATGTCTCCGACAAACTGCAAAGGTGCTGTTTTGTTTGGTTTTATGTGGTCTGACAAAGATCTCTGATGGAAAGTAACTCTTTTTTTTAATAGCCCGGTTATTGCTTTATACAGACACTCATCTATTTTTAATCACAACTTCACTGCAACATATGAGACAAAACAGACAAGGGCCTGTTAATCAGCGATCTTTAGATCTGTTGGTAGATTTTGTGGCCTCAAGTCTTTATTGTACCTTGCTGCTGGCTACAGTTCAATAACTCATCCCTGTTTCATAAGCTAACCTTCTTATAATTAGGCAATCAAGCTACACTTGATCGGATCATAAAATATGATCGCTCAAATTATCCCATTTTTGTCCTGAACATTCAGGAAAATTATGTTTTATTGTTCAGAGTTCTCTTGTAGTATCATGTACTTAACCTTTTGTTAATTTACAGTCAAATTCAAAGCATCTGCACAAACTAAATCTTCATCTTTTTTTATCTACCACATAAACAAACACATCCAAATATGGAGAGTTGTAAACAGAAAGAAAAAAATATTTTGTCAGAAGTTCGTTAGGTTTGCAAGGTGAACAGTTCATCACTTTGAATTGTTACTGTTTATCTTGGTTCTGCTGGTAATGACGTGGAACAGTAGATACAAAAACATTAACTGTTTTTTTTTACACACTATAAAGCACACTTACAAGTCTGAATTCTTTTCAAAAAATGAGAGTGCGCCTTAGAATCAGGACTCATTTTACTGCAAACAAGGTTGAGAGTTTTTGTGGTCTCAGATTGTTTTTTTTCTTTCACGTTATTAACAAGGTTATGAGTTAGTTAGTCACAGTAATGTTTGTTTTAGCAGTATCAGTCTGTTTTCTTCAACACATTGATAACAAGGCTGGGAGTTAACAGATATTGTAAATATGCTAATGGTGAAAGTGCTTCTTACATTGCTAACGTGTAGCATGTCGCAAAGAAGCTCCAGAATTACTGTGAACGCTGTTAATAAAGTCTGAATGACGAATGGACTTATCTTTGACACTTCGAATGTGCCTTATATTTTTGTATGTCTGTATATATATCTATATAGACATATGTAGAGGACCTGAGCTTGGGTAAGAAACCACCTGCAGAAAGGTGAGAGGGGCGTTTTGTTTTAAGTTTTTTAACCAAAATATATATGATATAAATTAAAAAACAGACCATTCATCGACAGTGTGCCACTAACCTTGTAGTGCAGAAAATACGGTATTTAGTAGCAAATGAATACAAGACCCTTGAACATATAAAGAATTTATAAAGTGAAAAAAAACAACATTTACCCCTTGTGGAAACATACAGACATTTGACTGAAATTTTTACTGAATTAAAATCATAAAGTCAACTTTTTCTCCAGTTGATTTCAAAATATTGTTGCAGACTTTATAGGAAATACAAAAAAAACACATCTTCTTTTTAGAAAACACTTAATTTGTTCGGTTTACTATGTGATTTACGAGATAAAATCTCGTAATTTTACTTTTTTTTTTTGGTGGCTCTAATTTTTTTTTTTTTTTTTGGTGGCCCTAATACTTCGTCGTACTAGAGCAGACTTTGACGTTAACTTTTTTTCTCTTGTGTTCCATTTGGAATCAGAACTTAAATCATCATCATACTTAAAATGATCATCCTGTAAAAACAGATTATTTTTATAATAAGTTCTTCTTTATTTTATTTATAGCTTTGCACCCTTTTCTGATTAACTTAACATTCAAAACTTCCCAAGTGCAGCATAAAGGGCTGACGGGAGCAAAAAACAACAAAAAACATTTTAATGGTTTCTCATTTACATATATATATAAATGTATATCTTGACATTTTCACATTTCTTTAACAGCTGAACAGTGGCAGTGACTTTTCGCATTTGTTTTCTTCTTCCCAGTTCTTAGATTAGACAATGGGGACCCTTTGGACCTGCGCCGTGGTGGTCCCGCCTATTACAACTCAGGACTTCAAGGGGACGAAATCCAAATGACCAACATCCCATCACGCCGCTAAAAAGCCTCAAGATCAAAGTTATAAACTTTTTTTTTTTTTGGAAGAAAGGGCACCATTGGTAACCACAATCGGACGGAACGTGGAGTTTTGTAAATAGGACTGTCTTCACAGGAACGTTTGGGAAAGGGGACCGGGGTCTGCTGTTAATGATCACAAAGATGCTTCACATACACACAGATTATGCAATGAATTTGTGAGATTTAGTGTGATAAAGAAATGGACTGCTTATGGATATCTGAGGAACAGGCAACGTAATTGTTTGGCTTATTTATTTCGCCAAAGGGAATCAAATTACTTTTTTTTTGTTTTCAGATGAAGGAAATTATATTCAGATTTTTTATACATGCATACATATTTTTTCTTAAATGTGACGCTCCTTTTGAGGGTAGAAGTAGAAACACTAATAGATAGGCAAAGCAAATCAAATGAAAAGCGGCTTTTGCTGATGGACACACATGAATTATAGGAGAAATGCCAGTGTCCCGCTGCGTGAGAACAGATGACACAGCTGGTCCACTGAGGCATTCCAGAAAATTCAGAAGGCACGGGGAACAATAACATCATCCATATCAGCAATCACCTGCTGTTACAGCATGAGGCAGGCAATAACAAGTCAAATTTAAATCACGCTTTGAGATGTTCCAGAACTGGCAGTCACATCCAGAGCCGCGAATTGAGCCGTCAAAACAGAGGACTACCACCTCCCCGCACACACTCGGAACGCCTTTTTTGTCATTCATAGAGCCCAGTATTAGTATTCTACCAAGGACTTGTGCCTTAGCATTACTTAGCCTACAATAATCAGAATGGATTGCTCAGGTCTTCTGACCTCCACCTGTCCAAGCATGGATTTGAAGTGGTCGTAGCCACATGTGCACCTTAAAATAGCATGAAATTTTTCCCTGCAAAAAGTCAGGGTCATTCTTTTTCTTTTGGTTTGTTAAATTAGCCTTAACCTCTACAAATCCTGGGAGAGAAACTTTTGCTCTATGATGTATTAGCAGGGCTTAAATCTTTGACCTATGCACCTCATGCTTTTTAAGATCTAAGTGTCCTCATTTTTTCTTGCCTTCCGGTTTCACATTAAAGAACCACTCTGATCGTTATTTGATCTAATTTCAAAGCGTTCTCAGTGGTCTTTTTATGATGATTATGCAGTTTTTAGCCAAAATCAAATGTCATTTTCCAGGAAATAGTTTGTGCAAAGACAATATTGGAGCTACTCAGCTGTACAGCTTTGAGCCAGCAGCCAGCTCAGATGAGTACAACACAGATGTTAATGGATCTATTCGTGTACAAGTGGATGCATCATAGTGCAGTGGAATAGGGAGATTGTAGCTTGTAATTAACGACTACAATCTTTTTCAAACTGCATTTTTTCGTCTGCTGCTGATTCACAACGGTTTGAATAAAGAAATACACTGAAATTCAGTTTTATTTTCTGAATAAATGTCCTCCATTATGAGAAAAATGCTTCAAGATCATGTTAAAAACACCAAGATTTTTGTCTCATTTTCATCCGAGTTGGTCTTTAAATATGCCTTTATTTTTAATTGTATATTTAAAAAGATCTGTTAGTTTGCTCTGTCTTCTCAATCATTACCAGAGTGAAGCCTATAGTCCATCAATAGGGGCTGTGATCATAATTGATACTGTATGTGCCTCTGTGCTGCCTAACAGCAAGTCAGAAATGTTTTTTTTTTTTTTTTGTGGCGCAGTTCAATGCAGCGGGCGTTTCAGCGCCGCTTCTTTCTGTGCTCTAATTTCTGACATCAATCAGTGATGTGCATCACCGCCCTAAAGAATGACTGCAATTACTGCTGCAATAATAGAACACATTGATAATTGGAGACTTCAACACCTTTGCTTGTAAGATAAAACAAATCTGATGATGCCTTAATAAAACCCTGGAAAATGTTTGTGTGTGTTTGTGTGTGTGTGTGTATGTTGCAAATCTGTAAAAACTCTTAAATGTTCATTTCAGATCCCCTAGCAGTATAGGTTTTCATTTCTCAAACACATAAATGTAGGAAGAACCACACATTTACTGTCAGGAATGCATTTTAGAATCCTAGAGAATTTATGTCCTTAATTTGATCACACTAAATTGATTTAATTAGTCATAACAAGTTTTTCAGTGATTTTCTGGAGTGCTCAAATCTATTAACTAATGCCAAGCCCTTTTGGTGAGAAATGTAATATTTCCTTGGGGAATGTTGGCAGGTTAATTCACACTTTGAGCAGAGGCAAATTAATTGAAATGAAATTAAACGATTGTTATCCCAACTGAAGCCTTGTCCAGCTTTTACTGGCTCTGATTTCACTCATTTTCTTCAAGCTAATTGCTGGAAAGCAGTCTAACCTACAAGCAATCCCTGTGTAAAAACACACACGTCTCTGCCTGTGATGAGCCTCTGCAACACTTTTAACAGTCAGCACTTCTTTAAACAGAGTGCCTAGGATTTTTAATAAATTCTACATTTTGAAGAAGTTGTCGATGGCATCCAAGCAGACATATTTATATGGTTTATTTCTTTTTTGAACCAAAACTAAGCATTTGGACCACACCTGCTTCCATGGCTAATGCCTTTGTCACATTCACCCCTATGGAAGGCAGGGCTCCAGACTAACTTTTTTCACTAGGAGCACAGTGGCCCCTAACTGAAAATTTTAGGGGCACAACCAGAAAATTTAGGGGCGCATACCGTAAATCAACATTCTAACCAAATCTACTAATTTCCACTGTATTACTAATAAATGCTTTAATAATAGATGCAGAAATTACAATGTGCTGTTTCAAATTCAGTGTCACATTTTATTCTGCACTTTTGAAGATGCAACAAGAAGGTAAACTGACATCACCATCGCTGTCATGACAGTACAAATAAGTAAAGAAAACGGATGGAAATGTATCTTTGTGACACCAAATAGGTGCAGCCAAGATGCACAACAAGTGTGTTTGAGATCACCCAGGTGAACTCAACGCTGCGCAGATCACCTGGTGTGTGACATATATTTTTGTTTTTGCTCCAACATCAACTGTCAATCATCACAAAAATATCGCGAGAAAGGGGTGGGAGCAAGGGGCAAACCTACCCGGACACAGCTGGAAACTGAACTGACTGAAAGCTGCCCTACAGACTACAAAACAATGCATTATGGGACATGTGTCCTGATGGTTTTTGTAGTGGAGTGATTAATTAAAATAATTTAAAATACCAATTCATTAAAAAAGGCTACATACATTACAAGACATTAAAATAATCATAAAATATATAATAACACAGATCATACTAAGGGGGAGAAGAATATTAAAACTAAATTGAATGTTAAGGACAACTCCATTTTCCTGTTCTCCTCCAGTCTTGCTGCAGATTCGCTTTCATCTCACAGCCCCCCTGCCTGGTGTCCCCAACGATCCAGGCGAGGTGCTGGTTCATCTCAAACACGTCTATCGTTGTATTTTCCCCACGTATTTTCAGTGTGTCTAAAACTAATGTTGTTTGTACTCGAGCGTGTTTAAAGTTCAAGCCCCGTTAGCTGTCACGCATGTAGGTGTGGGACATTTATTCTCCTCAGCTGACCCGACTCCCGCGGGAGCGGTGTGCTGCCGTGCATAACCGTTTGATGTGCCGCCGTAACCGTAACCAAAACCTAAACCTTTGTCCGGTTCTGTGCGGCCCAGAGAAAAGTTCAGCACGGACTGCATGTATTTGGAAAATTACGAGCAAATAAATAAGTTCTAAAGGAAAGTAAGGAACTCCTTAATGTGGTCCGGGGAGGGATGGGGCGGTCAGGTATCCTGCTTTCAAACCCTGTCATTGTCACGCCCCCAAGAGTCATATACCCCACTGTGATTGGTTGGTCAGCTTCGCGCACGACAATGAAAAAGTGTCATTCATACAAACTGGCGGGCTGCAGTAACATTAAACCTTCATATTAAGGCGGGGACCGCAAAATATCATCTTGGGGGCCGCAAATAGCCCGCGGGCCGCGAGTTTGAGACCCCTGCTGTACACTCTGCACTGGTACACTAGCCGCAGGTCGGAAGAATGAATCAATAGTTCGCTTGCTCATAGCTCAGACGCACATTTCAGGTTGTGATGATATTTGTCTCCGTTTCCTTCCCACAGATGTTTACGCGCGGTCAATTATCTCTAGGCCCCTCCCCCTACACGCATTTTAGCCACTCACAGTGGCTTTCCCTATTCTTCTCACACGCAGTGGCCGCCTCACACACAGGCATCACGCGAGAGTGTACGTGCTCGCGTTTCACGAGTATGTGCGCGAGTGTGTGTGTCTGCCTGCGTGCGTGTGCGCTCGCCTCTCATTGATTATTTCATTGATCATTGACGTGCCCCTTCCAAGTTTAATGTATAAAAAAATACGTAGGGTGGGGGAGGCAAATTTACTGGTAGCACATGTGCGACTGGATGTAAAATTCAGTCGCACACTCTCAAATTTTGGTCGCAAAATGCGACCAATTGCTCGCAGTCTGGAGCCCTGGAAGGGTTGACTCGTACGGGTGTTTCAGGTTTTTGAGTTGTTCAGGGTTCTGAAGAGGAGTGGCTGCATCTTAAGGGACGTCACGAAAGTGGTCCGTACCATTGTCTGGTGTGTGGCAAAGTATTTGTAAAGGTAATGTAAGTTACACGTACTTACGATGTATGGAACATGCTGTCGTATGGTGACTTTACGCCACATTCAAGTGCAAGGTTTGCCAACCCTGTTCCTCAAGAGCCACGACCCCGCCTGGTTCAGATTTCTATTTAAATCTTTTAACTTTAGCTTTTGTACACTGAGACTGATTTTGCTTTATTGATCAGTACCAACGATGACAATAACTTTCATATAAAAAAAGTTTCTTTGTTTCTTTTTTTGGGAAGGGCTCCTGCCGCCTCTCACAGAAGCCCTTTATGGACGCTGTCACAGGTGCAGCCAGAGAGGCTAATAGGGGCAATAAAGTTTATGCACCATTTACCCCTGAAAGACCTGAGGCGACGCAATATGTGACCTCCACCGAAGTTAAAAGAAAGTTAAAAAACGTGCAAAATTATGCTTCATTAGGAAAGATTTTTGAATCAATTTATCCATTTTTGGAGCAAGTGAAGTAATATCATTAAAAGTCAATCAATTTAACAATTTTCAATAAGTGATTAATCATTTGTTTTACTTTTTTAAATATTTTTTTGTATTTATTTATTTATTTTTTTATAATAAAGTAATGCTGTAAGGGAAAAAAATAAAAAGGGTCCATAATTTGTCGATTGTCCAAGGTTGGTATTTCTTCTTCTGCTGAATGTCCGACACTGTAATTTTCTCTGGTCCCCTGCCGAACTTAGTCAGTGATGAAATGTACAGCCGCTTTTCATCATTTAACCGCTGGCTTTCTAGATGGTGCCCAGAAAACGGCGTTGGTTTTGTGGACAACTGGAGCGCGTTTTGGGGGAAGCCCGGTCTCATGCGGAGAGACGGCGTCCATCCCACCCGGGACGGTGCCGCTCTTCTTTCTAGAAACATTTCTGCTAGCCTTAGTCTGTTAACCTGACAATCCAGAGACGAGACCCGGGCGCAGAGCAGCAGTGTAAAACGCTCCTCTGAGCCTCCCTTAGGGTTAGTGCCGGTGCAAAACCCATGCAGGGAAAGTCAAGTAGGTCCTAGCTTTAGCTTATGTGCTGAAAGACAAATGAAAGGAGCGCGTCATAGAAACCTTAAAGTGACAGACAGCAGTTCTCACAAGCAGAATTATGATGTAATTAAATGCGGTTTATTAAACATTAGATCCATTTCCTCCAAGTCCCTCTTAGTCAACGAGTTAATTACTGATAAAAACCTTAGTCTTTTAGCCTTAACAGAAACTTGGCTCCATCAGGATGACTATGTTAGATTGAATGAAGCAACCCCCCCCACTTATGCTAACTATCAGAAATCCAGGATTTCAGGTAAAGGAGGTGGTTTGGCAGTAATATCACAGTCTAGCTTACTTCTCAGCCCTAAAGTTAAAAATGCTTATAATTCATTTGAAAACATCATATTGTCTTTAAGTCACCCAAACAGGAAAACTCCAAAACCTGTTTTACTCATAATTATTTATCGCCCCCCCGGCCCATATTCAGAATTTTTAACTGATTTTTCCGACTTCCTATCGACTATTGTCTTAGATTCTGATCAAACTATAATATTAGGGGATTTTAATATTCATGTTGATGACCCCAGTGACTGCCTAGGAAAGGCTTTTGCAGCTTTATTAGATGATGTTGGTTTCACCCAAAGTTTGAATGAACCCAATCACTGTCATAAGCACACCCTGGATCTTGTTCTAACCCATGGTATAGAGATCAGCCAGCTGAGTGTCCTTCCTCTTAACCCCATCATTTCTGATCACTTTCTGATTACCTTCCAGTTTACACTGGAACATCCTTCTGTCCCAGTGAATAAGAAACAGCTTAGAAGAACCTTAACTGACCGTTCTGTGTCTGAGTTTAAACACACAGTTCAGCCAGTACTTAGTGATATTCTGAGAAAATACTCTGAGACCAGCTCCCATAGTATCAGTCCTAGTATAAATGACCACTTTGTTAATGATGCCTTACAAGCCCTCAGGAGTACACTCGATGTTGTTGCCCCCTTGAAACCTAAGTTCGTCAGACAAAACCGAGTAGCACCGTGGTTTAACGCTGAAACTCGTTCTCTTAAACAAGAAACCCGTAAGTTGGAAAGGGAATGGCGCCGCTCCGGTTCAGAGCAGTCTCTGAATACCTGGAAACATAGCCTTTTAAATTATAAAAAAGCCCTGCGTAGAGCTAGAAGCCAGTACTATTCAACCTTAATATCAGAGAATGGAAATAATCCAAGATTTCTTTTTAGCACTATTGCTAAATTAACTCGCAGTCAGAGCTCAGTAAAACCACATGTTCCTGTTTCTCTCAGCTCTGATGATTTTCTTACATTTTTCGACAGTAAAATCTCAAATATTAGACATAAGTTAAATCAAGTTATTCCTACTATCAGCCCAGAGCAGGCTGAAGCGGTAGAAGTGGAGGCATCCATAGAAACCTCTGTAACATTGGACTGCTTCACTGCTGTGGATCAAGCGGAAATAACATCAATTATTACGTCCTCCAAATCCTCAACGTGTCTGTTAGACCCAATTCCCACAAGACTTTTTAAAGAAACTTTTCCCCTAATTAATGATCCCATATTAACAATGATAAATGCCTCTCTGGAAACGGGTTACGTGCCACAGTCTTTTAAATATGCAGTTGTTAAACCTCTTCTGAAAAAGCCCAGTTTGGATCCTAGCATCTTGGCCAACTATAGACCGATATCAAACCTGCCCTTTATTTCTAAAATCCTAGAAAGAGTTGTAGTTAAACAGCTTTACTGCCACCTACAGGACAACAGCCACTTTGAAGACTTTCAGTCGGGGTTTAGACCTCACCACAGTACGGAAACTGCACTAGTTAGAGTCTCTAATGACTTGTTATTGGCCTCAGAAAAGGGACTACTTTCTATTCTGGTCCTGTTGGACCTCAGTGCAGCCTTTGACACTATCGACCACGGTATTTTACTCCATAGATTAGAGCAGGACATAGGGATCAGAGGATCTGCTCTCCAGTGGTTTAAATCCTATCTGTCCGATAGGTATCAGTTCGTTAATGTAAATGGCCATTCCTCTCAGTGCACTCGAGTCAACTATGGAGTCCCACAGGGCTCAGTCTTGGGACCGATCCTGTTTACGCTTTATATGCTACCCCTAGGAAACATAATCAGGAAACACAGCATTAATTTTCATTGTTATGCCGACGATACGCAGTTGTATTTATCCATGAAGCCTGACCAGAATGACCAGATAGAGAAACTGAACGCCTGCATCAGTGACATCAAGACCTGGATGACAATTAATTACCTCCTCTTGAACCCAGAAAAAACTGAGGTCATTATACTTGGTCCTAAAAACCTCAGAGATACTCTGTCTGCTCAGATAGTCTCCCTGGATGGCATAAGTATAGCCCCCAATTCCACAGTTAGAAACCTTGGGGTTTTACTTGACCAGGATTTATCATTTAAGGCTCACATATCTCAGGCGTGTAGAACTGCCTTTTTTCACCTGCGGAATATTGCTAAGATCAGAAATATACTTTCTAAGAGTGATGCTGAAAAACTCATCCATGCATTTGTTACGTCGAGGCTGGATTACTGTAACTCCTTGTTAGCAGCGTGTCCTAAGAGTTCCTTAAGAAGTCTCCAGCTTGTTCAGAACGCAGCAGCTAGATTGTTAGCTGGAACTAGCAGAAGAGATCACATCACTCCTGTGTTAGTTTCGCTCCATTGGCTCCCAGTTGATTCCAGAATCAAGTTCAAGATCCTCCTGTTAACCTATAAGGCCTTACATGGAATGGCCCCGTCCTATATTAAGGACCTCATAGTCCCTTACCATCCAATGAGAACACTTCGCTCGCAAAATGCAGGACTGCTTGTGGTTCCTAGAATTAGTAAAAGTACGGTTGGAGGTAGAGCGTTTAGTCACCAAGCCCCTGTCTTATGGAATAAACTCCCAACTCATGTAAGAGAGGCCGACTCAGTTTCTACATTCAAAGCTAGACTGAAAACATTCCTCTTTGGACAGGCTTATTGTCAGACTAGTTAGTATTCAGAGATTATTTAACTTAATGTTAGTTTGTTTAAATTAAACTTAATAATAACTATTTCTTTTAAAAGGCTGCTAGAAGTTGAAGCTGGGGTAACTATGGTGCACTGGGGTTCTGTCCTCTTTCCTGTTTTTACTTCTACCCTTCCTCTCCTCTATTCTTGATCATAATTTATCATTTAGTTCTCCATGCCTCTGTTTGGTGCAGTGCGATTCATGTATTGTCCCTCTTTTCCTCTCCCCTCCTGGGGAGTGGGAGTGCTTCCAGACTCCAGTTGGCTCATCCGTGCTCCAGTTCCTGACCGTTTACCTCGCCTTTGCTCCTGCTCCTACACCTGGCTGTGGATCCTGCCTCTGGCTCATCTCTGGCTCGTCTCTGCTCTGTGCCTGACCGAGTACCTCGCCTCTGCTCCTGCTCCTACACCTGGCTGTGGTTCCTGTCTCCGGCTCGACTCGCGCCTTTGACTGTCCCCACAACCACGGCTGGATGAAGCTCGTCTGCTGGACTTTTATATATGTAGTTGTAGATTTAGATAAGTTAATTCTTCTCTAAGATTTCTGGTAAATCGCCTGTCCGTCCTGGGGGAGGATCCCTCCTTCATGTGGGCAACCGGAATCCGTTTTTTTTGGGAGTTTTTCCTTACCGCGAAGGGGGGTCTAAGGGCAGGGATGCCAGTATAGCTTAGTCAGTTTGTTAGTTCATTTTAGTATTTTTCTATTGAACTCTTTGTATTCGTGATCCTTTTGATTTCATGTTTTACTTCGAAGCCCATCGAGACGACTGTTGTTGTGATTTTGGGCTATACAAATAAAATTGAATTGAATTGAATTGAATGACAGCTGATCTTCTGGGTTCAAAACAGTTAATAGTTTTCTTCGATGTTATGTCTGCAGACATTAGATTCAGGTCCATATCCTTCTTCAGCTGGTATCAGCTGCGGTGAAAGTTGAGGTCAAGTTGTCTGCAGGTCAGAACTCTGCTGTTATTCAGGTTACGTCAGACGTTGGAGAAAGTGAGGAATCCAGGCGTCATATTTCTTGAAATTATTTGGCTCTTTGGTTTATTACTCCTTGTTGTTTCAGACGACCGTGATTAAACACTTTTCAAAGTCTTTCATGGTGTTCACAACCAGAACCTTGGCCCGGTCCGGTGGACCGAGTGGTTTGACGTTAATCCTGCAGCCTTTAACCCAAGTGTTCTTAATCTGCTTCTGCTTCCTGAGAAGCCGTGAATGTTTTGAGATTTCAGCATTCCTTCTGGTCAGATGGTCGTTCAGATAAGCAGCCGAACCTTTCAGTTGTTTCCTTTGGGTCATCAAAGCTAGCTTGTGTTTGTGATTCACAAACCTGATGAGGATCGCTGGTTTATCCGTCTCCTTTCTTCTGGGGAGCAGGTGGCAGGTCTCGATGGTATTTAGATCCAAGGAAATCCCTTTAGATGTGAGAAATGATTCCATTTGGTGTAACAGAGACTCTGCACCGATCTCCGTATTAGCAGTGCTAGCTCCTGCTGTTAGCTTCGCACGAGGCTTGATCGGTAATCCAGTGAGAATGACATCATTCGTCCTTACTTGCTGTTCCACATCGTCAAGTCTTTTCTTCAGAATCTCGACCCGGTTTTCACGCTGCTCGTTTTGAGCCCGAAATCTTCGGAACTCTTCCATCATTTCCCAAAGTGGCGTTAGCTTAGCGGACACTTGGTCCATAAAACTTTTCAGCGTTTCTTGAAAAATGTAAAGAGACTTTTTGAGGTCTTCGTATTCCTGGGTTTTCTTCTGGGGCATGGTCAGCTCTCTTTTTTTGGAGAAAATCAACTTTTTAAGTAATTTGAAGATAGTTGTATTAGCAGAGAGGCACGCCACGCGTCCTGTTATGTAACCCGGAACCGGAAAAAGTGGAGCCATTGGAACGGATTTGCCTTCTTTAAATAAAAGTGCCTAAATATATATATATATAAATATATATGCCTAAATATATATATATAAAAGTGGTCTAAATGACAAACTGCAATGGAATTGTATTGTTCTCCTCATTTCCCTAAGTGTGTTAAAATTGAAAATATATGTCCAAAGCAGAAACACCAGGTTTCTTAACACATAAACACATGCTGTGTTCTCACAATCCTAATGACTTGTCCTGTTGGAATTAAAATAAAAACCTCTGGATGACCTCAGATGGAATGACTACACGTCATGTTTTTCTTGTCTTTCTGGTAATGAGACGTATTGATCTTTATCAACATCACAAGAAGGAAAAGCATGGCGACATTTGGTAAAAAGCATGTCACATCAGATCACTTGTTCCCCAAGTGATTTATTAACTTGGATAACAAGCAGGAAGTGGTGGCATATGGAGGCTAATGCTCAGCTGCTGCCTCAGCATCTACTGCCAAGTCCTCTTCATGAATCCACAGAGACAGGCTCCTAAAAAAGAAAGGGCAGCCCGGACCGCAGTTTTATAAACTATTTTATTGCCCAAACGGCTCCTGGGCTCTGGACTCTTAAGGGAAACAGAGGAGTGTGTTCATAAAGTGACTTTGTGTTCAGGAAAGGAAATAAATTGTAATTTTTGTTGTTGATTACTCCAGTAAATTTCTTCAAGAGTCTTTAAAAAGATTATTTTAGTCAAACATCTTAAATAGGATATCCGGTGGATCAATCAATAGTTATTATTTGTAATGTGATTACTGTACTTTTTATAAGATGCAGAAATGCTTAAAACAGAAGAGACAAAAATGTATATAAATTGCACTTTGGGGAGAAATTTATTTAACAAATATGAGACCAAGAACAGACATTTGATCTTGAAAGGAAAATTATAATAATGGAATAAATATTAAAAATAGACTGAATACATGTACACATTGATGCTTATTTCTTTTTATATCACTTTAAATCTTGACATCCATTTGATTTTTCATCATCTGTGTCATTTTCAAAGAATTTTGCCAAGACTTAGCAGTGCTTTTTCTTCTGCGTTGCTGTCAGTAGCGATAACTGATGCACACACCTGCATTGCCCTCTAGTGGCTGTTGATTTTTTTTTTTTTTAAATCGCATCCAGTTCACCCCAGAGTATAAATTGCAACCCCCGGCCCAGCTATGCAAAAAAACCTGACTTATACTTACACTTTAGCTATGGCTAAAGGCATTCTCGCCGTTTAAACTTTTTTTCATGTCAAGAACTGCTACTGAAAGTTGCAGATCCTAAATAAAAGAATGGCCGTGGTGCAAAGGTAGAGAGGTCAACCTTGATTGTAAGATCACATGCTCGGTTCTCACCCTGCCACCTTGCCCACCCATGTGTCGAGGTGTGGCCAAGAACCTGAACCCTACATTGTTGCTGGAGGTCATAGGTTGGTGCCAGTGTTAAGCTGTGTTCACACTGAGCGCGATCTGACGCCTCTCTTTTGACACCTGCCTGTCCAAAAGTGTGTCCATGAACTAGATGCACGAGACAGATGAGGGAGGAGCTAGTGTCTTAAGTTTTTAGCCTCATCGTCACATGGGTGCACTGACTGTAAATCTAATTTACAATGAATGGAAGGCGCGGACGAAGAGTTCTACAATACAAAGGCATCGGTAATCACGTCTCCATGTCTGGGTTCATGAGACCCTTCAGCGACTCTCCCATCCATCATACACGGGAGGGTGATAGGAGTGAGATTAGCAACAAGTTGCTGGATGTTTATAATCACTACGGTCAGCTTTAGAAGTAACACAAATCTAGAGGGGGCGGGGCCTGTCCACACACACGCTCAAATGTTGTTAACATACCTGTTGGCTCCAAAAATGTTCACACACAAGGCCTTCAGATCAACCAATGTAAAACATTTCCATTTTCACAAACTATTTGTGCAAATGGTGACTGCATGTTGGTTCTAAACTCCACCAGCTGGTCGCATTATCAGCGAGTCTCTGATTGTTTAAATATAGATTTTTGGACGCTTGACGTGTCGCCCAAATTGCATCACAATGCCCTAAATGCTAGGCTGACAAGTCCTGCCTGACGCTCAAATTGCACCGCAGGACCTCCGATCGCATCTGTGCATTGACTTACAGTTACATTAAAACTGGATGCCCCAACACGGGAATGCTTGTTTGGTGTGAACACAGCTTTAGGAGCCATCAGTGTGTAGATGTGTGTGTGTATGTGTGGGTGGGCGAAAGGGATTGTGACGGGTAGACCCTGATAGGCAGCTGGGCAAAGGGTCATGCTTTTTTTTTCCCCAATAAAACAGAAGAAAAAGGAGAATAAAACATGGTTTCCATCAAATAAAATAAATAGAACAGGGGCCAGGTTAAACAGAAGGTAGTGACAAAGGAGAAATGATGCACTGTCAAAGGTCAAAGGAGAGACAAAACTATCTTCAGAGGGGGCAATGGCACAAAGATTTCTGGGAGGAAGGGATTTATTTTGCAAGAAAGAAAGGTTAAACTGGACATTGCAAGGAAAATATTGATGCAGCTTTCAGAGTCAAGGGCAGAGCTAAGGGGGGGGGGGGGGGGGGGGCAGCTGTCTCCCTTACCCCCCCAGTTTTTAGCCAACATTGGTATCATTATTGACAAAGATAAAAAAAAATCATCAATAAAAGATTTTAAGCCTTGCTAAAATAACAATAGCAATATTTGGAGATTTGTGAAGAAACTGGATTTTCTAGAAAGGACTGTATTAAATTTTAGTTCGTAACCCCGTCAGTTTCTTGCACACAGAAATAATGAATAAGACTCAGAGACAGTTACTTAGCTTTTGTAGGTTTACTCCGCACAAAGACCACAGATTTGTACGCAGGGTTACAGACAGATGAACAAAGTGCATTCAAAGTCCGAACAAAGACACTCAGAAAAGGGCTTGGTATATATACCTGGCATTTGCATATTCAGAACCTCATTCGATGGATCATGGTGTGAAAAACACACCCACAGACTGTTGCAGGCTAGATGCTCGAAGGTCAGAGCACCTAAAGTGTCAGATCTCTTGCAGACATTTGCCAGAACACGCAAGGATGAAAAAGGGAGGATGTTAAAGGAATGTTGCGAGACAATAGTCTTGGTTGTGCTCTGTCTGGAGTGTAATATAATTTTGAGATGATAATACATAGTAAATCGAGGTTAAGCCATTAATGTAATAAAAGGTAAAAGTTAGTTTAATAAAATACAAAAGGGAGTGTCTAACTATTCTGTTTCTAATCATTCCTAACAAGATTAAATAAAAACTCTGAGAAAATTAAATCTGTTAGAAATATTTTTTACCTTTCATTTGCAATACTTTGTATTGTTCTCCTATACCACCCTTCCAAAGTTCTCTAGCCCCCTGACACCTCCCCATTTGAATTGTTCTAGCTCCGCCTCTGTTCAGAATAAAACAGGAATCTAACAAGAAATGCAAATGCTTCAAACACAAACTACATTGTCAACGCATTGAAAAAAGGAAGGAAAGTTCAAAATATTTGTAGAGATGCAGAAATGCCACCATTTATATCATAAAGGCCGTGTCACATAGCCATTACATACAGTTTACGTGTATGGCACGGATGGAAATTGTTCATAGGTAAATATGCATGGAATCAACGTTGTGACCTTCAGGTGAAATTTTTACAGATGCATCATGAATGAACCACGTTAAAACCAAGGAAGAAGTATGAATAAACCACGTAACAAACACATAAATTAACATAGAACATGAACCATGCATGATTATTGTACTGTTTAAATGCAATTCATTTCATTCAAAGTGATTTCTGCGTCAATTATGTAATTTTTATGTATGTGCGCCGTATACGTGATATAAAGGTTATCCATTGGTGGTGCTGTATATTTGTGAAAAGTCTGTTAGACGTGAATAGAACGGTCGTCAAAAGCCATAAATTTGCCTAGGCATCTCACAAAAATCACACACAATTGCACAAGATTTACATAATGGTTAAGTATAAACTACGTAGAATATGCATAAACTGCGTAATTGTCAACCAACCAAAAATTTTGAACAGCTCAAAAGACCCAATGGCCAAAACCCTTGACGAAGATCTGCGCACATTGGCGAATGACAAACGTAAGATATACTTATGAATCATGTGTATCACACATGTATCATACTGTTGGTGTAAAATGCCCAAAATGTATTTAATGGCTGTGTGACATGGATTAGCATAGAAAACAACACGAAAAATGGTGGCTGAATAATAATCTTTATTTTTTATTTTTATCAAACACCAGGCACACAGTAACAGTCGCCCATTGAAATAGTTTATTAATCTTTGGGTTCTATTCAAAACACGTAATCCAGTTTAAGTAGGTATTGGAGCCTGCAGAGATCTCTAATCATCTTTGGGAGAAAACATTAGAGCCTCTGATTCGGCCATGTGTTCACGCTAAAGACAGCAGATCAAGTTTTGCTGCTCAGTCAGGAATTCCACAGTCACACATCTGCTCAAAGGGATCGGCATCCGTTGGCAACTTAAGGAAGTAAAACAATCTGAGTTTGACAGTCTGGCTGTGAGGGTATCAAAGAAAAGCTGTAGTCCAAGTCCCCCAGATGTCCTTGACATATGTCGATATTACAGCTATGCGATCCCCTTTCCTTAAATCCAAAAATAAGCCGTCCACCACTCCCTTTGCCTATCCTAACTAAAAGGTCGCATGAGGCTGAACCATACCTCAGCTGTCGTTTTAAAGAGTGCGGGTTCATGCTAGATGACTAACCAGTCAGTCAGAAGGGTGACATGCAAAATGCTGCTCACACTATGGTCAATGAAGTTGGAAAACTAAGAACAGAATTCAGGGAAGCAAACAGAGTCTTGTTGTAAAATGTTAAAGCGGTCCTAATCTCGTAAATCTTGCTCCAGGCTTTTTCTTTCACAGTTCTATTCCGATACATGAAAGACTTAGTTTCGCATGGCACAAAACGTAATTATTCATTTGTCCTTCATTGTCAATTTTCAAAAGGGTTGGTCACTTTAAAGGAACACCGTCCATACGTCACCACCAAATCTGAGTCCCTGATTGGTGAAAGTTCAACTGGTTTAAAGACCATGTCACATTACCACTAAGTACATTATGTGTTTTCCACTAATGAAGTTTCAATCTTTTGTGATTCATGTGTGACATACGTAATTCATAAGTGTTTCTTGCGTTCGTCATTCGCTGATGTGAGCAGATGTCCGTCAAGGGTTTCAGCCATTGGGTCTTTACGTGGATTTGGTTTTAAGCTGTTCAAATTTTTTTGTCGGTTAAGAATTATGCAGTCTACTTGTATATTACATTGTTTGTACACAATTATTATGTAAATCTGACGCAATTGTGCATCATATTTACAAGATTCTTATGCAAATGTGTGGTTTTCCACGACCATTCCACGTACATCTACAGGACTTTTCACGTATTTCCACTGATGTATTACTTTTATATTGCGTATACAGCACACATATCACATTTTCATTATGTAATTGGTCTAATAAATTGTATATAAACAGCACAATAATTACACACGGTTCATGTTCAACGTTGGTTTAGATGGTCTTTGTGGTTTATTTGACTTCTTCCATGGTTTTAACGTGGTTAATCTATGATACATCTGTAAAAATTTCATGTAAAGACCACAACCGTTCTCACTTTTTTCATGAATTTTCACGTATGACTAATTTTTATCCATGCATTATGCCCAAAATGTACGTAGTGGCCATGTGACACGGCTGCCAGGCGTTTTGTATGTAGAGCCCAGAAACGGTAATAAAACCTTTTGTAGCCATGCATGAACATGAGAATTTTGAAGACAATAGACCAAAACGCGTTTTTGTGCGGGCTTACAATGACTTTTCATCGACAGTGGCCGCTTCAGTGTGTGTTGCAGAGGGCAAAGCGAGCATAGTTTTAAAGACTACATGCCTTTACCTCCTTTTATTTAACTTGTACCTATTCTCCCCCTCAACTTTTTTATATAAATCCTGATTATTTTCGCAGTCAGATAACTTTCCCAACTGTTGTCTTTCAGTGTTACATTTTTTTTTACTATCATACTCTCTCTAGGGTGACTAACCAAGACTCACAAAGAACTGACCACATTTTCAGAGGTGTGCAGAACCATCTTTCAGTAGGTTTGGATGCAAATGAGTGACAGCATTATTTTGCATTTAGAGACACGCCTCTGACTGCTATGACACTCAATGTGCTCCAGAGATGTACTAAAAATCTAACTCCACATCTGTTTATTGAGTTTGGGAGGAGGCCAAACTGCTAGCTAACACTTTTTTCCTGTGACAAAGCAATGTCTGGATATATGTGCAGCTTCTGCCTACTAATATCATTGTGTCACTCTGTGATCTTTACCCATTGGCTTCTGTTGCTACTGCTGGGTCGCCAGCATGATACATAAAGGTCAGCGTCATCCTCCGCTGATACCTGTTCTGTAGCAGATAAACAAATATGAAAGATGTCCAAATGCATGTGGGGACTGGAAATGATATTTGCATAGACAGGTGATGAATATTGTATTCCTCGCCCGTTGGAAAAAAAACAAAACCGTAAATGCAAATCAGTGTAAAACATCTGAAAACCTGTCAGGCTTCGCAACCGTTTTCAAAGGACAATTACAATTTTAGATGCAAGGTAGAGTCTAACTTTCTTTGTTTCACCAAACATCACTGATACTGTTTTCAATATGTTTAAAATGACAATAGGGACTCTGCTGATGGACATCTTATAAGAATTTTGTTTTATCATGTTAATATATTTTAAACTGAGAACCCTTGCACAATACAACAATAAAAGGATCTCTTTTGAGCAATAAAATGTGAGAATCTTTCTTCTTGATCAGCTAAACATCCGATGGATAAGACCCACACACACAAAACTTTCTGGCGTCAGTGTTTTGTTAAGCTGCCTTTGACAATGTGTGTTCTATCGGCCATTCCCAAAGAAAAGTCAATGAAAGTGTGGCTAAATGTGCGTTTCGGGCTTCAATGTTTAAAAACTCTTGCGTTCACACTTGGCTATGCACGTTATTACAACGATTTCTGGCTCTATTTACATTAAGCACGGACAATGTATGCGTCCTGCAAGTTGAACCAGGTTGAACTTTGACCAGTCAGAGACTCAGGTTTAGTAGTGACGTATGGATGGAGTCCCTTTTACTTCACTAAAGTGTCTGTTTAAAAAATGATCATCGAGGAGAAATTCAGAAGTGGTTTTTGTGCCTAACTGAAATTCTATGACACCAAGTCTTTCATATATCAGAAAAGAGCTGTGAAAGAAAAAGTCTGGAGCAAGAGACATCTACACTATTTTGACATTTCGCACCAAACCTCTTCCAATTTTAGGTGATGGACATGCGCTAGTAAACAGTTTGAAAAGTAGACTGCAGGGCTGCTTGTCCAGAGTGAACTCCATGGGCTAAAAGTGCGCTCAATAATGTCTGGAAAGTTTGTACACTAACAGCACCAGCAAATGGTGTGTTTAAAGTCTCTTACAGACAATCAAAATCTCTTTAGGGCACAGTTCTTTCTATGTGCAATCCTGTATAATCTAACTGCACAAACCTTAATTCTTTTTTTAAAGCTTGTGCTATTTTATGGGGTCCAGATGACCCCACCCATACATTGACATGTTATCCCTACCATGACAAAGGTGGATAAAGGTGAAGAGGATTTCATGTAATCTATTGACACCAGTGAAGATCACAAATCATTGAAGAAAAAAGGTTCAGCGCACTGTCTTGTGGGGTCCAGATGACCCCACTCCCAACATTAAAGTGCCTTGGATAGCACAAGGGTTAAGGAGTTCATCCTTACAGAGAAGGAGTGTCTAAGGGCAGGGAGGCCCAGTTTAGCCTAGTCTGTTTAGTGTAGCAACACTAGTCTCTTGCTACACAAGAGACTCGGTTGGTAAGGTGCAGGACTGTCCTGCAGGAAACCCGGGTTCGATTCCCAGGGCGGAACGAACAATTAATGGTAATGGAAAAAATGGCAATGAAATGGGGCAAATACCATGGAAATGGGGCAATTACCATAACAATGACGGGCAATTAACATCACCCAGTGAGGGTCCTTGTGCAAGACCCTTAACGCTAATGCCTACCTCACAACATGAGAGACAATGAACCACATGTCATGCCGGCTCAGACGTCGCCCGGCCAAACAAGGTCTGCGTCAGGTGCTGAGGGACCAGAGCACCCTGATGGAAAGTGGGCTACTGGAACAAGACAGAAATGGACTAGATGTGAGAACAAGGTTCTGTTAGAATGCTACTACTCAAGTAATCCCACCCAGAGAGGTTAGATGCAGAGAATGTGGAATGAATGGATGCTTCGAAACCCACAATCAAGGCTAACTGCCAAACAACTGGTAGCCCAGTGCTCTAACATACACAAACGGCAACTCATATCACAACTTGAGATTGAAGCGATACAATACAATGCCACAGGAGAGCCAGAACAGCAGGTCAGAGAGGAGGTTATACCACACTCCCACCCTGAGATTGGGTACACAGCCCCAACAACCACAATTACGCAGAGCAAGGCAGCAACTGACCTGAAAGACAAGATCATGTCTACAATGAATACTAGGCAATCCCGACACCAGCTACAACGGTTAAGTGATGTACCGCCTGAAAGTCTACTGGAAACTGTGAATGAAGCATTAAGGGCAATTTCTACCACAACCATCACAGAAACCAATGAACTGGTTTACACTTCAGCAGCAGTGATCCTTGAGATGCTTGGCTACAAGAGCAACCATGGAAGAAAACAGTACCCACCACGGAAGCAACGGTTAGAGGCCAAAATCAAGGCAACTCGGAAGGATGTGAGTAAGCTGACAGAGGCTCAAAGAGGTACAATGAGAAAGCAAGTACCTAAGAGATACAGCCAGATGCCCATACCTGAAGCACTGGAAACTGCCAAACAAAGGCTCCTAGCCTTGAGCAGCCGCCTAAAGAGGTACACAAGAGACAATGAAGCCAGACGAATAAACAGGCTCTTCGCAACTCAACCTGCAAAAGTGTACGCTCAGTGGCAGGGTCAAAACAGCCGAGCAGACCCACCAAGGCTAGAAACTGAACAGTACTGGAAAAGTATCTGGGAAAAAGAGACAGCACATAACAGCAATGCCCAGTGGCTGGTCTCTCTGAGAAAAGAACATAGCAACCTCCCTGAACAGAATCCAGTAACCATCACAGTGGCAGACATCCAAGAAAGAGTCTCAGGTATGAAGAACTGGACAGCACCGGGCCCTGACATGATACATGCCTTCTGGCTAAAGAAGCTTACCGCACTCCACGAGCACCTGGCAGCACAGATGAACCAGCTGCTAAGAGATGGGACTCACCCCGAATGGCTAACGGAAGGGCGAACGATCCTGATCCAGAAGGATCCTTCAAAGGGTGCAGTCCCGTCCAACTACCGGCCAATAACCTGTCTCTCCACAACATGGAAGCTCATGTCAGGCATCATTGCAACCAAGATAAATAGGCACATGGATCAATTCATGAGTAACACACAGAAGGGCATTGGTAGAGACTCCAGAGGAGCCAAACACCAACTCCTGGTCGACACAACAGTCGCTCAAGACTGTAAGTCACGACACACCAACCTGTGCACAGCCTGGATTGATTACAAGAAGGCCTATGACTCAATGCCCCACACATGGATCACTGAATGCTTGGAGCTGTACAACATCAACAGGACTCTAAGAGCCTTCATAGGAAACTCAATGAAGCTGTGGAAAACCACCCTTGAAGCCAATGGGAAGCCACTTGCACAAGTGTCCATCAAATGTGGGATATACCAAGGAAATGCTCTGTCCCCACTGCTGTTCTGCATAGGTCTGAACCCCCTCAGCCAAATAATCACCAAGACTGGCTATGGATACCAACTCAGAAATGGGGCCAACATCAGTCACCTCCTTTACATGGATGACATCAAGCTATATGCTAAGAGCGAGCGTGACATTGACTCCCTGATCCACACCACCAGGATCTACAGTACTGACATTGGGATGTCATTCGGGCTCGAGAAATGCAGCCGGATGGTGACTAAGAAAGGCAAGGTAGTCCATACAGGAGGGGTCTCACTCCCAGATGGAACAATAGCAGACATCGAGGACAGTTACAAGTACCTTGGAATTCCACAGGCAAATGGAAACCTGGAGCAGGCAACAAGGAAAGCTGCAACAGCTAAATACCTCCAACGAGTAAGGCAAGTCCTGAGAAGCCAGCTGAATGGCAAAAATAAGACCCGGGCAATAAACAGCTACGCACTGCCAGTTATCAGATACCCTGCAGGAATAATAAGATGGCCAAAGGAAGAGATACAGACCACGGATGTTAAAACACGAAAGCTCCTCACCATGCATGGAGGGTTCCACCCCAAATCCAGCACCCTGAGACTGTATGCTAGCCGCAAGGAAGGAGGCCGAGGACTAGTGAGCGTAGAAGCCACAATCCAGGATGAAACATCCAAGATACATGAGTACATCAAGCTCAAGGCCCCAAATGACAGTGTGCTCAGTGAATGTCTCAGGCAATGGAGAACAGAGGATACAGTGCTGGAGGACAGATCCTCATGAGAGGACAACCCCTGCATGGGATGTACCACCGGACCATAACTGAAGTGGCTGATATCAAGAAGTCCCACCAATGGCTAGAAAGGGCTGGCCTACAGGACAGCACCGAAGCGCTCATCCTAGCAGCCCAGGAACAAGCCCTGAGCACCAGAGCGATAGAGGCTCAGATCTACCACACCAGACAAGACCCAAGGTGTAGGCTGTGCAAAGAGGCGCCTGAAACAATCCAGCACATAACTGCAGGGTGTAAGATGCTGGCAGGGAAAGCATACATGGAGCGCCACAATCAAGTGGCTGGAATAATATACAGGAACATGTGTGCAGAATATGAACTGGAAACCCCAAGATCAAAATGGGAAACACCTCCAAAGGTGGTAGAGAATGAGAGGGCAAAGATCCTGTGGGACTTCCAGATCCAGACTGATAGGATGGTAATGGCGAACCAACCAGACATTGTAGTGGTGGATAAAGAACAGAGGAAAGGCGTTGTGGTGGATGTGGCAGTACCAAGCGATGGGAACATCAGGAAGAAGGAACATGAGAAACTGGAGAAATACCAGGGAGTCAGAGAAGAACTAGCGAAAGCATGGAAAGTGAAGGTGACAGTGGTGCCTGTGGTAATTGGAGCACTCGGGGCAGTAACCCCCAAGCTGGAGGAGTGGCTACAACAGATACCTGGAAAGACCTCAGACCTCTCAGTCCAGAAAAGCGTAGTGCTAGGAACAGCTAAGATACTGCGCCGGACCCTCAAGCTCCCAGGCCTCTGGTAGAGGACCCGAGCTTGGAGGAGAAACCACCCGCGGAGGGTGAGAGGGGCGTTTTTTTTATTTATATATATATATAATATATATTTTAAAGTCTATTACATCAAAGAATTGACAAAAAAAATTTAAATTTTTGGGAACTGATATATTTAAACCCATTTGATGAAATTAAACAATCAATATTAATTTTAATGAGATCTAGATATTAATTTTAATACTGTGGATAATTTGGTACGTTTCTGCTCACAACAAAGTTAGTTCAAATGCGAAACTACAGGAGTGTTCAGGTACAAAGCACCATATTTACCCACTGTTCACGCCTGCAGCGTGGGCATGGGAAAAAAAAAGTGCATTAATAATTTTGCGCCACTGGCTCACCAAGTAGTCAAAGGTCTTGATTGATTTGATTTGATTTATCTCAAGCGTTGATCATTGACAATCCAACTAAAGTTCACACAGAAATATCAGATACATCTCATTACAGAAATAATGAAATGCATTGATTTAAAAAAATACAAAAAATAAGAAGAATTGATATGAATGTAAGAAGAGAATAATTATTCAGAATCATAGAGATTTTTGCAATGATGCATAGAATACAAACTTGGGTCATATTAGATTAATTAAATTGATTACTTGATTCCCTAAAGTCAATTAGAGTTTGATTTATTTCTCGAAATAGAAGTGGGAAGAAGAGAATTTATAAAATCTCACCCCCTATTTTATTATTTCATTTAATATTTTTGCATAGTTGGCATAATCCGGTTCTTATCAGTGCAGATTTTTCGTCAAGTAGCAAAATAGTGTGTATTGAAAATCCTCAGAAAGACTCTTTCATGATTTCAGTAAATACAATATAAATTAACTGCATTTTACAGCGCGGGCAGTTGTGACTAAGACATGAACAACAGTGATTGACTTTTAAGAAGAATAAAACAGATTTTATACAAAATATTAGAGCTGTTTTTGATCAGTTCTCACGCAGTTTTACTTTCTTAAACCCCCCCTCTCAATGTTTTGGGAGAATATGTAAGCTTTGAATATGTTTAGAGTTTCAGTAACACGGAAGTTGTGCTCTGTGACTCACACCAGGAAACTGAGAACCCTGAAAACATTTCAAAGCGTTTCGGAAACTCCCTCGTGGATGCCTCTCTCAACAACTGTCATCAGCAGCCACAGAGAGGCCGGAGCTTCAACGCTTTTGCTCAATCCCAAACTGAAATTGCTGCTCTAGTCAGCTTTCAGCTTTAGCACTATCTGTTCTTGATCAAAATTAAGTATTTAGACTGAACAGGTTGTATGCTGTTTACCTAAAGCCACTAATAATGGTATTACCCGAAAGACCCAAAAGAGAGGTTTGGGACTGAATGGACAGCTTTGTGTTACACTTCAAGACACAGTTAAAGGACCTTTTAGCTACTTGGAGACACGTGGACTTTTTTTACTCGATATCAAGTGACCTAAGCCATGCCTAAATGTCACTGGCTTTAACTATTTCATCCTGACTTAATGAGGCAGGGAAATCCCCATCACTTTGTTTGAATAGAGAAAAAATGTAAACCTGAGTTTACCGAGGTTAAACTTGTTTGAAGTCTGGTTTCGTTTCTCCCTGTGAATCTGTCTGTGGTTCCTGCATGACTGTGAAGCCAACATTTACCACTTGAAACTGGATCAGTCAGAATACAATCATTCCAAGCACATCAGCAAATTCAAACCTGAAAAATAAATGAATAAATGTTTTGTAAGGGCTTGAAAATGTTGCAGATGTTTATGAACTGATTTAAAGGCTTATGTGTGACACTGAGAAAACAAATGAATTATTGAAAATTCAGATTTGAATTTATTTATATAGCGCTTTTCGTGCTACAGAGCATCTCAAAGTGCTTGCCATAAAAAAAGAGAAAAGAAAAAAAAGATAAAAAATATAGTAGTTAAAATAATAAACATAGTAAAAATAATTCGAATAATACAAATAAATACATTCATAAAAACACATAAAAACCCAATGCATACACATCCCACCATTACAATCAAAACAAATCGAAGTAGTTGTTAAAATTTTATAAAATAAAATAAAAAAACATGTCACTAAAAGAAATTTGAGCAACATTACCTCTATTCATACATCTCTCTCACTCATTTTTATTTGCACCATTTGTGCTCCTAAAACAAAGAACACTCCTCCTACTGTCGCTGTAATGATTATTTTTACCATTAATAAATGTTTGAAGGAGGTTATAGGAACAATCATTTATGCAGCTGGAATCTTTCAGCTATAAAGAAAGCAAAACAATCCCCTGTTGACCTACTGCACTAAATCCTGGTTAATAATTTCGCAATAAACAGGAAAATACAGAAAAATGAAGAAGTCGCTGCTAAAAAAGTTCCAAACAAAAAGATCTGGGCTCTAAATTCAAAACGGCTATTGAATCCGCATTGCAAGATAAGTCAGTTGACCAATCAGGGACTTGGACAGTCAGATATAGTAATGGCTTTTGAATGGCATCCAGAGGCTGAGCTAGAATATTTTCAACAGGGGGCAGGAGGGGGGACAGAAGACTTTGGAAGGGGGGGCCTAAAACCAAAGTGTAAAGGCATTGCAAAAGAAAGGATGAAAAATACGTATTTCTAACAGTTCAATTGCTTTATTTTGCTTTTAAATAATTTAATTAATTAATTTAGACCAGTCACATACACGCACACACTGAAGGAGGAGGGTTTGGGAAAGAGAAGGAGGGCGGGAAGAATGGGTGCCCTGTCTAACCCTTGTGCTATCCTAGGCACTTCAACATTGGGAGTTGGGTCATCTAGACCCACTAGACAGTGCTCTGAACCTTTTTTCTTCAATGATTTGTGATCTTCAATGGTGTCCATGGATTACATGAAATCTTTCCACCTTTATCCACCTTTGTCATGGTAGGGAGAACACGTCAATGTAAGGGTGGGGTCATCTAAGATAGCACAAGGGCTAGGCTACCCCACTTTGGTGGCCTGGGTATATAGATAGATAGATAGAATTAATTTAAAACATAGTTTTCGTTGTTTTTGGAGTGCCTAAAGAAGGTGGTATTCATGATTACTTAATCTTTGTCAATAGTTATATTAAAACTTACTTAAAAATTAGGGGGGGAAGTGTGGGGCAGATCTTTTTGCTGGGGGGGGGGGCAGCATTTATTTTGAACAATAAATCACATTTTTATTATTAATAGTAATTTTTACCAACATATTTTGTTTTTAGGCAGGCAGAAATGAACTTTTCTTTTCTTTTTTTATTCTGGATCCATTTAGAAAGATGAGTCAAAACACAACTTTCAACATCATTTTCAAGTCCTATTTAATGCAATCAACATTATTCATGTGGACCTTGTTGCAAAGATATACTCGTTTTAATTTGCGTAGTCTTTTCAGATAAGAGGCAAACAAAAAAAAGAACCTTAAGAGGAGGAATAAATGAAACATTTTATCAAGAGGAAACATCAGTTCCTTTATTTATAGTGCTAATTGATTTCCCATTTACCAAACAACCGGTTTTGTTCCTTCTTGGATATTGAAGTTCTTTCATTTGTGTCTTGCTGCTAAGTCTTTCACTCAATGCCGTAAAAGTTTATAACACCTGTCTGTGCACTTGGGAGGAGGTGACAGAGGTGAAAAGTGTGGAATGAAGTATGCAGGTACAGCAAACACACAGTCTGAGCTGTTTGTTTGTTTTGCGTGGGGACACTAATACAGAATCATACCGTCGCTGTTTGGCCTGTATGAACTGCTCAAATGGAGCTAGCTGTGAAGGCAAGGCAGCTTTATTTGTATAGTGCCTTTTATACACAAAGGCAATTCATACGGGTTTTCGAGATGCTTTGGCAGGTATATCAAGGTTATCTATCTTTTTACCTATCAAGCCAGCAAGCAGAAGCCTTTTGTATAAGTTTTACTTTTTAACCAATGTTAATTGGAAGAGCAGAAATTAAGCGGGTTTAAATGATGGAGGAGCAGGAGATGAAAACAAATGTATCAACTTTCCAAATCTTGTTGTGGACATCAGATCTCTGAGACCCAGCTATATTAATCGAAATGGAGAAAAACGAATGCAGATGTGTCCTTGACTTAAATCTGAGTCCATTAGGACACCATGTGCTCATTTGTTAGATTTGGATCACTTGGATTGTTGGCTGCTCTCACTCCACTACCAAAAGGCCAAAAAGGATATGGTATTTTTTTTGTTATTGTGGGGATATGTAAATTGCTGAGATTGACAGGTGGATTGGGACCGTTATGGGGTCCTTGTACCAGTCCGTTGTGGTAAAGATAGAGCTGAAACTCTCAATTTACTTGATCTTTGTTCCAAAACTTACCTATGATCATGAGCTCTGGGTCGTGACTGAAAGAACGAGGTCCCGAATACAAACGGCTGAAATGAGCTTCCTCTGTTGGGCGGCTGGGCGCTCCCTTAGAAATAGGGTGGGAAGCTCGGTCAACCGCAGAGAGCTCCAAGTAGAACCACTTTTCCTTCACATCAAGAGGAGCCCGTTGAGGTGGCTCTGGCATCTTGTCCGAATGCCTCCGAGACGCCTCCCTGGGAGGTGTTCCGGGTACGTTCCACTGGGTGGAGGTCCGGGGGAAGACCCAGGACACGCAGGAGAGGCTATGTCTTTCGGCTGGCCTGGGAACACCAAGGACCCCCGGAGAAAGGGAAATCTGGGCATCTTTGCTTGGACTGCTGCTGGACGGATGCACGTAATAACTGTATTTTCTGTACTTTAGGGCGCTCCGTCAATGAATGGTCTATTTTTAAAGCTATATCCTAGACATATATTGCAACCTAACTTTTAACCCTTGTGCCATCCTTTGGGGTCAAGATGACCATTGGCGTGTTCTCCCTACCATGACAAAGGTGGATAAAGGTGGAGAGGATATCATGTAATCCATGGACACCAGTGAAGATCACAAATCATTGAAGAAAAAAGGTTCAGCACACTGTCTTATGGGGTCTAGATGACCCCACTCCCAATGTTAAAGCGCCTAGGGTAGCACAAGGTAACCCTTGAACTTGACCTTTGGTCTTTAATCCTCCTGAAATCGTCACCGTACTCGTTCCTTCTTTGAAATATTAAAAGAAACCCAGTTTAACTGTTGAATGTGGCAACAAGCTTGTGGGCCATGGTAGCTACTCAGACTACTTCCTGCTAAGGTCCTCAACAGCACACGAAGAAACATTTTGTTGTTGATTTAAATTCAAATTTTATAATGTTTGCCATTGATCAATATACAATGTGAGCGCTCTTGAGTAGAAGTTGCAAAAAGATCAACACGATTAATACGATCTAGCAAACATGAAGGCTCACAGCAATCATTGTTCTGATGATGTTCAAATACCACTAATGCTTTTGTTATTCTTGAAATTGCCAACAAGAAAGATTACTGAGACACAAGTTACTCAGTGTTACAATTTTTATTTACCGGGATACATTGGGGCTGATATGAAAGATCATCTTAAACCTTTAACACCTGAGTTTTTAATCCTGTGTTCATGATCTTTTGACTACCATAACTTTTCAACCGTTTACGCAATTAAAGTAATTCCAGCGGATTCTGAAGTGGAGAAAATTGGCATTGCGCTGATATGAAAAGCCGTTAAATCAGCTGACTCATGTAATATAGAAATGTGTGTGTTAGTGGGTAAAATGGTTAAACCCACTTTTTATTCCTAAAGTGTCTTGTAACTCCTGCAGTTAAAGTACAAAACAGTTTTTTCAAGAAACGGTGAACAAAATCTGTTGGAGAATAAAATTATTTCAAAAACTTTTGTTCTTCCTTTTCCATTCTTAGATTTGAAAAAAAAGAGAAATGTGTCATGGCTCGCTAACTTGGCAGACCCAGTTGCTGGAACCCGAAGGAGGACAGGAGGTGAATGGAAGTAAGTAAGTAAGTTTAATTGTTCCAGAAAGGTGACATAGTTTGCTGTGGCAGGAGGGCGGCGAAGCTGGAGGGACGTCGAAGTTCCGAAGCGAGACGTGGAAGTGCGGCTGCGGCTCCCGACGTGGTTTCGGCTCGGCTGTGGCTCTTGGCGTGGCTTCGGCTCGGCTGTGGCTCTTGGCGTGGCTTCGGCTCGGCTGTGGCTCTTTGGCTTGGCTGGAGGTTCGGCTATGGCTCTGGACGTGACTGAGACTCCGTGACGAGGTAGGTGGCTTCTGGTGATGTTCTGCTCGGTTGTCTCTTGATTCGAGGTGTCCACTCGTGGGCATGAAGGTCCTGGAGACAGGAAAACGTACGTGAGGCATGGACGAGATACTAGACATGAAAAGACAGAGAGGAAAACCAGACTAGCACCATCAGGGGTAACGATCTGGCGATGAATCCTGGTCTTGAGGCTCCTTAAGTAGGTCGGTGAGGTGATGAGATGAGTGGACGCAGCTAGGATGAATCAGAGGCCAAGCAGAGAGGGGAGGGGGAGGAGAGCTGACAGAGGCACCATGACAAAATGGTTGCTTTGGTTTGTGTGAACTAGGAAATTAACTACCCAAAAAAAGTTAAGGCAGAACAAATGTACAGTATGCGAAATGCTTTAAAGAGACGCTTTAAAAAAACACAGGACAAAAAAACAAGAGGAGCTTCCCTGAAGGCTCTGTGTGAGGCCTTTAAACTCTACAAGTGACATGTGTCAACCCAATTTTAGGAGCCGACTCCTGACGGATTTTTAACATCCTCATCCTCTTATGCATTCATGGACTCGAGCCAATCAGGCGACGCTAAGGGGTTCTTTGAATCTATCATTAAACTTTTGACAAATATAAAAATATGTTAGAAATTAGGCCAAGAATGAACTCATGAATAAACGTAAGGGGTTGGCTTTTCTTCAAGAGTGAGAGTAGATTCGACCCGAGCTCAAACGGCTGTCCTGAAAGACGTAAGGCCCACTATAATGTTTAACAGTCAGAGCTGGAGATGTAATGCTTTCACCAATATCTTGTAATCAAACGGGCATAAACCTACCCTGAAAAAAAACAAAAACTGTCCTATTTTGGGTGTAATTTAAAACGAGTTGAATTGTTTTACTGCTGTCAGGACAGGTTGGATCACATTTCACCAAATGAAGCTGTAATGAGGTCAGATGCCAGATGAACAGGTTCCTAAGAAAAGATGTGTTTCCAGAGAAGCGCTCACGTTCCCTAGGCTTGATACCATTTGCTCTGAGGCACAAACGCTCTCACAAAGGAGGTAAGGCCAGAACAAACCCATGAAGACATGATAAGAAGTGTTCGTTTTCCGGCTCTTTAAGGATTTCGAAATGTGGTTTCTTCTCATTAATGACTCAGCATTAGTTCTGCCAGAATTGAAAAGAATCGACTGTGACTGAAATGTTAATTTGTAGAATAACCCACCTCTGCAGTGAGATGAACTGCAACACATGTATGACCTGCAGGCGGTAATTACCCCCCTTTTACCTGTCCAGATTGGCTGTGTGGCTGCTTCACGCCCTTCACTCTCCTGGTGCACGTGACAAATTCAGGAAAAAAAACTTTTTTGGGGGTGGAAATTCAAGAGGGTGGCCTCTTTTCGAGGTTCAATTAATCTTTGGTGGGGGTTGTAGAATCGAATTGTTTTTTTTTTAGTGGCCATCCTATAATCAGTTTCAAACTTCCTTTGGTCATTCCTGACAGGTGTGGTTTGGTTTCGTGGTGGATTTTGAACTATTAGTTTGAGCCTAAAAGAAATTCTGGCCCCATTTGTTTTTTTGACAGTTTCGACGGCTCTGGTGTCATCATTTTTCTTTCTTCTTTCTTGGGGGCAGAGGTGTGTGGTTGTTCACCACTGGTCAAAATGTATCTTCACCAGGTGCTGGGTGTGAAAATTTGGGTGATTTTGTGAGCATGCGGTGGGGGGCAAGAAAAGAACTGAAGAAAAGAAAAAAAAGAATATCAAAAACAGTCACGACAACAACAAAAAAAGAAAAAAAAAATGGACAACCAACCTGCTGAGGGTTTACTTCATATCACTTTTAACTGACAGGTCACATTGGTTAGCCAAGAAGGGAAGCAGCACACAACAAATCATGATGTGTTGTCTCTTTTTCGGCACCACTGATTCACTACATCTGTCTGTGGGTAGCTCTGAAAAAAAAAAATCGACAACCAGTACATGTTGATTCATCATCAAAAAAGGAGATTAATTCATCTAAGTGTTTAACTGGGTTTATCTGTGGCTGATATGCCGCCGGTTGGCTGTTAAATCAGATGGAGGGTGGAATTCAAAAATGCTGTTGAAGACCAAGGATGCAATGTTACATTCGACTCTAGACAAATGGGAACAAAATCCATCCATCCATCCATCCATCCATCCATCCATCCATCCATCCATCCATCCATCCATCCATCCATCCATCCATCCATCCATCCACCCATCCATCCATCCATCCATCCATCCTCAAGACCCGCTGAATCCCTCTCGGGGTCACAGGGTTGCTGTAGCAGCTACTATTGGGCAATTGATTTAAACTATTTATTTTTCCATAAATTGGGGTTCCAGCTCAAAAAACCCAACAACAATTGTAGGGAAGATATCAAAAATGGTGAAACCAAAATGTAAATTCAAAACACTAAAGGGCTATGTACTGAATATGTAGAAACTCATAAAATACATTGATTGTTTATATGTATAAATATATATATATATATATATAATATATATATATATATATATATATATATATATATATATATATATATATATATATATATATATATATATATATATATATATATATATATATATATAAAATAAAATAAAATAAAACGCCCCTCTCACCCTCCGCGGGTGGTTTCTCCTCCAAGCTCGGGTCCTCTACCAGAGGCCTGGGAGCTTGAGGGTCCTGCGCAGTGTCTTAGCTGTTCCTAGCACTGCGCTTTTCTGGACTGAGAGGTCTGAGGTCTTTCAAGGTATCTGTTGTAGCCACTCCTCCAGCTTGGGGGTTACTGCCCCGAGTGCTCCAATTACCACAGGCACCACTGTCACCTTCACTTTCCATGCTTTCTCCAGTTCTTCTCTGAGTCCCTGGTATTTCTCCAGTTTCTCATGTTCCTTCTTCCTGATGTTCCCATCACTTGGCACTGCCACGTCCACCACAACGGCTTTCCTCTGTTCTTTATCCACCAATACAATGTCTGGTTGGTTCGCCATTATCATCCTATCAGTCTGGATCTGGAAGTCCCACAGGATCTTTGCCCTCTCATTCTCTGCCACCTTCGGAGGTGTTTCCCATTTTGATCTTGGGGTTTCCAGTTCATATTCTGCACACATGTTCCTGTATATTATTCCAGCCACTTGATTGTGGCGCTCCATGTATGCTTTCCCTGCCAGCATCTTACACCCTGCAGTTATGTGCTGGATTGTTTCAGGCGCTTCTTTGCACAGCCTACACCTTGGGTCTTGTCTGGTGTGGTAGATCTGAGCCTCTATTGCTCTGGTGCTCAGGGCTTGTTCCTGGGCTGCCAGGATGAGCGCTTCGGTGCTGTCCTGTAGGCCAGCCCTTTCTAGCCATTGGTAGGACTTCTTGATATCAGCCACTTCAGTTATGGTCCGGTGGTACATCCCATGCAGGGGTTTGTCCTCCCATGAGGATCTGTCCTCCAGCATTGTATCCTCTGCTCTCCATTGCCTGAGACATTCACTGAGCACACTGTCAGTTGGGGCCTTGAGCTTGATGTATTCATGGATCTTGGATGTTTCATCCTGGATAGTGGCTTCTACTCTCACTAGTCCTCGTCCTCCTTCCTTGCGGCTAGCATACAGTCTCAGGGTGCTGGATTTGGGATGGAACCCTCCATGCATGGTGAGGAGCTTTCGTGTTTTAACATCCGTGGTCTGTATCTCTTCCTTTGGCCATCTTATTATTCCTGCAGGGTATCTGATAACGGGCAGTGCATAGCTGTTTATTGCCCGGGTCTTATTTTTGCCATTGAGCTGGCTTCTCAGGACTTGCCTTACTCGTTGGAGGTATTTAGCTGTTGCAGCTTTCCTTGTTGCCTGCTCCAGGTTGCCATTTGCCTGTGGAATTCCAAGGTACTTGTAACTGTCCTCGATGTCTGCTATTGTTCCTTCTGGGAGTGAGACCCCTCCTGTGTGGACTACCTTGCCTCTCTTTGTCACCATCCGGCTGCATTTCTCGAGCCCGAATGACATCCCAATGTCAGTACTGTAGATCCTGGTGGTGTGGATCAGGGAGTCAATGTCACGCTCGCTCTTAGCATATAGCTTGATGTCATCCATGTAGAGGAGGTGACTGATGTTGGCCCCATTTCTGAGTCGGTATCCATAGCCAGTCTTGGTGATTATTTGACTGAGGGGGTTCAGACCTATGCAGAACAGCAGTGGGGACAGAGCATCACCTTGGTATATCCCACATTTGATGGACACTTGTGCAAGTGGCTTCCCATTGGCTTCAAGGGTGGTTTTCCACAGCTTCATTGAGTTTCCTATGAAGGCTCTTAGAGTCCTGTTGATGTTGTACAGCTCCAAGCATTCAGTGATCCATGTGTGTGGCATTGAGTCATAGGCCTTCTTGTAATCAATCCAGGCTGTGCACAGGTTGGTGTGTCGTGACTTGCAGTCTTGAGCGACTGTTGTGTCGACCAGGAGTTGGTGTTTGGCTCCTCTGGAGTCTCTACCAATGCCCTTCTGTGTGTTACTCATGAATTGATCCATGTGCCTATTTATCTTTGTTGCAATGATGGCTGACATGAGCTTCCATGTTGTGGACAGACAGGTTATTGGCCGGTAGTTGGATGGGACTGCACCCTTTGAGGGATCCTTCTGGATCAGGATCGTTCGCCCTTCCGTTAGCCATTCGGGGTGAGTCCCATCTCTTAGCACCTGGTTCATTTGTGCTGCCAGGCGCTCGTGGACTGCGGTAAGCTTCTTTAGCCAGTAGGCATGTATCATGTCAGGGCCCGGTGCTGTCCAGTTCTTCATACCTGAGACTCTTTCTTGGATGTCTGCCACTGTGATGGTTACTGGATTCTGTTCAGGGAGGTTGCTATGTTCTTTTCTCAGAGAGACCAGCCACTGGGCATTGCTGTTACGTGCTGTCTGTTTCTCCCAGATACTTTTCCAGTACTGTTCAGTTTCTAGCCTTGGTGGGTCTGCTCGGCTGTTTTGACCCTGCCACTGAGCGTACACTTTTGCAGGTTGAGTTGCGAAGAGCCTGTTTATTCGTCTGGCTTCATTGTCTCTTGTGTACCTCTTTAGGCGGCTGCTCAAGGCTAGGAGCCTTTGTTTGGCAGTTTCCAGTGCTTCAGGTATGGGCATCTGGCTGTATCTCTTAGGTACTTGCTTTCTCATTGTACCTCTTTGAACCTCTGTCAGCTTACTCACATCCTTCCGAGTTGCCTTGATTTTGGCCTCTAACCGTTGCTTCCATGGTGGGTACTGTTTTCTTCCATGGTTGCTCTTGTAGCCAAGCATCTCAAGGATCAGTGCTGCTGAAGTGTAAACCAGTTCATTGGTTTCTGTAATGTTTGTGGTAGGAATTGCCCTCAATGCTTCATTCACAGTTTCCAGTAGACTTTCAGGTACGTCACTTAACCGTCGTAGTTGGTGTCGCGGTAGCCTAGTGTTCATTGTAGACATGATCTTGTCTTTCAGGTCAGTTGCTGCCTCGCTCAGTGTAATTATGGTTGTTGGGGCTGTGTACCCAATCTCAGGGTGGAAGTGTGGCATAACCTCCTCTCTGACCTGTTGTTCTGGCTCTCCCGTGGCATTGTATTGAAATGGACTAGATGTGATATATATATATATATATATATATATATATATATATATATATATATATATATATATATATATATATATATATATATATATATATATATTAGGCCTGCACAATATACCGCAAATTTATCGTTATCGCAATATCCAGCTCTGCAACATGCATATCGCAAAAGACGGCGAATATCGCAATAAATCGCAAACCCAAAATGTGTTAAAACAATCTTCTAGCAGCTTGAAGCATTTAACGAATCAAATAAATCCCTTTATGCTTTGACCAATCAGATGGACGCCTTCCCATTGTTGACCAATCAGATGGAGGCCTATTATGTTAACCCTGGTCCTGAAGAGCCTCAACCCTGCCTGTTTTCCAGCTCTCCTTAACCAGCTTGCTGTTGATTGGCTGACTCAAGTGATTTCACATCCTGATTGACTGAACACACCTGATTTTGGTTATCATTATCAAGCAGTCTAGGGAGAATTGGAAAACAGACAGGGTTGAGGCTCTTGAGGACCAGGGTTAGCCACCCTGACGTTTGTCCCCCATGTCGATGAGGGTCATTTGGAGTATAATTTTTAAACTGTTGCAATGAAATGGGAATGATGTTTTTGTTTATTTTTCTATTTGTTTATTTACCGCAAATTTATCGTTATCGCAATATTGATCACTAATATCGCATATCGCAAGTTTTCCTCATATCGTGCAGCCCTAATATATATATATATATATATATATATATATATATATATATATATATATATATATTTAAAAAAATATATATATATATATATATATTTAAAAAATATATATATATATATATAATGTTCAAACTTTGAACATCCTTATTATTGGACGTGATTGTTTATAGGACACTGTGCAATGTTGTTTTTGGTTCTTATTACTAAATAAATATTAAATATTAAAAACAAGATTTCAAAAAATTACAATATTGTAAAGAAATCTGCCCAAAGAGACGACTGTTGGCTTCAGAAGATTATCAAAAGAACAAGATTGAAGGGACCTGCACACATGAGACAACCAGAAAGATGGGATGAGGAGGAGGAAAAGCTCCAAAAAACATCACATTGAGTTGACATTCAGGAGACGAACTACAACTGTCTGGTTCATCGGGGCAAGACACTTGTATATAGGCCAACAAAGGAAACGACTGAACTGGGTCTAGGAGAAAAACGACTGGACTGTTGGCTAGTGCTCTAAGGTCCCATTTTCGGATGAAAAGAAAGTGTGCCATTCATTTGGAAATCAAGGTCCAAAGGTTTGGTGGAAGCCTATTGAGGAGCAGAACCCAAGATGCTAGAGGTCCGGTCTGAAATCTCCAGTCAGTCATGATTTGGGCTGCAATGTCCACCACTGAAGTTGGTAAACTCTGCTTTCTCCAATGTAAAATGCCTCCAACAGTCTAGCAGAATGTTCTAGAGGACTTTGCAATTCTTGCTGCTGAGGACCTGGAAGGAAATGCAGATTTAAGCTTCTCAGCAGGACCTGCTCTCTGCCCAGACTGCTGAAGTATTGAAGATGGACATACTTTAAAAATACTTTATTTTGATTGATTTGATGTGATCATAATCTCTGTCTTCATAGATTAGCAAAAACTAGGAAGTAAAAGGTTATTTCTCCAGAGTAATTAAACTTTCTGAAATCGTTTTTGTGGGTTTTATGAGCTGAAACCCCAATTTATGTAAAAATAAATACTAAAAATCAATTAAACTGTGGGCCCTAAATCTATATTCTCTGAAAGTTTAATTTTTTAAAAGGAATTATGGAAACAAACGCACTTTTACATAATATTCTCAATTTTGAAAAGGGTCTGTATATTAAGCCTAAATTGGATTAATGGTAGAGTCCAAAAGAATTCAAGCAAATGTTTTATTAAATGAAATCCAAAAGTTCCATGTTTATATAGTTTTCTGTTATTTGTTAATCAAAACTATTCTTACTTTTGGATTTCCAACTGAAAAATGTTTCTAAAAAAAGTAGTGAGAAGGCAATTTAGTTGTAGCAGAAAAAAAAACAGCTTTTTGAAAAATGTATAGTCAACAGGGTTATAAGCAATTCATGTGCGCTTAGGAGAAAGCAAAAATCTCAGGAAGGTTTATGAACAAATGCATGAGAAAAACCTTGAAAGCATGGTTCCCAGAAGACTGCTGAGCAAAAAAAATCCTAAATGTGTGTAAAGAAGTACCATACAAGCATAAGTTGGACATGTGATATCCAATTTCTCTGTGGGAGAAGCAGTCCTCCTGTCTGAGGAATTGGATTGAAGCACTGCTGGGTGTAATCTGGGTCCAATACCGCAAGAATCAGTATTACGGCTGGACAAATTGTTATTCCAGTGTTTCTTTGGAGGTGTAGAAATGAACTCTGTGAGCTCTACACCAAAAATGAAAGGAAGAACCCAGACTGGGGCTGCATGTTATATAAGAACCCATTTAATAATTTACACACTTGTAATTTAACAATTAATGCACAAAGATACGCTTTTCCACCCAGTTGTTTCATTGCGTTTTAGGGGAAAATATTGTGTTGTTTATTATGTTTTTTCACAGCTATAATAAAAAGCAAACTGCAAGCTAGCATCCTGAAATATTTATTAAGAAAAGAAGAAAACTGCATCAGTGAAGAAGGAGTAATACTCCTAAAAGGTTTAAAATTAGTACTTTCATTAAGGATTAGCAAGTAAATAATTAAATGACTTTATTTTTGGCACTACTGAGTGCACTGGATTATAAGGTGCATCTTCAATTAATGCTCTACTTTTGAGCTTTTGTCACAATAACCCTTGTGCTGTTCTATGACTCCACCCTTACAATGACATGTTCTCCCTACCATGACAAAGGTGGATAAAGGTGGAAAGATTTCATGTAATCCAGGGACACCAGTGAAGATCACAAATCATTGAAGAAAAAAGGTTCAGAGATGACCCAACTCCCAATGTTAAAGTGCCTTGGATAGCACATGGGTTATAGGCTACGCGTTTTGTACGTAGAGCCCCAAAATGACCATAGAAACTTATGGAAACTCAGCATGAACATGAGTTTTGAAGGCAGAAACCCAAAATGTGCATTTACTCACATTTACATTGGCTTTTCCTGGCTCAGTGCTTGTGCACTTTTCCGTCTTCTTATGTCTGGTCGTCCTGACAACATTTGAGCTGCTGGCAGACAAACAAGCGATGGCAGACAGAATAAAACAACAGATGGTTTGTGACAGTCAAAGAAGCTCTTCAACAGTAAAATCTTACTTCTCTGCTCTCATTTTTCTTTTCTCCATCTTCCAAGCGTGCATACAAACATTTGCACACATTCATAAACACACACACACTGGCACACACACGAGGAACATCTGAGGAATAGGAACTGCAAGGCAGGCAAGAAATTTGCCTAGACTCCACTTCATCTTCAGTCGTCTTAAGAGCTGCACAGCTGGAAACAGAATCCATCTAAAGCTACCGAAAAATGTTTATATTTTAATATTAAATAACCTAAAGACTGTACAAATTATTAAGAAACTAGGTTAAGTTTATCATCTGGTCAAAGTAGTAAAAACTTGTTGCAAGCAGACCTGTGACCCTTGCCGCTTTCTTCTTTACACATGACATCATAAAGAATTATTTATCGCAGCAGAAAAACAAACATCTACGTCTAAGTATTTATGTCAGACATAAATTTCCGGGAAACAGAGGCTTGCCTCTGCGCGTTTGGCCAAACCAAATAAAGGAAGGGAAGGTGCATGCCTCAGCAACTTGTTCAACAGCTCAATGAAAAATGCAGCAGAGTATCATACAGAGTGAGCTCACAAGGGAAAGTGTATAGCAAAAGTAATCAATTATACCACCTCCTACCACATTCCCATTGCAGTGGCCCCTTGATAATTTACAGGAATTAGCTATCGATCAGCTAAGTGAGTCAGTGGGACAGGTACCAGCAAGCCACAATGCAGTCAACTGCACAGCACCAGTACTTTTTAGCCCGCTGAACCTGAGAAAGGCCAGTTAAGGATGCAAATGTTCGCACTTGACACCTGAATTCACATGACTGAAGATGAATGCAGGAATGAACTGGTACTAATTATGCATGGACTGAACCCCCACAGCTGAAGGTCCACAAATGTTGAGGAGGCGTGGTAATCTCTGACCATATGCCTGTCTGCTGCAGTCAAGTGTGCCGGGTGGCTGCGAGCTCCCGCTTCATTAAAACCATTATCATCCAAGCTTTCCCACATGCACACAAGGCCATGCAGCCACAGGGCTCAGGCAGAAAATAGCGCTCTGTCTGGGCAGTCCAAAGTAATGCGCACCTTCATGCACAGGACAGGGTGCTCTCTCAAGCTGCCATTTTTGTCAATTTGAGCACCTGCCACTGTGAATTTTCTCAGTGAAAACTCCCAAGTCAATATTTCTTAGTTTTTTACCAAGAAGAAAATCTCCAATTTTTTAAAGTTAGAGTAAAATTAGCATATATAAAAAAAAATGACACCTGGAAAAGGCATTTTTTCATTTTTTAAAGTATATTTTCCTGTTTTTTTTAAACAAATCACTAAATAAATGTGTTAAGGAAGACTTTGAACCACCAGACTTCCCCATCTCTCCTTGTGGCTTTTAAAAAAGACCCACTCCATCTTTTAAGCTATTATTACTTCCATTGGTCTTTTAATGATGTTTATGCCAAAATCAAAAGAAACTGTGTCATTTTCTAGGACATAGTTTTTGCATAGCGGCAGAAATTCACAAGAAGTTTGTTGTGGGCAGGACTGTTGGCACGGTGCAATCTCACCCCCTTCCCATCACTCACAACTGAGATGTTAACCCTTGTACTATCTTGTAGGGTCCAGATGACCCCACTCCCAACGTTAACGTGCCTCGGAGGGTCCAGGTCATCTGGACCCTACAAGATTATGAAACAAATATTTCCACATTTAATAATACGAGTACGTTTGAAATAATAGAGTCATTAGCAGTATTAGAATTGTATTCCTCCATAACACATAATACTTTCAGACAGGATCATATTCCAAAAACAAAAGAACCAAAATGACAAAAAGTAATCAATAAATACAGAATTACTGGAAAAGTAACAAACTCTATGCTAAAGGAACTGAGAAATCTTAATGTTTTTCAAGTCAAAGCAACAACTAGAAGTAAACATTTCCCAAACAATCTGCACTCCATCAGCCTAAGCCTGGCAGCCATTCTTTCCTGTAGCTGCTGCTGTGTAGGACGCAGCTGCAGGGTTCCCAGCAGCCGCAGCAAAGAGCTGAGCAGACCGGCTCTCATTATGTCCAACAGCAGAACTTTCTGATCTAGACTTATAAATTAACTTCAGTCTTTTTGTTTTAAGTTTGTTTTTAAACTTTGCAGAGTTGGAGTTTAAATGACAAAGTCATCATGGTCCTCATTAGGTGTCTGCTAGACGTGGTGATCAGCCTCTCAACTAGTCTAATTTGTGATCATCCTCCTCTTCTAGAGTGGGAAGAAATGCTCACATTAGGATTCCCCTCTGGTTTCAGGTGCTGCACAGCCAACAGTGTTCACACTTTGCCTCTATTGATAATTGATTACAGAAATTACCGACCACTTTCCGAGGTTCTTCTGCTGCACTTGTGGGTTTCTGGGCTCCAGTGCTCCTGTGGCGCCTGTCATGCTGGAGCTGAGCTGAACTGCTGATTCAAATCTGCCATAGACCACTGCACTGAGGACACTCGCTTGTTTGGGTCTTGCACCCAGGAGGATGGCTTTACTTTTCTGGCTTTTCTTGCTTAACTTTGTTTGCTAGTTTTCCTCACACCGATAAAAGAAAGGAAATGAAAAAGTATTCCATGTTCCTCAAAGTTGCAAATGAGGCCGGTGAAGTTATTTTGGCATGGAAGTGTTTTAAGACACGTATATCTAAAGATGCAGGCAAACACCAGAGGCATAGTTGTTTTGACAGCATGTGATTACATGCTACATTACAATGCAACTCATTACCCCATATGGCATATTAATTACATGCCTCCCTGCTGAACCAAATTAAAACCTGGCTGTATGTGATACTAAGAGAGACGGATGAACACGGTCGCATTTGATACTTTCAAATGAAGCCGCCAGGGAGGCTGCAGGATGCATGAAACTTTACAGCAAACATTTTTGGGGGCTTCCAGCCAAAGTGACCCCTTCCTTTCAATAACTTGACATTTTTAGTTTATGGCCTTTTTATGGAATGTTTTGATGAATTATTTATAACTGTGTTGGCTTGTCTGAGGTCACCAGTTCAAAACACAGCTTGTCCACCTTTTAAAGAGCTTTAGGGTGCATAAAAGAATAGATAGACATTCATTTTTTGCATTCAATGAAAAAAAACTTTGTTTAGGAGCTTCCTCTGCATAATTACCTTCACCTACCCTTAGTTACTTTCAGACGAGATGAGATGACTTTATTGACATTGTTTCATGTTCAGAACACGTCAACAAAATTCTATTTGAATCAAATCTGGATGCAAAAATAAGCTGTGAAATGATTCACATGCAAACATAAGAATATTCTGGTCTATAAAATACCTGAGCAATTTTGTGGTGATAATTATACCGAATGAGTGCAGCATAGTCATAGCGGATAAAAAAATAGCAACGCAATACTAATCTATGTTTCATGTTTTTTAGAATATAAGTTGCATTTATTTTGCCTAGTTTGTCCGCGGCGGCGACTTGTATGTCATATTTTTTCAAATAAATAGCAATAACCACTAGAGGGCACTGTAGGTGTGTGTATCACTATTTCCTATTGACAGCAATGCAGAAGAAGAACCATCGCCCAGTCGTACGCCGGCCTTGGCGGAATTGCTCCAAATTGACACAGCAGATGAAGAATTCAATGATTTAAAGTGATACAAAAAGCTTAGTTCTTGTTGTTGTTATTCTGTGATTATTGCGCTAACACATGATCCCTCCGATGTTATAATAAAAATAAAATAAACTAGAAGGAGCTGCATTTCCAGAAGAAAATGCAGGGTTGAATGCTGTATTGCTGAAAGAAAGCTTAATTTGTAAAAGAAATGGCTGAACTGAGCTGAAAGAGCTCAACATTTTAAAAGTAAAATGGGTAAAAAAGGTGAAAACCTGTAAAAAAGGTTAAGCACAAGAATTCCCTATGTATTTTAATGGAGCAAAAATCCTGCAAAATCCTGGAATATCTTAAAAATTTTAATGATTTGAATGATCAAAAGTAATATCTGTAATAAGTTGAAAGAGTTGATCATTTAAAAAGGTGAATGGTAGAAAAATTTCAAGTGTCCGAACCGGGTGTCGATCCGGGAACCTCTTGCACCATAACTTTCCAATGCATTTTAATAGGGCAAAAATTCCCGGAAAAACTGGAATATCTTAAAAAGTACAAGGATTAAAAGTACCAAAAGTCATAGCAGAAAAAAGGTAAAAGAGCTGAACATTTTAAAAGTTGAATGGTTAAAATCGGTTGAAAATTGTAGAAGGAGTTAAGTGCCGAAAAACGGCGGAAGATGAGCGTAATAAATAACTAGAAGGAGCTGCATTTCCAGAAGAAAATGCAGGGTTGAATGCTGTATTACTGAATGAAAGCAGAAATATGATGAAAAAGCTGAACATTGTAAAAGTAGAATGTCTAAAATAGGTCAAACATTGTAGAAGGAGTTAAGCATGAAAGCTGAAATTTTTGAAAAAATAGCTGAACTGTCCTGGAAAATCCTGGAATATTTTGAAAAGTTAAAGGACCAAAAGTCAAAGGTGAACATTGTAAAAGTAGAATGACCAAAACAGGTCAAAATTTGTAGACGGAGTTAAGCATGAAAGCTGAAATTGTTTATAAAAATTGATGTACTGTTGAAAATTTGAAGATGATGCTAAAATGGCTAAAAGTGCTAGCATCAGCATCATCAACTGACTCAAAAAAACACATTGTTTGAGAGTATCATATTGGCAAAAGCTACATGTTCTAAGTTGACAGAAAATCCACTTTTTTCAAAATGGCGGCTTTTCTATTAATTTTATCTCCATAGCAACCATTTTATGTTTGGGTCGCCTGGGGATGACGAACAAATCGACATTAGTTTCAGACAAATCGGAAAAAGAAAACCTTTGGACGTCCTTAGCAACGAAGTTTGTTTGCTAACCACGCCCACATTCCTTATATGTCCAGATCCAGTGAATTTCAATATGTTCCGTTCAAGCCATGGATGAAGTTTATTGCAATATTTGCTTTAGATTTTGTCATTAAATGGCAACCAAATAGTAGGTTGTGTCGACATCCCATAATGATTTCTAAACGTATTTTATACTCCAAAGCCTTGTGATCATTTTAATGTTTGAACGGTGTCTCTAGCTACAAGTATGTTGAAGTTATAATGCTTGAAAGAAACAAAAGTTTTCAAGAATTCTCCATGTATTTAAATAAAGCAAAAATCTTGGAAAATCCTGGAATATCCTGGAATATCTTGAAAAGTTCAAGTATATGAAGGCCCGAGATTCATAGCTGAAAGGAATAAGCTATAAGAGTTGAACATTTCAATAGTAAACTGGTTAAAATAGGTTAAAAACTGAAGGTTAATATCGCCTCACATTTAGGCACAAAATTGCCGCCAAACTCCAGGTTGTATTGCCATCCCATAATAATTTCTAAACGTATGTTGAAGTCCAAAGCCTTGTGAGCATTTCAATGTTTGAACAGTGTCTCTTGCCAAAAGCATGTTAAAGTTATAATGCTTAAAAGAAACAGAGGTTTTCAAGAATTTTCCATGTATTTAAATGAAGCAAAAGTCTTGGAAAATCCTGGAAAATCTTGGAATATCTTAAAAGTTCAAAGATTTGAAAGACCGGAAGTAGTAGCTGAAAGGAATAAGGTGACAGGGTTGAACATTGTAATAGTAGAATGATTAAAGTAGGTGAAAGTTTGAAGAAGTTTAAAATTGCATCACATTTTGGCACAAAATGGCCACCAAACTCTAGGTGGTGTTGCCATCCCATAATAGTTTTGAGCCTTATATTGAAGTCCAAAGCCTTGCGAACATTTCAATGTTTGAACGGTGTCTCTAGCTGAAAGCATGTTGAAGTTACAATGGTTAAAACAAAAAAGGTTTTCAAGGATCATCCTTGTATTTAAACGGAGCAAAAATCCTGGAAAATCCTGGAATATCTTAAAAAGTTCAATGATTTGAATGACCAAAAGTCATTGCTGGAATAAGTTGAAAGGGTAGAAAATTTTAAAAGTTAAATGGATAAAACATTTTGAAGTGTCCGAACCGGGTTTCGAACTGGGCTCCTCGTGCACCATAACTTCCCAATGCATTTTAATAGGGTAAAAATTCCCGGAAAAACTGGAATATCTTAAAAAGTACAAGGATTAGAAGTACCAAAAGTCATAGCAGTAATTAGCTGAAAGAGCTGAACATTTTAAAAGTTGAATGGTAAAAATCGGTTAAAAATTGTAGAAGGAGTTAAGTGCCGAAAAACGGCGGAAGATAGCAGAAGAGGAAAACAAAGGGTTGAATGCTTTACAGCATTCAACCAATAAATAAAGAGAAACAGGAAAACAAAGGGTTGAATGCTTTACAGCATTCAACCAATAAAGAAAGAGAAACAGAAAAACAAAGGGTTGAATGCTTTACAGCATTCAACCAATAACTAGAAGGAGCTGCATTTCCAGAAGAAAATGCAGGGTTGAATGCTGTATTGCTGAATGAAAGCAGAAATATGATGAAAAAGCTGAACATTGTAAAAGTAGAATGTCTAAAATAGGTCAAACATTGTAGAAGGAGTTAAGCATGAAAGCTAAAAAATTGTTGAAAAAATGGCTGAAATGTCCTGGAAAATCCTGGAATATTTTGAAAAATTAAAGGACCAAAAGTCAAAGGTGAACATTGTAAAAGTAGATTGACCAAAACAGGTCAAAATTTGTAGATGGAGTTAAGCATGAAAGCTGAAATTGTTGAAAAAATGGATGTACTGTTGAAAATTTGAAGATGATGCTAAAATGGCTAAAAGTGCTAGCATCAGCATCATCAACTGACTCAAAAAACCACATTGTTTAAGAGTATCATATTGGTAAAAGCTACATGTTCTAAGTTGACAGAAAATCCACTTTTTTCAAAATGGCGGCTTTCCTATTGATTTTATCTCCATAGCAACCATTTTATGTTTCGGTCGCCTGGGGATGTCAAAAAATGCCCACCAAACAGTAGGTTGTGTTGCCATCCCATAATAATTTCAAAATGTATGTTGAAGTCCAAAGCCTTGTGAGCATTTTAATGTTTGAACGGTGCCTCTAGCTGAAAGCATGTTAAAGTTATAATGCTTGAAAGCAACAAAGGTTTTCAAGGATTCTCCATGTATTTAAATGAAGCAAAAATCTTGGAAAATCCTGGAAAATCTTGGAATATCTTGAAAAGTTCAAAGATTTGAAAGACTAAAAGTCGTAGCTGAAAGGAATAAGCTGAAAGGGTTGAACATTGTAATAGTAGAAGGATTAAAATACGTGAAAGTTTGAAGAAGTTTAAAATTGCTTCACATTTTGGCACAAAATGGCCGCCAAACTGTAGGCGGTGTTGCCATCCCATAATAATTTTGAACCTTATGTTGAAGTCCAAAACCTTGTGAACATTTCAATATTTGAACGGTGTCTCTAGCCAAAAGAATGTTAAAGTTACAATTGTTTAAAGAAGCAAAGGTGTGGCCAATGGAGCAAAAAGATTGGAAAATCTGGGAATATCCGGGAATATCTTGAAAAGTTCAAAGATTTGAAGGACCAAAAGTCATAGCTGAAAGGAATAAGATGAAAGGGTTGAACATTGTAATAGTAGAATGGTAAAAATAGGTGAAAGTTTGAAGAAGTTTAAAATTGCCTCACATTTTGGCACAAAATGGCCGCCAAACTGTAGGTGGTGTTGCCATCCCATAATAATTTTGAACCTTATGTTGAAGTCCAAAACCTTGTGAACATTTCAATATTTGAACGGTGTCTCTAGCCAAAAGAATGTTAAAGTTACAATTGTTTAAAGAAGCAAAGGTGTGGCCAATGGAGCAAAAAGATTGGAAAATCTGGGAATATCCGGGAATATCTGGAAAAGTTCAAGGATTTGAAGGACCAAATGTCATAGCTGAAAGGAATAAGCTGAAAGAGTTGAACATTGTAATAGTAGAATGGTAAAAATAGGTGAAAGTTTGAAGAAGTATAAAATTGCCTCACATTTTGGCACAAAATGGCCGCCAAACTGTAGGTGGTGTTGCCATCCCATAATAATTTTGAGCCTTATGTTGAAGTCCAAAGCCTTTTGAACATTTAAATGTTTGAACGGTGTCTCTACCTGAAAGCATGTTGACGTTACAATGGTTTAAAGAAGCAAAGGTGTGGTCAATGGAGCAAAATAATTGGAAAATCCGGGAATATCCGGGAATATCTGGAAAAGTTCAAGGATTTGAAGAACAAAATGCCATAGCTAGAATAAGATGAAAGAGCTGAACATTTTCATAGTCGAACGGTTAAAATAGGTGAAAAATTGTAGAAGGAGTTTAACTGTGAACTTCTGCACGAAAAATTCTCCATGTATTTCAATGGAGCAAAAATTCCCGGAAAACCTGGAATATCTTAAAAAGTAAAAGGATTTGAAAAACCAAAAGTCATAGCACAAATAAGCACAAAGAGCTGAACATTTTAAAAGTTGAATGGTTACAATCGGTTAAAAATTGTAGAAGGAGTTAAGCGGCGAAAAACGGCGGAAGATAGGCGTAAAGAATAATAAATAAAGAGAAACAGGAAAACAAAGGGTTGAATGCTTTACAGCATTCAACCAATAAAGAGAAACAGGAAAACAAAGGGTTGAATGCTTTACAGCATTCAACCAATAAGCTGAAGGAGTTGAACATTGAAATAGTAGAATGATTGAAATAGGTGAAAGTTTGAAGAAGTTTAAAATTGCCTCACATTTTGGCAAAAAATGGCCGCCAAACTGTAGGTGGTGTTGCCATCCCATAATAATTTTGAGCCTTATATTGAAGTCCAAAACCTTGTGAACATTTCAATGTTTGAACGGTGTCTCTAGCCAAAAGAATGTTAAAGTTAGAATTGTTTAAAGAAGCAAAGGTGTGGCCAATGGAGCAAAAATATTGGAAAATCCGGGAATAACCGGGACTATCTGGAAAAGTTCAAGGATTTGAAGGACAAAATTTCATAGCTGGAATAAGATGAAAGAGCTGAACATTTTAATAGTTGAATGGTTAAAATAGGTGAAAAATTGTAGAAGAAGTTTAACTGTGAACTTCTGCACGAAAAATTCTCCATGTATTTCAATGGAGAAAAAAATCATGGAAAATCCTGGAATATCTTAAAAAGTTCAAGGATTTGAAAAACCAAAAATCATAGCAGTAATAAGCTGAAAGAGCTGAACAGTTTAATAGTTGAATGGTTAAAATAGGTTGAAAATTGTAGAAGGAGTTAAGTGCCGAAAAACGGCGGAAGATAGCGTAAGAGGAAAACAAAGGGTTGAATGCTATACAGCATTCAACCAACTAGAAGGAGCTGCATTTCCAGAAGAAAATGCAGGGTTGAATGCTGTATTGCTGAAAGAAAGCTTAATTTGTAAAAGAAATGGCTGAATTGAGCTGAAAGAGCTCAACATTTTAAAAGTAAAATGGTTAATATAGGTGAAAACCTGTAAAAGAGGTTAAGCACAAGAATTCCCTATGTAATTTAATGGAGCAAAATTCCTGGTAAATCCTGGAATATCTTAAAAAGTTCAATGATTTGAATGACCAAAAGTAATAACTGTAATAAGTTGAAAGAGTTGAACATTTTAAAAGTTGGTTGGAAGAAAATTTTGAAGCGTCCGAACCGGGTGTCGAACCTGGAACCTCATGCACCGTAACTTCCCAATGTATTTTAATAGGGCAAAAATTCCCGGAAAAACTGGAATATCTTAAAAAGTAAAAGGATTTGAAAAACCAAAAGTCATAGCAGGAATAAGCTGAAAGAGCTGAACATTTTAAAAGTTGAATGGTTAAAATGGGTTAAAAATTGTAGAAGGAGTTAAGCGCCAAAAAACGGCGGAAGATACTATAAGATACGATAATAATAAACTAGAAGGAGCTGCATTTCCAAAAGAAAATGCAGGGTTGAATGCTGTATTGCTGAATGAAAGCAGAAATATGATGAAAAAGCTGAACATTGTAAAAGTAGAATGTCTAAAATAGGTCAAACATTGTAGAAGGAGTTAAGCATGAAAGCTGTAATTGTTGAAAAAATGGCTGAAATTTCCTGGAATATTTTGAAAAATTAAAGCACCAAAAGTCAAAGGTAAACATTGTAAAAGTAGAATGACCAAAACAGGTCAAAATTTGTAGACGGAGTTAAGCATGAAAGTTGAAATTGTTGAAAAAATGGATGTACGGTTGAAAATTTAAAGATGATGCTAAAATGGCTAAAAGTGCTAGCATCAGCATCATCAACTGACTCAAAAAATCACATTGTTTAAGAGTGTCATGTTGGTAAAAGCTACATGTTCTAAGTTGACAGAAAATCCACTCTTTTCAAAATGGCGGCTTTTCTATTGATTTTATCTCCATAGCAACCATTTTATGTTTGGGTCGCCTGGAGATGAGGAACAAATCAACGTCGGTTTCAGATGAATCGGAAAAAGTAAACCTTTGGACGTCCTTAGCAACGAGCTTTGTTTGCTAACCATGCCCACATTCCTTATATGTCCAGATCCAGTGAATTTCAATATGTTCAGTTCCAGCCATGGATGAAGTTTATTGCAACATTTGCTTCAGATTTAGTCAAAAAATGCCCACCAAACAGTAGGTTGTGTTGCCATCCCATAATAATTTCAAAACGTATGTTGAAGTCCAAAGCCTTGTGAGCATTTCAATGTTTGAACGGTGCCTCTAGCTGAAAGCTTGTTAAAGTTATAATGCTTGAAAGCAACAAAGGTTTTCAAGGATTCTCCATGTATTTAAATGAAGCAAAAATCTTGGAAAATCCTGGAAAATCTTGGAATATCTTGAAAAGTTCAAAGATTTGAAAGACTAAAAGTCGTAGCTGAAAGGAATAAGCTGAAAGGGTTGGACATTGTAATAGAAGGATTAAAATACGTGAAAGTTTGAAGAAGTTTAAAATTGCCTCACATTTTGGCACAAAATGGCCGCCAAACTGTAGGTGGTGTTGCCATCCCATAATAATTTTGAACTTTATGTTGAAGTCCAAAACCTTGTGAACATTTCAATATTTGAACGGTGTCTCTAGCCAAAAGAATGTTAAAGTTACAATTGTTTAAAGAAGCAAAGGTGTGGCCAATGGAGCAAAAACATTGGAAAATCTGGGAATATCCGGGAATATCTGGAAAAGTTCAAAGATTTGAAGGAAAAAAGTCATAGCTGAAAGGAATAAGATGAAAGGGTTGAACATTGTAATAGTAGAATGGTAAAAATAGGTGAAAGTTTGAAGAAGTTTAAAATTGCCTCACATTTTGGCACAAAATGGCCGCCAAACTGTAGGTGGTGTTGCCATCCCATAATAATTTTTAAACCTTATGTTGAAGTCCAAAACCTTGTGAACATTTCAATATTTGAACGGTGTCTCTAGCCAAAAGAATGTTAAAGTTACAATTGTTTAAAGAAGCAAAGGTGTGGCCAATGGAGCAAAAAGATTGGAAAATCTGGGAATCTCCGGGAATATCTGGAAAAGTTCAAAGATTTGAAGGACCAAAAGTCATAGCTGAAAGGAATAAGCTGAAAGGGTTGAACATTGTAATAGTAGAAGGATTAAAATACGTGAAAGTTTGAAGAAGTTTAAAATTACCTCACATTTTGGCACAAAATGGCCGCCAAACTGTAGGTGGTGTTGCCATCCCATAATAATTTTGAACCTTATGTTGAAGTCCAAAACCTTGTGAACATTTCAATATTTGAACGGTGTCTCTAGCCAAAAGAATGTTAAAGTTACAATTGCTTAAAGAAGCAAAGGTGTGGCCAATGGAGCAAAAACATTGGAAAATCTGGGAATATCCGGGAATATCTGGAAAAGTTCAAAGATTTGAAGGACCAAAATGTCATAGCTAGAATAAGATGAAAGAGCTGAACATTTTCATAGTCGAACGGTTAAAATAGGTGAAAAATTGTAGAAGGAGTTTAACTGTGAACTTCTGAACGAAAAATTCTCCATGTATTTCAATGGAGCAAAAATTCCCGGAAAACCTGGAATATCTTAAAAAGTAAAAGGATTTGAAAAACCAAAAGTCATAGCAGAAATAAGATGAAAGAGCTGAACATTTTAAAAGTTGAATGGTTAAAATCGGTTAAAAATTGTAGAAGGAGTTAAACGCCAAAAAACGGCGGAAGATACTATAATAAACTAGAAGGAGCTGCATTTCCAGAAGAAAATGCAGGGTTGAATGCTGTACTGCTGAATGAAAGCTGAATTAGCTGAAGAAATGACTGAACTGTACTGGAAGAACCATGAAAGGTTAAAGGTGCAAAAGTCCTAGCAGGAATAAGCTGAAAAAGTTGAACATTGTAATAGTAAAATGGCTGAAATAGGTCAAAATTTGTAGGACTTAAGCATGAAAGCTGAAATTGTTGAAAAAATGGCTGAATTGTTGAAAATTTGAAGATGTTGCTAAAATGGCTAAAAGTACTAGCATTGGAATCAGCATCATCAACTGACTCCAAAAAACACGTTGTTTGAGAGTATTATATTGGTAAAAGCTACATGTTCTAAGTTGATAGAAAATCCACTCTTTTCAAAATGGCGGCTTTTCTATTGATTTTATCTCCATAGCAACCATTTTATGTTTGGGTCGCCTGGAGATGAGGAACAAATCAACGTCGGTTTCAGATGAATCGGAAAAAGTAAACTTTTGGACGTCCTTAGCAACGAGCTTTGTTTGCTAACCACGCCCACATTCCTTATATGTCCAGATCCAGTGAATTTCAATATGTTCAGTTCCAGCCATGGATGAAGTTTATTGCAACATTTGCTTCAGATTTTGTCAAAAAATGCCCACCAAACAGTAGGTTGTGTTGCCATCCCATAATAATTTCAAAACGTATGTTGAAGTCCAAAGCCTTGTGAGCATTTCAATGTTTGAACGGTGCCTCTAGCTGAAAGCTTGTTAAAGTTATAATGCTTGAAAGCAACAAAGGTTTTCAAGGATTCTCCATGTATTTAAATGAAGCAAAAATCTTGGAAAATCCTGGAAAATCTTGGAATATCTTGAAAAGTTCAAAGATTTGAAAGACTAAAAGTCGTAGCTGAAAGGAATAAGCTGAAAGGGCTGAACATTGTAATAGTAGAAGGATTAAAATACGTGAAAGTTTGAAGAAGTTTAAAATTGCCTCACATTTTGGCACAAAATGGCCGCCAAACTGTAGGTTTGTGTTGCCATCCCATAATAATTTTGAACTTTATGTTGAAGTCCAAAACCTTGTGAACATTTCAATATTTGAACGGTGTCTCTAGCCAAAAGAATGTTAAAGTTACAATTGTTTAAAGAAGCAAAGGTGTGGCCAATGGAGCAAAAACATTGGAAAATCTGGGAATATCCGGGAATATCTGGAAAAGTTCAAAGATTTAAAGGACCAAAAGTCATAGCTGAAAGGAATAAGATGAAAGGGTTGAACATTGTAATAGTAGAATGGTAAAAATAGGTGAAAGTTTGAAGAAGTTTAAAATTGCCTCACATTTTGGCACAAAATGGCCGCCAAACTGTAGGTGGTGTTGCCATCCCATAATAATTTTGAACTTTATGTTGAAGTCCAAAACCTTGTGAACATTTCAATATTTGAATGGTGTCTCTAGCCAAAAGAATGTTAAAGTTACAATATTTTAAAGAAGCAAAGGTGTGGCCAATGGAGCAAAAAGATTGGAAAATCTGGGAATATCCGGGACTATCTGGAAAAGTTCAAAGATTTGAAGGACCAAAAGTCATAGCTGAAAGGAATGAGCTGAAAGGGTTGAACATTGTAATAGTAGAATGGTAAAAATAGGTGAAAGTTTGAAGAAGTTTAAAATTGCCTCACATTTTGGCACAAAATGGCCGCCAAACTGTAGGTGGTGTTGCCATCCCATAATAATTTTGAGCCTTATGTTGAAGTCCAAAACCTTGTGAACATTTCAATATTTGAACGGTGTCTCTAGCCAAAAGAATGTTAAAGTTACAATTGTTTAAAGAAGCAAAGGTGTGGCCAATGGAGCAAAAAGATTGGAAAATCTGGGAATATCCGGGAATATCTGGAAAAGTTCAAAGATTTGAAGGACCAAAAGTCATAGCTGAAAGGAATAAGATGAAAGGGTTGAACATTGTAATAGTAGAATGGTAAAAATAGGTGAAAGTTTGAAGAAGTTTAAAATTGCCTCACATTTTGGCACAAAATGGCCGCCAAACTGTAGGTGGTGTTGCCATCCCATAATAATTTTTAAACCTTATGTTGAAGTCCAAAACCTTGTGAACATTTCAATATTTGAACGGTGTCTCTAGCCAAAAGAATGTTAAAGTTACAATTGTTTAAAGAAGCAAAGGTGTGGCCAATGGAGCAAAAAGATTGGAAAATCTGGGAATATCCGGGAATATCTGGAAAAGTTCAAAGATTTGAAGGACCAAAATGTCATAGCTGAAAGGAATAAGCTGAAAAGGTTGAACATTGTAATAGTAGAATGGTAAAAATAGGTGAAAGTTTGAAGAAGTTTAAAATTGCCTCACATTTTGGCACAAAATGGCCGCCAAACTGTAGGTGGTGTTGCCATCCCATAATAATTTTGAACCTTATGTTGAAGTCCAAAACCTTGTGAACATTTCAATATTAGAACGGTGTCTCTAGCCAAAAGAATGTTAAAGTTACAATTGTTTAAAGAAGCAAAGGTGTGGCCAATGGAGCAAAAACATTGGAAAATCTGGGAATATCCGGGAATATCTGGAAAAGTTCAAAGATTTGAAGGACCAAAAGTCATAGCTGAAAGGAATAAGATGAAAGGGTTGAACATTGTAATAGTAGAATGGTAAAAATAGGTAAAAGTTTGAAGTTTAAAATTGCCTCACATTTTGGCACAAAATGGCCGCCAAACTGTAGGTGGTGTTGCCATCCCATAATAATTTTTAAACCTTATGTTGAAGTCCAAAACCTTGTGAACATTTCAATATTTGAACGGTGTCTCTAGCCAAAAGAATGTTAAAGTTACAATTGTTTAAAGAAGCAAAGGTGTGGCCAATGGAGCAAAAACATTGGAAAATCTGGGAATATCCGGGAATATCTGGAAAAGTTCAAGGATTTGAAGGACCAAAAGTCATAGCTGAAAGGAATAAGCTGAAAAGGTTGAACATTGTAATAGTAGAATGGTAAAAATAGGTGAAAGTTTGAAGAAGTTTAAAATTGCCTCACATTTTGGCACAAAATGGCCGCCAAACTGTAGGTGGTGTTGCCATCCCATAATAATTTTGAACCTTATGTTGAAGTCCAAAACCTTGTGAACATTTCAATATTAGAACGGTGTCTCTAGCCAAAAGAATGTTAAAGTTACAATTGTTTAAAGAAGCAAAGGTGTGGCCAATGGAGCAAAAACATTGGAAAATCTGGGAATATCCGGGAATATCTGGAAAAGTTCAAAGATTTGAAGGACCAAAATGTCATAGCTAGAATAAAATGAAAGAGCTGAACATTTTCATAGTCGAACGGTTAAAATAGGTGAAAAATTGTAGAAGGAGTTTAACTGTGAACTTCTGAACGAAAAATTCTCCATGTATTTCAATGGAGCAAAAATTCCCGGAAAACCTGGAATATCTTAAAAAGTAAAAGGATTTGAAAAACCAAAAGTCATAGCAGAAATAAGATGAAAGAGATGAACATTTTAATAGTAGAATGGTTAAAATAGGTTAAAAATTGTAGAAGTAGTTAAACGCCAAAAAACGGCGGAAGATACTATAATAATAATAAATAAAGAGAAACAGGAAAACAAAGGGTTGAATGCTTTACAGCATTCAACCAACTAGAAGGAGCTGCATTTCCAGAAGAAAATGCAGGGTTGAATGCTGTATTGCTGAATGAAAGCAGAAATATTATGAAAAAGCTGAACATTTTAAAAGTATAATGTCTAAAATAGGTCAAACATTGTAGAAGGAGTTAAGCGTGAAAGCTGAAATTGTTGAAAAAATGGATGTACTGTTGAAAATTTGAAGATGATGCTAAAATGGCTAAAAGTGCTAGCATCAGCATCATCAACCGACTCAAAAAACCACATTGTTTAAGAGTGTCATGTTGGTAAAAGCTACATGTTCTAAGTTGACGGAAAAATCCACTTTTTTCAAAATGGCGGCTTTTCTATTAATTTTATCTCCATAGCAACCATTTTATGTTTGGGTCGCCTGGGGATGACGAACAGATTGACGTCAGTTTCAGACAAATCGGAAAAAGTAAACCTTTGGACGTCCTTAGCAACGAAGTTTGTTTGCTAACCACGCCCAAATTCCATATATGTCCAGATCCAGTGAATTTCAATATGTTCAGTTCCAGCCATGGATGAAGTTTATTGCAATATTTGCTTCAGATTTTGTCATAAAATGGCCACCAAACAGTAGTTTGTGTCGACATCCCATAATGATTTCTAAACGTATTTTATAGTCCAAAGCCTTGTGATCATTTAAATGTTTGAACGGTGTCTCTAGTTACAAGTATGTTGAAGTTATAATGGTTGAAAGAAACAAAGGTTTGCTAGGATTTTTTTTCAATGTATTTCAATGAAGCAAAAAATCCTGAAATATCCTAAAATATCTTAAAAAGTACAAGGATTTGAAAAACCAAAAGTCATAGCAGTAATAAGATGAAAGAGCTGAACATTTTAAAAGTTGAACGGTTCAAATAGGTTAAAAATTGTAGGAGGAGTTAAGTGCCGAAAAACGGCGGAAGATAGCATAAGAGGAAAACAAATGTAACACTAGAAGGAGCTGCATTTCCAGAAGAAAATGCAGGGTTGAATGCTGTACTGCTGAATGAAAGCTGAATTAGCTGAAGAAATGGCTTAACTGTACTGGAAAAACCTTGAAAAGTTAAAGGTGCAAAAGTCCTAGCAGGAATAAGATGAAAAAGTTGAACATTATAATAGTAAAATGGCTAAAATAGGTCAAAGTTTGTAGAAGGAGTTAAGCATTAAAGCTGAAATTGTTGAAAAAATGGCTGAATTGTTGAAAATTTGAAGATGTTGCTAAAATGGCTAAAAGTACTAGCATTGGAATCAGCATCATCAACTGACTCCAAAAAACACGTTGTTTGAGAGTATTATATTGGTAAATGCTACATGTTCTAAGTTGATAGAAAATCCACTCTTTTCAAAATGGCGGCTTTTCTATTGATTTTATCTCCATAGCAACCATTTTATGTTTGGGTCGCCTGGAGATGAGGAACAAATCAACGTCGGTTTCAGACAAATCAGAAAAAGTAAACCTTTGGACGTCCATAGCAACGAAGTTTGTTTGCTAACCACGCCCACATTCCTTATATGTCCAGATCCAGTGAATTTCAATATGTTCAGTTCCAGCCATGGATGAAGTTAAATGCAATATTTGCTTCAGATTTGGTCAAAAAATGGCCACCAAAAAGTAGGTTGTGTCGACATCCCATAATGATTTCTAAACCTATTTTATAGTCCAAAGCCTTGTGATCAATTTAACGTTTGAACGGTATCTCTAGCTAAAGGCATGTTGAAGTTACAATGGTTGAAAGAACCAAAGGTTTTCAAGGATTCTCAATGTATTTAAATGGAGCGAAAATCTTGGAAAATCCAGGAATATCTTGAATAGTTCAAAGATTTGAAGGACCAAAAGTCATAGCTGAAAGGAATAAGCTGAAGGAGTTGAACATTGAAATAGTAGAATGATTGAAATAGGTGAAAGTTTGAAGAAGTTTAAAATTGCCTCACATTTTGGCACAAAATGGCCGCCAAACTGTAGGTGGTGTTGCCATCCCATAATAATTTTGAACCTTATGTTGAAGTCCAAAACCTTGTGAACATTTCAATATTTGAACGGTGTCTCTAGCCTAAAGAATGTTAAAGTTACAATTGTTTAAAGAAGCAAAGGTGTGGCCGATGGAGCAAAAACATTGGAAAATCTGGGAATATCCGGGAATATCTGGAAAAGTTCAAGGATTTGAAGGACCAAAAGTCATAGCTGAAAGGAATAAGCTGAAAGGGTTGAACATTGTAATAGTAGAATGGTAAAAATAGGTGAAAGTTTGAAAAAGTTTAAAATTGCCTCACATTTTGGCACAAAATGGCCGCCAAACTGTAGGTGGTGTTGCCATCCCATAATAATTTTGAACCTTATGTTGAAGTCCAAAACCTTGTGAACATTTCAATATTTGAACGGTGTCTCTAGCCTAAAGAATGTTAAAGTTACAATTGTTTAAAGAAGCAAAGGTGTGGCCAATGGAGCAAAAACATTGGAAAATCTGGGAATATCCGGGAATATCTGGAAAAGTTCAAGGATTTGAAGGACCAAAAGTCATAGCTGAAAGGAATAAGATGAAAGGGTTGAACATTGTAATAGTAGAATGGTAAAAATAGGTGAAAGTTTGATGAAGTTTAAAATTGCCTCACATTTTGGCACAAAATGGCCGCCAAACTGTAGGTGGTTTTCCATCCCATAATAATTTTTAAACCTTATGTTGAAGTCCAAAACCTTGTGAACTTTTCAATATTTGAACGGTGTCTCTAGCCAAAAGAATGTTAAAGTTACAATTGTTTAAAGAAGCAAAGGTGTGGCCAATGGAGCAAAAACATTGGAAAATCTGGGAATATCCGGGAATATCTGGAAAAGTTCAAAGATTTGAAGGACCAAAATATCATAGCTAGAATAAGATGAAAGAGCTGAACATTTTCATAGTCGAACGGTTAAAATAGGTGAAAAATTGTAGAAGGAGTTTAACTGTGAACTTCTGAACGAAAAATTCGCCATGTATTTCAATGGAGCAAAAATTCCCGGGAAACCTGGAATATCTTAAAAAGTAAAAGGATTTGAAAAACCAAAAGTCATAGCAGAAATAAGATGAAAGAGATGAACATTTTAATAGTAGAATGGTTAAAATAGGTTAAAAATTGTAGAAGGAGTTTAACGCCAAAAAACGGCGGAAGATACTATAATAATAATAAATAAAGAGAAACAGGAAAACAAAGGGTTGAATGCTTTACAGCATTCAACCAACTAGAAGGAGCTGCATTTCCAGAAGAAAATGCAGGGTTGAATGCTGTACTGCTGAATGAAAGCTGAATTAGCTGAAGAAATGGCTTAACTGTACTGGGAAAACCTTGAAAAGTTAAATGTGCAAAAGTCCTAGCAGGAATAAGATGAAAAAGTTGAACATTGTAATAGTAGAATGGCTGAAATAGGTCAAAATTTGTAGGACTTAAGCATTAAAGCTGAAATTGTTGAAAAAATGGCTGAAGTGTTGAAAATTTGAAGAAGTTGCTAAAATGGCTAAAAATACTAGCATTGTAATCAGCATCATCAACTGAATCCAAAAAACACATTGTTTGAGAGAATCATATTAGTAAAAGCTACATGTTATAAGTTGACAGAAAATCCACTTTTTTCAAAATGGCGGCTTTTCTATTAATTTTATCTCCATAGCAACCATTTTACGTTTGGGGCGGCATGGGATGACGAACAAATCGACGTCAGTTTCAGACAAATCGGAAAAAGTAAACCTTTGGACGTCCTTAGCAACGAAGTTTGTTTGCTAACCACGCCCACATTCCTTATATGTCCAGATCCAGTGAATTTCAATATGTTCAGTTCCAGCCATGGATGAAGTTTATTGCAATATTTGCTTCAGATTTTGTCAAAAAATGGCCACCAAACAGTAGGTTGTGTTGCCATCCCATAATAATTTCAAAACGTATGTTGAAGTCCAAAGCCTTGTGAGCATTTCAATGTTTGAACGGTGCCTCTAGCTGAAAGCTTGTTAAAGTTATAATGCTTGAAAGCAACAAAGGTTTTCAAGGATTCTCCATGTATTTAAATGAAGCAAAAATCTTGGAAAACCCTGGAAAATCTTGGAATATCTTGAAAAGTTCAAAGATTTGAAAGACTAAAAGTCGTAGCTGAAAGGAATAAGCTGAAAGGGTTGAACATTGTAATAGTAGAAGGATTAAAATACGTGAAAGTTTGAAGAAGTTTAAAATTGCCTCACATTTTGGCACAAAATGGCCGCCAAACTGTAGGTGGTGTTGCCATCCCATAATAATTTTGAACCTTATGTTGAAGTCCAAAACCTTGTGAACATTTCAATATTTGAACGGTGTCTCTAGCCAAAAGAATGTTAAAGTTACAATTGTTTAAAGAAGCAAAGGTGTGGCCAATGGAGCAAAAACATTGGAAAATCTGGGAATATCCGGGAATATCTGGAAAAGTTCAAAGATTTGAAGGACCAAAAGTCATAGCTGAAAGGAATAAGATGAAAGGGTTGAACATTGTAATAGTAGAATGGTAAAAATAGGTGAAAGTTTGAAGAAGTTTAAAATTGCCTCACATTTTGGCACAAAATGGCCGCCAAACTGTAGGTGGTGTTGCCATCCCATAATAATTTTTTAAACCTTATGTTGAAGTCCAAAACCTTGTGAACATTTCAATATTTGAACGGTGTCTCTAGCCAAAAGAATGTTAAAGTTACAATTGTTTAAAGAAGCAAAGGTGTGGCCAATGGAGCAAAAAGATTGGAAAATCTGGGAATATCCGGGAATATCTGGAAAAGTTCAAGGATTTGAAGGACCAAAAGTCATAGCTGAAAGGAATAAGCTGGAAAGGTTGAACATTGTAATAGTAGAATGGTAAAAATAGGTGAAAGTTTGAAGAAGTTTAAAATTGCCTCACATTTTGGCACAAAATGGCCGCCAAACTGTAGGTGGTGTTGCCATCCCATAATAATTTTTAAACCTTATGTTGAAGTCCAAAACCTTGTGAACATTTCAATATTTGAACGGTGTCTCTAGCCAAAAGAATGTTAAAGTTACAATTGTTTAAAGAAGCAAAGGTGTGGCCAATGGAGCAAAAAGATTGGAAAATCTGGGAATATCCGGGAATATCTGGAAAAGTTCAAGGATTTGAAGGACCAAAAGTCATAGCTGAAAGGAATAAGCTGAAAGGGTTGAACATTGTAAAAGTTGAATGGTAAAAATAGGTGAAAGTTTGAAGAAGTTTAAAATTGCCTCACATTTTGGCACAAAATGGCCGCCAAACTGTAGGTGGTGTTGCCATCCCATAATAATTTTGAGCCTTATGTTGAAGTCCAAAACCTTGTGAACATTTCAATATTTGAACGGTGTCTCTAGCCAAAAGAATGTTAAAGTTACAATTGTTTAAAGAAGCAAAGGTGTGGCCAATGGAGCAAAAAGATTGGAAAATCCAGGAATATCCGGGAATAAATGGAAAAGTTCAGGGATTTGAAGGACCAAAATGTCATAGCTTGAATAAGATGAAAGAGCTGAACATTTTCATAGTCAAACGGTTAAAATAGGTGAAAAATTGTAGAAGGAGTTTAACTGTGAACTTCTGAACGAAAAATTCTCCATGTATTTCAATGGAGCAAAAATTCCCGGAAAACCTGGAATATCTTAAAAAGTAAAATGATTTGAAAAACCAAAAGTCATAGCAGAAATAAGATGAAAGAGATGAACATTTTAATAGTAGAATGGTTAAAATAGGTTAAAAATTGTAGAAGTAGTTAAGTGCCAAAAAACGGCGGAAGATACTATAAGATACGATAATAATAAATAAAGAGAAACAGGAAAACAAAGGGTTGAATGCTTTACAGCATTCAACCAACTAGAAGGAGCTGCATTTCCAGAAGAAAATGCAGGGTTGAATGCTGTACTGCTGAATGAAAGCTGAATTAGCTGAAGAAATGGCTCAACTGTACTGGAAGAACCATGAAAAGTTAAAGGTGCAAAAGTCCTAGCAGGAATAAGCTGAAAAAGTTGAACATTGTAATAGTAGAATGGCTGAAATAGGTCAAAATTTGTAGGACTTAAGCATGAAAGCTGAAATTGTTGAAAAAATGGCTGAATTGTTGAAAATTTGAAGATGTTGCTAAAATGGCTAAAAGTACTAGCATTGGAATCAGCATCATCAACTGACTCCAAAAAACACGTTGTTTGAGAGTATCATATTGGTAAAAGCTACATGTTCTAAGTTGATAGAAAATCCACTCTTTTCAAAATGGCGGCTTTTCTATTGATTTTATCTCCATAGCAACCATTTTATGTTTGGGTCGCCTGGAGATGAGGAACAAATCAATGTCGGTTTCAGATGAATCGGAAAAAGTAAATTTTCAGACGTCCTTAGCAACGAGCTTTGTTTGCTAACCACGCCCACATTCCTTATATGTCCAGATCCAGTGAATTTCAATATGTTCAGTTCCAGCCATGGATGAAGTTTATATCAACATTTGCTTCAGATTTTGTCAAAAAATGCCCACCAAACAGTAGGTTGTGTTGCCATCCCATAATAATTTCAAAACGTATGTTGAAGTCCAAAGCCTTGTGAGCATTTCAATGTTTGAACGGTGCCTCTAGCTGAAAGCATGTTAAAGTTATAATGTTTGAAAGCAACAAAGGTTTTCAAGGATTCTCCATGTATTTAAATGAAGCAAAAATCTTGGAAAATCCTGGAAAATCTTGGAATATCTTGAAAAGTTCAAAGATTTGAAAGACTAAAAGTCGTAGCTGAAAGGAATAAGATGAAAGGGTTGAACATTGTAATAGTAGAATGGTAAAAATAGGTGAAAGTTTGAAGAAGTTTAAAATTGCCTCACATTTTGGCACAAAATGGCCGCCAAACTGTAGGTGGTGTTGCCATCCCATAATAATTTTTAAACCTTATGTTGAAGTCCAAAACCTTGTGAACATTTCAATATTTGAACGGTGTCTCTAGCCAAAAGAATGTTAAAGTTACAATTGTTTAAAGAAGCAAAGGTGTGGCCAATGGAGCAAAAAGATTGGAAAATCTGGGAATATCCGGGAATATCTGGAAAAGTTCAAGGATTTGAAGGACCAAAAGTCATAGCTGAAAGGAATAAGCTGAAAAGGTTGAACATTGTAATAGTAGAATGGTAAAAATAGGTGAAAGTTTGAAGAAGTTTAAAATTGCCTCACATTTTGGCACAAAATGGCCGCCAAACTGTAGGTGGTGTTGCCATCCCATAATAATTTTGAACCTTATGTTGAAGTCCAAAACCTTGTGAACATTTCAATATTTGAACGGTGTCTCTAGCCAAAAGAATGTTAAAGTTACAATTGTTTAAAGAAGCAAAGGCGTGGCCAATGGAGCAAAAACATTGGAAAATCTGGGAATATCCGGGAATATCTGGAAAAGTTCAAAGATTTGAAGGACCAAAATGTCATAGCTAGAATAAGATGAAAGAGCTGAACATTTTCATAGTCGAACGGTTAAAATAGGTGAAAAATTGTAGAAGGAGTTTAACTGTGAACTTCTGTACGAAAAATTCTCCATGTATTTCAATGGAGCAAAAATTCCTGGAAAACCTGGAATATCTTAAAAAGTAAAAGGATTTGAAAAACCAAAAGTCATAGCAGAAATAAGATGAAAGAGCTGAACATTTTAAAAGTTGAATGGTTAAAATCGGTTAAAAATTGTAGAAGGAGTTAAACGCCAAAAAACGGCGGAAGATACTATAATAAACTAGAAGGAGCTGCATTTCCAGAAGAAAATGCAGGGTTGAATGCTGTATTGCTGAATGAAAGCAGAAATATTATGAAAAAGCTGAACATTTTAAAAGTATAATGTCTAAAATAGGTCAAACATTGTAGAAGGAGTTAAGCGTGAAAGCTGAAATTGTTGAAAAAATGGATGTACTGTTGAAAATTTCAAGATGATGCTAAAATGGCTAAAAGTGCTAGCATCAGCATCATCAACTGACTCAAAAAACCACATTGTTTAAGAGTGTCATGTTGGTAAAAGCTACATGTTCTAAGTTGACGGAAAAATCCACTTTTTTCAAAATGGCAGCTTTTCTATGAATTTTATCTCCATAGCAACCATTTTATGTTTGGGTCGCCTGGGGATGACGAACAGATTGACGTCAGTTTCAGACAAATCGGAAAAAGTAAACCTTTGGACGTCCTTAGCAACGAAGTTTGTTTGCTAACCACGCCCAAATTCCATATATGTCCAGATCCAGTGAATTTCAATATGTTCAGTTCCAGCCATGGATGAAGTTTATTGCAATATTTGCTTCAGATTTTGTCATAAAATGGCCACCAAACAGTAGTTTGTGTCGACATCCCATAATGATTTCTAAACGTATTTTATAGTCCAAAGCCTTGTGATCATTTAAATGTTTGAACGGTGTCTCTAGTTACAAGTATGTTGAAGTTATAATGGTTGAAAGAAACAAAGGTTTGCTAGGATTTTTTTTCAATGTATTTCAATGAAGCAAAAAATCCTGAAATATCCTAAAATATCTTAAAAAGTACAAGGATTTGAAAAACCAAAAGTCATAGCAGTAATAAGATGAAAGAGCTGAACATTTTAAAAGTTGAACGGTTCAAATAGGTTAAAAATTGTAGGAGGAGTTAAGTGCCGAAAAACGGCGGAAGATAGCATAAGAGGAAAACAAATGTAACACTAGAAGGAGCTGCATTTCCAGAAGAAAATGCAGGGTTGAATGCTGTACTGCTGAATGAAAGCTGAATTTGCTGAAGAAATGGCTCAACTTTGATTGAAAATCTTGAAAAACTAAAGGATCAAAAGTCATAGAAAGAATAAGCTGAAAAAGTTAAACATTGTAATAGTAGAATGGCTAAAATAGGTCAAAAATGTAGAAGGAGTTAAGCATGAAAGCTTAAGTTGATGAAAAAATGGCTAAACTTTTGAAAATGTGAAGATGTTGCTAATAAGGCTAAAAGTGCTAGCACTGAAATCAGCATCATCAACTGAATCAAAAAAAAAAACATTTTGTTTGAGAGTATCATATTGGTAAAAGCTACATGTCTAAGTTGACAGAAAATCCACTTTTTTCAAAATGGCGGCTTTTCTATTAATTTTATCTCCATAGCAACCATTTTATGTTTGGGTCGGCATGGGATGACGAACTAATCGACGTCAGTTTCAGACAAATCGGAAAAAGTAAACCTTTGGACGTCCTTAGCAACGAAGTTTGTTTGCTAACCACGCCCACATTCCATATATGTCCAGATCCAGTGAATTTCAATATGTTCAGTTCCAGCCATGGATGAAGTTTATTGCAATATTTGCTTCAGATTTTGTCATAAAATGGCCACCAAACAGTAGTTTGTGTCGACATCCCATAATGATTTCTAAACGTATTTTATAGTCAAAAGCCTTGTGATCATTTTAATATTTGAACGGTGTCTCTAGCTACAAGTATGTTGAAGTTATAATGGTTGAAAGAAACAAAGGTTTGCAAAGATTTTTTTTCAATGTATTTCAATGAAGCAAAAAATCCTGAAATATCCTAAAATATCTTAAAAAGTACAAGGATTTGAAAAACCAAAAGTCATAGCAGTAATAAGATGAAAGAGCTGAACATTTTAAAAGTTGAACGGTTCAAATAGGTTAAAAATTGTAGGAGGAGTTAAGTGCCGAAAAACGGCGGAAGATAGCATAAGAAGAAAACAAATGTAACACTAGAAGGAGCTGCATTTCCAGAAGAAAATGCAGGGTTGAATGCTGTATTGCTGAAAGAAAGCTTAATTTGTAAAAGAAATGGCTGAACTGAGCTGAAAGAGCTCAAAATTTTAAAAGTAAAATGGTTAAAAAAGGTGAAAACCTGTAAAAAAGGTTAAGCACAAGAATTCCCTATGTATTTTAATGGAGCAAAGATCCTGCAAAATCCTGGAATATCTTAAAAATTTTAATGATTTGAATGACCAAAAGTAATATCTGTAATAAGTTGAAAGAGTTGAACATTTAAAAAGGTGAATGGTAGAAAAATTTCAAGTGTCCGAACCGGGTGTCGATCCAGGAACCTCTTGCACCATAACTTTCCAATGCATTTTAATAGGGCAAAAATTCCCGGAAAAACTGGAATATCTTAAAAAGTACAAGGATTAGAAGTACCAAAAGTCATAGCAATAATAAGCTGAAAGAGCTGAACATTTTAAAAGTTGAATGGTAAAAATCGGTTAAAAATTGTAGAAGGAGTTAAGTGTCAAAAAACGGCGGAAGATAGTATAAATAATAATAAATAAAGAGAAACAGGAAAACAAAGGGTTGAATGCTTTACAGCATTCAACCAACTAGAAGGAGCTGCATTTCCAGAAGAAAATGCAGGGTTGAATGCTGTACTGCTGAATGAAAGCTGAATTAGCTGAAGAAATGGCTGAACTGTACTGGAAGAACCATGAAAAGTTAAAGGTGCAAAAGTCCTAGCAGGAATAAGCTGAAAAAGTTGAACATTGTAATAGTAGAATGGCTGAAATAGGTCAAAATTTGTAGGACTTCAGCATGAAAGCTGAAATTGTTGAAGAAATGGCTGAATTGTTGAAAATTTGAAGTTGTTGCTAAAATGGCTAAAAGTACTAGCATTGGAATCAGCATCATCAACTGACTCCAAAAAACACGTTGTTTGAGAGTATTATATTGGTAAAAGCTACATGTTCTAAGTTGATAGAAAATCCACTCTTTTCAAAATGGCGGCTTTTCTATTGATTTTATCTCCATAGCAACCATTTTATGTTTGGGTCGCCTGGAGATGAGGAACAAATCAACGTCGGTTTCAGATGAATCGGAAAAAGTAAATTTTTGGACGTCCTTAGCAACGAGCTTTGTTTGCTAACCACGCCCACATTCCTTATATGTCCAGATCCAGTCAATTTCAATATATTCAGTTCCAGCCATGGATGAAGTTTATTGCAACATTTGCTTCAGATTTTGTCAAAAAATGCCCACCAAACAGTAGGTTGTGTTGCCATCCCATAATAATTTCAAAACGTATGTTGAAGTCCAAAGCCTTGTGAGCATTTCAATGTTTGAACGGTGCCTCTAGCTGAAAGATTGTTAAAGTTATAATGCTTGAAAGCAACAAAGGTTTTCAAGGATTCTCCATGTATTTAAATGAAGCAAAAATCTTGGAAAATCCTGGAAAATCTTGGAATATCTTGAAAAGTTCAAAGATTTGAAAGACTAAAAGTCGTAGCTGAAAGGAATAAGCTGAAAGGGTTGAACATTGTAATAGTAGAAGGATTAAAATAGGTGAAAGTTTGAAGAAGTTTAAAATTGCCTCACATTTTGGCACAAAATGGCCGCCAAACTGTAGGTGGTGTTGCCATCCCATAATAATTTTGAACCTTATGTTGAAGTCCAAAACCTTGTGAACATTTCAATATTTGAACGGTGTCTCTAGCCAAAAGAATGTTAAAGTTACAATTGTTTAAAAAAGCAAAGGTGTGGCCAATGGAGCAAAAACATTGGAAAATCTGGGAATATCCGGGAATATCTGGAAAAGTTCAAAGATTTGAAGGACCAAATGTCATAGCTGAAAGGAATAAGCTGAAAGGGTTGAACATTGTAATAGTAGAATGGTAAAAATAGGTGAAAGTTTGAAGAAGTTTAAAATTGCCTCACATTTTGGCACAAAATGGCCGCCAAACTGTAGGTGGTGTTGCCATCCCATAATAATTTTGAACCTTATGTTGAAGTCCAAAACCTTGTGAACATTTCAATATTAGAACGGTGTCTCTAGCCAAAAGAATGTTAAAGTTACAATTGTTTAAAGAAGCAAAGGTGTGGCCAATGGAGCAAAAACATTGGAAAATCTGGGAATATCCGGGAATATCTGGAAAAGTTCAAAGATTTGAAGGACCAAAATGTCATAGCTAGAATAAGATGAAAGAGCTGAACATTTTCATAGTCGAACGGTTAAAATAGGTGAAAAATTGTAGAAGGAGTTTAACTGTGAACTTCTGAACGAAAAATTCTCCATGTATTTCAATGGAGCAAAAATTCCCGGAAAACCTGGAATATCTTAAAAAGTAAAAGGATTTGAAAAACCAAAAGTCATAGCAGAAATAAGATGAAAGAGATGAACATTTTAATAGTAGAATGGTTAAAATAGGTTAAAAATTGTAGAAGTAGTTAAACGCCAAAAAACGGCGGAAGATACTATAATAATAATAAATAAAGAGAAACAGGAAAACAAAGGGTTGAATGCTTTACAGCATTCAACCAACTAGAAGGAGCTGCATTTCCAGAAGAAAATGCAGGGTTGAATGCTGTACTGCTGAATGAAAGCTGAATTAGCTGAAGAAATGGCTGAACTGTACTGGAAGAACCATGAAAAGTTAAAGGTGCAAAAGTCCTAGCAGGAATAAGCTGAAAAAGTTGAACATTGTAATAGTAGAATGGCTGAAATAGGTCAAAATTTGTAGGACTTCAGCATGAAAGCTGAAATTGTTGAAGAAATGGCTGAATTGTTGAAAATTTGAAGATGTTGCTAAAATGGCTAAAAGTACTAGCATTGGAATCAGCATCATCAACTGACTCCAAAAAACACGTTGTTTGAGAGTATTATATTGGTAAAAGCTACATGTTCTAAGTTGATAGAAAATCCACTCTTTTCAAAATGGCGGCTTTTCTATTGATTTTATCTCCATAGCAACCATTTTATGTTTGGGTCGCCTGGAGATGAGGAACAAATCAACGTCGGTTTCAGATGAATCGGAAAAAGTAAATTTTTGGACGTCTTTAGCAACGAGCTTTGTTTGCTAACCACGCCCACATTCCTTATATGTCCAGATCCAGTGAATTTCAATATATTCAGTTCCAGCCATGGATGAAGTTTATTGCAACATTTGCTTCAGATTTTGTCAAAAAATGCCCACCAAACAGTAGGTTGTGTTGCCATCCCATAATAATTTCAAAACGTATGTTGAAGTCCAAAGCCTTGTGAGCATTTCAATGTTTGAACGGTGCCTCTAGCTGAAAGATTGTTAAAGTTATAATGCTTGAAAGCAACAAAGGTTTTCAAGGATTCTCCATGTATTTAAATGAAGCAAAAATCTTGGAAAATCCTGGAAAATCTTGGAATATCTTGAAAAGTTCAAAGATTTGAAAGACTAAAAGTCGTAGCTGAAAGGAATAAGCTGAAAGGGTTGAACATTGTAATAGTAGAAGGATTAAAATAGGTGAAAGTTTGAAGAAGTTTAAAATTGCCTCACATTTTGGCACAAAATGGCCGCCAAACTGTAGGTGGTGTTGCCATCCCATAATAATTTTGAACCTTATGTTGAAGTCCAAAACCTTGTGAACATTTCAATATTTGAACGGTGTCTCTAGCCAAAAGAATGTTAAAGTTACAATTGTTTAAAAAAGCAAAGGTGTGGCCAATGGAGCAAAAACATTGGAAAATCTGGGAATATCCGGGAATATCTGGAAAAGTTCAAAGATTTGAAGGACCAAATGTCATAGCTGAAAGGAATAAGCTGAAAGGGTTGAACATTGTAATAGTAGAATGGTAAAAATAGGTGAAAGTTTGAAGAAGTTTAAAATTGCCTCACATTTTGGCACAAAATGGCCGCCAAACTGTAGGTGGTGTTGCCATCCCATAATAATTTTGAACCTTATGTTGAAGTCCAAAACCTTGTGAACATTTCAATATTTGAACGGTGTCTCTAGCCAAAAGAATGTTAAAGTTACAATTGTTTAAAGAAGCAAAGGTGTGGCCAATGGAGCAAAAACATTGGAAAATCTGGGAATATCCGGGAATATCTGGAAAAGTTCAAAGATTTGAAGGACCAAAATGTCATAGCTAGAATAAGATGAAAGAGCTGAACATTTTCATAGTCGAACGGTTAAAATAGGTGAAAAATTGTAGAAGGAGTTTAACTGTGAACTTCTGAACGAAAAATTCTCCATGTATTTCAATGGAGCAAAAATTCCCGGAAAACCTGGAATATCTTAAAAAGTAAAAGGATTTGAAAAACCAAAAGTCATAGCAGAAATAAGATGAAAGAGATGAACATTTTAATAGTAGAATGGTTAAAATAGGTTAAAAATTGTAGAAGTAGTTAAACGCCAAAAAACGGCGGAAGATACTATAATAATAATAAATAAAGAGAAACAGGAAAACAAAGGGTTGAATGCTTTACAGCATTCAACCAACTAGAAGGAGCTGCATTTCCAGAAGAAAATGCAGGGTTGAATGCTGTACTGCTGAATGAAAGCTGAATTAGCTGAAGAAATGGCTTAACTGTACTGGGAAAACCTTGAAAAGTTAAATGTGCAAAAGTCCTAGCAGGAATAAGATGAAAAAGTTGAACATTGTAATAGTAGAATGGCTGAAATAGGTCAAAGTTTGTAGAAGGAGTTAAGCATTAAAGCTGAAATTGTTGAAAAAATGGCTGAATTGTTGAAAATTTGAAGAAGTTGCTAAAATGGCTAAAAGTACTAGCATTGGAATCAGCATCATCAACTGACTCCAAAAAACACGTTGTTTGAGATTATTATATAGGTAAAAGCTACATGTTCTAAGTTGATAGAAAATCCACTCTTTTCAAAATGGCGGCTTTTCTATTGATTTTATCTCCATAGCAACCATTTTATGTTTGGGTCGCCTGGAGATGAGGAACAAATCAACGTCGGTTTCAGATGAATCGGAAAAAGTAAATTTTTGGACGTCCTTAGCAACGAGCTTTGTTTGCTAACCACGCCCACATTCCTTATATGTCCAGATCCAGTGAATTTCAATATGTTCAGTTCCAGCCATGGATGAAGTTTATTGCAATATTTGCTTCAGATTTTGTCAAAAAATGCCCACCAAACAGTAGGTTGTGTTGCCATCCCATAATAATTTCAAAACGTATGTTGAAGTCCAAAGCCTTGTGAGCATTTCAATGTTTGAACGGTGTCTCTAGCTGAAAGCATGTTAAAGTTATAATGCTTGAAAGCAACAAAGGTTTTCAAGGATTCTCCATGTATTTAAATGAAGCAAAAATCTTGGAAAATCCTGGAAAATCTTTGAATATCTTGAAAAGTTCAAAGATTTGAAAGACTAAAAGTCGTAGCTGAAAGGAATAAGCTGAAAAGGTTGAACATTGTAATAGTAGAAGGATTAAAATACGTGAAAGTTTGAAGAAGTTTAAAATTGCCTCACATTTTGGCACAAAATGGCCGACAAACTGTAGGTGGTGTTGCCATCCCATAATAATTTTGAACCTTATGTTGAAGTCCAAAACCTTGTGAACATTTCAATATTTGAACGGTGTCTCTAGCCAAAAGAATGTTAAAGTTACAATTTTTTAAAGAAGCAAAGGTGTGGCCAATGGAGCAAAAACATTGGAAAATCTGGGAATCTCCGGGAATATCTGGAAAAGTTCAAAGATTTGAAGGACCAAAAGTCATAGCTGAAAGGAATAAGATGAAAGGGTTGAACATTGTAATAGTAGAATGGTTAAAATAGGTGAAAGTTTGAAGAAGTTTAAAATTGCCTCACATTTTGGCACAAAATGGCCGCCAAACTGTAGGTGGTGTTGCCATCCCATAATAATTTTGAGCCTTATGTTGAAGTCCAAAACCTTCTGAACATTTCAATATTTGAACGGTGTCTCTAGCCAAAAGAATGTTAAAGTTACAATTGTTTAAAGAAGCAAAGGTGTGGCCAATGGAGCAAAAAGATTGGAAAATCCAGGAATATCCGGGAATAAATGGAAAAGTTCAGGGATTTGAAGGACCAAAATGTCATAGCTAGAATAAGATGAAAGAGCTGAACATTTTCATAGTGGAACGGTTAAAATAGGTGAAAAATTGTAGAAGGACTTTAACTGTGAACTTCTGAACGAAAAATTCTCCATGTATTTCAATGGAGCAAAAATTCCCGGAAAACCTGGAATATCTTAAAAAGTAAAAGGATTTGAAAAACCAAAAGTCATAGCAGAAATAAGATGAAAGAGATGAACATTTTAAAAGTTGAACGGTAAAAATCGGTTAAAAATTGTAGAAGGAGTTAAGTGCCGAAAAACGGCGGAAGACAGCATAAGAGGAAAACAAATGTAACACTAGAAGGAGCTGCATTTCCAGAAGAAAATGCAGGGTTGAATGCTGTACTGCTGAATGAAAGCTGAATTAGCTGAAGAAATGGCTTAACTGTACTGGGAAAACCTTGAAAAGTTAAATGTGCAAAAGTCCTAGCAGGAATAAGATGAAAAAGTTGAACATTGTAATAGTAGAATGGCTGAAATAGGTCAAAGTTTGTAGAAGGAGTTAAGCATTAAAGCTGAAATTGTTGAAAAAATGGCTGAATTGTTGAAAATTTGAAGAAGTTGCTAAAATGGCTAAAAGTACTAGCATTGGAATCAGCATCATCAACTGAATCCAAAAAACACATTGTTTGAGAGTATCATATTGGTAAAACCTACATGTTCTAAGTTGATAGAAAATCCATTTTTTTCAAAATGGCGGCTTTCTATTAATTTTATCTCCATAGCAACCATTTTACGTTTGGGTCGCCTGGAGATGAGGAACAAATCAACGTCGGTTTCAGATGAATCAGAAAAAGTAAACTTTTGGACGTCCTTAGCAACGAGCTTTGTTTGCTAACCACGCCCACATTCCTTATATGTCCAGATCCAGTGAATTTCAATATGTTCAGTTCCAGCCATGGATGAAGTTTATTGCAACATTTGCTTCAGATTTTGTCAAAAAATGCCCACCAAACAGTAGGTTGTGTTGCCATCCCATAATAATTTCAAAACGTATGTTGAAGTCCAAAGCCTTGTGAGCATTTCAATGTTTGAACGGTGCCTCTAGCTGAAAGCTTGTTAAAGTTATAATGCTTGAAAGCAACAAAGGTTTTCAAGGATTCTACATGTATTTAAATGAAGCAAAAATCTTGGAAAATCCTGGAAAATCTTGGAATATCTTGAAAAGTTCAAAGATTTGAAAGACTAAAAGTCGTAGCTGAAAGGAATAAGCTGAAAGGGCTGAACATTGTAATAGTAGAAGGATTAAAATACGTGAAAGTTTGAAGAAGTTTAAAATTGCCTCACATTTTGGCACAAAATGGCCGCCAAACTGTAGGTTTGTGTTGCCATCCCATAATAATTTTGAACTTTATGTTGAAGTCCAAAACCTTGTGAACATTTCAATATTTGAACGGTGTCTCTAGCCAAAAGAATGTTAAAGTTACAATTGTTTAAAGAAGCAAAGGTGTGGCCAATGGAGCAAAAACATTGGAAAATCTGGGAATATCCGGGAATATCTGGAAAAGTTCAAAGATTTGAAGGACCAAAAGTCATAGCTAAAAGGAATAAGATGAAAGGGTTGAACATTGTAATAGTAGAATGGTAAAAATAGGTGAAAGTTTGAAGAAGTTTAAAATTGCCTCACATTTTGGCACAAAATGGCCGCCAAACTGTAGGTGGTGTTGCCATCCCATAATAATTTTGAACCTTATGTTGAAGTCCAAAACCTTGTGAACATTTCAATATTTGAATGGTGTCTCTAGCCAAAAGAATGTTAAAGTTACAATTGTTTAAAGAAGCAAAGGTGTGGCCAATGGAGCAAAAAGATTGGAAAATCTGGGAATATCCGGGAATATCTGGAAAAGTTCAAAGATTTGAAGGACCAAAAGTCATAGCTGAAAGGAATAAGATGAAAGGGTTGAACATTGTAATAGTAGAATGGTAAAAATAGGTGAAAGTTTGAAGAAGTTTAAAATTGCCTCACATTTTGGCACAAAATGGCCGCCAAACTGTAGGTGGTGTTGCCATCCCATAATAATTTTTAAACCTTATGTTGAAGTCCAAAACCTTGTGAACATTTCAATATTTGAACGGTGTCTCTAGCCAAAAGAATGTTAAAGTTACAATTGTTTAAAGAAGCAAAGGTGTGGCCAATGGAGCAAAAAGATTGGAAAATCTGGGAATATCCGGGAATATCTGGAAAAGTTCAAAGATTTGAAGGACAAAAATGTCATAGCTAGAATAAGATGAAAGAGCTGAACATTTTCATAGTCGAACGGTTAAAATAGGTGAAAAATTGTAGAAGGAGTTTAACTGTGAACTTCTGAACGAAAAATTCTCCATGTATTTCAATGGAGCAAAAATATTGGAAAATCCGGGAATAACCGGGACTATCTGGAAAAGTTCAAGGATTTGAAGGACAAAATTTCATAGCTGGAATAAGATGAAAGAGCTGAACATTTTAATAGTTGAATGGTTAAAATAGGTGAAAAATTGTAGAAGAAGTTTAACTGTGAACTTCTGCACGAAAAATTCTCCATGTATTTCAATGGAGAAAAAAATCATGGAAAATCCTGGAATATCTTAAAAAGTTCAAGGATTTGAAAAACCAAAAATCATAGCAGTAATAAGCTGAAAGAGCTGAACAGTTTAATAGTTGAATGGTTAAAATAGGTTGAAAATTGTAGAAGGAGTTAAGTGCCGAAAAACGGCGGAAGATAGCGTAAGAGGAAAACAAAGGGTTGAATGCTATACAGCATTCAACCAACTAGAAGGAGCTGCATTTCCAGAAGAAAATGCAGGGTTGAATGCTGTATTGCTGAAAGAAAGCTTAATTTGTAAAAGAAATGGCTGAATTGAGCTGAAAGAGCTCAACATTTTAAAAGTAAAATGGTTAATATAGGTGAAAACCTGTAAAAGAGGTTAAGCACAAGAATTCCCTATGTAATTTAATGGAGCAAAATTCCTGGTAAATCCTGGAATATCTTAAAAAGTTCAATGATTTGAATGACCAAAAGTAATAACTGTAATAAGTTGAAAGAGTTGAACATTTTAAAAGTTGGTTGGAAGAAAATTTTGAAGCGTCCGAACCGGGTGTCGAACCTGGAACCTCATGCACCGTAACTTCCCAATGTATTTTAATAGGGCAAAAATTCCCGGAAAAACTGGAATATCTTAAAAAGTAAAAGGATTTGAAAAACCAAAAGTCATAGCAGGAATAAGCTGAAAGAGCTGAACATTTTAAAAGTTGAATGGTTAAAATGGGTTAAAAATTGTAGAAGGAGTTAAGCGCCAAAAAACGGCGGAAGATACTATAAGATACGATAATAATAAACTAGAAGGAGCTGCATTTCCAAAAGAAAATGCAGGGTTGAATGCTGTATTGCTGAATGAAAGCAGAAATATGATGAAAAAGCTGAACATTGTAAAAGTAGAATGTCTAAAATAGGTCAAACATTGTAGAAGGAGTTAAGCATGAAAGCTGTAATTGTTGAAAAAATGGCTGAAATTTCCTGGAATATTTTGAAAAATTAAAGCACCAAAAGTCAAAGGTAAACATTGTAAAAGTAGAATGACCAAAACAGGTCAAAATTTGTAGACGGAGTTAAGCATGAAAGTTGAAATTGTTGAAAAAATGGATGTACGGTTGAAAATTTAAAGATGATGCTAAAATGGCTAAAAGTGCTAGCATCAGCATCATCAACTGACTCAAAAAATCACATTGTTTAAGAGTGTCATGTTGGTAAAAGCTACATGTTCTAAGTTGACAGAAAATCCACTCTTTTCAAAATGGCGGCTTTTCTATTGATTTTATCTCCATAGCAACCATTTTATGTTTGGGTCGCCTGGAGATGAGGAACAAATCAACGTCGGTTTCAGATGAATCGGAAAAAGTAAACCTTTGGACGTCCTTAGCAACGAGCTTTGTTTGCTAACCATGCCCACATTCCTTATATGTCCAGATCCAGTGAATTTCAATATGTTCAGTTCCAGCCATGGATGAAGTTTATTGCAACATTTGCTTCAGATTTAGTCAAAAAATGCCCACCAAACAGTAGGTTGTGTTGCCATCCCATAATAATTTCAAAACGTATGTTGAAGTCCAAAGCCTTGTGAGCATTTCAATGTTTGAACGGTGCCTCTAGCTGAAAGCTTGTTAAAGTTATAATGCTTGAAAGCAACAAAGGTTTTCAAGGATTCTCCATGTATTTAAATGAAGCAAAAATCTTGGAAAATCCTGGAAAATCTTGGAATATCTTGAAAAGTTCAAAGATTTGAAAGACTAAAAGTCGTAGCTGAAAGGAATAAGCTGAAAGGGTTGGACATTGTAATAGAAGGATTAAAATACGTGAAAGTTTGAAGAAGTTTAAAATTGCCTCACATTTTGGCACAAAATGGCCGCCAAACTGTAGGTGGTGTTGCCATCCCATAATAATTTTGAACTTTATGTTGAAGTCCAAAACCTTGTGAACATTTCAATATTTGAACGGTGTCTCTAGCCAAAAGAATGTTAAAGTTACAATTGTTTAAAGAAGCAAAGGTGTGGCCAATGGAGCAAAAACATTGGAAAATCTGGGAATATCCGGGAATATCTGGAAAAGTTCAAAGATTTGAAGGAAAAAAGTCATAGCTGAAAGGAATAAGATGAAAGGGTTGAACATTGTAATAGTAGAATGGTAAAAATAGGTGAAAGTTTGAAGAAGTTTAAAATTGCCTCACATTTTGGCACAAAATGGCCGCCAAACTGTAGGTGGTGTTGCCATCCCATAATAATTTTTAAACCTTATGTTGAAGTCCAAAACCTTGTGAACATTTCAATATTTGAACGGTGTCTCTAGCCAAAAGAATGTTAAAGTTACAATTGTTTAAAGAAGCAAAGGTGTGGCCAATGGAGCAAAAAGATTGGAAAATCTGGGAATCTCCGGGAATATCTGGAAAAGTTCAAAGATTTGAAGGACCAAAAGTCATAGCTGAAAGGAATAAGCTGAAAGGGTTGAACATTGTAATAGTAGAAGGATTAAAATACGTGAAAGTTTGAAGAAGTTTAAAATTACCTCACATTTTGGCACAAAATGGCCGCCAAACTGTAGGTGGTGTTGCCATCCCATAATAATTTTGAACCTTATGTTGAAGTCCAAAACCTTGTGAACATTTCAATATTTGAACGGTGTCTCTAGCCAAAAGAATGTTAAAGTTACAATTGCTTAAAGAAGCAAAGGTGTGGCCAATGGAGCAAAAACATTGGAAAATCTGGGAATATCCGGGAATATCTGGAAAAGTTCAAAGATTTGAAGGACCAAAATGTCATAGCTAGAATAAGATGAAAGAGCTGAACATTTTCATAGTCGAACGGTTAAAATAGGTGAAAAATTGTAGAAGGAGTTTAACTGTGAACTTCTGAACGAAAAATTCTCCATGTATTTCAATGGAGCAAAAATTCCCGGAAAACCTGGAATATCTTAAAAAGTAAAAGGATTTGAAAAACCAAAAGTCATAGCAGAAATAAGATGAAAGAGCTGAACATTTTAAAAGTTGAATGGTTAAAATCGGTTAAAAATTGTAGAAGGAGTTAAACGCCAAAAAACGGCGGAAGATACTATAATAAACTAGAAGGAGCTGCATTTCCAGAAGAAAATGCAGGGTTGAATGCTGTACTGCTGAATGAAAGCTGAATTAGCTGAAGAAATGGCTTAACTGTACTGGGAAAACCTTGAAAAGTTAAATGTGCAAAAGTCCTAGCAGGAATAAGATGAAAAAGTTGAACATTGTAATAGTAGAATGGCTGAAATAGGTCAAAGTTTGTAGAAGGAGTTAAGCATTAAAGCTGAAATTGTTGAAAAAATGGCTGAAGTGTTGAAAATTTGAAGAAGTTGCTAAAATGGCTAAAAGTGCTAGCATTGGAATCAGCATCATCAACTGAATCCAAAAAACACGTTGTTTGACAGTATCATATTGGTAAAACCTACATGTTCTAAGTTGATAGAAAATCCATTTTTTTCAAAATGGCGGCTTTCTATTAATTTTATCTCCATAGCAACCATTTTACGTTTGGGTCACCGGGTCATGACGAACAAATCGACGTCAGTTGCAGACAAATCGGAAAAAGTAATCCTTTGGACGTCCTTAGCAACGAAGTTTGTTTGCTAACCACGCCCACATTCCTTATATGTCCAGATCCAGTAAATTTCAATATGTTCAGTTCCAGCCATGGATGAAGTTTATTGCAATATTTGCTTCAGATTTTGTCATAAAATGGCCAACAAAATATATGTTGTGTCGACATCCCATAATGATTTCTAAACTTATTTTATAGTCCAAAGCCTTGTGATCATTTAAATGTTTGAACGGTGTCTCTAGCTACAAGTATGTTGAAGTTATAATGGTTGAAAGAAACAAAAGTTTGCAAGGCAATTTTTTTTCAATGTATTTCAATGAAGCAAAAAATCCTGAAATATCCTAAAATATCTTAAAAAGTACAAGGATTTGAAAAACCAAAAGTCATAGCAGTAATAAGATGAAAGAGCTGAAGATTTTAAAAGTTAAACGGTTATATTCGGTTAAAAATTGTAGAAGGAGTTAAGTGCCGAAAAACGGCGGAAGATTGCATAAGAGGAAAACAAATGTAACACTAGAAGGAGCTGCATTTCCAGAAGAAAATGCAGGGTTGAATGCTGTATTGCTGAAAGAAAGCTTAATTTGTAAAAGAAATGGCTGAACTGAGCTGAAAGAGCTTAACATTTTAAAAGTAAAATGGTTAAAATAGGTGAAAACCTGTAAAAGAGGTTAAGCACAGTGATTCCCTATGTATTTTAATGGAGCAAAAAATCCTGGAACATCTTAAAAAGTTCAATGATTTGAATGACCAAAAGTAATAACTGTAATAAGTTGAAAGATTTGAATATTTTCAAAGTTGAAAGGTAGAAAATTTTGAAGCGTCCGAACCGGGTGTCGAACCGCGAACCTCATGTACCATAAGTTCCCAATGCATTTTAATAGGGCAAAAATTCCCGGAAAAACTGGAATATCTTAAAAAGTACAAGGATTTGAAAAACCAAAAGTCATAGCTGGAATAAGCTGAAGGAGCTGAACATTTTAAAAGTTGAATGGTTAAAATAGGTTAAAAATTGTAGAAGTAGTTAAGTGTCAAAAAACGGCGGAAGATAGTGTAAATAATAATAAAGAAATAAAGAGAAACAGGAAAACAAAGGGTTGAATGCTTTACAGCATTCAACCAACTAGAAGAGGCTGCATTTCCAGAAGAAAATGCAGGGTTGAATGCTGTATTGCTGAATGAAAGCTGAATTTGCTAAAGAAATGGCTGAACAAAGCTGGAAGAGCTCAACATTTTAAACATAGAATGTTCAAAGTGGGTAATGTAGGAAAATATCTTTCGCTCTGAGATTTTTCCACGCATGTTCTATTAGTCGGGAGAGATATAAGACCAAGATTCAGCCGGATAAAGTCACAGAAGGTTTATTCCCTAACAAAAGTTCTAAGACAGAATTAAAACAGATCTGGGTCCTCATTTTAGAAGGCCTTCAAAACGCAAGAAGTTACAGGCGTTTTACATGAAAAGCCACAAGAGAGAAGAAGACAATAAAATTATGCTCTGCTCAGACTTTTAAAGACAATTCGGGTTTCCCTCCCGCGGAAAACATGACGTCGAATCTCCGCCCTGGAACACTTGCATTGGCTGATCGATGATCCGTCTCCTCCTTCAGCCAATCGTAGAGGGTCATTCTCCGTGACCAGTTCCTCTCCTCAGGGAATGACTTCAAAGGGACACCTAGTGTTGCAGTAAACTCCGTCCCTTCCTGTCCACAACAAATATGATTGACAGCAGGAAATCCATGGAGGTTCTGGGTCAAAGTTCAGTCTTTTGTTCTTCTTGAGAACTGGACATCCAGAGCGGTTCTCACAGACGTACTCTATTCTTCAGGTGGTTTAGATTAGAGTGCTGGCTCCATCTCTGCTGGCCAGTGCCCGAGAGGTCAGCATCCCCCTCCTCTGTAGGGGAATGAGTGACAGCTGCTGTCCATAGGTCACATCTCAGGAATGTGAGGTCAGGATGCACACAGTTCTACACACTTAATCTATGAAACTAAAACTTCAAGTAATATAGATAAAACAGAAAACGTAATAAAATAAGACAGAGAAACCCTTCTAAAGTGAGGACCAAAAAATATAATTTCCTTCAGTTCCCTCTCTTGGCCTCATGAAGTGAGGCCACACAAAAATAAAAACACATTATCACATTACACAATCAAAACATATCAGCATACATTCAGACAGAAGCATTCTTGTATATTATAGTATAAAAAGTATAAAAATATAAAAAGAGAGCAAAGACAATCAAAATAACACTTCCTGTAAGAAAAGAACACCTGGAATTAAGGGGAGAAATTGAGACATATTAAGGCAGAATCAAAAATCACACAGGCAACGAAAGAGTAAAAATAGAAATGTTAAACATGACATCAAGCCTAATTCAGAAAATTTCTTCCATGTCCTCCATGGGGGTCCCATCGGAGAAGCTGCAATTCATATGGCCCACATAAATAAGAATAGCAATATTCTTAGTTAATATTCTTAGTTAGTTAGTTAGTTAGTTAGTATTGCAACAAAATCCAAAAAGTCATTCAGGGCCTTGACCACTCGTGTCCTCCTCCTGCATGTCCCACAAGCTCTGGCAAGCTTGGAACTGGCCTCCTATGGACTTCTGAATAAGCCTGGTAATTATTCAATCTGACACATTTAATACAACAGAACGGCTGCAAAAGAGCTTGGGGTGTCTCCCCAAGATGAGTCTGCTGTGGATCTAAATATTGATTAGGGTTAGGGTCAGAAACTTAAAAAATAAAACAAGAACAAAAGACAATAATAAAATAAAACAATGACAAAACAAGACAAGAATAAAAATGCACAGAAGAGATGTGATGGAAATGTCCACTACTTTGTCCTCTCCATAGTCTGCTTCTCCTCGTGCTGTTTTCATGGAAAACATAGGTGGAAGCATACAAATTCAAGATAAAGACAAGTTTATTAGGGGCTGTCGTCTAATGACCCATGTGGTGGATTCTAACTCCACCAGCATTCCTTATCACCTCAGGACAGTGTGGTAAAACCCCTTCATCCTCGCTGTGGATGAGATAACCAGATGAACAGACACACAAAGCTCTAAAAATTACCTTTTTAGGTCTATCAAAATTAGCATCATTTAAACCTCCTTTCTAAACAAATACATTCAAACGCTGATAATTGAAACAAAGATAATTGAAACCATGATAATACTAAAACAATTTCCTGCAACGAATCATTAATACCTCCTTTCCACCCTCTCTTGGCCTGGGGGAAACCCCAGGACACTAGTTGGGTGAAACCACGCAGATCTAAACAAAGATAAGGCATAAATACACAAACTAGAGCAATTGAAAGTAAAAATATAGAAACAGTTTTGTGCACCGGTAAGGTGAACAAGCGGTTTGTCCACAGTCCTATGGAAGGCAAGATAACAACAGAAAGAAATGGAACCACGTATTGTCGTGGCCTTACTGCCATAAGGTTAGTCACACCCTCGTCATTTATCATCAACCTCAAGGGGTCCATGTGTTTCACAAAACAAAGAAGTGTCCACTACAACCACAAGAAAACCAACATGTCCAAACTATGTCCAGATGTTTATGCTGCAAATTAGACATTCTACGCTCTATATACAGTGAAAAACCTGTGCTAAAAACAGTTCTGCCTAAAAATGAGACTTCCCTTCTGCTAAAGTGCAAATTCCTGTTGCATTTCAAAACTCAAACATACAATTGCAACAGAAGATCTTTTACTACTCACAGGCAGGTTTCAACAGTCGGAGCTGCTAGCTGCTACCCTCTAGTAGCACAATATCCTGTCAGAGAGACTGCAAACAGTGACTGAAAATGCCAGGAAATTTTATTAACACCTATGTACTAAAATGCGAATAACTGTCTGTTATTTTCACATAATGGAATGCAAAAATAAGGGTTTGCTAAATCAATGGCAGTGAACAACACACATTGTTGAGCTAAAGTTGACAACATGCAATATGGGTCAGGAACGGGTAGAACTAGAGTAATAGTGACATAATTAACAGTCCTTAAATCATATGCTATGCAATAAATTTTACCATCTGCTTTCAAGACCAGTCTAAAAGAAGTACTACGAAGAATGTGAATGCTACACCAGAGTTCCACAAACCAGTCTAAGTTTCCTTCATCCCTCCATCAGCTTCCTGCACCAGCATTACTGAAATCTAAAAACTTGTGCTCCTGCAATTACCTGAAGCACCACTAGGGAAGCGTGGAACATGAACCAACATCAAATGAACCTGTGGAGCATGAAGCATCAGAGAGCGTGTTTAACAGCACCTCTGCATCTTCATGAGCTGTCTTCTGTCTGCCACGATGTTTGTCAATACAGAAATGGTCCAGAACTCAGGAATTTGTCGTTGGATGAACGGGTAACCTGTACATTTTTATTGAGGGAAGAAAGTGAACACCTGAAAAAACACAATCGTACCAATCTGTGTTGTTAATGCCCCACTTAGTCATAGGACTGAGTTGCAGAGCCTCATGACCAGGGGGTGCTAATCCTATGTGGGATACAGCTGTGTCTGACAGCTAGTATCATTGCATTTGTGAGTGTATGAATGCACAATAAGCTGCTCGCCCTCAGGGTTAATATATGTCAGTGTAGTTCAAATGCCACGTGTGGCCTTCTACCTGCTGAAATATTACCGTGTACTGTCAATCATAGAGTGTACAGGTCAGACCATTCGGAGGCGGAAATAGAGCTTTGAGGACAGGAGTCATGGCTTTCACACCTGAAACCCATGAAACCACCTGGCGTTTCAGGGCCCTCTGGTTGTCTGCAGTGGGGGTTGGCTGTGGGGTCTGGCATGGCATCCAGTCTGCTGGCTCCTGTTTTTGACAAGACTGTCCCGTCCCAACAGATTCTCAGGCGTGTTTAGTGAATGCATACATGAATGTTCCACCATCTGGTCAAAAGTCAGTCGTATGGTCTTTTGCAGGTTTTGAGGAGTCATTTGTTCATTTGTCAGAGCAGGTAGTGTCCACTAGAGTCATCAGTGGTTACCTCTCATCTTGGAAAAGACAATGGCTCCTGCATCATCAAGTGGTATTGTCCGACTTGCCCTGTGGTCCTCGCCACGGTGGAGGAGGGGCTTGGGGTGGTCGTGGGTACTGTTCATTTTTCCTCCAGACCCTCTGCCTCTGGGTCTGTGCATTCTGCTGTTGGGTACCTCGTTGTGGGCTATCACATGCCCAAGGGTTTGGAGTGCCACAGATGCCATTTCCAGATGCTGCTAGGGTCTCCTGGGTGGCTCACGTGTCCCAGGGTTTTCACCATGTTCTCCTGTCCCCGACTTACGAATGGCTGAGCATAACACGTCGCTTCTGCTGTCTCTGAGGGCATCAAAACTCAAAATTCATGTTATTATTTTTAAACACCATTTATCATGTGTGGATTTTTCAGCTGCTCAACTCCTCCCTTTCTCCTTTCTATTACCTGCAAATGTGCAGTAATACTTTACATGATTGAAGTAGTTATCTTAACCTCAGGGTCAGTCACCTCTGACTCGGCCCCCTTCTGGCTAACTGAGGTCCTTTTGGGGGAGGTGTGAGCATCTGCTCATGCTCTTGTATCCCTTAGGCAGAAGAATGTTCTGCATAAAGATTTATGAGGGTTAAGGAGGGGTCTGGACTTCACTCTTATCTGGGCTGCCTTTCCTGCAAACATAAAGTTATGTGCCTCTAAAGACAAAAATTTAGAAAAATCATTAGTGTCCTGTTCAGGTTAAATGCCAACACCGTGACTGCAAAAGTCAGTTGATCAGCGATAAAAGCCTATTCAAGAAAAAATCCCTAAATCTGTCTGTGACCAATATAACGGGTGCGGAGCAAAATGTTCAAAAAATACACTTTCTTAGACACATTCTAACAGCTATTTATTCAGTTCTTTATCAAAAAAGCAAGATCAATTGAGCATTACAGTTTAACATTAACACCCTTAGTTTGACTTGTCCTGAAGGGCTTGCTGGTCCTAATAAGAATCTAGATAATCGCTAAAAATAACAATCTGACCAATCCAAACTTTTCCTTAAAGCTGCAGAACCTACAATTGTTAAAATACAGTAACATCTTTATCTTTCAAACTTGAATGCAAACCAAAACTGAGTGCCTCTTAGTACTAACCACCACAGTTCATACTGTGGCAGCTGATCGCAAAAATTCTACAAAGTGTAAATGTTCTAACACACAAAATGTCCTTTATACTACAGCACTTTTATGACCTGCAGATCATCCTACCATCATCCATGCCACAGATGGGAACTGCTTACAGAGGGGAAAAAAGGGGAGGTGTTACATGGGGGGTCATCATGTCGTGTAATTACTTCTTTTTCCTGCTAACAATTAAAACACTTCTCTTACACTGTCATAGAAGGCCTTTTTTGTTCAATGCTGTTGCTGAGCACTGTCCATGTTCTATATACAAAATTGTACACCTTTCATTCTGATCATCATGGGGATTAGGAATTCCAATTAGTGTAAAATGAATGTTACAACATTGGGTAATGGTTAAACCTCCTCAAATAGTTTTGGGTGGAGCTGCACTCTTCCCATCAACCCTCTGCTCTTTGTCACCTAGAAGATGACAGCACCAACCTCTTTCTGTGAAAAATGAACTGCTTAAACCTTTCTATTCTCCTAATTCTTTATTCAGTTTTCCTTATTTAATCAAAAAACACAATTCACACTCTAAACCACAACAGGTTTATTAAAACACAGACAATCAAGACGCAGACAATAACTTCTAACAATTTTCTCAAAACCAAACCAAAAGACAAAACAAATTAGGTACCTTACACATAAAAAATAAACCATTTCACTGAAATGAATCTTTTCTAACTAGTGTTAATATTTCCCCTTCTCTTTTCTCATCTTTCTCTTATAACAATTTTCAAATATTCCTGATTCTGATTCAAACGAACAAAACCGCCAGTCATGAGCTTTACATTCAAGCATTCACAGCTGTACACTTCACAAAAATCCTAACGATCTGGGAAATATCAAAACAAACATACAAACAAAATCAAACATTGCAAAAATTCTGTTTTAAGGGAGTCTGAGTCTAAAAGAACCAAATGCTTATAACTAATTTCAATAAAACGTCTTTGAGCAAAACTGAACTAAATCTTGGTAATTAGGAAATACAAATAAATGAGAGAAAGATATTCAAAATACAAAAACCGAAATAATTGCAAAATTATTTTACACAAAATGTTTTAGACCGATGCTACCTTACCATGTTTTTGAAAAGATTTGGGGAACCTCCCGAGAAAGTAGTTTTCGTTCGACCAGAGACGGCTGCTGCATGCAGTCATCTCCTCGCCGTGGTGACAGAGGCTTCCGTCGGAGGCGCAGCGCTACTTAAAAACCTTTTTCTGCGAACTGAAAACCCACTGAAATTTGTTTTTAAACGACGTCTTACAACCGAGGTCATGACCACACTCGATAACGACGATCACCACCATGATTTTACCGCAGATTAGATCCCAAACTCTAACTGTAAAAGTTTAGCGTGTTTCGCCATTACGATTTCCGGGGACGCCGGCTCGCCGGCCACGTGGTACTAACAAAGCCAATCATAGCTGCCGACGCAATTTCGGCTAGGACTCCGTCACGCTCACCACGTGGTATAGACGAAACCAATCACAGTCGTTTACACATTCGAAAACAAGTAAAACGTCCCGTCATTAGTCCGTTCGATGTAAACATGATAAGCAAGATGGCTGCGTCCGTAGAGCAGACAATACACAGGGAAATGTGGAAAATAAAGTTAATATTCACAGATTTCAAACACTTTTTCATCCCATTCTTTCCAAAATCTCATACATTCCATTCCATTCATCCACATTCAAGTCATTTTCACCGCTGTTGTCAAGTCAAATCGTCACCGTCGTCCGTCGTCGTATTGTCTGTTCCACCCCAGTCGTATTTTGTCCGGACAAAATGCATCATATACCTCATATTTTCCTTTGATGTTAATTTCGAATCCTTCTTTGGTCACTCTCCATCTAAAAAAATAATTTGTCGAGGCCGCTGCCCCGTTAGTGTCTTCCAAATTACCTAAACGCGCAAAAATTAGTTCCTATACTACACTGTTTTTACGCCTTGGGCGTCTCTCTAGGACAAACAGACGGAACCTTATGTATTTTTAAATACATTACCTCAAACACAACCGATAAACCTAGGATACCTTTTCTGTACTGTTGTTGCACACTAGGTGTCACAAACTAACAGTCAACCATCCCTTTAAAGTTTGGGTCAACTTTTATTTATGTATTTATCTATTTATTTATTTATTTATTTATTTATCTATTTATCTATTTATTTATCTATTTATCTATTTATTTATTTATTTATTTCGGGGGAAGCTCTACCGCCCACTCACTCGAGATCTCGTTCAATTTGAGTTATTCAACTATGAGATAACTTAATCAATATGCAGAATTTTGCAGCAGGCTTCTGCTTACCTGTTTTGTATGCGGCCGCGTGAGAAGTCGACCAAGTGGACGGGAGGAAGCGTGCCCAGACTTTACACTGAAAGTCTCAAAAAATACGAAAAATACGTCACCGGCTCGATCCGTGTTCCGTTCCCCGACTTCACGTTTCGGGTCACCAAATTTGTAGGAAAATATCTTTCGCTCTGAGATTTTTCCACGCATGTTCTATTAGTCGGGAGAGATATAAGACCAAGATTCAGCCGGATAAAGTCACAGAAGGTTTATTCCCTAACAAAAGTTCTAAGACAGAATTAAAACAGATCTGGGTCCTCATTTTAGAAGGCCTTCAAAACGCAAGAAGTTACAGGCGTTTTACATGAAAAGCCACAAGAGAGAAGAAGACAATAAAATTATGCTCTGCTCAGACTTTTAAAGACAATTCGGGTTTCCCTCCCGCGGAAAACATGACGTCGAATCTCCGCCCTGGAACACTTGCATTGGCTGATCGATGATCCGTCTCCTCCTTCAGCCAATCGTAGAGGGTCATTCTCCGTGACCAGTTCCTCTCCTCAGGGAATGACTTCAAAGGGACACCTAGTGTTGCAGTAAACTCCGTCCCTTCCTGTCCACAACAAATATGATTGACAGCAGGAAATCCATGGAGGTTCTGGGTCAAAGTTCAGTCTTTTGTTCTTCTTGAGAACTGGACATCCAGAGCGGTTCTCACAGACGTACTCTATTCTTCAGGTGGTTTAGATTAGAGTGCTGGCTCCATCTCTGCTGGCCAGTGCCCGAGAGGTCAGCATCCCCCTCCTCTGTAGGGGAATGAGTGACAGCTGCTGTCCATAGGTCACATCTCAGGAATGTGAGGTCAGGATGCACACAGTTCTACACACTTAATCTATGAAACTAAAACTTCAAGTAATATAGATAAAACAGAAAACGTAATAAAATAAGACAGAGAAACCCTTCTAAAGTGAGGACCAAAAAATATAATTTCCTTCAGTAAAAAACTGTATAAGAAGTTAAGCTATAAGATTTCCCATGTATTTTATTGAAGCAAAAATCCTCGAATATCTTTAAAAGTTCAAAGATTTGAGAAAAAAAGTCATAGCGGGAATAAGCTAAAAAAGTTGAACATTGTAATAGTAGAATGGCTAAAATAGGTCAAAATTTGTTGAAGGAGTTAAGCATGAAAGCTGAAATTGTTGAAAAAATGGCTGAACTTTTGAAAATTTGAAGATGTTGCTAAAATGGCTAAATGTGCTAGCATTGGAATCAGCATCATTAACTGACTCCAAAAAACACATTGTTTGAGAGTATCATATTGGTAAAAGCTACATGTTCTAAGTTGATAGAAAATCCAGTCTTTTCAAAATGGCGGCTTTTCTATTGATTTTATCTCCATAGCAACCATTTTATGTTTGGGTCGCCTGGAGATGAGGAAAAAATCAACGTCGGTTTCAGATGAATCGGAAAAAGTAAACTTTTGGAAGTCCTTAGCAACGAACTTTGTTTGCTAACCACGCCCACATTCCTTATATGTCCAGATCCAGTGAATTTCAATATGTTCAGTTCCAGCCATGGATGACGTTTTGTGCAATATTTTCTTCAGATTTTGTAAAAAAATGCCCACCAAACAGTAGGTTGTGTTGCCATCCCATAATAATTTCAAAACGTATGTTGAAGTCCAAAGTCTTGTGAGCATTTCAATGTTTGAACGGTGCCTCTAGCTGAAAGCTTGTTAAAGTTATAATGCTTGAAAGCAACAAAGGTTTTCAAGGATTCTCCATGTATTTAAATGAAGCAAAAATCTTGGAAAATCCTGGAAAATCTTGGAATATCTTGAAAAGTTCAAAGATTTGAAAGACTAAAAGTCGTAGCTGAAAGGAATAAGCTGAAAGGGTTGAACATTGTAATAGTAGAATGATTAAAATACGTGAAAGTTTGAAGAAGTTTAAAATTGCCTCACATTTTGGCACAAAATGGCCGCCAAACTGTAGGTGGTGTTGCCATCCCATAATAATTTTGAACTTTATGTTGAAGTCCAAAACCTTGTGAACATTTCAATATTTGAACGGTGTCTGTAGCCAAAAGAATGTGAAAGTTACAATTGTTTAAAGAAGCAAAGGTGTGGCCAATGGAGCAAAAACATTGGAAAATCTGGGAATATCCGGGAATATCTGGAAAAGTTCAAAGATTTGAAGGACCAAAAGTCATAGCTGAAAGGAATAAGATGAAAGGGTTGAACATTGTAATAGTAGAATGGTAAAAATAGGTGAAAGTTTGAAGAAGTTTAAAATTGCCTCACATTTTGGCACAAAATGGCCGCCAAACTGTAGGTGGTGTTGCCATCCCATAATAATTTTTAAACCTTATGTTGAAGTCCAAAACCTTGTGAACATTTCAATATTTGAACGGTGTCTCTAGCCAAAAGAATGTGAAAGTTACAATTGTTTAAAGAAGCAAAGGTGTGGCCAATGGAGCAAAAACATTGGAAAATCTGGGAATATCCGGGAATATCTGGAAAAGTTCAAAGATTTGAAGGACCAAAAGTCATAGCTGAAAGGAATAAGATGAAAGGGTTGAACATTGTAATAGTAGAATGGTAAAAATAGGTGAAAGTTTGAAGAAGTTTAAAATTGCCTCACATTTTGGCACAAAATGGCCGCCAAACTATAGGTGGTGTTGCCATCCCATAATAATTTTTAAACCTTATGTTGAAGTCCAAAACCTTGTGAACATTTCAATATTTGAACGGTGTCTCTAGCCAAAAGAATGTTAAAGTTACAATTGTTTAAAGAAGCAAAGGTGTGGCCAATGGAGCAAAAAGATTGGAAAATCTGGGAATATCCGGGAATATCTGGAAAAGTTCAAAGATTTGAAGGACCAAAGGTCATAGCTGAAAGGAATAAGATGAAAGGGTTGAACATTGTAATAGTAGAATGGTAAAAATAGGTGAAAGTTTGAAGAAGTTTAAAATTGCCTCACATTTTGTCACAAAATGGCCGCCAAACTGTAGGTGGTGTTGCCATCCCATAATAATTTTGAACCTTATGTTGAAGTCCAAAACCTTGTGAACATTTCAATATTTGAACGGTGTCTCTAGCCAAAAGAATGTTAAAGTTACAATTGTTTGAAGAAGCAAAGGTGTGGCCAATGGAGCAAAAAGATTGGAAAATCTGGGAATATCCGGGAATATCTGGAAAAGTTCAAAGATTTGAAGGACCAAAATGTCATAGCTAGAATAAGATGAAAGAGCTGAACATTTTCATAGTCGAACGGTTAAAATAGGTGAAAAATTGTAGAAGGAGTTTAACTGTGAAATTCTGAACGAAAAATTCTCCATGTATTTCAATGGAGCAAAAATTCCTGGAAAACCTGGAATATCTTAAAAAGTAAAAGGATTTGAAAAACCAAAAGTCATAGCAGAAATAAGATGAAAGAGATGAACATTTTAATAGTAGAATGGTTAAAATAGGTTAAAAATTGTAGAAGTAGTTAAACGCCAAAAAACGGCGGAAGATACTATAAGATACGATAATAATAAATAAAGAGAAACAGGAAAACAAAGGGTTGAATGCTTTACAGCATTCAACCAACTAGAAGGAGCTGCATTTCCAGAAGAAAATGCAGGGTTGAATGCTGTATTGCTGAATGAAAGCAGAAATATTATGAAAAAGCTGAACATTTTAAAAGTATAATGTCTAAAATAGGTCAAACATTGTAGAAGGAGTTAAGCGTGAAAGCTGAAATTGTTGAAAAAATGGATGTACTGTTGAAAATTTGAAGATGATGCTAAAATGGCTAAAAGTGCTAGCATCAGCATCATCAACCGACTCAAAAAACCACATTGTTTAAGAGTGTCATGTTGGTAAAAGCTACATGTTCTAAGTTGACGGAAAAATCCACTTTTTTCAAAATGGCGGCTTTTCTATTAATTTTATCTCCATAGCAACCATTTTATGTTTGGGTCGCCTGGGGATGACGAACAGATTGACGTCAGTTTCAGACAAATCGGAAAAAGTAAACCTTTGGACGTCCTTAGCAACGAAGTTTGTTTGCTAACCACGCCCAAATTCCATATATGTCCAGATCCAGTGAATTTCAATATGTTCAGTTCCAGCCATGGATGAAGTTTATTGCAATATTTGCTTCAGATTTTGTCATAAAATGGCCACCAAACAGTAGTTTGTGTCGACATCCCATAATGATTTCTAAACGTATTTTATAGTCCAAAGCCTTGTGATCATTTAAATGTTTGAACGGTGTCTCTAGTTACAAGTATGTTGAAGTTATAATGGTTGAAAGAAACAAAGGTTTGCTAGGATTTTTTTTCAATGTATTTCAATGAAGCAAAAAATCCTGAAATATCCTAAAATATCTTAAAAAGTACAAGGATTTGAAAAACCAAAAGTCATAGCAGTAATAAGATGAAAGAGCTGAACATTTTAAAAGTTGAACGGTTCAAATAGGTTAAAAATTGTAGGAGGAGTTAAGTGCCGAAAAACGGCGGAAGATAGCATAAGAGGAAAACAAATGTAACACTAGAAGGAGCTGCATTTCCAGAAGAAAATGCAGGGTTGAATGCTGTACTGCTGAATGAAAGCTGAATTAGCTGAAAAAATGGCTGAACTGTACTGGAAGAACCATGAAAAGTTAAAGGTGCAAAAGTCCTAGCAGGAATAAGCTGAAAAAGTTGAACATTGTAATAGTAGAATGGCTGAAATAGGTCAAAATTTGTAGGACTTAAGCATGAAAGCTGAAATTGTTGAAAAAATGGCTGAATTGTTGAAAATTTGAAGATGTTGCTAAAATGGCTAAAAGTACTAGCATTGGAATCAGCATCATCAACTGACTCCAAAAAACACGTTGTTTGAGAGTATTATATTGGTAAAAGCTACATGTTCTAAGTTGATAGAAAATCCACTCTTTTCAAAATGGCGGCTTTTCTATTGATTTTATCTCCATAGCAACCATTTTATGTTTGGGTCGCCTGGAGATGAGGAACAAATCAACGTCGGTTTCAGATGAATCGGAAAAAGTAAACTTTTGGATGTCCTTAGCAACGAGCTTTGTTTGCTAACAACGCCCACATTCCTTATATGTCCAGATCCAGTGAATTTCAATATGTTCAGTTCCAGCCATGGATGAAGTTTATTGCAACATTTGCTTCAGATTTTGTCAAAAAATGCCCACCAAACAGTAGGTTGTGTTGCCATCCCATAATAATTTCAAAACGTATGTTGAAGTCCAAAGCCTTGTGAGCATTTCAATGTTTGAACGGTGCCTCTAGCTGAAAGCTTGTTAAAGTTATAATGCTTGAAAGCAACAAAGGTTTTCAAGGATTCTCCATGTATTTAAATGAAGCAAAAATCTTGGAAAATCCTGGAAAATCTTGGAATATCTTGAAAAGTTCAAAGATTTGAAAGACTAAAAGTCGTAGCTGAAAGGAATAAGCTGAAAGGGTTGAACATTGTAATAGTAGAAGGATTAAGATACGTGAAAGTTTGAAGAAGTTTAAAACTGCCTCACATTTTGGCACAAAATGGCTGCCAAACTGTAGGTGGTGTTGCCATCCCATAATAATTTTGAACTTTATGTTGAAGTCCAAAACCTTGTGAACATTTCAATATTTGAACGGTGTCTCTAGCCAAAAGAATGTTAAAGTTACAATTGTTTAAAGAAGCAAAGGTGTGGCCAATGGAGCAAAAACATTGGAAAATCTGGGAATATCCGGGAATACCTGGAAAAGTTCAAAGATTTGAAGGACCAAAAGTCATAGCTAGAATAAGATGAAAGGGTTGAACATTGTAATAGTAGAATGGTAAAAATAGGTGAAAGTTTGAAGAAGTTTAAAATTGCCTCACATTTTGGCACAAAATGGCCGCCAAACTGTAGGTGGTGTTGCCATCCCATAATAATTTTTAAACCTTATGTTGAAGTCCAAAACCTTGTGAACATTTCAATATTTGAACGGTGTCTCTAGCCAAAAGAATGTTAAAGTTACAATTGTTTAAAGAAGCAAAGGTGTGGCCAATGGAGCAAAAACATTGGAAAATCTGGGAATATCCGGGAATATCTTGAAAAGTTCAAGGATTTGAAGGACCAAAAGTCATAGCTGAAAGGAATAAGCTGAAAGGGTTGAACATTGTAATAGTAGAATGGTAAAAATAGGTGAAAGTTTGAAGAAGTTTAAAATTGCCTCACATTTTGGCACAAAATGGCCGCCAAACTGTAGGTGGTATTGCCATCCCATAATAATTTTGAGCCTTATGTTGAAGTCCAAAACCTTGTGAACATTTCAATATTTGAACGGTGTCTCTAGCCAAAAGAATGTTAAAGTTACAATTGTTTAAAGAAGCAAAGGTGTGGCTAATGGAGCAAAAACATTGGAAAATCTGGGAATATCCGGGAATATCTGGAAAAGTTCAAAGATTTGAAGGACCAAAATGTCATAGCTAGAATAAGATGAAAGAGCTGAACATTTTCATAGTCGAACGGTTAAAATAGGTGAAAAATTGTAGAAGGAGTTTAACTGTGAACTTCTGAACGAAAAATTCTCCATGTATTTCAATGGAGCAAAAATTCCCGGAAAACCTGGAATATCTTAAAAAGTAAAAGGATTTGAAAAACCAAAAGTCATAGCAGAAATAAGATGAAAGAGATGAACATTTTAAAAGTAGAATGGTTAAAATAGGTTAAAAATTGTAGAAGTAGTTAAACGCCAAAAAACGGCGGAAGATACTATAATAATAATAAATAAAGAGAAACAGGAAAACAAAGGGTTGAATGCTTTACAGCATTCAACCAACTAGAAGGAGCTGCATTTCCAGAAGAAAATGCAGGGTTGAATGCTGTACTGCTGAATGAAAGCTGAATTAGCTGAAGAAATGGCTCAACTGTACTGGAAGAACCATGAAAAGTTAAAGGTGCAAAAGTCCTAGCAGGAATAAGCTGAAAAAGTTGAACATTGTAATAGTAGAATGGCTGAAATAGGTCAAAATTTGTAGGACTTAAGCATGAAAGCTGAAATTGTTGAAAAAATGGCTGAATTGTTGAAAATTTGAAGATGTTGCTAAAATGGCTAAAAGTACTAGCATTGGAATCAGCATCATCAACTGACTCCAAAAAACACGTTGTTTGAGAGTATCATATTGGTAAAAGCTACATGTTCTAAGTTGATAGAAAATCCACTCTTTTCAAAATGGCGGCTTTTCTATTGATTTTATCTCCATAGCAACCATTTTATGTTTGGGTCGCCTGGAGATGAGGAACAAATCAATGTCGGTTTCAGATGAATCGGAAAAAGTAAATTTTCAGACGTCCTTAGCAACGAGCTTTGTTTGCTAACCACGCCCACATTCCTTATATGTCCAGATCCAGTGAATTTCAATATGTTCAGTTCCAGCCATGGATGAAGTTTATATCAACATTTGCTTCAGATTTTGTCAAAAAATGCCCACCAAACAGTAGGTTGTGTTGCCATCCCATAATAATTTCAAAACGTATGTTGAAGTCCAAAGCCTTGTGAGCATTTCAATGTTTGAACGGTGCCTCTAGCTGAAAGCATGTTAAAGTTATAATGTTTGAAAGCAACAAAGGTTTTCAAGGATTCTCCATGTATTTAAATGAAGCAAAAATCTTGGAAAATCCTGGAAAATCTTGGAATATCTTGAAAAGTTCAAAGATTTGAAAGACTAAAAGTCGTAGCTGAAAGGAATAAGATGAAAGGGTTGAACATTGTAATAGTAGAATGGTAAAAATAGGTGAAAGTTTGAAGAAGTTTAAAATTGCCTCACATTTTGGCACAAAATGGCCGCCAAACTGTAGGTGGTGTTGCCATCCCATAATAATTTTTAAACCTTATGTTGAAGTCCAAAACCTTGTGAACATTTCAATATTTGAACGGTGTCTCTAGCCAAAAGAATGTTAAAGTTACAATTGTTTAAAGAAGCAAAGGTGTGGCCAATGGAGCAAAAAGATTGGAAAATCTGGGAATATCCGGGAATATCTGGAAAAGTTCAAGGATTTGAAGGACCAAAAGTCATAGCTGAAAGGAATAAGCTGAAAAGGTTGAACATTGTAATAGTAGAATGGTAAAAATAGGTGAAAGTTTGAAGAAGTTTAAAATTGCCTCACATTTTGGCACAAAATGGCCGCCAAACTGTAGGTGGTGTTGCCATCCCATAATAATTTTGAACCTTATGTTGAAGTCCAAAACCTTGTGAACATTTCAATATTTGAACGGTGTCTCTAGCCAAAAGAATGTTAAAGTTACAATTGTTTAAAGAAGCAAAGGCGTGGCCAATGGAGCAAAAACATTGGAAAATCTGGGAATATCCGGGAATATCTGGAAAAGTTCAAAGATTTGAAGGACCAAAATGTCATAGCTAGAATAAGATGAAAGAGCTGAACATTTTCATAGTCGAACGGTTAAAATAGGTGAAAAATTGTAGAAGGAGTTTAACTGTGAACTTCTGTACGAAAAATTCTCCATGTATTTCAATGGAGCAAAAATTCCTGGAAAACCTGGAATATCTTAAAAAGTAAAAGGATTTGAAAAACCAAAAGTCATAGCAGAAATAAGATGAAAGAGCTGAACATTTTAAAAGTTGAATGGTTAAAATCGGTTAAAAATTGTAGAAGGAGTTAAACGCCAAAAAACGGCGGAAGATACTATAATAAACTAGAAGGAGCTGCATTTCCAGAAGAAAATGCAGGGTTGAATGCTATAATGCTGAATGAAAGCTGAATTTGCTGAAGAAATGGCTTAACAGAGCTGAAAGAGCTCAACATTTTAAAAGTAAAATGGTTATAGTAGGTAAAAAACTGTGAAAAAAGTTAAAAAAAAGATTTCCTATGTATTTCAATGAAGCAAAAATCCTGGAATATCTTTAAAAGTTAAAAGATTTGAAAAAAAGTCATAGCAGGAATAAGCTGAAAAAGTTGAACATTGTTATAGTAGAAGGGCTATAATAAGTCAAAAAATGTAGAAGGAGTTAAGCATGAAAGCTTAAGTTGATGAAAAACTGGCTGAACTGTTGAAAATTTGAAGATGTTGCTAAAATTGTTAAAAGTGCTAGTATTGGAATCAGCATCATCAACTGACTAAAAAAAACACATTGTTTGAGAGTATCATATTGGTAAAAGCTACATGTCTAAGTTGAGAGAAAATCCACTTTTTCCAAAATGGCGGCTTTCCTATTGATTTTATCTCCATAGCAACCATTTTATGTTTCGGTCGCCTGGGGATGACGAACAAATCGACGTCAGTTTCAGACAAATCGGAAAAAGTAAACCTTTGGACGTCCATAGCAACGAAGTTTGTTTGCTAACCACGCCCACATTCCTTATATGTCCAGATCCAGTGAATTTCAATATGTTCAGTTCCAGCCATGGATGAAGTTTATTGCAACATTTGCTTCAGATTTTGTCAAAAAATGCCCACCAAACAGTAGGTTGTGTTGCCATCCCATAATAATTTCAAAACGTATGTTGAAGTCCAAAGCCTTGTGAACATTTCAATATTTGAACGGTGTCTCTAGCCAAAAGAATGTTAAAGTTACAATTGTTTAAAGAAGCAAAGGTGTGGCCAATGGAGCAAAAAGATTGGAAAATCTGGGAATATCCGGGAATATCTGGAAAAGTTCAAAGATTTGAAGGACCAAAAGTCATAGCTGAAAGGAATAAGCTGAAAGGGTTGAACATTGTAATAGTAGAATGGTAAAAATAGGTGAAAGTTTGAAGAAGTTTAAAATTGCCTCACATTTTGGCACAAAATGGCCGCCAAACTGTAGGTGGTGTTGCCATCCCATAATAATTTTGAACTTTATGTTGAAGTCCAAAACCTTGTGAACATTTCAATATTTGAGCGGTGTCTCTAGCCAAAAGAATGTTAAAGTTACAATTGTTTAAAGAAGCAAAGGTGTGGCCAATGGAGCAAAAAGATTGGAAAATCTGGGAATATCCGGGAATATCTGGAAAAGTTCAAAGATTTGAAGGACCAAAAGTCATAGCTGAAAGGAATAAGATGAAAGGGTTGAACATTGTAATAGTAGAATGGTAAAAATAGGTGAAAGTTTGAAGAAGTTTAAAATTGCCTCACATTTTGGCACAAAATGGCCGCCAAACTGTAGGTGGTGTTGCCATCCCATAATAATTTTGAGCCTTATGTTGAAGTCCAAAACCTTGTGAACATTTCAATATTTGAACGGTGTCTCTAGCCAAAAGAATGTTAAAGTTACAATTGTTTAAAGAAGCAAAGGTGTGGCCAATGGAGCAAAAAGATTGGAAAATTCAGGAATATCCGGGAATATCTGGAAAAGTTTAGGGATTTGAAGGACCAAAATGTCATAGCTTGAATAAGATGAAAGAGCTGAACATTTTCATAGTCGAACGGTTAAAATAGGTGAAAAATTGTAGAAGGAGTTTAACTGTGAACTTCTGAACGAAAAATTCTCCATGTATTTCAATGGAGCAAAAATTCCCGGAAAACCTGGAATATCTTAAAAAGTAAAAGGATTTGAAAAACCAAAAGTCATAGCAGAAATAAGATGAAAGAGATGAACATTTTAATAGTAGAATGGTTAAAATAGGTTAAAAATTGTAGAAGTAGTTAAACGCCAAAAAACGGCGGAAGATACTATAATAATAATAATAAATAAAGAGAAACAGGAAAACAAAGGGTTGAATGCTTTACAGCATTCAACCAACTAGAAGGAGCTGCATTTCCAGAAGAAAATGCAGGGTTGAATGCTGTATTGCTGAATGAAAGCAGAAATATGATGAAAAAGCTGAACATTGTAAAAGTAGAATGTCTAAAATAGGTCAAACATTGTAGAAGGAGTTAAGCATGAAAGCTGAAATTGTTCAAAAAAATGGTTGAACTGTCCTGCAAAATCCTGAAATATTTTGAAAAGTTAAAGGACCACAAGTCAAAGGTGAACATTGTAAAAGTAGAATGACCAAAACAGGTCAAAATTTGTAGACGGAGTTAAGCATGAAAGCTGGAAATGTTGAAAAAATGGAGGTACTGTTGAAAATTTGAAGATGATGCTAAAATGGCTTAAAGTGCCAGCATTGGAATCAGCATCATCAACTGACTCAAAAAAACAAATTTTTTGAGAATATCATATTGGTAAAAGCTACATGTCTAAGTTGACAGAAAATCCACTTTTTTCAAAATGGCGGCTTTTCTTTTAATTTTATCTCCATAGCAACCATTTTATGTTTGGGTCGCCTGGGGATGACGAACAAATCAACGTCAGTTTCAGACAAATTGGAAAAAGTAAACCTTTGGACGTCCTTAGCAACGAAGTTTGTTTGCTAACCACGCCCACATTCCTTATATGTCCAGATCCAGTGATTTTCAATATGTTCAGTTCCAGCCATGGATGAAGTTTATTGCAATATTTGCTTCAGATTTTGTCATAAAAGTCCACCAACAGTAGGTTGTGTCGACATCCCATAATGATTTCTCAACGTATTTTATCGTCCAAATCCTTGTGATCATTTTAATGTTTGAACGGTGTCTCTAGCTACAAGTATGTTGAAGTTATATTCGTTTAAAAAAACAATGGTTTCAGATTTGAAAAACACAAAATGGCTGCCAAACAGTCTCCATCCCATAATGACATCGAATCTTGATGTTGTAATCCAAAGCACTGATCATTTGACAGTAAAAGTGGAGTCACCTCCTCCAGTAGGGAGCATCCTGTCAAATGCTGAGCCTCATGATTAATTCTCTCAACTATGAATGTGCCGTTAGTCTTAGCACACTCATCCATGAATAATGGAGAGATATATTGATCATCAGCTAGCAAACTGAATGATACAGCATTTTATTGCCATTTAGACACTAACATATCTGGTGTAAAAACATGATAGTCACTTCTCGTAACAGCCACCTAACTCATGGTTTGGGAATCAACATTTTCCCATGAGCCTTAGCGGCCGTGGGCGGGGCTAAGGCCCGGGTCCCAACGCTTGTCCACAAGATGGCTGCGGAGCACATGTTTGAACTGCAGCTTCCAGCTACGAGGAGGAAAATAAAAAATACATCCAAACTAACTTAGATTTGCTCCCACTGTTTTTTCTAAAATACATTGAGTGTTTGTGCGTGTGCTTAAGCTGCTCTGATCATTTTAACGTTAGAATGGTGTCTCTAGCTAAAATTGTGTGGAAGCTGTTATGGTTGGAAGTAGCAAAGGTTTTCATGATTGAAAAAAAGCTGAATTTGTGGATGAAATGGCTCAACTGTCCTGGAAAATCCTGGAAAATCCCTAAAAGTTGAAGGATAAAAAGTCAAAACTTATGAGTAACCCCAACTCAAAGAAAATTCTTCCATGTAACGAAATCTAATTGAATTAGTCAAACTGAATTTTATCAAGAAAGGCAAGGTAAAAAACCATGCAGAAAAAGTCTGATGCCAGAATCGAACTCAGAACCTCAGTATTATAAACCTGCTTACTTAGCCACTAAGCTATCACTTTTGTGATGACGAAATGCAGCCGGTATAAATTAATAAGGCTCGTATATAACTTCCCAATGCATTTTAATAGGGCAAAAATTCCCGGAAAAACTGGAATATCTTAAAAAGTACAAGGATTTGAAAAACCAAAAGTCATAGCAGTAATAAGCTGAAAGAGCTAAACATTTTAAAAGCTGAACGGTTTTAATAGGTTAAAAATTGTAGAAGGAGTTAAGTGCCGAAAAACGGTGGAAGATAGCATAAGAGGAAAACAAATGTAACACTAGAAGGAGCTGCATTTCCAGAAGAAAATGCAGGGTTGAATGCTGTACTGCTGAATGAAAGCTGAATTAGCTGAAGAAATGGCTGAACTGTACTGGAAGAACCATGAAAAGTTAAAGGTGCAAAAGTCCTAGCAGGAATAAGCTGAAAAAGTTGAACGTTGTAATAGTAGAATGGCTGAAATAGGTCAAAATTTGTAGGACTTAAGCATGAAAGCTGAAATTGTTGAAAAAATGGCTGAATTGTTGAAAATTTGAAGATGTTGCTAAAATGGCTAAAAGTACTAGCATTGGAATCAGCATCATCAACTGACTCCAAAAAACACGTTGTTTGAGAGTATTATATTGGTAAAAGCTACATGTTCTAAGTTGATAGAAAATCCACTCTTTTCAAAATGGCGGCTTTTTTATTGATTTTATCTCCATAGCAACCATTTTATGTTTGGGTCGCCTGGAGATGAGGAACAAATCCACGTCGGTTTCAGATGAATCGGAAAAAGTAAATTTTTGGACGTCCTTAGCAACGAGCTTTGTTTGCTAACCACGCCCACGTTCCTTATATGTCCAGATCCAGTGAATTTCAATATGTTCAGTTCCAGCCATGGATGAAATTTATTGCAACATTTGCTTCAGATTTTGTCAAAAAATGCCCACCAAACAGTAGGTTGTGTTGCCATCCCATAATAATTTCAAAACGTATGTTGAAGTCCAAAGCCTTGTGAGCATTTCAATGTTTGAACGGTGCCTCTAGCTGAAAGCATGTTAAAGTTATAATGCTTGAAAGCAACAAAGGTTTTCAAGGATTCTCCATGTATTTAAATGAAGCAAAAATCTTGGAAAATCCTGGAAAATCTTGGAATATCTTGAAAAGTTCAAAGATTTGAAAGACTAAAAGTCGTAGCTGAAAGGAATAAGCTGAAAGGGTTGAACATTGTAATAGTAGAAGGATTAAAATACGTGAAAGTTTGAAGAAGTTTAAAATTGCCTCACATTTTGGCACAAAATGGCTGCCAAACTGTAGGTGGTGTTGCCATCCCATAATAATTTTGAACCTTATGTTGAAGTCCAAAACCTTGTGAACATTTCAATATTTGAACGGTGTCTCTGGCCAAAAGAATGTTAAAGTTACAATTGTTTAAAGAAGCAAAGGTGTGGCCAATGGAGCAAAAACATTGGAAAATCTGGGAATATCCGGGAATATCTGGAAAAGTTCAAAGATTTGAAGGACCAAAAGTCATAGCTGAAAGGAATAAGATGAAAGGGTTGAACATTGTAATAGTAGAATGGTAAAAATAGGTGAAAGTTTGAAGAAGTTTAAAATTGCCTCACATTTTGGCACAAAATGGCCGCCAAACTGTAGGTGGTGTTGCCATCCCATAATAATTTTTAAACCTTATGTTGAAGTCCAAAACCTTGTGAACATTTCAATATTTGAACGGTGTCTCTAGCCAAAAGAATGTTAAAGTTACAATTGTTTAAAGAAGCAAAGGTGTGGCCAATGGAGCAAAAAGATTGGAAAATCTGGGAATATCCGGGAATCTCTGGAAAAGTTCAATGATTTGAAGGACCAAAAGTCATAGCTGAAAGGAATAAGCTGAAAGGGTTGAACATTGTAATAGTAGAAGGATTAAAATACGTGAAAGTTTGAAGAAGTTTAAAATTGCCTCACATTTTGGCACAAAACTGTAGGTGGTGTTGCCATCCCATAATAATTTTGAACCTTATGTTGAAGTCCAAAACCTTGTGAACATTTCAATATTTGAACGGTGTCTCTAGCCAAAAGAATGTTAAAGTTACAATTGCTTAAAGAAGCAAAGGTGTGGCCAATGGAGCAAAAACATTGGAAAATCTGGGAATATCCGGGAATATCTGGAAAAGTTCAAAGATTTGAAGGACCAAAATGTCATAGCTAGAATAAGATGAAAGAGCTGAACATTTTCATAGTCGAACGGTTAAAATAGGTGAAAAATTGTAGAAGGAGTTTAACTGTGAACTTCTGAACGAAAAATTCTCCATGTATTTCAATGGAACAAAAATTCCCGGAAAACCTGGAATATCTTAAAAAGTAAAAGGATTTGAAAAACCAAAAGTCATAGCAGAAATAAGATGAAAGAGCTGAACATTTTAAAAGTTGAATGGTTAAAATCGGTTAAAAATTGTAGAAGGAGTTAAACGCCAAAAAACGGCGGAAGATACTATAATAAATAAAGAGAAACAGAAAAACAAAGGGTTGAATGCTTTACAGCATTCAACCAACTAGAAGGAGCTGCATTTCCAGAAGAAAATGCAGGGTTGAATGCTGTACTGCTGAATGAAAGCTGAATTAGCTGAAGAAATGGCTTAACTGTACTGGGAAAACCTTGAAAAGTTAAATGTGCAAAAGTCCTAGCAGGAATAAGATGAAAAAGTTGAACATTGTAATAGTAGAATGGCTGAAATAGGTCAAAGTTTGTAGAAGGAGTTAAGCATTAAAGCTGAAATTGTTGAAAAAATGGCTGAATTGTTGAAAATTTGAAGAAGTTGCTAAAATGGCTAAAAGTACTAGCATTGGAATCAGCATCATCAACTGACTCCAAAAAACACGTTGTTTGAGATTATTATATAGGTAAAAGCTACATGTTCTAAGTTGATAGAAAATCCACTCTTTTCAAAATGGCGGCTTTTCTATTGATTTTATCTCCATAGCAACCATTTTATGTTTGGGTCGCCTGGAGATGAGGAACAAATCAACGTCGGTTTCAGATGAATCGGAAAAAGTAAATTTTTGGACGTCCTTAGCAACGAGCTTTGTTTGCTAACCACGCCCACATTCCTTATATGTCCAGATCCAGTGAATTTCAATATGTTCAGTTCCAGCCATGGATGAAGTTTATTGCAATATTTGCTTCAGATTTTGTCAAAAAATGCCCACCAAACAGTAGGTTGTGTTGCCATCCCATAATAATTTCAAAACGTATGTTGAAGTCCAAAGCCTTGTGAGCATTTCAATGTTTGAACGGTGTCTCTAGCTGAAAGCATGTTAAAGTTATAATGCTTGAAAGCAACAAAGGTTTTCAAGGATTCTCCATGTATTTAAATGAAGCAAAAATCTTGGAAAATCCTGGAAAATCTTTGAATATCTTGAAAAGTTCAAAGATTTGAAAGACTAAAAGTCGTAGCTGAAAGGAATAAGCTGAAAAGGTTGAACATTGTAATAGTAGAAGGATTAAAATACGTGAAAGTTTGAAGAAGTTTAAAATTGCCTCACATTTTGGCACAAAATGGCCGACAAACTGTAGGTGGTGTTGCCATCCCATAATAATTTTGAACCTTATGTTGAAGTCCAAAACCTTGTGAACATTTCAATATTTGAACGGTGTCTCTAGCCAAAAGAATGTTAAAGTTACAATTTTTTAAAGAAGCAAAGGTGTGGCCAATGGAGCAAAAACATTGGAAAATCTGGGAATCTCCGGGAATATCTGGAAAAGTTCAAAGATTTGAAGGACCAAAAGTCATAGCTGAAAGGAATAAGATGAAAGGGTTGAACATTGTAATAGTAGAATGGTTAAAATAGGTGAAAGTTTGAAGAAGTTTAAAATTGCCTCACATTTTGGCACAAAATGGCCGCCAAACTGTAGGTGGTGTTGCCATCCCATAATAATTTTGAGCCTTATGTTGAAGTCCAAAACCTTCTGAACATTTCAATATTTGAACGGTGTCTCTAGCCAAAAGAATGTTAAAGTTACAATTGTTTAAAGAAGCAAAGGTGTGGCCAATGGAGCAAAAAGATTGGAAAATCCAGGAATATCCGGGAATAAATGGAAAAGTTCAGGGATTTGAAGGACCAAAATGTCATAGCTAGAATAAGATGAAAGAGCTGAACATTTTCATAGTGGAACGGTTAAAATAGGTGAAAAATTGTAGAAGGACTTTAACTGTGAACTTCTGAACGAAAAATTCTCCATGTATTTCAATGGAGCAAAAATTCCCGGAAAACCTGGAATATCTTAAAAAGTAAAAGGATTTGAAAAACCAAAAGTCATAGCAGAAATAAGATGAAAGAGATGAACATTTTAAAAGTTGAACGGTAAAAATCGGTTAAAAATTGTAGAAGGAGTTAAGTGCCGAAAAACGGCGGAAGACAGCATAAGAGGAAAACAAATGTAACACTAGAAGGAGCTGCATTTCCAGAAGAAAATGCAGGGTTGAATGCTGTACTGCTGAATGAAAGCTGAATTAGCTGAAGAAATGGCTGAACTGTACTGGAAGAACCATGAAAAGTTAAAGGTGCAAAAGTCCTAGCAGGAATAAGCTGAAAAAGTTGAACATTGTAATAGTAGAATGGCTGAAATAGGTCAAAATTTGTAGGACTTAAGCATGAAAGCTGAAATTGTTGAAAAAATGGCTGAATTGTTGAAAATTTGAAGATGTTGCTAAAATGGCTAAAAGTACTAGCATTGGAATCAGCATCATCAACTGACTCCAAAAAACACGTTGTTTGAGAGTATTATATTGGTAAAAGCTACATGTTCTAAGTTGATAGAAAATCCACTCTTTTCAAAATGGCGGCTTTTTTATTGATTTTATCTCCATAGCAACCATTTTATGTTTGGGTCGCCTGGAGATGAGGAACAAATCCACGTCGGTTTCAGATGAATCGGAAAAAGTAAATTTTTGGACGTCCTTAGCAACGAGCTTTGTTTGCTAACCACGCCCACATTCCTTATATGTCCAGATCCAGTGAATTTCAATATGTTCAGTTCCAGCCATGGATGAAATTTATTGCAACATTTGCTTCAGATTTTGTCAAAAAATGCCCACCAAACAGTAGGTTGTGTTGCCATCCCATAATAATTTCAAAACGTATGTTGAAGTCCAAAGCCTTGTGAGCATTTCAATGTTTGAACGGTGCCTCTAGCTGAAAGCATGTTAAAGTTATAATGCTTGAAAGCAACAAAGGTTTTCAAGGATTCTCCATGTATTTAAATGAAGCAAAAATCTTGGAAAATCCTGGAAAATCTTGGAATATCTTGAAAAGTTCAAAGATTTGAAAGACTAAAAGTCGTAGCTGAAAGGAATAAGCTGAAAGGGTTGAACATTGTAATAGTAGAAGGATTAAAATACGTGAAAGTTTGAAGAAGTTTAAAATTGCCTCACATTTTGGCACAAAATGGCTGCCAAACTGTAGGTGGTGTTGCCATCCCATAATAATTTTGAACCTTATGTTGAAGTCCAAAACCTTGTGAACATTTCAATATTTGAACGGTGTCTCTGGCCAAAAGAATGTTAAAGTTACAATTGTTTAAAGAAGCAAAGGTGTGGCCAATGGAGCAAAAACATTGGAAAATCTGGGAATATCCGGGAATATCTGGAAAAGTTCAAAGATTTGAAGGACCAAAAGTCATAGCTGAAAGGAATAAGATGAAAGGGTTGAACATTGTAATAGTAGAATGGTAAAAATAGGTGAAAGTTTGAAGAAGTTTAAAATTGCCTCACATTTTGGCACAAAATGGCCGCCAAACTGTAGGTGGTGTTGCCATCCCATAATAATTTTTAAACCTTATGTTGAAGTCCAAAACCTTGTGAACATTTCAATATTTGAACGGTGTCTCTAGCCAAAAGAATGTTAAAGTTACAATTGTTTAAAGAAGCAAAGGTGTGGCCAATGGAGCAAAAAGATTGGAAAATCTGGGAATATCCGGGAATATCTGGAAAAGTTCAAAGATTTGAAGGACCAAAATGTCATAGCTAGAATAAGATGAAAGAGCTGAACATTTTCATAGTCGAACGGTTAAAATAGGTGAAAAATTGTAGAAGGAGTTTAACTGTGAACTTCTGAACGAAAAATTCTCCATGTATTTCAATGGAGCAAAAATTCCCGGAAAACCTGGAATATCTTAAAAAGTAAAAGGATTTGAAAAACCAAAAGTCATAGCAGAAATAAGATGAAAGAGATGAACATTTTAAAAGTAGAATGGTTAAAATAGGTTAAAAATTGTAGAAGTAGTTAAACGCCAAAAAACGGCGGAAGATACTATAATAATAACTAGAAGGAGCTGCATTTCCAGAAGAAAATGCAGGGTTGAATGCTGTACTGCTGAATGAAAGCTGAATTAGCTGAAGAAATGGCTTAACTGTACTGGGAAAACCTTGAAAAGTTAAATGTGCAAAAGTCCTAGCAGGAATAAGATGAAAAAGTTGAACATTGTAATAGTAGAATGGCTGAAATAGGTCAAAGTTTGTAGAAGGAGTTAAGCATTAAAGCTGAAATTGTTGAAAAAATGGATGTACTGTTGAAAATTTGAAGATGATGCTAAAATGGCTAAAAGTGCTAGCATTGGAATCAGCATCATCAACTGACTCCAAAAAACACATTGTTTGAGAGTATCATATTGGTAAAAGCTACATGTTCTAAGTTGACAGAAAATCCACTTTTTTCAAAATGGCGGCTTTTCTATTAATTTTATCTCCATAGCAACCATTTTACGTTTGGGTCGGCATGGGATGACGAACAAATCGACGTCAGTTTCAGACAAATCGGAAAAAGTAAACCTTTGGACATCCTTAGCAACGAAGTTTGTTGGCTAACCACGCCCACATTCCTTATATGTCCAGATCCAGTGAATTTCAATCTGTTCAGTTCCAGCCATGGATGAAGTTTATTGAAATATTTGCTTCAGATTTTGTCATAAAAAGGCCACCAACATTAGGTTGTGTCGACATCCCATAATGATTTCAAAACGTATGTTGAAGTCCAAAGCCTTGTGAGCATTTCAATGTTTGAACGGTGCCTCTAGCTGAAAGCAAATTATAATGCTTGAAAGCAACAAAGGTTTTCAAGGATTCTCCATGTATTTAAATGAAGCAAAAATCTTGAAAAATCCTGGAAAATCTTGGAATACCTTGAAAAGTTCAAAGACTTGAAAGACTAAAAGTCGTAGCTGAAAGGAATACGCTGAAAGGGTTGAACATTGTAATAGTAGAATGATTAAAATACGTAAAAGTTTGAAGAAGTTTAAAATTGCCTCACATTTTGGCACAAAATGGCCGCCAAACTGTAGGTGGTGTTGCCATCCCATAATAATTTTGAACCTTATGTTGAAGTCCAAAACCTTGTGAACATTTCAATATTTGAACGGTGTCTCTAGCCAAAAGAATGTTAAAGTTGCAATTGTTTGAAGAAGCAAAGGTGTGGCCAATGGAGCAAAAACATTGGAAAATCTGGGAATATCCGGGAATATCTGGAAAAGTTCAAGGATTTGAAGGACCAAAAGTCATAGCTGAAAGGAATAAGATGAAAGGGTTGAACATTGTAATAGTAGAATGGTAAAAATAGGTGAAAGTTTGAAGAAGTTTAAAATTGCCTCACATTTTGGCACAAAATGGCCGCAAAACTGTAGGTGGTGTTGCCATCCCATAATAATTTTGAACTTTATGTTGAAGTCCAAAACCTTGTGAACATTTCAATATTTGAACGGTGTCTCTAGCCAAAAGAATGTTAAAGTTACAATTGTTTAAAGAAGCAAAGGTGTGGCCAATGGAGCAAAAACATTGGAAAATCTGGGAATATCCAGGAATATCTGGAAAAGTTCAAAGATTTGAAAGACTAAAAGTCGTAGCTGAAAGGAATAAGCTGAAAGGGTTGAACATTGTAATAGTAGAATGATTAAAATACGTGAAAGTTTGAAGAAGTTTAAATTTGCCTCACATTTTGGAAGAAAATGGCCGCCAAATTGTAGGTGGTGTTGCCATCCCATAATAATTTTGAACTTTATGTTGAAGTCCAAAACCTTGTGAACATTTCAATATTTGAACGGTGTCTCTAGCCAAAAGAATGTTAAAGTTACAATTGTTTAAAGAAGCAAAGGTGTGGCCAATGGAGCAAAAACATTGGAAAATCTGGGAATATCGGGGAATATCTGGAAAAGTTCAAAGATTTGAAGGACCAAAAGTCATAGCTGAAAGGAATAAGCTGAAAAGGTTGAACATTGTAATAGTAGAATGGTAAAAATAGGTGAAAGTTTGAAGAAGTTTAAAATTGCCTCACATTTTGGCACAAAATGGCCGCCAAACTGTAGGTGGTGTTGCCATCCCATAATAATTTTGAACCTTATGTTGAAGTCCAAAACCTTGTGAACATTTCAATATTTGAACGGTGTCTCTAGCCAAAAGAATGTTAAAGTTACAATTGTTTAAAGAAGCAAAGGTGTGGCCAATGGAGCAAAAAGATTGGAAAATCTGGGAATATCCGGGAATATCTGGAAAAGTTCAAGGATTTGAAGGACCAAAAGTCATAGCTGAAAGGAATAAGATGAAAGGGTTGAACATTGTAATAGTAGAATGGTAAAAATAGGTGAAAGTTTGAAGAAGTTTAAAATTGCCTCACATTTTGGCACAAATTGGCCGCCAAACTGTAGGTGGTGTTGCCATCCCATAATAATTTTGAGCCTTATGTTGAAGTCCAAAGCCTTGTGAACATTTCAATATTTGAACGGTGTCTCTAGCCAAAAGAATGTTAAAGTTACAATTGTTTAAAGAAGCAAAGGTGTGGCCAATGGAGCAAAAAGATTGGAAAATCTGGGAATATCCGGGAATATCTGGAAAAGTTCAAAGATTTGAAGGACCAAAATGTCATAGCTAGAATAAGATGAAAGAGCTGAACATTTTCATAGTCGAACGGTTAAAATAGGTGAAAAATTGTAGATGGAGTTTAACTGTGAACTTCTGCACGAAAAATTCTCCATGTATTTCAATGGAGCAAAAATTCCCGGAAAACCTGGAATATCTTAAAAAGTAAAAGGATTTGAAAATCCAAAAGTCATAGCAGTAATAAGATGAAAGAGCTGAACATTTTAAAAGTTGAACGGTTAAAATAGGTTAAAAATTGTAGAAGGAGTTAAGTGCCGAAAAACGGCGGAAGATAGCATAAGAGGAAAACAAATGTAACACTAGAAGGAGCTGCATTTCCAGAAGAAAATGCAGGGTTGAATGCTGTACTGCTGAATGAAAGCTGAATTAGCTGAAGAAATGACTGAACTGTACTGGAAGAACCATGAAAGGTTAAAGGTGCAAAAGTCCTAGCAGGAATAAGCTGAAAAAGTTGAACATTGTAATAGTAAAATGGCTGAAATAGGTCAAAATTTGTAGGACTTAAGCATGAAAGCTGAAATTGTTGAAAAAATGGCTGAATTGTTGAAGATTTGAAGATGTTGCTAAAATGGCTAAAAGTACTAGCATTGGAATCAGCATCATCAACTGACTCCAAAAAACACGTTGTTTGAGAGTATTATATTGGTAAAAGCTACATGTTCTAAGTTGATAGAAAATCCACTCTTTTCAAAATGGCGGCTTTTCTATTGATTTTATCTCCATAGCAACCATTTTATGTTTGGGTCGCCTGGAGATGAGGAACAAATCAACGTCGGTTTCAGATGAATCGGAAAAAGTAAACTTTTGGACGTCCTTAGCAACGAGCTTTGTTTGCTAACCACGCCCACATTCCTTATATGTCCAGATCCAGTGAATTTCAATATGTTCAGTTCCAGCCATGGATGAAGTTTATTGCAACATTTGCTTCAGATTTTGTCAAAAAATGCCCACCAAACAGTAGGTTGTGTTGCCATCCCATAATAATTTCAAAACGTATGTTGAAGTCCAAAGCCTTGTGAGCATTTCAATGTTTGAACGGTGCCTCTAGCTGAAAGCTTGTTAAAGTTATAATGCTTGAAAGCAACAAAGGTTTTCAAGGATTCTCCATGTATTTAAATGAAGCAAAAATCTTGGAAAATCCTGGAAAATCTTGGAATATCTTGAAAAGTTCAAAGATTTGAAAGACTAAAAGTCGTAGCTGAAAGGAATAAGCTGAAAGGGTTGAACATTGTAATAGTAGAAGGATTAAAATACGTGAAAGTTTGAAGAAGTTTAAAATTGCCTCACATTTTGGCACAAAATGGCCGCCAAACTGTAGGTGGTGTTGCCATCCCATAATAATTTTGAGCCTTATGTTGAAGTCCAAAACCTTGTGAACATTTCAATATTTGAACGGTGTCTCTAGCCAAAAGAATGTTAAAGTTACAATTGTTTAAAGAAGCAAAGGTGTGGCCAATGGAGCAAAAACATTGGAAAATCTGGGAATATCCGGGAATATCTGGAAAAGTTCAAAGATTTGAAGGACCAAAAGTCATAGCTGAAAGGAATAAGATGAAAGGGTTGAACATTGTAATAGTAGAATGGTAAAAATAGGTGAAAGTTTGAAGAAGTTTAAAATTGCCTCACATTTTGGCACAAAATGGCCGCCAAACTGTAGGTGGTGTTGCCATCCCATAATAATTTTGAACCTTATGTTGAAGTCCAAAACCTTGTGAACATTTCAATATTTGAATGGTGTCTCTAGCCAAAAGAATGTTAAAGTTACAATATTTTAAAGAAGCAAAGGTGTGGCCAATGGAGCAAAAAGATTGGAAAATCTGGGAATATCCGGAACTATCTGGAAAATTTCAAAGATTTGAAGGACCAAAAGTCATAGCTGAAAGGAATGAGCTAAAAGGGTTGAACATTGTAATAGTAGAATGGTAAAAATAGGTGAAAGTTTGAAGAAGTTTAAAATTGCCTCACATTTTGGCACAAAATGGCCGCCAAACTGTAGGTGGTGTTGCCATCCCATAATAATTTTGAGCCTTATGTTGAAGTCCAAAACCTTGTGAACATTTCAATAATTGAACGGTGTCTCTAGCCAAAAGAATGTTAAAGTTACAATTGTTTAAAGAAGCAAAGGTGTGGCCAATGGAGCAAAAAGATTGGAAAATCTGGGAATATCCGGGAATATCTGGAAAAGTTCAAAGATTTGAAGGACCAAAAGTCATAGCTGAAAGGAATAAGATGAAAGGGTTGAACATTGTAATAGTAGAATGGTAAAAATAGGTGAAAGTTTGAAGAAGTTTAAAATTGCCTCACATTTTGGCACAAAATGGCCGCCAAACTGTAGGTGGTGTTGCCATCCCATAATAATTTTTAAACCTTATGTTGAAGTCCAAAACCTTGTGAACATTTCAATATTTGAACGGTGTCTCTAGCCAAAAGAATGTTAAAGTTACAATTGTTTAAAGAAGCAAAGGTGTGGCCAATGGAGCAAAAAGATTGGAAAATCTGGGAATATCCGGGAATATCTGGAAAAGTTCAAAGATTTGAAGGACCAAAATGTCATAGCTAGAATAAGATGAAAGAGCTGAACATTTTCATAGTCGAACGGTTAAAATAGGTGAAAAATTGTAGAAGGAGTTTAACTGTGAACTTCTGAACGAAAAATTCTCCATGTATTTCAATGGAGCAAAAATTCCCGGAAAACCTGGAATATCTTAAAAAGTAAAAGGATTTGAAAAACCAAAAGTCATAGCAGAAATAAGATGAAAGAGATGAACATTTTAAAAGTAGAATGGTTAAAATAGGTTAAAAATTGTAGAAGTAGTTAAACGCCAAAAAACGGCGGAAGATACTATAATAATAATAATAATAATAAATAAAGAGAAACAGAAAAACAAAGGGTTGAATGCTTTACAGCATTCAACCAACTAGAAGGAGCTGCATTTCCAGAAGAAAATGCAGGGTTGAATGCTGTACTGCTGAATGAAAGCTGAATTAGCTGAAGAAATGGCTTAACTGTACTGGGAAAACCTTGAAAAGTTAAATGTGCAAAAGTCCTAGCAGGAATAAGATGAAAAAGTTGAACATTGTAATAGTAGAATGGCTGAAATAGGTCAAAGTTTGTAGAAGGAGTTAAGCATTAAAGCTGAAATTGTTGAAAAAATGGCTGAATTGTTGAAAATTTGAAGAAGTTGCTAAAATGGCTAAAAGTACTAGCATTGGAATCAGCATCATCAACTGAATCCAAAAAACACATTGTTTGAGAGTATCATATTGGTAAAACCTACATGTTCTAAGTTGATAGAAAATCCATTTTTTTCAAAATGGCGGCTTTCTATTAATTTTATCTCCATAGCAACCATTTTACGTTTGGGTCGCCTGGAGATGAGGAACAAATCAACGTCGGTTTCAGATGAATCAGAAAAAGTAAACTTTTGGACGTCCTTAGCAACGAGCTTTGTTTGCTAACCACGCCCACATTCCTTATATGTCCAGATCCAGTGAATTTCAATATGTTCAGTTCCAGCCATGGATGAAGTTTATTGCAACATTTGCTTCAGATTTTGTCAAAAAATGCCCACCAAACAGTAGGTTGTGTTGCCATCCCATAATAATTTCAAAACGTATGTTGAAGTCCAAAGCCTTGTGAGCATTTCAATGTTTGAACGGTGCCTCTAGCTGAAAGCTTGTTAAAGTTATAATGCTTGAAAGCAACAAAGGTTTTCAAGGATTCTACATGTATTTAAATGAAGCAAAAATCTTGGAAAATCCTGGAAAATCTTGGAATATCTTGAAAAGTTCAAAGATTTGAAAGACTAAAAGTCGTAGCTGAAAGGAATAAGCTGAAAGGGCTGAACATTGTAATAGTAGAAGGATTAAAATACGTGAAAGTTTGAAGAAGTTTAAAATTGCCTCACATTTTGGCACAAAATGGCCGCCAAACTGTAGGTTTGTGTTGCCATCCCATAATAATTTTGAACTTTATGTTGAAGTCCAAAACCTTGTGAACATTTCAATATTTGAACGGTGTCTCTAGCCAAAAGAATGTTAAAGTTACAATTGTTTAAAGAAGCAAAGGTGTGGCCAATGGAGCAAAAACATTGGAAAATCTGGGAATATCCGGGAATATCTGGAAAAGTTCAAAGATTTGAAGGACCAAAAGTCATAGCTGAAAGGAATAAGATGAAAGGGTTGAACATTGTAATAGTAGAATGGTAAAAATAGGTGAAAGTTTGAAGAAGTTTAAAATTGCCTCACATTTTGGCACAAAATGGCCGCCAAACTGTAGGTGGTGTTGCCATCCCATAATAATTTTTAAACCTTATGTTGAAGTCCAAAACCTTGTGAACATTTCAATATTTGAACGGTGTCTCTAGCCAAAAGAATGTTAAAGTTACAATTGTTTAAAGAAGCAAAGGTGTGGCCAATGGAGCAAAAAGATTGGAAAATCTGGGAATATCCGGGAATATCTGGAAAAGTTCAAAGATTTGAAGGACCAAAATGTCATAGCTAGAATAAGATGAAAGAGCTGAACATTTTCATAGTCGAACGGTTAAAATAGGTGAAAAATTGTAGAAGGAGTTTAACTGTGAACTTCTGAACGAAAAATTCTCCATGTATTTCAATGGAGCAAAAATTCCCGGAAAACCTGGAATATCTTAAAAAGTAAAAGGATTTGAAAAACCAAAAGTCATAGCAGAAATAAGATGAAAGAGATGAACATTTTAAAAGTAGAATGGTTAAAATAGGTTAAAAATTGTAGAAGTAGTTAAACGCCAAAAAACGGCGGAAGATACTATAATAACTAGAAGGAGCTGCATTTCCAGAAGAAAATGCAGGGTTGAATGCTGTACTGCTGAATGAAAGCTGAATTAGCTGAAGAAATGGCTTAACTGTACTGGAAAAACCTTTTGAAAGGTTAAAGGTGCAAAAGTCCTAGCAGGAATAAGCTGAAAAAGTTGAACATTGTAATAGTAGAATGGCTAAAATAGGTCAAAGTTTGTAGAAGGAGTAAAGCATTAAAGCTGAAATTGCTGAAAAAATGGCTGAACTGTTGAAAATTTGAAGATGTTGCTAAAATGGCTAAAAGTACTAGCATTGGAATCAGCATCATTAACTGACTCCAAAAAACACGTTGTTTGAGAGTATCATATTGGTAAAAGCTACATGTTCTAAGTTGATAGAAAATCCACTTTTTTCAAAATGGCGGCTTTTCTATTGATTTTATCTCCATAGCAACCATTTTACGTTTGGGTCGCCTGGGGATGACGAACAAATCGACGTCAGTTTCAGACAAATCGGAAAAAGTAAACCTTTGGACTTCCTTAGCAACGAAGTTTGTTTGCTAACCACGCCCACATTCCTTATATGTCCAGATCCAGTGAATTTCAATATGTTCAGTTCCAGCCATGGATGAAGTTTATTGCAACATTTGCTTCAGATTTTGTCAAAAAATGCCCACCAAACAGTAGGTTGTGTTGCCATCCCATAATAATTTCAAAACGTATGTTGAAGTCCAAAGCCTTGTGAGCATTTCAATGTTTGAACGGTGCCTCTAGCTGAAAGCTTGTTAAAGTTATAATGCTTGAAAGCAACAAAGGTTTTCAAGGATTCTCCATGTATTTAAATGAAGCAAAAATCTTGGAAAATCCTGGAAAATCTTGGAATATCTTGAAAAGTTCAAAGATTTGAAAGACTAAAAGTCGTAGCTGAAAGGAATAAGCTGAAAGGGTTGAACATTGTAACAGTAGAAGGATTAAAATACGTGAAAGTTTGAAGAAGTTTAAAATTGCCTCACATTTTGGCACAAAATGGCCGCCAAACTGTAGGTGGTGTTGCCATCCCATAATAATTTTGAACCTTATGTTGAAGTCCAAAACCTTGTGAACATTTCAATATTTGAACAGTGTCTCTAGCCAAAAGAATGTTAAATTTACAATTGTTTAAAGAAGCAAAGGTGTGACCAATGGAGCAAAAACATTGGAAAATCTGGGAATATCCGGGAATATCTGGAAAAGTTCAAAGATTTGAAGGACCAAAAGTCATAGCTGAAAGGAATAAGATGAAAGGGTTGAACATTGTAATAGTAGAATGGTAAAAATAGGTGGAAGTTTGAAGAAGTTTAAAATTGCCTCACATTTTGGCACAAAATGGCCGCCAAACTGTAGGTGGTGTTGCCATCCCATAATAATTTTGAGCCTTATGTTGAAGTCCAAAACCTTGTGAACATTTCAATATTTGAACGGTGTCTCTAGCCAAAAGAATGTTAAAGTTACAATTGTTTAAAGAAGCAAAGGTGTGGCCAATGGAGCAAAAAGATTGGAAAATCTGGGAATATCCGGGAATATCTGGAAAAGTTCAAGGATTTGAAGGACCAAAAGTCATAGCTGAAAGGAATAAGCTGAAAAGGTTGAACATTGTAATAGTAGAATGGTAAAAATAGGTGAAAGTTTGAAGAAGTTTAAAATTGCCTCACATTTTGGCACAAAATGGCCGCCAAACTGTAGGTGGTGTTGCCATCCCATAATAATTTTGAACCTTATGTTGAAGTCCAAAACCTTGTGAACATTTCAATATTTGAACGGTGTCTCTAGCCAAAAGAATGTTAAAGTTACAATTGTTTAAAGAAGCAAAGGTGTGGCCAATGGAGCAAAAACATTGGAAAATCTGGGAATATCCGGGAATATCTGGAAAAGTTCAAAGATTTGAAGGACCAAAATGTCATAGCTAGAATAAGATGAAAGAGCTGAACATTTTCATAGTCGAACGGTTAAAATAGGTGAAAAATTGTAGAAGGAGTTTAACTGTGAACTTCTGAACGAAAAATTCTCCATGTATTTCAATGGAGCAAAAATTCCCGGAAAACCTGGAATATCTTAAAAAGTAAAAGGATTTGAAAAACCAAAAGTCATAGCAGAAATAAGATGAAAGAGATGAACATTTTAATAGTAGAATGGTTAAAATAGGTTAAAAATTGTAGAAGTAGTTAAACGCCAAAAAACGGCGGAAGATACTATAAGATACGATAATAATAAACTAGAAGGAGCTGCATTTCCAGAAGAAAATGCAGGGTTGAATGCTGTACTGCTGAATGAAAGCTGAATTAGCTGAAGAAATGACTGAACTGTACTGGAAGAACCATGAAAGGTTAAAGGTGCAAAAGTCCTAGCAGGAATAAGCTGAAAAAGTTGAACATTGTAATAGTAAAATGGCTGAAATAGGTCAAAATTTGTAGGACTTAAGCATGAAAGCTGAAATTGTTGAAAAAATGGCTGAATTGTTGAAAATTTGAAGATGTTGCTAAAATGGCTAAAAGTACTAGCATTGGAATCAGCATCATCAACTGACTCCAAAAAACACGTTTGAGAGTATTATATTGGTAAAAGCTACATGTTCTAAGTTGATAGAAAATCCACTCTTTTCAAAATGGCGGCTTTTCTATTGATTTTATCTCCATAGCAACCATTTTATGTTTGGGTCGCCTGGAGATGAGGAACAAATCAACGTCGGTTTCAGATGAATCGGAAAAAGTAAACTTTTGGACGTCCTTAGCAACGAGCTTTGTTTGCTAACCACGCCCACATTCCTTATATGTCCAGATCCAGTGAATTTCAATATGTTCAGTTCCAGCCATGGATGAAGTTTATTGCAACATTTGCTTCAGATTTTGTCAAAAAATGCCCACCAAACAGTAGGTTGTGTTGCCATCCCATAATAATTTCAAAACGTATGTTGAAGTCCAAAGCCTTGTGAGCATTTCAATGTTTGAACGGTGCCTCTAGCTGAAAGCTTGTTAAAGTTATAATGCTTGAAAGCAACAAAGGTTTTCAAGGATTCTCCATGTATTTAAATGAAGCAAAAATCTTGGAAAATCCTGGAAAATCTTGGAATATCTTGAAAAGTTCAAAGATTTGAAAGACTAAAAGTCGTAGCTGAAAGGAATAAGCTGAAAGGGTTGAACATTGTAATAGTAGAAGGATTAAAATACGTGAAAGTTTGAAGAAGTTTAAAATTGCCTCACATTTTGGCACAAAATGGCCGCCAAACTGTAGGTGGTGTTGCCATCCCATAATAATTTTGAACTTTATGTTGAAGTCCAAAACCTTGTGAACATTTCAATATTTGAACGGTGTCTCTAGCCAAAAGAATGTTAAAGTTACAATTGTTTAAAGAAGCAAAGGTGTGGCCAATGGAGCAAAAAGATTGGAAAAATTCAGGAATATCCGGGAATATCTGGAAAAGTTCAGGGATTTGAAGGACCAAAAGTCATAGCTGAAAGGAATAAGATGAAAGGGTTGAACATTGTAATAGTAGAATGGTAAAAATAGGTGAAAGTTTGAAGAAGTTTAAAATTGCCTCACATTTTGGCACAAAATGGCCGCCAAACTGTAGGTGGTGTTGCCATCCCATAATAATTTTTAAACCTTATGTTGAAGTCCAAAACCTTGTGAACATTTCAATATTTGAACGGTGTCTCTAGCCAAAAGAATGTTAAAGTTACAATTGTTTAAAGAAGCAAAGGTGTGGCCAATGGAGCAAAAAGATTGGAAAATCTGGGAATATCCGGGAATATCTGGAAAAGTTCAAAGATTTGAAGGACCAAAATGTCATAGCTAGAATAAGATGAAAGAGCTGAACATTTTCATAGTCGAACGGTTAAAATAGGTGAAAAATTGTAGAAGGAGTTTAACTGTGAACTTCTGAACGAAAAATTCTCCATGTATTTCAATGGAGCAAAAATTCCCGGAAAACCTGGAATATCTTAAAAAGTAAAAGGATTTGAAAAACCAAAAGTCATAGCAGAAATAAGATGAAAGAGATGAACATTTTAAAAGTAGAATGGTTAAAATAGGTTAAAAATTGTAGAAGTAGTTAAACGCCAAAAAACGGCGGAAGATACTATAATAATAATAACTAGAGGGAGCTGCATTTCCAGAAGAAAATGCAGGGTTGAATGCTGTACTGCTGAATGAAAGCTGAATTAGCTGAAGAAATGACTGAACTGTACTGGAAGAACCATGAAAAGTTAAAGGTGCAAAAGTCCTAGCAGGAATAAGCTGAAAAAGTTGAACATTGTAAAAGTAGAATGGCTGAAATAGGTCAAAATTTGTAGGACTTAAGCATGAAAGCTGAAATTGTTGAAAAAATGGCTGAATTGTTGAAAATTTGAAGATGTTGCTAAAATGGCTAAAAGTACTAGCATTGGAATCAGCATCATCAACTGACTCCAAAAAACACGTTGTTTGAGAGTATTATATTGGTAAAAGCTACATGTTCTAAGTTGATAGAAAATCCACTCTTTTCAAAATGGCGGCTTTTCTATTGATTTTATCTCCATAGCAACCATTTTATGTTTCGGTCGCCTGGAGATGAGGAACAAATCAACGTCGGTTTCAGATGAATCGTAAAAAGTAAACTTTTGGACGTCCTTAGCAACGAGCTTTGTTTGCTAACCACGCCCACATTCCTTATATGTCCAGATCCAGTGAATTTCAATATGTTCAGTTCCAGCCATGGATGAAGTTTATTGCAACATTTGCTTCAGATTTTGTCAAAAAATGCCCACCAAACAGTAGGTTGTGTTGCCATCCCATAATAATTTCAAAACGTATGTTGAAGTCCAAAGCCTTGTGAGCATTTCAATGTTTGAACGGTGCCTCTAGCTGAAAGCTTGTTAAAGTTATAATGCTTGAAAGCAACAAAGGTTTTCAAGGATTCTCCATGTATTTAAATGAAGCAAAAATCTTGGAAAATCCTGGAAAATCTTGGAATATCTTGAAAAGTTCAAAGATTTGAAAGACTAAAAGTCGTAGCTGAAAGGAATAAGCTGAAAGGGTTGAACATTGTAATAGTAGAAGGATTAAAATACGTGAAAGTTTGAAGAAGTTTAAAATTGCCTCACATTTTGGCACAAAATGGCCGCCAAACTGTAGGTGGTGTTGCCATCCCATAATAATTTTGAACTTTATGTTGAAGTCCAAAACCTTGTGAACATTTCAATATTTGAACGGTGTCTCTAGCCAAAAGAATGTTAAAGTTACAATTGTTTAAAGAAGCAAAGATGTGGCCAATGGAGCAAAAAGATTGGAAAATCTGGGAATATCCGGGACTATCTGGAAAAGTTCAAAATTTTGAAGGACCAAAAGTCATACCTGAAAGGAATAAGCTGAAAGGGTTGAACATTGTAATAGTAGAATGGTAAAAATAGGTGAAAGTTTGAAGAAGTTTAAAATTGCCTCACATTTTGGCACAAAATGGCCGCCAAACTGTAGGTGGTGTTGCCATCCCATAATAATTTTGAGCCTTATGTTGAAGTCCAAAACCTTGTGAACATTTCAATATTTGAACGGTGTCTCTAGCCAAAAGAATGTTAAAGTTACAATTGTTTAAAGAAGCAAAGGTGTGGCCAATGGAGCAAAAAGATTGGAAAATCTGGGAATATCCGGGAATATCTGGAAAAGTTCAAAGATTTGAAGGACCAAAAGTCATAGCTGAAAGGAATAAGATGAAAGGGTTGAACATTGTAATAGAAGAATGGTAAAAATAGGTGAAAGTTCTAAGAAGTTTAAAATTGCCTTACATTTTGGCACAAAATGGCCGCCAAACTGTAGGTGGTGTTGCCATCCCATAATAATTTTTAAACCTTATGTTGAAGTCCAAAACCTTGTGAACATTTCAATATTTGAACGGTGTCTCTAGCCAAAAGAATGTTAAAGTTACAATTGTTTAAAGAAGCAAAGGTGTGGCCAATGGAGCAAAAACATTGGAAAATCTGGGAATATCCGGGAATATCTGGAAAAGTTCAAAAATTTGAAGGACCAAAATGTCATAGCTAGAATAAGATGAAAGAGCTGAACATTTTCATAGTCGAACGGTTAAAATAGGTGAAAAATTGTAGAAGGAGTTTAACTGTGAACTTCTGAACGAAAAATTCTCCATGTATTTCAATGGAGCAAAAATTCCCGGAAAACCTGGAATATCTTAAAAAGTAAAAGGATTTGAAAAACCAAAAGTCATAGCAGAAATAAGATGAAAGAGATGAACATTTTAAAAGTAGAATGGTTAAAATAGGTTAAAAATTGTAGAAGTAGTTAAACGCCAAAAAACGGCGGAAGATACTATAATAATAATAATAACTAGAAGGAGCTGCATTTCCAGAAGAAAATGCAGGGTTGAATGCTGTACTGCTGAATGAAAGCTGAATTAGCTGAAGAAATGGCTGAACTGTACTGGAAGAACCATGAAAAGTTAAAGGTGCAAAAGTCCTAGCAGGAATAAGCTGAAAAAGTTGAAGATTGTAATAGTAGAATGGCTGAAATAGGTCAAAATTTGTAGGACTTAAGCATGAAAGCTGAAATGTTGAAAAAATGGCTGAATTGTTGAAAATTTGAAGATGTTGCTAAAATGGCTAAAAGTACTAGCATTGGAATCAGCATCATCAACTGACTCCAAAAAACACGTTGTTTGAGAATATTATATTGGTAAAAGCTACATGTTCTAAGTTGATAGAAAATCCACTCTTTTCAAAATGGCGGCTTTTCTATTGATTTTATCTCCATAGCAACCATTTTATGTTTGGGTCGCCTGGAGATGAGGAACAAATCAACGTCGGTTTCAGATGAATCGGAAAAAGTAAACTTTTGGACGTCCTTAGCAACGAGCTTTGTTTGCTAACCACGCCCACATTCCTTATATGTCCAGATCCAGTGAATTTCAATATGTTCAGTTCCAGCCATGGATGAAGTTTATTGCAACATTTGCTTCAGATTTTGTCAAAAAATGCCCACCAAACAGTAGGTTGTGTTGCCATCCCATAATAATTTCAAAACGTATGTTGAAGTCCAAAGCCTTGTGAGCATTTCAATGTTTGAACGGTGCCTCTAGCTGAAAGCTTGTTAAAGTTATAATGCTTGAAAGCAACAAAGGTTTTCAAGGATTCTCCATGTATTTAAATGAAGCAAAAATCTTGGAAAATCCTGGAAAATCTTGGAATATCTTGAAAAGTTCAAAGATTTGAAAGACTAAAAGTCGTAGCTGAAAGGAATAAGCTGAAAGGGTTGAACATTAAAATAGTAGAAGGATTAAAATACGTGAAAGTTTGAAGAAGTTTAAAACTGCCTCACATTTTGGCACAAAATGGCCGCCAAACTGTAGGTGGTGTTGCCATCCCATAATAATTTTGAACTTTATGTTGAAGTCCAAAACCTTGTGAACATTTCAATATTTGAACGGTGTCTCTAGCCAAAAGAATGTTAAAGTTACAATTGTTTAAAGAAGCAAAGGTGTGGCCAATGGAGCAAAAAGATTGGAAAATCTGGGAATATCCGGGAATATCTGGAAAAGTTCAAGGATTTGAAGGACCAAAAGTCATAGCTGAAAGGAATAAGCTGAAAAGGTTGAACATTGTAATAGTAGAATGGTAAAAATAGGTGAAAGTTTGAAGAAGTTTAAAATTGCCTCACATTTTGGCACAAAATGGCCGCCAAACTGTAGGTGGTGTTGCCATCCCATAATAATTTTGAACCTTATGTTGAAGTCCAAAACCTTGTGAACATTTCAATATTAGAACGGTGTCTCTAGCCAAAAGAATGTTAAAGTTACAATTGTTTAAAGAAGCAAAGGTGTGGCCAATGGAGCAAAAACATTGGAAAATCTGGGAATATCCGGGAATATCTGGAAAAGTTCAAAGATTTGAAGGACCAAAATGTCATAGCTAGAATAAGATGAAAGAGCTGAACATTTTCATAGTCGAACGGTTAAAATAAGTGAAAAATTGTAGAAGGAGTTTAACTGTGAACTTCTGAACGAAAAATTCTCCATGTATTTCAATGGAGCAAAAATTCCCGGAAAACCTGGAATATCTTAAAAAGTAAAAGGATTTGAAAAACCAAAAGTCATAGCAGAAATAAGATGAAAGAGATGAACATTTTAATAGTAGAATGGTTAAAATAGGTTAAAAATTGTAGAAGTAGTTAAACGCCAAAAAACGGCGGAAGATACTATAATAATAATAAACTAGAAGGAGCTGCATTTCCAGAAGAAAATGCAGGGTTGAATGCTGTATTGCTGAATGAAAGCTGAATTTGCTAAAGAAATGGCTGAACAGAGCTGGAAGAGTTCAACATTTTAAAAGTAGAATGGTAAAAGTGGGTAAAAAACTGTATAAGAAGTTAAGCGATAAGATTTCCCATGTATTTTATTGAAGTAAAAATCCTCGAATATCTTTAAAAGTTCAAAAATTTGGGGAAAAATAAGTCATAGCGGGAATAAGCTGAAAAAGTTGAACATTGTAATAGTAGAATTGCTAAAATAGGTCATAATTTGTAGAAGGAGTTAAGCATGAAAGCTGAAATTGTTGAAAAAGTGCATGTACTGTTGAAAATTTGAAGATGTTGCTAAAATGGCTAAAAGTGCTAGCATTGGAATCAGCATCATCAACTGACTCGAAAAAAACGTTGTTTGAGAGTATCATATTGGTAAAAGCTACATTTTCTAAGTTGATAGAAAATCCACTCTTTTCAAAATGGCGGCTTTTGTATTGATTTCATCTCGATAGCAACCATTTTATGTTTGGGTCGCCTGGAGATGAGGAACAAATCAACTTCGGTTTTAGATGAATCGGTAAAAGTAAACTTTTGGACGTCCTTAGCAACGAAGTTTGTTGGCTAACCACGCCCACATTCCTTATATGTCCAGATCCAGTGAATTTCAATATGTTCAGTTCCAGCCATGGATGAAGTTTATTGCAATATTTGCTTCAGATTTTGTCAGAAAATGCCCACCAAACAGTAAGTTGTGTTGCCATCCCATAATAATTTCAAAACGTATGTTGAAGTCCAAAGCCTTGTGAGCATTTCAATGTTTGAACGGTGCCTCTAGCTGAAAGCATGTTAAAGTTATAATGCTTGAAATCAACAAAGGTTTTCAAGGATTCTCCATGTATTTAAATGAAGCAAAAATCTTGGAAAATCCTGGAAAATCTTTGAATATCTTGAAAAGTTCAAAGATTTGAAAGACTAAAAGTCGTAGCTGAAAGGAATAAGCTGAAAAGGTTGAACATTGTAATAGTAGAAGGATTAAAATACGTGAAAGTTTGAAGAAGTTTAAAATTGCCTCACATTTTGGCACAAAATGGCCGCCAAACTGTAGGTGGTGTTGCCATCCCATAATAATTTTGAACCTTATGTTGAAGTCCAAAACCTTGTGAACATTTCAATATTTGAACGGTGTCTCTAGCCAAAAGAATGTTAAAGTTACAATTTTTTAAAGAAGCAAAGGTGTGGCCAATGGAGCAAAAACATTGGAAAATCTGGGAATCTCCGGGAATATCTGGAAAAGTTCAAAGATTTGAAGGACCAAAAGTCATAGCTGAAATGAATAAGATGAAAGGGTTGAACATTGTAATAGTAGAATGGTTAAAATAGGTGAAAGTTTGAAGAAGTTTAAAATTGCCTCACATTTTGGCACAAAATGGCCGCCAAACTGTAGGTGGTGTTGCCATCCCATAATAATTTTGAACCTTATGTTGAAGTCCAAAACCTTGTGAACATTTCAATATTTGAACGGTGTCTCTAGCCAAAAGAATGTTAAAGTTACAATTGTTTAAAGAAGCAAAGGTGTGGCCAATGGAGCAAAAAGATTGGAAAATCCAGGAATATCCGGGAATAAATGGAAAAGTTCAGGGATTTGAAGGACCAAAATGTCATAGCTAGAATAAGCTGAAAGGGTTGAACATTTTCATAGTCGAACGGTTAAAATAGGTGAAAAATTGTAGAAGGAGTTTAACTGTGAACTTCTGAACGAAAAATTCTCCATGTATTTCAATGGAGCAAAAATTCCCGGAAAACCTGGAATATCTTAAAAAGTAAAAGGATTTGAAAAACCATAAGTCATAGCAGAAATAAGATGAAAGAGATGAACATTTTAAAAGTTGAACGGTAAAAATCGGTTAAAAATTGTAGAAGGAGTTAAGTGCCGAAAAACGGCGGAAGATAGCATAAGAGGAAAACAAATGTAACACTAGAAAGAGCTGCATTTCCAGAAGAAAATGCAGGGTTGAATGCTGTATTGCTGAAAGAAAGCTTAATTTGTAAAAGAAATGGCTGAACTGAGCTTAACATTTTAAAAGTAAAATGGTTAAAATAGGTGAAAACCTGTAAAAGAGGTTAAGCACAGTGATTCCCTATGTATTTTAATGGAGCAAAAAATCCTGGAACATCTTAAAAAGTTCAATGATTTGAATGACCAAAAGTAATAACTGTAATAAGTTGAAAGATTTGAATATTTTCAAAGTTGAAAGGTAGAAAATTTTGAAGCGTCCGAACCGGGTGTCGAACCGCGAACCTCATGTACCATAAGTTCCCAATGCATTTTAATAGGGCAAAAATTCCCGGAAAAACTGGAATATCTTAAAAAGTACAAGGATTTGAAAAACCAAAAGTCATAGCTGGAATAAGCTGAAGGAGCTGAACATTTTAAAAGTTGAATGGTTAAAATAGGTTAAAAATTGTAGAAGTAGTTAAGTGTCAAAAAACAGCGGAAGATAGTGTAAATAATAATAAAGAAATAAAGAGAAACAGGAAAACAAAGGGTTGAATGCTTTATAGCATTCAACCAACTAGAAGGAGCTGCATTTCCAGAAGAAAATGCAGGGTTGAATGCTGTATTGCTGAATGAAAGCAGAAATATGATGGAAAAGCTGAAATTGTAAAAGTAGAATTTCTAAAATAGGTCAAACATTGTAGAAGGAGTTAAGCATGAAAGCTGAAATTGTTGAAAAAATGGCTGAACTGTCCTGGAAAATCCTGGAATATTTTGAAAAGTTAAAGGACCAAAAGTCAAAGGTGAACATTGTAATAGTAGAATGACCAAAACAGGTCAAAATTTGTATACGGAGTTAAGCATGAAAGCTGAAATTGTTGATAAAAATGGATGTACTGTTGAAAATTTGAAGATGATGCTAAAATGGCTAAAAGTGCTAGCATTAGCATCATCAACTGACTCAAAAAAACACATTGTTTGAGAGTATCATATTGGTAAAAGCTACATGTTCTAAGTTGACAGTAAATCCACTTTTTTCAAAATGGCGGCTTTTCTATTAATTTTATCTCCATAGCAACCATTTTATGTTTGGGTCGCCTGGGGATAACGAACAAATCGACATTAGTTTCACACAAATCGGAAAAAGTAAACCTTTGGACGTCCTTAGCAACGAAGTTTGTTTGCTAACCACGCCCACATTCCTTATATGTCCAGATCCAGTGAATTTCAATATGTTCCGTTCAAGCCATGGATTAAGTTTATTGCAATATTTGCTTTAGATTTTGTCATAAAAAGGCCACCAACATTAGGTTGTGTCGACATCCCATAATGATTTCTAAACGTATTTTATAGTCCAAAGCCTTGTGATCATTTTAATGTTTGAACGGTGTCTCTAGCTACAAGTATGTCGAAGTTATAATGCTTGAAAGAAACAAAAGTTTTCAAGAATTCTCCATGTATTTAAATGAAGCAAAAATCTTGGAAAATCCTGGAATATCCTGGAATATCTTGAAAAGTTCAAGTATATGAAGGCACGAGATTCATAGCTGAAAGGAATAAGCTATAAAGAGTTGAACATTTCAATAGTAAACTGGTTAAAATAGGTTAAAAACTGAAAGTTAATATTGCCTCACATTTAGGCACAAAATGGCCGCCAAACTCCAGGTTGTATTGCCATCCCATAATAATTTCAAAAAGTATGTTGAAGTCCAAAGCCTTGTGAGCATTTCAATGTTTGAACAGTGTCTCTTGCCAAAAGCATGTTAACGTTATAATGCTTAAAAGAAACAGAGGTTTTCAAGAATTCTCCATGTATTTAAATGAAGCAAAAATCTTGGAAAATCCTGGAAAATCTTGGAATATCTTGAAAAGTTCAAAGATTTGAAAGACCAAAAGTAGTAGCTTAAAGGAATAAGCTGACAGGGCTGAACATTGTAATAGTAGAATGATTAAAATAGGTGAAAGTGTAAAGAAGTTTAAAATTGCCTCACATTTAGGCACAAAATGGCCACCAAACTCTTGGTGGTGTTGCCATCCCATAATAGTTTTGAGCCTTATATTGAAGTCCAAAACCTTGCGAACATTTCAATGTTTGAACGGTGTCTCTACCTACAAGTATGTGGAAGTTATATTGGTTCAAAGAAACTACAGTTTCAAATTTGAAAAACACAAAATGGCTGCCATGCAGTTTCCATTCCATAATGATTTCAAACTTAGATGTAATATTCTAAAGCACTAAGAATTTGACAGTGAAAGTACAGTCACTTCCTCCAGAAAGGGGCATCCTGTCTTATGTTAAACCTCATGACCAATTCTCTAAACTATGCATATGTCATTAATCTTAGCTTACTCATCCATGTATAATGGAGAGCTATGCTGATCATCAGCTAGATAACTGAATGACAAAGCATTTTGTTGCCTTTGCATAACATGTGTGGCGTAACAACATGATAGTCAATTCTCGTAACAGCCACCTAACTCATGGTTTGGGAATCAACACTTCCCATGAGCCTTAGCGGCCGTGGGCGACGCTTGTTCACAAGATGGCTGAAGCACATGTTTGAACTGCAGTTTCCAGCTACGAGGAGGAAAAAAAAAATACATCAAAACTAACTTAGATTTGCTCCCACTGTTTTTTCTAACATACATCGAGTGTTTGTGTGTGTGCTTTAAGCTGCTCTGATCATTTTAACGTTTGAATGGTGTCTCTAGCTAAAATTGTGTGGAAGTTGTAAGGGTTGGAAGAATCAAAGGTTGTCAAAGATTGAATGCTGTACTGCTTAATGAAAGCTGAACTTGCTGATGAAATGGCTGAACTGTCCTGGAAAATCCCTAAAAGTTAAAGGATAAAAAGTCAAAACTTATGAGTAACACCACCTGAAAGAAAATTCTTCCATGTAACGAATTATATTTAAGTGAGTGGAACTGAATTTTATCAAGAAAGGCAAGGTAAAAAACCATGCAGAAAAAGTCAAATGCTGGAATTGAACTCAGAACCTCTGTATGATAAACCAGGCACCTTAGCCACTGAGCTAACACTGTAGTTACAACACAATGCAGCCGGTATAAATAAATAAGGCTTGTCGTGTACCGTTTTATTGGGCGAAGCCGAGTTGAAACGATTTCATGCCATAGTTCATATTTTATTTGGAAAAACGAACAAAAGTCGAAAGATTTGAAGGACCAAAAGTGATGGTAAAAAAATTGTGGAGGTAAAAAAATTGTAGAAGGAGTTAAACGAGACCCGAAATTGTTGAAAAAATGGCGGAATTGTTAAAAATTTGAAGATTTGAAGGAAAGGAATGGTTAGTACAATGGTTAAAGTAGGTAAAAACCTGTAAAAGAAGTTAAGCCCAAGAATTCCCTATGCATTTTAATGGAGCAAAAATCCTAGAAAATCCTAGAATATCTTAAAAAAATCAATGATTTGAATGACCAAAAGTAATAACTGTAATAAGTTGAAAGAGTTAAACATTTTAAAAGTTGGTTGGAAGAAAATTTTGAAGCGTCCGAACCGAGAGTCGAACCCGGTACCTCATGCACCATAACTTCCCAATGTATTTTAATAGGGCAAAAATTCCCGGAAAAACTGGAATATCTTAAAAAGTAAAAGGATTTGAAAAACCAAAAGTCATAGCAATAATAAGCTGAAAGAGCTGAACATTTTAAAAGTTGAATGGTAAAAATCGGTTAAAAATTGTAGAAGTAGTTAAGTGTCAAAAAACGGCGGAAGATAGTATAAATAATAACTAAAAGGAGCTGCATTTCCAGAAGAAAATGCAGGGTTGAATGCTGTACTGCTGAATGAAAGCTGAATTAGCTGAAGAAATGGCTGAACTGTACTGGAAGAACCATGAAAAGTTAAAGGTGCAAAAGTCGTAGCAGGAATAAGATGAAAAAGTTGAACATTGCAATAGTAGAATGGCTGAAATAGGTCAAAGTTTGTAGAAGGAGTTAAGCATTAAAGCTGAAATTGTTGAAAAAATGGCTGAAGTGTTGAAAATTTGAAGAAGTTGCTAAAATGGCTAAAAGTACTAGCATTGGAATCAGCATCATCAACTGAATCCAAAAAACACATTGTTTGAGAGTATCATATTGGTAAAACCTACATGTTCTAAGTTGATAGAAAATCCATTTTTTTCAAAATGGCGGCTTTCTATTAATTTTATCTCCATAGCAACCATTTTACGTTTGGGTCGCCTGGAGATGAGGAACAAATCAACGTCGGTTTCAGATGAATCAGAAAAAGTAAACTTTTGGACGTCCTTAGCAACGAGCTTTGTTTGCTAACCACGCCCACATTCCTTATATGTCCAGATCCAGTGAATTTCAATATGTTCAGTTCCAGCCATGGATGAAGTTTATTGCAACATTTGATTCAGATTTTGTCAAAAAATGCCCACCAAACAGTAGGTTGTGTTGCCATCCCATAATAATTTCAAAACGTATGTTGAAGTCCAAAGCCTTGTGAGCATTTCAATGTTTGAACGGTGCCTCTAGCTGAAAGCTTGTTAAAGTTATAATGCTTGAAAGCAACAAAGGTTTTCAAGGATTCTCCATGTATTTAAATTAAGCAAAAGTCTTGGAAAATCCTGGAAAATCTTGGAATATCTTGAAAAGTTCAAAGATTTGAAAGACTAAAAGTCGTAGCTGAAAGGAATAAGCTGAAAGGGTTGAACATTGTAATAGTAGAAGGATTAAAATACGTGAAAGTTTGAAGAAGTTTAAAATTGCCTCACATTTTGGCACAAAATGGCCGCCAAACTGTAGGTGGTGTTGCCATCCCATAATAATTTTGAACTTTATGTTGAAGTCCAAAACCTTGTGAACATTTCAATATTTGAACGGTGTCTCTAGCCAAAAGAATGTTAAAGTTACAATTGTTTAAAGAAGCAAAGGTGTGGCCAATGGAGCAAAAACATTGGAAAATCTGGGAATATCCGGGAATATCTGGAAAAGTTCAAAGATTTGAAGGACCAAAGGTCATAGCTGAAAGGAATAAGATGAAAGGGTTGAACATTGTAATAGTAGAATGGTAAAAATAGGTGAAAGTTTGAAGAAGTTTAAAATTGCCTCACATTTTGGCACAAAATGGCCGCCAAACTGTAGGTGGTGTTGCCATCCCATAATAATTTTGAACCTTATGTTGAAGTCCAAAACCTTGTGAACATTTCAATATTTGAACGGTGTCTCTAGCCAAAAGAATGTTAAAGTTACAATTGTTTAAAGAAGCAAAGGTGTGGCCAATGGAGCAAAAACATTGGAAAATCTGGGAATATCCGGGAATATCTGGAAAGGTTCAAGGATTTGAAGGACCAAAAGTCATAGCTGAAAGGAATAAGCTGAAAGGGTTGAACATTGTAATAGTAGAATGGTAAAAATAGGTGAAAGTTTGAAGAAGATTAAAATTGCCTCACATTTTGGCACAAAATGGCCGCCAAACTGTAGGTGGTGTTGCCATCCCATAATAATTTTGAACCTTATGTTGAAGTCCAAAACCTTGTGAACATTTCAATATTTGAACGGTGTCTCTAGCCAAAAGAATGTTAAAGTTACAATTGTTTAAAGAAGCAAAGGTGTGGCCAATGGAGCAAAAAGATTGGAAAATATGGGAATATCCGGGAATATCTGGAAAAGTTCAAGGATTTGAAGGACCAAAAGTCATAGCTGAAAGGAATAAGCTGAAAGGGTTGAACATTGTAATAGTAGAATGGTAAAAATAGGTGAAAGTTTGAAGAAGTTTAAAATTGCCTCACATTTTGGCACAAAATGGCCGCCAAACTGTAGGTGGTGTTGCCATCCCATAATAATTTTGAACTTTATGTTGAAGTCCAAAACCTTGTGAACATTTCAATATTTGAACGGTGTCTCTAGCCAAAAGAATGTTAAAGTTACAATTGTTTAAAGAAGCAAAGGTGTGGCTAATGGAGCAAAAACATTGGAAAATCTGGGAATATCCGGGAATATCTGGAAAAGTTCAAAGATTTGAAGGACCAAAATGTCATAGCTAGAATAAGATGAAAGAGCTGAACATTTTCATAGTCGAACGGTTAAAATAGGTGAAAAATTGTAGAAGGAGTTTAACTGTGAACTTCTGAACGAAAAATTCTCCATGTATTTCAATGGAGCAAAAATTCCCGGAAAACCTGGAATATCTTAAAAAGTAAAAGGATTTGAAAAACCAAAAGTCATAGCAGAAATAAGATGAAAGAGATGAACATTTTAAAAGTAGAATGGTTAAAATAGGTTAAAAATTGTAGAAGCAGTTAAACGCCAAAAAACGGCGGAAGATACTATAATAATAATAAATAAAGAGAAACAGGAAAACAAAGGGTTGAATGCTTTACAGCATTCAACCAATAAATAAAGAGAAACAGGAAAACAAAGGGTTGAATGCTTTACAGCATTCAACCAACTAGAAGGAGCTGCATTTCCAGAAGAAAATGCAGGGTTGAATGCTGTACTGCTGAATGAAAGCTGAATTAGCTGAAGAAATGACTGAACTGTACTGGAAGAACCATGAAAAGTTAAAGGTGCAAAAGTCCTAGCAGGAATAAGCTGAAAAAGTTGAACATTGTAAAAGTAGAATGGCTGAAATAGGTCAAAATTTGTAGGACTTAAGCATGAAAGCTGAAATTGTTGAAAAAATGGCTGAATTGTTGAAAATTTGAAGATGTTGCTAAAATGGCTAAAAGTACTAGCATTGGAATCAGCATCATCAACTGACTCCAAAAAACACGTTGTTTGAGAGTATTATATTGGTAAAAGCTACATGTTCTAAGTTGATAGAAAATCCACTCTTTTCAAAATGGCGGCTTTTCTATTGATTTTATCTCCATAGCAACCATTTTATGTTTCGGTCGCCTGGAGATGAGGAACAAATCAACGTCGGTTTCAGATGAATCGGAAAAAGTAAACTTTTGGACGTCCTTAGCAACGAGCTTTGTTTGCTAACCACGCCCACATTCCTTATATGTCCAGATCCAGTGAATTTCAATATGTTCAGTTCCAGCCATGGATGAAGTTTATTGCAACATTTGCTTCAGATTTTGTCAAAAAATGCCCACCAAACAGTAGGTTGTGTTGCCATCCCATAATAATTTCAAAACGTATGTTGAAGTCCAAAGCCTTGTGAGCATTTCAATGTTTGAACGGTGCCTCTAGCTGAAAGCTTGTTAAAGTTATAATGCTTGAAAGCAACAAAGGTTTTCAAGGATTCTCCATGTATTTAAATGAAGCAAAAATCTTGGAAAATCCTGGAAAATCTTGGAATATCTTGAAAAGTTCAAAGATTTGAAAGACTAAAAGTCGTAGCTGAAAGGAATAAGCTGAAAGGGTTGAACATTGTAATAGTAGAAGGATTAAAATACGTGAAAGTTTGAAGAAGTTTAAAATTGCCTCACATTTTGGCACAAAATGGCCGCCAAACTGTAGGTGGTGTTGCCATCCCATAATAATTTTGAACTTTATGTTGAAGTCCAAAACCTTGTGAACATTTCAATATTTGAACGGTGTCTCTAGCCAAAAGAATGTTAAAGTTACAATTGTTTAAAGAAGCAAAGATGTGGCCAATGGAGCAAAAAGATTGGAAAATCTGGGAATATCCGGGACTATCTGGAAAAGTTCAAAATTTTGAAGGACCAAAAGTCATAGCTGAAAGGAATAAGCTGAAAGGGTTGAACATTGTAATAGTAGAATGGTAAAAATAGGTGAAAGTTTGAAGAAGTTTAAAATTGCCTCACATTTTGGCACAAAATGGCCGCCAAACTGTAGGTGGTGTTGCCATCCCATAATAATTTTGAGCCTTATGTTGAAGTCCAAAACCTTGTGAACATTTCAATATTTGAACGGTGTCTCTAGCCAAAAGAATGTTAAAGTTACAATTGTTTAAAGAAGCAAAGGTGTGGCCAATGGAGCAAAAAGATTGGAAAATCTGGGAATATCCGGGAATATCTGGAAAAGTTCAAAGATTTGAAGGACCAAAAGTCATAGCTGAAAGGAATAAGATGAAAGGGTTGAACATTGTAATAGTAGAATGGTAAAAATAGGTGAAAGTTTGAAGAAGTTTAAAATTGCCTCACATTTTGGCACAAAATGGCCGCCAAACTGTAGGTGGTGTTGCCATCCCATAATAATTTTTAAACCTTATGTTGAAGTCCAAAACCTTGTGAACATTTCAATATTTGAACGGTGTCTCTAGCCAAAAGAATGTTAAAGTTACAATTGTTTAAAGAAGCAAAGGTGTGGCCAATGGAGCAAAAAGATTGGAAAATCTGGGAATATCCGGGAATATCTGGAAAAGTTCAAAGATTTGAAGGACCAAAATGTCATAGCTAGAATAAGATGAAAGAGCTGAACATTTTCATAGTCGAACGGTTAAAATAGGTGAAAAATTGTAGAAGGAGTTTAACTGTGAACTTCTGAACGAAAAATTCTCCATGTATTTCAATGGAGCAAAAATTCCCGGAAAACCTGGAATATCTTTAAAAGTAAAAGGATTTGAAAAACCAAAAGTCATAGCAGAAATAAGATGAAAGAGATGAACATTTTAAAAGTAGAATGGTTAAAATAGGTTAAAAATTGTAGAAGTAGTTAAACGCCAAAAAACGGCGGAAGATACTATAATAATAATAATAATAATAAATAAAGAGAAACAGGAAAACAAAGGGTTGAATGCTTTACAGCATTCAACCAATAAAGAGAAACAGGAAAACAAAGGGTTGAATGCTTTACAGCATTCAACCAACTAGAAGGAGCTGCATTTCCAGAAGAAAATGCAGGGTTGAATGCTGTATTGCTGAATGAAAGCAGAAATATGATGAAAAAGCTGAACATTGTAAAAGTAGAATGTCTAAAATAGGTCAAACATTGTAGAAGGAGTTAAGCATGAAAGCTGAAATTGTTCAAAAAAATGGTTGAACTGTCCTGCAAAATCCTGAAATATTTTGAAAAGTTAAAGGACCACAAGTCAAAGGTGAACGTTGTAAAAGTAGAATGACCAAAACAGGTCAAAATTTGTAGACGGAGTTAAGCATGAAAGCTGGAAATGTTGAAAAAATGGAGGTACTGTTGAAAATTTGAAGATGATGCTAAAATGGCTTAAAGTGCCAGCATTGGAATCAGCATCATCAACTGACTCAAAAAAACAAATTTTTTGAGAATATCATATTGGTAAAAGCTACATGTCTAAGTTGACAGAAAATCCACTTTTTTCAAAATGGCGGCTTTTCTATTAATTTTATCTCCATAGCAACCATTTTATGTTTGGGTCGCCTGGGGATGACGAACAAATCAACGTCAGTTTCAGACAAATTGGAAAAAGTAAACCTTTGGACGTCCTTAGCAACGAAGTTTGTTTGCTAACCACGCCCACATTCCTTATATGTCCAGATCCAGTGATTTTCAATATGTTCAGTTCCAGCCATGGATGAAGTTTATTGCAATATTTGCTTCAGATTTTGTCATAAAAGTCCACCAACAGTAGGTTGTGTCGACATCCCATAATGATTTCTCAACGTATTTTATCGTCCAAATCCTTGTGATCATTTTAATGTTTGAACGGTGTCTCTAGCTACAAGTATGTTGAAGTTATATTCGTTTAAAGAAACAATGGTTTCAGATTTGAAAAACACAAAATGGCTGCCAAACAGTCTCCATCCCATAATGACATCGAATCTTGATGTTGTAATCCAAAGCACTGATCATTTGACAGTAAAAGTGGAGTCACCTCCTCCAGTAGGGAGCATCCTGTCAAATGCTGAGCCTCATGGTTAGTTCTCTCAACTATGAATATACCGTTAGTCTTAGCACACTCATCCATGAATAATGGAGAGATATATTGATCATCAGTTAGCAAACTGAATGATACAGCATTTTATTGCCATTTAGACACTAACATATCTGGTGTAAAAACATGATAGTCACTTCTCGTAACAGCCACCTAACTTATGGTTTGGGAATCAACACTTTCCCATGAGCCTTAGCGGCCGTGGGCGGGGCTAAGGCCCGGGTCCCAACGCTTGTCCACAAGATGGCTGCGGAGCACATGTTTGAACTGCAGCTTCCAGCTACGAGGAGGAAAATAAAAAATACATCCAAACTAACTTAGATTTGCTCCCACTGTTTTTTCTAACATACATTGAGTGTTTGTGCGTGTGCTTAAGCTGCTCTGATCATTTTAACGTTAGAATGGTGTCTCTAGCTAAAATTGTGTGGAAGCTGTTATGGTTGGAAGTAGCAAAGGTTTTCATGATTGAAAAAAAGCTGAATTTGTGGATGAAATGGCTCAACTGTCCTGGAAAATCCTGGAAAATCCCTAAAAGTTGAAGGATAAAAAGTCAAAACTTATGAGTAACCCCAACTCAAAGAAAATTCTTCCATGTAACGAAATCTAATTGAATTAGTCAAACTGAATTTTATCAAGAAAGGCAAGGTAATAAACCATGCAGAAAAAGTCTGATGCCAGAATCGAACTCAGAACCTCAGTATTATAAACCTGCTTACTTAGCCACTGAGCTATCACTTTTGTGATGACGAAATGCAGCCGGTATAAATTAATAAGGCTCGTATATAACTTCCCAATGCATTTTAATAGGGCAATAATTCCCGGAAAAACTGGAATATCTTAAAAAGTACAAGGATTTGAAAAACCAAAAGTCATAGCAGTAATAAGCTGAAAGAGCTAAACATTTTAAAAGCTGAACGGTTTTAATAGGTTAAAAATTGTAGAAGGAGTTAAGTGCCGAAAAACGGTGGAAGATAGCATAAGAGGAAAACAAATGTAACACTAGAAGGAGCTGCATTTCCAGAAGAAAATGCAGGGTTGAATGCTGTACTGCTGAATGAAAGCTGAATTAGCTGAAGAAATGGCTTAACTGTACTGGGAAAACCTTGAAAAGTTAAATGTGCAAAAGTCCTAGCAGGAATAAGATGAAAAAGTTGAACATTGTAATAGTAGAATGGCTGAAATAGGTCAAAATTTGTAGGACTTAAGCATTAAAGCTGAAATTGTTGAAAAAATGGCTGAAGTGTTGAAAATTTGAAGAAGTTGCTAAAATGGCTAAAAGTACTAGCATTGTAATCAGCATCATCAACTGAATCCAAAAAACACATTGTTTGAGAGAATCATATTAGTAAAAGCTACATGTTATAAGTTGACAGAAAATCCACTTTTTTCAAAATGGCGGCTTTTCTATTAATTTTATCTCCATAGCAACCATTTTACGTTTGGGGCGGCATGGGATGACGAACAAATCGACGTCAGTTTCAGACAAATCGGAAAAAGTAAACCTTTGGACGTCCTTAGCAACGAAGTTTGTTTGCTAACCACGCCCACATTCCTTATATGTCCAGATCCAGTGAATTTCAATATGTTCAGTTCCAGCCATGGATGAAGTTTATTGCAATATTTGCTTCAGATTTTGTCAAAAAATGGCCACCAAACAGTAGGTTGTGTTGCCATCCCATAATAATTTCAAAACGTATGTTGAATTCCAAAGCCTTGTGAGCATTTCAATGTTTGAACGGTGCCTCTAGCTGAAAGCTTGTTAAAGTTATAATGCTTGAAAGCAACAAAGGTTTTCAAGGATTCTCCATGTATTTAAATGAAGCAAAAATCTTGGAAAACCCTGGAAAATCTTGGAATATCTTGAAAAGTTCAAAGATTTGAAAGACTAAAAGTCGTAGCTGAAAGGAATAAGCTGAAAGGGTTGAACATTGTAATAGTAGAAGGATTAAAATACGTGAAAGTTTAAAGAAGTTTAAAATTGCCTCACATTTTGGCACAAAATGGCCGCCAAACTGTAGGTGGTGTTGCCATCCCATAATAATTTTGAACTTTATGTTGAAGTCCAAAACCTTGTGAACATTTCAATATTTGAACGGTGTCTCTAGCCAAAAGAATGTTAAAGTTACAATTGTTTAAAGAAGCAAAGGTGTGGCCAATGGAGCAAAAACATTGGAAAATCTGGGAATATCCGGGAATATCTGGAAAAGTTCAAAGATTTGAAGGACCAAAAGTCATAGCTGAAAGGAATAAGATGAAAGGGTTGAACATTGTAATAGTAGAATGGTAAAAATAGGTGAAAGTTTGAAGAAGTTTAAAATTGCCTCACATTTTGGCACAAAATGGCCGCCAAACTGTAGGTGGTGTTGCCATCCCATAATAATTTTTAAACCTTATGTTGAAGTCCAAAACCTTGTGAACATTTCAATATTTGAACGGTGTCTTTAGCCAAAAGAATGTTAAAGTTACAATTGTTTAAAGAAGCAAAGGTGTGGCCAATGGAGCAAAAAGATTGGAAAATCTGGGAATATCCGGGAATATCTGGAAAAGTTCAAGGATTTGAAGGACCAAAAGTCATAGCTGAAAGGAATAAGCTGGAAAGGTTGAACATTGTAATAGTAGAATGGTAAAAATAGGTGAAAGTTTGAAGAAGTTTAAAATTGCCTCACATTTTGGCACAAAATGGCCGCCAAACTGTAGGTGGTGTTGCCATCCCATAATAATTTTGAGCCTTTTGTTGAAGTCCAAAACCTTGTGAACATTTCAATATTTGAACGGTGTCTCTAGCCAAAAGAATGTTAAAGTTACAATTGTTTAAAGAAGCAAAGGTGTGGCCAATGGAGCAAAAACATTGGAAAATCTGGGAATATCCGGGAATATCTGGAAAAGTTCAAGGATTTGAAGGACCAAAATGTCATAGCTAGAATAAGATGAAAGAGCTGAACATTTTCATAGTAGAACGGTTAAAATAGGTGAAAAATTGTAGAAGGAGTTTAACTGTGAACTTCTGAACGAAAAATTCTCCATGTATTTCAATGGAGCAAAAATTCCCGGAAAACCTGGAATATCTTAAAAAGTAAAAGGATTTGAAAAACCAAAAGTCATAGCAGAAATAAGATGAAAGAGATGAACATTTTAATAGTAGAATGGTTAAAATAGGTTAAAAATTGTAGAAGTAGTTAAACGCCAAAAAACGGCGGAAGATACTATAAGATACGATAATAATAAATAAAGAGAAACAGGAAAACAAAGGGTTGAATGCTTTACAGCATTCAACCAATAATAAATAAAGAGAAACAGGAAAACAAAGGGTTGAATGCTTTACAGCATTCAACCAACTAGAAGGAGCTGCATTTCCAGAAGAAAATGCAGGGTTGAATGCTGTATTGCTGAATGAAAGCTGAATTTCCTAAAGAAATGGCTGAACAGAGCTGAAAGAGCTCAAAATTTTAAAAGTAGAAAGGTCAAAGTGGGCAAAAAACTGTAAAAGAAGTTAAGCGATAGGATGTCCTATGTATTTTAATGAAGCAAAAGTCCTGGAATGTCTTTAAAAGTTCAAAGATTTGGGAAAAAAATAATAGCAGGAATAAGCTGAAAAAGTTGAACATTGTAACAGTAGAATGGCTAAAATAGGTCAAAATTTGTAGAAGGAGTTAAGCATTAAAGCTGAAATTGTTGAAAAAATGGTTGAACTGTTGAAAATTTGAAGATGTTGCTAAAATGGATAAAGTGCTAGCATTGGAATCAGCATCATCAACTGACTCAAAGAAACACATTGAGAGTATCATATTGGTAAAAGCTACATGTTCTAAGTTGATAGAAAATCCACCTTTTTCAAAATGGCGGCTTTTCTATTGATTTTATCTCCATAGCAACTATTTTATGTTTGGGTCGCCTGGGGATAACGGACCAATCGACGTCAGTTTCAGACAAATCGTAAAAAGTAAACCTTTGGACGTCCTTAGCAACGAAGTTTGTTTGCTAACCACGCCCACATTCCTTATACGTACAGATCCAGTGAATTTCAATATGTTCAGTTCCAGCCATGGATGAAGTTTAATCAATAAGCAATATTTGCTTCAGATTTGGTCAAAAAATGGCCACCAAACAGTAGGTTGTGTCGACATCCCATAATGATTTCTAAACCTATTTTATAGTCCAAAGCCTTGTGATCAATTTAACCTTTGAACGGTGTCTCTAGCTAAAGGCATGTTGAAGTTACAATGGTTGACAGAACCAAAGGTTTTCAAGGATTCTCAATGTATTTAAATGGAGCGAAAATCTTGGAAAATCCTGGAATATCTTAAAAGGTTCAAGGATTTAAAGGACCAAAAGTAATAGCTGAAAGGAATAAGCTGAAGGAGTTGAACATTGAAATAGTAGAATGGTAAAAATAGGTGAAAGTTTGAAGAAGTTTAAAATTGCCTCACATTTTGGCACAAAATGGCCGCCAAACTGTAGGTGGTGTTGCCATCCCATAATAATTTTGAGCCTTATGTTGAAGTCCAAAACCTTGTGAACATTTCAATATTTGAACGGTGTCTCTAGCCAAAAGAATGTTAAAGTTACAATTGTTTAAAGAAGCAAAGGTGTGGCCAATGGAGCAAAAACATTGGAAAATCTGGGAATATCCGGGAATATCTGGAAAAGTTCAAAGATTTGAAGGACCAAAAGTCATAGCTGAAAGGAATAAGATGAAAGGGTTGAACATTGTAATAGCAGAATGGTAAAAATAGGTGAAAGTTTGAAGAAGTTTAAAATTGCCTCACATTTTGGCACAAAATGGCCGCCAAACTGTAGGTGGTGTTGCCATCCCATAATAATTTTTAAACCTTATGTTGAAGTCCAAAACCTTGTGAACATTTCAATATTTGAACGGTGTCTCTAGCCAAAAGAATGTTAAAGTTACAATTGTTTAAAGAAGCAAAGGTGTGGCCAATGGAGCAAAAAGATTGGAAAATCTGGGAATATCCGGGAATATCTGGAAAAGTTCAAGGATTTGAAGGACCAAAAGTCATAGCTGAAAGGAATAAGATGAAAGGGTTGAACATTGTAATAGTAGAATGGTAAAAATAGGTGAAAGTTTGAAGAAGTTTAAAATTGCCTCACATTTTGGCACAAAATGGCCGCCAAACTGTAGGTGGTGTTGCCATCCCATAATAATTTTGAACCTTATGTTGAAGTCCAAAACCTTGTGAACATTTCAATATTTGAACGGTGTCTCTAGCCAAAAGAATGTTAAAGTTACAATTGTTTAAAGAAGCAAAGGTGTGGCCAATGGAGCAAAAACATTGGAAAATCTGGGAATATCCGGGAATATCTGGAAAAGTTCAAAGATTTGAAGGACCAAAATGTCATAGCTAGAATAAGATGAAAGAGCTGAACATTTTCATAGTCGAACGGTTAAAATAGGAGAAAAATTGTAGAAGGAGTTTAACTGTGAACTTCTGAACGAAAAATTCTCCATGTATTTCAATGGAGCAAAAATTCCCGGAAAACCTGGAATATCTTAAAAAGTAAAAGGATTTGAAAAACCAAAAGTCATAGCAGAAATAAGATGAAAGAGATGAACATTTTAAAAGTAGAATGGTTAAAATAGGTTAAAAATTGTAGAAGTAGTTAAACGCCAAAAAACGGCGGAAGATACTATAATAATAATAATAATAACTAGAAGGAGCTGCATTTCCAGAAGAAAATGCAGGGTTGAATGCTGTACTGCTGAATGAAAGCTGAATTAGCTGAAGAAATGGCTGAACTGTACTGGAAGAACCATGAAAAGTTAAAGGTGCAAAAGTCCTAGCAGGAATAAGCTGAAAAAGTTGAACATTGTAATAGTAGAATGGCTGAAATAGGTCAAAATTTGTAGAAGGAGTTAAGCATTAAAGCTGAAATTGTTGAAAAAATGGCTGAATTGTTGAAAATTTGAAGATGTTGCTAAAATGGCTAAAAGTACTAGCATTGGAATCAACATCATTAACTGACTCCAAAAAACACGTTGTTTGAGAGTATTACATTGGTAAAAGCTACATGTTCTAAGTTGATAGAAAATCCACTCTTTTCAAAATGGCGGCTTTTCTATTGATTTTATCCCCATAGCAACCATTTTATGTTTGGGTCGCCTGGAGATGAGGAACAAATCAACGTAGGTTTCAGATGAATCGGAAAAAGTAAACTTTTGGACGTCCTTAGCAACGAGCTTTGTTTGCTAACCACGCCCACATTCCTTATATGTCCATGAATTTCAATATGTTCAGTTCCAGCCATGGATGAAGTTTATTGCAACATTTGCTTCAGATTTTGTCAAAAAATGCCCACCAAACAGTAGGTTGTGTTGCCATCCCATAATAATTTCAAAACGTATGTTGAAGTCCAAAGCCTTGTGAGCATTTCAATGTTTGAACGGTGCCTCTAGCTGAAAGCTTGTTAAAGTTATAATGCTTGAAAGCAACAAAGGTTTTCAAGGATTCTCCATGTATTTAAATGAAGCAAAAATCTTGGAAAATCCTGGAAAATCTTGGAATATCTTGAAAAGTTCAAAGATTTGAAAGACTAAAAGTCGTAGCTGAAAGGAATAAGCTGAAAGGGTTGAACATTGCAATAGTAGAAGGATTAAAATACGTGAAAGTTTGAAGAAGTTTAAAATTGCCTCACATTTTGGCACAAAATGGCCGCCAAACTGTAGGTGGTGTTGCCATCCCATAATAATTTTGAACCTTATGTTGAAGTCCAAAACCTTGTGAACATTTCAATATTTGAACAGTGTCTCTAGCCAAAAGAATGTTAAATTTACAATTGTTTAAAGAAGCAAAGGTGTGACCAATGGAGCAAAAACATTGGAAAATCTGGGAATATCCGGGAATATCTGGAAAAGTTCAAAGATTTGAAGGACCAAAAGTCATAGCTGAAAGGAATAAGATGAAAGGGTTGAACATTGTAATAGTAGAATGGTAAAAATAGGTGAAAGTTTGAAGAAGTTTAAAATTGCCTCACATTTTGGCACAAAATGGCCGCCAAACTGTAGGTGGTGTTGCCATCCCATAATAATTTTGAGCCTTATGTTGAAGTCCAAAACCTTGTGAACATTTCAATATTTGAACGGTGTCTCTAGCCAAAAGAATGTTAAAGTTACAATTGTTTAAAGAAGCAAAGGTGTGGCCAATGGAGCAAAAACATTGGAATATCTGGGAATATCCGGGAATATCTGGAAAAGTTCAAGGATTTGAAGGACCAAAAGTCATAGCTGAAAGGAATAAGCTGAAAAGGTTGAACATTGTAATAGTAGAATGGTAAAAATAGGTGAAAGTTTGAAGAAGTTTAAAATTGCCTCACATTTTGGCACAAAATGGCCGCCAAACTGTAGGTGGTGTTGCCATCCCATAATAATTTTGAACCTTATGTTGAAGTCCAAAACCTTGTGAACATTTCAATATTTGAACAGTGTCTCTAGCCAAAAGAATGTTAAATTTACAATTGTTTAAAGAAGCAAAGGTGTGACCAATGGAGCAAAAACATTGGAAAATCTGGGAATATCCGGGAATATCTGGAAAAGTTCAAAGATTTGAAGGACCAAAAGTCATAGCTGAAAGGAATAAGATGAAAGGGTTGAACATTGTAATAGTAGAATGGTAAAAATAGGTGAAAGTTTGAAGAAGTTTAAAATTGCCTCACATTTTGGCACAAAATGGCCGCCAAACTGTAGGTGGTGTTGCCATCCCATAATAATTTTGAGCCTTATGTTGAAGTCCAAAACCTTGTGAACATTTCAATATTTGAACGGTGTCTCTAGCCAAAAGAATGTTAAAGTTACAATTGTTTAAAGAAGCAAAGGTGTGGCCAATGGAGCAAAAACATTGGAATATCTGGGAATATCCGGGAATATCTGGAAAAGTTCAAGGATTTGAAGGACCAAAAGTCATAGCTGAAAGGAATAAGCTGAAAAGGTTGAACATTGTAATAGTAGAATGGTAAAAATAGGTGAAAGTTTGAAGAAGTTTAAAATTGCCTCACATTTTGGCACAAAATGGCCGCCAAACTGTAGGTGGTGTTGCCATCCCATAATAATTTTGAACCTTATGTTGAAGTCCAAAACCTTGTGAACATTTCAATATTTGAACGGTGTCTCTAGCCAAAAGAATGTTAAAGTTACAATTGTTTAAAGAAGCAAAGGTGTGGCCAATGGAGCAAAAACATTGGAAAATCTGGGAATATCCGGGAATATCTGGAAAAGTTCAAAGATTTGAAGGACCAAAATGTCATAGCTAGAATAAGATGAAAGAGCTGAACATTTTCATAGTCGAACGGTTAAAATAGGTGAAAAATTGTAGAAGGAGTTTAACTGTGAACTTCTGAACGAAAAATTCTCCATGTATTTCAATGGAGCAAAAATTCTCGGAAAACCTGGAATATCTTAAAAAGTAAAAGGATTTGAAAAACCAAAAGTCATAGCAGAAATAAGATGAAAGAGATGAACATTTTAATAGTAGAATGGTTAAAATAGGTTAAAAATTGTGGAAGTAGTTAAACGCCAAAAAACGGCGGAAGATACTATAAGATACGATAATAATAAATAAAGAGAAACAGGAAAACAAAGGGTTGAATGCTTTACAGCATTCAACCAATAAATAAAGAGAAACAGGAAAACAAAGGGTTGAATGCTTTACAGCATTCAACCAATAATAACTAGAAGGAGCTGCATTTCCAGAAGAAAATGCAGGGTTGAATGCTGTATTGCTGAAAGAAAGCTTAATTTGTAAAAGACATGGCTGAACTGAGCTGAAAGAGCTCAACATTTTAAAAGTAAAATGGTTAAAATAGGTGAAAACCTGTAAAAAAGGTTAAGCACAAGTATTCCTTTTGTAATTTAATGGAGCATAAATCCTGGAAAATCCTGGAATATCTTAAAAAGTTCAATGATTTGAATGACCAAAAGTAATAACTGTAATAAGTTGAAAGAGTTGAACATTTTAAAAGTAAAATAGTAAAAAATTTTGAAGCGTCCGAACTGGGTGTCGAACCGGGCGCCTCGTGCATCATAACTTCCCAATGCATTTTAATAGGGCAAAAATTCCCGGAAAAACTGGAATATCTTAAAAAGTAGAAGGATTAGAAGTACCAAAAGTCATAGCAATAATAAGCTGAAAAAGCTGAACATTTTAAAAGTTGAATGGTAAAAATCGGTTAAAAATTGTAGAAGTAGTTAAGTGTCAAAAAACGGCGGAAGATAGTATAAATAATAATAATAATAAATAAAGAGAAACAGGAAAACAAAGGGTTGAATGCTTTATAGCATTCAACCAACTAGAAGGAGCTGCATTTCCAGAAGAAAATGCAGGGTTGAATGCTGTATTGCTGAAAGAAAGCTTAATTTGTAAAAGAAATGGCTGAACTGAGCTGAAAGAGCTCAACATTTTAAAAGTAAAATGGTTAAAAGTCAAAGGTGAACATTGTAAAAGAAGAATGACCGAAACCGGTCAAAATTTGTAGACGGAGTTAAGCATGAAAGTTGAAATTGTTGAAAAAATGGATGTTCTGTTGAAAATTTGAAGATGATGCTAATATGGCTAAAAGTGCTAGCATCAGCATCATCAACTGACTCAAAAAAACCACATTGTTTAAGAGTGTCATGTTGGTAAAAGCTACATGTTCTAAGTTGACAGAAAATCCACTTTTTTCAAAATGGCGGCTTTTCTATTGATTTTATCTCCATAGCAACCATTTTATGTTTGGGTCGCCTGGGAATGACGAACAGATTGACGTCAGTTTCAGACAAATCGGAAAAAGTAAACCTTTGGACGTCCTTAGCAACGAAGTTTGTTTGCTAACCACGCCCACATTCCTTATATGTTCAGATCCAGTGAATTTCAATATGTTCAGTTCCAGCCATGGATGAAGTTTATTGCAATATTTGCTTCAGATTTTGTCATAAAATGGCCACCAAACAGTAGTTTGTGTCGACATCCCATAATGATTTCTAAACGCATTTTATAGTCCAAAGCCTTGTGATCATTTTAATGTTTGAACGTTGTCTCTAGCTACAAGTATGTTGAAGTTATATTGGTTGAAAGAAACAAAGGTTTGCAAGGATTTTTTTCAATGTATTTCAATGAAGCAAAAAATCCTGAAATATCCTAAAAATATCTTAAAAAGTACAAGGATTTGAAAAACCAAAAGTCATAGCAGTAATAAGATGAAAGAGCTGAACATTTTAAAAGTTGAACGGTTCAAATAGGTTAAAAATTGTAGGAGGAGTTAAGTGCCGAAAAACGGCGGAAGATAGCATAAGAAGAAAACAAATGTAACACTAGAAGGAGCTGCATTTCCAGAAGAAAATGCAGGGTTGAATGCTGTATTGCTGAATGAAAGCAGAAATATGATGAAAAAGCTGAACATTGTAAAAGTAGAATGTCTAAAATAGGTCAAACATTGTAGAAGGAGTTAAGCATGAAAGCTGAAATTGTTCAAAAAAATTGGCTGAACTGCCTGCAAAATCCTGAAATATTTTGAAAAGTTAAAGGACCACAAGTCAAAGGTGAACATTGTAAAAGTAGAATGACCAAAACAGGTCAAAATTTGTAGACGGAGTTAAGCATGAAAGCTGAAATTGTTGAAAAAATGGATGTACTGTTGAAAATTTGAAGATGATGCTAAAATGGCTGAAAGTGCTAGCATCAGCATCATCAACTGACTCAAAAAACCACATTGTTTAAGAGTATCATATTGGTAAAAGCTACATGTTTTAAGTTGACAGAAAATCCAATTTTTTCAAAATGGCGGCTTTTCTATCCAGTGAATTTCAATATGTTCAGTTCCAGCCATGGATGAAGTTTATTGCAATATTTGCTTCAGATTTTGTCATAAAAAGGCCACCAACAGTAGGTTGTGTCGACATCCCATAATGATTTCTAAACGTATTTAATAGTCCAAAGCCTTGTGATCATTTTAATGTTTGAACGGTGTCTCTAGCTACAAGTATGTGGAAGTTATATTGGTTGAAAGAAACAGAGGTTTCAAATTTGAAAAACGCAAAATGGCTGCCAAACAGTCTCCATCCCACAATGACGTCAAACCTTGTTGTAATACAAAGCACTAATCATTTGACAGTAAAAGTGTAGCCACATCCTGCAGCAGGAGATATTCTGGCATATGCAGAGCTTCAAGATCAATTCTCTCAACTATGCATGTGCCATTACTTTTTGCACACACATCCATGTGATGGAGAGATATATTGATCATCAGCTAGCTAGCTAGCTGAGTGATACAGCATTTATTTTCATTAAACCACTAACTTATGTGGGGCAAAAACATGATAGTCACTTCTCGTAACAGCCACCTAACTCATGGTTTGGGAATCAACACTTTCCCATGAGCCTTCACTTTTGAAAAGTCGCAGGATTTAAAGGACCAAAAGTGGTGGTAAAAAAAAATTTTGGAGGTAAAAAAATTGTAAAAGGGGTTAAACAAGGCCTGAAATTATTGAAAAAATGGCTGAATTAATGAAAATTTGAAGATTTGAAGGAAAGGAATGAGCTGAACTGTTTCATACAATGGTTAAAGTAAGTAAAAACCTGTAAAAGAAGTTAAGCACAAGGATTCTCTATGTATTTTAATGGAGCCAAAAATCCTGGAAAATCCTGGAATATCTTAAAAAGTTCAATGATTTGAATGACCAAAAGTAATAACTGTAATAAGTTGAAAGAGTTGAACATTTTAAAAGTAAAATGGTAAAAAATTTTGAAGCGTCCGAACCGGGTGTCGAACCGGGCGCCTCGTGTATCATAACTTCCCAATGCATTTTAATAGGGCAAAAATTCCCGGAAAAACTGGAATATCTTAAAAAGTAGAAGGATTAGAAGTACCAAAAGTCATAGCAATAATAAGCTGAAAAAGCTGAACATTTTAAAAGTTGAATGGTAAAAATCGGTTAAAAATTGTAGAAGTAGTTAAGTGTCAAAAAACGGCGGAAGATAGTATAAATAATAATAATAACTAGAAGGGGCTGCATTTCCAGAAGAAAATGCAGGGTTGAATGCTGTATTGCTAAATGAAAGCTGAATTTGCTACAGAAATGGCTGAACAGAGCTGGAAGAGCTCAACATTTTAAACGTAGAATGGTCAAAGTGGGTAAAAAACTGTATAAGAAGTTAAGCTATAAGATTTCCCATGTATTTTAATGAAGCAAAAATCCTCGAATATCTTTAAAAGTTCAAAGATTTGGGGGAAAAAAGTCATAGGGGGAATAAGCTGACAAAGTTGAACATTGTAATAGTAGAATGCCTGAAATAGGTCAAAATTTGTAGGACTTAAGCATGAAAGCTGAAATTGTTCAAAAAATAGCTGAACTGTTGAAAATTTGAAGATGTTGCTAAAATGCCTAAAAGTACTAGCATTGGAATCAGCATCATTAACTGACTCCAAAAAACACGTTGTTTGAGAGTATCATATTGGTAAAAGCTACATGTTCTAAGTTGATAGAAAATCCACTCTTTTCAAAATGGCGGCTTTTCTATTAATTTTATCTCCAAAGCAACCATTTTACGTTTGGGTCGGCATGGGATGATGAACAAATCGTCGTCAGTTTCAGACAAATCGGAAAAAGTAAACCTTTGGACGTCCTTAGCAACGAAGTTTGTTGGCTAACCACGCCCACATTCCTTATATGTCCAGATCCAGTGAATTTCAATATGTTCAGTTCCAGCCATGGATGAAGTTTATTGCAATATTTGCTTCAGATTTTGTCATAAAAAGGCCACCAACAGTAAGTTGTGTCGACATCCCATAATGATTTCTAAACGTATTTTATAGTCCAAAACCTTGTGATCATTTTAATGTTTGAACGGTGTCTGTAGCTACAAGTATGTGGAAGTTATATTGGTTGAAAGAAACAGAGGTTTCAAATTTGAAAAACACAAAATGGCTGCCAAAGAGTCTCCGTCCCACAATGACATCAAACCTTGATGTTGTAATCCAAAGCACTAATCATTTGATAGTTAAAGTGTAGCCACATCATGCAGCAGGAGATATTCTGGCATATGCAGAGCTTCAAGGTCAATTCTCTCAACTATGTATGTGCCATTACTTTTTGCAAACACATCCATGTATAATGGAGAGATATATTGATCATCAGCCAGCTAGCTGAATGATACAGCATCAAATTTTCATTAAACCACTAAGTTATGTGGTGCAAAAGTCACTAGTCAGTTCTCGTAACAGCCACCTAACTCATGGTTTGGGAATCAACACTTTCCCATGAGCCTTCACTTTTGAAAAGTCGCAGGATTTGAAGGACCAAAAGTGGTGGTAAAAAAAAATTTTGGAGGTAAAAAAATTGTAAAAGGAGTTAAACAAGGCCTGAAATTATTGAAAAAATGGCTGAATTAATGAAAATTTGAAGATTTGAAGGAAAGGAATGAGCTGAACTGTTTCATACAATGGTAAAAGTAAGTAAAAACCTGTAAAAGAAGTTAAGCACAAGGATTCTCTATGTATTTTAATGGAGCCAAAAATCCTGGAAAATCCTGGAATATCTTAAAAAGTTCAATGATTTGAATGACCAAAAGTAATAACTGTAATAAGTTGAAAGAGTTGAATATTTTAAAAGTAAAATGGTAAAAAATTTTGAAGCGTCCGAACCGGGTGTCGAACCGGGCGCCTCGTGCATCATAACTTCCCAATGCATTTTAATAGGGCAAAAATTCCCGGAAAAACTAGAATATCTTAAAAAGTAGAAGGATTAGAAGTACCAAAAGTCATAGCAATAATAAGCTGAAAAAGCTGAACATTTTAAAAGTTGAATGGTAAAAATCGGTTAAAAATTGTAGAAGTAGTTAAGTGTCAAAAAACGGCGGAAGATAGTATAAATAATAATAATAATAAATAAAGAGAAACAGGAAAACAAAGGGTTGAATGCTTTACAGCATTCAACCAACTAGAAGGAGCTGCATTTCCAGAAGAAAATGCAGGGTTGAATGCTGTATTGCTGAATGAAAGCAGAAATATGATGAAAAAGCTGAACATTGTAAAAGTAGAATGTCTAAAATAGGTCAAACATTGTAGAAGGAGTTAAGCATGAAAGCTGAAATTGTTCAAAAAAATGGCTGAATTGTCCTGCAAAATCCTGAAATATTTTGAAAAGTTAAAGGACCACAAGTCAAAGGTGAACATTGTAAAAGTAGAATGACCAAAACAGGTAAAAATTTGTAGACGGAGTTAAGCATGAAAGCTGGAAATGTTGAAAAAATGGATGTTCTGTTGAAAATTTGAAGATGATGCTAAAATGGCTAAAAGTGCTAGCATCAGCATCATCAACTGACTCAAAAAAAAACAATTTTTTTTGAGAATATCATATTGGTAAAAGCTACATGTCTAAGTTGACAGAAAATCCACTTTTTTCAAAATGGCGGCTTTTCTACTAATTCTATCTCCATAGCAACCATTTTACGTTTGAGTCGGCATGGGATGACGAACAAATCGACGTCAGTTTCAGACAAATCGGAAAAAGTAAACCTTTGGACGTCCTTAGCAACGAAGTTTGTTGGCTAACCACGCCCACATTCCTTATATGTCCAGATCCAGTGAATTTCAATCTGTTCAGTTCCAGCCATGGATTAAGTTTATTGCAATATTTGCTTCAGATTTTGTCATAAAAAGGCCACCAACATTAGGTTGTGTCGACATCCCATAATGATTTCTAAACGTATTTAATAGTCCATAGCCTTGTGATCATTTTAATGTTTGAACGGTGTCTCTAGCTGCAAGTATTTTGAAGTTATATTCGTTTAAAGAATCAAAGGCTTTCAGATTTGAAAAACACAAAATGGCTGCCAAACAGTCTCCATCCCATAATGCCTTCAAACCTTGATGTTATAATCCAAAGCACTATTCATTTGACAGTAAAAGTGGAGCCACATCATGCAACAGGAGACATTGTGGCAAAAGCAGAACTTCAAGATCAAATCTCTCAACTATGCATGTGTCATTAGTTTTTGCACACACATCCATTTATAATGGAGAGATATATTGATCATCAGCTAACTAGCTGAATGATACAGCATTATATTTCATTGAACCACTAACTTATGTGGTGCAAAAACATCATAGTCACTTCTCGTAACAGCCACCTAACTCATGGTTTGGGAATCAACACTTTCCCATGAGCCTTCACTTTTGAAAAGTCACAGGATTTGAAGGTCCAAAAGTGGTGGTAAAAAAAAATTTTGGAGGTAAAAAAATTGTAAAAGGAGTTAAACAAGGCATGAAATTATTAAAAAATGGCTGAATTAATGAAAATTTGAAGATTTGAAGGAAAGGAATGAGCTGAACTGTTTCATACAATGGTTAAAGTAAGTAAAAACCTGTAAAAGAAGTTTAGCACAAGGATTCTCTATGTATTTTAATGGAGCAAAAAATCCTGGAAAATCCTGGAATATCTTAAAAAGTTCAATGATTTGAATGACCAAAAGTAATAACTGTAATAAGTTGAAAGAGTTGAACATTTTAAAAGTAAAATGGTAAAAAAATTTGAAGCGTCCGAACCGGGTGTCGAACCGGGCGCCTCGTGCATCATAACTTCCCAATGCATTTTAATAGGGCAAAAATTCCCGGAAAAACTGGAATATCTTAAAAAGTACAAGGATTAGAAGTACCAAAAGTCATAGCAATAATAAGCTGAAAAAGCTGAACATTTTAAAAGTTGAATGGTTACAATCGGTTAAAAATTGTAGAAGTAGTTAAGTGTCAAAAAACGGCGGAAGATAGTATAAATAATAATAATAATAAATAAAGAGAAACAGGAAAACAAAGGGTTGAATGCTTTATAGCATTCAACCAATAAATAAAGAGAAACAGGAAAACAAAGGGTTGAATGCTTTACAGCATTCAACCAATAACTAGAAGGAGCTGCATTTCCAGAAGAAAATGCAGGGTTGAATGCTGTACTGCTGAATGAAAGCTGAATTAGCTGAAGAAATGACTGAACTGTACTGGAAGAACCATGAAAAGTTAAAGGTGCAAAAGTCCTAGCAGGAATAAGCTGAAAAAGTTGAACATTGTAATAGTAGAATGGTAAAAATAGGTGAAAGTTTGAAGAAATTTAAAATTGCCTCACATTTTGGCACAAAATGGCCGCCAAACTATAGGTGGTGTTGCCATCCCATAATAATTTTGAACCTTATGTTGAAGTCCAAAACCTTGTGAACATTTCAATATTTGAACGGTGTCTCTAGCCAAAAGAATGTTAAAGTTACAATTGTTTAAAGAAGCAAAGGTGTGGCCAATGGAGCAAAAAGATTGGAAAATCTGGGAATATCCAGGACTATCTGGAAAAGTTCAAGGATTTGAAGGACCAAAAGTCATAGCTGAAAGGAATAAGCTGAAAGGGTTGAACATTGTAATAGTAGAATGGTAAAAATAGGTGAAAGTTTGAAGAAGTTTAAAATTGCCTCACATTTTGGCACAAAATGGCCGCCAAACTGTAGGTAGTGTTGCCATCCCATAATAATTTTGAGCCTTATGTTGAAGTCCAAAACCTTGTGAACATTTCAATATTTGAACGGTGTCTCTAGCCAAAAGAATGTTAAAGTTACAATTGTTTAAAGAAGCAAAGGTGTGGCCAATGGAGCAAAAAGATTGGAAAATCTGGGAATATCCGGGAATATCTGGAAAAGTTCAAAGATTTGAAGGACCAAAAGTCATAGCTGAAAGGAATAAGATGAAAGGGTTGAACATTGTAATAGTAGAATGGTAAAAATAGGTGAAAGTTTGAAGAAGTTTAAAATTGCCTCACATTTTGGCACAAAATGGCCGCCAAACTGTAGGTGGTGTTGCCATCCCATAATAATTTTTAAACCTTATGTTGAAGTCCAAAACCTTGTGAACATTTCAATATTTGAACGGTGTCTCTAGCCAAAAGAATGTTAAAGTTACAATTGTTTAAAGAAGCAAAGGTGTGGCCAATGGAGCAAAAAGATTGGAAAATCTGGGAATATCCGGGAATATCTGGAAAAGTTCAAAAATTTGAAGGACCAAAATGTCATAGCTAGAATAAGATGAAAGAGCTGAACATTTTCATAGTCGAACGGTTAAAATAGGTGAAAAATTGTAGAAGGAGTTTAACTGTGAACTTCTGAACGAAAAATTCTCCATGTATTTCAATGGAGCAAAAATTCCCGGAAAACCTGGAATATCTTAAAAAGTAAAAGGATTTGAAAAACCAAAAGTCATAGCAGAAATAAGATGAAAGAGATGAACATTTTAAAAGTAGAATGGTTAAAATAGGTTAAAAATTGTAGAAGTAGTTAAACGCCAAAAAACGGCGGAAGATACTATAATAACTAGAAGGAGCTGCATTTCCAGAAGAAAATGCAGGGTTGAATGCTGTACTGCTGAATGAAAGCTGAATTAGCTGAAGAAATGGCTGAACTGTACTGGAAGAACCATGAAAAGTTAAAGGTGCAAAAGTCCTAGCAGGAATAAGCTGAAAAAGTTGAACATTGTAATAGTAGAATGGCTGAAATAGGTCAAAATTTGTAGGACTTAAGCATGAAAGCTGAAATTGTTGAAAAAATGGCTTAATTGTTAAAAATTTGAAGATGTTGCTAAAATGGCTAAAAGTACTAGCATTGGAATCAGCATCATCAACTGACTCCAAAAAACACGTTGTTTGAGAGTATTATATTGGTAAAAGCTACATGTTCTAAGTTGATAGAAAATCCACTCTTTTCAAAATGGCGGCTTTTCTATTGATTTTATCTCCATAGCAACCATTTTATGTTTGGGTCGCCTGGAGATGAGGAACAAATCAACGTCGGTTTCAGATGAATCGGAAAAAGTAAATTTTTGGACGTCCTTAGCAACGAGCTTTGTTTGCTAACCACGCCCACATTCCTTATATGTCCAGATCCAGTGAATTTCAATATGTTCAGTTCCAGCCATGGATGAAGTTTATTGCAACATTTGCTTCAGATTTTGTCAAAAAATGCCCACCAAACAGTAGGTTGTGTTGCCATCCCATAATAATTTCAAAACGTATGTTGAAGTCCAAAGCCTTGTGAGCATTTCAATGTTTGAACGGTGCCTCTAGCTGAAAGCATGTTAAAGTTATAATGCTTGAAAGCAACAAAGGTTTTCAAGGATTCTCCATGTATTTAAATGAAGCAAAAATCTTGGAAAATCCTGGAAAATCTTGGAATATCTTGAAAAGTTCAAAGATTTGAAAGACTAAAAGTCGTAGCTGAAAGGAATAAGCTGAAAGGGTTGAACATTGTAATAGTAGAAGGATTAAAATACGTGAAAGTTTGAAGAAGTTTAAAATTGCCTCACATTTTGGCACAAAATGGCCGCCAAACTGTAGGTGGTGTTGCCATCCCATAATAATTTTTAAACCTTATGTTGAAGTCCAAAACCTTGTGAAAATTTCAATATTTGAACGGTGTCTCTAGCCAAAAGAATGTTAAAGTTACAATTGTTTAAAAAAGCAAAGGTGTGGCCAATGGAGCAAAAACATTGGAAAATCTGGGAATATCCGGGAATATCTGGAAAAGTTCTAAGATTTGAAGGACCAAAAGTCATAGCTGAAAGGAATAAGATGAAAGGGTTGAACATTGTAATAGTAGAATGGTAAAAATAGGTGAAAGTTTGAAGAAGTTTAAAATTGCCTCACATTTTGGCACAAAATGGCCGCCAAACTGTAGGTGGTGTTGCCATCCCATAATAATTTTTAAACCTTATGTTGAAGTCCAAAACCTTGTGAAAATTTCAATATTTGAACGGTGTCTCTAGCCAAAAGAATGTTAAAGTTACAATTGTTTAAAGAAGCAAAGGTGTGGCCAATGGAGCAAAAACATTGGAAAATCTGGGAATATCCGGGAATATCTGGAAAAGTTCTAAGATTTGAAGGACCAAAATGTCATAACTAGAATAAGATGAAAGAGCTGAACATTTTCATAGTCGAACAGTTAAAATAGGTGAAAAATTGTAGAAGGAGTTTAACTGTGAACTTCTGAACGAAAAATTCTCCATGTATTTCAATGGAGCAAAAATTCCCGGAAAACCTGGAATATCTTAAAAAGTAAAAGGATTTGAAAAACCAAAAGTCATAGCACAAGTAAGCAAAAAGAGCTGAACATTTTAAAAGTTGAATGGTTACAATCGGTTAAAAATTGTAGAAGGAGTTAAGCGGCGAAAAACGGCGGAAGATAGGCGTAAAGAATAATAAATAAAGAGAAACAGGAAAACAAAGGGTTGAATGCTTTACAGCATTCAACCAATAACTAGAAGGAGCTGCATTTCCAGAAGAAAATGCAGGGTTGAATGCTGTACTGCTGAATGAAAGCTGAATTAGCTGAAGAAATGGCTTAACTGTACTGGGAAAACCTTGAAAAGTTAAATGTGCAAAAGTCCTAGCAGGAATAAGATGAAAAAGTTGAACATTGTAATAGTAGAATGGCTGAAATAGGTCAAAGTTTGTAGAAGGAGTTAAGCATTAAAGCTGAAATTGTTGAAAAAATGGCTGAAGTGTTGAAAATTTGAAGAAGTTGCTAAAATGGCTAAAAGTACTAGCATTGGAATCAGCATCATCAACTGACTCCAAAAAACACGTTTGAGAGTATTATATTGGTAAAAGCTACATGTTCTAAGTTGATAGAAAATCCACTCTTTTCAAAATGGCGGCTTTTCTATTGATTTTATCTCCATAGCAACCATTTTATGTTTGGGTCGCCTGGAGATGAGGAACAAATCAACGTCGGTTTCAGATGAATCGGAAAAAGTAAACTTTTGGACGTCCTTAGCAACGAGCTTTGTTTGCTAACCACGCCCACATTCCTTATATGTCCAGATCCAGTGAATTTCAATATGTTCAGTTCCAGCCATGGATGAAGTTTATTGCAATATTTGCTTCAGATTTTGTCAAAAAATGCCCACCAAACAGTAGGTTGTGTTGCCATCCCATAATAATTTCAAAACGTATGTTGAAGTCCAAAGCCTTGTGAGCATTTCAATGTTTGAACGGTGTCTCTAGCTGAAAGCATGTTAAAGTTATAATGCTTGAAAGCAACAAAGGTTTTCAAGGATTCTCCATGTATTTAAATGAAGCAAAAATCTTGGAAAATCCTGGAAAATCTTTGAATATCTTGAAAAGTTCAAAGATTTGAAAGACTAAAAGTCGTAGCTGAAAGGAATAAGCTGAAAAGGTTGAACATTGTAATAGTAGAAGGATTAAAATACGTGAAAGTTTGAAGAAGTTTAAAATTGCCTCACATTTTGGCACAAAATGGCCGCCAAACTGTAGGTGGTGTTGCCATCCCATAATAATTTTGAACCTTATGTTGAAGTCCAAAACCTTGTGAACATTTCAATATTTGAACGGTGTCTCTAGCCAAAAGAATGTTAAAGTTACAATTTTTTAAAGAAGCAAAGGTGTGGCCAATGGAGCAAAAACATTGGAAAATCTGGGAATCTCCGGGAATATCTGGAAAAGTTCAAAGATTTGAAGGACCAAAAGTCATAGCTGAAAGGAATACGATGAAAGGGTTGAACATTGTAATAGTAGAATGGTTAAAATAGGTGAAAGTTTGAAGAAGTTTAAAATTGCCTCACATTTTGGCACAAAATGGCCGCCAAACTGTAGGTGGTGTTGCCATCCCATAATAATTTTGAGCCTTATGTTGAAGTCCAAAACCTTGTGAACATTTCAATATTTGAACGGTGTCTCTAGCCAAAAGAATGTTAAAGTTACAATTGTTTAAAGAAGCAAAGGTGTGGCCAATGGAGCAAAAAGATTGGAAAATCCAGGAATATCCGGGAATAAATGGAAAAGTTCAGGGATTTGAAGGACCAAAATGTCATAGCTAGAATAAGATGAAAGAGCTGAACATTTTCATAGTGGAACGGTTAAAATAGGTGAAAAATTGTAGAAGGACTTTAACTGTGAACTTCTGAACGAAAAATTCTCCATGTATTTCAATGGAGCAAAAATTCCCGGAAAACCTGGAATATCTTAAAAAGTAAAAGGATTTGAAAAACCAAAAGTCATAGCAGAAATAAGATAAAAGAGATGAACATTTTAAAAGTTGAACGGTAAAAATCGGTTAAAAATAGTAGAAGGAGTTAAGTGCCGAAAAACGGCGGAAGACAGCATAAGAGGAAAACAAATGTAACACTAGAAGGAGCTGCATTTCCAAAAGAAAATGCAGGGTTGAATGCTGTATTGCTGAATGAAAGCAGAAATATGATGAAAAAGCTGAACATTGTAAAAGTAGAATGTCTAAAATAGGTCAAACATTGTAGAAGGAGTTAAGCATGAAAGCTAAAAAATTGTTGAAAAAATGGCTGAAATGTCCTGGAAAATCCTGGAATATTTTGAAAAATTAAAGGACCAAAAGTCAAAGGTGAACATTGTAAAAGTAGATTGACCAAAACAGGTCAAAATTTGTAGATGGAGTTAAGCATGAAAGCTGAAATTGTTGAAAAAATGGATGTACTGTTGAAAATTTGAAGATGATGCTAAAATGGCTAAAAGTGCTAGCATCAGCATCATCAACTGACTCAAAAAACCACATTGTTTAAGAGTATCATATTGGTAAAAGCTACATGTTCTAAGTTGACAGAAAATCCACTTTTTTCAAAATGGCGGCTTTCCTATTGATTTTATCTCCATAGCAACCATTTTATGTTTCGGTCGCCTGGGGATGTCAAAAAATGCCCACCAAACAGTAGGTTGTGTTGCCATCCCATAATAATTTCAAAATGTATGTTGAAGTCCAAAGCCTTGTGAGCATTTCAATGTTTGAACGGTGCCTCTAGCTGAAAGCATGTTAAAGTTATAATGCTTGAAAGCAACAAAGGTTTTCAAGGATTCTCCATGTATTTAAATGAAGCAAAAATCTTGGAAAATCCTGGAAAATCTTGGAATATCTTGAAAAGTTCAAAGATTTGAAAGACTAAAAGTCGTAGCTGAATGGAATAAGCTGAAAGGGTTGAACATTGTAATAGTAGAATGGTAAAAATAGGTGAAAGTTTGAAGAAGTTTAAAATTGCCTCACATTTTGGCACAAAATGGCCGCCAAACTGTAGGTGGTGTTGCCATCCCATAATAATTTTGAGCCTTATGTTGAAGTCCAAAGCCTTGTGAATATTTCAATATTTGAACGGTGTCTCTAGCCAAAAGAATGTTAAAGTTACAATTGTTTAAAAAAGCAAAGGTGTGGTCAATGGAGCAAAATAATTGGAAAATCCGGGAATATCCGGGAATATCTGGAAAAGTCCAAGGATTTGAAGAACAAAATGTCATAGCTAGAATAAGATGAAAGAGCTGAACATTTCCATAGTCGAACGGTTAAAATAGGTGAAAAATTGTAGAAGGACTTTAACTGTGAACTTCTGCACGAAAAATTCTCCATGTATTTCAATGGAGCAAAAATTCCCGGAAAACCGGGAATATCTTAAAAAGTAAAAGGATTTGAAAAACCAAAAGTCATAGCACAAATAAGCAGAAAGAGCTGAACATTTTAAAAGTTGAATGGTTACAATCGGTTAAAAATTGTAGAAGGAGTTAAGCGGCGAAAAACGGCGGAAGATAGGCGTAAAGAATAATAAATAAAGAGAAACAGGAAAACAAAGGGTTGAATGCTTTACAGCATTCAACCAACTAGAAGGAGCTGCATTTCCAGAAGAAAATGCAGGGTTGAATGCTGTAGTGCTGAATGAAAGCTGAATTAGCTGAAGAAATGGCTGAACTGTACTGGAAAAACCTTTTGAAAGGTTAAAGGTGCAAAAGTCCTAGCAGGAATAAGATGAAAAAGTTGAACATTGTAATAGTAGAATGGTAAAAATAGGTGAAAGTTTGAAGAAGTTTAAAATTGCCTCACATTTTGGCACAAAATGGCCGCCAAACTGTAGGTGGTGTTGCCATCCCATAATAATTTTTAAACCTTATGTTGAAGTCCAAAACCTTGTGAACATTTCAATATTTGAACGGTGTCTCTAGCCAAAAGAATGTTAAAGTTACAATTGTTTAAAGAAGCAAAGGTGTGGCCAATGGAGCAAAAACATTGGAAAATCTGGGAATATCCGGGAATATCTGGAAAAGTTCAAGGATTTGAAGGACCAAAAGTCATAGCTGAAAGGAATAAGCTGAAAGGGTTGAACATTGTAATAGTAGAATGGTAAAAATAGGTGAAAGTTTGAAGAAGTTTAAAATTGCCTCACATTTTGGCACAAAATGGCCGCCAAACTGTAGGTGGTGTTGCCATCCCATAATAATTTTGAACCTTATGTTGAAGTCCAAAACCTTGTGAACATTTCAATATTTGAACGGTGTCTCTAGCCAAAAGAATGTTAAAGTTACAATTGTTTAAAGAAGCAAAGGTGTGGCCAATGGAGCAAAAAGATTGGAAAATTCAGGAATATCCGGGAATAAATGGAAAAGTTCAGGGATTTGAAGGACCAAAATGTCATAGCTAGAATAAGATGAAAGAGCTGAACATTTTCATAGTCGAACGGTTAAAATAGGTGAAAAATTGTAGAAGGAGTTTAACTGTGAACTTCTGAAGGAAAAATTCTCCATGTATTTCAATGGAGCAAAAATTCCCGGAAAACCTGGAATATCTTAAAAAGTAAAAGGATTTGAAAAACCAAAAGTCATAGCAGAAATAAGATGAAAGAGATGAACATTTTAATAGTAGAATGGTTAAAATAGGTTAAAAATTGTAGAAGTAGTTAAACGCCAAAAAACGGCGGAAGATACTATAATAATAATAATAAATAAAGAGAAACAGGAAAACAAAGGGTTGAATGCTTTACAGCATTCAACCAATAATAATAACTAGAAGGAGCTGCATTTCCAGAAGAAAATGCAGGGTTGAATGCTGTACTGCTGAATGAAAGCTGAATTAGCTGAAGAAATGGCTTAACTGTACTGGGAAAACCTTGAAAAGTTAAATGTGCAAAAGTCCTAGTAGGAATAAGATGAAAAAGTTGAACATTGTAATAGTAGAATGGCTGAAATAGGTCAAAGTTTGTAGAAGGAGTTAAGCATTAAAGCTGAAATTGTTGAAAAAATGGCTGAAGTGTTGAAAATTTGAAGAAGTTGCTAAAATGGCTAAAAGTACTAGCATTGTAATCAGCATCATCAACTGAATCCAAAAAACACATTGTTCGAGAGAATCATATTAGTAAAAGCTACATGTTATAAGTTGACAGAAAATCCACTTTTTTCAAAATGGCGGCTTTTCTATTAATTTTATCTCCATAGCAACCATTTTACGTTTGGGGCGGCATGGGATGACGAACAAATCGACGTCAGTTTCAGACAAATCGGAAAAAGTAAATTTTTGGACGTCCTTAGCAACGAAGTTTGTTTGCTAACCACGCCCACATTCCTTATATGTCCAGATCCAGTGAATTTCAATATGTTCAGTTCCAGCCATGGATGAAGTTTATTGCAATATTTGCTTCAGATTTTGTCAAAAACTGCCCACCAAACAGTAGGTTGTGTTGCCATCCCATAATAATTTCAAAACGTATGTTGAAGTCCAAAGCCTTGTGAGCATTTCAATGTTTGAACGGTGCCTCTAGCTGAAAGCTTGTTAAAGTTATAATGCTTGAAAGCAACAAAGGTTTTCAAGGATTCTCCATGTATTTAAATGAAGCAAAAATCTTGGAAAACCCTGGAAAATCTTGGAATATCTTGAAAAGTTCAAAGATTTGAAAGACTAAAAGTCGTAGCTGAAAGGAATAAGCTGAAAGGGTTGAACATTGTAATAGTAGAAGGATTAAAATACGTGAAAGTTTGAAGAAGTTTAAAATTGCCTCACATTTTGGCACAAAATGGCCGCCAAACTGTAGGTGGTGTTGCCATCCCATAATAATTTTGAACCTTATGTTGAAGTCCAAAACCTTGTGAACATTTCAATATTTGAACGGTGTCTCTAGCCAAAAGAATGTTAAAGTTACAATTGTTTAAAGAAGCAAAGGTGTGGCCAATGGAGCAAAAACATTGGAAAATCTGGGAATATCCGGGAATATCTGGAAAAGTTCAAAGATTTCAAGGACCAAAAGTCATAGCTGAAAGGAATAAGATGAAAGGGTTGAACATTGTAATAGTAGAATGGTAAAAATAGGTGAAAGTTTGAAGAAGTTTAAAATTGCCTCACATTTTGGCACAAAATGGCCGCCAAACTGTAGGTGGTGTTGCCATCCCATAATAATTTTGAACCTTATGTTGAAGTCCAAAACCTTGTGAACATTTCAATATTTGAACGGTGTCTCTAGCCAAAAGAATGTTAAAGTTACAATTGTTTAAAGAAGCAAAGGTGTGGCCAATGGAGCAAAAACATTGGAAAATCTGGGAATATCCGGGAATATCTGGAAAAGTTCAAAGATTTCAAGGACCAAAAGTCATAGCTGAAAGGAATAAGATGAAAGGGTTGAACATTGTAATAGTAGAATGGTAAAAATAGGTGAAAGTTTGAAGAAGTTTAAAATTGCCTCACATTTTGGCACAAAATGGCCGCCAAACTGTAGGTGGTGTTGCCATCCCATAATAATTTTTAAACCTTATGTTGAAGTCCAAAACCTTGTGAACATTTCAATATTTGAACGGTGTCTCTAGCCAAAAGAATGTTAAAGTTACAATTGTTTAAAGAAGCAAAGGTGTGGCCAATGGAGCAAAAAGATTGGAAAATCTGGGAATATCCGGGAATATCTGGAAAAGTTCAAGGATTTGAAGGACCAAAAGTCATAGCTGAAAGGAATAAGCTGGAAAGGTTGAACATTGTAATAGTAGAATGGTAAAAATAGGTGAAAGTTTGAAGAAGTTTAAAATTGCCTCACATTTTGGCACAAAATGGCCGCCAAACTGTAGGTGGTGTTGCCATCCCATAATAATTTTGAGCCTTATGTTGAAGTCCAAAACCTTGTGAACATTTCAATATTTGAACGGTGTCTCTAGCCAAAAGAATGTTAAAGTTACAATTGTTTAAAGAAGCAAAGGTGTGGCCAATGGAGCAAAAACATTGGAAAATCTGGGAATATCCGGGAATATCTGGAAAAGTTCAAGGATTTGAAGGACCAAAATGTCATAGCTAGAATAAAATGAAAGAGCTGAACATTTTCATAGTAGAACGGTTAAAATAGGTGAAAAATTGTAGAAGGAGTTTAACTGTGAACTTCTGAACGAAAAATTCTCCATGTATTTCAATGGAGCAAAAATTCCCGGAAAACCTGGAATATCTTAAAAAGTAAAAGGATTTGAAAAACCAAAAGTCATAGCAGAAATAAGATGAAAGAGATGAACATTTTAATAGTAGAATGGTTAAAATAGGTTAAAAATTGTAGAAGTAGTTAAACGCCAAAAAACGGCGGAAGATACTATAAGATACGATAATAATAAATAAAGAGAAACAGGAAAACAAAGGGTTGAATGCTTTAAAGCATTCAACCAACTAGAAGGAGCTGCATTTCCAGAAGAAAATGCAGGGTTGAATGCTGTACTGCTAAATGAAAGCTGAATTAGCTGAAGAAATGACTGAACTGTACTGGAAGAACCATGAAAAGTTAAAGGTGCAAAAGTCCTAGCAGGAATAAGCTGAAAAAGTTGAACATTGTAAAAGTAGAATGGCTGAAATAGGTCAAAATTTGTAGGACTTAAGCATGAAAGCTGAAATTGTTGAAAAAATGGCTGAATTGTTGAAAATTTGAAGATGTTGCTAAAATGGCTAAAAGTACTAGCATTGGAATCAGCATCATCAACTGACTCCAAAAAACACGTTGTTTGAGAGTATTATATTGGTAAAAGTTACATGTTCTAAGTTGATAGAAAATCCACTCTTTTCAAAATGGCGGCTTTTCTATTGATTTTATCTCCATAGCAACCATTTTATGTTTGGGTCGCCTGGAGATGAGGAACAAATCAACGTCGGTTTCAGATGAATCGGAAAAAGTAAACTTTTGGACGTCCTTAGCAACGAGCTTTGTTTGCTAACCACGCCCACATTCCTTATATGTCCAGATCCAGTGAATTTCAATATGTTCAGTTCCAGCCATGGATGAAGTTTATTGCAACATTTGCTTCAGATTTTGTCAAAAAATGCCCACCAAACAGTAGGTTGTGTTGCCATCCCATAATAATTTCAAAACGTATGTTGAAGTCCAAAGCCTTGTGAGCATTTCAATGTTTGAACGGTGCCTCTAGCTGAAAGCTTGTTAAAGTTATAATGCTTGAAAGCAACAAAGGTTTTCAAGGATTCTCCATGTATTTAAATGAAGCAAAAATCTTGGAAAATCCTGGAAAATCTTGGAATATCTTGAAAAGTTCAAAGATTTGAAAGACTAAAAGTCGTAGCTGAAAGGAATAAGCTGAAAGGGTTGAACATTGTAATAGTAGAAGGATTAAAATACGTGAAAGTTTGAAGAAGTTTAAAATTGCCTCACATTTTGGCACAAAATGGCCGCCAAACTGTAGGTGGTGTTGCCATCCCATAATAATTTTGAACTTTATGTTGAAGTCCAAAACCTTGTGAACATTTCAATATTTGAACGGTGTCTCTAGCCAAAAGAATGTTAAATTTACAATTGTTTAAAGAAGCAAAGGTGTGACCAATGGAGCAAAAACATTGGAAAATCTGGGAATATCCGGGAATATCTGGAAAAGTTCAAAGATTTGAAGGACCAAAAGTCATAGCTGAAAGGAATAAGATGAAAGGGTTGAACATTGTAATAGTAGAATGGTAAAAATAGGTGAAAGTTTGAAGAAGTTTAAAATTGCCTCACATTTTGGCACAAAATGGCCGCCAAACTGTAGGTGGTGTTGCCATCCCATAATAATTTTGAGCCTTATGTTGAAGTCCAAAACCTTGTGAACATTTCAATATTTGAACGGTGTCTCTAGCCAAAAGAATGTTAAAGTTACAATTGTTTAAAGAAGCAAAGGTGTGGCCAATGGAGCAAAAACATTGGAATATCTGGGAATATCCGGGAATATCTGGAAAAGTTCAAGGATTTGAAGGACCAAAAGTCATAGCTGAAAGGAATAAGCTGAAAAGGTTGAACATTGTAATAGTAGAATGGTAAAAATAGGTGAAAGTTTGAAGAAGTTTAAAATTGCCTCACATTTTGGCACAAAATGGCCGCCAAACTGTAGGTGGTGTTGCCATCCCATAATAATTTTGAACCTTATGTTGAAGTCCAAAACCTTGTGAACATTTCAATATTTGAACGGTGTCTCTAGCCAAAAGAATGTTAAAGTTACAATTGTTTAAAGAAGCAAAGGTGTGGCCAATGGAGCAAAAACATTGGAAAATCTGGGAATATCCGGGAATATCTGGAAAAGTTCAAAGATTTGAAGGACCAAAATGTCATAGCTAGAATAAGATGAAAGAGCTGAACATTTTCATAGTCGAACGGTTAAAATAGGTGAAAAATTGTAGAAGGAGTTTAACTGTGAACTTCTGCACGAAAAATTCTCCATGTATTTCAATGGAGCAAAAATTCCCGGAAAACCTGGAATATCTTAAAAAGTAAAAGGATTTGAAAAACCAAAAGTCATAGCAGAAATAAGATGAAAGAGATGAACATTTTAATAGTAGAATGGTTAAAATAGGTTAAAAATTGTAGAAGGAGTTAAACGCCAAAAAACGGCGGAAGATACTATAATAATAATAATAATAACTAGAAGGAGCTGCATTTCCAGAAGAAAATGCAGGGTTGAATGCTGTATTGCTGAATGAAAGCTGAATTTGCTAAAGAAATGGCTGAACAGAGCTGGAAGAGCTCAACATTTTAAACGTAGAATGGTCAAAGTGGGTAAAAAACTGTATAAGAAGTTAAGCTATAAGATTTCCCATGTATTTTAATGAAGCAAAAATCCTCGAATATATTTAAAAGTTCAAAGATTTGAGAAAAAAAGTCATAGCAGGAATAAGCTAAAAAAGTTGAACATTGTAATAGTAGAATGGCTAAAATAGGTCAAAGTTTGTAGAAGGAGTTAAGCATGAAAGCTGAAATTGTTGAAAAAATGGCTGAACTTTTGAAAATTTGAAGATGTTGCTAAAATGGCCAAAAGTGCTAGCATTGGAATCAGCATCATCAACTGACTCCAAAAAACACATTGTTTGAGAGTATCATATTGGTCAAAGCTACATGTTCTAAGTTGATAGAAAATCCAGTCTTTTCAAAATGGCAGCTTTTCTATTGATTTTATCTCCATAGCAACCATTTTATGTTTGGGTCGCCTGGAGATGAGGAACAAATCAACGTCGGTTTCAGATGAATCGGAAAAAGTAAACTTTTGGACGTCCTTAGCAACGAACTTTGTTTGCTAACCACGCCCACATTCCTTATATGTCCAGATCCAGTGAATTTCAATATGTTCAGTTCCAGCCATGGATGAAGTTTATTGCAATATTTTCTTCAGATTTTGTCAAAAAATGCCCACCAAACAGTAGGTAGTGTTGCCATCCCATAATAATTTCAAAACGTATGTTGAAGTCCAAAGCCTTGTGAGCATTTCAATGTTTGAACGGTGCCTCTAGCTGAAAGCATGTTAAAGTTATAATGATTGAAAGCAACAAAGGTTTTCAAGGATTCTCCATGCATTTAAATGAAGCAAAAATCTTGGAAAATCCTGGAAAATCTTGGAATATCTTGAAAAGTTCAAAGATTTGAAAGACTAAAAGTCGTAGCTGAATGGAATAAGCTGAAAGGGTTGAACATTGTAATAGTAGAATGGTAAAAATAGGTGAAAGTTTGAAGAAGTTTAAAATTGCCTCACATTTTGGCACAAAATGGCCGCCAAACTGTAGGTGGTGTTGCCATCCCATAATAATTTTGAGCCTTATGTTGAAGTCCAAAGCCTTGTGAATATTTCAATATTTGAACGGTGTCTCTAGCCAAAAGAATGTTAAAGTTACAATTGTTTAAAAAAGCAAAGGTGTGGTCAATGGAGCAAAATAATTGGAAAATCCGGGAATATCCGGGAATATCTGGAAAAGTCCAAGGATTTGAAGAACAAAATGTCATAGCTAGAATAAGCAGAAAGAGCTGAACATTTTAAAAGTTGAATGGTTACAATCGGTTAAAAATTGTAGAAGGAGTTAAGCGGCGAAAATTGTTTGAGAGTATCATATTGGTAAAAGCTACATGTTCTAAGTTGATAGAAAATCCACCTTTTTCAAAATGGCGGCTTTTCTATTGATTTTATCTCCATAGCAACCATTTTATTTTTGGGTCGCCTGGAGATGAGGAACAAATCAACGTCGGTTTCAGATGAATCGGAAAAAGTAAACCTTTGGACGTCCTTAGCAACGAAGTTTGTTTGCTAACCACGCCCACATTCCTTATATGTCCAGATCCAGTGAATTTCAATATGTTCAGTTCCAGCCATGGATGAAGTTTATTGCAATATTTTCTTCAGATTTTGTCAAAAAATGCCCACCAAACAGTAGGTTGTGTTGCCATCCCATAATAATTTCAAAACGTATGTTGAAGTCCAAAGCCTTGTGAGCATTTCAATGTTTGAACGGTGCCTCTAGCTGAAAGCATGTTAAAGTTATAATGCTTGAAAGCAACAAAGGTTTTCAAGGATTCTCCATGTATTTAAATGAAGCAAAAATCTTGGAAAATCCTGGAAAATCTTGGAATATCTTGAAAAGTTCAACATTTGAAAGACTAAAAGTCGTAGCTGAATGGAATAAGCTGAAAGGGTTGAACATTGTAATAGTAGAATGGTAAAAATAGGTGAAAGTTTGAAGAAGTTTAAAATTGCCTCACATTTTGGCACAAAATGGCCGCCAAACTGTAGGTGGTGTTGCCATCCCATAATAATTTTGAACCTTATGTTGAAGTCCAAAACCTTGTGAACATTTCAATATTTGAACGGTGTCTTTAGCCAAAAGAATGTTAAAGTTACAATTGTTTAAAGTAGCAAAGGTGTGGCCAATGGAGCAAAAAGATTGGAAAATCTGGGAATATCCGGGAATATCTGGAAAAGTTCAAGGATTTGAAGGACCAAAAGTCATAGCTGAAAGGAATAAGCTGAAAGGGTTGAACATTGTAATAGTAGAATGGTAAAAATAGGTGAAAGTTTGAAGAAGTTTAAAATTGCCTCACATTTTGGCACAAAATGGCCGCCAAACTGTAGGTGGTGTTGCCATCCCATAATAATTTTGAGCCTTATGTTGAAGTCCAAAGCCTTGTGAACATTTCAATGTTTGAACGGTGTCTCTAGCCAAAAGAATGTTAAAGTTACAATTGTTTAAAGAAGCAAAGGTGTGGTCAATGGAGCAAAAACATTGGAAAATCCGGGAATATCTGGGAATATCTGGAAAAGTTCACGGATTTGAAGGACAAAATGTCATAGCTAGAATAAGATGAAAGAGCTGAACATTTTCATAGTCAAACGGTTAAAATAGGTGAAAAATTGTAGAAGGAGTTTAACTGTGAACTTCTGAACGAAAAATTCTCCATGTATTTCAATGGAGCAAAAATTCCCGGAAAACCTGGAATATCTTAAAAAGTAAAAGGATTTGAAAAACCAAAAGTCATAGCACAAATAAGCAGAAAGAGCTGAACATTTTAAAAGTTGAATGGTTACAATCGGTTAAAAATTGTAGAAGGAGTTAAGCGGCGAAAAACGGCGGAAGATAGGCGTAAAGAATAATAAATAAAGAGAAACAGGAAAACAAAGGGTTGAATGCTTTACAGCATTCAACCAATAAATAAAGAGAAACAGGAAAACAAAGGGTTGAATGCTTTACAGCATTCAACCAATAAATAAAGAGAAACAGGAAAACAAAGGGTTGAATGCTTTACAGCATTCAACCAATAAATAAAGAGAAACAGAAAAACAAAGGGTTGAATGCTTTACAGCATTCAACCAACTAGAAGGAGCTGCATTTCCAGAAGAAAATGCAGGGTTGAATGCTGTACTGCTGAATGAAAGCTGAATTAGCTGAAGAAATGACTGAACTGTACTGGAAGAACCATGAAAAGTTAAAGGTGCAAAAGTCCTAGCAGGAATAAGCTGAAAAAGTTGAACATTGTAAAAGTAGAATGGCTGAAATAGGTCAAAATTTGTAGGACTTAAGCATGAAAGCTGAAATTGTTGAAAAAATGGCTGAATTGTTGAAAATTTGAAGATGTTGCTAAAATGGCTAAAAGTACTAGCATTGGAATCAGCATCATCAACTGACTCCAAAAAACACGTTGTTTGAGAGTATTATATTGGTAAAAGCTACATGTTCTAAGTTGATAGAAAATCCACTCTTTTCAAAATGGCGGCTTTTCTATTGATTTTATCTCCATAGCAACCATTTTATGTTTCGGTCGCCTGGAGATGAGGAACAAATCAACGTCGGTTTCAGATGAATCGGAAAAAGTAAACTTTTGGACGTCCTTAGCAACGAGCTTTGTTTGCTAACCACGCCCACATTCCTTATATGTCCAGATCCAGTGAATTTCAATATGTTCAGTTCCAGCCATGGATGAAGTTTATTGCAACATTTGCTTCAGATTTTGTCAAAAAATGGCCACCAAACAGTAGGTTGTGTTGCCATCCCATAATAATTTCAAAACGTATGTTGAAGTCCAAAGCCTTGTGAGCATTTCAATGTTTGAACGGTGCCTCTAGCTGAAAGCTTGTTAAAGTTATAATGCTTGAAAGCAACAAAGGTTTTCAAGGATTCTCCATGTATTTAAATGAAGCAAAAATCTTGGAAAATCCTGGAAAATCTTGGAATATCTTGAAAAGTTCAAAGATTTGAAAGACTAAAAGTCGTAGCTGAAAGGAATAAGCTGAAAGGGTTGAACATTGTAATAGTAGAAGGATTAAAATACGTGAAAGTTTGAAGAAGTTTAAAATTGCCTCACATTTTGGCACAAAATGGCCGCCAAACTGTAGGTGGTGTTGCCATCCCATAATAATTTTGAACTTTATGTTGAAGTCCAAAACCTTGTGAACATTTCAATATTTGAACGGTGTCTCTAGCCAAAAGAATGTTAAAGTTACAATTGTTTAAAGAAGCAAAGATGTGGCCAATGGAGCAAAAAGATTGGAAAATCTGGGAATATCCGGGACTATCTGGAAAAGTTCAAAGATTTGAAGGACCAAAAGTCATAGCTGAAAGGAATAAGATGAAAGGGTTGAACATTGTAATAGAAGAATGGTAAAAATAGGTGAAAGTTTGAAGAAGTTTAAAATTGCCTTACATTTTGGCACAAAATGGCCGCCAAACTGTAGGTGGTGTTGCCATCCCATAATAATTTTTAAACCTTATGTTGAAGTCCAAAACCTTGTGAACATTTCAATATTTGAACGGTGTCTCTAGCCAAAAGAATGTTAAAGTTACAATTGTTTAAAGAAGCAAAGGTGTGGCCAATGGAGCAAAAAGATTGGAAAATCTGGGAATATCCGGGAATATCTGGAAAAGTTCAAAGATTTGAAGGACCAAAATGTCATAGCTAGAATAAGATGAAAGAGCTGAACATTTTCATAGTCGAACGGTTAAAATAGGTGAAAAATTGTAGAAGGAGTTTAACTGTGAACTTCTGAACGAAAAATTCTCCATGTATTTCAATGGAGCAAAAATTCCCGGAAAACCTGGAATATCTTAAAAAGTAAAAGGATTTGAAAAACCAAAAGTCATAGCAGAAATAAGATGAAAGAGATGAACATTTTAAAAGTAGAATGGTTAAAATAGGTTAAAAATTGTAGAAGTAGTTAAACGCCAAAAAACGGCGGAAGATACTATAATAATAATAATAACTAGAAGGAGCTGCATTTCCAGAAGAAAATGCAGGGTTGAATGCTGTATTGCTGAATGAAAGCAGAAATATGACGAAAAAGCGGAACATTGTAAAAGTAGAATGTCTAAAATAGGTCAAACATTGTAGAAGGAGTTAAGCATGAAAGCTAAAAAATTGTTGAAAAAATGGCTGAAATGTCCTGGAAAACCCTGGAATATTTTGAAAAATTAAAGGACCAAAAGTCAAAGGTAAACATTGTAAAAGTAGAATGTCTAAAATAGGTCAAACATTGTAGAAGGAGTTAAGCATGAAAGCTAAAAAATTGTTGAAAAAATGGATGTACTGTTGAAAATTTGAAGATGATGCTAAAATGGCTAAAAGTGCTAGCATCAGCATCATCAACTGACTCAAAAAACCACATTGTTTAAGAGTGTCATGTTGGTAAAAGCTACATGTTCTAAGTTGACAGAAAATCCACTTTTTTCAAAATGGCGGCTTTTCTATTGATTTTATCTCCATAGCAACCATTTTATGTTTGGGTCGCCTGGGGATGACGAACAGATTGACGTCAGTTTCAGACAAATCGGAAAAAGTAAACCTTTGGACGTCCTTAGCAACAAAGTTTGTTTGCTAACCACGCCCACATTCAATATATGTCCAGATCCAGTGAATTTCAATATGTTCAGTTCCAGCCATGGATGAAGTTTATTGCAATATTTGCTTCAGATTTTGTCATAAAATGGCCACCAAACAGTAGTTTGTGTCGACATCCCATAATGATTTCTAAACGTATTTCATAGTCCAAAGCCTTGTGATCATTTTAATGTTTGAACGGTGTCTCTAGCTACAAGTATGTTGAAGTTATAATGGTTGAAAGAAACAAAGGTTTGCAAGGATTTTTTTTTCAATGTATTTCAATGAAGCAAAAAAATCCTGAAATATCCTAAAATATCTTAAAAAGTACAAGGATTTGAAAAACCAAAAGTCATTGCAGTAATAAAATGAAAGAGCTGAACATTTTAAAAGTTGAACGGTTCAAATAGGTTAAAAATTGAAGGAGGAGTTAAGTGCCGAAAAACGGCGGAAGATAGCATAAGAAGAAAACAAATGTAACACTAGAAGGAGCTGCATTTCCAGAAGAAAATGCAGGGTTGAATGCTGTACTGCTGAATGAAAGCTGAATTAGCTGAAGAAATGGCTTAACTGTACTGGGAAAACCTTGAAAAGTTAAATGTGCAAAAGTCCTAGCAGGAATAAGATGAAAAAGTTGAACATTGTAATAGTAGAATGGCTGAAATAGGTCAAAGTTTGTAGAAGGAGTTAAGCATTAAAGCTGAAATTGTTGAAAAAATGGATGTACTGTTGAAAATTTGAAGATGATGCTAAAATGGCTAAAAGTGCTAGCATTGGAATCAGCATCATCAACTGACTCAAAAAAAACACATTGTTTGAGAGTATCATATTGGTAAAAGCTACATGTTCTAAGTTGACAGAAAATCCACTTTTTTCAAAATGGCGGCTTTTCTATTAATTTTATCTCCATAGCAACCATTTTACGTTTGGGTCGGCATGGGATGACGAACAAATCGACGTCAGTTTCAGACAAATCGGAAAAAGTAAACCTTTGGACGTCCTTAGCAACGAAGTTTGTTGGCTAACCACGCCCACATTCCTTATATGTCCAGATCCAGTGAATTTCAATATGTTCAGTTCCAGCCATGGATGAAGTTTATTGCAACATTTGCTTCAGATTTTGTCATAAAAAGGCCACCAACATTAGGTTGTGTTGCCATCCCATAATGATTTCAAAACGTATGTTGAAGTCCAAAGCCTTGTGAGCATTTCAATGTTTGAACCGTGCCTCTAGCTGAAAGCAAATTATAATGCTTGAAAGCAACAAAGGTTTTCAAGGATTCTCCATGTATTTAAATGAAGCAAAAATCTTAAAAAATCCTGGAAAATCTTGGAATATCTTGAAAAGTTCATAGACTTGAAAGACTAAAATTCGTAGCTGAAAGGAATAAGCTGAAAGGGTTGAACATTGTTATAGTAGAATGATTAAAATACGTGAAAGTTTGAAGAAGTTTAAAATTGCCTCACATTTTGGCACAAAATGGCCGCCAAACTGTAGGTGGTGTTGCCATCCCATAATAATTTTTAAACCTTATGTTGAAGTCCAAAACCTTGTGAACATTTCAATATTTGAACGGTGTCTCTAGCCAAAAGAATGTTAAAGTTACAATTGTTTAAAGAAGCAAAGGTGTGGCCAATGGAGCAAAAACATTGGAAAATCTGGGAATATCCAGGAATATCTGGAAAAGTACAAGGATTTGAAGGACCAAAAGTCATAGCTGAAAGGAATAAGATTAAAGGTTTGAACATTGTAATAGTAGAATGGTAAAAATAGGTGAAAGTTTGAAGAAGTTTAAAATTGCCTCACATTTTGTCATAAAATGGCCACCAACAGTAGGTTGTGTCGACATCCCATAATAATTTCAAAACGTATTTTATAGTCCAAAGCCTTGTGAGCATTTCAATGTTTGAACGGTGCCTCTAGCTGAAAGCTTGTTAAAGTTATAATGCTTGAAAGCAACAAAGGTTTTCAAGGATTCTCCATGTATTTAAATGAAGCAAAAATCTTGGAAAATCCTGGAAAATCTTGGAATATCTTGAAAAGTTCAAAGATTTGAAAGACTAAAAGTCGTAGCTGAAAGGAATAAGCTGAAAGGGTTGAACATTGTAATAGTAGAAGGATTAAAATACGTGAAAGTTTGAAGAAGTTTAAAATTGCCTCACATTTTGGCATAAAATGGCCGCCAAAATGTAGGTGGTGTTGCCATCCCATAATAATTTTGAGCTTTATGTTGAAGTCCAAAACCTTGTGAACATTTCAATATTTGAACGGTGTCTCTAGCCAAAAGAATGTTAAAGTTACAATTGTTAAAGAAGCAAAGGTGTGGCCAATGGAGCAAAAAGATTGGAAAATCTGGGAATATCCGGGAATATCTGGAAAAGTTCAAGGATTTGAAGGACCAAAAGTCATAGCTGAAAGGAATAAGCTGAAAGGGTTGAACATTTTAATAGTAGAATGGTAAAAATAGGTGAAAGTTTGAAGAAGTTTAAAATTGCCTCACATTTTGGCACAAAATGGCCGCCAAACTGTAGGTGGTGTTGCCATCCCATAATAATTTTGAACCTTATGTTGAAGTCCAAAACCTTGTGAACATTTCAATATTTGAACGGTGTCTCTAGCCAAAAGAATGTTAAAGTTACAATTGTTTAAAGAAGCAAAGGTGTGGCCAATGGAGCAAAAACATTGGAAAATCTGGGAATATCCGGGAATATCTGGAAAAGTTCAAAGATTTGAAGGACCAAAATGTCATAGCTAGAATAAGATGAAAGAGCTGAACATTTTCATAGTCGAACGGTTAAAATAGGTGAAAAATTGTAGAAGGAGTTTAACTGTGAACTTCTGAACGAAAAATTCTCCATGTATTTCAATGGACCAAAAATTCCCGGAAAACCTGGAATATCTTAAAAAGTAAAAGGATTTGAAAAACCAAAAGTCATAGCAGAAATAAGATGAAAGAGATGAACATTTTAAAAGTAGAATGGTTAAAATAGGTTAAAAATTGTAGAAGTAGTTAAACGCCAAACAACGGCGGAAGATACTATAATAATAATAATAAATAAAGAGAAACAGGAAAACAAAGGGTTGAATGCTTTACAGCATTCAACCAATAACTAGAAGGAGCTGCATTTCCAGAAGAAAATGCAGGGTTGAATGCTGTATTGCTGAATGAAAGCAGAAATATGATGAAAAAGCTGAACATTGTAAAAGTAGAATGTCTAAAATAGGTCAAACATTGTAGAAGGAGTTAAGCATGAAAGCTAAAAAAAATGTTGAAAAAATGGCTGAAATGTCCTGGAAAATCCTGGAATATTTTGAAAAATTAAAGGACCAAAAGTCAAAGATGAACATTGTAAAAGTAGAATGACCAAAACAGGTCAAAATTTGTAGATGGAGTTAAGCATGAAAGCTGAAATTTTTGAAAAAATGGATGTACTGTTGAAAATTTGAAGATGATGCTAAAATGGCTAAAAGTGCTAGCATCAGCATCATCAACTTACTCAAAAAACCACATTGTTTGAGAGTATCATATTGGTAAAAGCTACATGTTCTAAGTTGACAGAAAATCCACTTTTTTCAAAATGGCGGCTTTTCTATTAATTTTATCTCCATAGCAACCATTTTATGTTTGGGTCGCCTGGAGATGAGGAACAAATCAACGTCGGTTTCAGATGAATCGGAAAAAGTAAATTTTTGGACGTCCTTAGCAACGAGCTTTGTTTGCTAACCACGCCCACATTCCATATATATCCAGATCCAGTGAATTTCAATATATTCAGTTCCAGCCATGGATGAAGTTTATTGCAACATTTGCTTCAGATTTTGTCAAAAAATGCCCACCAAACAGTAGGTTGTGTTGCCATCCCATAATAATTTCAAAACGTATGTTGAAGTCCAAAGCCTTGTGAGCATTTCAATGTTTGAACGGTGCCTCTAGCTGAAAGATTGTTAAAGTTATAATGCTTGAAAGCAACAAAGGTTTTCAAGGATTCTCCATGTATTTAAATGAAGCAAAAATCTTGGAAAATCCTGGAAAATCTTGGAATATCTTGAAAAGTTCAAAGATTTGAAAGACTAAAAGTCGTAGCTGAAAGGAATAAGCTGAAAGGGTTGAACATTGTAATAGTAGAAGGATTAAAATAGGTGAAAGTTTGAAGAAGTTTAAAATTGCCTCACATTTTGGCACAAAATGGCCGCCAAACTGTAGGTGGTGTTGCCATCCCATAATAATTTTGAACCTTATGTTGAAGTCCAAAACCTTGTGAACATTTCAATATTAGAACGGTGTCTCTAGCCAAAAGAATGTTAAAGTTACAATTGTTTAAAAAAGCAAAGGTGTGGCCAATGGAGCAAAAAGATTGGAAAATCTGGGAATATCCGGGAATATCTGGAAAAGTTCAAAGATTTGAAGGACCAAATGTCATAGCTGAAAGGAATAAGCTGAAAGGGTTGAACATTGTAATAGTAGAATGGTAAAAATAGGTGAAAGTTTGAAGAAGTTTAAAATTGCCTCACATTTTGGCACAAAATGGCCGCCAAACTGTAGGTGGTGTTGCCATCCCATAATAATTTTGAACCTTATGTTGAAGTCCAAAACCTTGTGAACATTTCAATATTAGAACGGTGTCTCTAGCCAAAAGAATGTTAAAGTTACAATTGTTTAAAGAAGCAAAGGTGTGGCCAATGGAGCAAAAACATTGGAAAATCTGGGAATATCCTGGAATATCTGGAAAAGTTCAAAGATTTGAAGGACCAAAATGTCATAGCTAGAATAAGATGAAAGAGCTGAACATTTTCATAGTCGAACGGTTAAAATAGGTGAAAAATTGTAGAAGGAGTTTAACTGTGAACTTCTGAACGAAAAATTCTCCATGTATTTCAATGGAGCAAAAATTCCCGGAAAACCTGGAATATCTTAAAAAGTAAAAGGATTTGAAAAACAAAAAGTCATAGCAGAAATAAGATGAAAGAGATGAACATTTTAATAGTAGAATGGTTAAAATAGGTTAAAAATTGTAGAAGTAGTTAAACGCCAAAAAACGGCGGAAGATACTATAATAATAATAAATAAAGAGAAACAGGAAAACAAAGGGTTGAATGCTTTACAGCATTCAACCAATAAATAAAGAGAAACAGAAAAACAAAGGGTTGAATGCTTTACAGCATTCAACCAACTAGAAGGAGCTGCATTTCCAGAAGAAAATGCAGGGTTGAATGCTGTATTGCTGAAAGAAAGCTTAATTTGTAAAAGACATGGCTGAACTGAGCTGAAAGAGCTCAACATTTTAAAAGTAAAATGGTTAAAATAGGTGAAAACCTGTAAAAAAGGTTAAGCACAAGTATTCCTTTTGTAATTTAATGGAGCATAAATCATGGAAAATCCTGGAATATCTTAAAAAGTTCAATGATTTGAATGACCAAAAGTAATAACTGTAATAAGTTGAAAGAGTTGAACATTTTAAAAGTAAAATAGTAAAAAATTTTGAAGCGTCCGAACTGGGTGTCGAACCGGGCGCCTCGTGCATCATAACTTCCCAATGCATTTTAATAGGGCAAAAATTCCCGGAAAAACTGGAATATCTTAAAAAGTAGAAGGATTAGAAGTACCAAAAGTCATAGCAATAATAAGCTGAAAAAGCTGAACATTTTAAAAGTTGAATGGTAAAAATCGGTTAAAAATTGTAGAAGTAGTTAAGTGTCAAAAAACGGCGGAAGATAGTATAAATAATAATAATAATAAATAAAGAGAAACAGGAAAACAAAGGGTTGAATGCTTTATAGCATTCAACCAACTAGAAGGAGCTGCATTTCCAGAAGAAAATGCAGGGTTGAATGCTGTATTTCTGAATGAAAGTAGAAATATTATGAAAAAGCTGAACATTGTAAAAGTAGAATGTCTAAAATAGGTCAAACATTGTAGAAGGAGTTAAGCATTAAAGCTAAAATTGTTGAAAAAATGCCTGAAATGTCCTGGAAAATCCTGGAATATTTTGAAAACTTAAGGGCCAAAAGTCAAAGGTGAACATTGTAAAAGTAGAATGACCAAAACGGATCAAAATTTGTAGACGGAGTTAAGCATGAAAGTTGAAATTGTTGAAAAAATGGATGTACGGTTGAAAATTTGAAGATGATGCTAAAATGGCTAAAAGTGCTAGCATCAGCATCATCAACTGACTCAAAAAATCACATTGTTTAAGAGTGTCATGTTGGTAAAAGCTACATGTTCTAAGTTGACAGAAAATCCACTTTTTTCAAAATGGCGGCTTTTCTATTGATTTTATCTCCATAGCAACCATTTTATGTTTGGGTCGCCTGGAGATGAGGAACAAATCAACGTCGGTTTCAGATGAATCGGAAAAAGTAAACTTTTGGACGTCCTTAGCAACGAGCTTTGTTTGCTAACCACGCCCACATTCCTTATATGTCCAGATCCAGTGAATTTCAATATGTTCAGTTCCAGCCATGGATGAAGTTTATTGCAACATTTGCTTCAGATTTTGTCAAAAAATGGCCACCAAACAGTAGGTTGTGTTGCCATCCCATAATAATTTCAAAACGTATGTTGAAGTCCAAAGCCTTGTGAGCATTTCAATGTTTGAACGGTGCCTCTAGCTGAAAGCTTGTTAAAGTTATAATGCTTGAAAGCAACAAAGGTTTTCAAGGATTCTCCATGTATTTAAATGAAGCAAAAATCTTGGAAAATCCTGGAAAATCTTGGAATATCTTGAAAAATTCAAAGATTTGAAAGACTAAAAGTCATAGCTGAAAGGAATAAGCTGAAAGGGTTGAACATTGTAATAGTAGAAGGATTAAAATACGTGAAAGTTTGAAGAAGTTTAAAATTGCCTCACATTTTGGCACAAAATGGCCGCCAAACTGTAGGTGGTGTTGCCATCCCATAATAATTTTGAACCTTATGTTGAAGTCCAAAACCTTGTGAACATTTCAATATTTGAACGGTGTCTCTAGCCAAAAGAATGTTAAAGTTACAATTGTTTAAAGAAGCAAAGGTGTGGCCAATGGAGCAAAAACATTGGAAAATCTGGGAATATCCGGGAATATCTGGAAAAGTTCAAAGATTTGAAGGACCAAAAGTCATAGCTGAAAGGAATAAGATGAAAGGGTTGAACATTGTAATAGTAGAATGGTAAAAATAGGTGAAAGTTTGAAGAAGTTTAAAATTGCCTCACATTTTGGCACAAAATGGCCGCCAAACTGTAGGTGGTGTTGCCATCCCATAATAATTTTGAGCCTTATGTTGAAGTCCAAAACCTTGTGAACATTTCAATATTTGAACGGTGTCTCTAGCCAAAAGAATGTTAAAGTTACAATTGTTTAAAGAAGCAAAGGTGTGGCCAATGGAGCAAAAAGATTGGAAAATCCAGGAATATCCGGGAATAAATGGAAAAGTTCAGGGATTTGAAGGACCAAAATGTCATAGCTAGAATAAATGAAAGAGCTGAACATTTTCATAGTCAAACGGTTAAAATAGGTGAAAAATTGTAGAAGGAGTTTAACTGTGAACTTCTGAACGAAAAATTCTCCATGTATTTCAATGGAGAAAAAAATTCCCGGAAAACCTGGAATATCTTAAAAAGTAAAAGGATTTGAAAAACCAAAAGTCATAGCAGGAATGAGCTGAAAGAGCTGAACATTTTAAAAGTTGAATGGTTACAATCGGTTAAAAATTGTAGAAGGAGTTAAGTGCCGAAAAACGGCGGAAGATAGCAGAAGAGGAAAACAAAGGGTTGAATGCTTTACAGCATTCAACCAACTAGAAGGAGCTGCATTTCCAGAAGAAAATGCAGGGTTGAATGCTATAATGCTGAATGAAAGCTGAATTTGCTGAAGAAATGGCTGAACAGAGCTGAAAGAGCTCAACATTTTAAAAGTAGAATGGTTAAAGTAGGTAAAAAACTGTGAAAGAAGTTAAAAAAAAGATTTCCTATGTATTTTAATGAAGCAAAAATCCTGGGAAATCCCGGAATATCTTTAAAAGTTAAAAGATTTAAAAAAAAATCATAGCAGGAAAAAGTTGAAAAAGTTGAACATTGTAATAGTAGAATGGCTAAAATAGGTCAAAAAATGTAGAAGGAGTTAAGCATGAAAGCTTAAGTTGATAAAAAAATGACTGGACTGTTGAAAATTTGAAGATGTTGCTAAAATGGTTAAAAGTGCTAGCATTGGAATCAGCATCATCAACTGACTCAAAAAAACACTTTGTTTGAGAGTATCATATTGTTAAAAGCTACATGTTCTAAGTTGACAGAAAATCCACTTTTTCCAAAATGGCGGCTTTCCTATTGATTTTATCTCCATAGCAACCATTTTATGTTTCGGTCGCCTGGGGATGACGAACAAATCGACGTCAGTTTCAGACAAATCGGAAAAAGTAAACCTTTGGACGTCCTTAGCAACGAAGTTTGTTTGCTAACCACGCCCACATTCCTTATATGTCCAGATCCAGTGAATTTCAATATGTTCAGTTCCAGCCATGGATGAAGTTTATTGCAACATTTGCTTCAGATTTTGTCAAAAAATGCCAACCAAACAGTAGGTTGTGTTGCCATCCCATAATAATTTCGAAACGTATGTTGAAGTCCAAAGCCTTGTGAGCATTTCAATGTTTGAACGGTGCCTCTAGCTGAAAGCTTTTAAAAGTTATAATGCTTGAAAGCAACAAAGGTTTTCAAGGATTCTCCATGTATTTAAATGAAGCAAAAATCTTGGAAAATCCTGGAAAATCTTGGAATATCTTGAAAAGTTCAAAGATTTGAAAGACTAAAAGTCGTAGCTGAAAGGAATAAGCTGAAAGGGTTGAACATTGTAATAGTAGAAGGATTAAAATACGTGAAAGTTTGAAGAAGTTTAAAATTGCCTCACATTTTGGCACAAAATGGCCGACAAACTGTAGGTGGTGTTGCCATCCCATAATAATTTTGAACTTTATGTTGAAGTCCAAAACCTTGTGAACATTTCAATATTTGAACGGTGTCTCTAGCCAAAAGAATGTTAAAGTTACAATTGTTTAAAGAAGCAAAGGTGTGGCCAATGGAGCAAAAAGATTGGAAAATTCAGGAATATCCGGGAATAAATGGAAAAGTTCAGGGATTTGAAGGACCAAAATGTCATAGCTTGAATAAGATGAAAGAGCTGAACATTTTCATAGTCGAACGGTTAAAATAGGTGAAAAATTGTAGAAGGAGTTTAACTGTGAACTTCTGAACGAAAAATTCTCCATGTATTTCAATGGAGAAAAAAATTCCCGGAAAACCTGGAATATCTTAAAAAGTAAAAGGATTTGAAAAACCAAAAGTCATAGCAGAAATAAGCACAAAGAGATGAACATTTTAAAAGTTGAATGGTTAAAATAGGTTAAAAATTGTAGAAGTAGTTAAGTGCCAAAAAACGGCGGAAGATACTATAAGGTGCGATAATAATAATAAAGAAAGAGAAACAGAAAAACAAAGGGTTGAATGCTTTACAGCATTCAACCAATAAAGAGAAACAGAAAAACAAAGGGTTGAATGCTTTACAGCATTCAACCAATAAAGAGAAACAGGAAAACAAAGGGTTGAATGCTTTACAGCATTCAACCAATAAAGAGAAACAGAAAAACAAAGGGTTGAATGCTTTACAGCATTCAACCAAATATAGAAACTTTATTTTTCTCACAATGGGGAAATTCTTCTCCCCATTTTGACCCATCAATCTGCCAACCATTCGGTTGTTAAATGGCCGCCTGAGCTGAACTGCTGCTAAATATGATTACAGTGGTGAAATGTTAATAATTATTATAGTAATATATACATTATTATATATATTATTGTTATTATTATATATTTTAAGTCTATTATTATAATAGGTGAAAAATTTGTTCTCAAAAGTGTGACTTTTTTCTTTTTTACTCTGCTTGTTTTTTTAGGCTCCTGCAATACAGTAGATGATATTTTTGTAAGTGTAACAAAATGCAAGAATTTGAGATTAGAAATAATCTATCTGGGTAAACAGCGGATTGGCCCTTTAACCTTTATTTTAGAAATGACTTTAAATTAATAATACGTGGAAGTCTGATGGACTTTGTAAACTTTTTTGGTCAAAAATGTCAAAGACAGACTATTTCTTCAAATATTATAAATTGTCACTCATGTTTATACCTCCTTAGAAATGTTTGGATAAAAGTGAAATGAACAAAGAAATACATAAAAATGTAAAAAGACACGATACCTCATAAACAATAATCTAATCTCTGACCAGGCTTTTCTTTTTTTTTTTTTTTCTTAAAGAACATGCATGCAGAACAACCAGTGACAAAAAATATGATTGCAGCAATTGGTCAATTGGTTTGTGTTAAGGTAAGTCATAGGTAAGAAACTTTATTTCATCATAACTTTAGTGATAAAAAAAAAAAAAGGTTGACAGAAGACATTTCGAGTGCGATGCAGTAAAATGTCTTCATTTTTGTTTTGGAGCATCTCAACAAATCAGCCACCAGCTTGTGGACAGACTGCAGAAAAAAGAAATAAAACAATTTAGTGTAGTTTTGGGTTAATGGCTATGGGTGAAAAGAGAAGAGCAATGTTTGCACACTTTGGTGTGACAACTACTGGTACTTTACCTGTAACATCAGACAGCTTGTAAACAGCAAAAGAACCGTTTAAAGACCCACTCCAATGAAAATCATGTTTTTGACATGTTCTTGTTGTCACGGTGCCTCCGGCTGACCCCTCCTCCTCATCAGCTCCACCTGATGCCTCCAGCTGCGCCTCCTCATCCTCATTAGCCGGCAGCCTCTTAAGGAGACCACGGACCTGTAACCGACGCTAGTACGTTGTATTCCTACGGTGCATCTCCTGGCCTCACCTCGATTCTCGCTCTTGCCTGTTTCCATGCTCTCGACTAATAAGCTTTGTCTTTTGCATTCACTCCAGGACCTCGACCTCCTGAGGAACTTACCCGGTTACGGTTCTTCTCTCGCCGTCTCACTCTGATGATCTCTGGCTCCTTCTCGAATCACGCGGTTGCTGCCAGCAAGACCCTCCAACCACACCTTGGACTACCTGGAAAGATCCTAGATCTCAGCTCTACCCTGTCCTATTAAATCTCTTCTTTACTTCTTTACTTTTTTTGAGAGCAACAGCAAACAATTACTCGCCTTAGTAATATGAGAAACAAACACATTACCATGCAATCATCATGTGTCTTGTCTGCCTGTTTGGTCGCCTACAACAAATGCCATACATCCATCCAGTGAGCCTCAGATCCACCATAGGCTCAACATTGCTCTGTATTATCACTGTTGACTGCTTGAATGTTTCAGAACTATACAAAAGGCCATGGACCCAAACTGTACTACCAAGTTTTAAACAGACACACCTGAGCCGCACCAACTGCAATGAGTCATAAACTCAGGTCCGGATGCTCCACCAGATCCGCCACAAAAGGCCTTTACCAGCATTTAGGAACTGCCACAAACAGAAATATGTTTCTTTTTTTGTGTTCACTAAAACCTGGAATAAACTCCAGCCAGGGATGCCCACAGAATTTTTTTAGTGGAGGCCACTGGGAGGCCAGAGCAAAATGCAGGGTGGCCAAGGGATATCATGTCTATTATGCATAACAACAAACGTTCATGCACCCCGTGCAGAAAAAGTTTGTGCTAATGCTCAGAAGAGTTCCCGATGTGCAATGTTCCTAGAAAACAGACAATTACAATACAATAAAATACAATGCCTTCTTATAGGGCGGCAGTGGCTCAGGCGGTTGAGCAGGTTGTCCAATGATTGAAGGGTCGTCGGTTTGATTCCCAGTCAACAGTGGATGTGTCCTTGGGCAAGACACTTCACCCTTCTTGCCTCAAGTGTGGCTCCACTGGTGTGTGAATGTGTATGAATGTTCCAGTGATGGTCAGGGGGGCAGTAGGTGCGTACTGGCAGCCACGCCTCTGTCAGTCTGCCCCACGGCAGCTGAGGCTACATCAGTAGCTTACCATCAGCAAGTATGAATGAGGAATGAATGAGTTATGGACACACTGTAAGCGCTTTGAGCGTCTGGAAAAGCGCAGATTATTATTATTTCTAAGATCCTAAATAAAAAGTCAAGTTCTGTCTATGCCACTAAAAAATTGACTTTAAGTTTAGCATCAACCTGCATTTATATATCTGAATCCAGAGTTTTATTTTGGATTTAAATTCTAATTAAATCAAATTCTTGTGAAACAGTCTTGTATGGTTTATGAAAAAGCATTTTACTTGAAGTTTTTCTGGATGACTTTAAATGTGACCATTGACCAAAACATTTAAGTCAATTGGATGGTCACATATGATGAAAAAACGCATCTGTTAATAATGAATTAACATTTTCAGATTTCTGTTTAGGACAAGATGCGTAAATACCAAGAGAAGTTAGGACGAAAGGGTTGGTCACAAGCAAACGTGTGGCCGGGATGTGGTAGAGATTGGGGGTCCGGGGGGTTGGTTCGGTGTGCACTACCGCCACGCTGAACTCTTGTCAGAACCATGAGAAATTTTGTACAAGAAATGCTAAACAATGAAGTCACAGTACCATTCCTAAGACTAAACCTGTGTCCGGATTACCGTCCTAACCCCTATATAGTGCACTATATAGTGTGGTTGCCATTTTGTAGTGGTGTCCAAATCTACAGTTCAAAAATCAAGTGCACTAGAAATTTCCCAGAAGTCTGAACGAAAAACCAGTGTGGATCGATGCTCACTAGATTGGCGAATATTTACCAGAATGCAGTGCATATGGACCAGAATGCATTGCATATGGACCACAATGCATTGCGTTGGAATTATTTGAAAATGGCGGAGAGTTGCGCAAGGAAGACGACTTAAAAATGTAAGTATTTTAAGAAGTATCAAGTATCTGTTGTAAAACATATTTGTGAATATGTAATATGACGTGTTATTTGTTATATTCCTCAAACGACAACCTACATTGTTTTGAAGCTAAAGCTAACGCGAATTTGCGTCGAAGGCTAAAAACAAACGCAGTAGATATAACATAAAAAAGGAGTGAGTTCTAACTGTAGTCATTAGTTATTAACACATTTTTTGTGTTTTTTTTTTTATGTGTTTATATATGTTGGGACAGGCGAGGATGAGAAAAATGTGATCCATCTGCGGATGGAGAAAGATAGCCTGTTTGTTTTCAGGTAAGCTCGTGTCGGATGGGAGTAAGATCACACTTGATCAGATTTGTCTTCATTTATCATTTAAACTGTTAATCGTCGTCATGTTGGGGTAAAGGTTTTTGTTGAAAGAGCCAGAAGAGAGGAGGAAATTGCAAGAAGGGAGGAAGAGCGACAGGAGAGTCTGTTAAGCTTACTTACTTTATATGTTAACATTTATTTTTATACATGTTAACAATAATCATGGTCTTCTAGAGTCATGTGTGTCACAGTTGGAGCTGAAAGGAAACCAGAAATTCGCAGACGGATGCCACTTTGCTTGTCCTCCTGGTTCCTAGTGTCGTCCTGCTGTGGCTCAACATCTGTGGCTCCAAGCAGTCCCCTTCACTGATGCAAAGATTGTGCAGGACTGCGCTGCAGGCAATGAATTTCATTGCAAAGGTTGGTTTTACTTCCAGTGCCCCCAGATATATTGCTCTCCTCCTCATCATCATGCCAAATGCTCTCTCCACCACAGAGCGTGCCCTGGCGTGGTGCTGGTTGTAACGGGCCTCAACCACATTCCTCAGGGATTCCCGTAAAGCAGGGGTCGGGAACCTTTTTGGCCAAGAGAGCCATAAACGGCACATATTTTGAAATGTAATTTCGAAAGAGCCATACAATAATGTAGTGTCCCTTTCCCACACTGAGGCACAGAGACTTAACCTCTTTTAAGGTTCTTAATTCTGGTTACTGCAGACCGCAACAAACGCCGTACAATTAATTCAGCAACTCCTGAATCTCTCCCGCCGAGACGAGAGCGATTCTCCCAACTTTATATTCCCCCCCTCCCGCTCCAGCCCTCCCATTTCCCTTATTCGGCCCATAGCTGAACCCCATTGGTCCAAACTCCCTAACAACAGGCTGAGCGACAGAACTGGGGCCAATCAGATCTCTGCTTGATGCGTTCAATGAACTCCAGAACTTTTAACGCAGCCCAACAGCCATCCAACTCAGTCCGCGACAATATGTTTAAAACTAAATATACATGTGAATGTGTGCATTTGATGTAATTTCAACCTTTTTAAAGGACAATAAGTCTGTGGATTCTTTTTAATAACATCGTTATGCTGTTGCTGAAAAATGATGAGTATTTCTCGTGGTAGTTTTGCTGATGGTCTAGTCTGGTTGATACGTGGTGAGTTTCTGCTTCATGCAGGCGTTGATACTTTAAACGTGATCGTAGGTCTGAAAGTTCTGTAGATGTGAAAAAGAGCTGATCACATGCAGATCCGGAACCAAACACACACTCAGACGCTGCAGTGAGTGACGGGCAGCGGGTTTTACGTATTTACAATCCCTGCGCGATTCACCTGCTGCCTGTCCCCACAACACCTCAGCCCCACCCTCTGCTTTCTCCCTCACACATCCTGTACCTGCATCTGCGCGCTCTTTCTCAGAGACGGGAGCGCGCAGTTTTAGGCACGGCAATTCACAGGTTTCCGGGTGGTAAAAACTCTGTGAAATAATAGATAATAGTAAACTGATAGCGCTGGCGCAGATTTTTCTCTCTAAGCACCGCCACTACTGCGCGCCTCTGGCATCGCATCGCGCCCGAGAAGGACTGGTCAAATGATGATTTGTCTGCGAGCCACATGTGACCATCAAAAGAGCCATATTTGGCTCGCGAGCCATAGGTTCCCGACCCCTGCCGTAGAGGGTCAGCAGCGTGATGGGATGTGCAATGCAGAGATACCCACCATCACCTTAAAGGATCCTTAAGGTGGTTATGTTTGATTAACGTAAATTGGGATTTACGAAGAACCCGTGAATCATGGACTGATACTGGATTCCCAACAAAAACATCTAGAAATTTGGTATTAGAGTCACATACAGCCTGCATTTGAATGGAATAAAAAAGCTTCCTGTTAAAATAACAAGCTGCATTTTCTTTTAGGGCCTTTATACTTATGTGGCAGCCATCGATGCTCCCCACGACCTTTTGGAAGGTGGAAGACCCAGCGAGCTGCCTAAAAAACCGGAGGCGACTTATGGTAATTCACATTGGGAAGCCGGATAACCCTGCTCATCAGCTGGAGGATGCGGTCCGCCGTCCTGTGGAAACTGTCACTCACAGTGGAGCGTGGCACGGCCCTTGCTACCACACCGTAAGATGTGTCACACGCCAACCAGAAAAGGAACACCAGGACCTCAGTCTCCTGTGCCCCCCCCAGAGTGTGAGGAACCCGAAGCTGCTCCACCAGATGCTTGATGGTCCTGCAGGTCAACCGAAAATCTGGTCTTGTGTCAGACTGACCATCAGCGTAAACGGCCAGGACAGACACCTTTATGTTGGCAAAGCAGTAGAGACGTGGAAGACCCTGTAAAATGCAACATTAATTTTTTAATTGAGGAAATTAAATCTCATTTTTTTAATGTTTCTATTTTTTGATGTCTTTCATTTTAGTTTATAAGGTGTTTTTGAATGCTGGAAAATCTTGTGTTTTTGTTTTTTTGGCTGGGTTTTTGGATTTTCACATTAATTTTTAAAAATGAAAGTATTTTTGTTTAAAACAAGTGTTCTGTAAAAAATATTTTTTCTAAACTGATATAGAACCCTTTGTGTTGAAGACTGATATGGTTTGACTCTGAAGAAGAAATGCAAAAACTTTCTCTGAAGAGTGTTACACATATTTAGACTATACAACTCATACTCCAGAGTTGAGAAAGAATCTTAAACTCTTGCCCAGCAGATGCTGTAACCCTGAGCACAATTACTAACAAATGCTTATGTTTAACTGAAAAAAACGTAAGGTTTAACTCACAAGTTGTACATGTCTGGCTAGGGCAGCCAGAGGAAATCTGGCTTCTCCTTGCACTGCTTGTTTTCGGTTTGATCTCACGAAAGACGGTTGAATTATTGCCAACAGGAACACAGACAGGTTCAAATTCAAAGCCATTTTCAGTAAGGTAGAAAAGAAAAATACAGAAATAATGCCACCTCGCATGAGCCCGTAAATCGTTCAGCGGGACCAAAATAAAAAATAAACATTGCCATGGACTAGTAATTTGCCGGTTTATTTCTGAACAAATACATTAAATCTTAGCAGTTAGGGATTAGGGTGGGAATTCCGACACAGCTTATAGCAAAATGTGGGACTTTAGGAAAAGCTTTTTTGAGGTTTTGTTTCCCAATCCAGTAGTTCAAAGCCTTTAAGCCTTTTTCTAGTACTACGACAACCCTGTTTAAAAACCAAAGACTAGTAAGCATGATCCATCACCCTTGGTTATTTTAAACACATCATAAATGAGCAGAACACCATAACTTAAATGTTAAACTGACGAAACTTACTGACGATTCCATGCAGACTGTCTCCATCTTCTAAAACATTCAGCTTCTTGCAAAATGTGCATCTTTTAAAAAGGAACTCTGGCGTCCGACTTAACGACTCTTAGTAGAAACCAACATTTGAGGTGAATTTCTGATGAACTACTTTGGCTCTGCAGAAACTATGTCCTAGAAAACAACACTAGTTTTTTTTTTTTTTTGGCTAATCATGAATAAAAGACCACTGGGAAAATGTTTGCAATACAGTGATCCCTTGCTATAACGCGGTTTACTTTTCACGGTTTCGCTACTTCACGGATTTGCATCGTGCATTGTGTTCTGCATTCTGATTGGCTAAAAAGTCACTCCGCATCTTCTCTACCTGTGCGTCAATAACGTTGCAGTTTAAAGTGTACAGGTACGTAAAACAACTTGCCAAATTAACATTACGTACGTGCAAATTCTCTTGCAATTTCGAGTTTCTCTAAAACCCATAGAAAAAAGAACGACAAAACTGCCTATCACTATGTTCTTCTCCCGAACAAACACACCTGCACCGCGGGCTTCAAAAGAAGAAAACACTGCAGAACGGAGTCAGGATGCAGCGGCTCAGTCTGAAGAGCAGTGAAATACACCTGAGTCACTATTTGTCCCACTGTACTTTGTATTTTTTCATAGTTTTCTCCCGTTTAATCCAATTACTCGGGTTGCGGTGGGCGGGGCTAAACTCCTGAAGTCTTCTGTTCACATTGATGATTAAAATTATTATTTGACAGTACAGTACAGAAGTTATTTGTTGAAAAAAAATGTTTCTAAAGTACTTTTATTTGTGAAACAAATGCTTGAGCCTGTACAATGGTCTGTTCTTTCTTTTCAATGTATAATAGAGTATTTAATTGTATATTAATTGTAAGAAAAAAATAAAGGTTTCTACTTCACGGATTTTGCCTATCACGTGTTCTTTTTGGAACGCAAGCCCCGCGAAAAACAAGGGTTTACTGTATATCAAAAGATGACTGGAGTGGGACTTTAATGTGTTGGGCTCACTTTTCAGCTGCTCTTCATCATGGCAGCAAAGTAATCAACTGATTAGGTAGAAGATCTATGAGGATCTTCGCCTAGAAATCAGGATCTTAAACTAGCAACTTAGCCCACTGCTCAACAGCTAATCGGGCAAAGCAATCAAAAGTGCTTTTATTCATTCATAAACAACTGTGGATAAAAATAAGATAGCTCAGTCAAAAAAGCAAGATTTCAAGGTGACAAAATAAAAAAGGATTTACATGGTATAGGATCCTTCAGGAGGCTTTAGTTTAAGAATTATATATTAATGTAACCATATGATTTGGCCTTCTAAATTCTGCTTTTTTATCAGCAGATTTAACAAAACCCTGAACTGATGGGTACCCCAATGGGTTCAAAAACCTACCAGGGTGGATACAAGTTCAGCGGGGCCCCGTGCACAAAAAGCCTTCTGCAGTGGAGTAGTAGATACAGCATTTCACCATAGCAACTCCTGAGCAAAAAGAAGCAGGCTGCATTCTTCTTGTCAGTGGAGCTAAAAAAAACTCTCCCATGAGCAATTCTTTTAAAAAGCAAAATATAAGCAGCAAAGGAATCTGCTTGAATAAATCGGGTGGCTTTGCTTATTGCGCAAAGTTTAAAACAAAGAAAGCATTTACCTCTCTCAGAAGAGGGTGTCACGTTTTTTGACAGGGAACATTTATCTTATGGTTTATAGTTTCCCTGGCAGCATCTATAAATACAGTCAAAGAGCAGGTCATGTAGGAACGCATTAATTGTTTAACTTTTGTTTAGGTTTTCCATGAATATTTAAACATGTTTTTTTGTCTATATGCGCATTTATAATGTTTGTTCATAACTTGGTTTATATATAAGCACTTAAAAGACACACCCAGGGCTTATTACTATTATTGTTGTTTGGTCTTATATGTGTGTTTGATGTTAACAACTGTTTCTTTATTGTGCAACTGAATGTGAATTTCTGTAAATTGAAAAATGTGCAATAAAGTTTATAGGAATAAATAAATAAATAAAGGTTAACTAATTTTTCTAAACTTCATGATGAGAATAATAAAAATGACTACTTGCTGTATTAAAAAATGCCTAATTTGTTAATAATTTATTATTTCCTCATAATTTACTTACATCTTATGAAAAAATTTGTGAATCAAATTTGAAACAGTGGATCCTTACATTTCCTGAACACTCATGTCAATAGTTTCTCTTCTTAAACGAACATTGTTGCGAGCAAAAGCCTACCAAACCACCCTAAAGTGTCTTAATTGATATTATCTATATCTTATATACATAAATCACATTGCAATTTTATGGGTGGATTTCCTTATAGGGTTTAAAAATAATTTTAATTCCCCCAAAATTTTCTTTTTCTGTCAATTCTTTGATGTTTTGGCTTTTACAGGATTGAAAAAAAGAACGTACTGACTCGTGGAGCACAAAGGGTCCAATAATTGACAGAAGGGCTGAACAAGGACCAAATGTGATGGGTGTTTTAGTAAGCCACCGTTTAAGAGAAAGAAATAGTATGGGATCTCAGTCAAAACTCCCAGAAATTTTTAATTAAAAATCAATATAAACCTTCTAAAAACAAAACAGAACAGAACATTTTGTACTTTTAATTTAAAAATGTGTGGCTTTTGTTCTCATTTTAGAGCCAATTATACAGATGAATTGATGTCCCTTAGAGAAAAATGCAAATTTAGAGAAATCCCGCATTCATGTAGAAATGGAATGATCGGAAAAATGGCTGTTCGAATTGGAAAACATACATGAACGTCAGAAAAAAAAAAAATCTTCCAACACCAGATGAATGATGAATAACTCTCTGCACCTAAAAGGTCAATTTATTTGGAGTGCACCAGAATGACCGGAAAAAATAAAACAATAACAATGACTATCAATATAATGCATTCGAGTTTGGCAGGACGTAGATTGCCTATCCCGGCCCTATACCCTGTCTAAAAGAGTCTGCCTTGGATCAGAACTGGGCTAGATAGTGATGCTGCCATTTTACTAGAAGTTAAAGGAGCTGGTTGCCACAATGTCAGATTTGTACAGCTGTCTCAAATATTTGGTTGTCCATTTTTCGTAATGCTGTAACACGTTTAGACATGAAACCCATTTGTGGTGAAGAAAGTCACTGATGGCACAATTACTGCATTGGCAGCTTCTGTTTGAAATGATTCCCTGTAGCTGTAAGCAGCCTTCTCACTATTATCATTCTAATAGGAACTCAGTGTAATGATAATGAAGAAGGAGCATCTGCAAACACAACAGTGCAGGAGGCAACAGGGACGTTCTCTCACATGGAAACCATACAGGAGTCATTTTCACACCCATTGACTGTATAAGAGAACTGGACTGACTGACCCCTCCCCCCTCACGTTCTAAAACAGGAAGTACCCGCTGGCTCCAAGAAGCCAAAATCCCATAGATTTCTAGTGAGATTTACACACTTGTGACTCAATTTATTTATTATTATTATTAATTGAGTTCCATCCATAGTGTGATGTAAAGCTGGGCAGAGAGTAAAACCATTTGCAGGATTCTGAACTAATCCAAAAGTAAGCTCCAACACAACCAACGATCCAACAGTAAGTGTGTGAATGAGCCCAATTTATATTTCTGATGGGGAGTAGAAGTGACTACAGGTGAGTTGGAGGTGTGGCTTGCAGAGGCAGACCAAACCTGGAAGACCCAATATGTATTATTAACTTTAAATAGATGTTGAGAATCAGATTATGGCAACGAGGTCAAATAGAGAAAGAAGTTATCTAAAGCACAATAGTGTGAGATGGTGGAAATTCACTTCTTCCCACTTCCTTTAAGCAGCTAATCAAACTATTTGACAGCCGTTATATTTAATGGATTCATTGTGTTATGTGTCTATTGTGTGTAAAAGTGCAAAATATGTCTGTTTAGGATTAGGAACAATGTTATTAAGCCAATAGAATATTTTTTAAATTTATTTATCAATTTATGACCCAATTTCTTAATGGATTTTACTTTTTTTTTATACTTTTGTTGTCTTTTTTCCTTTGTTTTTGGTGATGAAAATAGCTTGAAATAAATCAATCAATTCCCCCAGCTCCTGTACAAACAACAAAGGAAGAGGGAGACAAGACAGAAGTATAAAGTAAAAGACAGGAAACCCAACAGTTTTCTACTGTCTATTTTAAATTTCAGAATTTTATTAACCCTTGTTTCTACAGGCACAGAATTCCTTTTTAAAATCATCCATTCTCCATCACGTGTAGTTTCTTTGCTCATTTCAAGTCCCACTCTCATCATCTTTTGAGCTATTGTAATAGCATCCCCCAGTGGTCTTTTAATTATAATTATACCAATCTCCAAATTATTGGTCGACCGCTCAACCTTTGCACAAATTTCCTTTAGATATCACCTCAATCATGTGAATAGGCCACAAAAACCTGTTACAAACACCAAAAACACAATTATTTATTAGAGTGGGTCTCTAAAGAAGATTGGCAAATGGGGTGAAAAGCAACAAAATGTTAATAGAATTTTTACAAATGCAATGAATGGAATGAAAAAGTCTTTTTCCTGACGCCATGACTTCACAGACGCCATGTTTAATGGATGAAGAATATGAATGTAATGCACAAACAGATCCACAATTCTGAATGAAGGCAATGGAGACATATTGCTCACATCTTTTCTGACAAACACATTCCCTGGTTTCTGCTTTAAAAAAAATCTAGGATCTAGGGGGGAAATTTTGCACAATTGAGCATGAGCGAGCTGTTTACTGACAACAGAGTCCAACTAGATGCTGTGCAAAAATTGAGCTGTAACCAAATTTGAAAGGAAAACTACTAGTGGGTTCAGAGATGCTACACAAACCTCTATGTGTCTGTCAGAGCTATGAGAGGACAAAAAAACAAAAACATGGAGATGTACACACAAAGAAAATGTAGCAGAAAAGGTCACACTTGGTGAACTGATTTCATACAGTCTGCCACAGTTTCAGAGTTAAGGATCACTGTCATCATCAGCCTCATTTTTCACATGCTTTTGTTGCAAAGAGTCACCAGAGACAGCATGGATAAACAGATTTGTGGCAGTGACAGTTGATCACAGCTGCCGCCTGGTTTTCGTGTACGTGTGTGTTCTGTCAGAGACTGCGGTGGAGATCCAAATTGTTTTGATGTGAAGAAAAAATAATACATTCGTTACTGATGGAAGACAAGAATAATACATTCGTTACTGATGGATGGAAACAGTTGAAGCTTAATGGAGGCTGACTATAAACTATGACTATAAAAGAGAACTAGACTGAGGGAGTGTGATGTCACCCATAGAAAAAGTTCCAACTAAATGAAGTCATTTATTTTTTTAGGAATATGGACGTCGCCATGTTGGAACCAGACGTCAGTAAGTAAAGATTTGTCCAAGTCGGTCTGAGTCAATGTTCCTATGGCAACCACTCACCAGTCAGTAGTGAGCTTGTTGGAAGTCCACAGCCATACAACTTGAAAGCATTGGCAGGGAAATCTGTCAATCAAACCAAACATTTTGAACATTTGATGCGAGACCACATGTTTTAATTGAGGCATCTGATTGGTCAGTTTATAACTGGAATATCTTCCACTACAGAAAAAAAAATAAATTAAGTTATGATTATGAAGAACATGTTAAAAAAAAACAGCAGAGCAAGAATGGTTATTCTGACAACTATAATGACTGAGTAATAGCTGTTTATGGGATTTTGGCTTCTTGGAGCCAGCAGGTACTTCCTGTTTGGAATGTGAGGGGGGAGGGGCCAATCAGTCCAGTTTTCATATACCAGAAAGGACTAACTTTACTTTTGTTTTTTTCCGTCATGCCTGACTTGCCTGACTGCCCATGGTTCCAAGTGTCCTTGGGCAAGACACTGAACCCCACATTGGTCCTGATGGTTAACCCTTGTGCTATCCAAGGCTGTTTAACATTGGGAGGGTAACTAGACCCCACAAGACAGTGCTCTGAACCTTTTTTCTTTAATGATTTGTGATCTTCACTGGTGTCCACGGATTACATGAAATCCTCTTCACCTTTATCCCTTTGTCATGGTAGGGATAACACATCAATGTAAGGGTGGGGTCATTTTGACCCCACAAGATAGCACAAGGGTTAATGGTTGGTGCCAGTGTTGGGCAGTGGGACCACCATCAATGTGTGAATGAATGAGTTAATGGGATAGTGACTTTGGACCTTCAAGGACGGTAAGAAAAATAGTGGGTACATGAATGCACCTGTAGAGCATTCAAGAAAGCCCATCACATACGGTAGCTTTACTTCTGTTTCCAAATATGTTTGGAAAAAGCTCTTGAACAAATTCTCAGGTTATGTTTGACTGGTTCTGCACAAACAAATATGATTGACCCCAATTTTGATCATTTATTGAAGTAAGCATGTAGGTTTGGTTGTGACAGAGGAAGCTAATGGCACAGCTCGCGATGTATGCTTAGCAGAGTTTACTTAACCTGAGAGGCTTTGGCAAATACAAGCTCAGTTTTATTCTGTTCTATCCCCCTTTTTCAGATCACATGATAAGCTGTGACCAGCAAATAATCCCAGTTGAATATCGAACAGTGGAGTGATGTGTGTTTACACCAGAACATGGATGAACAGGCACTGCGAAGGTCACGATGGAATAAAAGAAATGGAAGGCAACAAATGCCAGATTGCCTGAAATGGCCCACATGCATCCTGATGTCTTTGCCAGATAGCCTACTTTCAATTTCTCTGTTGCGCCTACAGCTATTGCAATCACTCACAGTGAGGAGCCAGTAATGATGACTATGCATCAACAGTAATGAGTTGCTCTACAACAAATAGGAAGGAGGACATAAGACTGAATTGTCTGTGCAAATCTCGGGCTAGATGGATTTCTTCTCAAAGCAGAGTCAGAAAAAATGTCTGCCTAGTTTTGGCACTCTGCATTGAGCCCTTTTCTTGAATGGTGATTTTTATGGGACAATAAGCTTTTATCAGTGGGAACATTTTCTTTTATCCAAGCATGGCATCATATTCTGGGGAGTTTAAACTTCAGTTCCTCCTGCTCCTTTCTCACTTTGGAGGTTTTATAAGGATGTTTTTGGCATTAAAAAAAAAGTTGATAATAAAAATAAAAGCAGGAGGTTTACATTCAATAAAGGCATAAAAAAGTCAGCCATAATTGACATTTATGCCTTTATTGAATGTATATTTTATATTAATATTTATTTATCAATATTTTATCAATATTTTATGTTGATACATTTCATTAAGAAAGGGACTAAGTGTGTATTATCACTTTTCAACGTATGCCGTGGAGGCCTGAACCGTCCGATACAGTTGCTTCCGCGAAGCAGCCAATCAGAATCAAGTATTAACCCAGACCATTGTATAATATGACAATAAGCATGCGGATCAAAATAACTCAATACAATTTGTATAAATAAATGAAAATATTTTAATTTGCAGTGTTCCCTTGTTTATCACAGGGGATACGTTCCATCAATTTCCCACGATAGAAAACAACAGATGTTTTAAGGCTGTATAACCCCGTCACGACACTATTTATACACTTTCCTTTCTTGTTTAAACTCTCAAAGTTTGAATCTTCGTAGAAGAATATGTTCAGCTTCATGGAATGAAAACAAATATTGGCTCATGATCAAGGATTTAGGTAACACTGGCAATCTGTTTCTGTATAAATTAAATTGGTATTTACTGGGACATTTTTTTTAAAAGCATCCTGGTTTTTGTGGTATGATCTTTAACAAACCCTTAGTTTAATAGTCCGTCTCCTGTTTAAGGTCGTGTCCCAAAGCCACTACGTACATTTTGCGCATTTTCCACGTAGGAAATGTAGGTCTTTCGTGATACATGCGTGATATACGTAATTCACAAGTGTTTCTTGCATTTGTCATTTGTCGATGTGCACAGACGTTTTGCATGGTTTAACAGCAATTTTACCACAACTTTTCTCACTTTTTTCACGTATTTTCACATGTGATCAATTTTTATCTGCAATATGCTGAAACAGTACGTAGTGGCGGTGTGACACGGCCTTTAAAGACAGTTTAGAGGTGTTCATAGGGTGGGTTTTTTGTAGTTAAAAGCCCGTTTTTATTTGAATTTATTATCATATTGAGCTCCAAAACAGATTTATAATCTAAACATGTTTGTATGCAATTTGAACCTCAAAAGGAAAATAAAACTATGACGTTTGTGTAAGGATGTTTTGAGCTGTTTAACACTGAAGTGAATGTAATAAGCCACCTAAAGGTTCCCTGGTAAACTGACATTAGGCCTAAGTTGATTTTTAAAGTAGCCTGAAACTGGTGCATGCTTGGTTTGAACCCTTTCAATTAGACTAAGATAGTCTAATTGAAAAAGTTTGACTGTGCAGGGAAAGCTCTATCGTCCACTGCTGCTTTTCTTTGCATTGCTGACGCCGCTCAGACACATTCTGCAATTACAAAAGCAATTTGTTTGGGCCCAAAACGAGCATTTTCCATATAAAAGCAAAAAAGAAAACTTGATTATTCCAAAAAAATCGTTAATTGATTTGATTGGAATTATTTACGAGAGTATGTGGATGTATAAGTGTTTATTTTCCTAACAATTTTACGACTAATTATCCTAAGTTTGATACATCCCTGTATAGTTATTTCTCTTGCCTTGTTTATTTATTAATTTTTTGATTGCTTGAAATGAACTATTTTCCAATACAATTTTTTTGGAACCTATATTTCCAAATGCACTACATTTTTTGAGAATACATTTTTAACTTTTTATAATAATAATAATAATAAATTTTATTTAGAATGCGCTTTACATTTTAGATAAAATCCCAAAGCGCTACAATGGAGGCAGAAATAAAAATGATTTACAATAAGAACAAGGTAAGACAAAAATAAAACAACAATGAAAGTACTAAAAAGCATTATTAAAAAGAAAAGTTTTTAAGCCTTTTTTGAATGTGCCAAGGCTTTGTGGGGCTCTGAGGGATTGTGGAAGATTGTTCCAGAGTCGAGGGGCAGCAGCCTGAAAGGCTCTATCTCCCATAGTGGTTAGCCTGGTCCTTGGCTGATGAAGGCAGTGTGTGAAATTGGAACGGAGGAGTCGTGAAGTGGCGTGCAGGGAAAGGAGCTCACTGAGGTAGGCAGGGGCAGTTCCATGGACGCATTGGTAGGTGAGGAGACAGAGTTTGTATTGAATTCTGGAACGAATGGGTAACCAGTGAAGTGACTGAAGGACAGGAGTGATGTGGTCAAATTTGCGTCTCCTTGTCAGGACCCTAGCAGCGCAGTTTTGGATGTGCTGGAGCTTTTCCAGGCTCCTGCCAGGAATCCCAACAAGGAGAGCATTGCAGTAATCTAGTCTGGAGGAGACAAAAGCATGGATTAGTTTTTCTGCATCAGACTGGGTTAGTGAGGGGCGGAGCTTTGCAATGTTTTTCAGATGGAAAAAAGAGACTTTGGAGAGGTGACGTATATGATGATCAAATGTTAGAGTAGAATCGATTTTGACACCAAGATTTATCACAGGTGAAGAAAGTGGAATGTTGTGACCAGAGACCAGAATGCTTTTGGTGGAGGATGTTTTGATCTGGTGAGGGGTACCGATTAATATGGCTTCAGTCTTGTTGCTGTTGAACTGGAGAGAGTTTTCAGCCATCCATGCTTCTATCTCCTCGAGACATGCCTGGAGGGCAGAAGAAGTTATGGTGGGAGTGGAATTCATTTTTACATATAATTGTGTGTCGTCGGCGTAACAGTGGAATGAAATGTTGTGTTTACGAATGATTTGTCCAAGTGGAGATATGTAGATGGTAAAGAGTGAAGGTCCAAGAACAGAGCCTTGAGGAACTCCGCAGGTGACTGTGTGTGTGTGGGATTTAGCATTTCCCAGAGCCACATATTCTGTCCTGTTTGTGAGATATGATTTAAACCAGTTTTTGAAAGAAACAAACTAGTCTTAAGCAGACATTGTGGTATAATTGCCCCTCAGTTGTTATTCTATCCCTTTTTCAAACCCAATAAATCCCTTTCGGTGTTGCTAGAGCCTTTCCCACCCATAGTTGAGCGAAGAGTTGATACACAGTAGACGGTTTGTTCGTCTATCGCAGGGCCACACACACTCACTATCACCCTTAAGGACAATTTAGATTCACTATGTGACCTACAATGCATACTTCTGTACTGCGGAAGGAAGCCAGAGTGCCCAGATCTCTCCACAGAAAGGTCTTAGGTGGGATTTGAACCAGCACCATGAGGTGGAGTTACCCACTAAGCCAGTTAGATTTTTTAAATCAATTTTCCAGTTTTAATTTCAGAATGTTGCAGTTATATAATATAATTTTTGTTGCTGCAGCTAACGGCAAGTAACGGCAAATAAATAAAGGTATTTTACCCTCTGTTTGACCTGCAGAAAAAAAAAGATCACAACACGATGTTTTCACGGCTTCAGCAGTGCATCCCACTCTGAATGGTATATAACTCAGACCTGTTTGAGAGAACAAAGAATGAGCTCATAGCTACCAACTGGGAGCAGATTAAAAGAGCCAAAGTAATGACTTAGTGTTGACGTTTGTTTAATCTGCACACACTGCAGAGTCAACAGACAGCCCGTACAGGTGCTGAAGCAGGAAACAGTGATAAAGTTAATGCTGCATCCTCTGAGGTGAGGTCTTACATCTTAAGATGCATTGTTTTAACAAGGTTTGTTTTTTCTGGCATAGCGGCAGACTGCTCATCTTTAGGTTTGCACGATGACCTTTTTCTGCTGAGCTTTATTGTTTCTTGGACTTGTACTTTATCTTATGTTGTATACGGTAGTAATTGCACGACTGTGCAAACTGTTATAAATAACCAGTGCCTCAAGTGACTCATTAACTTCATCATCACACAACTTGGAAATAACATCATCGTCTTCTCCCTGATGAGATAAAGCACACGTTTGTATCAAAACTCTTCTAAGACTGATGACTTTATATATTTCATACACTCTCATATCATTTATTTACTGGCTTGTTTACATGATGATGCCTTGTTGCAAATTAAGCGGGGATTGAGTCAACATTTTCTGTGCGACTTTGAGGACAACATCAGTGACTCTGCTCGCTTTTGGCTTGTTTTGCTGCAGGTCAGATGCATTTTCTATTACTGCTGAGCTTTGTTGACAGTAATCCATGGGGTATGGATTTGTCTTTTCACCCCACCTTCAATGCAGTCAAAGTTTTGAACTCAGTTTGCATTTCTGCAGGATGTGGAAGTTTCTGCAGAGAGCTGATAATGTGTTATTTCGTAATTTTGGAATCATCCCTGCATGATCTCAAAAAGGCTGTTTAATATGATCAAACCAATGCTTAAAGTTGGATACCTATTGTGAACTAATTTTACTTTGATATAAAAATGCATAAAAGATCAATAATTTGTGGTATTCTTTTCAACTGGGCCAAAAGGTGCCAACATTTTAATGAACTTTTTACATCTTTTTGATGCACATGTGCCTTTTTTTTTTTTGCAGCAAAGGCCCAGACTACCATAATTTTCAAGCTATAAGACCATGTTTATATCTCATTTGTAATCTCTCAGGCGCATTGATCACAAAGAAATCCGAAGGGAATTGTCTCAATCGGTGCAAAATGTGACACAATGTGACACTATACTTGATTGGAATTTTTCACCTGAAGTACAATTGTGGCAATATCACACCATTTAACCCATGCTTACAGTATTTTGAGCGATAAGAATACCAGTGGCACAGCAAATTTGATCCAGAAAATAACCATTTCCACGTCCCAAGAAAAGGTCGCTAATACTTCACTCTAAATAAAAAAGGGGTTAAGAAATTATGTCATGCTGACTCAATTCCAAAAACATAAAAACCACAAAATTTTTACTGCATATTTACTTTCTAATGCAACTATAACTTCATTCAGTTAAGATATGGAGCAGGTGGCAATTTGTTTTTAAACTTTTTTTTAAGTAAGTTTAGCTCATTCACTTAAAAAGGTGAGAGAGGCCTGTAATTTTCATCCTAGTTATACCTCATCAATGAGAGACAAAATGAAAAAAAATAAAATCTAGAAAATCCCATTGTCTGATTTTTAAGACAATGATTTTTAACTTTTAACAAGTTATGGTGGAAAATAAGTATTTGGTCAATAGCAAAAGTTCAACTCAATAATTTGTTATATACCCTTTGTTGGCAATGACAGCAGTCAAATGTTTTCTGTAAGTCTTCACCAGCTTTTTACACAGTCACTGGTATTTCGGCCCATTCTTCCATGGAGATCTCCTCTAGAGCAGTGATGTTTGGGGCCATTGCTGAGCAACACACACTTTCAAGTCCCTTCAAAGATTTTCAGTGGGGTTGAAATCTGGAGACTGGTTAGGCCACTCCAGGACCTTAAAATGCTTCTAACAAAGCCACTCCTTTTTTTCCCAGGCTTTGTGTTTGGAAAGCATGATGTTTCCACCCTCATGCTTACAGTAGGGAGGGTGTTCTATAGATGCAACTCAGCATTCTTTCTCCCCCAAACATAGAGTTCTTTCCAAACAGTTCTGTTTTGGTTTCATCTGGCCATAGGACATTCTCCCAATCCTCTTCTGGATCATCCAAATGTTCTCTAGTAAACTTTAGCTGGGCTGGCACATGTACTGGCTTTAGCAGGGGGACACATCTGGCCCTGCAGGACTTGAGTCCCTGGTGGCGTAGTGTGTTACTGATGGTAGCCTTTTTTACTTTGGTCCCGGCTCTCTGCAGGTCATTCACTAGATCCCCCTGTGTGGTTCTGGGGTTTTTACTGACTGTTCCTGTGATCATTTTGACACCATGATGTGAGATCTTCTGGGAAGCCCCAGATGGTGGAAGATTATCAGTGGCCTTCTACTGGATGTCTTCCATTTTCTAAAAACTCCCCCCACAGTTGATTTGACCTATTGCAGATTCAGTCGTCCCAGTGTGGTTTCTGGTGTCCTTAGACAGCTCTTTGGTGTTGGCCATAGTGGAGTTTGGAGTGGGACTGTTTGAGGTTGTGGACAGGTGTCTTTTATATAGATAACCAGTTCAAACAGGTGCCAATAATAGGAAGTTACAGGTCTGTGAGAGCCACAAATCTTGCTTGTTTGTTATTGACTAAACAATGTGATTTTTTTCTTCTGAATTTTTTTTCTCAAAAATTCAGTGCACTCTGAGCCATTGATATTTGATTATTGACCAAAGCACTTTCAAGCCTCAGTCATTGTGGAAAAATCCAAACTGAAGGCACTTCGAAGAGCTGCTCAGTACAGCCGTGGTCTCCAACCTTTTTCAGGCCACGGACCGGTTTCATGTCAGACAATATTTTCACAGACCGGTCTGAACGAGGCAGATATTTTTAGGGGTACGGTTTCTGAAAAACCTATTCTTCACTTCACAATTCTACTACTAGAAATGTAGTTAAAATGATCTGAAAACATAAGTAGCTTCTTTTTTTTTTAATACAGATGACGAGATTCAGTGCAGGAAAAGTGTTGATTTTTAAGAGTTGTTTCTGATTGGTAAAAGCTCAGTAATTAAGTTTTTTTTTTCTATAGAAAATCATTGATTGAATTTTCTGTAAAAAAGTTTGCCGCTGGTATAAACTTACACTTCTTGATGAAGACGTTCTCTTTAACATGAAAGTGGAGGCTAACAACCTGACGCTAACTTCAGACAGACGGATGTGGTGATCACAGAATAAGTAGTTTTCCAAAATAAAACTTCCTTCAGTATCAGAAAATAAACAAATAATCAAAATAAAGTTAATAGTTTTTGTACAATAAAATTGTATGGCGTTTTCATTAGTGAAGCGTCTACCACTCTAGAGCTTTAGACAGAATGTAACCTCACCACTAACACATTAAACCGTCTCTGAGCAGCTGTCATGCTTACGGTATTGTGACCATTGAGCTTTACAGATTTGTCACAACACCTCGGGAAATTCTGGAAACATTTCTTTTAAGTGAATTATTTAAATGGAAACACTCTGCAAAAAATATGTCAAATAGTTCTGTTTAGAACATTTTAAATGTTTATCACGTGAAGCAATGGCAGAAAAAGAAGAGAATGCAAAGCACTGGACTGACAACAGTGCTGTTGATGTTTAACAGCAGCAGCAGAAGAAGCGAGTCTGGTTGTGTGTCTTTTTTCATGCTCCAGTTGTTTTCCAGAGGATGGTGCCTTGTCAGGTGATGGAACAGGATAGTTATTTTTTGCACAGAACTTTTGCACGTTTTACAGAAAGGTCAATCTTTTTTTGTTGACTACTTGTGTTTTTCTGGTACTCCATCTTACACGATAAAATGAGTTTAACATTTTAAAAAAGGACACTCAAGAGCAATTGTCATGCAAAGGTAACTTGAACAGAATTTGCTTTTTTTTCCATATATTTTGTTGTTTAGATTTAAAAGTTTAGCAAGTTGTTGACGCAGAGAGGTAACCCAAGAAATAACTAATAAAAAACAACTGTAAAAGAAGAGAGCGGGAAGTGCAGTTGGTTCAATCAGGAAATGGAGTTTTCATTCTCATGAATGCTGAACTTACAGTTAACATGTCAAAGAGGCTCCAGAACAGTGCCCTGGGGCACACCTTGGGGGTCAGGAGAAAGGTTGGATCAGAAAAGCTGCATTTGAAAGAAATAAGCTCAAAATGTTTGTGCAGTTTCTATAGTGCTGCTTGAGAGGGTAAATGTTACCCTTTAACTTTGCTAGGTAACTGAATTCTTAAAGTTACAAGAGTTTAAGAAGTTTAAGTTTTTAGAAGTCAGTTAACTTTGTAGACACAATGAACTTTATTGAATTACTTTGCTAGGTATTTCTCCACCTGTCAATGACCTGTATCAGGTATCAATATCATGTGCCAGGGCTGGCTGTTTGGAACCAGGTAAAGTAATTCACTTCAGCTCTTGACTAAAGGCTTTCCTCCAGGATGAAGTTGTGAGCTTAGCACGTCACAGAGGGAAACAGGGTAAACATTAAATAACATTACAGGTGTTTTTATGTAATAAAGAAGCTGAAGCAGCAAATCTGGAAATGACCCTGCTGAGAGAGGGAGGGTAAAAGTCCTGCAATCTTCGTAACCCTTGTGCTATCCTAGGCACTTTAACATTGGGAGTTGGGTCATCTAGACCCACTAGACAGTGCTCTGAACCTTTTTTCTTCAATGATTTGTGATCTTCACTGGTGTCCATGGATTACATGAAATCTTTCCACCTTCATCCACCTTTGTCATGGTAGAACACGTCAATGTAAAGGCGGGGTCATCTAAGATAGCACAAGGGTTAATATTACATGTTTTTTATGTTCTCTGCCTCTGGGGACATTTGCGATCTTCTGTCTTTATGCAAACCACAGAAGTTGTTAAAACTAATAGCTGTCCTTCAGCAAAAGAGTGCATTCTTTACAACAGCTGTTTAAAAAAAATTCAAAAGCTTTCTCCTATGTCTTACCCTTTGTAGTTTTTTTTAATTTACTGTCAATCTAACTTGTCAATGTCGTCTCTCTGTCAAATATGGGTGTGATTGATCATAGACTTAGTCATTTTTACATTATAGTGATTGCATTGTAACTGTTGCTTTGGGACTGCATTATAACATAAACAGTGACGTGCAGTCAGGAGAGGCAGGTGAGGCTGTGCCTCACCTGTCATGGGAAGAAAAGAGAAACAATAAATTCAATTATTATATTTAATCAGTAATTTGTGCTTTGCAGTCATTTTCCATTTAAATGTTCCATTTTTGGGTTTTTGTACTTTTCAAAATCGCTGAATATGCGCATTTGCCGTTCAGATACTAAGAAGTGACGTGCGATGAGGCACCAGCCCGCTGAGCCTCACCTTGGATTGCGCAATACCAATGCAGTCAGACAGTACTGCTGTCTCTCTGTATGTCGGTTCAATCACTTGTACTATATGAGCTGAGTTTACATAATTTAGCAGATGTATATGATGTACAGTGTTTGTTTTTATAAATAACTGTATGTGAGGGACGTGTTTCTTGTGCTGAGCGCTAAACGCCGGCAAAAAAGCCCCTGGGTGAAGCCAGACATTCTCGTGCCTCATGTTAGGGGGCGCCGGTGAGCCCTGAGAGTATGACGCTAAAAAATACTAGAAGAAGTGATAGCAAGCGGCAAGTCATTTTCTTCAGAAGGAGCGGCATATGGACTTTATTTACAAGTAAAGGTAAGACGATAATAACGTTTGTGCTTTTTTTTATGCTGCAGTTTGTATATGAAAAAAAAACACGTTGAAATGATATTTTAAACAAAACACGTTAACACTTTTAACGCTTTTTTAGCGCTTTTCAATTAAATGGTGAATAAGTTACTCAGTATGGTTCATATGTTTGTAAATCTGACTGATGACGTCAGTGCCTCACCAGCCATTAACCTCACCGCACGTCACTGAACATAAACCTACCATGGGTCAATCCAAATGGAATTTTCCAATATCAATATTATCAATTTATTATTTTCTGAAACGATTTTATAATAGTATTAAGGGATTTATTGCTACAGCTCTTGTACATTTGAATACGTAATAAATCCTGTTTAAAGATAGCCCAACTTTACCTTAGTTCCTCAAATATTACCTATAACATATAAAATGGCTTTTGCATTCCTGTTTCACAGATATTTTTTTGCATCTTAACAGTTTTTACAATGATTATGATAATTATTTGATCATTTTGATCAAATCTTCAAACAGTTCATCCTCTCTTTTGGGAGGGCTGACAGATTTGTCTTATACAAAACCGTACATGTAGACTGCATATTTGGCCAAAACAGTATACAGTAAAACCAAAAATTAACAAATTGTCACAAGATTATATTTGACTGGAGCTTATTTCTATGACTGTATTTGCATAACTTATTTTCAAACCTAACTGATGATTTTAAATTCATGCTGTATAATGGCTTAGTCTCATGCAGGCTTTTGGGTGTTCTGGGTCTGTGGAGGGTCGTAGAGAGGGGCAGCCGCATCTTTGATTTGATTTGATTTGAAATGGTTTATTTCAAGCAATCAAATAGAAGTTATACACAAAGGCAATATAAACATCAGTTATACATTCATACAGTAACTAATCAAACTTAGGATAATTAGACATAATTAATAAATATTGCTTGAAAGGGAGTGGAAGGAAGCGAACTTATATAATTCCACCCCGTTATACTATAACCATTTTATTACATGATTTATCAATATCCGGTTCCTAGGTTTTATCAGACAGAATTAAGAATCATAAGGTATCAATAAGGCACGTGCCAAAGATGAATTACTTAAGTACTACGTCAAAAATAACTATTTTAGAAATTAACATGGCAAATGCAGCATCTGAAATATATGCAAATTATGTTACTTTTAAAAATCATTCATATGCTTTAAAAAATAATACTATACCAGTAAAATAGACACAACACTGTTTCAGGAGTTGTCATAACAAAATTTCATCAAGTATCAAAAGTTAAAAACATGTGCAAAGTTATGCTACATTAGGAAAGATTTTTGAATCAATTTATCAATTTTAGGAGCTAGTGAAGTAATATCATCAAAAGTCAATCAATTTAACAATTTTCAAAAGTGATTAATCATTTGTTTTACTCTTTTTATATATTTTTATTTTTATATATATTTTTTTTTTTTATAATAAAGTAATGCTGTTGGGGAAAAATAAAAAGGGTCCATAACTGTCGATTATCCAAGGTTGGTATTTCTTCTTTTACTGATAACAGCTGATCTCCTGGGTTCAAAACAGAGTTAGTAGTTCTCTTCGATGTTATGACTGCAGACATTAGATTCAGGTCCATATCCTTCTTCAGCTGATATCAGCTGCGGTGAAAGTTGAGGTCAAGTTGTCTGCAGCTCAGAACTCTGCTGTTATTCAGGTGACGTCAGACGATGGAGAAAGTGATGATTCCTGGTGTCATATTTCTTGAAATTATTTGGCTCTTTGGTTTATTACTCCACGTTGTTTCAGACAACCGTAATCAAGCACTTCTCAAAGTCCTTCATGGTGTTCACGACCAGAACCTTGGTCCGGTCCTCTGGACCGAGTGGTTTGACATAAATCCTGCAGCCTTTAACCCAAGTGTTCTCAATCTGCTTACGCTTCCTGAGAAGCCGTGCATGTTTTGAGATTTCAGCATTCCTTCTAGTCAGATGGTCGTTCAGATAAACAGCAGATCCTCTGAGGTTTTTGCGTAGATTCATCAGAGCTAGCTTGTGTTTGTGATTCACAAACCTGATGAGGATCGCTGGTTTATCCGTCTCCTTTCTCCTGGGGAGCAGGTGGCAGGTCTCGATGGTATTGAGATCCAGGGAAATCCCTTTAGATGTGAGAAATGAATGTATTTGCTGTTCCAGAGACTCTCCACTGACCTCCGTATTAGCACTGCCAGCTACGCTAGCGCTAGCATTAGCAGTGCTGGCTTGAGGCTTGATCGGTAATCCAGTGAGAATGACATTATTCATCCTTACTTGCTGTTCCACATCGTCCAGTCTTTTCTCCAGAATCCCGACCTGGTTTTCTCGCTGCTCGTTTTGAGCCCGAAATCTTCGGAACTCTTCCATCATATCCCAGAGCGGTGTTAGCTTAGCCGACACTTGATCCATAAAACTTTTCAGCGTTTCTTGAATAATGTCAAGAGACTTTTTGAGTTCTTCATATTCCTGGGGTTTCTTCGGGGGCATGGTCAGCTCTCTTTTTTGGAGAAAAATCAACTTTTTAAGTAATTTGAAGATAGTTGTAATCGCAGAGAGGCACGCCACGCGTCCTGCTGCTGTAACCCGGAACCAGAATTCTGTAACCCGGAACCAAAATTAGTGCAGGTGTGTCTAGCAGTTACACTGAGCCTCGTAAAGTCACCTAAAGGGATGTCATGAAAATGGAACGCAGGATTATTGTGCATGTGGTAAGTGTTTCGTGAAACATTCATGAGGCTGACACAAGTGGCATGCGCTCATGACATACGGGTGATGTTGTTGTATGGTGCCCTACACCACCCTGGTCATTAGTAAGGTGCTAGTAATGGCTCCTTCTTGACCACATGCAAATGCTGCACGCATGGGGTGTTTAGGTGATAAGCCCAGAGGATGACCACACAAACTATGTACACTCTGATTGTCTAATTTACTTATTTTTGATAGTCAGACTGCATGCACGGAGCATGCAAAGTGCACACACTTATTCAAACAGCACTAATGAGCTCCTTCCACCGTGCGCAGGGTTTGGGGGGATTACAAGCATAACCTAACTTACACTTACGTGTTGTTTAAGTGTTCGCTACAGCCTGTGAGCCACAACATGCCCATAGAAAAAGTGTGCATGAACATTTAATAATAAACAATATATCGAAAATGACGGCATAAACCCTAATAAATGGTTACCTTAAAAGTTCCCACACATGCATTAACAGAGAAACCATGACGTTTAAAAATAACGCAAAATAACAAGCACAATACTTACATTGTTCTTGATTGTTGTCCATATAAGTTTTGTCCAGTTTGGGTGTGTTTCCCTGACACACAAGTTCTTAACGGTCTCCTATTGAGATAATATTTAATGTTGACTTTATTTAAATAAAAAGGTTGCAGTGAAATGAAAATGAAGTATCAGCTGTCTTTTGTTTTGATATTTGTTCATGTCTTACTAGTCATATCTACGTGGAAAATTTTAATCACCATTATTTTACATTTCAAGTGTTCCTTATTCTGGGCATCCCTACCGAGTGGTCTACGATCTTAAAATTGCATTGCGTCTATGATCTTAAAATTGCGTTGCGTACAGGTTTGCCCATTTTTCACCTGCAGACAACCTCTATCCATTTGTAAGGGCAGTTGTGACTAAAGCATTTTATGTGTCGTCACCTGTACAGGTAATTTGTTGTGTATTCTATCAAATATATATATAAGAAAAATTCCTGTTTGGTCAAACGGGTTTAATATAATTCAAATTCCTTTCGTGACATTATATATCAAGTTCATGCCTCTGGACACAAAAGCCATATGAAAAAACATTTTGTTCCTTTTTTGTAATTTTATTTTTTTTATATTTTTACAAATTTGAAGTTAAGATTTTCTATTTGGTTGAAGAATTCATTGGTTATTTAACCTGTAAAACTCCCTCCACTTTCAACTAAACTGGTGTTTAAGTCACTTGTTTAAACTGGTCTAAATATGCAGAATCAAGAAAAAACAGTGCATAATTTTTATATATAAACTGCTAGATTTCTATGCCGATTTGCCGTTTACCAAATCTCAAGTAATTCTTAGATTTAGTCTAAGGGTTGCTGCGCTGTCTGCCCCAGAGCTTGGGGCAGACAGCGCAGCAACCCGGCCGATCCAAGCATCCAAGAGCCTCACCGTCAGACAAACATCCAGGACCAACCACCCTCCAGAGCCAGCATGAGACAAAAACAGTGAAAGTGCATTAAGTCACAACCCAGCCAGCAGGTTTGCCCTCATGGTGCCAACATGTCCATTTCAGAAAGCTAAGCTGACAGAGAACAAAAGGAAGGAAAAACCTTGGGCTCAGGCAGCAACCGTTGGGATGGAGTCCATATGGTGACAGTAACAACAAGGGCTGTGGGCTTTCTTTTCTGCTGCTGGGCAGTAGTGGGAGTTTGTCACATGTGGTCGCACATGTTGTTGGCCTGTAGGCCTGTCACTCTAAAGACTCAGTTTATCTTGAGGCCTACAGCCTGAAAAGATAAGGGGAAAAAGTGAAGAAAAGACAGCACAGATGCTAAACGACAGGACTGTTGATGGAATCATTTCAGAAAGGATTTTTTATCAGCTCTTGGATACCTTGCTGTACTTTCTGCACTATAGGATGTGCAGATCTTTAAGTCAAACTGTCAACAAATGGTAAATGACATAATGTAAGTCCAAAAATAGACCAAGTTCACTGAACAATAAAGCTACAATCACACGGTCCACAAGCGTCCACTTCCTATGTAAACACCTGTAAACAAGGGTTCAGGCTAGCGTGTTTAAACCTTTTGTGTTTATGTGGAGCTACTCTAGTTTCTGCAGCCATTTTTGGGCTCTTCGTAAAAAATATGTGGCCATCCAATGTCCGTTGAAAGTTAAACCAGGTCAAACTTTGACCAATCAGGGATTAGGATTTGATAACGATGGCATCCCGACTGGAATTCTATGACACCAAGTCTTGTGTATCGGACTAGAACTGTGAAAGAAAAAGCCTGGAACAAGATTAATGACATTTGCACTGCTTCATCATTTCGCACCAAGCTTCTTCCAACTGCAGGTGGCGGACATGGGTTAGAGAACCGTAGTAAAAGACAAAAGAAGAAGCCCCCCCTGCTCATCTAGTGTGAACGCATGGGCTATTCGCATGTTCTTAAACGTGTGTCATATGCCAGTGTGAACCGGTGTGGCACCATCAGTTGGTGGTGGGACCCAAATTGTTTATTTATTTTATGTAAATAAGTCTTACTTGACAGCATAAGACTGTTCCTATGATGTTTCCTGTTGACTAATGGAGATCAACGCCCAGTAGGAGGGGCTTAGGGGTTATAAGGAAGTGAAAACAGGGTGAGGGTTGCCCTGCGTCGAGCAAATGAAGTGCTTGAGGTCCTTGAATAAAAGAAAGGCCACTCTCATCTTGGCTCCTCTGCTTTATTTCCCGGAGGGACCCACGACACTGAGCCATCTGATTCATCAGTTTATTCCATGAATATCTTGTGATAAAGAAATAGTTTAATGAAATCAAAATTAGATAAATAAGGATTGCCAAAAAATATATTAAGCAAAAGGTATCAGAGCAAGAATGGTTATTATAACAAATAGAATGACTGAGTAAAAGCTTTTTACTTCTCAATAGAAGTCTATGGGATTTCGGCTTCTTGCAGCAAGTGGGTAACAAAAGGGGGAGAGGCCACTTAGTCCAGTTCTCTATTTACAGTCAATGGTTTGCTGTGTTAGCGTGTTCCCAATTCCGGTAAATCCCAACCTTGTTAGTAAGATGTAATACAAAAGACTGATACCACTAAAACAAATGTTACTATGACTACGATAACTCCCAACTTTGCTAGTAACATGTAAAAAAAAAAAGATTGATATAGCTAAAACGAGTGTTTCTAAGACTACGCTAACTTTCAACCTTGCTAGTAACACGTAAAAAAATAAGACTGATACCGCTAAAACAAATGTTACTATGACTACGCTAACTCTCAACCTTGTAAGTTACACATAAAAAAGGATACCATTAAGACAAATGTTACTATGACTACGCTAACTCTCAACCTTGTTAGTAACACATAAAAAAATGCTAAATGCGTTAGTTGCATTAGCATATTTAAAATAACACTCAGATAAACATTTTAACAGAGCGTTGTGTACCTCGTAAAATCCCTTCAACATCAGTAAACACAACCAGAAATAATTCATATATAACGTGTTATATAAGGCGCACTGTCGTTTTTTGCCTTACACCGAAAAAAATATAGCACATTTTTTAACACTTTCCAATCCTGACAAACTTGCCTCAAGTAAATATTACCCATTGTTGTCCAACCGTAGCTTGAATTTTTTTTTTCATTTCTTTTTTTTGAAGTTAAAGATTTACACACCAAATGGGGTTGCTATTTTTTCAACCTGCTGAAACACATTTCATGGTCTGTTTCTTTGACAAAATGCAGCCCTAGAGAGTTCCTCCACTCTCTTGTTATTTCTAGTCATGTATAGTTCAATATTCCAATCATTAGATATTATACCACTTTGCTTTGTACTGCCAGGACTGCACACAAAGCAGGAAGTGCCACAACCTGCTACAAGATTAAAAGCAAGCTTTGCATTGCTAAACAGTGGGATCCCTTGATGCCGACAGTCTTCTCCGTGTTGCCTGCCTCCCAAATCAATGCCAGCATCAAAAGTGACGGCTATAGATTTAACAACTTTGCTTGGATCTCTGAGAAGAAAGTTGACTTCAGTGTGTAGATGCCTCACTTTCCTCTTAAGGGCCTCACCCCAGTGAGGCACTATTGACTGAGTTGACTCAAGCTGAATTGAAATTGCTATTCTTTCCCAGCTCTTCCATCTCTGCAGCTGCTCTTTGAAATCATCAGCTTTTCCAGCACCTGCAATCGCTAAATGACAAACATGTTTTCAACGGAAGCTCTTTCTTATGCACTTCCACCCACTCCCTCTTCCCCGAACTTCAGTTATCACGCAATAAAAGTACGGTGTAAAGAAAGGGAATTCAGCAGGGGGAAAGGAATGGGAGCGGGGAGAGATTGTGAGAGCTGCTGGTAGAATTTTAAAGATCCATTATCTCAAACGGAGCCTGATTTAATAACCAGGAGTGGGACACTGGAGTATTAAATCCATCTTTGCTTTAATGAAAAATTCACTTAAATGATGTCATTTTCAACTGAAAGTCTTCCTCCTATTTCACACGATACACCCGGGATAATTAGAAGTAAATCAGGCTCCAAGAGGAAAAGAGGTGTCCAAATCTTAGAAAAATGACTGATTTCTTTTGCTGACTGAGCAGAGCCGGTACAGAGCTTACTTCATAAGGATGTGTTTTCCTTGCATCTGTGTCAGCAGAGTTGGAAAAGCACAAAATAATTGCTCCAATCTTTTATGATTGCCAGTGAGAAGACTCATTTGCATCAGTAATAAATCGTGCCTCCTAAGGAATATGAAACATGTAGCATGTCAGCTAGCATTTCCTTTTTCTTCTCTTCTAAAGGCTTCAGATCCTTGGGTGTACTCTGGAACACTGCACTTTACGTTACTTTACTCCCATGGAGTAGTTGTTGTAATATTGACTTTATTGTGAAAGGTGATACCTCCACTGATGAAGAAGGCCAAAGCACAGAAAGAAACGAGTACATTCATAATTAAAAAAAAAAAGATTTTATAAGAAGTGAAACTAAAAGATAAATCTCCCAAGTTAGCTAAATTGTAGTTTCTAAATTAATTTCTTTATAGTATATTCATTTATTTTACAAAATATGGTGTTATTAAAATTTGGTCAACATAGTTGACATTTGAGACTTCAAAGTGCATCATCAAGTCTTCTAGGAAAAAAATGAACATGGTTTCAACTCATTACATCATCTATCTTTTTTCTATTGTCTAGCAACCTCGCGTTGGATGATGGAAAACGAAGTTTAGGTCAAATTTTCAGAATTTCCTTAAAGGTGTTTGATTGGGAGGGAGGCAGGGAGGCATTGGGTCCCATTTTTTAGAGTCTAAAGGCCGTGTGACACAGCCACGAAATCTATTTTGTGCATTTTCCACGTTTGACATTTCGGTCTTTCATGATACATGTGTGATATACGCCATTCTTTCAAGTGTTTCTTGCGCATGTCATTCATCAATGTGCACAAATATCCATCCAGAGTATCAGCTGAGGGATCGTCAAGCGAATTCGGTATTGAACTGTTCAAAACTTTTTGTTTATTGTGAATTTTGCATTTTAACTAATTTATACACAATCATAACGTAAATCTTAAGCAATTGTGCGTGATTGATCGTGGCTTTCCACGACCATTTTCACTCATGTACCACCGATGCATACGTTTTATTTTGCGCATCACATATCACATTCAAATTATGTAATTGATACAGGGATCCCTAATAAATTGCATTTAAACAGCTCAATAATCCCACACGGTTCATGTTCTACGATAACTGACATGTTGTTTGTTGTTGTTTATTCATGCTTCTTCCCTGGTTTTGACGTGGTTCATTCGTGTTCACATAAAGACCAGAACTTTTCTTACTTTTTTCACTTCTTGGGGTCAAGATAACCCCAAAAGATGATGACCCAACGTTAACTTGCCTTGAATAGCACAAGGGTTACGATGGCTGGAATGATGATGTCATCACAGAATGATCTATTAATTAAATGCCTAATTGAGTGGATGCATTAAATTTGACAATAGCATATAAAATATCATTTTTGGTGTGTCGCCAATCAACCACAGCAGGCCTCGATGGAAAATAAATGACCTGTTCTCATATCTCACTAGATATGTTGTTCACACATGATGTAGAAAGTTTTTTTTTTTTCTACTTGACCAAACAGATAAAAGTTGTCATTGATTTTAATGTCACAACAGGGTGTTCTGAATGTTCTGACGCACAAGGTGTATATTGGTGTAAATTAAGCTAAATTTTTTTTTATATTGATTATATTTTCAACCATTTTTTGCTGGACCACACAGAAAAGAAGAGGGAGGAAGAGAGAAGGATTTATTTTCTTTCTCCTTTTTTATTTAATTTTTTTCAAATATGATAGAGACAACAATAACACCCAACAGTGAAGGTAACTGTTTGAAAATTTAATACATATTTTTTGTGAGTAACTGTGTTAAAATTGCCTCTTTATTTCTTGTTTTTCTTTTCTTTTTACACTGCCATGTTTTTCATGGTAATGCAATTGTAGGTGCGAATAATATTTATAAAGAAACACACACAGCAATTGCCTATTAAAACATTACTTTTGTAATTCTTTGTCTAAACAAATTAGATTTTTTTATGGCAATTTTGATATTTTTTCTTTATTTTCTTTTTTGTTGTTTTTGTTTAATGTAACTAAAATATACTTTGTACTTCATCAAAAAGGTGAAGTTGTGAATAATCTATCATGTTTATAAATGAGGATAATTGATTGATTTCAAGCATTGCAGTCAAAGCAATAAAGAATTCACAGAGATTAATCAAACTTATTAAAGAAATGATTAAACAAGTAAAACATACTTTGTATTTCACCAAAGTCGTTATGCTTTTTATGTTCATTTGAGCTTGTGTTGTGATTTTTCTTGCAGTTACAAACCCTGAAGAAGTCCTGCACCGTTACCAAACTCTGCTGAAGGAATTTTGACAGACAAAAAGTACGACCCTCAGGCCAATAATGTGTTCTTTGGAATGCTCCTTTATACTGTTTTGTTGAGAACTTAAAACAAATGTCATTGTGATGACACTGTATGCTGCAGAAGTGTATCATTGAAGATTGTTGTTTTCACTGCTGCAAATTTGCCTCATGTTACAAGAAGTAATCAGGCCAGAATATTTTTTTACAATGCAGTTACTTTAACCTTACCAACAAGTTAGCATTGTCTCATTTGGTAAGGTCAGAAGACCAAGTTTGTATGTACACTATATAGGAAGGTAATACGTGAACATACCCAGCATTTACTACTGGTAGTACCATGTAATAGAGTGGAAATAGGGCTGACTTTCTTTTACAGTCCAGTTTCAGTGTACTTAAGGGGTAGTTTCTGTGGTAAATTTATGGTAAATAACATGAAACATATTAGTGCAGACTTAAATTCAAGGTACTTTATTTGTACTTACTTTGTTTTTGCATGTGGTAAGTACCAGAAAAGACACCTTTGCACAACATTTAAATACCCAGTAAGAATATTATAAATACTTAGTCTGTACCACATGGGTATGAACCAAATAGTACCACATAAATACACAGTAAGTACCATGTAAATACAGACTAGACACAAAAAGTACCATGTAAATACCCAGTAAATTCACTGCACTGATTTTTTTCCCAGAAGCAATAAACTGTGATGATGAGGCAGCATGACAGAACGAAGGAAAGTTGCTTTAATGTGACAAAAAAGGGGCTTTGTTTACATATCTGCTCTGCTGCACCAGTTAATTTCTCACACACGTAAGTAACTGGTAACGCTCCTCGCCACGATCTGATGATGTCGGCGTTTTTTCAGAGCATTGTACACATCCCTTTGATCCAACAGGTCGCTAAACTAGAATCTGTTGCTAGGAGGTTCTGCAGAACTTTGACCTGCTTTCCAGATAGCATTTTAGCCGATGCTAAGCGTATTAGCCGCTGCCGTGCTTCACTCGTATTTATCTGAGCCGCTAAAAAGCACAGCAATTCACGGTTTTATTTCTTACTGGCAGCAACATGGCTCAGAGTTTCTGTTTGGTATCCATTCCAAGTAAAAACGAAGTAGTTTATGTCTCATAACAACAGAACAAGCTGCCTCTGACTGCAGTCCTCCTGTTGTTTTGTACAGAGCTGCTCAAAGAGGCTCCGTGTGCTCTGCTGCTAACTAGCGGTCGGCAGGGGGAAGTGGACAACAAGAGTCAGACACTAAAGGAAGCTCATAAATAATTAAATAAATATCGTCCTGGCAGCATTTTGAATCGATAAAAGTATTGCCAAATGAAGTTTTGCGATATATTGCCGAATCGATTTTTTCTTACACCCGTACTGTAAAAGAAAGCGTTACCAATTATTTTTCTGGTGACTTTAGTGTGTATTCAATCTGCAAAAATAATATAGTCCACTTAATTTGGTCCGGCCATGGCTGGTGCCTGGGGTTGGGGAAATAAAATGCTCAGTACTTCTGGATGGTGCTGGGCTGTTTGTTGCTGGGCCCCTGGGTGGGGCGGGGGAGATTTTTTTTTGTGATTAGGCTGGAGCTTGCACTCTCTGTGCTCCTGTACCTCCCTGCTTTCTGGCACTGGGGGCCCCTGTGCTCGTTCTACTGGCCCTGGTCGGGATGGCAGACACGATTGCCCAGCGAGAAGATTTCCTCTATTTGCTATAGTCTTGGTGTGGTAGTGACTGGACTATCTCCGTCTTTTTTTTGATCTTTCCATCATGACCTCAGCAGAACATAAACACTCACTTGAGCACATGTTTTAGATCAGCGTTGCGCAAATAGTATACACAAGGAAAGAAGTGCTTTACATGTTTTTATGATTAATTGTGTGCGTGTGAACTGGAGTTGCATTGTGTACATGTTGACATGTTTGTATGTGAAGATTTTTGGAGCCAAAAGGTATGTTGGTAGCATGAGTGTTGACAGGCCCCGCCCCCTTTAGATATTTACACCAGTAATGTACCATGTGAGTACCCAGTAAATTCCTTAAAAAGTACCATATAAGTATCCAGTAAATTCCATAAAAAGTAACATGTAAGTACCCAGTAAATTCCACAAAAAGTACCCTGAAAGTACCCAGTAGTTACACAATAAGTACCATGTAAATACCACTTCAGTACACTGTAACTGTACTGTAAAAGAAAGCGTTAGCAAGTAATTGACAGTTTCAGTTGGTTCCAATTATACAATTTGCAGACAAGCTTTTTATTGATTGACAACAATTGATGACAACGGCACCTGTAACCTAGCAACCCTTTGCTGGTTAAATGCAAGTGTGGTCGGAAAAATTGTTTGAGGTGTTAGACAGAGAAGCAAGCATGCCAGAACACCTGTTTACAAAGTGAGTGTGTGAAGGAAACATGCAGAGAAAGCTGTGATTCCTATATGCACTAACTTTTTTCAAAAAAGGTCTCAGGATTTACTCATCTCCTACTGTGTGATGAAATGAAAACAGCCTGAAGAAAACCGAAGTAATTATATTCCTGCAACAGTTGTGTGGCTACACGGATGTGACGCGTTGGCAAATAGTCCCAGAAAACGAGACCTGTTCTCATCATGCGAAAAATAAAAACAACACTAAATTCTCAGCGGGTCACCAATCATGAAGTTCATGCTCAATAATCAGCCTAAAGCTTTGAATCCACAAGGATGCATGAAAGAATTTCCAGCTGTGTTTATGAAAGACTTTGTTTCATCAATACGCCTACAGCTTTATCAGCTCACCTTCACACATCTCTCCAGGAGTTTTTCTTTTTTCAGGCATTTGAGAGCGAGTAGGTGGGCAGTTTTCATCATTATAAAACCCATCTGTCACAGCTGCTGAGAAAATATTCTATTAAACAATTCGTGACAACATTTCTGACAACATGCTGTTCATTTAGCACAAAATATTACAGCCCATGAAGTGACAAGACATTGGGGTCAAAGGTACATCTAAAAAAATAACAATATTGTGAAAAGTTCATTATTATTAATCAATTAAAATAGTGAAACTTGCATTTTATGTTAAATTATTACACACTGGAGAGAAGAAGCGGAGTGACTTTTTAGCCAGTCAGAATGCAGAACAAAATACCCTATGCAAATCCGTGAAGTAGCGAAACCATGATATGTAAACCGCGTTATAGCAAGGGATCACTGTAAACAAGCCTAACCTTTTGTTACATGACAAAAAAAAACAAAAACTGTCCAACTCTGCTACTTGTTAGCCACGTTAACAGGTTAACAAGTCTAACTTAGTAACACAAAAAAACAAAAAAAACAGTCCAACTCCGCTACTCATTAGCTAAGATAGTGTATTAACGAGCATAACCTTGCTAATTACACGGAAAAAAAAAAAAATTACAACTCTGCTATCCGCTAGCTATGTTAGCGTATTAATAAGCTTAACCTTGTTAGTTACATGACAATAAAAACACTACTACTTGTTAGCTACGTTAGCGTATTAACAATACCTGTAAATTATTTGTTACACATGCAAAGACAGGCGAAGCATAAAGCACGTTACTCTGACTATGCTAACTCCCAATCCTTTTAGTAACACGTTTTAAAAAAAGAAAGTCTGGCACCACTACAGGCCAGTGACTAACCTGTAAAGAAAAACATGCTAAAGTGCAGCATTGCCCACTATACCTCCTATACCTGTAACTCCCAAACTTGTTTACAAAACGAAAAAAAACAACAAAAAAAGCCATAGACTGATACCTCTACAACGAATGTTACTGTGATTACACTACATTAAAAAAAAAAAAAAAGATTTTGCAATTCTGCTAAACCAGGGGTCGGCAACCCATGGTTTCGGAGCCACATGTGGCTCTTTCATCCATCTGTTGTGGCTCCCTGTGACTTTGGAAAATAATTAGTTTTTTTTAATAATTACATTTTATTTTATTTTTTTCATTTTTCATGGCATTTCAAAGGCGCTGCTGGCTCCGCACGAAGCGCGAGCCACGTAAAAGACAGCTTCGTAATGAGCTCGTATTTATCGGGCGATACCTGCAGAGCTGATAACAGGGAGAGGCACGCGGGGCGGCTTCAATAAACACTCCGATCTTCTGCCGGGAACTTGACGTACCGCGGGGCAGAGACTGATGACAGACTGAGAGTTCGCGCCAGCGTTGCCAGATAGAGTCACAGTTTTCCAGCCCAAAAGTCATCTGAAAACCGCCAGACCCAGCCAAAAACCGCCCAGCACAGCTTTTGTTGATGTTTTCTTCCGTACTGGACTGATAAAATAAAAGATTTTTCTAAATAAAAGAAAGTTCAGACTAATAATAAAATGTGTACAATATTGAATATTTCTTTAGCGGAGCGCCTTCTTTTATTCATTTGCTTAACCCGCTCTATCCCCGCTATAACCTGCGTCCGGCTCTTTCATCCTTGTGCTGCGCTGGAGCGCCCTGACTTACCGTAGGACACACCGGGAGCGCGGGGGAAACCAACTCAGCTGCAGAGGAGGTGAACAGGTGAACAGGTAGAGAGGAAAAGCAGGTAGAGAGGCGGAGGAGGGTCTTTGGCTTCAAACTCTGTCAGAGAGATGGAAACACGGGCGTCAGATTGAGACGCAGCTTTCCCTGCGGGAGTTGAAGCAGAGACTTTCTCTGGGATGATTTTATTAACTCAAACATGGAAACATGATTACCATGCAGAACTCTTCAAAACAATAAACCTGATCTCTCCACATTCTCAGTGTCTACCATGCATTGATAAACACATCGCTCCATGCAGCGATCAGACCACAACCAGTAACTCCTCCCACACGCGGCTGCGGTACCATCCTTTAAAGAACACAATGTGCATTTGCAGCGACGTATGCTTCAGACGATGTCCGATTGGCCAATCTACATGTCAATCAAGTCCCTTACTTCTCAGTGAGGATTTTGATTGGCTGGTGGATTTTAAAGAAGTATTTTTTTTTAAATCTTTTCTGGCCCGCGATCTACACTCATGTCATTGAAGATCGATCGCGATCGACGTAATGAGCACCTTTGAATAATATATACATGCATAATATATATAATGATGTCAAAACGGGTTGTGGCTCCGAGTGCTTTTTTTTTATTAGGGGCGGTCCCAAATGGCTCTTTGAGTAAAAAAGGTTGCCGACCCCTGTGCTAAACGATAGCCAGAATAGCATATTCACAGTAACGACCAACCAAACTTTATGCCTGAGTGCAGTGTAAGTCTTAGAAATTGCTTCAACATCATTAAACACAACGAGAATTAAAGCGGCAGGTGGCATTGAATGGCCCTCATTTAAGGAAAGGAGTAGACTGAGACGGGTCAGTGCATCAAGAGCCACTACAAATTATTAAGGTCTAGACATGGGCTACAAATGTCACATTACTCGTGTGTAGTCACTCCTGAAGCGGAGACAACATCAATGTCCCCTTACATGGACATTTTCTCAAGTGCCCACAGTTATTTTCTTTCAAGAGGAATGTACATTCAGCATTTTCTTCGGAATCAGGGTCCCAGACTTTTGAGACAGAATTCATGTCACTTATAGTCCAGTGGAAGGTTTCAACAGCTAGTGATAGTTTGAGGTACCATGTGCCACATCATTTGCTGGTCTTATTTCAGTGTGTTTGCTAAAGAGCACTCCATCCTGCTGTCTGCTGACAAGACGTATGGAGATACTGATATCATTTTCTACAAAGCTACCAGAGGTACAAACGGCTTGTTCAAGAATTGGCCAGCAAACTTATTTGTTGTGAGCAGGATAGAAAATCTTTGGGCTGTTGTCAAGAGGAAGAGGCTAGACCCCAAATCCAACAATGCAGATAACCTGAAAACAGCCTTTGGGCTTCCATTACATCTACACAGGGCCACAGGCTGATCAGCTCTGTGCTGCATCAGATTCATGAATTCAGAGGGTCTCCACATAAGTATTGATGGCTCAGAAGTTAACATAGTCCTCAGAAGTTTAATTTAATTTAATTTTACGGTCTGATGGGATATTCGAAGGCATTTGACTTTCAGTTTGTTCTGAAATTATTTAAACATAGGTTTGGTGAGCTGAGTTTCACAGTTATTAGTTGTAGGAAAGGCAATTGTTTTTGTTTGTGTGTTTTGTAATCCTTCACAATACTTCACAATACATGGATAAAAATGGTATGTCCCATTTTCATGCCATTCACGCTATCCTAGGCACTTTAACAATGGGAATTGGGTCATCTAGACCCACTAGACAGTGCGCTGAACCTTTTTTCTTCAATGGTTTGTGATCTTCACTAGTGTCCATGGATTACATAAAATCTTTCCACCTTCATCCACCTTTGTCATGGTAGGGAGAACACGTCAATGTAAGGGTGGGGTCATCTAAGATAGCACAAGGGTTAAAAACACGTAACTAAAACAGAGCTAAAGTCTGTTTAGCCAAACTTGACTTTATTATTCCAAATAAAAGGCACGCAAATACATCCACATACCCATCCATCCATCCTTCTGTTCGTCCAACCATTCCATCTTCAGAACCCACTGAACCCCTTTGGGGATAACAGGGTTGCTGGAGTCAACCCAGCTACTATTGGGTAATGGCGGGTACTTCCTGAACTGTTTGCCAGTCTTTTGCAGGGCCACACACTCACATTAACAATTAGGGAAATCTGGAGATACCAATGAAGCATATTTTTGGACTGTTGACTACACAGAGAGGTCCCAGACGGGATTCAAACTAGCACCTTCTTGTTGTGAGGCGAGAGAGCCGACCACTAGGCCACAGCCCCAAGTTACAATTATTAATGCATTATTGTTAAGAAAACTTCTGAGTCTTGCAATTTTTCAATGCTCTGGGCTTAAGTAAGCATCCACAGACACACACATTCACATACACACATTCAGAGAAAAACTGTCTACCATCATCTTTTCTTGTCTGTGCCCAGACTCAATTTCCTCCACCGCATTCTTTACAGTTCCTCATCCAAACCTCAATTATCCGAATGGCTTCAGTACATCCAGAACTCTGCTGCCCTCCTGTTTGCTCACCTCTGCTCCCATGACCACTCCTGCTCCAAGAACCTTCCCTGGCTTTCTCTCCCACAATGCACCCAATTTAAGCTCAGTCTTATCACTCACAATGCCCTCCCTCCTACACATCTAGAGTTTCCATCGCAACTCCCTCTCCTATATACTCATGCAATCTTTTGTATTTCATCCTGACATATCTTGGCCCATTTTTTGTGGTTTTTTTTTTTGTTCAAACCACTGACCCCTTTACAAAACCTTTGACAAGTACAGGAAAAAGCTCCTTAAGACCATCATTTCTTCTAGCTTTAGCTAGTGTCCTGTGCAATAAAATATGTATACAAAAAGCTTTTGTTAATATTTTTTTACCTTAACAAAACAGAAATATTTTTTTATCCTAAAGAAAGATGTTTACAATATTTTCTGAAAACAAATACCTTATTTTTACGACCATAGGTCGCAGTTTCAGTTTTGGGTGCTTTTTTTGTATTTAACACATACAAAAAGGTGCACCGGGTTTTAAGGCACGGCCCCGTTAAAAATTACGGATAAACATGAATGCTTGTGTGTTTTAAAAAAAGGCAGCGGGAGCAAAACTGAGTTGGTTGTGATTTATTTTTTTATTTTTTCAGTTATTAATCAGCATCCAAAAATCCATCTAAGTCCACATCTTCTGTATCTGAAATGAAGAGCTGGGCTAAATTTCTATCAAACACACCAGGTTCCCTTTCATCATTGTCAGAGTCCATCTCGTAGTTGCTCCTCATGAATGATGTCGATGTCGGGTTATCGTGAGCAGACACGATAACCCAAGCATCAAGAATCCATTCACAAATTATTGTGTAACTCCACCGGTGCTGCCTCCCGGTCTTAGTAAAAGATTAAGACTTAGCAAAAGGAGCAAAAGATGGACAGCTTTTCATTGTAAACCGCTGGAAGTTGCTGCACCACTGTAGTCCTTGCCCGGATGGAAAGATGGCACCGTTTCATAAAACGAAAGCACCAATACGGACTTCCTTGAAAATGTTCAATTTTCATTTCCTCTGCAAGCGTTACTGCCTTCAGTGGAATGGTGACTATGGAGACGCTTCTCACAGCTGTTCTCTGATCATTAATCCATCGCTGAAGTCGGTGTTCCAACTCTGGCCACCTCACCTTGTTTTTGTGGAAACTCAGCTCCGTCTTCTTGACTTGTCGGAGTTTGTTTTCCAGCTTCCTCCACTTGCGAACCATGGATTCATTCGTCTTGAATTCTCTCGGAGCTGCTCACTTCCCATGCTCCTCTGCGTAGCTGATAGCTTGCAATTTAAACTCTGCTTCATAAGCGTGTCTCTTTGCAGGCGACATTTTCAGGGTTTCCAAAACTATGTTGTTCTTCATAATTCAGATACCTTCACTTTTGTACTATTCAGGGGTGTGTCTTCTTTTACTTCCACACTTTCTCTCCTTATGGTTCTCATGCTGTCCTTGCCTACGTCCTCTTCGGTGCACCTTTTTACCGGAGTCACGCAACAACACAGTAGGCGCACCGCACCATAGGGCGCACCATACATTTTGGAGAAAATTTAAGACTTTTAAGTGTGCCTTATGGTTGTGAAAATATGATAACCTCATGGCCTAACTTCTAATTATGTGTTGTGGAGTCTTTACCTCTGTTTGTTCAATTTGCAGTTACAGCAACTTAACAAGAAACTTAAATAATAATGACCACCAGATCAGCTTTGCTTGGAGGCAATCATTGGAAAATCCCAGCCTAGAGCAGAATGGCTAATTCACATCACTAAATAGCAAATAAACTGACAATGCCACAGTTGAAAGGGAAATAAATGATTTTTGGCAGTCACAGATTGGTTTGCAGATTGAACTGCTGACATGCAAAATGTAAAGTCTTGCATTTGTTGACAAAAGTTGGGGGTCAACACCTCAAGGGAAAGAACTGCCTCGACTCCTTTGGTATAATTAGATTGGTGGTTAATTGTGTGTATCTCCTGCAGACTCTGCTGTTACTAGCAGCAAGTTTATAAGCCAACGTGTACATCAAATGCATATTCTAGTTTAGAATCAATCCAAAGGGACACTTTTGGTGTGTGTTTTCTTAAATGCCAACAAATATTATGCTGAGCATCATAGTCAAAGTATAAATCTATCTATTGCTGTCTGTCATGTTCAGTAGGGAAAACTCAAACACTGACAATAAGTTTTATGTGTATAACAAAGGTGGATCAGTTCATTGCTGAACAACAGCAGAATATCCAGGAAAACAATGGGATAAAAATGATGACAGACACAGCATACATATCATGTATGTAGTCTTTACTAAACAAGACACATGTCAAACTACTCATTTTCCGGACTAAAGGGCACATGTAAAAGCTTTATTTTAAAAAACAACAAAAGTCCGCCTTATACTCCGGAGAGCCTTTTTTATGGAATATTTCTAGTTGTACTTAATGTAGTTGAAGCAATTTTAAGAGGTACACAGCGCCCTGTCAAAATGTTTGGTTGGGTGTTTTTGTGAAAACACCAACAGGGCTAATGTAGCGGCAACAGATATTGTTTTATTTGAGTGTTACTAACAAGGTTGTTAGCGTGAGGTGAGGTCACAGTAATGTTTATTGTAGCGGTATCAATATGTTTTTTCTTTTTTTCTGTGTATCAATGCAGCTAACATGGCTAACACTTCTAATTGGCTAATGTGTAGCGATGTTGGACAGTCATTTTTTCCTAAAATGTCACTAACAAGGTTGGGGGTCAGCGTAGTGACAGTAAAATTGATTTTAGCGGTATCAGTCTGTTTTTTTAAGTGTGGCGAACAAGGTTGGGAGTTACAAGTATTGCGAATACGCTAACAAGGCTATCACTTCTAAAATAGCTAATGTGTTGTGGTGACGGACTGCTTTTTTCTTTCTACGTGTTACTAACAGGGTTGGGAGTTTGCTAAGTCACAGGAACATTTGTTTTAGCAATATCGGTCTGTTTTTTATCTATGAGAGACAAGGTTGTGAATCATAGGTATTGTGAATAAGCTAATACTTCTAACCTGTAGCGCGTTATGAACAAGTTCTGGAGTAACTATGAACGCTGTTAATAAGATCTCATTAACTGAAAGATTTATCTCTGGCTCTTAGTTAAAGTAAAAAAAAAAAAAAAAAAAGTTAAAAACCACCTGAAACTCATTTTTTTCAGGGAACAGGCAGATGTCTGGTTGCAACCGCAGCAGGTTCATTAGCTCAGCTAAAAGTCGACAAATCTAAATAAGGGTCAGGCAGTCAGGGGTCGATAACAAGCATGGGATAATCAGAGAAGAGACAGTGGTAGTCCGGATTAGTGATGCGTCAGCTCACGTGTCGAGCTCATAAAGTGAAACCCAGTGTCGGTGCGCGTATTGTGACCGATACAGCCACTATGTCGTGTGTCACAGATGAGCCAAAAAAGGAAGCGCGTTTACCAGCAGAGTTGCCAGATTAGTTGGTTTTCCACCCAATTGGGTGGGTTTGATTTTGGATTTTGCAGAGAAGATTTGACTTGAGCGGTTTTCGTGTCAATTTGGCGGGTTTTCTTTAGTTTTTTTACGAGTCTCTAAGCTATCTTTTATTTTGAAAGATGTTTTATTTAAAAAAAATGGCCAGATCTTCTCGGTTACATTACTGTTACTTGGAGATAAATCAGTCCAGCGGTAAGTTTAACAGAGTAGGGGGAAAAAAACAAACAATTTTTGATGCCTCGGATGCGGCCAGTTTCCCTTTTTCCCCGCCCACCTCTGTTTGACGTTTTATTTTACTGAATCTTTACTTAAGGTGTTGACTGTGGTGTTTTAATGAGGTGTGTGGAATTAATTAATAGTGTTTTTGGCATTTTGTCCCCCTAGTTCCTCTCAGTTTCCGCTTCACCCAGCAGAATACAATGCCATTTCAAACAGACTCTTATTTGAAATGACTCATTATATGTTTTGGAAGTTAAATATGGCATTTGTTCTGCAGAACCGTTAAACTTAAAATGTGCTGAAACAGTTCACGAGGCTTCATCTATCCATTACTATACGGATCCAGGAAAGAGTCAGGCAGGTGGCAGGCAAACAGAGTCACTTACAGGGTCAGGAGACAAAAGATCAAATCCAGATACAATGCTCGGTAATGCAGACAGAGTGGCACAAACAATAATTCAGACTGAGTGAGGCTCAGTGCAGAGCTTAAGTAGACTGTGATTGATTGAGTGAATGAGAGTCAGGTGTACGGCATCCAGGAAGTGCACGCTGGGGTTGCTGGGAGATGAAGTGCAGTTAGAACTCTGGAGACAGCTGCTGCCGGTGACGAGAATGGGAAATAGAGTTCTGACTTCTGACAATTTTGTCTTCTGTTTTTTGGTTTTATTGAAAGCCAAGAACAAGTGATGATCTGTTATAGGTTGCTGCTCCATCAGAAAGCGGCTGGGTAGCTCGGTTGGTAAGGTGGGAAGCTACCATGCAGGAAACCAGGGTTCGATTCCCGGAGGGGAAGGAGCAATGGTACTGGGGGCAATTACCATATCAATAGCGAGCAGTTTACATCACCCAGTGAGGGTCCTTAGGCAAGACCCTTAACGCTACTGCCTCCCGAGCGCGGTTTCGGCTGCAGCTCACCGCTCCCCAAGGGGATGGGTCAAATGCGGAGAAAGAATTTCCCTTCGTGGGATAAAATACAGTGTATTAAAAAAAAAAAAAAAAAAAGACCCAAACAGGAAAATTGTAAAGTACTAAGTCATAAATCTCAGAGAAAATGGTAAATGGCGTATACTTATATAGCGCTTTTCAACCCTCTTCCGAAGGCTCAAAGCGCTTTACAGTCACACTCCCATTCACCCATTCACACACACATTCACAACCTGGTGGCAGCTCCGCTGCCAAACACTGGCGCCAACCCTTTAACCAGAGGCAAGATGGGGTTCAGTGTCTTGACCAAAGACACTTGGGCGTACAAGGCAGGCAATCTTACGATCATGGGTCGACTGCCTTACCGCTGCCCCACAGCACGCCCGCCCCACAAAATGTCACATTTACAATGCTTGCTCAAACTCTCTGCACTTAAATAAAGTCAGATGTGTCAGCAGAAATGTGCATTACAACTGTAAGTTTAACTCTGGGTTTTTATGATAAAATGAGCAGAGCGCTTCAATGTTCACCGGCATGCACGAGCGCACAAAGAATGACTCGATTAAGCATGTATATGATTGTACCTATTATGTGTAGTGATCCTGTAGTGTGGTATTATGTCTGCCATCTTAATTTGATCACCAGGCCAGCATGTCCAGACTCTTTCAGTCACAGATGTTCAGGTTCATTAAAAAAAATCAGCAAATATTAAAGTGCAAATATGAAATGTGTATCTCATGGTTTTTATTGCACAGGATGAATGTGATAAGCGTCTACTGAGAATTGGTTTATGCAGTTTACAGAAATTAAACACACCATTCCTGCTTTTTTATTTCCTGTTCCTGAATGCATCTTTTTGGCTGCAGAGATATTTGTCCTCAACTTCATGAATAATATATTTCAGCTTGTCGAATTAAACTGCTAAACATCTTACATGATGCTTGGCTGCAGTTTTGAGCTTTGGGTTTAAGTGCTGCCTTAAATTCAGTGGTCGCAGAGAATTGTGGAATTCAATTAACCCTTTATAGATTTGTAAATCCTCATCTTAGCTGAAGCTCACACACCAAAATCTGTAAGGGTCCACACTAAAAACTCCATATTTAAAAATAACCAAGGTTAACAGGGAATAACTTTTTTTCTGGGATATGTTATATGAGAAAGAAAGAAATAGTAAAACAAAAACAAAAAAACATAAATTGGGGTTAAAATGGAACCACTACAACCTAAAAACTTCGTGTTGTCCCAAAAGGTAACCAAAATATATTCCTAAATGAATAACCGAGGGTTAAAGAAACAACCCAAGTATTTAAAATAAATAAATAAATGTTTTATTTAAAAAAAAATCTTCTTAAATGATTTCTCATTTTTAAATTAACTTGCATCAAAGAAAAAAAAAGGGGTTAACTATGCTTCTAGGAACAATTGAAACTCTGTGAAGTTGTAAAAATTTGAAAATTCTTTTGGTAAATACCATTGAATTTTCTTTCAACTAAGGCTTTCCAAGAAGCCAAAATCTTTTGGGAAATAATCAGTTGTTACTCAGCACTATATTCTTACTCTGATACCTTTTTTTATTTGCTAATCCTATTTCTTTTCATATTTTTTACTGTAGATTGTTCAATTTAATCTGGCCTATCAGACGCCTCAATAAAAGTATGTAGTCTTACGTTAAACGTTCGAATCGTGGTCATCAAGTGGTAGGGGTTTGGAATTCCAATAACCTCCATTCTGAGCCATAGAAATGTTGACTCACATTGACTAGGATCAGTCTGTGCATACCAACGATCTCTGGTTCCAACATGGCGGTTTCCATATCATAAAAAAATGGCGACTGAATTGACTTCAATTTGTTGGAGCCAAAAGTAAGCCATTTTCTTTGAATGATGTCAGACTCGCTCAGTCCAGTTTTTATATACAGTCAATGGAGTCAAGAAGCTGCCAGCACCAATTCTTCATGATTACGCCCTTCTGCGCAGCACTTATGAGAGGATACTATGCCTCGATTTAATTTTTGTTTCAAAATAAAAGTACAATTTTGATGGTGTAGTCTACAAAAAAAAAAAATCTGTGCAGATAGAAACCTCTAACCTTTCACAAACTGACAGCATCTCAGTGCTTTTCAAAGACTTGCATCAGAGAGGTTGAAGGCACCCTGAGCTTTGAATAACTCATCAAAAGGAGCCTGACATGTGAGCCTCACATCGAATGGCTTTTCTGAGCCACGAGGAAAAAGCACCTCTGAATTGCTGATTGTGGCTTACCAATATAGAGGTGAAAGGGTATGTCCTCAAACATTTACCTAAAAAATGCTGAGGGCTAGCTGGTTTCCATCTTCTTGAAGTATCTATGTGTTTGGTGAATTGCTTCCATCGCTCTTGACATTTACAGATCAAATGTTCGCCAAATGTTACAATGAAAGACCAACGTTGAAAACGTGCACACGCTGAAAAATGAATAGAGGTCTGTCCTCGGTGGAGGGTGATGTATTTGATCTAGATTTCAGGACTGTAAAAACCGTAGAAGGTATCTTTGTGGCACGAACATTTAGAGGAGCTTTATCCCAGAGGACCACCAAATGCTTTTGTGTTTATTGTGCAATGAAAATCTATGAGTATAGAGGCAGCACAGCGAGAATGGAAGAAATGGCTGTTTGGGGTTAACTGAAGAGCTAAAATAAACATTTTTGAAGCAGAGGAGGAAAATGCTTTGTTGGTAGCTGACAAAAAAAGAGGGATGGACTTAAGTGAAATCACAACATCCAGCTTCTCGTTTGTGTTCAGCATGTCCCCTACTCTGTGCCACCCCTTCCACCTGCTTCAAATGTTCCGCTGACCACACAGTGGTCGTAATAATGCAGATGAGAGGAAACAATAGAGTTGGGAACTTTGTTGAAGAATTTGTCTGGCGTCAACCAATCAGGAACTCAGCTTCAACTCGTGACGTGCTGATGACTGAATCAGGGGATGGAGTTCAATAGCAACATAGAAGAGAAGCTGATTTTTATCTTTTAGTCAGGAAGCAATGAATTCATTCTGTGATTCCTTGAATAATATAAATACAATCTGTGAAGAGGATAAATTGGCATGTGATTCTGTCATTTCTTTACAGGAAGTTTCAGATGCTATTAACAATCTAAAAAACAACAAGTCCCCTGGCAACGACGGAATAACAGCAGAATTTTATAAGCTTTTCTCAGAACTCTTAACCCCATTTTTACTAAATGTTTATACAGAAAGTATCACAAATATGACTCTTCCAGCCAGCATGACTCAGGGTGTTATTTCCCTTAATCCCCAAACCCAACAAAGATACTTCGCTTATAGATAAATGGAGACCTGTTAGTCTACTTGAAAATGTTTATAAAATTCTTGCCACAATATTAGCCATGAGAATGAAAAGTGTTCTTGATACAGTAATAGATGAGAATCAGTCAGGTTTCATGAAAGACAGATGCATCTCCAACAATCTTAAGGCCTGTTCACACCGGGACGAATTTCGCCGGCGATTTTCGCCGACGTTTAACGCCTCGTGACTAAACAAAGGGCACCAACGAGAGTGTGCACACCGACGCGAAAAAACGCCACGCGTTAAAGCGTCAAAAAAAAAAAAAACGCCTCGGGTTCGTTTTTTTTTTTTCGACGCGTCGCGTCGAAATCTACTCGACCAATGAGAATGCCGCTTTTGCACACGTGTCTGGAGCTTCTGAAGTTACAGTAAAACACAACTTGGGGGCGCTCAAACACAAAACTGCCTTGCTGAGCACACATACCAGCGAAGAAGATAGACGCCAAGTAGCGTCTACACTGCCGCGAAGAAATAATGACGGACATTCTAAAATATCCCCGAACCAAGTACCAGTTGGAGCTACTGGTGCTTGAAATATTCATGTTTTCTTTGTTTGATTCTGACAAGCGTGTAAATACTTGCTCTCTTCTTCTGAGTGAAAGCGACTTTAAGAAGCGTAAAGTTGCGCAGCGCCACCTTGTGTACAGGGGTATTTCTGTTTTACATTAAGCGCCATCCAATGTCAGGGAATGAAATTGCATGTTCACTCCACTCATCGTCAGCGAAAATCGCCTGGGTGTGAACACAAAAGACGTGGCGAAAAACGCTGGCGAATAACGCCTGGCGAATATTCGTCCCGGTGTGTACGGACCTTAAGACTGGTTTTAGTTCTCATAGATTATTCAGACCTTATTACTGAGGATGAAAGCTTCATTCTGTTCCTTGATTTTTGTAAGGCATTTGATACTGTTGAGCATCTTTTTCTATTCTACTGTCTGGAAAAGATGGGTTTTGGGGATTATTTGTGTAGTGCTGTTAAAACACTCTATGCAAACGGAAACAGTTCTGTTAAGTTGAGTGCTGGCACTACTCGCAGATTCTGTCTCCAGAGAGGAATAAGACAGGGGTGTCCTGTCTCTGTGTACCTGTTTCTTCTGGTTGCACAAGTTTTCTGTAGATATATAAAATTAAGTAATATTGATGGTATTTCTATTGCTGGTAAAAACATTCTAATAAGTCAACTGGCAGATGACACCACTTTATTCTTAAAAAACTCCTCACAGGTTCCCAGGGTTCTTCAAGTTATAGAGATATTTTCAAAAGCATCTAGACTCTATCTAAACCTGAAGAAATGTGAGTTATTTCCTCTTAAACAATGTGCTCTAACATCCATAAATAGTATAGTAGTCAAAGAAAAAGTCACATATTTGGGATTGCAGTTAACTAAAGATCAAAAACAAAGAGAACTGATTAACTATAATCCTATGATTGCTAAAGCACAAAATAGGTTTAATCGCTGGCTGCAGAGAGATCTTTCACTAAAAGCTCGTAGCAAAAGCAGACGGAATATCCAGACTAGTCTACATTGCTTCCTCACAATCTCTGGACTGTAAAACTGCAAAAAGGATTGATCAGGTAGTTTTTAATTTTCTATGGAGAAACAGAATCCACTATGTACGAAAATCAGTAGTAATTAATTCATCAAAAGACGGAGGACTTGACTTTCTTGATTTCTCCACTCTAAACAATGTCCTCAAAATTAAATGGTTAAAAAACTTCTTAAATATTGAAACCTCATTTTGGAATTTCATACCTAAATATACATTTGATAAGCTTGGAGGTCTGCCATTTCTTCTATGTAATTTAAAAATAGAGAAAATTCCTTTAAAACTGTCTAATTTTCATAAGCAGGTTTTATTAACATGGACTTTGATCTACAAACATAATTTTTCTCCTCATTACTACTTTATTTGGAATAATGCAGAATTTCTTTTTTTGAAAATTGGTTTGAAACGAACATTTCTCTTGTAACACAGCTGATTAATCCACAAGGTAACCTGATGTCATACGTTGAGTTTCTATCCACCTATAGTCTGCATGTCTCACCTGCAGAGTTTGCATTGGTTATGGGAGCCATCCCAGGTGGTGTTACACTTCTATGTAGCAGTTCTCCTTCAAATACTCCATGTTCTCCTCCCAAATTAACAGAATTGTGGTGCGGAAAAATATGTTTTTCAGCTAGCAGGAATAGTCAAAGTATCCGTTCTCTGTTTCAAAATGAGATTGCCACAAAACTGTATGTTATCTCATACTGGAATAGCTTTGGATGTAGAATTCAATGGGAAAAGGTTTGGTCCCTGCCCCAAAAGCATTTCATCACCAATAAAATCAGAGAAATTTCTTTCAAAATTCTTCATAAATTTTATCCAGTGAAACATTTCTTTATTAAGTTTAAAAAAGACTTGGACATAAACTGTTCATTTTGTCATTCCTCACCAGAAACTGTGCCTCATCTTTTTTGATATTGCTCTTTCACTCAACTATTTTGGAAAGATGTGATACATTTTATAAGAACTCATCTATGTGAAGATAGATTATTTTACAAGCATATTATTTTGGGATATTTTACACAAGGTAGACTTAATGAACAGAAGATATATGTAGTTAATTTACTTTTAATTATGGCTAAATACTTTATTCACAAGTGTAAATATGCTAACAAAAATACAGTGTTTTATGTTTTCCAGAAAGAAATGGTTCTGTATGTGAACAGTATAAAATCTTCCACTAACAAAAAAGCTGTCAGAACAGTTAAAAGATGGTCTCTCTTGAAACTTTAACAGATTCCTTTGCCTTATTATTTCTGTTTTATTTTTGCTTAACTTGTTTTACATTGTTATTATTATGTTGTTGTTTTTTTGTTCATTCTCCTGGCGAACGTGAAAATTGTATTTTGCACACAGTGTGGAGTTTTGTGTTTGGTATTTTGTATGTGCAATATTTGTTAATAAAGTTTATTTAAAAATAAAGGGACACCAAGTCGTCAAACTGGGTCACAGAGACACAGAGGGCGGCCGTCATTCAGACACAGCTCCTGCAGTAAATGGTGAACCTCACAGCACTGAGAGTCTCTGGCTGATCTAATGAACTCAGTCATGGAGACGTGATTACCACTCGCTCCACGGAGAAAGTGCGTGTGTGTGTTAGCCTGAGGGGCGGTGCTGGGAGTGCAGACTTCCTGGAAGGGTCTGTTCTCACTTTGTGACATCACAATGTAAACACCCACTAGTTTCTGTGGATTGGGAGGGGCTGATGCTCAGAGCAATGTTTTAGAGGAATACTCAGAAAGGCTTTAATGGATCAAAATCACAGCCTTGTGGTTGTTTTTGGTGAGAAATGAACATTATAAAACAATTGACAGCTCAAAAAGTAGATTTTGCATGGTATAGGCTCTTTAACAAACCCTAAAGGTTGTTGTGAAAGCGTTGTGGATCATCTCTCAACAGCTTTTTTTTAAAGTTGAAAATACTGTGCTCAAAGTCATTGCAGAAAGAAAAAAACAAAAGGACGTGATGCTACTTTTGCGTCCTGCTGCTTTTTCTGACACGACTGAAGTCAGTTGTTCACTCTACAACAAAATAGTCGTCAACCTTTCACATCTCACAAACGCAATGAGACTCTTTGTTTTCTGTGGCAACATCCACTAGTTGAAACAATTTTTCACCATCTTTATTCATGGAGTTCTTGCTGTGGGTATAATGAGACTTTTTTTCTTTGTATGAAACTCTTAAAAAAAACCTTCTTGAAATCGCATGATCGTTTTTTTTTTTTGGAGTGCTAATTCTGTTTACTTTTCCAGTTTTCATTTAGGAAAATGTATTTTAGCACAGTGGTCCCCACACAAAGTTTTCACGGACCGGCTATTATTAAGTAGGCGGATGATTTTGTTAGCAAGACTACGATGGAGGAGGAACAGAGACATGACAAAACGAACTCTGAGATTTTATTTTGACAAGCATGTCATAGTACATCGCACAAGTGTCATCATGCTCTCCCCTTTCCGCACTCATGGTGCTAAGTAGAAGTACTGTCTATTAAATGTAGCTTTCCTCTTTTGGAAGTGGAAGGCTCCTCTTCTGTCTCCTGGCTGGGCGTTTTCCCCTTGGCAAATAAACTTTCCAAATACGTTTGTTTTTTAATCATTTTGCTAGCTCCTTGGTTTTATTTTAGCGGTATCCTATCACATGAACGAGAATAGCGCCTTGGCCTGCGTCAAGAGTGACTTAGACGGATGTAACGGATGCAACATCTTTCAGATTCTAAAATAAATAAAACGGAAGTAATGTACACTATTTAATCTTTCTGTGCGGCCCGGTACCAAATGACCCACGGACTGATACTCAAAACTATAAAAGGAATGAAATTAGATTTTAAATTTTTTTACCAATGACATGAAGACATTTGATCATTTACACATCAGAACTCAGCTCAGGCACATTTAGGATAAATGGGGATGGTTTAAAGTTTCCACTAAAGTAATAGTAAAACATTTTGGAAGTTTACCAACTGAATAAAAAGAATTAAAAAAAACTTTAGTGGAGGGCAAATAAGTGGATGGACCTCTTGGCCTAGCAGAACACGCTGGATCACTGCTACACAACAGTAAGCGGGGCTTACAGAGCCGTGGCCCGCGCGGCTCTCGGCTTCTCGGACCACGCCCTGATTCACCTCATCCCCGCATACAGACAAAAGCTGAAGCTCTCCAAACCAACAGTGAGGACTTCCAAGATGTGGACCAGCGAGGCTGTGGAGGAGCTTCGCACGTGTCTGGACACAACGGACTGGGATGTGTTTAGAGCTGCCACAGACAGTTTGGATGATTACACAGACACATTGACGTCATACATCCAGTTTTGTGAAGACAGCATCATCCCAACAAAAACCAGGGTCACCTATAACAATGATAAACCCTGGTTCACACCCAGACTGAGACAGCTGAGGAAGGAGAAAGAAGCAGCCTACAGAGCGGAAGACAAAGAGAGCTATAAGGCTGCTAAGTACCAGTTCTCTAAAGAGGTGGAACAGGCAAGAACTCGGTACAATAAACGCCTGGAAGACCAATTCTCTGTCAACGACGTCACCTCTGTTTGGAGAGGGCTTAGGCAAATCACCAACTACAAGCCCAGAGCCCAACATGCTAATGACGACCTACAACTTGCTGAGAGGCTTAACACCTTTTATGCCAGGTTTGAGGTCCCACAACCCTCCTCCTCCCCCCTCACTGAACAGGTTTCCTCAACAACTCTGGTGCCACTTTCCTCCCCCACCACTATCACTGAGGACAGTATGACCCCCCCAGACCACCTCTCCCCCACCACTGTCCTCTCAGTGACAGAAGAGGAGGTGCATAAGCTTTTCCGGAAGTAAAACCCACGGAAGGCTCCGGGCCCGGACGGCATCTCCCCTGCCACCCTGAAACACTGCGCAGGCGAACTGGCAGCGGTCTTCACAGACATTTTCAACACCTCCCTGGAGTCCTGCCACGTCCCGGCCTACTTCAAACGGTCCACCATCGTCCCTGTCCCCAAGAAGCCCCGCATAACTGGCCTCAATGACTACAGGCCTGTGGCACTTACGTCTGTAGTCATGAAGTCATTCGAGCGTCTGGTCCTCCCCCACCTCAAACCCTTCACCTCCCCCCTCCTGGACCCTCTGCAGTTCGCCTACAGAGCCAATAGGTCTGTAGACGACGCTATCAACCTGGCCCTCCACTTCATCCTGCAGCACCTGGACTCCCCGGGAACCTATGCTAGGATCCTATTCGTGGACTTCAGCTCTGCGTTCAATACCATCCTCCCCTCTCTGCTCCAGGAAAAGCTCCTCCAGCTCAACGTGCCTGACTCCACCTGTAGGTGGATTAGTGACTTCCTTATGGACCGGAGGCAGTGTGTGCGGCTGGGAAAGAATGTCTCCACCACCCAATGCATCAGCACAGGAACTCCACAGGGCTGTGTACTTTCCCCTCTGCTCTTCTCCCTGTACACTAACTGCTGCACTTCCAGCCATGACTCTGTCAAACTGATCAAGTTTGCAGATGACACCACCCTCATCGGACTCATCTCTAATGATGATGAGTCTGCCTATAGGAGGGAGGTGGACCGGCTGGGTTCGTGGTGCAGCATCAACAACCTGGAGCTGAACACTCAGAAGACAGTGGAGATGATAGTGGACTTCAGGAAAGTCACAGCCCCCTCACCCCCTCTCACCCTGTCAGACTCTCCCATCACCCTAGTGGACTCTGTGCGTTTCCTCGGCACCACCATCACGCAGGACCTCAAGTGGGAGCCGTCCATCTGCTCTCTCCTCAAAAAGGCCCAGCAGAGGATGTACTTCCTGCGGCAGTTGAAGAAAGCCCGGCTGCCGGCCCAGATGATGGTGCAGTTCTACACGGCCATCATTGAGTCCATCCTCACCTCCTCCATCACCGTGTGGTACACTAGTGCCACAACCAGAGACATTAACAGGCTACAGCGTATTGTGCGCTCAGCAGAGAAGGTGATCGGCTGCAGCCTCCCATCTGTCCAGGAACTATATGTCTCCAGAACCCGGGGACGTGCAGGCCGGATAGCTGCCGACCCTTCTCACCCTGGACATTCCCTACTGAAACTACTCCCTTCAGGCAGGAGGCTAAGGTCCATCAGGACCAGAACCTCCAGACACAAGAACAGTTTCTTTCCCTCTGCAGTCAGACTCTTAAATGCCCTGTAACCCCCCCCCCCCTAAATTTCACGTCAATGTCCAACCAGTCACCAGCCCACTACCTGCACCTTGAACATTCTCAGTTTGCACTGTTTTGACACTCCTTGCACTACTGAGTCTATTTATATTTTTTGTTCTGTCCATTGTGTAAAAATTTTGTTGCTTACTGTTCTTCTGTTTTATGTTGCACATTTGCACCGAAACAAATTCCTACTCTGTGTAGCTACACAGAATATGGCAATAAAAAACCTCTTGAAATGTAGCCTTGAGAAACAATGAATTTCAATTCTCACAAATACTTTACCAATACTATACCACTTAAAAAAACATAATCTTAACTTTTACTTCTTTGGATTTGTGATAATTAGTGGATGGTGTCCTTGCAGTATTGGACATCTACACAACAGCGTTGTTGTGTTGTTTTTTTCTCAGAATGTCTTAATGCAAACTGACAGTTGAGTCTGTGCCTTGACAGGGTTGACCTTTGAAGGGATTGATAGGCCAAAAGGAAAGACGGTGGGGTTTGTTAACCAATCCACGTTTATCTAAACTCACAAGTGAGATCTGGTTCACAATAAGACAAAAACTAAAATGAGAGCAAACTCTAAGAAATAAATCGATATGGCCGGGTATTACCAAGAATTTTCACAATCGATTCGATTTCGTTTTTGATTTTTTTGATCCACCTGATTCAATTAAATTTTGAATTCACATTGTTTACATTCATATTTGTAGATAAATACATTATTAATCTATTTATGTTTTGATAATATTCATATTAATCTAATACAGTCCACCTAAACCTAAATCTTCTCTACCGTTTCGTTGCATTTTTTTTCTTTTTTCCCCCCGCATATGCACTGTAACGACCCAGCTGCTTTGTCATTTGTAGCGGGGAAAGGAGAGCCGAGCTGCCATTTAACAAGCTGCGTTGACTGTCCTTACCTCATACTCCACTCGCCCTCAAACAGTCTCAGAGAGAGAGTAGATCGAGAAATAGATCACTGCATCTTCTTTCTGGCATTGAAACCCATTTATTATGAACAGACACGAACAGCGTTACAACATCATGAACCTCACTTCTCTTCATAGCTCTCACAGTTATGGTGAAGAATTCAACACACAAGATTTCACACTTCCCATGAGTCTTAGTGGCTATAGGCGGGGCTAACCCACTGATCCCCACAGTATTAACTTTGCGCAGAGGCGAAAGTAACATTAGCAGCGAGTTTCCTCTGAGATGCTATTAGGTGATGGACAATAAGCATGTCAACATATGGCTAATGCAGACACGAGGCCAGAGATGAGGACCCCCCATCTCCTAACGCTCTCCTGTGTGGGAACACTTCGGCTTTGTTGTCAGCATCCATGAAGGAAGAAGACAGTTGGATAAGTCGAATGCTGCGTGTCAACATTGTTACACAAAGACAGCGTATGCCACAGGTAACACATCTAATCTGTTAACGAACTTAAAACGCTATCAGCCCACTGTAACAATCGGGTGTACAAGAAAAAAAAAATAAAAATGCAAGTTAAAATGTTTTTTTTTCTTTCAGGCCAGTGTCAATTATCCAAAGTTCTTGGTTCCTGGCAGCTCATAGTTTTTCCTATTTTATAAAGCAGATCACCTACATAGGTCAATTTTATTTATTATTATGTAAAACCAATACATACATTTTGTAAGTAATTTTCCCTGCCTTAGTTTTTTCTACAGAAAAAATACAGACAGATAAAAACTTTATTAATCTCCCAAGGGACAAATTCAGGTGTCTGGCAGCAAAACACACACAAACACACACAATAAATAACAATAAATTAACAGTTCATAAAATAGCAGTTCTAATCAGGCAGATTTGTTAAACAGCAGTACCTAACCGAACTGTACCGAACCGAGCCCTATGAAATTCTGAACCAAACCAAATGGAGATTTTAGCGTAGCGTTACACCCCTATGCAAGATGCACGTAGTGGCTGTGTGACACAGACTTAGACGTCCAGCAGCACCATCTGGCCATAGCGCATCTTCAGAATTCAGGTTGGTAGTTTGCCATACCCGAGGTCTCAGTTCTCTCCGGATTTATCTTTTTCTTATCCAAAATGTTATTCATTACAGAAAAAAATTATGCCATAAGGGTAATAACAAGTCACAACAAATGTTTCAAAATGTAAAAAAAAAACCAACAACATACACTTGCAGGAATTTATTAATCCCACTTCAGAAAAAACAATTCCCGTTTTTTAGCATGAATGAGGACAAATCTGATTCATACAAAAATGAATCAGAATAGCAAAGGCATCAAATTATTTAGCACTTGCAAACGTTAATGTTAAAAGATGCATCAATTTATTTGAGAAGCAACTCGTATTTACATGTGTGGACAACATTTTAACTCCACCAAAAATCACCAATGACAGGAACCTTCTCTGCCTGTTTGAGTATAATAAAATATGACAGCAGAGATAAAAATGTCTTTGATGGAAATGCTTTAAGTTTATGGTCAAATGCTTAGAAACGATTAGAAATAAAACTTGCTATTTCAGTTGATTGAAAAACAAATATTAATTCAACAGAAAAACAAACACCTTTGCTTCTGTGTAATTTGAGTAAAATCATCAGCCACCTCAAAGAAAGTGAATCCAGATCTTATAAAGCCATTGATAAAGCATAAGCCAGAATGCTCCTTTCTCGTTTTATCTGCTTCTTTGCTAAATGATTTTGCAATATTTTCTCAAATTAAAGATTGAGGTTTTCACTAAACATTGGAGAAAATGTATAACCCAAAATGTATTTACCTTTTGGATTTTATTACAACCCAGAAAAAAATGAGTGGATTTACTGACAAGGTGGTTTTGTACAATAAAATAGTGACTGACAAATAGATTGTATTCAGAGAAGTGTTGTCAAAACATAGATATTTAAATTTCCTGTTGAAATACATGGGAGAGTGACGGGTGAGGCACCATCCGCCTGTGCCTCCCCTGTGCCCAGCCTACGCTGCACTTACTGACTGGAACTGCACGTTTTACTGTTTTGGTATTTCTGTCGTCATAAAACATGCTTTAGTTTTAATAACTTCATTTTTCTATTTCTTGCCAACTGTCTGATTACATTGGTGCCAGTTTGTGTCCCATTTAGTCTTTTTTATCAACTAAAAATGTGCATTAGAAGAACACTAGGTGAGGCACGCAGTACGCATGCCTCAAGGCAGAGGGCACTGGTGACCCCAGAGAATGTGACACTGCCACTAAAAAATCATAGAATTAGTGGGTGCAAGAAAATGGCAGCCGTCCAGCTATTCTTTAATAATGTTTAGCATCATTTTGTAAAAATGAAGAGTTACGTGTCCAAATGTCAGGTATTTGTGAAGACACGTCACTGGCAGTAACCCTAACCCAAGAGGAACAGTTCCACATACAGGTTATCGTGTGTTTTTTTCAGAGAGAGCGGCGCATGGACTTCATTTATTAGTCAAAGTAAGTCAATAATAACAATTTTGGTGATTTATTTTATTGCTACAGTTTGTAAACAAAAGAAAAAAGTTGAAATGAAACGTTAAACAACACACTTCACTAACTGTTGCCAATCAAATAGTGTTTTCTGACGTTTTTAATCTATAGGTAAACTGGAATATGAGGCTACATACACTCATTGATCACTACCCTGCCAGCCCCGGGGTGCAGTGTTTGGCCGTTGTGACTCAAATAGCTTCCAACAGATCTCAACCCAATGGAGCACCTTTGGGTGTGGTGAAATGGAAGACTGGCATTATGGATGTGTAGCCAACAAATCTGCAGCTACTGCGTGATGCTATCATGTCAATGTGGACAAAAATCTCTGAGGAATGTTTCCAGTACCTTGTTGAATCAATGCCACCAAGGATTAAGGCAGTCCAACCCGGTACCAGGAAAGTGTAGCATGAAGTGTCCGTTGAGTGTATATCATCAGCATACATCAAAAAGTTGATAATCCAAACGTTGTAAATGTCAGGCCTTTGATTTACAATATCACTGCCTTTGATCATTTTAAGTATATCCCAGGAAATTTGTCCTACAGATGCCAGGACTTTGAGAAAAGCAAAACACGTTTGTCTCTAAGCATCATTTGTACAACAGTTTCAGCAAGTTTTCCACGGTGACATCCGCTTTCTTTCATTTTTTAAAATGACACAAGTCAATACTGCACCGGTATTGTATTTCATCTGTTTGTGTTGTGCAGAGCTTTGCTTGTGTTTTCAATCTCAGACTGTGTTTTCAGCTAGCAGCCTGGGGATTTATTTGGGAGGTTGTACATAGAACCATAGGAGTTACAACCAATGATCAAAAGCTCTGATTCAAGTCAAGCCTGCTCATTCTCTTTGACGCATGCCATTGCTGACAAGTACCAAATCATGCCTAAAAACACACATTCTAGAAGGAAAATACAGAATCAAATCTAATAGGGATCTGTTAGTTGAGAAGACATGTATTTACTTTTAAACAAGCCAAGATGCTCTACAGGATTAGAACAACTTTTTTTTTAAACCAATAACAATGCCAAAATGTCTGAGAAGCGTTCTAAAACTGTGATACAAAGTTTTTCTTTGGCTACAAACATGGAATGGAGTTCTTTGTCAGAGTAGAAGGTATGAAAGACAGTTAGATAGTTCAATAGCATTTACGCTTTACCTAACTAATGTGAACTCATGCAACAGAGTTTGGCTTTTAGTGATTACCTGATCCCAAACCTTTTTTGTTAACCCACTTTTGTTCAACATTTAAACTGTTTGAAATTTTTTGGTATCCTTATCATTCTTTTGTGCACTTTGTTAAATGCACACTTTAACAAAGTGCACATTACTGCTGCGCCTCAGTCAACTTTTAACTGTAAGTGTGTATTTCTGTTGTATGTCTGATCTTGTTCGGGTTGTACTGGAATGTAATGTCGTATGTCAGTGTAAAAGCTGTACATATGACAACAAAAGCTTCTGATTATTCGTGGACATTTTGAGTTTGAAATGTGGAATTAGCCCATGGTGTTCACATGGAACAAGCAGGGAGGGGCTTCTTCTTTTTCCTTCTCTACTGTTTACTAGCGCATGTCCGCCACCTACAGCTGGAAGAGGCATGGCGTGAAATGTCCAAGCGGTGCAACTCTTGCCAATCTTGCTCCAGGTTTTTCTTTCACTGCTCTATTCCGATATATAAAAGACTTGGTGTCATAGAATTCCAGCCAGACACAAAAATAAGTGTCTCCTCCATGATGAATTTTAAAATGATTGACATTTCCGTGAATTAAAAGAACGCCATCCATACAACACTAACAAATTCGATCTGGTTTAGCTTGCTTTTGTCCATAGAGTCTGAACAGTTATTGAAATTTGTGTAGCTACATGTGATCGCGACGGTTCTAAACTTGGAACCCCGAAATGGTTAGATGGAGGTGGGAGTTGTTGTGACCTAAAGTGTAAAAGTGCTTTGAGTGAGAAAAGCCTTAAAATAACTGCAGCTATTTTCACATAGCCAGATTCTCACATCTTTTATTCTCACCCCACTGTTTTCTGTGAATTACACCACTCAAGATGAAATCAAGCATCTTTTCACCTCTGTTGTCGTCATGCAAGGTCATAAAAAGGGGACAACAAATGTTTTGGATCACAGTACAGTAAATGTCTGTCAACCCTTTACTACGGTGGCCCTGAAGGGCAAATGACACCAAAAAAAAACATATATTTAAGAACATGATACTAACAAAAAACAGAAAAAATAAAAAAATAACAAATAAATAAAAATGAAACATTTAGCAAAACAAAAGTAATTCCACAAATCAGAATGAAATGTTAAAAAATAAAACAAAAGAAAAAATCGGAAAAAGTAGCTACTTTTGTTTGCATTGCAACTTTTGTTACATTTATTATTTACACCAACTTGGACTTTCTTTAATCCTGGAATGATGCAAAAAAATTCAAAAGAAAAACAAGAAATGGGATAAATCCAGGATAAATCTAATCAGAGCATCAGCAGGAAGATGCAACATTAATTTATAAAGAAACTGTAAGACCTCCGAGTGAGCTGAAAAATGTGTTATACAGACACAGAAAAAGCAACCCAAAAAAACCACAATTGAAAAAAAACCCTCCAAAAATACTTAAAATTTTCAAATATAAAACAGCAAATTGTTCTTTTAACCTCAAACTCAAGCTAATTTCTGAGCTATGACACTGCACATGTCGTATCAGGGCCCCAGTTAAGCAGAATGAAGTACTGTGGTAATACCACCCAAAATGTGATGTTCACCCATTTGGACAGCAGTTCTGAAGAGGTTCAACATAAAAAAATGTTCAGGCTAAGCAGTACCTTTATTTGTGTTTTAGAAATCCCATAACATAGACATGCATTTAATACATAAATACAGGTGAATCTTTAAAAAATGGAATAAAAAAAAGGGGGTCTCAATGGTCCGCAGTCTTTTTTCTTGATAGTCTGGAGGATGAGAGTTTTATCCTGTTCTATTAGTCATGACATAAATTATCAAGAAATGTATAATTTTTCTATGAAAAGTGCTATAAAGAGACAACCCCCACGGTCATAAATATCTCTTGTCTCAATGAGCTGAATACCGGTAATTTCTGAGCTCTCTTTAAAAATGACAAGAAGGAAGAATCTACTGAAGCAGAACTTCTCTAAACCATCCAGCCACTTAGGCTTTCTACCACTGATGTTGGCACAGTGTTAGGCCAGATCAACATTGGGAAAGCAGTAGGGCCTGATGGCATCCCTGGACATCTACTCAGAGCATGTGCTGAGGAGCTGACAGGGGGCGTAATGGATTTAATCAACCTGTCCCTCGGCATTGGCTGTTGTACCAAACTGCTTTAAGACCGCCTTCAGTGTGCTTGTGTGAAAACGTTCTTCCACTGCATGTCTTAATGACTACCACCCAGAATTTCATGTACTAGAAAATAGTAAAAGAACAAACTTTGTTGGCATAAAATCCTGGAGTCTGAAATAAAATACACGTTTGGCTTTTATCATCAGACTTTGTCATGACAGTTAGATACTTATTTTTTATCACGTTAAGCTAACTAAGTTAGGTAACATTTGTGACACGACATTTGTGTTAAAATATTGAACATCTAGCAGAGGACTGACTCCCCATATGCAAGTGTGATTGTGTGGCATAGATGTACGTGTAGATGTCCTTTTTTAATTTTTTCATCAATCTATATTTGAAACAAATTGAATTGCAAAATGGCCACAAAAACAATAATAAAGTGTATTTTTCTAAAAAAAAAAAAAAAAGAAAGAAAAAGAAATAGGACTTTGCGGTCTTGCTGGGTTTTGGCCTGTCAGAAACTGGGCCAAATGGATCTTTTAGGGTGTATCCAGACCGAACAAATCCTTTGGTCCAGATCGGTTCCTGAACCTTACGTTTGGTCTTTATTCAGACTGTTATCAAGACAAAGCTTGTAAACAAAACCACTTGACTCTTCATTTATTGGTCAAGAAATACAAAGGGTGGGGCAGAGCGACTAGAGACAGAAATCATTGAAGTCCTGCGCTTTGCAATCCTTATCGGGGTGGTTCATTCATACTTTATATTTCGCAAACCAATTTTAAAATGTCTGTATCAACTTTTTACTCACTTTTTAGTTTCAGTGGAGTCATGTTGCAGGACGGTTACTAGCAAGAAGACTGCTGAGAAGGTACGCTGATAAGTGTTTACGACGTATAGTCGGGAAAACAGCAAGAAACAATGTGGATCACTTTAAAAGTTGTTTTAATGAGCTTGCCTTCATGAGACCACATTTCAATAAGTTGCTGTGTCTCATTATTGTTGTGTTAAGAGAATTCTGTTAAGGAACTGCTTTTAGAATGAAATCACAGCAGCGCCGGGCGCATATTGAGACGTTTTCAGCTGTGTTAAAATAAATGTTCGAACAAATAAACAGTTGGAGCCTTTTTTTCTGTTTGATAACAAAACAACCGTGTCTTTATATTTGTCCGTGGCTCATCCTTTGCTATATTCATACTCTGTTTAAATCAACGAGACAACTGGCTACAGTGGCTACAGGTTTTTGGTCTAGTTGTTCTACTCTAAGCACAGAGCCTATACAGGTGGAGAAACCTCAGAGTGAACCGAAGCTCAGTCTGATTGATGAGACCACCTCAAAAGATGGGTCCGAGAGCGGTTCCTAGTCCCAGACCAGGGTCCACTTTGGATATATACGGACTGAAAATTTGTTCTGGATTATCGAGGGAAACAAATTCTGATAAAAAAATAAAAAAAAAACTCAAAAGGCCTGTTCACACTGGGACGAATTTCGCCCGCGATTTTCGCCGACGTTTGACTAAACAAAGGGCACCAATGTGAGTGTGCACACCGACGCGAAAAAACGCCACGCGTCAAAGCGTCACTTTTTAAAAGACGCCTCGGGTTCGTTTTTTTGGTTTGACGTGTCGCGTCGAAATCTTTTCGACCAATGAGAATGGCGCTTTTGCACACGTGTCTGGAGCCTCTGAAGTTACAGTAAAACACAACTTGGGGGCGCTCAAACACAAAACTACCTTGCTGAGCACACATACCAGCGAAGAAGATAGACGCCGAGTTGCATCTACACTGCCGCGAAGAAATAATGACGGACATTCTAAAATATCCCCGAACCAAGCACCAGTTGGTTCACCAGAGCAACTGGTGCTTGAAATATTCATTTTTTCTTTGTATGATTCTGACAAGCGCGTAAATACTTGCTCTCTTCTTCTGAGTGAAAAGCGACTTTAAGAAGCGTAAAGTTGCGCAGCGCCACCTTGTGTACAGGAGTATTTCTGTTTTACATTAAGCGCCATCTAATGTCAGGGAAGGAAATTGCATGTTCGCTAGGCTCATCGTCAGCGAAAATCGCCTGGGTGTGAACACAAAAAACGTGGCGAAAAACGCTGGCGAATAACGCCTGGCGAATATTCGTCCCGGTGTGTACGGGCCTAAACTCACATGAACCTTGCCCCAGGGCAGGGGTTCCCAAATCCAGGCCCAGAGGGCCAGTGTCCTGCTGGTTTGCTGCCTTATTTCCTGCTGATTACCTAGATCAGGTGTGTTTAGCCAATAAGGAGCTTCAATGGCAGGTTGGTTGGAAAACATGTTGGACAGCGGCCCTCGAGGCATGGATTTGGGGACCCCTGCCCTGGGGGAAGACCAAAGAGGAGGTTCATGAATGTGGTGGATGCAGAGAATAGTAAGGTATGGGGATAATTCTCTGTGATGACCTTTAAAGGGAGCATCTGAAAGGCGACGTGCCTAATTGATATCCCACATTAGCACCACGGATAATAATGTTCTTCGTTTAATTTTGAAACATAATTTATGACACAAAATATGCAATTTACAAGGAGCGGGACAAACTATTTGACATGGTTGTGGCTGGACAAACCACTCCTCCAGGAGTCATGGGGGGCGAAGGAAGATACTCCACAAACGGACCAGTGGTGGGTGGCGCAAACCTGTAACCACAAAGAGCAACGTAGGGTTCAGCATTCTTCCCAAGAACACATGTACACATGTTCGGGCAGGGCAGGAACCTATAATCTCCCGATCAGAGGTCGACCGCTCTACCTTTGCGGCACAGTCGCCTCAAAACCCAGAAGACTTGTAAAACGGAAACTCCAAATTCACCAAAGTTAACTTCCTCTTTATTTATTTTTTTGGCGTGAACATGCTGTTAACACTCCAGGTTCCTCCCTCATTACAAATTTACCTTCACATCACACTGCAGCAATGTTCTCACAAATTGCCGCAGATGACTACAGTTTACCTACATTACTATTTTATCAGCATGTCAGTGCACACAAATGCAGCAGCACTGCTTCTGATGAGTGCAGCAGGCAGCCAGAACCTGCTCATCACTCATTCTGCTTTATAGTTCATCCCTCTGCCTCCCAACTCTCTCTGTCCCACGAGCGCACACACATACACACATACACACGGTCCTCTGTGACTATCATTAGACATGCTCTTTCCCAGTAACTGTATTCTCTGTCAAGCAGCCATGACATCGGGAAGAACTATGCACTTTAAATATGCATTGTTCTGGTGTTACACTGTGTCTGTGGTGTGTTTGTAGTGCGAGAGGTGCACGAGAGAATAGCAGACCTAAACAAGAATGAGAGGAGCAGGGAACTGAACAGCAGCCTTCCTCCTCATGAGTTCTCAAGGTTACTGTTATCTCATCTCACTTTTATGTCGTGCATGTAATAATATCACAGAAGAAAGAGGAAGAGATAGGGCAAAGGTGGAAAATGACTTTCCACTGGACTAGTCGTTGGTACTTCAGACGCAACACATGCAGCACACTTGACCCTTTTTTGCCTTCAAAGACAGAGTGATTTACAATTCTCTTTTGGTCAGAATCTTAGAGTCTATGTGGTAGCTTGTGCCCCAATCACAAGTACTCCAAGGTTGCGGGCACAAAAAATGGGCAAATCTAAAACTTTGAGATTGTAGACCACTCTATGAGCTAGAGCAAGAACGGGCATGCATATTTTTCCTACGAGCATGCTGCAGACAACAGGTCGTAGCACACAATAAACACGTAAGGTTAAGTAAGGGTGAAGTATGGGAGACACATGTATTGTATGGAATTTTTTAAATCTTACAGCGTGACTGTTAAAAAATTAGACAAGCAGACTGTAGTTTGTGTGGACATCCTATGGACACCCATGTATCACCTGCATATTTGCTTACTAATGACTAAAGTGTGGCGTAAAGACATTGTGCGAAGCATCAGCGATACATCATAGGTGGGTGTAACCTCCATTATCCTTACAAATACTTCACAATACAAGGATAAAAATGGTATGTCCCATTTTCATGCCATTCATGCTACCCAAGGCACTTTAACATTGGGAGTGGGGTCATCTAGACCCCACAAGACAGTGCGTTAAACCTTTTTTTCTTAAATGTTTTGTGATTTTCACTGGTGTCCATAGATTACATAAAATCCTCTTCACCTTTATCTTCCCTTGTCATTGTAGGGATAACACGTCAATGTAAGGATTGGGTCATCTTTGGCCCATAGGACAGCACAAGGGTTATGGTGGCTGCACAAGGCTCAAGGGAACTGCTAGGTACACCTGCACTCACTTTAAGATGAGTTCACACCTCTCTACGACCCTCTACGGCCCCAAACCTGAAAACCCACAGCACTCATACAAACAGATGCATGGTGAACCTTTATTTATCCAGGTTTTCAGTTTCAGTTTCTTTATTTTAAAAACAAATGAAAAATAACCACAGTAGTTTAAAATAGACAGATAAAGCAATACAGTGTGCTTGAAAAGGAGTGGGTTGACGAGAAATCTGTCTTATCCCACCCCTTTTTGCAATACCTGATGATGTGCGTGTTTCTATTTCCAGATATATACAGAACGTTCACATTAAATTCTGCATGCCAACTGTGCAAAGTGACTTTTTCTGTTTTATTAATCATTTCTGGCCTCATAAAGCTATTTTAGTGTCTTCTTTTAGTTTTTTTTGAATACATGTAAAACTTTGTTTTGTTTTAAACCTTCATCCTATCCGTTCCATAAATCCACACCAATATTTGATAAACACATTTTCTTTTTCGTAGTGCGAATGCACTGCTTTTTGAAATTCATTTGTTTTCTTAGATTGTAACTCCCGTCTCTGTATCTGAACATTGCTGTATTTCCCCTAATTACACCACTGTACTGTAGATATGGTAGCATAATGGATAAATATGTTATTAAACGTGCTTTGTATGTCTGTGAATCAATAATGATTTGTACGTCAATTACGTAATGTTAGCCTGATATATGCGTCTTATATGAGATATAAAGGTTATACATTGGTGGTACTTGCGTGAAATGTCTGTTAGACGTGTGCAGAACAGTTGCGGAAAGCCACAAGGTTGTGTATGCATCTCGCAAAAATCCTGCACAATTGCGTAAGATTTATTTACTAACTGCGTATAAAATCTGTAAAATATGCATAAACTGCATTATTCTCAATTGACCAAAAATTCTGAACAGCTCAAAATCGAATTTGTATAAAGACCAGTCAGCGGAAACCTTGGATGGACATCTGCAAGAAGAACGCAAGAAACACTTATGGATTACGTATATCACACATGTATCATGAAAGACTGAAATGTCATACATGAAAACTGCACATAGTGCATTTGTAAATAGTGGATGTGTGACACGGTTTTCAGGCTTTACGTATTTGGACAAGATCTCATTTGAGGCTGTTGTTTATTGTCTTCACTTCAACACTGTCACTCCTTGTATTTCACATACGGGTCAACCCCCGACTGGCTGCAGCTTCAGCATTAGCTAACAGTAATGGCGGAGGAGGAGGTGTCATCCTCTGCAGCAGGTGAATCCAATTTATCGCCTGAATCCTCCCTTTTGAGTTTGACATCTAATAAGCCAAGACCTAAATTAAAACCCATTTATGCCACCTAATCTGGTTTGCGGGGCTTCTATTTAATAGCTCCAATCACAATTCCACCATGACAGAGTGGACAGGGCGGTAAAGGTCTGTGCTACACCTACAATACAGTTCTCACGGCACACTTCACTCCATTAAGAAGGTCTAATGGAACAAAAATTACACAATAATGTAATGGACATCCACGAGGGGAAAGGCTATTCTGTCCATGGTAGAGCACTCACTTAACTTTTACCACCCTATATTTCACAACCATGAGACTACTTTACCATTCATCTTGGCAGGAAAAGTAAAGATGTGGACACCTGGGTAGCTTTTTAAAAATTGGAAATAAGGCGGTGAAGTCTGCAGAGCTTCTTGCCATCAGGATAAAATTTGATCTACTAAACTGAATACACACTGTGCCTCAACGAAACCAGTCTTTTTTTTTCTTTTAACTTGTTCTGTCCAACAACTGAGCAAACATATTACAGCTGAAGGCCTTTTGTGTTGAACAGGTTTATTATTACAAAAAGAGGTTATATATCTTTGAAAAACCAGCGTGTAAAATTGTATAACCCCCTTTTTGTTTTTTATTATTTTCTTAATTTTTATTTATTTGTTACATTTAGTGTGTGTGGGGAGGGAGAAGGGAAGAGTGTCTGTGTGTGTGTGTGTGGGGGGGGGGGGGGGGGGGTGAAAGAGAATAAAAGGAAGAGAGGTGGAGGATAGAAGCGCTGATTTGGATAAGTTATTATTTTATGCTGTGTAACAATTATACCTGATCTGCTGATACGACAAATATTACATCCAAAGGTGATATTCTGACATAAAAATGAGCGGAAGGTGTCTGTCCATCAATACACTGTGGGTTAGGAGGAGGGAGGAAGCAGACAGGGAGCAGTGTGGCAGTGTGCACGTGGGGTGGAGATACATGCATGCTGCGGAAGTGAACCGTGTGTTCATGAGGGGAACCAGATCCCTCCCGGCCCGACCAGCCAGACCCCGAAGCCAGGAACCCCCCCGGCGACGGGACCCACGCAGCCCGGGGGGGGGGGGCGTTGGGCAGTCTAACGGTTGCACACAACAGAAGGGAAACAGAGTAAGATGTAAAAAATACAAGTTTGAAAAAGATCAAATAGATATTCATGGCAGGGCTAAATGAGTCTGAGGGCCTGTGGTCTAAGATGGCTCCTCTATCGATTCAACATTTTAACACAAAATAAAGAACCCTACCTTACAGCTAACAATACAGTGGTGCTGCTTTTGATTAGTTTTACAACCCTCCCCTGACTGATACTATATTTTTTTGCACTATAGGGCGTACTGGATTATAAGGTGAGACCAAAAAAGTCACAAGTAAGTCAGTCAGACTTTATTAACCGTGTTCACAGTGATTCTAGAAGTTGTTTGAGACATGCTAAATGTTATGTTAGCCGCGTTAGCATATTCACAATACGTGTAACTTTCAACCTTGTTTAACATGTCAAAACACATACTTTTACTGCTAAAATAAAAGTTACTGTGACTACGCTAACTCCCTACGACTGAGTTTTAGGGCCACGGAGAGGAAAAAAATTCTGGTGGTTATTTTCTTTATTTTCCTCACTTACTGGAAAGTCGAAATAGCTAGATTAATGTTAAATAAAGTTTCGAGAAAAAAGACGAAATGTTGCTTGAGAAAGGTAAAGCAGAGTCTTTATTAACAATTATTAATCAATCAATTATTAATTTTTTTATTTTTATTTTTTGATGAGTGGCTTGCAGGATCTCTGCAGACCGTTGATGAAGACATCGGTGTTCGGCAGCTGTCCCCTTCAATCCTTTCTTCCTCCACCAAAGACAAGATCTCTAAGACTGTGTGACGCTGCCGTCTGAGGAACGTTCTAATGCTAATCTAACACTGTTTTCATTCATCTTTGTTGTTTTATGTTGAAACGGGACGTTTGCTGAAAGTAAACAGTGTTATTCCCCCCGTTCTTCTCCATTGTTCTGCGCGTGACAGGTCAACGTGAGGGGACAAATGGACTTCTGGGTATGTGAATGAAAAGGAAAATAAAGAAAAATAAAGTAACATTTCGACTTTTTTCTCTAAACTTTATTTTGACTATAAAATTGCCATTTCGACTTTTTTCGCTGTGAGGAGGAAAAAAAAAATATCCTCCAGAATTTTTTTCTCACCGTGGCCCTAAAACTCCATCGTAAACTCCCAACCTCGTTAGTAAAACATTGAAAAAAAAACCCACAGTTTTACACCGTTACATGTTAGCCACTATAGCTTATCAACAATAACACCCAACCTTGTTAGAACTCATAAAAAGACAGACTGATGTTTTAGCAGAGCACCATGTGCCTCTCGAAATCACTTCGGCATCAGTAAACACAAAATGTAAGACTTTGATGTGCACATTAAAGTTCAGAAAATACAGTAATCTGAAATACAAAAGGTCCCATAAATGGATTCGGAAACTGATTCAGAAATTGTGTTTGAATTGTGAGCTACTCCCAGTCAAGACAGCGTTCCAGTTTTATTGTTTTCATTTGGCTGCAGGAGGCACCTATAAATTGATTTAATAGCTTAATCCCAAACCTGATTCCTTAGAAGCAACTATTAAAAGCCAAGGGGACATCACATTTACTCCAGACATTTCTTGTTTCGTCTTGTTTGACATATCATTTTACATCTACAGGGTAAACACAGCACTTAGAGTGTGGTCAGACAGTAGAAAATGTTACCAGTCAAACTCCAAACTTTACTTATTTGAACAGCAACTTTCGTTCAGGTTGAAAACCCAAGGCGCTTTACATTAAAGGGAATAAAATTGTCATAAGAGATGAAGACAGGACAATCACACACAGTTGGCACCCCCTTACCAGATTCCTCCCTTCACCCACCGAGTTCCCCCAATATAACCCCCACATTAAAAAACTGAACAAAAATTGAGGAACTGCATCTTACAGAAACAGTCTGGCTTCAGTACTGCTGTGCAGAAATGGTGCAATGGGGATCCATTTATTCTAAGGCCCAACCCGACCACAGGGGTCATTGCCACAGCGCCCGGTCAACACAGAGCAGCTCAGGGCCCACTCTACGTCTATTAGACCATGGAACGGGACCCCTTGGGGAACCCCACAACCTATTTGGTGGATTCTTGAGGATAGTGTATCCATACTTACAAAAAAAGTGTCGATCTGTGAGATAGGAGTCAGGTTGGCCTGTCAGGAACAGTTTTTATCTGGTTTCATTCTGTCTGTCTAATAAAATCAGGTTATCCACTGTATCAAAGGTGGCACTAAGATCCAGAATGTATGTTCATACTTTAAAGTTCTAATCATCAGTCTGTTACTGCCTACATTTTTATTTTTTAAATTATACCAAAGTGACCTGATATGGTGTTTCATTAAGGCCGTGTCACATAGCCACTTCATACATTTTGGGCAAGTTCCATACATAACATTTTGGTTTTACGTTTTACGTGATTCAGCCGTCGTTCTTGTGTTAGTCATTTTTCAATGTGTCCAGGTGTCAGAATCAGAAAGCCTTTATTATCATTGTTACACAAGAAGCTTGTGACAACGAAATTTCGGTGCACTCCAGCTGCTTAAACAATATTAATAAGTAATATACTAAAGAAGAATAAAGAATTTGTGTAACAGAAATATACATATGTACATAGCTACATAACTTTCTGGATCTGAAATTATATTGCACATGGGAACTGTTAATATTGCACATTGACTTCAAATATTGCACCAGTTACAGATTTTTGTGGGATTCACATTTGTTTAAGAGGTTGACTGCTCTAAAACCCGTCGACTGACGGGTTTTAGCGTCAGTCGATGGGTTTTAGCGGGAATTCGGTTTTGAGTTGTTCATACATTTTGGTTGGAAAGGAGAATTACGCAGTTTACGCGTATTTTATGTAGTTTATATGCAATCATTATGTAAATCTTACACAATTCTTCATAATTTTTGCAAGATGCATGTGCAAATTTGTGGCTTTCTACGACCGTTCCACCTATGTCTAACAGACATTTCAAGCACATCCCACTGATGTCATATCACTTATACGGCCTATTGTCAGATTGAAATTACATAATCGATGCATAAATCACTAATGAATTGCATATAAACAGCGCAAAAATCACACACACAGTTCATGATCTATGTGGATTTAAATGTTCTTTATGTAGTTTATTCAAACTTCTTCCATGGTTTCAACATTGTTCATTCATCTGGGAAAATTTCACTTAAAGCCCACAACTTTTCTCACTTTTTCCATGTATACTCACGTATGACCAATTTTCATCCGTGCAATATGCGCAAAATGTGTCACATGACCTTTACATGAAGAGAGACATTCATTTCATCTATTATTTTATAAGCATAAACATTGACATTGAACAAAATTTACCAAAAAAGTGTCGGGTGAAGCCAAGGCTTATTTCACCGACCCTGATTACAAACATCACATATGTAATACATACAAATGGAGTATGTGCCCAAAGGAGACAATCCGTAGGGTTTTTGCAAAGATTTCATGGCTGTAAAAAGAACAGAAATGGGGTCCAATCGTCGGTTAAACTATTGATTCTGAATCACTATATTTTTCTACAGACAGTCTTTGGTTTTCACACAACAATAAGCATTCAGTGACAATTTTTTCACATTCAAGAAGCACAATTTTCATTAGAAGATTGTTAACCTACTGTCTTTACTAATCAAATGGTTGTTGGAAATGTGACGTTAACTTGCTGCTCCAGATTTGAAAACAGGAAATAATGAATGCCAAATCATAATTTATTGCGTGGGTGTCTGTTTGTTTTCAAACTGCATAAACCACTTTAATTAAAGCCAAGTTAGTATGAAAATAAAACCGCTGACAGAGACGTGTTATTAGAAAAATGTTTTACTGTAGAAGCATTGTACGGTGTGCTATAGTATTGTAGTGTGTGCTACTATGTACTGGTATTGTACTGTGTGCTGTAGTAATGTCCTGTGTGCTAAAGGATTGTACTGTGTGCTATAGGATTGTACTGTGTGCTATAGGATTGTACGGTGTGCTATAGTATTGTAGTGTGTGCTACTATGTACTGGTATTGTACTGTGTGCTATAGTAATGTACTGTGTGCTAAAGGATTGTATTGTGTGCTGTAGTAATGTCCTGTGTGCTAAAGGATTGTACTGTGTGCTATAGGATTGTACTGTGTGCTATAGGATTGTACTGTGTGCTATAGTAATGTACTGTGTGCTAAAGGATTGTACTGTGTGCTATAGGATTGTACTGTGTGCTATAGTAATGTCCTGTGTGCTAAAGGATTGTACTGTGTGCTATAGGATTGTACTGTGTGCTATAGTAATGTACTGTGTGCTAAAGGATTGTACTGTGTGCTATAGGATTGTACAGTGTGCTATAGTTATGTACTGTGTGCTAAAGGGTTGTACTGTGCTAAAGGGTTGTACTGTGTGCTATAGGTGTCACGGTGGGGGGTGGCTCGAGAGCCGGTTGGACCCAGTAGCAGAGGCGGAGGCACGAGGATCAGGGACTAAGGGTTTTAATAAACAAAAACCAAACACAAAGCGCTGCAGAGCAGGATTTCTGAACAAACAAAACTTACTTGACGTGGCGAGGAACATGAAACATGGAACGTGGCAAGAGACAGCATGACATGAAACACCATGACAAGACTAATGAACCAGCACAGGAGGAAGGCAGAGACAAGACTTAAATACAGATAGGGCAGACAAGACACAGGTGAAAACGATCAGGGCGGATGGGGACCAAAGGAAGTAAAACTCAAGAAACAAGACAAGACAGGAAACCTTTCAAAATAAAACAGGAAACAGAACCAAACAAGACAGAACAAGAACCAAGACGAAAAACAAGACACAACAAACTCAAACCATGACAATAGGATTGTACAGTGTGCTATAGGATTGTACTGTATGCTATAGTAATGTACTGTGTGCTAAATCTTATATTGTTGTCTGCTGGTCAAATGTGTATTTACAAAGGAGTCAGATTTTAATGCATGTTTTAATTGTATATTGGACAATATTGCAGTCACCATTAGTGCGTGATCTTTGATTGAGCACACTGTCAACAACTGGATCACACACAACCAGAAGTTTTTTCTTCAACACACAGGAGAAAGAAAAAGGAGGAATACATATTTGACCCCCACCCCACCAGCTCATGTCCTCTTTGAAGCAGAGGGTAGACAGAGTCAACATACATGTGAGTTTTAGGGGTTGCATTTAATTATAGGGCTCCTCTGAGTATCACCAGACACATCTCCTCTCCCAAGGCATGGCAGTGCGAGCGAACTTCCTCGCGCAGAAACAGCTCTATCTGTTTAATTACCTTCCTCTGAGGCATCAACACATCTCAACTGCCACCCCCACCACTCATGAATTAATGATGCACATCTCTGGTTGCTATTAGTAAGCTGCACTGGGAAGCAGAATGGTCGAACTTCATTTAGAATTCAGCCCCTAAAAAGTATCTTTTTTTTTCGTTCTTTTTTTTTAACCCGAGTTTCTGTTTAAGCAAATAAAAGTGTTGTTTTTAATGTGTGTAATTCGTCGGTAAAAAAGTAAAAGTAAAAATCAAAATTTGAGACCATTGAATGTGTTTGTAAAGGTTTAAATATATGCTGCAGAGAAAATATCTGTTTTGCCTAACCTGCCTTTTGATTTGACCCACTTTTCACCTCCCCGGGGACACGGAAGATCAATTCTTTCCATTTCCCCAGGTGCAACCACTCACCATGTGACCATCAGACGACCCGGGATTCTCAAGCTCCCCCAATTCACCTTATCACCTGTTTTCTTCAGTTGTAGGACACCCTTTGCATAATTCCACAATCTCTTTTCAACCTGCTTCCTGACAGATTGTCAATGTTGCTTTGCGACATTGCTCCTCAACCTTCTGGCTTACAGCCTGTCCAAGTGGTTGCCTGTCCATTTGACTGCTCTGATGCTTTCATTCACGTAACTCTAATGATCCGCCATCACAGGAAGAGCTTTTTCTTGGGTTATTTTGAGAACTATAATGGCCGTGTAGATTTTATGTGTCTCTACTTTTTTGTATGTTATCACCTTAGTTTCTTAAATTCCATTAACATTTTCCAAAAAACTGCATCACAGTTAAAACAAATAAATATGCTATTCTGTTAAAGACTAAGATTTTTGAGGATCATTGTAGAATAACTCATTCAGTCATTGTATCTCAGACTCCAACCTTTCACAGCAGATGGTAAATGGTGTTTTACGGAGCCCCGAGAAGGACTTTAAATGTGCATTTACATTAGCCTTTTTTACAGCCAAAAATATTTTATTTTGTAGACACAAATTAGTATTTTGCACATAAAATAATTTGTGACCAAATACTAAATTGTGCACACAAAATACCAAGTAAATTCTAATTTGTGGCCATGAAAATGCTCCCTTGTGTGTACAAAACACAAATGAGCATTTTATTAAGATTTTGTGCAAAACAAATAGCATTTTGTGTTTACAAATTAGCAGTATGTGTGCACAAATGATCCTTTTCTGCAGCCAAAATCTGATTTTGGCTACAGAAAAGGATCATTTGTGGACACTATCCATCTGTGACCACAAAATAAAACTAATATGTGACCAAATAATGCTAATTTGTGACCACAAAATACCAAATTATTCACACAAAATGTTAATTTGACCATAAAATGCTACTGAAACTGTAGTTTGTGACTACAAAATGCTCACTTGTGCATCCAAACATTTATTTGTAGCTACAATTAAGTTTACTCAAAATTCTTTGTGAACATTGTTTTTATTAATTTCAATGTCATATCCAGTGCTCTGTCTTGTATACCATATATCAAATACATAATAGAAACATAAATAGAAGTACTGTATCTATCTTTTTAGAAGTGCTTTACAGTTACCTGTCACCTTAATCCTAAAGTGATTTTCAACACCATTAGTGATATTGTGAGGCCCAGTCCACCTGCCATTCTCATCCATTCCAATGACGATTGTGAAAAGTTTTTATCATTTTTTTATTGAAAAAGTCAGATCTGTGAGAAGCTCTCTGTGTCACACAGCTGGTCTTGGTTCTGTTTCTTAGTCTACCTCGGCCTGTGATTTTAGACACGTTCTCACTTGTTTCTCTCCCTGAGCTAGTCAGATTAGTTGGCACAATGAAGTTATCCTCTTGCTCTCTCGATGTGCTGCCAACATCTCTGCTGAAAGATGTCTTCCAGTCCATCGGTCCCTGTGTCCTGTCAATAATGAACTCGTCCTTGCTGTCTGGTCAAGTCCTTGAGCACTTCAAGAAAGCTGTTGTCCTTCCTCTCATTAAAAAAAACCTGGGCTTGACCCTTTCCTGTTATGCAGTTAAAGACCTATTTCCAGCGAGCGGTGGAGAATCTCTGGAACAGCAAATACATTCATTTCTCACATCTAAAGGGATTTCCCTGGATCTCAATACCATCGAGACCTGCCACCTGCTCCCCAGGAGAAAGGAGACGGATAAACCAGCGATCCTCATCAGGCTTGTGAATCAAAAACACAAGCTAGCTCTGATGAATCAACGTAAAAATCTCAGAGGTTCCGCTGTTTATCTGAACGACCATCTGACCAGAAGGAATGCTGAAATCTCCAAACATGCACGGCTTCTCAGGAAGCGTAAGCAGATTGAGAACACTTGGGTTAAAGGCTGCAGGATTTACGTCAAACCACTCGGTCCACCGGACCGGTCCAAGGTTCTGGTAGTAAACACCATGAAGGACTTTGAGAAGTGTCTTATCACGGTCGTCTGAAACAACATGGAGTAATAAACCAAAGAGCCAAATAATTTCAAGAAATATGATACCTGGTTTCCTCACTTTCTCCATACGTCTGACGTAACCTGATTCTCAGCAGAGAGTTTTGAACTGCAGACAACTTGACCTCAACTTTCACCGCAGCTGATATCAGCTGAAGAAGGATATGGACCTGAATCTAATGTCTGCAGTCATAACATCGAAGAAAACTATTAACTGTTTAAACCCAGAAGAACGGCTGTTATCAGTAAAAGAAGAAATGCCAACCAAATGGACAATCGACAGATTATGGACACTTTTTATTTTCCCTTACAGCATTACTTTATATTTAAAAAACAAAAAAGAGAGAGAAAAAAATACAAAAAAAGTAAAACAAATGATTATTCACTTATTGAAAGTGGTTAAATTGATCGACGTTTAATGATATTACTTCACTTGCTCCAAAAATTGATAAATTGATTCAAAAATCTTTCCTTATGTAACATAATTTTGCACATGTTTTTTAACTTTTGATAGTTCATGAAATTTTGCTATGAAAATTCCTGAAACAGTGTTATGTCTATTTTACTGATATAGTATTATGTTTTAATCTTATAAATGGCTTTTATAAGTAACATAATCTGCATATATTTTAGATGACTGATCTGCATTTGCCATGTTTGCCATGTATTTCTGAAATAGTTATTTTTGCATAAGAATTAAGTAATTCATCTTTGTCATGTGCTTTATTGATACTTTATGATTCTTAATTCTGTCTGATAAAAGCTAGGAACCGGATATTGATAAATCATGTAATAAAATGGTTACAGTATAACGGGGTGGGATTATATAAGTTCGCTTCCTTCCACTCCCTTTGAAGCAATATTATCATGGTGCCTGTCAGACTCCTCCCCCTCCAGCTCTGCCTGCTCTGCTCCCTGATTGCCACCAGCTGACGCCACTCACCTCATCTGCCATGCTGCTTAAAAGGAGACCACACTCATCATTTCAACGCCAGTTCGTTACCCCTTATGTTGACTAAGCCTGGTCTTAAGTTTTTGCTCTCATGCTCCTGCATTGCTCTCAGCCTTGTATTAATCCTTGCTCTCTGCTACAGGATTTTTATCATCTCTCGAGTGACGACAGCGCGCCCTGCCATTCTGCTGCTCAGAAGAAGCCAGAAGACTCCACGGTTCACAAACCGCACTAAGCCTTCCAGCCACGCCACCAGCTGTCCTCAAGTCTGGAACTCCTCCAACAATACCACAACCATCCCTGGAGAAACAATAAATCATTTTTCTCATCAAAAACACTAACCTGTCATCCTTCTGGGTTCCAGCATCTGGGTCCTCACGCTAAGAGCGGCATGACAGAACGAACTGGCCAAACTCCGGACCCAGCTGACCCAGAGGGCTTTCGCTACGTCGTGAACCAACAAGGCATCGCCCTGGGCCGCCAAGCCGACGCTCTGTCACGGGTTGCCTCCGCCCAACAGGAGCTTTTTGAGCGTTTGGACGGATTAACAAAATCATTAATGGATCGCACAAGCCAAATGGCTTCTCCCCCAGCCCCTCCTCCTGTTTCCGCCTCCGCTCCTACGTCTGAAAACTTCCGCCTACAGCCAGAGCCGTTTCACGGCGATGTCGAAGCCTGTGGGGGCTTTTTGCTCCAATGTCGCCTTCTTTTTCATCAAGCGCCAAGGTATTATAACTCTGACCTCAGCAAAATCGCACTAATAATTAATTCTCTTCGCAACAAAGCTCTACAGTGGGCCCAGGCTTTCCTGACCACCAACCCGGTCACACACCTATCATATGAGCATTTCCTTAAGAGAATTCAGGCTGGTGTTTGATCAACCACGCAAGCAGGAGGAAGCCGCACGTAAGCTCCTCGCCCTTAAACAGCATAACCGGTCAGTCAGCGACCATGTTGTTGATTTTAGGATCCTGGCGGTGGAGGCTGGCTGGACGGATCCCGCACTACATGGGGTCTTCTACCAATCTTTGAATGAAGCCATAAAGGATCATCTGTGCTCTCAGCCAGAAACCCAATCATTTGAGGAGCTCGTCACTGCGGCCCTCCGCTCGGACACACGCTTATGAGAACGGCAACACGGAAGACCCCCTCCTACTCGTAAAACCTCAATTACTCCTGTACCAGATACGACGTCACACGTTCCACCAGTAATTCTGTTAGAGTTATATAATTATCATTTGCTTGCACACTATAATCTCCATAATATGATTGTCTCATTTCTATCTTTCAGTAAGAAAACAATGACCTGAAAAGTTCTGATTATACGAGAATATGATGTTCTTGTTGTTTCTGATTAAATGACCCACATTCCTGTCTGCAACCTTCAGTTTTCAATAAAAGAAGGCTCCATGCACTAGGATGGCAGAACTCCTCTGTGACAGTTCGCGCTGTCACAGACCGATTCTCCTTCTGCAGAAGTCTAGCAAAAGTTCTCATCTCCTGTGTGGTTCTTCTCTTTATTAAGGAAAAAGTCAGAACCCTGACAAATTCCATCTGAACTTCCCCACAACCAACCTGACGAACCTATGCAAATCGGCCATTCCAAGCTATCCGCAGAGGAAAGACGGCGACGACGGGCCGAGGGGGCATGTTTTTACTGTGGACAGTCAGGACACCAGGTACACCAATGCTGTTTACGTTTAAACTCCCAAGCCCCCCGCTAGAAGACAGGCCGCGGGCGGGTAATGTCAGGTCAGCTCTAAAAGACTTTCTTCAAGTCCCTGTCAAGTTATGTCATGCCTCAGAAACCTTGGACCTTCAAGCTTTAATTGACTCTGGTGCTGAACAAAATCTTATAGATCACAGTATTGTTTCTCGTTTGTCGTTGCCCACTGAAGACCTGCCATCCCCTGTTAAAGCTGCTGGGTTGGTGGGTCAGCATCTGTCATTCATTACTCATTGTACCAAACCCGTTCTACTGGTTACTTCTGGTAATCATAGAGAATATACTCAGTTTTTTGTCGCTCATACCCCTCAAAATCCTGTCGTTTTGGGATTTTCCTGGCTTCAACGCCATAACCCACATTTCGATTGGGTGCGTCATCGCATTACGAGTTGGAGCGAGTTTTGCCTTGCTAATTGCATGCAATCAGCGGTTCCGTCGGTCGCTCTGTCAATGCTTAAATCCCCGGAAGAAATTGATTTATCTAATGTGCCTAGCTGCTATCATGATCTCCGCACTGTCTTTAGCAAAGTTAAGGCCGGTTCTTTACCACCACACCGGCCTTATGATTGTTCCATCACGTTGTTAGATGGTGCCCCACTTCCTAAGGGCAGGCTCTTTAATCTTTCCGGTCCCAAGAAAGTAGCTATGGAGAGTTACATCCAGGAGGCGCTTTCTTCGGGACACATCCGTCCTTCATCTTCTCCCGTCGGCGCAGGGTTCTTCTTTGTCGAAAAGAAGGACAAAACCCTCAGGCCCTGCATTGATTATAGAGAACTTAATCAGATCACCGTCAAAAATAATTACTCCCTTCCACTTATCAGCTCCATTTTTGATTCTATTCAGGAAGCTCGCATCTTCTCCAAGCTTGACCTGCGTAACGCTTACCATCTCGTTCGGGTCAAGGAGGGTGACAAGTGGAAAACTGCCTTTAACACTCCTCTCGGTCACTTTGAATACCTCGTTATGCCATTCGGTCTAACCAATGCTCCCGCAGTCTTTCAGCGTCTCGTTAATGACGTCCTTTGGGATTTCCTTAATCCGTTTGTCTTCGTGTACCTCGACGACATGCTTATTTATTCCAGAAACCCCGAACAACATTCAAATCACGTTCGCCAGGTGCTCCAACGACTATCCGAGAACCATCTCTTCGTCAAGGCAGAAAAATGCCAATTTCATTCCGCCACTATCCCCTTTTTAGGTTACATTTTCGAGGCAGGCAGCATCCGTCCCGACCCTGGCAAAATCAAAGCAGTCGCCGAATGGGAACCCCCCAGTTCTCGTAAAAAGCTTCAACAGTTTTTGGGGTTCGCCAACTTTTACAGGCGCTTCATCAGGAATTATAGTGCCATAGCCGCCCCCCTTACTCAACTCACCTCCACTGCTCGATCCTATCATTGGAACTCCGCCGCTCAAGCGGCTTTTGACACTCTCAAGACCCTCTTTGTCTCTGCACCTATTCTTATTCAACCAGACCCCACCAGACAATTTGTGGTGGAAGTGGACGCTTCCGATTCTGGCATGGGGGCCGTCCTGTCCCAACGGGAAGAATCTTCTGGCAAGCTCAAACCCTGTGCCTTCTTCTCTAAGAAACTTACCCCCGCAGAACGGAACTACGACGTAGGTAACCGTGAACTCCTGGCAATCAAATTAGCGCTAGAGGAGTGGCGTCACTGACTGGAGGGTGCGGTCCATCCTTTCATAGTCTGGACAGATCATAAAAATCTCTCATACCTCCGTTCTGCCAAGCGTTTGAATTCCCGTCAGGCCCGTTGGTGTCTTTTCTTTGATCGTTTTCACTTTACAATAACTTACAGACCAGGGAGCCGTAACATCAAGCCGGACGCTCTTTCCCGGAAATACTGCACCTCTGAAGACCAGGACAACACTGCCACAGCCATCATTTCCCCTACCTGCATCATCGGTAGCATCACATGGGACATTGAACATAAAGTTCTGCAGGCTCAAGGTGAGGATCCTGATCACCCGGACCCTCCTAATGGCACCCTCTATGTACCTCATTCCCTCAGGTCCGACGCCATTACCTGGGCCCCTGCCTCCCGCATAGCCTGTCACGGAGGAGTGAGCAGAACCCTCAACCTCCTCCGTCGACGTTTCTTCTGGCCCACCATGAATAAGGACGTTAAGGAGTACGTTGCCGCCTGCACCACCAGCGCTCGCTCCAAGTCCTCCAATTCTCCACCCTCTGGTCTCCTGCATCCTCTTTCCACTCCAAGCCGCCCCTGGTCCCACATTGCTTTGGATTTTGTTACCGGTCTCCCTCCGTCACAGGGTAACACCGTGATCCTCACAGTCATTGACAGATTCACTAAATTTGTTCATTTCATCCCTCTCCCTCAGTTACCCTCGGCTACAGAAACCACAGAAATCCTCGTCCAGCACGTTTTTCGCCATCATGGTTTTCCTGGCCGATATTGTCTCCGACCGAGGTCCCCAGTTTGTCTCCCAAGTGTGGAAGTCATTCTGTGGTGCACTGGGAGCCACCGTGAGCTTGTCCTCTGGTTATCATCCTCAATCGAACGGTCAAGCCGAACGGGCAAATCAAGAACTCGAGACCTCGCTCCGTTGCCTTGTCGACCAAAACTCTTCAGACTGGTCCAGGTATCTGGTTTGGGCTGAATACGCCCACAATACTCACCCATCCTCTGCTACAGGCTTATCCCCGTTCAAGGCCGCCCTGGGTTTTCTTCCCCCGCTGTTTCCCTCTCACGAGCTGGACCTCGCTGTTCCCTCAGTTCAAGACCATCTCGGCCGGTGCCAGGAGATCTGGCACCAAACCAGGGCAGCGCTGCTCCGTACCCGTGAAACCAACTGCCGTGCGGCCAATCGTCGCCGGGTGGAGGGACCCACCTATCATCCTGGTCAGAAGGTCTGGTTATCTTCTCGCAATATTCCAATTCATGCCACCTCTCGCAAGCTTGCCCCCCACTTTATAGGACCTTACACCATCGAAAAGGTCATCAATCCCACCTGTGTCCGACTCCGACTCCCGGCTGCCCTCAAGATCCACCCATCCTTCCATGTGTCACAGATCAAGCCTGTTGTTGACAGCGACCTTTGCCCGCCATCCGCTTCCCCTCCACCCGCCCGGCTCATTGATAGTGCACCGGCTTAAACTGTTAGATTTTGGACGTCCGCCGCCGGGGTCGCGGCTACCAGTTTCTCGTGGACTGGGAGGGTTACGGTCCAGAAGAACGCTCCTGGGTCTCCCGTTCCCTGATCTTGGACCGGACCCTCATATCCGACTTCTACCGGGCCCACCCGGATCGCCGTCCCGGACCGCCTGGAGGCGGTCGTTGAGGGGGGGGTACTGTCATGGTGCCTGTCAGACTCCTCCCCCTCCAGCTCTGCCTGCTCTGCTCCCTGATTGCCACCAGCTGACGCCACTCACCTCATCTGCCATGCTGCTTAAAAGGAGACCCCACTCATCATTTCAACGCCAGTTTGTTACCCCTTATGGTGACTAAGCCTGAACTTAAGTTTTTGCTCTCATGCTCCTGCATTGCTCTCAGCCTTGTATTAATCCTTGCTCTCTGCTACAGGATTTTTATCATCTCTCGAGTGACGACAGCGCGCGGGAGCCGGTTTAGCTCGTGCTGGTTTGCAGCGCCTTCCGTCCGTGAAACCAGGGTTCGACTCCGGGCTGCTCCCTGTTCCCTTCTCTACTTCTGTGCCGGTCCCAAGCCCGGTTGCTTTGAGAAGGTTGCGCCAGGAAGGGCATCCGGCGTAAAACGTTGCCAAGTTTACCATGCGACTTGTTCGCTGTGGCGACCCCTGATGGGAAAAGCCGAAAGAGGAAGAAGCAGAAGAAGAAGAAGAAGAGGAAGAAGAAGAAGAGTGACGACAGCGCGCCCTGCCATTTTGCTGCTCAAAAGAAGCCAGAAGACTCCACGGTTCACAAACCGCACTAAGCCCTCCAGCCACGCCACCAGCTGTCCTCAAGTCTGGAACTCCTCCAACAATACCACAACCATCCCTGGAGAAACAATAAATCATTTTTCTCATCAAAAACACTAACCTGTCATCCTTCTGGGTTCCAGCATCTGGGTCCTCACGCTAAGAGCGGCATGACAAATATTTATTAATATGTCTAATTATCCTAAGTTTGATTAGTTACTGTATGAATGTATAACTGATGATTATATTGCTTTTGTGTATTATTTCTACTTAATTGCTTGAAATAAACCATTTCAAATCAAAATGAGGATCTGTCCTCCAGCACTGTATCCTCTGCTCTCCATTGCCTGAGACACTCACTGAGCACACTGTCATTTGGGGCCTTGAGCTTGATGTACTCATGTATCTTGGATGTTTCATCCTGGATTGTGGCTTCTACGCTCACAAGTCCTCGGCCTCCTTCCTTGCGGCTAGCATAAAGTCTCAGGGTGCTGGATTTGGGATGGAACCCTCCATGCATGGTGAGAATCTTTCGTATTTTAACATCCGTGGTCTGTATCTCTTCCTTTGGCCATCTTATTATTCCTGCAGGGTATCTGATAACTGGCAGTGCGTAGCTGTTTATTGCCCGGGTCTTATTTTTGCCTTTGAGCTGGCTTCTCAGGACTTGCCTTACTCGTTGGAGGTATTTAGCTGTTGCAGCTTTCCTTGTTGCCTGCTCCAGGTTCCCATTTGCCTGCGGAATTCCAAGGTACTTGTAACTGTCCTCGATGTCTGCTATTGTTCCTTCTGGGAGTGAGACCCCTCCTGTGTGGACCACCTTGCCTCTCTTTGTCACCATCCGGCTGCATTTCTCAAGCCCGAATGATATCCCAATGTCAGTACTGTAGATCCTGGTGATGTGGATCAGGGAGTCAATGTCACGGTCGCTCTTAGCATTTAGCTTGATGTCATCCATGTAGAGGAGGTGACTGATGTTGGCCCCATTTCTGAGTTGGTATCCATAGCCAGTCTTGTTGATTATTTGGCTGAGGGGGTTCAGACCTATGCAGAACAGCAGTGGAGACAGAGCATCACCTTGGTATATCCCACATTTGATGGACACTTGTGCAAGTGGCTTCCCATTGGCTTCAAGGGTGGTTTTTCCACAGCTTCATTGAGTTTCCTATAAAGGCTCTTAGAGTCCTGTTGATGTTGTACAGCTCCAAGCATTCAGTGATCCATATGTGTGGCATTGAGTCATAGGCTTTCATTTAATCAGCTTGTGTGAGAAACCACCAGCGGAAGGGTGAGAGGGGAGTTTGTTTTTTTTTTAATATATATATTGGTAGATCTTCAAGACATTGTCGTCTCAAAAGTAGCTCCATGCCAAAAAAGTGTGAGCCCCCCTGATATACGTAGATATTGTTAAAGGGCTTAGTATAGCATGAAACAGGCCCTTTAAGTAAAGGAGGTTAAAATTACTAATATTTTAGTTTGCTTTGTTTTTATCTAAGTTTAAAAATGAACAGATGTGAGTAACATCTTAAAATTTAATTTATTTTATTCAGGGTTTTTTAAGCTATTCTCCTTCTCCTTCCGTGTCATTGGTTACTTCAAATCATACCTTAGACCAAACCACAAATCCAAAAGGTGGACATCAGAGGTGCTGACACTTGCATTCCAAAGGCATGTTGTAATGTGTGGGCAACTCTGCATCAAACTTCAAAATGAGTTAGGAGACCGCCTGGAATTAAAATATATGCTCATGAGAGCTTTTTCTGCCTGAGAGGGAACAGTAATGCAATCTTTGCCAATGTTAATGTGCTGGCTGAAAGGGCTCAGAAATGCTGAGCTCAGCATTTTGCAAGCAGACATGCATTAATGCTATAATGCTAAATGCAGACATGAGCAGGAGCAAACCTTATTTTATTTTATATAACTTAAGAGAGAATTATGAATAGCACCCTCATTTTGTTTCTAAAAAATGTTACATCGTCCATTAAAATCTGCTCCAATTACAGCATGAGAACCTCAACGGATTTGGCTGTCTTATCGTCTTAATGTAGCACAGTAATTGTGAGGAACTGCCCTGGGCTGATGAACGTCTGCGCGGTAATACAACCTGGGAATTACCTGGCAAGTCTTGGTGCAGGGATACCTCATTCATTATACATCCAATAGACTTTAATGATAGAGAATTAACTGAGAAACAATGACTTTAAAGCAGAAGCTGAATGCAGAATTTCTGAAGCACAAAAATATGCTTTTATGTCTGACTGTTTTTTGAAAGGTTGAGCTGCAAAAAAAGCCAAAAGATGCAGATAATAAAAAACATTCTAACAACAGTGGGGGTAAAGAAAAGGTCCTAAATGCTACCCTGGCATTAATGAAATTAGCAGGCAGCCTTTGATTGAAGGGTGCCATTACATCAGAGGCTTGTCTCTGTTGACCTACTGTGTTAATCCTGCAAAGGCCAACGCTTCTAAAGAGATTAAACCGTTTTTGCATTAAAAGCTAAAACCGAACAGTGTATATAGGGACTGTTTTATCCTGTCCAGGTCAGAGGACATACAGCCAGCGTTAAAGTTGAACTTGCATTAGATTGTGTTCCAAACTGTGCTGGAGAACGATGCTGTAGCTATTAGGAGCGTGTTATAGGAGGCAGTGAGAGCTTCAAGCCTCTGTGGACATTTCCCAGGGCACTTGTTGACATTTGACAGCATGACTCCAGTATGAATACATTTCTGTGAGGAGTCATGCTGTCAATTTATGGAGAATGCCCTGCTCCCAACTGGAGCAAATTAGTTGTTTATCTTGTGCTATTAGACCTTTTAAACATTATATATCTCTTCAAGAGGACTGCGTGTCAAGTTTTGGCAATTTTTTTTTGTGGTAAATATAGGGCTGCATGGTGGTGTAGTGGTTAGCACTCTCTCCTCACAGGAGAGAGTTCAAATCCCAGCTGGATCCTTTCTGTGTGCATGTTCTCCCTGTGCGTGTGTGGGTTTTCTCCAGCCTCTCTGTCTCCCTTCCTCAATCAAAAACATGTTTAAGATCCACTCTGATAAAAATTGTGTTTTTAACTTGTTCTTGAAGCATTTTTCTCCGAATGAAGGACCTATATAAAGAAAATTGCATTTCTGAGAAACTCTTTATTCAAATCTCTGTTAATCAGGAGTAGACAAAAAAAATGCTATTTGTAAAGAAAATTGTAGTTGTGACGTCAAAAATGCGTTCTGTGGGTCACAAGCTCCCCGCTCCACTCCATTTTGATTCATCCGTTTGTAAACGACTACTGTAATTTCCATAGTGCACCTGATTACAAGCCGCACTCATTGAAATTTTAGAGGATAAACAATTTTGTACATACATTAACCGCATATGCCGACATGTATGTCACTGTACATCACTGTAGCGGGCAACCCAGTTACCAATTACAACCCCTCAGAGTGGGACAAGCAAACGGCATTTAAGCCTAGTTAATTAAACACACCACCAAACAGCCAAACAGCATGGATTTGACTTCTGCACAACGCCCCCTGACTCATGGTGAGGAACATTACACCCACGATTCCCCACTTCCCATGAGTCTTAGGGGCTGAAGGCGGGGCTAAACCCCCCCCACCCTGTCGCCACACTGTGTTGTAGATTAAGGATGTGAATGTGCTGAAACCGCGCGCGTGTGTAAGAAGGAGAGCAGGGAGCTGCAGCGGAAGGAGGGGAGAGCACACCTGCAGCACAAGAGGGAGTGAGAGGAAGAGCAGTGAAAGTGTGTTGGGGGGGGTGTTTATGTTTGTCATACAGAGTGAAAGAGAACTGTAATCAAATAAGGTTTCCCCCAGAAGAAGATGAATGATTCTTTATTAACACACTTTGGAGGCTCTGGGGGTCCGAACAGGGAAGTGAACAACCGAAGGAACATCCGCCTTTGGGGGAGAGGAAAGAAAGAAAAAAGTAATCACAGGAAAGGTTCAACACATGATATAGTTACAAAGAAAGATGGTACACAGAAAGAGTTTTCAAAGTTTTAATAATATACCCGAGCTTTTCTTTCCAAACACTGCCTGTGACACGGCAGTAACACGGCAGCAATATAGTAATAACAGGGCTGCTTAAAAAAACATGAATGCAAAAGTCACTGAGAGCTTTCTTCATCTTCCTCCTGTGCACTGAAACCATGGAAGTCTTCCTCCTCAGTGTCAGATTGGAATAGCGTCAGACATTCTTGGCCACACACTCTCTCAGTCTCTCCTTCGTTGTCGTCAGTGTCACTCTGAGGTAAATTCACTCCTGAGCTTGCGCTGTCCTCTCCGTCATGCAGCAGACCGGCTTTTCCAAACCCGTTGGTGATGGTGGATTTTTCCACACTGCTTTTAACGATTGCTTCTAACTTGAAAGCTGTGTCATATTGTAGTGGCGGTCATGTGCACGTTGGGTCTAATAGCAGCAAGGGATTGTGGGATAAGGCCAAGATAGGGCTGAGCATGGATGTTTCTTTTTGTTGCAACATGAGAGAGAGGGGTCTAAGAGCAGAAGTCACATCCATGCTGTTTGGCTGCTTGTGGATGTTTCAAAATAAATGGACTTGATGTTGGAATTGAGAATCCGCATTCAGCTTTGCTCATTGCCTCCTCCTCTCTGAGACTGTTCAGAGTGAGTGGTGTGTGGATGATGGATACTTCTGCAGCCAGTTAGTTGGTTGACTGGTGACTGACAACTTACACCATCTGCATGTCTTTTTGCATTTTGCACTTACCATAATAAGTGACTGTTTGTGCTATTCAATTTTAACCCTTGTGCTGTCCAAGGCACTTTAACATTGGAAGTTGGGTCATCTAGACCCGCACAAGTGCGCTGGAACCTTTTTTCTTCAATGATTTGTGATCTTCACTGGTGTTCATGGATTACATGAAATCCTCTTCACCTTTATCCGCCTTTGTCATGGTAGTGATAACATGTCAATGTAAGGGTGGGGTCATAGGATAGCACAAGGGTTAAAGAGGGAATTTATATTAAACTTGTCTTCCTCAAATCATATACCATATTCCCCCTGTCTCACACTTACCTTTTCTGCTCGAGCACCCCTAGCGGCCGTTAGAAAAAATGCATAAATTAGCCGCATCATTGAATAAGCTCAGGGTTGAAAGCGTGTGACAAAAGTAATGGCTTATAATACGCAAATTGCGGTAGATCCTTGTGCGTCTTTTTTCCTCGTCTGAGCCTACATCTGGCTCAAAACTGTACGTCTGATAGCTTCAAAATTACTTGCCGCTTTTGTTGCATTACTAATGTGAGGTTGGGGCTGTGAGGGGCTTTAAGATAGCAGTAGAGGGTGTACACGAACGGAGAGCGTGTACACAGAGACATGACGGAAGGAGTTATGTGCAGTCAGGGGAGGCTGCCTTTTAAGCAAACTATTGCTAAAAAAAAACATAAATTAGGATGATTTTTTTGTAGAGACCAGCTACTTTTGGTACTTTTTTACTTAAATATCTGGCAGCAAAATAAAATATATTCACAACAGCCAGATTATAATTATATATTTGGCACTTTTCTCTGGAAGATGCTCAAAACCTTAGATTTTTAGGAAATCCCTGACTGTAATAGGTCAATCAGGCCCCAGATGGCGCAGAATGACGGTTAATTGTTCTAGCTTTATTTGGAAAACAAGACTTGGCAGTATTTGTTGCCTCAGCCTGGTTTCAGAAGTAAGCCTGCTTTCGTTTTAACGCTCATTGTTTTAAACCTTTTGCCAAACGTGAGTCTAGTCGCTGCACTGTTTCATTCCTCTAAATTCTTTCTACGCTTTTCTTTTGAGTACAGTTGATCAGCTGTTAAATACCAAACTGCATTACTCTTCCTTTTGTTGCAAGCATCTGTGCCAGGAGATGTTTAGAGATGTTTCTCAATGACTGTTCTGTGATTGTCATTAAGCTGTAAATTGCCTCCCATGGGACATGGATTTGTCAGAACAGTACTGAAGTACAATCACAGGCATCTGTGTTAAGTGCTGCATTGAGCGAGCGGTTAACACTAAACCTCACTAAATTGAGTTTGTGAGCAGGCAAAAAACCAACTAAAGAAAATGTTAATCACATCAGTGAGCGCGCAACTCAATTGACTGGATCCTTTTATCTAAATAGTCATGATACAAGAACCAGTTGGTGAAATGCTCTGCAGAGAAACAATTTGTCATAACCAACTTTTTAATGTTTTCAAATCACATGTAACAAAATAACCTTTTATTTAAATCAATTAATTTTGTCTCTTTTTTCTACATGTGGTAGTTTCCCCTGACTGAAACTCCACACAGGAACTCAAACATACAGACACATCATATACTCAGGGACTAAGCTAATGCTGGTTGGGTGGGTGCACACATTCAACCATTTAAAACATCTTAGAAAGTTCCTGATAGCAACACACACTGATATACACACTGTTAACTCCTTTATTCCTTTATTATTTTGGGTGCTTTGTTTGGGTGTATTATGGTTATGTATTTTTGTATGTCTTACTGTCTTGTGTCTTACCTTTTTCAGTTTCACTTCCTGGGTCAAAGGACCCGATCTCTGGGTTTGGTAGGCTTATGTAGGGCCTGACCAAAAATCAGCAATTAACCTCAACTGAAACCACCTGGCCCAGGGGAGGGGCCATGTCTTATAAAAGTGTGAATTTTGGTTCATGAGAGAGAGGAGTTTGGGTTTCAGAGCATGTATGGACATTGCTGCTGGTTACCTGCTGTAAAATAAAAATAACAGCCATTTTCAGCATTCACAAAAACCTTGTGGAGTTGTTTTTATTGGTCTTGCCTTGGACCTGTCGGTCTCACTCCGGACAGGAGCGTGACACTGCACCATAAAGCGCATGCTCAATAAATGGTAGATGTCACAGTAACTCTAGAATTTGTTTAAAACACAATAGCCATTGTAGGTACCAGATGTTCTCGGGTTGCCGGATATTCTCGGGGTCCTTCAGGGTCCTTCAAATGAGTTATATCACTAGAGGACACATCACGTGGTTCCTCATGGGAGGAGAGCACCGCCATCTTGGTGAGGTCAAGTTTTGAGGACCAAATCACTTTTATAACATTTAATAAAGAGCTCTGTTTTTGCTTTCAATCACTTCATTATATGAAAAAGAAGAATGGCTTGAAATTGCTTAGTTTTGTTCAGAAATACAAACTTCACGAGTACCCCTAACTACTTAGATTTTTTCTATGTTCCATTATTTTATTTCACTTATGTTTTTATTTATTTGTGTGTTATGTTCATTGTTTCTTTTTCCCCCTCTATTCTTTATTTTCTATGTCAATATGTTATATTTGGCAATGGTGACTGATCTTCGAGGCAATATTGATTACATCGTTATTGTTCGTTGTTAACGTTAATGTCATTGTTAATGTATGATACCGCAAATGTATGATACCGCAATTGTCAATAAAGTTTTTTAAAAAAAAACTTAGCAACGTTAACTCATTGGTCGTGGCAACTTACAGCCAATCAAATAGTGTGACGTCATCATTGGTCGAAGGACCCCGAAGGACCCCGAGAACATTCGGCAACCCGAGAACATCCGGTACCCACACCATGTTAGAAGCCACGTTAGCTGTATTTGTGGTGTTAGCGTATTCTCAATATCTGTAACTCCTGACCTTGTTTGCCACTTTTAAAGACAAAGTGATACCGCTTAAACAAATGTTACTGCGACTATGCTAATTCCCAAGCTTGTTAGGAACAAGTGAAAAAAAACACAGTCCAACAGCGCTACATGCTAGCCACGTTAGCATTTTCACAATAAAATTCAAATGAGGATTTTGACAAAGTGTACTTCTTAAAATGGCTTTGAAATCAATAAGCACAACCAAAAAAGGTTTATAAAATAAGGCGCTTCATATTTCAAAGACTTTTTTTTTTAAATGAAAACTTTTTTTTTTTCTTTCTTTTTTTAACTTGTCCTGTCCAACAGCTAGGCAAACAGATGAGAGCTGAGGGCCTCTTGTGTTGGACATATTTTATTTTAACAAGAGGGGCTATTCATCTTCAGACAAACCAAAGGTATGTCTGAATAAACCCCTTTTGTAATTGAGGCCAAACTTTATTAATTTCAATCATGTTTGAAAATCTTTGGTGTTGGACCGGACGGAAAAGGAAAGAGGGGAAGAAGAGAGAGGGACGTTAGAGAGAGGGGGGGTAGGAGGGTGATAATAGGAGGGGAAGGGGGGTAAGACCATGAAGCAGCATAGAGCAGACAGGTTTACTGGTTGTTTATCGTACCCCCGCCCAGGAGGGGGGAACCCCGGGGAAAAAAGGGCGGCCCACAAGGGGTGTTATAAATATGGCCCGACCAGGCTCGGCCATGTTGGAAGTTTGGCGGGGCCCAGCGCCCAGGGGCAAGGACCAGGACCCACCCCCCAGGGACACGAACACCCCCGGCTCAGGTGTAATATGAACCCCCCCACCGCGCGGAGAGAGCACCGCCGGGCCCAGGGAGCCGGCACCCAAGGGACACGGCCGCCATCGCCAAGGGGCCCGCACCCCCCACCAGGGAAGGGGTAGGGGACAGATGGACCCAGGTCCCACCTTCCTTGTAAAATGTGTGTGCGTGTATGGGTGTTTGAGAGGGTGTTTGTGTGCATGTGTGTGTGTTTATGTTTGAATGTATATATTGAAGGGGGAGGGGTGTGTGTACTAAGGGGGGTGCAGTTAAAATTGGCGAGTAGGGCACTAAGGGGACATCTCCTGATTACTCACAGTGATGTCCCCTCACCCTCCACACCAAGGGGCCCTAAATGTCTAAGGTGCGTTTAAAATTGGCGGGTAGGGTGCCAGGAGGACATCTGCTGCTTGCTTGCAGTGATGTCCAAGCACCCCCCTACCAAGGACCCTACATGTCTAAGGTGCAAATAAAACCGAAAGAGGGGGGGCCCACTCCATACGGCAACCATAGGAGGGGGGCCACTCCCAAGTAGCCCCCCCCCCAAGGCGCATCGCAGGCTAGACCCCCCACCCCCTAATATGAGGTTATATAAGGAAGGGGGTAAGTTGGGGACAGCTGGTAGACTGTCCCCCGGTGGTCAAACAGCCGTCCCCCAGCCCACCCCCAGCAAAGGGGCCAGGGCCACCCAGCCCAGGGGCCCCACCCCCGGAGGCGCCGACACCCCAGGCCCGGCACCACCCACCCCACACAGAGAGAGAGGAGCCAGAAAGCGTCGCCCCCCCCGGAGCAAGCCCAGGCCCCCACCCCCAGACGCCGGCCCTAGAAGAGCTCTGGTCAGGCCTCGACGGGACCGAGGAGGCCAACCGGCCGAGGCAACCACTGATTGCCTCAGCGGAGACCCCGACCCGTTAGCCCCCTCGATAAATGAAAACTTTTAAATTCCCAATCCAATCATCTTTTAATCTATTTTCAAAGCGTTTCCAGTGGTTTGTTAATTATGATGCTGTTTTTAGCTCTAACCAAAATTCAAAAAAACAAAAAAAACCCTTTTTTTAAGACACATTTTCTGCAGAGCTGAAGCAGTTCATTTAAATTTCAACTCTGAGTAATAGGCATATAGGAATGTCAGTGTGGAGTAAGCCTGCCCCCATTTCCCATCTGTATACATACCACTAGCTTACAGCCAAAAGGCAAGCAAAATTGGAGCTATTCAGTCCAAAACGTTTGAACCAGCTCGGACAAAGGAAATAAAGATGGATCTATTTGTCAGTGATTGAGAGCTTGTGACCCACTGATAATAGATTATACACCACAACTACAATCTTTTCCAAATGACATATTTTTATCTGCTCCTAAATCACCACGATTTGTATAAACAGTTACTCAGAAATAGAAATGTAATCTTAATTTTCTTTATATATGTCCTCATCATCAGAAAAATGGCACAAGAAAATGTTAAAAACACCAAAAACACAGTTTTTTTTAATCAAAGCTTAGGTTTAAGTGCGCTTTACAGAGCGGACAATACAACTCTCATATTTTAGATCCCTTCATTTTCTAATTACCAGTCATGGCTTAAAAACACTGTCAAGACGTCTGGCTGGTGTGCGTTCACCCGTTGCTTTGTACATTTTTATTTCTGTCACGGAACGAGTCACTATATGGCACAAGAAAAACACTCTCTGCCCAGATGTTAACACTCATGGCACACTGATTCTGTGATGCTGTTAAGATCCCTCTAGAGATCGAAAGCCATTCATTTGAGAAAATATTCTCAAAGTGATTTGATTATTGTTTTAACATGCCATCAGCAGCTACTTTAAAAGGGACGGTTCTGTTCTGTCAATCACTGTAATTATAACTTTAATTTGGCTAAACTGTCCTAGCTTTTTCTCCTCCTGTTCAAGACTTGAAAGTGAGAAAGTGTGCTCAAGTGCAGAAAAACTATGACATCGTGACATGACTCTTGTGTTTTTGCTTTCACACTGAAAAGTGCAGGAATTGTACAAAAACCTACCTTACACTGAAAGTACCAGGTCCTGTTAAGGGGCGACACAGTGGTCTGAGCTGAAAAACTAAAAAAAGTCAAATTGCACCATGAATATGTAATTTAATCATTTTTTAGAAAGCATAAAAGTCCACGAAAGACTGAATATGTTTAAAGTTCAGTTAACTCATCTTTATTGCAGTGTTGGATATCAGAGAAGCCAAAATCTGCATTTGGAGTCCAGCCGTCTTCAGATCGAAGCAGTGGTGTAAAAAAAATTATAATTTTTAACAAGACAAAAATTAACAAAGTGTGCAGTAAAACTAAAACAACAACAAAAAAATCAGGTAAACTTTTTGACTCATGGGCTACAAAGGGTTCGAAAATTTGACAAGACCAGATGCGTTGAGTGAGAGAGAAAGAAATACAATTGAATCTGGACAAAAACATGCTTTAAGTCTGATACATTTATTTTAAAAAAAAGACCAGGTTTAAAGGGTGGCATATGGCCCCCGGGCCGTTGTTTGCACATTCTGCTGTAAATGTAAAAAAAAAAAAAAAATTAAAAAAAGATGGAAAAAAGCCTAAACTGACATATCCAGAAAAAAATGAGAATCCAAACATCAGCAATAGACTGAACAAACTGATCCGAAGAGCTGGCTCTGTAATCGGTTGCAAAATGGACACATTTGAATCTGTGATGGAGAGGAGGACTTTAAATAAGCTGGTATCCATCATGGATAATCCTGAGCATCCTCTCCATCCTGTACTGGATGGCCAGCGGAGCTCCTTCTCCAACAGGCTAAGGCAGCTTCGCTGTCACACCACCCGCTTCAGGAGATCTTTCATACCTCACTCCATTGGACTCTATAACTTGTCATCCATGTGCAATAGATAAAGTCATTTATGGTCCGTCTATTTTCTCTCTCCTGATGTGGCATGCAATACGACTGTTCTAATTCACTGATGTTTCTTTCCGATTGATTGTTCTGGTTCTCTGTCATCTATTGTGTGTATGTTTGTATCTTGAGCCTAACGCCGACGCTGCAACAACTGAATTTCCCAAGCTGGGATCAATAAAGTATCTTTATCTTTATCTTTATCAACAAAGAAAACCAAAGTGAATTAAGATGAATTTAGCAGAAAACAACTGTGTTTAAACAAACATATAAAATAAACAGAGCAGAACAAAATGGAGAGAAATTAAGCCTAAATCTAAAAAATAAAAAAGAGAGGAAACAAGATTAATAACCAAGTATTAAAACCAAAAGAAAAACTAACAAATACAGGACATAAAAGCAAAGTTTTCAGAGTGTTACCCATACTGTAGGCCACATGTGTCAAACTCAAGGCCCGGGGCCCAAATGTGGCACGCCATGTTACTTTATGTGGCCTGCAAGAGCACAAAAGTTTTTAATTCCTTAAAAAAAAATCTTCTCAAGTTGATTACATATTATTTATGTGTAGCTGCTATTGTAATTATTCAAGGCAAGGCATATGCGTTGCATAGGGGTGCCAGCCAAAGGGGGCGCCAAACCGAGGTTGTGAAAATGATTTAAAGTCTGTATTTTTTATTTATTTCACAGCTGCTTGTACACATATTTACACAATATGACCAGTAACAGGAGCACGTCGTAACTGATTGGGCGCCCACGCTGCAGCCACTCCTCCATTACTCGGGTCTTGTACAAAGAGAGCAATCCAACTCGCATCTGGGAGAACGTGGTGGAGCGCGCTCTCGTGGAGACGCACATGAGGGCGCACTGTTGTTTGTTTTTATTTGAATTGTGTGATCATCTGATGACAGCACGCTTTAAATGGAAAGGAAAAAGAAAAAACAATTGCGGGCTCAAAACAGAAAACGCAAGATTGAAAAAGATGTGGTGAGAATGAAGAAAAGTTTGTCTAAATGGTTGAGAGACAGCAGATACGTTAGCAGTGTTAAAAACAGGCTTGAAACATTCAGGTTAAAGCTACTGTAGTAAAATGGTCACAAATGCTTTACAGCTGTACTGAGCAGGATTTACAGCATCAATAATCATTAAGAGAAAATAAAGGATCTTGTTTGTGCTGATTTTGTTTTAAATAATTTCTTTAACTAGATGTACCAAAACAAAACAAAAAATGGATCCACTGTTGCAGCACTAAATGACGATAAAAGCTGCTCCTGAGGGCAGGAGTATGGAGAAATATGTGTGATGGTGGGTTAGATGGTGTTTTTGTTTCTTTTTATATTGTTAAAATACATTTTTTGAGTGACTGTTTGGTTTACAGCCTTTTGCTTTTAATATCACTTTGGCTGAACCACATTTTGGATTTTAGGTGAACATTTAGAGATGTTTGACAACATTACAGAAATATATTTTATTCTATTACACCACTAACTGATTTCCAACACATATATAATTTTAAACTAAAAACGCTTCTATTTTTATATATAGTTTAGTCACTTTATTCTTTTAAAATCTTTCTAACACAAAGTTTACATCATACAGCTGTGAGGATGGAGAGAAAGACGAGAGTAGAGAAAAAGAATCAGGACAGATGGAGGAAAGAAACAGGCTGGTCTTATGGTGGGCAAAGCCAGTTCATACCAAGTCAGTCATTTATTTTCTATTCTGTTTTTTCCCTTTTGGGGTCACGGGGCTGCTGGAGCCTATCCTGGCCACTTTTGGGCGAAGGCAGAGGACACCCTGGACAGTTTGCCAGTCTGTCATAGGTTAGAATGTCCTCAATCCCACACCCATTCACACTCACACCTAGGGACAATTTAGATTAAGCAATTAACCTATGAAGCATGTTTTTGGATGGTGGGAGGAAGCCGGAGACCCCGGCGAGAACCCACGCATGCACGGAGAGAACATGCAAACTCACACAGAAAGGTCCCCCATTGATGTTCTGGTTCAGTTCCCCCAGCTGGGACTTGAACCGGGGGCCTCCTTACTGTGAGGCAAGAGCGCTAACCACTACGCCACCCCATACCAAGTCAGTCATTTCTAAATAGCATTCTGCATTTAAAAAACATGCATTAGCAAGATGTTTAATTTATCTTAAACATTATATTATCGTTGCTTGGCCCTATGATTTAGTGGAGAAGAACACAGGCAAGAGGTGAAGGAGACAGACATGAGGCTGGTGATGCATCTGATACCAAAGAGAGCAAAGATGACTTCAGGTAGGAATAATTCAACTATTAAAGTCAGAAAAAACCTAGATGCTCATTCTGGTTTAAACCTCTGCTGACCACCTGTTCACTTATTTTGAGAAAACAAGTGCAAACATATATGACAAGTCAGTCCCAACTGAGAACAATGAGGAGAGAGGTTTTAGATGATGATGATGATGATAGAAAGAAAGAGAGACAATCAGCTGATGATGAAGGAGAAGAACAGAGAGGTACAGAGGAGAAGGCTGGGGCCAGGCATTACTCAGAAGATCCTTCTGAATGGCCTTCACCACACAAATTTGGGGAATCATTGAGGCAATACACGGTTTAAAATGGCTCACAAAAATGTTGTGCTTCGTCATATCCAATCAGATATTAAGTAATGAGATTTATACATTTAAACAATAAAAGTGTTGTGTGGGTGTTTAGATAGCCTTAGGAGGGGTGGATGGGATGTTTTAATATGTGCATTTATGTTTATGCGTGTTTGTGTGTGGGTGTGTGGGGGGTGATGTGTCCGCATACCCCTATGAAATTAGGTAGTTGTGCCCCTGACTGTAGGTGTTTGGTAAACATACTGTATGGTTGCAGTATTGTTTCTGAATGACAGAGTTTTTATTGAAAGCGGAAGTGACTTGACATTTTCCACCATCAACATCTTCTAAAGTGCACTGTAGGGGAGAAAAAGCACTAAATTCCTCAAGCAAAGCACATTTTAATTTATGACTGGATTGGCATTCTATTCCCCTGATTGCTTGGTGTCATATTAAATTGAAAGTCCTTAGACGTAAAGTGCTCTTGAAGGCTAAAGCCATGGTGGCTCTCTAAAAAGGTTTCCCATTAAAAAGAGAATGTTGATATTTTAAGGATGTGGATCCACAGCATATGTGGTATGTGCGTGTGTATGTGTGTCAGTGGGTAATTTATTCTCATGGTCAAAGTTTCTGTAAAACAATGGATGGAGACAATAGGAAAGTTAAGGATAACGCCCCTACAGATTTAAAATGATTAAAAGCAGCCATGGCGCAGAGGTCAACTCTGATTGAAAAATTAAAGGTGCGATTACTGCCTTACCCCTGCAGTGTCTTTGGGCAAGACACTGAACCCCACTTAGCCTCAGGTGGCTATAGGTTGGCGCAAATGTTTGGCAGCGGAGCCGCCATCATGGGCCTTTGAGGAAGGTAGAAAAGTGCTTTACAAGCATACGCTATTCACGGTAAAGTAGGAAATGTAACCACAGAGAAAACAGAAAAAAAAACATCAACATCCGATCCACCACCAATGCCGTTGTCTTAACGAATCTACTATCAGTTAAAGAAAGACAGGAGAAAGACATTAACGTTATCTAAAGCTACGCACACATCTGGGATTTGATTCTAGCCCTTGATGTCGCACATAACAAGCAGCTTTTTCTTCTTTTACTTTTTCTACAGTTTACTAGCGCATGTCCACCACCTACAGCTGGAAGAGGCTTGGTGTGAAACGTCAACGCGGTGCAAATCTGGTGGATCTTGCTCCAGGCTTTTTCTTTCAAAGCTCTGTTCTGATAATTCGTCACCTTCTTAAAATAATTGCCTAAATCATTTTTTTGACACAAATGATTTTTTTTGCCTAAATCCTCTCCTCGTGTTGCCGGCCACCTCTGGTAAAACTGTCCACATCTTCAGTTAAACAGAACATGCCATTCTACTCCTCTAGTAACCCTTGTGCTATCTTAGATGACCCCACCCTTACATTGACATGTTCTCCCTACCATGACAAAGGTGGATAAAGGTGGAAAGATTTCATGTAATCCATGGACACCAGTGAAGATCACAAATCATTGAAGAAAAAAGGTTCAGAGCACTGTCTAGTGGGCCTAGATGACCCAACTCCCAATGTTAAAGTGCCTAGGAAAGCACAAAGGGTATAATTGCCTATGTCAAGAGTATGATTTAGGCAGTTATATTTTGCCTAAGTCACGCGTCAATGTGACTTATGATGGTTGCTGATTGAAGAATTTTTTTTTCAGATTTGGAGGTAATTTCCATAATTTCCATAAGAGAGCAATAAGGGCGCTAAGTACCAGTTCTCAAAAGAGGTGGAACAGGCGAGAACTCGGCACAATATGCCTGGAAGAGCAATTCTCAGATAACGACATCGGCTCTGTTTGGAGAGGGCTTAGGCACATCACCAACTATGGCTACGTTCACACTGCAGGGCTAAGGCTCAATTTAGATTTTTTGAAAAAATCCAATTTTTTTGCAAGGCCGTTCATATTTCCAATTAAATGCGAACTTTTGTGATCTCTTGTGTGAACGTGAAATTACCCAGAAGTGACCCGCATGCGCAGAAGAAGACTCAACGGCAAACGACGTCACTCGTTGCTTGCGGAAGTAGCTAACGTTAACAATGGATGTCAACAACAGTGTTGTCAACAGCGGAGCTCTTTTTGCATTATTACATATATTTTTACAAAGGAGCCAGCACAATTACAATCTTCTCATTTCAAGAAGGCATTGGAGCCGGGATTGTCTGTACCCACTGTTGTGGAATGGGGATGTGTATGTGCCGAGGCTGCGTGTGTGTGTGTAAGAGAGAGGAGAAGAGCTCATCTCTGAAGGAGCAGTGAGAGGGGCAGTGTGGGCGTGCATTCATGTTGTGTGTAACGGAGGAAGGAGAACGATAATAAAAGAAGGGTTCCCCCAGAATAAATGCTATTGACTCTTTATTAACCCGCTCTGGAGAATTTGAGGGTCCGAATGGGGAAGTGAACCCCGAAGGAGGATCCGCTTTCTGTCCCCCACTCCGGAACATGGTCGGAAAGGGAAAAAAAAAAAAAGTCATCCCTGGAAAGGTTCAACACCACGCTCGGCCATTTCGCTGGAAATCTTTTCAAAAACTGCCCGGTTGCGGTAAGAGCCCTTGAGTTTGGCCTGAAGAGAGCTGTCAACCCAAATATTAATCCAATCAGTGACCTCGCTTCCCTTCCACTGACTGGTCTCTGCAGAATCGTCTGCCATGGTTAATGTTTCTCTTCTGTTCCTACCTACTTCAACACAGAATTATGAGGTCTGTAGCGTATCAATGGCGTACGGGTCGGATACATGTGGCCTGGCCATTCAGACGGAGGTCGCATTTCAAAAGATCGGATCTGTGTCGTTCAGACTGTCATTAAAAAGATCAGATACAGGTCGCATAGGGGAAAAAAAAAAAAAAAAATCTGAATTAGGTCGTTTCAGCCATCAGTGTGAACGTAGCCTATAACCCCAGAGCCTAACATGCTGCTGACGACCTACAACTGGCTGAGAGGCTTAACACCTGTTATGCCAGGTTTGAAGTCCCACACCCTTCCTTCCCCCCCTTCACTGCACAGGTCTCCGCAGCAACTTTGGAGCCACATTCCACCACTATCACTGAGGACAGTATGACCCCTCCGGACCACCTCTCCCCAACCACTATCTTCTCGGTGATAGAAGAGGAGGTGCTCAAGCTTTTTCCGGAAGCAAAACCCACGGAAGGCTTCAGGCCCGGATGGCATCTCCCCTACCACCCTGAAACAATGCGCAGGCGAACTGGCAGCGGTCTTCACAGACATTTTTAACACCTCCCTGGAGTCCTGCCACGTCCCGGCCTACTTCAAACTGTCCACCATCGTCCCTGTCCCCAAGAAGCCCCGCATAACTGGTCTCAACGACTACAGGCCTGTGGCACTTGCGCCTGTAGTCATGAAGTCATTCGAGCGCCTGATCCTCCCCACCTCAAGTCCTTCACCTCCCCCCTGTTGGACCCTCTGCAGTTCGCCTACAGAGCCAACAGGTCTGTGGACGATGCTATCAACCTGTCCCTTCACTTCATCCTTCAGCATCTGGACTCCCCGGGAACCTACGCCACGATCCTGTTTGTGCGTGCACTTCAGCTCAGCATTCAACACTATTCTCCCCTCTCTGCTCCAAGAAAAGCTCCTCCAACTAAACGTGCCTGTCACCACCTGTAGGTGGATCACTGACTTCCTAATGGACCGGAGGCAGTGTGTGCGGCTGGGAACGAATGTCTCCCCTACCCAATCTATCAGCACAGGATCTCTACTGGGCTGTGTACTTTCTCCTCTGCTCTTCTCTCTGTACACCAACTGCTGCACCTCCAGCCATTACTCTGTCAAATAGATTAAGTTTGCAGACGACACCACCCTCATCGGGCTGATCTCTAATGATGATGAGTCTGCCTACAAGAGGGAGGTGGAGCGGCTGGTGTCGTGGTGCAGCATCAACAACCTAGAGCTGAACACTCAGAAGACAGTGGAGATGATAGTGGACTTCAGGAAAGTCATAGCCTCCTCACCCCCTCTCACCCTAACAGACTCTCCCATCACCACAGTGGACTCTGTCCCTTTCCTCGGCACCACCATTACTCAAGACCTCAAGTAGGAGCCGTCCATCAGCTCCCTGCTCAAAAAGGCCCAGCAGAGGATGGACTCCCTGCTGCAGTTGAAGAAGGCTAAGCTGTCGGCCCAGATGATGGTGCAGTTCTACACGGCCATCGTAGAACCCATCCTCACCTCCTCCATTACAGTGTGGTACGCCGGGGCTACAACCAGGGACATAAACAGACTGCAGTGTATCAGCTGGGAAGGTGATTGGCTGCAGCCTCCCATCTCTCCAGGATCTTTACGTCTCCAGAACTCGGGGGTGTGCAGGTCGGATAGCAGCCGACCCTTCTCACCCTGGACATGGATTACTTGAACCACTCCCTTCAGGCAGAAGGCTAAGGTCCATCAGGACCAGAACTCGAGATATAAGAACAGTTTCTTTCCCTCTGCAGTCAGACTCATGATCACTTTTTAACTCCTCCCCCTTAAACTTTTAACTTATATGTACAGTCACCAGTCCAGTACTTGCACCTTCTCCATCCACAGTTTGCACTGTTTGCACTATTGCACCTCCATTTATTGCTCTGTCCTTTGTGGGGTTTTTTGTTTTTTTTGCCCACTGTTGTTTATTTTTTTATTCCTAAGTGTTTTATGTCAAATATTAGCACCGCAGCAAATTCCAATTCTGTGAAACTGCTCTGTTCACTGAAAATAGCAATATAATACTCCTTGAATCCTTGAATTTGGTGGCATAGAATTCCATCTGGGCGCAAACCGCAATGATTGACTTGTCCTTCATGATCAAATTTCACATGATTGGCACTTTCGTGAATAAAAAAAGGGACGTCCTCCATGCGTACCAAATCGAAATCCCTGACTGGTTAAAGTTCAACATGGTTTAACTGGCAACACGGGTTGAATGGCCGCACTTTTTGTATGTAGAGCCCAAAAACTGTTGTAGAAACGTGAGTGAATGCGAATGTTTTGAACGCAGTAACACAAAACCCACATATAGGCATGTTTACATAAATATATTGCTCTTAGAAAGCAATATAGAAAGACTTCTCATAAACTGTAAGTGTCGTTGACATGAACATCTTTCGTTTATCTTTTGCTTTTTTTAAATACTTATGAGCCCTACCAATGCTTTAATTTTATTGCACTGGCACCCACCCTCCAAAACACAATTATTAGGGTCTCAAGTCCTCATTTGATATCTTCTGTTTTTAAATCTAGATACAGAAAAAAAATTGCTGCATTGGGAAAACTATTTAAGACACAGGCATTTGCCAGAAATCTCTGGAAACTAAGATGTTCCAGGTGTTGCTTTGAACACTGGCAGTGCTCCCAGAACACTGCCTTGAGACATGAGTTCATGAAAAGTACACAACCTAGTCTGAACTGCGATACACGAAATTCACTAAATGCCATGTTCAGTTTGAGAAATGACATACTCCTCACAGATATCATTAATTTCTCAGTAACTTCTAACCTAAACATCTTGTAACATATTTAATTACTCAGTAATCTTGTTGCTATGTATATAGTACATCAAATTATATATACACTGACCAAAAATATAAATGCAACACTTTTGTTATTGCTCCCATTTTTTATGGTATGAACTCAAAGATGTGAAACATTTTCCACATACACAAAATATCCAGTTCTCTGAAATATTGTTCACAAATCTGTCTAAATATGTGATAGTGAGCACTTCTCCTTTGCCAAGACAATCCATCCCACCTCACAGGTGTGCCATATCAAGATGCTGATTAGACAGCATGATTATTGCATAGGTGTGCCTTAGACTGGCCACAAGAAAAGGCCACTCTGAAATCTTCAGTTTTGTTGTTTTGTATTGAGGGGGTCAGGGGACCCAGAAAACCAGTTAGTATCTGGTGTGACCACCATTTGCCTCATGAAGTGCGACACATCTCCTTCGCATAGAGTTGATCAGGTTGTCTATTGTGGCCTGTGGAATGTTGGTCCACTCTTCTTCAATGGCTGTGCATAGTTGCTGGATATTGGCAGGAACTGGAACACGCTGTCGTATACGCCGATTCAGAGCATCCCAAACATGCTGAATGGGTGACATGTCCGGTGAGTATGCTGGCCATGCAAGAACTGGGATGTTTTCAGCTTCCAAGAATTGTGTACAGATCCTTGCAACATGGGGCCGTGCATTATCATGCTGCAACATGAGGTGATGTTGTTGGATGTACGGCACAACAATGGGCCCCAGGATCTCGTCACGGTATGTCTGTGCATTCAAAATGCCATCAACGAAATGCACCTGTGTTCATCGCCCATAACATATGCCTGCCCATACCATAACCCCACCACCACCATGGGCTACTCGATCCACAACATTGAAATCCGAAAACCGCTCACCCACACAACACTACACAGGCTAGTCTGCCATCTGCCCTGAACAGTTTAAACCGGGATTCACCCGTGAAGAGAACACGTCTCCAACGTGCCAGACGCCATCGCATGTGTGCATTTGCCCACTCAAGTCAGTTACGACAACGAACTGGAGTGAGGTCGAGACCTCGATGAGGACGACGAGCATGCAGATGACCTTCCCTGAGACGGTTTCTGACAGTTTGTGCAGAAATTCTGTGGTTATGCAAACCGATTGTTTCAGCAGCTGTCCGAGTGGCTGGTCTCAGACGATCTTGGAGGTGGACATGCTGGATGTGGAGGTCTTGGGCTGGTGTGGTTACACGTGGTCTGCGGTTGTGAGGCCGGTTGGATGTGCTGCCAAATTCTCGGAAACGCCTTTGGAGACGGCTTATGGTGGAGAAATGGACATTTAATTCCCTAGCAACAGCTCTGGTGGACATTCCTGCTATCAGCATGCCAATTGCACGCTCCCTCAAAACTTGCGACATCTGTGGCATTGTGCTGTGTGATACAACTGAAGATTTCAGAGTGGCCTTTTCTTGTGGCCAGTCTAAGGCACACCTGTGCAATAATCATGCTGTCTAATCAGCATCTTGATATGGCACACCTGTGAGGTGAGAGAGTGCTCACTATCACAGATTTAGACAGATTTGTGAACAATATTTCAGAGAACTGGTTATTTGGTGTGTGTGGAAAATATTTCACATCTTTCAGTTCATACCATGAAAAATGGGAGCAATAACAAAATCGTTGCGTTCATATTTTTGTACAGTGTATATATATATAGATATAGATATACATAGATATAGGCGTATATATATATATATATATAGTGCATCGAATATAGTACCAAGGTATCATTGCCATTTTGCCATGCATTTTTACATGCTCTGAAAATAGGGACACATGAATGTTTGATTACACTAGCAGTGTTTATTTGCTGGAGCAGTTCAAAAATACGGATTTTGATGTCAGTTTTTCATCACAGATCTTTGTTGTCACTTAGTTTTTCTTTCTGATGAAAATATATGACTAAAAAAATGATACTGTGACTACACTAACTCCCAATTTTGTTAGTACCATAAAAAACCCAACAGTTTGACACCGCTATGCATTGGCCACATTAGCATACTCATGATAACGTCCAATCTTGTTTGCAACCCGGAAAAAACAGACTCACTTTGAAAGGGCGGCGTGTTCCTTTGAAAAATTGCTTGGACATCAGTAAACACCACCAGAAATAATCCATATTTAAGACGCTCTTTCATTTTTTTGAAAAAAAAAAAGAAAAAGAGCTTTTCAATGCACATTTAAAACATTACAAGAATCATAAAATTGCATCATTTATGGGTCTATTCTGTGAATTTGTGACTATAGTTGCATCTGTAATGGTAACATGTTCACCAGGTGGGGGCTTTAATGTCATTTAATATAATTTAAAGTCTAATTATTTAATTTATTGCTAATTGTTTCTGCTGCATGACTAAAGACAATGAAAGCTGTGACTCATTGAAGTGGGCCTGCCCAAGAGCTGTCAACAGAGACAAGAGGCCTCAGGCCCGAGACATTGTACGAGAAATTGAGCATAAAGGATGCACATGCTCTTTTCCCCCTTTTAGTGCTTGCTGACTTGTATTTTGCAGCTGTATTATTATCACTTTCCACTTCTTTTCAGTTCAGTTTGAATAGACAAATAAGAGCCATCAATTGGTTTAAGAATGTGAAAAGCTGGTATTAATGAGCTTTCCTCTGGGCCTGCTTGCTATCATTATCTTTAAGCACTTCGTGCAGCTGTTTTCCAGCCATTTAAATAGCCTATGAAATGCCTTTAAGATTGCATGAAATCTGAATTATTTTGTGTAAAATGACAGAAGCCAAATCACATGGGTTTCATATCTGCCACTGGCGTTCATTTAACACTCCACTTAAAAATGTGCATACTGTGCAAGAGGTTGATAAAGGAATCCATGTAAAAAGGTATTGATGCTGCTATATTTTGTCATCTGATGAAATCATCCAAAAAGTTGTCTGGTTACCGAAACTGTTGTAACCCTTGTGCTATCCTAGGCATTTAAACATTTGGAGTGGGGTCATTTAGACCCACTAGACAGTGCTCTGAACCTTTCTTCTTAAATGATTTCTGATCTTCACTGGTGTCCATGGATTACATAAAATCCTCTTCACCTTTATCCACCTGTGTCATGGTAGGGATAACATGTCAGTGTAAGGATGGGGTCATAGGATAGCACAAGTGTAATACATGTCCTGTCTATGGACAGAGCTTGAACTGCCAGTCCTTCAGCACAAAGATCAGCTACTTCTTTTTTAGTGTTTTTTTGTAACTGGGTTGTTATTTTTGTTAAATTGCAAATGGCCTTCATAAAAAAATATTTTAAATATCTTATAATACAAATTGGTATTCACAATTTCCTCACTTTAAACATAAATCCATCAAATAAAACCCCCTTGATCAAACCGTGCCATTGATGACGGGTCTGACAGCTCCTTAGCGAGAGCTCTCAATGTCCATCAGCTTTAGTGTTGAGGCAGCTAGTTCACACACCTCATGTGCAGGATGCATTTTTTTTTTTGTCATCCACCAATTAACGGAACCATTCTTTCTCATCTTCCATTTTGGTCTCTTCTCTAAAGCACAATTTGTTTTGCAGTTGTATTTTTAAATCGAGCACTTCTGAAGGATTGTCACGGGGTGTCAGCTGATTGGTGTCATGGCTTGGAGAGTCACTCCTTAACACGATATCAGTAAAATTTAAGTTCACTCTGAACACCAGTATATTTTTATTTTCATAAATCTCATTGAAGGATTTGTAATAAATCAAGTTGGCGTCATGGTTTCTCTGAATAAACCAAAAAAAAAAGCATTTCACTAAAGCCCAGCCTCACATCACAAATCCCTTCTGTGAAGTCAAACTTACGTTTGTTTTAGGTCAAATGACACACAAAAAGCCCATCACAGACACCGGTGCGGACAGTCTTGGTCTACAGGGCCAAATGTTCAAAAGGATGAAGATGGAAAAGACCAGCGGGCAGAAACAGTTGGGCTAAAATGGCCTGGGGCTTCATTCAAAAGGGAACGGGGAATCCGGCTCAAAAACAGAAAAGCAAGGAGGAAGGGCTGCGAGCAGAACAGACCCTGCAAAGCTTATTCCATTGGATATGTTGAAAGAAATGATGATTTTCATAAAAAACAAAAAATAAAAGAATATCAGTCAGGCAGCTGATTTTGAGTGGTGTAAGCGAAAGAATGGCCGTGCTGCGTAAGAGAAGCCTTTCAAATATTAAACAATGAACGCATCAGAAAAGAAGACATGACAAAACAAGTAAACAAAAAAAGCATATATTTAGAGCTGACAGTAAATGCTAATATTCTACAAGCATTTCTATAAATATTCAAAGATGTTCTTTAATAAATGAGGCTGCTGTTGTATTTTTTTATTTTTGAGGTAACTACAACATTTCAAAGAGACTTGAACTGATCATGAGCGTCTCTGTCGAAGAAAGATAGTCTGTTGTGTTTTCAGCTTGCAAATTATGGGATGATTCACTCTGGCAACCTTTAAAAACATGTAACCTGTTTTCTGTACTGTAGGGCACACTGGATTGTAAGTCGCGCCGTCAGTGAAGGGACCATTTTTTGGCACTTATGTCAGATCCGTGATGTGTGGTGACGTTCACGGCTGGTGAGTATGGTGGCCAAGAGGTGCAACAGACATTTACATTTACAAATCCCGCTACAAACTAACAAATCACCAAGCACTAAAAACAATATTGGAACAAATCCATAAACACAACAACGAAAGCGGAGAATTGGCTTCTAACAGAAAGGGAACATCCTGAATCCTTGAAGGGACGTAATATAAAACTAATTGTGTATGATTTTCTTACATTTATTTATTACTGTTTTTTATGTGGACAATTTAAATAAACAAGACAGTCCAAAAGCATTTTTTTACGTGTATTACTAAAATAAAAATTACAATACTGTTTAGCAAGGTAAAGTCTTCCATCAATTCTGGTATTAAGGGTATTCCCTTTTCGTTAAGTTTGTTGATAAACATGACAGCAGAAGAAGGAGAAAAAATTAACTAAAGCGATCAGCTGCAATGTGAATCCTCTTACTACCAGATGTGACCCGACTCTTTACCTTGTTGTAAATTTTATTGTAGTAATACAATGAAATAGAATGCTTTTGGGCTGTTTCATGTAATGTCCACATAAAGAAAACGGTAATTAATAACTTTAAAAAATCATACAGGATTGGTTTTATAGTACGTCCCTTTCTGTAAGAAGGCATTTCTCCGCTTTCATTGTTGTGTTTCTGGTTTTGGTCATTTTTAACGGTGTTGTTTATTTGTAATTCGATATTTGGTCATTTGCACGGGGGATTGCGTTTGTGTTTCAGGACTCTGTAATTTGTTTCGTGATTTGCTATTGTGTTCCGTGATTTGCTATTGTGTTCCGTGAATTCGCTGCTGTGGTTCAGGACTCTGTAATTCGTTTCGTGATTTGCTATTGTGTTCCGTGATTTATTGTTGTATTTCAGTATTTGTTCATTTGTACTGGGATTTGTTGGTGTTGTATCTTACATGCAAGCGTGTCTTGCACCTCTTGGCCACTGTAGGTGAGCCACTGACGTCATCAGTCAGATTTTCAAACATTAAAACCCTATTTTTAATTACTTTTACTTAAAAATAAAGTCATTGGCAGCTATTTCTGAGTGACGTCTCCACAAATTCCTGAGTTTAGAGACGTAATCCTCCATTTCGAAAATGACGGTAAACATCATTAAAGAATGACTGGACGACTGCACTTGACTTGCTACCACTAACTCTATTGCTCTTTAGCCGTAGTGTCACATTCTCTGGGATCACCAGCGCCCTCTGCCTTGAGGCACGAGTACTGCAGACCCTCAGCTAGTGTATTTCCAATGCGCACTTTTAGCGGATAAAAAAGACTAAATGGGTCACAAACTGGCACCAATGTAATCAGAAAGAAGCAAATGAGGTAATAAAAGAAGGAAGCGTCCTTTATGATGATGGAAAGGCCAAATTAGTCAACTGCATGGATCAGCGGCAGTGTGTACGGCGCAGTCTGGGCCTTTTTATTATTAACTAACATTTTAGATAATTTGTTTCACCTAAGAAAATGAAATTTTTATAGTTCCACTATTTTTTTTTTTTTTGTCAATTGGCCAATTCCCTGCCACACAGACCATTTGGATCTTTCTCTAGACTCAAAAAATGCTGAAACCCCAAGTTCTTTACGAGACAGTGACTTTTTTAAAGCTAATTAAACAGGAACAAGCTGTTTTTTAGAAAGTGCTGCGGGAGATCTTGTCCCTTTCTCTCCCCTGTGCTCGTCAGCTTTACAAATGTTGTCAAATACTGGCACAGACAAGCTGCAGGAGAAGCACAGCACTCAATCACCGACAAGATCTTCCTGCTCGGCAAGGTTCAAGACATTAAGGAAAGCCCGACCATCACCGAATCAACAATGTGCCATCTGACGGAGAGTTATTAATAGTGTATGTATCATTTTTATGGTTTCTGATAAGAATCTTGGCAGGCCTGCAGCCTGTGTGATGGCCCAAGAATGATATAATACTGGCTTTTGTTTTGAATTCAGCAATGCATTCCTGCATATCCCTTTGATTTTTGCAACTCACGTTTGACTTTTCAAATAAATAGGCTTCCATAATCTGCAGTACTGCACATGCTCGGGTTTTAATTGCTTTTTCTGGCACAATTCTTTCATTTCTGGCACATTTGTGGCATCAGGTGATTTAAAGTAACCCATTGACAACAAAATCCCCTCTGAAACCCTGTTAAGTCTTTTTCAATTAAAGCTGTGGTGGCTTTTCAATGAACTTATTGCTCTCGTATTGTTACCATCGTGGCTACTGTAGAATATGACAAGCCTCCATGTGTTTTTTTCATGGCACCTTTCTGTTTCCAATAACAGAGCAAGCTTGTGAAAGACAGCAGTGGAAAATTCAGTTCATTTCTTCTGATCTTTATTGTAACATGACCGTAATTTCAAAATTCGTAAGCCATTTTAAATCTAAAAAAGAAAAAGACTTGTAGTACCTACTACAAACTTTAACTCCTCCAAGGGTTTTCGATCCATTCCCTCCTAACTCCTTGAGCATCATTGGGAAGCTACTTTGGAAAAAATATTGGATTGTAGTTGTAGTGTTTTAGCTTGGCGAGCTCGTGAGCAAGTGGCGTTCCCCTTCTGTTCGCACATCTTTCTTTAAACAAAATATTGTGAACATTTAATACATAAATGCATGGCTCGAACTAAACATAAAAAGATGAGATATTAAATGATTCTATTAGGAAAATGGGAATGGTTAACAAGAAAACCTTGGTTGCTAAGGAAATCCTAAAGTTAACATTTGCTGATTGTTCTAAAAGTGATAAAGACCTGTTTGTCATCTCCAGACAACCCAAAAATAAAATGGTTGCTGTGGAGATAAAGCCATCAGAAAAGCCAATATTTAGCAAAAAGTGGGAGAATAAAGTGCGTGTAGTAGTCGCTCAGCCAATAAGACCGTGTCAAGGGGGGGCTGGAGAAGGTAGTGTGGCCCATACAGTGCCGCTCGCAGCTTTGTATTATACTTATTTCTATTTATTATCAATATGCTTATCAAAAACGATTACATGTTTATAAGGACTCTCCTTCTTTAGCTTCAAAGCTGGGTCATGTTGGACACAGTCACTAGACGATAATCTTCAGAAAATTTTATGATTCTCTGCTAACATTTAGCATAAAAAAATAAATCATACAGGATCAGGCAAAGGAGCGATAAAATGAACAGAGAGGTCTTTTTCCTTTTTCTACCTGCATCTTTTTTTATTGGCAGTTGAAACCAGCCTGTTATCTTTGAGCTCCTTTTCATCTTCTCTGCCACAGTCTGCCTGCCAAGTTCCCACCACTCTATTGCTGCTTCTCTGTCCCCTTTTCTTTGATTTTTTTCCTCACTCTGCCTAAGCCTGACCACCTTGAGCCGTGTCTTGTAGCCTTTTCTTGGCTAATTTTTGTTCACCACAGGTAACGAGAGAAAAATAATATCCTCATAACTCTCTCTTAATGGTCTCTTGCTGTATCTGGTGGAATTCTATTAAATGTTTTAGAAATGTAAAGACTCAATCAAGCTTCATCGGTTGTGTTATTAAAATATGCTGCTTTTTCTATTCATTTAATTACAGTTTATTTATTCACACCTTTTTTTTTTACTCTTCAAGTATGAATCAGATTTTAAGTACAAGTCATTTATGGCTAAATGTTTACAGAAGATGCTAGACAAGAATAAGTTTAGTGGCTTTTGTTGCAACTTAAAATAATGCAAAATGAACGACCCTGGGAGTATTTCAGGCAGGCAACTCGAGCAGTGCGTTTACATGGTTACTCCTCTCTGAGGGCGGTTCAGTTTAATCAACTCACCTGTTCAGCGTCCTATTTAAGTTCCAGGTGTGTGGTCCATTCTTTCACTTACATTTCTGCGAGCTCTGCGTTCGTCACCCCACCCTCCTCCGCGTCTTCCACCTGTGAGCTCCGTTAATACCAAAAGGTTTTCTATGGAGATCCTTGTTTTTTTGTATCTGAACGGAGCCTTATGCCAAACTAAAAGAAAATGTGGAAGAAAATACATTTTCTTTTCTTTACTACATGTGTTGTCTGACTGGAATCAACTTTTTGGGGCTTTTAAGTGTATTATAATTTTAATTCCTCATAAACCCCAAAGCGGTATCTTGATCCATTCACACATTTCTGAATACTCCTCTAAAAACCCGCTCTCTAAAAGTTTTAATCCACAAAAACGAGCGGGTCCTCACAAGCTGTCCTAGACCAGTGAAGACACAGCCCATTCCAGGCAGAGTCTGTACTGCCAGCTCCGCCCCCAGGCTTACACACACACACACACACACACACTTTCTCAGCTGACCTAACGGGGTTTGGAAAAAAGGCTTTCCTTTTCTATGCACAATATCCACATCCATGTTTGCTAAAGTTCAGATGTTTGTTTGTTTTCATGGGTAAAACCCACACTGCCAAGGCCAACTCTAGGTTAACGTCATAAAATGGGCGGCACCCACAAGGAGCGAAAGGTGGTGCCTCAGAGATTTAATCGTCTTACTTCTGGGTAGGAAAATGAACTGTACCAAAGATAATATCTTTTCATGGAAATAGCTTACACTGAAAGGTTTAAGAAAAGCCTGATATAGGCAATTTAAGAAATTTGCTTTGCAAAGGGATGGGCAATACCAACAATTTTCCTCTCTATACCACACTGTTAATCTTTCAAAATAAAAATCCCAATATGGACATAAAACCTGTTATTCACATGCCACACCAAATATCACCTTACCAACCTATGTAAATATTTTGTTTTATCTAAAAAGTAGAATTTTAAGCCTGCTACGTCATTTTTACTTCAAATGTAAAAAAAAAAAAGTGGTCAATGTTTTCTTATACACAAATGGATTACAAGAACATGAACTTTCATGTTTGTCGGCTAAAAGGAAGAGTGGAGAACATGGCTTTATCATGTGCATTTGGAGCAGTATTGAGTAGTTGGTGGTTTCCAAGTATTAATGGAAAACAGCTGATACGCCCATTTGCTACTCTCTTTAGATTTAAGACCAAAAAAAAAAAGCTTGATCTGTGCAATTCATCATCATAAATCTGGAACAAATGGAAACCAAAGTCAGCGGCTACACCTAAAAAATATATTCAGTGGTATTAGGCTGAGCCTATGGCGTGGAAACAGAAAGATCGTTGAGTCAGCATTTTAAATTACGTTTGTTTGTTTATGGGTATTTTGCTTCTGTGAGGCAATTTGATGGACTGGTGATGTAGTCATGGATGAGCTTTGCCTCCTGGTCGATTGCTGCTAGAAAATACTCTGTGTGTGACACCGGTAATAAACGAAGGAGCTCTAGAAATTGGACAGACGTACAAATAAAACACATGGCCTCATAAAAAAGGCCTCATGAAATCCATTCAGAGGATTCATGATTGTATGTTTTTCAACGGAAAACAACTGTTCTTTAAAGTCGCACTTTATGTGAAATTGCGTTTTTGGTGTTTTAGCATGTTCTCGTGGCATTTTTCCCATGTTGGAGTACATGGAATAGAGTTGAGTAGAATAAAATAAAATAGGCTTTAATGTCATTGTGACAAGTTACATGCACTACAAAATTCCAGAAAATGCCATTCAATCGCGTGCTCAGAAAATGATATTACACAACACAGTCTTGAAATTAACACTAAAAATCTTAACAAAAATGGTGAAATGAATTGATATGCTTGTGTGTGTGTGTGTATATATATATATATATATATATATATATATATATATATATATATATATATATATATGTGTGTGTGTTCATTCCGCCCTGGGAATGAACACACACTAAGATACTGCGCAGGACCCTCAAGCTCCCAGGCCTCTGGTAGAGGACCAGAGCTTGGAGGAGGAAAAAACCACCCGCGGAGGGTGAGAGGTTTTTTTTTTCTGTTTTATGTATATATGTATGTGTGTGTATGTGTTTTTTTGTCTGTAAGGGTTAATGATCGACGAAGTGTAGATTGTCGGAAATTATACCATGGTCCTGGTGAATACTCGATTCTGATTGGCTGCTGGGTGTGCATTAAAAATTGATATACCACAGTATAAGCGCACGGTGAAAAAACAAGTTCCAGTCACCTAGCTTAAGTGTTTTGTATCACTGCGCCGGCTTCTTTAAAACAACCTTTTGCTTCATCATTTGGCCCATAACAAGCGATAGTTCTCTCTGAACTGATGCTTTATTCAACCTATTGGAAAGATCAGCATATATATATTGCTTTATATCGGCGAATCTTGATTGCAGCAGAGATGCGGCGCGACGCGGACTATTTGTTACGTGGTGCGGTGTAACAAATAGTTCTCTTTTTGTGAAAAAAGCGATCCAAATTGGAAAAAAAAACAAGAATTTAGGACTAAAAACTACTATTTAATTCTCTTGTAAGTGACTTGTTTATTATTTATTATTTATTTCTCTTGTAAGTGACCATGGTGTAAGCGGGTTAATGGCCTTCAAAGTGTGCATTATCACTTTTCGACGCACTTAACTGAAGCAACCGTCCTTCACTTCGCAACGGATGGTTCAGGCTTCCACAGCATGCGTTAAAAAAAGATAATGCATACTTCGTCGGCCATTAACCCTTACTTATGACACGTTGTGGAAGCCTGCGGAGTGTGTTAATTTCTGATAATGCACACTTAGGAGACCATTTTCCCACTTATACCATAGTCAATTACAAAAGACATTAATATTCAATCAGTTTTTAGTAATCTTGCTTTTTGTTCGGTTTAGTTTTTTTTTTAACAAAAAGCGGAGAATTTGTTACGTGGTGCAGCCCGTTGTCATGGTAACATGACAATCCGCACAGACTTCAACTGCAGCGGCAAAGAAAAGCAAAATCTAAGCAAATCGTGACAAGAGCATCAGTTTAGAAAGAAAGTTTATCTCTTACTGCGTGCTTTTGTTCAGATGATGAAGCAAAAATCTTTATTTTAAAGTTGCCAGAGTACGACTGGATAGCTCAAGTATTGCTGGCCGTTTCTGTTGCATCCCTAATAATACGGTGGGGCTGTGAGGGGCTGTAAGATAGCAGGAGAACAGGTAAAAAGAGAGCTCTCTGCAATGGGAAGGGAAAGGGGGGGGGGGGGGGGGGGTGGATTGCTCCACACACACACACACACACACACCCACACACACACACACACACACCCACACACACACACCTACACACCCACACACACACACACACACATATATATATATATATATATATATATATATATATATATATATATATATATATTCAATTCAATTTTATTTATATAGCCCAAATTCAAAACAACAGTCGTCTCAATGGGCTTCGTATAGGTAATAGAAAAAAAATTTAACATAAAATCAAAAGGATCATGAATACATAGAGTCCTAATTCATTAGGAAAAATCATGAATCAATTTTTGAAGCAAGCAAATTTTAATCATTTTAACCATCTTCAGTAATTGATTAAGCATTTTTTTTTAAATTATAATAAGGTAATGCTGTGAAATAAAATAAAAAAGGGTCCATAAGCTCTCGAGTGACCGAGGTTGGTATTCCTTCTCCTGCTGATTAACAGCCGTCCTGGTTTAAACAGAGTTTACATTTCTATTCGCTGTTATGTCTATAGACATTAGATTAAGGTCCATATCCTCCTGTGGCTGATATCAGCGGCGCTGAGAGTTGAGGTCAAGTTGTCTGCAGGTCAGAATTCTGCTGAAAATCAGGGTCACTTCAGATTTTTTGAGATTGAAGTTATATTTGACTCTTGTAGTTATTACTGCAACTGTTGGTTCATACGTCCGGGATCAAACACTTCTCAAAGTCCTTCATGGTGTCAACAACCAGAACTATGGACCGGTCCGGTGGACCGAGTGGTTTGATATAAATCCTGCAGCCATTAACCCTTGTGCTATCTTAGATGACCCCTCCCTTACTTTGACGTGTTATTCCTACCATGACAAAGGTGGATAAAGGTGGAAAGATTTCATGTAATCAATGGACACCAGTGAAGATCACAAATCATTGAAGAAAAAAGGTTCAGCGCACTGTCTAGTGGGTCTAGATGACCCAACTCCCAACGTTAAAGTGCCTAGGATAGCACAAGCATTACCCCAAGTGTTCTCAATCTGCTTACGCTTCCTGAGAAGCCTGGCATCTTTGGCAATTTCAGCATTCCTTCTGGCCAGATGGTCGTTTAGATAAGCAGCAGATCCCTTCAGATTCCTCCTTTGAGTCATTAGAACTAGCTTGTGTTTTTGATTCACAAACCTGATGAGGATCACTGGTTTATCCGTCTCCTTTCTCCTGGAGAGTGGATGGCAGGTCTCGATAGTATTTAGATTCAGGGAAATCCTTTTAGATGTGAGAAATGATTCCACTTGGTGTCCTAGAGACTCCATCGCTCCCTGTTTCAGAAGAATCGCCTAGCATTGCTAGCACTATTAGCACTAGCAATACTAGATCCAGCTGCAGTTAGCTTTGCCGAGGTTTGATCGGTAATCCAGTGAGAATGACATTATTCATCCTTGCTTGTTGTTATATATAGTATCTCAAATCAACAAAGTAATACAGACAAACATAACAGTAATTTAATATTTTTTTTGTTTTCGTCAGAATTAAAGCAAAAACAAAAAAACACAACAAGACAGCTACAATGTGAAACACTATGTCTGTAATACCATACTACATTCCACTTTTTGTACCTTTGAAGCAAAAACCTCCTATTACACACATGCTATATCTTTACTCTGCTGTTTTGCTTTTTTTTTTGTAGGCTTTTATTTAAACTGAAAGAAGCCTTGTTAGATTTGTAGCGTTATGTGAACAGGAAGAGCACCCAGAAGCAGGACTCAAGAGGCAGGCAGTTGAAGACACCTAAAACTTTAATAAAACCTTCTGAATAATAAAAGGCTGTGCATAAACCCAAGGCGAGGAATAAAAACAAAAAAGAAAAGGAAATGCAAGGAAACCAAACAAGAACCCAGGGGGATAATAAGGCTGGGAACAGGTAAGGCAGAAAGAACCTGTGTGACAAGACTGACAAAGACACAAAGAGAGACATGGGTATATAGGCTAGAGATCTACTTTTTCTCTCACCACGGGGCCATATTGACATAGTTAAAGTGAGTAAAGAGGACCGCACGTTATAAAAGTTATCTGAAACTGAGCAGAGCTGACGGCAGCCAATCTAAATGTCCATCAAATTGACAAAAGTTTTAAAACACTAGGATTTTTCAGATCTCGTGAGATGTCACGTAGGTAAGTAACCATGGACCGCGGTGCTAAAGAACTGGTCACTTAGTAGCGAAGGAACTCACCGTTCACTATTATGTAGAGCTGTTTGAATCTAAATTTCCAAAACTACTGCCCTAGAAATATCCCAAAAGTATATGTGAAAAACCAGTGTGGTTTGATCACCTGGCTCACTAGATTGGTAAATATAGGCTACAGTGCATTGACTTTGAACAATTTTTCATGCAAAATAAAATGCATGTTGATGTATTTATTTTAAATAAATCATCCAAGTATTCATCATCAGAACACAGTGGATATACAGTATAAATCTTCATAAAATTTTCAGGTTATTAGGTTTTTACTTTGTGAAATCTGACATCGTATTTACCATTTGAGTTTCGAGTTTCGGGCCTTGAGTTTGACACATGTGCAGTAGGTTAAGAAAATGGATGGATGTTTGGATGGATGTCTTTTTCTATTTTTCAAATAAAGCGCAACCTGTGGCCTTTTTTGTTTTTCAACATTTTTCTGTGCTTTAACCACAAACATCAGTCTTTCCATTTAACTGTTGCTGAATCAAAATGTGTGTTAAAAAGTGAAAAATGTTGCACTCTGCATCCCATCAACTCAGCTTGTTTTATTGATTCGTCACTGACTGGTAGGGGGAAAGTTACAGAGCCCATATCCGTGAACTGGTTCAAACACTCTATGGCCATGAATGGCAAATAGACACTTCTATTACAGTATGTTTCTTCTAGGACACAACTGTCTAGAGATACAGTGATGGGTAAGGAAACCCTTTTACTTCCACAGCTGCTTTGTACTAGATAGGACATTATCTTTCACTGCTGTCCTTCTAGACTTCTTGGAGCTCATAATCTGAGTTTTAAAAAATGCTTCCTGGATGGAAATAGGTCAGTGCTCACAGCCATGCCCCCCAACAAGGTTCCATGTTTTAATTTTCCCAAAATTTCTCTCTAAAAGATACTTGTACATTTCTGTTCCTCCTTACAGCATAGCCTTGGAGGTCAACAATGTTTTGTAATTAAAAACACGTCTTTGTGTACTGAACTACTCCGGGCTAAATTGAACTAATTAATTCAGTACAGAGCTTACTCTGTACTTCTCTTATCACACATACCCTGTTCTGAAAATGCTGAAGTCTAAGTATTATGCTGTCATGCTTCTGTGTAAACTGACTTTGTAGTAGTTTGCTGAAAAATCTCTTTAGTTTTACTCAATGTCCAGGTTTATTCAGTGCAAACGTACGCCAGGTGATCAAACAAAACAATGATCCAGTGAAGGAGCACTTAGTAGTTCATATTCTTTTGTCATGGCCCCCCATTAAAGTTTGTAAACACAACCATTTGACTTTTCTTCTTCTGACCCTATGGAATATTAGGAAGCCCTTCAGCCATAACCAGGGAGCTTCTCAACAAAAAAAGGTTAATTGAAAAAGAAAAAACCCCACAAGCGACTAAAAGTCACAGAACCCAACTCCTGCATAAGTATGACATTTATGGCTGTGTTGTACTGGGATCGCTTAAAGCTGGAGTGTGGCACATGAACATACACTGTAAATAAATGTTAGTACGTCCAGACACTTGCCAAAAGAACAGGACCACAGATTTAATGCTGAATGGCGTTTTGTATAGAATTCAGTGTAATTAGTCAGACAATATAGATGTCCTTTTCAGCACCACTCCTAGTCGGCGGTTCACCCATTCAAAATATATTTCATGCATCTTTTTGGAAAAAAGATATAATAAGAAAAACAAAAAGAAAACATTTAGTTGGACCTCCCAATACTAACTCTGCATTTGTAACTACCCTGTGTTATCTATTCCACTACTAAACCCGCGGAATCAAGGCCACAGTGTTGCTGGAGCCTAGCCCAGCTAGTGTTGGGCAAACGTGGGGTACACCTTGAACAGGTCACCATTCTCACCTAAGGACAATTTAGAGTCACTGATCAACCTGTTTGCATGTTTTTGGAATGTAGGATGAAAATTGAGTGCCCACAGGAAAACCTAAGCATGCTCACGCACAACATGCAAACTCTACACAGAGGCGACCAAGCTTACATTTGAGCCAGGGTCTTGTTGTGAGGTAAGACTGTTAAGGACTGCACCAGCGTGTAGCCCAGCCTGTGCTGTTTAAAGGTCATTCAATGTCCCCTCATTCACACTAATGCACTAATACTCTCTTACCCTTTGGGTTGGTTCTGGTTACAACTGTCTGCTTAAAGTCCCACTCTGATTTTCTTTTGATCTGTTATAGAACTGTTCCCAGTGGTGTTTTGGTTATGATTATGCTGTTTTTTTTTGGCAAAATCAAGAACCTGTGTAATTTTCTAGGACATAGTTTCTGCAGAGTGGCAGAAGTTCATAAAAAATTCACCTTTGAGTTGTGGTCAGGACTGTTGGTGTGGCATAAGCCTGCCTCCACTAACCATAATTTATGTGTGTACATGCTCTCCTTACAGCCACTCACCTCAACATAACCGGTGCAACATCAATGGTGAACAACATTGGCGCTATTCAGTTGTACAGTTTTGAGTCCAGGTTCCAGCTCAGACAAGGAAAACAAAGACGTACATTTGACTCAACAAGCGGATAGATCCTGAGCTTAATTTTCTTTATATATCAATCAATCAAGCTTTATTTATAAAGCACTTTTCATATAGAAGCACAACACAAAGTGCTTTACATTAAAACAAAACAAAATATTATAAAAACAAGCACAAAAGGGCCCCTCCCCGTACCTACACACAGCCCTCTACTCCTTTCTCACATCCCACCCCCTAACTGATGGGGAAAGACAATGAGAAAGAGGCTGAGCACGAAAACAAGATGTTGGCAACGCTAATAATTGGAACCTCCCTCTCTGTGAACAGCTGCATGACCAGCCAAATGCAGCATCATAGGCGGGGGCCGCTCCACCACAGCTAAGCCGTGATGCAGGTTCCCATCTAGAGCTGCAGTTGGTCCCAGCTGAGGTAGCACCGGAAGTAAAAATTAAAATAAAATGAAAATGAAAAAGTAAACATAATTATAAAAGCATTAAACAATAAAACATTGAAATAAGGTAAATTAAAATAACGCGTTAAAATCTAGTTTAAGTTCATAAAACAAGATAAAATGGATAAATAAAAAAATAACAAGCAGTAGGAATGGTTAACAGACCAGTGTCAGAGGATCTCCGCAAGGGTTCTTACTTTACTAAAAGATCTGAAAAATAAGAATGTGCAAGATCGTTAAGACATTTAAAAACTGTTAAAAGTATCTTAAAACCAATCCTGAAGCATATGGGGAGCCAATGCGGGGATTTTAAAATTGGGGTGATGTGAGCCCGCCTCCTGGACTTGGTGAGAACCCGTGCAGCAGAGTTCTGGAGAAGCTGAAGGTTCCTAATGTTGTTTTTTGGAAGACCAGCAAGCAGGGCGTTACAGTAATCAATTTTAGTCATGATGAAAGCATGCATTAGCATCTCCATATTAGCAAGAGAGAGTAGTGGGTAGAGTCCAATAGGGAATTTTTATGCACCCTATCCTGTCTGCATTCCCTTAATTTCCTACTTGGCCTTTCAAATTTCAGTTCACGGGGACAAAGATGAGCAAATCATTTCATTTGAGTGGGATTGTTAACCAAGTGTTGAAATCAGGCCGATGGGGAAATGTCCCAGATGTTATGTTTTGTGATCAATGAATATGCAGAGGTGCTGAGACTCTTGGCAGCTGGTGCAGGTTCACTGCCTGCATTCAGATGGCCTCATTCCTGTCAGAGCTCCGGCTGCACAATATCTCTTTGAAGAGCTAAAAATAGTGACGGAGACAAGGAGCACAGGAGAATTCCCTAAGCCAGCACTCACCTGAGTACATTCTTTAAAGTTGCTCTGTCATACATCACAAGTGCTCTCCAAAGCAGGGCACTGTACTGAAAAATGACCAGATTAGACAGTGGGAACAGCAATAAATGATACAGTACGATACATACTTTTCCATTATTGTTTTTTTTTTTTATGCCATCCAGCACTTAACTGTCCTAGATATAGAAACACTGAATCCCTTAGCTTTTCTGAATTCCAGACTCAGTCCTCAGATCACTCTCCACGATCCTCAGAACTGCAGCAGCATTTGAATTCCTGATGGCTGCTCATTTTTCAACTGAAGCGATGACCGTCCAACTGTCAACCGTCTGCAGTCGTGACTGCCTGCAGCTCTCTTTCTCAGGGTTTTCATAGTTTGCTCTCCTCCCCATTGTTGCCTCTGCCATGCTACTGAAGCACCACCTGCTCTCAAGTGTGAGTACAGCAGACAGCTGGTAAACGTCGGGCATGTCCAGACATTGCTGCTACAGGGCTTTTCTCTTTTTGTGTGGGTGAATTGCTGCAGCTTTGTCAGACCAACTTTGGACATAAATTTGATGTTCTCAACCAAGACAGGAGCTTCCCTGTGCTGTTCTCCTCTGGTGCAGGAGACATCTCTCTGCTACATGCCTTACAAAAACTTTCCTGGCTTCTCCTCTGTGGGGGTATACACAGCTGCATGCAACAAGAGTCTGTTAAACTTTGAGAACAGGGTTGGTCTTTTTTAGAGATCTATATTTAATGCTTTCAGGGCAAGAACATTTAAAGCCAAAGTGCATGTTTGCATACAAGTACTGTAACCCGTGCTCCACTTTGAAACAGATTTCTCCAAACCAATTTGAGCTTTTTTGGACTTGCACCTTTTGGTCAAATCAGTTTGTTCCTGTTAAGCTCTTGAAGTACAGCATTTTCCGCACTGTAAGACAGACTAAAGCTTTAATTTTCTTTTTTTTTCTCTAAAAAAACTGACTGTACATTTTTATAATCTAGCTCTTTATATATGGATTAACTCTGGGTGTGTGGTGCATAGGGCCGCAGTAGCATATTCACTAGTAACGTTTGTTTTATTGGTATCAGTTAGTTGGTTTTAAATGTTGCAAACAGGGTTGGGAGTTACCGGTATTGTGAATACGCTAACATAGGTAACGGGTCATCTGGACCCCACAAGACAAGGCGCTGAACCTTTTTTCTTCAATGATTTGTGATCTTCACTGGTGTCCATGGATTACATGAAATACTCTTTATCTTTATCCACCATTTTCATGGTAGGGAGAACACGTCAATGTAAGGGTCGGGTCATATGGACCCCATAAGATAGCACATTATAGTTTGGTGTACCTTATCCAGTATATGACAGATTATTGGAAATTAGACCACTTATTGTACCTTTTAATCCTGTAGTACGTAAAATAAAATTGCTAAAATAGCTGCCTTGTTGTTTGCACTCTGTTCATTTCACTTTATTTAATCTCTAGATTTCATGTAGGAATCATTAAAAAGTAATATAGATTTTTTTAATGTGCAAAAAAATATAGAAAAGAAAGAAATGTCCACCAAAATTGGTATTTTCTAAGTATAATAAAACCACCATTTGAGCAACTTTATTAGGGGCATCCCTGTGACATTAGATAGCTGATTGCTGAATATTCTGCATAATCATTGGGGTGCATAAAAATAACTGTCACAATAAATCCACATTTGGAGTAAGGACTCCTGGTTTTGGTCTGTTAAATACAGCTTTCTTTTATTTTAAAGTCGAAAGCTCTTATTCTGTTTCCTCACTGTCTCTTTTCTGCCAAAAGAAACCTTCCAAATACGTTTGTTTCTTGTTAACTTGACTAGCTTGGTGGTTTCAATTTAGCTGTCAGCGCAGCCGCTTTAACCCTTGTGCTATCTTAGATGACCCCACCCTTACGTGTTATTCCTACCATGACAAAGGTGGATAAAGGTGGAAAGATTTCATGTAATCCATGGACACCATTGAGGGATCACAAATCATTGAAGAAAAAAGGTTCAGTGCACTGTCTAGTGGGTCTAGATGACCCAACTCCCAATGGTAAAGTGCCTAGGATAGCACAAGTTACGTAAGTAGTGGATGTGTATTCCACATGTGACCGAATGACTTGACGTATGTCAAGACTGACTCAGATGTAGTGAGGAGAGTCCAGTAGATTAGATCAGACATAAAACTGAAAAAATGTAGGTTTTTTTTTTTTCTTCCTCTCTGGACTTGTACCAACTGTACCATGGACCAGTACCAGCCTGCAAACCAGGGATTGGGAACCACTGCCTTATGGTTCCACATATTTGTGGATTTGCTTGGATAAAGGTTGTAATCAGTAACCCGGAACATTTGTTACACTACAGTGTACGATTACACTATTTCAAGGTGCTTTTTACGTGAAACTGGGACTGTGAGTGTAAGTGTCAAGATCTGAGAAAGAATAAATAAATATTTCAGTGCATAGAAATGAAGCCTGTTCCCATCCTAACATCTTTGATACAAGATACAACACATTCTTCATGAAAAAACAAAGAAGCGGAAAAGTTTTCAAGGTCTTTCTCAAAGTGTACAATTGTATGACCTTGCCTGTTATAGTAGAGTTTATATAACAGTAAAAGTAAATGTTTAAGTTTTTTTTCTTCACTTTGACTGAAGAGGAGTAGTGGGGTCTGTATAAATCGAACAGATTATCAGAAAAAAGGATGGATTTCCAGAGACTTCCTGCCTTTCTGAATCACAAAGGAGAATAAAATTATAATGGCAGTCAATATCAGTAAAGTTGTGCGATTTGAACACATCTCTTATGATTTCACAAAATATGCAAATAAACATGTCCCAAAAACAGTAAATATTTTACAGACATACTTGGCACCATTGATTCACTTTTATTCTGGTGATATGATACAAATCTTTTTGTAATTTTAAACATTTGGTTTCCAACTTCAACCAGAATCAGTCCAAGATCAGGAGCATTTTGCTTGCAATTAAGATGCCTTAAAGACTCCAATGAAAGTTGTATTTTCGGTGTTTTAAACATGTTTAAAATTTTTCAAATGATGGAGGACATATAAAAAGAAAATTAAGCTTAAAACTGTATTTCTAATTATTTCTTTATTCAAATTATTGTAAAACAGCAGCAAACCAGCCATGCCTTAGTAATGCGTTTTATATTGGTGCACAGGTAAAACAAGATGATTTGAGTGGGACTTTTAAAAGCATTGACTGTTTATGATAACTGGACTGTAACCCCTCCCTCCATCACATTCCTAATAGAAAGTATTTGTTGACTCCAAGAAGCCAAAATCCCAGACTTCTATTGGGAAATAAACAGCTATTACTCAGTCATTATTTTTTTGATAATAACCATTTTTGATCATTCTTATGTTTTGCAGCTGTAGTTATTTAAGTTATAAACTGACCAATCAGATGCCTCAATAAAAGTAGATGATCTCATGTCAAACCCTCAAAATATTTGTTTGACAGATTTTCCCAAGCCTACTTTCAAGTGGTAGGGGTGTGGCCTTCTGACCGTCTCACTCAGGTTTGGCCATATGGGTTTTTATAGAAATGTTGACTCACACTGACTTGGACCAATCACTGCTTAGTGATGTCGTCTGGTTCCAACATGGCGACATCCATATAGCAAAAAAAAAAGCAAAAAAAATGGCTGAACTGACTGACTGACTTCATTGTGTAGGATGGTTCATTTTTCTTTTTTTTTTTTTTTTTTTTAACTTGTCCTGTCCAACAGCTAGGCAGACAGATGAGAGCTGAGGGCCTCTTGGGTTGGACATATTTTACTTTAACAAGAGGGGTTATTAATCTTCAGACAAACCAAAGGTATGTCTGAATAAACCCCTTTTGTAATTGAGGCCAAACTTTATTAATTTCAAACATGTCTGAAAATCTTTGGTGTTGGACCGGACGGAAAAGGAAAGAGGGGAAGAAGAGAGAGGGACGTTAGAGAGAGGGGGGGTAGGGGGTGATAATAGGAGGGGAAGGGGGATAAGACCATGAAGCAGCATAAAGCAACAAGTTTACTGGTTGTTAATCATTATGGTAAGGTTTAAATGTAAAAAAAAACAAACAAACAAAAAAAAAAAGGGCGGAGCCTGTCCACACACACACTCAAATGTTATAAACACACCTGTTAGTTGCAAAAATGTCCACCTGTCGACATGTACACAAAACAGATAGTGTTCACACGCATACTTATGCCTTAAAACCAACTAGTGTGAAATATTTCAGTCATTCCGTCTGTTGAGCTAACACCTGTGCTCAGGTGAGTGTTTATGTTCTTCTAAAATGGATGGTGGAACGTGTAAAGAAGGAGGGAGAGTGCCCCGCCATCCCCACCCCAAGACCCCCACCGCAGCAGCAGCGGCAGCCGGAATCCCCCCAACGCCACACGGGAACCGGCAGGGAACAACCGCCGCCCGGGCGACCAAGCCCGCCACCCAGGCCAGGGCCAGCAGGGCCGCCGCAAGGCCCCCAGAGCCAGAGAGCAGGGAGGCACGGAGGGAAAGAGGGCGCCGCCCCAGCCCAACCAGGAGAGCAGCCCCCCGCCGCGCCGGGAGAACCCAACGCAGGGCCCCACCGGAGAAGGACGGCCACAGCCCCAGACGAGCACCCCACCACCACCCAGGAGTTCCGGGCATCCCCCCGCCCCAACCCCAGGTACGAGCCAGGACCCCCCAAGGGAGACCCACTCCGCACTCCAGGCAGCCATCCGCCCGGCCCACGGTTGGTCCAGGGAGGAGCGAGGCAGGGGCCCGCCGCCCCCGCCCAGGAGGGGGGAACCCCGGGGAAAAAAGAGGGCCCACAAGAGGTGTTGTAAATATGGCCCGACCAGGCTCGGCCACAGTTGGAAATTTGGCGGGGCCCAGCACTCAGGAGCAAGGACCAGAACCCACCCCCCCAGGGACACGAACACCCCCGGCTCAGATGTAATGTGAACCCCCCCACCGCGCGGAGAAAGCACCGCCGGGCCCAGGAAGCCAGCACCCCGGGGACACAGCCGCCGTTGCAAAGGGGCCCGTACCCCCCACCAGGGAAGAGGCAGGGGACAGATGGTCCTAGGTCCCACCTTCCTTGCAAAATGTGTGTGCGTGTATGTGTGTTTGAGAGAGTGTGTGTGTGCATGTGTGTGTGTTTATGTTGGGATGTATATATTGAGGGGGGAGGGGTGTGTGTACTAAGGGGGGTGCGGTTAAAATTGGCGGGTAGGGCACTAAGGGGACATCTCCTGATTACTCACAGTGACGTCCCCTCACCCTCCCCACCAAGGGGCCCTAAATGTCTAAGGTGCGGTTAAAATTGGCGGGTAGGGTGCTAGGAGGACATCCGCTGCTTGCTGGCAGTGATGTCCAAGCACCCCCCCTACCAAGGGCCCTACATGTCTAAGGTGCAAATAAAACCGAAAGAGGGGGGGCCCACTCCATACGGCAACCACAGGAGGGGGGCCACTGCCTAGTAAACCCCCCCCCCAAGGCTCATCGCAGGCTAAGCCCCCCACCCCCTCACCCTATTATGAGGTTATATGAGGAAGGGGGTAAGTTGGAGACAGATGATAGACTGTCCCCCGGTGGTCAAACAGCCGTCCCCCCCCCCCCCCCCCCCCCCCCCCCCCAGCAAGGGGGCCAGGCCCACCCAGCCCCGGGGCCCCACCCCCGGAGGCGCAGACACCCCAGGCCCAGCACCACCACCCCCACACAGAGAGAGGGGAGCCAGAAAGGGGGGGCCGGCGCTTTCTGGCTGGTTCATTTTTCTATAAGGGGATTCACACTCATTCAGTCCAGTTTTCTTATACAGTTTGTGTAGCCACACACACACACACACACCCATACCAACGCAGCGTTGTGTCCCACGCATTGTTAACCACTCACCTCATTTTCAGACACTGTGTCGCGAGCGCTCCTTGTGTAGGTTGTGTTGAGGGTGCACACTCAATATGCGTTATCAGGAAGTGTGTGTTTATAACTCGATTTTCGAACAAAGGCAACGCCTCGTCAGCTGTTTTAAGATGCGGCTGGACTCAGCGGGCGGAGATGATGTCACCAAACAAGTGTGTGTGTGGGGGGGAATTGTTCATTTAATTCTTCAATGTGTTTTGGATTTCAGGATGGAGGAATTTATTCCTAAATGGTGTGGAATTCTTATGTGTAATTTTTTTTGCAAATTGTTGGCAGAAATGGCCAGAATGTGGGGAAGAAAATTCTTCATCAGGGATGATTGGGAATTCAGCCTAATGGGAGGGGCTTAAACTATATAAGAGGAAGCGATTAGTTTCAGCAAGGGCAATGAAGGATGACTGAATGTGCTTCCCTCCTGTGTATTCTGGTGTATATGTATATATGTATATAGCAAATTCACCCAGGATTAGTACGTTTGGGAAAATAAACCTGTTTCAACTGAACCACGACTGCCTGGATTTGTGGAACACCCATCCTCGTCACATACAGTCAATGGTTAAAATGCATTGCAAATTTAAAAGTGACCAAACAATAAAACCAAAGGAGCCTGTTTATCTTTAACCATTCCTGTTGGATGTCTGTTGAGTTTGTGATGATCGCCTGCTTACAGGTAGGGCACAGGGCTCAGTCACCTTGTGATTTTTAATGAGCAGTTTGTGTTCTTCCTCAGTCAAGGCTGTGGTTTTACATGTGTGCAGCAGTTGTCTGCCTAAAGTGTGTGACCAGCTAATGCAAATAAGTTAATAAGCCTATGGTGCTCGTTTTTACCATCGGCTCTCTAAGTTGCTGTGTCTCTTCTTATGAAGGCATATTCTCTAAAAGCAAGTAAGCACTTAGGGAAACCTTTCTGAGGCTATTCCAGCAGTGAAGAGGAAAATGGCAGAGCATCAGAGACCAGTAATTGAAGAAGAAAAGCTTTTCTGCTTTGATCAGAGGAAGATCGGAACAAAGCAGTGTGCAGTTGTGGATGGGATGTGTATTGAAATGGAAGCAAATAAGTGCTTTGTATGACGTTAGTAATACTTCACATATTGAAAATAAAAATGTCGCCTGTCCTCATTCTGTCCTCAAGTGTCTAAACAGAAGAAGAAACATCTACCAACTTTGATAAACATGCGAACGCTTTTAAAAATTGGCCTGGAAATTAAAATAAGGCAAAAGATGGAGAGACTTCCTGGGTCCCAGGAGAGACAAGCGTGCTTCTTCCAGTCTAATCCTCTCCAGAGTATTTTGTATTCAAAGTTGACAGCTCCTTTGTGACATATTGAAAGTTTTACTTAACGCACAATTCAGCTTCTTTTGTGCAGACATTTTCACACACACACAGAGGGAAAAAAGTTGGGTTCCAGGGCAGAAACTTTGTAACTTTTTTAAACATGTGATCCAGAAACCATTTAGTCTTGAACAGGGTTGGAAATGTTGGTTAATTCGCAATATAAAAATGATTTTATTACATATAAATTGACTGTCTAAGCGAAACATCTAGCGCTGCTACATTTTTGACAGCTCGCGTTACACACATGGAGCATGTGACTGAGGTGCTGTTTATCAGAGATAAGCGTCAAATTTTAAAATTTTTTAGAGGGGGGGGGGGGTGAATGCAGCTACCAGCACTGTAAAAAACATATTAACAGGCTCAAAGTTCATATTGTAATTCAATAATAATAATTTATATGACATAAAATGTAACATGAATTAAAATAGAACATTGTGTTATTGTTCTTTAAAGTGAGGAGGCTATTTGATATACTCTGCATTTTGGTTCTTAATTGCACTGTTTATTTAGATTGTTACCTTAAAGTGTATTTTATTATGACAAAGACACAGTAGCATTTATTGATTATTTTATGTTACTAATTGCAAATGAGGTTAAATGTATATATTGTATCTTAAAGGGTTCTGAAAAAAAAGTTGTCATGGACATTAGGGTGGTCCTTCCAGAGGGCTACATTTCATAAATTAATATTTTTTCAGCTCTAACTAAGCTGGCTGCCAATAGATGGGCTTAGCAGTCTCAAAGTGAACACTAACAAATATTTGGGACAGAGACTGTAGATTGGATACGGAATATGAATATCGCCTTTTTAAGAATTTTTTTCACATTTAGAACAAACAGGAATACAAGCATACACAGTTATACAATGGATGTTTTGAATGTTTACAATTTTCATCATCATTGATATTTGTTCTTTTTCATACATGTAGAATTGTTGATTAAATTGTTTGAGATCAGTTCTGATGTTAAAACTTTCATTCTAATTCTAATTTTAATTGTGATGTTGTTTTTATTCTTTGACAATGTGCACCCATAGGGGCCGAAGGGGAAAACTTTAAGGTCACTGAGGGAGGGTTTAATATTGTCCAATTGAGACAAAAATTCACAAGGAGAGTTTTCTCAGCTAATCCAACACACTTCATGGGTTGGAGCTTAGGATGTCCAACTTCCACTTTTAAGGACCACCCTAATGTACATAGTTATTTGTTATTTGTCTTCTCCCTCTTTTAAAAAAAAAATACCAATAAGAATAAGCAGTATCGATAAAATCTTAACAACGCCCGTCCCTTCCGCCACATACTAAAAACTTTTTTGGTATAGGTAACGATGACATCACGGCAGGAGAAGCCGTCAAAAAAAGAAAAAGGGAAAAAATCTACAATAGGGCTGAAAAAAATGTGTTTAAAATCCTCTGAATCCAAAACAGACGTCTCAGGAAATCCAAAGGAAGTTTTGTAAATATTATGGGATGGAAACAGGACCAACGACTTGATGGCAAAGTGAAACTTAGTGATTTTCCCATAGGGGAAATGAAAAACTTTTGTTCATTTGATAATCCTTGAAGTTTCCCTCACACACTACCAGGTTAAATTTACAACCTCAAAAGGAAATTTCGTTGACCTTTGACCTCAATTAGATGCCGCCATTTTGAATTTTTCCAAAATGTATGTTTTGGCCCAACCACAAATTAAAGCTCCTCTTAAGGATTTTCAAAATATATCCCATCATAACTCCTGGATGTGAAAACCTACTTGGGAAAAACCTTAGAATTAGAAGCTGTAGATTTTACATACGAGACTAGCTTGCAAAAATTGTATTTCTCCTGTTGCTCGCACATTTTTACCGTAATATTGTAAAAATTAAACTCAAGAATCCGTGGCTCAAGCTGAATAAAACGATATAACATATAATATGAACATGATAGAATTATGTGCATGGTTAACAAAAACACACCGTTGCCAAGGAAATCCAAAAGTTGACTTTTGCCGATTGATCTAAAAATAACCAAGACCTGTAACCAATCAGTCAAAGAGGGCAGGTAAAAAGAGGGTAGTGGGGGTGGCAAAGTGGGGGCAGATTGTGTCTGTGGGCCACACTCCCTCGCGGCTTTAATTTTTAAATTTTAATTTTTTTGCACTTTTGATAAAAGTGCAGTCAATGTGTAAAAAGCCCCAGAATAATTTAATTTTTAGCAAAAATATATAACTCTTCTTTTTTACTGTGAAGACTGTTCCAAACAGGGCGCTTCACTCTCATGCTGGCAGATCACTAGAATTATTTAACAGCAGAATGGGAGGTAGGGCCTCCAGCATCTGCGGAACCAGCTCCCTGCTTCAGAGAGCATCTCTGCATTTGAGGCTAAACTTCAAACTTTCAATTTTTGATAACGGTAATAGTTAAGGTGAGCGTGTGCGATCCTTTTTTAAGACGCATTGCCGGGAACTTCAACATTCAATATTCAGACAGATTCATTGGTGCAGGCCATCTGAGAATTGTATAGTTTGATCTCTGAGGTGAACTCTCAGTAAGCCCCTCTTCTGCAAACACTCAAAGCTTTCCTTATTTAATTATATTTCTCACTGTAGAAAGGAGTGCATTGATTGATTTGCAGGTTCAGCCAATTCTTTGACTTGCTGATATCTTTCTTCTTTTATCTGTGTTGCATGAAATTTTCTGGCTTTAATGCTCTGATTTGATATAGATCTATTAATGTCAAATATTTGAGGAAAAAAAAAAGCTTTTCAATGAACTTTAGGAATCATTTCTTTTCATTGTACTTCTAATGCAAAAAAGGAAAGAGCCACTCTGATGGAAATGGTGTTTTTGGTGTTTCTATCATGTTCTTGTAGCATTTTTCTGATGATGGAGGGCATGTAACTTAAAAATTAAGCTTAAAATTGCATTTCTGTGCATTTGTTTATTTAAGTCATTGTAAATCAGAAGCAGGGGAAAAATTAGTGTTTGTAAAAGCTTGTAGTTGTTACGTACAAACCACAATCTGCAGGCCACTAGCTTCCTGCTCCGCTCCATTCTAATTTATCCACTTACAGACAAATAGTTTTCCATAACCGTATTGTCTTCCTCGACTAAACTGGAATCAACAAATCAACCAACTAAACTGGAATCTGGCAAAAAACTGTACGGCTGGATAGCTCCAATATTGCTCGCAGTTTTTGTTGCACCGCTAATGTTAGGTTGGGGGTATGTAAGCTAGCTAGAGAGCGTGTAAACAGATGGATGATGGGAAGTGGGGAAGGGGTTACACTGCAAATTTCGAGTGAACTAATGCCGCTCTGCCGAAACTATGTCCTAGAAGATGACACAGTTATTTGATTGCGCCTAAAAAACGCATAAATTTAATTAAAAGACCACTGGGAACGCTTTGAAAAAGAGGTGGGACTTGTGCACATTTGTACGTTTCATTGAACATTTGTAATTTTCCTTCCTTCATTCATTCATTCATTCATTCATTCATTCATTCATTCATTCATTCATTCATTCATTCATTCATTCATTCATTCATTCACGGGCTGCTGGAGCCTATCCCGGCCACGTGTAAGCGAAAGCAGGGGACGCCCTGGACAGGTTGCCAGTCTGTCGCAGACATTTGTAATTTCTTTTACGAAATTGCAAACATTTTGAAAGGCAGTTTTTGTTAAAACAATAGTCCTGAAGCAAAAGCTATACTGGGATTCATTCACATGAACCAGAATCCTCCCCCAAAGAGGCAACAAAAGGGCTTTAAATGACTAGAATTCACACTTTGCATGAAACCAGTGTCCCTTATTATTCACTATTGCAAAGTAATAATGATATGCATGCAGCAAATCCAGATTATCTGATGTAAATCTAACTGGTCTTTTAGATAAAGATCAAAGCGACCATAACCTTGCATTGAAATTTCTTTGGCACACACACTCTCAAAGATTTTGCATTTCACCCAATGCTTTGAACCACCAAAGGCCTCCTGCAAGTAGCAAAAAAAAAAAAAAAAAAAAGAACTTTAGGAAGGGCCTGAATATGAAGTGATGCAATTATCTGACACATCCTTCAGTAGGTGAGACTGGAGAAGCTGACTCTTCGCTCCTCTGCCTGCTTGAAGCTCTGCTCTTGTGCTTCGTCCCTCTTTTGCAGTGCCTGGATGATGAGGGTACAGTGAGCATTAAAGGCCTGCTTTGAACAAAAACTTTCAATATGAAAAGGAATGGGATATTAGGCAGCATGAGGGGATCGTTGTGCCGCAGCCCTCGCTCCCTTAAAGCTGTCATATAATTAGATAAAGGTAGACACAGTACTGAGCGTGTCTCCCGTTGAGAATTTCCCGCGACCCACAGGTCGTCCCTCAGCCTGAACAGCAGGGAGAATGTAAGACTCTCCTACCTTCATGTCAAGGTGATACTGCCTCAAACACTGAGGCTGGGGAAAAAAAAGAGAGCAACACATAAAACATTGTCTGAGGGTAATTGAATAAAACAATAATAGAAAAAAAAACTAGGATGTCTTTGCTTTCTTTCTTCAAGGGACTCGATCGTGAGGGGAATGCAGACTGGTCGTCTATAGATCCTCCCTGGACCTTGCAGCACAGCTCAGGCTGACATCCAGAAATATATAAGGTCGCTCATATATGCGCTTTCTACAACCGTTTTCGGGTTCCACATAAGTATTGAAGGCATTGAAAGTTAAACCAGGTTGAACTTTGACCAGTCAGGGACTCGGATTTGGTAGTGACGTATGGATGGCGTTTCTTGTGACTCACGGAACTACCAACCGCTTGAAATTTGATCACGGAGGAGAAATGAATAATTGTGGTTAGTGTCTGGCTGGAATTAAAAGAAGTCTTTCATATATCGGAACAGAAAGAAAAAGTCTGGAGCAAGATTTACACCTCTTTGACATTTCACACCAAGCCTCTTCCATCTGTAGGTGGTAAACATACACTAGTTATCACAGTCCAATAAGAACACCATTAGCTAAACACGATTTCAAGAACTCGCTTTTGGATGCGCTGCAGGTGTGTTTTTGAACGCACATCACAAACCCGGTGTGAAGGTAGCATGCAATTTTTTTTTGCCCTGTCTAGCAAATAAACACACATTTTGCAAGTGATGATGGACAGCTTTTGTTTTTACAAACAGGGTTTTTTGATTGTGTGTTGATATAAACCGCCTTTGTACTTAAAGATGAACCTTATTGATTGAGTTTTAGCCGCTCGGAAAGAGCGAGAGGTAGGGAGACAGAAGAGGGGGGAGGCAGATGAAAATACAAAGTCATGGGGTAAGACAGGTGTCATAAGTAGATATGATAACGTGTAAGGGGGTCAAATTCAATGAAGAAGTTTGACTTTTCACATGGGGCACCATAAAAATATGTGGCGTGAGACGGGGGAATATAAAATATTGTATCCCAAAGTTGCACTTCATTAAACTGAAAATGTAATAATGCAATAAAGTTCATAATGGCCGTAGTCACTAACTGACTTCTTGGTTCTTTTGTTATCAGACACTAGTTATGTTTGAAATAGAGGTAAGATCTTAAGCCCGAGCCAGAGTCAGAACAGTCATTTAGTGCTCCGCATTTAGTGTTATTTAGTGCCCCGCCCCGACCCAAAATTGGGTCGGGGCCGGGCACTAAATGACAATCATTACGTTCGGGTCGGGTCGGGCCGGGCTTCTGTCTCGCTGACTTTTTAACATATATATTTTAATGGCTGCAAAAAAGCTCCTTAGGCGGGCGGTTGTCAAACAGCTCTTTATTAATCCTGTATGTCAGAACGGTTACCGCACGAACCGAAAGGAAAACTATTGCTCATAAATTATCAACTGTTACCTATAATTAATACACATGAATATGTTTAATGCGGACCCCAAGAAGAGCAGTCTTACCTTTTGGTCAAGACTAATGGGGATTCTTAGATAAATAAATACATAAATAAATAAATAAATACACAAACACATAAATAAATACATAAATAATCAATGTATCAGTCTCTAAACCATATGCCGTTCGTAACCTTTGAAGGGACTTTACTGCGAAAAAGAAATAATGAAATCTGAACAAGAGCATCCTTTGAATATTTATTGACTAAAATGAGGTTAAATAAGCAGGAAATACTGGACGAAAGAGCAGATTACCAGAAAGAAATCAGGCATATGCAAAACATAAACATGAGCTTTCAACAAACAAGAAGTAAGATCAAATAAAGCAAAATATTAAAGAACTAAAATATTGAAAAGAGAATTACACGAAGCGTGTGTATAGGTGTTAAGTGTGTGTTGTGTATGAAAAGGGATGAGTTTGAGGATGGATCCTCAGAGGGGAGTACAAACTGGGGCAAATATGTTATGCTTGCGAAAATAAAGTTTCTGACCACAAGCAAAAGAAAATAAGCCCTTTAAAATAAATGAAATAGAAAATACGCAATTAGAACGGAAGAGAAAAACCTGTTGTGTGCTGCAGACAGGGAGGACTGCTCTCTACATTCTGTACACGTCAGTTGTCATGGTATTTTGTAAGGAAGATGACAATGATAGTGAAAAATACAATCATAATACATTATTGTATGTAAAATAGCATTAAAACGTTTGCTGCTGTGTCGGGGGCCCTGTAAAACTTCTTGTCATGGGGCCCAAAAGTCCCTGGATTTGTCCCACCTCTGGGTGGGGCAATTAGCATGGATCTGGGCGTCTACAAGTGGATGCATTGGAATGGACCAGAGAGGTGCTTCAAGCTGTTTTATGATGCATTTTTTCATGTACTCCATATTCACACTTTGAATAATGAAAATATTCAGAAATGTTTATCTTCAATGTCTTTAATCGTGAGAAAAATGCTACAAGAGCATGTTAAAAACAGCAAAAACACAATTTTCATCAGAGTGGTTCTTTAACACTACCTCACTATGAATCAAAATTCACTAATATAAGTTATGTGTGTTAAAAACAAGGCAGCAAAGTGAATAAAGAAAACTTTTCCGACATCAGTAATTTCTCTGAACTTGGTAATTGCTGCACTATAAAAACAATCAATGCACTGCTCCCTGAAATATTCCATCTAAAAATATACTTTCTTATTGGCCTCAAAAGGAACTGCATGTGTAGTTCAGTCAAAACAAAAGCGCGGCATGCTTTGATAAGCAAAGGTGCACATATTCCACTTTGAACTCTCCTGCCTCATTACGAAGCAGTTTTGACAAGCTCTTTGTGATATACTGACAAGCCAGACCTTCTACTGCACACAGAAATGCTCTGAAACATCGAGGACTAAAGCTGAAGGAAGCCTTGAAGCTATTGTTATCCCTCAACACACACTACAAATTCCTGAATATTGAGCCCTCTGAACTTGGAGTTAAGTTTCAAATGAAACCTCAAATATTTCATCCACTGACTTTAGTCAGTAAATTGTTTTCTGAACTTTGTCAATACAAAGTTGGGTGAAGTCAGAGTTTCCCTTTAATCCACAAAAGGTTGAATGTGTGAACTGAAAATACATTAAGTTTATCCTTGGACAAGCTTTAATTCAAATTAACAACAGGCAAAAAACTGCAACACCCAAAACCATGAATAGATCACTTTTATACTTGGAATGTAGCCCCTAACAAGACAAACAAGACATACTAAATGCAGCAATAATGATCTAAAATCAAATTACATTACACTAACAGCTACCTAACTTACTCACAATAAGTTAGGGACATTGTTTTTTACATGACTACTTTTCCTATTTAGTCTGAATTTTAATGAAAGTCTAAATGTTTCCTTTGATGTTACTAATAATGACTGGGAAGAAATACCATTTTCCATTAGTTTTATTATTATTAGCCCAAAAATAAAGACAATAATAAAGATAGCTCCAAATAGAAAATGACTCGACACTCATCAGTGAACAGGACGGCAGACCATTGCTGCATTGTCCAGGTCACATGGTCTTATGCCCGCTGCACACTTTCATGGCGGTGCGTTGGTGTCAGTGGAGTCACCTGCAACGGTCGTCTGTCATTTAACTCAAAGCGGTGGAGTCGGTTGTGAATGGTTTGTCTGGAAACCCTAGTACCACCGCACATCTGGTCAGCTGTGTAGCATTTGTTAAACCGTGAGTCCAGAGGCCCTTAGGTAGTGGTCGTGCCTGTCACTGGCGGGGCTCAACTGTCACAAACTCTCTCAGTAGTTCTGATCCAAGTCTGCTGATGAAACTTGGAGACTCACCAAGTTCGCCTGCAACATCTGACTGTCTACTACCAACCAGAAGGCGCGCTACTTCCAGATGGCGCTTCTTGTCTTTTAAGCGAAATTGTGTGGTCTTCTTGACTGAAATATGAACATGGAGGACCTTACTGACAAAATCAGCATTTGATACCCACAGAATGTTGAAATTAATGCCACATTGAAAAAGTTTTTCTTTGAGAATTTGTTGGTTTTGGCCCCTAACAGTCAGACACACCGTACACATTGAGACCATTAGGAAAACACTAAATGAGGTTTGTCCATCACCCCAACACAATTGGAGTCCCCATCCTGGAAATCTGTGAAATAAAACCAACACTGTGTATCCCACATCCATGTAGTTTTTCACAACATCTTTAACTTGTTCGAATAACTTAGTCCATATCAAAATCTATGGTATAATACAAAGAAAAACTAAACTTTCCCTTCCCAGGCATATTAAGCCAAAAACCTAAAGAAAAATCTTTGTGACTTACTGAAGTTGTGATATGAAGCACAGATTTGGCATACTTTATTCACTAAAATTGTATATGACTATCCCTTGTGCTATCTTTTGGGGTCAAAATGACCCCACCCTTACATTGACATGTTATCCCTACCATGACAAAGTGGATTAAGGTGGAGAGGATTTCATGTAATCCTTGGACACCAGTGAAGATCAAAAATCATTGAAGAAAAAAGGTTCAGTGCACTGTTTAGTGGGTCTAGATGACCCAACTCCCAATGTTAAAGTGCCTTGGATAGCGCAAGGGCTAGAGCAGGTATGTTTCTAATGCACTAATTTTTTCATAGGATGAACTGCAAAAGAGTAAAGTATAAGCTGAGCTACGGTGATATTTGCCCTGTGCCGTTTTCAAATGCATCAAGTGAACTTTCTTACCGAAAAATGTCAGAAGAAGAAACAGGTATTTTACACAAACTGAGAAGACAGATATGTGTTATACATATGGGTAAGGGCATAGAAGAAAAGGGAAATTAAGGAAGTCTGGAGGATGATTACAGAGGTGGTGATGGGAGGGTACAAACATAAAACAACAGGATGCTGGAAGAGTCGTCATTACTAATAATCATCCTTATAATCATCATAACTGTCTGGTGTAAATGTTAGTCAAAGGGGGGGGGGGGGGGGGGGGGGCTGTTCACACACATACTCTAGTGTAAGAAACATACCTGTTTGCTCCAAAAATCTTCTCATACAATAATGTCAACATGTACTCAATACAGCTATTGTTCCTACGCACATATGCACACAGTGTAATTTCCGGATTTTTAAGACGCTACTTTTGTCACATGCTTTCAGCCCGGCGGCTTATTCAATGATGCAGCTACTTTATGCATTTTTCTCTTTTTTATGCATTTTTTCCAACGGCCACTAGGGGCGCTCGAGCAGAAAAGGTAAGAGTGACACAGGGGGAATACGGTGTATCTGTTGAGGAAGACGCAAGTTTAATGTTAACTCCTGCTTTGTGAATGAATAGTACGAACAGACCCTCATTATAGAAAATTCAAGAAGAAATGCATATGACGCAGCTTTCAAGTTAAAAGCAATCGTTAAAAGCAGTGTGAAAAAATCCACCATCACCAACGGCTTTGGAAAAGCCGGTCTACTGCGTGACGGAAAGGACAGCGCAAGCTCAGGAGTGAATTGTCCTCAGGATGAGAGGGACACTGACAGCGACAACGAAGGAGACACTGAGTGTGGCAAAGAATATCTGACGCTATTCCAATCCGACACTGAGGAGGAAGACTTCCATGGTTCCAGTGCACAGGAGTGCGTGCGCCTGCCTATAAGTTACTGCTGCTCTCAGTGACTTTTACCGGTATGTTTTTTTAACCAGCCCTGTTAGTGCTGTTACTACTATATTGCTGCCGTGTTACTGCCGCGTCACAGGTACTATTTGGAATAGAGCTGTGACGGTGTGGGATTTTTGATCACTGCGTTGATTAAGCAGCAGGTGTCGCTGTATCCCGGTTTACCCCACCAACACAAAATCCCCCGGTGGTCGCGTTGCAAATGAATACTGGTCCAAGTAATAATTACAACGCACTATTCTTTATTAACAAATAACAGTAACTACTAACTATCTAACTAATGAACTAACTGTATAGGTAATGTAGAATGAGTGTGTATATGTGTGTCAGCGCGATGATTGTGTGAGAGGAAGGAGCCCGAGCAGCGCAAGAGTGAGTGAGAGCTCTCCCTCTTGCTGCATGAGCTCTCCCCTCTTTCTTACACACGCAGCGCGCGGTTGTAGAACATACACATTCTCATTCTACAACACATGTTTCAATGTGGGCACATGCAGCTTATAGACAGGTGCGGCTTGTGTATGTACAATATGGTTTAAAAATTTAATGGGTGCAGCTTATAATCAGGTGCACTCTATAGTCCGGAAGTTACGGTACTATTTGTGCAAAGGTGAGTTGACACCTGTGCTCAGGCGGGTTTTTAAATTTTGCCGAGGTCGATGATGAAATGCGAAAAGTGGGACAGTGCCCGGCCGTCCCCGCTCCAAGACCCCAGCCGAAGAGGTAGTGGTAGCCAGGGCCGCCGACACAGGCATGGTATAGGTCAGGGGTGGCGAACAAGTTTGACACCAAGAGCCGAATTTTTTCACTGTGAGAGTCAAAGAGCCACACCACACACTGACCTGCCAAGACGTACACACACACACACGCAATTAAAGCCGTATTGTTGTCCATAACACACTCCTCTCCCTACAACTGAACATCAAGTATTGTACTTGTGTTTATTTCAAGGAAAGTGTCCACCCTCAATACACACATCAAATGCAGCTTAGCCAGAGTTAACACAGCAACTACCCTGGAGGTCAGATACCCCTTCCTCACACACAATCACCTCTCTCTCATCTCATACACACACACACAGACACACACTCTCTCTCTTTCTCACTCTTTTCTCTGCCTCTTTCTGACACACACAACTACTCAGAGACGGGGGGTGAGGTTGATACTGGAGAGGCACTGACTCCTCTGAAGTCAGATTTACGATGATAAAAACTGAATATTTCACCGTTCATCCAACAGTATTTAACTGGTAATTCTTTGTGTCTCAACATTCCTCTTTCAATGACCCCTACACCAACAAATACACAAATATCTGGACAAAGCATCCTTCTGGTGTTTAAGTGATTCATGTTCACAATAAACACATTAAATACATTTCATTTCAGTTGTGTGCAACTTAAATTAGTTTTTACCTTCATTAAAATATCTTGCTTTTATATGTTTTTTTATTTAAAATTGAATGACTTTTTGCATCAAAAAGCAAATAATTTATTAAATGTTAATACCAATAAATCAGTCCATTCTTCGACGTAGTAAGCAAACAAGTGCTAAGTTGCTAAGTTACCATTAAACTGGCTGCATTATTCGTGCCCCCCCCTGTCCACATGAAGAGCCCATTAACTTGATCACATACATACAGCCAAACAACATGCATGTCACTTCTGCTAACAGCTCCCAGGCTCATGGTTTTACACTTAAGATTCCCCACTTCCCATGAGTCTTAGGGGCTGAGGGCGGGGCTAACCCCCAGGCCAGTTGTAGCCTCTCTGATCAGTTCCTTTACGTGAGTGTCGGTCTGAACGGACCGATGGCTGATTTCACGTGTTTCAAGGTAATAAACAGGGGCTGGCAGACATATATTGAGGAGAACATGACAGCAGATTGAGAGCAGCTCTTTACACACGGGTATTTCTCTGTTCTCCAAAACGTAACAGGGCCTTCTCAGTGACAAGCGGGGATCTCAGGCAGTCAGTCTCTGCATTAAAGGATCCATGAGAAAAGTGATCTGCGGCCGTTTCCGTCCAGTTGCACAAGCAGAGTCACCTTCTGCGCTTTATTCATTTGGATTGCAGCCTTCTGCTGTGAGCTCCGTAAAGAAGGAAAGTGGGATGATGGCCGTTTTGAATGTGCACTTTGAAAAGCTTCAACTTGTTAATAAAGGAGACAATTTGTGTCAGATCAGGAAGAGTTTTTAATTTTCTCTGGGATACATTTTGTTCTTCTCTTTTCTCTTTTCCTAAAGGAAGTCACTCCAACAGCTTGAGACATTTGGCTGCTCAGGAGGCTATGAAGTTAAAGGGCAAATATTACAGCTAAATGTGTCTATTGCCGGAAGCAAACACAAAGAATCTAAGGTATGATATGAGGAAGGATGAAATGTGGGTGGTGTAAATCCCAGAAAATAAATGTCAAAGTGAATATATATATATATATATATATATATATATATATATATATATATATATATATATATATATATATATATATATATATATATATATATATATATATATATATATATATTATATCTATGAGGAAATTAGGATTCAAATTTTTTTCTAATCCCTTTCTAAATTCATAGCAGCGGATCTGCTTAGGTTGATATTTCAGACAAATCATGCATTTTGCGGTGTCAAATTTGGCATGGATGTACTTTAGGATCTACTTTTTCAGAAAAGAACTCAACCACGAGAAAAATCCAAAATGGCTATTTGTAATGGTGGACGGATGGTAAAAATCGATTTGCTTCTGTCTCAAAAATAGGGGCTGTTATGCACAAAAAGCTGTCTTTAAACTTGAGGGGTGCCTACAGAACACTATTATATAAATATATATTTATATATATATATATATATATATGTATTTTTTAAACTTTTGATTTTCTCGAAGCTTTTCCGAAAGAAGAGGAAGGTACATCCATGCCAAATTTGGTGCCTGTATACTACAACTTGCATGATTATTATTATTATTATTTTTTAATAACCGGCTCTACTATAGATGATCATCGATGTTACAAAGTTTTACTAAGCCAGATAGGTTGACTATTTGTGATAAATCCAAAGTTTGTTTATTTATGACTCTGGAAAAATAACACTGTTCACAGACATTGTGAGATGTGCAATTATCTGGGAGAGATCCTGAACTTTTAAAGGACAGTTACGATAACAGAATGCTGCAATTTTGCTACCAGAAGCATTTCCTCTCCCACATTAGCTTTCTTTTTTTCTCACTGGTCCAAAACAATCACCACCTAACTAAAATCTATTCTGTCTTTATGAACACTTCAGAATCCCAAAATAATTTCTCTTAAACAGTAACTTGCTTCAACATCAGTGAACACAACCAAAATGAATCCATATCGAAGGCGCACTGCATAAAAAAAAAAAAAAAAGAAAAGGCTTTTAAGTGCACCTTGTAAAAGGGAAAATACAGCGGTTGTAGCACAGGGCACCATCAGAGCTTTCCTAGACCCAAATTGCACTGTGATGTGAAATTAACGACTATTGCTTGTTCTTCATGTAAAAAATCATAGCCTGTAGGCATGTACTTTCTAAAAAATGAGTTGCTGTTATTGGACGGAGAAACCCTGCTTCCATGTCATGTCCTCCTCTAACCTTTTCACGTTAGTTTCCCAAAATAATAAGATTGCAGCTCTTTCTGCTTCAGTGCTGAGCGTGTCTTATCTTGAACAAGTGAGACCTGCTCTTGTCTTTTATGGAAATGGAAATTTCACACACCATTCCCTTCTGGAAGAAAACCTCAGAAACCTTTAGGATTTCCTTTGCATCCACTTCTAAAACCATATATACTGTATCTATATATATCTATCTATATCTATCTATATATAAACATGTTTTTTTACTCCAGGAACTGTTTTGTGAATAAGACCCCAAAGTAGAATAAGGCTTAACCAGTCTTACCCTACAGGACAAAGATGTCGACTAAAAAAACGTCTTTAATATGTAGCTGCAGTGTAAAAAGTCAGCTTAAGCTCTAACTAAATGTGTATTCATCTTTTTGTTTGCTGTAACAGAACCTTACCTGAGTATCCATGTAATTTCCTGTTGTGTACTGGTTTAATTAAGCTATATCATAAAAAATAAAAATATAGAATTAGAGGAGCAGGTATTTGCAGCTGAACACAACACGAAAGGTAAAATACAAAAGATTCATCTGATTTATGATTGTATGGCTGTATTTGGGTAAAAGCAGAAAATGAAAGTGTGGGCTTTTCTTGCTGAGAGAAGCGAATGTTATAATGTATGTAGGGATGTAGGGTAGGCAGCATGACACAGAGTTGGTTTTCTTTTATCTCATTTGTACAGCTGTGTGATGATGAACCTAAAAGCTGCTGCTCAATTAGAAAATATAACTGAAGACAGCCAGTCTGAGTCTCGCTTTCATTTCCCTCATACATCACAGAATAAGTTACGGGCTTTCATCCAGCTAAACAAAGACTGTTTTGGCCAGACACACTCATGACAGTTACTTACCTAGAAACAAGTTTTTCTTCTCTAAAAAGTCCTGTGTTTGGTCAATCCATGCATTTGGTTTAGTAGTTTAAACTCTTTAACTGCACAAAACCCAGTGTAACTAAATTCCCCCTCCTAGGGCACCTTAGACATTTAGGGCCCCTTGGTGTGGAGGGTGAGGGGACATCACTGTGAGTAATCAGGAGATGTCCCCTTAGTGCCCTACTCGCCAATTTTAACTGCACCCCCCTTAGTACACACACCCCTCCCCCTTCAATATATACATTCAAACATAAACACACACACATGCACACAAACACCCTCTCAAGCACCCATACACGCACACACATTTTACAAGGAAGGTGGGACCTGGGTCCATCTGTCCCCTACCCCTTCCTTGGTGGGGTGTGTGGGCCCCTTGGGGATGGCGGCCGTGTCCCTTGGGTGCCGGCTCCCTGGGCCCGGCGGTGCTCTCTCCGCGCGGTGGGGGGGTTCATATTACACCTGAGCCGGGGGTGTTCGTGTCCCTGGGGGGTGGGTCCTGGTCCTTGCCCCTGGGCGCTGGGCCCCGCCAAACTTCCAACATGGCCGAGCCTGGTCGGGCCATATTTATAACACCCCTTGTGGGCCGCCCTTTTTTCCCCGGGGTTCCCCCCTCCTGGGCGGGGGCGGCGGGCCCCTGCCTTGCTCCTACCTGGACCAACCGTGGGCCGGGTGGGTGGCTGCCTGGAGTGCGGAGCGGGTCTCCCTTGGGGGGTCCTGGCTCGTACCTGGGGTCGGGGCGGGGGGATGCCCGGAACTCCTGGGTGGTGGTGGGGTGCTCGTCTGGGGCTGTGGGCGTCCCTCTCCGGTGGGGCCCTGCGTTGGGCTCTTCCGGCGCGGCGGGGGGCTGCTTTCCTGGCTGGGCTGGGGCGGCGCTCTCTTTCCCTCTGCGCCTCCCTGCTCTCTGGCTCTGGGGGCCTCGCGGCGGTCCTGCTGGCCCTGGCCTGGGTGGCGGTCTTGGTCGCCCGGGGGGCGGTTGTTCCCTGCCTGTTCCCGTGTGGCGTTGGGGGAATTCCGGCTGCCGCTGCTGCTGCGGCGGGGGTATGGGTGTGGGGGTGGCTGGGCGCTCCTCCTCCTTCTTTTCACATTCCACCATCCATTTTAGAAGAACATAAACACTCACCTGAGCACAGGTGTTAGCTCACCTTTGCACTAATAGTTTGCATGATTGAATGAATGAAAGATTTCACACTAGTTGGTTTAAAGGCATAGGTATGCGTTCGTGAACACTATCTGTTTTGTGTGCATGTTGACATGTGGACATTTTTGCGGCTAGCAGGTGTGTTGATAATATTTGAGTGTGTGTGAACAGGCCCCGCCCTTTTTGTACTACATTTGAACCGTACCGTAACGATAAACAACCAGTAAGCCTGTCTGCTCTATGCTGCTTCATGGTCTTACCCCCCTTCCCCTCCTATTATCACCCTCCTACCCCCCCCTCTCTCTAACGTCCCTCTCTCTTCTTCCCCTCTTTCCTTTTCCGTCCGGTCCAACACCAAAGATTTTCAAACATGATTGAAATTAATAAAGTGTGGCCTCAATTACAAAAGGGGTTTATTCAGACATACCTTTGGTTTGTCTGAAGATGAATAACCCCTCTTGTTAAAATAAAATATGTCCAACACAAGAGGCCCTCAGCTCTCATCTGTTTGCCTAGCTGTTGGACAGGACAAGTTAAAAAAAAAAAATAAATAAATAAAAAAAAAATAAAAAAAAAAATAAATTCCCCCTCCTTACAGGATTTTAACAATAAATCGACGGAATTAATACATCGATTTATATTCCTACGGTCCAACCAGATGGATCAAGCTGTTAATTGAATAGACCTATACTATTATAAAATCATTTCAAAATGACATAAATTGATTATATAGATATCGGAAAAGATGTCCCAGAGGAATTTTAGGTCAGTGAATCGGATTGTTCAAAATGAACAAATAATATGATGGTGCCATCATTCATCAAATCAGCATGTTTTGGATTTTGGCTCCCTGAGCGATCAAGTTTGATACCCCTGCAGAAGAGGGTACGAAGGTGGCCCACACAAAATATCAAAGTCTTTGATCTCTCAGTGAGCCCATCCATCCATCCATTCATCCATCTTCCTCCGCTTATCCGGGACTGGGTGGCAGGGGCAGCAGTCTAAGCAAAGATGCCCAGACTTCACTCGCCCTGGCCACTTCCTCCAGCTCCTCTGGGGGGACCCCGAGGCATTCCCAGACAAGAGATGTACTTTCTCCAGCGTGTCCTGGATCTTCCCCGGGGCCTCCGACCAGTGGAACATACCCAGAACACCCCCACAGGGAGCCAGGAGGCATCCAGACTAGATGCCCGACCCACCTCAACTAGCTCCTTTCGATGTGGAGGAGAAACAGTTCTACTCTGAGCTCTCCGCGGCTGACCGGGCTTCCCACCCTATCTCTAAGGCCCAGCCACCCTTCGGAGGAAGCTCATTTCAGCCGCTTGTACTCTGGACCTCGTTCTTTCGGTCGTGACCCATTGCTCATGACCATAGGTGAGTTTTGGAACAAAGATCGACTGGTAAATTAAGAACTTTGCTTTATGGCTCAAAACTCTCTTTACCACAACAGACCAATACTGACGACTGCATAATTACAGACGCTGCTCCGATCCGCCTGTCAATCACACGCTCCGGTCTTCCCTCACTCGTGAACAAGACCCCAAGATGTTTAAACACCTCCACCTGGGGCAGGGACACTCCATTCACAGAGAGATGGCAAACTACCTTTCTCCGGTCGAGAACCTTGGCCTTAGATTTATCTGTGCTGACCCTCATCCGAGGTGCTTCACACTCGGCTGCAAACCACCCCAATTCAAGCCAACAGGACAACATCAACTGCAAGGAGCAGAGAGGAAATCCTGTGGTCCCCAAACCAGACCCCCTCCGGCCCCTGGCTGTGCCTAGAAATTCTGTTCATAAAACCTATGAACAGAACCGGTGATAAAGGGCAGCCTTTGCTGTTCAAGTAAAACATGTGGACTAATTGCCTGGCTGTTAAAACTTAGTAAATTAGTCATAGTGTCATGGTGTCCTGTCACAGGATTCCTGGACTAGTTTTCAAGATTGCAGACGGGTTGTCGATCTCGCCATCCCCTGCCACAACAGGACTGCTCATTTCCCTGTAACATTAAATTCATTACTACTTTCACTCTTCTCCTGTCCTCCTTCCGGGTTCCAGCGTCTGGGTCTGTTAGCCTCGCTAGAGTCATGACAGAACGAACTGGCCGAACGCCTGACCCAGCTGACCCGGAGGGACTGGTCCCAGTATATAGTGTGGATCGAATACGCCCACAATACTCACGCATCTTCGGCTACTGGGGTGTCACCGTTTGAGGCTGCTCTCGGGTACTCACCACCTCTGTTTCCGTCCCAGGAATTCGATTTGGCGGTGCCCTCGGTCCAACAACATCTCCGGCATTGTCAACGAGTCTGGCGCCAGACCACTGAGGCTCTCCTCCGCACCAAGGAGAGCAACTGTCGCATCGCCAATCGTCACAGGGTGGTGGGACCCGTTTATCAGCCCGGACAGAAGGTATGGCTCTCCGCCCGAAATATCCCCATCCAGGCCACCTCCCGGAAACTGGCTCCTCGCTTCATTGGTCCTTACACTATTGAGAAGATTATCAATCCTACCTGTGTCCGTCTATGCCTCCCACGAGCCCTCAAGGTACACCCCTCGTTTCACGTTTCTCAAATCAAGCCCGTTCAGGACAGTCCTCTGTGCCCGCCGTCCGCTTCCCCACCACCCGCCCGGGTCATCGACGGCGCCCCTGCCTACACTGTCAGCCGCGTCCTGGACATCCGGCGGCGGGGTCGCGGGCACCAGTTCCTGGTTGATTGGGAGGGTTATGGTCCTGAGGAGCGGTCATGGATATCCCGCTCTCTCATTCTGGACCCGTCCCTCATTGAGGATTTTTTCCGGGCTCATCCTGATCGCCGTCCTGGACCGCCTGGAGGCGGTCGTTGAGGGGGGGGTACTGTCATGGTGCCTCTGGCGGACTCCTCCCCCTCTCCTCTCTGCTTGGCCTCTGATTGCTCCCAGCTGCGTCCACTCTACTCATCACCCTGCCAGACCTACTTAAGGAGCTCCAGGATCACCATTCATCGCCAGTTCGTTGCCCCTGATGGTGCTTAGTCTGGTCATCATAGTTTCTCGCTCTATGTTATTGCTCTCGCCTCACGAACCTTTGTCTTGTCTTCAGGATCATCTAAACCCACGAGTGGACGCCCAAATCTACTTCCATCCAAGCGGAGGATACCCCCAGAAAACCTACCTCCTTCCAGCGCACCGTCTGAAATCCAGGCCTCAGCTCTAGCCACAGCCGTACCTCCAGCCACGCCACAGGCCACAGCCGAATCACCCGCCTCGTCCAAGGTTCGCCCGGAGCCGTCACAGGATTCCTGGACTCGTTTTCAAGATTGCAGACGGGTCGTCGATCTCGCCATCCCCTGCCACAACAGGACTGCTCATTTCCCTGTAACATTAAATTCATTACTACTTTCACTCTTCTCCTGTCCTCCTTCCGGGTTCCAGCGTCTGGGTCTGTTAGCCTCGCTAGAGTCATGACACATAGTGTAGTTTGTGTTGGTGTCCTACAGGCACTTATGCATCATGTGCACATTCTGTGTGAGCAGCATTTCCATGCGGTCAGTAAGGACCAGTGTTCACACCTCAGTTATGACCAGGGTGCTGTGTAAAGAGCAGCATGATGGCTATACCCATTTGTCATAAGTACATGTAACTTATATTATCTTTACAGATACTCTGTGATACATTTTTGACATGCACCACAATGTCAATCCCCTAAACCTATTACAATGCACCACAATGGTACATTCCATTTTCATTATGTCCATTAAGGTGGCTGCACAGGCCACAAGGGAACAGCTAAACACACCTGCACTCCCTGTAAGATGCACCTGTACGTGTTTACTACCTTCCATGGGCCGGGACAACCTAAAATCCCACGGCACGCATATGGGTCATCCCAGTACAGGTACATGTAAACCAAACCCGGATTTCTGTCTGCAGTGAGTCTTCCTTGCATTGTGTCTCCCTCATGATGGTCAGTTAGTTTAAATGATCGCTGTTGCGTCTCTGGTCCATCTTCCCTTCCCCTCTGACACACCTATGTCATCAACATCCAAAACCTTGGCAGTCAGGCCCAAGGCCCTTACTTAGGCCTTGTAAAATGTATGATTTGTCTCATAAATTATGTTTGTGTACGTTCTAAACTAAACGTGACTGCGTTATACGCAATTTTAATGTTCGTTATTATGTGAGCACATCACCTTAAAAATGAAATCTTAAATGTAATATTTCATTCATTTTCTATTACATTTTGTCTCTTTCGGGGTCACAGGGCTGCTGGAGCCTAACCCGGCCACTTATGGGTGAAGGCAGGGGACGCACTGGACAGGTCGCCAGTCAGTCGCAGGGCAGAATGTCCTCACTCACACACCCATTCACTCTCACCTATGGACAATTTAGAGTTGCCCATTAACCAATTAAGCATGTTTTTGGATGGTGGGAGGAAGCCGGAGATCCCGTAGCAAACCCACGCATGCACGGGGAGAACATGCAAACTCCACACAGAAAGGTCCCAATTGATGTTGTGTTTTTCATGTCCCCCAGCCGGGACTTGAACCGGGGACCTTTTTGCTGTGAGGCAAGAGCGCTAACCACTGCGCCACCGCTAATTTAATATAAATGTTCAATTTTGAAGGTACACAGGAAGTTTTTATTTTGGAACCCAGACCTGTTTCCGGTACACCTGCATTTTACCTTGACATTAACACATCACCGGACTGGAAACAGAACTCCTGATAAAAGTTTACACTGCAGTGCGGAGGGACCCACATCAGACGCAGACATGTTGGAGGCTATGCAAACATTCCGATTGATTAATGAACATCCTATTAGTTTGTGTCAACACAACAGACACACCAAAAACGGAGCAGCATAAATCAGGCCTAAGGCATTACTGGTGTGGTCAAAAGCTTTGCCAGTTCTAAAAACTAAGATCAGACACAACTATATACCTTGTGCAGTCTGGAAATGCAAGTGCTTTGTAGCCCTTGTGCTATCCGAGGCACTTTAACATTGGGAGTTGGGTCATCTAGACCCACTAGTGCGCTGAACCTTTTTTCTTCAATGATTTGTGATCTTCACCGGTGTCCATGGATTACATGAAATCGTTCCACCTTTATCCACCTTTGTCATGGTAGGAATAACTCGTCAATATAAGGGTGGGGTCATCTAAGATAGCACAAGGGTTAAATCTGCAAAAAGCTGTTTATTAGTAAAAACATTAAGTTTTAACAAAAGACACCACAGGCAAAACTTATTTACAGAGAAAAAATGTCATCGAATTCATTACTGTGAAGCACAATAGGACACTTGCTTTTGGTGATATTTGTACAACGAAGTTACACGTTGAATGGTTCTGCGCAAATGACTGTTGTTTAATCAGAGGAGGAGATAGCCACAAAGACAGTAGCTACGTTTCCATGACACATATGCACAAAACATTTTAGAAATTCTAGAAATGTACTAATTACCATTAGACTTGCTATTACACTGTTTCTATTAAGTCATAAATATGCGAATAAACACAAACCGACTCACGGTAATAAGTCATTCAAAAACATGGCGACAGATGTGAACAATACTGATTTACAGCAGATACATTCACATTATCAAGGGAGACGTCTGCGTCTTATTCAGATCATGAAGCGGCAAACTCCTTACACATGGGAGCGGCTACTGATGAAGGGATTATGGGAAATTATGGGTGGTTGGTGATTTAACAGAGGAGCTGTGGGTCCAACAATTCTGCATGACAAGCTCAACTTTTGATGAGCTGTGCGATGCTGTGGGATCTCCTGTGGCGCCCAAGAAAGCCAGTTCCTACCAAGAAGTGCATCGCCATCGCTACGTAAGAACTGCTGGCTTGTGTTTATGTGACTCGTTTATTTCGAAAAAAATGTTCCCGTTGCAGTTTTAAATTAAATTCAAATCAATTTTATTTTTAAAGCCCAATATTACAACATAGCTGTCTCAATTAGCCTCATTCCGGTAATTGTATAACAACATGAAATCAGTCATAAGATATAATAAGTAATTGATAAACTAAACTAAGCTAAGTTTTGTGAAATATGTCAATTTCGATACGCCTCGAAAACCACATCTTTCAGTATTGAGACTTCACCAAAAGACCACCAGTGAAGTCTGTTTCTCTCTATCACTTATGGTTCCTGCGGGCCATGATAGAAGCGTTTATTGCTTACTTGTGCATAATGATTTTTTTATGTCACACCAATAAACTAAGAATTCAGCTTTTATTTTATTCAGTTTCTATCTTGCTGTAACCCTTGTGCTATCCAAGGCACTTTACCATTGGGAGTGGGGTCATCTAGACCCCACAAGACAGTGCGCTGAACCTTTTTTCTTCAATGATTTGTGTGGTGTCCATGGATTACATGAAATCTTTCCACCTTTATCCACCTTTGTCATGGTAGGGAGAACACGTCAAAGTAAGGGTGGGGTCATCTAAGATAGCACAAGGGCTATAGGCACAAATCAAGACATCTATAGACTGACATGGGCCCATCCTCCTGCAAAAAGATCCAGATTGAACTCAAAAGAGGTCCAAAATACATAATTCTAATAAAGGTGATGAAGACTTTTGCAGCATTAAAAAAAAAGAGTGAATAAAGAGGTTTATAAATGTTTCAAAACCTTAAAACATTCAAAGATTTAAATGATTTAATGCATCAAGACAGAAAAGAAGAAAAGTCATAAAACCATGCTGGATCAGCTGCTTTTAGAACTAAATTTTATACATTACAATCAGAGACTGAACTTAGCTTAATGGTGTTTGTCTGATGAGGTGTTAACGTCTAAAAGGAATTCAGATAAACTGACAGCTTATTTCTGTATTTTAATTATTAGTTCCCATAACTAGTCAAGGTTTTTACAATATTCTGAAGGTTTATAAGGGATTCTATCACTGTTTTTGTTCTTTTGCTGTTCTATCTAATATGACACCTTCCCACTACTTCACCTTGTCTTAACTTATGCTAAACCAACTGTCTGTTTAAGTCATCACCTCCTCTGTATCTGCTGTTCTTTTCGTAATTCTCTAAGCATTGAGCACTGCATTCATCACCCAAACTTAATAAATGTCTATTTTATCTTAATTGCATAAAGGAAAACATTTTTTTTTTGCAAAAACGACAGTACCTTTCCTGGAAATCCTGCTTCTCAGATGCTTTAAAAACACTGTCCAATTTGAAGGATCTACTTTATGAAACGGGAATATTGAGTGGAAATCCTTTGTTTAGATCTCTCCTGTTAAATGACAGCCAGAAATGTCCAAATGTTGAAGCAATGACATGAAGGAATATATCTCAACTGGGGTGGGTCTGCTGTGAGGCTGCACCACCACTTTCTGAGGAGACTAGAACTGTAAAATCCCTGTTTCCATGGTAACTCTACAAGTGTGTAAGTAAAAAAAAACATGGACTCATGCTAAAGATCCTTGAGGTGAAATTTTAAACGGAAATGATTTGACCAGTTAATGTTCTCTCTGTAATTTGTTGGCCGGTGTTTAGCATCGGAGCTGTTTGTAGGTACTTTGGCTTCCACATGTGGGTCGCGCTGTTGACTGTGGTTAACTCCAAAATTATTCTCTTGGCTAAAAGATGCCAATTCCACATTCAAGGTAGGAGACTGACATGTCTGATGGGATATCTTCACTCGTTTTTTTCTCCCTCATTATTTTAGAAAGAGGAAGTGCTTTGATCTGGTAGAACAAGTCTTTGGAGAGCCAAGAAGTACGTGCATGATGCATAACTTGTTTAAACTTACAGTAGCTTCTGAATCTCTAAGGACTTCCATAGAAGGCTGCATTCATTTAAAAAAAGACTCTTACTTATGCCAAGGTTGTTTTTTTTACAGTAAACCAATCAAAGGGTTAATACATGTTACAATTGCAAAAACTGCTTTAATCTTTATCCATTTCCACATGTACTGATTAAGTATGTTCCAATGTACAGTATTTATATCAATGCCAGTGGCTTTAAACATTTAGTTGAACCATTTCATTCATACAACATTTTCTAAAATTGTAAGGTAATAAGCGAGTTTTAAAATTAATATTGACTCTTATATATATATATATATATATATATATATATATATATATATATATATATATATATATATATATATATATATATATATATATATATATATATATATATATAAGTACTATATATAGTACAGAACAAATGTTTAGACACACCTTCTCATTCAAAGAGTTTTCTTTATTTTCATGACTATGAAAATTGTAAAGTCACACTGAAGACATCAAAACTGTGAATTAACACATGTGGAATTATATAGATAACAAAAAAGTGTGAAACAACGGAAAATATGTCACATTCTATGTTCTTCATAGTAGCCACCTTTTGCTTTAATTACTGCTTTGCACACTCAAACTCAAACTTTATTTATTTATATAGCGCCTTTCATTTTGGTTAAAAACACAAAGCGCTTAACATAAAAACAGATAAAACAGTCATAAAAAATGAAAGTTGTTCAAAACAGAAAACAAAGGACAATCCCACAAAGAAGGTACCCCTCCCTCACCAACCCCGCCCCCATCCCCACCCACCCAGTTACCCCAGTAGAACAGTGAACAGAAACAAATAACTGCAGTTGAAGAAAGTCTGGCTTGGTACTGCTGTGAGGAAACTATATCATGGGGATCCATTCATTCCAAGGCCCAGCCGGACCACAGGGGCCATTACCGCAGCGCCCGCCCAACACAGGGCAGCCCAGGGCCCCATCCATGGCTATTAGACCACAGAGTGGGACCCCAGCCCGCCCAACCAGAACGGGCACCACAGCAACGGCACGCCCTACAGGTCAAGCTGGTGGTGCCCAAGAACGATGGATCCCCCAGAGGAAACACTGGAGTAAAAAACATCAGAATAAAAAATAAAAATGATCATAAAATAACAACAATAAAAATAGAAAAAGATAAAAAATAAAATAAGATATAAGAATGTTAGTAATTAAAAAATAAAAAACGTCAGTGATTAAAACATAACCTAAGTATCATTGGTAAAATAACAATAAAAAGAATTGCATATTAGAAACAAAGATAATAATAGTCTTTACAAGAAAATAAATAAATAGATAAATAAATAAATAAATAAATAAATATGTAAATAAATACCTCAATTAATAAATAGATGAATGATAAAAGACATAAGGAATGATCAAAGTCATATAAAAGCCAGGCTAAAAAGGTGGGTCTATAGCCTCTTCTTAAAAACCTCTACAGTCTCTGCGGCCCTGAGGTTCTCCGGCAGGCTGTTCCACAGGCGAGGACCATAATGGCAGAATGAAGCCTCACCATGTGTCTTGGTCCTTACCTTAGGGACAACTAAGAGGCCAGTGCCAGAGGACCTCAGGGTCCGCGAGGGTTCGTATTTTAAAATAATATCATTTAAATAAGAGGGCCCAAGACCATAAAAACATTTATAAACCATTAAAAGAACTTTAAAATCAATCCTGAAACGCACAGGGAGCCAATGCAGCGATTTTAAAACCGGTGTAATGTGTTCCCGCCCTCTGGTTCTCGTCAGAACTCGTGCCGCTGAGTTCTGTAGAAGTTGTAGATTTGAGATCGACTTTTTGGGTAAACCAGAGAGCAGGGCATTACAGTAATCTAAACGACTAAAAATAAAAGCATGCATTAGCATCTCTGTGCTGGCAAGAGAGAGGAACGGGCGGACTCTGGCAATGTTTTTGAGATGATAAAATCCTATTTTCACAATGTTTCTGATGTGAGGAGTAAAATTCAGCTCAGAGTCAAAAAGAACGCCCAGGTTTCTCACACACTGAGAAGATTTAAAATTCCTAAGTTTGGCTAAAATCATCTCTCTCTTGTCTTCAGGACCAATGATTAAAACTTCAGTTTTGTCCTGGTTGAGCTGCAAGAAGTTTTCTGCCATCCACAGCTTTATATCTAAAATGCAGTTTAAAAGAGTGTTGACAGGTTCAAGGTCATCAGGAGACACGGCGATGTAAAGCTGTGTATCATCAGCATAGCTGTGAAAGTCAACGCCGTGTCTCCTGATGACATCCCCAAGAGGCAACATATACAAGTTAAAAAGTATTGGACCCAAGATTGAACCCTGGGGAACCCCACAACCTATTTCATGGACTCCTGAGGAACGAGTATCCATACTTACAAAAAAGTGTCTATCTGTGAGATAGGAGTGAAACCAGTTAAGAGCAGTTCGTGAGAGGCCGACCCGACTCCTAAGTCTGTCAATTAAAATCTGGTGATCCACTGTATTCCAGGCGGCACTCAGATCCAGCAGCACCAGAACAGAAAGTTTCTGCGAGTCATAATTATGTCTGAGATCATTTAAAATTTTTAAAAGGGCCGTCTCAGTACTGTGATTTGTCCTAAAACCAGACTGACACTTTTCAAGAACATTATGTTCATTTAAAAAATCATGTAATTGAATAAAAACAAGTTTTTCAATAATTTTTCCTAAAAATGGTAAGTTGGATACAGGTCTGTAATTGTCCATGATCTTTGGGTCCAAGTTACTCTTCTTCAGAAGGGGCCTCACCACCGCCGTCTTACAGGCAGAGGGGAAGACCCCCGTCTGAAGAGAGCAGTTAGCATTCTTGGCATTCTCTTGATGAGCTTATATATATATATATATATATATATATATATATATATATATATATATATATATATATATATATATATATATATATATATATATATATATATATATATACACACATATCTCCTTAAAAGGCTGGAAAATTACAATCTTTTTACTTTTGAAATGCATTTCTAGTTCACTCTGTGTTAATACAAAGTCATTGAGATATTTGCTGTCACATTTGAACGCTCATCAAAATACTTATTGAGTGAGGCCGGAAGTCTGAATCTGTGAATATCTGTCAAACTTTACCAAGTCTTCTGAGTCATGCACTCTGATTGGTTGACTTCCCCTTCCTCTAACCCCCCACCCCCACCCCATTCCATTATCGGACACAGATCAGTTTTAACACAAAAGTCTCGCAAGGAATATGTTAAAAGTCCAAGCGCATTTGTAGCGCGCTCGTGATTCGCGGCAGCAGATTCGCACAGTTGTAATCACCGATTGGAACTCTAACTCAGTTGAGATTTTTTATTCAAACTTTACAGCGGAAGATTTTTACGCACAGATGCAGCTTTTTGGTGCGCATGTTCTCACATTCTATTTTACAAGCTCTCATATCAATTCTATGAGCTCGTCCATTTAGACACATTATTACCTTCATAGGAGAGCGCGTCAAAAGATGGAAGACGTGAAGTGGCGTTGGGTTTGCAAAGTACAACTCAGAGGTAAATTTCTGATGAACTCCTGCCGCTCTGCAGAAACTATGTCCTAGAAAACACTGATTTTTTATTTTGCCTAAAAACGTCATCATAATTAAAAGACCCCTTGGAACACTTTTACAATAGATCAAAAGATTATCAGAGTGGGACTTTAAATTGAATGCCATCAAATTGTTTGCAAATATGTTACCTCTGTTTCTGGTAACTGGTCACTTGGTAAAAAGGTGAAAGCTAGTAAAACATTGCTGTCATGTCAGAAACCAACACTTTGTTCTTTAAGGTTCACTGAAGTTCCACCGCTTCATCCTTACCGTTTCTGGAAAGTAATTAGCCAATGCTCTTTCTCTTCGATCAAAGCTCGCTGGTGAGTCAGCTTCTGTTGCTTTTGCTAATGCACTGCATCATTGATCTCACTTTATTTGGTACTATAAACTAAATGTACTGTTTTTCTTGTTCAAAAAGAATGGAAAACAGAATTTCCAGATAAAAGCAGGGACTTACAGTTGAGCCCTTGGACATGTAGGCAACGTGATTTCTGTTTATTTACATGTTATTTCTGATGCATCTCTCCAACGAGTTCTGTTGTTTTCATTTTTTTGTATCTTTGCACTATGGGATGGAGAGTGATCCTCTAGACTTTTCTTTTTTTCCCAAATCGTTCTGTCCAACAAGTGAGCAAACAGATTAGAAGCCTTTTGTGTTGGACAGATTTACTATCACAAAAAGAGGTTATAGAACTTCTAGAAATCAGAGTATCGATTTGTATAAACCCCCTTTTGTTATTTTTATGTATTTGTTACATGTAGTGTGTGTGGGGAGGCGAACCCGGTGTCTGGGCCCCCAGGCCACAGGACAGGTGTGCTTGGCCGTACCAGCCGGCAACCATGGGGGCCAACGGGCGCCGGACACCAAGGACGAAGCCCGGGCCCCGAGAATCCATGAGCCGCCCACCACCGAGCCAGAGCCCCGTCTCCGCAAGCCAGCCCCGGCACCCGACCCAAGCAAAACAGAGATCACCGCGCAACCACAGCTCCACCCTCCCCACTACTCTAACCTCTACAACCCCCTCACCCGCCATATTATCCGATCCTCTAGACTTTTCTGATCAAACCACAGCCACACATCAGCCACAACATGTACAGTACAAACCAAACGTTTGGACGTACCTTCTCATTCAAATGAATGGGAAGGTGTGTCCAAACCTTTGGTGTGTATTGTACGTCACGGATTATCAGAATCCTTAAAGCACCCACTTCAGGGGGGAGCTGGGAACATGGGTTTACAGTTAATTTAGGGGTCTGCAACCTTCAACACTTCAATGCTATTTGGGTCAATTTCTTACTGACCACAACCCAGCAGGAGCCACAAAGTGTTCCTTTACCATTTAGAAACATAAGACACTGATTTACACTTATGTTAATATTAATATTATGATAAATCTAAACAAACTATTGTTTTTCTTTTATAAATAAAACATATTAGAGATTTTAAATAGAAAATATTTAATTACTTTTGACAGAAGTTCAGATTACTTCCTTTCAAAATAAAAGACACCCTGTGCAACACATAATTATCTCAATGCAGCAAATGTAGTAGTGAGTCATGTATTAAAAAAATGTTTATCATAATTCATCATTGTTGGTGCATCTCAATCAGATATTTGCAAATTTAACCATCTAAAATTAAATCAGAGCTATTTAAGTGAACCTTACTATACTTTTTGGACCATCTTGTGCAATGAAAATTCTTGAATTCTGTTTAGTTACCAACAGTCTACTTCATAATCCAGTGCAACTAAAGTATGAATTCTGGTGGTTCTTACTGACCTCAAATTGATTTTCTGTTTTACACAAAAACAGAAAAATTTAACTAGATGGATTGTTGAACCATTATGGCTACCGTAGTCAGCATTTACTGCACTTCAACAGTTTTTAGCCTTTTTTTTTATTTGGTTAATTCGCGTAAAGTCTGATAAATACTTTGGTTTTTCTTTTTAAATACTTGCGGACCCCTGATTTAAAACCAATAGAGTTATCAAAACTAAAACATTCATATGAACTTTAGATGTACATTTTTAATGCATATGGTGGCTATGTAGTGCCATAAACAGGGCACTCATTGTCTGAACCCAAACATTTTCTACTTTGTTGTATCCACAAGACCAATCAGCCACAGCTGATGCCGCTTCATGAAGCACTAATCAAAAGTGATGTGGTGTCAGCAGCGGGATCTTCAGCCAGGATCACTCCACAGGCAAACCTCTGGGATATATATTTCTTAAGTTTTAAAACCATTATGGATTTTGTGGAGTGATTTCATTACCACTGTGACCAACAAAAAGTCACATCATTCTGAGGTGGAAATCATTATTGCCTCAAGCAACTCTACGGCAACTACTCCTTCCTGGCCTCATTATGCAGCAAACTCTACTCAAAGGCTCCTCAGATAACAACATAATAAGTCAATTGAGACTGTATACTTCAGATGCTGTAGGCTGCTGTTGTCCTTGCCCTCTATTATAACATTATGGTGTTTGTTGTTTTTCTTCTGTTTTTTTTCTACCTCACACAGCAACAATATCTAGTCTAGAGATATATGTTGGGGAGAGAGAAAAAAACAACTGAAATAACAAAAAAATATATTTATAAGAAATGTGTCTTACACGGTCTGTTACAATCCAGAAAAGAGAGGTATGATCCATTTCAGAAAGCTAAAATGCCAGTAGTGTCAAAAAGCAAAAGGTTTTGACAGTCCATCAGGTGTCGGTGGCCGCAGTTACATGTGCAAAATATTTTGATCAGATCAAATATCGGATTAGAAAACAACCATGCACATGGGCCCAGAAAAACTTTTCTGATCATAACAAACGTTTACATCCGTCACACTTTCGGTCGGAATAAATCCTTTGGACGTGCGCAGTACTCTCTAAAATACCAGAAGAAGAAATGAGTTCCACTGCAAACAAGCCGAGCTGCCACATGCATAGATATGTGGCAGCTCGGTATTATACAAGACGATCTTCTAAACGTGCTTTTATTATTGTTATTGTTATTACGTGCTCGATCATCATTTATTTTGAATCCATGTGGTCAGTGCTTTTTTTTTGTGGCGGAACGGAGCTGGAAGAAGGGTTAGGCTAACACGTGCTAACAACATTTAGCCTTGGATGAACAAAAAATCCATGCGGGAAATGCCGTAATTTGCATCTTGGCTGAACCTAAATATGTAGGAATAACATCAGCCTTTATTTTGGCGGGACATGACTGGAAACACAAACCCACGTTGATTGTTTGAACGGTTTCTAAGGACTGAGCGGCATTTCTGCTTTGGAAAAGCTCACACACTGGCTTTGGGGCGGTGTGTAAGCTTTTCAAAGCAGAAATGCCGCTGACAGACCGAGCTCTGCTCGAAGACACAGTTCTACAGGATTTGTCTCAGGCAGCTCACCCTGAGACAAATCCCCCCCCGCAAACATGTCTGTCTGTCTGTCTGTCTGTCTGTCTGTCTGTCTGTCTGTCTGTCTGTCTGTCTGTCTATCTCTCTATCTATCTGGCAGCTGCGCTCCAAAATTTTCCCTGGAGCACCGCAGCGTCTATGCGCCATGTAGTGACACACGATCGGAATAAATTCTTTATTTGCACCACGGTCGGATCAACAACCGGCATAACCCACCTATATCCATCGGAAAGAAATTTTGATCCAAACGACTCAGATCAGGGCAGACTATTCCGAACAGCGTGTATACATGACGCATTTTTCTTCCGATCAGGCGTTCATTCCAATTACTTTTGTCCATGTAAACGTTGCTACTGTTAATTTTGACTTTGTTAATTTTACTGTCACATTAGCCTGTTTTAACCCCCTTAATTCCAGGGATGTCACCAGCGACACCTAAAGGCCGTGTCATGCGCCCACTATGTACATTTTGTACAGATGAAAATTGGTCAAAGGTGATTAATATACATGAAAAAGGGAGAAAAGTTGTGGTCTTTACTTGAAATTTTTCTAGATGTATCACGAATGAACCACATTAAAACCACGGATGAAGTACGAATAAACCACGAAAGGAACACCTAGATTTAAATGAACTGTGCGTTATCATTGCTCTTTTTATATGCAATTCATTAGTGATTCGTACATCAGTTACGAAATTTTAACATGATATATGCGCTGTATATGGGATATAAAAGTTGTACATCGGTGGTTCATTTGTGAAAAAGTCCCTTAAACATTTATGGAATGGTCATGGACCGCCAAAAACTTGCATAGGCATCTCACAAAAATAACAAACAATTGCATACAATTTATGTAATAACTGCGTATAAACTGTCAGGTAGGGAGGGCTGGTGAGCACGAAAGACCCAAAATCCAGAGAGCACACGGTTCCAGGGCAAGGGGTTTTGTCTCAAACAAAAGGCACTGCTTAGCAGGGAAACAAAACAAAAACTCACTGTTGGCTAACCAGGTAAACAGGGTAGAGGATGGACATGACAGCCAGGGAAGAGACGGTATGGACCAGCACAAGAGGAAGGCAGAGACAAGACTTATATACAGACAGGACTGAAAACCAGGGAAGTAAAACTCAAAAACATGACATGCAGGAAACCTTTAAAATAAAGCAGGAAACAGAACTCAAATCATGAAAGTGACATAATGGAAGCGAAAACTTATTCAAAGAAACCCAAACCATGACATAAACTATGCAAAATTTGTGTAAACTGCACAATTCTCAACCTACCAAAAATCTTAAACAACTAAAAACCGAGTTCACATAAAGACCCATCGGCAGAGCCCTCGACAAACAACTGTGCAAATCAACAAATGACGAACACATGGAACACTTATGAATTACGTATATCATGCACGTATCATGAAAGATCAAAATTTTATATGTGGAAGATGCGCAAAATGTACGTAGAGGCTGTGTGACAGAGCCTGAAAAAACACACTTTTTGACACTGCCAATCCTTGAACGTTAATGTGATCAACGTAAAGCAACTGATTCTGTTACCATGACAAGATTTTGCACTGAAATGCAACACTTCTATCGATATAATTATCGATATGTCGGGTAAAAAAAAAACACTTCTCTCCACTTCAGAATCTGCTGGAATGACGGTAATTGCATCATCTGTTTAATGGTTACATATGTTGGAAGATTGTTAAAGGGTTAATAATCACTTCTTTCCAATGCAAAAAACCCATAGTGAAGTTAAAATATTATGCACCACATTTGAGTGAGAATTACAGAAGCCTCTATTTTGCATCTGGTGTAGAGTGATACATGTGTCCCTAATTGCCCACACGTCATCAACTATACTGTCAAAGGTATTGTTAGGATGAGTGAGGCTGGACCCAGAAGCAGGACAGAGACTGGAGGATGAATGAGGAAAGAGGGTTTTATTAAGTCCTCAGTGACGTTGGTGGGTTCTGGCGTGACGGTTCTTAGCTTGGGTGGAATGAACTGCAAAGGTTGTCACAGGGTGAAGGTTGAGCCGATGGAACTTCCTGAAGAGGCAGAGATAAGACAGTTAGATTGGAGAGCACAAGGCACTTAGCCCTTAGCACAAAAGCACAAGACGTAGACTTGGCTTAAGGAGTCAGTACTCAACCACGTGAAGCAGACGGACTGACGTTGGCTGTAGGGTGGTGGTTCCTTATAAAGGCCGCAGGCTGATGAGATGATGGGTGGCAGGTGTGGAGACGAGCCCGGGATCCTAACAGGTATTCACTCTGGGAAATTAAATAAAGCTGTTTTATTCCCTTTCATGGTCACAGATGTATACAATCATGCAAGTGGGACTGCAGAACTGAATTACAAACATTTATGAAAAAGTGAAATGTTCTGAGCGGCACTTTGTGATAAATTTCCACCAGTGCAATTGATCCAGTTGGGACATTTTCATTCGAAATCTTCCAACTGTCAGTGATATTGTAAAAAAATACAACCTTTTGTGAAGGACAGCAAGTAATCCACAAAGTGGTCCGCTATAAAAACTGCTACGTTCACACCACCCTCTGCAACATTTGTTCAAGCGACCACTGCCAATGAAAAATCTGTGTCAACATGTGTAAATCTGCATTTTTTGGTTTCCGCGTTCAAAACTCTCATGCTCATGTGTTGCTACGCAAGTTTCTACAACAGTGTTCAGGTTCTGCATGCAAAACGCACGACCATTGAATGGGCAATGAAAGTTAAACAAATCAAACTATAACCAATCAGGGACTCTGAGGATTCGATGGTGACAGAGGAATGACATACCCTTTTGTTCACAGACGTACTAACCGTTTGAAAATGAATCATGAAAAAAAAAAAATCATAATTTTAGTATGAGCCCAGCTGAATTTCTATTGGAACCAAGTTTTTCATATATCGGAATTGAGCTGTGAAAGAAATAGCTAGGAGAAAGATTCACAAGTTTGTGCCACTTTGACATGTTGCTCCAACAATAGTTGGTTGCACAAATTAATTCTGTTTTAGAAGGTGTGTCAGCAGGATTAAGGAGAATCCCCAAATTATTACTTTTAACTCTCACCAAGCTCCTCAGTCGAGGTCAAAGCCTAATCTGACGTTCACATTTCCAATTAAATCCGAACTATTGTGATCTCCTGTGTGACCGTGAAATCGGCCAGAAGTGACCTGCATGGGCAGAAGAGTCCTCAATGGTGAACAACATCACTCGTTGTTTGCGGAAGTAGCTAACGTTAACAATGGGTGTCAACAACAGTGTTCTCAACAACGGAGCTCTTTTTGCATTGTTGAATTTATTTTCACAAAGGAGCCAGCACAATTACAATCTTCTCATTATAACCCCTTGTGCACTTTAACATTGGGAGTCGGGTCATCTAGATCCACTAGACAGTGCGCTGAGCCTTTTTTCTTCAATGATTTGTGAACCTCACTGGTGTCCATGGATTTCATGAAATCTTTCCAACTTTATCCACCTTTGTCATGGTAGGGAGAACACGTCAATGTAAGGGTGGGGTGATCTAAGATAGCACACGGGTTACGAAGCCATTGGAGCCAGGATCGTCTGTACCCACTGTTGTGGAATGGGCATGTGAATGTGCTTGGGCCGCACGTGTGTGTATGTAAGATAGAGGAGAGAGTGTGTGCAGCGCAGGAGGGAGTCAGAGGGGGCACCGGAAGTGTGTTGGGGGCGCGCATTCATGTTGTGTGTTATGGAGGAAGGAGAACGATAATAAATGAAGGCCCCCCCCCAGAATAACTGCTATTGACTCTTTATTAACCCGCTCTGGAGAATCTGAGGGTCCGGAATGGGGAAGGAGGATCCGCCTTCGGCCCTGGAGAAGGTCTCCCCCGCGCTTCTGACCACGGTCAGAAAGGAAAAAAAGTAACTGCAGGAAAGGTCCAACACCACACTCTGCAATTTCGCTGAAAATTGTTTTTTTTGCATGAAAAGCTGATAAGTGATGGAATATTGAAATATTGCAATGGCTTAGTTCAGACAGAAATGTGGCAAGCAAGCAAACAAGAAATGACCTACCAATTAACTAGCTGCGTCAGAGAGCTGTCCATGACCATCACATCTGGGTTTGGAGCCCATTTCTTTGAACACACTCAAGCAGTCAAACAGCATGGAACTCACTTCTGCTCACAGCCCCCTGACTCCTGGTTTTACACCCAAGATTCCCCACTTCTCATGAGTCTTAGGAGCTGAAGGCGGGGCTAACCTCCAGTCCAGTTGTAGCCTCTCTGAGCAGCTCCTTTACCCGAGTGTCGGTCAGAACGGACCGATGGCTGATTTCACGTGTTTCAAGGTAATAAACAGGGACTGGACAGCAGCTTGAGAGCGGCTCTTTTACACACGGGTATTTTTCCGTTGTCCAAAACATAACAGGGCCTTCTTTCAAAAGAGATTTCAGCTCAATCATCGTTCGCTTGCTGCCTCATCAGTGACAAGCGGTGATCTCAAACCGCAAAGGAGAGTTTCTACAAAGGAAAGCGCCAGGTTCTGCGCTTTATTCATTTGGATTGCAGCCTTCTGCTGTGAGCTCCATAAAGAAGGAAAGTGGGATGATGGCCGTTCTGAATGTGTTTTGGTCTTTTCTGCCGTGAACAGTTTTACTGCTTCCAAAACCTCATAATAATAAACATAGTGACTTACCATTCCATTCAGTGAAAAAGTAAGAATCTTCCTATTCTTCCACAAACGTACTGTGTTTATATTCATACTCTGAATTTCGCCGTTTTGACCATGAGGGTAACAGTCTGCAGCACATCAAGTCTTTATCTATGTGTTCCGGTATTGGGCGTAACCCGCGCAAATGATTGGCGGTCACTTATGTGTCGGGAGCAGCATCACAACACACACACTGCCAAATTACAATTATTATCATTCATTATTAATACCCTATGATGGTTTGAGTGTGGTTTAAGAGGCGAAAAAACTATGAAATGAGGCACAATATAGAAAATATGATGAGACGCAAAGAGCCGCACGCTCATTGGCCAATAGCCGCATGCGGCTCGAGAGCCGTGTGTTCGCCCCCCATGCTCTAAACTGTCCAGAGTGGTGGACGCTCTTATCGAAAAGAGGGACCAAAGGGAAGGTGAATTTTGAATGAACTCCTGTCGCTCTGCAGAAACCATCTCCTAGAAAATGACACTGATTTTTTTTTTTTTAAACCGCATTATCCTAATTACTGGGAATACTTTTCCAATGGATCAAAAAGATGATCAGACTGGGATTTTGGTGTACAGCAATGTAATTTGTAAATTAGCTATCTCAATATCTTCCTCCTTACCCAAAATTACACTACTAAAATGGTTGCATTTTTTTTTGTTTTAAGTGAGTTGACCAAAACTATTTGCCTCATTTGCGGAGATTCATCTTTCTAACATTTCTTTGGTTGGTAATAACGTTATTTTTTTCCCTAACTCGAATTGATGCCAATCTGCAGACTTTGAAATTCTGAAAGGGATATGGAATGGATTGAAATAAATAGGGCACGTTAAGTTATTCACATATGTTTACTCATAAAAAAGAAGGGCGTCTGCGTTAAACCCCTCTTGTCATGTTTACATAATATCAAAAGACTGGATGGCCCTGAGCTCAGATTTAATGAGAAGAAAAAAGGAGGAGATGGGGTTTGGTCCAAGCAGCTCAGCCCTAGATGATTTGTGTCCCTTGGCTCTGAACATGAAGCCAATGGTGGTGCATTGGATTTCAAATGGAAAGGGGTTTTAACCCTTTAATTACCCCACCAAAAAAAAAAAAAATCACAGATTTTTTTTTGCTTATTGCCTTGGGTGAGTAATACAGACAATCAATGAATTTTAAAGTATGCTTTCAAATGTGCACTGGCAGTTGATTGAGCAGGCAGGTATGACTCAATCACCGAGGCAATTTAGTGGTAAAGACCAGTTTTATTAATTTGTCATTAGTTTTTTGATGGATTAGCATTTAATGCAGTGTATCGTCCTTAGCTGAAGTTGTCTTAAGACCATTTCATGGAAAAAAAAAAAAAAACTCCATTAACAAAATTGAGGAATTGCATCGGAAAGCATTTACGGCCAATGTTGCTGTAGCACATGACATGTAAAATAATTAATAAATAAAAACCTTCTAATTATTTTCCCTGTAGCTCTGATTGTGTTTTGATAGATCTTTCCTGTCATACTCATTTTCTGTGGTTTCAAGCAATATACCAATTTTTCCATTTCAGAAAAAGTCCTCCGTGCTGATTATGACTGAAAAACAAATTAGTCAGAAGCAACTCTCCGAAAATCGTTCCATGCAAGATTGTTTAATGTAGATTTAATTATGATTTTAAAGGAAAAACACATTACAGAGGTAATTAGGTGCAGATTTGAACCAAGACTGCGGCTTAGTTGTGATTTACCTGCTGGTTATCCTTGGATCTTCTAGCTTGAAAATCATAATGTATTTTAAGTGTACAAATGTAAATTTCCTGAGGCAGACTTGTCAGACCACAGCCTTACTTCAGTCCTAATCTGTTTCATTTATGCTTTCTTTATTCTGTGGGGGTGGGGTGCTAAATATTCATTCTGTGTGTTAGTCATCGAGTTTGAAACTTTTAATTTACGAAATATAGCTTAATGTTTCAATACTTGCAGTTACACAAGACCATACAGCATACAGAGTCTTTCTGCGTTGTTAAAGTTTAATTTTTAAAGGAGGTTGGTTTCTGGTCCAAACTTTAAGTAAAGTTACTTTAACTAGCTTTGGGTATTTTTATGTATTTGTTCTTTTTGACAGAGCTGTCAAACTATTCCTTTTTCTGAAAGGACTGGATGCTTGTCTGTGGAATATTCCACATGGCTCTCGTGGGGTTTTCAATCAGGGGCGTGGTTGAACTCTGACATAACTTCCCTTAAGTCTTAGTCCAGGGGTGGGCAATTCACGGCCCGCGGGCCGGATCGGGCCCACCTCCATGTTTGGTCTGGCCCACTGAACAATATCAGAGACCCATGTTTTTTTTTTGTTTTTTTTTTTATCTGGCCACACGATCGAAACCCGCATAGAACTTGATATTTTATTCCACCTTCCTGTAGTCTGTGCCCTGATCTTAAACCCTCTAAAATCCCTGTCAAACAGAACAGAAGACAGTCTTTCCTTTCTATGTCGCAGACCAGTTTCGCGGTTTCGCTCATTCTTTTAAAAAGTTTATGCTGCTTCGTTTTTTTAAACAGCACACACGGTTCTGTGTCCTGATTGGCTGAAAGCCTTGTCAATCAATCTCCTCCGTGCCGTGTCTCCTGTAAGGATACGCACAGCTCTTCAGAAGTCTTTGCTCGCTATCAGATCTTTGTTTTAATTCTAAGATTCTGGACTTAATTCCTATGAAAGTTTGAACTTTGAGAATTTAAACAAGAGAAAAGGGTGAACATGTTCATGTCTGTCGGAGAAAAGTGGTTTGTACTGTGTAGTGAGAAGTTTTACTTTGCGGATTTCACCGATAACAGGTAATTTTTTAAAATGCAACTCCTGCAATAAAAAAGGGAACTCGGTACCGGTGAAAAGGTAATGCAGATTTATGTTTAGCTGCAGCAGAAGTTATAGACATTTGCTTTTTTTTCATTATCACTGGATGAGAAACAGTCGTACAGGACACAGAGCAGCTGCAGCCCTCAAAGTCTCAGTGGGACTATGATGGGAGAGGGTTGACTATTTATTGTTTTTTTGATGTATCAGTATTTCTTTTCCTGGCTTTTTGTCTTGAAAATCAAAGAGAGAGTTATTTGGTCTTTTTTTCATAAATAGTGTTGTTTATTTTTATAAAAGGATCCTGAATTAATGAAACTTCATTCATATAGCACTTTACAACTCCCTAAGGATACCAACGAGCTTCACAATAAAAGAAATACATAAGAAGTTTAAAGTTTTAAAGAAAAAGAGTTATTGTGGCCCTCACAAGAAAAAGTTTCGGGACCCCTGCTCCAGCATCCATGTAGGGTTGGAAGATTTTGTTGTTTTTCATTCTTCCAATCATTCAAACACCAAATGAACACATCATTTCTCTAAGTTTTACACAAAGTACATCAAGTCTTTGGTGCAATTGGCTATAAAATGAGAACAAAAGTTTTAAACTAAAAACTCTAAAATGTTTTGTTTTAAACATAGTAGTAGGTTTATCCAAGAGTCTTTGTCAAATTGACAAAGCCTCTTGGATAACAGGTGAAACGTCTTCTAACATTAAAAACTAAGTCCAGATGACAGCCGCTAAACCTACTACTATGATGGAATCATCCTGGATGAATGAGAGTCTTCATAGACATTGTTCTGTTCCTTCAGCAAGGCTGACTTAGGCAGGTATCTGAAAAGAAACTTTAGCACAGAAAGAGCTAAAACTGTTCCTCTGTGTAAAAAAAAAAAAAAAAACAGTTAATCAGGATTTAAGTAAGAACAATATGGGATCCATCTTTTTGCACGGAAAGATGATCTGAGACTGGGTTGAAGTCTCAGTGTTATAAAGTGTTCTATTAAAAATAAAAATGCTGCTTTTATTGATTTACTTACAAATCAAAATCAACTTCTACAAGTCAACAAGTTTTTTTCATTCAATCTTCGTCATATGTAAAAAGGAATAAACAAATAATCTACTAATGTTTTCAGATTTTTTGAAACTACATTTCTTGTAGTAGCTTTTTTTTTCATTTTTCATTAATTCATTTTAATTTGAAAAATATATTTTGCAGAAACAGGAAGCTTAAACATATTAAACGCAAAATTTAGCCTCGTTTGGACCGGTCCATGAAAATTTTGTCTGACCTTGAACCGGTCCATGGACTGAAAAAGGTTGGAGACCACAGCCATACAGGATTCAAAGGAGGTCCGGTCATCCTTTGATCTATTGTATAAGTGTTCCCAGAGGTCCTTAGATTATGATTATGCTGTTTTTACCCAAAATATATAAAAAAAAAAAAAAACTGTGCCATTTTCTAGGAGATATCGGCAGTTCATTAAAAATTCACAATTGGATTGTTGGTGCCGAGTAAGCATGCCCTCACTTCCCATCACCCATTTGTTCCCATTCTCTCCTACAGCTTACAGCCCCTCACACCCCTCCTGTCTGTTTCAGAGGTTTGAATAAAAAAAATATTTAGAAGTGTAATTTTAAGCTTAATTTTCTTTATCTAAGTCCTCTATTAGAAGAGAAATGCCACTAGAATATGTTAAAAACACAAAAAAAAAACCCTCTTTTAATCGAAGTGGGTCTTTAACCCTTGTGCTATCCAAGGCACTTAAACATTGGGAATGGGGTCGTCTGGACCCCACAAGACCTTTTTTCTGCAATGATATGTGATCTTCACTGGTGTCCATGGATTACATGAAATCCTCTTCACCTTAAACCACCTTTGTCATGGTAGGAATAACACGTCAATGTAAGGGTCGGGTCATCTGGACCCCAAAGGATAGCACAAGGGTTAAGGGGAGAGCAGATGTATCTCGGAGTTCCCTTGAGGCTGAACAGCCACCTCAAGAAACGTCATGAAAATGAAACGTACCATTGTCGTATGTCTGACAAGTGTATTTTGAAGAATTCATTTGCTGTTATGTCTGGGTGATGCCGTAGTTAGTCGTTAGTAAGTTGTGTGTACCGCACGGATTGGGTGAGCAGGTAATATGTAAGAATGCATAGGACATCCACAGGATGCCCACACAAACTACACTCCAGTTTTCTGCACCAAAGAGATGCTCGAGGGGCACACCCCTATCACTTGAACAGCACCAACAGCCTCCCTGCATTGTGCAGGGGATTTGAGATTTAAATTTGGGAGATTTTTGATTGTGAGCTTCTTTACAGGGCTTAGAAGTTACAAGGAGGTACAGTGAATTTTAAAAAACCTGGTCAAAAACTAGCTTTTCATCAACACATGTCAAGATGCCGTACTGCCTTTTTTGTTCCAAACACTTTTCATATCTGAGAAGACATGTCCTCTCACAAGGACATCTTTCCTTCAACCTTCAAGAAAGAAGCAAAGGATAAAAAAAAAACGCTTGACTTGTTAAGTGTTTTATTTATCTCTAAACCCATGCTGCTGCATAAACATCGGACCCACTACAACAACACAAATCGTGAAGCATCATCAGACCAAACATTACTTGATTTGCTGTAAGTCGTGATTCTTTTCAGTGTCAGTCACACTTGAATCCTATGTTGAACATTTTCCTTGCTTGCACTCTAATTTAAAACAGAACCATAGATTTCCCTATTTTAATACCTACTTTCTTTTTACCCATTGATCTCTGCTCTGCCATAGTTATTGTGCCCCCCTATTGTTGTTGTTGTCAAAACTGGAAAAGAGAGAAGTGTGTACCTTCAATTTATCATTCTTCCTGCAGTAATTTGGTGGGGAAAAATACAAAAAACAAAGAATTGATTACACCCATATTGCATACTGCACAAAAAATAATACATATATAAAATAAAATAATTCTTTTTGTTGGTAGGGTAACATCACAAAATTACACAAAGCATGGTTTTGAAAGCTCAAATATTATTATATAATAAGATATACAAGATCAGATATTAGTTTATAGCAAAAAAAAGAAAAGAAACAATATAATTCTGATGTTAGATTTCTTTTCCAAAACTGTTGGAATGTTTATATACTTTTATTTTCTTTATTACCATTTTAAATACTGTTTTTTAGACTGAGTGAGTTTGGGATACAAACTGGTAAAATCAAATTCAGGAAGTGAGAACTCACACTTCAATGTCCGCAACAAGAATTCTAAACGAGTTTATTGTTAACCACTGACCTTGCATCTCTCAGATTCATTATTCTTTTCTGTAACCAGGGAAACCAAATCTAAATAAAGTAGGAGGTCGCACAGGCATCCGCTCTTGTGTCTGTTTTTTAATAGTCTTGTGTTTTCAGAAATAACTTTGACAAAAACTAAAGTATGCAATGTAAATTTAAAGATCTCTATATCTAAATTTAGTGGCTGAATGGATAAAATATCTTTTACACAGTGTTTTTCGGACTATAAGTCGCAGCAGACAAAGCAAAAAACAGAATAAAGAAGGGAAAAAAACATCATGTGCAACTCAAACCTTTGGCAGAAATTTATACAACAAAATACAGCAACAAGAACAGATATTTCATCTTGAAAAACAAATTATAATAATAGAATCAATAACTTAACTCAATAATTATAGACTGAATATATGTACACTTCTCTACCATAATTGTATTTAGCTTCATAGAACATAAGAGTAATCAGGTATATTAGCGCTAAAAATGAATATTTATTAAGATAATCATAACATAAAGAACATGCTAACAATTCAACTAATGTCTATACATGGCTCTAAATCATAAAATCTGTTGAATACTTCATCCTCGGTGTCACTTTGGAACATTTCCGTCAAGCTTGGTGTGAGACTGAGCGGTGCTTCTTCTGTATTGCTGTCAATGGCAAATACTGATACACTCCCCCATAGTGTCCTCTAGGGGTTGTTGCTATTTTTTTAAAGGTATAAGTCGCACCCCCGCGAAAAAAAAAAAAACGTATTGTCCGAAAAATATGGTACCTTTTATAAAAGCACCAAAAAAAGTATAATTAAAACACTTAAAAAATTAGGATAATTAAAATTTATAAACAATATTTTTAAACACTTAAATGTAACGAATGGGAACATCTAGCAGCATACAGTTTTTGAATACTAAAGTCATTGGATTCAATTGTCCAATGTTGTAATTTTATATTGGATGATTGCACTGATATATATTTAAAGATTTTTGCATATAGTATTAAAAAATCATGGAATATATACAGTCACTGGAAAAGACCTACTTTGGTTTTCTTTTTTGCCCGATTTGTGGTCACAAAATACAACTGTGTGTGTTTCCCATAAAATGTTGCCCTTCTTATCATTGTAAATAAAATGGGTCCAGTTGTCAATGTTTAATTTGAAATTGGGCCATTTGTAAGACAACACTTTGTGGATGGATGGGAGGGGAGGGGATGGATCCATTCATTTTCTATGCCAACTTACTCCTGTTCAGGGTTACAGCTGCTGTCAAGCAAAAGGGGGGTGGGGGTCAATTCTTCGGATAGTTTTCTAGTCTATTGCATTCCTGTGAATAGCCACGTTAAATTATATAGCTTCGAAAGTTTAAAATGCCAACAGATGAACAAGTCAAATTAAGAAATGAAAAGAAAAAAAATAAATCGCTGGCACTACGAGACAGCTTCTACTGACTCTGTGATGCTAAGCTAAGGAGCCCGTGTCCTGACATGGAAAAAATAAAATATATCTTGTTCCCACAAATTAATATCTTGTCCCAACAAATTAATATTCCATTCCCACGAAATAATATTCTGTTCCCACGAAATACTATTTCGTTCCCTTGAAATAATTCATTCATGCAAACGTAATATATTATTCACGTCATAAGTCATTCATAAACACGGATATGCTCTCCGTCCGCCCGCAAAAGCCGCTTTCAGCGGTAACTTCCGTGTCTCTGTGACCCACATTTGTTCAAGAAAGGAAAAATAAAAACAAGAATGATTAATTTATTATTGTCTCAATGAATATAAGAAAAATATCATAAGATTTAGGACGCCCAAGCTTGCTGCTTCGCCATGCCACAGCGATTCTCCAGACATAGCTCCTAGCTCCGCCGCAGAGCTCTTTTGCTTGTCATGCCGGCATTTGGGCAGCTGGCTGGCCGGCTACTGGCCAGCCAGTATAGGATATTGTAGTTTAGGGTTGAATAGGAATAATAATATTCAGGACTTGTCTTTAGCAGTCACTTAACATCTGAAGGCTACATGCTACGTATCCCATCATGCATCACACATATCCCATAATGCATCTCAACCAATCACCTTGGCCCTGTAACTGTGATAGGTAACAATAGGACAAATGATAAGCTACGTAGTATGTAGCCTACTAGCATTTGGATGTAAAGCGACTGCTAACGAGTATGTTAATAAAAGAAAAGTCCTATTGGCTGGCTGGCTGGCTGGCCGGTAGACGGCCCGTCAGGTGCCCGAATGCTGGCATGACAAACAAAATAGCTCTGCGGCAGAGCTAGGAGCTACGTCCGGAGAATCGCTGCGGTATGGTGAAGCACCAAGCTTGAGCATCCTAAATCTTATGATATTTTTCTCCTATTCATCATCTTGTTTTTCTTTTTCCTTTCTTGAACGAATGTGGGTCACAGAGACACGGAAGTTACCGCTCAAAGTGGCTTTTGCGGTAGGACGGAGAGCATATCCGTGTTTAGGAGTGACTTATGACGTGAATAATTAGTAAATTCGCACAAATTAATCATTTCGAGGGAAAGAAATAGTATTTCGTGGGAACTGAATATTAATTTGTGGGAACAAGATATTAATTTGTGGGAATGAGATATATTTTATTTTTTCCATGTCAGGACACGGGCTCCATACTAGACACTAGACCTGCTTGTGCAAAAAAGGATTTTGGAGAATAACAATGAGTCTTCCTCAGCAACACATCACATCAGAGGAGTATGGCCTCCAACCGGACAGGATTTCAGCCACTCCTCCAAACCTTCCCAGTGTACAGAGGCAGTGCTTGTTTTTGTGGAGGATTCTTTTCCTTGTTTTAGTATGGCATGAAGCAGTAGTGTGGACAAGTCTCTCCAGAGGCGAAATGGCAGCTGAACAGCTATCCAAACCTACTTTTTGTCACTGAGAGAGAAAAAAAGTGCCCAAAGGTACTGTGACAGTTGTTTCAGAAAGATCAGGGTGGGAAACCACTTGAGCTACAAAACAACCTGGCTTTAATGATGCTTTACAGCTGTTAGACGGACAGAATGGGGCTGTTTTTAGGCTGTGAAACACAATGTTTAATCTCAAGGCAAAACAACAACGACAAACCAATTCTTTTTTTCTGAGGGCAGACGAGCACAATCCTCTAAACCAGGGGTCGGGAACCTTTTCGGCCAGGAGAGCCATAAATGCCACATATTTTTAAATGTAATTTCGAAAGAGCCATACAATAATGTAGTGTCCCTTTCCCACACTGAGGCACGGAGACTTAACCTCTTTTAAGGTTCTTTATTCTGGTTACTGTAGACCGCAACAAACGCCGTACAATCAATTCAGCAACTCCTGAATCTCTCCCGCCGAGACGAGAGCGCTTCTCCCAACTTTATATTCCCCCGTCCTGCTCCAGCCCTCCCATTTCCTTATTCGGCCCATGGCGGAACCCCATTGGTCCAAACTCCCTAACAGGCTGAGCGACAGAACTGAGGGCCAATCAGATCTCTGCTTGAACGATGCGTTCCATGAACTCCAGAACTTTTAACGCGGCCCAACAGCCAAGTTAAACTCAGTCCGCGACAATATGTTTAAAACTAAATATACAAATGAATGTGTGCATTTGATGTAATTTCAACATTTTTAAAGTCCAATAAGTCTGTGGATTCTTTTTAATAACATTGTTATGCTGTTGCTAATAAATGATGAGTATTTCTCGTGGTGGTTTTGCTGATGGTCTAGTCTGGTTGATCCGTGGTGAGTTTCTGCTTCGTGCAGGCGTTGAGACTTTAAACGTGATCGTAGTCTGAATGTTCTGTAGATGTGAGACAGACATGGAACCAAACACACACACCCACGCTGCAGGAGTGACGGGCAGCAGGTTTACGTTTTTACCATCTCTGCGCGATTCACCTGCTGCCGGTCCCACCCCCCCACCCCCTCTGCTTTCTTCCTCACACATCCCGTCCCCAAAACTGCGCGCTCTTCCTCAGGGAGGCAATTCAAAGGTTTCCGGGTGGTACAAACTCTGTGAAATAATAGATAACAGTAAACTGATAGTTTTTTCTCTAAGCACCGCTACGACTGCGCGCCTCTGGCATTGCATCGCGCCCGAGAAGGACTGGTCTAATGAAAAAAAAAAGTATAATTAAGGATTTGTCTGCGAGCCACATGTGACCATCAAAAGAGCCATATATGGCTCGCGAGCCATAGGTTCCCGACCCCTGCTCTAAACAGTTTCCTGGCTACTGAGCAGTAACAATCAAACCCAATCTTTCCAGATTCTACAGGGCTGCACTTAACCATCTGGATTGGTGATATGACCAAGGAGACAACTACCAGAAAAATTTTGCATGCTTAGCACTGAAGAGCAGGTGCAATTTTCCACCTCAGTGATGCTCTACATATATATTATGGGATGGACATGGATAAACTGTTGGATGTGCACCGTGAGATTCTGCCACCCCAGCAGGATGTTGTGGAGACAACAGCTCCTTTGGAGAGGTGGTCAGTTTTGTTTAAAAGACACAATGGCGCCAAATCTGCCTTTCTCCTGAGCCCTACCATCATCAATGCTTTGTGGAATGTTTATGCTAAAGTTCATGTAAAATGAGTTAAAAGGCATTACACCCTCTACCTGTCTCTGTTCATTTAGGCAAATATTTTAATGCCAAAAAGTACGGAGCCCTGGAAAATTGTTCCCTCAAATAATAATTTATGGCCGAGAATTTGTATTTCGTGGCTACAAATTAACATTTTATAAGTATTTTGAGGGAATTTTTTGTGAACAAAGTGGTATTTTAGTATCTTAAATTATTGCGAGCACAAAATGCTAATTTGTGACAAGATGATCCTGATTTTTGTACCCAAAATGCTAATTTTTTCATACACTATATCAAATTGTGGCCACAAAAGACTAATTTAAGTTCAGAGATAAGTATATTGTGGTCACAAAGTACTATTTTAAATGCAAAAATTTGTATTTTGTGTACAAAAAGTTGTATTTTAGAATTTTCAATTCCTACTGATTTATTATCACAACATACTAACATACTTTGTGGGGGAAAAATGCTTATTTCTGCACACAAAATGACAGTTTGAGCCCTCGAAATGCTAATAAAATGCGAAATGTGAATGTGTGCACAAAATAATATGTGCGCAGAAATTAGTATTTTCTTGTTACAAATTAGTAGCAGGAATGAAATATAATAATAATAATTATCCATTTTATTTACAGCGCCTTTCGTGACACCCAAGGACACTGTACAAACAAAGGTTAAAAATAAACATTAAAAGCACAATAAATATAAATGAAAAATCAATAGTGAATCAAGAAGGGAAGGCAGAAATAAACGGGTGAGTTTTGAGTTTAGATTTGAAAGTTGGTAGAAAGTCTATGTTACGGAGGTCAGGAGGGAGGGAATTCCAGAGTTTGGGAGCTAAGCAGCTGAAGGATCGGCTTCCCGTGGTGACGAGTCGGGCCAGAGGAACAGAGAGCTGAACAGAGGAGGAGGAAGAAAGAGAACAAGAGGAGGTTTTGATGTGGATGAGGTCGGACAGATAAGGAGGGGCCAGGTTATGGAGGGCCTTAAAGGTGAACAGGAGGAGTTTGAATTGGATTCTGGAGGTTATGGGAGGCCAGTGCAGCTGGTGGGGAACCGGGGTGACATGACTGAAGGAGGGGGTTCTGGTGATGATGCGGGCAGCTGAGTTCTGGACCAATTGGAGCTTATTGAGGGTTATTTGAGTGAACCAGTATAGAAGCAGAGTGGACGGTGAGGGAGGGGCGTAGACGATAAATGTTACGTAACTGGAAATGGGCTGACCTAGCAATGTTATTGATGTGGGACTGAAAAGATAATGAGCGATCTAGGATGACACCCAGACTCTTCAGCTGAGGGAATGGGGAGAGAGAAGCTGCGTCGATGGAAAGAGTAACACTTGTGGCTTGGGAGAGGGTGGATTTGGAACCGATGAGAAGTAGCTCGGTTTTTATACAAAAATACTAATGTGTGTGCCCAAGATGCTAATTTGTGCTTACAAAAATACTAGACTGTTGCCACAAAAAACTTATTTGAGTTCAGAGATAAGTAGGCTATATTTTATAATAACAAATATTCATTTTGTGAGGACAAATTACTTTTTATTCAATGCACAAATTAGTATTCTGTGTGCAAAAGTTAGTACTGCTTATTTGTGGGGACAAAATACTTATTTCTGCAGATAAAATGACAATTTGTACCCTCAAGATGCAAATAAAATGCTCATTTGTGGCTCCAAATAGTAATTTGCCTGCACAAAATGCTATTTTGAGTGCACAAAATGCAAATTCCTAGCTACAAATTAATAATTTCAGGGAACTATTTATTTTTTTGTTTTTGTTTTTTCAAATAATGTCCAGGGCTCTGCAAAAAAGAATATCTAAGAGAAACTGAGGAATTCACCCACATTTGGTGAATTGGAATCTGGTCATCCTGGTTTGAACATGAGGAGAATAACCAGCCATTCACAGCTCAAGTCCCATCAATACAATTTCAGAAAACTACCTGATGGTAAATGGAGCCTGAGGGAATCTAGAATGGAAGATTGCAGCTCCAAGTGACCAATGCTGCATCTACTGTATTTATTTTAAAGCATCTGGTAAAAAAAAAAAAAAAAAAGGATAAAGACAAGAGCTCCTGCTGCTATTGATACAAACAGAAGAGTAGGGAGCAGCAGTGGGTTCATGAGGTCTGTAATAACACTGACACTGTAAATTTAACATCTTAAAAGCTGGAAATAAAATCAAATCCTGTGCATTTTACAGCATGAGCAGTACAAAAGATGTACTACTAAGGCAAATAAATGTGAGGAGACAATCACTAGTGAACACTGCAGCAGCTCCTGTCACTCAAAAATTTGTTGAACACAATCACTTCTGTCCCCCTCTACCCCTTCACCTGTGGTTATGTCATTTTATTATTATAAAGTGCCTATTATTATAAAATGCCTATCCTAGGCACTTTATCATTGGGAGTTGGGTCATTTAGACCCACTAGACAGTGCGCTGAACATTTTTTCTTCAATGATTTGTGATCTTCACTGGTGTCCATGGAGTACATGAAATCTTTCCACCTTTATCCACCTTTGTCATAGTAGGGAGAACACGTCAATATAAGGATGGGGTTATCTAAGATAGCACAAGGGTTAAAGGGACTGATACCTTCAAAACTATTTTAGGACATTTTTTACCCTAACCACCTCTCAAAAGTTCGGACACACTTGAGTGTCAAAACACTTTATGCAACAGATTGAAAGGGCCTTTTTCATGTAAAATCAACATTTTTCTTTTTACTTTTAATGGTATTAGAATGTTAATTCCTCAGGAAAAAGAACCCCAACATTTCGCTCCTTTAAAACCATTTTTGAGTATTCCAATAAAAAACTGCTTTCTGAGCACCAGCCTCCCAATCTTTGAAAACGAGTGGGTTCTCACATTGTGACGTCACAAAGTAAGAAACCGCCCCTTCCAGGAAGAGTCTGTGCTGGCAGCTCCGCCCCCAGGCTGACACACACACACACTTTTTTCCACAGAACTAAGAGTGACCGGCAAAATGCTTTCCTCTTATATGCACAATATGCACATCCATCTTTACAAAAGTTTGGATGTTATTTTTTTGTGGGCGGAACACCGGGGCTAGGTTGACGTCATGAAATGGGCGGCACCCACAAGGAGAGAAGGGCGATGCCTCAGAGAGTCGACTTACTTCCGGGTAGGAAAATGAACTGCGAAAATAACTCATATTTAATAAAACGTTTGTTCTCTAGTGTGCCAAAGGTCATATATTACCATATACAGTAGTTTATTCTGAAAGGCTTAAGAAAAGCATAATATAGGGCCTCTAAAAAAATACACAAAAATCCTGATTGTATGATTTTGTGAGTGGAAAAATCCCAGCCATTTTCTTTACTTCAGCTAGTCACAAAACCGAATTATTTTATTTTACAGTTATGTGGCAAGCCAATAAAGCATGTTCACAATCTCCTCTGAAGTCTAGCTGAAGAGGAAGAGCTTTATCGTACTTCAATTCAAAAGCTCACTGAAGATTTTTTAAGTGCTTTTTGAAAGAACTGGTTTTTGGTATTTATGTTGAAGTTTCTTTCTCTAATCAAAACCTTGCTATGGTTTTTTAACCATTGTGCTATCCTGGGCACTTAGATATTGGGAGTGGGGTCATCTGGACCCCACAAGACAGTTCGCTGAACTTTTTTCTTCAATGATTTGTGATCTTCATTGGTGTCCATGGATTACACGTCAATGGTCATCTTGACCCCATAGGATAGCACAAGGGTGAAATAATCAGAACCATGCCGGTGGGCTAATGCTTTAGTCACAACTCCCCTTACAGGTGGATATGTATGTAAAAAATGGTCAGAACCTGAAGAGGGCAAACAGAACATGTTAAGCATGTTCATGTGGCATTTTTCTGATGATGGCGGACGTTTATCAAGAAACTGAAGCTTAAAATTGCATTTCTAAATATATCTTTATTCAAATCATTGTGAATCAGCGCTGTAGAAGACTAGAACCATGTACGTCATTTTTTTCCTCGTCTAAGCTGACATCTGGCTCAAAACTGTACGGCTGGATAGCTCCAATATTGCTCGTCGTTTTTGTTACACCGCTAATGTTAGGTTTGTGGCTGTGAGGAGCTGTAAGCTAGTGGAGGAGCACATAAACCGATAGATGATGGGAAGTGGAGGCGGGCTTTCTCTGTATCAAGAGTCCCGCCCACAAATCTGAGCTAAATTTCTTGTGAACTACTCAATTTCATTCAATTTTACTTATATAGCCCAATAATACAACAATAGTCATCTCAATGGGCTGTGTAATAAACACGAAATCATAAAGAACATGAAGTCAAAGGATTCAATAGGTAATGACTAAACTGAACAGACTAAGCTAAACTGGTCATCCCTGCCCTTAGACCCTCCTTCTCAGGAATGAAAAACTCCTAAAAAATGTCAACTACTGCCACTCTGTTGAAATTATGGCCTAGAAAACGACCATATTTCTTGATTTGGGCTAAGGAATTGAATGATTGTAGTTAAAAGACCACTCTGCAGTCTTTCCTCTCTATGACCCTCTATGGGCCAGGACCACCCAAAAGGAATGCAAGAGGGATTCTGAGGGAAGAGTTTGCTAAAGAAAAGTTTTGGAGGTGTCAGAAAGTGTCAGACAGGGAAAGCAGTCTGAAGCAGAAAGTTGAAGGTGTGGTGTTGAATGTCGTCAGGGGTTGTGCCCCCACAAGCGTGTAGGGGATAGGGAGGAGTATAAGGTGACGTATTAGAGTGCAGAAGTTGGATAAGTCTTGTGCAGAAGTTGTGATCTGAAGGAAATCAATGACTAAAACCTTGTGATGTGAGGGTTTAACCAGATAGCATTGGATGGTGGTGTGAGGATGACTCTGCAGAGGAAGGTGAATTGGACAAGAGCAGAACAGAGGACCAAGTGATGAAAAATGAAAAAGGAAGTGTGCTGTATGGCTTTTAGGGAGATCAGGATGTAGCAAGTAGTGAAGGTGGAGGTGACAAAGGCCAAACAAAGGCTGTATAAGGATCGGTAATGGTAAAAGGCGTATACTTATATGTATAACTTTACTACCTTCTTAAACTACATTCACGCCGCCCTCGGCAACAATGCGGGAAACAAGCCTTCAATCTGCCTATCGGAGGTAGACCGCTCTACCTCTGTACCACGGCCGTCCATATTTATAAAATATGTCAAAAAGTTTTCAAAGTGCTGCCCCTAAAATAATGATACTTAGAAAAAAATATCACCAGTAGACCAAAAAATTGGTTGTTTTAGAGAACACGTGAAGCCAATCAAATAATCTGCACTATCAAGCACTACAAGAGTCTTCCTGTGCTCCTTTTACACTCTATAATAGCTCAGCTATCATCAGCTCTTTAAGAGTGGAGAAAGCAGATATTTGAATCTTTTTGGTCGTCTGCTTCAATAAAAGAACCGAAGGAGTGCACCATCGTCAATGATGTCTGAAAGTAACTGCATGCTGAGATTCCGTTTCCTTACAGAATTAACAAACCTTAGTAAGCTGGAACAGAAGGTTAAAAACACCCACAATCCCACAAGTATTTTATCAAAATACACACAGTATTGGTTTTATGATTTCCGCTCCCAGCGTTTTCTGCATTTCGATAAGTAGAACAATGTGTATGCGCACACTTATAAAGCTTGCGTCCTCTTGAGTTAGGCACTTTGTAGCACTAAATAAAAATGTCAGCGGCTTGTAACCGGGAAGATTATAGGATCTGCTACTGACTCAGTCTTGCGCTAATGGCCCTCACACTACTTTAAAAAATGACCTTTAAAGGCAATTTAGCCCACAGCATTTTTCAAAGGTTAAACATCTCTTTTCTGCTTACCCATTTGTGAGTGGATGGTGTGACGATTTAAATTATGTTTAATGAAAGTTTTATAACAAAATTATCTTTCACAACACAGTGTCAATAGTTTCTAGCTGTAGATGAAGATTTTTTAAAAAAAAAAAGTTGAAATCTTGACAATTAGCTTATACTATGAATTATTCGTCTATCCCTACTTTTGCGATGCAAATCTGGATCCAGGATTGAGCTTAGTATACTCTTAAAAATGATTTCATTTTAAACACCATGTAGATATTGAAAATTCCAACAGAGTTTGATCAAAACACCCCATAGTTTCAGATTTCACCGCATTGATATCTCAACGTCCACCTTAGAAATATGACGGATGGCATGGTCCGTGCAAACAAATTTGTTTGCTAAAGTTCATGTCACACGCCCACAATGCACATTTTGCGCATATTGCACAGAAGAAAATTGGCCATACTTTAAAATATTAGAAAAAGTGTGAAAAGTTGTGGTCTTTGGTGAAATTTTCACAGATGGATCACAAATGAACCACATTAAAACCACTGACGTACGAATAAATTATGCAATGACACGTAAATCAACATAGAACATGAACTGCGTATGATTATTGTGCTATTTATATGCAATTCATTTATAATTTGTGCGTCAATTATGTAATGTCAACATGATACGTGTGCCGTATATTCAATTTAAAAGTTATGCGTCGGTGATACGTGCGTGAAAAGTCAGTTAGACATGCGTGGACCAGTTGTAGAAAGACACAACTTTGTGCATGCATCTCTCAAAAATCACCCACAAGTTTGTAATATTTATGTAATAATTGCACATAATCCGTGTAAAATACGCAGAAACTGCGTAATTCTCAACTGACCAAAAATTTTGAACAGCTCAAAATCAAAGTCACGTAAAGACCTGAAACCCCTTGACGGACATCTGTGCATATCGATGAATGACAAACGCAACAAACACTTATAAATTACGTATATCACACATATATAACGAAAGACCAAAATTTCATACGTGGCTACTTTAAGCTCACTTTCATTCAATATTCAATTAAATTTAACTTTCTTCAAATTATTATTTGAAGGATCTCTCCCTAAAAGTTTGAACATTGCGTTGGAACAATTTTTACTCAAAATTTTTTTTTCAATGTATTTTTTTGATAAACCATCAACTTTTTTATATTCAGAAGGCAGTGGACTCGTAAATAATCATCACAAAAGGCTCATATTAATTAGATTTTAACTTAGTGAAATTGATGACGTCATATCCGCCATTAAAAATGAAAAAAGGAGAGAGCAAGGCGTCCGAATGGCTTTTTAAATACTACCTGTAAATGGGAAGAAGATATGTGGTTTTTTTGTGCCAACACATTTTGTGTTTCAACAAAAGAAAAAACGCAGTAAGAACAATGAGTACCAATAAAGTGCCTGGAACCTCTACTGAAATTTGATTTTAAGTTTGTCCCTGAATGTATGCAAAGATCAGGTCAAGACAGATCAAGTGTAGATAGATGAATGCATTTACCCGCTGCAGTTTAAGTGCTCCAGCCTCGACAGTCACTAAACACAGACAGTTAAACCAGCCAGCAAATAAACCAATCACAGATGTGATTAGAAGATAAAACGGTTAACTGTGCGTGCTTGAATGTTACCTGCAACTGCAGAAGTAGAGGTTCAGGGCAAAAAAAAAGTTGGGTGCAAAGCATAGACAAAGACACCGAAAAGAGTTGTCAAAGACTCTAGGGACACTGAAATGCTCCTGTCATTTACAAAGGCATCCACTGTCCTGTGTGGTTTGTCTTGATCCGCGGCCTGTCTCATCATGCTTCTAAAGCACATGAATGAACACAGCTTGACAGAGTCTACTGAGGTCTTTGATTTGATTTGCACAAAAGTGCTGTGTTCTATGCTTGATCTGAGAACTGGATGACAGGGAGACAGTATCCAACTGAGAATCAAAAAGAAAAAAAATGTGAATTATTTTTTATTTAATACGGAGCCCATGTCCTGACATTAAAAAATTAAAATATATCTCATTCCCACAGATTAATACCTTTTTCGCACGAAATACTGTTCCGATCCCATAAGATAATATTGTGTTCTAGCAAGATAATATTGCGTTCCCTCGAAATGATTAACTCGTGCGAGCGAAATAATTAATTTGTTCGAACACAATAATTATTCACGTCATAGTCATTCATACACACGGATATGATCTGTCCGCCCCCTATAGCCGCTTTCAGCGGTAACTTCAGTGTCTCTGTGACCCACATTCGTTCAAGAAAAGAAAACGAAAAACAAGAATGATCAATTTATTATTGTCTCAATGAATATAAGAAAAATATCAGAAGATTTATGAGGTTTGCTACTTTGCCATACGATTTACCGGACACAGCTCCTACTAGTTCCGCCTGCTGAGAAAAGAAAACGGATTCTGTAAAAAAAAAAAAGAAACCTCAGGGGTGTCCACATGAACAGCCGGCGATGTACCAGAACTACACGTTTAACCCTTATGCTATCCTAGGCAATTTACCGTTGGGAGTTGGGTCATCTAGACCCACTAGACAGTGCGCTGAACCTTTTTTCTTCAATGATTTGTGATCTTCACTAGTGTCTATGGATTACATGAAATCTTTCCACCTTTATCCACCTTTGTCATTGTAGGGAGAACACGTCAATGTAAGGGTGGGGTCATCTAAGGTAGCACAAGGATTACATAGTCCAGCAGATGGGCTTCCTTCAGATGGAATTGGAGGACGGCTGGGGGTGTGAGACGAGCCAGCTTCAAATTCTGGCAGCCTTTAAGAACTAATTGTTATTGTTAAGTTTAATTCAAGTAAATTAAATATTCTCTGATTGTTAGCTAGCCTGCCAATACGCCTGTCCAAAGAGGAATGTTTTAAGTCTAACTTTGAATGTAGAAACTGTGTCAGCCTCTCTTACATGAGTTGGGAGTTTATTTCATAAAACAGGGGCTAAACGCTCTACCTCCAACAGTACTTTTACAAATTCTAGGAACCACAAGCAGTCCTGCATTTTGTGAGCAAAGTGTTCTATATGGATGGTAAGGCACTATGAAGTCTGTAATATGGGATGGGGCCATACCATGTAAGGCCTTATAGGTTAGCAGGAGGATCTTGAACTTAATTCTAGAATCAACTGGGAGCCAGTGAAGTGAGACTAACTCAGGAGTGATGTGATCTCTTCAGCTATTTCCTGCTAACAATCTAGCTGCTGCAATCTGAACAAGTTGGAAACTTCTTAAGGAACTTTTAGGGCACACTGCTAACAAAGAGTTACAGTAAGCAAGCCTGGATGTAAAAAATGCATCTATTCCCATCCCTACTGCAATAACTAATTAGTTCTAAATAGTAATTAGCATATTTTGAAAGTAACTCCTGTGCTTGTTTCTAAACACATCAATTCTTAATTTGAAATCTGCCATCATGACTTGTCATGCGACATGTTTATCATTATGCTGAAGCAGTATTGCTTTCATTCTAGTTTAGCATTTTTTTTTTTACTTGTCCTGTCCAGCAGCTGAGCAAACAGATAAGAGCTGAAAGCCTCTTGTGTTAGACATATTGCACTGTTACAACAGGGGTTATGAATCTTTTGACACACTTAGTTTTATATTTGAATTAACCTTTTTTTTCAATTTAGGCTAAACTTATTTCATCTTACTTATATTTCTATTATTCTAGTTTAGCTTCAGCAGTGGTCCCTAACCCCCGGGCTTCAGATCGGTACTGGTCCATGAGACAGGGCTGCAGTGAAAAAAAAAAACATGACGTACAAATTTACCATTTATAATCTGATTCTGAAGGAAGTTTTATTTTGGAAAACTGCTGGATTCTCACACCACATCCGACTCTTTTCTGACGCATGTCCAATTGCTCGGTCACGTGTTGAAAATCCATCTAATATTTCCTTAAAGTGGTAGCACCGACCACTAAATTTAAACCCCCAACTAGCAAAGTTAACAGAAAAAAAATGTATTTTGAAAGTTTGCTTTTTTTGCAGAAAAGTGCCAGTGAGTAGCAAAAGAGGCTTTGACTTGAAAATAAAAGAAAGCCGCATATAACAGACAAAAACCAGAAGTCTTTGCTCAAAATATGGATTTATTGGGACAGTTGTTTCCAACAATGCACAATATTTAGCAACAGTTTAATGTTACGAGAATGCTGCAAAGAAAGCTGATCAAACGGTGGATTCAATATTATTATTACAATATTTTAAAAATACTGGCTTATGACCTTTTTTTTTTGTGTATTTATCCGTCATGTCTTAAAAGTCAGATGAGGACAAAGTGGGGGTGTGCATTTTCCATGTGTGAAATTTCGGTCATTCGTGATCCATGCGTGATACAAGTAATTCATGAGTGTTTCTTGCGTTCGTTGATATGGGCAGATGTCGGTCGCAGGTTTCGCCCAACAGGTCTTTATGTAAATTCATTTTGGAGCCGTTCAACATTTTTGGTCGGTTGAGAATTATGCAGTATACACATATTTTACATAGTTTATATGTATTTATCACAAACATTTTATGCATGGTGCATGATTTTTACGAGATGCATACGCAAATTTGTGGTTTTCCACGACTGTTCCACATATGTAACAGACTTTTTACACATGTACCACCATTGTGTAACTTACGTTATTCATCGTTAACATTTCATAATTGATGCACGAGTCACTAATGAACTGCATAAACAGCGCAATAATCACGTACGGTTTTTGTTTTACTTTGATTTACGTGTTCTTTGTGTGGTTCATTCGTCTCTTTTCAGTGGTGTTAACGTGGTTCATTTGTGATAAATCTGTGAAAATTTCCTGTAAAGACCACAACTTCTTTTCATGTATGAACAATTTTCATCCAGGTTATATGCACAAAATGTACGCAGTGGCTGTGTGACGTGGCCTTCATGTAGGGCCGGTCAGTAAATTATTGTCTGACATTAAACCGGTCCGCGACTAAAAAGGGTTGGAAACCACTGGTTTATAATATATCTACAAACCTCCACAAAAGCATACTTTATTCTGACTACCGGTTAGATAAAAGAAAAAAAAAATGATTCCATTAATAATGCAAAACCACATTGAGATGTGTGCTTCTAATTTTACAATAGGTTGTATTAAAAAAATCTACACCTTTTTTTTTATATCACACCATATAAGAGAATCCTAAATCCATCTTCTCTCAAATTTTTGAGGGAAAAAAATGACTCCTCAATACAAACACAATGCTGTCTGTAGTCGAAACCTCTATTGCATCATTAGAAATGTCAGACACAAAAGCTTAGAGACAATTTTACAAGACACATTATTATCAAAGTGTAAAGAGAGCACAGAGTACATCAGTCAAGTGCAGTGTAGCTTTAAGACACTGTCTATACTATGCATTTCTACAGTCTTGGTTGACTATGATTCGATGCTTCTGGGCTGACACCTCAAAGACTGAATTTATTCTTCTGTTGCTTAAAACAGCGACACGAAACATCGTGTTAACAATACACAGAAGCAATTTGTCTTTGTTTCTTTTGTCTAAGCCCTTCTGGGCTAAAACAACCAACTGGATTCAGAAACACAGTTACACAAAAGCACATTAGCTTCTTCTCTTGCACATGGCCAAAAAAGGAGGAACGGGTTTGCAAGGAGCTCAGAATTTGGCAGTTTTGTCAAATTAATTAGCAATTCTGTTTCTCCTGTTGAAGTCTAACATCTACTGTTTTCCTTTATCCCCAAGTCTTTTCTGTTTTTGGTTTAGAAGAACTTTTTTGGAGCCAAACAAAACACAAGATAGGCAGCCAAGAAGATTAGAAAAAGACACACAGTGTTCCTCACAAGATGGTACTCCCATACCAACATGCAGCACAGCGTGAATTAACTTCACATTCCGTGTAAGCATTACAGCTTACAGAGCTACATCTTACAGAAGTTCCAGTTCTTTATGTTTTCCCCCTCTGAACTGTTTTTTTCTCTTCCTTAATATCTCATATCTTTACTCATTTTTAAGTTTCCTGTGAGGATAAACAAAATCTCTTTGAATTGAATTTCACATAATTAAAAACACCCCTGTTATCTCTGCCCGAAGGACCTAAAACAAAGAAAACTAGACTTGATGACCAGAAATTAAGTGTAGAGCCCCTAAACCTACTACTAGGATGGAATCAACCTGGATGAATGACAGTCTTCATAGACATATTTCTTCTAGATATACTATATTTTCTGCACTTTAGAGCAAACCTGATTATAAGGCACACTATCAATAAATGATCTAGTTTTGAACTTTAGTCATACATAAAACTGTACTGAACTATAAAGCAAATTTAGCGACACCATTTCCTTTACACATATGCGCAAAACTTTATCAAAATTCTAGAAATGTCAAAAATGCACAATTTCGCCATAGAATGAAAAATACGGTAGTTGAACATAACCAACTGTTATAAAAGGGAGAAATTTAAAGGGTGACAAGACAGATAACCTGATGAGGATGAACTGAAAACCAGACGCTGATGATGATTACTTAAATTAGGACAGCTGTGGATAATTAGCAAAGGAGACCAGGTGAGACTGTGACGGGGGGGGGGGGGGGGGGGATAAAGCATGTAAACAGAACACAACCAGAACCAAGTAAACAGTGAAAAAGGCAAACCAAAACAAAAGGAACAATTTCTAAAAGACACGTGTAAGATGAGTGATGGACTGGGAGTTTTGTTGATAGGTCTTCTGTGACCACAGAAATAAACCCAAGCAAATCAAATATCCATCAGTAAAGATTTAATCATGATCAAAGCTCACACCTTTATAATTATAAGCACCGTCACTTAGTCTATGACCTTCAACACGCACTTTAAAAAGATGAGCCCCACTTCGCCTGTCTGCTGAATGCTAAGTCCTCGCTTGCGTTAACTAACACAACAGAAAACAAACAAAAAAACAAACTAGGAAAAGCCACAGCACTCAGAAAACACTCAGATATGGGACAAAACTACAGAAAACTCATAATTTTTACCCAATACTTGGGGTGCAATCAGCAGGATCATTACAATATTAAAGCTGTGCACTCACAAATAATTTCAATTTCTTTTTATCTTTTTATTCCCACAAATCAAAAGATCTTGCACAGGTTCTAATATAGAGGGATATAAAAGGAAACAGGGAGAAAGAAACATTTTCATTAAATTCTAGAGTACAAATGAAAAAGAGAGGATATATATATATATATATATATATATTTACACAGAATACAAAAATAATTATGTAATTAAGCATATTTAAATATATACTATTTATAAAATATAGATATGTTTATGGTTTACATCAAAGTAATTAGTATCCAACTTTGAAAATTGAATTTATCCTTTATTTTCTACAAACATGTGAATGGCTGTGTCGTACATACATTGAGTTTATTATTGTCATCTATTCCGTTATTATGATTTGCCTTTCAAGATTAAAAATCTGTTCTTGGTCCCATATTATGTTAAATAATTTTCTCACAAAAATACAACTTGTACATGATTTTTTTTCTTCTTCTTTATTATATATTTTTTTGTTTGTTTGCAGGGACTTTAACCCTAGAGTCCTTATATGAGTCCTTATAGTGTCAAAAATACGATGGATATTTCTGATAAAATAAATAAATGGACTTCTCTGAATATGCTTAAAACTCACTGGCCCTGACAGATCACTAGTGGGTAAATCCCACCTGCAATTTTACATTCATTTGTCAAAACTGACTGTGGGTTACCAAGAGATGAAGTAGCAGTCGCTCAGAGCCCTGGGAGAGCTTCACATGAGTGAAATGACCCCAAAGTGTCTGGATTGCAGCCATGATAAGAGCTAGTCAAGTTTTCCAAATGCACACGCCATAAACTTTGATGTGGATATGCAGCAGTGAAAGCAGACTGCAAGGGAAAAGGAGAGGCTGTTTTAGGAGGCTTTCTACCCTTTTTTTGTTCTTTTAATATAAGGATGTGAAAACACTCAATTATTTTTGATTCATGAATATATTTAATAAACAGTCTTCCACTGTACCAAGGTTTTGACCACAGCATGAAATGGTTACAGCCATGTATTCATGGAGCCCTGCAGTAGGGCTAATTAAAGGGAACAAAATAGTGATTATTGCTTCTGTGAGAATTAAGAGTCTTTAGTTTGAACTAAACAGTCAAATATCGACTGTGGCACTCCAACAAACAATTCTGTTTGAGTTGCCGGTGTGACCCTGAAATTGCTCTTTGTCGAAGACCCACTTTTGAGCTTTTTTAAAGTGTTCCCAATGGTCTTTCCATTATAGTAATGCCGTTTTTAGCCAAAATCCATAGTTTCTACATAGCAGCAGTAGTTCATTTGAAATTTTCTCTGATTTGTGGGTGGGACCACTGGCGGTGAACAAGCCTGCGCTCATTTCCCATCAGCCCTTTGCTCAAACACTTTCCCTCTATCTTACAGCCCCCTCACAGCCCCAACCTAATATTACCAGTGGAACAAAAATGGGGAGCAACATTGCAGCTATTTAACTGTACAGTTTTAGCCAGATACCAACTCAAACAAGGAAAAAAAGACGGATGTGGATCTAGCCTTCTACAAGTGGATGCATCAGAATGGAGCGGAGGAGGGAGCTTGTGATCTGCTGATTGTAGATTCTACATCAAAAATACAAGCTTTTTCAAACAGCATTCTTTCATTTGCTACTGATTCACAATGATTTGAATAAAGAAATACTCACTTAATTTTCTTTAAATATGTCCACCATCATGAAAAAAAGGTCAAAAGAACTTGTTAAAATCAGTAAAAACACAATTTTCATTGGAGTGGGACTGTAGCATCTTCATTGTTGTTCACAAAAACATGATCTTTATTTTTGAGACATTTGAAACAGCTGCATACCACCTGCATAAAACCAGTCCCCTTTTGAGGATTTTCATATCGCCTGGTCAAATCCTGCAATGCCTTTACAGTTAGAAAATAATAATAATTGTATTTTCCACATTTTAGGGTGGAAGGGATTTTTATCCTTCACTGTCAATAAATGGTCTGTTTTTGAACTTATGTCATTCATAAGGTGGACCGAAATACATTAAGAAAGAAAAAAAAGTCAGAGATAAATCCCTCATTCAGACTTTATTGATTACATTCACAGTAATTCTAGGAGTTTAAAACACGCTACGCGGTAGCAACATTAGTCTAATGACAGTACACGCAACTCCCAACCTTTACTGCAACACAAAGAACCTCTGATACAGCTAAAACAAACATTACTATTACTACGCTTACTCCCAACATTCTCAGTATCATGTAGCACAGTCTGACAACATCACTAAACACAACCAGAATGAATCCACACATATAAGGCGCTTCAGGTTATTAGGCATGCCGCCTTTTTAGAAAAAGAAAATTAGGCTCTTAAGTGCGTCTCATAGTGCAGAAAATATAGTAATTGTAAAATTATAATTACTATATTACCATACCATTATTGATTAAAATGTGATACATATATAGCCTGTACCATTAATTTGAACTGTAACAAGTTTTGCTGTATGCTCACAGGATGCATTGCCTGATCTTGCAGCTGCCTTAAATCCAGGTGTTATAAAGTGCAAGAAAAAGCCAAAAACGTGTTTGATATCTCTGTTTTCTCTGCTTTGCATCAGGGCAGTGAGGGCTAGAAAAAGCAGCAGTTGCTGCAGGATGTGTTATTATGATCCCGGCATCAGGGAGAGTTGACACTGCCAATAGGTCGGCCTCAGCTCTGGGCTACAACGATCAATTTTACAGTATAAGATAGAGGTGCACAGTTTACCACAAAGATGCGAACATGCAAACTTATAAATTATTCAATAAGTGGTGTTTCAGTGAGCGCCTATTTTGACTTTCACAGGGTTGTTCATAAAACATGGCTTCATCTACACTTTAATGATGCTGACCAGTTTACTGGAAATGATTGAATCTCAATGCGCAGTTAAATAAGTAACATTTGTAGAAGCTTTAAAGAGTTCAAAAATCCACATTAGTGTTTGTTAAGGCATTTGATGGCAGTGTTATCAATGGTTGGCCAATTAAAGAACAGAAAAATAGAAGGAAGAAGAAAAAAACAATTAAGTGACTCATAGGGATAAAAACAAATTTTGGAAAACATTAATTCTGTAGCTTTCCAATTAATGTTTTAATTTTTTTGGTAAAAAAATTAACTGGAAGTTCAAAAGAAGAAAATATTGTATCTGACAGGGCGGAAAAGATGAGATCTTTACAGAGGAGCCCTGAGCACCAAGACCAGAAAATGAGCTCTGTCGGCCAGAAATCTTACTCTTCTTATTGATATTGATCAGATCTTTTCATTCTCGACAGATACATTAAGATCATTTTTCCTTACGATGCAATAAAACTTGAAAATGGTTTATTTAATGAAAGGTCTTACAGCCCTGTCAATGCCCTAGTGATTACTGGATCATTAATGAGGCTGAGAATTGTTTTATCTGATATGTAGCAATATTTCCACACATACGCACAGGTAAAGATGTTTTTCTTTTCTTTTAGCATCTATTTTTCTTGTTACACTGACACATAAAAGATGCATATGCAATAAAAAATCTTGAGGAGCTATAGTATAAAAATATGTCTCACTGCATATCTGAAGTTTTTTAGATCATTATTGCCTTGATCTTAACATTCAGTTGAAATTACAGCAATAAATATTTAACCCAGTAAAGCTGACAAAAATCAAAGAATTGACAGAAATTTCCATTTCTTTTCGACTCAAGATGTTTTTTGAACCCTTTGAAAACCACAGAAAAGATTTCGCAAAATATTCTTTTTAATTAGATTTAGGTTGAATCTGAATTGATTTCCTACCCCTCTACTTCCTCCCTTTTGTTCCAATTGTAGGGGCATTTAAAGCTGTAGTGGTGTCCAAGTGTTTTTTAAGAAGTAGCTGTGTTGACTTAGGGTGGGGTATCTCTCCGCCGGTAAGGTGATCTGCGTCGCTCTTGTTGGGAAACACATTTTTCTTCACGTGGGCGGCTCTGAAGCACAGAAGTTTACATTTAAATGTAAGTATTGAGAATTTGTTTTGGCACGACTTTTTAAAAGGTATAAAACCGATGTGTATTTTCTGAGCACATAGAGCACCAACGTAGCTCACCAGCGACTCTTGATGTTATCATCCGGTGGCAGAAACACCCAAATTTAAAGACACAATTTCCTCTTGGAGGGATAAATGTAGGGCTAGCGAAGCAGTTCAAATTCAGCCGTATGGTAAACCGTATGAATTGTGTTTTGCACACAAAGATGTTAGTTTAGGCTGTTCAGGGGGGAAAAAAATCCCTTAGTTCCACTGTTTCAGATTTGATCCACACAGTATTAACATAGTCAAAGTGTCTTGTAAATAAATAATTATCAACAAATTTTAGACTATGGGTCAGCAACCTGTACCACTCAAAGAGCCATTTGGATCAGTTTCCCACAGAAGCACAGGGAGCCGCAACACTAGGGGTTTCGGTTTTGCCGATAAATCACGATAGTTCATTTGGCAATACTTTTATTGTTTCAAAATGCTGTCTTAATATTTATTTAATTATTTATTTAACTTATTTATGAGCGTTGTGTTTCCTTTGATCTTTTGTCAATTTTACACAACCTTGAATAGACTTTTCCGTCTGAGATGATGGAAAAAAATTCACTTTGATTCAGACTCCTTTCTATTTTTTTTTTCTTTAAATCCAGTAGACCCAATATATTATATTAATTTAATGGATGACAACTATTTTTTATTAGAAAGCAGAAAGCAACATCAGTCATCGTAGCAGATAGTTGACAGGGTAGTAGGGACGTCCTAACGCAAATTTAATTAATTTTACGCGGAAATGGGTGGATTTAGTCTAGGAAAAATTAAAAGGCTTTTTTTGGGGGCGCTCATGTGCCCCCTACCACTGACTGTTATGGGATGGAAATTTCTTCTAAAAAGAGAATGTAGTCGGCGTTCACAGCTGCAGACACGCCCCCTCCACGTGTTCACGCTGCTCTCTTCCTCCTGTCCGCTCGCAGTACCCGACTGTGTTAAAAGGCACCACGACAATCTTAGAACAGCTTGAGCCGCAGCTCAAGAATGAAAAAGCCGCAGGTTGTCGACACCTGTTTTAGACTCTTTCAACTCATTAAGTAGTCATTTTAAAAATTTCAGTTATTGTCACCATAAAACTTGAAAAAAAACCTTTCCCGCCAAAAATGTTTTTAAGATTTAATGGAGGCAGCCATGTTGAGGCAGTAAAAGTAGCAGTAAGCAATAGAAGCTCTTCTACTACGCCTAGAGCAGGGGTGGTGAACACACAGCTCTAGAGCCGCATGCGGCTCTTGGCCAATGAGCGTGCAGCTCTTTGCTATTTTCTTCATTGTGCCTCATTTCATAATTTTTCCCTCTTAAACAACACTCAAACCTTCAGAGGGTATTAAAAATAAATAATAAATGATAATAAAAGTAATGTGGCAGTGTGTGTGTTGTGATGCTGCTCCCGACACAAACCTGACTACCAATCATTTGCGCGGGTCACGCCCAATCCCGGAACACATAGATAAAGATTTGATGTGCTGCAGACTGTTACCCTCATGGGCAAAATGGTGGAATTCAGGATAGAAAGATAAACACAGGACGTTTCTGGATGAACGGGAAGATTCTTCCTTTTTTACTGAACAGAATGGCAAGTCTGTGTTTAATATTATGAACTTTTGGAAGCAGTAAAATAATTCATGGCAGAAAAGAACAAAACATATCCCTGATATCTTCCTGATCTGACACAAATTGTCTCCTTTATTAACAAGTTGAAGCTTTTCAAAGTGCAAATTCAAAACGGCCATCATCCCATTTTCCTTCTTTGCAGAGCTCACAGCAGAAAGCTGCAATCCAAATGAATAAAGCGCAACTGGACGGAAAGTCATTAAACATGTGTTCAAGTTAATGCGCTGTTAATGCGGACAGGGGCGGCACGAACAACACAGCCAGTTCAATGGTAACTTAGCACTTGTTTGCATACTACGTTGAAGGATGAACTGATTCATTGCAATGTATTAACATTTAATAAATTATTTGCTTTCGATGCAAAAGTCAGTCATTCAAGTTTAAATTAATAAAACACACGAAAGCAAGATATTCTAATGAAGGTAAAAATTAATTTAAGTTGCACACAACTGAAATGTAATTTATTTAATGTGTTCATTGTGAATATGAATCAATTAGACACCAGAAGGATGCTCTGTCCAGATATTTGTGGATTTGTTGGTGTAAGGGTCATTGAAAGAGGAATGTTGAGATACAAAGAATTACCAGTTAAATACTGTTGGATGAACGGTGAAATATTCAGTTTTTATCATCGAAAATCTGACTTCAGAGTAGTCGGTGCCTCATCACCACTATCAACATCACTGCCCGTCACTGAGAAGTAGTGTGTGTCAGAGAGAGGCAGAGAAAAGAGTGAGAGAGAGAGAGAGAAAGAGAGAGAGTGTGTGTCTGTGTGTGTGTGTATGAGATGAGAGAGAGGTGCCTGTGTGTGTGGAGGGGTTTATCTGACCTCCAGGGTAGTTGCTGTGTTAACTCTGGCTAAGCTGCATTTGATGTGTGTATTGAGGGTGGACATTTTCCTTGAAATAAACACAAGTACAATACTTGCTGTTGTATTGTAGGGAGAGGAGTGTTTATGGAAAATAATACGGCTTTAATTGCGTGTTTGTGTGTGTACGTCTTGGCAGGTCAGTGTGTAGTGTGGCTCTTTGACTCTCAGTGAAAAAATTCGGCTCTTGGTGTCAAACTTCTTTGCCACCCCAGCCCTAGAGGAATGACGATGAACTACAGGCCAGAAAACGTGGACCAAGTTAAACACAATGGGTTTCAAGGAAGGTTTGGATCGTGCCAACGAGATAGGAGGTCTCAGAAAATAGTGTATCAAATATATTCCAAATGTATAAGGTTAAACTTAGTTATGTTTTTGTTTTTTTTTTTGGGGGGGGGGGGGGGGGTTTAGACAGTATAATTTTTTTTCTACTGTATCTTCTTAAAAAAGGATCTTAATCGTAGAAATGGAACCAAAGTCATTTTAATCGTGCCTTTTTGGTGGGACTCGGCTGGCAAAGGTGATGCAGTTCTCTGACATTTAGACTTTGTCTCACTGGAGTACAAATAGTTGGTTAAATAAAGGTTTCTTAAAAGGGCAGTCGCACAAGCTCACAATAACCCAGATGATGGATTTCTGTGACTTTTGGAAATATTAACAGTTGAAAATGAAAAACAAATCAGATTATTATACAGGTCAAGATTTTTATCCTTTTTTTTGCAAGAAACTAAACATTGATTTCCCAGTAGGGGGTATAAATCTAAATGAAGAAAACGTGATCATGTGTTATGTTGATTTTTAAATTCATAATAATGCTGGCCATACTGGTGACAATGCATTTCCTAATTGGTTAGCTTTTGATAAATTGAAGAAAATCAAGCAAATGAACACAGCAGAAACACTCGGGGCTACAAAGATGTCGAAGGCATTTGTATTAGGAAAATGGTTTCCCGCTGTTGTTAGCCTAATTAGCTGTCAAGAGGGTGGTGTTTGCCAAATGGGAATCTTGGTGCTTACAAGTGGCAGACAGTCTCAAGGGAATATTAAACACTAGGTCAACGTTAATCCATGGCTGACATCTAACTATTCACCACTGACTCAAGCTGGTGTGGTCCTCATGCTGGTCCTCGAAAAGGCTTTAAAATAAATCTTTGAGAAAGGATCCACACCTATTGTTTAACCCACACAGCTCACGATTGATGGGTGTATAAAGCAGCTCTTCCATCACAGCCCTCCACCTCATTAAAACCATTTACTTTCTCAGCACATTAAGAAGCTGAGCTTAAAGCTCTGCGGATAAAAGAACAGATGAAGTGGGCAGTCTTGAAACACTTGTGCACGCTTGATAATGATTTTGCCGTCATTCACGACTGTCTCAATTCCATATCACCCCGACGGCAGAAGAACTCGCTCCAGGCTGTGTGAATGGAGTCAATATAGCTGATCTTTGTGGCTATAGATCTAACTTTAAATTTATTTCTCTATTCATAAGATTAAAAGAACATCCTTTTGCTGTCTTTATTGCAGTTTCACCAAAGTCAGACATGGACTTCTGAAAACTTCTAGCACTTTTTAATTATTTTGCCTTACAAGTTTTTTTGCACAGTGTGTTTTAGCTTGGGCTGATTGTTTTGCTGCAGGATAAATGCTTCAAAAATGAAATATGAATAAAAAGAAAAACCAGCAAGGACAGCATTAATGAAAGAGCAGAGGCTTGTCTTTTTTCATTTGGGTAAAGACACTTAAGACTTTAAACCAGAGCTGCAACACTAATGTAAGCATTTACAAAACGTTTCTACGGTGGCCCTGAAGAGCAAATCACTCAACGCAAAAACAGAGTAGAGATCACAACTACGATCAAAAGAGTAAAACAAATCATGTGAAAACAACACCACATTGTAGAAATAAAGAATAAATAAATCTAGAAACCAAAACACTAATCCAAAAAAACGATTTGAAACAATTTAGAAAGCAAAAGTCATTTTCAAAAGTCAAAACGAAATTTTAGAAAATGAAACACATTAAAAGGAAACCAGGAAAGGGACTATGGGATATCACTGATGGGATGATACATTTGGATTGTTTTTCAAATGCGTCTTCAGTGTCCCCAGACGTGCACAGGTTTTAGGATTAGTAAGAAGCATACCCAGTACCGCTTCATGCCAAAAAAACTTTCAGTTAAAATGATGGACAAACGCCGTCTTCCAATCAGTGATGTTTCGTAGACCTGTAAGTATCGTCTAGACTTTTTGTCAACTTTGAAATCAACTTTATATTTATTGTAGATTATTTAAGAATGTATCTATTATTGTTAACATCTCATGACATAAAATGCCGTCAAATGCTTTGGTGGAAATAGACACATTTTGCATGCACATTGGGTAGTGGTTACAGATTGGGTAACAACACACGCACCTATAGGGAAGAGCTGGTTTTACGTCACAGGCTCAGACTTTCAACAGGCCTGTTTCAGTCAGTACTACCAAAAGCGCAATGGTTTTGGGTAAATATCTCATCAGAAACTTGGGTAGGTTGGGTTTGAACATTGCAGTTACTCCCCACTTCAGGAATGTTTGTTGCTTTTCCACTGTTCCTTTACCTGCTGGTGGCTATTCTGGTGCTGGAAATGTGCTATGTGCTATGTACTATGGTTCAAAAGATTCAAGTTTATCAAGCTGACTGTCAAAATCACAGAAATGATCCAAGACCAGGTCATTCTTCTTCTTTATTCTACAAACTTTCAACAAAAAACAAGCGGGTTTAAGCATGTCTAAATCTCTCTCACACTCCATCGAGTTTATTTATGTCATCTTTAAAAGCATGCGCCCAGGACAAATCTTTGTCTATTCCTTCTCAATGAAATGTGAACAAAGCAATGTGCATCCGTCTGAATAATTCATGTCAGATCAAATTATCATGTCAAGGAAAATTCAAACACGGGCTTCCAAGAGGGTTATAAGAATAGAGAAAAAAAATGTGCTCGCTGACCATCTGTTATCAACACCTGCTTCATCCTGAATATGCTCACCGGGGCTGCTGGAGCCTATCCCAGATACCATGGTGCTAAGGGAGGCAACATTCTAGTCAGTTTCCAGTTCATTTATGGATATTTAGACACATACTAAGTTAAAAAAAAACAAGTAAGTAAATGTGCCTCTAAATAAGGACTAATATGAGCTCTGATAAAATTAAGATACCATATTTGTAGGACTATAAGTCACTCTGCAGTATAAGTCGCAGATGCAGAAAAAAAAGTAATATAAAAGTCACACTGCAGAATAAGTTGCACTATTGGGAGAAATTTATCTAACAAAACAACCTAGATCCGACATTTTGTCTTGAAAGGTAAATAATACTAATGAAATAGATAACAATAAGAGGCTGATTATATGCATGCTTCACTACCGTAACCATATTTAGCTCCATGAAATATAAAGATATTTTAGAAATATATTAAATTCTAAACATCTCTGCCAAGCCCAGCCCATGACTAAGGTGACCTTTTTCTTCTGTGTTGCTGTCAGTAGCAAATACTGATACAAACATCTAAAGTGTCCTCCAGTGGTTGTGTGTGTGTTTTTTTTAAATCACATTAAGGTCACACGAGTTTGCAACTCGTAAAACAGACTGACAATTTGACAGAGTCCGTACTTCTCGAAGCTTCTTCAACACCAGTAAACACAACCAGACTTATAAAAGGCATTCCAAACTATGTAGCACGCTGTCATTTTTTTTAGAATAAAAAAAAAAAAACGTTGCGTCTTATTGTGCTGACAATATGGTATACATTTGTAATGTTGGGAATGTGAAGCCCTTTGGCTTCTTTACACTGTATTTAACACATGAAAAAGGACATTAAAATATTATGTAGTGTATTTTTCTAAATAAAATTAGTTAAATTGTATTTTGTATTGTATGCTTTGAAGTTTCTGCAAAGACAACCTCTTAAAGGAATGTGGTTTATGTAGTATAAATTATTTTTGTCACATTTGCTCTGATTCAGAAATTAAAAATAAATTAAAAAAAGATATGTTTCACTTTTGGAAAATTCCCAAGTACTGTTGCTGCAGCGCCAAAGCAGTTGTTTTTCCAACCTCATTCTTTAGAAAGGGTTAACCCATAGATTCGATACTATGTAAAAGTCTGAGAAGTTCGACTCTAAAGGCGTGAAGCAGCTACACGCCACTTGTTGTTGCACAGAGACAAGCTGGGACAGTGTACTAGCTCAGTGGGAGGACAAATACTATAATCCTGGAATTGAGGGGAAAAAAAGAAAAACAGTCAATGTTGCAAGCTTGTTGAACCCAATGAAGAAGTTTAACTTAGCAGCCAGACATTAGTGCTGGTTTGGCTGTGATGTGTGCTGGTCTCTGTCTCTGTACTGATGACCCCAATTGTCCTGCAGTTCTAGTCTGCATTTACCCAGTTCAGAAGGAATTACAGTCAAGAACTAATCGTCCCTCGCCGTGGCTCATCAAGCTGAAAAGCACATGATTTCTGTTGGCAGATCAATTGGAGCATCTCTACTCAATACTGCTTCCCCTTGACAATTGCCAGCAGCTCTGTGTCAGCTGTGTGGTATATTAAGTGTTCGGGAACTACCGTTTCCCAAGACCGAGGGGGGGAGAACAACATCAACTCCATCATAATGTGCACTCTGCTGCACCTCCTCGGGATGAATGGTTGACCACAGGGGATGCTGGGGCAACTCTGCAGCCATTGACTCTGTCTTGTCCACATTCATCACAGTTGTTTCTCGATTAAATACACACAAAAAAAAAAGAAAAAAAAAACATCTTTTGCATTTATTTGGATAACATTGACTCACAATAGTTTCTGAGCTAATGGGTTCTGCTGTTGAATATTCCCGTTTGTTTATTTTAAATCAAAAACCATGAAATTTCTTTGTTTTTTTAAGTAACTAAAGATAATTAATGCTGGGGATTATTTTGATGTCCTGGCCCCCTTTTTTGTGTTTCCAAAGAATGTCTAAGTCATAAGTGATACACAGTCGTCCCTCGCCAAATTGAAGTTCACATTTTTTGCAGATTTTTTTCAGAGCAATTTTACATACTTTCTTTTTTTTAACAACACACTTTATTTTGCACACTGATTGGCTATAGACTTTGTCAATCAATCTCCGTGCCGTGTCTCCTGCACAGAACGTGTTTAGTTTGCCAAATCCACCTAAATCTTTTTCGTGTGAGCAGATTTTTTTGTTTTTATTCCATAATCCTGGACTATGAAGGCTCAAACTTCGAGAGTTTAAAGAAGACAAAAACGAGTGAAAATGTTCATGTCTGTCTGAGAAAAGTGTATAAAGTGTGTAGTGAGGACTTTTATGGCCTTAAAACATCAAGAATCCTACTTTGCAGATTTATATAAGTTATTTTAGAGCATAACCATAGTGACAAACAATGAAAAAGTGTACATTATAAGCCTGTAGACCCTTAAAACTGTATGAAATTAAAACCTTAACTCATCAACTGCACAATGGTACTTTAGTATGAAATGAGTTTGTTTTTGAGTTTTTATGAGTTCTGTTGGGCCCTTTGACTTTCAAAATGATTACTTTAGCAGTTTTTACATAGAAATGACAGCAATGTATGTATTGTTGTTTTCTCTTCAAACCAGCATCAATTCCTATAGGGACCCTTACACAAACTCAGGGATTTTGTAGGATTATAGTCAGGTGTATGATCAAACTATTATACCAAACAGGTGCTAATGATTCCCACGGTCCAAAAACATGTTTCTTAGGTTAATTGTTACACTCTAAAGCAGGGGTGCTCAAATCCAGAGCTCGAAGGCCAGTGTCCGACATGTTTTCCAACCAACCTGCCATGGAAGGTTCTTATTGACTAAACACACCTGATTTCTGGATAACCAGCAGGTGGCCGCCCTTCGAGCCCTGGATTTGGGCAACCCGGCTTTAAAGTATCGACAGACTGGCAACCTTGCCAAGGTGTAACCCACCTTTGTCCAACAGTAGCCAGGACAGGCTCTGGCAACCCTGTGACCCCAAAAGGGATTTGGCGGGTTAAGAGAATGGATGGATGGATGATCCATGTAGGCTAAAAACCTAGTCACTAAACTGAAACAGAAAGAGGGATTGGTATGCCACATCAGATGAAAGACATATTAAGCTTATTGCCTTTTGAAATCAGAAGATGTCTGGTAGTGCCATCAACTCTGAATGGGCAGAAACCCTGTGAGATCCAAGTATACCCATCCACTGTCTGGAGAAGTCTGACCTGAAATGGTCTTCATGGAAGAGTTGCAGCCAAAAAAAAAAAAAAAAAAACTAGAGCTCCAACATTTAAACAAGGCCATGCAATCATATCATGCACACACAAAATGTTGAAATATTTGGCTGTAGCAGAAGGCAGATTGTTTGTCGAAGTGCTGGAGAGTGGTATAATAATGAGTGTCTGCGGGCAACAATAAGGCAGAGTGAAGTTTTCTTGAATGTTCTGGGCTGCATTTCTCCAAATGGAGCTGGACTTTGGGTCAGGATTAATGGTGCTGTCAATGCTGAGACATACAGGCAGATACGTAATCATGGAATACCACCGGGGAGGCGTTTGATTGGCACCAAATGTATCCTGCAGCAAGACTAGGAGCCTAAACATACCAACAAAGTCATTAAGAACTAGGCTTGTGGATTTTTACTTTGGAGGTGGTTTGATTTGATTCACAAAAAAACAACACGATTTCTTACTATCTAATATGTTTTGTTAGAATGGTTGCTCTATGTTTGTTTTTTTATTTGATTTATGTAAAATATTATACGTTTAATCACTGTCATTATACCTTTACATAGCAATTCTAAGCGTGCACACTTGGTTTAAAATAGAATCTTACTCACCATCTACGTTGTCCTCCACAAACAGCCAAACCAGAGCATTGAACACATCAGCATACATATCCATCCACAGGAAACAGGAAGTGACTTTGTATGTCAGAATTGCTTGTTTTTTGTTTGTTTGTTTGTTTTTCTTTGTTTTCCTTACTGTCAAATAAATTTTTTTCAAACGTATTTCTTTATTTCATTTGTTATTTCATTTGGCAGAAATTTCTTTTGAAGAAGTGTACCTGGGTGGGAGGGGCTTAGCCTTTATAAAGGCTAAACGTTTCCCAGTTGGGAGAGAGCCGTCTTGGATGCAGTGGTAGCCACAGGCTCTCCCAGAATCAGTTGTATTCTTTCTTTGATTTATTTTTTGGAGGGGGGAAATAAAGTTTCATTGTTGGGTCTAGTTCTAAGTATGCTGAATTGGTCATTTTATTTCTGAGTGTTTTATTTCTTCACTGCTAAAACAAACCTCGTCACAATCACTTTCATTAGTGATTGCAGACCTGTAGGGTTAACATCTGTAAAAAATAAAGAAAGCAAATCTAACTTGAACGTTCTCCAGCACTGACACTCAAAGTCACATAGCCAGGATCAGTGCATGGGAAACCTGGGTTTGCTTCAGTGGGCGCCATGAGCTTCTTCCAGTGTGGTCTTTAAGCAAGACCCTTCACGCCACTGTCTAACTATGAGGCTTGGGTAAAACACACGGTTGTGTCAGGAAAGGGCATCCGGCATAAAAATCAAAAAGGACACAGTATTGGCTAACGTTGGTGACCTGAACAGCCAGCAACAATCAAGATCACTCCTCCACCCTGGTACTTGTGACTCAACTTTTACTGCAAAACCAGAGATCCAGCGACATATAATACAGAGGGGCAAGAGCTGCTTTTACAGGATTAATGTATGGAACCTAACAGCAATTGGTACACAATTTTCTCACAGTCCATGGACCATATCCTTCATGAGAATGTCTAGAAGGTTAAATACTTCCCAACTATACTTTACAGAGGATGTACTTTTTTTTCCAGTTGCAGTTTACTTTTTCTTTTGAAACCATCACCATACATTCTCATCCTGGGCAAAGACAATCCCACATGTATGCATTTCTCTGATGTTTTCTTTTATGTATCTATTTAGTTAGTATTATAAATGTTCTGCAATTGCCGGCAATTACAATTGGAATATGGTTGGAATGTCAAACATATGGCTGTGTAGCATATGAACTCAGAAGATCTATTCTTTATCGATAAATTATATCATACATTCTGCAAATAATAAACACATAGTCTGTAAAATCAGCTGAGTAGTTGCTTTCTACAAAGCATTTAAATATTTTACTGAAATAAATCAATAAAGGAATACAAAAACGAAAATAAAAACATTAACCCAAAACTATTCTATCATATGCTATTCTTGTTTTTTGAACTAAAATAATTTTTTGTTTCTTGACGTATGAACACACAGAGGATAGGATGCACAATACAGGAAAAAAGAAAAAAAATGGTAGGTTTTAAAAAATGAAAGGCACAAATCCCATACTGATGTGAAATAACACCAAGATTAATGCCCCACTAAACCAATCAAGTGCAGTGACAAGCATGTTTCTGTTTTGCAGTAAAGTAATAGACATCCAGTCCCTGGTGGCCGCTCAGCAATGTTTAAGGCAGGGCGGCTGATTCAGCTTGTTAGTAAAGAAATAAATCTCCAGTCCCCAGAGCAACTCTCCGCCGCAGGCTTTTGGGACAGGCGTGATTGTTGATTGAAATATGAACAAAAAACAAACAATATTTTGGCTTTTTACCCTCCCAAAAACACCCAATTATTTACCAGAACAAGTAAAACATTGACATGTACAGCTTGAATTTTGAAAAAAATCAAACATTTTTCATTTTATGTGATTATAAGTCTTTTATTTCTCGTCATAATGCAGGCAAGTGTTAAGATTGTAAAAGAAGACTGAAAATAGTCTTTTTAAGGACACTTTATTTTTCAATTGTAAAAATTAAATATAGGGCCTAGTTGATAAAATCAGTGAATCGAGCTGAATCGATCCAAGCTTAATAACTCTATTATTTGATTCATCAAAGAAGAGATTGATTTTGTATGCCTTTCTTTTCCAGTGACCTAACAGCACCAAAAGCCAAAGGCCACTAGCTTGATGCTAACGTATAATGGAATTTCCAAAGGACGGCTGATGCTAAAACTCGTTTGACCAAAACATATACTGCTGACAAAAAACAACAACTTTACATACTTATAGGCAAGAATTTGTCAAACTCTTTCAATGAAACATTTTTTTAAAGTAACCATTTGTGGTTTAAATCACATTTTTTTTACTTAAAGCTTCTGGAATAAAGTGTAATGCTATAGAGCTCCACCTAGTGGCCAACGCCCTCCAGGAGGGGCAGAACATCATGATCTGCACATTTCTTGTGGAGTTTCTCCTTTTTTACAATATTACTGTATGTGGACCAGGGGTCCCCAAACTTTTTCCAGTGAGGGCCACATAATGTTTCCATTCTCTGATCGGGGGCCAGGGTCAGTTTGAAACAGGAAAAGTGACAATCGCAGGGGTGCCTAAATGTGAACTGAAAGCCACACATAACCAAATATTAATAACCAAATCTGATATCAAATACTCCTCTCTGGGTTCTTCACCAAAGAAAAAGTTTTTATATAATAATCAGCAAATATGTAATAACACTATGAAATCAGTAAAAAACACACTACCCTCTCTAGGTTATTTAAATAAAAAGTCAGATATAGTAATAGTATTTTATATTTAAGAAAGTAAGTAACCAAATAAATCTCTATGGGTTGTTTACAGAAATACAGCTATAATGATAGAGTACAATCTGAGGTAAATCTTAAACTTCAGTTGTAAGAGAAGAATCTCCTAAATGACTCATATGAGCTGTCTCTTAAGGTTTTTGTCCTCTTTCCGTATAATCCATTTTTGGAGGTTCAAGGGGGGCTAACCTAGTAGACACCACTGTTTGCTCTCTCCTAGGTTAAATACCGGGCATTCTGAATCAATGGTTCCCTTACCTAACCTTTTTGACATTTTTCCGTTTTGATGGGGGGGCGGGGTCACGTTCAAGTTCTATGACTGGGGCAAAGTGAGGTTGCAGTAGCAAAATTTTTAGCTTGGCTCACATTTCAATACAAATAAGCTTTACCGACATGAGGAAACAATTCCAGTGATTCTGTTTTCCACGCTTCCATGCAGTGGCATCTCCAGCAATTTTTCATGGGGGTGGCCGGCTGAGGGGCACTTTAAATCTTGGGGTGGTACGCAAAATCCATGAGCTATATTTTTTAAAATTCATTCTACTAAATATATTAAAACAGCTTTTAGAAAACTAATAGAAAGTTAAATGCCTACTGATATATTTTGATTTATTGTGTTTATATTTCATGCTTAGGTGTGTCTGCTTGGGGTGTTCGGCTCTTGACTGGGAGATATCTATAATGAACAAAAGGTTAAATCAGTTGTTCTGAAATTAAAATAATAATACTAATACCATTCCATGGTAATTATTAATTATATCTGTAGACATTTCTATTCAGACGAATAAACATGAAACAATATTATTATAGGACAACATAATTCTAACTTGTTTGTCCAGGAACAGGTTAAGCCCCTTTTGTTGAGTTCTGCCTTGCTTCTCTGACCAGTGATGCTGACTGTCTCTCATGTGATGCCGTCTCATCTTTGTCTTCCTCATTATCTTCTGTGATTAATGCTGGCTGTGGATCATGCTGCTCCGTCTCATCTTCCTCTTCCTCACTACTCCTCTGTTGCTCCCCTACCATCTCTTTCCTTCTTTCTTAAAATAAGAAAAAATGTTGGTGGACTTTCTCTTCATTCTCTGAAAATTGACATACACAAGCATCAACTACTGACTTTAGGTTACTCTGTGGAAACAGCAGGGGTTGACATAGCCCAGACATTTGCACTGGCCCACAGGGCCAGTAGTTTTTGAAAGTTACTGGCCCTGCCTGAAAGTAACTGGCCCGATACTGCGCACAGCGCGACCTGCCGCCGCAGGCAGCACCCAAGCAACGGACGCCGCAAGCACCGCAAAATTTTACTATGGTGCAATTTGGTGCATTCTGGTGACATCTAGCACTTTTTTATACACTTTTCAATTACTGAAAATAGACCATATCAAACTTAAATCTGCTCTAGTCTGTTTCAGATTTTTTGAAGAGAGCACTGCAGTGTAGTAGGTAACACTAGTTAAGAAGTTTTCATGCTGCTTCTAATCACTGCTATTTCACATTTGTTCGTAATCAATAATTAAGAAGGTTTATTTACTTTTTTTGCTCTGACTGCCTTGAGGTTCTGCTTTTTGTTACTGTTGCAAAGTTACATTTACTTTTCAGATCCTTAATTACTGTTATGTTGTTCAAATTTGCAGGGTTACTTGTTTAAAGTTGCAAAGTTATATTTAGTTTTTAGTTACTTTAGTTAATTAATTAAATTAAATAATTGAAAAATTAAATAAAATTAAATTACTGAGATCATTCAGCTTTTGACTAGAAATACTTACTGCTTACAGTGTTGTAAAGTAAAACAAAATTAAGTATTTTGACATTATACTGCATTTGAGTCTGAGATTCAGGTATTTGGAGTTGCCTTTGATTCTTTGAAATTCAGCTTAAAACTTAGTGCAGGGGTGCTCACACTTTTTTGGCGTGTGAGCTACTTTTGAATCCACAATGTCTTGAAGATCTACCTGTAAAATATGTATGTATGTATGTATGTATGTATGTATGTATGTATGTATGTATGTATGTATGTATGTATGTATATATATATATATATATATATATATATATATATATATATATACATATATATATATATATATATATATATATATATACATATATATATATATATATATATATATATATATATATATATATATATATATATTAAATACTATTAGTATGTTTGTTAGTTATGTTTATTAGTTACATGTTTATTTGAACATTGTTGTTTATATACTGATTATTAAGAACTAAGATTACACAAAGATACTTTTGTATTAACAGGTTAGGCGTTTTATTACAAAGACAGAAACCAGCGACTGTCATTTGTCATGCTCTGCTGTAAAGCGTGCAATAGGGGGAGCATCATGGCATTTCAAAGGCGCTGCTGGCTCCGTACGATGCGCGTCCTACGTAAAAAACAGTTTCCTTAATGAGCCCGTATTTATCGGGCGAGAACTGCAGAGCTGATAGCAGGAAGAGACATGCGGGGCGGCTTTAATAAACACTCCGGTTGTCCGGAGTGGTCTTCTGCCAGGAACTTGACGTGCCGCGGGGCAGAAAGCGACTTTCTGATGACAGAGAGTTTGCGCTCAGTGTTTTTAAACACGCATGTGCAGTGACTTATGTATCAGAGGATGTCCGATTGGCCAATCTACATGTCAATCAAGTCCCGTAATTCTCAGTGAGGATTTCGATTGGCTGGTGGATTTTTAAGAAGTACTTTTTATTTTATTTTTTTATCTTTTCTGGCCCGCGATCTACACTCATGTCCTTGAAGATCGACCGGTTTTCGCAAAATATACTTTATTGAAAAAGGTAAAAAATATTTTAACCGTTAGATATTTTAGCGGCCCGAGCGGACAAGTGAAAAATAAAGTCTCGTGGTCCGTACTGCTCAAGCGAGCTGGACCGGGCCAGCGGACAAATGGCTATGTCGAGCCCTGAACAGGTCAAAAACACATCAAAATGCTGCGGTAACACAACAACCAGTCCTGAAATAATGCCATGAAACGCGAGATGGGGACATTTTTTTTTTTATGTTACAGTAGAATGTAATCGCATATCCACTACCGCTGATGCTGTGGAGCATTTGCAACAAGTATTCGCGCACAATTCAGATCAGGTGATTTAAAGCAGTGTTTTTAAATCTTTTTTGAGCCACGGCACACTTTAACCTTGACAAAAATCCAGCGGCACACCAGCATCCAAAAAAAAAAAAAAAAGGAGAAACTCATAGTATGTATTGATCTACAGCCCCTCCACAATCTCACATGCATTTTTGTGATAATTGTGGCAGAAAAAGCTGGAACTTGCAGCTGTTTTTTACTGAGCCCGTGTCCTGACATTAAGATATAAAAATATATCTTGTTCCCACAGATTAATATCTTGTTCCCACAGGTTATTATGTCGTTCGCACGAAATACTATTCCGTTCCCACAAGATACTATTGCGTTCCCTCAAAATACTATTCCGTTCCCTCGAAATGATTAACTCGTGCGAACGCAATAATTATGTCGTTCGAACGCAATAATTAATCCGTTTGAACGCAGTAATTATTCACGTCATAAGTCATACACGCGGATATGCTCTCTGTACGCCGGCAAAACTAAGCTGCTTTCAGCGGTAACTTCTGTGTCTCTGTGACCCATATTCGTTCAAAAAAGGAACACGAAAAACAAAAATGATCACTTTATCACCGTCTCAATGAACATAAGAAAAATATCAAAAGATTTATGATAACTAGGCTGCTTTGTCATTCGATAGCTCCTGCTAGGCTACTACTAGCGCCGCCGCAGAGCTCTTTGATGTATGCCGGCATTTGGGCAACTGGCTGGTCAGTTGTCAGACAGCTGATATTGTAGTTTAGGGTCGAATAGGAATAATAATATTCAGGACTTGTCTTTTATTAACTTTAGCAGTCAGTTGCTTTACATTCGAAGGCTATAAGGATACATGCTAACTGAATAGCCGATCATTGATCCTGTTATTAATTTACGTCATAGATTTAAAGCAGATACCTTCATATTTCTGTCTGTGTGTGTCTCATTACATTGCATTGAAGACACGGAGGATGTTTAGAGAACAGATTTATTTATTTTTAAAAGCACAGAAGCATCCATCGTATTCACGTTCACATCATCTGGTACGCCCTCCGGTCATCTTGCTGCAAAAGCCGCTTCCTGCCTCTACTTCCGTGTCTCTGTGAGCATTCAATAGATAAAAGCAAGAATGGTCGATCTGTTATTGTCTCAATGAAAATCTGAAAAATATCATATTAAGCTGGCTGCTTCGCCTAAAGCACTTACCTTTAGCTCAGAGGTGGGCACTGAGGGCCGCATTTCTGCATGTTTTCCAGCATACCCTGCTCTGGCATGTTCTAATTGGCTGGACACACCTGAACCAGGTAATCAGCCATGAGTAGGGCAAGATTATTGGCTGGACACACCTGAACCAGGTAATCAGCCATGAGTAGGGCAAGACTATCTGGAAATCATGCAGACACACCGGCCCTCAAGGCCTGGAATTGCCCACCCCTGCTTTAGCTCGTAGTATAACAACAATAGCAGTACGTCACGTTTCCCAGAATGCTTTGCGGCCAATCATTGGTTTTGTTGTTAGACCATGGTCACAGGGACACGGTGATTGGCCAATGATTGGCAGCAAAGCATCCTGGGAAACGTGACGTACTGCTGTTGTTGTTATGCTACAAGCTAAAGGTAAGTGCTTTAGGCGAAGCAGCCAGCTTAATATTATATTTTTCAGATTTTCATCGAGACAAAAACAGATCGACCAATCTTGCTTTTATTTTTACCCCTATTGAATGCTCACAGAGACACGGAAGTAGCGGCAGGAAGCGGCTTTTGCAGCAAGATGACCGGAGGGCGTACCACTGCCAGATGATGATGTGAACGTGAATACGATGGATGCTTCTGGGCTTTTTAAAATAAATAAATCTGTTCTCTAAACATCCTCCGTGTCTTCAATGCAATGTAATGAGACACACACAGACAGAAATGTGAAGGTATCTGCTGTAAATCTATGACGTAAATTAATAACAGGAAATGATCGGCTAGTCAGTTAGCATGTATCCTTATAGCCTTCGAATGTAAAGCAACTGACTGCCAAAGTTAATAAAAGACAAGTCCTGAATATTATTATTCCTATTCGACCCTAAACTACAATATCAGCTGTCTGTCAACCGACCAGCCAGTTGCCCAAATGCCGGCATACATCAGAGAGCTCTGCGGCGGCGCTAGTAGTAGCCTAGCAGGAGCTATCGAATGACAAAGCAGCCTAGTTATCATAAATCTTTTGATATTTTTCTTATATTCATTGAGACGGTAATAAAGTGATCATTTTTGTTTTTTATGTTCCTTTTTTGAACAAATATGGGTCACAGAGACACGTAAGTTACCGCTGAAAGCGGCTTAGTTTTGCCGGCGTACAGAGAGCATATCCGCGTGAATGACTTATGACCTGCATAATTATTGCGTTCGAAGGGATTAATTATTGCGTTCGAACGACATAATTATTGCGTTCGCACGAGTTAATCATTTCGAGGGAACGGAATAGTATTTTGAGGGAACGCAATAGTATCTTGTGGGAACGGAATAGTATTTTGAGGGAACGCAATAGTATGTTGTGGGAACGGAATAGTATTTCGTGCGAACGAGATAATAATCTGTGGGAACAAGATATTAATCTGTGGGAACAAGATATATTTTTATATCTTAATGTCAGGACACGGGCTCCGTAGTTTTTTCTAAAAGATGTAATAAAAGTTAAGTTAAAGGATTTAAAAACTGTATGATGTGTGTTCGTTGTGGTTTCAAGACGTTTAACAAGGATGACTTATTGTGTGCTGAGACACTGTCACTTTAACCCAATGCATCATGGGATATGTAGTGTGAAAACTGCCGCAAAAGGGCAGAAAGACTCACGTCTCTGAGCTACATTGTTTTGTCCACTGTTTCCACGGTCTGATACCAGTTTCTGTGGAAAGCTACACCGCTAAATATGAGCTTTAGCTGGTATTTTGTTAGAACTGAGAGACTTTATGAGCTAAATCAGAACAAGGAAGTGAAGACTTTAACCACTTCTAGTTGGTCAGACTGATGACGTGTAATTAAGCCTCCAAGAATGATTGGTGAAGACGGATAAAGTGGCGGGACTTTTCCGAAAACCGCTGACGCTACGGCTAAATCGTGGTACCGTCATTCTTATCAAAATGTCTTCAATAGAATCAAATAAACACAAAGAAAAAAGTATTTTATGATCTTTCATATTCCTAACAACTCAGTGTTTTATTAGATGAACAAAGAGCTGATATCCTGGAGATGGAAAATGTTTTTAGATCAATTAATGAGGGCAATTTCCCACAGCACACCTAACCATCTCCCACGGCACACTAGTGTGCCGCGGCACACTGGTTGAAAAACACTGCTCTAAAGTACAGTAAGGAGATTGTTAAAAGACACCACAGAAAATATTTAACAGGTACGAAAATAAATGTAGTGTCTAAGGGAAGTTTGTTTGTGTGTGTGTCTGTGCTGAAGCTGTTTCTGGGCTCCCAGGGGTGCAGGAAGGGAGGGGGTAGGGCGTGTGAGGGTGTGGAGCGCATACACGCACAGTCAGTGGCTGATTTGGAGTTAAGGAAAAAATACTAAAGAAAGTTCCTCTGAGACTGGTTCTTTTGTTTTACCTGCTCTGGAGGCTCTGAGGGTTCGAACGCGCAACTGAACCCCGAAGGCAGATCAGCCTCACCGTCTAATTCGTGTTCTGCATCCAGCGGCTCGTCTTTAGCTGTAGATGTCTGCTCGCGCAAAGGCAGTAGGGAGGGGAGGGGGTGTGGGACGGTTTTGGTGATCAGAACGACTTGCCGCCTGCTGGCTGTGCATTTGGAATGAAATGCATGACTGATGCTACCACAGTTTAGTGGGGTGGGGTGGCTGCTGGGGTGGCCAGGTGTTGGCCCGGGGTGGCTGTGCCACTGCTTCCATGAGTCTCGATCACATGCCCAGGCAAAAATAATAACGCCAAAAATATATTAAAATAGGGTCTCTCTCTCTGGTGTCTTCTAGAGGTCGGGTCAAATTTGTGGGCGGGCCGGGTTGTAGTTTGGGGACCCCGGATGTAGACTGTATCAGATTAAGATTATCTTCAAAACATATATAAATTAATATTGTATTTCTACACAAATATGTCTAAGGCCACCTTTACACTGCATGGTTCAAGTGACCCAATTCCGATTGACAGATCGGATATGACCGGTGAACGTGCAAGCAGGACAAAAGCTACGTTAACCGTGTTAGCCGATAACACACAAACTTGTTGGGAGCTGTAAAAAACAGACATTTTGATAGAGCACTGTATAAATCGCTTCAACATCAATAAACACAACCAGCATAATTACATATTTACCAGACTATAAGGCACACTGTTGTTTTTGAAAAACAGTAGGTTTTTAAGTGCGCCTTATTGGTAATACAATAACTCAGTCTGAAGACATTGTAAAAGCTGTGAATGTAATGCACTTTAAATCAAACTTTCTGTATGTCTTCTGTACCTTCTTGTTTTATATCTTCATCCTGTAAACAAATTGCATTAAAATGAATATATACTAAACATGAGAGGAATGTTTCTACCACTAGTCAAAGTTGAAGACTTCCTGTCCTTAAAGCTGTACATTTTCACACACAGTTCAGACGTGGCTGTAAGAATGAAGACGGGATACAAAGCCACACCTGTCACTTTGATCATATCTCCCCCTGTTTATGGAAAGGAGAGCTTGACCGCCTTTCTTCTCTCCCGTTGCTTGGAAGCAGGTGGCCTTGAAGTTCAGCAGCACAGTTTGAAAGAGTCACTGCAGGTCTCCTAATCCTATAGCAACAGGCCTCTCCCTTTTCATCTCTGATGGATGTGGAGCCGACCTGAGAAAAAAGGCTCTCGAACTCACTAAAAAGGCAGATTAAATGTGTGTGGCACCTGTTTGCCCAACATGGAAACTCTTGAATTCTGACTGATGGCAGAATGTCACATGGAGGGAAGTTGTGACCACAGAGCTGCTTATAGCAGTGGGTGGTAGTCAAGCTTAAAAAGGGAATCACAGAGGTTCCTTTTTCTCCTCAGCAACAGAGAATGAGAACATAAAACGGAAGGTTTGTCACACAGTGGGAGTTTACACGCTTCTTTTCTCATTTGAATACTTTCAGCTACGAAAAGTAAACAATACTTGATTGAATGTTTATTTACTCTTGCTCCCATTTAGTCTGCCCACACTCTGGACTGGCAAACTGCATTCAGTTGTAGTTTATTTCTGCTGGCTACACTTCCTCCTTTTTATTTTTTATTTTTTGCAATACTTTCTTTAAGTCCTATTCCGATCCCAGCAGACTTTTAATTATGATTATGTTTTTTTTTAGCCCAAATCCAAAAACCTCTGTCCTTTTCTAGGACACAGTTTCTGCAGTGCGGCAGTAGTTTTTTTAGATAATTCACCTCTGAGTTGTGGGCGGTATTGTGGGTGTAGCCCAATGTATTTTCTATGTCGCAAATGTGCTTTTTTTCTGCTCTCAATTCACAAAGATTTGAATACACAAATACTTAGAGATGTAATTTTGAGCTGAATTTTCTTTATACATGTCCTCCATTAATTAAAAAACATCACAAGAACATGTTAAAAACACCAAATAACTTTCATCAGAGTAGGTCTTAATGTTTTTGATTTAAAAGTTAATTTAAGATAATATGGCCATGAAGCATTCTTTCTGCAGTTGTCATTCACTTTTAAATAATTCTAAACTGTGTTTATGAGGTGACTTATAGATTTCACAAGAACAGGCAGATGGCTGGACCCAAATGCAGCAGGTTTACTAGCTCAGTCCACAAAGCTAAATCAGGGTCAGGCAGGTGGGAGTCAATAACAGGCATAAGATCATCAGAGGAGAGACGTGGTAGTCAGGATCCAGGCGAGCGTCGGGTCAGGCGGCAGGAAAACAGAGACAGGGTCAGGAGACAGAAAATCAGGTTCAAATAAAACACTTGGTAATGAAGGCAGAGTGGCACAGACAGCACCTTACACTGACCTTCACACAGTGCAGAGCTTAAGTATGCTGTGGTTGATTGAATGAATGAGAGTCAGCTGTACAGCATCCAGGAAGTGTGTGCTGGGGTTGCTGGGAGATAAAGTGGGGTTAGAACTTTGGAGGCAGTTCCCACCGGTGATCAGAGGGGGAAACAGAGCTCTTACTTCTGACAATAGAAAAAGCTCCAGTTCTTTGAATTTTTCAACAGTTTATGCAATAAGGTAATGATTCTGAATCAGAGAAAAGCTAATACTTTCTATGACACTTTAAATTAGGGGTTGACATATTTTACGTTAATCAACAAATTCTAAAATGTAGAGAAGCAACTTTGTAATGTTACCCTGAATTTACACTGGTTCGTCTGTGTGGGGAGTTCGTCTCATGGCCGTTTACATCGTTTCTGTTGCGTCTCCGGTCCGTCCCCCCTTCCCCTAGGCTCCCGGAGGACTGGTTTGTTTTTTGCCACCCCCGTGTGGAGTAGTTCGTCCCGGTCTCTTTGCTCATCCAAAACTTAAGAAATCAGGCCCCGTGCCCTCTCCTTTTGTCGTCCATGGCGAAAATGGACGCCGGTTCGATCTGCAGTGTTAACGTGTATTCTTACACGGACACATCACCTTAATAAAATTGTAAAATGTAATTTAATAAAGTTTTATTTTGAACATGTTTCTCATTTCCCTAGCTTTTTGCTGCAATATAGAACTCCTGCATGAAGCTTGTTTGTGTTCTGAATGTACAGATGTAAGACGCAGACAAGATGGAGGCGACGTAAACATTCTGATTATTTTGTGTTTTCCACATAATGGTCCCTCTGTGTTCAGTGTCTTCTTATTTGTTGGGGACAAAACCAAAATTTTATAAAACGGAAGACCTTTTCATTGTGGCATCAATTTCAACATTCTGTGAGTATAAAAAGCTGATTTTGCCACAAAGTCATTCCTAGTTAATTAACAAAGACGTCGCTTAAAAGTCAAGCAGCACCACCTGGCCACAGCGCATCTGCAGGTTAGAAGTAGGCAGTCAGATGTTGCAGGTGAACTTGGTGTGTCTCAAAGTGTCATCGGCAGTCTTGCATCAAGGTATAGGGTAAGGATAAAAATGTATTGCCATTTGTACATGTTAAAGGTTGAAAACAAGTACAGTGGAATTTTTCTTTGGCAGCTCTTGAGTCACCGTGAATTACAGGATAAACAAAACAACAAAAACTACTGGGAGAGTTTGTGACAGACCTAGGGGTGGAGAACCGCCAGTGACAGACCTCAACCTTGACCAGTACCTAAGGTAGTAAAGGCCACACAGTTGCAGGCCTGTTTACCAGATGTGAGGGGAACTAGGGTTTTCAGAAGAATAATTCACAACTGACTCCACCGGAGATGACCGTTGGAAGTGACTCCATTTACACCAAAAAACCGCCATGTACGTTTGCAGAGTACCATGTGACCCGGACAATACAGCAAAGATCTATTGTTATATCGTCCTGTTCACTGATGAGTGTCGCATTACCTTTGTCGTCAGTTTAGTGGAGAGGGTGAGGTGAGCGATACACAGAGTCAAACATGGTTCCCGGGGTTAGCTTTGCTGGAGACAGTGCAACAGTCTGGCCAGGGATCGCCAGTCTGGGCAAAACCAATTTGGTTGTTGTAGATGGCCCAGTCACTGCATGTTTTTTTTATACCTCCGAGACATCATAGATATCATAATTCCCCAATTCTACCAGGATAGCCCCAACTGTTCATGGTTGATAATGCTCCACCACATGGTGACAGAGTCGTCACAGCTTGACTTCAGGAAGTTGGAGTGCCTCATATGGTTTGCCCAGCATAGACCCCTGACCTGAACCCCTATAGGGCACGTCTGGAACCAGCTAAAAGGAGAGACTGGAGGATCGTACCCCTCCTCCAAGTGACCTGACAGAACTGCATGTAGAACTAGTGGGAGAGTGGAACGCCTCAGAACAACATCATAAGGCTAGTGAGGAGCATGAGACGTCGCTGTAAAGCTGTATTGCAGCAAATAGAGGAAATACTCGTTATTGACATGGTCATTTGTTGTTATATGGGGCTTTCTTTGTTATTATCCTAATGTTTGGGATAATACATATCAAAGTAATGAAAATTGTGTTTCTTCTCATTCATCATTAGTAATATCAAAGGGAACATTTACATATTTCCTTATAATTTAGACCAAATAGGAAAAGTACTCATGCAATGTCACTAATTTGTGAGTAGTGTTGTTTGCATCTTTTTCTTTCTTTATAGTTTTGTTCATTTAACAACACCCGCAGATATTCCCGAAAAACCTTCATTTATCATTCAGAAAGCTCGACACAAACACGCGTGATCATTTCTTTCCCACAAAGAACCATTTATTCTTTTACACATTTACTGAAAATTACAATTTTATTGAAAGGACACAGGAAGGTCAGAGAACACGGATACATGTAGCTAGGAGTTACTACTCAGTGCATGGCACATTCTTGGGGAGACGACCCATTGTGAGTCTTTGGCTCTTTGCCTCCAGAGTGTTAAAGGCAGAAAGACTGATGAAATATTAAATGTTGAACAGTTGGCCAGCCAACTTGAGCCTCTATATTTCAAAGTGTGGAGGAGTAAATTAACCTTGCTACAATGAGTGACAAAGAATAGTCTAAGCTGGGTAGTAGTGGTGGTTGTAGTAAGGTACTGATGGGGGGAGGGGGGGGAATAGTAATAGTACTTTTTCATTTGTCAATCAATACACTAATTACAAGAAACAGTGTCAGACCTCACCAGTGCAAAGGGATTTTTTTCTAGAAAGATCAAACATTTAGAAAGCAGTGTCCTGACTCAGAAAAAGTCAGGGAAGTAAACAACAAATAAACAATCATGAAACAAGTTACCAGTGCCATTGCTACCTTTGAAAAAAATTTCTAAACGCATGCCATTTTCTATGCAGATCTTTAGATGACAGTTTGAAATTTGTTGACATTTCCAGTATCTCAGCTTCCGCTAACAATGCTGATATGCATATGTCTAGCCGTGTGTGCATTAAAAGTGTGTGTCAATGCGTGTGGGTGCACGCTTCTTCCGAGAGTGCGCAAGTGTGTGTGCTCTTAGAAAGATCCTCCAGGCGATGTAGGAGCTCGGCTTTCCGATGACATGCCATCCGCTCAGTCGTGTTTATGTGGCTTTGTCTTTTTGATGCCGCCTCCTGCTGCCTCCCCACTGTCGTCTGTGAGCTTTGTGTTGAATTTTCCAGGCTGCACTTGGCTCCTTTGCTGTTGGGTTCAAAAGAAATAATTAAAAAAAAGGTTCATAATGAGTAAGACTGGCAAAACAATTTCTTGCAAGAGACATACGGTGGTCTGTAATCTCATTTGGAAAAAAAAGCTCCTGAGGTCTGTGAAAAACAAAAAAAGGTGGGAAATTACACTTTTCAAAATTAAAATGATATGTATACATGCTTTATACTGCTATTCTGGTGGTAACTGTTGTTTCAGATGAAATCCAACTAAAATTTACTTGAATTTGAAACAAACGCTAAAGGAAACAATTCAGACCGAAGTGTCCATCAAACAGGACGTCCAAAACAATATGAAATGTTAATTTTGTCATTTTCTTTGTTAGGTCTAACTCCTGCCGTGTTATTAAGGTCTATTTCTCACTGGTCTCATGATCATGGAAACCACACCAGGTGAGATCTGGTTTGGAGCCCTAGACCTACAGGTGGATTGATGGTCTCGGTATTGTATTTTGGCACGACTACACCAACAGTTGACACCTCAGCCTCCAGCTTCCTGCTGATGGTTCTGTTGTCTATCCCGGTCTTGTACATGTCTACAACCTCCACCGCTAAATCCACTGAAAGCTCTTCAGTCTTTCCCATGATGGTTCATTCATTCATCTTCTTGACCGTTTATTCCCTTTCGGGGTCACGGGGTTGCCGGAGCCTATCCCGGCCACTTGGGCGTAGGCAAGGGATACCCTGGACTGGTCGCCAGTCTGTCACAGGGTAGAATATCTTCAACCACACATCCATTCACTCTCACACTCACACCTATGGCCAATTTAGAGTTGCCAATCAACCTATGAAGCATGTTTTTGGAGAGTGGGAGGAAGCCGGAGATCCCGGAGAAAACCCACGCATGCACGGGGAGAATATGCAAACTCCACACAGAAAGGTCCCCCATTGATGTTGTGTTTTTCATGTCCCCCAGCCGGGACTTGAACCGGGGGCCTTCTTGCTGTGAGGCAAGAGCGCTAACCACTGCGCCACCGTGCAGCCCCAAATCACCCCATGATGGTGAGTTTGGAATCTGACTGATGGACTGATTCCGTGGAAAGGTGTCTTTTCTGCAGGTGATTGGTTCAAACAGGTGTCTTTAATACATGTGACGGGATGATCAGGAGAGTCTAACTAGTCTGTGTGAACAGAGCTCTTCATGGTTACCAGGGAGGTCAAATACTTATTTCCCTCTATGAAATACAACTAGATCTATATAAATTCAATTTCTTGATTTTCTATCTTTCACTGTTTAAATGAACCTTCTGTTAAAATGTCAGATTGTCAATTTCTTTTCAAGTGTGCAAACCTACCACACAAGCAAGGGATCAAATACTTATTTTCTCCACTGTAGGTGTTAATTTGTTGTATTTTTTCTCTAAAATCCCAAAATGTAGATTTCATTAAAAGGGAACTTATATAGTAGTCCTACCATTTCGTCTCACATTTCATTTATGTACTCATGTGTGAAGATGTTGTAATTCAATTTCCATTTCTTGCAAAAGTAAGTAATTTGTACTGTGAACACTGGTGCTACATTGTTCACCTTTTGAAGGTTTATTCATAAGATTCACGACAGACTCAATTTAATATGTAATAAAATGCAAATGTTTTATTCGGTTCATGTTTACCCAGAAGGCGGATTGGCTTCAGAACTGAAAATAAAAAGTGGTTCAAGAGGTCAATGCCACTCTGAAGTGCCGTCTCATATTTTTCAATGGGCGCCTCAGCTTTTCGTTTTGAGGGTTAGGGGGTTGGGCGGACGTGTAGAATGAAGATTTGGTCTTAATCCTCTTTGCCTTTGTAACTGCCTCTGATAAAGAGCTGACCTGTGAAAAGTTTGCCTCACCCGTCACCAAATGATTTCTGCTTTAGACTGCAACACCCCTCTCGGTCTCAAAGATGGGAGAAGCACTTTTTGAGAAGTGATTATTTCTCTTTAGCAGTCAAAAGCCATTGAAGCAACTGATTTAGCCATTTTCAAGGCGCTTTTTAGATTATAAAGTAGAAAATTCAACTGCATCTATAATAAAAACCCCAGACGTTTTGAGCATTTCATGACACAACCAACCTGTCCATGTATTCTAAAGCACTATGTGTAATGTGAGCCATGCTAGTAGCTGTGCTTTGACAGTGTGTGACTTAACTTTTAGAATCGTTTTAATATTTGATTTAAATATACGGTCTATCCTCTGGGATGAGGCCTCTGACATTTTCACAGGCAGCTTCTTCTGATAGATAGCAGGTTGGAAATCTTGGTACCCTGATACTCCTGGAAATAATCATTTGCATAAAGATTTAAAAAAAAAACTTCAGTGTTGTGCAGGCTTTATTCCTCAGACAAACACACTAATGGAAAAATATCAAAGATTTGTTCACACAAATTATTAAACAGATGGGAACACATTGTAAGTTCTGTGTCTTTGGAACTCTTGAAGGAAAACTTCAAAGCTAATATTACACTACCTGGGGATATGCTTCATTATTTACTAAAGTTCACATAATTTTAGATTATTGGAGGTTTTCATCTACAGTGTATCCATACCAAGCGCCATAGAAAATCACGCTGTTTCAATACATTGAGGTGAGCCTCAGTCAGCTTTGAACTGTTTGTGTGTGTTTCTGTTGTACATCTGATATCGTTCAGGATAAACTGGAAAAAATGTCATATGTCAGTGATAAAACTTTATTCTATTCTATTCTCCGCACTGTGAGGCGCACTTCCAAAAACCGACAGTGCGTCTTGAAAAAAGTGGTCATAGTTGTTCGTAGTATTATTCTGATTTTGGCGATTTTTTTGATGTATACCGTGGGGAACTATGTATTTGAAACCTTCTTAAAGGTTATGTTAATGTCATGCAATTTCATGTTAATAATGTACTTTTTATATTATCTCATTTATTTTATTTTATCTACAGTCTCTTGGTGGCTGGCCATAGTCAGCGGGGCAGAGGATAAAAACTAGCTAAGGCTACAATCCTGCGTATGTACAGTGTGTCTCTATTTTAGAGCACTCCACACTGTTTTTTATGTATATGCATTGTCCCTTTAATAAATAAATACAAATATATGGATTAATTAGTCAGGTTCAGAGCAGCTTGCATGTTTTGACTAATTCAAACTGTCTTTGACAATGACAAGTTTAAGCAAGGCAGAAAGCCTCTGGAAACCAATTCATCGACCAAAGCATCGGTTTAGAGTTGACTAAAGTCACTGTGAAGAATGCCTTAAAGCGTGCTGGCTGCTCACAGTTACACATCACTCTGTGTGGCAGTGCGACATCACCTGACCGGAAGTACAACAAACAAAAAGGGAACATGACACAGCTGCATTATTCCTGCCACTGTATCACTCACAGCATTTTCATATTTTATGAAAAGTACTTGTACTGCAAATACTTAAATATTAACCAAGATACTTTTTTATAGGTCCTAAGGCAACCTGCCTCTCCTCCTTTCTAATCTGTAATTAACTCTGTTTTTTATTACAATATTTTCAAGTTACATGTTTATCATTTTAATTTCTTCATTTACATTTAATACAAAATTGAAAGCTTAGTGATAAAATGTGGTTTTCTCATCAAGGCAGGGAAAGGCAATATTTGTTAAGCACCTTTTTATACTCAGGAGACTCTTAAAGAGCTTTACAGAATTTACATTTAACCACCCTCAACTAATTCCCCTAATAATGGATGTTGTGTTTTGACTTCTTTGCCATTGTTACTACAGGCTTTATTAGGCACTTTAATGACCTTAGGTTATGTCTTGAACTTTTGTGAACCCCTTGTTCCTTTTTTAATTGCAGCAGTACAAAACCGCGAGCACTGTACTGCAGCAAAGAACTTGATGTTATTGGTAAATTAGAGGTTTGGTGGTTTTTTGGGCCAAGCAAAAAAGGGCTTACGTTATTTCATCTACTGTAACTCTTCAACCGTTTACACAATTTTATGTAATTCCAGCTGATTCTGACTCGGAGAAAAACAGCTATGCGCTGTGATGCAGCACTTTACCTGAGACCCCCTACAGATTTGCCCATATTCACCCGTAAGGGCAGTTGTGACTGAATACTTTTCCAGTGTTAAAGGGTTAAGAGCTTTCATTTGACATTAAGGTGACTTCTGATTTGGTTTTCTCCATATAGGAAGTAAACCTTTTTTGGATCTTGAGGCACAATTGAGCGGTAGGCCAGAGGTGTCTAAATCCAGGCCTCGAGGGCTGGCCTCCTGCTGGTTTTCCAGAAACCCTGCCCTATCTGCTGCTGATTTGCCTGGATCAGGTGTGTTTAGCCAGTAAGGAGCTTCAATGGCAGGTTGGTTGGAAAACATGTAGAACCATGGCCCTCAAGGCCTGGAATTAGACCCCACTGTTTGCTGTAGAAAAAGTCCCAGCAGTGATCAGATGCAACATCTGACCACAACCATAACACCTTACTGAATAAGCACATGTGAGAGAAAGACATGCTCAGATCATCAGATAGAGGGGAAAAAAAAAACGGGATTCTAATTTCCACTTGACTTATTCCTTATTATGAAAATGTTCTCTGCTTTTCTATTGTGCATTCATAGAAAAATGTAAAGCAAATCACAGACACAAACATACAAACTGGACCACAAGAAAGAAATGTCATCCTTTAAACCAGCTGTGTCAAACTCATTTTCACTGAGGGCCACATCAGCATAGCGGCTGTCCTCAAAGGGCCAGATATAACTTATACATGTAACTAAATGTACTGACAAATAAATGTAACGACTTCTCAATGTTAAATAACTCATTATTTATGTATTATAACTTTTTGAAGTGACAGTTACAGTTGCATAGAAACATATGTTTGCTTGTTACTCTGCCATAAATCCTTTTAAATTTGATTTTGTCAGGTTAGGTTATATGGACAGTGTTTAAGTCCTAATGTATAGTTGCCCAGTCCTATATTTCAAGTCTGATTCCCCCAAAATATGAATAAATACACACCTATTTTAAATTTTATTTTCAGAAATTCAAAACTTTAATGCTCTCGCGGGCCACATAAAATGACATGGAGGGCCACATTTGGCCCCCGGGCCTTGAGTTTGACACACCTCTCAGAATATTTGCTGAACTGTTTATTGATGTGGTTTTTACTGTAAAGCTGATATACATTTGTGGAAAAATATTGTCTTCTGTTTAGTAACTTTGGGAAATGCTGCTCATGTAAGTGTTTCCTTTATTTTCAACCTTTTATTGCTTTTCCATTTTTCTTCTTCCATAAACAGCTAAATATTGGAGAAGACGGCCTTCAGCCTTAAATCAAACCCAAGGTCGCATACTGCAGGTAAAGTGGCAGAGATCGATCCTCAGAGGTGGTGATGCAAATCACCCCTAATCAGATTTTTTACCACCGCATGAATGGTGAAGGTTGAGTCTGAGTGATGCCAACACACAGCAGGAAGAAGGCTGATCCCAGATTTGATCCCAGATGCTCAACACAGACAGAAGAATAGATCAAAAGGAAATTGTTGGCAAAATAATCACTACAGAGACATTACAGTTAAATTTTGAACAGTCCCAAAACTGAAATAAAATAAAGAAAAAACTAATTTTAAAACAATATTTGTAGACCTCCTGTCAATACTGAATTAAATAACTTACGTAACAGACGGCGTCTGCTTTTTATTTCTCCAGGTGACAATAACATTAAAATTCAGCTGACATATTGTCTGTTGTTTTATAAGATTAAAAAACAAACAAAACATTTTTCAGCTGGGAATAATAATTCTGCCTGTTTGTCAAAATTTGCTTTGATTTTTTTTCTTTTTTTTCTCTATTAATCCACATTGTCTAAAAATGGATCCTGGCCACCTGGAACGCTGTACAGTTTCAGGGTGTTGGACATCACTCAGATGAGAGCCTGGGTTTGGTTTTTACCATCTGCCACTGCCAAACAGGTGGGACTCCATTCGGTAATAAGGTGAGGAAAGCTGGTATTCATGAACACTGGCAAGACATTGAATATCACACATGAAAGTGAAATGGAAACACTGATTTTTTTTTCTTTTTTTGGAACTGATTTTTTTAAATAGCTGACACTGGTGCTTTATTTTTCTTGTTACATTTGGGTACAATTTCCCCCTAAAGTGCTCATCATTGTTGATATAAAACTGTCAACTGCCTTGGATGAACATAAAATTCATGCGGGAAATGCTGCAATCTGCATCTTGGCTGCAAATAAATATGTGGGAATAACATCAGCCTTTATTTTGTCAGGACACGACTGGAAACACAAATCCATGTGATTATTTGAACGGTTTCTAAGGACTGAACCGCATTTCTGCTTCGAAAAGCTCACGCACCACCCCAAAGCCGCTCCTCTGCTTGGGGACTCAGTTCTACTGGGAGACACAGTTCTCCTGATTTCGGCAGCTGGTTCACCGAGCTGGGGGACGGATCGCAGTCTGCCACACGTGACAAAGCATCCTCCCCTCCCCTCAAGCACAAAGCTATAAGTCCGGCTGATCTGCTCAGAGACACGGTTCACTCGGTAAACATAAGCAGTTTTCTTTCGTATTGTGCAAATACTGTACGTGGAAATAGTCAAATTTCACAAGCTGTAGGTCCTGTGACCTTCCCATATTATATATTTTAAAGCTTCTTTTGGATATCCCAACATGTGTGTTCTGGTTTTGATGGTGAATTTTACAATATTTTTGAGCCCCAGAAGAAATTTTGGCCCCATTTATTTTTTAACATTATTTCCTGCTGTGACGTAATCTCTTTTTTTTTTTTTTTTTTTTTATGCCCAAAATTCGTTTTGACCTGTTACATTTTAGAGAGTTTTAAAAGTATGTGGTGGAGTCGGAAAGAAATGCAAAAACAAAATGATCCTAGCAGTCCAGGACTGTTGCTGGGCTTGATAAAAGGTTCATGGTAACTTCAGTCAAATAAACATAGAAGTTAAGGCAGTTGGAGGCACTGGATCGTTCGTGGGCTTGTTAAAGAAACAAAGTCAACAAGGACAATAAAAGATTTCCTCAGATTTTTGAAGGCTATCATTTGGAGTGTGCAGACAGCTGTGAAACTATCTGGTGGATTCAGTGAGTTCAGCAGAAGGTCAGTTTGTGAAATACACTGAAACACTGAGCCTAAAAGCTCCATCTCTGCAGGCATCAAATGTAATATTACTGTAAATGTTAAAAAGGCTGGAAGGGTTGCAGAGAGAAAACAATATCCTCTCAGCAAACAACATCAAACTGAACGCGTCTGGAAATATTACACACAAAACCCCATTTGGTAAAAAAGTACATAGTGTTCATTAACTTGAACAACTCATTGTTAGCTCTTCAGCACAGACGTGAAAACGTTGCCGATTCTGGCCTGTTTTTCACCAAAAGGACACAAAAACCCTTCTTTTATCAAGCCATTTATCAACTTTTCTTTAAATCTGTTTACATTTGCTAAAGGTTTCCTGAAACTGAGTTATAAACCAGAACTTGATCCTTAATCTGACAGCCAATCTGTTCTAGCAAAAAATAAAAAAAAAACAATCAAGCTGTGAAAGTAAACTTGTCCTAGTCAGAACTTTAACCTGTTTTAAATGAGTTTGGACTTTAGAAGCTGCACGGAAACAAAACAAAACAATATTCTATAAGATTTGTTATATGAAGACAAGAGAAATGTACACTGTTAGATATAAACTCTATGAACAATGTTTGCCTGGGTAGTAATAATAGACGTATTTTAAGAAAATAAGAAAAGATTGAAAGTTTTTAACTGTATCTCATGATCTATTCTATTGAAAGTAAGAAGGGGCACTTAAACTATACCTTAACTATAAAAAAATAAGACGGTGCTCATTATAATCTGGAGCATTTTATGAACAGATAAATTCTGGTTCTGCTTACTAATGTCAAAGGGATTTTTGAGAGTAACTGTACATGGTCCTTTGTTAAAATGTTTTTTTTACATGTTGAAAACAAGTTTGGCTAGTATTGTGAATGTGCTTATGCTGCTAACGGGTAGCAATGTTGGACTATTTTTAAAATTAATATGATCCTAACAAAGTTAGGAGTCAGCGTGGTCACAATAATGTTTGTTTTAGCGGGATCAGTCTTTTATGTTTTTACGTATTGCAAACAGGTTTGAGTGCTATTTTAAATAACATGGCTAACATGTAGTCGTATTGGACTGTGGTTGTGTCAAATTTCCTTAAACTACACACTACATAGTGCACTGTGACCTAAAATCTTCCCAGAAGTCTCCAGTGTGCATCAATGCTCACTAGATCGGCGAATATATAGACCACAATGCATTGCGGCGAAACAATTTTTTGCCAAAAAAAAAGTATTTTAATGTATTTTTTAATAAATCATTAACGTTTTTATCTTCAGAAGACAGTGGATCATAAGTGATAGTTGCAAAACGATCATATCAATGACATTTTCTCTTTGTAAAATCGATGATGACATATTCGCCATTTAAAAAAAAAAAAAAAAGATAGGGAGCATGGTGTCCAAATTGCTTTTAACTAGATATTTCTGCACTGTGTAGTTTCTTAGCAGTTAGGGAGTAGGGTGGGAATTCGGATACAACCCGAGTTTTATTACGTGTTTCAAAAATGTTTTGGCTGGTATTGTGAATACGCTACTGGTGCTAACGGGTAGCAGTGCTGGACTTTGTTTTTTTTAACGTGTTGGGTGTTAAGAGTAGTTAAAATAATATTTGTTTTTGCAGTATCAGTCTGTTATTTACGTGTTGCAAACAAGCTTGGGAGTTGCATGTATTGTAAATATGCTAACATGACTAACACAGCTAATGTTCTGGTTCTAGAATTACTGTGAAAACAGTTAATAAAGTCTGACTGACTGAATTATCTCTAATTCTTTTGTCTCATTTGATGCGCCTTGTAGTTCGGTGCGGCTTATACATGACAACATTTTGAAAATAGATATTTTATTGACAGTTTGCTGTATAACTCAGTGTGCCGTATTAATTGGAAAACGTGAGCAAACACACCTGTTGGACCTCTGGTTGCTTTTTGCTGTCTTGAACAGATTCTGCTGTCTGATTCTGGAAGCATTCACCTGCAGTCTGTAGACGGAAGAAAAAGCATTAAATGCCTGAGTGTAGGAGAAACAATATTTTCAACATTTTTATTAAAAAAAAAAAAAGATTACATTATTTTATAGGCCTATACAAATCATGGAGAGGCAATAAAGTCCCTGCGTTCTTTGGACTGGTATGTGCTGCTGGTTCCGAGGACCAAATGCAGGTTCCGGGGTAACAAATGTGTTTGCTGTGTTGGCTCCTAAACTATGGAACAAGCTGCCACTGGCTATTAGGGATGTTACCCTCTTGGAGGGTTTTAAAGCTAAACTGTTCCTCCCAATGATTTTATAGGCTAGAGTTGCTTCGCTACTTTGTTGCGTACGCAAAGCTGGACGCCATATTGGATAGGTCGAGATGCCGCCTCACTGCTGTGCTACAATTGAAAATAGAGCTGGAAAAAAAAACTGTACTTTCTGTCAGCTAATAAAGGGGAACTTATAAAAAACATTTTAGGAAGACCTGAGTGAGTTTACTTTCAGAATAGTAAATTTTTAGGCTGATCTTGTAGTCTATTCAAAGGCAATGGTAGCTATAGATTTTGCATTATTTCCACGTGTTCTGCCAGGACCACCGATCATTTAAATGTTTTTTGGAGGATAATCCGACAGACTGGCGACCTGTCCAGGATATCCCCTGCCTATGCCCACGAGTGGCCGGGATAGGTTCCGGCAGCCTTGTGACCCTGAAGCTGAATGAATGAACCCGTGGGATTTAGGCATATTTCTAAACAGAGGACAAGAAACTAACCAAGATTCCCTCAGTAGCCCCGAGTGAAGACCACCAGGTGCATATACCCTGCAGTGGTGCATGGCGACCAGCTACGGCTCAACAAGCCTTTGCTTTACAGCGAATGCTGCCCGGATCTCACCGCACCTGGGCTGACTGCAGTGCTCACTGCGCCCTTTTTCCCGTCTGCTGGGACCCTTGACTGTCGACCGGGTTGCACTGTTCTCTGTCCCCTCTGACCGCGTTTACTGACCTGTCCAATATGGCGACGCTCTATACATGTTTTGGACAATGATAACTGGCTATCTTAGCGTCTCTAGCAATAAAACTCGTTGGCTCCTCCACTTCTGTGCCTTAGTATCTGTCTAACTAACCTTTTATTTTGTTTTTTTTATCTTTTCTTTAATAGTTGTTATCTTTTTATCATTTTGTCCTTAAGTCTTGTTCAATTGTTTTCATCGTTTTAGCATTTTTATTGATGTAATATTGTGCACAGCACTTTGGGTCTTCTTGAATGGTGGTTGAAGGTGCTCTATAAATGAATAAATAAAATGAAATGAAGTCAAAGCAAAAAACCAAGCAAATCCTAGAATTTTTTTTCTTTTTTTGCTTTTGCAGACTGAATATATAGGTATATTAGGTGTAACATAAGTTAAATTCACAAAAAAAGGTTAATCCAGGTTCAGACCACAAAATGAGTCTGACCACTCAAATGCTCCAATGAGGATTTATTCATTAAACAAGTGTCCTTTCTTTTCCACAAACCCTTTATGGATCTTGTGTAGGCTGCCCAGAATAGATGCTGACTTTCTCAGTCACCGGAAGCTTTACTTCTACAAATACTTAGTAACCAGATCTGAGAAGAGACGCTCAGCATTATGATACAGAGAGTTTTGTTCAAATGTGCGTTTACACAGCTCTGTGCTTCATATTCACTCGAGTTACAGCGTTATTTGTTAGAACTCAAGCAGACGGATGTTTCAAATAGCCAGCCAGGGCAAATGATCACAGCTTTCACTGAGAACAAAGCATTGATACAAACTTGGATTTCTTTAAACCCCTTAAAGCTTACTACATGGAAAAAAAGGATTACATTTTTTTTTTTTTAGACTTAAGAGGATTTTAAAAACCTCTGATGAAAGCCACAAAAAATGTTGCATGATTTTTGGAGATATATAATCAATTACGCGATTTAGTACGTTTTTGCTTACATTAAAGTTATTTAAGATACAAATTTGACGTGAACATTCAGGAAAATTATTTACCCACTGTCTCAAATTTGATCCACACATTTTGACATGGTCTGAGTGACTATAAAAATCTAATTATCAACAAAGTTTGCATTTTTTTTCAATACAGTAAATAGTCATTTGATAAAATGACTAACAATAGATGAGTTAGTCTCACCATAAACTTTAAAAAATTAGCACAACGCCAAAAGTGATTTTGAGTTTTCATGAAGGCAGCAATTTTAAACTGAGCAGGGAAAGCTCTTCTACTGCCCCTAGTGGACTGATAATTAACTACAGGTTATAAAACATGAATGAAGTTATATACACGGGTTTTTAAGGAAGGTTTGGATTGTTCTAATGACATAGGACATTCATTCATTAAATATAATGAATGGTTAATGGGTTAGGGATATGTCAAAACATTTTGCAAGTTTTTTAGTTTTATGGACACTGCAGGAGATGTTTTCAATTCACTGATTTAGCAAATACTTTACAACTTACTTGAAACACCTTAAACGCAAACCAGTTTTTAGGTTTATAGAAAGTGGGAGTCTTGCTGCTTCCTGCAGCATGGGATCTAATGCAGGGCCTGCTTTGAAAATAAAAAGGATTGTTTTTACTCTGGCAAACTCACAGCATTTTTTGGGCTGAAGCAAAGACAGCACACTCCACATGCACACAGTCTCCTTATCTCCTCCTCGCCAACAGGCAGATGTGGTGCTAACAAGCAAACACATTATCTCTGGCTGAGATATGCGCCTCCTTTTTTTGCTGCAGGACCTTTATGTCCTCTTCAAAAATGGAATAATCAGTTATGGGACACATGGATTGCAGCGCAGTTTCTTTAGAGAATACTATTTTTGACAGAGTCCACGTGACACTGTCTCAGCTCTGGGTGACACGCCTCAGCACTGATTCCAGTGCTCTCTCAGCTTACGTCTGTGATGCTTCTTGATCGCCACTTGTCAAAACTACTTACGGACCCTCTTTTCTACTCCTGCTTCCCTCCAATCCTCTTGATTTTTATAGATACTTGTTTTGGAGTCTCCTTGATAAGTGACTACTGACAGTCAGTTAGATCAAGTCTGAGACCGTAAGGTAGAGGGACCCTTCATGTGGAATCTGAATAGGAAAGGTCAGTGCTGCTTCCTTCTTTCTTCCTTCAACAGCTGCAACGTGTCAGAAAAGCAGCAAGAGAAGCTTTTTGAAGTGAGACTGAATAAAAACATGTCACCTTTTCTGAAGGCACTGAATCCAAAGGTTTCTTACAAAACTAGAACCAGTAGTGACCATAACCATTGTGCTATCTTGTGGGGTCCAGATGACCCCACACTTACATTGACGTGTTCTCCCTGTCATGACAAAGGTGGATAAAGGTGGGAAGATTTCATGTAATCCATGGACACCAGTGAGGATCACAAATCATTGAAGAAAAAAGGTTCAGCCCACTGTCTAGTGGGTTAAGATGATATAAGCGATCTGATGATATATATATATATATATATATATATATATATACTGATCGTCCCGATGGGTTGAATAAAGCATCAGTTCAGGGAGAAAGTTCTCCTCTTACCGCTTGTTTTTGTCCAGATGATGAAGCTAAAGGTTGTTTTAAAGAAGCCAGCGCAGTGATACAAAACATTTAAGATAGTTGACCGGAGCTTCTTTTTGGAGCGAGCAGTTCTCACTGTGCGATTATCACTTTTTAATGCACACCCAGGAGCCAATCAGAATGGAGTATTCACCCGGACCATGGTATATATAGTTAAAAAGTTCATGGGAGTATTTTCACTCTTTCATAGTCTGAAGTCTTTTTCATAACCCCTTCTTGCTTACCTCTATATTTGTATTGCTCAAAAGTGGAACCCACTTGTTTTAAACAGGTGAAAGTGCAAAAAGGAGGGAGAAAAATATATATATTTTTTTGTTATGTCTTGCTGCAGCCCCTTTCTGCCACTCTGCTTACCTGGCAGGTGTGGGCCAATAATCGTGACTAGCACCTGCCAGGTATCGAAATCAGAAGAAGATCAACCAAAGGCAGAGAGGCAGTGGAGCAGTTGGGCATGTTCGAACAGAAAAAAAAAGAGAAATGGCTTTTTAGTATAAGGGACCTACGAAAGGAAATTTCTGCAAAAAACAATTCAACGTTCACAGCTCATGCCACAGTTTGATGTTAGTATAAAGGACCTGGAAATGAAACTTCTGCCCTGTAGCTGTTTTTTTTAAATTAATAATTGGTTTTATTCAATTGTATTAATATTTTTTTAACTTATATTTATTTTTATGAAATGTCTGGGGTGTGTGTGACTTTTGATTTTAACCAGAAAAAATGAGACCATTGAGATCTCAAGTGGATTTTTTTCTGGTTAAATAATTAAAAATAAATGTGATGGTGTAGGGCTGGTTATTTTTTCTCCTTTTTGCATTTGTGGACTTTATTTCTTTCTGTTGATGAGGTGACATTTAATTACTAGCAAAGAGCAGCTGACTTGGATGCTCAACGCGGCTGGGTCGGCTATTTTTGGCCAAGGTTCCAATCCCACCCATTTAAACCAGTACACTGATTATTTCATGTTCCATTACTGCACACTGAATTTCTTTTATCTTTTTCCATAAACTGTTTTCCTCATTTTCGTTGGTTTCCATTTTCTCATGTTTATGGCCCTTTTGGGGTTGTTCCCCTAGACTGAGACAGCGCCTGTCGGGGCCGTGAAAAGATTGAAAATGACTCATTTCAACAAACTCAAACACTTAAACCAGTGTGGAGATATGGAGGACTTAAAAAAAGTTAATTATAGTTTAAAGTTATTATTCTGCTTACAAGCATTTGTAGATGTTCTGCAAATGTCTTATAGCTGTTATTAGGATGAAATATTCTGAAAGACGGCATGTTTAGTCTTAAAACAAATCAAAGTTGTTCTTAAAAGTAGAAAAAGAATATATAAAAACTTTAACTTTTGATGTAGTGACTAACCAGCTAACATTAAAAACGATTATATTTTTGAAGAAGTTGTACAAGTTTTGGTTTTATTTTAACAAAAAAAAAGGACTAGGGCAGTCTTAGTGTAAACAGTTAATCTAGTTCCTGATGTAGATTTGACCATAGGTTTAGTGAACAGATGAAGCTCATGAAATGGAAACCCACAGGTCACATAGGCTATTACACTTTAATTACTGCAACAGCTCACCTTTTCCATCTGGCTCTCTTTGACTCCGCTGCTCTCTCTCCTCATTACTTCGGTGTTCATGGGTGATTTACTGACTGTGACCATTCTCTGAACTCTAGAGATATCCTGGTGACGACAAGATACGTTTGGGTTGAGGGTTAAAAGAAAAACAGTATCATAGTTTTTGCATAACAAATAGTACCTTATAAGACGTTAAATGGGCTGCATAAAAATCGAGTTTTACCAAACAACGTGCTCCCGACTAGAAGCTCAGCGTGCCATGGGTGTGAACTAAACAAAACACTAATATCGAAATCTTATGAATGGAAAACAGGCATGTATTAAGAAAAATGTTACCACTTCACTTACTCTTGGTTTTTTTCCAACTGTGAGATAAATGGATGACTAATATGAGACAAAAGGTTTTCTGCGTTCATGCTCCTCATGGAGGAGACGCAAAATGAATGCAAACACTTGGAGACAGAAAACACTTGAACAAGGAACCAGTTGGCCTCACCGACACACAATTCAAACATTTGTTCAAAATGATAAAAGAAATGAAAATGAAAGGAAAAAAAATTGGCAATAGACCCAGACAATCTCCATTAAAAGAATACAACGTTTTCGTTTTTGTTGATCAAATTCCATACCTTCAACAAAAAGGGAGTCTTTAGACTGTTTTTGTACATATCAAAGAAATGTTAAGCTATATTAGCAATTCAAATGTGAATTTCCTTTTGAATATTTATGCTTAGAGACTCTTTCAGCCATGTCTTTGTCTGACCTTTAGAAAAAACAACCACTTGGGGCTGAAAAGCCACTTAAAAAAAATATTATTTTCATTTTTGTTTTTAGACCTATTTTAAAAAATACTGTACCAATCAGGTGTAGCTACCATTAGTCAGTGTGGATGGATGGACACAAAATTCTATTCTCGTTGACTAAACACTCTAGTAATATGATGCTTCAGTTTGAGACTTGGACATATTTTGGGGCGTGGTCTCAGGGGTTAAGGTTAACCATCGTAAATTGTGATCGTGATCACATCAGACTCCTCCTGCAGACAGTGAAGTTCTTCTGCCACATGTAAACAACTCAATGAATGTATTTGAGAACTCGACTGAGCGAGCGTGATGTCATTCACAGAAATGGGCTTACTTCTAGCTCCAACGAAATGAAGTTAGTCGCCATTTTTTGGCAAAAGGGATGCTGCCATGTTGGATCAGGAGTGAGCTTCCAATCAGGCATGCTTTGGAAAATTCAATCAAACGTTTCGAATATTCAACTTATCAAGTACACGTTTAATAAAGACACAAGAACAAGTATGGTTATTCAGAAAAATAGAATGACTGAGTAACAGCTGTTCATTTCTCTATAGAAGTCTGTGGGATTTTCGCTACTTGGAGCTAACGGGTACTTCCTGTTTGGAACGTGATGGAGGAAGGGTCACTCAGTCCAGTTCTGAAATATAGTCAATGACACAACTACCATGGAGAAGTCAGGAAGTCTTTGAGAGAAAAGGATGTTTGAGGTGCCATTCCCAAACGATCTTTCTTGACTTTCAAAATAAAACGCCATGTGCAGACTCCATTAACATGTGGTCTCACACGTTTTGCCAGATAAACATGGCTTGGTGTTGCTGCGCCTAATGAACACGTCAATTGTGGGAAATGTAGCAAAACAGCATATTATATGGATTGTAACTGCAGGCAGTGTGTTACAGCGTGTTACATATTAGAACTGACATGAAGATTAAAACAAAAATTTAAAAAAAGGTGTAAGTCCCACTTTGATTATCTTTTGATCTATTCCAACTCTTGTGCTATTTTGTGGGGTCCAGATGACCCCACTCCCAAGGTTAACGCGCCTCCAAGGCATCTCTTAAATAATTTTTCTCGTCACAACCCTGAATTACATATGTCTGTAAGTCAAGTGATAAGTAATATTCAGATGACAGTGATCAATTTTTGCTGTTTCAAAGAATGTCTGCATGTAAAATGTTTTAAAAACGTTAGCAATGCTAATAGTCTCTTACATGTGTGTGAATACTGGTCATTTTAGCACCTATTACTATGGTTTTGTGTGCATAGTAACAAATAGTTGAATATTTGTTATGTGGGAAATAAGAATGCAATACATTCAAGTTTATTCATGTGTATATCTGTATTTCAGTTTCACAGTGCTTCTCATAAATGTCCAAAACGTACAAGCTGACTCCTGGATGTTTATTGAGGAACCCGTTAATTGTCTGCCAAGCTAGAAATCACAAAGTTTCAGTGAGGGCAGAATAACAACGTTTCTGCAGAGCAGCAATAGTTTATTAGAAATTTAGCTCTGAATTGTGGGCGGGACTATTGGTACAGAGTAAGGCCAACATCCATCTGTTTACACTCTCTCCCGCTAGCTTACAGACCCTCACACCCCCAATCTAACATTAGCGGTGCAACAAAAATGGCAAGCAATATCAGAGCTATCCAGCCGTACAGTTTTGATCCAGATACCAGCTCAGACGAGGAAAAGAAAGATGGATCTATTTGTCTACAAAGTGAATGCATCAGAACGGAGCAGAGCAGGGAGCTTGTTCCTGCCAATTGTAGCTTCAGCGTCACAGCTACACAATTTTTCAAACAACACTTTTTGTTAACTCCTGATTCACAGCGACCTGAATAAAAAATACTCAGAAATGCAATTATAAGCTTAATGTTCTTCTGCATCATCAGAAAAATGCCACTAGAACATGTTAAAAACACCAAAAAGACAAATCATGTTGCAAGAAATTGCAGTTTTTTTTTTTTTTTTTTTACAGTTCGTTGATAGTCCTGCAGAACTGCTGGGCATGGCAAAGCTACTGGTAGAGGTAATTAATATAAATAATAAAAGATGCTGAAAAAGCAATCATTTCTTAAAAATGGTTCGTCTTTCTGGACTAGTGATTCTCATACACAGAGGGACAGTTTAACAGGGTCAGGGAGGGTTTCTCAAAGCTTCAAAAAAGAAAAAAACAATCAACAGAAGTGCTCTTAACTATAAAGCTGCAAAAACCCTTAAAGGAAGGTTTAGTGGAAATGCATTCTTTTTTCTTTTGAGGAAAACAGATTTCTTTCTGTTTTCTGTGGGATAAAAACCAAATATTCCTATATCCAGGGTAAATATCTCATTGATTTAGATACACAGGGAAGCAATCATTAGAGTAAATGGTGGGTGCTGAGAGCAGAGCAATGAGATGCCTCAGTTCCCCTCCAGCTCTCTGCTCTTAGCACAGGAGACATCATCTCCTGTCACTTTGATGAAAATTGCTACTATTGGACCGCAAGAATTGGTTATTACCCCAAGTCTGTTAAATATGAAGCAATTTCAAGTCCAGTGTTGCTGATCTGTGCATCCTCACACTAATGATACTTCCTACCGCAGAAATAGGTCTGTGAGTGTGTTTGTTTGTGAGACATACCAAACTGTATTTATGGCACTGCTAACACAGATTTTGTTCTCCTTTTATTTTAAATAATGTACTATTATTTATTTATTCATTCATCTTTTTCCGTTTTGTCCCTTTCGGGGTCACAGGGCTGCTGGAGCCTATCCTGGCCTATTGTGGGCGAAGGCAGGGGACATCCTGGACAGGTCGCCAGTCTGTCACAGGGTCTATTATTTATCATTACTTTTATTTATTTTTTCATTGTTTTGTTCCTTTTTGGTCTAAAATGTTTAGATTTGACACAGAGAAAGTGTGATTTCTGTTCAAAAATTGTTTGTTGTATGATGACATGATGTAGGACTTCCATTATTCTTTCATCTTGTTACTTTTCCCCGGATCATAATTCCTGACCAATGACTGAAGAGATATTTAATCATGTGGTTTTGGTTCAAAATAGAAAGGCAGCCTGAATATAGACCAAGCGGAAGGTTCAGGACTCGATCTGGACCAACAGATTTTTCCAGTCTGAATACACCTTTAATCAGGTTTATTCCTATGCTTCAAAATACTATAGTGAATTCCTACAACTAATTTGTGGCCAGAAAATACTGATTTAGGGGGAACAATTTCATTTTTAATTTTTTTTTAATGTAGTCTCCATTGTTTTGAAGGTTTGTGGTTACTGAATTGATTCTTTTAAATCGTTACCATGTACATGGTAAAATAGCATTTTGTGTACACAATTTAGCATTTTATGCGCATGTACAGAATACAACATAACTTTACAACTTTAGAACTTTACAACTTCAGGAATGGAAGGGAAGAGCTTGAAGAGTAAAATTCTTAATACACTTTAGAAAAAAAAATCCCCTGACTACTTTTAGGGTGGAAAAACAGACACAAATAGATGATTTTTGTATTGACAAAGCAGGCAGCCCAAAATGATTAGCATGTAGATGTGGTCAAAGCAAAGGTCGGATTCATGTGTTTTTGAACATGATGTGACCGTTGACAGAAAAAGAGATTGTTGTTTTGAAGTTGCTTATGTAAAATATTTCCCCCACTAAGTGCAAATTGGAATGTTTTTTTTTACATATATTTGAAACTTTACTTGGCACTGATTTAAATGACATCTGAGCCTCCTTCTCCAGAACAGGCAGAGTGGACAGATGGAGCACAGCAGAGTCTTTTGCACTAAAGGCTCTCTCAGATTTATCAGACAGACCCATCAAAGTTGAAACTACTCGCAACCGAAGGGCTGGCTGCTATTTGTATGCTAATAAAAGAAAAAGTTATGAATCCATTATTATGAAATAAATCACGACTAAAAGAAAAATTTATTGCTTTTTCCCTTTGGTTGTTTTTTTGTATTTGAGATTTGTGACAAGACTGTGTAACAATTTAAAGCAATCGATATATTAAAAACAAACCTATGGAGCCCCAGAAACTAATAATTTGTCCCCACAAATTATTATGTTGTGCATTTTGTGGCCACAATTTATGATTTTATTTGGATTTTATTGGCATAGATTAGTATTCTTGGTCACAAATCAGCGTTTTGAAGGTGAAAATTGTTATTAAGAAATACATTTTTTACTATTACTTATTTGTGAGAACATAATTTGCAAATTTGGGCCCAAAAAATACTAAATTCTGCACAAAAAATGCTTATTTTGGCCCACAAAATGCTACTTTCTGCTAACAAAATACTAAATCATGGCCAGACATTATAATTTATTTGCATTAAGTTGGCACAAATTGCTCTTTAAGCATTGTAAATTCCTACTACTGTAGGACAAAATATTAATTTAGGGGGAAACAATTTTAATTGTTTATTTTTTTTAAACGTAACCATTGTTTTTAAGGTCTGTGGTAAATTAATTGATTCTTCTAGATCGTTACTATGTATAAAGTGCATAATACCGGTACATAGTTCATAGTGCATACTACATAGTAACGAGTAATATGTACATAGTAAATTAACATTTTGTGTACACAAAATGCTAATATTTGTTTGCACAAAGAAGAGTTTTATTGGTACAAATTAACATTTAGCACACACAAAAAAATATATTGTGGCCAGAAATTAGTTTTTTTTTATGTCATCAAATCGTAGTACTAACTTCTGGCCAACAGGTACATTTTTGTACACACATATTTCTAATTTTGTGGGGACACAATGCTAATGTAAGTAGACCCATTGTAAATTTATGCCCAAAAAGGTTAATATGTGCCCACAAAAGGCTACCGTGTGCACACAAAACGCTGATAAAAATACTACAAAATACTCATTTGTGCACATGAATTATTAATTTGAGGAACCATCTTGCTTTGTTTTAAATTTCTTTTGAATATCATGTGCGGAGTACCATACACACCTGACTGTAAATGTGGATTTTAAGAAGAAATTGTACTTTATTGTTTGGTCTTACACAACAAGGCCGTTGAAATGAATGCAGATAAGTGGGGATAGTGGAATTACCATGAATAACAAAGTAAAGCAAAAAAAAAAATACAGAATTTTCTTCTTCTTAAAGTAGTGTGTCAAATCTGAGCACCCATGAAAGAGACATACAGTAAACTGTGACTGCTTTCAGAGGATAAGAGCCTCTTAAAGGCAGAACTGCTCGCCAAAATCATGGCAGATAAGAGTGGTGCTGTGACCAGCTTGATGATTTTAAAGCAAATGCTTTTCAGAAATCTTAACTGACACAATCTCTGTTTGCAGCTGACATGATTCCTTTGGTGGAAGAAAAAAGAAAAAAAAAAGTCTGGACTGCGGAGCTCATTTTTCAAGGAAAGCAAGAGCGTTGCATTTATTTTTCTTCATTATGTTACATTTTTCCTTTTTTTTATTTAATAGATTCCAAAAAAGAAATATAGTAGGGGAAAAAAAGTTATTTTTTTGTTTCTCATCTTTTAAATGTGAGCCTAACCACATCGCGGGGGTGGAACCTTGAGGCTAGATATTGATCCCAACTTGTCAGGGTGTCTGACATGCAAGGATCTGAGAAAACAATAGGTGATATGAAGGCTGAATGCATAATCCTGCTCGTACTGTGAATCCTCTTGGCTGTCACCTTGTTTTACTGCTAAAAAGGATTAAAGTCCTGAGCCCTGAGTGGGGACTGCTGTGACCTTGACTTTAATAGGCTTCAGACACAAACTGTGCCACACTGAGTTCATCATTTTCCTACAGCGCAAATATAGCAAACCTCCTCTAACACCTTAAAGTAATTGTATTTTAAATCTAAATCTACAGCATTGCAGACTGGAAGGATTTGCATAAATTCCAAGACTGCCGCCTGATTTAGACATGTTATTATTCCAGACAACCCCTGGAATCACGCTTGCCCAATTCTTATATTTGGTGGTAATTATTTTCCGGGGTATTTCTCTCTTGAGAGGGCATCCGATTGACAAATGAGGTAATAATCGGCAAACAGTGAAAGTCGTCTCGCAGTGTTCACTGTTAGAGCTCCCGGTGTGCATTCAGGTGAATATTTTGGCTCCAAGTTTTATTCCAGGATGCCACCAAGCTGGGAGGTTGAGTGTGATATGAATTTTATTTTGACAGTGTTTACGCGGAGACGGCCGACCTGCGACATCATCCTGCTTAAATGTGTCTGACAATTTCTGGGCAAGAAAGATGTAGTCAGCAAATACAGCTTATCGTGTTCGCACTTAACGCAAGATTATTATCTTATTTTCACCCTGTGAACATGGGAAGTGCTGCATTTAGAGTTGGTGGTCTGGAAAGTTTTTTATTTTCCTAGAGCAGTAAAAACCGGAAAAAATAAGCTGTATGTGTTTTGGGGGAGCTATTGTTTCGTCCTGCTTGATCTTTAAGGCCGTCTCATACAGCCGCTACCTACATTTTGTGCATTTTGCATGGATGAAAATTGGTCATACGTGAATGAATATCTGTGGAAAAAGTGAGGAAAGTTGTGGTCTGTACGTGAAATTTTCAGAGGTATTGCGAATGAAACACGTTAAAACAACGGAAGAAGTAGGAATAAACCACGTAAAGAACACGTAGAACACGAACCGTACGAGAATATTTTGCTGTTTATAAGCAATTTATCAGTACGTCGATTACGTCATTTGAAAGTGACATGTGGGCTGTATATAGAAGTTATACATCGGTGGTACAAGCGTAAAAAGTCTACTAGAAATACGTGGAACGGTAATAGAAAGCCACAAACATGTGTATGCGTCTCGCAAAAAATCACGCACAGTTGCGTAAGACTTACATAATAATTGCATATAAACCACATGAAATACGCGCAAATTGCATAATTCTCAACCGATCCAAAATCTGGAACACCTCGAAATCACATCGACATAAACAGCCGTCAGTTGAAACTCTCGATGGATATCTGCACATATTGACAAACGACATACGCGAGAAAAACTCTTGAATAACGTGTGCATGCATGATTACACGCATGCATCAATAAAAAGACTGACATTTCATATGTGGAAAATTTGCAAATGTACGTATAGTGGCTGCAAGACATGGTCTTTAGCAGGGCGAAGTGATACATTTCAGAGAAACAGAAGTGTTAATTACATCTTATCCCACAGAGTAGAGTCAGTTTGTCTGCTGTGAAAAAGGCTGATTGGTCATACGTGTGGTAAAAGTAATGAGCTGTTCAGTTTCATATTATCTGACGCCTACATTATTGATTACAGACCTCTTTGAATTATGCTGCTGTGGAAAATAAAGAAAATGAAAAAGAAAAGCAGCCAACACTAAACCCCACCCATCCCCATCCTTGAGTAATGATTAAAACAACTCCAATGATTTTTCATTGGATTACCTGGAAAATGACTCATCTATTAAAATTTCCATGGCAACCGTCTTGACCTACAGCAGGATCCACAAGCTGTGCTAGGAAGTCTTCACAAACATTTTACAAACCAGCCATGTGGTGGAGTGTTTGTCCTGAAACTGCAAGGTTAAAGAAGAATCAAAGGTCTGGCAATGCCAACAATTAACAATAAGAGCCAATCCATCTCTGCTCGACACGTTTTGCTTTAAAGACCCACTCTGATCAAAGCTGTTTTTGTTTTTAACATGTTCTTGTGGCCTTTTTCTAATGATGGAGGAAATTTATAAAGAAATGTAAGCTTAAAATACATTTCTGAGTATGTTTTTGTGAAATAATTGTTATCCAGGAGTAGACGAAAAAATGCACTTGTATTTGTGATAGAAAATATGCTGGATGGGCCACAAGCTCCCTGATTTGCTCCATTCCGATGCATCCATTTGCAGAATAATAGATTCGTGCACGTCTTTGTTTGACTCCCCAGAGCTGGAATCTGCATCCAAACTGCACGGCTGGATGGTTCTGATATCGCTCGACATTTTTGTTGCACCACTAATGTTAGGTTGAGGGTGTGAGTGGGGCTGCAAGCTGGCAGGAGAGAATGTAAAAACAGATATAAACAGTCAAAAAAAGTGCCGCCCACAACGTCGAGGTGAATTTCTAATGATCTCCTGCAGAAACTATGTCCTTTAGAAACCACACAAGTTTTTTAAAAATGTTGTCTAAAAACGACATCATCATCATTACAAGACCACTGGGAACACTTTGAAAATAGGTCAAAAGATGATCGGTGTGGGCCTCTCAGGGATTTGACTGGGGGGTTGAGCCCCTAAATGGAGTTTGTCTGCGACTGCAGCTCATCACTCCCCAAAGAGGGTCAAGTGCAGAAGAACAAATTTTGCATCTTCATCTGGTCAAACTTGTGAATTCTATTGTTTGATTTCAGTTTCACTTAATATTTAGTGGGTGAAAGCAGCACTCCAGGTGCATGAAAAAACAACTTGATATGGCAAAATAATAAAGAATTTTTGTTTGTTTTTTATTATTTCACCTGTATTTAACCAGGATAAAAAAAAAAAAAACAACCTCATTGACTCTCTTTTGCAAGAGTGTCCTGGCCAAGAAACAAAAATATCGTACTCACAATAAACAAACCCATTACCAATTCTTTCTGATAAAGCTTTTCACTCATTTTCAATATTTGACACACTTTTTTTAGATTGTTAGTTTGTTTTTACCTGCAGGGGCTTTTGTTTTTGTATCTTCAACTCTTATGGGATCTTAATCCGTTTACTCCCCTTGTCTGACGGGTCAAAAATGACCCATAAGCCCCAAAATAAAGCAACTTTATTGAACGTGTATATCCTTTTTTTTTTTTTTTTTTTTCTTAACTTGTCCTGTCCAACAGCTGGGCAGACAGATGAGAGCTGAGGGCCTCTTGTGTTGGACATATTTTACTTTAACAAGAGGGGTTATTAATCTTCTGACAAACCAAAGGTATGTCTGGATAAACCCCTTTTGTAATTGAGGCCACACTTTATTAATTTCAATCATGTTTGAAAATCTTTGGTGTTGGACCGGACGGAAAAGGAAAGAGGGGAAGAAGAGAGAGGGACGTTAGAGAGGGGGGGGTAGGAGGGTGATAATAGGAGGGGAAGGGGGGTAAGACCATGAAGCAGCATAAAGCAACAAGTTTACTGGTTGTTAATCATTATGGTAAGGTTCAAATGTAGTACAAAAAGGGCGGGGCCTATCCACACACACACTCAAATGTCATAAACACACCTGCTAGCTGCAAAAATGTCCACCTGTCGACATGTACACAAAACAGATAGTGTTCACACGCATACTTATGCCTTAAAACCAACTAGTGTGAAATATTTCAGTCATTCAGTCATGCAAACTGTTAGTGCAAAGGTGAGCTAACACCTGTGCTCAAGTGAGTGTTTATGTTCTTCTAAAATGGATGGTGGAACGTGACAAGAAGGAGGGAGAGTGCCCAGCCCTCCCCACCCCAAGACCCCCACCGCAGCAGCAGCGGCAGCCGAAATCCCCCCAACGCCACACGGGAACCGGCAGGGAACAACCGCCGCCCGGGCGACCAAGCCCGCCACCCAGGTATATCTGGGTGTATATCCTTTTGTTGTGGATGATGAAACAACTTTAATTGTTTCATCATCATTTTAATAAAATTTAAGTTCGTTAAATTCATTTTTTTTGGTATCTCTGTTTTTGACAATCACCAGTGAACAGTCTTGCACATTTTTGAACAAACCAACTGTCACACCAGTTTTCCTTTACACAGTAAAGTTTTTTTTTTTATTGTTGTTACACAAATGTAAAGTAAGTACTACTGAATTATTTGTGTTAAAATGTAAATAAAAAAACTGTTAACAATCTCAAATTCCTTGTCAAAGTATGTGTGTGGGTGTATAACTGTGTAGTGTGTAGGTGTATCTGCGATTTAGAGTTTATGTGTGGCTTTTGGACTTTTTGGAGTGTTCAGTTGCTTTCATAACTCACGGGTCAAAAATGACCCGTGAGTTATAAAGCATACCTTTGTATCCTAGCGGTGTACACCCCCCATGTAAAACATTAACAAAATAAAAGTATCACACTTTCTAATGATGGAGCCCCTTTAGGAAAGGTTATCCAAGTTGAAAAGAATATGGTAACCCTTATGCTATCTTATGGGGTCCAGATGACCCCACCCTTACATTGACATTACATTGACATTCTCCCTACCATGACAAAGGTGGATAAAGGTGATGGGGATTTCATGTAATCCATGGACACCAGTGAAGATCACAAATCATTGAAGAGAAAAGCTTCAGCGCACTGTCTTGTGGGGTCCAGATGACCCAACTCCCAATGTTAACGTGCCTTGGATAGCATAAGGGATAAGGTCTTTTCTCTACAACTAAACATGGTAATGGGTCAAATTTACCTGCAAGACAACATAAAGGTTAAGTTCAGCCTTGCGAACAGTTCAATAGTCAAAGCTGCTGTAGAATCTGCTGCAGAAATAAGAATTTACATTTACTTGTTTTTTTTTTAACTTTAGGCTGTCTTTTTTTATACTTATTAAAGTCTGGTTGATGTCGAGACCTTTGCAGTGCTTTATTGGTGTGTTCAGTTACAAACCTGCAAAGGAGCACAGAGTCTTTCAACTTACCGAAACATAAAACGTGACAAATGTTTTTTTCCTCCGTCTATATCAGCCCCCACATCTTCAGAGGCAAACGTTTTAATCAGTCAGACTGTGTGGCATAATGAATTACCTTGGCGTGAGGCTGTTGAAAGGTGACTCTGGAGCTGTTGATGAGCGATGAGTATCTGAACAAGTGGGTGGGGGAGGTGGGGAATCGGTGGCTGCTGCCGGGCTGGTTGTGCAGGACGGCTGAGAAGCAGATGTGAACGGTGTCCTTCAGCGCCTTTAGCTGAGACTCCTGTGGCCCAGACAGAAGTGAGGAAAACACACAAACTTTTGAAATCTTTTCTTTGACCCACACGAAGAACCCACTCAACTAATAAAGTCAACGGATGCCATTTTTCAAATCGACTGCGAAACAGCTAAGAGGCGTAGTTAGAAAGCACGCGAAGCGGAACTCGGAGTAATAAGAAGGAGAAATCCTGACCAAAAAAATCCTTCACGTTGATCAATAATAACAAATAGAATTGGCAAAGTAATCATTTTACAACAGTGTGTGATGTCGATACTACAAGGATGAACACAAGAAGTAGGTCTTCCTGCAGTCAGCGCTTTCGTTCTACAAGGAAAAAAACAACAACGTAACACAGCCCATAAATAACTTAAAAAAATGTAAATAATAATAACACTATTATTGAAAAAAACAACAAAAATAATAATAAATGATGAATAGTGTAGATTAAAAAAATTGCCTTTTTTTTGTCCCAAAAAAACAAAAATGAAGTTTCCTGCACAGAATCTACATCCAAAATAAATCATTTGATTAATTTCTCTGGGACTTCAGATGCTGCTTCTGCGTCCTGTGGGGGATGAGACTGTTCAGCAAAAAAGAACAAGGTAGAGGAATTCACAAAGGAGCCATGATTACAAGAGGAAGAAAAAGAAACTCAGTATCTATTCACCTTGTCGAGTGCGGTCTTTTCCAGTTCCTCCTTGGCCATAGTGAGCTTGTGCTCCAAGTCCAGCAGCTGCTGTCCCTGCAGAGAAATGCCACGTTTGAATGAGCCACGCCCTTTGCTTATGGAAACAAAGGACTTCTTCTCCCTGAGGTCACCTCCAGCACTTTCCCTCCCACAAATCTGTCACTCAAGCCAATATGGATCCATACAATCACAACTGTCCCACTTTAAAACACGAGTCATCAGACACAATCGGAGAGACTTGATCATTAAACCAATTCAAAGACAAAAAGGATTCAAAGATCTTCATGTTTTTGTTGTTGGCTGTGTTGTATGTGCCATTATCCTACATGTTTAAATCATGGATATTGGGAAATCTATGGTTGAAATCTGTAGTTCCCAATCTACTTTTTGGCCACGGAGCGGTTTAATGTCAGACAATATTTTCATGGAAGACTCTTCTTCTGTGTCTTTACCGGAATTTATCTGCAAAAATAAATAAATAAACCTTCCAAATACAGTTGTTTGTTTGTTTTTTTACTTAACTTTGCTTGGAGGTTTCAGTGTAGCGGTTGGCGCAGATGGATTTTCAGCATGATTTTCAACATGTGACGTGCATTAAGTATGAGTCAAGAATGAGTTTGAAAGAATCCAATATTTTTCCAAAATAAAACTTGCTTCAGAGTCAAATAATAAAGGAAACGGAAGAAAATAAAAGTTTTTTTTGTCTCCGCAGCCCCATATGTACTGGTCTGCAGCCCAGGAGGTTGGGGACCACCAGCTGAAATGACCAAATAAGGAGATTTTACTGTCATTTGAAAACACATCTACCCTTTAGGAAGACCAAATGATAAATCTTGACACTTCTAATGCTGCATTCACACGGGACACAATTTGCATGTAATGGGCGTGGAGTTTCAATGTGAAGTCAATGTACAGATGCGATTGCAGGTCTGGCGGCGCGATTTGGGTTTGGGGTCGTGCCAACCAATCAGGGACTCAGCTTTAGGCACGTGAAGTTTTCAGTGACCCGATCAACCCGTAGAAAAAGTTATCCAACACTGGCACTCAATGCGGGGAATTTCGTCCTGAACTTCCACCCATTTCATTAACAAAGTCTTATATGAGCAGCGGTCGACTCAGGATCGTAAGATTGCAGGTTCGATTCCAGCCTTGCACGGCCATGTGTCGAAGTGTCCTTGGGCAAGACACTGAACCCCAACTTGCCTCTGGTGGGAGGTTGGCGCCAGTGTTTGGCAGCGGAGCCGCCACCAGTGTGTGAATGTGTGTGTGCATGGGTGAATGGGACTGTGACTGTAAAGCGTTTTGGGCCTTCGTAAGAAGGTAGAAAGCGCTATATAAGTATACGCCATTTACCATTTTTACCATCTGTTCTCCACACTTGAGGTGTTCGTACTAACAATTTCATTCTGTCTTTATTCATCTGATGGCCGCTGTCTTGTTTATAAAACACCATGGAATAGGTGGAATTCCGCCCATTCTTAACCCTTGTTCTATCCTATGGGGTCAAGGTGACCATTGACGTGTTATCTCTACCATGACAAAGGCGGATAAAGGTGAAGAGGATTTCATGTAATCCATGGACACCAGTGAAGATCACAAATCATTGAAGAAAAAAGGTTCAGCGCACTTGTGGGGTCTAGATGACCTCACTCCCAATGCCAGAGTGCCTAGGATAGCACAAGGGTTAACCCGATTGGGCCGCAGGGTTGTCGGAGGTTGTCCTGGTTACTGTTGGGTGAATGTGGGATACACCCTGGACAAGTCACCCTCACAACACCCGCAGTCCAGCCAGACCCAGTGCGACGGCATTCACTAGCTCCAGCTCCATGGGCTCTATGACAGGCTGGCGACCACGTAACCCTCTCAGGTTAATGCTCAAACTGGGCCACAGACAGACAGACGAAAGTAACATTTAAAACGGCCGTAGGCCAGGCGCCACTCCCACTGCAAGGGAGTGAAGTTCACCAGGAGAGACTCTGAAGGATCTGGTGAACCCACACACGGCGACGTATGGCTGGCGCCTCCTTAGAGCTCTCCAAAACGTATATACCCAAGCTACTCGCTCAACATCAAGCATGTTTTCCATGATGTGGTTATGAATGTCCAGAAAAACAGTGGCGGTTCCTCCGCAGCCAGAGGCTCAAGGACAGGCGTCAAGCAGTAAATTGGACAGGCGTCAAAGGAGAGGCGGCAGACACAAATATGACGCGGGAATCGCGTCCGGCGTGAATGCAGATCAAGAGCAGAACCTTCGAAAGTCTTTAAGCCTTTAATGAGGATCTCTGGAAAGAGTTGTCCCTGGACTCACAAGTGCACAAAAGGAAAATTTCCGAAGAATGAGTGGCATACAACTCCCTAAAAGGATGAACAGCACTCCATCTGAAGAGTATTTTATTACAGTGATCCCTTGCTATAACGCGGTTTACTTTTCACGGTTTCGCTACTTCACCGATTTGCATTGTGCATTGTGTTCTGCATTTTGATTGGCTGAAAAGTCACTCCGCTTCTTCCTGTGCGTCAATAACGTTGCAGTTTAATATGTACATTACGTACGTGCAAATCATCTTGCAATTTGGAGTTTCTCTAAAACCCATACAAAAAAGAGCGACAACAACTGTCAATCACTATATTCTTGTCCTGAACAAACACAGCTGCACCGCGGGCTTCAATAGAAGAAAACACTGCAGAGCGGAGTCAGGATGCAGCGGCTCAGTCTGTAGAGCAGTGAAATACAGCTGAGTCACCATTTGTCCAATTGTACTTTGTGGTTTTTTCATAATTGTTTTTTAAATTTTCTCCCGTTTAATCCAATACTCGGTTGGCGGTGGGCGGGGCTAATCTCCGCGATTTGAAGCCTTCATATTGATGATTCAAATTATTATTTGACAGTACAGAAGTTATTTGTTGAAAAAAACGTTCCTAAAGTACTTTTATTTGTGAAACAAATGCTTGAGCCTGTAAAATGGTTTGTTCTTTCTTTTCAATGTATAAAGAGTATTTAATAGGATTATTATTGTAAAAAACAAATAGAGGTTTCTACTTCACGGATTTTGCCTATCACGGGTTCTTTTTGGAACGGAACGCCCGCGAAAAACAAAGGTTTACTGTATTGATAAGCTCATCAGAAAGGCAAAAAGAAACCCATGAGTTGGCTATTTGCATACTCTTTAAGTCTAATCAGCACCAGCGGCATAGTTTAATGTATGAACTTTTATTGGATGTATTTTATTGACCTCATCTAAGGTCAGGGAACTCCTAAAAGGTACGAAAAAAATAAATAAATAAAGCTGTGATGATTGATAGTTTTTGGATCTAGGCGCGTTCACTGGTCTCATTTCCGTGTCACTTCATTTTCCCTCCCCAAATTTGAACTATTTTAATGAAGCACACGTCTGTCACTTGTACGACTGAAAGTGCTGCAGCTGAAAAGATATTTCTGTGGATACAATTCCTGCTGGGGACGCAAGCACAAAGCAACAAGCACCAGCGTGGCTCTTCAAAGAATTGGATTTTTCTTTCCCCGGGTTTTTCCTCCACACACGGGGAGCTTGGAACAATCACGCAGTCATTTGTAACTGCTGGGTTTTGCTTAAGAAGAAGTCCAAGGTCATAAATCTTTGGGAATAGTTCTTAAATAATGGACACAAAGGCTTTTGCAATAACAAGTATTCACTTGAACAAACGAAAAGTTTCACTTCTTACCGCTAAAGACCTTTAATCATACATTTACTAATAAATGAACTGTCAAAGATAATATTATAGGATTCGAACATTTGCAAAAGTAATAAATGAGTTTGATTCACTGAGAAGAATCTGCACAATTGACCTCACTAGTTTTTTTTTTTTTTTTTTTTTCTGTTCTCGGTGATGTGCAGCACCAGCTGAGTTTGGTAAAAAGAAGAATTCTGAATAATTTTTTTGAATAGTTTGACCCGGGGTGCGACTTATATTCAGGCACGACTTAGATAATATTAAAAAAAAATAGGCTCACATGTTAGTTAGTTAGTTATTTCTCCAATAACAACCACTGTGGAAAAAACCCATACAGCACCCCTGTTTAAATTTGTGACTTCTAAAGGTGCTTTCACAAAGAATGCCATTTTGCGCATCAGGGGTGGTGAGTTTCGATGTTGAGTCAGTGTACAGACGCAATCTCAGGTCCTGCGATTATTTGAGCATCGTGCAGGGTGCCGCCGGGATCCGGCAGCAGCGCGTTTGGAAAAATCGGACCTGTCAACATCATCCGTGTCTTCCAGGCATTGTTAATGGGATGTACAGACAAAGCTTCAATGTAGCCATGGGGCTAGCTCCGCCCACACACGTCTGGAGCGTTTATGGACACATTTTTGGAAAAGCGTCAAGCATCGGATCTGAAGCGTGTCAAAGAGAGAGGCGGCAGACGTGAATGTGTTGCGCGAATCGTGTGACGGTGTGCACGCAGCGATATACCGGGCTTATCAAACTTTAAGGAGAAAAATGCAACTTATATGGCATTTATTTTATTTTATATCATGCATTTTTGGGCTGCTGTGACGTACACTTGTAATTAGGAAAATGGGGTGATCGTTTCCCCCCAGTGCAGATGAGGAGATACACCCCACTGCTAATTTGCCTTCCAAATGATCGGAACATTGTCTGCAGTACGAGCCCATTACATCCATTACACAGAGCATCATCAGCAGCGGTCCTCCGAAGACTGCGGGCACACAGCCACTGACCCAGAAATGCTGACTTTCAGGGTTAGTGCCTCCATGCTTCACACTTCATATTTCTGCGCTGAGTCCATTATGGATGTTTGGGGTCAGCGGGGCACCAGCCATTCTGCTTAGACGAGGCATGCAGCTACATCAAGCTGTCGTTTCTCTTCTTCTTCTTTTTTGTTAAATCATGAGGAGAAACAGCTTGAGGGGTAAATTTGAAAGTGGACTTATTGACAAAAAAAAGATGTGAAAGCTTTATAACGCATCCTCTGCCAAAGATCCAGTCTCTAAGGGAAACACAGCAAAGGCACTGTGGGTTCCTCCCTTCCTTTAATGTGATGCCAGCACAAGTGAAAGGAAACCTGCCCCTCAGTGCTCTTTACAGCTGCAGGAGTTGTCTTTTATTTGAAGGGTCTTTTTTAATATCCAAGCGATGAAAACCTGTGAGCTGAAGGAGCTTCACATGTGAAGCTGCCTTCTGCTCCTGTTCGGCTAATTTACATTTTTTGATTTTGCTTTGAAAAGTCGGCAAATGAGACCTATCTAAAAATATTGCTTTCATTGTTTTTGCCATTCCTAAAGAAGCTTGTGTTGATGGTTTGTCGGCCTTGGTCAATATTGATAGTAGTATTGAACCAAAAATTGGGCCAGCCGCCCCCTTAACCTCCAAAAGCTCTGCCCCAGGTCCCTTGTAAATTTGTGACTTCTAAAATTTAGGAATTTATTGGATATTTTCATATCTGAGATGTGGGCTGGAATGTTGTTGCAGAGTGAGCCTGTGCTCATTTCCCATCATCCATTTATTCACATTCTTTTCTAACTAGCTTACAGCCGCTCACACCACCAACCTAATATTAGCGTAGCAACAAAATGGTAAGCAATATTGGAGCTATCCAGCTGAACAGTTCTGAACCACAAGCCAGCTCAGACGATGTTCATGGATCCATTTGTCTGCAAGTAGATGCTTCAGAATCGAGCGGAGCAAGGAGCTTGTGGCCCGGTGATTTTAGTTTGTACGTCACACCTAAAGATTTTTCAAATTAAATAAAACAAAGTAGTTATCAGAAATGCAGTTTTAATCTCAATTGTCTTTATAAATGTCCTGATAAAAATGATAAAAATGTAAATAAGTATTTTCGTTGGAGCGGGTTTTTGAGTCCTGCGGCACGACTTGAGCATCGAGGGTCGTGGTCTTGCACCAGCATGTTTTGGGCATCCCGGTGCATTTTGGGCATTGCGGCACATCCACAAATTTAGTCAAATTTGGCAAAGAAGACGTTTCGTGTCAATGAATCTCAGCTTTGGCTCATGATGTGTTTATAAGGGGGACCGCCGGTGAAGTCCAAAACCAGCATGGAGGAGAAACTGATCGTTCCCCCCTGAACTTTATGATATTTATCTTGTTTGCCTCAAAACAATAATAAAAAGATCTTCTACTTTATTCTTAATTTTTGACATTTTTTCTCTTTGGCCTAAAGTGACAGCAAGTCATCAAACTGGTTCACAGATACACAAGTACCGCCGTCATTCAGACGCCGCTCCTGCAGTAGATGGTTAACCTCACCATACTAGGAGAGTCTCTGAATGATCTCATGAACCCAGACACGGAACAATGAATATTGATGCTTTTGTAGAGCTCTTCAAAAAAAAAAAAAAACCTGATCTCTCTACTTCAGCGGTCCCCTACCCCCGGGCCGCGGACCGGTACCGGTCCGTGGGTCATTTGGTACCAAGCCGCACAGAAAGAATAAATAAATGACATTACTTCCGTTTTATTTATTTCAGAATCTGAAGGATGTTTTTTTTTTAATTGCTCAATTCTCTGTTACATCCGTCTATGTCATTTTTGACGCAGGCCAAGACTTCTCGGTCACATGATAGGTTACCGCTAAAATGTACAGGATCTAGAAAAATGAGTAAAAAACAAACGTCTTTGGAAAGTTTCTTTGCCAAGAGGGAAACGCCCAGCCAGGAGACAGAAAAGGAGCCTTCAACTCCAAAAGAGGAAAGCTACATTAAATAGACAGTACTTCTACATAGCACCATGAGTGTGGGAATGGGAGAGGACGATGACACCTGTGTGATCGTCCTCTCAATTTAAAAGCTCAAAACTCGTCTTGTCATGTCTCAATTCAAAGACCGGTCTGCGAAAACTGTGTATGACGTCATACCGGTCCGCAGCGTTAAAAAGGTTGGGGACCACTGCTCTACATGATCTGTGTCGTCCAAATTTTCAAAAAAATTTATAAAGAAACTCTGATTTCATGATATGAAAATTCAAAGAGTTAAGGATCAACAAGTGTTTGAATAATTCCAAATACATTTGTGAACTTGATCGTGGTGAAACAATCAAAGCTTTTTATTATGAAGATCAATGAGTATTACATAACTATATGCAACAATGATTACTGAAATGAGATTTTCTTTACTTGATCATCCATGTGTAGCAATGAAATTTGAGTTTAATGCAGTAATGTTTTCTAATAATAATCAATGATTATTACCGGTACATAACGGTTACCGTTACTGCTTACTGAAATCATGAATGAATGTTTTCTGAAGATGATCAATCATTAGGCACTGGATTTTATAACTCTCTTGCTTCACAGTAAGAGGGCATGTTCTCCCCGTGCATGCGTGGGATCCTCCCACCGTCCAAAAACATGCTTCATAGGTCAATTGGCAACTCTAAATTGTCCCTAGGTGTGAGTGTGAGAGTGAATGGGTGTGTGATTGTGGCCCTGCGACAAACTGGCAACCTGTCCAGGGTGTCCCCTGCCTTCGCCCACCAGTGGCCAGGATAGGCTCCAGCAGCCCCGTGACCCCGAAAGGGACAAAAAGGAAGAATATGAATGAATGAAAAAGAATCTATCGGATCAGAACTGGATTACAAAAACTGTTGAACTATAAAATGAATGAACTCCGTGGGGGTGGGATTATATATGCTCGGTTCTTCTCTCTCCTTTTTAAGCAATAAATTAAGCTCTACGTAACTTTAGTTAATGATCACTATAGTCAATTAAGAATATGTGATTTGTCTTTTTTGTTTTTATTTTCTGTTTTTATGCATTTCATCATTTCTGTAATGAGTTTAATAAATCTGTGTAAATTCTTTATTGCTTTGACTACAATGCTTGAAATAAATAAATCAATCAAATCAAAGCTCCTCCCATCTGGAACATTGAGTTTATGAATACATCTTTGGACTCTGACGCACATCAAAAAAGAGGTCTCTGATGTGAAAACCATAAAATGCGTTTGGTGTGAACCCAGCATAAGACTCAAGATATAAGGGGAGAAACATGGTTCAACTCTCTTGCAGTCTCAAAAGAAGGGCTTCTGTAGGCCATGGTTCAACTCCTAAATGCACTTTGGTCATAAGCGACTGGAAAGCCGACTGGAAAGCCTGCTGGTCAAGGTGCCTTGACTGACATCCCCCCCTGTGAGGCCGATGACATTTATGAATCTCCAGTTGCTCTTCACCACCTCCTGCTCCTTCGTCCTCTACTAAGCTTTTGATCGCACTGGAGCGGGAATACAGATGAGCTTTCAGGAAGAGCCAGAGTGATCTCAAGCTTGAGGGACGTGATTCATTTCCCTCTGACCTTTCCATGGGGAGAAAGAGATCAGTGATTGCTGTCAACCAGGGATGTTTTCGCAAGACGAAGAACAAGGACCAAATTAGTCTCATTGTTGTGCAGCTGCAAATCAACAAACACCCTGTTTTTAAGGTCCACGCTGAAGGGTTGGTTGACACTGAGCAGTAATATTCTATTGCGGGAGTGGCTGATGCAATTTGGAGACAACAATTTACAAGCACTGACCCCGACAAAACAAGTCAATACATTCATCATTCATTGAATAGAAATAGAAAAAAAAAAAAAAACGGCATCCGGGGATCCGCAACAGGGCTAAAAACCTGATTTTCAATCCATTAGGAAGGAGTCCTTTTCTCCCTCTTTTCTTTCTAATGGCTCTGCCACAAGCTCAAAAGAATCATAACGTACGTTTAAGAAATGCCATTACAAGTCATCGTGGATGAGAAGTCTGCTGGCATTTTAACAGTGCAAACAAGGCCTGAAAGGTCACTCCATGTACCGGCGAATGCCAATAAATATTATGGGCGTGCTCAGATCCAAGAACATTTAGTCCTTGCAGTGCACGGGGCAGCAGAGTCAAGTGCAAACGGGCACCAATACAGAGCACTTTGTTGTTCACTGCTGTGTGTGCTGTTCTTGCAGGGGGAGCGTGTGAGGACACCGTAGCGCTGACCTTAAAAAAGCGCAGTGTATAGTAGAAGAGAACAAAAACATTGCCATTTGTTATATTTTCTTATATGAAAAAACTGATTATTCTACATAAGGTTTCTCCACAGGCTCTCCGCGTCATTTATCAGGGCTTGCTTGATTGAAAGGGAAGGGTTGGATTTTGCAGAGGGGGGAAAACACTTAACAGTATGCAGTATAAGTCCTGGCCAATTGACTTTGAAGGGTCCTGCTTTGCTGGAGGCGACTTTGTAATTGCAGGCAGAATTAATTGGAGCTCCTCCTGTGATGGGATCATCCTTTCAAAGTGGCCAGACGTAGCTGCCTCTCAACATGCTTTAAAGCCACCCACCTTCAGTTTGAACTCACCTTAAAAATTAAATCCTTCTTCCCGTACCGCAGTTCCTTCAGTTGAGCCTGGATTTTTTTGGACTGCAAGGGAAAGATAAGGAAATTTGTGTTAGCTTATTCAAATGGCGAAATTAGTTTTAGATCACGTAGCAGGATTCTGGCAGATGCAGCAGAAGACTCCTTTGTGGCTGGTCCCTGGGCAAAGCTTTGGATTTAAAAGAAGGCCTTCATTGGAGGAAGAAAATATCAAATATACCCTTCACTGAACTGAATAGACCACAAAAATGATGCAGTCATGCACTGGCTTCTTGCCCTCTGTCTAAGGCTGAATTCTCCACTCCCACTGCACACATTACTTCAGTGCAACATCTTGCCACATGCACACAGGTTCCTCAGGTTACCGCAGACCGTGGCCCGTCATCGGGCAACTGCACACACAAACACAACACCTCTCCACTGCCACCTCCCAGTATGCACGGCCACCAGACCCGCTGCTCCACATCAGTGGGCACATCTAACACAGACACTGTCGCCTTGATAGTTTGACACATCCTCAAAGCTGCTCACGGCATGAACACTGAGCTCTGCAAGCGATTCACAGGGTCTTTCTGAGTCATCGGACAGCCTGAACAGTGTTGCCTTTCCGGTCAGCATTCATTGCAAACCCTTTACAAGACTGGAACTGGGTGGTATGCAAAAAAAATAAATAAGAAAAAAAACACCTTGATTCAAAGTGAAACTTGCCCTGTGAATGCCCTCCTTTTGTACTTTATCAGTTGTGAACAGTACTGCAAGTGTGACACTTATCTTTTATCCAGGAGGCCTGCACACATGAGTGTTTTTGTATGTATTTAAAAAAACCTCCCCTTTCACAGCAGTCTCTCTTGCTTTTTCTATAAGCTAGAAAACTCTTCGTCTTGCGGTGCGAACTTGCAGTGCACACACCTTCCTAACAACTGGAGCGCAGCCTAGTCGCACCATACAGCAGCATCACCTATATGTAGTAAGTACTCTACGATTCACTTACACCCCTCAATGGCGTAGTCAAATGCACCCAGCTGGGGTTTGACCCAGACAGTGCTGCACGTTTTCGGCAATCTTTCAGATTCCGAAATAAATAAAATGGAAGTAATGTAAGTAATGTATTTATTCTTTCTGTGCGGCCAGGTAACAAATGATCGGTGACCGGTACCGGTCTGTGGGCCCCGGAGGTTGGGGACCGCTGCCATAAGACATACCTGCGTCTCATCTACTTCCCCTTTACCTACCCTCGCAGCATGCCTGTAAAATAAAATGTACATGAACAACTTTCTCTCTATGGCCATCTACAATCTTGATATTTGCAGGTTTGCCCAGATTTTGTCCACATATCCGCTCGTAATGGAAATTGTGATTAAGACATAAGGTGGCCGCAAAAGCTTCAAGGGAACTGCAAGACACACCTCCGCTCCCCTTAAGATGCTTCTGTCTATGACCCTCCATATACCAGGACAACCCAAAAACCAGCAGCACCCGTACTTAACCCCAGGGCGGGTGCATAAGTCCAAAGCCTTAACCCTTGTGCTATCCTATGGGGTCCAGATGACCCCATCCTTACATTGAAGTGTTAATCCTTAGCTTGACAAAGGTGGATAAAGGTGAAGAGGATTTCATGTAATCCATGGACACCAGTGAAGATCACAAATCATTGAAGAAAAAGTGCCTAGGATAGCACACAGGTTACTGTTGAATAAAAAGTATATTTTGTTTTAAAAAAAAGTATTAAAGCTTATTTTTATCAGTACAGGGATATATATTTGTTACATGTCCTATTGCAGCATGAAGACGAAAATATTTATAACATAATTCAAATTATTTTTGTTTTTGTCGTATTAATAATGAAGTTATGTTCGACTAACTGTGGCATCTATCCCATAACTCTGTGTGGATCCAGTACAGACGGAGCCTGCATTTTAAACAGTTAAGAACTACACACAACAACTCAGTGATATTGTAAGCTCGGTGAAGTTTCCAGCTCCCTGAAACTTTTCTAAGAAGATTCATGAAATCTGTCACTGTGACTCATTGTGTTTGAGAGGAGGATGGCGGAGCTGTTAAATTCTAGCTTTGTCCCTAAGGAACCACTTGGCAAGGTATCTAGCTTAAATCTTTGCCACTTTTGTTCTGCAAAATATGTATCATTTCTTTTTATTATTAATAGCAAGACCCAAAAACACACTAGCAAAGCTTCGATTTGGATTCTGTTGTTTGTTATTTTAGCATTTTCCACTTGTCTTTGTGCTTTATTTGTGTCAGCTCCACTAACCCAAAGGGGCAGAATTATTATATACTGTGTACTTATAATGAACAGAGAAAATAGCTTATTTTATTTAGTAAAAACTGTCCAGGAATGCAGTAAACATAAAATGTGTTTTAAGTACTGGAAATGTATATAGGCAGTGGTCCCCAACCCACGCACTGCGGACCGATACCGGTCCCTGGGACAGTTGGTGCCAGCCCGCAGAGAATGAAAACTACTGGATCCTCTCCACCACAAGTGACTCTTTCTTGATGCATCTCAAGTCGCTCGGTCACATGACGAAAAATACATTTGCTACTTTCTTAAAGCAGCTGTTAAATTACCCCCCCCCCCCCCCCCCCGCTGGTAAAGGCAATAAAAAGCAAATGTATTTGGGACGTTTTTTTGTGGAAATAAGTCAGTGAGGAAACAGAAGAAGAGCATTTGACCTCATAATAAAAGACAGCTACATGAAATAGACAAAAACCAGGAGTCCTAACTCCAAATATGGATTTATTGTGACAGTTGTTTTTTATATCTTACAATAATAATGCAGAATATTCAGCAATCAGCTGTCTAATGCCCCAAGGATGCTGTTAATAAAGTTTGTGGTGTATTATTATAATTTTTATAGAAAAAAGTCAGATGAGGCCAAAGTTGGCGTGTGACTTTTTTAAGGGGTTAAGGGAAAATCTGCAACAAGCTTTTAAATCTAATTAAAAAATAGTGTTTTAAGCAACTCAATTAAGATAAAATAACATTTTTTAAAACTGTTTTGGTCAAACATGTCTTGTTAATAATGTATAATTTATTTCTTTAATGCTTATTTGATTTCGTATTACAATACATGGAATGTACTTGATGCAATAATTATGCAATATTAATTTTAAAAATAAATAAAATGGTTTTAGGGAAAATTTTCTAAACAGATTATTTTGATTAACGGCTCAACCTGACATCTGTTTTAGGCTGTTTTTCAAATAACTAATATTCTCCACTTCAGATCTAACCATGTTTTATTGTTTCTGCAAATTTACATAAACCATGCCGGTTCTGTTTCCTGCCAGGTAATCATTTTTTCCTTTTTTTTTTTTTTAAACAAATCTGACTCACAGCTAGAACCGCCTGGATGAAAGCTGCAAAGCAGCACGCCGTAAACAAAAGCATAACCTGAAGGAAGGAAAATGTTCCGCAGATGAGTTCAAAGGCTGACTCGCATCTTCAGAACATCTTTCATTTACGATGTTTTCAAATGAAATGGGAAAAGACATGCAGCACTTTCTTAAGGAAAACAATCCTAACCAGAAAAATACTGGACCACTTAAGCAGGTTACAGAAAAAGAGACTCAATGTTTCACTCGTAGCAATGAAAAGGGTGTTGAAGCTCTTAAGAAGCGCCTAAGTGCCAGCACCCGCTAAAAGATTTTTCTGATGGATGTCACTGCCCATCTCTTCTAAGGATCTTAAGTTCATTAAACATTAAACATCTACTCTAATAAAGAATTTTTTATGTTAAATTTTGTCATGAAAGTTATGTAAAATCTGACATCTTCATGTGATTTGGCAGGAAATGAGCAGTTTAGTCCAGTGATGTGTGATGGGAAATTAGCCACCCAAAGCCAGAATGATCTTGAAACATTAAGTCTGGCTTTAATAATTAAGTTGCATTAGTGCTAGTTTGATTTTAACTGGTGTTACAACCCCTCCTGAGCGTCCCTTGGATAGATTGGCTGTTAGAAATGCAGAAATGTATCAGAGTGTAGTTTATGTGGGCGTCTTATGGGCACTTATGTATTACATGTACACCCTGTGAATGCAGCAGTTGCACTTGTACAGTAAAGAGCCAGTGCGCACACCTTACTATTGACTAGAGTCCTGCGTAAAGGGCACCGTTCAACAGTATCTACCATCTACCAAGTATAAAACCAGAGGTGACCGGTCGTTCCAGGCAATAGCCCCCAGACTCTGGAATGCCCTCCCTCTGTCCCTTTGTGTGGCCGACACCGTCCATTCTTTTAAAAGTCAACTGAAGACACTTTTATTCAAAAATGCTTTTAGCTGACTGGTTTCATTGTTATCTTTATTCTATGTTTATTTTGCTTCAATTTAGTTTTGCTTTACATTATATTTAATTGCTTGTTTTTCAGCTTTTACTGTATTGTATGTTTTTTATTGTTCAGCGCTTTGTGATTTTTTTCTGTGAAAGGAGCTATATAAATAAAACTTACTTACTTACTTACATCATACTTCACAAAATATTTTTTCCACACGCACGGCAATCGTACCGTACCTTCCTTTCTCATGACGTCCCTTAAGGTGGTCGCACAGGACTCAAGGGAATGGTAAGATGCGCCCACGCAGGTCAACAGGTCAATCCCCATAAGGATGGAAGGTGACTAAGGCGTAACTATAGCAGTTACTTTTAGAGAAAACACAAACATCCAGGCGGGCTGCCACAGCCGGCACCTAGCAGCTGACTTAGAACTGGTGCGGACCAGGGGAATTCGACTGTTTAATTCAAGCAAAGCCTCGCAAGGGGCCGCGGCGGGTGTTGACGTGATGTGATTTCTGCCCAGTGCTCTGAATGTCAAAGTGAAGAAATTCAATGAAGCGCAGGTAAAGTGCGGGAGTAACTATGACTCTCTTAACCCTTGTGCTATCCTAGGCACTCTAACATTGGGAGTTGGGTCATCTAGACCCACTAGACAGTGCTCTGAACCTTTTTTCTTCAATGATTTGTGAACTTCACTCGTGTCCATGGATTACCTGAAATCTTTCCACCTTTATCCACCTTTGACTTTGTAGGGAGAACACGTCAATGCAAGGGTGGGGTCATCTAAGATAGCCCAAGGGTTAAGGTAGCTAAATGCCTTGTCATCTAATTAGTGACGCACATGTATAGATGAACGAGATTCCCACTTTCCTATTATAAGAGAAAATATATTTTCTAATAACTTGATATGACAGCTTAGGCCTTAGTCACATGCATCCATACTAGGGTTGTGGGTTTTTGGGTTATCTGGGTCCGTGAGATGACAGAGAGCAGAGTGGCCACATCTTAAAGGAAGCACAGGTATGTCCTGTGGCCACCACAAGGGACGTCGTTGAAAATGGGATCTACGATTTTTCGTGTGTGTGGTAAATATATCATTAAATATTTGTTAGGATAATGTAAGTTACTCGCACTTCTGACGTACACGTGATGCTGTAAGACGTTGCCCTCACACCTCACTTTAGTCTATTGAGGTGCATACTTATCACCTGAACAGCATTAATGGGCTCCTTGTGCAGAGCGCAGGGTTTGAAAAATCTGTGTGATGTGCCAGCGTCTAATGTATTTCACCCTTATTTACCTTAGTATGTCTTTAAAGTGTTCACTACGACCTGTTGCCCACAGCATGCTCGTAGAAAAAAAGTGCATTAACTTTCACAGAGTGGTCTGCGACCTTGATTTTTTTTTTTTAAGAGGACAAGGTCCCAAACAACAATATGGTTCCCTGACATCATAAGCTGGAACCGGAAGTTTACATCTCGTCCCCTCCTCCCCGGTCAGAAAATACTTTTTTTTTTGCAAAAAAGCACTAATTTAAATGGTGACCCTATGTTTTTTTATTTCTTCAGCTTTAAACATTAAGACTTTAACACCGAAGATGTCTCTGTCAGCTGATCCGCAGAGAAAAGCGCCTTTGAGACGGTGAGCAACACTTTAAAGCAGCTTTTCAGAGAAATGCATATAAAGTAATGTCTACCAGCCCAAACCCGACTTTTTTCAGTGACAGAATCCGTGGATTCATGTTCGCGGTGTGGGTTAAAAAGTTAGAATTGTCGAAGGAATGTAAAGGCCGTAGCCAAAGTTTTATAAATCTGAACACTTTTGTCAACATCCTTTTTGAAAGGAATTAGACGATTACCGGTTTTAAGCTAATTTTCCACTCTGAACCGTTTGTTCCCATGAAAAAGTTTTAATAAGAGGTGCTAAAATTCTAAAAGCTTTTAGAATTTCCGCTTCCAGCTAATGATGCCTGGGCGCCATCTTGTCCGCAACCAAGTCCCCCTCAATTTTTTTCCCCCTAAGGGTTGTTGCACTACTTTTCAACTTCTTCAATCCATCTTGAAATATTCCATCTTCCCACTTTTCCTCCTCCCCTTAGACATCTTTTTTTAGGCCGAGATTATTGGTGTCCTTCAGGCACAACTGATGCTATTAAATGATACTTTCACTTGCTCCAAGTATTTTGCTCTGTCACAGCTTCTTTACCTCTGAATTTCAAGCTTTCGGGATCAATAAAAGCAATTTTTCCCCCTTTGTTTTATATATCCAGTCTAAACAATATATGCAAGAAGTAACTTTTTGAGCTGATTTTGTTTGTATTATTTTTTCTTTAGTAACATGATAGTTCATGTGGCGCTTACAAATACTTGTTTCACATTTTCTGATTGCCTAAACTGAAAGGGAATTCAAGTTTATGCACTGTTAGGTCTAAAAACTGAGATTCATACCAGACAATTAAAAACCCTGTGAGCCCCCGTCAGTGTATTTAACATGGTGTGATTGTATTATAAGGAATTAAATATCAATCAAATTTGCATTATTTTAATACATCAAGTAGTTATTTAGAAAATTAATGATGATATATTAGGTATTTTCACCATAAAGCTGAAAAACTGAACCAAAGCTGTATCTGAGATGTAATGAAAGCAGGCATTTTGAAATGAGTTGGGAAAGCCCTCCTACCGCCCCTAGTGGAATGATGATGAACTGCAAGGCAAAAAACATATAGCAAGTTATATCAAATTGTTTTTAAGGAACACTTAGATCGTGCTAAGGAAATAACCGTCTCTGAAGTGGGTGTGTCAAAAAGTAACAAATGGTTAATTGGGTTAAAGGTGCAACTGTAAATAAAGGGAACTGAACCGACACAATACTGTAAAAGCTTCATTTGTATAAAGATCAAATGTAATTAAAGGTGTATTCAGATTGGAAAAATCATTTGGTGTGGACCGATTCTGCTTAATTTGGTCCGGATCAAGTCTGAACCTTGCGTTTGGTCTGTATTCAGACTGCCGTCAAGTGATCTTTCCTGATTCGAACCAAAGCTTGTGAAAAAAAATAACTGACTGAAGATATCTTCACTCATTGGCCATGAATTATGAGGGTGATGCAAAGCATCAATCCTACAAACCCTTGTAGGATTGCAAAGTGCAAATATGAACGTCAGATACAACACCTTTTACTCAATTTTTTGATCTGGTGGAGGCATGCTGGGCGGTCACTGGCAGGAAGACATCTAAGAAGGTACGCTGATAAGTATTTATGACATATAGATAGTCGGGAAAACAGTGAGAAGCAATGTATGTCACGTTAAAAGTTGTTTTGATGAGTCTGAATTCATCCAATCACATTTCAATAAGTTGCCGTGTCTCATTGTTGTGGTGTAATGGCGTTGTTTTGAGAGAATTCTGTTAAGTAACTTAGAAGGTAGCTTTTAGGATGACGTCACATCAGTGGCGGTTTTGGTTCAGATGTTCCACTCTGGGAACGGATTGTATTCAGACTGAGGAATCTCAGAGCGAACCGAAGCCCAGTCCAATTCAGTTCGATTCAATTCAATTCAGTCCAATTCAATTCAATGTTATTTCCATAGTCCAATATTACAACTATAGCCATCTTCATGGGCTTCATACTGGTAATTGTATAAGAACATAAATTCATAGAATTAATTAGGTAAAAACTAAACTAAACAGACTAGCTAAACTGGGTATCCCTGCCCGTAGACCTTCCTTCTCAGTAAGGTAAAACTCCACAAGAAAACAAAAAACAAGAATGGATTCCGGGAACAAAATAAAAGAAACCTCAGGGGTGTCCACATGAAGGAGGGATCCTCCCCAGGACGGACAGGCGATGTGCCAGAGCTCATAGAGAAGAATTAACTTATCTAACTCTACAACTACAACCATTGGAAATGAACAGAAACCACCTCCAATGATGGATCAGAGAGTGGTTTGTGGTCCCAGACCAGAGTCCGCTTGGGTGTATTCAGACTGAAAAGTTGTTCTGGATTATCGAGGTAAACAAACTCTTGTTTTTGGAATCAAATTGTCCAGTCTGAATACACTGGATTAAAAAGACACAAAAATACAACTGTATTCATTCATGTTTTTTTTCCCCCACTAACTATTAAAGCTTTGGGCTATTACTCAACTCACACTTCAAAAATGAAGTGCATGGATTCTCAAGTAAATCCAGTCTTTGTATCATATTTTTCTCTTATGTTTGTTCCTAATTTTTTATTAAAGGATAAGCACACAGACAAATGCTTAGACGTTTCTATGTTCAAAAAATATAAATGATCAAATTCACTTAAAGTATTAAAAAAAACTACTAATAAATCCAGCTTGATAAAAAAGAAAAAAGACAGTAAGTCATGTTTCAAGAAAGAGAAAAAAACAGTTTAGTTACATTAAATTCTACATTTCCTTGGAAGTGTAATAAAACACTCAAAATTAACCTCTTTGCTCTAACAAGAAACACATTTTTTTCAGTGAAGCACAGTGAAGCAATTACAAAATATTAATTGCCCCAATACCCAAGATACCATTAGTAGTCAGCTTCATTCAAAAGCAATTTCTCTACTATAGACCCCTTTACATTTATTGTCAGGCTTTTCCCATCGTCCACCATATTGGGAGTCAAGCACGCAATAGTTTGATACATCTCACGGCGAAAATCTGTGACTTGGTGTAGAGAAATATACACTAGATCTCATCATGGTACTCATGCATAGCTGTTGGTTATCACAACAATGGAAAAAAAAGCGTCTTTTTATACAGCTTTCCACTCGATAAAGCCAGAAAACGATGGATCGGTACAGTCAAACGGAAAGGGTGGTAGCCTGACATTTTGTGTCAGCTATGCCTGTGGTTACACATGTCATATGTCTTCATAGGGATGGGAGATGGGTTCTGCTTGGATTTTATCCGGTGACATCCAGTACTATGTTTGTTTTTAACGGTAAATGAGATAATGGAGAAAAACTCAATACATACAAATGTGAGGAAGCAGCACCACATGTTCCTGCAGAGCCTGAATGTTCCTGAGCTGTTTGATTCTCTGTCAGTCTTCGTCATCCTCACCCGAACCATGTGGATGATAAAATATTATTGCAACATTAAGCTGCTGATGCTTATTGACTTGTTGGTATATGAATGTTTTTTTTGTCAATCTTTAGGCAAACATCATTACAATATGTAACCCAGTCCTCTGATGAACGCACAGCGACCTCTTCCTCACGGCCTCGCTGCTGTAGGGGGAGGGGCTCCGTAAGAACTGACGCCAGACGTCGATTCTGATCTGTAGCAGATCTTTCTGCCCTTTATTTTGTCTTGCTGGCAACAAGAAGGGAACTGATAGAGGCAGACAGTCGAATGGACACGAAAAAAGGTCGACCCGACAAAGATCCGCGGTAGCGACGCACGCTGTTTGACTCCTACAGTTTGACTCATGCAGGCGCTTGGACGTCATGTGCAAGGAGTCTATTAAGGGGTCTAGTATTTGAAGAAAAAAATGTCAATGGCATGTTTTAAAATAGCCTTTAAGGGATTTGACTTTGAAGAAATCGTTTTAAATTTTAGAAAGTACAAATCCAAAATACACACCAGTTCATGTAAAATCAGAGGTGAGTCCTCGTGAATAGATGGGGACGCTTCAGTGAGATTGCTCACACATCCTCCGCATACATTTCCATGAAGAATCACAGCGGGAATGCTGCACTATGACAGACCTGCTACAGCTCCAACCCCTTTAAAATGCATTGCCTTGTTTGTGAAGGGATGACTGAATGACACATGCTACTTCAAGAAAGCTGGTGGTTTGCTTAAAAGCCTGAAATTCACTGGCCAATCTTCATATTCTGTTTCAATCTTTATGATAAACATTCCCCCTCTTTTTCTCTGAATAGATAGATTATTCACATGTTAAATGTAGATAAACAATATTTTACAGCTGACAGAGTTCTAAAATATATCCCAAAGCAACATATAATCAATATTACTCAACATCAAAAAAGTATGTGTGGACGCTACTTTGATTTCCAATTCCTAGATGAGACCTGAGGCGCTTTTACGTTACCTGGCATTTAGAAACATCCTGCATGATCTCTTTTGCTGGTCGCTCAATTACAACGGTATTGAGTTCAAACTTGATGATGCAAAAAGGAAGATAAGACAAGGATGAAGGATGATGTGGATTTTATCAAGACAAATGAGATTTCCCATGGATCTATTTTCACATTTTTCCTTGATTGTCAGGATAAAGCACTAAAATTTCAGTTTCATGCAAACTATTTGGATGTAAGATTCACTGTTTCTTTGTGCAAGAACCACTGACGGCATAAGAGAACTGGACTGGAGTATGATGTCACACATCAAAAAATGGCTTAGTTCCGGTCAAAATTAGGTCAATTTAGTCGCTCTGTTTTCACTTTATGAATGTCGTTGGAACCAGAAATCATCAGCAAGCAGTGATTGGTCAACATTTCTGTGGCAACCTTTTTCACCAATTAGAAGTGAGTGCGTTGGAAGTCAACACAGCTTCAAATTGAAAGCAAGCTCAGGAGAATCTGTCAATCAAATACTTCAAATTGTCGATACAAGACCACATGCTTTTATTGAGACATCTGATTGGTCATTTCATAACTTGAATAACTTGCGCTATAAAAACTTAAAAAAAACCTTGGATTAGCAAGAACGTGTATCAGAGCAAGAATAGTTGTTAATTCTCTATAGAAGTCTATGGGATTTTGGCTTCTTGGAGCCAGCTGGTACTTCTTGTTTGGAACACCAGGGGGAGGAGTCAATCAGTCCAGTTCTTAAAGGTGCAATAATTCATTCATTCATTCATTCATCATTCATCTTCTTGACCGTTTTCCCCTTTCGGGGTCACGGGGTTGCCGGAGCCTATCCCGGCCACTTGGGCGTAGGCAAGGGATGCCCTGGACTGGTCGCCAGTCTGTCGCAGGGTAGAATATCCTCAATCACACGTCCATTCACTCTCACACTCACACCTATGGTCAATTTAGAGTTGCCAATCAACCTATGAAGCATGTTTTTGGACAGTGGGAGGAAGCCGGAGATCCCAGAGAAAACCCACGCATGCACGGGGAGAACATGCAAACTCCACACAGAAAGGTCCCCCATTGATGTTCTGGTTCAGGTCCCCCAGCCGGGACTTGAACCAAAAAAGCCTTCTTGCTGTGAGGCAAGAGCGCTAACCACTGCGCCACCGTGCAGCCCCAATAATTCATCTCTAAACAAATTGATCTTCTTCTTTCTCTTTCGGCTTTTCCCATCAGGGGTCGCCACAGCGAATCATCCTTTTCCACCTCACTCTATCATGAACATCTTCTACCCTAACATTAGCCAACTTCATGTCCTCTGTCAAGACATCCATGTATCTCCTCTTTGGCCGTCCTCTTGCCCTCCTGCCAGGCAGCTCCATCTCCAACATCCTTCTACCAATATATCCACTATCCCTCCTCTGAACATGTCCAAACCATCTCAGTCTGGCTTCTCTGACTTTGTCGCTAACACAGGCAACATGAGCCGTCCCTCTGATGTACTCGTTCCTTATCCTGTCTAACCTGGTCACTCCTAAGGAGAACCTCAACATCTTCATCTCCGCTACCTCCATCTCAGCCTCTTGTCTCTGTCTCACTGCTACCGTCTCTAACCCATAGAGCAGAGCTGGTCTCACCACTGTCTTGTACACCTTTCCTTTGAGTCTTGCTGACACTCTTCTGTCACACAACACTCCTGACACTTTCCTTCACCCGCTCCAACCTGCCTGCACTCGCCTCTTCACCTCTTTTCCACACTCCCCATCACACTGAACTGTTGACCCCAAGTACTTAAACTCCTGCACCTTCTTCACCTCAGCCCCCTGTAACCTAACGCTTCTACCTTGATCCCTCTCGTTCAGACACATGTATTCTGTCTTACTATGACTGACCTTCATGCCTCTTCTTTCCAGAGCAAACCTCCACCTCTCTAGCTGTTCCTCCACCTGCTCTCTACTCTCACTGCAGATTACAATGTCATCCGCAAACATCATTGTCCAGGGAGATTCCTGTCTTACCTCGTCTGTCAGCCTGTCCATCAGCATAGCAAACAAAAAAGGACTCAAAGCTGATCCTTGGTGTAGTCCCACCTCCACCTTGAACTCCTCTGTCTGACCTACAGCATATCTCACCACCGTCATACTTCTCTCATACATGTCCTGAACTACTCTGACATACTTCTCTGCCACTCCAGACGACCTCATACAGTACCACAGCTCCTCCCTCGGCACCCTGTCATACGCCTTCTCTAAATCTACGAACACACAATGCAGCTCCTTCTGACCTTCTCTGTACTTTTCCATCAACATTCTCAAAGCAAAAATGGCATCAGTGGTGCTCTTACGGGGCATGAAACCATACTGCTGCTCACAAATCTCCACCTCTTTCTTAAGCCTGGCTTCCACTACTCTTTCCCACAGCTTCATTGTGTGGCTCATCAACTTTATTCCTCTATAGTTGCTGCAGTTCTGCGTGTCACCCTTGTTCTTAAAGATCGGAACCAGAACGCTTCTCCTCCATTCCTCAGGCATCTTCTCACTCTCTAGAATCCTATTGAAAAAACTCGTTAGAAATTCCACTGCTGCCTCTCCTAAGCACTTCCATACCTCCACAGGTACGTCATCAGGACCAACGGCCTTTCCGCTCTTCATCCTTTTCAGAGCCTTCCTAACCTCATCCTTTCCAATCTCTGCTACTTCCTGCTCCACAACAACCACATCTTCCTCCCTTCTTTCCCTGTCATTTTCCACGTTCATCAGCTCCTCTAAACAAATTGATCAATGCCATAATTTGTGGTTGCTGATGCGATTCATAGCTGACATTGGTTCATTTTGAACGATCTGATTCCCTGACCTAAAATCCGTCCAAAACGTCCATTGTTGTTTTTCCACATCAAAATATTCCAAAGGGAACATTAGTAGAACATAATAGCACACTGTACGGTCACATGTCTTTGCTAAATTCAAGTGGTTCCACACTGGGCTGGAATGATGGATTCATCATTTTGCCATCACTTGTGTGTTGTCCACTCTGATGCACTTGGTCATTTTGACATTGTAGTAAAATTAACCTACCAAGTCTCAATCCAAATGGTCTGATTTAAATCTTTGGTGTGGCAAAGATTTTACGTCAGAAGCCCTTCCTGAAACAGCCCTCGCATTTATCCGGGATTGGGACCGGCACAATAAAGCCCTGGGTTAGGCAACATTCCAGTTTAAAATGGTATTTTCCAATCTTGATATAATCACTTTATTTCATTTTAAAACTATTTTATAATGGTATAGGTGGATTTAATTAACAACTTGCCTAAGACAGATCAATCTGGTTGAATCACGAGACTATAAATTGATTAAGTCGTTTATTGTTACACTCCTATATACAGCTAAGGGCAAGTACAGATAAGCCACAGTATTACAGAAAGATTCTCAAACACTGTGAAACTCTTCTGCACGGCACTCACAAACATGCATATAAATCTCCTATTCGACGATTACTTTGAGCAATTATTTAAAAAAAAGATGAATAAGTACAGAAGACGGTAATCTGTTTCCCTGCTTATTAATTGCCCCAATACCCAAGATAATAATAGTAGTCAGCTTCATTCAAAAAGATCCTTGTAATTAATTACCCACGGCCACTCACCCCGAAAAGCATCACTACAGAAAATCCTGCTAAATCCAGTGTATTTGTTTTATCCGCATATGCAAAATTCAAGTTACTGCATGTGTTCATCATCTTCAAACGCTAAAAGGAAATGTAATTTTTGAGATAACAGAGCCTAAATACTGGAGTAACAACACCCTTCATCAAACTCCTGACTGTGCAGCAGTACCATACATTTGACAGCATAGGAAATGGGTGATAAATACACACAGATATAAAATAGATTAAACGTCATATTTAAAGCCATTTATCACCCTCCTTTAGCAAATGGCCTTAACTTCGACACTGATGCAAGTTTCCCGAGCTATCAGATGTTCCCCCCCGAGAACATCAGTATCTTTCCGTGAAGTTGCATGAAATTAATCCAATAAACTGGGGGGAAAAAAAAGGTTAAGTGGAAGAGAATACAAGGATAGCTTCAACTGTACTTTACTACCAAGTTTTTAGTCTGTACAAAAAATGAAATAAAGGTGAAACTTTTGTGAATAAATCAAAACAGAGTCTGCACTAAAGAGCGCACCGTCAATAAATGATCTATTTTTGATATGGTGTCATATACTGTCTATAAGGCGCAACAAACAATACGGCGCATTTAGTAATACAAAAGATAAGGCTGTCAGTCAGACTTTATTAACTATGGTCACATATATACATATATCTTATAACTTTTTGAAATAAATGTCTTTTTAGAGGGGGTTCTGAGTTTGGGGCATTGCATCATGAGCTTAATGATGTGATTTAGTTGGTTTGTGTTAAATGAAAATACCAACACTCCACGCATCACTGTTTCTCCTTCTGAAAATTCAGACGGGGGATGTGTAAAGACTGCTAATCCTCCAGTAGCTCAGATTATGTCCTAATCCATGCTTATGGCTTTATGTGTCTTGGTATTCTTTTTTTTTTTTTTTTTTTTATAAAACTACTGTTTCTTTCTTTTTAAGCACTTTTTTGTTATACATATATTATCGTTTTTTTTGCTGATATCCATTTCAGTTACACAATATCTGTTGCCTTCTTGTTTGTTTCTCTTTTTTTTTTTTTTTTTTTGTTGGAGTGATTCAAAACCCAGTTTTAGGGTACGCTATATTTAGATACAGACTTGTTTAAATTCAGGGGGGACAACCCCCATTTTTACACTACACTTTTAAGGGTGACTTCCTGGAAATGCTTTGCAGTTTCAATAGCTCCCCAAGAAAAATCAAAATAACAAAAAAGAAAGCAGGTTCAATAATAATAATTTAGCCATGTTCCTGAAAAACAGTAACTGGAAGTTCTGAAAAGTCACCAAACTAGCGACAAAGCAACCCCACTGAGGATCAGTTCATAAACTGACTTAGGACCTACCAGGAGCCCAACATCTGAATGGAACGACGCCGATAATGCGACAAGTGCCAGATTGGTTAATGTGTCTGACTGCAACTAGTGCCTTAGGCACATGTACACGTCCAGGAGGTTGCATGTTTTCCTTTGTTGTCCGAGCCCATAAAGGACGAGGAGCACAGGTGTGTGTTGCAGTTCCCTTGAGGCACATCGTCATGAAAATGGAATGTACCGTTGTGGTCCGTGTGGTAAGTGCATTTTGAAGTACCGTATTTTCCGGACTATAAGTCGCCCTTTTTTTCATAGTTTGGCAAGGGGTGCGACTTATACTCCGCAGCGACTTATATTAGAAATAAATTGAAATAAATACATTGTTAACCCTCCTGTTATGTTCATTTGTGAGGAACAGCGATGATGTTCCTGGGTCAATTGGATGTATGAGGTATGTTAAGTGTTGAGAGTATGTTAAGTGACTCAGAGAATCAGCAACATTTTTTTAACAGTAAGATCTTGAAGGCTAACAACATAATATTCTATTTTCCAATGATTTCAAAGATTCAGAAATGCAATAAAAATGACAACTGTTTCTACAAATACAGGATGAAAACAGAGTAATAGTTGGCCAATGATGCTTCATGAAAAGAATAAATAAATATGAGAAAGAATTACTGTGAAATTATGAGATAAACAGTCTGCTATGATTGTGTCACATGAGGTTGTGCAAGTTATTAGTTCTTGGTCTCAGATTTTGTCAAATAAATTTCCCGTCAAAATGCGACTTATAGTCCAGTGCGACTTATCTGTGTTTTTTTCTACTTTATAATGCATTTTTGGGCTGGTGCGACTTATACTCCGGTGCGACTTATAGTCCGGAAAATACGGTATTTATAAGGTACAAGCACGTATGACTTGTGGGTAATGCTGTCATATGGTGCATTAAGGTGCTCGCACTGGCTTCTGACAGACCAAATGCTGCAGAACCGTGATACATAAGTGCCCCTAAGACCCCTCTGGGATGCCAACACAAACTACGTTCTGATTGCCTAATTTCTTCATTTTTTAACACCCACACAGGGGATGTGGAATGAGCACGCACCGTTTACTTGAACAGCAATAACAGGCTTCCTTGTGCAGTGAGCAGAGTTAGCACAAAATGAAAAATCAGTACAATGTTCCTGCGTCTCACCTACTTCTCCTTCACTTATTTTTAAGTGTTATACAAGTGTCAGCTGTGATCTGAATGCCGCAGCACGCCCATAGAATATAACCTATGAACTTTACATCCTACGGGCTGAAGTGTATGGAGTCCTATAATGTTCATTATTAGATAAATAAATATGACCTTGTGCAATCAAACAATCAACGAATATATAAATGCTCATTATGAAATAAATAAGTAATTCTGAAAAATAACAATGTGAAATAAAAACAAAGCTACTTTAGAAATTTTGATTTTTGAAATCCGAGTTTCTGAAAAAAAAACAGAAGTATAATAATATTCAACATGATTAAAAATGAATATTTTTAAAAGGCTGTTTTAAAATAACGAACAGGTTTTTAAAGAAATGAAATATATTCAATAATAAAATGGCTAATTGAAATCTGCGTGCAGGATTTTCACAAGTTCATGATCTTTTTATTTATTTATGAGAGATATATTGGTTGATTATGTGATTGCACAAAGTAATATTTATTCATTTAATTATGAACATTATAGGACTCCATAGAAGTGCAGTTGTGACTTTGGCATTAAATACTGCTTTACTGATCGTGGCTGTGTGTCTGTACAGTGGGAGGCAGTGTTGAATGTTGTCAACTGTGAGACTCGTCGTTGTCGTTTTATGACACTAACATGCAATGATTTCTGTTTGAAGTCCAACAGTCACTCAACGTCAAATCCCGACTGGCTAGACCCTTCTTTGGTGTCCACTTTGTATATTTGTTTTGTTACTTTCCTCATAGTCAGTTTTTTTCCTAAATGTAGGACCAATAGGTAGTCATGGGTAGAAACTCATGTTTCAAGGCTGATTTCCACTAGTCCGCCAATGTTCCAGCTCTGTTGTGTTGACACACAAAAAAATTGAATGTACATTGATCAATTGTCTACATCGCCTCTATCATGTCTGCGTTCCAAGTCCGTCCCTCCGCAGCGCATTGCAAGCTTTAAGCGGGAGTTCTAGTTCCAGTCCGTTTCGCGACAAAAAGCCGGAAAAACAGGGTTTCAAAATAAAAAAAACATCCGTTGTACTTTCATAATAAAAGCCTTAAGACTTAAAATCATATTTTCGGTGACGTACTCATGCAGTAACAACCGTTAAGACCGCATATAACACCACCATGGATGACGGAAGTTTAATTGTGGAGGTTCAAAAACACAATATCATATGGTTTGATCATTTAAGGGTTGGATGAGCTTAGTGAAATACTGGAGTATCAGGACAAACCACTCCTCCGGTGCAAATTCGGGGTCACATTCTCCAGAGCTGGATGGTTCTGGAGTTCAGGGAACAGTACCGTGCCACAACTCAGCACAGAGGTCTTTGCAGCAAATAATCAAGATGTAGTCCAATGAACTTTCAATAGTGAGAATGTGAAGGCTTTTAGCAGAGTGGGAGTGTAAAGGGTTCTTATACCTGATACTGGTTTTTCCTTTTCATCACGTTAAGCTGAAATATATGAAGCAACACATTTTTAAATATTAACCTGACCATATTGAATTAGAAAGTCATCAAAATGTAAATTATAACTAACAGCAACCAATGATAAATACATGTTTTCCTATTAAGATCAACAAGTTTATCCCCATTGAAACCTAAGGAATAAAATACATTTTGACTTGGTCATGGTTTCCCCACATAACTGTCAGTCTTTTGTTAAGAGCCGGTAGCTCGAGAATTTCACAGTAACCAAGCAAATAAGATCAGCAACCTTTTCAATGTTGCCTTTCCTGCTGAATAAATTTACATTGTCAGGCAGATTAAGGGCACAAAGCTGCATCCTGTACCATACAATGGAACCAAATGCCAAGGCTACGTTAAATCAGCTTTAGGACAGTGATTACCATACTAAGTAACATGGAGCATAAAAAAATGACAGTTTGAGAGCATTTGACTTACACAATGGAAGTTACATTCCTGTTAGTACACAAATTCACAATGTGTTGTTTGCAAAAGAAGTTGAATGTTGTTTGAGTTTTTATGTAAAGATCATTCTAGAAAGCCTGACTTAATTACAAGTTTTGTCTGAAAAAACAACAATTGCATCATCTGTTGATCAAACCCTTACATTAAATGTTTGAGCAGCACATAACTGAGCTTTAAACAATAAATTGCATTCAGTGTTGGAATAAAAACAAATGACAAACTCCAAAATCTTGCTTAAGTCTGTTATGAAAGTCCTTTTCAATTGTAGATTTCTATTTTTAGATAGATTACCAAAAGGAACTCCTGTAGCTCCCAGTTAACTCTATAATCATTCTTATAATATTTGATACACGTATTCCTTAGACCCCTATCTCATCAGCATGATCCAAACTTTCTTTAAAAACCCATTGGATATAACTTCGGTCCATGTTCTGCCCTGCAGTTCATTATCTATCCACTGGGGAGGCCTTTCTCCGGTCATTTTAAAATGATGGCTTCCGTGAAATCTCATGAAGACTTTTGGCGGGAAAACTGTTTAACTCATTTTCTAAACTTTATGGTGAAAATAACTCAGCACTCACATTCAAAATTTGGCGATATTTAATCCCTTATATAACAGTTCTACCATGTTAAAATGTGAGGATCAAATTTGAGACGGTGGGTAATTAAGGTGATTTTTTTTCTCCCTGTGAATATTTTTGCATCTTAAACTAACATCTAAAACATCTTAACTAAAAAAAAAAAAAAAAGGTGAATTTTCTGTAAATCCTTTGGACTTTTCAGTGTGAAAAGTTGATGAATTTTAGTCTTGAACAAAAGTTTCTGAGCTTGGACTGTATTTCATAATAAAGCAGCATGAATGTCCAAAGAAGAAAATGTAAGAACAACAGAAAAAGTAAAAGGAGACATAGGAGAAAACTTAAACTTAGGAAACTATAGATTTTTATTATTTCCAGTTAGGTAGAAATTATTATGTTAAAGCAATGTAACGATTTATAACTAATTATTCATATAATAAAACATGCATCTTATGAGTATCTAAATGTCTGATACTTTTACAACTTTTATTTAAGATTCTCCCACCTGTTTAGAAGCTGATAAATTACACCATTGCTGGAACCTGCAAGATTTGTTTTTTCTGTAGGTGTTATGCTGTATCCGTGAACAAGGTATGACATGTCTGGATTTAAAGCTAATGTGAATAAATTTCATGCTTGTGTCAGCTGCAGTCTTAATAATTTGGTGCCCCAAACGAAGAATAACATAAACCTGCCTGCAGCGTTTGTATAAATAATTTTAAAAACAAATCTTTACCTAGATTAAAACGTCCATACTTAACTTCTCTCTGGTCCACCTTATGTGAAATTACATTTAAATGCTGAACAAATGTGTTTTAAACATTATTTTTACTTGGAAAAAAACACTGAATTTGTTAATTGTGCAAATTTTTTAGTTACTTGCTAGTAGGAACAAATGAGGATCTTTTCTTTCATTTGTCAGTTTTTACTAAAGAAGTAAAAAAATACGTTCATGATGGACCAAAATACTACCCTATAGAGGTGCGTCGTTTAAAAAAAAAATCTCAGAAACGATCCTTTTTTGTCCTTTTTTCATTCTCGACTTTCTTAATCTTTAATTTTTCTTCAATTCTGTTTTCCTTTTTCTGTTTTGTCCTTTTTCCTGCACAATATATGTGTTGTTGTCAAACTTACAGTGATCACATTTTGGATATAACTACGCCTCATTGTAACACTTAAAAAAAATCTCTTCAAAGAGAGCCAACTGCTTTTGTTAGCGGAATAGTCCATTAGTACACAGGGAGGAGGGAGGATGAAACGCTTTTACATGAGCCGTCTGTTGCCATTTCATTTATTTATTTTTAATGACAGATTAAAATAATGATGGCCGTGCACAATATTTTAGACACTATTTTTATTTGTTCAGCTTTGGGCCCCCTAAGGTGGGCAATTATTTTCCTTTGCCTAATGGTATGTCCGCCTATGCCCTGTCTACTAAGATTATTGCGACAAGTCAGAAAATGATTACTAATTTTTAATGTTTCAATGAAAATGTGCAACTATAAAAAAATAGAGTTAATTTTCTTAAAGATTTCTACTTTTTCAGCCTCAGAGACCATCCATTTTAACACTAATGGTAGGCAGACATAAGGTTCATTCTTCAGCTTTTCCATTTTAGATATAAAATGCTAAAAGGATTTTTTTTTTTAAAAAAGGCCATCAAACAATTTCTTTTCAAAATTTAACTCAGGGCAATGAAGACTGTGACCTCCAAATGCCTCTGCTCAAGTAAGGTCTCCCAGTTTATCTGCTCACTTGAGATCTTGACATCCCCCTTTCTTGATAACGGTTCTTAAACAACAATCAGAGCGACAGAGAACAGCTCGGTGTTGAGAAGTAAAAAGGAAGAGATCTTAACAACAAGGACGAAATCAGCTAAATCATGTCTTTGCTGCTTTAATCATTTCCTTTTTGTTGCTGGAAAACGTTTGCCTGTGCAAAGACTGACCAAAAGCTTCGATCAGAGTCTATTCGCTGCATTTTGACTGGGTGCAGCTCTTGAAACAATCCAATTAGATAGTCTGCTTATTCTATCGTGCCATCTTTATGGCAGGATATGAATATGTGAAAACAATTTAATATGTGCTTTGCTGGCAACATACTAGTAGTGTTCAAATTGAGGATCCTTAGACAGACAATTTAGATGCATGTAAGATGGCGGCGCGTTCACATGCACCGGATTGGCGCTCTTCATCTTTTCGTGGATTTTTGATCGTGTTTGTCCGTTTGTTTGTCTTTGTGTTTTGTGTTATTTCTGTGGATGCTCACATTGAGTACAGTCGAGACAAACTACTTTGCTTGGGGAAAAAATATTTGACGTCCAAAGACTCGCTGCTTGCTTTGCAGAATGACATTCCACCAGAGATCAAGCTTCCAGAGGGCTCCACGGCAACCTTCCTTCTGCCACCCCCAGACGCCGCAGGCGGCGCAGACAACGATGGCAGAAACGAGGCAAGAGAGGCGGCCTGCGGGCTAGGCAAAGAGCTAACCCACATCAACCAGCGCTCCCAAGTCTGTTCCTGTCCAACTACCAGTCACTCGTCAATAAGATAGACGAAATAAGACTGAGGATATTCTCCGACAAGACCTGCAGGTGTGTGTCAGTGTTCCCGGAGACTTGACCGGAAAATAGCGTCCCTGACAAAGCTATCGGGATTGCCAGCTGCACTGTTTACCGGGCCAACAGGATGGCCTGCTCCAGTAGGAAGAAAGGTGGATGCGCATGTGTTCACGTAAGGAAGCCAAACACAAATACAGATAATGGATAGAGGGACACTTTAGGAACAACGACCCTTGCAGCATGTGGAAAGGAATCAGGACTCTGACTGACTACAACAGAACCACCACACAGGTCAGTCAGGACAGGGATCTCACAGACACACGGAATCTCTTCTTTGCTCGCTTTGACAAGCAGCAGGGAAGATCCTAGCCTGCTGGCAGGATGCAGCCTGAAGTGGAGCCAAGACTCGTGCTTGAGCAGCACCAGGTGAGATCCACCCTGAAAAAGCTCAACACAGCAAAAGCAGCTGGACCGGATGGGGTGACAGGCCACCTATTGAAGTCTTGCGCTGACCAGCTGGCTGGCGTGTTTACAGATATTTTCAACTTCTCCTTACAGCTGTCCACAGTCCCCACCTGCCTCAAATCCACAACCATAGTTCCTGTGCCCAAAAAACCTGCTGTCGCAACACTCACCCCGGTGATAATGAAATGTTTTGAGAGGATCGTCCTAGAACATATCAAAGATAACATTCCCGCAAACTTTGACAAACATCAGTTTGCTTATTGGGCAAATAGATGTGCAGAGGACGCCATTTCCACCACACAGCCCTGACCCACCTGGAGCAGCCAAACAGTCAGGACGCTCTTTGTGGACTTCAGCAGCCCATTCAACACTGTGATCCCCCATAAACTGGTCCACAAACTCTCCAATCTCGGACTCTCATCCACGGTCTGTTCATGGATTATGGACATCCTTTTTCATTTTTTTTTAACTTGTTCCTGTTGATTGGGAGTTTGCGAAGTCACAGTAACGTTTGTTTTAGTGGTCTCAGTTTGGGAGTTTTGGAGTTACAGGTATTCTGAAAGTGCTAACATGAGTAGAGTGTTACTGTTGATGTAGTTAATAAAGTCTGACTGACTGACTGACTTATCTCTGACACTATTGTCTCGCTTAATGCCCCTTATACTGTAGTTTGGTGTGCCTTATATTCAGAATGACATAGGTTTGAAAATAGACCATTCATTGACGGTGGGCCTTACAATCAAGGTGTGGAAAATATGGTACCTTTTTGGAGCAACTAGATTGTACAAAGAAACAATAACCTGTCAACTATTCTAACAGCCCTTGCTGGTATTTTTTATTCAATTGTATTTTTAAGTCCAGCTTTGACATCTTATACCAGGCAATGTCTGAAATAGGAAGAGCAGCAGCAAAGACCCTCAGGTATAGAAAAGAGGCTCACTGGTGACAACAGCCATAACACTGATTAGGTCAGACGCAACGGCTTTAGCAAAAGTTGGGTGCAAAGCTGCTTAGAAACAGAGGGAAGCCAAAGCTCTTCCAGTAATGAATACTGCATGAGCCATGCCAACTGAATAGGAGGCAGAACGTCAGCTGATTGCTCAGCTGATGCAAGCTGGCACCGAGAGCGGGCGATGCTGTGAAATTTGGCAGAAATTCACTTTGTGAATGGTAAATTGATGTTGGACCATAACCATTAAAAAAGGCTAGTATCTCACCGGGCTGTGACAGCAGGTGACAAGATGAAGTCTTAAAAATTTCAAGAAAATACACGGGTCAGCACCAACCGTCACTCATCACTCCAACTTGATCTTCCTCAAACTACAGGTAAACTTTGGACTTGAATTGAACCTAGCATTAACATTTGGCTCATGTTTACTTTACATACCTTGTATATGATTTTAAAAGAAAAACATTGGGGACATCTTATTTATAATCTCATGTTTGTAGTAAACAAACAAACAAAAAAAGAATTGAACAACTTGTACTAAAATAAAAAAGATATGTATTTCCAGATTCTTCCTAAATTATTCTTTCATTTAAACTTGGTTTCTAAAAGACAGAGAACAATGGAAAAAACAAAATCGGTCAAAATATGTGCTGCAACTAAGATTTTAATCAAATTTGATAGAAATATGTTTGGCTTTTTTATTTATTCAAAAAGACTTATGGTGAGTGGTTTGATGCCCACAGGCACTTTAAAGCTGCACTCGTTTTCACATCTATTGCTTTTGGGCAAACTGAATTACTGTCCCCAAAAGTTGCAGGTCAGAACTTTGGTTTCAGTGTTAGGCGGATTCAATTCCTGGAGAAAAAGTAACATAATGATCTGTAACTCAGGATTGTTTATGGGTCACTTTGAGATGCCACTGCTCATGATACAAAAATAAAAACTTATGATGCCAGTGAAATCAAGTTATGGACCATAACCCCAGGATTTTGATTTGTTATTACATTTCATAACTAGGGATATAAAAATTAACAGTTGATAACTACAGATATGAACACGATTATGTTGTTAAAAAGCTATAAACCAATCGGGAAGCAAATGATGGGTTTGTGTTAAACTTTGTCAGTTTCTATTCCTGTTGTGTCTCTACTGTTTTTGCTTTTTATGTAGATGTGATGCAATCAAAAAGTCGTCCCCATCACACACTAGCACCTATCAAATCAATTATAATTCCCCGAAGGTGAATCACAGTGAGTGAAGTGTTTTGTGCTCACTAAACTTATGATAACCCTGTTTTCCCCAGCGACTGAAATAATTTCTGAAAAAACAGTTTAAAAGACCCAAAATGTCAGAATTTAATGTCTGACAGTGTTGTGTAAAAATCTTAGATTTTTGTTGATTAAAATAAAAAGTAATAGTGAGGGGAAAAAAGGTTTTCTTTGTTAAAATATATTTTCACTTATAGGTTTAAATGCCAAATAAATGGTATATCAAGATTGGATCCATTTAGGTAAAATAACTGGACTGTATCGTTTTGCCACAAAGCTAGTTGCATCTTTTTCGTATCGATTAGTGGACCATGTATAGAGATGTGTACCGGATCATGTGAAAGAGAAACATACACAACCCTATTTATAACCTCAGCAGAGATAGACTCAAGTTAGTCTCCAACCTCAAGCGGAAGAAGGATTTTATTATTTCATTCAGATGAATGATATGATATTTTTCCCTTGTAACCCTTATGCTATCCTAGGCACTTTAACATTGGGGGTGGGTCATCTAGACCCCACAAGACAATGCGCTAAACCTTTTTTCTTCAATGATATGTGATCTTCACTGGTGTCCATGGATTACATGAAATCCTCTTCATCTTTATCCACCTTTGTCATTGTAGGGATAACACATCAATGTAAGGATCGGGTCATCCGGACCCCACAAGATAGTACAAGGGTTAAGGTTCAAACTTTTAACCCCAGATCAGGACTGGTCCCTACAAAGTCATTTGGGACCTTTATTATGTTCGGATGTTGTTTTCGTTTGAGAAATGCAAACACGCTGCCGAGGCTGAACCTAGGTTGATGTCATGAAATTAGCGTCGCCTACAGGGAGCGAAAGGCGGTGCCTCGGAGATCGAGTCGTCTAATTTCCGGGTAGGTAAATAAGATGAAAAAATAACTAATATTTATCAAAGAAAAATGTTCTTTAGTGTGCCAAAGGTTATCTATTATAATACATACAGATATGGTTTAGTCTGAAAAGTAAAAAATAAATAAAAACATGATAGGCCCTTTAATTCCAACCAAACAACAAAATGAGTCAGATTCAGAACCTTGAAAATATAATCTAAAACACAGATCAAAAGACCTTCGGCATCGTCTTGAAGGTCCAGCATGAACCTTTCTGTGAAGAAATGATCATTCAAATGCCAAGGTCGCCATCTATCAAACTGTCAGTAGGACCACAACACACAACATTGTAAAAACCTCTAGTTATTCCACACCCTGTAAAAAGGCTGGGGGGGGGTCACCCATTGAATAGCTGCAAATCCCACGATTACACAGCACAAGCTGCTCTGACTTGAGCATATCATCCCGATGTCCGCTGGACCCGGTCCTTTAAAAGAGCCTTCATGGAGAAATTACAGCTTGAGCTTTGGTCAGCGGTAAGGAAAAAGTAGCAGCGCACAGCTCAGGACTTCAATGAGGATGTGAACCTGGTGGACTATGCTGACGGCAGCAACTGCCAAGCAATTTTAAGCAGAAAACTGGCACCAAAAAAAATGACAAAGAAAACGGTTCAAAGCAGTTCTCACAACAGCCGTAGTTCCTCAAATTGGAATCCACAGACATCAAAAAGCTTGCTGCGGCGACAAGTTGATCTCAAAGTCACTGGACAGCTAAAATCAATTTAGTGAATGGCAGATAAGTAATTAGCCAGAGCAAAGAATTCATTAGAAAAGAGAGAAACAGAGCAAACTAATTAAAAATCCTCACCTCCTCAGCATAGGTGTCACAAAGTTTGTTTCCGGAGAGAAGCTTATTTTTCAAGCTCTTGTTCTGAAAAAGAGAAACATAAAAAACATTTAAATTTGGTTGATAACAATGACAACATGTTAGGATGGATTATAAGGAGAGGTATTAGCTACTCAGAAAAGGAGAAGTTCACTTTTTAACTGCCAGAAGATGTGTTCACATCCAAACCAATTTACAAGTTTATCAATGATCCTATACCCATTGACTGTATCTGAGAAATGGACTGAGTGACAGTGACATCACCGATAGAAAATGACTTTCCGGTTCCAAAGAAATTAAGTCAATTCAGTCACCAATTTTTTGTGGTCAGACGTTACCAAGTTGGAATCAGAAACCTTTAGCAAAGATCGATTGGTCCAAGTCAGTCTGAATTTACATGTCTATAACAACCACTCTCGCTAATCAGCATTCCTGGAAGTGTCAAACATTGGAAATTTTGTCAAAGTTAAAAATTGCAGTTTGTACCCGGCTGGAATTCTACGACTTGAAGTCCTTCATACAATGGAATAGAACTGTAAAAGAAAAAGTCTTGAGCAAGATTTTTTTTTACCACTGGTTCAAGAACCAGCATTTAGCGCGTTCTTGAACGCATCACATGCTCTTTGTAATCATATTTAAAGAAACACAAATGCACTCTTTCCAATGTGCAGTTATGAGGAATTGGGCTTTACATTTAAACAATTTATTTCCTAATCAAGACAATCAAACGTGGTCAAATTTGCACAAAGTAGCAAATCCAGCATGATGTCATGTTCACATTTACTGGAGCTGCTTTTGTGTCTGAGCTTTTTCTTGGTGCTCAAAGTGCTTACAACGTGTCCATTATTCATTCACTCATCATTCATTCTTGGTGATGGTAAGCTACTGTTGTAGCCACAGCTGCCCTGGGGCAGACTGACAGAGGCGTGGCTGCCAGTTCGCGCCTACGGCACTTCTCACCGGGATCATTCATACACATTCACACACCTGTGGAGCCGCACTGGAAGCAGGGAGGTTGAAGTGTCTTGCCCAAGGACACAGCGACAACTGCCTTGAAGGCGTGGGGATCGAACCATCGGTCATTGGGCGACCTGCTCTACCGCCTGAGCCACTGCCGACCCTTTTTCCAAAAACCAACAGTGCACCTTATAATCCAGAGCGCCTTATATCTCAATTAATTCTAGCTATACTTACTGATGTCAGAGTCATTTGGAGAGGTGCACAGCGCTCTATCAAATTATCACTTTTTCAATCGAGTTGCAAATGAGATTGGATGTCATTTTGGCTACGTTCACACTGCAGGGCTTAATGCTCAATTCTGATTTTTTTTTTTATTCAATTCTTTTGCAAGGCCTTTCACATTTCCAATTTGATGCAAACTTTTGTTATTTCCTGTGTGACCAAGAAATGACCCAGAAATGACCCGCATGCACAGAACAGTACTCAACGGGGAACGACGTCACTCGTTGTTTGCGGAAGTAGCTAACGTTAACAATGGATGTCAACAACAGTGTTGTCAACAGCTGTTTATTTATTTTCACAAAGGAGCCAGCACAGTTACAATCTCCTGATTTTAAGGAGAAAATTAAAAAGGAGCATAGAAAGGTTTTTGGCCATAGCGTTTTGTTGAGCAGTGTTAGCCAAGTCGGTACAGAGAAACGTGTGTTTCGCGGAGTCGCAGCCAGGAGTGGTGGGATACTAATGTGAGGAGCCAGGATCGTCTGTACCCACGCTCGGCCATTTAGCTGAAAATGTTATCAAAAACCACCCGGTTGCGGTAAGAGCCCTTGAGTTTGGCCTGAATAGAGCTGTCACCCCAAATATTAATCAAATCGTTGACCTCGCTTCCCTTCCACTGACTGGTCTGAGCAGCATCGTCCGCCATGGTTGATGTTTCTGTTCTGTTCCCACCTACTTCAACACAGAATGATGACGTTTGTAGCGTATCGATGACGTATGGGTCGGATACATGAGGCCTGGACGTTCAGACGGATTCAGGACCCCATACCCAACTGGCCTGGGTTGCATTTGAAAAGATCTGTGTCGTTCAGACTGTCATGAAAAGATTATACAGGTCGCATAGGGGCAAAAAGATCGGAATTGGTTTGTTTCAGCCTGCAGTATGAACGTAGTAGCCTTTGAAAACGCTAACACAACTATAGTCTACCAATGTCAGACTGTTTTTCCACATGTTAGTAACAAGGTTAGTAAGTTAGCATAGTCACAGTAAAAAATGTTGTTTTAGTGGATATGCTAATGCAGCTAACATGTTTAAAAATGTCTGTTCTATCTAAACTTGTTCTATCGCACAAACACCATCACCACACTCAACAAGCATAAGCACACACACATGACGGCTGATGTTGTGCAATAAGTGGACTAGTATGACGATAGGGTTGTTTTTTTGTGTTCAATCTACCTTAAATTATTCAACTAATTTCCTGTTTTTCTTAGTACTTATTGTCGAGATTAAAACATTGTGTTGCCTACTCTTCTGAATATGCCCCTGAAAGACGCAGTTAATAAAATCTGACAGACTCTGACCCTTTTTTCTCGCATAATGTGTCTTATAGTTTGGTTTGCCTTATGTATAAAATAAGTTTAAAAAAATAGACCATTCGTTGACAGTGTGCCTTATAACAAAGAAAATATAGTACTGTCAGAAGTCAGAACTCTGTCTCCCCCTTTGGTCACCACTGGATCTGATCTTCTGTTTCCTGTGACTCTTTTTGCCTGCTGCCTGCCCCGACTCTTCCCTGGATCTTGACTACCCCATCTTTTCTCTGATGCTCCTATGCTCGTCATTGACCCCTGCCTGCCTGCCTGACCCTGATTTAGCTTTGTAGACTTTTAGCTGAGCTATTTAACCTGCTGCATTTGGATCCATAGCTGTCTGCCTGATCATGTTACAGGTACTACGAACAGCAGAGTTTCTATAAACTTAAATCAGTTGGGGTTTTCTGAAAACATCAACTGTTCTAAACCTTTACTTCCACATCAAGTCTGTTTTAGCAACAACTAATCTATCACCACATGGCTGAATACAACCTTTGGCTTATGTGTGCCCTAAGTATAGTGATCATTTGGATTGTTGGGCTTATTGTTCAGTTTTCACACCCATTTATAAGAATCAACACCATCATATACCTGCTTCAACTGCAATGTCTGCTTCTAATGTTTTAGTAGCTGTAAATAAAAAGCTCTTTTTTGAAAAAATGACATTTTCTTCCCAGAGGAATTTTTTTTGACAATCATTCTCATTAGTGTAAATGGATGTACCCGTATGTTTGTTTTTATTTTTGCTGACTTAGCATAAACATTTTCAGGGTTTTATAACTGAGCCAACTGAGATGCATTTTAAGATCTATTTTTTAATCAATCAATCCATCAAGCAAATAAAAGTGAGAGTAACAGATTCAAAAAAGAAAATTAGTTTAAAACAACAACTTTAAGGAATCCTCAGTACAGCCTGGATTCTGAACGTGACAGACAGGTTTGTGTTATTAATCTTCCAGCTTTTTGCTTCGCGACAAGGAGGGAAGAAAGACAAATGATTCAAACCCACAGCGGTGTTTGAACAGTCTGTAAAATCAGGAAAGAAATATCTCCATGGGGTCGAAGTAGGATAATCTTGAAGTGAATGAAAAACTAGGTTCACTTAAAATAAAAATAAAGAAGAGAACTGTTTTAACATTTGAAGTACACATTGTAAATTTGAAGGAAATATTGCAAAAACAAGCAACAGATGTGAAACTAAAATAAATGAAAAACCTTATTAATCTTAAAACATTATTTTTCACTGTTACCAAAACAAAGTAAAACAGTATTTGTAACAGCTGCTGTTTTGCATTTGGAACTTTTTCGTTTCTGTTACTCTGTTTTTAGTCCTTAATTTACAGTTTCAAGTTAGAGTGTTTCTATTATTTCTATTAAGATTAATAAATATATATTTGTTGGAATTTACAATTGTATTTTTGAAACTTTCAATATTTCTTTTATGTTCACAATCTAGTTTTTCATTCACTTTAAGATGATCCAGATCCACACAGGCATGGAATTGACTTTTTTTATTTTATTTTTTTATTTCATTATCTGTGCAGAGTAAAAATAAGGATCAGAGTTAAGGATGTCTGGGAGTATCCCTTGCATCAACGGCAAACTTGCCTGTGTCAGTGGCAGACCTGGCCATACTTAATTTATTGTTGTTGCCTTTGTCAGCATTGTATATCTTTGGAAGGATGAGTTTTGGAAATCATCAAACACATATTAGAGTTGATTAAAATTAACTTCGGTGCAAAAATGTCAGACTTTGTTTTTTTTTATGATGGGAAATCTGAGAAGGGCTGCTGTTAGAATCTGTTCTTCCAAATCAGCTCGCTGCCACCCCTGCAAGCAAAGCAGTATGTTTTTGTTGCCACATAGCACTTCACCAAAATAGATAAACAACCTGCTGTAAATGATATTTATCACTGACACATTACGTTAAATCAGTTTCTATTAATTTTTGCTGTGTGATTTAGGAAAAAAAAGTGATTTCAATCTTCTTGAGTAACAAATTGGCTTCAGCCCAATAGTTCAGTGGAGTGAAGCTATAGATGGCAAATGTTTATTAATAATTCTCAGCTCAACTAAATCTTATTAATATTGCATGGCATTATTCAAACAGAAAAATAAAGGCAAAATGCTTTAGACGTTTACTCTATATTTAGTTTTTTTTATGGTTTTTTATTGATCTGCATTACTGAGGGAAATGTGTTATATAAATAAGATTGCTACTGACGTCATCTATGCCAACACTTTCTAATACGATACTGAGAAATAGGACGGTTTTTTGTTTCATAGTACCCAAATTCCAAAGGTTTGGATCAATCTATAAATTTTAATAGACATTTAATTCAAATTTGATGCTTGCTGGACGCCCCAAAACCTTTCACTCAGGACAACACATGGCTAGAAAAACAGATTTGTAAAAGAAATTTAATAAAAAAATAGACAAAAAAGCAATTTATTTGAGTAAATTAGTTCATCTGGTGATTCTAGATTAGCACTGAATGAACGACTAATATTGAAGTAATATATAGCAAGCAGGACAAAAGGTGGAAAACAAACAGGGTGAGAGATCTCAATGACCAGAATTAAGCAGATGTGTGAAGAATATTAGATGCGTGATAAAATGAAAATGTGTAAAAAACTACATCCTATGTTGGGGAAGAATGCTACTATTTCTGCCAATGAAGGTGTAAAAGCAGAGCCAATGCTATTGTAAACATGTACCAACTTTCAATAGATGTTGTTTTTTCCTTTTGTTGTCTTTTTTTTTATGGACTCAGGATAGATTGACTAAAGTGAAGATCCTCATTTTTACACTGCACTTTTGAGGGTGGACCGAATCTCCTGGAATTGGTTTGCAGTTTCAAAAACTCCCCAAAAAAATTAAAAACAAATAACACAATATGTCTGTCATAATATGCCTCTACTAGATCCACAAAACAAGCTTTTAAATTGTTAGTTATTTTCCTGAAAAAGAGTAACAGGAAGTTCTAAAAGGTAACCATGCTAGCGACAAAACACCCCCACTGAGAATCAGCTTTAAGACACAGAAATGACTAAGGACCTAAAAAACACGCCTTCTGGACTCGTCTAGATACCACCAATGCCTTGGTCCCATGCACTCGTTTGAGTGCATAGGACTAAGTCATTGGTGGTATCCAGACGATCTCCGACACCATAATTTTCTCTGGTTCCCTGCCGAACTTACCCAGTTAGCACCCCAGTGCCTTCCCAGCAGCCGGGAAATACACAGGGGTTTGCATGGGTTGGGAGGAAACATAGTGCTAAACGCAAAAACTTAGAGCACCCGAGACTCCACGTTAGTAATACGTTCTCCCCCCTCAGCGACACACCCGCTGAACCCTCAACTCATGTTATTGGCTCTTCTGGGGCCTCATTTATAAAACTTTGCGTAGGATTTGCGTCAGAAGTGGCGTACGGATGAAACATAGGACGTGCGTACACACAGAAATATTCGGATTTATAAAACCGTGCGCACGCAAATCCTACGCATCTTTCCCTTAATAAATCACAACCAATTCTAAATGCAGCGCAGCTTTTGCGGCCTCATGACACGCCCATAGTTGCCCATAAATAGTCCGTGAAACGCCCACAAATGAATATTCATTGATTGCGAAACCATGGCACACACCTAGAGGAAATCAAAAAAACGTAACTTTACTCAATGTGAAGTAGAAGTTATCGTTGGCGAGGTGGAAAAGAGGAGAAAAGTGTTGTTTGGAGGGCACAGTGTGGGCATTACTAATGCCAAAAAGGCACGTGAGCGGCAAACGGTGGCAGACGCCGGAAATGCTGTAGCCTGGAGGCTACAGCGCTCCATCGGGGGGGAACCGGAGCGCCAGATGCACCGGGTGACACGCGTGGTTCCTCCGAGTGCTCCTCTGTAACGCCGGGCCCAAAAGCCCGCAGAGGTCCAAAAGGACGGCTCGAGGAAGTCGGAACCGGCTCATAAGCCACTCGTCCTCGTTTGCCATCAAGTCTTCTCGCTGTCTAAAGATGCGTTCACTCCGAATTCTTCCATTTGCCACATCTTCTAAGAGCGCAAGATCAGCCATTGTGCGTCATTACGCATTGTGATGGGGCATTTTATTATCATCCATTTAATTGCATCTGACAAGCTACAGATGTCGGTAATAATCGACGTGGAAATGGGAAATTGTTCAGCGCAAATGTAATTTCTTGTTGCTTTCTGAATGGTGAGACAAATGCCATACATTGTTTTATCAAAAATAAAACAAACTAAAGGCATATGCATGAATACCATAATTCCATAGCTTATGAAAAAATGTTTTACTATGTAAACAACTTTCCCCAGTGGACAATTAGTACGTCTGTCCGTCCGTCCGCACACCCGCACCTATATCTGCTCCGCCAGACGGACACACTGACGAGAATATCAGTTTTTTACATTATTTCGTTCTGTTAACTTTATTATTTATGAGGATGAATTGCACTACATGTCAATATTGTAGAACATATTTCACTTTTCTTTTTCCAAATATGTGTTCATTTGAATTTCTGTTGTAATTTTCGTTTGATCTTTTTTGTTTGTTTCACTGCTGATCGATCAAACGGGTGTTCGTGTAGGCTGTTAATTGTAAGACTTGCTTTGTGAAGTCTTCATATTATTTATGAGAGGCAGTATTGTCATTTTCACTTTCACGTGTTTCTTCCATCTGCCGACGGTGTCGCCGTTTCTCATTTCCCCCGTTTTTGTGCGTGCGCCTGGGTCAGAGCTTGCGTGGAGGACGGCACATTTTCCCGTCAAGTTTGCTTTTCATAAATCTCAACTATTGCGAAGAGAGTGGCATACGCCTTCTTTTGCGCGTACGCAACGTTTATAGATGAGGCCCCTGAAGTTACAAATGTGGAGCTCCCAGCGGCTACAGTCAGGTGTTACCCGGGGGCCAGAGTTGGTGACATTGAACCTTAGGATGTTAGCTCAGACTAAGTCCAGGTTCCGTCGAGTCGTGATTCACGCAGGCGGTAATGATGCCCGACTGAGCCAATCAGAGGTGGTTAAGTTAAACGTAGCTTCGGTGCTGCAGGTTTCTGGGTAGTCCGGTCCCATAGAAGGTCATGAAAGGAGGGGCTGCATCTTAAGGGGAGCTCGTACGGCCACCTCAAAGGACTTCATGAGCCTGGGAAGTACTATTGTCATGGATGTGATAAGTGAATTGTGAAGTATTTGTATGAATAATATGAGGTCCATGTACTTATGATGTACAGGGGATCCTGTCATTTGGTGCCCTTATGTCATACTCTAGTCATTAGTGAAGTTTAAGTACTGGCTCCTTACTGACCACCTGCAAAAGCTGCATCCCATTTTAGTCCTGCAGAGAGTTCGTATCCAGCCGTAAGGGCAGTTGTGACAAAAGCTTCACATTTGACATAAGTTATTTAGGAAATACCAGTGTAAATTTTATACATGTGTTTTGCATCTGTTATGTTGAATATTTCTAAAATTTGGGATGTAGACTTAATCTATAACCTTAAATTATAGGAAAACGAGACACCCTGATAAGACTTAGCAGTCAGGTACCTTGCATTTAGGCGTTTAGTTGATAGCTCATTTTAAATTACCACATAGGACACTTGGTCAAAAAATAAAAAAAACAAAAAAATCATACTCAAGAGTTTTGTAGCAACATTTCCAAACACCATGTTCACACAGCAGAAAACACTATATTCCATTAATAGAAAAATCTTTTTTATTTTTTTAAGACTCAAATAAGAAGAAATTTGATTTATCCTGCAGACCAAACTGTACTGAAAGTCTTCCCTTCTCACACCCACACCTGTGTGCACTGTTCTGTACTCAGGAACGCACAGCACATGCACACTGAGCTGAGGTAATGAGCTGCCATGGCAGCTGTTTTGTGATTCAGTGAGGCAAAACTGGCCCAGCACAGCGGCACCTCATCTCTCCCCTACTGAGGGACCACCATCTGAGGACATGTGGAAGTGGCAGCCATCAGAAAAAGTGACGTAACTTAGCCCAGGGACATACTCAGGGTGTAAATAAGATTCTTTGGAGGTTATTTGTCAAAGTGCATTATGCAAAGTGAGATGCACTGAGCTACCAAATGTCAAAACGTGTTAGTGCTGCTACACTGTCATTCCGTGGAATGGAACTTTTTTTTTTTTCAAATCCAAAAGTCCATATTTTAAATTTATAAAAGTGAAACGCCACATAAAAGAGTTCAGTTTGGTTCATCATGGGGCATTTATAATCACTGGATGTTTTTCAGTGTTAAAAATATCTAAATATCTTTTCTTAACTTTAAAAGCCTTAATTAAAAAAGCAAAAAAAGGATCTATAGTCTTATAAATTGTTGTGGCTGTGCTTGCTGCTGTTGAAGCAATTTTAAGACGTACATAAAACACTCTTTTTAAGAGTTGCAAACAACGTTGGGTGTTATTGTGAATATGCCAACGTGGCTAACGTATAGCGGCATTAGACTGTTTTTTTTTTATTAACGTAACACTGCCATGGTTGAGAGTTAGCGTAGTCATACTAACATGTGTTTTAGCGATATCAATCGGTTTTTACGTGTCGCCAAAAAGTCAGGGAGCAGCATTTATTATAAATATGCTAATGCGGCTAATACTTCTAACGTAGCTAACGTGTTCCAAAGAAGTTACTTAAACATGTTAAAGTCTGACTGAATCACAGACTTATCTCTGGATTTACTCTGATTCTCATTTCAAAGTGATTTTGAGAGGCGCATGGCGCTCTGACATGTTTGGTAGATTCAAAGATTTTTTTAATATCATTGTATTTCTACAGCGAAATTCTGTAATAGGGATTTGGGGTAGGAGGGATTAATGTGAACATGCTAATGGTGCTAATGCGGCTAACGTGTACTATTGTCACGCTTTTTATTTTTATTTTTTACATGTTCTGAACAAGGATGGGAGTTAGCGTAGTCACAAGCTATGTCCGAATACCCACCCTAATCCCTAAAAAACGATTTAGTGCGGTACAATGTAGTGCCCTGGATTGTAACCCTTGTGCTATCTTAGATGACCCCACCCTTACATTGACGTGTTATTCCTACCATTACAAAGGTGGATAAAGGTGGAAAGATTTCATGTAATCCATGGACACCAGTGAAGATCACAAATCATTAAAGAAAAAAGGTTCAGCGCACTTTCTAGTGGGTCTAGATGACCCAACTCCCAATGTTAAAGTGCTTAGGATAGCACAAAGGTTAAAAGCAATTCAGACACCATGCTCACTACTTTTTTCCTGGCCGTGAATATGACGTAATCGATTTCATGAAGTGAAAATCTAATTGATGTGAGTGTTTATGAAGATGAAAACTTTGATATTTTAATTTTAAAAATTCATTTATATACATATTTTTTGCAAAAAATTGTTCAAGCGCAATATTTGCCAATCTAGTGAGCGCTGCTGCAGACTTCTGGGAAATTTCTAGGGCACTCGATTCTGGAATTGTAGATTCGGACAGCACTAGAAAAATGGCGAACACTCCATATTTAAAGTGCACTATATAGTAAGTAGTGAAGGAATTTGGACATAGCCACAGTAACATTTGTTTTGGCAATAGCATTATTAACAAGACTAGGAGTCACAGGTATTGTAAATATGCTAATGCCAATGATTCTTACGTCACCAATGGGTCTACCGTTTAGCCTGTAACAAAGAGTTAATGTGAACGCAGTTATTAAAGTCTGACTGACAGACTGATCTCTAACTCTTATCTTGCTCATTGTAGCTTAGAATCTGGTGCTTCCCATTGTTTAGTCTATTATTTCATTAGGAAAATATTTAGTACAGTACAGTTACCTAAAGCAAATTCGTTGACTTTCTAGAGGACCTTGTTAGCAAAAAGTTGCCCATTGGAGTGAAGCCACCAGTTATTTTCACACATTAAAAGTGCTGTTGTGCCTCAGCATTGTCATTGCTGTTTATCTAGGTCAACTTTTACACCACTCCACAGCTATTACTGCAGGTTTCTTTGAGCTTCGTCATCATCCAGTCGTGTTTTTCATGTAATCGCACTCAAGTTGTTCATTTACGGCACAGAGTGTAAAAGTCATATGCATAATAAAGTTTCCATATTTCATTTCTGTGTCAAGTCCTCCCACACAGCCCTCTTTCCACAAAGCTCTGCAAAGTTTAAATTAGCTGGAAAATCTCCATTACCCTTAGTGTTGACATTTCCATTTTCACAAATTAGACTCACACTTGCCATGGTGTTCTCATTGCCTGACACCACTTATGAACACTACAGGCATAGCACTGTTGTCACAACACATTCCAGCTTGAAAGGTCAATGAGATTCATTAGAAAAACAAATAAAACAACTCAAAACGACAAAATGATTCTGTCACATTTCCGGGGCTAAAACACTGATTTTATCATCATGCCCCTAAAACCATACAGTCTACACCAGGGGTGGGCAATTCCAGGCCTCGAGGGCCGGTGTGTCTGCATGATTTCCAGATACTCTTGCCCTACTCATGGCTGATTACCTGGTTCAGGTGTGTCCAGCCAATCAGAACATGCCAGAGCAGGGTATGCTGGAAAACATGCAGGACTGCGGCCCTCAGTGCCCACCTCTGGTCTACACGCAAGGCAGCGGATTCAGTCAAGAGTTTCTGCTGCCGTGATAGAGTAGAATTAACACACGAATCAACGTTTATTGTACAATAAAGTATTGAAATGGCAGTGGGAATTTCTTTTCAAAGGTTTGTGAGGTAATTAGGTGGTTTTGAGGCTTTTTACATCTCTAGGTTTATGCAAAAACATATATATATATATATATATGTAAAAAAAAAAAAAAACGCCCCTCTCACCCTCCGCGGGTGGTTTCTCCTCCAAGCTCCGGTCCTCTACCAGAGGCCTGGGAGCTTGAGGGTCCTGCGCAGTGTCTTAGCTGTTCCTAGCACTGCGCTTTTCTGGACTGAGAGGTCTGATTTTATATATATATATATATATCATTGTTATTAATTAATGTGACAGTGTGAATGTTGCAGACAATGGAGAGCAGAGGATACAGTGCTGGAAGACAGATGTCCTCATGGGATGACAAACCCCTGCATGAGATGTACCACCGGACAATAACTGAAGTGGCTGATATCAAGAAGTCCCACCAATGGCTAGAAAGGGCTGGCCTACAGGACAGCACTGAAGCACTCATCCTGGCAGCCCAGGAACAAGCCCTGAGCACCAGAACGATAGAGGCTCAGATCTACCACACCAGACAAGACCCAAGGTGTGGGCTGTGCAAAGAGGCGCCTGAAACAATCCAGCACATAACTGCAGGGTGTAAGATGCTTGCAGGGAAAGCATACATGGAGCGCCACAATCAAGTGGCTGGAATAATATACGGGAACATATGTGCAGAATTTGAACTGGAAACCCCAAGGTCAAAATGGGAAACACCTCCGAAGGTGGTAATTAATGAGAGGGCAAAGATCCTGTGGGACTTCCAGATCCAGACTGATAGGATGATAATGGCGAACCAACCAGACATTGTAGTGGTGGATAAAGAACAGAGGAAAGCCGTTGTGGTGGATGTGGCAGTGCCAAGCGATGGGAACATCAGGTAGAAGGAACATGAGAAACTGGAGAAATACCAGGTTGAAAAAGTTGATCCAACTCAAATGAATCACTTCAATTGGTAACATGTAATCGAATAAAGTTTATTCAACTTCATTTTTTGTGTCTAACTTAATTTAATATGTTGATCCAAACCAAATGAATCACTTCAATTGATACTTAATTGAATTAAGTTTATTCAACTTATTTTTTTACATCTATACAACTCAAATTAACACGTTTATCTAACTTAATGTCATACATGTATCCTACACAATACAATGTATTTGTGGCATTGTTTTTTTATTTTTTTCTCTGTGATAGTATATGCATTTAAGTTTAGGCCAACAGGCCTTGCAATTCCCATATCAGAGACATGAATGACCTTTTAATGTTTTTCATTACAGGGCAGGAGCTCAAATGTTATGAACGCTATCTTTGATAATGGGACATTCGGCATCTTTCCGAAAAAGGGGGTTGGTCATCATCCTCTTACACACTCTAAGTCAGGTTGCAGAAAGAAATAAACACAACAGTTTAAATTACTATTAAAAACAGAGAGAAAAAGCTAGACAACAAAACACATGGACAAAAACTCACACTTAAGCCCCAATCTGCCCAGACAGGCAATGAAAATGGTATCCCACAATTCCTTGCGCTGCCTTACATTATGACATCATGACACACTGACAGCTTCACACCAAAGCTACACCAACTTAATTGAATTACGTTGATTGAAAGTAAAATAACTATGTCAGACAACTACATGTTATTTTTTAAGTTGAATGAACTAAAAAAAAAGATTTATTCTCACCAAACAAAATAATTAAGTTGGACCAATGTAAATAAAGTTCATCTTTCCAACTACAGCCCAAATTCTCTTTTTAGAGTGAAGAACTGGAGAAAGCATGGAAAGTGAAGGTGACAGTGGTGCCTGTGGTAATTGGAGGACTCGGGGCAGTAACCCCCAAGATGGAGGAGTGCCTGCAACAGATACCTGGAAAGACCTCAGACCTCTCAGGCCAGAAAAGCGCAGTGCTAGGAACAGCTAAGATGGGGTTTATGTATTATATATATATATATATATATATATATATATATATATATATATATATATATATAGCTGTTTTATACATGTAGCTGTTTTAACCCTTGTGCTATCCTAGGCACTTTAACATTGGGAGTTGGGTCATCTGGACCCACTAGTCAGTGCGCTGAATATTTTTCCTTCAATGATTTGTGATCTTCACTGGTGTCCATGGATTACATGAAATATTTTCACCTTTATCCACCTTTGTCATGGTAGGGAGAACACGTCAATGTAAGGGTGGGGTAGCACAAGGGTTAACGTGATAGATTTCTAAAAAGGATTCTATCCTTTTGTTTGTTTGTGGTACTGTTTGCCTGCCTGGCTTGTCTTTGTTCATTTGTTCATAAGGAAGGAAACTGCCGGTAACTGGCTGTCAATGAACAGTGGTGGCCCATAATCTGTGCGGACTCTTTGTCATGCTCATGTGTAGAAGAGGAAAAATGACCGTCAACTGCACAACTTTTTCAATGGACACAGGGGTAGCTGCAATATTTGACCATAATTAGTGTTTTTAGCTCTCCTGAGTTCCCAGTGGTGGAGACAAACTCCAGCTGGGACTTAGCAGAACCATTAAAGGAGACGAATGGTAGTGCTGAAAATTTTAAAAGGTTTCATTATTAGCTGAACAGCGAGACTCCTTGTTTTGTGTTCTGATTTATAAATGTCATGTAGAGTTGGTTGACTTCCCCTTTGAAGCTTTGAAAAATGTAAAATAGACAGTTGTCATTATCAGCTTTTTAATCAATTATGCTTGTGAGTATTTGAAACCCCAAAGGCTCCTCTGTGTTGGGAGGTCTGTGTGCAGATTTTTTAAGGATTCTTGCTAAAAGAAATAGAAGAAAGGTCACAAATGACTTAATAACCGTTATCGATGCTGAAACAACCTTTATAGTGAAGTAATTATAGTTTTTTTTTCCATTGCTGTTTTATAAATGTGAAGTAATTATATCTGAATTAATTATATTAAAATGGGAAAAAAATGTTAATATCGATTTTCTTTGTCAACAGTTAATTATTTGATCATTTTAAGAAATGTTTGTGTTTAGGTGTGTGTGTATATCTGAAAATTAGAAAGAGTTAGTGTGTGACCTTTGAACTTGTTCAGTTGATTTAAAAACTTCGTAATGCGCCAGTACTTGTAAACATAAACAAAAAAAAACCCCACAAAGTATCACTTTTTCCAATGATGGAGCCCCTTTAGGAAAAGTCATCAAATTTCAGATTGGGATAGATATGTTAAGGTATTTTTTTCTACACCTAAACAGGGCAATGGGTCACTTTCTACCCACCAGACTAGGGTTAATTTTTTTCTTTCAATACAAAGTGTTAGCCGAAAGTAAAAATAATAAAATTTGAAGAAGAAAAAAAGGAGAATAAATAAATAACAATAGGCAACTCCTTTCTTTGTTTTCCTCCTCCCAAAAAGGGTGTCTTTTTAAAGTCCTTACAGACCACTGCGTAATAATATCATTATGATTAAAAAATAAATAAATAAGTCAGTTGACAGCCAATCACATTCCCATGCAGAGATTTTACATATAACACATCCAATTACTGGTTCTGTCTGTGAAGACTGTCAAAGCATGAAAACACAAGATGCTCACGGTGCAAGAAAATTACGATGCGGCCCACACCCCCGTAGTTCAAAAGTGGACCGGCCCATCTAAAGGAAATTAGCAAATCGACAACATGAATAAGATATTAAATATGACAAACTCCCAGACTGCTGGCAACCTCACGTGAACTCATCTTGGCAGATCCTCGGGGGGCAAAGAAAAGCAATGGGAGGGGCCGGGTGCACTTCAAGGTCTGCTGATGGCTTTTTGACGTACCTGTCTGCCATGTCATTTTGGCTGATGAATGTCGCAAGGGCAAGAAGTACGAGTATGTGAAGTGAAGCAAATAAATAATATAAAAAAAATAAATACTGAATTTGTTTTATGCACCCAAACAAAGTTTATGTTTTTATCAGTGCTGCCACTGATTCTAGCTGTCAGTCTTTTCTGCTGATAGAAAAACAAAAAACAAAAAGATCTGCATCTTCGTTTGACCATGTGTCCCGTTTTGTTCATTTTCTTTATAGACTCTGGCTCTCTGTATTTCTCATCAAAAAGATGATGAGTTGTGTCGTGAGACTTCTGACAATGCCTCAGGCTGTTAAAAAAAAAATGAGATGAGATGAACTCAACTGATCCTCTCAGACAGCAACAAAGAAAGACCCGATGGTTCAGTGTGAAGCTTCAGCTTGGCATCTGCATAATAATACAGCTGCTGTCCGTCCCCGAAAAAAGCCACTAACCTCAATATCACCTACATAGTCATTTCCAGACTCTCTTTATTCACACCTAAATTAGTTGAAATAATCAGATAAATTATGTAAAACCAAATTTAAAGCTTTTTCCGAGTGTGTCTTGATGTAATTGTCCTAATTGCATTTAATTCATTGCTTCATAATAAAGTCATATGAACAAAAAATGAGTTGAAGTCATTTATTCATCTTCTAAACCCGTTTTCACCGTCTCAGGATTACAGGGCTGCTGGAGCCTATCCCGGCCACTTGCGGGCGAAAGCAGGGGACATCCTGGACAGGTCGCCAGTCTGTCGCAGGGCCACAAATCACAAACCCACAGTCACACCTTGGAACAATTTAGAGTAACCAATTGACCTATGAAGCATGTTTTTAGACGGTGGGAAGAAGCCAGAGTCCCTGGAGAGAAGCCACGCATGCATGAGGAGAACATGCATTCTCCACACAGAAAGGTCCCCCATTTGTTGTTCTGTTTCAGGTCCCAAGCCCGGACTTGAACCGGGGGCCTTCTTGCTGTGAGGCAAGAGCTGCGCCACCGTGCAGCCTGGATTAAACTCAAAAATTGAAAATATTCGATTGTTTACCCAAATCATCTATGCCTTAGTCACAATTGCCGTTATGGGTGGATAAGGAGATCGTAGACCGTTCTGTGAGCCCGTAGAGCAGAAATCTTCAATGCACTTTTATTTTTTATTCCACAGGAATACTGCAGGTGACATGTTGTAGCTAACACTCATACAACGCGCAAGTGTAAGTATGGGTGACGTAGGTGAGACGTAACCATGTTGTACCAGTTTTTCTGTCTTTTTCAACGACCATCAAACCTGCACACTGTGTAAAGAGCCCATTAGTGGTGTTCACATTGCAGTCTGACTGCCCACTTCATATACAGGTACTTACGTATCGCACACATGCCTTGAAAATACCACAAGTACGCATGACAATCGCACATTGCCTTAAAATGGTTGCACGAGCCGCTACGGAACTGTAAGTTACCCCTGCACTCTCCTGAAGGTGAACCGCACCTGTCTATGACCCTCTACAGACCAAGTCAACCCATACAACTGCAGCACCCGTGTGGAGGTATACATGTCTTCAATCATCAGAAATATGCAACAAGAACATGTTAAAAACAGCACAAAGCAGATTTTCAACCAAGTGGGTCTTTAAAAAGAGAAATAATAATAATAATAATTTAATAATAATAAGCTAATTAATTAAATTAGCTTTCCATGATTCAATTTAGAACAGTTTAATAATCGACAAGATGTTTCTCTCTTGAATATGTTTAAAAAAAAACTCATTATGAGTTACATTACTTGGCCAATGAGAGATAAATTCCATGTATTAATCTCGACAAATGACTTTTCGTTGTCTTTTTGACTGAGATTAAGACATGTTACTGTGTTCTCTCTTGCTTTGCTCATTATGGAAATTCAATTCATTTCATTAGAAACCAAGTGTGTTTGGAAGTCACATCAAATTCTTGTCAAGAGCTATGAAAAAAAAGTCTATGAAATCTTCACACATTTATTAAAATTTTGTATGAAACACCCACTGACTGCACACACTAACCCTGACCTATACGAAATGGATTTGAAGTGTCTGCTACATTCAAATTCTAATAAAGTACTTATTTGTGTTGCTTTTAGCTGGTATTAAATAAGGTTTTGGGTCATTGAAGAGAATAAATTAAAAACACTTCAGGTACGATCTTTTGCTCCTAGACACACCGTCTTTTTAGCACATTTTTTCAGCGGTGTCCCAGTTCAACATGTGAGACTGCTAACCAATTCTAGCCCCCTGTTTTTTTCCCATCAGAACTCCAAGCTCATCCATCATTTTTGCAGGACATTTGAGGTTTCCTGTGATGATCAGGGGGGAAAAAAAGAACTTTGAAATGTGTTTCTCTTCTTACACTTTTGCTCCTGCTTGACATCTGTAATGCCTTCTTTCTGTCTCAGGTGGGATTAAAGAGTCATTTTGCCGCCACCTGGAGTCATAAAAAGCCGATGACCAGCTCCATCATGTACAGATGCTTTCTGAAGCTGGTCATGCATCTTGTTAGATGTAGAAAAAAAAACCCACAAGTTTCTTAGGTTATTTTTCATGCATGAGTAGTTATTAAGGCATTTTCTAACATAAAATAATGTAAAATTAAATTAAAAAATGAAAATTTAAACAAGATTGCCAAAATAAAAGCGTCTGGAGCTGCTCTTTGAAACATTTGCACTCGGGGACACACTTCAACGAACAGATATGAAATTGAGTCGTTTAAAGGGCAATAAAGTTTAAGATCATCAGCATAAAATTGATTTAAAAAATACTTTTTTCCTTTATAAGCTGTAGACATAAACGGAAGCTTTTTAGTTTTGAAGAGTCAATATTAGGCTGTTAAGGAACAGGTTTTACAACAGTATGTTTATCTAATAGGAAAGATTTAAAAACTAAGCAACCAATCAAACACCATTTGAAATAAGATGTTCATAAAATGTCAACAAGACTACATAATTGGTTTGGTCTTTCTCAGTATGGGGTTGATGTTTTTGATGTCCCACGGTCTTACTACAAAATGTTCACGAATGAGGATCCATCCTGCTGAAAAAGATACAGTATGTTCCTGTCCACTGCTTTCTCATGCAAGAGGAATGGTATCAAGTGAAACTCAACTGAAGAAAGAAACGTACAAAGAAAAAAGAAACCATCCAGCATGGTTTTTGTAACAAGCTGCCATTTGAGGGAAAATTGATCCGAAACAGACATGTAGAGGTAAAAGACCACAGTTATAACAGAAGGACAGAGTTACTGCCTAGTACAGTACATACCATGGATTAATGGAACACAATCAAAGTCAATGCACTTTGTATTTTTTTACAAAAGGATGCTAAATGATTTCTTACTTTCAAAGTTCTTGACACTCCATCCACTTGAATTCCTCAATTACTACAATTACAAAAAATCTGGATTATGTCAAACAGATCTAAGAATATTTGGAAAAATAGCTCAAAACACATCACACTAAATGAAAACTAATGATTGAGTGTTCCACTGTCACCAAAACATCACAACATATTTACCATATTTTTTGGACTACATATTTTGAACACTTTGGCTGGGGTAGCCACTTCCACTCATAAACCACAACCACTAGAGGGCAATGTAGGTGTGTGTATCAGCATTTGCTACTGACAGCAACGCAGAAGAAGAAGCACTGCTCAGTTATACGCCAAGTTTGATAGAAATGTTCCAAAGCTCAGAGGATGAACACAGTTAGTGATTTAAATAGCATGTTCTTTATGCTATTGTTATCTGAATAATTGTTTAGATGTGCTAATGTTAATGAAGCTAAATAAGCAACAGTGTGTTACGATGCTTTAAGCGAAGCGTTTAAAAATTCTGTTTATTATTGTTATCTATTCCGTCATTATGATTTGCATTTTAACACGAAATGTCCGTTCTTGTTCCTGTATTTTGTTAGGTAAATTTCTCCCAGAAGTGCAACTTATATATAATTTTTTCATCTTTATTATGCCTTTTTTTGGGGCTCCGAACGACTTATAGTCTGAAAATAACAGTGTTTTTTTGTGAGGATTGTAAACTTTGGTATGATCATAGCAGTTGGTTTAGGGGCTGTCATCTGGACTTAGTTTTTGTAAAGTTAGAAGACGTTTCACCTCTTATCCAAAAGCTTTGTCAATTAAAAACTAAGTCCAGATGACAGCCCCTAAACCATACTACTATGATGGAATCAACCTGGATGAATGAGAGTCTTCATAGACGAACTTTGGTTTAGTTTTTGTCAGTTATTTTATGGTTTTTGGTGATCTTCTCTTTTGGTTTGTCATGATTCACTTCCTTTCAGTTAATTACCATCAGTCCATTTTAGTTGCAGTTCTTCCTTGTCAGGTCATCTACCCTGCTTTGTTCTGCTTTGACACCTTTTTGTCGCTCCCCATGGTTTTGTCATGTTCCAGTTTGTTTATTAAATGTTTTATTTTCTGTCATAAAGCCTGATCTCCTGCATTTTGGGTCCTCCACCACCAGTTCTTAACAGTTTTATTCCACGAAAAATTCATCTTATCGGGTCTTTTTTCAATTCACGGCGCCCTCCATAACTGTCATCTCTTTTTCTGGTTGTCATTTTCTTCACTCTTGAGTTTAGAATGAAGCTATTATTCAGTTTAAGCATAAACAAAACAAGAAGACTATGGAGCAGGATAAAAAAAATCAGGAAAAAGTAGAAAATAGTGAAATATGAAACCCCCTGTAAAACGAATGGAGTCTATTTGACTAATATGGTCACTCAGATTTCTTTTGTTTTCAAAATGTTAATGTAGAACGACGTTAGAAAGAGAAAACACATTTAGGAAAAGTTAGGTCCATTTAGGTCAATGGTTTTTTTTAACCAAATTATGACATTGTAAATTTGAAAAGCAGCCTTTTAAAAGTTCTACTGTTAAGCAAAAAACTAAATGGAGAAAAAGCAAACATGCAAATTATTCTCTTTGTTTCACTGAGCTTGAGATCAGCCTTTCTGCTGACTTCAGTGTCCGTGTGTCCTGTGCTGGACACAGGGGAAAAGATCAGCTCTTAATGTCAGAAGAGGTCGTTTCTCCTCAGCACCATGAACAAGCCTCTGGATGCTATTCCTCAGCAAAAAAGCTGAAATAACACTGCTACCTATGTGACGACACAATCTAATCTCTTCATAGTCCCTGGTCCTGAATGAATGGACAAATGTCTAACCTGATCTGTCTTTTAGGTACTAACCCTTAAACATCACTCATTGTTGGTGTTTTGAAACTTTTTTTTAGGGCGTTTAAGGTTGTATCATACTGGTACATCTGATCAGCCTTGCTTACCCAATAAGAATAAAGAACACAAAGTGCTGTACTTATAATATAGGTGGTATATTTAGTTTCAAAGTGTCTCAAACCAACCAATAACAAATGGAAATGAAGCTTCAGCGTGAATCAAGGTCAAATCTTTACTCAAAGTGCAAATTACCATGTTCTGAAAAAAAAGAGGAAAAAAAGAAATAATAACTATAATAGTGACTACAAATGAGGGGGGAAAAAGATGAATCAAGAAATGGCAGTTCATCCTCAGTCTTTTAGTCACATGTACCCGGATGGGGTTGACCGTACAGCTGCTGCAGGTTTTTGGGTTGTCTGGTCCCTGTGGAGGGCTGTAGAGAGGAGCGGCCACATCTAAAAAGGAGTTCCCTTGTGGCTCACACAACCACCTTAACCCTTTGACGCTTGAAATTATTTGTTCAAATCAACTTTTTTGAGCTTTTAAGTGTATTATGATGATCATTCCTCACGAAAAGAAACCCCCAAAAACCGCCCCTTCCAGGAAGAGTCTGTGCTGCCGGCCCCGCCCCCAGACTAAAACACACACACATTTTCTCTGTGGAGCTAGCAGGTATTGGCTAAACACTTTCATTTTATGTGCACAATATGCACATCCATCTTTGCTAAAAGTTTGTTTGCGTGGTAGAAATGCATAGCCGAGGCCGACTCTAGATTGACATCATGAAAGGCGGCACCGACACGGAGAGAAAGGCGGAGCCTCACAGATTGAGTCGTCTTACTACCGGGTTGGAAAAGAGCTCAGGAAAATAACTCCTTTAACAAAAAATGTCTTCTTTTGTGTGCCATAGATAGGGTATTATCTTATACATGGATACTGTTCACTATAAAAGCCTTAAAAATAGCATGGTATTGGCCCCTTTAAGGAACGTCATGATAATGAAACGTGCGATTGGTGTTTGTGCAAGGATAATGCAAGTTACAGGTATTTATGACGTATAGTGATGCTGTCGTCGGTGTCCTAATGCAGCACTATGGGTATTCAACTCCACACCTCTTGCTGGTTTTACAGAAATCCTGCCTTATCTGGTCCTTGATTACCTGGATCAGGTATTTTTGGCCAATGAGGAGCTTAGCCATTTGTGTGCATGTGTATGAACATTTTTCCCTCTAGGGACTCACAAGCGGTCTATGACCCTAAAATTTAAACTACACCTAAACCAAGTTTAGAACCACCGAAGACACCCATCAACAATCATGGAGAGATCCACAGAAAACAACAAACACTCACTGTGTCACAAAAAAACTGGATAGATCCAGAAATGATAATCAAGCATGCAGCACGTGCCAGAAAGGGTTAAATTAGAAACATAGATAGATTTAATTTAAATAAGTAATACCCTGCAACAAATGCAATTTAAAAACAAACAAAAATAGAAACGATAAATAAATAAAAGCACATCTGTATGCACTTATTGTGTGTAACTGCTGAATCCCCAGGGTGAATATATTTTCCGTGTTTCTTACACCTACTCTTATACTCCTAACGCGAAATGTCATTTTACATCAGCTGATTACACAGAGCCTTTTTCTGCTGGAGACCAGTCCTTTCCGTCCACTCCCTCCTCATGCACGCTCAGCACACTGACACTGTTCTAAAAGGGGTTTGCCGTAATTCGCAGATTCCTCATCCATGTTTCCCTAAAAAAATTCAGGGAATTTGGATGGAGAAAAACACTGATTTTTTTTTTAGGATTATTTGCTTTCTCAGTATGGAACATTGTGATGGTCTCAACAAGTTTTATTTTTTAAAAATTTTGGGCAGCTTTATAAAAAATCCTGCTTATTTTAATTTTGTCAACTCTTCTTTTTTCCCCCATCAGTAACTAAAAGATTAAAGTCCCACTGCGATCATCTTTTGATCTGTTGTAAAATCATCTCCAGTGGTGTTTTAATGGTACTTAAGCTGATTTGGGCTAAAATCAAAATCCTGTGTCGTTTTCTAAGACATAGTTTCTGCAGAGCAGCAGCCATTCTTCTGAAATTCGCTTCTAAGATGTGGCCGAGATTATTGCCCCCCCCCCCCCCCCCACACACACACACACACACAAACACACACTTCCCATCACCTATCTGTTTACATGTTTCCTGCTACCTTACAGCCCCTCACATCCCGACCTTAACATTACCAGACGCCATAACTCTTGGCGTCTACAAGCTAATGCACCAACAAGGAGCCTTCGGCTCACCTATTTGATTAGCATCTATGGCACAACTTCATCTTTTTTTAAAAATGTTTTTTTTCCCCGTCTGTTTCTGATTCACAATGATTTGAGAAAAGAAATACTCAGAATTACCGTTTTCAGATCTTCAATATATGTTTAACCCTTGTGCTATCTTCGATGACCCCACCCTTACATTGACGTGTTCTCCCTACCATGACAAAAGTGGATAAAGGTGGAAAGATTTCATGTAATCCATGGACACCAGTGAAGATCACAAATCATTGAAGAAAAAATGTTCAGCGCACTGTCTAGTGGGTCTAAATGACCCAACTACCAATATTAAAGTGTGTAGGATAGCACAAGGGTTACATCGACAGAATATTGTTGTTTTTGTGTATTGGTGTCAACTTTTGCTCATTAAGAGGTTTTTATTTTTAATGTTTTGTCTTTTTTTTGGTATAAACCAATAAATAATATAGAAAGGAGCCAATAAGGATGCTAAAACGAAAATAAAATTCCTGACAAAAAAGAACATCCAATCCTTGAGGCCTTCCTGAAAGACTTTAGAGGATGGAAAAAATCTTCATGTTGATAAGCCAGACAAGACTATTGATGAGCATTGTGCTGCCAGAGCAAACAACTGCCCCTCCCCACCCCACCCCACCCCACCCCCATCCCCCCCAGCCTCTGATGCTGTCATTCTGACAGAAGAAAGCCCTTAAATGGACTGACCTCTGTATTCAGTCTTTTCTTAGCACTTCACAGCCGCGGGAGAAGAAAGGGAAACTAATCAACTGTAAATTCCCAAAGGTGTTAATACAATTGAAACAACCAAAGGAAGCCAGCATTGACCCCGGGTTTCCATTCTGCTGATCACGTTCTTGTAGTTTGTCGGAGACCAAAGAGAAAGATAAACGTGGCAAATCATTTAGCTTCTTTGAAATCTTTCTATTGATCTAGACTCTAGAGCTCTGCTGGTGCCGCTAGAATTCTCCATCCAGCATGCTGAGACAGCCGAGACCTTGAGATCAGAGTGCATCTTTTTGACTTTCTATGTTAATTCTTTGTTTAAATTTAGTTTTGTTTAACTTTATTTGTATTGTAAAAAAAAAACTTTCACATTTTTAATTTTCCACTAATAATGATAAAGACCTGCTCCGATAAAAAAACTGTGTTTTTAACATGTTACTTGTGGCATTTTTCTGATGATGAAGAATTTCTAACGAAAACTAAGCTCAAAATTGTATTTCTAAGATTAAATTATTGTGAATTAGGAGCAGATGAAAAAAATGCAGTTTGAAAAAGCTAGTAGGTGTGATGTAACAGCCACAGTCGCGGGCCACAAGCACCCTGCTCCACTCAGGAGTGGACAGTTCCACCCAAAACTCTTGAAACTATATCTTAGAAAACAACATGATTTTGTATTTTAGCTAAAAACAACATTCATTTTTAAAAGACCACTGGGAATGCTTTGAAATAAGATCCAAATATTGTCAGAGTTGGACTCATATTTTATATATCTTTACATTTTTATTGTAGTTTTTTTTTTTTTTAGAACATTTGTCTTATTTTTTTTGTTTTAATTTTTTTTATTTTTCGACGGCCTTTGGCCCTGTACATAAGCACATAGATCAATCTTTCTTTTAAAATAGACATTGCATACCTTTACTTTAACAAGAAAAACTTTTGATATTTAATTCCACTTTTACAAGGTTAGGTTATTACTAGGGTTGTGTATCACCAATGATTTCCAGAATCGATTCGATTCAATTCAGCAGAACCTGAATTCATTCAAGTCACCCCCCCCCTGATTCTTTTGATCCAATCGATTCAATTCAATTTTGAATTTGCACGGTTTGCACATCTATACATAATTGTATAGAAACACATGAGTTTATATATGTTTTTGAAAACATATGTTTTCAAAAAAGTTTTGCATGCATACTCTATCTTACGACTGCGACTCAGGAGGCCTAAATGTTAGCGAAAGTTCATAACAAATTAAAAGGAAAAAAATGCATTTAGCTTTTACAGTCTTCATCAGTTCTAATACAGTTGGATGTGTTTAAAAAAAACACAAAAACATCCACTTTATAGCTTGAAATCCAAATTCCAATAAAAACTGTCTATTTTTTGGTTTGCCAAATGGGGGAGGGGGGAATCAATATCAATGGCAGACTGTGAAAAATAAAGGGTCGCTTTTAAGTGACATCAAGATGCCAAGTCTGTAAGTCATGACGCTTGTTGTTTCTGCTCTGAAATAATTTTAGGAACCAGTTCCACGCAGAGTCAAAATATAAAATCAAGTGCAAAACAACGTGAAGAGTGACACAAAAGCATTCTCACGAAAAGAATAAAGTCTAAGACTAATGCATAAATGCAGGATCTGCCAGCAGGTGGCTGAGTCACACAGATGCCCCACAGTCGGCGGAAGCGGGAGTTTGATGATCTTCACTTGAAGATGAGGCAGAAGAGTCTTCCTGGGGGTTACTCTGTAGCTGATTGTTCCTCTGTTTTGCTGTTTCTTTGAGCGGACGCTTCAGCTTCTTGTAAATTTCATGTCATGCTTTACGCACAAAGCCTCTTCAAAAGCCCAGACTGTGACGCCAGAAATGAAGAACAACAAGCCCCAAATGGAACCAAAATTTGGGATTTCCAGGTGATAAAAGGGGGAAAAGCGGTTGAACTGAAAGACGCAAAGACGCATACATAAATATTTAAATATGTGAACATGAACAAAAATCCATGGAGATAAAAATTTGGGAATAAGCTTCATAACCCTTGTGCTTTCTTGTGGGGTCCAGATGACCCCACCCTTACATTGACGTGTCATCCCAACCATGATAAAGGTGGAGAGGATTTCATGTAATCCATGGACACCAGTGAAAATCACAAATCATTGAAGAGTAAAGGTTTAGTGCACAAGGTCTAGATGACCCCACTCCCAACGTTAACGTGCCTCCAGATGACGTTAACTGTAATGTTAATATCATCTGGACCCCACAAGACAGCACATGGGCTAAAAATAGATTTACATCTGGTCACTAGCTGTGGATACAAGTAATCGGAATAAAAACCTGATCAGAATAAAAACTCTGACCCGATCAGACTCATTCTGTTCCAAATTTCCTCCGGATTAGGATTGGTGGGTCATGCCGATAATTGATCTGATTATGGTGCTTGTAAGCGCTGGCTTTTACGTCATGCATAGACAGCGTGACGCTCTGGAGGAGGCTTTGGAGCATGAAAAGGATCGGCTGGCAGCTCCGTGGGACTCTGAAGCTTTGTGTCGGCGAGCAGGAAAATGCCGCTTCGCACATTGAGCAATCCAGTGAAACCGTGCAAACAATCGTGAATTTGTGCTAACCAATCGTGTCCAGAAAAAATAAAGGCTGAGGTGATTTGCACGTATTTGCATGCGGCTGAGATGCACAGTGCCCCATTCCCCGCTTGTATTGTAGGTGCTTCCAAGGCTAACTGTTGTTGTTGTTGGTCGCGCAAATTTACCTAACCCTAACTGTGACCGTAACTCTATAACTAACCCTTCCACCGGGTCCGTACGGCCAGTAAAAAAAGTTCAGCACTGGTTCCATATCTTTAGAAAGTTACTTTCATGAATAAAGGCATGCTCAGAAGACCGTAACGCTAACCACCACAGCTATGTTTACATCAGAACTCCGCTACTTCATCTTTTCAGAATCAGAATCAAAAATACTTTAGTGATACAACACGTGGGAAATGTTTGTGCTACCGTAGCAGCATTGTAATTATAAAAATAAAATAATATGACAAACAAAGTAAATGTAAACTAATAAGGTGGTATCATAATAATAATAATTATTATTATTTTCAAACTTTTTACAAACAGTACAGTTTAAGCAAAAATGTGCAAAAACTATCTTTTCCCCTGGGAGTTATAGTAAAGTGTTGAAGTATTGGGTACGCCCATTTCGGGTATTTTAGATAGTTCCTTTAAAATGATTTATTTCCACTCGAATGTGTGGCAGATGTAAACGTTTGTTAGAACCATTTTTTCAGGGCTCATGTACTGAACACGTTCCATTCTAATGAGATCTTGACCAGATTAAACACATTTTGCACATGTGACCACAGCTACTGATTACCATGAAAAGGAAGACATTCATCATCATCGTCAAGAAACTAGAAACAGAGAGCACATCTAAACAGAAACAAGTATTTGTCCAAGACAATAGCGTTATAAAGGTTGTGAATTAGAGTCCTTATTCCCAACCCTGGTCCTTGGAAACCCTGCTTAAACATGCCTGCCTTTAAAGTCCAGTAGTTCAGTTGTCGGCAGGACTGTTGCCATGGCGTAAGCCCACCCTCACTTCCCGTCATCCATCTGTGTACTAGCTCTCCCGCTGGCTTACAGCTCCTCACAACCCCAACCTGACATTACAGGTGCAATAGCAAGCAATATTGGAGCTATCCGGCCGTACAGTTTCAAATCAGAGACCAGGGGCCTCATTTATAAACGTTGCGTACGCACAAAAGAAGGCGTACGCCACTCTCTACGCAATAGTTGAGATTTATAAAAAGCAAACTTGACGGGGAAATGTGCGGTCCTCCATGCAAGCTCTGACCCAGGCGTACGCACAAAAATGGGTGAAATGAGAAACGGCGACACCGTCGGCAGATGGAAGAAACACGTGAAAGTGAAAATGACAATACTGCCTCTCATAAATAACATGAAGACTTCACAAAGCAAGTCTTACAATTAACAGCCTACACGAACACCCGTTTGATCGATCAGCAGTGAAACAAACAAAAAAATCAAACGAAAATTACAACAGAAATTCAAATGAACACATATGTGGAAAAAGAAAAGTTATATATGTTCTACAATATTGGCATGTAATACAATTCATCCTCATAAATAATATAGTTAACAGAACGAAATAATGTAAAAAACTGATATTCTCGTCAGTGTGTCCGTCTGTCGGAGCAGATAAAGGTGCAGGCGTGCGGACGGACGGACAGACGTACTGATTGTCCACTGGGGAAAGTTGTTTTCATATTAAAACATTTCTTCATAAGCTATGGAATTATGGTATTCATGAATATGCCTTTACTTTGTTTTATTTTTGATAAAACAATGTATGGCGTATGTCTCAACCATTCAGAAAGCAACAAGAAATTACATTTGCGCGGAACAATTTCCCATTTCCACGTCGATTATTACCGACATCTGTAGCTTGTCAGATGGAATTAAATGGATGATAATAAAATGCCTCATCACAATGCGTAATGACGCACAATGGCTGATCTTGCGCTCTTAGAAGATGTGGCAAATGGAAGAATTCGGAGTGAACGCATCTTTAGACAGCAAGAAGACTTGCAGGCAAACGAGGACGAGTGGCTTTTGAGCCGGTTCCGACTTCCTCGAGCCGTCCTTTTGGACCTCTGCGGGCTTTTGGGCCCGGCGTTACAGAGGAGCACTCGGAGGAACCACGCATGTCACCCGGTGCATGCATCTGGCGCTCGGCCCCCCTGATGGAGCGCTGTATCCTCCAGGCAACAGCATTTACGGCGTCTGCCCCTGTTTGCCGCTCACGTGCCTTTTTGGCATTAGTAATGCCCACACTGTGCCCTCCAAACAACACTTTTCTCCTCTTTTCCACCTCGCCAACGATAACTTCTACCTCACATTGAGTAAAGTTACGTTTTTTTGATTTCCTCTTGATTGCCATGGTTTCGCAATCAATGAATATTCATTTGTGGGCGTTTCACGGACTATTTATGGGCAACTATGGGCGTGTCATGAAGCCGCAGAAGCTGCGCTGCATTTAGAATTGGTTGTGATTTATTAAGGGAAAGATGCGTAGGATGTGCGTGCGCACGGTTTTATAAATCCGAATATTTCTGTGCGTACGCACGTCCTATGTTTCATCCGTACGCCACTTCTGACGCAAATCCTACGCAAAGTTTTATAAATGAGGCCCCAGATCAGACAAGGAAAACAAAGACGTACACGGCTCTATTTGTCAGCAGAGACGTCAGAAGCGGAGCAGGGAGCTGGAGGCCCACCGATGTTGCTTCTACGTCACAGCTACAAGATGCTAAACAGCTTCTTCTTCTGCGTTGCATTCGATCAGATTTACACACCTACTGTGCCCTCTAGTGGTTGTTAGTGAGAAAAAGTTAACACATGAGCCGAGTTATGAAAAAAATAAATCAATAAAAAGTCGTGGCTCTGGCCAAACGATTGAAAAGAACTGATTTATGTTGGAAAAAAAACCTTATGAGACAAAACAGATAAAACTTTTGGAAATATGGTCCTGTCCATTCAAATCAACGGCTGCTCGATATAAATATCCTTTGGGAATTCTTAAATCCTAAATACAAAAATGTGAGTAATTTCCTCTGGAATTTTAACCAGTGAACGGTGACACAGCCCACCTTGCTGCGTGCTGAAGTACTGCTCTCTAAGGTCTGCTCGGATTATCGAAAGATTTTCCTAATGTCCTTGACAAAGCAAGCTAAATAAACATTTAAAATATTATGAATATTTAGTTCTTACAAATGAGCCCTCCAGGGAACTGGTGAACCCTCCATGGTGTACCCAACAGTGGCTGGGATAGGCTCCAACCCCAGAAGGGATTCAAATGAATGGATGGATGGTTACAAATGTAACAATGCAGAAATACTTGCTTCAAAACAGTTAAAATGTTATGGGTGCTCTTTGGGAATTAACTGAAGCGGGAGAATTATAATGTTTTATAAAAGTCAACATTGTGTGGTTTGCGTCGTTTTTGTGGACACATTTTCCAATGTGTCTGGAATTACGACGGAACTATTTTTTCTTGCAAAATCCCAGGCTAGTGGTTAAAATTTCAAAAAAGAAAAAAAGATGGAAAGAAAAATGAAATGAGCCTGCGCTCATAACGTTGCCCAATCTAACAGCATACACTGCAAAAGCAGGACTGCTGACAATGAAAAGACAACAACACAGCCTGAAACGGTACAGCCCTGCAGCTCTGCAGATGATAGAGCTCGCTGCTTAACACACCTGTTTCAAATCCTTGACAGGCTTTAACCGCTATGCTCACGGCATCAACTTCTCTCTGAGTCCTTCCACACTTGACCTACGGTGAGTTTAATATTAAGTTACTTCTTTTTGGGGCTTTTTTTGAATACAAAAATCTACAATTATTAAAGATGAAAGCAGAAAAATACAAACAGAACTTCCAAAACCATGAAATCATGGCTTGGGTCAACAATAGCTGCATGGACAAAAGTAATCGGATTAAACGCCTGATCAGATAAAAATTGCGTCATGTAAACACGCGATCAGACTCGTTTGGATCCAAATTTCTTTCCGATCTAGATAGGTGGGTTATGCCGATTATTGATCCCATTGTGGTGCATGTAAACAATTTATTCCGGTTGTGGGTTAATACTGTGCTGGCCTTTACGACATGAGATGGTGTGGCGCTCCGGAGGAGGCTTTGGACCGCAAACAGGACCGGCCGGCTGGTCCACACGAGCGATCTATGTCTCTGAGCAGAGCAGCTGGACTGGCAGCTTCGTGTTTACAGTTGTAAAGAAAAACTTTTTTTTTACATTGATCCAACTTAATTATTTGCTTTGGTGATGATAAATATTTATTTATTTTCAGTTCAATCAGCTTAAAAATATCATAGTAATCAATTTTGTATATGTGTTTTTCCGTTCTGGCTGTTTTACTCTGTTTTCCCCCTTAGTCATTTTATCCTGTTATGTTTATGTCATTCTGCACCATAAGTGAGTGGGAGGAAGAGGATGATGACCAACCCCCTGGCGATGAAGAACCTTATGTGGTCTAAATATAAAGCCAGAGTTCATGATAACTGCACAACAGCCCCACATCGCTGGGTCATTCACATCATTAATACAAAACAATCTGGCGGGCTGAATGCGCCCCAAGGGCCTAGACTTTGACATGTTTGATGTCAGTTTGATAAATAAATTGAATTAAGTTGAATAAACATAAGAACCAAAGTTAGATCAACATTGAATAAACTTTATTCAGTTACGTGTTACCAATTGAAGTGATTTATTTAAGTTGGATCAACCATTTTCTTTTTTCAGATGAAACTGAAGTTGGCGTCTGACATTTTAGGTTCCACTTTGACATCTACACATTAAGGAAAAATGGCTCCTACATGGGATATAGTGTACCAAAGTTTGAAGCAGCTACAGATATTTTACAGGGGATGAAGATAAATGTTAGCCTGAAAAGTTAAGGAAAACTGGAGACTAAAAATACATAAATAAATCAGATGCCAACTTCAGCCTTGTACAGTCCCATCTGCGAAAGTATTATCTGACATTTGGTGGGGATGAGTGCCTCAAACCAACAGAGTCAACATCTGCAGGATGTTAAAATCTGCATTTTGCAATCAAAATTTTCTGATCAATTAGAGGCAGACATGGAAAGACAAGTCCTGAGCGCAAATGGTCAGGCATGACTTGGTACTAAAGACCTAAACCTCTGCAGTGACACAAATCAGAGAAGCATGAAACAACCGAGCATAATGCTATCAACCGCTCATCACTGAAGGAAAAGCCTCTTTCACAGCTTCAGGACTTTATGGTTACTATTTTTTAATTGCTTTCAGTTGCAAAGAGTTTTCCTGGACCATAAAAATAATGTTTTTTATGACAAGTTCCCGAGATGAAACTGAGTGGAGGAAATAATTGTCTCACTGGAAATAAACCCAAGTCTGACAGATGTCTGGCTGAGAAGAGGAAATGGTCTGTTAACCACTGACTCACCTTGAACCACCTTTGATTGAATGTAACGCCGCCTGGTGAAGTGAAGTCTGTGCTTTTTATGATAAAATCATTGACAAGCTCTCAAGGTTTTTACTTGATCTCAGTGGAGGGAGAAATGATGCTGTCTGTGGAGCCGTTCAGACGCTCAAATGGGCAAGGTGTTGTAAACTCGAATCATGTGCTCTAATGTAGGAGAAGTGAGATAAATACAAGAAGAATACCTGACAGAGTAGAAAAGAAACTGCTCTGAAGATAAAGTCGTTCAAAAGATCCCCAAATGCTTTTAACAACTTACCTTTTGTTGGAAAATCTCTTGATATTTGGGCAGTGTCTATTCACAACATCTGTTATTCAGTCTTGTCTATTCATCCTCCAGAAAGAATGAATTGTTATTTATTACCAAATATATGCCAACTGCAGGAGAGGTTTCACATTACTTCATGTTAACCTCCAAAAAACAAATTTTACTGGCAATATTGAATATATACTCAAACCTAGGTAAAGGCCATGTCACACAGCCATTACGTACATTGTGTGCATTTTATGACTTTTCGGTGTTTCGTGATACATCGGGATATACGTAATACATACGTGCTTTGTGAGTCCGTCATTTGTCGATGTGCACAGATGTCCGTCAAGGGTATCAGCAGACGGGTCTTTAGAATTGGTCAGTTTACGCGTATTTTTCATCGTTTATATGCAATTATTATGTAACTCTTACGCATTGTGCAGGATTTTTGCGAGATGCATACGCAAATGTGTGGCTTTCTACGACCATTCCACGTATGTCTAACTGACTTTTTACACATGTACCACTAATGTATAACTTTATTATCGCACATACGGTGCTCATATCACCTTAAAGTTAGGTAATTGTTGCACAAATCATTAATGAATTGCATATAAACAGTGCAATAATAACACACAGTTCATGTTTTACGTAGATTTACGTTTTCTTTGCGTTGTTTATTTGTACTTCTTCCGTGGTTTTAATGTGGTTAATACGTGATACATCTGTGAAAATTTCATGTTAAGACTTTTCCTACTTTTCCAACGTATATTCACGTGCGGACAAAATGAACAGTACGTAGTGGCTGTGTGACACGGCATTAAGCTAAGCATGAATTTACACAAACATCCATGAAAAAATTGTAAAAGTAGTCAAAATAATGGAATTTAAAAAATAATTAAACATTAGATCTTGTGGTTTGTGTTCTGTTTGTGTTGTATTCAACTTCCTGTCTTGTTTTCAAGGTTCACCCTGCCTGTCTTAGTTTGAGTTTGACTTCCCTTGTTTCACTCTCCCCTGATCGTTTGCACCTACAGTATGTCTCCTCAGTCCTGTGAGTATTTATGTCTTGTCTACTGTAACTCCCTTTATTCTGGGACAGACCAGCCTCTCCTCCCCCGTCTTCATCTGGTCCAGAATTCAGCTGCCCGATTACTAACGGGGACCAGACGGCGTGATCATATCACACCAATACTGCGCTCTCTGCACTGGCTGCCTGTTTCTTTTAGTATTGATTTTAAAATCTTACTCTTGGTTTTTGATTGTCTACATGGTCTGGCACCTCCTTATCTTTCTAAGCTCCTGCAGAGCCATCGTCCTCGTAGAGCTCTGCGATCTGTACATGTAGACTGGATGCTCTTAGTGGTTCCAAGGACTCCATTTGTGACTAAGGGGGACAGAGCGTTTTCAGTGGCTTCTCCTAAACTCTGGAATTGTCTTCCCCTGTCAGTGAGGTCTGCCAGATCCTTAAATGATTTTTAAATCTCTGTTAAAAACTCATCTTTTAGTGTTTTCCTTTATTGATGATTTATTGTCATTGTTTTACTGTGTTTCTATGAATTTTACCTATGATTTTAATGTATTTATACTTGTGCAGCACTTTGTATGTCTGGCAGATGTTAAAGCGCTATATAAATACAGATTGATTGATTGATTGATTGATTGTCACTGCTTTCCTCTTGGGCTGGTCCATTCTGTCTGCTTCCCTGTCAGCCTGTTTACCCCACCAGTTGCTTCTTTGGTTTCCCTGCTTAGCAGCACCTTTTGTTATATTAAAAAAATCCCTTGTTTTTGGAACCTCCCGCCTCCTGCTCCAACCCCACAACATAACATTAGAGGTGTAACAGTTCATTTTAACAGCAATTCAATTCATTTCATATCTTGTGATTGCCAAACCGATTCTTAGTTGATATTGGTTCCAATCGATACACTGACCTAAAATGGATCCTGGACATTTTTAGCCAAAACTTCAACCAGTGTGACTCAGAGATAAACACCTGGGTTCTGAACAGTCCAGGTGAAGTTTTCCAGATTCCTTGTATTTCTTGCAATATAATCAAGTGTAAATTGAATATACTAACAAACAAGAACGAATGTCAAATCCATTCACATTTTAGTGTACTAAAGTTCAGCCCATTTTAGTTTTTCCACATCAAATAATCCAAAGGAAACATTAGAGCATTCTACCACACTGTTTGGTCACATGTCTGTGCAAAACTCAGTGTTTCCACACATTAGACAGGAATGATGAACTGATCCTTTTTTATTTCCATTCCACATGTGTTGTCTGCTGTCGTGCACTTGGTGTTTTTACATTATAGTAAAATTAACATACTGTACCTCAATTCAAGTGGTATTTTCCAGTTGCAATATAATCCATTTGTTTCATTCTGAAGCAACTGTTTTATTGTACAGGTCAATTCAATAACAACTAGCTTCAGACAGATTGATCGGGTTGGAATATAAATTGGTTCATCAACTAATTCAATTAATCGTTACACCCCTACTAAGTATAGTAATCTGTATGCGTTAATAAACCTAGTTCTGAGACAGTTGCAGGAAACAATAACATTTACAACCAGATGTTGCTGCAACAGAAATATGTAAGCAAATATTCTAATTGATGTAATTCAAGCCAGTAGTTCTAAGGGGAATAGAAAATCCAATAAAATACTATTTTTGGCCCCAGGTTCCCTTCGAGATGTGGCTGCTCCTCTGTACAACCCCTCCACAGGACTAGACATTCAAAAGACCCACATCACCAGTACGGGTCAACCCCCATACAGGTAGACAGAGCAACAACAAAGATCAGATTTCATTGAACTCTCGAGGTTTGATTTAGATTTTAAAAAAGTGACATAGGCATTTAAATTTATGAATTATTATGGATAAAATGATGTTCTTCATTTATTTATTTACTTCCCCATATATATATATATATATATATATATATATATAGCTTATATATATGTATAAATAAAGCTTTTTGTGGTCACGGGGATGGTGACGCCAACTCAGCTACTGTTGGGTGAAGGAGGACAATTTGCAAGTCCAGTACAAAGACAGACATCCACACACACGCTCACATTGACACAGATTAGAGTCAGGAACAGATTAGAGTCACCAATTAACCTGTCAAGAATGTTTTAGGGCTGTGGGAGGGAGGCAAAGAAAACCCACTCATGTATGTGGGGAACATGCAAACTCCACACAGAAAGAACTCAGCTGGAGTTCTAACCATGGCCTTCTTGCTGAGAGGTGGTGTGCTAACACAACACCATCGGGCAGACTCACAAACTATATATGAACTAGATTGTATATTTCATGTACCACACTTTCTACACCACACAACGGATTATAAGGGGCACCATCAATAAATGCCCTGTTTCTTGAACGTATAAGGCACTTCAAACTTTAAGGCAAATTAAGTGAGACAAAGAGGTAGAGATAAATCCGCCAGTCAGTCAGACTTAGAACTTATTCACGTATTCACAACACCTGGAACTCCTAAACATGTCTGCAACACGTAGGTTGTGTTTTAGCTCACTCAATTGGTCTGATGTTTGATTGAGCCTCAGCTGATGATTTAATAAAAATAAAAGGCTTTACAATCTAAATCCTGCCACTGAATTTTAAAATAATCAATGAAAAAAACTATATCAGTTTGGAAACATGTAAGATGTATGTCTAGTAAAAAATCTGGGCACAAAAATATGCTTATAGAAGTCACCATTGACTTTACAATACGGTTTAGCAAGTTGAGGTAATTTTTACCGCTTACCAGAAATTATTTTATTCTACAACTTTTGTGAATGTAATAAACTTATTCAAACTTTTTTTTTTACCCGCTATAATCCTCATGTAGTTATCAGTACAATTCATCGACAGCTTTTATCAGTGAGTATTTACCTATGAAGCTGCATTCACACTGCCGTCAACCCAGTACGTTCAAAGCGGCAACTTCCAATGAAAGGTCTATTGAAACGCATGTACATTTTGGACTTCTGCATACATTTTTTAAGCCTGTTTTCAGGCTCTTTGTACAAAACGTATGAACGCACGTTGAAAGTTAAACCAGGCCGAACATTGACAAATCAAGGACTCAGATTTGGTAGTGATGTATGGATGGCGTCACTTAAATTTAGGGAAGTGCCAACCCTTTTTAAAAATTGTTTGTGGAGGACAAATTAAGGAGGGACAATTTCTGTGACAACTAGTCTTTTAAATATTGGAAAAGAGCTGTGAAAGTAAAAAACCTTTACACTTACCATAACTCTCTAGTTTTTTTTAACAGGATGCAAAATTTGAACCAGAGACTAATGAGATGGTTACTGATGGTTCAGGATTTCCTTCTTAACCCTTGTGCTATCCTAGGCACTTTAACATTGGGAGTTGGGTCATCTAGACCCACTAGACAGTTCGCTGTACCTTTTTTCTTCAATGATTTGTGATCTTCACTGGTGTCCATGGATTACATGAAATCTTTCCACCTTCATCCACCTTTGTCATGGTAGGGAGAACACGTCAATGTAAGGGTGGGGTCATCTAAGATAGCACAAGGGTTAATATCAAAAACAAAAAGGGAGCTGAGAAATTGGTAGCGGATGCTCTTTCGCACAGCATCCACTCAACCTAGGTGAGGGCTTCATGGGGGGCAGAAGTTTTCTCTTAGGTTGGGGAGTGTTTCAGCTGTGGCCGTAATATTGTTCTATTTGTATTTTTGGAACGTTTTTTCTGCATCTGTTTTCTTTGGTTTTCTGCTGCAGTGGGAGGTTCTGTCTCTTTCCTTTTTCTTTCCCTCATACAGTGTGTGCAGATTGGATCCCAAAGTGTCCGGAGAACCTGATTGGCTGTGGACTTCCAGCTCAGCTTTAAAAAATGCCACATCATCAGTTGGAGCCCCCCCCCCCCCCCCCCCCCCCATCTTTCTCCAGCTGGCAGCAGCAGAGCAATTGATAGATATTGTTAGAGGCTTTGGTCCTTGTAATTTGCTCTGGTGGTTTTTGTATAGTTCTTTTCATTGTAAATAAATTCCCAGCTTATTTTCAGCCTGGGTGTGGGTGACAGTTTTTGAGTCATAGGTGAATTTAGTTTTTCCTTTTTACCTTTATGTTTCAATCTTTTTAAAAGCCCCTAGACAGGGATGTAACAGCAAGATTCATGAGATTTACATCGCTTTGACATTTCACAGCAAGACTCGTCTAACTGTAGGCAGCAGACATGTGCTAGTAAAGGGTAGAAAGTATAAATTCCCTCCTTGCATGTCCAAGAACGTGCTTCTAGCATGTTCTTCATTGCATATCAGATGCCTGGTGTGAACATAGCATTATGCATGTCAGGAACTCTATGGAGACCAAGTATTCATTTATGAATGGTGCTTTCAATATGCATTTTTTGACTTGTAACAACAATCAGTTCAATATCTGTTCATCTTTGCTCCATAATATGAAGGTAAAATAAAAAATAAAATGACTTAGAAAACTTAGCCGTTGGAACTAAACTTATTTTTGATCAATTACAGGGAGTGCTAAATCGTCAAATCTAATATCTGAACTAGCTTTGGGGTAGTTCTGTTTTCATTTTCTGTCTTTGTTCCATTTTTGTTATTCTTTTTTTTTCCCCAATAAAAATTTCAAAGAGGTATCAATGGGCTTCTTTCTGCTATTCAAAGAGTGAAATTATTTTGGAGGAGCACACAAGAACACATTTTTGGTTCACCATCATTTACTATGCAGCACTGAGGTAAGTAGTAAAACTACATTACAATGCACTGTGAGGACCTGATGAATCACAGCCAGAGTCCTCCTTTGGATCACTTTCCCTCAAAATGCTCATGATCAGTTCTTAGCGCCAATCACTGACAACAACTTGACAGTAAATTGCAGCCATAAAGTTTCCCCAGAGACACCATGACATAAATCACAGCAATGTGCAGCATAAAACAAAAACAAATGGTCTTACCTCGAAGAACACTCCTGGCAGAGATTAAGATAAACTTTTTATGGTCAAAACAAAGTTCTGTGAGCTGGAAATTCAGTTATTCAAAATAAAAACGTTTTAAAAATTGTATTTAAATCACTTTATGAATCTGTGGGATCCAACCCAAGTCTAACACCATTGGGTTATTTGACTATTGTGCTCTTATAAAACAGGTCATTGTTCATTCTTTGACACTTTTACATTGGAGCTTCATGCTACAGTCACATATACAGTACAACTGCCACCGCGTGATGGGGAGACATTGGCAGAATCTTCAACATTAGCTGCCGCCTTCTTTTCTTTCTTTCTTCTTCACCTTTATTTAACCAGGATTTAAACTCATTGCAATTAAAAATCTCTTTTGCAAGAGCGTCCTGGCGAAGAGGCAGCTGCACAACAATAACACACATTTATCATTTCCACTCACATTCAATCAACATAAAACAAGACAGCCTTAAATAAAGCATTTGCAGTTTGATAGCTTTGTCTCACGTTTGTTTAAAAATAATTTGAAAGAGTGCAGAGAAACCCATTCTATTCATTGCATTCAATTTTTTGAAAGTCGTTGGCCTGGTCGTGAATGTAGACGGCGGGATTACGCCAATACGAAATCAGGCAAAAGCCACAGAGTAGTGATTGCCAGCAGAAGCTCTGATTGGACGATGTGTAAATGTTTCTGGATGGCGGCTGGCAGCGCACCTGTCCGAGTTCCACCGGCTGCCAGCCGCCCAATAGCCTGAGGGTATATAAAAGCCGGGCAATTCTGCATCACTGGTCAACTCAGATCTTGAGCACACATAATAATCTTGTCAATTTAAAAATGTACTACTTTTTAAACAACATGCCTCCCTAGAAACTCAGCAAGGGTAAAGCCCCGGCACCCAAGAAAATGAAGGTCCAAGCGGCGCAACCTCAGCGTCTTCATCCGATGAAGAGCATCAATGCATCAATGCCTTTTCCCCATTTATATACAGGACCCACAGTGGCTGGAATCGCCAGATGGACATCCAGTTATCACCATGCCCCAGGTCCATGTCAACAACCCTGATGGAGTGTCTGCGCTGCTACCGTCTGATTTCTTACAATCAGACGGTGGCAGCAAGATGGCAGTCTGAAATTGGCCGATCACCAGACGACTTTGGGGACTTGGAGACCCTCCTATCTGTCAATTATCCTGCTGCAGCTTACCAGCAACCCGCCTGCCACTGCAAAGCCCCTTTAATTGCAACTTTTTCTTCAAGCCTCCGTGGCCGCTGTGTGGGGCGGTAAAATGTGACCACTGCCTCCCGATTACATGGCGACGCCAGCCCACCAGCCAAAATTGCTGAAAAGCGAAATCTCCGCATGGTTCCATTTTGGTATATGTGACCTAGGGATTAGATCCCATGTTGACATTCTTTCGGCTACAGCAACTCTTTAATCGTTCACACAATTACCTGATTCCACCAGATTGTGAAGCGCAGAAGGCATCCTTATGCCGATGCAACAGTTAACAGTAAAGCAGTGTTTATGAAATCAGCATAATCAGCCAAGTCTGTCACGGAGAAAACGGACTTTGACACTTTACGTTGCATGACAGTATCAGTCTGGTTGACGGGAAGTGTGGGCGGAATTACTTTGCACCAACAGTCCCGCCCAAAACTCAGTGGTGAGTTTCTAATAAACTACTGCCGCTCTGCAGAAACTATCCCCTAGAAAACGACACAATTAAAAAACTATAAAATAAAAACTTTGGCTAAAAATGGCATGATCATAGTTAAAAGACCAAAAGAGGATGGGAGTGGGACTTTAAATGGCAGCATTACACTGCCATCACAGTGTTTCCCCGTATCCGCTGACCGCAAACGACCCCCTCTGAGTGTGATTATCCGGGCCCTCAAACCTTCAGGGTACTCTTCTGAAATATGCGGATCCGTAACAGAAAAGACGGACCTCAAAATGTCATCACTGAAGTGCAGGCGAGAGGAGTTTAGAAAATCATTTTGCCTTTAGTGGTGCTTTTCTCTGCCTCATCTTCCAGTGTAAATCTAAATAAATACCACAAATGCTCCTTCAGCCGATGTGCCAGACCACATAAATAGGGATGTAACCCAAAACTACCACTTTACACTGTTTGTACATGCTCTTCAATTCCAGCTCAGTTCAAGTTGTCAAAAACAGCTGGCAGAGCGACCGGCCAACTCTTGGTTTTGGCACAATTATTGAGCACGTTGAAGGCTGGCTCGTGGTAATGAGTTTTTTGCAGGAGGGCTAGTACTAAAGCACAGACAACTCAAATTAGACAGAAACTGTGGATGCTTTCATGCATTTAAGTAAGTGATATACTTCACTTAAACTGATCTGCTGCACAGATTCATCTTCACTCAGACATGCCCTCGCTGTGAAAATCACTTAATTGATTGCCAAGGAGAGCCTACGTTTAGATCTGATTACCCCCCTGCTGAAAAGCATGCACAGACTCATTTCAGGTATATGATTCACCAACATTCACCCCAGCGTCTTCTGAGCATCAGTGAATAGGGATCTTGTGTATTTCAGCTGGAGTCCCATTTACTGCATGCATTTTTAAGAGGCAGGACATCAGGAGCCCTAATTGATGCTCCATCAGAGAGCTGCTCCAAAGAGACCCTTCCAGGAGTTTTATCAACATACAAACAGACAGACAGCAACAAACGAAGATTCTGGTTCCAGACATTTTTACAGAAGTAGCTAAACATCAATTTCCAGATTCTGCAGAATACCATTGATCAGCATGTCATACCACTGAGAATGAGATCATCTATTATTTATCTATTTCCTTTAAAGCTGTGTTCATACCGAACGCGAATAACGCGTCGGTTCAGTTTCAAATGTGACGTCAATGTACAGACGTGATCAGAGGTCCTGCGGTGCGTTTTGAGTATTGAGCAAGTCGGTCTGGCAGGAGCACGTTTTGGCCGTTGCGGCTAGCTCTGAGTTCAAAAATCGGATCTTCGGCAAAAAAAACATGTTGTGTCAACCAATCAGGGACTCAGCTTTTGCCTGTGATGTGTTAGTGATCAGCAGGTGGAGTCCAAAGACAACATGGAGGAGAATCTGATCATTCTCATCCTGAACTTTAAGGTATTTTTCTTATTTGCATTAAGACAATAGTTAACAAGTTTTTCTAATTTTATTCTTGTTTTTTTTCCTCCTCAGACTAATGCAGGATAGCATGTAGTCCAACTGGGTCACAGAGAGGCGGAAGTTTCGTCTAAATTCAAACTTGAGTGGAATCGACTGGATTGTGAATCAAATTGATCCAGGAAATTCTTTGTAATACCCCACCCCAATATTGATAAAAGACAAACTGTTTCATTTTATAAAAATGTTTAACATAAAAATCTGTTTTAAAAATAAAATAAAAAATAAATTTTATAGTAGACCAATAAAAAAACTAACCATATTTAAGTACAGGGAGTTTTAAAAACACCAAAATAAAGGAAAAAAAAGAGATGCTTCCCCTTTTGTAGTGTTTGCCATCATTTGCGATCGATGCCAGACACTTCTTGGAACAGCTTGACTGCACTAAATTGATGTCATTATGTGACTGTTTGGTGCTTCGTTTGAGGCACTTGATCATGTTACCAAAACAGAGTTTAATCAGAATTGGTCTCAAATTAATTTGAACATCTGGCAAAAATCCCTTTCCCCGGAGCTGCCTTCAACTTAGGGTTCAATGCTCTTAGAATATATGCATCATTATTTCCCATGATGCTATGACATGATCTATTACCTTGAAAGGCAATTTATTCTAGCAGTGACCTTAGAACCACCTCACATGACTAAATGAGTCTGCATCCATTTTAGTTTAGAGTCAATCTGAAATGTATATAAATATATTTAAAGTAATGCAAAAAAAAGATTTTAAGCCTTATAAATCAAGACATTAAATATATATTCCCCTAACTACTTTAAATTTGAAGAATAAAACATTTAAGATGATCAGCAAATTGTGAAATTTAGCTTTTAGTCGTTAATTATTGAAATTTAGGAGAAGATGATTATAATAATAATCATTGCATACTATTATTAACCATGTAGATGAATATGTTCTATGAAAAATAACTTTTGGTTCATTGTATTTAGTAACTCTAGAAATTGTTTGCAACATTTCATTGTTGCTACTAGTTCCCAATTGATTTAGTGCAGAATCTTGTTCACTTATTGAGCTTTGCTGTTGATTTAACGACTGGGGCGGCCGTGGTGCAGTGGGAGGGCAGTCACCCACTGATCATAATATAGCAGGTTCAATTCCCGCTTTGCCCGCCTATGTATCGAAGCACCCTTTGGTGAGACACTGAAGCCCACCCTGCCCCTAGTGGAAGGCTGGCACCATCAGCGTGTGAATGTCTGAGTGTATGGGTGGATGGGACTCTGACTGTGAAGCGCTTTGGGCCTTCGAGGAAGGTAGAAAGCGCTATCCAAGGATACGCCATTTACCAAGGATACGCCATTTACCAAGGATACGCAATTTACCAAGGACACGCCATTTACCAAGGATACGCCATTTACCAAGGATACGCCATTTACCAAGGATACGCCATTTACAAAGGATACGCCATTTACCAAGGATACGTTATTTACCAAGGATACGCCATTTATCAAGGATACGCCATTTACCAAGGTGTTTGGGTCCTTTCTTTGCAAAGGAACAGAAAACACTCATCCACTCTAATTATGAACTGTATTTTTCCGCACTATAAGGCGCACTTACGAGCCTTTCCATTTTTTTTTTTAACCGACAGCGCACCTTATGATCCAGAGGGCTCTGTTTATAGATCAATTTTGGTTGTGTTTACTGATGTTGAAGTGATTTTGAGAGGTATACAAGGCGCTCTGTCAAAACGTCCATGTATTTCCGAGTTGCAAACAAGTTTGGGTGTTCACGTAAATATGCTAACTGGACTATGTTTTTTGTGGAGGTTGCGAGTTAGCATAGATAGCGGTGTAAGTTTTTTTTTTTTGTTTTACGTGTTACAAACAAGGTTGGAAGTGTTGTTAATATGCTAACACAGCTAATGTCTCCATCTACATCCTGCTCATACACTTGATGTGAACGCGCTGAGGCAGATGAGGGTGGTGTGTTCGTCCACTTAGCAGAAGCAGAGAATGCAGTGGCAAATAAACCAAAAAACAATTAGGCAAATTGCATTCTCTAGTCTAGGGCAAGATATGAGATATACCTTCTCTACATGAGATATAGGATCTTAAAGTCTTGCTTTATTTTTTATCTTGTCCGCTCTTTCTCTCTCTCTCTCTCTTATTTTCAGTGTTAAAAAGACATTCCTATGGTCACAGTTGCTCCATGATCGCAAACTCTAGTCGTTTGACATAAATTCTGGTTATACTACATGCGTAAAATTCCGGTTGCGAGTGACGTCACCAGCAGGCCCTAATGCGTCTTATGGTCCAGTGCACTATACGTTTGAAATCATTTTGAAAATAAACTATTTATTGACGGTGCGCCTTTAATCCGGTGCGTCCTAAGTGCGGAAAATACAGCAGTTGGATTCGATTAGATTTTAGTGCTGTGCTTTAAAACTTAACTTATTCAGTTCAGGATTTTCTCTCCAAATGACTCGGTTTCTGAAATCTTTTGGTGTTGTTAGACACATCTTTGCAAACCAATCTGGCTTCCTACAAGATCAGAAAGATCTATAATTTTCCATTAACTTGTATATTGTCAAGATTAATAAAGTTTTGACAGGACATGGGATTCCAGAGTCTGACCTTGGGTTCAGGTCATTCACGCCGATGGGAAGGTTTAGAAATGGGTTAGCAAAACTTCAGTGATTGTTAGTTAGGAATAAATCCTCTATTGTTGTCTAAACGTCTGCTCACATTAAGATGAACTGATCAACTTTATGTCAAAACACTATTTATGTGTATGATGGATTTAAGCGTCTTTTTAAATATATTTTACTTCTGAGACTGAACTTTTCTTCACTGGTGTATGGAGCCGTATAGAAATGGACCCTGATGTCATACATTTAACAAATATTTGGGCTCCTCTGTGCTGGTTGGATGTGTACTGAGGAAGTATTTACCCAAAATCTAGAACATTGTGAAACATTTAATTTGAAGAGAAAAACATATTCAGGACAACGTGGTAATATTTTGACCTAAGGTGATATTTAGTTTTTTCTTTTTTTTTAGATTTCCCTCTCTGTAGTATGAATCAGCTCAGCTGAGCTTCCAAAACCCTGCATACATTTACTCCGATCCACACCGCAAGACAGTTTCTTTTTGAAATCTTTCCTCATTTTTTTCTGTCACATTGCTGATATATAAATCACTTTTTTTTTTTTTGCAAAACTAGAAATGGAAGACCCAAACCTTTTTAAAACAAAGCTGCTGTCTGCTGCCAGTGCAGTTGTGGTATATTTAATGGCCCACTGTTGTTTAAATTACTATATGTGTAGTTATTTTAGTTATTTAACAATTATTGTACCACAATGAGCCAAATGCCAGACGGTGTAGCGTCAGGTTTTTTGCTTTTGTTTCAGTGGCATTTTCTAGTGTAATTGTTGTTCAGCTGTCTGTGACATCAGGTGTGAACAAAAAAAAATCCATCAATAAATAAGAACACATTTTAGATTTAAATATAAATTTACACAATTATGATTGCAATCATGACTTAGTTTAGTTGGTTTTCCTAGTGAGTGATACTATATAATATAATCCTTCACCCTTCAAGCTTTTATGGGACTGTACTGGTGTCTATGCAGCGTGTGATCATTGTGTGACTTACTTCTTGCTGTAAATCCTTGATGATTTTGGTTTTTTTCTCCATCTCCACTTTTAGAAATTTAATCTGTGGACAGAAAATAAAAGGACAAAAGAAGAACTGTGAGAGATTCATGATGATCACATTCGATATGGTCACATCTGCACTTTTGGGACAAAATGTTTCTGTTCCTTACAAGACTTTCATATTTTTTTTAAATGACCTCTAAACATTTCTTACATTTTTCATCAGGCAATAACAACATAAAATACATTGTCCTTTAAAAAAAAATACATTGTTGTATTAGACCGTTTATTATTCCTTTGCATTGGGCTGTTTACTTGTCCGTGACAGAATGGCATTTAGTTTACATTTGCTTAAATTTATAAGATGTTGTAACAGCACAGACTGAAGCTTGCAAATCTTCCTCTGTAGTTTTTTTTTGTGGTCTGTACCCAGGCTGTAAAACTAAGGCTTATTACATGAATGAGGACATTTGTTTTCAAGCTGACAGCGACTCAGTGACCCTTTAGTATGGAAAAAGCAGTTTGTCACTGCAGATGGCTACGCATCGGGGCCTCGGCCCTTTAAAAGGAACGAGACATAAATAGTTGTCAAACCCAATATTTCTCATGCCATTCTACTTTAGCGTCGCCTAATAAGTGTCCAGTCTTGTTTAATTGCTGGGCCCCTCAGTTCTACAAGCAACAAGTTCTAAATATTCCTGAGATACCACAACACCTGTTTTCCACTTGCTGTTTTATTCGTTGGCTCATCTGCTTATACCGGCTGAGTGTTTTCTGTGTTTACAGCAATCCCGTTATGAGCACAGCACACTTACGCTTGTGTTTAATGTGACCATTGCTGGTTTAGCAACTCTACTACCACTTTTCAACATTTTCCGCACTTAAAAGCTTTTTTGGCTTTTTTTTTTTAAACAAAAGTCTGCCTTTCAATCCGGTGCACCTTGTATATGGATTAGTTCTAGTGGTGCTGATGTTAAAATAATTTTCAGAGGTACACGGCGCTCTGTCATAATGCTTGGTTGGGTGTTATAGGGAATGCGATAATGTTGCCGATGTTTAGTCGTGTTTTTTTTGTTTTTTTTTCGTGTTACTAGCAAGTTTGGAAGTTAGCTTAGTCACAGTTTTAGCTGTATCATTTTTTTTTTTTACATGTCGCAAGCAAGATTGGGAGTTACAGGTATCGTGAATACCCAAACACGGCTAATAGTTCTAAGGTGGCCAATGTATAGCATGTTTACAAAAAAGATCCAGAGTCACGGTGAACGCAGTTAATAAAGTCCGACTGATTGAAAGCCTTATATCTGATTTCTGTCCTGCTTAATGCAACTTATACACTATATTACCAAAAGTATTGGGTCGTCTGCCTTGACTCACATATGAACCATCCTATAGATTCAATTTGATGTCGGTCCACCTTTTGCAGCTATTACAGCTACAACTCTTCAAAGACGGCTGTCCACAAGGTTGAGGAGTGTGTTTACAGGATTTTTGGACCATTTGTCAAAAAGCGCATATAGGTGAAGTCACACACTGATGTTGGTGGAGAAGGCCTGGCTCTCACAGTCTCCGCTCTAATTCATCCCAAAGGTGTTCTATCGAGTTCAGGTCAGGCTTCTGTGCAGGCCAGTCAAGCTCATCCACACCAGACTGTTCCCACAAGGTTGGGAGCATGGAATTGTCTAAAATGTTTTGGTATCCTGAAGCAATCAGAGTTCCTTTCAAAGAACTAAGGTGTCAAGTCCAGGTCCTGAAAAACAATCCCACACCATAATTCCTTCTCCCCCAAATGTCACACTCGGCACAATCCAGTTCAAAATGTACCATCCTCCTGGCAGCCTCCAAACCCAGACTCATCCAACAGATTGCCAGATGGAAAAGTGTGATTCATCACTCCAGAGAAGGCGACTCCACTGGTGTGTGCTTTACACCACTGCAACCAACGCTTTGCACTTGGTGATGTGTGGCTTGGATGCAGCTGCTCAGCCATGGAAACCCATTCCACGAAGCTCTCTGTGTGCTGTACTTGGACTAATCTAAAAGTCACATGAAGTTTGTAGCTCTGTAGCAATTGACTGTCCAGAAAGTCAGCGACCTCTTTGCACTATGCGCTTCATCATCCGCTGACCCCTCTCTGTCTGCTGAGTTGCTGTTGTTCCCACACTCTTCCATTTTGTTCTGATAGAGCTGACAGTTGACTGTGGAAAATTTAGGGGCGAGGAAATTTCATGACTAGATTTTTTGCACAGGTGGCATCCTATGACAGTTGTACGCTGGGATTCCCTGCGCTCCCGAGAGCGGCCCATTCTTTCCCAAATGTTTGTAAAAACAATCTGCATGCCTGAGGGCTTGGTTTTATCCACCTGTGGCCAGGCCAAGTGATTAGGACACCTGATTCTGGTCATATGGATGGGGGAGCCAATACTTTTGGTAATATAATGTAGTTTGGCATGCCTTAAATATGACATAAGTTTAAAAATAGACCATTAACTGACTGCAACTTATAACCCAGTGTGCAAAATAAGTTTAAATGTATTTATTACATTTAAATTTAATAAGATTTTGGATCCAGCTAACTATTGGCCCTCTAAAGTTTGAGGAAAATTGTGAAGAGTAAGATTTAGAGACACACTGTTCCTATGAGACTGCTGTGCCCCACCCTCATCCTCAAGACTGCAGAGAAAGCTTAAGAACACTCATCCATGTCTCCAGCACTCTGATCCAGAGATGTTTTAACCATTTGCTTGCCCCATTCCAAATAACTTTAATTTGGATAGGATTAATGTTTAGCAAAGATGTTGTTACAATCAACAAGCTTACCTATTTAGAAAGTCGGCTCAAGAACTCTGCTGTGTGTGTGCAGGACTGTCAGCATGAACGTCAAAGTACAACTCCCACTACTGCATGTTTAATATGTGCAGGTCTTTAGACAGCTACACTGATGTGGAAGCAGAGGATACATGACTAGATCTTAATATTAAAAAAAAAGTCTGCACACTGGATTACAAGGCACACAGTTGAATGGTCGATCTTCACAATGATGTCACAAATAGGGTGCGCTGAACTAGAAGGTGCATTAACCCTTGTGCTATCCTAGGCACTTTATCGTTGGGAGTGGGGTCATCTAGACCCACTAGACAGTGCGCTAAACCTTTTTTCTTCAATGATTTGTGAACCTCACTGGTATCCATGAAATCTTTCCACCTTTATCCACCTTTGTCATGGTAGGGGGAACACGTCAATGTAAGGGTGGGGTCATCTAAGATAGCACAAGGGTTACGAGAGATGAGACTGTTAGTAAGTCAGACTTTATTAACTGCGTTCAAAGTGATTATAGAATTTGTTTGTGACATGCTACACGTTAGCCACATTAGCACATTCAAAATAGCTGTGTCTAAAAACGACACTGTAACACTGTAGCAACATTAGTACATTCACAATAACACCCACCCAGAGAGCAATATACCCGTCAAAATGAACACTGGGATGTTCTGACAACAATGGCGGACAGTGAAGCGGGACCCGGAGTTGGAAATAATTACACCTTTTTATAATTAATATTAGAAAATAAAAGTGGGATCAAATAAGCCAGCCAAGGTTGCTAAGCGACATTCTCCGATGTAACAGGTGGAATTATCTAAAGTCTAGACTTGTCCAAATTCACAGCCGTTAACATCCGGTCTACCTGCTCGGCGAAGGACCTGCCCAACGTTGGCGGGGAAGGCCGCGACCGTTGAAGGTTGCAGCCCTCTAATTTGGACGCAGCCGCTGTTTAGTTTCTACAAATGTAGATGATAAGATGAATTGTTTTGACTTATATTTTACAACTGGGATTGGTTTACTTCAAGCAATCAAAACAAAACAAAAAAAGCCAACAAAAAAGTAAACATAGATATATAAAAACCTAGAGGTTATTCATTTCTGACTTGACTTTGTACTTTCAAAGTGTAAATCTACTGAAAAATTAGCTGCATTTAAACCAACTTATATGTTCCAGTTGACTCAGTTTGATTTGGCTTGGGCTGCGGGGAATTGAACTAATTTTTTATGCACCTAGGATTTAGGGTTTTAAAAGGAAATGATATCAATGTCAATGAAACAGCAGATGGATTTTATGCTGCTCAAATTAGCTGGAAAAAGAAAAGCCTCTACGATGAAAAGATATAATTAAAAGTAGTAATGAAAAATACATTTTACCATTTATATTTTATAAACAGTTTGATTTACTGTGGCAACCCCTGTAGGAAGCTGTTGAAGATATTTCATAGCTTCCTTTAATTTGAAAGTCTAATTTAATTTGAGTCTAGGAAGCAATATTTTGCAAATCATTTATCTTAGTGTTTAAACATATAAAAAAAAAATCGTCAAGTTTGAGATATGTAACAAATAGACTCCAAAAACATTCCAGTATTATTTACAAATGCTTGTTTTATTTTTGAAAATTGAAGGTTTAATCCTGATCTTTGTTCATTTTCCATCTTTTGGTAAACATATGTGGTAATTGCAGGCTGATTTTTAGCCCTGCTTCACTACAGGAGAGGAAAATTGAACAAAGTATAAACAGAAAAACAAGCCACAAAATTCCAGAATACTTTGCTGTTCTATTAATCCATAAGAATTGGCAGGAACAGCACCTGAAATGTTAATGTGCCATTGTTTATCTCAGAGAGTGCAGACTTGATTTGATTGCTGATTGCAATGTAGAGGTGCACATTCAACATCGTGACTGTGCATCAAAATTTGGTCCAATCGCAGGAAAAGGTTTTCATTAGTGTATCCCAGGAACATGCCGGGTGAGCGGTGAGTGGAGCCACACGGGCCTCATGTTGATTTGATGATAAAGGCATTGGCAGCAGAACAAGGAAAGGTCTTGAAGGCAGTATGAGGGCAGAAATGGGAGACAAGCATGTCGGAGCTCAGCACATGCACTAAAACAGAAACATAAAGAAGGAGTGCAAACAGACATTTTTAAATCATTTTGTGTTTATGCACTTTTATCATTGACTTCTTTCATCCATTAATTCTTTCCTGTTTAGTTCAATAAGGTTCATAAGTGTCTGTATTGATAACTGACATCTTAGCTTCTTTTATCATACATGGCTGTGTTTTTCACATACTTAACACGTCTTCGTCAGAGTCGTCCTGTTCATTTAAAGCAGGGGTGCTCACACTTTTTTGGCATTTGAGCTACTTTTGAGACGACAATGTCTTGAAGATCTACCTATATATAAATATATATATATATACATGTATATATGTGTGTGTGTGCGTGTGTGTATATACATGTAGTATTTTGATACTAAAATACTGTTTAATAAACATAGTATTATGAACTATTACACTACATAACATTTTTTATGTACTGATAATTCAAAAACGACACGGTAAGAGATACTTTTGTAATTACAAATGAGGTGTTTTATTACAAAATCAGAACGCAGTGACTATCGTATTTCATGCTCTCCTGTACACCGTGCAGTGAGGGAGAGCATGGCATTTCCAAAGCGCGGTGCGATCCGGGCCTCATAAACACTTTAGTGGGTCTGAGTGGTCTTCTGGCGGGGACTTGGCGTGCCGCGGTGCATGTAGCGACTTTCTGATGACGGACAGAATTTGCGCTTGGTGTATTTAAACACACATGTGCAGTGACGTAGATATCAGAGGATGTCCCTTTGGCCGTTCTGCATGTCAATCAAGCCCCATACTTCTCGGGGAGAATTTTGATTTGCTGATGAATTTGTTAGAATTTTATTTTTTGATCATTTATCTTTGCTGGCCTACAATCTACTCTCATGTCTTTGAAGATCGACCGGTTGATCTTCTAAGACGATCTGGTCGTAGGGTCAGCAGTCCCAAAAGAAGAAAGAGGCTCAGACCCTTTTTTCCCCCAGCCAACTTCTGTCAGTTCTTCATGGAAGATACCAAAACTCTCCCAAGGAAGCCAAGAAGTACAATTTCTCCAGTGTGGCCTAGATCTTCAAAGGAGTCTCCCCCTGGTTGGATGTGTCCATAATATTCACAACTGCTCTTACAGGTGGATACGGACTGTCTGTGGGCAACAAATTGGGCAAACCTGTATGAGGCGCGCAAGTCGAAGATGGCTGAGTGAAGCCATAGGGCGTACATTTTTATGCACATTTATTTCTATGGGCATGCTGCCGGCGACAGGTCCTAGCAAACACTTATACAAAAATGTAAGGTCAAGTAAGGGGGAAGTAGGTGAGACGCAGGCACGTTACACTGACTTTTCATTTTTTCAACCTCACCAAATCCCGTGCACTGCTATTCAAGTAATAACAAGTGATAACACCGCTGCGGACTCGAAATGAGGAAATTAGCCAATTAGAGTGTGGTTTGTCTGGGTTATCCAACAGGCACTCAGCTACGGGCACTTATGTTTTACCTGCCTAAATCCTTTGCTCGCAGGTAGTAAGGAGCCAGTGGGTGCACCTACTAATGGCTACAACACGCCGTAATCGCACCAAATGACAGCATCATTCATTCATTATAAGTGCAATTACATTATTTTTTACACAAACTGCACTTACCACATGAACGACAATGGTGCATTCCATTTTCATGAGGTGGCCGCAAGGGAACTGAAAGCCACGGCCATGCTCCCCTTAAGGTGTGGCCGTACCTGTTGACGACCCACACAGTCCCGCACAATCTTAAAAACCACAACACTTGTACCGGTCAATTCCATCAAGGTCTCACGAAGAGACTTTGGCTCCGTACAGATGGATCTGTTCTTCACAGCTTGTATTAGGGATCGTTTACTGTTTGTCCAAAGACAACGACTCACCACCACAAGCGAGCATTTGGGCATAAATTGGCTAAGTCAATGGAAAGCTTCTGACTCATGCATTTAAGGTAAGGTCAATGCATGGGGTATTCCACCTTTTCCCAGCCAAGAACCATGGCTAATGACTTGCTGATTTTCATTTCAGCTGCTCTGATGAGTGCTGGAGGTCATGATTTGCAGAAGCCAAAAGGGCTTTTCCATCCCCAAACACAGAGATTGTAAGGCTTTAACAGTAAAATCCTTTTGGCATCCTGCTGTGCCAAAAGAAAAAAAAAAAACGTAGTTCATGAAAAGTTTCAACAGAAATGACAAACCTGGCAGAGTTCAAGTTTTCCAGGATTTAAGTCTGACTTACTCCCAGCTTTGCAAACCAAGCTGCTGTTCTGTTTGTATAAGGATTGAAAGGCCCCCATTCAAGTGTGTATACTAGACCCCCATATTACTCCTCACAAGATATACTGAGGTAAACTGCCAAGACAGTAAGTCCTTGATCGTACATTTTCAATGTTGTTTTTGGGAATCCTCTTTTTTTCTGGCGCGTCACCAAAGATCAGCCTTGGGAGATGCTAGAAGGAGCCTCAAAACATTATTTTGTGCAATGTTTAAAAGTTACGGAAGTTAGTGTATACTTAAAAATATCATTTGTTCGAGCAACTTAGTTGACACATTTTTAGGCCTTCTTTTAGAATACAGCTTTAGTTTTGTTTTTTTATTTTTACAATAAAGCAGTTAAGACGCTCAGCTTTTTGTTCAAACTTACAGAACATGAACTTAATGTTTTTCCTTTTTGCTATTGTTCACTGCATCATACTTCATGGTTGTTTTTCCTGACGGATGAACTTTATAAATGTTTATAAATGTTCTATTCAGCGAACTAATTTGAAAATAACATTGGTTTAGATCAAATTGGATTTTGATAGCAGCTATTTAGAATAAACTGAAATACGAATTACCATATTTTTTGCATAATAAGTCGACTGGAGCATAAGTTGCTGTCTACACCGGCCTCAAAACAAAACCAAACAAAAAGAAAAAGCAGGTGGCACGCAGCTCCGTGCCATTTCAGATCGCTTCATTTAAGAGCTGAGAGATGGAAGCGTGAGCCGGCTGTTACGTAATGAGCATGGATCACAGAGGGGCCTGTGTGACAGGTGAAAGTGGCTGGTTAGGGGAGACTGAACACTGGTAGTGAGGTCAGCTCTGTCTTACCGTAGCCTGCTGCTTCTCAGCTCTTTCATTTGCCTCATCCAGCTGCTTCTGCAGGGCTGCCTGGAGGGACTTCATCTCCTCTCTGTCATGTGGGAGGGAAGTCAGAAACACCCTGTTAGCACATCTTTCTCAGACACTCAGAGGCCTTCACTGCTCTGCCATAGAGTGGCTCACTTTAGTGCTGTAAAGACTGCTGAGAGTCACAGTAGTTCATGTGAAGACGATTCCATTTTTTTCCTTCTGTTTTTTTGGTGGAAAATTATACAATTGTATCAAAACAGTAAGGAGACAATGCCATTATTGACATGCCTAACAAAAAACACATTTAAGAAATGATAAAAGTTGTTTTTAAAGTTGTTTTAAGGATTGTTTTAGGGACTATTTTCAAAATGTACCCAGTGGTCTATTTTTTAGCTCAAATAATAAACCTGGGTCGTTTTCTCGAAATAAGTTTCTATAGAATGGTAGGAGTTCAAATTTGCCTCTGAGTTGTGGACGGGTCACTGATACTCAGAGCTCTCTTTTTACAGGCTCTCTGAGAGCTCTCTGTTTACAGGCCCCTCACACCTCCACCCTAAAGTCCGTGTCCCACAACCACTGTGTACATTATGAGCGTATTGCAAGGAGAAAAATTGGTCATGTCTGAATATACGTGGAAAAAGTGAGAAGAGGTGTGGTCTTTACGTGAAATTTTCACAGATGTATTATGAATGAATCACATTAAAACCACAAAAGTACGAATAAACCATGCGTAGAACACATAAATCAACATAGAACATGAACCGTGCGTGATTATTGTGCTGTTTATATACAATTAATTAGGGCAATAGCATAATTTGAACGGGATATGTGCGTCGTATATAATAATAATTAATTAATTAATAATTGATACTTGATTTATCCCACAATGGGGAAATTCGCATCTTGATCCATCCCCTGGGGGGAACAGTGAGCTGTAGACTGGCCGCGCTCGAATGCGATATAAAAGTTAAACATCGTTGGTACATACGTGAAAAGTCAGTTAGACATACGTGGACAGTCGTGCAAAGCCACAAATTTGTGTATGCATCTAGCAAATATTACGAACAATTGCATAATATTTACGTAATAATTATGAACTACATAAAATGTTTATAAACTGCGTAACTCTCAAAGGACCGAATATTTTGAACAGCTTAAAACCAAATTCGCGTAAAGAGCTCCTAGCTGAAACACCAATAACATGTTTTTCATCAGAGTGGGTCTAGAAATTGTTGTTTTACAGGCTCTGTAGATTACTTTCTTTAATGTGTGACTAAACTTTTACTATGTTGAAATGTTTTTTTTTTTTTTTTTAAGTTTTAAACTTTATTGTGAATACCTTAGGGGTGTAATCGACAATTTATAATTCTACAATCCAACCAGATTATCTGTCTGAGGCAAGTTATTAATCAAATAGCCCTTTACCAATAATAAAAAAAAAAAAACGATTTCAAATTGAAATTATTTGGTTTCATCAATCTATGAAAAAATAATTTGGATTGGGTACAGTATAGTTTATTTACTATATCGTAAAAAAAACAACAAGAAGCGCATCACAGTGGACAACAAACGTGATGTCAGCAAAAACTGATCAGTCCATCATTCCAGTTATCTTCACCTCCACTGTTCAGTATCCAGTTATCTATCTCTGAGTCACATTGGTTGACGTTTTGGATAAAGATCTTCTGGATCCATATTAGGTCAGTGAATCGGATCGTTCAAATTGTATCGTCAACCACAAATGATGAAATTCAAAGAATTGTTGTTAAAATGAACCCTTACACCAATACTACGAGGCTATATTTTGAGTACGACTCCGATGGACAGCTAAGATACTCTCAAAGACTAATAGTTCTTTCCAGATTTGCATAAATTTATTTTACTTAGGATATTTTTCTTTAGGAACCATTTTTCCCCCCCTTAGAACAACTATTAGATCTCTCAGTTCCTGTGAAAAATGACCAGCTTCAACAAGCCAGAACTGTACAGGAATTTGTGTGTGCGGACCTAAAGGTTATACTAGATGGATGCTTCAAAAAGTGCACACTGCCACTCTGCATATGTTGTAATGAGCAGCGTTTGACTTTATCCTTGTTGCGTGAAGATTCCCCCTGCATTTGTTACGGGTCTAACATGAATGCTAAATGCTGTGCATTAAAATGCAGGGACTATTTCAGCACAGCTTGATGTTACTGTGCACAGATAACAGCAAATGCACAATGAATTATTAATGGAGTTGGGAAGTGATGCGGGTCAGTGCTTTCCAAAATGCTTGTAGAAATCACGTCATGTAAGGCAGAGCAGTAAGATTTGAAGTAACAGCCTCTTTACTATTTCAAAATATGGCTGTGAGTTTGAAAAAAGAAAAAACTTAAGCTATAAACAGTGATGCGCAGAAGCAGCAGAGAGTACAATAACCCTTCATGTTTGTGTGGAGTGGGCCTCAGAGCTGGACAGCTTTATAGTTTAGTAGCCAGTGACCATGTCTTTTAGCATACGTTTACAGTAGCCGACATTTCTTCTTCACTGCAACCAGCCAACCGTCACTGCTTTGGCATTTTGATTCATAATCCCGTCTCAGGCATTCCAGACATGCAAACATTTAGTCACACAAACAGGATGTGCACAGTCCAAGCTGCCAGCGGAAAACACAGACGCGGCGAGATGCGCCCTGTTGGCCCAGCAATTCAAAACGCTTTTTTGGACAGCTGATTTTAATGTCGCTATAAGATGTAACATTTCTTCTGTGTGTGAGTGTGTTGGTAAATATTTTCAATGCATTGCAGTTTGCAGCAAAAAATTAATTTCAGGATGCAATCAAATCTCTGTAAAGACTTGTCAAATATAAATGACTGGCAATGAATCACCTGTCTGCTTCCACTGTGATGGAGTCTGTTAGTAATCACACTTGGCAGCTGCAGAAGTGCAAAGGGTGGATTAATAACACTGGGAAAAAAAAAAAAAATAGTGGCTCACTAAATGCTTGGTAGGCAACACCAAGCCAAGTTTAAGCTTTATGGTTTCAGTTTGATGACGTGTGAGCTGCTGTGGAACTGCGATGGGCTATTGATTGGCTATCAACATACTGCAAACATGAGGTCGGACTTCAATCAGGCTGACATTTCATAGAGCATCAGGGGCCACAAATGACTCCTAATCTTGAACAGACTCATTACACACAACATTAATCAGACTATTCTACCTGGTCAGGCACTTTAAATAAATCCAATTTCTCTGCGCGCTCACTAAAGAATTAAGCACTGAGTCACAGATGGTTGATGTGCCTGCAAGAAAATGAAGAGTGGTCCATTGTTTTCAACTGTACAGGCCGAATTTATGATTGAACCCTGCATTATCCACCTGCTTCTATCTACACCCATAAAAAACTGTGAAGCACCCGACACAGACCATAAATGATCGTAAATGTTGAAGGCCAGAAAGTGTTTTTTTTTGTTTTGCTGCAAAAAAAGGGAAAATACTGTTTAAAAATATTTTCTTTTTTTCATCCAACTACAAGGCAGCAACTGCTGAAAGGTGTTGTAGACTGCCATTGGACAATGGTCATAAAAATTACAAGAAAATTCTTTATTTTTTTGTGATTCTTTTTTTTTCTCTGCCACTAGCACACCGCTGTGGAGGGATATGAAAAAGGTGCACACTGATTAAAGAAAAGTAGTCCACTGAGTGCACAGAGGGTCTGCATTAACACAAAAAAGTCCCCTTACTCTGATGTCTTTTGGAGTTCTGCCATGAAGTGTATGCCGCAAAACATTAGATCTTCCATTTGTGCATATAAATCAGTTTATGTGCATGACCAATCAATCCACAGCATAAACCGTGAGTGTGGATTTACAGATTACTCTCCTATTTTTTTTCTTACACACAGCCTTATTGGATTTCTATAAGGCACAGTTATCATTTTTCAAAATAAAAAATATTTTCATTCATGTCATTTTGTTTTCCATAGAGTTACCTAATTATAAAATGGTTAATGATTACAAAACAATCTGCATATATTTTATGAACTTTAACAACTACAGCTATTATGCCTCAGAAATGAAAAACGCATCATTTAACAAACATTAAGTGAATAGACTTTCTATTTTCTAATATTTTCTGTTGGGAAAATAACTCATTTGCATTTTAAATAATAATGGTAAATGTTTAAATGGTAAAAAGAAAAAAGTAAGCCTATTTTCTAAACTATTTGGCGCACTTAACAGCTTTCATTTTTTTCAACAACAAAAAAAAGGCTGCCTTTAAAAATCCTGGAGGGCCTTGTATATGGAAAAATTCTAGTCGTGCTAACAGATGCCGAAGCGATTCAAAGAGATACATGGCGCTCTGTCAAATTGTTGATTAATCACATTGGGTGTTATCGTGTGTACGCGAAAGCAGCTAACGTGTAGCGCTGTCAAACTGTTTTTTTTTTTCTTTACGTGTCACTAACTAGGTTGGGAGTTAGCGTAGTTACAGAAACATTTGTTGTAATGGTATCAGTTCTTTTCTTTTCTTTTTTCTTTTTTTTTACAGGTGGCAAAAGAGAGTGGCGGTTAGCGGCATTGTGAACAACCTCACACTTTAATAATGCTAACATGTAGCGGTACCTGAATGCGTAACTAACTAGGTTGGGAGTTAGCATAGCCATAGTAACGTTTGTTTCAGAGCAGGGGTTTTAAAATTGCAACCCGGGGGACCAATGGCGGCCCGCGGGAAGATTTTTTGTGGCCCGCAAAAAAAGAGAGCCAGAGCAGGTTCCTTTGAGGAAAAACGTTGTGTTGGCGAGGAGAAAAGGCGCTTTCAAATTGTCACTATGTTACAAATCATACAAACTATGACAAATTTACCGGCGAGGGGCGCAACAATAAGCTCCAACAACAACAACGAGGCTATGCTGCACAGTAGATAATGTTTACAAAAATGGCTAAATCCAGTGAAGCTGTGACAGCAGCTAGCTACATTGTGGCTTTGGAAATGGCGTAGCAAGCCCTTACATGACGGAAAATTGGTAAAAAGAATATATGAAGAAAGTAGCTGACATTGTTTGTCCAGAGCAAAAGAAAGTCTTTCAAATGATACAATTACTAGACGAGTTGAGGATCTGGGCAGCAACCTCCAACAGGATCTGGGAAAACATCTGGAGAGCCTGGTTAATTGTACAAATGACACTTGGTCATTAAAGTTATTAAAAACAACTTTTTCTGTTTATCCATTATTTTCACCAAACTTGGCCCCCTGTCTAATGACGAGTACCTAATTTGGCCCGCCGCTGCAAAAACTTTGAGAACCCCTGTTTGAGAGGTATTGGTCTGTTTTTATGTCTTGCAAACGTAATACTCTAACACAGTTAACACTTTACAAGTGGCTGACATGTATCAATAGATTCCGTGCTCGCTGCTTTTTATTTATAAACTGAGAATATGACGTCAACAATTTCAGAAGGCAAATTCTAATTGATCTGAGTGTTTTATAATAATTGTTTATTTTGACCCCACAAGATAGCGCAAGGGTTAATAAAGTCTGAATGACCGAAAAGCTTATCTATGACTCTTGTCTCGCTTTATGTGTTCCTTATACATGACGTAAGTTGGAAAACTCATTGACAGTGCTCCGTGTAATGTGGGGAACCCTTTAGTCCAAAGAATACGTTACGTAAAATCCAAGGCTCTTTTTAATGCTGCCTAAACACAATTTATTTGCTATAAACAACATAAAAGCTAAATGGTTTAATCAAAATGTCACTTTTTGTAATTTAATACGTTCATGCTGAAAATGTCTTTATTGCTGCCTTTGCTGCTCCTTTTGGGAAGTCTGTTCATGTCATGGAGAGAGCCTCACTGTACCTCTGTTTGTGACTCAACTCCAGAATCCTCTGCACGTCCTTTTTGGTTACAGAGTCATCACTTTTCAGAGACTGAAAAAAAGAACAAAGACATTTGTTTTTTTTCAAGAGAAACATCCTCATTGTACCTAAATTGCACCTGCTCCTAGGTTCAATGGACAACAGATAAGAGACAATAATCTAAGATTAGTTTCTATATTAGTTCATAGTCAAATATATATGTTTTATTATTTATATGAACACAAGGTGTTGCAACAGCGCAAAAAAGCATCAAGTTGGCATAATAATCTAGAAAAATGATGAAAAAAAGGCAGCAGATGTGAAACGCAGTCAATGCCCCTTTCTAAAATTACATTACTTTTAACAATCTGCTGATGAATGTCCTAATGAGGGTACACGAAGATGCACAGATTGGGTTCTGCTGGCAACTAAGCAGATGGCTGATGGGTAATTATGAATTAGTGAGTTCTCTAATTGCTCCACAAGCTCTCCAACAGCCCTCTATGGAAGACTTGTATTTGTTATGATCAGAACAGAAAATGACCAGATTTTCAAGAACAAAAATGGATTCAAACAAAGGTAACAGTCTTGATATTCTCCTTGAAAATGATGCCTGTAGCAATTAACACTTTAAAAAAAAAAAAAGAACAGCTTGTATCCCAAATGAGAAAATGCTGTTCTTTCTGATGTACTGAATTCCTTTTGAGATAATGGACTCCTTATCTAATGCTTATTTCTAGTGTTGTTGAGTTTATGAAGTACTTCTCTATTATCTGATAAAAGTGCTCATTCACCCTCACTCACATACTAATAAAATACACATTGAGTGCAATGTAAGGTTGGGTTTTTTTTTCCAAAAACACGTAAACGAAAAAGGACCAAGACCAAGAATTAAACCAACATCTTTTAACTTGTAAACAGCGCTACTTCATGATCTGCTGGAATCCAGGTTATGACTATACCAGCACAGATATTTACAATTTGAGAATATTTATTTCTTTAAAACAAACTGCATCATAGAGGGAAACCTCTATGGCCGCTGTGTCTAATTAATGATGTCATAGGATGAGACCAAACAAAAACAACGCTATCTTATAGGCTATAGGCTGGCGACCGTGCTGCAGTGGTAGGGCCATTTACCATAAATCGTGCTATGTTCACGCTGATCATGTGATGGACCATTGCTACCCAATACTAGCGTATGTCCACCACTTACAGTTGGAAAAAAGCTTGGTGCGCAATGTCAAATCTTGCAAATCTTACCCAAGGCTTTTTCTTTCACAACAGTATTCTGATATATGAAAGACTTGATATCACAAAAAAGTGAGTAGAAACAAAGCAAGGTTATTTTTTTTTCTCCTCCATGATGTATTTTTAAAAAATTACCACTACCGTGAATTAAAGTGGACACCATCGACATGTCATTACCAAATCCTAGTCCACGATCAGTCAAATCAACCTGGTTTAACTTTCAATGCACGTTTTGGGCGTCGAGCCCAAACAGGGTCCTAAATATGTGCGGAGCATGACATAAACACAAGAGTTTTAAATATGGAAGCCCGAAATGCGCATATAACCAGGTTTTCATAAACTGTTAATCAAAAGGGTTGCTTGAACGTACATTTTTAAACAGATATTAGTCTTACTTGAGTATGAGTCGCATCCCAGGCCAAACTAGACCAAAAACTGTGCCGAAAAATACAAACATCTTAATGGCTGGGCTTGTCTTTCAAAAACATTTCATCATCCATAACAAAAATAAAGTTCATGGCCTACAAAAATTAAGTCATTAAACTTGCTTTCAGACTCCGAAAACGTGCAAGAAGAACATTGATCTAGATAGGCTTCCTTCACCTCTTCAAAACTTCGTCAAACCTCTTTGTCTGACTGACCGGCTATCTTGATCATACAAACGATTTATTTTATCGATCTAGACTTTTAAAACTGAATGACGTTGTGGATTTTTACACAGCGTATCTTCAAAACAGAGCCAGTGGGTGGTTACCAATTAATATCCAAAAACAGTTCTTAGAAAATGCAGGAGGCTACAAACTGAAGTGATGTAGGAACTTCAAGATCAAACTGATAAGAACCACAAAGAAAGGTTTCTGTGTGTGGCACTAAACTTTGGAACGGGTTAAGCTATGAGATCAAACAATGTTCAAATATCCAAATGTAAAAAAGAAAATGTATAAAGAAACTCTGATTTCAGGATATGAAGATAAGAGGAGTCAATGATCAACAAGTGTTTGAATAATTCCAAATACATGTGTGAACTTGATTGGGGTGAAATAATCAAAGCTCTTTTGATTACAACCAAGGAATATTGCATTGTAATGTGTATTAATGATTATTGAGAGGTTTTAATTACAATCAATGAGCCATCAATTTTGTTGACTTGATCTGCAATGTGTAACAATAATAACTGGTTTAATGTGATCATGTGTTCTAATTATAAACAATGATTATTACATATCGGTACCGTTACTGTTTACTGAAATCATAAATCAATGTTTTCTGAAGATAATCAATCATTACTATGCACTGGATTTTGTTAGTTGAAAAGAATCTATCTGCTTAGAACTGGATTTCAAAAACTGTAAAACTATAAAAATGAATGAACTCAGTTGTGGTAGGATTATATAAGATCGCTTCTTCCCACTTCTTTTCAAACAATAAATCAAGCTCTGCTTATTCGTTAGTTATTTATTACTGTATTTAATCAAGCAAATGTGATTTAAGTCAGTGGTCCCCAACCCCCTGGGCCGCGGACCGGTACCGGTCCGTGGGTCATTTGGTACCGGGCTGCACAGAAAGAATAAATAACTTACATTACTTCCGTCTTACTTACTTCGGAATCTAAAAGAAGTTTTATTTTGAAAAATTGCCCGATTCTCTGTTACATCCGTCTATGTCCCTCTAGAGCAGGAGTGGCGAACACGCGGAGCGTGCTCTAGACGCAGGCCAAGGCGCTCTTCACGTTCACGTGATAGGTCACCGCTAAAATGAAACCCAGGAGCTAGCAAAATGAGTAAAAAACAAACGTCTTTGGAATGTTTCTTTGCCAAGGGGAAAACGCACAGCCAGGAGACAGAAGAGGACCCTTCGACTTCCGGGAAAAAAAAAAAAAAGCTACATTTAATAGACAGCACTTCTTTTTTGCACCATGAGTGTGGGAAGTGGAGAGGATGATGACCCCTGTGTGATGTAAAATGACATGCATGTCAAAATAAAAGCACTATTCTGTTCCCCTTCGTCATAGTGTTGCTATAATACTCATCAGCCTACATTTGAAAGACCGGTCCGTGAAAACTTTGTGTGACGTCATACCGGTCCGTGGTGTTAAAAAGGTTGGGGACCACTGATTTAAGTGACTTTTCTGTTTTGTTTTATTTTCTGTCTTTTTAATCTCTGCATTTCCCCATTTGACGAGTTTGATAAATATGTGTAAATTCTTTATTGCTTTGACCACAATGCTTGAAATTCAACTCAATTCAACATAATCAAAGTTGGGTTTTCCCTCACAAAGTAATGGATCTCATTCTATTTATAGTCCAAGGCAAATATGCTCTGAAATGAATTTATCTAAAGATGCTGTATCTTAACATTGTAACTGACCACGTAACCTAACCAAATTATCAGAATAACTGGACACATGGTCGTAAAAATGATTCATGTCGAATAAAGCAAAATCCCTTATGAACTCTGCACTTAATTTGAATTCCTTCTTTCCGAAATTTAATCAAATGAAACATCTGGGATTTGCTGAGAGAAACACATTTGTTCCATGAAGACAGGGAAATGTTAGCATAAAGTTAAACTAAAGTGTGTAAGGAAACAGTAATATTTATGAGTAATTAGATACTTTACTATTGCTACGACTTAGTTAATAACTCAGTTACAATTTTAGTAAAAGTAATCACTTATAAACTTAGCCTATTACCGGTACTTTTTTTGTAAAGCAATAAGGTTGTCGCTGCTCAACTATGCCTGTTTTCTATTGGGCTATGCCATAAAAGGGAATGATCTGTTCACCAGTTACCTGCTGACAGCTTATTTTAGAGAGGAACACAATCTACAGAGGTTCTTGTACTTTTGAATATCACAGAGTATAAATCCTCCAGAAGCCAGATTAAAAACATCTTTATATAAATCACCCTTTTTTTTTCCTTCCAGATTTAAGTCTTTCTATATGCACTATACTGTAGAAAGCACCAGCAAGCTTTTATTAAGTTATTTTTTTTCCATATCTACACAACATTAGAAGGGTTTGTGAATTTCTGTGAAATATCTTGTGTATTGCTATTTAGAAGACTGTCCATTTTCTACTTTGCACCATGGCAACAAGATAAATAAATGATGGAAGCTTAAGGTACATCTGTCTATCTATTTTCTGCGCCTACTTCATCATCTGCAGGGAACGTGTCCCAGCAATCATTGGAGAGAGCAGTTACACATAACGGACAGGTGGTTGATACATCACCAGACGGGCTTAAATACAAATAAGTTGAAAATGCAGGCATGGATGCCCTCACAGAAAATGTAAAATCACAAATCAATTTTGGATGCCTGCGGAAAGAGTCTGCGGAAAGAGAAATACGATAACATTTAAAATCTTGCATCGAAATGCCAGGGCAGGGATGATGGGGACATTTTCTATTGTGCATGGCTTTGTTTCTAAATACAAAGTGCTTATCCAGGTAAAGCTCCGGTTAAATTTTATATCTTAAAGAAACTAGTTATATTTGAGTAGAAACTATGGAGGGGTGACTAGTGGAGCATGTGCACAATGAAAATGCCTGGAAACCCAGCCATTACAGAGTATAAGATTAAGCACTGTATACTGATATAAACTGGAGGCCATCTGTTCAACAGCTGAAGCTTTGTCGAAAGTGGGTTACGCAACGACATAATGACCTCCAACACGAACAAATGTACAACAGTTTAGCAGAAAACGGATCGGGTTGCTGTAGAGGCCCAGTTAAAAACTCAGCTGACTGAAAAAGCTATGACACGGTGGAAGGAGATGTGGGTGATTCAACTTCAGTTAAGTAGAAAGACAGTAACAAGACTGAAAAAGTGTGTCATGCATGACTGGGTAAAAGTCCCCCACAGCAAAGCCAAAACATGTGTCATGCAAAAAAAGTCCATTTGTTTACTGTTTTTTCTGCACCATAGGGCTCACCAGATTATGACGCGCGCCATCAATGAATGGTCTATTTTTTAACTTATATCATACATGATGCGCATCGAACTAGTGGATGGATTAAGTGAGACAAGACAGTCCGTCAGTCAGACTTTATTAACTGTGTTCACAAAAATTCTAGGGCTATGTCCAAAGTCCCGACCTAATCCCTAACTAATAAAAAACTATATAGGGTGGGACTATGTAGCGCCCTGTATTTTAAAAGCAATTCATCATGCTCACTACTTTTTTTTTTCTTTTTTTTTTTACGGCGAATCAATAGGGATGGGAATAGAAGCCCCATGAAACTTTCCCAGGGGTTCATGTAATTGTGCCAGAAATCATTCAGGGCTTTGAAACCACACAGAACAGCGGCATCTGGTGGCGGGCTGGACGTATATCATATGCTTCAACTAAGCCCCTTGTGACACTTCAATGTGGAAATGATAATGAAAAACGTAAAACAAAACAACATCTTAACCGTGGTTCGACCAAACGAAGCTTTTGGCGCTGCATACGTCATCAACCACGTGATCCGGGCTAGTTGACACACGCCCCGAAACAATGTGCCGAACCACTCTGCTTCATGAAGGTGAAACAAGCGCCGGAGCGTCCGTGTCAAACCCTCCCTAGAGATCATCGATTTCACGAAGTTAAAATCTAATAGATATGAGTGTTTTGTGACGACTATTTATGATTCCACTGTCTTCTGATGATGAAAACGTTGATGGTTTCTTAAAAAAATACATTTTAAAACATTTTCTTTGCAAAAATTGTTGTAACACAACGCACTGTGGTCTATATTCACCAATCTAGTGAACATCGATGCTGCTTTTCACGGAGACTTCTGGGAAATTTCTTGGGCACTCGATTTTGAAATTGTAGGCTGTCTCCGAATTCCCACCCTGATCCTAACTACTAAAAAACTATATAGTGGGGCACTATTTAGTGCCCTGAATTTTAAAAGCAAGTATTTTAAAAGCAAGCATGCTCACTATTTTTTCTAACGGCGGATGTGACATCATCGATTTCACGAAGTTAAAATCTAATTCAAATGAGCATTTTGCATGGATTATTTATGAGTCCACTGTCTTCTGAAGATGTACATGTTGTTGGTTTATTAAAAAAGTACATTTTAATAAATTATTTGGGGGGAAATATTTCCGACGCAATGCATTGTGGCCTATATTTGCCGATCAAGTGAGCATCACACTGGTTTTTCGCAGAGACTTCTAGTAAATTTCTAGGGCACTCGATTTTGGATTTGTAGATTCGGACACCACTACAAAATGGCGAACGCAATATATAGTGCAATATGTAGTGACTAGTTAAGGAATTTGGACGTAACCTAGAACTTGTTTGTAGCATGCTATACATTAGCCACGCAATAGCATTAGCTGTGTAAGCATGTTCACAATACCTGTAACTCCAAACCTTGATCATGAAAAATACAAAAAAAATAACACTGATACAGCTGAAACAAATGTTTCTGTGACTATTCTAACACCCTACCTTGCTAGTAACACATAAAAAAACTATAGTCTAACCCCACTATATGTTAGCCACATTAAAAGAGTTAGCCAATGTGAATTCTTTGCTGTACCTGTAATTCCCAACATTGTTTGCAACACGTAGAAACACAGGAAGATACCGTTTAAAATAACATTAATGTGACTATGCTAACTCCTAACATTCTTTGGAACACACACACACACAAGAAGAAAGAAAAAAAACAGTCCAATACCGCTACACATTCGACACTCTAGCATATTCACAGAAAAAAACCAAAACTTGTTTGGAACTTAGCAAAAAACCTGACCAAACCATTTTCACAGATCGCGTGGTACTTCTCAAAATCGCTTTGACAACCACAATTATCCATAGATAAAGGTGCTCCGGTTCATTTGGTAAAGTCGGTTTATTGAAAATAAAATAAGTGTTTTAAATGTCCCTTAGAGTGTGAAAAATGCTGTATTTTGCTGTTTAGGCTAGTTATTTTATATTTTTATCCCTATTTTTGGGATTTTAACTCTTATTTTCCTGAAAAAAAGATTAAATAGGGTTCCTTAATCTTCTTTTTTTGGATTTGGATTTGTTGACTCTGACAATGCATCTCCATTTTTCGCCAACCGCATTTCTCTAAAATCATTAGATATGTAACAATGGGTTGGGCCTACTGAACTGACAAACATTTCCCCATCAATATTTAATGACATCTAGTTAGTTTACAGCGGGCTGATTAAAAATAAAAAAAAAATAAAAAAAAACAGTGAGAGGAAAATAGAGCTCCAAGAATGACTTGCAGCTCACAGCTTGAAAAGACCTGTGATGCAGAGAATGTATAAAAGATAAGGACAGTAAAACTCCAACCTGAAGGTTGCCTTTTAAGCTGTTCAGTTCTTTTGATGTCTTCGAGAGCTGATGTAGAATGCCGCTGCGTTCGTTGAAAACTTCCTTCAGTTTCTTGTCCAGCCCATCGTAGCTGTGTCTGCTGAGAGAAAGTGAGGTTTGACCATTAAATTTGTTATCACAAAATGATGCAATTTTATTCATTGTCAATTCTATTGAAATTCACAATTTTTATTCTTTATTAGAAAAAAACGTTGAGAAACTACCAGAAACAGCAAAACATAGGAAGAAAAATCGTAACTGTTCAGGCCTTAAACATATGAAAGGAAACCCAATGAAACATTTATTTTTCTTTCAGCCATTTGGTTTAGTCCGCATTTTAAAACAACAAGCCGTTTGACCTTTGATGTTCTCCTATATTTCCTACTTAATCTTGATTTTGACTATACAATTAGTTCAAAGAAAAACATTTTATACTGTATTAGTCAAACAATGCTCTCAAGTTGTGCTTTTAGTTATTGATGTGCTTAAAAAAAAGGTTTCAAAAGCCTTAATAAACATCCTCCTTTCTATTCTTGTTTTATCGAAAGTAAGTGTCCAGTGAGGTCAAAGGAATATATTTTATAGTTAATGAGCAGCCCATGAATAAAAAAAAGACTAAAAGAGCAAACATTCAGTCGATAAACATTTTTAGTAAAACACCAAGACAATTACAGCTTTAGCAGTGTGTATGTATGTGAATAAAAGGTATTGGCTCAATTTAAAAAATTAGGATTGCTGCAGATAGAATGGATTTTTTCTGTCCCTGTGAGTGTTATAAAAACTGCCTCATTTTGCTCCAAAGGCAGAATATGTTTTTACTGCTTAATGCAAGTATTGTATATGAAAGCAACCATATTTTCTGCACTTTAGGGTGCACCGCATTATAAGATAAACAGTCAATAAATTATCTAATTTTGAACTTGCATACAGAACTATAGGATGCATTTAGTGAGACAAAAGAGTCAGAGATAAGTCAGTCAGTCAAACTTTAACAGCTGTGTTAACAGTATTTCTAAAGTAAAAAACACAGATTTTTTTTTCAACAGTGGATATGACATCATCGATTTCACGAAGTTAAAATCCAATTAAAATGAACGTTTTGTGAGGATTATTTACGAGTCCACTGTCTTCTGAAGATAAAAATGTTGATGGTTTATCAAAAAAATACATTTAAATACATTTTTTGGGGTAAAAAAGGTTCCAATGCAATGCATTGTGGTCTTTTTTCGCCGATCTAGTGAGCATCGATGTACACTGGTTTTTCGCAGAGACTTCTGGGAAATTTTTTGGGCCCTCGTTTTTGGAATTGTAGATTCAGACCGCAATACAAAAAGGCAAAACGCATTATATAGGGGTTACGGGGGGGGAGAATTCGGATATACCCACAGTCTGACATGTTATATATTAGCCCCGTTAGCCACATTAGCCGCGTTAGACACATTAGCCGCGTTAGCCACGTTTACCTGTTCACAATAAAACCCATCCTTGTTTGCAACACGTTAAAAGAACAGACCGATACCTCTAAAACAAATTTTACTGTGACTACAGTAACTCCCAAACTTGTTATTAACATGTAGAGAGAAAAAAGTCCAGCACTGCTACATGTTACATTTACCTCTCAATATTTATTTGACATCATTTAGCAAAACCACAATTATTTAATTTATAAGGCAGACTGCAGTTTTTTTAGAAAATAAAAGTCTTTTAAAGGGCCTAAACCATGCAAAAGTAAACTTTTTGGATCTTTTAGGTTTATTTTAGTGTTCACTCCTCATTTTACGGTATTTTGATCCATAACCACATTTCTGAGTATTCCTCTGAAAACCTGCCCTACGTGCACCAGCCCCTTCCAACCCACGAGAATGAGCGGGTTCTCACATTGTGATGTCACAAGGGAACAGCCCCTTCCAGGAAGAGTCTGCGCTGTCAGTACAGCCCCCAGCATAACACAGAAACACACTTTCCTCATGGAGCTAGCGATGTTTGGCAAAAACGCTTTTCCAAAATGTGCACGTCCATCTTTACAAAAGTTTGGATGTTGTTTGTTTTCGTGGGCAAAACGCAGATATACTGCCGAGGCCGGCTCTAGGCGGCACCCACAAAAATGGGCGGCACCCACAAGGAGAGAAAGCCGGTGCCTCAGATATCGTCGAGTCTTACTCCAGGGTAGGAAAATGAACTGTGAAAATAACTCACATTTCATTTTTAAAAATTGTTCTTTAGTTTACCAAAGGTATTTAATGATCATCTATATGGATATAGATTATTATGAAAGGCTTAAGAATAGCATGATATACAGTAGACCCTTTAAATGCACCTGTAGTACAGATAATAATATTTTTTAAGATGATACCTTTTTTAAAACAAGAAAATCATTCAGGAAACTGCAGCCTATTCAGAACTCTGCGCCTCAGGTTCTCAGGACCAAAAAAGTAGACCACCTCTGAGGTCTTTACACTGACTGCCTGAGGACTTTAAAGTTCTGTTTCTGGTTTATAAGGCTTTGAATGGTTTAGCACCATGATACATGATTGACGTCCTGACCCAGTGTGTAACAGCCAGACCTCTCTGGTCATCTGGATCCAGTCTTTTCTCAAGTTCTAGTTAAAACCAAACACGGAGAAGCTGAATTCAGCTTCCATGTCCTGTTGATCTGGAACAGACTTTCACAAAGCCTAGATCAGCTGAAACACTCGTTTTACTTAAATACAGTTTAAAGACCCACCTAGTCTCAGCTGCATTTGATTAGTTTTCATTCAAACAATTACATACTAAATTGTACTTTCAGCTTACTTTGAACTCAACTTTTTAAACTTTCTTTACGTTTTTATTTTATTTTAATTATCACTCCTTTAATATTTCCTCTGAATGTTTTATATAAAGCAAATTGAATTTCTTAAAAAAACTAACAAAAAAGCCTTCAACACTTGCTGCTGTTATTGGCCAAAGCTTAATAGAAATAAAGAAAGATTCATGCTAAAAGCAGTTTGTAGAACCATTTTTTTTTTTTTTCCGTGACTTTTTATATTTTCTTTCATGAATCACTATGACAGAATCTGGTTGATAATTTGTGTTTCACCGCAAAACCCAGAGCTCCCAAACGGAGCCTACAGTAGAACCTTCTTATGAATCAACGGCTTTGTTTCCGCCCGGGCTGTCTTCCAAAAACCCCTTCACACCCCATGTCATAGATCCCAGCAGCAGATCACGCACAATAACACATAAATCACTAACAGAATAGCATCACCTGGGAAATAAATAAATAACACAGCATACTGAATCCCACACTTGACTTGCTACCATATGGCACTGGCGTGAAATTTATTACAGGTTCAAGCAATAAGGGAAGATGGGGTGAGAGAATCCTCCCAGTCTGCCATATTATTCATTACCCAATGGAATAGGCCCTTGGGTATCTGTGAAATGAATAAGACACATAATTTGAGTCCCACTGACACAGAAACATGTATATCTCAAGGTTTTCAGATAAAGTCTTGTCTTTTTTTCGGCTCACCCAAGCCTCTACAAACTGCTCATTACAGCGAACAAATGGTAACAGCTGCATGATTGTACCATGACCTCTAAAGAGTTTACTACTCAATCAGGCTCCTCCCAATCAGGGATGGCCTTTCTTTCCAAGGCAGTGATGTCAATGACAAACCCACACTTGACGACGAAAAAAAAAACGGATAAGGAATGGCACCAACAGGCACATGGTCATAAAGCAATGGAGATGAGATAATGAAATCTTTCATTCTGGACATCTGCAAATTGAAATGAATTCCTGGCTGTCTTGATGAAACGGAGAGTGAGGAGGGAGGCGTCATTTATACGATCAAATTATAGAGGACAAATATTTCTTTGCCCTTGGAGTCACAGCAGGTGCCTGAATTATATGAGGCTGACCCTTCAGCATTAAAAAAAAAAAAAGAGCCATAGAGGATAATGAAACTGAACAACTGAACACAACATCCAAGCAACGACTAAAACTTAAAAAAAGCTGCAAGACCTCATCTAATGAAAGAGCTGGACAAGAAATATTACTATTGATCGACGCTTAATTTTGTTGAACATGTAAAAAAAATATTTTTGTATTGGCATTGCGTTTACACACAAACATGTTTTACCAGGAATTGCCATATCAATGAAAAAAATAGTTTATTGTCCCAGGTCTACTATAGTCAGAGGTTTACAGGACATTTGATAAGGTTTAATTCAAATGTTTTGAGACAATTTGTAACTTTTCATTTCCATCCATCCACCCATTCCATTTCTATGGTTCTGGTGAATACTCAATTTTGATTGGCTGCAGGCTCTCCATTAAAAGGGACAGTGGACACCTAGAAAAGAGGTTCCGGTCACTTGGCCTGAATGTTTTTGCGCTGGCGTAGACACTAGTTGGTAACCAGACCAACAAAAACTTGGAACATATGTGGACATGTTATTCCACAGGAAGATGGGTGCAGGCTCAGTAGCCATGACGACCGGTTATCAAATATTCTGCTTTTGCGAAAGTGGTTAGCACTCTTGCTTCAAAGCAAGAAGGCCCCCGGTTCAAGTCCCGGCTGGGAGACCTGAAACAGAACACCAATGGGGGGACCTTTCTGTGTGGAGTTTGCCTGTTCTTCCCTTTGCATGTGTGGTTTTTCTCCAAAAACATGCTTCATAGGTTAATTGGTAACTCTAAATTGTGAATGTGAGTGTGCGTGGGTGTGTGATTTGTGGGTCTGCGACAGACTGGCGACCTGTCCAGGGTGTCCCCTGCCTTTGCTTACGAGTAGCCGGTATGGGTCCGGCAGCCCAGTGACCCCGAAAGGGACAAAACAGGTTTAAAAGATGAATGGATTACATTTGATTTAATATTTATTCCGTAAGTGTCTATGGTATAAGAGGGGTACGACAGTTATAGGTATCCATTATCATCAATTAATGAACTTCGCAGAGGCAACCGTCCAACGCTAAGTGGAGGATGGTTTATGCTTCTGCGTCATCCATTAGTTTTTGATGTTGACCAAATTATTGGGCATTACAAATTTTACTTTTCAACTTTTTAGCAGGGATCCCCAGACCTATCCCAGATTTCTGAAAGGAAGCCAAAGTGTTTACCGGTCAAGTCAAAAGTTAGTTTTTCTAAATCACGTCTGCCAATGATCCCCCTCCCAGTTGGACATGTCTTTAGGGTTAAATCACAGAGTATGTGGGTGGAGCTTTTTTTCTTTTCTTCTTAACATCATTCAACCACCTTTGCTGGTGCCTCTCAATGTAAAGTCCCCCAAGTTCTTTCTGGATGCCTGACTTTCAAACCCCATCTCCAAAGGGGACCCCTGCCACTCCTTGAAGCTTAGTACTCTTTGCCACCTGTACCTCATCTTATCAGTTCATTCACAACCCATAGCTCATGGGCACAGGTGAGGATAGGAGGTAAACTTAGAGGTAAATAGAGAACCTCACTTTTTTTTGTATCCGCATGCTCTCCTCCTCACAACATCTAAAGATACTTCAGAGACTAAAATAACTTTGTTGTATAAGCTTAAAAACATCAATTATATTTCCAGATACCTGATTCATTCAATTTATGTGACCTAGATATGTTACATATTTCACCTCCTCCTTATAGCCAATGCTAACACTGCTCAGAATTGCTATGAATAGCTTTTTGCATGCAGGTCTACATGCATAAACAAGCTGCTTATGAACACTCTGTTCTCGCTAAAACCAACACCTGTGTTCATCTTTATTTTCCAGTCCTTCACATGCTTTATTCTTTTTAATTCAGCCTGGTTGCGGATGGCACTGAGGGAATTACTTCCCAGCATGAAAGGAAAAATATTAGCTGGTAACAATCTTAAAAAAACAGCTCTGCGTTTGAAGAGGCAAGTGAAACCTAATGCAACGCACAATGACATCGCAGGGATTATCCACTATCGTCTGCCTTGCAATTAGCCACAGTAAACATGAAGAGCTCAGTATGTGACAGCAGGTTGAGTAAGCAAGTGTCTCCGCCTCCCCTCAGCATCAGCCTTGCTATTTTTAGAAATTTTGCAGGAGACAGACAGTAGTAGAGACAAGGACAAATTAAAAGGTTCCTGTGGGCTCAATGTCATTGGAGGCCTGTCCACCAGTGGACCTGTTGTCATGGTGCACACGTATAGTCACCTTTAATCTCCACTGATTATTTCAAATCCAAAATAATGCACATGTGAAACACAGACTGAGTATGCATTGTTGTTAAAATATATCTGTCAAAGTTGTCTATATTAATTACATGTGGTCGATAAATAAAGTATTGAAATATTGAAAACATATAAAAATATAATTACCTGTATAAAGAAATTGCTATTGACCACATTTTTGAAAAACTAAAATTAGTTTTACCTGCTAGGAATTAATATTGCTGAATCTAGACTTCTCTTCAATTGGATACACGACATCATGCCAGCATCTTCTGACATTAAGAACAGATGGGAAACAAAGTCTTTAGTGTTTACCATTGTACACTTTAAGACTCTAATACGGCAATTTCTGCACCATAAGACACACTTTAAAGCCTTAATTTTTTCAAAAAAATACAGTGTGGCTTATGATCCGGAGCACACAGCGCGCTGTTAAACCATCAGTCTGTCTTTTTCATGAGTTGCAAACGAGGTTGGGTGTTATGGTAAATGCTGACGTTTGGCATGTCTAACTGTTTTCTTTTTTGGGTTACTAACGAGGTTGGGTGTTAGCGTAGTAACGTTTGTTTTAGCGGTATCAGTCTGTTTTTTTACGTGTTACAAACAAGGTTGGCCCAGTTTAGATCCTAGTAACTTGGCCAACTATAGAACAGTATCAAACCTCCCCTTTATTTAAAAAAACCTAGAAAGAGTTGTAGTTAAGCAGCTTTACTTCCACCTATACCTTCAGCGTGTCCTAAGAGTTCCCTTAAGAAGTCTTCAGCTTGTTCAGAACCCAGCAGCTAGATTGTTAGCAGGAACTAACAGAAGAGATCACATCACTCCTGTCTTAGTTTCACTTCACTGGCTCCCAGTTGATTCTAGAATTAATTTCAAAATCCTCCTGCTGACCTATAAGGTCTTACATGGTATGGCCCCATCCTATGTCGAAGTCCTCATAATGCCTTACCATCCAAACAGAACACTTGCATAATGCAGGACTGCTTGTGGTTCCTAGAATTTGTAAAGGTACTGTTGGAGGTAGAGCGTTTAGCCGCCAAGCCCCTGTTTTATGGAATAAACTCCCAACTCATGTAAGAGAGGCCGACACAGTTTCTACATTCAAAGTTAGACTTAAAACATTCCTCTTTGGACAGGCTTATTGTCAGGCTAGCTAGTAATCAGAGATTATTTAACTTACTGTTAATGTGTTTAAATTAAACTTAACAATAACAATAAAGTTGTTAGTAGGCTGCTAGAAGTTTGAAGCTGGGGAAACTATGGTGCACTGGGGTTCTGTCCTCTATTCTCATCTACTTCTATTCTCTTTCTCTCCTCTATTTATGATCATTATTCATCATTTAGTTCTCCATGCCTCTGTTTGGTGCAGTGTGATTTTTGTTCTGTCCCTCTTTCCCACTCCCCTCTTTCGTCTGGATGAAGCTCGTCTGCTGGACTTTAAATGTGTAGTTGTAGATTTAGATAAGTTAATTCTTCTCTATGAGTTCTGGTTCACCGCCTGTCCGTCCTGGGGTAGGATCCCTCCTTCATGTGGGCACCCCTGAGGTTTCGTCGTTTTTACCGGATTTCGTTTTTCTTTATTGAATTGAATGAGGATTTTTGTGAAATCTCCTGTGTGACCGTGAAATGACCCAGAAGTGACCCACATGCGCAGAAGAGTACTGTTTGTTTGTGGAAGTAGCTAACGTTAACAATAGATTTCAACAATAGAGTTGTCAACAGCTGAGCTCTTTTTGCATTATTACATTTATTTTCACAAAGGACACAGCACAATTACAGTCTTCTCATTTTAGAAGGCATTGGAGCCAGGATCGTCTGTACCCACTGTTGTGGAATGGGGATGTTTATGTGCTAGGGCTGCACGCGTGTGTGTGTGTGTGTAAGAAAAGGAGAGAGCGCATACAGCAAGGTAGAGAATGAGGGGGGCAGTGGGGGCGCGCATTCATGTTGTGTGTTAGGGAGGAAGGAGAACGGTAATAAAAGAAGGGTTCCCCCAGAATAAATGCTTTTGACTTTTTATTAACCCGCTCTGGAGTTTCTAAGGGTCCGAACGGGGAAGTGAACCCCAGAGGAGGGTCTGCCTTCGGCCCTGGAGAAGGTCTCCCCCATGCTTCTGACCACGGCCGGAAAGGGAGAAAAAAAAAGTCATCGCGGGAAAGGTTCAACACCACGCTCGGCCATTTCGCTGGAAATATTTTCAAAAAACGCCCGGTTGCAATAAGAGCCCTCGAGTTTTGCCTGAATAGAGCTGTCACCCCAAATATTAATCAACTCGGTGACCTCGCTTCCCTTTCACTGACTGACAGCAGCATCGTCTGCCATGGTTGATGTTTATGTTCTAGTTCCTGCCTACTTCAACGCAGAATGATGACGTTTGTAGCGTATCGATGACGTACGGGTCGGATTCATGTGGCCTGGCCGTTCAGACGGAGGTCGCATTTCAAAAGATTGGATACGTATCAGATCAAGGACCATATACCCAAGTGGCCTGGGTCGCATTTGAAAAGATCGGATCTGTGTTGTTCAGACTGTCATGAAAAGATCAGATACAAGTCGCATAGGGGCAAAAAAAATCGGAATTGGGTCGTTTCAGCCTGTAGGGTGAACGTAGCCTTAATGAAGTATGATGATTTTTTTTCTGTCCCTTTTGCCTCAAAGTTCTGTGCGACTGATATTTGAGCTAAGTCTATAACAGACCATACATTGGTGCTGTGTCTTGTGAAAAGTACAAGAAAACACAGTGAAAGTCTTTGTATAGAAATGGCAAAAACATAAAACAGTAATGAAGCGACCTGAAAAGGACTGAACGACTAAAAATATCCAAGGAGACAATAATGACTTAATCAGAAGGTTATGAAGGAAGCAGAATGTTTAATAGCGGAAAACTCATTTGCCTCAATAAAAGCCATTAGTTTTAACGATAATAAAAGTACTGGACAAGAATAGGTTTTTTTTTGGAAAATGTGAAAGTTATTCTAAACCAAATCATTTCTAGCTTATCTTCAAGACCTGTGTAGAAATATTCCTTTGATTTAAGACAAAAAAGGTTTGAGCTGTGTGTTGGCATTAAAAGAAAAAAAACCTCTTAAAAAAATAAAACCATCAAACTGATAACTGGTAGTTGTGTTATAGTCTGGTATTTCTTTTGCAAAATTTGCTAAATTAATTGAACTAAAACTTCTTCACTCAGCCATCAGTATGTGATGTAAACCTCATGAGTGCTAGCATTCTGTCCCACATCAATGGCTGCAACACACCAGGAAGTCCACTTGGGAATGAACCACAATATAGGGAGACATACAATGTCAAATCACTACAAGCATTCTAAAGCAAGCACAGGGATTTTGAAATAGGGGGTATAGCTGATGGTTAGATTCCGTCCCTCAAATCACAGAGCACAAGAAAGGTCAATAGGGGTGTCCCAGTCATCTCCTTTTGATGCCTACTTGGTGAGGCATTCAAGGCATATCCCAGTGGGAGGAGGCCCAGCACATGCTGAAGGGAGTATGTCTCTTGGCTGGATTGGCAAAACAGGAGGAAGTTCCTGTGCAAAGGGAGGTCTAAGAGTCTTTGAATTGGCTGCTGGCCCCGCAACCCAGAACAAGATAGAATAATAGGTCTAAACCAACAAAGACCCCAAATTAATGTTAAAGCTATTTCTAACATGTGTTGGATGTTTTACATATAAAGAATTTGAGACGCTGACCAGTGTTAAACAATGACTGTTTCTGTTCAGGATTGGCATAAAACAAATAGCGCCGGATCTGGAGCCAGTATTAGAAAATGTGTGCTCGTAAATTACGTGTCATCTCTCACTGCAGGATCAATGTTAAGTATCCAATATTTCACAACTCAGAAAGGGAGAGCCACTGAGCAAAAGGGGTTTATCAGCACTCATGGGGATTATGGGTGAAAGTGGTCTTTTGTGATTCTTCCAATTTCAAGCTGAATGAATTACATCATTAGAGGGGCAAATAAAAGTGTTTGAGAGGAGGGACTGTCAAGAAATGAATTCATGCCTTTAGAAAAGCATGGCCATCATCAAGTGTCTGCAGAGAAAAGTTGGTCATGTGTACCAACTGCTGTCTTATTAAACCAGACAGTGGAAAGAAATATTAATTGCACTTATGTCAGGGTTGCCTAAACACTACATTTTTCTCAATTACTTTACTGAGGAAATATAACATTCTTTTCTGTCAATCCCATAAAAAAAATAAAAAAAAATAAAAACAAAAAGATACAGTGCCTCCACATTCCTAAGCCTTGGGACATTCAGTACATTAACCAATTACAGGGTAATGTATCCCTGTCTTGTGCATATGGATAAACGTGTAGCACTCAATTTTTAAGATGTTTTAGTGAAACAATTGAAACTTGTAAAGCAGTGGTAAATTTAGCGGGACACATTAGATTTTACAATGAAACTGTCACATCTGGCGATAAAAATTAGGTTGTACTGGGTTGTTTAGTCAACCCTCTAAACCAAGAGTAACCAATTGAGGTTTTAATGGATCCAGTAACAAAAACTTCATCCAAATCAAGGTCCACCTGCTATATTTTGGCTTCTTTTCAGTAATATTTCTTTTTGTGTTCACATTAAGACACATTCATAATAGTAAACAGGGACAAATTTAGGCCTGCATTGCAACAAACTAGTAAATCATTTCAATAATCGGCTTTCCTCACCTTCGAAAGTACCATGTGGTTGTGTTATAACACGTTTCACTCCTTTCGTTACCTGCTCATATGTTTTTCACAATAGACCTGTTGGATGTAAATGGCAGCAACATGTGAGCCATTTGTAATTACCAGAGGGTAATTACCGCTGGTGCAGAGAGAACAGTCGGTCATTCCGCATGAGGACCCTGGTCCACCATTTGGTAATATCGGCTCCGTACAGCGTTCCCTTATTTATCGTAGGACTAACATTCTATAAATACCCTGTGATAAGTGAAATCAACAAAGAAGGATTACAGATGTTTTAGGCTGTAAAACTCCTCACGACGTAGTTTATGCACTTTTTCTCAGGCAAACATGAACATTTGCACACTTTTCTCTCTTCTTTAAAGTCTCAAAGTTCAAACCATAAAAAATAAGTCCAGTTTTTCTACAACAAAAACAAAGATCTGCTCACTATTGAAGATTTCTGTAGATTCGGCAAACTGAACCCCCTCTATACAGGAGATGGAAATATTTGATTGACAACGGTCTACAACCAATGAAAACGCAGAACATAGCAGCTGTAAATAAAAAACTGCACTGAAAAAATCTGTGAAACAGCAGGACCGACCGTGATATAACGAGGAAACACTGTCGGGATAAAGAAATAGATGCGTTATAGAAGTTTATGTGGAGCACACACATCCTCAGAGGACACCAGGTCATGTAAACTGCCCACCAAATGTGGACTTTGCTTAGTTGACGAACTTAATGTAAACAGAAAAAAAGGGGGGGGGGGGAGAAAGTCCTAAACAACCCTTTTTCCACAAAAAAAAAAAAAAGACTTGGAGCCTTTTTTAATGCAGTTCTTTTAAAATTAATGTAATTTTAAACCAAGGGAATTTAAAGCGTGGAAATAGAAATACTTAGCATATTAGATGAATAATTCAATGATTACTTGCAGGGTATTTCATGCGTGAGTAGAAGCCACTTCCTTTTTCTCAGAATTTAACTCCCTATCACTCTCTAAACTATTAAAAGAACGCATTTTAAGATATGCGCTTCATAGAAAGAGGGAGCTTGCAAATTACTCAACCAAATTGTTCAAAATCTGTCAAAAGGACCCTCCAATTTGAGATTAGTTTTGGTAATATCAGTAATTTCAGTTTAAAAACGTCTTTACATACGTATGGCTCACCTTTGGCATGTACTCTGCTGCTTGGGTTAAGCTTATTAAAATCCATTAGATCTGCAGTTTTAAAAAAATAACCTTGTTTAAAAAAATAAGAACAAGAAGTTTACAAAAAATATGTATACCCACTGTGACATAAAATCCCCCTTCAATCTACTTGTCAGTCAAATTGTGTTTTTCTATTTGTTTTTCATTCTAACCACATGTATTTTCACCGAATAATTGAATTTTGCTAAAGATTTAGTGAGACTTTTCTGTTTTGGATTATTTATGTTGCTTGATGTGAGAGATTGACTGGACCCATTCTCGCTTCCTATGGTCAAAACCTTTCAATCTACAGAAAAATACCAGACAATTATGGTTTTAGAAGCAACCCACTTTGGCTGCCAGCATCAATTAAACGTGGGATCTGAGTGTATCTAATGCAATGCTTCTCCGTCCTTGCTTTTAAAAGCTGTGCAACACCGAGATCCAACTTCAGTAATTGTTCTACCACAATAAAAGCTGGACGGAGCTTGAATTATTTAGCGTACTCTGAAGGAGAACTCTGCCAAACATCAATGGGCACTGCTATTAAGAACAACAAATTGTGTGTGGGAAGGCTTAGCCTTTTCCCCCTAGAGACATTTTGAAAACATGTAATCCAGCTTTCTTTCCAGCTTTGTCAAAGAACGCTCAAAGAAAACGGTACAATCCAGAGAGTGTGTGTTTGAGCATACATGGAAGTGAGATCGGAAGCGCACCTTGAATGTCACACGACAACAAAAATTAAATAAAAACCAACAAATCTCTATTTTTATTTCACCAAAAATGATGACAGTGTGATTAAATAACATTGCAAAATCCCACTGTTACAGTGCAGCAGCCCCTTTGAAGCTACATTTACATCACTCATGGCGGAGCGCGTTCAAGCAGCCACTTCTAATGAAAATGTACGGACCCCGTGACCTGACATGGATAAAATAATAAATATCTTGTTCCCACACAATCATTAAGTTGTCCGAATGAAATCATATCTTGGATAGCTGCAATGTTTTTGTTGCACCGCTAATGTTAGCTTGGGGATGTGAAGAGTTGTTAGCATTGATGGTAAAAGACAACTGGACTGAGTGACCCCTCCTCCCTGCTGTTCCAAACAGGAAGTACCTGCTGGCTCCAAAAAAAGCAAAATCCCATAGACTTCTATACAGAAATAATCAGTTATTACTCAGTCATGCTATTTGTCAGGATAATGTTTTTAATCACACTCACTCTGTCCAATTCAATGGCTGTGAGCTAGCAGTGAAGCGTCTAAAACAAATGGATGATGGGAAGGAGGGTGGGCTTACTGCGTGCTATCAGTCCCGCCCACCACTCAGAGGTGAATTTCTGCAGCTGTGTAGAAAGTATGTCCTAGAGAACGACGCAGGTTTTTGATGCTGTATAACCATTATTAATAGACCACTTACAATAGAACAAAAGATGTTTGGAGAGGAACCCTAAACTACCTGGCTGAAGGACTTTGAGATGGTTTTTATTACGCAGAGAAACTGTTCTCTCTGCAAACAAAGTCGGCTAAATACAGTCAAGATCTCTTGATAACAAATGACAGTAAGCTGATCATGTGGAGCTCTTCCTTTATTTACTTATTTTTCTGACAAAAAGAAAACATGATTTAAACGTCTAAATAAACTCCCATCCTAAATCCTAAACCTTTCCCTTTTCTGGCAGCGTCTCTAGGAGAATTTCGAGAAACAGAGTGAGATAAAGCAAAGCTTCAGAGTTCAACTTTCTGCAATGATGCTTCCTCACAGAAGCTAATCAATGACAGATTGAAGAGGAGTCACATTTTCTTGGATGCCTTGGATTCAGGACCGGATTTAAACCCTCAGCTGGAGTTTGAATGACTTTGCCTGGGAGCCTTACGGCCAGCCATTCCGGCTTTCTTGTGCAGCCGAGGGACATAAAGATTTAGTGCAGAATGCTTTGGCCAGGGTTACATAGCTTGGATGTTGAGTCCTCACATGTTGAACTGTTTGGATAGAAAGTGGCTGCTACTAAAGCTAATAAACATCTTGGTAAAAGCTGAAGGATTTGAATGCTGGTAAAAAAAACAACAACAACTGTATATTCTAAAAGTAATTTTTTTTAGAAACATCAGACAATCGCTTCAGTCTTTAGTATTTATGTTTATTTATTATAAAGGTACATTTGCACTGATGTCCCTGAAATCCTAATTAACTGTGTCTCCGAAAAACGTCCCTGCACTCCCCGAATCAACCTTGCCAATCACACTGGCTGTTTATACTGACACAGGAATGAAACCGACAACCCCATTAGCAATGTTTTTGTTCAAAATGTAAGGTTTCAAAAAGCCGTTGGCTTTGAACTTTTTGGTTTCAAACAAACTTAAGAAGAGTTATGACACAAGGATCTTCGCCTGGCTTTCTAGACAGTTTTCTCATTATTTTGTCCTCATCTTTGCTTTGTTGTTGGATATTTACATCTGTATTTTGTCTCTGCATGTTTGAAAGTTGTTACAAAACACAAAAATCTCTATGCAGTACAAAATAACTAAATGTACTCGGAATTGAGTTTTTGTGGATTTTTTGTGTAATAATATCAAGAATGTAACTGTAAACAAAAGTTAGGGTCGTACTAAAAAAATGGATGTCAAATATTCTCACAAAAATGGTTTTAAAGGAGAAAATTGTAAATTGGAAAGAAAAAAATTAAAATAAAAGGCCCCAGACTAATTTAATTGGCTTTCAGTAATTATAATACTACAAAAAAATCTGTGTTGCAATTATCAAGGCTAACATTTTTTTATTTAAATTTTAAAATGAGGGAAAATTTTCCAAATAATTTGGTTGGGAGAATAACTGTAATGCAAAAAAAGGCCCAGAACTAAATGTTGTTTAATGGAATTCTTTTCAGTGATAAGTGGCTACCAAGCTCATCATCTAAATGTTGAATGTGTTTTACCAAACAAGATTAACATTGCTAGCAGTTTTCAATTACCTTTTACACTTACTGTACAACATCACTGATTAAATCCTAATTAGGTTTCAGTATGAACAGCTATTGATTCCAATCTTATTTCTCAGCACGTTTTCCAGCTTCAAAAGGGACAGACACCTGGAAAAGGTGATTCTGAAACACATTTCTTATCTGAGGATAAAGAAAAGCCTAATTCCTGCTGGTGTTTCGGGTTTCTCTTAGTATTTCTGCCTCTCGTCTGACCGATGGCCAAGAAGTTGGGAACTGGCAACCAGCAGGCAGATGCATCTGATTCACATCAAGGGCAATCAGTGAAGGCTCTTCCCGACTTCCAAGTGTCACTCAGGGAAAAGACGAGAGGACGAGTTAAGTCAGGCTGAGGGGAGGGAAGGAGGGGGGAGTGCGGTGGAGAATTTGGAATAGGATGACGGATGTGACTTGATTACTGGTTAACTACCCCGCTTGTGCACCACTCCAATCTGGATGAGAAATCCTTTGGCGGCTGGATTATCAATTTGGAGAAGGCAAGACTCAATTCAAATCATTTGTTTTACCCCAAACAGACCGACAGTAACAGGGGGCCCCATCTTCATCTGTGCTTGAAGGTGGCTCTCAAGAAGGAGCTAAAAGGGCATTCCTGAATGCACGTTTGGGATATGGTGTTTATGCTGGACTGTCGCTAATCAATTCTAGCGCATGTCTGCCACCTATGAAAGCGGCTCGGTGTGAACTGTTGATGCAGTGCAAATTACACAAATATCACTCCAGGCTTTTTCCTTTGACAGTTCTGTTCCGACATTTGAAAGATTTGGACACAAACCGCAATTATTAATTCCTCCACGAATTTTAAAACAGATGTCAGTTCCGTGGACTAAAAGGTTCGTCATCCACACGTCACTACCAAATCCGAGTCCTTGATTAGTCAAAGTATAACCTATTTTAACTTTTAACGTGCATTCAACAGACGTAGGAGCCCAAAAACAGTCATAAGATCTTGCGTAGCTATGTCTGAACCCAAGAGCTTTGGACAAGGCGCTCAAGGTTGATTTCCACTAGTCCGTTTCCGTTGCATTTGCGCAAGAAAATCAATCGTTCATTGATCAGTAGGACAGTTTGCAAATAAAAACTTCCATTGCACTTTCAAAAAAAAAACTTTATAAGATTTATTTCAATACTCATGGTGACGGGTTCATGCGATAATGTACGATAACTGTACGGATGTAAAAATGTACGGATAACACCACCATGGACGACAAAAGTTTATTGTGAAGGTTCAAAAACACAACATCATAAATGACACAAAACATATATTTTACAAGAACTCAAGGAAGGAGAGGGCATGGGGTTAGATTATTTAACTCTTGTGCCATTTTGTGGGGTCCAGATGACCCCATCCTTACATTGACATGTTATCCTTACCATGACAAAGGTAATCCATGGACACCAGTTAAGATAACAAATCATTGAAGAAAAAAGTTTCAGCGCACTGTCTTGTGGGGTCCAGATGACCCCACTCCCAAAGTAAACGTGCGTTGGAGGCAGGTTAACGTTGAGAGTGGGGTCATCTGGACCCCAAAGACAGGTGAATGCTTGTTCAGCGCACTGTATTGTGGGGTCCAGATGACCCCACATGATAGCACAAGGGTTAAGGGTTGGATAAGCAGAGAGAGCGAGACGAACTGCTCCTTCTGGATCCAGGGGGGAGGGGTTACGGACCGGAGAGTAGCTACAAGGTTCTGCTTGCCACAGTGGTTTGCCAGGTTGTTGATTCTTGAATGAAATCTCCTATTAAGGTTTTTCATCAAAATTGAAGTGTTCTGTTTACTACTGACTACTGTTTTGCCTGTTTTCAAAGATCCTTTAAGTTATCTTTTTAAACACAAGCCCTCAGGATGGGTTTCGTAAAAACATAAATGAAATAAAGGCTCTCGCTAGAAAAAGGTTTAAAATTTTGTCTTTCTGATAATTTATACCCGGCACTACAAGTTATGCATTTTTATTTTCAGACCCCCACCCAATTCACAGCTCATTGGCTCAGGAAAGCAATGCTGTCTCTGGTGCATATTTGTTTGGATATGTTGTTTCTGATGTTGCTTCTAGTTTCCCACAAATCATCCTCAGGCTAGGCGTTAACCTAGAGAAAAAGAGCAGGGCTGAGATTCAGAGCACAGAAGCTGCAGGCAGCTTTTGTAAGAACTCAGCACAAGTGTTCAAATAAACCATTCAACTTCCTTCTGGGCTCATTTTCAGATGTTTAAGAGCAAAGACAAAGCTGTTTTGTTAGACATTAAAACTTCTAAACCATTCTAATGCTCATTTTCTGTTTTGATCAGTGGAGATAACTTTGATTTATCAAACTGAGATCGTAAATTGCTTAAAACTGGTGTGAAATGCATTAAATAGAACCGTTTCGATGTTTTGCTTTGTCACTCCGTAGGGCTGTGAAATTATTTCATGAGGGCTACAATGTCAAGCTAAAGGACTGGACATGTTCTGGTTTCGCTGACTCCAGGATTGATGACTTCGTAGGAAGAAAAAAAATTAAACTGAATCATGAAGTTTGGCATTTCTTTTAGCATCATGCAGTAAACTCTGGTGTGTTTCTAGTTGGCTACGGGTTCATTCTGCAGCAAGATTATGACCCTGAACATAAAAGATTTTGAGTGGCAGTGTGTGTATAAATCCATTCAACCATTTCCGAAACCCACTTAATCCCTTTGGGGGCATGGGGTTGCTGGAGCCTTTCCCAACAACTGTCTAGCTAATGCGGGGCCGCTAATCTAAAGTGACATGAGATGCAATTAATAATTTGTATGACATCATTATTAGCTTCAGTCCTGCTGATGTTTGTCACACATGACTCCAGAAATATTCCTCCACCTCTTCCGACCTCCTTGCACAGGCCTCTTCACCTCATTCCCTTACTCAATGTAGCTCAGGACTCTTGATGCTAAGCACTTAACAGTATGTGGACTATCAATTCAATTCAACTTTATTTATATAGCCCAATATTACAATATTAGTCATCTCAATGGGGTTCATACCGGTAATTGTATAGAAACATGAAATCAGTAATAGAATACAATAGGCAATTGCTACACTAAACAGACTAGGCTAAACTGGGCCTCCCTGCCCTTAGACACTCCTTCTCTGTAAGGATAACCTCCTTAACCCTTGTGCTATCCAAGGCACTTTAACGTTGGGAGTGGGGTCATCTAGACCCGACAAGACAGTGCACTGAACCTTATTTCTTCAGTGATTTTTGATCTTCACTGGTGTCCATGGATTACATGAAATCTTCTTCACCTTTATCCACCTTTGTCACGATAGGGAGAACATGTCAATGTAAGGGTGGGGTCATTTTGACCCCACAAGATCGCACAAGAGTGATTCCAGAGGGAAAAAAGAAGAAACCTCAGGGATGTCCACATGAAGGAGGGATCCTCTCCCAGGACGGACAGACAATGTACCAGGAATGTTAAAGAAGAATAAGCTTATCTAACTCTACAACTACATGATGACAGATACTATTGGGCTCACTCACTGGCAATTTTTTCCATATTAGCTTTTCAAATGCCAACGCATTTGATTGATTGATTGATTGATTGATTGATTATCAAACTCATTACAGAAATGATGAAATCCATAGATTAAAAAAACCCAGAAAAAAACAAAGACACATTTAAGTCATATTTGCTTAATTAAATAGTGATTATTAACTATGTATTTACTGTATTTATTTGAACTGTATATGGTGAAATTTGAGCACAGGTGATGGTGTGAGAAATGTAAATATGATGCAATGTTTAAAAGGGAGCAGACAATTATAAGAATTGTAATCTTCAATTCTGCTCCTTTCCAATCATGAACATTTTCAATATTGTAAGACAAACATGTAAATGTATTGGACAATCAATCATTTTCATGAAAGGAACAAAAAATACATGAAATGAAAACTAAAGTGAAGGATAAGGCGCACTTGAAAGCCTTAATTTTTCAATAAAGCAGCAGTGCCAACCAGATTACCTTAGATCTGGATGTGCTTATTGATTTAGAGTAGGATTTTGAGAGGTACCCAGCGCTCTGTCAAAATTGTTTTACGAGTCACAAACAAGGTTGCGTGTTGCAGTAAAAACGCTAACGTAGCTAACATGTAGCAGTGTCGGGCTTTGTTTCTTTTACGTTACCAACAAGGTTGGAGTAAGCATAGTCACAATAATGTTTGTTTGGCAATATCAGTCTGTTATTTTATGTGTTTCTAAGAATGTTAGGTGTTTTGTAAAAATGCTAACACATCTATTGTTTTTACGCAGTACCAATTACGCTGAGTCTTTTGTCTCACCTAATGCATCCTGTAGTTCTGTGTGCCTTTTTTTTTAAACATAATTTTGAAAACAGACCATTAACTGAAGATGCTCCTTATTAATTTGATGCGGCACATAGTGCTGAAAATTTGGTAATAAGCTGTCAAGGAAAAAGCAGAAATTAGATTCAGATTGCATAAAAGCAGCAAAGGTTCTGACTTTAATCTGTCTGGATTCCACATCAAATTTAAAATTATACTTATTTACATATTAAGTACAAATTCAAGCCTAATCTGCAGCCTATTAACATTGCTTTCAGTGAACTATGCCACAGCAGACTGTATTAAATGGGAAATTATCACTCGTGTCTGCAAAAAACCTCCAATGTGAAAAAGGACTGAAATGATTCAAGGTTAATAGAGGTCTCCACCCTTCAATGATTAGACTGCATTTGAACAGCTGGGATTTAGCACAAGAATGACATGAAGCTCATGGAAAAGTGATTTTAGTCCTGATTATTATTCAGATGACTTGATGCACACTTTGTTCATTTTGTTCCTTTTGGTGAGTAGTACTTAAAGCTGGGTGTCAACAGTTGCATACAGACACAACTATTTTTAGAGTAATTTCAGAAAAGAAGAAACATGCCTATCGGATTACAAGCAGAAAAATTCTGAAAGAAAAACCTACTACTGCAGTGCTAACTTGTAAGGGTTGGTGGATTCTAGTTTAGATTGTTTGGTTTGTGTCTGTTATATTAAGTTGTGTTTAGGTTTCAGTTTAGTTGCAAACAGGGTTGCTCCTCTTCTCGTCATCTGTTCTATAAAAGTCACTATAGATGCTCCTCATCTGCCTGCCTTCCTGCCTACTTTGTGCTCTGTGACCCTCCTCTTCTTTATGCTTAATTTTGATAGAATCTTTGGAATACCCTCCCCTCTTTAGAGGGGCAAGGGCATCTGCGATCTGCCCTTGCAGGGGGTTGTTCTGTGAGTATTGTGTGAGGATTTAGATTTCCTGTGTTTTTTTTTTTCTTCCTATGAGCAAAGTGAGCAACAGGTTGTAGCAAACATTTATACAATACATAAAGGTAAGTAAGGTGGAAGTACATGAGACGCAGGCATGTCTTGGGATTTTTTTCGTTTTTCGACCACTCCATATCCTGCTGACTGTGCAAGCAGTCTGTTGGTGCTGTTCAACTGCACTTCTTAGGTGCTCCTTGCGTGCAGCCTGACTGTTAGCATTCAGAAAATCAGAGCGTAGGGTGTGTACACATCCTTTGGGCACTTCCGTATCACCTGCACACCCCATGTGCATAGCACTTGCACACACACAGTAGGGATCCAGGACTTGCACCCTACAAACGACTAAACTGCTGCATAAGGACATCGTATGACAGCATCACCCGTACATCGTAAGCATGTAGAACTAACATTATTCTTACAATTCCTTCCTGATACATTAACTGCATGCATGACAATAGTACGTTCCATTTTCCATTAAGGTAGTCATACAAACATCAAAAAGGAACTGCAAGACTTAAGGTCCCCTCAAGATGCAACAACTCCCCTCTACAGCCCTCCACGGGTCAAGACAACCCAAAAACCTGCTGCACCTGTACAGGTCAACCTCCCAAATGGGTGCATGTGATTAAGTCTCCATCTAAAGTCCAAGGTTTCCAGTAATGTGCATTGACTCTGCTGTTTTACCAATCTCACTGTTGTCTTTTGTGAGTTTTGCCCCAATATAGCTAATTAATTAGCGAATTAATTAGCTTTGGCACAAAGTCCCTTTTTTAAGTATAGCTTAAGCGTAATTATCTTTTGTAATGGATTTTTATTTCTTCAAGATTTGAAATCTCTTTCCCTATTTTTGACCAAAATTATTTTAACCTGCAACCAGCAGTATCCTAAAAAACATATTACATGCAGCATTGTGTAAAGTAAGTTTCACAACAGGAATTAAAAAAAAAAAGGAAAATTGTTATAGCATCCATCGATCCATGCCAACTAAACAAGGCAATTTAGAGTTAACCAAGCCTCATGGGGCAAATAAAGAGCATGGGTTATGGGTTTTGTTTTTTACCCTTTTATCCACACTATAAAAGTCTTGATTATTTTCCAAAAAACAACATTGCACCTAATAATCTGGAGCGCCTTTTATTGTACTAAACAAAGCCAAAACGATTACACGGCGTTCAGTTTAAATGTTAGGTTGGGTGTTATAGTGCAGATAACATGTAGCGGTGTCAGACTGTGTTTTTTTTCTGTGCTACCACCAAGGTTGAGAGTTCGCGTAGTCACAGTAACATTTGCTTTAGCCGTATCCGTCTTTTCTTTAAACGTAATGCACACAAGGTTGGGTTTTATTGTGAATTCGCTAACGGGGCTAACATGTAGCGGTGTCGGGTTGTGCTTTTTACGTGTTACTATCAAAAGTTAGCCAAATCCTAGTAAACATTTGTCTAAGTGGTGATATGTCAGTTTTTTTATGTTTTACTAACAAAGCTGGGTGTTAGCATAGTCGCAGTAACTTTTGTCTTCGCTGTATCAGTCTGTAATTTTATGTGTACTAAAAAGGTTGGAGTTAACAGAGTCAAATTTATGTGTGTTTTAGTGGTGCCAGTCTGTTTTTTTATGTGTTGCAAACAAGGTTGGAGGTCATGAATATTGTCAAAATGCTAATGCCGCGAACGTGCAGCAGTATCAGCGTGTGTTTTTTTATATGTTAATAACAAAGTTGGGAGTTAGCATAGTTACAATAATGTTTGTTTAAGCGGCATCAGTCTGTTTCTTAATGTGATGCTCACAAGGTTAGGTTTTACAGGGAATATGCTAACAGGGCTAACATATAGTATCATCAGATTGTGTTTGTCAGCCTGACCCAGGGCAGCTTAGGCTACATCAGTTGTTACCATAGACAAGTATGAATGAGGACTGAATGAATAATGGACAAATTGTAAGTGCTTTAAGCACCAAGAAAAAGCGCAGATAACTCTAATCCATTAATATATATATTTTTTTTGTACGTGATACTAACAAAATTGGAAATTAGCATGGTCACAGTAACATGCGTCTCAGTCTGTTTTTTCAACGTGTTTCACACAAGGTGAGATGTTATTGTGAAGACGCTAACAGGGCTAACATATAGCATCATCAGATTGTGTTTTTTATGTGTTACTAACAAAATTGGAAGTTAGCATAGTCACAGTAACGTGTCTGAGAAGTATAAGTCTGTTTTTTAACGTGATGCACACAACATTGGGTTTTATTGTTAATAAGCTAAAAGGGCTAGCATGTAGCGGTGTCGAATTGTGTTATTTTTTTTTACATGTTGCAAACAGGGTTGGGAGTTACAAGCATTGTGAATATGTTAACGTAGCTAACCCTTATAACACGTAGTGTAATACATATTTTTTTAAGAGTTGCTGTGAACTCAGTTAATAAAGTCTTACTGACTCTTTAGTCTCGCTTCATGCCCTTTAGAGTTCGTTACGCCTCATATTTGACATAATTCTAAAAATAGACCATCCATTGACCTTGTGCCTTATAATCCACTGCACCCTGTAGTAGAAAATGCGTTAATTTCTTTTCAAGCCCCCGTCAGTATTTCAGATTAAAACATCAATGTTACTTCTTTAAACCATTTGAACAAACACTACATAAAATATGCAGTATTTCCAAATGATTTCTTTGATTTTATTTTTTTTTGTCTCAACGGTTCATTTTTTGGTGTGTTTTTTTGGCACTGTTTTAACCATTACTTGTGCTGTATCAGTGAACTCATCATCAGGCACAAATCTGTTGCTACATCCCCCATATTCCCGGCCTCTCAAGGATTACCATCTGTTTATTTGCTTTCTGCTCTGAGAACTCCTTCCTCTCACCTCATGTCACTAAAAAAAGCAGTCACCTCCCTACTGTTTTACTCCGTTGACCAATTTTATTTTATTTTTTTTAAATAAATGGTATAATTTTTCTCATATTCTTTTTTATTGTTGTTGTTTTGGTCTGACACATTTTAAATGGCTTTATCATTCATTTCCAAACCCACTGCCAAAGACATTTCTGAATAAAAACAGCTTTTAAAAGAAGCCCCAACTTCCTCCTGATTAAAATTCAGTTTTTGTGATTTGCATGACAAGAAGGTTAAATAGAAGCATCATTTGCAATCTTTAATTGGGTATAAAACAGGATTATAAAGATTTATTTCTAAATGGAAAGATTACTGCAACACTAATTTTCTGGATTAAATATGTAACAATATAAACCCTTTATATTACAATTGATTACTTGAGATGATCAAATGTTAATATTAACATCTACAAGTACCCTGTATTTGCCCTTCTAATCAACGCTTATTGCATCTTGTGCGTTTCTTACAACAGATGAGCTCAAGTGATTGCTGGAGTTTATTCTGGACCTGAGATATTTAAATCTGTGTTCAATAAATAGCAAAACATCTTCCCTTCGTATTTTTCCTTGACTAGTTTACCCTATCTTGCATCAGAATGTGTCATAGCAACGCTGGCTTCCATACTTAATTTCCTTTTTTTTTTTCACAATAAAAGTTGAAAAGTTGTGAGACGCCTACGCTCTTTTGCGGCATTCTCCAGAGCCATGCTCATTACCATGGCAACATGGCTTTAAAATATTTTCCAGTGGAATCACAACAAATTACTTTTTAGGCTTAAGTAAACATTTTGATGTTTAATCAAGAATAGCATCAATAAGTTGGTTTTATATATTGGTTCAAATGAAATCAGATTAGAGTTCTGGAGCTATTTGTTAAACACCAGAAGAAGCGATTGCCAGTTGTGAAGGCTGGTCCCAGCAGACACTGAATTCAAGGCTCACACAGGCTGCCCTTATGCTAATTTTTAATGATGGACGAAAGCCAGAAACCAAAATCGAGAAGAAGTCATCCATGCTGAAGGAGAACATGCAAAGTCCACAGAGAAAAAAAAAAATGAGCCAAGTCTGGCTGTACGGTGCTAGCCATGCAAGCGTGAAATTGAAAGTAATATACAGTATACATATGAAAAATCCAAATTGAAAAGACATTTAACTTACCTGAAGCCCAGAGCCAAGATATTTAGCAGAATTACGGAAAACACAGTATGTTTCTTTTTCTTTTTGCTCTAAGAATGCTATACTTATGTCATCCTTACGAGAGAATAATTAATATGTATTCTTAAATTTGGCAACATTTTTGGGAGGTGCAGCTGATCCAGGCAGCATGTGCTCGGTGGCACAGTTACAGCTGTCCCTTAAAACTGCCGACGCTCATACTGTCACTAGCTTTGTGGCCTGTGTGGATGGATGTAACAGTTCACTGTATGGAAATAGAAAGCTGCAAATAAAGACAAGGAATTAAAATAAAATACTAACATTAACATTTAGTCATGGTGGGCGTTTACTGGAGTAAAATCTATTCAAATACGTTGCGTAGAATGTTCATTTTTTATGAAATACCTTTTTTAGAATCACCTAAAATAAAGTGAAAGCTTTCAAATAATAAATATTTTAATAACCCTTTAACACCAGTGTTGTTGTTCTTTAAATGACCGTAAATCTTCAACAGTTTATGCAATGAACATGATTCCAGGTAGATCCAAATAGAATGCTTGATAGAATGATACATAAGTATGTGCGTGTGAACTGTAGTTGTTTTGTGTTAACATGTTTGTGTGTGAAAATCTTTGGAGCCAGCAGTGTATGTGAAATTTGAATGTGTGTGTGTGGACAGGCCCCGCACCTTTTTGATTATAAACCTCCAGCAACTTTTTAGCTTTGTGTATCTACCCTCCTACTTCTTTAATTACTCTTAACCTCCACCTTTTTTTCCCTCTCCCCTTTTCTTTGTACCCGTATCCCCTGTATCTAACATCTCCCTCTCTTCTTCTCTACTTTTTTTTTCTGCCCGGTCCTACAAACAAAATTTCTACAGATATAACTAAAATAAATACAGTTTAGCCTTATATACAAAATAAACAAATATACACCTTTTGTGTATATTTGTATAAACCACGATAAAATCAGTCCAACACAAGAGGCCTTCAGCTCTGATGTGTTTGTTAAGACAGTCCTCACTGGTTGTTTGCGGGTGAAAATTTGGCAAAACTGTATAGTGCCCACACAACATTTTAAGATAGTAGACCACTTGAGCACCCTGAAGAGTCAAAATGTTCATGCACATTTTTTTTCTACATGCATGCTACAGACGACATGTCGTAGTGAGGACTTAAGCAACATGTGTGTGTGTGTGGATGTGTGTGTGTGTGTGTGTGTGTGGGGGGTGAAGTAGATCTTCTCAGTGACACATGTAGGTATTTATTTCTAATGTATAATCAAGTTTTGTATCTATAATAATCTTAGAAAAATATGTTTACAACCAAATCAGGGTTTCGTTCAAAGTTTCGGTTGCTGATGAGGATCCGTAAAAACACATAATGACCCATGAGACAACACACAGTAAATCTGGAAAAAGGATAAGGGTTGTGGTTGTTGAATAGATTGACTTCTACAAAAACATGTTCATTTTCAAGCTGGAGGTCAAAGATAAAGAATGACCCATCCAGTACAGCGGACAAAGCATAAAAGTGTCACATGATTCAGGTTCATTTAGCCATGAAACAGAAAAAAATAAATAACATACATACATCACATACTCCGGGGGGTGGGTGCTGGTGCCCAGCAACTTCGGCGGGAAAGGCCGTGCATCGTGGACTGTTGTCGATAATTGCAAGGCAAAACACAAAGATTTGGCTGAGACTGAACAAACAGGTTGTGAGGAGTGGATAGATATATTCAACCACTGAAGTCATAAAATGTAGGGGGGAAAAAAACAAAGTTTTACTCCAAAAAAACGGAAAATAACTGAAGAACTTTCCACTTTTATGATACGGCACCAAGACGTGACCTCACAAACAATGAGCACACATGCTCGTTGTCATTCAGGCAGACAGCCAATCATTGACAATGACTTTTATTGCCATGAATTAAAGTGTCATTTTATACTTGAGAGCCACAGAACATGCATCACGAATAAAAAGCCATAAATTTGATGTATACTTGATGAGCCCCCATTCCGATCTCACAAATTGGACAAATGAAGGAAGAACTGCACACTGGTCACAAGAGACAATCTCATCATGGACAAATTTTTAATGAGGCCTCATCTGCATTTTTTCAATTTGAGCTGGGGGCAAAAATAAATCACAAGCCAGCTTTTATTGAAATGATTTTTGTGAAACAGAGCAGTTTAATTATCAAGTATCTCAAGCTTGGGGCTGCTTTTGTTTTAAAAAAATCAGCCATTAATTTGTTTGGTTCTAATTACATGTTGATTATGATGATCAGCAGATAAAATTAGCAGTCACTTAAAAGTTCTAATTTGCTTTTCAATCATTTTCTTGCATAGAAAAAAGAAATTAGCTTATGTTTGATCAGAAAAGATGACACTGCAGCAAATCTTTAACAAATGAAGCAATAATAAAGTGTAAATAAAGTTTTCTTAAAAAAAAAAACTCAGAATAAAATAGAAGTCAGAAGACATTATTGATAAGGGAGTCTATAAAATCCCAACAAACAAAGAAGAGTATTTCTAGTTTTATAGAACGGCCTCAATAACTATTTTCTAAAAGTGGGTCCAGAGTTGGCAGCGGAAATTCCAAAATGCAAAACCAGCAACGACAATATTCCACCCATTGACAGGATCCCACACTCAATCCTTCTCTCTGGTGTGAAGGAAAATAAGATGATATCAATTGTAAGTAAAATCTGAAACAAAAACTAAAGAAATTGTAAGGATATAGATATGACAGTGGTGAAAACGGTAATTAATAGTATTTCTAAGCCTCTAGCGTACATAACTTATCATTACAAACTGGGAGATTCCCAGACCAAATGAAAATTGCTAAAGTGATTCCTATCCATAAGAGAGACCAACATCAATTTACAAACTATAGACTAGGGCTGCACGATATGAGGAAAACTCGCGATATGCGATATTGGTGATTAATATTGCGATAACGATATAATTTTGCGGTATATAAACAAATAGCAAAACAACCAAAAACATCATTTCCATTTAAGGTAACCATTTATTGCGATTTTCGCCGTCTTTTGCGGTATGCGTATTGCACAGCTTGATGTCGCGATAACAATATAATTTGCGGTATATTGTGCAGGCCTACTACAGACCTGTGTCTCTTCCACAAGAAGAATTTGATTGATTGATTTGCCTGAATTTGATTTTGTTACTTTAAAAGAATCTATCTGATCAGAACCGGATAACAAAAACTATGTAAAACTATGAAAGGAATGAACTCAGTAGGGGTGGGATTATGTAAACTCGCTTCTCCTACTCCTTTCAAGCAATAAATCAAGCTCTATATGACTTTAGTTAATGATCACTATATTTGATTAAGCAAATGTGTTGAAGTGTGTTTTTATTTGTGCATTTCTGTAATGAGTTTGATAAATCTGTGTGATTTTTTTATTGAATTTGACTACAATTAATGCTTGAAATAAATAAATAAAATAAAAAAATTAAAAACAGTTTCTGTTGTTGTGAAGGCTCAGCATGTGGATATATTTGATTTCTTATTGTTCTTGAACTCCATAATAAATATGTATATTTATCTTTAAGGAATTTCTACGTTTGCAACGGCTTTACATTAGTAATAGCACCTCAGCTAAAATAACTACGGTTTTAACATTATTAATAATAACAAAACATTGCTTAAAATACATATTTTTGATGCTTTCATTTGTAATTACCTTCCACTCTGCTGTCACCCATCAAAAGTCTTATGCCCCCCCACCACCACCATATAAAGCATTCTAGTTCCACCACTGGTTTGAGGCATCTTATGCCTTAGTCACATGACCGGTTGACCCAGAGTAGTGTTGTTTTTACGACTTGTCTGGGCCCTGGGAGGGTCATAGAGAGGTGCGGCCAAATCTAAAAGGGAGCGCAGGTGTGTCTTGCAGTCAATGACAGCAAAATAAGTGTTGGCCTGAACAACCCCTCCCCCTTCGCATTCCAGGCAGGAAGTACCCGCTGGTCCCAAAAAGCCAAAATCCATAGACTTTTATAGACAACTTAGTGATTATGATTGTCAGAATAACTATTCTTGCTCTGCTACTTGTCATTAACATGTTCTTGCTAATCCTTTTTTTTCATCGTATGTCTGCAGTAGTGTACTTCATTCAAGTAAGAAACAACGGCCAATCAGATGCCTCAATAAAAGTAGGTGGCCTGAATCTAATTGACAGATTCTGCCGAGCCCCTCTTTCAGTGGTAGGGCTGTGGCTTGTAACATGCTCACTCCTGACTGGAGAGAATGGTTGCCATAGAAATGTAGCCAATTACGGCTTCCTGAGGACATCCGGTTCCAACCTGGCAAAGGACATATAGCAGAAAAATGGCAACTGAAATGATTTCACTCGATTAGAACCAGAAACAAGGCATTTTCTACGGGTGACGTCACACGGGAATCGTCCAGTTATATATCATACAGTATATTCTTGCAGTTCCCTTGTGGCTCATACGGCCACCCAATGGGACCTCATTAAAATTGGAGCATACCATTGGCATGTATGTGGTGAATGTATCGTAAAGTATTTGTAAGTTACCCGCAGACAGCCCATATCCACCTGCAAGGGCAATTGGGACAGTGGCATTAAAAACTGCACAGCTTTGAACTCCAACTCTGCATTAGTGTTGGAATAAAAAGAACAAATAGATTCAAATAAGAAGAATTCTGTGTATTTTAGAAAACCTCTGAGGACTAAACGCATCGCTCTTAAAAGGATAAAGGCTATTATGCCTGCAAAGCTTAAACAAAGCAAGCACCACCGATGGTGTGGGAGTGACTTAGTGCACATGGACTCCGTGAATTAGTTTGCTATGAGGGGAGCAATTAATGCTAAAACCCATACATTTAGCCCACACAGACTGTAGTCCCATTTGAGATGATGAGAGGCGCCTTTCCACACAGTCCATTCCTCGCAGACATTAAATATAGCTGAGAATAGAAAAGTGGATCAAGAAATTCATTAAAAAATGTTAATGTTGTGTTTGATAGACTTTTGAGTAAATGCCTTGAACTTCTATCACTATTTTGGAACACTACTTTGTTATTGTGGCGCCTAAAATTAATGATGAGGGGGGCACAACGACAACGGCAGCATTTATTTTCTATTTTTATGTAACCCTTGCGAACTTGGAAAGATTTACACTTTATATGTCTAAGTTTTCCAATGTCCAATTTCCAAACCGATTGCCAAGGACACTTTGACACATGAGCAGGCCAGGCAGAAATCAAACCTGCAGTCTTCCGATCAGAGCTCGGCCGTCCTACCTCTGTGCCACGGTCACCCCGTGCAGAAATGTTAATGCGAAAAATATTCTCTATCAACGGTGAACCATTATCCTTCCCTCCATGCAAATGTCAAAAATCAGGTGCACCGTCAATAAATGGTCAATTTTTGAAAAGATGTTATATATGAGGCGCACAGTACTGTAAGGTGAATTAAGCTAGAGATACGTCCGTCAGTTAGACTTTAGTAACTGTGTTCACGGTAATTCTAGAACAGGGGCTCTCAAAGTTTTTGTTAAGGAGGGCCAAATTAGCAACTTGACATTTGACTGGGTGCCAATTTTGGTGAAAAAAAATGGATAAACAGAAAATGATTTTAACAACTTTAATGACCAAGTGTCATTTGTACAATCAACCAGGCCCTCCAGATGTTTTCTCAGTTGCGGTCGGAGGTTGCTGCCCAGATCCTCAACTCGTCTAGTAATTGTTTCATTTGAAAGACTTTCTTTTGCTCTGGACAAACAATGTCAGCTACGTTCAGCATACGTTCTTTTTACAAACTCCCCGTCACTTAAAGGCTTGCTACGCTGGGCCTTTTCCAAAGCCACAACATAGCTAGCTTCTGTCACAGCTTCACTGGATTTAGACATTTTTGTAAACATCTGCTGTGCAGCATAGCTTTGTTGTAGTTGTTGGAGTTTATTGTTGTGTAATCTTGTCATAGTATTTATAATTTGTAACATAGTGACGATTTATACTGAATTCTTTGAGCATTGTATTGACCTGCTTGCAAATAAGGCTGATGACTTTATTCAGCCCATGAGGTACGACAAAGTCAGCATTTGTCCACTTGAGAGCGCCTTTTCTCCTCACCAACACAACGTTTTTCCTCAAAGGAACTTGCTCTGGCTCTCTTTTCATTGAGGGCAACATAAAATCTTCCTGCGGGCCGCCATTGGGCCCCGGGCCGCACTTTGAGAACACCTGTTCTAGAACGTTAACGTCTGCACATTAGCCACATTAGCGTATTCACAATTCCAGTCATTTCCAACTTAATTTGCAACACTTAAAATAAACAACAGACTGTTGCCGCCAAAACAAACGTTACTGTGACTGCACTAACTCCCTACCTTGTTAGTAACAGGTAAAAACAAAACAGTCTTATTGCTACACGTTACCCGCGCTAGCTTATTTACAATAGCACCCAACCTTGTTTGCAACTCATACATAAAACAACATTTTCACAGAGCACCATGTATGTCTCAGAATTGCTACAACATCAGTAAACAGAAGGTAAATTAATCCATGTATAAAATGCTTAAGATTATACGATGCATTGTTGTTTTTTTGCAGTTACCAAAGAAAAAAGGCTTTTAATTGTGCCTTATCGTGAAGAAAATGTGGCATATATTTGAATAGTTTGACTGTGATGTCAACTTAAATGCTAACAGTCAGACTTATGACAATTTGAGGAATACAGAATAATTGGAAACACAAACCATTTCAGAGACTTTCAGAGGAAATTTGACCACAAAAGATTTTCTTTAAAGCTCCTGTTAGTTTATAGTCAACTGCAGTACCCTTATTTATTTGGTTCATAGTTTGTCTTCTTTTTTTAAAGACCTTTCATATATTTTTGCAAATAAAAAAACAATCATTGTTACATAGGGTAAAATAAAAAGATATAGGACGAAAAATCACAGATTTAGTTCAATTGTTTGCCACAAATGTATGGAGCCCCTAAAGGGACATTGAAGAAGAAGAAAAAAAATTAAGTCAAAAAGAAGAAAGAAAAAAAAGTTAATAAATAAATAAATAATCTGACTGGTGCGCACCAGTTAGTGTCTTGTGCTCACCTTTTTAAAGTCCAAAATGAAAAAATAAAATAAAAATAAATCTAAGTAAAAAATAAAAACAGCTTGTTTTTTTTTTACTTTGATTTTTTTCTCTCCAAACAACGTGCCACACAACTCAACAAAATCTGATATTTCTTCCTTTATCTATTTTTTAACCTTATTTAACAAGAATTGTTACATAGGTAATTTAGTTCAGAACCCTCTTGCCCCACTAAAGGCAAGACAATTTTTGTTTTGTTTTGTTTCAACCATCTCTCCCATCCAAGGTCAATGTATTGTGATAGTAATAGTAAAACATCTCAAGCTGGTGCCTGTGAAGAAGTCACACAAATAATGGCTAAACTTTGCAGCTAGCTGGGATTGTTTTGATGAATTTACTGTTTTTCTCCCAACAATGTTGAAGCTGTAAGCTCCTCACAGTGAGTCCACCCGCTCACAAAAGCAGAAGCAGAGCCGGATCAAGCTAACACCCGCCTACACACACACACACACACTTGGCTCTTATGTCTCCTTTTGTAAGTGTCAAAGTCAAAATAATCTGTTGGTCTTGTTGCTGTGCTGCTCAGTTTATTCATGACCTTTAAGATTAAAGATAAGCTGCAATACGCTCGGCTCAGCTCAGCAGCGCTTTTTCGCTAACTTCCTGCTACAGTTTGGTTAATAAATATTCAGCTCAGGCTTTCAGCAAACTTCAAAGAAGGACAATGTGCAAATGAAAGATTGTGTTCTTACACATCAGAGAAGATAAAAGAGTTTGTTGTAGAGACGGATTTAGAAAAAAAGACCAAAGTGTCGAAACAAAGCTAAAACAAATGAGCTATTGATACTTAGTCATTTAGATTAATTTACAATATGACACTTTATGTAATTACATATTAGAAAAGTAAAACACAGTTAAACACTTATTTTTAGGTGCTAATATGTGTCCATTGTATAAAATTGTTAAACTATCCGAAAGAAGAGGCTTTGTTTTGACTTTTGACTTCAAACTACTTTTTCCCCCTTAATTTTCACTTAAAATGTGATCAGGTAACATAAAAAGAAAATAATAGTTTTTTCAGTTTTCTGTTGCAGTTTAATTCATAATGTTCCAGTTACTTTACCATGACCATATGCTACTGTGAACACCTCGTCATACAGTCGTGTTACGATATATAGGGTCATGGTGGTTAGCAGCTGTTGTTTTTCTATCTCAACGGCTTTTTCACCCTTTGATGCAACAGTAACAATACATTATGTTGTTTTAGAGCACGTGGTGCAGGTGGCATGGTGTATACATTTGTTTATGGTGCTAACACTGTAGTTGCCATCTTACAATAAAATCCTAACATTTTGCTGCACTCAGCCACGAGAAAATGCGAAGCCAAATTGCGTGCGAAAATAGGCAATGATTGCCTGAAAAATAAGGCTTTAAAGTGCAGAAAATACAGTAATTAGTTGAACTGATACATCACTGAAAAATTCAAAAATACAAAACATGCAAAGATTTTGAATCCTTTTCTTTGAATGATGTTCCATGCTTTGTGTTTCTTTGATCCCGACTCCAATGGAGGAGTAGAAAGCGGGCAACTACACTAATCATCACTGTAGTACATCCATTGGGTCTGGCGGCGTGTGAGCTCTGTCCCCCCCTGCATATTTATCCAGACTAATGGACAGGGAGATTTGTAGCTCAAGCTGGGGAGGATATGACGATGGCTTCAGATGAAATGACTGCACATTCACATTCCACAAGGCAGAAAAAAGTATTTTCTTTCAGCAAAAGCATCATTATCTCTGCTCATGCATCACTCCCCCTTGCTCTGTTGTAACTTCAGACACAACAATAACAACACACCTGCACCAGACCGGTTGTCATTGTGAGTTCTGCGACTTCTAGAATCACTCTTCTGCGCTGATAAACAATTATTCTTTCCCATTGGATTAGAACATTGCAAACTTTATGCATCTACTTTAATCTATATCATGTCATGACTTTCATCTTCAGAAACCCAACTCAACGTTATCTTTGGCAACGTGGTAATGATTCTTTCATGATCCTCCAAGAATACATAGCTATGGTACCCCCTGAGCTGCAACCCCCTTCATTTCAGTTTGATGGTCTGATATTTATGAGAATACATTTTATCTGCACAGTAAGAGTGTAATTTCACACTGAGCTGATCCGCATTCGGCCCCTGTGAGCAAATAGCAAGCTCTCCCGCTCAAGTCTTGTCCTTATCTCATTTACATGAACACACACCATCTCCCACACCTAAGTTTGTCAAGCGAGTATCCGGACAAATACTTAGCAGCTACAAGTGGGCCTCCAACACCTGTTTGCAGGCTGTATTTCTGATTAACGGTTAAACCGGAGCCTATTTAACAGCATGTAGCGGTGCAAGGAAATGCCACTCTGGCTCGGGATCTTGTGTGTTGCTCTTGTTCGTTTCTTCCTCTACACCTCAGCTGCAAAGACGGAAAAAAAAAGTCCAACCATCTGTCTCCCCCATGGCTTTAGTTCAACTTCCAGCTAGTTTTTTTTTTTCCTCCTCTAAATGTTACATCGCCTCTCTGTTAGCCTGGTAGCTGCTGCCTCTGTAACACATGCAAGTGTTCAAACAAGAGCGCCATTAAATAGAAAGCTTTCATTGGTCCTGAATGATACCTAGTACTTTTATGTGAACGCGTTCTTTAAGTAAAGTATTCATGGAATCAGAAAAGCAAATGCTACATAAATCTTTTTTTTTTAATCTTACCACCTTTACCTCCACTCAGTCTATTATGATCTTCATACGAGTTTAACCCATTTATTCCATACATTGTTAATTTGCAAATTACCACTTAATTTAGCATCACATTGAACTAAAACAAGACTGATGAAGACTTTTGATATACAAGGAAATAAATTCAGGCATGAGACGAACTAATAGTTCCTAACCCTTGTGCTATCTTTTCATTGGCGCGTTATTCCTACCATGACAAAGGTGGATAAAGGTGGAGAGGATTTCATGTAATCCATGGACACCAGTGAAGACCACATATCAAATAAGAAAAAAGGTTCAGCGCACTGTCTCGTGGGTATGACCCAACTCCCAATGTTAACATGCCTAGGATAGCACAATGGCTAAAGCAATAAATGTTATAATAAAGGTGTCTATATCACGCAAAATCAACCTTTTTAGCTTTTAAGTGTATTATAATGTTCATTCCTCATGATAAACAACCCAAAAGTGCAATTTTGATCCATTCTCCCATTTCTGAATATTCCTCTAAAAACCTTCTCTATGAGCACCAGCCGCACAAGGAGAGATAGGCGGAGTCTCAGAGATCGAGTCGTCTTACTTCCTGGTAGGAAAATCTGCCGTGAAAATAATCATAGTTCATTTTAAAAAATCGTTCTCTAGTGTGCCAAAGGTAATGTATGATCATATATGGATATAGTTAACTCTGAAAGGCTTAAGAAAAGTGTGATGTAGACCCTTTAAAGAAAAAAAAGGAACATTTTCAATGGTTTATCCAAATTTTTTAATTATATTTGAAAATATACTGTTTATGTTTTCAGTATGTTTTTAATACACTTTAAGATATTCATTTTTATTTCTTTTAATGAATGCATTCCTTTATCTGAAAAAAATAATGATTTATATGAGTTTAGAATATTTTGTTCTAAAAAAATTAAATGCTGCTTAATTGTGCTGGTGAGCTATTTGTTTAATTTCTCTGATACCCGCTCAGCTCGTGATTACAGTTGTTGGTTGTGTGTGCTGCTCGTTGGACTGGAACAAAATAATTAGCCCATCAGTTGTTATTTTGTCTTCGTGCTTTACTGTCCTTTCTCTGGCAGCAGTCAAGCGAAAAATTTGGAGTCCTGAACATAAAAAATGTGGTTTCTATTTTAAAAATATATAAAAGATAAAAGATTTATACCACCATTTTAAATGTTAACTGTTATATTGTGACAAAAATGCTGTATCTTTTACCCAGGCTTTCTTAGTCCGTGATTAAAATCTACATTTTTTATAGACTAAATGAACAGTATTAGTTGGGTAGTTGGGGTGTTAGAGATGTTCGTTTACTTCTAGTTCCATGGCTTTGATGACTGGTTTCAGCAATTTTGAGATGTGTACATGTACTTGCACCCCTATCATGCCCAGCGGGAGGTTTATCACCCAAGCTCGGGTCCTCTCCCAGCTTGATTGTGAGTTTTGAAGCATCCGCTCACTCTACATCCTCTGCATGTATCCTCTCTTCTGAGTGGGATTTCTTGTTTAGTCGCATTCCAAAAGACTCTTGTCCATTCCACCATGTTCCAGTAGCCCTCTGGTACCCCTTGTTTGGCCGGGTGACATGTATTTCATTGTCTCTCATTCGGTATTAATAGCTCCCCATTGTTATGGTAATTGCCCCATTAATAGCTCATTCCGCCCTTGGGAATCGAACTTGGTTTCCTGCCAACCAGTCCTGCCAATCTGCAGTCCTTACCAACTATACATTAATGTACATACATACATATATATATCTATATCTCATCTAGTCCATTTCCCTGGAAAGATGTCACCTCTCAGTCCACAAAAGCAGTGCTAGGAACAGCTAAGATACTGAGCAGGAGGACCCTCAAGCTCCCAGGCCTCTGGAAGAGGACCCAAGCTTGGAGGAGAAACCAGCCGCGGAGGGTGAGAGGGGCGCTTTTATATATAGTGTGTGTGTGTGTGTGTGTGCGTGTGTGAGCGTTGAATTGATTTTACTGATTTTGCTGTTGTGTTCATTTATTTTCTGGTAGTCACTGCTATGTGCTCCCACAAGCACCTTTAATTTGATATGTTTTTTTTTATATTGTATTTTCTGCCATATAGGGTGTACTTATTAGCCTTTTAGTCGATTAGTTTTAAGATTAAGATCAACATTATTAATCCCTGTAGCGAAATTCATTTGTAGTAGCAGCACCATAAAAATAAAATAAAAATAAATACAAAATATCCAGGGGAGATAAATGATCCAGAACTTTCTTTATATGAATTATTTTGGCTGTGGTTACTAATGTCAAAGACATGTTGAGAGGTACTTTGCGCTCAGTCAGAATGTTTATTTTGGCGTTTTAAAGATTGCTAACTCGGCTAACATTTTTTTTTTCCATGCAGTAAACAGGGTTGTGAGTAGCGCCTATTGTGAATATGTTAACGTTTCTAATGTAGCTAACGTGTATCATTTTACAAACATGTTCTAGTATTACTAAATACACAGTTAATAGAGTCTGACTGACTGACGGACCTCTCCCTGAGTCTTTAGTCTCACTTTTTGTGGCTTACAGTTCGGTGCGCCCTATTGTACAGTATATAAAGTGGTATTGAATGGAATTTGTAATAATTACTTGGGGTTGGAAGAATGTTACAATGTTTAAATAATTAGCAAATAATATTGGTTTGAATATTTTACTAAATAATGTTTTGTTTTTTTAACTTTGGAAAACTGTTCACTGCATGTGTTTTTAAGTACCTTTCTGATAATCTCTTGAACTATTTTTAAAAGAATTCCCAGTGGTCTTTTAGTTTTGATTCTGCCAAAATCAAAATAATCTGTGTCGTAATTCGCCTATAGATTGTGGGTGGGATCATTAATGTAGAGAAACCCCACCCCCCCTTCCCTTCCCTTTTTGCTGAGAGCTCAGAGCAGGGAGCTTTTGGCCCGCCCAGAACATTTTCTACATCACCATTACACAATATTTTAAACAGAATTTTTTTCGTCTTGTCCTGATTCACAAATAATTAATCAGAAATGCAATGTTAAGCAGAATTTTCTTCATATTTGTCCTCCATCATTAAAAAAAAATTAATAAAAAAATAAGAATATGTTAAAAAGCATGATTATCAGGGGAGTGGGTTTTTACATTTTTCCCTTTGGGAACAGGCAGATTGATGTTCTTACATAAACATGGTAGTTTTGTCTATGCGTAATGCTGCACTCATCAAAGGTCAATGCAGCAAAACACACAAATTGCACATATGAAGAAGGCTTTTCACTCAAACTGAGATTGTTTTTTTTTTTCTTTCGTGCTGTTCTTTTTGTCAGAATAGATTAGTATCTAATGATGGAAATCTTCCATATAAAAGGGTTATGTTGTCTGTCTTTGCTTAAGTGGATTTTGTTGTTCACCATGCAATTTGCATGATTTTACATAGAGTCCAGAACACAGTTAAGAATCACCAAGAAAGCCTTAAAAAGCAATGAGGGAGAAAAGCTGAAGAAAACCAGAACAGCAACTTTCTAGAGGCAGAACCCTTTACTCCTACGACATAACAGACGTGGCACAGATAAGTGAAGATCAATTTTAAAAGAGTCATACTGCATTAATGAATACTTGTGCAGGTGTTAATATCCAATTCAGTAATTAAATACCAGACAACTAAACAGTGAAACAGCCAGTCTAATCAGGAAGCAATCCACATGGTTGGATCCCCTTGACACCATCAGAGGGGAATCTTTTTGTTTGTTGTTTTTTTTCAGTACAAGTTAGCAAATGCACTGGATTAACTATTAAACTTGTGTCAGGCAATTCCAATTGGACGCATTTCACTCATGTGCAACCTTGGAATCGACCTCCTTTTGCAGCCGGTGCACATAGCAAGCTTGACCATTCATTCAGCCTTTACTTTTCAGACAAATCCAGCTTTTATAAGTGATTGGTCTCATTTGTCAGGAGATGGATATGCCAGCTAATCCTGCAGAAATGCCCGGAACGGTTTGGAAATGGAAAATGGCAATGATCTTTAGACATAGCTCTACTAAAACACAAGTTTTATTTATAGGAGTCCAGACGGGCTAAGAGGTACTGGACAAAATAAGACACGAGAATAAATTTGAAATGTTTTCTCAGCAGGAAAGGTACTCCCTTTTGTACACTGGAACATGCAATGGAATGCTACATCCCTAAAGCTGATCCCACTTTCCACACCAACAACAAGAATACAAAAGCAGAAAATGCTATAGGTTTATAAACAAAGGGAAACTGGTTTGGGTTTAGATTTTACAGCTTTTGTTGTTGTTTTTTTTTTTTTACACATAACAAAAAAACATTCCTGTAAAAGATATTTTACCTATGGAAATGAATTGTATGGAAGCATATAGCATTCATCTTTGTGTGTGTGTGTGTGTGTGTGCATGCGTGTGTGTGTGTATAAAAAATAAACAAACAAATCCGTTCTTACATTTTCAGGCACTCCAAACAGGCTGTGTACTAATCTGCTCATGAAAAGTATAAGATGAGCTCCAATTAAAAGTGGAAAAGCCACAATGTGTCCGTGTCATATAGACATGATCCGTTTTATGTGCTCCTACCGACAACACCAGTTTGTTCTTCCCACTGACTTGATCCAAAATCAATTTAGTTGGGGAGGTATTGAATAATGTCCAGTACAAACTGTCTTTTTATTCATTCAAGTTTTCATTCAAGTCAATTCCAATGACAATATTGGGCACAAAGCAGCAAAGTCTGTTGGTAACCGGCTGGATGCTCATAATGTGGGTGAGGTCAACTACGCTAAAACATTTTTTTTAGAATTCGCTATATTATTTTTTAGGACCACAACAGTTATTTTTATGACTACGACCTCTCGGCTTTTGTAAAAGCATTTTTCGCTTGTCCCTGTTTCAAAACTCTATGTAATCTAAGGGCGTCCAAATCCAGGGTTCTGGGTACGGACTGGTTTGAACCAAGAAGCTGAGTCATAAAAGCCAGCTCAGGACACTGACAGGAAAACACTGAGACAAAAACACGGAAGAAAGATGTGGATCTCAATTTGGAGCAGAGACACATTGAGGGAGGCAGTTAATAATGTGATGCAGCTGTGGCACTCACTGAAAAGAAAAACATGTGTGACACAGCAGCAAGGAAGACTGGAATGTAATGATGTTAGAAAAAAAGGGGGGGAACAAGATCATTTATTTAAAAAAACAGAAAAACAAATCACAAAAATCAATAAGTTAATCGTGTGACATTTTATTTGTGCATTATGTTAAGTAAAGGTTAAAAAAAATTAAAATATTATACTGTATAACCATGCTTGTTTACTTTTTTAAACATTGCAATGGTTTGATCCATATTTGACCGCATTTTCCGCACTAAAGGGTGCACTCAAAAAGCCTTAACTTTGCCTAAAAAAACAAAACAAAAAAACTAACGCACCTTATTTATGGAAAATTGTGGTTGCGTTTAATGTTGACAAGGGGATGTGACACGTACACAACGTCTGTCAAATGTCGTTCTTTTGTCAAGTGCTAAAGAAGTTTAGCTGTTATTGTAAATATGCTATCCCAGCTAGCGCGTTGTAACATTGTGACTGCGTTTTTTGATATGTTACTAACAAGGCTGGGAGTTAGCGTAGTCACAATACAGTTTGTTTCAGCGATATTAGTCAGTTTTTCACGTTTTGCAAACAAGTTTAGCTTTTGTTGTAAACATGCTAACGCAGCTAGTGCGTTGCAGTGTCGGGCTGTGTTTTTTAACGTGTTACTAACAAAGCTGGGTGTTAGCGTAGTCGCAGTAAAGTTTGTTTTTGCAATATAAGTCTTTTTTTTTACGTGTTGCAAACAAGGTCGGGCATTATTTTAAATATGGTAACACAGCTAATGCATAACGGTGTTGGACTGTGTTTTTTAACGTATTACTAATAAAGTTGGAAGTTAGCGTGGCCACCAAATTTTTTTTGATGTGTCAGTGGGATTTTTTAATAATGAAACAGGAGTTACAGGTATTGCTAATATGCCAACGCAGCTAACGCTTCTAACATGGCTAATGTGTAGCATGTTCTAAGGTTCAAGAGTTTCTGTGAATAAAGTTAGTAAAGTCTGACTGACTGAAAGATTTAATTCGGAGTCTTTAGTCTTGCTTAATGTACCTAAAAGTTCAGTCCGTCTTATTTATGACGCAAGTTTAAAAAGGAGACCATTCATTGACTGTGTGCCTTCTAATCTGGTGCACCCTGTAGTGTAGTGTTGTGTTGTGTTGTAAATTTCTCCCTCAAGGGAAAGGCAGTTACAATGTGTAACAAAGAAAGATAAGCACAGCTGACAAGAGACCAAAGGGATTCCGTTTTATCCATGTGGATACAGGAAAACTGTCAGAGAGGCATGCAAATCGGTTTTCTCCAGAGAAATCCCAGGTACGACACCGCTCTGACCTGCTTGAGATGAGCAGCATCACCTTCCCGAAACGAGTTAGATTACATTATGACTAAACAGACAGGGAACAGCTCCAACCAGCAGCTGTCAAGAAGACCTCATGATCCCATTACCAAGAATGTCTTTCATTAAATATTAGAGAATACCTAAGAGTGGTCTTTATGGAACGATATGAAGGAAGCTCTAAAAGAACCTCTGACCACCAATTTGCCGATCAAGTTTCTGCCGATCAGTTGAGGCACTAATTAGGAATTTCTCTTTTATCCTCGAATAAAAAATAAAACAGTAAATGAGAAAGAAAAAGAAGAGGTGAAGATATTTGGCATTGAAACACATTTCAAAAGTCAGGCACCAATGACAAGGGTGATGGAAGGCGGCCTGTGTTTCAAAATAATCAGCAGCTATGAAAAGCCTTGTTCTTTCTGCTATTATTTCAGCTGATTACCAGGCGGCTTTCAACCACAGACATACTGGGTTGCATATCCTGTTTGTAATTTGCATAAAATTGACAGTTAAGAGAGAAAAAAGGCAGAGTCAGGAAGCCTTTTTTCTTGTCTCATTACTGTTCTTTTTCCAGAACAAGGTTAAAGAATAATGCAAAAGGTTTTTTGATGGGATTGATGGAAAAAAAAAACCTTTTTTCTTTCTATTCCTGCTGGTGCCTGCTAGGAAGCTTTTCTTACCCTTAAAGACACCGACTCTCACCGTCCATGACACACGGCAAAATTGAGACCAAGGCTGTAAAGATGGCAGGTAATGCCTGAGTCCTCCTAAGCCTAAATGTCAGCTGCTGATAAAATCCACGGTCAGTTGTGTTTAATAAAACCAACTGTCTCAAACGCGCGGGGGACCACCAAAATAAAGTCCTTAAAGGGCTTGTAACATGCAAAATCAACTTTCTTTTAGCTTTTAAGCGAATTATAATGTTAATTCCTCACAGAAAAAAAAATCCAAAAAGGTACTTTGATCCATTTACACATTTCGGAGTACTCCTCTAAAACCTGCGCTCTCCCTCCCAATCCACGAAAACGAGTGGATTCCCACATTCATTCCTATGAAAGGGAGAACCGCCCCTTCCAGGAAGAGTCTGCGTTGCTAGCACCACCCCCAGAATAACACAAACGGCCATTTTCTCTGCTGAGCTAGTGGTGATCGGCTAAAAGCTTTTTAAGGCTCCACAATATGCACGTCCATTGTTGCAAAAGCTTGGACGTTGTTCGTTTTTGTGGGCGAAACGCATACACGCTGCTGAGGCAGACTCTAGGATGATGTCATGAAATGGGCGGCACCAACAGGCGGTGCTTCAGAGATCAAGTCGCCTTAGTTCTGGGTAGGAAAAAGGGCTGCGAAACTAAGCAATAATTCATAAAAAACACATTCTTTACTGCGCCATAGGTCATATATAATCATTTATGTGGAAATAGTTTATTATGAAAGGCTAAAGAAAAGCATGACATAGACCCTGTAAAGATGTAAAAGTTCCATTCATCCATCCATCTTCTTCCGCTTAACCGGGACCGGGTCGTGGGGGCTAAGCAAAGATGCCCAGACTTCCCTCACCCCAGCCACTTCCTCCAGCTCCTCTGGGGGGACCCCGAGGCGTTCCCAGGCCAGCCAAGAGACATAGTCTCTCCAGCGTGTCCTGGGTCTTCCCTGGGGCCTCCACCCAGTGGGACATGCCCGGAACACCTCACCAGGGAGGCGTTCAGGAGGTATCCGGACTAGATGCCAGAGCCACCTGAACTAGCTCCTCTCGATTTGGAGGAGAAGCAGTTCAACTCGGAGGCTCTCCGGGTGACCGAGCTTCTCGCCCTATTTCCAAGGGAGCGCCCGGCCGCCCTACGGAGGAAGCTCATTTCAGTCGCTTGTATTCGGGACATCATTCGTTCGATCACGACCCTGAGCTCATGACCCCAGTAGATAGGCCTGCACAATACATCGCACATTTATTGTTGTCGCGACATCAAGCTGTGCAATATGCATATCGCAAAAGACGGCGAAAATTGCAAGAAATGGTTACCTTAAATGTGCTAAAAAAAACTTATGGCAGCTTGAAGTATTTAACGATTCAAATAAATCCATTTATGCATTTGACCAATCAGATGGATGCCTTCACGTCGCTGACCAATCAGATGGAGCCCTTTTATGTTAGATGTTCATCTCCTATGTCGACAAAGAGTCATTTAGAGTATAATTTTTAAACTGTTGCAATGAAATGGGAATGATGTTTTCGGTTGTTTTGCTATTTGTTCACATCCCGCAAGTTATATCGTTATCGCAATATCGATCACTAATATCGCATATCGCGAGTTTTCCTCACATCGTGCAGCTCTAATAGTAGAGTATTGGAACAAAGATCGACCAGTAAATTGAGAGCTTTGCTTGCTGGCTCAGCTCTCTGTTCACCACAATGGACCGGTACAGCGACCGCATAACTACAGACGCTGCTCCGATCCTGTCAATCTCGCGCTCCGCTCTTCCCTCACTCGTGAACAAGACCCCAAGATATTTAAACACCTCCACCTGCGGCAGGGACACTCCATTCACCGAGAGATGGCAAACTAGCTTTCTCTGGTCGAAAACCTTGGCCTCAGATTTAGCGGTGCTGACCCTCAACCCAGCCGCTTCACACTCGGCCGCAAATCGCCCCAATTTAAAAGATTTAAAAGGTCTTATTTTTAAAAGGGTTGTAAAAATTTCCAGCTTAAATTCTAAAACATTTATCCAAACTTTTAAGTCAAAACATTCAAAGGAGAGCCATACAAATCAAATCAAAATCCACAACTCTATTACAAGCGGGCAAACATCAAGTATTTAGGAGAGATAGAGTTATATAATAAAAAGCAGGGAAAGAACTAATGGGCCTTGAGGCAATCTGTTTTGCCAACTGTTTCAATGAGGCTGTGACTTGACATATTCCTTGTTGCTGTACTCGGTGATGGTTAAAGGCTGAAAGCTGATTCAAATATTTTCTCCTTTTGAAAAAGAAGCTTCTTTTTTAGTTGATATGATAATGAAATTTAAGACAAATCGTTTCTAAACAAAACACTCCCTTTAGTGCTGACTTCATCATTTTTGTGTAAATCATTTATTTTTATTTTTTACCAGTTTTTCTGCACATTCTTTTATCTCTGCATTGGTTTTGTCTCCTATCTCCACATTGTTTGCACTATTTATTTCTTTATTGCACATATTTAACGACCCACTCCAATGAAAGTTGTGTTTTTTGGTGTTTTTAAGATGTTCTTGTGGTTTTTTTCATGATGGAGGACATTTTCAAAGAAAATAAAGGTCAAAATTGTATTTCAGAGTATTTCTTCATTCAAATCGCTGTGAATCAGGATCAGATGAAAAAAATACTGGGGTTTATTTGTGATGTTATTTGTGATGTACTGCACAATTGGGCAAATATATAATGTAAAATGAATTTTTGCCATACTGAAGGACCCCACCCCAAAAAATGATGACATCACAGCAAGTGAAAACATTTAAAAATATGAATGGGGTCACAATATCTTCTGGAGCGCAAAAAAGGGAAGAAAAAACTGCAAGATCAAGTAACAAAATCAAAAAACGTGTTGGTGTTCAAAAGGAAATTTTGAAATTATTATGGGATGGCCTTGGAAAGAGACCACCATCTTGTATAACAAACATATCACATTTGGTACAAACAACAAATTTAAAGTCCTATTGTCTCCTAATTCCTCGAGTATCAATGGAAAGCTACTTAGGGGGAAAAATGTTAGTTTTGACATTAAAGCCGTTAGCGTGGAAAGCTAGCAAAAGTGGCATTCCCATATTCGCTCGCTTATTTTTTACTGGAATATTGTTTAAATGTAACACTTGAGTCGTTGGCTCTACGTAACATTTTTAAATACAATATTAAGAATTTGGGGGTGGTCAACAAAAACCTCAGTTACCAAGGAAATCCAAAGATGTCCTTTCGCAGATTATTCTCAAAATTCCATAGATGTGTTCGTCGACACAAGGTGAACCAAAAATAAAATGGTTGCTATGGAGATAAAACCTACTAAAAAGGATGGGGGAAGGTAGAACCTGCAAGCCATACCACACTGTTCAAGGCTTTAGTCACTTTTTGTTTTATGGTTTTGCGATTTCACCAAGGTACCCTTTAAAATATATTTTGGGAGCCTTGTTGTCCATGAAACACCCTTGACAAGACAACCAGTCATATAAAAGTCACTAGGCTTTGATTTAGTTCATTTTCTCTAAAAGCACCTCAAATGTGCCCAATGGGAAATATTAAGACATGATGACAAAACAATATATTTGTTTAATATACATGTCTGGTCGGTTTATCCCTGAAACCTTGGAAGCTTCTCTATGTATCTACCACCTACAATGATAGATTTGGATTATGTCGCATATCTAGCGTGCAGAATCTGTTGACGCTTCACCTCTGTGCCTATGCGTAGACGGGTGATACTTTATTTTCCGTGAGAGCCACATTCTTCAGATCCTTTCTGCATGCCCACAGAACCAGAGAGCAGATGTCTACATCAGGAGCAGAGAATGAGGTGCAGCCTTGTTCGCAGAGCCCATTGAAAACAAAGGTTTTCTCCCTCAGATGAGACATCGCTGAGTAACTGAGGTATGCATCCCTCCACTTTCATCAAAAAAACCATTCATGAGAGAAGACTTCTCACTTCCCACACACCCTGCACTCAATAAATTGACTCTACCTTCAAATAATTCAGCTTGCTAAAGGGGAAAATGTATTTTGTCTTCTCTTTGCAGCTGTGAGCAGGATGCTGTAGTATCAGCTGAGTTGTCACGATCAAACATTCTTATTTATCCTGATGCATTTACAAACACCTGTGTTTTAATAAATGTCAGTATTTCTATAGGAACTAGGACACAAACATTCCGATAGTACATAGTCAACCAAACAAAACAATTGTAATATTTTAGTGTTTCTTATTGTTTTTTGACAAATGCTCAGCTAACGTGACGCGTTTTACTTAACCCTTGTGCTATCCTAGGAGCTTTGACACTGGGAGTTGGGTCATCTAGACCCACTAGACAGTGCTCTGAACCTTTTTTCTTCAATGATTTGTGATCTTCACTGGTGTCCATGGATTACATGAAATCTTTCCACCTTTATCCACCTTTGTCATGGTAGGAAGAACACGTCAATGTAAGGGTGGGGTCATCTAAGATAGCACAAGGGTTATAGACTGCTATCAGGTAAAGTATATTGTCACATCTCTATGTGGAACAGGAAAGAGGCAGAGCAACACAACTCTTTGTGTATCACGTAATAAGGGAGGCTAGGCAACAGTCATTAGGACTACTTTGAGGAGGCAGTATGATGGTGTGGGCCATCATTTCCCTCACCTTTAAAAATACAAGCATGTAATGAAGTAGTGAACCCACCTCAAGTATCCACAAACGGGGATTAAAGACCCACTCCAGTGATCTTTTCAGCTATTTCAAAAAGCGCTCCCAGTTGTGGGCGGGGCCGTTGGCACGGAGCAACCCCTCCCCCCCTTGTCCTCCTCCTCCTCACAATTCGAATTAAAAAAAGTTATCAGAAATACAATTTGATGCTTAATTTTATCTATACATGTCATTTATAATAAAAAAGGCCACAAGAACACGTTAGAAACCCCCAAAACCCAGTTTTCATCTGTGTGCGTCTTTGAAACTCTTTTCATAAGGATGACATTGCTCAATCACAGAGCACAGAATTGAATAGAGACTCCCTTCAGAATTTCCTGATCCAATCGAACACTTGAAAGGTCAGCTCAAGTGTAATCATCCAAGCATCAAAACATTAGAAAACAAAAACAGAATAAGCCGTGAAGCACAGAGAAGAACAAAGTATTCATAAATGTACCAGATTTGCTGGTCTCCCAAAGCTGCTGATAAATGCAAAAGATGAACATTTATTCCATTTAATATAACAATATTTCCCCCTTGTCACATAAGCACTTGTGCTTTTGTTGCTGTTTTATCTTTGTAGCTTTTCTACTTAAAAATATAGAACAAAACTTGATTAAAAGAAAGGAACACAAATACTTTTTTATGTTAATTTTGCTTTTTTAAGACATGAAAAGCATCCCAGTGAGAAGGTCACTGAGAAAGTACGTGTTGTACTTTTTGCCGGCACGCACTGCAGAATAATCCTGTTGTAAACACAGACATAAAAGCCAACAGCTGTGTTGTTAATCGTGTTTTTCTTCTTCTTCAATTCTTCATTTTGCAGTTGTAGTCATAAATTCTACATCTGCGTTCCGGGCAGGTGAGAGCTCCCACCAGACATGTTATCATTTCATACACCTCACTCTGGAGAAGGGCTGTTTGTACATTTAGTTACTTTTTATTTTGATTTTTTTTCTCACTCTGCCACAGCTCAATAGAGAAAATTCCAATATTAGCATAAAAAAGTCACATTAAACTGTGCAATTAGTCAAATTCAACTAAAATGAAGATAATAATTGAAATTATTGATGCATTAAAACTGCAGAGTGAAGCAGGAAACCTGTAATTTCTTCTAAAATGCTATTACTTTGACATTGAAATATAGTTTTTTTGACCCATAATAATATGTAAAACATATCCTCTGAAGACACTTGGGATCTTAAATAGTTTGACCTTTTTTGGCGAATATTTTGAAGATTACAATTAAATCCCTAAAGTATGTTTGATGTGCTTTAAATCTATAGCTTCATAAATCAAATGCAGCGTATCGTCAAACTGTAAACAAGTCAATATTGGTATCATGAGGATAAATCATAGTCAGCTATATCAAGAGGATATTTTTCTGTTTTAGAAAAATCTGCAAAGTGTAGATAAATTGGGATGAAAGCAGTTCCATCCATTTTCAGAAGCCATTGAATCCCTTTCGGGGTCGTGGAGTTGCTACAGCAACTATTGTTGAGTGAAAGTGGGGTAAACAAGTTGCAGGGCCAAAAGCTTATTCCTAGGGGGGAATTTCAAATCACCAATTTACCTATAAAGCATGTTTTTGGACAGTTGGAAAAAACCGGGAGAAAATGCAAAGTCCGTACAGAAAGGTCCCTGCTGGGAATTGAACCTTCTCGCTGTGAGGCGAGAGTGCTAACCACTACCCCACCGTGTAGCCCAATGAAGACAGTTTGGCATAAAAAAAAAAGGCACTGATGGACTGATTCCAATTCTGTCTAAAATATATGGATAAGCACGGCGAAGAGAATGACAGACGCAATCACAACACTGCCCTCAGACCGTTGAGGTGTCAGTGTCATACTCAGCAAAAAAAAAGGACAAAGGTTTCTTTTGCAACGCAGCAGGAATTCAAATCCTGAGGTCCCAGATGAATGACAGTGTCATAAAAAGGACGGCTGGGGTCACAGCGTGGCAACACTTCAATCTTCTTATCTTTTACTCTGTTTCCTACAATACGTTTGAAGGTACGTTCATACCGCCCTCGGCAGCAAGTTTTCAAGAGACCACGTTCAATAAAAAGTCTATGTAATCGTGACTAAACGTGCATTTCTGGCTTCTGCGTTCCAAAATTCTCACACTCATGCGTAGATATGCAAATTTCTGTGACTCATTTTACGTCAAAACAAAAAGCGTGACTCTGATTTGGTAGTGACATTTGGATGGCGCCCCATTTAATTAACGCAAGTGCCAACCGTTTCAAAACCGATCATGGAGACATTAACAATCGCGGCTTGTGTCCGGTCGGACTTAGACGACACCAAGTCTTTTATATGTTGAAAGAGGCTTTGTGTGAAATGTCAAAGCAGCACAAATCTCGTGAATCAGTTCCAACTGTAAAGATGCTTACACACTGGCTGCGTCGACTCGTTTTCAAGGGGGCACTTTCAATGAAAAGTCAATCGAACCAACACCAACACCAGAATTTCGGGGCTTCTGCGTCTAAAATGGTCATGATTGCACGGTAGCTACGCAAGTTTTTAGCTCCTGTCCAGGGTCTATGTACAAATCGGCAGAGATAGGTATTGTTAAGGTTTTAACTACTACTACTACTTTACTACTACTCCTATTGATACTGGGTATCGATCCGGTATTTTAACGATACTCTTATCGATACTTTTTGAGGACGAAAAATAAATAAACAACAATTTAAGGTCATAAAGTGTTTTATTTCCTCATTATTCCTCACAACATTGTTTTTTTAACAAAACATTTTCCTTTATACATGAAAATATTCCATACAAACCTGGACTGCAAGTGGATGTGCTAGACCTGGAGTCAGCAACCTGAACCTCTTAAAGAGCCATTTGGATCATTTCCCAACTGAGATTAAATTATTTTTATTCTTTATGAGTGTGATTTTTCCTTTGATCTTTTGTCCATTTTCCACAAGTTTGAATAGACTTTTCCGTCTGTCAAACATCCAGAGTTAAGATGATGGAAACAAATTCACTTTGATGCAGATCCTATTGATTTTTTTTTCTTTAAATCCCAATAAATTATATTGATTTTATGGATGGCAACTATTTTTTAATCAGGAAGCTGTTAGTTTGTTTGCGGGTCTGGAATCATAAGCGAGTGTAAGCCCCGCCCCCACCTCTCTACCTGTTCGTTGTTTTCCCCCGCTTGCAACCCCCCCCCCCCCCCCGGCGTGTCCTAAACAGACAGCGCAACATACGGTCATCGTAGCAGCAAGGTGACAAGATAGTGGGGGCGCCCTGACGCAAATTTAATTCACTTTACACAGAAATGGGTGTTCTTAGTCTAGGGGGATAAAAGATCTGAGACTTGGATTGGATAGTCACATGTATGTAGAGTCCTTTTCAAAACACTGAAGTACCAACCGTTGCAAACATGATCACGAAGGAGAAATGAATCACTGCGTTTTGTGCCGGCCGGATTAATATGACACCAAGACGAGAATTCATAGCAAAAGAGCTACGAAATAAAAAGTCCTGGAGCAAGATATGCTGGAATTGCACCACTTTGACATTTCACATCAAGTTATATCTTTAGGTAGCAGACAAACACTAGTAAACTGTAAAAAACAAACAAAAGAAGAAGTATCCCCCTCCCTGCCCCTTCAGGCCTGTCCGGTCTGAACACCACCAGCTGAATTTGCGTTCATGAAACCGCGTTTAGCGCGTTCTTCAACACACCGCACACAGCCGATGTGAATGTGGCACAAGTGGCAGACATCAGCTCGAAAACAGTAGTGTAAACACTAATGACTAGAATTAGCATTCAAGCATTCCAGAACCCGCGTTCAGCTTGTTCTGCAAATGCCTTATGTGTATCAGACTTGTGTTGCAAATACAAGGTTTTCTAATAGCCATTCCATTGTAATTTTCAAACAAATAAGCATAGGACAGAGCTTCTTCTGAAAACGTGTCCTCTTAGCATCCATAAGGTCCCACTGTTTCTGATTTTTTTATAACATTTTCAGCTTTTTCCTTTCTTGTCTTTCTGTGTATTCAGTGTATCTGCTCGCTACCTGCCTGCAAACCTGCTAGTGTCCTCATCCATTGAGCACATGCACTGCTTATTCCTCCATCTCATTACATTCAATCCTGTGTGTTCAGACTCTGACTGCCTCACTTGACAGCCGGCATAAGGTCATGTCAGGAGAAATAAAGGAGCACCATTTTACATGAAGATCTTCTGAGAATGCTGTTGTAGCAGAAAAAGCAAGATTGCTTTTTGTTTGGGGGGGGTTCACCACGGTTTTACAGCATCACCCACAAAGTTTTGCTGGTTTTATTGCAATACAGGATCAATCTTTTTGACCCATCATTAATTAGCTGCCTGATATCACAAGTGCCAAAAGTAAACATTATGTGGAGCCTTGCAGCTCTGTCACTAAAGCAAACCCTGGTCAAATGCTGTCCTCTGAAAACGAAAGCTTATAGTTTGACCTTCACATTATCCCCTCCTTATTGTACTGTCCACTGTGGAGTCTGGGGGCTTAAAGGAAAGAAATGACTTGTCTAATACTGGGTTTTTGTTTTTTTGGTAGGAAAACATTTTGTCATTTCACAAATTCAAACTTCGCTGCTGAAATCCCTTGAAGACATTACCCATTAACCTTGAGAGGGTGTTTGGCTTTCCGTAAATGACAGCAGAATCCCGGAGCGATATTCCACACTTGCTGCTTGATGAGGAAAAGAATTGCCCCGAGTTTACATCTGTCAGCGAGCAGCACCAAATGCTGGATGGGATGAATTCATAAATGCAAGAATTACCTCAGCGGGAATTTCCAAAGCGTTGTGCGAGATCGTACAACTCCTTTCCTCATCATTTTTCATCCAGACCTGATGCAGCTTCTACGGAAAATGGTTCGCTTTGAATGCAAGAGTGAACATTTTATTACCCATCAACAATAATGAGGATGTTTACCCTCAAACATTTTTTTGATGAAACTATTGCTGATATTAGCGATCTGTAGCTGAAAATACGAGTCCAAATATTTGTGATTCGCTGATTTTTATAAATCTAATGGGGTGTAGAAATAAATTCACTCAATTTTGACTCTAAAATCCAGAAAAATGTTGCATCTTAAGCACATAAACTTAACTACTATTATCTTAAGTAAATAAATTTTCAAAATAAAGTGTTGGAGAAGCTTCTCGTTTTCAAAGTAAAGTATTTTTCCTAGATGAAAAAAGGCAAAAGTTTAGTTTAGTGAAATAAGTTTCAAATGTTTGTAAAAAAAAAAAAAGATAAATATATTATAATAGGAAAAATCTAATAGAAAAATAGAAAAAGATAAAATGAGAACAAATGTAGTAATTTAATAAAAATGTGATCAGGTTTGCTCTAAAGTTGATTCAGAGCCTTTTTTATTTATGTTCTTGTCATTTATCTACTCTAACTGCAGTAAGAGAGCATTTTCAGGATTTTTTGTAAGATAATCCAAAACAACTCTGACATTTCTGTTTTGTTTACTCCTGATGCTAACCAGGAAGTTGATAGAAAGAAAAATATTTGAGTATGAAATTGTTTAAAGTGTTGAATACTTTCTCTTTCTCACAAAATCTTAGTTTTTTTTCATATCCATCCTCTTTTGTTGATTCTGACCTCATAAAGACTTAAACAATCGTGATTAAATACATGTCATTTTAAGTTCCATTCATCCAGTAAAAAGAAATACTTATAGATTTGTAGCAACCATTCAGACATGTCTAGAATAAATAGTAAGTATTCTGGTTCAAACAGTGAATCGTTGATCTTGATTTGTGAAACTAATTGAATTGCCATTTACTAAAATGTCCACTCTGAAGAAAATCAGGTTTTTGGTATTTTGAACGTGTTGTTGTGCCATTTTTCTGATGATGGAGCACATTTATTAAGAAACTTAAACTAAAAATGACAATTTTGAGCATTTCTCTATTCAAATTGTTTTGAATCAGGGCCACAGGCTCCCTGCTCCGCTCCCTATCCCGATGCACCCGATTGTGGACGACTAGATCCATGAACGTCTCTGTTTTCCTCGTCTGAGATGGTATCGGTTTGTCATGCACCTGTAATGCTAGATTGGGGTTGTGAGGGGCTGTAATCTAGCATAGCTCTTAGCAAGAGGGGAGTGGAAGTGGGGGCGGGGTTGCTCTGCCCCCCACAACTCAGAGGTAAATTTGTTAAGAAATACTGCCGCTCTGCAGAAACTATTTCCTAGAAAACGACACAGTTTTTTTTTTAACTAAGAACAGCAAAATCCTAATAAAAAGACCACTAGGAACGCTTTTAGAAAAGATCCAAAGATGATTGGTGTATGTCTGCAAACATTAATGGTGCATTACCTTCCTTTATCATAGCTAAATTTATCTCATTTACATTGTTTGCTTTGTATAAATAAAACGGGTTATTTTTGATTTTGCAATCTGTCCCAGGAGTACATGTATCCTTTTCATCATGGTAAATAATCTCAATCTCATTTATTCTTTTATAAAATATCTCTACTTTGACACACGTGTGATTCCAATATGTCACAAGCTCCTCTAGAAATACAAAAACTGACAGATTTACCATTCTGCCACACTGTTAACCAAAAATTGCTTTTAAGTCAAATGTCAAGAGGCAACCGTCTGCTCAATAGTTGCTCTAAAGATCAGCCTCTATGAGCCACGTCACAGTCTGACCTTCACATCTTCTGCCCAATCAATGGAGAAATCTAATCAGAAAATGTTAGAAAAAGTTCAACATCAAATGAAAGGAGAAGTCAGCACTTAGAAATTTGTGGACAACTGGACTAATAGGATCATGTTTGCCATGTTGTTGGCAATTTTGTAGGGCTGTCCGTGTACACCGTTCCAAAATTACCCAAGATATTTCCCACAAGTCTCTGAGAAAAACCAGTGAGCATCAGTGGTCACTGGTCATTGGCAAATAAAGACCACAATGGATTGCGTTTGAACGATTTTTATTCATCCTTTTTTTTCATTCATTCATTCATTCATTTTATATTCCGTTCTGTCCCTTTTGGGGTCACGGGGCTGCCGGAGCCTATCCCGGCCACTTGTGGGGGAAGCATTCACATTTTCATCATCAGAACACGGTGGATGTTACTGTGACTACGCTAACTATATATATTAGGGGTGTGTATTGGCAAGACTCTGGAGATACGATACGTTTCCCGATATTGTACCGGAACACATTTTCTTTCTATTTTTTTTAAAGTGTGATTCAGAAAAAACTCTATCAAAATTTCAATAAGTCTTTCATTGTAATAAAATTGTCAAATTCAGTTTATTTACTAATCAAAATGTTAGGCACTGCAACTGTATCTCATATATAAGTTGCTTTTACCCAGGCAAATTCATAGTGCTTTAATTTTGGTGACTTAAACTATAGAAAGGGAACAGTCAGCATTGTTTGATTTCCACCACAAACTATATTTCAGTGTAAGAAAAAACATAGAATGGATGTGCCTTAACCAATACATGTTACTGGCAGCAACATGGCTCAGAGTTTCCCAATTAAAAACTAAGTAGTGCATGTTTCATAAGAACGAAAAAAGCTGCCTCTGGCCGAAGTCTTCCTGTTGTTTTGTGCAGAGTAGAGTTGCTCAAAGAGGCTCTGCTGCCAACTAGTGGTCGGAGGGTGAAGTGGACCAGTATAGCGTAGTCAGTTTGTTAGTTCATTTTAGTATTTTCCTATTGAACTCTTTGTATTCATGATCCTTTTGAGTTCATGTTTTACTTCGAAGCCCATCGAGACGACTGTTGTTGTAATTTTGGGCTATACAAATAAAATTGAATTGGACGCTCAGAAATAAATAAATAAACATCGTCCTGACAGCATTTTGAATCGATACAAGTATCGCCAAATGAAGTATCGCAATATATTGCCGAATAGATGTTTTATATATATCTATATATATGTTGTTTCCCTTTCGGCTTTTCCCATCAGGGGTCGCCACAGCGAGCGAGTCGCATGGTAAACTTGGCAATGTTTTACGCCGGATGCCTTTCCTGACGCAACCCTCTCAAAGCAACCGGGCTTGGGACCGGCACAGAGGTAGAGAAGGGAACAGGGAGCAGCCCGGCCGCAAACCAGCACGAGCTAAACCGGCTCCTATATATATATATATATATATATATATATATAGATAGATAGATAGATAGATAGATAGATAGATATAGATATAGATATAGATATATATATATAGATAAATAACACTCAGATGCCATTGAAAATGCAGAATTTAAGCTTTTATTCCATGGGTTGAACAAAACGTTTGCATAAAAATGTGAAAAAGTAAAGCATTTTTTTAAACACAATCCCTTCATTTCATGGGTTCCTAAGTAATTGGACAAATGAAATAACTGAAAACAAAATGGTCATTACTAATATTTGGTTGAAAACCCTTTGTTGGTATTGACAGCCTGAAGTCTTGAACTCATGGACATCACCAGATGCTGGCTTTTCTCCTTCTGAATGCTCTGCCAGGCCTTTCCTGCAGCGGCTTTCAGTTGCTGTTTGTTTGTGGGCCTTTCTGTCTAAGGTTTAGTCTTCAACAAGTGAAATGCTGCTCAATTGGGTTAAGATCAGGTGACTGACTTGGCCATTCAAGAATATTCCACTTCTTTGCTTTAAGAAACTCCTGAGTTGCTTTGGCTGTATGTTTTGGGTCGTTGTCCATCTGTTTTATGAAACGCCACCCAATCAGTTTGGCTGCATTCACCTGGATCTGCGCAGACAGTATGTCTCTGAACACCTCAGAATTCATTGGGCTGCTTCGGTCCTGTGTCACGTCATCAATAAACACTAGTGTCCCAGTGCTACTAGCAGCCATGCACGCCCAGACCATCACACTGCCTCCACCGTGTTTTACTGATGATGTAGAGTGCTTTGGATCACGAGCTTCTCCACGCCTTCTCCATACTTTTCTCTTGCCATCATTCTCACCTTTATGACGGCTCCTTTCACCTGCATGGAGACTCCTTTGACCGCATGTTCTCTGTTCACAGCAAAATCTTCAAAATGCAAGCACGAGTCCTATAATCAATGGCAGGCCTTTTATCTGCTACACTCATAATGACATAACAAGGGAAATGCCCTCACCTGCCCATGCAATAGCATGGAAGTCAATTGTCAAATTACTTATGAGTCCCTGAAATGAAGGGATTGTGTTAGAAAAATGCTTTAGTTTTTTCACATTTTTATGCAATTTTCTTTGTTCAAACCATGGAATAAAAGCTGAAAGTCTGCACCTCAACGGCATCTGAGTTGTTTTATTTAAAATTCACTGTGGTAATGTACAGAAAGTAAATTAGAAAGAATGTCTCTCTGTCCAAATATTTATGGTCCTGACTGTAAGTGTAAGTAAGGCTTTTAAAGAGTGGATAGTATAGTAAATATACAATATAATGCATTAGGCAGAAATTTTGTCCAATTTCCTTAAATATAAAAAGGTTGGGCAAAGGGAAGTCTGGGCATCTTTGCTATCACCGCTGCTGCCTGGATTCCTGGATTAGCGAAAGTTAATGAATGGATGGATGGATAAATGAACGAAAAAGTCCGGAAGGTTACAGGAAAGCTTATAAATCATGACTAATTTGAAAACGTTTTTTCAAATTTTCTCTAAATGTATCAAAATGTATAGTTTTGCATTCAGTGTCTTTCTGGGCGGAAGTTTAGCTCAGGCAGGGCGTCCAACAACCGAAGGGTTGGCGGATCAATCTCCGCTCTCCCCAGCCAGCTGTCGCCCCCCCGAGTACCGCTAGTCTGCAGCTCAGGGGATGGGTAAAAATGCAGAGAAGAATTTCCCCATTGATTGAGATTTTATTTATCCCACAATGGGGGGAAATTCTTCTCCGCATTTGGACCATCCCCTGGGGGAGCAGTGAGCTGCAGCTGAACAGCTTAATTGTTGGGTGATGTTAATTGCTCGCCATTAATATGGGAATTGCCCCATTACCATTGTTCATTCCCCTCCGGGAATCGAACCCTGGATTCCTGCGTGGTAGTCTGTCACCTTACCAACCGAGGTACCCCGCCACTGATAAAGGTTTTTTTTTAAACTGCAACTTTTTCCAAAAGTAAGTCCGGCTAAGAGCGTGTGGAAGGAAAAGTCTGAAATAAATGTAAAATTAAGGTTAAAGTTGTTAAGTCATGTAAGAGTAGTTTTTTAAGCCTTGTGCTATCCTAGGCACTTTAACATTGGCAGTTGGGTCATCTAGACCCACTACACAGTGCGCTGAACCTTTTTTCTTCAATAATTTGTAATCTTCACTGGTGTCCATGGATTACGTGAAATCTTTCCACCTTTATTCACCTTTGTCATGATAGGGAGAACACGTCAATGTAAAGGTGGGGTGATAGGATAGCACAAGGGTTAAAGGCTGTTTTAACAATGTACCTGTAAAGTCAGTAAATATAAATCTGCAGATTTAATGCTGCTAACTGAATAGATAAAAATCCCCAAAAAAGATGTGACTACTCAATCTCATTTAGCGACATTAGTATTCACCTGATAGATGGGAACACATTCTAAAGGTTTTTTGGTCTCTTTTGCTTGCTTTATGCCTGGAAGAAATGGAATAAAGTCCATCTTGTAGTAGATTAAATCCAGTGAAAATTTCTCCTCCACAAGTCAGTTCTCATGTGACCATTTAGGTTTGTAATGGATCAGACTTGATATTCATGGCTGGCTGTATCGACAGGTATGATAAGAGTGACTGTGTGCAGGTTACAAATGTGAGGAGCCGCTCATTCCCGACCTCTCTGGCTCGGCCAGTCGGCTTACAAGCCTCCAACTTTCACACAAATCTCCCCCATGACCAGCAGCCAGAGCTGCTGACTTTGTATTTTGATCACATTCCAGGCATCTCGTCTTTCTGACCCGTTTTCCACGACAGCCACTCTATCAAGTATCTCCTTTGCTGCTTCTCTTCAGATCCTTGAACAGAAACCCATTATTAAGAGATTGCCACTCTAGGGCTCTTAACTAGGTTGAAGCATGCGATTTCATTGGAGTCTGCGAGATAGTCAACACACTATCAGATTGTCAATACACATTCTGGACAGTCCCGAGCGTCTGATCACTTCTGTCCCAGGTGTGTAACATCAAAGCCTTGACACGGTGCTAGAGAACCATCACATGAAAATGAGATCAGAGGCAGCCGCTTGTAATATGAAAGGCCAATGAATCTATTTGCTGTCCAGGAATGCTTTATTTTACAATTTAGCCCAGTTCAAGGTCACCTTCCCACCACAAACTTGTTATTTATTGTATCTTTGATGGATTTTCTGTCAAATCGTGTTTCAAAAATGATTACTTGGTTCTCTCTTTTTATCAAATTGCATTCCATGTCACAGATCATGACAACCACAGACTTTTTTTACTTGAAGGTTGACAGAGTAAGGTGTAAGAACTTAGTGCCTGAATATATTGTAATATAGCATATTTTCCACACTGTAGGGTGCAGGGTCTATAAATAGTTTGTTCTCGAACTTATGTCATGTTTAAGACGTACTGAATGTGAAGACACAAACAAAGGAATCAGAGATAAGTCAGTCAGTCAGATTTTATTAACTCTAGAACTAGTTTGTAATACGCTAGCCCAGGGGTCGGCTACCTGCGGCTTTTTCATCCCTGTGCTGCAGCTATCTGTGGTTTTGTCAAATAACTATTAGGTTGTAGGATTGTCGCGGTGCCTTTAACACCATCGGGATGTGCGAGAGAAAAACGAACGCGGCTGTGAACGCGGACCAGAGTCTGTTATGGGATGGAAAGTTCTTCTAAAAAGGCAGTAATTGTTGAATAAGAAGTAAATCAAAGCCTCGTCATGCAAAACCTCTCCGGGTCGTCTGTCCACCAGCTGTTGTATTTTTGTGAGCAGGTTTTAACCAGGAGCGTGTCGAAACCAGGCGAGTCCCTGGAGCGGCTCCCCTGTGCTGACGAGTACGGTTGGCAAGCAGTAAACGGGAAAGGCTCATGAAAAAAAATTTAGAAAGCAAAACAAAAAACCTACGGGCTGAATATTAAGTTAGTTTTGTGGCCTCTCGGGAAATAGTTCTCATCGGAACCCAATAAATGTCAGAGGATACAAGAAAACAGGAACACAGTGAAATGATGCCATTCACTGGAAACCCTGTGTTTTCCAAACACTGTGTTTTAATTTCTGATCCACCTCTGCGCTAGACGTTAGCCACAATAGAAGCATTAGCGTATTCACAATACCTATAACTCTTAATCTTCTTAGCAACACACAAAAATAAAAAAGTCCAACACCACTACAGCCATAGCTTAGCCCCTTAGTCATATTAGCATATTCCCGAAAACATCCAAACAACTATTTTGACAGAGCCTTGTGTACCTCTCAAAACTGCTCCGACATCCATAAACACAACCGGAATAATCCACATATTACGCACTCTTGATCATAGGGCGCAATGGCCTTTAAATTGTGTCTTTAGCTACTTTCACCTTGGCAATCACTTTCATCGAGGTTTATGTAAACGCACGTTTTGGGCCTTTGCATTCAAAACTCTGCCGTTTAGACGTCGCTACGATTGTTTTAGGGTTCCATGTACAAAAAACCGTGGCCATTAAATCCACGTTAAAAGCTAAACCAGGTCAAACTTTGATTCGGTTTTGTTAGCTGACTGGCATCGGTAATTTAATTCATGGAAGTGTCGCTATTTGAAAATTGATGGTGGAGGAGAAGTTTGTGCCCCACCTGAATTATATGACACCAAGTCTTTTTTCATATATTGGAATAGAGCTGTGAAAGAAAAAGCCGAGGGCACGAATATTTGTATTATTTTATCGTTTTGCTCCAAGTCTCCTCTAAATAAAATGGCAGGTATGGGGTAGTAAATATTAGAAAAAGAAGAAGTCCCTTCCAGCTCGTCCAGTGTGAATACCATTGGCTAAGCATGCGTAGTGCGGAAAATTTGGTATGTGCTTCTATGATTTTAAATGATCAATTCAACTAAGATCATTAGCGTTTGTTTGTTAAATCAAATCAAATCAAATCAAACTTTATTTATAAAGCACTTTTCATATACAAATATAACACAAAGTGCTTTACATTAAAACACAACAAAATATAAAAACAAGCATTGAAAGGACTCATGTCTCTATGTTGACAGAAACTTGGTGTTTCTCTCCACCATTGTCTGATTTTGCAGATAGCTTGTATAAAATAACTCTAGTCTCTCTCCTTGTCTCAGCAGAGACCGTTGAGCAGAAGGTGACAAGATAAGCCATTATGACACAGTAATAGCTCTAGCAGTAATTTCATTCCAACACGTGTGATCGTTATCTCGGTTCAGGTGAAACCAAGAATTGAAACTTTCTCACTCAACTCTTGTCATTGTTTTTTTTTTTTTCCAGTGTTTAGGGATTACAAAAAAAGGGCTGCTTGAATTTAACCATAAAAGAAAAGGATTTTGGAATTCACTAAATTATATAAAGCCTGAGATGTCATTCATTTTTTATGGTGACTTTCAGATACCATTCATTTTTGAGAGCAGCTGAATGATGGCGCCCAGATTGTCTTAGACTTAGAAAAGGAATGGGATTCATGCTTTATGCAGCCTTGTCAATTCACAGAGGCCTTTTTCTTTTTGAGGGGAGGGGGATTTTCCCACGAGTCCATCAACTACCATGCAATACATGTCAGTATGTTCTAAAATATTGCTACCCATCCCCAGAGTTGTGTTTCATTTACTTTGTTTACTTGTCAGTAAAAGTGTTATAAAACTCCACATTGTGTGTAAATGTTAGTTGCAAAATAATATGGAATCTAAGAAATAACCTTTAATATAAATACATTATATTAATAATACACATTTTTGTCACTTGTGCGAGACAATATTGACATGCTTGTTATCAGACATTACTATTAAAGTAATGTCTTTCTAAGAGTGGATTAACCCTTGTGCTATCCTAGGCACTTTAACGTTGGGAGTTGGGTCATCTAGACCCACTAGACAGTGCGCTAAACCTTTTTATTTCAAAGATATGTGATCTTCACTGGTGTCCATGGATTACATGAATTCCTCTTCACCTTTATCCACCTTTGTCATGGTAGGGAGAACATGTCAATGTAAGGATCGGGTCATCTGGACCCCATGGGATAGCACAAGGGTTAAGACTGGACAAATTTGATTTGCTGAAAGTGAACCAGAAATTTGTTTTCCCAGATAATCCGGAAAACATTTCAATCTGAATAAAGCCAAGTGGACCCTTGTCCGGGACCAGGAACCGCTCTCTGGACCAACATTGGAGGTGGTCTCGGTTCGTTTCCAATGGGACTAAACTTAACTTCACTATGAGATTCCTCAACATGAATGCAATTCGGAGCACCAGAATATTGCTCCAGAGCAGAGCAGCTGAACCAATACAGCCACCGTAGCCAACATAAAGAAAGTAGGAATGTTGCAACAAATGAGCCGCGCACAAATTTAAAGCAACGATTGTTGTGTAATCAAATAGAACTGTTTATTTGTTGGAACGTTTATTTTAATACAGATGAAAACATGTTTTACATGCTTTTCTGTGTTTTGTTACACGGCATGTGCCTGACAGGGGCTGCTGTAACAATGAGACACTGCAACTCATTGAAATGTGGTTGGATGGTCCCCAGGCGTGAATGTGAGTGTGCATGGGTGTGTGGTAGGTGGCCCTGCGACAGACCGGCACCCCTGTCCAGGATGTCCCCTGCCTTAGCCCTCAAGTGGCCGGGATAGGCTCCTGCAGCCCTGTGACCCCGAAAAACGGGCTTAGAAGATAAATGAATGAATGAATTCAGATACACCAAAACCATTTTTAACGTAACCCACATGGCCTCTCACTGTTTTGCCGACAATCTATAAGTCATAAACACTTATCAGCGTACCTTCTTAGCCATCTTCTTGCCAGTAACGGCCCTGCAGCATGACTACACCGTCCCAAAAAAGCGAGGAAAAAGTGTTGAGCCTAGATAGATAGAGGCATTCAAAATTTGTGAGCAAAATATAAAGTTTAAATAAACTAAAAGCGGAGGACCTCCATCACTTCTGCCTCTAGTTACTTTGCCCCGCCTTCATAATTCCTGAACAATGAGTGAATGGATTTATAGGCACATGGTTTTCTTTACAAGCCTGAGTCCGGAACAGGAAAAATTCAAGATGGAACGCACCTAGCACCTGGTGGAAATGAATTGTAGTCATAGTAATGTGTGTGAATGTGTGTGTGCATGGGTGAATGGGACTGTGACTGTAAAGTGCTTTGGGCTTTGAATGAGGTAGAAAAGTGCTATACAAGTATACGCTATTTACCATAATAAACGACCCTACCCCCACCAGACTGATGACATCATAGTGGGCTAAACAGTCAATAAAAAAGGGTCAAAATCTCTTATGGGGCTCAATACATTATCTTTTAATATTTAAAAATTCACTAACGAAATCAAAACACGTGTCGGGAATATCCAAAGGAAGTTTTTGATATTAGTATGGGATGGCCACGGGACCTAAGGCTTGGTGACCATTTTGTGCCAAAATGTGAAGTTTCTTTTTACATTTTGCAGATTATGGGACAAGAAAACCTTTGTTTGACGATCTTCATGAAATTTCACACACATGCCAAAAGGTTAAGTCTACAATCACAAGCAAAGTTTTTTTGACCTTTGACCTTAGGAAGAGGGTGCTATCCTTAATAATAATTAAAAAAAAAACTTTTAATACCAACTAGAAATTTAAATCCCTCCTAAGAGTTTTGTTCTATCACCTCTTAAATCACGTGCATCCTTGGAAAAAAAAAAATGTTAAAAGTTGTAGATCATGAACGGTGTAAATGTGGCGAGCTTGCAAAAGTGGCGTTCCCCTGTTGCTTACATATTTTTTTTACTGTACTATTGCGAAAATTAAACACATGATTTGTTGGCGCAAGTTGAACAAATCATAAAAATGTGGGCGTGGTTATCAAAAAAACTTCTGTTGCCAAGGAAATCTAAAAATTAAAAATTCTATTAATTTTCTAAATTAGATCGACCTGTTTGTCATCCTCAGGCAACGAAAACATAAAATGGTTGCTATGGAGATAAAATCATCAGAAAAGCCACCATTTCGGGAAAAAAAAGTGGGATTATTTTTTTTCTTACATTTTCACATGCATTTGTGACCAGGGTGGCAGGGGCAGAGGGGTAGAGTGGGGGACAGCCACTGAGCCAGTGAGGGTGGGTCAGTAGGTGGATTCAAGGGTGGGGTGGGTAGTGCCTGTGGGGCAAACAACACAGCTCGTACCTTTAATTATCCTTTTGTTCACAATTGTGAAGGGCTTTAAATCACTGAGTACCCTGATACAAACACAAGGGGGATTTGTTCACTGCTGCATTTTAAACCTTTGATACACAGTTGGGGTTGGTAGAAATGTGAACCACTAACTCCTTTAACCGGCAGGTTGCTCCTCATTCTGTGTTCGCCTTGACTTTCTCTTCCCTGAGACGGGATATTTTGACGAGACCAAGAGAAGAAAAATGAAGAACTGCAATTCAATCAAGGCCTTTCCAATTAGCTCGATGAAATCCCCGTGAATGCTGACAGCTGAAAACTATGATTGATGCTCTCGATTCCCCCGTCCCCAGTCCATATCAATCAATCAAAGGGCCGGTTCGGGTCAGAGTGCTCTCCCACATCTCCTTCATTTCAGCCCAGCGTGATTTCCCTTTCCTCCAGATTACGAGCCAAACCCAACAGTCTCTCCAGGGGAGGTCAGGGTGATGTGCCAAGTACAGACTGGGGGATAATTAACTCAGCTTTCCAATTAGGACAGAACCCTCCTCTGAGGATACAAACACACAGAAAATAAATAGTCAAGCATCAGTATGGGATGAGGACAGGGACAGTCAGTCAGTCAGACAGATGCATGAAGAGGGGGGTACTCTTCTATGTTGGTCCTAAGCACAAAACCAAATCCCCCAATTTGTCATGGACGCTCTGTGCCACCATCAATTACTTCTCAGTAATGTCACTAATGGGAAAAATCTGTGTTTTTCCATACTAGATTATATGAAATTAAAATGTAAGTATGCTAGTATTTTTCACACCAACATCTTCCACTCGGTCCACAGAAAGGAAATATTTGAAAAAGGAAGTTTTGACATTTGTTTCCTAAATTGACTGAAATATATGGCTTTACTCGGGATGAACTGTTTCGCTCAGTTTCACAGATTTGACGCTGTGGACCACTGGATGGAATACTTTTTCCAGCAGCCCAGCGGTATTAGTTATGATGGCAGGCAGCAGTGATCAGAGTGAAAGAAAAACATGTGGTGGAAAAAAATACAATTTTTCTCATACTTTTGGCAAGTTTGGTGAATGATTCCTACCTTCTTTTTTTTTTGCTATTCTGATGGAAAATAATGAAAATAAGAAACGTGTTAGTGTTTGCAAATCAGGACAGATTTGATGTGTTCTCCTGCTGGAATCTCAGATCCTAAATACATTTTTATTTGTGCTGTGTCTCAGTTATCATTAGGGAAAAACCTGATAGGAAATGGCTGCTGTTAACATTTGATTTTTTCTAATACATATTTAGGATTTTAGAACATAAACCTTTCTTTTTTGGTGACTTAATAATATGTTAACAGTAAAACATTTAAACAAGACTCAAGCACATTTTCTTGTTTACGTTGCTCCATTTTTTTAAGGAATAGGATAGTTAGCCACCTTTCCAGGAGCACTTGTAGGGAAGTTTTTAATCGCATCTTTGTCATTTTATTGTGTTCTTACTATACATTATATATGTTTATCCACCTATTCCTAATGAGGTTATCTATGTTGGCCTTTATCTCCTGTTCTCAGTACAGCATATTAGTATCCTAGAGTGCTTTAGAAAGAGACGGATTGGATTGCTGTTACATCAGATACCATGCAAACTGGATGCAAAACACGGCTGTGTGTTGAGGCTGTATTTTTGTCACTGTTGCCAAGTCTGCTTTTGTTGCAGTAAAGGGGGTTAATAAGGGATTTTTAACTGAAAAGAGTCAATTCTTGTGGTCTCTTAGTTTGTTGACAGCTATTTTTGGTTTTCCTTGTCTTCTGTATCTCAAAGAGGAGGGATAATTCCGAGTTTAAATATACAAAAAAAAAAGCTATTTATGCAACAAATACTTGAAATCCTGTTATTGTCTCCTTTCTTCTGTGGCCATCATTGCAGGTTTTGTTCTTAAATTGCAGCTTCCAATAGCGAAATACTAATTGTACAGCTGCTCTGATGGAAAATTCCAAGAAGAACCAGAGTAAAATAGTGAAACAAATTATAGCTGATTGTCAGAAGAAAGAAGTCAGATTCAAAACAAGCCTGTTTTTTTTTTTCTTCCAGAAAGTTATTAGCAAATCTAACGATGGCTTTGAATAGGTCTGCAGGGAAATCGTAGATCAGATGCTTGTGGAATCTTTATCGCGGATCTCAAATCATGCAAATTTGAGATCTGCAGTGACTGAAGACTGTTACGTCTGCTAAAAACTTTTTTTTTTCAACTTTCTAGGTTAGTTATTACATTGATGGCAAAGTTATAGACACAGCATCTGTTTTGATTATATACCATCTATGGTCTACATCAGACAGCCCCACATGTTAACATGTGACATAACAGTTCTAATAGCAAGATCGATACAAAGTGGCGAAGAAAGATTAAGGGCAGATATCGTGTTATACATTAATGAAATCCTACAAAAGGCTAATAATCATTGAGCACAAGTTCATCTTTGCATTAGTTATTCATCCAATCACCACTTTCTAATGCCCTAAGATTAAAAACCAGATTTTTCAAAAGCATTAAGATTTTTTTTTTTCCTTTTAAAATGTAGATAAGTACTCCAGCACAAGCATGTCCAAAGCCCGGCCTGTGGGCAAAATGCGGCCCATGTTCAAATTTCATCCGGCTCAGATGCTACTGTCATAAAATCAATATCTTGTAAGAATGGTTTCCTAATTGTGATTGGCTAAATTACGTTATAAGTCGTTGTAAACCTGCTGTGGCTGTGCAGACTAGTGGCCTTGTGGAAGAGTGTCTGTCCTGAGACTGGAGGGCTGTAATTTCAAATCCAGGGCCGAGTCATAGGAAAGACTCTAAACATGGGACCCAATGACTCCTTGCTTGACACTCACCATTAGGGGTTGGACTGGGGGGCTTCCCCACCAAACTGTTTGCAGCTCATCGCTAAATCAAGAAATGTGTAAAATTCATTATCCCCATTTGACCCAACTAGGTGTGCGACAAATAATGGGACTTTAACATTATTTGTCTCTGTGATCGAAACCACTGTGGTTTGTACCTCTGAATAAGATAACTATGTGCATTATTTTCCTGTTTACAAGTTTACAGTGAGCATTTAATCATGAAAAATATGTAACATTTCACACGAACGTCGATTTTATGTTGACAAGTGTTATTTCTTTCTAGACTTTTTCTTTATTTTTATTTCTGGTCTTAAAATATGAAATTCACATTAATTTTGGCCAACAAAAGAAATTTAAGTTTTATATGAAGTGTTAATACAATACACAATATACAATATACAATATGCACCATAAATCGCAAAATTATCGTAATTTCAAGATGTGCAATATCCATCTTCACAAAAGTCGGCAAAATTGCGATAAATTGTAAACTTTAAATGTTATAAAACAATCATATGGGAGGTTGAAGTAATTGCCAAATCCAATAAATCCCTTATGCATTTGACCAATCAGATAGAGCCCTTCCCGTGGTTGACCAATGGGATGGAGCTTTTATGTTAGATGTTGGCCTCCTCTGTAGACGAAGGTCATTTGGAGTATAATTTAAGGTATTTTGACTCTTATTTAAATCAAACTGTTGCAGTGAAATGGAAATCTTTTCGGTTGTTTTGCTATTTGTTTATATACCACAAGTTATATCGTCATCGCAATATTAATCCCCAATATCGCACATCACGAGTTTTTCTCATATCGTGCAGCCTTAATTTGAAGAAATAAAATGTATCCCATTGCAAAATTATTTTAACAGATTATCATTTAACGTTTTTAAAAGGGTTCACAGAACGGCAGCTAATTGGTCAGCCCTCACGCATTTTCACCCTACAAAATATAGCCCTCTTTGCAAAAAGTATTGTACACTCCAGATTTAACAAGATCCATTTTTCAACCCGACATCCTGTATTCCAACCCAAGCATTTCAATAAGATTAGATCCAGCTTGATTGTCACCTGCATATTACAATCAAACATGACAACTTCTATGAAAAATACCAGTCTTTGAGTTTTGCGGGATCTTTTACGGAAGCAGTTCCACCAAACCCAGACGTGTCAGAGAAAAGGTGGACAGAAATAACAGGTTCCTACATGCCGTTGAGAGAGACTGGAAGTAAAAATCCATCAGCCTCAGGGTCTTCTGTTCCCTGGCAGCCTGTCATGTCTCAAAGTTCCACTTTTTCAGTTGACAGGGCATATTTGCTATTCTTTATTCACGGAGTGTCACCCTGTATCGTTAAAAATGAAGAGTATAATTCTGAAAACACTTATTCTATAAATTTCTCATGGTAGTTGCTACTTTTTTTCTTCCATTTGATGAAAAAGCACCTTTGCAAAAGTCTTGTACTGAACTTCAAGATAATGATCTAAGTGTCTTTGGATCTTCAAATAAGACTACCAAAAGTTTGCTTTACTTTAGACTTATATGAATTTAAGAGACATTGTATTCAAAATCATAGGGATTGATATGACCTACACATTTTTGCAGCTGAAACAGCTGTAAACGTTTTTGAAACGCCTTTCCTCGATGTTTTAATAGATTATTTAAGGGACTGTTCAACCATTCTTTATTAAAAAGCACATTTGGGAGGTCAGACACTGAAAGAAAATGCATCTGTAATAAAAAAGCATTGTACTTCAATACTTATTGAATGCTTTTCTTTTTTTAAATATAAAATCAAACTTTATAACACACTTTTCATACATGTAACACAAAGTGCTATCTGAAATCTTAATCGGGGATGAAGTGAAAATGTGTAAGGGCCAACAAACTGGCCAATCAATTGAATCCTAATAAGATTAAATGCAAATGAACTATCTAACGACAACCAAAAAGGTCGTAAGTGCATTCTTCCAAATTCCAAACAATTATAAATACCAAAAGAAAACTAGAAAAAGTAGTTAAAATCTCAGTCAAGTCTTATTTTTTTTTGATCTGTTAAACATTAAACATGTCACAGGGGCACCATACAGCATTCAAAAGCAGAGTTCTCAGCAATAACTCCAAAACATTTTTGAGGGTCTGAGTTGGGGTATAAAAATGTAACTCTTGCCTCCTTGGCTACCTCAACTACTTTGTCTACATTACTCCAAAACGGATGTGTTTGGCTGTCAAAAATGCCTGGCTTTTTTCCTGTTCTAAAAGATGACTAGTAGCAGTGGATGCAGTTTATTTTTCCTGGACAGTGGCAGTTTTGTTTGATTCCACTACATCCAAGAGGAAAGCTTTTTAAACACAAGTCAAGGGTTGGCTATGAGGCTGCCTCTTAAATCAGTAACAGTTTAAAAATCTAAAAAGTTTGCAGGAAGGAAAATACGGAGGACAAACTGGAATTGACCTGGGGCGTCATTACAAACTGCCTGAATTAGAAAAGAATAGAAAATTTGAAATGGCATAAAGGCTTGGTTTACAGCATGTACCAGCTTTTTGAACCGAAAACAATTTGGATAAAAAGGTTGGGATGACAAAAACATTAATACCTTTGAACATGGTCTCTCTAACGTTCTGCTTTTTTTCCCTCAAAATAAGAACATAATTATTTGCTGTAGTGATTCCTCTATTGACAAGATACTTAGCTTTGACCAAATCCTAACCAGAAAACAACTAAATTCTGTCTTATCTGTAACATTTTAACAGCTGGGATTCATTAAATGCTAGATTTCTATATTTCACATTTTAGTTTACATTTTTAGATTAAAAAGTCAAAACTCTGTGCATCATCATGTAACTAAAATCTACTGACATTTTCTCAAATTAAAGAATTGAAGAAAACATAAATATGCATTTAGAGCTTTACTGAAATGAGTGTGTTTTATCAGCCGCTTCAATACATTAAATGTTTTTAATTTAACTTCAAAGACAGGTTTAATTTGTCACACCAACGCTGGTAAAATAGACAGCTGGAGACAAATTACCTTTCCTGTGGCAGGTGTGCCTGTGGAACCAGAAGTGAAAACGTCCTTTGTCAGGTTGTTGACATAAGACAGTGGTTAATTGGTTACCGCTCCAAGGCCAAAGCACTCAGCAGGAGCTCTGACACTCAGACACAACCGTTTACTGGAAAATTAAGTTAAATTGTATATTCTATGCATTGTTGAACTTTGATTGGTCAAAATTGTAGAAATGAGGGCAGGCAGAGATGTTTAATTCATGAAGAATGACCAAAAACATCAATTTTCAAGCCATTAGGCATAAAAATGTTGCTAGATTCCTAAACTATGTATAATTACTTTTCCAGTTTGTGTATTTAATTCAGTTTGACAGTTTTTGCTCACTGTAATATTTACAAAGATACTGCAAAATAAATTTAAGTGAAATCCATGTACCCTATATTCTGCACTATAAGGCACACTGTCAATGAATAGTCTATTTTAGAAATTTAAATTTAAGGAACACAAAACTATAAAAAACAAAAGAATAAGAAATAGGTTCATCCGTTAGTCTGTCAGTCATACTTCATTAACTGTGTTCACAGTAACTCTAGAACTCTAGAACACGCTTCACGTTAGCCACGTTAGAAGCGTATTTACATTCAACTCCAAACCTTGTTTGCAATACACAAACCAAAAAAAACAAAAAAAACTGATACCGCTAAAACAAACATTGCCGTGACTATGCTAACTCCAACATTTGTTAGTAACAGGTACAAAAAACATGGTCCAACACGTTACATGTTAGCCACGTTAGACACATTGACAAATTTACAATAACTGTAACTCCCGACCTTATTTGCAACACATAAATAAAAAGACTTATAGGGTGTGTCAGAATTCCCACCCTAATCCATATATAGTGCACTATATAGTGGGTTCGCCCTTTTTTGTATTGCTGTCCGAATCTGCAATTCCAAAATTGAGTGCAACTGTTCCTAACGTGATGTTAACCACGTCCAACTTTACCTTTCAAACCAGTTGTCTGTGAAAAGCTCTTGACATTGCAAATCTAATTATAAAATGTGATTGATCAGGGCTCGTCAGTGAGGTCAAATTAATAAACAAATTCGAATTTTTTTTTTTTTTATAAGTGACAACTAAAATGGAGGCAATTAAAAGGTTATACTGGGGATCCTACTAAATGTCAGTGGTCTTGCCTTACATTACTTGTAAGGACAGCTGTCTGAAGCAACATAAGCATGTGTCCCTTACTCCCACAGAGGTCAGTCCAATCAATGAGGACTGACACTTTAGGAGGTTAGGGTACAAGCGTGCTTAAATGAATGAAGTGGAGTAAGTCGTACAGTCTCAAAAGGAGTTCTTGCTGTGTGATGGACAAAGAGGATATTACCCATTGGATTGTTAAAGGTTCTTCACTGGGGAACATAGTCTTCAAGTCACTGAGACTGGAATATGCAGTAATGCAAAGTCATAGCCTCACACTAGCTCGACATAAACAACAGATAGATTTCCACCATCCTGACAAGCGGTCCCTTTCGTCCAATGCCGCGTGGCCACACAGCATGTACACAAAAGTGTACAAACAAACACAGGTGTCCTCTGGAAACAGACATTGCTGCTGAAGGTATGGCACCATATGTGCTTGCTGAGATAAAACAGAAGAAATGAGCATACCCCCTGTACGTAAACACTCATCACACCTGAGTATTGGCTGCTGTGTTTCCAGATTATTCCATCATTTATAGGCAGAGCCAGGACTGCCCTGCAGTCTTTTATATCCTCTGAAGGGCTAGAAACCGGCTCAAAGGAAATCTCTCCGCATCCCTAGAAGGCACACGTCTTCTTCTTTTTTGTGTGGACATTTGATTGTTGGCCTCAGCTATTCTTGCCTACACAATACTAGTTTAATTTCTTCTCTTTTTATTTTTTATTCCTTTGAATGCTCTATTTTATTACAGCCTTACTCCCAGAAGGTTTGAATAGATTCCAACATTTGCTTCCTGAATATCTGGTTTTTAAGATCTGGTGCTATCAAATGTTTTGTAACCATTGCCGGCTTTAATGGATATGGCAAGCTTTGCTGATAGAAGCTGTAGTTCCCTCACATCCAGGCATGCAACATTCATGAGCCATTAGAATTTGTGTTTGCACTCTGCGAAGCATAGGCAGCACTGCTGTTCACATGCCCTCCATAAAAATGCAATTAGAAACAATTTCACACTCTCACACATAGCACACTGGCTTGTTCAATGAACTCTAGTGCAGTCGCCTCATCCATGGGTTTCATGGGCCAATGACAATTTAATAATGGCATTTCAATAACAGGCTTTGGCTTGGTCTGCTCTGTGTACAGATAAGTGATGCACTCAGGTTGAAGATGTAGGGAGACATGATAAAACCGTCCACACACTTGAAGTGACCATCTTGACACACAGATACAGAATATTGTTGGCTGTCATGGCTTGCTGCCCTGACTCATGACTGATAAAATGTAATTATTACCCAACAATTTTTATCTTGTTGTACCAATAATGACTCAAATGATGTGGTAAAACAGACATCCCAGGTTGTTTTAGTTTTGTCCTTTTTTCCAGTTGGTATTTGTACTGTAATTCATAATCAATGGTGATATTGGCACTGAATTTCACCTTGACTCACTATTGACCAGTTACTTCCAACCCATTTCTGCTTTCTCGATGTCCAATAGACACCAAACCATGCAATGTAACATTATTGTATAGTACTTGAATAATATATATTTACCTATTTGATAATAGAAAAATACAGTTGGACTTCAAGTAAGTGTACCGAGGTGATGATGCAAAATTAAGGGCAAAAACATTCTTAGCATTGCCACACTTATTTATTCATTAATTTTTATGCTTTTTGGTTACAGATTCATTTAGCTAACATTATCTTCTGGCAAACAGAACAATAATCTTTTGAGTAAGTGATATTAGCGGTGTAAGGAATAAATGAGGTGCTCACTATCAGAAACTAACGGACGATGCGGAAGCCTGAACCGTCCTCCACTTCGCGACGGACATTTGCCTCCGCTAAGCTCGTTATTTCTGATAATGATACCTCGAAGGCCATTATCCCGCCTATGACATGGTCATTTACAAAATAAATAAATAATCAATCAGTCAATGTTTTGCATATTATTCTTGTTATTTTTTTGTTTACATTAAATCGATTTGGTGGTGCAAAGTCATGGTAACACCTGAGCCAGGACAAACCTCGACTGCAGCTGCAAAGGAAAGCGATGAATATCTGCTCATCATCATGATATACTAAAAAAGCGTCAGTTCAGAGAGAAAGTTCACCTTTTTTACCCCTTATTTTTTTCCAGATGGTGAAGCAAAACTTTGTTTAAAAGACGCCAGAGCAGTGTCAAACTTTTTACAAACCAAGGAAAGTTGGACAGAATATAGGAGGGTTTGAGAAGATTAACCTTTGGCCATTGAGATACTCTCCTCTTCAGCAGCACTTACGTCTTTTCAAAAAGCCTTGTACAGGCTTTTCAGTCCAAACAGAGTATGTTCAACAGATAGCACATTATAATCAACTTGTTTACTTGGGATTTTAAGGTTTATTTGGGGAAGGTTTATTCATTATGCCAGATTCAACTGCTGTTTACTGAGAAGCAAATATGTGGGCTTTTTTTCAGCAAATGAACAAGACAAAAACTAAGCCTATGAGATGATGTGCTTTTAAATATATGTAAAACAAGTAAATGCCTTCCAACACTAAAAAGAAAATTACACTTGATTGTTTTCTTTTTTTTTCCTTAGAAAAATTGAAAGCTATCTCAGAGTGTTTTACAAGAGAATTGCTGTTTTCAGTCTTGCCCATTACCAAAACTGAGTGTTAAAAGCTGGTTTAACAAATCTTACACAAAAGGATATCTCAGGAAAGTGTGTGCTATGTATGTGTATGTTACATGTGGCCAAAAAAATTTATGGAAAATTGTGAAAACTGTTTTCCCAAATATTAAAACCTGAAGTTTTTAAAAAAGCTCCAGTCTCCTTAAACGACCAGAAAACCAAGAATGCTTTGGGAACACTGAATACAACTCTTGATTAAAAAAAAAAAAAAAGTATTAGTCTTTCTGCAAGCACACACAGAGAAAGGCTTTTGGTACAGGTCCTCTAAAGACAAAACTGTATTAATGAACTAAGATTGACCTGGACTTCCTAACATTTGACCTATGATGCCAGGTGAGAAATCACTTACATTGTTAGTTTAGATGTGTAGCCACAGACCCCCATAACCGTTAAAAGCAGATATTTTATTGTTGTATAAAGAACTAAGCACAACAGGAAAGTTGTCATGTTGGGCAGGTGGACGCAAAACACTATAGGAGACAGGGAGACATGAAATTACCGTTTGCTCCGAAACATACGGCACACCTGATTATGAGGCACCCCATCAATGAATGGCCTATTTTAAAACTTATGGGATAAATAAGGAGCATCAAACTATAAGGCCCATTAAGTGAGACAAAACAATCAGAGATAAGTCCATCAGTCAGACTTCATTAGCTGTGTTCACAATAACACTACAACTTGTTTATAATATGCTACGTTAGAAACATTAGCGTAACACATCTAAGTCCCCAACCTTGTTTGAAACAGATAAAAAAACAGACTGAATGATAAAATAAAAAGTAAGATAATAAGATAACTCCCAACCTTTGTGGAAACACACACAACAAAAAAATCTGACACGCTAAAGTTAGCCATGTTAGCATATTCGCAATACCTATAACTCCAACTTTTGTTTGCAACACATCAAAAACAGACTAATACCGCTAAATGAAACATTACTATGACTACACTAACTCCCCACCTTGTTAGTAACACAGAAAAAACAAAACAAAAAAAACACAATCTGATACGCCAATGTTAGCCATGTTAGCATATTCACATTCGCACATTTTTTGCAACTCCTAAAAAAAAAAAAAACGACTGACATTTTGACAGAGCATATGTCGCTTTTACAGTAAATAAAAAACAAAAAACAGTGGGGCTCTTTTTCTTTTTTCTGCTACTTTTGACTTAATCCTTTGTTTAGATCGTTTTGTTGTATTTTTTTTTTTGTACAATAAGTTTTTTTGCACTTTTTTGTTGTCTGTTAAACTATCAACATTTTATGGACCAGAATCAGTTTTATTCAGCTCCTTTTAAAAGGTAAATATTTTCCTCATCATACAGTAGTTTGCACCTCAGATGGGACTGGTTCCCAGCAGTCGTGGTGTTTCTGTAAACAGCAGGAAGCAGCTGCATTCGAAAAGGTGAGATTTTTGCTCTAAACTGCAGTCCTCAGCGATATCTCATCTGCCTTCAAAAGAACCAGCTGTAGTTGAAGTCTGGTGCTCTTAAAAGTGCAAAAACCCAAACAAAAAAAGGATCTAAAAAACTCTGAATTGAAAGCAGCATAAAATGTAAGTTAGAAACCATATCAGATAAGAAAAGAGTTCAAATGACTCTGCAAGCCTCAGCTGGTGTAAACACTGTTGTGTGTGTGTGGGTGTGTGTGTGTGTACGGAGAGGAAGAGGAGAGATGCAGTTGTCTGCATCTCCCAAGGAGCGTGCTCATTGCAGAAGCCTGAACAATAAAGGAAAAGCTATGGTCTGCTGAAACAGGCATCTGAGGTTTTGTTTTAAATTGTGTTGCTGGCCAACGCCCATACCCAGAAGAGACTGTAACGCCTTACTGTAGAGGTTATGATTAAAGGCAAGCCAGAGATTATGGTTGAGTAACAGAATAGAGCCGCAAACTGCTGCAGTTTATTGAAACTCGGATGCGTAAAAATGAAAATTGAGTGTTCTCCCCAGAGGCAGTCAGGTACGGAGTAGCAACTTGGCAGAAGTGTAGTTTTGGCTAAACAGAAATATTTCTATGGAGAAATCCTCTGAATAACAGGATATGTTTTTTTTTTTGTGTCTGAAAAAGTCATTCCAGCTCTCATTAGGTAACAATACAAGAGAAAATATAGAATCTGATTTTTGTTTTTTTTTTAATGCTGGCTGTGCACGGAGACATAAACATCTCTCCGTCTTTGTCTAACTGTCCCAGATATGCATGTGCCTGTGAATCTGTGTAAAGTCATTCAGTCAATAAGACTGGGAAACAGGTCTAAATGTGTGACGGGGTTCTTAGCAGTGAATAAATAAATCACTCTAAAATAAGATGACCAATCAATGGGATTTTGATTATTGATCCCAAAACTATAATCAAAGAAAGAATTCAAGGTTTCTGGGAGAGCCTGCTGCCATCAAGTCTGCTCTCTCTCACCACTGGGATAAGTTCACTCATTATAAAGGCTTAGCCCCTCCCACCGGCCAATTAACAAAACACTTCCTTTAAAGAAGTTCCTGGAGGATTCTTAAACATAACTCCAAAATAACAGATATTTAGCAGTAAAAAAATAGTAACAGTTGAAATACAGAAATGGGTTTGAAACAAGGTCAATTAGACAGAAAAAGAAGAAAAAAAAAACACATGTGAAGTCACTTCCTGTTTCCTGAGGATATGTATGCTGATGTGTACAAAGCCCCTGTTTGACTGTTTGAGGAGGGAAACTTAGATGGTGAGAAAGATTCTGTTTAAAACCAAGTGTGTACCTTTAGTATTAAACAAAATATGAAATGTGGGGGATTTGTTTGTCTGGGTGTGTGCATGTGTTCGGTGAAACTATAAACTGCTACTGGGCTGGGTGAAAAGAGACAAAAACAAACAATTTAGGCTGGTGTTTAGGCGCTGTCCGGCAAGCTGTGACCCTACTTCATCACAAAATGATAATTCTATATGCAGGTAAAATTCTGGGAAAAGAATCGAAAATAGTCTTGAAGCGAATGTCTTTAGAAAACCACGTTGGAAGATCTAAAGACTCTCAACAAAAGTTTACTAAAAGGTTTGCTTCGTAATTAATTAAGCTTTTGAGGACCATTAAAAGACAACTAAATAAATAATGATTTAGGTATCTTAAGCCGAAGTCATAAGAATTTAAGTTATCCAATAACAGGGTGTCATTGTAAATAACATAACATCAATAAAAATAGCTTTAGCTTGAAACTTTGGCTTTTCTAATTGACCTGTGCACCGTTTAAATCCTCTTTGTATTGGATCAAAGCTGCCAATTCAACCCTAACGATTAAGGTATTCCCGTTTCAACTGTTAGCCCGCTAAAGTGATGGAAATGCCAAGTAAGCGTCACTGCAGGAAGAACCCCGGATAAAATTCTGCAGTGCAAACACAACTGCCGTCAGTCTTTAAAACAAATTCTCAACCCATCTGAACCTATAACCTCTGAAAGGTGGGGAGCATGTGTATTTACCCAACAAAGGAGATGACCTGTTGTAACTCGTATGTGTACAGTGAACCCTTGAGATTTAAATCAACACAGACGAACGTAATGGCCTGTATGTTTAAAGAAGAAAACTGGTGTGATTGAGAAGATAACTTTTATCGGGGTTTTATTCAAAACGGGTCGCGAGTATTCTCTGAACTTTGTGTAGTGACTTACAACACTTCTGAATTATCCATATTAACACTTATGGATACATACTGTAAGTCCCAATACAAAATAAATGTACAACAACACAATAAGACTTGCACAACAAATGTTAACCAGCTTTCCATTCATTTGAATGGGAAGGTATGTCCAAACCTTTGGTCTGTACTGTATATATGACCAATTTCTTTAAAATAGCACTGATTATTTAATTAGCATGTCCTAATTTCTTCACATGATTGTAGATGATGGCCACTTGTACTTCTTCTTTTTCTTTCCCTTTCGGCTTTTCCCATCAGGGGTCGCCACAGCGAATCAACCACTCTTTCAAGGATGAGTCGCATGGTTAACTCGGCAATGTTTTACGCCGGATGCCCTTCCTGACGCAACCCTCTCACTTGTCCAGGCTTGGGACCGGCACAGAAGTAGAGAAGGAAATAGGGAGGATGGCCACTTGTACTTATAAGCGTAAAAAAAAAAATAACTAAATGAAGAAGTTGTAATTGCTACTTATTTGTGTTCATATAATAACAATGACTTTCTGCAGCTTGTCTTTTTGCTCATTAATTAAATTTAGCCTTGTTTTATAATAATTTATCCAGCAATTATTGAACCATGGACATAGATGGATAGGCAGAAGTTCCAATAAGCATAGAGTGACTGTAACTGCTTTCAGTGTTCCTCTGCTTCTGATGGCGCCTTGCCTTTTCTTTCATCAGCATTTCTAGTGTACGAACAGCTTGGATTTTTCCAATGCTTAGCATTCCTAAGCTGACCAAACTCATGCACTTGGCATTAATTCAGCTGCACAACAAGGTGCAGCAGTAAGCACATAAAGCAGTCCATTTAAAAAAGGCTTCCCTTTTTCTATTTTTTATGCTGTTTTTGTGTAGCTTGCATTTATTATCCCCCCCCCCCCCCATCCTTAAACACAAAGCTAAACACATTAAATGAAGCTACTTTGAAAGATTTGTCTACCAAAAGTGTTAAGTAATAATTCCTAAGAGCACAATAGCACTGTTAATCCAGTTAAGTAAAAAAAAAAACATATATATAGACATATGATGTTTTCTATCCATTTGTGAAGGGGTTGTGTTTGCTAATGCATCAGAGTGCCTCTTGCAAAAAATTTGGGACCCACTAAGTTTGGGAGGTGTGGGACTTGGTCAAGCCACACAATAGCCCACCAGACCCCTCCCCCCTCTTGTTCCAAATAGGAAATACCTGTTGGCTTCAAGAAGCCGAAATTCCATAGGCTTGTATGGAGAAATAAACAGCTATTATTCTGTCATTCTTGCTCTAAAACATTTTTCTTAGCATATTCTTGTGAATTTTATTTATTTTTTCTTTATATTTTTTCTTTATCGCAAGTAATTCATGCTACAAACTGACCAATCAGATGTCTCAGTAAAACATGTGGTGCCTGCTTGCACCCCATCTCGATAGTTTGATTGGCTGATTTTCCCAAGCCACTTTAAGTGGAAGGGGTGTGGACTTTAAACAAGCTTACTCATGATTGGCAACAGTAGTTGCCATAAATGCTCCAAGTGGTGGCACGGAAAAATGTGCCTGCATTGGCTTTATTTTGCAGGATTCAGAAGTTGCCACACCCAGCTGTGTCCATGTGTGGTGCGTTCAAGAACATGCTGAACACTCACTTTTAGTGTATAGACTAGACACAGGTCTGTCGCCACTCAACACTAGCGTACAGTTGGAAGAGGCTTGGTATAAAATGTTGAAATAGTGCAAATCTCGCAAATCTTGCTCCAGGTTTTTTTTTTTACCACTCTATTTTGATATGTGAAAGACGTGATGTCATAGAATTATAATCAGGCAAAAACCGCAATTCTGAACTTGTCCTTTATGATTAATTTTCAAACGGTTGAAACTTCTGTGACTCAAAAAGGACGCCATCTATAGGTCACCACCAAATCGATGGACGTGTGTTTTGTACGAAGCCTGAAAACAGACTTAAAAAAAACGAACATGAATACGAGATTTTTTACCCGGAATCCTGAAACGTGCCTTTCCATATAGACTTTCCATTAAAAGTGGTCGCTTGAACGTGTGTTGCCAACGGCGATGTAAACGTAACTTTAAACATATTTACAGGAAATGCTAGATTGCAAAACAGTAGATGGGCTTTAAATCTTTTCCAAATAAGTCTCTTTTTTTTATCCCGATGACCCCCCCAACAGACAGTGCGCTGAACCATTTTCTTCAATGATTTGTGATCTTCACTGGTGTCCATGGATTACATGAAATCCTCTTCACCTTTATCCACCTTTCAATGTAAGGGTGGGGTCATCTGGACCCACAAGATAGCACAAGTGTTATTATGAAAGAAAAACAGAAATCTTACAGAAATATTTTAGCTACAAGCTCACACCTTGCATCGTATACAGAAGCAATGCAGTCTGGGAAAATGGTTGACTCTTCCAGCCTTTAAAACATCTTTATTTCACCTAGACAAAGAGTTGCATTGACTGAGTTGTGGTAAATGGCCGCAGCAGATGACAGCACAGAGTCTTTGTCTGGATTGAGGCTGATAAGGAGACAACTGACAAGGTCATTTTCAGCAGGGACAATTTTCCACTCCCGCAGGTTTCTGGTGTTCGCGTCTTTTTAAACCTGTCAAGTTTTCAGCTTGACACAATCCTCAGACATCCTGTGACAACAAAAGGTGTGTGAGATCTTATACAGGGCATCTGCTGCCCTTCAGTTTAGAGTTATGAGTACACTGTATAGCAGCACACTGAGCAAGGAAAAAAACAGCATATTTCTAGACTTTTAAAATCACCTTTTTTTAAATATACAATAGAAATATATTCTGTAGTGCTGTTGTTGTTTTTTTAATCATTACGTTACATCAGAATTCCCAATGCAGCGTTAGTTTGACCACTGAATATTTTTTCCAGACTTTAAGTCTCTCCAGAGTCGCAGTAGCAAACAATTAATGAATCATAGGTTCACACCGGCCTCAGTAAGGTGTGTTTAAGCGATCATTTTCAATGAAAAGTCTACAGTATGTATGCGCGTTTCCAGCTACTGCGTTTGAAACTCATTATCACATGTCGCTATGCGAGTTTTTAACCCTTGTGCTATCCTAGGCACTTTAACGTTGGGAGTTGGGTCATCTAGACCCACTAGACAGTGTGCTGAACCTTTTTTCTTCACTGGTGTCCATAGATTACATGAAATCTTTCCACCTTTATCCACCTTTGTCATGGTAGGAAGAACACGTCAATGTAAGGGTGGGGTCATCTAAGATAGCACAAGGGTTAACTGTTTTCAGGCTCTAAGTACACCAGGTGACCAATAAACATGCGTTACAAAGCAAACCAGTTGAACTTTGACCAATCAAGTACTCTGATTTGTTAGTATTTTCATTCACTAAAGTGCAATTCCTTTGTAAATTGATCATGGAAGACAAATTAATAATTGTAGTTTGTGCCCGGCCAGAGCTCTGACAGAAAAGGCATGGATCATGGATCACCACTTCAACATTCTGCACATAGACTGTAGGTAGATGCAGTAGTATTGAGTAGCGACAGCCCAGTTTGAACATTATATTCTAAAAGCTTGTTAAAGAGTGCGCGTTTAGCACATTCTTGTGTGAACATAGCATAAATCGTACTTTTGTGAGAATTTTACTTACTAAAAAATCGGGAACAAGAACAGACGTTTCCTCTTGGAAGGCAAATCACTAATCCCATTGAATTCTTCACACACTGTGTCGCTTTGGAACAATTTTGTCAGACCGGGTGTAAGACTTCTTCAGTGGCAAATACTGATACACACAATTACAGCGCCCTCTAGTGGTAGTTGTTATTTATTTTTTCAAAAAAAATCATGAACAAAAAAACACAACTTATACTCTAAAAATTAACTATAATGATTTTGCAGCCAAAAAGGAATGAATTAAATGCATTATTATCAATGAATCATAGATAATTAGGATAAATAAATCCATCATTGTAATTTTTCATTTCCATAATAAATCTCTCTTAATTCACTCCAAAAGACAATTGTATGACTTTGTTGTACATTCCACAAATGCTTTGCTGTTTTTTTGTTTGTTTGTTGGTTGGCTCCTCGGTCCTGAAAATCCTGGCCTGGATTCAATGGTTTACCTGGGGACTCCAAATCCCCATAAGCCAGACAAGCAAATGCCAAACCGCCTTACCGCTTTGGTAAATTGCAGATTGCTCTTGGTCCTCTTCACAGCTCATTTAAGTGTTTCTAAAATGTTTGTTGTGTTTTGTTTTTTTTGAGCCTGTTTGACTTTCTGAGGTCTGGATTATGCCATAACTCCTAAAAAAAAGATCTCAACTTAAACAATGGCTTTCCAGCTTCCCTCAGCTATTTTCTTCCAAGTAAAAGCTTATCCTCGTGCCAACCTCCGCAGTTGCAGAAACTGTTCAATTTTTTCTTAAAAAATATATAATAAAAATATAAATATATAAATAATACAACAACTAAAATAACAAAGTCATGAAATTAAACATTTTAATTAATTTCTGCTCAAAAACCTTTTGTTTGAATGAGCACTGGCATCTCTTAACACCTTTAAAAGTCTGTGTCTGTGCTTTTTGTTTGCAATTTTCTTTAAATGATCAGTAGTCTCTGTTTTTTATACAAGGAACTGAACAACTAATGTGCAAAGCATGGAAAATTTCATGAGGGAAAAAAAACAACATAAACATTACAATGCCTCAAGCAACAGAAAAAAAATTTCAGTTTTAGCAGGTAGGCAGACAAATACGGAAATATAATGGCTTTTTTTAATTAATACGCAAACACAGCTCTAAAACTTTCAAGAGTTTACATTTTTTCTTTTTTACTTTAATAAAAATACTACTCATTTCAATTCATGAAAAAGAGCACAAAGCATTCTAAGTGTAACTGAATGTAGGCACATGAAGATCCATGTGTCATCTATATGTCCCTACCAAGTCCGAGTCCCTGAGTACTCAAAGTTCAACTGCTTTAACTTTTACTGCACACTCAATGGTTGCCTGTTTGGTAGGTAGAGCCCGAAAACAGACTTAACCCTTGTGCTATGTTATGGGTCCAGATGACCCCATCCGTACATTGACGTGTTCTCTCTACCATGACAAGGTGGATAAAGGTGAAGAGGATTTCATGTAATCCATGGACACCAGTGAAGATCACAAATCATTGAAGAAAAAAGGTTTAGCGCACTGTCTTGTGGGGTCTAGATGACCCCACTCCTATTGTTAAAGTGCCTAGGATAGCACAAGGGTTACAAAGCTGTGCAGTGAAGCCTGAAACTTGCATTTGCATGTACATAGATAATTCAATGGAAGTGATCGCTTGAACACGCGATTGTGAGCCTGGTGTAAACCTAGCATAAGGCTTTAGTCACAGCTGCTCTTAAGGGCTGATACGGGCTGTAATACACCAAGAATATGTTAAAAGTAGACCTTTGCAGAGCAAGAGGTGGCCCGCACGAAATATCATGATCATGGTCCGCTCAGTGAACACGCACTTTACTAACGAAGAGAGTGCTGAACAAGAGTACTGGACAAAACATCAGAAGTCTGAGCAAAATACATCAGCCCTACAAATACTTCACGATACACTTACCACACGCACAACAATCCTACGTTACATTTTCAGGATGTCCCTTGAGGTAGGGAGATTAACCCCTAAAAGGGTGAATGTGACTAAGGTTATAATTGTAGGAATGACTCCAAACTGTCAGTGTAACATTTCTAATTACCCAGATTGTACCAAAGACTAGAGTGTGCGTCTGTGTTTAAACGACAAAACATTTTCTTCCGTAAAAGTAAAAGTTTCTTCCTGTGATGGTGGATGTTGACTTGTCAACAGAAATGACATCAACGCTTCTCTCATCCTTTGCAGAGCTGGATGTTTGCGTCTCTCTGTCTTCAACGCTAATTTGATAACAATTACTGCAACTGACACTTAATCTCCAGACAAATTAAACATATTGTTAGATCAACTGTCTCGTTGTTATGAAAAAGTAATTGAAAAATAATTACTGACAGTGACGCAAGAATAAGAACTCTTTCCAAAGAGTCTATTTTTAGCGGTAAACTTTAAGAGGAAAATTATGAATATTTTTTCTAACATAAGGAAGAGTTTCAAAGAGGAACAAGGGGATAGAATGCCAAACTAGGCTACTTGTAACACATTTCTTCATGTATTATACTGTATTTAAAGTGCATTACTGTTTTAATAAATCTGTTCGGTCCTTCCTACAAAAAGTCACGAGTAGAAATCCTTTAATCTGGTTTTACAGCCACCTTATTTGATTGTGTCATTCTGATGTTAATGATCTCACCAGGCTGCGATGTCAGTGATGTCATGGCAGCGATGGGGTTTGATGCTTTTTCAATGACCTTGTGAGTGAATTTCCAAATAACCAGTTATGAAGTGTCACTACAGCAATCAATTTTCAAACTGCAGGCACTAAATGTTTACTGCGCCATTCTGAAGATTCACTCCGGAACAATCAAGGCCCGGGACTCGGGGCGCACACCAGCAGAAGCTGCTGTAATGAGGCGATCTGTTCCAGCCGAGATACATTTAAAAAAAATAAAAGTAGGTTTTGTTAAAGCATCACACATTTGTTGGTCCCGGCACCTGTCTGTAATCCGAGTATGGCAAAAACACACAAACATTGTTTGGTGCAATCCAGAACGTTTTGGTGGTTCGATTTAATGATTAGTTAACAGCTACACACAGAAAAAGGGAATGTTAGCGTTGATCTGGGACATTTTTGCACAAAATATCCATAATTACTCTCTTGGTTGCATGTTCGTGCATTTAGAGTGCTGCTTTGGAATTGTTCCCTCATTAGGCAGATTATGAGATTACAATTACTTTAGAAAAATCCCAAAAGTCAAACTGGAATAGCAAGTAGGCCAAGAAATGTTCCAAGACCAAAATCTGACTGCACAAAAGCATAATAGCTGTCCTTTTAAAGACCCACTCCAATGAAAACAGTGTTTTTGATGACGTAGGACATATGTATAGAAAATTAGGATTAAAACTGCAGAAATTCTTTATTCAAATCGGGGTGAGTTACTCACAGCGTGTGCCATACACACGTGTTCTTATCAGATCAGTGTGCATGCAGTTGCCTTGAATCTTTGGGACGCCCAATGTCTCGCCTTTTTCTGTCGCTGTGCACGGGGGCTTCGCTGGTCCTGGGAAAGCAGTGCTTTGAAGCAAAAATTGACATTCACTGGAGTGTGCGCCCCTCCTGTCATTTTGTCAACACCATCACAGTGTGGAGCTCAGCCAGGCAAGACGTCTGAGAGACAGGCAAATGGGAGTGGTGGACTTCAGCAACATAACACCTTTTCGCTGCCCCCTCTGTGCTCAGAGGTGAGGTTCAGTGCACTCGCATAAGCAGGCAAGAAGGCACATTTTGGTGGAAAGGCTTCCTCTTCAATCTCTGGCAGAGTGTAACTTTCTCCCTCTCTATATATATGACCCAAATCTTTAAAAAAAAAAACAGCAATCCATTATAGATGCAATCAGCAAGAGTGGAAACTGCATGGGTGGCTTCCCATTAACAGCCAAAATGCAGATCTCACAAAAGAAGTTTATTGAAAAGTGAGGAACAAAACACCCACATTCCCTTTTAAGGGATCAGAGAATGGCACTGGATGTGCAGACATTCATATTTTATGTTTTTTAATGGCGGTTCCATCAAGGAAAACATTAATTTTGTTTTACAATCTGCAAAAAAATTTGACTTAAAAAAAAAACAGCAATAAAGGGTAAGCCCTTTATCAAGCAAAATCAATTTTTTGAGCTTTTAAGGGTATTTGAGTGTTCATTCCCCACAAAGAGAAACCCCAAAGTGGTATTTTGATCCGTTAAAAAAATTCTGAGCTTTCCTCTAAAAACCAGCACTCTGAGCACCGGCCCCTCCCAATCCACGAAAACGAGCAATCCATCTCTGTGTTAGACATCTTCAAAACTTACGGAGATAAATAAACGTCAGTATATTAGGGATGTCTTGACTGACAGCTTGGTTCGTAGTGACTCACCGTAGTGATTTATTAACCTAATTCTGTTTGTAATTTTATTGGAAACTGAAACACAAGATAAAGTATGATGACATTTTATAGACCATTGTCAGTTAAGTGGTCAAAAAGTTAAAGTAGATAAATAGCTTTGGTTGGCAGTTCAACACTTCTGGATCCCTTGGTGTAAATGGTTTAACTCAGAAATAACAAAAGGTGTGTAAGAAGAAGGTAACTGTAGCCTACAGTGGAAAATTGGAAACATTCTCATCTTTTGAGGGGGATCTAGTGCTATCGCGCCTGTGAAGTTGGGTTCAGTGGTATGTGAGCACAACATCAAACACAGTGGCAGGTTGTTGTTTTTTTTCCTCTTTTACAGCAGACGTGCGTTCTTTAAGTATTCAGCATCTGCCACCTTCAGGAATTAATGCTGAGTTCTCTCTTTTTAAGTGAACAGAAAGAGCTGCCGGTAAATCTCTGCTGGGTCTGTTTTGTTTCTGAATTGTTGTGGATGCTTTCAAGTACTGTTGGGACAGTCAGCCTTAATAGGCTATTGCAGCTCCGACTGGAACGAATTGAAAATTAATTTGATGGAGTACACTGAAGTCAGTTTTAACTCTGTCAAGGTAGCATGTCATTGAATAATTGGAGTTGGATCAGTGCCGAATGCCGGAATTGTCTGAGTTTGAGCCTAAGTTCTCACTTTGTTTGATTGGTGTATCATCCAAAAAACGATTACCATATTTTCTGAACTATAGGAGGCACACGACTATTAGACACACTGTCAATATATCCCTAGTGCTATCCTATGACACCCCCCCTTACATTGACGTGTTATCCCTGTTAACCCTGTTACCCTGTTACAAGATAGCACCTTGTGCTATCTTTTGGGGGATCCGGATGACCCCATCCCTTACATAGGCGTGTTCTCCCTACCATGACAAAGGTGGATAAAGGTGAAGAGGATTTCATGTAATCCATGGACAGCAGTGAAGATCCCAAATCATTGAAGAAAAAAGGTTCAGCGGACTGTCTAGTGGGTCTAGATGACCCAACTCCCAATGTTAAAGTGCCTAGGAGGGGTATTGAAATGGACTTATTTCACAAAACTGCAATGGAAACACTTTTTTTTTTGTAAATGAAACAAGTCACGTGACCAACAACTGCATGGCAATGCGCTTCTTGTTAGTAATTGGCTGCCTTGGGCACTGCACAGCGGGCGCCACAGGAGGCCCTATGGCATCACATGACTCTTCAAAAGTTGAGCGTGTCATGCAGAATTGGTGGATCCACATCTGCTCTGTAAAATCACCGACCACGATTTCCCAAAATCCTTTCATTCATAGCCGCTCCCACGTGTAAGGAGCTCGCCGCTCCATGGCCTGAATAAGACGCAGACGTCTCCTTTGATAGATGATGATGATGTGAGCTAGTGCCGTGGTAGAAATGTGAATTTACCTGCTTTCCATCAAATTATTGCTCACATCCGTCATCCGCCATGTTTTTGAATGACTTATTGTGTAAGTCGATTTATGTTTATCCGCATAATTATGATTATGATGGAAACGGTGTCATTGCAAAATTGTGTTGTTTTTTTTCACAACATTTCTAGAACTTTGACAAAGTTTTGTGCATATGTGTCATGGAAACACAGCTACAGTCTGACACTGCCCCACGTTAACCAGGTTAGCATCCTCACAATAACACCCTTGTGTGCAAACTCATAAAACACAGACTGATTTTTGACAGAGTGCCATGACCTCTTAAAATTGCTTCTAGATCAGTAAACACAACCAGAATTCATTCATAGAATCCATATATAAAGTACTCCAGCTCCATTTTCTATTTAACATTTTTTAAATGAAGGCTTTGAAGTGTGCCATTATAGTGCAGAAAATAGGGTAGGCTAATATTTTGGCAATGCAAAACTTTTAGTCGAAAAAAACAACAACTGTGCAACAAAAAAATCTGTTTTGCATGCCAATGTGGAAAATGTATGAGTGACATAATGCATGGTATGATCATAAAGCAAAACTGCATGAAGCTGCCTAACTGGAGGAGCATTTTTTTCATTTCCTGTCTTCTATTAAAGCCCTGTTATTTCCTCTGTGGATTGTAAAGTGTACATCAGAACAGAGCTCCCGTGTCTTTTTTTTTTTTCCAGAAACATATCTTGGTCTTTTTGTTGAAGGCTGTGTAAATCTAAATCCTTTATCAGCCACCAGCACACCTCCTCAAAGACGACGGGGTGGATTCTGGTATTTCTATCTAATCATTTTCGGAGCATATTCTGGTGTCACGATCCATCTCAGCTGACAAGCGTTGGCTCCATTTGAGCCGCCTATCCAACTGTATTTCCAGTGTTTCTCCATGACACCTGGCTGATAACTGCGTTGTTTAGTGTGTTTGTGAAATGAGGAGATTCTAGCAGTGACACTTGGCATTTAATACAGACAAGCCGTTCCAAACTGTTTATCTCAAATAGATTTTTTTCTGTTTTCATCGAGGACTTTGTGCTTGCTCAAGCTCAACTTTTCTTGAAAGACGAGAGAGCTTTTTCTCTGAATAAATGCTGTCTGGACTGTGGAAAATAAAAATAAGACAGATGTATTTTTAGTTTAGCGCTGTCATGCGATACATTTATGTTTGATTAATTAATCGTGACCTGTAATTAACTGAATTAATCTACTTTGTATTTGCAGTTATTAATATTACTTGCTGTTAAAGGCCTCATTTTGAGGTATTTTCATTTAAATTTGTGAAATTGTGGCACAGAAAAAGATCAAAATATAACTAAAAAACTGGCTTTATTAGGTTTTTTTGTTTGAACCGAATTCCAACCTTTACTTTTACACCACCAAAGAGGATTTTCTTTTAAATCTTGAATAATACAGAAGAAGAAAAAGCGATCAGGTCCAGAATGCTCGGAATTTAACACATCATAAAGCAGTAGTAACACTTTTCTGTGTGATCCAAAAATATTCTTATTAACTTCTTATCAATGCCATAACACATATTTGACACAGGTTATGCTATTCCACAGTTTATAACAATATTAAGACAATAGAAAAGACGTTAATGATTATTTTTTTATTTTCCTTTAACCTGTTTGGTGAATGTGATCATTTTGAAGACTGGGATGAGGCAGAAACGACAGAGAGGAGAACATTAGAAGGAGGAAATGAGACTTGAGGAGGTAACACCGCAAAGGGAATTAACATATTTAGACTTTGTTCCATTGAAATGTAATTCTTTGTTTCTCTGAAACAAAGTTTTGCTTCAACATCTGGACAAAACAAACATTAAAAAATTAACTTTCCCTCTAAAATTATGCTTTGTGTACTTTTTTGTAACCATCATTTACCTCAGAGAGGAAAGAGTGAGAGTAGAGTGAGGAGCTGTGGCGGGTGCTGTATGACAGCAATAGTCGACTTTTTGTGAAAAATTATGTTAACTTCAAAATATAACAGGATTGAAGTTCTAATCTTTTTTTTTGGGGGGGGGGGTCGCTGCTCCGGATTACAAGACGCACGGTTGTTTAAAACAATTTTTGAAGTGCACCTAATGGTGCAGACATTCTGTACTAAAACTGAATGTTGATGACAGCAAACTACTTTCTACTGAGAATTGAAAAAGGATTTTGTTAAATTTGTATCCTGAAATTATTAAAACATAAAATATTGTAACTAATTCTGGTTCAAGCTTCGTCCTATCCCATTAAATGTTGCACGTTGGTGTATTGACGATAAAAAAATGTGCAAATACTAACTTCTACAAAATATTTTGTCGTTGTCTTCATGTTAGTGCCAGGAATTTACATGAACTAATGATGGTCTGACTAGTGTAGGCTGTAACCTGAATGATCACTGAAACCTTAGTGTCTCATATAGTGAAATAGGAACACAGAGTATTATATGAACCTGTTTGAGCTTGCATGATATAAATCTAATACAAAATTCATGATGAGATCTCTGTAGATAGCTGATGCACAGCAATACAAATTGTTCTCCAGAATAACAAAACAGTAGTCAGCCGTGGCGAAAGAATCCAAATTACCAAGCAACTTATTTCCTTCAGCCTTAGGAATACAGAATTCATTTGAATAATAATTTACCTGGGAAAAAAAAAAGGATATCATGTCTGGATCCCTTATAAAAATAAAAAATAAATGTTAATCCTACAGATGGCATTTTTTTAACACATTTTGTGAAGATTGAAGCTACGTTCACACTGAACTGTCGCTACCCGACACTAATGCATGTACCTCCAGTTGGAAGAGACTTGGTGTGATCTGTCAAAGCGGTGCGAATCTTGCTTTAGGATTTTGCTTTCACACCTCTGGTCCGACGTATGAAACACTTGGTGTCTTATCATTTCGGCCAGGCACAAACTGCAATGATTCATTTTTCCTCCATGATCAAGTTTCTAATGGTTGGCCACTTGCAAGAATGAAAAGTGACGCCATCCATACGTCATCTCCAAATCCGGGTCCCTGATTGATCAAACAGGTTTAATGGCCACGTGTTTTGGATGCAGATCACAAGAACGGTCTTAAAAGCATGTGTTGCTAAGCGTAAACGCAGGAGTTTTGAATGTGGAAGCCCAAAACGCCCACTTTCATAGACCTTTGTTGAAAGTGGTCACTTGCGTCACCGAAGCCAATGGTTTATAGTTTATTTAAAAAATACATTCAAACACATTTTCTGCATTGTGGTCTATATTGGCAAATCTAGTGAGCATCGATGCACACTGGTTTTTCGCAAAGATTTCTGGAAAATTACTAGGGCACTCGATTTTGGAATTGTAGATTCGGACAGCACTAGAAAACGGCGAATTTTGTCCAATTCAAGGGCTGGATTCTTCCTGGGCTGCATTTGTAGGCTGCTTACGTTACAGCGCCACAACAAATGTGAACGTACCTTTAAAGGTTTATGGTTTAGTGCTGATAATATTTATTAATTCATCGTCTCAGAAATTTTTTTTTTTTTTCAAACTATTACAAACATTATAAACTTTTTGACCAGCTATACTACTATTTAAACTAATTCTGTATTAATCCTAAAAAAACCTCACAAACACTGTATGAACAACAAAATACTGTGAAATGTTGCAAAAATAACAATTTCTATATTCCAACTTGTAGAAGAAGCTCGCATAAAATGTAGTTTTTGACCTAGCAACAACCATACAAAGAAAAGAAAAAGAATTGAACTGCTGGCAGAGCTCACAAACACTGCTGCTCTGGTGTTTTGGCTTAATGTAGCTTTCCCTGTAGAGTCGGATGTACTCGTGTTCTGGAGAAAAAACATAAGGAGTTCACTGAAGGCTGTGACCCTGAATTTGTAACATAGCTGTTTGGCAGGATTACAGCTTTTGTACAGGTGTCCTAGATCCAGCTTTTGAGCTGGGGTGAAAAAGAAAAAAGGTTTTATGTAACTTTTCTACATGTATTATACCGGTAAATACAGTTCATGCGTGTCATCATTACAAAAATCATTTCCGATTTGGATTTGGTTGTGGTTAGGACAAGTGCACAGATAAAATGATGATGAATTTATAATTATTGTTCAAGAGAAAATGGAAAAATTAAAGGTGGCACACATAAAGAAGGCTTGTCTGGAGATATGACCAAATAAATTAAGTAAAATCATGAAAGAAGTGTTGTTTACTTGAATGATCCAAGTATGTTGGACCAACACGTTTTAATAATCAGCTCTGTCTTTTGTTCATGCTAAAGCCAATACCTCCTCATTTTCTGATCTCTTTAATGTGCTCCTAATCGGGCCTCTGAGCATTCTGGATCATTTCACAGTGAACCAATTATAAACCATTAAACAGAGGGAAAGGATGGAATCAGAGGATGTGTAGATTACTGGTGGCAGCCTAATTATTAGACAAGTAGTCTGTGACTGATAAAGAAACTCCATGAAAGGCTGGGAAAATGAAGGTGTTCAAGGTTAACATAAGATCCGCCCTCGTTCCCCGATCCAATGTCTGCTGAACTAATGTGGAGGAGAGGTCTTCGGAAAAAGGGAAGCACATCAGCTCCTACGGGCAGCTCCATGAGGTACTGGAGTCCAAAATGATGTTCAAAGAACATCAGCTTAACAGATGACAAAAGAACAGCTCATTATTTGTCTGAAAATTTGACACTCATTTTTAAAAAGTGTAGCTTCAAGGAATTTAGACCCACTACAATAATCTTTTGAGCTATTTTAAAAGCGTTCCCAGTAGTATTTTACCATATTTCCCGCTGAAGCCTTAATTATATTCAAAAACGACATCCAAAGTGCCATATATGAATAAATTCTGGTTGTGTTTACTATTGTGAAAGTGATTTTAAAAGATATACGGCGCTCTGTAGCAATGTTTGGTTTCATGTTATTGTGAAGAAGAATAAAATAAACTTAATGTAGTACTTTTACAGGTAAATACCACAAAGTGCTTTACAAGGTATAATAAAAGGACAATACCAATGTATAAAACTATTTTAATAAAACATCATAGGTAAATCAATAAAGGTTAAAGGGCCTATACCATGCAAAATTACCTTTTTGAGTTTTTAAGTATATTAATGTTAATTCCACACAAGAAACATCCCCAAAATGGTATTTTGATCCATTCACCCATTTCTAAATCTTCCTCTAAAAACCTGCACTTTGAGCACCAGCCCCTCCCAATCCACGAAAAGTAGGGGGTTGTTACATTGTGACGTCACAAATATGACTTCACTGGTTTCACAAAGAAATAATCTAGTCAACATAAGCATTTTATGACGACCTTTTAATGAATCCACTGTTGTGAAGATGAAAATGTTGATTGTTTATTTAAAAAATACATTTAAACACATTTTTTCCCCAAAAATTGATAAAACTCTATGCATTGTGGTCTATATTAGCCAATCTAGTGACCATCAATGCACACTGGTTTTTTGCAGAGTCTTCTGGGAAATTTCTAGGGCACTCGATTTTGGAATTGTAGGTTCGGACAGCACTAGAAAACGGTGAACGTACTACAGTGCACTATGTTGTGAGTAGTGAGGGAAATGGGACAAATGTTGTCCAAATTGGAGGGCTGCGTTCTTCCTGGACTGCATTTGTTGGCTGCTTATGTCACAGCGCCACGACAGGTGCTGTCCAAATTCCACGACTCCTTCAAATGCAGCCAACGGAAACGGCCTTCTTCTTCCCCATTTCAAGGATTGGTCTGATCTATCCCTCTTTCCTGTCCATATCCCAAGATGCATTGCGGATGAACGCGGAGATTTTCTGACAACAATGACAACAACCTCCATTGTTAAAAGTTGGATCAAATAAGGCAGGAACATTTTCAGCTCCGTGCCTGGTTCACCAATCCTCTCTGTTTGGGACTCACGGTTGCTAGGCGACAGGACATTTTTCGATGTAACGGCTGGAATTATCTAAATACTAGACTCATCGAAATTCAAAGCCGTTAACATCCGGTCTACCAGCTCAATGAGGGACACGGCCGACTTTGCCCAGGAAGGCCGCGACCATTGAAGGATGCAGCCCCATCATTTGGACACACCCTATAGCTAGTTGTTTTTTTTTTTTTCAAACATGCTAACGCAGCTAGCGTGTAGTGGAGTTGGACTGTTTTTTTGTTTTTGTTTCCATGTTACACTAACAAAGTTGGGAGTTAGCATAGTAACATTAATGTTTGTTTTAGCGGTACTAGTCGTTATTTTATTTGTTAACACTTCTAACGTGGCTAACATGTAGCATGTTACAAGTTCTAGAATTATTTTGAACGCAGTAAAATTTGACTGACTGAGCTAAACGCCACAAGACTAAACCAGAGTTTCCTCTGATTCAAGTCTTGCCTCTCATTTAGGTGCAGAGTATGCTATAAATCGTTGCTATTGTAGCTGTTTTTCATAACCATATTCAGTTTTCACCCACTTGATTATTTTTTAAGATATATAACTAAAATCATTGGACATCTTTTGAAATCATTTGTTGAGAAGGGATGCAACATCGAACTGAAAGAAATGTTTCTGACACACTTGAAACAGCCTAATGTTTTATGATAATAATGAAGAAAATAATGTTTATTAATAATGTTTTAAACATGTAGGTAAAGAGGGAATATTGAATATTTAAAAACCTTAATAGAAGTTAAAAGGGTGAATTCCACGCGTACCTGATCTCATGCAGAGTCTAAAACATGCAAATAAACAAAGAAAACCAGATGGATTTTCTTGATCAACATAAAACTAAAGACTCTGCTGATTAAATTCTCCACTATTAAAATTTGTAATTTTCTCAATACTCTACACTTTATTAAATTGAGCCCAGACTATTTTTCTGTCTCTGACTTTTATGTCTTTTTTTGGGGATTTGATTCTTATCACAAGGTCATGTAGCACAATATCCAAGTACTATTGTCCTCACTAGATATTGTTGGTATAGCAGCTAAAATGGATCCACACTTTGGCCTTCAGGAGAGTAGAAACATCTTTTCAGTAAGTAATTCTGATCATATTTGACATAACTGAATCTTAGTTATGTTTTACTTATTTGAGTTTTTAGTGCTACTATGACTAGCAACAACGTTTACCGTCAATGTATAAACATTTTTTTGGGTAAAAAGACGGATGATTACCGTGTTATTGTATATTTTCCTAAACCCTAAAGGGTAATCCAAACATTAAGAAATACAAAGCAGAGTCACTCTGACAAATAAATTGTATTCAACCATCATGAATCCACACAAAGCTGAGACATTACACGCATCTTGTCCTGAAATATAAAATCAAACAAAGGAGGAGCACGTAAACATGGATTTTCCTTCATGTCAGCAAATTATGACAACTGCTCGTCTTGGGTTGACAAAGAATGGTGCCCAGCATGCTTTTATTGTGGTTATACATCTTATATTTCAGTGTAGCACAAAAAGCCAGCCCTTCCACTAATGACTCATCAGCACTAGCGACATGTTTATGGAGACTGAGCGATAGTGGCTGTGCCAATTACAGCAATGACTAATATCTGTGCCAACAGAATCAAGTACTGGATGATACAACGACCTGAACGTCTATGGCTTCCAAACAGCATGATCAATATTTCTTGCATAATGATCCAAATGACAAGAGGAAAGTAGACTGATAGAAAGAGGGAAGTTGGAGCTTGTGAGACACACAACTCACGAGTGGTGAAAATGTTTGGAGAGAACAACGCTATACATGAATACAACAACACCGTGTGGTAAAATATGAAAAAAGTTGTGAAAATAACAGTAACATGATTCTTTCTACTCCATATATTCAAAGGACTGGTAATTGCTTAAATTTGCATACGGTGTTGTTTAACCTGGACAAGCAGGGAGGGGCTTCTTGTTTTGTTTCCTAGTGCATGTCCACCAGCTACAGTTGGAAGAGGCTTGGTTCGGCATGTCAAAGCAATGCAAATCTTGCAGCAGACTTTTTCTTTCACAGCTCTGTTCCAATATATCAAAGACTTGGTGTTAAATAATTCTGGTCGGGCGCACACCGCAATTATTAAATCCAAATCCCTGATGATCAAACTAGTTTGACTTTTAATGCAAACAAACAGTTCCATGAAATAAAGAGAGTGTCATTCATTGATTAAATGGATGCGCGTTTTGTACGTATAGCCCAAAAACGGTCGTAGAAACATGAGTAGGGAAGCATAAAAGCAACAGTTTCGAACACCGAAGCCCGAAACTTTTGATAGGACGTGGTTGCTTGAACGTGGTGTAAACATGGCTAAACAATTTTTATTAGTAATTCTCAATGATCCCTTGTTGAGTTTGTTGTCAATTCATGTCTCTTACTGGTTATAAAATATTACCATTTGTAAATAATTTCTTATTAACACCTTTTGCTTTTTTTTATTGTTTTGGTTTTTTTTTGCAGTTTGGCTAGGGGTGCGAGTTATACCCAGGTGCGACTTTGATGCGATTAAAAAAATAAAAAAATAAATAACAACAACCACTAGAGGGCACTGTAGGTGTGTGTACCAATATTTGCTACTAACAGCAACACCGAAGAAGAAGTGCCGTTCAGTCTTACGCCGGACTCAACGGAACTGTTCCAAAGTGACACAGAATGAAGAATTCAACGATTTAGTGTTTTGAAGCAATTTAAAGAGTTTAGTTGACTTGTCAGCATGTTCTTCATGGTCATCTGAAAAATTGTTCACATGTTGCACTAATACTAGATAAATGCTTTATAAAGCTAAATAAGCATCAATGTGTTAGGGTAGTAAAGTGTGCATATGTTCAGCCTATTATTGTTATTTACTTCGTTATATTCCGTTCTTGTTCCTGTATTTTGTTAAATCAATTTCTTCCCCATTTTGGCTGCTGCAACCTATACTCTGGAGTGACCATTAGCCTAAAAAATACAGTGATACCTCAATTACTGCAGACATAAAGTATGGATCTACCAACTGTGTAGTCCAAACTGTAAGGCTAGGGGTTGGAAAGTTGAGCTGCTAACTTTCTGGTTTTTTCTTTTTAATGTGAAGTAATATAAAGTTTATGTAGTAAAAAAATAAAAAAATAAACATCAAGCCATGATCTGACCGTCAAAAGCCTCTGAAGGTCGAGATGTACAACAGCCTGATGATTGATGTGCATTTACTTTTTACCATCTTTCTGGAGAATAATGATGCGTTTAGGGACAGAGCCAAGGAAACATTCAAAGTGTCCTTCAGAGAGGCTACAAAAAGACCCACAAAACCTGAGATCACATATGTTGTATACTAATGCTGTTTAAATTTTAAGGATAAAGTGTATGTCTTGCTTTTTTCACAAGACTATACCAGTCGTGGTAAGACAACAGTACATTTAGGCAAAGGACAACAAGGATAGCATAAGTATTGTCATTCAAATGGAAGCCAAAAAATAGGGTAGTTTTCAAAGGAGCATTTATCAGACTATGAAATTGTAAAACAAAAGCTGAATGATATAAACAGTGTTTGCAGTGTGTTATCCTTTAAACAACACACAGCATTGAAACAGACAAAATCAAAGAAAGATGCATTGGTGACTACAACACATCATTTTCAAATGACTAATCTATACAATAGTCTTGACCATAAAATGCCTCAATGTTTAAACCAACTTTAGAGTAAGAAATAAGACGAACATTCAGACAAGCTGTCTATCTATAGCTCAGTCAGAATGCCCTAAAGAGTTTTTTTGGTACGTGGAATCAATTTTTCTATACCGTTTTTGTTGCTTTATATTCTGTTTATTCAAACGTTGTTCACCTGTATCATTTTTTTTTGCACATTTACTTTTAAAATTAGGACGATTTTTTATTGTTGTTTTTTTTTTTTAGGTTTCTCCTACTTTTGGTTCCTGGACCATTTTGTTTTTGGAATTCTTCTTTCTTACTGCACCTTTAAGCGAAGATATCACTCCCCCAACATAATGAAAAACTCACCAAAATGTGTGCACACCTAGTATTGGGTGAAAATGAATTTTGGGCACAGTGAACAACAACCCCCCGCCACACACACACACACCCCCACCCACACACAGACACACCCCCACCCACACACAGACACACCCCCACACACGCACATACACACAAGTATGATAACATCAAAGCAGGAGAAAAAAGGAAGGAGGCTTAAATCACTTATTATGTCGCAATCTACAATCAAAACCAGGTCACACGTTAGGGATATCCAAAGGAAGTCAAAATTATTATGGGATGGCCACAGGCTTGGCGGTCATTATTGGCAAAGTGTGAAACTTGGCAATTTTGACATTTCCCATTATGAAAAAAAAGAACCTTTCTTTGATTGATCTTCATAAACGTTTTTCAACCTTTGAATATTGGAAGAGGCCAGCATCTGGAATTTTCAAATAATTTAAAAAAATCTAGTACCTTCTACAAATTTAAATCTTTTCAATCTATCGCCTCCTATCTCCTTAAGCATCATTGGAAAGCTAGTTGGGAAAAAAAAAAGAATAGGAATTAGAAGTTGTAGATTTTATGGCAGGCTTGCAAAAGTGCTGCTTTTACCGGAAATGTAATACATGAATCCCTGCTCAAGCTGAACAAAACAATGACATTCAATATTAGGAATGTGGGTGGGGTTAGCAAAAGATTTCTGTTGCCGAGGAAAAGTTCACTATTGCATATTCGTAAAAAATTACAAAGTCACCCCCAGGCGATCAAAAGAGAAATGGTTGCTATGAAGATAAAACCTAACAGAAAAGCCACTATTTTGAAAGATTTTTTTCCCCAGAATCTGAGACATGCAGCTCTGACAGGGGCAGAGGTGGAGCGTAACACACATGTAACAGCCGCTCAGCCAGTGGCGGCGGTGCCGAGTGCTAGCGTTTTTTTACTTCAAATTCCTTTGGTTTTGGTGAAGTGGGACTCATTCAGCTCCACATTTATTTATTTTTGTATACAATATTTTTTTCTTCTTCTATTTTTATGCTCAACATTTTATGATGAGGCATTATAAGATTATAAACGACATTTCAGGGCAATTTTCAAATGTCTACCAGCAATAATCATTGTTACATGATGTGTTAAATAATGAAGGCAACACAAACAGTTTGATAAAAACAGAATAATGCTTAGAAATCTCTATAGCTCAAAGTCATCTGCAGGGTTAGTGTTTGAAGTCTGTGTAATCTGTTAAATTCTTTGGTGCATGACTGTAAATAATAGGAAAATGAAACCCCGATTTGTGTGCCTGTGCGAATAAATCTCTATCTTAAGCAAATCTGCATTATAAATATGACTTTAAAAGTACAGGAGCTTGACAGACTGTTACTTTGCAAACACATTTTATTTGAAATGTTATCCAAAATCCAAGAAAAAGAGATGGAGGACATGGTCAGGCCATGATCAGATGGAACAATTTGTCTGCAGTGACACAGAGTAATATTACCTAGGGCTTCTATTGCATCAAGTCCGTATTACAAAAGATTAATGCTTATGTGAGAGCTCAGATGAGAAGAAGCAGGAGATGGTCACCAAGGACGTGAAAAAAAAAAAGTCTCCTTTGACCATAGCCTCCACTGGAGATGAGCATGTGTGCTGCACCGAAACCTGCAAACCTGACCCCCGCTGTAAGGAGACCCTATCGTTCCGTTCAAAAGGGAGAGGTTGTGGTTAATCGATGCTAAATTGTTCTGAAAGATCACCTTTATCTGTCTATGAAGCATTCCCACTCTGACAGGGTTGATATTTTCCAAGATGGAAATGTTCCCATCAATTTGGCAAAAGGAGTTGCGTAATGTCTTAAGGAATGTCCAAAAATATGGAAATCAATGTCAATCATTTTAATTAGTCTAAGCACACACAGTCTCTGCCTAAGTCAGCAGTTTTGAGAGGCTTTCCTCTAACATCTTTAAGCTTTTTTCCAGTAATAAAAAAAAAAGATATTAAATATAACCATAATCCATAATAATGCATATTTACAAATATGTTTATTCTCATGTAATTTAGGGGAGATTGTAAAATACTCATCATTTTTGATGTTGTCAATCAACACAATTAAAATATTTATTCAACTTTTGGATTTTTATCACCAACTGTTTTGAAAGGGTGTTATCATTTTCAAAATTTCTCCACTTTTTATTAAAAACTGTAAAAAACTAAACAAAAAAAAACTGCATGACAAATTACGGTGAGAGAACAAGACCCTTAGGAAAAGGGAAAAAAAATCTTAAATTCTAAAAAAAAAAAAAATTTACATATGACCAAAAGAAAAAATCTGCTAATAGGGTAAGAGAAATTATCTTAGCAAAAAATCGTTTAACAAAAGAGACCTGTTTTCCTAAATTACTAAAATTTTGCTATTAAAAACTTTCTTTATAAAATTATTTTTCTTGCATGATAGAAAATAGGACATTTTTTCTTCTTAAACTGGGGTCCTTTTAGTATCTTAAGATTCTGTTTTTGCAGTATAACTTTTACTTTTATAATTACAATTTTTGATTTCACAATAAACAAAGAAAACACTTTTTGACATTTTAACTTGAGTTTCTTTTTTCTTTATTAAAATGCCTTTCAAAATAAAGTGTCAATCAGACTGTAATGAGAGACAAATGAGAAAATCGAAAATGATTTCAAACTATTAATATTTATTTTTACTTTTTCTGTGTTCTTAAATGTTTTTCTATTTATTATTATTATTTATTTATTTATTTATTTTCTTTTAAATTATTATTATTTTCAGTGTTGTAACTTGTTGTGTTTTTTTTGTTTTCTTTGAGGGAGTAAGGTTAGGGCAGCAGAAGAGTCCATGCAAAATCTACTAACACTTGAAATTTTATACAAAAAAATGAATTAAAAATGTCACTGATCTGTGGCTGTTGGCCATGGCTCTGTGTGTATACGTTAGAAATGCAATATTTTAGAAATGTTTACTCAGGTTTGTTGTCTTGTTTCTGAGATTTTGGACTTTAGCATATGCCTCTGTTAAACAGGAGAATCAACTTTGAGTCTGTGAGAGAACGTTGTGAGAGGCTGATGGCCTCTGAAGCTAATTGCTGTTAAAAAAAAGAAAAGCATCTGGCATTTGGGGCACAAAGATGAGTGTGCCAGTGTAAGTGTCATGCAAGATATACAGCGTGTGAACCCCAGGCAAACTTTGGCCCAAATGTTGCTGTAAATCTTTTTGACACTCATGTTTTATCAATTTAGATGAGACTCCAAGTGAGTCATGATTACAGTCAGTCGTTGGTCATACCTTCCTTTGTTTTGTGTGCTTTTATGACCCTTTTACATGAGTTTTGGCTTAAAAAGAAGCAACAAATGTGTTGATATAAAATAGATTAACACCTCCTCCAGGAAAATCTATTATTTACAATATTTATATATATTTAAATCTAAATATTAGAACTAGTGTTTTTTTGTTGCTGAAGCTTTTATTTATTTATACCTTAGTTATGTATCAGTCATAGGTCCAGCCACAACCAACATAAAAAAGCAAAATAGAAAAAAAATTAAAGGTGCTGACGGTTGTAGTTGGAAACTGAAATTGAGCATAAAACAATGAGACAACGTGGACCAATTTAGCATTATCGCAATATCATCTTGTGCGATACACATATTGCAAAAGTTGGTGTAAACTGCGATAAATGCTTACTTCAACACCCAGTGCTCCCCTGAAGAAGGCAAATAAGTCACTTGGCAGTTTCTCCTCTGTTTTGCATCTGTCACAAACTGTAGAGGCTGACCCCTAAGCTACGTACGCACCGCCCCAGGCAGGGCGCATTTAAGCAGCCAGCCACTTTCATTGAAAAGTCTATTTAAACGTGCATTTTGGGCCGCTGCATTTAAGACTTTTTACGTGTACCTACACCACTTTTTATGACTGTTTTTGGGTTCTACGTACAGAATCGGTGGCCAGCTAAACCAGATCGGGCTTTGACCAATCAGTGATTGAGATTCGGAGTGACGCAACCAAATTCAGAACGTAGGTGGTTTACCTGGTGAACCCAGACGCGGCGACACACCTGACAACGTCTGCGTTTGTTTTTTAAGCAAAGATAAATCAAGCCCACCTTACATGCATGATGGTAATCCATTTCCATCACTGCATGGACGCTAGCAATGAACCGTTACCGTTTTGTACCCAAATCGCTAGATTTGTACCGCTGCAACATTCCACACAGAGCCTCGTCCAACAGTAGGCGGCAGTAGAAAGAAGCAAAAGAAGAAGCCCCCCCCCCCTGCTTGTTCAGTGTGGCTTCATATGGGTTCTTGAAGGCGCCCCAATTTCCCGGCGTGTACGTAGCATAGTAGCTACTTGACTTGCTGCCAAAGGTCATTGACGGTAAGAGACCCCATGGCATTGGGAAAAATCCACCGAAACACATTTCCACATTTAGGCAAGCTTGCAAGGAAGTTTTTCTGCATACCTGCTAGTAATTACCTAAAGAGAGACTGTTCCGTTCAACAGGAAACACACGAACATGTCAGCGCATATGATTAAAACCTTGCAAAGTAAACATGTTGGTCTGCATTACCAAGAACCTGCCATACTAAACCATACACTGAGGAAGAACGCATAGACAGAGAAATGAATATGTTTTCAAAAACAGCCCAAATGCACACATTGGTTTTATTATTGTCCTTGTTAGTTTGGACCAGAACTATTAGAAAGGTAGTTCATTCCTCTTTGGTGTGTTTCTTACCCATTCTTACCCATCACCTGTTGCCATAACTTCCTACGTAATTTACTTTGACATTATTCAAATAAAAAAGTTGCAGTGAAATAGAAATTATGTATATACTTTTTTCTATGTTTTTGTTTTGCTACTTCTTCATGTAGTGCAAGTCATATTGTCATGGCAATATAAATGATTGTAATATTGCACATTGCAAGTTTTGCTCATATTGTGCATCCCTAATGTAAGGTGAACAGGTGAGACGGAACAGGTGTGTTGGTAAGAGAACCCAGATCTGACTCGCAAAGTCAACCTGAAATTGAGTTTTACTGTACAAACTCTTCTAAATAAAATAAAATGGTTAAGGCAGAGCAGACGGCGGATGATATAAATAATTAACACACAATTTTCTATCAAAGGTCAGATTTAAGACATTTGCAATCTAAGTGCATAATCTAAAACGGGTTATTTGGGAAGCGCGTTATAAAAAACCAAACAATGTCTTTCCTGATCCCTTCCCAAAACAGCACATGAAGTATGACCTTGAATATAAAACACAGGGTCCTCTTTCGCATGCACTGGTCTTGGTCCTTTTAATACCTTTCTCATTTGTGGGAGCCACCCAAGGTTCTGTTTATTGTGGCCTACTTCATTACTGTCACTAGGCCTGTGTGGTTGCCATGGTGTTACCATTACCATGTCATTTGAATCTTAATTATCTTTCAACATCTGACTTGTGCCGGGGAATTTACCAGAAAAAACAAATAGAAAAACAAAAATTAAAAACTACCACCTGTCAGCATGCCTGACAGACATTTATTTGAACATAGACATTATTTGATAGTACAGCAAATGTTTGAGTGAAAATACTGCATTCAAATCATATTTCTTGTTTAGATGTGTTGTTTAAGCCAAACCATTAGAGAGACCACAACTAAAAATATCATTTACAAAGGACCTGTTTATATAAATATTGTAATTCTTTGTAAGATGAGGCAAAGTCTCACCTGAAACCCATTATTTACCTGAAACAAAAGAAAAATGGCCACATGCCCTGGCAGTAAATGTAAGCAACAAATTCCAGCAAAGAAAGCAAAAACTAAGTCACATCAATCTCTCAAAATCCCCATGCCAGACATAGTTTCTGCAGAGTGGCAGTAGTTCATTACAAATTTGCCTCTGAGTTGTAGGCAGGACTGTTGGTGCGGAGAACCCCCGCCTCCACTTCCCATCACCCACCCATTTACACACTCTCCCGATAGCTTACAGCCCTTCACACCCCCCAAGCTAACATAAGCGGTTTAGCGTAACCGTCTTTTGGGGTCTAGATGACCTCACTCCCAATGTTAAGTCTACATCTCAACATCTCAGAGATTTTTACTTAACTGAGATTACTGGGATATCAACAGTTACGATTTTTGTTGATGGTTGTTTGTAATACAAACAAATAAAATCCCATAAAATCCCATTTTAACATATCTGAGAAAATATCTATCATATGAAAGCATAAGTAAAGCATCTGCTGTGAAATTTCAGCCATTTTTGAAAATAAAAAAAACTCTGCTCAAAGACATGTAGTCTTGACCTTGTTAAACTGTTGCTATGAAGACAAGCATCAAAGTGTTGATGCATAGGAGGAGCGTCGTCATGCATTAAGCTCACTTAAAAGAAAAATCCGACATAATTAAAGAGAAAAGGACATTTTGTTTACAATGCAAGAACATCTGACGACAGAAGATCCGAAGACCTATTCTTCAAGTTATTATTCCTTCTTCAAGTTTACATAAACCAAGGGTACAGATACAGCTTTATGTTACCTAGCTTGAAGATGCAGTAAAGGTAGCATCATGTAAAGTTGGGTGGAAGGACTGAATATTCAATTCTGATCTGGGTCTTTGATGTCACAACACTCTGCTAAACTAAACTACTCATAAAATGGAATAATTTATCACTTAGTCTTGCCCAAAAAGGGTTTGTTTTAGGGCCAATATAAAATTAAATAGATATTCGAGAATGTGTCAAAAGAATAGGAGACTAAAGTCTTAAAACTGTACGCAAAACGTCAACATTTTAAAATTATCAATACTTTACAAGAATATTTATAATTCCATGAGTTATAAATTGAGAGTTTATGAAATTAAATTCATAAAGTTATTTTTACTAAGAGAAACGGAATTAACAACAAAAAAGAACAATCGTATTTTAGTGTGACAGACGTAGTGGGCATTGTAAATGGTTACTTCAGCATTGGTTTCACAGATATGGAAAGTCTTTTAGTGAGTCAACTAGGTGTAATTTTAAGTATTAGAACATTTAAAAGAATTTACAGGAAATTGGACCTCCTCAGAAGAAAATGTCACAGATTTAGTAGAAGTCTGGTCTTTCATGGAGAAAAAAATGGAGTTGGCCGGCTGCAGGGATACTGTTGGGTACATCAACGAAAAATTCACAGGGGTTTTGTGGTTCTCCAAGAGACACTGACATTAGTGAGAAAGGTTCTTGACCCACAAGTAGATTTCCAGTGGGCTTACCGTTTATGCAGTACGGTTGCAGAGGTCCAAATGCATCATGGCGTATGGATTCCTGTGTAAACCTAAGGCCTTATGGCATCGCCATAAATGGCTACATTGATGGATTTAGTCGGCATGTAATGTGAATGGAGGTTTACACCGCAACCTTTATTTTTGAAAACTATAGCTTTTTGGTAGTAAAATTACGACTTCATTCTCACGATATTAAACTTGAATATTGAATGGAATGTTTGGAATGTATGTACTAAATGAATGGAATGTATTTACCGTGTTTATTTGAACTGTATATGATGAAATTTGAGCACAGGTGATGGTGTGAAAAATGTTAAAATTATGCAATGTTTTATAAAGGGAGCAGACAATTATAGGAATAGTTTTTCTCAATTCTGCTCCTTTCAATCATGAAAATGTTCAATAATGTACAAGAAAAACATGTAAAGATATTTGAAGATCAAAAATTTTCATAAAAGGAACAAATAAATAAATAGAAATAGAAAAAAAGTTTTTAAGACCTAATACTCATAAAGTTATGGCTTTTTTCTTATAAGTTTATGACTTTCTCCTTGTAAATTGTTGCCTTTTTTTCCTCATTCTTTTATGCCATTATTCTTATATAACAAATTTTCCACTACATAAGATGATTAAAAAGAAATAGAAAACAGTAGTCCACCCTATAATCCATGGAATAATTCTAGTTGTGTTAGCCAATGTCAAAGCAATCTGGAGGTACACAGCACTCTGTCAAAATGTTTGGTTGGGTGTTATTGTGAATACGCTAGCGTGGCTTCCAAGTTGCGGTATTAGACTTTTTTTGTTTTGTTTGTTTGTTTGTTTACACATTACTAACTTGGTTTGGAATTAGCGTAGTCACAGTAACTTTGGTTTTAGCAGTATCAGTCTGTTTTTTATTTGTTGCAAACAAGTTTGGGAGTTACAGGTGTTGTAAAAACTCAAAATTGCCTAGCCCTTGTGGCTAACAAGTAGCGTGTTACAAACAAATCCTAGAGTTGATGTCAATGTTAATAAAGTCTGACTGACAGATGTATCTTATAGTTCAGGTGCCTTATAGTGCAGAAATAAGAAAATACTCCATTGTCTGTTTATATTATGTTGAGTTATTTTTAAGATTTCATTGCTTGCTACACCACTGATATCACTTTATGCAAATCTCCAAGAATTCCATTCCAACTGACTCATTCAAATTTGATGTTGTGGGGGGGTCCCAGCTGATATCAGTTTCAAAGTAGAGTCTGCTAAGGTAACAGACATTAAAGACACTGAAAGGACAACAAGAAATGTTGGAAAATATGTCTTTAAAGATGCATAAAGGTGGATCGTTTTAATCTGGATGGAAAAACGAGGCAAACACATCAGAGCAGCCTAACCCTGAGCTAGAGGTTCACAGTCATATCTCATGCAGCTAATGTCAATGCAGCCTTGTGTTCTGCCTAAGTATCAATTGATTTTTACAATGACACATGGCCACATGTCTCTAATGCTGTTTATGACCCAAGTGACCAACTCAATTTATTCAAACGATGTACTTCTTTTTTTCAAGCTCATGTACCAGAAGCTGCCAAAACCCAATTTTTGCAAAAAAAAGAATGTTTATAAAATTCATTAAAAATGACTCCCATACCAGAGGGTCAAATGATCAGTTCCCACAATAAAGGTTGATATTGACCGTTTCTCAGAATCTACAAATGAAATAGTATAAGAGGAGTCAAAAAAATTAGAGGGCTAAAAAAAAAAATGGGAGGCAGATGCAGCTTATATTCCTTTGTGACACTGCTATATCATAAAATAAGGCTGCCGTAAATGATGAGCATGTTGAGGGCCTGTGACCTTCAAAGCTTTCATATAGTACAGAAAATAGTCAGCCTTTGCCTGCCAGGTCGCTATCAAATTACAAACACATAATTCATAAGGTTTACCCTCCCACCAAAACAAAACCTGTCTGTAATTATAATATATTTTAATTCCATTTTGGTCTTTTTGTTACTTAAGATATATATAGAGAGAGAGACAGCAATATATATATATATATATATATATATATATATATATATATATATATATATATTTTTATGGAGAGAGTGAGACAGCAATATATATATATATGTATATATATATATTTACATGTATGTATATATATATATTTATATATATGTATGTATATATATATATTTATATATATGTATGTATATATATATGTATGTATGTATGTATGTATGTATGTATGTATGTATGTATGTATGTATGTATGTATGTATGTATGTATGTATGTATGTATGTATGTATGTATGTATGTATGTATGTATGTATGTATGTATGTATGTATGTATATATATATATATATATATATATATATATATATATTTTTTTTTTTTTTAAACAACGTTTCTCTAAATCAAAATAGCACTTTGGGGTTGTTTTTGTGAAGAATGAACATTATAACCTTTGTAAAATTGTTTTCTTAGCATTGACATTATTTTATCTAAAACTAACATAACAAGTTATGACACATAATTTTGATGCCCTTGGAATAAATCCTTGGAACTTTGCATTAAGTTAATTGGAGCCTCACCTGGTGTTTAAGACATTTTTCATGTTTTTTACCCTCATGTTTGCATTGTTTGTGGATTTATACATTTGATTATGTCTCTACATGTTTGATCTTTTGGTATAAAACATAAAACTGTTTGGTCTCAACTGTGAAGTTTAAAATGACTAAGGTTACAAAACAGAATTGAGCTTTATGGACTGTTTCAGGTTCATTGTGGAATTATTGAGTAAAATAATCAAACATAACTGAAGAAAGGAAGATGGGGTTGTGTTAAATAAAAATAGATTCCAAGCATTGCCACAGAAAAGAAAAAAACAGTTGTAGGATAAATTAAACAAATTGTGAAGCTAAGGGTTAAGCAAGATGCAACAAAAACTGAGAATAGTTGCCTAACAGAAGAAAATCGAGGCCAGTTGCAGGATAGAGAGCAATGATAAAGATTCTATGAGAGGCACAAATTTGTTTACACATTAAAAGTTGACTTTTTTATCCCAATAGTCACCAAGAAACAAGTAAAATAAATCACTTCATAGAATTTCCAATCAGAAATAAAAGCAAAAAAGAAAACTCCGGCACAAAAAAAATAGGTACAAAAACAACAAGCAACTTTAAATGTATTTTCAAAACTCTTCTTGGATATTTTGCTGCCAAATTTAGCATTATATGCTTTGTGGCTGTGCGGATCTCTTTAGGAACTGGCAGCATCTCGCTTGTGCTTTCCCAGTTGGGAAAAATAACTAAAGGTTGAGTGTTACAGTTGAAGGATCACCTTTGCCTGGAAATCACTTTGCCTTTAAAAGCACACAGCGTTCTGAGTGCATTTTTTATGAGGAGTTCAAACAAACCAAGTAATAAATAGTTGATTACATCTGTGCGGTCTGATAATTACTTTTCAAGACTGTCCTCCTCGGGAGATAACAAGCAGTCCATGCTGACCCACCAACTTTTTAACCGTGACCAACTGGTGCTTGCAAGTGTGATGATGGCATGCATTATTTAACGTGTAGCTGGAAAAAACGAAATTCCACAGCTTCTCCAACAACTGAAGTTTCTGTGAAAATAGTAAATGATGCAGGTTAAGACGTCAACTCCAAACGCTCTGTGGGACAGAAAGAACCCCGCGCAGTACATGAAAAATGTCTCGGCATCACAACATCTGCCTGTGCAATAAATGTATCGCAAAAGATGGCATAAACTACGAAAAATGCTAAAACAATCTTATGGCAGCTTTAAGGATTAATACACCCCTTTGTGTTGTTGACCAATCAAAAATAGATGCCCGCCTCCTATGTAGATGTGGGTCATTAGGAGAATAATTTAAGATACTTTTGTTTAAATAAAGCTGTTGCAGTGATATAGAATGATGTATTAGCCCTTGTGCTATCCAAGGCACTATAACATTGGGAGTTGGGTCATCTAGACCCACTAGACAGTGCACTGAACCTTTTTATTAAATGACTTGTGATCTTCACTGGTTTCCATGGATTACATGAAATCCTATTCACCTTTATCCGCCTTTGTCATGGTAGGGAGAAAACGTCCATGTAAGGGTGGGGTCATCTGGACCCAATAAGATAGCACAAGGGTTAACTGTTTTTTTTTTGTTTTGTTATTAGTTTATTTATTGAAAAATCATATCGTCGTCGCAATAGTTCTTAGGGATTTCCCGATCCCCAAACACAAAGATTCAGACTCGATCGGAATCAGATGTGATATCCCAATCAAATATTCTTATTATTATCATTGCTATATATTTCATTTCGAGCTTATTTTTAAAGATAAATGCTCTGCCAGTTTATCATGAATGGAACACGACATCTTATTGTCGTAAGATCACAAATCATTGAAGAAAAAGGTTTCACACACTGTCTTGTGGGGTCCAGATGACCCCACTCCCAACGTGAGTGGGGTCATCTGGACTCCACAAGACAGCCCAAGGGTTAAGTTCAATTTCTCTTAAGCCAAATGGCTGTAGGACTTCTGTTAATAAATGTTTAAATTGCCAGCATGATCAGAAATGTGTTTCTTTTTAATGAGAATGGCTCTCTCCATGCTGCAGACAGAGAGAGACAGCTGCCAAGGGACTGTCGAAAAAGTGTAAGCTCCAAGAAAAGTAATTTTTTTAAATAAATGATTAATGCCACAAAACAACCAAAATGAAAATATGGTTAAATTGGGAAGAGTTAATCATGAATCCTCATCCTTAAATTCTTGCTAAAACAACATTATTGGAAGACAGTCATTACATTTGTATTTTTGATGGAGATATAAATGATATATGATCAAAAATATTCAATAATTCTGAAGATACTAAAGATACAGTCACCAAACCTGACTAATTATCTACCATTTTTATAAGTAAATACTTACCTATTTTTTTTTTTTTTTTTTGTAATTGCACTTCTAATAGATTATTATTGAAGCTACTTTACAGAAGGGCTCTGTTTAAGCGTTAAAAAATAACAGAAGGTAAGTAAAATAAAAATGGGGAAACTCTGGATCTGTTCACTAAACTTTTTTTTGGTATTACAAAGGTATCAGATCAGGACTCAGAATCTGCATTCTTTCAATTAAATGACTGGGAATCAGATCGGGGCAAAAAAAAAATGTAAAAAAAAAGCAACCTGACAGGGACATCCCTATTAATGTGTAACAATAATCAACTTCATTAATGAACGAATTTAAAATCTTACAATCCAACCTGATCAATCTGTCTGAGGCGAGTTGTTTATCAAATCAAGCTATACCATTATAAAATTGTTTCAAAACTAAATAAATCAATTATAATTGATATTTGAACTGAGACATGGTATTTTTATTTTATTATAATGTCAAAACGACCATCACAGCGGGCAACATACATGTGTTGAGTCCATCATTCTAGTCCAATGTGTGAAAACACTTTGAATTTAGCAAAGACGTGTCACCAAACAGTAGAATAATGTTGTTCTGTCTGTATTATCTTTAGGCAGAAAAACAACAGTGGGCTGAACTTGACCTTCATTCTTGTTTACTTGTTTGCATTTTTTTTTTTACACATATTTAATTTAGACTTGATTATTTGAAGACATCCAAGGAATGTGGGAAACTTCACCTGGACTGTTCAGTGCTCAGGTATTTATCTTCTTTTTGGCTAAAGATGTCCTGGATCCATCTTAGGTCAGTGGATCAGATCGTTCAGAATGAACGACTATGAATCGTATCATCATCCACAAATTACAGTATGAATCAAATATTTGTTAAAATAAATCATTGCACCCCTACTAAGATCGCACATGGCAAGTTGTCCTTATGCCATGCAGTCCTGGACAGAAGTACCATTTCTTTTACCCAGGAAGCTATAGTTGTTGGTGTTTAGCACCTCACTATTACTAAATATGTATTAATTTAAAACCAAAGATGACTTTTTTTGAGGTCATGAGGAGGAGATGGCTGCGTTTTCTACTGACAGAATAGTCAAAGACGACCATGGATACTTATAGACCAGACCAGCTGGAGAAACCTGTACTGATGTGATCAGTTGTTAGGTTAATGGATGCAACTTCTCCTTCCAGCCTCCCTTGTCTCCCTGCTTCCACGTTCCCATCACTCCACAGTCGGAGGTGCAGTTTGCGGAGGAGCGCAGGGACTCACAACAGGACCTGCTATTCCTAACGACATACAGCAAGGACTCTTGTCTTTTCCCACACTTTTCCTATCAGTCCACGCCGCAAAAAGTGCTGAAAAGCAGAAGAGGCGCCGACAGCGGAACGACAAAAGGATGACTGTACCGGTCGGAATTGGCAAAGATAATGGTCTGGTTAAACAGATCAGGTCCTCCTTCCTCCTCTCTTAAGTCTTGGATGCCCAAAGTGCTTTCGGGGATGAAGGATTCCCTATCTTGGCAGGATCGGGAAAACCCTCAGATTAGTAATTCCAGATCTCTCTCTCTCTCTCTGTGAAGGATGAAACAGAAAAGAAAGAAAGAAAAAATTGTTGAGTTACCTGGTGTTGAGGCTGAAAGCTGGACACAGAAGCAGTAAGCCAATAGCTTGGATGAATTTCATAGCTGTCTCCCAGTCCCGCTTCCTCTTCCTTCTCATATGCCTCGCGCCTTTCTGCGTCCCCGGCTCTGTCGCTCTCCAGCTGGATGCCCGGGTTTTTAGCGCACTCTCTGCGCGCGCGCGCACACACACCCAGACACACGAACCGCGCGCGCAGACAGATGCAACACAGTGGCTCGGCGAGAGGGAGGATCTCTGGCTTTAAATAACACAGGGACACGGACTGACTTGGTAATGGAAAAGAGCGGGCGGGGCTGAAATCAAGAGACAGAGATGTAGGAGTGATATGATGTCAGCGCCCACGCTGCTCCGGCTATTGGTGAGAGGTTGGTTTTTTTTTCTACATCTTTATTTATTTTATTTTATTTTTTTGCTGTTATTTGGTCCCGCCTCAAGCAAAACACCTCTTCATTCATTTCACCCTGCGTCCTGATGTATGGAGATACAGCAGACTGTAGCAAAAAAGAATGAAGGAGCAGGATAAACACCTCCAGTAAAACAACTCAGACAGTTTATAACTCAAACAAACAAAAGTCCAGCTTAAAAAAAAACAATTACCAAAATTGTTTTAACCCACAGGAAGAAATCCCTCAACCTTATAAACTAAACATCCAAATCATATTTGATAAACATTTCTGAAATCCCTTTTTATTGGTATAATCAAACATTTCTTAAAAACCTATGACTTAGTCCATGTTTTCTGTTCTGTAGTTCATTACCAGTCCACTAGGGGCAGTAGAAGGGCTTTTCCTGCTCATTTCAAAAATGGCTGCCTCCGTGAAATCTCAGAAACACTTTTGGCGGGAAAAGTTTAGTTCGTTTTCTAAACTTTGTGGTGAGAATACCTCATCTGTTGTTATCCTTGATTTTATTTTATTTTTTTAACCCTTTGATGCACCACATGGGTCAAAAGTGACTCAGCTGAGTTTTTACTATTGATATCTTTGCAATAAATTAATATTATCATTAAGTCGTCAAGGATTACCTGTCTTGACAGGAAGTAGTAGTTATTTTCAATTAATTTATTTTAGACCATCACACATGATTATTTGATTTTTTCATTTCATACTTTTTGAATAACAACTGTCGTTGTATTACTACCGCTCTAATGCGCAACATGGGTACAAAATGACTCATTCATTTTCTATGTTATTTCTTATATGGGTCAGAATTTACATGATATGATTTTGAAATACATTACATTTGATTTGATAACTACCTGCTATATTGAAAAATGCAACAGGTTGTTGATATTAACTTTTTTATAATATAGTTCCATGTTAAGTGTGGATCAAATGAAGTGTTTTTTTTTCCTGAACACATGTCAATATTTTTGTTTCTTGAAGTAACATTGTGCTGAGGAAAACCTAACTAAATCATCCAACATATAAAATATATATGTCATAGAAATACATTATTTATTTATCTGTTGTGGATTTTATTCATGAGGTTTAAAAAATGGATTAATGCCCCAAAATGTGAAATTTCTGTCTTTTTTATGTGGTCATTTATACAAAGTGAGCAGAATATGACCATGATGCCATCGAAGCGTCTTTTTTTCTTCTTTCCTTTGCTGTAAAATAAAATTTGTCGATGAATAAAATATATTTTCACTTCTAAAGTGAAAAACTCTGACCATCAGGGATGTTAAGCGGCGGTCCCCAACCCCCGGGCGGCGGACCGGTCCGTGGGTCATTTGGTACCGGAAAGAATAAATAACTTGCATGAGTTCCATTTTATTTATCTCGGTATCTGAAGGATGTTTTATTTTGAAAAATTGCCCAATTCTCTGTTACATCCGTCTGTCATTTTTGACGCAGGTCAAGGCGCTCCTCTCACTCACGTGATAGGTCACCGCTAAAATAAAACCCAGGAGCTAGCAAAATGAGTAGAAAAAAAACGTCTTTGGAAAGTTTCTTTGCCAAGGGGAAAACGCCCAGCCAGGAGACAGAAGAGGAGCCTACCACTTCCGAAAAAAAGAAAGCTACATTTAATAGACAGTACTTCTTTTTTGCACCATGAGTGTGGGAAGTGGAGAGGATGATGACACCTGTGTGATGTACTATGACATGCGTGTGAAAATAAAAGCTCAGGGTTCGTTTTATCACTTTTTTGACCCTCCCTCATCCTAATATTGCTTCAATAATCATCTGCCTACTTTTGATAGACCGATCCGTGAAAAATTGTGTGACGTCACACCGGGTCGTGGCGTGAAATAGGTTGAGGACCACGGATGTAAAGAATACAGATACATAACGAAAAACAGATAAAGTTATGAGAGTGACAGCAGTATCAGTTGAAAACCATTGTAAGTGGGGAAAGAATCTACACCGATTTCATGAAGTGAAAATCTAATTAATATGAGCATATGAGCATTTTACGACAACTGTTTTTGAAGCCACTGTGTTCTGAAGATTAAAACATTGATGGTTTATTTTAATAATTACCTTTTAATACATGTTTTTTGCAAAAATTGTTAAAACGCGATGCATAATCTCTATTCGCCATTCTAGTGAGCATCGATGTTTTCTTGCACTGGGAAATTTCTGGGACACTGAATTCTGGAATTGTAGATTCGGACAGCACTAGAAAATGGCAGACGCACTGTATAGTGAGTAATGTAGGAATTCGGACACAACCCATTTCTTTTTCTTTTTTTTTCTAACTTATCCTGTCCCATTTCTTTTTCTCCTGTAGCCAAAGTTGGAGACTAATCTCGTTTCTGAATCAAGGGAGGTTCTAAACAAGGATTGTGACAGGTGAAGTCTATGTCCTGGATTAGATGCATTGGCTTTTTTTACAATAAGCCACTCCAGCAGCAGTCAGTTCCTTGTGAATCCCTCCCAAACTCTTGATTGGTATCAAAGTCATGTCACATATTTTATCTATCCACCTTCAATCCATTACATTTGTTATATTTCATACAGCTTTTTGTTCATCTGGTTGGATGCAGTAAAAGCATCTCAGCAGTGTGTGACCAGGCCAGTGACCAGCACAAAGGAGTACAAACGTCCGTGTTGCTTCCATGTGAAAATTGGAACTGAAGCTTCCTGTCCTGAACAAATACGTGAGTCAATGATTTCTACATATGAACACATACTCAACTCTGCTGCTTTTTACCTCAGTAATCTGGGAGATTTTTCAAATGTTAGAATCATAATTTATTTTTAGAATAAAGCAGTTACTACTCTGCTATTCACCAAGTTATACTATCTAAAAAAAGTAGATATAAAACAGCTTTTTTTTAACAGCGAGATAACGTATTCAAAAAAGAGATAACAGAAATCCAATACTGAATAGAACAGCATAGAGAGCTATTTCGACAATGATAGACAAGTTAGAATGAGTAATGATAGGATCACGTCCCTCCAACCTTTTCACCAACTGCTTTGGTATTCCATATTGACCTTATGAAGTAAAAGTAGCTCAAGAACAGATTGTTGGACAAAATAGAAGAATAATTCAAGTGTGAGTTTGTATCATGCTAAAGAGTTTATAAAAAGAGGTGGAGGTCACACACCATAAGCATGATAAATGATTTCTATTATGCATTTAATAGAGTTTGGAGTATATTGCATGCAGGTACTGTTCCATTCTAAAAAATCACCCCTCATTTATTTGGTCTAATTAAAGGCTCACGCACGGACAGCCGTAGTGACCGGTTGAGATGACTCGGCTAGACAACAGCCCTTGTTGGTAACCAGGAACGAGGCCTCAGAGGAGCCCTGTAATTTATCTAAGTCAAGGATCACATCAGCCTGAAACTTGCAGTCAAGCTCCTCTCAGCCAACCTGTTGAGCTTTTTATCATAATGAGGAGTAATTACCAATAAATGATCGTAGATTGTTGATATTATGCAAAAATCACATTTGAATAAATCTCCATAGTCGAGTCGGAATATCTTGGCGGTTAATTTGTGTGTTTTTCCGATTGTTCCAAATGTTATGAAGCATGTCTGTTTTTTCACTCAGAATACTTATTGAAATATTTTTTGCATTTCTCTTCAGTCTTTTTTTTTTATTGGAAAGCCAATTTACTTGCAGTTTATTTATCAATAAAAACAAGTCTTTGGAATCCTGTAGCGACAATTATAAAGACAGTTCTTGATGTGTATCCAATCTTTCAAAGTTTAGAACAAGATATACACAAGATGTTCTATTTTTCTTTTATAAAAACTTGCAACTTCTCTGTTTTCAAAAACACAAACTGAAAATATTACGCATTTTAAGTTTTATTTATTATTTTTTCCCCTATCAGGGCTCTTGAGAATCACAGCCCTCCAGCTGAGCATGTTCCATCACAAAAATAAAAATCAAAGGCTGGCATTGAGTTCTGTTAGGCAAAATATCAATTCAAGAACATGTTTTCTTCTCTTGAACTTCCTCCAATCATTTTTAATGCATGCAAGCACAGCCAAAGACATAAACATCCACAACACTTGGCCAAACTTTTAAGAATGTAATTTTAAAAATGCGGACCACTAAAACTGAAATGTTAACGTGTCATTTTGGTATTCCCCTGATCGTCACTAAAGAGAAATGGAGAAGATTGGATGGAAGTGTCAGTGCCCAGTTTGGTAGACTTTGGTGTGATAGAGTCTGCTGTGGCGGCTAAGGGCCTCTCGTACTGTGCTGACAACACCAGAGGAAACTGATTACTTTGCCATTCCTGGCTCTGCTCATAAGCTCTTCTCATTTTCAGTGCTCAGGCATGGCTTTGCTGGTACAGTAGGGGACAGTGTTTTTTTTCCATTATTGGTTGGGAGAGCTCTACCATCATCGGTGTGTGAATCGGACTGTGACTTTAAAGTGCTTTGAAGAAGGTGAAAAAGCGGTCAAAAAGTCTACATCATTTCCCACTAATCCTCCAAAGTGCAAAGTGTGTTTTTCCAAGTTTTTGTCACATTTACTTTTTGCCCTACTTCATGAGTTGTACAGATTCTACTCCTGCTAGTGTTTGTTGGGTTTTAGACTTTGTGGATTTCCTGTCACAGGAGTGCTTTCAGTTTGTTTCGGTTGTTTGGATGTATCCTCCTTCCTCTTCAACTGCCAGCATATTCATCTTTTGACAGTGGATTCTGAAACATTGGATAAAAAGCCTTTTGTGACACTTTCACAACTGTTGTATGTTGTTATTATGTGCCCCATATGTAATACAGAGCTTTGGTGACAGTTGGAACATCTACAGAGTTTAATGATAATATTCATTTTAGGGAGATGACACATATCTAGATACGTTTACCCCCCCCCCCCCCCCCCCCTCGGTAAGGCACGTTCACATGGCCGCTTCCAATGAAAAGTCTATGTAAACGTGCGTTTTGGGATTCCATGTTCAACCCTTGTGCTATCTTAGATGACCCCACCCTTACATTGATGTGTTATCCCTACCATGACAAAGGTGGATAGAGGTGAAAAGATTTAATGTAATCCATGGACACCAGTAAAGATCACAAATCATTGAAGAAAAAAGGTTCAGAGCACTGTCTAGTGGGTCTAAATGACCCAACAGTAAAGTACCTAGGATAGCACAAGGGTTACAACTCTTGTGTTCACGTGTAGCTATGCTACGTCAGTGATTAAAACCATTTTTAGGCTCTACAAACAAAAAGTGTGGCCATTGAACGCACGTTCTAAGTTAAACCAAGTCAACATTGACCAATCAGATTTGCTTGTGATGTATGGATGGCGTCCTTCTTTGTTCACAAAATTTCTAACCTTTTGAAAATTGATAATGGAGAAGAAATTAATAATTGCAGTTTGTGTCCGGCTGGAATTACACCAAATCTTTCATATATAAGAATAGAGCTGTGAAAGATTCGCTAGATTTTGCGCCACTTGGACATTTTGTACCAAGCCTTTTCCAACTCTATGTGGCGGATATGTGCTAGTAAACTGTAGAAGAATAAGAATCTGCAACCTGCTTGTCCAACGTGAACACCATGGGCAAAACATGCATTCTTGAATGTGCCATAAGCCCAGTGTACATAGCTTAATGCATTTAGAAAAAGAATAGTTAAGTTGGGCTTTAAAGTCAAAACCAAGAAGGGGCAGAGTTTTATTGGCTGTAATCAGAAACAAGGATTTATTTACCCCCATAATTTATCATAAAGTCTTGGATGTTGTGGTGATGAGCACCTGATTTATACATGAACGACTTCTTTAAGGTTTTGTGTAATACATACTCCCTTCAGGAACGCTGTCTAAAGCCTTTTTCCCCAGCAGTGCTGAAAAATAAATGCTTTATCTACTGCTAAAAAGCTGCATAGTGCAAAGTGAGTTGGATTACTTACAAAGGCAAATGTATGAGCTGTTGATTCTTTATTGGTTTCACAGTGTGATGCATTAGATAAAAAGATCCTTGGTCATCATTGTGTGTTAATAAAAAACCAGCTTCAGTTTGGGTAAACCGCGATAAAAAAAAAAAAAAAGCTAAAAGTTTTTTCTGCATTTTGTCATGCCTTCTGCACTTAAGCTTTGTGTTGTATTTTTCCTCAAGGCTACAACAGTTCCAGTGGGCATCATTTTTTTTTTCTTGTCTTGCAAGAACACGTCGAAGGACAGCACTATTGAAAGGCAATGTAGGCAACTCAAATCAAGATGTCTTTAATTTCCGTCAAATGTCAGGAAGATTGAAGTTTTACCAGCATTTATTTTTGTCTCTCTGAAGCAAAAGGATGTCAGACTTTTCCTCTTGCTTGTGAAAATGCATAATAGGAAAATTGAATACAAATATTTATAGCAAACAAACAACAACGAAAATGAAGGGTTTTAATACATGTTCCTGCAATCATTTTAATTTAAAACATCTAAGTGACATATAGCAGTCTTCATGAAAGGGAAAAAAAGGTCTGGGTTAAAGCTTAATGCATTTTCCTGTCAGTTAATAAGTTATAATAGTGGATGAAATACAATATTTACAAGTTAGGGATTTTGTTATTTAAATGGTCTGAAATGAAATATGTAAAAGTTTTCTTTGATATTACTAATAGTGAAAGAGAAGAAACACCACTTTCATTAGCTTGATAGTTTTTACGTCCAAAATGCAGACATTAACAAAGAGAGCCCCCAAATGACCATGTCAATAGCCAGTATTTCCACCATTTGTTGCAAGAACAGCTTGAAAACAACGTATCATGCTCCTCACTAGCCTCATGATGTTGTTGTGCTACATGCAGTTTTGCCAGGTCACTTGGGGATGGGTACCATCATCCAGTCTCTCCTTCAGCTGGTTCTAGACATGTTCTTTAGAGTTCAGGTCAGGGGTCTATGCTGGCCAAACCATATAATGCAACCCTATTTCCGTAAGTTGAGCAGTGTCAATTCTGTCACTATGTGGTGGAGCAGTTTCATCCATGAACAGAAAGTTTGGGCTGTTCTTTTGAAATTGGGGGTAAAATGATAGTTCTGTGATGTCTTTGACGTAAGAACATTCTGTGACTGGGCCGTCCACAATATATAATTCCTATCTATCTACAATATCTATTACACATGTTCAACCAAAACCAACCCTGTGGACCATGTAGACCTTGGCGTATCATTTACCTCGTCTTTTCCATCAAAGGTAGCAACCATTATTTCTGTGCAAGATGACCCAACGCTAATCAATGAACAGGACGGTGGACCGTTGCTGCATTGTCCAGACCACATGGTCTTGTGCCCACTGTAAATGTTCATGACGGTGTCAGTGGAGTCACTTGCAACAGTAGTCTTTCATTAACCCTTGTGCTATCCTAGGCACTTCAACATTGGGAGTAGGGTCATCTAGACCCACTAGACAGTGCGCTGAACATTTTTTCTTCAATGATTCCCTCCTGGGTCTGTCAGTTGTTCTGTGTCTTGATGCAAGTCTGCTGATGACACTTTGAGACTCACCAAGTTCACCTGCAACATGTGACTGGCTACTACCAACCTGAACTCGGAAGGTACGCTATGCCCAGGTGGCCATAGCAGACTTCTGGTCCATTAAGCAACGCCGTGTGTTAATGGCTGTTTGAATGATGAAGTTGAAATTACCTATTGGCAAAATAAGCATTTTATACCCACAGAATGGTGAAATTAATGCATTTTACCATTTAATGGTTTTGGCCCCAATTAGTAAAACACACTGTACACAGTGAGACCAGTAAGTGGCAGACACAAAACAAGGTGTGTCTATCTCCCCAATATGATTGACTCCCCATCCTGGAGATCTGTGAAGTGAAACAAACTGTGTAAACAACATCCACTGAGTTTTTCACAATATCACTCTCTGAACATGCAAAATAATGCAAACCATTTATATAGATACAGTATATAAAGAATTATTAACTAATTTGGTTTATGTTTTAGGTTCAGTCTTTATCTTACACTACAGACATGTTGTTTTCTTCACGTTTTGTCTGTCGGGGCTCTGTTAAAGAAAGTTTTAGGTAAAAGTAAAAGTTGCTTCGGTTGTTCGGATTAAAGTTTAAACGTTTAAGCCAACATGCATCCCAAGTTTTTACAAGTAAACTTTTCAGAATTCTTGGGACACTAGGTCAAGGTAAACAAACTTTTATCAGCCCAGAGGGAAAGCGGCTGTGCACGGGAGTCTTCCCTTTTGTGTAAATCGGCTGTTCTCTGAAGGATATCTTCCTTTTTTTTAACCTATTCATGGCGTCCTGAAAAATGTAACAATGTATTTTTCCCAAAATTCGATTCCAGAATTTAAACTTACACACTTTAAAATTTCAAACCATTTGTTTGGATGACTCAGCATAATTTAAAATGTTTTAGAGTGTTATTGTGATTTCTTTTTTGTCACTTTTTTTAACTGTTAAATGTCAGAGTGGATGGAAAAATGCTGCAACTAATGTTTTTCTCTTTATTCTTCAAAGCAATCTGTCTTTTAATGTGCAACCCATTTCTAGACCATTTAGGGCGACATCTCAAAACCTTTTAGAAGATCGTTTTTTGTTGTTTTTATTCTTTCAGCTAATAAATGAGATGCAACACAACATTAGTATTTTCTTTATTAGCCTTTTTTGGGATTGTCATTATTCTACAAATGTCCCTCTGCTAAGATGCAATCACTTTATGAGGATTTCAGATAGAAGGAAACAAATCCGTCTAATAAATTCATCTAACATAAATAGAGAGGTAGAGAGAGGGATTGATGCATGGGTGGATGGATAGATGGATGGAACATAAAAAAACACAGACACCACTACACATTATCCACGTTACCATATTTACAAAACTTGTAATTCCCAACTTTGCAAGGTGTAAAAAAAACCCAGACAGATTTCGATAAATCAAATATTACTGTGACTACACTAACTTCCAACCTTGTCAGTGACACAAAAAAACAGTCCAACACCACTTCACGTTAGCCGTTTTAGCGTTTTTAATAAAACACCCAACCTTGTTTGGAGCTCATGAAAGAAAACAAAGTGAAAGTTTTGACGGACCATCGATTACCTCTCAAAATCAGTAAACACAACCAGAATCAACCCATAAATAGGGCGATCCAGATGTTAAGTTAGTTTTCATAACAGTTTCATGTTAGTTTTCCTCCACTGTAGTGTTTTAAATCTTTTTTTTGCCTTGTTTTACCCATATTTGTCCCACCTCACTTTTACGTTTCTATGATTCTGTGAGGCTTTAAAATTATTTCAATTCCTAAACAAAAAGAATTTTTAAGAGCTGTTTCGAAATCTTAAAGATGAGAGGTAAAAAAAAGGGAAAAAGGATTAGTCAAAGATTTTATAGAGTTTTGGCTGTGTTCCCTTTCATCAACTTGTGATTAACTTTGCTTTGAAAAAATATTTTGGGGTGGAGTAGAGGATGTTGCTTGGCAAAATACTCAGCTCTAGTTAAAACTTAAAGTAAATAAAAAACTTGGAATAAATATTATAACTCAATTTTGCAAGCACAAGTTAGCCTTTAACATTTAATGAAGTTACAGTACTGGATGACCCAAACACACACCATGCAGAAAACCAAGCCTATGGACAAACTAAAATCACAAGATTAAAAGAAAAAGGCTTAAAGGCAGTTCTTCCTCCTTCAGCTCCAAGCATCATCTCCCTCCTTTATTTCAAGCGTGATAAATGAATAATTTAATGCTGTACACATGTTTATTAGAGCAGAAATAGGACCAATTTTTTGTATCAGAAAATAATGCGTTTAAATTATATGGGCCAAGCTCTGGCAATGTGTGTACATTTTGTTCTACCTGCCATCCCAGCACTGCAGAAAAGAGTCTATGCAGCAGTGACTGTAAAGGAGAACTGGACCGAGTTACATCATCCACAGAAAATGGCTCACTTCCGGCTCCAAGGAAATTAAATCCATTCAGTTGCCATTTTTTTGCTATGTGTGTGGCGCCCTATCGGAACCAGAAATGGTCAGTAAGAAGTGATTGGTCCGAGACAGTCTGGGTCAACATTTCTAAGACAACCACTCTCACCAATAAGGAGTGAGATTGTTGGAAGGCCACAGCCTTGCCACTTGAAAGCGGGTTCAAGGGGAATCTGTCAATCAAACGTCATGAAAGTTTGATGTGAGACCACATACTTCTATTGAAGCATCTGATTGGTCAGTAGCTAAATGAATCTGACCAACTTGAATAACTTGCACTACAGAAAATAATGTTGTAAAAAAAAACGTGTTAATCAATGTTATAGATATTCTGAGAAATAGAATGACTGCTTATTCCTCTATAGATGTTATTTGGAACGCCATGGGGGAGGGGTCACTCAATCCACTTCTCACAAATAGTCAATGCTATGCAGCAGCTGCCCAGTGTCTAAAATCTGCATTTATTGTAGTTCTAATAGAAGATGAACTTTAAATAAGACCAACATTTGTAAATTGGTACCGTAAAATACATATGAAAAAAAAACAAAAAAAAAAGGAGTTTAATTCAAGCTAGTTTCAGTAGAAAAACCCAAGAAAATCTGCAACTCGTAGTTATGCAAATCACATAGGGGCCGATCAATTATACTTTACGGATTATTATAGTAAAGGCATCACAAGTTAAAATTTCAAAAGTCTGTTGGGTGAAGGTTGAGGTCACCGAGGAAAGAGAAATTGGGTTTCCTGCTGGCTCCAATCTAGAGTTTAGTTAAGATATTGGGACACCCACGCTGAGCAGCAAGATAACAAGACGTTAATGTTTGCTGACAGGGCAGACACAATTGGATGACTAACAACACACAACAGGGCATTTTGAAGTCATGCACAATTCAGACAATGGACAACCTCACTTATGGCAGTTCAGCTTTGTTCACTCCGATGCACTGTCACGTTCCGGCAAAAGCCTCCGAGCAAAGCCTTGGACGTGAACCATGGTGATTCCGCCACTAGAGAGAAACATTTGTTTCTCAGCCTTTTTGTGAGTCTGTGGAGTTTCGGACCAGTAATCTACTTATGCCATCCTTCGGGTGTTCGCAAATCCTGCTCTGTAGTATTTTTCTAGAATGTGTTCAACCGTGTGATTGCTTTCAGAAGAAAGTAATTAATTTCCTAAAATTACAAGTAATTACAGTTCATTTACAACTAATGCAGTTTTTGTGCACTTTTGTTTTAATGTTTAATTCAAAAAGTACAATAAATCAGATTGACTTGAAGGTCAGAAGGTCAACATTTTACTTGTTAAAACAGATTGTGTTTAAAAATCCTCCTGGGGCTACATTGCTATAATGATGTATAAAATTGGCACTTTTTCAGTGCTGACTCATTTCACATTCCCGGCCTTTCAGCCTCTAAAAGAACACAGAGATGATCTTTGGTAATTTGACTGCTGCTGCCCTGCGTGCATCACAACCCCTGGAAACGACTCAATTTATCTGCCAACATATTTGTTTCCAGGTAGTGGAATATCTGCAGCCTCACCATGCGCTCAGCTCCTGGTTTTATGCTGAACTATTAAGCGTTAAATTGGTGTGTAACCACAAAATGACTATTTCTGGGAACAGAATAATCTTTCCACCATTTCTGTCTGAACTTGTGAGGCAAGATATTGTTAAAGGTGAGAGGGGAAAAAAAGGCACTTCTAATGAGAGATAAAAAAAATAAAAACTTAAAATTTGTATCGCATATTTATGCATAAATTGGAAAATCAAATGTACAAAACTGGATGTATTCATGCATGCAACACTGATTTAAACATGGATGTAAAATAATTGTTTCTGGATAAAGAGCATTGTATGTTCAAAATTTGATTTAAAAAAAATTGAATTTGAATTTTTAAAAGTGACTGCTCTGCCATCATCACATGGTCATGGGTGAACACAGGAAGCAGATGGTGAAGTACTTCAAGAATACAAACTGAGGTGAGTGGTGTGCCATGCTTATGAATGCTTTCATTACAGGCAAGGCTTTTTCCAAACTTAATGGTGGATTTCTACTGCCACCATGAGGTTTTGGTTAACACAGCAAGCAATGTGTAGAAAGAACAAATTTTACTATGGCTATGATTAAAAAAGAACAAAACATATATTTTTGGGTTATAGTATGTTTTTTCATTCTTGCTTGATTTTTAAAAGAAAAAGGTTGGTATACCGCTATACCTAAGTTGGCCCTGAAGTACAAAACAAACTTAATATGACAACAATAATATTCACAAAACACATAGTAAAAAAGCAGCATTATATTTTTGGAAATCAAAGCCAAATTCCCAAAAAACAAAACGCAATGGAAAAAAAAAATGAAAAAGGAACAATTTTGGAAAAGAAAATTAATTTCCAGAAAAATGTTACAAAAAAATAAAAGCAAGAAAATAAAAAATCTTCACTGATTGGATACTGATTTATGTTTACCTTTTCAACCTGTAGTGAAAATGGCTATGTCTGAATTCCTTTTTCTTTTCCAAACTAGTTAAAACATTTTTTAACACGTCACAGATTTCCCGAAAAAAAAAAAGTTTAAATAATTTGTGAAGAGTATTTATGAATCTTCTGTTTTATGATGATAAAAACTATTAATATAAAGTTAAATACAAATGCAGTGCATTATGGTCTATAGTTGCAAATCTAGTGACCATCAATACAGTCTAGTTTTTTGTTGAGGTAACTAGGTAATTTCTAAGCCATTCCATTTTGCTCTTCAAAACGGGGAAAACACTTTAACCCTTGTGCAATCTGATGGGGTCCAGATGACCCCACCCTTACATTGACATGTTCTCCCTACCATGACAAAGGTGGATAAAGGTGGAAAGATTTCATGTAATCCATGGACACGAGTGAAGATCACAAATCATTGAAGAAAAAAGGTTCAGCGGACTGTCAAGTGGGTCTAGATGACCCAACTCCCAATGTTAAAGCGCCTAGGATAGCACAAGGATTAAAATAAGTAATAGTGAAGGAATTCAGACACAACCTATATTTCTGTAAGATTCCGGCCATAGCCAACACAAAAGTTCAGTCAACTTTTTACTGGAGTTCAGACAAAACATCCTTCTGCTTTTCCTCTTCTCCAGTCAGTGTGAGGATTTATACTTTGGATTGGGTTTTGTCAGTTATGTTATGGTTTTGGTTATATTTTGTCTTGAATTGTTCTTTTTCGTCAGTCCCACCAGTTTCAGTTTAATCATGATCTTGTCTGCTGTCTTCCTTTCAGTAAGTTCCCCTCAGCCTATATGAGTGTCTGATTTTGAGTTTATTCTTGTCAGGTCATCTGCTCTGCCACTTTCTTGGATCTCCATGGTTTTATCTCTTTCAAGTGTATTTATTAAATGTCTACGTTTCCGCCACAAAGCCTCGTCTCCTGCATTTTTGAGTCCTATTCCACAAATTCCTGACAGTCAGTGATGTCTCACAACTCCTACCTTTTCCAATTTCTTCATTTCATTTTGATTTCTGGAAATTACATTTTTATTCCTGAAAAAATGTAATCTTGTTTTCTAGAACTTCTTTTTTTGAATTCCAAAATGTAATTCTGCTTTTTTTAATGAATTGTTTTGTTTTGATTGCTGTTTCTGTCTTGCGTTGAGTGATTTGGGATGTGATTTACACTTCAGAGCCACCGTATTTTCTGAATGACTGGAAGCAAGAAAAGCACGCAGATAAACAAAACTAGCCACACCTTACAAAACTTTCATGTCAGATTATACTGCAAAATCACAAATGTAATGCTACTGTTAAAAGCCAACTGTAATAATAATAATAATATTAATACATTTTATTTCAAGCGTCTTTGTCATGGTGCCTCTGTCAGCCCTGCCCCTCTCTGCTCTGCTCTGGAGGATTTCCAGCTGTTGCCATTCACCTCATCAGCCCTGCTGCCTTCTTAAGGAGATCCACAGCCAGTATTCGTTGCCAGTTCGTTGCTCCTCCATGGTGCTTGTCAGGTCTCTCATGTTTATTCCTAAGAATAATTGTTGTTTAGTAATTGTGGCCTTTTCGCCTCGCTTACAGGTCTTTATCACCACGAGTACCTGGGATACCCTCCGGAACGGTCCGTTCAGTCCACGCTCACCTCGCCAGCTGTTCATGCCCTCTCAGCCTTCACAGAAGCCCTCCAGCCACGCCACGTCTTCCTGCTATTCACCTGCAATCTGGAACAGAAGATTCCGCTTTTGGAAAATCACCTGCAAGAAAAATAAATCAAACTACTTACCATACTTCCTGTATTCCTTCAGGGTTCCAGCATCTGGGTCTGTTTCAAAGTCTCGAATACCGTGACAGTCTTTCAGGTCACCTAAGGTCACTGTACAAGGTTAAGAAATAAGAAAAAACAGAATAAAACATCAATAAGAAACTGACAGAGTAAAACAACAGACAAAATGAAGTTGCGCTAATTAAATGGATTAACTCTATGATTGTTTGAAGAGATTAGTTTTTAGTTTGGATTTGAACAGTGGCAGAGAGTTAGTCTTGCGTAGATCGGGAGGAAGAGAATTCCATAGCTGGGGGGCAGAGCTTTCAGCCGCTCTGCCCCCCATGGTGGCAAGACTGGCAGGTGGGACGTGGAGCTGGAGAGAGGAAGTGAGAAATATCTAAGTAGAGCTGCAAAACCTTGGGAGTTACTTTGGAAAGTAACAGCCAAAATATTAAAAAGAAACAATAGGCTTATAACACAAACATTATTTTTCTCCTCAAAGGAAAATAGGGTCAGGTAGGGACACACTGCACTTGTTCCAGAAAACACAGAAAGATGTCCAATTAATACCGGATTCACACAAATAAATGCAGAGAAAGCACAGGATGCAGAACACGCACAGGCATCCAGTCGCTGAACCGCAGCAAAAGCCAAAATGAGAACTTTGCAGGCTTATCTGTGCATCTTTCCGGCAGCTGCATCACTAGACAAAACGATAAAGACTGGAAATGTGCAGCTGTCCTGCCAGTGGGGAAGATAAAAGACACAGCTGATGGGAGCCAACAGAACCAAGTTATTGTGCTTGAGTGGTTTTCAACTTGTGATTATTTGTGTCAGTTTCCGTGTCAATGGAAGTCAGGGGGGCATGCTGAGTGTGTCGAGAAAGAGCTTTTTCTCCAAACCAGGAAAAAGATGAATTCACTTTGGATCGAGTTTTCTTTGACACATTGCTGTTTTAGGGTGTCTTTTGAAGTTACACATGTGTCCATGCATGTGAAAAACATTGCACCCTCTCTTTAAAAATGCCAAAAAAAAGTCAGCGGTGTTATTGGACAATAACTACATTTCAAGGGGAGTTTGACAGGGCAATTTCCTATCTCAAACACTGGTATGAAGAGCTTGTAAAAAACACGTTTTCTTCATCTATATATTCTTTACCTTTAGATGAGAATCGGTTCAAAAGACTTATTGGTAGGAAGTACTGTATTTTTCTGCACTATGGCACACCGGAATATGAGGCCTTTGTTAAATAATTTACTTTTGAATTTATGTCACATAAAACAAGATTAAAGAGTCAGAGGTAAGTCCATCAGTCAGTCAGACTTTATTACTTGTTTGTAGAACTTGCTTGTAAACACCCTTCACCATGTTAGCTTATTAACAAATCCGGAAACCCCCAAATGTTGCAAAATGTTAAAAAACAGACTGAGACCCCTAAAAGAAAACATTACTGTGGCAACGCTAACTCCCAACACATTGCGAGACCGCTAGACGTTAGTTGCTTAGCGTAATATCAATAACATCCACAACGTGTGAGCCACACTTAAAAAACTATACTGACTAAAACAAATGTTACTGTGGCAACGCTAACTCCCAACCTAATTAGTAACATGTAAAAATTTAAAAATTCATTACTGCTAAACATTAGCTTCATTAGCATATTCACCACCAAACTGAAACTAGCAACTTATAAAAAAATACAATAAAACCATTGATACAGTCAAAGCAAACATTGCCTTTTTCTTAACACAAATGAAGGATTTTAAATCCACCTTACAGTGTGTCATATATAGTAAGTAAGGGTTAATAGCCGTCGTAGTGTGCATTATCTGAAATTAGCACACGCAGTGGAAGCCTGAACCGTCCATTGTGAAGCGGAGGACAGTTGCGTCTGCAGAGTGCGTTAATTTCTGATAATGTGCACTTCGTCGGCCATTAACCTGCTTATACCGTGGTCAAAAAAAAGAAATATTCAACCAGTTTTTAGTACTTCATTGTTGTTCTTTTCTCACAAAAAGCGGACTGTTGCGCCGCACCATGTAACAAATAGTCCGCGTCGCGCGGCACCACCGCTGCACTCAAGATTCTGCTATATAAAGCCATATAGATAGATAGATAGATAGATAGATAGATAGATAGATAGATAGATAGATAGATAGATAGATAGATAGATAGATAGATAGATAGATAGATAGATAGATAGATAGATAGATAGATAGATATGCTGATCGTCCCGATGGGTTGAATAAAGCACCAGTTCAGAGACAAAGTTCACCTCTTACCGCTTGTTTTTGGCCAAATAATGAAGCAAAAGGTTGTTTTAATGAACCCGGCGCAGTGATACAAAACATTTAAGCTAGGTGACCGGAACTTCTTTTTTTAACATGCGGTATCCTGTGGTATATCACTTTTTAATGCTCACCCAGCAGTCAATCTGAATCGACTATTCACCGGGACCATGGTATAAATGCTGATCGTCACGATGGGTTAAGGAAAGCATCATTTCAGAGAGAAAGTTCACCTCTCACCGCTTGTTTTTCTCCAGATGATGAAGCAAAAGTTTGTTTTAAAGGTTAGGGTTACGATTGTTTTCAAGCTTCGTAGTCAAAGCAATAAAGAATTTACAAAGATTTATCAAACTCATTAATACAGAAATAATTAAATGCATAAAAAACAGAAAATAAAACAAACAAAAAATACAATTAAATCCCAAATTCTTAATTGAATATAGTGGAATTAACTAAAGTTAATTAGAGCTTGATTTATTACTTGAAAGGAGTGGGAAGAAGCGATCTTATATAATCCCACCCCTACTGAGTTTATTCATTTAATAGTCTAACAGTCTTTGAAATCCGGTTCTGATCCGATAGATTCTTTTCAACTAACAAATCCAGTGCCTAGTAATGATTGATTATCTTCAGAAAACATTAATTCATGATTTCAGTAAGCAGTAACGAGACCGATATGTAATAATCATTGATTATCATTAGAACACATGATCACATTAAACCAGTTATTATTGCCACACATTGCAGATCAAGTAAAGAAAATCAATGGCTCATTGATTGTAATTAAAACCTCTCAATAATCATTACTGCACATTACAATGTAATATTCTTTGGTTGTAATTAAAAGAGCTTTGATTATTTCACCACAATCAAGTTCACACATGTATTTGGAATTATTCAAACACCTGTTGATCCTTAACTCCCCTTGTCTTTATATTGTGAAATCAGAGTTTCTTTATACATTTTCTTTTTTACATTTGGATATTTGAACATTGTTTGATCTCATAGCTTAATCAGTTCCAAAGTTTAGTGCCACACACAGGAACCTTTCTTTGTGGTTCTTATCAGTTTGATCTTGAAGTTCCTGCATCCCCTCCTTCATTTTCTAAGAACTGTTTTTGGATATTAATTGGTAACCACCCACTGGCTCTGTTTAGAAGATACGCTGTGTAAAAGTCCACAACGTCATTCAGTTTTAAAAGTCTAGATTGATAAAATAAATCGTTTGTATGATCAAGTTATCCTGCTTTATGTACAATTCTGATAACTCGTTTTTAAAGTAAAAAGAGAGGATGTTGTGAGCTCTTAAAATTATTCCCCAAAATTTCTATACAGTGTAGGTGAAATATGGTATAAATTATAAATATCTACTGTTGTATTCTAACATATGTTTAGATCTATTTATTTATGTTGATCTCCTTTAAGGATCCTGTGTTGTACAGTTTTGTTATCAGTTAAATACAAAGAAACATGTTTTTACCCATTAACTTCATATTTTTTAGCTCAAGTCTTCATCCAGTGTCAATGCTGATTGGTAGAAATGTTACATATTTAACCTGGATCAGATCTGTATTCTGCTGTATGATGCATTGCCAGGCATGTATTCTATTTTTGGTTGTGCAACCAGAACTGTTTTAATTTGATGGTTTACCCCTTGTAGTATCTTAGATGACCCCACCCTTACATTGACGTGTTCTCCCTGCCATAACAAAGGTGGATAAAGGTGGAAAGATTTCATGAAATCCATGGACACCAGTGAAGATCACAAATCATTGAAGAAAAAAGGTTCAGTGCACTGTTTAGTGGGTCTAGATGACCCAACTCCCAACGTTAAAGAGCCTAGGGTAGCACAAGGGTTACAGAAGTCTACCAGAACACGGGCTTTGTGCTCAGATGAAAACGAGCATCTTAAGACATAATAGTTGTTTTGTTAGTGGGACTACTTTACATGCTTCATGACAGCAGCAGAGACATGAAGGCCAATGTTTGTGAAAGAAAAGCTGGGGGAGTGACAAAGCAAAGATGGGACAAAGTAAGACCTGTTAAAACAAGGTGTTAGTAGTGGCTTTGTAAAGCTGCGATTTATAATTAGAAATAAGAAAATGGCTTAGATGTTTTAAAGAATCCAACATTTTTTATGATATATTATTTGATGAATTCTGGTAATGAGTTGTCAGAAAAAACAATTCAGATTACTTCTACTTTTTGCCATTTGTTTTCAATTATTTAATTTAGTATTTAGTTGTTGTTTTCTAAGCATTTTGTTCTTTTTACACCTTTAGAAAGTGTGATTATTTTTTCCAACCTCTTCCACAGTAACTAAACTTCTTTTAAAGATGGTGTCGTTTGCTGGAGAGCTAAATCACTTTGAATTCCATTTACAGCATTAGCCTTAATCCTTCTGAGAAAGCTTTCTGCATCATTTTGCAGTTTTCTTTGCGGGAATACTTATGTAATTCTGGAGGCGATTTAAGGTCAGTCAGTGATGTTGGAAGGAAAACATGTAACATAAATACCAATACCAAGAAGTAAATGACTCAAAACTAGTAATTTATTTCGCACACACAGTAAATACAAATACATTGATATCTAGAAAACAGTTGTGAAAACTGAAATAGGCAGATTTAACAAAATAGTTATTTAAAAAGGAAGTTTAAGAAAAAAAAGGAGCAATAAAAACAACTCAGCGTGGAAAATGATAGTAAATGATAAATGATACAGAAATAAAAAAAATAAACAAACATTAAAATTGATTTTCTTAGCCTAAAATGCCTGTTCCAGTTCAACCCAAAAAGTGTTCATTTGGGTTGTGTTCACAGTTATTCATCTTGCATATTTTAATTAGTAATTGCATATTGCTAATGCAAACTATTGATATAATATTGTTGGATGTCGTACACTGGTTAAAGCCTTAGTCACAACTGCCATTATGTGTGGACACAGGGTGTCTGCGGCTGAAAACTGGGCAAACCTGTGTGGGACATGCAGGAAAACGGAAAAAATCTTCACAGGCGGCAGGTCACAAATCCTTTGAACTGCACAAAGAGCCTGCTAGTGCTGTAAAGGTGAAGGGCAGGCTTCATAAGAAAGTCCTACCAGAGTTTTTATGTCACATTCAGACCCTGTGCTGGCCTGGGTCGATAAAGAGCCAGTACACTTCGTACAATACTGTCACCATCATCAGGAGTGCAAACAACTTACCTTATCCTTATAAATACTTCGAAATACACACACAACGATGGTACTTTCTATCTTTATGACGTCCTGTCGGTAGCTTAGCCTAACGAACATCATCTGAACTATAAATCTTTTGTCTAAGTGGCTTCCATTCATGTGGCTCCCACTTAAATGAGTGGGGAAATGTTTCAAAAAAGATGATTTTAAGTTCAGATGCCGTGACTTAATATAAATGGGAACTATCCTCAACACCTGCTGATGCAGGTCATCATTTATCAGGAACATTTGGGTCATATGAAAAAGTGAAGAAGTGACACCTCAAAGTGGGTTAAATTCCATTAAAAATATTTTACAGCCATCCTGGAGATCCTAACTGATGCTATAACTTTAGAACTAAGGCAATACCAAGGGTAGATCCTACTAGGATAATTCCAATAGAAATGATGTGTCATTTTCTACACATGTATTTACCTGAACGTTTATATTTATCAGCACACCTGTGGAGCAAAGTTCGATTTACAGCACTATGAGAGTACTTAGCAAAATGATGGCTGGATGCCAGGATGCTGAACAAAAATGACCTCCAGACCCTGTGGGGGGCTTAATTCCTCCAGTCCTCAAACATTTGCTCTGATTTTATTCTGAAAAGCTGATCTGCTGAGTAAAATGTGAACAAAAAGATAAAAAAGCTGGTTTTCCAGTGTAGCAAAGTTGTGTGTATTTATATAGCAGAATAGAAAACAAACCCCTTAAAAAGAAGCAATAATTATTAGAAAGCTCTGTCTGCTTTTGCTTTGCTTTGCTATGCATCCACAAATTTGCCCCATGTGTAGCAGTCTTTGTGTTGTGCCCCAGAACTGAGGAGACCAGCTGCTGCAGTTTTTGGATGAGTATTGTTGTTCCTCTCCAGAGTGATGAAGTATTCAGACTGTGATAGTCTGGGGTTTTCACTTCTGCAGCTCTTTTTTTTCTGTGACAGTATTAGTAACTTTTTTGTCAATGAAAGGCTTTGAAGTTTCTTGGACTGTAAAAAATCTCTTGTTATTTTCTATGTTGGAGAGAAATCAGATCAAATCAAATCAACACACTTAGGATGAATTCTCAGAAAAGGCACATAAATTCCTTTCATTTTCACTCAATTTCAAGTTTTTCAAAACAAAATATGAATTCGTATTTGATAACCTGACTCTCTTACGTCTGAGGGGAGCAGATTTTCTAGCCTATATACAATAATTTTATGATAAAGCTAAAATTGCTTGCTTTTTGTCTGGTGCATAAAAAATGTAAGCTGGGATTTTTGAGAGTATTTTTGTAATTCCCAAAACAAAAAAATTATGAAAAGTTTGCTTTTGAATGTGGCTTGTGTGCACATTTTCCAGTTAGTTTTATGCATATACATATGTATGTAAATCTTCTGATAAAGTACTTTTATATTTGAACATTTTGAATTGTTCTGTAGCTTTTGTTAACTTTATTCAATGGACTTTTAGGGCCACCAAAAGAAAAAAGTAAAATAACGAGTTTTAATGTCATTCATATACAAGAAAAGCTCATAAAAAGACACGTTTTTTGCGTAAATTTATGAGATTAAAGTCGAAGTGAGCTTACGGAGGAGCAAGTGAACGCCGCGCAGCAGATCGATTAACCTTTGTTTAAAAGGTGAGTTGAAGGTTTATTGATAACGTACAAAATGTTTGGAAGCTCATTTGTTTGATGTACGATTTATTCATGTTTTATTTGTTGATGGGTGGTTTGCTCTCTGCAGCCGTTAATGAAGCCATCGCTACACTAACAATAATTTGATTTTGAGTCACCAAAAAGTTCAGAATTTCTTTTGTCTTTAAAACCCATTTGGAATAAAAGCTTTACAAAATGCTCCACATCTTTGATCGTCAACCAACGCTCGGCCTCCCGGCCGTCCTCCGGACCTACTTCGCCGGACCGCTCGACCTCCCGGCCGTCCTCCGGACCTACTTCGCCGGACCGCTCGGCCTCCCGGCCGTCCTCCGGATTCTTCTCGGCCTTGCTGGCGTGCCGAGCCCGGCCTCCATGAACTTCATTGTCTGTCACTGTTAGTCTCACGGGCCCCCTCCTCCTTGGTGGCCGGTTGGAACCTCGGAGCGGTTTCTTGAGGGGGGGGTACTGTCATAGTTTGAGTTTGTTTTGTCTTGGTTTTTGCTTTAGTTCTTGTTCTGTCTTGTTTGGTTCTGTTTCCTGTTTTATTTTGAAAGGGTTCCTGTCTTGTCTTGTCTTCAGTTGTACTTCCTTGGTCCCCATCTGCCCTGATCGTGTTCACCTGTGTCTTGTCTGCCCTGTCTGTATATAAGTATTGTCTCTGCCTTCCTCTTGTGCTGGTCCATTAACGTCTTCATGCCTCGTCGTCCTGTCATGCCACGTTCCATGTTTCATGCCACGCCACAGTGAGTTTTGTTTTGTTTTGTGATCCTGCTCTGCAGCGCTTTTTGTTATTAAAACCCTCTAGCCTTGGAACTGTTTGCCTCCCGTCTCTGCATTTGGGTCCTACCGGCTCTCGAGCCCCCCTCCACATGACAGCCCTAAAACTCTGTCGTAGATTGACTAAAACACAAATGAATGTCAGAATAACTTTTTGCACCTAAGCAAAGGTCAATGTTTCTGTAGTGCATCATGGGGAGTCACATACAGGGAAAATAAAACACAAAGTAGAATTAACAAGATAATTAATTTTAATTTAGCATATGGCCCCCAGGCCATAGTTTGTCCACTCCTGCCCCTAGAGACTAGAATGTTTTTTTTAAAATAAGTATTCTTCATAACACTATTTTCCTCACCCCATTGGCAAATATTTTTGCTCATATTAAAGTGATTTCTTTAAATGTAAATAATTTTTGACTTATTTCTAGGGTGCCTATTTAGAATAGAGCAATTTTGTACGCTCATACTTGTTGCAAAGGCAATAAAGGCAATTCATCGAGGACACACTACGTATTAGTTGTATTGTTTGTTATTAAAAAAAACGTTGTTTTTTAAGATTACTGGATACAACTTGTTGATAAAGTGACTTTTGTATTGCCTGTTTTAATCAAAGATGAAAGATCTTATCAAATACATCTATTTATCAAACAGAGGTGTTGTTTAATGCTTAGCAATGCCATCATCTTGGGTTTCAGATTCAAATGTTTCAGATTGTTGTGATAAAGGAATAATCTGACAGACTTTTTCTCTTGGCGTCTTTGGACCTTTGGTTTAAGGTTTTACCGTTAATCTAGTGCATCTGGATGTCTTTCCTAACATAATCCAGGTCTAACATGATGCTGAGATCTGAGGGTTGGCAAAGAACCGGACCATCTGCTCATGGGCTCTTTGTTCTTAGGCTGTAAGACATTTTTAATCTGCCTGTGTCACATTATAGCAATGAGTTTATTTGGAATCACGGGAGACCGACCTTAATGATAATGATCACAACTTTTAACTGTAATCTGTCTATAACTTGTTAAAAATTATAGTTACTCACCAGATATGTTCATTTTGCCAATGATTCCAATGCCTTGCAATCCTTAGACTGTCATTTTCTGGCCCGTCTTTTCAGGATTTGCTACAAGATTCTGTTTTAGGTTGCTTTCCTTTTTCAGGTACTAAACACTGGCTTACGAACACTTCTTAACGGGTTGCAACAACAAAAGAAAAAACAGTTGCTTATATGAAAAAAATTTTTTATCAAGCGGTGGCCGGGCCGGGCTCAAGGTCTGGAATGAAAAGTATAAGGAACAAAAGCAGTCAGTAAAATGAAAAAAAACTTTCTAGACCACTTCTAATGTTAAAAGACCGAAAATCTGTCTTCTTCGGATTAATCTTAAGGAATGTTCTTAAATGTGGGATCAATTCAAGTTCTCTTATCATTATTATTCTGGTCTGCAGCAGTCCTGGACTACGTATCATACACCTGGTGACACAGGAACCAGCTACTAGATGGTTAGATGGTTTCGCCCCATACCCAGGTCTGACAACCGATTTGCACGTCAGGACCGCTGCGGGCCTCCAGCAGAGTTTCCTCTAGCTTCGCCCTGCCCAGCCATAGTTCACCATCTTTCAGGTCCTATGCCCAAATGAATTTTGGGTATAGTAAACAGCCCCCTTGAAAAAAATTTCTTCAAAAAAGAAAACTTTTGTTTAAGTGACCTCCACAAAATGTCATCCACACCATCAGGTTAAGTCTAAAACCACAACCAAAGTGTCATTGACCTTTGACCTTGGGAAGTGGCCACATTTAAAAATCACCTTTAGTATCCTCTACACATTTATAGTCCTCCAAAGGCATTTCAATCTATTACTTCCTAACTACTAGAGTATCTTTGGGAAGCTTCTTTGGAAAAAAGGTTAGAATTAGAAATTGTAGATCTTGAACAACTTTAGTGCGGCGAGCTCGCAAATATGGCATTTCCTGTGCTGTTTACACATTTTCTTTCAGCAGAATATTACAAAATAGTAATTCATGAATTGTTTGCTCAAGCTCAACAAAATGACATAACATACAATACGAACATATTGGGGATATGGGACGTGGTTAACCAAAAACCTCCGTCACCAAGAAAATCCAGGAATTTCCTTTAGTCGGCTTTTCTAAAAAGGACATTCACCTGTTTGTTCCTCCCAGGTGAGCACAACACAAAATGGTTGCTATGGTGATAAAACCAACAGAAAAGACAGAATTTAGAAAAAAAGTGCTTTTTGAGGAATATGTCATATTCAGCTCTGAGCTGGGGAGGACACGGCACAAGTAGCAGCCACTCAGCCAGTGAGAATGGGTCAAAGGGGAGTGGTGATGGCGAGTAGCCCATGTGAGCATGCTCACAGCTTTAACAATATTCTAAATATTGGTAATGATAATATATACTAGGATGCCTTTGACACAAAATATGTAGAATTGGTTTACTGACCATGCACTTTAACATCAGCAAGAATCTTTGGAAGCTCTTAAAGAAGAGAAGAAGTTCCTGGTCTTCTGTGCGTCTTTGTGTGGTTTGTTTTGGTTTTCAAATCCAGTCTCAGGAGATGCGGAAAACGTAGAGCTCGTCCAATTGTGGTGCTTAGCGACTGAGCTTTGGCAGGGTTTTACCAAAATTGCATTGTTTGTTCTTCCACATTTTGTTGTGACAACCTCCAGCGGGTTTTGTTTATGCACTCTTTTAAATTTCCCAGGCATAGATAATCATATTCTAATCCAGATTAAAGTTTTCTCTTTTCCTTTCTGCCAAAACAAAGGACAAAGACAAAGACAAAGACAAAAAGAAAGATCATGTTTTGTCCATTGTAGCAATATTGAGAATTTTAAGAAAACCCTATATTGTTTCTTTAAAAACAACATTTCTGCAATTTGGTTTAAGGTTATCTAAATTTAAAATCTGTTTCAGGCCTTTTCTTGAAATATAAACCTATATAGGATTGAGTGAACTTTACAAAAGATCTCAAAAATCCATGAGCCTGCCCAAATTGATGTCTCACTAAGAGCATAGAATGACACAACTGTGTGTACGCTGCTCCGTTTTATTTACTTTCCTCTCAAGATCATTGACTGTCATTAACTTTTATTTTTCATCCATGCAGCTTATTCCTACTTAGCTGCATTTACTACAGAATTGCAAGATTGGAAGCAGTTCAAGCTTTTGACTTTGGATTTTGGTGGTTCATGGTTTTTTCTTTTGATTGTAACCCTTGTGCTATCCTAGGCACTTTAACATTGGGAGTGGGGTCATCTAGACCCCACAAGACAGTGTGCTGAACCTTTTTTCTTCAATGATTTGTGATCTTCACAATGGATTACATGAAATCCTCTCCACCTTTATCCACCTTTGTCATGGTAGGGAGAACACATCAATGTAAGGATCGGGTCATCTGGACCCCATAGGATAGCACAAGCGTTTTTAAAGCCCAAAGAGGAGCACTCATCCTAACATGGCACCGTTTGCCAGTCACACCATGGCTGTTAGTTTGCACGCACCAAAAGATATACTAAACTATTTTAGAACCATTCTATTGTTTATTGCATTTAATCTCTTTTGTGGAGCTCTGGTCAGACTGTTTAGCTGTGCTTTTTTATGACTGAACACACAGATAAGAAAATATATTTATTATTCACCTGTAAAGGATAAAGTTGCTCAGTTTGGTCTAACACTTCAGGAGCTTTTAAAGTCCCCCTGTGATTATCTTTTGATCTATATTAAAAGCATTCCTCTTTTAATTTTGATTATGGCTTTTTCTGCCAAAATAAAAAAAACTTGTGTTATTTTCAAGGACATAATTTCTGCAGAGCGGCAGTAGTTTATTAGAAATTTACCTCTGAGTTGTGGACTGAACTGTGAATGCGGAGCCTTCCCCTACTTCCCATCATCCATCTGTTTATGTGCACTCCTGCTAGTTACAGCCCCTCACACCCCCAATATAACATTTCTGGTGCAACAAAATGGCAAGCACTCATGGAGCTATCAAGCCGTTCAGTTTTTATCCAAATGCCAAATCAGACGAGGAAAACAAAGACGTACATGGATCTAGTTGTCCACAAGTAGATGCATTGGAATGAGGAGTTTTTTCAACAGCATTTTTATCCTCTGCTCCTTTCTTATAACGATTTGTAAAAAGAAATACTCAGAAAATACAATTTTAAGATTAATTACCTAAATATATATCCTCCTGCATTGGAAAAACGCAATAAGAATATGCTAAAAACACCCAAAAACACAATTTTCATCAGAGTGGGTCTAAAGCAGTCTATTTGCCTTTATTTTTTGACATAAATATTTTTTTTTTCATACAGGCAATCATTATGACATTCACTTAGCACTCTTAGCATACCATAATAATAACTTTCACTGAAGCATGTAAACTGAGCAAAAACAGGTAGATGATCAAAGCAAGGGCACAGGAAGCAGTGCCCGACCGTCGGGCTATGAAGGTGGACATCCTTCATTCACGGCCAACGCTGTTCCGCTCTGCAGACGATGAATGCTCGCCGGCCGTCATTTCAGACACACGTGCTCTCTTTGTTCTCCATGCTGCTTCAATGCAGCAGAAAATAGGTGGTGGGGGGGCAGCATTCAGCAGATACATCACGCTCATGTAGCACAGACATCGGCGCTTCTTTGACATGCTCCCAGCACAGTCAGCAGTATGCCAGAGAAACTGGCCAGATTTGTGCTGTGCTGGAGTTTTTGTCTCTAGAAAGCACAGCATCCCCCCCAAATCAGAAAAAGAGAGAGAGAAGAAAAATCAGAAAATGTGCTTTTAATTTTCTACTGGATTAGGTAGAAGTTGTTGTTTTTTCTATAAAGTTTGATTGCTGGAAAAATAGGAACATGCAAAAGAAAAAGAAAAGAAATTGAAAATTCTTCTTTTACTTGGATATTTCAGCTTTTATTTTCATTTTTGGGAAATGCAGCTGCAGATAATTAGGCCTGTTCACAAAAAGCAGTCAGTGGGTTAAAAATACATTTTCAAATGAACAGGAATGAGTTACTGCTTATGTCCACATGATGGCGGTCTTTCATTAAACTTGAAAAAGGATCTTTTATGCAACATTCTGGCACCAAGCACTATTTGAAAAGGGTTTTCCTTGTTGTTGTGTGATTATCACAGTTTAAAACACATAAATAGTCAAAAATGCATTGGTTTGTAGATCTGTTTGTGTTGTTGTGGTCTCGTTTGGTCTGCTACTGATTGAAGAAACCATTAGAAGTCATCCCAAATGTTCACACTGATGACTTTCTGTCGTCTGATTTGACCAATTTGAAAATACAAGTATAATCTGTAGTTAGTTTAAACTCAATGGAAAAAACAAACGGTCAAAAACAAACAGCAACTTTCTTGAAACTGTGTTTGTCTCAGCAGGAAGGAGTAGATTTACCAAAAAGAAATAATTAGGAAAATTGCTTGCTGATGAAAATTCTCATCATTTTGATTTCAGAGTGTTTCAAACATGAGGAAAGGTATCATTTGGACTTCCAATCCTTTGTTTTTCTGCTTTCCGCTCAAAGTTAATGAATGAATGACTCATCATGTCGATCTGATTTGAAAGGCTGTTTGTGTCTCATTGTGTCTTTGTGAAGAGTTTTAGCCACAGCAGAGAGGAAAACATTTTACTCCCATCCTTCCAGACTGCTTATGGTGACACTCTTGTACATCCGTTTCCAGTGAATAAGTTGAAAAGAACTGAAAACAGAAGGCAAAAAGCTTGCCTCTTTACCTCATGCATCTGATTGCCAATCATCTGTCGTCATCTATCCTGCCGCATCGCCGCCTTTTTTCACGCAGTTCTACACACCATCTGTCAAAAACGGAGAAAAGGAGCGTCGTAACTATTGCAGTTTAACATTTGCATCCTGCAAATATTGACAAGGTCCTGTGAGGGATGTTCTGCTCAAATAATCCGTCACAGCAGATGAAATTGTGGCAGTGTTAAATTTAGATCATTTCATGAACACCGTTCTTTCCCCTCCTTTAGAGGTTCCTGTCTGCTGCTCAAGCTTCTAGCAAACGTTCAAACCACTTTTGATCCTCTATCTGGAAAAAAAACAACAACAACAACAAAAGTGCGTTGCTTTTCATGTGTGACTGTTGCAAAGTCTTAAACATTCATTTATTCATGAGCCTAACGTATTTTGCAAATTGCATCCTTTAAAAAGTTAGCCTAACTTAACTATTTAAACATATTTTTGATGACCATCGTTTCTACGCTATAAGCAGCACATTAAACCCTTCAATTAAAAAAAATAATCACCTTATGTATTGATTCATTCTGGTTGTGTTTGCTGATGTCGAAGTGATTCTGAGAGCTACACGGCGATCTGTCAAAATGTTTGGTTGGGTGTTTTTATGAATGCTCTAACGCAGAAAACATGTAGCTGTGCTTTTTTTTATGCTATCAAGGTTGGAAGCTAGCATAGTCACAGCAACCTTTCTTTTTGGAGATATCATTCTGTTTTTGTCACGTGTTGTAAACAAGGTTGGGAGTCATAGGTATTGTGAACACGCTTACGCAGCTAACATGTAGCGTGTTACAGACAAGCTCTAGCGTTACTGAACGCAGGTAATAAAGTCTGACTGACTGACCCACTATTTTCATCTCAATTGATGCGTCTTATATACGACATAAGTACAAACGTAGACCATTCATTGACGGTCCGTCTTATAATCTCGTGCGGAAAATAAGGTTCTATAAAAATAATTTTTCTTCCTCAGGTATGACTTTTTTTTTATGCTCTATAGATTAAATAAAGTAATTTTTTTTGGAAACATTTCTCAAAAAAGGTAAATTTGGACCATCTACAAAGACTATAAAGTGTAATTGAACGGAGAGCTCACTATTCCCCGTTACACTCAGCGAGCCTTTAACCCTTGTGCTATCCCACTTTAACATTGGGAGTTGGGTCATCTAGACCCACTAGACAGTGCTCTGAACCTCTTTTCTTAAATGATTTGTGATCTTCACTGGTGTCCATGGATTACATGAAATCTTTCCACCTTTATCCACCTGTGTCATGGTAGGGAGAACACGTCAAAGTAAGGGTGGGGTCATCTAAGATAGCACAAGGGTTACACTGTCTGGTCAGAAAATGCCTCATGGCAGCAGAGGCTGGAAAGCGCCAGCCCAGAATGCCGTCACCGCCTCTTATCAAACGACAAGTCAGCCGCTTTCCTCTGAGCTGGACAAATGTGCTCCTTAAAGATACAGCGCACCACTCATTTCTGTTATTCTTGTTCCAAGTTGCTTTTGACATTCGGACAGAAACAGGTACGCTCCAAAGAATTACCAGAGAAAAACGTCTGTAGCGCTAAAGACTAGGCGTTCTGAGGATTGGAGCATGTTTCTAACTTTGCTGCAAAGCTACAGACAAGCCTTTTCATTTCAAAGACATTTCTGCAATAACATCAAAGTTTTCACACCTATTCCAGATGTCCACATCTGTAGACTCGGAAAATCGTGACTTGACTTCATAGCAAAGAGCCCCCCCCCCAAAAAAGAAAAAGATTTAAAGAAACATACTGCCTCATCTTTTAGATGTTTTTGGACAAATCTCTCCAGGAAGCCTGGGAAGAGTAACTCTTTTATCGTAAATGTGGTTTATTGAAACCAGACATCTGCCCCGCCGAATCTGCTCTTCAAGTCTTAAGCTCTACACATCGGGCATCAGACACTGTATCAAAAACAAGCTAAACTTTCATTATTGAACACGCAAATATCCCAAAATGTTCACAATGGACAAGCAGGGGAGGGTTTCTTCTTTTTCTACTGTTTACTAGCGCAGGTCCACCTACAGTTGGAAAAGGTTTGGTGTGAAATTATTGATTATTTTCAAAGGGGTTGGCACTTTCACAAATCAAATTGAAAGGGACTCCTACCAAATCGGAGTCCTTGATTGGTCAAAACTATACTCTAAAAACACGAGTTATGAACATTAAAGCTGAAAAGGCACCTTTATGAGCGTTTACATAGACTTTTCATTGGAAGCGGTGGCTTGAGTTGCAGAAGGTAGTGTGAACAGAGCTTCAAATGAAAATGTTTTATCATTTATACATGTACAGTATTATTCAAAACATCTGAGACAGGATTTGTTCTTCGAATCTTTTCTTTCGCACTTTTCGAAACACCAAGAGGAAATGCTTTTGAGTAAGTTTCCTGTGGAGTCCAAAAAATAGGTCTATATAAAATGTTAGATATTTGGGTGGGTGTGCCCACTCTTTTTCCTGAATAAGAAAATGGTCAAAAAAAGCACTAATTACTATGCAAGCTGCCTTCATTAAAATACAAATTTAAAGAACCTGATATATGCGCAACATGATTTCTGTTTGCATGTAATATTGACTGCTGGAAAACTCTTACAACATCAAAGGCTTTTTTTTCTGAATCTGGAATGAAAGCAAGCCTGAGTTTGTCATCCTCAGCCTCCTCATCTCCACCAGCATAACCACAGAAACCCTGAAGACATCCACCAAAAAAATATCTGGCACGATCTCGTTCTCCTTTCAGTTGTATTTCTGTTTGTTGTTTTTCATTTCTTTTCGCAGTTTAAGTATAACCCTGCACATCCCAGATCTTTCATTACATGGAAACAGCTGTGGAGTTCAGCACCGGAGCAGCTGAAAAAAGAGAGCAGCCTTTTAAAAAAAATCCTGTCAGGCGATTGGGCCAAACTCCTGTTGAGGGCACGGAAACATCTTTGTAATCAGGAAAAACCTCCAGTGCTGTCCTCGGCTCCTCTTTCACAGAGGAAATAATCTTCAGGTCAAATATAACTGCAGCAATAGTAGTATCTGTGTTAAACTCCTCCAGAGCTGCCTCTGCCGGCTGTCATCACAGGATGATGAACGGCTTCCTCCACTGGATCTGGGAGTTGAATTTATATAGATGTTTAAGGTTATGTAACTTCCTCACATCCGACAGGTTTAGTCATGTGACTTCAAATATAATGTCAAATTTATAAGGTAAAAATGTAAGCTGCTTAATGCTCTTCCAAATGTAAATACGTTAATGCAAGTTGCATGTTTTACAGCAGACTGGAGCCTTGAACAGATTGAAGCAGGTAGAGAATGATGCTTTGCATAAGGGAACGGCCTATGAATAATGAAGAAATACTGCAGTTCTTGTCAATAAGGAAGATCTGTGAACTTTGGGCTGCTGTTATTTCACTCTAGGCCAGGCATAATCACGCCTTCAGTCTGAACCAATAGCACCTCTATTCTTGCCAATCACAATCATATCTCATTTTTAAGTTATTGGATGTGTATTTGGATTGTATTCTGCATTTCACATGGTGTCGCCAGTCTTCCTCCACCATGTGCTCCACCAGGTGTAATGTTTTGCCATTGCGTCTAGACTCTGGAGTTAATCATAATTGGATTGCTCCCTGTTGCTCCAATTGTAGGGGCATTTGAAGCTGTAGTGGTGTCTGGTAGTTTTCTTTTATCCCTTGTGCTATCCTAGGCACTTTAATGTTGGGAGTTGGGTCAATAATTTGTGATCTTCACTGGTGTCCATGGATCACATGAAATCTTTCCACCTTTCTCCACCTTTGTCATGGTAGGAATAACACGTCAAAGTAAGGGTGGGGTCATCTAAGATAGCACAAGGGTTAAAGAGGAGCTGTGGGTGTTGGCTTTCCCTCTGCTGGTTGGGTGAGCCGCGTCATGCTTGTGACATGGAGGACAAACGCATTTCTTCACGTTCGGCGCTCTGAAGCAAGTATTGTAAGTATTGACTTTTGTTTTTGCATGACTATAAAATTCTAAAACCGATGCTTCATAATGCTGGACGCTAACGTTAATGACCAGCGACTATTTGTGACATCATCAAGTGGTGGTAACCTCCGAATCTGAACACTTTTTTTTCAATGTATCTCTCCTCTGAGAGGGATAAAGATAGGGAGAATCCGTATGGGTAGGGAAGCAATTCGGATTTGACCATAGTGTGTGTTCATCCCACACATGCATGTCCAGAGCTTAAACGCCAAAGATATTCACACTTACCGTACCTTCCGCACAATAAGTTGTACCTGATTATGAGGTCAAAAAAAGGTATATTTATATCATATGTAAGGCAAAAATCTTTCTCCCTGTGGTTGTTTTGACATGCTTACAAACCAAAATCTTCACCTTTCAAATACCAAAATCAAAACATGAAAATATGCATTTTAAAAGACAAGAGACTGAGTATTGATTTTTTTCGCCTGACAGTTTCGGTTTGGGTTTTTCAGAACAGTATTGTGTGTAGTTCAATGAAAACCTCATTTCACAGAGCTTTCTTATCAGAATGAGCAGCTGGGAACAGTCAGCTACAGTGACATTGTTTTAACAAACATATGACGTTGGCTTCAGAAGTGGCCCAGCTGCTGCATATAAAATCTGCCACCAATATTTCACAGCAAAATCAATGGGCGCTTGCTGAAAAGGCCTACAGGCTTTTGTTTACTTGTGTCCAAACAGTCTTAGCAATAGTGACCAGACAATACAGGGCTTGATCAAATGACCACTGTTGCCTTTCCCATCTCTCCTGAGGCAACTGACCCCACTGCCAAAGCAGAGCCATGGCGAGGCACACATGCACAAACATCAGCTGTGCACTGCCATCTCAAACTTGTCGAAAGAAATTGCCTGCCAACTTGTTATGTCTACAATAAAATGCCTGTGTCAGGAAAGAAAAGCCACATCTCAGTGGCTCCCTTTAAGCAGTTTCAAATGACATGAGTTGTTTTTGATTCTTTTTCCAAATGAGTAGATTTTAATATTATCTACTGTGTTTTTTTGGACTACAGGTTGCTTTATGGTAAAAGTCACAGCAGCAGCAAGAAGAATAATAAGGAAGAAAAAAATCATATATAAGTCACACTTTTGGGAGAAATTTGTTTAACAAAAGATGGGAATAAAAACAAACATTTATCTTAAAAAGTGAGTGATAATTACAGAAAAAACTCATAATGATAGACTGAATATATGCACGTCTTATTACCATCATACGTTGATGCTTATATAGCTGCATGAAACAGGAGGAATCTAGTATATTAGCGCAACATATAAACAACTCCTATATTTATGATCATTTAATCATCATTTAGTTCTCCATGCCTTTGTTTGGTGCAGCGCGAGCCATGCATTGCCCCCCTTCCCTCTCCCCTATGGGGGAGTGGGAGTGATTCCAGATTCCAGGTTGGCTCATCCGTGGTCCTGTACTTGGCCGTGGACCTCGCCTCTGGCTCGTCTAGCGCCCCCAGCCGGGGGCTGTAATATTAGGCTATAAAAATAAAATTGAATTATTCAGATAACCATAAAGAAATCCTAACAAGTCAACTAATCTCTTTATATCACTTCAAATCACTGAATCTGTTGAAATCTTCATCATCTGTGTCATTTTGGAACAAGTCCACTGAGCCTGGCGCTTCTACTTCTTCTGTGCTGCTGTCAGTAGCAAATACACCCACACCTACAGTGCCCTCTAGTGGTTCTTGAAAACAATGAACACATAAAGCTTTTTTTTTTTTTTTGATTGCATATAAGTCGCACCTGAGCATAAGTCATACCCCTGGGCAAACTATGCAAGAAATTGCAACTTTTAAGGTTGATCCGATAACAAACAAATATTTGTTTTGGTGTTTTAGAAACAAATCCAGTCACCAATCGTGATTTTACGTTATCCTGATAGGCCACGGAAACTAAAAATGTCACACAAAAAATGTGATGACTAAAACTGACCAACATCTTTTTAAGTGGCATTTAAAGCTTTAAATATCAGTCACGTAATTTTCCATCTTCATACCTGGTGGGTTTTCAATCCTCCAATGCCATCCGAATTCTTCCAGCGTTCCCTTTCATCTCGTTTTATTTCTCACACAGAGCATAACTTATTTCCTTTAGATTAGCTTGTAGTTGGTAAAATGAGTCATAAGTCTCTTTTATGTCGCATTGGTGCAGAGTGCATTGCCTTTTCCAACTGTCTAAATAACTCTTCCCCTCTCTTTGTTTTATTGTGTAGCTGTGTGCCACCATTCATTTTTTTACTTTATTTTTTCTGTGTGTACGGCTGTTTGTCTCACAGATTTAGAGTCGAAGCAGGATGAATGTTCCTGTAAGGGGTGCTTGTCAGAATCGGATGAAAATCTATTAAAAACAGAGAATAAATGACTTTATTATGGAAAACAGAATATGCAAGCGGCTGTGCGATGTAAAATATGAATGGCTTTTTAGAACGCTAAGCTCTTGTCTCATATCTTTCAGAGGCCAGGAGTCCTTTCATGTCCACCACCACCCTCTAAATCCTCAGCGCTCTAATCTCCCGTAACCACTTCCTGACTGCTGAGCCATCCTGGTACTGCCAGCATGGGGATGCCAGCCAAAAAAACACCCATTAGCACTGTTAAGCCGCAGCATCTTACCCCCAAAACTCCCTCCTTGCAGGAAAGGTGAGTTTCTTTGATTATTACCTGACTTCCCACTGTGGGCATTGATAATCCCATACTTTGGCAAGAAATCTGAAACATAATCCAGCCCCAACTACGGCTAAACTGAAAGGAGGATGCTGCTACAAGAAAATTCCTTTTCGAGAGGATAAATTGTCATAAGTGGCATGTGCAAACAATTACTAAATTGGCATTTCTTCTGGTTTTCTGTATTCTTCCAGACTGTGGGATTATAAAATCCAGGTTAACAAGTCTTCTCAGCAAACCCATCATTTTCACTCCCCACATTTTTTGTTTCTCCTTCTCATCTCCTTTCCTATCATTTTTGCTCTCTTCTGGTCCTGCCACCTATACCCCAGTTGGCCAAAGCAAACTGAATCACTCCAAAAAAACAGGAAAACTACAGCGAGCAAATATCAAAAAATAATGCTGCCAATGCAATCAGAGAGCATTTCTCCGTTTTTCCTCCTCTCGGCTTGCGCTCTGTGCCTCCCGTTCTCCCAAAGCACTGCAGCTCCTCCCTCCACCTCTCATCAGCGGCCCCTCCCTCTGCCTCTCTTGCTCTGCTAGGTGCAGCAGCATGTATGTGAGTGTGTGTGAGGCAGCAGAGCCGCCTGTGTGTTTACATGTCAGCCTATCAGTGCTGCTGGATTTAGCGCATCTGGAGAGGACGGAGGCATTTCTCAAATGCCCCTCAGACAAGGGATTCTCATCTCTGCACATATCCCCCTGAAAACCGTTTGATTCTGTCCTGAATTCTGCATCCCTGACTCCATGCTTTCGGAGGCATTTTGAATTTCCTTGGCAACATGGAGCTGCCTGAATTAGAATTCTCTGCATGACAGTCCTGGTAAGTACTCTGTCTCTATGGTGGGCTTTGAGCACTGAGTCACTGGATCTGATTTATTATGGTGCAGTGGTGGGGCCAGGGGATCGCCAGGGAGCAAATTAAAGTCAGGAAGAAAATTGTGTGTCCCAGCTAAATGAAGGGGAAGAAGAAGAAGAAGAGAAACAAATTTTTGTGCTTTGTCATTCAGATTTGATTTCACTTTACTATTCTGCTGCACAACTATAGAAATAAATGATGTGACATCTGTGTGTACAGAATACAGTTCAACATTTCCCACAGTGTGTGTTTAAATACATTTTAGCTTCCTGCTGGATTTTTTGTTTTTTGTTTCAAATCAACATTTGCACCTTTTTGGTCAAATGTGACAAAGTTGAACATTAAACTGTCTATTAGCAGGTTCATCTTCCCGTTTCTGGATCACCTCATTAATATGCATGTTGCCTCAAATGGCAATAAAGTCATCCACACTGACACACATTTCCAGCACTCGCTTGCTGTTGGCCATTTCCTGTGGCAATGAGGGATGCTTTTGCAGGTGGCTGGTTTGCCACAGGTTAGATAGATGGATGTCTCTGGTGTTGATGGCGAGGGTGGGCATTGGGGGAAACGCGTGCTTGTGTATGCGTGAGGGGGGGGGGGAGTGTGTATGTGTGTGTGGGTGCTCTAGCTGATTATTTATGCAGGCCAAATGAACAATATCCCACAGCTTTATTTATATTGCCTTCTGTATTTGCATCATCATAATCATGGCTGCAATGCTCGAGCAGGCAGGGAGCCAAAGAAGCAGAAAGTCTTTTTTGGAACAGAGCAGCAGCAACCACTGCAAGCCCCGGACCCCCAACAGTCTCTGAGGGAAGCTTTTGCTTCTCATATCAAGGTTTTATGAACCAGACAAAGCTTTTAATTGGGACTAATTAATCAGGTGCTAACGGCTGCAGGGAATCTTATCCTTTGGTTGTTATTTAACGCATTCAGAACAAGTTACGTGACTGGAAAATGATCGGTTCACGCTTGTGGCTTGGCGTTCTGAGCACAGCAGGTGAATGACTGGGTAATAGATATTGCCATTGTTACCAGGCAAACTGCTTTTCCAGTGATCTACATTGCAATCGTTATTGCAGTGCGTGTTACTTATTGTCAGCATCGGTTTGTTGTGCTTGCGTGGTGTGCATGTCTAAATATTCGCTTGTGGATGCAGAATCAGCAGATACTCTTTAGGTTCAAGCAGGAAGCCACAGCATTTACTATGGCCTATTTCTATGCAAAATAATACTAATTTAGGAATTATTCCTTTGTGGTAAAAACCTTTTGCATCACAACAGTACCGATTCAGCCTTCAGTATTATTTAGCGCAAGAGCTCCAAAGATAATATTAATATTAGTATTCACACATTGGAATACAGACTAACATCATCATTATCTGCATGCTACACAAGTATTTGTCTCAAATTGTGTTATGTGTGTGTTTTATAGATCAATCTATCAGTTGTTTGATGTGAGGAAAATGATGTAAGGAAAATGAATAATAACTTATTCATTTTTTGCTGATAATAAAGAAGTATGGAATTTAAAGGTCTCCACATTTGATACTGTTTTTTTTATTTTCACACATTAACATCTGGAACAGCAGCAGTAAAAAAAATTTTTTAAAAAGGACCCTGGAGTCATGGTAACAACAGCAATGAATGAGGCGACACCTCTGCTTGTCAAACATAGTCTGTCTCACTTTATTGTTAGCAGAAGGAGCAAGTTTGAGCAAATATTTAAAACATAACGGAGCCCCAGCATTTCTGCCTTTATTGCTTAAAGAATGAAAAGACGGATCGCCAACTATTCTTTTGTCCAGACAGGTCTTCTGGTGATTTTTCAAGGGTTCCCACTGGGAGACAGTATGTATGCATTGTCTGAAGTTTGTGTGGAAAGGCACAGAACTCTAAATTGGGAGGAATTCTTTGACCATGCAGGCCCTTCTCTGCTGAACAAATGTTTTTTTCTTCCCCAAGTTATCCTTTTTGATGTTTTTTTTTTTTTCTAACTAAAAAGCAGCCTCAACCCTGGACATTATTTCTGAATGTTTTTTTTATATGAACAAAATGGTTTGTTTATATGGTGTAAAACCCAGAAAAGAATACAAATATTGAATTTTCCGTGCTATAAATCACAATTCAAAGCCTTTTTTATGAATGATTCGTGCCTTATAGTGCACAAAATACAGTGTCTTAAAGTGAACCATGGAGATCAGACTCAGGATAGCAACATGAGAATTTACATTTCATATATAAATACTAAGAAAAAAAAGTCAAAAGAAAAATCCAGAGCTTTAACTTACCGTCACAGATTTAATGGAAAAGTCCTGAGTTTAAATATTTCAGTGATTTAAAGAGAAAGATTCAGTCAGGAATATGATTTTGCTTTTTTCAAATTATAATCAGCAGTGTAAACCACAAAGAGAATGAGACTCACTCACAAAAAATATTTACTTCAAAACTAAATCAAAAGACAATAATAGAATATCAGGTCATACCACTGAAAAGCAATGGGAGAACATAGAAAATGGAAGCCTTAAAGTGCGATTATCTGGTACAAATCTTAACCGTTTGTACCATATTTAATACACATTGAGACCTCCTATCTCATTAGCAAGATTCTAACTTTTCCTCAAAAACCCATTGTATATGACAGTCCATGTTTTCTGCCCTGTAGTTCATTTTCATTCCGCTAGGGGCAGTAGAAGTACGTTAACTGTCCATTTCAAAATAGATGCTTTCAAGAAATCCTAAAAAACACTTTTGAAGTGAAAATATTGAATAATTTTCTAAACTTTATGGTGAGAATAATTCATCAATTGTTCAATATTTATTTGAATGACAACTTTCTATATTGACAGGATGTAACATTTCTTGATAATTAATTATTTTTAATATAATTATTCTTTTGAAATAATGTATGGATCAAATTTTAAACAGTGGATAAATAATTTTCCTGAAAACACATATTGTTGTGAAAAACGTATAAAAACAATCAACCTACGTATCCTAACAGTTTTTTGTAGATTTCATCAAAGGGTTTAAAAAACTCTTAGAGGTAGTGGGCTTTATGGGGTTAAAAACCGGATATTCATTTTTCAACTGTTACTGTTGAAAGAAAATAGTTGCTAGTTAGAACTAAAATGGATTCACCTGATTAACAGGGAGGCTGAAGGGGTCGATGGTGGCTTCAAGGATTTGAATCAATCATGGATTTTTCCCACAGACTTTTGTTTTTGATTACACACAAAACAACAAGATTGAGGTTTGAAGAAATGTTCTGTCATCCTTTTCGAGATGGTGATGTCGCACAGACAGAGAAAGGTTTATTTAAAACAAGAATAAATAGAACACAAGAACTAAAATTGTCATTAGGTGTTCAACTCTACGGTGGCCCTGAAGTGCCAATCACACCAAAAGAAATCACGTGACGTAAAAACATATTAAAGATCACAACGAAAATTAAAAAAGCAAAACAAAAAATGAAAAAACAAATTTACATTTTGAAACCAAAAAAATAAGTAAAAAAGAATGTAATGAAATAGAAATTAAACATTTCAGAAAATAACCGTTTCACTGTCCAAAAACATGCTTAATAGGTTAATTGGTTCATCTAAATTGTCCAGAGGTGTGAATGTGAGTGCGCATGGGTGTGTGATATGTGTGACCCTGCTGGCGACCTGTCCAGGGTGTCCCCTTCCTACGCCCATAAGTGACCGGGATAGGCTCCAGCAGCCCTGTGACCCCGAAAGGGACAAACGGAAGAAGATGAATGAATGAGAAAACAAAAACAATTTCCAAAAGGAAATGTTGAAAACCAAACACAATAAGTAACCGGATAAGGTAGGCATGATGGGATGATGATGTTTGAGTTTTTTCAAAGATTTCTTTAATGTCCACATACTGTTGTCTTTAGTGTGGAGCCGATCCAGTATTGATTCATGCTAAATAACTTTTGGTTGAAAATATTAGCGGTGTCTTACTCGTACTTACCTTTTCTGGTTTGTGTAGAAAAGCAAAGGAAAAACACTTCCACAAAAAATATGTAAATAAAAATGAAACAAAAGTAAAAACCAGAAAAGACAATACAAGAAGAAAAGCAGCGTTTCTTTCCATCCTGCTGCCACATATTTTAATATTTTTATAGCTGTATTTTACCTAAAAAAGTCAATTCGTTCCCAGTTGTAATCTGAAATAATTTCCAATGAAGGTGAAATTGCACAGAAGGGGACAAACCATGAATCAATAGAAGCCAAACATTCCTATTTGTACTGAAATAAACAGACGAAGCATATTAAAGCAGAAGCCACAAACTGGCACACACACTAATGACAGATAGATTTGCTTCTAACTACACTGTACATGCTGTGTGAATAGATTGACGCAGGATGAAAGTAACCCTCATTTAAAGCTTTTGAATGGTTTTAATTTTCCCATGGTTTTCTATTTGCTTCTAATAATAACCCATTGTATTGTATTTGCAGCAAAAAAAATAAATTAAATAAAACAGGGCACGTCTGCACATAACAATATATTTGTAATGGCCCAGAAATGAACAATAGCAAAACTAACCAGAAAACATCCAGGGTGTTTCGATTGATGCATTTCCTTAGACAACATTCATTTTGGTTGAAGAAGCTGTTACATAACGCTGTGCATTTAAAGGAAACGGTGAGGGGATTTTTTTTGTTGCAGACTGTATGTTTGTGCAGGACTGACGGGTGACAGATGGACGGTCACATTTACCTTCTATGCAGTCCTTCTGCAGTCTTCCTCATTTAAATGCAATGATATTTGCAAAAATATGAGACAGTCACGGGCTCTTTGGACGAAGAACTCAAGAGGTTTCATCTTGGTCTGACTGAGTGACTTCAAACTCAACGCAGCATGACATTCAATGATACCAAAAGAGCTGATCACAGCCGGAATTGAGTGAATACCTCTGTTCTTATCATTGTTCTGTTTGGTTGGTATTCATGTGAGACTTCAGAGCAGGAAATCAGACGCCTTTTCTTCACCTGAAGAAGAACTGAAAAAATGTAATTATGGTTTTATCTGCAGTCAATGGAAATTAGAATTTAAAGTCCACACTTTTTCATGGTTTTGCTCCTGTCCTTCATGAACTAAACTAAAACACTATTCCATGTACATAAAAGGGCGACTTTGATCAAAAATTGTTTCAACGCTTTTAAAAAAAACATGTCAAAATAACCCATCCATCACACAGGCAGGGCATATACAGGTACTGATTACGTGGTTACTGCACAGGTGTGTCTTCGGATGATAACAATAAAACGTCAAAAGACGTATCTTGGAGGGTCGTGGACAGGAGGGGCCACATCTTAAGGGGAGTGCAGGTGTGTCTTGTAGTTCCCTTGAGGCTCGTATGGAAACCTCAAGGGACGTCATGAAAATGGTACGTAGGATTGTCGTGCATGTTGTAAGTGTATCGTGAAGCTGTCATGAGGATAACGTAAGTTGCACGCACTTGTGACGTACTGGTGTGGTATGGTATACGACACCCATAGTCGCAACACTCTAGTTGTTAGTAAGGTGCATGTACAGGCTCCTTACTGACCGCACACAAACACTGTACGCGTGGGGTGCACAGGGGATACATACATACAGGAGCAGCTGGGTAGCTTGAGTGGCTGGGTAGCTCGGTTGGTAAGGTGGAAGGCTACCATGCAGGGTAGCTTTTCAGGGTTTGATTCCCGGAGGGGAATCAACAATGGTCATGGGGCAATACCATATCAATGGCAAGCAATTGACATCACCCAGTGAGGGTCCTTGGGCAAGACACTTAACGGTACTGCTTCCCGAGTGCGGTTCGACTACAGTTCACAGCTCCCCCATGGGATGGGTCTGATGCGGAGAACAAATTTCCCATTGTGGGATAAATACAGTATAATAAAAAAAAAAACCCGCCCATAGGATGCCCCAATGAAAATACGCTCTGATTGTATAATTTCCTAACTTCTAACAGTCAGGCTGCTAACATGGAATGCTCAAGGAGTCTGAAGGCGGCGTACTACTTTTACAACACTAACAGGACCCTTGTGCAGTTCACAGGGTTTGTGGGGGTTAAAAATAAAGAAGAAAAATCCTTACAACACGTCTGTGTCTCACCTACTTCCCCCTTACTTATCCTTACCTATTGTATAAGTGTTCACTACCACCTCATGCTTGCAGCATGCACGTAGAGAAAATGGCCATCATTATCACTCCACGGGCTCGCTGAGTGAGCTATGACCGTAGTATTTCCTGCAGGCCGCCAGCACGCCTCGTACAAGTCTGTCCATATTTTGCCCGCAGACAGTCCATATTTACCCAAAAGGGCAGTTGTGACTAAGGCCTAAACTGTGCAGTTGCATTGACAGCACAAGGAGGGTGTCATGCGGCTTGAGCGAGTGTACACTGGCCACCATCAGAGCTGTTGCCATAACAGTTTTCAAACCAGGACTTCCAAAATCAGCATTTTTACTTACAAGAAACAAGCCACCAGACCAGTTGTTACACTATTTAGTTTGAATAATCCAAGCATTTGTACACAAACTATCAAAACCCGTCTCAGTGAAGCTCTTCTGAAGGCCGATTGTCCTCATGGGGCTCTCGACCTCACATTCAGCAACACTCTGAGAGGTGTTCTGCTCATGAGTCAGCCATGTTCTGGATCAGCGTTTCCAGCCATTGAAGAGGAGTGGAGAAACATTCAAACAGGCCACAAACACCTGACAACAACAACAATGTGATGGGCTCAGTGAGAAGGAGACGTGTTGCACTGCAAGAGAAAAATGGTGGTCACACCAGCTACTAACTCTATCCCTCTCAAACCTTCAGGTCAGTAAAACTGCACAGTTTGGTGTAGCTTTTTATGACATCTATAACACACCTCGGCAATAATCGTGTGACTTAATCAGTGTGGATGTGGTTTATGAATTATTCAGAAAAAAAGACTGGCAGACAGATTTATTATTCTTATTGACCTTAATTTAAGCAGGATATTCCCATTGAGATTACAAACCTCTTCAGCAAGGAAATCCTGGCCAAGAAGCAGCCACAGTTGGTTACACTAAACATTAAAACAATGCATTAAAACCTAAAATAGTCATAAAACATTGAAAGATCAAAATAATAAAATGGTAATTAATTAAGACGATTGCAATATTATGAGGAGTTCTGTTTTTTCTTTGAGCTTGGCTTTAACGTGTTGGCTTGAATGTGTGAACAAGAGTAAAACTTTGAAAGTCTTTCGAGATAGTCCTCAAATGGTATTTTTTAGTGACAACATTTGAAGATTAGGTGGGTTTTCTTTTTTGGGGGGGGTTGCAGTTTTCTTCTTCTAACTCTTTCACACTAGATAAAACAAACAGTCTTTGACATATCGCCATTCCTGGGAATAACGGAATCAGCTGATTCGGATGTGGAAAAAAGCGGCTTTTCATATTGGTTTTGCACCGATATGCAACACACACAGCTACTAATCTAAAGTACAGAGCGAGTCACTTTTCTCTGGTTCAAAATCTGCTAGAATTATGTCAATTGAGTACACGTATAAGGAGTTTTGGTAGTCTAAAGCAGTGGTCCCCAACTTTTTTAACGTCGCGGAGCGGTATGACGTTATACAGCATTTTCACAGATCTGTCTTTAAGATGTGGCTGACGATTATTGTAGCAACGCTACTATGAGGAAGGAACAGAAACAGGACAAGACAAACTCTGAGAATTTTTTTGACAGACATGTCATTGTACATCACACCGGTGTCATCATCCTCTCCCCTTCCCACACTCATAATGCAAAATAGAAGTACTGTCTATGAAATGTAGCTGTCTTTTTTTGGGAAGTGGAAGGCTCCTCTTCTGTCTCCTGGCTGGGCGTTTTCCCCGTGGCAAAGAAACTTTCCAAAGACGTTTGCTTTTTACTCATTTTGCTAGCTCCTGGGTTTCATTTTAGCGTAACCACGTGACCGAGTAGAGCGCCTTGGCCTGACATAGACAGATGTAACAGAGAATCGGGCAATTTTTCAAAATAAAAAAATCTTTCAGATTCTGAAATAAATAAAACGGAAGTAATGTAAGTTATTTATTCTTTCTGTATGACCCGGTACCAACGGACCGGTATAGACTGGGGGTTGGGGACCGCTGGTCTAAAGAATGTAAACACAGAAGCTAAAGCTCTGGTGCTGAAAAGCCACTCCAATGAAAATCATTTTTTTCAACATGTTTTTATGGTATTTGTCTCGTGATGGAAGACATAAATGAAATAATTTGAAATTCATAATGTGTTTCTAAATAACTCTTTATTCAAATCAGGATGAATCAGAAGCAGACAAAAACCTCGCTGTTTGACTAAGCTCGGGTCTGTGATGCAGCAACTGCGGCAGGCAGGCCAAGGTCACCCTGCTCCGCTCCAAATCTAAGTCCTCCAGTGAAGACAAGTCCATCCATTAATGTCTTCAGTAATGTCTCGCTGTTATTTTTTGCTACGCTAACGTAAGCTTGGGGTTGTGTGGAGCTCTAAGCTCACGGGTGAAAACGAAGGCACGCTGGGATATCACTGTAGAGCTACTTCCGCACCAACAGTCACGCCCACAACTCAGAGGCAAATTTCAAATGGTAAATGATGTATACTTATATAGTGCTTTCTACCTTCCTCGAAGGCCAAAAATGCTTCATAGTCACAAACCCATTCACCCAGTCACACACACATTCACACGCTGGTGAACACTGGTGCCAACCTTTTACCAGAGGCCAGGTGGGGTTCAGTGTCTTGCCCAAGGACACTTCGAATGAGCTCCTGCTGTGCTACAGAAACTATGTAAAAACACAACACAGGTTTTTTGATTTTGGCTAAAAACTGCATGATCACAAATCCCCTGGGAATGCTTTAGATCAAAATAGACAGAGTGGAACTTGAGAGGATGAAATGTGCCTGTACCAGTACAAACTGCTGAGGTTCTGTCCTATCTTTTATCTCTCATTTGTCCACGTTTGCTGATGGGAACCAGCCATGGTTAAAGGCCAACCCCTCCAACCTTTTCGTCTTCTTTAGCAGCCACCCCTTATTGATGTGTGCAGAAAGTGGTTTTCCACTGTTGTGTCAAAATGTCCAGGGAAAGGCATCAACAATAAAGCAGTGTGTGTTGCTTTAAACACCGTTCTATGTATTATTCTAGGCATGACAGATGACTTAATTAGCCTTGCCAAAGACACTGAAAGAACCATCACAGTTCCTGGCTTTTGTCCTTGTTCTTGACGACAGCTTATCTTCATTGTCGATGCTCCTGAGCTCATAATTCTTATTTTTATGAAGAAATATGGATTCTCATTTTGTTTGACCACATTTGTACAGTGATGTTCCATTATTTGTGTCTCTGGTCCACTGTTACCTTATGAAAAGATCCTTATTTGGTCTGCTTTGCACATCGAACTTCTCATTGACGCATACTCCAAAAAATCTGTTCTAAAATCTATAAAATGAAGATTTATAATTAAGGTAGTCAGGATTCTTTTTTTGCTTCAGAATACTCAAAAAGCTGGTGTGCTTTCTTTGAAGGACTTCAACATGTTTTTTTTTGGAAGTGAAACTGCCTCTAGTGCAGCACTCAGCTTGTTCTTTTTGCTTCAGCCCAAACCCTCTTATATTCCCTGACGGTGAGTAAGGGATAAGGTCTGTGTAATTTTCAGCTTATCCGACTCTACTTTCAGGATGATTGGATGTAAATGAAGGAAGAAACCCTTTTGTAATGCTGCTGTTAAATAGTTAGTGAACCAGGAAAAAAGATCTGCTGCAAATGAGCAACACGCACGGTAAAGGTTTGTTTTGGCAGTACTTAAAAAAACAAGAGAACTATGCCAAAAAAACAAAATAACATTATGGGATGTTTGGATAATCAATCAAATCTTCGACATATTTTTCATTCCTTTATTTCATACCAGTATAATGGCTCTCTGCACCATTGCACCACCCTTCATCCATCCTCCAGCTTTGCTATCATCCAATACACAGCCACCCCGAGGCAGTCATGTTAGTAGAGTTGTCAACTTTCACTTGGAAGATTTGTGGTTCAGTTTCCAGATTCATGCAGGATAGTGTCCTTCAGTAAAACCCTGAGCCCCTAAGTTGTTCCTAGCATTCTCCACAGTGTCATTGTCCCTACTAAGCCTTTAGAGAGATAAATTTACAAAATAAAAAGTGATGTTTGTGAGTGGGGGAAGCCAAAACTCATTGGGATCCACTTTGTAGAGCTGGAGAAAGTTGAGAAAGTTAATAGCCACACTACAAACGTGGACCATTTATTTCTGTGCAGCTTTCAGGCATCTCCACTTCATTATTTTGGCTCTCCAGCCTGGTTCAGTCTCAGTGGCACTCACTGACCCCCCTTATTTAAAGCTGTGGGCAGCAGCTGCTCGGAAACTCTTGAGCTTCACACTGGAGGTCAGTGAGAAATTCCGACATTGTTTTTAACTTCCCTGTAATGCAGGAACCAGTAGTATTTCTGGAATACCAATAAAAAAATGCCAAGTAATCATCTTGGATTAAAGGCCAAAAAATGGCATAGAGTTATGTGACATACAAGGAGTTATATAGAAAAGAAATCATAAAAAAGGGTGGTGCCATGCTTTATGACTTTACTTCACAACAACACAGAATGACTTGATTCCTCATAAGGCATCATTTTTTTTTCTACTCTACTATCTGAAATATTTACTTTTTGATGCAGTAGTTTTACACGTAACCCTTGTGCTATCCTAGGCACTTTAACGTTGGGAGTTGGGTCATGTAGACCCACTAGACAGTGCGCTGAACCTTTTTCTTCAATGATTTGTGATCTTCACTGGTGTCCATGGATTACATGAAATCCTCTCCACCTTTATCCACCTAAGCCATGGTAGTAATAACACGTCAATGTAAGGGTGGGGTCATAGGATAGCACAAGGGTTAAAACAAAATGAGCATTTCTGAAAGCATGATTGTCAGACATTGGGATGCTCTTTGGGAAAAAGTCCCAAATGACTTGTCAAAAATTAGCAGTACTAGATAAATTAGACAATATTTTAGTCTGCCGAGAGAGATTTCAGGGAATTTGGAGTTTAGTTGGGAGCATTTAATCTATAGGAGATTTAATCTATAGGAGATGCTGATAGACTTCTATTAAGCAATAAACAGCTATGTTTATTGCTTAATCATTTCATTTCTGTTGTCATTCTTGCTCTAATACCTCTTTTTAACATGTTCTTTCTAAACCTAATATTATTATTTTTATATTTAATTATATTTTTTTTCTGTATTCCGAGTTATTCAAGTTATAAACCGACCAATCAGATGCCTCAGTAGAAGTAGGGGGACTCACTTCGAACGTTCAAAACATTTGATTGACAGATTCTCCCAAGCCTGCTTTCAGCGGAAGGAGTGTGGTCTTCCAACAACCTCCTGATTGGAGAGAGTGGTTGCCATAGAAATGTTGAACTCGACCGAATTAAAGCAAAACTGCTTACTGATGTTGTCTGGCTCGTCCATCGCAGCGTCCATTTTGCCATAAAAACAAAAGAGACTGAATTTACTTTATTTCATTGGAGCTGGCGGGAACTCATTTTCTATGGATGACATCACACCCACTCGGACCAGTTCTCATATTCAGGCAATGGTTGGGGCATTAACAAAAAAGTGAATTTGTAAACTTGTGTGTACTTGATGTACTGTGTACAAATGTATACATTTTCACCTGAGATACTATCTTCACAAAAGAGAGGCTATTCTATGACTTCCTGTTTGAGTCAGATTTTAAACAGGAAATGACCCAAACCAGGACAATTTATTTGTAGGCCACTGACTTGATCAACAAGCCAGTTAGTGACTACACAGTCCAATGTTTACAACAGAAACACATAAATTAGTTGTGCTACAGCTGATGACACTCGTTTTGGATTGAACATTGTTAAGGCCTGTTCACACCGGGACGAATTTCGCCGGCGATTTTCGCCGACGTTTAACGCCTCGTGACTAAACAAAGGGCACCAACGAGAGTGTGCACACCGACGCGAAAAAACGCCACGCGTTAAAGCGTCAAAAAAAAAAAAACGCCTCGGGTTCGTTTTTTTTTTTCGACGCGTCGAAATCTACTAGACCAATGAGAATGGCGCTTTTGCTCACGTGTCTGGAGCTTCTGAAGTTACAGTAAAACACAACTTGGGGGGCGCTCAAACACAAAACTGCCTTGCTGAGCACACATACCAGCGAAGAAGATAGACGCCAAGTAGCGTCTACACAGCCGCGAAGCAATAATGACAGACATTCTAAAATATCCCCAAACCAAGTACCAGTTGGAGCTACTGGTGCTTGAAATATTCATGTTTTCTTTGTTTGATTCTGACAAGCGCGTAAATACTTGCTCTCTTCTTCTGAGTGAAAAGCGACTTTAAGAAGCGTAAAGTTGCGCAGCGCCACCTTGTGTACAGGAGTATTTCTGTTTTACATTAAGCGCCATTTAATGTCAGGGAATGAAATTGCATGTTCACTCCACTCATCGTCAGCGAAAATCGCCTGGGTGTGAACACAAAAAACGTGGCGAAAAACGCTGGCGAATAACGCCTGGCGAATATTCGTCCCGGTGTGTACGGGCCTTTAGACACCGTTTGTCACGATGAACTTTTATTTATTTATTTTTAGACTTTTGTTATCTGTATACCCACTTCTGTCCAAAATGAAACTGGTAAATGGAGAAAAAAAAGGAAATTTGGCTCATATCAATATTTTTTTTGTAGATATTTGCTAAATATGCAAAGCTCTTTCCTTTATATTTGATCAAAAGGGGATTATGAAAAATAAGTCACAAAAACTGAAGCAGAAGCAGTTAAAATTTTATAAACAAAAACCGTTTTAATTTAATAAATAGTCAAAGGTTAAAGTCACTTGAATAAACAAGAGACAAGACCATTTTTGTGCCATTTTAAAGAACTCATTTTCCATTTCCAGAGAAAAAAGGATCAATGGAAGAGCAAAATCTATGGAAACTTGCACATTTAAAAAAAAAATTGCAAACTGATGGAAAAGATCATAAGAATACATGTTTTCATGATGCACACCTCCCATTCAACTCTTTTATGACATAATTCAATAGTCCTGTAACTAGAATGGAACAAGGGGATAGAAACCAAGAGTCTAAATGACAGTAAAACATCTTATGTAAATAAAAAATGGTTTAATAAAATGACTGACATTGTACCTCATTTTTTATTCTTAAGTCTTCAACAAATCTCTTATTTTTAGATAAATAAATTGAAGTGTAAAAATCAGTTGGTTTCAAGGGCTTCAGTCTCTAAATAGAGGAAAGTGGACATGCTAAACTGTTGCTCATTTTATCCAAGAAGCTCTGGATGTTTCCTGTCATTATGAAGTTTTAGGTGCACTTATTGGAGGATCAGAGTTGATTAGGTAGAACTCGTCCACTGACCAAACAGGAGATGAGACACCCTCTGCATCAATTACACGCTCTGCGCTGCATTGATTGATCCAATTTTTTCTGAATCACTTTGGCTGCGCCCCTTTGGGATTCCTTTGAATGAAGCATTAGTCCTGCATAGGTTAGAACACTGTGTGCAACAAGAAGAGGAGGGGTATACCTCCACAGCAATAAAGCATGAATAATACATTTGAATTCAGATGAAGGTTTAAACGTACCGCGGTGTTTATTTTAAAAAGCTAAAATCATTTATTGATTAGGTTTACAATGGTGGTATTCATGTTTAGATTAGCTTCACAATTGCATCAAAGCTTGAGATTATTATAATATTTCATGATATAAATAATAAATATTGATAAAACTATCTAAGGTTAGGTTAGATTTTTTTTGTTTGCTGGATACACTGAATAAATACATTTCTGCACTATATGGCACACTGGATTTTATACCATGGTCCGGGTGAATACTAAATTCTGATTGGCTGCTGGGTGTGAATTAAAAAGCGATAATCCACAGTGATACTGCACCCCTAAAAAAGAAGTTCCGGTCACATATCTGAAATCTATATCACTGTGCTGGCGTCTTTGAAACAAACTTTTGCTTCATCAACTGGACAAAAACAAGCGGTAAGAGGTGAACTTTTTCTCTGAACTGATGCTTTATTAATACTAACCATCAGCATATATATCGCTTTCCTTTGCCGCTGCCGTTGAGGTCGGTGCCGGCTCAACCCGGCTAAGCGGCGCATTGTCATGTTACCGTGAAAACGCGCCGCACCACGTAAAAAATAGTCCACTTTTGTTCAAAAAAAAAAAAGTGATCTAAACCGGACAAATAACAAGAATGAAGAACTATAAACTGGTTGAATATTTATTTCTTTTGTAAATGACCATGGCATAAGCGGGTTAATAGCCTTTCGTACTATGTATTATCAGAAATGGATGCACTGTGCGGAAGCCGTTCAGGCATCTCCACTCCATTCTCTTGGCTTTGTGCCGGACGCTTCCTTGCTTCCAGGGCATTCGTTCATTTCTGATAATGCACACCTCGTCGGCCATTAACCCAAAATCATGTTATATATGAGCCACACTAAACTTTAAGGCGCACTAAATAAGACAAAATAGTCCAAAATAAGTCTGTCAGTCATACTTTATTTACTCTGTTCAAAGAAATTCTAGGATTTTTTTGTAACACGCAACAGGATAGCCACGTTAGCAGTGTTTGCATACAGTATTTAAAATACTTGAATCTACAAACCTTTTTTGCAACACAAAAAATAGACTGATATCCCTAAAACAAACATCACTGTGACTAAGCTAAATCGAAACCTACTTAGTAACACGTAAAAAAACACAGTCCGATACTGCTACATGTTAGCCACATTAGAAGCATTACTGTTTTCACATTATCTATATATACCCATCCTTGTTAGTTATACATAAAAAAAGAAAAAAAACAATCTGACACCACGCCGCATTAGCTGCGTTAGCGCATTCACTATAACACCCAACCAAACATTTTAACAGAGAACCATGTACCTCTCAAAAGTGTTTTGACACCAGTAAGTACAACCAGCATTAATTCATATACAAGGCGCTCCAGATTTTATGGCCCACTGTCATTTTTTTTAAAACAAATTATGGCTTTTAATTGCGCCTCATAGTGCAGAATCTTTTTTTAGAAGGAACTGTAATCTGACCAACAGTGTTTTGTTTACATTTCTGATGTCGTTGAGAACAAGCTGTGGGCCTTTAATGCCTTTTTGAAAAATCATCATTGTCCCAAAATATTTTCAAAGCTTATACATTTTTCTAGTCAGTCACAGCCAAAACTTGCTGGTACAGTGGGTGAAATATTCATTTGTAAGAGCCAATTTTGATAAAGATGGTAAATAATGCAAATTTAACACAAAACAGTAAACTTTATGTTTATATTATTTAAAACACAGCATCTATTGCTGTTTTGGTAGAAAGAACATGCATTTATGGTTAGTGTAAGGCTTTTGCACTCTCAAGGGTCTTTTCATCTTCAGCCTTACTTATGGTAATCTATTCATCCAAAACTCTATTCGGTATAAATACTAAGGCCTCTCGTTCCTTCTGATTTATTCATTTTTTTTCATTCATTTTCTATTCTGTTTTTCCCTTTCGGGGTCACGGGGCTGCCGGAGCCTATCCTGGCCACTTGTGGGCGAAGGCAGGGGACACCCTGGACAGTTTGCCAGTCTGTCGCAGGGTGGAATATCCTCAATCACACATCCAATCACTCTCACATTCACACCTAGGGACAATTTAGATTAACCAATTAACCTATGAAGCATGTTTTTGGACGGTGGGAGGAAGCCGGAGACCCCGGAGAAAACCCACGCATGCACGGGGAGAACATGCAAACTCCACACACAAAGGGCCCCCATTGATGTTCTGGTTCAGTTCCCCCAGCCAGGACTTGAACCAGGGGCCTTCATGCTGTGAGACAAGAGCGCTAACCACTGCGCCAACGTGCAGCCCTTCTGATTTATTTTATAAATAATTCTTCTTCACTTGGGTTTTTGCCAAAAATCTGCGGCCTGTCCCTGAGATTTATACCTGTGAAAATTAGTGCCAGTACTTATTCAGTTTTGATCATTTCATGCTCAACAGAGAGGCAACGGGTAACCCTTGTGTTATCCTAGGCACTTTGGTATTGGGAGTTGGGTCATCTGACCCCACAAGATCACTGTGCGCTGAACCTTTTTTCTTCAATGATTTGTGATCTTCACTGGTGTCCATGGATTACATGAAATCCTCTTCATCTTTACCCACCTTTGTCATGGTAGGGATAACACGTCGATGTAATGGTGGGGTCATCTGGACCCCATACGATTGCATAAGTTAATCTGAACCCCGACCTTTACCTAACATTATTTTTTATTTATTGCTTTTGCTTCAGTGTTTTTGAACAGATCTGAAAAAATGTATTTTTCCTTTGGAGCTTTTAATTATGTTTTTCAGGTATTTTGTACTTCAAAATGCATATACATCATTTAAACACCTCAATCACTGCAAAACGGTCTTTTTAAGAGAGTTTCCCTACTTGTCTTTGCCCTACAGAATTCCCATGCATTAATGCGACTTCTCTTGCCACCCTTGATCTCTTAAAATAATCCTAGGTGTGGAATTTTTTTCTGTGAACTAACTTCTAAGGCAAATGTGTCTTTCTTACCTGACAGCCCTTGAGGGTAGCAGACACTTCTGTCAAAACAGAGAGGTTGAGAGTTTGATGACCCCCTGCCGCTGCATTTCAACAAGCAATTCCTATGCACTGAATCATTTTGCCATATTCAGACTGTTTGGTTTTGGAGTGGTGGATAATCAGTCCACGTTTTTTTTCCCCCTTCAGCTTTGCAAGGGCTGTTACATTTTACTTTCATGGGCGATTGGTTTTCATAGGATTTCTCATATGAGGCTGCTCATCCAGCTGGAGGATAATGATTAGCTGAAAACTTTATCTGAAGATCTGAAAAGCTTCATATAAAATGTCTCTGGATCTCTGTTGATCATTTTATATAAGCAATGAAACTACAGTTGGAATTGACAGCTGTTGAGTTGTAGGTTTAAAACATGCAATCTGTCAACTTAACTTTGACTGGAAGAAGATACTTATCCATTACTAAAATTCTTTCCGATCCTTTCAATGTTCATCCTTCCTTTTAATTTCATTTATCCTTTGTTTGAACAACCCTGGGGTTGTCAGCGCTTGTTTGGGAAATGTTTTCCACTGAACCAACCATTTATGTACAAGAGGCATGCTAATGAGCCCCTTGTTCATTCCCAAAAAAGAGTATGGTAAGGCTAATTGGAATACTGCTGTCATATTCACAAAAATGTTGGACTGACATGTAAAAGGAAAGCTACGTAAATTAAGAATTCTCTAAGGACCAGACAAAACACAAAGTATCTATTTTTTTCTGCAGCAAATGGTGATTTCCAAAGACTGAATGTTCATGGAAAAATGCTCAGTGCTAATAAAAAGCAAACAAGGAGAAAGACATCAACCTTAATGTGGGTGTTTTATATGAATTATTCTTGTTTTATGCTTTTAAAAGAATAAAGGAGATAGAGTCTACACAGAGCTCTTTTAATGGAAAACCCAATAAAAAAACATAGTCATTATTATCCCATTACTTACAGTAAAAGGTATTTAATAACTTCAAACATCTGAAAGGCATGTATGCACTGATGCATAAAGTTCATTTGTCTGTAAGCGGCTTGCAGACGTCCAGTGAGCCATGAAGTGCACACCTTTTCCACAGTTTGACCTGTATCAAATCTCACAAGACTGTGCACCAAGTCAAAGACTAATGTTGAGCACAGACTTTTTATTTTCCTCAGGAGAAGGCTGAGGTCCACAGAAACGATGTAAAAAAGGGGCAGAAGTGAAGAAAGGGTTTGTCCACTCATTTTTTTTCCTTTTTCAATGCTAACAAAGGATGAATTGGAAGGATTTTCATAAGCTGTAGTCTTATAGACTACAGCACAAGATAGATTTTGCCCTTCTTATGAAAATCCTTCCTGTTTGTTTGATAGGTCTTGCATGTAAAGTTTCTTGTGCTGTAGTCTGAAGTGTGTGAAATGTTACTAGAAACATAACGCAGCTCCACAGTTGCTATCATTTTTTTCATTATTAATGTTAGCTAAAAGCTCAAAGACTAATTTAATATTGGAAAATAGATGTGAGGCAAACCATCAACACTCGCTTGTACTTTTTTAAATCGTCATTGTAAAAATTTAAGATGGTATAAGTCACAGTTTTTTTTCCTAATTTGGCCGGTTGTGCGACTTATACTCAGGTGCAACTTATATGTGATTTAAAAAGAAATAGATAAATAAATAGAAACAACTGCCAAAGAACACTGTAGGTGTGTGTATTATTTATTGCTACTGACAGCAAGGCAGAAAAAGAAGTGCTGCTCAGTGTTATGTTTCGTATACACTGAATAAATGTATTTCTCCAAGAAAGTCCGACTTAAATGTCTGTTTTTCTTCTCTATTATGAAAAATAAATCAATGGTGAAACATAACTTGTAAAAATAACAAGAGGAAATAAACAGTTAAAATATACAAGAATGATATTATAATACAGTGTGCCCAGCTCACCTGCTGTCTGTTGATAGTTCAGTTTCTATGTTATGCCTTGTTCCTGTTGTTTGGGATTGTGGGTTTCCTGCTGTGGTGATCACTGTGCCGGGGATGTTGAGGCGCAGCCGAGTGCAGTGTGCATGGTTGGCTTCAGCGTCAAGACACAAGGCTGTTGACCCTGTGACCTGTGCTTTATAGAATGCTCTGGTTCTGCCTTAAGAATATGGGAGACTACGAAAATGAGCTGTCAGTCACTCTGGCAGTATGTTGCAAAAACAGCAGTAGCCTCTGCTGCAAAACTGTAGCTATGACCAGCCACAACAACACTCCCAGCTCTGTTCAGTGGGGGAAAAAGTGCAACACAGAAGATGAAAGAATGTGGACAGGATAAAGAAACTGTGTCATGATGAGCCAAGTACCTTATTATTTTATAGATTATTCAAACAACACCAGAATGGCATGATTGGTACAACATCCCTGAACCAAGTCCAATGATCAAAAAAGCCCAGAATCTCTGACTGCTGTTGAAGGAATACATATTCAAGGATTTTTTTACTATGTTAAAATAAAAAAATATTTGAAAAAGGAACAAATATGTACACTGGTGATTAAATCTAATCTATGTATTGTTTAAAATCCCTTTTAAACTAAATACAATTGTTTTTCAGCAATTAATATATAAACATGTATATACATTGATGACCCATGTATAATGCACCCTTGAGCCTTAGTGCCAGTGTTGACATTCTTTCAGCTATTCTAACTCTTCAACTGTTTATGCAATTAACTAAACTCCACCTGATTGTGAAACGGAGAAAAGACGCTTTTCGCCACCGTGCAACACTTTAGGTTAGTTGTTGCACGTTCCTGCAACACTGATATAAAAAGCTGCTTTTCTCTCTCACGTTGATTGTGTAAGCGATGGAAGAGTTACCGAATGTCATAGAGCATGTAGGTGTAGCTGATGTTGAAGGCTTACAATTTTTGAAAATTGTAGATTATGTCCCTATAGTCATTCAGACTTTCTACCCAAATACTTGGAAGGACAATCCATCCATTTGGGCCATGTCACTATGTCTTTGGAAGTGTGTTATTTTCACACAATTTAGGGCTAGCACTCCTTCTGACAGCATTCTGCTTACTTTCATGCTATGTTGTCACTGGAACTATGTTGTCACTCCCGTGTTACCCTTTGCACCTGCCATTTAGCACTGTCCTTAGTTTTGTGTGTCTGTGTGTGTGCGTTTTTTCTTTTACTGCAGGCAAAAATTGTGATATATTCCTTGAAGATGTGTTGTCGGTACATATAGGGTACACAAGCTGCTATTTGGAACAGTTTTCCAAATGCATTTTTCAGACAGCAAAGCTTTTGCATGAATAATCACATGATCAACATGCATGTTCTCATTAGGTGATTGCTGTTCATCAATAATGAAGGAGATAATTAATTCTACATGAACTGATTATCTTTTTTCTTTTCTGGTTACCATTTTATGATCTCCTGTAGATGCATGCAAGGGATTACAGAGACACCATCAGCTGTAGGACAAACAATCATTTAACGTTCACCCACTTTCATTACCACTTATGATCACTTACTAAAATTGGTAAGATTTGGTAATTAATAATAAAAATGACTTAACCTCTTTTAAGAATGACTCATTATTAACCCTTTTCACAGCGTAGCTTTAGCTCCAATGTTGACATTCTTTAACTGTTTACACAACAGTTGATTTTGTATGATATACGTAGACCCTTTAAACAAAGAAACTGAGACCTATGTGTCTCTATAAAATACTACCTGATGAAGGTGAGTTTAATGTACTTAAGTTAACTCACAACAGCAATATAACAAACATCTGTTAGCTCTGAATAAAAAAAAGAACAACTTATAGTTATTTTACAATACAAAATAAAGTTGCATTCAGTTCTAAAAAACCCTAACTGGAATAATTGCTCAGTACGTGACTGATCATAAACAGAAAAAACGATTTTTCTTATGCCATTTTAACTGTAAATGTCATTTAGACAGCCTTTCATTGACTTCAACGATTACATTTGGGTAGTAAATTGTAATATGAGTTATTGAACATGTGCTGGAAGAAATATTAATACAATAGTTAGAAATGCCAACTCATTAGAGAAAAAAAAATACATTCCTTTGTATCATGTTACACCTGAAATTTTGTTTGAGGCATCTGTTCAAAAACAATAAGAAGGGGGAAAAAGGGAAAACAGATCCATATGAAGTTTAATTTGGAAGGTCATCAGGTATCATTGATCAGGTATCATTACTATGACTGTGGTTCACAGGGAACAATATTTCTGCTGATGGAAAAAAACGTTTTAGGTTTTGTATGTATTAATTATATGAGCTAAAAATGTAACAAAAGATATTCTCAAAATGTCAACAGCCTATATCTCAGAGTTAATTTCAAATGTTGGTTTACTGTCATAAAGGGTAAGAACAAGTCCTTGAACTAGTTTAAAAAATTACAAGCTATCATTTTATTTGCAGACTAACTTTTTATCTGGAGCATTAATAGATTATTAAAAAAAAAATCTTAAAAAAATAAAATAAACAAATGCTCAGACTAGAAAACATGATTGATGTGACAAGATAAAAATGAAGGTTTTACAAAGCTGGAGTCCCTGAGTCAAAATCAAATAAAGACACCAAACCAACTGTGAATCTCCCTCTTTCTCTCCACCTCTCTCTGTCTGTCTCTCTCCATCTATCACCTTTTGGCAGCAAGCCGTGTATTACATGAGTGCAAGGTCAACAACTAAGCAATGGCACAGGATATATAAATTTCACAAATGCTAGAAGGAACTACACCAAGAAATAAAGCGTTTTTGTTTTTTGGCTGCCAATTAAAAAAATAGGTTTTTGCTGGCAGACACGATGTGTCGGCGGTATTGACAGTAATTGTTTCCAGCACACTCAGAAGTCAGAAACGCAGCGGGGTGGTTACATTGTGTGACCAAGCCCTGTTATTGATTGGTTGATTCCATTACTTGAGAGGAAAGGCTCCATAATGAAACCCTATGCGAGGGGAAGGGGGGGGATGCAGCTAGCATCTTTATAAAGCTGTGCGGATGAAATGAAAATGATGGCTTTTTACTGTTTTTTTTTAACCACGTGTTTTTAGAAGGTAGCCAATTTTAGCTCAAGTTGCATTATTTTTAGCCACAGACCCAAAGATCTCAGTCATTATGAAAAAGGGTAAGGCTATAGAAACATTTGCAGTGCAGTAAATGGAGCAACATAGGGGGCTCTTATAAAAGCTAAGGTATAATTGTATTCAGTATCAAAAATGTTCAAATTAGGAAATTCATTTACAGTATATACTGACACTCAAGTCTTGGCCTCTTACCTTTCAGTTCACAATTGATATTGGTGATTTTTTTTCCAGAGACTCTTGTGCTATCTTCACACATTTGATGCATTGTCAAGAACAGGCTAAACACGGAGTTAGCGTACAGTGTTAATACTGGACTGTCGCTACCTGATACTAGCACACGTGCCCGTAGTCGGGAGGGGTTTGGTGTGAAATGTGGAAGCTGTTTAAATCTTGTGAATCTTTCCCTAGGCTTTTTCTTTTACATATCTTTTCTGATATGCAAAAGACGTGGTGTCATAGAATTTCAGCCAAGCACAAACCACAATTATTCATTTCTCCTCCATGGTGCATTTTCCAACTGTTGGAACTTCTGTGAATGAAAAGGGATGCCATCCGTACGTCACTACTAAATCCGAATCCCTAATTGGGCAAAGTATAACTGGTGGAACTTTCATTCAATGGACTTGCGTTTTGTACCCAAAAAAGGGTCTTAAAAATGTGCGTAGCTATGCGTGAGTTTTGCACTCAGAAACCCAAAATACACTTATCCGAGCGTTTACGTAGACTTTTCATAGAAAGTGATTGCGTAACCCTTGTGCTATCCTAGGTACTTTAACATTGGGAGTTGGGTCATCTTTATCAACCTTTGTCATGGTAGGGAGAACACGTCAATGTAAGGGTGGGGTCATCTAAGATAGCACAAGGGTTAAATGTGGATTCCTGAGGCCAATGTGAACGTAGCCGTATACCACTCTTGGTTTTAATGCCTGCTTCTGTAAATGTGTTTTTGGGTCATTTGTGGTACCCAACTGTCTAAAGAAAGAGAAAACTTTTACACTATTGATTTGAAATTTTGATTTGAAATCGTTTATTTCAAGCAATTAAGTAGAAAATAATACACAGCAGCAATATAATCATCAGTTATACATTCATACAGTAACTAATCATACTTAGGATAATTAGACATATTAATAAACATTGCTTGAAAGGGAGTGGAAGGAAGCGAACTTATATAATCCCACCCCGTTATACTATAACCATTTTATTACATGATTTATCAATATCCGGTTCCCGGTTTTTATCAGACAGAATTAAAAATCATAAGATATCGATAAAGCACATGACAAAGATGAATTACTTAAGTATTACGTCAAAAATAACTATTTTAGAAATCAACATGGCAAATGCATATATATATGCAGATTATGTTACTTATAAAAGTCATTCATATGAATAAAACATAATACTATATCAGTAAAGTAGACAACACTGTTTCAGGAATTTTCATAGCAAAATTTCATCAGGTATCAAAAGATAAAAACATGTGCAAAATTATGCTACATTAGGAGAGTTTTTGAATCAATTTATCAATTTTTGGAGAAAGTGAAGTAATATCATTAAAAGTCAATCAATTTAACAATTTTCAATAAGTGATTAATCATTTGTTTTACTTTTTTTAATATTTTTTTTGTATTTTTATTTATTTTATTTTTTTTCTGGACCGAGCGGTTTGACGTAAATCCTGCAGCCTTTAACCCAAGTGTTCTCAATCTGCTTACTCTTCCTGATTGATTTAAGAGCATTCAGCTTCGCTTGAGGCTTGATCGGTAATCCAGTGAGAATGACATTATTCATCCTTACTTGCTGATTCACATCGTCCAGTCTTTTCTCCAGAATCTCAACCTGGTTTTCTCGCTTCTCGTTTTGAGCCCGAAATCTTCTGAACTCTTCCATCATTTCCCAAAGTGGCGTTAGCTTAGCCGACACTTCTTCCATAAAACTTTTCAGCGTTTCTTGAATAATGTCAAGAGTCTTTTTGAGGTCTTCGTATTCCTGGGGTTTCTTCGAGGGCATGGTCAGCTCTCTTTTTTGGGGAAAATCAACCTCTTAAGTAATTTGAAAATAGTTGCATTCGCAGAGAGGCACGCCACGCGTCCTGCTGTGTAACCTGGAACTATTGAACACATTCATTTGCAATATGGCATTTAACACTTGAATATTGTCGTTTTTTTGTGTGTATTTGGATGGTTTCATGTATTTGTCAACTCAAATAATAGATTTCTCATTTAAAAACCTTAATTTTCTTTCTTATATCAATTCAGATCCATAATACTACATCTCTGTTTTCTCCACAGGCAAGCAGAAGGATGGTGTTTGGGGAGACAGGTGGGCACAGCTACTTGGTGGCATGCTGGCAGCCCATCCTGATCCTTATGCTGGGCACCGTCCTTTCTGGCTCCACCACTGGCTGCCCTTCCCGATGTGAATGCAATGGACAAGAGCGTTCAGTCGTGTGTCATCGACGGAGACTGGCAGCTCTTCCTGAGGGTATCCCTACTGAAACGAGGCTATTAGACCTCAGCAAGAACCGTCTAAAGACCCTCGGGCCTGAGGAGTTCATTAACTATCCTCTTTTGGAGGAACTGCAACTCAATGAAAACACAATATCATCCGTCGAGCCTGGGGCATTTAGCAGCCTCATGAACCTTCGGACCCTTGGTCTACGCAACAACCAGCTAAAGCTTATTCAACTGGGAGTGTTCACAGGCTTGGTCAACCTCACACAGTTGGATATAAGTGAGAATAAAATTGTCATTCTGCTAGACTACATGTTCCAAGAGCTATACAACCTGAGGGCTTTGGAAGTTGGTGACAATGACCTAGTCTTCATCTCACCTCGATCGTTTCATGGCCTGAGCAACCTTGAAAGCCTAAATATTGAGGGACACAAATTGTCCTCAGTGCCCACCGATGCCCTTAGCCATCTGCATAATCTGTTGTCACTTCAACTGCGTTACCTTAATGTTTCTGTCATAAGAGATTACTCTTTCAAGAGGCTCTATAGACTAAGAGTGTTGGAGATCTCTGACATGCCAACTCTGGATACCATGACACCAAAATGCTTGTTTGGTTTAAATCTCACATCACTGGCCATAACAAATTGTAATCTTAGTGCCATCCCATATCAAGCCATGAATCACCTGAGGCATCTTCGTTTTCTGAATTTGTCTTTCAACCCTATTCAGACAGTGGAAGGGAACAGAATGTTTCATTTACAGAAACTCCAGGCTTTTTATTTGGCTGGTGGAAAATTGGTAGCTATTGAGCCCTACTCTTTTAAAGGGCTCAACCATCTTCGTGTATTTAATGTATCAAACAATGGCTTAAGCACTCTAGAAGAGTCTGTTTTTCATTCTGTTGGAAACCTGGAGACTCTCGCTCTGTACGACAACCCTCTGGCCTGCGACTGCCGCCTCCTCTGGGTCTTCCGCCGCCGATGGAGGCTCAACTTTAACAAACAACAACCAATATGTGCTTCACCTCCAGTTGTTGAAGGAAAAGAGTTCAAAGATTTTCCAGATATACTCCCTCCCGATTACTTTGTCTGCCAAATGTCAAAGATTGTGGATTACCTGGTTCAAGAAAGTCATGTAGATGAAGGAACTACAGTTACTTTTGGTTGTAAGGCTGAGGGAAATCCAGTTCCTGCCATAATTTGGGTTACCCCTAAAAAGGAATATATCACCACCAAGACCATGGGGACAAGACTTTCTGTGTCAGGTGATGGTTCACTGGAGGTACGTTACGCCCAAATCCAAGACAATGGCACCTACTTTTGCATTGCAAGTAATGCAGCAGGCAATGACACCAAAGCTGCACACCTTTTTGTGCACAGCTACTCCCCGAACTGGCCTCACCAACCTAACAAGACATTTGCGTTCATTTCCAACCAGCCAAGCGATGAAGGTGCTAATGTGACCAGGGCCACGGTTCAATTTCCATTTGATGTAAAAACACTAATTATTGCAACCACCATGGGATTTATTTCTTTCCTTGGAGTGGTACTTTTCTGTCTCGTGATACTATTCCTCTGGAGCAGGGGGAAAGACAACACCAAGTCAAATATTGAGGTTGAGTATGTGCCACGCAAGGAGGAAACAGAGGAGACCAGTCCAACTGAGGCACAAGTACAATTCAACATGAAAATCATGTGAGCTCCTGGACATGTCATCAAAAAACTGCAGTCAGGATGCAAACGATTCCCAGCTTAAAACATGTACTCAATTTAAACAGTAGAAATTGCACAGCAATGGACATGTCCTGACACTACACTATATAATCATTTTTTTAACTTAGGGATTGAATCTTTTAAAGGAAATGTTGCATTTCCGTTATTCATATTTCTGTAAATTTGTGTGGGCAGAAATCAGTATGTTAACATGCACACGACATTTTGGTTTAGGAAGCCCAAAACAATGGTAAAATGAATAAAAGCACAGTTTGCATTAATAGCAGATTTGTATTTCAAAGTATGGAGAGATTCATTTGTGAATGGCAGATGTATTTTTATGAAAAGGGGACTGTAGAAAGGGTGGTTTACTCATAAATGTTTGCTCAAATTGATAAACAAAGCACAATTATCCTTTGTATGAGCCAATGCTGTGTTGCCTAAAATGCTGATGTGAACACAAATGACCATTGTTTCATTTTAGCAGTATAAAAGAAGGGCATGCGTAGAGAATAAAGATTACATCAAGAAATGTGTCATGCAATAATAAACACAAATCTAGAAATGCTTGCAGAGGTGTAGTACACAAGGAAGGAATATTGATGAATTTTTTTATTCTTCTGTGAATTGCATAAAAGTACTCTCTAAAGCTATGTACACACCAAGGATTTGGCGCATGTTGTTTACACTGGACAAAGGCTGCCACCTACCGGTGGAAGAGGCTTGGTGCGAAATGTCGAAGCGGTTCAGATCAATTGGAAACGGTTAGGTTCATTGCTAGCATTCTTGCAACTGCAGATATGGATTACTATTATGCCAATAGAGTGGCCTTAGTTTATCTTTGTATGAAAAACAAACGCAGGCATCGTCACCTTGTTTGGGTTCACCGCATGAACCAAAATCAGATGACCCAAACCCATGTGTCACTATCAAACCAAGTCTTTGGTTAGAAAAGTTCGACTTGGTTTAACTTGCAATGTGCTTTCAGTGGTCAAAGGTTTTTTACGTAGAGCCCGAAAACGGCTGTAAAACTTGTGTAGCTTTGCGTGAAATGGATAGCTTTGAACACGGAAGCACGCATTAATGCGTGTTTACATAGATTTTTCATCGCGGAGGGCGGTGTGAACATAGCTTTATTCCAAAACTTGTATTGACTGTTCATCTACCAGTTGCCAGGGGAATATTATTTTATAAAACCTTCGAAGTTTTATGTCTGCATATTTATTTTTTTCCCTTAACCATTAATTTAAAACTGTGCATGTTAACACACTGAGTGAGAAAAGAAGCTACAGTTTCTGCTACTTTCAGTTTGCAAAAAAAGTGTCATTAAATGTATTGAAATGTTGCGATATACATATTTTTTCTGTATTTTATTCTTCCTTGTACATTACGCTATTGCAAAATAGTAACGTTTTGATGGCTGTGGTTTTTGAATATACTGCAACCCAAAGAGCAGATTAAATATCCATTAAAATGTTTTTGATGTAACTTGACTGAAAGACAGTGATACTGGTTTTCTCAACACCGGAGTTTAAACTTGGTCTTTAAGACAAATCTTTTACCTTTCTGGGGTCTTAAAGGGCCTATACCAAGTTATTCTTAAGCCTTTTACTATGAACAATATTCATGTATATGATAATATATAACCTTTGGCACACTGAAAAACATTTTTTTAAGAGTTTTCCTGAGTTCTTTTCGTACCTGGAAGTAAGACAGGTACGAAAAGGCCACCCATTTCATGAGATCATCCTAGAGTTTGCCTTGGCTGCATCTCTGCATTTCGCCCACGAAAACAAACAACATCTGAACTTTTGCAAGGACTGATACGCATATTGTGCTTATAAAAGGAAAGCGTTTTTGGAAATCACCGCTGGGTCCTTGGAGAAAGTGTGTGTTAGCCCGGGGGCGGAGCTGGCAGTGCAGACTCTCCCTGGAAGGGGCTGTTCTCACTTGTCTATGAGACAATGTGAGAACCTGCTCGTTTTCATGGATTAGGAGGGGTTGTGGTCAGAGCGCAGGTTTTTAGAGAAAAGCTCAAAAGTACTGCTTTGGGGGTGCTTTCGTGAGGACTGAACATTATAATGCACTTGAAAGCTCAGAAAATGTGATTTTGTATGATATAGGTATAGATGTACAGTACAGACCAAAAGTTTGGACACACCTCAGTTGAAGAGTTTTCTTTATTTTCATGGCTATGAAAATTGTAGAGTCACACTGAAGGCGTCAAAACTGTGAATTAATACATGTGGAATCAAATACATAACAAAGAAGTGTGAAACAACTGAAAATGTGTCATATTGTAGGTTCTTCACAGTAGCCACCTTTTGATTAGATTACTCTTTTGCACACTCTGGACATTCTCTTGATAAGCTTCAAGAGGTAGTCACCTGAAATGGTCTTCCAACATTCTTGAAGGAGTTCCCAGAGATGCTTAGCACTTGTTGGCCCTTTTGCCTTCACTCTGCGGTCCAGCTCACCCCAAACCATCTCGATTGGGTTCAGGTCCGGTGACTGTGGAGGCCAGGGGCCTCATTTATAAACGTTGCGTACCCACAAAAGAAGGCGTACGCAACTCTCTACGCAATAATTGAGATTTATAAAAAGCAAACTTGACGGGAAAATGTGTGGTCCTTCACGCAAGCTCTGACCCAGGCGTACGCACAAAAACGGGTGAAATGAGAAACGGCGACACCGTCGGCAGATGGAAGAAACACGTGAAAGTGAAAATGACAATACTGCCTCTCAGAAATAACACGAAGACTTCACAAAGCAAGTCTTACAATTAACAGCCAACACGAACACCCGTTTGATCGATCAGCAGTGAAACAAACAAAAAAATCAAACGAAAGAAAAGAAAAGTGAAATATGTTCTGCAATATTGGCATGTTGTGCAATTCATCCTCATAAATAATATAGTTAACAGAACGAAATAATGTACAAAACTGACATACTCGTCAGTGTGTCCGTCTGCCGGAGCAGATATAGGTGCAGATAGACAGACAGACAGATGGACATATTAATTGTCCACTGGGGAAAGTTGTTTTCATAGTAAAACATTTTTTCATAAGCTACAGAATTATGGTATTCATGCATATGCCTTTAGTTTGTTTTATTTTTGATAAAACAATGTATGGCGTATGTCTCAAACATTCAGAAAGCAACAAGAAATTTCATTTGCGCTGAACAATTTCCCATTTCCACGTCGATTATTACCAATATCTGTAGCTTGTAAGATGCAATTAAATGGATGGAAATAAAATGCCCCATCACAATGCATAATGACGCACAATCTTAAGACAGCAAGAAAACTTGCTGGCAAACGAGGACGAGTGGCTTATGAGCCGGTTCCGACTTCCTCGAGCCATCCTGTTGGAGCTTTTGGGGCTGAGTCACCCGGTGCATCTGGCGCGTCGGTGTCCCCCTCCGCCTCAGTCACCACTCCACTTAAAAGGGATTCCCCAATTATTGCCGCCAGTCTCTCATCAAGAGGGGTCAGCTCCGGTGCCCCCCCCCACACACACACACCCGTGGCAGACACACTCTGGCGATGCAGCGCCAGACGTTTTTTTGCCTCGACTTTGATGTCCGACCATTTCTTTTTTATTTCGGCCACGGTCCGAGGTTGTGAGGCTACAGCAATACGGCATCTGCCACCGTTTGCCACTCAATTGCCTTTTAGGAATTAGTCATGCCCACGCTGTGCCCTCCAAATAACACTTTTCTCCTCTTTTCCACCTCGCCAATGATAACTTCTACTTCACATTGAGTGAAGTTAGTTTTTTTTCATTTCCTCTCTGTGTTTGCCATGGTTTCCAAATCAATTAATATTAATTTGTGGGCGTTTCACGGACTATTTATGGGCAACTATGGGCGTGTCATGAAGCCGCAAAAGCTGCGCTGCATTTAGAATTGGTTGTGTTTTATTAAGGGAAAGATGCGTAGGATGTGCTACGCACGGTTTTTATAAATCCGAATATTTAACAGTACGCACGTCCTATGTTTCATCCGTACGCCACTTCTGACGCAAATCCTACGCAAAGTTTTATAAATTAGGCCCCAGGTCCTCTTGTGCAGCACCCCATCACTCTCCTTCTTGGTCAAATAGCCCTTACACAGCCTGGAGGTGTGTTTGGGTCATTGTCCTGTTGAAAAAGAAATGATGGTCCAACTAAACGCAAACCGGATGGACTAGCATGCCGCTGCAAGATGCTGTGGTAGCCATGCTGGCTTCAGTATGCCTTCAATTTTGACTAAATCTCCAACAGTGTCACCAGCAAAGCATCCCCACACCATCACACCTCCTCCACGCTTTACGGTGGGAACCAGGCATGTAGAGTCCATCCATTCACCTTTTCTGAGTCGCACAAAGACACGGCGGTTTGAACCAAAAATCTCAAATCTGGACTCATCAGACCAAAGCACAGATTTCCACTGGTCTAATGTCCATTCCTTGTGTTCTTTAGCCCAAAAAGTCTCTTCTGCTTGTTGCCTTTCTTTAGCAGTGGTTTCCCAGCTGATATTCTACCATGAAAGCCTGATTCACACAGTCTCCTTCAACAGTTGTTGTAGAGATGTGTCTGCTGCTAGAACTCTGTGTGCCATTGACCTGCTCTCTAATCTGAGCTGCTGTTAACCTGCCATTTCTGAGGCTGGTGACTCAGATAAACTTATCCTCCACAGCAGAGGTGACTCTTGGTCTTCCTTTCCTGGGGTGGTCCGCATGTGAGCCAGTGTCTTTGTAGCGCTTGATGGTTTTTGTGACTGCACTTGGGGACACTTTCAAAGTTCTCCCAATTTTTCAGACTGACTGACCTTCATTTCTTAAAGTAATGATGGCCACTCATTACTTTAATCTTGCCATTTTACAAATTCTAAAAGTCTATTCAGTACTATCAGCTGTGTGTCCACCTGACTTCTGCAAAACACAACTGATGGTCCCAACCCCATTTAGAAGGCAAGAAATCCCACTTATTAAACCTGAAAGGGCACACCTCAATCAAACTTTATTTATAAAGCACTTTTCATATAAAAGTATAACACAAAGTGCTTTACATTAAAACAAAACAAAATAAATAATATAAAAACAAGCATGAAAATTATTATAAACAAGCACAAAATAAATAAATAAAAATAGGGCCCCCCTCCCCGTACCTACACAACCCCCCACTTCTTTCACATCTCCCACCCCCTAACTGATGGGGAAAGACAATGAGAAATGAGAAATAAGAAATAGGCTGAGCACGAAAACAAGATGTTGGAAACGCTGATAATTGGAACCTCCCTCTCTGTGAACAGCCGCATGACCAGCCAAATGCAACATCACAAGTGGGGACCGCTCCACCACAGCAAAGAGGTGATGCGCCTGTGAAGTGAAAAACATTTCAGGTGACTACCTCTTGGAGCTCATTAAGAGAATGCCAAGAGTGTGCAAAGCAGTTATCAAATCAAAAGGTGGCTGCTATGAAGAACCTAGGATATGACATATTTTCAGTTGTTTCACACTTCTTTGATGTGTATATAATCCCACATGTGTTAATTCATAGTTTTGATGTAAAATAAATTATATATATACCCCAATCTGGACACAAAAGTAATTTTGTGGACATATGAAGAAATGTTATTTTTGAGCTTTTTATTAATTAGATGGTGTCTCTTAACATTGTATTGTTTTGTAGTAGCCCCTGTCAGCCAATGTTTATATTTTATTCCTTTTTTTTATATTTCTATATTCTACATTTTTTATACATTATTCCACCATTAGTGGTAATTTATTGTATACTCTATTGTATTTCTCTCTATTCTACTCTATTATTTAGCAACAGTTTCATAGGAAATTGAAGGACAAAATTTAAAATTCACCTCACTTAAAGGCAAAAAGAAAGCTACTGGCCACGTTTGACAGAATTACAGCTGCAGTTTATCTTACAAATGGAGAGAAGCAGCTCACAGCCATAAATTGTTGAAGCAAACTTTTTAATCGATTTTTCTAATTCATTCCAAGTCGAGAAGCAGACAAAAACAAGGATAATATATGGTTTAATTAATTGAGTTTATTTCATATCAATGATACTCATTTCATATCAATGATACTCATTGGCAGCAGAATAACGCGCAGTATCATCAGAGTCTCACATTATTAAGGACACGTTTTCTGTACTGTCATTTTTCCATCCAGTTCCTTAAAACCAGAGTAATGAGATTCTTCACTGAACTGGACAATTCTAATATACAGCTGAAGGACTTTAAAACAAAAATCTTCATGACATATTTTAGACATTAAGATGAGTTGCTTTATTAAAGAAAGAAATCTAGATAGATCATCCATAGCTTTTGGGCAAATATTATATTCATATTTCAGCAATTTGAAAAAAACACTGACATATAAAGCTTAAACATACTCTACTTTTTGACAGTTGGAACTGAAATCGTAAACCTGGAGCAGCCCGCATTGAACATGTTCATTTAAGCCCATGGGCAAGTCTGATTGAATGGAGAGGTCCCAATACAGCATTGACACCAACATCCAGCCTCACTTTCTATTCTTTTTGTTTATTACAGTGATTAAATAAAAAATAGACATACTTATTTTACATTTGTAATTGCTTTGAATTTTTTTAAGGTTTATCTCTGGCGCCAACGACATGAAGTCAATTCAGTGGCCATTTTTTCATGATTCGAACGGAGCCAGAAATCATAAGTAAGCATTGATCCAAGGCGGAGTGAGTCAACATTTCTATTGCAAGCATTCTCACCAATTAGGAGGGAGTTTGTTGGAAGGCCACACCCCCACCATGTTAAAGAGAGCTCGGGAGAATCTGTCAATCAAACATTCAACGCAAGATCACCTACTGTAATTGAGGCATCTTAATATAGACAAGCCATTCTTTCCTTGATCAGTAATTCAACAGCTGTTTGCACTGGATGACAAGTGTAAAGTCTAGTTAACAGAAGGATTTTTTTTTTTTTGTAATGTTTGATGCTTTTGTTCCCTGCTGAGGGGAAGAGTTTGGTAAATCTATGTCTTTCTGGCACAAGACACTGAACCCCACAATTCTCCTGGTGTTTACAGGTTAGCGGCTCAAATATATCAGCAGAGCCCACATCACTGTGTAAATTTGTGTGGGAGTGCATGACTGTAAAGCACTTTGAACCTAATCAAGGTAGAAAAGTGCCATAGGAGTATATACCGTTTACCATTTTTCAAAATTCTTGTGATTTGTGAAAAACTATTTTTGTAAACCATATGCACATTTTTTTTTTTCAATTAAAAACAATAGCCATACCTAGATTGTGTTATAGATTCTCTCTATATATTTGTAATTCTGACACATGTGCCAAAATCTGGTTTTACAATTGTTAATTATGGATTATTCTCTATTTCAAAAGATTGTGAAGCAAGTGAAGATGGCATGAGCCAAACACCTAAAATAGATTTCTTTGGTCATTTGTAAATTATGTTTTGAATAATGCTTCATGTATAGTTGTAGCTGGATAGCAACCGATCTTGCTAAAACCTTTGATGACTCATAAGTATTCTTTTTTTTATCGATGGGAAAAAAAGTGTAGGTTTGTCTCAGACACACACTCATGCTGATTCACACAAATCCGAGATCTGCCAAATAGAATTTGTAGCTGTGTAAGAAAACGTAAGCATCATGTTTTAGCCAAAATAACATATAAAAGAAAAAAAACGGCTGATAATAGTACAACCTCATCAACTTGAACCATTCAGTCAATGGAGTAGTTTATATTTGGGGTGAAAAAGGGAAACAAATAGGAGTCAAGCAATGTCTTGGCAATGTCCAAACTCTGCATTAACAGGAATAGTGTTGTTAAAACAGTAATACTATCTGCATACTCTTGGACAGAGAAAAACATTTAAAAAATGCAAAATAGGTATAGACCATGTGTTCTGTTCTTCAAAAATTCACACACAAATCTGCCCAAAAGGCAGAGATGTACTCATTGACTTTTAAATCTAACCAAAAGTGTATTTGGGAGAATGCTGGTGACAGAATGAGGTTATACAACAAAGTGAAATGGCAGCAGTAATTGGAAGTTCCTCTCAGACACAAAAGCCTTCATGGAGAGATTTAGAAAAGAATCACCCTAAAGAGCCCAATATCAGTACTATGTACCAAGAGAAAGGGGGTTTTATTTCCTCTCTCTGGGATGAGGCGGTGACCTTGAGCACTTTGTCCCACTAAAATAGAGGGTGGAGTTGAATTTTACTCCTCTCTACACGGAATGAAGGAGCATAAGAGCTTGATTCACAGTGTGTGTGTCGAGATAATTATCAGTATGAACAGCACGGGACAGAAGGGATTAACCAGTGAGCTCACATACGGCAGAGAGCAGTGTTAAGGTATTTTTGAGCTCAAAAACAGAGTCAGAATCTGCAGTCAAACATTGTACTGTTGTACTTGGTGTCAGAAATGGCATTAGAGTTGCTGTCATTTGTAAACACAATAGGCATCTAAAATCATTATAGCATAATAAGAACACAGATGGTCTGACTTCCCTGAGAATTTCTTTAGTACTGTATTTTTCAGAATATAAGTGACATTTTCTGCATAGTTCGGCTTGTGGTGCAACTTTTACGTGCTTTTTTTTTTTTAATATAAAAAGCCTCATTTTTTCGTTATTTTCCCACTAACAACCGCTAGAGGGCACTGTAGGTTTGTGTATCAGCATTAAATACTGAAGCAGAGCACAGAAGAACAGTATCAGTATTTCGCTGTGGTTGGCGGAGTTGTTCAAAAGCGTCACTTTTCTCCCAAAGGTGCGACTTATAGTCTAGCACGACTTATGTATGATTTTTATTCTTAATTATTTTTTTGCGGCTGCGACTTCTACTACGACTAGTGCGGTAAAAACAATAGTCAAACTTTATTGATTTTGCTCAGAACTGTAGAAAAAACATCTGGTGCCATGCTCAGTTTCCTGTTCTCCCCAGGAGTGTTAAATACGTTTTGATGCTGTAATTGCACAGCTACAGATAATAGAATAGGAATGCTGGAGAACAATATCATTTCAAGTTTAAGAATTAGACCTTATTTTCTCATAGTATAAGTTCTGTTTTTGCATAGTTTGGTCTAAAGGTTAGACTTATATTCAGGTGTGACTTATATGTGAATTATTATAATTCTTTTAAATAGAAGTTATTTATTTTCCCATTAACAACGACTAGAGGACACTGTGGTGTGCGTATCAGTATTTGCTACCTACAGCAACACAAAAGAAGAGGCGCCGCTCAGTCTCACTTACGGCGGATTTAGTGGAGTTGTTCAGAAGCATTGTTTTCACCCCAAAGTGCAACTTTTATCAGTGTGACATATTAAACATTTTTTCTTCTTTGTTTTTAGAAATTTTGGCATCGGCAAACTATACCCCGAAACAACCTATAGTTTGGAAAATACGGTAGTGTAGAAATCAACAGATTTTCCCCAAAACTGTGAAAAAAATCCAAAAAACCATTTGGCACCATGTTGAATTTCCTGTACTCCCCATCTAGCATTAGATATGTTGTGACGCTGTGATCAACTCAATTAGAGATGATAGAATAGGAATAATGGAGAACAACACCATTTCAATAAATTAAGTTTAAGACTCTTACTGTGTCTTTGGAGCATAAGTCATAGATTTTGCATACGTTCTTATTGTTTTTAAGCTCATTGGCTTGTTTTAAAATAATATATACTACAAAATATGATCTAAAGGTCAAACATGGCCTAAATCACCTCAACTATATCAGGATATTAGGAAGTGCCCAACTGTGATAAGCCAAGCAGGCCACAGTGGGGGAGTACAGCACTTGAAAGGGTTGGTTGTTTAGGCATTCATCCCTATTTCTTAGCATTTGTGTCATGCTGCTGACTTAGAAAGACTAACATCACAACATCTTTGATTCATTAAAATAGGAAGTTGACATTTTTCCACTATGAAGGGTGGCAGAATTCACTTTTATGGGATATTTTTGGCAGTTGCATTGAGTTTTTATTTAGGAAGTGAAACGTTGGTGCAGCTGTTTTATGTCAGTTCCTTACATTTGCAAGAACAAAATTGGATTTAAACGGCTTCTTAAAAAGGGGAGTGGGTGTAACTGTAACCAGTAACCTGCTGAAAACCTGAATGTGTCCCTAGCCATCAATATAAGGCAATCGAAAGAACATAGTCCTGTGTATGGCAATGGCATGATATGTATGCCTTGCTTTACTACGGTTTTCCATTTAGATATAAAATAAACACAAAAGATTGTGTGGCCCTTTGAATGGCTAACAACCGGTCCAGACTGTACCCCACCTTCGCTCAACAGTAGCCAGGACAGGCCCTGGCAAACCCCGAAAGAGGTAGTGAGTTAAGAAAATGGTTTGATATATGGATAAATATTAAATCCATAATAATGTGAAATAAAGTAAAAACTTGCCCTGTTTTTTTCTCCAGAGAGAGGATTTCCCATTACAATCTAAGAAAACATATACATTTAAAAAAAAAAAAAAAAAAAGTTGTTGTGGTTTATGGCACATGCTGCTGACTCCCCCTGAAATATGCATTTATGAATACTTTTATTTGTGTAAAGACCATCGACTGTTTATGAGAACCAGACAGAGAAAGTGTGATGTCACCCATGGAAAATGACTCAGCAGTTCCACCAAAGTAAAGTCAATTTAATTGCCAATGCGTTGCGGTAGACGTCGCCTTGTTGGAAAAAGACAACATCAGTAAGCAGTGATTGGTTCAAGACGGTCTGAGTTATCACTTCTATGGAAACAATTCCCTCCAATCAGGAGTGAGCTTGTTGGATGGCCACACCCCTAACACTCAAAAGAATCTGTCAATCAAACGTTTGACGTAAAACCAAATTATTTCTTTGAGGCATCTGATTGGTCAGTTTTGAATAAGTTGCACCATAGGAAACAACATGAATAAAAATATGATTATGAAGAACATGTTAAAAAAGTATTAGAGCAAAATGGTTATTTTGACAAATATAATGACTGATTAACAACTGTTTATTTCTTTAGATGTCTGACTTTTACCCACTGGTTCTTGGAACTTGGGTACTTCCTGTTTGGAATGCGATGGGGGCGGGTTCACCTGGTCCTGTTCTCATATACAGTCAATGGTAAAGACTCATAACTCAATTATTAAAACATTCTCTAAAAAAAGTCTTCGGCTTTGAAGCCCTTATACCTCCCAGCTCTCATTTTTATGGAAGTCGGTCTTGAAGTCAGATTAGAACAATTTTTTGCTGTTATGACTGAAAGACCTATGAACTCTCTCAATAAGTGGAATTTGTTTTGACCCCTTTGGAAAACATCATAATGCCGGGTAAGACCAAGGTGTCCATATTTTTGTAATTTTTTGTGTCCAGTAGCTATATAGAAGCTTGTGGGAGACCATGTTACCAAAACAATTCTGTCATGTACTCTTTTAGCCAATCAGATTTAAATTTGTATGAAACTATTTTATACTAGAAACTAAATGTATTTTTTAGGACACATTTTTTGATTTGTTTCCTTGTTTTCTTTCCAGCCTGTTTTATTTTTTTGTTATGTTTACTGGACTGGATGGAAAAGGAGTTAGCCGTGAAGATTAGTAGTTCCCATGTAGGATAAAAGACAGATAATGTAGGAATAAAGTCTCATTAATCAGCTATACTTTTCTTTTTCTTTTTTTTCAGTTTGTCATGCAACTGAGGAAACACACTGAGAGCATCTTGCTTTGATTTTTACAATTACGGTTCTTTTATTTACCCAGTCTCCCAATATAATTCAGTTCTAAATTATTGTTTTAATGGAACTAACATTATATTTGGTTGATTTCTATAAAGCATTAACTCCTTCAACAATTTTTCAGCTATTTTAACCATCCCGCTATCAAAATGTTCAGCTCTTTCAGCTTTTTCCAGCTAGGATTTTTGGTCCTACAAATCCTTGAACGTTTCAAGATATTCCAAGACAGAATTTTTGCCTCCATTAAAACACATGGTGCAGAACCTCGCTGGTTCGATACCCAGCACTGGCATTTTTCACAGAAATATCTTTCTTGTTATTGTGCTGTTTTCACTTTATTTACGGTCAACTTTGATCATTTCTTTATTTTATTTTTTTGTACCGATTATTACCCTTTAAGCTTCATTTTCATTCAGCAATATATTAATCAACCCATTTCTTCTGGAAATGCAGCTCCTTCTAGTTTAATTTACTTTAAAGTTTGATTTCCCATCTTTTTAAGAATTCTAGAAAAAAAAGAAGGGGGTACAGTAAACCCTTGTTTTTCGCGGGGGTTACGTTCCAAAAAGAACCCGTGATAGGCAAAATCCGTGAAGTAGAAACCTCTATTTTTTTAACAATTATTATACAATTAAATACTCTATTATACATTGAAAAGAAAGAACAAACCATTTTACAGGCTCAAGCATTTGTTTCACAAATAAAAGTACTTTAGAAAAGTTTTTTCAACAAATAACCTCTGTACTGTACTGTCAAATAATAATTTTAATCATCAATGTGAACAGAAGGCTTCAAATCGCGGAGATTAGCCCCACCCACCGTGTCTCGAGAGTAATTGAACGGGAGAAAATTTAAAATGATTATTAAAAAAAATACAAAGTACAGTCGGACAAATAGTGACTCAGGTGTATTTCACTGCTCTTCAGACTGAGCCGCTGCATCCTAAACTCTGCTCTGCAGTGTTTACTTCTTTTGAAGCCCGCGGTGCAGGTGTGTTTGTTCGGGAGAAGAACATAGTGATAGGCAGGCAGTTGTTGTCGCTCTTTTTCTATGGGTTTTAGAGAAACTCGAAATTGCAAGAGAATTTGCACGTGCGCGTTGTAAATTTGGCAAGCTGATTTACGTACGTGTACCTATTAAACTGCAACGTTATTGACGCACAGATAGAGAAGAAGCGGAGTGACTTTTTAGCCAATCAGAATGCAGAACACAATGCACGATGCAAATCCGTGAAGTAGCGAAACTGTGAAAAGTAAACCGTGTTATAGCGAGGGATCACTGTACAGAGGAAAGGGTGGTGTACTTCAAGATTTTATTTAAAGTGGATAGGTGATGGTTTATATGGAGACTTCCTGCTTGTAAACATTGGCAAGCAACTAGGGCCCGTGTTGACCCACCAGCTGCACCCAGAGACCAGCATCCAAACTGAGCCAAGGTCCTTTATGTCCTAAGACCTAACCATAGAGACACCTGCAGCATCTCCACCTTTCCCATTTGGACAAAACACCTGAACCTCTGAGTGATGGAGCCCCGAAAGAGCTCCGGAAGACCCCAACCCTCAGACAGACCCTGAGCAGTATTGGCCAAATGATGAAGATAACTACAGAGAGAGACTGAACACATTTTTTGTCATTTCTTGTTATATGTTTTCGAGCTGATTGGATCCATGAGTTGATTGGATCCAACAGCATATTTCTGCCAAGATTGCTATTTTTTATTTGGCTATAAAGAGGGTTGTAACCATTACATATCTTTCTTCCTCTGTATTCACAGCACTCATGTCACACAGCAAACAAAGAAAAGGAGGAAGCTGTGACTGTAAGGCTGAGCTAGGTTGACAGATCTGCACATTCCTTTTGCAAGAGTGCCTGGACAGATGTTCAAGACATATAACACGCTTGTGGCATGTTATTTCTGCAGTGACCATGGGTGTCTCAGTCTTTTGGGTCAAAGAAGACCCAAAGTGCTACAGTCAGAGTGCCATTCACCCATTCACTCTGACATTGACGCACTGATGGTGGCACTTCTGCCTAACACTGATGCCAACCTATAACTACCAGGAGCAATGTAGGGTTCAGTGTCTTGTCCAAGGACCCTTTGACACATGGGCAGGTAAGGTGGGAACAGAACCTACGATCTTCCAATTAGAGGTCTACTGCTCTACCTCTGCATCACAGCCGACTAGGTCAAATCTAACTGGTGGTAGTGAACACTTAACACACAAGGGTAGGTAAGAGTGATTGACGTATGTGGACGCGGGTGTGTTGTACGGATTTTTTTTATCAACCTCCCCTAAAGAAGGGAAAGATGGGGCCCACTAGTGCCGTTCCAGTAATAAGTGCATGCTCCTTGCACACAGCCTGACTGTTGAAATTTAGGAAATTCAGCAATTTGTGTGAACATCTTACTGTTGTCCTTTGGGTACCAAGGGTAAGGAGCCAGTATGTCCTCCTTATTAATGGATAGAGTGTGTACATCATAAGTGCATGCACCTTTTGTTATCCTTACAAACACTTCATGAGACACTTACCACACACACATGACAGATGTGTGTTTTATTTTCATGACATCCTTCAAGGTGGTCACAGGAGCCTGTGCAAGACACACCTGGGCTCCCCTTAAGATGCAATTCCTGATGTGTACAACACTCTATGGGCCAGGAAAACCCAAAAACCCACAGCACCAGTAATGGTCAACCCCCATATAGATGCATGTGACTAGGACTTAAGTTGGTATTCCATTTCGCGATGATGAGAGTTTCATATTAAAAATTAGTTTAGAAATTGTTAGGTAATTCTATGATTATTTGCTCTGTTTAATTGCATTTAAACCCTTTAAATCTTTCCAACTTTCCTTGTAAAAAAAATCAAAGAAAAACAAATTGCTATTTATTTGGATAACTAAATAAAAAATTCAACAAAATCTCATCTATTTTCTACATAACTGAGATACTTTTAAAAGCAATATCACTTTTTCCAAAATCCAGTCAAAGGCTCCAAATGCCCAGATGATAGGCCCGTCACTGCCTGAGAGTCCCAAGCAACACCCCCCTTCCTCACTCGCCCCAATCATCACCACCACAGAGGCAATATACTGTAGCTGGCACTTGTGGGAAGAGAGAACTGCACCCAGTTTTTATTTATTTTTTTATTTTTTTTAACTTGTCCTGTCCAACAGCTGGGCAGGCAGATGAGAACTGAGTGCCTCTTGTGTTGGACATATTTTACTTTAACAATAGGGGTTATTAATCTTCAGACAAACCAAAGGTATGTCTGAATAAACCCCTTTTGTAATTGAGGCCAAACTTTATTAATTTCAACCATGTTTGAAAATCTTTGGTGTTGGACCGGACGGAAAAGGAAAGAATGGAAGAAAAGAGAGGAATTTTAGAGAGAGAGGGGGGGGGGATAAGACAATGAAGCAGCATAAAGCAACAAGTTTACTGGTTGTTTATCCTTACGGTAAGGTTCAAATCTAGTACAAAAAGGGCGGGGCCTGGCCACACACACTCAAATGTTATCAACACACCTGCTAGCTGCAAAAATGTCCACATGTCAACATGTACACAAAACAGATAGTGTTCACACACGCATACTCATGCCTTAAAACCAACTAGTGTGAAATATTTCATTCATTCTATCACGCAAACTATTAGTGCAAATGTGAGCTAACACCTGTGCTCAGGTGAGTGTTTATGTTCTTCTAAAATGGATGGAGGAATGTGTAAAGAAGGAAGGAGAGTGCCCAGCCATCCCCACACCAAGACCCCCACCGCAGGAGCAGCGGCAGCTGGAACCCCCCCAACGCCACACGAGAGCAGGCAGGGAACAACCGCCCCCCGGGCGACCAAATCCGCCACCCAAGCCAGGGTCAGCAGGACCGCCGCGAGGCCCCCAGAGCCAGAGAGCAGGGAGGCACGGGGGGAAAGAGAGTGCCGCCTAGGCCCAACCAGGAGAGCAGCCCCCCGCGCCGGGAGAGCCCAATGCAGGGCCCCACCGGAGAAGGGCGCCCACAGCCCTGGACGAGCACCCCATCACCACCCAGGAGTTCCGGGCACCCCCCCCGCCCCAACCCCCGGTACGAGCCAGGACCCCCCAAGGGAGACCCGCTCCGCACTCCAGGCAGCCACCCACCCGGCCCACGGTTGGTCCAGGGAGGAGCAAGGCAGGGGCCCACCGCCCCCACCCAGGAGGGGGGCACCCCGGGGAAAAAAGGGGCCCACAAGGGGTGTTGTAAACATGGCCCGACCAGGCTCGGCCACAGTTGGAAATTTGGTGGGGCACAGCGCTCAGGGGCAAGGACCCCAACCCACCCCCCAGGGACACGAACACCCCCGGCTCAGGTGTAATGTGAACCCCCTCCCCGCATGGAGAGAGCACCACCGGGCCCAGGAAACCGGCACCCAAGGGCCCCGTACCCCCCCACCAGGGAAGGGGTAGGGGACAGATGGTCCTAGGTCCCACCTTCCTTGCAAAATGTGTGTGCGTGTGTTTGAGAGGATGTGTGTGTGCATGTGTGTGTGTTTATGTTGGTAAGTATATATTGAGGGGGGAGGGATGTGTGTACTAAGGGGGGTGCAGTTAAATTTGGCGGGTAGGGCACTAAGGGGACATCTCCTGATTACTCACAGTGATGTCCCCTCACCCTCCCCACCAAGGGGCCCTAAATGTCTAAGGTGCTGTTAAAATTGGCGGGTAGGGTGCTAGGAGGACATCTGCTGCTTGCTGGCAGTGATGTCCAAGCACCCCCCCTACCAAGGGCCCTACATGTCTAAGGTGCAAATATAACCGAAAGTGGGGGGGCCCACTCCATACGGCAACCATAGGAGGAGGGGCCACTGCCAAATAGCCCCCCCCCCCCCCCCTCCCAAGGCGCATCGCAGGCTAAACCCCCCACCCCCTCACCCTAATATGAGGTTATATGAGGAAGGGGGTAAGTTGGGGACAGCTGCTAGACTGTCCCCCGGTGGTTATACAGCTGTCCCCCAGCTCCCCCCAGCATAGGGGCCAGGTCCACCCAGCCCAGGGGCCCCATCCCCGGAGGCGCCGACACCCCAGGCCCAGCACCACCCACCCCACACAGAGAGAGAGGAGCCAGAAAGCGTCGCCGCTGCCCCCCCCGAGCAGGGCCCCCCGCTAAATGCACCCAGTATTTTTGCTGTTTTCCAGCCAACCATGCTACAGTTGACAATAGTGGAAAATACCAATGTTTTTATAACCATCCACAACTTCTTCTTTTCCCATACTGGGAAATAAGGTTTGATGTTCTGCTACACCATCTAAAGCCAAAATCTATCAAAACAAGCTAATCGATTGAAAAATTAAACATGATTACGTTGGTTTCAACAAAGTGTCCAAAGATTAAAAGAATTTGTAATATTTTTCTGCACAAAACACATGACAGAATCTGTGAGCGTATTGGAAAACATGACATATGTGATATAAAACAAATGTATTTAAATCCTAAAATCTAAGTTTGTTTGTTTTTTCCGGTTCCTGGGTTACTACGCTTGTGGCTCACGGCAGCTATACAACTATCTTCAAATGACTTAAAAGTTGATTTTCTCCAAAAAACAAAACAAAAAAGAGAGCTGACAAAGGCCCCTAAGAGAAACCAAGCAACAGGTGACTATGAAGACATTAAAAAGATGATATCCATGATGCGTTGTATCCTTTCATGGAGCAAGTGACTGCTAAGCTAACTCTCTCATGGTGGAAGAGTTCTGAAGACTCCGAGCTCTAAACAAGCAACGAGATAACCGGTATCAACATTCTGGAGAAAAGACTGGACGATGTGGAACAACAAGCAAGGATGAATAATGTCATTCTCACTGGATTACCGATTAAACCTCTGGCAAAGCTAAATGCAGCTGGAGTTAGCATTGCTAATGCTAATAGCGCTAGCATTGCTAGCAGTTCTTTTGAAACGGGGAGCGATGGAGTGTCTCTGGAACACCAAGTGGAATCATTTCTCACGTCTAAAGCGATTTCCCTGGATCTAATTACTATCCAGACCTGCCACCTGCTCTCCAGGAGAAAGGAGATGGATAAACCAGTGATCCTCATCAGGTTTGTGAATCAAAAACACAAGCTAGCTCTAATGATTCAAAGGAGGAATCTGAAGGGATCTGTTGTTTATCTAAAAGACCATCTGACCAGAAGGAATGCTGAAATCTCCAAACATGCACGGCTTCTCAGGAAGCGTAGGCAGATTGAGAACGCTCGAGTTAAAGGCCGCAGGATTTACGTCAAACCACTCGGTCCACCGGACCGGTCCAAGGTTCTGGTTGTTAACATCATGAAGGACTTTGAGAAGCGATGGATCACGGACGTCTGAACCAATATGCAATCAAAGAGTCAAATATTATTTCAAGAAATATGGCGCCTGGATTCATCACTTTCTCTAAGTCTGAAGTGACCCTGATTTTCAGCAAAGTTCTGACCTGCAGACAACTTGACCTCAACTTTCAGCGCCGCTGATAACAGCCGCAGAAGGATATGGACCTTAACCTAATGTCTCCAAAAATAACAGCAAATAGAACTATTTAACCAGAAGGACGGCTGTTAATCAGCAAAAGAAGAAATGCCAACCTTGGTCATTCGACAGATTATGGACCCTTTTTTATTTTTTTCTCAGCATTACATTACTATAACGATATAATGATGATTAAATTAATTGATTTTTAATGATATATTTTCACTTACTCCAAAAATTGATTCATGATTTTTCCTAATGAAACATAATTTGCACATTTTTTAACTTTTGATACTTGATCAATTTGTGCTATGAATATTTTTGAATCGGTATTATGTCTATTTTACTGATGTTTTATTATTTTTTTAATCATATGCATGATTTTTATAATTAACATAATTTGTATATATTTTAGATAATTGATCTGCATTTGCCGTGTTGATTTCTAAAATAGTTATTTTTTACATAATATTTTAAGTAATTCATCTTTGTCATGTGCTTTATTGATGGATCCCTAATTCTGTCTGATAAAGTTATGAACCGGATAATGATAAATCATATAATAAAATGGTGACGGTAGAACAGGGGTGGGATTATATAAAATTGCTTCCTTCCACTCCCTTTCAAGCAATAATAAATTTTATGTCTAACTACCCCAAGTTTGATACGTCATTGTATGAATGTATAACTGATGATTGTAATGTTTTTGTGTACTATTCTCATTTGATTGCTTGAAATAAACCATTTCAAAAAATAATTTAAAAAAAGATGTAATAGGATCTATACAGTTTAAACTCAGCTCTTAACCCTTGTGCTATATTAGATGACCCCACCCTTACATTGATGTGTTCTCCCTACCATGACAAAGGTGGATGAAGTTGGAAAAGATTTCATGTAATCCATGGACACCAGTGAAGATCACAAACCATTGAAGAAAAAAGGTTTAGAGCACTGTCTAGTGGGTCTAGATGACCCAACTCCCAATGTTAAAGTGCCAAGGATAGCACAAGGGTTAAAGGCCATGTCACAGCATCAACGTACATTTTTAGCATAATGCACCTACAAAAGTTGGTTAAACGTGAATATACAAAGAAAAGGTGAGAAAAGTTGTGGTCTTTACGTGAAATTTTCATAGATGTATCACGAGTGAACCACGTTAAAAGCATGGAAGAAGTTCAAATAAACCAAACAAAGAACAGGTAAATCAATGTAGAACATGAACTGTGTTTGATTGTTGCCGCTGTTTATATGGAATTCATTAGTGACTCGTGGATCAATTATGTCATTTGAATATGATATGTGTGCTGTATACACGACATAAAAGTTATACCACGGTCATGGAAAGCCACAAATTTGCATCTCACAAAAGCATGCAAATTACGTACGATTTATGTAACAACATAATAATTGTAATAATAACATGCGTTGTTCTCAACTGACCAAACATTTTGAACAGCTCAAAACCAAATTCGCGCAAAGACCCGTCAGCCGAAACCCTCGACGGACATGACGAATGCAAAAAACACTTGTGAATTACGCGTATCACACATGTATGAGGAAAGATCACAATTTCATAAGTAGAAAATATGCAAAATGTCCCAGGGATGGAGAAAGTGAACTGTTCCAGTAGTCCTACAGAAACTAAAGAGACTTTGAGATCTGTGGTGAATTTTATGCCCAACCTTTTTCCGTTCACAGAAAAAACCCTGGAATTTTCTGGCTGTTCAAGGCCCCTGAGCTACGGAATAAACAACACAAGAGACCTGGTGTGCTCAACTCAAAATTTCTAGACCTTGACAGATACTGACAGTATTACTCAGCACTGATGACTGACTCATTAAAAACAGACACCCGGTGTTTTTTTTTTTTTTTCGTAGAGTGGATATGAGTTTTCTTTTTCAAAATGGTTCTTCCTCCACCTGAGGAAATATCGTTAATGAAAACTAGTCTGAATTTAGAGTATCAATAATATAATTTGAGATTCCACAGCTTGTGATGCAAGTGCTTCATTAGCTAAGGTAGCAAACAACATCTCATCTTTATGCTAAGTTATATGTGATGGACCCTTATTAATGGAGGAAACATGCTGGAAGTCATTTTATAGTGGTAAAAATTATTTTGAGTTTTTCTTTTTTTTTTATTAAGGGGAAGATTTTTACCACAATTTCATGTTTGCTGAACTCCCTGGGCACATGTTCTGTGCATATTAAAAACCAGGGAATAGAAATTGGATCTGAGAGAAGCAGAGCGTGTGTAGGTGTATGAGGAGGTTGGCCTGCATGTGGACTAATCTGTTATGACATAGGAATGGCTGTCTCTGGTTACTTTCCTTCACACCTCTTTCTGCTAAAGGATGATAATGTTGCATAGCAGTAAGATTTGTTTAAGCTCCATGTTTGCTTGTTAGATCTATTTACTAAGATCAGTGTGGATAATGTTGTTACATACATTGAAAGAATGGAAAAAATATATATATATATTGTTTGAGCCAAATTCTTTTTTTGTTTTTTTCCAGCATTGGAGAAGGCTAAAAGCATTGGTTAGTAGACTTTTTGGGACAACACCTGGTCAACTTAAAGAAAAAGGACATAATACACATCAATCAAATGGACATACAAAGACAAAACAAAACCATTAAGCCTTAAAAAAAAGTCAAAATGTCAGTCTGAAAATTTCCTATGCCTCTAAATCTTCTAACATGGTTAACTGGTGGTGGTGCGGGTGTGTGTTTTTGCGTGTTTTTTCTATGAATTACTAACAAAGTGGAGAGTTAGCGTAGTTACAGTAACGTTTGTTTTAGCGTTTACTGTGATTTAAAAAACACAATCCGACATTTCTAGATGCTGCCGCACTAACGTAGTTAAAAAAACACTTAAACTTATTATTTTTATACGTGTTGCAAACAAGGTGTTAATGTATTTTATTTACCTTTAACCAAGAAAGTCCCAATGAGATCCATTTAATTCCTTTCAAAGGTAGTACTGGCCAAGAGGGAAAAAAGTTACACACTCCTTAGACATTTCTTACAAGTTTAAAAAAACAGGTTACAGGTTTATGATTTCCATTGTAAGGGTGTGTCTGAATTCCCACCCTAACCCCTGAATAGTGCACTATATAGTGCGTTTGCCATGGAAATTTTCCAGAAGTCTCTGCAAAAAACCAGTGTGCATCGATGCTCACTATCAGCAAATAATGACCACAATGCATTGCGTCAGAACATTTTTTACCAAAAAAATGGATTTAAATGTATTTTTTTGATAAACCATCAACGTTTTTATCTTCAGACAGCAGACTCGTAAATAATCATCGCAAAACGCTCATTTGAATTTGATTTAACTTTAATCAATGACTTCATATCTGCAGTTAAAAAAAAAAATAAAAAGCATGGTGCCTGAATCGCTTTTAAAATTCATGGGACTACATACTGCTGAACTATATAGTTTTTTGTAGTTAGGGGTTAGGCTGGGAATTGAGACAACCTAAGTATGCCAACGTGGCTAGCATGTAGCAGTTCAAACTGGGTTTTGTGTTTTTTTGTTTTATTTACATGACATACTGACATGGTTGGGAGTTAGCTAGTGCTGTTACCTGTCTGTTGGGAGTTACAGGTATTGAGAATACGCCTTACGTGGCAAATGTGTATTTTGTCAAAAACAAGATATCGGCTTTGTTCAAATTCCCTCGCTACTTGCTAACTACTAAAAATATAGCGTGGCACTATCTAGTGCCTTGGATTTTAATTCGGACACTGAGCTCACTGCTTTTATTTTAAGCTACAAATATGAACACTAATTTTGCGAAGTAAAAATCGAATAAACACGAGCACTTTACGAAGACCTTTTCTGAATACACTGTGTTCTGATAATGAAAATGTGTTTGGTTTGGAACAAAAATGAATAAAAATACATTTGTTTTCTGAAAAGGTTGTCCGAACGCAATGCATTATGGTCTATATTTACCAATGTAGTGAGCATTGATGCACACTGGTTGGAATTGTAGGTTCGGACAGCACTAGGAATTGGTAAACCCACTATATGGTGCAATAGATGCAACTTCCAGTGCGAAAAATACAGTAAATAAGAAATTTAAAAAAAGAAAAAAAGTAGAAATTGATTGTTCTAACTATTCTTCATATTGATGTAGACATAGACACAATAAAAATTGAACAAGGTTATTGTATTTTCTCTTTTGTTGGTCTCCTGCACATGCACACTCATTTAAATTCTGCTGCAGCAAATTGCTAACATTCATACTGTGACATTTCTGTAGGGCACTGATATTTTACAGTTTTTCAGCTTTCCAGCTTTAAATCATTTAGACACTGCTAATGAGACTGAGCTTATCATGCATTATCCCAATGACAAATGTGTTTACAGCACAATTTGGTTTCTTCATCATATAATAGAGATGATGGCCCTGTGGCTAAATCTGTCATGGTGTTTAGCATTTAAAAAATCTCGTCATTGACATCAAATGTTTCAGTGACCACATCACTCACGGGCCAATTGCAAAATCAAAGAGATCCCACGGAAATATTTCGCTGAATCAATCATCCTCTGTGCTTATTAGCTAGGGGCTGTTGTAGAGTCATATGGTGAAAAGTTCCACTCACTGCATCTTTCATCCTCAAAAATGTTTCATGTCAGCATGTTTCCACCCCTTGTATTTTATATTTTTTAATGAATTCACGGAGGGAGGCATACAACATCTTTGTAGATGTCAGAAGACTCAGGAAATGCCTGTGGGTCTGTAAAAAGACAGCTGGGTCAATGATTGTGGACAGTTTAAGAGGCATGACAAAATTGCACCACTGCAGTAACACAAACAACTGAAAGTTAGGCTGGAAGAGAGCCTTGCAAAGAAATGTATTACCAGAAAATACTTTATGGCTACGTTCACAGTGCAGGCTTAAACAACCCAATTCCGAATTTTTTGCCCCTAAGCGGCCCAATTCCGATCTTTTCATGACAGTCTGAATGACACAGATCCGATCTTTTCAATTGCGACCCAGGCCCCGTGGGTTTGCCGTCCTGATTCCGAATTTTGGCCGTTCTTTTCAATTGCGACCGCCGTCTGACCGGCCAGGCGACTTGATTCCGAACCATACGTCATCGACACGCAACAAACGTCATCATTTTGCGTTGAAGTAGGCGGGAACGAGAACGTAAACATCAACCATGGTGGACGATGCTGCTGAGACCCGTCAGTGGAAGGGAAGGGAGGTCACGGATTGGATTAATATTTGGGGTGATCGCTCTATTCAGGCCAAACTCCAGGGCTCTTATCGCAAATGGTCGGTTTTTGAAAAAATTTCCAGATAAATGGCAGAGCGTGGTGTTGAACCTTTCCCGCGATAACTTTTTTTTCTTTCTCCCCTTTCCGACCGTGCTCAGAAGCGCGGGGGACCCGAGGCGATCCTCCTCCTCCTCCCTGTTCTGATCCTTAGATTCTCCAGAACGGGTAAATAAAGAGTCCATAGCATTTAATCTGGGGGAAACCTTCTTCTATTACCGTCATCCTTCCTCCGTAACACACAACATGAATGCGCGCCCACTGCCCCCCCCCCCATTCTCTATCGCGGCACGCGCTTGCACACACACACACACGCGGGCGCGCGGCCCCAACACATGCATATTCCTCTTCCACTACAGTGGGTACAGACGATCCCGACTCCATTGCCTTCTTAAAATGAGAAGATTGTAATTGTGCTGCTCCTTCGTGAAAATAAATTTAATATTACAAAAAGAGCTCCGCTTTTGACAACACTGTTGTTCACATCCATTGTTAACGTTGGCTCCGCAAACAACAAGTGACGTCGTTCACTGTGGCAGTTTCCCCTGACTGAAACTCCACACAGGAACTCAAACATACAGACACATCATATACTCAGGGACTAAGCTAATGCTGGTTGGGTGGGTGCACACATTCAACCATTTAAAACATCTTAGAAAGTTCCTGATAGCAACACACACTGATATACACACTGTTAACTCCTTTTATTCCTTTATTATTTTGGGTGCTTTGTTTGGGTGTATTATGGTTATGTATTTTTGTATGTCTTACTGACTTGTGTCTTACCTTTTTCAGTTTCACTTCCTGGGTCAAAGGACCCGATCTCTGGGTTTGGTAGGCTTTTGTAGGGCCTGACCAAAAATCAGCAATTAACCTCAACTGAAACCACCTGGCCCAGGGGAGGGGCCATGTCTTATAAAAGTGTGAATTTTGGTTCATGAGAGAGAGGAGTTTGGGTTTCAGAGCATGTATGGACATTGCTGCTGGTTACCTACTGTAAAATAAAAATAACAGCCATTTTCAGCATTCACAAAAACCTTGTGGAGTGGCTTTTATTGGTCTTGCCTTGGAACTGTCGGTCTCACTCCGGACAGGAGCGTGACTCACCTTTGAGTATTCTTCTGGCTTCTGCGCATGCGGGTCTCGTTTGGGTCGTGTCACGGTCACACTGGAGATCACAAAATTTCGGATTTACTTGGAAATGTGAACGGTCTAGCAAACAAATCAGATTTTTTCAAAAAATCCGAATTGAGCATTAAGCCCTGCAGTGTGAACGTAGCCTATGACACAAATCTGTAATGTTTTAAACTTTTTTTTTTCAATTATCAGTCTTGTCTTTACCGTAGATATCATAATGAAGCTTGCTCCATAAATATTTTTTGCAAAATGTTTTTGCATGTGCAGACTAGAAGTGTGACAAAGTAAATTTTGGATTGCATTATTTTTTTATGATGCATAACAGGGCTTTTTAACTTTATTTTATGTTTAAACGTACATCGTTTTCATTGCCACCTCGCCAACAAAGTGTAACAAACTAGGTTTGTTAGCTGTAGCTTTTTTTTTCAGGGTGTGAGGATTCTGTGCTGTGGTTTTAGTGATTTTGTCTTGTTCTGTTTTCCTTGTCAGTCTCACCAGGTTCAAGTTGATCATCACTGCAGCTGGTTTCACTTAGTTAATTCCCCTCAGCCCATATAAGTGTTTGGTTTACAGGTCATCTGGGGGGTATTCCAAAAAGCAGTTTATGCTAGTTACCACAGTAAGTTTGAGGCTAAGGAAGTGGATAACCTCAGCTTTTGGTTCCAGAAATGGAGGTATGTTTCAGGGTATGTCAAGTTGCCATAGCAACTCATATTCTGAACATAACCTGATCTGGAGCAGGTTTAGTTGAAGATTAGTTTGTTTTCAGAGAGGTGAAGGAGCATGGCATGTCCATTTGAAGATGATTTAGTGGATGAAGAAGCTCAGATAATACTTTTTCCACCGTGAGAGGATGATAAGACCACGTATGGATGTTGCAAAGATAAACTTTTTTACATTGTTGATTTAACTTAATTATTTGCTTCAGTTAAGATAAATCATTTTTTTAGTTAAGTCAGTTTAAAAATAACACGTAGTTTTCTGACAGCTATTTTACTTTCATTCAAATTAATTCAATTAAGTAGGTGTAACTTTGGTGCTGCTGTTAGATCGGCAGCGCAAGGAATTGTGGGATACCATTCCCTTTGCCTGTGTATACACACAGGGTAGTTTGAAAACTGAATAATGTATCTCTATAAAAGTAAAAAAAAAAGAAAAAAGTTAACTGTAAAAATATTAAGTTTAACCATCATTTCTTTAGGTTATGTTCACACTGCCCTGTGTTCACGCTGTGACTACAACCTGCGCTCAAGTGCCGCTTTCAATAAAAAGTCAGGGTAAATGCGTTGATTTGGGCTACAAACTCTTGCGTTTAAGCATAGCGATGCATGTTTCTACAGCCATTTTCAGGCTCTACGTACAGAACGCAGATTCACTAAATTTGCACCGCTTCAACATTTTGCACCAAACGTCTTCTAACTAGGTGGCGGACATGTTTTAGTAAACAGTAGTATAAAGAAAAAGAAGTCCTTCCCTGCTTGTCCAGTGTGAACATTATGGACTAAACATGATTTCAAGAACCCTAAAACGCACGTCCGATGAAAAACAAAATGTTGAAATCTGTATGTATAACAAAAAAGGATACCAATACAAAAATCGACACCATTTCTTTGAGAGACATAAGAACTGAACAAGACAGTTAAAGGATAAGATTGAAGCTCACAGAAGTGAGTAAAGGTTTTCACCAGTTCAGGACATGTTGTCATCATTGTGGTGGTTCCCCATTGGGAAGAAGGAAAGTAGCTGTTGTGCCTGACCTGCTCTGAGGCTTCTGTTCTTTTCCCACAAGGTTTTAATGTCAGATGACATTATGATCTTCTGTGGTCCCAGCAAAAGTAGGACAAGATTTCAGGTATGAGTGTGTTGCTAGAAAACCAGCATGCGTCACACTTAAGCCAGGTCAGATGCACTTCTTCTCACTGATGATGCAGCCATTTTTAAATAAACAACCTCATGTACTTTTGAGATTAAAACAATGATGAATGAGACTAGAAAGCTTGAAAAGATTATGATTAGGCACGGTGTGAGATATAAGGAGGAAGGAGGTTGTTGTTGGATTAAATGAAAAGAAAAATATGAGACTTTTCTTTCCCTATCTCATTTTAAGGGTTGCACTGCTGTGCAATAATATATATATATATATATTTTTGATCATTTCAGTAAGAAACAAAACTGAAACCAGCAGACAATTTCTGTCTCAGTGATCATTAGGGTTGAGTGACATTGATAGAGTCTATGAATCATTTGCCACCAGCAGGCATCTGACCCACACCCAATGCGCACGCTGTGAGGCCTATTAGACTGGTCACTATAGCGCTAACACATGGTTGCAGAAATGACTTGATTAGTTAAATATATGCCCGTTTGCATCCATGGAAATTGTATAAACTGACAAGTATTACACAATGTTTTTGTGTAATATTATAAATATCCAACTCTTCTTCAAAGAAGGCTGGGTAATTCTTTTTACAAGGGATTGGACATTTATGAGATAAATTCATCTGATCACTGGAAGATTTGGTGCAATGTTCTCTGCACTTTTCTCCCCTGCTAATAGCAAATTTTATTTATACCATCGTTCTAAATTATTAATACTGGCCTACTATTTTTACTATCCAATTAATGCTTTTGTTTTTGTCATTTTGTCAGGAATGCTCTTTTTGTTCTATCTAGATCGTGTCCTTTTCCTATAGATGAAAATTGTTTGTTTTTGTGTATTTTTAATATAAACGTTATAATAAACTAATATTACCTTTCAAAATAAAATAAAATCACAGTGCTGCTCAGTAAAACACGGTAAAACACAAGTACAAAAACGCATTAACATGTTCTCTGTGCATTTCTTTTATGATGGAGGAGATATATAAAATCATTTAAGATTAAAAATGTGTAAAAAGCATTTTTTTCATTCAAATTGAGATTCCTCAGAAAAATGACCTTTAAAAATCTGTCAGTTGTAACGTAGAAATTTAAATAGGCGGTCCAAAGACTCCCTGCTCCTTTCTGATGCATTCACTTGCAGAAAAACAGATCCATTAACGTCTTTGTTTTCCTCTCAGATCGGGAATCAAGATCTGAACTGTACGGCTAGATAGATCCAATATTGGTCACCATTTTCATTGCATAGGTTGGGCCTGTAAGTTAGCAGGAGAGCTATAAGCAGATGGCTGACAGGAAATTCGTTAACAGTATCGCCCACAACTTGGAGACGATTTTCTTATGAACTCCAGCCATTCTGAACAAATTTTGTCCTAAAAAAATTTGTTTGTTTGTTTTTTGTAATTCTGCCTTAAAACAGGACAATCATAAATAAAAAGACCACTGGGAACACTTTTGCAATCCATTAAAATACGATTGGAGTAGGAATTTACAATGTTCCTATATGTTTTTTTTAGTTTTAAAATAAAAGCTTAAATGTTTACCATTAAACATTATAGATTTCTCAGTTTTAAAGAATTTAAATAAAAAATGATTGTTTTCCTGGAGGACAATTAAAGAAAGTACAGACCAAAATAAAAAGTGCTTTCCGGAGGCAGAAAATATGAAGTTTGAATAAGTGAACTATCCCGACAAGGATTGCAAAATGCAGGAATTGCATTGTTCTCTCATTGCTTTGCCCCCAACCTCGTAATTCCTGGCCAAAGAGAGAGGAGGTCTTTAGTCACAGATTAGTCCAGTTGAAAGTGTTCTGACTACAGGCCAAACGCAAGGTTCAGGACTTGATCCTGATCAAATAAAGCTGACTCTGTACGAATCAACAGACTTTTCCAGTCTGAACACACCCTTAAAGTCAAGCAAATGGTTTCATTGTGTTATACAATGATATTTTTGTAATCCAAAATGCTCAATGGAGAGTAGCGGCAAAAAAAAATATTGAAAGATAGAAGTTCAAATAAACTTTCAATCAACATTATTTGGGTCTCTTTTATATACTCTGGAACTCAAATTTTAAAGTTAGGATGTGTATGTGGCGTCATAAATGGAACATTTATGTCGGACCATCTCAACTGTTACTGTAGATTCAAATCCACATGGTTGCTATTCTTTTATGATCTACCTACTCTGAGGCAAACAATGAATTGGTTCTGTGGTTGCCCCAACTAAAATAAGATTAGAGATCTGTAATGTTCATCATATGAACTCTTCACTGTGAGGAGTGGAATGTAAAAACAATTAGAATTTAAGCATTTCTTTCAATGAGAAAGTATTCTCTCAGTACTTTGTAGTGGTCAGAAGTGGCCAATGTGAAATGTTACCTGGAAGTCTTCACCAGGTTTGCACTGTAGCTGCTATTTTGGTCCATTCTTCCATGCAGATTTTTCTTAAGGTTTGTAATGATTTAGGGCTGTTGCTGGGCAACATACATTTTCTCTATTGGATTAAGGTCAAGGAACTGGATAGAATGCTGAAGAACCTTGAAATACTTGTGTAGCACTCCTTTCTTGCCCAGACGATGTGTTTGGGGTCATTGTCATGATGGAAGATCCAGACATGTTTCATCAATAGTCTCATTGATGGAAGGTGGCATTTCAGAAAAAATCTCATAGTACGTGGACCCATTCATCCTTTCCTTATAACAGATATGTCGTTCCTGTCTCATTTTAAAGAGAAGCAGCCCCAAAGCATGTTTCCACCCACATGCTTTTCATTGAGTATGGTGTTCATGGAATTGTACTCGCATTCTTCTTCTTCAAATGCAAGTGGCGTTTATTCCAAAGAGTTCCACACAACATTCTCTAAGATGGCTTCTGGCAAAGATCGACTATGACAACATGGTGTGTTACTAACAGGGTTTACTAATCCGGGTTGTTTCCTCAGGTTATTCAGATCCAAAAAACGTTGGAGTGCATGAAACACGAGTCCAAAAAATAACAAAATAAATAACAGCAAAGGAAAACATTCTAACAAAAAAAAACAGGACTGTCTCTTTTATACAGAGAAAATTTCCAACACAAAAAATAGCACCCATGTGGAGTCAAAGGGCAGAACCGAAAGGAGAAAGGGGAGGAGGTACAGCAGTCTGTAGTGAAAGAAAATCAGAGAGAAACAAAATGACAATGTCACCCCATTTAGAGTCATCAATGTACCTATGAATCATGTTTTGGCACTGTGGAAAAAGCTACACGTGTAGCAAACATTGACTGTATATGGCAACTGCACCGAGAGATAGTGATGTCATCCATAGAAACCGGTTCACTTCCGGCTCCAACCAAATAAAGTTAATTCAGTCACCATTTTTTTGCAATACAGAGTTTTCCAATTTGGAACAAAATGACGTCTGTAAGCAGTAAATGGTCCTAATTGGTCTGAGTCATTACTTCTATGGCAACCACTCTTGCCATTTAGGAGTGAGTTTGTTGGAAGTCCAAACCCTTCCATTGACTCAGATCAGGAGAATCCGTCACTCAACCGTCGATGTAGGGGTCAGCAGGCACCACATACTTTTATCGAGGCATCTGATTGGTCAGTTTGTAACTTGGAAAGCGTGCAATATAGACAAAATATTATAAAAGAGAAAATTAGGATGATCAAAAACGTGTTAAAAAGATACTAGAGCAAGAATAATCACTCTGACAAATAGAACGACTGAGTAATAAGTGTTCTCTAAATAAAGGTCTATGGAATCAAGGGTTTTTGGGACACGCGTGTATTTCCTATTTAGAAGATGAGGGGGGAGGAGTCACTCAGTCTAGGTCTCTTATGCAGTCAGTGGCAGCAACAACAGCAAATTACAACAAATAAAAAAACAGGCATATTTTAAAGGCTACATGCACATATATTTCAGAATGTTTCTGCTGGTTGCTGTTTACATCTCAGCCAGCTCAAACAGCAGCCATAGGAAGGATGAAGCACTCCGTGAACTCTTTCAAGCAATCAGTGAACATCAGACAGCACATCCAGACAGGTTTCTCATCACTGCGGGGGACTTCAACCATGCAGATTTAAAGATTTGTTTCTGCCTCAGCTGTATCAGCACGTACACATTCTTCCTCAGGAGGGGGAGGGACCGACACATAGGATCTGGTTTTCACAAACCACAAAGAAGCATACAAGGCCTGTCTGTTCCCCCACACGGGTTTCTCTGACCACATTACCATCATGCGTACAAACCAGAGGTCATGGGACCAACTCAGGGGGGAAAGAAAGTAGGGGGGGGGGAAGGGGGGGGGGTGTCTGTTCAGCACTAGTAGAACTGGTTGTGCACAAAAGACTGGGGTATATTTAGACAGACTGCAATCAACGACAACCACACAGACATTGGCGTGTATGTAGTGATGGCTTCAGTGTAACCCTCAAAGTGCATGAGGACATCACCCACATCAAAAGCATCACCAGATTTGCCAATGACTGACAGGTCAGATCTGCAGGGTCCTGAGAGCTCGGGATGAAGCCTTCATTGCTGGAGACTGCAGGATTAGCAACAGCCACAGCCAACCTATACAGTGCAATCAAAGTAACAAAATATCTGGACATTTTCCTAAAACAAGAGATGCATGTAGTCTGTGGAGGGGCCCTGTTATTATTGTTTTCTGATGGAGGACATGTATAAAGACCATTAAGTCCAAAATTTGTGTTTCTTTGTTCCATTCATGGTGGATCAGGAGCAATAAATGCTGTTTATAAAAAGCATGTAGTTATGATGTAGAAAGCCTACTTTGCAACTTTCCAATGCATCTTCTTGTAGTCGATCAGATCCATGTCCTGACCCGGGGGGGGGGGGGGGGGGGGGGGTTACTCAACGGGTAAAACAAAGTCCACAGAGACCGGGAACACCAGCGAAACAGTCCAAGAGACAGGTCCGGACGCGGACCATGAGAACACATACTCCGAGGCCCCGCTGTCCGGCAAGGCAGACGAGGCGGGTTCAGAGCACGGCCGGAAGACTGCACAGTCCAGCGAGGCAAACAAGGTGGTTGGTGTTGTCGCACAGTCCGGCGATGCAGACAAGATAAGTCGGGGGCTATGCTGATCGGTGAGGCAGACGAGGAGGCAAAAAGTCTGGGTCTGCCGTGGATAAGTCGGGATAAGTGGATAAGTCTTGAAAGTTCATACGCCAACGGGGAGTCCAAAACTGGAGTCAGGTCAGGCTTAGAGCTCTGGTCCGGCATGGCAAAGTCGGAGTGCGCTGGTAGTTCAGGCGCCAACAGGTATCCAGAATTAAATTCGGGTCAGGCTTTGAGTCATGGCAAAGTCTGGAACAGGCTGGACTGTCGGGCCAGCAGGCTGCTGGCATGTCGGGCCAGCAGTCGGCTGGAACCCCCACAGGAGCAGAGACGAGATGGGGTGCGTTGGGTGACCACCTCCAGAACTGAGACAAAATGGGGTGCATCAGGGACAACCTCTGGAACAGAGTCAGGCTGGAGTGCATCGGGGTCCACCACTGGCACAGAGTCGGGATGTTGAGAAGGGTGGCTAAAAAAACAGCCACAAAGCATGATGTTTCCACCCCCATGCTTTACAGTAGGTATGGTGTTCTTTGGATGCAGCTCAGCATTCTTTCTCCTCCAAACACGAGGAGTAGAGTTCTTACCATACAGTTCTATTTTGGTTTCATCTGACCATATATCATTCTCCAAATCCTCTTTTGGATCACCCAAATGTTCTCAAGCAAAATTTAGACAGACCTGCACATGTACTGGCTTTAGCAGGGGGACACGTCTGGCCCTGCACGATTTGAGTGCCTTGCAGCGTATTGTGTTACTGCAGGTCATTCTGCAGGTCATTCACTAGATACCCCTTTGCAGTTCTGGGATTTTTGCTCACCGTTCTTGTGATCATTTTGACCCCATGGCATAAGATCTTACATGGAGCCCCAGATGGAGGGAGATTATCAGTGGTCTTGTATGTCTTCCATTTCCTAATAATTGATTTCTTCACACCAAGCTGCTTACTGTTTGCAGATTTAGTCTTCCCAGCCTGGTGCAGGACAACAATTTGGTTTCTGGTGTCCTTAGACAACTCTTTGGTCTTGGCCATAGTGGAGTTTGAAGTGTGACTACTCTAGGTTGTGGACAGTTGTCTTTTATATAGATAACCATAATCTGGATTTTTTTTTTTCTCAGTGCGTCTCTAATAGTTGAGGTATAGGTATTCTTTAGTGGGAGAACTTGCACAATTGGTGCCGGACTAAATATATTTTTGCCCCACTGTACGCCTGTTTACATAAACTTTTCATTGGAAGTAGCCAATGGAATGTAGGTTGCTGACAGCGATGTGAACGTAGCTTGAGAACGACTGAATAGATCGTTATGGATTTTTGGGAAAAGGCCACTAACTATGGAGTTATTTCAGTCTCAATAATCAGAAATGCACACAACCGGTTTTACAAATACACACGCTCCGATTCACAAATGTCATTTTATGCAAACGTGAAAAATAAATTCGGAAATACACACCCTGTGTTTCACAAACACACAGATTGTGTTTCACAAATGCACACTAAATGTTTTACAAATGCACAATAAGTGTTTCTCACAAATGTGCACACTGTTTTTCACAAAAACATTTTAGAAATTCACAATAAATGTATCAGAAATACACAGTAAGTGCTTCACAAACGTGATTTTTAGTTACACATGTGATGTGAACTCACAGATCATTCGAATTGCAGACTGTGCATTCAAAATCCCGTTCTCGTTTGTGAATCTCCCCGTGTGTGTGAGAGATTTTTCTACGGTGAATATTGAGACTCATCTGACGGAGCGGGTCAACTAATGTCACCATTGGCTAGTGAATCTGTCAATCAAACTCATCGGCAAAGCAGGCGGGTTCGCTTTTAGCCAATCGAATGGCCCCTTACACTTTCTCTACGCTTTCTGCAGGTGGCAAAAGCTCCGCCCATATTTGATTCTGTACCAGTCGGTCGTTAGCGTGTTAGCCTTAGCATGGCTTGTCGGTTTATTTGCCTTGGGTTGTCAAAAATTACTGGCTTGTGCAACTTTTCAGTGGACCTGGGAGCAAGGCAACAGTGGTTGAATGCAGTTGACATAGAATCCATCGAACTCTGTACTGGTCATGAGATTTAAAATGAATGTTTCACTCGGGATTGTTTGTACGTTATTCTCTTAGCTTTCATGCTAGCGTCATTTCAACACTCAGACACGGTTCCCTTCGGTCGTGATCATCTGAAGGTGGAGGAGAAAAATCTTTAACTTCCACAGAAGGTTTTGTGGAGAAACTGGCATCACTTTGCTCCGTACCACGCAGTGGGACTACATTACCTCAAGTTCATCTCACTGTCAATCACAGACGCCCAATATACACCTCCCCTACTCAGCCCAAAGTCACTTTGATGGACCTTAATTTTATTTTTTTAATAACTCAAATGTCATTGATTTTATATTGTAACCATATACATATACACCTCTTGGCCAGGTCACCCTTGCAAAAAAGATCCTCATCTCTCTGGGTTTTATAGCTGGTTAAATACTACACAACAAAAGATGGTCATAGAACAACAAAGTGCAAACATTCACCCTTTATTGCAGAGTAAAATTCTGTGAAAACATGGACAGATTAAAACATCAAAATTTAAGCAAATGTGGGATCTCTACTGATTTGAATTTTATTTAAAGTGGAACTAATTTTCATAACTTCCTTACATACAATGAAGTCCCTTGAACAATACAGCAGTATTGATTTGAACTCTGTCTTCCTCCCCTCAGTCTCTCTTCTTCTGTATGTAATTATGTCGCCTAAATTAAGTTCTAAACAAACGGGACAGTAAAGATGTAGGTCCACTCCCACACGGTCTGAATTAAACAATGGATTGATGTCGTCTTGCAGTTCCAACATTTGTGGACCCAAAAGAGGACTGTCCCATTCCAGGACATTGATCCCAGGATGAGGTTCAGCCATGGATCCACTCTCCTCCCATTCAATCTCTGGAACCAGCATACCCTGACAAAAAAAAAAAAAAAAAAAGATACTGTTTATGAACAGCACTGTTTTTTTTAATGTTTTAGATTATGTAGGAACAGAGACCCACTAATAATGACTTATATTGTTTCTAGCAGGCAGACCTCATATCTCCATAACTGTTTATAATTTGCAAATAAGTGACTCTTAACAAAGTAGTGAGATTAGTACAGCTGATGGCTCATAATGCCAAACATTGTGATGCATTTTGAACTTGCAGATGTGCTATTCTTCCTACTTGATTTAAAAAACCAAACAATTTAGGGAAATAGTTTGCACCACACAACAATAATACTTTTTATTCATTTTTGATGAAAATTCCTTGTAGTCATTGTGATTTCATTATACTGTTCTTGATACTTTCCACTTTAGTCGAACTGCACACAAATCAGTTGTCCAGTACAGTGAGATTAAATAAAGCAGGGTTTTTCAACCAGTGTGTGTGCCGCGGGAGATGGTCAAGTGTGCCGTGGGGAATTGCCCTACTTCACTGATCTGAAATCATTTTCCATCTCCAGGAAATCAGCTCTTTGTTAATCCAAACAGGCACTGATAAAACACTGAGTAGTTAGGAATATAAAAGATCTTAAAATGACTTTTTCTTTGTGTTTATTTAATTCTATAAAATACATTTTGATAAGGTTGACAGTACCGTGATTTAGCTGCAGCTATAACCTTGTAAGGAAAAGTCCCGCCCCTTTAACTGTCTCCACCAATCATTCTTGAAGGCTTAATCACATGTCATCAGTCTGACCAATGAGAAGTGGTTAAAGTTTTCACTTCCTTGTTTTTAATTCTGCTGATAAAGTCGCTCAGTTATAACAAAAATACCAGCTAAAGCTTGTCTTTAGCGGTGTAACTTTCCACAGAGTCCGGTGTCAGACCGTGGAACAAGAGAACAAAGGTTGAAAAACACTGAAATAAAGCACTTACCCGGGGATCAGAAACAGGGTTCTGGGTCAAGCCCAAATGCCACAGCTGATTTGGTGTCATGCTTTGCTCCGTCCTGATTGGCTGTCCCACGCGTCACTAAAGACATCCAAACTGGCCTGAATGCGTGGTAGGAAGATGTAATGGCAGCAGAATACGTGATGTTACTGATATTGAGCAAGTCTTGGTCCTCAGGAGAGTGCAGGATGTTGTAATATAAACCAGTAACAGTCATGAAGACATCACACCAGAGGAGCTCAATCCTGTATTTGGAAAAAAGCAAAAAGAAATATTATATTGTCAGATTTATTTTTAATACATCATTCACTTTTATGTATATATTAAAGCATCTAAAACTAGGTTCAACTCACCGTTGATTGTGTGTACACTTTTCCCACAATGAAGCCGTTTGTGTCAGTTGTACGTACTGTGAGCATTAACTCGGCTATGCCCACGTTTTCTCCTCCGTGATCTCCTCTCACCCTGACAATAACATGAAAATCATGTCTCAAACACATAATTACAAATGCATCGCCAATACGGTACACATCAACTTAAAATGTCATGTTCTTATGTATGATGCCAATAAGTAGAATTTCTAGGTTAGATAAATTGCAGGAGTGGGTTACATGTATCACTGGGGAAAAAAATGAGGTGAGAGAGACTGTTGAGGGGGGGTAAAATGTTATTCACGAGGGGAAATTTTAGAGTTGGCTTTGTTTTCAGAGGAGTCTAAAAAAAGTTATTTTATTTTTGTACAAAAAACCAAGTACTTATACTGCCTGATATGTGAATAAAAGATTTCTTTATGAAAAACATGAATACCTCAGAGGTAAGCCATAAACGTTCACAGCGTCACTGAAGAAGGCCAAGTGGGTGTCTGCACAGTTGTTCTCTGCTATCTTCTCAGGTACAAGATCTATGGAATACAAGTACAAATACTTTCAACTGACAGATATTTACAGGGGCAAAAATGCTAAATTCCCAATTGACAGGTAAAACAGTAATACAATAGGATGATAAAATATGAAATAGAATAGAATAGAAAGGTATTTAGGATGTCACGCTTCAGCAATTCCTAGAGAATAAATAAAAACACAACAAACATGGATGGATCATTTAGCTGTCTGAGATTAAATTACATATTAGAAAGGGGAATTTTTTAAAACACTCTTGCTATGATAACTTGAGCTTGTAGTAAAGAACAGCTTTAAAAAAATATCAGAGACAAGACACTGATCACAGGAAGCCTGTGTGTAATACTTACAGTAACTTCTACTCAAATCACTGTTGACAGCAGATTTCTCCCATCCGCCCTTTCTGTGACTACTTATTGACTACAAAACAGCCTAAAAACACAATGTTTGGGATTCTTGTCATTTTGTCATTGGAAGTAAAGATACGGGGAATTTAGTGGCTGTCACTCTGACACAATCTCATAGGGCTGGTCATCACAATGAATACGGGTTCTAACGTTAGAAACGTTAATGAGGCTTCTTTCATTCTCAGTGGATTCATGTATGTTATGTTTAAAAAATGCCGTTTTCATGAATGTCATATGAATTAACTTTGTTGCACATATCCACCCCGTCTTAAAGTCTGGGTTGTGAAAAGACTGTCTAACTTTAACCCGGATCGCGTTTACATAAAGGCAGCACACGCAGCCACGCACACACAGTGTTTAAACAAATCCCCGTCTCTAAATCAATACTTTTTATTAAACTTTCTGTGCTGCTGTAAATCCGGCATGTTTTCCCCTTGGCTCCTTATGAATCATGTTAAGAACCTACATTGGCTGTATATCTAGCTTGAACCGACGCGCTAGCTTAAACTTCCCTCACACTCACACAGGGCAGGCAGACACAATTTGAGTCGAAAGCCGGCTAGTTTCGAGGCCCCTGGTTGGTTGTAGTTACTCGTGTTGTGTGAAGAGCTGGTATGCCAAGTATAAAACTTGACAAAACCATCATAAGTCCTCCCCCACTTTCATAAAAAATATGACCGCACAGGCTAAGCTAAGCTAATTTGCGGTGGGGGTACTCTGCAAACGACTCGGCTGCAGTGTTCATAAAGCATTCACACATGTCACTTGGCTAAGGAGACCGCTTCAACTTAGTATTCAATAACATTACAAGATGTACAACGAGGGAATGATAAAATAAGTGCATTACTTACGGGCTGAGACTGTTCCCGTTCTGAAGACCTCTCCGCCATGTTTGCCGCCCGCGTCCTCCCAACTGCTGTGCTGAACAGCTCCCTCCCTCGTCAGTTGAGAGTGAAGAGTGTAAGGGGCCATTCGATTGGCTAAAAGCGAACCCGCCTGCTTTGCCGATGAGTTTGATTGACAGATTCACTAGCCAATGGTGACATTAGTCAGCTTGCTCCGTCAGATGAGTCTCAATATTCACCGTAGAAAAATCTCTCACACACACGGGGAGATTCACAAACGAGAACGGGATTTTGAATGCACATTCTGCAAATCGAATGATCTGTGAGTTTACATCACATGTGTAACTAAAAATCACGTTTGTGAAGCACTTACTGTTGTTGTTTCCCTTTTTGGCTTTTCCCATCAGGGGTCGCCACAGCGAACGAGTCGCATGGTAAACTTGGCAATGTTTTACGCCGGATGCCCTTCCTGACGCAACCCTCTCAAAGCAACCGGGCTTGGGACTGGCACAGAAGTAGAGAAGGGAACAGGGAGCAGCCCGGAGTCGAACCCTGGTTTCACAGATGGAAGGCGCCGCAAACCAGCACGAGCTAAACCGGCTCCCTCGTGAAGCACTTACTGTGCATTTCTGATACATTTATTGTGAATTTTTAAAATGTTTTTGTGAAAAACAGTGTGCACATTTGTGAGAAACACTTATTGTGCATTTGTAAAACATTTAGTGTGCATTTGTGAAACACAATGTGTGTGTTTGTGAAACACAGGGTGTGTATTTCCAAATTTATTTTTCACGTTTGCATAAAATAACATTTGTGAATCGGAGCGTGTGTATGTGTAAAACCGGTTGTGTGCATTTCTGATTATTGAGACTGAAATAACTCCATATACACATATCTGAGAACCTATCCTAGACAACAAACACATAACACATTGCTAGATTTTTTAGTTCCTGAGAGTGGGGTTAAGTGATCGCAGTTATGATAATAACAGAAATAAGGTTTCTACAAATTAGCTACATAATTCCTTGATTGACAGGTGGTCTGAACAAAACTACCTTTTCCTGCCCAATCCCCATGGTGAAAATTTACAAGTGGAAAGTATTGGATCAGAATTTTAGCCTAAATGTTAACAGTTTATTGTCCTTTTCAATGTATTTGCCTTGAAGTTGAAAATGCTTAGCTCAACCTCTGCACGAACACAGAAACACGAAATAAGCTACAAGAGGCAAAAACAAGAAGGTCAATGCAGTGGTTATAGCAGCCAGTTTGCAGACAGGTGCATGCCTCGGATGAAGGATTTATTAATATAGAATCCAGAGGGATCACACGGCAACAGATTTTCTCCAGATGCGTCTAAGGTCAAGAACAGATGGCATTAAAAAGGTTTTTGGAGAAAATACATCTGTCAAATTGCCTAACTTTGATTCCTCAGTAATTGAAACGACCTCGGCAACAGCCAGTTTCAGTGCTGTAAAAAAATAAATCTAAGTCTTAAATGGGCCAGAGCTGCCCTGGAAAGTTACGGGCAAGCCCTGAATACAATTCCCTGGGCATTTTATTTAAGGATTGGCATGATGCAGTTGGCTAATTAACCAGATACACTGAATTAATGGACTATCACCATTCTCCAGATTCCAAGGTGGTGCATGGATGTTTCAGAAAACATTAACAGTTGAGAGAAAAAAAGCCAAAAGTCTATGTTCAAACGTGTTTCTGCAATTTAAAGAGTTATACTGTATTATTTAAATAGAAATAAGACCATTAGAGCTTGAAAATGTTTAATTATAAGATTGGTTAAGATCACATTGTTTTGTCATATTGTAAAGGGGCCGCTGCTAAAGGCGGGTTCTTGAATGTGCATTAAGCCCATGGTGTTCAACCTGGAAAAGTAGGGGGGGGGGATTATTCAGATTTTTCTATTATCTTCCAGTGCATGTTTGCCCCCTACAGTTGGAAGGAGTTGGTGTGAAATGTCGAAGTGGCACAAATCTCATGAAAGACGCGTATAGCGCAGGTTCTTGAAGGCGTTTTCTTTTACAGCTCTATATAACAGACTTACAATTCTGGCCTGGCACAAATCGCAGTTCTTGATTTCTCCTCAACGGTCTAAATTAATAGGGACGCCACTGAAATGTAACTACCAATTCTGAGTGCCTGATTGGTCAACGTTCGACCTGGTTTACCTCTCAACGCAAGTTCAAGGCGACGCGATTTTTACGTAGAGCCCAAAAAGAGTCGTAGAACTTAAACACGTTTGAACGCAAGGGTTTTGAACGCTGAAGTTCAGAAAGTCCATTTATACTCTTTTACTTAGACCTTTTATTGGAAGTGGCTGCTTGACTGCTTGGGGGTGGTGTGAATGTAACTTTACAGTTTCATTGACCCATACACACAAACCGATACCGAACACTGGCGGGGGTCAGTATCTTTCCCAAGCACGCACCTTTGAACAAGGTCGGAACTGAACCTGCAGTCTTCCAATCAAAGGTGGACCACTGTACCTCAATACCACGGCCAGGAAATGGTTGTATAGTAAAGAAGAAAGCAGCAATCACACACAATAGAAAAAAGGCAACACAACCATATCTACTTTTGCAGCAAATGATCCAAAATCAAAAAGCTGCAGGAGGCAAAAATGCGTTTGGTGTCAAATTGATGGGAACTGTACTGACTGTACTGTCAGATATAATTCATCACTTGGATGATTATGGAGTGGTTCCCACATTTTACATGCATGACAACATCTATGAACGTGTGTATTTACATGTTACTTTGGAAGTGTATTATAGTTTAACAGCCTTAAAGAAATTAAAAGAGAACAATTAATTAGGCAGAGCGACACTGATCAGCCTGGAAAAGCTTATAAATGTTTAGGGTCAAAGAGTTTAAATTCCAGAGTCACAAGGATTAAAATTCTGCAGAATTTTGATGCTTTTCTCAGTATTAATTTTTAAATTGAGTACTAGCCTTTTTCTGCTCATTTTTCTGGCACAAATTAATAGTAATTTTGACTAATAGTTTAACCTCACTAAATAATGCAGGGTTATAATGGAAAAGGAAAAATGATCCGACATAAAGGTAAGTATAAAGTTAAACAGAGATGTATTTTCTTCAGAAAAAAAAGCTTTTTCCCCACAGCACACTTTAACCTTTTTCTTATTCACATATGTTAAACTATACAAAATGAAATCATGTGTAATTTTTCATGATACAGACTTTACCACATTGGAACCCGATGTTTCAAATATGTACAAAACGTTCTTTATAAAGTTTGATTTGATTTCAAAGTTACAGTTCTAACGAAACTGCTATAGGCCCAAACTGACTCTTTACAAATGAAAATTCTTTGTGTTTTTGCTGCTTGTTGTCAATCTACATAATGAAAATGTATCCAGAAGACGGCTATGTAGTTAAGTTTGTTAGAGAAGTACGGTGGCCCTGAAGGGCAAATAAGGGACAAAAAGTCACGCAACACAAAATCCTTTTAAAGATCATGACAAATAAAAACATTTTAGAAATCAAAACAAAATTCCAGAAACCAACACACAATTCCAATAAGATGAAACAAAATAAAAATCAAACATTTCAGAAACAAAAGTAATGTTCAGAAATCAAAAAGGAAAAGTTAAGAAACCAAAAAAGGAATGTAGCATGGGAAATTGCTGATTGGATGATGACTTTTAATTTTTGAAATTCAAGTGTCGCAGTGTCTGCATTATTATAACATTTTTATGATTAGTTTGGGGCAGATCCAGTATTACTTCATCGCAAATAACCTTTGGTTGAAATGATCCACAAATGTCATCGTCCAAGTAGGGGATATTGGCCGCTGAGCTTTCCGTTACCAGAAACTAACGAACGACGCGGAAGCTTGAACCTTCAAGCGAAGAGTACGATGTTTGCTTTTGTAAAGTCTGCTAATTTCTAAAAAAGGGACACCTCCAACCTGGTTTTCTGTCACGACCCAGAGCTCATGACCATAGGTGAGTACTGGGATGAAGATCGATCGGTAAACTGAGAGCTTTGCTTTGCTTTCCGAAAAAACGAGGTCCTAAAAATAAGCAGCTGAGAGGAGCTTCCTCCATAGGGTGGCTGGCCGCACCCTTTGAGATGGGGGGAGGAGCTCAGTCATCCACAGAGAGCTCGGAGCAGAGCCGCTGTTCCTCCACATCGAGAGGGGCAGTTGAGGTGGCTCAGGCTTCTGGTCCTGATGCCTCCTGAATGCCTCTCTGGGGAGGGGTTTTGGGCATATACCACTGGGCAGAGGCCCCCGGGAAAGCCCTAGGACATGCTGGAGAGACTGCTTCACTTGGCTGGCTGGCCTTAGTACATCTCGGGGGGGGGGGGGGGGGGGTCCCCCAGAGGAGCTGGAGGAAGTGGCCGGGGAGAGGGAAGTCTAGGCAACTTTGCTTAGACTGCTGCCCCCGCAACGTGATGGATGGATGGACACCTCAAAATCAACTATACCATGGTCACTTATAATATAAAAAAATAAATATTCAATCCAATATCAAAACAAATCATTGTATTTTTTCGGTTTAATTAGGTTCTTCACAAAAAGCAGACTATTTAATGAGAGTTTCGGCACTTTTTGTGGTAACGGCTGACCGACCTCGACTGCAGCAGCAAAGGAAACCGATATCTACACTGTAAACCCGAATAGTCCAATGAGCTCAAAAGTTTTATAATCACTGAACTCAAAAGTAACAAACAAGTTGAGTCAGCTTAAAACCTATAAGCCGACTCAACTTTTGCCACAGTTATATCTTTATTGGACTAAAACATTTTGAGTAAATGAAACCTTGGAGTCAAAACTTATGAGTAATGAGACGTGATGACCAGCATATATGCTGGTCGTCACGATGTGTTCAATAAAGCATCAGTTCAGAAAGGAAGTTCACCTCCTACCGTTTGCTTTTCTCCGGATGATGTAGCAAATCTTTTTTTAAGACGCCAGCGCAGTGATATTGAAAATTTAAGACATTTGTCCGGAACTTATTGTTTAGGTGTATTGTCACCTTTTAAAGCACAGCCAGCAGCCAATCAGAATCCAGTATTTAACTGGACTATGGTACAGTCAGCAATGTCCCATAGTATCTACCCTTTATGGTTTATTGTGTTTATTTTTTTTTTTTCCTTTTATTTATTTCAACAAAACTAATTTTGTTTTCTGATTGTTTTTTAATTTGTTTTTAATGAAAACCAGAAAAGGTAGGTACTATGGGACAACGCTCATTGAATGATGACGTGTGTCCATTATTTTGCCAAAAGCGATTTTGGATCCGCTCCGTACTAAACATAAAACTTTTAAACATTGCTAAAACTACATCATCCAATCAGCGATGTCCCATAGTCCTGCCTTTTCCTGATTCTCATTGTGTTTCATTTTTTCACATTTCATTTTAATTTCTTGAAATTACTTTTGTCAAAATTATGCCATTTTTTTGTTTTATTATTTAAGATTTGTGTTTTGGTTTCAGGAATTACATTTTTTTAAATTGAAAGTTTTTTTTTTCTAGTATTTGTTCAGCTTTTTTAATTGTAGTTTGGATCTTCAATATGTTTTTGCATTAACTGAGTTTTTTTTTCCTTTTTCTTTTTCCGGTGTGATTCAGACTTCAGGGCCACCGTACATAAGAAACCAAAGGTCACACACTTGAAATCCCTAAATCCATCAGTAACTTTGCTTTAAATCGGCTTTCAGAGAACAACAAAAGAACAATTTGAGTCCCCTTGAACACTGAGTAACACTGATGGTGAAAAAACAAACAAAATAAGAGACTCAAAAGTCACCTTCTCGTTTTTTAAACACAATAAGAACTTGGGATCGTGGTTTTGTTGCTAACATTTATTATTCTTCGAAATAAACCAGTTTACTCTAACAGAAGATGTCAGGACATCCGTCTGTGATGTGAATTTTAAGAGAAAATGGGTCATTGTTCCAAAGAAATGCCTACAGCAGAAATAAGTTAATGCACTAGAATAGAAGGATCAAAGTCCTGACCTCAATCTACCAAAAACGTGCGGGGAACAAAAACGCAGGGTCAACTGTGTATGTGGACGAGTTTCAGGGAATCAAATGTGTTCAGCAGACTCACACTGATGAGCACTTTTTGTTTCTTCCATAAGAAAATCCCACCATGCTGGAAAAAAACACAACAGCAACTCACATCCATAAAACGTTGGATTGTATTAATCAATAAATATTGAATATTACCTTAAATAAGTTTTTAATTAACTTTTTAAATTTACTCTTTCAGACAAAGCTGAGATTTTCCTAAAGATATATAGAAATGTATCGATTGTACATGAGCACAAAGCAGAGTATAAAGCACAAAGAAAACGATAAATCCTTAACCTTTGTGCCCCTCATCAAAACCTAAAGGAATGATTTCTGTGTTCAGACCCATCAACATATTTGTTTTTTTCATTTGCACGTGCAGCAGCTTCTTCAAACACGGTTAGTCCTTTTATGTAATATCTTAAGATATTCTTTAGGGAAATGTCTGTTCAGCTGCTAACTGCTTGTCATTTATGCTTGCAAGCTTAACAACAGCTGCACATTTGTGTTGAAGATTTTCAGGGCTTAATGCAAGAGAAATCCATAATTGTGGCTGAAGAAAAAAATGAAAAAAAAGAACAATCTGGTGTTAAAGCATAATGTGAAACATGCTGTCCCACTGAGGTAAATGCATTACATCAGCTTAACCATAGACACAGGCTGTAGGCAGATTGTTTTTTATGGAGCATATTTTATACACAAGACATTTTAAAGTGCTTTACAGAAGAAAAAAGAAAAAGTAAAAGCTAAAAACCACAGCTGTAACAGTAGTCATAATTTCTTTAAAAAAGAGATTAGAGAAAAGTCCAGACAAAAACCCATTTGCTGTTCTACATTGAGCTAATGTGGATAGTTTTGAATCTGGACTGGAATATCGTCAGAGCTGAAGCTTGTCTAACACATCAAGCGCTTCTTCAGCATGTTTAGCCCTAATTAGCATAAAGTCTGTTCCTGAGCTTCTCAGAGTAAAATGTTAGGGATGTATGATTGGGCTAAGCCATGGAGAGACGTACATTTAGAGGGGTGGGACGGCACAGCCTCACCTGCAAAATATAGCTTAACAAATACACAAATTAATGAAGATGAATTAACTTTTTTTTAATTAAAAATACAAATCAAATCTTAATTTTTAGACATGTCTATTCTATGAATGCTTTTTATTTTTCTGTGTGGGTTTTCAACTTTTCTTTGGTTTAAAAAAATTGCAATTTTCTGAATTTCCTGTTGAAATAGATGAGGGAGCGGCAGGTGAGCCATTAACTGGAACTGCACCTGAGGCATCCACTTTATTGTTTCTGTCTTTCTGTCGTCATAAAAAAAAGCTTTATTTTTGATTCCTTCATTTTTCTATTTCTTGCTTACTGTCTGATTATATTGGTGCCAGTTTGTGACTAATTTCGCCTTTTTTGTCCGCTAAAAATGCGCATCAGAAATAAACTATAGGTGAGGGACGCAGTACGCCTGTTTCACTGCAGTAATCGTGCCTCAAGCAGACTGTAATTTCAATGTGCATGTACAATGACAGTAAAGATATTTCATTTCAGACCGCGCTGGTGATCCCAGAGAAGGTGACACTGCGGCCAAAGAATAATAGAACTAGTGGTGGCAAGTCAAGTGCAACGCAGCTGTCTAGTAATTCTTTAATATTGTTTAGCATCATTTTCTAAATGGAGAATTATCTGTCAATCTCTAGGAATTTGTACAGAAACGTTTCTGGTAATGATCTCCATTGAGGCAGACAGTTGCATGCTTGGAGCATGCCTGTTTAGCAGCTCACCAAGCAGTCTATGACATTGACCAGCATGCCCTGTGCAGTTTTGCCCATTTTCCACTTGCAAACATCATGTATCCACCCATAAAGGCACTTGTAACAATTTTTGTTATGATGCTTTACTGCCAGAAAGTAAATTTAGTCTGAAAATCCTAACTTATCTAAAAACTACTCTGAAGACTTAGTCCATTTTTGTTCAACGTAAACTCTTAACATTTCCACAATTTTCAACACTCACAGATATCAGTACACACAATCATAAGGTTTAAATTTCTATTGTTTTCCAAACTATATCGTCAATAAAATAATTCTGGATCTAAAATAAATATGTTTCAAGACTCATTCACAAGGTTTAATTGGAAGTAAAGGTGTGTGACATTTGCTCTCTGCATTTGACCCATCCCCTTAGGAAGTGATCAGAAGTAAGAGCTCTGTCTCCCCCGCTGGTCTCCTGTTGGAGCCGTCCTCAGAGTTCTAGCCACACTACAGCTCCCAGCAACCCCAGCACACACTTTCTGGATGCTGCACACCTGACTCAATCATTCATCAACCACAGCATACACTAAGTGAAGCTCAGTGTAAAGTATCGTTTGTGCTACTCTGCCTTCCTTACCCAGCGTTACATTTGGACCTGATCTTTTGTCTTCCAACCCTTTATCTGACTCTGCCTGCCCTGACTCTCGCCTGGATCCTGATCACCCCTGTCTCTCCTCTGATGATCCTATGCCTGTTATCGACCTCTGCCTGCCTGACCCTGATTTAGTTCTGTGGACTTATAGCTGAGCTTCTGCCTGTTCTTGTGACTGACGTAGTGAGCTGCATTTAGGGGAGGTGGTGGTTTAACCCACCAATCCATCCACTTAATGCTGAGTATCTAGCAGGGGGGATCCTTTTTTTTAAGGTTTTTGCTATGACTCAGGGAGGACACTCAACCACAAGGCCACTGAGCTGGTAGGACAGAATATTCTTTTAGTTCCCAGTTTGAGAAAACTTTTTAGTTGAACATGGAAGTACTCTGCAGTGAGGGGACTTTCCTTATATGTCATGTCTTTACAGCAAAATCGACGTGTGTACAAAAAACAGAGTACATTTGAAACATATTAAGAAAATAAACTTCACACATTTTAATGACGCCAACTCAGGACAATCCAAACAGATGCTGCATAGCAACAGACCCAAAGCACATGTGCTGCTCACACCAGAAACAAAAGTTATTCCACAAAAAGGGAACATGAATTGGTTTTTTTTAAGAAATAAAAAAGACTCGCTGCCCTGTGACAATGCGTTTTTATTCAGCCGCCTTTATTTGACATAAAAATAAAGGGAACTTTCTAAGTAATTCTCTTTACTTCATTGGATGTATCATCTGTTATACAAAAACAGAAAGAAAAGGGGAAAAAATCCTTTTGTTAGCAGCACCATCCAGCTCTACTGTTAATTGTAAAATGAAATGTGTGAATCATCTTTTCCCTTCTAAAGGTCATAGGTTTTCTATGGTTCATTGTTTCGGTTGCAGCTGGAAGGTCTGTGTCATTGTCAAATCATATATTTCATAATGTAGGTCACTATTAATGTTCTGAGAGTATGATAATGCATTTGGAATAATAATACAGCTAATGAAGAATTGTTAAGATTCCTTTACACTCCAAGGATCTAATATTAACACGTGTTCAACTTTTGTCAGAGAGCATCAATGAAAGAACTGTACGGATACATGAACACAATTAGAAAAATTATGCAGCAATTTTAGCTTTATGAAAGGTCTGTGCGTAGTTCAATTCCCAATTTAAAACCAAACCAAAACTCATGTTTAACCCGATTCAACCGGATCGTGAATCATTGCTACATGATACATTTTCATATGTTTATGTTGAGTGTCAAACATGTGTTGTTCTACATTTTTCATAGATAATATTTCTAAAGCCCACTGAAGTTTGTTTTTTTGTTATGGTTCCTTTTTCCCACAAGTTCTTTTTAAGGATTTGGTCATGACAACACAGCAATGGCAACAGCACCAATTGGATTTCTCTTGCACAGGTCCCAAAATGAACTCAAACATATACTGCAGAGGCCTGGCTAGTTTGACAAACACCCCCCTTTCCAAAATAAAATACATTTTATATTGGATAGGCTCCAGCAGCCCTGTGGCCCAGAAAGGGATACAACGCAGTAATGAATGAATGTGTAGGTGAATTCACAATTAAAATATAGAATATAAGATAGTTCACAGTAAACACGCATCAGTTTGTGTTTGCTTTTTAAAGGCTGACTGGTTGTGGTAAAAATGGCCACATTTTTCATTTTTTGTTTTTGTTTATCTGTTTTTTTTCTTGAGCTGAATAAAACCCTAACACAAATTATGAATGAAGTTATTCTGGTCGTTTCTGTTGGCTTCATGAATGAACTTCATCCTCATGAAGGCCGATCCATGAAATTTTGTCAAACATTAAACCACTCCTTGGCCTGAAAAAGGTTAGAGATAAAGCGTCTAAGGAATTGTTAGATTATGGTGAACTTCTGTGCACCAAAAGGTGCATCCCCCACATTTCATGGCATAAAGGAAAGCAGCCAGAGCACTCACTAGCGCTGAACTTTGGTGCCTAGGTTGTATTGTACACCCACAAATCTATTTAGCTGAGTCACAAAACTGCAAAACATCAACAAAAACACCTTAGGATGATGATTTTTCTTAGAAAAACACTTGCTAGCAGAGAAAAAGAATCATGTTGCTATAGTTGCTAAAAACCGTACGTCAACAGCAGCTAAGAGTCACCACTGACATGTTCAGTGACAGAAACATTTTTCCCTTTAGAAAGTAATTTGCTGTTGTGTTGGGTGAAGGCGCGTGTGAGGGAGTACAGTTGCTTTCTGGTGTGAATAAAAATGTTCACAGATCCTTTAATGTTATCCATAAAGTACATGACAGATTATTCTTTCACTGTTTAAATTAATTGCATATTTGCATACTGTTTAAGAATATTCAAGATTTTTCACACAACATATGAACAATAATTCTGATGAATATGGCATGAAGAACATGCCAACAAGTCAACTGATCTCTATCACTTTAAATCACTAAATTCGTTGACTTTTCCTCCTCTGTGTCGCACGGGAACATTTCCGCCAAGCCCGGCATAAGACAAATTGGCACTCCTATGTTGTTAGTTGCAAATACTGACACTCGCACCCACAGTGCCCTCTAGTGGTTTTTATTCATAATTAATAATCACATATAAGTCGCAACTCTGGCCAAACTGTACAAAAAAAACCCCACATACTCAAAACCACATGCTAAAAAATTGTTAAGCTATTTTGCCAGAAGAGTTGTCCCTCTGGCAGTAGCTGCGTTTCCATTTCCTACGAAATTGTGCAAAATGGATTTGTAATAATACATTTGCTTTATGAAAACGCCGCAAAAAAAGGAGGGGTTTTTTGAGGCGTATCGAAATGGACATTTTTCAAAAAACTGCAATGGAAACCCTTTTTTTTCCGAATTATATTAAAACTTGGGTGGGAACTGGCTGCTCTGAGCCCCGCACAGTAGGCTCCTCAAGAGTATCACACAGCTCATTACAAGCTGCGTGTCATGTGAAATTGTCGGACCAACAGCTGCTCTTTAAAATCACCAACCGCTTTCTCCAAAAGCCGCTTTCACGTTTAACCCTTGTGCTATCTTAGATGACCCCACCCTTACATTGACGTGTTCTCCCTACCGTGACAAAGGTGGATAAAGGTGGAAAGATTTCATGTAATCCATGGACACCAGTGAAGATCACAAATCATTGAAGAAAAAAGGTTCAGCGCACTGTCTAGTGGGTCTAGATGACCCAACTCCCAATGTTAAAATGCCTAGGATAGCACAAGGGTTAAGGAGCTCGCCGCTCCACGGCCTGAATAAGACGCAGACATCTCCTTTGATAGATAATGATGAGCGCTTGTGCCGTGGCAGAAATTTGAATGTATCTTGTCGTGTTATCATATAGAAAAAAAGGGTCCAACTGCTTACTTGGTAGAATGTTTATTTAAATACCGCTGAACAGGCTTTTCACATGCATTTCTGAGTCTGGCTTGGTATAAAGACTGTCCATGGTCCAGCCGTGCAGCACACGCCTGACACTGCTGTGATGTCATCAAAATGCTCCCTTTGTGTACTTGTTCTCATCCGTCGCCATGGTTTTGAAGGACTTATCACGCGAGTTAATTTGTGTTTATTCGCATAATTAGGATTTAATGGAAACGGTGTCATTGCAAAATTGTGTTTTTTTTTTACATTTCTAGAATGTCGATAAATATTTGTGCATATGTGTCATGGAAACACAGCTACTGACTCATACATAGCCCAGAATACATTTTTTAATTGGGTAGGAGACTATGCAACACAAACACAGTGAAGAAGCAGTTAATTCTTTGAAAGATCAAGACTTTTGCACTTAGACAAATATACAGAACAATGTGATCAACACACTGTATTAAAAAAACAGGATTTTAGCGATGGTTTGTTGTGGCTAAGTCCTTAACCCTTGTGCTATCTTGTGGGGTCCAGATGACCCCACTCCCAACATTAACGTGCCTTGGATAGCACAAGGGTTACGTGAGTCCTCACGTCAGCAGAATAACTGTGGTTTTTCTTTTTTCTTTTTCAGAAAATGCTACGATTTCCTGTAAAATGTGAAGTTGACTGACTACCTTTTGGTTACACCCTAAGTGTTTGGCCTGAAAACAGTCATTGGACCAGTGGGAAATTAGAGAACAAACTTGTGTAGCACCATGTGTCATGTTCCAACCGCAAAATATGGTGCTCCTTAATTTCCTTGACTTATTTACAGTGTGACGCTGTGAGGCCGCAATCTCAAAACACGAACATTGTGGATGTCAGAGTGTTACTCCTATGAAACATTTTGATTAGTGATTAAACAGGACATTTAGCTCATGACCAGTGCTATCTGGTGAAAAATAGTTGGTTAGCACCTTGTGAAAGTTATTTTACCGTTAACTGTACCAAACTTAAGCAAAACACAGTCATAACAATAAGCGGCAGCCCTCAAACTCAACAAATTACTGATTAAAAATAGGAATTTTTATTTCTTTTTGATCGCATAATTACAGCTTTATTGTAAATTACTCCTATGGTCTTTAAAAAGATATTTTTTAATATATATATCAGTATTTCCATTTACAATCTTAGCGTTAATGTTATTTTAGTCAACAAATGGAAAAAAATCAAAGGACAGTCGTTTTTATGTTGCAGGTAATCAAAGATTGCTGCAATATTAACCTCATCTTTTTTGTTGTGTTGAGGAACTGGATTTACATTATATTTTTATATAATTAACACTGACACCCAAGAAATGTCATTCTTGACAGTTGCCATTTTTTCATTAGGGACAACAAACACCCATACATGATAAGGCGTGCGACTTCCATTATTCCTCTTTTTCCCACACCCATGACAACTAAACGCTCTATTTTCATGTTATCTCTTGAGTTGGCCACACAAGCCTCAACACACCTTCACTCCACTTGATGCGGCCTCTCCTCTCTACGACCCTACCCAGGCCTGGACAACCCAAATACCTGCAGCACCTGTTGGGTTCTGAGCTATTTAGTCCACCCCCTTGCATGGGTTCATGTGACTAAGGCCGAAAGAATTAGCCAAGGCATGATTCTCAATTGTGTCACTGCCAGAAAATGTGTTTGTGCATTCTGTAGGACCAGTAATGAGAAATTAGAAGAACTCAAACATAGAAAAAATATCAAAATTTAAATTGTGTAAAAACTTGTGTTGAAAGCATAAATAGTGGCATTTCACAATCAGGCATAAGTTATATGACATATTCAAAAATAAGAAATCAAACAAATTGCAAGGCATAAGAAAGCAATTTTGGCCATTAATGTTTACATTACTGTGCACATTCACCTTGCTAAAATGTGAACTTGAAAAAAAAATTGCCTGTCAAATCAGCTGGTATCGTTGCGCTACAGCAAAAGGCATCCTTTACAGGCGATGTGTGACTGCACAATAATTGGATGGGTCCATGATACATCCAGTAAACATGCTTGCTTTAATGAAGCATCACTTTTGCCTCGTACACTGGGTGCAGACTCATCTGACTGTCCAAATAAAAAATGCGTTTCCATATTTTTTGAGAGGACTGTGGTTTTATATTTATCTCTCACATGTTTTGCATAGATTTGTGTGCGTAGTTTAGTTGTCGACAGTCTTTGCAGATGCTATTCTTTCAGTAGGGAGAGATATTAGGAATGTAAGTAGAGATTTAACTATGCTGCTAAAAAAATGCAATGAGTGAAATACGTCCATAATCTTTGGCCGTTAGGCACTGGGCCAATGAATGCCTTGTATGCTTGAGTTGAACTTGAACCATAGATGTATAAACCCATGCGCCTGGATGCTAGACCCTTCCAAAGCATAACTGAAGGTGGAGGAGGGCGGACAAAACATCTAGAATGCAATGATTCGTTAATTTAAAGGCAAAAACTTCATTGTGATCAGTTGGGAATAGGGCGGGCTATTTAGCTATTGGTTCAAAGAGACGGTCTAACTTATAACTGACGTAACGCCAATCTAAACTCAACTGTAAGTGAGGGAGGTATTCCTTATTGAAATTGCAACAAACCTTTGCTTAACTCATGTGCTATCCTAGGCACTTTGACATTTGTAGTGAGGTCATCTAGAACCCACAAGACAGTGCCCTCAACTTTTTCCTTCAATGATTTGTGATCTTCACTGGTGTCCACGGATAACATGAACTCTTTGTTTGTCCACCTTTGTCATGATATGAATAACATGTCAATGCAAGGGTGGGGTCATCTAAGATAGCACAAGGGTTAAAACCTATATTGTGCTGAGCGTATGACGCATATCACAAAACCTGATTATTGAGAGCTGACCAAGAATTAGACTATGACAATAGGTCCCCTTAAATAGTTGAAAATGAACTAAATGTGGTAGCTAGCCGAGTGGTATGCTAAGCAGTGGGTTGTAGCAATGACAGGAGAGATCATGTGCACCTTCAATCCTCAAGCAAATGTCACCTACATGTCAGGCTCACCTCTAAGGACAGCATCCAATTATCAGAAGCTCTGAGACCCTTATTGCTTTCAGCAAATGTGCAAAGACAGATTTGACTTCTTAGAAATATCCCAACACGCACATGCTTGAATGCGCACACAGTCTCCTCTTCTTTGAAACAATCAAGACAAGCATCTGAATTTCCCTTCAAATCCATGCCTCCCTGATTTAGCAAACGAAGACTAATTCCAAACGTCAACAACTGACTGCTTCTGCAAACACTTAAGTAATGAGTAATTCATCCTGGTCTCCAGTTTGATTACAGTTGTACAGCAACGAAAGCCAACATGAAAGTGACAGAATTTTGTTTTTCGTGTTTGTGTCGGATCATAAGTGCTGCTTTCAGCCATAACATTATTCATTTCTTCAAGCTTTGGAGCAGCAAACAGGACTGACTGCTTAGTTTGTTTGAGGGCATTTAGTTTACAGAACACACCATTAATCATCTGAACAATCGATGAGTATTATGTTCCATTGGAGAAACTCGCTGTGACAGATAGCTACACAGACTGTTCTTATTTTGTACTAATAGGGAGGTGCACATGTGCTCACTCAAATGACTTCTGTAATGTGTGGGAATTAAAGTATTCCACCAGAATGCAGAATGACAACTTTGTCATGTTTGTCTTTTGAATAAAGCAACACTCCAAACTCTTAGTTATGATTACTGCTGTGTTTTCCACACTGTAGGGCACACCGGATTCTAATCAGAGGTCTATTTTTCAACGTGTGTCACATAAAAGGCACATTACGTAAGACAAAATAGACAGAGATAAGTCTGTCAGTCAGACTTTATTATATAAACAGATTTTACAGTAATTCTAGAACTTCTTAATAATGTTGGGGGATTACAAAGTAACACATTAGTGTAATTCAATTAATTTGTCAGTAACGGACAAACTTAAAGAAATAAAGTTCATATTTCGGTACTTAATTAGAATTGCGGAGCTATAGAAATGTGTAGTTTTTTCTAAAATAATTCACCCTTTAAACTTTGTTTTTCTCTCTGAGCTGCACGTGACTGGGTCTCTGATCGATATGAGTTAGCATTCAATGTGCCCCGCAGAGGAAGTGGGCGTAGTTCGGAAGACGCGCTGCAGTGCAGAATTGTGCACAACAGGGAGATGTAGAAAGATGCAACTCATTGTCATGGAAAACGTAATGTCAGCCAAAATGAACATGGAGGCATTAAATAGTTCTTTGTGTTTTCAAGACTGGCTTAATTTCAGATTGAATAAATATAGGTGGAACTTTTTCATCTCACTTTAAAAAAATGGCATAGACCACATGTGTTGTAACTTATTTGTGTGTCCTTTTTTCACACTGTTGTCTGAATTCTAATGAAGCCAGGTTCTGTCTTAAACCAGGTTCATACTTTAAAAATAAAGTTAAGTGAAAGAAAAGAGGATCCTGTTAAGGCTCTTTTTTGCTTGAGAATCTGAGAGAGAGAAAAATAAAGTAACAAGTAGTGGATGACTTTTTCAAATAGGTAATGAGTTAAGTAATTTAATTGCAATTTTGATCCAGTCACTATGTAATCAGTTACTTTTTAGAAGTAATTTGGCCAACACTGCTTGTTTGTAACACACTACATTTGCCACGTTAGAAGCGTTAGCCGCATTAGGATATTTACAATTATTACAACACCCAACCTTGTTTGCAACACGTAAAAAACAGACAGATACCGCTAAAACAAATGTTACTGTAACTATGCTAACTCCTCACCTTGTCGGCAACAAAAGAAAAACACTGTCAGACACTGCTACACGTTAGTCGGATTAACATATTCACAAAAACACCCAATCTTGGTTGCAACTACTAAAACAAAAAAGACAGATACTTTTAAAGCTCATTGTCGAGATAGAAATGTCTTGTAAATCATACAGTTAAAGCCCTGTAAACAAAGTAAACAAATATACAAAAATCATTACAACCACAAGGTATACAAAGAAATCCAATTCCTTTCCACTTCCTATGCCCAACTCCTAAACAGGAAGTGAAGCCTTTGGCCACCATTTTGGTCTTTGGGCACCAGGATGAGAAGGTGAGAAACATGACAAAATCAAACAAATCTTAAATATTTGGTAGTTGTGTTTTAAAAGTGATGAGCAATTATAGGCAGGTGACAAGTAGATTCAATTGCTTTGTCACACGCATGTCATTGTGATTACACAACTCCCAACCAGTTAGTAACATGTAAAAAAAAACTCAGTCCGACACGCTACATGTCAGCCATGTTAGCGCATTTACAATAACACCTAACCTTTGTTTCAACACATACAAAAACAGACTGACACTGCTAAAAAAAGGTTACTATGACTATATATGCTAACTCCACACCTTGTTGTTAGTAAAAAAAAAACATAGCCTACACCGCTACACATAGCTCCGTTAGCGTAAACACAATAACACCCAGCCTTGTATCCAACTCGTAAAAAGAATAACAGACTGACATTTTTACAGAGCACCATGTACCCATCAAAATTGCCATATCTCTATTACAAGGCACATTGTGGTATTTTGTAAGAATTTAAAGCTTATAAGTAAGCCTTAAAGTGCAGACAATACTGCACTTCTAAATCTTCACTGACAAATATTCTTGGAATCCAAACATGGCTTTAAGTACATAGAAAAGAGCTCGTCCTTAATTAAACATAATAATAATATTAATGAAATTACAGAAACAACCCTGATTGGAAAAATGTGACTTCTACATATTTTGTTGTTTGTTTTAATATCAGTGAGTTGAAACAGCATTACAGGCCGACAGTAAATGATTTGAAGGTCAATGTTTCTTCTGCTTTGTGGCTCAGAACAATTTAATTAGAATTATCTTTTTCTGAGATTGATCAACAGATTTTTGTTCCAGCTCCTGAGACATTTTTACCTGGGAAGAATCAACTGTGTGCGTGCTTTCATCTCTGTTCCTGTGATGCTGACAGTTTATTTATCCAATTGTACTTTCCTCGTTACCCTGAGGTTCAATCCTTTTCAAGCTTATTCTGCTCATTCATATGAAGGAGATTGTACTAATTAACTGCAAATTTCAGCAATGTCCTTGCTCTCAGCAAACGTTTGTGTGATTGGCAGGATTTTTGCATAATTAAAGTCTGAAGCATGGCAAATATTGTTTTGCACCTTCTTTTTTTTGTCGTCTCCTCTGCTCAGGTAAGTTTGAGGATTTTGATTTTGTCGTGGAAAAAGTTAAATTTTTAGGTGCTGAGACAATGCAAGGCCAAAAAAAAGGTTCAATTCACAATTATTCAACAAATGTTTTAAGATCCCAGTGTAAAACCTTTCCTTTTTATTAAACATATTAATTGTGTAGAAAGAAAAACTAAATAAATGCAAGAAAGAAAGTAGAGGTCAACATTTGCTTCTTAGTCCACATATTTGCTGAATACTCAATTGAATGATAAACCCCTACAGTCTTAACCTAAAAATGACTAACTAAAAAAGACAAAAGCTCAGATTCACACAGCTATCTCAACATCTTTTTATCTGGTTTTCCTTTTTAACCATTGCAGCTCTATCTTTTTTAACATGTTCTTGTGGCAATTTTTCTGATGATGGAAATTTGTTGAAAAAAATTAAGCCAAAATGTGCATTTATTATTTTTATTTTATTATTATTATTTTTAATAGGAGCCTGTTTAGCTCGTGCTGGTTTGCGACGCCTTCCATCTGTGAAACCAGGGTTCGAATCCGGGCTGCTCCCTGTTCCCTTCTCTGCTTCTGTGCCGGTCCCAAGCCCAGATAAATTGAGAGGGTTGCGTCAGGAAGGGCATCCGGCGTAAAACATTGCCAAGTTTACCCTGCGACTCATCCTCAACAGCGAGGTTGTTTCGCTGTGGCAACCCCTGATGGGAAAAGCCGAAAGAGAAAGAAGTTTATTTTTTTTCAATAATTTTTTTAAGTGAGACAACAGAAAGAACAACAACAAACAAAGACCACTAGGATCACTTAAAACAGATGATCAAAGTGTGTCTTTCACCAAATTCAAGGCATGATTAATTAAGAAGTAAAAACAAAGCAAATTTTAGCTTGTGCTTTGTTTTGAACACAATAAAGAGTAGAGAATAAGCTCAATACAGTCTGATTCTGCAGCAAGCGAAACAGACTCAAGCCCTTAAAAACAGTCTAACATCAATTAAACACAGCATGATCACTGTTTCTGTGTTGGAGCTTTAGGGCAAGACAGCCAGGCCAGTGCAGCCATCACCATGCAGCTGGTCAGCCTGTATCTGCACTGATAATGGCCACAAATGCTCTTGCATAATGGGATTAAAAATGGAGTGTAGACGTGGGGTTAGGGTCTTGTCAGCTGCCCCTGAGTGCATGGAGCAGTTGGGGCTTAGGGAGTAAGAAGAGAGCAAGAGGGATGGAGCAGAGTGAACTGTGCAGAAAAAAAGCTTCCAAATTAAAAATGTGACATTGGTGGGGGGTGGAATTAACTAATTTCAGCTGTAAATACTTCGACTGCTCCCATGTCAACCCATAACTCATCAAAAAGCTCCCAGATTTGACAGCTGGAAAACCAATTACACGTCTCTACATTTTCTGTCACTGACTTCTTATTTTTTAGAAAAGATATGTTTGCATTTGTTTCTTTTATGGCATTTACAACTTCTTCTGAAAACAATAACTTCTGTCATTTTTCAATAAAATTCAGGTATTTTCTACCTGATTTCAAACATGTAAAATGTCATTTAGCGATGGACGATGCCACACTGTTAAATTTTAATATAATCCTGATGACTGTTTGTGTAAAATATTTCATACTAACTACTGATGCCAATTACTGGTAATGTGTTAATCCTTGTGCTGTCTTGTGGTCAAAATGACCCCACCCTTATATCGACATGTTCTCCCTACCATGACACAGGTGGATAAAGGTGAATAGGATTTCATGTAATCCATGGACACCAGTGAAGATCACAAATCATTGAAGAAAACAGGTTCAGCACACTGTCTTGTCGGGTCTACATGACCCAACTCCCAACGATAAAGTGCCTCAGATAAGGGTAAATGGTTACTTTTATATTTTTCTTAAGCTTATCATTTGTCCTAAAACCAAATACCATCAAATGCCAAGATGGTGGGAACGTAGCTTAACATTATCTAGAAATGACACGTGCACTTCTAATTTCTCATTGATTAATTAGTAATCAATACTTGCATAGAGTAGTCGATACCGACATTGATGATACAGGGGTACCTATATTTTGATTCCTTGGTATCGATGCTCCCATCACTAATAAAGATGCAAAACAGCTGCTTCTGTCCCACTTTTATTTATAAACTCCTCAGTTTTAGGTCTGCAAGAAATGCCCACATTGCAATACTTGTCATGATTTGACGCAAGTTCAGAGTGACCCAAACTCTGGAACCCAGAAGGAGACTCAGACAAAGAGGTAAGTTTAGATGGTTTAATGTAGAGGAAGATGAGTATGGCTTCTTTCCAGGAGGAGGAGCGGCTGCTGGCTGGAGGAGTATGGTTGCGGAAATCCAAGAGCGAAAACACAGGAGACCAGAGGACTGCGACCAGGTGAGTATCCAAGGAGGTTTTTCCTGAGACAGAGCGAGAAGCACAATAAGTAAAGCGAGACGCGGCAACATTCAGGAACATGACTTGACCAGACTATGCACCATAGGAGGAACAACAAACTGGCGTCGAATGAAGATCCAGGAGCTTCTTAAGAAGGCAGCGACGATGATGAGGTAAGTGCATGCAGCTGGTCGCATCCAGAACAGAGAAGGAGGGGGAGGGGGGGGAGTAGCTGACAGGCAACATGACAATACTATGCAAACAATACTACAGTTAAAGCTCAATGTTCCATACTGTATCAAGATTACCAACATTTTAATGTACACACACCATTAATAATTAAGACCTTTTTTGTATTGAATTCCATCTTTTCAGCAGCCGATTGCCCAGAAGACATATACAATGCACATAATGACTGTGTATCTCTAACTGCATTTACAGTTTAATTCAAAAGCAGCATGGTCACAGTATTTACCTGTGCTTTGTTAATGGAATCTGTCAGAATGGGTTATTTATCCAGAGCTCTCTAGATAGGAGTTTATTTCTTTTATCAGTGTTTTTTCCTTCTCTTGGAGACCTTATCTTTGATGGCATTTAGCTTACAGGAGTCCCCAATTTCATGATTCAGACCCATGGATGCTACTACTGCAACCTCATGCATGCTAATGGAGAAATATGGGCAGAATGCACAAAGAAGATAACTTACCGTCATTGTTTGCTAAGCAAATAAGATACTGTCTCTAAGTGTGTAGCTGGATTCAGAGTAAATTTATCAATATTCTGACTAAACACGGCAGGTGTGTGTCTTAGTGGAATCAGTATGTGTTGTCAAGTTTAAATTGTTTGACCAATTTTCAAAAGAATTTTGTAATATTTTGTCATATGCTCAATTATTCTGTCAAATCATTCTGTAATTTGGAGGCACATGTCATAACATTTCTCTCAAATGTCAGTCTAATTAATAGGCTTTTAGTTAGAAGGGTCTGCCAACCAAAGCCTTTATATTAGCAATGTTTATTTTTAAAGAAAAATAAAGCCAATATTTATAAATGTGTCATCGTTTGTCAAATTTGGAGACACAATTTCATTGGAAACTCTAAAAAATTAGAACCTGGACTGATTTCTTCACCAGCCAATGAAGTACGAATTTACCTTTAGGTTGTGAAAATACATTTTATTGTCTTTTTAGAAATTAGGAAATTGGACAGAGCACCAGGCCGAGCATCTTACCAACAACAAGAGTGAGGCCCTGTACAACTGTCACGATTGCAGCTGCCTGCTGCGTTCCCCCCCCTCCCTCTGTGTTCTCACCAGGCTTCTCAGCTGTTCCCTATTTTCAATTAGTGTGTTTGGTTATTTAAGCTTCTGTCTTTGTGGTTCTGTTGTCGCAGTGTCCTGTTTAGTCCTGTCTGTTCTCGCTTGGTTTGGAGTATTTTGGTGATTAAACCTTTTGAGTTCCCAAACTCCTTGGATTCGAGTCCTTCCTGCTCCTGGGTCCTTTATGGTTACAAACCGTAACATTACACTGCGACCATGACTGACCCAGCGGGAGGTTCGCATTCCAGAGTCTTACCTGGTTCTTCTGCTGAAGGTGGCCCTACAGTAGCCGTGCTGTCTGACCTGACTCATGAGATGCGCAGCTGCATGTCTGGTATGCAGCAGTTCCATGACCGTCTCACCAGATTGGAGCAGGTTTCTCCGTCTCCGCTTCGAAGGATCCAACTGGGCCATCCTGAGTCGTTTGCGGGAGCTGCTGAAGACTGCCAGGTGTTCCTTACTTCCTGCCGGCTCCATTTTGACTTTAATCCGAGCGATTTTTTTTTTTTTTTTTTTTTTTTTTTTTTTTTTTTTTTTTTTTTTTTTTTTTTTTTTCCCTCTGAGCAGAGCAAGGTGGCGTTTGCTTTGAGCTTCCTGACGGGCCGAGCTAAGCGATGGGGGTTGGCGGAGTGGGCTCGCGGAGCTGAACTGTGCCGCTCCTTCCGGACGTTTTCCTCCCAACTACTCAGGGTGTTTAATCCTAGCACCCTCCACCGAGTAGCCGCTTCAGAGCTTCTCCGTCTCCAGCAAGGATTTCGCAGTGTCTCGGATTACGCGGTGGATTTCCGGATCCTGGCTGCAAGCACCCGCTGGTCGAAGGAGGAGCTGGTGGATGTTTTTCTTCAGGGCCTCTGCAGCGCGCTCAAAGACGAGCTGGCGGCGAGGGAGATTCCGGAGGATTTAGAGGAGCTGATCGACCTGGCGGTGCGCATCGATCGGAGGATGAGGGAGCGGGGTCCTCGGCTGCAGAGCAGCACTTCCTGTCCGCCGCTTCCTGTGGAGTTCCCACCGCTGCGATCCAGCCATCTGACTCCACAACAGGTTTCCACTCCTCTCCCAGAGACCATGCACCTGAGGCCAGGTCGTCTAACTCCTGCGGAACGTCGGCGTCGCTTGAGAGGGCGACTGTGTTTGTACTGTGGACAGTCTGGTCACTTCGTCCACAACTGTCCAGGAAAGCCCCAGGGTTCACCCGCTAGGAGGGACCTGGTGACCCGCGTTTCTTCTTTTTCTCCCCCCACCCGACCACCTACCAGGAGCTTGGTGGCTTTTGAAGGAGCTCAGGAGGAGCTTGAAACACTGATTGACTCTGGTTCAGATGGAGATCTGATCTCACAGGAGGTGGTAAGCAGACTTAGGATTCCTGTTGAAGCTCTGTCTCCTGCCCTTCTCATCCATGCCATAAACGGGTCCATTATTCACACTGTTACAGCACGTACTGTGAATGTTAAGGTGACTGTGTCTGGAAACCACTCTGAACTCATGAGGTTTTATGTGGTGAACTCTCTGAAACCTCAAGTGATATTGGGTTTTCCCTGGTTGTGTAGACACACACCTCATATTGACTGGACTTCAGGACGTGTGTTGTCCTGGAGTTCTTACTGTCTGCTAAATTGTTTAAGTGCTGCCTCCGTTCGTTCCCCAGTTCAGAGTCCTATTTCTGAATCTCTAGATCTCAGTACTGTTCCTCCTGCGTATCATGACCTTGGTGCAGTGTTCAGCAAGATGCGGGCCAAGTCTCTACCCCCCCATCATCCCTACGACTGTGCCATAGACCTTCTACCAGGGACGCAACCTCCTAAGGGCCACATATATCCTCTGTCTCGTCCTGAGCAGGAGGCTATGGAGGATTACATTCAGGAGAGTCTTCAGGCTGGAATAATCCGTCCCTCTTCATCTCCTGCGGGGGCAGGATTCTTCTTTGTAGGCAAACGAGATGGGGGTTTGCGGCCTTGCATAGACTACAGGGGATTGAACAATATCACGGTTCGGAACACTTATCCTTTACCTCTCTTACAGTCTGCTTTTGATTTATTAAAGGGAGCCCAGATCTTTACCAAGCTGGACCTCCGAAGTGCTTATCATCTGATCCGCATTCGAGAGGGGGATGAGTGGAAGACCGCCTTCAACACCCCTAATGGACATTTTGAATATTTGGTCATGCCTTTTGGACTTACTAATGCACCAGCTATCTTTCAGGGTTTGATTAACGATGTTCTCAAGGACATGATAAATAAGTTTGTGTTTGTTTATCTGGATGATATTTTGATTTTTTTTCTCCAGATCTCGAGACTCATGTGCAGCACGTCAGAGCCGTACTCCAGCGCCTTCTTGAGAACCAACTGTATTGCAAGTCTGAGAAGTGTGAATTCCACACCACTCACACAAGATTCCTCGGTCATGTAGTTACACCTGGATCCGTCCAGATGGATGGGGACAAGGTGAAGGCTGTTTTGGAGTGGCCGGTCCCTACCGGGCGCAAACAACTCCAGCGTTTCCTAGGTTTCGCCAATTTCTACAGGCGGTTCATCAGAGGCTTTAGTGGCGTGGCTGCACCCCTCCACAGACTAACATCAGCTAAGGTACGTTTTATCTGGGACGAGGGGGCAGATAGAGCATTTACCGAGCTGAAAAGACGTTTCTCTACATCTCCCATCTTGACTCAGCCTGACACCTCCAAACAATTCATTGTGGAGGTGGATGCGTCTGAGACGGGAGTGGGGGCTGTTTTGTCTCAGAGAGCGTCTGATAATAAAGTTCATCCCTGCGCGTATTTCTCCTGCAAGCTCACTCCTGCAGAAAGAAACTACGACATTGGGAACAGAGAACTACTTGCTGTCAAGCGGGCTCTTGAGGAGTGGCGTCACTGGCTGGAGGGGGCTGAAGGACCATTTCTAGTGTGGACTGACCACAAAAACCTGGAGTATATCCGGACTGCCAAGCGTTTAAACCCTCGCCAGGCGCGGTGGGCCTTGTTTTTCGACCGCTTCAACTTTACCCTCTCTTATCGTCCTGGCAGCAAAAATACCAAGCCTGACGCTTTGTCCCGTGTGCATCAGAGAGAGGAAGGAGGGGACTCTTCTACATCCACCACCATTGTTCCCTCTCGTCTGGTTTTGGGGGCTACCCGGTGGTCTTTGGAGCGCAGAATCAAAGCTTCGGTTCCGGACCCCACTGGCATCCCATCTGGTTGCCCCGCAGAGTGTCTGTATGTCCCTTCTCTTCTACGACAGTCGGTCCTGAAATGGGGGCATTCGTCTCGCCTGGCCTGTCATCCCGGAGTGACTCGAACTGCTTTCCTGGTGGGTCAAAGATTTTGGTGGCCCACCATGTCCTCTGACATTCGGGCGTTTGTTGCTTCATGTCCAGTATGTGCTAGTGTAAAAACTCCTAGGACGCCGCCTGCTGGATTGCTTCTGCCGCTGCCTGTGCCCTCCAGACCGTGGTCCCATATCGCCATGGATTTTATCACTGGTTTACCCAGTTCTAGGGGTAAGACTGTCATCATGACTGTGGTAGACAGATTTTCTAAATTGGTTCATGCCATACCTCTGCAGAGGTTACCATCAGCCAAGGAACTGGCAGTTTTAGTTTCGCAACATGTGTTCCGTCTGCATGGCCTTCCGCAGAACATAGTCTCGGATCGAGGACCTCAGTTTATAGCCTCTTTTTGGAAGGAGTTCTGTAAATTGTTGGGGGTTAAGGTCAGTTTGAGCTCTGGTTTTCACCCTCAGACCAACGGCCAGGTGGAGAGGTTCAACCAGGATCTCGAGACCACCCTACGGGCAATGTGCTCTAAGAACCCCAACACCTGGTCATCTCAACTACCCTGGGCAGAATACTCTCACAACTCACTCGTCAATACCACTGGTTTTTCACCCTTTCAGGCAGCCTATGGCTATCAACCACCCCTCTTTCCACACCAAGAGCAGACCGCTACTGTTTCGGGTCCTGCAGCATTTGTACGGCGCTGCCGACGAGTCTGGGAAAGTTTTCGACACAAGCTGTTAAGGAACCAGGAGAGGTTTACAGCAGTTGCTAACCGCCGGAGAACTGCTGCTCCCATGTACAAGGTGGGAGATAAAGTATGGCTCTCCTCCACAGACATCCCACTGAAAGGGGGTTCACGTAAGCTCATGCCTCGCTACATCGGACCGTATCCTGTTGTTGGGATCATCAACCCTGTGACCGTCAAGCTTCGTTTGCTACGGACCCTTAGAGTGCACCCGGTCTTTCACGTAAGCAAACTAAAGCCTGCTAGAGACTCTTCCCTACAGCCCGCTCCGGAGCCCCCCCCTGCACTTCGTATTGTGGGTGGCGGTCCGGTTTACACGATCCGGGAGCTCCTTGCCTCCAGAAGAGTGGGTCGGGGCATTCAATATCTGGTGGACTGGGAGGGTTACGGCCCTGCTGACCGTCAGTGGGTGCCGGAGCGCCACGTCCTCGACCCAGATCTGCTTGCCCGTTTCCATCGAGACCACCCTGATCAGCCTTGTCGGGGTCCGTCTGGAAGCCGGACTTTGTGAGGGGGGTTATGTCACGATTGCAGCTGCCTGCTGCGTTCCCCCCCCTCCCTCTGTGTTCTCACCAGGCTTCTCAGCTGTTCCCTATTTTCAATTAGTGTGTTTGGTTATTTAAGCTTCTGTCTTTGTGGTTCTGTTGTCGCAGTGTCCTGTTTAGTCCTGTCTGTTCTCGCTTGGTTTGGAGTATTTTGGTGATTAAACCTTTTGAGTTCCCAAACTCCTTGGATTCGAGTCCTTCCTGCTCCTGGGTCCTTTATGGTTACAAACCGTAACAACAACAGCATAACTTGTACGTCACAATACATTTATCACATGCACAACACTCGCACGTTCTAGGGATGGGCACTTCAATTTTCTTTTTCCGGAAGCCAAATCTTTAGATCCGACTGCTGGGACAGAATCGTCTCTTAACTCTATACAAAGCATTTTTTGTGAGCCTTTATTTTATCAAAACTTTGACAAAAGGTTTGGTTTGTATGCTTTAAACATTGCTTTAATGTGTACTATAATACATGAATGAGAAGAATTGCCTAATTTTTTGCATTTATTCTATTACAAACCGTTCTTTTCTTTAATATTTCAATCAAATGTTGGCACGCAAGTTCTTTTGTTAAGATGACTTTTTGTTGCTTGAGCTTTTCACTTATTTTGTCTCATATTTTTTGGGATCGTTATTAATTTAATAAATGAAATGAATAAGGGTATTTCTCTGTCTGACCGGCAGTCAGCCTCCCGGGGGGCGTGCTCGCTCCAGCTCCATGGGCCTTGCAACAGACTAGCGACCTGTCTAGGATATACCCCGCCTACGCCCAACAGTAGCCGGGACGGCCTTTTGCAGCCCCGCAACCCAGAAAGGGATGCAGCAGGTTAAACATAGGATGGAGTCACTCAACGTGTCACACCCGAAAGCCAAGTCCGTGATTGGTTGGTGCAATGCGGCAACCTCACCAATGTTCAGATATTTGAACTCTCAAACTGCACTGCTGCTGGACTGACACTCAAATCACATCGCAGGGCCTCAGATTACGTCTGAACATTTTGACGAGGAGGCAGAGAGCACGAAGCAAAAAAAAGAAATGGAGAATGAGCTCCAATGATTTTAACCCTATGTGCCATCCTATGACCCCACCCTTACATTGATGTGTTATCCCTGCCTGACAAAGGTGAAGAGGACTTCATGTAATCCATGGACACCAGTGAAAATCACAAATCATTGAAGAAAAAAGGTTCAGAGCACTGTCTAGTGGGTCTAGATGACCCAACTCCCAACGTTAAAGTGCCTAGGATAGCACAAGGGTTACAGTCGACTCTTTCGACTCCCTATCAGGCTGAGATTCTTTGAATCGCTGCTTTCAAGCATGACCCATTTCTAGTTTGTTCCTTTTGTTTTATAAGTTTGTGAGTATAAGGCGTGGATTGCCAAATAACACAAATAGTTACAAAAATGCAACATGTTTTTAAAAAAAAAGTTTTTATGAGAAAACTCAATAAACAAATCTTTTTATAATTGTGGAACAACTTAAAATTCAAATAGATGTGGGGTGGCAACCCACAATGGTGGTGCAGAATAATCCAATGCTGGTGTTTCTCCATAATGAGGGTAATTTTTCCAACAAATCTGTGTCAGTGGGCAGCTCTGTGATCAAAAGCAGCTTGTAAACAGCAGAAAAACAGACAGAGAGGCTGGACTCTTTCAGCCAGAGCACACAAAAACCCCAAGAGCACAAATAATAGCTTGTCACCACAATGGTGCACAGAGGGGCATCTCTGAAAGAAGCGACTCCTTGAACCTTGATAGGCTGCAGCAGCTGAGGCGCGTGCTGGGCTTCAATCCCGAGATGGCAACCACAGAACGCAGAAAATGATCACAAAAATGTGTAAATGAAAAGTGAAAATGTTATGTTATATGACAAATCTTGTGAAATGAAAGTGACCAGCATGAAGCCCTGAAGACATGTATTCTAGAGTCAAATACTCATGTTGGCAATTTTGTCACTAAAATGAGCTTTTGTTTCTTTTAGTGCTAGCATTGCAGCTGAGCATCATCCGAGGCTTTGGGTCCATTGTGCTCATCCTGGGCTATCAGGACGATGATGCAGGAAGCATATCCAAGTGACTTGACCAAACCGACAGAGCCTTCAACATTCAAATGAAAAGTACATTTATTGGAGCTAATTTCTCGTGAAAGGAGATTGTTACAAATGTCGGGCAAAGAGAATCACAAACACACAATGATGTGTTGTGTCGTTGGCGCTCCAAATGTCCTAGCCCTCCAAAATAATTCATCCTTACCCTATTGAGTGCTTTAGTGAACCGTTGGTGACAAATTTGGGCCATGTGATTTGATGATGTTAGTTACATTTTTGTTTGAAATAGAATTCAGGCTAGTTATAAGTTATAAAAAAGTAAAGCTTTTCTTAAAAACACAGTGCTTGTCCTCATATTTCTACCGAGCCCCTAAAGGGCCATTGAAGAAAACAGTAAAAACAAAAAAAAACTGTCTACAAAGAGATTACAGCGTTGCTTGCTTACCGTCACAATTATATGATCTCTGAACGTCATCTTAAACGAGTTTTAAAGTCATGTGGTTTGTTTCGGCCCAGGGGTTACAACACTTTAGAACAAGTTCAGGAAGAATGAAGATCATCGAGTAAACTCTAATAATGTCGGTGGATGCATGCAAAGTGGATTCAAAATGGGCTGTAAATGGACCCCTATGGGTTTCCAAAGGGTCCTAATTATATTTGGCAATTGGATTCTTATGACAAACTAAATTCATTTGGTATATATATTAATGGCTATCAGTAACTGGTGACAAAAACCAAACAATCAAAGTATTGTTTGGTGCAGCATCATTGATAGTACGGAGCCCCTAAAGGGCCATTGAAAAAAAATTTGAGGTAAAAAAAAAAAACTAACTGGTGCGCACATGTTAATAACGGGTGCACACCAGAAAAAACAGAAAAAAATCAAGTTAGCCAGTACTTAGTAACAACTTTTTTTTCTTTTATTTTTTCTTTTTGTCAAATGATTTGAAAATCACAAAAGTATTAAAAAACTGCAAAACCTCCTTTTGGAATTTTTTGGGAATTAAAGTTTGTACATTAAGATTTTAGGTAAATCTAAAAAGTCCTGCCCTTTTTATATCTCCTATCATACCTATACCTCCTATCAGGACTTACTGGAATATTTGGAAAAAACAATTCAGATGGGAGGTTTTGTATTTTGGCCATAGTGCACAACACAATGTGCCTACTATTTACAAAAGAAAAAGTACAAAAATATAGGGTCAAATCATGATCAGCTTAAAGTGAATGAAAAGCGAGATTGTAAATTAGAAAAAAAAATGGAAATCTATAAAATTTACATTTTTTAAACTTGAAGGAAATAATGAAAATTTGAAAAAAAGTTTTTAAAAAGTAACATTAAAAAATATTAAAAATTTGACAAAAATGTCTTTTTTTTTTACTTTTTAAATTTGAAACTTGACTTAAAAAATGAGGGATGACACATGCGGCAAAAAACAGACCAGCTTTTGGAGAAGAAATGACCTCTATCACCAGATATCAATCATGTCCCAGTGGCCAATGGGCTAAAAGTCCCACCCACACGTAAAATGTGCTCAACTCGGAAAATGAAAGGTCTGAATTCAAACTGTAAATAAAAGCCGAAAAGTGAAGAGGGAGGAAACCGAGAAAAGTGAAGTTAAAAATTCAAAACAGCGGTTGTTACAAAAAAAATTTAATTAGGTAACAATTTTATGTTAAAAGTGTTTTTTTAACTCAAGTTTAACATTTTCAAAACTTTAATTACCATTTCAAGTCTAAAATAATTATTTTTTTATTAACAATTTTCCCCCCACTTTTTCAATTTTTTTTCAAATTTCAAATATCTTTGTTTTAAATTGAAAGTTTTATTTATCTAATTTTCAGTATTTCTTTTCTTCAAGATTATAATCTATACTTTTGAGTTTTAAAACTGATTTCAAATAGTCTTATTCTCCCCTTGTTTTCAAATGTTCAATCTGTTTTTTTCTTTTATTTACAGTACAAACCAAAAGTTTGGACACACCTTCCCGTTCATTTGTATGAGAAAGGTATCTCCAAACTTTTGGTCTGTACTGTATTTATTTCAAGCTGATCCTGGTTTAACCCTATAAACCATATTTTAAAGATACAGACGCTATCATTGTCTGTTTCTAATCCCAGTGACAGTGGACTTCAGAAAGAGCAAAGGAAAAAATGGTTTCAGATGGTCTGGCCTATGACATGTGGGTCACCAGCTGTTGGCAGCTTTATCCTTATGTTAGCAGTTCTGTAAGAATGATGGAATAATTGCATGCTCACAAAATCCTTCATTAAACAGCATTAATGGATACATTATTCAATGGTTTGAAGGGTCCTCTGACTGTTATATCTACAGATCTGTAATGTAATCAGCAACCAAGTGCTCTGGCAATGATTGTCTGACACAGACACTCCAACAAAACTTTAGCTTTTGACACAAAGTGCCTTCTCCTTTCAGTACTTTGCATCAGCTTTTTTATTTTTTTGTCTTCACTCATTTGCTGCACTGTGAATCTAAGGTTCACAGAAATTGCAGATCAGACAATAGGTAAAATAAATGCATTCCGTTTCCGTCGTGAGAAGAAAGGAGCAACAGCTTCAGTAAAAATGCTGAACAGCCACTGTGCGAGCCCTCCAGCATGCGATCAACGTGAGATCTAAGCGGTGCTCTTTTCATCACAAGACTAGATCCTAATCTGTCGCAGGGAGCAGAGCAACGCTGAGAGTTGCTACACTCGACTGCAAAACATGCAGATGAGCTACATATGGCTGAGACAGAGAAAATGCATGATGAGGCAGATGGATGCAAACAAATGAATATTTTATCATTAAGATGGCCCCTTTTCAATGACCTCCACAGCAGCACACTTTTTTCATTTTTCTGCTAATGTAAAATGTATTTGATACGCCCGTTTCCGTTCGTGCTAAATATTTTTACACATGCATTCTAATGACCTATAATGCTTGTAGACTTCCTGCCAGATTCAATTTACATTCAATATTTAAGTCCAACCCTGCTGGAAGAGCTCTCTTTGACATCTAAACCCTGGAATGGTGTCAAACATTTACACTTAGGCAAAACTGTAGATTGCAGTCAACGTAACTCAGCTTTTAGTCTTGAACAGTAAAGTAGCTAAAACAGCCTATAATGTAACATTCCTTTGAACCCTTTCCAAACTGTTGCAGTCTCTACTAATGCAGGAATTGCTTACCTTCTAAAAGACAGATAAACACTGAGGAACACTTAACAAGTTGCTGCTGACAGCCCATTTGCAGTGAGTCATAGTTAGATGGACCTTTTAAGGTGCAACCTTGCTCTTTCAATTTGCAGATAAGATTCTAATGGAAAATTTGCGATATGAGACAAAGACTTCACTGAGAAAAGTCACTAAATAAACTGGTTTAAATGGTCTGATATGAGCTTTTTGCCTTTAAAAAGTTAAGCTGAAGCAACCAGAATATAACATTTACAGGATAAAAAAAACTGTAATATCCAAACATGGAAGAACATTTTCAGTACCTTATTTTCCAAACCAAAACACTCACCGGATTCTAAGACGCACTATCATCAAAGGGTCTATTTTTGAAATTATACCATATATATGGCGCAGCGAACTATATGCTAAGATGCATTAAGCGATGCGTCTTAAGGCCCGTACACACCAGGACGAATATTCGCCAGGCGTTATTTGCCAGCGTTTTTCGCCACGTTTTTTGTGTTCACACCCAGGCGATTTTCGCTGACGATGAGCCGAGCGATTGCGAACATGCAATTTCATTCCCTGACATAAGATGGCGCTTAATGTAAAACAGAAATACTCCTGTACACAAGGTGGTGCTGCGCAACTTTACGCTTCTTAAAGTCGCTTTTCACTCAGAAGAAGAGAGCAAGTATTTACGCGCTTGTCAGAATCATACAAAGAAAACATGAATATTTCAAGCTCCAGTAGCTCCAACTGGTGCTTGGTTCGGGGATATTTTAGAATGTCCGTCATTATTTATTCGCGGCAGTGTAGACGCTACTTGGCGTCTATCTTCTTCGCTGGTATATGTGCTCAGAAAGGTAGTTTTGTGTTTGAGCGCCCCTAAGTTGTGTTTTACTGTAACTTCAGAAGCTCCAGACACGTGTGCAAAAGCGCCATTCTCATTGGTCATATAGTTTTCGATGCGGCGCGTCAAACCAAAAAAACGAACCCGAGGCGTTTTTTAAAAAATGACGCTTTTACGCGTGGCGTTTTTCGCGTCGGTGTGCAAACTCACATTGGTGCCCTTTGTTTAGTCACGAGGCGTTTATATATATTATATACATATATATACACATGTATATATATGTATATAATATAAGACACATCAGGCAAGACTTGTCTATATATATATATATATATATATATATATATATATATGTATATATATAAATGAGCTACAAGCTCATATATGGTATATGGTATATTGAGCTATATATTAAAAATTGTTTGGTTGAGACTTTGAACCCGCTTGAAATCCAGATTCTGAGATTTTTTTTCCAACTGAATCTAGTGCTAAATTCGTCTCAACAATTCGTGTATGTTGTCTCAGTCCATATAAGGCGTTGGCTGAGGGGTACGTATCATCATTATTTAACAGAGGGAATCAGTGTTGTGAGGCTACCTGCACTGTACTATAAATCACGTAGTGTTTTGGTTCAGCTACGTTGTTAACAAAGAAATGCTATGGCATCCAGATAAGATGGAATTCATGTTTTTGTCATAGGATTGGGGAAAAGAAATAACATCCACTTAGCCAACAAGTACAGCCAATAGAAGCTCTTCTAAATTATGGTGCTGAAACCCACAAAGCCTTGGGCTAGTTTCTGTGGTGACAGATCCACACAATGAGTCTTCATAAGCAGAAAAATAATCTGACTAGAGAAACAAGTCACTGCCTGTCTGTGTTCACAGGACTCTTATTTTTGCATGCACACTTTATTAAAATAAAATAAAAGTTGATTCAATTTATGTTTTGAAGACATATTTATTGTTTTATGATAGGAAGAGCTGTCAAAAAATGCCAAAATGCAATGGTGCAGGTCTAAATCCCGTTTTTATCATATTATTGTCATATTTCGTGACCTTTCCTTATTTATTTGTTGTCCAGTCTTTAAGGAGGTTTATCTATGTAGGCGGACATTGGCCATTCTGTTTATCTTGCTTATTGATCCACATACATTCTATTCAGTTTGTCTCTTAGCTTTTTGTAATTAAAAACAAAGCATAATTGAAATGAAGGGACAGATGATTGTCTGAATAGGAGTTTTTAAAATGTAGATCTTTTCCTAAGGCCAGACAGGGCATAAATGAGACAAAGGATGTCCTTGTAATATTAAATGACAACACAAAATCTGTGTGTACGTTGACTTTTTTGTGAAAAATTAGAATAGTTTAAAGAACAAATTTGGTGTCAAGTCAGCTATAGATGCACATTTTTTTAATCTTTAAGTTTATTGAACAAAATGTTTTTTCTAGACTGCAGTTTGTCTTCACATCACAAATCGCAGAGACAATAAAGTAAGGGATATTTTAGATTCAGAAAAATCTCATTAGGTCAACCAATATTTTCTCAAGAAATAATTGTTAGAAGTGTTACCACAAATTAGATATTGGGGGTGTCCGAAGTCAAGGGCTGCATCCTTCAACGGTCTCGGCCTTCCCGGGCGACGTTGGCCGGGTCCTTTGTCGAGCGGGTACGCCGGATGTTAATGGCTGTTACTTTGGACAAGTCTAGCCTTTAGACAATTCCAGTCGTTACATCGCCGAATGCCCTGTCGCCTAGCAACCGTGAGTCCCAAACAGAGAGGAGCTGTGAACCAGGCATGGAGCTGAACATTTTCCTGGCCTACTTGATCCAAGTTTTCATCTTGGAGGTGTAAAATGAAAAGGTGCAAGTATCTCCAACTCTGGGTCCAGCTTCACAGTCTGCCATTGTTGTCAGAAAATCGCCGCGTTCGGCCGCAAGGAATTTTGGGATATGGACAGGATAGAAGGATACACCGGACCAATCCATGAAATCAGGAAAAAAGAAGGCCGCGTTTGAAGGAGTCGTTGAGTGTGGACAGCACCTGTCGTGGTGCTGTGACATAAGCAGCCAACAAATGCAGTCCAGGACGAACGCAGCACTCCAATTTGGACACAGCTATAGTCTATAAGGCGTACCATCAATGGATTGTCTATTTTCAAAATGATGTCTTATATAAGGCCCTTTAAGCAAGACAGAAGAGTCAGATTTAACAAATTACAATATCTGTAACTCCCCACATTGTTAGCAACACCAAAAAAAAGAAGACTGCTAAAATAAACATTACTGTGACCACTACAGGTCCCAACTTCAATAGTAACACATACAAAAACACAGTCCAACTCTGTTAGCCACGTTAGCATATTCATAATACGTGTAACTCCCAGCCTTGTTAGCAACACATAAATAGACGGACTGATACAGCTAAAACAAAGGTTACTGTGATTACGCCAACTCCCAACCTTTTAGTAACATGTAAAAAAACAAAGTCCTACAACACAACACATTGGCCGTGTTAGCGTATTTGCAACAACACCTACCATTGTGTTGCAACACGTAAAAAGAAAATATATATTTTAACAAAACACAGTGTATCTCTTAAAATCACTTTGACATCAGTAGCCAAAATTAATCCATATACAGTTTGAGGTGCTCCGGATGTAAAGGCACTTTTACAAGATCATTTTTTGAACCAAATGAAGGCTTATTGTGCGCCCAATGGTGCAGAAAACACAATAATTACCACCCCTCAGTTTTTCCGTTTGAATCTTCAAATTTTATTTCAATCCGGCTTGTTTTTTTTAATCAGATTTCCTTAAAAATACCACATTTTGTTGTGGTTAAACCTTGTTTGCCAGGATTTCTTTTATCCAAAAAGGTGTTTACCCAAACGTCTGCTGAAAAAGAAAGCACTGCTGAATATTCCTCCATGATTCAATTTTGATTTCATTCACATTATTTTGCTATCAACTTTCAGCACGCATGACACATGCCACTGGAGCTACACCATTTCCACCTCTTTTGGATGAAAACATGGTCTCTTGGCAGCCTCCCGAAAAGAACATAACCTCGTGCTACTTTTCAAGTCGCATTATGCAAGTGCCTGCTTGTAAGGCAGCACTAATGTCTGGTTGCTCATGTCCTGTGACTGTCCCTTTCAGGGTTTTCATCTCATATCATTTTCACCTCTCATTTTGGAGAAAGGAAGTCAACACAGGGAGACAGAAGTGTAACTCTCATGTGTTCTGTGGGATCCATTCGTGAAGGTGGAGTCATGTGACGCTGTCGCATCCATTTTGATATCGCATGACCTCACACAGCTGAGGGTCTTGGTATTTGTGTCTGCTGGATGTCAAACTAATGCTAATCCTTCATGATCATTACAATGAGAGCAAAGTAATTGTGCTCTTTGGAAAAGGCATGAATTACTTTATACATTCTGGTCTTTTTATTTGAAAACCTTGTTTATAAAACATTAAAAGAAATGGAATGGAGAAGGAAATGGTTCAAAATATTTTTCAACACTTCACAAATTAATTAAATTAATGTTAATTATTAATGCTCAAAGACCCACTTGGATGAAAAAGCTGTTTTTTGTGTTTGAACATGTTCTTCGGGCATTTTTCCGATGATGAAGGACAACATTTTAAGGTTAAAATGGCATTGGAATTTCTTCTTTCAAATCCCTGTGAATTTGGAGCAGACAAAAAAATACAGTTAAAAAAAAAAAGCACATTTGTGAAGTAGAAAATACATTAAACGGGCTACACGCTTACTCCTACAACACAGACTTTTTGATTTTAGCTAAAAATAATCATAAAGAATAATCTTAATTAAAAGGCCGCTGGGAAGGCTTTGAAAATAGATTAAAACATGATCAGAGAGAGACTTCACATGAGTGGCTAATTAATAACAAAAAAAAACATATTTTAGGCTTTCTACATTGGTTTCCTGTCCATATTTATTATTTCTAAGTCATAACTTTAAGAACAAATAATTACAAATTCATTGTGTTACAGAACATAAACAAATGAAATTGTATTAGTTGTCAAAAGTTCCATTAGCCGTCTGTTCTATTGTCTTATTCTATTCTGTCATGCATTTAGGTGTGTAAAATGTGTTTTTTGCATTTGACCCATTCCCTGGGGGAGCTGGTATCCATTTGGTGGTTCTACCCCCCACACCAACCCTTTCATGCTGAGTGTCATGCAAGGGGGGCATTGGGTCCCGGTTTTACAGTCTTTGACATGGCTCGGCCATGGATTTAAACTTGCAACCTTCCAGGCTTAGAGCGGACCCTCTACCACGAGGCCACAGAGCTAGTTGTGAGACTGAATTGAAATACAGAGAAAATTTAGACAATTAAAAAAGACAAAATTGTCTTGCATTCACATATTTTTTTCCCAAAACATATTATTTTTTTTTTATTTGCTACAGCAGTTAATAGGCCTCCAGAGAAGCCATTGTTTTACTTATTGTTTTTCAATAGATTTTTTGTCATGGTTTGAGTTTGTTATGTCTTGTTTTTCGCTTTAGTTCTTGTTCTGTTTTGTTTGGTTCTGTTTCCTGTTTTATTTTGAAAGGTTTCCTGTCTTGTCTTGTTTATTGAGTTTTACTTCCTTTGGTCCCCATCTGCCCTGATCGTTTTCACCTGTGTCTTGTCTGCCCTGTCTGTATTTAAGTCTTGTCTCTGCCTTCCTCCTGTGCTCGTCCATTACCTTTTGTCATGGTGTTCATGTTTCCATGTTTTTGCCACGCTCATGTTTCCATGTCCCTCGCCACGCCACAGTAAGTTTTTGTTTGTTCTGAAATCCTGCTCTGCAGTGCTTTTTGTTCATTAAACCCCCTAGTCCCTGAACTCCGTGCCTCCGCCTCTGCATCTGGGTCCTACGGGCTCTCGAGCCAACCCCTCATCGTGACATTTTTTAAAGAAAACAAGGAAAGACGGTGATATTATTATGTTTGTTTAAATACTTTTCCATATTTTCAGCAAAATTTATCCGTCCACTCCACATTTTAAGGCCACTGTCATTTTTGGGAAAATGCGGTAAATGTGGAACCTTAAATTTGAAATCTTTAAGATGATATTGTAAGAGGTTAGGAGTGTGAGAACAGAATACCAGTTCATAATTGAAAAGCGATTGCATGCATGAAGAACGCATCTTAAACTTGAAAGCAAATATTCAACATATTTTTCTTTTTTTTTCTTTTTTTTTTTTTTTTTTTTAAACTAGTCCTGTCCAACAGCTGGGCAGACAGATGAGAGCTGAGGGCCTCTTGTGTTGGACATATTTTACTTTAACAAGAGGGGTTATTAATCTTCAGACAAACCAAAGGTATGTCTGAATAAACCCCTTTTGTAATTGAGGCCCAACTTTATTAATTTCAATCATGTCTGAAAATCTTTGGTGTTGGACCGGACGGAAAAGGAAAGAGGGGAAGAAGAGAGAGGGACGTTAGAGAGAGGGGGGGTAGGAGGGTGATAATAGGAGGGGAAGGGGGATAAGACCATGAAGCAGCATAAAGCAACAAGTTTACTGGTTGTTAATCATTATGGTAAGGTTCAAATGTAGAAAAAAAAAAAAAAAAAAAAAAGGGGCGGAGCCTGTCCACACACACACTCAAATGTTATAAACACATCTGCTAGCTGCAAAAATGTCCACCTGTCGACATGTACACAAAACAGATAGTGTTCACACGCATACTTATGCCTTAAAACCTTCTTCTTCTTTCTCTTTCGGCTTTTCCCATCAGGGGTCGCCACAGCGAATCATCCTTTTCCACCTCACTCTATCATGGACATCTTCTACCCTAACATTAGCCAACTTCATGTCCTCTGTCAAAACATCCATGTATCTCCTCTTTGGCCGTCCTCTTGCCCTCCTGCCAGGCAGCTCCATCTCCAACATCCTTCTACCAATATATCCACTATCCCTCCTCTGAACATGTCCAAACCATCTCAGTCTGGCTTCTCTGACTTTGTCGCTGACACAGGCAACATGAGCCGTCCCTCTGATGTACTCGTTCCTTATCCTGTCTAACCTGGTCACTCCTAAGGAGAACCTCAACATCTTCATCTCCGCTACCTCCATCTCAGCCTCTTGTCTCTGTCTCACTGCTACCGTCTCTAACCCATAGAGCAGAGCTGGTCTCACCACTGTCTTGTACACCTTTCCTTTGAGTCTTGCTGGCACTCTTCTGTCACACAACACTCCTGACACTTTCCTCCAACCGCTCCAACCTGCCTGCACTCGCCTCTTCACCTCTTTTCCACAATCCCCATCACACTGAACTGTTGACCCCAAGTACTTAAACTCCTGCACCTTCTTCACCTCAGTCCCCTGTAACCTAACGCTTCTACCTTGATCCCTCTCGTTCAGACACATGTATTCTGTCTTACTACGACTGACCTTCATGCCTCTTCTTTCCAGAGCAAACCTCCACCTCTCTAGCTGTTCCTCCACCTGCTCTCTACTCTCACTGCAAATTACGATGTCATCCGCAAACATCATTGTCCAGGGAGATTCCTGTCTTACCTCGTCTGTCAGCCTGTCCATCAGCATAGCAAACAAAAAAGGACTCAAAGCTGATCCTTGGTGTAGTCCCACCTCCACCTTGAACTCCTCTGTCTGACCTACAGCACATCTCACCACCGTCATACTTCTCTCATACATGTCCTGAACTACTCTGACATACTTTTCTGCCACTCCAGACGACCTCATACAGTACCACAGCTCCTCCCTCGGCACCCTGTCATACGCCTTCTCTAAATCTACGAACACACAATGCAGCTCCTTCTGACCTTCTCTGTACTTTTCCATCAACATTCTCAAAGCAAAAATGGCATCAGTGGTGCTCTTACGGGGCATGAAACCATACTGCTGCTCACAAATCTCCACCTTCTTCCTAAGCCTGGCTTCCACTACTCTTTCCCACAGCTTCATTGTGTGGGTCATCAACTTTATTCCTCTATAGTTGCTGCAGTTCTGCGTGTCACCCTTGTTCTTAAAGATTGGGACCAGAACGCTTCTCCTCCATTCCTCAGGCATCTTCTCACTCTCTAAAATCCTATTGAACAACCTTGTTAGAAATTCCACTGCTGTCTCTCCTAAGCACTTCCATACCTCCACAGGTACGTCATCAGGACCAACGGCCTTTCCGCTCTTCATCCTTTTCAGAGCCTTCCTAACCTCATCCTTTCCAATCTCTTCTACTTCCTGCTCCACAACAACCACATCTTCCTCCCTTCTTTCCCTGTCATTTTCCTCGTTCATCAGCTCCTCAAAATACTCCTTCCATCTTTTCTGTACACTCTCTTGGGTTGTTAGCACCTTTCCATCTCTGTCCTTAATCACCCTTATCTGTTGCACGTCCTTCCCATCTCTGTCTCTCTGTCTGGCTAGCCTGTACAAGTCCTTCTCTCCTTCCTTTGTGTCTAACCTGTCATATAGCTCATCGTAAGCTTTCTGTTTGGCCTTTGCCACCTCTCTCTTCACATATCATACTTATGCCTTAAAACCAACTAGTGTGAAATATTGCAGTCATAAGGGGGACCCGCTCCGCACTCCAGGCAGCCACCCGCCCGGCCCACGGTTGGTCCAGGGAGGAGCGAGACAGGGGCCCGCCGCCCCCCCCCCAGGAGGGGGGAACCCCGGGGAAAAAAGAGGGCCCACAAGGGGTGTTGTAAATATGGCCCGACCAGGCTCGGCCACAGTTGGAAATTTGGCGGGGCCCAGCACTCAGGAGCAAGGACCAGAACCCACCCCCCAGGGACCAGACACCCCCGGCTCAGATGTAATGTGAACCCCCCCACCGCGCGGAGAGAGCACCGCCGGGCCCAGGAAGCCGGCACCCCGGGGACACGGCCGCCGCTGCAATGGGGCCCGTACCCCCCACCAGGGAAGAGGCAGGGGACAGATGGACCCAGGTCCCACCTTCCTTGCAAAATGTGTGTGCGTGTATGTGTGTTTGAAAGGGTGTGTGTGTGTGCATGTGTGTGTGTTTATGTTGGGATGTATATATTGAGGGGGGAGGGGTGTGTGTACTAAGGGGGGTGCGGTTAAAATTGGCGGGTAGGGCACTAAGGGGACATCTCCTGATTACTCACAGTGACGTCCCCTCACCCTCCCCACCAAGGGGCCCTAAATGTCTAAGGTGCGGTTAAAATTGGCGGGTAGGGTGCTAGGAGGACATCCGCTGCTTGCTGGCAGTGATGTCCAAGCACCCCCCCTACCAAGGGCCCTACATGTCTAAGGTGCACAACATAACTGAACAGATAGCTAGTCTGCCCTTTTTTCTATTAGCTGAATTTGCTGCACATTGGGTGTAACGATGCTGTAATTTATGTAGAGCTTTTGATTAAATCTACATTTTCTTCTAATCATAATTAATTATAATCAGTCAAAATCATTTATGCAAACACTTAAAAATCACTAATAATTAAATCTCTTTTTTTTTCTTGATAATCTTTCTTAATTTTGCTTTGAAATGTTCAAAAACATATTTTCTATGGACAAAAAGGGAGAAACAGGAGCACATTTTATGAAGTATGAAGATGAAAGCAATGATAATAATCTACTGATCACAATATTTGATTTTGTTTGCACTTTTGTCCAGCACATGAAAATGACATGCAAAAATAAGAGTAAAGTAACCACAGGTGATGATTACAAAAAACACTCGAGACACATTTCATCAACTAATTCAAAGAGGATACAAGAAAAGCTTTTACTCTAACAAGTCTTAATTTCTACTGAGTGACCCTTTCAACTTGGAGGCAATCCACCTTCAAAGAGAAAAGCGTTCGAAACATCCTGAGAGAACCGGCAAAAGTACAGCTTTTCATCCAAAAATGCTGCATTGTGGGTGTTGAGGGGGAAAAAAAAACCATTTTTGTGGACATTCTTTTAAAGCTTGAATGGAAAATCTCTTGTGGAAATTGGTTATGGGTGACCCTCCACAGATGGTTTCTCACCCAAGCTCGGGTCCTCTACCAGAGGTCTGGGAGCTATAGGGTCCTGCGCAGTATCTTAGCTGTTCCTAGCACTGCGCTTTTCTGGACTGAGAGGTCTGAGGTTTTTCCAGGCATCTGTTATAGCCACTCCTCCAGCTTGGAGGTTACTGCCCCGAGTGCTCCAATTACCACAGGCACCACTGTCACCTTCACTTTCCATGCTTTCTCCAGTTCTTCTCATTGTTTTGATGAAATACAAATAATTTGCTATAATTTGCCATAGTAATTAATCAAATGACACATGTCATAAGAAGCATAGCCATTTTGTTTTTAACTGATGTCCTTTGATCAAAGTTGGCGTTCTAATTGATAAATAATTACATTACACTGAAGTGTTTAATGGAAGATCCGTTTTATTGTTTTTGACACAGCCCACTGGTTAATTTCTTCAAACAAATTAGACTTCGTAACAACCTAATCTTTTTTTTTCTCTCCATAATAAACTGATGGAGCTGAAATTTTAGACAGAGGCACTTCAGTTTTCATAATTTTAAACGAGTTTGGAAACCTTTCGGGTAACAATTCTATTGGGCTCCAAAAATTTGCAATATTGGCTGCTAACAATTTTTTTAAAATACCATTTTCAAAAAGCAAGGTGGCTGATGGTGCAGCGGTAGGGCGGTCGACCCATGTTGTAATATTGCAGGTTCGATTCCCGACTTGCAAGCCCATGAGTCGAAGTGTCCTTGGGCAAGACACTGAACCCCACCTTGCCTCTGGTGGTAGGCGGGCGCCTGTGTTTGGCAGCGGTGCGGCCACCAGTGTGTGAATGTGTGTGTGACTGGGTGAATGGGTCTGTGACTGTAAAGCGCTTTGTCCTTGTAGGAAGAAAGGCGCTATATAAGTATACGCCATTTACCATTTAATCTTGCTTTTTTTCTTTTTTTGGTCAACAATAAAACCATTATCCCTAATAATAAAAATAAATAAACTGCAACGCAATGTAATTACATGAAATGTAATTTTAAAAGTTGTTTTAATCATCTAATGTATTTTATATATGTTTATATATTTTAATACATCACATGTATAAGATCAGCTATTGGAACAAAATGCCAAATTCATGTGGAGACACAGCTCACAACGAAATGAGAAGGGTGCTCAAAAGAGACGTCCAACATAAAAAAAAAAAGGAATTGGTCTGTGTTAAAAAAAATTGTTGTCATTATTTTTTCAAAACTCAAAGGACCACCATATTTTCCAGACTTTAAAAGCCTCCATTTTTTCGAAAGCCAAAGGGTGCATCATAATTTAGAGTACTTCACATATATATATATATGGAATAATTTTGGTTATGATTAAAAAAGCCATATTTCGGGACACATGGCACTTTGTCAAAATATCAGTCAGTTTTTTTACATGTTGCAAACAAACTCGGGTGTTACTGTGAATAAACTAATGGGGCTAACAGGTTGCAGTGTCCGAATTCCCCCCCTAACCTCTATATAGTGCACTATAAAGTGCGTTCACCATTTTGTAGTATTGTCCGAGTCTACAATTCTAAAATCAAGTAGCATGGAAATTTCCCACAAGTCTCTGCAAAAAACCAGTGTGCATCGATGCTCACTAGATCGGCGAATATTTACCCATAAAATGAATTGAAATGTATTTTTTTGACAAACTATCAATGTTTTTATCTTCAGAAGACAGTGGATTCATAAATAATCATCGCAAAACCCTCATTTTAATTAGATTTTAACTTCGTGAAATCGATGACATCATATCCGCCGTTTGAAAAAAACAAAACAAAGTAATGAGCATGGAGTCCGAATAGTTTTTAAAATTCACGACACTACATAGTACCGCACTATATTGTTTTTTAGTAGTCAAGGGTTAGGGCGGGAATTTGGACACAATCTGTGTCTTTTTTACATGATAATTACAGGATTTGAATTTGTCCCACTAATGTTTGATTTAGTGTTGCAAGCAAGCGTGGGGGTTACGTGCATTGTGAATACACTAACACGGCCAACGTGTAGCAGTGCAGGACATTTTTTTTTTAGGTCTTATTAACAATGTTGAGAGTTAGCATAATCACTGTAATGTTTTTCTTAGCTTTACCTGTCTATGCAACAATGACGTAAACACAGTGTGGGTATCTGGTAGTAGACACAGAGGCACTGGGCTGGATCAGAAGTTGTCTGGTTCGACTAAAAGAGTGGAGAAAAAGACTGAAACAGGAATGTATTTGATGGTACCATATACGGGGGGAAAAAACCAAAAATCATCTACACACATAGACTGGCCATTCAATAATTATGTACAACAAAACATAATTCACATTTGTATATGACCGTTCATAGTACGTCAAAACGGCTAAGGTGTCCAACAGAGGGTAATCCAAAGTGTAGGAGGGGAATCGTGTGTGTGGATGTGTGAATAGCTGAGTAACTGAGTAGTGAGGGGACTGGAGAAGAGAAAAGTGGGCGGCTTTAAGAAGCCTCCTACCAGCCCGACCACAGCAGGAGGTGGAGTTCACAGGTAAGGCGGCTGCAGACTAGTTATCCAGAGTTCAGGCTTTAGTTCTGCATCCTGGGCTTTAGCCCACCATCCAAAACACCTGACCTAAATAGAAAAAATAGATCCAAGTCCTATGTGCAAATAAGGATAATAATCCATTCCTAATATCACTAATAAATAAATAATGTTAATTGCATTATAAATAACAGTGTAAACTTCCATATTGTACAATTTTAAATTAGCAAAAGTAGGTCGTGATTAAAATGAATGATGATGACATGTAAAGTTATTCATTAAATAGTTCAAATATCCATTTACGGCCCTTAATGTTGATACACAATGACATTTAAGGCATATCCGGTACTGCCATGACCTTAACGTGCTTGCAGTGCATAAGGTTACATGTTGTAAACAAGTTTGGGTGTTACAGGTTTTGGGAATTTGCTTAAACGGCTAACGTGTAGCACAGTACAAACAAGTTCTAGCCTTGAATTAGTGTAAAAGCAGTTTATAAAAGCTTTCTGACTAACAGAAGTACTGTATCTCCAACTCTTAATGCGCCTCATAATTCAGTGCGCCTTGTTTATGACGCAGGGTTGAAAATGAACCATTCACTGACGGTTCGCTTCATGTTCCAGTGCGCCCTATAGGGAGAAATATACAGCAATACATTTCCATTTTGAAAATAAAGTTTTACAGTTATTAAGGGGGGAAAAAGAGCACAGGACAGGGTAGAATGTCCACAAAAGAGATGTCAAAAGTTAACATGTGGCATTGATCAAAAAAAGTAATATAACAAAATTAATGTCAGCTTGAAAAACCACGTCTGCTTCCATATCAGCTCTTAACTTGTTGTGAAAGCACAAACAATGCAACCATGGGTATGATACGTCTGTCTCCACAAGCTTACCCTGTGGCATTTCCAAGTGTTATGGCTTTATCACCGTTACTTCTATTAACCTCTCTGCTTTGAAAACGGTGACGGCAGCTCTGTGAGCATAAAGTAGAATGATTTTTTTGGTGTGCTCTTCAAATAGAGAAGCAGAATAGTGGCAACAATCCTGCTTCAGGTTTGAGAAATTACATTGTGTGGGCTATTCATGATCCTTTTGAGTTCATGTTTTACTTCGAAGCCCATCGAGACGACTGTTGTGATTTTGGGCTATACAAATAAAATTGAATTGAATTGAATTAAATTGATCTATTGGCGTCTCTCAGTTTTTCGTGTGTTCTGCTAAAAACTCCTATGATATATATTTATCAATGGCAAACATGAACATAGATTGTGCATGCTCCTTTTCCCTTTAAACGGACACAATCTTTTTTTCTCTCCCCACATACTGTAGATGACCAGAGACTACTGATGATGTCATCAAGTGCTAGTAACGTCCAAATTTGAAGACTACTTCTTCCATATCTGTCTGCTTGCAGGGATAAATGTCGTGGTAGGGAAAAGCCATTGGGGTAGGGAACCAATTCAGAATCGGCCAACATGTTGAGGCTGAACACACTTGCACTCCCCTTAAGCTGCAGCTGTCCACCTCTATAACCCTCCATGGGCCCAGAAGACCCAAGAACCAACAGCACCCATACAGGTCAACAACTACATGAATGTATGTGCCTAAAGGCCGCGTCACACAGCTTATGAAATTTTGGTCTTTCATGATACATGTGTGACATTTCTAATGAAAATAATCAAGTGATTCATCATTGCAATGTGATTTATTGATACTTAAGCATTCGTATTGACCTTAAAATATGTTGGTAAGGCATTGATATCTGATAAAAAGTTATGACGATAAATCATGTAATAAACATGGTTACATTGGAACAGCTGTGGGATTATATAAATTTGCTTCCTTCCGCTCCCTTTCCAGCAATCTTTGATTTGATGTCTAAACATCCTAAGTTTGATACGTATTTGTATAACTGCTTGTTTTGTGCATTATTCTTGCTTTATTTACTTGAAATAAACCCTTTCAAATAAAAAAAAATCAAATCAAATATATGTAATTCATAAGCGTTTCTTGTGTTTGTCGTTTGTCAATGTGCACAGATGTGTGTCAAGGGTTTCGGCCAGTGGGTCTTTACAAAAATTAAGTTTTTAAATTTTTGGTCGGTTGAGAATTGTGCAGTTTATGCTTTTTTTAACGTAGTTTATACACAACTATTACATAACTCTAACACAATTGTGCATGATTTTTAAGATGCATACACACCAAACCATTCCATGTATGTCTAACAGACTTTTCACGCATGTTCCACCGATGTACAACTTTTATATCACATATATGGAACTTATTTCATATTAAAATTATGCTATTGATGCACAGATTTTGGGTCACATTTGGCTTTTACGTTGATTTATGTGTTCTTGGCAACTTTTCTCACTTTTTCTTCGTATATTCGTTTATGACCGATTTTAATCCATGCGTTATGCACTAAATGTACATAGTAGCTGTGTCTTACGGCTCAAGTCCCCAACATTTGTTACTCAGACGTTAAACTGTAGTAACCGGCAATTTCATATCTTTGAAAATCTTTTTTCCCTCCCTGTCCTGATTACACAGCTCCATTATTTTTGCTCACAGATCTTTATGCTGAATTCTTTTGAAGGCTGTGAAACTCAGCAATCAGTGATATTACAGTCACAGAGGTGAAACATAAATGATCTTTTATGTCAAGCAGCTTAACGTGTTAATTTGGGTAAATGTAATAGGGTCAAAAATATGAAAAAAATCAGTGGGTTGTTTCTTTTTAATTGCTCCTACCACCCAAAAAGATATGAAATTAAAAATGACCATGTACAGTTTGAAAGCTTCACTTCTGTGCACAACTTTCTCTACAGTTCTTTCACTCTGAGAAAAATGTGTCAAATTAGAGAAAAGTTCTCTTTATTTTTCAACTTTGCAGCCACAGGGATATTTAGCGCCTCTGACTGATATTTTTCTTGACATAAACATACCCAGCATGTACAAAATTCAGCCTGTTTTCTCTCTAAAAGAAAATACTTTTTAGTTTTCTTAAAATTTTTCTAGTACATGACAAATATTCAGTTTAACCAAAGGTGTTGAATTATCACATAAGTCCCTGTTAATTTACTACGGAAACATTTTTGGTTATTACGGAACCAAAAATGGTTCTTGATTGAAAAAAAATGCCCCTTGCTGGTAAAAAAAGTAAAGTTTGTTATAGTAAAATAAACTTCATGAAGCTACTTTTTTAGCTGTATTTTGAATTTTAAAGCCTCGTTTTCACTGAGGTCCAGTCCAGTTCAGTTTTTTCAGCGTTTATGTTATAAAATGGACCAAACAGTACCATTTTCAGGCCGCTGTGGGTTGTCGGTCCATATGGTGAAGCTACGGTTGAAACCGGTTTGATTGGCTGAAGGTCATTACGACAGAAGATGGTGCCAGGAAAATAGCTGGATCTCTCTTCGCCGCCTGCAATCTTCTCTCAAATAACATTAAATGTTTTGTATATATGAAGTACCAAAAGCCCTTACCTTTATCCACCTTTGTCATAGGGATAACAGGTCAATGTAAGCGTTGGGTCATCTGGACCCAATTAGATAGCACTAAGTTTAACAGAAGTGAAATGTCTAAATAACCGTTTTAAATTCTCTGATTTGTTTTTTTCTCTTGTGGTTTAATTAACGTAAACCTAAATGTTACCTACGATTTCCTGTTCACATTCTGATTTGGACCACATTCTGCATCTAAAACAGATTAAAGCAACACCCCTCCTCTTCGTCTCCAAATATTCTTCACGCCATTCAGTGGTGCCTTTAGGCCTCCGGAGGTGATGATGCTAAAGGCAACATCAGAGGCAAAGCAAAGAATCTTAAATCCCAAAGACGTGGAGATGTTCACATTCGCAGCAGAAGCTCTCATTATCAGATGGTTGGTTTGTGTTTCGCTTTGGTTGGATCGAATTATTGTAGCACATTGGAACACAAGGCTCTTCTTTGAAAACACAGTGAGTCATGGTTACTGGAGTCAGTACTTATTCTTTAAAGCATGTTCTCCCTGTAGCTATCTCAGGCATGTTGCTACATTTGCCTGCTTCCTGTCACCTCACTTATAAAAATTTGTTTATTGTTTTTCTTCTGGATTCATTATACATCATTCTCTGGTTTCTGTGTTTTCCTTGTCCTCCTCTTCCCTCTGGCTCCCCCAGCCTCTCATGCAGTTGCTCATATTTCACCTCAGACAGGACCAATATCTGTGATGTTAGGACAGGGAGGGAGAACTTCTGCTCCACAGCACAAGATAAGACAGAAACCCACACAATGCAAATCCTAGAGTGCTGCTCATGTTAGCCGGGCTTGCTCTGGGCTGATGCCCAGCCTTGCTGTTTGCGCTGCCAAACCTTTCATGCATTGTTTCCCTCATTTTCGGTCATGTGAGCAGCATAAAGAGATGCAATCTGTACTGCACTGGGGTTGTAAGTGATGCCTACAAACAGAAAGAATTGTGAGTTCATTTGTAACTGCATGTTTTTCACTTCCTGAATCTAGTGTATATCCATGAATCCCATTTGGCCTCAGCTATCTGGATATACTAAGCTGCTATCGTGTGTCATCTAGACAGTCTACGGCTAAAATGAGCTATTTTTGTACCCGTGTTTACCCAGAATTCTTTGATCAATATTTCTACTTTACACTGCAGATTTCAGCTACAAGCACTGTCCTACACTCAGACTAACATTGTCAACACTTTTCTTTTGTTATTGGTTGGTTAACCTTGTGATTACCATACTTTTCGCACTATGGGGTGCACCAAATTATAAGGCAAACCATCAATAAATGGTCAATTTTTGAACTTGTGTAATATATAAGGCGCATTAAGCGAGACAAAAAAAGTCACAGATAAGTCTGACAGTTAGACTTTATTCACTGCGTTCACAGTAATGCTAGAAGTTGTTTGTAACACGCTACACGTTAGCCGTGTTCAATACCTGAAACTCCCAACCTTGTTTGCAACATGTAAAAAACCGCCTCATACCTCTAAAACAAACATTATACTGTGATTGCACTAACTCACAACCTTGTTAGTAACACGTAAAAAAAAAACACAAGTTATAAGTGTAGCCAAGTGTTAAATAACAGGTCAGACACAAGCAGCTCCAAAATAATGTGGGTTTTTTATTTGCCGACTATTCCAAAGAAAAGTTACAGCATTAATTATGGCTTGATTTGGATGTGCAGCAAAAAACAAAACGCAAAATGGAACAAATAAGGAAAATCCCCAACAAGACAACAGCAGTGGCTTTATTCTAAAATGAAACACAATAGAGGCCACTGATCATTTACAGGTTGACAATATTATGCAAACACTCAATGTCATAACAATAAAAAAAACTCAAACACACAGAAAAATGATGGCAAAAGGGCGGCTCCTAACGGGCCTCACCCACAAGCAAGCTTGAACAACGTTGTCTCCCCTCTGTGCAGAACACGCGTAGGAAAATTACACGTTGTGGACAAAAGCTAAAATTGAACAGTCCCTGAACAGATGAATGTGGAAATTCAAAATCAAACTCACGGCGTGCCGCTATGAATCTAGTGTTAGTGTTAGCCGCTTAAGCGAATTAACAGTGCCTGTAACACCCAACCATGTTTGCATCATGTAAAAAAAAAGACATTAATGTGACTACGGTAACTAAAAGAACCCACAGTTCGACATGCTACACGTTAGCTGCGTTAGCCAGGTTAGCATATTTAAAATAACACCCAACTTTGTTTCTCAACTCTTTAAAAAAATAGACATTTTAACAGAGCGCCGAGCACTTCTCAAGATCGCTTCATATTATCAAACACAACCAGAATTAATACAAATGGGTCGCTCTGTTGCATTTAGCCAATCATTAAGACTTTTTTAAGTGCAGCTTAAAAATACAGTAAACCTTTACAATATAAAGGGTTTATTTACTATAACACTGATGGATTTTCTTTTAGGTTATAGTCTTAATTTTCAATTTTGTTTTCTTTTATCTTTACAAATGGACCAATTTATTAGTGTAAAATCCTTCTGATTAAATAAAAGACTAAAGTCTCAAAAATTAAATGAATCTAAAGGCTTGGATGACTTCCACATGTCTTCAACCACTTTACTATGAAATCAAAGTTGTTGTTTCTGGACCCAAGCTCCTTGGGGATTTTCCAGCTGTCCTAAATATCTTACTGGATTGCATTACTCTGCAGTCATGTTTAATAATGAGAACATGACTTTTATTACACAAGTAAATCTAGTTTGTAATATTGCCTTCTTGTATGATGCAACTAAAATAAGAAACATCCTATTTAAAAACTGGTCCATTAATTTGATATTTATAAATGAAACAGGTTTTTTTTTTCTTTACCAGGCTGAACAATCTTTTTTTGGTTTGTACAAAATACTTTGGCCATAATTCTGATGAGATAAGATTCTGTTTCAGCAATTTTCCTTCTCTCTTTACTGCCTGGTAAAAGTACAGTATTCTTGTGCTAACATACAGTGGGGCAAAAAAGTATCTAGTCAGCCACCAATGGTGCAAGTTCTCCCACTTAAAAAGATGAGAGAGGCCTGGCATTTTCATAAGTAACTAGAAGAGACAAAATGAGGAAACAATCCAGAAACTCCCATTTTCTGATTTCTAAAGAATTTATACAGGAGGCAGACTTCTCCATCTTTAAAACCTAGACCTACTTTTTTAAATAAATGATATTCCTGCAGATAAGCCACTTTAGGCTTTGATAGCTTAGTATCATTTTAGGAAGAACTGCTTCCTTCAGTCTTCAGGGTCTCCAGTTGCATTCAATATTCTGTCCGTCTTGTCTCATAATAGTTGTTCCAGTGTTTTTGTCTTCTCCCTTACTCCAATCATAATCATGTCCATCTTTTTTGGAGAAAAGCACAGCATTTTTATCAGACGTTTTCCGGTCAGAATTTCTTTTAGCATGTCTCCTATCTGTTACCTGAAAGAAACCATGAAAGAGTTGTCAATTTTACCATTTTGATCCCAGAGATGTCGTCGGCGACACCTAAATAATACACGCTCTTTGACCCACAACCCCCTGTCAACGTAGAAAAAATTGCTTTTCATATTAACTTTGCATTGATATGTAGCATTTTGCTATTGCTGAGTATTGCATAAAGGCGTAAAACCACTTTTGTTCACTTCAAGATTATATTAATTGCGTACATCATTAAAGCGTTATGATAGTCGAAAGATTTTCTACACTGGAGCTTAAGCTCTGGTGTTAAAGGGTTAAAATGTCATTTCTTACCATATTGTTTGTTAAAACCTGTTACAATTTTGATTTTCTTTGAAATGTATTTGTGTTTACTGAATCACCATGTACCACTGAATGTGTAAGCTCTAAATCTTGATGTCAAAATGAAGTGACAACCATTAAAACTACAGAAAACTCTCATAACATAAAAAAAGATTTTTGCATTCTAAACCAAATTACATCAAGCCTTAAAAAAGAGCAGGGCTCCAGACTGCGACCAAATGGTCGCATTTTGCGACCAAAATTTGAGAGTGTGCGACTGAATTTTACATCCAGCCGCACATGTGCTACCAGTTAATTTGCCTCTCCCACCCTCCGTATTTTTTATACAGTAAACGTGGAAGGGGCACGTCAATGATCAATGAAATGAGCAATGAAATAATCAATGAGACGCGAGCGCACACGCACACAGACACACACACTCGCACACATACTCATGAGACTCGAGCACACACTCACGTTTCATTGAGTGATGCCTGAGGCGACCAATGCGTGTGAGAAGAATAGGGAATGGCCACTGTAAGTGGCTAAAATGCGTGGAGGGGGAGGGGCCTAGAGATGATTGACCGCGCATCAGAAGGAAACGGAGACAAATATCATCACAACCTGATATGTGCGTGCGTCTGAGCTATGAACAAGCGAACTATTGATTCGTTCTTCCGACCTGCAGCTAGTGTACAAGTGCCAGAGTCTACAGCAGGGGTCTCAAACTCACGAAGCAAACCACGGTTCCCATGCACAGCTGTTACGGCAGCACAACGTTCCTGCGGGAGATGGTCAGCTGGGGAGCATAAATGTCACACACCTACATGCGAGGGCTTGAACTTTAAAAACGTGCGAGCAATAACACGCTTTAGTCTTAGACACACTTAAAACACGTGGGGAAAATGCAACGATAGACGTGTTTAAGATGAACCAGCGCCGCACCTGGATGGTTGGGGTGACGGGGGTGGGGGGGGCATGAAGGCGAAGCTAAAGCGAGACTGAAGGAGAACAGGAAGTTGTAGTCTTTAACATTCAATTTAGTTTTAATATGCCTCTCCCCCTTAGTATGACCTGTGATATTACATCTTTTATAATTATTTTATTGTTTTGTAATGGATGTAGCCTTTTTTTAATCAATTGGTATTTTAAATTATTTTAATTGAACACTGAACTACAAAACCCCATCAGGACACGTCCCATAATGCACTGTTTTGTAGTCTGTAGGGCAGCTTTCAGTCAGTTCAGTACTAAATTTCCAGCTGCGTTCGCTCAGGTTGGGGTCTTGCTTCCGCCCCTTTCTCGTGATATTTTTGTTTTGATTGACAGGTGATGTTAGAGCAAAAACAAAAATATACGTCTCACACCAGGTGATCTGTGCAGCGTTGCGTCCAACTGGGTGATCTCAAACACGCTTATTGTGCATCTTGGCTGCACTTATTTGGTGCCGCCAACATGAATTTCCATCCCCTAATGTTTACATACATTTAAGTATTGTTTGTAACTGTGAAATGACCGAAAGGTTACTACGGTAATCACTTTGTTACTAAAAACTTTCTAAATGCATGGTATTTTGTTTACTATTTGTACTGTCGTGACAGCGATGGTGCTGTCAGTTTACCGTGTTGTTGCATCTTCAAAAGTGCAGAATAAAATGTGACACTGAATTAGAAACAGCACATTGTAATTTCTGCATCTATTCTTAAAGTATTTATTCGTAATACAGTGGTAATTAGTAGATTTGGTTAGCATGTTGATTTACGGTATGCGCCCCTAAATTTTCTGGTTGTGCCCCTAAAATTATCAGTTGGGGGCCACTGTGCTCCTAGTAAAAAAAGTTAGGCTGGAGCCCTGAAGAGTAAAAGTTTAAAATTCTGTTTTATATAACATGTTAAGGATTGAAAATAAGAAATAACACATCATGATATAAATTACAAAACTGAACAGTGTTTTGAACTGAAATAAGATCAAATTTAAATCCGATATAAATATTAACATACTAAAACTTTCAAACCTCAGTGCTCTAATACAAGCATATCAGTATTTGTGCATAGAGTCACAAACATTTTTATTTCTTATCTCTCAAGCCTCTTAGCCTGTTTGTTTAAAGCTTTGACCAGCAAACAAATGCGCTGAGTTCTGCATCGTCCTAAAAACTCTCCTGCTCACCAATAAAATAATCCATTAAAAGTGATAGCTTTATGTCCTTGGACTTTTATTTATTTGTAGAGCTGCGCTTTGACTTGACAAAGAAATACTATGAACTTTCTTCTTATAAAAGCAATGTAAAGTATGGTGAGAATGTTCGATAGAATTAATTAATCATTTTTAAATGATTGAGCTGAGGCTGCTCTCCCTGCTGTTCTTCCTTTTTTCACAGAGATGCTTTAATCTATAAAGATTTTAGGTAACGCTTTCTTTGGGAAAAATTACTTTGTGCTGTTCGTAAATGTTTTTTGTTTGTTCACTTTGGGTAGCAGCGATTGGCAGCAAACAAAAAAAAGAACATAAAAATAACTCAAATAAAAACTAACCAAAACTAGACCCAGTGGGTTCTGTAGGATTAAAATAAAACAATTATTATGTGTTGAACATCTGCAAACGTTAAATACACACTAATGCTATGTCTGAATTCCTTCACTACTCACTTTATAGTGCACTTTAAATATAGTGCGTTCGCCATTTTTCCAGTGCTGTCCGGATCTACACTTCCAAAATCGAGTGCCCTAGAAGTCTCTCTGAAAAATCAGTGTTCATCAATGCTCAATAGATTGGCGAATATAGACCACAATGCATTGCATTTGAACAATTTTGGCAAATAACATGTATTTAAATGTATTTTTTTAAATAAAAAGTTAACGTAACACAGGGGATTTATGGCATGGTCATGGCAAAACGCTCATATCAATGAGAGTTTTTCTTCGTAAAATCGATGACGTCATCTTCGCCTTATAAAAAATAAATAAATAAATAAAAAGTAGTGATGTCGAAATTGCTTTTATAACCAGGGCACTACATTGTCCCGCACTATGTAGTTTTTTAGTAGTTAAGGAGTAAGGTGGGAATTCGGATATAGCATAACTCATCACATACACCTATTCCCTACTGCTCTGCCCTCTATTATATTTATATATATATATATATATATATATATATATATATATATATATATATATATATATATATATATACATATGCTGATCGTCCCGATGGGTTAAACAAAAGCATCAGTTCAGAGAGAGAGTTCACCTCTTACCGGTTATTTTTGTCCAGATGATGAATCCAAAGGTTGTTTTAAACAATGAGTTTTATCACTAGAGGAGACACGCCCGCTTGGGAAGCCTGGCCGACGGTGGCGGAGCGTGACGCCATCTTAGTGAGGTCGACGACGCCCACATGACAATGATTTCTATTGCTTTTAGTGGTGTCTAGGTAGCTTTTATATACTATATATATTTTTACATTTATATATATTTATACATATATGTAAATATATTATATTTATATATATATATATTATATATATAGATACATCATTTGTTGTTGTTAAAAAATAGAAACAGGCAGCCTTAAAAGCTCAAACTTTAATGAAAATGCATTGTTGCAGGACTTCTTACGAAGAAAAAAATAATTTCAAAGAGTTTTTAAAAATAATTTCTAAACATTTAGAAATTTTATACCCCTTTGACATGTAATTTAAATTATTTAGAAAAACCCAACAATGAGTCAATCTTCTTCTTCCACTTTCGGCTTCTCCCATCAGGGGTCGCCACAGCGAACGAGTCGCATGGTAAATTTGGCAATGTTTTTTACGCCGGATGCCCTTCCTGACGCAACCTTCTCAAACCGGGCTTGGAACCGGCAGAGGTAGAGAAGGGAACAGGGAGCAGCCCGGAGTCGAACCCGGGTTTCACGGACGGAAGGCGCCGCAAACCAGCACGAGCTAAACTGGCTCCCATAGAGTCAATAATAATAATAATAATAACAAATCAATAGTAAGTCAATACAAACAATAAATAAATAATAAGCCAATAAATAATAATAACAATAAGTCTATTAATAATAACAATAAGTCTATTAATAATAACAATAAGTCTATTAATAATAATAATAATAATAATAATAATAATAATAATAATAATAATAATAATAATAATAATAATAATAAAATAAATATTCAAAAGAAGTCCAAAAGTGAACAATAGATTTACCCTAAAAAAGCAACAACTACAACAATAAAGAAAAACAATAGATTTATACTGATTCATGTGAGTGATCAATTTGGTATAACACAGATGGTATGGTGTTGGGTTTCAAGCAAACAGTCTGGCCTCTTATCAAAATGTGTTTCCACAAATGTTTCTAACATACCCAGACTGTATTGCTAGTTGGTACCACAGTTATCCATCTGGGTTAGATCTTTTTATTGCTAAGATACGCTTTTTCCTTTAGTCTGAATCCATTGGAAACCTGCAAGAAAAGTTCAGACACTGAGTCAGAAATGTATAAATCTATATTACTATAATAGCCTAGTATGCTGTATACAAGTTTAGCAAAATAAAATGTACATTTATGTCAAAAGCAAATTATATGAACATCATGCAGCATGTTGATAACAGCTCTGCAGCAGCATGCATGTCAACATGTGTATGATTAATGAAGCCCCTGCAGCATTAAAAGAAAAAAAAATTAGTACTTACCTGTGAAATGATATACCTTCCTCCTGCATGGACTCAGTGCTCTGATTTTGGCAGTTGAAACCCGCAAAGTTAACTGGTATTATGCAAAAAATGTGTTCACATGCATGCACTGCAGTAGTAACTTGACCTCACCAAGATGGCGGTGCTCTCCTCCCATGAGGAACCACGTGATGTCTTCTCTAGTGATATAACTCATTGGTTTTAAAGATCCCGGTGCAGTGATACAGAAGATTTGAGATAGGTGACCGGAACTTCTTTTTGGGGCCTGCAGTTATCACGTTTTAACGCACACCCAGCAGCCAATCAGAATCCAGTATTCACCCTGACCATGGTATTAATTATTTTAATTTTTGTTTACTGTACTTTTTAAATGAAGAAAGAACTCAAAGAAACAGGCCTTTTTATAATGAGCTTGAAAAGGAGACAGCAGCACGGTGCATTAAACTGTCATCATCACCCCACGAGAATCAACTGAACAATATATGGTTAAAAAGTGACAAGAGAGGAGAAATTCCTCCGCTTTTATGTTTTGTGAGCTTAGCAGAGCTTGACAAACGATGCAACATCCTGCCGTTTGTGTAAATTTTCTAACTGCTGTCTTTTGTCAAGAAAGCTCAACTTTGCAGTTCTGAAGGAGAGAAAAGGATGAGACTGCAGAAGAAAGTGAGGATAATCTGCACATTTCAGCAGCTCTGGAGCTTACTTAGTCATTTTTAATTTGTGTGTTTTTGTTTCTGCTTCAGACAGTTCTCTTGTCACCTCCTTTTTGCCTGTTATCTTTTAGTCTTTGTAATCTTTTAGTTTTCTTTTCATTTTAGCTGAAGTATTATTTTCTGTTTGGAATATATCAGAGTTTATCACCAATACAGGTGAGATAATGAAAGTGTACATTTTTAAAGGTGTGATGGATAAATTTAACATTTTGTACATGTAACCGCAACTATTGAGAAGCTACTCGGGGAAAAAGTATTGGTTTTAGAATTTGTGATTTTTAACATCATTGCCACTGACTGACTCGCAAAGGTGGCATTTCCCTTTTGCTTGCACATTTTCTACTAGAATATTGGTAAAATTTAAAGCCTAATTCTCTGGCTCAAGCTGAACTGTCATGGTTTGAGTTTGTTTTGTCTTGGTTTTTGCTTTAGTTCTTGTTCTGTCTTGTTTGGTTCTGTTTCCTGTTTTATTTTGAAAGGGTTTCTGTCTTGTCATGTCTTGAGTTGTACTTCCTTGGTCCCCATCTCCCCTGATCGTGTTCACCTGTGTCTTGTCTGCCCTGTTTGTATATAAGTCTTGTCTCTCCCTTCCTCTTGTGCTGGTCCATTAACGTCTTCATGTGTCCTCGTCCCTTCATGCCATGTTCCATGTTTCTCGCCATGCCACAGTAAGCTTTGTTTTGTTTTGATTCCTGCTCTGCAGCGCCTTTTGTTTGTTTAATAAACCCCCTAGCCTTGGAACCGTTTGCCTCCCGCCTCTGCGTCTGGGTCCCACCTGCTCTCCTGCCCCCATACCAGGGGTCGGCAACCCATGGCTCCGGAGCCACATGTGGCTCTTTCATCCATCTGTTGTGGCTCCCTGTGACTTTGGAAAATAATGAGTATTTTATAATAATTAAATTTTATTTTAGTTTTTTCATTTTTCATGGCATTTCAAAGACGCTGGCTCCGCACGAAGCGCGAGCCACGTAAAAAACAGCTTCCTAAATGAGCTCGTATTTATCGGGCGAGACCTGCAGTGCTTATAGCAGGAAGACACACGCGGGGCGGCTTCAATAAACACTCCGATCTTCTGCCGGGAACTTGACGTACCGCGGGGCAGAGACTGATGACAGCCTCAGAGTTCGCGCTAGCGTTGCCAGATAGAGTCACAGGTTTCCAGCCGAAAACTCATCTGAAAACCGCCAGACCCAGCCAAAAACCGCCCAAAACAGCTTTTGTTGATGTTTTTTTTTTTCCGTACTGGACTGATAAAATAAAAGATTTTTCTAAATAAAAGAAAGTTCAGACTGATAATAAAATTTGTACAATATTGAATATTTCTTCAGCGGGCCGCCTTCTTCCATTCATTTGCTTAACCCGCTCTATCCCCGCTATAACCTGCGTCCGGCTCTTTCATCCTTGTGCTGCGCTGGAGCGCCCCGACTATCGTGTCATCCTGCTATGACTGTATTTTGTGCTCTCTGTGTAGGACACACTGAGGAGCGCGGGGAAACCACTCTCAGCTGCAGAGAATGTGAACAGGTGAACAGGTAGAGAGGAAAAGCAGGTAGAGAGGCGGAGGAGGGGCTTTGGCTTCAGACTCTGTCAGAGAGATGCAAACACGGGCGTCAGATTGAGACGCAGCTTTCACTGCGGGAGTTGAAGCAGAGACTTTCTCTGGGATGATTTTATGAACTCAAACATGGAAACATGATTACCATGCAGAACTCTTCAAAACAATAAACCTGATCTCTGCACATTCTCCGTGTCTACCATGCATTGATGCACACATCGCTCCATGCAGCGATAAGACCAGAACTAGTAGCTCATCCAACACGCGGCCGCAGTATCATCCTTTAAAGAACATAGTGTGCATTTGCAGCGATGTATGCTTCAGACGATGTCCGATTGGCCAATCTACATGTCAATCAAGTCCCGTACTTCTCAGTGACGACTTTGGTGGATTTTAAAGAAGTACTTTTTTTTTTTAAATCTTTTCTTGCCCGCGATCTACACTTATGTCATTGAAGATCCACCGGTGGATCGCGATCGACGTAATAAGCACCTTTGAATAATATATACATGTATAATATATATAATGATGTAAAAACGGGTTGTGGCTCCGGGTGCTTTCTTTTTTATTAGGGGAGGTCCCAAATGGCTCTTTGAGGAAAAAAGGTTGCCGACCCCTGCCCCATACCCTGACATGAACAACACAATGCGACATATGAACACATTAGGAATATGGGCGTGGCTAGCAAAAAACTTGCTTTGCCAAGGAAATCCCAAAATTTACTTTTACCAATTCCAAAAGAAAAAGGACAAACGCTTTCTCTGAACTCCCACCCTAACCCCTAACTTGTGATAGATTATATTGTGTGGGACTATGTAGTGCCCTGGATTTTAAAAGGAATTTGGACACCATGCTCTTTTTTTTTTTTTTTAACGACAGATATGACTTCATCGATTTTGTGAAGTTAAAATCTAATTAAATTAAGTATTTTGTGACGATCATTTACTGAATTCTGGAGATTAAAACATTGGTGGTTAATTTAAAAAAATTCATTTAAATAAAAAATATTCACAAAAATTGTTCAAACTCTATGCATTGTGGTCCATATTTGCCAATCTAGTGAGGATCGATGTACACTGGATTTTTGCAGAGACCTCAGCGCACTCAATTTTGGAATTGTAGATTCCAATACAATACAAAATGGTGAACAAACTATATATTGCACTATGTAGTGAGTAGTGAAGGAATTCTGAGACAGTCATATACCTGTTTTTTGCCCCCAGGTGATCAAAAAAAAATGGTTGCTATGGAGATAAATCCAACAAAAAAGCTGCCATTTTGAAATAAGTGGTTTTTTTCTTCTTAAATTTGTCACATGCATTTCTGACCAGGGTGGCAGAGGGAGAGAGTGAGGGGCGTGTAGCCGCCGCTTAGCTTGTGAGGGCGGGTCAAAATGGCGAGGGTAGCGCCTGCGGGCCATACAACGGCAGCTTTAATTTAAATTCTATTTTAGGAGATAAATAAAGTGGCAAACTATTATTAACCACCAAAAGGTTCAATTTTTTTGTACAAAAAAGTCCGAATGTTTGATTAGCTTGATGCTCATTTGAATAGCAAAAACTGATTTATCATGAGAGAAAAGCTCTTTATTCCAGTTCTTTAAGAAGTCTAGAAACACAGTTTGTATATGCTTCCCAGCACTCAAACCCCCTTCCTTTTCACATTAGCGGAACACACAGCCTGACACAAATATGCTTTCACAGTTTCCATCTCTCTCCTGATAGTATCGTGAATGAAAGTCTGCCCTTGTTACCTTTCTGGAGGGCTGGAACAGCACATGCAGCACTGTGAGCAAAAGGCACCCTGAGGACACAACAGCGGCAATTACACTTAACTCCAGGCATCTGAGTGACAAGGGGACCGACTCAGAAATAACCTGTAGCACAGAGCTATGTTAGGTGCTAAAATCCTTGCCTGATGGGACTATCAAGGCATCGGGGCAGCACAACAACCGAGCTGGGTTACTGTTTTGAGGCAAAATGATTCGAATTGAGATGTTTCAGAGGATTTGACACATACAGTGAGAGACTTACGAAGACTCGGGACTTTAACTGAATACGACGACGTTGAAACACGAACTGTTAGTTCCACCCCCACACGGGTCCGACTGTGTGGCGAGATACAAGAACGGCTTTTTTTATGTCACAGAGATGTTTAAATTTAAAAGATTTGGGCTGTGAAAGTATGACCAAATCTAGGATCGTATTCATGTGTGTTGATTCTGCAGCATAAATTATATATTTGTTTCCCTCTGTGGCAAATCTTTGTGTGGTTAATGACTCAGAAAAGCATGTTTTATGAATGCTTATTTACTACTTAATCTTAAATGAAGTTCAGATTTATTTAAATACGCCTTAGCTCGCTGGAGATTGAAAATCAATTTAATGGCTGTGGCAGAATTGACTCCACATCGAATGTACCTTAGGAAAAAAAAAGCTCTCCGTGTTGCTGCATGCAAAAGAGATGCATTACGGGGAAAAAATTGCACCTATTTGTAACCTAATAAAAAAATGCTCCATCAAATATGCCAGCGTCTTATTGCACATGATCAAAACTTCAAACAACACACCCAGATATGCCAAATGTTTACAAGCTTCCATAATGCCTAGGGTGGTTATAAGCTCCTTTGTTCAGCCTATACAGTTACAAATATTGTGTTTGTCACAGCTGCTTCTGTGTCAGTCTCATCCCCCTGTTTTGCTTTGTGCGTCTTTGTTTATGTCTCTTTTTCAGAGGCTGACATTTCCCACCTGTCTGCCAGCCACCTTCAGTGTGTTTTCAACAGTGCCTGTCTCCCCGTACAGCTGGTGCTCCTCTTTGCTGCTGTGTCTCAATCACTCATTGCATGCTAATTCCAAATGCGTTTGGAGTACAGATCCACTTGGGACACCTTTGATTTAAAAGAATCCCCCCAAAAAGACAGGATTTTTTTTTTGGTCTGTATGTAATGTGAGCATGCTCTTTCATTTCCATTTGGCTTGATCTTTGTAGTTTTCATTCTTTTTGAGTAAATGCTCGAGTCCTGTGTGTAAACAGAGCTGCGAGCTAAACTGGGATACATTGATCACTAGCGCAAACCTTGGTGACCCGCATGAAACAATAATCTGCAAATGAAACGTGACTGATAACAGCACAGGCTATTTTCCCTTTCGATTGGAGGAACAGGTTCCAAATCCTCACATGTCAACATTGCAGATGACTGGGAGCATCCCCGTAGGTCACGGTTTACCATTTTCCGAATGAATACTTCCTGGTGGAAAATGCGACTTGACAGTGACTTAGGTCAACTCCCCTGTTCTCTGCAGAGGCTGCTAAAAGAAACATGATAATCATTTAATAGCAACAGGGTGGTTTCTATAATAAGCATTTATTTTACCTCGTAGTTTTAAAAAGTATTACCCTTGTAAAACCGTATTTTCCGCCTTGCAAGCCAAACTTTAAAGTGACTAACTTAAAAGTGAAGTTTTTCTTTTTCTCTCAACTTGTCCTGTCACTTGTCCTTTTACTTTTACAACAGGGGTTATGAATCTTTTGAAACACAAGGTGTATATTTGAATAAACCCCTTTTGTAATTTATACTAAACTTTATTCATATTAATAATAACAGTTTTTTGTTGAGCCGGAGGGAAAAGAAAAGGAGGGAAGAAGAGAAAGGGATGTTAGAGAGAGGGGGGGTTGGAGGGTGATTATAAAAGGTGGGGCGTAAAATAATAAAGATTTTAAAGAAATTGTTGCCTTATTCGTTGCTGGAAGTTTATATTCATTACGGTCAGGTTTAGATGTATAACAATTCTAAAAGGGGCGGGGCCTGTCTACACACACTCAAATGTTACAGACTAACCTTTTGGCTCCAATAATGTTCATATACAGATAGGTAAACATGGACATAAAACAACTAACGTTCACACACGTTCACAACTATTTATGCAAAGGTGAGCTAACACCTGTGCTCGAGTGAGTGTTTGTGTTCTTCTAAGGGGAATGATAGAATGTAAAAGAAAGAGGGAGAGTGATCAGTCATCCCCACACAAAGACACCCGCAGCAGCAGCAGCAGCAAGGACCCCACCAACACCCGCACGGTAGCAGATAGAGAACAACTGCACGCCAGGCATTCACACCTGCGACCAGGGCCAGGCCCAGTAGGACTGCCTTAAGTTTATTAAAAGAAATGTAAAATTTAAAAATGATAGTGCACCTTTCAATCCAATGTGCGTTATATGTGGACTAATTGTGTCCTCAGTAGTGGTGTTTACTAATGACCAAGGGCCTCATTTATAAAACTTTGCGTAGGATTTGCGTCAGAAGTGGCGTACGGATGAAACATAGGACGTGCGTACGCACAGAAATATTCGGATTTATTAAACCGTGCGCACGCACATCCTACGCATCTTTCCCTTTATAAATCACAACCGATTCTAAATGCAGCGCAGCTTTAGCGGCTACATGACACGCCCATAGTTGCCCATAAATAGTCCGTGAAACGCCCACAAATTAATATTCATGGATTGCTAAATCATGGCAAACACAGAGAGGAAATCAAAAAAACGTAACTTCACTCAATGTGAAGTAGAAGTTATCGTTGGTGAGGTGGAAAAGAGGATAAAACGTTGTTTGGAGGGCACAGTGTGGGCATTACTAATGCCAAAAAGGCACGTGAGCGGCAAACAGTGGCAGACGCCGAAAATGCTGTAGCCTCACAACCTCGGACCGTGGCCGAAATAAAAAAGAAATGAAAGAAATGATCGGACATCAAAGTCGAGGCAAAAAAACGTCTAGCGCTGCATCGGCAGAGTGTGTCCGCCACGGGGGGGGGGGGGGGGGGGACCGGAGCTGACCCCTCTTGATGAGAAACTGGCCGCTATTATTGGGGAATCCCTATTAAGTCCCCCTTGGCCTCAGTCACCTGACTGAGACGGAGGGGACGCCGACGCGCCAGGGTCAGGGTGACACAGGTAAGAGAAATAATTCAAATGAATGCAGTCAAGTCACATGTATGCAGGCTACACAATTACAGATTATTAATATAGAACAATTTTATTTTAGTTGCTGGGTGTTCCAGCGGGGCCAGTGGCTACGATGCTGCAGCTGAGCAGCCGTCTGGACCCAGCGTCTCCACGGCACGCGGCTCTCAACCCTCCAGCAGTGGACGTGTCCTCACCGATGCAGTCCTTGAAATGCAGAGGGAAGTCATTAGTTCAATCAGAGAGGTGGCCAAGGAGTTGGGCGAAATCAAGATCGCCCTGACTGAAATAAACTGCACGATGAGGGAATTCTTAAATAAATAATATTTTCCACACCTTTTTTCTTTACAAGCGACGCATCACTTCCAAGCGCTGGCGCACAGCAGTAGCAAATGGCTCAAATGCGTGGGGATGGGGTTCAGGGTCGGGGCCAACACAGCAATCAGCGCCAGGGGGTAGAGGCACGTTTTTAAGCTATGCCACATTGTGTAGCACAGCACATGCCAGCACGATTTGGCACACACTGTCACTTTCACGTGTTTCTTCCATCTGCCGACGGTGTCGCCATTTCTCATTTCACCCGTTTTTGTGCGTACGCCTGGGTCAGAGCTTGCGTGGAGGACCGCACATTTTCCCGTCAAGTTTGCTTTTTATAAATCTCAACTATTGCGTAGAGAGTGGCGTACGCCTTCTTTTGTGCGTACGCAACGTTTATAAATGAGGCCCCTGGTGATTTTGAGGGATACACGCCGCTCTGACAAGATGTAAATCTGTTTTGTTTTTTTTATCAGCTGCAAACAAGGTCTGATGTTATTCGCTATGTCCGAATTCCCACCCTAACCCCTAGAGCAGGGGTGGCGAACACGCGGCTCTCGAGCCGCATGCGGCTCTTGGACAATGAGCGTGCGGCTCTTTGCGTCTCGTCATATTTTCCATATACTGTGCCTCATTTCATAATTTTTTTTCCCTCTCAAACCACACTCAAACCATCAGAGGGTATTAAAAATAAATAATTAATAATACAAGTAATTTGGCAGTGTGTGTGTTTGATTCTGCTCCCGACACATATGTGACCGCCAATCATTTGCGCGGGTTACGCCCACTGCCGGAACACAGATACAGATTTATGTGCGTGCAGACCGTTACCCTCATGGTCAAAATGGTAAAGTATACAGATAAACACAGGATGTTTCTGGAAGAACGGGAAGATTCTTACTTTTTACTGAACAGAATGGCAACTCACTATGTTTATCATTATGAGCTTTTGGAAGCAGTAACATTGGTCATGGCAGAAAAGAACAAAACGTATCCCGGAGAAAATGAAAAACTTCCTGATCTGACACAAATTGTCTCCTTTATTAACAAGTTGAAGCTTTTCAAAGTGCACATTCAAAACGGCAATCATCCCACTCTCCTACTTTGTGGAGCTCACAGCAGAATGCTGCAATTAGAATGAATGAAGCGCAGAACGTGACGCTGCTTGCACAACTGGACGGAAACGACCGCAGATCCCTTTTCTCATGGATCCTTTAATGCCGAGACTGACTCCCTGAGATCCCTGCTGGTCACTGAGGAGGCAGCGAGAGAACCGGAGATAAATGAGCAGAAATCTCTCTGAAAGAAGGCCCTGTTATAATTTAGAGAACAGATATCGGTCCGTTCTGACCGACACCACTCAGGTAAAGGAGCTGATCAGAGAGGCCGCAACTGGCCTGGGGCTTAGCCCCGCCTTCTGCCCCTAAGACTCATGGGAAGGGGGGGGGATTTCCGGGTAAAACCATGAGCCAGGTAGCTGTTAGCAGAATTCAGGTGCATGCCGTTTGGCCGAATGAGCGTGTATTGAAGTGTGAGCAGGGAGGCGAGGACGTTAATGACGCACTCAGTTAAATTATGACTCAACACTTGTTGGAATATTACTCCTTAGTATAAACTGATACATTGCAATGTATTAATATTTTATAAATTATTTGCTTTTGATGCAAATGTCAGTCATACAATTTTGAATAAAAAACATATAAAAGCAAGATATTCTATTGAAGGTCAAAATTAATTTAAGTTGCACACAACTGAAATGTAATGTCTTTAATGTGTTCACTATGAATATGACTTACAGACACCAGAAGGATGCTCTGTCCAGATGTTTTTTTTGTATTTGTTGGTGTAAGTATCATTGAAAGAGGAATGTTGAGACACAAGAATTAACAGTTAAATGCTGTTGGATAAACGATTAAATATTCAATTTTATCATCATAAATCTGACTTCAGAGGAGTCACATTCTCACCGGCATCAACCTTACTGCCCGTCACTGAGTAGTTGTGCGTCAGAGAGAGGCAGAGAAAAGAGTGAGATGAAGAGAGAGAGTGTGTGTATGAAATGAGAGAGAGGTCCCTGTGTGTGTGGAAGGGGTATCTGACCTCTAGGGTAGTCTCTGTGTTAACTCTGGCTAAGCTGCATTGATGTGTGTTGAGGGTGGACACTTTCCTTGAAATAAACACAAGTACAATACTGCTGTTCTGTTGTAGGGAGAGGAGTGTGTTATGGACAATAATACGACTTTAATTGCGTGTGTGTGTGTGTGTGTGTGTGCGTCTTGGCAGGTCAGTGTGTAGTGTGGCTCTTTGACTCTCACAGTGAAAAAATTCGGCTCTTGGTGTCAAACTTGTTCGCCACCCTGGACTTAGACTTACTGGACTTATCTCTGACTCATTTGACCCATTTAATGTGTTTTATATATGACATTGTTTTGAAAATAAACCATTCAATGACGGTGCACCTTATAATCCGGTCTACCTTATAGTGCAGAAAATACAGTAGTTCATATTTTGGAAAAGATTTAACTTTAGCATGTCTTATTTTTGACAATTTTAGATATTTAATGGTTAACAAGAGTAGCCTTTGAAGGTTCATGTGAAAATAACAGATTTTACCATAGAGGTAGCAATCCGTCGGCTCATTCTGCCCTTCACAGGGGGGATATATGGAGGCAATGTTCCAGCAGTTGGTATTTACTCAGGATGATCCAGAGAAGATAATGGGCTTTTACTTCCTGGCTGAGACAGCGCAGCGGCCTGTAATTTAGCTTTTAAGGAAGAACAAACAATAGTATTTTTGCTATTAAGCACTGATACATAGAAAAACAGATTAAGGCTAAAGTTAAACAAACAAACAAAACAAAAAGAGGCAGCAACGGAAAAAGAATAAATAAATACCAAGACCCAAATTGATATTTGTCTTTGTCACAAACTTTGCACTCAGAGGCAGTTGCACAAGGTTCAGCTGTTTCTACAGAACATGTGCTGATGTCTTTCCAGAGCAGACTCTGACCCGGTGGTTTTCCCAGTCAGTCAGAATCTGGTATGGGATCTCAAACTTCCTTGTCCAGCATATTTGTGAGGAATATAAACACACAAGGGGAAATGATTCTATCCAACATGACTGAACAAACAAACTCTCAGTGAGCTTATTAGTGAAAAAATGCCCACAATGAACTATGAGTTTGACTTGCTTATTTTGTAATAGATAACCCAATTAAATATGATAAAGAGTCTCAAGTATGTGCGTCACTGAGCTGCTGCTGTTCTGCTCACATTCACTGTGGCCCAATTCAGGAGCTGCATGCTTTCAAGTCTGTGTTGTCAGAGCAGAAATTACAAGATTTTTGCTTGTTTTTAAAGAGTTCTTGACTCCAAACTAAAAATTTGTGCTGGTTTTTCCCCACTTATAAAGGCTTTTTAGCAGATCTTAAGAACGGTGTTCATTCACCTCTGGTAAAATCATCCAAAAATGATGTCATTGGGTCATTGGTCAATTGTTTGTTCTATTGATTTATAGCTATTGAATAATAAAAAGACATACTCAGCTTTTAAGTTTTCAAAGATGAACACTTTACGTAGATAATTTTCTATAGAAACTCCAGAGTGCGTTGATGTGTTCAGTTAAACATTTCTCAATCCTTTGGCCTTTCCAGGTATTTTTTTAAGTGCTTCATTGATTAGTTGTAGCTCCTAGAAGTTTCACAGACGTTCTTGAAACGATCGTAAGAATCAATTTTGTTTAAGCATGGAATACAGCATCAAAAATAAAAACATTTTTAAGTGACAAACCTTGGGATCGACTGTCACATTTCAATGGACCCATTCAACAAATTAAAATGAACTTTCAATATCAGCAAAATAGCAAATAATGTATGTAAGTTGTAAAAGGCCAGAGAAGTTCTTTGAAAAGGACTGGAACTCAAAATAGACATAAATGGACAGAAGGACCATCTTACAACATATGGATGTTGGTGCCACTTAGCTGAGAAAATAAGGACTTACAAAAGTCACCATGACACTAACAATGTACTAAAAAAACCCAATTAAGGTAAAGATAGCTTCACAATTGTGATTCAACACAACACTAATAAAACACACAAAGAAACAGGTCAAAAAGAATATATTGGTACAACTAAAAAGGACTAAATGAATGTTAAACTAAGATGTGTCCCTTGAAGACCCACTACCAGGAAAATTGTGTTTTTAACTTGTTCTTGTGAAAATTTGGTTATAATGGAGGACATATACTAAGAAAATTGACCTTTAAATTGCATGTATGGGTATTTTTTATAAAAATTGTTGTGAATAGTGAGCAGACGAAAAAAATGCAGTTTGAAAAAGATCATTTTTGCAATGTAGAAAATACACTGGGCGGACCACATGCTCCGCTCCATTCTGATACATCCACTTGATGTCCCCATGTCCAAGAATGTCTTTGTTTTCCACGTCAGTGCGGACTGGACAGCTTCAATATGGCTCGCTGTTTTTTTGTAATAGGTTGGGGATGTGAGGGGTTGTAAGCTAGCAGGAGCGAGTGTAGACAGATGGCTGACAGGAAGTGGGGGCGGGCTTGCTCCATGTCAACTGTCCCCAACACTCCTTAGAGCTGAACTCCTGCTGCTCTGCAGAAACTAGTTCCTAGAAAACGACAAAACGACAGAGTTGGGTTTTTAGGCTAAAAAATGCATAATAATAATAATAAAAACACTGGAAATGCGTTTACAATGGAACAAAAGATGATTCAAGTGGACCAGTTGTTATGCCCTCTTGAAAGGTGATGCAAAGTTGATACATTATTTGGCAGCGTGGTGTGTATAGGAAAAACACAGACAATCATCCCAAAGGTAAAGGCAATAGCATCATCTTTGACAGCTCGATGTTCTATAACTGCAGCTGCACTTTCAGAAGGTCAACAGGCCTTTATCCAACTTTTAATTAAAAGCTTTTGTTTTTTTTAAATGTCCCCTAAACCTATCTTTACCAGTAATTCTCATCATATATGTCTTTTCTCTGCATAGAAGGTACATTTAACTGTAGGAAGTGGTATTCACCAGCAAGAGTCCATTAATGTGGCACTTAATACCTAACCGGCAACAGATCCTGTCATCATATGGAAGCCACTTGACTCCTATTAAAATCTGCTGCGGGGGACTTGTTTCCTCTCGTCTTGTCTACCTCAGCCAAGGTCATGGGGAGGACTTTCACAGCACAACCTTGTTGCACTATGTTAGCTTCCTGAAGGTAGACTGAAGGCAGTGGTTGAAAAAAAACATGTAACCTGATCACACTAAAAGCAGGGATCAGGTTCAAGTCTGTGGACAGATTGGTGTGTTCTGTCTCAGAGGTTATTGTTTTGGACTGTCAATAGTGGACAAAAGAGACAGATAGGACAGTGCATGTAAACTTAATGCAGGACAGCTGCTCCACCTAAATATTTTCCATTTCTGCAGAATTGCTTCTGCAATGTTAAAGTCCTACTGCTGTTTTTGTTTTTTGTTTTTTAAAAAGGAAGGAAAAATAATTGTATTAACAGACTTAGCATAGCTTGATGTAGTTTCTACGGTGGCCCTAAAGTGCAAATTAAATCAACAAATCACTTAATGCAATAAAATATACAAAGATCACAATGACAATTAAAAAAAGAAAACAAATCAAGTAAAAACAAAATTCCAGAAATCCAAGCAAAATTCCCAAATAATGAAATGAAATAAAAATGAAACGTTTCACAAAATAAAAGTTATTCGCAGACATAAAATGTTGCAAAAAAGAAACAATAAGAAACCGGAAAAGGTAGGTATTTTGTGACATTACTGATTTGATGATGACGTTTGAGTTTTGATGTTAATGTTTTTTCAAAAGTGTCCTTAATGTCTAATAAAAGTTTTCTGATTATTACGGAGCAGCTTCAGTATCATTTCATGCCAAAAAACGTTTGAATGAAATGAGGGACAAACTTCATCATCCATTCAGGGATGTTTCATTTTGATTTCTGGAAATTACTTTTTATTTATTTTTTTCACGGTAAACCGGAAAAGGTAAGTACTATGGGACCAGTGACATGTGGTGAGGTTCACGGCTGGTAAGGCATTGATGTCATCAGTCAGATTGACCAACATATAAACCCTACAGAGTCACTTATTCATCATCTGATTGGCAACAGTCAAAGTGTGTTGTTTAATTTTTTTTTTTTTTTTAAACTTGTCCTGTCCAACAGCTGGGCAGACAGATGACAGCTGAAGGCCTCTTGTGTTGGACATATTTTACTTTTACAACAGGGGTTATGAATCTCCTGAAATACCAGAGGTATGTCTGAATAAACCCCTTTTGTAATCGAGGCCAAACTTTATTCATTTTAATTGTTTTTTAAATTATTTTGTGTTGGACTGGATGGAAAAAGAAAGAAGGGAAGAAGAGAGAGGGATGTTAGAAAAGGGGGGGATAGGAGGGTGATCATAAGAGGGGGGAGGGGGGTAAAACCATGAAGCAGCATAAAGCAACAAGCTACTGGATGTTTATCATTACTGTAAGGTTCAGATAGAATACAAATCTCAAAGGGGCGGGGCCTGTCCACACACACACTCAAATGTTATAAACACACCTGTTAACTGCAAAAATGTCCACATGCCAACATGTACACAATACAGATATTGTTCACACACGCATACTTATGCCTTCAAGCCAACTAGTGTGAGATATTTCATTCAATCACGCAAACTATTAGTGCAAACGTGAGCTAACACCTGTGCTCAGTTGAGTGTATATGTTCTTCTAAAATGGATGATGGAATGTGAAAAGAAGGAGGGGGAGTGACCAGCCACCCCCACACCAAGACCTCCGCCGCAGCAGCCGCGGCAGCCAGAAGCCCTCAACGCCACGCGTTGAGGGCAGCCCCCCCGCAGCGCCAGGAGGGCCCAACGCCGGGCCCCACCCAAGAGGGGTGCCCACAGCCCCAGACGAGCACCTCATCACCACCCAGGGGGTCTGGGCATCCCCCTGCCCCAACCCCAGGTACGAGCCAGGACCCCTAAGGGAGACCCGCTCCGCGCTCCAGGCAGCCATCCACCAGGCCCACGGTTGGTCCAGAAAGGTGCAAGACAGGGGCCAGCCGCCCCCGCCCAGGAGGGGGGCACCCCATGGAGAAGGGGGCCCACAAGGGTTGTTGTAGACATGGCCCGACCAGGCTTGGCCACAGATGGAAATTGGCTAGGCCCAGCACCCGGCGGCAAGGACCAGAAACCCACCCCACAGGGACACAGACACCCCCGGCTCGGGTGTGATATGATCCCCGGCTTCTGGCCTTGCCAGAAAGCTCAGGGATCCCTCTCCCTGCGTGGGGAAAGCACCGCCGGGCCCAGGAAACCGGCACCCGGGGGACACGGCCGCCGTTGCCAAGGGCCCCGCACGCCCCACCAGGGATGGGGTAGGGGACAGATGGTCCAAGGTCCCACCTCCTTTGCAAAATGACTGTGTCCGTGTGTGTTAGTGAGGGTGTGTGTGTGCATGTGTGTGTGTTTATGTTGGAATGTATATTTTGAGGGGGGAAGGGTGTGTGTACAAAGGGGGTGCAGTTAAAATTGGCGGGTAGGGCAATGAGGGGACATTGCCTGATTACTCACAGTGATGTCCCATCACCTCCCCACCAAGGGGCCCTAAATGTCTAAGGTGCAGTTAAGATTGGCGGGTAGGGTGCTAAAAGGACATCTGCTGCTTGCTGGCAGTGATGTCCAAGCACCCCCCAAGGGCCTTACATGTCTAAGGTGCAAATAAAACCGAGAGAGGGGGGTCCATTCCATACGGCAACCATGGGAGGGGGACCACTGCCAAGTACCCCCCCCCCCCAGGTGCAACGCAGGCTAAACCCCCCACCCCCTCACCCTAATATGAGATTATATATGAGGAAAGGGGTAAGTTGGGGACAGCTGGTAGACTGTACCCCGGTGGTCAAACAGCCCCCCCCAGCAACGCGCCCAGGACCCCCAGCCCCGGGGCCCCATTCCCGAGGCGCCGACGCCCCAGGCCCAGCACCACCCACCCCACACAGAGACAGAGAGAGAGGAGCCAGAAAGCGCTGCCCCCCCGGAGCAAGCCCAGGCCCCCACCCCCAAGCGCCGGCCCTGGGAGAGCTCTGGTCAGGCCTCTTGTGTTGTTTAAAATTTAATTTCAACGGTTTTCTTGCGCTTACAAACTGTAGCAAAAAAAGTTAAAGTACCATTAGAAATGCGTTCTCCTCGTTTGACCAATCCCCTAGGGGAGCGGTGAGCTGCAGACACAGCTGGTCTCAGAAAGCATTTGGTGAATTAACCCCACCAATCTAACCCCTTAATGCTGAGTGTCAAGCAGGGAGGCATTTGGTCCCAATTTCACAGTCTCTTGTATGACTCGGCCTGGATTTGAACTTATGACCTTCCAGTCCCAGGGTAGACACTCTACCACAAGGTCACTGAGCTTACCAAAGTTATTATTATTATTTACTTATTTTGACTAATAAGAAAAAAAACATGATGACCTGTTTGTAGAAGTTTTACTTTTATTCCGTTTTTCAAAGTCTCTGTCTCCATGGAGATCACTACCAGTGACGTGTCTCCACAAATTCCTGAGTTTAGACACGAAATCCTCCATTTAGAAAATGATGCTAAGCAATATTAAAGAACAAGTGGACGGCTGCACTTGACTTGCTACCACTAACTATTATTATTTTTTTAGCCGCGTTGTCACATTCTCTGGGATCGCCAGCGCCCTCTGCCTTGAGGCACGCGAACTGCGAGCCTCACCTAATGTGCATTTTTAGCAGAAAAAAAAGCCAGAACAGTAAAGTGGGCGGGGGCACGGGCAGCTGGTGCCTCACCTGCCGCTCTCTCGTGTATTTCAACAGGACATTTGTAAAATCACTACTTTTTTATTTGTTTTACTAAAGAAACATTGAAAACCCACATAGAAAAGAAGTAATCATAAAATAGACAGGTCTAAAAAAATCCTATTTGAGTTTTATTTTTTTAATAAAAAAATATATTTTTTTATTGTATTTATGTATTTTTTAAGCTATATAAGCTCCACTGACTGCCCGTCACTGTGTAGGACATCACTGATAGGATGATGACATGTCCACCATTTTAACTGAAAGTTAATTGGCATGAAGCGATAGTCCTTACTGATCATAAAACCTGCAATAGTATGCAGACATTGAAGACACATTAATGAAACCTAAAGGTCAAACATCGATGTTCCACAATTACCTTTTTTGGTTTCTTATTGTGTTTCATTTTGTAACATTTTATTTTGATTTCTGGAAATTACTTGTTTTGTGAAATGTGTCGTTTTTATTTCGTTTTGGAATTGTGTTTTGATTTCTGTAAAAAATTAAATAAAAATTAGTGTTTAAAATGTCATGTTTTTCTGAAATGAGTATTTTTTTTCCTCTAATTGTTGTGATCTTTAATGTGTTTTTGCATCTAGTGATTCATTAGTATTATTTGTACCTCAGGGCCACCGTGCATGTCACAATAAAATGGTTTAAAAGTGAACTGAAAAATGTGAATTGAGTGCGCATGCCCCTGTTATTTTAATATTAACTCTGCAATAATCTATGGGCTACTTAAAGCATATGGAATAGGCTTATATTTCTCTCAGCACATAATCAAATTAACAGGGTCATGAATGAATATTGTAACTTTATACAGTTCTGACCCTGCATATTTTAACTCAGACATGACAGAACTTGTCTGCACAGTTATTTCAAGCTGCAAATAGGACCATGCAAATCCATATTAAGGGGCTCAATGCATTTTGAAAAGAAAAGAATTAGTGCAAAGCTCGTAGCATGAAGAGCTTCATCCTCTGAGGGTTTTTTTTTTTTTTTAAAGCAGTTCCGTTAAAGCCTGAGCAGCTGGCTGGCTGCTCGCACCGCCTCACGACCGCTCTGCCGGCTGGTAAGAGCGAGGTAAAGGGTGTTCATTTAAAGACTGAGCCTCGCCGTGTCCTCAACTACTCAGACAGGCGGAAACCTGGAGTTGGAGAAAGCATTTGAGGCCACCGCGCGCATTAACATGCAAGCTCTGGTTTGATGCGTCTCGGCCGGGCGCGCGACAGAAGGTGAGCGCACATGGACAAACATTTGTCAGCCAGAGTCGGTGACCTATAAGTAATTAGAAAAGTTGGCAGAAGAAAAATTCAAAAGTTTTTCCACTCCCTCTCAGGAGGACACGAGGACGTTTTCTGCTTTTGGCGCGTGGAAGAAGACCACCGGACCTGGAGCTGGCGCAAGCTCCCTATAGCGCGCGTGATCCGGAGACACCTGTGGAAAAAGAGGACTTTCACCATAGAGACGAGATGCAAGTGGATGGAATCCCCCCCATTTGTGCACCCCCAGCTCAGGTCCACCCCTACCCATCCCATCCCCGGATGTCGGTGCGGATGTCGGTGTACAGCACCGGGGTCCGTCCCGTCCTCACCCGCACGTACATCCAAGGACGCGTGTACAACTTTCTGGAGAGGCCGACTGGCTGGAGATGCTTCGTGTATCACTTCACAGTGTGAGTTTTTGGTTTTTAACTTTCAGAATCATCCTGATCCGTGGGGTATTCAAGGGCATAATTGCAACTAAACCCTAATAAAAACGAAGGGAGGGGGGGGATTAATTGTTCTCACAAAGCCCTGGAAGTCCTCAACAAACACCGTTAATCCTGAAAATTTGGAAAGATTCTGTTCAGACATCCGGAGTCCCCCACAGAGCCATTTTAATATCATTTTAGTCTAACAACATCAAATAAAATAAACAAATATGCATAATTCAGTGGGGCATTATGGGAATCTCAAAGAAACTCCCCACATGGGAGCACTAAAGCAATATTAGTTATCTTTTACAGTCTGCTTTGACAGAAATAGCCCCAAATGTTGTGTCTTTATTTGTGCTCTGCTTGTATGTTTTTTTTTCTAAAAAAGACATCCCTCTTTATCACTTCACACTATTTGATTTTGTAGGAAAACGCCCCCCCCCCCCCCCCCCTCCCTTTGGAAACTCATAGATTAGGAGATCCATACTGGAAAGTTCAGGCACGCTTCAGGAATGTAGGATGGGACTTTCCAGAAGTGTGCTGTCGGTCCCCACTTGCTGTCATTGATAGCAGGCAGCCAAACTTGGCAGGGTGCATGTTCAGAGGGGGGAGCAAGCGTTGACCCTGCGGTGTCAGAGGGGACACGGATGGACAGAGCCTGTCAGAGCTGGTTTGATTCTCAGCGTCTCTAAGGGAACATGAACAAAGCTAATGCAACACCAGCATAATAGGATTCCATAAATAACCTGCAGAATGTACTTTAGGTCGGAAAGGCCTTGTTATGATTACAGAACAATCTGTGTTTTATCATATAGCTTATTATGGGCTACTTGACTTGGCATCAGAAAGGCTTAATTTATTCTTATTTCAATTACAGAATTGTGTGCACTATAGGATTAAAAGGTTCACCGAACTGTAAGGTGCATTAAGCTAGACAAGAGTCTGACTGTATTAACTGCATTCGACTACGCTAACTCACGACACATTTTGACACCGCTGCACGTTAGCCACGTTAAGAGCATTAGCCGTGATAGCGTATTCACAATACTTATAAATCCCAAACTTGTTAGTAAAGAACAAAAACAAAAAATAAATAAAAAATTTTTTTTAAAAAGTAACGCGTAGTGCTGGAAATGTTCTTGTTTCTATTTTATTTTATTTTTATTTTATTTTTAATGTTTTTTCTTCTCTCTTGTTTCTGTTTATTTTTCTCAAAATAACAATAAAAAATGTTAATACTAAAAAGTAACGCGTAAAAAACAAAGCCAGTTCGGCACCGCTACATGTTAATCCTATTAGAAGCTTGTGCAATGCGCTACTGGGCCGTTTTGATGATATCACAACGGCTCATTAATTCAAACCGAGCATCTTCGCGACAGTTTGATTGACAGCGATTTAAAAGGAGAAAAATTCAGAAATGCAAAAATGAAATTATTTTTATTGCATTTGTTCTCTTTTATAGGAAAACTTCCACACATAAAGGTCAAAAACTAAAAAAAACATGCCAAAAGAACAGAACATTACAAGAACCAAGAAAACAGCTGAAAAACAAACCAAAACAAAGGGCACAATCCTCGCAATGTTGGCAAAAGGCTACCCTGGGTAAATAAAGCTCACTAATACAGTTTTGATTCTCAAGGCCAACTGACGCACGCATACAAGGCAGAGGTTAAGCAAAGAAGATGTTCTACTTCCCTTTACATGATTGGCATGAGTGAGAGACACTTTGATTGCTTATTTTGAATCATTGCGTGAAAATGAAAACTTCAAATGTAAAGTATAATAGAACTGTGCCCATTAAAGTTTCTTTGCTTTTGATTCAAAACATGAAACTGTCTGAGTTAGAAAAACAAGCATGGCCTTATCACTGAAACAGAGCTTAAACATCACAGGGACCTTATCAGCCTCTTCTGTTTGTACGTGTTTGGGCACACTTGCAAATGTACGTCACTTTGCTGACACAGCGTACTTGAGGGATTACGTTGGATTATGAGAAACTATTGAATTTACCTCGAAACAAACTTCATATTAATGTGGCTTTAAGATTATGTTACAAGTCTTTTTATCTTGACTAAGCTTCTTATTTCTATATGAATCTTTTTTCATTTTCTTTGGGGGGGAGGGGGCTTTTTCTCCTTTATCTCTATGCTTGCTTGGATTTTCTGTGCTACAATTCACTGCAGCATTTTGGTCAGCAGCTGCATGGATCTGTCCCACATGCTGCTTATAGATGTTTACACTAGGAGAGTTAAAAAAAAAATAATTACAAGTTTTTTGGCTTTGTTCTACTAAGCCGAACATATTTTTCCTCAGAGTTGAAGATAGATTCAGCCACTGAAGTTTTAATAATTTAAAAAGTAAATAAAAGACAGCAAACATGGTGTTGACTCGTCCAGGTACTGCAGGTTTTTGGGTTTTCCGGGTCGTAGATAAGAGTAGGTGCATCTAAAAGGGAGCGGAGGTGTGTCTTGCAGTTCCCCTCGAAACTCATACGACCAACCCTTGTGCTGTCTTGTGGGGTCCAGATGACCCCACCCTTACATTGACGTGTTATCCCTACCATGATAAAGGTAAAGAGTATTTCATGTAATCCATGGACACCAGTGAAGATCACAAATCATTGCACTGTCTTGTGGGGTCTAGATGACCCCCCTCAGAACGTTAACATGCCTTGGATAAAACAAAAGTTACGGGAAGACATAAAAATGGATTGTACCTTTGGCGTGCGTGTGGTAAGTGTATTGTAAAATATTTGTGAGGTTAATGTAAGTTGATCGCACTTATGACCTACATGTGATGCTGTCTTACTCTCGTTAGTAAGATGCACGGACTAGCCACCTACTGACCGCGCGCAAATGTTGCACGCAGGGCTAAACCCGACTGAAAGTCTTCAAAGTGGCTATTGTCCTGTAGGTGGCAGTAAAGCTGCCTAACTACAACTCTTTTTAGGATTTTAGAAATAAAGGGGAGGTTTGACATTGGTCTATAGTTGGCCAAGTTACCAGGATCTAAACTGGGCTTTTTCAGAAGAGGTTTAACAACTGCATATTTAAAAGACTGTGGCACGTAACCCATTTCCAGAAATGTATTTATTATCGTTAGTATGGAATCATTAATTAGGGGGAAGGTTTCTTTAAAAAGTCTAGTGGGAATTGGGTCTAACAGACAAGTTGAGGATTTGGAGGACGTAATAACTGATATTATTTCCGCTTGATCCACAGCAGTGAAGCAGTCTAATTTTACAGAGGTTTCTATGGATCCCTCCACTTCTACCACTTCAACCTGCTCTGGGCTGATAGTAGGAATAACTTGTGAATAACTATGTCTAAAATTTGAGATTTTACTATCGAAAAATGTAAGAAAATCATCAGAGCTGAGAGAAACAGGAACACGTGGTTCTACTAAGCTCTGACTGCGAGTTAATCTTGCAATAGTACTTCAAATAAATCTTGGATTATTTCCATTCTCTGATATTAAGGTTGCAAAGTACTGGGTTTTAGCTCTATGCATAGCTTTTTTTAATTTAATAGGCTATGTTTCCAGGTATTCAGCGTCTGCTCAGAACCGAAGCGGCGCCATTCTTTTTCCAACTTACTGGTTAGCCCTGGCAGCGCGGGCCACGGTACAGGTAACGACCTGGCTAGCCGGCTTAGCTTCCACTGTGCAGAGCCACGCTTCTAACTGCTCTAGCCTGGCCTCCAAGTCTAACACAAGACTACAGTTAACACACCTACCGCTATCTTCATTAAAGGAGGCAGGATCCTCACTAAACATATGGCACATGGGGCAGGAGAGAGGGGGAAAGACGGAAGGAGTGGTAATCATGCTAGGTTCAGTGGTAATCATGCTAGGTTTCTAAGCTAAGGCTAGCAGTGTTTAGCTAAAGAGAAGTAGTTTATTTAGCAAACTGAGAAAAGTGAACAGCAAGCGGTTAACAGTAGTGTATTCACTTCTAAAAGGTGCTAGATGTGAATGTAAATATTAAACCAAATAACACTTAATAAGTAAGCAATAGTAGTCAGGCTAATGCCAAACAAGACAGCAACAGTCAAACACGACCAGCACTGGATTACACTCACCCGGAATGACGTCACAGGAAATGTTAGGTTGGGGCTGTAAGCTAGTGGAAGAGTGTGTGCGCAGAGAGCTCTCAGTAATGGGTGATGGGAAAGGAGAGTGGGGTTGTTTCACACCAATGGTCCCGTCCTCAACTCAGAGGTGAATTTCTAATGAACTACTACCGTTCTGCAGAAAAAATATGTCCTAGATATGGAAACTTTTAAATAACGTTCTTAAAAACAGCCTAATCATATTTCAAAGATCACTAGGAACACTTTTGCAATACTGATTCAAATGTTTTTTTTCAAAGACTTTTTTATAAATTTGATGCCACCACATAACCACCAGTTCTTATCATCTCCTGCTTTACGTCTGCAAGTGAACGGCTTATCAATAGAAGATAGAAGAATGCTTTGAGCTTTTGTTTAAAGTTCAGTTTTGTGTTTTTTTATTTTTTCCTTTGGTTACTTTCCCCAACGCCACAGCACACAGAGCCGACATTACCTGTGGATTTGTAGGTAAGGGGAGAGAAATTTGCCTGTGTTAGCGCTGCGGGAAGAGACGAGCGGAACCTTCTTGGAAGTATAAATGGTGACGCCCAGGAGTACTTCTGCTAAACAGAATGTTTTCACTCGCTGACATTTCAGACGTCTCGAAATAATTTAAGCTTCTCTGACAAATTGCAACCATTAGAGTGCCTGATGTGCAGTTGTGTCCCTTTTGATCTTCTTTTTAACCACCTCTGTCACATTTACACTTAAATTCATACAAATTATCTTACGTCTCAACAGGTAATTTGATTTGGGGGGTTTTTTGGCAATTTTTTTGCCATTTGCCTACCAGGTGACAAACTGACATCAGTTTTCACTGGCAACATAATGAAGGTGTCCTTCTGAAAAACTCCAGTTGTTTTGTTTCCTCGCTTAAATCTTTCAGAGAAGACCACCTGCTTTGGTAGTGTTATACACCACTCCTCAGTCAGTCCCCCTCAGTCTTTTATCTGTGTTGACGTGTGTGCGCATTCATGTCTCTGTGTGTGCATGTGTGTTAGCCTAAAGGGAGTTATTTGGATTCCTGGCCAGACTTCAATAAACCCGTGCTGTAACATTGACTGATAAGGGTCTTCATGGAACTGGAGACTTTAACTCTTCTTACACAAATGTTCCACCTAGTCAGTACATACAGAAAAATATGGCTGGAAATCGAAGCATTAGTACTAGATGGTAGTTAGGAAACTTCTTGTACCTTGCTAGATCTATTTGTTACGAACAACAGTCTGACATAAAACCTTTAATTGTGTGTGCTAACAGTTAGATTTCCGCAAAGTTTACGTACTAAAAGGGACAGAGCCACAATCCAATTTGCTATTTAGAAAAAAATCTAAGAATCAAACAGAATAGATCTTTGCTCAGAAAATGCAGAAATGTATTCAATGTAATGATCAATTTTAACCTAAAGCCATGTTAAGTTGCTTTCACTGTCAGTTCATCCCACAGCACCAGTTCTGCTTACCAAAAGCGGCCCACTAGGCCTCAATAAGATGGTAATATATATATACAATTAAAAAAAACAAAAACGCCCCTCTCACCCTCCGCGGGTGGTTTCTCCTCCAAGCTCGGGTCCTCTACCAGAGGCCTGGGAGCTTGAGGGTCCTGCACAGTATCTTAGCTGTTCCTAGCACTGCGCTTTTCTGGACTGAGAGGTCTGAGGTCTTTCCAGGTATCCATTGTAGCCACTCCTCCAGCTTGGGGGTTACTGCCCCGAGTGCTCCAATTACCACAGGCACCACTGTCACCTTCACTTTCCATGCTTTCTCCAGTTCTTCTCTGAGTCCCTGGTATTTCTCCAGTTTCTCATGTTCCTGATGTTCCCATCGCTTGGCACTGCCACATCCACCACAACGGCTTTCCTCTGTTCTTTATCCACCACTACAATGTCTGGTTAGTTCGCCATTACCATCCTATAAGTCTGGATCTGGAAGTCCCACAGGATCTTTGCCCTCTCATTCTCTACCACCTTCGGAGGTGTTTCCCATTTTGACCTTGGGGTTTCCAGTTCATATTCTGCACACATGTTCCTGTATATTATTCCAGCCACTTGATTGTGGCGCTCCATGTATGCTTTCCCTGCAAGCATCTTACACCCTGCAGTTATGTGCTGGATTGTTTCAGGCGCTTCTGTGCACAGCCTACACCTTGGGTCTTGTCTGGTGTGGTAGATCTGAGCCTCTATTGCTCTAGTGCTCAGGGCTTGTTCCTGGGCTGCCAGGATGAGCGCTTCGGTGCTGTCCTTTAGGCCAGCCCTTTCTAGCCATTGGTAGGACTTCTTGATATCAGCCACTTCAGTTATGGTCCGGTGGTACATCCCATGCAGGGGTTTGTCCTCCCATGAGGATCTGTCCTCCAGCACTGTATCCTCTGCTCTCCATTGCCTGAGACATTCACTGAGCACACATTGTCAGTTGGGGCCTTGAGCTTGATGTACTCATGCATCTTGGATGTTTCATCCTGGATAGTGGCTTCTACGCTCACTAGTCCTCTGCCTCCTTCCTTGCGGCTAGCATACAGTCTCAGGGTGCTGGATTTTGGGTGGAACCCTCCATGCATGGTTAGGAGCTTTCGTGTTTTAACATCCGTGGTCTGTATCTCTTCCTTTGGCCATCTTATTATTCCTGCAGGGTATCTGATAACTGGCAGTGTGTAGCTGTTTATTGCCCGGGTCTTATTTTTGTCATTGAGCTGGCTTCTCAGGACTTGCCTTGCTCGTTGGAGTTATTTAGCTGTTGCAGCTTTCCTTGTTGCCTGCTCCAGGTTGCCATTTGCCTGTGGAATTCCAAGGTACTTGTAACTGTTCTCGATGTCTGCTATTGTTCCTTCTGGGAGTGAGACCCCTCCTGTATGGACTACCTTGCCTCTCTTTGTCACCATCTCTCGAGCCCGAATGACATCCCAATGTCAGTACTGTAGATCCTGGTGGTGTGGATCAGGGAGTCAGTGTCACGCTCGCTCTTAGCATATAGCTTGATGTTATCCATGTAGAGGAGGTGACTGATGTTGGCCCCATTTCTGAGTCGGTATCCATAGCCAGTCTTGGTGATTATTTGACTGAGGGGGTTGAGACCTATGCAGAACAGCAGTGGAGACAGAGCATCACCTTGGTATATCCCACATTTGATTGACACTTGTGCAAGTGGCTTCCCATTGGCTTCAAGGGTGGTTTTCCACAGCTTCATTGAGTTTCCTATGAAGGCTCTTAGAGTCCTGTTGATGTTGTACAGCTCCAAGCATTCATTGATCCATGTGTGTGGCATTGAGTCATAGGCCTTCTTGTAATCAATCATTCCATCATCATTACATGCAGAGAATGTGGAATGAATGGATGCTTCGAAACCCAATTATATATATATATATATATATATATATATATGCAGGGCCAGACAGAGTTCAGACCTGGATCACTCAAATGTTTGCTGTATGTGATTAAATATTTCTCATCCGAACACGAACTCTGTACTACTAGTACTGGTCTGCAGTCTAAAGTAAAATTACACACATCAGCAAATAAAATGACATTAGACGGACATACGGACGGACGCGTACTTTAAGTACATCTCGAACAAGTTCAGACAAACAACTGGGAATACACACACATTTCGAGAAGTTGACTGTTGTTATGCAGCTGTAATTATGTTCAGTATTAATTTTATTTTGTTTTGTATGCGCCTCAGGTAATAAAATACAGAGTCCCATGATCACATCAGATGTTTTGACTTTTCTTATTGTATTAAGCCACATCTTCCAAAATAAATAGTTTTTTCCAGCATCAACCTTTCAGCAAAACTTTATATATGTAGCTATAATTTCAGCTTAACTTAATGGACTAAACCACAATTTAAATAAGGTCGCAAGCTGAGAGTGGCTTATGACTTTGATTACAGTTTCTTCTGCTCTGCCATCACTTTCCTCCAATATCAAATAAAAGTGAATTGAAAAAAAGAGGGAGCCAGATTACCATGCTGTGCGCTGACCTTTTTTTGTCATTACAACGTAAAGCATGAAAACTGGATTTTAAAGAACGAATATGAGGCTAAGAAGATATCTGTTGATTTTATCTAATTGGTAGGCATGATCATAAAAAAAAGTGTCCAATTTATAAAGTGAAAAAAACTTGGAGTTGCTTGAACAATGTTTCTGCTTACTTCAAAGCAATGATTGTTGTATTAGTATTTTGACCTCAATCTTAAACTGTAGAAGGAACATCCTTTGTGTTTCCTGATGTCTGCACTGTGCTGTAAGGTTAGCGTTTTTTCACATTAAGCACTGAATTTGGTGTGTTTGTGGAGAAAATAAACAGAAATCAGAAAATAACCTGAAAATAATCTTTGATTTTCTTTGGTACAAGCATCAAATTTGGCATTGGTGGACCTTAGGATCTTTCTGAAAAGTATGTTAACCATGGGAAAATCCAAGATTTTAAAAAATACATAATTATATACCGTAAATTCCGGACTACAAAGCGCTCCCGATTATTAGCCGCACCCACCCATTTTCACGTGTTTAACTAATTTTATACATACACAAGCCGCGTCGGGGTACAAGCCGCATGAATTAGGCAACATTGTCATCCTGACGGATCACTTCCTGACTCAGAGTGTAAGCGTGATTTATTAGCACACAGTGGGTGGAGTCATTTTTGCCTCAGGCTCATGTCTTTGAGTTTATCTGCATCTGCCAAACAGTATGCACCTCTATTCTGTTCACAAGTTCCTCAGTTATGGTTTTTATTTTTATTATTTTTTTTTAACTTATTGACAATCTAGGTATCACACATAAAATTACAAACAGTAACCATATAATCAACATTACATCCCTCAGTTATGATGAGGAAATTTACATCCCCGATCCCCCATTTCCCATGAGTCTTAGGGGCTAAAGGCGGGGCCAACGCCCGGCTCGCCATTCTGTTGTACGTGTTTAAGAATGAGCAGCAGTGCATGGAGGGGTGAACGGGTAAAGCTCTCCTTCCGCTTGTGTCGCGGCAGCGTTATGGGAGTAACAGGGCTGTTTAAAAAACACGCTAGTAAAATAAAGCAGCGACGACTGAAAAGCGCGCGCCTCAGCGCGATACGCGCGCCTCAGCGCGATACGCGCGCCTCCTCGCGGCGCGTGGGTCAGAAGTTTCCTTCCACAACAAACACTTGCTCCGCGGACGCCTCGAGTAAGCCCTGGCTGCAGCCTGCAGAATGGCTCGACGCCTCCGCGCTCCCGCGCGCTCCTTGTCTCCCCTTCCTATCTACTCCGACAGCTCTGGCCAGCGCGGCTACAGGGAGGAGCACTTCGTCCCCATTGCGCCGGTGAACGGAGCAAATCGTGTCTGTGCAGAGCAATCGGACTTAATACTGTACGTTTTGTGTATGAGGGGCGGATGCGTTGTTACGTGTGGGAGCCTTCAGACTGCCATCGGCCCCGCAGCTCACACGACACGCAGTCTCCAGCTCACACGGAGGCTGTGAGCGTTTCAATGCAAATCTCTGCTCAGTCCTTAGAAACCGTTAACACGACCACGTCAATTTGTGTTTCCAGTCGTGTCCCGACAAAATAAAGGCTGATATTATTGCCACATATTTACGTGCAGCCAGCCGAGTCACTATGACTCAGAGGTAAATGCACTCCTGAGCATGCGCTGTTCTCTCCGTCACGCAGCTGACCGGCTTTTCCAAACCCGTTGGTGATTTTTTCACGCTGCTTTTAACGATTGCTTTTAACTTGAAAGCTTCATCATATTGTAGCGGCGATCACGTGCACGTTGGGTCTAATGGCACACCAAAGGATTCTGGGATGCGGCTGGACATGCGTGTTTCGTTTTGTTGAACCATGACTGAAGTGTCTAAGACCTGAAGTGAGGTCCATGCTGTTTGGCTGCTCAGAGGTGTGTTGAAAAACAAATGACTTGTGTTTGATGTTAGAGAATTCAAACCATTCACTGTGTCCAAAAATACGTACACGGCGGCCGCCAATAAAATCCAATAATTAGCTGCGTCACTGAATAAGCCGCAGGACTGTAAGCGCAGGAAAAAAGTAGTGGCTTGTAGTCCGGAAATTACGGTAATTTAATAGTATTCTAATCTTACCCCTCAAGTTCAAAGGCCATATTTTTGAGATTGGGGCAATTAGACATTGATTATTTTTGAAACAATTGAGTTTATGGGCGCCATCTTTACAAATGGTTGCCAATTTGGATTTTTCTCTCGACAGGAGAAAGAGGGGATCCTAAAGTACATCCGTGCCAAATGTGGTGCTTGTACCACAAAACACATGAAATTGTCTTAAAAATCAACCTAACCGGCGCTGCTATGGGACTGCTGTCCCCAGATTAAAATAAAAACATGTCACATCCCGATTTTTGCATTTTAAATCAAGCTGATAAATAAAGCAAATTATCATATTTTACCCACTTTAAGGCACAGTTGAAAATATATATATCTTTTTTTAAATCAGAAACACGACCTAATAATCCCGGATTCCTTCTGCTTGTGTTTAATAATGTTAAAGTGATTTTGAGAGCTACACAGTGCTCTATAAAAACGTTTGATGGAATTGTTATTGTGAATATGCCAATACAGCAGATGAGACAGAGACAGTAGATAGATAAATACTTTATTGATCCCTAGGGAAATTACATGGAAGTCTTTTGCTCCATGCACCCATCAATTCATTCACAAAGATTAAAGCACACATTAGAGTAATTAATAAATAAGGAATATGTTAAAATCTAATAAATAACCTGATAAAATCAGTAAAAAGGGAATAAAAAGTAATGAGACATTAAGTGTGCCATGCCCCGTCCAGCAGCATTAAACAGTCTAATCCGACTGTGTTGGGGTGTCCGACTGTGTTATCTTTTTTCACATGTTACAAACAAGGTTGGGAGTTACAGGTATTGTGAATACGCGGCTAAAGCGTGTAGCGTGTTACAAGCAAGTTGTAGAGTTACTGTGAACAGTTAATAAAGTCTGACTGACGGACATTGTCTCGCTTAATGCCCCTTTTAGTTTGATGTGCCTTATATCATTTCAAAAATAGACCATTAATTGACGGTGTGCCTTATACAGTGAAGCCTATAGAGCGGAAAATAGAGCACAGTGTGAGGAGGACTATAAAAAACTGATTTGTTGGCCTACTAAAGGCTGTGGAATGTCTTGAAGCCACAAGGGGTGCTAGCTAAACAAAACTTTTGATGAGTTAATTATCACACACATAAAGTTCCCATCCTGATAAATGTTCTGCTTTTATTCTTCCAGGTTTCTTATAGTTCTGGCTTGTCTGATCCTAAGCGTCCTCTCAACCATCGACCAGTTCCAGGCTCTGGCTCACACAACTCTCTTTTGGGTGGTAAGAACAATATTTAACCAATTCAGAATTTTGGGATAATTATATTCAGTGATTTCTGTAGATGATATAGGATTAAACCTGTGTCAAAAAGTAAATTTTTATTTAGAGAGGCAAAACCAGAGGTGCAACTGGAATCACCTGTAAAATGTGGCTTAAACTCCCACTCCAATCATCTATTGATCCCTTTTCACAACATTCCCAGTGGTCTTTCCATTACATAAATGCAGTTTTTATCCAAGTCAAAGAAATTCGTTTCTGCAGAGCGCCAATAGTTCATCAGAAACTGGCCTCTGAGTAGGACTGTTTGGGCAGAGTACTTTCCATCAGCCATCTGTTTACAGGCTCTCTCACTAGCTTACGGCCCTTCACAACCCAACAAAAATGGTGACCATTATTGGGGCTTTGCAGCCGTACAGTTTTGATCCAGATTCCAGCACAGACAAGGAAAACAAAGACGTACATGGATCTATTTTTCTGCAAGTGGATGTATTTGAATGGAGTGGAGCAAGGAGCTGGTGGCCCGCCGATTATAGCTTCTAAGTTACAACCACAACCTTTTTCAAACGGCATTTTGTCCTCTGCTCCTTATTCAAAATGATTCCATTAAAGAAATACTCAGAAATACACATTTTTTATCTAATTTAATATATGTATGTCCTCCATCATGAGAAAAATGCCACAAGTATATAATAAAAACACAGCAACAAACAAGATACCGTAATTTTTGGACTGCTGAGCGTACCTGATTATAAGCCGCACCCATGACATTTTTAAAGGATAAACCATTTTGTACATACCCAAGGCACACCTGTCTATAAGCCGCATGCGCCCACATTGAAAGATTTGTTGTAGAATGAGGATGTGTATGTGCTGAAACTGCGCACATGTGTAAGAAGGAGGAGGGATTACGCGCAGTGGAAGTGTAATTGGGGGGGGGGCGTTCATGGTATGATATACAGAGTGAAAGGGAACTGTAATAAAGGAATGTTTCCCCCAGAAGAAGATCAATGACTCTTTATTAACCCAATCTGGAGGCTCTGAGGGTCCGAACGGGGAAGTGAACAACCGTAGGAAGATCTGCCTTCGGGGGAGAGGATCTCCCCTGCATTTCCTGTCCACCGTCAGAAAGAAAAAAAATAATCGCAGGAAAGGTTATTTACTCAGGAATGACGGTACACAGCAAGAGTTTTCAAAGTTTTAATAATATACCTGAGTTTTTCTTTCCAAACACTGCCTGTGACACGGCAGTAACACGGCAGCAATATGGTAGTAACAGCACTCACACCTACCTGTAAAAGTCACTGAGAGCAGTAGTAACTTATGGGTGCAGAGGCAAGCACTGCGCAGAGGCAAGCGCTGCGCAGAGACAAGCGCTGCGCAGAGACAATCGCTGCGCAGAGACAAGCGCTGCGCAGACAAGCGCTGCGCAGAGACAATCGCTGCGCAGAGACAAGCGCTGCGCAGAGGCGCGCGTGCCAGAAGTTTTCCTCCACAACAGTGACACATTGACTTTGAACGGCTACTAGCCCTGTTCAAGAGCAACGGTGTCCCCGTCTGATTAGTTACCATTTGCGTCCCAACCGGTACTGGAAATAACAGCGGTTTTCGACTACGGTCTGAAGCCTGAGGTTGGAATGTAACGCATGGAAATCTTCCTCCTCAGTGTCGGATTGGAATAGCGTCAAATATTCTTCGCCACACACTCACTCTCTCAGTGTCTCCTTCGTGGTCGCTGTCAGTGTCACTCTCATCCCGAAGAAAATTCACTCCTGAGCTTGCGCTGTCCTCTCCGTCACGCAGCAGACCGGCTTTTCCAAACCCGTTGGTGATGGTGGATTTTTTTCACACTGCTTTTAACGATTGGTTTTAACTTGAAAGCTGCGTCATATGCATTTCTTCTTGCATTTTCTATAATGAGGGTCTGCTCGTACTATTCATTCACAAAGCAGGAGTTAACATTAAACTTAGGTCTTCCTCGACACATATACCGTATTACCCCTGTCTCACTCTTACCCTTTCTGCGCGAGCGCCCCTAGCGGCCGCTAGAAAAAATGCATTAAAAAGAAGAAAAAAAATGCATAAATTAGCTGGATCATTAAATAAGCCGCAGGGTTGAAAGCGTGTGACAAAAGTAGCGTCTTATAATCTGGAAATTACGGTAACTTTCATTGGAGTGGATCTTTGATGGATATAAAGAGAAATAATTATTGTGCTCAAAATAACTACGGCTAATGTTATAGCTTGTGAATATAGTAGTTTATATCTCTAGTCTGATATAAATTTAGAAAAGTATCAAAAAAAACAGACTTATTATCCTTTTAATTAGCAAGGATCTGTGGTTATTCTAATGGTTACTGGTTTAATGCTAAACTAATTTTATGGGGCAACTCAATGAAATGAGATGGAGTCTATTTCCAGAAGCAGTTCTCTTTGAAGTTACTCTAAAAAACCAAAACCTTCTCAACCAATTTCTGCATAGAAAAGTAAAGTGCATTCGCTGCTGTTTGGTATAAAGAAGGAAACGGTTCCGCTGTCTTTTGCAGCTAAACCCATGCTTCTACAGCCTCTTAATGAAACCCAGATGACGTAGCACTGCTCCTTCTTAGCAGAATAGTAGATAGCTTTCTGGTTGGAGGTACAACCAGATTAAGGAGAAGGACTTCTGTACCACATTAGCAAGTTTTCTAGTACAAAATAAAAGCACGAGGTCTTTATTAATGCATTCACAAATCCTTGTAAAAAAAAAAAAAAAAGGTTAGTGCATCAACAACAAACAAAGAAGTAAATGGCACGAAGACAGTTTCGTTAGTGTCCTCATGAAAAGCATCGCTTCAGATTTGAAGGTTAAAGCTTTCACTGGTACTTCATGTCTTTCAGGCATTCAGATATCCTTTAAAATCGACCGTGCATTTTGCATCTGCCTTTTGTTGTCTCACATTCAAAATCGTGTAATAACACAAACGCAGAATGCATCTCAGCAACCCTCATGTAAAGAGAGAATTTTCTTCTCCCCAAACCCTCCAGCTTTATTTGAGGTGGGAGTTTGTTCAGCACTGTGTTTGTCCTTTCTGTATTCACTATGATTGTGTCTTCAAATCTCCAATGATCTCTTGTAGTTGTTCATAAAAATAGGTTGTATTTGTTAAAGAAGACTTACAGAAGAGCAATAACGTTTTCATATTTGAACACTTTTCAGGAAACCATTCATTGTGTACACATATATAAATTTACAAGTAACATTTTTTTTACTGAAAAAGATTGTTTGCATAAGTCAGTAAAACTGTTGGCGAGATCTTTATTCATATTCCTTACTTCACAAATATGTATTTACATTAAAAAACTTTGCATTAGCTAGTTCTATCTTTCCATTTTGCACTATAGAGCATGTTACATGAGGATACATAGTCATCTACATTGACCAGACATTCAGTTATAATGTTGTAGTATTTTATGAAGTTTAGGAATTCAAGCACACACAAATATGCATTCCTGCCAATATGCATGGCTTATTAGGCATTGATATCATGAGCACAGGATAAAGATCTTCCTGATCTTCCTGATGATAATATGTTACACTTCTAGAGACGTTTAAGCTCATAAATATGTTGAAATTTGTATAAATGCCTTATACTGCAGGCCATCTATCATTCGCTTAGTGTTGTAACAACAATATGACGAAAGAACAGCAATACCGCATCGGCATGGCAGCGAAAGCAGAGATGCTTGTTGATTGAAGGAGACTCATGTTTGAAGCAAAGAATGAATTCTTGTTGGGACAGAGCAAAGGAAATGAACAAAGAGGAGAAACATAGATACTGTATCTGTTGGATCCAGGATTGATGGTAGATCACATCTTTGAACCCCATTTTGTGTAAAATGGTGTCTATGGCAAATGGCCTAAAGTTGATAGCTCTTTACTACCTTCTTCGAAGGCCCAAAGTGCTTTACAGTCACAGACCCATTCACACACTGATGGCGGCTCCACTGCCGAACATGTGCCCCTACCCATAACCACCAGAAGCAATGTGGGGTCCAGTGTCTTGCCCAAGGACATTTCGACACACGACTGGACAGGTTCCAGACCTGCTTTATTCTGAACAGAGGTCAACCACTCCACCTCTGCACCACGGCCATTCTTGTGTAGAGCATATGTTATAGACATGTTGATCTTCAGTCAATCACATTGTTAGTGCAGAATGAAGTAGAAACATTTCTCTTATAATAAACGTAAAGAAAAAGGCTTCCACATCACCTCCCAACTGACATCACGTCACTCTGAAGCCCAGCCCAGGCAGCTGCGGCTCATCTCACAGAACCCAGCTGGGCTCAGACCACTCATGCTACATGGAACTGCCTTCCCATAGGTCCTTTACTCACAGGAATTACTACCATAAGGGCAAAGTGTTATATTATTTGGGCGGCACTCAAGCCCTTGTTCCTCGACAGTCCAATCCACAGAAATAGACAACCGTATTTTCCCGGCTATAAAGCGCACCTTTGTACAAGCCGCAACTACCCAATTACTAGTTTCTTGCATACATAGGCCGCATCAGTGAACAAGCCGCATGTTGATACCACCATGATCAGCTTGATGCTGACGGTCTCACTGTAGGAAGAGTCAGCATTGCGTTAGCTCATGCACTTGAACATTACCACTTCTGCCAAACAGCATGCCACTTCTGTTCACAGGTTCCTCAGTTATGTTTTTTGTGTAGTAAATAACAGTAATCATATAATCAACATTACATCCCTCAGTTATGATGAGGAAATTTACCCCTGCAATTCCCCACTTCCCATGACTCTTAGGGGCTTAAGGCGGGGCTAACCCCCAGGTCGCCACACTGTTGTGCGTGTTTAAGAAGGAGCAGCAGTGGAAGGAGTGGAGAACGGGAGAGCAGCTCTCCTTCCTTCCGCCTGTGTCGCGGCAGCAATATGGTGGTAACAGGGGCTGGTTAAAAAAACAGACCATTTAAAGACAGCAGCGGCGACTTAAAAGCGCGCGCCTCAACACGATACGCGCGCCTCTGCGCCAGAAGTTTCTTTCCACAACAGTGACACACTGTTGCTCCGCGGACGCATCTCCGCTCTGCCCTTTCCCCACAGGCTCCTTGTCTTTCCCTCATCAGGAATTGGGTTTCAGAGCCCTGGGCTCTGAAACCCAATTCCTGATGAGGGGTTGGTCTCCATTCCACTCTAACGTTACCCATGATGGGAAATGGCATGCTGGTGTCCGTCTGGTGTTCTTCACTTAGTTAACTGCGTTTACAGTAACTATAGAACTTGTTTGGAACGTGCTGCACATTAGCCATGTTTGAGGCGTTAGCCATGTTAGAGTATTGACAATAGCTGTAACTCCCAACCTTGTTAGTAGCACTTGAAAAAAACACGATCCGACCCGAAGCGTATTCACAATAGTGCTTAATGTTGTTTGCAACTTGTAAATACAACAGACAGTTTGACAGAGCACTGTGTGCCTCTTAGAATCGCTTCGACATCAGTAACCACAGTGAATCCATAAATAGGACAACCCGGATGTTGCCATTTTTTGAAAAAATATGGGCTTTTCAGTGCGACTTTACAGTGCTGAAAATACAGTCCTTAAAAGTATTAATGAGTTATTAAATCTTTGGTTTACAAAAATAAACATTTTTATTTATATGAAATGTTTAGCCTCAAATACAAAAGGGGTTTATACAAATATACACCTCGTGTTTCTAAAGATTCATAATCTCTCAGTGAAATCTGTCGAACACAAGAGGCTTTGTTTGGTCAGCTGATGGACAAGACATTTTAACTCTATATGTCTCAGATATTTTATTGAATTTAAAAGTTTGATATTTGTCAGTATCGCTACATCATAGAAAGCCCATTTTGTTGCAAATGGATTTCCTTAGATGGGTTCAGTCTCTGGAGAGGTATAATCTTCTTAGCTTTGATAATGAATAATTAATACTTGCAACTGAACCTTTAAAAGTCCCAGACATTCATCTTTTCTATCCTCCCTCCCAAAGGAACTGTTTTGTGTTTGTGCTTTGCAGTTTAGAGATTCCTCTGACCCTGCCACCCTTTAGCTCTCTCCACCTCCACACAGCAGCAGCCTCTTCTCTGTTGTGTCTCTTTCTTCTTGCACACTCAAGGTTAACAGAGACCAACCACTCTGTTCTTCACTTAGAGATGTACTTCTGACTGACAGTGTTAATAGTTGTCTGTATGACCACATGATTGACAGTCTGCCCACAGCATTCAAAAGTGTTTGCTTTCACTTACTGGAAAAACATCAGGAAAAACAGTTTAAAGTAAAGCGACATTTATTTCATCCTGGATCAATTTCCAAAACCCATGCTTTTTCAGAGACTTTATTTATTATTTTACTGATGTAGAAATTGAGTTTCTCATGAAGGATATATATATATATATATACCGTATCTTCCGGACTATAAGTCGCACTTTTTTTTCATAGTTTGGCAAGGGGTGCGACTTATACTCCGCAGCGACTTATATTAGAAATAAATTGAAATAAATACATTGTTAACCCTCCTGTTATGTTCATTTGTGAGGAACAGAGATGATGTTCCTGGGTCAATTTGATGTTTGAGGTATGTTAAGTGTTAAGAGGATGTTAAGTGACTCAGAGAATCAGCAAACTTTTTTTTACAGTAAGATCTTGAAGGCTAACAACATAATATTCTATTTTCCAATGATTTCATAGATTCAGAAATGCAATAAAAGTGAAAACTGTTTCTACAAATACAGGATGAAAACAGAGTTTTAGTTAGCCAATGATGCTTCATGAAAAGAATAAATAAATAAGTTTGAGAAAAAATTACTGTGAAATTATGAGATAAACAGTCTGCTATGATTGTTTCATATAAGGTTGTGAAAGTTAAAATGCGACTTATAGTCCAGTGCGACTTATCTGTGTTTTTTTCTACTTTATAATGCATTTTTGGGCTGGTGCGACTTATACTTCGGTGCGACTTATAGTCCAGAAAATACGGTATATCTTCAAGAAAATCCTGGGAAGAGGTACATGGGATAATTGACAAAAACTAAATTTGATGGAAATTAAATTTCAAACAGTGTATTGTTAGAATCACAACTCCATGTGTTGGAATATTTTGAAGAATGATGACTTTATTGTCTTCTTAATGGTTTCTATAATAAAACATACAAGAAGTGCCTAAAATTTCAGAAAGAAATCTGAAAAAAAGTAAAAAGAAGGAATTGTTCTCTATAAGTGACTCATAAATAAGCTTAAAGGGAGACTTTAGGTAAAGATTTAGTTAAAAAAAAGCTGTTGTCCACTAGATTATTGTTAAAAATTTATTTCACCTTGAGGACGAACAAACAATAGCTATAATTACTAAGAATAACTACAAAGAACTGCAAATGTTTTAAAGAAATATCGCAAAATTGTAAAGAAGAACACTACATTTTTTACTGTAGTTTTGGCACTAAGACACACCACCAAAGAATGACCTATTTTCGCTCGAGAAGCGGTTGCTTTGGGTCAACACTGCTGCCTGAGTGAGCTCAGATCCCCCAGGCGGGACCCGCACAGCCGGGATCAGGCACCGTGGCAGGACGACTGGGTCAGACGGGGCGGTTCCCTCACGCTTCCAATCAAAGAGGCATACCGGGCCTCAATAAGCACTCCTGGGTGCCGGAGTGGTCCTCCGCCAGGGACTTGATGCGCCGCGGGGAAGGCAGCGGCTTTCTGATGACAGGAAGAATTCTTTTTCCATATTGGCTTTGCGCTGACATGTTAAAACCGCTTTTGTCTGTTTTCATCACCTGACTGATGTGGATTGTGTAATCACTTCATCAATGTAAAATGTACAGTGTGGCAAAAAGTCAGCCACCAATTGTGCAAGTTGTCCCACTAAAAAAGATGAGAGAGGCGTGTCATTTTCATCATAGGTATAGCTAAACTATGAGAGACAAAATGAGGGGAAAAATCCAGAGAATCACATTGTCTGGTTTTTTAATTGATTTGCCAATTATGATGGAAAATAAGTATTTGTTCACGTATTTGTTCACGTAGAAAACAAGCAAGATCTGACCTTTAACTTCTTCTAAGAGGATCCTCTGTCCTCCACTCATTACCTGTGTAAATGGCACCTGTTTGAACTGGTTATCTATAAAAGACAACTGTCCACAACATCAGTCACTATGGGCAAGACCAAACAGCTGTTTAAGGACACCAGAAGCAAAATTGTTGACCTGCACCATGCTGGGAAGACGGAATCTGCAATAAGTAAGGAGCTTGGTGAAAAAATCAACTGTGGAAGCAACTATTAGGAAATGGAAGACTTTCAAGACCACTGATAATCTCCCTCCATCTGGGGCTCCCTGCAAGGTCTCACCCCGTGGGGTCAAAATGATCACAAGAACGGTGAGCAAAAATCCAAGAACCTCATGGGGACCTAGTGAATGACCTGCATAGAGCTGGAACCAAAGTAATAAAGGCTACATCAGTAACACTCTACGCCACCAGGGACTCAAACCCCAGGGCCAGACATGTCCCCCTGCTAAAGCCAGTACATGTGCAGGTCTGTCTAAAGTTTGCTTGAGAACATTTGGATGATCCAGAAGAGGATGGAAAGACTGTCCTATGGTCAGATGAAACCAAAATAGAACTTTTGGTAAGAACTGTACTTGCCGTGCTTGGAGGAGAGAGAATTCTGAGTTGTATTCAAAGAACACCATACCTACTGTAAAGCGTGGGGGTGGAAACATCATGATTTAGAACTGTTCTTTAACAAAAGGAATATGAAGACTAATCCTTGTAAAGGAAAGCATGAATTAGTCCATGTCTCATCAGATTTTAAGTGAAAAGCCCCTTCCATCAGCAAGGGCATTGAAGATGAAACTCTGCATCTTTCAGCATGACAATGATCCCAAAAACACTGGCTGGGTAATGAAGGAGTGGCTTCCTAAGAAGCATTTCAAGGTCATGGAGTGGGCTAGCCAGTATCCAAATCTCAACGTTTGAAAGTCCGTGTTGCCCAGTGACAGCCCAAAAACATCACTGCTCTAGAGGAGATCTGCATGGAGGAATGGGCCAAAATACTAAACCAGCAACAGTTTGTGAAAAACTTGTGAAGACTTACAGAAAATGTTTGACAGCTGTCATTACCAACATAGGGTATATAACAAAATAGTTGAGTTGGACTTTTGTTTTTGATTTAAAAAAATATATTTTCCACCATAATTTAAAAAGAAAATATTTAAAAAATCAGACAATGTGATTTTTGGAATTTTCATTCTCATTTTGTCTCTCATAGTTGAGATATACCTATGATGAACATTACAGGCCTCTCTCATCTTTGTAAGAGGGAGAACTTGTAGCTGACTAAATACTTTTTTTGCCCCACTTCAGCATATCAGGGCAAGGCTGCTTCTCTCCACTTCAGAATCTGTTGGAGTGACGCTTGCACACGCAAACTTCAGACATCAGATTTTGCGTATAAACTATGTAAAATATGCCTAAACTGGGGAATTCACAACCGACCAAAAAATTTGAACAGCTCAGAAACAAATTTACTTAAAGACGCGTTGGCAGAAACTCTCGACGGACATCTGCACACATCGACAAATGACGAACGCAAGAAACACTTATGAATTACGTATATCACGCATGTATCACGAAAAACCGACATTTCATTCGTAAACATGTGTTTGGACTATGGATGTTAGGCTAGGGACACTTGGACCAATGTGTTGTATGTTTAAGAACACGCATTCTTGAATGTGAGTTTAGTCCACGTCGTTCACCCTGAGCACTTTTCTTCTTTTTTCAACAGTTTACTAAATATGCATGGAGGAAGAGGAAGAGATTGGAAGAGGCTTGGTGTGAAATGTTTAAGCGGTGCGAATCTTGTGAATCTTGTTCCAGGCCTTTTTTTTTCAACAGCTCTATTCCGATATATAAGAGTTGGTGACATTGAATTCCAACCAGGCAGAAGCCGCAAATATTTCTCCTCCATGATCAATATACAGACAATTGGGACTTGCATAGAATAAAAGGAACAGCGTCCATAAATAAATATAAATATAAATAAAAATGAAATCTGTGTCGCTGATTGGTCAAAGTTCAACCTGGTTTAACTTTGACAAGTCTTCAAGGGCAATTTGGAGCTCAAAAACGGTCATAAAAACATTGGTAGCTATGTGTAAACGTGAGAGTTGCGAACACAGAAGTCGGAAATGGGTCTTTCTGTGCATTTACAGACTTTTTTTTAGAAATAAAAAGGTGTTGTCAAGGGCTATGTGAACATAGCTTCAGATCTGCTTCCACTGCTTCCAAAGAATGTGATATGCGTTAAAGTCATACATTTGTACATCTGCCACATTCAGGTGACACTCAAATCAATTTAGAGGTTCAAAGGCACACTGTAGATAATCTGCAGTTTGGCATGGAATACTATTATGAGTCATTGTTATTTATCTGCATATGCCCTCTTACTCACATCATTAATTTTCTCAGCTAAATAGAGTTTAATTTCCCATCAGTGCTGCAAACATCTGTTATGTAAGTTAGCAGGCCAAAAACCAATGAAAAGCAATTTAGAAAAAGACAATTAAACAAATTATTCCTGTAAGTCCTTGCTTAGCTGGAAAATACCTGATATGCACCAGATTTAAAAATGTTGATATTTTCTTAATGTTGTTGTGTTTTTTTTCTATTATTTTAAAGCACAAATGTTCTGTGAGTATAACGAAAAACCTGAAAAAGTAACATCTTTAACTTTTATCAAGGTTTACAGGTGCACATATTTATAACCCAGTATTCCAGTTATTAATATATCATCTATATCATAATTTTTGCTTACATCGGTGTTTCTTCTCTAAAAATGTTTCAAATAAATCAAAGGAGAAATTTAGTAATTCCCATCTGGATCATCTATCTAGGTACTTTAGAGTTTGCTCATTCATCAGTCATCACATTATATTTTTTTACTGGTTACACTGAGTCTTCCTTGCGTTCGTTTCACAACCATCAGTTAGTTTATATTGTCTCTGTTGCGTCTCCGGTCTGTCTCCACTGGCTTCCGAAGGAGTGGTTTATCCTGCCATCCCCGCGTTGCATAGTTCATTTAAAATTTTGGCTTACATGCCCTCTCCTTCCTCACTGTGTCTTTGTAAGATGCATGCTTTGTGTTTTGTACTTCCAAAATTAAACTTTGCGAACATAGACGCCAATGTTATCTGCAGTGTTAACATGTTTTATGGCATCAGCACATCACCTTAAGGCAGCAGTGGCTCAAGTGGTAGAGCAGGTCTACCAATGACCGAAGGGTTGGCGCTTCAATCCCTGGTCCCCCCTGCTGTTGTTGTGTCATTGGGCAAAACACTTTTCTTTTCCAGAACCCTGAGCTAGACATAGAGACCAAAAATAATGCATGTTTAAAAAGAAAGAACTGAAAACTGTATATATTAATAGACTGAAAGTAATAAAAATTATGTAATTTGTCACCGCATTTCAAATTAAGGCACCCTATGATGGGGAAGCAAAGTATTTATGAGGCTTAAGCAACTAGAAGTCTCCACACGCACACACACATCTTTATTCTGTGTGCATGGCGCACAGATGCAAAATTAAATTAAACTCATAACACAGTTAGTTGAAGAACACACAGCAACTGTTTTTACAAACTTTAATGCAGACACAACTTCACCTTTCCGATGAATATTCCTGTAATAAAATGTTTGAATAATGAAGAGCCTTATTTAGATTTTAGCCGCCTCATTTGTTCAATTAAATGCAATTTTAAGCTTAATTTTTTTTCCATATATGTCCTCCATCATCAGAAAAGTGTGAAAAACACCAAAAACTCAATTTGAGTCTTTAATGCAGCAGCTTTTGATGTGATGTTGGAGCATCACTGGCTGTCAGTTACTTTACTGTTGAAGGAGCTCAAACAGTAGTTTGTCATCCAAAAACTCAAATCTGTAAAGATGCGTTCACACCGCCGTCATGCAGCCATACCCAATGAAAAGTAAAGAAATGTAATAACTGCGCAATTCTGGATTCCACATTTAAAATGTTCTCATTGGTGTGTAGCTACGCAAGTTTCCATGACCGTTCTCAGGCCCGACGTACAAAACAGGTGGACGGACATTGAACGTTAAGTTAAACTTTGAGCAATCAGGAACTCAGATTTGTCCCCTTTAATTCACAAAACTGGTCATGAAGGAGAAATTAATAATAGCTGTTTGTTTTTCAGTGGGTTCCTGTGACACCATGTTGTGAAAGAAAAAACCCGGAAACAAGATTCACAAGATTTACACCGCTTTTTACACCAAACCTCTTCCAACTGTAGGTGGCGGACACACACTAGTAAACAGTAGAAAAGGAAAAAGAAGAAGGAGAAGCCCTTCCCTGATTGCCCAGTGTAATCACAATGGGCTAAATGCATGTTTAACCCTTGTGCTATCCTAGGCACTTTAAGATTGGGAGTGGGGTCATCTAGACCCACTAGACAGTGCGCTGAACCTTCTTTCTTCAATGATTTGTGATCTTCTCTGGTGTCCATGGATTACATGAAATCCTCTTCACCTTTATCCGCCTTTGTCATGGTAGGAATAACACGTCAATGTAAGGGTGGGGTCATTTTGACCCCACAAGATAGCACAAAGGTTAAACCAGTTACAATATCAATGCTGCTGCTGGTGATGCCAGAGACTTAAAGAGCTGGAATCATGTCCTACATTTTTCCTGTGGAAGGCCAAAATAATCAAACTAATGTTTGCTATGCTCTCCAATATTCTCTACAAAGGCTGTTGCTGCTGCCTGCTTGGTTTAGCTTTAGTAGTATTGATTGGTTAGCCAGCTGCGGTGTTACTAAACGATCAAACGTCCCTGCGGCTTGAAGGTCACACTGACAGAGCCGCGTGCTGGAGAAATTGTTTGGAGAAATGACGTTGTAAATCTTTTCACAGACATGCAAAAGATTCCTTTAAACATCAAAAGCATTTCACGCATCATTGAGTTATTCCTGCAGCTTCCCTTTTATTTATGTATTTATTTTATTGTGTGGATACGATGTTTTAGCTAGTGCTGTCATGTGATTTTGACTTTACAATAACTCACAGTGTAACAGATAACTTTTGCATATTTCTTCCTGTACAATTTATATATTTTTTATATATATATATTTTTTTACAATTACTTTGATTTTATATTCTGTTTTCTTTTAAGGTTACAATGCTATGGTAACACACACATTTCTCACGTGTGGGATCAATGAAGTAATTCTGATTCTGATTCATTTTTGGAGTGATTAATGAGATGTAATTAATTAATCCCCAAACAATTTTTTATTTAAAATTTAACTAATAATTTCTGTGAATAGTCTTTTTTTGAAATTTTGCTTCATTATCTGAACAAAACCAAGAGCTTAGAGATGCACTTTCCCTCTGCATTGATGCTTTGTTTACCTTCTCCTGATGTTAGGGGTTGGGGTTTCTTTATATTGATTTTTGTTTTCCATCTTGTTTCTGTCATGTTTGAGTTCTGTTTCCTGTTTTATTTTGAAAGGTTTACTGTTATGTCATGGTTTAGAGTTTTACTTCCCTGGTTCCAATCTGTCCTGATCGTTGTCACCTGTGTTCTTATCAGTCCTATATAAGTCTTGTCTCTGCCTTCCTCTTGGGCTGGTCCATTAACGTCTCTTCCCTGACTCCCTTCTGCCATGTGTTCATGTTATGCCCACAGTAAGTTTAGTTTTGTTTTCCTGATCTGCAGCGCTTTTTGTTAGTTGAATAAATCCCTTGCCCTAGTACCGTGTCTCTGCATTTCGGGTCATTCAGGCTCATCAGCCCTCCCTACCTGACACCTGATGATCGGCATTTATAGCTCTTTCCTCCACTGCTGCAGAACAAGGTCGGATCACACGCGGTAGTTATTTCCATAACAACACGTCGCTTTGCGCTTTCTGGGAAAATTATTTAATCTTTAAAAAATTAACAAGAAGAAAATACTAATAATTGAATATTTCTGTCTTTCTTAAGCGATCACGGTCAAGGTCGTCATTTCATTTCTAAAAGCAGACACCTCGTCGAGCTCCATCCATCTATAGTTAGAGATGTTAAGAATAAGATTAACGCAATTTAAAAAAAAATAAAAAAAGCTAATTTGTCTGTAATTAATTTATCCCGAATAACCCTTGTTCTATCTTTTGTTGGGAGTTGGGTCATCTAGACCCCACTAGACAGTGCGCTGAACCTTTTTTCTTCAATGATTTGTGATCTTCACTGGTGTCCATGGATTACATGAAATCTTTCCACCTTTATCCACCTTTGTCATGGTAGGGAGAACACGTCAATGTAAGGGGTGGGGTCATCTGGACACCACAAGATGGCACAAGGAATAACCTGATCATCTGACACCCCTAATTTTAGCTTAGGCAAGCGTTAAATATGGAGGTAAATGATATTGCAAAACATTTTTAACCTTTCTGCTCACACAGAACCTCATTACCTGTTTGAGCAACCTGTGATATTTAAAGAGTAATTCTGATCTAAAAGGGCTTCATCTTGACAGTTTACGAGCTTTAAAAGACTAATAAGAAATGCAATGAGTGACTAATGCTCAGGTAATTCATTAGTTATGTAAGAGGTAATTATGCGAGATCCTTCTTAGAAATTTTTGATGTTGAAAATCTTAGAGCTTTTGTTTAAAGTGAACACAACAGTGTATAAATCCATTTTTTAGGTTCATTGGTCATAATCTCGGCAGTAGCTTCTGAATCATACAGCTCATCAATGATGTGGCACACATTCAAAACTGAAAAATGCTTTGCCTGCTGAAGGACAATCAATGATCCTTAATGAACTGTGAGGACATGATGAGGTTTGTGTGAGCGGCTGTGTAGGACAGGTGCATATTTCATTTACCCACAATTTTTTTTGTTTTTTTTTTGTTTCATAAATTGAAACAAACTCATACATGGGATTGCCTTATCTTGCTGTCACTCCGTCTGTTTCATCTATCAGGAAATCGTCCTTGTGGTGTTCTTTGGCGTGGAGTATTTCATCCGCCTCTGGTCTGCAGGCTGCCGCAGTAAATATGTTGGCATCTGGGGCCGACTGCGCTTCGCCAGGAAGCCTATATCCATTATAGGTGGGTAACACAACCTTCAGGCGCACACATTCCTGTACACAATCGGTAGACGTCTCACTCCCCCACCCACCCACTCACTTATTTCTTAAACAGTAACCGTAATATACCCTGAGCTTTGTCCCAGAATGAGATGCCTAAGACAAATTCGCCATGAAATTAAAACTGTCACTGCAATATTTTTCTACCCTCTGTTATTTTTCTTTTCTTAAAATTGGAACTCCCAGGTGCATTTTCTGTGAATATGAAGCATAGAATATTAATGTTGTTTTTGACTAGCAAGCAAATTGATTAATGCATTAATTTTGATAATTTTCTGATAGAACACCTTTCCACCTGTACGCATTCCTCTTCCAGCTTTTCCCCCTCTTTCTTTGGGCTGTACTGAGACTGTTGCAGTTTCCAGTTGGGTTGTGTTGCTAATAAAATGTCATTCTCTGTCAGTGCAGACTTAATTGTAGTTGTTGCCTCAATAATTGTGCTCTCGGTGGGCTCCAAAGGTCAGGTCTTTGCAACCTCTGCTGTGAGGTAAGACGCAGACGCACCACACAAATGTTTAGAAAATATATGTTCAAAGCTGCTGGATGTGACTTCATTTAATGGGAAGTTATTCCCATTTAATCGCTTTAATGCTTCTGTTACAGAATGAAATCCAAGAGAAGGTTTTAAAATGTTCTTTATTCTTTTAAATATTGGCATTTTTGAAAAATACTATTATACCCAGTTGGACTGTATTCAGTCAGAAACTAATTGGATTAAAATGGCAATATTTAATTGAGTTGGCTTATTTTCTAGATTTTAAATTAAACGTGTTTTTTTTAAGATGACATTTGATTGTTTGGCACACTGGATACGTTGATTTGGTGTGGCAAGCGTGTCCCGCGATAAACCTCGTCTTGAAACTCATCCAGTGCCTTTGACTTTAATGGCTCAGCGTGTGCTACGTGTAGATTTCCACACACCTTGTTTTTCCTTCTGCATGCCAGCAGTACGTGCATTTGAGTTATGTTCAGCACGGGGGAACATTTTGTGTTTTAGGGGGATCCGCTTCCTGCAGATTTTGCGCATGCTCCACGTCGACAGGCAGGGCGGAACCTGGCGTCTCCTGGGTTCTGTTGTCTTCATTCATCGGCAGGTATACACTGACAGCCTCAAATGCCCGTTACACTGCTTGTCCGCCGCCATCACCGCCTTCACATTCTAATTAGTAAGTCAGAGGCTCCCCGTCTGGGCAGAAGTGGGCTCTCGTCATCTTTTATTTTTTTCTATGCAGCTCAGTGTAAATAGAGAGTTTGGAAATCAAAGTACAATACACAGCTTAAAGACTATTCAGAGGAGAAGCATGGGAAACATAAGGCTGGCTATTTAATGAGGATTATTTCTTCCTTCCAAGATGTTATTCAGCTGAGACACAAAGGTGGCTGTGATTATTCCCTGTGGCAGTTGCCTGTAATGTCCATATAAAACGAAAGAGTGATGAAGGTTTGGATCCATGTGAGGCTGCCTGCTGTGTTTCCTTGTCTTGGCCTTGGCTGATAACTATGTTGCCAGTAGTTGGTCATCAGGAACCGGCGATCTCTGCTGTTGAGCGATTTCTGACCTCTGGTGAAGGTTATCAAACATCAGGTGCAGTTCAAGCTGGCATGAGAAAGTTATTATGTGTCACTGCTGGCAGTACCAGCTGGGGAATCTGTTATATTGTACCTTATTTTTTTGGAATCAAATTTCCTAAAGCACCCACACATTGAGAAGAAACTTCCATCTTTAAACCAAGCCATTTGTATCATATTTGATACACATCTCTAAGACCCCTAGGCATAATAGTACAACATTTGTTGTGTGGATTTCATCAATATTGTTTAAATGACATCCTAATCCCCCCCCCAAAAAAAAATATTCTGTGATGTAGTGGGCTTTATGGGGTTAAGAACAACTGATAGCAGAGCTATGTGGAGCAGAGCAATACATGAAAAAAAGTGTTTCCAAAAGTTACAATCCATGACTTGTTGTATAATAACATCAATATGAGCACAATTTGTGAAAAAGTTGCAAGTCAAGAAGACAAAAGAATATTCTGTTTGCAGAGTTTTCTCTTTGGCCCTCAGGCCAAACCCTGTGATGTCCAAAACAAAAACAAAGAGGACATTTTTGGAGGTTTTTCCTTTGAATTGTCTTTAAAAAATAAACCTAACCACAGACATATTTATACGACGGAGTATTAGGGCCACCAAAAAAAAAAAAATTGAGCCACCAAAAAAAAAAAAAAAGTAAATTTACGAGATTTTATCTCGTAAATTTAGGAGATAAAAACTCGTAAATTTACGACTTTTTATCTCATAAATTTACGACTTAAAATCTCATAAATTTACGAGAAAAAAGTCGTAGATTAAGGAAAAAACACCGAAGTTGTCCGTTTATCGGAGCCTAGCTTGAAGATGAAGTATGTGGAGCCTTTTGTGAAGCTTCATTTCCGGATTATTATAGGTCTAAAACAAAGAGATTCTGAACCTTTTGGCGACTCAAAATCAGATTATTTTCCGTGTAGCAGTCTTTCCGGGGTTCAGTGTCAGTAAAGCGGAGTTTAATATGTAAAATAAGGAGCTCAGAGACACGTTTGGGTGTAGACAATCGCTGCAGCCTTTATTCTCCTTTTCATTCACATATCCTGAAGTTCATTTGTCTCATTACGTCATGAACCTGTCATCCCAACACCAATGCGGAAGTAAACAGTGTTACAAACGCCCCCTCCTGCAGATGAAATGTCCCGTTTCAGCATAAAACAATATAGAGGAATGAAAATAGTGTTTTATATTAGCTTTGGAACGTTGAAAATGCCCCAAAAAAAAAGTGCTCCTCCTTTTGAGTGACGGAAGCGTCACACAGACGTAGAGTCTTGTCTTTGGTGGAGGAAGAAAGGATTCAAGCGAACAGCTGCAGGGACACCGACGACGGCTTCATCGGGCTGCAGAGATCCTGCAAACCAACCATCAATAAATACAACTTTAATGAATCGTAAATCAAACAAATGACCTTCCAGACATTTGGAACGTTATCAATAAACATTCAGCTCACCTGTTCAACAAAGTTTAGTCGGTCTTCTCTGCGGCTGCACGGCGTTCACCTGCTGCTCTGCATGCTCACTTCCACTGTAATCTCCTAAAATTACGAGTTTTTTTCTCCTAAATTTACGAGTTTTTATCTCCTAAATTTACGAGATAAAATCTCGTAATTTTACTCTTTTTTTTTTTTTTTTTTTTTTTTTTTTTTTTTTTTTTTTTTTTTTTTTTTTTTTTTTTTTGTGGCCCTAATACTCCGTCGTATATTTAAAAATGGATTTAAGGTATTTTTTATGACTTCAGAGAACTACTGTAACAAAGAAGTGGAGCAGTATTGTTAGGACCCCCCCCCCCCTTTAAAAAAAAAAGTGTCTGACACAGTAAAAGGAAAAAGTATATCCACTAACAAAACTAAAACATGTTTTTAAGATATGTTGTTCACAAGACCTGTGGCTTGGCAACTGGTTTGTGACCAAATGTGAATTAATTTAGTGATTTTTACATTTTCCCACAAAATGGAGATGGGGGGGGGGGGGCAACTGTAGTTCAACCTATCTTCACAAAAGTTTACACACACCACCAGGTTGAATCAGCAACCACAACCAAAGTTTATTGATCTTCGACCTCGGAAAGAGGCCCCCCATTTTGACAAAAAAAACTAAAAACAAAATCACTTTCAGTCCTATAAATTTCAACTTTATATACTTCAACCTATTTTTCAATTATTTTTTTTACATTAACAAAAAATTGTATGGCTTGAAAGCTAAATAAAAAGAAGATATGTGAAGATTCAACAGAAAACTTTATGAAATGAGAAAAAACAAGAAGTGCAGCCAGTGAGAAGTGACTATGTGGAGGTTGGAGGTGAGAGCAGTTAGAGGCAGGACTGCATGTACTGCCTGCAAGCCCTCTTGGAACTGGTGGCTTGTTTAAGTAAACACAACATAATGATGTCTGCTGTGTGGAAATGAGTTGTGGTTAGGTTCCTTTCCAGTAGGCATCGACTTGGCCAAACTGTATTTGTGGAAAGAACCGGACTGAGAAGCATAGTCTTCCTGTATATGAAAGGTATTTGATATTAATTATATGCCTTGCAAAATCTAGTTATGAAACGCCTAATATGTGAAGAAGTTTAAGTTACCACAACAAATGAGTTATTTTTGTAGGGAAAGAGTGGGGGGGGGAAAAAACAATATTTCAACTGACTACAGAATGAACAAAACAAGAAGAGATTTCAATTCACATCATGTTTCCTCCACTATCAAATACCTTTTTGCTATGCACTCAGGATAGTGGAGAATGACCGGTCAGTATTGATGCAGACTGCTTGATGGTTTCAGCACCCAATTCCGCTCACACTCTCCAGCTCGGCTGGCACGGTGCCTCATGTAATGTTCCTTCACACAGACACAAATGGAGTCTAAAGAGAGAGCATGAGTGCCTGACTGACTCAGGAAAAGGTCTTGTTAAATTCAATTCTGATTAAAGGCACAGAAAATAATGTGTTTCAAAGAGGTGCTGTCACCATGACAACTCTGTATTGATGGATTATCTTGATAACATTGCACCTGTTTTAAGTGCAAATTACCTATATTATCCTGTAATGCAGCTCTAAAAGCAGCTCTTTTTTAATTTATTAACTTATTTATTAACTTATCAGACTGTTACTGAACAATAAAGGACTGTTTTTCATGAAATCACAATACCTTTAACTCCCAAACCTGTTCGCAAAACAGACACAAAACACCACTAAAACAAATGTTACTGTAAGTACACTAACTTCCAGCCTTGTTAGTAAAACAGAATTCTTAATTCTGTCTGATAAAAGCTAGGAAACGCATAATGATAAATCATGTAATAAAATAGTTACGGTAGAACTGCGGTGGGATTACATAAATTCACTTCCTTCCACTCCCTTTCAAGCAATATTTATTAATGTCTAATTATCCTAAGGTTGATTCGTTATTGCATGAATGTATAAACTCCACCGTACTTTTTAGGAGGGTAGGTGTGTGCAAAATTTAGTGAATTTTGGTTTATGTGACATAGAAAACAGGAAGTAAGAAAGAAGAAGTTCGTAAACAATGTGGTTCCGGGATTTTGCGGGTTATAATATTCCATATATAAGAAGCTCCGGATTGTTGTCTTTGTAAAAAAAAAAAAAAAAAAAAAAAAAGTTCTTTAAGTGCACCTTATATTGTGAAAAATACGGTATTGTGTTCCCCTAAAAAATTCCCAGTTTATTTACCTAAACTGCATGAGTTTTATAGTAACTGGAGTTTCATTCCCTCCGATCAGTATTCAGTGCTGTAAACAGCATTTAAATTCACACCGGGTAAAGTTAAAGCGCGTGTGGCTTGTAAGTACAATTTGGACATCAATTTCTGGCTTGTTCACAAGCAGATTGGAAGCACACGTTGCTGGAATGAGATTCCCAGTTTGAAACATGAGAGACGACCCCCCCCCCCCCCCCCCTTAACCTTTGAAAGCCGCTCAGGGAGAGTCACATTTATGCCCAAGAATCCTGCAATTAAAAGTTTTCAAGCAGCTACAGTTTGTTTTAGGTAGAGATATTTTACAGTATTAAAGGTTCGACTTAGCGTGCTCTCAAAGATGGCAAAATAGTTTCAGACAAGCCGAGGGCAAAAGGCTTGTTCGTACATTAAAGGAGTGCAATTATAGTAGGACACAATAAGAATAGGGGGCAATTATTCCTTCAAGGCAGATCAGAGGCAACAGCATGTTGAAACAGGAATAATATGGAATAAAAAAGGCAAATGTTGGTATATCTATTTTTGGCACATTAAAATGCATAGTAGCCCCTCTGTTTTAACCCTTTGCTGTTATTGTCATTTCTTTTTTGGTGCTGTTCAAGTCAGTTGCTCCAAATTTGCCTTTCCTGTCGGCAAAAGTCATAGCAGAGGTTGGGAACACCATTACGATTCAGGTTGTTTCTCTGGTTCCGAAATGTTATGTGTCTTCTAAATGAGGTTAGCCACCTATCTGAATATATTCAGCAAGTGCCTTTCATCTGTAGATTTTCTTTTATATGTATTTTTTCTTCATGAAACAGACATATTCCTAGATGACAATGCCAGAATTTATTAGACTCAAATAGTGATGGAGATATTCAGGGAGCGTGAGACATCATTTTCATATAGACAGGCCACCAGAGACCCCACACCTTAACCCCGTTTACATTTTTCCAGGTGAGCTGCACTAGACTTTTGCCAAGCAGACTTTACCCAGCTTTGGTACGAGATCTTTGAAAACGTTTACTGAACCTTTTATTTTGAATTTGACATTCAAATACTGAAAGTTAGTTTCATGCAAATCATGACTGTGACTTAAAAACAGAGTAAGGGTAGTTAAATTAGCATCTGGTGGCTGAACTAAGCATAGAACAAAACTAAAACAGACTACAAACTTAACCAAATGAGAATCAAATCAAATCAAACTTTATTTGTAAAGCAATTTTCTGTTGTTTTTTTTTTCCTTTTTATGTGTCCCTGTGTTTGTGTAAGTCATTTTCAACAATGACTGTTTTTTTTATCCTGATTTTATTTTACATATTTTTGTAAAACAAAAGACGGACAGCTAAGGACAAATGAGGCAAACTAGAAATTGCTAAAAGCATCACGATAAAGACATGGGACTGCTGTTCGTATCACAGCAATGTTTTTATATCAATCCTTATTTAATACGGTAATTGGTAAATTCATTGTAAAAAAATAAAAGTAGTTTAAATTCACATAAAAACTATTTCCAAATTGAGTTCTGAATGCACTTCATCTCCCAGCTACCCCAGAGCTCACTTCCTGGATGCCGCACGCCTGACTTTCATTTACAATCACTCACAGTACACCTAAGCACTGCACTTAGCCTCACTCAGTGTGAAGGACTGTTTGTGCCACGCTGCCTGCATCACAGAGCGTTATATTTGAACCCAATCTTCTGTCTCCTGACCCTCTTTTATTTCTGACTCCGTTTGCCTGCCGTCTGCCCCGACTCTTACCTGGATCTCGAATACCCCTGTTACTTCTGGCGCTCCCATGCTCATGATTGACCTCTGCCTGCCTGCCTGACACTGAATTAGCTTTGGGGACTTTTCGCTGAGCTAATAAACTTGCTGCATGTGGATCCAACCATCTGCCTGTTTTGTGACAGTAAAAATCTGGAAAACACATTTTTCTAAATGACAAAAACAAGAACAGTGTTTTTCAACTTTTTTTTTTTTTTTGAGCTGAGGTCCACTTTTTTCTTGATTAAAAAATCATAAGGCACATCAGCAACCAAAATGTTTTTTTTGTTTGTTTTTTTTAAAAAAAGGGAAACTCTGTAGTCTGTATTAATGATGTACAGTCCCTCCAGGATCTTGCGTCTTTTTTGAAATAGTTGCGTCACAAAGTACTTGAAGTTGTGGATGTTTTTCTTAAAAGTTGCAATAGTTTTTAACAATTTTTAATTAAAGACTGCATCAATTTTAAAGCTGGCATTTTTCCCTCCAGTTTATTAAAATGTACACAAATATATAAAAACGCTTGTCATTGTCCTTTAAAAATGGGATTTTTTCCCATTCTTTTTCTCATGTTTGTGCAAGACCACGTATAAATTTAAAACAGTTCTATAATCGCAGCATGCCTTATAAATTTTACACGGAAAAATTAAGATTATATTCATTTTTATAAACCAAATTGTGACTGGAGAAAAAAGTTAGCATACCACAGGAGGTTTTATTGGTTTTTCATTTAGTATAAATACACAAGTCAATTTTAACATAAATGTTTTTGTATTTTTGGTGAAAAACTAAAACCATTATTCAAGTACTTTTAGCATGGTTTTAGTTTAAAGGTGTCTTTTGGCCACTAAACCTTAATCCTGTTTCTTTTATTTTGTTATAACTCATGTGTAAACTTAACTTCAAATTTCTGATGGAAGACAGGAACCAAACATTGGAATCTTTGGTTGACAATAATTATTTGGTGTTCCAACACAAACCTTGACGGAGAAAGAAACTGCTTACCTCTGATTTCATCGTAGATTTGAAAACTGTTAGAGCACACTGTTGGATATTTGCCTTTTGTTGTGCTTAATGACAGTTAACAGTGGCGCTGTAATCTATACTGTCACATTTACCCAATGAATCATGGGAGATGTAGTGCAGGAACGGTGGCGCTGATGCCGGACAGATTTTTGTCTGAGTGATTTTGTTATTTTCTACACTTTTTACACGGTCAGGAAGCTGCACCGCTAAACACCATCCTTGCTTGTTATTTCTGTTAAAGTTGGAGACTTTATTAACCATTTTGACACAAGGAAGTGAGGACGTAAACACTTTGGAGGGCCAAATTAAGGGGATTTGGTCCAGACCAACGAATTTTCCAGACTGAATACACCCCAACCCGCAAACATTGCATGATTTTACCTTATTGCTAAATGACTAACAAGTGGGAGTCAGAAGTATTTAGTGGCCAACTGTGATGCTAATTTTCAAAATTTGAAACGTAATTCTTAGTATAATTATTTGTTGGTGTACAATATTGTGGCCATTAGCACTCATTGATTATTACATGTACATCGCATGAATTACAGTACACTTTAGGATGCTGTAAAAAAAGTTCTCTGGTCTCAATAAAAAATGTATGTGTCTAATAGCCTGTTTTTCTGGCCATACGAGTACAGAATAGCAACAAAAAAAAACGTTTGGAATAAATTCAGCTCCCTTGAGTGTTAGCACATTGCAGAACGAGAGAAGACTGCCAGCTGCTAAAACAGGAAGGTAGTTGACTCTCTTACAGGCTGTGGTGAACCAAAAATTGTTCTGATATGCATGAATATCTCAGAAACATGATTTATTATTTTTGACTCGACCTGAGCAGCCTGCAGAAGACAGTAGTGCTGAGCAGAGTGGTAATGCTCCATCTCCAACTGGCAGTGATGCAAACATGACACCAACAGGGAAAAGGTATAATGTTCACTGTGCATCCTGTTTCACAGTCCAACAGGGGGACTCGGAAACTGGCACAAGCGCCAACCAGTGAATTTATATGAAAACACGGTGGAGCCAGTTTGACTGTGTTGTTGGCATCTGAGCCAGACCTGCTGCTCAGCCCTGTGCTCAGGGAGGGCAGTGAAGAAAAAAGTCAAACAATTGGTCTCAGCACACTGAAAGTACTTATCTCAGTCCAGATTTCTTTTCTTTATCTCCTTTATGGTTCCAGCTGAAAATGTCCCTGCATTTTTTTTTCTGTTTTGGTGTGGTTCACACACACACACATTAGCTTTTTGATAATCATTTAATCATTTAATCCCAGCGGTCTTTTAATTAGGATTGTACTGTTTTTTAGCCAAAATTGAAAATCTGTGTTTTCTAGAACATGGTTTCCACAGTAGCTTTTTTTGGGAAATGAATATTCTAAGACAGGGGAGTCAAACTCATTTTCAGAGGGCCACATCAGCATAGTGGTTGTCCTCAAAGGGCCAGATATAACGTATACATGTAACTAAATGTAATGAAAAATAAATGTAACTACTCCTTAATTTTAAATATCTCGTTTATTTATTATAACTTTTTAAAGTGACAATTACAGTTGCATAGAAAACATATATTTGCTTGTTACTCTAGCATATATCCTTTTAAATTTGATTCTGTCACGTTAGGTTATATGGACAATCCGATATTTCAAGTCCAATTCCCCCTAGATATGAATAAATACACACCAATTTTTATTTTAAGTTAATTAAAAACATTTATGTTCTGCTGGCCATATAAAATGACATGGCAGGCCACTTTAGGCCTGCGGGCCTTGTGTTTGACACATGTGCTCAAAGAGGTGGATGGAACTGTTGGCACGGAGCAAGCTTGTTCCCACTTCCCATCATACACCTGTAAACACACCATTCAGCTATCTTACAACCCCTCACACCTTAAACATTACATGGAAATGGCAAGCAATATTTTATCTATTTAGCTGTACAGTATAGAGCTATATGTCATGCTGAATAAGGAAAACCAAAACGCACATGGCTCTAGTCGTCTACAAGTGGATGAATTGGAATGGAGCGAGGCAGAGAGCTCATGGCCCATCCACTGTAGCTTCTACATCACAGCTACAAGTTTTTTCAAACTGAATTTTCTAATCACAACAATTTGAATAAAGAAAAACTCAGAAATGTAATTTTATGCTTAATAATCCTTAATCATGTCCTCGATCATGAGAAAAATCTTACACGAATAAGTTAAAAACACAATTTTCATCGGAATGGGTCTTTAAATAAACTGATTCTAAAAAATTTCAGATACATTTTCTCTAAAATCCACACTCTGTACGAACATTCACACAGAAAGTCCTTACATGTCGTTTAAAATAACTTGAGTTTTAAATCTGCATCTTCATTTTAGGAGCTGATCACAACTCTGTACATTGGATTTCTGAGCCTGATCTTCTCCTCATACTTCGTCTACCTGGCAGAGAAGGATGCCGTGGACAGCAGTGGCGCCACTGAGTTTGGGAACTATGCTGATGCTCTGTGGTGGGGAGTGGTAAGACTGCATTAAGTGTTTTCATGGAGACTATTTATGTTGTTCACACATTTATCTGGGCCTTTTTCTTTAAAACACAACTTTTGATCTTTTTTTAAAGCATTTCCAGTGGTCTTATAATTGTGATTAAGGCATATTTAACCAACATCCAAAAACGTCTTGTTTTCTAGGACATAGTTTCTGTAGAGCGGCAGTAGTTCATCAGAGCCTGAGTTGCGGAGCAGGAAGCTTGTGGTCTGCCCAGCGGATTTTCTACGTCACAAATATGCTCCTTTTCTTTTTTTTCTGCTCCTGATTCACAAAGATTTGAATAAAAAAATACTCAGAACATACAATACTAATGTAATTTTATGCTATTCATAGGAGATTATCACCTTCCACTGCATTTTGTCACTTTTTCTTTTTTTAATCAGTGTATCCCCTGTAGTTTACTTCTCGAGCATTAGTTAAATCCCCTCATTCACATTTTTTAAAATAATTTTTATATAAAAGGGTAGAACAGCTGACATATTATTTTTTTTTTACAAGGAAGGTAATAAAAGGCAAGCTTTGATTAACATGCAATCCTAATCAATGCACTTACTGCATACTGCATGTCCTTTCTCTGTTTCAATCATAGCATGTACAGTCGGGACCATAAATATTTAGGATAGAGACACAGTCTTTCTAATTTTGTTTCTGTACATTTTGTTTCTGTACATTAAATTAGAAAAAATGTGTCTCTGTCCAAATGTGTATGGTCCTGACTGTAAGTCTTTTACCTTTTTGTTCATATGTGTGCACACTGTGACAGCCTGTATCGGCTGCACTTCTCCTGGATATTTTAACAGGATGTGCAAAACCAATAAAAGGATGAGCGCATGTGACTGGGTGAGGATTTTACAGCTAATTTAGTTTTTTCCATCCATTAACAATGTTGTGCCATCCCCCGTTTTCTTTCTCTAACTTTGTTTTCATATTTATTACAGAGGAATGTTCAGAAAATAGAAATATTCTTGTGTGAAATCTGAATCGGACATCTTCTGGTTTGAAGAAAACTGAAACAAGCTTTCTTAACACGCATACTGGAAGTTTGGCAGTGAGATTTTCACCAAAGCAGATTTTCTTCATTAAACAAAAACTCTACCGTGTTTAGAAGCACCTGAAAGCTTTAATTTTATTAAAAAACAAAAACAAACAACAGTACCCCTAATAATCCAGAGTGCCTTGTAAATGGATCAATTATGATTGTGCTTACGATATCGAAGCAATTGTGAGAGGTACCCGGTGCTCTGTCAAAATGTTTGGTTGGATGTTATTGTGAATATGCTAATGCAGGGGTGTCAGACTGTGTGTTTTTTACGCGTTACTAGGTTGAAATTTAGTGTATTGACGGTAAAGTTTGTTTTATCATTCTTTGTGTGTTGCAAACAAGGTTAGGAGTTACAGGTATTGTTCTTACGCTAACGCCGCTAGCACTTCCAACATGGCTATTTTTTTAGATGTAACAAACAAGTTTGTTACATGTAGAAAAAATTGTAAATGCACTAACGAGGCTAACGCTTTCAACATGGCAAACGTGTAGCTGTGTCAGACTTGTTTTTGTTTTTTGTTTTTGTTTGGCGTGACTAACAAGGTTGTTTGTTAGCATAGTCGTAGTAACGCTTGTTTTATCTGCATCAGTCGGATTTTTCACGTATTGCAAACAAGGTTGGGAGTTGCAAGTGTTGTAAATACGCTAATGCCTAATGCTTCCAATATGGCTAACGTGTAGCGTGTTTCTGACAAGTTCAAAGGTTACTAAGAAGTCAATTAACTAAGTCTGAAAGACGTATTACTGATTCTTTTGTGTCGCTTAATGCGCCTTACAAATGACACTATTTTGAAAATAGACCATTCACTGACGGTGCGCACAATCGTGAGAAAAACACTGAATTATGATTATTGTTTGTTTTTTATTTAGCCTCCGAAACACATTTTTATGAAAAATACCGGATGAGTTTGTGTTCTCTCATATTCTTCTGCCTTTACACATAATCATTTTTTTCTACTGCTGTGAAGCTTTCAAATTTTTACTTGCTCGACTGTATTAATGATTGTGGAAGCTAAGCCTGCACAATAAATCGTAAATTTATTGTTATCGCAATATCAAGCAGTGCAATACGCATATCGCAAAATTCCGCAATAAATGACAATCCTAAATTTGCTAAAACAATCTTGTGGCAGCTTGAATTATTAAAAAAGATTTAAATAAATCCCTTTATGCATTTGACCAATCGGATGGATCTTTTATGCGAGATGCCTGCCTCCAGACTAGGGTCAATTAGATTGTAATTTAAGTTATGTTGACTCTTGTTTAGATTAAATTGTTGCAATGAAATGCAAATTATGTTTTGGTTGTTTTGCTATTTGTTCATGCATCGCAAGTTATATCATCATCGCAATATTATTTTACTAATATCGCAAATCGCGAGTTTTCCTCATAGTGTTCAGACCTAGTGGATGCCTCTTTCAAGGCCACTGGCCAGCGAGCAGTCGTACACCCTAAGCGGAGCACCAAGCCAGAAACACACAAAGATGAACAACACAGAAAGCCATGCATTTCGTACCCACTCACAGAGACAGTTAAGGCTCATGAAATAAAAACGTGCATATTTCTAGACTGTGGGTGGACATTGGCCTGGCCACACAGAGCAAAAAGAGAAGCTAAGTAAGAAAAAAGCCTCTGAATTTCTGTCAGAACCCACTTGGTGACAAAGTGCTACTTTTTTGATAACAGGTTTTTTGTTGTTTTATCAGGACAAATTATTAAAGCTAAAAAAGGATAAAGCAGTAAAATTGACAAACTGCTGTTACTCCTATCATTTAGTGAGCTTTGTTGTTTCTGATGACTCTCTTAAAGACCCACATCAATGAAAATTGTGGGGGTTTTTCGTGGCATTTTTTCTCATGATGGGGGAAATATGTAAAGGAAATAAGCGCAAAATTAAATTTCTGAAGATTTCTTTACTCAAATCGCTGTGAATCAGGAGCAGATGAAAAAATTCCATTTAAGAAAAACAGCATATTTGTGACATAGAAAATACCTTGGGGGAGCCGCATGGTCCCTGCTTTGTGTCAACAGAAGCAACTCAGAAGTGATTTCTGATGAACGTCTGCTGTTCTGCAGAAACTATGTCGTAGAAACTGCATAATCATAGTTTAAAGACTTTGACAATACATCAAAAGATGATGGGAGCAGGTCTGTAACAAACTTTTCTTTCCAGGTTAACTAATTTAAAAACATATCACAGCATAAGGTGTGTTCACCAATTTTTAAAACCATTTGCTACCATTTAATTATTAGTATTATTTAAGCAACATCCTAAGTTCTGTGCCAAAACAGGAAAACGCATTTTTAGAGCTGCGTGTTAAAAACTGAGAGGTCAAAAATAGACTATTTTATCTGCTCCACTGCCGTTACTGTGTGAAAACCCCTGGGCAGATTCAGTGGGTTGCTAATACATCTGGCAAAACAAGTAGAAAAGAGACTACGGGATAAACTTGGGCTGCTTCAGGGACTCTGATATTAAAAACACACTTCCCCAGCAGTATCAACACCTTTTTGCAATACTTGGAGCTCACTTTTTTCAACTATTTACACATTATATATATGTATCATGTTTTTTATTTGTGGTGGATGTACTCTCACACATAGGCAGTCTGTTTTGGTAACTGTCTGTATGTGAAGATCTTTATGAGTACCAACAAAGAAGGGAGATCTTTGCTGTAGCTGCAGATACTCAGAATTCATCAAAGAGGAGAAGAGGTGCCTTAAAAGACGAAAATTACAAATGATTTCAAAGTAACTACTTTAATAATAACTACTTTATCCCTGATGTGTTTTTGTCAAAAAGCAGGACTATTATCAACCAGGGTTGTTGCAGTTTCACCCAAATGACTGCTTTTTGAAATTTGTGATCTTTTGAAATGTGTGTTTTCACCACCTACTTTCAGTTTGCTGAAAGCAGAATGATGTTGAGTTTGCAGTAATAAAGAAGCAAAAAAAAATCTTTCCAATGCGACTTGAACACCATGTTGCATGTTTTTGGTCATCCGTGAATTGTGCCCTTCTTGATGCTTCATGTAAACCATGCAATGGGGGGAGCATGAGCGCTGACCACGGAGCCAGCAGCGCTCAAGAAACCCATGCCACAGGAAAACACTGTTGCCTTAGTGGGCTCGGATCCATCGGGTAGGCCCTGTGGAGGCACGCGGGGCGATCCGGGCCTCAATAAACACTCCGGCGGGCCGGAGTGGTCTTCTGCCGGGGACTTGACGTGCCGTGGCAAGTAGCGACTTTCTGATGAAAGACAACATTTGAGCTCAGTGTATTTGAACACTGTTCACCCTGCCAGGGGCCTGTCAGTGTTGTTCGAAGGATAAGTGTGCTACTTGCGCATCCATTGTGCGCAGCCTGGCTGTTGGAAATGACAAGTAGATTGTAGTTTGTTTGAACATCTTATGAGCTTTACGTATGTATCACCTGCACACCCCGTGTGTAAAGCATTTGCACATGGTCAGTACAGAGCTGGTATGCACACCTTTCTGATACGACGGCATCACTCATACATTATAGGTGTGTGTAACATCCATTATATTTACAAGCACTTCACGACAACTGTGCATTCCATTTTCCTGACATTCTTTAAAGCAGTGTTTTTCAACCAGTGTGCCGCGGCACACTAGTGTGCCGTGGGAGATGGTCAAGTGCGCCGTGGAGAAATTGCCCTCATTCACTGATCTAAAAATATTTTCCATCTCCAGGAAATCAGCTCTTTGTTCATCCAAACAGGCCCTGATAAAACACTAAGTAGTTAGGAATATAAAAGATCTTAAAATTACTTTTTCTTTGTGTTTATTTAATTCTATTAAAGACATTTTGAGAAGAATCACGGTACCGCGATTCAGCTTGTTTTTTTTTTTGTTTTTTTTTTTGTTTTGTTTTTTACCGCGATTTAGCTGCAGCTATAAGTGTGTAAGGAAAAGTCCCGCCCCTTTAACTGTCTCCGCCAATCATTCTTGAAGGCTTAATCACATGTCATCAGTCTGACCAATCAGAAGTGGTTAAAGTCTTCACTTCCTTGTTCTTAATCCTGCTGATAAAGTCGCTCAGTTCTAACAAAAATACCAGCTAAAGCTCAACTTCCTGCTTTTTCTGCCACAATTATCACAAAATAAATCCACGTGAGATTGCGCGGGGGGGGGGGGGGGGGGGGGGGCTGTCGATCAATACAGACCATGAATTTTTGCTTTTTTTTTTTTTTGGATGCTGGTGTGCCGCGGGATTTTTTTCAGGGTTAAAGTGTGCCGTGGCTCAAAAAAGGTTGAAAAACACTGCTTTAAGGTGACAAGACTGCAGATTCTGTCTACAACCCTCTATGACCCCAGACAACCCAAAAACCTGCAGCACCCGTATGGATCAACCCCCAACTGAATGCATGTAACTAAGGCATTAGCAAACTGAGGTTTTGTGTTTGACTGACACAACTGTCATTGTCTTCCAAAGGTGACAGTGACCACGATTGGCTATGGAGACAAAGTGCCACAAACCTGGATTGGAAAAACCATCGCGTCCTGTTTCTCAGTGTTTGCCATCTCCTTCTTTGCCCTCCCCGCAGTAAGTCAATAAAAATCATTACTGTCAACTGGTAAAAGAACTGAGCAAGGTTTAATTATAAATTATCTGTTTCTGCCACATAACTCTTAATGTTTACACAAGAGAGAACCGCAATTAATAAGTTGCATGATAGGTTGCATTGAGCACATAGAGAAGTGTATGCTGCTTTGCATTGAGCACTCCACACTCTGATTTTAAAAGTGACACATTTTTAAATAGAAAAAATAAGAATATCCTAATGTTTTTAATGCCTTTGAACCACAGACAATTGATCAAAGCATAAGGCATAAGTATTGTGACAAAAAAATTGAGTACGAGTTAAAAACACACAACTGTCAGTCAGAAACGCTTTGACAGTCACACTGTCGGGTGATGACAAGTAAACAGATCGAGTCAAACTAATTGAAATGCGATGAATGTTCACAGGTGTTGTTTCTCCCCACAGCTCACCAGTCACCACACTACAGACATGCCAATCAAGTCATTTTTGTTTCTCAGCATTTCAGTTTTTACCCAGCAGTACAGAATACACCAAATGACTTAGAGATTTAGTTATTTATTAAGTAAGGGTTAATGACATAGAAGCCTGAACCATCCGACGCGAAGCATAGGATGGTTCAGACTGATAATGCTGATAACGCACACTTCGAAGGCCATTAACTCGCTTATACCATGGTCACTTACAAAAAGAAATAAATATTCAACCAGTTTTTAGTACTTTATTCTTGTTATTTTTTCGGTTTGGATCGCTTTTTGTGAAAAAAGCGGGCTATTTGTTGCGTGGTGCTCAGCCGGAGCGGACCTTGAGTGCAGCGGAATGGGAAAGCGATATCTATTCTGATCGTCACGATGGGTTATATAAAGCATCAGTCCAGAGAGAAAGTTTACCTCTTACCGCTTGTTTTTGTTTGTTTTGAAGTGTTAGCCTCTTTAAAAGCCTAAACAATGTTAGGAGCGATAGCCATGTTAGAAGTCTAAGCCAATTTAAAGAAAGCTACTTTAGTGTATTTATAGTACCTGTAACTCCCAACCCTATTTATGACACAGACAGACAGAACAAACGTTACTGTGACTATGTTAATGTTACTGATAAGGTGTTATCATATCAAATAACAGTTGAAAAAGCACAATCCGAAACCGCGACATGTTAGCATATTTACAATAACACCTGACCAAACATTTTGACTTGGCACTTCTCAAACTGCTTTGACCCCTGTTTGTACAACAAGACACGGTGCTCTAGATTATAAGGTGCGCAATTTTTGTGTGAAAAAAATATTTATATTATTATTATTATATTGCGGGAAATACAGTCCTGTTTTACTTTAAAATTAGCCAAGCAAAGAGCTATTTCATCATTACTGTTGGTTTATTAGTAGTGAATATTAAGCACCAATTTCTCCACAGTAATTAGCTTGTCTTCCTCTGTTCATCTGAACTAAGAAAAATCTATTCTGTTGTGTTGTTGTTGACAGGGAATCTTAGGTTCAGGGTTTGCCCTGAAGGTGCAGCAGAAGCAAAGACAGAAACACTTCAACAGACAAATCCCTGCAGCTGCTTGCCTCATTCAGGTATTTGAAAACTCTTCCGAAACAACCTGACTAAAGCTGGAGGGGGGATTGAAGTGTTTCAGAGTCTCACTCATATAAATGAGAGTGTGCAATCATCTTTCTCTTCCTCCTGCATGACATTCAGTATGACCTATCCGGATCTTGATCTCTCATCTTCACACCCCCCTTCAGACAGCGTGGAGGTGCTTTGCAGTGGAGAACTTTGATTCTGCTACCTTCAAGATGTTTTTACGAAAAAGAGCCCATGTCCCAGTCTCCACTCCATCCAGCCCCAAGTCCAAAAAATCGGTTTGTGAATATTTAATATTTATATGCTCTAGTTTTAGGTACTCCGAGGTTCAATCGGTTTCTAAATCCTATTATGCAAATGTTTTTTATTCATGATAGTTCAAGTTTGAAGTAGGGATGGGTACCGTGCCCCGGTATTGAACCAGCCCCGGGACCACATTCTTCAAGACCGCATATCGTTAAGATCTGAACGGTTCTGCTATCGGTACTGGAGAAGTTACTTTTTCTTTTTTCTTTTTTTTGTGTCCCACAAGCGTCATCTGCCATATTTAACTCACCAAATCATTCAATTTTCCGTTAATTAATGATGATATTAATTTCGGCATTCTCGTTGAAGCGGAGAGCTCTGTCTGTCTATTTGTGTGCAAGGGGGGCGGGGCTGTTGTTCAGACAGCACGCGCCGCGCGCGCACACACACAAGACAAGGCAGCGCTCACAGTCAGTGGCGATCTCGTAGGGGACACGTGAGCGCCCTAAACTAAGAACACCTGTTTCTGCGTAAAATTAATGAAGTTTTGCATCAAGGAGTCGCTACCATCCTGTCACCTTGATGCTACGATGACCATATGGCATATGTTGCGCTGTTTGTGTAGAACACGCTGGGGCTGCGTGTTCTACACAAAACAAACAGGTAGAGAGGCGGGGCTTGGATTCACGGCTTATGATTCCAGACCCGTGACAAACTATCAGCTGCTTCCTAATACTTAATAATAATTAATGACTAATGATAGTTGTCATCCGTAAAATTAATATAATTTATTGGGTTTACTGTTACTTATTTAAACAAAAATAAATAAATAGGAAGGAGTCTGCATCAAATTGAATTTGTTTCCATCATCTCACTTAATCCTAACTCTGGTGTTTGACAGACAGAAAAGTCTTTTCAAGGTTGTGGAAAATGGACAAAAGATCAAAGGAAACATCACGCTCATAAAGAATAAAAATAATTAGATTAAATAATTAAAATGAATATCCTGTCTGGAAAATTATCATGTATATAAAGTAAAATTTTTTGTTAAAAAAAACAGTGTTGTTGCATAATGAGGAAATAAAATACTTTATGTTCTTAATTTGTTATGTATTATTTTTCGTCCTCAAAAAGTATCGATAAGAGTACCGTTAAAATACCGGATCGATAAGCAGTATCGATAAGAGAAGTAGTACCGTTAAAACCTTAACGATACCCATCCCTTTGAAGTTTGAAGTCTACCATATTTTCTGGAGTATAAGTTTCACCAGAGTATGAGTTGCAAAAGCAAAGAAGAAAAAACGTATTTAAGGCGCTGCGAAGTAAGTTGCACTTTTTTTTTTTTTTTTTTTTTTTAAATTTTTAAGTAAGTTGCACTTTTGAATAAATCCCCCAAACACCGTGTAATGCTGCGTCCACATCAAACACATCGAATTTGCATCTTTTTTTACGTGCATCAAAGTCGCGTTCTTATGGCAAGCGAAAAGGATCGTAAATCGCCAGGAAAAGCAATGTAAAGGACGGCGTATTATCCATTAAAAATGCACATTTTTAAAGTAACACATAAATGAAATGAATCTTGTGTTGTTCCAGGGCGGGCATAAAAAGCAGCGTGTAAACACGCCGTTTGTCACATACAGGCGTAAAAAATGCTGTTATATTTCAATAAAAAAGGCTAAGGCTGAGAGCTTGGTACAGCTCTCTGCTAAGGCCTAGTAATTAAAACAGCCTGACAACTCTTTGTTTTTTACTCATGCTGAAATTGTGAGTTTGACCCGATGACTTACACAGCGTTGTTTTTGTGTTTGTTATCTTTCTCTTTTGCTGGTATTTAGCGACGGTATTAATTTATTTGCAGTTAGTATTTCTATTTTAAACAACGGTGTTTAATCACCTAAATGCAACACTATATATTGTTGTCGTTACATACAATGAAAATCCTAACAATGTGTGATAAAATGAAGACAACACGTCGTTTTCTCTGGTTTTTATTTTTCATATATTGGTAACAGGAAAAGAGGGGAAATGAGCGCTTTTTACTTCGAGGAGATGCGCCGGGCTGTTAGCCGCTTTTGCCGATAATAATGTGTCTGTGTTGACAGAGTTAATAAAGTGTCAGTAAGTGGCGCTGTATCCTCATAAGTAGCTGTATCATTTATATGTAGCTGTGAAAGAAAAAAACCTGCAGCGAGATTCACGGGTGGATTTGCACCACTTTGATATTTCGCCACTTACTGACGCTTTACTGCCAAAAGCAGCTAGCACCCCGAGATATCTCCTCACGTTAAAACGCCATCCTCAACTATTTCCTGTTGCCAATATATGAAAAATAAAAATCATCAAACATGAACAAACGACTGCAAGCCGTGTTGTTTTCCTTCTACCACACATTATGATTTTCATTGTCTGTAATGAAAACAAATTATACAATACATGATAAATATTTTTATCAATAATTACTTGGTTTATCTTTTTTAGCAGAGCTGCGTGTGCACGATGCTGTAATCAAAAGCCAGTTGGAAATGTTTGTTACCTTCAAATGTTTGACTTTTAAGGCGGCTTATACAAAGATTTGAGCAGTTACTATTGAAAAATACAGTATGAATGACTTGTAAAGGATGAATATGTGTCTATTCTGGCCACTGTTCACTTGTATTGTTGGGGTTTTAATATTCTGGTGGTTGTTATCCAAGTTCCCATGTCAGTAAAGGCACGGAGCCGGAAGCTTCCAGCCTCATCATTCTGACTGGTCCTTCATCTAAGCCCCACCCCCACACGCCAGAAAGGGCCAAAAGTTTCAAACGTGAAACTTTCAGATCCCAAACAAAACAACAACAAAAAGAGTTGAAAGTGACAAAAACAATTTGAAACTGAAATTTTGAGTTTTGAAACTTAAAATCAGAAAATTTGAGGCTGAAAATAATTTTGTTTACATTAGAATTGCAATAGCATTGCACGTTATATTAGAATTTAACGTGTATCTGTGTGATAAAATCCTTGAATGGGATCTTAACAATTCAGGAAATCTTTGACAAGTGGAAAGCTGAGAAATGACAGTGAGATGACTGGCAGCAACATATGAAATATTTCATATTTTTTGCTGTTTGATTGTCAGACCGTGGCTTACAGAGTGTAAAAAATTTCAAATGTTAATCATGCCTTGAATAGGTTTTCCTGGAACTCTTGCTGAAGTTATAGAAAGTTATACATATGTCAATGTCAAATTTCTATATAGAAGTGAATATCTTTTGAATACGTCATTTTTCACATAAATAAATGTGCAGTATGTTTTTATATATTGGAAAGCTCAGGTTTTTCCATGTTTGAAAGGGCAAACATTTCCTTTCTGAAGGACTAAGAAGACAGAAAGGCCTTATTTCTGACAGGGTTAACTATGTTTTTCTTCCTGCTGTGTCACTTGAATGTCAGAAAAGCAAGTCTTACTGAGCTGCTCTGTTTTCATTTCTGGTGCAGGTGAAGACAAAGAGGAAGTTGAAGAGCATTGACAAGGACAATGGACCAGCTTCTCCCACAATGCCAGGCGTCACCCATGACCCTGTGTTTGACAGCGGGAGGGAGCTGAGTTCAGATGTTTACAGCAGTGTTGGCACAGGTACTCAAACAGGAAAAAACAAAAACCCTTCCAGACTCCTGAGGCTTCAGATACAGGAACAGTTGCTGTAATTGAAATCTTTCTGCTTTGATGTTTTTATGAGAACTGTATTTTTTAGACTAGAAGTCCCTCTGGAGTGTAAGTCCCAGGTGCCAAAAAATGTAAAATGAGGAAACAAATATGATATATATATATATATAAGTCACACTTTTGGAAGAAATGTATTTAACAAGATACCGAAACAAGAATGGACATTTCATCTTGAAAGGCAAATCATGTAGACGGAATAGGAAACAATAGACTAAATATATACACAGTTCAATACTCTACACATTGATGCTTATGTAGCTTCATGAAACTTAGAAATCTAGTAAAGAATTATTCAGATAACCAGATCATAAAGGACATGCTAACTAGTCAACTAAACTCTTTACATAACATCACACCACTAAATCTGTTGAATAATTCATCTTCTGTGACGCCAAGCCTGCCGTAGGACTGAGTGGCGCTTCTTTTACTGCGCTGCTGTCAGTAGAAAATACTAATGTACACCTACACACAACCCTCTAGCGGTTGTTGCTATTGTTTTAATGCGATTTTTACTCCAAAAAAATAAAGTAATACCGTAGTTGTTTTTTTCTTAATAGAAGTCTATAAGATCAGTGTTGGGGGTAACGGATTTACAAAGTAACAAAATACTGTAGTTTTGTTACTTTTGTTAGTAACACAGTAACGTAAGGAATTACAGTTCAAATATTGGTACTTAATTACAATCACCGGACTATAGAAACCCTCGATACTTTGTTACATATGTTTTGTGGGCTCCGAAATTTTCTCTCGGTTAAATGAATAGATACGGAGGTTAATTTAAAGGCTGATGTTATTCACGCACGTATCGCACGTGACCAGCACAAAAAGAGATGGAAATTCATGCTGGTCACACGGAATACACGCAGCCAAGATGCGCATTGCTCCATTGCCCGCACATATTTAAAATCAAACTTAAAGTAAAGTCCCATTAGCTGTCCTTCACTTAGGTGTATGAAATGTGTTCTCCGCATGTGATCCATCCCCCGGAGTAACGCTGAGCTGCAGGAACAGCTGCGCTCAGGAACTTTTTGGGGGTTTAACCCTAACCGCAACCCGTAATCCTAACCTTAACTATTCCGCTAAGTCTTTGCGGCCAAAAAAATGGCTGCATATATTTCAAAAATCCCGCGCGACTGGGCACTTTCTAATTAAAAGAAAACAGAGTTACTGGCGCTTACGTGCGCGCACATCCACACAGATTTGGGGATCGGTCAAAGTACAGACATGCCCTCACTGCTACAGTCACGTTGCTTTCCAAACTGGCTCAAAGGTGAGACGAAAAGAGATGCTGCAAGGACTCCTCTGAGCCTTGAGGAGCAGCAGCTGAGCAGAGACCCGATTTTTCAGGATTGTAAATGAAACGACTCTGAAGTCGGCTCTTTGGTGTGAAAGACAAGAGCCAACTCTTTCCTGGGAGTCGTCATTTTCTAAAATAATGAACCCTTTCTTACTTTGTTTTTCTCTCAAAGCTGCATATGACTGCATCTCTGGTCAGTATGAGTTAGCATTCAATGCGCTCTGCAGAGAGGGTGGGGGGTAGTTTGGTAGACTCACAGGAGTGCAGAATTGTTGACAAAAGGCAGACGTAGATAGAAATGTGAAACTAATTGTAATAGAAAAACTAAAGTCAGAGAGAATGAACATGGAGGCATTAAATAGTTCTTTGTGTTTTCAAGAGAAAGGCTTAATTTCAGATTTGATGAGTATAGGCGTAACAAGTTCATCTCATTTTGAGCAATGGCATAGACCACGAAACTTACTTTTTGTCATTTCTCACACTGTTGTCTGAATTCTAATGAAGCCAGGTTATGTCTTAAACCAGGTTCATACTTTGCATGAGGTCATTGCTTTAAAAATAAAGTTAAATGAAAGATGAGACAATTTTGTTCATGCAAACTGTTTTTCCTTTGATATTCTGTATATGATAGGAAAAAAGTAAAGTAACGAGTAGTCCAGTTACTAGGTAAGATAAATCAATTACTTTTTAAAAGTAATTTACCCAACACTGTATGATTTTGTCTTCTTGGAGCTAGCGGGTACTTCCTGTTTGGAATGCCAGGGGGGAGGGGTCAATTATACAGTCAATAAGAAAGACCAAAGCATCATCTGTAAATCTGTTTACAATATTAGGGACGTTATAGTATGTTGGTGTCTTATGTAATTATCTGTGCTTATGTGAGGATATTAATTGGAGAAAATCAAATATTATAATTATGACATGAAGAAAAGCGTTTCTCCTCCACAGCAGAGCCTGACACGGAACACCTTTGCAGTAGAGAGCAACAACCCTACTCCTCCAAATGCCCCCACAATTGGAGGGACAGGGAGAAGCCATAGGGGTAGGGGAAGAATTCAGATTTGGCAAAAGACTTTTTCTAAAGTTTGTTAGCTTGTTAGCACGTGGTTTATAGTATGGTTTCCTGAATAATTGTTCATATGTTGCCCTAATATACTAAATTCCCCCTGTTGTTCATGAAGCTAAATAAGCATCAATGTGTTACGGTAGTGAAGCGTGCAGATATTCAGTCTATTATTATTTATTCCGCTAAAATTTTTTGCCTATCAAGATGAAATATCCGTTCTTGTCCCATATTTTGTTAAATAAGTTTCTCCCAAAAGTGCGACTTATATTCTGTCATTAGAAGTTATAAACTGATCAATCAGATGCCTCAATAAAAATAGGTGGTCTCATTTTGAATGCTCGAAATGTTTGACAGATTCTCCCGCGCCCGCTTTCAAGTGCTAGGCATGTGGACTAGAGGTAAGATCTTAAACCCGTGCCCGAGTCAGAACCCGACCCGACCCGGTCGGGCACTAAATGACAATCATTACCTTCGGGTCGGTTCGGGCCGGGCTTCTCTCTCGCTGACTTTTTTAATAAATATATTTTAATGGCTGCAAAGAAGCTCCTTAGGCGCGCGGTTTTTAAACAGCTCTTTATTAATGCTGTATGTCAGAACGGTTACCGCACGAACTGAAAGGCACAGCCAGCTTCTTACTCAGAGGGAGAACGTTCACCGAGCGCACACACAGGTAGACCCCGCCCCCTTTATCCCACCAGTCACCAGCCCACCGTTGATTGACATACACTGTGGTCCAGCAACTGGCAGAAAGAGGGGGGCGCCGGCCACCCGCAGATCTGCGCACGTGTCGTGAATGTAATCTTCCCTCCGCAAGCCCGCATCTATTTTGTTTATTTTGTTTATTTCTCCGCGTAATGAAGCAAGTGCGCATCAAGATCTTTCTTTCACACTCTTTGTCTGGCCTCTTATTCTGTGTTCCAGCGTTATTTCTTTGTGCAAATGCATTTATCATGATCATAAAAATATGTAGACGTTTTAACCTTAAGAAATCTTGCGTTTTTTTCTGCCAAAAATACTAGGGATAAATAGATATTTCGGGTTTGCTTCGGGCTCGGGCCTGCAAATCAAGTTAATTGGTCGGGTTCGGACCGGGTTCGGCTTTAATGCCCGCGGGCCTGTGTCGGGTCGGGCTGGATTTTTTAGGCCCGATCTTACCTCTAGTGTGGAGTTCCAAAACAAAGTGAAAGTGGTTGCCATAGAAATGATTACTAAGGCCAACTTGGACCAATCGCTGCAAACTGACAATTTCTAGTTCCAACATGGGGATGTAAGTACCACGAAAAAACGTGGCGACTGAATTGATTTCACTTTGTTGGAAAAGTCATTTTCTATGGTGATGTCCAGTTTTACTATACAGTGAATGGTCTTTCTGCAAGTTTCTCAAACCTTTATTTACATGGATGATAGTCGTTCACAGCTTATTTTGACATTCAGTTTAGATTTTGTGCTGGTTGACAAGATTATAGTCACGTCCCAAATTATGCAGAAGATGAAACTAGAAACCTTCAATTCAAGTTCTGTTTTTTTTTTGTCTACCTTTTTTTGAAAAACATTTCAAGATGGTATGAGCTTTGTGAGATGTATACTCTTCAGTCACCAAAAAGGCGAGCACTGTAAACAATCAGAGTTGACTCAGCTGTTTTTAGTTTTTTTTGTAACACCAATTTTTTTAGAACCCTAAAAATTTGCTAATACATCAAATCATATCTGACCAGGTAATTGTTGTTATCCAGTTCTTCTGAGCCCAAGCAGATTTTACACTTCAAATAAAAGATCCCCTTTTTAACAACTGCCAACTGTCAGACACCCCTATGCTGCAGTCGAGGTGTTCAGGTCCACTGGACCCAAGTAATATAATTGTGTGTTTTTATGCTATTCCCACAGACCCCTATACATGTCATCCTTCGTAACCTAAGCAATTAATTTTCTCACACTTTGTCCTAGCTGCAAATTTGGGATGGGACGAGGGGCATTTCAAAGGGACCCAGCAGCCAAAGGCTAAACTATTTTTGGGGGCACCTGCAACTTTCGATCATCATTTCCCCCACAATGCACCACCATTAATTTCTGACTTCTAAAAATATAATTTGACACTATATAGGAAGGTATCACTGTAAGGAGCTTATTAAAACAGTTAAAAAACTAAATCAAGGTTGATATAAGTTTAAAAAATGATTACATATGTTTATGGATTCAGGTCACCCCAGTAGATTTATCTCTTCTTCCAATTCAAATTTGTTTCCTTTCTAAACATTTTCTACAAAATTTATATCAAATCAGAGTTTGGCATAGTTTGAAAAATAAGAAGAAATGCTCTGATACTCCATTGCCAAAAAAAGAATGGTAGCAGTAAGTCCCAGGACCGGCCTATCAACAGCCAGCAAGTCAAGAAATTAGGATGTCAAAATAAAGTGGAATAGAATGTTCTTCTTGCCCAAGTAATGAGCCGCCCCGCATGTCTGCCAGTGTCACAAGGATTTTCATCATTCTGGGTAACGACCAGCAGCAACAAAAGCTCCCCGATGTGTGTGGAGCCGAGATAGACTGCAGGAAATAAAGCAGGAGCAAAAAACTACATGTGCTGCACACAGACTCACAAACACATGGCCAGGTCCTGACGCCACGTCAGGACTCTGTCTTTATCAGCTTTCATGTTGGGCAGCTCTTCAATTTTTAATTGTGTAAAAAAAAAAAAAGGAAGAAACATTGAAAAGGATGAAAGATGCTGATTGATTTCTACTATTTTGTGTTAAGGTGTTGATGATATTATAAATGCTTTTTTATTTTCTGTCTCAAGTGCTTAAATTTCCACTTCGATCACCTTTTGATCTATTATAAAAGCTTTCCCAGTGGTCCTTTTAATTGAGATTGTCATTTTTAAAGTAAAAAAAAAAGATGTTGCTTTCTAGGTCATAGTTCCTGCTAAGTGACAGTAGTTGTGGGCGGGACTGTTGGCGCGGAACTACCACGCCCCTCTCATGTGTTGAGAGCTCTCTGTTTACACAAGGGGGTCTGCAACCTTTAACACTGGAACAGCTATTGGGGTCTTACTGACCGAAACTCAGCGAGAGCCATAAATTACCACTTAACATTTTAAGAAAAATGTTTAATGTTTAAGTTTATTGATGTTTATGTGGCCATTTAAGCTATTCCTTTGTAAAATGTTTGATTTTAAGGTTGATTTTCTTTCTGTTTGTCCTCCATCCTCACAAAAACACCACAAGAACACATTAAAAACACCATTTTCGTCAAAGTAAGTCTTTAAGCTTTTGTATCTATTCAGTGTGTAGGAAAAACATCTTTTTTCTCACCCACTGCTCCACAATCTGGGATGTGCCATCCATGCATGTCTAAATGGAACAAAACGCTGATGTCAGCATTTTTTGATTAGCATATTTGCACCTCCAAGCAGTAAAAACAGGTATATCTAATAAATTAGCCAGTGTGCGCTCTTGATGAGGAATTGCAAGTGAGGCTGTTTATGGCTCGACTCCCCATCGACTCCCCTGCCTGCTGCTCTCTTATGTGAAATGTGCCATTTTACATGATTTCTTCTGAGACTGAGTTCTGAGAACTACCAGAAACAACACATGCCATGTTGCAACTGAGGATTCCTTTAATTTGGAATTTTATGCCTCCACTGTTCCTTTTTTTTGTTAGGGAGCTGTGAAACAGCAGCTATTTGCCACAGTGTTGCATCACTTTTGTTTTGTTGGAAGAAATCACGCAAAAAAAAAAATGGTTGCTGCAGTTTTGAAAATGAAATGTTTTCAAGTCTTTATGATGTCCCGCAGCAGTTCTGGACCTGGACTGTTTTTACAATTCTTTTTTTACTGTACCTTTGAGCAAAACATTTGACACATGCTCAAAAACTCACCAAAATCTGCATGCCCCCCAGTACCTGGGGAAAATGAATCTTTCACCTGTAGGGAATGACCTCTAGGTGATGATGACATCACTGCGGAAAAAACGGCCAGAAAAATGAATGGCGTCACAATTTTGATAGAGCTCGCTTTTTTTTTTGTTTTTAATCAAGTAATGAAACGAAAACACGTGTTGGGGAACATATCCAACGGATTGAAATTATTATGGGATAGCTCCTACAGTTCTGCAGCCATTTTGTGGCTAAGTATGAGATTTTCCCAATTTTGTACAAGATGGTGAAAAACGTTTGTTTGAGCGGTTTTTAAAAGAAGTGCGCACACAAACCATGTTAAGTCTACTACCACAACCGAAGTTCTGTTGACCTTTGACTTTGGGAAGAGGCCGCCATCTAGGAACCCCCCTGTTCCCGAAAATGTACCTTTAGAACAAACTCCTCTTAGAGATTCGATCTATCGCCTTCATACTCATCGAGCATCATTGGAAAGTCACTCAGAAAAAAACATGTTGGTCTTTACTGTAATATTTAAAAAATTGAACACATGACTTGTTGGCTTAAGCTGAATGCAATGATACGACATACAATGAGAACATATTAGGAATGTGGGCATGGTTCACAAAAACCTTCGTTGCCATGAAAATTGAAAAAAATACTTTTGCTGATTCTTCTAAAATCTACATAGACCTGTTCGTCACCCCCAGGCCACAAAACCTAAAATAGTTTCTATGGAGATAAAACGAACAGAAAAGCTGCCATTTTGAAAAACGTCTTTTTATTCATTAATTTCTTTCATGCATGGGGTAGAGGGCAAAAGCGGGTGGCCCCTGTGGCCCATACAACGCTGCTCGGGCCTTTAATTATTATTATTTTTTTTGGACATAATGTGTTAGTGGGTGTTAGCAGATGGAATAAAATTTGTATTTCTTTCTTAAAGGTTCATTTTATTCTCTCCGTCTAATATTTTAATATGTTTCTTAATAACATGAGTGCCCATTTAAAAGAGTGATGTAGGGTCTGATGTTCTCAGATCTCTAGTTTTCTGTTTAGGATTTCTTCAAACAACAAATCTTAGCCTTTTATTGGCATCAGTGCATTCAGGACATTAATGGGTTTTCAGATCACGGGTGTACAATAAAGGGGTTCTGAAAGGACAGTGTGTTTGAAAGGAAAAATACTTTTAGCATGTCCATAACACATCTAATTGGATGGGCCTCTTTGTTGTGGCAAATTATATAACTTCTTATTTTTCTTTTGCAACACATGTTAACATTAAAAGCTGCTGCTGAGATGGCTGACTGCAGCAGAGCCACCGACATTCAGACAGTTTTGCTCTGCAGTCTGTTCTCTTGCAGAACAGCTGTATTTAAAATGTCCTACTTGGACAGACTGATAGAAATGATGCGCCGTCTCCCGTCATCTTTTACTGTGATTCAGTGTTGGGTTTGAAGCTAAACTGAGGCTGCACATCTGTCATCTGCATAAAGCATTCTGTGCTCCTCATATATTGAACTGAGCTGACACATGTGGTGTGGGCTCGTATTGACTAACTGCAGTGATGTCCTCAGCTGCTCACGGTTGTCAGGTAACATTGACCTTTTAGATTTTTGTAGGACCTGCCTTTAAATTGTTGTCCTTGGAGCTTGAAGAGTCACTTTTTAGGAACTGAAGATGTCAACAACAAAAATCCAAGAAACTTCTATTTGACTTTTTTTTCCCATTTGAATTGATATTTTGGAAAGGGCTCTTATGGGATTTATTCAACCTTTTTCGTGCTACAGTCTTGCTCTTCTCTCACTCAGCAGTCTGTTTTCTGTTATTCTCAACATTTTTTTAGTGCTGTCCGCTTTATCATTCTCTTTTTAAAGCATGAGACCATTTTTTTGTTTTTTGTTTTTTAATGGGGACCTGTTCTAAAATTGCAAAGGTTTTAGCTCTGTGTTCATGGTTGTTTTTGTGCTCTCCCTTGTCTGTTCCAGATTGCCAGCAGTCGTGGACATCTCTGTCTTCCTTTCAGTTAAGCTCATCACCTGCAGGTAACTTCATCCACAGAGGAGCTATTTTGGTTGTTCTCTGCTCTTCTGTCACATGGCTTAAAGTCCCCTCTCCAAAAAGCGTCCCCAGTGGTCTTTGAATCACGATTGTGCCGTTTTTTTTGCCAACATTAAATAAATCCTTCTCTTGGACATAGTTTCTGCAGAGCGTCAGGAGTTCATTAGGAATTCACCTCCGAGTTGTGGGTGGGACTGTTGGCGCAGAGGAACTCCACCCCCCTTCCAGTTCATCACTGAGAGCTCTCTGTTTACACTGCCCTTTCAGCCCTTCACACCTCCAACTTAACATTACCTGTGCAAAAAAAAAATGTCGAGCAATGTTGGAGCTATCCAGCCTCTTTTTCAAACAGCAGTTTTTCATCTTCTTCTGATTTACAACGATTGGAATAAAGAAATCCTCGGAAATGCAATTTTAAGCATAATTTTCTTCATATTTTAAATTCAACTGTATTTATATAGCACTTTTCCAAAAAAAACATAACACAAAGTGCTTCACACAAAAATAAATAAATAAAATAAAAACAAGCACCAAAATTCAAATAGAGCCCCCACCCCTTTCACACCTCCCACCACCTAACTGGTGGAGAGAGACAAAGGGGGAACATTTATATATGTTCTCTATCATCAGAAAGAAGCCACAAGAACATCTTAATAACAGCAAAAACAGCATTTCCTTCTGAGTGGGTCTTTAACTTCTCAAGTCCTGCTTTGAACGCAGACTAGCTGATCAAACATTTTCAGTCTCTGTTCCATTTAAATGACAGGGCAGTGTATTTGGTATTCCTTCACAGGCCGTCTTCGGTGCTCTGTACTTGATCATTTCTCTGTTTGACAGAGGATGCCGTTTTACATCCCTGCAAGCCAACAGCAGAAATCGGGACCATTCTGCTTGAAGTCACTTCACACCTTTCTTTTTCAACACATCGGATTTCAGAACCTGCTCTATCACACTTGTCTAACTGCTGTCATTTCTAAACACTTGAGGTTTGGATAATCTGCAACATTTCTGGAAGCTCTGCAGAAAATGGGCTTTTCTTGGTTAACATAACGCTCGAGTTTCTATTTTACACAAACGTCTGCCAACAAGTGAGCAAAAACTGAAATATAACTTGGCATAGGGGCTCCTTTACATCACAAAGGAGTCAAGCGCATACTCACAGTGGGGCTTCTCTTAAGTACAGCATTGTCTGAACACACTGACACCATTAATAAATACGAGCAAAACACTAAATGTGTCAAGAATTTTGAATGCGCTTGTGGAATTTTCCGTAAAAGAAGCAAACATCAGCTTAAATGGATTGCATTTTGTTTTGAAAAACCTGAATATTTTGTCAGGTGCTTTTAACTTTAAAAAGTAACCATTGGGAATCGCAAAATGAATTTACTGAGACATGATAAATGAAAACTGTTAGAATTAGTTAGAACTCCAGTTAGAAGAAAACTATACTTTCAGTCAATTTCCCCTAAATTAAATATTGAAACTGTTAGCAAACACTTCTTAAAATCATCATTGGTACAGGAGGGTAAGCTGTTAATTAGAGGCTACCGTGTGACTGTGTTAACGTGCATTGGAGGAACTTGGTTACTGCATATCTATGTGCAGCAGACAGAATTGCTTCATGCAGCAACAGAAGCCTCAGTCTGAAGCTGTAGCCCGCCACACCCGCTTGATCTGCTGCAGTATCCTGAAACTTTTCAGTACGGTCGCTGCTGTCCGTTTACGGCGGCTGGATGACTCAGTTGGCCTCGTGTTGGACAGGCCCATGGGAAACCAGGATTCGTTTCCCAGGGGGCAAGATGAGCTCCAATGTGGGTCCGTAGGCAAGACAAGGTAGCCACAAGGGGGACCATGTCTGGGTCTCCTAGTCCCAGTCCCCAGTCCCCCCGAATAACATACAGGGTTGTGTCAGGAAGGGAGGGGGCAGGTGTAAAAATCTCTGCCAAAACCAAATCCGTGAAAGCTGATCATGGTTGGTGGTTTTCAATTAAATCATCTGATATATGCAGATGATGTAGTTGTTTTTAGCCCCAGCAGCTCCGGATTGCCACAACATTTAAACGTTGGTTCTGAATTTGGTTTGAAAAATGATATTTTGTACAAATCCAGTAAAAGTGCCGTAATGATTTGTCGTAAAAAAGGATGTTACATTAATTTTCCTGCTTTTAAATGTTCTGATTCTGAGCTTGACGTCTGTCACAAAGTGAAATATCTTTATCATATCATCAATGATAAACTTTCAGATCAGAATGAGAATCAACTTTATTGGCCAAGTACAGTTCATGTACAAGGAATTTGGCTTCGGTGGCTCGTGCTCTCGTGCAAACTAGAAAGATATGAAAAAAGTTTAAAGGAGTAAAACAGGAGAGGGTAAAAAAATAAAAAGAAAGTACTATGAGGTAGATATAGGAATATTTAAACACAACTAGATAAAAAAATGCAACGGTAAAGGTAAAAATGTAGCAGAAGTTCTAGTAGTAAATGATGATGATGATGATGATATCCTCAGACAACGGTGTATTTTCTGTGCTCAGGCTGACATGCTTGCACGCAGGTTTTATTCATGTTCTGACAATCTTAAAATTTCTTGTATTAACAACTAACTGCACACCATCATTTTAACTTTCACCAATGTAAGGTACAGCACTTTTAGATACCAGTCTCCTATTTGGAGGTTTTGGTATGGTCGCCTTTTTTAATCCTTTCAAATTTTTTAGTCGGCAATGGCTTTTGTCTTTTTTTTTATTTATTTATGATACCTGTTAACTTTGTCATTGTTTTTTATACTTGTACTATCATAAATGCTTTTATTTTTAGTTGTATTATTTAGTGTTTTATTTGTTTTGTGTTTCTTGTGGCAAATGGAGTAATAATGTAATAATAAGCGTCATCATTAGGATCCGTTGTGGCGACTTCTGAAGGAATGTGCCGAAAAGCACTGCTTTTCCCTTTACCTGAATGTTTCTAAATGTGGTTTAAGTACGTTTGTACTGGCTTCAAAAGGTTACACATTTTTAGAGAGGAAAAAAACAACACAAATGTTTTTTAAAAATCAATGATTTAGAACATGATCAGCTTGTAGAGTGAATTTGGCTGAGAACATCTCAACTAGAGCCAATGATAAAAGGAAAAGCCAATGTTTGGTTTGTTTTTCAGTTCATTTCATAAAGTAGAAGGATTCACCTAGCAACACAATAGAATCATGTATAAGTGTTCAAAATGTTGTTGTTCTCCTCGACATATCTCGACATATCCCCCAACGGGAATCAGCTACCAAACAGATGGTTTGGCAGAGATTTTTACATCGGATGCCTTTCCTGACACAACTCTGTATTTTTATCCGGGCTGGGGACCGGCACAGGAAGACTCAAACTGGGGTCTCCTTGTGGCCATAGGCAGTAGCGCGAAGGGTCGTACCCAAGGACCCACACTGGGTGAAGCTCCTGAGCCATCCAGCAGTAACATTTTGCAGGGGGCAGAGCGGGGCGAGGGGGAAACTGTTGCAGCATGGGCAGGCAACAGCCACACGCAGGGGGGCAGGGGAGACGATTAAAATACATTTGAAAACACATTTTTTAGCTTCTTCCATTTACTTCTGCTTTGCTTAAGTGACTTTTGCAGGAAAAAACGGAATAAATCACAAAGAATATTAGCATAAAACAAAGAAATCCTGAATGCTTTACCAGACTACTGAAATTAGTAACATTGTGTAAAAAAAAAAAAGGGTTATTGTTCTGCTAGACAAAAAGCCAAAGGAACAACACAAAGATGGATATTATGTGTTAGAATAAAGTAATAAAAACTCATTACAAAAAATAGCGTTTCAGCTCACTGAAGCCACTAAATGTTTTATAGTGGAACCCTAATTGCCAGCAGTTAAAAAATAATAGCTATTTGAATCACAAAATGCTTGAAGTGACAGATAAGCAAACATCGTTGCTTCAATTGTTTGCTTCCCTAATGTTTGGGATGATGTATGACATGTACGTTAGAGGATTATTCACTGCTGGTGAATGATGGCGTCCTCCTTCCTCTGCATAAGTACATAGGGACACAGGACAAAGTGTGTTTGCTTCAGTTCTGTGGTAAAGAACAGGGGGACAGAGTTTAATGAGAAGGTGCTGAGTTGCACACATCAGAATAGGCACATAAGAGAACACTTAAATCCATTTTCAAGGAAATAGTAAAGATGTTCGGACAGATGGTTTACGTAAGGTTCACCCTGAGCTGTGGATGCTTGGTCACATTTTCAAACTGTGCTGGATGACGGTGTAAAAAGTACTCTACTATCTGGACTATGCGGACCTTTATATAAGCTGCATCCGCATTATAAAATATATATATATATATATATATATATATATATATATATATATATATATATATATATATATATATATATATATATATATATATATATATATATATATATATATATATATATATATATATATATATATATATATATATATATATATATAAATAAATAAATAAATAAATAAATAAATAAATAAATAAATAAATAAATAAATAAATAAATAAATAAATAAATAAATAAATAAATAAATAAATAAATAAATAAATAAATAAATAAAGCTGCACCGGGCTATAAGCCACAGAAATCTATGTTGAAAATTAGAGATTTACTGCATGTTCAAAACGATTTCGTACATGTATGTACCTGAACAGATTCTTTCCAAATAGTACCTTCTGACAGGGCAGCAACTTTGTTGATTAAAACGGAACAGAACTAAGAGAAAAATAGTATTTATTTACCTTCGTTTCTCCTGTATTTGGAACCACAAGTCAATTTAATTACCAGATAGGTATTTGTCGTGCGTGTTCTATCTGCTCAGGAAAAAGTAACCTACACTATTCGTCTTTGCATTGATATTTCATCTGTCTTATTTTTGATTCGAATTTTAATTCGATTCTTCGATTCTTTGATTCTAATTCCGGTTAGAGCGCCCAGAAAAATCTACAGAATATCTGCACCTTTTTCAGAAGCGGCATGGTTCAAAAACAAGGAAAAAAGTAGCAGCTTGTATTCAAGAAAATACAGTAGAAAGATTATCCAGTTATATATCTGTAGAGCAAAATATTTGCAGTTATTTTATTTTTTATATTTTTTTGCATACATGTACTCAGGTGCGAATTTTTGTGTGATTTAAAAAAATAAATAAATAAATAGCAACAACCACTAGAGGGCATTGTTTGTGCATTAGAATTTGCTACTGACAGCATCGTAGAAGAAGAAGCTTATTCTTCTTAGTCTTAAACTACGTTGATCACCTGGCTCGGCAGTGTGCTTTCAAGTGTCCACTTTCAATGAAAAGTCTATACACATGCATGTTTTGGGCTTTCATGTTCACGCATCTCTATTCTGTTTGTTTTTTCCGGTATTTTTCAGGCTTTACGTACAAAACGTGGGACCAATAAACGTGCATTGAAAGTTGTACCAAGTCCAAACTTTCCTTTAAACTATCAGGAACCCAGGTTTTGTAGTGACGTCCCTTTTATTTACGAATGTGCCAACAGAATCCTGAAAATTGATCATGGAAGAGAAACAAATATTTGCGGTTTGTGTCCGGTCCCGAATTCTATGACACCAAGTTTTTCATACATGCCTGGAGCAAAATTATTTCGATTTATACCGCTTTAACATGTCACACCGGCTGCATGGTGGTGCAGTGGTTAGCGTTCTGGTTAGGTTTAAGTCCCGGCTGGGGGACCTGAAACAGAACATCAAGGGGGGACCTTTCTGTGTGGACTTTGCATGTTCTTCCCGTGCATGCGTACTTTCTCCACGGACTCCGGCCAAAAACATGCTTTGTGGGTTAATTGGTTTCTTTAAATTGTCCATAGGAGTGAATGTGAGTGTGCATGGGTGTGTAATTGTGGCCCTGTGACAGACTGGCGACCTGTTCAGGGTGTTACCTGCCATCACCCACAAGTTCCCGGGATAGGCTTTGGCAGCCCTGTGAAATTCCCGAAAGGGAAAAAACGGCTTTGGAAGATGAATGAATAAATGAACATTTCACACCAGATCTCTTCCAACGGCAGCCAAGCACTAGTATCATCGGGTAGCGACAGTCCAGTGTGTAAACACCATATCCTAAATGCATGTGCAACAATGCACGTTTAACGCGTTGAAGATGCATTTCATTGATCCAAAGTGACAGAGACGATGAAGAATTCAACAGATTTAGTCATTTAAAGTGGTATGAAGAGTTTAGTTGACGTGTTAGCGTGTTCATTGCGGTTATCAGAATAATTGTTCAAATGTTGCACAAACATAATAGATTCCCCTAATTTCAAGAAGTAAAATAAGTGTTATGGTAGTGAAACGTGCAGATATTCCATCTATAAACTATATCTAATCTGTTATTATAAATTTCCCTTCAAGATTAAATGTTTGTTTTTGTTTTTTGTGAAATAAATGTCTCCCAAAAGTGCAACATATTTTTAATTTTTTTTTCTTCCTTGTTATGCATTTTTTGGAAACTGTGAATGATACTCTGGTGGAGCTTGCAGGCTGATAAACACGGTAGTTGAGCCTCTTAAACATTCTAGGAGTTTCAGAAGAATGAGACGAGAGCAAAGGAGACCAATCATTAAACACAAAGAGCTGTTTTTCCTCCAAAATCTGTGAATGTAGTCTTAGAGTGAGGATTAGACTCCATCAGTATCTCTGTAGACCAGCTTTATTGTGATGCTCAGCCTTCTGGGAAGGTCCCTGAGAAAAACAGCATTGAAACATCATTCTGGGAAATATCTGTTTAAAGGATTTTTTTCTTCTTCTTTTTGGTGAAGAACAAATACTTTTATGGTGGTTTGTCTTTTGTTGTGGGAGTTACATTCTAAAAATAACATGCAAAAAGTAGGATTACAGGTGTTTTAAGGCGGTAAAAACCCTCACTACACACTTTTCTCACACAGACATTAGGAATTTCAAACTTTTTTCTTGTTTAAACTTTTAAAGTTCAAACCGTCGCAGAAAAATGAGTTTAGTATTTTAGGTTGAAAACAAACATTTGATGGTCATTAAGGATTTATGCATTTGCGGCAAACGGAACATATTCCATACAGTAGACACAGCACAAAGGAGATTGATTGACATGGCCAACAGCCAATCAGAGCGCAGAGTACAGTGTGATGTTTAAAAAAACAAAACAAAATTATTAAATTGTTATTTTTTAGTTAAATATTTTTAACTAAAAAAATATTATTTTTTAATTAAATATTTTTAACTAAAAAAATATTATTTTTTAGTTAAATATTTTTAACTAAAAAATATCTGAAACAGTGAGACTGTGAGGGAACATTACATTCATTTAGATGTCACTAATTTCCATTAACAGAGGATTTCAACCTACAACACACATTCCCACTCTACATTTAGTTATTTAGCAAAGGGTTTTACAAAATAGGTATATGAAAAAACTTTACCCCAGATTTGTTGGAGGCAGATGCCGAGGCCTAAATAGGAACGTTTCATTACAAATAAGATAAAAAGCTTTTCATTTTATGAGAATAACAATAAAAGTCCACACGTTTTTTAGTAAACAGTGCATGGATTTTTTTTCTCTTGATATAAAAAAACTGATGGTCCCACACAAATGGTACCTGCAGGAAAAATTTGTGATCATGTGCAAAAGAAATCTGTAGGAAATGATGGAAAAAGAGCAGATTCTAAAACTGCTTACATTGGAGTTACAGACCCACTCCAATAAAAATTCTGTTTTAGGTGGTGATGGAGAACTTAGATAAAAAAAAATGCACTTTGAAAAAGGGTTGTATTTTTACAAGCCCCTGCCCTGCTCTGCTCCATTCTGATGCATCCAGAGCATTTTGTGTTACCGGTAACGTCAGGTTGGGGGTGCGAGGCTAGCGAGAGAGTGTAAACATAGAGCTCTCAGCAACTAGGGGAAGGGGAGACAGGTTTACTCCACACCAACAGTCCAGCCCATAAGTCAGAGAAAATATATCCTATATTTCATTTCACCTTTTTCCGTTTTGTCCCTTACGTGGTCACGGGGCTGCTGGAGCCTATCCCGCCCACTTGTGGGCGAAGGCAGGGGACACCCTGGACATGTCGCCAATCTGTCGCAGGGCAATATATACTATAGCTTTTTAGATTTTGGCTAAATATATTATAATCCTTATCAAAAGACCACTGGGAACGGATCGGGTGATCTTTAAATTCAAAAATGTTGCCTGAAGTTGTTTTAGAGCCGGTAAAATTTTATCTCAGCTCATTTCAAAGCAAAGAATTAACGTCATGTTACTTATTGAAATGACATATGTGTGTTTGCGGTTGTTTTTTTTTCGGCGCAGTTAAGAGAAACGCCGGCATCTTGGATGTCCACTCCATGACCCCCATCCGGAGAAACTGCAGCTTTGCAGACGACCTGGAGCTGGAGTCTGAACGAGACACTGAACTGTCTCCTGCCAGCTCAATATCACAGTGAGTTTACTGCTGATGAAATGCAATGAAGTTGCATTACACACAAATGGAGCATTAAACACTCTATTTATGGGCACAAATGCGGCAAGTAAATTTTAATGAGAAGGCGCGAGAAGGTCTGCATGCATCTTCTGCTATTTGTAATTAACCTTTCTAATGTGCCAAACCCAGAGGGCTCATGACTCTCTAATAAGGAGACTGGCTCGTGCTTTTGGAGGCTTTTGTACAGCCGGAGTCTGAGGCTGATATGAGGAAATGAGTGTTAAGTAACTGCAGTGTAATGTAAGTGCACAGTAAGTGAAACAAATGGAGCGACAGTTCTGACCCGTGGGACTTGCTTTCTAAACGACGGTGTAATGATGCGGAGTGAGAGCGGCATGCGGCGGCACTTTGGCGAAGACGACTGCTCCACTGACTTCAGACGATGCGAGCAGCTGCTCTCACGGAGCGAGGCCACATCAAATACCAGCATCATGGATTCTGCTCAGCATGACATTCACACCAATCTTTGACAGATTTATTGATGAGCTTCTTTTTTGGGGGGGGACTGGAGAATTTTCATATTATTTACAGCTAAATGACAAACATCCCCAAGCTCACTTTCCTGTTATACTATTCCACAATGAACAGGAATCTGAACACACCCAAACTTTTGACTTTTTGAGAGAATTAAAACAAAAAGGTGCAGAAAAATTCATTTAAATATGTGAGAAGAACAAAATTCAGCCTAATTTGTCAATGCGTTGATAATTTAGATGAGAGGTGCTCACAACTGTTCATCATGTGAGCTACAACTTTTCATTTGTACCGTATTTTTCTGCGTACTAGTCATGTTTTCTTTTTTTACATAGTTTGGCCGTAGGGCGACTTATACAGAGGCGCCACTGAAGCCGGGTTTATGCTTCACAGCGATCAGCCATCGCAACTTTGTTGCGACTGTCTGCGATAACTGCGCTGAACTTCTGGGTGGCTTTTATGCTGTTCAAGCGATGCGATTGTCTCCTGCGTTGATTTTAAACATGAAGGACAGCTCGTTCAGACACTGGCTGCATCCGTAAACCCGCAGGTAGACGATGAGGCAGAGGAGAAAGTGGTGTGTTCGTCCACTAAACAGAAGCAGACAATACAGAGGTGAAAAAATTTAAATTAGAAAATGAGGTAAATTGTATTCCGTAGTGCTACAAGATATGAGATGTAATATATCTTTCCAGTAACTTGCTCTATACGCGACCAGTACCGGTGGTTTGGAATTACGCTTATACTTATTTAAGTATAAATTACATTTTAGGTGTACCACTTCTTGAAAAGAGTGATGGAAAATGAGGCTCATTAGCAGCTAAAATCACCGTCAGAAGTCGGTCACTGAACTCTCACGTCTTTAGTTTAGGAGGAAGAAAATCTTCATATCCATTAGCAGAGTGTAGCTCTTAAGGCCCGTACACACCGGGACGAATTTCGCGCGCGATATTCGCCGACGTTTAACGCCTCGTGACTAAACAAAGGGCACCAATGTGAGTGTGCACACCGACGCGAAAAATGCAACGCGTAAAAGCGTCATTTTAAAAAAACGCTTCGGGTTCGTTTTTTTGGTTTGACGCACCGCGTCAAAAACTATTCGACCAATGAGAATGGCGCTTTTGCACACGTGTCTGGAGCTTCTGAAGTTACAGTAAAACACAACTTGGGGGCGCTCAAACACAAAACTGTCTTGCTGAGCACACATACGTCACGGCGAAGAAGATATACGCCAAGTAGCGTCTACACTGCCGCGAAGAAATAAGACGAAGAAGATGCACTCACTGACAGACATTCTAAAATATCCCCGAAAACCCTCATGATACATTTTCAGCTCTTGTACCAGTCGATAAAACTCCCCAAGTTCTTCCCTTCTCGTAACTATGGGATGTACCCAAAATCGACGTCTTTCCGCCGTCTTTCATCATTCTACAGAACAATAATTTCTTCATCACTGGAACTGGAGCTGGAGCTACTGGTGCTGGAAATATTCATGTTTTCTTTGTTTGATTCTGACAAGGGCATAAATACTTGCTCTCTTCTTCTGAGTGAAAAGCGACTTTAAGAAGCGTAAAGTTGCGCAGCACCACCTTGTGTACAGGGGTATTTCTGTTTTACATTAAGCACCATTTAATGTCAGGGAATGAAATTGCATGTTCACTCGGCTCATCGTCAGCGAAAATCGCCTGGGTGTGAACACAAAAAATGTGGCGAAAAACGCTGGCGAATATTCGTCCCGGTGTGTACGGGCCTTTAGTGTAGCATAGCAGGCATGTGGAATGACGTATGTAGCAGAGGATCTTTGATTGGTCGCCCTACATACAAATGTTGTACTTAATGATTTGATGACAGTTTTTTTTAATAGATTCTTTTTTCATTTTTGTTTTATTTTTTATTTTTGGTGGCCTACAATCTACCCAGACTTCCTGTTCCTACTACAGACTTCCTACCCCTGATCTAGACCATCATCACCTCATTAAAAAACACAATAACATATTTACTTTATTCATTGAGAAACTTCATCCGGTGTGGGCCTTGAGGTGGGTCTTTGGGCAAGACCTTTCGCGGTACTGCCTGACTATTTACCCACAGAAGGGCCCAAGTCTAGGTTGGTCCCCAGCCCGGAAAATAAAATACAGGGTTGTGTCAGGAAGGATGTAAAAAATGTAAAAATAAATAAATAAATAAAGACCAGCAACATTATTCATTGAGGAGGAAGAGCAAAATGTGTTTTTGTGTCTGTGTTTGTGTGTGAGAGAGAACATGTTAAACACAACTGAAACATCAGAAGACCACTTGAATGCATCGATTACATAATTGCTGAAGAATCAAGGTTACTTCCTTGTTCCTGGAGAACGTTTATATGACAAGAAAACTGTTAGTTAGACAAAGCTTTAAAGAAAAAAAATAAAAACCTTTTGGAGCATATCCACTAATTATAGATTTATGAACCTACTAAAGGGAAACGCTGGATAAGTTCAAAGCGAGTCAGCGATTCTGTGTCTGACCTCAAAATGAACTAGGCCGTTTCAGTTTCTTTTTAAAATCTTGTGATAGCACAGCTTTATGTTTGTTTCTCTCTTTTTAATCCGGTCTACAAGCTTCCAACACTGGTTTAAATATAAGAACAGCTCCCTGAAGGTTGTGTAGTTTCCTTTCTGGAAAGTGAGTTTTAACAAAGTGAGGCTACAATTCCATTTAAGTTCCTTTTTGTGAAGCACAACAAAAGCCACCTCAATGTACTATACAATGAAGTTATGAAAAATAGATGTATTTACTGATAGGGACAATTGAAGTCCTTCAGAGATTTCCAAACAGCCTGTAGGCATCAGATTTCTGTTGTAATTCCTCACACTGAGCAGGCATTTACGCTCCCTCAGATGTTAGAATCCCTCTAGTTGTTGTGATGCGTTCACACCGAACGCAATTCGCGACGTCAAATGCACGTCGGCCAAATTCTCTGCTCGCCGCCTGTCCAAAAAGTGTTCATGGCTCGAAGCCCCAGACGCATGTGGGAGGAGCTACTGCCAAATGTTTTTAGCATGATCACTACATAAAGCGGTGTCTGTGCATATTTCATTCACACTGCATGAAAGACACGGACGATGTTTCTTCTAAAGGGCTCCACTAAAACATCCATGTCTGAGTTCATGAGATCACTCACAGACTCTCCCAGGATGATGAACTGCACTCCCGCTGCGAGGGCTGCGTCTGAACGACGGCCGCTTCCGCTGTGTTTCCGTCTCTCTGCGACTCCGTTTAAAGGCTCACTGTCCCGCATTAACCCAAGAGGGGAAAAATAAAAACAAGAAGAAATCTTGAGGATCTTTTTATTATTGTCTCAATGAAAACAAGAAAAATGGTATATAGTTCAGGCTGCCTCCCCGAAGCGCAGCAGCTCTCTGTCTGGCCGCCTGAGGCCGGCACGGCGAGTGCGTTTGCTGCAGCTCCATGGGCCCTGCGACAATCTATCTGGGACAGGGGTCATCAACCCTATTCAAGGTTTTAAGAAAAGCCCACGTTTTATGCTCTTTTGCATATAATTCGTGACACAATGAAACTTTTAAATATTAAGATTGTCAAGAGGTAAATGTATTTGTAGTGCAGCATCTATGGGGAGACACCAGAATTACAGGGAAAATTAAACATTAATAGGGATTATCAATATGATTTCTAGTATTCCAGATTGACAAACCAGATTAAACAGTTTAACAGGCTGTAGTTTGCCCATCCCTGGTGTAGTGTTGTAAAATCACCAACATGTCTGTATGTAGCATGTTACAAACAAGTTCTAGAGATACTGTGAATGGTGTTAATAAAGTCTGACTCTTTTGTCTCGCCTAATGCGCTTCATACAGTAGTTCGGTGTCCCTTATATACAGAGCTCTAAATTTACAACCGCTCCCCTGACAAACACGAGAAAAACTTCAGTTTGGCGGGTAGAAAAACAGTCCCAGTTGCCACTTTGGCAGGTGAGACTTTGTTCATCAGCTCTGACAGGGGACTCAAACTCTCAACAGCGTCTGCTTCCTCCCCACTCGGCTACCACAAACAATCAACCCAGAGTCTGTTTAAACATTTAATTCTGACTTTATTGCACAGATTTAATCATCACATTTGCCACAGCAGGAGGTGCATTCATGGAATCTCTAGCATTTGCTCACACTGACCTCAACACGTCATGCTCCATGTCATTGTAACTTTTTGAAATGACTTAAATTCACAACTGCAACACAATGATCTGCAAGAACACACACAATAATGCAAAATGTTGCACATTTTTCAATAAACTGTATGCATGTTTTTCTAGACATGACACTTTTGGAAAAAATAAAAGAAAAATTCTAAATAATTAGTTTTGATTTTGTGAGAGAATAATCATCAACCCAAACTTAATAAACGAGAATGAGCGTCTTTAAAATTCATAAATTATGTAATGTTTTGCTAGTAGAAATCAAATTTGGTTGGTAGGCTTTGATGTTACCGGCCACCCCCGGCTCGTAACCCAAGGAGTTGATTTAGTGCCCTGCTAATATGTGACAGAAATTCAAAAATAGACAGTTCTTTAATGGTGCACCACATAATCTGTGCACCCTACAGTGTGTAACATATGTTTTTTTTGCCTTTTTGCTTTTTTTTTTTTTTTTTTTGTCATTTCAGTACAATATTCCTTTCATCTTTGAAACCATATAGCTGCTCGGCATTCTGTGTGAATTTGACCCAATGTAGTCTAAAAAAAGAACCTTTCCTTTGCCTTTTGAAGGTACACAACAGATCTGTCTCCGCAGAAGCTCTGGGATTTCCTAACTCACTCATTTGCTGCTTTTTCAGAGTAAATGACCATGATAAGTAACTGCTATTCAACAGTTCTCAGAACCTAATAATTGAGGCTAAATGCCTCAAAATCACTCAGTTCTCTGTGTGTTTTCAAAAGACTCCCCTAAAAAAATACAATAAAAGATTGGGCTTCATTTCTCTTACCATCCGTCACCGTGGCAACATCCACAGAAAGACAAGTCGGAAGGCAGAAGCTTTGATGTAGACTGAGCAGTAATTGTGAAGCAGAGACATGCTAAGTGTTTTCCTCTAAAGTGATGAGAGTTTGAGTATAAAAGCCGTGTCAGCCATTTTTTGATGGAGCTGCAATTTTTCAAAGCAATATAGGACTCTCAGATGATTGCTTTTTCTTAAAATATTTTCACAGGGTCATCTCCTTTTTGTGTGCTGCATCTCTTTCTTTTTTTACCTATTTTTTTTTTATACCAAAAAATTGCACTGCCTTTTAGAAAACTATTGTGAAAAGATTTTTGCTACAATCTCTCCACAGTTTAACAGAGTCTCACCGAAAAGCCATCCGAGTGGTCCAGAGAATGCGTTATTTTGTGGCCAAGAGAAAATTCCAGGTAACTATATATTTTCAAAACAAAAAAGCATTGTTAGGTCATATTTTGGAGGGAATAGGTAATGCTTTTCGTCACATGCATCGTACAGGGGTCGTGCTGCAGGTTTCTGGGCTGTCAGGGCCCGAAGAAGGTCATAGTTGTTCTCCTGAGGGTTGTAAATGTATGGCGTTTGGTAAATGTATTGTAAAGTATTTCTAGGGATTTAAAGGGTTGAAAAATTTGTAAAAATCCTTACACCTCACCTACGTCACGCTTACTTGAGCCTTAGTCACATGCATCCTTGCGGGCATTAACACGCACAGGGGCGGCTGGTTTTTGGGTTGCCCGTGCCCAATGAGGTTCGCAGAAAGGAAGCGGCCACCTTAAGGTACGACATGAAAATGGAATACACTTTTGTCGTGCATGTGGAAATGTACGGAGAGGTATTTGTGAGGCTAACGTAAGGTTGTACGCACTTTTGAAGTACGGGTAATGCTGTTGTACAGTGACCACGTGTAAATGCTGCATGCACAGGCTGTGCACAAGATGTGCACCGATTGGCTAATTTGCTCATTTCTAACAGCCAGATTCCACACAAGGGCTGTGCACTGTGCGCACACATAACACGTACCTTTCACTAGAACAGTGCTAACAGACTCCCTGCGTAGCGCATAGGATTCAGAGGTTTGAAAATCTTTTTAAAATACGAATGAGGTGCCTGTGTCGTCATCTTTACTCACCTTTACGTGTTGTTTAAGTGTTTGCTATAACCAGTGACCCACAGCATTGAAAAAAATATGCATGAACCTTCACTTCCTATCTTAAAATTATGTCCAGGTCACCTGCACACAGGTTTGCCCATTTTTCACTCCCAGATGCCCCATGTCCACCAGTCAGGGCAGTCGTGACTAAGGCACTTTAGTAAGTGAAATAATAGGTTTTTGTTATTGATTAGAGTTCAAGAACCCAGATGCAGAAAAAGGCTTGGGCACAAAAGGAGAAGTAGAAGCTTGTTTAATGACAGTATGGCATTGCATGGATGCCATTAATTAAACGAGTGTAAAGATAACTGAGCGAGTGTATTCAGTAACTGAGTGAGCGAATCTTACATTTTACAACTGGACAGTTGCAACCCTAACTGAGCGGCGCTCCTGCGCGCTCGCTGGGTTTGCACACAGTGTTCAGGGGGTGTGTTTGTCACTTGGGGGCGATAACCTTTCTGGTTGATCTGATTGGCCGAAATTTGTATGACAAATCTGGCGAGGCAGCGGGGCTTTCATTTTTTTAGAGGCTTTGATTAAAAAAAAAAAGGCACAAAAAAACCCTCTGCACTCTCTTGCCGCTCCCAAGTGATGAAAACACCCCCTGAACACTGCGCGCAAACCCGGCGAGCGCAGGAGCGCCGCTCATTTAAGATGGCAACCATGCAGTCGTAAAATATCAAATTCGCTCACTCAGTTCCTGAATACACTCACTCAGTTATCTTTGCCCTTGTTCAATTAATGGCAGCCATGGATCAGTAAATCAAAACTAAGGAGCAGCGTGTGCAACATGAATTGATAACTAAACAGCACACAGAATGCCCCCACTCTGTGAAATGAAACCTAAAAAGGCAGACAACTTAATCAAATAACAGGGTGCAGCTGTGAACACCTCCAGCAGGAAGCACAGGTGAGTGGGCGGGGCAACAAGGAAAAGCCACACAAGCCTGCACAAGCTTAGGAAGAGGAAACCAAGAACAAAACGAGCAGAGCGTGTCAGTTTTTTGGGTTTTTTTATCATTTAAGGCAGAAAATTTCACAATTACAAACTCTAAACTAGAAAAATGCGTTTTTTTAATACTTAAAAGATTGGAAATGATCTAGTAAGGAAAAGGGCTGTAGAGAAAAAGTGGGTGCTGACACTTTGAGTGTTGCTTAGACTGATAAAACAGAATTATGAGATGAAATAAGCTGCAGTGCTTTTAGCATCCCTGGTCCCAAGAGTCAATGTATCTTAGAGTTAAAACACTCCTAGGCTTGGATCAACATTAAATTCCTCTATTTAAACTGGCAAAAGCTTAAGCATGTTTGACATAAAAACCTTATGGCAGCCATTTATGACAAATCCTGGGCCGAATATACGGCAGACTTTGAAATTGTATAACATAAGCCACTGAAAGAGCAGGAGGGAAGTTGAGACTGAGAGCCCTGCAGAGACAATCTGCAGCTTAAAACATTGATGTGCTACAGCAGCGTGGGTGATGGTGGATTGTTACCAAAGTGTCCAAACTGTCAGGCTGAAAGCAAGCCGAACATTTGTAGCATCAGCGGTGCAAAGGTAGCGTTGGAGCGGCTGAATTAAACATCCTCAACGTGGTTGTTTTATCAGATGTGTAACAGTTGTGCTACGTGACGGAAATGTTCAACATTGAAGAGTAACGAGTTAGTGTTTGGCTGGAAACCTCACCTCTGTAAGCACACAGATGCAGAAAGGGAAACGGCACCTCTGCAATGTCTTGATGGAGCATCAGAACAAAAATAAAGACTGCCAAGAGAAACTGGATGAAAGCTCTTGTGTTTAACAAGAGCACTATAATGGGATGCAATATTAATTTGACCTTGTGATTTTTCTTTCTCCTGCAGCAAGCCCGAAAGCCATATGATGTGCGGGACGTGATCGAACAATACTCTCAAGGTCACGTCAACCTCATGGTGAGGATCAAGGAGCTTCAGAGAAGGTGCTTTTTTTTCTTATTCCTTTAAATGACATCCCCCCCGAGTATATTATGGTGGTAATACAGAAAGTTTGGTTTTACGGAAGCTGGCTCAACAAAACAACAAAAAGGATCAGAAGGTGAAGATGAAAACTGTGTTTTTGGTGTTTCTAACGTTCATTTTTTCTGCTAACGTAGAACGTGTATTAAGAAAATTAATCTTAAATTGCCTTTTTTTTGTATTTTTTGTCCAAATTGTTGTAAATCAGAAGCAAACCTAATAAATGTGGTTGAAAAAGAGCTTCTTTGTGATGTGGAAAATATGCCACAAGCAAAAAGGAGGGGAAGAGGGGGCGGGGTTGCTGCGTGTCACCAGTCCCAACAAACATTTTAGGGAAGACTTTTTACTGCGGCTCTCCACAAACTACAGTTTGTCCTAGGAAACGACACAGGTTTTTTGATTTTGGATAAAAACTGCATAATCATAGTTAAATGACCCCAGGGAAAGCTTTGAAAAAGATGATCAGCGCTGGACTTTAAAGGGCCTATACCATGCTATTCTTAAGTCTTTTATAGTAAACAATATCTATTTATATGTATTTGGCACACAAATATTAGCTATTGTCGTGAGGGTTTTTTTTTCCTACCCAGAAGTAAGACTCCACGATCTCTGAGCCATCTCCTTTCTCTCCTTGTGGGTGCCGCTCATATCTCCGTCATCTTGGAGTCGGCCTCAGCAGCGTGTCTGTGTTTCACCAACAAAAACAAACGTGTGTACTAGAGCTGATATTGTGGGACAAAATCCCCCGGTGGCCGCGTCGCAAATGAATACAATTACAATGCAGTATTCTTTATTAACAAAGAACAGTAACAACTTACTACTACCTATCTAACTAATGAACTAACTACATAGGTGTTGTAGAATGACTATGTGTATGTGTAATACCTAATTTCACAGGGGTATGCGGCCACATAACCCCCCCACACACACTAACACACAGACATGAATGCACATAATAAAACATCCCATCCACCCCTCCTAAGGCTATCTAAACACCCACACAACACTTTTATTGTTTAAATGTATAAATCTCATTACTTATCTGATTGGATATGACGAAGCAGAACATGTTTGTGAGCCATTTTCAACCGTATATTGCCTCAATGATTCCCCAAATTTGTGTGGTGAAGGCCATTCAGAAGGATCTTCTGAGTAATGCCTGGCCCCAGCCTTCTCCTCTGTACCTCTCTGTTCATCAGCTGATCATCTCTCTTTCTTTCTATCATCATCATCTAAAACCTCTCTCCTCATTCTTCTCTGTTGGGACTGACTTGTCATATATGTTTGCACTTGTTTTTTCAAAATGGTTTAAACCAGAATGAGCATCTAGGTTTTTCTGACTTTAATAGTTGAATTATTCCTACCTGAAGTCATCTTTGCTCTCTTTGGTATCAGATGCATCACCAGCCTCATGTCTGTCTCCTTCACCTCTTGCCTGTGTTCTTCTCCACTAAACCATACCGCCAAGCGACGGTAATTTTATGTTTAAGATAAATTTTGCTAATGCATGTTTTTTTTTAAATTAAGAATATCTATTTGAAAATGACTGACTTGGTATGAACTGGCTTTGCCCTGAACGTCCACCATAAGACCAGCCTGTTTCTTTCCTCCATCTGTCCTGATTCTTTTTCTCTACTCTCGTCTTTCTCTCCATCCTCACAGCTATATGATGTAAACTTTATGTTAGAAAAATTTTAAAAGAATACAGTGACTAAACTATATATAAAAATAGAAACGTTTTTAGTTTAAAATTATATATGTGTTGGAAATCAGTTAGTGGTGTAATAGAATAAAATATATTTCTGTAATGTTGTCAAACATCTCTAAATGTTCACCTAAAATCCAAAATGTGGTTCACCCAAAGTGATATTAAAAGCAAAAGGCTGTAAACCAAACAGTCCCTCAAAATGACTATTTTATCAATATAAAAGAAACAAAAACCACATCTAACCCACCATCACACATATTTCTCCCTACTCCTGCCCATAGGAGCAGCTTTTATCATCATGTAGTGCTGTAACAGTCATAGGATAAAAACGTTTTCAGTGTTTTGGTACATCTAGTTAAAGAAATTATGTCTGTCTGAAACAAAATCAGCACAAAAAGATCCTTTATTTTTTCTTTATGATTATTGATGCTGTAAATCCTGCTCAGTACAGCTGCAAAGCATTTGTGACCATTTTACTACAGTAGCTTTAACCTGAATGTTTTCAAGCCTGTTTTTAACACTGCTAACATATCTGCTGTCTCTCAACCATTTAAAGAAACTTTTCTTCATCCTCACCACATCTTTGTCAATCTTGTGTTTTCTGTTTTGAGCCCCAGATTGTTTTTTCTTTTGCCTCTCCGTTCAAAGCACGCTGTCATCAGATGATCACACAATTCAAATGAAAACAATCAGACGCGCACGTCTCCACGACAGCGCACTACAGCACGTTGGATTGCGCTCTCTGTACAAGACCCGAGGGGGGGAGGCGCGGCTGTGGCGGGGGCACCAGATCAGTTACGATGTGCTTCGGTTACTGATTATATCAACGTCTGTGAAATAAAAAAATACGGACTATAAAGAATTTTCACCACTTCGGTTTGGGCCCCCTTTGGACGGCGCCTCTATGCCACGCATATGCTGCACACCCACTTTTTGCGCCCTTTTGTGTTAGGGCGCTGCCTGTGTAGGAGGAAGGAGCCCACACAAGTGTGTTGGGGGTGCTTGTTGATTGTTCTGCAGCGGACCGCTCTCGAGCTGCATGCAAGGCTTCACCTGTGCTCTCTGGTACAGACATCTTCTCAGAATATATTATTGCCCAGTAATAAACAGACTGCAGACACTGTCACCTTTCCGGCCATGAAACCTGACACCCATGAAGAACGCGGGGCAGGAGGCTCTGCCTTTGTTTATAGAGACACGTAACATTGCGCTGCGCAAAATAGTTCCCAAATAAAACATGTAGTGATATTCATTGCATTGAGTGTTAGCCTGGGGGGGGGTGGGGGTGGGGGGTGCTGGCAGGGCAGACTCCTCCTGGAAGGGGCGGTTCCTCACTTTCCTACGTCACAATGTGAGAACCCGCTCGTTCTCATGGACTGGGAGGGGCTGGTGCTCAGAGTTTTTTGTGAAGGATGAACATCATAAATACACTTAAAGGCTCAAATACGTGATTTTGCATGATATAGGCTTTTTAAACTTTGCAACTTTGAAAGATGTAAATGCACATTTGACTATTTAAAGTCTTCCATGCAAAGAAAACAAATTGTACTAGGTTCAAAGTACCTTTAAATGAAATTGAAGCCATGAGTGGTGCTACTGGCCTTCGCCACTCCCCCAATACCCCCATTTTACCTGCAATTCACTGGTTGAGATGCTACTTCAGGCCCCTTACTCTCCCCCTCTGCCTCGCTGCTCTGAGCTTCATGTGACAGATTTTTTATTATTTTTCTTTTCTGGTTTTGTTTTTAACTGTAAAGCACAAGTATGAGAAGCGCTTTTTTATAAATAAAGTTTATTATCATTAATTAAGTTTATTTAAAAAATGCTTTTCAAAATGAAAGCTTTCCTGTTTCTTTTAGCTCCATAGCAACCATTGTGTTTTTTGTTTGCCTAGGGGTGACGGACAGGTTTATGTATTTTTTAGAAGAACTGGTAAAAGTTAACTTTGGGATTTCCTTAGCAACAGAGGTTTTTGTCAACCATGCCAAACCTTATCCATTAAATACAACTTTGATGATGGCTGTTGACTTCACTTGGTGGTAAGTGGGTCAAATTTTGGGAAGATCACTCAAACAAAAGTTTTCTTTTCTTACATTGTATTAAAATATGAAAATAGCCAAATTTCAAACTGTACTTCAATATGGCCACCACGACGTAGCTCCTGTGGCCATATCATAACTCAAAATCCCCCTTTGAAAACCCCGGAAATGCCTGTTTTGGTTTCAATAATAAATATCGAAATATTTTTGTTTGTTTTTTTATCTGCATAAGAGATTTTGTGGGGCGGCCGTGGTGCAGGGGTAGGGCGGTCGACCCATGATCGTAAAATTCCAGGTTCAATTCCCGCCTTGCACGCTCATGAGTCGATGTGTCCTTGGGCAAGACACCGAACCCCACCTTGCCTCTGGTGGGAGGTTGGCGCCAGTGTTCGGCAGCGGAGCTGTCAACAGTGTGTGAATGTAAAGCACTTTGGGCCTTGTAGGTAGAAAAGCGCTATATAAGTATAACCCATTACCAAGAGATTTTGTTCCCCCTCTCTTTGTTTTTGACTGTTTCAAATTATTGCGAGTTTTCAAGCATGCAACAGATTTAATTTTTTACTCAAACCTGCAACAAGAAAGAAGATTTGCGCACTCTAGAGCTCTAAATATTCTCAAACAAAATGAGGTCTTAATTTATACATATCAAAAGTCTTTGGTTATTACATATTTTGTGTTGAATCCATGCAGGATTTATCATGCATTTACATGTTTTCAGCACCCTTGAAGGATATTAGATTCAATAATGGTAATTTATTTTAGAAACTCTAGCTGGTACCAAAGGTTCCTGAGGACTGAAAACATTAGATGTAATTAAAGAGGGATTCATTTCTGACTTCATCATTGTTTTTCTCAGGCTGGACCAGTCTTTAGGGAAGATGACTCTGTTTCAGACAGGAACAGGTAATGAATCCCACCACTTCATCACTGTGACACGATCTGCAGACCTAATGCCTGTGCTTTCCATGAAGACAGAGCGAGAGACAAAGGCAACAATTCTATTGGATCCAGACTCAACAGGATGGAGGACAAGGTGAGACTGAAAGTGACGCTCACTCTCCTTCAGTTTTCATTCATGTCATGTATAGAATTTTTTTTTTATTCTGAAAGTAAAAGGTTTTTCTTAAAAACCCACTCTGATCATCTTTTGGTCTATTTTAAAAAGCATTCCCAGTGCTCTTTTCATTTTAATTTGCAGTTTTTAGCCAAAATCTAAGAAAATAGTTTCTGCAGAGCAGCAGGAGTTTATTAGAAATCCACCTCTGAAATGTGGGGTCGGACGCTAAGCGACCCCGCCCCCCTTCCCCTCTCTGTTGCTAAGAACTTGTCTCACCAAGCATATTTGCCATGATACAAATAATCCCTTTTTTAATCTGAATTTAATTGTCTGCTCCTAATTCACAATGATTTGATTAAAGACAAAAACTCAGATAAGCAATGTTAAGCTTACTTGTCTTACTAAATATCCTCCATCTTGAGAAAAATGCTACAATAACATGTCAAAAACACAATTTTTAGCGGAAAGGGTATTTAAAGAAATTTGAGAGGATAAAAAAAAAAAAACAATACATAAAGGCAGCATTTGCCATTTCCTTATGACAAACTATATTTATGCTTTACCAGAGATTGAGGTTGGTCCCTGTAAACATACGTCTGTAACCACTATATTTGATCTGTATATTATAACAAAGAAATTTGTTTAAAATTTAAATTAAAAAGTTTACAAGGCTGTTGCTGCTTCTTGAACAAGTAAATAATGGATAATTCCAGAGGACACATCCTGTGTCCTCCATTGAGGACACATCCTGTGTCCTCAATGGAGGACACAGGATGGTTGCTTCAGTGAAGACCATTAATGTTTAGAATCAATACCTCATAGGGCATTATGCTGCCTGTCCCATGCTCACTTATAAAAGAAATAAATATCAAATCAATTATTAGCACTTTAATCTAGTCATTTTTTTCGTTCAAATGACTTTTCACATGGAGCAATCCATGCGTTGTCGTGTGACGCGTTGTCATGGTAACGGCTGCCGAGCCTGCACCGACCTTGCACTGCTGCAGTGAAGGAAAGTGACTTATATACACTATACATTGTGTTAACCGATACAAAGCAGCATTTCAGAGGGAAAGTTCACCGCTTACCACTTTTTTTTGTCCAGATGGTAAAGCAAACATTTGTTATAAAGAAATAAAGTCTACAAGTAGCTTCCTAGATCACTTTTATTGCAAGAAATATCTACCATTCACTCTAAGCAGTAAGAGTGTTTAAACAGTTTCTTTCATTGATTCTTAACCAAATTATTAAAAAACAGGCATTCACTCTGTATCAAGCATTAAGAAAAGCAAGAAAAAGAGGCAGGCAAGGAACTATTTAAAATTCAAGGCAACATTTCCGTTGATGTCAACATTTGATAGAGATCCTGGCATGTCCATCATTGAGTCATTTAAAGGACAGAGATCTTTTCTATTATCCTGCTGTTGTGATAAACTGTGAAATAATGGGTGTCAACCAATGTTCCATGGCTCTGGTGTTCCAACTGGCGTTTAGGCCAGCGCAATAATACAGATCATTTAGGTTATGTGACCAGAACTTATTTTTTAGTTAGTCTATTATCAGTTTTTATTGGACACCCTGCAGCCAATCAGGATTAAGAATTTATGTGGATCATGGTATAAATGACTTTAGATTTTGTGAGCAAACTCAACCATGTCACATTGTGTAGCTCTAAAGCCACGGATGCACCGGCCATGTGATGTGTTCAAGGTGCTAAACGTGCATTGTTGAACACAAGTAGAGCCCATAGTGTTCACAATGGACACTCAGAGATTTTCTTTTTCTACTGGTTACTAGCGCACCTCCGCCGCCACAGTTGAAGAGGTTTGGTGGGAAATGTCGTGGCCGTCAAAATCTGAGGAATCTTGCTCCAGACTTTTTTTTCACATCTCTATTCTGATAAATATATATATTAAATTCTCCTCCATGATCAATTTTCCAACGATTGACTGATCCGTGAATTAAAGGAGGTCACTTGGTAAAGGTTCAACTTTTTAAGTTTTTTTACGTAGAGCCTGAAAGGGGTCGTAAAAACTTGAGTAGCTTCACATGAACGAGAGAGTTTTGAACACAGAAGCCCAAAACGTGCACGTGTGTTTGTTTACGTGAATTTTTCCTTTTGACCCCACGTGCTGAGGGAACATGGCTTCAAAGCCTTCTCTCCGATTTCTGCTTTGCCTTCTTCAGATCTCTCACATGGACCAGACTTTGACCCTCATCATGGAGTCCCTCACCTTCCTGCTTGACCAGAGGGAATCAGGCGGCGGGGAAAGTAGGGGCAGGTCGAGGCCCCGCCTTAAACGGACGGGTAACGTTCTACCCAATCAGGAAAGCCTACCAACCTACGAGCAGCTGTCTTCCTCCCCATCGCCGCTTTCAAACACAACCGGCCCAGCGATGGACCCTCCCTGCTGCTTGACTGCCAGTCAGGATGAGAGCTGCTGAGACTTGAATACAAGCACTTTCTCTTGTATCTGTTTGATATCATGGAATGTGTCTATTTATCCACCTTCTTTAATACCGAGCTGCCAAAGCTTTGCTGAATGTAGAGTACGCTGATCAGAGCATTTGGGTCAGCAAGGCTACGAGCAGCAAAACATGCTGTGGAATTTGTTTTCATTATGGGTTTTTATTGTATATTGAGTTTTATACTCAAAAATATTTCAAGAAAATGCCAAACACACTGCACTGTGCTGCTGTTTTTCTATGCAAAAGTTTTGACAACTCCGGTGCAAAACTTTGAGTTGGGGTCATTCACGTTTTCCACAGGCAGAATGCTGAACATGATTATAACTAGAGTAACTAGATTACTTTTTTTTTTCCTTTCATGGTTTCAAAATAACATGAAACCAAAAGCATAGGGATTACACATTCAATAATCACCAACACCCTCTTTTGACAAGAATCCCAACTTGTGAAAATTCGTTTGACAAAAACTTGTCAGTTTTCTGTGAGGTTTTACAGCAAACTTTCTCTTTGATGAGGTTTTGCTTTTTGTAAAACCAATTTCCAATCATTTTTGCACCTTTCCCCAAGGACTTTTTAGAGGTTTTTTTTAAGGTGTTTTATTGAGCTTTCAATGATAACCTTCATCTCAGACCTCTATCCGCCAAAGATTATTCTCTCTACAAAGAAAAGGATTTCTTCATCACAGCTAATGAAAGCAATTTTTGCCTCCTCTTGAAACTTTCCAACCAAATAAATATGACAAAATGTTATTTTGATGAACTTTTATGTTAATCATTTTTACACTACTCAGCATTAACAGCAAACCCTCTTGTCAGTCTTGCATCGTTAACCCTACATAAACATTTGTACCATATTTTATACACTCATTTCTAAGGCCCCTATCCCATCAGAATGATCCAAACTTTCCATAACCCTTGTGCTATCCTAGGCACTTTAACAGGAACCTTTTTTCTTCAATGATTTGTGATCTTCACTGGTGTCCATGGATTACATGCAATCTTTCCACCTTTATCCACCTTTTTTATGGTAGGGAGAACACGTCAATGTAAGGGTGGGGTCATAAGATAGCACAAGGGTAAAAAACGCCACTGTATGTACCTTGGTCCTTGGTTTTCCGTCCTGTAGTTCATCATTAGTCCACTGGGGGACAGTAGAAGGTATTTTTTTGCTCATTTCATAATGGCTGCCTCCGTAACACTTGTGGCGGGAACATGTAGCTGCACTTTATGGTGACAATAACTCAACAAGGGTTATTAATTTTTTTTAAATGACCACTTGCTGAGTTGAAAGAATGCTTTCGTTTGTTGATAATTAGTTCTTGGAATGTGTGGATCAAATTTGAGACAGCAGGTAAATAAGGTGCTTTTTTCATGAAGAATCATGTCAATATTTTTGCATTATTTTTACATTTAACAAATATTTTTGTGAGGAAAAAAAGCCAAATCATTTATCATAATTGACACTATAACTCATAAAAATAGTTTTTTTTTTTTTGAATAGCATCATAATCCAAAAAATTGACTTAATGTCAATTCTTTGATGTGATGAGCTTTACCAGGTTCAGCATAAATACAATCATTTAAATGCAGACTAAACACCTACATGAAAGCACTTTCCTGTCTTCTTATAGACTCTCTGACTCCCAAGGTGCTCAGCAACAGTTTGAAGAGTTTAAAGGTTGACATTTCAATCATTGTCAGCTAACAAGCTGCAGTTCATGTTAAGGTTTTGGCGGTTTCTATAGAACTTGACCAAAGTTCTACAGGTTCATTACAGAACAAAGATGAATGACTATTGCATTGCAAAAAAAAAAAGTTTTTTTTAAATAAAAATTCCAATGCATGTGCATCGTTATAGGTATCAAGTTTTAGCTGTTAAAAATATATGTAAATAAATAAACATATCCAATAATATAGCCTACGATTGTATTCTAAGTCATGATATGGAGTGCTATAAGTTGGTACATCTACATTGGGGGCAATTTCCAGTCATGTCATGTCCCTATTGCACCTTGATTTTGTTTATCACTTGTGCTATCCTAGGCACTTTAACATTGGGAGTGGGGTCATTTAGACCCCACAAAACAGTGCACTGAACCTTTTTTCGTCAATGATTTGTGATCTTCACTGGTGTCCATGGATTACATAAAATCCTCTTCACCTTTATCCACCTTTGTCATGGTAGAGATGACACGTCAATGTAAGGATCGGGTCATCTGGACCCCATAGGATAGCACAGGGGTTATATATATATTTCAATTTCCGTGGATCCAGTCATACATGTTTTTGTTCAACATCTATTTTCAATTTGACATAAATGTATGTATTAATGTGTAGAACCTAGTGCCTTATATTCAACTATTTCTAAACCCACTAATGTTTGGGTAAAAATCCTTCAGTGGTCTTTGTTTATTTTACTTTTTTTTTGTTCAGAAGAATATCTCTATTGCAATAAAGGATTATGCTAATTACTCTCTAGTGCCTTTAAGGGAGCCTCTAACTTGAAAGTCAAATAATCCCTTTTATGATCTGAAGTTTTTGTTTCTTTTGCTGTTAGTTTAGTCAAAGAAAGATTAAAGTTCTGCCTTAAAATCAAGAGTTAATTGCTAACTGTTTTTTTAAAGGATGAATTTGCATTTGAAGAATCAAATTTGAAGATCATGGTAGTGTTGGCATTAGCTGCAGAATAAATTTTCACTTTAGGAATCCTAAAGGAGGGAGTGACTATTTTATATGTTCTGTGGCTTATGAAAAGAGCTGAAGCCGTGTTTTTAACATCAATGACCTCTACATGGCAGATGGTGACCTTTCCACTGCTGACCACCAGTGGGGTGTCCATACATTCCTTAACAGGAGTGTCCAAGAAGGATCAAGTGAACATCTGCCTTTGGTAACTGCAACAATGGGACAGCAAAGTGTGCTGAGGGTGTTTGGCCTTTGTGAGGACCAGGATGTGGGTGAGGGGGAGACTCACACTGCCTTTAACGGACAGAAGATTTCAAGATGTCACTGTGAATCTTCCTTTGTAAAAATGAGACCTACAGACCAGATGTTTCTTAAAAATCAACCACCGCAATAGTAGAACATTTAATATAGCCATGGCTGCATGGATAGATTTAATCCATTCTACCTTAAAAACATAAACTTCTGGGGCGTTTTTTCCAGCCTTCTCAGTCCCTAAATAGATTGGGCTGCAGGTTCTTTAACAGACATCCATTTAGAGCAGGCACGTCCAAAGTCCGGTCAGAGGGCTAAATGAGGCCCATGTTTACATTTCCTCCAACCCACAAGCACTGTTCATAAAATCACTAATATGCAGCCCTCAGCATTTTCTAAAAAATTGTGTCTACAATTTCTTGATTGAATGAAATATGTTGGAAGCCTGTGGCGATACACTCCGTGACGCTTTGTTGCTCATTTCTAAAACGTCAACTGTAAATAAAAGCAAAGTTGACAGTGAGAGACACCACTTCAATGACAATTGGAAATTGGTGTTCAGTGAAATATGAAACAACTGTGTCTGCCTAATATGCCAAGTGACAGTGGCTGTAAGCTGCTAACTTACAACCTAACAGTTAATGAACGATGCATACAAATTGATAGTAGTTATGGCAAAAACATATTCAGGTGTATTTGTTTTCCGTGTGAATACATGAAACGTATGCCATTACATTTAAAATGTTTATGAAATAGTTCATTTGGATTAAATTTTATTAAAATCATTCAAAGAATGTTAGGCAGAAAACATTTTCACTTCCTCAAATCTTTGCAAAAAGTTTGGACACCTGTGGTTTGGAGAGTTTTCCTCTCCATTGTTGTTCTTTGTCTCTTCAAAACAGGAAGTACACAAAAAATTACTTTAAAGTAATTTTTTCTCACTGAATTAGGCCAAATATTGTTATCCAAGTCAAACAATCCATTTCAAATCTCATCTCAAAGTATCGGAAGAATCATGATGTGGAATTTTTGGAATGACTAGGATTCAAACAATTGGTGGATTTTTTTTATGCATAAACTTGAGTCAGTCTAGGTTGAGATTTAGTCTAAAAATATGGTGGTTTTTTTTACATTTACAGTCCATAAACACAACAAAAATGACATAAGATTATACCCCACCCCCCATCCCCGGCCGCCAAAAAAAAAGTCATAAAACAGCAAAACCAACAATAGTAAATCTCAAAAGGTTAAATAACATTAGACACAACATTTTGGAAACTACAAAGATGAAGTGCTACAACAGAACATACCATTTAGTCTCTAGAGGGCAAACAAAATCTCCCAATCATGGCTTTTTTAAGACAGCAACATGACGAAATATGAACCCAGAGCATCAGCCAATGCATCAAACCAAGGCAGAAAGAAGTAAGTGGGTTCAGCCATGATAAATTGTGGCAGAGGACAACTAGTCCCAGGAGAAAGTTTGGGAAACTAAGAGAAGAAAAATGAGTGGATGTTGGCAGTTATCATCAACACTGAATCCAACTCTGCCCAAATCCATACTATCCTACTGTGGTAACTGATGCACAGGCTGCACACAAAAAAGAAGAGAAGGGTCTGGAGCTGGGGCTGGATCATTAGAAGAAAAACAATAGATAGATAGAGAGAGAGAGAGAAAAATTTTAATCAATAACTTATTTAAAGGGCCTAGATCATTCAAAGTCAATTTTTTGAGCTTTTAAGTGTATTATCACATCAATTCATCCCAAAGAGAAACACCAAAGCGGTATATTGATCCATTCCCGCATTTCTGAGTATTCCTCACTCTCCCACGAGAACAAGTGGGTCCTCACATGCATGCGTATGAACGTAAGGAACCGCACCTTCCAGGAAGAGTCTGCAACGTCAGCTCCACCCCCAGTTACAGTTTTTCTCAGTCGCTTTGGTACAATTCTCAGATCAGAATTGAAGTTTGCAAATACGTGTGTGCATTTCTCAAAACAATTTGTACAAACAGCAAAACACTATGGATTTCTTGCAAAAGCCTGTAACTTGCTCAAAATCTTTAGTTCATCTCTCAAAACTAAGTCTTTATGTCATTGAACATGTCAGTGCCATCAGAATGTCAAGTCCTTGTGTCATTGTCTAAGAACAAGACAGTGAAATAACTTGGTCTTGTTGTCAATATAACTGTACTTTAGAGGGAGGTTCTGATGTAAACTATGGCTAAAGTTTTGATGACAATTATTGTAAAATGTAAGTTACACATTTTTTGCTTGATTGCAAGAGACTGGACAAGATTCACATTTACACTTTTATTGTTCATATTGTAATTTGTTGACAGACCATGTCATACCAACATAGAAAAAACCCACTGCAAACAGTAACACAAAGGGGAAAAAAAAGATAGGACAATATTCTGTCCAACAGTACAGGCAGTGCAGTAGGAATTGGTGTGGTCTTCCTACACCTCTTGTCGTTCCTGTATGTTAGGCCACAAATTCTCATCCACATCACAGCGAATATCCTATCTTGCAATGCAGCGAAATATTTTTGTCACATTATGACAACTTGGTCAACCATTTTGCAGTTAATGACTTATACGATGAACTAGTGACTAGGTGTTTTGAGGAGTAAGACTGTTGCACAGTGAACTATATAATACATTTTGATCAACATGACATAAACAGTTGATAATGCAGCAAAGAGCAGAGAATTGTACATTATCATTTGCATGGATGTACCAAAGCAATTGCAACTTCTTCAAAGAAGTGAGAAACTGCTTACATGATGTGCACAAGTGACATCATGATGTGAGGATTGAACAAATAGTTTTGGGAATTTCATTCTGATCTGAGAATTGTACTAAAGCGACTGAGAAAAACTGTAACACACACACACACACACTTTCTCCACAGAGCTAGTGGTTATCAGCTAAACGCTTTCCTTTTATATGCACAATATGCACAAGCATCTTTGCAAGAGTTTTGTTGTTTGTTTTCATGAGTGAAACTCTGACACGCTGCCAAGGCCGGCTCTAGCCTTTGTGCTATCCTATGACCCCACCCTAACATTGATGTGTTCTCCCTACCATGACAAAGGTGGTTAAAGGTGGAAAGATTTCATGTGAATCTATAGACACCAGTGAAGATCACAAATCATTGAAGAAAAAAGGTTCAGCGCACTGTCAAGTGGGTCTAGATGACCCAACTCCCAATGGTAAAGTGCCTAGGATAGCACAAGGCTTACATTGAGGTCATGAAATGGGCGTGTTTTTTGGAATAATGCAAGATATTCTGTGAATTATTTTATTGTGACTCAGCCTTCATTATAGTAGAAATTGTCCCAAAATAAATGAATGAATGAATTGCCTTGATTGTCACCGCAACAAGTACAAGTTTAATTATTTTTTTCAAACAATCTTGTTTTAGGGTTATGTTAGGCTTTGTTACATTACGTCTTATTTTGTTATATGACACTACATTATATTATTCATTCATTCATTTTCTAAGCCCTATGTGTTCCTTTTAGGGTCCGGGAGCTGCCAATGTCTATCCCGGCCAGTCGTGGTAGAGGGCAGGGGACATCCTGGACAGTTCGCCAGTCTGTTGCAGGGCCACAAATCACACATCATTCACACCTAGGGACAATTTAGAGTAACTAATTAACCATAAAGCCCATGTTTTTGGACGATGGGACTCTACACAGAGGTGGTCCCCCATTGGTGTTCTGTTTTGTTTAGGTCAGGAACCAGGGGCCTTCTTGCTGTGAGGCAAGAACGCTAACCACTGTTATTATATTATATTATATTATATTATATTATATTATATTATATTATATTATATTATATTATATTATATTATATTATATTATATTATATTATATTATATTATATTATATTATATTATTCCTATTCACACTTTCTGAGCTCTGTGAAAGCTGCCATATTGGCTTCATTGGTTCACACCCCTGAAGAGTCAGAAGTAGGATGTTGTCTCGTCTCTGAACAAGTCCACGGTGTGCTGCTCTCATATTGTGGACGTTAATTGGAAACTATGGAACCTTCTGGACCCAGAGGAAAGTTTGATCATTGACTGAAACATCACACTAACCGTGCCTTTGAAGCAGTGCAGTATTGATTGCTTTTTTTTTCCCTTTCTTCTCTTGCATGTCAGTATGAACCAGTTTCCTCACAGGTTGTACATTTGTGTGTGTTTGTGAGTGTGTTTGTGTTAGAGAAGAACAGTATTAGGGAATCAGCCAGGAATAAGAATAAACATCAGCAGGATTGGTTTGGGCATTAGTGCTTTGACAATGAAAAGTGACAAAGAGGGAAGAAAACCGAGAAGAGTCTTAAAGCAGTGGGGGTGAAAGGGGGTGTTTGGTTGGGGGCTATTGATTTGTAGGTGAATTAGATGGCACACTCTGCTTTGTGACCATTGTCCTGCTCTCTGGCCAGATGGCCCCTTTAAATTCTTCAGAAGTGAAGCTGCAACACAGTGGGAGTGAATGCACTGTTGTGAGATTGAGCCTCCCTAATGGGCTAATTTGAAAATTACAATTCATGTTAATGGATATAATTTTAGGCTTGACAGCACATTTTTTATGACAGTGATTAGGAAATATCTCATAATGTGCCCTGGAAAATGTAATTATTCTCAAACGAATTTCTTCCTTTGGTTGCTAAACTTTCAGCTCCAATTGAGTTTGCTCTTACTTCTAAGAGACACTGATTAACCCAGCCATCTGTAGCTGAGACACAGTAATACTTTCTAGAACTTGTAATGAAAACTACAATGTTGGAGCCACCCACACACCGGGCATTTGATGCACGTTCAAGACCGCAGGTTTTTAAATGTGCGTTTAGCCCGTACTGTTCACACTAGACAAACAGGGAGGGGCTTCTTTTTCTATTGTTCACTAGTCCATGTCTGCCACCTACACTTGGAAGAGGGTTGGTGCGAGACGTCAAAGTGGTGAATCTTGCTCCATTATTAATTTTTCATCCATGATTATTTTTCAAACGGTTGATATTTCAATGATTTGAAAGGTACGTCATCCATACGTCACTACCAAATCTAAGACCCTGATTGGGCAAAGTTCATCCTGGTTTAACTTTTGACACACGTTCAGTGGGCATGCGTTTTGTATGTAGAGCCCGAAAACAGTTGTAAAGACTTCCATAGATACTGTATGCGTCAACGTGAGAGTTCTGAAACCCAAAATGTGCGTTTAGACTTTTCATTGGAAGTGGCTACTTGAATGCATGTTGTGGAAGGGTGAATTGATGTTAGGCTTCTGACTGTAAACCCTTATTATACCATGGTTTGGGTAAATACTCCATTCTGATTGGCTGCTGGGTGTAGATTAAAAAGTGATATATCACGCCTGTAAATAGAGGTTCCAGTCACGTCGTGTAAATGTTCTATATCATTACACTGACTCCTTTAAAACATACTTTAGCTTCATCATCTGCACAAAAACAAGCGGTGATGGGTGAACTGTTTTTCTGAAATCGATGCTATATGTAACCCATCGAGACGATCAGCATTCCTATCGCTTTCCTACATAACACCACGTATCAAATGCTCCTTTTTTTGTAAAACAAAAAAAAAGGGATCAAACCTGAAAAGAACAACCAGAATAAAGTACTAAAAATTGACTGAATTCTTTTGTAATTGACATGGAAAGGCCCTATGAAGTGTCCATTATCATAAAAGAATGCACTCTTTGCATCGAACAGTTCAGTCTTTCAGTCTGTAAGTTTCTTTGTAAATTTACAAGTTGTGTCACTAAAATGTTTAAACTTGCCATGTTCCTGTGTTTCCTATGCACTGTGATTAATAAACAAAGGGTCACAAAAATGCAGTCAATGCACCATTCATGTCCTGCACTTCGTCTGTGCTTTACCCGTGCCTGCACGGCTCACAATAAAAGCCAGTGAGGTGAACTTTATTGATCCCTGCAGGGAAATCAAACAGCATCTAGATTGTGGAATTGAATGAGAGACTCTCCTCACTCGCCTCCTTCATGATGTGTCATAAACCATGTTCACTAATAACAGATTATCTGTGGTTATGACTTCATGGTTGGGTCATTTACGTTTGATCAAATGAATTATGCAATAAAGCCAGATATTTCAGATAAATCAAAGTAAAAATTCAAATGTGCTCATATAAGGGTTCATTAATTAAGGATGCCGATGCAGGGTGCATTTAAAACCTAGGATTGGACTGATGGACCTAAGAAATGCTTTTATTTAACATTACTCATAAGGTGCTACCAATAACTTGGTGATTGATTTGATTTTTTATTTATTTATTGGTTTATTTCAAGCAATAGAATAATGAAATACTACAATAAAAAATACAAATTAAGTGAACCAAGCACAACGTGTTTCTGTCAGCTGTTTTATCTAAACGTGTCATCGATTTTTATGTATAATAGACTTGCTGACCTTTCTGTGAAAAACATGATTTTTTTTAAATCTCCATGTTATTCTCTCTCTATATCTATTTATTATCTCTCTCTATCTCTTTCTATCTAATTAATTATTAAGGTTTAAAACAAAAAGTATTTCAGAACTGATAGCAAATTTTAAAGAAACGTGACAATTCGATTAACTCTGTTTATTAAACATAACAAAATTTCAAATATGAAAAGTATTGACACACATACAACAAAAAGTGCCTTTATCTAAAAAAAGGTAAAATCCAGCAAAACTCATCTTGATAATCTATTGCCCTTTTTCAAAATGTTTTACCTGTAAATTAACAGCAAAATAAGCCAAAATCACGTAAACCTATTAAAATATTAAATGAAATTAAGTTTATTATTTGTATAAATAGAATAAATACATATTTCCAGAAGATTTTCGATTTTAAATTAGAAAACAGAAAATGAAATGAAAATTAAATTGTAAAAACAAAAATGTGTGCAACAATATTTCATAAGATAGTTCATAAAACAGTTCATAAGAAGAGTCCATTCATATTTATCTCATTGTCCTGCGTTGAACTGTTTCCTTGGAAGATGGTTGGAATGGTCTCAGGATGCTCTTTGCTTCTGTTTTCTTCCTCTTCTGGAAAAAATCTGCCCCCCAAAACAAGCAAAAACAGGATTTAAAATCACATTTTCTCCACAGTTATTCTGCCGGAAACGCGGCACAGTGTGGGTTTTACCTGTGATGCGCGCGTCGGCCTTGCGCTTGGCTCCAGGTTTGGAAAGGGGCCTCCTCTTCCTCCTCCTCTGGACGGGCGTTTTCTCCTCCGCACATTTGTTGGAGATGTTGAAGCAGTTCTCCTGGTTGGTGTCTGCGCTCTTCTCTCCGCCGCTTGGGCAGGTGAGGGAATCTCTGTAGAGCGCAGGAGCGCGGTCTGCAGGTGTGTCCTCCCACTGGAACCCGCCGGGCAGAGGTGTCCCCGCCTGAAAGTCAAAGTTCCAGCGCTGGCTGTCCCGCTCCGTCATCTCCCGGAGCTCCTGCTGTAAATCCTGGCGCAGCTGCTCGTGATCCACGGGGCCAAAGAGACTCCTGCACGCAGACTTTTTTGTGCGTTCCATCCTCCTGTCTATTTGTGATGCGGATGCTGTGGGGCCATTTAAAGGCTGCAGAGCACAACATGTGCACAATGGTTGGAGTCATCTGATTGGCTGCAGGTCTCTCAATGGGTGGGCGTCTATTGTGGGATGACTGAAAGCTCCACAGCCTCATCCTCTGTGCGCTAAAGTCTGACCTCAATTCAAAAAGACAATCACAGTGACCGACAGCTGTTGATGCACAGACTGGACGTTTCATAGCAGCAAGTAAAAAGAAAGTTCAGCCAAAAAAAAAAGAAGGATATCAATGTGATTGCTGGTGTATTACCACATGACAACCGGCAGTGCACAGATGCGGAAGCATGTAAGGATGTTAGTGGCTTCTTGCGGCTGCTGGAGTCGGAACTGATTCAAACCAATTTATCCCCCTCATGTGTGGGTGGTCGTGTCCTCTTCCAGAGGCATGAGAGAGCCTGAGGGGTTCCACGCATCATCTAAGCCCTTCTTCTGGACAGACTGATATGATTACCACTGACTGTTGCCTTCACCCCTGACATCTTTTTAACTTCCTTTCAACCCTTGGTATTTGTCATTTTTCACATTTCCAGCTTTGTGATGTTGCTGTTGCTCGCGTTTATCTGTCTGTGCTGTTTTATTCTGGAGTTGTCAGGATGTTTGCTATCATCATTTCTTTTATGTTAGCCAACAAGTCCTGAAAGCTCCTTTGCAACAGATTTTCTTCCATTAAATGCCTTTTTTTTATGAAAATTGTGTTTTTGGTGTTTTTAATATGTTCTTGTGGCATTTTTCTTAAAGATGGATAACGTGTTTTTAGAAAATTAAGCTCAAAATTGCACTTTGAAGTATTTCTTTATTCAAATTGTTGTAAATTATGAGCAGATAAACAAATGCCATTGTGAAGAGCTTGTAGCTGCGATATTGAATCTACAACCAGAAGGCAACAAGCTTCCTGCTCCGCTCCGTTCTGTTGTCCACTTGTGAACAAATAGATCCATGTCCACGTCTTTGTTTTCCTCATCTGAGCTGGAATCTGGATCAGAAACTGCACGCCTGGAATATTGCTCACCATTTTTGTTTTATTGGTAATGTTCAGTTGGGAGTGTGAGATACTGTAAGCTAGGGGAAAGCGTGTAAACAGATGGATGATGGGAAGTGGGTTACTCCAGGCCAACAGTCTGCCCACAACTCAGAGGTGGATTTCTGATGAACTACTGCTGCTCTGTGGGTTAAAATCTGGCCAAAAAGGCCATAATCAGGATAAAAAAAAGTCCACTGGGAACACTTGTATTATACATCAGAAGATGATCAGAGTGGGGCAGACAAAAAATGGTTTGATACTAACAGATGTAACACTAAATATATCATATTTTTAAGCTGATATGGAACATTATTGTTGAATAAATACTGTTTTAGCTTGCCCTGCATCCCATTATGAACAAAGAAAATCAAGTGCATCAATTTGTTTATTTAAGCCGAAACTGAAAGCTCTTTTGTACAGATTTCAATGTATTCCCTATGACACTGCATATTTAGATTACAGTACAGGTGCATCTCATTAAAGCTAATTCAGAGTAGTGGCTTTTCATTGGGGCGACCGTGGGATAGTTTTCGGCAGTCGGCCTCCGATCGGAATATTGGGCAAGACACTGAACCCCACCTTGCCTCTGGTGGAAGGTTGGCGTCAGTGTTCAGCAGCGGAGCCGCCATCAGTGTGTGAATTGGTGAATGGGACTTTGACTGTAATGCGCTTTGGGCCTTCGAAGAAGATAGAAAGGCGCTATCTAAGTATACGCCATCTACCGTTACAAAAGAGTCACGTGACCAACAGCTCTGCCCAGGCAGAAAGTTTGCATCCTTCTCTTAACTCACTGGGGTTACTGTCCCAGTTACTGTTGGACAGAGGAAGGATAGAACCTGGACAGGTCACCAGCCTGTCGCAGGGGCCCATGGGGCTGGAGCGATTGCACTGGCTATGCCGGGCGGCCCCTTGGCGGCTGGCTGGGCGGCAGACAGAGAGCCGCTGTGGGATGGGGAGGCAGCCTGCTTGGGCCTCCTAAATCTTATATTTTTTATTCATTTCATCGAGATATTATTATCTCGATGAAACAATAATACAAAGACCCTCTAATTGTTTATAGTTTTTCCCTCTCAAACTAATGTGGGTCACCAAGACACGGAAGTAGCGGCAGAAAGGGGCTTTTGCAGTCGGACTGAGGCCCACTACACTGCGAGAGACTCTGAATGATCTCACGAACTCAGATATAGACCCTTTAAAGCGATTAATTGATTAAGCTGAGATGCAGCTTAGACATTAGGTTGCATAAGCTTCAAAACCTAATGACAGTTGGGGATCTAACGTGTGTTGGTGCATAGAACAGCCTCAAAATCACAGCACAGCTTGTTGTGGTCTATGCTGGATGAATCAATCAGCTGCTTATTTACCTCCATCTCAAAGTCACATCTCCAATTCTGCCTCGAGTAACTTTTGGTCTGAATCTAGTTGCAGCACAATCCTATTGCCTTATGTGCTTGGTATAAAGGATGCAACTGGGACTGCTATTGTTACACAGAAGACAGTAACTGTCCAACACAACTGTGTTCCATAATGAGGCAAAGTGGAGATCAAATGCAACAAGAAAAAGAGCATCCCTGCATTTATTCTCAATATCTTATAGACCCATCTTTTCCAATGGCACTGATACTTCTGCAGCCAAATAGCTTACACTTACTACAAGATGTTTTTTTGAATGTCTGTATTTATATTTAGACACATGAGCTTCCAGCATAGGTAAAATAGTTTTTTAAAATTGACAGTATTTTCCACACTATAAGGCACACTTAAAAGTCTTTTTTTTTTTTTTAAAACAACTGCGTCTTATCATCCAGAGCATTTTCTTCTGGTTTAATTCTGGTTACAATGGCAAAGTGATTTAGAGAGGTACACAGAGCCAATGTTTCATTGGGTGTTAATGTAAATACACTAATGCGGCAAACGAGTAGCATTGTCAGACTGTACTTTTTTACGTGTTACTAACAAGGTTAGGAGTCAGTGCGATCACAGTAATGTCTGTCATGCTTGACCGGAGAAAGGTAGTTTGCCCTCTCTGGGTGGGTGGAGTGCTCCTTCCTCAGGTTAAGGTGTTTAAGTATCTTCTTTTGCGAGGGAAGATTCCAGCTTTGGATTGACACTCAGATTGGTGCGGCGTATTCGGTCACCGTACCGGTCCGTTGTGGTAAAGAGAGAACTGAGTCAGAAAACAAAGCTCTCAATTTACTTCTCGACCTTTTTTCCAATACTCACCTATAGTCATGAGCTCTGGGTCATGACCGAAAGAAAAAGAACCTGAATACAAGCAGCTGAAATGAGCTTCCTCTGTAGGGTGGGTGGGTGCTCCCTTGCAGACAGGGTGAGGAGTTTGGTCACTAGGCCTGCACAATAAATTGCAAATTTATCCATTGCCATGTCAAGCTGTGCAAAATGCATATCGCATATGACAGCAAAAATTGCAATAAATCTTTACCTTAAATGTGCTAAAGCTATCTATGGTGCTCTGAAGTATTTAACGAATCAGATAAATCCATTTATGCATTTGACCAATCAGACGGATGCCTTCACATTGTTGATCCATGATCAACATTGCGATGATGATATAACTTGCAATACATGAACAAATAGCAAAACAACCAAAAACATCATTTACATTTGACTGTTAGAGTTTAATTGAAATAAGAGTCAACATATGAGGGTCATTTGGAGTTTAATTTAAGTTATGTTGACTCCGTCAGTTTGTTATGTATCCCTTGTGCTATCCTATGGGGTCCAGATGACCCCACCCTTACATTGACGTGTTCTCCCTACCATGACAAAGGTGGATAAAGGTGAAGAAGATTTCATGTAATCCATGGACACCAGTGAAGATTACAAATCATTGAAGAAAAAAGGTTCAGAGCACTGTCTTATGGGGTCCAGATGACCCATCTCCCAATATTAAAGTGCCTAGGATGGCAGAAGGGTTACAGCAAACAGCTTGTAACATGGCTAATGCTAACGTGTAGCGTATTAAAAACAAGTTCTAGAGTTACTATGAACACAGTTAATAAAGTCTAACTGACAGACTGGTCTTTCTGAATGCGTAAAGTTTGATATAATAGACCATTCATTCATTCAGTCATTCAATGCCCCTTATAATCTAGCTCACCCTATTTACCGGTAGTTTGGGAAATAGAGTATACTCCTACTTGTAATTTTTAAAATTTGTTTATTTTCTTTTCTCCTCAACAGGACTTGGTGTTTATTCGTTTTTGTTTTGTTCATTACTTTTTGCTTCTGCCTAGTACATTCTCTTTTTTTTCTTTTTCTTTTTTCAAACTTGTTCTGTCCAACAACTGAGCAAACAGATTAGAGCTAAAGGCCTTTTGTGTTGGACAGGTTTTACTATCACAAAAAGAACTTCGAAAAACCACAGTGTAAATTTGTATAATCCCCTTTTTTAGCGGGAGGTTTTTAGCGGCGCCCTTCATACCACTTGGTGCCCATGAAATAGCCCTCGGTCTCAAAAAGGTTGGTGAACCCTGCTCTATTCATTGTAGATATTTTTTTTTTACTTTTATATTTCATAATCCATCGAATATTTTCTCATTTTTGATTTCATTTCACTGAGACTTTTTTTTTACTTGGTTGTAAAGTAAATCACCTTTTCATTCTATTGTATTCTATTCTATTCTCAAAACCATTTTTATTTAATCAAAAATGAATCTGCAAAAACAGAAATCACACCTCGGCTAAAATGAATATCTTAAAAATGTTTTATCGACACATTTTCTGTGCTATTTTAACACTTTCCTAAACAAATGATTAACTATTTAATGTTTGTCCTTTTCTTCTACCCATTTTCTAAATTCCTACATGGGTGTTTCTCAGTTCTTTCTAAATCACATTCTGCTTCTGGAGATGCGGGTCGCTCCTTAGCCTTAGCCTTAGCCAAAGTGTGCTTTTGATGGCACCAGTGTGCAGTGGCTGACCAACATGCAAAGCAACGTTGCTCAGAGGCATCAGGGATTGGCTGAGAGGATGACCCCACCCTTGAACCACTTCCTGATAACCTGAATGGTTCACCTGCAGGCAAAACATGCCAGCCCCTGCAGCCTTTGTCCAGCAAAGGAAGAAGGAGCGAGACGTCTGCCATGCCTGTAGGACAAGGCACACAAATGGTGAGAATGAGCACAACAATTGTGTCCTTTTTTCCTGTTTGGCAACTTAAGGATTTGAGAAAGTACTTTTAAAAGATACATATGATGAAAATTTTTAAAAAGTGGAAGTTAGGTTTTTAAAACTGAAAAAAATGACATAGGGATAAGAGATTTTCTGTTTTGTTTTATTAATTAAGATCCAAATATTGCTTTTTTTTAATAAACACCTCATAGTAATGTATGTACTGTAATGTTTTCTTTTCTTTTCACAAATTGGCCATAACATTAGTTTAATATTTCTGATCAAGGTTTTGATTTGATTTGAAATGGTTTATTTTAAACAATTAAAGCAAGAATAATGTACAAAACAATACAATCACCAGCTATACATTCATACAAAGATGTATCAAACTTAGGATAATTGGACATTAAATCAAAGATTGCTTGGAGGGAGTGGGAGGAAGTGAACTTGTATAATCCTACCCCTGTTCTACCATAACCATTTTATTACATGATTTATCATTATCTAAATCACATGACAATGATGATGTACTTAATAATTATTTATAAATAGAAATAACACTATTTTACAAATTAACATAGCACATGCAGATCAGTTACCAAAAATAAGTGCAGATTATTTTCATTAGAAAATCATGACTATAATTAAAAACACTAAACACTAAATCAGAAAAAATAAAATAAACATAAATAATGAATAACCACAATAAACACACAGTCAAGAAATTAAAACTTTTAAATCAGTAAGAATAGTATCTATACAGTTTTAAGGATAATTTTGGTGATTTTGGTTTAGATTTATGTAAAAATGACGATTGTCTTAAATTTGACAAGTGTAACTTTCTGTTAAAAAAAATGTCTCAAGAAAAAACTTAAACTTAGTGGACATTTTCCTGGGGGTTTAAAGAGAAGCTGCTGACCTTGATTTTTTTCTTTAACTAAAACAAAGTTTAAAATGGTAGTCTGTAAGCAAAATTTAAATACCGGTAGTGTTTACATGAAAAAGGCTTTTTCTCTTTAAGCTATCCATTTAACTTTACACATAAACACAAATGCAAAGAATAACTCAGCATCCTTTCATCCAACTTTGCATGCAAATTGTCCTGTTTGCATGGCCAGTAGTCTTTTCCCTCTCAGACCTGAACCTGCAGTCAAATGAAAGTTCCCACCTCAAGCTGCTCACTTACATTAAACAGATGGCTACATAGAAATTCACTCTGTGAGTTACCATTGCTTTCTGCAAAAAGGCTTTCCTCCACTCAAAGTACACAGAGCGGTTATTGCATTGTTTGTGAGCATTTGCACTGCAGTTGCATTTTTTTTTTCCTTTTTTGTTTTTCCGTTGGTTTTAATCATCTTTCACAAGCGTCTCAAGTGCCAATGCAAATTAGGCTGCCTGATAAAAGTCTGAGTTTGCCGAGGCAAATGGATAATCTTTCCAATAATGAATGAGAGCATTTTTCTTTAACTCAGTGCCATTATTTCCTAGAAAGGAATTGTTTGAAGATTAAAACTTTGACATTTTCTTATGTAAAACAATAGCACATATCGAAAAAAAAACACTCTAATAAATCAATATAGACAAAAAGAAAGACTTTCAGGTCCATAAATAAGCTACAGAGGCTTTTAAAATTATTGTTTAATTTAACACTAGTTAAAGAAAACAAGAAAAATAATTGAGTAATTGAAAATTGAAGCCATGATTGGCGTTGTATGGCCCACGGTGCTACCCTCCTCCCCCTGGCCACTCCCACCGGTCAGAGCAACTTAACAAATGAATTAAAAATAAAACCAATTCTTATAAAATGGCAGCTTTTCTGCTAGTTTTCACTCTATAGCAACTATCATATGTTTTGGTCACCTTGTGGTGACAAACAAATCTATGTAATTTTTTTTAAAAGAACCTGCAAAAGTGAGTTTTTGGCTTCCTTGGCAACAGAGTATTAACCACGCCCACATTCCTAACATGTTCTTTTTGTATATTAATTTTGTTTCTTACGGCTTGAGCCAGGGATTCATGTACTACATTTTCCCAATATTCCGCTAAAAAATGTGCGAGCACATTTGCAAGTATGCCACGCTAGCGAAGTTCAAAATCTGCAACTTCTAAATACAACATTTTTTTGGTAAGTAGCTTCGAGTTTGAATTTACCGAAAGGTACTAAAAGGGATTTAGTTTTTTGAAAACTCAAGATGGCAGCCCCTTGATGAGGTCAATGGTCAACAAAACTTTTTTGGTGGTTGCAGACTTGGCGCCATGTGTGTGAAATTTTGTGAAGATTTCCCAAACAAATGTCTGTTTTTCCAAATTTTGCAAAAATGTGAAAATCACCAAATGTCACACTTTGCCAGAAAATGGCCCCCAGACTGTAGATCCAGTGGCCATCCCATAATAACATTAAAACTTCCTTTGAATGCATGTGTTTTGGTTTCGTAAAAGAAAAGAAAACATTTTTATTTGAGCTCTAAAATAGATTTTGGCTCCATTTGTTTTGTTTTTTTTTATTGCTTTGCCCTCATCATTTTTTCTTTCGGTAGGAGGGCGTTTACTATGTCAAAAATTCATTTTCACTGTGTACTAAGTATGTGCAAATTTTGGTGAGTCGTGGAGTGTGAGCAAAATTTTCGCACAAAGGCACACCACAAAGAAGTGTGGTCTTTGCAGTCCTGGACTGCTTAACTTAACTTTTCACATTCTTTCAAACACCGCGCTGTTAGCATACCAATGCTTTGCAGCCCATAGAACTAGACAGCATTTACACTTTGGAGTGCATCCGGGAGAAAAAAAAAACTATATAAGATCACATCACATTTGGCCCAATTCTCTCGCCTGAGGTTTGCGCCGATCATATTCAAGCACCGGGGAGGACCAGCCACTTTGCATGTGAGACGAGAGGGAAAACTCTGCCAGCTTTGCATTGCCCATAAGTAGGCTACTTATTACAACATATTCATTAGTGAAAGACTGGCAGTGAGCGATATGGAGTTGGTGGAAAAATGACCTCATATCTGGGGAAAAATTTGTTTACAGGAGCCTCTGCAGCCACAGACACGATGCCTGCAGTGTGGGGAGAAACTGGAGTGGTCAGACGAGCACAGGTACGCCGGGTCATTCTTCACAGGACGCAGACACTATAACAGCAAAGAGAGTTACATTCATCCTGTGTGAGACTGTCTGCTGCAGGAAGCAAACACTTGTGCATGACTAACAAGTCTTAACTGGCTCCAAGTAGATATTCAATTTAAATTATTCATGAGAGATGATTTTTCTGCATCGTAAAAAACGACTGTAAAGGAAAAGCAAAATTCTACATCTCAGTCGGGTTAATAAAATATTATTCCAAGCTATTAGGAAAGAAATTTCATAACCCACATTTTTATGACTATAAATGGAGTCTGTGCGTCTCTTATTAACTTAAGCACTTAACTAGTAATTAATGACTGCATAGAAATCACTGACTGGTATTATACACCATGCACAAAGGCAATACACATTCTTGATTGTTTAATAAGTATATTACTTATAAGACAAGTTTTAAATTTTTGTTGACACTAAAAATTCAGTTCTTTAAGCTAATTGTTGTTTTTATTATCTTAAATATTCAGTTCTTTAACCTATAAGAACCCAGACCCATGTTTTTCTTCAAAATAAAATGGTGTGTATTTTACTACAAACCAAGTGGACCACAGAATCCATTTCTAATGTTTTTGTTACACTGATGTCACCATGGGTTCTTATGGGCTAAGCTAGTAGTTGTCATTATTAGCTTAAAAATTCAATTCTTTAAGATACTTGTTGTTTTTGTTAGCGTAAAAATTCAATTCAGTTCTTTGAGCTAATCGTTTTCATTGTTAGCTTAAATATTAAGTCATTTAAGCTAAATGTTGGTTGTTATCTTAGTTACTGCAATTAGCATAGCTGTTTTCACATTGATTCATTTAGCTTCCTCATAACCATTCTCAGAAGCCAGGGTTAGCAGCTCCATACTAATGGTTTTAAAGTCCCACTCCGATCATCTTTTGAGCAACTGCATTTTCTGCACTATCAGGCACACTTTATAACTTTTTTCAAATAAAAGACAATAATATCCAGAGCGTCTTATTCATGGATTAATTCTGGTTTTGTTAGCTGATGTTGAAGTGATTTTGAGAGGTACAAGGTGCTCTGTCAACATGTCAGTCTGTTTTATTTTGAGTAGCAAACAAGGTTGTGTGTTGTTGGATGGGTAATGGGTAACGTGGGTAATGCTTCTAATGTGTAGCGTGTTACAAACAAGTTCTACCTTAAATATGACACAAGTTTAAAAAAAGACTTCATTGCTGTTGCTTCTTATTTTCATGTTGTAGGGTGGAAAATAAAGTATTTCCAAGTGTTCCAACTGGTCTTTTAGTGATGATTATGCTATTTTTAGTCAAAATAAAAACCAAAAAAACTGTTTTTCTCAACATAGTTTCTGCAGAGCGGCAGTAGCTCATTTGAAATTGTAGGCGTAACCATTGGTGTAAGACCACCCCCACTTCCTATCACCCAGCTGTTTAGATGGTCTCCTGCTATAGCTTATAGCCCCTCACACCCACAACCGCACATTACCAGTGAATCAGAAATAGCGACCATTCTTCGAGCCTTCCAGCTGTTCAGTCTTGAGCCAGATGCCAAACTTGACAGTAACTGCCTTTGTGGTGGAGATTCTCGGTCATCCAGATCATGTTATCTCACTGTTTTCTTCAGGGCGACTTGACTTTAAAGGTGAATGTGCAAGATGTTTTGCCGCTCATCTGATTCGCTTCTTCAGTTCTAACTAACTGGTTATTTGTGTGCTGACTGCTTCAAAAGTAGTCAGCTGGAGTGGTCAGCACATACAATACACAAATTCCCCATCAGCAGTTAGAAGTGAAGAAGCAAATGGGGTGAGCGGCAAAACATCTTTCAGCTTAACCTTTTAAAGCCCAGCTGCCTTAAACAAAAGAATCATGTGAAACTCTAACAAGACATATGAAGTAAGTCGAAAAACATTTGAATTTTTATTAGGTTTTTGGGCTGTGAGAAAAACATTTTTTTTCCCATTTTAAAACATGTTGGCCATTCCTTATTAGCAATGTACAGCTGTCTTTATCATGCATAAGATCCAGGATGCAAGAAAGCAAATGGAACCATGCATGCAGCAAAGTTCTGGATTTGCATGACCACAGAATGTGCCTGGAGTCAAGGACATAAAGACTTTTCAAGGTCTCATAAAGCCCCAGGATTCAATTTTCCTAAAAGTTCATTGAGGTATTCTTCACAGAAGCTTTACATTAGCTCATAGTTACCATAGCATTCTCTTGATTGGCTTATTAGATCAACTTTACTTAACAATTTTTTACTTTTTTGCCTGAAATAATATTCTAAAATTGATTACATTTGTGATTTATATAAAACAACACACCTTTTTTCTATTATGATCTTTTGAAGAAATTACTCAGTTGAAGCACAACAATCAGCAGTCTGCATGCCCAGTATCCCATTAAATAAAAAAAACTATCCATGCAATATTCTATATGCATTATATCACATTATGTATTTATTGGAGAAGAAGGCCTTCTGGGTATAAGATTATGTATTTTATTTTGTGGCCTTTCAAAGTTTATGAATTATCAATATGCTGGTACTAAAGATTCTTGCTACAGTTACGTTCAATGATCTCGATCAATTTTGCTTTAAAGGGATTTTTATATAGGCAGCCTGACCTTCATCACAAAAAAACTACACTCAGAGTCCAACTCTGATCACATGTTGATCTATTTTCAAAGCGTTTTTCAGTTCGTTTTTAGGCAAAATCTAAAAAAACACGACAGTTTTTGCAGAGCAACATTATTGCATTAGAAATTTGCCTCTGAATTGTGGGTGGGACTATTGGTGCTGAGCAACCTCATCCCCACTTCCCATCATCCATCTGTTTACGCTCTCTCCTGCTAGCTTACAGCCCCTCACACCCCCAATCTAACAGTTGCAGAGTAATAACGGAGCTATTCAGCCGTACAATTTTAATCCAGATTGCAGCTAAAACGAGGAAAACAAGGATGTACATGAAGCTATTTGTCTACAAGTGGAAGAATCAGAATGGAGCGGAGCAAGGAGCTTCTGCCGATCACAACTACGAGATTTTCAAAGTGCATTTTTTCGTCTGCTCCTGATTCACAGTGATTTAATTAAGAATTAAGAATTAATTTATGAATTTAATTAGAATTAAGAAATACCAATAATTGCAATCCAAGGCTAAATTTTCGCAATATATGTCCTCCATCAGAAAAATGTCACAAGATCTTGTTAAAAAACACTTAAAACAGGATTTTTATCAGTGAGTCTTTAAGAAAAAAGTCAGTTTATTGTTTTACAGAAAAGGTTTTATTATGCGTTTTTTCTTGTGTAGTGTCCTCCTTGGCTGCTCATGTTGCTCTACAGTGGATGAGACCATTGAGAATGTAGCCAGAGGCCTGGCCAGTAAAATGAAGAAGAAGAGTCACTGGGCGGCTGGAAGAGTTGGTGACATTGACTTTTGTGGAACCAATAAGACTCGAGGAAAGGTAACAGGAGCTGATGGCACCTTGATGTAAGGATGCTTACTTTGAAACCAGCTTGTTCACCAAGGAACACCTGTCTTCATTGCAGTTTGTGAAGGTGCGCAGCAACACAGAACCGGTGCAGATCTACCAGATGCTGACTCAGGAATGGGGCCTGTCTCCCCCACACCTGGTAGTAGCAGTGGTGGGGGGAGATGAGCTGGCTCAGATGAAGCCTTGGCTCAGGGACACTCTCAGAAAAGGACTCGTGAAGGCTGCACAGAGCACAGGTTGAGTTCAAGTTTAAGAAGAAAAACATGACTGTAAAAGAGAGCTGGACTATGTGATCCCTCCCCCATCGCGTTCCAAACACGAAGTACCCGCTGGCTCCAAGAAGCCTAAATCCCATAGACTTCTATTAAGAAATAAAGAGCTATTACTTAGTTGTTTTATTGGTCAGAATAACCATTCTTGATCTGATAACTTTTTTTTAACATTTTCTCCCAAGCCTGCTTTTAAGTGGTAGGGATGTAGACTCCCAACAAGCTCACTCCTGATTGAGGAGAGTGGTTGCCATAGAAATTGTGAATCAGACCGACCTGGACCAATCACAGGGTACTGACATAATCTGCCTCCAACATTTTGACATCTGTAACGCAAAAAACAACAAACAACTGAACTGACCTGACATTTCGTTCGAAGCCAGAAGTAAACCATTTTGTCCGGGGACGTTGCACCTACTCCGTCCAGTTCTCATATACAGTCCATGGTTCAAACATATTGCAGTTATCCTAGGAAGACTATTAATGAATAATTGCCAAAACTAAGGACATTTAGGAGTTTAATGCATGATTCTCACTTATATTGTTAGAAATTAATTTAAGAAGCATATATTTATTCATTTTTATTTAAGATTGGCTCCTAGCTCTTCACATTCATGTTGTATTTAAACTCTCATCAGGTTTTCCTTTAAACTCACAGAAATGATCATTTACTGTGTTCTCCAGGGGCGTGGATTCTGACTAATGGCCTTCGTTTCGGCATCACCAAACACTTGGGCCAGGCTGTGCGTGATCATTCCTTGGCCAGCACCTCATCCACTGTTCGTGTTGTGGCGATCGGTATTGCGCCTTGGAACATGATCCACAATCGAGAGGCGCTGCTCAGTGCCAAGGTTCCTGCTCCCACAGAGACCAATGCAGCTTCCACCTCACTCAGGACATCAGCACAGTATTTGATGATCTTGATATATCTTTTTTTTTTTTTTTTTTTTCTACAAGGTGGATGAGCCTGTAGTTTACACGCCACAAGACTTGCCTCATGGTTCGGTGTATTCCCTGGACAACAACCACTCTCACTTTGTGCTTGTGGAGGAGGACCCTGCCAGACCAGGAGCAACGAGTGAAATGAGGGTGAAGCTGCTAAAACACATCTCACTCCAGAGGACAGGATATGGAGGTAAGATCTGTAAATAAATAACACACTAAAGCAGTGACTATACTCTAAAAATTTTAATTCAACATACAATTTTTATTTATGAAAAGTTAAAACTGTTTTATAGTAGGCATAAAAAATAGGAATATTCCCTTTGAAAAATGAAAACCTTCATTGCAGTAAATATTAAGGCACTTTGCATTATTGTATTGTGCCGCGGCATAAAACAAGTAGCTTTTTCATATGCATGTAATGAAAGAAAGCTGAGCTGGATATTTAGTGGCTCTTTGATTTGGCTGACTGTAAAGTTAGAGGCTTTAGCAGAAAGCTGGTGGAAGTGAAGGAAGGATTCCTCGACCTGCAAATCAAGGCTACTTATAATTACAATTTTAGGAAAAGTATTAAGAATTAAAAAGTTGAGTCCTTAAATGCAAAGAAAGAAAACACAGTTTGAATGTCTGTCTTGTCAAAAGACAGACATTCAAACACACAAACCCTAAATTATTATAATAGATCTGACGCATAAATTGTCATATTTTTGACTTAAAGTGCCACTCTGATCATCTTTTGATCTATTTTGAAAGCGTTCCTGGTGGGCTTTTAATTATAAAATATGTTGTTTTTAGCCAAAATCCAAAAAAGCGTGTCGTTTTCTAGATCATAGTTTCTGCAGAACGGCAGGTGTTTATTTGAAATTTGCCTCCGAGTTGTGGAAAGGACCCGAAGCAAGCCGTCACAAATATAATCTTTTTCAAATTGGATTTTATGCCTGATTTTTTAATAAAGAAATACTCAAAAATAAAATTTAAGGCTGAAATTTTCGTATGTATGTCCTCCATCATCAGAAAAATGCCCCAAGAACATGTTAAATACAAAAAAACACAAAATGTTCACCTGAATGGGTCTTTAAAGGAAGGAAAGGAACTCCCTTGTGAAAACACTTCAGGGTAATTCTGAATTAGAAAGAAAAAACACCTAATAAATTGTTTTAAATGATTTTTTTATGGGGTCTGACAATGAAACAAAGTACATTTTTGTAGCAATAAAAATGTATAGTAACGTTTACACTACAGTGTTTTAGTAACTGTTTACGTTTATTTTCAAAATTAGGATACAACAATATCAATACTTTTTAGGCCTTATCTTTGCATTAGACAAAAAAATAAAATAAAAGAAACCACTTAATTAATGTTTTTCTTGATTTATTTTTCAAAGCTGCTGACACAGAATTCTCTAGAAACACTTATTTTTCTACATGTTTTTCTTTGAGGTATTAGTCATCTTCAGCAAGTATTTATCAAATTAAAAGCAGTGTTTAAACAAAGCAAAGCCAAACAGGTTTTTTTTAGGTTCCTGTATTTGTTTTAATATTATATACTAAATTGTCTGCAGTAATTTGTCTGCTCAGAATGTTGAATTTTGAAAAGGGTATTTTGGTGTTTTTAGGTGCAGGAAGTTTTGAAATCCCTGTTTTGTGTCTCCTGGTCCATGGAGAACCCAAAATTTTAAAGGTGAGTTTTTTTTAGTTGTTTTTTTCTTTTTTTACAGTTTGTTTAGTTGTTTTTATTTTATTTTTTTACAATGGCCATAGTACAAAAAAAAAAACTTAAAAAAGATTTTCAGAAAGTTGGGTATATTTGCCAATTTTTAGAATAGATCGCTTAGGCTTTAGAATCTTTGAATAAACTAAGTCAGCTAATTTTCTATGCATAAATAAAACTTCACAAAAAACTTTTTTTTTTTTACAAGGAAATCTTTAAAAGTTTGGATCCAAACAATGCAAATTCTTCCTGCAGAGAATGTACAAAGGCATTGCCAACTCTACGCCGTGGCTGATCCTCGCAGGCTCTGGAGGCGTGGCTGACATCCTTGTCACACTGATGAATAGGGGCTGCTGGGACACAGACAGCGTTCATGAGCTCCTGCTGGACACCTTTCCTAATGCCCACCACAGTGCAGACATCAGTAACTGGGTCAAGCTGGTAAGAGCCATGTGCACAGCTTGGAGGCAAAATCATACGAAGATGGAGAGATCACAAGGTTTGAGCGCTGGCAGAAAATGGGACACACTGGGGAAAGCCTGAAGCAAGCTAATGTGGACATTTCATTTAAAAAAATAAAAGGGTAACCCTTTTATTTTAAGATTCCTTAAAAAGCTTTGTTAACACATTAACAAGCATTATAATAGAATGTTTAGGGTCTTAGTAAGACATTTATTAGTGCAATAAGTCTAATAAGGTTTATTAAATTACTTAGTTAACACATTTACAAGCATTATTATTAGGATGTTTTTAAGATGCTAATGATGCATTTATTGGCATTATAGATGCCTGATAAATGCGTCAGTATTAAAAAGCTTAGTAATATTTATTGACAACCTTTGTTAACAAATAAAGAAGTATTATTATTGTTTGGGGTTCTAGTAAGACATTTATTAGCATTATAGATGTCTCACACAAGCCTAAGTGTTAATAAGCTTAATAAGTTTTATTAACTAACTTAACAAATTAATAGGCTTTATTAATGTGTAAGATGCTAGTAAGATATTTATTAGCATTATAGATGTCTTGCAAACACCTGAAAGTGTTAATAAGATTCATTAACATCTAAAGTCAGACCATTGTCTTCAAAATCCATATTACTAAACTGCTTATAAGCTTTACAAATGTATTAATTAACTTTGTTAACTATTTATTAATTGTTTAGCAGCACCTCATCTAAAGCGAGGAAGGTTTTTACGACAAACAACCATAAAGCATACAGCTTATAAAAAGAACTTTATAACATTAAAACAGACTAAACATAGAAAACTCTTTCTGTAAAAGAAATATAATAATTTAATTCAGACAAATTTTTCAAAAACAAAAATAAAACAAAGGGACCAGTGTTGGATGACTCTAGCATCATAGATAAGGATAAAGTATTAGCATCTATCCTGAGTGAAACATTCATTGCAAATCCCATCACCAGGAGACAATTCTCTGCATTCAATTCCAACTGCATTCAACCACTTTTGCCTTGCTTCCAAGTCCACTGGAAAGTTGCACAAGCCAGTAAGTTTTGACGACCGAAGGCAATAAACCTACAGGAGGCATGCTAGAGCTAACACTCTAACGACCGACCGGTACAGAATCAAAGATGGGCGGGGCTTTTTTGTCACCTGTGTGAAAGCTAAGAGAAAGTCCAATAGGCCATTCAATTAGCTGAAAGCCAGCTCACCTGTTTTACTGATGAGTTTGATTGACAGATTCATTAGCCAATGGTAAATTAGTGGACCTGCCCATATTTGATTCTGTACCAGTCTGTGTTTTTTTTTTTTTTTAATTTATCTGAAATAAATTATTATATTTCTTTTACAGAAATAGTTTTGTATGTTTAGTCTGTTTTAATGTTATAAAGTTCTTTTTATAAGCTGTATGTTTTGTGGTTGTTTGTGGTAAAAACCTTCCTCACTTTAGATGAGGTGCTGCAAAACATTTAATAAATTGTTAACAAAGTTAATTAATACATTTGTAAAGCTTATGTATGTATCATTACCATCTTAAAAACCGCCTAATAATAATGCTTGTAAATGTGTTGACTAAGTAATTTAATAAACCTTATTAGACTTATTGTACTAATAAATGTCTTACTAAGATCCTAAAAATTCCATTATAATGCTTGTTGATGCGTTAAAGTTTGTTAAGGAATCTTAATATAAAGTGTTACCAAAAAAACCTTTTGACTTTTTATGGTAGAATAAAGGCAAATAAAATAAATAACTGTGAACTTACCAATCAGATTCAGAAGATACTCGATCATGGGCATCTCCTCACCGTCCATGACCCCGAACAGGAGACGTCCGAGCTGGATACCGTCATTCTCAAAGCTCTCGTCAAAGGTAACATACCATATCACGTTTTTTTGCATAGTTTGGCCAGGGTTGCGACTCGTACTTAGGTGTGAGTTACATGTTATTTAAAAAAAAATGTAAATAGCAGGGAAGGGCCAAAATCATTTTTTCAGGCCAACACAACCGATATTTCCCCTGCAATGCCGATAGCCAATATTTGGCGATACCAATATTTAAGTGCTACAGTAACACAAAGTTTAAATTTCCTTTTTGTTTCTTTATTAGAAATGCACAAATTCTCTTTTGCTGGACAATCACATTGTACTTGACCTTTTCAACATACAGCAGAGGATCTCATAGGGACAAATATCACTCTAAAACTTTGAAAATATATCTGAAAGCATTCAGAGCATTTATTAACTATTGGTCATAACTGTAAACTCTAAGTTCTCTATTGCCAGGGATCTATTAGGAACAACAATTATCCCTCTTTTAAAAACAGTTGATTAGTCGAGAACGCTGACAGCCCTAGTAGGGTATCAAGTTTGGGGGTGCATTGCCCCCCTTAGCCCATGCCTATATCCACCCTTGGTCCAAAAGTAAAAAATCATGTTTTGTCCATAGTTTGGCCGGGAGTGCGACCTATATTAATGTGCGAATTTTATGTGAATTGTAAAAATAAAATAAATGGGCTGATATGTTTGTTATCTTCCCGCTAACAGCCTTTAGGGGACCATATTGGTGTTTGTATCGGTGCTGACAGCAACGCAGAGGAAACATGGAGGATGATCTTATCGTTCTCCTCCTTTTTGATACTTTTCCTATTTCCTTGGGCTAATGTGTGACGGCAAGTAGTCAGACTGGGTCACAGAAAGATGTCGTTCATCTCTCTGGAGCAGCGTCAATCATCTACTGCTCCTGCAGTAGATGGTGAACCTCACCGTACTGGAAGAGTCTCTGAATGATCTCATGAACCCAGACATGGAGACGTGATTACTGATGCTTGGTGTATTGTCTAGAAACATCCGACTTTTTTACTTAAAGTGTGAATTAGGGGCAGCAGTGGCCCAGGTGGTAGAGCAGGTAGTCCAAAGGATCGGTGGTTCGATCCCCGCTCCCCCCTGTCATTGTGTCCTTGGGCAAGACACTTCACCCTTCCTGACTCCAGTGCGGCTCCACTGGTGTGTGAATGTGTATGAATGTCCTGGTGTCCTGGTGATGGTCAGAGGGGCCGTAGGCGCAAACTGGCAGCCATGCCTCTGTCAGTTTGCCCCAGGGCAGCTGTGGCTACAACCTTAGCTTACCATCACCAAGAATGAATGAGGAGTGAATGAATAATGGACACATTGTGAGCACTTTGAGCACCAAGAAAAAGTGCAGAAAAAACTAATCCATTCTCGTTATTATTACTTATACTATTTTTTTATTTTTTTAGTATACATTTTTTTGCTGCTGTGACTTATATTCCAGAGCAACTTGTAGTCCGAAAAATATACTTCCTTATTTTGATTAGTAAGTTCATGACTCTTAACCATTCTGGGCTGTTTGACATGAGGGAACTGTGATATTCTGAGCACTTTACAGGTTCTGAACTTGTTGACAATTTACGTCTCAGCTTGTAAAAGCCAAAGTCAGGAAGCTCAAGATTTCCTGGATGAACTGAAGCTGGCCGTGGCGTGGAACAGAGTGGACATTGCCAAGAGTGACATCTTTAATGGGGATGTGGAGTGGAAGGTGGGGAAACACATCGTCACACTACTTCTTCTGACCCAGGTGTAACATTCAAAGAGGTCAAAACGATTTAAAAAGTCAGAAGTCAACCTATGTACAGCACTGACAAAAAGACTTATAAGCCTTGTAGATCTGTGGTCAACGATGACTCATTCTAGCATAAATTTAATTCAGTAGCTGTCCTTGATGTTTACAATCTTGGGTTGTTAACTTCACAGACTGAACTTCTAACTTTTACTTAATTAGAATCAGTTCATGTCAACTTTGGCACTCTGGGAGTTTTAGTACCAGTGTGCTCAGAGGACCGTGCATGTATGCACAAGAAGAAATGCATCCATCCACAAAGCTGTAGATTTATGAGGCTGCAAATGCATTTCTCTTGAGAGTTGCCACGGTTCAGCATTTGTATTCATTAGACACAAAAGTAACTTGCAGACCATTTACAACTCACAAAATAATGATTAAAGAGGCCAGCCTTCAGTGTTTTTGCATTAGAGACTGTGAGAAACATTATGATAAAATACTTGTGATTGTTACCTTTGCAGGCCTGTGACCTTGAAGAAGTGATGATGGATGCTTTGATCAATGACAAACCAGACTTTGTCCGTCTCTTTGTGGATAATGGCGTGAACCTGGGCGAGTTCCTGACCTACGGTCGTCTGCAGGAGCTTTACTGGTCGGTGTCAGAGAAGAGCCTCCTTCACAACCTGCTTCTCAAAAAGTACGATGAGAAACAACTCCTGCTGGGAGCGGCCAGAACACCAGGTCCTCCTGGACACTATCCTTCAGAGCAAGGAAAGCCTCGCTTCACTCTCTTTGAGGTCGCCAAAGTGCTCAAAGACTTCCTTCACGACTCCTGTAAAGGCTTCTACCAGAAAGTTCCCACTGTGAGTTTCAATAGGGGGCAGGTTTATACTTAAATATGGGGATTTTAAAGTTTTGTTGAGCAAATCCCTCTTTTAAGGAACAGGCACCAAGCCACCCTGAGTGATGCAAATTTTTCCTTTATTCTCTCAATCGCCAACTACGCCCCTTAGGACGTCCCCCTGTGTGGATCAGTTTGTCAATGTGTTCAAACCAGCCAGCAAATGCAGGGTCTGATTCTAAATGGTTTATCAGGTGTGTTATGTGCAGTAGTGTGTCTGCAGCTGGATGCAGAAAAGCATTATGTATGGGTCAAAGGGTGAATTCTTTGTCACTTAAAGTACAACATTGAGCTAAAAATTCATTCTTTCAGTCTAATTCTACAACAAAAGTCACAAATAAATAAAATTAGCACAGACTATTTCAATGAGAGACCTTAGGAATGCGAGAGAAAAAAGATTTATTTGTGCATGAAATAGTACATAATCTTTAGTGGTTAGGCTCTGGGCAGATGGCGCCTTTATTGTGGTGGGATAAGCTTGGACCATAGATGGATAAACTCCAGATCCTAAATGCGGATGGTGGTTGAGGCCAGTCCACGATATAGTATTGGTCCAGGTGGAGAATGGGGAGGAGGGGGGCCAGCAAAACCATCTAGAACAGGGATGGATAACTTGAGGGCCGTATTCCAGCATGATTTTCTGACATACTCTGCTCTGGCATGTTCTATTTGGCTGGATACGTGTGAACCAGTTACTGATTACCTCAAGGCCTCCTGGAGTTTCCCATCCCTGATCTGGAGTGCAGAAAGATAAACGTCCATGAATTTAAAAGCAGAAATATGAGAATAGAAGGTGGGGAATTTAGCTATTGGTGTACAATGAAGGCTTAATTGATAAGTGGTGTGTATAGTGAATGACGTAAGAACCCAGCTTACCCAGAGTGAGGTAATTCACTCACGCTATCTAAGCATGTCAACTTTATCTCCCTGTGAATGTGTGCTCCAGGAAAAACCACCAAAAGGTCGGCTTTTCCAAAGCCAAAAGAACCTGCCGGAGTTAGAGGAGCTCTGCGAACATCCTTGGCGGGATCTCTTCCTCTGGGCTGTCCTTCAGAACCGGCAGCAGATGGCCAACTACTTCTGGGCAATGGTCAGTTTTTTCAATTTCTTTGTTCTGATAAACTAAAGCTCTTACTGTATCAGCACTTTGCCTTTTACTTAGACTAAATGTGATGGGGGGAGGGGGGGGGTGTCTTCTACAAGCCAAATAAAGGAGGACGGACTTTTTTGATAATACTTTGTGCTTTGGATTTAATGAGACACGAGTGATGTCAGCCAGCATGAAACTGGTGTAGGTCAGCCTTTCGTCTGGAAATGTCACCCCAGATAAAAGAGTCCTGCAAACTGCTTATTTATTAAGAAGTGAGCTAAGTTAAAAACCTATCTTATCAACTGGAACATTACTGAAATGAAGGTCATGATGCTAGCTGAAACAGTCATCCATTAGTAAGATAGGGGAGGCATTTCTTGGCTCCAGCAGAAGTAATTATACACTCCCACCGGATTGATGACTTATGAATAGTTCACACGACAACAATCAATAACGGTTGCTCTTTGTTTTTGGGCATTTCTTTTTGACACGTTCGATATTTTTGCTGCCCTTTTCTGACTTACATAGAGTGATGGCACTAACACCCCGAGCCGGTCACTCTCACGCGCTTCCTTCCTCCGTCTTCAGATATTACCGCAAGATTATGGTAATTGCATGAAAGTGTATGTACACCTAACACTGAAAATGGTTTTACCACTCAGACTGAGGCCTGAAGAAATGCATTCATAATTAGATTGTTTGAAGTATCTTTCATGTTGAAAGTCTTTTCACAATAATTCCTAAATGAAAGGCTTGTGCCAGCATAAGCTCATGTATTCAGACGGTATCCAGCTCCCATTTTCGCATTGTTACTTCACGCACGACATGACAACATGATAAAATAGTTCTTATTAGATCTAAAACAAGGCTATTTAGCATTAAATATACAACAAACGTTTAAGCTAAAAATACACATTAACCTTAACTTGCCAGGTTATCCGCAGTGTAGGGCGTACAGGACCATAAGGCACACTGTCGTGTCATATATTGTATATGGCGCACAGTACTATAAGGCCCATTAAGCGAAAAAGAGTCAGAGATAAATCCATCAGTCATTCAGACTTAATTAACAGTGTTCGCATTAACTATAGAACTTATTTGGAACACGCTAAATGTTAGCCACATTAGCATATTCAGAATACCTGTGTCTCCGAACCTTGTTGTAACCTTAAAAAAAGAACAGACCACTAAAAGCAAATTTTACTGTGACTACGCTAACTCCCAACCTTGGTAGTAACACGGTGCAAAAAAGCACAGTCCAACAACGCTACAGGTTAGCCACATTAGCCATGCTAGCCTATTCAGAATACCTGTAACTACCAACGTTGTTTACAACACATTAAAAAACAGTCTGAGACCACTAAAGCTAATGTAACTATGACTATGCTAACTCCCAAGCTTGTTTGTAACACAGTCTGACATTGCTACATGTCAGCGACGTTAGCATATTCACAGTAACACCTAACCAAACATTTTGACAGAGCGCAGTATTTCTCTTATAACCGCTTCAACATCAGGAAACAAAGCCAGAATTAATTAAATTAATAAGCAGCTCCAGAAATTAAGGCACACTGTGCTGTGATAAAAAAATAAGGCTTTCAACTGTGACTTTTAGGTCAGAAAATGTGGTATTTAAGAGATCCAAATAATTTAATAAATGGTGGCACTTGTTAGATGAAATAAAGTAAGGCTGAGTCTGATGAAACAAAGTCAAAATTAGCTGGTCTTTAATGTCAAATGTGAGTGAGCTTTAGTCCTGACTGCATTCAATATTTAACCCCTCAATTACCCCCTAAAAGTAAAGCAGGGAGGCAAAGGGTACTTTTTTTAACCTGCAGTCGATTTCATCCCCAAATTCCCCGATTTCAGGTCAAACACTTTCTCCTAGGTCACTGTAGTACAACATGGCTTGTTGTTTTGTCTCTCAGTAAAGGTTATGGCACCATGGTTTAGACTTTGAAGCTGCAACTAAACAGACCAAAAACCATCCAGAACCATTTCCTTTAACCCTTGTGCTAACGTAGATGACCCCACCCTAACATTGACGTGTTCTCCCTACCATGCCAAAGGTGGATAAAGGTGGAAAGATTTCATGTAATCCATGGACACCAGTGAGGTTCACAAATCATTAAAGAAAAAGGTTCAGCGCACTGTCTAGTGGGTCTAGATGACTCAACTCCTAATGTTAAAGTGCCTAGGATAGCACAAGGGTTACTCTCACAAGCTCAAAACAGAAGCCACACAAATGACAAGCCTCACTCGGGCAGAAAATTCAAGCTTGTTCTGTTGCCACTTGGGTCCATCTACAGGACTAAGTGACCATTCTTATACCAATACTCATTTGATTCTTTGGCATGTAACATTTTACCAAGCTTTCAGCAAATTCCATTCAGCCTGTTCTGACACTATTCAGCTCCTTCAGAAAGCTGTTTTTGTTGTTATTTGGTTTTTCCCACACAGTAGACCATCACATATTTAGATTAGATCAAATAGAACTGTTTCAAATCCCTTAAAAACTTAGTACTAATGAAAGATCAAGAAAGTCATCACAAGATCCCATTTTCTACATTTCAGCAGACATTTGGTTCCTCTTACTAGTTTTTAACTTTTTTTTTTTCAAATTTATGAGTGGGTAACTTTAGAACCACGTATTCACGTAAAACACAATGTTTAACTTGATAATGCAAATAAATAAAACGTTTGTGAAACAAAAGATTTGCATGAAATAAGTCCATAGCTTTTGGCAGTTAGGCTATGGGCGGATGACGTCTCTCATGCTGGTTGGATAAGCCCGGACCATGGATGCTGATGGTGGTTTAGGGCCATTCCATGACAAAGCATTGGTCCAGGTGGAGAATGGGTCAGAGGAGGGCTAGCAAAGTTGTCAAGAACAGGGCTGGCCAACCCTGGTCCTCAAGAGCCTCAACTCTGCCTGTTTTCCAGCCCTCCCTGCACTGCTTGATGCTGACAACCTAAATCAGATGTGTTCAGTCAATCAGGATATGGAATTACTTGGGTCAGCTAATCAGTCTTTGGGAGAGACCCTTTGCACCATTGCCTAATAATATGTTGCAACAAGGTCTGGGTCTCCCTGTGCTGGTCCCTAGCCCGGATAAAATACAGGGTAGTGTCAGGAAGGACGTCCGGCGTAGAAATCTTTGACCAACCACCTGTCCAAGTCTGTGAAAGATGATTCGCTGTTGCGATCCCCGAAGGCATATACTGAAACGTATACAATTACAACAATAACTCACATTACAACTTTAAATTGTTCTACAGTTATTGTTCTGCCAAAAAGTATCTACATTTTGTAAATAACGTCAGAATTGAAGGTTTTTCTTTTTAAAGTCTTATTTAATAAGCAGATGAAAAGAATTGCTTAATCTTTAGTATCTTCATTTATAAAAGCACAGAATAAACAAAACTTGGACTTTCCTTTCTAACATCTGTCTCTAAATGAACTGGGAAATGCCATTACAGAGCCTGATGGATACAAAGCGCTATTCAGGGAGATAAAAGCAAGAGTCTGTCCACAGAGACCGTTATTTCAAATGGAGTCTTCATCTTCAGTAGCTTTTCATTTACAGACTCCTTCACATCTACACATTTGTCCTGATGTTTGTAATGTATTACTTATAGGGTATCTATAACTGGATTCCATCCAATTGCTGCAGGAACATAAAAATTTAAATGTACCGAACATGATTTTCTTCAAGGCCATGCGAGGATTATACCTCTCAGTAAGGGTAAAGATTTTCTTTGAGTGTGAAAGAGCCTCCCTTAGCTGTAAAGTTCCCACGAGCTCCATTCTTTCTATCTTCAAAAAGGCGATCATGGGAAAGCACAACTTTGAACAAAATCCTTCAAAACTTGTTGAAATCACATCTATTTTTTTCTACTTTGCACAACAAATTCTGTTCCTGAAGAGTCTGTATTTATACCTTCTGAACAAAAGTTAAGAAAAAGGAAATGATCAAGGCTTCCTTCTACTTGAAACACACAGTGTTAGAAAAATGTGTGTAGTTAATATCACACAAGTAATAGCGAGGTCTAATAATGATTAGATTTTTCCTTTTGAGCCCAGAAATTACAGGGTGATTTTTGTGACTTTAATGGCAAGTCATAAAGGATCACACCATATCGGAAGGGCAAAAAAAACCTAAATACATCCCAGTGGGCCACTTCTCTCAGAAAAATACGCCACATGTAATAATCACTGACCAAAACACACCACGGATAAGTGTGGATGAAAACAGCTTTTGCATGTGGGTTTGCATGTGCCCCTGTGGTTTTCAACATCTTGAGTCATTCTGTTTCCTTCTTAAAGTACTTTTTCCTCTAAGTCTCAATAACAAAAAAATAAGTAGGCACATGTCCCCCTAAGCTGAAATTGTTACAGTCCCCAAACAAGTAAAAACATTGTTTCTCAGAGGATCAATGATTGTCTTTTGAATAGGGGCGTAACAATTGATCGACTTCATCCCCAGAGGTGACATTTTGAATGCACAGAAATATCGTGACTAGGTCCTAAGGCCTACAACTGTGCCATACATCCCCGGAACGTCAGCTCATGTTGCAGCAGGATAATGCTCAGCACCCTGTGGCATTCAAAAAGCCCTACATACACCACAAGCAATAGCCTGATTAACCCTTGTGCTATCTTAGGCGCTTTAACATTGGGAGTTGGGTCATCTAGACCCACTAGACAGTGCTCTGAACCTTTTTTCTTCAATGATTTGTGATCTTCACTGGTGTCCATGGATTACATGAAATCTTTCCACCTTTATCCACCTTTGTCATGGTTGGGAGAACACGTCAAAGTAAGGGTGGGGTCATCTAAGATAGCACAAGGGTTAATCAGCATCTTGATATGGCTCACCTGTGAGGTGGGATGGATTATCTGTTACGGTTTCTGTTTCTTTGCCCTTGTGGTTTGTTTCCTTTTTGTTCTGTGATGTTTTCAGTTCACTTCCTGTTTTATTTTGTAGGGTTTCCTGTTTTGTTTTTATTGTGAGTTTTACTTTGGTTCCCCATCCTGCCTGATTGTGTTCACCTGTGTCTCCTTTGTCTGTGCTGGTCGATAGTTTGTAATTGTGCTGTTCCCTGGTTTTGAGCGTTTTCTGTATTTTCATGTTTCGAGTCTCTAGCCTGCTGTATGCAGTGGTTTTGGTTTGGTATCTTTAGTTTTGTTTATTAAAGCCCCCGTTCCCCTGCAACCTCCTGCCTCCTCTCCTCTCTGCGCCTGGGTACTTCCCTTCTCTCCCGTAACATTATCTCAGCTCCACATCACAGATTTAGACAGATTTATGAACAATATGTGAGAGAAATGGTTGTTGTGTGTTTGTAGAAAATGTTTCAGATCTTTGAGTTCATCTCATGTCAAATGGGAGCAACAACGAAAATGTTTGTGTTTTTATTCAGTACATGAGCCTACGATCCAACCAGATCAATCTGTTTCTAATGGAATTGACCTAAATATTGTAACATTTTTTCAAAATAAATAAAAAAGATTGTATAAATTTTGGAAAATACCATTTGGGTTGAGGTAAGGTAGGTTTATTTCAATGTCATTATCACAGCGGACAACTCACATGTGACGCCATCAAAAAATCATCAAACCATCATTCCAGTCCAATGTGTAGAAACACTTTGAATTTAGTAAAGACGTGACCATCCAGAATGTTCTAATAATGTTCAGTTTGTATTCTGATATAAAACTACATAAATTGAATCCTTAAAAAGAATTGTGACACCCCTACGTTTCATATATTATCTCATGGAGCAATCATTGGGATGCAAACAACGGAGCTCTCCAAATTTCAGCACCAGCTTTCTCTTCCAGACCCTATTTCTTGGATACAGCTTTCTTTTAATCCTTCAGGGCCCCGAGGCAGTAGCGGCAGCGCTGGCAGGTTGTAAGATTCTGAAAGAGATGGCACGCCTGGAATCTGAGGCAGAGTCTGCGCGCAGCATGAAGGAAGCCAAGTATGAGCAGTTTGCCCTTGGTGAGTGCTTTAACTGTCAGATGACAAAAGGTGGAGATGTGCTCAGAGCAAACACAGGTCAAGCACACCTCTGCAGACCTCCAGCCAACATGTCCTCGGATATGTATGGTCAAATCTCATTGGTCAAAAGTGCAATCTGCGTGTGCAAAAGATGCTTATGTGTGGACTGTTTTTATTGCACCAGATGTCTTCGGAGAGTGTTACTCCAACAGTGAAGACAGGGCTTATGCTTTGCTCGTGAGGAGAACTCACTGCTGGAGCAAATCTACGGTACTCAACTTGGCAACTGAGGCAGATGCCAAATCCTTCTTTGCCCACGATGGAGTTCAGGTAACATGTAGACGCTCTCGTTTACTATTCTGGCATACAGCCATCTTGCTCCTTTTAGTGATTGTATACACCAAGTAAAATCCACCAATAGATGCAGAATAGTTTTGATGCCTTCTGTGCAGAAAGAGACTGCCAGAATAAACACGTTCCCTGCCGATTTATTCCGTGAGAGATGTCCTTCATTGCAGTTTCCCCCGGATGTCCCTCCAGGAGATGTCCTTATTATTAGAAAGTCATCACTAAAAGAGACCTCGGCATTTTCTGTCAGCAGTAAAGAGTGAATTACATTGTATTATTCCAAGACGATGCCGTCTGGCTGAATTGTTATGGAGAGTAAACAGGACATCAGGTGTAGATTTATGTAAGGGGGCATCATCCAGCATGCAGCTGCAGGTCATCAAATAATTCACGTGTCACAGGAAGTGGTTTGCTGAAAGCGGGACACGTTGTTCTTTGTTGTAAGAACTCTCTGTGTGAGTGCCTTCTAAGAAGGTTCTATAGTGGCAAGACTGAAATATTCACACATCTATGGTGCCCCCTTGTGGAAAGCTTCCTTCACTTGTCAGTGAAACAATTGAAACTCCCCACCAGGCTCTCCTCACAAAGATCTGGTGGGGCGCCATGACGACAGATACAGCCATTTCCAAACTTGTGGTGTCCTTCTTCTGTCCTCCACTCATCTGGACCAACCTCATCAAGTTCAGGTGACAAATCTGCAGCAATCCTCCAGTCAAATGTCATCTGCTGTTTGTCTGTTGACACTTTCTAATGTGTCTTTTAGTGACGAGGAACTGGATAATCGCAGCAGCAACAAGCAGTTTGTGGAGCTGGACAGTTTGGACACAGAAAAGGCTTTAATGCTCACAGATGACGACGACCCCCTGTGAGTTTGCCATCAGCGCCCTCGCTCTCTCCACTACTCCTCTCGAAACGATGATTAAGGTGGAAAATTCCAGAAAGCCAAGAAGATTGTTGACACAGAAAATGATTACATTTAGTTTTCAGAGCAGATAGAACGGGACACAAATACTGAACCTAAACTGAGGCAAAACAATGATGAATTGGTGGTTTATGGCAGATTTAATACTCAGCTATGAACCATTTTTTTAATTTGGTTTATTGTGCCTCCAAAGAAAATTAATCTCAGTGTATTTGTGCTTCTAGTTTTAAAGAAAATGAAGATGAATTGAAGTAATTTGTAAAGAACAAAAAAATCTGAAATGAAAGTGATATTGATAATTGTAACCAATGAAACTAAATAAGAAGCAAGCTGAAAGTCAAAGGCTCTGTCCGTATTCCCTCCCTAAAAAAACATATAGTGCTCAGGATTTTAAAAAAAAATTTGTACACCATGCTCACTACTTTTTTTATTTTTTTTTATCAATGAGAAATATGACATCACAGTAAAAAACCTAATAAATATGAACATTTTACAAAGACATATTTATGAATCCACTCTGTTCAATTGACGTAAAATTGGATTCTTTCTAAAAAAAAAAAACTACATTGAAATCCGTGTTTTCCGCCATATTAGTTTAAACGCAATGCATTGTGGTCTATATTCGTCAATCTAGTGAGCATCGATGCACACTGGTTTTGCAAAGAGTTCTGAAAAGTTTCTAGGGCAGTGGATTTTTGGATTGTAGATTCAGGCAGCTCCACAAAATGGTGAATGCACTATATAATGCACTAAGTAGTGAGTAGTGAAGAAATCTAGAAATAATCTGGAAAGGCTGGAAATAATGTAGACAGGAGCAATGTTAAATGATGCAAATGGTGTTTTTAACATGTTCTTGTGTTATTTTTCTGCTGATGGAGGACAAATATAAAAAAGAATTTAGCTTAAAAATGTATTTCTGCGGATGTCTTTATCTAAATCATTGGAAAATCAAAAACAAAATCAAAAAGATCTTACTGGCTCTTACCTTTATGTTACTCCCGTTTACAAACTTCTAGACAAGGATGTAACATTTGTGATCTAGAATCTACAATGAGCATGGCCACCAGCTTCCTGCTCCGCTCCATTCTGATGCATCCACCTGCATACAAGTAGATCCATAAGCGTTTTGTTTTCCTCGTCTGGGCTGGAATCTGGATCTAAACTATAGGGCTGGATAGCTCTAATATTGCTCGGCACTTTTGTGGCACCGCTAATGTTAGGTTGGGGGTGTGATGGGCGGTAAGCTAGCAGGAAAGAGATGATGGGAATTGGCGGGGGGCTTAATTCATGCCACAACTCGGAGGCAAATTCCTAATGAACTCCTGCCGCTCTGCAGAAACAGTAACAGGTTTTTTGTTCAGGTAAAAAGAGCATCCTCATAATTAAGAAACCTCTGGGAACGCTTTAAAAATTGATCAGTAGACGATCAGAGTGGGACTTTTAAGTTAAGTAAAATAATAGCAAAGGCTAATTTTATTTACTCTCATCTCAAATAGGCTTGATTTCCAGCCCATTGTCTTCTGCTAATCTGGCTTAGATTCCCTTATTCCCTTTTTGTTGCGGTCTTCAGGTATAAAGTTAGAGTCCACTGACTGTTTAGAGGTGGTTAAATGAGCCAGATAGCTTACACTCAATTTGCTTTCACTAAGACATGAGGAAAAAAAAATGCCAGCTGCGTTCTCAGGTCTCACAGATGGTCCATAATGGTTCTATTCGCATGCCTCTTAAGGCCTTTAATTGGAAATGCATCTAAGTATCATCGGCACAGCAGGAAAATGTAATATTTGCAGCCTTCAATGGAGGTTTTGCTTTTATTAAACATGTGAAATACTAAACAAGTAAAAAGGCTTTTTTAGAAGTTAAGAATATAGAGGAAAAAACAGGTAAAATATGAGTAAACAGAAAAAGAAATAGTTTTTTAATGTTTCAGATAAGTTATTAGACAAGTCATTTGTTTTGCAGAGACTCTTCTCCTGGAGGTCAAGCATCCCAGAGCTGCGCCTCCGTGTGGTGGCGCTTCTTTCTCCGCCGCTGGCGCCGTTTCTGGAGCGCTCCTGTCACCGTGTTCCTCGGCAACGTCATCATGTATTTCGCGTTTCTCTTCCTCTTCACCTACGTCCTTCTTTTGGACTTCAAAGCGCCTCCCCAAGGTCCCGGAGTTCCAGAGATAATGCTTTACTTCTGGGTCTTCACCTTGGTGCTGGAAGAAATTCGGCAGGTGAGGACCTGAAGAGCTAAAATCCCCTTCGGACCCTATTAAGTCTATTCAAATGTGCGTTCTCACACCACTCTGAGGTCACACATTTTATCCTCCATTGTAATGGAGCAGACGCTTTAATGAATGTCTGGTTACTCCGGAGAACTCAGGCATATCTGAGCAAAAGATAAAGCGATTTGCAGGAGTGAGAACATTTTTTCTTAAGTTGTAAGGGTTCGTTAGCCCCTCTGGATTTGTGCTCCTCAGCGAGCCGGGTCAGATCGTCTATCGTGGTGATCCCGTGTCCCCTGGGCCCAGTAGCCTACATGCGCATATGGCCGACAGGCCATCAGTGTTGCTTTCTCTTTGGACTGTTTGTGTGTGCAGCTCAGTTTCTAAAATGGTCAGTGCCAAATGGATTCTGTAAAGAAGAAGCAGACCACTGCAGGTAGATTACAGCTACTTAACCTTCAAAGGACATGGATCCATCCATTTATCTATCTGTCCATTCATTTGTTGTTTTCCTTCTGTTCAATGTGAGTATTGTTCCAATTCACAACCACAAGATCCAGTTTAAAATACATGCAGATGGTCTCATATTTGATTAGTAGCATATACAGCTGCAACACAGCCCCAAACCAGTATCCCTCCATTGCTGTGCTTGAGAGCTGACTTGAAACGTTCATTGAAATTACTTTAAGCTCATTTAGCCCATGGTGTTCACACTCAACAAGCAGGGAGGGGCTTCTTCTTCTTCTGTTTTCTTTTTCTACTGTTTACTAGCCCATGTCTGCCACCTACAGTTGGTAGAGGCTTGGTGCAAAATGTCAAAGCGGCGTAAATCTTGTAAATCTGCTTCCCGTCATTTACCATCACAGCTCTACTCCAATATGTGAAAGACTTGGTGTCATTGAATTCCAGCCGGGTACAAACCCCAATTATTAATTTCTCCTCCATGATCAATTTTCAAATTGTTGGCACATCCGTGCGTCACTACCAAATCGAAGTCTGATTGGACAAAGTTTGATCTAGTTTAACTTCTAACGGATGTTGAATGGCTGCACGTTTTGTAAATAGATCCGCAGACCGTGACACGTGAACGCAGGAGCTTTAAACGCACATTAACGCGCTTACATAGACCTTTCAATAAAGCGCTCAGTTGAACGCAGGTTGCTGGGGGCGGGGTGAACATAACTTTAGACTTCTCTGTCCAATGATTACTGTTGCAAAATTACAGACACATTTCCAATCTATTTTTAAACATTTAAAATCTAGCTATTTTTTTTAGATAATTCTTACTACTTTAAGATAAGGTTTGTGCCATTTTGGTTGAAAAATCTGGGGTTTGTTTTGACTTCACAAAGATAATTGCTAATATTTTCTCAGTTTTAGCAAAACTGTAATGTTACTTTTTATTTTGTTTTTTTGTTGAAGGTATATTATCTTGAGCTGGATGGTGACACTCACGCCTCTGTGAGAAGTCCCTGGTTCAAATCCCAACTGGGGCTTTTCTGTCAGGAGTTTGCATGTTCTCTTTGTTCATATGTGGGGGTTTTTTCTGGCCACTGCAGCCTCCTCCCACAGTCCAAAAATCTGTTTCATAGGTTAATTGTTGGCTCTAAATTCCTCCGAGGTGTGCGTGTGTGACTCCACACCAGACTGGTGACCTGTTCAAGGTGTACCCTGCCTTCACCCAACAGTAGCTGGGTTGGCTCCAGCAGCACCATGACCCCTGTGTTTGTGGGTTTTATGAGCTGGAACCCCAATTCATGTAAATGTAAACAAATAAATACTCTGGTCAAATCCAAATTCTTCCCCTACCCCTCCAGCTTCTCCCTATTGCTTCAATTGTGGGGGCAGTTGGAGGGATAGGGGTGTCCGAAATAGTTTTTTGAGGGGGAAGCCCTTGTGGCCCAGTACTCTCTATCCCTTCACTATGAGGGAAATCTGCTTCACGTTTTAGAAAAGCTTTTCTTCACATAGGTGCGCTCTAAAGCACAGGAGTTAACATGTAAATGTAAGTAATGACTTTTTGTTTTAGCATGACGTTTTAAAGTTATAAATCTGATGTTATGTATTTTCAAAGCAGTCACGCTCTCATGCAGTGTTTTTCAACCTTTTTTTAACCTTGACAATAATCCTGCGGCACACCAGCATCCAAAAATGAAAAAAAAAGAGGAAACTCATAGTCTGTATTGATGTACAGTCCCTCTGCAATCTCACGTGCATTTCTGTGATAATTGTAGCAGAAAAAGCTGGAAGCTGCAGCTGTTTTTTCTAAAAGATGTAATAAAAGTTAAGTTAGAAAATTTAAAAACTGTTTGAAGTGTGTTCGTTGTGTTTTCAAGACGTTTAACAAGAAAGACTCATTGTGCGCTAAGACACTGTCACTTTAACCCAATGCATCATGGGAGATGTAGTGTGAAAACTGCTGCAAAAGGGCAGACCGACTCGCTTCTCTGAGCTTCATTGTTTTGTCCACTGTTTCCACGGTCTGACACCGGATTCTGTGGAAAGCTACACCGCTAAAGACGAGCTTTAGCTGGTATTTTTGTTGGAACTGAGAGACTTTATGAGCTAAGTCAGAACAAGGAAGGGAAGACTTTAACCACTTCTGATCGGTCAGACTGATGACGTATGATTCAGCCTCCAAGAATGATTGGTGGAGACAGTTAAAGGGGCGGGACTTTTCCGCAAACAGCTAAAGCTGTGGCTAAATCGCTGTACCGTCATTCTTATCAAAATGTCTTTAATAGAATCAAATAAACACAAAGAAAAAAGTATTTTATGATCTTTCTATTCCTAACTACTCAGTGTTTTATCAGGGCCTGTTTGGATGAACACAGAGCTAATATCCTGGAGATGAAAAATGTTTTTAGATCAGTTAATGAGGACAATCACCAACTGAAAAACACTGCTCTAATGTGAATGACTGACAAGTATTGATGATGTCATCAAGTGCGAGTGACGTCCACATTTCCATAACTCTCTGTTTCTGAGGGCTGAATGTAGGGTTAGGGTGAAGCCGTAGAGGTGGGGGGAAAATTTTGATTCAGCCTTGAAACCAATTAAACTGTAGGCCCAGAATCTATAATCTATGAACGTTTAATTTTTTGAATGGAATTATGGAAGTAAATACACTTTTTCATGATATTCTAATTTTTTGGAAAGTTTCTGTGTGTCTCTGAAGGTGTGTTTGAAAGTGACATGACAGCAAAGTACTTTGTTAGATTCTTGATAGTTTGATCAACTTTTTTTCTTGATACAGAGCTTCTTCACTGATGAGGAAATGAACATCATAAAGAAGTTCAAGCTCTATGTGGAGGACAACTGGAACAAGTGTGACATGGTGGCCATCTTACTTTTTGTGGTTGGAGTTTCTTGCAGGTAAAATAATGTCTGATGGTAATCATTAACATGACTTATTCAAATAATGTAAAGACTCTGTGGAAAATCTGAGTTTATGTGATGGGGGAAAACTAATGACTTAGCCACACCTGTACAGATGCGGCAGGTTTTTGGGTTGTCTGGGCCCATGGAGGATTATAAAGAGGTGTGTCTTGCAGTTCCCTTGAGGTTCGTGCTGCCACCTCAAGAGATGCCATGTAAATGGAAAGTAAGATTGTTGTTCGTGAGGTAAATCCAGAAAGTCCTTACGTTCCACCGACCAGTTTGTGTTAATGGTCCTAGAACCAAACGTAGGTTTTGGGGAGACCGTGCGTTTGCTGTGTTGGCCCCTCAGCTATGGAATCAGTTGCCAACGGCAATTAGAGATGTCACGCTCTTGGAGAATTTAAAAAAAGAATTGTTTCTCCATTTTAGTGCTTTAGCATCTCCCTAGTCCTGTTAAGTTGGTTTTAACCCTTGTGCTATTAGGCACTCTTGATGACAAAGGTGGATAAAAGTGGAAAGATTTCATGTAATCCATAGACACCAGTGAAGATCACAAATCATTGAAGAAAAAAGGTTCATCTTACTGTCTAGTGGGTCTAGATGACCCAACTCCCAATGTTAAAGTGCCTAGGATAGCACAGGGGATAAGTGTTCACTACAATCTGTCATCTACAGCATGCCTGAAGAAAAAAAAAATGAAAATTTTGCTGTAAAGGCTGATTGGCACTGGTCAGTCTGTGTTTCGTCTCTGTTAACACAGAAAAATAAAATGTTTATTGATCAATCAGAATGTTTACATCGCCTCGGTCATGTCTGCGTTCCACGTTCGTCCCTCCGCACCACAACGCAAGCTTTACGCAGGAGTTTTATTTCCAGTTCATCGACAGATCAATTTTGTGGCAAAAAAGCCAGTTAAACAGGAAACAGGTCGGGATTTCAAAATAAAAACTTCTGGTGTACTTTCAAAATAAAACTTTAAAAGGCTTAATTTTTATCTTTTATCTTAATTTTTATCTTAACTGACGTGAAGACCACAGATAATACCACTAAGGACAGCAAAAGTTTATTTGTGGAGGTTCAAAATGACATAACACATGACACAAACATGTATTTCACAAGAAAGGAGAGGGCATGGGGTTTGATCGTTTAGGGGTTGGATGAGTGAAGAGAGCAGGACGAGCTACAGGACAAACCACTGCTCCTGGAGCTAGGGGGGATGGACCAGAAGCAATGGAGTCAATGTAAATTGTGAGGGCCCTTGGGCAAGACCCTTGACGCTACTGCCTACCAGCATGTATGTGCATTAATGATCCCGGTGATGGCCAGAGGGACCGTAGGCGCGAACTGGCAGCCACGCCTCTACCATCACCAAGTATGACTGAAGACTGAATGAATAATGGACACATTGTAAGCGCCTTGAGCGTCTGGAAAAGCGCAGATAAATCCAATCCATTATTATTATTAAATTAACTGACAGTCATGAGACAGACTTCTCACGCGGCGCAATGGAGACACACAGCAGATGGACTAGTGTAAATTCGGGGTAAGGCTCAGCGACTGGTCTACAACCTCAAATTTCGGGTGGGCCCTCTGTGTGCTCTGTACAGGGTTGTCTATTTTTTTTGCCCGCGGACAGCCCAGATCCACCTGTAAGGGCAGTTGTGACTAAGGCATAAGGAATTATGAGGGTGGTGTCTCAAAAAGAGAAGAAGTGATAGACACAATGAAGCCACAAAAAAGATTTGCTCTTTTGAATCCTCCAGAATGGCAGCTGGCACCTATGAGGCGGGAAGGACCGTTCTGGCTATAGATTTCATGGTATTCACCCTACGTCTGATCCACATCTTCGCCATTCATAAGCAGCTGGGACCCAAGATCATCATTGTGGAGAGAATGGTGGTTAAAACGGAAAACTTTGTCTCTAAAAATATTGATTCTATTTCACTATCCAATGACCAGTCATTAAAATGGATCTCTTGTGTAGATGAAGGACGTTTTCTTCTTCCTCTTCTTCCTGAGTGTGTGGCTCATCGCTTACGGAGTGGCCACCCAGGCGCTTCTCCACCCCAACGATCCCAGGATTGACTGGGTGTTTCGCAGAGCTTTGTACCGTCCCTATCTGCACATATTTGGTCAAATACCCTTGGAGGAAATAGATGGTAATTTACAGCTTGAGGAGCTTCCTTTGCATTTTGTAATTTTTCACTCACAAATAACCTTCTTTTGGCCTGAATGTATTTACGTCTTCTCCACTTATATAATCTCTTGTGAATTGGACCACAGCTGCCCGAATGCCTAAAATTAACTGCACCGATGACTCAAATGAAATAGTCATGGGACTGCTGCCGCCGTGCCCTAATATCTATGCAAACTGGCTGGTTATTCTGCTGCTGGTCATCTTCCTACTTGTCACCAACGTCCTACTTCTCAACCTCCTTATCGCCATGTTCAGGTCAGTCAGGGCTGCTGATCTGGGAAGCCGTACCAAAGTCAAATGAACTGAAATAATGTATTTGGTTCTAAACATTTGTTTTTCCAGCTACACCTTTCAGGTAGTTCAGGGCAACACCGATATCTTCTGGAAGTTTCAGAGATACAACTTGATCGTAGAGTACTACAGCCGTCCAGCTTTGGCGCCACCCTTCATCATCATTAGCCACCTGTCCCAGCTCTTCCTCAGCCTCCTCAAACGGCCTGAACCCAAGCAAGAACATCTTGGTAGGGCTTTTAACTAAGGTTGGTTTATTTTGCAACGTTTTTATTGTTTCCTTTATTTTCTTGACGTCTTTTCAGAGAGAGAGATGCCAGCAGGACTAGACCAGAGGCTAATAACATGGGAGACGGTGCAAAAAGAGAACTACCTCGCTAAACTGGAGCGCCAGCACTGGGAGAGCAGCGAAGAGAGGCTCAAGAGTACTTCGTCAAAGTAAACCTTTCCGTTGTTCCACACATACAAAAAAGAAAATCTCCTGTTGGATTTTCTTCATATGGAGTGTTTTGTAACCAGTGATGCTAAGCTGACACCAGGCATGTGACCCGTGTTGAAGAACACACTAAGAATTCACAAATTCTTAAACACATTTTCAGCATACGGTGTTCACATTGGACAAGCAGAGAGGGGCTTATTCTTCTTTGCCTTTTCTATTGCTTACTGGCACATATCTGCCACCTACAGTTGGAGGAGGCTTGGTGGGAAATGTCGAAGTGGTGCAAAATCTGGTGGATCTCGCTCCAGGCTTTTTCTACCAAATAGTCCCTGATTAGTCGATCTGGTTTCACTTTCAATGTGCGTTCAATACGTTTTTCACATAGAGCATAAAACCAGTCTTAATAAATACGTGTAGCTATGTGAGAATGCAAGAGTTTTGAGCGCGGACGTCACATTTACGTAGACCTTTCTTTGGAAGTGGTCGCTTAAATGAGCGTTCCTGTGAATGTAGCTTAAAACATGCCATGTAACAGTTTGTAAGTCATTTGTTAGAAGGTAAAGACTTTAAGATTGAGGATGAAGTTAATCGAGTTTTAACTGCAATCAAGGGTCCAGAGTTTGCTGAAGATTATTGGTGGATATAAAGACCAAGAGAAGCGACTGGGATCCATGGAAGCTCAAGTAAACCACATTTTTAAATTTCTGCTCAGAGGTCTGAAAACTTCCAGGAGGAACTCTAGGTTATTTGTGCCCCTCCCCCCCCAGGTTAGATACTGTGGTGAGGTCCTGTCTTGGATGGCTGAGTGCTTCGCTCAGAGCACGCTCAAATGCGGCAAAGATGCTCCAAAAGCTCCAAGTGAGTCGGACCAATGAAACATCAACTCAGTCTATGTTTCCAAGGCATTTATTGAAATCGTAATACTAATACTGCATTAACATTTCAGTGTCTCTGACAAGTGGCAAAGCGGAGAGTGATGCAGAGGCTCCTCAAGGTCATCTAAAGAAAGAAGCCAAAAAGGAAGAGGAGGCGGCCACAAAGGAAGGAGAATCAAAACCAGTCAACTTGGGATACGGCGCCAACAAGAAATTTCCTTACATCGATGAATAACGCCAGAATCAAACATACAAATGAGAACATTTCCCAACCCCAGTTTCTCCACTTGCCCAGGCTTTAACCCTCCCCTGTCATTTAACCTTTTTTTTTTTTTTGCCCCAGCACATAAGAGGAACCACGCTCTGCTCACCTGAGGAAATGCGATTATCTGTACACCACCAGTAAGCATGCCCGTTCAATCAAATCCAGAAATGTCCATTCCGTCAGAGTCCAGGTCATATTTACTGAGTACTTAAATTATTTTTCTATTAGACACTGGTTTGTCTTTGTTAAACGTACAGACATGTTTCAGTGGAATACCTTCCGCCTTCATCAGGGTCGTCATCAGGTGGTAGTGTGTGACGTCTTTAAAAACCGATAAATCTGAACTTTATTGAACCAGGTCATATTTTCACTGAACTGACTTATTCCTGAGGTAACACTGGACAGTAGGCTGCCTAATTGTAAGATATCGGATAAAGCTGCAGACAGAGAAACTAAAGTGGCCGAAGACCGGATTCTAAAAGTGGAACTATGGTATAAATGTGAGAAATTGAAGTCTAAGAGCATATGAATGCTTTCAATCTTTAACACATTTGTAAAAGAAAGTGCCAAGATATTATATTCAAAAGGAAGGATTGTTTGCCGAATCGCATCACTGTGAATCATTATTTTGAAAGATGTAAATAGAAACCGAAATAGAAGCAGATAAACAATCATAGCAAAAAAAAAATTCTGGGAAAAACCCAAAAAAAAAAAAACTTGTAAAGGTCACATTAGCCAGGAAATTTGGTGAAACACTTCAGTGTGAGAAAACAAAACACTACCATAAAGCATAAATAGTTTACTAAGTTTTGATGACAACTTTCCATAAGGAATGCTTTTTTATGTGTTGTTTCCAAGCAATAAACTCTGCCAAAAACCGGTGTTTAACTTTTACTTTATGAAAGTATAAAACAATATGAATTTCTTAAAACCATTGTCCTCATCTTCAGTATATACCATGCTTCAGCATATTTACATGGACTTATTATTTACTGGAGTGGGAGTTGGAGGGTATCTAACACATCACCTTAACTAATACAGTCTAGTTGTATTTATCTTTGTATAAATCTAGGGATTTTTAGGGAGCATACCAGCATCAATTTAAATTGTTTGGACTACGTATCACACTATCGAGTTGTGAACCTCCAGATCCTAAATGGCATTGCTACTTTTCAAAAGAAAACTCCTAAAGACCAGGTTTTAGACGTTGCTATCCCTTCTAGCTAGAACACCTTCTCTCCCCGGCCAAGATGACTAAACTTACTAAACTGGCAGTGCTGCTCATCTCTAAAGCCTTAGTCACGTGAATGTGTCCAGAGGGTCGACTCACACGGGTCCTGCAGGTTTTCAGGCCCAAGGAGGGTCATAGAGAGGAGCAGCTGGATCTTAAAGGGAGCACAGGTGTGTCTTGTTTGTGGCTTGTTTATGGCATAATCATGACAACGATGTCACGGCAACGAAATGTACAATTGTTGTGCGAGAGTTAACTCATTCAGTATTTGTAGGGACAATTTAAGTTTTCCGCACCTATGACTTGCGCATGATGCGCTTACGCCACCCTCTAGTCGTTAGGGCCGTGTCACACAGCCAATACGTATATTTTGCTCATATTGCACAGATGAAAGTTGGTCAACGTTGATTAATATACGTAGAAAAAGTGAGAAAAATTGTGGTCTTTACGTGAAATCTTCACATGTATGAACCACGTTAAAACCACAGAAGTATGAATAAACCACGCAAAGAACACGTAAACAACGTGAACTGCGCGTGATCATTGCCATGTTTATATGAAAGTCTTTACTGATTCGTACATCAATTACATAATTTAAACGTGAAAAAGTCATACTTTGGTGGTAAATGTGTGAAAAGTCTGTTACACATGTGGAAAGCCACAAAATTGCCAATGCACCTCACAAAAATCACGAACAGTTGCATAAGACTTTCGTAATAATTGCACATAAACTATGTTGAATACACATAAACTGCGTAATTCTCAACTGACTACAAGTGTTGAACTGCTCAAAACCAAATTCATGTATAGACCCGTCGGCCAAAACCCTCCACGGACATTCGACGTTGGGACTGGGGTCATCTGGACCCCACTAGACAGTGCGCTGAACCTTTTTTCTTCAATGATTTGTGATCTTCACTGGTTTCAATGGATTACATGAAATCCTCTCCACCTTCATCCACCTTTGTCATGGTAGGGATAACACGTCAATGTAAGGGTGGGGTCATCTGTACCCCACAAGCTAGCACAAGGGTTAGTAAGGTGCCCGTACTGGCTCTTTACTGACCACGCACAGGGTGTGCAGAGGATGCCACACAGACAACTCTGTTAGAATTGAGGAAATTGGACAACCAGACAGACTAGCAGCACTAATAGATCCTTCCGCCGTGCACAAGTTTAAGGAGGCTACAAGGCTACAACTTACAGCAATGTGTATCAACATTTTTTACTCTACAGCTTCACAGAGCGATCTACGATTTGATAATACGGGATTGTCCATTCGCCTGTATCTACCCATATGGGTAGTTGTGACCAAGGCATAAGGTGAGAGCTGCGCATAGGCCTTCCATTATTGCTCATTAAGTACACGCAGGAGAGTACCAATCATTGATACTTCCCTAAAAGTAGATAGAATGCAATGAACAGGACTTGGTTTGTCTTTTATAATAAAAGAGGTTTTCACCTCTTCTCTGAGAGGCTCTCAGTTTTGAAATACTGGTGGTATGACTTTCTGGTTTATATGCTGCTAGGAAATAGCTTTTCAAGGCACGACCCCTCATAAATGCCATCTTCCGAGAACTATGTAAACCAACTCCCATACCACTGTATTTCATAACTGAGGCTTTTGGAGAAGAGGTGATAAGTCCTCTATAATAAAAGATAAACCAACTTCAGTTGACTGCTTTTTCCCGAATAAGAATCTACACAGACACATCCAATCGAACATCTGGATTCTAGAAGGAATGCACACTGACGGTAGTCAGCGGAGCATTGATGTAAGCAATGTTGGATGTTAAAACACCCAAAGCAACATGGCACCAGCAGCAAACACGGGTCCTGAAGGATTCTGGAGCCCAAGTTTGCGGCAACATGTCAGCAAACAGCAATTATTCCGTGAATTACGGACAGATTTAGTTTTCTATGCAGTCATTTTAAATGAGTAACAGTTAAAAACAAAGGCACGGCAACTAACACCTCTGATAACAGAGTGAAGAACTGAATTAAACTGTGTCTAGGAATCTTAACAATTATGTGGAAAAATCTCATTCCACCAGAATAAATCAAGTTAAAAAAACTGAACAAATATACTTAAAGCTGCGTTCACACCAAACACATCAGGGGAATCCAGTTTCAATGTTAAGTCAATGTACAGACGCAGTCAGAGGTCCTGCGGTGTGGTGTGAGCGTCGGGCCTAGCGGTCTGGCAGCAGGGCGTTTAGGGCGTCACAATGCTGCACGTCCTAAATTAAAGTACTGAAACTTTGTTGTTGAATTTCCGTTAGTGTAAACCAATCAGGAACTCCGCTTTGGCCCGTGGCATGTTGATGGCGTGATTAGTGGGTGGAATGCAAATCCAATATCTTAGTCCAAAACTTACCTCACGACAATAATAAAAAGATCCTCTAATTTTATTCTTATTTTTTTTTGCTTCCTTCCTCCGACTACTGCGGACAGCACGTCGTCAAACTGGGTCACAGAGACAGAAGTACCGCTGAAAGCGCCGTCATTCGCATGCAGCGTCTGCAGTAGATGGTGAACCTCACCGTTCTGAGAGTCTCTGAATGATCTCATGAACCCAGACATGGAGACGTGATTACTGACACTTTTTCGAAACATCATCCGTGTCTTCCATGCACTGTAAATGAGATACAGTCAGTGCCTCCATGTAGCGATGAAGCTAAGAACATTTCTAACTCCTCCCACATGCAGCGGGAGCGTCAAGTCTGTGAACACATTTTTGGACAAGGGTTGAGCAGCGAAGTTGACCAGCGAATCGTGTTCGATGTGAACGCAGCATTAGACTGATATACAGCTTTGGCAAAAGTGCAAGGCTTTGGATCTCTCAATATTACAGATTCTTGGCAATGTAAAGGGTACCAGGGGGCAATGTCTGTGTTTCTCAGATATTCCAATGGCGATTGGTTTAGCGGTTGGTTTTGAAGCTTGGGGACGAGGCACAATCTCCTTCTCCTCCGTTAAGTTGAACTCTGGTAAACCAAGTTGTGCAAAAAAAGTCTATGGCATCTTTCATTTTTTGATATTTGGCTTCCAAATCAACAAACTTCATTGAAGAGGTTTGAAGACTTGAAAAAATTGAAACTGTTGTTCGAGCAACACTAAGCAAAGAAGCTAAAATTCTTGCCCAGTTCTGACAATAATTCAAAGGAAAACAAGGATAATGTTCTAGGTTGAAATAGAAAACAAATAAATAATGGAAATGCAGTTTCTGAAAATGAATGGATTCTAAACCTAAAAAGGACCAGTGCAGCATTTGAAACTTGCACTGTAACAAGGCAGAAATAAGTTTGACCTCAGTCCCTTGAAAGTGATGCTTCGGGCCCTCTGGGCTGGACAGCAGGTCCCTCACGGTTAAACCCACTGTCAAAACGGGGCGTCACCTCACAACGAATAAGAAGCGTGTCATCCTTGACATAAGCTCTCTGACTCAGAAGGGAGCGGTGCATGAAGGTGACGTAGCCAAATCCTTTGGGATTACGCTGATTGATGGGCTTTTGGAAGGCCTGAAGGTCTGGCTTGGTCTCCATGACCTCCATGTGGTGCTGACCCTCGGGTCCTTGGTCTAGTATGGCGAGCCGGATGGTCCCTTGGAATGGCCAGGTCAGTTGGCTGTCAAAAACGCCTTGCATGGTGTGGACAAAAAGGGAGATGAAGTTGGAGCAGCGGGGGGCGGTGGGGGTCTGCAGATGTAAACGGAGACACAGCTTGTAGCCCGGGCGGCCCGTGTAGAAGCCGGGGCTGTGCTCCACAACAGGAATGCCAGCTTCCTGGCTTCGCAAGTGAGTGGAGAAGGCTTTGAGCCGCCAGATGAAGATCCCGTGGTACTGCTGGGCCTCCAGCTCCTTCACCGTTTCTTCTAACACCGACACCCTCCGTCTGAGCTCGGCCAGCTGCCCTGCCTGGGAAAAAAACGAGCATAGAACAGTTGCAATAAAACAGAAAGTCTTGTTTTGTTTTGTCCGAATATGAACTTGAAAAACTGGTACATCATTTCACACACAAGTTTATGATTGGATTTTCTATCCTTATGCCTTAAGACCCACTCCAATGAAAATTGGGTTTTTGGTGTTTTTAAGATGTTTTGGCATTTTACTAATGATGGAAAACGTATAAACAGATAATTACTGTATTTTCTGCACTATCAGCCTTAATTTTTTCCAAAAACGCCTCATATTTGGAATTCTTCTGGTTGTGTTTGCTGATGTTGAAGCGATCTTCAGAGGAACACAGCGCTCTGTCAAGATGTCGCTAGGTTTTTTTCTAGTTGCAAGCAAGGTTGGAGGTTATTGTAAAAAATGCTAACCGGCTAACGTGTCAGACTGAGTTTTTTTACGTGTTACTAATAAGGTTGGGAGTTAGCGTAGTCACGGTAACATTTGTTTTAGTCTGTTTTTACAGGTTACAAACAAGATTGGGAGTTTCACAATGTTAATATACTGACGTAAACGACGCTTTCAACGCGGCTAACACTTAGCGTGTTACAAACAATTTCTAGCATTACTGTGAACGTGGATAATAAAGTCTGACTGACTAACGGACTAATTTCTAACTGGCATAATTCGCCTTTTATATGACATAGGCATATGTCTGAATTCCCTCCCTAATCCCTAACTACTAAAAAGTTTTATGGTGCGGGACTATGTAGTGCCCTAGATTTTAAAAGCATTTCCGACACCATGTTCACTACTTTTTTATCTATTTATTTTAAACAGTGAATATGACGTCACCGAATAGACAAGTGAAAATGGAAACGATATGAGCGTATTTATGAATCCACTGTGTTCTGCTGGTGAAACAAACTCCAATATTGCTTGCCATTTTGGTTGCACTGATAATGATATGTTGGGGGTAGTGTTGCCAGATAGTGCCATGGTTTTCCAGCCCAAAGTCATCCAATAACCGCCACCACACACAAAATACTGCCCAAAAAGTTAACTAGGGATGAAGTAGCAGTAATTAATCATTCTTTTTTTATTCCTTCCCATTTTGATTCAAAGTAAAAAAACATTTTTAAAGACATAACATCCACAATTTTACTGTAAGAGCAAAACATAAAATAGTGGACTCCCATTGAGCTTCACTAACGTGTAAGTAAGTAAGTAATCTTTATTTATATAGCACTTTTCACAGAGAGCGACTCACAAAGTGCTTCACAAAGTAAAAACAATATAAAATCAGTAGCAATACCCATTAAACGCACACAGGCATAGAAATAAACAAACAGGCAAAAGTGAACACAAGTAAAAGTCAGCTAAAATCTCTCCTAAATAAAAAAGTCTTAACTTGAGCTTTAAAACACTTGACTGAGTCAATCTGGCGCAGAGACAGGCGGAGGTCGTTCCAAAGTCGGGGAGCGACGGCCTGAAAGGCGAGGTCTCCTCTTGTTTTAAAATGAGTTTTTGGAACACATAGAAGATTTTTTTCAGTGGACCTCAAAGAACGTGCAGGAGTGTAGGGAGTTAAAAGGTCAGAAATATAGATCGGGGTTTGTCCGTGCAGGGCTCTAAAAACTAAAATCAGAATCTTAAAATCTATTCTAAATTTAACAGGAAGCCAATGTAGAGATAAAAGCAGAGGGGTGGCATGAGTGCGCTTGTTGGTTCCAGTTAAAAGCCTTGCAGCAGAGTTCTGTACCAGTTGGAGACGTTTAAGAGACTTTTTGTTAAAACAAGTAAAAAGAGAATTACAATAGTCTAAACAAGAGGAGTTAAAAGCATGGATGATCAGCTCAAGGTCAGACCTGGTCAACATTGGCTTCAGTTTAGCCACATTCCTCAGGTGGTAAAAACAGTTTTTGACCAAGCGCTTCGAATGAGAGTCTAGAGACATAGCTTTGTCAAACCAGACACCAAGATTCCTGAGACTGGGCTGGACAGAAGAGCTCAGAGAACCAGGGTGTCTTTTGATGGAGGGAATTTTGTCATCAGGAGCAAAAATTATTGTCTCTGTCTTGTTTGGGTTCAGGAGTAAATGGTTGTCATTTAACCAAACTCTTATGCTGGCCAAGCAGTCTAGGAGATTTGATAGATTTGTGTAATTATTTTTACCAAAGGAGCAATAAAGTTGAACGACAACAGGAGAACATTCAGAAAAAAAGAGGTAAAGGTAAAAAACATTTTGGTAACTTATCATCTACATTTTTCCTTTTTGTGAATTTAAGTGAAGTCAATTATAGGCAAAAGTCCTTGTGAAACATGTTAAAGAGCGGCTGGATTGGAGTCCAATTTTTTTAAGCAGCCCATTAAGAAAAACCTCCAAACGACTCCGAAACCGTTTGCTGTTTTCCTGGTTTTGAGCAATGCCAAATATCCTCTAAATAAACAAAACGAAGAAATGATTGATAGTTTCTTTATCAGAAAAGTTCTGCTGTTTTCTCACTTCATGTCTTTTCAGAGCAGCTTGACGTGAAATCTGAATTAACATTAGAAAAACATGAAATATGTTAAATATTAAATGGAACGTGAGGACATGTCATAGAAAATGTCAATGTATTGAAAAATAATAAAGCTGTACATCATCGGCATACATAGAGTAAACTAAACGCAGAAATTCAACCCAGTTCACAGGATTGCAAGATCAGCTGTGAAGCTGCGCTCCGTGTGCTGCTTCCCCTCAGTCTGTGCTGTAACTGAACAAGAAATACACAAATTTTAGGGAAAAAGAAGTAAATGACGCATTTAAATTGCATTTATAGAACAGATTTAATACTGCCCAATTGGGCGGGAAAATCTGGCACCGTTGGTTGGGGGGTGTGAGGAGCTGTAACAGAGAGCTCTCAGCAAAGGGGAAGGGAAAGGGGCGGGGTTGCTCCACGCAAACTAGGAGGTGACTTTCCAATAAACTCCTGCTGATTAGCAGAAACAATGTCTTAGAAAACGACAGTTTAAAAATAAATAATTTGGGGCTAAAATCAGCAAAAGTCAAATCACTGGGAACGATTTCACACTAGATCACTGGGAACGATTTCACACTAGATCACTGGGAACGATTTCACACTAGATCACTGGGAACGGTTTGACACTAGATCACTGGGAACGGTTTCACACTAGATCACTGGGAACGGTTTGACACTAGATCACTGGGAACGGTTTGACACTAGATCACTGGGAACGATTTCACACTAGATCACTGGGAACGGTTTCACACTAGATCACTGGGAACGATTTCACACTAGATCACTGGGAACGGTTTCACACTAGATCACTGGAAACGGTTTCACACTAGATCACTGGGAACGATTTCACACTAGATCACTGGGAACGGTTTCACACTAGATCACTGGAAACGGTTTCACACTAGATCACTGGGAACGATTTCACACTAGATCACTGGGAACGGTTTCACACTAGATCACTGGGAACGATTTCACACTAGATCACTGGGAACGGTTTCAATCTAGATCACTGGGAACGGTTTCACACTAGATCACTGGGAACGATTTCACACTAGATCACTGGGAACGGTTTCACACTAGATCACTGGGAACGGTTTCACACTAGATCACTGGGAACGATTTCACACTAGATCACTGGGAACGGTTTCACACTAGATCACTGGGAACGGTTTCACACTAGATCACGGGGAACGGTTTCACACTAGATCACTGGGAACGGTTTCACACTAGATCACTGGGAACGGTTTCACACTAGATCACTGGGAACGATTTCACACTAGATCACTGGGAACGGTTTCACACTAGATCACTGGGAACGATTTCACACTAGATCACTGGGAACGGTTTCACACTAGATCACTGGGAACGGTTTCACACTAGATCACTGGGAACGGTTTCACACTAGATCAGTGTTTTTCAACCTTTTTTGAGCCACGGCACACTTTAACCCTGACAAAAATCCCACGGCACACCAGCATCCCAAAAAAAAAAAAAGCAGAAATTCGTGGTCTGTATTGATCGACAGACACCCCCCCCCCCCCCCGCGCGCGCAATCTCACGTGGATTTTTGTGATAATTGTGGCAGAAAAAGCAGGAAGTTGCGGCTGTTTTTTTCTAAGAGATGAACCACCAGCTAAAGACGAGCTCTAGCTGGTATTTTTGTCAGAACTGAGCGACTTTATCAGCAGAATTGAGAACAAGGAAGTGAAGACTTTAACCACTTCTGATTGGTCAGACTGATGACATGTGATTAAGCCTTCAAGAATGATTGGTGGAGACAGTTAAAGGGGCGGGACTTTTCCTTACACAGTTATAGCTGCAGCTAAATCGCGGTACCGTGATTCTTATCAAAATGTCTTTAATAGAATTAAATAAACACAAAGAAAAAGTAATTTTAAGATCTTTTATATTCCTAACTACTCAGTGTTTTATCAGGGCCTGTTTGGATGAACAAAGAGCTGATTTCCAGGAGATGGAAAATGTTTTTAGATCAGTGAATGAGGGCAATTTTCCACGGCACACTTGACCATCTCCCACGGCACACTAGTGTGCCACGGCACACTGGTTGAAAAACACTGCACTAGATCACTGGGAACGATTTCACACTAGATCACTGGGAACGATTTCACACTAGATCAATGGGAACGATTTCACACTAGATCACTGGGAACGGTTTGACACTAGATCACTGGGAACGGTTTGACACTAGATCACTGGGAACGGTTTGACACTAGATCACTGGGAACGGTTTGACACTAGATCAATGGGAACGGTTTCACACTAGATCACTGGGAACGGTTTCACACTAGATCACTGGGAACGGTTTGACACTAGATCACTGGGAACGGTTTGACACTAGATCACTGGGAACGGTTTCACACTAGATCACTGGGAACGGTTTGACACTAGATCACTGGGAACGGTTTGACTCTAGATCACTGGGAACGGTTTGACACTAGATCACTGGGAACGGTTTGACACTAGATCACTGGGAACGGTTTGACACTAGATCAATGGGAACGGTTTCACACTAGATCACTGGGAACGGTTTGACACTAGATCACTGGGAACGGTTTGACACTAGATCACTGGGAACGATTTGACACTAGATCACTGGGAACGGTTTGACACTAGATCACTGGGAACGGTTTGACACTAGATCAATGGGAACGGTTTCACACTAGATCACTGGGAACGGTTTGACACTAGATCACTGGGAACGGTTTGACACTAGATCACTGGGAACGGTTTGACACTAGATCACTGGGAACGGTTTGACACTAGATCACTGGGAACGGTTTGACTCTAGATCACTGGGAACAGTTTGACACTAGATCACTGGGAACGGTTTGACACTAGATCACTGGGAACGGTTTGACACTAGATCACTGGGAACGGTTTGACACTAGATCACTGGGAACGGTTTGACACTAGATCACTGGGAACGGTTTGACACTAGATCACTGGGAACGGTTTGACTCTAGATCACTGGGAACGGTTTCACACTAGATCACTGGGAACGGTTTCACACTAGATCACTGGGAACGGTTTCACACTAGATCACTGGGAACGGTTTGACACTAGATCACTGGGAACGGTTTCACACTAGATCAGGGGTCTGCAACCTGAAGAAGGATTAAATGATTTATTATTATGGCTCCTTTCTTCCTGCACTGTGGCTCTTTGGCTTTGAAGACAAATCTTAAATTAGTGCATTTTTTGTAGTTTTAGTTTTTTTTGTTAAATTTATTAGGTTTTGTTGTGGATTATTAGAATATGCTTAAAACACATAGTATGCTCTGCAGCACAACACCATAGTTGTTTTCCAGGGGAAAGCACTTAAAGTATAGAATTGCATTATATTTACTTAGATTTTTTACTCAAATTGTAATTTTAACTTAATGTTGTCATTCTTATATTTAATAGTAAAAGGAGAATAAGGATGAAAGTGCACCAAAGTTATGATCTTTGACTTTCCTGCATTTTTAATTCAAGTAAATCTGCTGCAGCAGGAGGATCTTATTCAACACAGGATGTATTTTATTTTGAAAAGAGCTTGTAAATGTTGCTGTTAAGAGTCAAATAAAATAGGTATATATCCGAAAAATATAACATTGATATACTATTGTAAATATCCCAAAGATACATTTTTAATGGCCACAAAAAACAGGAATTAAGTATATTTTTCTAAACAATAACGTGTGAGTTTGTGGCTCTAGCTGGTCCATAAGAAACGGACCTAAATGGCTCTTTTAAGGTTGCAGGTCCCTGCATTAGATCAAAAGAAGATCATAAAAACAATAGACTGTGGCCGCATGTTGTAGCTGTACGTGAGAACGACTGATTTTTCAGTTTCAGTTTCCTGAAATACCGGCGAGCACAGAGAGGAGAGCTAACTCCCAGCTCTCCTCATTTTTACAATCCTGCCTCCAATCAGCTCAGATTTCAGGAAGACAAGATCATTCAGAAGCTCCCAGGACTCTGCATGCACATTTCTGCTGAGGACAAGATGAGTAAGCAGCCAGTGATCCTGTGTTTAAAAAGGAGCTTACGGAGTTGGTGGGGCTGAGGTTTTTCTGAGGGGAAAAAAAAAAGCGGAGATTAGCATGTCTGGTCTCCTATGGGGCCTAATATTGGAGGGGCCAGCTCATTTTCAAACCTGGTAGCAAATTTTAAACCAGGAAAGACTCCCAACGTATTAAAACAGCATTAATTATGAACTAAGGGTAGAAATATTTAACTGCAGGACATGTGCTGGCAGCACAGCCTGCACTGCTATGACTGCACATCTCAATTCATCTCATTATACTTGTTCATTAAGAGTTTGCACAAGGAGACGTTGCAGAAATGACCGTTTGTGAAACACTTACTTGTGTGTCTTTTAGAATGATGAGCTCCCGCAGCTGATGATCCTGCTTCACCAGCCGGGCATCCATCTCTCGGATTCTCTGCATCTCCTCGCTCGGCTGACAGGAAGCAGAGCTGTTACTGCAGCTCAAGGCCCCGGGGGCCACACTGCAGTTGGACGCCGGCGCTGCGGCTCCCTGATCCCTACAGGACACAGGGCCTCCCTGCAGGTGCAGGGGTTTGGGCGCAGTGCCGTTGAGGGCCAGGCCGCGCAGGAACTCAGCCATGTAGCGCATGTGCATCTGCGTGAACTCCTGCATGTGCTGAGCCAGGTTGTGGCGCTGCATCTGCCAGGGAACAGCATTATGGGGTTTTGAGCAAACTCTCATCCATGCTCCAAAAATAAGACTCTTGCGACAAATTCCAACCTACCCTTTCCTTACATCCAAATATGCTAAAGGTGCAAGCAATCGGTGCTTTTGGGCAATCAGTATCACAATGAGATTCCATCTGGAAGAGACAAAGCCAACAAACAGCAGAGTTATTTCATTCTAGAGAAGGTTACATGTTGATCGAACAAAAGAGAAGTCCTTTAAAGGAAGTCAACTCAGGCCTTAGTCACAACTGCCCTTATGGGTGGATATGTGCTCTCTGTGGGCAAAAAGTGGGCAGGAATGTGAAGGTTGTAGATCCCTCTGCATAAATGTTCACGCGGGTTTTTTCTAGGGCCATACTGTAGACCAGACAGCTCGGACCTTTTTCAGGCCAAGGACCGGTTTAATGTCATAATATTTTCACGTTGCGTTTGAGATTTTTTAGCTTCTGAAAACCTTATTTTTTTGCATTAAAATGCTACTACAAGAAATTTAGTTTAAAAAGTAAGTAAAACATGTAAAACTGTTGATTTGTAGAAGTTGTTTCCGATTTGTAAAAACAATACCGTTTGTTCCCCCGATTGAACACTGAGAAATGAACCCAGGCTCAGATTATCTTTCAGAGGAAAAACATTTTTTAGATTGTTTTCATATAAATCCTGATTCTTTGTCTATTTATTTTGAATACAGGAGCATTTTCTGTTTTAAAGTTTCCCTAATCTCCCTTTTACAAGTTTCCTCTTCAGCTTTATTTGGTTAAATCTTCATTCTCTGTCAAATGTTTGCGGTTGGTTTAAACTCAGACTTTGTAATAAAGATAAAGACGTCAAGCTGGAAGCTCCCAACCGGTCGCTTACTTTAGCTGCGACCAAATTTTAAGGAGAGACGGATAAATTCAGCAAAATGTCGTAAAGCTCCAAATGTGTTAATAATTGTGAATTCACCGCGTCTCATGCACTCCTGTACGGGTGCATGTGACTAAGGCTTTAACAAGAACTTCCTTTGCACGGCCCACGTTGGACGACTCACCTGATCTCTGATGAGGTCCATCTCACAGTACTGGCACATCACACTGGCAAAGGGACACTGCTGCTCGTGCATCTGAAGGTGCAACCAAAACAACAGTATGAAAGAGGCTAATCTTCACCAACAGGAAGTACAGCTCTCGGCTAATGAGGCACCATTACCTCTCTTTCCTCGTAAACAAAGACGGCCACACAGTCTGGACACGACATGGGTCTCCTTGGACACTCGACAGTGGCGTGCTCCTCCAGGTAGCTCTTTCTCACGGGCTGCTGGCATTGTGAGCATGGCACAGTAGCAAACTGACACTGCGCCAAATGCTTCTGGAAAGGAAGCAAAAGACCGCAGCCATGAAGCCAATCGTGTGCCTGTGTGAAGCGGCGGCTTAAACTGCATTACACCTTATTTAGAATAATTAGAACTCAGGGGCTTCAGTTTGATGCCTCAGAGATTAAAAACAAAATTCTATTTAAAGCTTTTCTTTCTACTCATAGAAGTTACCACAGTAAAACTAATTAAACTGATGGATATGCTTTACAGTTTTAATCATTTTAAATTCCCGCGCTGATCCTCTTTTGATCTATTGTAAAAGTGTCTTTTAATTATGATTTTGTCTTTTTTAGCCAAAATTAAAAGAAAACAAATTGTCATTTTTTTTAAGGACATTCAGATTCTGCAGAGCGTCAGGAGTTGATTAGAAATCTGCTGGTGTGGAGCAACCCGAACCCCCACATACACTCCCCTGTTGCTGAGAGCTCTCTGTTCACAGAGAGTTTCTGGTCTGTTCTGGTCTGGTCTGCTCCTGATTCACAAGCATTTCGATAAAGAAATACTCAGGAACACCCCCCCCCCCCCCAACGCTAGGGGCTGCAAGGGTCCCGATGGGAACGCTCCTGGTCCGGGGGTCTCCCCCTCTCTCCTGGTCTGGCTGGGGAGGATCTGGTTCCCCTTATGATCACATGGTTCACTTTGGCAGCGTGCATGTAGCTCCACCCCCACGTAAAAAGAATATGTATATATACTTAAAACACAAAATGTAACAAATAAATAAAAAATAATAAAAAACAGAAAAGGGTTTATACGATTTTACACCCTGGCTACCCGAAGATTCATAACCCTTTTTGGAATAATAAAACCAGTCCGACACAAAAGGCCTTCAGCGCTCATCTGTTTGCTCAGTTGTTGAAAAAAAAAAAAGAGAGAAGAAGAAAGAAAAACCATTTTAAGCTTCATTTTCTTTCTACATGTCCTCCATCATCAGAAAAATGCCACAAGATGGGGTTGAAAACACCAAAAACGGGATTTTCATTGGAGCAGGTCCTAAAGTTAACTAAAGTAAGCTTCTGCAAATTTGACCCATCAGCCTCTTCACCGTTTGTACGGCCCAAAAAAAGAGTGTAAGATGTAAGAGGTCAGTCTGAGCAGGCTGTCACCTTGGATGACCTTTTATTCAGAAGGAATACATGAAAAAGCAACATAGGGACTATTTAGAGAAGTACGTTTGCGGGAGAACTGTGAGAACAATGTGGCGAGGACAGACGGCGTGCCGGTGCACGGGGACGTCTTGCTAAATTCACACACGTTGTGTGCACACACGCAAAAGCTAGCACTTCAATCACGACCTTTGTGTGCCTGATTATGCGTCAACAGCGTCACAAAACACTTCAACAATCAGAGGGAAGCGAGTGCGTTGACTGTGGACTGTAGCACGTCAAACACATTTCATTAACAGCATTTAGGAGTGCAGGTTGTTGGCGTTTAAGAACAAAGCAGCCTGTTGTCCCTGCAGGCTCTGTGCTTTTGAAGGGTGAGTGTGTGTCGACCAGAATCCTCACCTCTAAATGTCGGAGCTCCATTTTCTCACCACAGTCGGAATTTGGACAGCGAACAGTGAGCGAAAGAATCTCCCTTTTGGCAAAATTATCAGGAAACAGTTGGTCTTCCGACAGCATTTCGTTGTCCACTGGGCATCGCTGTCCTGTATCACTGATTCACCAAAAAGAAAAAGCACATTTCTGCAGTCTGAGCTGTGAGATCAGATCAGTTTTACAGAACTCATAATGCTGAGCTGGAAAATCTTACATCATGTAAACAAAGGGATGTAACAAGAATCTAGTTTTGCCATCTGCTCCCAAAAATTGGGGTAAAAAACATTTTTGCCGTCTGAGATTGCTGATTCGCGACCTTTATAAAACAGTAGAGCGTAGTAAAAATACACTTCAGAAAATGCAATAGATTGTTCTGAAATGTAGAATAACGTTTTTTTTCACTGAATTAACTAAACAAACTGAACGTGCTGCTTTCGTAGTGTTGGTGAAGGTTCTCATTTTCAAAGTAAAGCTACGTTCAAGCCACCGTTTTCCATTTACACATCACCACGCATAAATGTGCGTTTCGAGCTATCAAAACGCCAACTTACTTGTATAACTACTTTAACAGTTTCTACGACCGCTTTTGGGCTCCTCGTACAAAATGTGCGTTAGTTGAACGCGCATTGCAAGTGAGAGCAAACTGAACTTTGACCCAACAGGGACTCAGATTTGGTAGTGACGTATGGATGGCGGTTCTTTTTCATTCCCGGAAAGGGACAACCATGAATTAAAAGGAGGGTCTAAGGGCAGGGATGCCCCGTTTAGCTTAGTCTGTTTAGTTTAGTTTAGCAAGTAACTATTGAAGTTTATGACTGATTACATGTTCCTATCATTACCAGTATGAAGACCATTGAGACGACCATTGTAATATTGGGCTATAGAAGTAATATTGAATTGAATTGTTTGTAGATTGAAGACGGAGGAGAAATTAATAATTGTGCTAGGCTGGACTTCTGACACCAAGTCTTTCAGAAATCAGAATAGAACTGAGAAAGAAAAAGCCTGGAGCAAGAATCAAAATATTTTTTGACATTTCACACCGATCCTTTTCCAGCTGTAGGTGATGCTAAACTCACATTTAAAAACACACGTTTAGTACATTTAAGGGCGCGTGTCACATGCCCAGTGTGAACATAGAATGAAGTATTTCTGAGAGAGAAAAAAAAGTTCATTTTACTGACATAAGTTCTGTAAAGGTCATTACCATATTAGCAAGTAGTAGTATTTTCAAAAACACACCATGAATTTCCTATAGACAAAGACATTAGGGAACTCAGTGTTTCCTACCGAATGGACTTCTCAATGCAGCTTTTGCAGAAACGATGACCACAGCGCGTCTGAATGGCATTCCTCAAAGCCATGAGGCAGATGGGGCACTCGTACTTGCTTTCCAGCGGAGGGTCAAACTCCACATCATAGCCCTGAAGGGGGGCGGCGGCCTGAAGACTAGAGCTGCCCATGGAGGCGGTTGGGTTGTCTGACGGGCTGGGAAGGGACTCCCGTTCCTTCTCCAGCATTGCTGAGGCGCATTCCGACAGCCCTCCACCACTAGCTCCTTCAATGCCATCGTACTCCAAACTCCCCTTGTTACTGTCAAAGCAAGCCATCTGGAGAGAGTGACAAGCAGTTGCATCAGCTGTTAGGAACATCCTAACGAAATATACTTTTAGTGAATAAATGACATGGCACCACACCCTATGCGGAGGACACCTAAACTGTTTAAGCAGCCACCGCCATCAAAAGATGATCGGAGTGGGTCTTTAAACACAAAACATCTGTTCAGAATTCTCCACATCATAATGTTGCTGCAGGGCCTAAGTGGTGCATTTTATTTCATATGGGAAGGTGCAAGCTATTCAAGCTCCAGTTACCAAACAGTTAAGGAAATATGCAGAACAAACAGCATCTATACTGACGAGTGTGTCTAAAGTAAAAAAAAAACAGAAGAAAAAAAGTGTATGCCATGTTGGTTCAATCATTTTTGAAACATTTTTTAATAAATCAGATGGTGGCAGACATTATTTCCCCAAAACACCTACTGAGTCCAAAGAGCAGTGATACTTTTTAAATAATGAGTTACATGAAAACATGAACTTCCTGTTTGCTTTTATTTGTTAAGGTGTAACTAAATTAAAGCACGTAGGGTTGCTGACTGTTGGGATTTCTAGTAATTGTGATCTCAAATTTGGGAATTTCTAAGACTTTTATTTTGAAGGTGATGTGCTGATAGCACAGGTGTTTACTGAAATAAATTTAAAGAAGCGCGTGAATACTTACTCCTCCTCCGTTTGTTTGTAACCGCGATCATCTTGGCCGAAAGACTGTCAAAAAATAGCCAACCTAGCCATGCAGCTAGCACTGTGCTAACATTTAGGTCAAATATTTCTGAAGGTTTTGCCTAAAAGTTTGTTTAACTTTTAAAACAGGGCCAATAGTGTTTTTTTTTCTTTACGCAAACAGCAAACAAATGTCTAAAGACGTTTATGAGCAGCTTTAGAAAAGCTGTTCAAACAAAGCTACTTAGCTAGCAATGTTGTCACTTGACAGCACTGCCCCCATCATGCGGAACTGCAGTCTGAAACCCAACTGTACTAACACAAAGTTTTTAAAATTGTGCTTACTGACCATAACAGCAAACCGCACGCGGGCAGCTCCACGAGAAGTCAAAAGCAACACACCAAATGTGCCTGCAAAACATTGATTACAGACTGGATTCACCCACCTTTGCCTTTAATATCGCTCGAAATATTTCGCTTCCAATTTCCTTTTCTTTTTCTGTCTTTTTTTTTTTTTTTAAACGTCATCCAAAATGTCCGGTGGGGATTTTCGCTCGTCAGGAACTTGAGCGCCTCCTGGTGGATGGAGACCAAGTTTAACAACAGAGCAGAATAAAACGACAGGGGGGGAAAAATGGCGGACTTCAGGAAAACCAGTCCAGTGTTTTTGCCCTGTCGTGTTAGCAACGCGCGAAAAGCGTCACTTCAAGGGAAGCTTTTCCTATTCTTTTGTATCCTGATAGTGGACTCCGGAGGAGCTACGACCCACTGGGTGGTCACGGAGGATGGGAAAATTCAACAGCAAGTATGACAGCTACAGTCGACATGCTAGGCGGCTAGCGCAGGGAGGGAGCTAGCCGTAAACATTTGCCTTAAGATTATTATGTGTAGTTTTCAGTAATGCTAGTCTAGAAACAATTAAGTTAACCGGTTAACTGTGAGGGGGTGGAGCTTTAGCATAAACTAAATGCGTATGTGTTTGTAGCCTAGCTTGTTTTTTTTCTTTAAAATAAAAATGAAAAGGAATTTGTTTGATAAAAAAATTGACAATTCGTATTTCGTGACAAAACGAAACCGCTGCCCTGCTAGCCGGCCCTTCGTAGCCCCCTACAACACTTTAGTTAGCTTCCCATGCTGTGCTTACGTCACGAGTTTGACAGCACCTGACACGACCCTGGTTTGAGACTCTTCAGTTGCATTCGTCTGCTCTTTGTTTTTAGGTTGACTCTCCTTTGAATCTAAAGCATCCTCATGATGTTGTCATCTTCATGAGGCAAGAAACTCGCGTAAACTACCTCAAGAAGCTGGAGGTGAGTAGATTTCTTCCACTTGTAGTTTAGGCCAAGTATTTTCAACCTTTTTTAAAGCCAGGGACACTTTTTCCCTTGACACAAATCTAGGGTGTAACGATTCATTTTAACTATTCAATTCGTACCATAATTTGTGGTTGACGGCGGTACGATTCATAGTCGATGTTGGTTCATGAACGCTCTGATGCGCTGGCCTAAAATGGATCCAGGACATCTTTAGCCAAAACTTCAACAAGTGTGACTCAGAGAGAAATATCTGGTACTGAAGAGTGCAGGTGAAGTTTTCCAGATTTCTTCTGCTTTTTTGCAAGATAATCAAGGTCAAATTAAATATGTGTACAAACAAACAAGTAAACAAGAATGAATGTCAAATCCATTCTCATTTTAGTTTCCTAAAGTTCAGCCCACTGTTGTTTTTCCACATCCATAGAATCCAAAGGGAACAATATTAGAACATTTTACCACACTGTTTGGTCACATGACTTTGCTAAATTTAGCTGTGATGCAACTTGGTTGTTTTTACGTTAAGGTCAAAAAAACCTACCAGGATCGATCTGGTTGGATTGTAGGAATACAAATAGATTTGTCGATGAATTGTTACACCCCTACAAAAATCACGAGGCACCTGCAATGTAAAAGAAAAGAAAAAGAAATCCTGTAATCTGTAATAATGATGTACCAGTCTCTCCAGTATCTTCAGTTATCAATGAGTTATATTGCTAGAGACGCTACACTAGCCTCTTACCATTGTCCCAGATTCGTAAAGAGCGACGCCATGTGGACGTGTCAGTAAACGATGAGATACGGCTTAGCAGGGGATAGATAGTAAAATGACCATCAAATGTTTCTTTTTGGTCCAATTTAAAAAAAAAAAAAAACCTCTGATCATCACAAAAAAAAGACCCAGGTCATGGTATTAATATTTGGTTTTACAAAGTGAAACAGATAAACGACATTTCAATATTTTCTATAAATAAGTACGCTATTATATAGGAGCTGCAATGCAAACCTAAAAAAAGGTCGTGATTTTATTGAAATCTACATTACACAAACTGTTGGACTTCTCGGCCCGTGTTTATAAACGGGTAGGGTGTGGATTTGACATCGCCACAGACCGCTTGCACCCCTTTCGATAGATCCGATGTAGGTTCCATAACCATTCGGGGTCCTTTGACTAGTGCTGACGTCACATTATGTGATTGGCTGTCCGTTGGTCCGATGACGGGTCAGATAGTGATTGGTCTGGACAAATTACGACACTACCATAGAAGAAGATATTATGCAGTCCGTTGAAAACAAACAGAGCTCCGACACAGAGCGAGATTATCTTCCAAACGTGCTTTTATTATTTTGATTATTAGTAAGTGCATTGCAGCTGAACGGACTGGAGTCCGAACCCTTCTCCGGACCGCACTCTATAACAAAGCACCTTCCCTGCCTGTGAACATGAAGCCACGAGACTCCAGCTGCTCTGCTCAGACACACGGTTTGCTTGTGTGGAGCAGCAGGTTCATTCTAACAGCCACAGATCTGTTTACAAAGTGGGTTGTGGCAAAGTCTCTCTATAAACTCTACAAAGAATAATGTCAGACACAACTTATGAGGGAAAAGAACTTTGGGTTACAAAAGGAAACGTGAAATGAAAATATGTAGAGCCCGAGCACGACCTAGTTTGTCCAAGTGGGGTTACCGTAGTGTGACGTTACCCTCAGTCGAAAGGACCCCGAACGGTTATTGCAGGCCGAATGGTTCTGGCACCTACACCGGCCCCCTCCCATGGCGACCACGTTGAAGCGGATTGGGAACGGTGCCGTCCCTGTACATTCTTTCCTATCAAAGTGTCCTGCACCAGAATCAAATAAACACAAAGAAATCTAAATGGTCTTTAGACCAATTGGGTGAAATGGAGTAATTTTCTACGGCACAGTAGCTGTAGTACTGCGGCAGACTGGTTGAAACACGCTGGTTTAAGGTATCCTTCCTCTCTGTAGATCTTTTTAAGACCGTTATTACACACAGACACACGCATGTTCATTAGTGTGTCCTTACTGAAAGGAAGGGCTAATTATTACTATTCACTGTTCTTCACAGCCAGTGATCATCATCGATTCCTTTCTCTTACTTCTTTACATGAATTTGTTTATTTTGTAATGGTTGAGCAGAAGCAGCTCGTAGCTCAGAAGATTCACATTGAGGAGAATGAGGACAGAGACACGGGTCTGGAACAGCGGCACTATAAAGAAGATCCAGACTGTGTCATGGCTAAGGTGCCCCTGGGTGACCTGGATCTGTACGATGGCACATTTATTCCATTGGAAACCAAAGACATCAAGTAAGTGTTTAGAATTCCACACACACAGAATCTGATCATGTAAATGTCTCAGTAATGACTTCATTAAAATCCTTCTTTTCTCCTTAAAGTCCAGAGGATTATCTGGATTCTCAGTCGGCGCTGCCTCCAGATCTGGAAAAGCCAGACTGTGCAAAACTGTTTGAACTACCGTATAGCATCCATGCATTCCAGCATCTCAGGGTGAGTTTGCATGCTTTTTTCATTGTATTTTAATTTTTGTTGTTGGTTAAATAGTGCACTGTGTTCTGGCTCCTGATTGGCTGCTGAGCCTGTCAATCAAACTCTTCCGTTCATTGTCTCTTGTACAGAGATGCTGTACGTGCAGTTTGACAGTTACATAAACCTTCAATCCTCCTTCTATAACACTTGACTTATTTTCCTATGAAGGTTTTGAACTTTGAGAGTTAAAACGAGAGAGCAAAGTGTGAAAATGTTAATGTCTGTCTGAGAAAAGTGTAGAAAGTGTGTAGTGAGGAGTTTTCCTACCTTAATACATCTTAAAACATTTGTGGGTTGGTAAGGTATTTATGGATTAAGAAGGAATACTGGAATTGGCTGAATGGGGGCCGGTTTAGCTCGTGCTGGTTTCCGGCGCCTTCCGTCCGTGAAACCAGGGTTCGATTCCGGGCTGCTCGCTATTCCCTTCTCTGCTGCTGTGCCGGTCCCAAGCCCGGTTGGATTGAGAGGGTTGGGTCAGGAAGGGCATCCGGCGTAAAACATTGCCAAGTCAACCATGCGACTCATCCTCGAGGGAGGGTTTTTTCGCTGTGGCAACCCCTGATGGGAGAAGCCGAAAGTGAAAGAAGAAGACTGGAATTGGCTGAATATTCCAAAAAGTCGGTCAGTGACAGTGGATGTGCTTATGCAACAAGCTGTGATGACTTTGAGCCTTCTTTGCATTTATCTAAGGTTGTCTAAGCTGGTATTTGGATCTAACCGGTACGGCTGGATAGCTCCTATATTGCATTTTTGTTGCACCGCTAATGTTGGGATGGGGCTGTAAGCTAGTGGGAGAGAGTGGGAAGTGGGGGCGGGCTTACTCCGCACCCACAGTCCTTTGCAACTCGTAGGCGAATTTCTTCAACTACTGCTGCTCTGCAGAAACTTTGTCCTAGGAAGCGACAAAGGTTATTTGATTTTAGCTAAAAGCGGCATAATCCTAATGAAAAGACGCTTTTACAATAGATAAGAAGATAATCAGAGTAAAGTTTTACTTTGATCTATTTTAATAACTTCCTGAGTGATTTGTCTAAACATACTCAGGCTAAATGTAGACTTCCTTTTTATGCATAGAAGTCTTTATTTTCATCCTTTTTTGGGAAATGTTTATGTTTAGTATCACTGTATGTGTACATGCACATACATGCATGTACACGTGTACAACATCATTTAACAACAGTTCTAACGTTGGTTCTGTGTGTTGTAGGGGGTCCAGGAAAGGTCAAACCTGACCTCTCCCATCCTCTCTAAAGAAGATCCCATTTTTAGCTCATTGCCTCAGAATCTGGGCCAAAGTGTTGATGAGGTGGCCCATCGCATCCATCAAGCTCTACTTAAGGTAATGATTGCCCCTCAGCTTTGCTCCTCTTCTACCTGGACAGATCCACAGGGGTTTATTGCCCCTCTATCAAGGTAATTGGGAAGATTATGGAAGTGAAAAAGATCGCAAATCTTGGACATCGTACATACTCCTTTTTTCTGGAACATATGAGAGTTTTCGGATACTTGATTCATCCCTGCTGGACGTGCATTACTTTTGTACCCAATTTGTTTAATTGGTTTTAGATGCTATTCGGGCTCTTCAATTGTCTAAAATTGAACCTGCTTAGTCGCCGTCTTTACAAAGCGCTGACTACTTTCCAACTAAACTGCGTGATTTAGGCAGCATCAATGTAAACAGGCTGCACGGTGGTGCAGTGGTTAGCGCTCACAGCAAGACGGCCCCCGGTTCAAGTCCCAGCTGGGGGACCTGAAACTGAAGACCAACGGAGGACCTGCATGTGTGGAGTTTGCATGTTCTCCCCGTGCATGCATGCGTTTTCTACGGGCACCATCCAAAAACATGCTTCACAGGTTCATTGGTCACTCTAAACTGTCTCTAGGTGTGAATGTGCATGGAGGTGTGATTTGTGGACAGACTGGCATCCTGTCCGGGATGTCCCCTGTCCCCCCACGAGTGGCCAGCAGCCCCGTGACTCAAAAAGGGACAAAACGGGTTTAGGAGATGAATGAATGAATTACTATAAAAAGTCTAAGTTTCCGTAGAGCTAACCTCTCTCTGAGGTCGTGTTCCAAATATAATTCTATAAAGCTCCTTAATTTTTTTGCCCCCCCCCCCCCCCCCCCCCCCCCCCCCCCCCCCCCCCTAGAATTCTTCATCCTGGGTGCTGTACAACATGGCGTCGTTTTACTGGCGAATGAAGAACGAGCCTCAGCGGGCAGCGGACTGTGTCGTCCGTGCTCTGCATTTCTCCCCGAGGTACTGTCCGAGGAACGGTCGGCTCACAGGTGGGGCTTGGTGTCTGTTTTTGTAATTGTGCTTCTTTGATGTTTTCCCAGGCAGCACAAGGATATCGCTCTGATCAACATGGCCAACATCCTGCACCGGGCTCATTTCTCAGCAGATGCTGCTATTCTCGCCCACGCCGCCCTTGACCTCACCTCAGATCTCTTCACCAGCCACTACACCCTGGGCAACATTTACGCTGTGAGTAGAAGTCAGCCAGCCACTGCAGCAGCAATGGCCCTTTTAAAGCACAGAATCAGCAAAGCTGTTGAAAAACAGGAACTGCTTTGTCCTGCTAGTGCTGTCCTTTAGTTATTTTTTGTTTCTAATCTGCACGAAAAGCCAGAAAATGGAACTTTGTCATGCACAGTCTTAACTCCTCCCTCTTTTTCATGCTTTTCAACTCCAGATGCTCGGGGAATACAACCACTCCGTTCTGTGTTACGAGCAGGCGCTGCAGGCCCAGCCGGGCTTTGAGCAGGCCTTGAGGAGGAAACACGCCGTGCTGTGTCAGCAAAAACTGGAGCAGCGCTTGGAAGCCCAGCATAGGTATGGAGGGAGTGAGGTGCAAGCTTTGGGTCATTTCTGGTTTCATCCTGAATCTTTACAAGACAAGAAGATCATTTCAGAAAAACAGAAATGAGTTTATTCGATAATGAGACACAAATCTGTTGACTTTGCAGAAAGGAGGGAATGTTATCTGCTATGCTGCGCCTCTGGTGTAACGTTGTTCTTGCCGTCTGGCATTCAGTGAAACTTTTCAGCACTTCCAGTCCTCCACCTCTCCAACTGTAGGGATATAATGTCCACTTTACCTCCACACAGTGCAGCTTCTAGTCGACCTCTGATACACACAACAAAGAAAGGCATTGACAACATTCCTGCAGAGGATGAGACTCGGAGTTCTTGGAAAAGTCTGAGGTTTCTGAGGCAAAAAGGAAAATCTGATTTTTTTTTTTCCATTACAAATTTGATATTCGATTGTAATCCATTTGATTTTCACCCTGCTTTTACTCTCTTTAACCAAAATTACAAATGATGGAATATTTTTAACAAAAAATATTTTAGTTTGACATTTCCTTGGGATATTGGGTCAACACAATGTTTTGTGAGCTTCTCATAAAGAGAAACACTAGAACATTTACTAGAGCATTTTCTGCAGCAACAACCTTAAAACGGATTTTGCTGCGTTTGGTTTGATGCTCAAAGTTTGAGGCCACAAACACAGTGAACAAAATCTCATTTTTGACTCGCCACACAACTTGGCCGGTAGATAAAACAAACATATCTACCAACCAAAATATGCCATTATTTTACAAAGAAAAACTATAGATGTTATTTTGAAAAATGATGTTACGTGAAATGCAGACAGGAAGTTACAACTTAATGAAAACGGGAGATAAAAACTAGAACTTTTTTTTCTAAAGAACTCCTTTATTGGTTTCCAATCTTTGCTCTTTCCCGTTTTCACACAGTCAATTTTTTTAATTTTTATTTTCAACCACAAATGAGTTGTTTCTGTTTTCTTGTTGAAAAATGAGAAGAGGGGTTTCAGTCAGTCACCTGCAGTCTGAACCAAGAGAATGACTTTTTTACAACACTTTTGTAAAGAAAATTCAATTGCATAAAAATAACTCATAATGATATGAACACGTCTGTAAATGTCATCCAACTGTAAAGTCTAATGAGAAAAACAAGGACAGATTTACTGAAGAGGAGCAGATTGACAGAAAAATGACTTTTTTCCTAATTCTGCCTCCAGTTGATACATTTTTACATGAAATCACACCAAAAACAACCTAAAAAGAAGATGACAATTTGGATTCTTGCCACGCTCTGACAGCTTTTTTCAGTTCTGTGATGTTACAAAGGGTCTACTAATAAAGATTTATACAAAGTGCCTGTTATTATATTTATAAAATACAGTTTAAATGTTCTATAAATGAATTTAGTTGGTTTTATCCGCCACGTCTTAAAGTCTGCTCCGTGAAAATATAGTCTGTGTTTAAAGCGGTCCGTCTTGACATGTAGACGACACACAGAACAGCTCCTTAGCATAGCATTTAGCATCGTAGCATAAATGTCTCCAAATCAACACTTTTTAGGAAACTTTCTGTTGCTGCTGTAAGTCCAACAGGTTTACCCTCCAGTTCTTTTGGATCCTGTTCAAAATCCTCACATGTTCTGCTGCTTCATCAGCTTAAACTGAAGCTAGAGGCAGAAGTTACAGGGGGGGGGCTTTTGGTTTGTGTGTTTGTTTTTTTGAAGAGAAGCTCCTCTTTGCTCGATGCTGTTTTCACATCTGCACTTAGCGAGCGACCTGGCGGATTGACTTTACTCCGAACAACGGAAGCACAAGAAAGCAGAGAGCTGGGAAAATAAAATCTTTTTTTCCCCAAAAAATAAATCGTCTAAAACAAACAAATTCTAATTAACCCTTGTTCTATCTTAGAAGACCCCACCCTTACATTGACGTGTTCTCCCTACCATGACAAAGGTGGATAAAGGTGGAAAGATTTCATGTAATCCATGGACACCAGTGAAGATCACAAATCATTGAAGAAAAAAGGTTCAGAGCACTGTCTAGTGGGTCTAGATGACCCAACTTCCAATGGTAAAGTGCCTAGGAAAGCACAAGGGCTAATCGATGAATCGCCCAGCTACCCCTGAGGTGCAGCTGTACTGCTGACAGCCTTCTCAGTTATTTGGCTTCACATTGTGTTTGTCCATCAGGGAATCTGATGTCAAGTAAAAAAGGAGATCGTTTTCCACTCACATTCACTGGGGCAAAGCGGTGTTCATTCAGCCACCAAATGTGCTAAGTCTCCCACTTAACAAGATGAGAGAGGATTGTAATTTTCTTTATAGGTATACGTCAACTATGAGAGACAAAATAAGAAAAAACAATCCCAAAAATGACGATGCCTGATTTTGAATGAATTTATTTGTGAATTATGGTGTCCTGTGATCAACTGCTTTTAACCCAGCTGTCATTAACAGGAACATCCGTCCTTCTTCATGTCCTTTTGCCCTTGTCCTCCCTTTTTTTTGTCTGTTCAGCCATTCGTAAAGGATGGTTGAGAGGTGCTTCATACTGGTGCACATATTACTGCACGTCTGTCAGCAGAACTCCAAGCTCATCCATTCTGTCAGCTAGAAATCTACCATTGATCTTCAAGATCAGAGAAATTGATTTTAAGTTTTTTTTTTTTACATCCTTATTCCATCTGCCAATACTGCAACGTCTCCTTTTAGGCTCCTTAAGGCTGTCGTTTAATAGAACATATGGACTTTACATTGTTTCAAATCACCTGTGTTTACACAGACACGGCCTTTACCTTGGTGTGTCTTGATTCATTTGCATCTTCAGTAAACAACCTGGATTTTACTAAAACTCTACAGTACCTTTTTCTTTTTTTTTTAAATGTAATATTTCCTTTTCTATCTTCATCTTCGGGTTTCTGTTGTTGCAGGTCCCTGCAGAGGACTCTGAATGAGCTGAAGGAGTACCAAAAACAACACGACCACTACCTCCGCCAGCAGGAGTCTCTGGACAAACACAAGTTGCTGCAGGAGGAGCAGATCCTACGCAACATTATCCATGAGACGCAAATGGCCAAAGAAGCCCAGCTTGGTGAGATTCTGTACACAGTAGACAGACCGAACCTGATCAAACAAAACTCGACTCAGATTGAAAAAAAAGCTGTCTGTTGTGACGTGAAAACTGAAATGGGCGGGGCGAAGTCTCCCCGCTCCATTCTGACGTTTTCACAGACAAATAAATCCATGTACGTCTTTGATTTGGAAACTGGATCTAAACTGCACGGCTGGGTAGCTTCTATCTTTCTCGCCCTTTTTTGTTTCTATGTTTCCTTCGGGGGTGTTGAGGGGCTGTAGGCTAGCGTGAGAGATTGGAAACAGAGGGAAGTGGGGGAGGGGGTTGCTCTGCGTCAAGAGTCCCACCCACAACTCGGAGGCAAATTACTAATTACTGCTGCTCTGCAGAAACTGTCCAAGAAAATGATGATGAGGCAGCATGACAGGGTGAAAGAAAGTTCCTCTAATGTGACAAAGATGCTTTGTTGACATATCTGCACTGCGGCCACGCTTTCTCACGTGGAAGTAAACTAACGCTGATCGCCACGATGTCGGCCTTATTTCAGAGCGTTGGACACTTCACTCTGATCGATCAGGTCGCTGAACTAGAGTTCAATGCTTGGAGGTTCTACAGAACTTTGGCCCGCTTTCCCGGTAGCATTTTGGTTGATGCTATTAGCCGCTGTGCAGCTGCAGCGCTTCACTCGTTCTTATCCGACTCCGCTACAAAGCACAGAAATCTGCGGTTTTATATGTTGCTGGGAGCAACATGGCTCATAGTTTCAGTTCAGTACCCATCCAAATTAAAAACCAAGTAGTGCATGTCTCATAAGAACGAAAAAAGCTGCCTCTGGCCGAGGTCTTCCTGTTGTTTGTGCAGAGAGCTGCTCAAAGAGGCTCTGCTGCCAACTAGAGGTCAGAGGGTGAAGTGGACGCTCAGAAATAAATAATTTTGAATGGATACAAGTATCGCCAAATGAGCCATCGCGATGTATTGCTGAATCGATATTTTTCAAACAAAGTAAAAGTTCTGCAAGCAGCTGCGATTCGATCCTCTCTCTGAAAAGGGTTGGCAGAAAGACCCAACAACAGGAGCAAACGTCCCAAGGCAAAATGATTTCCAACTTAGAGCGTTTTTTTTTTTTGTGTGTGTCCCGTTTTTTGCAGAGAATTTCCAGGGTTTTGGAAACATAGATTCAGACACCCTGAAAGAAGGCAAACACCAGGCTAAGAAAGAAATTGCATATGTGCGTTATTTTGCTATCAAGCTGTGCAATACGCATATCGCTAAAGACGGAGTAAACTGCCAGAAATGGTTACCTTAAATGTGCTAAAACAATGTTAAGGCAGCAAGAAGGGGTTTAATGAATCAATTAAATCCGTTTATGCATTTGTTTTGGTCATTTGTTTTGTAATTTAAGTTTTGTTGACACTTATTTAAATGAAACTGTTGCAGTGAAAAGGAAAGGATGTTTTTGGTTGTTTTGATATTTGTTCATGTATCGGAGGTGATCACTCATATTGCGAGTTTTCCTCACATTGTGCAGCCCTAAACTCTGCTAAGCCGAATGGCGTCACTCTTTGCGTATCTTGGACAGTGGGAACAGGCCAGCGTTTTCCTCATACCGTGTAACCCTAGCCAACACGCTATATAGTGCTCGATGCCGTGAGGGAATTCTGACACAAGCTGTTGTGTAGCAACACCTAAGGGTGTGTGTGTGTTGTTTTTAAAGGAAACCACCAGATGTGTGAAATGGGTCAGCAGCAGCGCAGCCTGTTCTGCCCCCACGACCTACCTGTGCGCTATCACCGAGGCGACCGCTTCGAACACGTCCACTTTGTTCAGGTGAGTTTTTGTGAAGGAAAGAGCTGAAGGGAGCCGCGTTATTCAGCAGTTCTCCTCTGAGAAACACAAAGCTATCATCCAAATAGAACCTTCGTTTGCAACTTTTTTGAGTTATTTAACCACCGTTAGAGTGGTAAATTCAGAATATACCAGCATCATTTTCCAAATGTACAAGACAACATCATTTAAAATTCTTTTCAAAATCTACTGTAATTTGTGGAGCTTCTTGTATGGGAGGTCTGCTGTTTACTAATACCATTGTCATGTTGGCTGTTTCCAAGAAACATTAAATCAAATGTTCCTAAAAAGTTCAAATTCATGTCATTTCAACGAGTGAAGCTGGAAAGTTCTGCATCAGAAAACTCCAAAGACTGTGAGAATCTGGAGTGAAGATGAAATGAAAATCAAACTCTGGTCTTCCACCGTTTTTATTCTTTTGTTTCTGTTTCTATTCTCAGTTTGGAGAAGAAGTGTCTGTGGCGCCAAGTGTGGCGCTCGTGTCAGAGCGCACTTCAAACCAGACGGCCAACAGCCCCCCACTCCATCCCTCCGTGTCGGGGAACCAGGACCCTGCTGCTGCGCTGTGGGGCAACAGTCGGGATTACTCGCAGGCAAGAGAGAAAAAAACAAATTATAAAAACAGTTATTATAAAAACAGTTCAAACTCTCTCTATTAGGATTACATTTTATCCAATCCAGAGGCTTGGATGCAATCCTATTTCATTGAATTAACAAAAAACATGTTTTTTCGTGATCATTTTTTCGTGTTTCTTTTGTAGAACTACAAAAAAAAGCAAAAACTACAAACAGGCTGGGCACTGACCTTATCCACTCATGAAGATAACCTGTAATTAAAAGTTGATGAGCTACAACGTGTCCGTGTCATAGATGTGATCTGTGTCATAACACGCGTTTCCATTAACTATGAAATTGCGCAAATTGGATTTGCAATCATAAATTTGCTAAATGGAAACACCGCAATTTTAAAAAAAAAACAAAAAAAAAACTTGCATCTATCAAGAAGGAGGAGGTGTTTTTTGGGGCGGATCAAAATGGACATATTTTGCGAAACTGCAATGGAAACACTTTTTAAAACAAAAAAGCACTTATTGGTAGGAATTGGCTGCCCTGAGCGGGCGCCACAAGCCTTTCCACAGCATCTCACAGCTCATTGAAAGCTGCGTGGCGGGTGGAATAGTTGGATCTACAGCTGAACAGACGTCTCGGAGTCTGGCTCTTCAATAGTTTAGCTGCTGTGCCGTCATCCAAATGTTCCTTTTAGTGAATCAACTTTAAACAATCATTATATCTCATCCATTGCCATTTTTTTGTATAAATGAACAGTGTAACTGTGAAATTGTGTTTTGTCGGCTTTTCTAGAATTTCGATTAGCACATATGTGGAATGGAAGCACATGATCCGTGTCCGATTTGTTTGTCACAATATCAGCAGACTGTTTAGTTCTTCCTGCTTCCTCCGCAAACATCACAGAACAAAATGTTAGGGTGGGATTACAGATTGACCAGTAGGAACTGTTTGTTTCTTTGTGTTTGTGAGTCAATCCTGACGACAACACTGAGCACAAAGCAGCAAAGTCTGTGGGCCAAAACGCTGCAACTATGTGGCTCGCAGTCTGTTTTCAAGATATTTCTGAAATGATTTTCATAGACATTTTTTTGTTTTTTTAGATTTGTATCTTTTTAATAGAATTTCTTTTTTTTTCAAAATTTTATTTTTCATTTTTTAAGAGATTTTTTTTTGTGTGTCATTTTTTGATTACACGTTTTAGCTCTACTATTTATATGACTTTTTATTTTCATGAACAGTTGTAGGCCTAAAGCCAGGAGAAAAGGACGCGTCTACAACAGACGCTCGTTCACCCAGAAACAGTAATGATATCAGTGATTTCTGTGGAGTTTGTTGAACCAAAATAAGTACATGTGATGTTTTTGAGATTCTTTTATAGTGAGTTACTGGGGAAATTGCTATTGTTTGTCTGGGGGTGTTTCGTGTTCTTTATTGATCGCGTTCTTCATATGGATCCAATTGATCCAAAAACTGACTGTAACTCTGCATCACTTCAAACAAAACGAAAAAGTTCATGCTGACCAATATAACCGATGCTTCTCCAACGTTTATGTCGGTAATGTTTGTGGGAAAAGTAAGTAAGAAGAACAAAGCAGACTGGCGATGTGACAAACACATCATCAGATCATGTCGATGACACGGACACATTGTAGCTCTGAGCTCATGAACTTTTAATTTCAGGTTATGGTTTCCATGAGCGGATGATTTTAGTGCCCAGCCTGTTTTTTTAGTTCTTTGCTTTTAAACTTCTTAAAAACTTAAAAAATAAAAGCACGAAAAAGGATAAGAACAAAAAGCACCTGAATTACCGTATTTTCTGGACTATAAGTCGCTCCGGAGTATAAGTTGCACCAGCCCAAAAATGCATTATGAAGTAGAGAAAAGCACAGATAAGTCGCACTGGACTATAAGTCGCATTTTGACGGGAAATTTATTTGACAAAATCTGAGACCATGATGTAATAAGTTCCACAAACTCATATGACACAATCATAACAGACTGTTTATCTCATAATTTCACAGTAATTCTTTCTCATACTTATTTATTTATTCCTTTCATGAAGCATCATTGGCCAACTAATACTCTGTTTTCATTCTGTATTTGTAGAAACAGTTGTCATTTTTATTGCATTTCTGAATCTATGAAATCATTGGAAAATAGAATATTATGTTGTTAGCCTTCAAGATCTTACTGTAAAAAAAAAGTTTGCTGATTCTCTGAGTCACTTAACATCCTCTTAACACTTAACATACCTCATACATCAAATTGACCCAGGAACATCATCTCTGTTCCTCACAAATGAACATAACAGGAGGGTTAACAATGTATTTATTTCAATTTATTTCTAATATAAGTCGCTGCGGAGTATAAGTCGCACCCCTTGCAAAACTATGAAAAAAAGGGCGACTTATAGTCCGGAAAATACGGTATTTTCTTTTTTCTTGTTTTTTACACGTAAAAGATCAGCCATTCATCGTTTTTGTTACTGAATGGGATATGCTTCCATAAGTTACAACTAAGAAAATGACGATGTATCCATTTCAATTGTAATAGTATGTTTTAACATTCAGGATTTTTTTTGTGTCTTTTTAAGACTTAATTTATGGAAAGCAGAACTTGTTTTGATACATTTCTAATATTTCTTATATACTGAGTGTTCGGCAGCCATCCTTACTGTTTACTTTTTGAAAACGTCTGTTTTTCTAGTCAGGCTTTTGATGCAGCATGAGACTCTCCTCCTGTGCTCTGATTGGTTCTTATTTTAGTTGTTGCTTTTAATGTTTTCTCATCCGCCGCCTTGTTTGACTACGATCATATTAAGGCGCTGTATAAATAAACATGAATTGGAATTGAATGAAATATTACACTTTTTAAATGTCTTTCTTTTGAATCTTTTTTCTAGATGAGTTCCCAGCAGCAGCAGCTCATTTTTCTGATTCCTTAATGAGATGCTGCGAACTGTCTGTGTGTTTTGACTGTAGGACATTCAAAGGGTTTTGTGGCCGGAGAGGGCTCACTGCTCACACGAATGCCCACATGTGCCCCCCGCCCACCTGCTGCCCACGTTTTACCTTCCTCCTGAAACACAGGGCCTCAGGTCTGTAGCCTCACACCGTCAAAGCAGAGTTCCTGTCTGTTCGAGCATCAGGCTTTACATTCATTCTGGAAAACAGAGCAACCCAAAAAGAAATCACTGTAACGTAGGTAAAAGAAAAGGTCTTTGAATTTGAGCCTAAACCTTAGTTTGGTCTTCTCTGTCATGGTCACATTCTTTTATTTATTCATTTCTTCAGAAACAATGTAGCATTTTCATTGTGCAGTAGTTTCTTCAAGAGCAGTAATACAAAACTCCAGCCAAGTCACAAGTGTTTTACTCACCATCAGCTTTTATTTCCTGCATTCCAAGTGTCCAACATGGCCGCAAACTGCAGCTCCGGCATGATTTGGATCCTACTGAAAAAAGTATTTGAAGGAATAGGTAAAAACCCATCAGGACACGGAATAAAAACTAAAATAATTGAGTGATCCACTGCTACCAAACAGATTAGATTAGGTTTAGAATGAAGCGATGACTTGGTTTTAGCTTCAGAGAGCAGAAAACCAGGAGAAAGATCAGGGAAATATAGAAAACAGTGAAACAGGACACCACCTGGGAAAATCATGGTTAGTGTCAACTTGACTGCTACTCGCATAGTGAAACTCGGATGTCAATTTTGATGATCAAACAGCGGCTGAATAACAAACACACAGACCTCTAGAAAAGTCAAGGTCCCATGAGTTTGAGTTTTTATCCAAGTTATTACTTTGAAAATGTTGAGTTCTTAATGTTGCTCTCACGGCTGAGTCTGAAATCCAAATTTTTGATGCACATATACTGAATTCGAATGCCTGCTCACCGAGATTACATAACACATGATTTCAAACGTCTGGTTTGGCTGCAGTATCTTCAGTGAGCGTCAGAATAAAATATGATAGAGAGGAAAGCTAGAATTTGAATGTAAACATACTTCTAACCCTAAAATATTGCTGTATTTACGGCGGGATTTTTGTTTTCCTTCCATCCAAAACGGTAGGCTGTATTGAAAATTGACATGTCTCCGCTGTCTTCTCAGCTCCCTGGAAACTCTCCTTCATGGGAGCAGCGATCCACCGGAGACGGTGGCTCTGCCGGATTGCGGCCCGTTCCCTCAACCGTATCCAGCCCTGCTGCCCGCATCTTTAGACTGGTCCTTGGAGGAGAAGGAGCTGCCAGATTCCTTCGCTACTGAGGTACACGTCTCTTCATTAAGTGTTCAGGACAATATTTGTTCCAGCTGTGTCTGTTTTCTTTGGGAAACATTTCTGTTTGTGTTTGAAGATACTTCGGTCACGAGGCGGCGGGCAGACTCTGGACAAGATTGGTACCATCATAGCAGAAGCAATGAAACACGTAAATACACTTTTCTTCTAATATTTTGTGTTTGATATGTGGCACCTAACCTATTTTGAGCTTTAAAGCCCCTCTCCGATCATCTTTAGATCTATTGTCAAAGTATTTTCAGTGCTCTTTTAATTATGATTAGGCCATTTTTAGCTCAAATTTAGAAAGTTTGTGTCGTTTTCTAAGACATGTTTTCTGCAGAGTGGAGTTAGAAATTCACCTCTGAGTTGTGAGCGGGACCGTTGCATAGTAAGCCCTGGCCCGCCACTTCCCATCATCCATCTGTTTTCAGTCCTTCATGCCCCCAACTAACATTATCAGAATGGTGAACAGTATTGGAACCGTACAGTTTGATCCAGATTCCAGCTCAGACGAGGAAAACAAAGACGTTCATGGATCTGTTCGTCTGCAAGTGGATGATGCATCAGAATGAAGCGGAGCAGGGAGCTTCTGGTCCAGATGAGAATAGAGAAATACTCAGAAATGCAATTTTTGGCTTCATTTTTGTGTGTGTGTGGGTGTGTGTGCGTGTGTGTGCATGTGTGTGCGTGTCCTCACTCATCAAAAAAAACAAAAACAAAAAAATGCCCCAAGAACATGTTAAAACATCAAAAACAGGATTTTCATTTGGGTGGGTCTTTAAGTATGAACTCTGTCATTTGTTATTTCGTATTTGTTATGGTCCAAATCACTAAACTGCTCTAACCAGCTAACGGACGTTTGTTTGGCTTTAGGCCACTGTTCCCCTCTGGCAGATCCGCAACGAGGCAGCTTTATTTTGGCGGGCCAAAGGCAACAGCAGCCGTGCGCTGCAGTGCCTGCGCCAAGTCTTGAGCTCAGCTCCGCCTTCACATCACCACCTGCCCCTCTCCAACGCCGCCAACCTGCTGCTGCACTACGGCCTTACCAACCACGCACAAACACTCCTGGAGCGCGCTTCGGTTCTCAATGCCTCTGAGGTAAAAGCGCCTGCTGTATGATCGCAGCTCAAGGAGCAGAACAAAAAGATTATGCCACAAACTGAATTCATCTCCAAAGTCAGCGATCAAACCACCAACCAACCAAGTTCATTTTGTAAATCTGTAGACAACCAGGGTTGTGGGAGGCACTTTTAATGGATTGAACTGAACTATTTTGGAATGTGATGAAGTCTTTTAGACATGCAAACAGTCAAATCAAAGTAAAATAATGTCGTTTTTCCTTATTTACATAGTTTGAAACCATTATGTATCAAGTAAGGGTTAATGGCCGACGAAGTTTGCTTTATTACTTTTTAACGCACGCAGGACAGTTGCTTCTGCAAAGTGCGTTAAAAAGTAATAACGCATACTTCGAAGGCCATTAACCCGCTTATACCATGGTCAGTTACAAAAGCAATACATATCAACCAGGTTTTAGTCCTTAATTCTTGTTTTTTTTCCAATTTGGATCGTTTTTTTCACAAAAAGCGAACTATATGTTAACATATAGTCCGCGTCGCGCCGCACCACCGCTGCAGTCAAGATTCGGCGATATATATATGCTGATCTTTCCGATGGGTTGAATAAAGCATCAGTTCAGTGAGAAAGTTCACCTCTTACCGCTTGTTTTTGTCCAGATGATGAAGCAAAAGGTTGTTTTAAAGAAGCCGGCGCAGTGATACAAAGCATTTAAGATAGTTGACCGGAACTTCTTTTTTTACCGTGCGGTTATGAGGTTTTAATGCACACCCAGCAGCCAATCAGAATCGAGTATTCACCCGGACCATGGTATAAGCTAAAGTATTCAACCAAAGATCTAAACATTGCATGTAGTCATGTACCAATCAGGTTTTTGGGTCATGATTTTGAGTATCTGCTGAAAGCGAGTCCCCATCTGATACTTTTGGAACACATTAAGAAAGATAAAGAATGAATGAACGGATCTAAATTTGTTTTGTTAACCGTTAATCATTTGTGAGCTTACCTTCTGGTAGCTTGAACAATCAAACGAAGTACGGTATTATAACTCTCAACTAGAAAAAAATAGTTAACTCTTAACCAGTAAAAGTGGATAATGATTAGTCTTGTGAGAGAGTTTGGTGACTGTAGCTTCAGTAAAGCTGGTGAGTTTTCAATTTATCCATTTATTCGTTTTGGTTGTTTTTGAGAGTTGTTGTTTTCTTTTAAAGGACTTTTCCCAAAGTGTGCCCTTTGTAGACGGTCCCTCTGCCAGAGACAGCCGTTCTCATTGAAATGAAACAAAAACCTGGTCTATTTTATTTTGAAATTCCTCTGTAGGTCCTTGTTTGTGTTAAGACAAACCAATAGAAGCACATTTAAACATTTGTTGGAAGAACAATTGAGACCTGAGGCGCAATCTGTGAACATCTGGCTGACTTAACCAAACAGTTTTTCTGTGCTTCCTGCTCAAACTAACTAGTACCGTATTCTGCTGCGCTTTACGGCAACAACATGTCATGTTCCGTTCATGACAGGCAGACGTAAAGTGGAGGATTTATCTGTAACAAACAGCTTAGCGCTGATCACAAAAAGATAAGTATCTGATTGGTTATTGGGATGAATCATTCGACTGAGTCTGAAGAGACGTGAACTTTTTTCCGATGACGTGGTCGGATCGGGACATTCCAAATTTCAACCCTGTACGGCAGAAATGTCATATTGTTATGATTACTTTAAAACCTCAACATTATCTTTCTTTGAGTTCTTTTATCAGCTCACACAGATAAACGTTTGGCTGCGACACTGAAGTTGAGTGTTTTTAATTTCATTTGAGCTGTTGGTTATTAAACCTACAGATAAAACTCTTGGTTTTTCTCATGGCTAAGTATAAAGTTTAAATCTGCTTTGAATCAACGTCCACATACTGCATTTCATTCCATGCTGTTGTTTTCCCTGCCAGCCCCACACCTTGCTGGGCCTGGTGAGCGTGCACTTGGCTCAGAACAACGCCACAGGTGCTCTGGCTCTGTTCCGACGCGTCCTGGAGACGACCCTCACCTCTTCCTCGGCCTTCTCTTCCTTCGCCGGCTGCCAGCAGTGTCGCACCGCCTTGCCTTTGCTGCGATGTCTGCAGTTCTATCCGTCCCTCTACAACCTTTCACACAGAGAGCCCTGTTCTCGTAAGTGACTCCAGCACATTCAGGCTTGTTGGTGGAAACCTTCCTGTTTATGGGCTCTTGCGGTCACAACAGATGCGATTTGTATCTGTGAATTCATGTCTGCGTCGCCGTTTAGACGCACGGCGAATTCGCTCCTGGGCAAAAATGGGTGTGGGAGGAGCTTCTGTCAAAAGTTTTTAGCCTCATAGCTACATGGAAACCCATTTGTCTCGTGCGTGGACGACACGGACGATGTTGAGACGTCACGTTTATGTCTGGGGTCATGAGGTCATTCAGAGGTTCTCCCAGTACGGTGAGCTTCACCATCTACTACAGAAGCTGCGTCTGAGCGACGGCGCTTTCAATGACCCCGTTTGACGACCTGCTGTCCAGCTGTAGTCCAAAGAGGGAAAAAATAAGAATAAATGTTATTATTGTATTGATGCAAATATGAACAATGTCAGATTCTCCTCCATGTTGGTTTTAAACTCCACCCACTGATGACATCATCAACACATCACGAGTCAAAGCCAAGTCCCTGATTGGTAGAATCAATGCGACTTTTTTGCCAAAGTTCCCAATATTTGAACTCTGAAAACATTGTGACGCAGTGCAATGCTCAAAACCCACTGCAGGACCTCTGATCGCATCCGTACATGGACTTAACATCCAAACTTGACGCTCAAATCACATTCCGTGCGAACAATAAGACGTGCTGTCCTCTGCTACTGATGCCTTTTAAAATCAGGAATTGATCAGACTAATTTCTAGCCGTCTGTGACTTTACTCCAAATATAATTTCAGACGTACATAAGATCATCTGATCCACTCAAAGGAACCACTAGTGGGTGTACTTTACACAGAAAGCTCCCACTAACTTACAGCAAGGTTCATTTCCATAAATCAACATGACTCCTCACTTAATATGTTAGAAAATTAATACATTATCTTTAAAAAGGGGAGAAGTTTGCATCATTTTATGCTGATGGTACTTAGTTACATCAATAAATACATATTTTAACTTCATTTTTGCACATTTAAAGCTAGATTTATGTCTATTTTCTTTCTTAATCGTTAAAACAAGATTCTTCTTTATTTAACCACATGAAACGTCATTTCAAAAAACTGCCTAAGTTGTATCAAAAAACCCATTTAATGATTTGCTCATCTAAAATCAAATCCCTGAAGTGCTCTAAATGTCTTCCATGTTAATAGTCTACAGTTCTATCAGACCGACCTGTTGTTAGACCAACAGTGTGAGCTTAGAATCGTTTCACTGGAGGTTGTGCGGAGAATCCAACAGCATGAGTGGGAGTGGAGGAATACAGTTCTTTGAAGTGCTGCAATTTCTCTGTCTAATGAATTAAGCTGCAGGAAAAAACAAACTCCCTAAATGTAGACAGAGCTATCCTCCACTCTGGGAAACTAAAGGTTGCAGCAAGAATCCCCGGCTTTAAGAGGAGAATCTGCCTGCATGTGTGATATGATTGTGATGTTAGGACATCTGGGTCGAAAATAACGTTTCAAAGTTTGATATTGATTTTAGTTGGGATATAAATGTAGTATTTTGGCCCTTTTTCAATGATTCAGAGGATGGCGCCTGCCTGGCTCAGGAGGACCTCGGCATTCAGCTGGAGGAATGGGAGAGCAGCGAGGAGAAGAGGGGAGCTCCTGCCATCACTGCCATTGAGGACACACTGCTCTTTAAGAGTAAGACTAGGATTCCATCGTTTTCTCTGAGTTTGTCCTCCAAAATGAACAGAAGCAACGTGTTTAAAATGGCGTTCTCTTTCTGCCTCCCTCCTTCTGCAGAGGTCATCGTGGACAGTAACGGCTCTGGCGAAGCAGCCGGGCAGTACCAGCAGCAGCAGGGAACTCCATCCACTTCAGGAGCCGCTTCTTCCTTTGGAGATGAAGGAGCGGAGAAAGAGGAGGAGTGGCAGCTGAATGAAGACCTGATGGGAGCATTCGAGGGAGCGCTGGACGTTGGGGGCAAACGAGGGGACCTGCGAGGCATCCGGGTACTGAAGAACGACCGCGTGATGGGTGCCCGCGTCGGAAACGGGCCCTGTTTTGGAAACTGTGAGGATGATGACGGAGCAGAATGGGTAAAGGTTTCACTTCTCTTTGAGGCGTGATTAAAATGTGATTACGGCTGAACGGCATGTGTTTTTCTTTTTTTTTTAAATTGTTTTAGATCACCTTCCAGGTGAAAAGGGTTAAAAAAGCAAAGATGGAGGAGGCGGACAGTGCTGCAATCTCGGATGAAATCTCCTTCAGGGAGTCTCTGCCGGGAGGGCATTCTGTTTTAGAAATCAGCGGTCCAACTATCCCATCTCCTGGACCCTCAGGTAGAAGATGCATTTTGTCGATCCGGGGTATAAGTCACAGCAGCCAAAAAAAGAAACCGAAATGAGAGATAAGTCGTGCTTTTGGGGGAAAAGTGCAATGCTTCTGAACAACGCAGTTATCATGTCAAATGACACGTGTCAAAGTTGCTGCTCAACGCTTGTCCAAAACTAAGAGGCGCTTCTTTTTCTGCATTAGCCTATTTGTGTTTTTAAAATTCTATATAAGTCGCACCTGAGTATAAGTCGCACCCCTGGCCAAACTATGCAAAAAAGGAACTTATTCTCCAAAAAAGGTAGTACTAAACCTCACTCTCTTGAAAAAGACCAAATGTAAGCGATGTGTTTTTGTGTTTTCTGCCAGGTCGCTGGAAGGACTACACCAGCCTTGGCTGGCCAGGACCAGAGGAGTGTCAGCGGACAAGGAGGGTGGACCTCACCACTGTTGCCAGCACTTGGTTGGCTGTTTCTGCTAAGAATATTGAGTAAGGCAAACATTTAGGCAAAAAATGGATATCTAGCATACCAACAATCTGCCTTTTTTTCATATTTTGATACCTTTCACTATTCTGCCTCTCCAGCATCACAGAGCACATCGACTTTGCCACACCGCTCCAGGAGCCAGCAGTAGAACCTTTATGCAATGCCAACCTAGCAGCCAGCATGCACACCCTCGACCACCTGGCAGGAGTCGCCAACCGCGCCGCCATCCACTACACTGGGGAGAGCCAGCTGCGTGAGGTGTGCAGAGCAAGGAGCCAAAGCCACACAAATGAACATGCAGCAAGACTGCAGTCAGCTGCAGGCCTTAAACACAGTTTTAGAAACAGAAGTAAAAAAAAAAAAGAAACAGAATAACATCAAAGCTAAAATACCCTAGAAAGATGTATTATTCAAATGCCTTTCCAGTTGCGCATGAAAGTACCAGTCTTCATTTCTAACTGAATTTTGGAAAAGTAGTGACATCTAGTGGCTCAATCTAGGAACATCTTGCAGAGATCAAATGTTCTGTGTGGAAATCCTGGAGAACCTTCTGATGGTCTTACTTTAGTTGTTTCTTGTATTTACTTGAAGGTGCTGCAGAATCTTGGCAAAGATAAATTCTCCCCCCAATCCTTTGAGCAAGTGGGAACCCGCATTGCCAAAGTACTGGAAAAGGTAAGACAGTGAGGTCAAATCAGGATCAGCTTAAGGTGAATGAAAACCCAGATTGTAAATCTGATTAATAGAAGATGTACATTTGAAAAAAGACATTTTGAAAATGGTGTTAAAGGGCCTATGTCATGCTATTTCTAAGCCTTTTTTAGTGATCAATATCCATGTTTATGATAATATATTATCTTTGATACAGTAAAGAACAACAGTTATTTTCCAGCAGCCCCGTGACCCCGAAAGGGAACAAACGGTTTAGAAGATGAATGATGAATGAGTTATTTTCCTGAGCTCTTTTCTAACCAGGAAGTAAGACGACTCGATCTCTGAGGCTCCGCCTTTCTCTGCTTGTGGGTGTCACCTATTTCATGACGTCATCCTAGAGTCGGCCTCGGCATCTCTGCGATTCGCCCACAAAAACAAACAACATCCAAACTTTAGCAAAGATGGATGTGGACACGGAGAAAGTGTGTGTGTTAGCCTGGGGGCGGAGCTGGCAGTGCAGACACTTCCTGGAACGGGCTGTTCTTCACTTTTCTACGTCACAGTCTTAGAACCCGGTCGTTTTCGTGGGTTGGGAGGGGCTGGTGCTCAGAGAGCAGGTTTTTAGAGGAAGGCTCAGAAATGGGTGAATGGATGAAAAAACCACTTTGGGGTTTCTTTTCTTTTTTAAGAATGAACATTCTAATACACTGAGCACTTCAAAAAAATTAACTAGCATGATCTTGGCCCTTTAAACTTGAAAGTACGCATTGTAAGCTTGAAGGAAATAATGAATGTTGGTCTGCTTAATAATGTAGTAATTAGTGGTTTTTTCCTCTAATTGAGAATGATCACAGGTGTCTGAGACTGATGTCACTGAAAAACAAATAATGGATTTTTATGACACTGACACATTACAATTTTCATAGTAATTTGAAACGCACTGCACATTTTGGTAACACTAACGTATTTAGTACAAAGTAGGCCGCTCCTTTAAAGAGGGGTTTTCTCCTCGTCCTCCTCTCAACAGAACCAGACATCTTGGGTGTTATCCAGCATGGCTGCACTGTACTGGAGGGTGAAAGGTCAAGGCAAGAAAGCCATCGACTGTCTGCGCCAGGCCCTCAACCATGCCCCCCATCACATGAAGGCAAATTGGGCATCTTTTATATTAGATGTTTTATGCAAAAATTAACCTGTGTGTCTATTTATAGGATGAAAAACGTGTATTTTTGTGTTTTCAGGATGTTCCACTGATCAGTCTGGCCAACGTCTTTCAAAATGCTCGCCTATGGGAGGACGCACTAACCGTCGCTCGAATGGCAGTGGAGATCGCCCCGCATTTTGTTGTGAACCACTTCACTCTTGCTAATGTCTACATTGCAATGGTGATGAAAACTTTGCTTTTTGTTTCAGTTTAAAGACTCACTCCAATCATCTTTTGGTCCATTTTTCAAATGTTCCCAGTGGTCTTCTACTATGATTAGGCTATTTATTATTGTGCATTATTGTTATTTTGTCAAAATAACAATAGAAACCTGTCATTTTTTAGTACATAGTTTCTGAAGTAGCAAAACGAATAATAAAAAAATAACTTCACATTTCAAAAAATGCAAACAAAATTCCAGAAAACCAAAAAATAATTCCAAACAAATGAAACGGAATTGTTTCAGAAGACAAAAGCAGAACACAAGAAGAGACTGGAAAAGGTAGGTACTATGGGACATGGCTGATTGGATAATGACGTTTGTCCATCATTTTGACAGAAAGGTCTTAGGCATGAAGTGATTTTGGATCTGATCCAAACCAAAAAGGAACCTCGTCATCCAATCAGTGAAGTCCATAGAACCTACTCTTTCCAGTTTCTAATTGTGTTTTGTTTTTCAAATTTCTTTTTCTGAAAATTGCTTTTGTTTCTTAAAACATTTCATTTTTATTTTTGCTTGATTTTGTTGTAATTGTGTTTTGGTTTCTGGAATTTTGTTTTGATTTTTAAAATGTAATTTGTTTGTAATTATTTGTTTTGTTTTTTTAAATTGCCGTTATGATCTTTAATCTGTTTTTGCGGTGAGTGATTTGTTGATGTGATATGCACGTCCTTGAGCAGGGAGCTTGTGTTCCGCTATGGAACAAATCTGATCCTGAATGAAGTAATACTCAGAAATGCACATTTTAACGTAATTGTCTTTATAAAAGTACTCCATCATCAGAAAAATGCTACAAGAAAATGTTAACACAAAAAAATACCATTTTTCATTGCACTGGGTCTTTTCCAAGGGCAAATTCAAAGTGGAAGGATTCAACCATCAGTAAAGAGAAACGTCTTTTGTCATTTTTACAGGAGGAGTTTGAGAAAGCCATGCACTGGTACGAGTCGACTTTGAAGCTGCAGCCCGAGTTTGCTCCTGCCAAGGATCGACTGAGGACCATTCAGTGTTACCTGCTCACCAAGAGGGAGCGGCGTCAGCCCTGAGGCCTGCAGAGCATCACAGCCGTGCTCAGAACCACCACACTGTCTGATGATCCGCAGCAAAAATACACATGAATGCAAAAACCTTTCAATTTCCTGAGCTGGCAATTTAAACCAAAACTTTGTTTTTCTTTTCATGTTGAGCGCCATCTCCAAAAATGAGGTTTTAAGTTTCCTAAAGTGAAACTGAAGATAATTTTTCCCCACAAGTGCAAGACCTGCTTTTGCCGTCCATCAATTGATCAAGTTCTTCTGCTTTTGCTAGAATTATTTGAAATTATGGAAAATCGGGTTTAAAAAGTGAAGGTTCAGCTAACGGCTATCGTTTGAACATGTTAATTGGAATTAATGCTTTGTTTTACTTTTAAAAACATAAGGAGATGGTATGAAAAGAAAAGAAAAACATGGCCATTACTTTAAAAGCAATTTACCTTAAAAAGGAAAATAATTTATTTTATTTGAAACAAAATGGAGGATTTTTTTTTAATCTGAACTGGTATGGAACGAGTTTGAAATGAAACGATGTCGCTGTTTGTGCTTCCGAAAGTGGATGGAAATCCTCCGTTTTTGCACTTTTATTTTTCCTATCATTCCTATTTATGTCAGACTTAACATCTGATCGTTGCTAAAAATCTCATTTAAAAACACAAATGGTTATAAAAAACGATGCTATTGCATTTGCTTCTTGGTTGATGAAAATCATCGGGCAGAAAAGGGATCATAAATCTTGACTTATAACAAAGAACAATCTGTAATAAATGTGCAGTATTAAGGACATTGTGTGGGTTTTGTTTTTTCTCCCCCAGGAAATATTTTTGAATTTACTTTAAAAAGAAGTTTTAACTTCCTAAAGATGAAGTCAATCTGTAAATAAATGATTTATTTTCAGCTGCATTAAGTGTAAGATAGCCTGATGGTGGCACTATTTGCCTGTTTTTTAAGTAAATGGCACCAACATTCTCCCCTCTCAGGATAATTCTAATTTCTTTTGATTTCTTAAACACCTACTTTGGCAGATTATGCCAAATATCAAGGTAGTATTCATTATGATACTTTGGGTGATTTGGATTTTTTTGTTCACAGCAATGTCAGTTTAAGATGCAAAACTATGGACTTGAATATCCAGGTGAAGACAGATCGTAATGCCACTGTTTTAAAAGTGATCCAGACATTTTTAACATGGTGTAACTAATGAGTTGTATAGCTATAGACGCTACGCTAGCCTGTTACCGTTGTCCAAGATGCGTAAAGAGCGACGCCATATTGGACAGGTCTGCAAACGATGAGATTCAGCTCAACAAAGACAGTAAAACAACCATAAAATGTTTAATTTTGCTGAGATTTTAAAAACGCAAAGATTCGTGATAATCACAAAAAGAAGACCCAGGCCATGGTATCAATATTTTTGGATGAGGTACAACAGGTGAACAACATTTTTAAATGTTCTATAAATAAATACGTCATTGTATAGGAAGTGCAATACATACCTGATAAAGGGTTGTGATTTTATTCAAATCTACACAGACTAAAATTTACGCAAACCGTTAGACTCTTTGTGTTTATAAACGGTGGGGTGGGTAGCCAACATCACTGCGGACGCTGTGGCGAGGTCTGGAGGGCATGCGCCTTAAAAAGCGCGGCAACCTGAGCTGGTTGTGAGGCACCGCAGTGAGACAAAAGCACAAGTGGATCCTGGCCTCCATCAGAAGGAACCAGTCGCCCGCGTGACACCAGGCAGGCAATTTTCCGTCTGTTTCCACACACCGGACGGGGATTTGGCGCTGGGCTCTTCTCTCTTTGCTAGCCGCTTCTGAGGAATTCCTGGTTAGTTTCTTTTCCTCCGCTTAATTACTCCATAAGATGCTTAAACCCAGGGGGTCGTGTGGTCTGATGATTTGAGGTCAAACACACATACAAATACCATAATCTTCCTACATAAAACAAAAAAACATTGGTGGTCGTTACAGAAAATGTGAAAATAGTGCTAAGTCTAAAGCTACCATAAACTGAATAGACTACAAGATCAGCCTAAACATTCACTATTTTGAGGAAGCAAACTCAGACCTTTCTAAAATGTTTTCTATTAGTTCTCCTTCATTAGCTGACAGGAATTAATTTACTTGTGAAAAGTCAGGTTCTTGTTTTTCCAGCTCTGTTTATGCAATCGTGGCTTAGCAGTAGACCAACATCTTGACCCATCCAACATGTAGACCAACATCTTGACCCATCCAACATGGCATCCAACTTTGCGTATGCAACAAGTTAGCACAGCACCTCTGGCCTATGTATCTTTGGGTTGATAAAGAATTAATTATTAACAAATTTGCATTCTTTCAATACAGCAGGTAGTCATGTAAAAAATGAAAAACAAAATATGAGCTTTCATCACTATAAAGTTTAGAAAACTAGCAAAACTTTTCCCGCCAACACTGTGTCCGAATTTCCACCTTAACCCCTATATGGTGCACCAGTGCGTTCACCATTTTGTATTGCTATTAAAATCTACAATTCCCAAATCGAGTGCAGAAGTCTCTGCAAAAAACCAGTGTGCATCGATGCTCACTAGATTGGCGGATATAGACCACAATGCGTTGCGTCAGAACAATTTTTGGCACAAAAAGGTAGTGAGCATGGTGTGCGAATTGCTTTTAAAATTCAGGACACTCTATAGTGTCACACCTTATAGTTTTTTTAGTAATTAGGGGTTAGGTTGGCAATTTGGACGTAGCCTATTAAGAGTTCATGGAAGCAGCCATTTTTAAAAGTAGAGCAGAAAAATCCCTTCTACTGCCTCTAGTGGAATGATAAGGAACTACAGGGCAGAAAACGTGGACCAAAGTTACATCTATTGGGTTGGTGAAAGTTTGGATCATACTAATGAGATATGAGTCTCAGAAATGTATGTATCAAATATGATACCAGTGGTTTTACAGGGTTGCAAAGGGAGATACATATATTGTGCTGTGAAGTGTGTCCCTTCTTTTTTTTCTGCTGAGCCAGCAGATCAGAGCAGAAAGCCTCTTGTGTTGGACAGTTTTTTAGTGTTTTGATAGGGGTTTATGAAGTATCAGTTGCCTACACCCCAACTACAAACTCCCAGGCTTTTTGGTGAGGTGTTAGATGTAAAGAGGGAGAGTGATCATGCTCACACCTTGGGACGATTAGAATAATCAATTAATCTATGAGGTATGTTTGTGGACTGCAGGAGGAAGCCAGAGCGCCCACATGCACAGGCAGAACATGCAAACTGCACAAGGCCCCAGCTGGGATGAACTGGGTCAGGGGTGCCAAAATCCCAGCCTCCTGCTAGTTTTCCAGTAACCCTGCCTTACCTGGTGGTGATTACCTGGATCAGGTGTGTTTAGCCAAAATGGAGCTTCAACAGCAGGACGGTTGGAAAGCATGTAGGACACCGGTCCTCGATAAAGGGCTCTCTCCGGGTGACCGAGCTTCTTACCTATCTCTAAGGGAGCGCCCAGCCACCATAAGGAGAAAGCTCATTTCAGTCGCTTGCAGGACCTCGTTCTTTCAGTCATGACCCAGAGCTCATGACCATAGGTAAGTATGGGATTTTTTAAAATTCCTAATAATAGAATAATATGTGTATATATATGTATATATATATATACACACAGGCTGTTCGCAACTCAGCCTGCGAAAGTGTACGCTCAGTGGCAGGGTCAAAACAGCCGAGCAGACCCACCAAGGCTGGAAACTGAACAGTACTGGAAAAGCGAAAGAGGCAGCACATAACAGCAATGCCCAGGTGCTGGTCTCTCTGAGAAAAGAACATAGCAACCTCCCTGAACAGAATCCAGTAACCATCACAGTGGCAGACATCCAAGAAAGAGTCTCAGGTATGAAGAATTGGACAGCACCGGGCCCTGACATGATACATGCCTACTGGCTAAAGAAACTCACTGCATTCCACGAGGGCCTGGCAGCACAAATGAACCAGCTGCTAAGAGATGGGACTCACCCCGAATGGCTAATGGAAGGGCGAACGATCATAATCCAGAAGGATCCCTCAAAGGATGCAGTCCCATCCAACTACCGGCCAATAACCTGTCTGTCCACAACATGGAAGCTCATGTCAGGCATCATTGCAACCAAGATAAATAGGCACATGGATCAATACATGAGCAACACACAGAAGGGCATTGGTAGAGAGTCCAGAGGAGCCAAACACCAACTCCTGTTTGACAGAACAGTCGCTCAAGACTGCAGGTCACGACACACCATCCTGTGCACAGCCTGGATTGATTACAAGAAAGCCTATGACTCAATGCCACACACGTGGATCACTGAATGCTTGGAGCTGTACAACATCAACAGGACTCTAAGAGCCTTCATAGGAAACTCAATGAAACTGTGGAAAACCACCCTTGAAGCCAATGGGAAGCCACTTGCACAAGTGTCCATCAAATGTGGGATATACCAAGGTGATGCTCTGTCCCCACTGCTGTTCTGCATAGGTCTGAACCCCCACAGCCAAATAATCAACAAGACTGGCTATGGATACCGACTCAGAAATGGGGCCAACATCAGTCACCTCCTCTACATGGATGACATCAAGCTATATGCTAAGAGGGAGCGTGACATTGACTCCCTGATCCACAACACCGCGATCTAAAAAATTGCATTATAGCTTTTTATTTGATCCTCACATTTTTTACATCTTGTTTAACATGTTCCAATTCAATTCAATTTCATTTATATAGCCCAAAATCACAACATTAGTCATCTCAACTGGCTTCATACCGATTGTATAGTAAACATAAAATCATAAGGATCATGAATACATACAATTCAATAGGAAAATACTAAACTGAGCTAACTAAACAGACTATACTAAACTGGGCATCCCTCCCCTTAAACCCTCCTTCACGGTAAGGAAAAACTCCTTAAAAAACGGATTCCAGAAAAAATGAAGAAACCTCAGGAGTGTCCACATGAAGGAGGGATCCTCCCCCAGGACGGACAGGCGATGTACCAGAGCGCTTAGAGAAGAATGAACTTATCTGATTCTACAACTACATGTTTAAATAGTCCAGCAGATGAGCATCATCCAGATGAAGTTGAGGGACGGCTGGGGGCGCGAGTCGAGCCAGAGGTGAGTAGACACAGCCAAGTGTAGGAACAGTAGTAGAGGCATGCCAGAGACGAGGTACACGGTCAGGTACAGGAGCACAGACAAGCCAGAGGCAGGATACACAGCTAAGTGTAGGAGCAGGAGCAGAGACAGGGTACATGGTCAGCTATAGGAGCACAGATGAGCCAACTGCAATATGGAATCGCTTACCTTCTGGGGTAGTGGGAATAAGGGACAATACATGAAGCGCACTGCACCCAACAGAGGCATGGAGAACTAAATGATAAAACATAATGATCAAGATGTCATGGTGCCTCTTTCAGTCTCCTCCCCCTCCCTCCTCTGCTCTGTTCCTGACGTGACCAGCTGACTCCACTCACCTCATCAAGCCGCTGCTTCTTAAGGAGATCCAGTGCCAGTATTCAAAGCCAGTTTGTTGTTCCTCTACGGTGCATAGTCTGGTCAACTCTAGTATCTTGTTCATGTCTAGTTGCCTTTCGCTAATTCTTCCTTCGCCTCGCCTACAGGATTATTCATCCACGAGTACTCACCTGGTCACTGTCGTCATCTCTGGTTCCACGTCTCATCTCCTGCACAAGAAATGGCTTGCTGTCTGTACCTGGATGGAAATCTATGCCAAGTCTTTCATGTATTGTAATAGAGCTGTGAATTAAAAAGCCTGGAGCAAGATTCACCAAATTTACACCACTTCGACATTTCACACCAAACCTCTTCCAACTGTAGGTGGCAAACATGTGCTGGTAAAGGGTAGCAAAAGAAGTAGAAGTTCACTTTTTACATTGTGCATATACTTTTAGATGGTTTCTTTTTTCAAACGTGACACAAACACACTTTTGTTTGGTTGAACATAAAATGTGTTAACACATTTCGGTGTTCTTCTTCTTATTACAATTTGCTTCACTGATTTATTGTTGTGCTTTTAGAGTTACTGGTGCTGAGGGGTACATTGCTGCTTCTGCTGCCATCTGCTGCTGGAACCACCAAGTCAGGCCTGACACAAGAAAGCATTCCAGTCAGCAGAGGCTTTATATTCAGCAGGCAGCTAATTGGACTGAACCATCGCTTGGGGGAGAAGATGTGTTGCTTTACTTTTCTATTTTGAATGTTCCTCAGTGTCATTCATTTGTGTATGTTAATTTACCACAGGATGGACATTATTTTAGTTTATTTGCTGTTTTTTGTCTTAGTCTTTTTCAGATCCTCCTTGTGTGTCGGTCTGGTCAGCCGCTGTCCATGTTCTCTTGTGTTTTCAATTAGCTAGGTCAATTTAAGTATGTTTGTTTGTCTGTTCAGTTGTCCTCCTCTGTTCAATTTAAAGCTTTAGTTATTTCTATTACTTTGACCTCTTTTAATGGCCGGTTTTGTCCATCTAAACGTTTTGAAAAACAAATTAAAATATTTTTGATATCTTTTGCTGTCCTTGACTTATGCTGCTGAGTCCACCACACGTGTCTTGTGGAAACACCATGGGCTGAATGTGCATCACATGCCTAATGTGAATGTAGCATTACACTATTTCATTGCAGCAAATCTTAATATATTAATGCAATACATGACTTTAGAAACTTTAGTGTCATTTTGTGTATCTGCTGTTTCTTTTCTACCAATCTTTTTACTTCAGATTTTTTTCAATATAGCTATGGCTCTGCAGCTTTGTTTTTGGGGTTCAACATTTTTAAATTTCGTTTCTATTTTATTTCTAACAACAGAAGCATTTGACATCTGCAGAGCATTCCGAAGTTAGACTGAACTTTTGAGGAAAGTAGGCATTATTTGACTGGGAAATAAACCCTGCAATTCAAGGCTGTCTCGTTCAGTGTGGTGCTGATGCTGCATGGAACAGTGTGTTCATTCACACAAAGAGGCGCATTCTATTTGTGTGAAAAGGCACTTCCCCCCCCACCCATCCCTCCTGTTGGCTTTTCTGTTTTCCCTTGAAAATAAAAGATCTAAAAATGGCTCAGGCACAGCACAGTCTGCTATTTTTAGCATCCTGTGAAGGAACAAGATGGTTGCAGAGGAGCTAAAGTGTATACAGAGGTTTCTATAAATACAAGCACAACACATGAGAGGGCAAAATCTGCAGCTTTAGATTTCCCTCTCTGCTCTTTTAGAGGGAGCGTGCGCAAACCTGCTGCTTCATAGCTATTAAATCTTATTTACTGTCATTCACTACAGGTCTATTCTTGTAGAGCTAAACCCATTCTCCACTCTGCTTTGGAATGTTTCTCAATGAATAATTGACTAGATAGGTATTTTTGACCATGCCTCTCTTGGGCGCTGCTTATAAATAGCTCGTGTGCCGCAAAGCGTGCATGGATTTGTAAGGGGTGTTAAGCCTAGGAGTAGGAGCTCTGTTATGTAATAGACATGTGAGTTGGCACACCACAGAAACACTGCATTGAATGGGTGTGCGTGATGCTCTGTTCCCATTGAGTGTTTTCAGGGCGATAGTATTCTCACTGGGACGTCCTTTGTTAAGTCTGCTGCAGCTGAGGCAGCTAATTTTATTATTGCACTGGCAAGCCAGCTTACTGCAGATAGACTTTTAGAAATGTAAACCTAACCTAACGCAAGGATTTATGCACCATAAACTAACAACTAAACTGTTACTAAGTATTGACCACAGACAGAAAATGACCATTTCTGTTGTTTCTAAAATAAAATATAAGTGTATATGTGTGACTATTGGGATCCACTTTTATTCATTTAAAAAATATATATACATATATATATATATATATATATATATATATATATATATTATATAACTTGCACCCTTACATACACACATGCAAACAGCCAAACACAAAGTGCACTTCCCATGTTGACAAATTATATTTAGCTCACTGTGGCATGATGATGAAGTACTGAATGGGTGCCACTGCATGATATTACATAACATTAGTGAGTTTTCTTCCATGGGTGCACTGGATGTAGACTAGCACAAAGAACTGGGAGAAAAAGATTTAAAAATCATTCTTTCAGTACTTTGTTTTTTTTGCACAATACTGCAGTTATAGGAATATAGTCTGATTTTTTTAATTTTATGTAGTTTTTCAACAACAACATTCAGTTGCTGAAGCTAAAATTCAAATGTTCTGGTTGCACAATGCAGCAAAGACACTGAAATTTAGTGCAAAATAAATCCACTGGAAAGAAGTAGAAAGAGATTCATTGAGCAAAGCAGCACAAACAATGAAAATGGTTCAATAAAACCCATTGACTATGAGAAAGATGGACTGAGTGACTCCTCCCCCAATGCTCCAAACAGGAAGTACTTGATCACTCCAGGATGCCAAAATTCCATAGACCTCTATTTAGAAATAAACAGCATTATCTCAGTCATTGTATTTGTCAGAATAATTATTCTTGTTCTGCTACCTTTTTTTAGCATGTTCTTGATCATCCTATTTTTTTCATGTTATTTTAGTGTGTATTTCAAGTTATAAACTGGCCATTCAGATAACTCAATAAAAGTCTGTGGTCTGGCTTCAACATGGCTTAATATTATTATTATTTTTTTTTTTTTTTTTTTTTTTTAACTTGTCCTGTCCAACAGCTAGGCAGACAGATGAGAGCTGAGGGCCTCTTGGGTTGGACATATTTTACTTTAACAAGAGGGGTTATTAATCTTCAGACAAACCAAAGGTATGTCTCAATAAACCCCTTTTGTAATTGAGGCCAATCTTTATTAATTTCAAACATGTCTGAAAATCTTTGGTGTTGGACCGGACGGAAAAGGAAAGAGGGGAAGAAGAGAGAGGGACGTTAGAGAGAGGGGGGGTAGGGGGTGATAATAGGAGGGGAAGGGGGATAAGACCATGAAGCAGCATAAAGCAACAAGTTTACTGGTTGTTAATCATTATGGTAAGGTTCAAATGTAAAAAAAAAAACAAAAAAAAAAGGGTGGAGCCTGTCCACACACACACTCAAATGTTATAAACACACCTGTTAGTTGCAAAAATGTCCACCTGTCGACATGTACACAAAACAGATAGTTTTCACACGCATACTTATGCCTTAAAACCAACTAGTGTGAAATATTTCAGTCATTCAGTCTGTTGAGCTAACACCTGTGCTCAGGTGAGTGTTTATGTTCTTCTAAAATGGATGGTGGAACGTGAAAAGAAGGAGGGAGAGTGCCCAGCCATCCCCACCCCAAGACCCCCACCGCACCAGCAGCGGCAGCCGGATTCCCCCCAACGCCACACGGGAACCGGCAGGGAACAACCGCCGCCCGGGCGACCAAGCCCGCCACCCAGGCCAGGGCCAGCAGGACCGCCGCAAGGCCCCCAGAGCCAGAGAGCAGGGAGGCACGGAGGGAAAGAGGGCGCCGCCCCAGCCCAACCAGGAGAGCAGCCCCCCCGCCGCGCCGGGAGAACCCAACGCAGGGCCCCACCGGAGAAGGACGCCCACAGCCCCAGACGAGCACCCCACCACCACCCAGGAGTTCCGGGCATCCCCCCGCCCCAACCCCAGGTACGGGCCAGGACCCCCCAAGGGAGACCCACTCCGCACTCCAGGCAGCCACCCGCCCGGCCCACGGTTGGTCCAGGGAGGAGCGAGGCAGGGGCCCGCCGCCCCCGCCCAGAAGGGGGGAACCCCGGGGAAAAAAGAGGGCCCACAAGGGGTGTTGTAAATATGGCCCGACCAGGCTCGGCCACAGTTGGAAATTTGGCGGGGCCCAGCACTCAGGAGCAAGGACCAGAACCCACCCCCCAGGGACACGAACACCCCCGGCTCAGATGTAATGTGAACCCCCCCACCGCGCGGAGAGAGCACCGCCGGGCCCAGGAAGCCAGCACCCCGGGGACACAGCCGCCGTTGCAAAGGGGCCCGTACCCCCCACCAGGGAAGAGGCAGGGGACAGATGGTCCTAGGTCCCACCTTCCTTGCAAAATGTGTGTGCGTGTATGTGTGTTTGAGAGAGTGTGTGTGTGCATGTGTGTGTGTTTATGTTGGGATGTATATATTGAGGGGGGAGGGGTGTGTGTACACAGGGGGGTGCGGTTAAAATTGGAGGGTAGGGCACTAAGGGGACGTCTCCTGATTACTCACAGTGACGTCCCCTCACCCTCCCCACCAAGGGGCCCTAAATGTCTAAGGTGCGGTTAAAATTGGCGGGTAGGGTGCTAGGAGGACATCCGCTGCTTGCTGGCAGTGATGTCCAAGCACCCCCCCTACCAAGGGCCCTACATGTCTAAGGTGCAAATAAAACCGAAAGAGGGGGGGCCCACTCCATACGGCAACCACAGGAGGGGGGTCACTGCCTAGTAAACCCCCCCCCCCAAGGCTCATCGCAGGCTAAGCCCCCCACCCCCTCACCCTATTATGAGGTTATATGAGGAAGGGGGTAAGTTGGGGACAGATGATAGACTGTCCCCCGGTGGTCAAACAGCCGTCCCCCGCCCCCCCCCCCCCCCAGCAAGGGGGCCAGGCCCACCCAGCCCCGGGGCCCCACCCCCGGAGGCGCAGACACCCCAGGCCCAGCACCACCACCCCCACACAGAGAGAGGGGAGCCAGAAAGCGCCGGCCCCCCCCGGAGCAAGCCCAGGCCCCCACCCCCAAACGCCGGCCCTAGAAGAGCTCTGGTCAGGCCTCGACGGGACCGAGGCAGCCAACCGGCCGGGGAAACCGCCGATGGCCTCAGCGGAGACCCCGACCCGTCAACCCCCCCTGCCCCGTACCAATAGTGCCCCCCCCCCCTCCCCCAGAATGCCCCCCCACAGGACAGGGCCGACAAGACCCCCACCCCACCCCACCCCCAGACCCCGCAGCCGAAGCGGATGACACCCAGAGCGACCGGGGGCCCCAAGAGGGTTGTCCCGTCCCGCCCCAGAGCCAGGGAAGGGCCGATCCCAGCCCCAGGTGTAGACGGGAAGCCTATCCAGCGCCGCTGGGCCCCCCCCCGAGCAGCGCCCCCCGCCAACCCCCCCCAGCACAGGCAAAGGGACCACCCCCCCAAGCCAAGCCAGACCACCACCCCACCCCCCCACCACGCACCCCCACACCCAAGCCCAGAGGACCACGCAGCGCCCCAGGCCGCCCCACCCAGGCGCCGGACCCGACCCCCCGACCAACGGAGCCCCCACCACCCCCGGCCAGGCACCGGAGGCCCCGACCCCCACCCCGGCCCACGGCAGAAGGGCAAGGAGCAGCGACGACCATGCCCCCCCCACCCCCTAAGTCACGGAGTTAGCTATGGGAGACCAGAGAGACCGAATTCTTTCAAAGTTACTTGAACTTTGGGCTGACATTTTTTCCAAGCTGATATGATCAAGCAGCAGATTTCTGTGTTGACTTATATTTATATTTTTTTTGCTTTTCCAATTTATTAAAATAGTTTTTTTAGCAATGCAAAGAGTTATGAAAATGATAGAGCCTAATCCTCCTTCTACATCGATGGCACTCATGTCACCAAGCACACAAAGTGACGGTGAAGCTGTGATTGAAACCTTAAGCCAGACTGATAGATCGGCACATACCTGCTGCCAGAGAGCCTGGACAGGCGTGCAGAACCATAGTGCATGCATGTAATTGTCGGGTAGATTACTGTCACAGTGCTGACAAATGTCTGAGTTACTGAGACCCATCTTGAACATCCTCTGTCCAGTGTAGTAAATTCTGTGAAGAGTTTTGAAATGGATTAGCTGCAGATTTGGATTTTTTGTCATTTTAAAGGTGTTTAGACAAAGTTCTGACCAAAAACTTTCATCTGTGCTGATGCTCAAATCCGCATCCCATTTTGTTGTCGGAAGTGAAATATTGTTATCTAAATTACATAAAAGTTTGTATATTTTGGAGAGAGTTTTATTCATTGAGAAATTGATCAGAGTGGTAACTACATCTGGTAGCTTTAAATCGTTGTCTCTGTATTTAAACTTTTTAGTAATAATTGATTTAAGTTGCTGATATTCCAAGAAGTTATATATTCCATGTTTGTCTTGAAGTTCCTGGGGAGTTATGAATCTTCTATCAATAATTATGTGCTCTAGTTGTTTTATGCCCCCTGCTTGCCAAGCTGGGAAGTGGATAATTTTTTTGTTTATGAGGATGTCTGGGTTGTTCCAGATGGGTGTCATTTTGCACGGTTGAATTGATGATTTTGATATTTTGAGAAATTCCCACCAGGCTGTTAAAGTGGCATTTATATTAATACTTTTGAAACAATCCTGTTTTTTAACTATTTGACTAATAAATGGAAGATCTGACAGGTTGATCTTTCCACATAACGCCTGTTCCAAGTCTAACCATGAGTTGGTTTCTGGATTATTTTTTAACCATTTTAAGATGTATTGTAATCTATTTGCAAGAAAGTAATTGTGGAAGTTAGGTAATTCTAATCCTCCACAGCTTTTTGCAGATTTTAAAGTTTTTAGACTAATTCTTGCAGGTTTATTGTTCCATAGAAAGCTTGATATGGATGAGTCTAATGTTTTGAACCATTTTAATGGCGGTTGTGTGGGAATCATTGAGAAGAGATAATTAACTTTGGGTAAGATTTTCATTTTAACCGTGGCTACCTTGCCCATAAGGGACAAAGGCAGGTTGGTCCAGCGTGTTAGATCGTCCTGTATGTTTTTCAGTAATGGGGTGTAGTTTAGCAGCACCAGTTCTGATATTTTGGGGGAAAAATAAATACCTAGATATTTTATATTGCCTGATTTAACTGGTATTGTGAGTCCTTGCTCCGCATTACTGTTCAGTGGTAATAAAACAGATTTATTCCAATTAATGGAATAGTCTGATATAGAAGAGAATTCATTAATGATTGTTGCCGTTTCATTTACAGAATGTATATTACTTAAAAACAGTAATATGTCATCTGCATAGAGACTAATTTTATGATGGCTGTGTTTGGTTTTAATTCCTTTAATACTCTCATTCTGTCTTATTGCTGCAGCTAGAGGCTCGATAAATATTGCAAAAAGAGAGGGGGAGAGTGGGCAACCCTGTCTAGTTCCTCTTCCAAGAAAAAACCTGTTGGAAGTCTGTTTATTAGTTCTAACTGATGCATTGGGGTTGTGATATAATATTTTGATCCAATTGATGAATGATTCTCCAAACCCAAACTTATGGAGGGCAGCAATGAGGAACTTCCAATTTACTCTATCAAAGGCTTTTTCAGCATCCAGTGATAGTATAGTCATTTCCTGGTTTTTGATGGTGGCAAAGTCTATTATGTTAACGAGTCTGCGGACATTGTCATCCGAGTGTCTGCCTTTGATGAATCCAGTTTGATCAAAGTCAATTATGTGAGGAGTGACTTTTTCTATTCTCTGTGCTAGTGCTTTGCAGATAATTTTTACATCTGCATTAATTAAAGAAATGGGGCGATAGCTTGAAGGACTCGTGGGGTCTTTGTCTGGTTTTAGAAGAAGGATAATGTTGGCAGAGTTCATGTTAGGTGGTAGAGATTGGCTTTCATATATAAATTTTACCGTTTTATAAAACGTTGGTGCCAGTTGTTCCCAGAATTCCTTATAAAACTCTGCAGGAAAGCCGTCAGGCCCTGGTGCTTTACCATTAGGCATAAGTAACAGAGCTTCATGAAGCTCAGACAACGAGAGCGGAGAGTCTAAATTTGTGATTTGATCTTCGTTTAACTTGGGCAGGTTTATATTGTTGAGAAATGAGTTGATGCTTTGTTCTGATGGATTGATCTGTGGAGTGTATAAGTTTTGATAAAAGTCTTTAAACGCATTATTAATTTTTACCGGGTCATGGGTGACATTCCCTGTTTGGTCCATAATCGAAGTGATTGTTGATTTTTCTTTATTAATTTTAAGCTGATTAGCTAGAAATTTGCCAGATTTATTTGAGTTTTCATATCTTTCCAGTCGAAGCCTTTGTATCTGGAATTGTGTTTGTTTATTGATGATGTCATTTAACTGCAGCTTTAAATTTTTCAGGTCCCCCAGTATGTGTTCCTGTGCAGAATCAGCATAAGCAGTCTCCAGGGTTTTGATTTTATTTTCTAATTCTAATAAATCTGCTTTCTCCTTGCGTTTTTTATGCGTTGAATAAGAGATGATTTTCCCTCTCATGACTGCTTTTGCTGCTTCCCAAAGAATACTTGGTGATATTTCAGAAGTATCGTTGAATTCTAAGAAGGTTGCCCACTCTTTTTTAAAGAATTCAATAAATTCCTGGTCTTTTAACAGAGACGTATTAAACCTCCAGGTTGAACCCGAGGGTCTGGGTACTTCCCTTGAAATAGTAACAGAAACTGGTGCATGGTCACTGATAATAATTGGATGAATGTTGGAACTTTTAATTTCTTTCAAAAGGGAGTTACTGACTAATAAATAATCTAAACCAGATTGTGAATGGTGAACTGGAGAAAAAAAGGTGAACCCCTTAGTGTTTGGATGACATGAGCGCCAAGCGTCGCAGAGACCCAGATCATTCATGTACTGCTTTAGAATACTTGCAGACTGCCATGTACGCTGGTTTGCTGCTGTGCTGAGTCTGTCAAGTTCAGGGTCCAAAACAAGGTTGACGTCTCCTCCTATAATGATTGTGGAGTCAGAGTGAACTGAGAGTGAGGTGAAGAATCTGTGAAAGAAGGAAGAGTCGTCAACATTAGGACCATAGATGCTGGCTATGCAAAAGTCCTTGTTCTGAATGGATATATTAATGATTACAAATCTGCCTTCTGGGTCAGTAACTGTATCCTTATGAGTAAATGTAACATTTTTATTAATCAAAACTGCAACCCCTCTTTGTTTGGAGTTGAAACTGGCAGAATACATAGCTGGATACTGGGAACAGCACAGGAGATGACCAGCTGATAATGATAAATGGGTCTCCTGCAGCAGAGCTATATCTGCTTTAAGATCATTCAGGTGATTTAACACTTTCAATCTCTTTGGCCCAGAACCAAGTCCGTGCACATTCCAGCTAACGATGTTAAGACTGTTCATAGCTGTTCTAACCGGGAGAGTGCAAGGCTAAATAGTGCGTGTGCCCGTCCGTGTGCGCGTGCCCGCTGTGCGTACCTGCTACACTGACAAGCGCTATGGGTGAACGTGTCTTGGCTATGAGCTGCATGTTATGTGCGTCCTGTGTGAGCCTAAGTGAGGTTTTTGCAGTTTATCAACGTGTGTGTGCGGGATCGCGTGTGCATGCTCTTATGCGCGCTAGTATGCGCGCGCGCCCGTTCCGTGCATAAATAAATACTCACCGTGGTTGCGTTGACTTTACCTGATTCACATATGAGGACATGGGAAGGGGGGGGGACAAGAGAAAAGAGAGAGGGAAAGAGAAAGAACAAAAAACAAAAACAACGAAACAACAACAGAAACATGAATGTGAGAGAAAGAAAAAACACTTTTCCTGAGAGGTGTGGATTATTGATGATCCGATTATTTCCTAGTTAAATAAGTTTGCGGGTTTCTTCTGGGCAGCGCAGATGTCAGTGCGCCTCTGAAAGCCTTCAGCACAGCCAGGGTGTTACCTCTGGGTCCCGGAACAGCTTGCCATTCACAAAAAGTTTATCAACGGCAACCACCGCACGGGCTCCAGCAGACAGGTGCTTCCTCCTCAGCGGGAAGAGGATTTTCCGCCGACGGAGGATCTCGCCTGGAAACTGATCATTCACGCTGTAATGTGTGTCTTTCAGCTCTCGCCCTCTGCTTTTTACCTGCATCTTTTGTTTATAATGTTCAAATTTAGCAACAATAGGACGGGGACGCTGATTGTCCGGCCTTTTTCCTCCGAGCCGGTGAACCCTGTGGAAGGAGATCTTCTGGACCTCTTCCTTGGGGAGCTTCAGGTGGACCTCTATAAAGGACTTAACAATGTTCTCTGGGACTTCCCCTGCCTCTTCTGGAATCCCTGCGAACACTAGATTGTCCCTCATGCTCCTCGCCTGAAGATCCAGGAGGGTTTCCTTGATGGATCGGTTTTCCTCAGAGAGACGGGCGGTGTCGTGGCCCAAGGTCTTCACGGTCTCTCTGAGGGCCTGGTTCTCCGCTGCGAGCTCCTGCACCTGCTGTTGGCTGAACTCCAGAGACTCTCGCAGACCTTGGAATTCCTTATGGAGGATCTCCAGCAGATTTAAACGGCAATCAAGGCTGGAGAGCCTTTTATCAATTGAATCCAGGATATCACTCATGTTGCTGCCTGGGGAGGAGGCAGCCCCCGGGGAGTCTTCGGGACGGTTGCGTTTGGTGGACGGAGTGGCGGTGTTGGATTTCTTCATGAGGCAGGTATTGAAACACTCGTCGATGTAATTCTCCAGATCCTCCAGGTCCTCCAGGTCATCCAGGCTGGCAAATGCTTGACAAACTTTTTTAGATTTTTATTTTTTAAACTTTCTGGATTATTTAAATATGGCGGTGTAATTAAATAAATCAAAAATGTTTGTTCACAACTTACGCGCCGCCAAGTAAACTCACCACACTCCTCTCGTCGGCTCTCGCGATACTACAGCATCACGTGCTCCCCAGCATCCGTGCTCCCCAGCATGGCTTAATATTAGAAGAAACTTCAAGCACACTTATATTCTGCTGCACAACAGTGTCTTTTCTGTTCAGAGGCAAATTTCTTAATGTTTATAACTGCAGTAACCCTTGTGCTATCCTAGGCACTTTAACATTGGAAGTTGGGTCATCTAGACCCACTAGACAGTGCGCTGAACCTTTTTTCTTCAATGATTTGTGATCTTCAATGGTGTCCATGGATTACATGAAATCTTTCCACCTTTATCCACCTTTGTCATGGTAGGGAGAACACGTCAAAGTAAGGGTGGGGTCATCTAAGATAGCACCAGGGTTAAATAAATAGATTCTTCACCAATGCTGACATGTTTATATTTCTTATTAAAGTAGAAAAAGGATGAAGGCACACCAAAGTCATAATGATAGAAAATATCATGTTTGACTTTTTGGCATTTTAAATTGAGGTAAATTTGCTTAGTTTATCTGACACAGGGGAGATTTTATTTTGAAAGGAGCTGGTGTTGCTGTCAAAAATGAAATGGAATTGGGACATATAGAAAAACCACATAGAAAAATAAAATGTTAAAACATGAGCTGGAAAACCATCTACTACGGCTGGTTTCAAGCAAGTTTTCAGAGATTACTGGCAAGAAATTTAAAGATAAAATGAAACTCAAAATTGCCTTCTCTTGGTATTTCTTTATTCAAATCACTGTGAGTCAGGAGCAGACACAAAAAAAGCAGTTTTAAAAAGGTTGTATTTATGATGTAGAAACTACAATGGGCGGGGCACCAGCTCCCTGCTCCGCTGCATTCTGATGCATCCACTTGCAGACAAATAGATCCATGTATGTCTTTATTTTCCTCGTCCGAGCTGGCATCTGGATCAAAACTGTACGGCTGGATGGCTCTAACGTTGCTTGTCATTTTTGTTGCATCACTAATGTTTGGTTGGGGTTGACAGGGGCTGTAAGCTAGCAGAAGTATAAACAGAGAGCTCTCAGGAAAGGTGGGAGGAAGGGGAAGGAGTTGCTCTGTGTTGACGGTTCCGCCGACAACTCAGAGGCGAATTTCTAATGAAGTCTTGCCGCTCTGCAGAAACTAGAATTCGACACAGGTTTCTTGATTTGGGCGAAAATCATCGATGTTGGGAGTGGGACTTGTCTTCGTGGATGTCTTTGTAAGTACTCTGGCAGTGAAGTATTGGCTTTTCATTGGGTCAGAGACATAAATGCCTCCACCACCTCCTTTGAACCATCTGTCTTCCCTCTGCAGAACATGCTGACCCCAGAGGACTCTCGTCCTTGAGAAGCAGGTGAACATACTGACCCAAGCATGTCTCCTCTGTACTGAGCCGTGTGTTCTTTTAGTTTCCCATATGCAGCGGGCATTTCTGTGGAATACATCAACAACTTGTTTCAGACAATGTGCAACATTTTGAAGCCATTTGTGCACAGATAAAAGTTTTACAAGAATACTCTTTATGTAGTTTTTTGTCAAAGTTCACTCACTAACAAAGAAAGTGGCAAATAGTTTGGTGTGTCTTTTGTAAGAATATAGCATCTGAAAAATTTCAATCTTAAGCGGAGTCACATCATTAGGAACACACACACACTAAACACCAGATTGCGACAACTTTGTAGAAATATAAATGAAATAACTCAGTAAGGGTGGCATTATGTAAATTTGCTTCTTCCCACTCCTTTTCAAGATATAAATCAAACTCTACTTAACTTTAGTTCATCTTCACTATATTTAATTAATCTAATGTGACCTAAGTGTGTACCGTATGCAATACTGCAAAAGTTGTGATTACACTGTTAAGGGGATGTTCTTACCATTTCATCACTTTTTCTTTGTTTTCTAATCCATGCATTAATTTATTCCTGAAATGAGTTTGATATATCTGTGGGATTTCTTGTTGTATTTTTTTACAATAATGCTTGAAATAAAATAAAAACAATAAATCAAATCAAAAACTCCAAAACATGACCTACGTTTGTCCCTTTTTTTAACCCAACTTGGTTAAAAAGGGACTCACTTTGCTGGGTTACTGTCACTCAGGGAAAAAAGCTGAAGAAAAATTCAGGAAAATCCTAAATTGGGTTAAAATGAAACTACTATATCCCTCAAACTTTTTATTGCTTCAAAAATATATACCAACATGAGAAACCCAAGGATTGTCTGTGAAAACCTCACTATACACACTCACTGGCTACTTTATTCGGCACACGTGTCCAACTGCTCGTTAACGCAAAATTGTAATCAGCCAATCAGATGGCAGCAACTCATTGAGACATGTAGACATGGTCAAGATGGGCATCAGAATGAGGAAAAAAAGGGGATTGAAGTGACTTTGAATGTGGGATGGTTGTTGGTGCCAGACGGGCCTGAGTATTTGAGAAACTGCGGAACTGCTGAGATTTTCACCCACAAAAATATGTAGTGTTTACAGAGAATGGTCCGAAAAAAAGAAGAGAAAATATCCAGTGTTCTGTGGGGCAGAATTGTCAGAGGTCAGAGGAGAATGGACAGACTGGTTCCAACAATAACTCAAACAAGCACCAAAAGCACCATTAAGGTCTGCAGAAGAGCATCTCTGAACACACAACACGTCGATGGGGAACAGCAGCAGAAGACCACATTGGGTGCCACTCCTGTCAGCTAAGAACAAGAAACTGAGGCTATAATTCACAGACTCATCAAAACTGGACAGTAGAAGATTTGAAAAACTTTGACTGGTCTGATTAGTCTCCATTTCAGCTGCAAGATTTGGGTGGTAGGGTCAGAATTTGGCAACAACAACAACACAAAAGTCCATCCTGCCTTGTATCAACTGTGGTGTGGGGGATATTTTCTTAAAAATACTTTAGGCCCCTTAGTACTAATTGAGCATGGTTCCAAATCCACAGTCTACCTGAGTATTGTTGCTGACCATGTCCATCCCTTTCTGACCACAGCGTATCATCTTCTGATGACTACTTCCAGCCGGATAAGGCACCCTGTCATAAAGCTGGAATCATCTCAGACTGGTTTCTTGAACATGACAATAAGTTCACTGGACTCAAATGGCCTCCATGGTGACCAGATCTCCACCCAATAGAATACCTTTGGGATGTGGTGGAACAGAAGATTTTTTATCATAGATGTGCAGTCAAAAAATCTGCAGCACCTGTGTGATGCCATCATGTCAATATGAATCAAACTCTCTGAGGAATGTTTCCACTACCTCATTGAATCTACACCACCAAAGATTAAGGCAGTTCTGAGGGGCAAAACGGGCTCCAATCCGGCACTGGCAAGGTGTAACTAATAAAGTAAAAATACTGAGGCTTCTAATCCATGCCATTAAGATCTTTTATTGTGAAAGTAAAAGGCAAAAATGTTTCTAAATTAAGCTCGTGCAGATGCAGTGCCACAAAAATCCTGCAGGTTGCACCTTTAATGAATGAGAGCTTCTTAAAATCCAGATGTCTATTGTTTATTTGTGTGTCTATGTGTGTGAAGAGGAGCGCAGTATCGGAAGGTGCCCTGGGTTTGCATTTTGCTTGAGCAGGAAAAGCCGCAGCGCCAGCCAAGCATGTCGACTATGGGAGTTAAAAATAGCATCATCGGTCGGCCAAGTGCCGCTCCGTTACTACGCGTTTCAGCATTCTGCCCTGTGCTGGGGGGGAGTCTGCAGGACCGACCGCGGCAGCCCCTCCACCTTTTTTCTTTTTTAGTGCAGTTCCTCACACTGAGAGCCACTTGTGGTTCGGCTAAAAAGGAAAACCCAGCCTGAGTTATTTTGCAACACATTTATAGTAGAGAAAAAAACAACGTATGTGCAGAAAAATTGTGTTTTTCTTTCAGTTAACTCACCACTTCGCTCCCAGCTCCTAGAGCTCTTAAGAACAGGGACCGGTTGCTGTTTTCTGGGGGACATTACAGGTAAAAGAGGCTGAGGATGTGGGAGATTCTCCACCTGACGTCAATGCCTTGTGTGACTGACGCAACCCATGAGTGAGGAGGACTGTTTTCCGTGTCCATTTGTTTCGCTGTTGCACACAAAACATAGTTTATTCTTGTGATCTTTACAATAACCAAGTTGTTGAGTTTTTTGTTTTATTGTTGCCTCATTTCCATAATTTCAAAAAAAAAAAAAAAAACTGGAGTGGGTGTCTCCACGTTTACGCGTCGATAGCGCTTTCGGGAGTAGACTAATTCCTTCAGAAAATGGTCAAATCTGCAGACTTTGATCAATCCGAACGAAACCGTTTCTGTATATCATGATCGGCGTGATGCGGGGAGGGCGGGAGCTCGCGCGAGCTCACCAGCGCCGCACGCCCGAAATTCCTCCGAGGAGCTTTTCTTTTTTCATCACGCGCGCGCTAAAAATAGAAACGGGGTTGGATCGTGATCCAGAAATAGATAGGGGGCATCACTCCTATAAAAGGCACACCATTCAAGAGTAAGACTGAGAGGAGCAGAAAAACCGAAGCAGTTTTATACACAAAAAACAGCGATCCCCCCCCCCTCCCCTGTTTTGTGTTTCTTTTAGATGCAACTTGTGTTTCCAGGGAAGGTTCGGCTAAAACGGTGAGTAGCGTTGCCTTTGCTGTTGCTGCACCTTTTATGTCCCTTTAACGTTATTGTTGTTAGTGATCTTTAAAAAAAAGATGCTTGTTTTTGCAAAATGTCGGGCATCTGCAGGTGGTGAATTCTAGTGGGATGTGACTAGAAGAAAAAAAACCGCGGTGTCACGAGTGCACACAAGTGAGGATTTCTGCAGTCTGTGCAGCGTGTTTGGACGGATGTACGCTGCTCTGTGTGCGCGAGCTACAGAGGGAATCACCCTTAGTTGTGGTCACCGGGTGGATGGTGTGTTTTCTGTGTTTTAGTGGGTGAAATTGGACATTTCCTCCGAAACAGGGGCGCTTACGGACCCCGATGCTTTGCTTTAACACCGGGGCAGGGAGCTGTCCACCGTCTGTGGTGCTGAAGTGATGCAGGATTCTGCACGAAGCAGCCTCACAGTGCCACTGTGGGCACCTTGATGTTTTCACGGAAAAGGCAAATCTCCCTTATGCATATATATATATATATATATATATATATATATATATATATATATATATATATATATATATATATATATATATATATATATATATATATATATATATATAGTTGCTTATTTTTGCTTGTGAGCGCGATGAGCCTCGAGTCGTGACTGCTAAAAGTGAGTAAGACGCGTGCTGCGTCAGTGGAGTCTGGCTCCGGTGCGCTCTAGACAGATGGGGGGAATCGTGACCGGCAGGGGGACGCGGCCAAGACTGAGAGGCTAAACGGCCCAATGAAAGCGAGGCGAAGGTGGGGCCCTTCCAGCGACAGCTGCTAATGAAGAAAACTTTCTCTTTTTAATAAAGAAATCAGGTGCGCATCGACGCGTGCGTAAAATGCGCGCCCGGGAAAATCCGGATTTGCCTGTCAACGTGATTCATTTCGCTTTGGATGTGTTTTTTATTCGTTATTTTGTTGTTGTTTATAAGGCTAACAGTTTAATAATGTCCTCAGTGGAGACTCATGCAAATGCCAGGTGCGTTGGCCTCCTGCTTAAGTGCTCTTTTCCCCGGTGTAGCTATTGGTGGCTGACTCCTCGTCCCGACCAATCAGAGGACGAGCATTCCTCTGCTGCGCGTTAAAGTCTGGATCAGCAGGAAGATGCCGCCTCTCTCCACCGCCGCTCTTTTTAATAATACAGCTGCCTGTTGCTGCAAAGGTAAAAGCAGTGTAGTGGATGGCAGTTGTGCTGTTTAAAACTCCAACAGAAAAGAAGGGCGGCGTGTGCACATGGAAAAAGAAAAATGCACAAAAAGCACTTTGAGGATGACGAAGGTCGAGGACTGTGGGTCTGGGAGTGGATTTTTCTTTCTTTTTTTTTTTCAAGCAGCTGTCCGTCACGAATCTTTTTGCGGTCTGGGCTTGCTGTGCATTCATTAATCTGGGAAGCCCTTACCCCAAAAAGCATTCGTGGAGGACGTTCACGTCACTCGAGATTCACACCGAAGACTTGGCTCCGTGTTCCAAGAGTGAGATTCTGCAAAAGGGGGGCTGCATGCGCTCACGTGCAGCAGCCTGATGTTAGACCCCAACCACGCATGTGGAGATGAATTGGATGCATCCTAAGCTGCGATGCATGCATGGCGGAGAAGGAGGAAAGCACCAGAAGTCACACCTGACACGTGGACGCGTGCGCTCCCCAGCTGCCTGCAGAGCAACACAATCAGGCACCACGTTTTCCATCGAGCTCTGAAACAAAACAAATGTTTCAAGGGCTGCGGAAAATGTCTGTATTGATTAAGGGGTTATTTGGAACTACATCAGCTTACATCACCACGATCTTCTGCTTATAAAAATGCGGTTCTCTCCAATCAATGCACCTTTATGCCTAATTTTCACAGATTTTTAGTCATAAATGCCATAAAATGTCCTCAAATTCAAACTTTACTTCTTTCTTCTTCTGCTGCAACAGCTGTCATGTATAATATTGCTTGCTACAGAGAACTGGGTATGTTATGTGATTTACATGTGATTCATTATGCTTTTTCTTCACATATTTACTAGCAATCTACCTCCTTACCAGGTTGTCGGTGTCTGCAAAAATGTCTTGTAAAGAATAACATGTCTGAGGATAACATCTTTTTTGTACTTTTTCAGTTTCGCAGAAGGAATAATTAGTTTCATCCCGTTCCCCATCATCTATTTTCTATTTTTTGTCCACCTGTGTGTGTACTTGTGATCATTTTTTAAATTCAGATGTGAATGCGAGAGGGTGAAAATAATCTATGATATTAGTCCCCCCCCCCCCTTTTACTGTCAGATACATGTCAAACACAAACACACAACTTCTGAGCGAGAAGAAATATTGTAAAATATAATAAAATTATGCATTTTTTATGATTACCTGTAACAAATGATCATTTTATGTACCGAGGATGTGCTGCTGCTGCGTCTGGTGAGTCACTCATGATTTACTTTTATTTTTCTGGATTCTGGAAAAATATTCCAGGTATCAAACTGACTTTGTTTAATTTTGTTTCAGTTTTGTGGGACTTTTTACTTTTACGTTTTTTACAGATTTTATTGAAAAGTCAATTTTTTAGAGACAATTTCTTACTCCTGCTTCAATATTTAGCTGTCTGTCTTTTTACAAAATTCTGTTTACATAGTTTTATTTACCGCACATTTCATATTCAGTATTTTGGGTATTGTGCAATGAAACAACCTTCCTGAGTTGGAATTTTGATAATAAACTGTAATTGACATACGGTTACACACAATATCCCATTCAAAAGACTATTTGCTAATGTGCACAACATCAGTACAACAGACTGCTGTGAAACTGGAAATGCCTTTATAGATTGTACGGAGACATATCATGTAAATGTAAATCAAATCAAATCAACCTTTATTTGTGTAACAATTTTCCAACACATGTCACTCAAAGTGCTTTGCATAAAATATAATCAAAATTTAAAAATAAAAAAGGACAAGAAAAACAATGCAGACAACCCCCCCCCCCCTGCACACACACACACACAGAGACACACACACCATGATAAAAAGAGTGATAAAATGATGGAATGTCATCAGGCACCCTAAAACATCATGTTTGCTCCTCCCCTTGTGACTTATAGGTATATTTGGGCTCTTGAAATGAACAACAAGTTGTTTTTTTAACCAGTAAAGTGTGTCAAATCTGAATGAATAATAACTTAATGAAGTTATATGTCTGAAAGAGGCTTACAGTTTCATGCGTCTGTTAGATTATTCCAGTTCAGATGCTTCTTCTGTCTTTTTGTCAGTCCATGTGGAACTACGTGACGGTGCATCCTTTGTAAGGCACGACCCGCAGTATTTTTTTCATTGAATTGATTTATTTTTGTCTTTTTCCATGCAAGTTTATTTGCACTTTTGATGATTTGAAATGTAAAACCAATCCTTTCTTTTAAACATTTTTTTTCAGATGCAGTTTGATGTTGAAAAACAAATGAAACCTAAGAGATTTCTGAGAATTGAGCTATTGCCATTATATTCATTGAACTGGTGTGTGATTCTATTGTAGTCGTTTTCATTATTCTTTTATTCATTTAACTTTAAAGTGCTTTGGTCAATCATTTGTTTCAGTTGGTGCAAAAGAAATAAACCGGACTTGAGCTGTTTGTTTTCTTTGGAACCATAATGTTTGGTTCAGAATAAATGACGCTTCTTCTTGACAAAAGTATAAAAGCTCAGTGGGATATTAAAATGATTTCTTCCTTATTTATGTGTTTGTGAATAAATGTGTTTTTGGATTGTTTTACGTGTTTTGATGGAGATATGTATTTTCAGAAGTCAGTGGATGTGATGTATGTATCAAACTAAGCAGATGTAATAAAGGGGTTAGCATACTAAAAGGTATACTGTGGTACTTTATTAGATAGACACACAAAATCATTCCTATAATTAATAATAATTTTAACATTTTTAGTGGAATTCCAAGATTTTATTTATAACAAACTCCAGAAATCTAAATCTGCTCTTTACAGCTCCTTCTTCTTGAATCTTTTCATGACTTCATTCAAACTTTCCTCACCAACACAAAGACGGCAGATCTGCAGCGTTTCCCTGCAGGCTCTCACAGACATCAACAGGTGCTGGTCCATTTGGGTCCGAAACTGGAATTTAGATTTCATTCATGTTCCAGTCAAAACTCCCAGCAAACAGTTTGCAAGTGCTGCATTTCTATTTTTGGATGCAATGAGCCTTATGTAACGCTAACATTGTGGACCACTGCTGCCTGCTCCACTTGGCTGAACTGAGGAGTGCGTCTATACGTCATTTTGACCAACAAGCAAGAATAAGATGTATCTGTTAGTCTCCTTTGAAAAAGATAAAACAAAAAGCAAAAGCATTTAAAAAGGAACAAATGTACACACTGTCATTCAGTTTGTATTTGTGTAGAACTTTATTAATGAATTCTAGCTTATTTATACACAATGTCAGGGACATAAAAGTTATTCCTACTGGCAAAACTGTAATTTCTTTTTCTTTCTTGGTGCAACATGTGTTCCATAAATTAAGAGGGAAAGAGGACATTTCATGCTTGTTTATTATTTTGTTTTTATTTAACCTTTGTGCTATCTTAGATGACCCCACCCTTACTTTGATGAGTTATTCGTACCATGACAAAAGTGGATAAAGATTTCATGTAATCCATGGACACCAGTGAAGATCACAAATTATTGAAGAAAAAAGGTTCAGAACACTGTCTAGTGGGTCTAGATGACCCAACTCCCAATGTTAAAGTGCCTAAGATAGCACAAGGGTTAAACAGGAAGATCATTGAGAACCAATTCTCTCTTGGATGCAGTAATGACCTGAGTTAGCACCAATATAAAAACAACTGAAAGTCTATATTTTGTAAGAACCTTTGTTCCATAAATATATTAATAACATAATTTATTTGTGTGATTGTTTTCAAACTTAGTCTTCGTTTTATTTTATGTTTTTGATTGATTAAATTAGAGATTCAGAAAGAATAAACCATTGTTTTTTATAGTGCACCAGGAAGAATGAAAAAAAAATGAAAGAGTGATATTTGTTTAATATGCTGTAAAAGGAAAACAAAACAAAACAGAGAAGTTGAGCACCTATAATCGATGCAACTTCCTGCTTTTGACTAAGTGTTTGCATCCCAAACAAACACCACAGTTGGTAAAATATTTTAAAAATAAAATATTTCTGCTTAGAATTCGGTCATAAATTTAGTTATTCTTTTTTTATTTATCTGCGACAGACTGGCGACCTGTCTAGAATGTTCCCTGCCTTCGCCCAAGAGTGGCCGGGATATAGGCCCTGGCAGCCCCGTGACCTCAAAAAGGAGCAAAACGGGTTTGGAAGATGAATGAATGAACGAATGAATGAATGAATGAATGAATGAATGAATGAATGAATGAATATTTTTATTTAATGTTCTCAAAAGATGTGGGATTCTTGGACAAAGACTTCACTGCTCGGTTTAAACAGTGCTGCCACATATTTGTAATTTCCCCTTTTCAGGTGACACAGATAAAACCTAACAGACAGACTTTAGCTTACACTGTTGATTAGAAACATTTTTATATACAAATTGACAATTTGTTTCCCAATAACAATGAACATATCTGCTCCTATCACACATGTTTGACCAGTGCTGTTTCTAAACACATAGCTTATCATAGACTCTTTGACATTTGATGGTTTTTGGGGATAATAAGTCTTGCCAGTTGTAGATCACAAAGATGATTATTGATAGAGTGCTGCCAAAGAATTAAAGAAAATGAAAAAGAAAATCCTACATTCATACAATTTTTTTTCATATTCAACTCGTAATGTAACGGAAGCCACATTCAGTAAAAAAACAAACAAAAAAGAATTATCTTCATTCTATTCTTTTCATGCATTAAAAAAGAGAATGATTTTCGTACTAATTCTTTTTTAAGAACCACCAAAGCAAAGAACTACAAACAGGCTGGACACTAACCTCATCTCATCTGCTCGGTGACCTAAAATTAAACCCAGGGAAGCCACCATGTTTCCATGTCAATGACATGTTTTGTTTATGTGTTCTTCATCGCCTGACGGTTTTGTTCTTCCTACTTACTTTATCCACAAACATCAGATAAGGTTAGTGCCCATCCTGTTTGTAAGTCTTTGCTTATGTAGTTATTTAAAAATTGGAAGAAAAAAAACAAACAATTTTCTTCAATTGATACTGAGAATTCCATACTGATGTCATTGTAAATTTATTCCACTAAAATATTACTGTAAAAAATGTTATGATTTATTTTTTACATTTTAATTATTTGGTACATTGTCTTGATCATTTTCTTTTTCTTAATTTTTACTTTACAGATATATTACAAATTCTGTTTAGTTATTTAATTTTTGTTTTGCAAAATTATCAACACACCTAATAGTTGACATTTGATTGAGTTTGGCTGCAGAACACTTCTATAAAAGGAGAGATTAAATGTCTCTATATGAACAAAGAAAAAAAACTTTAATTTCATTTATAATATTTACATTATCTATAGTAAAAACTGAAAAATGTAACCGAAAATTTCAGAATTAGCCATCCTTGAGCTCGGTTGATTTGATTAAGGCTACATATATTTCTTTGGAAGTTTCTTTTTCTTTTTTTTAAATCATCTTTTTAAAATAATATACAACAATATATACAAGCTGTATATTATTTGAAAATCGGTAAATAATGTGTTTTCGATTTCCCCCCTTCGGTGAGGCGGAAGTGTATTGGAGGACGGCGCTAACGGTAGCAGTTATCTCAAATAAAACATCGAAGAAGAAAACTGTCCAATCAGAAGCACCCAAACAGTGACACGGAAGTGATCATCGCAGCATCGATCATTGTCTGCTGTACTTGGAGCATTTATTATCTTCTTTATTTAAGGATTAGCTCTTGCGCTCTCGCGGTCACTCGGTCCGGGTGTGGCTGGAACAGGCATGTCGTCGAGCGGGGAAGCCGTGTTGCGGGCCGTGGAGGTGCCGCTGTTCTGGCTCGGTGCTGTGACCGCGGTCTGGCTGTCTTTCTGCTCCGTGTACCGGCTGCTGTCCGGGCTCCGGGTGTGGGTGCTCGGTAACGGGCGCCTCGTGTCACCCAACAGACTCGGAAAGTGGGCAGGTGAGCGATTGGAACAACACTTCAGCCACATTTAGAAACCTGTTAAACAATATATGACCAAATTTGAACTACAGTTGCGGCTAAAGTAAAACCAGATAGCAAACAAACATTGAAACGGGGAAATACAATTTTAAGTTAAACAATGTTTAATAACACAATAAAAGCTAGTGCATTACGAAAGGGTTAGGGATAATGTTTATAAAGTTGTCATAAAAGTTACCTGGATGCAGTTTTTTAAAATAAATGATATTTGTGTGTGTGTATAAAATGCGTAAAATGTCAGTTTTTGAAAGAAAGTGAGTGAATTGAGCAATTACTGGCGACACTTACTTTTAAATATTTATTTAACTCATGATTACTTCTTTGTTTCTCTTTTATTTATTTTTTACACAAATCTAATAGGTCATTTCAGCCTTAAAAGTTAATTTCCAGTTTTGTCCCAGACTTGCAGGAATTCATTTCAAACATGAGTTATGCTGCTAGGCACTGACCTCTTCTGGCTGAATGTACCAGGCTGATGCAGGCACTCAAGGCCTCTGCTCGATGTTTTATCCTTCGATGCCTCAGTTTATTTCCAGCTTTGGCAAATAAATAAATACAAAATAAAATTCTCTTTTCTTTTTTTCTTTCAAATAAATGCTAAATTAAGGTATTTTTGGAGCCAAGGTGGTTTAATGCCTATTTGCAGCAGTGGTCCCAGCCAATTTTAGGCGAGAAGCTTGTAGAACAAATTTTGATTTGTACATATTCGATTTGTAGTAAAAAAAATAAATAAAAAAGGTTGCTTTTTGTGGAATCATCTTTATTTACATTGATAAACTTTACTGTTAAATCTTAAAGAGCGATGCATAAAAATGTGCATAAAATTTTTCTCAAGTGTGCTTTCAACTGAAGGCAGTCTTTTGTAACGGCATCAGTTTTCAAGTCTGGAGGACAGAAAAGACTCACTACTTGATGCTGAAAGAGTGAAGGTTTTTCAGTTTTTAACCCTCAGTAGTCCCTAAAGTCTCCGGTGAGTTTACCGATCACATCACATTACAGTGCAACGTTTTCAAAAAGGCTTTCAGCTTTGACATTTTAACAAGAGTTATGACACATTGGAATAAATGGAATGAATCGTTGGAGTAGTAGTAGTTTAGTGGAGCTTAACCTGGTTTTTAGAAATTTGTCACATTGTTTTAACCTTGTCTTTGTTTTGTTTAGGGATTTATAACTTCTTATTAATTTTTGTGAACTTTTCTAAAATTATTTTTATTTATTTGTTAATTTTTTGCAGTAAAAAAAAAAGACAACTTAATCTTGTGAATTGAATGTTTTGGACAGTGTAGGGGTCATTGTGGAATTATTCTGCAATATAGTGAAACACATCTATTTAAAAAAGAAGCTGGGGCTGTACAAAAAGATAAAAATCAAGCATTGCCACAAAAGCAGTTTCACTGATAAATGAATGGAGCAAATTGTAAAGTAGGAACAAAAATACTCAGAAAGGTCCAAGACTGTTAAGGGTTAATGAACTTCCCTCCAATCTGCTGAAGCTTGTATTGAATATGTATTCATGATTGGTTAAAAAAATGGGAATATGATATTTCTCTAAACAGATTAAAATAAACTTTTGAAATATTAAAAGGAAGTACAGTATAAATGGACTCTAAATCAAACAGAAGTCGCAAATTCCACATATTAATGCAGCACAAACATGACATGGCCATGTTTTAGGACGGTGAGAGGAAGCCGTAGACCCCAGAAAGAACCCACGCATGCACAGGGAGAACATGCAGACACCACACAGAAAGGTCCCCCATTGATGTTCTGTTTCAGGTCCCCAGCCAGGACTTGAACCGGGGGCCGGGATAGGCTCCGGCAGCCCCGTGACCCCGAAAGGGACAAAACGGAAGAAGATGAATGAATGATCCTTAATGTTAAATAACTGATTGTTTATTTATTCTAACTTTTTAAAGTGACAATTACAGTTGCATAGAACACATATGTTTGCTTATTATTCTAGCATAAATCCTTTTGAATTTGATTCTGACAGGTTAGGTTATATGGACAGTTTTTAAGTCCTAATGTATAGTTGCCCATTCCAATATTTCAAGTCTGATTCCCCCTGTAGATATGAATAAATACAAACCAATTTTTATTTTTTATTTTTTGGCAATTAAAAACTTTTATGCTCTCGCGGGCCACATAAAATGACACAGCTGGCTAAATTTGGCCCGCGTGCCTTGAGTTTGGCACATGTGCACTAGACAAAGAATGATCTTGTTATCAACGGCTGTGAACTGCAGTCCAGTGAGTGACTGGATTATGGTTCCAGCAGATTATCAAATCACGCTGAAGACTGTCCATCTGTTCATCCTGGTTGAACCTTGAACTGTCACCTCATTATTTCTTCCAACTGCAGAGTCTGATTCTCAAAGTTCACATTTCAACATAATAGTCATCCGAGTTTAAAGATTAAAGATGTCAGACGATATTGAAGCTGGAGCTTTGAACAGATAAAATGACACTTTGCTAAGCAAACTTTATTTTACTGTTGAGCTTTCCTGTTTGAGACGGCGGTGGGTAAATGCAAAGAGAGGTTTAGCTCAGTCTTCTCCTTCCTCGTGTGCACTCAGCCACATCAGTCCCCCTAGAGAAAACCAAATGTTTTGATGTTGGAGCAGAAGTTGCCCTTGATCTTTTATGCGTGCATCTAAAAATGGAAAAACGTCAGAGTGAGGGGAGAGAAGGCTCAAGTTATTTTTGGATCACACGTGCAAATGATTTCGAATGAGCAATGAGGCAAAAAGTAGGCTTTGGTTGCAGCTTTCATTGACAAATGTTGCCTTTTGTAAAGAGTGGACTTGATTCACAGGACGGCCTGGTTATATAACTGGAGCACACTCATTCACAAATGAGACTTGTATGAGATGCAGAAGTCTCAGGATCCCTGGAATGTGTGTGTGTGTGGTTGTAGCGGCATGGGACAATACCTTCCTTAAGGCGAATTTAATCATTTGATCTAAAGTTGTCTTTTAATTATGAGTCTAATGTTTTTAGCCCAAAGTTCATCAGAAATTTGCCTCTGAGTTTTGGGCGGGGCCGTTGGCGCGAAGCAACCTCGCCCCCCCCTTACCATCACTCATCTGTTTTTCATGCTCTCCCGCTAGCTTACATCTCCTCACAACTACAACCTAACATTAGGGATGCAACAAACATGGCGAGCAATATTGAAGCTATCCAGCCGTTTAGGTTTGATCCAGATTACAGTTCAAGGAAAGAGGTGTGAAAGCAGAAAAGGTAGAAGCCATGCTAAGTGCTAAGCTAAGGCTAGCGGTGTTTAGCTAAGGAAAAGCAGTTACGTTGGCGTAGTAGTAGTAGTAGTAGTAGTCTTTTTTATTTTGGACTAGTGAAACAAATGTAAAATAACAGAATAAGACAAGAACGAGACAAAACTTACAAAAACAAGAAAAAGACGAGTAAATTATACAAAACAAAACAAAACAAAATGGATAGCAAGTGGTTAACACAGTAGTGTATTCACTAGGATACTAAAGATGCTACATTCACATATGTGAATGTTAAAGCAGATAACACTAAAGTTAGGTAATGGCAATCAATCTAATACCAAACATTAGCAAAACAGTCAAACAACAATCATGCACTGGATTACGCTCACCTGGAAATTGCATCACATTTATTCAAGCGTCATTGACCATTTTAAACGTTTGCATCTCTTTTAGGAAGTTAAGGTGTTCAAGGACGGCTTTCTCCCCACAGACTATACATTGTCTTTGAACTTTGAAGGAGCTTCTTGAATTGCTAGGATGACCAAGCTTTGACCTCACAGCATGAAGCCACCTTGTCCTGAAATGTCAGATTTTCCCTTCGCCCCTGAGTCTGTTCCCCCAGCTGATGGCTTTCTAACCCCCTACCATGGCAAGAAGCCATGCTGACCTACCATCTGGGAACTTCATCACACCAGGACGTGGCCTTCGTCTATGTGGATCTGTTTCCCACTTCTGCCTCAGAGTTTTGGTTTTTGCTTGAGTTGGGAAAAGATTAGTCCAACGTTGAGATTTTCTTGTCTCTAACGCATTGCTACTCGTCACATTTGATTAAGGCTGTTTTTTTAAACTACTGGGATCCATTAGAAAGGGTAGCTTTGTACATATAATGTTATCTTACCCATAGGGGCTTGATAGCATTTAACATTAGAGGAATGGGGACTAATCATTCTATATGTGGAAAAATTCAAGCAGTGAAAAAAACAAAACAAACACTGAAAATTACCATTAACTAGTTTCAAATTGACCACCATGAGCTGTACCAGCACTACACGGTAACATCTGTAACACATCATTCTCCAACAAACTACTTTTTAATACATATTGACTAGGGGTGTAACGATAGATGTAGTTGAACTGAACCGTTACGATGCGACAGTTTCGGTTCACTTCTGTAGCGTTTCGGTACGTTTTTTTCTTTTTTTCCCCCCATATGCATAGTTAGGACCCAGCTGCTTTGTCACTCGTAGCGGGGAAACAAAAGCCGAGCTGCTAATTAACTGGCTGCGTTGGATGTCTGTACCTAATACTCCACTCACCCTCAAACAGTCTCAGAGAGAGAGTAGACAGAGAAATAGATTGTTCCATTTCCTTTCTGGCATTAAAACCCATTTATTATGAACAGACACGAACAGCGTTACAACATCATGAACCTCACTTCTCTTCATAACTCTCTCAGGTATGGTGAAGAATTCAACACACAAGATTCCACACTTCCCATGAGTCTTAGTGGCTGTAGGCGGTGCTAACCCCCAGGTCGCCACAGTAGTAACTTTGCGCCGAGGCGAAAGTAATGTAAGCTGTGAGTTTCCTCTGAGATGCTATTAGGTAATGGACAGTAAGCATGTCAACATGGCTAATGCAGACGCGAGGCCAAAGATGAGGACCCCTCCATCTCCTAACGCTCTCCTGTGTGGGAACACTTCGGCTTTGTTGACAGCAGCTTTGTTGTCAGGGCTACAGCATATCAGGACGCCAAAAATGTAATGCAAAATTGTACCAAAAATAAATCAGCGAGACTATGAAAGGTGAACTGTTATTCAGCAAGGGACCACTGTGTCCAAATGTGTGTGTGTTTTTTTTAGTTTTTTTTTTTAGATGTACCTGCATACAGTTGCCAAGTGCTCCAGAGGGACCAATTAATGAAGAGGGGGCAGCATGGCTTTCCTCAGTCCAACTGACACACTCGCCGCAGGGCTCCAGACTGCGAGCAATTGGTCGCATTTTGCGACCAAAATTTGAGAGTGTGCGACTGAATTTTACATCCAGTCGCACATGTGCGACCAGTAAATTTGCCTCCCCCACCCTTCGTATTTTTTTATACATTAAACGTGGAAGGGGCACGTCAATGATCAATGAAATAATCAATGAGACGCAAACGCACACGCACGCAGGCAGACACACACAGGCTGTGTCCGAATTACCGCCCTAACCCCTAACTACTAAAACCCTATATAGTGCGGCACTATATAGTTCTCTATATAGTTCTCTGAATTTTCAAAGCAATTCGGACACCCGTGCTCACTAGTTTTCTCTTTCGGGTGTTTTCAAATGGCGCTTGGCACGGAAACAAAGTGGCGCATTACCGCCACCACCTGGTCTGGAGGGGAACTACTTCTATTTAACGCGGAGAATGACACCGATTTGTCAAATTAAAAATATAATAAATATCAACATTTTATGAAGACTATTTATGAATCTGCTGTTTTCTGATCATGGAAAATGTGGCTGATTTATAAATAATAAATTTATAAACACATTGGTGGTGATTTTATGTATTTGTTGATAAATAAACCCCCATGTTATTACTCCATGGCAATATTTATTTTTGTGCCGCTGAACGATTTACGGGCTCTTGCGAGGAGGCATTTTTTCCTGTAGTTTTCTCTTCTACCTTACTGAAAATAGCTTTATATATGAATCTGTCCGTGTTCCTGGCAATAATTCAACCGTTTTTCATGGGATCAAACCAAAAACGAGCAGATATGCAGCATCACAGGACGGCAAGGAGAAGCAGACGTCTCAGATTTACTCTGGATGCCCTGGCCAGACATGAACAACCTGTGAGTTAAACTTAAAATTTTTTTATTAGTTCAATTTAAGCATTTGTTACTAATTGTGCTCAAGGTTACACAGTCTGCTGGGTAAGGCTTTAACATTATTTTTCAACACTGGATTATGAACTGTATAGTCTAACTACATGAAACACTTGTGAGATCAAAGTTTAGTATTTTTTATTCAGAGTCAAACCATATCACTTGTTTTAAACAAAAATACTTTAATTTTTAAATATTTATATAAAAATCCAAAAACCCAGCCATAAAAACCACGAGATTTTCCAGCATTTATAAATACGTCATAAACTAAAATGTAAGACATCAGAATAAAGTGAAACATTCAAAATAATCAGATTTAATTTTCTCAATGAAATAATTATTTTTCTATTTTACAGGGTCTTCCATGTCTCTACTGCTTTGCCAACATAAAGGTGTCTGTCGTGGCCCTTCACGCTGACGGTCAGTCCGACACAAAACCAGACCGGCAGACCCGCAGATCGGTTGACCCGCAAGACCATAGAGGATCTGGTGGAGCAGCTTCGGGTTCCTCACACTCTGGGGGGGGCACAGGAGACTGAGGTCCTGGTGTTTCTTTTCTGGCTGGCATGTGGCACATCATACAGTGTGGTAGCCAGGGCCTTTGACATGCCACGGTCCACTGTAAGTGACGTTGTCCACAGGACGGCAGACCGCATCCTCCAGCTGATGAGCAGGGTCACCCAGCATCCAGTGGGAATGAACTGCCATTAGTCACCTCTGGTTTTATAGCAGCTCGCTTGGTCTTCCACCTTCCAAAAGGTCGTGGGGAGCATTGAGGGCTGCCACTGAAGAATAAAGGCCCTAAAAGAAAATGCAGCTTGTTATTTTAACAGGAAGCTTTTTTTATTCCATTCAACTGCAGGCTGTATGTGACTCTAAGCCAAATTTAGAGATATTTTTGTTGGGAATCATGGATCAGTCCACAGTTCACAGGTTCTACGTAAAAGCCCAATTTATGTAAATCAAACATTACCCACCTGAAGGATCCTTTTGGGTGATGGTGGGTATCCCTGCATTGCACATCCCATCACGCTGCTGACACCCTACAGGGAACCCATGAGGAATGCGGTTCAGGCCCGTTACAACCAGCACCACGCCAAGGCACGCTCTGTGGTGGAGAGAGAGCATTTGGCAAATGAGGAGGAGAGCAATATTTCTGGGGGCACTGGAAGTAAAACCAACCTTTGCAATGAAAATCATTGCCTGCAGTTCAGTTCTGCACAATCTGTGCATCAGGGAAGGGGACTGCTTGGAGCCACAGATGTTGAGCCACACCAGGAACCAGTAGGACGGGTAAAGTGGCGTCCGTCTGCGAGGACAGATCTCTGCTTTCCTTTTAGCTCCAACTGTGACACACATGACTCTAGAAGACCAGAATTATTGTTAAGATGTATAAAAATAAATGTTAACATATAAAACGAAAATGTAAATATGTACATTTGATATTTATATGAAAATCCTTTTGAGATTGTTAAAAATGGCTCAGATTTAAATAATACATGTAAATAATTCATTTTTGTTCATGCATTTATTAAACAAATTGCAAAAACAACGACGACGTTACATTTTGTGAACAATATTTTAAACTCGAGGTAAGCTTAACAGACTCTCCTGTCACTCTTTGTCCCTTCGTGCTCTCTCCTCCTCTCCTCTTTCAACAACAACCTTTACCCCAACATGACAACGATTACAGTTTAATGATAAATAAATACAAATCTGATCAAGTGTCTCTTACTCCCATCCGCCGGCACGAGCTTGCCTGATAACAAACAGGCTATCTTTCTCCATCCACATATGGATCAGATTTTCCTCATCCTCGTCAGTCCCTACATATATAAACACATTTTAAAAATGTGTTAATAACTTATGACTACGGTTAGAACTCACTGCTTTTTGATGTACTATCAACAGCGTTTGTTTTTAGCCTTCAATGCTAATTCGCGCTAACGTTAGCTTTAGCATTACCGAAATTGATGAGCTTCAAAACAATGTAGATAGTCGATTGAGGAATATAACATATTAAACAAGTCATCTTACGTATTTACAAATATATTTTACAAAATATACAAGATACTTTTAAATATACTTACATTTTTAAGTCCTCTTTCTAGCGCAACCGTCCGCCATCTTTGAATAATTCAAACGCAGTGTATTGTGGGTCACACGCAATGCATTCTGGTATGAACGCAGTGCATTCTGGGCAATATTCGCCGATCGAGTGAGCATCGATCCACACTGGTTTTTCGTAGAGAATTCTGGGAAATTTCTAGTGCACATGATTTTTGAACTGTAGATTCGGACAGCACTACAAAATGGCGACCGCACTATATAGTGCACTATATAGGGGTTAGGGCGGTAATTCGGACACAGCCACACTCGCGCACATACTCATGAAACGCGAGCACACACTCGCGTGATGCCTGTGTGTGAGGCGGCCACTGCGTGTGAGAAGAATAGGGAAAGCCACTGTGAGTGGCTAAAATGCGTGTAGGGGGAGGGGCCTAGAGCTGACCAACCAATCACAGTGGGGTATATGACTCTTGGGGGCGTGACAATGACAGGGTTTGAAAGCAGGACACCTGACAGCGCCCTCCCCGGACCACATGAAGGAGTTCCTTACTTTCCTTTAGAACGTATCTTTTCGCTCGTAATTTTCTAAATACATGCAGTCCGTGCTGAACTTTTCTCTGGGCCGCACAGACCCGGAGGAAGGTTTAGGTTTTGGTTACGGTTACGGCGGCGCATCAAACGGGTTACGGCAGCACACCGCTCCCGCGGGAGTCGGGTCAGCTGAGGAGAATATGTCCCACACCTACATGCGTGACAGCTAACGGGGCTTGAACTTTAAACACGCTCGAGCAAAAACAACATTAGTTTTAGACACACTGAAAATACGTGTTGAAAATGCAACGATAGACGTTTTTTAAATGAACCAGCACCTCGCCTGGAAATGGAGTTGTCCTTAACATTCAGTTTAGTTTTAATATTCTTCTCCCCCTTAGTATGATCTGTGTTATTATATATTTTATGATTATTTAAGGTTTTGTAATGTATGTAGCCTTTTTTAATGAATTGGTATTTTAAATTATTTTGATTAATCCCTCCACTACAAAAACCATCAGGACACATGTCCCATAATGCATTGTTTTGTAGTCTGTAGGGCAGCTTTCAGTCAGTTCAGTTTCCAGCTGTGTCCGGGTAGGTTTGCCCCTTGCTCCCACCCCTTTCTCCTGAAATTTTTGTAATGATTGACAGTTGATGTTGGAGCAAAAACAAAAATATATGTCACACACCAGGTGATCTGTGCAGCGTTGAGTTCACCTGGGTGATCTCAAACACGCTTATTGTGCATCTTGGCTGCACCTATTTGGTGTCACCAAGATAAATTTCCATCAGTTTTCTTAACTATTTGTACTGTCATGACAGCAATGCTTTTGTCAGTTTACCTTCTTGGTGCATCTTCAAAAGTGCAGATTAAAATGTGACACTGAATTTGAAACAGCACATTGTAATTTCTGCATCTATTATTAAAGTATTTATTAGTAATACAGTGGAAATTAGTAGATTTGGTTAGAATTTTGATTTACGGTATGTGCCCCTAAAATTTTCAGTTAGGGGCCACTGTGCTCCTAGTGAAAAAAGTTAGTCTGGAGCCCTGCACTAACCTGCACAAGGAGAGTTCCATATAAACAGATTTGGTGTTTGACCAAGTTATCAACTATTTAGGTTATAGTACAGATTCTGTGGTTTGGTTATATTTTTCCATTTAAGCAAAGACTGCAATTAATTTATAACTTTAACGAGTAAAGTGAACCAATCTCTTTCTCTCTGCTGAACTCTTTACTTTTGAGTTTAGTTTTTCTAGTTGTGTGTGATGAAAACTCTATAATTTTTAAAGCGGAGGTTTTCAAACAGTACTTCTTTAAACCTCTTGGGACTGCCATAAAGCACCTGTTAAGCTATGTTCACACCGCCCTCAGCAATGCACTTACAAGAGACCCTTCTTAATGAAAAGTCTTTTTAGATGCTCCTAAATGCATGTACAGGGGTTTTTAGCTAGAAGAAAACCAGGTCAAAGTTTGACCAATCAAGGACTCGGATTTGTTGGTGACCAATGGGTGGCGTGGCGTCCCTTTTCATTCACGGAAGTGTCAAACATTTGAAAATTGATCACGAAGGAGAAATTAATAATTGCCGTTTGACGGAATTCTGTGATAAGTCGTTCATAAATCAGAATAGAGTGGTGAAAGAAAACGCCTGGAACAAGATTCACGGGATTTGCACCACTTTGGCATTTCACACCAAACCTCTTCCAACTGTAGGCGGCAGACGTACGCTAGTATCGGGTAGCGAGAGTCCTGTGTGAACACCATAAGCTAAACATGTGTCTCACGTGCGCGGTGTGAATGTAGCATTATAAAAAAAAATTTAAAAAATATTTTAACTGATGCCTGGTTTCTAGGAATTCCTGGTTATGGAGGTGTCATGTGGAGAAAGGCCTTTGCTTGCTCACAGTAGCATCGTTGTCGGGACACTTGGACAGTCTGGCCTAGTTTTGCAGGAGTCAACAGCATCTCTAAAAATAGCCTCTGTGTGACATGCACTCAGCTGTGAACATTCACTTTATTTTGGTTCCGACTGCAACACAGTTCATTCTTAAAAAAGGCTAAAAATAAACTCATGCCAACTTCTCTCTCCTCATTTTGCCTGCAGCCTCTCCTGTACCACCTCCACCCCCCTCCTGTGCTATTTTTAGTTGCCCCCAGGATCCCCCATGCTCTTGTTTGTCACTTTCTCTCTTTCCCTCCTCCATTCCCTCCTGCTTGCTCTGCCTCAGCCCCAGAGGATGCTCCACATCTCAACCTCCCTGGTACTCAAGATAATCACACGAGGGGGATGTAGACACAGGAAATGTTAGATTCACACATAAACCAGGGAGGAATGGAGGAGGACTGTCAAAATCTAAACTCTTTTACTAAATAAACAAACTTTTTTTTCAGGAAACACCTTTTATAGGCACCATGATCTGTCCGGTATTTATGCTTATGGCTTTAAACAAATCAGTAACAAACCATATATGAGAACTGGACTGAGTGACCCCTCTGCCCTCGCGTTCCAAACAGGAACTGGCTCCAAAAAGCCAAAATCCCATAGACTTCTATTGAGGAATAATCAGCTATTCAGTCATTTTATTTGTCAGAATAACCATTCTTGCTCAGTTTTTAACCTGTTGTTTCTAATCTTAATTTTGTTTTGATATTTTTTTCTGTAGTGCTGGTTATTATTTCCAGAGGGCAACCATTTAAACACCCGGTGTCCTGGGTGTGTGCAGTCTTTCATGATGTTGCGTGCCCTCCCAAGACAGTGAGTCCTGTAGAGGTCTTTCAGTGAGGGAAGAGGGTAGCCAATGATCTTTTGGCAGTGTTTATGACCCTCTGTAGAACCTTCTTGTGTGGCGTGGTGCAGCTTGAAAACCACACAGATGCAGTATGTTAGTACACTCTCGATGGAGCAACAATAGAAGGCAACCAGCTTTTCTCTCTTCATGTTGACCCTCCTGAGGATCCTCAGGAAGTGAAGACGCTGTTGGGCCTTTTTCATTACCTCTGTAGTGTTTGAGCTCCATTGGAGGTCTTCATCAATGTGCACACCAAGGTACTTAAAGCTTTGCACTCTCTTCACACACTCCCCATTAATGACAATGGACTGCAGATCCGACTTCTTCCTCCTGCAGACCACGATCACTTCTCTTGTTTTTGAGGTGTTTAGGACCAAATTGTTGTCTGCACACCGCCCCACCATCACCACCAGAGATGAGCCCCACCACAGTTGTGTCATCAGCAAACTTAATGGCTGCATTGTCTGGGTGTGTGCTGACACAGTCATACGTGTACAGTGTGTACAGCAGATGACTCGGCACACAGCCTTGTGGGGAACCTTAAATCAGCATAATTGAAGTCCCCAGCTATAATATGCACTGCGTCAGGATGAGAGTTCTGCTGGGTGCTTATTGTACTGTGCAGCACCTCCATGGCTATTCTAGCATTAGCATCGGGTGGTATGTATACGGCCGTTACCATGACGACGGTAAACTCACGAAGAATGTAGAAGGGTCTGCATTCAACAGTCAGATATTCCACATCTTGGGAACAGTAGCTGTCTACCGTCGTTGCATTTCTGCACCAGTTGTCGTTGTTGTAGACGCATAGCCCCCCTCCTCTGCTCTTACTGGAGTCACCGTTCCTGTCGTGGCGGTAGGCCGTGCGGCCTGCTAGCTCGATAGCCGAGTCCGGTATGGAGGGATTCAGCCGAGTCTCTGTGATTAATATGACACAGTAGTCACGGAAACACTTATTGGTTATATTGTTCAGCCTCAGTTCGTCAATTTTGTTCAAAATGGATCTGGTTTGGAAGTGGCGGCTTAAATGGTTGTCTCTTCAGCCACGCTAGCGGGTCACCCCTGCAGCCTCGTTTTTGCTTCCTTTGTTAACGCTTCCTCTTGGGCTTGTCGCTGGGGAGAACCATCCACAGAGACCCCTGGGGTCTTAATTTGCCCTCTGGAATGTGGTGAGAGCGGTGGAAGTCCGATTTAATAATCCTTAGCAGTGAGCTGCTGCGTCGGTACACAAAAATCTCAATTTGGTTCGATTCAGAATGGGCTTGGTTCGGCACATTTCGGTTTGGTACTGCTGTTTAACAAATCTGCCTGATATTAACTGCTATTTTAAAAACTAATATTTTATTGTTTATTGTGTGTGCTTTGCTGCTGGACACCTGAATTTCTCCTTTGGGAGATTTAATAAAGTTTTTATCTATCTCTCTATCTCTTTGGTATTTTTTCGGTACAAAAAAGGCAGAAAAAAATTACTTACAAAATGCACTCATTGGTTTTAACTAACCATAAATAAAATTGACCTATATAGGTGATCTGCTTAATAAAATAAGAAAAACTGTTAACTGCCAGGAACCAAAAGCTTTGGATACTTTACACTGGCCTGAAGAAAAAAAACATTTTAACGTGAACATTCCTTTACTTGTAAACCCGTTACCTGTGGCATACGCTATCTTTGTGTAATAAAGTCGACACACAGCATTCGACTTATCCAATTGTCTTTTTCCTTCATGGATGCTGACAACAAAGCTGAAGTGTTCCCACACAGGAGAGCGTTAGGAGATGGGGGGGTCCTCATCTCTGGCCTCGTGTCTGCTTTAGCCATATGTTGACATGCTTACTGTCCGTCACCTAATAGCATCTCAGAGGAAACTCACAGCTAACATTACTTTCACCTCGGCGCAAAGTTACTACTGTGGCGACCTGGGGGTTAGCACCGCCTACAGCCACTAAGACTCATGGGAAGTGTGGAATCTTGTGTGTTGAATTCTTTACCATAACTGAGAGAGCTATGAAGAGAAGTGAGGTTCATGTTGTTACGCTGTTCGTGTCTGTTCATATTTAATGGGTTTTAATACCAGAAAGGAGATGGAGCAATCTGCTTGTCTGCCTACCCCTCCTTCTTGGATGCAGACTTTTTACCCCAGAAGCCTTTGAAGTTTGAACATAGGACTCGTGGAAAAATTAAATTATTAGCAAAGATTAGGGTGTTTATTATAGTTCAAATCACACACCATAGGCAGTACTGAAATTTTTAAAAAAAGAAAAAAAAACGGAGTTTTAGGGCCACCAATGACATTTTCTTTTTAAAAAGTCATGGATTAACAAGGAGAAAACACCGAAATTGTCCGTTTATCGGAGCATCGCTTGAAAATGAAAGATGTGGAGCCTTTTGTGAAGCTTTATTTCTGGATTATTATAGGTTTAAAACAAAGAGATTCTGAACCTTTGGCGACTCAAAATCAGATTATTGTCATTAGAGGCGGCTTTCCGGGGTTCAGTGTCAGTAAAGCGGAGTTTCATATGTGGAGCTCAGAGACACGTTTTGGTGCAGAGGATCGCTGCAGCTTTTATTCTCCTTTTCATTCACAAACCCTGAAGTTCATCTGTCACCTTACGTCATGAACCTGTCATCAGATCCGAACACCAATGCGGAAGTAAACGTCCCATTATATCATTAAACAACAAAGAGGAATGAAAATAGTCTATTGTATTAGCATTAGAACGTTGAAAATGCCAAAAAAGTGATCCTCCTCCTCAGACGGAAGCGTCACACAAACGTAGAGATCTTGTTTTTGGTGGAGGAAGAAAGGATTGAAGTGGAAAGCTGCAGGGACACCGATGGCTTCATCGGGCTTCAGGGATCCTGCAAACCAACCATCAATAAATAAAACTTTAATAAATTGTAAATCAAACTAATAAGCTTCCAGATATTTGGAACGTTCAAGCTCATGCAGCTTACCTGTTCAACTGAGTTTAGTCGGTCTGCTCTGTTGCTGCGCTGTTTCACCTGCTGCTCTGCATGCTCACTTCCACTTAATATCGTAAATTTACGAGTTTTTTTCTCATAAATTTACGACTTAAAAACACTTACTTTTGGTGGCCCTAATACTCCGTCGTAGGGGGGACGTACCGAAACGGTACAGCAGTGAACCGAACTGAAACTGCCGTACCGAAACGGTTCGATTCAACCTCGTGTATCGTTACACCCCTACTAAAAAGGCTTGTTTACATTAGCAACAGTGCTAAATGTCACTGCTAAACCACTGAATCCATTCAAATTCCATCTAAATGTTTGTGATTCTATTATACAATAAAATACAAATGCACATTCCAATCAAATAATTGCGGACATGTTCAGACCTTTCTTTCACTTTATGAAGTTGCGTCTACATTTGCTTTCTGTTTATTTCAGAGATAATTCAATTGATGGATTTGCTTGGCTTTTTTAATTACATCCATTTATATGAGATCAAAGGCCGTGCTTGTGTGAGTCAGCCTGATTAGACTTGTTGAAGATGCTCACGGACAGTCTTTCCCATCCTCAGCCCCGCTTCAGACTGCAGGCCTGCATTATCTTTATTACAGCTGCAGGAAGTTCATCTCCATATTTGAGCCCACATCGCTTGAACTGTGGTCTCTCAGTGGATACATTTCAGTCAGAGATGTTTCTCAGCGTTTTTTTTTGTTATTATTGTTTGCCAGTGTTTTAAATTCATATTTGAGATGCAAATTTCTCCAGTTTCCTTTCGATCAATAAATGTTAATCTGGTTTGGTTGAAACTGTGAGCCAAGTTTTTGGCCATTTTTGAGGATCCAATCTAATCATAAAAAAAAATGATGAAGCCAAAGCTTTTTACTGTGCCAGATAAGTTATTAAACTATTGCAATCAAGTTTTACACTTAGTGTTTGGACCTGTGGTGACCATGTATACTTGACCATTCCAAACCATGCCATGCTTATCTCAGCAGTACAACATCTTTGCTCAAGTTTGGCTGGAAATAATTCCGGTACCCATTTTTGTAATTAAAAATTGAGAAGAGCTTTGACTTGGAAAATCCTTAAGACCCACTCCGACAAAAGTGGTGTTATTGACATGGTCTTATGACATATATAAAGAACATTAATTATTTAGTATTTTGTATTCAAACAATTGTGAATCCGGAGGAATTCACAATTGTGTTTGAAAAAAGATTGTATTTGTGATGTAGAAAATATGCTGGGAGTGTGAGGGACTCTAAGCTAGCAGAAGAGCATGGAAACAGAGAGCTCTCAGCAGCGAGAGGGGAAGGTTGCGCTGCGCCAACGATCACACCCACAACTCTGAGGCAAATTTTAATGAACTTCCGTTGCTCTGCAGAAATTATGTCCTAGAAAACGACACAAGCTTTTAAATTTAGGCTAAAAAAGGGATAATCGCAGTTAAAAAAAAGATCACTGGGTACTCTTTTAGAACAGATCAAAGATGATTGGAGTGGGACTTTAAGAACTTAAAACAAACTTTTGTTATTTTGACATTGAGAAAAAGTCTCAAACATCTCCAATATCTTTTTATTCCTTGCTCTTTTCAGTTCTCTTAAACGAAGACCTCAAGAGATAGCTATATTTTACGGCTTGGACCAAATCGGTTTGAAATTTTGTTTTGAATTTCTCTTCGAGTGAGTCATTGCAGATGATGCCGAGGTGTATTGTAACCCTTCCTCTGACTCTTTTTGTTATTTTTCCTCCCATTTTGTTAGAGTTGCCAGAGGTGTGAGGAATAGCTCTTTCTGAACGACGGGTGCAGCTAAAAATAGTCCCCTGCTGCTGCCGTTGCTGTTTGTGCCAGGCAGTTCCAGGGCATCTGCTGGCTCTGCTGCCACGGATGACGGAGAGGACCTCCTTCTCTTTGTCCTCCTTCATCTGCTCCGTGTGTGTGCTGTGCTCTGCAGTGCAAACGTCCGCACAGACAAGCTGCACAATCTCCTCGAAGGATGAGTGTAGTTCTGAGGCTTTTTGTGTTCGGCTATCGTTGGTTTATTCCCTCACACATCTAGTGGAGGTCAGAATAGCTCCTGTAGGTGGCACTCTTTCTCCGTGTATCGCTGCCGGTTGATTTGTGGGAACAGCTTAGCTCTTCCTGCGCTGTTACTCCAGCTTTCGACTGGTTGTCTTTTGGTTTTTCTTAATGGGAAATACAGAAGGGGGGGGAAAAAAGATTTTTCATTACTGCTAGTCCAATAGGATTATTGTCCTCAGATTTTTTAAACATTTTTTTTGTCTAATGTAGATTTTTGTTTGGGGCTTTTTTAAGGTCACAGCACATTGAAGGTTATAAAAGATTGTTTGACAGGAAGTCTAAATACAGCAGATAATCACCAAGGATGTGTCTGTGCACAAGTTTAAAGTTGAGGGTTTCAAATAACATCTTGTCCTTGATGCTTTTATAAAAATAATAATAATAATCCAATTTTGTGAAGCTTTTTTCCTTTAAGATTGTAGGAAATTGTTTCTCTTCACATTACAAGGCTCAGTGTTTAGTCTTGCTCTTCTATACAGCCACAGTGAATGAGGGACTCCCTGATCTGTGAAACGGCCAATCCTTAGAGCTCCTGCTTATCTGCTTCAGCAGAACCAATTGGACTCATTCACCTGCAAATGGGTTTCCTCTCAGACTAGCTGGACCTGACCGGGTCACGCTGGTCAGCTGATGAGTTATAGTCCATGTAAGGCAAAGAAAAGGACTGCAGTCCAGGCAAGCTTCTTATGATTCCACGACATTTTCCAGACGACTTCATCTGTGAGGTCAAGCAGAAATAAATGTTCCCCTTCGGTGTAGAACAACTTGATTGGCCTTCAGTAATTGTGAGCTTAACGCTCCCACTCTCATGGGATGAATCGGAATACTGATTTTAAGACAAAGCCAGATTAGCCATCATGAGTGACGTGTGGCAGGGTGAAAGCGAATTCTGCTGCCACAAAACCAAATCTAGTTGCCCCCCCCCCCAAAAAAAAAACAAACAAAAAAAAAACAAAAACAAAAACTGCAGTTACTGCAGCAGATTAAGATCAGGTGTTGCTCCTGCAGATGACTTTCTCTTTCATGCTCCTTTTATTATATTGTTTAGTATAGGCATGGACGACAAATCACAAATGTATCATCATCACGATATCAAGCTGTGCAATATGCATATCGCAAAAGACAGCAAAAATTGCAATAACTGAGTACCTTAAATGTGCTAAAGCAATCTAATGACAGCTTGAAGTATTTAACAAATCAAATAAATCCATTTATGCATTTGACCAATCGGATAGACGCCTTCACGTTGTTGACCATTTGGATGCAGCCCTCTTATGTTAGATGTTCGCCTTCTATGTAAACCAAAGTCATTTGGAGTATAATTTAAGTTATGTTGACTCTTATTTAAATGAATCTGTTGCAGGGAAATGGAAATGATGTATTTAGTTGTTTTGCTATTTTTTTTCATGTACCGCATGTTATATCATCACAATTTTGCTCACTAATATCGCATATCGTGAGTTTTCCTCATACCGTGCAGCCCTAGTTTAGTGCATACACTTAAACGGCATGTTTATAATGGTCCTTTACTTACGTTCAACAGAGTTGGTCACGTTTGGTCTTCTTCCTAGTTTCCCTCTCAGCCCCGTTTCTGCTCTTGCATTTAGGCTTTACTTCATTAAGCAATACAAACTGTGATTTTTGTGATATTTTTCACCACTTTTTAACTACTAATAAAAATAAAATGTATATTTCTAACTTTTTTTTGTCTTTTTCTTAAACTTTTAGTTGTGACAGGAGCCACTGATGGCATTGGGAAAGCATACGCTGAGGAGGTAAGTTTCAAACACATCAAAGGATGACTGTTCCAGACAAAAAAAAAAAAAATCCATTATTGCAGCCCATGCTCATCTTATAAATGTACAGTTGGCACTAGTTTCCTGTGCTTAATACGCATTCAGTAACGGAAATTTGATTATTAAATTTTTTTTTTATCATGCAGTCCTATTTCACTTACCTCGAAATTTTTTTAAGAACTAGAGATGCCACAATTCTTGATCGAAAACCGAACCGTTTGTTGCAGCATTTAACCAAATCGTAGGGAAAGTGTATCGTACACCAGGCTTATTATAAGCCCTACTGGGTTTTTTTCTGCATTGTTACTTGCTTATAAGCAAAAAAAAAAAAAAAGGGGGGTTTTCAAAATGTTTGGTTTTCGTTTTGTAATACACACTTCATATATCAAACAGAATCATGACCCAAAAATTGAGGTTTGAACCGGATTGTGGTTAAAGCGAATTGCTGCATTCCTAGTAAGAACCCATGTTTAGTGTGAAACCCACTTCGGAGTTCAGATGTTAGAATCACAGGGTTCTGCTGGTTCTTGAGTGTTGCATTTATACACGTGTTCATTGTACATCCAGCTCGCCCGCAGAGGCTTCTCCATCGTCCTGATCAGCCGCTCCCAGGAGAAGCTGGATGAAGTTTCCAAGGCGATCGGTGAGTTCTTTAGATCAAACTGTTTGTTTTTTGATCTACTGGAGGAAATGCAGTGTTTTCCCTTAAGCTAAACTTAATCCAAAGTCATGAATAAAGGGAAAATCAACAGCTCATGTGCTTTAAACGCAGCAAAGTAATGCAGTTCATGTTAAACATGACAGCTGTTGGACACATCCATACTGCTGTAACTGTTGTCAAAGATGCAGCTCCTTTTTCGATTCAGCTGAACTAACAAAATTCAGTTTACAAGAATTCTGAACAGTAAAAAAAAAAGAAAAGAAAAAGAAAACCCAAGAGGGAACTCCCTAAGTGCCAGTTACTTTAGGGCTTGTTCATTTTCTTTCCCAAGTTTGTCCTCCCTGTGTGACTCATGGTCTCATTCATAAACGTTATCATGTAGCTGAAAATGTTTAATATATTGAGATCATATGTTTGCCTTCAGCAGGCAAATGTGGTGTGGAGACCAAGACAATTGCAGTAGACTTCAGTTCTGTGGACATCTACCCCAAAATAGAAGCTGGACTGGCGGGGCTGGAGATTGGAGTCTTGGGTAAGTTCGAAGCAGATGCTGAGGCAATCTCACTTAAATACTGTTTCCCTTTTTTAGACGCATGTAAGGTAAAAGGACATCTCATTTTTTGACTCTACTTGTTCCTCCCTAAGCCCACAGAAGGAACTTATTTAGATTTTCACTGAATTCAACGCATCGAGTGACTTTTTCTACTTTGATGTTTCCTATTAGACATGTGGTCAAATCTGAAGTTAGGCCTTCAATCATTTTCTAGCCAAAGTGCATCAATGATGCATGAAGTGTAAAGACGTATTGATTTTTTTGTTTTTAAAAGACAAGTGTCATGCTGAAGAAGCGTTTTTAAGTAAAAGGAAAAAATATTTCTGTTTTATACAATAATTATTTCTTCAAGGATTAGTTGATTATTGCTGCATCTGACATTAAAGTCAGATTCATTTTCAACCATTTCTGACCCATCACTGAAGTTAGTGTTTTTTCCCCCCCTAATGCTATTGGTCACTTCAGTCTTTCCTGTAGACTATGTGGGTTAATGTTTGTTTTAGGAAGGCTACTGGCAAATGTGCTGCCACGCACATGAATATCTATTCAGAAATTAAGTATATAAATAATATTTGCATTTGTTTTCTAGGAATATACAGCTTTTTTTTTACAACTGTCCATCTTACAAGAACGACAAACATCTAAAGTAAAACACATTTAAGCTCTGATTCTTTAAAAGCTAATTTTGGTTTTGCCTTCTTTTTCTTTGAATGTTGCCGGTGACAGCAAAATAACACATGCTCTTTGAACTATCCTCACACGTTTTTAACGTAATTCCCATGAATGCCGATGCGGGGCAAAGCCCCTTTTCTCCTCGTCAGAGTCAGCTCATTTACATGGATTGCATAAACATTTCACTACTGTAAAGTGTTGTTTATCAGCTCAAGCCTGCTTTTCTTCGCTCCAGAATCTGCCCGAATGTTAACTGTGTAAGTGGTTAAAAAGTTACTGTAATTTAAAGAGTGTCAACAGCTCTGGTCTTAAAAAGGGTAAAAAACCATTGCTTGTAAATGAGGACTTATGAGTGACCCCATCACTGCTTGCGTTAGGAAGGGAGTGGGGCAAAAATGTATTGTCAGCCACCAATTGTGCAAGTTCTCCCACTTAAAAAGATGAGAGAGGCCTGTAATTTTCATCATAGGTATAGCTCAACAATGAGAGACAAAATGAGAACAAAAAATCCAGAAAATCACATTTGTCTGACTTTAAGAAATTATTTGTAAATTATGGTGGAAAATGAGTATTTGGTCAATAACAAAAGTTCAACTCAATGCTTTATTTTATACCATTCGTTGGCAATGACGGCAGTCAAATGTTTTTTTTTTTTTAATCTTTACAAGTTTTTTTTACAAACTCTTGCTGGTAATTTGGCCCCATTCCTCCATGCAGATCTCCTTTAGAGCAGTGATGTTTCGGGGCTGTCACTGGGCAACACAAACTTTCAACTCCCTCCAAAGATTTTCTATGGGGTTGAGATCTGGAGACTGGCGATGCCACTCCAGGACCTTGAAATGCTTCTTACAAAGCCACTCCTTCATTACCTGGGGAGTGTGTTTTTGGGATTGTTGTCATGCTGAAAGACCGAGCTACATTTCATCTTCAATGCTGTTACTGATGGAAGGAGGTTTTAACTTAAAATCTGAGGATACATGGCCCCATACATGGTCCCTTTGCTGAAAAAAAAAAACAGCCCCAAAGCATGATGTTCCCACCACCATGCTTTACAGCAGGCATGGTGTTCTTTGAATGCAGCTCAGAATTCTTTCTCCTCCAAGCATGACAAGTGGAGTTCCTACCAAACAGTTCTAATTTGGTTTCATCTGACCATAGGACATTCTCGCAATCCTCCTCTGGATCATCCAAATGTTCTCTAGCAAACTTTAGACAGACCTGCACATGTACTGGCTTTAGCAGAGGGACACGTCTGGCCCTGGGGTTTGAGTCCCTGGTGGTGTAGTGTGTTACTGATGGTGTTACTGATGGTAGCCTTTGTTATTTTGGTCCCAGCTCTCTGCAGGTCATTCACTAGGTCCCCCATGTGGTTCTGAGATTTTTGCTCACCGTTCTTGTGATCATTTTGACCCCACAGGGTGAGATTTTGCAGGGAGCCCCAGATGGAGGGAGATTATCAGTGGTCTTGTATGTCTTCCATTTCCTAATAACTTATTTCTTCACACCAAGCTGCTGACTTATTACAGATTTAGTCTTTCCAGCCTTGTGCAGGACAACAATTTGGTTTCTGGCGTCCTTAGACAGCTCTTTGGTCTTGGCCATAGTGGAGTTTGGAGTGTGACTGTTTGAGGTTAGGACAGTTGTTTTTTATCTAGATAACCAGTTCAAACAGGTGCCAGTAATGAGTGGAGGACAGAGGATCCTCTTACATAACAAGTTAAAGGTCTGTGAGAGCCAGAAATCTTGCTTGTTTGCAGGTGACCAAATACTTATCTTCCACCATAATTTACAAATAAATTCTTTACAAATCAGACTGTGATTTTCTGTAATTTTTTTTTTTCATTTTGTTTCTCATAGTTTAGCTATACCAATGAGGAAAATTACAGGCCTCTCTCATTTTTTGAAGTGGCAGAACTTGCACAACCGATGGCTGACTAAATACTTTTTTTTAGCTCCACTGAATTTGCTGGCTTCAAGAAGCTAAAATCCCACAAACGTTTGTTGAAATAAACAGTTATTACTGTCGTTATTTCTTCAAGTTATAAACAAACCATTTAGATACTTTGAATGTGGCGCCTGCTGAAAATGTTTTAGTGAGAGATTCTCCTTAGCCCTCTTTTAAGAGGAACGGGTATGGCCTACCAACAAGCTCACTCCTGATTGGCAAAAGTGGCTGTCATAGAAATAATGACTCGGCCGATTTGGACAAATTGCTGCTTACTGACGTGGTCTGGTTCCAACATGCGGCTCAAAATTGCAGCTCAATTACCTTTATTTTGTTGGAGCCGAAAGTAAACCATTTTCTATGGGTGATGTCACACTCACTTGGTCCAGTTCTCATATACAGTCAATGGTTAAAACATGGAAGTCAATGGGAAATTGTTTTCTGCAAATACAACCTCCCGTGGTCTAATATGGAACTGCTGCATCCGACTCGTATTTTAATTTTTTTTGTTTAACCTGACAATTTAATAACAATTTCTTTTCCAACTTTTTTTTCTTCTCTTGTTGACAGTAAACAATGTCGGAATATCCTATTCTCATCCCGAGTTCTTCCTCAATGTACCAAATCTGGACACTGTAAGTGTTTTAACTTATAACGTCAAACATACATATCTGAGTACATTTAACGTTAATTACGTAAGTCAATGTTTTAAAATATAAGCAACGCCAATGCCTCAGGCGCAAATGTCTTTTCTGCTTTAATAATTTTGCAAACCATCTTCATAACTGAGAACATGTGATTCCTCCTTTAATGTCTGAAGTTGTGTGTTTGGCTGGTTCACGTGTCAAATTCAAATCCCAGATTAGATCAATATTGTTCCACTTCAGAGTGAATCAATGTACCATAAGTGGACTGCTTTTCTCCCCCGTTATCAGTCTTGTGCCTCTTATAACTGTTGAAAACTTGAAAGAGCAAACTCGAGGCTCATTAAACCATTGAAGCTTGCGGGTCGTGAAGTCAGTAACGTCTGTTACACACAGTCGCTATCGACTGGGAGGAGGAGGTTAACTCCTTATAACCAGTGAATGTGATTGTTCATTTGTTGGAATTTAAAACTGCTGCTTTAAGTTGATATTAAGCTTCAATTTATTTTTAACAAAAAATACACTTAGTCTTTTATTTGTACAAACACAAAATAATGCTCTTGTTCTCATTTCAGTTTATTGATACAATGGTTAACATTAACATCACGTCAGTGTGCCAGGTGAGTGTTGCAAAACATTTTATTTTTTCTTTTATTGTCTGTGTATTGCAGTTATTAGTCTTTTTTTTGTGAAAAGTTTTGTTTCTTGGAAAAAAAGAATCAAATCTTACTATTCTAAGGAGTTTTATATAACTTATTCCCCCCGTATTCGCGGGGGTTAGGGACCAGAGATAGGGTTGTGCCGATGGACGATATCATCGTCCATCGTGATGGGTGACTGACATCCCGATGGAGAGACCACCATCGTGATGCCACGCCCCCGCCACGTTGCGCGTCGACACCATTAGCCGCGGTTACATGTGCAAAATACCTTGATGGGATCAATGGTCGGATTAGAATCCAACCGTGTACATGGGCCCAGAAAAATGTTTTCAGAATATAAAAACGTTCACTAAGGTCACACTTTCCGTCGGAATAAATCATTCGCACATGCGCAGTAGGGTTTGAAAACCGGAAGGATATAAATTCCGCCGAGCGGCTTTTTTTTTTCAAACTTTATTGAATGTAACAATTCAATACAAAACAATGTTAAACAGCGCCGAGCGGCTATATACATTGACATGCCAGCTCGGTAAAATACGAGATGATCTTCTAAACGTGCTTTTAATAATGTTACAGTTATTATGAAACACCTGTTCGCTCATCATTTGAATTTTAATCCGTGTGGTCAGTGCTTTTTCTGAACGAAGCCAGGATTAGCAGTATGCTAACACGGGCTAACAACATTAGCTTTGGGTGGTGCTGCTTGCTGGCTGCATGTAAACATGTAAGAATAACATCAGCCTTTATTTAGTCGGGACACGACTGGAAACACAAATCCGCGTGATTGTTTGAATGTTTTCTAAGGACTGAGCGACATTTCTGCTTTGAAGCTCAAACCGCTGTGTGTGCTGACGATCCGAGCTGTGCTCAGACACACACTTTTAGACCCGGTTCTGAGTTCGGTTGTTTGTACCCCTAGAGCTGCGGGACGGATCGCAGTCTTAAATCTCCCACACATAGCGCTCATGTAACAAAGCACCCCCCCCCCCCCCCCCCCTTCCCCTCAAACACAAAGCTGTAAAGCCGGTCCACTTCACTAGTGAAGTGCGGGAGCGGACTACTTCTTTTCTATTTTGTTTGTTACTTTTTTTGTTAAAGTCACTTCCCTCAGTTTATACTGGATCATCGCGGATTAGTCATTAGTTGGGAAATAAAATGAAAAAAGCAAAAAAACGAATAGCAGTTATATAAGAACGAAAAATGTAAAAATACCCCCCCCCCCGCCCCCCCCACGATGTCATCGTCCATCCCGATGGTTGACAGCAAACATCGTCAACGGCCAATTTAAGGGACATCGCCCAACCCTAACCAGAGACACCCGCCAATACGCCGAATCTGCAAATACGGAGAACCCCCCCCAACCATGCGGTCGAATAATGTCCGTCACTGTACCTTACTCATCAAAAATTCTTCGGAAACATTTCTGATGTTTTGCAAAACATAAGTCAACGAACACCGGAACATTGCTCAACATGTTTTTTTTTTGTACAGACCAATAGAATGTACCGTAGCGTACTTTATAACACACATTAAGAGTGTCTGTGTTTCCTCATGAAGTTTCATCCGTCATTCTCTCATCTGGATGATGTTTATCCTCCGTGATTATCCTCCTCAGCGTTTCAGGAAATTTTCCGCCCACTTCTGAGTCAGCTGATCCCATTTCTCCATGCAGCGACACAAACTTCGGTTATAGCGATTCAAGAACCAGTAAAAATAGCTGGAAATATTTTTTAGCAGCTGGCTAAGGAAGACGACGGGCCAGCATGCTCGTCATCTCCGCTCCCCTCCTCCCCCGCAGCACCTCCTTGTTGTTTTTGTGATGAACCGGGAGGAGTCAAAAGACTAAAAAAAAATCTGTGAATATGTGAAACCGCGAATATTAAAACGGGAATAAGCAGGGACTGCATGTGTTTTTCTTGCAGTGCTGAATTGATCTTCCAACCAAGTCCAGCTCTGATTCTGTCTTCACTATTTTGTTTTTGTGACTTTACAGTGGAGAGAACAAGTATTTGATCCTTTGTTGGTTTTGTAAGTTTGCCCACTTAAAAACAAACTGTTAATTAAAATGAACCTGTTGTTAGGATGACAATGAGAGAGTCAAGAAATCAACTTTAAAGAATTTAAATTTGTCTGCATTTCCTTGAGCTCTGAGCTTCAGCTCTCCATTGATTTTCAATAGGATCGAGGTCCACAGACTTCTTCCTCAGACATTCCTTGGTTGCTTTGGCTGCATTTTTTGGGTCATTCATTTGTTGACTCATTTATGACTCATTTTAAGCCTCCTGTTGCAGGGAAATAGGTTCTTACTCAGAATTTAACAGTACATGGCTCCGTCCATCCTACCATTGACACGGTGAAGTAGCCCTGTGCGGAAAAACGTCCCCAAAGCATAATGCTTCCACCTCCATGCTTGACATAAGCGATGACGCTCTTTGGGTCAAAGACAGCATTACTCTTCCTCCAAACACGATGAGTTGAGTTGATGCCAAAGAGCTTTATCTTGGTTTTGTCTTACCACAGCACCTCCCAATCACTCTCTAAATCATGAAGATGTTTATTGACAAACTTCAGGCAGGCACGTGTCTTCTTAAGAAGAGGTTAAAGATGTTAACCATTGTGGCGTACAGTAGTCCCAAATGTTTTTCTTGGTGAATGTGGTTCCATCCGATTTGAGATCAACAGCTAACTCCTTTTGTGTTATTTTAGGTCTATTTCTCACTGATCTCATGACCATTGAAACCACACCAGGTGAGATCCGGTTTGGAGCCCCAGACCTATAGGTGGATTGATGGTCACGTTCTTGTATTTTGGCACGACTGCACCAACAGTTGTCACCTTAGCCCAGGGGTGGGCAATTCCAGGCCTCGAGGGCCGGTGTGTCTGCATGATTTCCAGACATCCTTGCCATACTAATGGCTGATTACCTGGTTCAGGTGTGTCCAGCCAATCAGAACATGCCAGAGCATGGTATGCTGGAAAACATGCAGGAATGCGGCCCTCAGTGCCCACCTCTGCCTTAGCCCCAGCTTCCTGCTGATGGTTTTGTTGTCTATTCCAGTCTTATACAGGTCTACAGTCTTCTACATTACATCCACTAAAAGGTCTTTAGTCTTTCCCATGATGGAGAGTTTGGAGTCTGACTGATGGACTGATTCTTTGGACTTTTCTTTTCTGCAGGTGATCAGTTCAAACCGCTGTCTTTCATTCAAGTGACAGGATGATCCGAATTGTCTAACTGGTCTGTGTGAACAGAGCTTTTCATTGTTACAAGTTGCGTTAAATACTTGTTTCCATCAATGAAATTAAACAAAATTTATTAAAGTTCTTTAAAGTCAATGTCTTCACTTTTCAAATGAACCTACTGCTAAAATGACAGATTGTCAATTTCTGTTCAAGTGTGCAAACCTATCAAGGGATCAAATACTTATTTCCACCACTGTCTCTTGTGTCTCTCTGTGATATTTGGGTGGCTTTAGAGTAAATAACTTTGTATTAATGGACCCAAACAGGTGACAGTTTGTCTTATTCTGTCAGACCAACAGCTCACCATGTCAGAATGGTGACATTAGGCCTTGTTAGTCATTTTACTTTCAATTTTTTTTGTTCAGCAGTTCTCAGAGCAACTGCTAAAGCCTGTGCACATTTTTAACTTTTCATTTGTGTGATTGGATCCTGTTTCAAACACCCCCTCTGCTCTTATTACCATCTCTGTTCTTTCTTCCTCCTGACCACCTCTTCACACACCTCCCCCTCACACACTTGTTTGCAAATGTGGACACACACTTCCACGCACTGCCCACGATTCACATTCGTTTGTCTATTCCTTACTTCTTTCTTGCATCTTACTTGCTTTTTCCTTTTTTTTTCTAGATGACTCGTCTTGTTTTACCTCGTATGGTTGAGAGGTGAGTCAGAATACTGATCATTTCAATGGTAGACCAGCTTTTAAATTCTGGTCATCACTTGCTATTTTAGAACTGTGATTGTGGAAGATTCTGGTTCACTTGTCCTCATTACATTGTTGTACTTTTGCCACATTTTCCATTTCAAGGTCATTCAACATCGTCTACGTTTAGATTCAGTTTAGGAAATTGATCTGGTCCCTTCAAAGTCTTTGTTTTGTTCCTTAGACTACAACACCCTTTCATTGTCCTGCTTCAATTAGAAGCCATGAATGGAGAACTTCTCCTTTAGGATCTTTAGGAAGCAGAATTTCTGGTTCCATACACTACAGCAAGTCTTCCAATTCTTTGTGGACTTTTACATTGAGGCCTTGAACCCCTTTTAATTTAAAAAGTCCAAATTTTGGTAACAATTTTGGCTTTATCTAATATTTAAAATAGTTTAAAAAAGAATATAAACAACAAAGAAAGCTGGGTAAAACTTTATCACACTATTGTTTATGTTGGTGGGTAAAGACAACAGAAGGTTTGAGAACTTTCTTCTTTTTAACGTGTACAGTCCTACAGAGATCAACAGGCCAAATAAATGCTTGATTTATGTTGATAATGTGAAAAACAAAATTCTCTAATTTACAAAATTATACATAGGAGATAAAAAAAAGGGAAGTAAGTGTTTGCTGAAAACATTGACTGTATATGAGAACTGGAACGAGTGAATGTCACAACATCCATAGAAAATGGCTTACTTCCAGTTCCAATGAAATGAGGCACCGTTTTTTTCTCTGTACGGACGTCGTATATTGAGGCCAAATATCATCAGTAAGCAGCGATTGGTCTGAGTCGTTTCTATGGCAACCACTCACCCCCACTTGAAAGCGGGATACACGAAAACTGTCAAACTCTTGGAACATTTGCCGTGAGACCACATACTTTAATTGAAGCACCTGATTGGTCAGTTTATAAATTGAATAACAAATAACTGCTGAAAAAAATACAAAGACTTGATTCTGATTGGTTGCAGGGTTTGCATTAAAAAGTGATAATCCACAGTGATAACGCAAACTTAAAAAGAAGTTCCGGTCACATAGCTTAAATGTTCTAAATCACAGGGCTGACTTCTTTAAAGCAAGCTTTTGCTTTATCATCTGGACAAAAACAACAATCTGCACGTTTATGGTACATAAAACAACAAAAGCTTTTTGTGTTTAAAAACAAAAAACTAAAAACTCCTTGTGTAAGTAACCCGTTTTATGAAAGTGAGTTTGTTGTGAAAGCATTAATAAATAGTTGTTGCTTCTACTGCAAATTATTGGGGGGCACTGATTCTGGCAGGCTGGATCAGCAGCCTGACAGAATCCATGTTCCTGTTATTGTTTAACGTAAAATATGTTGGAAACAATTTCAAATATGACAACAAACACTCACAAGCCCCAGAACAAAGTATATCTTAAACATCCACTTTCTATTTACGCTTGTTGTGGTCAAATATGATCGCTACGAAACACATCAACGATGCCAGAATTCCTATCACGACAGGGGAAACAAATTCTGGCAGGGGAACCCAAGTGGCACCATGTCATGTTACCGTGACAACGCGCCGCACCATAAGACAAATAGTCTGCTATTGTGGAAAAAATCAATCTAAACTGAAAAGATAACAAGAATAAAGGATAAAAAACTGATTGAATATTTATTTTGTTTGTAAGTGACCACGGTATAATCAGGATGATGCCTTTGAAGTGTGCATTATCAGAAATGAACACACTTCGCAGAAGCAACCGTTCTCCGCTTAACATCTGACAGTTCAGGCTTCAACGGCGTGCATTAATTTCTGATAATGCACACTTCATTTGCCATTATCCCTTATATAGAGGTTTATGGGATTCTGGCTTCTTGGAACCAGCAGCTACCTCCTGTTTGGAACATGAGGAGGGAGGGGTCACTTGGTCCAGTTCCCATATACAGTCAATGGCTGAAAACGCATAACAGGTAGAAAATCAATATGTTGAGATTTTTTGCAATAGGTTTAGTTCTTCAAATTAACTGTTTAGCTATTTACAGCTGATAGTTTGAATCGGGTGAAGATTATAATATGAGGAACAGCAGGAGCATATTAAAAGAAAAGTCAAATTATTAAGTCAACTAAAAAAACAATTAACAAATCTTGTTTCCAGCACAGGGGTTTTTAAATAACCCCCCTCCATCTTCATCCAGTAGCCACACGTTTATGGTAGTTTAGGAGGTATCAACAGAGGTATCACACATGCTATGTGGGCTGGAGATCCAATCCACAGTCCTCCAAATGGAGAGGCGGCTGATCAACGATTCCAGTTTGTTGTTTGCAACCACATGTTAATGCAGCGCTAGTTTAATATATTTTATGAATTACTACAAGCCAGCAGCGGCTGGACAAAACCTTTTTTTTCTTTCTTTCTATGAAGCATTAAAAAGCTAAACATTTGATTTATTTCCCAGCAGACTTAAGTTGTTGGAATAATGGGCGTAATGTGTCCTTTAAATCTTCCTGCATGCTGTGACATTCCGGTACTGCTAGCTATGTGTTTTAATCAAGTGAAAACGATTGGTATGCAAAGATGAGACCAACCGAACTCCACAGGCCTCAACAAAACTTCTACGTTTGGTAAACCATAGATGGTTGTCTCTTAATGAAACTGGGAAAGAGAGCGGTGACTTAGGACTGCTCTGAAGGGGGCAGAGGAAGGTGGATTAGCTATGGCAAAATGTATTTTTTTAAAAACTTTTTTCATATTTTTAAAATTAAAATACATATACCAAATACCTTTATATACAAATAGATATTTTTTTTACAATAGGTTGTATGAATTCATCTTTTATTCCTTGAAATGTCAGAAAAAAGCAACATGTTGGCATGACTGGCTGAAGCAAAAATGTTGTCAGACTGTAAACATTTAAGTATTGATGCTGCTCCAGCTTTGATCTCGTCATTATCAACCAGCTCTACTTTGATGTACTATGAGTGTAGGTTTGGCCCAGCCTCTGAGTACTCGTACTACCCTATCCTTTTATCTTGCTGGGATTGATTTCAGGCTGAGATGTCTGTTGCGCCACCATCTCAACTCCTAACCCCCCTCTCCTGAGATCCAGTTTTTTTTTTTCCTTTTCTTTTTTAAGATGTATTTTTTATTGTATAGGATCATTACTTGTGCTTTGTTTCTAGGAAAAAAGGAGCTATTCTCAACATCTCCTCTGCCAGTGGGATGTACCCCGTTCCTCTCCTTACCATCTACTCCGCTTCGAAGGTGATTATTGAATTTGGTCACTGATCTTTTTGCTCAGTGATACTTGAGGAAGAATTTGCTTGAGAAAGAATTCAATAAAAAATTGAATTGAATAGTGCAACAAGCTTCAAAAATGGTTCCGACGTAAATATTTGCTGTAGCTGTTGAGGAGAAATCCGTATTTTGTTGTCATCTCAGAAATATTATGCTTACTCTCCCACAAGAATACAGGCAAGTGAAACCTAATCGATACACCCTGCTAACTCTTGAAGATGAATAATTCTCTGCTCTCATGACAAATTAGAAATCTCGGTGGAAGCACATGGCATTACCAGTGTTTTATCCCTCTCGTCTGTTAGTGAGCCTAAAGGCAGCCTGCTGTTCCGTTAGGCTCATTAATCTGTTGAGCTTTTAATTCCAGCCCACCTTTACATTATACATTCAATATGATTTTAAAAGACTTATTACATTTCTAGATTCTTGTTGTTCTTTCATCTTTTTCCCCCTAATGTTTTATTTACTTCAAATAGGCCTTTGTGGACTTCTTCTCAAGAGGACTGCAAGCTGAATACAAGAGCAAAGGGATAATCATTCAGGTAAAACATAGTATTTTACATACTTATTTTAACCTCTGTTGGTTCAAAAAAGTTTTTTTTTTACAAAAAAAATTCCACAGTTATATATACAGTGAATGGATGAATATGAATATGAATATATATATATATATATATATATATATATATATATATATATATATATATATATATATATATATATATATATATATATATATATATATATAATATATATATGCATAAAAATGTGAAAAACTAAAGCATTTTGTAAACACAATCCTTTCATTTCATGGGCTCGTAAGTAATTGGACAATTGAATACCATGCTCTTGCATGGGCAGGTGAGGGCAATTCCCTTGTTATGTCATTATGAGTGAAGCAGATAAAAGGCCTGGCGTTGATTATAGGACTCGTGCTTTCATTTTGAAGATTTTGCTGTGAACAGAGAACATGCGGTCAAAGGAGTCTCCATGCAGGTGAAAGGAGCCGTCATAAAGGTGAGAAAACAGAAAAAAACCATGCCACAAATTGCTACAGTATTAGGAGTGGCAAAATCAACAGTGTGGTACATCCTGAGAAAGAAAGAAAGGAAGCACTGGTGAACTCAGCAACGGAAAAAGACCTGGATGTCCACGGAAGACAACAGTGGTGGATGATGGCAGAATCATTTCCATGGTGAAGAGGAACCCGTTCACAACAGCCAACCAAGTGAACAACACTCTCCAGGAGGTAGGCGTATCAATATCCAAGTCTACCATAAAAACAAGACTGCATGAAAGTAGATCCAGAGGGTACACTGCAAGATGCAAGCCACTTATAAGCCTCAGGAATAGGAAGGCTAGATTGGACTTTGCTAAAAAGCATCTAAAAAAGCCAGCACACTTCTGGAAAAACATTCTTTGGACAGATGAAACCAAAATCAACCTCTACTAGATTGATGGCAAGAGAAAAGTATGGAGAAGGCGTGGAGAAGCTCCTGATCCAAAGCACTCTACATCATCAGTAAAACACGGTGGAGGCAGTGTGATGATCTGGGTGTGCATGGCTGCTAGTAGCACTGGGACACTAGTGTTTATTGATGACGTGATAGAAGCAGCCCAATGAATTCTGAGGTGTTCAGAGACATACTGTCTGCGCAGATCCAGGTGAATGCAGCCAAACTGATTGGGCGGCGTTTCATAATCCAGATGGACAACGACCCAAAACATACAGCCAAAGCAACTCAGGAGTTTCTTAAAGCAAAGAAGTGGAATATTCTTGAATGGCCAAGTCAGTCACCTGATCTTAACCCAATTGAGCATGCATTTCACTTGTTGAAGAATAAACTTCAGACAGAAAGGCTCACAAACAAACAGCAACTGAAAGCCGCTGCAGTAAAGGCCTGGCAGAGCATTCAGAAGGAGAAAAGCCAGCATCTGGTGATGTCCATGAGTTCAAGACTTCAGGCTGTCAATACCAACAAAGGGTTTTCAACCAAATATTAGTAATGACCATTTTGTTTTCAGTTATTTCATTTGTCTAATTACTTAGGAACCCATGAATTTAAGGGATTGTGTTTAAAAAATGCTTTAGTTTTTCACATTTTTATGCAATCGTTTTGTTCAGGCCATGGAATAAAAGCTGAAAGTCTGCACTTCAATGGCATCCGAGTTGTTTTATTTAAAATTCACTGTGGTAATGTACAGAAACACAATTACAAAGAATGTGTCTCTGTCCAAATATTTATGGTCCTGCCTGTATATGTAGTATATGAGAACTGGACTGAGTGACACCCCCCCCCCCCCCCCCCCCCCATACAGTAAAACTCAAACTTTTTTGCATATTTTAGCTGGGGGGTGTGACTTGACTGTGTTTAAAAAAAATGGCGACAACCGCTAGAGGGCACTGCAGGTGTGTATATATGGAGAGAAATTAGACTCAGTCGGATTTGTGCGTGCTTAATTCTTGATTTGTGCGTAAATTAGGATTTGTGTATATATATTCTTGCTTTGTGCGTGCGTAAATTAGGATTTGTGCAAAAATTTGGATTTGTGCGTGATTTGTTACTCACATAATACGTTTTGTGTATAAGTTAAAAAAATATAAAATGAAAAAGATACAAAATGCAATTTACGTATGCACAAATTAAGATTACAACAGTTTGAAACTACTTACACACACGTCTTTAAAAAACACGCACGAATCCCTTGTTAAGCACACACGAAGCCAAAGTTACGCACGGATCTACCGTGAGACTGTTTTCACGTCTCACAAATTCGTCCGTAAGTGCTGCGTTTAAATACCAGTGGAATGCTCGGTCATTAGAATTTTCCTATCAGCCTTCCCTTCTAAACGTATCCAGACAATGACTCAATCAATACATGAAGACAGTAGATGTTAGTGTTGAACATAGAGGCTACTTACTTCGGGGCGCTGACCACCGAGATGGGCCGCCATTCTTCCCGTGACTCTCTCAGTCTGTCTGCCATTGATTATTCCGGAAGAAAAAAAACAGTGCCCCCTACTGGTCGTTCCTGTTACGCATTTTGTATCAATTCGGTGTCTCGGAGAATAATATACTTTTAATATACATATTAGCGTTTAAAAGTGAACGTCATATTCTCAGATAATAATTTTTATTTTCCTTTAAAGTTTTTTTAAGCCCTGCTACACCCACTGAAGGAAATACGTTTAGAAGGGAAGGCTGATAGGAAAATTCTAATGACCGAGCATTCCACTGGTATTTAAACGCAGCACTTACGGACGAATTTGTGAGACGCGAAAACAGTCTCAGGGTAGATCCGTGCGTAACTTTGGCTTCCTGTGTGTGTAACAAGGGATTCGTGCGTGTTTTTTAAAGATGTGTGTGTGTGTGTAAATGCTTTCAAACTGTTGCAATCTTAATTTGTGCATACGTAAATTGCATTTTGTATTTTTTTTATTTTTTTATTTTCCTAACTTATACACAAAACATATTATGTGAGTAACAAATCACGCACAAATCCAAATTTATGCACAAATCCTAATTTACGCACACACAAAGCAAGAATATGTATACACAAATCCTAATTTACGCACAAATCAAGAATTACGCACGCACAAACCCGACTGAGTCTAATTTCTCTCCATATATATATATCTGTTTGTTAGTGACACCGAAGAAGAAGAAGAAACGCCTGGCTTGGCGGAAGTGTTCCAAAGCAATACAGACAATGAAGAATTTAATGGATTTCTTCATTTAAAGTGATAAAAAGAGTTTAGTTGACTTGTTAGCATGTTATTTGCTGAAATATTGTTCATATTTGTGCTAATATACTAAATTCTTCCTTTAAATAAACATCAGTGTGTTAGTAGCGTGCATACTTTATTATTATCTTTTCCGTTTTCACAATTTGTCTTTTAAGATGAAATTTCCATTCTTGGACCTGTGTTTTTTGTTAAATACATTTCTCTCAAAAGTGCGACTTATTTATGATTTTTTTCCCTCTTTTACTATGAATTTTATGGTTGCTGTGACTTGTACTCCAAAGCAGCTTATAGTCTGTAGAATAAGATATCTGTTCAAGTCCAAATCCCAGACTTCTTATGAGAAATAAACAGCTATTACTCAGTCATTATATTGATCAGAATAATCATTCTTGCTTTTATTTATTTATCTTGTTTATTTAACATGTTCTCACTAATCAAATATTTGTCTTCATATTTTTTTCTGGAGTTCAAGTTACTCAAGTTAGAAACTGACCAGTCAGATGCCTCAATAAAAGTGTGTGCTCTCAGTTGAACTTTCGAAACATTTGATTGACAGATTTTTCCAAGCCTCCTCTCAAGTGTTAGGGGTGTGGACTTCCAACAGGCTCACTCCTGATTGGAAAGAGTATTGACTCGGATCAACTCGGACCAATTACTACTGAACAACAATTTCTGGTTCCAACACCCATTCAAACATGCGGCGTCCATACGGCAAAAAAATATGGTTGAAGTCGGTCAAATCAAAGCATTTTGTATGAGTGACGTCACACTCACTCAGCCCAGTTCTCACACACAGTCAATGATTCCACACCGTTACTTTATCATATCTTTTTAAAGGGGCTACAACAACAGTTTTAGAGAAATAATCTTTCTTTTTCTTTTTTAGAGCGTCTTGCCGTTTTTTGTTGCAACCAAGCTGAGTAAAATCAGACGTGCTACTTTGGACAAGCCTAACCCAGATCGCTATGTGGCAGCAGAGATTAACACTGTGGGGCTGCAGACGCAGACGAATGGCTACCTGCCTCACGCCGTTATGGTAAGTCATGATATGCGACAAGAGCATAAAGACACAAACACATGTGAATCCTTAAACAGTCTTAAAGGGCCCAAATGTCATTTAAAAAGCCTTTCTTAAGCTATATCCCACATGACCTTTGCCACACTGAATAATGACTTTTTTTAATGAAATCTGAGTCACTTTGGCAGCTTATTTTCCCACCCGGAAGTAAAATGACTGCATCTCTGAGACGCCGCATTTCACTCCTTGTGAAAGGAGTGCGCCCATTTGATGACATCATCCTAGAGCCGGCCTCGGCAGAGTGTGTTCATTTCGCCCAGGGAAACAAACAACATCCAAACTTCTGCAAAGATTGGTGTGCATATTGTGTAAATAAAATGAAACTCCAAAAAAAGTTGATTTTTACAAGACACTGGCTCTTTAAAGGCCTCATAAAGAATTCAGTTGTCTTAGATACTGGTGAAAGGGTCTTAGATTTTTTTTTCTCGACAATGCAATGCGACTTCCTGTCACAAAGAAATATTTCCAGAATGCGCTGTGTCGTGAACTGGTCGTGTAAGTTGTTAAACATCAGCTAGCTAAGTGGCTCATGCTCGTCGATGAGGAAAAATGTACAAATTTATAAGGAAATTGATTGAAAACAGTGATTTTTCATGGTGGTTAAAATCGGAAAGTGGAAATCCATTTGAAGCTATCTTGACGCTTCACCAAAAAACGTTTGAACTTGGGGATCATGGCGATCAAGAAACATCCCACTGCAATTAGTTGTTTCTTTGTACATACAATCTTATACCAGATTTAAAGTGTTCTTAAAAAGGTCTTAAAACGTTTGTAAACCTATAGATACACCGACAAAACAAAATGATGAGAATCTAGGTGTTGCTCTACGTAACTTTGGATTTGAGGAAAAAGCTACAAATGCACATTTTTCAAGAATCCTTTTTTAGTTAAACCTCTGCTTCAAAATCATGTTGTTTTCAAATCCTTCACCAAAAATACACTTTGTTATCCTTCTTACTGCACCCTCAAAACTCAATGAGGGTTATTTGTCTACATCTCAAGATGAAGTGGGTCACAAAACAGGTGCAACAAAAAGATGAAAATGAGGAAATCAGCATCCTGTAATGTTCAGTACGCAGACACAAAAGCTGGTTCAAAATTTCATTTTGTTTTCATGTTTCAGAAACCAGCCACTTTACACTTTTTTTCTCATATTTTCCTTCTAAGCCTTCAGACTGATTTTTATCCTTTGTAAAACCCGAGTTGAACAATGGTTTTCCAAACTTTCTGAAGGCCTTTCAAAGTTCTGAAGAGGGGTTTTTATGTCAAATGTTTTAATTTTTTATTATCCAGGAACTTTATCTTGCAAAGACATGCCATCTAAAGTGAGTCTGTCTGTTTTGGCTGGTGTTCCATAGGTCAGTGTTAAGTGGCTCAGCAGGCAAATCCCTCTGAAGGAGGTTGGGTAAGAGGACTGAAATTGAATGTCCAGAGAAAGCTTTAGAAGTTTCTCGGAAAGCCCCGAGAGCCGTTTCTCCGGACAATGTTCAAAGTCGGCGGTAGAGTCTGACAGCAGAATGATGGTAAAGGGGAGAGCACGATGCTGTATTTTATTCCTCGATCTGTGGTTAGACGTTTTGAGATCCCAGACCAGAGTATTCCTTCTTTCAGAATTCGTTTCGCTTTCCTGTCCAAATGATTCCACCTTTTTTGTAGAAGCCAAATTGTCAGGCAGATATTTGTTCATTCACAGGAAATAGTGTCAGCGAATTATGATACAGATCAGACAAAAGGGGGAATAAATCTGAAAATGTGAAGCACAAATTAAAAATGACCACAAACTTTAGGGAACATACAGCTGTAAAGCTGCAGAGGCCTGGGGTCAGACTGCTCTAATAGCTATTTGGAGAAGAGCCAAAGCCCATTTGAAGGCTGGCTGCAGTGGCTTGAAATGCCTTTTGATCTACAGCTAGAAAGCGAGATCAAACATGGCTTGGCATTAATGATATGACCAATGTTTGAAGGCGTCATCAAACTGTTTCCTCGCTGTTCTTCAAGGTCTGTTGTGCTTTCAGACTCATGCAGCAGCAGTTTCTGACCCTGACTGATATCTGTTTCGTCAGCGGACGGGCAGATTTGCTGACCCTGAGCAGCAGTCACAGCTGGCTGCTCCGGCTGGGCTGCCGCCTCTCATAGCCCCGCAGCAGGCGCGCGCTCCATTCTGCCCGTGATTGACATTCATTTTTCCTGCTTGCTTTCGTCTGCTCCGGCCCGCCTCGGGAAGAGGAATGTCTCCGTTCCTTTGTGATTCAGTCACCTGTCACATTGTGCAGACGTGAAGTTTCATTTAGTGGCTCTTTTTATAGACGCCATATAAATCCAGTATGACCTGCTGGGACAAACGTCGTTTTTGACTTTCTCAAGTTTTCAGTCGAACACAGAAGCTGGGGAACAAAGAGGTTGTGATAAGAACAGCTTTAAATAAATCCTTAATGAGTTGGAGAATGGACAGAAGGTTTAAACGACTTCCTTTAAAGTCCTGAAAACTGGGTTTTTGGTGGTTTTAACATGTTCTTGTGCCATATTTCTGATGATGGAGGGCATATATAAAGAAATTTGAGCTCAAATTGCATTTCTGAAAATAATAATAACATATAATAAAAAGAAGAGCATGTAAAAGCTTTATCCACAAAACAGGAACAGGAAGTTGACTGTGAGTACTTCCTGTATATTCTAACTGTTTTGTCCTCATCAGCTTATATTTGCCAAATAAATGTACCCTGTAAATCTTATTTTTGTGTGTTTAAACTTGATCTAAACTCTCCTAATATTCAGGAAACCCTCATTTTTTTCTTGCAGACTAGAAGCACATCTGTTTATTGTTTTTATTTACTTTAAATATTTTGTTAAAGATGATTATTCTTGCAATCGGCTGTATTTATTGTCAGCATCAGAGTTATTTTTTATCCATGCGCCTCAGACTCCATTATTCCTGTTCCCACATGTTGTGCATGTGAGCCGTCACTGGGAGCTTGGCCATGAATTTAAGTTCCCCATTCTAGTCTATTTATATAATCTGCACGAACCCCGAGATGATGCTCATGACTGAGGGTAAAAAATGGCGGAGCACAGGTGCAGCACATAAGTGATGCAATTTCAAAGCTGGAGGGCTTTTTTTTCTGTGTGGAAGTAATGGGAACGGTGCAGCATGACACAAAGTCGAGGTATGTCATTGTCCCGGCATTGAAGCTGCATTTTGGCTTCTTACAAAGAAGCCCATTACCAGCTCATCTCCTTTTATTTAATCCATCTTGTTCCGGCGGCTGCTGCTGGCATCTGTTTGAAGGCAAACATCCTCTGAAATAATGGAGTGGGATGCTCCACTACCTTTCACTATTGTCTGCATCCTAATATTGTAATTACTCTCTTGAGAAATTACATCTTTGAGTTTCCATCTCAGAAATGAGGTGAAACTGCAAATACAGGTCGGATTTTTCAACGAGTGACCCAATTGGTATCAACGAAGACGATCGCACTTTTTATTTTTTCCTTCCTTCAAGCTACGGAGACACCAGGGATGTGACGCATGTTCGCGAATGGCGGGTTCTTGAACCAACATAAAGCCTACAGTGTTCACACTGGACGAGCAGAGAGGGGCGTCGTCTTCTTATTCTTTCATTAATGTGTACTGGCGCATGTCTGCCAGCTGCAGCTGGAAGAGGCGCTGCAAATGTTGCTTCAGGCTTTTTCATTCACAGCTCCATTCCCATATATGATTGACTTGGTGTCATCAATCCGCAATTACTTATTTCTCTTCCGTGATCAATTTTAAAATGGTTAAAGGGACGCCATCCACATGCCCCTACCAAAATCAGATACCGCTGTAGGGCAAAGTTCAACTGGTTTACCTTTCAACGCGTGCTCCATGGTTGCAGGTTTTGTACGAAGAGCACAAAACCCGTCAAAGAGTGAAGTGTGAACGCGAGACTTTTGATGGCAGAAGCCCGAACGCGCATCTGCATGCGTTTCAATAGACTTCTCATTGGAAGTGTCTCCGTGAACGCACCACAACAATCATGTTTCTTTATTATTCACATAAAAGACAGCATACAAATGCTCAATGAATGATATTCAACATAAACAAACTTGCATTAATCCTAAGTAGTCAACTGTTTTTGTGCAGATGGCATAAATTCAGCACAGATGTTGCACGGACAGACCTTGTATTTCACCAACACTCAGTGTTGTGGCGATAATCTGATAATCCCTCTTTCTTCTGCGGCGTGCCACAGATCTGCACGTTTCACTGAGAGGCTGAGCGTCTCCAGGATCTTAATTTAAACTGCTTTAAAACTGCAATCTGCAACCCTCTGAAACCGAGACATATGTTCCGTCACCATCGCTGGAGCTCACTTCTTCTTTTACAGCAAAGTAATTCATTGGAGCTAAAATAACACAAATAAAGGAATAGGGCTTGTCGCATGTGAAAAGACTCACCTGTAATTGAGTCTCGGCTGCAGTTTTTCCTAAAACATCATTAGCTATGGTGAAAGGACCTTTTTTTTAAGTATAGTTGAACACTACTGTTATTCAGGTTCTGTCTATGTAATGGATCAATTTGGATTCGTACATCTTTTTGGCTTAGAAAATCCACCATTTCAGCTGTGAAGAAAATGACCTCAAATGAGAGTAATAAAATCATTTTTTGATAGTTTAAGTGCCTTTAAAGAAAGAGTTCTTCCTTCAAGGCCAAGGACAATTTGCTCATTTGGAAGAAAAGGGATTTTTCACAATTTAATGAGTCCTCTAACTTCACCTCTCCAGGCTTTGGTGATGCTTGTATTTTAGTGTGATTACTCCAATGATCCAGAAAGTTTCAGGATTCAGATTCTTACTGATTTATCTTCACCAAAAAAAAATTAAAAAGTGATTTAAGTCCATGTAAAGATTCATTTGTGTTGCTGCATAAAACTATTTCTATCTTAAAAACAAGGAAAAACCTCAGCCTCTGCTATCTGTAAACTAAATTTTTAGTCACGCACACGTGCGGAGGGTTGACCTGTACGCCTGCGGTAGGTTTTGGGGTTTTCGGGCCTGTGGAGGGTCCTAAGGAGGAGTGGCTGCATCTTCAAAGCAGGGAAAGGCGCTTCTTGCAGTTCCCTTGAGCCTCGGTGGTGCGGTTGTACAGTCCCCTCAGGTCGCACTCTAGCCGTCGGTAATGTCTGCGCACTCGCTCTAAGGCTGCACCATGCAAGGAAAACTTACGATGTGCTTATTAGTGATCGACAAATAGCGAAAACTTAAAAACAACGAATACATAATATGCATTTTACCGCAACAGTTTTATGCAGGGATGAAAGTAGATCTTTGTTAATGTCGGTACTATAACAAATTAGGTTTACGTAAATTATTTAATAGCAGTAAATGCAGATTGGGGGTGTCACGATTAACCGATGAATTGATTTATCCAACCAGATTGATCTCTTTGATTCAGGTTGTTAATTGAATCAAATCAAAATATAACAGTAAAAAATGGTTTGAGAGTGAAATAAATGAAAGATAATAAATATTGGGAAATATTATTTGGATTGAGACACTGTAGGTTAATTTTACTGTAATGTACAAACAACCAAGTCCATCATTCCAGTCCAATGTGTGGAAACACTTTGAATTTAGCAAAGACATGTGAGAATGTTCTAATAATATTCCCTTTGGATTTTTTGGATGTGCAAAAACAACAGTGGGCTGAACTTTGGGAAACTAAAATATGATTGGATTTGACATTCATTCTTGTTTAATTCTTTGTTTGTACACACTTGAATTTACACTTGATTATCTTGCAAGAAATTTAAGGAATCTAGAAAAACGTCACCTGCACTGTTCAGTACCAGATATTTCTCTCTGAGTCAGACTGATTGACGTTTTGGATAAAGATGTCCTGGATCCATTATAGGTCAGTGAATTATAATGTGAATACGTGATAAAATGAATCGTAACAGATAAATGCAGTTAAGTATAAAAATGTAGACGAGGCTTCATGGAAAAAATATCTTCATCAATTATTGTACTAAAGAGCTTGATAAATGTAGGAAATGCACTTCCTCCTTCTCCTCTACTAATGTCAGCTTGTACATCTTCGTCCTCACTTGAAATCTCCATTACATTGTTCTATTTTCTATGACTTTTTCTAATATAAATGAATTTTTTGCTGCTTGTTTCACTTCCACCATTGCATTAGGTTTTATCTTGAGCTAACAATTGCAAAAGTGTTCAGAAAACTAGGAATGATTGGTTTTTCTTGTCACTTTGCAAGCAAACCAACCTCCAGCTTGCACATAAATATGCCTCCTTGACTGTGAATGAATTTAGCGTCCCCCGCACGACAAATCAAAAGGTACCCTGTAAAGTCGCACATGCTCAATGTGTTTGTTTAGGGAAGTGAGAGAATTGGCGGGTATCGTGAGCAGAGAGAGGGACGTAGATCCCATTTTGTAGCGATGACAAGACACTAAAAACCACAGAGATGCTGAAATGATTGCAGTGCTGCCTGGTTCACGGTTTTAGCGGCATCCGCCTGCAGCTGCTTTTGAATAAGTGTTAAAGCAGCAAATACCAAACATCTTCCAGCCGCTACGGCGTACCTCCGCCGGATCTCATACCTGAACATAGTACCGGACTGTACCGGCTTGCTTTCAGCCCTGGTTTTATCAAAATAAAAGTCAGTAACTTAAATTATACTCCAAATGACCCATGTCAATATAGGAGCATCTAAAAACATTTTCCATCTCCAGGATATCAGCACTTTGTTCATCCAAACAGGCCCTGATAAAACACTGAGTAGTTATAAATATAAAAGATCATAAAATTATTTTTTCTTTGTGTTTATTTGATTCTATTAAAGACATTTTGATAAGAACGACGGTACAGCGATTTAGCCGCAGCTTTAGCTGTTTGCGGAAAAGTCCCGCCCCTTTAACTGTCTCCACCAATCATTCTTGAAGGCTCAATCACACGTCATCAGTCTGACCAATCAGAAGTGGTTAAAGTCTTCACTTCCTTGTTCTGATTTAGCTCATAAAGTCTCTCAGTTCCAACAAAAATACCAGCTAAAGCTCATATTTAGCAGTGTAGCTTTCCACAGAATCCGGTGTCAGACCGTGGAACAAGTGAACAAAACAATGAAGCTCAGAGAAGCGAGTCTGTCTGGCATCTGCGGCAGTTTCGCACTACATCTCCCATGATGCATTGTGTTAAAGTGAGAGCATCTCAGCGCACAATGAGTCTTCCCTGTTAAATGTCTTGAAACCACAACGAACACACATCAAACAGTTTTTAAAATCTTTTAACTTAACTTTTATTACATCTTTTAGAAAAAACAGCTGCAGCTTCCTGCTTTTTCTGCCACAATTATCACAAAAATGCACGTGAGATTGCAGGGGGGGGGGCTGTAGATCAATACAGATTGAGTTTCTCCTTTTTTGTTTTTATTTTTTTGGGATTCTGGTGTGCCGCGGGATTTTTGTCATGGTTAAAGTGTGCCGTGGCTCAAAAAAGGTTGAAAAACACTGCTTTAAGTGTTCGCTACAAGCTGTTGCCTGCAGCAGGCCCTAGCAGAACATGTGCATGACCATTTTCTCTTTACGGGCACACCGAGAGCTCTATGATCTCGGTATTCCTATATAGGGTTGCAAATTTTTCACCTGTATCCACCCGTAAGGGCAGTTATAACTAAGGCATTACTGACTGAGTCTAGGGGATTTCAGGATTGTAAACTGAAGCGCATTATTGCACCTTTTTTAAATTGAAAACAAATCAAAAGACTTTATCCTCGGACCCCCGGGAGACCCACCATCTGACGATAGGACCTTTCAGAATGTTTGCTTAGTTATTTTAGAGCAGCACTGTGTGAATGTGTATTTACTTTCTAAAACCGTTCAGACGTGATCCCAAAGGTCATTGGCTCTGGAATGACACAGTTGCTTGAATTTTCCTTTCTACAAACATGTTTGCCACAGTTCTTTATCCTCTGGGTTGGAGATTAATAATGAATGCTAATCTGTTATTTGGAAATGCCACCAGCTGACCATGTAATTTCCCTCCGTAGGGTTGGGTGACTACAGCTCTGCTCCCAGCCAAGATGCTCACCAGCTACATGATGGGGATGGGCCTGTCCCAGCGCGCCCGTTACCTCAAGAAGCAGAAGCAGGGATAGGACGCTGGGGGGAGGGGCTGCAGACAGAGGGGGACCAGCTGTGTTGATGACTCGTCCAACTCTCCTCATCTTCATCACAGAGCAAGCGGAGAAAATGCGACACTTTCTGGGCAACATTTCAGTCTTCCTCCTCCTGGTAGCGAGACGCGACACGAGCCAGTTAACTTAGCACACTACAAGTGTTCAACCCAAACAGTTGTGTAAAAACAATTGGACCAAGTGGAGCTTTTTGTTGTTGAGTAAACGGCTTTAATGAAAAGCAGGAAAAAAACTAAAGCCCACTCCAAAAACCCACCATCTGTCTGCAAATTGTAATGAGACAGGAAGCCCATGGGAGGAGGGAGGATATGGATTCACATGTTTGTTTTTTTCACTGCACTCTGATGATGATTCCAAAACAAAAGTCGTTTTTTGTTAACAGTTCCTGTCAAAGGTATTAACGTTCTTTGTTCTAACTCTTCATGTGACGCTTGATTTGTCTCGACTCCATTGTCATCTGTTGGTAATATTTCAATTCCTACTGAGCTAATTTTGTCCCTAACATTTCACTGAGTTTGCAGTGCATCGTCCTGGGATAGGTTTGATTTAGTAAAGTTCACGCTTCGCTCTGGAGTTGGGGCGTTGCCTTAGAACTCTTCAGATGTCAGTCTTCCTGGGCAAATCGTTTTAAAGACGGGTTTTCCTCTGAAAGGACGACCCGCTTTCTTCGTGTTTGTCTGCCATTCGGTTGTCTAGGAAATCGAGGTCATTCCAAAATATGTGTTTTCATTAACGCTTCTGTCATCAATAAAAATGCTTTTCAAAAAACAACTTTGTTTTGATTGTTTATTTGGTCTGTGTGTGAACTTGAGGTCCTGCCAAAATAAAGACATCAATTTCAAATTTTAGAACTGCATTTATGGAAGAATTTTAGGGCTGGACAGTCATTTTTTCTCTCAAATGTTCGAATTGCTGGGATCTTTATATTGTCATGTTTTGAATAAAATACTTAATGTTATCTCCTCTCTTTTGAAACATTCCCAGTAACCTGCTGTGATTTTTAATTTCTCAGTTTGTGAAGCTTTTGGTGTCATTTCAAAAGTGGAGCGCTACCATCTTTATAAGGCTTTATTTCATTCCACATTCTACTTATCAGTTCATCCTTTATTCTGAACCAAGAGCTGAATTGGCAACCAATCACAATCTTATGCTTTTCAATTTCATAGATGTTTATTTCTCTATAATTGCACTTTTTTTCCTGGCCCTTGACCTCATTTTGATATAGTCTGCCCCTTAAAAACCAATGAAAACTTTGTTCTTGTCGAGGACAAAAGTAAGCTCAAAATTAATTACATTTCTGAGTATTTATTTATTCAAATAGTTTTGAATCAGGAGCAGACAAAAAAATTCAGTTGGAAAAAGATAACATAAGGTAGAAAATGCTAGATGAATGGTAGAAAGTGCTGGGTGGTCCACAAGTTCCTTGCTCTGCTCCATTCTGATGCATCCACAAATCGATCCATGTACGTCTTTTGTTTTCCTCGTCTGAGCTGGCATCTGGCTCTAAATTGTACGGCTGGATAGCTCCAAAATTGCTCGCCATTTTGTTGCCCCAGTAATGTTATGTTGGGTGTGTGAGGAGCTTGAAGCTAGCGGGAGAGCGTGTATGCAGATTGGAAGTGAGGGCGGGCTTACTCCACGCCAACATTCCTGCCCACTACCAAGTTTCTGATGAACTACTCCTGCACTGCAAAAACTATGTCCCATGTCCAAAAATTGTGTCATCTCCCCTTAGTGAAACGCCTTCAGAACTCACTGAATCCCTTTTGGGGACCCAGAGCTGCTGGAGCCGACCCAGCAACTGTTGGACGAAGGCAAGATGGACCCTGAGCAGATCGCCGGTCTTCCACAGTGCAACAAATTCACACAGTCGGTTCTGAACCATATATGATGAAAGCCTCAATAGAAGTCTGTATTTGATTACTGATTCTTCCAAGCTTGTTTTAATTTTTTTACCCTTGTGCCATCCTAGGCACTTTAACATTGACAGTGGGGTCATCTAGACCCACTAGACAGTGCGCTGAACCTTTTTTCTTCAATGATTTGTGATCTTCACTATGGATTACATGAAATCTTTCCACCTTTATCCACCTTTGTCATGGTAGGAATAACACGTCAATGTGAGTCATCTAAGATAGCACAAGGGTTACAAAAAAAGTGACTGAGTTGACTTCTATTTGTTGACTCTTTTAATCTATTATTGAATTGAAAAGAGCAAAAACTTTAAACTTATGGTATTTGGAGCAATGATAAACTGTATGTATTTCTGACATCAAGCAAAGAAATATGTACATCTTTATTCTATGGCCTCTTGACATTGTACGTCCTTTTGTCAAAGTTTAATGTTGTTTTTCAACTGTGCAGTTAGATAGATGATGCAAAACAGATGATATTCCTGAAAAAAAAATATTTGTGACTTCTCAAATCTCTTAATCCTTGTGCTATCCTAAGCACTTTAACATTGGGAGTTAGGTCATCTAGACCCACTAGACAGTGTTCTGAACCTTTTTTCTTCAATGATTTGTGATCTTCACTGGTGTCCATGGATTACATGAAATCTTTCCACCTTTATCCACCTTTTCATGGTAGGGAGAACACGTCAATGTGAGGGTGGGGTCATCTAAGATAACACAAGGGTTAAATTTAAGCACAAATATCTCAGATAAACTTTTATACCTTATCCGCTGAGTGGAAAATCTATTGCATCTGATACGATTGCGCAAAACCCCTTTATTATAGGAATCTTCATAATCCGATTGTACCGTCATCATTCATCATCCTCACAGTCCATGTAAATGTGTTGCTTTTTCACTCTGTCTCCTCCATCCCAAATATCACCTTCCGGTTCCCATGCCAACAGTTTCTGTGAGATTATTCCGGTGCACTGGTATGGTAGCTGCGGAAATGTGTCATCGGCGAGGATGTAGGAAGGGAGGGGAGCTCTGTGCGTGGTGGGATGCCCAAAAGGAAGGAGCGAGTGGGCTGCTGAATTGTATTTAAAGACGAGCTTATGGGTAGTCAGGCTCAACAGCCCGCTCACATTTGTACTCTCCGTCTTCAAAGCGAGCTGGCGGATCTCTGGGGTCATCTTATCAGGCAGAACCCTGAGGGACTTGTCTTTCAGCTCTCACTGATCAGAACATACTTAACATTTTGTCTTTTTTTTCTTGACCAGAGTAGTCAAGGAAGGCAGCTAATCACACACAGAGGATTTTCCACCAAAAGTTGGAAGTCTGTCATCCTCCAGTGCTCTTCTTAAACTCCACCGTTCCACAGCATCTCACATTCGGGCCCCTGTTCGCCATGGCGACCAGCATGGACACCCTGCCCGCCCATCTGCTGCCTTTAGTGATGGAGGAGTTCCCCCAGTCGCTGGCCACGGCTTGCGTCTGCAGGGCTGGCCGACGCGAGCCACGCCTCCGCTGCGTGCAGTGCGGCATCATCGAGGAGGAGGAGGAGGACGCCTCCACGCTGGAGGAGGACCAGGCCCAGCGTTCCTTCCTGCAGACGTTGGAGAGCTTGAGGAGGAGCACCAGATGAGCACCTCGGGACAAACTTTTTGTATGACAGGCTTGACTGCTCCTCGACCAGTTTGGAAGTCAGCAGATGTCTAAAGGAGGACTCTGTGGGACGTGACTTTCTGTTAGAATTAACTGTAATCACTCGTGTGGAACACACCTAAGTGGTTGGAGATTGCAGTGGATTGAGACTGTGAAGGATTTTAAAGAGCTGCTTGGAAGGTGGTGTAAGGACAGTAATGTTTTGACTTTTTTTTTTTTACTTTCCTTTATTACACAAGGAATCATCTGCAAAGCACAAATTTCATCTTTTTTGCCAAAGCTTGCATTTTTATCATCATATTAGTTGCTGTTAAGCATTTTCAGTGTGAAAATATTCCTTTTTATCCACTTGTATTTCTTCTTATTGTACAATAAAACTGTTGGAAAAATAATTCCATTATTTATTATATATACTAGATTACTTGCTAGAGCTGAATTCAGAAATGAGTGTTTCAGAGGGACAGTGGAGAAGCTGCTCCACCGCCTGCGACTCCTCCACTCTGTGGCACTGTTGACACACTTTCTGATGCTCAAAAGACAAAACTCCACTGTGCTACTGAGGAACTCAGATGAACTGCATCATATTTTGAGTAAAAAATAAAACACATCCTCACAGTTCTGAAAAAAATCATTTATTCTGTTTGTTAATAATTTTTTTTAGCGAAACAGACTTGGCATAAACGACGAGCAAATGGCACATGGGTACTTTTGATTAAAAATGTCTTGGAAAATGTTGTGGAGAAGATAAAACATGGAGCAGCTGTTCAAATGATAAATTAATTAGGTCCCCATATTTATTTTTTTTAACTTGTGATAGTTTAACAAAAATTGTCAGAAGACCCATATAAGACTGTTAAAAATGGAAACTGTAAATAACTGCATTCACTAAGTGATGCCCTCCTTCAACTCCATCCATGTTAGCTTTGATTGCAGCAATGACTTCCTAAATTCAGGCGCTTTGTGTCACTTCCTAAATCATGAAAGGTTTTTAAATCTGGAGCTAAGCTATTCCGAGCTTCTGCGATACTTCTTTCGCTGTCTTTATAAACCAAAAGTGCAGCAGTTTGTTTTTGGCTAAGGCTTATGTTTTCGGGCTATTGTACTTTTCACAAATCCAGCACAGACACCTCTGCTCCTTGGCTTTGGGCAAGTCAACAGTCTGTTCAGTGCTTATAAAGACAGCCAGCGACACTTACGCTGACATCAATGGGCAATTCTAAGTTGATGACCTGTGTAGTTGTCCCAATGGGAGGCAGAAACCATCAAGCGCAGGTGCTGCTGGCAAGCATGCAAAATCTGTAAGGAATGACATTTTCTTTTAAATGTCGGACTTCCTGCCTGTCCATAAAGGCTTTTTTTTTGCCATTCTATAAAGGCTCTGTTGCACCGTATCTTTAGTAATAAATTAGGATGAGTACAGCAAACAGCGGTGCCCAAATCTAGGCCTCAAGGGTCTTACATGTTGTCCGGTGTCTTACATGTTATCCAACCATCCTGCCATTGAAGTTCCTTATTGGCTAAACACACCAGATCCAGGTAATCACCAGCATATAATGCAGGGTGTCTGGAAAACCAGCAGGAGTTCTCAATGTTTTATTTGTTCACTTCCTGGTTTCTTAAGAGCACTTCCTGTTTCCAGGAGGTGCAGTGTACCCACCTATTGTATTGGTTTCCTTTGACAGGCCTGTTTTAAATTCAAAATACTGTATTTTTATTTTGCATTTTTGTTTAAAGATTGTTGTTAAATTGAAGACACGTTTTGTTTATTTATGTTGCATTTGTTAGAGGGGAAATGCATGTGAATGGTCTTTTGTTTCTTAGGAAATGCATTTGATTTTCATTGGTAAATGGGTTGGTTTGGTAAGGGGTGGAGCCAACCACCTATAAAAGAGATGGAGGACTCCTTTTTGTTGTCTGGCTTCCATGGCGCTGCATTGTTGGCTGCTTCCCTGCCAAATTGTTATCAATGGATGCATTTTTCCCCACATTTTGCCTGAGAATGCATAATGCATAAGAGCACCTTGACTTGTTCTTCTGACACATCTACAAACTTTATTTCCAATCATTTTTCCCAAGTAGCTTCCCAGTGAGACACAGACAAAGTATGACACTTTGTGAAGACCGCTGGAAGAAATGTTTTCATTTCCCATATCGTGCAAAAACAGCACCTTGGGTCCAGTGGACCTCCTGGGGCCTGTTTCAGAAAGGAGGTTCAACCAACTCTGAGGTTAAACTTGAACTCTGAGTTGGTCAATCGAGAGATTAACAACTCTGAGTTTTCTGTTTCAGAGAAGCTGATCGGAGTTAGGTCAATCAATTCTGAGTGGACTGATTCAGAGGTAAGCGTGCGCACCGCGACTATAAGAAGCCATTATCAATGGAGCGCAGATATTACTAGTCACCATGGCAACAGTAGAAAAAAAGAGGTCGGCGTATTTTTCGCCAGCTGAACTTGACGTGCTGCTGCAGAGTTACAGTGAATATGAGCACATATTCCGGAAGACAAGCAACACCGCTGCATCTGCAAAACAGAGACAGTTAGCGTGGAAAACATAGCTGCTCAAGTTAATGCAAAAGTTTGCATTTAAATCATTGTCATAAAATATTGGCTGTAATAACTTTTTAAATAGTGTAAGGTGTGAAATAAAAAATGGCGATATTTAGGTGTACTTTTTAAGTGTTATTCCTGGTGTAATTGCATGAAATGCTGCATAGTGTACAGAACCAATCTGGGGGAAAAATGCATTTAACGTCGGTAATGTTTAGAGGACTTTTTCTTTTAACCTTCCCCTCTTGCAAACGTTGGTCAGTTTAATATTAATACATGCAATTGTGTTTTTAAAAGTGAACTTTTGTCTACCCTTGTATTGATCAAATGGTATAGGTTTATATGGGATTAAGAAATTAAGCAGTACTAGCAAATTGTGTTTCCAAAAAGTAATTGTTACATTAATCTAATTCAATGTCCCTGATTTCATTTTCATGTAGATGCAATCCTGCAGGAATTAAAAGAACATGGCAGCAGCTAAAAATGAAGTATAAAAACATAATTCAATCAGGTCAAATTTGAGCATGTCATCGATGTAGGCTTTGGTGACAATATTTGACACATGAAACATGTACATAGCAATACCTAATGTTGTTTTCATTGTATATATGTAATAGACTGCAACGAAAAACAGTAACGCTCAAACAAAAACATATGGGAAAATGACAAAAAATTGAGTCTAGGTCTCAAAATCCTCGCACGACGTAAATGTAATTCTCTACGAATTAATGCAGCCTCCTCGTCTTTTGGGTCCTCCAAAAAAGGACAAGCCATTCTTGTCACTTAGACCGTCTCTGTGTGACGGAAATTTGGGCAATGAAGGTTAAAGCGAAAAATACCGCTTCGTCTTTAAAAAGGGGAGGGGACTGGCAGAAACCTTGAGTTTAGAGAATAAAACCTGCTCCCGACCAGGTTATGTTCACAGCGTAAGTAACCATGGACACTGACTCTGAGTATAAGTTACCTCTCTTTCAGAAACGGGTTTGACTTACTCTGTTTACTCTGGTTTAACAAACCTCCCATTCTGAAACGGAAAACCCAGGGTTTCCCTGATTTCAGGGTTAACGCACTCAGAGTTTACACTTAACCTCCTTTCTGAAACAGGCCCCAGGATACAGGAAGTGCTCCTAAGAAACCAGGAACCATAATGATTTCAAAACATCCTTTGGACCTCCCCGACACATGTGTTTTGGTTTCGCTAGTGGATTTTGAACTACTTTTGGAACCTCATAAGAGATTTTGACCCCATTCATTTTTTTTAAAATGTCTTGCGATGTCATCAGTTTTTTTTTTCTTTTTCTTGTGTGGTTGGGAGTGTTGTTTAATGTGCCCAAAATTTATTTTCTCCCGGTACTAGGTGTGTGCCTGTTTTGGTGAGTTTGTAAGTATGTGGTGGGGGTGAACGTTTCGCTTAAAGGTGCAGTAAGAAAGAAGAATTGCGAAAACAAAGTCATGTGACTACAGTAAGAAAAACTGACTGCATCCTTTAACATGACTGACTTGATTTGTCATTGTTTGGTTTTGTCACACCAGAAAACAAAAACATTATTTCATTCTTTTATTCTTTTATTTTTGGTTAGACATAATTTTCCAATCAAACTTCAGCTTTTAAACAGTGTAATTAAGCTCAAATAGACATTCAAGCATCTCTAGAATGCAGCACTTTCACCTCCAACATGCTCCAAACACTAAAATTAAATGCACCATTTTCACTGTTTCTGTTTTTTTTATTCAACACCACTTTCAGTATTTAATCAACTCTGTGACTGTCCAATAATTTTACCAAATGCCAGAAATAAATGAGATGCTCCAGGTACTCCAGCTTCCTCCCACTGTCAAAAGCATGCCTATTATTTATTCTAAATTGCTCTTAGGAGTGTGTGTGGCTTTGTGATGTTTTGGCAACCTGTCCAGGATTTACTCCCTCTCCTGAGCGATGACAGCTGGGACGGGCTCCAGCTATAGGTCCTGAATAGGGTGAAGCATGTGCGGAAAATGAATGGTAATGGAGAAATGCCTCTGTCAACATAGAAGTGCCTTTCATCTGTCTTTATGATCTTTTGTAGGTATTTCATAAATTATGTCAACTTCAGGGCCTGCATAAAAAGCCACAGTTGTAATAAATTACCCTTTTGAAAACTTTTCAAGTTAAAGATAAACTTGAAAGTAAACAAAAAGCCAGTAAAGGCCCACAATATAAAACTTTACGATGATTACATCTATTCACATACACACAAGTTTTAGTGTTACTGTAGTTCCAGTATGAATCCTGAATTTAAAAAATGTTTAGTTATTTATGTAACACACGGCCATCTATCATGTTAGACTGTGTTTCATGTTTTGTATATTGTGTCAAATTATATTACATTTGAGTAAAGCCAAAGTCAGAGATAGATTAATATTTCATTTCTGAGTATTTCTTTATTCAAATCAGGAGCAGATGAAAAAATGTCATAGAAATACGCTGGGCGACCACAAACTCCCTGCTCTGCTCCATGCTGATGCTCCACTTGCAGATTTGGAATTTACAAGTCAAACGTGACTGTTAAACTTGCAGTCATGACGACAAGTATATATGTAAATAAACATCTGAAGGAAATGCGAAGCTGCACTCTATATGGACAGTTTTACATGACAACCAAAAGCGCTTTGATTTGCGTTCAGACATGTTCCTTCTTTTCCTTGAGCTGGGAAAGCAAAACAAGTGACCAAGGTCGTGCCAAGATTCTCTTGTGACACTCGATGTGAGAAAGGCCGCCCAGAAGACTGTCGAGACAGCTGTCCAACTTAGCAGGAGTGTTTGTCCCGACATGTTCATCCTCATGTCTGACAGCGCTCAGAGAACTACAGAGTTGAGAGATGCATCTTTGACACAACAAAGTTCAATTTTCAACAGAAACAGCACAATTTAAAAGAAAAAAGAAAGAAGAAAAAAAACACAACATGTTTTAATTGAAGGACTTGCTAAGAGAGCATACTTTAAAAAAAAGGTTAGATTTGAACCAACTACAGGTTTGGGAGATACCTGATGTGATGACACAACGTTTAAGGAAAACAGTCTGCTGGATTATGGTAGGAACCATAATCCAGCAGACTGTTAAGGATTTGGCAACTTTTTTTTAACAGCCAAGGTGTCGGTAATCATATCAAACAGGACCAGGCCGTCTACAGATGTAACGTTAGAATTTAAGGATTTTTAAGACCTTTTCAGGAACACTTAAAATCTAACTGAAGACAGTAAGTACAAAGAAAATGAAACAAAATGGAGTCTGCTGGTTTTTGCTCTACACAAGCAATCCTATCGCTATTGTGCCAAGTGTCAAACTTGGCACAAAAACACTTGCTAAAATTAAGTGTTGAGATGACCAACCAGCCACTATACGCGATTGCTTTGTGGAAATCCTATTTCCACCATATTTGCACTTTTCCAAGGTTAAACAATCTACCACTTGTTTAACCATTTACCATGATCCCTTTGTTTACCCTCTAACTAGCTTATGGCCCCTCACAACCCCAAACTAACAGTAGGAGCAATATTGGAGCTATCCAACTGTACGATTTTGAGCTAAATACCAGCTCGGATGAGGAAAACAAAGACGTACGGATCTAGTTGTCTACAAGTGGATGCATCAGAATGAGGTGGAGCAGGGAGCTGGCGGTCCACCCATCGTATTTTCTGTCACAAATATCTTTTTTTATTGGTTCCTGATTCACAACAATTTAAATAAAGAAATGCTCAGAAATGCAGCTTTGAGCTTAGTTTTCTCTATATATGTCCTATCGTCAGAAAAATGCCTCAAGAATATGTTAAAAATGCCACACAAAAAAAACAATTTTCATCATAGTAGGTTTTTAAGAATGGCGAGAAACCACAATAAGATTTTTTTTTTGCAAGAGAGTCGCAGTTTCCTCCACAAAAGAAAAAGACAAAGCCAAACCGGAAAAAACACACTATAGTTTTTATTACCAAAGATGAACTCACAAGAATAATGTTGTCCCCAAATCTTATTATTATTTTCATTAAATGAACAATTGTATGATTAAAACATTACATATGAGTTTGCGTTTGCTACAATAAAATAAAACCCAAGAAAACATGGGATTAAAGGAGCTCTCTCAGATGACAGTAATTTTGTTTAATCACTGGGGGGAAAAAATGGAGTTTATGGTGTGAGTGTGCGCTTTTCTTCCCACAGTAATTACAGTTTAAATACTGTCTTGCTCTGCCCTTCTTTTTCACGCAGCCACAGTTAATTTCAGCATAACGGCCGTGTATTATTGGTGATCACCTGCTCGATGCCGTATGTCAAATGGAGATATTGTCTTCTGTGAACCTGGGGTCTTTTCATTTCCAGCGTGCACAAGTTTATAATTATCTCTCCAAAGCGCAGTGCTGCTGCTGCAAATCCAGCAATTGATCAGCATTGCTGGGTTTGGATTTATTCCCGTCTCTTCTTGGAAAGCATAACTCGCACAGTTTCATCAGGCTAAATAGCCACATGGTGTTTGATGCCGCTGGCATTTTTGCTAACTTTGCTGCATAAAAACTTCCAGCTGCCACAGCAGCTTTAGCTAACTGTTTAACAGACCCCACCCTCACCCTGATATCCACTTGTAGGCTTTGACTGTTAGGTTTCCCTTGAGGGGTGTTTTTTTTTTATCATCCTTCCGCAGTTGCTGCTGTGCTGGGGTCTGCCTGCTTTTTGGTGAATGATGAGCTCGGAGCTTGACAACATTTCATCTCTTAACATCCTCCTTTATGCCAGCAATAAATCGTTTCTTTGCAAGTTGCCTGGCAGGAATAACAACTTTGGTGTCTAAGAAAAAAATGAATATCAAATAACTTTTTGAAGTTCTCCTGCTGCTGTAAAGAACAGAGTTTGTTAGCCCCTGTTCCAAATCTTGTTTTATTTACCCTAGTTCTCTCATGTGGTTATTTATTTGGAGCATTTAATTGATTCAGAATGAATCTATATGATCTATTTTTAATCAAAGTGGGGGAACACTGTAATACCCTTTGAGGTGTCCATTGCACTTCATCGGCTCAATCCCTTACATAAAAAATTATACGTGTGACTTTACAGAATTGTTTTAAATTACTTTGTTAAGAACTACAAAGTCGCACATTGATGACATCACAGCAGTACATAGTGTGATTTAAGACACATTTTTTGCTGAGTTTAAATAAAATGTTCATGTAAATAAACAGTTGGACCTTTGTTTTATATTTGAGAACACAAAAATAGACATAGCTTAAAAATGAGTGCTAATTTGTCTGTAATTAATTCATAGTTTACTCTAAATTGTCCTGAGGTGTGACAGTGAGTGTGCATGGGTGTGTGATTGTGGCCCTGTGACTGACTGGTAACCTGCCCAGGATGTTCCCTGCCTTCGTCCACGAGTGGGTGGGATAGGTTCCAGCAGCACCATGACCCCAAAAGGGACAAAATGGGTTCAGAAGATGAATGAATGATTGATTAATTGTGATAAATGTGATAATTTGACACCACTACTAATAACTGATATACTATTTCTGTGTTCTGAAGGGACCATGGTATAAGCAGTATAATGCCCTTCAAGTTGTCAATTATTAGAAATGAATGGACTCCGTGGTAGAAACTGTCCCACAAGATGAGGCCTCCGTGTCGTCATTTAATTTCTAAGTCACGGTTTATAGATAGATAGATATTCCTTTATTAGTCCCACAATGGGGAAATTTCCTTGTTGCAGCAGCAGTACAGTAACAGAGAGCGATATATAAAGAAAAAAAGAAAAAGAAAAACTATGGAGTCAATATACACACATATATAAACATACATTTCCAAAAAATTGCACAGGATGACCATATATCGGTTATTGCACTGGGTAAAAGAAATATGACAGAAACCGATGATGTTGATTAACGTGGTTCAATGGGAGCAGCTAAGGTTGTACAGTCTAACGGCAGCAGGTAGAAACGACCTCCGGTCTCGCTCCTTCAGAAGTAGTAGTAGAAGCTAGGAAGTAGTATAAAGTATAAACCGGGGCTAACATATAGCAATTCAACTTAGATAATAGTTGTAGATTAAAAATTAGATTAACGCAATTTGCTGTCTTAGATGACCCCACCCTCACATTCTCCTTACCATGACAAAGGTGGAAAGATTTCATATAATCCATGGACACCAGTGAAGATCACAAATCATTGAAGAAAAAAGGTTCAGTGCACTGCCTAGTGGGTCTAGATGACCCAACTCCCAATGTTAAAGTGCCTAGGATAGCCCAAGGGTAATTAACTGACTGTGATTAACGCGATTATTTGACACTCCAATTTACCCCGTGAGTCTCAATCAATGCAAAAATCCACCATTCTCAGTCAATCAATTCTGCTTATTTTACAGTAGTCTGTCGCCCACATTGACACCTTCATGTGCTCAAACAGAAGAGCCGGATTGATTTTTGTGCCCACAGCAGAGTTTGAAGCCCCACAGTTCTGTTGGTTGTTGCTCTGTGAAGATTCAGAGCGCAAAATGATGACAAACAAATCATTATCCCACCACAGGCTGCAGGGCGAACACTTGTACCTACATGATTGGACTTGCCCTTCTATTTCACCAGCAAATCGCTGGCGTGTTGTTGGGTTCACTTCATTTGGGCACGGCATGCTATTAAGGCTTTATTTGTATAATTTACCACTTCTAATTCCAAGGCTCAGCCATATTGGCAGGGACATTCGAGGCTAAATTGAGTGTGAAGATTGAGAGGAATAAATGTCTGCTGGACTGTGAGCTGACTGCATGCCTTCAGTGGGCTCTCGGCCACCGCGGGGACAAAAGTCTGAGCAGGATTTGAATGTTAAAGGTTGACTTAGCAAAGTCAATAATTGAGCTACTCTGTGGGACTTGGGACACCCCAAAGCAATCATCCAGTCCTTTTTGTTGTATGAAAGGAGACAGACAAGCAACCTCATAAGACTGCGGCACTTGTAAGCAGAACCACAAAAAAAACCAAAAAACTTTTGAAACTGAAAATAAATTCATATTTTAAATAGAAACACAAGTTTTATCATGTTATTCAGAAGCATCTAAAAACTGCTTTGAAGTCAGACACTTGTAGTCAGTTTTTTTTTTCTGTTTGTATTTGAAACAGCTTCATGTGATCTTTCCCTTTGTAAAACTGCAAAAGGCAGCGTTGCCTTTTGATAATGTAATATAGGGCAAGTATTATTATGCTAAAACAAAACAGTTTTTCTTGTTTTGAACAATTTATTACAACGTTGGCCATTTTATTTTGGCGTGGGGTATAGTGGTGACATGACTTCTCCCTGTTTCAGCTCAGCAGAAAAACAATTGGGGTGGGGGGCACGTGGAGATAAACAACTCAAATGAGTCTGATGTGGAGCTTTACACATCCAACTGATGTACATTGAGATAAAATATGTTTTGGGTCAATAATTGCACAGCTGGACCTTTTCCTGCAGCTGCTGTCTGTGTGTTGGGAGCAAAATGAGATGTAGAGCATTTTAGTGTGGAAAAGATTTTAAATACATGACACTAAGGAGGCATTTCAGAAAAAAAATTCCTTTTTTTCTCTTTAAGATCACAGAGAAACTGAAAATAATGATCCATACAAAACGATAAGACTGTTTGATTTATGATGCTTTCATGTGAATTAACAAGAACAATGGTTCAGACCACAACCTAGGGTGTAACAATTAATCGACTAAATGGATTTATATTCCTACAATCCAACCAGATTGATCTGTCCGAGTTCAGTTTATTAATTGAATCGACCTGTACCACTAAAAACATGGTACAATATAGGTGGATTCAGAATGAAATAAATCAATTGTAATCTGTATTAGAAATTATCATTTGGATTGAGCCATGACAGGTTTATTTTTCAATTTCATAAAAATGACGAAGTACATCACAGCGGACAACACACATGATCAGTCCATCATTGCAGTCCAATGTGTGGAAACACTGAATTTAGCAAAGGCGTGTGACCATGTGTGGTAAAACGTTCCCTTTGGATTATTTGGATGTGGAAAAACAACAGTTGTCTGAACTTTAAAAAACTGAAATTTGTACACATATGTAATTTACGCTTGATTATCTTGCAAGAAATGCAAGGAAGCTGGAAAACTTGACCTGTACTGTTCAGTATCAGGTATTTCTCTCTGAGTCACACTGGTTAAAATTTTGGCTAAAGGTGTCCTAGATCCATTTGAGGTCAGTGAATTGGATTGTTCAAAATGAATGAACATCAGTTAATGATTTGTATCGGCAACCAAAAACTGCAATACGGATTGAATCGTTTAAATGAATCAGGAACAGTAATACAGCATCAAGCTGGGGCGGCAGACCGCAGCCGCCTATTATTCACTGCGATTCCGGACTCTGACGGCACGTACAGACTGGACAATCATCTCGGTGGTGATGGCTTACCGTGAGGGACTCACCACAGAGCTGCAGCAGGAACTAGCATCCCGCAAGGAGGGATTATCCTTGGACCAACTCACACCCCTCACCAATAAACATGATAACCTGCTGAATACCCGGCGGCCGCGCAACCCAGGCTCAGCAACACCATGCCCGTCTCACCGTTTCTCCACCCAGCTCTCGAGAGAGCGAGACGTTTCCGGGAGAACCTCTGCCTTTACTGCAGCCAGCCAGACCACGTTCGCAATACCTATTCCAATCGCCACCCCTGACACTCGGTAAAATCAGTGAGTGAACCTGTTCCCACCTTTACTCTGCTGATTTTCTAATGCGCTGATGACATCTTTGACTCCTCCCTGATCAGCGAGTTCCACCAAAGCCACCCAGACAGACCAGCACCTCGACCCCGTGGTCTACCTCTGCGTCAGAGGGCCCCTCGCTTCCGGAACCGCTTGCAGGATGGGGTTCTGTCAGAAGCCAGAGCTCTCTCTCCCCCTCTGGTCACCGGCGGGAGCCATCCCCAGAGTTCTAAACAAACTACATCTCCCAGCAACCCCAGCACACAGTTTCTGGATGCCACACACCTGATTTTTGTTTGTAATCACTCGCAATACACTCAAGCACTGTACTTAGCCTCACTCGGTGTGAAGTACTGTTTGTACCACTCTGTCTGCATTACAGAGCGTGATATCAAGACCTGATCTTCTGATTTCCTGATCCCCTTTTGTCTCTTAATCTGTTTGCCTGCCGCCTGCCCCAAATCTCGGGAGGTGAACTTAGAAAAACAGCACATTACAAGAACGAATGAAACAAAACTGACAAAGGGCACAACCCTTGCAGAATTACAGTATTTTTATTGTAACCCATTCAAACAAAAAGGTTTCTAAATAGAAGTTAGAGAGAGAGTGGGATGTGTTCATTAGAGTACAGTGTTCCCTTGCTGTCTCGTGGATTTTTTTCAGGGAATGTTTTTTTATTGTTGTTTTGTTTAAAAGCACACTGTGTTCTGCGCCCTGATTGGCTGTTGACCTTGTCAGTTAATCTCCTCAGTGCCACATCTGCTGTACAGAACATGTTCAATTTGCCCTATGTACTGTGACAGAGCGCCTCTAGATGCAGCCACCTGCACACACACACACACATATACCCACGCAGCTTTTTCCACGCATTTTAACCTCTCACCTCATTTTTAGACATTTTCAGACACAAGGCGCTCCTTGGGTGGGTTTTGTTGAGGATGCACACTCAATGCGCTTCATCGGAAGGTGTTCAGAACCGCGAGTTTCAAACAGAGGTGACGCCTAGTCAGCTCTGTTAAGACCGGGAGCAGTGGGAGGAAATGACATCATCAAACAAATGTGTGGGAAAAACAGAATATTCATGTAAATATGATTTATTATTGTTTGTAGCCTTTTGGGATGTAGGGATTTATTCCTAAATGGTGTGGAATTATTCTGTGTATGAGGGGCCGTATAAGACATTATTTATTCTGAACCATTCACATTCATACATTCTTGCTCTCACAGTCATATATACTCTCTTTCGCATACATATATTCTCTTACGCATCCATATATTCTCTCTCTCACATTCATACATTCTTGCTCTCACAGTCATATATACTCTCTTTCGCATACATATATTCTCTTACGCATCCATATATTCTCTCTCTCACATTCATACATTCTTGCTCTCACAGTCATATATACTCTCTTTCGCATACATAAATTCTCACTTGCACATCCATATATTCTCTCTCTCGCATGCATATATATTCTCTTACGCATTCATATATTCTCACTTGCACATCCATATATTCTCTCTCTCGCATGCATATATATTACTTTACACATACATACATTCTCACTCTCATTGTCACTCTTAAAAAAGAATGTATGTATGTGAAAGACAAGTATATATGAACGTGTGAGGAAGAGTTTATATGTGTGTGTGAGAGAGGAGTATGCATGAAACGGAAGTTACTTTGCATGAAAAGGAAGGCACTTTGAATGAAACGGAAGGCAGATGATTTCTCGTGCTCTGATTGGACGAGAGGCCGCCACCTCCCATTTTGAACACTAAACCCTATCACTTGTACTGACTCATAACTATTAAGGTTACACAACTTAAATGTCATTTTGTAGTTGATTCAACTATAAAGTATTAAGCTCTATCAAGATTTTTTCAAATTTAACTTAACAGTGCTAAATATTTTAAAGCTTATTTGTATCTGGCACTCAAAAATTTTAAGATCCGTGAAGTAGCGTTATGACGTCATCACGTACTGGTGGGAGGGTCTTTCGTTTTCTCTACGTTAGCTCAGGTGGCCATGTTGGATTTGCCGAATGCGAGTATGCGACGTTTGAAATTGAAAGTCGAGCATTTTATTATTCTGCAAAGCGTTGCGATTTCGTCCCGCTTCAAGACGCCCCAACCTCGGGTTTTTTTTTCATCCGCCTCATCGCTGATGGTGCCGTCTTGTCTTCAGCCCTGATTTAATTTGGTAAGTATCGTTCATGGTTTATGAATGAATGCTTTAAAAATGCTCTTATACTACCGTAAATGTGGTTTACTGTTGTTTAAACATATGTGTGTTATGATTGTTTTAGAGATTAATGTGGAAATGTATACATGATTAGTTTGTCATAGCAGACGTATGGCGAGCCAAACCCAAAATGCATTTCTGCCCGTAAGTTACGACAGTGATGAGGTTTTTTTTTTTTCAGAGGTAGAAATGATCTGTTATGCTGCAATCACACTAAACATGATCCGCGTGTGAAATTCGCGTTGGAGGCCTCTGTCTGTGGCTAAAGTTTGCTGCTGGACATTTGTCCAAAAATGTCACTCAAAGCCTCTAACGGTTGTGTGGGAGGAGCTACCGCCAACAGTTTTAAGCCTGGTTGCTACATGGAAGCATTGGGTTTTGAATGCAGCTTTAAGCTTTTATAAATCACTGATCTCCGTTATAAAAAAGGTTTTTGTAAAAATAAATTAATCAACGTGCTCGTGTTGTGTTCAGGTACCGAACTACAGAGTGTTCAGTGTTTCACCTCCAGGTAGACGCCAAGGCCAGCAAGGTAACTTGTCTCAGTTATTTGTCTAGAGCTATTTTAAAAAAACAAAAAATGCAATAGGTTGTGTAGTGCAATAAATGTTTTTTGATCAGAATATAATTGAAACATTTTTTAACATTGAAAAATCTCTCTTGGACTTTTTCAGATACTGAACTTCAGAAAGTTCACCAGAAAGTCACCATTTCACCAGAAAAGAGCTGTCAGTGGGTGAGTTTTATACTTATTTAATACATTCATCCTGAACTATTACCATTATTAGATTTATACGGCAGCATGGAAACATTTATGCACATTTTAACTAGCCAAAGGTCTAAATAGAGCTGAAATTATTTACAATTTAACTAAACATATTTAGATTGCAGGCTGAAGGTGGCACAATGGAATGGAGGTGCAAGTTGTGTTCTGTTACTTTGGCACTATGCAGTACTACATATAATACTGCAGTACTACATAGCCAATATTCCAAAGTGTTTCCACTGCCATGTATGTGGAGACACTTTGGAATATTGTCATGTCTTTATGACAGTATATTACAATAATAAAATGATGTTGCATTAGCACCATTCCATCATTTGAAACCATGAAAACTCATCTGTCAAGATCTGAAATGGATTTATGTAGAGTAGATGCAGTCAGAGGAAATTGTGCAGTTTTTACATGTTTGTGTAACTTAAAGCTGCCCTTTTCTGAGACCAAGTCCGCCAAAACAGACAGGAACTGGCCAGCTTGGTTAGGATTTATGACCTCCAGGTGAATTTCTAATGTGCATAATTCAAAAACGGATAACAGCTGTAAGAAGCCAAGGTGTAACTTGCCTTCAAATGACTTTGGGTCTTTGACCTGAAGTGGATCATGACATAAACACTGTATTGTCCTCTTACTAGAAATAGACATCTAGAAAAGGTATAATTTTATTATTTCTTAAAGTTCCTTAAATAAATATTGGAAGTGTTTGCTCTGCGTTTGCTTCAATGGTAATGGATATTTCTTTTTATTCTTTTAGGACCAACGTGATGTGAACATGAGACAGGCACTTGTCCTCCTTGCACTTCCTGTTTATCTGCATGAAGATGCCTCCAACTTCTTCAAGACCTGTACAGTAAGTGCACACGACTCCCTGTCAATGGTTTTCACTAATCCTTTAATATTGATTGAGATTTTATTGAGTGACATAATAAATAGGGCAATTGTTTGTAGTTTGTATACTGAGTGATATTTTTAAATGGTTTTAAAACTGAGACGGAAGATGAAAGGCGAACATCAGGGACTCCTGATTGGAAGGAGTGGAGTTTCGTTTACCTTTTCTGCTCCTGATCCATCATTATTTGAATAAAGAAAAATGAAGCTTTAGTCTTAAATTATTTTATAAATGTCCTCCTTCAGAAAAATGCTAAAGAACTTTTTAAAAACACAATTTTAATTGGAGTTGGTCCTTAAAACATCATAGCCAGTTGATTAAAAGCTAACAGAATGTTAGCATGAAAAGATTCCTGTTGACAGATGGCAGGAATGTCAGTTTTGGACATTAGTGTGATGAATATCTTTGAGGGTCTGAACTCATCTGTGTTTTTTGTTTTGTATTTTCCAGAATACCAGACCTCACAGACACTGCTGTGGGTATCTTCTCAGTTGTCGTGGTGACGCTCCGGATGCTGCCGTCAGTGGTCCCACACATCTGGCTGACTAATCTCTTCTAACTCTTCGGGGACATCTATGCTCTGGACCTACAGCACCCCAAAAAACTTGAACTTGCCTTCATATTTATTCAGAATGCTGTCTTGAGCCTTGAGGACAGCAAACCACTGAAAGGACATTTATTGACGCTGAAGAATGTTTCGTTGAGTGAGTCTTCCAGAATGGACTATTTGTTGGTTTAAGTGTTATGTAACTAATGTGTTTTGTTGTGATCATTTGCTTTTTCTGCCGTAAAATACAAAACCAACTCTTTTTGTCAATATGTTGTGTGGCACTCTTATAATGCAGTTTTATTGCACTTATTGTTTCTTCATCCTCTTGATATTTGTGCTTTTTTTTAAAGAGCAATTAAAAAAAGTGTATTAAGCAATCACTATTGTGTGGCCTTCACGTTTGTTGGTTTTTATCAATGTTAGCCTTTAAAATGTAGTGGGGCAGTATCAATATCTCTGTTTAGAATACATTTTAAGCTGAAGAATTTTAAATATTTTCAATGCTACACATTTAATGAGTTAAAGAATTTATAAAGCATTTGAGTGAATTTTACATATTTTATGAGTTGAGTAATATAAAAATATAGTTAGTTAAAGCGTTTTTTAGTTGGAAAATATTAAAAACTTTAAATAATCTCTCTTTTATAAGTTGAGGAATCTTAATATTTTTTATATGAAATAATACAAATGTAAACCAACTGACAATATGAATTTTAATAAATGTTAACTTAAAAGTTTTAATAATATAACTTAACTGTTGCGTAATCTGTTACAAAATAATTTTTAAGTTCAGTCAACTCGCTAGGGATTACAGTGCAGACGCTAACATGAACAAGCAAGAAATCCCAAATTAACAGACTTGTGTTGTGGAAAGGTATGTTTTTCAGCTAGCAGGAATAATCAAAGTACCCGTTCTCTGTTTCAAAATGAGATTGCCACAAAACCGTACGTTATCTCATACTGGAACAGCTTTGGATGTAGAATTCAGTGGGAAAAGGTTTGGACCCTGCCACAAAAGTATTTCATCACCAATAAAATCAGAGAAATTTCTTTCAAAATTCTTCACAAATTTTATCCAGTGAAACATTTCTTTACTAAGTTTAAAAAAGATCTGGACATAAACTGTTCATTCTGTCATTCCTCACCAGAAACTGTGCCTCATCTTTTTTGGTTTTGCTCTTTCACTCAACTATTTTGGAAAGATGTGATACATTTTATAAGAACTCATCTATGTGAAGATTATAGATTATTTTACGAGCATATTATTTTTGGATATTTTACACAAGAAAGACTTAATGCAGAAAAAATATATGTAGTTAATTTACTTATAATTATGGCTAAATACTTTATACACAAGTGTAAATATGCCAACAAAAAAACCGTGTTTTATGTTTTTCAGAAAGAAATGGTTTTGTATGTGAACAGTATTAAATCTTCCACTAACAAAAAAGCTGTCAGAACAGTTGAAACATGGTCTCTCCTGAAACTTTAACAGATTCCTTTGCCTTATTATTTTTCTTTTCTTTTTGCATAACCTGTTTTACATGGTTATCATTATGTTTTTTTGTTCATTCTCATGGCGAACGTGAAGATTGTATTTTGCACACAGTGGAGTTTTGTGTTTGGTATTTTGTATGTGCAAGATATTGTTAATAAAGTTTATTTTTTAAAAAAAACGAACCGGCAAGAAGTAGCCACGGGGGTCCTGCAGCCATCGGAACCTTAACAAATATTTCATCTCCACCTCACTGTTGCCTTTTTTAAGAAATGACAGCTGGTTTTCCCACATTTATATGTAGTTATGGATCGAAAACAAGAGGAATTTGTTTTAATGTAAATGCGTGTTCCAGCGTCTACAGGAAGTGTCGCCCATAATTCACGCAAAGGCTCATGGGGGCTAGGAATAAGGTGGATACGGATTTTCTGTTTCGGTGGCACTTCTATTACCATTATTGGTATTTGAGACATTCCTTTGTGTCTCTAGAGATGCAGACAGATTTGTGACCACTTGAAGTGAAGATAAAATATTTCTTAAGGTTCCGATGGCCTTCTTATTGGTTCGTGTTAGCGTCTGTTCAAAATGGGAGGTGGCGGCCTCTCGTCCAATCAGAGCACGAGAAATCATCTGCCTTCCGTTTCATTCAAAGTGCCTTCCTTTTCATTCAAAGTGCCTTCCTTTTCATGCAAAGTAACTTCCGTTTCATGCATACTCCTCTCTCACACACACATATAAACTCTTCCTCACACGTTCATATATACTTGTCTTTCACATACATACATTCTTTTTTAAGAGTGACAATGAGAGTGAGAATGTATGTATGTGTAAAGTAATATATATGCATGCGAGAGAGAGAATATATGGATGTGCAAGTGAGAATATATGAATGCGTAAGAGAATATATATGCATGCGAGAGAGAGAATATATGGATGTGCAAGTGAGAATATATGTATGCGAAAGAGAGTATATATGACTGTGAGAGCAAGAATGTATGAATGTGAGAGAGAGAATATATGGATGCGTAAGAGAATATATGTATGCGAAAGAGAGTATATATGACTGTGAGAGCAAGAATGTATGAATGTGAGAGAGAGAATATATGGATGCGTAAGAGAATATATGTATGCGAAAGAGAGTATATATGACTGTGAGAGCAAGAATGTATGAATGTGAATGGTTCAGAATAAATAATGTCTTATACGGCCCCTCATATCTGTGTTTTATAAATGTATTTTCTTTGTAAATGGTTGTCAGAAATGGCCAGAATGACAAGAAAATGCCTAATCAGAGGACTATTGAGAATTCAGCCTATTGGGAGGGGCTTAGACTATATGAGAGAGAGAGGTTAGTTGCCGAGGGAGGGCAATGAAGGAAGACAGGAATGTGCTCCTCTCCTGTGTAATGCTGGTGAATATATGTAAAGTAATTTCACTGAGGATTATTGCATTTGGGAAATTGTGGAGAAAAATAAACCAGTTGCAATTGGAACACGACTGGCCGGATCTGTGAAACACCCATCCTCGTCACATGTACATAAACCTTTAATCATGAGTAGATCTTTGTTTTACATTCTATAAAACTGGACATATTTTTCTATGAAGATTTGAACTTTGAAAGATTAAACAAGAGGGAAAAGTGTGAAAATGTCTGTCTGAGTGTGTAGTGAGGAATTTTACAGCCTTAAAACATCTGTAGTCCCACTTTGTGGTTTTCACCGATCGCAGGTTCTTTAAAGAATATAACTCCTCCGATAAACAAGGAAACACTGTTATAAATTCAATCTCAATGTCATCCATCCATCCATTTTCTGAATCTGCTGAATGTCTTTCTTGGTCATGGGGTTGCTGGAGCCCATCCTATCTACTGTTGAGCAAAGTGGGGTACACCCTGAACAGAAATATCACAGTCTATCGCAGGGCCACACACTCACACCTTGGGTAAATTTAGAGTCACCAATCAACCTGTGAAGGAGGGAGCTGGTGAAAACCCACACACGCAAACTCCACACAGAATAGACCCAGCTGGAATTGCACCAGGATCTTCTTGCTGTAATGTGAAAGTGCTTTTCCCTGCGCCACCCAAACTTTTGTTCTGTAAAGTCATAAATTTGCCTGAAGCAAAGTTAATGGTGATCTTTGACATTTTTTACTGCTATCCATCTGGATCAATGACTTTCCAGACCTATACATGCAATAACTGTCATTTTCCCCATGTTCTATAATAAATCTGTTTATCAGTTGTATGTCTAGGTTCAGAACCACGTGTGTCTGGTGCATGAAATGTAAAAGGTCGGAAAAAGCAACAAAGAGACAACGAGGAAAGAACACAGCACAACAGATTCTAACAGAACATTTTTAGAATTATTTTATGATGTATGTAAGTGAAATATGAAATGAGAGATTTATACATCCCTATCCTGATTCGTGCAACCATCATTCCTTCTTTAATTAATTAAAGTGGCTTTCTCATGATCCACAGCTTAAATATGCAACCATTGGGCACGCAGCTTATTATCTGATATAGTGACTAAATACAAGTGAAAAAGAGAGATGCCTAATTTTTGAGCTTGGAGCCACTTTAGCACATTTCTACAAGAAAATGGAGCAACAGATTTAAAACGTTCCAATTAGCTCCACAAGAGCCAGCTTTGTAAATAGAAAATCTTTATAGCTTTAGACTGATGATACAATCGCTTTGACCATCTTAATCTACTTAACTTGTTAAATCTGTGGTGTTTTCTTATTTATCTATCTTAATTCATGGGGCTGGTGTACTTTCCACTAATAATTTTTTTTTCTTTCAATTCTTCGTACTAATCCTGCCTTAGCTTTTGTTTTGTTTTTTTAAATTCCAGCTTTAAAAGAACAGCTATTCGGTGCAGCTTTTTTTTTTAAGCAATAAAGCTGAAAAAGCTACAGGGTATTTTTACTTTACTATAACTTGCTAACTGATGCCTTTCAGAACTGTCATTGAACACCAAAAAATTAACGATCTTCCAAGTTCCATTCTGTGACCTCAATCTGAAACTGATAAATGCAAATGACATATACTATAATTTTAAGTCTCACTGCGATCATCTTTTGATCTATTAGAAAAACTAAATGATCTTTTAATTATCATGATACTGTTTGTAGCCAGAATCCAGAAATCCTGTGTAATTGGGCAGGGCGGCCGTAGTTCATTAGAAATTCTCCTCTGAGTTGTGGGCAGGACTGTTGTAGCGGAGAAAGCCCGCCCCCACTTCCTGTCGCCATTGCTGAGAGCTGTCTGTTTACGCGCTCTCCCACTAGGCTATCGGTAATGTTAAGCTGTGTTCACACTGAACACCATTTGCGCGGCAGAAGCACCCAGTTTCTATGTTAAGTCAATAGTTCAGATGCGATCTAAGGTCCTGCAGCGTGATTTGAGTGATGGGCGCAGTGCAAAGGTCTGGCAGCAGTGCGATTTGAGTGGCGAGATTTGGGAAGCGTGCTGAGCAAACAATTAGGGACTCAACTTTGACGATGTTTTCAGTGTTTCAATCAGCGGGTAGAATACACATCCAATATGGTGGATCAATCCAATAGTTCTCCTGAACTTCCATCCATCCCTACATTTACACGGCGTTAATACTTCCAATAGTAATGGAGGGGACGAATGGTTTGAAACCCCGCCGGTTAGCCACCTTAGCCTTCAGTCTCGCCTTGTGTAGACCGAGGCGAGACTGTGTACTGTACATCCTGCTCGGCACCTGCGGTCTTTCCACCTAAGCTCAGATGGAATGACATGACGGAGTCCAGACATTTTTTGTTTCCTGAGCGTCAGTATTGCTTGTCTTGGAAATACCAGCCTACTAATGCTGGCTTGCAATAGTAGATCGAAGAGAGTAAGTCTCCAAGGCCCCAAAAAGTACAAAAGATTCACACACAGAGCAACATACCTGTGGGCTCGCGCAGGCGCAATAGAAGCAAAATGACCAATGGGGAGGATGGGGAGCCAGCCTGCTCAAGCTTTTTGAACTTAATGATATTTTTCTTATTTTAATCAAGATGATAATAAAAAACCTCCCCCAATTTTACTCTTCTTTTTATTTTTTTCCTCTCAGGTTAATGCGGGACAGCAAGCCTTCAAACTCGGTCAGAGAGAGACGGAATAGACCATGGAAGCAGCCATCTTTCAGACACATCAATGGCAGTGAACCTCAACTCACTGGGATAATCTCTGAATGATCGTGTGAACCCAAACATAGAGACGTAACCATTACTAATACTCATTTTTGTAGACCTCTTCAAAATAAATAAATCTGATCTCTCAACATCATCCATGTCTTCCATGCATTGTAAATGAAATAAACACAGACACCGCTCCATGTGGCGATCAGGTTAAGAACAGTACCTGGTAGCTCCTCCCACATGCGGCCAGGGCGTCAAGCTTATGAGCACTTTTTTGTACTGGCAGAAAATTCTTTTATCATTCATAACATTGTTTTAGATGTTTTTATCATGTCTCTAAGGTCAAAGAAATGAAACATCAGTAAAACTCAGTATTTTTTTTGTCTAAATCATGATGGGTGTGTCCAGACATTTGGGTTGCTTTTCCTAATAAGGACTTGCCTTTGGGATAACTGCATCTCTATTCTAAACCGTACATTTTATGTTGACTCAAGCTACTTTTGCAGCTTTGGGGGAAAAATACTTCTTGTGATCCCCAATAAGAGGTGCTATTTTTATGAGCTGCATTGCATAACCAACCTAAATGCTCTGGCTGTGTTTTAGGCTTTATTTACATAGTTTTACTGTCAGCTAGTGTGGTGCTTCATGCCTCATGTGACAGTCAGAATTGTCTTGCCTTCAAACAAAAACCCACGTTTACCCTACAGAGTTTTGCTGCTCTTTGTGTTTGCATGACAGCAGTCTATTCATCAGAGGTTGTGTGTTTTTGTGGAGCCGTGCTTCAAAGAGATTGGAAAAATACTTACAAAGAATATCTATTGATAGTGCGATTCTGGAAGCACAGTAAACAAACTGTAATGCAATTTAAATAGCTTGCCAGGTTTGTCTCCAAAGAAGGAACATTTGTGATGATGAACAAAGATCCCCTCTTTGTTTTTTTCTCTTCTCGTTTGTTTGCTCTCTCTTCACTTTATTGCACTGCTGACACATAACAGCTTTCCACTTGCCACCAACTCTACCAGGAAATGCGGGTCAACGCAAATTTCTACAACCATTTTTTGATTCTTTGTACACAATGTGCCAACCATTAGAAAAATGATCAATTGTGGTTTGTATAAATGACACCCAGTCAGCAGAAAAAGAACTGCTTTGACATTTCCCACCAAGCTAACTGTAGGCGGCAAACAAGCGCTAGTAAATGCTAGAAAAGGAAGAGAAAACGGGCCCCTCCCTGCTCGTCCAGTGCGAACACCATGGGCTTAAATATGTGTTCAAGAACCCGACTTCAGTGCATTCTTGTGTGAACGTAGCATTGATGCTTGTGTAGCTTCATGAAAAATAGAAGGAATCTAGTATATTAAATAACCATAGCATAAAGAACAAGTCAACTAAACTCTTTATATATTTTTGAAATCCTACATTTATTGAATTTTTCATTCTCTGTGTCCCTTTGAAACAATTCCGCCAAGCCGTTTCTTCGCCTGCTTTGCTGTCAGTCGGAAATACTGATAAACACACCTACAGTGCCCTCTAGTGGTCTTTTCTTTATATAAGTCACACCTGAGTATAAAGGCTGATTTCCACTCGTCTGTCTGCAGTGCATCTCTGTTGCGTTGCCAAAGAAAAATAGACTGTAGTAATCAATCAGAATGTCTACATCACCTCTGCCATGCCTGCGTTCCATGTCCGTCCCTCCACACCACAACACAAGCTTTACACAGAGACACAACGGAGTCTATAGAAATTAACTAATGGTCGTGAGATGGACTCCCCCTCACTCGACGCAACTGAGACGCACCGCAGATGGACTGGTGTAAATTCGGCGTAAGCCAAACTGTGACTTTTCTTTCGAGAAATACAGTATTTGTCTTTGCCTCTGTGCTATCATGCACCTTCCTTTATTCTCAAATCAATCTAAGTGAACTGAGATCTCCAAACTGACTTCTTCTTTCATGCAGTTTTTTTTTATGTCTGGGAAAAAAGCTTAAGACGATTAGAAAGATTAGAAAAAAAGCCACATTCATCTTTATCTTTAATATAACGGACTCTGCATGACTTCAGTTGTCAAGACCACTGGGAAGTAAATGCCCACTTAACCTACGTGAAGCACAGCACTAAAAAAAAATAAAATAATCTTCCCCTAATGATCAGACCTTTTTTTTTCTCAGAGGAATTTCTCCATTTGGACATGGCATGAGACATGTTTTATTTAATAAAGTGGACTTTCAGATTAAATTATAAACTATTTAAATGATGCTGTGCTGGCAGAGTCGTAGCTCTGTCATTTTAGCATGAATTACTATGCAGAGATGTTGACAAAAGCCATTTTGCAAGGTCACTTGTCACAAAGAATTTAAGGGAAACCAAAAATGATTAATTGACCAAGAAGTCTTGGTAGAAGAAAAGGCTCGGGGAGCTCGCTCTGCAGGCTGCTAAGTAAACAAAAAAATAAAAGACAAGCTGACAATTTAGGAATTTTTAAAAAACTAAATACAACTTTTTTTTCTCTACAATCAATTTTGCATGTGCAGTATCATGATCGGAAATCATTTGACTTTTTTTGATTTTCCTGGAATCAGTCTAGGATTTATTAGTTTTTTTCCATACTGTGCAAACTGCCCGAAAAAAACTTTTAAAATTTACCTACTTTCACATATCGATGACATTAAAGAGACATTACTTGACCCATATTCGTTCAAAAAAGGAACATGAAAAACAAAAATGATCACTTTATTACTGTCTCAATGAATATAAGAAAATTATCAAAAGATTTATGATAACTAGGCTGCTTTGTCATACGATAGCTCCTGCCAGGCTACTACTAGCGCCGCCGCAGAGCTCTTTGATGTATGCCGGCATTTGGGCAACTGGCTGGTCGGTTGACAGACGGCTGATATTGTAGTTTAAGGTCGAATAGGAATAATATTCAGGACTTGTCTTTTATTAAAATTTAGCAGTCAGTTGCTTTACATTCGAAGACTATAAGGATACATGCTAACTGACTAGCCGATCATTTATCCTGTTATTAATTTACGTCATAGATTTACAGCAGATACCTTCACATTTCTGTCTGTGTGTGTCTCATTACATTGCATTGAAGACACGGAGGATGTTTAGAGAACAGATTTATTTATTTTAAAAAGCACAGAAGCATCCATCGTATTCACATTCACATGATGATCTGGTACGCTCTCCGGTCATCTTGCTGCAAAAGCCGCTTCCTGCCGCTACTTCCGTGTCTCTGTGAGCATTCAATAAGGGTAAAAATAAAAGCAAGAATGGTCGATCTGTTATTGTCTCGATGAAAATCTGAAAAAATATCACATTAAGCTGGCTGCTTCGCCTAAAGCACTTACCTTTAGCTCGTAGCATAACAACAATAGTAGTACGTCACGTTTCCCAGCATGCTTTGCTGCAAATCATTGGCCAATCACCGTGTCCCTGTGACCAAGGTCTAACAACAAGACCAATGATTGGCCAATGATTCGCAGCAAAGCATGCTGGGAGAACTAAACGCCTGACCTCTGATTTCATCTAGAAGATATAAAAACTGTGTGATATGTGTTCGTTGTGGTTTCAAGACGTTTAACAGGGAAGACTCATTGTGCGCTGAGACACTCTCACTTTAACACAATGCATCATGGGAGATGTAGTGCAAAACTGCCGCAGATGCCAGACAGACTCGCTTCTCTGAGCTTCATTGTTTTGTTCACTAGTTCCACGGTCTGACACCGGAGTCTGTGGAAAGCTACACATGTTATTTTTGTTGGAACTGAGCGACTTCATGAGCAGAATCAAAAAAAAGGAAGTGAAGACTTTAACCACTTCTGATTGGTCAGACTGATGACCTATGATTAAGCTTCCAAGAATGATTGGTGGAGATGGTTGAAGGCGCGGGACTTTTACGAAAACAGAGCTCAAGCTGTGGCTAAATCGCGGTACCGTCATTGTTATCAAAGTGTCTTTAATAGAAGCTAATAAACACAAAGAAAAAAGTATTTTATGATCTTTCATATTCCTAACTACTCAGAGTTTTATTTGGGCCTGTATGGATGAACACAGAGCTCATGTCTTGGAGATGGTAAATGTTTTAAAATCAGTGAAAATGGGTAATTTCCCATGGCATTTCTCACGGCACACTAATGTGCCGCGGCACACCGGTTAAAAGACACTGCTCTAGCCTTGTCGGCCCCTGGGCAGCTACACTGCCCAAGTGTCCACTTAAGCCAATGTAGGCAAACACAGGTGGGGCCAGAGAAACTGCAGACAAGCCCACATTTTCTGACGACTTTTAACCCTTGTGTTATCCTAGGCACTTTAACATTGGGAGTTGGGTCATCTAGACCCACCAGACAGTGCGCTGAACCTTTTTTCTTCAATGATTTCTGATCTTCACTGGTGTCCATGGATTACATGAAATCTTTCCACCTTTAACCACCTTTTTCATAGGGAGAACACGTCAATGTGATAGCACAATGGTTAAACCATTTGAGACCCACTTGGCCTTGCAGGCTGGGTTGTTTTTTAGGACATACTGTAGTTTTTGCAGAACGGCAAAAGTTCATCAGAAATTTGTGGGTGGATCAATTGGTGCAGAGAAACCCCACCCCTACTTTCTTTCTCCCATAATTGAGAGCTGTTTACACGCTCTCGCTAGCATACAGCCCCTCACACCTCTATCCTGACATTACCATTGCAAAAAAAAGAAAAAAAAAAAAAGAAAAGCAAACAATATTGGAGCTACGCAGCCTTGCAGTTTAATGACAGATCCCAAATTGGACAAAGACATTATTACGTCATAACTACGATCTTTTTCAAACTGCAGTTTTTCTTTTGCTCCTGTTTTTCACAAGGGTTTGAATAAAGGAATACTTAGAAATAAAATGTTACGCTGACTTGTCTTTAGAATTATTTTCGATCATCAGAAAATATATTAAAAAAACACAAATCTTTTTAAGAGGGAGAACCTGCACAATTGGTGGAGGATTAAATACTTTTTTGCCCCAGTGGAATCCAACACAGTCAAGATGATTCCAAAAAGGCAAAATTGTTTAAAATGAATCTAGATCATTTGTTTATGGCTGTAAATTGCTTTCAAAAACATATTCAAATGTGAATAAATGAACTATAGTTAAGGATTAGATTTTAGACGGAATGTCCGAAATCTTTTTGCCACTTGGATTGATAAAAAATGTGGATGTTAAACCAATTCAAGGGATGCTGAGTTAGACAATGCTGTTAACTGAAGGAAACCAAAGTTTCTGCAAGAGCAGCACATAAACTTCAGTGTAGCTGAGTATCCACATGATCTGCACTGTGAAGCTGAAAGACTGCAGAAAGCTGGTAAAGTTAACAAGGCCTCTCATTTGAGAAAAATACTAAAATGAAGAAAATCAGCTTCATTTACAAAACTGTATGGATGCTAATGAGCCAGCTATGCCTGGGATACTTGGTCATCAAAGTCTTGTACTTGAAAAAAAAATGTATGTGAATTTTACTGAAATGTCAAATTTGTCTGGCAAAGATGGGACATGTTAACAACCAACAGATCTGCATTAATAAAAAAGGGAACATGATTCCTAACAGAAATCCTATCGTGCCTCAGAAACTATGAAGCTTATTTTATTGCGCCAATAAAACAGTAAATAGGTAAAGCTTTTTTTCACAAATCAAGTCACATTTCAAATGTATTTTTCTACTTTCTGCCAATCTTCAGATTAAAATAAATGTTTTTATGTTCATCAGAGCTCTGAACACTTGATATTAAATCTGTACTTAGTTAAAAAATACCATGTAAATCTATCTATCCATCTATCCATCTATCCATCTATCCATCTATCCATCCATCCATCCATACTGTATATATATATATATATATATATATATATATATATATATATATATATATATATATATATATATATATATATATATATATAAACTGTATAGTTAGTTTTACTTAGTTTTTTGAAATGGCAGCTGGATCGGCAGCTCTGATTGGACGATGTGTAAATGTCTCTGGACTGCAGCCGTCCATATCAAGCGTGTATAAAAAGCGGGACATTCTACACCACTGGTCATTCGCAACTCAGATTTAGTGAATGCCATAATATAGTCTTGTCAATGTACAGATGTATTCATTTTTAAACAATATCCCTCCAAAGAAATCCAGCAAGGGCAAAGCCCCAGCACCCCAGAAAACAAAGGTCCAAGTGGTCCAACCACACCAGGAGCCTTCATCGGATGAAGAGCATCAATGAATCAATCCAGCATCAATCCCCACTGATGCGCAGGAACATCAGTGGCTGGATTTCACTCACATGCCGCTACAACGACCCCTGGAGATTTGTCGACCTTGCACAAGTGGTATTCTGACAGTGGCAGTGGGACGGCAGCACGGGGGCGAGGGGGTGGAGGCATTTTGGAATGTGTGATCATAGTCTTACGTGGTGAAACAATACAGATTACACGGGAAAACAGCAATGCATTATTATGACCCGCAGCAGTCAAGTATGTGATTCCATGGCCCATGCTGACCTAAACGATGTAACATACGATGTGACTCAGCTAAAAAACTAACGAAACCAAAAAAGCCTTTGCGGGGGATATCCAAAGGAAGTCTTGATATCCTTATGGGATGGCCACGTGACCAACGGCTGGGAGCTCGATATTTAGCAATTTTCACCCATAATCTGGGAAAATTAACTGATCTTTAGCGATTTTGACGAAATTTCACTCGCATGCCCCTACAACGACCCCTGGAGATTTGTCGACCTCGCAGAAGTGGTGTTCTCCTTTAACTTGCACATTTTTAACGGAATACTGTGACAATTAAATGCATGGACAAAGCTGAACAAAATGATATGACATAAAAAAATGAACATTTGAAAAATGTGGAAAAGGAAAATCCAAAACTTTACTTATCCTGTTACTTCTGAAACCTACGTAGATCTGTCTGGTATCCCCAGGCCAACAACTCAGTATGTGATTCCAATCAATCAACAAACAATTTTGGCACTTTGATCCCTTTTTTTTTACAGTTACCAAGCATAAATTAAGATTACTTCAGAAGAAGGCTATTCGCTGCTTTTATAAAGATTCCAGTCTCATTCTAACTATAGCCAAGAACAAAAGCTGCTCAAGGACAAGATTAAGGACACACATAACGCAATTATTTGTAAAGGGATTCTCCCTCAGGTTTGAGGCCATATCCAACATCTAATGATTTTTTTTCTCTTTTGTTATTCTGTCTGACACTGTTCAAATACACCAGGCTTTATAATTCCAGGCTGATCAGCTCTTTGACTGTAGGAAAAAGTACAAATTATCTGGGGATTAAATATTTGTTCCTTGCTGAAAGGTGCACTAACACAAACATCAGCGTATATGAACCAGCTGCAGGAGTGTAAAAAGAAAAGTCTCAATTCCTGCATGTTAATTTGAGCTCTGTGCTTTGTCTGTAAAGGAGCACAACACCATTAAGACTCAAACCAGAACATTAAGCTGATTTGGCTTGGTTTGCTTCTTCCTCCACTCAGTTTGAACCTTTATTAACACGAACAAAGTGCAGCTTGTCTGTGGCACTTGTTTCATTCGCCTCTTATCCATTCTATGGAGGCAGTGCAGCTATTCATCAGAGCACTATAAGTGTTCATTAGAAGTCAGATTATTCATCTATTCTCCCATTCCTGTACTTCTCATTTGATTTTCATCAGTGTGGTCTTGTTCCATTGCTCTCTCCACCCCCCCTTAATTAGCCTCCAAGCACACACAAAGAGAAAAGTTGTGATAATGAAGCAAGAAAAAGGGAAATTCCAATTTGGAATACAGCTAACACTTCAGAGATGCGCAATTTCATCACCAGTTCAGGCCCACACTGGAAGTGCAAATGTGATCATTATGCGTAGATTTAAACTGCAAATGTGCAGCCAAATTGGACTGTAGTGATCAGGTTTAGGGGGAAGAATTCGAAAGTGATAACATAGATTTTACTTATGGTGAAAGAAACCAAATTATCTTTCAAAGTTTTCATGGCCAATTAAAAGAAGATCATTACAAGGACTGAAAAGTAAATAAAAGAATGACAACTTGAACAGGAACAAATTAGTTTTTTAAATACTTTGCAAAAAAACAAAGATAACTTGCAGAATCAGTGAGACAAAGAAAACGAGTGTCAGACGGTCCTTTTTACTTGTTACCAACAAGATTGTGAGTTAGCGTAGTCACAGAAACATTTGTTGTAGTGGTATCAGTCTTTTTTTTTAATGTTGCGAAAAGGAGTTACAGGTATTTGAAAATGCTAAATAGCTCATTTATAGTGTGTCGATGCGTTTTTTTTTTCATGTTACTAATAAGATTGGGATTTAGTGTCGTCACAGTAGTTTCTTTTAGCAGTATCAGTCTGTTTTTTACCTGTTGCAAACAAAGTTGGGAGTTACAGGTATTGGGAATATGCTGGTGTAGCTAATGTGTAGCTATGGTGGATGTGTTTTTATGTGTTACTAATGATGTTGGAAGTTAGCGTAGTTAGAGTAACATTTGCTTTAGTGTAATCAGTCTGTTTTTTAATATGCTGCAAAAAAGGTTGGGGGTTATAGGTATTGTGAATACACTAACGCTACAAACGTGGCTAACGTGGCTAACATTTAGCTGTTTGTGACTCTTTTTTTTTCACATATTACTGAGAAGGTTGGGATTTCTGCCTGATATGAACTGCTATTTTATGAACTATTATTTTGTTTTTATTTATTGTGTGTTTTGCTGCCGGACAACTGAATTTCTTCCTTGGGAGATCAATAAAGTTTTTATCTATCTATCTATCTATCTATCTATCTATCTATCTATCTATCTATCTATCTATCTATCTATCTATCTATCTATCTATCTATCTATCTATCTATCTATCTATCTATCTATCTATCTATCTATCTATCTATCTATCTATCTATCTATTTTCTGTATTTTTTTCCTACAAAAAATCAAGAAAAAATTTCTTACAAAATGCATTTATTAGTTTTGCATAACAATAAATAGAATTGACCTATGTAGGTGATCTGCTTTATAAATTAAAAAAAAATATTAGCTGCCAAAAACTTTAGATACTTAACACTGGCCTGGATAAAAAAATTAACTTGCACATTTTTTTTCTTGCAGACCCGATTGTTACAGTGGGGTGATGCCGTTTTAAGTTTGTTGATAGATAAGATGTGTTACATGTGGCATACGCTATCTTTGTGTACATGCTTACTGTTCATTACTTAATAGCATCTCGGAGGAAACTCACAGCTAACATTACTTTCGCCTCTGCGCAAAGTTAATACAGTGGTGACCGGGGGTTAGCCCCCGCCTATAGCCACTAAGACTCATGGGAAGTGTGAAATCTTGTGTGTTGAATTCTTCACCATCACTGAGAGAGCTATGAAGATAATTGAGGTTCATTTTTTTATGCTGTTTGTGTGTGTTCATAATAAATGGGTTTTAATGCCGGAAAGGAGATGGAGCAATCTGCTTGTCCGCCTACCCCTCCCATCACACATCTAAATGTTCCAGACTGTGCATCCACAAGAGCTCTCATCCAAAGATAATCAATTGAACAAAAGCATTTAATTAGGAACAACTGAGTACTACGTATCCTCTACATTCTTTTTGAAGCTGTTCTGTAACACAATTCTTCAACGTTTGAAGCTATTTCTAAAATAAAGTGTATTTCTTTTAGACCAGGGGTCGGCAACCTTTTTTACTCAAAGAGCCATTTGGGACCGCCCCTAATAAAAAAGAAAGCACCTGGAGCCACAACCCGTTTTGACATCATTATATATATTATACATGTATATATTATTCAAGGGTGCTCATTACGTCGATCTTCAAGGACATGAGTGTAGATCGCGGGCCATAAAAGATAAAAAAAAAAAAAGTACTTCTTAAAAATCCACCAGCCAATAAAAATCCTCACTGAGAAGTACGGGCTGAAGTTATGGTCTTATCGCTGCATGGAGCGATGTGTGCATCAATGCATGGTAGACACAGAGAATGTGGAGAGATCAGGTTTATTATTTTGAAGAGTTCTACTTGGTAATCATGTTTCCATGTTTGAGTTCATAAAATCAACCCAGGGAAAGTCTCTGCTTCAACTCCCGCAGGGAAAGCTGCGTCTGAATCTGACACCCGTGTTTGCATCTATGACAGAGTTTAAAGCCAAAGCCCCTCCCCCGCCTCTCTACCTGCTTTTCCTCTCTACCTGTTCACCCGTTCATATCCTCTGCAGCTGAGATTTGTTTCCTCCGCGCTCCTCAGTGTATTCTACAAAGAGAGCGCAAAATACGGTGATAGCAGGATGACACGATAGTCGGGGCGCTCCAGCGAAGCACAAGGATGAAAGAGCCGGACGCAGGTTATAGCGGGGATAAAGCGGGTTAAGCAAATGAATGGAAGAAGGCGCTCCGCTGAAGAAATATTCAATATTGTACACATTTTATTATTAGTCTGAACTATTTTTTATTTAGAAAAATATTTTATTTTGCTAAATCAGTCCAGTACGAAAAAAATCATCAACAAAAGCTGTGTTGGGCGGCTTTTGGCTGGGTCTGGCGGTTTTCAGATGACTTCTGGGCTGGAAAACTGGGACTCTATCTGGCAACACTGGCGCGAACTTTCAGTCTGTCATCAGCGAGTTGGTCTCTGCCCCACGGCACGTCAAGTTCCCGGCAGAAGATCGGAGTGTTTATTGAAGCCGCCCCGCGTGTCTCCTCCTGCTACCAGCTCTGCAGGTCTCGCCCGATAAATACGAGCTCATCAAGGAAGCTGTTTCGTACGTGGCACGCGCTTCGTACCAGCAGCGCCTTTGAAATGCCATGAAAAATGAACAAACTGAAATAAAATTTAATTATTATAAAATACTCATTATTTTCCAAAGTCACAGGGAGCCACAACAAAAGGATGAAAGAGCCACATTTGGCTCCGGAGCCATGGGTTGCCGACCCCTGTTTTAGATAAAATTGGGTAAAATAAAAGTACTCTTTGACAATTGTATGGTTTATTTAAAAGATAGATATTAAAAAAGGTTATAATCTATTTTTGTGTCCTTCTTCTAATACATGATTTTTGTTTGGTGATCATGAAGAAGTTGAAGTTAACTATATTTTCTCTCTAATTTGGATGAAGCCTCCCTGATTTTCCAAAAGGATCAGCTGCAGTACGTTTATTTAAAGCACACAGTGAATGGGTGATACAAATCCTAGTAGGAGACAAACTGATAAGAGGACTGATTGACAGTTCATGGGGGGGTGTTGCTATGGGATGATTTATCTCCAAATTGTTGCTACGGGGTTCACATTGAGGGAAGATAATGTCATTTTGTTCCTAATAAGCTAATGGATCCTAAATCCATTTTTTAGCTTGCATATGAGCGGAGCACCATTGCTCTAATGGTGATGCACATGCTCGGGAGGGAGAGAAAGGCAATGAATGTTATTTGAGTTTAAATCCTCTCTAACCTCAAACATGTGGGGGGGATTATGGCCTTGCATGTGAATGCTTCAGCATTGTCTCTGTAGTTAACTCAGCTTTGGTGTTCACTCTTTCTTCAGTGGGATTAGACTGTGTTAGTTAGAATTAAGCAAATCTACAGTTGGTTTGGGAAGAAATCCAGTATTTTTCTTTGATACCTTGATCCTAACTGCCCGTATGGGTGGCTATCTGCTCTCTGCGGGCAAAAAAAGAGCAGACTTGTACAGGACACACAGGGTCGATACTGTGGATTTGGGTATTGATTTGATACCAAATAATTACAGGGCTAGTTTTGCCGATACCAATGCTGATACATTTCCTTAAATTGTTGTATTATAGAATCTGAATCGGAACTGGACATAAAGTAAATTTAGAACATTTATAGTAATAATAGAATAATAATAAGAAAACAGTAACTTGTGCAAAATAATAATAATAAAAAAAATCTAAGTATAACAGCATCACAGACAAATATTTAACAAAAAAAAGGCAGTAATAAAATATCAAAGTCAATGGTGAAAAAAGTAAACAAAAGCTACTGAGCCCCCTGGGGGCCAGTGGTTGAAAAGAAAAAAAATCTGATAAACTTTGGGCACGGATTAGTAAATCATGCACACCGTTCAGTAAACCGTGCGCACAGTTTAGTAAACAGTGTGCACGGATTAATCAATTGTGCTTGTACTGTTGCGCAATCGTGCGCGCACGCACATTGCATGTGCATGTCTCTGAGCAGAGCAGATGGACTCTTAGCTTAGTGTTTGCAGGGTTGTGAGGATGTTTTGTTACAGTGTGCGCAACAGAGGAGACTTCGGACCGCAGTTCATTTCCCTGTTTTGCCTGACCGGGCAGATGGACTCAAAAGAACCATGTCTCCGGGAAAATTTGTATCTCTAGATAGAGGACGGGCTTTTGGGACAGGCGGAGGCGGCTTTCAAAAAAACAGACGAACCGTGCACACAATCATGTGAATTTGTGTTACCATTCGGGTCCAGACAAAATAATGCTGATGGTTATTCCAATTTAAGTTGATCCACGGCTAAATCGGTTATTTGCATGGCTAATGTTGTTAGCACGTATGTATTAACCTAATCCTAACCCTTCTTCCGTGTCAGTTGGGCCAAAAACGGTTTGTGCGCGCACGATTGCGCAACAGTACGAGCACAATTACTAAATGGTGTGCATGGATTAGTAAACCGTGGGCACGGATTAGTTTATCAGGTTTTTCTCCTTTTTAACCACTGGGCCCCGGGGGACTCTGTACAATCACCATGTATGTCTTCTTCTTTTTTTTTTTACTTTAAAGTAATGAATATGGAGGAGTTTTGCAAAAAAAACCAGCTGCTCATTTTATGCCCTGTAGTGTCAAGATTTTTTTTCATGTCATTAAATTAGAACTAAAGATTTTTCAATAAAAGGTTATCCCCCTCTGACTAAAAGACTGATGGCTCTGACTTTAGATACATTTTCTACCAATTAAGCTGGAAACCAAATAGACTAAACACATTCATTTTAGTGATTCACTGGTTTTAAGTCAAGGATAAAAAAATGTGGAGGGAAATCTAAGTAATTTCTAAAACAATGAGAAGTGAGTCCATTTCAACTGTCGTTTTAATCATCCCGTTCGGTTTGTTCATGAGCGCAACATTTCTAATGAATTTGAGTTTTTAACTTTGTTTTTGATGTAAATAGTGTATTGTACTTTGTGGACTGCAGATATTTTCTTTTGCTCTGTGAATGTGCGAGCTTTGCGCAAGCGCTTAGGGAACATTGCCTCGGGCTACCGGGCTGCTGGCGGCCAGTGGCACTTGATATGGACGTCTGCCATCTGAAGGCATTTAAACATCGTCCATCAGAGCTGCTGCTGGCTGGCAGTCAGTCAGTCCGTGTTTGACTGACTGCCGCTGGATTGCAGCCGTCTGTTTTAACGACAACGCCAACGATTTTACAGAAAAATCAGCTATTTTCAAAGATTCTGCCGATGTCTCCCCATCATGCTGTGGCAGTTGTACATAGTTGTATAAGTCACCCCAGCTTATATTTGCTCCGCTGTCCATGCATTTTCTCATCTACGTTTTAATAAAGTTGTGTTGCACCGCTCAGTAAACTCTAGGTTTTCTTTGTTTGGTTCTGCACAGAACTCTTATGCTGTGTTCACACCAAACGTGATTTTCACGTAACAAATGGTTGCATATCAGTGCAAAGCTGCTTTTCTCATGGTGATTGCAGGTGTAGCGTGACTGTAGTTTACAGAACATGTGTTATTTTGCAGTTCCCAGCAGAATGACGCTTCAATTGCATGTTAAGATATTAGATTAGACCTCACAACTAATGCATGGTGAAGTCTTCGGGTGATGTGGAAGGTTGAAAGCAGATCTGCTCCTAACTTGAGGTTTAGTTTAAAAACAAAGTCCTCAAAAATGACATAAACAAATTGTAAATAAGAATTATACTGAGATCCTTTGCTGAGTATTACAGTAATGGGAATTCAGGGAAAAGGAATCTGAACAAAACGGTTGCAAAAAGACTGCAGGGATAAGAAAAGCAGTTTCTTACTTTTAGCTGGCAGTGACCATCGCTTCTGCTAATTAAAAGGATAAACGTTAGTGCCTGCAGATTAGCAGTGTCTAATTAACATTGATGCCATGGTCACCCTCTTGCCAGTCCAAACTTGATCTTGGCAATTGATAATCTGAGGTGTTAGCTATTGTCACAGCATCAGTTCAGTTATAACGATCACTTTTTCTTTTTCCAGCTCCAGGAAGTTCCTCCCAGTATGGAAATACAAAAGACAATTGATTATCGTCAAAGTAAAACTGATTAAAAAAATCACAATTCACAATAATGGAATTTAGGCAATAAAGTGTGCATTGAGGCTTCTTTATGTCATATAATCTGTAAAATTTACACTCACCAGCCAATTTTTTAGTTACACCTTGCCAGTGCCGGATTGGAGCCCGTTTTGCCCCTCAGAACTGCCTTAATCTTTGGTGGTGTAGATTCAATGAGGTAGTGGAAACATTCCTCAGAGAGTTTGATTCATATTGACATGATAGCATCACACAGGTGCTGCAGATTTTTCGAATGCACATCCATGATGCCAATATCCTGTTCCACCACATCCCAAAGGTGTTCTATTGGGTGGAGATCTGGTCACCATGGAGGCCATTTGAGTCCAGTGAACTCATTGCCATGATCAAGAAACCAGTCTGAGATGATTCCAGCTTTATGACAGGGTGCCTTATCCAGCTGGAAGTAGTCATCAGAAGATGATACACTGTGGTCAGAAAGGGATGGACATGGTCAGCAACAATACTCAGGTAGACTGTGGATTTGGAACCATGCTCAATTAGTACTAAGGGGCCTAAAGTTTGGTAAGAAAATATCGCCCATACCATGACACCACCACCGGCCTAAACTGTTGATACAAGGCAGGATGTATTCATGCTTTTGTGTTGTTGAGGGCAAATTCTGACTCTACTATCCAAATGTCTCAGCAGAAATGGATATAAAAAAATATTGACTGGTGAGCCTGTGTGAATTATGGCCTCAGTTTTCTGTTCCTAACTGACTGGAGTGACACCTGGTGTGAATTTCTGCTGCTGTAGTGCGTAGGTGTTGTGCTTTCAGAGATGCTCTTCTGCAGACCTCGGTTGTAACCAGTTTTTTTTTTTGAGTTCCTGTTGTCTTTTTATCAGCTTGAACCAGCCTGGCCATTCTCCTCTGATCTCTGGCATCAACAAGGGATTTTTGCCCACAGAACTGCAGATCACTGGATATTTTCTTCACTGAAGTCACCTTTCTTCTCCATCATGATGCTCGGTTTGAATTGCAGCAAATCGTCTTGACCATGTCTACATGGGTGAATGGTAGCTCCCAAAGGAGAAATCCTAAAAAGGTGTAACCATTTGGAGGGTTGTTGTTGGTTAGTGGTTAGAGCTTGGGGCAGGACTGTGTAATGCCAACAGAAGAAATTGGAAAATAAAGTTTTGAGCTAAACCCAAGGCCTGAGACTCCGCCTCTGCTTCTACCATGATGATGGTCTCCGAGACTACGAGCTGAACGTGACACAACTAAAAAACGATATAATGTGGGACTATCTAGATCCCTGCACTATAAAAGCGATTCGGACACCATACTGACAAAAAAAGACCACACGTTTTCTACAATAAAAACTTTATAAATATGAACATTTGGATTTATTAATCCACTATGTTTTGATGATAAAAACTTGAATGATAAAAAAGTATACATTTAATTACTTTTTTTCCTCACGAAAAATTGTTCAAACAATGCATTTTGGTTCACTATTCTAGTGAACATCAATGCATGATTGCTTCTAGCAACGACTTGTGGGAACTTTTTAGACCACTCAATTTTGGAATTGTAGATTTGGACAGTTCTACAAAATTGGAAATGCACACTGATGAGCAGTGAAGAAATTCGGACACAACTTTGGATTTTCACCAGCCAAAGACAAATCACTTTTTATTTCTCCCCAGTCTTGATTTTTTTAAGACCCTCCATAAGCTGTAAAGAACAGATGGCAGCAGCATGAAATGTATTAGGCTTTTGTAATGTTAGTGAAAAAAATCTAGGCCATTAAGGAAATACAACTAAACTTTCTTCACTAGGACATCAAATAACTAATCAGTAGGAATATTTCTAAGTATTGAGAACTTGATGACTAAATGGAAAATTGCATTGATTTTCATTTTCATGAGACATGAGACACACAGGGGTGCTCACACTTTTTTGGCGTGTGAGCTACTTTTGAATCGACAATGTCTCGAAGATCTACCTATAAAATATGTGTGTGTGTGTGTGTATATATATATATGTATAAAATACTATTAGTAAATGTTTGTTAGTAATGTTTATTAGTTACATGTTTATTTTAACATCATTGATTATGTACTGATGATTAAAAACTACACAGTGAGATTACATAAAGATACCTTTGTATTAACAGATGAGGCGTTTTATTACAAAGACAGAAAGCAGCGACCGTTGAATGTCATGCTCTGCTGTGAACCGTGCAATGGGGGGAGCATGGCTTTTCAAAGGCCCTGCTGGCTCTGTACGAAGCATGTGCCACGTGAAAAACAGCTTCCTTAATGAGCTCGTATTTATCGGGCGAAAACTGCAGAGCTGGTAGCAGGAGACACCCGTGGCGGCTTTAATAAACACTCCGGTTGGCCGGAGTGGTCTTCTGCCGGGGATTTGACGTCCCACGGGGCAGAAGAGACTTTTTGATTACAGAGAGTTTGCGCTCAGTTTTTTTTTTTATTTTTTTATTTTTTATTTTTTTATTTTACAACTTTATTGTGTAAAACGGAAGTACAATACAAAACACAATTTTACAAAATAAAATTCAGATATGCCAGGGGAGCATACATATTAAATACATTTTACATAAAAACATTCAGGTTTCTGCAACTTTCATATAGACATACAGCTTTCTGATTAAGACTCTTGGAGATGTTACTAATATACATTTCAATTTGTTTCATTAAAACAGGGAAAAAAATTGAAGATGAAGAAAATTTACATTTATGTATATAAAATTTGCCAAAAATAATAATAAGATTAATTATGAGTTTTTTATTTGAGTCCAAATTTTTATTATGAAAGCCAAAAATTATATGTTCAAACTTTAGATTGAAGTTGGGGTGAATGCGATTTCTAATAAATTGTAAACATTTTTTCCAAAAGATTCTAATTATAGCACAATTCCAAAAAAGATGGTTAATTGTTTCTGGATATTCTTTGCAAAAAATACAGTTAGGGTCAATTGTTTTAATGTATTTTAGCATAAATTGATTGGTGGGGTAAATTTTGTGAATTATTTTAAAAGATACTTCTTTCATTTTATTATTTATCATAAATTTTTGGGTGACACTCCATCCTTTCTTCCAGATACTGTCGGGAACAAAACGTCTCCAGAAGGTTTTAGTACACGGTACAGAAATGACGTCCCTTTGAAACAACACACGTATTTTTTTGTTGTTATTCTTGTGTGTAGGGGTAAAACAAATTTTTCCTGTGGTGGTGGCAGTTGCATCCATAGAGGGCATTTCTTCATTCGTAGCAGTTGTTTTAAACATTTGGCATATTTCTTTGGAAACAGCATCAAACACAATGGCATACTCTTTAGGAGTCACAACCAGATTATATTTAGCGTTGAATTCAGTATACCTTAATAAATGCCCGTTCGTGTCAAAAAGTTGGCTCACCACTAGAATTTTTTTCTCAAACCAATGTGGAAAAAATAAAGATTTATTCTTGTATAATAAATATTTGTTGTTCCAAATAAAGAAGTTATGGGGAGAGAAATTATGTTTGTATAGAAGTGCCCATGCAAGAAGAACTTGTTTGTGGAATGCTGATAGTTTAGCTGGTATTTTCTCAACATTGTAATGACAAAGGAGAAGAAAGTTAAGGTTGCCTAAATTTGAAAATATAAAATGGGGAAATATATTCCAAATTGAAGTAGGATTTTTTAGGTAAGATTTGATCCAGTTTATTTTAAATGTGTTATTTAGGGTTGTAAAATCAAGAAAGTTTAGTCCTCCATTCTCGTACGAGTTCATTACCACAGATTTTTTTAAATAATGTATATGGTTTTTCCAGATAAAGTTAAATAAAATTTGGTCAACAGATTTTAATGTTTGATTGTCTACGTACAGAGATAATGCAGAGTAAGTGAGTCGAGAGATTCCCTCTGCCTTTGACAGCAGGACTCTGCCTTTTAGGCTTAGGTCTCTTTGAAGCCATAAGTTAAAACGTTTTCTGGTTTTCTCTATTACGGGACTAAAATTTAAAGAACTTCTATCTAGTTCGTTTTTGGTGATGGTAATCCCTAGATATGTTACACTTTCTTTGATGGGGATTTCACATATGGATCCTGTTTGGTCATTTTTGATAGATATTAATTCACATTTTTTTATGTTAAGATGAAGTCCAGAGACATTAGAAAAAGCTTTTATTAGATTTAGTGCTCGAGGAATTTGACTGCTATCTTTCAAAAAAAGGGTGGTATCATCAGCTAATTGGCTAATAAGAATCTCTTTACCAAAGACAGAGATGCCTTTCAAATCATTAATAGTTATGTAATCTGCCAGAGTTTGAGTGGCTAATAAAAATAGATACGGCGAGATTGGGCAACCCTGTCGAATTCCTCTTTTAATATTAAAACGGGGAGAAGTACCATATTTTAGTTTTACTGAGCAGTTAGCATTACTGTATAACAGTTTTATTGCATCGCAAAAATAAGAGCCAAAACCGAATTTGTGAAGGCAGCTAAAAAGAAACGTGTGATTAATTGAATCAAAAGCTTTATAGAAGTCCAAAAAAAGAATGTAACTTTTATCTGTTATTAAATGTGAATAATCTAAAATATCTAGTACAAGCCGGATGTTATTAGAAATATGTCTTCTATGCATAAATCCTGACTGGGTTTCTCCAATTACAGAGTCCAAGGCTGATTTCAGTCTGTGAGCAAATACAGAGGCAATAATTTTATAATCATTATTCAATAAACTGATCGGGCGCCAGTTATCAATATTGAGAGTGTCTTTTTTGGGTTTTGGGAGGAGAGTGATCACTCCTTGATTCAGTGTTGGAGGAACAGTGCCTTGGCGAAGGCTTTCTAAGAAAACCTGCGTTAAAAAAGGAGCAATTGAGATACTAAATTGTTTGTAAAATTCCCCAGTTAATCCATCTGGTCCAAGAGATTTGTTATTTTTCAGTTTGTTTATAGAAGTCAGTATTTCGTTAACAGTGACGGGGGAGTTACAGATTTGACGTTCAGAGGGATTAATAGATTGTGAATTAATGTTATCTAAAAACTGTTGGGGATTGTCAGTGGAATCATTAACAGCATAAAGTTTACTATAGAAAGAACTAACAAATTTAGCAATAACAGAGGGGTCTGAGTTTAGTTGGCCATCAATATTTAACTGGTGTAGTGTATTTGATTTAGCACGATGCTTTTCTAATTGGAAGAAGTAAGAAGAATTGCTTTCACCCTCTTCCAGCCATTTTAGTCGAGATCTGACAAAAGCGCCTTCAGCACGATTTTTATAAATCTCATCCAGTTTATTTTGTAAAGAATTTAAGTTAACTTTGTCATCTTCAGATTGATTTGCTGGACATATTTGAGATAATCTTGTTATGTCATTTATGACCTTATCCTCTTTTTCCTTCCTGGACTTATTTAAATTAGAACTAAGTTTCCTAAGGTAGTTTGCAATATCATATTTTAATAATTCCCAGTTATTACTATAAGAGTTTTCAGCTACAGCTTTTTCAAAGTAATATGAAACACTTTCAGAAATTTGTTTTTCCACGATAGCAAGCTTAAGTAGAGAATTGTTAAGGATCCAATATGCTTTTTTAATTCTAGAGTTATTTTGGTTTAATTTAATGGAAATCTGTATTGCTTTGTGATCAGTAAGAGAAGGAAAAATATCAATATTAATGTCATCTGTATCTAAACAATCAGAAACAAGCCAATAATCTATACGAGACTGGTGGGAGCCATTTTTGTTGCTCCATGTAAAACTTGATTTTGTTGGGAATTTCTCTCTCCAAGGATCTTTTAAATTAAATTTTTGCATAAATGAGAGAAGTTCGGCATTAGGATTATCAGTTTGTGGTGGCCATCTATCCAGTTGGCAGTCTAACACCATATTCAGGTCTCCTCCAATGATAATAATTGCATTGGGATATTTGTTTAAACATTCTATTAAATCATTTTCTACTATAGATAGGAGTTGAGAGTTGTCACGTTTTGTATTGTAACCGTATACATTTATTACTATAAAAATCTTTTTTTCATAGGCCAAGGCCATACAGACAAAATGACCCTCAGTGTCACATTTATGTGAAAGAATGTCACCTTCAAATTTATGTTTTACCGTAAGAGTACCAGCTGAGTGCTGACTACCATGAGAGAGGAAAATGTTATCACCGCATTGAGATCTCCAAAAATTGGTATCATCTTTTGTAGAGTGAGACTCTTGAAAAAAGAAAAAATCTGTGTTTAACTTTTTGGCAAACAAGAAAAGAGCTTTACGCTTTGTAGCATTTTTTAACCCCCTGGCATTCAATGAACCTAAAGATAAAGACATAACAAAGAGAAGATGATAAAGTAAGAACTTTAGTTGGTGAGCTGTGTTGCATCAACCAGTGTGCTAAAAATAAATAAAAAATAGGAAAATAAACGTTCAATTTTTACATTTACGCTAATGTAAAATTCAAATGGATGAAAAAATATGCTGAATTAAACACATTCAGGCTCAACTTTAAAGTGACTTGAACTTATGAACCAAAAAAACCTGACGACCATTTTAAGATATTAACATGAATGGCCAATTTTCAACAAAGTTAGATTGCAAACCGCTAGAGAACAAAAAGATGGATGAGCTGATATCGTCGGGTAGACAGTCCAGTGTTTAGGTCTCAGGCAGGCCGACTTCTTTACCATTGATATATGCTCGAGGACCGACGTAGTAAGCGGTTTTCCCTTCTCGTCTGGCTGCCTCAATCATTGGCCACAGCGCCGCTCTTCTCTCGCGATCTGCCGCACAGAGATCTTCGGTGAAGTGGAGATGGCGCTCTTTCAGAAAAGAGCTGTTTTTCGCAGCTTTCCACACGGCGTCTCGGAGGGTTCTGGATGTAAACTGTACGATGATTACTCTGGGTTTCCTTTCATTTTCCTTCATTTTTCCCAACCGGTGAACAACGTCAATCACGTCAGGCAGTTTGCTTTTAGCTTCAGGAAAAACACTCTGGCAGATTCGGATGGTTTCCTTCTTTACATCTTCTTTGGCCACAGTCTCTGGTACTCCGTACAGTTTTAGATTCCAGCTTCTCGAGTAGCGCTCGGACTCAATAAGTCTTTCTTGTAGCTGGAGGATGGTGGCGCCATCTTTGTTTGTTTTCCTCTCAATTACGTCAACTCTCTTCTTTAAATCTTGGATTTCACCAAAAGCAAAGTCAACTGATTTCTTAAGGTCTTCAATTTTAAGTGAGTTGGTATTAATCAGTTGTTCCAAGCTGTCAAAGCGAGTGTTGATCAGTTCTGATAAAACAGCTACGATTTCCTGGTTGCCGTCAACACTTTTCTCACCTTTGCCTTTGGGAGTTGCAAACAATGCCTTCTTGAGCGCAGGTTCTTTGCAAGGTGTTCCGTCCTCTGAGAGAGGTAAGGGAGGGAATTCTTCCTCTCCACACATATCTTGGTCGTCAGGAACTTTAACGTAGTCATGAACCGCCTTGCCCGAGTCACAGCCGCTAGCAGTTGTGTTGTTAGCATTAGCCAAACTTTTATTTTTTTGCTTTGAGCTTCGTTTTCTATCTCGGGAATCCATTTTAAGAGCAGTTAACATTCAGGGTGTTCAGGGTCAGCAGAAAAGATTATTCAGCGTTTAAGTTGCTAATTTTCCAAAGTAATAATAACTTTTTAGCGCAGCTGGATGAAAAGGAGCGTCTGCTCAGGCCGCCATCTTGGTCCAACCCCCCCGAGTTTGCGCTCAGTGAATTTAAACACGCGTCTGCAGTGACGTATGTGTCAGAGGATGTCCGATTGGCCAATCTGCATGTCAATCAAGTCCCGTTCCTTGTCGATGAGGATTTTGATTGGTTGGTGGATTTTTAAGAAGTACTTTTTTTTTTTTTTTCTTTTCTGGCCCGCGATCTACCCTCTTGTCCTTGAAGATCATCCGGAACATCGCGATCGACGTAATGAGTTCCCCTGCACTAATGTTTTTGTATGTACTGGAGTCATATTTATCATGAAAGCATCACTTATAGTAGCAATTAAGAATGCTCCACTTTAATAAATAATCTTAAGATTATTATAAATCTAATTTAAAATAAATAAAAGCAACGAATAACAAAGAGCAAAGGGTGTGCAATGAAGATTGTTACTTTTATTAATTAAGTAAATTTGTGCGCTTTTTTTTTAATGCCTTTAAAATTTCTGTTCTTGTTCACCAAGCAGGAAACAAATTATTCCAAAAATAATCAGGGAAAAACAAGCGCATATTAACCGTTTCATGTCATGTCCAGAATTTATTTCCAATTATTTAGAAAAAAGTATTATGCCATGATTTTCTGTTCATTGTGATGCTAAATAACCCTTGTGCTGTCTTAGATGACCCCACCCTTACTTTGACGTGTTATTCCTACCATGATAAAGGTGGAAAAATTTCATGTAATCCATGGACACCAGTGAAGATAACAAATCATTAAAGAAAAAAGGTTCAACACACTGTCTAGTTGGTCTAGATGACCCAACTCCCAATGTTAAAGTGCCCAGGATAGCACAAGGGATAAACTGTCCTGGATGAACGTTAATAAGCAAAATCAAACAACAAATGTATTTTCATCAACCATAATTTATTTATTTCACATATTAAGGCCATCATCAAAAGAATTGCTTGGGGTGTTCATGTTATACGTAAGTGCCCTGTAGATGGCACACACAAACGTCACTGAGTATCTAATTTCCTCATTTCTTACAGCCAGAGGACACGAGAGGAGCTAGTACCTTTCCCTTGAACATCACTAACGGACCCCTTGCCTAGTGCGACGGATTCATGGGATTGAAAAAAATTGAAAATCTGTACGAAACGCCTTTGTCACCTACTTCACCCTTACTTACCCTTGCATGTTGTAAAATTTTGTCCACATCATTCCTGTGGAAAGAAGTTTGCCAATTTTTCCACACACAGGCAGTACGTATCCACCCATAAGGGAAGTTATGACTATTACTTATTTTAAGTAATACATTTTACATACATTTTATTAAACAATAAAACACAAAAAAGATTAGCTTTAAGTCAAGGCCCTTCGGGGAAATCATATTATGACAGGCCGCCTCTAATGAAATATAGATAACAAGCCAAGACACGTTACCATGCATTACTTCTCATGTTGTCATACGGTAGCATGCACTTTCATGAGATGACCCTTCTTGAATCTTACTTCAACCCAACAGAAAAGAGACATGTTTTCCACTTTGGCTTCTTATGCTGACGTTGCAGACAAATATCTTTTGAAGCCTAGGTGTCAAATAGTCATAAAATGCAAATAAATTACACAAAAAATGTTCAAAAGCAATTTTTTTTAAATAATTTGAACTTGGTGTACAAGATACAGAATCCTAAGTGCAATAGCCTGATAAAATATTTAGCAAAATTTTAGTTAATAAAAAAAGAAGAATTATGTTCATTACAGCTAAAGAATCGAAACCAGCATCTACTACAGATGTGAGAAAACAAACATCTGCTTCCTGTCTCTGTCTCTGCTTTGCAACACTGCACAGATCCCCCTTTTTTGTCCTTTGTGTCCAACCCGTCACACAAGTTCTTATCTATCCTTTGTTTGGCCTTTGCCACTCCCACCTTTACCTTGTGCTACATCTCCCTGTCTCCTGTCTATCCTCTCAGTGTCCCACTTTTTCTTAGACACCCTTTTCCTCCTGAAGTACTTCATTGCACCATCAAGTCTCCTAAGTCACAACTGCCCTTTTAGGGGTGTAACGGTACGCTAAAATCTCAACTCGGTTCGGTTCAGAATTCAGTTTTTTATCTGTCTGTCTATCTTAATTCTATCTTTATTTTTGGTACAAAAAAGGCAGAAAAAATTCCTTGCAAAATGCATTCATTGGTTTTACATAACAAATAAAATTGACCTATGTAGGTGATCTGCTTTATAAAATGAGAAAAAATTTTAGATGCAAGGAACCAAAAACTTTGGATACACTGGCCTGAAAAAAAACATTTTAACTTGCACATATTTTTTCTTGTAGACCCGATTGTTACAGTCGGCTGATGCCATTTTAACTTCGTTAACAGATTAGATGTGTTACCTTTGGCATACGCTATCTTTGTGTAACAATGTCGACACACAGCATTCGACCTATCCAATTGTCTTTTCCCTTTCTGGATGCTGACAACAAAGCCAAAGCATGTTGACATGCTTACTGTCCGTCACCTAATAGCATCTTGGAGGAAACTCACACCTAACATTACTTCCACCTCGGCGCAGAGTTAAAACAGTGGCAACCTGGGGGTTATCCACTAAGACTCATGGGAAGTGTGAAATCTTGTGTGTTGAATCCTTCACCATAACTGAGAGAGCTGTGAAGAGAAGTGAGGTTCATGCTGTTACACTATTCGTGTGCATTCTTAATAAATGTGTTATAATGCCGGAAAGGAGATGGAGCAATCTGCTTCTTTATCTACCCCTCTGAGATTGTTTGGGGGCGTGTGGAGAATGGGGCAAGGACAGCCAACGCAGTTACTTAATCCGCAGCTCAACACTCGTTTCCCTACTTTGAGTAACATACCAGCTGGATCGTTACAATGCATATGCGGGGGAAAAAAAGGAAAAACGTACCGAAACGATATAGAAGTGACCCGAACCGAAACTGTTATACATGTATAGTTTGGTCGAACTACATGTATTGTTACACCCCTATGCCCTTTACAAGCGGATACGGGCTGTCTCCAGGCAAAGAAAAGGCAAACCTGAATGGGCCATAGAGGTGGGCGTATCAATCTGAGGATTGATAGTATCGATACCAAGTATCGAGTATCAAAGTATCAATACTGCTGTGATCAGATCAATACTATCGTGTCTTCTACGTACAGTTAAGAGCTTGAATGTACTTACTGAGTTCATGTAAGCACAACATCACTCTCTCTACAGTGTTGCCAGATTGGGCAAAATGCTGCCCGGTTTGAGTAAATACCCGAGTGGAAAACTGTCCAATCTGGCAACGTTGTCTGTCTGCATAAACTGCACACTTCCTCCTCTCTCGATTGCTCCTCCCCTCCCTGCTTTATTGGAGAGTCATTAAAGACCAGCATATTTGCACCAAAGGAGGATTTTCTGTCGTGTTGTTTAATTTTCACATGTTTATATTGTTCTTACAGTGTTGCTTTTTACTGATCCCCCCAGGAAGCCAATGGTTAAAAAGAAAAGAAAATCTGATTAGTAAACCGTGCGCACCATTTAGTAAACCATGCGCAATATTTACTAATTCATGCGCACGGTTTACTAATCCGTGCGCACAGTTTATCAGATTTTTTTTCTTTTTAACCACTGGCCTCTAGGGTGCTCAGTACGATTGTGACTGAGTTTGTTCATTTTGATAAAGATGTAAAAATAAGTTTTCGAACCGCAAAGCAGCTCCACTCTCCTTGAGGGTTTTAGAGTAAACAATATGTAAGGAACTCTCTGTGTTCAGGAGCATAACCATAAAAATCCTGCTTCATAGTTATAATTTTACACACGACTACCTCAAGTGCTATAATGGATTTATAGTATCCAGGGGGGTAAAAAACAGTGATTTAAAATTGCAAGTTGAGGATTAAAGGTAGAATAAAGAAAAATAAATCTATTTTACCTAAACAAATAATTAGTCTTAAACCTGGTTAGTGAGACATTCTGGCCTTTAAAGCACTTCTTTGAAATTATAAAGTTATTAAGTGACTTTAAACATATTTCAAAGCTCAGAAAGCTTCCCCTTGGGAATAAGAAATGCAATTAACAAGATCTAAATAACACAATCCAAGACGAGCAGAGACATCAACTGGTTCACAACAGCTTTATAAGGATTAAATACAGTATAGTATTGCACGATAGAGTGAGTTGGAAAAGGATGATTCGCTGTGGCGACCCCTGATGGGAAAAGCCGAAAGAGAAAGAAGATACTATTGCAGGGACACGTTTGTGTGAGCCTCTTGGCATGGCAAGTGCCAAGTGCCACCCCCACACCAAGACCCCCGCCGCAGCAGCCGCGGCAACCAGAACCCCCCAACACCACTCGGCAGCAGGCAGAGAACAACCGTCCCCAGGTGATCACATACGCCACGCAGGCCAGGGGCAGCAGGACCGCCACGAGGCCCCCAGAGCCAGAGAGCAGGGGGGCACGGGGGACAGAGAGCACAGCCCCAGCCCAACCAGGAGAGCAGCCCCCCTGCAGCGCCGGGAGGGCCCAACGCCGGGCCGGGCCCCCACCCGAGAAGAGTGCCCACAGCCCCAGACGAGCACCCCATCACCACCCAGGAGTTCTACGGGCCAAGACCCCACAAGGGAGACCCGTCCCTCGCTTCAGACAGCCGCCCACCTGGCCCATGGTTGGTCCAGGAAGGAGCAATTCAGGGGCCAGCCGTCCCCGCCCAGGAGGAGGACACCCAGGGGAAGAGGGGTCCACAAAAAGTGTTGTAAACATGGCCCGACCAGACTCGGTCACTGTTGGAAATTTGGCGAGGCCCAGCACTCAGGGGCAAGGACCAGAACCCACACCTCAGGGACACGGACAACCCCGGCTCAGGTGTGATATGATCCCCGGCTTTTGGCCTTGCCAGAAAGCTCAGGGTTCCCTCTCCCTGTGTGGAGAGAGGGCCGCCGGGCCCAGGAAGCCAGCACCCAGGGAACACGGTCGCCGTTGCCAAGGGCACCATACCCCCTACCAGGGATGGGGTAGGGGACAGAGGGTCCGAGGGGTAAAGGGTGTGTGTACTAAGGGGATGCAGTTAAAATTGGTGCGTAGGGCACTGAGAGGACATCTCCTGATTACTCACAGTGATGTCCAAGCACCAAGGGGCCCTAAATGTCTACGATGCAATTAAAAGTGGCGGGTAGGGCGCTAAAAGGATATCTGCTGCTTGCTGGCAGTGATGTCCAAGCACCAATCCCCCCCTTACCATGGGTCCTACATGTCTAAGGTCTAAGGTGGGGTTGTTCCGCTGACACCCCCCCCCATCCCCCATATGAGAGATTACATGAGGAAGAGGGTAAGTCGGTGACAGCTGTTAGACGGTCCCCGGGTGGTCAAACAGCCATCCCCCAGCAAAGGGCCCAGGTCCCCTCAGCCCAGTGGTCCTATCCCCCGAAGGAGCCAGAAAACAACCCTGCCCCGCGGAGTAAGCCCAGGCCCCCACCCCCAGGCGCCGCCCCTGGGAGAGTTCTGATCAGGCCTCGAAGGGGACAGAGGCAGCCAACCAGCCGGAGCGACCGCCGATTGCCTATATATTATATATACCCCATAGGATAGCACAAGGGATCATATAAAACATGAATCTGCTGTTTGAGCAACTTTATTAGCAGCATCTTTGTAACAATAAATATCTGGTTGCCTTACATTATGAATAACAATTAAAGTGTGTTGGAACAACTGCTGCAGTAGATCCATATTTGGAGTGAAAACTTCAGCTTTTTGTCAATTGCACCTCTGTTTCATTACTAGATCTTTTCTATGAAATTAAAGAAGTGAGCGACCTTGGGAGCATTTCAGGCAGACTACTCTAGCAGTGCGTTTACTTCAGTTACTCCTGCCTGGGGCGGTTCAGTTTATTCAACTTACCTGTTCAGCGTCCTATTTAACTCCAGGTGTGCAAGTTTTTCCTTCTCTTCCTTTACCGCAAGCGCTGCGTTTGTCGCCGGTTCTCCATGCTTGCTGTTCTCCTTCTCACTTTCTCAGCGTCATATGTCTTCCCCCCATTCTTCTTCGGATTTGATGGTTTCCCGTCATTAGATGTGGGGGCGTCCGTCTTCCCCCCGTCTGCCCCTTCTTTTTCGGCGCATTCGGCATCTGCGGGGGGAGCGTCCTGCGGTGTTTGAGTTGTCAGTGGCGCTCGTTTGGGTGATGTCAGGGCCTCCTTGGACGCTGTGATCACAGGAATCTCTATGGTGAGCGTGCATGCTGCCCTCTTCCTCTGCGTTTTTGTGTTGAGGTTTTTCCTCGCTCCCGGATCTTCCTGGTTCTATATTTTACATTGTCGCCTGTGACGTCACGCCCCTAAGGACCCTGGGATTTGCAGTTCCTTTCTTAAGAGTAATGATGTGTACCTGTTCCGACTCTGTTGTGTGGCTCTCCGTCATCTGGTTATCGTTTTCAGGGATTGTGGGGTCTTCTCCGTGGTTATGAAGGCTGGCGGTCCTCACCTTGACGTTTTTCTCATGCTGGCTGAATTTGTTGTGGCTTTTGGCGTATTTCTTTGTTATTGTGATATTTAGGAGCCAGATGTGACTCTTGGCCATCATTTGATGCTGGCTTTGTCATGGCGGCTCTCTGTTTTTGTTTCTTTCCTGTTAAAGCTGCTGTGTACATTCAATAGTTTAACCAGCTATTAGAAAGGTCCGTCATTGGACCTGTATCTCATCTGTGGACATTTTAATTGTCATTGGTCTCTTTTATGCAGCATCTGTGGCTCCTTTTCTCATTTTAATTCGCTTGCTCCAGAAACAGCTATCCTGGTGGTGCATGCTCAGCTAGCTGGTTCTGCTCCACCCTTCCTCCCTTGTGGCCAGCTGGTGTGTGGACAGCCACCCCCACTCTTTGTGCCCCGGAGAGTCCAGCCCTAGCCATCGGGGAACTAGCATCAGCCACCTTTGTACGCAGCCCTGATTCTCATTCTAACAGATATTTTGTTATTTTCTCTCTCTGGTTGGTTCAAGGGTTTCTGGCTGGTTTGTGGGAGCTATATGATGGGCTCTTTCCAGGGCCTTTTTTTTAATACCCATTTTCAAGTCAGCCACTAAGGGTGGCCTCCCAGAAGTATTCAGGTTTGACGCGACTTATATTAGACCTGTATACGCTTCGCAGTTCCTCCAATCTGGGCATCAGCAGCCTAATTCCTCGTGATCCTTTCTGTTTTGTTTGTTTTGCACTTCGGCTGACCATGCCATCTCCAAGATTATTTCCACTGGACGCAGTGCATGGTTGGGGAAGGCGGATACCGCAGATATTCTCACTGTTCTGCCTCTCCATCCCTCCCAGTGGCATCTTTTGGCGTCAGGTGGCGCTCAACATATTATCTTTCTGTTTACCTTTTGGGTGTCGTAACAGTCCTCATGTTTTAGACTACATTTGTCAGAAGCCCTGAGCTGGAATTTGTTTAATCCTATGGACTCCCCTTCGTTTTGCGTCTTGATGATTTCTTGGTGGTCGATTTTCCTCCTCTATCCCCGGTCACTGCATCTCTATGGTCTCGACTCATTTTCGAACCGGGGTTTCCGCTTTGGGTGAGTAAGACGAATGGTCCTCCACCTCAGGATTTATTTTCTGCCATAAATCTGGATGGTTCATTATGCAAGCCTCTCTGCCCACTATATCATCACTCGTATTCATGCCGTGCATCGTCTTTTCAATTTTGGATGTATGAAAAAGGGGTTTGTCGCTGTTGGGCCACCTCAATTTTGCTATGTGCATTATTCCCCACAGTCATTTGTTAATCTTGTTTTCTCGTTCTAAAGGCCCGTACACACCGGGACGAATGTTCGCCAGGCGTTATTCGCCAGCGTTTTTCGCCACGTTTTTTGTGTTCACACCCAGGCGATTTTCGCTGACGATGAGCCGGGCGAACATGCAATTTCATTCCCTGACATTAGATGGCGCTTAATGTAAAACAGAAATACTCCTGTACACAAGGTGGCGCTGCGCAACTTTACGCTTCTTAAAGTCGCTTTTCACTCAGAAGAAGAGAGCAAGTATTTACGCGCTTGTCAGAATCATACAAAGAAAACATGAATGTTTCAAGCACCAGTTGCTCCAACTGGTGCTTGGTAAGGGGATATTTTAGAATGTCCGTCATTATTTCTTCGCGGCAGTGTAGACGCTACTTGGCGTCTATCTTCTTCGCTGGTATGTGTGCTCAGAAAGGCAGTTTTGTGTTTGAGGGCCCCCAAGTTGTGTTTTACTGTAACTTCAGAAGCTCCAGACACGTGTGCAAAAGCGCCATTCTCATTGGTCGTATAGTTTTCGACACTGCGCGTCAAACCAAAAAAACTAACCCGAGGCATTTTTTAAAAAGTGACGCTTTGACGCGTGGGGTTTTTTCGCGTCGGTGTGCACACTTAGATTGGTGCCCTTTGTTTAGTCACGAGGCGTTAAACGTCGGCAAATATCGCGCGCGAAATTCGTCCTCGGTGTGTACAGGCCTTAAGAAGTTCAGTCCTGGACCTCCATGTTCCTTGTTCTGGATGTTTCTCTGTCTTGCGTTTCTGGTCTCCTTCTCGATGCTTGGAGTGGTTTTCGTTATGATGGTGACTGTTTCGAATCCTCAGTCTCCCTCCGCTTTTTTTTTATGCTGCGCCCTCCGTTGGTTTTTGGGGGACTTTTTATGAAGAGTGGTTTATGAATGTCCGGCTGCCAGAAATTTAGGATGTTGAATCCAAATTCAGAGCTCTAATGGTTCACTAACGGATCATGGTGTTCTGAAAGAATACAGCCACGGAGATTATTAATGATGGTTTCAAGAAGTGCGATGATAAATAGTTTAATGCATCGTCGGTTGACTTGGTTTAGTGTTTAAATAACTTTATACTACGAGAAAATTTATCCCTGGCCGTAGAAATTATATCATTGACGCTCTCTGGCTTCAGTCCAAAAGTTAAAAATTTGCGTCCACAAACCAATCCTCAGTCTGCCCTGCTTTCAAACAAATGACACTGGACTAAGAGCATCTCCTTTGTTGGAATCTGTGCTTCTGATGGGTTTCTATGGTGCGATGAATACACAAATAGAACCTTTTCTTTAAACTCACTACTTGATTTCACTTTCTCAGATTTGTTCTTTAAAAGCATCTTTATTCCCTTCATCTCAAGGATTCTAAAACTGATCTGTTCTAAGTTATTTTTTATATTCATTGCCAAGACTAACACTGCTTTTGTCTTTATCTATGCATCGCTTCCTGAGCCTGTGACCCCTACTCCCCGGTCAGGACTTCAGTTCCTGGTGGATGACGTAAAACCCTTGACAAAGTTGGCTCGCTTCCAAGTTCCACATTATGAATGTTACTTAAGCTTGTGTCATAGTATGCAAGTGGAAGTATCGGATTTTGGATGTTAAGCTTCGTGTCGTCTTACAGGTTTGGTTCATGGCGGTTTCAATTTATAGTTCCCTACAGCGTTTTTGCGGACATTGGCTCGACGTTCAAATTTGCCTGGCTCTTTTTCTCTTCTATATAGATAGTGTGTTCCCTTCGGGGCGCTGTACTGGAACGGGAGCGGCCGAACGGTCAATGCTGCTGGGTCACACACAGCAGTCATACAGTACTTCTAAGTCTGAACATGGAATGCCTCCGAAACACACTTCATCTGACTTTTACACACTGATTTACATTCACATTTTCTTGAACCTTGATGATCTTATGGTGTTGGGGTAGTTTATTACCCGAAAATTTTATGGAGATCTTGTCTTATGTAATTGAATGGAGCCTTATGCCAAATTAAAAGAATGTGAATACATTTCTTTACTGCATGAGTTATCTGACTGAAGTGAGCGTCCTTGGGAGCATTTCCGGTAGACTACTCTAGCAGTGCGTTTACTTCGGTTACTCCCTAGGGCAGTTCAGTTTAATCAACTCAACTGTTCAGCTTCCTATTTAGGTCCAGGTGTGCAAGTTTTTCCTTCACTTTCTTTACCACAAGCACTGCGTTCATCGCCCCGTTCGTTGTCTTATGTAATTGAACAGACCTTTATGCCAAACTAAAAGAATGTGAAAAAATGTCTTTACTGCATGAGTTGTCTGACTGAAATATACATATTTTTGTTTATTTTGTTAGCTTTGCTAACTTGAGGGTATACCAACATGGTGCTGTTCCATGGCCTGGGGACAACTTGTCTAAATGTTTGCAATGGATAGGTTTGTCAGTTTAGCAATCCTCACAATCCTGGCCTGACAATGATGTCACTAAACCCCCTTTTTCCACAAAAATGGTGTCAACTGGCAGCAAACATTTTCTATTAAGTTCTTGATACCCTCTCATTATTGCAGTTTCAGAACCATGATTTAATGATCCTCTTGAAAGTAAAAAGGCCACACATCTACATGTGTTTAAGTTTATTTGTAAATATAAAATATATGAGGTTTATAAAAATTCACCTTCAGTATAAGAGTATTGCATGTTGGATTCCACATTGTATTACAGAGATTTATAGCACTCATCACCTCTGCAGTAATCATGCAGTAATATTCATACTCACACATAAAACACAAGCTGTCTTCACAAGTAATGATCATATTAATGCATTTTTAATTTTTTTCATTTATTATACTGTCAACAGGCTGTCTTTCTTGACTTTCCCATAACTAGCTGGGTGGCCATTAAAACTTTCTTTTTTTTCCAGCCCAGAAATATCACGTCTGTTCCTTGTTTAGAAAAGTGCCAAAAAAAAGCATTGCACGTTATTTTAGCTGATAATTAGGCAGCAAATGTGCATTTCATGTGAAAGAAAATGTCAGATCTTCTTCTAAACATCATCATTAGGCTCCCCCTCATTGCAGAGTTTAAGACTCTTGCATAATGAAAAGTAAAAGGTATAAAGCCATCAAGTCTAACAAATTAGCCAAATGGGTTCATAATAATGTTCAGCAGCTATGAAGCCTAAAATTCCCAAACATTTTATGCCTCTGGGTCATACCAAATTAGAGGTCCTGTCATTCACACAGCCACCTTTTTTCAGTTTATCCCTGGGGACAAATATCACTTCTTAATTAATTTTCCTTACAAGCCAATGCTTAATGTTTTTTTAAGCTAGCAGAGACAGAGTCGGGCCGTGTTGTGTTCGATGGCAGCCTCTTCCTATGACTACAGTTTGAGGTTATTGTTTAATTTCGTCAAACCGAGCAAGAAAATGATCATCAGTAATTTCCTACCCACAGCAGCAAAAGAGAATTTTTTATGGTCTGTAGAGCAGAAATAATTCAAGAATATCAGTTGATCAAATGAGCCAGAAAACCTTCCAGAAGTAAGATACTCCAGAGAGGGCAGATGTTTCAACAACTACAGAAGTGCAGACCCATGATGATTGTGTTGTAGTTTAACATAAATTTGTAGCAACACATTTTAAATGCACATGCACAAGATAACAATACATTTTTTTTTCAAACATGAAGTTGTGTTTTAAAAAAATGTTGAATTGGGTATTGTTCTGAAGAAAACAGCCCTAGAGTGGAGCTGCAGGGAGGCAGCTGCACCAACAACAAAAAACTTTGACACCCCCCAGGTCTCCTGCACTTTTTCCCACGTATATTCATGTATGACCAGTTTTCATCCGTGCAATATGCACAAATTGTGCATATTGCTTTCAACTGCTAGGTACCAAGACGGGACCCAGTGGGAGCTACAACTGGGGATATCAACAAGAAGGGCCCGGCGCGCGTCCAAGGCTGCACCTGCGAGGACGACAGACACCGCCCTTCGGGAGATATATCCGTGAACTGCAACCAACCAGAAATTTTGAACAGCTTAAAACCAAATTCACGTCAGTACCTGGCGTACGAAACCCTCAAAGGAGATCGACCCTTCACAGGCCCGGATAACCCAAAGACCCTTCCTGCATGTCCTGCATTTAAACTGGTCCGTCTGCAGAGCATCTCTGTTGCGTTGACATACAAAGAAAAAAAAGAACATTCATCAATCATGCTGAATGAGTACATGGCCTCTATTATATCTGTGTCTTAAGTCAATTCCTCATCAATATTAGCTTTACACTGGAGTTCTATTTCTAGTTTGTTGATTTGTCAGTATCGCGGCAAAAAGCTGGAGAAACAGGAAACGGGTCCGGGTTTCAAAATGTAAACTCCCATTGTACTTTCAACATTAAACTTTGAAAAATATAATTTTATATTTAAGGTGACGTGGCAACGCAATAATATGTGTCAACACAGTGGAAAACATCGGCGTCCATGTTCGCCATGGAGGACGAAGGTCTATTTTTGGAAGAGCAAAAACACAAAATCATTTATGACACAAAACTTGCATTTATCAAGGAATCAGTAGGGAAGGAGAAACATGGCTGCTTCAGTCTCTGATAAGCAAAGAGGGCAGGATGAACTTCTCCACACAGAAGTTCATCCCTAGGAGCCAGGGGGAAGGGGGGGGGACGAACCAGAGGACACAACAGAAACAATAAGATAACTGACGATTGTGAGACGGAGTCCCCACACAACACAATGGAGATAAACCACTGACAAACCAGTGTAAATCTGCTGTAAGGCTTTAGTAATAATCTCCAGAACTCATTCTTTCCAGCTGCTTGCTCTTATTCATCTAAGGAGATACTCAGAGGTTTGAGTAACACCTAGGAGATTTAATTCCTGCTGAGTCGCAGGTCGGCCTGTGCTGTCGGTCTATTAGTGATTTCCCAGTGAGATTTTTGTGAAAATCAGTGACATGCATAGATGCATGCATTCAGGTGAGATTATATCAGGGGTGAGCTATGAGCCCCTTCTTGTTTGCAGTGGGATGGATAGGGTTACAGATGAGGTTAGAAAGGAATCACCATGGACTATGATGTTTGCAGATGAAATTGTGATTTGTAGCCAGAGCAGGTCATGGAAGAGAACCTAAGAATGGTGGTCTCAGGTTTATTCTTCCATACATCTACAGCAGGGTTCTGAAACCCAAACAAACCAAACCAGTTTCACCTAGGTCATTAACAGCTGAAAGAGATGACCAGGTTGGGGAGGGTAGCCACTGTCTCCCCAACCCCAGCTGAGGACAAAGGACTCCTAACGACCCAAAACCATGTAGTCTAAGTAGACCATACTATCCAGTTTCAGGTCTGACTCCTCCCCCATGTGCACATATGAACCAGCTCTTTTACAAGCTATTTCAGAATTGACAAAGCATTTTGGATGACAGGTGAAACATCTTCAACTTAAAAAACCAAGTCCAGATGACAAGCTTTAAACCTACTGCTATGATAAAGGAAAGGTGTACAAAAACTGTTGGGAGACCAGCCATGTTGTCTGGCTTAGAGACAGTGGCACTGAGGAAAAGACAGGAAGCACAGCTGGAGGTAGCAGAGATGAAGATACTAAGGTTCTCTTTGAGAGTGACCAGGATGGATAGGATTAAGAATGAGGACATCAGAGGGACAGCATGTTAGAAGTTTTGGAGATAAAGTCAGAGAGGCCAGACCGAGATGGCTGGGACATGTCCAGAGGAGAGACAGTGAATATATTGATAGAAAAATGATGACTCTAAAGCTGCAAAATAAGAGGTCTAAAGAAAGACCAGAGAAGCTTTATGGATGCAGTGAATGAAGACATGAAGGTAGCTGGTTTTAGAAGAGAGGATGCAGAAGACAAGGTTAAATGAAGGAGGCTGATTCACAGTGGCGATCCCTTAACCCTTGTGCTATCCTAGGCACTTTGACATTGGAAGTTGGGTCATCTAGACCCACAAGACAGTGCGCTGAACTTTTTTCTTCAATGATTTGTGATCTTCACTGGTGTCCATGGATAACATGAAATCCTCTCCACCTTTATCCACCTTTGTCATGGTAGGGATAACATGTCAATTGTCATCTTGACCCCATAGGATAGCACAAGGGTTAAGGGAAAAGCTGAAAGAAAAAGAAGAAGTGACATGTATATGTGAGATTTAGCATGTAAAAAAATATGCAGTAACTCCCCACCTTGGCCTTTGTTCTCTGCTTTCTTTGGCAAACATAATGATACTGTCTCTGCATTACTACAGATGTTAGTCAAGTAAACAATCCACTCCATCCTACATCCACTTGTAAACAAAATGTAAAACAACGAAGGTATATAGCTCATCTTCTTCAAAGCGGTGTCATTTTTTTCCCCTCAAAAGCAGTTTCTACTTGATGAAGCAAACTAGACTATGTCTGCATAAGGCAAAGATGGAATCCTTGATGCTGACAGAATTGGAAACCCCTCACCCTTTGGCTGCGCCTTAAACATTTTTCCATTAAAGGGACGACAGCATTGTGAGAAAGGGCAGCCAAGCACCCAGCGGGAATGAAGCTGAATTACTGCCAGCAGTGCAGATCAAGCTCTCACTGTAGTGGAACAGAATTTGAATGGACAATGGCAAAGGTCCCAATACTCCATTCTCTTGGAGAACCTCATACAGTAAATCTGGTCACATGCCTGCAAGCATGTGCTTATTGACTGGACAACATCCTTATTTAAATGTTTCAACACAGCATATTAAAAAACAGCAGAAGCTGACCAGAGCGCTGAATGAAAGAATATCAGCAGTTAAATACAAAGTCAAGACTAAAACATAAGGAGCAAATATGAATGTTTCCCCTCAGTTAACCCTTTAACACCAGAGCTTAAACTCCAGTCTTAACATTCATTCAATCACCATAATTTGGGTGTTCTAACGAAGAAAGTCAGCCTTGGGCATTGATTCTACAAGGTACTGGAAACATTCCTCAGACAGTTCGGTCCATATTGACATGATAGCATCACACAGTTGCTGCAGATTTGTCATCTGCACATCCATGATGCCAATCTCTGGTTCCACCACATCCCAAAGGTGATTTATTGGGTTGAGATTTGGTGACTGTGAAGGCTATTTGTATCCATGTATCATTTATTCATTCATTTTTCAACTTAAAATAAAATGAAAAAACAAAAAAACAAAATCTTATTTTGATTTTACAATTGTTAAAACGAAAATGGAGCATAATTAAATTTTTTTGTTCATCTTCTAAACCCGCTTTTGTTCCTTCTCATCTAAGCCTATCCTGGCCACTTGTGGGCGAAGGCAGGGGACATCCTGGACAAGTCGCCAGTCTGTTGCACAAATCACACACCCACAGTCACATTAAAACCTAGGGACAATTTAGAGTAACCAATTAGCCTATGAAGCATCTTTTTGGATAGCGGGAGGAAGCCGGAGTCCCCGGAGAAAACCCACGCATGCACAGAGAGAACATGCAAAATCCACACAGAAAGTTCCCCCGGTGACAGGACTAGAACCAGGGAGCTTGCTGTAAGGCAAGAGCGCAAACCACTGCTGCACTGTGGAGCCATAATCTGGAAGGATGGATTGTGGAAGTGAAATGTTTTAAAATTTTTGTGAGTTTTCTTTTCTTTTCAAATTTAAATTCTTTAAGTTTTTTATTTTTGTCTGAAACAGAAGGTTCACTTTTCAACAAAGGAAAAGATACTTCACTTTTGTTTCACGACAGTAAAAGGAAACTCAGAGACCTAGAGGTATGATAACCGAAAATACTCCTGTCACTTTCGAGGTAAGAATCAGTTGTAATGATCTTTTTTCTGTGACATGATGTCAATTCGCTAGAGTTACTAAAGTTGCGCATGCGCAAAAGGAACCCGATTTATACTTGAACTGTTTTGACATGATTACACGTTCCCGTTTTCGAGGATAACATGACAGAGGAAGCTCTCAGGCATCCCGGATGATTCTGTGATTCATAAATTATGAATCAGGTGGATCTAGGGAGCTCCAGGACACGGCAGACGGAAGCTATAGTCCAGAACCTGTCCAGAAAATGGAAGTGGACCTTTAGATGGGCCTTCACCACCGCGCCTGTGGAGATGATTCTTTCGGCAGATGAGAACCGGCGTCCTGAGCAGGTAAGCCGGGATCCTTGATAGCAGCGGTGGCAGAGGTTTCTGTCTACGTTGCTCAAAGCAGATTATTTTGGCAGTTTTGTTGAAGCTCTAGTAAGAATTGGCGGTGGTACACCAGCAGGGACCCTGTTGTTTGGATGTTAATAATCAGAATAGACAAAAAAGTGACAAAAAATAACAGCGAGAAATGAGCGGCCACGTACACGGGCGCCATCTTTCTTTCAGCTATAGAGCAGGAAACACAAATTTATGGGCAATATAACCATTATATATTATTTAACCCTTAATCTCAAACTTTTTTTTTTCCATTGCAGGTTCTTTTGAAAAGCCACTTTTTTTCTCAGCCTACTGCATAAGCCTGATTGGTTGTAAAGGATGTCTTGAGGAGTGGAAGAGGAGCCAGAATTCCTGCCTAAAGTGTTGGGCTGATGAGCTGAAAAACCACATCCATGAGGATTTGCATCAAACACTTGTACAAAGACAAAAAAGTTAATGTTCAGTTAATCACAACTCGGCTTTAAATGTTCATATTAGACTTGCTTGATTTAGGAGTTGGTCTTTAGTGGCTCCATGTTTACCATTTTGGGTCTTAAACTGTTATCAACAAAGTTAATGTTGACATTGCTGTTGTTTAGAAATGATGAAAAAACTAAATGCTGACGTGAGAATTGTGATAATGGATATGAAAATAATAACATGGCAATGCGGTATATTTCTTACAAATATAAAATGAACATGTTTTTCAAAAATGCATAGAGTCTTTTCACGTTGCTGCTCAGCATCACATCTGTGGTGCTCTGTTGAGAACGGATCCACTCCAGATGAAGATGCCAGGATAAGAGACCCCAGCTCCTAGATCCTCAGCATTGGACTCCAGCTCCACTGGAATCCCCGACAGAAAACCATCAGCTGCTGTTGGTCTTTTATTCAGGAAAAATGAGGAGAAAACAGGTTATACCAAAAAAGTAATAAGGGAGGGGTCAAAACACCAAACGTTCTTTCAGTCTTATAAAAATACATTCTACAACACTTTATGTATTTTCCTCTGCCTGAATATCTAAAATTTTGTTTTAGTACTTTGTGACTCTTAGAAATGTGGCAGACATAACAGAACATGCAGACCCTTCCTGCCATTAGTGACACACCTACACAGTCATGTTTATGCGCAATCCCACACTCTAAAGTCACAGATCTTCATGGGTGTGAATAAAAAGCATTCATAAATGGTATTTGTTTTTCTGAGACACAAACTGCTGCAGTTTACCTGACAGCTTAGCTGGTTATGCAGCTGGTACACCTGTCTGAGAATCCTGCCAATATGCCCCACCCCCCAACTCCGACTGATGACAGGTAAGCTGACATTAACCTATGACTACCAAGCATTAAAAATGCTTGGAAAACAATATGTTTTGTGAGCTGCCGTTAGGTTGAGCGTAGAGGGCAGCACTTCTCACACTCAATAGAGTGCCTCTGTTTCAGGACTTGAAACAAATTCGTCATCCTCCCACTTTCGATGACAACAGCCTTCAAGCAGATTTGTGTTGTGCTGCGTGTAATTTGTTGCTCCAAGTCTGAAGTCCATTAAACAAACCACCATAGAAGAAACTTCATGGGCGGGTTAATATTTCTCTGAACAATGTGAGCCGGATGAGCAGGATGCTAGGACAAAAAAAATCCAGATTTGACCAAAAATAAATTATTGCATAGCCCTAGAGTCCCACTCTGACCATCATTTGATCTATTGTTAAAGCGTTCGCAGTGGTCCTTTTAATTATTGTTATGCAGTTTTCAGCCAAAATTAAGAAAACCTGGGTTTACATCATTTCTGCAGAGAGGCATTAGTTTATTAGAAATTTGCCTCTGAGTTGTGCGGTGGCAATGTTGGCACAGAGTAAACCCACTACCATTTCCCATCATGCATCTATTTACACTCTCTCCCCCTAGCTTACCTCACCTTACAACCCCGACATAATGTTAGCAGTGCAAGAAAAATGGCAAGCAACATTGGAGCAATCCAGCCGCACAGTTTTGAGCCAGATTCCAGCTCGGGCGTGGAAACCAAAGACGTAGACAGATCTATTTGTCTGCAAGTGGATGCATCAGAATGGAGTGGAGAAGAGCAGGAAGCTTGTATTTTCTACACCACAAATACAATAAATGTCAAACAACATTTTTTCTGCTCCCGATTCACAATGATTTGAATAAAGACATACTCAGTAATGCAATTTGAAGCTTTTGTTATAATTATCCTCCATCAACAGAAAAATGCCACAAGAACATGTTAAAAACACCTTAATCACGATTCTTTAAGAGTGGGTCCTAAGTGAGAGGTGTTTCTTCATGGTGACTGGCTTAATAGCATATGGAAGTATAATTTTTTAAATATATTTTGTTGTTGTTTTGTAATACACAAATCATATACTGAACCGCAACAAAACTATGACCCAAAAGTCGAGGTTAGAACTGAATCGTGGTATAAGTAAAACCCCTAAAAGACTCAGTCACAGCACTTAGTAAGTTACCAAACCTTTAATATACTGGGTGCTCCTGGCGATTTACCCTTAAGTATAGAAGATACCTTAAGATCAGAGTCTCAGATCCTGGATATCAACAATGACGACATTCTTTTTTACATGAATCCCTATTTCTTTTTGTTTTCAGTAATATACTGCTCCCTGAGACTCATGGACTTAATTGCAAAGTTGTTTGCTGGCAGTGTAATTTCACAAAATCTGTGACATAAACTCCATATACACCATTCTTATGTGGGAAGTATTGTATTGATTATACTTCCCACATAATGGTTTGTGCTTAACCCTTGTGCTATCCTAGGCACTTTAACGTTGGGAGTTGGGTCATCTAGACCCACTAGACCAGGGGTGGGCAATTATTTTAACTTGGGGGCCACATTGGGTTCTAAAATTTGATAGAAGGACCGGACCACAAACAGATGCGTGGAGTGAGAAAGATATAACATGGAATGTAGATCTATACATTTGGATTGAAAATTATATTCTAAAACAGAATATTCTAGAGTTTTTAGTTTAAAACGTTTGTTTTCTTTTTTATTGTGAAGCCCTTTGGTACCTTAAAGGAGTTGTAAAGTGCTGTATGAATAAAGTCTCATTCATTCATGATCCTTTTAATAAAATAAATAACATTATTCATGAAATAAAACAATGACCAAATAGCACTCTATGATTTTCAAAGACAGAAATTCAGGAAACATATACATTAGAAACAAAAGAAAAAGAAAAATAATACAATAAGCAGTCGATCCTCCCCCGTCATAAATTCCGCGGAGACTTTGAGCTCATCATCACAGGTTTCACGTTTTGCGCAGCTGCGCTGTGTCCTGAGCGTCTGTTTCTTGTCCAGTAATAATAACAATAAAGGGCAAATTTCTAAGGCAGCTACACATATTTCTGCGTTACCTTTTCACCGGAACAGAGTTCCCTCGTTTATTGCAGGAGTTACGTTCTAAAAATAACTGTGATTGGTGAAATCCACGGAGTATGATACGTTTATGGCAGTAAAACTCCTCACTCCCTAAATACACTTTTCTCAGACAAAAAACAACATTTTCACCCTTTTCTCTTGTTTAAATTCTCAAACCTTCATAGAAATTAAGTCCAGGATCTTAGAATGAAAACAAATGTCCGATCAATCGCAGATTTCTGTAGATCTGAAGAGCCACGGCACGGAGGAGATTGATTGACAAGGTCTCCAGCCAATCAGGAGACAGAACAGGGTGAGTTGTTTAAAAAAAGCATCATAATAGCTCTAAAATAATGAGCTAAACCGGGAAAGAGGAACTGCGACATAGAAAGGGAAGACGGTCTTCTGTTCTATTTGACAGGGATTTTAGAGAGTTTCAGGTTGGAGTACAGACTGCAGAAGAGTGGAATCAAATTTCACCTTCCATGCATCGTGTGGCCAGATTAAAAAAAAAACACGTGTCTCTGATATTGTTCAGTGGGCCGGACCAAACATGGAGGCGGGCCGGATCTAGCCCGCGGGCCGTAGTTTGCCCACCCCTGCACTAGACAGTCGTCTGAACCTTTTTTTCTTCAATGATTTGTGATCTTCACTGGTATCCATGGATTACATGAAATCTTTCCACCTTTATCCACCTTTGTCATGGTAGGGAGAACACGCCAATGTAAGGGTGGGGTCATCTAAGATAGCGCAAGGGTTAAAAGAGCGCTTTAAATCTGTTGCTATATACATGTTGTACACACTCACCAAAATCATATCTATACACCCATCCATTGCTGTTGTTGTCTTTAAGATAACTGTGAATTAAATGTAATTTTTTCGATGTACAAACTTGGCCTTGACCTTGCTGACATATTTCTATTTTAGTATGTGATCTCCTTTGCCACCGACACTGACTGCACAAACAGGAGAGAAGAGGGCGTGAACTTATTACTTACAATCCAAGGTGGGTGTATAGAAATAATTGTTTCGCCAGCTCATTCTTGACCACTGGGGCAAGCCTGGGATTGCAGCTGAGTCCTTTTACTAGGATAGCAATATTGCTTTACTGCAATTTATTACATTACTCTTACAGTTAGCATGAACAGAGAAACAAGACTCTTGCTTCATTAATTCTACTTTTTCTCACATTTTTGATTGAGCCTTAGAGCAAAATACAGCTCCTGACCTCAGTAGTTTCCATAGCAACTGTTATTTATCTGTTTATGCCTTTTTCTGTCATGGTCATCCATTAGAATAAATTCATAGGGAACATAATTAGATTGTGCCCATTTCAACTTTACATATTCTACAAAAGCTGTTATTGCGTTTTATTAGCACAATTATTTCATTTGACTTTATACAGATCTAGGAATTTTTATATTTTCTTCAATCGGCTTTAGTGCCATTCCACAAAATGCTTCGTCTCATTTTCAAACACAGCTATGGGAGCAGGAAGGCAATGCCCGAGAGGTTACTTATGGCTCATTTCTTGGTCTTGTCTCACATTTGCGCAGCAGAATTCTATTAAACTGTGAGGTCTTTTGCATCACAAACACATGCTGCTTCAGTGCACATGGTCACACACTTACACACACCCCACAGGCCCCTTGTCTTGGCAAAGGGAGAGCTCACTTAGTGAAGCGCAAAGATTTGAAACTCAGTAAGTGGTGAGAAATTCCAAGAATGAGAAGAGAGGATGTTTGATGTTGACATAAGGGCCTTTACACTTTGCTGTTAACACTGACTAAATGTCAAAAGATTAAACTCATTTAAATTTGTTTTTGGGGAGTATTTTGAGTACTACATCTCCATGTGAGAACATACATATGAACAAAACGACCATGGAACAAACTACAGGCAAGAAAATACAGAAAGCTGAGCTGAGACAGATTGTAAGCCTTGGTGGGAATAAAGGGCTTTAATTGCACATGGACTCCCACACACAGTCAACGTTGCAAAAATAGATTCATTTGCCACTTCTCTGTGCTAGAACTGGCAAAAAGTTTGTGAAAAATAGAGGCAGTCTTATGCAAAATGGGGCTGTAGGTTTGCTATATTGTATGTAAGATCAAAATCTGTGTCTCTATTTAATCATGTAAACAGTTCACAGTAACAAGGAGAATACAAATCAATTAACTTTTAAAAAGCTATAATAAAGATTTTTTTTAAGATACTACGAACATCAGTTGTAAGTTTAAGCTCCTATACATACTCTATGTTTTGCTCATTGACTGTACATGAGAACAGGACCGAGTGAGTGACATCACCCATAGAAAATGGTTTTCTTACAGCTCCAATAAAATTCAGTCGCCATTTCTTTGCCATGTTGGAACCATAAATTGCCAATAAGTAAGTAAGTAAATCTTTCTTTGTATAGCACTTTTCTCAGAGAGCAAGTCACAAAGTGCTTCACAATGTTATAACAAGATCAAATCAGAGAAAGAACACTAACGCAGGTAAAACCCAATAAAACACACTCAGACATATCAGTAAACAAAAGTCAACACAAGTAAAAGTCAGCTAAAAGCTCTCCTGAATAAAAATGTCTTAACTTGAGTTTTACAACACTTGACTGAGTCAATCTGGAGCAGAGACAGAGGGAGGTCATTCCAAATTCAGCAGTAATTGGTCCAAGTCGGACTAAGTCAACATTTCTTTGGCAGCCACTCTCACCAATCTGGAGTGAGCTTGTTGGAAGGTCACACCCCTGTAAACGAGCTCAGGAGAATCTGTCAAACGTTTGCAAGAAATGGTAATAAAAAGGTATCCGAGTAATAGTAGGTTTTCTGACAAATAGAATGACTGAATCAAAGCTGTTTATTTCTTAATAGAAGTCTATTGGATTTTGGTTACTTGAAACTATTGGGTACTTCCTGTTTGGAACATAACGTATCCTTTAGTAAGGATTCTGTTGTTTAGTTTGGTTAGCCGTAATTGCTGGGTTTTAAAGCGCAACTCATTACAAGCTGCACCTTCCCAATTTAATGAGGATTAACCATTTTTTACATACACAAGCCGCACGTTTATACAAACCGTATGTATTGGCAAGTCAATCAGCACGTCACTGAGACCATAATACTCTCAGAGAGGGACTACTTACCACTAATTTAGTCTATTTATTGAACACACCCACATCTGCCAAACAGCATGGCTTCAGCTGATGGCTCCCTCACTTATGGTGTGGAAATTCACACTCAGATTCCCCACTTCCCATGAGTCTTAGGGGTTTAAGGCGGGGCTAACCCCTGGTTCGCCACACTGTGTTGTAGATTGAGGATGTATATGTGCTGAAACCGCGTGCATGTTTGAGAAGGAGCATGGTAGCTGCAGCGGAACGCGACAGCAGCTCTCCCCTCCTACTGCCTGTAACACAGCAGCAATGTGGAAATAACAGGGCTTGTAGAAAAAACACCGGAGCTGACCCCTCTTGATGAGAGACTGGCGGCAATAATTGGGGAATCCCTTTTAAGTGGAGTGGTGACTGAGGTGCAGGGGGAGCACCGACGCGCCAGATGCACCGGGTGACACCCCCCAAAAGCTCCAACAGGACGGCTCGAGGAAGTCGGAACCGGCTCATAAGCCACTCGTCCTCGTTTGCCAGCAAGTCTTCTTGCTGTCTAAAGATGCGTTCACTCCGAATTCTTCCATTTGCCACATCTTCTAAGAGCGTAAGATCAGCCATTGTGCGTCATTACGCATTGTGATGGGGCATTTTATTTCCTTCCATTTAATTGCATCTGACAAGATACAGATGTCGGTAATAATCGACGTGGAAATGGGAAATTGTTCAGCGCAAATGTAATTTCTTGTTGCTTTCTGAATGGTTGAGACAAATGCCATACATTGTTTTATCAAAACAAAACAAACTAAAGGCATATGCATGAATACCATAATTCCGTATCTTATAAAGAAATGTTTTACTATGAAAACAAATTTCCCCAGTGGACAATTAATATGTCCGTCTGTCTGTCTGTCTAATTGCACCTATATCTGCTCCGCCAGACGGACACATTAACGAGAATATCGGTTTTGTACATTATTTCGTTCTGTTAACTATATTATTTATGAGGATGAATTGCACAACATGCCAATATTGCAGAACATATTTCACTTTTCTTTCTGCAAATATGTGTTCATTTGAATTTCTGTTGTAATTTTTGTTTGATTTTTTTTGTTTGTTTCACTGCTGATCGATCAAACGGGTGTTCGTGTAGGCTGTTAATTGTAAGACTTGCTTTGTGAAGTCTTCATGTTATTTATGAGAGGCAGTATTGTCAACTTCACTTTCACGTGTTTCTTCCATTTGCCGACGGCGTCGCCGTTTCTCATTTCACCCGTTTTTGTGCGTACGCCTGGGTCAGAGCTTGCGTGAAGGACCGCACACTTTCCCGTCAAGTTTGCTTTTTATTAATCTCAATTATTGCGTAGAGAGTTGCGTATGCCTTCTTTTGTGCGTACGCAACGTTTATAAATGAGGCCCCTGGACTTTTTTCTTTTCCTTTTCCTCCAAGTCCTCTCCTCTGGGTTTGTTTGGGCATCTGGGATCTGCCCTTTTGGGGGAGGGGTACCTTAAGGATGTTGTGCTTTAGTTTGGTTTAGTTGTTCATGTTTTTGGTTTTCTTTTTGTCAGTCACACCAGTTTCAGGTTCATGATCCACATCTGTCTTAAGTTCAGTTAATTACCCTCAGCCTATTTAAGTGTCTTGATTTCTGTTTATCCTTGTCAGGTCATCTGCTCTTTTTTGCTTTGCCACCTTTTTGTTTCTCCCCATAGTTTTGTCATGTATCGGTTTGTTTACTAAATTTTTTATTTTCTGTCACCAAGCCAGGGGGGTATTCCAGGAAGCATGTTTAAACTACCCTGACTTTAAGCCTGAAGCTGAAATCTGCCTGAACTTGCTTACTCGGGGTATGTCGGTTCCAAAAGAGCAGATATGAGTTAGCGTAATTACGCTCGACTTGGTAACCCTGGCATAATGCACGTGCCCGTCAAGTACATAAAGACATTCTCAATGAATCGCCGATTTCCGGAGTCACCATGGAAACGCGTGGTGAAAAAAAGAGAGCGCTATACTTTAGGAGTCGGAGATTAATGACGGCGTATGAAGATTATAAATCCATCAAAAAAGTAATACGGCTGCATCATCAAAAGAAAGAGTTTCTGCTTGTAAGAACAGACAAAGCAAACGCACGAGTTTCTGATCTTTCCATTTTCCTTGTGACGCATATATAGTATATATAACCTTTGTCCAATTTTGCCACCTTAAATGAATTATTTCTATTGGTAACAAATAATTGAGTTAAATTTATTCACCCTAATTTTTAACGTCTATAAAACTCAATAATTGTTTATACAACTCAAATTTACATATTTATCTAACTAAATGTCATATAACTCCAATTCAATTAATTTTTTTTCCATCTTAATGAATTACAATTTTTGAACTCTCGTGTGTCTAAGTTTGAGCCGGCAGATCTACTCATTTTTATTACAATAAAAAGAACACATCATTATGCAAATAGTGCACACACTCATTTTTATAACAATAAAACGAAAAGATTAATATGCAACTAGTGCACAATTTCATTTAGGACTTTTCCAACCTTGTCATTGCATTTCTAGACTGTTACAATGCTATAGGGGTGCTATATAAACTCATCATCTTCTCCTTCCCTCTCACTCATGGTGCAAAGGCTTACGCAAAGTAGAAAAAAATAACTCGGCAAAACACGGCAAAACACAGTAAAACAGCTAAACAACTATACACATTTGGTCAAAAACCCATACTTAAACCCAAATCCGCCCAGACAGGCAAAGGGAATGGTATCCCACAATCCCTTGCTGTGCCGATCTAACAGCAGCACCAAAGTTACACCTACTTGATTGAATTAATGTAAATGTAAGTAAAATAACTGTCTAAAAACTACGTGTTATTTTTAAACTGACTTAACAAAAAATGATTTATCTTAACTGAAGCAAATAATTAAGTTAGATCAAAGTAAAAAAGTTTATTTTTCCAACATCCATATGTGGTCTTATCACCATCTCACTGTGGAAAAAGTATTATCTGAGCTTCTTCATCCACTAAATCATCTTCAAATGGACACTCCATGCTGCTTCACCACTCTGAAAACAAACTAACCTTCAACTAAACCTGCTCCAGACCAGGTTACATTCAGAGGATGACTTGCCATGGCAACGTGACATACCCTGAAACATACCTCCATTTCTGGAACCGAAAGCTGAGGTTAACAACTTCCTTAGCCTCAAACTTACCGTGGGAGCCAGCATAACCTGCTTTCTGGAATACCCCCCGGGTCTCCTGCATTTTGGGTCCTCCACCACCAGTTCCTGACACCTTTCCCAGATAAAATCACAAAGCACTGAACAATAAAACACAATACAAAACAATATGATAAAAACACAGAAACAATCAATTAAATATGATTTAAAACAAAACTAAGAAGAAAATAAACGTAGAATAGAAAATAATGATGAAACCGGTCAAGTAAAAGCTTTTTTGAATGTATTCAGTTGACTTTTAAAAGAATCGACAGAGTCGACCACACAAAGGGACAAAGGGAGGACATTCCAGAGTCTGGGGTCCCCTCTGGTTTTATATTTGGCCCTAAAGTTTTTTTTAAAGAGATTTCGATCCAAGGATCAGAGGGCACGGCCAGAAGCATACGGACAGAGCAAGTATTGTGGGGTCTGTCCATTTAAAGCTATAGGACTTATATTAGAATAATTGATCAGGAAGCCAGTGCTAGGAGGATAAATATTGAAATAATTTGTCAATGATGGGTATTTCTCGCAAAAAAGCTATCTAGGAGTGACTTTGTTTCTTTGAAACAAACTTTTGCCTTTGCTTTTGCCTACTATCTGGAAAAAAAACAAATGGTTAGAGAGATAAACTTTCCCTCTGACTTTCCTTTGCGTCAGACAGCCCATACTACAGCATCGTCCACTAATTTCTGATGATGGATCCCTCATCGGCCATTATCCCTTACATAAACCATGTTATGTAATGAACTGATTTTTCCAGTTGAAGGTTTAAATTGTTGATCAAATGTGAGATCCTTTGTAATTAATCTAAGTTGTTACTTCGGTTAATATTTTCAACTTTTGTAAAAAATAAAAAAAAATAAAAAAATCAGTTATGGGGTAAAGAATGGAAAGAACGTCAAAATTCCCCCAATAAAGAAGCATAACAGGAAGTTTTAAGTGTATAAAACTGTTTCTTTATGAGACAGACTTGTATTTTTTCATTATATTTTCTTATACACGTTAAATCTTTATGAAAATCTATTAGATGGTTTGGAAAAAATATCCTTGATGGCTGATTATTGCCATTGGCTCACTTTTCTCTTGAATAAAGACAATATGAAAACCACTTTACTCCCAAGTAGACAAACAGCAAATACTAAGAAATAAACACATGAAATAGTTATTTAGAAATGCACTCCAGGAATGCTTTTATTAATGCGGTACGTTGCTATAATCAGGATACATTATACGTGGTGAGTGGTCAGAAAAAAACTCGGCAAACAAGCAGAGCATGACGTTCAAAACACATCAAGATTTCACAAACTTGCAGTGGGAAAACACCAAGCGCACATACATATTTCACAACACAATATTCAATTTAGCTTCTAGGCTGTCAGTACGAGTCACACTGAATTGATTCTCCATAAATAAATTCTGCCGGACTCAGGAGGAAACTGCAATAAAAAATTTACATATTTAGCACAAAATATTTGATATGACATGCAGCAAAAGCAAACATCAATAATACATTAACTTAAAACCCTTCCGAGTGCAATAAATAGATATTATTGACATCAAGGACTAAAACATGTGTTCAGCACGGCAGCCTACAGGAGTACAGGGGTGGAGATGATTCATGTGAAAAAATGATAAAAAAATAAATAAAAAAAAGTCACAAGTAAGTTAAATAAGTAAATACACACTGCATTGGGGATAATGCATGCAGGAAATCAAATTATACAGAAATTTTTAACAGAAGGGATCACTGAAAAATCAAAGGACTGACTCATCATTCCACCCTATAGGGGCTAGCGCGAGAGCCGTATAAATCCTATAAGCCTCATGCTGTTTGGATATTTTATCATGGTCACCAGTGGTGGTGGAAGCTGCGCTGCAGCAATGGAGCGGTGAGCATCCCTGAAATACTCTGCTATGGGATAATCCCTGTCGTCTGTGTGCATTGTGTGATTGCGCTCACTGGTGCTTTGTTTAAACCTTATGTGGTATACCCTACACGAGCAAGGACACAGAGCTGGGTGCATCTTACATTGTTTACATGTGGTCCTGCACCAGGGATGGTGCTTTTAATTGGGAATGATGGGGCCTACTGCTGTGCAGACTGGAACACTTGTTTTTACTTTGTTTGACTCAATCCTATTTTTAGTTGTCATCTTTCTTAAGGTATTTGTGTACTGCACTATTTCATGTGTGGACTAGAAAAGGTAGCCACAATATAATTCTTGTGGATGTGTTAAATGCTTTATGCATTGCCTTTTTTTTAATAAATGGGCCAAGAACTGCTCTTTGTTTGTGTTTTATTATTATACTCCAATCTTCAGATTTCATTATAGATTTTACTACACAATCCTACTGATCTTATCTTTTACTGCGGCCTAAACAGTAAAATGCCTGGTATGTTGTTTTCATTAAAATGGGCATGTGTGCATGCTTTTCGGTGTTATTTGAACACAACTACAGTAAAACTGAATCCAAAGAACAGAGAAAAACAAATGTTTATTTTGTCTCTTGTGTTTTCTTAAACTACTTTTACATTAACCTCTGGAACGTGCATTCAAGCGTTTAATTTAAATGAAAAGTCTATGTAAACGAGCGTATGTGCGCATTTGGGGCTTCCACCTTAAAACTCTTGTGTTCACGCAAGTTTTTAAGTTTGTTTTTAGCCTCTACATACAAAAAACACATATCCACTGAAGGCGCATTGAAAGTTAAACCAGCTAAATTTTGACCAATCATGGACTCAGACTTGGTAGTAATGAATGGGAAGTGTCTCTTTCAGTTTACGGAAGTGCCAACTGTTTGAACATTGATTATGGAGTAGGAATGAATTCTTTTAGTTTATGCCCGACAGAAACTAGATGACACTAAACTCTATATATTTTAGCTGTGAAAGAAAAGCATGGAAGAAGATTCCCAAAATTTGTACCAATTCCACATTTCACACCAAGCTTCTTTCAACTGTGGGTGGTGGACATCCGCTGTGGCGACAGTTCAGTGTGAACACCATTATCTACACGTTCAAGAACACGGTTTTAGTACATTCCTCAACACGCATCACATGTCCGGTGGGAACATAGCATAATATTTGAACCAAGACAATTTGGTAACACTTTATATTAAGATTCCTTAACAAGCTTTGTTAACACATTAACAAGTATTAAAATAAAATGTTTAGGGTGTTAGTAAGACATTTATTAGTACAATAAGTCTAATAAGGTTTATTAAAATACTTAGTTAACACATTCACAAGCATTATAATTAGGATGTTTTTAAGATGCTAATGATACATTTATTGGTATTATAGATGCCTAACAATTTGTCAGTGTTAATAAGCTTAATAGGATTTATTAACAACCTTTGTTAACAAATAAAGAAGTATTATTATTGTTTGGGGTTCTAGTAAGACATTTAATAGCATTATAGACACAATCCTATAGTGTTCATACGCTTATATGTTTTATTAACTAACTTAACAAATTAATAGGCTTTATTAATGTGTAAGACGCTGGTAAGATATTTATTAGCATTATAGTTGTCTTGCAAACACCTAAAAGTATCAATAAGATTAATTAACATCTAAAGTCAGACCATTTTCTTCAAAATCCATTTTACTAAACTGCTTATAAGCTTTACAAATGTATTAATAAACTTTGTTAACAGTTTATTAATTGTTTGCAGCACCTCATCTAAAGTGAGGAAGGTTTTTACCACAAACAACCACAAAGCATAAAGCTTGTAAACCAATCTTTATAACATCAAAACAGACTAAACATAAAAACATCTTTCTGTAAAATAAATATAATAATTTAATTCAGACAAATTAAAAAAAACAAAAAAAAAAAACATAGGGACCCGTGTCGGATGACGCTAGCATCGTAGCTAATATATAAGAATAAAGTATTAGCAAACTATCCTGAATGAAACAGAAAATCCCATCACCAGGAGACAGTTTGCTGGATCCAATGCCAACTGCATTCAACCACTTTTGCCTTGCTTCCAAGTCCACTGGAAAGTTGCACAAGCCAGTAAGTTTTGACGACCGAAGGCAATAAACCTATAGGAGCCATGCTCGAGCTAACACGCTAACGACCGATTTATATTCTGGGTGACGCACACACAAAGAAAGTGATATGACTTTCATGAATAACATGAAACATATTTCTATATGTTTTCCTTTAAAACCTATTGATGAAAACATGGCTATTAAACTCAAACTCAAACTTAAACTTTATTTATTTATATAGCGCCTTTCATTTTGGTTAAAAACACAAAGCGCTTAACATAAAAACAGATAAAACAGTCATAAAAAATGAAAGTTGTTCAAAACAGAAAACAAAGGACAATCCCACAAAGAAGGTACCCCTCCCTCACCACCCCCCGCCCCCATCCCCACCCACCCAGTTACCCCAGTAGAACAGTGAACAGAAACAAATAACTGCAGTTGAAGAAGGTCTGGCTTGGTACTGCTGTGAGGAAACGATATCATGGGGATCCATTCATTCCAAGGCCCAGCCGGACCACAGGGGCCATTACCGCAGCGCCCGCCCAACACAGGGCAGCCCAGGGCCCCATCCATGGCTATTAGACCACAGAGTGGGACCCCAGCCCGCCCAACCAGAACGGGCACCACAGCAACGGCACGCCCTACAGGTCAAGCTGGTGGTGCCCAAGAACGATGGATCCCCCAGAGGAAACACTGGAGTAAAAAACATCAGAATAAAAATTAAAAATTATCATAAAATAACAACAATAAAAATAGAAAAAGATAAAAAATAAAATAAGATATAAGAATGTTAGTAATTAAAAAATAAAAAACGTCAGTGATTAAAACATAACCTAAGTATCATTGGTAAAATAACAATAAAAAGAATTGCATATTAGAAACAAAGATAATAATAGTCCTTACAAGAAAATAAATAAATAGATAAATAAATAAATAAATAAATAAATAAATATGTAAATAAATACCTCAATTAATAAATAGATGAATAATAAAAGACATAAGGAATGATCAAAGTCATATAAAAGCCAGACTAAAAAGGTGGGTGATTAAGTTAATTTGGATTAAATATATCACAATAAAACTTCAAAATGTATGAAAAAAGTGTAGTTAAAGATTTATTCGATCATTAATTAAGTGGAAATTGTACCAGTTTTCTGCCACATGATAGTGTGCTTTTTGTCATGGTGCCTCTGGCAGTCTCTCCTCCCCGCCCCTCTCTGCTCTGCTTCCTGATGGTTACCACGTTTACCACGTCGCCCTCCTCGTCGCCAGAGCTCTGCCTCCATACTAACCCTCGGCTCTGTACAGGAAAACAAACTCTTTAACTTACCTGATCATTCTCCTGTGTTTCCTTCCGGGTTCCAGCATCTGGGTCTGTCCAGCTTAGCGATCATGACACTTTTTGACATTACAAGGAAAAACATCATGATCATTATTTCAAAGACTGAACAAATTTTTAAACTATGCATTGTTCAGTAATTTGCAATAAGACGGATTATTTACAAATGAAAAATACATGAGACATGATCTTTTCATCCATTTTCCTAACCTGCAGTATCCCTTTCAGGATCACAGGGTAGACAGAGCCTGTTCCGGCTACTGTTGGGTAAAGACGGAGTGTTGGACAGGTCACAAGTCTGTTTCAGGGCACACAATCACTCCCACACACACACATGCACTCTTAGAGACATTTTAGAGATACAAATTAACCTATGAAGCATGTTTTGGGGCTATGGGAGGAAGCCAGAATGCCTGGACAAAACCCATGCCCACCCTTCTCCCTGGGAGGTGACAATTAAATTCAGTTTTATGAAAATAGCCCAATATTACAACAATAGTTGTCTCAATGGGCTTTTTACCGGTAATTGAATAGGAGCATGAAATCTGTCATATAATACAATAGCTAATTGCTAAACTAAAATAAACAGACTAAGCTGAACTGGGCATCCCTGCCCTTAAACCCTCCTTCTCTGAAGGAAAAAACAGTCAAAACCCCTACGCCAGTGAGTAGTCATGGTGAGATGACTGAAAGCAAAATATACAAACTGATTCCAGAATCTTTTTTGTGACATGTGTGCGGACAGATGCAAGCTTTGTAGCTGAATTTCAGAGAATAGGTGGAGTGAGTCAACAATAACTCATCTCAAATCCCTGTTGCTTTTTCTTTTTTCCGCTTTGCTGTCTTTTCTAGGTCTGTTCTGTATTATGGAGGAATTCACCATCTATTACTATTTAATATTAAAACCCAATCTGTTTTCATCACTTTGGGAGGCTGTTGGGCATGGTGTTATATAAAGGACCTACATTCAGGAGACCAGAGGCAGGTTGACAGAAACTTTATAATTAATAAAATAAACATAAAAATCGACTAAAGGGACAAAAAAAAAGAAATGACAAAACTCAACTTTAAAAAATATGTTACCTAAGAAATAACAAAACTATGTCATGAGGAAATGTACTCAACAAACGATAAACAATTTCAAAGCAATATCTAGTTTTTCTGGGATGATTTAAAAAATGTTTCAGAATCAGTATTTTAGTCACTTTTAGGAAATTTTAATTATTTTTGGGACAACAATATTGCCTACCCCTGTATGTATGGGCACTCTTAATTTTTTTAATTTTTTCTTTTTTTAAAAAACTTTTTCTGTCCAACAACTGAGCAAACAGATTAGAGCTGAAGGTTTTTTGTGTTGGACAGGTTTTACTATCACAAAAAGAGGTAATATAACTTAAAAAAAGCAGAGTGTAAATTTGTATAAACCCCTTTTTGTCACTTTATTATTTTTTATTTCTTTATTACATGTAGTGTGTGTGGGGAGGGAGAGGGGAAGAATGTGAAAGAGAATAAAAGGAAGAGAGGTGGAGAATGTGGGGGATACAAGCGCTGATTTGAATAAGTCATTATTTTAAGCTGTGTAACATTTACACCAGATCTGCTGGAAAGACAAAGGTAGAATTCTGAAGATATCTGTCCATCAATATGGGTTAAGAAACAGGGATGAAGCAGACAGGGAGCAGTGTGGCAGTGTGCACGTGCACGTGGGGGTGGAGATGCATGCATGCTGCCGGAGTGAACCGTGTGTTCTACCCAGCCAGACCAGCCAGACCAGGAGAGGGGAGGGGAAACCCCCAGGCAGGGAGCGCCAGGCGACGGGACCCAGTAGCCCGGGAGAGGGGGAGGAGGGAACCGCCCACCCACCCAGCCAGGCGCAAAGGGGGCCCCCCTAGGGTCCCCCCCGGCGATATGGGCACTCGTAAAATTAATATGAAATAAACGATACATCACAATAATAAATCGCAAAACATTCTTTTTTTATTGAATTTTAATTTTTCAATAATAAGATGTCTGTAATGCTTTTAGGTAAAACATTTTAGTGCTATTGTTTATGATTGTTAGGCTTTCAGGCATTGAAGGTTGGTACCATGTTGGTTTTTAAGAAATCCAGCCACATCTGCTGCCCGGGATCAGGGGTGTTTTTCCAAATTAGGAGCTACAATTGCAGGTAAATTGGAAAACATGCTGGTGACTAGTTTTTGTGTTTGTTCTCCATTGGATGCTACTAAACCTTTTTTATTATTTTACTTACTAATTAAGAATACTGTCAGTCAATAATAAAATGAATAAAATTATTTACACTCTTTGATTGTGATTATCACGATTCATCACAATGTTCAACTTTGTAAATGTTATAAGGCAAATTAGCAGCTTTCATAAAAAAGGCCATATAGAGAATGTTTTCTTTATTTTCATTGTCACAAATGTTAACTAAAATGTCCTAGAAATGCGATCTATTATAACATTGTTATTGTATTGACGTATATGTTTGTGGCTATTCAGTTAGCTACTGTAGTTCATTGATTAAATGTCCACTCAGAGGAATACCGTGTTTTTGGCGTTTTTTCAACATCTTCTTGCAGTATTTCTAAATGGTGGACATACTGTATATGAAACTAAATTAATGTTAAAATAGCATTTCTGATAATTACATTTTTCAGATCACTGTGAATCGCAGTGATGTAGGTGTTACAGTCAGTGGGCCACAAGCTCCGTGCTCCTCTCCATTCCGATACATCTACTTGCATACAAATAGATCCATGTACGCCTTTGTTTTCCTTGTCTGAACTGGAATCTGGATCAAAACTGTACAGCTGGATAGCTCCAATACTGCTCGCCATTTTTGTTGCGCCCCTAATGTTCAGGGGGGCTGTAAGCTTCTGGGAGACTGTGAACGCATGGGTGAAAGGAAGTGGAGGCAGCCTTATTCCACCCAAACTTTCCAGAAGTTTCCCATCTGTAATTAATAATGAACGATGAATTTCTATAGAACTCATTCTGCTCTGCAGAAACTATATCCTAGAAAGCGACACAGGTTTTTTGATTTTGGCTTAAATCAGTATAATCATAAATGAAAGACCACTGGGAAGGCTTTTGCAATAGATCAGAAGATGGTCAGAGTGGGACTTTAACTTCTCTGTTGTGGATTTGTTAATGATACTGCCAAGGCTGCACTTTGGCAACATTGCTTGACATGTAAATTTTGTTGTGGCAAAAAAACAAGAAACTATGTACACCATGCATGGTGTACACACTACCTGGGTTTTATTCAGTGTTTTTTAAAATAAATTTGCCACTGAACACACCAGTCACTACATTCATCTTTCAGTCAATCTTGCACTAAAGGCACCACTGCGCTTAACACACCCAGCTCTGCCAAACAGGTAACCCTCCGCAGTAATCAGATCATATAATTAATTTGCATCAATAAATATTAAAGCAGTAACTTTTTAAAAATTGATAATCTGCATTAACATTGACAGCCATGGTAATTACTGAAATCTGTGAGTTTTTGATCCAAATTGGTGATGGGCACTTTGATTCTTTCTTGGGAGCCAATTCTTTTGATTTGACTCCCAAGAAAGAATTGTCTCTTTCAACTCTTTACTCTAAAAGGATCATTTGCGAGCCTTTATTTTACCATAACTTCGCCAAACTAATTGGTTTGGCCTTTGAGTTCTTTAGTTAACATTTTATTACTTAAGCTTTTTATTTATTGTTGGAAGGAATTAAACGACAGAAGGTCATGTTTTTTCTGCTCCTATTTATTTATAATTTTGTTATTGTTATGATGTAAATAAATGAAATATAAATCTAATAAATGAATAACAAAACTTTTTTTATTCAGCAAAGGAACCAGTTTGAAGACGTTCTGTCCAATTTAACCCCAGAAGAGAAAAATAAAAGTAAGAATAACATTAAAGGATATTTTTTCTTTTTTTTAATTGTCTCTGCTCGAAAAATTTTAATTTGAAAGCTCAGGAGGGCCGAGCAGGCTGCCACCCCAATGAGTTACCGTAATTTCCGGACTACAAGCTGCTACTTTTTTCCTGCGCTTACAGCCCTGCGGCTTATTCAGTGACGCGGCTAATTTATGGATTTAATTAGCGGCCGCCATGTACGTACTTTCGAACTCAGTGAATAGTTTGAATTCTCTATCTAACAACAAGCACAAGGCATTTATATTCAACACACCTCTTAGCAGCCAAACAGCATGGACTTGACTTCAGGTCTTAGACACTTCAGTCATGGTTCAACAAAATGAAACACGCATGCCCGGCCGCATCCCAGAATCCTTTGGTGCCATTAGACCCAACGTGCACCAGATCGCCGCTACAATATGATGCAGCTTTCAAAATAAAAGCAATCGTTAAAAGCAGCGTAAAAAAGTCCACCGTCACCAACGGGTTTGGAAAAGCCGGTTTGCTGCGTGACGGAGAGAACAGCGCATGGAGTGAATTTACACTCCATTTACGGTTTCTAAGGAAACCGTAAAAGCGGAATTTTGCTTTGAAAAACTCACAGCCTCCGTGTGAGCTGGAGACATCTTCTCCTGCTGATTGAGCTGCGGGGCCGATGGCAGTCTGAAGGCTCCCACACGTAACAACGCACCCGCCCCTCATACACAAAACGTACAGTATTAAGTCCGATTGCTTTGCACAGAAACGATTTGCTCGGTCCACCGGCGCAATGGGGACGAAGTGCTCCTCCTTGAAGCTGCCCTGGCCAGAGGTGTCGGAGTAGATAGGAAGGGGAGACAAGGAGCGCGCGGGGCGGGAGCGGAGCGCAGAGGCGTCCGCGGAGTGCAGAGGCTTCTGAATTCTGACGCACGCGCCGCACTGAGGCGCGCGTATCACGCTGAGGCGCGCGCTTTTCAGTCGCCGCTGCTGTATTTTACCGGTGTGTTTTTTAACCACCCCTGTTACTCCCATAACGCTGCCGCGACACAAGCGGAAGGAGAGCTGTACCCGTTCACCCCTCCATGCACTGCTGCTACTTGCTCATTCTTAAACACGTACAACAGAATGGCGAGCCGGGCATTGGCCCCGCCTTTAGCCCCTAAGACTCATGGGAAATGTGGAATCGCGGATGTAAATTTCCTCATTATAACTGAGGGATGTAATGTTGATTATATGGTTACTGTTTGTAATTTTATGTATGATACCTAGATTGTCAATAAGTAAAAAAAAATGAAATAAAAACACCATAACTGAGGAACTTGTGAAGAGAATATAGGTTCATGCTGTTTGACAGATGTCGATACACTCATATACATGAGCTAGAGGCAAAGCTGGCACCACCCACAATGTGCTAATGAATTGTACTCACTCTGGGATGCTGGCCGTGGTCTGTCAGGATGTCAATGTTGCCTAACACATACGCGGCTTGTACTCTGACGCGGCTTGTGTATGTATAAAACTAATTAAACACGTGAAAATGGGTGGGTGCGGCTTGTAATCAGGTGCGCTTTGTAGTCCGGAATTTACGGTATATCGCTAGAGGAGACACCACGTGATTCCTCACGGGAGGAGAGCACCGCCATCTTGGTGAGGTCAAGTCACTGCTGCAGTTCAGGCATGTGAACACATTTTTTTTTTCAAAAGGCCAATTCATTGTGTGGGTTTCAACTGCCAAAATTGGAGAAATGAGTCCACGAAGGAGAAAGGCATAACATTTGACAGGTAAATACTATAATGTTTTCTTTTTAATGCTACACATGTTGACATGCATGATGCTGCAGGGCTATTATAATCAGCATGCTGCATGATGTATGTATAATTTGCTGTCGACATAAAGGTAAACTTTATTTTGTTAATCCTATATACAGTATACTAGGACTAGGCTGTTTTGATAATATAGGTTTATACATTTCTGACTCAGTGACTGAACTTTTCTCGCAGGTTTCCAATGGATTCGGATTTAAGGAAAAAGTGGGCCTAAGCTATCACAAGGGTTAACCCAGATGGATCACTGTGGTACCAAATAGCAATACAGTCGGGTTATGTTCAAAACATTTTGTGGAACCAGATTTTGACTGGCCAGACTGTCTGCTTGAAACCCGACACCATACCATCTGTACACCAAACTGATCAGTCACATGAATCAGTAGGGAAAATCTATTGTTTTTTGTTTTTACATTTTTTCTCAATAATTTAAATTACATGTCAAAGAGGTCTAAAACTTTTAAATGTTTAGAAATTGATTTAAAAAAAATTGTAATAATTTTTTTATTTGTAAGAAGTCCTCCAACTATGCATGTTTCATTAAAGTTTTTAGCTTTTAAGGCTGCCTGTTTCTCTTATTTAAATACAACAAATGATGTATCTATATTTATTATATATATTTATATATGTATAAATGAATATAAATATAAATATATATATACATATATGATATAAAAGCTACTATGATGCCACTAAAGGCTATAGAAAGCAATGTCATGTGGGTGTTGACGACCTCACCAAGATGGCGTCCCGCTCCGCCACCGGTTGCCTGGCTTTTTAAGCGGCCATGTCTCCTCTAGCGATATAACTCATTGGCCACCCCACACCGTAACGGCTTTTGGTCAAGCTGCCAGTCAGTCTGCTGGGGGCCGGTGTAGTGGGGGCTCTCGCTCCAGCTCCATGGACGACCTGTCCGGGGTGTACCCCACCTTCTCCATACAGTAGTCGGGACGGGCTCCAGCAACCCTGCGACCCAGAAGGGGATGCTGCGTGTTAAACATTAGATGGAAGTTCAGGATGAGAACGCTTGAATCGATCACTCATTCGAATACTCCACCTGGTGATCGAGTCACAAGCTGAGTTCCCGATTGGTTAATGCGACGCATCAACCTTGTCAATCTTCAGATATTTGAACTCTCGCTGCGGCACTCAAATCGTGGTGCTGCAGGGCCGACTCGCTGCACCCGCTGCTTAAATTGCGCCACAGGACCTCATTCCGTCTTAACCATTGACCAACCAAACCAATTCTTAGAATCACTGTTTTCGACCATGACCCATCACTCAAGTATATGAAACACAAAATGCTACTGACATTCAGAGTTATTTAGGTAAGATTTTCTTCTTCCCTAAAACTTCAAAATTGTAGCTTTTATTCTTTGAAAACACAATATTTTAGTAATTGAATGTATTCATTTGTATTAATCTGACAAAGAAAGAAAAGTTTATCATATATTGGGTTCCAAATTGGGACAGAAAGTCAAAAAATGTTTTCCTATCCTGGTATTTTGATCTTTGCGGCTTGCCATAGTTTTCATGTAATTTGTCTCTCATTACAATCCTGCGGTTTACCGATGATACACTAAATTTAGCCAGTCAGTTTCTGAATCTCATTGGTGCTTTCTTGGGGCTATGACTCCGCCTTGTTCCCACATTCCAGTTCAAGACCGATGGTTATTCTCCTAGATTTAAAGTGCAGTTTGCTTACTCCTTCTGGATTCTTTGCTACCCTTCAGACCTTCTTTTTGGTTTACAGATCTCTGATAAACATTTCCTGTTGGGGTTTTCCTTCCCTTTTGTGACCTCAGCCTTATCCCTTCTAAAGAGTTCAAGTGTTCCCCTCAGGATTCCTCAGATCTAAGAGACCTTCATGTCAGCTTTACGCTTTGCTACAACTTTCTTCAGCTGTCAATCAGCTTTGTTTGGAGCAAAGGTTCTGCATTATCATTCTTGGCACTTTCTTGGAGTTTCTGTCATGAATTTGCTGAACACCTAAATCTCCAGCAGCTTTTTGACCCTCTAGACCTGCCATACTCCATCCACTTGACCTGCTAAGCTGCAATTTTTTTCCATGCTTGTCTGGCCAGGTGATTTTTTTTGGTTCTTTAAATATAGATTTTTTTGTTGTTGTTTATTGAACAGGTTCTAAAAGTATTAAGGCGGTCCCCTCTATTGCCGTGCAGATTCTCTGTTTTCTCTAGGAATTTCCAGATTTTTTTCCAGCCAGTTTCTGCACAGCATTGAAACTGAGGTAGGTTAAATCAAACAATGACACATTAAACAATTCCCCCTAAATGTCCCTCTGGTCTCCTGTAGGTTCCAGAGAATTTGCAGGCTTGGTCACATGGTTTTGTTTACAAGCTCTAGTCCGGAACAGGAAAGTCTGCTTGACGGCAGTCTGAAAACAGAACAACTGCAAGGTTCAGGACTCGATCTAGACCAAATTAAGAGGACTGGGTCCGGACCAACGGATTTTTTCACACTCAATACACCCTTAGGCTCAAAATGTTTTTGTGTTTTACTCTGGCTGGTGCACTTAAGGCGTAATACAATTTATAGATTTTTTTTTTTTTTTTTTTTAGAATCTTCACTCATTTATTTACCCACCCAACAAGTTCATGAAACTGATTGCTAATAAAAAAATCAACATAAAGAAAACAAACAAACAAATTTCAATTTAAAGCATGATTAGGATGGCAAAGAATCCCTGACCACTTCTACTCTGTTAAAAACAGAATTTCCAGTCTGCAGCGCCTTTTGATTTCTTTTCTTTGAATAACTTCTTTCAAATCCATGCCCTCATAGGAACATGTGTTCTGCTCTGATTGATCAAACAAGCTACTAACATATTACTGAGGAAATTGCACATTCTCTGTTTAAAACATTCCTTCTGACTTGAGAGGAATTAGGCAAATGCATTACACTGTGATGTAGACCAGTGAGAGTGAAATTGCTTGGACTAAATGCGAAAAAATATCAAGCAGTTCAGACAAAATGTAAGAGAAGAAATCCCTTTGGGACGGATTCCACAAAGAAAGAACACTGATGGAAGGCAGAAGACCCCTAAAGCATTATTCTTTTCAGTGAATCTCATTCCCTTGCTCTGCATAGGATTGCCTGGAGCCTTGCAAGCCAGTACTGAAAACATGGTCTGAGTCCTGATCATTTTTGCTTAGGTCACGTTTCGATACTCCTTTATTATCTCGGCAATTTGTGCATTCATTTCTAAACAAAAACACGACCCAGCCATTTTTTCAATAGCTTAGGGTGATTTGAAACCTAATGAGATTCCAGTGGAGCTGCTTTCCTGTTGCCGCTTAAACCCCACTCTGTCCTGTACGCTCTAGCTCTATGTGGACTCGTGTTATTTATATTTCATGTTGTTTCGCACTGTGCTATACTTTTTCTAAACTCTCTCTAAAGAGCTCTAAAGAGCATGGTTCTAACTGTGCTGTTTTGGGCTGAAATGCAATGTGACCAGACTCCAAGCCACAGCTGGGTAAGAGAAAACCATCAAAATGGGTCTGTTGTATCTAGAACAGCAACTGTGGATTCTGTGAGAGATCAGAACAGCCTTGGTTCTCTTTTTCCCTGATTGCTTCAAAATTAACTTTAACACAGACATGTTACTGGAAGACAAAGACCCAACTGAACTACCATTTTATAATTTTTATTTATTGCTGTAATGGACAAAGAAGACACCAGCACCAGCAGGAGAGATGGAAGGATAGATGTGTCTGACAGCCAGATGATGGTCAACATTCTTTGCATAGCCTCTATCTGCAGTCCTGATTCTATGTTTACACCAGGCATCAGTGAACGTAGCTTTAAGAACTTCTGCTAAATGCACATTCTCGAACCTGCGTTCAGCCCATGGTGTTTTCACTGGACTGTTGCTACCTGATACTAGCGCGTGTCCGCCATCTACAGTTGGAAGAGGCTTGGTGGGCAATGTCAAAGTATTCCAAATCTTGCGATTCTTACTCCAGGTCTTTTCTTTCATAGCTCTATTGTGATACATGAAAAACTTGGCCTCATATAATTCCAGTCAAGCACAAACTGCAACAAGTGACATCTCCTCCATGATCAATTTTCCAACGGTTAGTTTTATCTGATGCTGTTATTTGGAAATAAAGGCATTGGTTTTCCTTAAGGCTGATTTCGACTGGTCTGTCTGTCCGTCCGTCACAAAAAATAGAACGTTCATTGATGTATCACGATGTTTACATTGCCTCCTTCATGTCTGCACTCCACGTCTGTTACGTCCCTCCGCAACGCAGCAAGCTTTACCCAGGAGTTCTATTTCCTGTCCGCTTGAGCCTCATGTCGCAGCAAAAAGCCGGGGAATACGAAACAGGTCCAGGTTTCAAAATAAATACTTCTGTTGCGGTACTTTCAAAATAAAAGTTATTTATTTTAAGATGCAATTTCAAATTTAAGGTGAAGTTCTCACGCGATAACGCACGTTAAAATGGATTCCCCTGGCACTCTCATTGTTATTGTTGTACTTGTCCTGCCTACTTGTTCTATATGTTCTGGATTATTATTTATGACACAAAACGTATATTTAACAAGGACTCACTTAGGAAGGAGAGGGCAAGGGGTTTGAGTTTTTAAGTGTTGGATGAGCGAAGAGTGCGGGACGAACTACTTGACACAGGTGTGAAAGGACAAACCACTCCTCCTGGATCCAGGGGGGAGGGGTGGACCGGAGAGCGCTTTACAGTCATAGTCCCACATTCGCTCACTGATGGCAGCTCCACTGATGTCAACCTATAACCACCAGGAGAAATGGACAGGCAGGATGGAAGCTGAACCTGCAATCTTCCAATCAGAGGTTGACCCCTTTACCTCTGAACCCGCGCCACCAGCAGCATCAATCCGTCCTGACTCGTAAGTGGGCTTTAGCTAACTCCACAACAAAACTCAATTAATGTGTTTATTTCTGCATCATCCTTGTCTGACAAAATCTATAACTATTGGTTTGGAGCTTTTTTTTTTATATGAACATCCCCCATTGTTTAAAGACACAAAACAAATGGGGGGCAGTGGCTCAGGCGTTTGAGCGCGTCATCCAATGATCGAAGGGTCGGGGGTTCAATCCCTGCTCTCCCCTGTGCTTGTGTCCTTGGGCAAGACACTTAACCCTCCTCGCCTCCAGTGTGGCTCCACTGGTGTGTGAATGTGCATGAATGTCCCGGTGATGGTCAGAGGGGCCATAGGCACGAACTGGCAGCCACGCCTATGCCAGTCTGCCCCAGGGCAGCTGTGGCTACAACAGTAGCTTACCATCACCAAGTATGAATGAGGAGTGAATAAATAATGGACACAATGTAAGCGCTTTGAGTGACTTGAAAAGTGCAGATAAATCCAATCCATTAAAACATTTTTTCTCCACACTGGGAGAGAGATCCCTCTCTTGCAAGGCCAGGAGCCCGGGATCACACCACATCTGAGGCTGGGGGGTGTCTGCGTCCCTGTGGTGTGGGTTCTGGTCCTTGCCCTTGTGCGCCGGCCTTCTCCAAAATTCCATCTGTGGATGAGCCCGGTCGGGCCATGTTTACAACACTCCTTGTAGACCCCCACTTCTCTTGGGCGTCTTCCTCCTGGTCAGGGGTGGCGGGCTCCTGCCTTGCTCTCTCCTGGACCAACCTGGGTGGGTGGCTGCCTGGAGCGTGGGACGGGTCTCCCTTGGGGGGCCCTGGCTCGTGCCTGGGGTCAGGGTGGGGGGATGCTCAGAACTCCTGGGTGGTGGTGTACTACTCGTCTGGGGCTGGGGGTGCTCTCCTGGGGCGGGGAGGCTGCTTATCTGGTTGGGCTGGAGCTTTCACTCTCTGTCCACCATGCCTCCCTGCTCTCTGGCTTTGGGGGCCCCTGTGGCGGTTCTGCTGGCCCTGGCCTGGGTGGCTGATGCGATCGCCCAGCGGGCAGTGTATCTCTGACTGCTACTGCTACTGTTGGGGGGTCCTGGCTCCCGCTGCAGCGAGGGCCTTGGTGTGGGGAGGACTGGTCACTCTCCCTCCTTCTTTTTACATTCCATCATCCACTTTAGAAGAACATAAACACTCACTCGAGCACAGGTGCTATCTCAGCTTTGCACAAATCATTTGTTTGACTGAATGATATGTTTCACACTAGCTAGTCTGAATGCATTAGTATGCTTGTGTAAACAATAGTTATTGTGTATATACATGTTGACATGCGAACATTTTTGGAGCCAACAGGTATGTTTATAACATTAAATGGTAATGGCGTATACTTATATAGCGCCTTTCTTCCTACAAAGACAAAGCGCTTTACAGTCACAGACCCATTCACCCAGTCACACACACATTCACTCACACATTCACACACTGGTGGCGGCTCCGCTGCCAAACACAGGCGCCCGCCTGCCACCAGAGGCAAGGTGGGGTTCAGTGTCTTGCCCAAGGACACTTCGACTCATGGGCTTGCAAGGCGGGAATCGAACCTGCAATATTACGATCATGGGTCGACCGCCCTACCGCTGCACCACGGCCGCCCCATTAAAGTGTGTGTGTGGACAGGCCCCGCCCCTTCTAGATTTGTATTACATCTGACCCTGACCGTAATGATAAACATCCAGAAACTTGTTGCTTTATGCTGCTTCATGGTTTTACCCCCCCTCCCTACTTTTATAATCACCCTCCTATCTCCCCCTCTCTAACATCTCTCTTCTTCTCTCCAAGAAGAACCAATGGTCATGCCCACAACTCAGAGGCAAATTTTGTATGAGCTACCACCACTCTACAGAAACTATGTCCTAGAAAACGTTTTTTTGGTTTGTTTTTTTGGCTAAAAACTGCAGAATCATAATCAAAAATAGCTCATGCCTCTTTCTTCTTCTCTCCTTTCCCTTTCCGTCCGGTCCAGCACGAAGATGTTACAAATATGACTAAGATGAATAAAGTTTGGCCTAGATTACAAAAAGGGTTCATTCAGACATACCTGTGGTGTGTCAGAAGATTCATAACTCCTGTTGTAAAAGTAAAATATGTCCAACACAAGAGGCCTTCAGATCCCATCTGTTTGCTCAGCTGTTAGACAGGACAAGTAAGAAAAATAAAAAAACTAGAGCTTTTTGCGCTTTTGACCCCAAAGTCCCACCTAACTCACACATTATAAAAACCAACAATTGTAAAAACATAAACACATAAAGAAAAGGCGAATAACATCAGGAAAGAATTTCCCTCTTATGTTTGTTAACAACACAGCTGAAGTGGTTCGGATCCCTGTAGACCTGCAGAGCTGAAGCAAATATCAATGGCTGAAGTACTGTTGTGGACTTCAGGTGGAGATGACAGAAAAATCTCCAGCACAATGAAGATCAACAAGAAACATGAGCAAAGAATTATCATGTGGTTCTATCTGTTCTAATCATGGAATTTAGCTTTATACAATTTCATTTTTATTCATTTTATATACCTAACAGGATTTTACCAAAGGATGTTGTACCTTAGGAAAGAAGTATATTTTCCCATCATGCTCATGTGTTGCAAATTGTTCCAATTTTTGTAGCGACTATTCTAGACGTCATAACTTTTAATTATTTGTAGAGAAACTGTGTTTTCTATTTTAAACTCTATACCTTGAAGCTAAAATCTCACAGGGTCTCTCATGGTTAGCATCCCGTTGAAGAAAGCCCCCTCAGCGTCTTTCCCACCACAGTTGCCCCCTAAGGCTTTAAGAACCCCCAGGTGGCTCAAAACCTTTACAACAGCACTAAAGAGCAGATACAGTTAAGTTACATCCCAGCAAGCATGTCGGAACTGCAACAAGACGGCCTTTTGACCCACGGGTAGGCGGTCTGCTCAGCTCAGTGTATCACCTGCAGGACATTTACAAACAACCGTGCAGATTCAGGGCTGGGAGCATCAGTGGAGCCAAGAGTACGAATCAACAGATTTTCTCTGCTGCCTTCAGGGAGATACTTCTGCTGCTTGGAGGAACTCACAGACAGGATGTGGAGGAGCTTCTTTCCTCAGGCCATCCGCGTACTACTCAGGATTGCAGCATGTACCTTGAATTTAACCAAACCCAACAAGACAGAAAATGTTTGAGTGTTAATATCTGACCATTTCCTCTAAACATATCTCTCTCTCTCTCTCTCTCTCTCTATATATATATATATATATATAAAATTAAAGTACATATATTAATTCAATAATGAGATAAAATATGACATGACGCAGCCCTGCTGCTTTTTATAGACCAAATTTAGAATTTTTTACGATCAGGTTATGTTTAAAGAACCATTTCTGAAACTGAAAGAATTTCTTAATCTACAGAGGCATGTTGCCAACAACCTTTAGAGCTATGAGGCAAGGCATATTGAAATTAAATATTCATGCTGTCATTTATGATCAAAGACCACTATCTGGCAGTACAGACAGTGGCCTTAATGCTGCAGGATGTACAGAGAGTACAAATGTTCATTCACATACAATTAGGGTCAAAATTATTAGATCACATTTTGAAAAATTAGACAAACCCATTACTTTTTAAATTAAATGAACCCTGCTTGTTAATGTTAGATTTTCATTTTAAAATTTTGTGTTCCAAAAGAGCAAAAAACTAAATATTTACATGTTTAACATTTTTACTGAAGCTAAACAGCAAGAAATAATATTATTTTACCATACAACTAAAACAAATGGCCATGCTGGGCTTAATTTGGTACTTTGTTCTACTTAAATCCTAAAGACCCACCCTAATCGTCTTTTAATCTTTTGTAAAATGGTTCCCAGTGGTCGTCTAGTTAGGAATATGCTGTTTTTGGCCAAAATAAAAAAGGAGGAGATAGTGTGAGGAGATTGTTTTGTCTTGAGTATAAATATTACTGTTGTAGTAAAATATAATGAAAAAAGATGAGACATTCTGTTATGAAACCAGAATTCAGCAACAATTGGGTTTTGTGCTCTGCTTTAGACCGTGTTAAGGGGCGGGGGGGGCATTTCCAAAGCGCGGCTGGTTTGACCACGACTGAGCATGCGGAGGACAGCGCTCGAGAAGCGCATGCTTGTGGACTGCCTGAGTGGGGTGAAATCCCCTGGGTGGGAACCGCGGACCCGGGAGCAGGCGTCGGGTCAGACGGGATCGCACGCAGGCCGGCCCAGGCCTCAATAAACGGTCCAGACGGTCAGAGTGGTCCTCCGCCAGTGGGCCGGCAGAGGTTTCCCGCAGGAAGAATCAATGTGTGCTCAATGTAGTTAAACACGCAATGATCAGTGATACGTCAGATAAGGTTCAATTGGCTGTCCCACATGTCAGTCAAGCGATGTACTTCACGGTGAAGACAGACAGAATGTTTTTAATTAATTTTTTTTATTTTTTATGTCCTGCGATATACCCACATGTCCTTTCACGATCGAGCGATTGATTGCAACATGGTTGCTGGAAATCATTTGAAATTCACCTCTGATATGTTGGCGGGACTGTTGGCGCAAAGCAACCACCCCACCCATCTTCCTCTCACTATTATTATTATTACTATTATTATTTTTAACTTTTCCTGTTCAACAGCTGAGCACACAGATAGGAACTGAATGCTTTTTGTGTTGGAAATATTTTACTGTTACAGCAGTGGTTCTGGATCTTCTAACACACTAGGTATGTATTTGTATAAACCTCTTTTGTAATTTAGGCTAAACTTTATTTAGATTGATTACATTTGTCTCCTTTTTTTTCTTTGGACCGGACGGAAAAGAAGCACCAAAGAAAGGGGGGAAAGGGGGGTTAAGGAATTCTGGAAGATGATTACAGAGGTGGGGTACCATCATCAAGCAACAAGATACTGGAGGATTATCATCATTACTGTCTGGTGTACATGTTAGTCAAAAGGGGCGGGGCCTGTCCCGCAGTGACGTGTGGTCAAACTCCTGTCTCATGCGTTCAATAGCTGAAACCGCGTCGCGGATCGGTGCACAACAGCATCCGATGTCCATGTCTCTGTTTTGCAGCACTTTAAAAAGGCCATCTGTTTCCACAAAAACACCCTCATATGCCAAAAGGAAGAAGCACATGGATGTTTTTGAAAGCCATCGATAATACCCTGCTCCCATCATCAGTGTGTCATTGTCCCCGCTGTCAGGATTTTCATTTATAACACGGAATACATCATGCAAATCTGAAAGATACATGCTTATTGTTTGCAGGATGTTTGCAAAATGACAGAAATCTTGGAAATCATCAACTTCTACTGCAACAAATGAGGCAGCATTTTGTCTATTTTAATATATTTTCTCATCACATCACCAACTTCTTCAGTTAAATTGTTCTGTGTCCTGTTTGAGAAGCCAGAAAACACAGTGGATCTTTCTAAATGCCTCGCATTGTAGTTTGCAGCAAACCTTTCAGCTCTGGGGTAGGTCTTCATTTTTCAATTATCTTCTGTTTTGCCTGGTAATCTAGTTGTAAAATGTTTTAATTTAATGTTACATTTAATAATTTAATCCTCCATAATAAGCTTGATCAAGCATGAAAAAAAATCAGCTGTTCTTCAACTTCGCTGTTGTTGGCTTTAGCTTGGCGCCTACTTAGAACTGCTTCTGGTAACGCACCAGTGTAACTATAAAGCAGCTGGCAGCTCACGTCTGCCCCCTAGTGAGGCTTGCCTAGCTGGATGCCTTTTCTTCACAGTTACAGTCAGCACTCTGCCCGCAAGTCGCTGTTAAAATTGAGACCTGCAGTCAGATATGAGGCGTAGCGCCTTACCAGGTGTTTCAGCAACACTGAAATTCAAACCCCAGAAACTGTGGAAAACATGTCCAGTCAACTAAAAAAAGTATCTTTAACACGGATCAGTGGAAAATAATATTTACTTTTTAATAACAATGACAGGTGAGGCCGTGCCTCACTTGTCATTGTTACCGCTTCATAGGAGAATTCCGTTTAGTATTTGATAAACCACGTAAGCAGGAAGATGCAGTACAGCGATTGCTGAGCCTCAAGCAACGCAATCGACCGCTTTCAGATCACGTCATTGATTTTCGTATTTTGGCAGTTGAAGCGGGTTGGCCCGAACCCGCTCTCAAAGGCATCTTCTACCAATCTCTCAACGACCGCATTAAAGATCACCTTTGTACACAACCTGAAGCTAATTATTTTGAAGAACTTGTCACTGCAGCCCTTCGATCAGATCTTCGACTTCGTGAACGCCAAGCTGAACGGGACCACCTAAACCAACAAGTCACCCACGACACCCCGGAGGAACCTATGCAAGTGGGACATTCCAAACTCTCCGCTGAAGAAAGGAGAAAACGAAAAGATGAAGGTCTGTGTTTTTACTGCGGAAATCCTGGTCACAAGGTAAATCAATGCAACCGTCATTTAAAACTCACAGACCCCCCGTTAGATTGCTATCTAACGGGGAACGATTCTACCAGACCAGATGGTGATAACTTCTTTTTCGCCCCTGTCAAGATCTGCCACCAAGCTAAGATTCATGAATTTAAGGCTCTCATAGACTCTGGTGCTGAACAATGCCTAATCGATCAGCAATTAGTTAATCAGTTTTCTCTTCCCACTGAACTCCTTGTTTCGCCCATCAAAGCTGCTGGTCTGGGAGGTAAACACCTTTCCAGAATCACTCATTGTACTAAGCCCCTCCTATTCATCACGTCAGGTAATCATAGAGAATATTTACAGTTTTTCATCACCCAGACTCCCCTAACTCCTAAAGTGTTGGGGTTTTCTTGGTTAAAACGTCACAATCCTCAGATCGACTGGCTTAACACACGCATCTCTCATTGGAGCACCTTTTGTTTAGCCAACTGCTTACATTCCGCTGTACCCACCGTATCACCCGTAGTTCCCGATATCACTGAAACCGCGGATTTATCTAAAATACCCCCCTGTTATCATGATCTCAAGTTGGTTTTCTGTAAAACCAAGGCCAGCGCCTTGCCACCTCACAGACCCTACGATTGTGCCATAAATCTCATTAACGACTTCACGATACCCAAGGGCAAATTGTACAATCTCTCCGGTCCCGAAAAGAAGGCCATGGAAGATTACATTCATGAAGCACTCGCTTTAGGCCACATCCGCCCCTCCTCATCTCCTGTCGGTGCTGGTTTCTTTTTTGTAGAAAAGAAAGACAAAACCCTTCGTCCCTGTATTGATTATCGGGAATTGAACCAAATCACCGTCAAGGACAAGTACTCACTACCCCTGATTAATACCGTTTTTGATTCGATCCAAGAAGCCAGTATTTTCTCCAAACTTGACCTACGTAACGCATACCATTTGGTCCGTATTCGTGAGGGGGACGAGTGGAAGACAGCTTTTAACACCCCACTCGGTCACTACGAGTACCAAGTAATGCCCTTTGGACTCACTAATGCCCCAGCCATATTTCAAAGGCTGGTTAACGACGTCTTACAAGATTTCCTCAACCGTTTTGTTTTTGTCTATCTAGACGATATTCTTATTTACTCCTGTGATCTCGCCCAACATAAACGTCATGTCCGCCTCGTTCTTGAAAGACTCCTCGAAAATCAGCTATTCATCAAAGCTGAAAAATGCGAATTCCATGTATCCTCGATTCCCTTTTTGGGATACATCATCGAAGCGGGCAGTATTCGACCCGATCCGGCCAAATTAGCAGCAGTCGCTAACTGGGAGGTGCCGGATTCACGAAAGAAATTACAACAATTTCTTGGTTTCGCAAACTTCTATAGGCGCTTCATCCGCAATTACAGTTCTATTGCCGCCCCTCTCACCCAACTCACTTCCGTTCTAAAGCCTTATACTTGGAACCCTGAAGCCGATGCTGCTTTCAAAAAGCTCAAAGAACTCTTCGTTTCCGCCCCCATACTCATTCAACCTGATGTCCATAGACAATTTATTGTGGAGGTGGATGCGTCAGATTCAGGCGTCGGGGCTGTCCTGTCTCAAAGAGAAGCCTCATCAGGGAAACTCAAACCCTGCGCATACTTCTCCCGGAAACTCAACCCCGCTGAACAAAATTACGATGTGGGCAATCGTGAATTACTGGCAATAAAACTGGCTTTGGAAGAGTGGCGACACTGGCTGGAGGGGGCTGAACATCCGTTTATAGTATGGACAGACCACAAAAACTTGGCATACCTACGATCTGCCAAACGTCTCAACGCTCGCCAAGCCCGCTGGTGTCTGTTTTTCGACCGGTTTGACTTCATAATCACTTACCGTCCTGGCAGCCGTAATGTAAAACTGGACGCTCTCTCCAGGAAGTACAATCACACTGATTCTGACTCTCAATCCACCATTGTTCCCCCCACTTGCATTGTAGGGAATCTCACCTGGGACATCGAATCTAAGGTCCTGCAGGCCCAAGGTGAGGAACCCGGCCACCCTCCATGTCCACCTGGAACTCTCTATGTGCCTACGTCACTCAGGTCAGACGTCATAACTTGGGGTCACTCCTCTCAAATTGCGTGTCATGGGGGCATTCATAGGACACTCTCTCTAATTAAGAGACGTTTTTTTTGGCCATCCATGGAAGGGGACGTTCGTGAGTACGTGGCTGCTTGTACTACCTGCGCCCGTTCCAAGACCTCTAATTCACCTCCTGCTGGTCATCTGAACCCCCTATCTACTCCTAGCCGACCATGGTCCCATATAGCGGTCGACTTCGTCACCGGATTACCTCCGTCTCAGGGTCACACGGTCATCTTCACCATCATTGACCGTTTTTCCAAACCCGCCCGTTTCATTCCCCTCGCACAACTACCCACTGCCACAGAGACTGCTGAAATACTAGTAGACCAAGTTTTTCGTCACCATGGAATACCCTCAGACATAGTTTCCGATCGGGGCCCACAATTCACTTCCCAGGTTTGGAAAGCATTCTGCAACTGTCTTGGTGCCACGGTCAGTCTAACCTCTGGCTACCATCCACAATCTAACGGTCAGGCGGAGAGGGCAAATCAGGAATTGGAGGCGGCACTCCGTTGCCTGACCGCTCAGAACAGCACGGATTGGTCCAAGTTTCTGGTTTGGGTGGAGTATGCTCACAACAATCATCCCTTCTCTGCTACAGGTATGTCTCCCTTCGAGGCCTCCCTTGGGTACTCACCACCTCTGTTTCCGTCACAGGAACTCGATCTGGCAGTGCCCTCGGTCCAGCTCCATCTCCAGCGGTGCCAGCAGATTTGGCACCAGACCAGGGCGGCTCTCCTCCGCACCAAGGAGAGCAAATGCCAGATCGCAAATCGCCGCAGGGTGGTGGGACCCACCTACCATCCTGGTCAAAGGGTCTGGCTCTCGTCGAGGAACATTCCCATTCAGGCTACCTCCCGCAAACTGGCTCCCCGATTTATCGGACCCTACGCCATTGGCCGGATAATCAACCCCACCTGTGTCCGCCTCAAGTTGCCCTCGGCTCTCAAGGTACATCCCACGTTTAGCATTTCACAGATCAAGCCCGTTCACGAGAGCCCTCTGTGCCCGCCATCCACTTCCCCACCGCCCGCCCGGGTCGTTGATGGCGCTCCGGCATTCACGGTCAGTCGTATTTTGGACGTCCGGCGCCGTGGTCGTGGCTACCAGTTCTTGGTGGATTGGGAGGGATATGGTCCAGTTCGTGGATCCCCCGTTCCATGATTCTGGACCATTCCCTCATCTCGGATTTCTATCGTGCCCACCCGGACCGGCGTCCTGGACCACCCGGTGGCGGTCGTTGAGGGGGGGGTACTGTCATGGTGCCTCTGTCAGCCCCACCCCTCTCTGCTCTGCTCTGGAGGATTCCCAGCTGCTGCCACTCACCTCGTCAGCCACTCTGCTCTGCTCTGGAGGATTCCCAGCTGCTGCCACTCACCTCATTAGCCCTGCTGCCTTCTTAAGGAGATCCACAGCCAGTATTCGTCGCCAGTTCGTTGCTCCTCCATGGTGCTTGCCTAGTCTCTCATGTTTATGCCAAGAAATTTAATCCTGTTTAGTAATTTGTCTACGCCTCGCTTTCAGGACTCAATCATCACTAGTGCTACCTGGGATTTCCTCCGGAACCACCTGTTCTATCCACGCTCTCCTCACCTGCCGTTCATGCCCTCTCAGCCTCCGCAGAAGCCCTCCAGCCACGCCTCGCCTTCCTGCGTCCTACCTGCAGTCTCGAGCCGAAGACATCAGCTCTGGGAGATCACCTACAAGAACAAAATAAATCAAATTACTTACCTTATAACTCCCCTGTGTTCCTTCCGGGTTCCAGCATCTGGGTCTGTCTCAAAGCCTCGAACATCATGACAGTTAGAGAGGGGGGGGGGGGGGGGGAGAGGGTGATAATAGGAGGGGGGGGGGGGTAAGACCATGAAGCAGCATAAAGCAACAAGTTTACTGGTTGTTTATCATTACGGTAAGGTTCAAATGTAGTACAAAAAGGGCGGGGCCTGTCCACACACACACCCAAATGTTACCAACACACCTGATGGCTCTAAAAAATGTCCACATGTCAACATGTACACAAAACAGATAGTGTTCACACACGCATACTTATGCCTTTAAACAAACTAGTGTGAAATATTTCAGTCATTCAATCATGCAAACTGTTAGTGCAAAGGTGAGCCATTCATGTGCATGTACATTGACTTTAAATTGGAGGTGCCCACCTACAATAACCTGCACTAGAAAAGAAGATATCATTAAAAAATTATACTTATTGAGTGGGGCTAGTTAGTCCAGTTGTCACTTACAGTCAATGGTGCAGTAATGTCACCTATCAAAGACATTTGGTGCATCTTCTTCATATCCTTTATTTCCTGACATCTAAAAAAAGTATATTTTAAAAAGAGGAAATGCAAAACCATGAGAAAAAGTTCCCAGTTCCAACTAGGACTGAGTTGATGAAATCGATCAATCGATTTGAATCGAGGCAAGCTTAATAGATTAATAAATCGATCCATAAAAGTAGATAAAAGTGGATTTCCAGTGATCTAACGCAAAACAGCAACAAAGTTAACTGGCTTTGTGCTAACGTATTATGGAAATGGACTAAAATGAACATTTTTATATACTCATAGGCAGGAATTTTCCAATCTCCTTTAATGCAACATTTTGTAAAAGTTACTATTTGTGCTCTGGATCACATTTTTTTGCGTAACCCTTTTTGCTATCCTAGGCACTTTAACCTTGGGTCATCTAGACCCACTAGACAGTGCTCTGAACCTTTTTTCTTCAATGATTTGTGATCTTCACTGGTGTCCATGGATTACATGAAATCTTTCCACCTTTATTCACCTGTGTCATGGTAGGGAGAACACGTTAATGTAAGGGTGGGGTCATCTAAGATAGCCCAAGGGTTAAATCTACTGAAATAAAGTGTAATATTATAGCACGAGCTCCGCCTAGTGGCCAAACTAAAACACCCTCCAGGAGAGGCAGAACATAATGATCTGCACATTTTTGTTGGAGCCTCTCCTTTTTTAATTTTACAGCTTGTGAACTGTATCAGAGTAATATGAATATCTTCAAAACAGAAATAGATTATTGTTTTATTTCAGGGGTGGGCAATCAATGGCCCGGGGGTCATATGTGGCCCATTAAACTTTTTAATCTGGTCCACCAAACTGGAATAAATTGTATTGATAATCACAGTTACAGTTACATAACAGTTCAACATTTTCTTGGTCAAAACATCTAACTCTGTTCAGAAATAAATCATATGATTCGCCGATTTAATTACTTTTTGTCAGCAAAAAATCACAACTTCTTCTAAATTTTTCCAGCTAATTTAAGCTTTATAAACTGTTCGAGTAAGACACCACTGTGCAAATGAGATGTTTGTGTCTTATTTGATTTTTTTTCCTTTAATTTGTAATGAATCACACATGTTTAAAACAGGAACAGTAGACAAAAAAAAGAAATAATATCCCAATGACAGTAAAAATGTCGGAATAAACCAACAACCCTGCAGACATTTCAAACAGCTTGTGTCATATTTTACCTTTTACTGCAACTTTTTTTGCAGTTAAAACGCACATGTTAATATGTGTGCACAGGAACACAGGGAGTTAAGGAAAGCCGCTGCAGTGCACAGAAAAGCAGGTATCCCCGGGGACAGTGCTTACTCCTGGTGCAGCGACCTGTCTTAAATAAATCATTCTATTTCCATGCCCAACTTCCATATCTGCCTTTAATACAGTGTGGGAGAGAGGGGAAAAAGATAGGGGAATAAGCTGTTTGCATTCCTCTTCTGCCTGTGTGTCGCTTTAAGCCTTCAATAAGTTCAGTTTTCAAACTTTTCACTCATTTATTTTTGGTTGACCCACTTAAACGCTACTGTAAACCCAATGCAGCGGGTTGTACAGTAGACAGTAGAGCTGAGGGAAGGGGGGGGTGCATTGTAGGTAAACATTTGGCGATGAACGAGCTGATCGACATGAAAAAATGTTGAAATTCTACCACAATCTGCAAATCTAAACTATTTATTTAGGCAAAAAAAGTAGAAATGTGCAGCATATGGCCTGTGAGAGGGTAATGTCATTTTTATTTACTTCAGAGCCACTTACTGAGTTCTGCTGACTTCAAGGTAAAGCTAAAAATACCCACCGTTCTGTGACTGTGTGTGTGTGTGTGTGATTGGATGGAATCCTGCAGGAAAACTGAATGAGATTTGGAGCATATTGGTAGTCTTGAAAACTGCCACACTGTTCTTTAGCTACCCTTGGCGCACCCCATGAGTCCACCTTAAAAGTGCACGTAGCGCATAACAGATCAGATGATCCTGTCAGCTGCGCCTTACAGTGATTGACAGTGCAGTCTCAGAAAGCTGCACACTTTTGCTACTGCTGACCACACAAGGTTTGCCCCTCATACACGTCTCCCTATATCTCCCCGGGCCCCAATGACCTTCAAAGCTGCATCGTGTGATGTCTGGAATCTCCATGGAATCCTTTGTCCTGAGAAAAACAGAAGCAAAAGATTTAAGCTTCTACCTAAGTAATAACTGCCCTTTTCGATGGATACGTGCTGTCTGTGGGCGAAAAATGGGCAAACCTGCACAACAGGGATGTTCACACTTTTTTGACACGTGAGCTACTCTTGAGACGACAATGTCTTAAAGATCTACGAATACGATATGTATATGTGTGTGTGTGTGTGTATATATATATATATATATATATATATATATATATATATATATATATATATATATATATATATATATATATATACACACAATTTATATATTAATATATAAATTAAAAAAACGCCCCTCTCACCCTTTCGCGGGTGGTTTCTCACCCAAGCTCTGGTCCTCAAACAGAGGCCTGGGAGCTTGAGGGTCCTGCGCAGTATCTTAGCTGTTCCTAGCACTGCGCTTTTCTGGACTGAGAGGTCTGAAGTCTTTCCAGGTATCTGTTGTAGCCACTCCTCCAGCTTGGGGGTTACTGCCCCGAGTGCTCCAATTACCACAGGCACCACTGTCACCTTCACTTTCCAGGCTTTCTCCAGTTCTTCTCTGAGTCCCTAGTATTTCTCCAGTTTCTCATGTTCCTTCTTCCTGATGTTCCCATCGCTTGGCACTGCCACATCCACTACAACGGCTTTGCTCTGTTCTTTATCTACCATTACAATGTCTGGTTGGTTCGCCATTACCATTCTATCAGTCTGGATCTGGAAGTTCCACAGGATTTTTGCCCTCTCATTAATTACCACCTTCGGAGGTGTTTCCCATTTTGACCTTGGGGTTTCCAGTTCATATGTATCTATATATCTATATCTATAGATATATAGATATAGATATAGATATTTAAACAGTGATGTATGTATCAGGTGATGTCCAATTGACTGTTCTGCATGTCAATCAAGTCCCGTACTTCTCAGTGAGGATTTTAATTAGCTGACAGAGTTTTTAGAAGTGCTTTTTTATTTTTTTAGTTATTTATCTTTGCTGGCCTGCGATTCACCCTCACGTCCTTGACGATCGACCGGACAATCGCGATGGACGTAATGAGCAGCTGTACAGGTACGATCTCAGACTACCCGTTGGGGCAAAGATGTTCGTGCACATTATTTTCTATGGGGATGCTACAGGTGACATTTAACACATAAGGGTAAGTAAGGGTGAAGTGGGTGAGGCACAGGTGTGCCGTACAGATTTTTCATTTTCCAGCCCACGCTGGAACCTGCGTACTGCGCAGGAGGTCCCTTAGTGTTGTTCATGTGGTAAGGGCACGCCCGTTGGGCGTTCTGTGATTGCAGCTTAACTTTCAAAAGGAGGGAATTAGACAATGAGAGTGTAGTCTGTGTGGGCTTCCTACAGGGAGTTATTACCTGCACACCCCATGCATAAAGCACGTGTGTGGTCACTAAGGAGCACCTTAGTACCAACTGGAGTGCTGCGAAAGGGCACCGTGTGACACCATCACCTGTGCGTCATTGCGTGTAACTATTATCCTTACAAATACGTCACAATACACTGGCCACATACACAACAATGGTACATTCCATTTTCACAACATCCCTTAAGGTCACCGTACAAAAACAGGCTGCACCTTTCACGCAGGGAGCGTGCACCTTTTACCTGAAAAGCACTAATGGGCCTCTTGAGCAAATTCGAAGGTCTATGGGAGGGTTGAAAACATTTAAAATCCGTACGACATCCATGGGCCTCATCTATTTCACCCTTCCTTACCCTATAACCTGACCTCCACAGCATAGCCATAGGAAAAAGAGCCTGAACATTTTCGCCTTATGGGTTCACAGAGTCGGCTACAATCTTAAAATTGTGTGCGGGCCACCTGCACAGAGTTCCCCAGTTTTTTGCCCAAGAGAGCCCATAATCCCCCCTTGAGGGAAGTTGTGACTATACAATAATAATGGATTAGATTCATCTGTGCTTTTTCTTGGTGCGCAAAGCGCTTACAATGTATCCATTATTCATTCACTCCTTATTAGTGTGGTCTTTCCAGGGGCTAAATTTTCAAACTAAATTTTTTTCCACTCCAACCCCTAAAATTTGTTGGAATAGCTGAAAAAACTCTCCTTGTAATTTTTTTTCCAATTCCAACAACATTTACCCCTCCCTCAATGAGACTGGTATGGTGCCTCAGCAGAAGACTAAGGAGAACTAAGCTGGCCGCCAATAGATGGGCTTAGCAGTCTCAAAGTGAACACTAACAAATATTTGGGACAGAGACTGTAGATTGGATAAGGAATATGAATATCGCCTTTTTAAGATATTTTTTTCAAATTTAGAAAAAACAGGAATACAAGCATACTCAGTTCAAAATTCAATTCAAATTCAAATTTTATTTGTCACACACACAATCATACACCGTACAATGTGCAGTGAAATGCTTAGGCGACCGCCCGTGACCTCAAACAAAGAAAGAATATCAATATGAAAATAGATATAAATATAAAAACATAAAAACAGAATGTCCGAATGAGTGCAAATATGCTCTAAAGTGACATATGTGAAAGTGGCTTGTGTGTATAATGTCCATGAGTATGGATGTGCAAAAGAAAAACGGGTCAGTACTGTGTGGTGTACTGATTACTGATTAAGAGACCGTATCGCCTGCGGGAAGAAGCTCCTCCTCAGTCTCTCTGTGTTGGCCTTCAGAGAGCGGAATCGCTTTCCTGACCTCAGCAGAGAGAACAGACCGTTGTCGGGGTGGCTGAGGTCCTTCGTTATCTTCCTGGCCTTGGTCCAGCACCGCCTGCTGTAGATTGGGTGTAGGTCAGGGAGCTCGGCATGAATGATGCGCTCAGCTGAACGCACCACCCTTTGGAGAGCTCGTCTGTCCCGCATGGTGCTGTTCCCGAACCAGGTTGTGATGTTTCCCGTCAGGATGCTCTCTATGGTGCAAGAGTAAAAGTTCCTAAGCACCACAGAGGGCAGTCTAAAGTCTCTCAGGCGTCTAAGGTGGTAGAGATGCTGCCGGGCCTTTTTCACTACGGTGTTGATGTGACAGGACCATGACAGGTCCTGCGTGATGTGGACACCGAGGTATCGGAAGCTGTTCACTCTCTCCACTGAGGTCTTGTCGATGACAGGGATCTGGTAGATCCTCTTCTGCTTTGTGGCGAAGTCCACTATCAACTCCTTTGTCTTGCTGATGTTTAGTAGGAGATTGTTCCTCTCACACCAGTTTTCCAGATGTCCAATCTCCTTCAAGTAGGCCGACTCATCATTATCAGTGATCAGGCTCACCACAACAGTGTCGTCAGCAAATTTGATGATGGTGGTGGAGTTGGTGGAGGCCACGCAGTCATATGTGAACAGTGAGTACAGTAGAGGGCTCAGAACACAACCCTGGGGGGCTCCAGTGCTGAGAGTGATGAAAGCTGAGACATATCCACCCATCCTTACTGCCTGTGGTCTGCCAGTTAGGAAATTGGAGATCCACTGACACAGAGATGGGCTGAGTCCCAGGTGCTCCAATTTGGTGGTGAGTGTGGAGGGAATTATGGTGTTAAATGCTGAGCTGTAATCGACAAACAGAATTTTAACATAATTTCCTCTTCTAGTGTCCAGATGAGTGAGAGAAGTATGAAGTAGATGAGAGATAGCGTCATCCGTTGAGCGGTTCGAACGGTAAGCAAACTGTAGTGGACCCAGTGTGTCAGGTAGTGAGGAGATAATGAGGTCTTTGATCAGTCGCTCAAAGCACTTCATCACTACTGAGGTGAGGGCTACAGGTCGATAGTCGTTGAGGGAAGTAGGATGGGGTTTCTTTGGAACCAGAACAATAACAGACTCCTTAAAGCATGTAAGGATCACCGACTGAGATAAAGAGATGTTGAATATCTCTGTGAACACAGGTGCTAGCTGGTCTGCGCAGGCTCTGAGGACTCTACCTGAGATGCCATCTGGACCTGCTGCTTTCTTGGTGTTTACTCTCCTGAAGGCTCTCCTCACGTCATGCTCGGAGATGATAAACGCGTTACTGGTACCGGTAGTGACTTCCTGTCTGCAGCCGTTAGTTCCGCTAGCATTAACAACGCTAGCGTCCTTAGCTGTAGCCTTGAAACGAGCATGGAAGATGTTCAGTTCGTCTGCCAGAGTCCTGTCCGCGTTCGTCACACCGGATGTCGGTGCTCTATAGTCCGTTATTGCTCTTAGACCCTGCCACAGGCTCCTGGAGTCACTCTGTTGGAGTTGTGACTCTAGTTTCCTCCCGTAGCGCTTCTTCGCCTCTTTCACCGCCTTCCGGACGTTGTATGACTCAGCCTTATACAGGTCCATGTCCCTGGACGCGAGTCCCGCGTTATAGGCAGCGGTGCGAGATCTCAGAGCGTCCCGGATGGTTTTATCCACCCATGGCTTCTGATTGGGAAACGTTCTGATCTTCGTTTTCTGTACGGTGTCATCCGCTAGTTTCCCAACAAATCCCACAACCGCTTCCGTAAACACGTTGATGTCATCGGAGCTGTTTCGGAACATGTCCCAATCAGCGTCCTCGAGTGCGTCCTGTAAGGCAGCCACCGATTGGCCTGTCCAGCGCGCGACCTCTCTCTGAACCGGAACTTCCTGTTTGAGCCTTTGTTTATATTTTGGCATGAGGAAGATGGCGGCATGGTCAGATTTCCCAAACGGTGGATGAGATTGTGCCTTGTAGCCGTCCTTAACTGTTGTGTAACAGTGGTCCAGTGTCCTTTTGCCCCTGGTCGGGCAGGTGATGTGCTGCTCATCATTAGACACACTCTACCTCCCCTTGTCTTCCCCGAGTCCCGTGACCTGTCCAGGCGGTGAACCGAGAAAAACTCGGCTGGCTGTATGCCGTAGTCCGGCACCGCTGGATTCAGCCATGTCTCGGTGAAGCAGAGGAGATTGCAGTCCCGAATGTCTCTCTAGAACTTTACCCTGGCCCTGAGGTCGTCAAGCTTGTTCTCCGGTGACTGGACGTTGGTGAGCAAGATGCTAGGCAGAGGTGTGCGGTGTGCACGGGCTCTTCCTGACGCCGGCTCGTTTCCCTCGGGGCCGCCGCTTCGGGTCGCGTCCTTTGTTCTCTCTCAGGATCTCTCTCGGCCAACTCGGATCCAGGTTAGAAACGTCGAAACGTGAGTACGTTGTAAAGCAAGAGAAATGAGAGCATTTCGATTGTACCTAATGCACCGAATGGTGATGTATTAGCCGGTTTAGAGTTGTTAAAAATTAACTTAAAAAACAAAAACGAGGTAAAATAGGTCGGAGCAGTTGCAACGGCTGCCGACCTCACCGGCGCCATCTTGATCCTTTGAATGTTGGATGCTTTGAATGTTTACAATTTTCATCATCATTGATATTTGTTCTTTTTCATACATGTAGAATTGTATATTAAATTGTTTGAGATCAGTTCTGATGTTAAAACTTTCATTCTAATTCTAATTTTAATGATGTTGTTTTTATTCCTTGACAATGCGCACCCATAGGGGGAAGGGGAAAACTTTAAGGTCACTGAGGGAGGGGTAAATATTGTCCAATTGAGACAAAAATTCACAAGGAGAGTTTTCTCAGCTAATCCAACCAACTTCATGGGTTGGAGCTTAGAATTTCCAATTTCCACTTTAAAGGACCACCCATACTTGGTGATGGTAACTACTAATGTAGCCTCAGCTGCCATGGGGGAGACTGGCCGTCATCAGGACATTCATTCACACAGGCAGGGAGGGTGAAGTGTCTTGCCCAAGGACATAGCGACAGCTGGCTGGGGGGGAGCGGAGATCAAACTGCCGATTCTTCGGTCTTTGGACAACCTGCCCTACCGCCTGAGCCACTGCCGCCCACACTAAGATGCAGCTGCTCTTGTTTAGGACCCTCCACAGGCCAACCCAAAAACTCGCTGCACCTGTACGGGTCAACCCCCATACGTTGCATGAGACTATGGCAAAAGGAAACATAAGCCATGAACTAAACAAATATCAGAAACGTAACATTTTATTTCATTTAGGCCTTTAAAAAAATGACTGTGTTAAGGCAGTTAAGAGCAAGACTGTAACACAAAATGGGGCTTTTTCTTTAACTAATTATTTTATTTAAGAAAAAAAAAAAGACATTTAAACTAAAGACTCAACTGGCGGTTAATTTATCCAAATTTGTACTTTCTTGGGTTTATATGTCCACAATTTGTTTTCTATATTCTGCCTGGGAGGTAAATCCTAATAAAAAACGTACAATGATATTTTCTTGTAAATATTCGAGACCAGAAATTGTATTAATGGTAAGATGTGAAAACACACACAATAAGGGTTGTGTTTTACCCACTCAAAAATCAAATTGGTTTTTAACTCCAGTTTTAATAACATGCAAATCCTCAAAGCATGTCCACAGTTTATCGCGTGACAGAAAGCATTATGTCCAGTTTCTTCTCCTGTTCTCTTCGCTCTAGAAGAACAGTCAGCCTTGTGAGCGGGTGACTCCCCGAGTTTCACACTAACCCATTAAATCGCATTCTCTGGCTTGGAGCTCACTCCAGTCATCTCTTGGAAGTCAGCCACTTTCAACATTATATCCTTATCTCAGTTAGTGGTGCCAACCAGAAAAAGCTCTGACTTGGTGTTTTAGGCAACTGAGACTCTGCAGCTGGATTGAAATCACAGAGCCCAGAGAAGGTTGTCGTTTCCAAAAAAAAGATTAGTTTAAGCTCAGTTTTTAATTTTTTTATTTTGTAATTTTAGGTAAACTACATATTTTGTTTCATTTGGAGCCTTTGTTTCTTCTGGATACAGTAAAGAAATACAAAAAACATGATTTCATCTCATGTGCTCTTTACAGTTATGAAACAGTACATGCAAATATATAAACTGTATATTTTGAAGAGCCACTATGATGAAAGTTGTGTTTTGGTGTTTTTAACCTGTTCTTGTGGCATTTTTCTGATTATGGAGGACAAACAATAAGAAATTTAGGCTTAAAATGGCATTTCTTAGTATTACCGTAATTTCCGGACTACAAGCCGCTACTTTTTTCCTGCGCTTACAGCCCTGCGGCTTTTTAAGTGACGCGGCTAATTTATGGATTTAATTAGCGGCCGCCATGCACGTATTTTCGAAGTCAGTGAATAGTTTGAATTCTTTATCTAACACCAAGCACGAGGCATTTTTATTCAACACACCTCTTAGCAGCCAAACAGCATGGACTTGACTTCAGGTCTTAGACACTTCAGTCATGGTTCAACAAAACGAAACACGCATGCCCGGCCGCATCCCAGAATCCTTTGGGGCCATTAGACCCAACGTGCACGTGATCGCCGCTACATTATGATGAAGCTTTCAAGTTAAAAGCAATCGTTAAAAGCAGCGTAAAAAAGTCCACCGTCACCAACGGGTTTGGAAAAGCCGGTTTGCTGCGTGACGGAGAGAACAGCGCATGGAGTGAATGTACACTCAGTTTACGGTTTCTAAGGAAACCGTAAAAGCGGAATTTTGCTTTGAAAAACTCACAGCCTCCGTGTGAGCTGGAGACATCTTCTCCTGCTGATTGAGCTGCGGGGCCGATGGCAGTCTGATGGCTCCCACACGTAACAACGCACCCGCCCCTCATACACAAAACGTACAGTATTAAGTCCGATTGCTTTGCACAGACACGATTCGCTCCGTCCACCGGCGCAACGGGGACTCCTTGAAGCCGCGCTGGCCAGAGGTGTCGGAGTAGATAGGAAGGGGAGACAAGGAGCGCGCGGGGCGGGAGCGGAGCGCAGAGGCGTCGGCGGAGTGCAGAGGCTTCTGAATTCTGACGCACGCGCCGCACTGAGGCGCGCGTATCGCGCTGAGGCGCGCGCTTTTCAGTCGCCGCTGCTTTATTTTACCGTTGTGTTTTCTAACCAGTCCTGTTACTCCCATAACGCTGCTGCGACACAAGCGGAAGGAGAGCTTTTCCCGTTCACCCCTCCATGCACTGCTGCTACTTGCTCATTCTTAAACACGTACAACAGAATGGCGAGCCGGGCGTTGGCCCCGCCTTTAGCCCCTAAGACTCATGGGAAATGTGGAATCGCGGATGTAAATTTCCTCATTATAACTGAGGGATGTAATGTTGATTATATGGTTACTGTTTGTAATTTTATGTTAGATACCTAGATTGTCAATAAGTAAAAAAAAAAAATGAAATAAAAACACCATAACTGAGGGACTTGTGAACAGAATATAGGTCCATGCTGTTTGTCAGATGTCGATACACTCAAATACGTGACTCAGAGGCATAATTGGCACCACCCACAATGTGCTAATGTATTGCACTCACTCTGGGATGCTGGGCGTGATCTGTCAGGATGACAATATCGGCTATCACATGTGCGGCTTGTACTCTGACGCGGCTTGTATATTTATAAAAGCAGTCAAACACGTGAATATGGGTGGGTGCGGCTTGTAATCGGGTGCGCTTTGTAGTCCGGAATTTACGGTACTTTGTTCAGGTGTTTGTGAATCAGGAGCAGACGAAAAGTCCAGTTTGAAAAAGATCGTATTTGTTATGTAGAAAATAGTGGTCCCTGATCCATTTCATTTTGAGTCATCCACTTGCAGACAAATAGATCCATGTACGTCTTTGTTTTCCTCGTCTGAGCTGGAATCTGGATCAGAACTGTACAGCTGGATAGCTCCAATATTGCTCGCCATTTTTATTGCACCCCTAATGTTTGGTTGGTGCTGTGAGGGGATGGAAGCTAGCAGAGAATCAGTAACAGTGAGAATAAGGGCTACAGGCCCAACCCGCACCAACAGTCCCGCCCACAACTCATAGGCTAGTTTCTAGTGAACTGCTGCCGCTATTCAAAAACTATTTTGGCACAAAAAAGGGAAAATCATAATTCAATTTCTATTATATTATAATTAAAAGATTAAATGGTTTAAATGAAAATCAAAAGATGATTGGAATGGATCATAACAGAATAACCTAGAGAAAAGGATTTTTTAGATTGCCATTAAACTCAATAAGGATAAATATAATGATAATTAAAACAATTCAAGTAATTTAAAATAGTAAAAAATCCAGTAATTGTTAAAAAATACTTAGAATTTCCTTTGAAAAATTAATAGTGTTTACATTCAAAATGAAAGTTAGTTGTCACTGCCCAAGCCAACTGACCCTATCTGCAAAATCAACACACCCCTCCACTAAATTCTCTCAGGCTGTGTCTGAATTCTCACCCCAACCCCTAACTACTAAAAAACGATATAGTGCGGCACTATATAGTGACCTAAATTTGAAAAGGAATTCAAACATATATATGGTATATATATATATATATATATGTGACGTAATTGATTTCACAAAGTTCAAATCTAATTGAAATGAGAGTTTTGCTACAATTATTTGTCCACTGTCTTCTGAAGATAAAAACGTTGATGATTTATTAAAAAAATACATTTAGATACAGTTTTTGGCAAAAATTGTTCCGACACAATGCATTGTGATCTACAGTATATTCGCCGATCTAGTGAGCATCGATGCACACTGGTTTTTCGCAAAGACTTCTGGCAAATTTCTAGAGCATTCGATTAGGGAATTGTAGATTTGGACAGCACTACAAAATGATGAACGAACTACATAGTGCACTATATGGGGTTAGGGTGAGAATTCGGACATAGTGTCATTTAAAAAGAATGGCACCCACCTGAACCTCTGATTGATCCATACCTCAGAGACGCACTGCAGCTCAACAAGGTAACTCCAAAAGGCACCACTGGTATGGACTCAGGAAAAACTCAAACTTGACTCATGACAAATGCATTTTTGTTTAGACATATGTAAAAGGTGAATTTAAGTTTGAGTTTATTTGAGATGTTTAACATGATTTAATAAATTGTAGTTCCCTTTTTAATGTATTTAGTCAAAACAAAAGAGATAAATATCTGGTACTGAACAGTGCAGGTGAAATGTTCCAGATTCCTTGTATTTCTTGTACGATAATCAAGTGTAAATTAAATATGTGTACAAACAAACAAGTAGGCAAGAATTAATGGCAAATTCATTAGACCACTGTTGTTTTTCCACAACCAAATAATCCAATGGGAACAGAGTCAGAACATTCTACCACACTGTATGGTCAGTGTGTTTCCACACATCGGACTGTAAATATGGCATGATCATTTTTTGCTGTCATATGTGTGTTGTCCATTGTGATGGTACTTGGTCGTTTTTATGTTACAGTAAAATAAACCTACCGTGTCTCAATCCATTTGGTATTTTCTAATATAGATTCGATTAGTGATTTTTTCATTTTGAAACCATTTTTGTGGGGGGAGGGGGGGTTGATTCGATTAAATTCTGCCTCAGACAAATTGATCTGGTATGAACCTGCTTGCTTTCAAGTGCTTCAGTATGTTAAAGCATCCAAATTATTTCCAATTTTAGAAATCACTCTGGTTATGTATGTCTTTTTATAATCATCTGACCCAGACACTAAAAACTTCTTGACACCATTACTCTAGAATAAAATACTTGTTATACAGCTGTAATTTTTTAAATTCCTTTTTCACCATTTTCATTTTCTAGGAAATCTGCACAAAGCTTTAGAGAAGCAACAAAATCACCAACAACAGCAGGGTTGGCATATTAAACAGATTTCTACGCCACCCCTTCCTTAACAGCCTGCAAGGACAAAACTGTGTGTACACTCAGCTTATTCAATGCTACCCACTGCAGCCTTCATCAGCGGAAGCATCCTCACGCTGCAGTGAGCAGCAAAAGAAAACAGGCTTGTGTTTCCTGGGCAGTACTTCTATAGCTGTTCATCATAAAAAACTCACCAAATAGTTCAAATTACAGTTTGAAAGACTGCGTAGGTGTAAAGAAAAGTGAATTATTTGAGTTCTGCTTCCTGTTTTATTTTGAAGGTTTTCTGTATGTCATGGTTTTGAGTCTTACTTCCCTGATCCCAATCTCCTGATTAATTTCACCTGTGTCTTGTCAGTCCTGTTTGTGTATATGTCTTGTCTCTGCCTTCCTCTTGTGCTGGTCCATATCATCATTTCTCTGAGCGTCTTCTTGCCTGACCGGCGTTTTGCCTGTTTTACCTGGTTAGCCTGCAGTTAGCTTTTGTTTGGTTACCCTTGCTTGGCAGCGCTTTCTGTTCTGAAATTAAACACCTTGCCTTGAAACCACCTGCCTCCTCGCCCCTGCATTTTGGGTCCTTCAACAATCCCCCCAACCTGACAGCCAGTCCAAAGATCGTGTTTGCATTCGGAAGCTTCCTGGACCTGGGCTCATGTTCTAGGGCCATGTTGGTGCCCATAGCCAGACTGAATAATGAATCATAAAGCAGTTAAATAAAGAATGAAACTGGCCCCACCTGAGTGTTTGATCGGCGTTATTGTGAATACGCTAATACAGCTAACAGGTGTAGAACTTTTTTTTTTTGTTGTTTTTTTTGTTTCACGTCTTGTTGCCAAGGTTGGGAGTTAGCGTTGTCCCAGTAATGTTAGTTTTAGCAATATCAGTCTATTTATTTTCTTTTTTTATATGTTGCAAACAAGCTTGGAAGTTACAGGTAGTGTGACTATGCTAATGTGGAGCATGTTACAAACAAGTTGTAGAGTTACTGTAAACACAGTTAATCAATTATCACCTGTTCTGTTCATAGTTCTTATGGACAGAATTTCTAGGCGCAGCCAGGGGCCGGAGGGGGTCTGGTTTGGGGCCCACAGGATTTCCTTTCTGCTCTTTGCAGATGATTTTGTCCTGTTCGCTTCATCTGGCCGGAACCTCCAGTGTGCATTGGGGCGGTTTGCGGCCGAGTGTGAAGCGGCTGGGATGAAGGTCAGCACCGCTAAATCTGAAGTCATGGTTCTCGACTGGAAAAAGATAGTGTGCCATCTCTTGGTGGGTGGAGTGTCCCTGCCCCAGGTGGAGGAGTTTAAATACCTTGGGGTCTTGTTCACGAGTGAGGGAAGACCGGAGCATGACCGTTGTGGTCAAGAGAGAGCTGAGCAAAAAAGCAAAGCTCTCAATTTACCAGTCGATCTTCATTCCAACACTCACCTATGGTCATGAGCTATGGGTCATGACCGAAAGAACGATGGCCCGAATACAAGCGGCTGATATGAGCTTCCTCCGTTTGGTGGCTCGGCGCTCCCTTAGAGATGGGGTGAGAAGCTCGGTCACCCGCGGAGGGTGAGGGAAGTCTGGGCACCATTGCTTAGACTGCTGCCCCCGTGACCCGGTCCCGGATAAGCGGAGGAAGATGGATGGACAGTTAATCAAGGTCTGACTGACTAACAAACTCATCTTTGACGTTTTTTCTCTCCCCTTGTTGACTCTTAAAGTCATTGCGCCTTGTAGGCCTAAAGCCAATGGCATTGGTGAAAAATTCACTGACGGTGCGCCTTAAAATCCAGTGTGTCCTATAGCGTGGAAAATACGGTATGTGGTTATACTTCATCTCAATTTTTCCACTTTCCGCATAAAACAAAAAAAGTTTTGTTCACAACATTGTTTTTTCTATTCTTCTATTCTTACAACTTCTTTGTAGAGGTCAATGCTTCCTATTATTTTAGGGTGTACTCAGACTGGACACATTTGGTCTGCTTTAGGTGAACCACAGTTCGTTTGCCCCGATAATTCAGAACACATTTTCAGTCTGAATGCACCCAAGTGGACCCTGGTCCAGGAGCAGGGACCGCTCTAAGACCGATCTTTGGACGTTGTCTAGGTTATTTTCCAATCGGACTGAACTTCTGTTTGCTCTGACATTCCTCAGTCAGAATACAATCTGTCCTTGGAGTAGAACAACTGAACCAAACTGCCACATTATGTAAACTATTACATTATGTAAACCACAATGTACTTATTTTGTAAACTGTTGTTGTCGTTGTTTTTCAGTTTTTTTTTTTTTTATTGTTCTACGGTTGCTTCTGCTGTGTATTTTACTTAGTTATTTCCTGTTTGCTGTTTGTACTTCTGAATGTCTTTTTTTTCTGCTGGAGATAAAAGAATTTCCCCATTGTGGGATGAATAAAGTTTTATCTTATCTCTTAAACACAGTAGGAATGAAGCAACAAATGAGCCGTGGACAAATATAAAGCAATGCTTGTCGTGTCATATGGAAAAAAGGGTCCAACTCTTTACTTGTTCGAACGTTTTTTGTTTTTTAACACAGCTAAAAATGCTTCTTACATTCTTTTCTGTGTCTCGTTACAGAGCATGTGCCTGAACAGGTGCTGCTGTGACATCATCCTAAAAGCTACCTTGCAGTTTCTTAACAGAACCACAACGTTGAGACATAGCAACTTATTGAAATGTGATCAGATGAATGCCGGCTCATTAAAACCATTTTTAACATTACACACGTAACTTCTCACACTGTTCTATCTCTATACGTCATAAACACTTATTAGCCTACCTTCATACCAGACGTCTCCTCAGCACTGCAGTTGCTAGCATCCTCTGAGTTAAAGCAAACGGCATGTCTCCCTGACAATAACCGCATGCCTCTGCCGTACCAAAGTAACAAGTAAAAAGTGTTGTTACTTCCATTGTTAGTTCAAAACTGGCAATGGAAATATAGAGTTTGAATAAGTTAACTGTCCACAAAATGATTGTACTGTATAGCTCAGCATGTCCGCCTTTTGTTTTTTTGACCCGGCCTTGTAGTTCCTGGCCAATGACAGAAGAGATTTTAGTCACATGGTTTCTTTTACAAGTCCTGTTGTCTGAATATAGACCAAACGCAAGGTTCGGGACTCAATCAGAAACACATTAAGCGTACCCAATCAGGAACACAGGACTTTCTGGTCTGAATTCACCCTTAGCTTAAAATGGTAAGCTCCGTGAATAAACAAAGTTAGCCAGCAAGTTGTAGCTTGGACTTGAATTCAGAACAGCAATGAGAGTCGACAGCAGATATTTCACAGTCAAAAGGGAAAAAAAAAATTTTCAGAGTGCTAACTACGAACCATACTTGCTACTAACTAAGCTAGCTCACTACGGGAGCATCAGCATTGTGATTAGCCACTTCCTTTTTGAAACTAAATTACATAGCCCAGTTTCAATATGATATAGAATATATAACAAATGTATAAAATAGATGACTAAGGCATGGGTTCCCTGTAAAACAGTTAGAAAAAGAAGGAGAAAGGCTACACTTTTAGTGTCTTTTGCTGCTGCTTTTGACAGTCTTAGGACTAGAGTCCAGCCTTTTGCTGTCTGATTAGATAGGAAGTACTGATAGGGCTTATACTCCCCCACTATAAATCACTGACTTCATCATTTTAAAACCCAAACCATAAAAACAAATCCTACCTTATTTTGGCATCGCACAAAATTGCTCTCTTGAAATGGTTTTTCCTTTTGGACTTTTAACATTTTGATCTTAATAGCCAACTACCAATACATTTGGAACAAAACAAAAAAAAAATTACTACATGCTCATTGGCTTGCATCCACTGTTTAGTGCCAAAACAGTTAGTAGTCACGGTTACATGGACACAAATAATTAGAATAAAAGTCTGATCAGAATAAAAAAGGCTTCAAGTAAAAACGGAATACTCTGACGTGATTTGATTGCGGTGCATGTAAACACTTATTCTGGGTGTGGGTCATTACTGCGCTGGCCTTTACGTCTTGCATAGACAGTGTATGCTGTGGAGGGGGATTTGGAACGTGGTCCAGCTGCTCCATCTGAGTAGCTGGTATCTGGAGCTCCGTGTCTGCGAGTAGGGGAGGCTGCTTGGTTATGGAGTGCGCTCCAAAAGGGCGGCTTTGGGCTACGGGACAGTGCGTCCGCTTTTAAATGTGGAAATGCTGCTCCACGAAAACATTAACTCCAGGACTCAATATCAAGATGGCGGTTTAGTCAGGACAACAGTAAATTCACATTTTCTGCAATTACGTATTCTCATTACTAGTTAACTCTCATTTTAAAAAGTGACTGTTATTTCTGCATAACCTACACACTATATATTGGAAATATTGTAAAAAGAACAGAAGTATCGGTAAAAATCCCATTTGTTAGAATTTTAGTCAGCCGCAAGTTTGCGTATGGTTTGTTTTTTATCATAAACAGAGGAGGACCAACAAGGACACAGGTTTTGTTTCAATCAAGCATGTGAAATACATTTTGTAATTTAATTTTCTTGTGAAAAATTGGAGAAAGATTGCATTTTTGTGCATTAATTTATCTATAAATTGCCACTTTTACGTATTTTTCTACTCGCACAATGTTGCCCTGCTTCTTGTGATGGACATTTTGGGGTATCTGGAATAGCACCAACAGAAGGGCAAATCTGAAAACGTTCTGTTGCTGCATCAAGGTGAAAAGACTGAACGCAATGTTGAATTTGAAGCTCGTTTGTTCACAATGTTGCCCGCAACATGAAAGCAAATCCTAAATAATATGGGATTAAAAAGAGGCATCAAAAAGCCCTTTGAGACTTCTTCAAAGGCAGGAGGTCACCCTGCTTGGTGCACGGTCATCTACAGCGTGCTTTAAAACTCTTTCATAAGGGAAACTGAATCAAAAAGAAATATGGCAGATGCTTTCGCTTCATCCATTACATAGACAAGCCATTCCCTGGTTTTTACCTTCAAGATTACAACATAACAGGCAGTGTTTGCTCATAGTGAGGGATGTAGCTGTGCACAAAATAAGAAGCTGCATGTTTTTAATTTTTATTTTGAGACTTTCATAATTCTCATAGCATATTTTGCAATCTTACAATAATAATTGATGTTTGCGCTCCTACAAATAGGGTTATTCTCTCATGATAAACTTTCTTGGTCTCAGCTCAGATTTACAGAAATGCAGAGAACCATAAATCAAACTTCTGCACAGGTAATCTGAGTTTTTAAGGATCTTATCTAAAATGCTAATGTTGAGTTCAAAATCAAAATGTATTTAAATACATGTTCGAATGCAAAAAGGTCCTGTTCTCCTGCTTTTTTTTTCCTGTGTGATGTTTCTAAAAGCTGTTATTACAAGCGTCTTTCATGCACGATTAAAAGTGTTACAAATTTACTGTCACAGAAGGAGACGGTGTTCTTCTCACACCGTTGCACCGCAGTTTGGTTGTGAATTTGGTATAAGCCATGCAGCAACCGGACAGTTAGGAGGTGATGATCGATTGTGTTATATTGGCTGTATGGAATTAGATTACTGTAATATCCCTGAGGAGAGTGGACCTCAGCTCCCGGTGATGGAATGTACACACAGTATATAGCGCGGGATCTGTAGACCTACGGAACAGGAAGTTAAAGTCAAGGATGGAGGACTGCAGGACACTGCAGAGGTTGTTTGTAACACCCCCTTTATCAAGCTGACTTCTCTTCTGAGGGATTTTTGTTTCCAACCAAGAAAAACATAATCTGCAAACTGCAGGTGTTTAGCTGAAAGATTCCCAAAACACCAATAAGACAAAGCATGCAGCATAATCCATATTTTATTTGCTATAACTAAGAATGTGGATCTGCAGCAACTTTGGAGTTTTTCTAAAAGTGTATTTTTAAGTTCCAATATTCTTCAAATCACTACATTTTTTTGTAGCAATTACAACCCAAAAAACCTGAGGACGGACATGTCACATGAAGACAGCTATTGACTTTGTTTTTCAGCTGAATCCATAATTAAGAGTTTTAAACTAGAAAAATGGGAGTTCTGAGTGGAATAAATGCTGGGGTGAGTATTTAGAAAACAGGTAGAGTAACAGTCAAACTAAACTAAAGAAAAGCTGTAATTGAATTTTCTGGAAAAACTGATTGCTCTGTAGATATCATGTGCGCTGTTACAATTTCCACAATTATCTATCGGACCTATTGGCTGCATATGAAAACTGGACAGAGTGAGTGTAATGTTACCCATGGAAAACAGCTTACTTCCGGTTCCAATGAAATGACTTCAATTCAGGCGTAATTTTCACACGATACAAACATTGCTGCATTGGAACCAGACGATGTCAGTAAGCAGTCGGAGCAAGAATGGTTATTCTGATGAACTGAATCACAGAGGCTGTTTATTTCTCAATAGAGGGATTTTGGCTTCTTGGAGCCAGCGGGTACTTCCTGTTTGGAATGTAGGGTAGGAGTCACTCAGTCCAGTTCTCACATACAGTCAAAGGTTTTACATGAAAAATGTGTTCACAAATCTTTACAATATAATGGTTATATCTAAATGTTTTGCACTAATTATGACTCAGAAAAGAATCAGAAAGGGCGTTCCATAGAAAGGTTCTACTTGATCTGAGCTTTGTGTTAATCATGTAAACATGAATTGAAAATGCCACATTCATGGAAATGCAGTCAGAGTTTGCTGTACTTTCACTGAACATTTCACTGAGGTCAAGTTTCGATACATTTAAAGTTTTCCTGAATTTCATCTACACCAACACAATTATATTTGGTTGACAGTGGATTAGTACATTATTGCCAAATATTTCACATTTGGAAAATATCTTTTTATTTTATATATACAGTATATATATATATTTCTTTTTGGATATAAACTTGACTCAATTTGTCAGTGTTGTATGTAGGGTTAACTTAAACTAAAAAGTCATTACCCATGCATTTTTGTAATGTATTTTGGCAAAAAAAAAATTTATATAAATTATATTGAAGCTTTGAGCTGTTTATAGTTTACAAGATGTGCCAAAATACAGTAAATGATAACAGTATTTGATATTTAGTTAAATGGTGGAATGCTTTAATTTTGATTGAACTAACTGCTTTTTACTCATATGAAAAGCAACAATAACCTGCTGACGCTGCATTCCAGTGCCCACTGTGGGACAATAGTCAAAATCCTTCCACGAAAGAAAAATTATTAAGAGAAAAGAAAAGCAGTATGCTTTCTAATGTCAAAAGGTGGAGAGGTCCATACCAGAACAAAATGTACTTACACAAAGAGATGTGTAAATGCCTCACTTGCCTTTTCCCACTCTGGCATAGAAAGATTAGTGTATTTTTGCATATGGATTTTAGGCAGTAATGTGCAATAAATACATTTAGCAAAGAAACATGGTTCTTATTTATCGTCAACTTAATTTTTAAGTTTACTATGTTTTCATAGCCAAATAGAAATTAGGAGGTTGTACAAATTTACTTATCAGTTAATCATGTTTCAGATTCAATGGAGACATAAAATAAAATCCTTTTTGGCCTTGGAATTAGGGAAAATATGGCCTTTGATGAAGAGCAAGCAGTGATATAATGCAACGTGTCATCATTTATTTAGTAGGATTAAATGCACTTGGGGAAAATCTGATTACAGTCTGACTGCTGCCATTGAAATTAAGAAAGTAAGTAGCAATCTGGAGCTGCTAATCAAATGCAGCACCATTGTACAGTGAAACTAATTGATTCTCATCAAGTGTGAGCGCCTCTTTAAAAATGGACATTTTTGGCTGTTTGCTCATCTGGAACTGACACAAGGCAGGACACAGGGCTGGACTCAGATGCCGAGTTTTAGATTGTTTTAATTTCTTAAACCTTGATAAACTTGGCTTGGCTTTGTCAAGGAGAAAACAAGACAATCAGGCACAGGACACAGGGAAACTCTGGCTATAAATACATGAGGAGGGGAAGCACAGGTGGAAACGATCAGGGATGATGAGGCAGGCTCAGCTGTGGGGAAACAGACAAGGGAAGGGAGAGGAAGGACTGAAACGAGAGGTAAACCTACAAAATAAAACAGGAAGTTAAACACGAGACAACAGAGACTGACAGGAACTTGACGAGACATGACAGAACCCCCCCTTTAAGGACCGACTCCTGACGGTCCAGGAGCCCCGGACCTGAAGAAGTCCGTCAGGAGAGACCTGTCCACAATGAAGCGTTCCGGGATCCACTGCCGCTCCTCCGGACCGTAACCCTCCCAGTCCACCAGAAACTGGCGACCCCGGCCCCTCTTCCTGACGGCCAGTATTTTCCGGACTGTGTACACCGGACCACCTCCCACCATTCTGGGCGGAGGAGGAGGCTCCGCGGGAGGCACCAGGGAACTGTCCACCACCGGCTTGATGTTGCTAACGTGGAACGTGGGATGGACTCTGAGGGACCGGGGCAGACGAAGACGAACCGCAGCAGGATTGATGACCTTGGTGATGGGAAATGGTCCCACAAACCGCGGGGCCAGTTTCCTACTCGGAACGTGTAGATTTAGATTCTTGGCCGAGAGCCAGACCTTCTGTCCGGGACGATAATCTGGAGCAGGACGCCTGCGCCGGTCAGCAGCCGTCTTGACCCTGTCCCGTTGTCGTTCCAGGACCTGTCGAGCGGCAGCCCAGATGCGACGGCAGCGGTGGACCAGGGCGTGGACCGATGGAACCGAAACCTCAGACTCCAGCGCCGCAAACAGAGGAGGTTCGTAGCCGAAGACACACTTGAAGGGCGAGAAGCCTGTAGCCGAGGTGGGTAAGGTGTTGTGAGCGTACTCCACCCAGACCAGATGCCTGCTCCATGTCGAGGGATTCTGGGAGACCAAGCACCGGAGACCGGTTTCCAGCTGTTGGTTGAGACGTTCAGTCTGGCCGTTGGACTCCGGATGGTAACCTGAGGTCAGGCTGGCCTTAGCGCCGATGAGCCGACAGAACTCCCTCCAGAACCGGGACACAAACTGCGGACCCCGGTCCGATACAATGTCCTTGGGGAAACCATGGTACCTCACGATCTGGTTCAGGAAAATGTCAGCTGTGGCCCTGGCCGAAGGCAGTCTAGGCAGGGCGATGAACCTGACCATTTTAGAGAACCGGTCCACAACTGTCAAAACAGTGTTGTGACCACGTGAGAGGGGAAGGCCTGTGACAAAGTCCATGGAAACCTCCGCCCACGGTCTGGAAGGGATGGGAAGAGGCTGTAGGAGTCCCATGCGTCGTCCGGTGGATGACTTATTCCGGGCACAGACTGAACAAGCGGAAACGTACTGCCGGACCTCCTGCTCCATGCATGGCCACCAGAACCTCCGGGAGATGGCGTGCATAGTCCGCCGCACTCCCGGATGACAGGAAAGCAGTGAGGCGTGGGCCCAGTGAATCACCCTTGAGCGTAGGTTCGGGGGAACGAACAGGCGATTCCTCGGGCACCCACTGGGCGTCAGCACCCCACCGTTAGCCTGCCTTACCTCTGATTCTATCTGCCAAGACACTGCTCCAACCACACAAGTCAGCGGAAGGAGAGGTTCCGGTTCTTTGGCAACAGGCGCGGGGTCGAATCGGTGAGACAGGGCATCCGGCTTGACGTTCTTGGACCCCGGCCTGTAAGAGAGGGTAAAAGAAAAGCGGTCAAAGAACAGTCGCCAACGGGCTTGGCGAGCGTTAAGTCTCTTCGCGTTCCGGATATACTCAAGATTTTTATGGTCCGTCCAGACGATGAAGGGGTGCTCGGCCCCCTCCAACCAATGCCGCCACTCCTCCAGAGCCACCTTGACCGCCAGCAACTCCCGGTTGCCGATATCATAATTGCGTTCCGCTGATGAGAGACGCCGAGACAAGAACGCACAGGGGTGCATCTTCCCATCCTGTTCAGACCGTTGGGACAGGACGGCTCCGATCCCCTCATTGGACGCATCCACCTCCACCACGAACTGCCGGTGTGGGTCAGGCAGGGTAAGCAGCGGAGCAGATGTGAAGCGGCGTTTCAGAGCTCTGAAGGCGGCCTCGGCCGTCGGCGTCCATTGGAACTGCATACGTGGAGACGTGAGGGCATGGAGGGGTGCAGCAATGGAGCTGAAGCCCCGGATAAAGCGTCGATAAAAGTTCGCAAACCCCAGAAACTGCTGGAGTTTCTTACGGCTGTCAGGAGACGGCCAGTCCATCACTGCGCTGACCTTGGCTGGATCCATCTCCACTGTTCCTGCAGACACTATGAACCCTAGAAAGGCAACGGTGGAGACATGGAACTCACTCTTCTCTGCCTTAACATAGAGATGGTTCTCCAGTAGCCGCTGAAGAACCGCAGAGACATGGGAGACGTGAGAGTCTTGGTCGGGGGAGTAAATAAGGATGTCGTCTAAATAGACGTACACGAATCGGTCCAAGAAGTCTCTGAGTACGTCATTTATCATGGCCTGGAACACGGCGGGAGCATTGGTGAGCCCAAAAGGCATGACCCGGTATTCATAATGTCCTTTGGGTGTATTGAAACCGGTCTTCCACTCGTCTCCTTCCCTGATCCTGACCAGATGATAGGCATTACGGAGATCTAGTTTGGTAAACACTTTGGCCTGCTGGAGCTGGTCAAAAACAGAGGACATAAGTGGCAATGGATATCTGTTTTTAATTGTTATATTATTGAGAGCGCTGTAGTCTATGCAGGGTCTGAGGGTCCCATCCTTCTTCCCGACGAAGAAGAAGCCTGCTGCAGCTGCGGATGAGGAAGGACGGATGAGGCCTGCTGCCAGAGAGTCATCGATGTACTTATCCAGAGCCTGACGTTCGGAAGCTGAGACTGGATACAGACGGCCTTTTGGAATAGTGGAACCTGGAACCAGGTTAATGGCACAATCGTAGGGGCGATGAGGTGGAAGACTCAGAGCCCGGGAATTACTGAAGACCTCCGCGAGATGATGGTAACACGCAGGTACCTTCTTCAGGTCCGGGGTCTCTGGACCTGAAGCAGGATGAACAGGAACAGGTTTATAGTTCATGTTATTTCGTTTACCTGGGGGTCTTGAACTTTGGTATTTGTCACAGTCTGGCCCCCATTCCAGAATTTTCCCCGTCGACCAGTCCACTCGGGGACTGTGCTCACACAACCAAGGATACCCCAGGACCAGCTGCCTTGAGGAGCACTCGAATAGGTGAAATGACATGAATTCAGTATGGTTATTTATGGACAGTCGGAGAGGTTCAGAGACGTGAGTGATGTTAAAAAGACCTCTTCCGTGAAGACCACGGGCCTTGATAGGTCTGTCTAGGAGACGAGGTTTTAGTCCTAAACCGACTGCCAGCTTCCAGTCCATTAAGCTGACGTCAGCCCCTGAGTCTATGAGTGCTTTGAGAGCTGTGGTGACGCCGTGGTGGGTCACCACTAGGGGCGTGAAGCTCCGTGTGCGTCTGTCTGCAGCGGTGATGTGACTCACCGTCGCAGGGTTCTTCATGGGGCAGGAGAAAACCGAATGACCGTGCTCTCCGCAGTAAAAGCACAAACCCTCCCGCTGGCGGCGCCGTCGTTCCTCCGCCGTAAGTCGCGCACGTCCCACCTGCATGGGTTCGTCACTGCAGTCCGCTGAGGAGCGTGGCGGATCAGCCGTGAAACGAGGGAAATCCCTCCTGTCCGTGAACTCAGCCCCGTGAGAAGACCCGCCCCCTGAGGGTCCGCTGCTGCGTCGGGAAGCCAGCTCACGGATCCGGTTGTCTGTTCGGATGGCCAGACCGATCAGGGAGTCCAGACCCGGAGGCTCCTGGATGCGCGGAGCCAAACCCTTGAGGAATACGTCATACAGCGCCACCAAGTTCCACCCGCTCTCAGCCGCTAAGGTGCGAAATCGAATGGCGTAATCACAGACGGAGTCCCCACCTTGGCGTATGCTGGTCAGCTCCCGCGCTTTGTCCCGGCTGGTAGACACCGGATCGAACGTGATCTGTAGAGCCTCCTGGAATGCAATGAGAGACGAACAGAGTGGAGAGTCGCGAGCCCATTCGGCCATGGCCCAAGCACGAGCCCTCCCCGATAAATGGGAGATCATGAAGGCGATCCGAGCTCTGTCTGACACAAAGGCATGGGGGGAATGTTCAAAATGAATGGAACAGTCTGTCAGAAAGAGCTTACATAGTCCCTGCTCCCCCGAGTAACGATCGGGGGGGGCTATCTTGATTTCCTGAGTCCTGGCAGGCATGGTGGGAGAGGGAGGAACAGGGATGGATGCAGAAGCACCCGGAGGTGTGGTGATCCAGGGCGGACCCTGGCGGAGATCCTGAACATGGGTGGAGACCTGCACCATGTGAGATGCCAGGGCCTTCTGGAAGTCCTCCTGCTGAGAAAGGCGGGCCTCCAGGCGTTGCAGAACTGAAGCTAAATCGCTGCGCTCTGCTGAGTCCATTCTGGCCTGATTGTACTGACACAAGGCAGGACACAGGGCTGGACTCAGATGCCGAGTTTTAGATTGTTTTAATTTCTTAAACCTTGATAAACTTGGCTTGGCTTTGTCAAGGAGAAAACAAGACAATCAGGCACAGGACACAGGGAAACTCTGGCTATAAATACATGAGGAGGGGAAGCACAGGTGGAAACGATCAGGGATGATGAGGCAGGCTCAGCTGTGGGGAAACAGACAAGGGAAGGGAGAGGAAGGACTGAAACGAGAGGTAAACCTACAAAATAAAACAGGAAGTTAAACACGAGACAACAGAGACTGACAGGAACTTGACGAGACATGACAGGAACATTCAGGAGAACAACGGGACAACAAGGACAGACAGAAGTAATGGTTTTAAAGAAGCAAATGATGTGGAATATGAGTTTGGAGGCACTGTAAGACAATATAGGCTGTCCATTTTTCTATATCAGGATTGATTCATTATAGCAGAAAAACAGTCTAGACAGCTGTCAGTGTTTCAAGAAAGTTTAACCCAAGGCCAGGCAGTGCAGTGTCTAGAGAAATCACCCCCCCAAAAAAAACGAAAAGCTGAAGATAATAAATGAAAAAGACAGGACAGCCAGGAGATTTCATTTGTTTGTTAAATAAAAAAGACTATAATTGCTAAGGTTTGCAAAGCTAAAATGAAGCATTCCCAAGTTTTTTGAATTATGAGACAAAAAAACTTCCATACTATTCTAAGTAATATACAATTTTCAATTGACAATTCAATTTGCAATCCAGGTTTGGAATAAGAAAATACATTTTGCAATTTGAAGTTCAAAATTAACATTTACAATTTTATAACAATTTTAGTAGTAGTAGTCTTTTATTTTGGACTAGTGAAACAAATGTAAAATAACAGAATAAGACAAGAACGAGACAAAACTTACAAAAACAAGAAAAAGACAAGTAAATTATACAAAACAAAACAAAACAAAATGATATAAACACCAGTCCAAAAGGGAGTGAGAAGAAGAAAAATTTTAAAAGATTAAATAAAAAATGAAATCATTTGCACTTTTTTGTAAAATGTAATAATTCAAATGACAATCCATTTTTCAATTTACAGATCAATATGCAATTTGACCTTTCAAAATGAAAGTTTGGCAAAACATAAAAAAAATAAAATACATTAAAATCAATGATTGGTACTAGGTTAGCAAAAACCAGATAACAGATTCAGATATGAACCTATCTGTGTACCAAGGTTTAGATGGAGCAAATTAACCCTTGTGCCATCTTAGATTACCCCCCCCCCCCCCCCCCCCTTACATTGACATGTTCTCCCTACCATGACAAAGGTGGATAAAGTTGGAAAGATTTCATGTAATCCATGGACACCAGTGAAGATCACAAATCATTGATGAAAAAAGGTTCAGAGCACTGTCTAGTGGGTCTAGATCAGTGTTTTTCAACCTTTTTTGAGCCACGGCACACTTTAACCTTGACAAAAATCCCGCGGCACACCAGCATCCAAAAAAATAGATAAATAAAAAAAAAAGAAAAAGCTCAGTCTGTATTGATCTACAGCCGCCCTGCAATCTCACATGCATTTTTGTGATAATTGTTGCAGAAAACGCTGGAAGCTGCAGCTGTTTTTTCTAAAAGATGTATTAAAAATTAAGTCAAAAGATTCAAAAACTGTTTGATGTGTGTTCGTTGTTTTAAGACGTTAAGAGGAGAGACTCATAGTGCGCTAAGACAGTCACTTTACTGCATCATGGGAGATGTAGTGCCCGTAATCCGCCGACCGCAGAAAGACCAGCGTCTTTGAGCTTCATGGTTTTGTTCACTTGTTCCAGTCTGATACCAGATTATGTGGAAAGCTACACCGCTAAAGACGAGCTTTAGCTGGTATTTTTGTTAGAACAGAGACTTTTTTGCGCTAAATCGAAACAAGGAAGTGAATACTTTAACCACTTCTGATTGGTCAGACTGATGACATGTGATTAAGCCTTCAAGAATGATTGGTGGAGACAGTTAAAGGGGCGGGACTTTTCCTTACACAGTTATAGCTGCAGCTAAATCGCGGTATCCCGTTATTCTTATCAAAATGTCTTCAATAGAATCATATAAACACAAAGAAAAAATAATTTTATGATATTTCATATTCTTAACTTCTCAGTGTTTTATCAGGGCCTGTTTGGATGAACAAAGAGCTGATTTCCTGGAGATGGTAATAATTGCTTTTAGATCAGTTAATGAGGGCAATTTCTCACGGCACACTTGACCATCTCCCACGGCACACTAGTGTGCCGCGGCACACTGGTTGAAAAACACTGGTCTAGATGACCCAACTCCCAATGTCAAACGGCCTAGGATAGAACAAGGGTTAAGATGAATTTTGAATCTAAGTAGCTGTAAAAAAAAAAAAAAAAACTACTTTCGCCCACCCCCACCAACCCAGTGCACTGTTCAAGGAGCACGCTCTTTGAACGTCTAACAGCCTGGCTGTTAGAAATGAGAAATTCACCTCCACACCCCGTGGGTGCAGCATTATGCAAGGTCAGTATAGAGTCTGTGTATAAACCTTACTAATGAATGGAGTGCTGCGATCACCCATGTCATCAGTGCGCGTTGCATTGGAATGAATAAGTGTTTTATTACAGTGAGTACTGTTAATAATTTATAGTAAAAAAGATATTTTCCTGCCTGCACTTTGGGATTCTTTCAATGTCTTTAATTAGTTTACAAGAAAGAAAACTCTGGAAAAACAGCACGCTTTGTTTAATATTCTATGTATTCCTCTACTTTTTAAAGATTCTGTCCAACGACTGTGTAACAACCCCCCCGTCCCCTCTCCACTTGTCTCTTTTTCCTCTTTTACAGCAGCTGTTCCTAAGCAACGGCTCCTAACTGCGTTGGAACACTATTACTTACATTAAAACAATACTCGCCCCTCGATAAATAGACTATTAGATGTTAGTTAGCTCATGCAGTGATTGAGTGGAGTCTGAAAGCACCCCCCACTAACAGATTTTCACTAGCTTATTCAGAGATTCCTGCAACTTTCATTGAAATCTTTTCAAACCTGTTGGTTTTTTTTTTGTGGTTGTAGCACGTTTGATCATTTGTTTTTAAGACATAAGCCAACCTTATTCGGTCTTTTTATGTGTAGAAATGTGTCAAATCATCACATTTTTTTTTGCTTTTCCAAATAAACTTTATTAGAACTAGTGCTAGCTCCCTACATTTTGGTTTATAAACAAATCATTGTAAAAACTATGATAGAGCATTTATGCAGGTCAGGTAAGCAAAATATTCATGACTTCAGCACTGAAGGACAATAAATAAATGTAAAAAAAAAAGGATTTTTATGTTTATATTTACTTGGTAAATGGCGTACATTTATTTAGGGCTTTACTGCGCTATTTGAACCTTTACTTGAACCCGCGTTGTCAAGATCCATGTGAACGTAGTTTTAGCCTCAAATTCGCATTTCTAATCAGCCATGGAAGAGGAAAAAGGAAAACCAAAAATAATGACAGCGAATAAACTGAGAATCAATTTAAAGAAGGACTGTGTTGATAGATGAAACAAGGATAACGTTAACTAGTGATCGTATGGAGTATGAGTGAGGGAGGAATGGGGTCATATCAGTCAGCTGACCAGAGATAATAAATTAAGATAAAATAATGAAACAATAGAACAAACATACATGAGGAAGTAGGCATTTATTTATCATTATTATTTTATTATTTATTGCATTAGAAAAAGGTTTAACCACTTCTGTAATTGGATCTTGGTGACGTGTATTTTAGAAGATTACTACAAATTTTGATGTTGAAAAAAAAACAGGCTTCTTTCACAGCTCTATTCGAATATATCAAATACTTGTCATATAATTGCAGCTGGGCACAAAGCCGATCATTCATTTCGATGAATTTCCAAACGGTTGGTACTTTTGTTTATTAAAATGGATGCCATTCATATGTCAGTACCAAATCGACCTGAACCACAAAGAAAGACTTCAGTACCAATTGACCTGACTGGTCAATTGGTTTAACTTTCAACACATGTTCAATGACCACACGCTTTATACGTAGAGCCTGTAAATAGTCTTTAAAATGTGCGTAGCTCGGACTTTTGAACGCAGAAACTTGAAATGTGCATTTACGTGTCTTCATATAGACTTTTGAATGTGCGTTGCTGAGTGTGGTGTGAACATCGCGTAACACTGGCACCATCTTATAACCACCAGGAGCAATGTGGGGGACACTTTGACACATGGGCAGGGAAGGCAGAAGCCAAACCTGCGATCTTCTGATCAGAGGTTGACTGCTTACCTCTGCACCACAGGCACCTGTAATATAACAGTCATCCAGGCTTTTTACCATCCTTTTTTGTCTTCAATCCTGCAGATAGGTAAGTGTGTACACCACAGGACACTACTGCCTGCCATGGTTTTAATAGGTTCTTGACATTTGGAATATTCCTTGACATCAGCGGAACCATTTCTCAGGTGTTTTAATTCCATTCAAATTGAGCGTTTGGAGAGACTCAGTCTGGGTCTTCTCAGGCAATTTACATTTCTGGCAGGGAGAGTTTAAACCTTAAAGGTGGTTGGTCTATTGCCACTTGAGCCAAATTAGTCTGCAGCAGCTCATCAAATGTCAAAAAGAAAGACTTCAAAACCAACTCTATTTTATTTTCTGGTAGTTTAAGAGATTCCATTCATTTCAGTTACTCATACAACATCAGTTTCATGCAGAGTCTTTAATTTTTTGCTGAATTCATTGAAAAAGACATTACCAAAACTAATTACTTTTTCTATTTTCTTGTCATTACCATTTTTAGGAAGGAAATAAATGGCAATCATCTTGTCAAAATAAAACTTGTGGGTAACTGAAGATCCTATTTTTCTAGAAATGGATTGACTCTGAAAATCAACTGTTGTTTGGTTGTTGACGGTCCGTGCCCCCCCCCCCCCCCCCCACACACACACACATATACATATACATATACACACCCACATCACTGACGACAAGAGTGATCTGTGAGTGCCATTACACTTTGATGAAGGCAGCTTTACTTGAGCTCTTACCTTTGGGGATTCCTTGAGGAAGGCCTTAAGGCCGTGTTCACAGCCACTACGTACTTTTTGGGCATATTTGCGCAGATTAGAATTGTTCAAACGCTAATATACATGGAAAAAGTGAGAAAACTTTCGGTTTTTAAGTGACAGTTTCACAGATGTATCACAAATTTACCATGCTAAAACCACGGAAGAAGTAGGACTAACATGATCCGTGCATGATTATTGTGCTGTTTATATGCAATTAGTGTGTCAGTGAAAAAGCGTGAAAAGTCAGTTAGGCATACATGAAACAGCCATTGAATATGGAAAGCCACAAATTTGCCTATGCATCTCACAAAAATCACGCACAATTGTGTTTGTTTTCCGTTTTAATTACGTACAAACTACGTTAAATATGCATACACTGCGTAATTCTCAACCGACCAAAACTTTTGAACAGCTCAAAACTACATTTACGTAAAGATCCGTCAGCTGAAACCCTTGACAGCTGCGCACATGGACGAATGACCAACACTTGTGAATTAAGTGTATCACGCATGTATCAAGAAAGACAGAAATTTCACATGTGGAAAACGCGCAAAATGTACGTAGTGGCTGCGTCACACGGCCTTTAGTCACAACTACAGGCTGTCTGTGGGCGAAAAATTTGTAAACTGTATGGGACACGCTAGTAGTGAAATTTTATGATTGTTGACCACTGGGTGACCCCGTAGCGGGAAAATGTTTGTGCACATCTTTCTACGGGCATGCTGTGGGTGACTGGTCATAGGGAACACTTAAAAAAACATGTAAGAACACGGAAAGCAGCCACATTGTTAAAATATTTTTCAACCCCACCACAAAAAAACCCTGTGCACAAGGAGCCTGTTAGCGCTGCTCAAGCGCTCCAAGCTTGCAGCCTGACTTAGAATTGACATAATCAGACATTTGGAGTATGGTTATGTGGGAATCCTACAGCACGTAAGTATCACCTACACACCCCCATAGCATTTACAGATGCTCAGTCAGGAACCAGTGTTCGCACCTTACTCGTGACTAATGTGTGACAGCATCACCCTTAAGTCCGAGTAACTTATATCCTCCCTGCAAATTCTTATGATACATTTATGACACACATGACAATGGTACAATCCGTTTTCATGACATCCCTTAAGGTGGCCACACAAGTATCAAGGTAAATGCAAGACACACCTACGCTCCCCTTAAGATGCGGTTGCCCCTGTCTGAGTCTCCACGGGACAACCCAAAAACCCGCAGGACCCATACGGGTCGACCCCCTGTACAGGTGCATGTTGCTATACGGCATAAAGTTTGTTCTCAGAATCCAGAAATCACAATGCAACATTCAAAGCTTCGCTAGCTCTGATTACTTACCAGGCAAAGTCTGCTGTGACTTTGATGCTGGCGGGTTGTGGGAATGTTACTTTACGCTTCAGGACTAAAATGTTAATTTCCATTTAAGGGCAAGCAGACAACAATACTGCATCTCACCAGATGCTTTTATGTGCGTACAATATTCTAACACAGCTATCAAAATGTCATGCAGACCATGAAAACAGATCTGGTCCACCAGAGCTCCAGTTTATTATGTTTTAAAATAAATTGTTGATCGTGTTTCATCTGCCTTTGAAAGCAGCAGTGTTGATTTGACCAAGATTGACCTCAAATAAATTACATCATTTTATTCCTGCTGTAGATCATGAAAAAATACCCCACAGCCAAAAGAAACCAATGGATGAAATAAAGTCTTTTATTTGCCTTGATTGTTTCCGTCATAAAAATTCACAAGGTGGGTGGCAATTGCAAGCAAGATTTCCTCTTTAATAGGAAGAGACCGCACCAGCTAGTCAGCTTTGACTTGTTAGAAGCTGTGAGAAAAGAAAAAAAAAATCAAAAAAAGCATCAGGCTGCCTATAACCCTGGCAACAAATTGACTTGTAGGTCAAAGACGGAATCTGTTGTGCAGTCCTGAGGGGTCACCTCATTGTTGCTTACTATGAATGTCTCATGTTGTTATCCACAAGTATGTAAAGAAACCACCGTTGAGAAATTATTTTTTTTGACCTGGCTATCATAAATCTTGACAATCGGGCCCGCTTTGCCAAATGAACCTGCTTATAAGCAACAGAGTGCAGCAACACCTTGAACAGCTGAGCACTCAGGCAGTCTGCTGCCATATCATCAAGAACGGGAAAGGGCAGAGAATATCGCTGTGGCTGCCAGACATCTCTGCCAACACAGGTAACCACCTGTTTAGCTCCCAGCAGCCGGCACTGCGACAGCAGCCGAGCGGTACCATCCACCCATGTACACACCCAGGCCTTCAGAACAGCCTTTAATGACTCACTGAAATGTCACATTCAGTCATTCATGTGCATTTAAATTCAGTAGACAAAGTCATAAAATCTCCTTTTTGACTGACAAATCCCAGCAAAGTATTATCACAAAGACATAAAAACCCTTTTTTAACAATTATTTAAACACCTGCAGATGGAATTTGCTTGTATTTTTACTACAACGGTGCCAAAGCTGCAGCACAAGCGCAATAAAAGCATAGCTCTGACTTGAATAGATAGGCAACTTCTCGTGTTTATACACATTTAATCTGCTGCATGACAGCCGGATTTGTCTGCACTATTTGTCACATCTTGTGGCAGGTTGTCCTTCACAGAATGTGTCAGTCTCATAACTGTGTCACTCACTTCTAATTTGTCAGCATCAGTTAGCTGAGCCACATTCCTTCTGCTGCCATGCAGGACCCATTTTGATCCAAGCTTAGAAAAATGCAATATCTGGTCACACAATTCTTTACTTCTGGCTTAAAACATAACATATTACTGTGTTTTCCATGCCATAAAGCAGATTTTAAAGCCTTTTTTTTATTTTTACGAAAAACAACAGTGCGCCTCAAATTGCGGAAAAACCTTATACATGGATCATTTCTGGTGGTGTTTACTGACGTTGAAGTGATTTTGAGAGGTACACAGGGCTTTGTCAAAATGTTAGGTTGGATACAAATATGTTAACACAGGTGACATGTAGTGGTGTCAGACTGTGCTTCTTTACCTGTTACAACAAGATTGGGAGTTAGTGTAGTCGCAATAACATTTGCTTGCAATATCAGTCTGTTTTTTTACAAGTTTCAACCAGGTTGGTAGTTACCAGCAATGAATTATATAGGCTGGAGTTGCTATGCTAGCTTGTTGCATGTACGCAAAGTTGGATGCCATATTGGTTAGAGCCAGTCCTCTGACTGCTATGCTACAATTAAGAAGAGCTGGAAACACAAAGAGCTGTAAGGATGTGACTTTTCACAAGTAAATTAAAAAAGATTAATAGATAAATAATAATTGACTATAATAATATAATCAAGAGCCAGAGAGGAAACAGAAGAAGAGCCTTTAACTTCGAGATAAAAGAAAGCTGAAAAAAAAAAAAAAAAGAAAAGACAACTTCTGGTTTTTGTCTGTTAAACTCCAAATATGGATTTATTGCTACAGTTGTTCTCACACACCATAACAATAATGCACAACATTCAGCAACCAGCTGTCTGATGTTATAAGGATGCTGCTAATAAAGTTGCTCAAACATTGGATTCATGTTAAATATCACATTTAGAAAACACAATTTAAAAAAAATATTTTTGTATTTATTATTCTCACCATAATAGTCCATATCAGCTGAAGATTTCCACTTTGATAGTAAGGGAGAAAATCTTTATCATATTTGAATGGTTGCTACATGAAATCTAGAGTAGGAATAAAGTTCAAACCAGCTGCAGATATTTTACAGGAGATAAAGATAAATTCTACCCTCAAAAGTTAAGGGAAACTGGAAGCTAAAATAAACTAAAAAAAAATAAATAAAAAGTGGACACCCACTTTTGCCTTTTACATACCTTTCTGTCAAATCACTATCTAAAATTCAACCGGTCCATGGCTTGAAAAGGTTGGGGACCTTTACTATACACCATCAGGACAGAGTCTATTCATCAAACCTCATAAATATGATCCAGCTCAGCATCATTTCATCTCTGCAGTGGCATCAGCTGGGATGTTGTTACCTGTCTGTGTGATTCTTGTCAAGTTGCTGCTCTGCCGCGTCTCTGTCAGATATAGCAATGCATTATCCAATAAGAATCAAATTAATCAAACCAAATGAAAAAGCATCTGATACTTCACACACATAATGAATAAGGCACATGCAGCGTGTGCGTCGAGGCCATATGACTATTTTCCGCTTCTGTTCGCCGCAAAATTCACAAGATATTTGGCCGCGTCTCTCATCCAGTCTGTGCAGGCAAATGTCTGCAGCTACTTGGAGCACACGCGCTGCCAGAACGGTGAGAGATGCCAAACTGTAGCAAGAGGCAACCAGCAGAGCCTGGAAACTGCGTTTTAGAACGTGGCCGACAGCACTTTCAAATGAACTCCTACTGATGTCACTTGCATTAACCCCTGTTTCATGTAATTCATTGCAAACAATACTTGTTGAACATTTTTAATTTAATGGTTAATTTGCTAAGGGGAAAAAAAGAAATGAAAAACTCACATCCAATTTCCAATCCTCTACATCTGATTGGAGCAGCAGACTAAGGATAGAACAAGTTTTATTAACCTGGTTTCCTGATGTGTAGAAGCAACACCACACTGTTGCTGCTATAGAAAGTAAAATGCAAGCAAAATATGACCTTTTCTTTGTTGTTCAATGATGAACTCAGTATAAATCTACTTTTTAGGTAAATTAATTAAAACGGGATTGTCGTTCACCTTTTGGTAGCTACGAGAAAGCATTTTCTTGTCTAAATTACATTCTTGAGAAGAATTCAGAAAAATTCCTTCATGCAAATTTCTGAAATAAAGTGAGTCTTTACCCTTTTATGACTGTAAATTACATAAAAAATGTATTCTTCAACATTCTTGCAATCAAGGTAATGCTTAATTAAGTGGAATCCTGGATTATTTGGTACATGGCAAATTATTGACATACAGGATGAAGGGGTTAAAGACCTACTCCCATTATCTTTTGAGCTATTTTATTTATTCATTTTTTTTTTTAACTTGTCCCGTCCAACAGCTGGGCAAACGGATGAAGGCCTGAAGGCCTCTTGTGTTGGACATGTTTTACTTTAACAACAGGGGTTATTAATCTTCAGACAAACCAGAGGTATAAACCCATTTTAGTCATATTTGAAAATCTTTTGTGTTGGACCGGACGGAAAAGGAAAGAAGGGAAGAAGAGAGAGGGATGAGCTATTTTTAATTGTGATTCTGCCGTTTTTAGCCAAAAAAACAAACAAAAAAACTTGTGTGGTTTTCTAGGACATAGTTTTTGTAGAGTGGCGGTAGCTCATTCAAAATTTGCCTCTGAGTTGTGGGCGTGATCATTGGTCCTTCTACTCCCCATTTTTGAGAGTTTTGTGTTTAGAGGCTCTCTCTACAGACCCTCACACCTCCAATCCAACATTACATGTGCAACAAAAATGGTTAGCAATATTAGAGCTATCCAGTTGTACAGTTTTGAGCCAGATACCAGCTCCGGCGAGGAAAACAAAGACGTACATGGATGTAGTCATTAACAGGTGGGTGCATCAGAATTGAGCGGAGTAGGGACATTGTGGCCCACTCATTGTCACTAATCAAAATTATTTCAAACTGCATTTTTGGGGCTGCTCCTGATTCACAACGAATTGTAAAAAAAAAAAAAGAGAGATCCTCAGAAATGCAATTTTAAGCTTAACTTTCCTATTATGTCCTCCATCAAAAGAAATATGGCACAAGAACATGTAAAAACAGCAAAAGCTCAAATTTTTAGTCAAACTTTAACGTAAAAATGTATTGTAAAAATAACTTTCTTGTTGAGATGGACTGTGCAAAAAATATGATTATTCCTCAAAGAATTTTAAAGCACAGTAAGAGGCAGAGTCTTGATGCGTAAAAAGCAGATTGACCCAGCTGTGAAACAAGGCGGTGACAGACCTGCAGCTGTGCCACCTTTGCTTTAACTGCAGCTGGCCATCAGACCTTCAGCCAGCAGATGTTTGCACAGAGACCTGCTTGGCTCACACCATCTCCAAACCTGCCAAATTCTGACTCGGGTCACTGTCTATCTACTAGAAGTTAACAGTTCCCTCTTTCAGTGCCAGTGCAGAAAAGCGTATTACCTTTATTGGAGTTTATTTGCTTTCATTTGGGAGATATTGGATACAATTCAATTCAATTTGAGTTTACAAATGCTGATTTATTTAAAAAAAAAGTATTACCAAACATAATTCTTAAAATCTGGATTCACTCATGTATACTCTAGCTCTGATTATAAGAGGTCACTGTATTGGAGCTTTAAGTTGTAGTCCCAAAACATCAGAGTTAATAGAAAATTCAAATGATATGGAATTAAACATCTTTAAAACCCATAGATAAAATCTACAAAATATTTTGTGCAATATATTTTTTATAAGATACAGATAAAGTAACAATTACGATTTGGTAAGTTTTTGGACACAAAAATGTTAGTATAATGCACAAATATAAGAGTTCGTGAAAAAAAAAACACCTTACTTATCCACGCTCTCAAATTTGATTTACACATTTGTAACATGGTGTAACTGTATTAAAATAAATAATGAGCCATTTTTGCATTCTTTAATGCAGCAATTAGTCAGTAATACAACTGAATAACAATTGACGAGTTATTCTCACCATACAGTTTGAGAAAAATCAGCAAAACCTTTCCCGTCAAAACTGTTTTTGAGATTTCACGGAGGCAGCCATTTTGAAAGAGCAGGAAAGCCCTTCTTTTGCCCCTAGAGGAATGACAATGAACTGCAGGGCTGAAAACAGATACCAAGTTATATACAATGGGTTTTTAAGGACAGTTTTTATTATTCTATTGTGATAGAATAGAGTTAAAGCAGAGCATTTTCCCCTCAATCTGATGTGCATGTCAGTGATGAGCACCTCCACCCACCATTTATGCATAAATATGTGCTGTTTACAGTTGGATTACGACCAGCAGTCGTCAAGAGGGGAATCCATGTTTTACACCTTGCTGGTAGTCGTCAGCTCCCTTAGCAAAACATTTCCTTGAGGAGACACCTGACCCTGCAACTGAACATGCTTGAAAGTCAGACTAATACCTTTAATTAATATTATTTAATTAAGAAAATGAAATCAAATGTGCACACTGTGAATAGTTTCTACAAATGGATAGGTTCAATACAAGACTTGATTATACTTTAGTGAGGACAGGGAGCATTCAGAAGAAACATGTTCCCTTTTTTCGTATGAGGCAACATGATCACAGCCTTTGTTGTTCCTTTAAATGCCAAGCCAACATTTCCATGTACGTACGTACATACTTTTATTATAAGCTCCATACTGTGAAGGTCAGTGTTTGTTCTTAGTACATTTATCCATTCTGTCCAACCTTCTGTTTCTATACCAACAATTTGAAAGAATGAATTTTCTTTTATCTTTCTTTTTTTTTAAATATTACTTTGATATATTATGCGAGGGAGCCGGTTTAGCTCGTGCTGGTTTGCGGCGCCTTCCGTCCATGAAACCCAGGTTCAAATCCGGGCTGCTCCCTGTTCCCTTCTGTGCTGGTCCCAAGCCCAGTTGCTTTGAGAGGGTTGCATCAGGAAGGGCATCCGGTGTAAAACATTGCCAAGTTTACCATGCAATTCATTCACTGTGGCAACCCCTGATGGGAAAAGCCAAAAGAGAAACAACAACTTTGATATACTATGTTATTTTATCATTTTAAACATTATTTTGTTTTAAGACATTTTTTTGAAGTGCATTTTCTTTCTAATTAAAAAACAACAAAGTTTTTCTTCAAATACAATATCTGTTTTCCTTCACAAAGTATTAGAAAATATTGTGAAGCAAGTTGCTGCCTGATGCAGACAGTTAGGGGGGGAAAAAGCCCATCAATTTTATTGGTGTTGCCTGGTAATAATGTGAAGTAGTTAAACAATACCAGTTTAGAAATTTCTAATAGCTTTGTGCATTCATGTTGTTGCGGAGCTTTACGACTCTGAAGTGAAGAAAATGTGTCCCCTCTGGCAACAAAGAAGGAAATAGTTTACCATTTACTTACAAAAAACAGCTTTTAATAGAAGAATGGAGCTTGAACGGAGGTGAAACTTTAGGCTTTTGAACAAAAATGAGAGAAGCTCATTAAAAATGACACGGCCAAGTAATTATGCAAAAAATGCATTCCTATTCAAGAATGAATTGCTCCACATTTATATGTTAAAAAGCAAATAAAATGATTTGTGCCATGTTTCCACCCAAAGGCTCATTCTCTTTACACTTTAAAAATACAGTTAAAAGTACCAGTTAACAAGGTGAGCTGTCAGGATGACAAATGGAGATGCTTTTAGGACAGCACAGGTTACAGCGGGATTTGTTGTGTACAGGACGTGAGGAACCGTTCAAGTTTCAGATTGAAAAATCAAGGTCCAGTGGACATTTTAGCGCCAGGGATTTGCACATCTTTGGACTCTGCCAGCAGGCCGAATGTCCTGGAAGAATAACCCCTGCAGGCATATGCAGAAACAACACAGGGGGGATTTAAACCTTCAACAGCCACCTTTTTTTTGTAAATTTATCCTTATTTTTTTTACTGGTTTTGGGTCTTCACGTGGGTTTCAAACTTCTTTTGGTCAGGAAAACAAATGAGAAACACAGTTTCTCAAAACATTTGACCTTTTTAGCAAAAAGAAAAACATTTTTTTAACATATAATCACGCTCTTTTAGCTCTTTATAGAAGACTGCAAAGCATGCTGGTAATTATGGCGAGCAACATACCTGTTTCTGCTTCCACAGAATTCCACAAAGGGGGACATCAACACAATCTTCCCAGAAAAAAAGGAAAGTTTTGCAGTTATTCAATTTTTAAAGTTAATGACCCTTTGCAAAGAAAATTAAAATTTTGCTGTATGTAACACCTTCTTGTGGCATTTTTCTGATGATGGAGTACACAGAAAATTATGCTCAAAATTGTAATCCTGAATTTTCTTTGTTTAAATCGTTGTGAACCAGGTGCAGACAAAAGAATGGCGTTTGAAAAAGAGCTTACCTTATTTTCCGCACTATAAATTGAACTTAAATGTTAAATGTTGTATGTTAAAAATACAAAAACAAAAAGAAAAACGACAGTATGTTTTATAATCCAGAGCGCCTTGTATATTAGTTCAGGATCTGTTTACTGATGTCAAAGTAATAATGAGTGGAACACAGCGCTCTGTCAAAATGTCAGTCTGTATATTTTTTTACAGCTTGCAAACAAGGTTGGGTGTTATTTTAAATAACAACGGCCAACATGTAGCGGTATCAGACTCTGTTTTTACTTGTTGCAAACAAGGTGGTATAGTACATGCTAACAAGGTTAACATTTTTGAAATACAGATTTTACGCAGGTGTTTGGATTCAGTCAAATGTCGGATGAATGATAATTTCTCCAACTAAATGAAGCCAAAACTGAGATTCTAGTCTGTGCTTGCGTCCACCATCAAGCCCTCTGTCAGGAACCTTGGGGTGACTCTCGACCCGGTTTTATCCCTTGACTCTTATGTCGGGTCACTTGTTCGCTCCTGTTTTTAACATCTTAAAATCTTTGCAAAACTGAATCCAATTGCGTCTCGTTCTGAGAAGGAGATGCTAATCCATGCTTTTATATCTTCACGTCTTGATTATTGTAACTCCATCTTCTCATGTTTGAGTAAAAAATCTCTAGAACGGCTCCAGGTTGTCCAGACTGCTGCTGCAAGGCTTTTAACTGATTCATCCAAGTCTTCACACGTCACCCCGTTTCTAATCCAGCTGCAGTGGCTCCCCATTCGTTACCGAGAGCATTTTAAAATCCTGGTTTTAACATACACAGCTCCTAATAGCCAAGCACCGGTCTACATAAAAGACCTTTTGCAGCCGCACACTCCCAGCAGGTCCCTGAGGTCATGTGACCAGGATCTGCTGGTTGTTAAGAGAACCCGGTTAAAGATTAAAGGTGACAGAGCCTTTGCAGCAGATCTGCAGACGCAGTGTTTTCTTTTAAAAAGCAGCTAAAAACCTATCTTTTTAAAATTCCTTTTTCTTAACTCTTGTTTATATCCTGTGTTTAAGTGTGTTTTATCATGTTTTACTGTGTTTTTTCGTGTTTTACTGTGAAGCACTTTGAGATTTTTATCTCGGAGGGTGCTATGCAAATAAAGTTTATTATTATTACTATTATAACATGTAACGTGTTGGAAATTTTTTTTTTTTTTACACTTTACAAACAAACTTGGGAGTTAAAGGTATAGCAAATATGCTAACACGGCTAATGCTTCTAACATGGCTAATGTGGGACTTTTTTTTTATTTTCGACGTGTTACTATTAATGTTAAAAGTTCGCAGAGTCACAATAACGTTTGTTTTAGCAGTATCAGTCTTTTTTTGTATGTGCTGCAAACAAGGTTGGAAGTCACAGGTATTGCGAAGATGCCAAGAGGGTTTTTGATAGCCACGCTACATGTGGCTAACATGACGCATTTCCAAACAAGTTCTAAAGTTAAACTCAGTTAATAAAGTCTGACTGACTAACTTATCTGTCTTTTTTGTGTCGCTTATTGTGCCTTACAGTTTAGCGCTCCTTAAACATGGCATGCCATATTTTTTGGATTATAAGTCACTCCAGAGTGTAAATTGAAGCAGCCAAAAAAAATCAAATATAAGCCGCACATATATAACCCCATGTTATATCTGGGGGTGTTGGAGGTTGCAAGCTAATGGAACAGAGTGTAAACATAGCTCTCAGCAATGGGAAGGGGAAAACGGATGGGGTTGCTCCACCCGCAACTCAGAAGTGAATTTTTGATGAATTCCTGCCACTCTGCACAAACTATCTTTTAGAAAACCAGACAGGTTTTTTTGCTTTTGGCTAAAAATGGCAAAATCATAATAAAAGACCACTGTGAACGCTTTGCAATAGATCAGAGTCAGTCTTCAAGATGACGTAACTGGTTGCTTTTAATGACTATTAATCATAAATCTAGTTATGATTAACACAGCATGTGCAGCCTGTTGAATTTTGCATATGTCAAATATATTAGTTGCGGTCTTAATGGGCATTTTCCAGACAGGGTGAATGATACTCCAGGATCCAGACTCTAACTGGAAGCATTTTTGAGCTGCATGGCAGTGTGGTGTTTAATTCTATGGGTTGACAACACGAAGGTCACAATTTAAATTGTAGCTGTGGTCCTTTCTGTGTCCTCCTCCTCCTCCGTTCTGCAGCACTCCCTTCCCCCACCACCCAAAAGCCGGCAGCATGTACTCTGCCTATCACCAATGACAGTTTGATTAGACTGCAGCCTCCTCCAACTCCAAACAAGATGAAAAGAGAGGATATATTGACTGTATGGACGTAGTGTCTCCTGTTAATAGCTTCTTTTTTAAGTGGTGGCATTCATGGTTGCATTTATGCAACCATTAGAGTTGTCTTGATGTCTATGGTAAGACCCCATGTCCATTCATGTGCAGGTTGATGGACTGCCAGAATGCTGAACAGCGTATTTTTGGTCATTCTTATACTTCTCAGATAATATTTCTCAAAAGAAAAAAAAATACCAAACATGAATAAATACATTTATAGGAGTTGCAAAGAGGCAAAGCAAAACTTTGATATGCTCTGCCTCCAAAGAAATTGCAGGATTTACAGACAGTTTTATGAATACACCTGAAATAATTTTAGCATATAAAACAAAGCTCAAAAGACAAACACTTTTGGTGGCTAAACACAGTAGTAACAAGTTCAGGTTAAAAAAGAAAAGAAAAAGCAACAAGATAAAAATATTATACAGAAAAAAGTGGTTTGACAGGTTTTTTTGTGTTGACAAAATATCAAAACAAATTGCAATTATAACACAGCCTTTGCTGTTTAAAACGGTAATACATTTATTTTTTGCAACTCAGGAACAAACACCCACACGTACTCCTGAAACCAAAGGCTATCGTCCCAAGGAGGTGCTGCAGTGTTTTGGACTGTTCTGGGTCGTGGAGGTTTGTAAAAAAAGATAGGCACCATTTTCAGGTGAGCACAGGTGTCTCTTCTAGTCCTCTTGAGGCTCATACGGTCACTTTAAGGGACCTCATGAAAATGGGACATAAGGATGTTGTGCATTGTGAAGTATTCGGAAGGCTAATGTACCTCTGATGTGCAGGTGATGCTGTTGTACCATGGACTCATGCCACACTTGAGTGGTTAGTAATGGCTTAGTCAGAACTACCGTCACAGGTGGATGTGGGCTGTCTGTGGACGAAAAACGGGTAAACCTTAAGGGCACCCAGGTGACCCACAGGAAATACTAAGGTCACTAGACCGCTCGGTGAGCGAGTAGGACAAAACTGTGCATGGCCACTGTTTTTTACAAGCATGCTGTGGGTGACTGAACACATAACCCTTGTGCTATCTTAGATGACCCAACCATTACATTGACGTGTTCTCCCTACCATGAAAAAGGTGGACAAAGGTGGAAAGATTTCATGTAATCCTTGGACACCAGTGAGGTTCACAAATCATTGAACAAACATGGTTTAGCGCACTGTCTAGTGGGTCTAGATGACCCAACTCCCAATGATAAAGTGCCTAGGATAGCACAAGTGTTGAACAGCACAAGGGTGAGTAAGTGGGAAATAGGGGAGACCTTGTAAGTATTTCTCATTTTTGTCACTCCCCAGGTGCGTAAAGCACACAAACTACGCTCAGATTGTCTAATTTCTAAAGTCAGGCTGCATGCACGGAGTGTGGACTTATCGCTTTCTGTGGTAAAAAAATAAAAAATCGGTGCGTCTCACCTACTTCACCTTTACTCGCCCTTGCGTTTTAAGTGTTTGCTATGACCTGTTGTCCGGATCATGAGTGTTGAAAGAATGTGCATGAACATTTTGCCTCTAAGGCACAGGTGTCAAACTCCAGGTCTCAAGGGCCGGTGTCCTGCATGCTTTCTAACCAGCCTGCCATTGAAGCTCCTTATTGGCTAAACTCACCTGATCCAGGTAATCAGCGGCAGATGAAGCAGGATTTCTGAAAAACCAGCAGTAGGTGGGCCCTTGAGGCCTGGAGTTTGACACCCCTGCTCTAAGGGCTTACTAAGCGTTCTACTACGTTGATATTTCTAAGGCCACCTTGGTGCTCTGTACAGGTTTGCTCATTTTTCGCCCGTATCCACTTATAAGGGCAGTTGTGACTGAGGCACAAGCCTAAATGTACACATTAGGGTGTATTGGCAAGAGTCTAATCATACGATATGTATCGTGATACATCTCCAGTGTCACTTGTTCTCCTCCAGAGCCCACTACAAAGCGCCACATTCCGTGTTTTTGTATTGGCAGCAACGTTGCTAAGAGTTTCGGTTCTGCACCAATCCCAAGCAAGAACTTAGTAGCATATGTCTCATAACAACAAAAACTGCAAGACTGAATAAACATGTAGCTTTTAACACAAGAAGATTCTTGCAAGATCTTGTTGTTTTGCTGTGGTGTAAAGCTGCTCAAAGAGGCTCAGTAGGCTGCCTAATACGGGGGTTTAAGTGGACAACAAGAGTCAGATGCTGAAAGATGCTCATATATAATTGAATAGATATTGTCTTGACGGCATTTTAAATGGACATACATATTGCCAAATAAAATATTGTGATATATCACAGAATCGACGCACCCCTAGTCAACATACACTGTCAGGAACTGTAGGACCCAAAAGTGTAGTAGACCAGTCTTGTGAAAAGCAGACACTTTCATCAACTTAAGCATGATGTTGAAATAACAGAGAACTGAAAAAAGCAACACATAAACAAACCAAGTAAATCATTACATAAAGAATATCTCTCCTTTTTTCCATTATTTACATTTTTTAAAATGAAATGAAGACTAAAATAAAGATGTGACCTCGACATGTAATCCTTGTGTTTTTAACTCATAAAATTAAAACATCATTTTTTCTGCCTGTTGCAAGACTTGAAAAAAGAGAATAAAAAATAAAATAATGAAAACTTTAAAAATTCCAACTGTGGGTGAGCCCAGTCGGGCCATATTAACAACAATCCTTGTGGACCCCCACCACTCTTGGGCATCTTCCTCCTGGGCAGGGGTGGCCGGGCCCAGTCTCGCTCTCTCCTGGACCAACCTGGGTGGGTGGCTGCCTGGAGCGTGTCTCCCTTGGGGGGCCCTGGCTCGTGTCTGGGGTTGGGGTGGGGGGGTAGGGGTTCTCAGAACTCCTAAATGGTGGTGGGCTGCTCATCTGGGGCTGGGGTGCTCTCCTGGGGCGGGGTCTGACGTTGGGACCTCCGGGCGTGGAGGGGGGGCTGCTCCCCTTGTTGGGCTGGAGCTCTCTGTCCCCCCATGCCCCCCTGCTCTCTGGCATTGGGGGCCCCTGTGGCAGTCCTGCTGGCCCTGCCTGGGTGGCGGTTGTGGTTGCCCGGCAGGCGTTGATCTCTATTTGCTACCATTCAGGGTCTTGGGGGGTTCCTGGCTGCCGCTGCGGCAGGTGTCTTGGTGTGGGGATGACTGGGCACCCTCCCTCTTTTTTTTACATTCTATCGTTCACCTTAGAAGAACACAAACACTCACTCGAGCACAGGTGTTAGCTCACCATTGCACAAATAGTTTGCATGACTAAAATAAAAATTTCACCTGTTAGTCTGAATACATAGGTATGCGTGTGTGAACGTTAGTTGTTTCATGTCCATGTTTACCTATCTGTATATGAACATTATTGGAGCCAAAAGGTTAGTTTGTAGTTTGTTTTACACCCCCCCTCTAACATCTCTCTCTCTCTCCTTCCCTCCTCTTCTTTTCAAAAAACCGTTAGAAGTAAGGGTTAGTGGCCGATGAAGTGTGCGTTATTACTTTTTAACGCACGCCGTAGAAGCCTGAACCGTCCGACGGCGAAAGTAATAACGCATACTTCGAAGGCCATTAACCCGCTTATACCATGGTCACTTACAAAACAAATACATATTAACCAGTTTTTAGTCCTTAATTCTTGTTTTTTTTTTCCGATTGGGATCCCTTCTCTCCCAAAAAGCGGACTATATGTTACGTGATGCGGCGCATCGTAACATATAGTCCGCGTCAGCAGCACCACCGCTGCAGTCAAGATTCGGCAATATATATTTGCTGATCGTCCCGATGGGTTGAATAAAGCATCAGTTCAGTAAAAAAGTTCACCTCTTACCGCTTGTTTTTGTCCAAATGATGAAGCAAAAGGTTGTTTTAAAGAAGCCGGCGCAGTGATACAAAACATTTAAGCTAGGTGACCGGAACTTCTTTTTTCACCGTGCGGTTATCAGGTTTTAATGCACACCCAGCAGCCAATCAAAATCGAGTATTCAACCGGACCATGGTATAAATATAACTAATATGAATAAAATTTAGTATAAATTACAAAAGGGGTTTATTCAATGATAAACCTAGTGTGTCAGAAGATTCATATCCCTTGTTGTAAAAATAAATGATGTCTAATACAAGAGACCTTCAGCTCTGATCAGTTTGCTCAGCTTTTGCACAGGATAAGTTAAAATAATAGTACTAATATTACTTTAAGTAATATTGTTAAAGCAACACACACACAATAACATGTGGGTGTTTGGAGGCCACAGTTTCAATTAGTCATCCATCCCTCTCATTTATACATTTCTTTTACTTAAGACTTACAGCGGACATTCCATCAAGGAAAGCTGGTGTCTCCTATCAACCTGTGCAAGACTTTGGTCTGTGGGAGGAAGCTGCAGTGCTAAGAAAAAAAAAAGCACCCAGGAACAGAAGATCCCACTCAAAAAGGCCTGATTTAGATGTTTTTTTGTTTTTTTTTGTTTAACCACCTTCAATACATCAAAGCCCGGTGGTTGTTGGTTCATAGAAAAATGGACCGGATAGGGTGGAGCTACTGTCCCCAAGAAAGTGACTGTATCCCTCTTCGCCGCCTGCAATCTTCTCACATACAACGTTAAATGCTTTGTATATACAAAGTACCAAAAGTCAAGCGGAAAACTGGATGACCTCCATTGATGTTATTAACTTCATCCTGCACGCGCCATGACAGTTCAACTTTGAGTAGAAAGGCTCACCTGATTTGCCTGGGCCGTTCTAAACTGGACCAGGCCGCGCAGTGGAAACAAGGCTAAAGAGACAGAAGGACCGCTGAAAGTGGCCTCCATTCAGACGCAGCTCCCTCAGCAGATGTTAAAGCTCACCATAATGGGAGAATCTCCGAAAGATCTCATGAACCCAGACACGGAGACTTGATTACCGATGCTTTTGCAGAGCTCTTTAAAAATAAACAAACCTGATCTCTCAAAGTCATTAGTGTCTTAACCCTTTAACTACCCCACCAAGAAAAAAGCTATCAAAAAATTATTTGTTTGCATTTCTTATTGCTTTAGGTAAGTAATGACCACAATCTGTTTAGTTTTTTTTAATTGACCTTTTAGTTTCTTAAATAATGACCTCTACCAAACGGTTGAGATGTCCTTTAATGGTAAAAGTGCAAAATTTCATACAGATACAACAAATATTTGAAAAAATCATGTAAACCAATTTATTTAGACATTATTAACACTCAATATTAAGGGCATTTGTGTCCATTCTTTTTATCATGCCTCAAACATTGAACTTTTTTAAAACAAAGCAAATTTTGACCTATATTTCCTAGAAGTTGTTTGACACTACAACGATTTTGGATATTGACTCACTTTTGATGGTATTTCATAAAAAGATTCTTGGTTTGGAATGAAACACAGAAAACGTATTTCTGACATCTTGACCTATTTGGGCCGTAGTTTCATCGTCCCAGCTTGTCAGAATGAAGAGGCGCTGCACCATGTTGTCGTAGTGCACACTGTTGTTTTGGTCGTGATGGTCTTCGTGTGTGGCCTTTCCACATCTGTGGCAGAGAGCTCAATGATGGTCAGCCAACTTTGATTGCTTGCTTGTTGATCTTATTTAAACTGTGTGCAACAGCCAGGCAGAACCTTTTGAGTAACACTGGTTTTTGCTTCAGTAGGTCCCTCTTGTAGACCAGCCATGAATAAGTGACACACAAATCGATGATGTATCCAAACAGGGGAGTGTACCGTCACCTAGATTTAATTGTACAGGTCTTGTACAGGTGCACCAGCATATCAAAGAGATCTCTTTAGCTTTGTAGATTTGTACTATAAGCAATATGCTCAATCATTTCATCAGTGAGAAGCATTTTGAAGTATTGGAAGGGTGTGTGTACATCCTCAGGAGGCTCAAATCTTGATTCTGGAACCTTGAATTCCTCAATGTCCTCATGCTTCCATATTCTTCTTATGGTTTTGCTTGGGTTAGAGGGGGATATTGAGTCAGGAGAATAGCCTGTCTCCTCCAACAAAATTGGAGGAGACAGGCTATTCTTGGTGGGGTAGAATGGCGTGTGTTGGCTTTTTCAGTTCTTCTTATGAGGTGGCAGTGTAGATGATCTGCTTGTTGAAAGAGATTCTTCTTCATCCATGGATTCAAAAGAACTGTCACCAATGCCCTTTGCATGAGTGGATTGATAATCAGGATCCTCCGTTGGGTCATCATCACTGTCATACAGATCTGCATCTGATTCATGTGGACTTTGTCATGGTCTTGCACTGTAGAATGTTTTACTGTCTACTAGTTGTAAAACAAAAGAAAATGATAAAAAACTTTTGTAAATGTTGTTAATATTATTATTGCAGCTTTTTTTGTTTAGTTTTAAATGAATTGGTTGTAGTAATCTTGATTTTTTATTTATTTACACACCAGCTGATATAAACTCATAAATAAACAAAACTATACAGTATTATGTATTTTAAATTATTATTTATGATGTGTTAATGAATATTTCTTTAGTAATGGATGATTTAGAAGGTTGTTTTAACTGATTTTATGACAAACAGTCCCTTTATTTAACATTGGCTTGATTTTGTTACTTATACCATAAAGTGACAAATCAACCGTTTGGTAGAGCATGTTTTAAAAAAATTATTACAAACAGAAATTTGTTTATTTTTGTTTATCTAAGAACATATTTCTGTTGATTAACGCCTTTACTAATAATTCCAAGTAAGAAAAATATTCCTACCTTTCAAATTTTCATAAAAAGGAAGAAAATGTGTATGATCATTTTCAAGTTGTGACTTGCTTGTCAGTCAAAGACGTTGGGCAAGCAACCACTGACTGACACAGTGCCATCTGTTGGTTTTCTTTAGCTTTGCATGCTTCTACCAATTGGTTGAGATGGCTAAATCAGTTTGAGTTAAGTTAGAAACTTCTCTAATAAAAATATGGTGACTCAAAGTTTGCTCAACCGTTTGGTTGAGCAGGCAGTTAAAGGGTTAATGTATACACCAGGAAATCAGACACTGCTTCCATGTAGTGACATGGCTGAAAACCTTAGGACAGTGGCTCCTCCCACACACGGTGGGAGCATCTAGTTTATGAACATATTTTTGGATAAGCATCCAGCAGCAAATTTGCCGCACAGATGGGGTTTGTCGTGAACACAGCACACATGGGTCAAACATGAAGTTTTTGCACTTAGAAGGAACATTTTTGATTTGCTCTGTAGATGTGGTGGAATTTGACAGTTGCAGCTAAATAATAATTTTAAATAAATGCAAAACAGACTCCTTGGTGAATACAGGGTGAATGACGCTTTGGTTCACATTGCTGGGGAACCCTTTCCAAGTACTTTGTGGCTGCAATGGAGGAGTTTGAAAGGCAGTTGTGATTTTGTGCCTTTTGCATGGTGGGGACGTCATTATGACGAACAAATTCACAATTCTCTTTCTGTCTTTCTTCTTTAGCATAGAATATTTCCTTCAGCAGATATTGAGACCAGTGGATTCAGAGAGAAAAAAATCTCAAAGTGTCAGAAAAAAAGCTGACATTTTTTGCGACCATAACTATGTTCTCCACACATTCTTTCAAGGACATATTGAGTTGGCAGTATGAATAAACTGATTCTGTCAAACAGATGGGGTAATTCATGTTAGATAAAAGAATGCAACTTTCTATGTGTAACACAGAGGGAGCACTTTCCTTTTCTCCTGAAAAGATCCAGTGCTCTGAGATCTGAAAATAATCCACAGCTTTGGTTTCAGCACTCTGATAGCTTCTTAGCCGTCTGTTTTTCCCCCCAAATCAATGTGCATCTCTTCATGTACAAATCAAACAAAGGTGACAAGAACATCTCCAGCAAATGATGCACTCCATGAAGTCTACTGAAAAAAAGAGAATTGCAATTTTATTTGTATTCATGTACAGTATGAACTACAATCTCATTTATCAATAATGAACATCATCCTCAGGAAAATTTGACTCCATACAAGCACAGTCTTTTTCTTTCTTCTTGTTTTTGGGTTTCTTTTTGTTTTTTTAACAATTGAAGCACATGTAAAATTATGATCTTTAAGTTCATTTTTTTTAATCATGTTTTTTTACTTTTTTGCTTGTTTTATAAAAATGTAATCATGTGATGATTATTCTCTCCAAAAAATGAGAGACTGTTCCCACAAACAGTAACCCTCCCCACAAATGGACAGTTGGCAGAAAATCACGAAAGAATTTGATCACCTTGGCTAAGGGGTTTGCACAAAAATCAAGCTCAGTCTGCTGGTATGTCAAGTCCAACATTCTGCACGTTAGTCGCCATTCGCTTTCATCCTTAGGCTCAAAAATCCGCCCCATGTAAACCAACCTGCTAAAGCACATACCAATGCACAATGACTCTATTCATTTTGAATAAATCACAACCCCCGAATGTCTATAAAAAAATCGGAATCTTTTTTTTTTTCCACTGTAGCCAGCATCAACATTGAATCATTAAGCCACCTAAAGCACCGAAAAGGAATTGAGCATTGAAAAACAAAATAGTGAAAAGGGAAAGAATGGTTTACTGAATAATTGAAGTATTGACATGCTTGTATTGTCATTGAGAATGTCTTTTTGCAGGGCTGGTGATAAGTACGTTTCTCTTTCAGCTGCTCCATTGCACACGGACCAACTCAAACAGGGGCGGAGCTACGAGTCAATATTAGTATAATTATTGACAAAATAAAGAAATCGTCAAAACAAACTTTTTTTAGTACTGCAAGAAATAAACATTTGTAATGGAATCTTGAGACCCTCAAAATATGTGCTTCAGCCCTGTATTGTGTTTGCTGGCCCATTTGGGCTGTTAGCACCCTGGCTCTAGCCAACCAAAATATATTTCATCAGAAGATGTTTGCTGTGGGACACATTTGGCCTCCCCATCTTTGCTCCCAGCTTCTTTTAGCAGAAAGATACACAGAAGGCTTTGAGTTGGTAGATGGGAGCCAGTGACGGCTGCCTGAACCGACTGTCGTGTTTTCCAGTTGTTCCTATCACGAGGAGATTCATGTTTAAACATTCAAACTCACTGTTGCCTGTCACCATGATGTCATGTGTGAGTCAAATCCCATCTGTAAAATCAGATTCCATTTTTTCCCCCTGATTATCAGGCCCATTTGTGAAATTACAAGTGGGAAATTAAAATATGCTTGTTGCACAGAGACCAAAGTGAATTGCTTGTCTACCTCTTTTTACTTTCTGCACAAGGTCACTGTTTCCATGGCGACTGCCTGATGGCTAGTTCTTCTCCTTAGTTCTTCTTATCTATTTTTCCACTTCTTTCTTCTTATATCTGTAATATCTCTGTTTGAGGAGCCCCCACCTGACTGTTTTAGGTTTGTCCCTCCATCCCAGCCAATTCAAACACCATTTAGCCTTATAATATATATATATATATATATATATATATATATATATATATATATATATATATATATATAAAATCATTATTTTCCACATGCCTAAGCCTTCCCCTCTGACAGACTAAAGGAGAAAAGCCGCTTGCAAACAGACTGCAGGACAAACAAGGTTTCTGTGGTTTATAAATGATGCAACATCAAAGAGTCTGTGTGTTTTTTTCCTCTGCCAAAAATTAGACTGAGCAGGGGTCTCTTCAATATCAAAGGCCTTTCCTCCTGTTACATATTAGGCACAACATCTCCTGCAGTTTTTTTCATCAGCTTGTTTCGACTGCTGATACAGATTAATCATCATCTTCTCTTATTTTGTCACATTTCTAGCTGCTTCGGTGACTGTGTTATCCCTGCCTGCATTTTTGTCTGACGGGGTCACAGTACATTACGAAGCAGCCTCATTTGCCTTTTTATCGGTACTAACAGATGGACTTTCAGCGCCTGAGCGCATGTGACCCCAGAGTGATAGCAACGTACTGTGACTCAGAGTTTATGTAAATCATTACCAGGTTAACGGGGGGTGGGGGGTGGGGGTGACAAACCAAAGCCTTATGCTACCCTTCATTTTCCTAAGCAATAGTTGAGGCTCCCGCTCGTGGATAAAGCTTGACAAATGAGATATGGTGAAGGGTGAGGACCACGCCTGTGCTCAATGACAGAGAGACAATCAAGGAAGCAAAAGAACAAGGAAGGAAAAAAAAAGAGAGAAGGAAGATCGAGCGTTGAATGGGAAAATGAAGAATTCTAAGATAAAGCAGGGCTCGAAGGAGAAAAGATTGAGAGTAAACAGTGCAGAGAAGTGTGTGGAGGGGAAGTGGGAGCAAGACCTTAATCTTAATTAAAGTGAAGGATGTATGGCGGATGTTTAGGAGCCACGGGGGAAATGCATATTTACTCATTTGGCAGCTTTGCTCTGCAGGCATGCTGGTTTCACTGTGATATCATCCAGAGCTCAGACATTAGAAGATCTAATCTCACGTTGACAGACAGCTTGAATATGGTGATGAAATAATCCCCCTTTTTGTTTGATGTCATGTAAATTTAACTCATATCGGATAAAAAAAAAAGACTTCAATGATGCATATTAATCAATGGAGAAAAATTAAACTCAAAAAGTAAACCGGTGGGCTCCAAAGCTGCATCACATGCCATTATTATCACCATTAGTAAACCATTCTTTCCCTTGTGCAGTTTTACACATATAGAGAAAAGAAATGAGCAGAAAAGCTATCACAAATAGTTTTTTTTTCATTTAGCAACTAGACATATCTTGAATAAATAATCTTTGTGTTGGTGAAAATACTTTTTCAAAGTATTATGTGTCATCCTTTTGTTAAATGCTGATTAAGTGCCGCTATTAACATAAAATGTTGAGTCAACAGCATTTAAATCTATTCATCCTCATTTTTTTGGTCCGTTTCATTCCATGTTATAAACTGGTGATACAGGATATGCAGTCAAGCTGAAATCAGATTTGGGTCTCTTGCACATTGTCTTTCGAGCAGGCTTGAATCAGTAACGGTTCCTGTGTGGCTGAGCTGTGTATGGTACTGAGCATAGGAGCGTGGTGATAAGTGCTCTTGTATGTATTGTAGTGGTTGTAGTGCTCCAAAGGGGGCAGCGATAGGTGTCTCTCCATTGCAGCAACACCTGCAAGCTCTTCTTCAACAGTAATGACCTCCATGGAGGAGGCGGGACCATCCGGGTCCTGCTGGTTATGCTGCTTCCTCATCTTGTAGAAAATAACCAGCAGAACTGCGGCCATCAGTGTGATGGCCACAAAACAGCCGATGATGATCTTGGTCGTTTTCATGACCTCATCCAGGCCGTTCAGGGCTCCCTCTCCGTCCGTAGAAGTAACCGGAATGATGTAAGTCCACTCTGTGGTCCTTGTTGAAACAGGAGGACCCTTTGTAGTGGAGGATGACACCCATCCAAATGGGGGAAGTGGTGTTTGGCTATCCTCCCCAGGAGTTTCAATGGTCTCCACGGTGACTGTGGTGAAATAGGTCACCCCGTTGTTTTCCACAGAAGTGACATTAAGCACAGCAGAAGCAGAAATGTTGCCCGCTGTGTTGCTAACCATGCAGGTGTAGGTCCCAGTGTCCTGCATTGTGACGCTGGTGAAGTTCAGCGTCCCATCATTGAGTACAGACAAACGTACTTTATAGGCTCCGTGTGTCACCATAGAGCCATTTGGTGTGAGCCAGCTGATGGAGGTCATGGAGTTTGTACGGCATTTTAGCTCGGCTCCCATGCCTTCTGTCACATTCAAGTCGCTGGGTGGCTCCACAATAACAGGAACATCACACTGAAAGTAGCTATGGTCCAGCTCCCCGATGTAGCGACCTTTAAAGACCGAAGGAGTGTGGCAGCGTGCACAGCAGCTGGTATTGGCAGGTACAGTTTCCTTGAGCCACCAGCTGAGCCACAGAATATCACAGTTGCAGTTCCAAGGGTTGTGATGGAGATGGACTCTCTCCAGGTGGTGCAATGGTGTGAAGAGGTCATGTGGTAGAAAGGTGAGGTTGTTGTGAGCCAGGTTGAGCTCCACCAGTGATTGAAGATCATCAAAGGAATTCCTCTCAATGGTTTGGACCTGGGAGTGCATCATCCACAGCTTCTGGAGATTGGCTAGCCCTGTGAACGAACTGGGCTTTATTACAGTGAGTTGGTTTCCGGACATTTCCAGCTCTTCCAGCTTAACTAAAGGTATGATGTTAGGTATTTCCTTAAGGTTGCACATTCCCAGGTTTAGGTAGCGCAGGTTGCTCAAGTCCTTAAAAGCCAACTCAGAAATGTAGGACAGACGTTTGAGCTCACCAAGATCTAACCTCCGAAGCGATGGAACTCGATTGAAGGCATAAGATGGTATACTTTCAATGGGGTTGTTTCGTAGCCACAATTCCTTCAGCTTAGACAAGTACTCAAATGCTCCATTAGGGATTGTCGTTAGCCGGTTGTCAAAAAGTTCCAAAGTGTTGAGACTGGCGAGGCCATTGAAGGCGCCAATTTCAATGCTGCGAATGTGATTCTTACTGAGCTGCAGAATTTCCAGATGACGTAGATGCTTGAAACTGTCTACCTTGATGACCTGAATGAGATTATCCTGAAGGTTCAGGTAGCGGGTGTTGGTAGAAATGCCATCTGGGACATCCCGTAGACTCCGGCGAGTACATATGACTTTACTAAATTGGTTGCTGCATGAACAGACTGAAGGGCAAGTCTGAGCGCGGACTAACCCAGCCACCACCAGGATGTGAAGGGCCAAAAGCAGCACGAAAAGGGGGTTCGACAATGCCCCCTTCAGTCTATGACCTCTCATTGTCTGATGCTGGAGGGAGGAAATCATTGTGTTCGGCATTCATAGTTCATCTGGTGTCTGTGTTCTCTGTAAAAAGAAAAAAAGAAGACAGAGAAACAATTATTGGTCACAATAAAGTCACATATAGAGCTGTTTAATAGAATTAAAGTCTTAAATCTGAATTTTTTACATGAAAGCTTCACTCCAATCATCTTCTGAGCTATTTCAAAATCTTCCCCAGGGGTCTTTTAATATGACATTTTTTGCCAAACACAGTGAAAAAAGGGTTTTTTGGACTTAGTTTGTGCAGAGTGACAGTACTTCATTAGAAATTCACTTATGAGTTGTGGGCGGGACTGTCGGGACAAAGATGTACATGGATCTTGATGTCGTCTAGATGCATCAGAATGGAGCGGAGCGGAGAGATTGTGGTCCGCCAATTCTAGCTTCAATGTCACACAGCATTTTTCTTTTGTCTGCTCCTGAATCCCAATGATTTGAATAAAGAAATATTCAGAAACACAATTTTAAGCACATTATAAATGTCCTCCATCACCAGAAAAGTGCCAGGAGGACATGATAAACACACCAAAAACACCAGTTTCATCGGAGTGGATCTTTTAAGAGTCTTGAGATTGAATAATTGGAACTTTGATGTGTTAAAATGGTACATGGTAAATACTTGTAGAACTCAAAGGCCCAAAGTGCTTTACAGTCACAGTTCCATTCAGCCATACACAGACAGACACATTAACAAACTGATGCCAGCTCCGCTGCCATCATCTTCCAATCAAAGGTCGACTGCCCTACCGCTGTTACAACCAAAACATAATTTAGTATAAAAAATATGAATTTTATAATGAAATGTTACATCTATGTAAAAAAAAAACTTTAAAAAGCAACAATTAAACACACTTCTGACAACACCTAAACTTTGCATTGCCATTTTCAAGTTCCATGAAAAACACAATTTCAACATTTTTGAGACAGAACCGTTGTGAATTTATCACTGGAAGACGGAATTTTGTCAAAGACATGACCCCGTTTGCAGTGTAGACATTATCAAAACATTCATTTTAAAAGCCAAAATGAAAAGCAACATGCTGCGTGTATACCACTGAAAATAATATCACTGTCACTGGTGTGGGTACATGTTTTGATTGTGTCTTCTGGCCCTACAATGTACCAATGACCTGTCCAAACGTTGATCCATCTCAATGACAGCTGCAACGTAGGCTCCCACCCTTCACCAACCCTAAAAAAGATGACAGACTGATGGATGAATGGACAGTATGGAGGAAAGCAAAGCTAAGTCTGAGCATTTTATTATTATTTTTAACCCCATGTCTGAGCGCCGAAGCACAAAGGTCCTGCCGGGATGACCCAGCCATCATCAATCTCAAGCATTCTCCTAAAGCAGAATGGATCAACACACAGAGAAAATGTTTGTCCAGAAAGTGACCATCTGCTTCTCTTTATAAAAACAAAAAAGAGAGTGTTTGGCATTCAGCCGGTGTAATCAAACATTTGAGAGTTGTTAAAATGTTAAATTACTACAGTTATACTGTTTTAGTTAATTGATTTCTGTTGTGAATCAATGTAACCATCTACCACTTCAGGTCATGACTTTTAACTGGTCCACTTTTAGAACTGGAGATTGTTATATCTTATATGGCAAATGCATTACAACAGTGCTGTTTTTCCAGTTTTTTTCCTTCTTTTGTTTGCTTTAATCAGATTACTGTATTTTCTACTCTATAAATTAAATCAGATTTTAAGGGACACCATCAATGAATGGTCTACTTTTGAAATTAAATCATATACAAGGTGCACCAAACTATAATGTGGATTAAGGAAAACAAAAGTAGGGTGTGACTGAATTCCTTTACTACTCACTGCATAGTTCACTACATAGTGTGTTCACCATTTTTAGAAAAGGAAAAAGAGGGTATGATGGCTGAATTTACAATTCCAAAATTGAGTGCCCTAGAAATGTCCTAGAAGTCTCTGCGAAAAACTAGTGCGCATTGATGCTCTTTGAATTGGTGAATATAGATCACAAGGATAATAATAATAGATTAGATTTATCTGCGCTTTTTCTTGGTGCTCAAAGTTTGAGATTATCCTCTTACAATTTGTCCGTTATTCATTCACTCCTCATTCATACTTGTTGTTGGTAACTACTAAGGTAGCTTCAGCTGCCCTGGAGCAGACTGACAGAGGTGTGGCTGCCGGTTTCAACATTCATACACATTCACACACCAGTGGAGCTGCACTGGAGACAGGGAGGGTGAAGTGTCTTGCCCAAGGACACACGTCAGTTGACTGGGGGGAGCGTGGATTGAGCCGCCGACCCTTCGGTCATTGGACAACCTGCTCTACCGCCTGACTCACTGCCGCCACGCATTGCGTTTTAACAGTTTTGGTGAAAAAAAGGATTTTAATTATGCTATCAAATTTTCAATAACACCTAACTGAACATTTTGACATAACACTGTATATAAGGCCCCGCCATTTTTGTACTACATTTGAACCTTACCGTAACGATAAACAACCAGTAAACTTGTCTGCTCTATGCTGCTTCATTGTCTTATCCCCCCTCCCCTCCTATCATCACCCTCCTACCCCCCCCAACCCCCCTCTAACATCCCTCTCTCTTCTTCCCATCTTTCCTTTTCCGTCCGGTCAAACACCAAAGATTTTCAAACATGGTTGAAATTGATAAAGTTTGGCCTCAATTACAAAAGGGGTTTATTCAGACATACCTTTGGTTTGTCTGAAGATTAATAACCCCTATTGTTAAAGCAAAATATGTCCAACACAAGAGGCCCTCAGTTCTCATCTGCCTGCCCACCTGTTGGACAGGACAAGTAAAAAAAATTTTTAAAAAATAACACTGTATACCTCTTCGACACCATTAAGCACATTCAGTATTAATCCATATATATATATAAGGCAACCTGGAAAAAGGTGCACTGTATAAAATCAAGGCTCATAATGCGGGAAATACAGTAGTCCATTTGGTTGTGGTTTGCTTCTCTGCAATCACGTGCTCTGAACAAAAGTAGGCAAAAAACTCCTCCTGTACAACCTGCACCTCCCACTTCGCAGCATTATGTTGCAATTGTCCCTCTATTTAAATTTTTTTCCGGTGACAACCTACAAATCAAATCAATATGTGCAGTTTTCTAAAATGTTGTGAAATCTGACAGCATTGTGTCAAGCTGTGCTGTTAAGTGATTCAAACGCCACTTCTCCGTGCAGCTAATGCCTTTGCCAAAAGCAATGCAGAATATCGCAGCGAAACACAAACCTAACCTTCTGGGCTTGAAGATTTAAACACTTCCCTTGTCTCTTTTTAGCTTTAACAGTTCACCTTAACTGTTAATCATCGCATTCTGTCAACCCTCAAGACGGCAGGAACAAGTTTATTATGACAGGTGTTTTCTGAACTGTAGAGTTTGTTAACTGATGTGGAAATGCTCTCTAGTGAGGATGAGAGGCTGACTTAATCAAAAGAAATGAGTGTACGAGGCTCCGGTTTGTAGCAGCAAGGCTGCCATGATAGCCATGATGGAGGGAGAGGCTGCCTCTGCACTGGAATCAGATCGAATGAGGCCTCCCACTGACTGGGGCTCATTTCTGCTGGCTGGCATTGCAGCAAACCTACAACAGCCATCTAAAAGGTGTCAGATACAGCAAAAACACTTAGGCATATTTATATCTCAGAAAGATGCTCGATCCTCTCAAATCTTTAAAGAGACTAGGATGTTGATTTATCAATTATTTAAACTTTGGTCACATGCCTCCTTCATAATGCATTTCGACTAAATGTACTTTTACGGTACCCCATTCCTTGTTTCACATAAGAACGGCATATATATTGCAGTATAAAAAAGGCATCCTTCTTTTGTTGGCACAACACAGCATGGATTAATGTCATCTTGCTAGGCTCAACATGTGTTCAGAGACACTAAAAGCAGTAGCTGCTTACATCTGAAATCCTGCCAGTAACATTAAATCATACCCTCCTTTGCTTTTCAGCTGCTGACAGCAGTGCGATCTGCTAAATTCTTTTGTTCGAATTAGTTTTGTGAGGACAGAATTGCACAAGAAGCTTATTTTTGATGACGTGTGAGTGAAATATCAGTCGTACAAAATTAGGGCATTTTAATCACAATGTTGTTGTGCATCACAAAATGTACCTTTTGACTATTTTCTGCACCATAAGGCGCACTTGAGACAAAAACAGTGTGCCTTATAATCTGTTGCTCCTTTTAAATGGATTGTTTTCTGGTTGTGTTTACTGAATTTGGTGACGTACAGTTTTATTGTGAATACGCTAACGCTGCTGTGTCACAATGTCAGACTTTTTTTTTTTACTTAATACTAACAAGGTTGGGAGTAAGGATAGGCACAGTAGCGTTTATTTTAGCGATATCAGTTTTTTGTTCGGCCTGTTGCAAGCAAAGTTGGATGTTATTGTGAGTATGCTAATGCAGCTAACATGTAGCGGTGTAGAAACGTTTTTTTTTTTACATGCTATAATCAAGGTGGGGAGTTAGTGTTGTCACAGTAATATTTTGTTTTAGTGGTATCAGCCTCCTTTTTTATGTGTTGGAAACAATCTTGGGAGTTTCAGGTATTGTAAATACGCTATTGTGGCTAACGTGTAGCGATGTTAAGCTATGGTTTGTATAGGTGTTAGTAACAAGGTTGGGAGCTAGGGTAGTCACAGAAACGTTGTTTTAGCTGCATCAATCTGCTTATTTACGTGTTGCAAAAACACTTGGGTGTTATTGTGAATATGCTTATGTGGCTAACATGTAGCGGTGTCAAACTGTGTTCTTTTACATGTTACAATCAAGATTGGGAGTTAGTGTTGTCACACAAGCGTTCGTTTAGAGTGTTCAGTCTGTGTTTTAACGTGTTGCCAACAAGATTGGTTGCTCTGGGTTTTGTAAACACGCTAACTGGGTTAATAGGTAGCGGTGTCAGACTGTTTTTTGTTTACGTGTTACAATCAAGGTTGGGAGTTGCAGGTTGCTGTGAATACACAGACGCGGCCAATGCTTCTAACATAGTTCACGTGTAGCGCAGGGGTTCTCAAACTGCCAATGGGGGCCCGCAGGAAAGTTTTTTGTGGCCCTCAATAAGAGAGCCAGAAAATGTCTTTGAGGAAAAATGTTGTGTTGGCGAGGAGAAAAGGCGCTTTCAAGCTAAGAAAAAATACTTACTTTGTCGTACCTCAAGGGCTGGCTAAAGTCATGTGCCTTATTTAAAAGCAGGTGAATGCAATTCTCAAAGAATTCAATAAAATTCGTCACTATGTTACAAATTACAAAAACGATGACAAATTTACCGCGAGGGGCGCAACAATAAGCTTTAACAACAATGACGAGGCTATGCTGCACAGCAGACAAAGTTTACAAAAATGGCTAAATCCAGTGAAGCTGTTACAGAAGCTAGCTACGTTGTGGCTTTGGAAATGGCCCGGCGTAGCAAGCCTTAAGTGACGGAGAATTTGTAAAAAAAAATGCATGAAGAAAGTAGCTGACATTGTTTGTCCAGAGCAAAAGAAAAAGTTTGAAGAAATAAGTCTGTCAAATGATACTGTAACGGCTGCTCTCTCACGTAAGTCATGGTGGAGCAGAACTCAGCTTTGCCAAGTAGTGAGGTGCTAATGCCTGTCGCCTAAACTGTTTTAGCAGGCTAAAAAGTGAGCTGACCCGTGCCCCATACACCGCACGACCCCAGGCAGCTGGTGTTTCAGGAGGCACAATAAAATGGCAGAGTCCAATGTCCTCAGATTTTTTTTAGGCGGTTTTAGAGCTGAATAGAACATACCAACATTGTAAATGTCTTTACTTGAGATACCTGTAATATTCCGACCACTAGGTGTCACTGTGATTAGCTAAGACAGGGTTCACCAACCTTTTTGAGACCGAGGGCTATTTCATGGGCACCAAGTGGTATGAAGGGCGCCACTAAAAACCTCCTACCCCCCCCCCCCCAAAAAAAAAAAAAAAAAAAAACAACACAATTTGAGGACTTCCTTTTGTGCCCTATTTTTATTTGCTCATTTTACACACAAAAACATGCATGAATTTTCTAGACTCGTATTACAGGGGGGGGGGGGTCAAACTCAGTTGCAGAGGGAGCCTAATTTCAAAACAGACTTTAGGTTGCAGCCGAACAAGATAAATATTTATTGAACACACTAAAGCTAAACTTTTAAACCTTTGTAACTTTAACTTAATTTTAACTTTTTAAACATAAATGTAAATAAAAACAGACAGGAATATTAATCCTCACATTAATGGATTACTCAACCACCTCAACCTATTCTCAAAATCTTTACATTACATGAATCATAAGAATGTCCAGAAATTGTGTAATTTATTTGATCTATTTAAACTTTTGTAATAGACCCTTACTTTTAGTGATTATTTTTTAAGTTATATTTGTTTAAATATTTGGGTTTTCTTTGTCTACCTTTATCTCAGAATTGATATTGTTGTCATTGACAGACATGCCGTGGTTGTTTGTTGAATATTTGCTTCAATAAAAAAAAAAAAAAAAGATTTTTTTTGGGTGCATTCCCTGCGGGCGCCACAAGGGGTGCTCGCGGGCGCACTGGCGCCCGCGGGCACAGGGTTGGTGACCCCTGAGCTAAGATACCTACCTGTTCTGCTGTGAAGTCTTGCGGGATTTGTGAAATAGGTGTGAGATTCAAGATGGTGGAAGTAAAACAGTGAATGAGACAGTTTCCCGGCCTGGTTTGTGATTCATTCAGTTTAAATCAAAGTTCTTTAAGAAAGAACATTACAATACCCAAATCACTCATGGTTTCAACAAAGCAAACAGAAAACCCCCCACAATGCACTGCTGCCATGGGTAGGATAGCCACACCGACAGGATCACTACAATACAATTACTAGACAAGTAAAAGATCTAGGCAGCAACCTCTGACCACAAATGGGAAAACATCTGGAGGGCCTGGTTAACTGTAAAAATAAAGTTATTAAAAACAACATTTTTTGTTTATCTGTTTTTTTTCCCACCAAAATTGGCCCCCAGTAATGTTGAGTTCTTAATTTTTCTCCACTACAAAAACCGGAGAACCCCTGGTGTAGCGTGTTACAAACAAGTTCTAGAGTAACTGTTAACACAGTTACTAAAGTCTGACTGACTTATCTCTGACTCTTTTGTCTACTTAAAGTGCCTTATATTTGGCATAATTATGAAAATATAACATTCTTTGATGGTGTGCCTTATAATCTGGTACGCCCTATAGTGCAGAGAATACAGAAGACTTTTTCATTTGGAGATTTTCTCGCATTCGTGAAAGGAGTTTTTCACTCCTTGAACTCTTTGAGGAAAGCTTACTGGCTTTGTTGTCTCATTGTATAAACATGAGAACAAATATCCTAAGATTGCAACACAAATCAAACTTGCAAAGATAATAAATCTTGTAGGATAAAACAATGAGCAGAAAGTGTTAAATTATGGAGTAACTTTCTCTGTAGTTGCATTTGAATTTGAGATGAGTGTGAGCTTGTTGGTATTTCCAGCATTTTTTCCCTTCAGGTTCCAATGGTGCATTTGGGGAATTTAGAGTCTTTCATACTCAAAAGGATTGTTCCAACCCAAAAATGAACCCCTAAATTACCATTTTCCCAATCTCACAAAAAATCCTCAAGGCCCCCTGATATTTTTCCACAAGATTTTTGCACAACCACACACATATTGATCAGTTACAAAAATAAAAGAAATAGCAAAAGTCCCTTTCAGCTCCATTTCTAAAAGTGAAAAGTGCCCAAATGTAAGCAAAGTAAATGAGCTCATGTTCTTAAATATAGTCACTGGTCATTTACAGTTAATTGTACATATTTGAAAATGATAGAGTGGCTGAAGTATGAAGGGATGTGAAGCTTGAGGGGTCTCTCATCCTGCTGCAGAGCTGGGCCTTTGGCCACAGAGAGGGGCTGTCTGATGAGCTGAATATCATCTTGCTCAGTTATTCAGCACATTACCGATTCATTAGATTTGAATACGATTGTTGCATGTCTTCTTTTGCGCTTCATTTGTGCTGATGTTGTAACCTCACTGGGATTTTTCAGTAACAGTGTTTTTTTATAATATAGTCATCCACAAAGATTAAAAGAATCCTTAAACACACTGGACAATCATTTGCCTGTTGAAGTCAATTTATTAAAATATGGCTTCTATAACATCATGATAAACATGCCTTGTGATATTTTTTAATAGTTCAGAATATAGAGATTTAATTGTTCTAGAATTCAAATATTTTAATCTGATAATAAGAATTCTTTCATTCTTATTTTGAATTATGAGGGTTTTTGTGTGTATGTTTTGTGTGTTAAAAATTGTAAGATAAGATATAAGGACAAATGTGAAAAATAGTAGTGACAGGCAGTAAAAAGACATTATTGTACACACAAATAGGTAAACAATATTATCATGCGTGTTAAAGTTAAATATATTGTATTTCCTAGACTGGGATATTTTTTAATAGTATGATATCTATGTGGTTCTAAAAAAACTTGTATTTAAGATTTTATTTATGTGACTTTTCATTCAACTCCAACCCTTACCTCAGTAAAGGAAAACATTTTTAACTTTTTTCAAAGTTTTTAAAGAACCACTCCAATGAAAATCATGTTCTTGGTGTTTTTTACGAGTTCTTGTAGCATTTTCTGATGATGGAGAACATTTTTAAAGAACCTTAAGATAAAAATTGCATTTCTGTTACGTTTTTTTCTTTTTCAAATCGTTATGAATCAGGAACAGATGAAAAAAACTTTGTTTGAAAAACAGCTTATTTTTAACGTAAAAAGTACACTTGGCAGGTGTCGCTCCCTGTCCCGCATTCACTTTCAGACAAATAGATCCATGTACGTCTTTGTTTTCCTCGTCTGAGCTGGAACCTGGATCAAACTGTAGGCCTTGATAGCTCCAATATTGCTCGCAGTTTTTGTTGCACCGGTAATTTTAGGTTGGGGGTGTGAGGGGCTGTAAGCTATAGCGTAAGGGCATGAAAACAACTCTGTTATGTGTGAAAGGAACAGGGGCGGGGTTGCTCCATACAACTGTCTAGCCCTCAACTCCGAGGCAACTCCACAGAAAGTGGGGGCAAATTTCTAATGAACTACTGCAGCTCTACAAAAACGATATCCTTAAAAACGACACGTGTTGTTGGGATTACACAGCAGGACGCGTGGCGTGCCTCTCTGCGAATACAACTATCTTCAAATTACTTAAAAGGTCCCCAAAAAAGAGAGCTGACCATGCCCTCGAAGAAACCCCAGGAATACGAAGACCTCAAAAAGACTCTTGACATTATTCAAGAAACGCTGAAAAGTTTTCTGGAACAAGTGTCGGCTAAGCTAACGCCACTTTGGGAAATGATGGAAGAGTTCCGAAGATTTCGGGCTCAAAACGAGCAGCGAGAAAACCGGGTCGGGATTCTGGAGAAAAGACTGGACGATGTGGATCAGCAAGTAAGGATGAATAATGTCATTCTCACTGGATTACCGATCAAGCCTCAAGCGAAGCTGAATGCAGCAGGAGCAAGCACTGCTAATGCTAGCGCTAGCGTAGCTGGCAGCTGGCAGCTAATACGGAGATCGTTACAGTGTCTTTGGAGCAGCAAATACATTCATTTCTCACATCTAAAGGGATTTCCCTGGATCTCAATACCATCGAGACCTGCCACCTGCTCCCCAGGAGAAAAGAGACGGATAAACCAGCGATCCTCATCAGGTTTGTTAATCACAAACACAAGCTAGCTTTGATGACCCAAAGGAAACAACTGAAAGGTTCGGCTGCTTATCTGAACGACCATCTGACCAGAAGGAATGCTGAAATCTCAAAACATGCACGGCTTCTCAGGAAGCGTAAGCTGATTGAGAACACTTGGGTTAAAGGCTGCAGGATTTACGTCAAACCGCTCGGTCCACCGGACCGGTCCAAGGTTCTGGTTATGAACACCATGAAAGACTTTGAAAAGTGTTTAATATCGGTCGTCTGAAACAACATGGAGTAATAAACCAAAGAGCCAAATAATTTCAAGAAATATGACGCCTGGATTCCTCACTTTCTCTGTATGTCTGACGTAACCTGAATAACAGCAGAGTTCTGACCTGCAGACAACTTGACCTCAACTTTCACCGTCGCTGTTATCAGCTGAAGAAGGATATGGACCTGAATCTAATGTCTGCAGACATAACATCGAAGAGAACTATTAACTGTTTTGAACCCAGAAGAACGGCTGTTATCAGTAAAAGAAGAAATACCAACCTTGGACAATCGACAGTTATGGACCCTTTTTTACTTTTCCCCTACAGCATTACTTTATTATAAAAAAAAAAAAAAAAAAAAAAAAAATTAAAAAAAGTAAAACAAATGATTAATCACTTATTAAAAATTGTTAATTTGATTGACTTTTAATGATATAACTTCACTTTCTCCAAAAATTGATAAATTGATTCAAAAATTTTTCCTAATGTAGCATAATTTTGCACATGTTTTTATCTTTTGATACTTGATGAAATTTTGCTATGAAAATTCCTGAAACAGTGTTGTGTCTACTTTACTGATATAGTATTATGTTTTATTCATATGAATGGCTTTTATAAGTAACATAATCTGCATATATTTCAGATGACTGATCTGCATTTGCCATGTTGATTTCTAAAATAGTTATTTTTGACGTAATACTTAAGTAATTCATCTTTGTCATGCGCTTTATCGATATCTTATGATTTTTAATTCTGTCTGATAAAAACCGGGAACCGGATATTGATAAATCATGTAATAAAATGGTTATAGTATAATGGGGTGGGATTATATAAGTTCGCTTCCTTCCAAGCAATATTTATTAATGTCTAATTATCCTAAGTATGATTAGTTACTATATGAATGTATAACTGATGTTTATATTGCTGTTGTGTATTATTTCTACTTAATTGCTTGAAATAAACCATTTCAAATCAAATCATTTCAAATCAAATCAAAAATTTGGGTTAAAATGAGCATTATCCTAATTAAAAGACAACTCGGAAGGCTTTTACAATAGATCAAAAGATGATCAGTCTTTAGTTCTGATTCTGATTCTTCTGATTCTGTTCTGTAGTAAACTGAAAAATAAACTTGTTTCAGCATCTGTATATTTTTCTCTATTAAAAATAATTGAGAGGATTATCAACTGATTAAATTAGTAACTAGAATTAGAAAACAGGGGCAGCGTGGTGATGCAGTAATTAGAATTGTTGCCTCAAAGCAGGAAGATCCTGGTTGGACTCCCGTCTGGGTCTTTTCTGTGTGGACTTTATTCTCCATGAGCGTGTCTGGGCTTTCTCCGGGCATTCTAGCTACCTCTTTTTGTCCAAAAACATATATCATAGGTTAATTGGTGACTCTAATTTGCCCCTCAGGAGTGAGTGTGAGGCCGTCTGTCTGTGGTCCTGTAATGGACCCGTCCAGGGTGGACCCTGCCATCATCAAAGACAGCAGTGACTGGCTCAAGCCACCGGGATCCCGGTCAGATGGTTGACAAAATTACAATTAAGTAATGTAAAAATTAAAATTTTTGTTTTAAAATCAACAGCAGCCTAAAATGTAGAAGGGGCTTTAGTAGGAGTGGGAATCTTAAGGCACCTCGTGATTCTATTCGATTATGATTCAGGAAACTACTATCAATGCGTCCTGAATCTCTTCACCACAAGACCAATATTACTTTTAATATCCTTTTCAGAATCATATGCATGTTCTATTCAAAAACTGCCAGTTTTGAGGGACAGAAGAGTTACCCTATAGGTCATGGAGCAGAGTATGAAGATTATAGAATGCATATTTGCAAGTCTGCTGGTTTAAAATGATGCATTGATGATAATGATAACCTGGAGAATGGAAATGTTTCATTTCTCTCCTGAAAAACAAGCTCATTTCTCCTCTCTATCTTAGTCTCCGTACTGTGACTGCTGCAAATATAAATCTGTTGTATGAGACTGCTGGATGCTGCTGACTTATCAGCAATACTCTCTTAACAGGAGTGTAAATTATGACCACTCTGTCAGAAAGGATATGGACGGTATGTTGTGTGTGTTTTCTCTGGTTTGAGATGTTGACTGTTTTTTTTTTTCACTACAATGATCTTTTCATGCTCCAGATGTGTTTAAGACCTAAAACCAGGGTAAAGTAAAGCTGAGCTGAATGTTCAGCTATGATTGAAGTATTAGCACACCTTTTGTATTTTTATCTCCTGCTGAGTAAACCTCTTTCAGGATTTATGTTTAGTACAGCATGTGCCTTCGCTGAATAAGCATATTTGAAAAAAAAACAAAACCAAACAGAAATTCTTGAAATGAGAAGATCAATATTGACTGAACTTCACAAAAACATCATGTCCATGTCCTATGAATTCCGATTTCTCTCTCTGCTGCATGATGATGAACAGATCCTGCCTCCCAGATAACACAACCCAACTCTTTGAGGGTTTTGTCCTTGTGTCGGCTTGATTACTGAAAAGCACTTCTAACAAGGACACCAGCCTGCAAAATCAGACTTCCACAGATGATCCAAATGGCTGCTTCCCCTCTCATTTTCAATCAGTAACAAAGGACACAGTGATGTTCAGATCTCTACACTGGCTCCCTGTGGCTGCCTGCATCCGCCTTTATGCTTGGCTACAAGGTGATCAACTCAACAGCACTTTCCTAGCCCTTGTGCTATCTTGTGGGGTCCAGTTGATCCCACCCTCACGTGTTATTCCTCCCATGACAAAGGTGGACAGGATTTCATGTCTGCCATGGACGGCAGTAAAAATCATAAATAATTGGGGGAAAAAAGTTAAGTTTGCTGTTCCAGATGACTCCACTCCAAATGTTAACATCCCTCAGATAACACAATGGCTAACTGAACTTCCTTCTGTATTTATGTGTGGCGCATTAACTGTATATGAGAACTGGACTGAGTAATTCAAATTTTATTGTTCTACTGTTTACTGGCGCACTTCTGCCATCTACAGTTGAAAAAAAGGCTAAAAATGAAATGTCAAAGCGGTGCAACTCTTGCAAATCTTGTTTCAGGATTTTCCTTCACTGCTCTGTTCCGATGGGTGTCATAGAATTCTTTCCAGCCACAAACCGCAATTATTAATGTTCTTCTCCATGATCATATGTCAAGTAGTTGGCACTTCTGTGAATGAAAAGGAACAGCGTTCACACATCACTACTGATACGATATGAAGATAAGGGGAGTTAAGGATCAACAGGTGTTTGAATAATTCCAAATACACGTGTGAACTTGATTGTGGTGAAATAATCAAAGCTCTTTTAATTACAGCCAATGTGTACAACATTGTGTAATGTGCAATAATGTTTACTGAAATGTTTTTAATTACAATCAATAAACCATTGATTTTCTTTACTTGATCTGCAATGTGTAGCAATAATTACTGGTTTAATGCAATAATGTGTTCTAATAATAATAATCAATGATTATTTCATATTGGTTACCGTTGCTGTTTAATGACATCATGAATGAATATTTTCTGCAGATAATCAATTATTAATATGCACTTGATTTTGTAACTTGAATTCTTTATTGCTTTGATTACAATGCTTAAAATCACTCACTCACTCACTCACTCACTCACTCACTCACTCACTCACTCACTCACTCACTCACTCACTCACTCACTCACTCACTCACTCACTCACTCACTCACTCACTCACTCACTCACTCACTCACTCACTCACTCACTCACTCACTCACTCACTCACTCACTCAAAACTACCAAAGCCAAGTCCCTGATTGGTCAAAGTTTGCCCTGGTTTAACTCTCATTGTGCACCCAATGGTCACGTGTTCTCTACGTAGAGTCCAAAAACAATCATAGAAACTTGCGTAGCTCTCCATGATGACGAGACCTTTGAACACAGAAGCCTGAAATGCTCATATATGTGCATGTACATAGATCTTTCATTGTAAATGGCTGCATGTCGCCAAGGGCGGTGTGTATGTAGCCTCATTTCTGGCTTTGACAAAATGGAGTCAATTCAGTCGCCATTTTTTTCACGATATGGATGTCGCCATGCTGGAACCAGAAATTGTCAGTAAGCAGTGATTGGTTCGGTCGGTCTGAGTGAACATTTCTATGGCAACCCCTCCGACCAATCAGAAGTGAGCCTGTTGGAAGGCCACACCCCTACCACTTTAAAGTGGGACCAGGAGACTCACATGAATAACCTGCACTGCAGAAAGAATATTGTTAAAAAAATTAGGAATAGCAAGAAGATGTTAAAAACGCGAGGAGGGGGAGGGGTCAGCCCAGTTTTTTTTTACACAGTCAAGGGTTCAGACAACAAACAGCCACTGGCATATATCTGCACCACAAAGCAAAAACCCACTGGCCCTTCAGCTCTGTGATGCACAAACATGGAATGACCTTTCCAAATCTACATGCAAAGTTACCTCGTTCACAATATTTAAACCATTCCAAAACTGGCCACTTCTGTAGCGTCCTTTGAACTTAATAAAAAAAGGATAAAAAATGTATTGACATTTCAGTGTTTTCATCAGTGGAGACGTCTTTTATGCAGCATCTAACTGAAAATGTGTTGGCTGTGAGTCAGGTTTGTTTGTTGTGTACCTCATTTGTTAGTCGCTTCGGATAAGGACATATTCTAAATGACTGAATGTAAATGGAAGGCAGATAAGCATCCGAACAAAACTGCAGGTTCTAACTGTTAGGAACAAAATAATTGAATTTGTAGCAGATAAAAGGTTAATCATCCTGATTGCACTGAGATACAATCTATGACACCTCTTTAAATGTTTGCTCTGTTACGTGCTGCAGCTTTGAAAATGAAAAAAAAAAAGGTTAATTAAGTAGGTTTACACACTGCGTTTTGTCTAATCCTTTTGCTAAGAAGTGTGAAGGCGTTGAATCAACTTATGTTATAGGATCTACTGACAACTAAGGGAAAATTTGGACCTATTGAGGCAGAACAGTTTCAAATAAGACCGATTGATCTATTTTTATCTTTAGGCTTTTTTGATTTGTTTTGGCTTTTAAAGGTCAGACAAAGTATACAATGCTAGTCCTGTTTGGAATATGCAGGCCACAAAAATAAGAGTGGACCATAAGAGGCAGTACTTTAATCAAATACAATAATCACTTTACTAAATCTACAATGACTTGCTAATTATGTACAATGGTTTAAGGTTTAGATTACATTTTTTTTACTTTTATTATTGATTTTTGAAATTCTTGGTTTTCAAAAATGAAAAATGCATTCATTCTGAAAAGTACTCTCTCTTATCTGTGAAATATTCCTTAGCATAACCGGCAAGGAGGACGACGAGACAGTTTTTGTGATGAACCGGAGGAGTCATGTGACTGAAACAAAATCGTGTGAAACGTGTATGATAATATATAACCTATGGTACACAAGCGAAACAAAATAAATCCGAGTTATTTTCCTGAGTTCCTTTCCAACCCGAGCCATCGCTCCATGTGGGTGCCGCCCATTTCACAACGTCAACCTAGAGTTGACCTTGGCAGCGTGTCTGAGTTTCACCCACAAAAACAAACAACATCCAGACTTTTGCAAAGATGGAAGTGTATTCTGTGCATTTAAAAATAAAAGCGTTTAGCTATTCACTGCTAATTCCATGGAGAAAGTGGGCGTGTGTGTTAACTTGGGGGCGGTGCTGGCAGCACAGACTCTTCCTGGAAGGGGCTGATCCCACTTTATGATGTCACAATGTGAGGATTGGGAAGGGCTGGTGCTCAGAAAGCAGATTCTTTGGAGGACTACTCAGAAATGCGTGAATGGATAAAAAAAACGCTTTGGGGATGTTTTTCTTGAGGAATTAACAGGATCATACACTTAAAAGTTCAAAAAAATCATTTTGCATGATAAAGGCCATATAAACTATTTTGATTCACAAAAACAGCTGCATTTGCTTTTAACCAAAGAGGAGGTTTGTTGTTTTAGTGAAGGACGACATGAAGTCGGTTGGTGTGGATGAGGAGAAGACAGAAGATAGAGTCTGATGGAGGTGAATGATTTCATGTGGTTCTCCTTAAATACCTACTCCAATAAAAGTCAAGTTTTTGGTGTTTTTTTTACATGCTTTTCTGCCATTTTTCTGATGATGGAGGACATGTATTAAAAAAATTAAATGTGAAAATTCCCCTTTGTGGTTTTGTCTTTCTTTAAATTGTCGTGAATACAGTGGGTAGGGCAAGCTAGGTAGGGGGGTGGGGTTCAACTCTGTGGGTGAATTTCTGCTGCTCTGCAGAAACAATGTTCCAGAAAACGACAAAGGGTTTTTGATTTTGTCTAAAAACACCATAATCATTATTACAAAAGACGATGCCTCTCGTCCATCGAATGCTAATTTTAGAGAAAGGTTGAGTTGACCGTAGGAGAAGCCAAACAGCAACAGCTTCATCGCAAAGGAGACGAACTGGCAACAATAATAAAAATGAACGAAAAACGAGGGGAGCGTAGGAACAAACTAAACATTCTTACTAATTGAATATGACTGCACCTCGCCTTTGTGTGCTCACTTTGATTTGAGCTTTTCAATAACAAAGCAAACCCAATAGAAATGCACTCAGATTTTTGGTCTAATGTAGAAATATTACTTTGAAGTGGCAGCAACGCAGTCAGACACTGAAGGGGCTTTGAAAAAGCTCAAAAGCACAGCAGTGGTACAATTATGTGAAAATCATGACATGGTCAGTTTTGGCTCCTGGCTGTTCTCTTAATACTCAGGTGATCCAATGATAGCATGGTTAGATTAACACAATGTTTTTTTTTTGTTTTATATAAAAAAAGTGTTTTTAATTGCAGTTAGATGGACGTCCTGTGTTGCAATCTTCCTCCTCTGCCTGTTGTGTCAGCAGCAGTCTGTATTCAAGTTCCAAACCAATTAGGCACAATTGTGCTCAATTTTAGCAAATGTTGCCCACTTTTTGGACTTTTAACATATTAAATAGTTGTTCGGCAACAAAAGATTTCATAATTTTGAAATAGCACACCAGTAAAAAGTTTTTTCTTTGACTCTCTGTACATAAAGTTGGTTGAAGTAAATTAATAGGTAATATAAAGGCAAAAAGAACTGTAATACATACTTAACGTGGACAGCATTTGCTATTTTTTGTTTGTTTTGTTGATCATGTTACTCTTAAATTTGACTGAACGGAAAAGTCCAACGTTGCGTTGAATCCAGCGGTAAGTTTTTCTCCAAACTAACTGAACCTGAACACACTTGATATAAGTTTCTTAACACAGTAGGATTTTTTTCATTTTGGATCTTAAGCCCTGGTCCCAATAAAACACCATCCACGCTTACGTGCCAAGTAAAAGCTTAGCAAGCCTGTGTTTAGCGCCGTTTGACCTATTTTTTTTTTTTAAATCCCATAATAAACCCCAATTTACAAAACAATTTGCCTCTAAAACATTTCATCAAACACTCAGAAAGTGTGTGATTTTTGTCCAGGATAACCAACGCACAAGACACCATCTGCTTCCTCTGAAAACCACTGCAACAATTAAAGGCAACTATTCAGATGACAAGCAATTCATTTATACCACAAAATCACTTAAATTTTGTCACTAAACAAGCTTTAATATATCATACAATCGCTTCTTTTTTAGAAAATCGTATAATATTTGGATCAACTGAGACAAAAACAGGTTCTGCCTGTCTGTGCTTGTGGTTGTAATCATTGGTAAACTGACTCCTATGGGCTAAGTTTCACAGATAAAAAAAAGGACCAAAATGTGTGCCGGCTGATTCTGGACTGCACTGCAGAGTGCTCGGTGGGACAGCTCTGACTGATTATAATGGTAAAGGCAGTGGTGCATCAGTTTCCACTGATGAACCATCGCTTTTATCACTCTGTGTGACTGGAATCCCAACATGTCAGACCAGACTGAGACTGTTTCAAACACCAATTCACTTTGGTGTGTGTTCAATGTAAGCTGACATTTTCCTTGCTTTGGCTACTTTTACTAACTCTTCAGAAGAGGAAACAAAGGAGTAGGGCTGGGATATCGCCAATAATTTCCAGAATCGATTTAATTCGATTCACTATACTTTTGATTCATTCAATTCAATTGGATTATGATTCTACTTAGAATTTAAACGGTTTACACATTTAGTTGTATTTGTATAGAAATACATTAATAATCTATGTATGTTTTGAAGATATTCATATTAATTTAATGCTGTTCACATACTGTAAAAGTTATTAGTAAAATAAGAAACCAATGAGATTGTTAAAACAATACAATACTACATGATTTGTCAACAGAGAAGCTTCAACAAAAAATATGCTGATTATTAACATTCTAAAAGCTCTAAACTAGCTCACATTACAAAGTAAATGTTCTGCCTCTCCTGGAGGTCGTTTCAGTTTGGCCACTAGGCAGAGCTTGCCTTATAGATTTACCCTTTATGCCAGACAACATTAGTAAAAAATGGCACTTTAGACCACAAATGTTTCCTTTAAAGAGTTTGGAAAATTCATGCCTGTGACTATATAAAGCTGTTCATTTGGTCAGCAATATGTGTTAAGGTCGACTGAGCGTTAGCATTAGCTGTCCAATGGGAAATTATATTATACGTTAGCATCGGGCTAACAGACTATGGCCTTTGCTGCTGTTATGCGTTAGGTCACCGGAAACGGACAGGCACAAAAGATCTATCTCTATATTTATGGATTGAATATGATCTATTAAGCTTGGATCAATTCAGATCAATTAATCAATGTTATCAACCCAGCTCAAAGAAGCAGTGAGACATAGTTAATGCTCTAACGTTGGGAAGTTTTACATTCTAGGGAATTGACTAAAGTCTTAGTCCTGTGCACCCATATAGGGGAATGACCCAGTTTTAAAACACGAACAACCACATAGTTGCAGATCTGTCTTGGAGTTCACATACCTCTTGTGCTATCCAAGGCACTTTAATGTTGGGAGTTGGGTCATCTAGACCCACTAGACAGTGCGCTGAACCTTTTTTCTTCAATGATTTGTGATCTTCATTGGTGTCCATGGATTACATGAAATCCTCTTCACCTTTATCCACCTTTGTCATGGTAGGGAGAACATGTCAATTGTTAAGCTTGTATGGGCACCTACAGGGACGCCATGAAAATAGAATGTAACATTGTAATGCACGTGGTAATTTTATCGTGAACTATTTGTAGAACTTATGTAAATTGGGTGACGTACGGGTGATTCTGTCTGTGGTGCCCTTACGCCAGACTGGTTAGGTGAATGCACTGACCCTACTGATTGCGAACAAAACTCGACAACCTAGTGTCAAGTATTTGTCCTGCTCTCTTTGCTCATCCAACACTTAACCCTTGTGCTATCATAGGCATTTTAACGTGGGAGTTGGGTCATCTAGACCCACTAGACAGTGCGCTGAACCTTTTTTCTTCAATGATTTGTGATCTTCACTGGTGTCCATGGATTACATGAAATCTTTCCACCTTTATCCACCTTTGTCATGGTAGGGAGAACATGTCAAAGTAAGGGTGGGGTCATCTAAGATAGCACAAGGGTTGAACAATCAAACCCCATTCTTTCTCCTTTCTCACTTAGTCCTTGTAAAATGCATTTGTGTCATGTGAAATAATGTTTTTGAACCTTCACAATTAAACTTTCGTCATCCGTGGTGATGACATCCGAGGTTTAAACGTGTGTTATTGTGTAAAGACGTCACCTTAAATATGAAATACAGTCTAATAAAGTTTTATTTTGAAAGTACAACGGTGGATTTTATTTGGAAACCCGGACTTGTTTCCAGTTCCCTGGCTTCAATGGGCTGGAAATAGAACTCCATCATGTCTGCGTTGCGGTGTGGAGTGATGCAGACATGATGGAGGGCATGTAAACGTTTTACAGACTTAACAGTGGAAAGCTGCCGTAAGACCTAACGTTTGGTATTGACGTAAGCTACCTAGTGCATTTTTATGTAAACCTTTAGGTTTCAACCCAGCCTCAAGGAAGAAGTAACATTTTTGCGCTAGTCCAAAGGAGGGCTGGGTTTCTGTCGGCTGTATCTGTCATAGGAGGGTTGAGAAACAGTGGAAGCTGCATTTCCAACATCCTCTCATTTCTATCTCAAAAAGCCTCCAATAACATCAAAGAGAGTAGCTGAATTCCATACTTTAGTCACATTTTTGACAAAGAATACAAAAAATGGTCTGAAAGGTTGTTAAGTATGGAGACAAAGTCACCATGATGGGTAAAATTGGATGCCAGAACGGGACATACCAATACTGAGGTGGGAGGGCTTCCTGTGGAGAAGCACTCGAGATACAGAAAGTGATTGGCTGCCTCAAATCAAAGACTCACGCCTTGGTACCCAATCACAAGACGCCTTGATCCTACATCAAAGAACTAGAGATGCTTCACAATGACATCCATCTTAAGAGCTTGTTACCTACAAAAGCTGTCCTATGGTCAAATCTACAAAGAAAACAAAAAAAACCAACAAAAAACAGGGACACTGGGATTAACAAAACAAACACACAAAAAATATCCTAAACAAGATCTTCTTTTGTATTATGTTATATTATTTTGTATTATATGTTGTGTAGTGTTGTGCTGTGTTATATTATATTATATGATATTATGATGTAAAATTTGGACTACAAGTAACCTAAAAATGATCATCATAAATTAATTTAATTGTAACATTCAGCTTAATTTAAAATCAATTTTAAATGGAAAAAAGTACACTGTGAGTGTGTGTGTGTGTATCTGTGTGTGTATTGCATTGATAAAGCTACACTGGAAAAAATATCTTTCCCTAAACAAATTTGAAAATATAGAACACTCAATGTTTTTTACCTTGTTAAAAGTGAAATAGTCTGCCAGTAGATCTAGTAGAATTGGCCTTGGTCAAAACATGTAGCAATGTCCTTCTTTTTTAACCCTTATGCTATCTTTTGGGGTCCAGATGACCCGATCCTTACATTGACATCCTATCCCTACTTTGACAAAGGTGAATAAAGGTGGAAATATTTCATGTAATCCATGGACACCAGTGAAGATCACAAATCATTGAAGAAAAAGGTTCAGTGCACTGTCTAGTGGGGTTTAGATGACCCCATTCCCAACATTAAAGTGCCTAGGATAGCACAGGGTTAAGACAACATTTAATCTTAAAATTACCTATCCACGCTCATATTTAGGTCTATTGCTCTGATAATTGGAAATAGTCTGTCGTAAAATGTGCTTCTTTGTTTTGAAAAAAAGTTCTATATTATTAATATTTATTCATTAATGTATCTTTTGGGAGCCGGTTTAGCTCGTGCTGGTTTGCGGCACCTTCCGTCCGTGAAATCCAGGTTCAAATCCTGGCTGCTCCCTTCTCTACTTCTGTGCCGGTCCCAAGCCCCGTTGCTTTGAGAAGGTTGCGTCAGGAAGGGCATCCGGCGTAAAACATTGCCAAGTTTACCATGCGACTCGTTCGCTGTGGTGACCCCTGATGGGAAAAGCCGAAAGAGAAACAATTCATTAATGTATCTTTAGGAACATTTATAGACGTACTGTATGTGTTAACAGTTTCCTATTTACTATTCCAGTTTTAAGTTCTACAGCACTCTCACTGTTCCCTTTTTCTAGACTAAAAGAAAAATAAACTTAGAATTCTACATATTAAAATAAAGTTGTCAAAATTATACAATATAATGCAGGGTATTTTGATTTGAGTTCCTTTAATTTTCATTCATGTATTCATCTTCTTCCGTTTATCCCTTTCAGGGTCACAGGGCTGCTGGAGCCTATCCCGGCTTCTTATGGGCGAAGGCAGGGGGAGATCCTGGACAGGTCACCAGTCTGTCACAGGGTCACACATATCACACAGCCATGCACACTCACATTCACACCCATGCACACTCTGGAGTGACCAATTGACCTATGAAGCCTGTTTTTGGACGGTGGGAGGAAGCCGGAGAAAACCCACACATACACAGGGAGAACATGCAAACTCCACACAGAAAGGTCCCCATTGATGTTCTGTTTTAGGTCCCCCAGCCAGGACTTGAACCAGGGGCCTTCTTGGTGTGAGGCAAGAGCGCTAAAGCTGCACCACCGTGCAGCCTCCTTTAATTTTCAAAAAATAGTTAAAAATTATAGATAGATACAGTCCTCAAACAAGAACAAGGTAGAAGAAAAATGTATTAATTTCTAGTCCTAATCTTATATTATATACATTTTTACATTAAACATATTTTATTAACACAATATGTATTAATAAACATTAAATAATTCATGAAAAAAGCAGCGAGGTACCAAAATAATGTAAGGAATTCATGATTGTTGGTACATTGTCCCATCAGGCTACTCATTTTTCAATTTAATTAAAAAAAAATAGTTTGTCTTTATTAATTTTTTATGTAACAGTTGTGCTTATTTTTATACTTTCCTGTATGTTCTCCCACAAACTCACCTTACACAGAAATGCAGATTTAGAACTAAATATCAAATATCTGGTGTGATAATTGCATATTTATCTGTGGTACTTAAAAAAAATCAACCATCCACAGAAAAAAAACAACTAAAAAATAAAAGACTAAAAGTATAAAACAGAAATATCCTAAAATGGAGCATAGGACATTGTATTCTCCAAGCACAGGTAAATGTGAGGCTAAAGAGATACAATTTAGGTGATAATTCGATTGCTTTTCACATGTTACCTTATGCTGCATCCATTATGATAATTGCATGGGCTAAATAATCTGCAGGGAACTCCATGTTCAAATGCACTCTGGCAAGGCTCTGTCTGCTTTATACAAAGGGATTAAGACAGGATGCCCTGGGTGGCCGACTGACTGAATGCAAGGGGGCTCTTAGTATGCCTGTCACTTGCTTTGCCCACCAATCTGCTCCCATGACTGCGATTCTAAAAAGAGATCTGCAGAATTGGCCAACTCCAAGTGGAAGGGCATCGCAGCCGTGATAAAGCTGATTGAACTAAATGAAAACATGGCACAGTGTTGTTTGCTTGTATGACTCAGCCAGTAGTGACAATCCCGGTAATTGGCTGCACACGTCCTCCCTAGAACAAGAGTCTCACTGTAAAGCAGCTGGGTTTGGGTAATAAGAAAGCTGCAGAAACACATTCCCACCTCAAAAGGTGTGCCAAGTAGTTAGGAGTCTTGAAGTCGGATCACGGAGAGGCGGCATTGTAATTTCACAAACAAACAGCTCTGCTCATTTCATTGATGCCTGGTTTTAGTCCTGACTGACTGGGGCAAAAAGGGCCCCACTGTTGTATCCGATTGTTGCTTCGTCTTCTTTTTTTTTTTTTTTTTTTTTTAGCAGAATCATAGTAACTGCGGTATCAGTGTGTGGAGTGACATGTTGTTCTGCTGGCTTCCCCTTTTACACACTTTAATTTGACTCTGCGGCAGCCTGGGTGGGCAGCCGGCCTGGTGGTACATCAGTCGACGGTGAAAACACAACAGTGTTGCCTTGGATAGGCTGTGAGAAAAAGCCAGGTGTGCACTCACAGTCAGCAGCGGCAGCTCTTGAATAATGACTTACACCGATCCCATAAGCCGCCTTTTTACACTAGCTGGCATCAGCACTTTAGATTTGCCAACTTCAAATACCTGCTATGTCAATTAACTTGGAAGGATAAATTATTAAATATATATGAATTTTCCACGTCTCATAGATGACCGTCCTACATTTGCAACTGGATCTTAGCAAAAGTGTTAAGAACATGATAACAATTATTTATTTAAGGTTAACGAGGGGCAGAGGGTGGGAACATAAGATTGTAAATGAGAGCTGGACTGAGCAACCTCTCCCCCCACATTATAAATTGGATGTATCTACTGGTTCCAAGAAGACAAAATCCCATACACTTCTATAAAGAAATAAACAGCTATTACTCTGTCATTCTTTTTGTCATAATAAAAATTCTTAATCTGATACCTTTTTAACCCTTGTGCTATCTTGTGGGGTCAAAATGACCCCACCCTTACATTACGTGTTATTCCTACCATGACAAAGGTGGATAAAGGTGGAAAGATTTCATGTAATCCATGGACACCAGTGAAGATCACAAATCATTGAAGAAAAAAGGCTCAGTGCACTGTCTTGTCGGTCTAGATCAGGGGTCACCAACCCTGTGCCCGCGGGCGCCAGTGCGCCCGCGAGCACCCCTTGTGGCGCCCGCAGGGAATGCACCCAAAAAAAATCTTTTTTTTTTTTTTTTATTGAAGCAAATATTCAACAAACAACCACGGCATGTCTGTCAATGACAACAATATCAATTCTGAGATAAAGGTAGACAAAGAAAACCCAAATATTTAAACAAATATAACTTAAAAAATAATCACTAAAAGTAAGGGTCTATTACAAAAGTTTAAATAGATCAAATAAATTACACAATTTCTGGACATTCTTATGATTCATGTAATGTAAAGATTTTGAGAATAGGTTGAGGTGGTTGAGTAATCCATTAATGTGAGGATTAATATTCCTGTCTGTTTTTATTTACATTTATGTTTAAAAAGTTAAAATTAAGTTAAAGTTACAAAGGTTTAAAAGTTTAGCTTTAGTGTGTTCAATAAATATTTATCTTGTTCGGCTGCAACCTAAAGTCTGTTTTGAAATTAGGCTCCCTCTGCAACTGAGTTTGACCCCCCCCCCCTGTAATACGAGTCTAGAAAATTCATGCATGTTTTTGTGTGTAAAATGAGCAAATAAAAATAGGGCACAAAAGGAAGTCCTCAAATTGTGTTTTTTTTTTTTTTTTTTTTTTTTGGGGGGGGGGGGGGGGGGGGGGGGGGGGGTTTAGTGGCGCCCTTCATACCACTTGGTGCCCATGAAATAGCCCTCGGTCTCAAAAAGGTTGGTGAACCCTGGTCTAGATGACCCCACTCCCAACGTTAAAGTGCCATGGATAACACAAGGGTAAAGGGCCAATACCATGCTATTCTAAGCTTTTCAGAGTTACTATATCTATATATACGATGATATATTACCTTCTGCACACTTACTTATACTTGAAAGGAAGACGCCTCAATCTCTGAGGCCCCGCCTTTCACTCCCTGTGGGCGCCGCCCATTTAATGACATCAACCTAGAGTCGGCCTCGACAGCATGTCTGCATTTCACCCGTGAAAACAAACAACATCCGAACTTTTGCAAAGGTGGATGTGCGTGTTGTGGAGCCAGCAGATCACCGCTAGCTCAGTGGAGAACGTGGGTGTGTGTGTGTTAGCCGTTCCCCCACGTTCGTATGTATGAACATGGGGGAACGGGCTGGTGCACGGAGAGCAGGGTTGGAGAGGAATGCTCATAGATGTGCGAATCAAGGGAAGTGGCGTATACTTATATAGTGTTTTTCTACCATTCACCCATTCACGCACACTGATGGCGTCCGCTCTGCTGCCAAACACTGGCGCCAACCTTGCACCACAGGCAAGGGTGGGGGTTCAGTGAATCAAACCTACAATACTCCAATCAGAAGTCGACTGCCCTAACGCTGCAACACAGTCAAAATACCGCTTTGGGTTGTTTTTGTGAGGAAATAACATTATAATATGGTTAAGAGCTCAAACAAAGTTGATTTTGCATGGTATAGGCCCCTTAAAACATGTTCTTTCTAATCCTCTTTTTTGTTTTACATGACATCAAGTTATAAACTGGTAGGGGTATAAACCCTCATTTTAACAATGACTGAATTCATATAAATTTGTGGTTGAAATTCATATTCAATATTGCTTAATTATAATAGTCCGATTTAATCCAATTTACTGACCTAAAATGAATCCAGGACATCTTTAGCCATCACATGTGTGAGTTCTGCTGTGATGGCACTTGGCCGTTAGAGTAAAATAAACCAACCATTCCTTCATCCGAATGGTATTTTCCAATATTGACCATTGATTTATATCATTTTGACAAAATTTTATATTGGAACAGTTCAATTAGATAAATAACTTGCCTCAGACAGATACATGTGGTTGGATTGCAGGAATATGAATCCATAGATCAATTAAACGTTAAACTTCTATAAACTGGCCAATCAGATGACTTGATAAGAAGAGGATGTGGTCTCACTTTAAACGTTCGAAAAATTTGATTGCCAGATTCTCCTGATTCCACTTTTAAGTGATAAAGATGTGGCTTTCCAACAAGCTCATTCCTGATTGACAAGAGGGGTTGCCATAGAAACAGGGACTCAAACCTACTGACGATTTCTGGTTCCGACTTGAAGATGTCCGTATCACGAAAAATGGCAACTGAATTGATTCTACATTGTAAACCATTTTCTATAGTTAACATCACACTCATCAGTCCACTTCTCATATACAGTCAATGGGTTTGAATTATGTTTTATGAATAAAACAACCCCCCAAAAAAAAAAAAAAAAAAAAAAAAAATATATATATATATATATATATATATATATATATATATATATATATATATATATATATATATATATATATAGGAAGCAATAAAAAATGTCTTTGTAAGAATGACTAGGATTTTTTAATCTCCAGTTTAATGGTGTTCCATTGTAATGCCTTAGTGGGCTATGAATGTTAATGTCCATTGTTAGTATTGAAAATAAAATAAAAACAGAAAAAAAGACACAATACCCAGGCATATTCAATGGCCAGACCTGGCACTTTGCCTTTTCCTTCAGAATGCAGAGTGTTTGAAGGGATTAGTTCACTCAAGTGTCCTCTGTTCAGTCACAGTTATTTGCCAATGAATTCTGTTCATTGTAGTTTGCAAATTGTTTGAATAGCAGAAGTTACAGGGAGTTCTTTTTGTGTTCACACTCGGGGTGACAGAATCTTGACAACAAATGACAGCGTATATGGTGTCGTCATCTGTTCTTTTGTTAAAGATTGTAGAGACACAGCGTCCCACTGCGCGTCTGCTGGGACTCTTTCCTTCCTGCTGTCTATTCAAAGTCATTTTAAAGGCTCTGAAACTGCAGGTTTGTAAAAATCTAATTTTGTTGGATGCTATCCATACACATCAAAATATTTACATATCCACAAAACATTTTTAAAAAAGGCTTCTAAAACTGTCTATACTTTAAGGCACTTGTGTTATGTACACATTTGAAACCTCATCTACAATTTGGCTTTAAAGAAACTCATAAGAGAATCTGGATAACTCTTTCTGATGATCTGATTTTGATTTAGCAACATTTCAATTGAACTAACACGTCTTATTCTTAGAAGAAAAGTTAACTTTCAAAGTGAAATATGTATCTAAAGCTCCCCAGAGGTGCCTGATAAGACAGACCACACACAAATAGGAGAAGTTGATCAGAATTTCTTACGAAATTTAAATGAAGAGGTTGCCGTTCTGATGCAAGAGCAACAAATCAGTTTAGTGTTGAGACTTCTAGTTGGACTAAGATCTCTATGCACTCTGAGGCCAGATTGCAGTAATCATAATCATGTTTGGAGTCTTAGAAAACACCCAAGATGAAAGCTGCGAGGGAACACAGCTCTTGTATGGTTAATGGGTTTCACAAAATGAATTGGCCTCGACAGTAAAGTCTACAAAGCACATTGCATGTAATCATCTATGCCTCCTTGAAAAAAAGCACCGTTTGCACCTAGGAGACTTCATGCAAGCAGTTTCTGCAAAATTACAGGGTATAGTATTCAGAAGAAGAGATAAAAAATATGTTTATTAGGACGAAAGTGTAAGAAAAAATAGTTTTGAGTAACTTTTAAAACTGGCAACAGTTGATTTTTTTTATGAACCAGTACATTTTAATAAAATTATCTTTTAATGTCAGAAAATATTCAAGAGAATCAGGCTAAACTATCAATAAATAAAAGTGTTCTACATTATTATGCAGTTTTTTTAGGGGAAAGCTTTTATACAAACTAGTAGTATCTAGTCCAGAGTTCATTATTCCATCAATAATTAAGCAAACTATGACCATATCATTACCCTACCACCACATCGAAATGATTACTGATTTACTATTGACAGATGTCTTTTGGTTGACAAAGACAAAACATTCTTTTACTCTGTGAAATCAGAGCTTTAGCTCAAGTATTATCGTAACCCTTCAATAGTTTATCCGATTCAAATAATTCCTGTTTCAGTTTTCTTTGAAATACTTTACAGTAGTTTAGTTTAAACAATCACCTAATTTTGCATAACAATCCATTGGAATTGTTAAAAGTCCGAGAGTTACAGAAGGTTGAGGAGTGTGTGTTATTTTGTTGTCACCGGTGACATCTTTGAACATTTTTGTCAACGCAGTGCTTCTTTTCTTCACTTCAGAATGCACTGGAATCACGTAAAATGGTTGAACATTTGCAGTAGTAGCTTTTTTCAGACTCTTCCCGGAAGGGGCTGTTCCACACTTTGTGATGTCACAATGTATGAACATTCTTGTTTTTGTGGATTGGGAGGAGCTGGTGCTCAGAGATCAGGTTTTTAGAGGAACGCTCAGAGATCAAAAAACTGCTTTAGGGTTGTTTTTTCGTTAAAAATTAGCATTATAGTACACTTAAAAGCTCAAAATTATAAATATAATAAAAAACTATTTTAAAACGTAGAACAATGCAGTGTGGTAGAATGTTCTAATTATGCTCCATTTGTATTATTTTTACTTGGAAAACAACAGGAGGCTGAACTTTATGAATAACTAAAATATGAATGGATTTGCCATTAATTCTTGTTTACTTGTTTGTTTGGACACAATTTACACTTGATTAGGCTGCAAGGAATAAAAGGAATCAGGAAAACTTCACCTGCATTGTTCAGGATCCAGGTTTTTATCTCTTAGCCACATTGGTTAAAGTTTTGGCTAAAGATGGCCCAAATCGATCTTATGTCAGTGAATTGGATCGTTCAAACGGAACCAATATCGGCTCTGTTTCGGATCAGCAAGAACAAATTATAATATGAGTCGAATCGTTGCTACAATGAATCGCTACATCCCTTTTTTTGTAGCATCCATCCTGTAGTTGAGTGTTTCAAAAATGTGTTATCTGTGTAATGTTTTAAAGGAAATCTTTTTAAAGAACACGCTGGCAATATCAGACTTACTTAATTTTGTTTAGTTATGACCATATTTACAGCAGATGGACACATGAAAACGGTAGACACATGGTAGATTTTCCCAAATACTGAACCATCTTAGCCAATCCCAGTCAACCCTAACCTCTTTTAGTTTGAGGTGCTTAACTGAAAGAAATGGCACTGTAATAGTGTGATGTTTCCATTGATCCCTGGAGTGAAACTCTCTTTTCACTCTTCCGTAGAGGTCACAGTGTCGGGTCACGCTCACAGAGAAGCACGCCTGGAGCAGGCAGCAGGTCTTCAGGGAATTGCTGACTTGCTCAAGGGCAGGACAAGAAAGACACATTTGTTACAAGTGCTTAACTTTGCGGGTACAACAGAACAGCCTGCCTAAATCCTCCTGTGTTCAAAACATATCTTCCAGCAAAATCTGCAAAATTCCACAATACATGGGGTGATATTTATATGTGAGGATTCTTCATTTGTGACATTGAAGCTGCCTTTCATATATCTATTAATTTTTTGGGATGAAATTTCATCAAGTCATCACTCTAGCCTGCTTTAACCAGATGGAGCTTGAAATTACATTCCCTCTGACCAGATGAATATAATTGTCATCCTCATTATGAGGGGTGAATGAAGAATTAGGGTATGTTTAAAAATAGTCCCCACCAAAAAATGTTTGGGCTCAACTAATGAATGCTGTAGAGCACAAGTTCTCCCCGTGGACTGATTAGGATTTTATTTGTTTGTTTCCCAAACTCCCTTCTTTGTCATGTCCTCTGATAATGTGCACTGACTAATCAGTGGTGAAATCTGGGATGCTTGGTGGGAGATCGTTTTAAAGCCAGGAATAAACCTGAACAGGAAAATGCAATTATTTGAATGGCAGTCCACGAATTGTCAAAAGCTCCATCTGTGCTAAAGCATGTGATGAAGGTCCAGCTCGAAAAAGGTAGATGAGAAATAATCACTGTGAGCCATGTAATTGTTCTGCAAGTACAAGGTCATTGGGTAGGCCTGGCGTTTGTTCCGTTGTTGCAGCACAAGCATGACCCTGGCGATCATTAGTCTTATTTTGGAAGTGTAAGTGTAAACACATTTCATCATCTATCATGCCAGTTCCTTAACAGACCAACACTTGCGGTGCAGCATAAGGGATCCAGTTAGTTTTGTCGTTGCTAATAGCTGATTGATTATGTGTAGCCAGCGCTGACAGCGCCCAGTGGGAAGTCCACTTTCTTCTATCATTATTTGCTGATAGTGTGAAGCCTGAGCTTAGATGCTTTAAGTAACGTTGCCTTCACGATAGCTTTGCGTTAAAGTATAAGTGCCTTTGATGTAAAATGAAGCTGCTTTATGTTTGCTTTATGTATAAATAAAGACAATTTTTTTAACTAGGACAGTCATTTTAATTAAAGCTTCTGGTAATTGGGGTGACTGAAACGGTTTGCGCTAGAAGCGGACGTGTATTTTCACACTCGAACCCTGTTGACCTTAAGCCTCGGCAGGGACTAGAAGTGGCCCTGGGTTGTTTTAAAAGCAAATAAACATTTTTCATAATCCCTGGCTGGCCTGAGGCAGGGCTGTCCAACCACAGTAACACTGATTGTTCTTCTGCGAGACTTCTCATTTTTCTATTCGTTTGGCTTTGTTAAAGGCAATAGAATCATAAAAATGATCTGTTGATACCATTTTTTTAAAAATCTGAATGAAATCTATTCAAATAATTAGACACAATTATGCAAAACATTCACTAACTTTGTATTAATGGAAATCGGTGTAGAAAGATCAGATTGTTCGTGTTAAGGAATCATTACTCATTCTGTCTACATGGAGTATTGATTATTGTTCATGAAAATAATGGAGGGGGATAGATTCCTTATAGGTTAACCCTTTAACACTGGAGAACTTCTGTGCTTCAGAACACACCCACGTAAAAAAAGCCCCTCCCCCCCGCTGCGAAATACCAAACACCAGATTGTTAAATTCACTTCCACAGCAAATAAAATGAAATGCCAGAAAGAAAGTGACTATTTGCACTTCATTTTCCAAATATGTGCGGCCTTGTTACTCGGCTGCACGGACCCAGAGGAAGGGTTACATTTAGGATTACGCATTACGTTTAAGCTGCGTTCTCACTGAACACGATTCATTCGGTAGAGGCAGCCAGTTTCAATGTTAAGTCAATGGTTTAGACGCGATCTGAGGTTCCTGCGGCATGATTGGGCTGGCAGGCAGCAGCGCGAAGGTCTAGCAGCAGCGTGATTTCAGTGGCGAGGCGAAATGTGGTAACTTTCTGAACCACATTGTCCAACAATACCCATCCCGGCTACTGTTGCTCGAAGGTGTGTACACCTTGGACAGTCCAATGGAGCTGGAGCGATACTAATCACTATGCCGGCTCCCGGGAGGCGAGCTGGTAGCCAGTCAGAGATCTGCTGCGGGATGAGGAATAATAATAAAAAAAAAGGTCCCTTGATTTTATTCTTGTTTTTATTTTTATCCTCTTTGGTTATAATGCGGGACAGCAAGCCTTCAAACTCGGTCAGAGCGAGAACACAAATGCGGAGAACACATTTGTGACTTTAACTTTAGGTTTAACAATAACAAAATCCAGCCTTGGATGCACCTAAAATGTGTGCGGGCAACGCAGCAATATGCCGTCTTCTCTTCTCCCACACCTGAGCTGATGTGCACGCTGGAAGGATCAGGAAGCTTGTGCAGTGCTCCAGGGCCGTTGTGGCATCACAATGGCTCCTTAATTCAAACCGAGCGTCTTTGTGACAGTTTGATTGACAGGGAATTAAAAGGAGAAATATTCAGAAATGCAAAAATGAAATTATTTTTATTTCATTTGTTCTTGTTCATAAGAAAAAGGCCACACGTACATGTCAAAAACTCAAAAACAAAATGTAATTAGAGGGGGGACTTTAAATTATATTCCAATCCATCTTATAACACCATGGCACAAGGTTACCATACTGGCAAAATATCCCACTGACCCACCCTTGGGTGGAAAATTTCACTTTGCCAATTGTTTGGTGGAAGCATGTGATACCAGTTTAGATTATTATCTCACCTTGCAGATACCAACTAGGAGTGACAGTAAAGCACGACGAGGAGCAACACTGTGCCAAACAGCACTTTGACAAGATTCTCTGGTGTGACAGTTACACAAACACCCACTCTTTCCAAATACGTTATACAGTAGTTGTGCACTGTATTTTACAACCATTGCACATAGCACTAAAATATACAGGCCTCGTTTTGTGCTGAAAAAGTAGTCATAGCATATTTTTAGCCTGTTGTGAAAGTGACATAGTTCAATAACAGGCCTCTTAAAATTTTAAAAGCCAAAAATTGCAACTGCTTTACATAGGTTTTGTATACAAAGCATTTTTTGTACATCTGTATGTCTATTTAAACCTAAAAGTTGAATAAAAATACAAATTTCAACCTAAAACTGTTACCACACTTAAAGAATGTTTATTTGTACTTTTTTTTTTAGCATTCAGTTTCAATTCAGTTTTCAAGTTTTCACTGCTGAGTTAATAATATTTTTAAATGGGGGCGGGACTTTGAGCTCATCTACAATTATTTTTTATTTTCATTATTTCTTTTTAATTTACAACTATGCAGCGGTAGGGCGGCTGACCTCTGATCAGAAGAATGCAGGTTTGATTCCCGGCTTGCCCGCCCATGTGTCGAAGTGTCCTTGGGCAAGACACTGAACCCCACCTTGCCTCTGGTGGAAGTGTTCGGCAGCGGAGACGCCAGTGTATGAAAGGGAATGTGACTGTTAACCCTTGTGCTATCCTAGGCACTTTAATATTGGGAGTTGGGTCATCTAGACCCACAAGACAGTGCGCTGAACCTTTTTCCTTCAATAATTTGTGAACCTCACTGGTGTCCATGGATTACATGAAATCTTTCCACCTTTATCCACCTTTGTCATGGTAGGGAGAACACGTCAATGTAAGGGTGGGGTCATCTAAGATAGCACAAGGGTTAAGCGCTTTGGGCATTCGAGGAAGGTAGAATGTGCTATTCAAGTACACGCCATTTACCATTTAATAGAGCATAGTAGGGCTTCCACTATTCAAATACTGTAAAAAAAATTCCTGAAAAGGCCCTAAGTTTAAAGTAAGCTTGATTTTTTCCATGCAGGAGTCTTTTAACATGTAATGTATGGACATGAAGTGAGCATTTTTTTTTGCTGCATTCACACTGGACTGCATTTACAAACTGTAGCATAGAAAAAAAACTTCAAAATTCTTATAACTGACTTACTTTTACTCATAAATGAAGTCTGTGTGCCGCTCCTTCTAAAGAAAGTCAATCCAATTTTATTTTATTTATGTAGCCTAATATTACAACAATGGTCGTCTCAATGGGCTTCATACCGGTAATTGTATAGGAACATAAAATCAGTTGTAAAATTCAGTAATTGCTAAACTAAACTCATCTGGGCATTCCTGCCCTTAGACTCTCCTTCTCTGTAAGGAAAACCCCCCAAAAAACTCACAAATGGATAACCTGTTTCTTTCTTCAGTTTTCCAGGTCTCTCTGTCTCCATGGAGATCACTGCCAGTGACGTGTCTCCACAAATTCCTGAGTTTAGACACAAAATCTTCCATTTAGAAAATGATGCTAAACAAAATTAAAGAATAACTGGACAGCTGGACTTGACTTGCTAACTGTTTTATTCTTCATCCGTGATGTCACACATACTATATTATATACACTATATTGTTTGTGTGATTCACTCTACACTTCAAGGTTATAAAACTTTATCTACTAAACTTCCTCTTTTTCTTATGTTGGCATCACTCAAACTACAGTGGGTTGAATGCTAGTTTAGACTTATAAGCACTTTTAAATCTCAAAATTTTGGAGGAAACGCCAGCTTCTGTGATTCTATTAGCAAAAAAAAAAAGCTATCATTTTTTACAACACTTGTTACGTTGGTGCCCTTGGGAGCTGGGGTCTATCGCGTGATTTATTGGGTGAGAACCGCATTGAACACATTGCTAGTCTATCACGGTGCTGACACATATAGACAGGGAAACATATTTACACCTACAGGCACTTTGGAGTCTCCAGGTCACTAACCCTCAATGACTTTGGACTGAAGATGGGGAATTGATCTAAGTGCATGGCATTTCACACTCTCATGCCTCCCATGTTAAACTGAAATGCCATCCTTTGGTCATATAAAATAAAGAATAAAATTTAAAATAGTAAAACTAGCTTTGTACAACTTCAAATGCACAACAATTATAACTGTACCAGAAGATAAAAAGTGTTAGTGGAAACGTTTGCATGCACAAAAGCCCAGAAATGCTACTTATGTGTAGACCTACTTTTTAACTGACATTTCTGATTGCCTAACCTTGTCTACACTTGGAGGACAGTGAGGTGTGAAGTATGTGAGAAGAATGTTCACAAAGAAAAGTAGTTGGGGCCATGTCACTTCACCAAGTCACCACTGGAAGGTTTGCTCCCCAAACAAGTTAACCCCTCCCCACTTTCATTATGGTTTTTTCATGTACTTTTGACTCTTGCCATTTTCATTTTGAAATCCAATTCTTTGTTTTGCTTCATGCCATTTTGCAGCGTCAGACTATAATGCATTTGTTTCTGCGCTTAACACATGGCTATAATACACGTCTCACTGCAACCTGCACTGTCACACAAACTGTCATCTATCTGTTGATTCCCATTATTAGCATAGGTTAAAGTGCTTTACTTATAATGTAACTGCTTATAGGATTTTCCGCACTATAGGACGCACCAAATTACAAGGCGTGTCGTCGGTGAATGCTGTGTTTTTAAACTTATTTAATATATAAGGAGCATCAAACTATAAAGTGCATTAAGAGAGACAAAAGAGTCAGTCAGTCAGTCAGACTTTATTAACGGCGTTCACGGTAATTCTAGAACATGGTTTAGCTGCGTAGCTCCCAAACTTGTTTGCAACACATCAAAAAACAGAATGATACCTCTTAAACAAACAACTACCGTGACTAAGCCCCTGCCTTTTTCATGACATGTAAGAAACACAGTCCGACACCGCTACATGTTAGCCATGTTTGCGTGTTTACAATAACACGCAACCTTTTTTGTGCCTTTCAAACCAGATCTAATCTGTATATAAAATGCTCTGGATTATAAAGCGCACTGTCACTTTTTTAAGAAAACGTAGAGGCTTTTTAGTACAGCTTTTAGTGGGTAAGTATATATGTATTTTGAACTAAATAGGTGAAGATGAAATTGCTGTAACTGCTGATTTACTAAAGAAGTTTGTCATAGAGAGAAATCACACTGAGCAAAGTTTTTGCAAAAAAAAAACAGATTTAAAGATTTTTGTGATTCCTAATTAAACAGAGTCAAATTGTGCTGAAACGATTGCAATAGGTGACTGACAAATTAATTACTTCCACTCCCTTTCTTTCAAAAAATTGTATTCACTTAAAAACATTGTAATGTTTTGTTTCTTTAATGATTCTTTTTCTGCTTTAGTTAACCAAATAAAAGAAACAAAAAAATTAAGAATTACATTTTAATGGATTTTCTTATTTACAACACCTTTTTCCTTTTAGGCTGCACGGTGGCGCAGTGGTTAGCGCTCTTGCCTCACAGCAAGAAGCCCTGGTTCAAGTCCCAGCTGGGGGACTTGAAGCAGAACAATAATGGGGGCCTTTCTGTGTGGAGTTTGCATGTTTTCCCCGTACATGTGTGGGTTCTCTCCGGGGACTCCGGCTTCCTCCCATCATCCAAAAACATGCTTCAGAGGTTAATTGGTCACCCCAAATTATCCATAGGTGTGAATGTGAGAGTGCATGGGTGTGTGACATGTGTGACCCTGCGACAGACTGCCTTCGCCCATAAGTGGCCGGGATAAGATCCAGCAGCCCCGTGACCCCGAAAGGGATAAAACGGAAAAAGAAGATGAATGAATGAAAAAAAAAACTTTTTCCTTGTGTATAAAATATATATTTTTCCTTTTTTTTACATTATCGTTGTGCAACTATCTCCAAGCAGGAATGTTGATGTACTTTGACATGGAAGCCTTGAGTAAAAAACCAAAAAAAAAAAAAAAAGTATATATTCAACAATACACAACCATGCATGCAACCGCATGGTTGTGTATTGTTGAATATATACTCTTTTTTTTCCCCCCCAAAGGAATTTCAACAGGTTAAGTATTCTGAACACAAACTGAACATTGCCTTTATGAGCCTCTCTCTGCAGCCTCACTGCACCTTAATCCTTGAAGCTTTTTTCCCTCTTTTTCCTAGAAGAACCTTTCTCCTTTCCCCCCCTGCTCCCTTGAGAACCACGATCTGCCTCCTTCTATCCTGGAGCCTTTCTCTTTCTGCCTCTCATTCTCTGCTCTCATCACTAAATAATTTCTTACAGAGGAAAATCTAATCAAATCTCAGTAAGAGTGAGAAAAGCAGAGATGGAAAAAATTGTGTGTGAATCAGACTTTGAGAGAAGGGGGTAAAGATGGCAGAATCTGAAAGCAGCGTTGGCAGTGTGGGGGGGATGTGGAGTGACAGACTTGCAAGTGCATTAGCAGTCAGAGCACTTAGTGTGAGGAATCCATTCATTATTCATTAGCTAATTCACCATGTATAGTAATTAAAATGAGGGCCTGCTCTAAAATGGAATGAGCTATGATACACTGATTTTGTATGTACAATATTTAAAGGGCCTGTTTCTTATATATATATATATATATATATATATATTTATATATATATATATATATATATATATATATATATATATATTTTTTTTTTTTTTTAACTCATGCTTCAAGGTTTTGGAAATCCTGCTGGTGCTTTTTCAAAGCTGCAACTCCTCCAGAGCACTAAGTGCACAGCGTGGCATTTTCTCACGTGATAATGAATCTAAAATAGAAATATGTAAATGTGCTATAAGACCTACAAAAGACAAACTGTTGCTTCTTCGATATGCAGTAGATGCAAGGAAATCTCTAACTAAAAAGAAAATTTTGCATTGTCAGTGCCAAATGTCTCATTTACTAATCAGAAACGGTGTGACAAGTTGACAAATCTTTCAAAATAAAGTTCCACATTTGATTCCATTGTGCCCAAAGACCTAACAAAAAAGAAATGTATTTAATGAAATTTTAAAAGAAAAACCTGACATTTTTGTTTCACTTTGACAAAACTGCAAGACCAGAGATGGTTTTGTCAATTACTAGCAAGCTGAAGTAGGGCACGCTCATTGCTGCCTGTTCAGTCTGGGAAGGGGGGTTGGGCTGCTTGTTTGAACTATATTTGAACATAGTCACTTGTTCTGAAAGCAAAACGAAAGGTTGCAGTCAACAGCACCCCACAATATTTGTGTTTTTGTAATATCACTGTGTGTTTCAACCACCTTAACAGATCAAATATAATAACCACCACCAGCATCTTTTTCGGTTCTAATGAATTGGGGTTTCATCCTCTGACCACACCAAGCTCTCAAATGTCCAAATGGCTCTCAAGTATGACCTGCATGCTGATAGATTTTGGTAAAGGAAGTTTATGGAAAGAAACTGTTATTTCAGATACTTCATTTTGTTCCTTTTTTTAATGTCACACAACAGTTTACCAACAGACAACAGGTTACCGGCAACCAGTTTAACCCTTTAAACACCAGAAAGGTTGGCGGTGACATCTATGTAGCACACACTCTTTGATGTATTGTAACTTTTCGACCGCTTAAGCGATCAATAAGAATAACCTGATTCTCACGCAAAAAACAAAAACAAAACAGATTATTCACGCGATCAACATGAATAACCACATTCTCAAGCAAAGAAAATGGACTTTTCACCAATATGCAACAAATGACAAGAGTAAAATGTTGCCTAACGACACAAAGCCGCTTTTCTCCACTTCAGAATCTGCTGGACTTGAAAGAATGTCAACACTGGAGATAAAGTTCCAGAGTTAAAAGGTTGAAAAAAAAATGCAGCAACTGTAATTTGGATCTGAAAACGGTTTTCTCTGAGCACAGAGAAAGCACTGTACCTACAGTACACACAAAATGAGCCCTTAACAATACATTCAGATCTTGTTAAGTGTAAAGTTATCCCTTGTTTATCGCAGGGGTTATGCTCTAAAAATAACTCGCAATGTGAAATTCACGAAGAAGGATCATAATTATTTCTGTGAAACTCTTCACTACACACTTTGTACAATTTTCTCAGACAGATATTAAAAAGTTCAACCTTTTCTCTCGTGTTCAAACTTCCTCGTTCCACGTTCATATATTTTTTTTTTTACTTTTTAACTTGTATATGTTGCCTCTTGGGGATGTCATCAGGAGACACGGCGTTGACTTTCACAGCTATGCTGATGATACACAGCTTTACATCGCCGTGTCTCCTGATGACCTTGAACCGGTTAACACTCTTTTAAACTGCATTTTAGATATAAAGTTGTGGATGGCAGAAAATTTCTTACAGCTCAACCAGGACAAAACTGAAGTTTTAATCATCGGTTCTGAAGACAACAGAGAGATGATTTTACCACATCTTCATAATTTTAAACCTTCTCAATGTGTGAGAAACCTGGGCGTACTTTTTGACTCTGAGCTAAATTTTATCCCACACATTAAAAATGTCGTTAAGACAGGATTTTATCATCTTAAAAATATTGCCAGAGTCCGCCCGTTCCTCTCTCTTGCCAGCACAGAGGTACTAATGCATGCTTTTATTTTTAGTCGTTTAGATTACTGTAATGCCCTGCTCTCTGGTTTACCCAAAAAGTCTATCTCAAATCTACAACTTCTACAGACCTCAGCGGCACGAGTTCTGACGAGAACCAGAGGGCGGGAACACATTACACCGGTTTTAAAATCGCTGCATTGGCTCCCTGTGCATTTCAGGATTGATTTTAAAGTTCTTTTAATGGTTTATAAATGTTTTTATGGTCTTGGGCCCTCTTATTTAAATGATATTATTTTAAAATATGAACCCTCGCGGACCCTGAGGTCCTCTGGCACTGGCCTCTTAGTTGTCCCTAAGGTAAGGACCAAGACACATGGTGAGGCTTCATTCTGCCATTATGGTCCTCGCCTGTGGAACAGCCTGCCGGAGAACCTCAGGGCCGCAGAGACTGTAGAGGTTTTTAAGAAGAGGCTCAAGACCCACCTTTTTAGTCTGGCTTTTATATGACTTTGATCATTCCTTATGTCTTTTATTATTCATCTATTTATTAATTGAGGTATTTATTTACATATTTATTTGTTTATTTATTTATTTATCTATTTATTTATTTATTTTCTTGTAAGGACTATTATTATCTTTGTTTCTAATATGCAAATCTTTTTATTGTTATTTTACCAATGAGACTTAGGTTATGTTTTAATCACTGACGTTTTATTTTTTAATTACTAACATTCTTATATCTTATTTTATTTTTTATCTTTTTCTAATTTTTTATTGTTGTTATTTCATGATCATTTTTATTTTTTATTCTGATGTTTTTTACTCCAGTGTTTCCTCTGGGGGATCCATCGTTCTTGGGCACCACCAGCTTGGGGTGGGGACCACTCTGTGGTCTAATAGCCATGGATGGGGCCCTGGGCTGCCCTGTGTTGGGCGGGCGCTGCGGTAGTGGCCCCTGTGGTCCGGCTGGGCCTTGGAATGAATGGATCCCCATGATATCGTTTCCTCACAGCAGTACCAAGCCAGACCTTCTTCAACTGCAGTTATTTGTTTCTGTTCACTGTTCTACTGGGGTAACTGGGTGGGTGGGGATGGGGGTGGGGGGTGGCTAGGGAGGGGTACATTCTTTGTGGGATTGTCCTCTGTTTTCTGTTTTGAACAACTTTCATTTTTTATGACTGTTTTATCATTTTTTATGTTAAGCGCTTTGTGTTTTTAACCAAAATGAAAGGCGCTATATAAATAAATAAAGTTTGAGTTTGAGTTTATATATATATATATATAACATTAAATTCAATTTGATTAAGGTTTGGGATATACTTGGTCAGACAATTTCTCCACTTTAACATCAGGACTCTAAAATGGCTGGTCCAACCGCAAAGTTGCCGGACAGCTTTCTGCACACTAGGGCTGCACGATATGAGGAAAACTTGCGATATGCGATATTAGTGATCAATATTGCGATAACGATAAATTTGCGGTAAATAAACAAATAGAAAAATAAACAAAAACATCATTCCCATTTCATTGCAACAGTTTAAAACTTATACTCCAAATGACCCTCATCGACATGGGGGACAAACGTCAGGGTGGCTAACCCTGGTCCTCAAGAGCCTCAACCCTGTCTGTTTTCCAATTCTCCCTAGACTGCTCGATAATGATAACCAAAATCAGGTGTGTTCAGTCAATCAGGATGTGAAATCACTTGAGTCAGCCAATCAACAGCAAGCTGGTTAAGGAGAGCTGGAAAACAGGTAGGGTTGAGGCTCTTCAGGACCAGGGTTAACATAATAGGCCTCCATCTGATTGGTCAACAATGGGAAGGCGTCCATCTGATTGGTCAAAGCATAAAGGGATTTATTTGATTCGTTAAATGCTTCAAGCTGCTAGAAGATTGTTTTAACACATTTTGGGTTTGCGATTTATTGCGATATTCGCCGTCTTTTGCGATATGCATATTGCAGAGCTGGATATTGCGATAACGATAAATTTGCGGTATATTGTGCAGGCCTACTGCACACATGTGGAGGCAACAAGCAAATAACTTAGTTAGTGGTGAAAAACTCTCTGCCTAATTATTATTAATATACTAAAACAAGAACCCTAATCAGTACTTTTCCACTGAAAAAACAAAGCTATAAATTTTCTTGCTGGCAGGAGTATGGGGACAGGGCGACTGACCACTCAAGACATAGATTTTGCGGTTGCATTTTCTATCTGTGGGTCTGTCATGATGATGTACCAAAGAAATCTGTACAACTTTGATCCAACTTTTCATTAACTCTTGTGCTACCCTAGGCACTATACCATTGGGAGTTGGGTCATCTAGACCCCACCATACAGTGCGCTAAACATTTTTTCTTCAATGATTTGTCATCTTCACTGGTGTCCATGGATTACATGAAATCCTCTTCACCTTTATCCACCTTTGTCATGGTAGGGATAACATATCAATGTAAGGGCGGGGTCATAGGATAGCACAAGGGCTAAAAGACCGAAATTCCAATTTTTTTAACTTACTTTCTTTGTCTAACAGACATGCAGAGGTTAGCATGGGCTACCTCACAGTTAGCGTATTCACAACACCTGTAACTCCCAACTCTGTAACACTTAAAAAAACTGTGTTCACAATAACTCTAAGGCTCTGTCCTAATTCTATCTCTGTAGTTGGCAAAATTGTATTGATCTGCTCTGTTTCTGTCAAAGGAGTCATCATTCTTATTTTTATGAGGTGAACCTAAGGTTGAGCCTCTCAGTACTGTAAGCTAATAAATCTTGGTTTAAACCAAAGTACAGTTTTCACAGAAAAAGATGAGAAATCTGGGTAAAATGCTAAACCCAAAAGGAACAAAAATAATGTAGTGCTAGTATAAACATGGCTGAATATTAAATATTCAAAAGAATATGAGGAATATATAATAAAACACATCCAAGTCATGGTAACCTCTACTACCTTTTTTCTTTTTTTGGTTTGCATAACAACTAGCTGCTATTCAGATCAGAAAATTAGGTCCCAGCTTTTCTCAAATTAACAGAGCGACGGTGTCGAAGCAACAGCAGTGACTTTCCAAGATGTAAGGACACAGGCCGATGTGTTGCTGAACACAACAATGCACCAGCTGCAAAAGGAATTGCATGTGCAGCAGGTGTGTGCACTCAATTGCTTTCTGTTGCAAATCAGATGCAAATGTCTTATAACTTCATTTGACATTTATTTTCATGTGTCAGTTCCCGCAGTTGAGTAGTTTGTCTTATAACCAGCTCATAACAAGGTCTACATGGCAAAAGAGTAAATTACACGGGTCAAAAAGACATACGCTAGCAGTAAGCTTGGGGCTACAAACACAAAGGATCCTGAAAAAGCAGGGCTGCATATTTACTAACATCAGCAACGTAATAGTAAGGTCACTTGCTCAAAAAGGGACTTGTAACGCGCCTCTGCCGCAGCGAAGGTGCTAAACGCATTTTTTAACACAGTAACACAGATTCTTGAAACCACGTCTAGCTAGCCCACAGTGTTCACACTGCACCAGTAAGCAGTAGCTTCATTTTCTTTTGCTACTGTTTATTAGCGCCACTTACAGTTGGTACAGGCCCGGTGCGAAATGTCAAATTGGTCCAAATCTTACTCAAGTTTTTTTTTTTTTTTTTTTACAGCTCTATTCTGATATATGAAAGACTTAGTGTCATATACTTCCGGTTGGGCACAACCCGTATTTATTAATTTCTCCTTCATGATCAATTTCCAAATGGTTGTCACCACCATGAATAAGTCACTAAAACGTCACAAAAAAATCAACTTCACGATCTGTCAAAGTTTGGTCAACAGCCGCGTGCCTCGTTTGTAGAGCCCCTAAATGGTGGCGTGGCGACGCATGAACGCAAACGTTTTGATTGAAGAAGGCTGAAACAGACGTATACGCTTGTGCATTGAAATGACTGTGCTTGTTCAATAAAAGTGGTCATTTGAAAGCGTGTTGCCAAGGGCAATGTGAATCTAGCTTCAAATGTCTTTTAGAAAAAATCAAAGAGATCAGCAAATAAAGGGTTGTCCCCTTTAAGTTAGCAAAGGCATTGTAGCTTTGTGGTATAACCCTTGTGCTATCCTATGACACCACCCTTACATTGATGTGTTCTCCCTACCATGACAAAGGTGGATAAAGGTGAAGAGGATTTCATGTAATCCATGGACACCAGTGAAGATGACAAATCATTGAAGAAAAAAGGTTCAGTGCACTGTCTAGTGGGTCTAGATGACCCAACTCCCAATGTTAAGGTGCCTAGGATAGCACAAGGGATAAGACGGAAAAAAAAGCAAACAAATTATGACACAATTTGAACATATTTGTTCTATATTTGTTGGTAGCATAACAAAAAGCTTATAGTACCATTAGGCTGTCACAGAAAAAGCCTAAAAATAGGGGGAGCCATGTTTGGTTTAAATGATAAAAAGCACTAGAGAATGAAGCAGAACATAGAAGAGCTCAACAGACTGCTCCATTTTTGCAGTAATGATCTTCACCAAAGCTGCCGGCGAAATGAAATTGGATGGGGTTGGGGAAGGGGAGGCTATAATACATTTCAAGAAACTAAGTGTTTCAAAAACAATTTAGCATCCACATCAGCACTGTGGGAATGGGAGCGGTTTAAACATTTATATCATGAAGCACAATATTTGACCACTAAAAGCAAAGACATGTGTCACATCCCTCTGAAAAAATCCAAAAACAACACCTATTAGCCGGTTCTGGAGGGTGAGCTGTGTTTGTGTGCACCTGCCCAAAATGGTCAAGTCTGCTCTTTAGAAATTGCTTTGGAGTGAAGATCGTGGACCGTCACACATTTTCATCTAGTATCTGATGGCATGATAACAGAGAAGGTCAAGAAAGAAATAACACTAAAGAGCAGTCTGTGATGGGATGCTTTTACCCTTCTAACGGCCGGAGCCTTTTAGTGCCTATTCATTTCCAATAAGCTTCAGAAAAGTTACTGTAGAAAAAAATCATTGGAGTTTATTTATGTCATTCTCAGCTTACTAAAAGAAAAAAAACAACATTGTACATAAAAGATTTTCCTCCAAAGTTGCTAAAAACCAACATAAAAAACTATGTTCCAAGTACCCACTGCACAAAAATAGAGCATATTACTATAGGGCACATTTGTAGACTTGTACCCACTCACCTGTCCGTTTTTCTATGCAACATGTCCCAAGGACATAAGATGCATTAGGGTTCTGAGCATAAACTTTATGGACTGCAACACTGATTTTATAGCTATATTCTTCCAAAGTACAGATTCTGGCTTATTTTTTCATCTAAAAGAGGATGCAGCTACAAACGTTTTGGGCAAAAAATTGCCGTAGTTTTTCCTTTAGCAATACTGCACAACTGTACCATGCTATAAGAGGGGTGTAAGAAAATTAACATATCAAACCCAATTTAAATCACAGATAATCCTACTTACATTAACGAACATGGCATAACGGTAAGAATTAAAAGTTTCAATTTATCTTATTGATTAAAATGTTGTCCAGTATCATGCTGGATACAGTTTTAATGTTGAGGGGGAAATGACATTATCAAAAAATGGTCTTATTCTTTTAAAATGGAAGTTCACTCAGTTATGCCTTAGTCACAACTGCCCGTTATGGATGGAACAGGGTGAAAAGTGGACAAACCTGTTCGGGGCATGCAAGGGTCTGACACAAAATTTTTACACAAGATTTTAAGATCATAGACTGATTTGTGAGACTGTAGTGTGATAATGGTAACGCATATTTTTTTCTACATCCATGCTGAGTAAAGTGTGGCGTTAGGGCGCCGTATGTCAACATCACGACTATGACATAAGTGTGTGTAACCTACATTATCCTTACAAATACATTTACCACATGCACGACAATGGTACATTCCATTTTCATGACGCCCCTAAAGGTGGCCGCATAAGCCTCGAGGGAACTTCAAGACACACTTCCCTTTAAGATGCGGCTACACCTGTTGAAAACCTCCACAGGCCCACAAGACCCATAAATCCTTAGCACCCTAAAAGTGCGTCTGACTAAGGCATTGGCAGCTTCTGTGCTCCAAAGTGACCAACAATTCTTTGTATTTTAGCTTGGCTCATACGTGATTTTTAGAAATAGTACAACTTTGAAAACAAAACATTTCTTTATGTATTTACTGCCCCCATCATATACTGTAGGAATATAGGAAAATAGGGAAGAAAAAAAAAATATATATATATGATATCTCACTTGTTGCTATAATCAATGTAATTCATTCATCTTTTTTAAGTCTTGCTCACAATGGAGACTTACACAATTCTCTATTTTCATAAAATGTAAATAAATAGCCACAGTTTAGTGGCTGTAATAAGGAACAAATGGAAATGTAACATGTCATAGGAGAGTGTGAATGTCTTAACGTGATGCACCTGTATTAGTGCTGCTGATGGCACAAATTACTCCAGAGCTGTGGAAGGACAAATTATTAAGCATTTAGTGCCAGCAGCACATCATTATGTTGTTTTATAGCAGTTCACGTGCGGTGTTCCCTCGTATGTTAATTGTTTCTTCAATTAGCCTGTCCTGCCTCATGTCTCGCTTGTGACAAAAAAGGCCACAAAACGCTTTGGTGACTGGGAGAGCCAAAGATGTTGGCTGAAGTCACTGTTGCTCTTCTCTTTTAAACCGGTTCATCCCTTGAATACAGATTGCATCCCACAAGCATTCCTCTAAAAGACCGAGACAACCTAACATGCTGCTGTTTGGAATGGCTGCCTTCTATCTACTGTGTTTTAGCAATGCCAAATGTTCATGTCACTGCCAGAAGAAGCAATTTTTCCAAACTGTAAGTCAGTGATTTTTTTTATTTAAACAAAAGTGAATAGAATATTGGTAGACAGAGGTGAGGTGTCTTGGGGCAACTCCCTTTTGCTTAGCAGGTGGGATTCCCCTAAACCTACACTTACTGGTCACTTTATTAGGCACAGCTGTCCAACTGTTAGTTAATGCAAATCTCTAACCAGCCAATAACATGGCCGGAATGCATAGAGGCATGTAGACATGGTCAAGATAATCTGCTGCAGTTCAAACTGATCATCAGAATTGGAAAGAAGGGTGATTAAAGTGACTTTGAACGTGGCATGGTTGTTGGTGTCACACTGGCTGGTCTGAGTATTTCAGAAACTGCTCATCTACTGGGATTTTCACCCACAACCATCTATCCAGTGAGCAGCAGTTCTATGGGCAAAAATCCCTGGTTGATGCCAGAGGTCAGAGGAGAATGACCGGACAGGTTCTAGCTGATAGAAAGACAACAGGAACTCAAAGAACCACTGGTTACAGCCGAGGTCTGCAGAAGAGCATCTCTGATCACACAACACCGCCAATCTTGAGGCAGATGGGCTACAGCAAGAGAGGAGACCTCACCGGGTGTCACTCCTGTCAGCTAAGAGCAAGAAACTGAGGCCACAATTCACACAGGCTCGCAACTGGACAGTGAAAGAGTAGAAAAACATTGTCTGGTCTAATGAGCCACCATTTCTGCTGAGACATTCGGATGGTAGGGCCAGAATTTGGCATCAACAACACGAAAGTGTGGATACATCCTGCCTTGTATCAACAGTTTAGGCTGGTGGTGGTGTCATGGTATGGGCGATATTTTCTTACCAAACTTAGGCCCCTTAGTACTAATTGAGCATGGTTCCAAATCCACAGTCTACCTGAGTATTGTTGCTGACCATGTCCATCCCTTTCTGACCACAGTGTATCATCTTCTGATGACTACTTCCAGCCGGATAAGGCACCCTGCCATAGAGCTGGAATCATCTCAGACTGGTTTCTTGAACATGACAATAAGTTCACTGGACTCAAATGGCCTCCATGGTGACCAGATCTCCACCCAATAGAACACCTTTGGGATCTGGTGGAACAGAAGATTGGCATCATAGATGTGCATTCAAAAAATCTGCAGCAACTGTGTGATGCTATCATGTCAATATGAATCAAACTCTCTGAGGAATGTTTCCAGTACCTTGTTGAATCTACACCACCAAGGATTAAGGCAGTTCTGAAAGCAACAGGGGGTCCAACCTGGTTCTAGCAAGGTGTCCTTAATAAACTGGCTGGTGAGTGTAAATGACAATTAAACATAAATTCATTCTTGAAAGCAGAGAATGCTTTGCAATGAGAACTTTAATAATCAAACTATCCTTCCTATTACACATTTTATATTCCCCTCTTTATTCTCACTTTTGCAGATCATGTCTTTGTGCCAGAATCCAAATCACTGAATCACTCCATCTCACAATGCCGTTTCTCTAAAGGGAGCTGCCTCGTCACCATATAGTTTAATAACTTTGACATTCTAAACTAGGTGTTCCATTCTATCCTAAAATCCAATGAAAGAAAAAGCAAAACCAGTCTACATGTTTCCCTTATCACGCATGTGCACAGCTTGAAAGTCAGGATAAAAGACCGGTGCAAATTGGTTTGGGACTTATTACGAGCCTTTGCAAAGACAGATGGAAACTGCAATAGAGACACAAAAGGAAATCAATTCTGCCGGAGCTGAGCTGCATTTGCATCATATACAATGCAGTAATGGGAGTGAAAAATATCAACAGCTTTGTTATTAAGAGTAGCAGAACCAGCTGCACAAAGGCATTTATTCTGCAGTTTGTGCTGAAAGATCGGAGTGTAAAAAATTCAACCCGACCAATATAACGTGGCTAGGACTGGAGTTTATGGATGACATTGGTGACAACAGAGCTGTGTTCAGTTTCTGAAGTTGTTTCTACATCATTTGGTTTGCAAACTTTAGAGCCATATTTTCTTCAGCTCAGAATCCTGGGGAATTTTTTTGTTGTCAAGCTTTTGGCTGTTAAAGACTAAACACAGAACTCTGGACCAATTTAAGGTTTTTGATGACAGCCTAGGTGTTTCCATTATTCTGCATTCAGGGTTCTCTCCATGAGGTGAAGCTCTTCAAAGGTTCTTCTTTGAAAACCTACCATTAATACTTTCTTGGGTATTAATAAGTAACTCTTTGATTGTTGCCTGGCTAATGTGTTTCAGGAGGTTTGTGTTCAGTGTTCTGCATTGTCTTACCGCTGGTAGATTACTTTTTTTAGCTCAAAGAACACAACGGAGTGATGACATTTCTCCAGAGAAATGAACTGACTGTGTCAAGATAATTCCAGGAGACAGTCCAATTTAAACATTAAAATGTTGTCCTTTTTAATATTTGATCAGGAATTAGAAAAACTGTCCTACAATACAGTACTTATTTGGGGGATGGCGCTCTGTTAAAGTGCAGATATAACAGCTGTGGTCTTCTTGGTTTTTGCCTACTCTTTTTTTTTTTTCGGTTACTTGGTGTTTGTCAGATTTTGATATGAATATAAAACCATGCTGATTGATTTGCTAGTTCTGTATTTTTGGTTGCCTGAAAGTTACTTCCTGTTTAGTTTTTTAGCTTTACTAATCTTGTTTTGCTTCACAGCTGGTTAGGTATATCTCAATAATTTACGTTTTTATTAAAAAATGTTTTGACATACTTTTTTTGTCATTCAATTCATCACACAAGAGACAAATGGAATACATATTTATTTTTTATCGAGTCAACCTATGTCAGCTCTAATGTTGTTTTTATAGTAGAATGATTCCAATGTTTTCATCACGATAGGAGTCTATACTTTCTTTTTGCTGTTAATAAAGATGGCTTTAAAATCAAATGGTAAATTCCAGTGTGGTAGCAGATGCTTCACTTTTATTTCTAATATGTAGACTCATATTCTTACACTTATCAAACATCAATTTAATAATTTAAACTTTCAATTTAATAAAACAAATTACTAAAAAAATCTTTCATGTAAAGACAATCTTAGCTCTGGTTTTATTTTATTTTATTTTTAATGTTATTTTTGAAATTAGTTTTACCTTTATCTCTATCAGGGACTCAAATCGCTTAGCTCAGGTTGTTTGTGATTTTCTCTAACATAAAATAAATATTTGTTGTCTCTAATAACAGAAATGATTGATGACTGTTACAATCCTGCTGCTCAGACATTGTGTTCTTTTTTTTGCTGTGAACTATTTTTCAATTTTTACTTTCGCAATCAAATACATTTGAAAATGTTGCTGTAATTGAGATTAATCACAGAAAATCACGTGATCAACTCTTTTTTTTAAAATAAAATCTTGAACCATGAATAGAAATAAATTCATCTTTTGTTTCTTGTCATGACAAGGCTTAAGAAATAAAAAACTTAAAATTGGGGCTTTCGGAAAGTCAGAAAAACACATCAGACCATTAAAAAATGCTTTAAGCACAAATGTGAAACCACTGAAAACTTTATGCCCTGTGGCATGGAGGTGATCAGCCTGTGGCACTTCGTAATCCTCTAAACTTTAAATTTACTTTGATTTAAGAGGACTTTGAACCATTACACAACAATCAATTTCTTTTTTTGTTGTTGTCTCTGGTTAAGGAGTGGCTTGACTCAAGGGATGTGACATTTGAAGTTCATGTCTAGTATACATCTGTGTGTGGGGCTCTTGATGCACTGACTCCTCCAGCCTCATTCTGTGTCCCTGTAATGCTCCTCTAAATTCTTGAATATTCTCCTGACTGCAGTTATCCTTGTTGCTGGTGCATCTCTTCCTAGCACACATTTTCTTTCTATTCCAATTTTCTGTTAAAGATCCACTCCAATAAATCTTTTTGGGTGTTTTTATTATATGGCATTTTTTCTGATGATGGAGGACATATTTAAAGAAAGCAAGCTCAAAATTGCAAATCTGAGTTTTTCTTTATTTAAATCGGTGGGAATCAGGAGCAAACAAAACAATGGCATTGGAAAAACCTTATAGCTGCAATCGGCAGGCCACAAGCTGCACTCCACTCAGACACATCCACTTACAGACATATGGATCCAACAGATCTATTTTTTTTTTTTTTACTTTGGCTAAAATGGCATAATCATAATTAAACGACCACTGGGAACGCCTTTACAAAAGATCACAAGATGATTGGAGTGGGACTTTAAGTTGTTGGAATACAGCACTTTGTGATCAATTAGCTGTCAGTGACTGTCTTCTGGACATCTGTCAAGTTAGCTTTCATCATTGTGTAGCTGACTGACCCAGACTGAGAGACCACTTAAAGGATTAGAAGACCTTTGCAAGGCATGTTGAGTGAATCCACTCAACACTTGACAACTTGAGTTTCCAACATTATATTATTTCAATACATGAAAACCAACATTCAATTTTGGATTCTGCTAGAAATGAGTAAACTTAGACAATCAGAGTGTAGTTTTGGTTGGTACCCTACGGGCATCCTACACACGCCTACACATCACCTGCACACCCTGTGCGTGCAATAGGAGGCAGTACTGGCACCTTACCAATGACTAGTAAGGAATTCAGTGAGTAAGTTTTATTTGCATAGCAACTTTTACAGACAGCGTCACAAAGTGCTTCACAGAGTGAAACAAGAACAATACAATACAAATAGACAAATAAATAAAACAGAGTAAAAACACAATTTAGTTAAAAGCTTCTTTTTTTAAGTCTGCAACTGTTTCTTAAAAGATTCAATTGAATTGGCCCCCCACTGAGAGAGAGGGGAGGGGCATTCCAGAGTCTCGGGGCTACTGCCTGAAAAGCATTGTCCCCCCCAAGTTTTCTCACGGGTTTTGGGGACCTTAAGTTGGTTCCGATTCGAGGAACGAAGGGGCGGTTAGGGGAACCAACAGTGGAGAAATGTAATCAGGAGCCTGTCCATTAAAAATTTGAAAAGTCAAAACTAAAATTTTATAATCAATTCTAAAATTAACAGGGGGCCAGTGTAAGAATGACAGAACAGGTGAAATATGGGCTCTTTTGGTGGTTCCTGTTAAAAGCCTTGCAGCGGCATTCTGAACCGACTGTAGGCGATTTACTGTAGAGTGATTAAAACAAGTAAAAGAGAATTGCAATAATCTAAACAAGATGGAATACAAGCATGGATGACAATCTCCATGTCAGTTTTAAAAATCATTCCTCTCAGTTTAGTGAAGCTTCTTAAATGATAAAAGCAGATTTTGACCAGGTAAGTTGAATGCTTGTCCAGGGACATTGACTGGACTAGAGTGTGACAGCATCACCCGTACTTCATAGGTGCGTGCAATTTTTGTTATCTTTACAAGTACTTCATGATATATTTGCCACACGCAAAAGAGTGGTACATGCCATCATTATGATGCCTTTTTAGGTGGTGTATGAGCCTGAAGGGAACTAAATGACACACCCTGTAAGATGCAGCCATTCCGGTCAACGGCACTCCGTGGGCCCGGACAACCCAAAAACTCATAGAACCTCTCATTTGTAGCAGCTGTGCTGAAAAGGATTTCTTTTGCTTTTGCAAAAAAAAAAAAAAAGCGCTTTAGATTATTTTTGAAGCTACAAGTTAAGTATTTTTTAAGGCTTCAGCCATTTGAGTGATGGGTAAGTGCTGTGGCTGCCACCCAATGAACATGACGTTAAGATGAAGCAAGGGTTAGCTTTAATGTCTAAATGAGGCAGAGACCTGTCAGTCATTCTCTGAACAACCTACTTGACAAAACATTTGTTTCAAGTTAATGCCTATTGATCACCACAAGGCAGGCAAAACAGTAAGCCACACTGGCATCTATCCACTTGAAGGAAAACAAACCGTTTTAGCCCAACAACACACAAAAAACCCTCAAACTAACTGACTTTGAGTCTGCATTCAGCCTGTGCTGTTGTAGGATTGCACTGTTTTGATCTCCACAAGCTCTACGCTTGTTTGAAAAGGAAGCAAATTATTCAGCTATGCATATTTTTAGTATAAACAGTTTTTTTGAAGGAATATGCCTATCAGCATGGTCCAATATTTGATCAGTAATCTGTGCCGTGTCTTTGAATTAAATTAAATTTCACATAAAAAGTCTGCTTGGAAGGTTTTCAGAGACACAAGGACACCCGGGAGCAACTGTGACCTCTGTATGGGAATCATCATTTGAGCAGATAGAAACCACTGTTGTGTGAAGCATTCTGATAACCTAATGGCTTAAATGTACTATAAATCCACACCAATACAATAACAGAGTCCTGCAATCACTGAAAGTACTGCCGATTTCCATGAAACCAATTTAAATCGGTTAGCTTTTCATTTATTGATTACCATATTGTCCACACGATAAGGCGCACTTCAGGTGCTCTGTGAAAATGTCAGGTTTTTAGTGTTAAACAGTGTTGGGTGTTATTGTGAATATGCTAATGCAGCTAACATTTAGCATTGTCGTACTGTTTTTTTTAATGTGTCACTAACGAGGTTGGAGGTTAGCAAAGTCACAGTCATATTTGTTTTAGTAGTGTCAGTCTGGTTGTACATATTGAATAAGATCGGGAGTTAAAGGTATTATAAATACACTAATGCGGCTAACGTGTAGCGGTGTCAGACTGTGTTCTTTAATGCGTTACTAACAAGGTCAAAGTAATGTTTGTTTTAGTGGGATTATTAGTCTGTTTTTTTACATGTTCAAGATTCAAGATTCAAGAGATTCAAGATTCTTTTATTTGTCACATACAAAGTTATATTTAGCAAATACAACCAGTAGTGAAATGTAACCCATGGACAGTGCAATAATTAAGGAAAACAGTACAGGAAATGTACATAATATATTTCTGTAAAATATACATAATATACATAAGTGAAACTATGTAAAGATGAAATAAGAAAAGAATGTGTATTGTAGAATTAAATATAGAATGCAAAATAATGTGCATGAATGTGGACTGTAGACTTAAATAAAAACCAGGATGGGAGTTACAGGTACTGTTAATACTCTATGCGACGAATGATTCTAATGTGGCTAACGTGTAGCATGTTTCAAACAAGTTCTATAATTGATGAGGTTTAACTGACTGAGGGATTTAGCCCTAACTCTTTTGTCTCTCTAAAGAGCCTTATAGTTTGATGTGTTATATATATGACATACGTTTGAAAATAGACCATTCATTGATGGTGTGCCTTATAATCCGGTATCCCTTATCGTGCAGAAAATACGATAATCTTGATAAAAAAAAATCTGTCTAGTTACAAACAAGGAGTGTTACTGTAAATACACATTTAAGCGGCTAATGTGTCAGACTGCTTTTTTTACATGTTACTTTCAAGGTTGGAAGTTAGCCTGGTTACAGTAACATTTGTTTTAGCGGTGTCAGGCTTCGTTTTTTTGTGTCGCAAACGAGACATAAATATGCTAACACAGCTAACGCTTCTAAGATGGCTTAAGTGTTGCAGTAAGACTGTTTTTTTTAATATAATTTCATTTGATGAACTAATTTCCTTATGCAAATCTGTATTTGCTACATTCCCCTACTGTTCATTTTCCCCAGGAAAATAAAAGTGACTTTTAACTGCTTTTTTTTGTATGTTTTTTTCTCCACCTGCACACTGTTTACACACACACACACACACACACACACCCACACACACACACACACACACACACACACACACACAGACCCACACTCATTTACACATGTACAGGTGTCTCATGGGGCCTCCTTGCTGTGCCGCATTCTTCTCGATATGCTCAAACAGAATATACAGGCTTGAGGGCTTGGAACAGAGCCAAGCTCGTCTCCTCGATTTTGGGTCATAAATGCAGCCTCTACCCAAGGACTGCAGGCCTTTTAAAACAGGACTCAGCTTGATTGGACACACTTCTCTCGCTCCCCCTCGACTGCTAGCAAGCCAGCTGATCAGAGAGGCAGAACAAAGCCGATCTCTTACAAACCAGTCCGCTCTTAACCTCTCCGGTAGTACACGGAATATATCTTTGCAGGGGATTGAAAAAAAAAACAGCTTTTTTCACATTGCAGCAAGTAGATGATGGAAATTGTTGTAACACTAACAGCCTTGCATTTTTTAGCAGAAAAATAAAAATCTTTAGGTTATGTACAGCATCAGCTGCTCGTTCTAGCAGGGGCCCCAGCGCTGGGATTAAGCAAAGGCAAAAAGCAAAATTCAAATCCGTCCAGTGGGCCGGGAAGGAGGCGGTGGAGTTTAAAGTGAAAGTGAGGTCTAATGCAGTTTGCATACAGCCTCAGTCACTCTGGTGTTTTGAACGTCTAATTTGTGCATCAATATTACAACGTGTGCCATTTGGCTCATGAATATGAAATGGATGGAACCACAGGCTCTCCCCATAATTAATAATCGACACACAGTTTGTCGTCAGCTCTGTAGCTCTGCGGCAGCTTTTCCTCTTGTGCATTTAGCCAATCACAGGCGATCATAGCCTGAGCGCAGTGTTGGTGCTGGGACGTGCTGCCTGTTGAAGAACATGTGAGTACAGCCGTTGGTTGCCAAGGATATTTTAGTGGATCCCAAACACACTCCTTTTTTCCCTCTGAACCGTTTGTGTGTCTGATGTTGATGAGAAGACAATTGGCACTTGCCGTGTGACGACCCTGAACCTTATCAGACCAAATTTGTGATTTCAGTTTATTTACTAAACCACAAGGTCCCGGTGAAAAAACAATGGCAAAACATGATGTAGAGCTGTGAAGAGGGAATGCACCAGCATCTCTGCCCATCCATTTACCCTGCCTTAAGCCGCATGGCACTCCTCCAGCAGGGCCATATGCCCCATAGCCGATCTGCTACATGCTATAGTAAATGACTCACGATACATAATCAACATATTATCACCACCCAAGAATGACAAAGCACGACTGGGGGACACTGATAAGCTATCAGCTAAGAAGAGATGCTGTTTTATTGTTAAACTGTTGTGTAGTGAATGATAATGGAGTAATTTTTTTTGGGTCATTTTATTAAAGATCCATACATGTTTTTATTTCAGCAACAGTTTACGTATTTTTCTGCACTATAAGGGGCACTTAAGATCCTTAAGTTATGTCAAAAACATCAGTGCGCCTTATAACCTGGAGCACCTGAAAGACGGATTCATGTTTTAGTTAAAATTTCTAATGTGACTAATTATCCATCATGTTAGAAACATGTTCTAGAATGACTGTGAATGTAGTTATTAAAGTCTGACTGACTGAATAATCTCTGCCTTTGCTAAATGCGCCTAGTAGTTCCATGCATTTATATATATATATATATATATATATATATATATATATATAAGGATATATATATATATCCCCCATAGAAAATGGGTTACTTGCATTTTATTTGGCTTCATTCAAATAAAACCAGTCAGTCACCATTTTTTGCTGTTCAAATGTTGCAGCCAGGTGTCAGTAAACTGTGATTGGTCTGAGCCACTCTCACCATCAGGAGTGAGCTTGTTGAAAGTCCACACTCGTACCACTGAGGAAGAATTTGACAAACATTTTAAACGTTTTGAATGTTTCGAACATTCATTGTGGGGGACAGCAGGCCGAACATACTCTGATCGAGGCATCTGATTGGTCAGATTTGTATAATGAAAAAAAAATTAATTAAAATTAATTAGCTATAACATGTTAAAAAAAGGGTATTAGATCAAGAATGGTTATTCTGACAAATAGAATTACTAATTTCTCTATAAAAGTCTTTGGGATTTTGGCTTTTTGGAGCCATCAGGTACTTCCTGTTTGGAACTTTAGGGGGAAGAGGTCACTCAGTCCAGTATCTATATATAGTCACTTATATGAATTAACCTTTTTTATGTGTTAATTAATGTTATGATACAGATTTGGCAATCCTCTGCATGCAGCATATTAATGCACTGTTAAAAAAAAACGTGACCTGCAACTCCAGCAAAACCTGAACAGACAGGTCAAGCAGCCTCAACACCTTGGATGAGATTATGACAACTTTGCCCTATTATCATTAAAAGCCAACCCAGCAGGTGCTGCTAAGATGAGCGAGCAAAGCTGGCCTCAGCCCCACCTTTTACAGAACTCAATTTCTGCACCTGATAATCACTTTCATTAAATAAATATGTGGATGTTGTTTGTTGTTCCTTCCCAATCAAAGATTATAAACATAATCTCTATTATTAGGATAAATCTGGCTTTGCTTTCAATACACCAGTAAAGACAGTATTAGAACAGCATCATTTTACTGCAGGATCATTGACAGATCTACTATTAAGGCCAGAAACTGAACTACAATCCTTGTGATCAAGGCAATTTCTCAATAATTGCCAGTCTTATCAAAAAATCTTCTAATGACATGTTTTTTGCTTTAGATTATTAATGTATTTCTATAAAAATATGTCTAAATGTGTCTAAACCATGTAAATTCACAATTCAATTGAATCGAATCCAGTGGCTTGTAAGAGTCAAATCGATTCTGGAAATAATTGGTGATACCCAGCCTTAATATCCTAACTATTTACAGATTTACAGAAAAAACCCATAAAACTGCATTACTGCATGCTTGTAGTTTTTACTCATTACACGTTAACTTCTTCACTACCACAGTCAAAGAGTCAAGGATTTTATGGCTAAATAGAGTAGCTCAGTGGCGTGTATTAGGTCTCACATTCATAGTTCAACATGGTAGAACTGAATATTCAGCAACGATTGAAATCAAAAAATAAAATAGCTAAAAACAGCAGAGTGTCTCATTAGTCAGTTTGGTCTCTAAAGAGCTTTGTTCTTAGCAACTGACTGTCCTGACTGGGAGTTAGGACAATAGCAACAGATGCAGTCGGAATCTACAGGGAATAAAAATACCAGTGAGCATGTGCATGAAAAGATGTAAATTATGAGACGTCAGTGATTAAATGATAACGTTTGAATTATGAAGGACAGGGAAAGCAGAAGGATGTTTGTCCAAACTATGGTAAGAAGTTGTATGAACAATCCCCAAACTTTCATAGTGGCTATGGCCAGAAGCTGAAGAAAGATTAAGAGTCACCATCTGTCAGAGGATTCACTTTTGCTTGAAAAGGTGAACAAACGTCATCATTCAGTGATGTCTATTGATGTCTACCTTTACATTCTTCAAATTTAATTTTTATTTCTGGAAACTACTTTTATTTTCTGAAACGTTTCCTTATTATTTTGTTTCTTTTTTTGAAATTATTATAATTATTTTTTTTCTTGCTTGAATTTTGTTTTGATTTCTAAAATCTTTTCTTAATTTGCACTTCAAGGCCATCGTAAAAAAAAAATAAACGTAGAGGAGCAATTCAATTTACCTCATTCTGAATTGTTCTGAAAGCATTTTTGTCATTAGTGCTCCAACAAGCGCTACTCAAAACAAAAAATCTTTGCTTCTTTCATCACCTTTAAACTTACTTTACAAAATCTATTAATTGTTTTTTTTAAGGTAATAATTCTATGACCTATCTTCATTTATACATAAATCTCAACCTTTTAACAGTAAACTATTGCGTGCACCTGCTGCAAAAGAAACAACAACAAAAAATAAAAAATAAAGAAGAAAGTGGGGCATATGTCTCTCCTGCCCTAATTACAAAATGCAGGAAATGAGCAGATGATACCTGCTGTTGCAAATGTTCTTTATCCTACATTGTTTTACATAAATGCCACCAAATGCTTCAGGAAATGCATGTAACTGCACCTAAGATTGAAGATATAAAATAAATGTGTTATTTCCCTTCCTCAAAGCAAAAGGATGAGATTCATGTCAATTTAACTGTGATTTTTCCCAAAAATACTGGTGTTAACTAAGGGAAAATGGATGATCACTTTGCTTAGCTTGCTCCCAGAAGACAGTACAAGTGAAGGGAATTGATGAAGAGGTAACCTAAAAAACTGCCTTAACTTTCCTAAAAGATCTTCCACAAGGGAGCATAAAAAAGCTTTTGATTTACTGTGTCTTTTGCACTTAAAAGCCTTAGTTGTTTTTTCAAAAAACAGCAGTGTGCCTTATATGGCCTATGGACAATTTCTGGTTGTGTTTTCTGGTGTGGTGATTTTGAGAGGAACATGGTGCTCAGTTAAAATGTCAGTCTGTTTTTTTTTCTTTTTTCAACAAGTTAAAAACAAGGTTGGATGTAATTGAAAATATGCTACTGCGGCTAACGTGTAGCAGTGTTTGACTATGTGTTGTTGTATTTTTTACGTGTTGGCAACAAGGTTGGAATTTATTATAGTCACAGTAGGGGTTTCCTTTAGCAGTATCAGTCTGTTTGTGTTGCAAACAAATTTGGGAAATACAAAGATTGGGAAATATTATGAATACGCTATTGTGGCTAACGTGTAGCGCTGTTGGATTGTGGCTTTTTTTCACGTGTTACTACCAAGGCTAGAAGTTATTCGGTTGTGTCCGAATTCCTTCACTACTCACTACATAGCGCACTATATATCGTTCGCCATTTTTGGAAATTTCCCAGAGGTCTCTGCGAAAAACCAGTGTGCATCGATGCTCACTAGGTCTGCAAATATAGACCACAATGCATTGCGTCAGAAGAATTTTTGCCAAGAAATGTATTTAAATGTCTTTTTTTTACTAAACCATCATCGTTTTTATCTTAAGAAGACAGTCGACTTATAAACAATCGTCGCAAAATGCTCATATTAATTGGATTTTAACATTGTGAGATCAATGTCATCATCAGTAGTAGTAGTAAAAAGTAGTTAGCATGGTGTCTGAATTACTTTTAAAATTCAGGGCACTACATAGTGCTGCACTATATAGTTTTTTAGTAGTTAGGGTGGGAATTTGGACACAGCCATGGTCACATTAACATTCGTTTCAGCTATATCAGTCTATTTTTTTTACATGTCTTGTGAATTTGCTAACGTATAGCGGTGTCAGACTGTTTTTCTTTACGTTATTAAAAAGTTTGGGAGTTAGCATAGTCACAATGTTTTAGCTATATCATTTTTTTTTTTACATGTTGCAAACAAGGTTAGACGTTACAGCTATTATGAATGCTACTAACGTATAGCGAGTTACAAACAAGTTGTAGAGTTACGGTGAATGCAGTCTGACTGATGAACTAATCTGGCTCTTTTGTGTCCCTTACTGTGCCTAGTGATAGTTCGATGCGTCTCACATATGTATGACATAAATACAAAAACTGTCCATTTATTGGCGGCATACCTTATAATCCGGTACATTATAGTGTCGAAAATACAGTAACTGTCTTGTCAATCCTTGCTTTGACCACATATTTGACAGTATCAGGTCAAAGCAAGTAGATGCTCGATAGTAAATCCCCTCGTTGTACTATGAATTTCTTTCCATTCTAAGAGAGTTTTAGCACAATAGCTTGAGCAGGAAATTCTCCAACAAATGTTTCAAAAGACGAGCCCTAGAAGTAGATAAAATGCATATTAATGAGCAAGGATTTAGATAAACCCTAGGAAGTTTGAGAGGGAGGGAAGAGATAGAGAAGGGGGTATCAAACATGTGAGCGATAGAAACTCATCATGACAGTCATCACTTTGGTTATTATCCCTAATTCTCAAGGGGAATATCTCAGTAAGGCGGAATAAATTTGGCACTGATAAGCATACAATGAGATTTGCCCCCATCATGAGGCAAAGCTCTTCCAAGGACTTCATTTTACCTATGCTGGGCTGGAGCTTCATGCATCAAATGACAGAGGACTCACATGGCTTTGTCGGAGTTAGTTGGGCTCTGCTTTGTAGTTGTGTTTTCAGGCGTTGTTGCCATATGCAACTGTTTTATGTGGATTTGATTCTCTCCTCCTTGCCTTCAGTCAGTCTCAGTCTAATTATCACTCTGAGCGAAACCACAAAATGTTCAGGGGAGAATCGAAGGCACATTACAGCTGCACATCGCCCAGAAAATGTCTCAGAGTCTTAGCCTGTGGGCTGCGAGGGAAGGCAAGGTAGTAAAGAATTTAGTTTTACATAAAAAGAGGCAGAGTGATAAAACACTACTGAAGCAGCACTTTTGCAGCCATATGGCGTCAGTGTACTTGATGTAAGTCACAAGGCTCTCCAATTTGGCCAAAACAAAAATATTTCAACAACTATTTCACTCATTTACTAGAAAATAGACATTTTTGAACACACTCATAAGGATTCAATTAATAGTACAGTGTTTTCTTCATTTAACATGGGACTTTAGAATCACATATTGCCATTCTTCAAATGACCACTGGAGGCAAATTTCCGAAGGAAGTAAAGTCCTGTTGGTTCCTATGTTGGGAAGTCAGATTATAAACATAAAAATAAACATAAATGTTGCCAAATGTCAAAGCATACTGCTTCATCTTCTACTTTATACAGTGGTGAAAGAGTGTTTTTTTTGTTTCTATTGTACTGATGTCTAAATCTGCACATAGGCAGGAATGAGTATCCAGTTGACATGACCCTCCCACTACAGGGTTTTTGCCTTTCAGAATCCTATGGGGGCTGCACGGTGGTGCAGTGGTTAGCGCTCTTGCCTCACAGCAAGAAGGCCCCCGGTTCAAGTCCCAGCTGGGGGACATGAGAAACAACATCAATGGGGGACCTTTCTGTGTGGAGTTTGCATGTTCTCCCCATGCATGCGTGGGTTCTCTCCAGGGTCTCCGGCTTTCTCCCACCACCCAAAAACATGCTTCATAGGTTAATTGGCAACTCTAAATTGACCATAGGTGTTAGTGCGGCAGTGAATGGGTGTGTGATTGAGGACATTCTACCCTGCGACAAACTGGCGACTTGTTCATGGTGTCCCCCCTGCCTTCGTGGCCGGGATAGGCTCCAGCAGCCCCGTGACCCCGAAAGGGATAAAACAGTATAGAAAATGATGATGAATCCTACGAGTGACCTTTGACATTAATAATGGGATAATGTCCGATGAGGTGTCCATTATTATAAATTAATGGACAATGCAGAGGCGTCTAATGCATATCCATCCATCAATACTCCAAATCTCCAAAGGTTTTTGGAGTCTATCTTGTTAAGCGTCCATCCTGTGCATGTCACCAGTCTGTTGCAGGGCATTATGAATTCCTACATTTAAAAACAACAAATAGCAGTTTTCGTTTTCATCTGAAAAGATAAAAGAATTACTTCAATACTTTGCTTTTTCATGAATTTGATCAATTAATATATATTTTCAAAATGACGATCAACTCATTATCGATTAAACAATTTTTTGAACCCAGCCTTTGTTTAAGGTTTGCAAAACTGACCACAGGAAGTTCTTTTTTAGTGTTGACTCTCCACACATATTCTTACATTCCTGAAACTTGACTGTGAACATACTGGCCATACAGATGGACGGAGGAGAGCTGTGAAAAAATGCATTCATAGACAATCTCTTCACTTCTCTTCCTTTCAAGTCTGTCTAGAGCTCGGCTGTTTAAAATTGAAGCTGCAGTCCTTTGCTGAAAGACCCTTTTTTTTAGCACTAACCCAGAGAGATTCTCACATTCACACAAACCATTTATAAATCCTTTATACTGCTGTTTATTGTGAGAATATTAAATAGAACTAAGTTGTTAATCTATTACAGGATTTTGCTTCTCATCCAACTTGATCTTTGAGATGAAGTCAAATTCAGAAAATACATGTACAGTGTTCACTTTATATCTCCCATTGATCACAGGAGCTGCATAAGACTTAGAAAGTAAACATTTTATGCAAACTATTTCTTATATTTTTATTTTCTGTAATACATAGATCTATATCACATGGGAAATTTTGCAATATTTATTAGGTTTTTTTTTGCAAAAAACATCTATTACAAATCTTTTAGGCGTCACCTGCCTCCTCTATCAAGTATAGCTAATTCATACTGTGTAGGCTTTAGAGATTTTGTAGCACAGGACTACTAGATATCGAGCACTAAATGAGGTGTCTAAAGGTGTTGAGATGTTTGCAAAATATGTTAGATTGCTTCTTTCTGATCAGTTTGTTTATGAATTTTAAGGTGGTAAACCACCCGATGAGCCCGTAGAGTAAGAATGTTCATGCACATTTTATTTTACAAGCATGCTGTAAAGTAGAAGTAGGTGAGACGCAGGCTCGTGGTACGGATTTTTCGTTTTTTTTTTCCCAACCTCCCCGAATTCTCCATACTGCGTGAGGGACCTGTAAGTGCTGTTCAAGTGACAAATGTGTGCCCCTTGTACTCCTTGCGCCTGGTTGTTAGAAATTAAGAAACTAGACAGTAAGAGTGTAATTTGTGTGGACATCTTGTGGGCATCCTATGGAGACTTACATGCTGTTTCACCTGCACACTCCATGCGTGCAGCATTTGTTCACGTTCAGTAACAGCCAGTATGTGCGCCTTACTATCGACTAGACACAGGGGTGCCCACATCCAGGCCTTGAGGGTCTGCTTCCTGCTGGTTTTCCAGAAACTCTGCCTTATCTGCTGCTGATTACCTGGATCAGATTAGCCAATAAGGAGCTTCAATGGCAGATTGGCCAGGGACCCCTGGACAATAGTATAGTGCAAGGGCACTGTACGACAGCATCGTCCATACTACATACAGTACTGACCAAAAGTTTGGACACATCTTCCCATTCTATTGAATGGGAAGGTGTGTCCAGACTTTTGGTGTGTACTGTGAGTGCATTCAGCTTACATTATCCCAACAACTACTTTACAATACATTTACCACATGCAAAACAATGGTACGTTCCATTTTTATGACGTCCCTTAAGGCGGTCCAACAAGCCTAAAGGGAACTGCAAGACACACCTGCACTCCCTCTAAGATTCGGCCGCCCTCTATTTGGTCCGTGCACCCCCGAAACGCAATACGGGTGCACATGACTGAGGCTCAAGTCTATTTCTAAAATGAGACCTTTATTAATGGGAATGTTTGCAGGTCACACTGTTCAGAGATTCCGCCTGAAGGCATGTCAGAGTGGGATATTCCCTCTACCCGCTTCCTTTTTAAGTATTTTTTGTTTTAAACAAACCAGCCAATACACTAAAATGCCATTACACATTCTTATTCTAAGAAAACAGATGGGTGGTGGTACCGGTATTTCCTGGGTAAAACAATTTAATGAGCTCATCTTGTTCCTACAAGGTTCTCTCTGTTTCTTTGAGTCTGTGTTGCCAAAAAAGCTGCAGCTGACAATTGAAATATTCTCATATCTCCTGCAGTGGCACATAGCTTATCACCCATCAACCGTTTTGACAGTACCAGTGATGCAGCCCATGACTTGGATTGTCTTCTTGTTAGTGATCCTGAGGTGTAGAGTGGACCTCTTATTTGTCTTACTCATAAAAACTATGATTTCATATGACATCCTTATATCAATCAGTCAACTGCAAGGACATGCATAGGCACTGGCTGTTGTTGCCTGGACAACAGCCCATTTGCCCTCTTTGCCTCTGTTGCCCTTCCACTGGAATGGAAAACACAGGCTCTATATTATTCCGACGTGGCTGGAAGTTGCCTATATTTCTGATATTATACAAAATTTAATTGCCATAAAACTCAAACTGCAATTACTTGTTTGATTGAAAAGCTTCTGCAAAGGCATAGAGTGAGGGTAGAAGCATTATCTTGCTGAGAAACAAAGACAAACAAACAGCTAATGTAGCTGGTGCTGTTGCTGCATTGAGGGCGCCAGCAGGTGAGTATTTTCATGCTAAGCAAATGATTAATGAAAACTCCAACACTGCCAAATAGTCAACCAATGCACAGTTCGAAAAAACTCAAAACAACTGTGACTGTTTGTAATGAAGGGGTCTGTATTCAGAAATAAATCATTGACCGTGTAAGAAAACTGGACTGAGTGAGTGTGACATCATTCATAGAAAATGGCTTACGTCAAGTTCCAAAGAAGTTAAATTAATTATGTCGCCATTTTTTTCATGATTCGGACGCCAGTATGGAAGCATTTCTGTTGCATAATTCAAAATAAAAGTCAAAACCAGAAATGCTTTTTCATTTTCAAAATGAAGCTGCATTTTTTGACTCAAAATTAAAACAGGCTTTACCTGTGCTCTCTGGTACAGAGTCTCAGAATATTATATATTATTGCCCAGTAATAAACAGACTGCAGACACTTTGTCACTTTTCCGGAAGCCATGAAGCCTGACACCCATGAAGAACGCGGAGCAGGAGGCTCCGCCTTTGTTTATACAGACACGTGACGTTGCGCTGCACAAAATAGTTCCTAAACAAAACATGTAGTGATATTCATCGAAATCTAACAGTGCGCGTTCAACACAATATTTTTTCGGCGGGCGGCCAAGTCGCGTACTCAAGAACGCACGCAATTTGTAATGGAAATTAATAATGGAAATTAATAATTAGAACGCAGTAAATTTGTCTAATTTCCTCACGAGACGGAAATTTCTGTCGTAGAACCAATGAGGATGTGTGTGCTTCTGAAACCGCACAAGTTTGCGCGGCTCAAGTGAGAGCCGCGCGCAGCGCAAGAGGTGAGAGGCGCAGTGCAGGAAGTGAAGGAGAACAGTAATAAAAGGTTTTCTCCAGAAACCCTTGAAGTCTCAACACAGGCAGAAAAAGTAAATTATCAGCAAAGATGAATGTGTTTAATGTGTTTATTATAGTTCCTATCACGCACCATATGCAGAACTTTCAACATAAAAAAAATCTTTCAAAAAAAAACAATTGCGGTGATGTGGTTATCGTCACACCCCTAATTAATTATAATCGATTTTATAATGGTATTGGTCGATTTGATTACCAACTGATTCAGAAAAATCAATCTAGTTGGAATGTCAGAAAATAAATTAATCGATTAAGCCGACTAAGTCTTACACCCCTAAAATAGAGTCAATGAAATAAACACAAAAAACTCCATGAAATGTTTCTGCATCCACGGTCAGCTGTGTGATATGAATGCATGCAGAGCTGTGGGCTTACGCAACAATTCAGAGTTTTTCTAAAATTCATTTTAATGGTTAATCAGTGGGAATTGGACTATAAAATGTTCAAGTGCAGTTGTTATAAGTATAGTTGAACCAATAACAAACTGCATTTAAAAGAAGTGAATCCATGAATAAAAGGCTCCTGACAAAATGTTTTGACCTGAAGATGCACCAAGCTTCTTGGTATGCATCTTCAGGTCAAACATGGTATTCAATGAGACATTTCTTTGATTGTGGAATTTATTATTAGGAGCCTACATCTAATGATTTTGGATCTGATCGAAAGATTTCTACACATTCCAAGGAACAAGAGCCAAAATAAACAGCCTTCACTGTACCGTCTCCCTGTTTGCCCCTGCTGTGTTTTGTGTTTTTCCTTACTTGGAGAAAACTTTTAAACTTGGTTCAAAAAGCAGTGAGATTATTGCAAAGAAAAAAGGAAGTAATTGCCCTCAGGACATTGTTTACTGTGATTATGCTTTCTTCAGAAGAGGAGGCGGAACTCAACTTTGCTTCACATCACAACGTTGCCATACTGGATGTATAATCATGGAAAAAAGGAAGAAAAAAAAAAGTGAATTGGGCATTATTGCTAACTGTAAATGTGCAGGTTGTTTGGAATCTGTAGAGAAATCTATAAAAGGCCATTATAGCATTTGGAGAAAGCGGCGTGTTGCTGAAGAGGCAGAAACATGGTGCACATGGACAGAACACACTCTTTCTATCAAAGCTGGTCACTGGAGCTGATTGCTGGCTCTTGCTGCAGGCGATTGCAGACACATGGTACATAACACAGATGGTGAAGTAAGGCAGCAACAGTCGCAGTCAAAACGATTATGACATTTATGCCATAAGTTATGATTTTTTGCAGCCATCAACACTGTCACTCCTCATGAGTCACACTTAATTGTAATGAGCAGGCATGTACGTCCCTGCCGTGCCTTCACACATCACTACTCTGATATTTGTTGATTTAGAAATGCAAAATTGTAAAAGACACAGAGCAGGATTTGCTGAATAATCCACCTTTCTGGTGCACAAAAGCATCACTTAAGCTGCTACAGTGAATATTAAGTCAGTTTCCAGCCTGGCATCCATTGGACTCCTTCACACCCGAGCGGTCCAACTAAGATCAGCTTGTCTCTTGACTTGACACAAACACGTGTTTTCTAGAGGTAGTACCAGGGAGATACGGAGAGTTATCTATCAAAAGGGAGCTGTTTGGAACACCTTCTAATCTAGGGATTCATCCTGCTCACTTGGTAATCGCACAACAACACATACTATTAGTGCACTCCCATGTCAATAGAAAAGCTCACTTTATGTAAAGATGCTGATGTTTTCACATTTAGACTAAGACCTAATAGGGGTCATATCGATGCAAAAGTTTGATGAAAGTAGATCCCATATCTTAAGCCTCGTTTCCATTGAGCAGTCCGGCCCAGTCCGGTATTATGAGTGTTTCCATTATAAAATGGTCCCATTAACCCTGATTGAACTGAACCATTTTTGGGCTTCTGTTGGTTGTAGGAAAAGTTCAACGGACAAGTTAGGGCGGAGCTATTGTCATCACATGATGAAACCCGTTAATTGGTGGAAGGTCATTAAAAAAGAAAAAAGCGCCAAACCAGCACCAGCGTATTCCTCTTCGATGCCCACAGTCTACAAAGTAAATAGAAGTTTTTTTCCTAAAGGAAAAAAAAGCTGCTGGATGACGTCCATTGTTGTTGCTGTTGTTGCTTTGCTTTTGCTGTAATCGCACTACTATAATGCAAAGCCACACAATCGGTCTATACTCTGCAGTTTGAGTGGAAACGCTTGTCTGAATTGCTTAGACCAACTAAACCATACCGTACTGCTCAGTATAAACAAGGCTTTAAAGTCCCTTAAAAGTAGTCTTTCAATTTTGATCATTTTAATTATTCTTATGCCAAATAGGATTTTTAGCCCAAAATCTAAAAACCTGTGTCGTTTTCTAGGACATAGTTTCTGCAGAGCGGCAGGAGATTGATAGAAATTCGGCTCTGAGTTGTGGGTGGGATCTTTTCCTTGGTGCAACACCACCACACCTCCCCCACCCTGTTGCTGAGAGCTCTCTGTTTATGTGTTCCCCCGCTGCCTACCCCCAACCTGACATTACCGATGCAACAAAAATGGCAAACAATATTGGAGCTAGGGCTGCACGGTGGCGCAGTGGTTAGCGCTCTTGCCTCACAGCAAGAAGGCCCCTGGTTCAAGTCCCGGCTGGGGGACATGAAAAATACATCAATGGGGGACCTTTCTGTGTGGAGTTTGCATGTTCTCCCCGTGTATGCGTGGGTTTTCTCCGGGATCTCCGGCTTCCTCCCACTGTCCAAAAACATGCTTCATAGGTTAATTGGCAACTCTAAATTGTCCCTAGGTGTGAGTGTGAGAGTGCATGGGTGTGTGATTGTGGATGTTCTACCCTGCGACAGACTGGCGACCTGTCCAGGGTATCCCCTGCCTACGCCCAAGTAGCCAGGATAGGCTCCGGCAGCCCCGTGACCCCGAAAGGGACAAAGCGGTACAGAAAATGAATGAATGAATATTGGAGCTATCCAACTGTACAGTTTTGAGTCAGATGTTAGTTCAGACGAAATAAAATCAAGACGTATTTTCTACATCACAAAAGAAATTTTTTTCAGATTTTTATTTATTTATTTTTTTTGCTCCTGATTTAAAAGGTTTGAATAAAGACATAATCAGAAATGCAATTTCAAGCTTAACTTTCTTTCTATACGTCCTCCATCATCAGTAAAATGCACAAGAACATGTTTCAAAATACCAAAAACACTATTTTAACCACAGAGGGTCTTCAAATGTTAATCCGTAACGTTGAGGAATTGAAAACCACTGTATTTGATAAGAAGTCAACAGTCTTTTAGAGTTGTTAGATAGCTTTAACCCACTTTCCTAAACAAAATTATTTCCTGCATTTCCAAAGTTTCTATTGGTTCTTGCTGGTTTTCTTTGCTGTGCTTGCAATCATTGCCCTGTTGTATGACCCAGTTCACTTTAAGCTTTTGCTGTCAGACAGATGGCTGCATATTTGAACCAAGAAAACAATGAAATGCCATGAATTTACAATTAACTCTGCAACAGTACAGTGCCCAGATCGTGTGGCTGCAAATTAAGCAATCTTCACTCACCTCATACCAGCTGTTATAGTTACATGCTGTTGGTCTCTACCACAAAGTGACAAGAAGAATTTGATGTATTTTGGTTTATCTATCCAAAGAACATCCCTGCAAAGGTTTTCTTTTATTAATGTTCTATTTGTTCATAAAATGTTCTCATGGCATTTTTCTGATGGCGGAGTACATATACACAGAAAATTAAGCTTTAAAATGCATTTATGACAATATCTTTATTTGAATCCTTGTAAATTTCGAACAAAAAAAAACACTCAAATGTGAATTTCTAATAATTTTCTGCCGCTGTGCAGAAACTATGTTATTGAAAATGACAGGCTTTGTATTTTGGCTAAAAACTGCATAATCATGATTAAAAGATCACTGGCAACGATTTTAATATGAAATATGAAATTCAGTATTGAACAAGACAGCTCCTATATGGCTAACCCTTACCCAAAGGGTAATACCAAAATGTGTATATAGGTTACTATAAAAGGCTTAAAAAATGCATATCAGCCCTTTAAATACTGTTCAATAAAATGTAAAGATTTTTAGGAAGGTTATTATGCTTTTGTTTCTGTTATATTCAAGGAGCTAATATTATATTGTTTTAATTAAAAAATTTCAAATGTACAATATTAGAATGTACTAAATAAGAATTGTACAATATTAGAATGTACTATATTGGAATTAATGGACATCCTAATGTATTTTTCAATCTTTCCTTTTATATAAGTAAATACTGAGTATGCAGGAATGGATGATCTGTCTTCTTTTAAAAGCTTATCCAAGACTGAGTGTTAGACATAGATTAGCCCAGCTCTCATCACAAATCCTCATATCGCAGAGAAGTATGGAGAGCAACAGTGCCACCATTTAAATTGATGAAACAACAAAGCAGCACCCATGTTTAGTAAAACATATTCTTCAAATACTCTTGACAGCCTCCATCAGTCACCAAAAACATAAGTGCAATGCAGAGGATAGTAATTTGAAAATGAATCAGCAGTTTTGCTGTTGACACGCTGAAACCAGCATCTTTCCAAAAATATATATATATATATATACATATATATATTCTACCCTCTGAGTCTGCACAGTTCAGCATGGAAAGACCCGGTTATGATTCAAGCAAAACCGCTATCATAGACTTGATGGATGACAGGGGAGTTATTTGCAAAATAAGAGGAGGGCTTGTACCGAATATTTTCCGGAGTTTAAAAACTCGATAAGAAAAAAATCACTTGAGAGATTTCTATTCCTGTAAAATTCAAGCAAATTCCTACTCACATCTATTAAACAAAAGTGAATGCCTTTGAAAATCTGTAAACAGAGTAAACACACACAGAAAGGTCAAGCGTGATTCCTGTGAGGTGACAACAGTGTAGTCCAAAACCTTTATTGTTCATAACGCTTGAAAAGAATAATAGCTCGCTGCTCCTCTGTCCATTCTGCTGTTTACAGTCAGACAGGGATGGAAGCCTAACCCACGCTGCTTCAGGAGGCAAATGAGCAATCCACCGCAGGACAAAATTCCTCACATACGTTCTTTGTACAGCAGCAAAGTCTTACAACCATGACGAGAACTTCAAACACAAAAGCTCCAGCTGTTCTGTGTGCCTATCCCCCATCAGCCATTCTTTGTCTGTTAATGGACTCATTTCTTAGACAAAACAAATCTTTGGCCTTTAACGGAATTATCACAGCCAGATGCCTTACAAGTCCTACACAAAAGTACTTTTGTTCAAAAATGTCACTCCCAAATGGGATTTGGCTGCAGCATCACTGAACTCTTGTGCACATTCTAAGTGGCCAGTAACCTGAGGGTGGTGGGAACAAAAATAATTACAAATTTGAGTTTGGATGACTCATAATTTAGCAACTAAATTAAGGAAGCATCACACGTGTGTGAATAGCTCCTAAAATTGCTCAGTGATTAGCATCACACCATGCTTAGTGTTGTGTGTAAAAATCCCGGGAAGACCCAGTTGCCAATTATTTTGGCTCCTATGGCTCAAAGAAAAAAAAAGAAAAAAGCTAGTGTTTCATAAGATAGCTCACTAGTAAAGGGCATTTTGCTGAATTGTTTGATGTTTGCTTGACTTACAAATAGAGCCAGTTAAAATGGCTGATTCTGGTAGTTCTTTATGATGTAGATGAGATTTTGGGAGATGCACACACTCTGCAAAAATGGCTTACCCTAAAAAACTGCCGGTAGGTGTAGACCTACCCCAAAATCCAATGTCTAGAGACACGCTTAACGTTTAATGGTGTCAGAATGTTTTTTTTTATGTCTTACTAACTAGGTTGGGGGTTAGCGTAGTCACTGTAACATTTGTTTTACCGGTATCAGTTAGGTTTTTTTTTTTTTTTTACATGTTACAAGCAAGATTTGGAATTAAGTATTATGAATACGCAAATGTGACTATCGTGTAGCGGTGTCGACTGTGTTTTTTCTTTAACATGTTACTGACAAGTTTGGGAGTTAGCGTGGTCTCAGAAAACGTTGTTTTAGGGCTATCAGGCTAACGTGCAGCATGTCACAAACAACTTCTAGAATTAAATGAAGTCTGACTGATAGACTTATCTCTGACTCCTTTGTCTCACTTGATACACTTTATCGTTCGGTGCACCTTACCTATGACATAAGTTTGAAAATAGATCATCCATTGATGGAGTGCCTTATAATCTGGCAATATAGCGTGGAAAATATGGTAGTTTGTCAGGATGACTGTGCCCTGTCAGCTGGAGCTGGAGAGATCACGTTAGTTGAAAAGTAAAAACAATTAGAGACAGTGATATAACACCCATTTGGCAAATACACAGAAAATTACAAATTACAATCAAAGAAGCAGAACACAAAACCAGTCTGGGTTGTTTGTTCCAAAAGCAAGAAGGAGACGAAGCAAAATGAATCACCCTTACGGTAGAGAGCAGTTAGAAGGCAGCTTGTCATGAGAAATTTATAGAGGAATATTATCGCTTTGAACATAAATTACCTCTTTTACAGAACAGGTTGCACAAGAACAAAAGCTGCTCTTCAGTGAGGAGAAAAAAGGCTCACATAGTTAGATGAGTCACCGCTCACCCTGTTGTGTACCAGTGGTTGACTACGTGTATGTCACGCATGAAGAGAAATCCATTCACCCAAGTGCTTATTTCCCACAGTGAAGACTTCTGTCAGGGCTGTTGCAGAGAACAGACCCGGTATGGTTTACTTTTTTTTTTTTTTTTTTTTTTTCTGAGCAGGCAGGTAAATACCAAAATCTATAATGCACGTCAGAGTGTGGACATTTCTTATGCCTTGATGGTTCTCTCCCTATGACCCAGAAGTTTAACAAGTTTATAAATCCCAACTCACAAGCCAAGCCCTGCAGTTGTTTTTAAGCACCTATGTCAGGTTTACCAACCTCCATGACCACAAATTCTCATCCGAGCAGAACACTACACTTGTTCCAGAGCAGAGATGCCGCAGATCTACTTTTTTTTTTTTTTATCTGGGAGCTCAGTCTGACAGCTCAGGTGGCCTATTGCCCTATTGAGACACTTACATGTGCAAGGCTCTAATTTTAGCACTTACAGGGATATTACTGAAATAACGACGCATCAGCAGATTTCTGATTAAATGCAGAAAGAAATAGCTTGTTACGTCTTACAGCATCAGGGCAAAAACTGGATAGCAATCGCTGAGGGGCTGCATTTGGCTATGCAGAATTCATGTTGTTGAACCAATGCAGCCCTTTTTGATATAAAAACTTTCACGTATTTGACTTTTTTTTTAAGCAAGCCAAAGATTTTAATTTCTATATGTCCAGGTCCAAGCCAATCAAAAAGGCTTCATAGGCATTTGTGCAAATTGGATAAGGCAGTGCTCAAACATGCATGCAAAGATTGTTGTAAGCAACACTTTACACTCAGTGTGTCCCTGGTGCGACAGGCTGGCTGTAAAACGCCAGATGCGACTATAGTAGGGTACATTTGAGGACGGGTCATTCAGTTTTAAGAGGAATGCTTTTTCCTTTTTATTTATTTTTTTGGTGACAATTGCAGTTGTGATGTCAGTGCTCTAAATGCAGCCTCTGTCCATGTTTAAGCAAACGCAATTTTCAGCACCACACACTGATGGACAGCTCCCACTTACATTCTCAAGGCTGGCAGTGCAACAAGCCCCCAGGTTTTAGAACCGGACTTATTTTTGTGGTTTAATAGGAGAATGCAGGACATCTCTGACCCACACTGCCTTGACTGTGGGTTCGATTCCGACTGATCACTAAAAGAGGGCAAATGTGGCTAAAAGGAGTAGTTCTGCAGCACATAAACTGGAAGTGAAGCTTTTGCCTCCCCACATCCAAACTCAAGGCGCCCTTCACGTGGACCATCCAGCCCACCTGACCAATCCGGCGCCCTTTTGCGGCAAACGTGTATGCTGAGAATACCTGAACTGAATTTGAATTACCATATGACGTAGGCCTTTTTTTTATCATAATGTCCTACTGGCAACAGGGGCTACCACACACTCCACACCAAACGTTCAAACGTACATTCACCCCACCCCCCACCCCCTCTTTCCACCAGTTAGTCCCACATTCCCTCGACCCCCCCTCTCTGTTCCTATCTTTATCCATCTTTATTTATATCACACACACCTTCAGAAACGCGCACCCCCGAAAGAGAATGCGACAGATCTCATAACCTACCTACAGAGATTAGATGCGGAGGTAGAAAAAAAGTCTCCTTCTTTACATGTAAGTCTTTCATCCGCGCGTAAATCACGGCTTAAATAACGGGGGTTGGATGCGTCTACGCGCGCGGATACAGATTTAAAAAAAAATGAATGCCCTAACGGCGCACAGTTTCATGGAATACTCACGTTTGTTTCCCAAATGAATAAATTCGAGGAGAACAGCGTAGGGAAATGCAGCAGGGCCCCCCCGTCCACGTTTCCAAGATTTGCAGTATGTGCGAGACACAAATCTCCATGTGAAAGGAGGCTGGAGGCTGCTGCAGTCCGCGTCTCTCTCGATCACAAGTCAAGATGCTTGCCTGCGAAAAAACGCCAAACACTCTGGAAGAGTTGCGTGAATCTGCGCCGCGGCCACCATTCCCACAGAAGCAAAAGAAAAAAAAAGGAGAAAAAAAACACAAGACGAGTGGTTAGCCTCCTGGACTTGATGGTATTCCTCTGGACTGAGGAGGAGGAGGAAATCCTGCAGTTTTTTTCTCGCCCTTTTTGAATTAAGTCCGTTTAGGCCGTTTCACTCCATCAAAAAGGAGATTAAGTCCAAAGATGATCATTTTAGACATAAGGCTTCTTAAATCCACTTTTGTTTAGAAATAGATACAGGAAATATCGCACATGTTCTTGATTTAGTAAAAAATAAATAAAAAATAAAGAAATCTAGTAGTTTTGGTTAAAAAAAAGTGCAGGAAGGGATGCAGAAATCCTTTCCAAAGAAAATAAAAGAAAAAGCCCTCTCTTCCGTTTTTTTAGATCAAATTAACCACATCCATCCCGCCTCAACCGTTACGCACGTCTGTCTAGAACCCACGGCTTGCCCTGACAGTCACAGGACATGTGGCTCACAGCTTCCCCCTGTCAAGTCCTACAGGAAGGTTCCACGAGCGCCGTTTTCCCCGCCAAAGCAATTTAGGGTTCTGATTGCATAAGCGATCCTTCCGCCTGTCGGCGCGCGTGGTCTGGACCGCGTGGCGCGGCAGCAGCATCAGCATCCGTGTGTTGCACGCAAAGCGGGTTCTTGCCACCGGCTCCTAATGGTCCCCCCGCTCGCTGCAGTCCATGACTGGAATAGCGAGCGCGCTCAGATCTCCAGGCGCAACCCCCCACCTCCACCACCACCACCCGCCGCCATGCGCGTGTGACTCACAAGCGCGCGTGTGTGTGCTTAAGTGGATCCGCGCATGTGTGGGCGTGAGAGTGTTCCAGGATCGCCCGGAGACCACTTTAACTTTGACCACTTTGCCTGCGCGTCCATCAAGCCGTTTAAATCACCCAGCGCTCATTCATTATCAGGGATCAATAGCATTAACGCATAAAGGCCGGATCTGATTTGGCTGCGCGCGTGTTTTCCGTGCATGTTGTGGGATTCCGTTGTTGATGAAGTATGGTTGCCACCTACAGGCGTTATTCTCCACCCAGCCATCCAAAGCGGATCATTTCCGCAGCAGCATCTGCAAATAAATTCACACTTAACACATTTGGGTCTTGTAGGTCCTCCACCTCCTAGGGATTCTCAGAAAACCTACAAAACCAACCGTTGGAACATCAGAATATTACCTATGAGTGCCCATTGAAGCATTTGTTTAATTGGCACTGTGGTAGAAAGTTGCTTGGAGTCTTATGCCTCATCCACTGGAGCCGACAGTGCGGCAGTCAGGTTGCCTAGAAATTGGGATTTAATGACTTGAAGATGGAAAGAGGATAGTCTTGTTTCATTTGAGCCAAGAAGAACAGCCTGTCTCATTAAGTGACACAATGAGGCACAAGTCTGTCATGTGACAGAGCGGCTCCTGGTCGCTTGGGCCATGAGGTTTTTATGAGGTGAGACAAAGGCACAGTCAGAGGGAACAATGATGAATATAAATCAGTCTTAATGTTGTTTTGATCAGCTAAAAATTCAAATGACTGCTGTGTGGACATACCCAAAGTAAATGCAAATCCCCAGGGAGATAGCTAGGTAAAGGGGGAATAAATTGTTAAATAAACATGAAAGTAGACCGTTTTATAGAGGGCAGGGGGTGTCAGGTTAGCGGTTTGATGTGGATGAAAATGAAGTGAACTGTGTGTGTTGGCCTCCACTGTCTCCACATCAAAAGATTAGCTGAAACGCAGAAATTGGGCCTGATAGTTTCACTTCAACATGCACTGCTTCAATCACAATACAAAATGACTCTAATTGATGATTAGCTTTCTTATTAGGAATCTGATGGAATATTCCATGGCAATTGTAACAGAAGCTATATGAATAAATAAGTAAGATCCCAAACCGCAAGATGCTTTGATCACGATTCCTGTGTGGTTCAAAACCAGATCGCGGTAAATTATTTAGCAAAGTGAAGAGTAGCTTTGTGTTTATGCTCAAAAACAGATTGTAGATATTTATAGTGCGGTTTGTGTGAGGTTATGTTGTCCCCAAAATAGGAGAAGAGTCATATTTGTTGGTTGTTTGAAGTGTAAGTCATTTGAAAAATGACCATTTACATGAAAACTAAAGGAAACTGAAACAGAATCAAGATCTGAAGACTCTTAAAGCTCTACTCCGATTATCTTTAGATTTATTTTCCAAGTGTTCGCAGTGGTCTTTTAATTATGATTGTGCCGTTTTTAGCCAACAATAACAAACATTTTCTGTGACATAGTTTCTGCAGAGAGGCAGGAGTTCACCTCTGAGTTGTGGGTGAGACCATTGGTGTGGAGTAACCCTGCCCCTCCCCATTACTGAGAGCTCTCTGTTTACATGTTATCCAAGAATCCCTCATAATTCCAACCTAAAATAACCAGTAGTGTATTTTCTACATCACAAACATGCTCTTCTTCAAACGTTTCCTTCTTTTTTTTTGGATATATGCTCATATTCAGAAAAAATGCCACAACAAATTTAAAAGACCACTTTCATCTGAGCAGGTCTTAAAAAAGTGCTTAAAGCAGATTAACATCCTGGTATACTAATCGTTTCACATCTACACCTCTTCCAAAAAAGCAATTAATCAAGCAAATAATTTGTTATTCATGAAGGTTTAAAGTTTCTCATTAATTATGCGTTTGTTATGGGAGTACAGTAATCAGGTAATTGATTCAGCCTTGGAGAAAACAGGTCTTCGTTGTTCACATTCTCTGTGTTGTTTCATCCCAGATAAGACCTGTAGTAGTTTTATGAAAGCTATCAGTATATCCCATTGTTTTCTCTTGTAATGTCTTGTAATCTGATTAATATTGAAAAAGGTCACAACACATTTTATGTGATGTGTCAGGTCCTCATCTGGAGAAAAGGAAAAACGTTCAGCCACATTTAAAGAGCCCAGCAGCCTCCAGTATTTCACTGGCATGACGTTTAACTCTTGTGCTATCCTAGGCATTTTACCATTGGGAGCTGGGTCATCTAGACCCACTATACAGTGCTCTGAACATTTTTTTTCAATGATTTGTGATCTTCACTGGTGTCCATGGATTACATGAAATCTTTCCACCTTTATCCACCTTTGTAATGGTATGAATAACACGTCAAAGTAAGGGTGGGGTCATCTAAGATAGCACAAGAATTAAAACCATATACAGTCCTCTGAGATCCTTCAAACAAGGTCTGTCACTTTACAGAAACGTATTCATCTCAACACACCACGATGTGTAAAAAAGTTACACTGTCAGAAAAAATGTGCAAAATTTGTACCTTTAGAGGTACAATGGCTTGTCACTGGGGCAGTACCCTCAAGGGTACAAATGTTGTACCCTTTCATATAGGTGCATATCTGTACCCTTTCAGTATGTACCTTTCAAAGGCAAATATGTACCTCTGTGGACTAAATTGTACCTTATAGTGCTATGGTACCATAATGTACCTTTAAAAAAGGTACAAATTTGTTCTTTTAAGGGTACTGCCCCAGTGACAAGCCTTTTGTACCCTTTGATGGCAAATTTGTACCAGATACAGCACATTAAAAGACCAGTATACTGTTTATCACATTTATTAAACATTCAAAACAATTACAATGCTGACAATACAACTTTTCACAGTATGTACAGTATCACAACAGGATGCATATATTTACAATTATTAGCAATTTTACAATAATGAAAAATCTATATTTTTCCTTCAGTTCACATTGCATTCATTGCAACTATAACCTTAACATTTGATCAATTGTAAACAGCACATAGCACTTCAGTTACCATTTTTAAACCATGAAATAAAACTTGTGACATTAACAAAAGAAGCACTAGACCTCATTTTAAGTACATCTTTCTACTGCATTCTACATTTTCTAAAAATAGATAATAAAAAAGTAAACTTATAACCAAGTTTAAATGAATAATTTAAATAAAATGCATAAATGTGATAAGATAATATTGATACGAATTCTAAAAAGAAGAACTATAAAACACACTAAAGATTACCAAGGATTACGTTTATGTCAATACCTAGTAGATCCTCTGCAAGCATCTCTTCCCTTGCTTCTTTGGAGACTTTAGCTAATGGAGCTTTTCTTTGAACAAGCTCAAGCACCTTTGGCACAATACTGGTAAACGCCGTCCTTGAAGCGCTGGCTTAAACTGACAGGTGATGGATGCATTCGGTCAACTTCATCAAACAACTGAAAATTGAAAAAAAATTAGAAAATTAATCATTCACTTTAACTAAAACAAACAAAAGACATAAAACATTCTAATATTCTTTGTTGCCTCTTTCATTGCCATTTCCCTTTAGTGATCTCATTGTATAAATATTACTTAGCTTGAATGACTATATATTTATATATGGGTTTAGAAAATTACAATGTTTTTACAATTAAGTTAAAGCTGTTAATGGTCATTTTAGCAGATGTCTCAGCTTATATTAACATTCAAAATGTATTTTAAGCTGAGAACTGATTTAAAATGTCACTGACCCCTGAGGTTGTCTTCAAGAAAGGGTACTTCTTTAGTATATCCTCTCGCACCTTGCTGTACTGGATATGCAGGACATTCACATGACCGTCAACGGATGATGCATCCTCACCAATGACAGCAACCACCTATTGGATCAAATTTAAAAGTCCATATTAATAATAAAAAATACAACTGCAAGCACTGATACTGGGGTTAAAGCACTTTGAGATGATGTTTAAAGACAGTTTGTGCAGAGTGGTTTGGAGTTGATCAGAAATTAACTTCCGAGTTGTAGGCGGGGCTATTGACACAGTAGTAACCCTCTGCTGATGTCCGATCATCCCTTTGTTCACGCCCTCTCCCTCTAGCTTACAGTCCTTCCAACCTAAAACTAACAGTGGTGAAACCAAAATGGTGAGCAATATTGAAGCTTTCTGGCCATAGTTTAGATCAAGCTCAGACAAGTATGATGAAGATGTTAATGGATCTGTTTGTCTGCAAGTGGACGCATCAGAATAGAGCAGAGCAGAGGGACTCTGACCCACCTCATTTCATGTGGTGCGTCACAATAGAGACCTTCCTCAAACTGCATTTATTTTGTCTGTTCCTGATTCATCCCAATTTGAGTGAATACTCAAGATGTGCAGTTTTAAACGTGTTCTTTTAAACTTATACTGCGACATGTTAAAAATGGGGGACCCACTCCAATGAAAGTTATTTTTTAAAATGTAGCATTGTGTTTCTGAATATTTATTTTCTCAAATTGGGATGAATCCGGAGCAGATGAAAAGATGTACCGTAATTTCCGGACTACAAGCCGCTACTTTTTTCCTGCGCTTACAGCCCTGCGGCTTTTTCAGTGACGCGGCTAATTTATGGATTTAATTGGCGGCCGCCATGTACGTATTTTCGAACTCAGTGAATAGTTTGAATTCTCTATCTAACACCAAGCACGAGGCATTTTTATTCAACACAAACAGCATGGAGTTGACTTCAGGTCTTAGACACTTCAGTCATGGTTCAACAAAACGAAACACGCATGCCCGGCCGCATCCCAGAATCCTTTGGGGCCATTAGACCCAACGTGCACGTGATCGCCGCTACATTATGTTGAAGCTTTCAAGTTAAAAGCAATCGTTAAAAGCAGCGTAAAAAAGTCCACCGTCACCAACGGGTTTGGAAAAGCCGGTTTGCTGCGTGACGGAGAGAACAGCGCATGGAGTGAATTTACACTCCATTTACGGTTTCTAAGGAAACCGTAAAAGCGGAATTTTGCTTTGAAAAACTCAGCCTCCGTGTGAGCTGGAGACATCTTCTCCTGCTGATTGAGCTGCGGGGCCGATGGCAGTCTGATGGCTCCCACACGTAACAACGCATCCGCCCCTCATACACAAAACGTACAGTATTAAGTCCGATTGCTTTGCACAGAAACGATTTGCTCCATCCACCGGCGCAATGGGGACGAAGTGCTCCTCCTTGAAGCTGCCCTGGCCAGAGGTGTCGGAGTAGATAGGAAGGGGAGACAAGGAGCGCGCGGGGCGGGAGCGGAGCGCAGAGGCGTCCGCGGAGTGCAGAGGCTTCCGAATTCTGACGCACGCGCTGCACTGAGGCGCGCGCTTTTCAGTCGCCGCTGCTTTATTTTACCGTTGTGTTTTCTAACCAGTCCTGTTACTCCCATAACGCTGCTGCGACACAAGCGGAAGGAGAGCTTTTCCCGTTCACCCCTCCATGCACTGCTGCTAATTCTTAAACACGTACAACAAAATGGCGAGCCGGGCGTTGGCCCCGCCTTTAGCCCCTAAGACTCATGGGAAATGTGGAATCGCGGATGTAAATTTCCTCATTATAACTGAGGGATGTAATGTTGATTATATGGTTACTGTTTGTAATTTTATGTTAGATACCTAGATTGTCAATAAGTAAAAAAAAAAAATGAAATAAAAACACCATAACTGAGGGACTTGTGAACAGAATACAGCTCCATGCTGTTTGTCAGATGTCGATACACTTAAATACGTGACCCAGAGGCAAAATTGGCACCACCCACAATGTGCTAATGTATTGCACTCACTCTGGGATGCTGGGCGTGATCTGTCAGGATGACAATATCGGCTATCACATGCGCGGCTTGTACTCTGACGCGGCTTGTGTATGTATAAAAGCAGTCAAACACGTGAATATGGGTGGGTGCGGCTTGTAATCGGGTGCGCTTTGTAGTCCGGAATTTACGGTAATTTGAGAAAGCTTTTAGTTGTTACGTACAAGCTACATTTGGCAGGCCACAAGCTCCCTGTTCCGCTTGTCTTCATTCTTGTCGTCTGAATTGGCATCTGGCTCACATCTATAAGGCTGGATAGCTCCAATATTGCACGCCAATTCTGTTGCTTGGGGGTTGTGAGGAACTGTAAGGTAACGGGAGCGTAAACAATGGCATGATGGGAAATTAAGGCCGGTTAACTCTGCAAAACAGTCCTGTCAAGAACTTGAAGGTGTATTCCAATTGAACTGCAGAAACCATGTCCCAGTAAACATTTTTCCCCCTCAAAAACTGCATAATCAATGCCTGTCTTTGTATAATAATAATAATAATAATAATAATAATAATAATAATAATGGATTGGATTTATCTGCGCTTTTCAAGTCACTCAAAGTTCTTACATTGTGTCCATTATTCATTCACTCCTCATTCATACTTGGTGATGGTAACTACTGATGTACCACAGCTGCCCTGGGGCAGACTGACAGAGGCGTGGCTGCCAGTTCGGGCCTACAGCCCCTCTGACCATCACCAGGATCATTCATGCACATTCACACACCAGTGGAGCCACACTGGAGGCAAGGAGGGTGAAATGTCTTGCCCAAGGACACAACGACATTTTTTGGCTGGTGGGAGCGGGGATCGAACCGCCAACCCTTCGGTCATTGGACGACCCGCTCAACCACTTGAGCCACTATCGCCCGTATAGTCAATATCTTGTTAATTATGCAGAGCTTTGTTGAAGGAAATACAGAAGAATTATATGTTTGTATGATGAGGACAGTATTCCAGAATGTATTCAATGTGTTGTGACTTACTCGGTGCAATCTGCTGTTTCCCTAGAAAACTTTAAACTAGTTTGGATGATCTGCCTTACTGCACTGTTTGACAACTAAACTGAATTGGAAAGACAGCCTGACTTTGAATGCTTGAAATGACTTTGTGAATAGATTATTTACTTACTTTGGCCAGAGAGGTGTCTTCAACTCTTCGTCTTGTTGTAGGACTGTGTTGTAATATTATTGTGTCATCTGAGTCCACTTCAGTATCTCCACTTCAACTGGTATTGCAGCTCTTTGCAGGACAACTCGGCTGATCTGTCAAAGTATTAAAGCTTTCAGTTACTGTAATATTTAAATTAGTATGATAGCAAAAACAAAAAAAGTAAAAACAAAGATTTTTAAATACTGACCGACTTAACAGTTTAGCAGATTTATTATCTTGTCTAAGACAGCAATAGGATAAAAAACTCACTTATTTGCCCGTGTTTTGTTCCCCACACTATCCTGTCAAATAAATCATTAACCCTCAGACTCCTATTGATGCAAATATACAATCAAAACTCTTCAACTCAAAAATGTTCTTAATTTAGCATGTACTTTAAAAGGAAAAACTCAGATTATTTCCCTTGGAAATAAATTCAGGCATCAAAGGGGAATTTACCCAAAACCATTCAAAACAAAATAGATAAATTACAATTTAAAAGAAGAACTTCACCTTCTGGATTTGTATCTTCGGCCAGACAAATTTCCAACACACCAAGGTTTGGGTTTTTCAACAGGAGATCAAAAACCTGCTCATCAACTTCTGTCTTTGAGTCATAAAACACTTTCAAGTCCAAGGTTGGGATGTTAAACTTTTGGACAGCTGTGAACACAGCAAAATTATGTTTAGAATACAGCACAGAAATTATCTTTAAATTAAAAAGCAATTAAAAAAAATCTGTTTGCATCACAGCTGACAGTTTATCCACAAAGTTGACTGATTCCTGTAAAGAAAAATGCTGGAAATTGTGATGTTTCCACTCACCGCATTCCCAAAAGGATTTGAAGGTCAGCTGAACTTCAAAACATTTTTTTTTGGCGTTCGACATGTTCACGCACAGCTTGCATTTTTCCTGGTGGGAAAAAAAAATAATATATTACAAAAAAGAAAAAACATTACAACACCAAAAGGTACCAACACAGTATTTATTCAGATCTAAGCCCTGTTCCAAATGAATTAATACATTTTAAAATAGTAATGGCAAATATACAGTTCACACTAGCTGCCACAGCAATGTTGCAGAATTTGCAGAACTGCTAAAAAAAAAAAACACTGGCGACAATGCACTGGCTTCTAAGGGCCTACAGATTTATTTCTTGGAAGTTCATTTAAATTTTTTTATTTTTTCCTGGTTTATAGATGAGTTTTTGGTATGGGAAATCGTGACGAGTATCTGGAATCACGGACCTCCATTTAAAAAGAATAATCTCTGCAGGAGAATGTTCAAAATCAACAACACAGTGTAAACTTTGCTTGACCAACAATGAGCGATCATGACAACCTAAACAGTCTGTCACTGTCTTGCATTCGAGAATTGGTGGCTGCGCGCGCACAGCAGCTAAGGCAGGCTGACGTATAAATGGGAAGGACCGCCATACTGGGGTGTAAAAAAAATAAAACGCTATTGGACTCCTACAAATTACAGATGAAAATGATTAACGCATTGAATTCGACGGACCTGATAAATATCAGAAGGAATTATGGAGCTGGTCGTTTCAAAAGTAGCTGGCTTCCTTACTAAGAAAGACAGAAAGAAAAAAAAGGGGAGGGGGGTAGGCGGCAACAACAACCGGTGCATCAACGCCAGCGTACATCGGTAAAACGGCGACAGAATTATCTAGTGAAAAAATGTATATATTTCAATGTATTTAACGGAACGCGGCACAACACCAATAAAAACAACAGCTTAATTTATTTAATGGCTGCATTTAGCTGAACTTCAAACGGCTGAGGCTAACCGTTAGCAAACTCCTGCTCGTAGTTTTCAATCTCCTCACAGGCACATACACGGCGGAACAGCAGCATTCCTCTACAAAAAAGTTAGTCCTTACAGATAAAATAACCGATCCCGCTTAAAACAAGTTTCCAACTTATTTTTGAGCAATTAGCAGACTTACCTCAGTCACAGCCTCTATCTTCCTCCGGCCGCTGCGGGATGACAAAATGGCGGAAGAAACGAAACTTAAGAAAGTAGAGTGGGCGTGGTCTCGCTGGTTTACTCCAACATATTTCCTCTACGTTTTTACACCTACTTAAACAAAAATTACTGATGGTAACTCCGAAAAAAGTACTCTCTCATTTTTCCTGTGTAGGTACAAAAGCTAAAAGGTACTAATATGTACACTTAATGTAACGTAGTAACAGAGAAATTTACTTTTTTATGAGAATGCATGATTAGAAAAAAAAAATAACTTAAATTAACAGCTCAAAGACTAGAAATTTAAATTGAACTTAGGCCAAGTTAAAGTACACCATATAAGGTTAAAAACATCAAATAATTTTGTCTACATTGTGCTTTTGCTCTAAATTAAATATAAGTATATTTTTACTTATATATTAGTTAAAAAAACAGGCTCACATTAATACATGTTTCAAAGGTATTATCTTGATGCTCTGCACAATCAATAAAATATAATTTGCTTGTGTACTGTTCAGAACTAGTCATAAAAGATGTGTGGTCTCTTAAATATATTTGGTTATTTAAATAAATAACCAACAACATATTAAATGATTTTGGGTGACGTTTCATACACTTTGAATTATTACTTTTGTCACACAAGTGATTGTACCTTTGTTTGTGGAATAAAGGGTCCAAATGTGGGCCCTCTGATGGTTGGAAACATATTTGTACCTTTTTTATCCTTAAATGGTACATATGAGTACCCTAAGGTGTAATTATGACTCACTTAGGGTACATATTCACCATTTGTACCCTAAGTGTTCACAAACGTACCCCAACCGTACCCTTTTTTCTGACAGTGTATCTTCATTTTGATTTTAGCATCTTGATTGCCAGGCAAAAAGGCAGGGCCTGTTTCATTGCCAAAATAGCATGTTGCCAGGTGTTTTTGACAGAATATGTTTCAGTTATAAACCGCATGAGATCTTTAAATAGAATAAAGCCAGAAATGATTAGTAAAGCCCCCTTTACACTGTGTTTGGTACGACAAAGTATTAAGGCCACCATAAAAAAAAAAGTTAAAAAAAAGAACAAACTGTTAGATAAAAAGGCGTAATTTTACGAGAAAAAAGTTGTTGTTTAAAAGTATTTTTTGATACATGTGTGATATACGTCATTCACAGGTGTTTCTTGCGTTTGTCATTTGTCGATGTGTGCAGATGTCCGTCCAGGGTTTAGGCTGACGGTTCTTTACATGAATTGAGTTTTGACCTGTTCAAAATTTTTGGTCAGTTGAGAATCGTGCAGTTCGCAGGTATTTTACGTAGTTTATACACAATCACACCATGCAATTGCATGTGATTTTTGCGAGATGCCCATGCAATTTTGTTAATGGACTTTTCACGGATCTACCACTGATGTGTGACTTTTATATCACGTATACGGCTTATAAACAGTGCAATAATCACTGACAGTTCATGTCCTCCATTGATTTACGTGCTCTTCGTGTGGATTTTTTGTACTTCTTCTGTTTTTTTAACGTGGTTCATTCGGGATCCATCTCTGAAAATTTCACGTGAAGACCACAACTTTTCTCACTGTTTTTCATGTATATTGACGTATGACCAATATTTATCTGTCCAAAATGTATGTAGTAGTTTTGTAAGATTTTGAAAATACGTCCTAGTTGGTTGTGTTAGCCTTCATCCACATTAGGCTGCATGTCGACGAAATCCTTCAATGCAAAAATCTGGTTCTGACACACGGAACTAACACTTTTTTTGTTGTTGTTTAGATTTTCTTAGTGAACAGAGTATTGCTTTATAAATCTAAGACTTTTTTCTCATTACTTCTCAATTTATAACTTATGAAATTATAACTCATGTCATGAAATATTGACTCTTTTACTCATAATTCTATATCAAGTTTATTCTCAAAAAACTACGACTATTTTCTCCTAATATTACCACTTATTTTGGATTTTTCTCATAAACAACTTTTTTAACATAATTTTACAACTTTATTCTTGTAAATGCATGTATATGTTTTATTTTAATCGTGGCCCAATTACTCCATCACAGATTGGTATATTATCTGCTGTGATAAGGCTTCTTAAATTCCATATTTGTGAGGAACATGCATTTGTGGGAGAAGTTTTCAGTAGGACTTGCTGGCCATTCAACATTTTAGAGATACTCTGTAGATATATTGGAATGAAGAGAGTCTTTGTGCAGAAGGGTAGGAAGACCTTTTCAACAGACCTAATTTACATAAATATTTAATGAAAAATATTGCTGCCATTTTGCTGTCAAAACAAATTTCTTCTCCTTTGTGCCAGGGAGCATCAACCTCCTGAAAGAGTTCACAGTCATCAGAGAATACTGATTCCATGAAAGGGCATTTAAGGTCCAGGATGTTGAGCTCTTGAGGACATGGTTGGAGACCACTCATTCAGAGCTTCCTCGTGTCCCTAAATAAGATACACACTCATCCATGCATGTAATGTAAAAGACCGTGTGATTCATTGGACCAGGTTACCATCTTCCGTGCTTTCTGGTTTATCACTGATGCTCCGATGCACATTGTTGGCTCTAATAGCATGCACACAGGTCAACACAGGTGACCTGACTCTGAGCCACAAATGGTCGTCTTTAGCTTGGAATAACACAAACAAGCCTTCTTAAACTTTTGAGCACCTGACAGGAGGCTGCAAATCTTTGCGAACATGTCATCCGTTGTCACAGTTTGCTTCATTGTTCCCAAACTTTTCCATCTGAACATTACTCTGAAGATCTGTCCTGCTACAAATACAGTAGTCATTTGAACTTATATGGGGGTGGACCCTGCAGGGTTTCAGGTTTATGGGTTGTCCGGGCCTGTGGAGGGTTGTAGACGGGAGTGGCTGAATCTTAAAGGGACAGTAGTTGTGTCTTGACGTTCTCTTTTTGGGACACACGAAAGGGACGTCATAAAAATGGAACGGTCCATTGCTGTGCGTGTAGTAAATATACCATGAAGTATTTTAAGGGATATTATAAGTTTCACGCACTTATGATCTGCAGGTGATGCTGTCGTGTGCCGCTCTTGTGTCGCACCCTAATCATTAGTGAAGTCCTGGCGCACAAGCAGTGCCTGCTTATCACTTGAACAGCACTAACGGGCTTCTTGTGCTGTGCTTAAGATTTGGGGGTGTTGAAAAAATGAAAAATCTGAATGACACATTCATCTCATCTACTTCACCCTCACTTACCCTTATGCGCTGTATAAAGCCACGTTCACACCGCCCTCTGCAACACATCAAGCGTCCACTTTCATTGAGATGTGCGTATAGGTGCGTCTCTCTTCATTCAAAACGCTAACGTTTACGCGTAGCTAGTCAGATTTTAAAGCTCATTTTTGGGCTCTACGTACAAAAACCGCAGCCACTGAATGCACCTTGATGATTACACCAGGCTGACCTTTGACCAATCAGGAACTCAGATTTGGTAGTGACGTATGGACGGTGTCCCTTTTCACTCACAGACTTGCCATTCATTCATTCATCTTATAAGCTGTTTTGTCCCTCTCTGGGTCACAGGGCTGCCATAGCCTATCCCGGTCACTCATGGGCGAAGGCAGAGGACATCCTGAACAGATCGCCAGTCTGTTCGAGGGCCGCAAATCACACACCCATGCACACTCACATTCACTCGTAGGGACAATTTAGAGTGACTAATTCACCTATGAAGCATGTTTTTGGACGGGGGGAGGAAGCCGGAGTCTCAGGAGAAAACCCCAGAATGCATGGGGAGGACATGCAAACCCCACACTGAAAGGTCCCCCATCGGTGTTCTGTTTCAGGCCCCCCAGCCGGGACTTGAACCGGGGACCTTATTGCTGCGAGGCCAGCGTTAACCACCACTGCGCCACCGAGCAGCCGATACAAAAGTGCCAACTGTTTGACAATTGATCATTGAGGAGAATAAATAAAAATTGCGGTTCGTTTCTTTGACACCAGGTCTTTCATATATCACAATAGAGCTGTGAAAGAAAAAACCTGGATCAAAATTCACAAGAAACTTGCTAAAACACACGTTCTTGAATGGTGTGAACGTAGCATTAGTGTTCGCTACGACCTGTCGCCCGCAGCATGCCTGTAGAAAAAGTGTGCATGAATTTTTTTCTCTACGATCTCAGAATTTTGTGCAGACCACTTGTGTGTCCCTGCACAGGCTTGCCTATTTTTCATCTGCAGACAGCCGGTATCCTCCCTTAAGAGCAGTTGTGACAGAGGCACAACACACTCACTTACTTTGAGAACCAAGTGTTCATTTTCTGTGGAACTGACCCCTGCTCCAACGAGTGTCACAACGAAGAGGTTATCTGTTTTATTCACCTCATCTGACAGTGTTTTCCCTGAATCGTTTGGTTTCAGTGCCGCTCAGATGACAGCAGGCGTCTCTCAGGATGAAGAGTTTTTGGGTAAATGCCCAACATTAAAGGGAATTGCACTACAGTGCTGACAAAAATGCAACTTTTTAAGGCGCACACAGTTTTTTCTATTTCTTCGTCTGTCTCTGTTAATTCCACATTAAGTGCAGTAGAGAAATTAATGTTGCGAAAAGAACGTCTCTTTTCTTTTAATTAAACTCTTCAGTAATATGCATATGTTATTATGACAAATAGTTTGCAGGGTTTTAGTGTTTGCATCAGATTTGTGTTGATGTAGAAGCATTCTTGGTCTAAGTCATTTTATCCCGTTTTAACATTTTGTAGAATTTGTTCCTTAATTTGGGATATTTTGCCATTTTCGTTCAAAGACTAAACAACATCAGTGGAGCCTGCAGGAATCTGCTTATCCCAGACTTTATACAGTCACACATGCCAGATCTGAACAGGAGATGCTGTAAAACATCTGGTGCAATTAAACAAATAATAAGAATAATGCCATTGGTACGTTCCTCTGTATCTGACTGAAGCTCCTAGAAGAATAACCTTTTGGTAAACATATTGAAAAGGGAAACTGCATGATACGTATTCAGCTGTAGCTAGTATTTTATTTATTTCATGTGTTTACTAATCTTTCTATTAATTTCTGGCTCTACAATGGAGAAAGTGAATGATGATAAATGTTTGGGGGTTAAAAGACATTATACTGTGAACACATATGAAACAAACTTTTTATGATGGGTCTGTATCGAAGTTTTATGATTTGAAGTCAATATTCCCATTGATGTTTTGGCGCAATTTCAATAAGGAATACCTGCCCCCTTTAACCCTTGTGCTATCTTAGATGATTCCACCCTTACGTTGACGTGTTCTCCCTACCATGACAAAGGTGGATAAAGGTGGAAAGGGTGGATAAAGGTGGAAAGATTTCATGTAACCCATGGACACCAGTGAGGTTCACAAATCATTGAAGAAAAAAGGTCCAGCGCACTGTCTATTGGGTCTAGATGACCCAACTCCCAACGTTAAAGTGCCTAGGATAGCACAAGGGTTAAAGGTACGTTGGGTTGTTACGTCACTTTACATGCCTTCATCAAATTAGGCCTTTACTTTGAAACAATAGGCAATGACCAATCTTAACCAATCACATTCATGTTTTTGTCTTTAAATTCATGGGGGGGTTGTCTTTGCATTCTAGAAAGTTTGCTGGTCCTCCTCCACCCCATTCTCAACCTGGAAAAATGCTTTTGAGTGGTCAGACCTCTAACCACCATCAGAATCTATGCTCTAGAGTTTATACATCTACAGTCTGAGATAATTCCAAGCATACAAGACACCATCAGCCCAGAGCCAGAGTATGGATTTTATTTAATAACATTTATCTGTTAAACAAATAAATATTCCCTCACATTCTTAACATCCCTCCTTATTGGAATATTAAACAAAGCACTTCATGTGTGGGGGGTTGGATCAGATCCAGTTGGAACCGCAACATGGAATCGCTAGACTTTTAGGCTCAGACTTGGACGTCCTACTCTGTCATTCTCCAGGCCAGTCAATGTCAGGTGTTTGTCTTGATCATTGACAGTAAAATAAGAACTGGAGTGAAAAACCCCTCCACTCTCCCATTCCAAATAGGAAATACCTGCTGGTCCTTAAAAATCCGTAATCCCATTCACTTCTATAGAGAAATAAACAGCCATTACTCAGTCATTATGTTCCTCAGAATGACCATTCTTGCTCTATTACCTTTAACTAACAAGTTCTTGCTAATCCTAGTTTTTTTCATGACATTTTTGTTTCAGCACAAGTTATTTAAGATATAAACTGAGCAATCAGGTGCGTCAATAAAAGTAGGTGGCCTTGCGTCGAATGTTCAAAGCGTTTGATTGACAGATTCTCCTGAGCCCACTTTCAGTGGAAGGGGTATGACCTTCTAACGTGCTCACTACTGATTGGAGAGAGTGGTTGCCATAGAAATGTAGACGGATAATCACTGCTTACTGAGGACGTCTGGTTCCAGCATTGCAACGGAAATAGTTTGGAAAAATGGCGACTTCATTTGGTTGGAACCGGAAGGAAGGCATTTTCTATGGATGACGTCACACGCCTTTTGTCCACTTACACAGTTGATGATCAGAACAGATCTGCCAGGTCCATCCAACTGACCACCATCTGGTGTTCTTTGGAGGCAAGCATCACAGGCCGAATTTACAGAAACATCATTTCACATTTGGCAAGCTGTTTACAACTAGAACCAGAATCCTTCCTCTTGCTGCTTATCCTCTAAATGCACCTTACAAATGTGGTAATAATATAAGTGTATAAGTGTAACTGTATACATCATTTAACAAGGATGTTGTTTTATTGGACATTTTTCATACATAACACGGCCCTACTTAATACTACTATCACAGTTATGTATGACAAAAGCAGCATCATATGTTGAATGCAGTTTAGTTGTGGAAAGATCAACTTTGCCGACCAGAGGAAATGACTGGAAAATGTTACAAAGCCTTATAGACCCATTCTGATCATATTTACATATATTGTTAAAGCATTCCCAGTGGTCTTTTGATTATGATTAGGCTGTTTTTAGCCCAAATCAAAAAACCTGCGATGTTGTCTAGGAATTAGTTTCTGCAGAGCGGCAGTAGCTCATTTGCAATTTGCCTCTAAGTTGTGGGTGGGACTGTTGGCACAGAGTTACTCTGCCCCCCACCCGCCACCCCCCACCCACTTTCCATTCCCACTACTGAGAGCTGTTTGTTTACATGCTCTCCCACTAGCTTACAGCCCCTCACACCCCCAACCAAACATTACCAGTGGAACAAAAAATGGCGAGCAATATTAAAGTTATCCAGTTTTGAGCCAGAATGCGTATTTTCTACGTAACAAATACAACCTTTTCCAAACGTAATTTTTTCACCTGCCCCTTGATTTATAATGATTCAAAAACATAAATAGTCACAAATGCAGTTTTGAGTTTAATTTTCTTTGTACATGTCTTCCATCATCAGCACAATGCCATGCTAAAAACACCAGAAACACAATTTTCATCAGAGTGGGTGTTGAAAGAAAACCTTTTCCAAAAGGCTCAGGTTTGTACTGTGGGGTGAAGGTTTACACTTCAACAAAGTCACTAAAAAGTGGATCTGAACACAGAATAACAACTCTTGAGAGGCATGAAATATGTCTGAATGGTGATAGCTTTCATCTAAGTTGGCTGAGTTTGAACCTTTTTGTCAAGAAAAATGGCAGATCTTTTCAAAGGAAGCGTGGAAATGTCACGTAAAACGGGATTCTTCTACTGTGGGGAAAATTCAAAGGAACATAATGGACATTCAAATCTCAAAGAATTTGAAAAAAAATATATCTATAGTTGATTTAGACAGTAGTAATGGTGAGGATGAGGACAAGGCTGGAAAAAAAATTACTTTTGTCAGTGAGAAAAAATCTGCCGTTTAGTTTACTTCAATTTTTCGTCTTAATAATTAAAAAATAATTTGAGCAGAAAAATTAAGTACAAAATCAATTAAAAGTGTAAAAACTGACCCGTATTATTCATACAATCACCCATGTGAGATCATTTCATTGCTTTAGATGCAAACACCTTGAACTTTTGGGACTTGCTTATTACACTCCACTAATAATGTAGCTTAACAACCCAGGATCTGCTGAGAGGTCTTAAGATACTTTTGATGCACCGATACAGTTTTCAGCCCTCCGCTATTTATTTACGCTTTGATAAAATATGGATCTTCAGTCCTTGATCTTCAGATCAGGAGAAATTTTAAATAAAAGTAGAGCAAACAAGGGGGAGGGATGAAAGCGCGGTGCCGCAATAAATGAAAGCCTCAGCAAATCTGTACAATCAGACCTGTGTCAGTCCCAGCCCGCATATGCAGCCTCTTATTTTAGTTTAAAAAAATCAACAGGAATATTCTCAGCATCTAATGCCTGTTTGAATCTAAGGCCTGTTTGAATCTATTCAACCAAAAATAGAGTCAGAGCTTCTTCCAGGTATGTAAATCTACGTGTGGAAAAAGCGTAAAAATGGTTTAAACGGATTTATATTCCAACCTGTTTTCCCAAGTGGTCATGGAAGCTATTTATTCCTTCTATGGAAAGAACTTTCAATTTGTGAGGCAAACTAACAAGTGACAGGTTTCAATAAACAGTGTGCTTTGATTGATTTATACAGTCCATTCACTATTTTTCTTAAATACCATGAAGACATTAAAATCTCTATAAGTTTGTATTGGAATTTCTATGAATGACTACAATTTAAAAAAAGTGCAATTGTGCACAACTTTTACCTATTACAAGTTTAGATGAATCATAAATTATTTTCTGTACTAAAGGGTGTACTAGATTATCAGCACCTCCCTCTATGATTGGTCTATTTTCAAACTTATGTTTGTTAAAAATATGGCTATGTTCACACTGGGCACATGAGATGCATTCAAGAACACGCTAAATGCAGGTTCTTAAACTCGCATTTAGCCCATGGTGTTTTTACAATGGACATGCAGCGGAGGGGCTTCTTCTTTTTCTACTGTTCACTGATGCATGTCCACCACCTACAGTTGGAAAACGCTTTGTGCGAAATGTTGAAGCGGTGCAAATATTGCAAATCTTGCTCCAGGCTTTTAAGTTCACAGCTCTATTCTGATATTTGAAAGACTTGGTGTCCTATAGATACATCCGGTCACAAACCATAAGAATTAATTTCTCCTCCACGATCAATTTTTAAATGGTTGGCACTTCATAGAATTAAAGCTCTCTTGTATGTAGAGCTTGAAAACAGTTTTAAAAAGCTGCGTAGCTACGGGTGAATGTGAGAGTTTTGAACCCAAAAGCCCGAAACGTGCATTTACCCATGTTTACATTGGAAGTGGTCACTTTAATGGCATTGCGGAGGGCAGTGTGAACGTAGCCTGGGGCGCATTAGGCGAGACAAAAGAGTCAGAGATAAGTCCATTAGTTAGACTTTATTAGCTGCGTTTACTGTAACTTTAGAACTTGTTTGTGACACGCGACATGTGGCCATATTAGAACCATTCTCCGCATTGGTGTGTTCGCAACAGCTGTTACTTCAAATCTTTTTTCCAGCTTATTTTGCCAACTCCCATGTTTGTAAGACTGTGAGGGCAGAACCCACTGCCCCACAGCTAAGTTAAGTTCATTTGTTATATTTTTCTTTTGAATAAACCATTTCATTTTATTTCACACATTTCATAACAAAATTGACTTAATGACTTGTGCACACATTTAGTTAATTTTATATTGTTTTGAGTAATTCTATTCTTTGAGTTCTGTTTGAGGCCTGATGCTGGGGCAGAGGCTGGAGCAGGAAACTTCCTGATGATGTGGCAGTGGGAGGAGCTGAAGAAGTTCCTGATTACTTGGAAAGGGAGGAGCATGGACAACTTCCATTTGGAGAAGATGGAGGGGAAAGACGAAGTGTATTCTTATGTTGGACTATTGTTTGTATTTTTTGGAATATGTTAAGCTTGCTTTGAGGTACAAGTTCAGTTTCTGTTGAAGCGTTAAATTACTAGTAATTTACTACTTTAATTAATATTTAGGTTTTGAATGTTTTGTATTTGTGCTCCCCTCCCTATTGTGTCATTGGTCTGATCAGCCAGTATAAAATCTCCCTAATGTTTCCTGTAAGGGGGTCAGTTTGAGTTCAGTTGGTTTGAGCTTTTGTTATTGATTCGCTCAGTTACATTTTTGTTAAGTTGACCCCATTTTAATTTGAGCCCCTGTCGTGTTGTGTTGGGTAAAATAAAAATCCCTGATTTGAAGATCTTTTTGTCCTGTGGCTCAATCTCTGCCGAGCAGACCCTGACAACTGGTGTCAGAAGTGGGATAACCCCACCATGAGCCCAGGTTTTTTTTTTTTTTTCAATAATTTTTTGTACTTTCCCCTTTTTCTAATCCTTCATCCTCTTGGATTTTGAGTTATGCAGAAAAGTGGACGCAACATGAGAGGAGCCAAGGATGGCCCATTACCCCCTAAAATGACACAGGAGCAGCCAGATGAGGATCAGGAGGAAAATGGAGCTTCTGGAGGAGTGGACAGCTCTGAGGGCACAGGTAACGAGCCAAGTGTTGCAGACCTGGTCTCTATTTTTCGGTCTCACATGAGTCAGCAGGAAGCCAGAGATGCCAGGCAAATGGAAGAAAGTGCTCGACAAGAAAAACGATTCAGAGCACTCCAGCATCAGTTTCAACTACTGCAATTGGAAGTTCAGGCACGTACCACCTCAACACCTGAACTGGTTTTACCAGAGCCTGAACTTTCCAACCGGGGACCTCTAAAGACGGCTGACATTCCTCATGTAAACCCCAGTAATGTGGCTGAGGATCCAACATGCCAACCATCAGGTCAGTTCCGTCTGTATGAGCCTCGACTAGAAAAATTCACAGACAATGATGATGTGGAACATTATCTAATCACATTTGAACGGATTGCGCTAGCTTGTCAGTGGAAAAAAAGAGAATGGGTTTTCCATCTCATCCCTTTACTCACGGGCAAGGCTAGAGCTGCATATGTACAAATGGATATTGATGAGGCCCTGGATTATGATAATGTTAAAGCTGCAATTTTGTCAAAGTTTAACATCAACCCAGAGAACTACAGACAAAGATTTCGTTCTCTGGAGATACATGCTGATGAAAGCCCAAGAGAGCTTTATGCCAGGCTCAAAGAGCTCTACCTGAAGTGGATCCAGCCAATGGGTAAAACTGCTAATGAAATTGGTGAACTGATCATTTTGGAGCAATACTTGAGGATGCTTTCTCCTGAGCTGCAGGTGTGGATACGAGAACATAAGCCAGAGTCAGCAGCAGAAGCTGCTAAGATGGCAGAGGTGTTTGTTGCTGCCCGCCACAGGGGACAACCATGGAGTTATACTGCCTGGAAGGAGAAAGATGGCAACAACCCAGCTCCTCAGTATCGGCAACGAGCAGCCAGTAATGTGGGTGTGCAGTCGGTAAGGGGAGGCCAACCAGCCAGAGTACCAATTTGCTATCTATGTGGAGTAGAAGGACACACCAAACCCATGTGTCCTAAAAAGACAAAGCTCACTCAAATGTGTGTGGCTCCACGCTTTGAAGCACCTGAGGGGCCTCCGGTGGGAGTGAAGTTGACACCTGTAGAAGTAAATGGAGAATTAATGACTGCTCTCATTGATACTGGCAGCGACCAGACTCTGGTGCATCAGCAATTCATCTCACCTCATCTGATCACTACAAAAACAATCCCAGTTTGTTGTGTACATGGAGATAAGAAATCCTATCCCACAGCAGATGTCTACATCAAAATTGCAGATCAAACGTATCTATTAAATGTTGGAGTTGTTGATAAACTGCCTTTTCCTGTTGTGTTGGGTTTAGACCTCCCTGTACTATTTGATTTGCTGGACACTGACCATTCATGTTATGTTGCAGTGACAAGGGCGAGAGCTAAGCATGTGGAACCACTTCCAACACTTAGTGCTCTACCTTTCTTTGATGCAGACTTGGAGGCTACACCCGGGAAGTCTCGTAAGTCCCGTAAGCAAAGGAGGAAGGAGAAGTTCCAACACACTGCTGTTAAATTCTCTGATGACCCTGAGCCAGAATTGCCGTTAAATTTCAGAATCCCAGACAACATTGTTGAAATGCAATGCAGTGACCCAACCCTAAAACATCTTTTCCAGAGGACGGAGGAGAAAAACACGGAGACTATGCAAAATCATGGTGGAGAAAACTTTGTTCTGAGGAAAGGCATTCTCTATCGCCAGCAGGGGTCAGCATTTAAACTAGTGGTTCCTGAGGCTGTCAGAGAAATTGTGCTGACTTTAGGACATTCAGTTCCCTGGGCTGGCCACTTGGGGAAGCACAGAACCATGAACCGCATTAGGAAACATTTCTACTGGCCTGGCTTGAGTAAGGATGTTGCAGTTTTTTGTAAAACTTGCCCTCAGTGCCAACTAACTTCTACCAGAGTCCCCTCCAAAGCTCCTCTACAACCATTACCGGTGATTAGCACCCCGTTTGAGAGGATAGGAATGGACATTGTTGGACCATTAGAAAGAAGCAAATCGGGCAATAGGTACATGTTGGTGATAACTGATTATGCCACCAAATACCCGGAGGTGTTCCCTTTAAAGACCATAAAGGCTAGAGAAGTTGCCTATTGCCTGGTGCAATTTTTTTCCAGAGTTGGGTTGCCTCTGGAGATCTTAACTGACCGGGGTACCAATTTTTTGTCCACGTTGCTGTCACAAGTATACCAACTTTTGGGCATCAAAAGCTTAAGAACCACTGCGTACCATCCTCAAACAGATGGCCTTACAGAGCGCTTCAATCAAACCATTAAGCAAATGCTAAGGAAATTTGTCAATGAGTCTGGAACAGATTGGGATAAGTGGTTGCCATACCTGTTATTTGCGTACAGAGAAGTACCACAAGCCTCCACTGGTTTTTCTCCATTCGAACTGTTATACGGACACGAAGTGAGAGGCCCTCTCTCTCTGCTCAAAGACATGTGGGAAGGGGATCGGCCTCATTCAGAGACTGTTAATGTTGTTTCTTTTGTTGTTCAGATGCGGGAACGGCTGGAAAAAATGAGTGAGCTGGCCCAAGCTCACATGGCAGAGGCTCAAAAACAGCAGAAGGTCTGGTATGATCGATCAGCTCGTCAGCGGTCATTCAGTCCTGGCCAGAAGGTGCTTGTTCTTCTTCCCAGCAGCGATAGCAAGTTGCTCACAAAATGGCAAGGCCCCTTTGAGGTTTTGCAGAGAATTGGGCAGACCACCTATCGTGTCTCAACACCTGGACAATCACGCTCCACCCGCCTACTTCATGTTAATCTCCTGAAAGAGTGGGTGGAAAGGGCTGAAAAGGAACAACAAGTTCTGCTTATCAGAAGGATCCCGGAAGAGGATGAGGTGGATGAGCAGTATCTTTCCTCAACTCTCTCACCAAATCAGGATCTGGATCATCTCTCTAAAGAGCAGCAACTTCAGGTGAGAGCCTTGTGCAGTACACCAGTATTCCAGGAGAACCCTGGGCGAACTGACATCATTCAGCATGACATCATCTTAAAAGACGGAGCTGTCGTGAAACGCAGGAGCTACAGGTTGCCTGAACGCCTTTTGACCAACCTGAAGGAGGAGGTGGATCTGATGCTCTCTCTGGGTGTGATTGAGCCATCTAAGAGTGAGTGGTGCAGCCCTGTAGTATTGGTCCCGAAGAAAGATGGGAGCATTAGGTTCTGCATAGACTTTAGGTACCTGAATTCAGTCTCCAAGTTTGACTCTTATCCAACTCCTCGTATTGATGATCTGATAGAGCGACTGGGATGTGCCAAATACCTGTCCACCATAGATTTATGCAAGGGCTATTGGCAGGTCCCACTGACTCGTCACTCCAGAGAGCTGACTGCCTTCCGAACCCCATGGGGGTTGTTTCAATTTACTGTTCTACCCTTTGGACTTCATGGAGCTCCAGCCACCTTTCAGCGCCTCATGAATCAGGTACTATGTGGAGTTTCAAAGTTTGCTGCAGCCTATTTGGATGATATTGTTATTTTCAGTAATACCTGGGATGAGCACCTTGGACATTTGGAGAGGGTGCTGGATTGTCTCCAGGGGGCGGGACTAACTGTCAATCCTTCCAAATGTGTCTTTGCTAAACCCGAAACCGACTATCTGGGCTACATCATCGGCAATGGAATGATAAAACCGCAAACTGACAAAGTTTCAGCTATTCAGTCCTGTCCATTGCCTGTCACTAAGAAGCAATTGAGATCTTTTTTGGGCATGGCTGGGTTTTATCACCGGTTCATCCCTCATTTTTCGGCCAGGGCAGCATTACTCACGGACCTAACTGGAGCCAGGAGTCCTAATAACCTCCAATGGACCAAAGAGGCAGAAGCAGCTTTTGAGGACATCAAGCGGGCATTAAGTAAGAACCCTGTCCTGTACAGTCCAAACTTTCAAAAGCCATTTATTCTACAGACAGATGCTTCTGATAGAGGTTTGGGGGCAGTGCTTCTACAAGGCCCTCCAGACGACAGACATCCGGTGGCCTTCATCAGTCGGAAACTGTTTCCACGAGAGGTTCAGTATTCAACCGTGGAGAAAGAAGCGCTGGGAATAAAGTGGGCCCTAGACTCCTTCAAGTACTACCTTCTTGGACGGGAGTTTACACTGGAAACCGACCACAAGGCCCTACAGTGGCTGGCAAGGATGAAGGACACAAATGGGAGAATTACCAGATGGTACCTAGCCATCCAACCATACTACTTCACCATCCACCACATCCCAGGAAGGAACAATTCCACTGCGGACTTCCTCTCTCGCTGTCCCAGCGAGAGTCTTGAGGGGGAGGGTGTGTGAGGGCAGAACCCACTGCCCCACAGCTAAGTTAAGTTCATTTGTTATATTTTTCTTTTGAATAAACCATTTCATTTTATTTCACACATTTCATAACAAAATTGACTTAATGACTTGTGCACACATTTAGTTAATTTTATATTGTTTTGAGTAATTCTCTTCTTTGAGTTCTGTTTGAGGCCTGATGCTGGGGCAGAGGCTGGAGCAGGAAACTTCCTGATGATGTGGCAGTGGGAGGAGCTGAAGAAGTTCCTGATGACTTGGAAAGGGAGGAGCATGGACAACTTCCATTTGGAGAAGATGGAGGGGAAAGACGAAGTGTATTCTTATGTTGGACTATTGTTTGTATTTTTTGGAATATGTTAAGCTTGCTTTGAGGTACAAGTTCAGTTTCTGTTGAAGCGTTAAATTACTAGTAATTTACTACTTTAATTAATATTTAGGTTTTGAATGTTTTGTATTTGTGCTCCCCTCCCTATTGTGTCATTGGTCTGATCAGCCAGTATAAAATCTCCCTAATGTTTCCTGTAAGGGGGTCAGTTTGAGTTCAGTTGGTTTGAGCTTTTGTTATTGATTCGCTCAGTTACATTTTTGTTAAGTTGACCCCATTTTAATTTGAGCCCCTGTCGTGTTGTGTTGGGTAAAATAAAAATCCCTGATTTGAAGATCTTTTTGTCCTGTGGCTCAATCTCTGCCGAGCAGACCCTGACAAAGACACACCAAAAAAAAAAAAAAAACAGTCCGACACTACTACACGTTAGCTGCATTAGCTTACTTACCATAACAACCTTGCAACCTTGCTTGGAAACTTGTAACCCAAGAAATTTGCTTGGAACTCGTTAAAATAAAAAAATAAAAATAAAAAACACAATGACATTTTGACAGAGTGCTAAAATACCTTCAACATCAGTAAACACAATTAGAATTCACAAGGTGCTCTGTTGTTTATTTGAAAATAAAAGTAAGGCTTTAAGAATGCCTTATTGTGTGAAAAATATGGTACTTTTAAAAAAATCTCATAACAGATACATGATCGTAACTGCTACTAATCTTTGTTGTGTCGTTTTTTGGTGTCGATTTACATGTAGCTTTAAGAATTTTTTTTTTTAAATTCAAACCTTCATTTTATTTTTAAACACAGTGAATTCTATGCTGTGAATTCAGTCTGGGTTTAATGCATCTAATCCTGGTCCTCGAGGGCTGATTTTTTTAGATATTCTTGGCCCACCTACTACTGATTGTCTCAATCAAGTGTGCTTCAGCATTGAAGACAGAAGGGCAAGAGGACGTGGAAAAAAGAAACAGCCCACCTTCCCTTGAGGGATAGGATTCAACACCTCTGATCTAGATGAAAAAGGGCTTGGTCAGCTGAATTATGACCCCGACGAAAGCAGGTCAGTGATCTGCTGATAGAGAAGCTGTTTTTGTTGTCCATTTCTGTGACTTTTTCATTTAGCAAGTTACAAAGCGCATGAAGGGAGAAGGGAAGACTAAAACCTCAAAAAATAAAATTCAAAAATATAGACAGTAATAACTATATCAAAGTTTTCATTATTTGTGGCCGTCATGAATAAAATCTGACTCACACTCAGACATCAAGCTTGCTTCTCTTCATGGAGATGTGAGGTCGGGGCCGATAAAAAAGTCTTCAGAACTTTAAACCTTCTCAATGTGTGAGAAATTTGGGCGTACTCTTTGACTCTGAGCTAAATTTTATCCCACACATCATAAATGTCGTCAAGACAGGATTTTGCCATCTTAAAAACATTGCCAGAGTCCGCCCGTTCCTCTCTCTTGCCAGCACAGAGATGATGATGCACGCTTTTATTTTTAGTCCTTTAGATTATTGTAATGCGTTGCAATCTGGTTTACCCAAAAAGGTCTATTTCAAATCTACGACTATTGAAGAACTCTGCAGCACGAGTTCTGACGAGGACCGGAGCGCGGGAAGACATTACAACGGTTTTAAAATCGCTGCATTGGCTCCCTGTGCTTTACAGGATTGATTTTAAAATTCTTTTAATGGTTTATAAAGATTTTAATAGTCTTTGGCCTTCTTATTTAAATGATATTCTAAGTATGAGCCCTGCCGGACCCGGAGGTCCTCCGGTGCTGGCCTCTTAGTGAGGACCAAAACTTCTGGTGAGGCTTCGTTCTGCCATTACGGTCCTCGCCTGTGGAACAGTCTTCCAGAGAACGTCAGGACCGCGGAGACTGTAGAGGTTTTTAAGAAGAGGCTTAAGACCTACCTTTTTAGTCTGGCTTTAAGTTGACTTATTCTAGTAGTTTTAGTATATGGTATTATATGTATTTATTTTCATTTTATGGATCTTATTCTCAACTTTATGTTTTTATATACATCTTGTGTCTTTAATTTTAGCATCTTATCATGATTTTAGCCCCAGTGTTTCTTGAGGGGATCTTTTCTACCAGGGGTTGCTGGCTTGGTCGGTGGTTGTTGCCGTGGTTGTTGCCCTTGCTGTGGCAGCTGGAGTTTAACATTGCAGCTTCAAGGCTGTGAAGTGGACCCTGTTGCTGTCCCAGTCTGGTTGGGTACTGTGGTGATGCTCCTTTGGCCAGGCTGGCTCCTGGTATGAAGAGATTCCCAAATGTTTCCTCACAGTGGAGCCAAGCCTTACATTTATTTTTTTTGAAGTTACAGTTACAATTTTAACGGAGGGGAGTGGGAAGGGTGAAGGGTAGGTTGGGTTTTTACTGTAATATTGTGTGTTTTTTGTCTTTAATGTGTGCAATGTATGAGAAGTAAATAAATAAAAAATAAAGTTTGATTTGATTTTTTTTGTTACTCTAAGAAAAAAACAGGCTTTAAGAAGGACATCAAGGGCAGTGAATTTCACTCCAGCGCAAAAAATAAAAAAAAACATGGAAGATATTCCTTACTGTAAGAGTAGCTAGTGAGTAAGGCCACACATTCGGCTCTGATATTTTGAGAATGTACCACGCACGAGTAAGAAGTAGCCCGATAACACGCACAGGTACAATTTTGAGCAAAAATTTGAGAAATAGTTTTTTTTTCTTTTTTTCAAAAACACCAAATTGAAGTACAACTGTTATTTAGATGTGTTTTCTTACACTTCTTTCCGAAAGTTGTGTTGAAGTCTTTTGGGGGATTTACTATTTAATCACATTATTATTTTAGGATATGGAAGCAATTCTGTGGCATAAATAAAAGTAAAAGGCAATTCCAGAAATGCTTTTTCTTTTTCAAAATGAAGCTGCAATCCGCCACAATGCTTTTTCTTTTTCAAAATGAAGCTGCATTTTTTGGTTCAAAATGAAAATGAAAATGCAATCCGCCACAATGCTTTTTATTTTTCTAGTTCAACACTGCTTATTCTGTCACATAATTAAAATGATCAAGATAATTGTATTTGACATTTTATTTTCAGAAAGTTCTCTGGTAAATATGTAGCAAAATTCATTAAGAAATGTCTAATTTGACGGTTAAAATGAATTAACAGAAATGCTTTTTCTTTTTCAAAATTTAACTGCATCAAATGACTCAAAATTAAAATGAAAAAGCAATATTTCAAAATGCTTTTTCATTTTATACTTAAAACCGCTTATTATGTGTCATAATTAAAACGAAAATGCAAAGAGGGGATTGCATTTGCATTTTCACATCCACCCTGCAAAATTTGTAGCAAAATTCATTGAGCATTAGCAGAAGGGAGGCGGGGCGATGACGTCACTGCTGTCTCTGTGTGTCCGGTCGCTGACGTTGGCTTGCAATTCACAGCTTCTGATTCGCGAGGGCACTAAAGAAACATTCCACTGCATTTTTCGCATTAAGATCCAGGAATCCAGGTTTGAGCAGTCCACGTCCAGCGGTTTGTGAACAGGACCCGGTTTTAGGTGATCTTAATGCGAAAAATGCAGCGGAATGTTCCTTTAGCGCCCTCGCGAATCAGAAGCTGTGAATCGCAAGCCAACTTCAGCGTCGTCTGACCGCACCGATTTAAAAACATATATATGATCGAGCAGGCCCTTAAATATAATCTTAACTGTGTGATAAAAGCACATTATGAAGATAGTCTCCTGCAGCTTCACGCTGAGTGAGTGTTTTTGGTCCACCCAGTAAGCGTTTACCACGGTGAGATCTGCTATCTGTTGGGCTCCAGCTGTCATCGAACAGCAAATTCAGCGCGAAGCTGCAGATAAATTTGTAAATATGTGGGAATTACATCAGTCTTTATTTTTGTTCTGGACATATTTTTGTTCTGGAATCAAAAATTCACATGATGGTTTCTCAGATCGTAGCAGCATTTCCGCCTTCGGCGATCATGATCTGGAGCTTCGCGCTCCGCTATGCGAAGGCAGCTGGTGGTCCGAAGAAAAAAAGCTTGTCCGCGGTGCGTTCGAATGAGGACCGCTAAAGGCGGACATGCTGCTATGTAGTCCTGAGAAGCTGTGTAAACTCATCAGAAGTTTACAACCAACTCAAAGCCGTCTTCTCTGCCGCTAACACAGTCTGCTCCTGGTGTGTCAGACACACGGAGAAAGCAGTGATGTCATCCCCCGGCCTCCCTTCTGCTAATGCTCACTGTTAATGAATTTTGCTACAAATTTTGCAGGGTGGGTGTGAAAATGCAAATGCAATCCCCTCTTTGCATTTTCGTTTTAATTATGACACAGAATAAGCGGATTTAAGTATAAAATGAAAAAGCATTTCGAAATATTGCTTTTTCATTTAAATTTTGAGTCATTTTATGCAGCTTCATTTTGAAAATTAAAAAGCATTTCTATTCATCCATTTTAATTGTCAAATTAGATATTTCTAAATGAATTATGCTACACATTTACCAGAAAACTTTTTGAAAATGAAATGTCAAATACCATTTTCATTATCATTTTAATTAAGTGACAGAATAAGCTGTGTTGAGGAAGGAAATGAAAAAGCATTTTGGTGGATTGCTTTTTCATTTTAATTTTGAGTAAAAAAATGCAGCTTCATTTTGAAAATGAAAAAGCATTTCTGGTTTTCACTTTTATTTTTATTTATGCTACACATTCGCTTCCATATTAGAAATCAATGACATTACTGAAATGCAAAGAAACTGGCAAAAGGTTCGACTTTTAAGCTGAGAGACGCTACTAAAATGTGTTTTTGTATTTGTTGTCAAGTTAGTCTTTTATATGAAGGAAATCATGTTATATCAAAAATCAGTAATATTTCAGTAATTTATGAGTTTAAAAATTACCCAAGAAAATTTAAAAGTTCTATTGAGACTCCTAAAATAGCTTTTAAGAGTTAGTGCCGAAAAAACACCTTGACCTGCTTTGTCTTTAGATTTTTTTTCAAAAGTAGTATAATAAACTAAAAAATCATATGAGAATTTGCTGTTATTAGCAAATCAAATGAGAGATTACTGGTTTCTACCTCTCTCCTGTAAACATGGACATTGATTAGAATACAAGGATTCAAGCTTGGATTTAAATTCCTGAATCAACAAATGTTGCAGTTTCTCAGAGAGTGCTGGAGCTTTCAGAAGAGAGCAAGTTTTTTTTGACTTTCTGTGGATTATTTATGAATAAATTGTGACAACGCCGGTGAGAAGTACAGAGGCGTGGGCAAGCAGGTTAAAAATAAAAGCTGTTTCGTTATACTTGATCTCAAATTTGTGCATATTGAGGTCCCTGTGTTGAATGAACAGTTTGGTAAATCCAACAAAGCTTTTTTTCACACACACACACACACACACACACACACACACACACACACACACACACACACACACACACACACACACACACACACACACACACACACACACACACACACACACACACACACACACACACACACACACACACACACACACACACACACACACACATATTTTAAAAGGTTGTTAGGGTGGGTGGAGCAAAATCGATTCATGTGCCCATCCCGTTTTGGTGGGATGTGAAATCCCCCTTTTTTTTTTTAAACGGCTGCATAGCAACCATTTTATGTTTGGGTCACCTGGGGATGACAAACAGATTGACAGGAATTTTAGACGACTCGTTAAAAATAAACTTTTGGATTTCCTAAACAACAGGTTTTTTGCTAACAACGCCCACATTCCTTAAATGTCATCTAATCTTACATTAACTTGTTTAGTTTTAGCTATGGATGCATGCATTACAGTTTCACACTATTCCGCAAAAAAATGTGGGAGTAACAGGGGAACGCAGCTAACGAATTTCACACCACCAAATGTAAAATTAGTCCAATCTCGTAGGCCGTGTTGCCATCCCATAATAATTTCAAAACTTCATTTGGATATCCCTGACAAGGGTATGTTGGTATCATCAGTTGTTTCTAAAAAAATTTCCCCATTTTTTTTCGTATTAGCTGAGTCAGCACATTTTTTTGCAATGTTCTTTTGTTTGCCACGCCCACATTCCTCGTACAATCTTATCGTATGTTACGTCGTTTTGTTCAGCTGGAGCCAGGGCATCGCACATTAAATTTTTACGACATTCCGATAAAAAATGTGTGATTGTGCCACGTGCTTGCCTTTCAAAATTTACAACTTCTAATTCGAACAAAATTTTCACAGTAGCTTGCCACTGATGCCCGAGAAGTTAAGATACAATCGATAAAAATCCCTGGGACAAGTTTTTCGCTTGCATCTGGAACCGAAGGGGCTTTTTTTTTCATTTAAGATGGCATCCTCTTGCCGAGGTCAAAGGTCACCGAAAAATGCGTGGTGTTTTTAGACTTAAACTGGTGGTATGTGTCTAAATTTTCAGGAAAATCTCACAAATTAAAATGTTGTTTTCCCATATTGTAGAAAAACAAAAAAAAACACCAAATCTCAAACTTTGCCACGTAATGACCGCCAAGCCGTAGGTTGCATGGCCACTGCTCAATAATTTCAAAACTTTCTTTGGATATCCCCAACATGTGTGTTTTGGTTTCATTATTATGGCCCGCAGCAGCAGTCACTGACTGCAAGGACCATATTGTTTTCGCAGTTGGAACGACGACTTTGCCGCCTTTCAGCAAGAATGTGACCCCCGCCGCATGCTCGAAAAGTCACCAAAATGTGCACACACCTGGGATAAATTGCAAATGAATTTTCCACAAAGTCAACGTCACCCCCCGAAGACGATGACATCATGGCCAGTGATCCCGTCAAAAAAATGAATGGGCCGAAAATCGCGTATGGGGCCGAACAAAATGTACTTCAAAATACAGTTGCGAAACCCAAACACACGTGTATAGGATATCCCAAAGAAGTTTTGAAATCATTATGGGACGGCCACACGACCTACAGCCTGGCGGCCATTTTGTGGCGAACCCTGAGAATTGGCGATTTTTGTGTTTTCCCACGAAATGGGAAAACGACACTTTTGCTTGAGCAATTTTCACGCAATTGCACACACTTGCTGCCAGCTCCAGTCTACAAACACCACAGAAGTGTTGTTGACCTTTGACCTTGGGAAATCCTGCATTTAAAAAAAAAAGCCCCTTTAGCGCCACGTACAAACAAAAACCCGTCCTAGGGATTTTTTGCCATTGTCTCGTAACTTCTCAGGCATCCAAAGCAAGGTGATATGGACAAAATGTTGGAATTAGAAGTTGTAGATTTTGAACGACGTGCGCGTGGCGGATTCACAACCGTTGCCATCTTAGCTAGCTGGCATATTTTTTATCGGAATGTCGTGAAGAGGAAGTATGCGATTACCTGGCCCACGCTGAACAAAACGATGTCACGCACGACAAGATCAATAAATGAATGTGGGCGTGGTAGGCAAAAAACCGTCGCAAAAACGTGTGCCGACTCGGCAAAAAAAAAAAATCCGGATTTTTTTTTTTAAGAATCGGATAACGAAACCCAAATAACTTTGTCCGGTATATCCAAGCAAAGTTTTGAAATCATTACGTGTAGGTGAAACGACCTATGGTTTGGCGGCCATTTAGTGGCAAAATCTGCCATTATGAGATTTTCGCGTTTTTCCACAATATGGAAAAAGGAACTTTTGTCGAGCGATTTTCATGAAATTTGACTCGCAAGTCCCTAGTGCAAGTCTACAATAACCTCTGGAGTTTCGTCGACCTTTGACCCCGGGAAAAGTCCGCCATCTTGAATTTTCTATAAAAAACGCCTTTACCACTGGATTCAATCGTAAACTTGTCGTTGGATTTTTCAGCGATCGTCTCGAAACTTTTTGGCATCAACGGCAAGCTACTCTGGAAAAAATGTTGCAATCAGAAGTTGTAGATTTTGAACGGCGTCCGCGTGGCGAGCTCGCAAAGTCGCGCACTGGTATAACTCCTATGTTTTTCAATGGACTACTGTAAAATTTGAATGCATGCATTAATGCCTGAAACTGAATACAGTGGAAAACACTGGATATGGACATATAAAGAAAGTGGGCGTGGTTAGCATGAAACCACTGTTGCTAAGGACAACAAAAAGTTTACTTTTGCCGATTCGTCTGAAACTGACGTCAATCCGTTCGTCCTTCCGAGGCAAACAAAATATAAAAGGGTTGCTATGGAGATAAAATCAACAGAAAAGCCACCATTTTGAAAAAGTGTTTTTTTAAATCAACTTATGACATATAGCTCTCACCAATGGAGGAATGTGTTTTTCTGAGCCAGTTGATGATGCTGATTGCTATGCTAGCACTTTTAGCCACATTAGCATAGCTAGCATAGTTAGCATAATTAGCATCTTCAGCAATGTGTTTTTCTGAGTCAGTTGATGATGCTGATCGCTATGCTAGCACTTTTAGCCACATATGCATAGTTAGCATAATTAGCATACGCAGTTCTGACTAGCCTTGATTAAAGTTGGCCGATGAGGGCGGTGGGGCCGGTGGAGGCCGTGAGGGCGGCGGTGGTGCATAGAGTTGGGCGTGGAAGGCGGGTTGCGTCTGCGGGCCATACAACGGCGCTTGCGGCTTTATTGTATTTTGAATTTATTTATTTGGCTCCATAAGCAACTTTGGCTCCATTCCTTTTTTTTACGGTATAGCTCTCTGTGATGTCATCGTTTTGGGGGAGGGGGGGGGTCATTCACTTTGCCAAAAATACACGTTTAATGGGTACTAAGTGTGTGCAAGTTTCAGTGACTTTTTTAGTATGTGACAAGGGTCAACTTTTCACTCAAAGGCACAGATAGAAAGCGGGAGAATAATACTAAGCATTGCAGAAACAATTTATACGTTTTTGTGGTTACCGACTATGTCTTTGTTTTGTATTTTGTGTGTTACTACACAATGGTCATATCTTTCTGGGCTTATTCCTTTCCTTTGAGGGCTTTTTGAACCTTTTTGAGTTTTTTCCATCGTTGTGAAAACAATATGGTCCTTGCAGTCCTTGACTGCTGTGGGCCATAATAAACTAATTACAACAAGCTGAAATGCATCAAATACAAAACATGTATATTAATAATGGCGTTACACAGACTGGAAGGTCGGGAGCTCAAATCCACAGCAGAGTCATACCAGTTGGGGTCCAATGCCTCCCTGCTTGACATTCAGCATTAAAGGTTTGGATTGGGGGGGGGTTAAACCATCAAATAGGTTCCCGAGCACAGCTGGGTCTGCAGCTCACCGCTGCCCCAGGGGATGGGTCAAATGCAGAGGACAATTTTCACACACCTAGGTGTGTGACTTTATCTGCAGGCTAAAACTATTCAAATATTCCTAAAGAAGATGTGAGTTCTATTAGTGGTTGTTGAAATGATCTGTTTAGAGGTTTGGATGAAACAAGGATAGTTGGAAATTTCTTTCCCAGTTTAGTGACTCACTAAACTGGTTATATCAGACTTCTTTACTTTTCCAGTTTTTATAGTGAATTTATTGTAATTTATCTTCTGCCGTTTCATCCCTTTCGGGGTCACGGGGCTGCCGCAGTGGGCGATGGCAGGGGTAATCCTGGACAATTTGCCAGTCTGTCGCAGGGCTAAATTATTGTCAAATCAATTTAAAACAAAGGAAATTTTGAAAAAAGTAGCAAGTGTGGAGCTTTTGTCAAAAATATCTTTTGGCCAAAGCTGCTTCCACACGATTCCCAGAGAAGAAGAAATGCAAACACTGCTCCCAGTTTCCTGTTCTCACTTCACAGAGGGAGGTTTTCCACTTGATATAAGTTTTAACAACTGGATGTACTCCCAAATCGTGTCAGGATAGAGTACACAGGATACAGGACATGATGCAAACAGTATGCTTTCGCAATGCTTTGTTAACAGCACGACAAGGATGACGAATGAAGATCCTGACTTAGTCTTGATGATTGTTTCTGTGTTGCAATCTATTCTACACAGATCCCAAAAAAAACCCCAGAGGAAACAGGAAACCAAAGGATGAGCGAAGTAAAAAAAAAAGAAGCCTACATGCTCCTGCGTTTTCACTTGCTTTGAGTTCCTCTCTGAATTGACAGCTATTTTTCCCAGATGGGTTTATTCAGACATTTTCAAAATGGAGGTTTGGAGGTCATTGGATAAAAACCTGGGTGCTAACATTTGCTGGCATGCATTTCCTGTGGAAAACATGTTGAAAATTTTATAACCTTTGTGGAACTGTGGAAACACCTTGGGTGTTGGGATCTTATTGCATCCGCACGACCTTAGAAGGAAAGCAAATGTTGTGCATGAGATGAGACATAGCAATAGAAACGTAAAACTAAGCAAACTTTTAATGCAGACTAATGGAGCCCAATTTGTCAACTGCATGAAGAAGTGATTTTAACCTCTGTCCTAAGTGACCACTGTTTGAGAGAGATATTTAAACATAAATATACTACTTTAAACTAGGCTTTAAGTCTGTTCGGATGAATTTTGACATTAATGGAAAAAAAAGACAAAACAAGACATTTTGTAATACCAGTAAAATATAATAAATATATTTGACAGATCAGTACTGCTGCCTGAAGGCACAACTATTGAAACTATACACATAAATTCACACCCATTTCGTTAATTGTGAAGCGCCAATTAAAAACTGAGATTCTCAAATAGCTGCATTACAAGAACAATTTTTTTATTCCAGGTCATTCCAAATATCTCACATTGCAATTCAGTCTAGATCATTTCAATACAGTCAGGCTGCCTTAACTGTATGATAATGGAATAAAAATTATTACAAAAATACTACATTGGAGTGTTTTTGGTATACAGTGATCCTGTACTTATCTCCAGGGATACATTCTAAAAGTAAGCTGTGATAGGTGAAATCTGCAAAGTAAATTAATAGATTTTTTTAAGGCTCTAAAAATTGTCACACTTTTCCCAGCTTGATAACCTGTTCAGGGTCTGTCCCGCCTTTACCCAACAGTGTCTGGGTATGACCACAAAAGTGATTCAGCAGGTTCTGAAGATCAATGGATGGGTTTTGGAGTGACACTCATCAGAATTAACAAAACGTTTTTACAACACTCCTTGGGGACATCTACTTCTCTTAGGCGTCCTCCTCCTGGGGTGGCCTGCCCCTGCTTTGCTCTCTCCTGGACGAGCTGTGGCCTGGGTGGCTGGCTTCCTGGAGTGTGGGGCTGCTCTCCCTTGGGGGGCCCTGGCTCGTGCCTTGGGTTAAGGTGGGGAGATGCTCAGAATTCTTGGGTGGTGATGGGCTGCTCATCTGGGGCTAGATATTAAAAAGAATACGTATGTAGCTCTTCTGATGCTTATGCTTTTGCTTCTTATTCTGGATATGACACACCCAGAACTTTACTACCGATAAGATGAAAAAACAAAAGTGTGTTTTAGTCAGTTTACAGGCTGGTATAAGCATGGTCAGTGTCTTCCTTTTCCCGCAAGCAGCAAAAGCTAACAGATGTTTAAAATTTAATCTTTAGTAGAATAACATGTTTTGGTGAATGTAAAGCCACTCACCCTGAGCTCTGAGCTACAAAGAAAACCATTTATAGTACAGATGTAGAGAAATCAAACAGGGGAGTTCTGTGTAGCTGAAACCAAAATCATTAGTGTAGATGTCAGTATTTTAGCAATATATACACATTATTTACACCCACAAAATGCAAGTTCTTTCAGCATGTCAGGATAATGCTGATCACAACAGTTTTCACAAGTGTTGAATGCAGTTAATATCTTAGTCGCAACTGCCCATTTGGGTGGATATGGGCTGTTCACAGGCAAAAAAATGGTCAAATCAGTACAAGGCATCCAGTTGCCCCACACAAAATTTTAAGATTGTATAAACCACTTGGTGAGTCCAAAGAGAAAATGTTCATACACAATTTTTCTATGACATGCTGTGAGCAACAGGTTGTAGTAAAAACTAATACAACACATAGAGGCAAGGTGGGGTTCAGTGTCTTGCCCAAGGACACTTCGACACATGGGCGGGCAAGAAAAATCGAACCTGCAATCCTCCAATCCAAGGTTGACTGCCCTACCACTGCACCACGGCCGCCCACAGTGACAACTTGTCCATTACTGCCCAACCCAAAAACATTAAAATCCATCCATCCATCTTCAGAACTACTGTTGGGTGAAGGTGGTGTACACCCTGAACAGGTTACTAACCTTCAAGTAATATGTCTTAAAACCTTTCACCCATATTCAGTCATACAAAATCAGAGTTTAAATTCAATTAAATTCAATTTTATTTACGTAGCCCATTGAGACAACACAGTTGCGTATACACACAATTGTACAAAAGATAAAAATCAGTTATAAATTACAAAAGCTGATTGCTAAACTAAACTAAACAGACTAAATCAAACTGGGCATCCCTACCCTCCCTCTCAGTAAGGACCCCCCCCCCCCAAAAAAAAATTAAAAAAAATAAATAAATAAATAAAATAAATTAACTTGATTCCAGGAAAAAAAAATTCGCAGAGATGTCCACATGAAGGACGGATCCTCTCCTAGGACAGACAGGTGATGCACCAGAATTCTTAGAGAAGAACTAGCTTATCTAACTCTACAACTACATGTTTGAATAGTCCAGCAGATGGAACTGGTGGACAGTTCCATCTGGCGTGAGAGGAGCCAGAGGCAAATTCCACAGCCAAGGACAGAAGCACAACTGGTATCTGGAAACACAGGGGCTTGGTGGCTAAATGCTCTACCCCCACCTGCCCTTTTCGAAATTCTGGGAATCACAAGCAGTCCTGCATTTTGTGAGCGAAGTTTTCTGTTTGGTTGGTAAGGGACTATGAAGTCTTTAATATAGGATGGGGCCATACCTTTTAAGGGCTGATAGGTTACCAGGAGGATTTTAAATTTGATTCTAAATTCAACTGGGAGCCAGTGAAGTGAAACTAACTGTCGAGAGCTGGTTGAGGACCCAAAATGCAGGAGACCAGGCTCGGTGACAGAAAATAAAACATTTAATAAACAAACTGAAACATGACAAAACCATGGGGAGAAACAAAAAGGTGGCAAAGCAAAAAAGAGCAGATGACCTGACAAGGATGACCAGAAACCAAGACACTTAAATAGGCTGAGGGCAATTAACTGAACGGAAGACAGATGTGGATCATGAACTTGAAACTGGTGTGACTGACAAAAAGAAAACCAAAAACATGAACAACTAAACCAAACTAAACCACAATATCCTTAGGGTACCCCTCCACCAAAAGGGCAGATCCTAGATGCCCAAACAAACCCAGAGGAGAGGACTTGGAGGAACAGGAAAAGAAAAAGTCAAAGTCCAGAACACAGTTTGGGTTCCTGCAGCCTAGCAGAAGTGAGGGGCGACATGGAAAACCCCTCCTCAAAAACAGACATGAAGAGGAGCAGTCTCAACGACTCTCCCCAGGGACAAGACACCTGAAGGGGAGCAGCCCGATGACCCTCCTCTAGAACAGGAAACATGACCACGGGGGATGAACGGTGACCATCCTCAGGGATAGGGAACATGATGTAGGCCCAGGGACCCTCCTCAGGAACAGACATGAAGAGGTCACGAAACAGGGAACATGAAGGAGCGGTCCCGGCGACCCTCCACAGGAACAGGATGCTTGCTGGATGGTCCCGGCAGTCCCCCTCAGGAACGGATTGGCTGGACGCTAGCAAAGAGTTACAGTAATCCAGTCTAGACGTAGCAAATGCGTGGGCACGTTTTTTTGAGTGCGCTGACTCCATCAGACAAATGTTGAAACTTCAGAAGGGAGAAAAACAAGCTGCTGTGGTGTTATAAGAGAGGCTTTTGTAAAGGCACAGGTTCCTTTAATGTATGATGAATCATTAAAATCATTTCCTAATTTAACACACTCTACCCATGGTTATCTACTCTAATATGAACTTATAGCTTCTAATAAAAAATCCGACGTTGCACATCATGAACTCACAAACACTTTATCGTAACAATTTGTGTTAGGAGACGTGTAATCAGGAAAGGATATGATTTAAATCAAATCTAACTTGACTAAAGCAAAAAGAAAAAAAGCAGACATGACTGTAGGTAGTCAAACCAGTGCTTATCTTGTACAAACACGACTTGAAAATCAAGGGCACTGCTTTAGACATGATGAAAATGAAAAAGAGCATTGAAAATTTTAAACTCCTTCATGCCTCATTCAGCGTCGGGGGAGGAAAGGCTTCTTCTTCTTGACTTATTTATACGTCATGATTTTAAAGCCTGTCAGACAAATTAAAGGGCACAGTGGGGAAAAGACAAGTTAAAGTGTTTAACAAATTATAGGCAGAGATGGTTTTAGTTGATTCTTTTTATCCTTCATTTTGGTCCTTCGCCACTTAACTGTCCACATAGATTTGGCCTGTATACTTTTCTTCTGTGTGTGACAGATCCCGATTTCTTTCTACTTTTCCATCTCTTCCCATCAGCCCACTGGGATTGCTGGATCGGCAGCTGCAGAGGCACATGTCCTAGACTGCTTTCTGGGACAGACTTCAAGAAGATGGAAAAAAGATTGAAGGGAAAATATGGTAGAGTGAGAAAAAGATAGAAGCTCCTCTAGCACCACGGAGCCTCTTCAATTATTCAAATGACCGCTGTCCCTCTGCACTTGTTCTCTTCGCTTGGGTTGAATATTAAAATGGAAGCCCCCAAAGAGACAGAAGATGAAGCCCATGCAGAGAGCAAAGGCTGAGTGCGTTTGACTTTTCACATCCCTGCTATGGTAGTCGATGAACAGGAGACTGCCTGTGCCACTGACTGCATGACTTTGAAAAGGAAGGTATTCCTGTCACGTATGGCCTAAATTCAATTAAAGACAGACTCAGGCACTGCATTACTTGCATCAAGTAGAGCATGCTACCTGCGTCTGAACAGACAGGGGAAGCCAAGAGCACACTTTGAAGTACAGCTCTTTGTCTTGTTTGAGGGCTTGACTGTGGTCACCTCAATGTCATGAGATTTCAGGACTTTAACTTGAGGATTCAACATTATTAAAGATTACTATTCTTGTTGGATGGGGTGGGGATTTGTTTAGAATTAATCGCACAGAATCTTGCTCCGCGTCTCATCCATCTACTGTGCCTTAAGCTATACACACACTAGGCAATTGACACGAGTTCTTGAACACACAGTTAGCCCATGGTGTTCACACTGGACAAGCAAGGAGGGGCTAACTCTTCTTTTTCTTTTGCCTCTGTGTACTAGAGGATTTCTAACTACAATTGGACGAGACTTGGTGTAAAGTGCAGATGTGGTGCAAATCTTGTGAATTGGGCAAGAAATGAAAATGGTTCAGTTCATTGCTAGCATCCTTGCAATGGCAGATATGGATTGCCATCAAGTCAGGAGAGTGGCATTGGTTTATCTTTATTTGAAAGCAAACGCATAGACCGTCATGCTCATGGCCGTGTATAGGTTCACCAGATAAACCATGCAACGCTCTGAGTTTGGTGAGTGTCTGAGTCCCTGATTGGTCAAAGTTTGACCTGGTTTAGCTGGCAATGTGCATTCAGTGGTCTCATGTTTTGTACATAAGGCCCAAACATGATCGAGAAAAATTGTTTAGCTATGTGTGAATGCAAGAGTTTAGAACTTGGAAGCCTGAAACATGTGTTTACATTGAATGTACATGAGAAGTGGATGCCTAAATGTGCGTTGCAGGTCAGGTCATTTGTGTATTAACCATTTGGGTTCTACCTTATTTATGGATTTAGGAGTTTGGTTTTGTAAAATTTTTGCTTAATCTTTTCTATTTTGTCTAGACTTTTTGTTAACCTTTTAACATTTTCACTCTGTAAAGCCCACTATACCAAAGAATTGACAAAAACATATTATGAGTTATAGATGTCAATTATAATATGTTGCGTGATTTGGTACGTTTTTTTTATGCAAGTTTTTATTTACATTCATTGTCACAGTCTCCAGAAAATCAGACGTTAATGTGATGTGTAGTTCATTTGCTGTTTGCAGCTTTTTGAAGGTCATCTTTAGTTCTTGGTGTCTTTGAATTTCCTTGTCATTGTCAGCCTGTTTCCTCTTGATAGAGGCCATATTTTTGGCCATATTGGATAAAAACGTCTTTATTATATGCAGCCATATACCGTAAATTCCAGACTACAAAGCGCACCCGATTACTAGCCGCACCCACCCATTTTCACGTGTGTAACTACTTTTATACATACACAAGCCGCGTCGAAGTACAAGCCGCATGTATTAGGCAACATTGTCACCCTGACAAATCACATCCTGACTCCCAGAGTAAGTGTGATTCATTAGCACACAGTGGGTGGAGCCAGCTCTGCCTCAGGCTCATGTATTTGAGTATATCTACATCTGCCAAACAGCATGGAACTCTATTCTGTTCACAAGTTCCTCAGTTATGGGTTTTTTTTGTTTTTTTTTAAGTTATTGACAATCTAGGCATCATACATAAAATTACAAACAGTAACCATATAATCAACATTACATCCCTCAGTTATGATGAGGAAATTTACATCCGCGATCCCTCATTTCCCATGAGTCTTAGGGGCTAAAGGCGGGGCCAATGCCCGGCTCGCCATTCTGTTGTAAGTGTTTAAGAATGAGCAAGTATCAGCAGTGCATGGAGGGGTGAACGGGTAAAGCTCTCCTTCCGCTTGTGTCGCGGCAGCGTTATGGGAGTAACAGGGCTGGTTAAAAAACACACCGGTAAAATAAAGCAGCGGCGACTGAAAAGCGCGCGCCTCAGCGCGATACGCGCGCCTCTTCACGGCGCGTGGGTCAGAAGTTTCCTTCCACAACAAACACTGTTGCTCCGCGGACGCCTCGAGTAAGCCCTGGCTGCAGCCTGCAGAATGGCTCGACGCCTCTGCGCTCCCGCGCGCTCCTTGTCTCCCCTTCCTATCTACTCCGACAGCTCTGGCCAGGGCGGCTTCAAGGAGGAGCGCTTCGTCCCCATTGCGCCGGTGAATGGAGCAAATCGTGTCTGTGCAGAGCAATCGGACTTAATACTGTACGTTTTGTGTATGAGGGGCGGATGCGTTGTTACGTGTGGGAGCCTTCAGACTGCCATCGGCCCCGCAGCTCACACGACACGCAGTCTCCAGCTCACACTGAGGCTGTGAGCGTTTCAATGCAAAACTCCGCTCAGTCCTTAGAAATCGTTAAAACGACCACGTCAATTTGTATTTCCAGTCGTGTCCCGACAAAATAAAGGCTGATGTTATTCCCACATATTTACATGCAGCCAGCCGAGTCACTATGACTCAGAGATAAATTCACTCCGGAGCATGCGCTGTTCTCTTTGTCACGCAGCTGACCAGCTTTTCCAAACCCGTTGGTGATGGTGGATTTTTTCACGATGCTTTTAACGATTGCTTTTAACTTGAAAGCTTCATCATATTGTAGTGGCGATCACGTGCACGTTGGGTCTAATGGCACCAAAGGATTCTGGGATGCGGCGGGGCATGCGTGTTTCGTTTTGTTGAACCATGACTGAAGTGTCTAAGACCTGAAGTCAAGTCCATGCTGTTTGGCTGCTTAGAGGTGTGTTGAAAAACAAATGACTTGTGCTTGGTGTTAGATAGAGAATTCAAACCATTCACTGTGTCCGAAAATACGTACATCCCGGCCGCCAATTAAAACCATAAATTAGCCGCGTCACTGAATAAGCCGCACGGCTGTAAGCGCAGGAAAAAAGTAGCGGCTTATAGTCCGGAAATTACAGTACTTTCTTTCCGGGCATGATATTTTTGGAAAAGACCAGGATCACATTCGGCCAAGATGGCAACAACCATAAAACTGGGTTCACATTAATTCTTTAAAATAACAATGGGCACAAGACTACATCCTATGTCTTTTTTTTTTTTTGCCAACGCAATGGATCTTCAAACACCAAGTCAAGTTCCCCACGTCAAGTTTCATGACAGGGGATTTAGGCTGTCGAAGTGCCCACCTTAAACTGTCATTCAAACCACATTGCAGGACCCCCTTTTGAGCTCTCCTGCAGATGGTGGGCCCACAGGAGAGGGATACCACATAGTTTCTTTGGGCTGGACCCTAGCAGGGCCCACGGAAAGACCCCGGCCACCAGGCACTCAGGACCAACCTCAGGACTGGTTTCAGAATGGGGCCCTGGTGACGCCAATCCAGGCAATGTAACACAATGTTGCAGTTTAGTGCTCTTAAAAGAGGTTCTGCACCACTCTTTGTCTAGTCTGTCACCTTGGACTTGTCTACCATGGGAGACCCTACTGGGGACAAAAGCCACAGCTTAGCTCCTGTGATCATCTGAGCTCATAAACCTCTCCACCACATTTAGGTGAGCTCATATCATAATGCGTCTCCTGTAGACAACAATTCCTTGATTCCTTTTGAAAGCGATACTTTAAATATAATCCAAGGGCCAAGTTAAAATTCTCAAAAACAAAAAAAAGGCTGTCTTTTCGCTTTTGCTACAAATATATAGCACAGACAGTAAGTGGGATTAACCAAAGCAATCACAAGTGCTTGTAAAAAGGATGTCTCAAAGGAGGCGACGGGAGGCTTTGAAAAGAGATGAGGCCAATTTGCATTTTCACAGATGCCATCAAATCAAATATAGAAGAAATGGGATTATAATAAAGCCATTTACAAGCACACAGTTATGGGTTTTGTTAGCACAAAATGTGTTGGTGTGATCAACAGAATTGTTTAGAGAAATTTTAAACAAATCCTTTTTGACTTCTATGAGAATGAGTCAAAATTAAATAACAGGAAATGGATTCACAGTGCTAAAATTACCACTCTTCATGCTGCAACTTTTAGTTATCAGAACTAGATTCTAGTTGTGATATACCACTTAAGTGTGTGTTGGTTTGGTAAGTGGGGGGGGGGGGTGTTATAAAATCCAGTGTCTTTCTTCTAAAGCCTGACTTTATGGTAGCATATTAACCATGTCTGTCAAACTAAAATTTAATGGAAATTAGGTTAATCTATAAAATGCAGTTACTGCAAAAGTAATTTTTCTCATGATTCTGAGCTATGCTAAATGATAGGCAGCACACAGACCCACATGCAGTGTTTATTTTACTTCTCTTACAGAATAACTGGGAAGATAAGTTCATATTTAGTTTAGAGTTAAGCCTCAGTCTTAACCAAACTGCCTGATGTTGGCAGTATTGTGCTTGAAACCCCTGATTGGTTGCCTTAGCCCTTGATCCTGCTAGATATCTTGTTTTGGACAGGAACATGGTTGCATTAAAATATTTTATAGCTTACAGTTTAGCGTTTTTTCATGATTGTCAATAGCAGGCAGAACTGACAAGTCCTGCTTTGTTAATTCAGTTTTATTGACCCTAGATAACCATTAATATCATAGTTTTTATTACTCGGTGCATGTTTACTGCCCTGTAGTTCATTATCATTCCACTGGGGGGCAGTAGAGGGAGTGCTCATTTATAAAATTGCTTCTTCCACAAAACCTCAAATATAGTTTTGTTGTGAAAACTTTAACTAATTTTCTAAACTTCATGGTGAGAATAACTCATATGTTGTTAGTAGTTTTTTTTAATGATTACTAGCTCTATTGAAAGAATGGGTGTGCATTAAAAAGTGATAATCCACAGTGATAACCACACACCCCCAAAAGAAGTTCTGGTCACCTGTCTTAAATCTTCTGTATCACTTCTTTAAAACAACCTTTGGCTTTCTTCATCTGGACAAAAACAAGTGGTAAAAGGTAAATTTTCTCTCTGAACTGATGCTTTATTTAACCCATCAGGACGATCAGCCTATATCGCTTTGTATCGCCGTATTTTGACTGCAGCGGTGCACCACATAACAAATAGTTCGCTTTTTGTGGAAAAAGCGGTCCAAATCGGTAAAAAACAAGAATTAAGGACAAAGAACTGGATAATATTTATTTCTTTTCTAAGTGACCATGGTATAAGCGGGTTAATGGCCTTCGAAGAGTGCATTATCAATTTTTTAAGGCACTCCGTGGAAGCCTGAACCATTGACCCTTACATAATGCAGTTACACCATGTTAAAATGTGTGAATCAGATTTAAAACAGTGCTATCAGTGGCTTTTTACCTGAACTCTCATCTCTATTTTGTTGCATCTTAAATGAACATTTTTATGACCATAGACGTCCCACATCACCTAATTTATCATTAATGATACTATCTATATCTCATAAAAACATGACATTGCAAAAAAAAAAACATTTGTGGATTTCCTTGAAGGGTTTAAAAGACATTTTACTCCAAAACGAATTCAATTCTCTGTCATTTATTTGATTTGGTCCACATTAAAGGGTTAAATTTGTTCGTATAACCTCATACGTAAACAGGTGTGTCTCCTTTTTCTAGCAAACTAGCCTGCTAATTGTCAGGTAAACTAAAATCTGAACTCCAGTTGCTCAAGACTGCAGGTCACGACACACCAACCTATGCAGAGCCTGGATTGATTACAAGAAAGCCTATAAATCAATGCCACACTCGTGGATCACCGAATGCTTGGAGCTGTACAACATCAACAGAGCCTTCATAGGAAACTCAATGAAGCTGTGGAAAACCACCCTTGAAGCCAATGGCTAGCCATTTACACAAGTGTCCATCAAATGTGGTATATACCAAGGTGATGCTATGTCCCCACTGCTGTTCTGCATAGGTCTGAACACCCACAGCCAAATAATCAACAAGACTGGCTGTGGATACCGACTCAGAAATGGGGCCAACATCAGTCACCTCCTCTACATGGATGACATCAAGCTATATGCTAAGAGCGAGCGTTACGTTGACTCCCTGATCCACACCACCAGGATCTACAGTACTGACATTGGGATATCATTCGGGCTCAAGAAATGCAGCCGGATTGTGACAAAGAGAGGCAAGGTGGTCCACACAGGAGGCGTCTCACTCCCAGAAGGAACAATAGCAGACATTGAGGACAGTTACAAGTACCTTGGAATTCCGCAGGCAAATAGCAACCTGGAGCAGGCAGCAAGGAAAGCTGCAACAGCTAAATAACTCCAACGAGCAAGGCAATTCCTGAGAAGCCAGCTCAATGGCAAAAATAAGACCCGGGCAATAAAAAACTATGCACTGCTAGTTATCAGATAGGAATAATAAGATGGACAAAGGAAGAGACACAGACCACGGATGTTAAAACACGAAAGCTCCTCACCATGCATGAAGGGTTCCATCCCAAATCGAGCACCCTGAGACTGTATGCTAGCCCAACCCGGTCTCATCCTAAAATGTGTAGTAGCTACATTTGTCCACATGGAAATGCGTGAGAGTTTTACAAAAACGCCCCCTAAACTGTGAGGGGGATACGTTTCATTTTTCTATTCATTTTCTACGAGCCTTCTCAGGATCACGTGACTTTGGAGGTTTGGCCTGCCGTGAGCAAAAAACATGGTGGATGCACGTTCATTTTTCGGTGGAATATCCCATAAAACAAGATATTTTGAGGACTAATTTTTATTTTGACAACATTTCTAGTGAGAAATATACCATTTTCTTTTAAAATATGCTTTCATTTTGGACATACAGTTTGTAGTTTGCTTGTTTCGTTCAACTTTTTCTCCCAAAGGCTCTGTTACGTTGGAGAAACACGTTAACTTTCATTCATATCTGCAGACGTGCGCGTGGGTCACGTGACTAATATGATTCTCTTTTTTTCCGCAGAAAATGCCATAAAATAAGAGTGATTGTGGACTAATTTATTTTTGAAAACATTTCTAGCAGTATATATCCCCTTTATTTTCTTAATATTGCAGACATGAAGTTGTTTGTTTGTTACGTTCAACTTTTCCTCAAAGGATCTGAAAGCGTCTGATCTTTTCCATTCAAATATGCGGGCTGACGTGGGTCACGTGACGTGCCTTTCTCTTTTTTTCCTGTGGAAAATCTCGTAAAAAGGTACGTTGCGATTTACTAATTTGTTTTATTTACATTTCTAGGAACCCGTGTATAGGTTTTCTCGTTCCGTGTTGCTCTTGCGGCGATCAGGCTTTGATTGACATGTGACAACAAACCGGGAAAATGTTGAGTTCAGGGACGGACCAAAGAGTTCTTTAAATTGATTTTTCTGCATTTTAATTTATTTACACTACGAGTCTAATGGTGTGTGATAAAAAAAAAAAAAAAACTATAAATATTATGATAAATGAGATGAAACAATTATTTTGATGGGGTTTATAAAATATTAGGATCTATTATATTCTTTTTTCTTTAACTGTCAATTTTTTGACGTATCTCATATATTATAGTATTACAATGAAGTGCTCTAATTTATCTGTTAAAAAAGGTTTCATCACTGTTTCCTGTAGTAATTCTCAATAATGTTTTAAATAGGATATATTAAATAGGATATATTATCTAAAGTAAACAGGCTTTTAAGCCTTCAATTTGCCCCAATTGACATGAAGTGCGCATTTCGAAAAGCCAGTGAACGCAGCGTCATACGGGCACCCCCACCTCACTCCCCCGGAAACCCCCGGATGAACCCGCAGGAAGGCGCGCGGCTGAAGAACTCTTGGACAGCTGGAAGGTGGGCGATGCTTTGAACTTTTCTCTGTAGAAATGTAATGTTTAGATTTGGGAAACCAGAGATGGGTTTTTAGTAAAAACGTGTTGGCTGTTTAGGATAAACGTTGAATGACGAGGCGTTTTTCCATCTTAAATTTAAAAGGCCGCATGATCACGGTGAAGGCCTCTTCTGTATAGAGGACGGGGGCGGAAACGTCACGTGGTCTCCGCAGAGGTAAGTTTCCTTTTGGTTCATTTAGCCAGAAACGGGGGTCTGCAGCCCTTTAAACAGCTAAGAGCCTTTCAAATGTCTCACTGTCCAGAACTCAGTAGGACACACAAGGTGTCTCTTCAGCCTTTAGAAAATCAAACACTCATTTGCATTTATGTTATCTTGGAAACTTTATAACTACTGGGGTTTACAAAGGCTTTTTTTTTTACACATTGTAGATTTTATGTTGTTAGTACATCTCAGCCAGTATTTCTTTAAGGGCCTATATCATGCAACACCAACGATTTAAAATTTTAAAGTGTATTATAATGTTAATTCCTCACAAAAACTAATCCACAGCGGTATTTTGATCCATTCACGCATCTCTCAGCATTCCTCTGAAACCCTCTGAGCACCAGCCCCTCCCAATTCACAATAAGAGGGTCCTCACATTGTGACGTCATCATAAGTGAGGAGCAGCCTCTTCTAGGAAGAGCCTGTGCAGCTAAAACCGCCTCCAGGCTAACAGACACGCCCACTTTCTCAATGGAGCTAGTGGTGATCAGCAAAATGCTTTCATTGCACAATATTCACATCCATCTTTGCAAAAGTTTGGATGGAAGAAACGCAGAAACGCTGCCGACGCCGACTCTAGGTTGATGTCATGAAATAGGCGACACCCACAAGAAGAGAAAGGCGGAGCCTCAGAGATCGAGGAAATAGTTTATTCTAAATGGCTAGCATGGTATAGGCCCTCTAAATTGTGCGTATTGACCTCAAATTGATTTTTTTAGGGTACGTTGTCAGGTTTAAAAAAATTCTTCATAAATGCTGGAATTTCTTAAAATATTGTGCATCACCGCTTGATAGATTATTGAAGCATTATGGGTACTGTAGTCAGGAGCCTGGCACAGTAATACTTTGCTTCAACTGTTGAGTAGATCACCAAGTTGAGTAAAGTTTGACTTATCTGACTGTTTTGTTTTGCGTGATGCGCTGTGTCGTCTGAAAAATAGGATATTTGTTTGAATTAAAAACATTTTTATTTTTTGTCGGAGAACCACAGAGGAGGGGTCAAGGGGCCACATGTGGCTGTGGAGCCTCAGGCTGTAGACCCCTGGTCTAAACAGTTATGGCTGATTTGGCTGACCACATTTATTTATCCTAGCGTTGTCAACAAAGTTAAAGAGCCGCTCCAATGGAAGTCATGTTTTTAAGATCAAACATTTTTCTCTTTATTGAGAACATTAACAAAAATATAAACACATACACAATAATATAAGATTAAAACTGTTTCTGAGTATTTATTCAAATCTCAATGGATCAGGAGAAGATGAAACTGATTGTCTCAAAAAGCTTATAGTTGTGACGCTCTAACTGCCATGAATGGGCAGAGTCTCTGCTCCACTCCAATTCTGATGCATCCACTGCAGACAAATACCGGTAGATCCATTAATGTCCTGAGTTCCCTTGTCTGAGCTGGTATCTGGCTCAAAAGTGTACACATGGATAGCTCCAATGTTGCTCATTGATTTTTTTTTTTTTTGCTATGCTAATGTCGGCTAGGGCTTGTGAGGTGCTATAAGCTAGCGGGAGAGAGAATCAACAAATGGTTTATGGGAAATTAGCAGAGGCAAACATCTGCACCACAGCTCTGAGGTGAAATTCTTATGAGCTGCTGTGCTGCAGAAAAATGTCTTAAAAAAACAAAATGATCGTAATTAAAAAAAAAACTGGGAACGATTTTATAATAGCTAAAAATTCTTTTGGAGTGGGACTTAAAGTCCCACTCCAACAGAATGTCTGATTCCTGATTCTTGTATGTATGTATATACATAAAAGAACCTCATGTTTTTTTCCCTTTCCTCTCTCAGACTGGTCAGTTATGTTGAGACAACATGCACAAATAGTTCCTGGACTGATCTTCTGCTAACTTTGAGGTGGAGAGGCTGTCAGGTTCATCTGTTTCAGGGTCCTGCATGCTCTCCCTCCATGTTGGCTGTAGCAGTGGATGGAACTTGCTAAATGTACTGTTTTGAGAGCCAACTGGGTTGTGTAAAATTCTTTTCCACCTACATTTTTGATGGTCTAAATGTTTTTTTTATGTAAACTTTTCTGTTCTTTTAGGCTCAGTGGTTATTTGGAAGATGCGTTTTTGACCAAAAACACTGTGGTGACCTCCTTTGTGAACTGCATTCATGGGGAAATAGAATATGTAAAGTTATTTTCATGGCCTCTTCCTTAAGAAAATGAACATGCCTCCATATATGTTTTATTGTATTTTGTGTCATATCATCATGTTAATATACGACATTCATTTGTTTTGATAGAATCCTGGAGATGGGAGATGTGGAGCAGGTAAGTTTGTGGCAGCACCAGAGTCCTCCAACAAGTTTTCTGGCAAAGTAAATGAGGAAGGATCGCAGTCTGCCATCGTGGAGTTTTGCTGAAAGGCCTGAACATGTTCCATCCATGCATCCATCTTCTTCCATTCATCAGGAACCAGGTTGTGAGGGCAGCAGTCTAAGCAAAGATGCCCACACTTCCCTCTCCTCCAGCTCCTCTTGGGGGACCCCGGGGCCAGCTGAGAGGCGTAGTCTCCCCAGCGTGTCCTGGGTCTCCCTTAGGGCCTCTGCCCTTATTCCTGTTGGAGTTTTTTTCTAACCCCTTATGTTTCAAAAGTTTGCAAACATACATTTTGGTTGAAATGATGAGGATCCGAGGATGAAATCAAGAAGGGACAACATCAGGGAAAGGGACTGAACCGACTGAACAGCTTCCTCTCTTCAGCAGACACATGTTCCGAGTACATATGTGTCAAATATTGGTAAATACTCATTGAAGATGCATCCTTTTTGTGTAGTTTGTTTTCTCAGTTTAATACATTTTGATCTTTTCATTCTGCACAGACATCCTCGCCGTTCAGGCCGGTGGCTGGAACAAGCGGAAGTCAGAAAAGCTGGAGCAGACGTTACCAGAATGATACCTCCAGGTAAAGATCGTGGTAATGTTGTAGATAAATGTTGGCTTGTTTCTTTCATGTTACTCTCATGCTGTTGATGTGGAATATCTCTTGATTTCTTCAGTATTATTAATACATTAATCTCTTCCCACAAGGACCAATCAAAATGACCCAGAGAAAAACACTGAAGGGCTTTGTCTGAGCATCAGGAAAACAAGAATCAGCTGTCATCAACATATGGTAAAAATCTTTTGTAATCTTTGTGCTATCCTATGACCCCACCCTCACATTGACGTGTTCTCCCTACCATGACAAAGGTGGATAAAGGTGGAAAGATTTCATGTAATCCATGGACACCAGTGAAGATCACAAATCATTGAAGAAAAAAGGTTCAGAGCACTGTCTAGTGGGTCTAGATGACCCTACTCCCAATGGTAAAGTGCCTAGGATAGAACAAGGGTTACACTTTCTAAAGTTGTTGCATAACTGATCAAGCATGATGTGATGGATTGCAGGTTATGGTGCCATGGTAAAGAACTAAAGGCTCTATGATGTCATGCTGCTGACCAGACTGTGGTTGGTGAAGTCCAGCAGCACTGCAGGTCCTTGAAGTGTGGTTGAAGAGCTCTCCTCCCAGCTTTTGGAAGGTTCTGCCCCACAAAGTCAGGAGGTTTCTCTTTGTGATCTGCATGGATGTCCAGGGCTTGTGGCATTTATGTGTTTTCTTCTTCATTTCATTTTTAGGCAGCACAGAGTCATTGATGGAGAGAGAACATGAGGGACTAATTGTCTGCTGAGGAGGAGACTTTCTGCAGTTCAAGCCCCAGCTCCACCCCTAAAAAAGGCTTATATGAAGGAAAACCTCATTTCAACTTTGTACCAATAAATGACTTTTAATTGAAATGAGAGATTTTTTTCTGAACTGCACCAATGAAGGGTTTTTCAACCTAAATTTCAGCAATTACATTATTTTTTACCTCCGTTCAAGTTTCTACAACACTAGCTAAACATTTCAGTGCTCACACCTGTGCTGAAGACACTTCTCATTTTATCTCAAACGTTTGGCCTTTGATTTGTATGTCCAACACCTTAGAATGAAACACTGTCCTATTAAACTCATATAATAAATGTGCTATGCATCTCCAAATCCTTTGTCAGGGTACAGACTACATTTTAATTGTAGCAAGACTGAAGTAAAATGTAACAAAATCTCAATGAGTTATCTTAAATTAGGGGTAAATGACATGAGAAATTAAGAATATTAGAAGTGTGGAGTGATACGTGTCTCAGTATGTTAGCTGCAGGAAGGGTGCTGTCCTTGACACGTCCCTTTACTCAGACAGGATGACAGGTAGGGAAGGGGGTAGCCGATGATCTGCTCCAGTATCTTCAGCACAGAAGCTTCTGCTGCTCTTCTTCAGTTTGATCTGAAAGCCAGACCATGATACAGTTGGACTGGCTGAGCGGTAGGTTGCCAGCAGCTTCAGACGTGCTGATGTGCCTTGTTGATAACGTCCTGGATGTTAGGAAACCAAGTTAGATCAGCTGAGATGGGGATGCCCAGGAAAGGGAAGCTGTGAACCTTCCTCTGTGCCTACTAAAGTCCAAGATGACTTTCATGGTCTTTTATTTGCCGATCAGCCTTACACTATACAGTTTCCGCACTTGTCTACAAAGTTCACCTCAGTGACCTTTAATAAGTCTTTGTTATTGGCAAGTTAATTACTTATATCCAAGACATGGAGATGTGGGTCCAGTATGAGCAGGATTTGGGAAATGGCAGTTGCCAAGAACTCACATGAAGTTTCAAGGTTTTTCCCTTTATTTGGAGGAAAAAAAGTTTTTGTCCTTTGTTTGTTGTGCAGAATTGCAAACCTAGAAAGAAATCAAGTTGAAAGAATTTATATAAATGTATTTGCCCTTCTTTTGACCCTTCTACATCATGAATATTTGGTGGCTGTTGCTTGGCGACTGTGAGATCTCTCCATAGGATTGACATGGGCTGGGCCTCTCCATGACCTTGATATGATTGTTCTTCAGCCATTCCTTGGTTGCCTTGGCTGTAGGTTCTAGGTCACTAACCTGTTGGAAGACCCATCCATGACTGATTTGAAGGGTCCTGGCTTAAGGATGGTAGGAAGTTCTCACTCAGGATTTTCCATTAATGGCTCCATCAACGTGGTGACGTAGCTCTGTGCAGAAAAATAGCCACAAAGCATAATGCTTCCACCTCCATGTTTGACAGTGGGGAAGCTGTTCTTGGGGTCATAGGTAGCAATTCTCTTCCTCCAAACCCAATGGTTGAGTTGATGCCAAAGAGCTCAGTTTTGAGCCAAACATTCCATTATGCAGAATAAACTGATAAAGCAAACCCTATTTTTCAGTGTGTGATTTTCATTTTTTCATAAATCTTAGGACAATTTAGATGATAAAAGTAATAAATATATGAAAACAGTATAATACAGTAAATATGTAAATATTTGATGTGATGAACAATGCTTATCTGATTTAGACCCAACATGGAATATTTTATGACAGACACACATCAAGTTGTGTTATTTAATGCACGTAATTTAGACACAAATGATAGAAATGTTAGGTTTATATGTCAAAGAGGCCATGTGAAAATTTTAGTGCAAATACGCATGCGTGCGCGCCGTGCACATTAAGCCACCCCACCCCCACGTATCCGCGCGCCGGTCGGTGGGTGTTCGGCGTCAATAAAGGTAATCTGGTTGTCGCGCGTTCTGCATCTCTGCACGAGCTAAAGAAGTCTCAAAGGTAAGAAATGTAAACACAAGAGGCAGTAATGAAAATACTTTATGGTCATCTGAAAGTATTTTCATCTGACAGATGAATGCAGCTGTTGTTATCACTGTGACGGAAGAGCGGTGCTGAAAAATACGGCCTCCATCGAGATACTGAACGTAACACGACTGCAGGTTACTATGATCGTCATAGAAAAATGTATTAATTATTTGTTTCGACTGTATAGTTATTGTGGTGGAGCAGAGGAAGGGAGCTTTGTGAGAATCGGGGTTACATTAGCTAATGATTATGGCAGCGCTCGCGCCACCGCCGGTTTCCCGGCAAAAAAAAGGAACAGTAATTTACTGATATATTAAAGTGTTATGATTGACCTATTTAGGGTTTTTCTCCAAATTTACACAAAAAACGTTGTAACAACGATCATCTGGACTTGGTTTTGTAAATATTTTAAAACAGTCTCTGTCTCAGAGACCTGGACTGACTGACTCCTCCCCCTCACGTTCCAAACAGGAAGTACAAGGAGCCAAAATCCTTTAGACTTCTAAAGAGAAACAAACAGCTGTTAGTTAGTCATTCTATGGGTCAGATTAACCATTCTTGTTGTGATACCCTTTTCAACATGTTTTTGCTAATTCCAGTTATTTGTTTTACAAAACTGTTTCTTTATCACAAGTTATTCAAATTATAGACTGACCAACAGATGCCTCAGTAATAGCATGTGCCACCTTGAATGTTTGTTTGACAAATTCCACCAAGCTCACTTTCAGTGGAAGCAGTGTGGACTTTCAACAAGCTTACTCCTGATTGGCGACAGTAGTTGCCATAGAATTGATACTCAGATCAATCACTGTCAACTGGCTCCAACGTGGTGACGTCTGTATCACAGAGAAACGACGACAGAATTGAATTTGTTATGATGGATCTGGAAGTAAATGGGTGACGTCACACTCGCTCAAACCTTTTCTCTGATCCAGTCAAACTGCTTTTTTACCAGTTTTATTCCAGAAATCATTTTGGATAAGAGGAAAGACATCTTCAGCTCAAAACCAAGTCTTCATGACCTTTTTTTATAACTTTTCTTCTTAAAATTCAGAAATAATAACCTGCACATTCTTACAAAACTGTTAGACTTCAATTGCTACCTTAATTTAATTGTAAAACTAATAACCACTAATTGTCATTAATATGGCAATATTTTCCCCAAATCTTATCAGAATGGGGAACTGGAGACATAAAAATTCTGCTTTTCCTATTTTCAGCTGACTCTGCCACGAGGCTCGACAACTTCTTGCATCAACTGTGATCGCTGTGGCCGCCAAAACATCCAAATGTAAGGCGGGCTACAAAGATTTCAGGCCAAAAGAGAACGCCTCACATGTGATGAAGTGTCTGTATTGGTATGTATTTACCATCTGTGACTCAGAGTCATTAACCAATTGTCGATCTGTTCACAGTGTTATATGATAATTTAAATTTTGACGATGACGATACAAAAATTGCTGCCAAACCTGCCAAAAAGTCCCGCCTCTTACCACACACATGTTGTGCCCCTGAGTTGCCCTAAGTTCCCTGATCAAGCAGAAACGTGCTTTGACTGGATGAAGGCCTTGTATCAGGTATACTGGTAATAATAATTTTACATTCACCTCAGTCTGTTGTTGTTCCTCATTATTCATGGAAGCTTGATGACACGACATCTTCAATCTGCATGAACTCTAGTTTGATTAGAAACTTTCATTTGTGAACCGTCAGCAGATCTGGTCATGTCTCACCAAAACAACCACACTAATCATTTTATCATTTTCATCCATTAAGGTTGGAAAAACCAGCAGCCCTCCAGTGCTTCAGCCGTCCAACCATCAACCGTTTCAGACATCCATCCTCCCATCACTTCAGCCCCACAGCCGTCCACCAGTGTGCCAACTCCTGACATTTTACTATCCTGGTACAATCTTATTTTTCTGCACAGTTAGCAAAAATGATGTGTTTTTTAAGAAATTCCTGTGTTTTTTTATCCTCAACAAATGTTTCTCCAAAGAAATGTGAAACTACAGAATTATTCATCTGGTGGTTATTTTTACACTTTTCCTCAAATCTTTAATAAGAAAGAAATAATTCAGTTCAAGTTTACTTTAGCTTTTCTTTTTAATGGGCATTACAGTTGATATAAAACATATAACATGCAATTAAAATGCTTTGTAGTTAAAAACATTTTACACACTATTAAAAGATTCTATAAAATATTATTTAAAAAGAATCCTTTCCAAGAAAATGTTGACTACCGTATATCTTCCCATAGCAGCCCTGGCGTTTATTCCATCACAGACAGAACAGTGATGGTTAATGGGTTTATTTTGCAGCAAAATTTCATCAAGAAATGTAGACAAACACCAGCAGATGAACATTTCAGGATTTATTCAAATGATGAGAATATTGGATTGTGTTCTGATCAGCACTGGCTGTTGACGTTTCTTTTCTCCTTGAAGCATCAGCCTCCGTATCAAAAATCATGTTGGTTGTCATGAGGATCTCTTTCCTGGAGACACCCCCACCTTTCCGTCTTTGTGCAATAATTCATGTTCAAACCAGTTCTTCTAAGTTGTCGCTTTTCTTTGCATTTCCACCAGTAAAAAGTAATACGACAAAATACTTGCAGAATTTGTAAAGATTTGGATTTTGTATTATTAATTTGCCTTTTTTAGTCTTTTATTATAAAATAACTATGCATTATTACTTTATTTTAACTAACACATTTATCTTAGTTTACAGTAGTCCTCTTAAACATCTCTTAAACAAGTTTACACTTTTCATCTTTCAGAATGCAGCCGTGTGATTGGAGGAAAAGATTAATATGCAATGAGGACATTTAAAGAAAAAAGGAGCAGTTTTTATTTTACATTATTACTATTTTAAAGTAGAACTCTAATGTATATAAATGCTTTTTTATTAATTTTTTTGGCATATTTACTGTGTTAGAGTTCTGATGATTGTTTTGAGTGGTAAACGTTTTTATTTTATTTATGAAACCCAGATGGAGTTAATGGAGTGCTCGTCATGTTTTATGTTGTATATATTATTAATGAATTGATTTATTTATTTTGAAATGCCTGTTTGCAAGTAAAGAAGCCGGGGTTATGGTTAAAATACGTGCGGACAATCCAGCAACGTTCCTCTTCAACATGAATTTCCATCAGTTTTTTTGCTTGGTCGCAAATAAATAAGTCCAAATAATAATCAGCCTAATTTGTTTTTTTGTTTATTTAAAATTATATAAATCTTTTCTAATTTTGTCAATAAAAGGAAAAAAGGGGTAGATGATGGATGCATGTCCAAGTTTTATTATTCATGTTCTACAAGTTGTTAGATATTGATTATTTGATGCTTTTGTGCTATGCGTTAAAAATCAATGTAATATTGTAATTATTCATGAATATTTGAATAGTACTAATATTTCCTACAAAGGATAACTGACACTAATCAAATTAAAAACAGTCGTCCTGTAAGCACTGAGTGAACAAACTGTAGCCCATTGTCTATCACAGTTTGATTGAACCTTCTCTACTTTTCTTGCAGGGGGGGGTCATGGCCTCTACACTGGATTCCAAAAAAGAGACAAAAACCCCCCCGACCTCAACCCCCACTCTTAGTCAGACATGTTTATTTTTTTTTATTTACAATAATAAATAATATACTATGTACATTTATTTTGTTTTACTTTTTTATACTTAGTTTCCTTATTTCCTATAATATTTATTAGTAGTTGTTGTTTGTTGATGTTAGTTCTTTTTAGCCCCTTTTATGTTAAAATAGACGTAAATGATCCAGATGCTGATATTCTAATATATAGACAGATTTATGAATGAATTATTCTCAACAGAAGTTCAACGCTATTGTGGTAGCAGTTTGACTGTTTTACTGTAATCTGTCGTGCCTCACCCACTGTCCATCCCATAAAAAAGAACAATTCTACATCATTAACCTTTTTTTATTTTTATTCATATGGCACATTCATAAATACAAAGTTATAAATCATACCCCCCATTTTTCTAACTTTATCAATGAGTTCAAACAAAACATGAACACAGTAAGAAACTCTGACAATAAGAAAGCATTTAAAACATTCAATCTGTGCGTCAGTTTCAATGTTTTTGTGAAAAATTTCATAATAATCCCCTGGTTTGTTTCTGTCTTGTTGCTTTTTGGAATTGTTGTTTTGAATTGTTACAGTCAATAAAGTTTGAATAAAAAACAACTGCAATCTGTCATGCGACAAGGTACCTTCGCTCTGAAAAACATTTGATGTTTTGTTTCTTTAAGTACCTGCAAAACAAAAAGTTTGCATTAGTAATGGAAACATTAATTTCTGTAAAAAATAAAAATAAACACCTGTTTGTCGCTGGGCTTATTTTTAAAACTTAATCTTCCCGATAAACGTGGGAGCAATCACAAAACCAGTTTAGAGCCAAACGTCTTTTTTTATTATTTACAGTGTATTTCTTAACTCAACTAGTTGATGTTGAAAAAATACGCTTGCATGGACGTTACGACAGAGTACATCGGTCCCTAGAAATGTTATTAAACGTAAATATTAAACCTCAGACGATCTTATTTTACGAGATTTTTTTTCCACGGGAAAAAAAAGAAACTCGCGTCACATGACCCCACGTCAGCCCACAGATATGATGGGAAAGATCAGACATTGTACACAGCATTTAGACTTGTAGTGTGAATACTTTAACATGTAAAAGAATATTGAATAAAATAAATCGCTAAGTAAATTTAGAGAACTCTCCAGTCCGTTCCTGAACAACATTCTTCCGGTTTGTTTAAATGTCCTTCAAAGTCGCAACAACACAGCATGAAACCTATACACGGGTCCGTAAATGTAAATAAAAATAATTAATAAATAGCAACGTACCTTTTTACGAGATCTTCTATATGAAAAAAGAGAAACTCAGGTCACGTCACGTGACCCACGTCAATCCGCATATATTTATGGAAAAGATCAAACGCCTTCAGATCCTTTGAGGAAAAGTTGAACGTAACAAACAAACTACGAACTGCATGTCTGCAATGAATGGATATTATGAAAATAAAGGGGATATATACTGCTAGAAATGTTTTCAAAAATAAATTAGTCCACAATCACTCCTATTTTATTGCATTTTCTGCGGAAAAAAGAGAAACATATTAGTCACGTGACCCACGCGCACGTCTGCAGATATGAATGAAAGTTAACGTGTTTCTCCAACGTAACAGAGCCTTTGGGAGAAAAAGTTGAACGAAACAAGCAAACTACAAACTGTATGTCCAAAATGAAAACATATTTTAAAAGAAAATGGTATATTTCTCACTAGAAATGTTGTCAAAATAAAAATTAGTCCTCAAAATATCTTGTTTTATGGGATATTCCACCGAAAAATGAACGTGCATCCGCCATGTTTTTTGCTCACGGCAGGCCAAACCTCCAAAGTCACGTGATCCTGAGAAGGCTCGTAGAAAATGAATAGAAAAATGAAACGTATCCCCCTCACAGTTTAGGGGGCGTTTTTGTAAAACTCTCACGCATTTCCATGTGGACAAATGTAGCTACTACACATTTTAGGATGAGACCGGGTTGGCTAGCCGCAAGGAAAGAGGCAGAGGACTAGTGAGCGTAGAAGCCACTATCCAGGATGAAACATCCAAGATGCATGAATATATCAAGCTCAAGGCCCCAACCGACAATGTGCTCAGTGAATGTCTCAGGCAATGGAGAGCAGAGGATACAGTGCTGGAGGACAGATCCTCAAGGGAGGACAAAACCCCTGCATGGGATGTTCCACCAGACCATAACTGAAGTGGCTGATATTAAGAAGTCCTACCAATGGTTAGAGAGGGCTGGCCTACAGGACAGTACTGAAGCGCTCATCCTAGCAGCTCAGGAACAAGCCCTGAGCACCAGAGCGATAGAGGCTCAGATCTACCACACCAGACAAGACCCAAGGTGTAGGCTGTGCAAAGAAGCGCCTGAAACAATCCAGCACATAACTGCAGGGTGTAAGATGCTGGCAGGGAAATCATACATGGAGCACAACAATCAAGTGGCTGGAATAATATACAGGAACATGTGTACAGAATATGGAGTGGAAACCCCAAGGTCAAAATGGGAAACACCCTCAAAGGTCATAGAGAATGAGAGGGCAAAAATTCTGTGGGACTCCCAGATCCAGACTGATAGAATGGTGATGGCGAACCAACCAGACATTGAAATGGTGGATATAGACCAGAGGAAAAACGTTGTGGTGGATGTGGCAGTGCAAAGCGATGGGAACATCAGGGAGAAGGAACATGAGAAACTGGAGAAATACCAGGGACTCAGAGAAGAACTGGAGAAAGCATGGAAAGTGAAGGTGACAGTGGTGCCTGTGGTAATTGGAGCACTCGGAACAGTAACCCCCAAGCTGGAGGAGTGGCTACAACAGATACCTGGAAAGACCTCAGACCTCTCAGTCCAGAAAAGCGCAGTGCTAGGAACAGCTAAGACACTGCGCAGGACCCTCAAGCTCCCAGGCCTCTGGTAGAGGACCCGAGCTTGGAGGAGAAACCACCCGCGGAGGGTGAGAGGGGAATTTTTTTTATGGATATTTTTTTTATGGATATTTTTAAATGGATATATATATATATATACCCCCTGATCTACAGTAAAAGCGTTTTGTTAACACATAAACACAGTAAATGTTGCATGGAATTCATTCCCCACATTTAGGAAATAAGGCATTTTTGGCCCACACTTTATTCTTTTAAGCATAAAAGTCTTTAACCCTTGTGCTATCATAGGCACTTTAACATTGGGAGTCGGGTCATTTAGACCCACTAGACAGTGCGCCAAACCATTTTTTTTTCAATGATTTGTGATCTTCACTGGTGTCCATGGATTACATGAAATCTTTCCACCTTTATCCACCTTTGTCATGGTAGGGAGAACACGGTAATGTAAGGGTGGTGTCATGATTCGGGCGAGAGTTCTGAATGACCCAGATCCTGGAACCCGGAAAGAGGCTAGGACTCAACAGTAATTTTAAAGAGATTTAATTGGGAACAGAGTTTGACAGGCTTTTTCCTTAGGCGAGGAGCGGCGGCTGGCTGGAGGGATCTTGAGGCGGAATACCCCGAGGGAGGACTGCGGCGTAGGTGGACAGTGACCAGGTGAGTATCCAACAGGTTTAAGTCTTGAAGCAGAGCGAGAGAAGCAATGAGCAAAAGGTAATGAGAAAAGAGTCAAAACATGAGCTGACCAGACTATGCACCATAGGAGGAACAACGAACTGGCACCGGCTGATGATCCAGGAGGAGCTTATGAAGGCAGGAGAAGATGAGGTAAGTGGATCCAGCTGGTCGCGTCCAAAACAGGAAGGAGGGAGGAGGAGGGAGTAGCTGACAGGCCATGACAGGTGGGGTCATCTAAGATAGCACAAGGGTTACGAGATGCATTACATTTTCTTTTTCTGTGCCTTTTCCTTTCCGTGTGTTGAAAAGGTCTCGAAAATCACAGTCTTTTACCAAGAAGTGTGCTTTTTTTTTTTTTTACAAAAAAAAGTGTCAGCATGATGTGATGTGTGATGAAAAGCTTTCAGGCATTTCTTTGTGCTCTTTGCTTTTAGCCTAAAAAAATTCATTTCATTCAAATTTTATACAACTTATAGGGCTGAAATTGATTTCAGGCAGCAATACACTGAACAATTTGACAGAAAAGTGAAGCTAGTAGCACGAAAATGCCTTTTTTATCTTTTACCAAAAATGGCGTGGTCAATGTGATTGCTTACAACTGCCATGCACCCTTCATAAAAAGCATTCTGCAGCTTTTCCTTTGTTTTAAAGTGTGCTTTTCTTTTTCTTTTTTTGCCATCCAGGTCTTACCCTAACCTTTTGTCAGTGCAGGCAACCAGTTCAGAAAAGGCTCCCCTCAATTAAAAAGATGCTTTTTTTCACTTTTTTTTTTAATTCATTTATTTTTTTAGTATTCAGAGATCACAGGAAGTAGTGTACGCGCTTGAACTATAATGGACTCTTTCCTCTTGTTATAGAAGTTCTAGATAATTAAAGTGGCATCTCTGTTTATGCTTATTACACTAAAGCTCCTTTGTGGATTAATGGAAAACATAGCTCCACTGGCTAAGCAGCTGCAGAGAATGCAAATGGTTTGCAATCTGAAAGGATACGCTGAAGTTTGGGAGCTTCCAGGGACAATAATCTCTTGATGCTTGATGTTAAGAAAACATTTACATATTTCATGAAAGTTTCAAATTTTCTGATGGAATTAAGGGAAATAAATACACTTTTCCATGATATTCTAATTGTTTGGAAAGGGTTTGTGTTGAAGCAGTGTAAATCTCATAAAGCTTGCTCCTTTTCACAGTTCTATAGTGATTTTTAAAAGACTTGGTTTCAAATATTTCCAGCTGGAAAGAAACCCCAGTTGTTAATTTCTCCTTCATGATAATGATTACAACGGTTGGCACTTCTGTGTTTTGAAAAGGACGCTATCCATACATCACTACTACCACTACCCCCTGATTGGTCAAAGTTTAGCTGTTTGACGTTCAAGCAGACGAAAGTTCAGTTGGTTGATCTGTCAGCGTATGTTCAGTGAACGCATGTTTTTTATGCAGAGCTTGATAACTTTCTGAAAAATATGCATAGATATTTGTGATCATGAGTTTTGAAAGCAGAAGCACAGGTGTTTAGTGACTGGTGTGAACATAGCTGTTACTGTCTTTTTATTGACACTTGGAGAAACAATGCAAGCAAAAAACATTTTACAATGTTTCTGGTACACAGTCCTATATTTTTTTTGTTTCTGTCTTGGCAGATTCCAAGAACACACTTCATTTTCTCATGTTAGCACATCTATTGTGAAGTGCTTCGCTTTATATTAAATCCTGCTCTTCATTTGAAAAAAATTTGCAATATCTCCATGTAGATCAGAGAGAACTATCTATGCAAAAGCACATCTTCCGTGTTGACATTTTGACCCTCGTATGCGTGGCCTGAGAGGTCCCATTTCATGGTGCCCTTTGAGATTGATTATTCCTTTTAATGCATCAGAATAATTTCATAATGAAAACCAGAATGAAAAACGTGTCTGAATATCAAGACTTGACATTTCCATCTTCAGTTTTACGTGTCCAGGGGAAAAAGAAATCCACCTTTCTGAATTAATGATCTCATTGGTAAAATGCAATTACAGGGACAGATTTTAAGTATAATAAATACAATAATGTCTAAAGACAGAGGTACAAGCCTGTTGTGAAAATTTAGATTTTTAGATTATGCATATGAAAGGATAAAATAATTATCATGGTTTTAGTAGAGATTATTTTAGGACTTGAGAAGCAATTGAGAGTTATAACGCCGCCTTGGCAGTCTTTTACCTAAAGTGGATATGCTGGCACGAGACAGAAAATACTCCCAGTGCAGAATATTGTTAAACACTGCAGTCCAAACAGCCACGCTTCTCCAGAAGAAATGACTTTTTTCCCAATTACATTAGATTAAATTTGAATGAACTCCAAAGACGTGTATTAGTCCTAGTCATGTGACGTCCTGCATGACTCCCATGTTCAAATAAAGCTCGTTAGTATCATTTTTTATCGCCAAAACAATAAAGCAGCATTCTAAAACATTTGTTTATGACAAATTTTAGATTTGGGAGCTTAGAACAGCTTAACACAGACAGGGAAACACTTCCTCCACGAAGGTGCTTAGTGCTTCAGGCTAAAAGGGTAAATGTGTTTTTGAACTAAATCAGACCTTCTGAGTCAAAACACTTTCATGTATGTTGATTTACATGTACGTTGTCAGATTTGAACTGTGGAGTTCCTGCACCCTGAAAACATGTGTTTGCTTTCTGGAGTTACAATTTTTAGGAATGGGAAGAGAGTACTGAACGAATAATGTATTGAAATATTTGACAAAATAAATGTGCAAGAATCCTTCACAATCCTTCAGTGAATATAGTGCTCAGGTTCAACTGGGCTTTTAAAAGTGTAATATTCCCTCATTATAAACATTTAACTGCAATTTTGTGGTTCTCTTGCCTCCAGAGAATGACCATAGATTTCTTAAAGACCCACCCCGAGGAAAATCATGTTTTTGGTGTTTTTAACATGTTCTTGTTGCATTTTTTTAGGTCATATGTTAAAAAAATGAAACTTAAAAGTGCATTTCAATGTGAATCAGAAGCAGGCTTAACACTTTTACAACAGATCAAAGATGATTGAGGTGGGACTTCAATAGTTGAAATTTGAAACACATACATAACCCAAATTGAAAGAGACTCCCATACAGATAGATCTGAGTTCTACAATTCCAACCACATGTTTACATCAGGTAGAAGATTTTTTGCCACCTTAAGTGCAACAAAGAGCCATCTAGGTTTGAGATATTGTCACATTGATCTGAACACACAATCCCGTGCTAAAATCTTTGTGTTCTTTTTCAATGAAACACGGCTATTTGAATAATGTGTCTCTGTTAGTTTTGCTTGCTGTGCTACTAAAATGATTTTTGCTGGTAGTCATGACACTTTTTCACAACGCCAAAGAAGAGGAACTATGTAAACAAAAAGCTTTTTCTGTGTCAGAGGAGCTGTTTGATTGTTCAGGAGCCAAAGTCATTTTGCATCAAATCAAAGCTAAAGTAATTCCAATTTTCAGCACTGGAGTTTCATGTCTAAAATTATTGCACGTCCTTTGAATGTGGAGTTTGACAGTACAGTTTAATCAGTTTCACAGTAAATTTTTAAGATTTAGAAGTTTACTCTTTTCAGATAAACATGAAGTTTTGCTTAAGTTTTCCTTGCTCTTTTTTTCTCTTTCCATGTTTTAGAGGCTTAGAGGCAGATTTAGTTCATCACCAGAAATGCTCACTTATTCCTTTTAACAAGTCTAAGTCAAGTCTAAGGTCTTTGCATTTAAGTCAAGTCAAATCCCAAGTCTATGGATGTAATTTCAAGTTCATTCAAGTTTTTAAAATGTATTTTTAAAATGTACCTATTATTGCCACAAATTGCTCATTAAACTACTTTAAACAACATCTGGGGTTATAACAACAAGCAGCTGGTGTTCCTAACTGTTATATTTTTGGACTGTATATGAGAACTGGATGGAGTAAGTGTGATGTCACCTATAGAAAATGGTTTACATCCTCCTCCATCGAAATGAAGTCATTTCAGCCGCCATTTTTTTCCCAATTCGAACGTCGCCATGTTGGAGTCAGACCTCTATAAGCCGCATTTAGTCTGAGTCAACATTTCTATGGCAACTACTGTTTCCAATCAGGAATGAGCTTGTTGGATGCCCACAACCCTAACACTGAAAGCAGTGTCCAATGTGAGACCATCTAGTTTTATTGAGGCATCTGATTGGTCAGTTTAAAACTTGATTAATCTGGACTACAAAAAAGTCTGGGGGAAAATTGTATATTTTAACATGTTACAAAAGCAGCAAGAGTAGTTATTCTGACATATAGAATGACTGAGTAATAGCTGTTGTTCTCTGTAGAAGTCTACGGAATTTTGGTTTCTTGGAGCATCCAGGTACTTCCTATTTGGAACAAGACAGAGGAGGGGTCTCTCAATCCAGTTGTCTTATAGCCTAAAGTCAATGGTGATCTTTCAGTGGTGAGCTTTCATTTTTTTAAGGTTTTTTTTTTTTTAGCATTGTCATAATCTAAAACTATAACATGTACAGTACTGGAACAATTCATTGCTTCAGACCCAGTCCGCTGAATTTGGTCCTGATCAAATCCTAAACCTTTCGTTATGTCTGTATTAAGACTGCCGTCAACAGGACTTTCCTGTTTTCGGACTAAAGATTGTAAACAAAACCACATGATTATAGACCTCTTCACAATTTGTTCAGGAATTACGAATTATGGAAGTTCTGAGATTTGCAGTCCTCTTGTGTTTGTTCATTCAAACTTTATATTTTGCTCACAAATTTTGAACGTCTGTATCAGCGTCAGGCTCAACACTTTTTACTCGCCCGATGGAGGCGTGCTGCAGAGCGGTTACTGGCAAGAAGACGGCTAAGAAGGTACACTGATAAGACATTTAAACTGTCGTGAAAACAGTGAGAAGCAATGTGCATCACGTTAAAAGTTGTTTTAATGAGTCTGAATTTATCCAACAATATTTCAATGAGTTGATGTGTTTCATCATGGTGGTGTTGTGCCCTTGTTTTTAGAGATCATAAGAATTCTTTGCATTGACACGTAACACATTACCAGTGTTTAGCACAACATTGGAAAGCTGCTTTTCTCTGTGACAGAATTTGCTGGAATTCGTGAAAGATTGTAGAGTTACTGTAGTCACAAGCCTGTCAACACTGGAACTGTCCGGTGTAAAAGGGTTAACATGCTTGTTTGTTGTAAAGAGATTTATTATTTTTATTGATTGTAGTTTTATTACTTTCCTTTTGTTTGGTTTAAAAAAGAAGTGGGTTACATTTTTCAAAATGTAAAATAAAATTTCATACAGTGGAGTCCTATATGAGGTGACAATAAGAATGCTGTCACATACAACTGACAACTCGTTCATAAATGTGCCTGAAAATCCGACAGGCAGCACAGTTCATTATGAGACCAGCCAATCTGTCTGGAACAGATTCTCTCGAATTCTTCCTGGCAGATGTTATATTATTATCATTGTTACCATACCCAATTTATCACAGACACCCCATTCTCTCCAAATCAGTATTTCTCACTGTCGACAGATAGGTGAGGTTTGTGGAATGACTAAAGATCACCCGGAGGCCTCTTTACAAATCAATACAACCTCATGGTCGACGTTATCTCTAAGAAGGGGAGTTAAGATTGATTGTCGTTAAGCACTTTACAGGATGGAAAAAGGATGAGGACGGATCATAAAAACACCCACACACCACCTACCCATCACTCTCAGCCGCAACCGAGTTCAGCGAATCGATAAGAGCGAGATCAGCAAAAGTAAATAAATAAATTTCAGTGAAAGTGGAAAAAAACAACAGTAACAATGAAAAATAGTAAACAAGCAACACCAAAAAAAGCATTACAGAACAGAGGACTGGTTTTTAAGTATTCTTGCTTTTAATGCTGTTTTGGAAAGTTTTATTTGATTTGTGGGTATATTCCTATGGATTAAACTTTCGAATCAGTTTAGTGCTAACAGTGCTAATATGGACAAAATCTAGCCTATGACAGTTCCCAAATAATAAAGGGAAGTAAGAGGGATTATCCAAACTCAAACAGGGTAGAAAAAACCACACAAACATTGTGGGTTGTCTGTTGTGTGTGTTAACAGGAGATAAAACGGTAAGCAACATTTATTCTTGCATAATCTAAACATTTATTAATAGGGTTGTAACAATTGATCGATTTATATTTCTACAGGTACTTACACTAACTCTGAGTCACACTGGTTAATTTTTTGACTAATGATGTCCTGGATCGATTTTAGGTCAATGCATCAGATCAACCAATATCCGCTATGACTTGTATCAATAACCAAATATTATCATATGAATTGATTTGTTATTGAAATGAATCGCTACACCCCTATTTATTACCTTCTTCATATAAAGAACATTTATCCTTTACAACTCATGCTTTTTTTCTGCTTTTGCACCATAGCATAGCTTTCCTTTTTTATAATGTGCCTAAAATGTGTCACATCTGTTAATAAGGATGTTTTTTATTTTTGTATCTAGCTGCTTTATATAGTGATATGCTATAGCTATGCTGTAATATCTGCAAAAATTGCCAAGAGTCAATATTACATAACTGCATCACTTGTCGTTCCCGTTCACATCACAACAAATTAGTACTGCTGCTCGCATGTGCCCCACATATCTGTTAAGATACTCCAATGCATGCAGCTGAGAGCCCAGTGGGAGTGGGAACAGATGTGATGTGGATCTCTTTGGAATTCAGACACATTATCTGAAGTTAGAGTGGAAGAATTAGCCAGGTTTGTTTTAGTTCAACCATGTGTAGCAGGAATCACTTTACTGATTATGCCCTACCTTCAAAGTAGCTTTCATTCTATGTACCTGGAAATGATCACTTCCTCTTGCTTTAATGTTATTCATTATGCTAACATTGTCAGTTTTGCTGCACTGGCATCAATTACTCAATGAGTCTTTAATCACACCACCGCCACACAATGAGAATAATTTTGCCAAACTTTTTCCTTATGAAAAAATATTATTATTTTGTGTTTCTTTGAACTTTTAGCCATATTTTAACTTTATTTGCTCACAAAAAAACAGCCCCAAAAGGTATTTTGAGTGAGTGCCAGCACCTTCCAATCAATGAAAATGAGTAGGTTCTCACAATCATTTGTATGAAAGTGAGAACGGCCCCTTACAGGATGACTCTGCGCTGTCAGCACCGCCCCCAGTCTCACACACACACTTTTTTCTGTGGAGCTAGCTGTGATCGGCTAAACACTTCCTTTTATATGCACAATACGCACATCTATCTTTGCAAAAGTTCAACTGTTGCTTACTTTTGTGGGTGAAAACCAGACACGCTGCGGTGGCCGGCTCTAGGTTGATGTCATAAAATGGAGCGAAAGGCGGTGCTTCAAAGATCGAGTTGTCAAGGGCTGCTAAAATAACTCACATTTCATGAATAATATTTTATTGTGGCAAAGGTAATATACGTTCATATACAGTATATGGATATAGTTTAATCTGAAAGGCTTAATAAAAGCAAGAGATAGGTCCTTTCAGGAAACAGTCTTTTCTATATTCCAATAAGCATTTCACTTTGCTTTGTGATGTGATTTATTTTAATGTTTCCTGATTATTATCAAGTAATTTGTACAAATTACCTTTTTAGTATTTCAATTTTTTTTTCTAATGATAGAACACACTTATTTTTGATACTCTGATACTTCTGAATGTGTCATAATGATTTTTGACATTATGAAATGTCTACTTACTTATTAAGTAAATATTGTTAACTATTGAAAATTATGGATCTTTAATGACCTGAATGTGTGTTGGTAAGGTAAAAATAACCAATCAGAAATTAAGAACCGAATAATGATAATTTAGATAAAAAGGTATGTAAAGCTAAACAGGGGTGAGACTATATAAATTTGCTTCCTCCATCTCCCCTTTAAGCAATTTATTAAACTACTTTTGACAATCCGAATGAGTAATGGTTTCATTGTGTCATGTGCAAAAGAATAAATATGTCTATCAACACTTGCATTATTTACAACTGCATGTGAATTTATGTGTATTTTCCTATCAATTTTATGACTAATCATTATTAAGTTTGATATATTCCTGTACAGAAATGTATTTCTGATGTGTGTCTTGTTTTGTAATATTTTTCCTTAGATTGATAGTTTGAAATAAACCATTCCTGAATAATGTTGTTGATACTTATTTATTGTAACGTGTCAACGGCCATGAAACCCTCTGAATTTTTCCAAAGACAACGGCAACAATAAAAGTTCTGCTCCCCTCATAACTCATTTTCCAGCAGACAGAATGAGAACAACCAAAAGATGCTGCCTGGTATTGATTGTTGTGCAGATCCAAGAATGAAGCATGTGTTGCTCAACTCCCCGTTTCTCCAAAGTAACGGTTGGGTTGAATGATTGACAGGCACAGCGTTCTGCTCCACAATGAATTTATCTGAGTGTCCTTTACAGAAGGAGACTTGTACGTTTAAAAATGTAGGGAGACAATTTGTTGGTTATGCATAACTTTTTTCAGCAGGAATTTAAGATACAAAGTGGACAAAAGGGGCAAAAATGGATGCTTACATGGAAGGATTAAAAACTTTTCACTTTTTGTTATATTTATCTTTGTTGTTTTTATCTTATCTACTGTGAAATCGAACAAACAAGAACTGTCGTCTATTTCTGTTTTGGTAGTTCAGAGAGTCTATTATTGTCCCAAACTGGTTAGCATTTTAGAGACATTCTCGGGTTGAATCTGAATATCCCCCCTGCCCCTACTGCTTCACACTAACCCCACATTTAGCCCTCTAAGCGCAGAGTTGAAGAAAAATAGTGTCCATTCTCTGCCCATACTCGCTGGCAGCTTCACTAGGGCATAGCTTGGAAAACCCGTAGCTCGGAAAATGCATAACATCAGTTTTATAACGTTTAAAGTTCATGCTAAAACAGAAAAATGTACATTTAAATAAATTTAAATGTAAACTTCTGTGCTTCAGAACACACCCACGTGAAGAAATGCGTTTCTCCTCCGCGGCACAGCGCAACGCGGCACACCCTGTCGGCGGAGGGCTCTGTATCCCTCCCCCACGATGGGTTCCCCTTCAAAAAACTATTTTGGACACCCTTATCCCTCCAAATATTCCAACAAATGTAGGGATAGGAAGAAGCCGGAGGAGTAGGGGAACAATTTGGATTTGGACATAGTCAACTTCATGCACATTTGAACTATGTAACTCAAGTTTTGACCTGCAAAAAACGACTTCAAAGATAGGGTTTTAGATTTTTTGTTTGTGTCTGTTCATTTTTCACATTTTCTCAAAATTTTACCCTGCATGAAGATGAATACAGGAAAATGAATGCTTTACAAAAAAAGATTTAAGTTTTAACCAAAGCCCTGTTCTGTTTTGTAAATACGTTAAACTAATCACTTTTTGGATGAATCGGAATGAGCATAGAAACACTATGTGGATGTGGACATTTCCAAAGGTTTGGATGCTTCAATTTACCTCTGAGGCTGGACCAGAGACTATAATTAGTAACTGATCTGCCTTCAGTTATCTGTCCAAAACACTGAACAGGTTCTCTGCAGTTATCAGGCTGAAAAGAAAGCTGGAACTAAAGCCTTACATTGGCCCGTACAGGTGCTGCGGGTTATGGGTTGTCCGGTCCTGTGAAGGGTTGTAGATTGGAGCAGCTGCATCTTTGGGTGAGCGCAGGTGTGTCTTGCAGTTCTCTTGAGGCTCGTACAGCTACGTTAAGGGACGTCATGAAAATGGACCTATGGCTATATTCCTATGGCTAATAGTTGTACACAATTATGATGTGCAGGTGATCCTATCATACAATGTCTTTATGCCACACTTGAGGCTTTAGGAAGATGCAAATATTGTCTCCTTTCTGACCGTGTGCGAAAGCTGCACGCACGGGGGGTGCAGACGATACTCCCTGTAGGACGCCCATAGGATGACCAAACAATCTACACTCTGTCATATTTCCTAATTTCTAACAGTCAGGTTGTGCGCAAGGAACCTGTAAGGAGCGCACATTTATCATGTGAACAGCATTAACAGGCTCCTTGTGCAGTCAGCAGGATTTGAGAGGAAGGGGGGTAAATGTGTAGGTGGAGGATGATTCTTTTGGAGATGGCACATTAACTGAACCAAACTGAAAGCAAGGAATAAGGAAGAGGATCAGATCAACAAGTTGAGCCCTCAGGAACAAACCTAGGCCTGCTTAGTGGAACTCAAAACTGGAGGTACTTAGCTGACCTGAACCAGTGGATATGTTCTCCCACTGGGACTTTGGCACTGAGTCTCAGATGAGATCTTGTTCTTAAGTTGGTCCGCCTACCTCCATTCTGCCGTCAGCAAACTGGAGAGGGGAGGCCTGCAAAGGAAAGAGTCTTCAGTACTTCAAACTGACAGCTGATGCAGGGGGACGTGGCTGGAATGTTTGAATCAGGCTAGCTGGGCTCAGCTATAGGTTTTTCAGGGGGCAAATTCCCATCAGACTGCCAAAGAAATTTGCAGATAAGTCCAAGGGCAGGTCATGAATTGTTAGAGAATGAAGGAAATCTTTTGTATGCATCATTTTACACTGTATTCTACATCAATCTGTTTCTAAGGTCTAAACATACATCCCCCTTGACTTTTTACAGAAGTATATCATAAGTGAGGCAAAATGTTTCAAGTTTGAACCATCCACTTACCAAATGGCAAACAAATTATTTTCCTTCTGAGCAATAAAATGGGGGCCCCTGCAGTGGCTGTATTTAGTAATTAAAAAAAAATCTCATTAAGAGTAAAACATCCATAGAATACCTTCTGCATTGGTCCACTTTTGGACAGCATCAATGTCAAGTATCACAATGTTCTGATAAGCATTTAAAAACCGAAATCACATTTAAATGTTAAATAAATATATATTTTAATACATTGTTTTTACTTAGAATTTTTTTTGAATATATTTAATGTGCTAATTTGTTACTCTCCCATTGTCTAGTATGAACTAATTACAGTCTTAGCGGCTGGGTAGCTCGGTTGGTAAGGTGAAAGGCTACCTCAGGAATTCAGGGTTCGATTCCCTCAGGTAGGATTGGAGCGTGGTGACGGGACCGTTGTGGTGAAGAGAAAGCTGAGTCAGAAAGCAAAGCTCTCAATTTGCCGGTTGATCTTTGTTCCAATACTCACCTATGGTCATGAGCTCTGGGTCATGACCGAAAGAACATGGTCTCAAATACAAGCAGCCGAAATGAGTTTCCTCCGTAGGGTGGCTTAGTGCTCCCTTAGAGATAGGGTGAGAAGCTTGGTCACCCGCAGAGAGCTCAGAGTAGAGCTGCTGCTCCTCCACACGGAAAGGAGCCAGTTGAGGTGGCTCTGGCATATGGTCAGGATGTCCCCCCTGGCGAGGTGTTCCGGGCATGTCCCATTGGGTGGAGGACCCGTAGAAGACCCAGGACATGCTGGTGAGACTATGTCCCTCGGCTGGTCTGGGAGCGCCTTGTGGTCCCCCCAGAGGAGCTGGAGGAAGTGGCAGGGGCGAGGAAAGTTTGGGCAACTTTGCTAAAACTGCTGCCCCCATGACCAGGTCCCGCATAAAAGGAAGAAAATGGATGGATGGATGGATGGATGGATGGATGTGACAATATAATGATAGTTTTTACAGCCGCTCACATATTACACTTCATCTTTAGCTTTGAAGAAAAAAAAATGTTTTTGACAGAATAGTCAATTGCTACACAGGGATGGGGAAGATGAAACACTTTGACATGGGACATTTCAGTGATTTGGGTTTTTTAAGACAGATTTAAATAATAACGGGTTTTAGACATTGTTTTTACTATTCATTGAGGCAGGCAACCTTATGGTAGCACCGTACCAGCTTCTGAGCTACTGCTTCTCCAAAAATTCTCCAGAAATTTCCACTCAGAGAAGGATTGCAAAGCTGTTAAATTGGTATCTTGATACTGAGAGGAACATCTCAGTTTGCCAATACTCGTCTTTCTCTTCTATCGGCACCAGCTCTTTAAAGACAACTTGCACTTTTGCACCAGCTCTGATGAGAAGGGTGAAAATGGAGCTGTGCGCCCCACATCTGTCAGCGTTTGTTTATCAAGCTGGTAAGGTTAAAGACAACGCTGGGATCCACCAGCCAGTCAGTTCTCAGTGGTGTGGCTGCAGGTGTAAATGGAGTCAGGCTCTGTTGAAAGAGTAAGGCTCATGGGTGCGCCCCCCTCATTCATCATACTTCAGGGCCCGAGTGTCTGGCTATGTGGGCAAGGGGAGAGACAGAGAATGCTCTCCAGCCAGCTGAAGGAAGGATGACAGATGACAGATGAGGTGCCGTCATGGTTTCCTAAGAGCTCAGTAAGACCTGTCTCCTGGTGCGCGTCTAAATTATTACCTCAGCTTCAGCACCATTTGCAAGGTTCAACCCAGCCGTGTTTTATCCAAATGGAACTGCAGACTTTTATCCTCGCAAGCCCAAGGATTTTCTCTTATCAGTCACTGTATCCAGCAGATTATATAATCATCTGCATAGTTCTTGCTGTTAAATTAATCAGGTTTTAGGAGAGTTTGGCTTTGGTGTAATAGCAGAATCAGTAGTTACTTAGCACCAGAGCTTTAGCACCAGTGTTGACATTCTTTGGTCTACCACAATTCTTGAATGGCATTGATAAGACGTTTGTAGGCTAAGTTTTTGGATTACTCATAAAATTGTTCTTACTATTTTTATCTGTTAAATTAGAGCATCCTGAACCAGATGTTTTGCTCTTCTTTTTTCCCTTAAAAAAAACAGTTGCCCCTTGATGTACAAGTAAAGGATGTTTTACTGATTTAATGTCATAAATTTAAATGAAAATACCTCAAAATGAGGTTTTTCACAGTAGTTTTTTGTTACGGGGGAGAAGGGAAGTACCCAGGCGCAGAGAGGAGAGGAGGCAGGAAATTGCAGGGGAGCGGGGCTTTAATAATAACAATGACTACAAAACAAAATCCACTGCTTAGCAGGCTAGAAACTCGAAACTTGAAAATACACAACACTCGAAACCAGAGAACAGCACAATATGGACCAGCACTGTAACGGTTTACAGTTTCTTTGCCTCTGTGTTTGTTTCCTTGTTTTTCTGTTTAGGTTTGAGTTACTTTCTGTTTTATTGTGTAGTATTTCCTGTTTTGTTGTTGTTTCGAGTTTTACCTTTCCCCGTCAGTCCTGAGTGTTTCCACCTGTGTCTTGTTTCCTTGTATGTATACAAACCAGCACAGTAGGAAGGGAATGACAAGACTTAAATATATTTAAGTCTTGTCATTCCCTTCCTACTGTGCTGGTTCCCCTGCAATTTCCTGCCTCCTCTTCTCTCTGCGCCTGGGTACTTCCCTTCTCCCCCGTAACATTTTTAGGTTAGATTAAAATGTAACAATTAAATAAATGAATTAAAGGTAATGATTAATTGATTGCACAAAAAAATGTATTGCATGTCAGCACTAGTTTTTGCCTATAGTCACCAGTCTGTTACAGCTCCGTTTTTATGAAAGAGAGGCTAAGCGTTACATGGAAGTAATTAACAAAAGACATGTGCCCCACATTTAAATGTGTTTGTTGATTTCTAATGTTTCTCAGCTAAAAGTCCACAAAGCTAAATTTAGGGTCAGGCAGGCAGAGGTCAATAACAGGCATCAGCTCTTCAGAGAAGAGATAGGGTGATCAAAATCCAGGCAGACAGCAGGCAAACAAAGTCAGAAACAAGATAGGTAGGCAGAAGATCAGGTCCAAATATATATAACGCTCGGTAAGGAAGGCAGAGTGGCACAAACAATACTTCGCACTGAGCTTCACTCAGTCCAGAGCTTAAGTATGCTGTGGTTGATAGAATGAATTGTGTGGCATTCAGGAAGTGCACGCTGGGAGCTGTAGTGTGGCTAGAACTCTGGGGATGACTCCCGCTGGTGACCAGAGGGGAAGACAGAACTCTTACTTCTGACAGTACATGCGCTAGTATCGGACAGCGACAGTTGAGTACGAACACCATATTATGCTAAACGTGCCATCCAGAATCCACTTTTTGTGTCACATGCCTGGTGTGAACATGCCACAATGCCAAGTGTTAGGCATATGAAATAGAGTTAGCATTTGGGTTTGTATCTGCTTCATCACCCTTTGGTTTATAATTATTTGAATTGTTTCTTATTTAAGTCTGTTTTGTTTACACAAGTTTAAATGCATAGTTTCCAAGAAACCTGTATCTCTAGTTGTGTCTGTTTATTTATTTATTATTTTTTTTTTTGGTAAAAGTGGCTTTCTTGACAGGTGGTGCCAGCCTATAATTTGGAGCCCATAAAAAAGCTAAGGATCTCAGTGTGACGGTAGGCTTAACAGGATGTGTGAGCTGTGCAGCCAAATTGGGTTTTTTGTCAAATACAAAAATTATATTCCTGAAATTTTGGGACATCTGCCTCCTTTGTAAACCAAGCTGCTCTGGTCACCCCTACATTGTAACAAAGTCCTGACCCAACCAACGTAAATATATGGATTAGAGCTGATTATGCAACACTTTACTGCAGTGAAGCATTAACACCTTCAACGTAAATTAGCTGATTCTGTTGCAGAGAAAAGTGGCTTTGCTGTATTATTCAACACTTTAAAAACCTAAGGTGTTTCTAATGTGAATTGTTGCATTTAGGTGCAGAGCCGATACTCAAAGCAGGTTTTTTTTTTCTGTGTCAGAATCGGCTGATTCATCCTAATCGGGGTATCGATCAAAGAGTAGCAGCAGGTCAAAGAGCGTGTTATTTAGGTCTTAAAGGGTTAAAGCAGACTTGATGCAGACTTCTGTCATTGAATGGCTTCTTTTTCAGCTGCAATGAAAATTTTAGATGCGACTCTTAATGCAGAAGCAAAAATATTTAACAATGACAGTTGGAATCCAGCTTTTGGAGGGTTTTCTACATACAGTAAAACGAATTTACATTCTCCTGGAACGGCTGTATCAAGCGATTGCTGCTAATATAGAACACTTGACACAAACAAACCCTAATGATAAATCCTACTGCACACTCATTAATTCAAGACTTAAAAAACATGCATGAGTGTGATCCGCTCCCTGCAGACAGACTCTCTTGCAGTGCGCTTGGATAGCAGGGCTCTCGTCATTCCATGTTTGTCTGTGGCTCCAAAAAGAATAACTGGCACCATTATCGCAGCTATTTGAACTGCAACCATGTATCTGCCAGACACCGAGGGCTGGTGCGGACCGGGATCTCTGCTGTGCCAAGGTGGTGTGGAGAAAATGAATGCAAACAATGCAATTCAAAAGACAACAAAGTGGATGCATTCTTAGGCACAGTAGTTACCCGAATACAAAGTATCAAGGAGATTTACATATATTTGCAAGACTAAATGGCAACACAAATTCATTTTTATACAGCTTCTATGCAATCCCATGGAACTTCCATGGACAATTAAAACTGCAAATATACAGTAAGGCGTAATCTCCAAAACAGAGCTGCATCTTTTCCTTTTTAGCGTGAAATAACTCTCTATGTAGTGTCGTGTTACACAAAAGGGCTTAAATCTACTGACACTTTTTTCATGAAAAGTGTAGTCATAGACTTTCTTCACATCCACGCTAATTAGCACCCCATCTTAACATAGAAATTTTTCTTAGTCATCTCTCATGGGGAAATCTTACTTTTGTATTTTCAGCAATTACTCAAAGCTTAGGTTGAGATAAGCCAACAAGAGCTGGAAAAATGTCTGCTTTAAAAAAAATTTTTTTTCTCTCTGAACTTTTATAGTGGGCCCCATTTTAAGAATTTGTTTCTAAAATAATGCACCTATTTTTGGGTTCAAAACCTCACTTTGTCATTGAAATAATCCTGTTTGGATTTGACAGTCTGAGAGCATGCACTGGGTTTCACCCCTGCTCTCATGCTGCCTCTCAAACACTCAGCTAGGTTTTAGAAAAATGCACTTGTTGGCACTCTTCCAAACCAGTCCATCTCCATTAGTCCATCATTACCAAGTGTTGTTTCTAAAGAAGTTATCTTCACAGCGGAGGAAGACAAATGTAAGCTTCAAAAAACAAATGAAACGAGAGGGGGGAAAAAACAGTTAATTAGCTGACAGATGTTGCGAAATAAATTTGCCAGGCTGACAGAAGCTTTACTATCATGTGATAAACATGTGCCAGAGTAAGTGACCCTGTTCACATTCAAAATTTTCATTTATAGTAAGTATTTTTGCAGCTTTTTTAGCACCTTTGCTTGAAAAGTAATGTAACATTTTTATTTAGCATCAATATTTCAAGAGATTAACTGACATCATCGAGCAGAAACACAAGACATCTGCTCAGATTGTGGCAGATGTTAGCTCATAAAACTGTCGGGATGAGTTGTTTCCTACAATCCATTTTCCTATTCTTGTAGATATTGTTAAAGAATGAAACAAGAATAGCAATAAAGTCTCACTACCTGTTTTTTTTTGTCTCCTATTTTTTGTAAAGCCTATGATTAGATTTATTTTTTAAATAATGCATTAATTACCACATCTTCTACTTGTTCTTTGGTCAATGGATCTCAATGAAATAAAGAGACAGCCTTTTAACAACGTATTACACAGCGCTGACATGGACTGTGTCGAAATTTCAGGCTGATGCCATGGAAACAGTGCCAGAAATGTTAATTACAACCATGTTTCATGGTTTACAGTTTATTTCAGGCTTTTCAGGACAAATGATTCCACTTGTTAGCCTGGACATGATTGGCAATCAAAGCAAGACATGAACATTCCCAGTGGTGTTTCAATTATGATTAAGTTTTAACCAAAACCCCACAACCTAAATTTCTTAAAAAGCCATATTTCATGTTTATCTGAAGCATCTGTTTCCAAAATCTCCTCTACATGGGCGTGGCCATTGGTGCTGAGCTGAGTAGCCCCGCCCCACCAAATGGTTCCTGAGCGTGACGGTTTCTGCGATGCCGTCAGTGCTCACTCAGTGTGGCCGGCTGCAAAGCCTGTCTTTGATCAGTGCTGCCGGACTCGTAGCTTCGTGTTTGCAGGCAAGGGAGGGTGCTTTGTTACGGTGTGTGCCCTGGAGGAGGCTTTGGAGGCAAACCAATTCTAGTATTGACTTTTTTTTTTAAATTATGCTACAGAAATGCTTCCATACTAACGGGACCCTAACTTTAAGTTTAATTTCAAAAATGTGCGGCCAACAACAAAATATAGCCTTGGACACCCTTAAATATGTGGGGGAATGCAGCAATGTGCCCTTTAACATCCCTGTAACCCTTGTGCTACTCTATGACCCCACCCTTACATTGACGTGTTCTCCCTACCATGACAAAGGTGGATAAAGGTGGAAAGATTTCATGTAATCCATGGACATCAGTGAAGATCACAAATCATTGAAGAAAAAAGGTTCAGCGCACTGTCTAGTGGGTCTAGATGACCCAACTCCCAACGTTAAAGTGCCTAGGATAGCACAAGGGTTACATGACACACTTTTTTTTAAATGACAGCACATTTTTTTACGTAAATTGATTCTGACATAAAGGTAATAAAGAATAATAATAATAATAATAAAGGTAATAAAGAATAAGCTAATATTAGCTTAATCTGAGAAACTTGTCAGCTCATTTTTGTTTGCTGAACTCTCACATTCTATGGATTTCTGGAATGTATGTGACAGAAACACAAATTGCACAGAAGGGCACTGACAAGTCAGATCCATGGACTTTAGCTTATGTTGCCTTATTTGACTGGAAAAATCAGCTGTGTTCAACTGCAGCTGCAATGAACTGCTAAAGAGTTCTCACTAAAACAGTGATGCAGCCTGATGAAATCTAAAATCGTATCTGATGCGCAGTATATTGTTGTGAATCTGGACCTCACTCATCGGATCACACTCTAAAGACTTGCAGGATTCTGTCCCATGGCTTCATCATGATTACGTTTCTTCGAATTGTGTTTCTTTTTGCTACAGCACAGGTTGCTTACATTCACGTTTTTTGTGTTGGAGGAAAAGCTGTTTGTGCAGAAGACTGATGCCACAAAGTCTGGTCATACAAGATTAACACCTTTGCACCCTGGAAGAAAAAAGTGAAATATTATTAATTGGTTTTTTGGTGTTCTTGTGGCATTTGGCTGATGACGGAGGACATGTATAAAGAAAAAATTGCTAAAAAATAGTATTTCTGAGTATTTCTTTATTCAAATCATTGTGAATTAGGAGCAGATGGAAAAAATGCTGTTTGAAAAAGAGCTACAGTACAGACCAAAAGTTTGGACGCACCTTCCCATTCATTTGAGTGAGAAGGTGTGTCCAAACATTTGATCTGTACTGTATTTCTGATGCAACTAATGGGAAGAGGGGGATGGGGTGGCTCTGTGCCAACTGTCCCGCCCACAACTCAGAGCTGAATTTCTAATGAACTCCTGCCACTCTGCAGAAATTATGTCCTAAAAGAATTTGTTCTTTTGATTGTTTTTTGTTTTTGGCAAAAAATGCCATACTCATAATTGAAAGACCACTGGGAACACTTTAAAAACAGCTCCAAAACTGATGGCAATGGGAATTTTAACTGGCATAGCTTCTTTTTGACAAAAAGCCCATTGGTGTACATTCTTTGTGGTTAATTACAACCATTTAATGATTTTTTTTCCCCACCATGATCAGCTGATACAGCAGGTATCCAGTAGAGCAATAGTATAATATTGTTTATAAATCATCTATTTTATATTGTTGCCATCTATTAGAAGAAAATGATGTAGCTGTAGTTTATTAGTTTCATTCACCTTTCTGTAATCCTTCAAGTCAAAATAGCAGGATGTCAGGTAACTTCCAGCCTATGACATCCCAAATACCCTTTAGTCAAAGGTACCACACGTGAAATCTATTTTAAACAAATGACTACAACAACATATGAGTATATGAATAGAAAGTATGCTATTTACCACAAAAGAGTAGTGTAGGAGTACACCAACTGAATATGTTTCAGACTAAATGGCAACATTTTAAGTTTACAACATATAGATAGTATATAAAAAGTAAAGTTCAAGTATACTGCCTTACTTTTAGTATAGACTAAGTATACTTGTAGTACACTTAAATAGACTACTTTTTTAAAACGGTAAATGGTGTGTACTTATATAGCGATTTACTACCTTCTTAGAAGGCCAACAATGCTTTACAGTCACAGACCCATTCGCACACACACACATTCACACATTGATTGGCGGCTCAGCTGCCTAATCACAGACTATATATAGATATGGACACAGCCGCGTGTGACGTCACAGAAAATGCCTTACCTCTGGCTCCAGTGAAATGAGGCCAATTCAGTTGCCATTTTTCTGCGATATAGTGCCATTTGGAGCCAGGCGAGAGTGATAGGTCTGAGTCAACATTTCTAGGACAACTACTGTCACCAATCAGGAGTACCCTTGTTCAAAGTCTAGATTCTATTCAGTGGAAGGATAATCTGTCAATCAAACATTCGAGGTGGGGTACAGTGGCCACCACATACTTTTCCTTTGGGATCTGACTGGTCAGTTTATAACTTGAATAAATTGCGATAAAGTAAAAAAATATCAGGAAAAAAAGGAGGATTAGCATAAACATATAGAAAAAGGTATCCGAGCAAAAACTGGCTATTCTGAGGAAACATAATCACAGAGTAATAGCTGTTTATTTCTGTATAGGTACTTCTTGTTTGTAAAATGAGAGGGAAGGGGTCAGTCCGGTTTCTATTTACAGTCTATATGCCTTATGATGGCGCCAACCTGTAACCACCAGTAGAAACCAGTTTGATGTTTTGCCCTAGAACACTTCAACACCCGAGCGGCCATGGTGGGAACCAAACCTGTGATATTCTGATCATAGAAGTAGACAGCTGGTGCAGAGGTGTAACCCTTGTGCTATCCTAGGCACTTTAATGTTGGGAGTTGGGTCATCTAGACCCACTAGACAGTGCTCTGAACCTTTTTTCTTCAATGATTTGTGATCTTCACTGGTGTCCATGGATTACATGAAATCTTTCCACCTTTATCCACCTTTGTCATGGTAGGGAGAACACGTCCATGTAAGGGTGGGGTCATCTAAGATAGCACAAGGGATACCTCAGCACCACAGCCGTGCTAAGGGACACTCTCCTTATTTTGTAGAGAACTTATTTTTAATTATTTATTCATAATTTATCCCTATTTTTTTTATCCCACCTGGTTTAAAATTAGATAACTAACTAATTACAGTGACTAACTAAAGATGTTTAAGGCTTCAAATTTTATTTACATAAAGAACAAACAAAATTAAGCTCAAAGTGTCTTTAAATTATATAACAACAAATACAGACATTTTTCCTTTTATGTAATTATGTGTGGCTCTTTTGAATTTTCATGTAAGAGTGGGGAATTGCTCTGGAAATCCCTACTGTGATGCTAAAAACAAATTACAATAATTGCTGTGCAGGGCATCGTTTTGGATAAACCTTGACACAAACATCAAATTAGAATTTGCATTTATCCTCATCCCAGGTGGAAGAAGATAAATAAAAGGTTTCATAATTATCTTTAAATCTCTGATAATGTGATTTCATCTAACCAGAGGGTGAAATATTGTTACTCATAGCTCCGTAAAAGAAAAAGACACAATTGCTTTTTAGGATTTACTTCATGTGGCTGAACTGAGGTCAGCAAAAGCTTTGTTCAGTGTGATGTGCGAGTAAACTGATTTTTGTTCTAATCTCATTGACAGTACTTGACAGTTTGGTCATTTTTTTTCAACCTTTAGTAGCCTGGGAACTCACCTCTGCTTTTTCCAATCACTTTGGTCAAAAAAACTATGTTAAAGGTAAATTATTAGAGCAGATTGTAAAGAAAAAATGCTCATAATGGTGCCAGACTATTAAGGCTTAAAAATGCAATGTTAACAAGGTAGTAATGGTATGGTAATTTTTTTTATTATTGATTTTATCTTTTTTATCTTAAAAAGGAAAGTCTGTAATTACGTAGGAGGCAAGGTCAGATCTCACCCAAGGTTGTGTTGTCAGTTGTTCTTAAAAATGGTCACACAACTGAAACAAAAGTAATAATTAGAGATGTGGAAATAACAGCCAACAACCACTTAGAATCGAGAAGGCACCAGCAGAGGGCAACAAAGTCCCCATCTCCCACACAAACCAAATGTAGGGCACCTCTAACAGTTACATCTGACAAGACCCTGAAGGAGAGAAAAAAAGGTGCACATTGGGGGGCAGTCACATGCTTCAGGGATCTAAATCTGACAGCTTCACTGGTCTAACATATTGCTGTCATTTTATGCTGTGGAACAGCGGTGAAGCTGTCAGCTTGCACAAAAACGAAAAGTGCAAGCAACTGGACAGTATTCTCTGTCACAACAACTCAGGCTTCAAAATCATGCACTGCTTTCTTTACCCTGTTTAAAAATGTGGAGTTGTTAAAGCGTACACCCCACGGCTAGTTCTTGTCTGTGTCAGCCTCTTATGATAACCTGTTTTACTTTTGAAATGAAGGACAAATGCACTGATGTCGAAATCCAGACGTTCTCCGGGGAAAACAACCTTCATTTCTCAGATGTCACGAGAACAAGGCAGCTCTTTGATAATGAAATATCTGTACGACAGTGTATCATCGAACATCTACTTGGCTTGCAGTTCATTTAATCCAGATGTGGAAGTAACTAGATTAGGGGCCAGTTTGCCAAATCTCCTCTGGATGTATCCAATCACATTATGTATGAAACACATTGCAGGAAAACAGGATATTTCTTCAGTGATAGCTGAGATGGGTAGAGGCAGCTGCACAGGCACTTGTGTGGCTGCCTCTTGGAACGTAGTGCGGCTTCTTGAAGCAGGCCTCTGTGCCAAGCATGAACTAAGTTCCTTGCAAATCCATTCACTGGAAATGGTTGTCATCCCTCCAATCCATTCAAATTTGATTTGGCAAAAAGTAGTTTGCATGACAGAACTTCGAGCTTCAATTGGAGGAGTTGAAGAGGGGGAGGTGAATGACGCACATTCCCGGGAAACTAAATGAGTCAGGAGGAGAATTCCACTGCATGCAGGCAGCATACACTCTGCTGATAAATATAATATCCCATTTTCAAATGGCACCTTATTCAAATTTAGATTTACTCCGTAGTGTACAGAGAAGATAAAGAGCTCCACTCCAGAGGAGAGTCAGGACTGACTGTAGCTGCTTCCTCTTTTGAATTTTTGTGTATTTCTTCTCAATGCTTGAAAAAGATCCGTGAGTCAAAATACCCTTCTGACATGGATACATAGTAGGTCTTATGCAGGAAACAATCCTAAATGGTTGCTCCTCATGTTCATTACACAAATTCGTGTTATTTTATCCTCAAATCTGACATGGCTGAGATTTTTCTTTAGCCTTTTATGTAAACAATTTCAGACACATACATTAGACTAATTTGAACAGGGCAACTGAAGATAAAAACTATCTTAGTATTATTTATAGCTTTTTTTCTCTTGAAAGTGATGAGGAAATTGTTCTGTTTTAGATTGACCAAAAACAAAATGTAAAACAAAAGGTCATTTTTTTTTGTTAAAATCACCCTTAGCAGAAGTGTCAAAAACTTTTTTATTTCCTTTTTTTAATGTTGACTGAATGCAGACATAATCAGGAATCGGGAAATATGTATGGATATAATTCAAAAATCAAATACTTTAGTTAGTGAAGCTTTACTCTCACTTACAGGTACGCTGGGTTGTTAGGTCTGTACTTTGAACAAGCTAAATAACTTGCATTTCTTCTCAGCCAATCCATTTCATCTATAACTCTTGTGCTATCCTAGGCGTTTTAACATTGGGAGTTGGGTCATCTAGACCCACTAGACAGTGCGCTATGCCTTTGTTCTTCTTGGTATGTGATCTTTACTGGTGTCCATGGATTACATGAAATCTTTCCACCTTTATCCACCTTTGTCATGGCAGGGAGAACACGTCAATGTAAGGGTGGGGTCATCTAAGATAGCACAAGGGTTAAAATTCATGAATGGCTGTCTCTGCATTCCAGACGGTTTGCCAGCCCTCCTCCACCCTGTTCTAGAGTGATGCTTTAGCTTGGTCTGGTCTCTAACCACCATCAGCATCTAGGCTCTGGCTTACTCATCTGTGGTCAGCGTTCATCCCAAGTACGCGAGACGTTATTGGCCCAGGGCCTAACAACAAAGATTGTGGGCTTGATTTATGCATATTTTCCTGTATCACAAATGAATCTTTATTTGCATTTGTAATATTTCTCCTAATCTAAAACTAAGTAAGTCATTTTTTTTTACCAATATTTTGCTTATGCTAAAAGAAATTCCTTTTAACCCTGTAAATTACACTACACAAAAGAGATGACAGAAATTCCAAATCTGTTGGTTTAATCTGAATGTTTTTTAAAACTCGTTTTGATTAAATTCACACAAAATATCCGTTATTATTTTTAAATGAGATATAGCTTGTATCAGTTATGATACGTTGGGTGATTTGGTGTGTTTTTGCTCACACAACAATGTGTGAGCAATATATATATATATATATATTGTATTTTTATTATTTTTTCCTTTTAATATTCAGACAAGGCTATAGTTGTCCATCACTAGAGTTATTATTGTAAGTTCATAGTATCCTGGTTTGTTGTCAGATTGATTTGCATTTTTGTTGTTGTGGTTGCTTGAGTTTATTTATGCCATTGTGTCATGTTACTTTTATATGCATGCAACACTCATATTTAATGTGCACATGCAAATAGTCCAGCAGATTCTCATTCATTTCCCTCAGAATATCTTTTATAAAACTACTTTGACACAATTGTGAAATGCTGTCTTATTCAATCCAAACCTGCTAACTGGGCTTTGCTCCCTTCAACACTTCAGAACAAACTGACCCTGCTGTACATTTGACTAAGAACAAAACAGACAGATTTCTTTCATCTTTACGTTTATGGATTTATGTGAACCATAGCTAAAAAGAGTGGGAGAAATTAATTTAAAAAAGAAGCAGCAAATCTGATATAAACACTCATTGCTTATCCTTTCTCCCTGTACTTATTAAAACTTATTAAAGAGAAAAACAAAATTGAAATAAACATGCATGTTGAATTCTGGGACCTTAGTATAGGACATGTCAACCATCTTACAATTTGTTTAAAGTACAAAGTGTTCTTTTCTGTCAGACCTCTTATTTTATGTGATTTATTTATGGTCACAATCTAATTATATGCATGCATAATATCATTAGAAACTCAGAAAAAGGTAGTTTGAGTAAGAATTGTTATTCTTGTACAGCTTTCTTCCTCTGTTTAGCTTTCACTTGCTCTAATTAATGGTTAGAGTTCAAGTTCTCATGGTTTCTTCTTTATTCAACAAGATACTTAAAATACTGTAAAAGTCATGGATTGATTAGCAAAAACTTTTCTGCACTATTTCCTGTCTTTTTTTTTTTTTTAATTGTTAAATTCAGCCTTGGCAGAAGTGTTCAGTGTGAGTCTGTTCCCCTTTCTCCTATGCAGCTACCCGTGGGAGCCCAAGGCTGTGCGAAGAGTATTTTTGGAGCATATAAATCTTGAAAATGTGCATAGTTTGCTTAGAATTAATGTAAAATACATATATGGCCCTCAAATGTATTAAGGTTGTTAATAAGTTTCTGTTGTGTTTCTAAATGGTTGCACATATAGGGCTCCCTTTAGAGGTTTCATTCTTAGCAACTTACAAAAACAGGACTTTTGAGATCTGGTGAAGATAATTTTCCAGGTAATACATTTTTTCACTATCTTTGGGGGGAAAAAGGACTGTTTTTTTTTTTTCTAGGACAGGAATTGGCTTTGGAAAATCAATGTAATTGTTGTTTCTTTTTGGAACGATTGAGTCATGTTAAAGCAGCATCTTAAATGTCAGTATTGTAATAATAAAAGAGGAAAATTCAAAAGAACTCCAGGTTGTGACCACCCCGGAGAAAATCTGAGGAATGAGAAAGAATGCATTTTATGGAATTTATGATCACTATCCATTTTAACTTTGTCAGGTTACACTCATTTTTCACTTTGCTTCAGTGGTTTCAAGGACAATTTAACATCATAACTTTAGCTATAGGGGCACTTGATGAAGTGAGTGATGACTTACTACAGTACATTGGCTTGTCAGGTCTGTATTTATCATCAGCTAATTTAATCTGGCTTTTAAAGCATTTAAGACAGATAGCACATTTCCAAAATGAATTGTTCTGGACGAAAATAACTGGTGCCGCTTTACCTGACCATTATTCAGCAGGCTTGAGGAGGCACATGGATCCCAAACTCCTCAAAGTAAGTAAATGATTGTTAAAATGACAGTTTTTTTAAAGGAAAAAGTTAAAAGTAAAGGGTTTGATATTTTTATGGATGGTCTTTTGTGGTTCAGTTCAAAATTATCTATCTGAGAATCCCTTCCAAGCCTGGAGGAAAAGCCCATCTGCTAAAGAAAAAAACAAAGACAGAGTCAAAGCTGCATTCTGAAAGTCAAACCAACCACATTTGTTTTTGTACATTTTCTTACACTTCGAATTAAAGAAATGGCAGCTGTCGCAATTTTGAAATGCAATCATGCGAGTGATGCCCACATTTCTCTACAAATCTCAGTGAAATGTATTGCTAATTGTAATACAGTATTTCACAAGCTAAAACCGCACAATAGGATCACAGATGATTTAAGGCTGTAAAACCCCTCTCTACACACTTTTTACATTTTTCTCAGACATACATGAACATTTTCACACTTTTCTCTCTTGTTTAAACTCTCAAAGTTTCAACTTAAAAAAATAATAATAAGTCCAGTGGGCTATTGTGGAAAGAAAACAATATGTAATGTGTTACTAGCAAGGTTAGTAACACTTCTGAAGTTAGCATTGTCAAAGTAACGTTTGCGTTTAGCGGTATCAGTCTGGATGTGTCTGAATTCCCACCCTAACCCCTAACTACTAAAAAACTATATAGTGCGGCACTATGTAGTGCCCTGAATTTTTAAAAGCAATTCGAACACCACGATCACAACATCTTTTTTTTTTTTTTAACTGCAGATATGACGTCATCCAAGTTAAAATCTAATTAACATGAGCGTTTTGCGATGATTATTTATGAGTCCACTGTCTTTTGAAGATAAAAGTGTTGACGGTTTATTAAAAAAGTAAGTTTAAATACATTTTTGGGCAAAAATAGTTCCGACGCAATGCATTGTGGTCTATTATCGCTGATCTAGTGAGCATCGATGCACACTGGTTTTTCGCAGAGACTTCTGGGAAATTACCAGGGCACTCGATTTGGAAATTGCAGTTTCAGACATCACTACAAAATGGCGAACGCACTATATAGTGCACTATATAGGGGTTAGGTTGGTAATTCGGACAAAGCGTCTGTTTTCTACGAGTTGCAAACAAGTTTGAGTGTGATTGTAAATACCGGTATGCTAATATTACTAATGTGTAGCAGTGTTGGACTGATTTTTTTTTTTTTAGGTGGTATTAACAAGGTTGGAAGTTAGCGTAGTCACAGTTACATTATTTTTTAACTGTATCAATTTGTTTTTTTGCGAGTTGCAAACAAGGTTGGGAGTTACAGGTATTGTGAATTAACGTGGCTAACACTTCTAACACAGCTAAAGTGTAAGTTGCTACAAACAATTTTTACTGTGAACTCTGCCGCTGCGGGTGCCGTCAAAGCGGGCCTGATCACTCCTACTCCATGGGCTCCATGACAGGCTTGCGACTGTCCAGGGTGTATCTTTCCTTCGCCCAACGGTAATCGGGAGAGTCCCGGCCACCCAGGGGCCCCAGCGGGTTAAGAAAATGGATGGAAGTTCAGGATGAAAATTGCCACATCGAGCGACCATATTGGAATTTTTTTTCACTCACTTTTTTTTTTCAAGCACAGGTCACTGAAAACGTCACGTGCCTAAAGCTCAGTCCCTGATTGCCACGTCTGCTGCCTTAATCATGCTGCCGAAAATGCGCTACAGGAACTTAGACCGCGTCTTTACATTGACTTAACATTGAAACTTGACGCCCCTGACACGCAAATCGCATCCGGTTTGAATGCAGCAATATAGTTCCGTGCGCTTATATATGACATAGGTTCAAAAATACACCATTCATTGACGGTGCACCTTATAATGTGGAAAATACAGTAGATTTGGCAAACTTAATGCATTGTGTAAAGGAGACATGCCATGGAGGATATTGATTGACAAGTTCAACAGCCAATCAGGATGCAGAATACAATGTACTGTAAAAGAAAAGAAAAAACAGAAAAGAAATCTGCAAAACAGTGATAGATAAACCGTAATATAACAACGAACACTGTGTATTTGCAATACATCGTGTGTTTTTTCTTCAGCTTCTTTCTTTGATGATGTTAACAGAAAAAAAATCAGATACCATTTGATTTGTCCATTCAGGGGTCTCCACAGCGAATCATCCTCCTCCATCTAGCTTTGTCCTCCTCACTCACACAGTTTTTAAAATAGGAATTAACAAAAAAGACCTTAAGAATCAGACATCTGTCAGTCTAATTTATCCTCAATACATTAAATTTGTATTTTATGGAAGGCACGTGTCTTCAGTTTCTATGGTGACTCTGATCTTTTAAGGTAGTTGAAGGCTGATCTGAAACGTTCAGAGGTTTCTCAGTGTTTCCGCCTTATGATATGGAGAATGTCAAAGGCTGCTAACACAGAAACAAAACGTTCACAAGTCTCATGATCAAACAGCATCTGAACTCAGACTAAAGTGAAGAAATGTCACCATCCATATGAAGTCCTTTTAATCTAGGCTCACAGGGATCCTGTTATGGTGCTAACCAGGGAGGGGAAAAAATAGATGTAGGATGCTTTTATTGGTCCCTTGGTGAAATGTTAAAATGGAAGCACGGTTTGACTTTCCTAACAACAGCTGTGGTAAACCTCAGGGGGTTTTTACATTTTACTCTGTTAACAACACTCTGAAGGTCAGAGGACGCTGGTGATTTAGCCTTTCGCCTCTTAAAGTAAAACACTGTCGCTGTCTGTGTTTCCAAAAGTGAGGCAATGTGATTTACAACAGGCTGTCAGCTGCTCTTCTTCAATCCAGCAAACTGACTCATCTTCACTGCTGATGGCAAATGGAGGGTTGTCAACAAGATCTGTGCTCTGGTTGGAGCAGAACCTGGCACAACTGCTCTGTGTCATTAGTGAACTGGAATGAACTAGGGGGATCCTCTGCTTATTTGGGCGGCCGTGGTGCAGCGGAAGGGCGGTTGACCCATGATTGTAATATTGCAGGTTCAATTCCCGCCTTGCACGCCCATGAGTTGATATGTCCTTGGGAAAGACACAGAACCCCACCTTGCCTCTGGTGGGAGTGTTCAGCAGCGGAGCTGTCAACAGTGTGTGAATGTGTGTTTGACTGGGTGAATGGGTCTGTGAGTGTAAAGCGCTTTGGGCCTTGTAGGTAGAAAAGCGCTATATAAGTATACACCATTATGCCATTTACTATGATGGATTCACTTGTTTTTCCTTTCTTCTCCTTTCCTAAACATTTGTTTAAACCCACTGCAGATTTTAGAGTCTTTGGATCATTCCGCTTCAGCTTGAATTGACGCCATTAGCCGTCCTATGTTGTGCTACAACAGCATGGCACAACCATACTGAATGATGGGTGAGAATTCACCTGTGGAGATGTCTGTTTCTCAGGTGAATCTTAGTGAGGGGACATACTGTATATTCTCTCCAGGCTGTTTGCCAAAGTACACAAATGTAGGCAAATTACAAGGAAAAATAATTTGCTGAAAAAAACAAACGAAAAAAAAAAACAGCAAACCACAATGTTTCATGAGCAGCCACTTTTACGCATGGGGTTTAATTTATTCTTCAGCAAAGCCAAATTTTTGGTAGGGACCAGGAAACAGTTCATGTTTATGTTTTGGTCACAGGGATTGGTACTGAATAAAACCCAAATAATCGATTGGACAGTAAAAGCTTTGCTCACTTATTTTAAGGTAATTTTTAGGGCTGGGTATCACCAATAATTTCCAAAATCCAATCGATTTGATTCACCAGAGCCTGAATCAAATCAGTCGTGATTTCTTCGAATTCTTTGATCCACTCGATTCGATTCGATTCAGTTTTATATTAATCAAATACTAAACTTAATGTAAGGGTGGGGTCATAGGATAGCACAATGGTTAAAAGAACTTTTTAATAGAAAGTACAAAAATTTTTTAAAATATTTCAGCTTTCTAATTGATTCTCTTGATTCTAATTATCGTGTTCATTTTTGTTTTCAAAATCGCTGTATTTTCCACATTTCCTGTTTATCACTAGTGCTTTCTTAGATGACACCCCCCCCCCCCCCTTACATTGACATGTTCTCCCTCCATGACAAAGGTGGATAAAGGTGGAAAGATTTCATGTAATCCATGGACACCAGTAAGGTTCACAAACCATTGAAGAAAAAAGGTTCAGCGCACTGTCTAGTGGGTCTAGATGACCCAACTCCCAATGTTAAAGTGCCTAGGATAGCACAAGGGCTACATTAGAAGGTCAACTGTATACTGGAGGCAGCACAGAGCTCTGCCTCACAGCAGATTTTGCAGGTCTGTAGAAACTGAGTTGATGGCATGCCTTCAGCTTCCTCAGCGTATGCTAATAATGTAATGCTTTAGTAACATTTTTTGGGGTATTTTTTTTTTTCTACATATCTGCACTTTCCGTTGAATAGGTAATGCATTTCATGTTGTTTGTTTAGTGTTCAGATCTGACATGAAGTCACATTGAAAAGACACAAGTTGGAATGAAGAAGGCACTCCTGAGCTTAACTTTGTTCTTTGGTGGATGGTAATAAAGTACAGAGCATTATTTTATGTTTTGCTCTGACTCACTGGGAAAAAGGTGGATGAATCAGATAATTAAAACATGTGGTCCGTCAGTCATAAATTTGAATGGATAATCAATGCTGGACCAACACATCTACACTGAGACTTGAAGACGTCTAAAACTAAAAGAAGTCCCAGACATTTTCATACAGAAGGATGAATTCATTTACAAGTAAAGGTTAGCCCAGTACGCAAATTATGCTATAGTATGTCTGCATTCACCTTGGGGTTTTTTGGGAGACATATTGATCTGCTATACATTTTACATTCAGGTCCAATATTTACCTGCTATGTTTATAAAAAAAAAAAAGCTAATATAAGATGTGAAACACAGCCAGAGCATTACCAGATAAAAATCTAACCACACGTCAGTTTGGCATGGGTTGCATCTCTACTTGGAAAAAGCCTGAAGCAGTGATGTAGGTGTTACAGCTGGTGGGCCACCAGTTCCCTGCACTGCTCCATTCTGAAGCATGAATGTATAGACAAATAGATTTTTGTTTTCCTTGTCTTACCTCGAATCTGGCTCAAAACTGTACAGCTGGATAGCTCCAATATTGCTCAGCGTTTTTGTTGCACTGCTAATGTTAGGTTGGGGAAGTTAGGGGCATAAGCAAGTGGGAAAGCATGTGGACAAATAGATGATGGGAACTGAGCGAAGGGTTATTCTGCACCAACAGCCCCACCCACAACTCGGAAGTGAACTTCTAATAAACTACTGCTGCTCTGCAGAAACTATGACCCCAAAAAACAACAGCTTTTTTCGTTTTACTTTGACTGAAAATGGCATCACCATGATTAAAAGACCACTGTGAACACTTTTAAAGATGATAGGGGTGGGTCTCTAAAGAAAAAATGCTGCCAGCTCAGAGCAGTGAGGATTAAAATAAATAAAGGTAAACTGACAGTGTGGGAAAGTGAAAGCAATATGTAACCCAATGAACTCAAACTATTAACATTTCATTTGTTTAATGAAATAATGTCAATGACACTTTAACTTTAGTTATTCTGTTATTTTATTTTAACTTAGATGTCAGTAAAAGTTTCCTTTATTGTGTATTCATTTATTCTTACTTTGTTGCTAAGCTTTTAATCTCAGAATCTTACATTGCGTGTACCACGACACACATGAAAGCCTGCATTAACCGCATTTTCAGAACTGGTTTTTCAAGCCACTGTTTGTATGTTGTGACTCAGATCCCTGCCGAAATGAATGAGAGTAAGCCAGGTACTGAAAAGGTAATGAAAGCTTCATGCATGACATTGAATCGCTAACAATTAAATGTGAGTCATAAAAAAAAGCAAACTTAATGATAAACTTCTGAATTAAAGTAAAAATGTTGCATGTAATAAAGTTATATAAAGGCAGCTTATACACTCACATTTTTTCTTGCCTGTATATAACCCTAACCCTCTTTCAATGTATATTTTTCTTCAAAGAAATGAGCAGAATGTGTATGTAGCTTAAAATTAATATGTATTCTGGATGTACATGTATTGTATTATTGCTCCCATCTTTAAAAGAAAAAAAAATAAATTGACACAATGATAAGGCTATTTTTAGGGTTCTGAAAGGCCGACATGATAAAAAAAGGTCTTCTTTTTCAATATTTTTCAATTTATTGATCTATTTTTAGCATTATATATTTTATTTTTAATAGTACATAGTTTACCTAAAATAATAAATGAAAGCCGAAATTTATTTTATTTTTGTTAGGAATAGCAAAAAACAAAATTAAATTGAATAAAATTTAATCTGTAGTCTCCTCTGTTGCATGCTTCAACCCATATAATAGATTCAAGAATTATTTTCAGGCCTGGGTGAGTCTACTTTGCATCCATATGTCTGATATAGCTTTAATGGTTTACATTACTCTACATTCCATTACCTTTTGTAGCTGTTAACCGTTCACATCAGTAAAGAAAAATACAACAGGGATCCTCAGTGCATTACCAGCTCTTAAACCAGCAGGGGGTGGAGGTATTTGACAATAAAACCAACTAGAAGAGTTCTGATGTAATGACAGTTCAATATTACAGCAGGCAACAAAAGCGAGTAATAATTCTAGAAACATCTTGTCATGGAGTAAAAAGTGGCAGAAGCGAGGGGAGAATACACAGTCTTCCTTCACATTAACAAGAGCCACACGATTGAAGAAAACAGAAAGCGTTTTTGGTCAGACTGCTTTTTCTGTTAGAGCTGCTACTGAGTGGAACTTCACACCTGTTAGTATCAGAAATCAAAACACATCATTTATTCAAGACACAATTAAAGAAATGGCTCATTGACTGTAGGAGCCCTATTGAGAAACATGTCCTGTGGGTGTCGCTGTTTTCATGTTTTTCTGTCAATTATAAATTTGTTGATTATCTGACCACAGACAGGTGTGCATGAGCCAGATGGAGAAATGGTTTTTGACCGCTTGTGCGGGAAATGAAGCAAAAGAGTAGTCCAATCCGTTCAGTAGTGTAAATTAATAAAAGAAACAAAGTAATGCAAAGTTGATCGGAGTAAAAGGCTCATTTTTCTTCGTCGTATAAGGAAACGACAGCCCGCTTGGCGCGTCAATCAACTCTGGCGTCGCACATCTCAGTGTATCAAAGGAGCTAGAACTTAGTTAAATAGTTTCTAGGCCTTTAGCTCCTACATTGACAATCAGAGCTGTCAACACTGAGTACATTTCCTCTCACTGATCCTCGCTACTGTCATGTCTTTTATGTGCATGTATGTTCTTACATTTTTCTGATTTTGGATTGTTTTCTCACTAATTTGATTTTAGGTTAACTGCTTATTTTATTGAATGCATTGTTTAATATATATATGTAATGTTATGTAAATATGTGATTTTACTTTGATCTTTTAGGGTGATTTTTAACATCTTCCCAGGGACTGCAGATGAAAAATAGCCCTTTGGCTAACTCTGGCATATTGACAGAAATGTTTATTAATATGCGCTGCCCCACCTATTCAAATAAAATAAAAAAATGAATCTAAGAAAGGAGTCATTCTTTACCTTAACTCATGGGTGGTGATGCTGTTCAGTTTTCTTCCTGCTAATAAAAGAGTTCACAAAGGTAAAAAAAGAAAAATCCAGGTTGCTTTGTTATTACACAGATAAAGGTCACCATGTCCAGTGGCTCATCTGATTGTGTTGAACACAAAGACTCTACCGTATCTTCAAAGGGTGAAGGGAAACAATTGTCATTCATTTTTGTTTTGCAGCAGATGCAATGTCTCGAAAACAAGGAACAATGCAGACCCTTTAAAAAACATTTGTTTATGAATGTCAATGGCAGGGGTCAGGACCTACTTGGAGATGAAATCTGCATCTCCATCCAAATCCTTAGCAGATGGAATCTTGAAATCTAATAATAAGATTGTATTCAGACTGAAAAAGTCTGCTTCATTTTGTCCGGATTGAGTCAGGACCTTTGTGCTTGGTTTGTATTGAGACTGCTGTCAAGCGGACATTCCTTTTCCGGACCAAAGCTTGTAAACCAAACCACCTGACTAAAGGTCTTTTCATCATTGGCCAGTAATTATGGAGGGAGAGCAAAACAATGAGAAAGAATTATGGAAGAACTGTGCTTTGCTGTCCTTGTCCAGATAGTTTACTTATTCAAACTTTATATTTTGCTGACCAATTTTGAACATCTGTATCAGGTATAACACTTTTTACCTGGTGCTTTTGTAAGGCGGAGTCATGCTGCAGGGCAGTTACTGAAGAGACGTGCGCTGAAGGTGCGCTGTTAAGTGTTTATGAAATATAAGTTGTCGGGAAAACACTACGAAGGAATATATATTGCTTTAATTGTTGTTTTATTGAGCCTGTTTCTTATCGTCTCTTATCGTCTTATCAGCCCAAATTCACAACAACAGTCGTCTCGATGAAAATTGAAAAAGTTAAACATAAAATCAAAAGGATGATGAATACACAGATTGCAATAGGAAAATATTAAATTGAACTAACAAACTGACTAAACCAAACTAGACATCCCTGCCCTTAGACCCCCCTTGGCGGTAAGGAAAAACTCCTAAAAAAAACGGATTCTGGAAAAAATGATGAAACCTCAGGGGTGCCCACATGAAGGAGGGATCCTCCCTCAGGACGGACAGGCGATTTACCAGAACTCTTAGAGAAGAATTAACTTATCTAACTCTACAACTACATATTTAAAGTCCAGCAGACGAGCTTCATCCAGATGGGGGGTTGGGGGGACAGTCGGGGGCGCGAGTTGAGCCGGAGACAGGATCCACAGCCGGGTGTAGAAGCAGTAGTAGAGGCGAGCCAGAGACAAGGTACACGGTGAGGTACAGGAGCACGGATGAGAAAACTGGAATCTGGAAGGACTCCTACTCCCCAGGAGAGGAGTGATAAAAGAGTGACAGTACATGAATCGCACTGCACCAAACAGAGGTATGGAGAACTAAATGATGAATAATAATCAAAAAAATAGAGAAGAGAAGGAGGGTAGAAGTAGATGAGAAAAGAGGACAGAACCCCAGTGCACCATAGCTACCCCAGCTTCAAACTTCTAGCAGCCTATTAACAACTAATTGTCATTGTTATTAATTTAATTATTTATTTTCACAGTGCTTTTACTGAAGCTAAAAATCAAAAACACATTTACACTCAAATCAATATCATAAAAATATCATGTCATGTTTCCCCTTCTGTCCAGACATGGGCGTCAAACAAACTAATACATCATTTATGGCTTCAGAAATGACAATACGTTATTTTAGTGCTTATACATCCCTACAAAGAAATCTGGAAAAAAAAGAAAACACTGTGTGCATTGCTTGTAAAAAAAAAAAGGCCCTCTGTAGGAACTGATAACGGACAATGATAACCATTAAGGGCTACAGTAGTGAAGGAGATCACAAAGCCCAAATTAGAGTTTCTGGTTTACTTTTGCAACCCTGTGTGTCTGGATTTGTCTAAAAAGTATGGTGGCCGAGAGGTTCAAGACACGCTTACATTTATGATACAACAACAAATCCCAGTACAAATGAACAAATGATGAAACACAACACCAAATCACGAGACACAACAGAAAATCACGGAACAAATAACAAAGTCCTGAAACACAAACGCAAATACGGGTGCAAATGACCAAATGCCGCATTACAAAAAACAACCCCGCTACAAATGACCAAATCCAGAAACACAACAACAAAAGCGAGACACAGCTTCTCACAAAAAGGAACTTAATATAAATCCAATCATGTATGACTTTTTAAAGTCATTTCTTACTGTTTTCTTTATGTGGACATTTTAAATAAACGAAACAGTCCAAAAGCATTTCTTTATTGTATTACTCCAATAAAAATTACAACAATGTATTAGCAAGGTAAAGTTTTTGTGTCACATCCAGTAGTAAGGGCATTCCCTTTTCGTTAGCAGCTGCTCCCTTTTGTTAATTTTTTCTCCATCTTTTGCTGTCAAGGTTTGCACTTGCCGGCCAGCCAGCCGCTTAACTATCTTGGTTTTACAACTGTAACTGTAGCAAATAGATACTGCAAAATTGTGACAGGTAGACAAAAATGCAGCTTCAAGATAACATGACAGTTTGAAATCCAGTAATTACGTTTTTCCTGATTTCAACAGAGGACATGTCTTGTCTTGTTATGTTCAAGTGTTAATTCAGGTGAAACCACTGCGATGACTACACATGTGTTACCTGTGTTTAAGCATGTCCCTGCTGGATAAGAAAGTTTCAATGAAAATAAATCTACAAATTAAACCTCCAAACTGCTCAAGGATTATTTTTGATATCTGCCTCCTTACTGGATTTGAGGATTCACTGCTTTTTGGAAGAAGGTTTAATAAGCTTTTCCACAAGAAATTGTTACTTCTCATTGTAAACTTCCACATAATGTATATCAAAACCATTAATAAGATAGTAGCTTAGCCTACTTTGTGTTTTCATAAAAGTGTGTTAGAAGAAAAGAAGGTTGACAGTTGTGAGGATATAAATCCTTTGACCAAATTAGGTCACAGTGTATGACTAAGGTAAAATACCTGGGTAAAAGCCCTGCAGTCTTTGTTTAAGCAAGCAGCGGCTTGGATTTGGTTAAGGAAGCGGTGGCAGAAGGATGTGTCTGATGAAAGAACAGTTTAAAGAGTCGTTAAATTAGAAATAAGTCTGGTATGACTGTGAGTGGTTTGTCAACCTACCCGACTTTAAAGGCCCACTCTGATTATCTTTTTGATCCATTTTCAAACCGCTTCCAGTGGTCTATTAATTATGATGATGCTGTTTTTCTTTATTAAAATAAAAGAAAAATGTTAGTCCAATAGGACATAGTTTCTGCAGCACAGCAGTAGTTCATTAAAAATTTACCTCTGAGTTGTGGGTGGGACTGTTGGTACAGAGCAACTACCCCGCTTCCCTTACCCGTTGTTTTCTTATTTTGTCTTGTTTTATTTTTATAGCCCAATGTTACAACAAAAGTCATCTCAATGGTCTTCATATCGGTAATTGTATAGTAAACAAGAAAGCATAAAGAACATGAAGCCATAAAATTCAATAGGTAATGGCTAAAGTAAACTAAACAGACTAAGCTAAACTAAGCATCCCTGCCTTAAAGTCTAAGGGTCTAAGACTTAGAGTCTAAGAAAGCCTTAGACCAGGGGTCTCAAACTCGCGGCCCGCGGGCTGTTTGCGGCCCCCAAGATGAGTTTTTGCGGCCCCCGCCTCAATATGAAAGTTTAATGTTAATGCGGACAGCCAGTCTGTGTGAATGACACCTTTTCAGTGTTCGCGGAGCTGACAAACAACCAATCACAGTGGGGTATATGACTCTTGGGGGCGGGACATTTACCGGGCTTGAAAGCAGGAAAAATTTAAGGCAAGAAAACCTGACAGCCCCCTCCCCGGATCACATTAAGGAGTTCCTTACTTTCCTTTTTAGAACGTTTCTATTCGCTCGTAATTTTCTAAATCCATGCAGCGGTTGCTGAACTTGTTTCTGGGTCGCATGGACCCGGAGGAGGGTTATGGTTACGGTTAGGCGCGCGGCGGCGTTCAACCCCGACCTAACGGGTCTCTCCGGTCCCGCAGGAGGTGCGCAGAAAAATGTCCCCACACGTACATGCGTGACACCTAACGGGGCTCTAAAATTAAACACGTGCGAGAAAACAACACGATTTAGTCTGAGACACACTGAAAATACGTGTGACGTGTGAAAATGCAACAGTACGTGTTTGAGATGAACCAGCGCCGCGCCTGTATGTTGGGGAGACCAGGCGCGGGGGGGGCGAATCTGCAGTGAGACTGAAGGAGGACAGGAAGTTGGAGTTGTCCTTAAAATTCAATTATGTTTTAATATGCCTCTCCCCCTTAGTATGATCTGTTATTATATCTTTTATATTGATTTTAATGTTTTGTAATGTATGTAGCCATTTTTTAATCATAGGTATTTTAAATGATTTTAATTGTTTACTCAACTATAAAAACCATCAGGACACATTTCCCACAATGCATTGTTTTGTAGTCAATTGCGGCTTGCAGTCAGTACATTTCCAGCTGCGTTCGCTCAGGTTGGGGCCTTGCTCCTCCCGTCCCTTTCTCCTAATATTTTTGTGATGATTGACAGGTGATGTTTATGCAAAAACAAAAACATCCGTCACACACCCGGTGATTTGTTGCCGTGTTTCGTCCACCTGGGTCATCTCAAACACGCTTATTGTGCATCTTGGCTGCACATATTTAGTGTCACCAACATTAATGTCCCTCCATTTTTTATAAAAAAATATGGGAGTGGCTGACCGGCTGCTCTACAATAACTTGTGACCGGGGTTTAAATGTGCAAAAAGTCATAAGATAGAAAATTCAAAAATGGTTACATAATTTTGTTTCTCCTTTACTGAGTTGTGGTTGAAAGAGTAAACTTAAAAAAAAAAAAAAAAAATTCAACACGGACTCAGAATTGGGAGCACATCCTCTCTGACGTCTCCACCTTCAATTTCAATAAGTCCAAGTCCAGACTTAATGAAAATCATCTTCAACCACACTGATGGTCTCAGTTTGGGAGGAAGTACTGCCAAGTGTCCAGCAGTAAGAAGACAAGAGAAGCCGTGTTCAGAAGAACCATTGATGGATTTACAGAACTGTAGAATTTAAGTCTTCTTTAGTGTTTAATAGTTAGAATTCAACAGTGTTAACTGAACTGTGTTAATAGGGACATTTAAATTAGAAAACAGCAGATATAGAAGAATAAATAAACAGAAATGTATTACTGATTTATTTACTTATTGATTTTTTTTTACATATTTTATTTGAATGAGAGTTTTATAAGTAAATTTTGTGCAGAAATGTGACAGAGCATAAGTCTGTCACGATTTGAGTTAAATAAAGTGTATTTGCTTCTGACAGCATCAGTGGGTGCACACACTGTATAGCTGTAAACTTCCAACAGTTCTTGCAATTCACTTTATTTATTTTCTGTTTTTGGTTGTTTTCTATGTCTTATCTGTTTACTTCCTGATTTCATAGGAGTACTTCCTGTATCCTGAATGTCCAGTGGACCCACCTATTGTTTTGGTTTCCTTTGACAGGCCTGTTTTAAATTCAAAATGATTTCTTTTTATTTTGCATTTTTGTTTAAAGAATGTTGTTAAAGTTTGGACTTCTTTGTCTAATTATTGCTTTGGTAATTAGGAAAATGCATGTAATTGTTCTTTTGTTTTTAGGAAATGTTTGATTTTGATTGTTAATTGTGTTTGTTTGGTAAGGGGTGGAGCCAACCACCTATAAAAGAGGACCTCTTTTCAAGATGGAGGCTCTCTGGTGATGTCTGGCTGCCATGCTGCTGCACTGTAGGCTGCAGACTTGCCACATTATTTTCAATGGGTGCATTTTTCCCCACATTCTGCCTTACAACTACATAAAGATTGAGAGCACCTTGACTCTTTGTGTGGACAGTAGTTTGTAATTCTGACAAGAAAACAGTTAATAATAGAGTATAGTTAACAGTATAGTACATGTTACATACAAATTTATTGGCTCTCAGACACTCACTAGTTGCGTGTGTGCGTTGAAGTTGCGGCCCTCCCTCAGCTAGACCCTGCCGCCAGTGGCCCCCAGGTAAATTGAGTTTGAGACCCCTGCCTTAGACCCTCCTCGGTAAGAAAAACTCCTTAAAAAAATGGATTCCGAGGCAAAAAAGGAAGAAACCTCAGGGGTGGCAACATGAAGGAGGGATCCTCCCCAGGACGGCAGTCGTTGTACCAGAACTCCTAAAGAATAATTAGCTTATACAACACTACAATTACATGTGTAACCCTTGTGCTATCCTAGGCACTTTACCATTGGGAGTTGTGTCATCTGGACCCCACAAGACAGTGGGCTAAACCTTTTTTCTTCAATGATTTGTGATCTTCACTGGTGTCCATGGATTACATGAAATCCTCTCCACCTTTATCCACCTTTGTCATGGTAGGGAGAACACGTCAATCTAAGGGTGGGGTCATAGGATAGCACAAGGGTTAAATGGTCCAGCAGATGGGCTTCATCCAAATAGAGTTGGGGGATGGCTCGGGGTGTGAGACAAGCCAGAGGTAGGACCCACAGCCAAGTGTAAGAGCAGGAGCAGAGACTAGCCAGAGAAGAGGGACACGGTCAGGCACAGTGACACAGATGAGCCAGAGGGGAGGACCACAGCCAAGTACAGGAGCACTAGTGTATTTTCTATGTCAGAAATATGATCCTTTTCAAACAGCATTTTTTGTCTGCTGCTCATTCACAACGATTTCAATAAAAAATACTCTGAAATTAAAATTTCTTTATGAATGTTCTCCATCATCAAAAAAATGTCACAAGAACATGTTAAAAACACGAGTGGGTCTTTAAAAAGTCTAGCCGCAGAGCTCTGCTCAATTTTTCCTAGATCCTTTGCCTTGGACCCTATTTTGTTTCTTTTAGGCCAGTCAGGGAGGTTGCCTCTGTTACCTGGAAAGATGAGGTTGCTCCAAAAAATTTTACTCCTGGCTAGGATATGTATACTACTACAATGAATACAAATGAAACCTCCATCCATTACAGAGTGGTACAGAGAGACTTTGAAAGTTTTTCCAATGGAACGCCTCAGCTCTCTGTTAAAGGGTAACTGAAACATTTTCAACAAGATGTCTGGATCACCTTCCTCGAGAATTATCTGATATATTTTGTAAAGGAGGCTCACATTTTGTATTTCTAAGTATTTAGTAACTGTTTTACCTATATTGTGTGTGCACCTTTTACTATTAGATATCTGCTGTGCTGGTTTGTGTTGTGTTCTTTTCTTGAAAATTTAATAAAGTATAATTACAAAAAAAGTCTAGCCGAAGTGCTGTACACATTAGCACATAGTATACCGGTACATTACAAGAGTGTAGGTGTGTGGGTGCACAGGGGTTGCTTGAGCCTATCCCTACTAGGCACTATAGAGAGAAGGCAGGGTAGATCTTTGCAGGGCACCAGTCCATTGCAGAAGGAAAAACACTTAAAAACACAACAAGCTATTCAAAGTTCAAAAAATAAATAAATAATGACAACATCTAAAATGGTGCAAAAGCCAGGCAGAAAATATATGGCTTAGTGTGAAATGGTCCCCCCAAGCGTCTGATTTGGGCTTAGGTACATGCAGAAGCAGCAAATTAGCTGAATTAACCCTTTTTACCTCAGAAATTTTGCTCTAGTGTTGACATTCTTTCGACTACATTCTTTCGATCATTGATGTAATCAACAGAATTCTTGTGCGTAGAAAAGCAGCTCTAGGCTGACATGCAACACGTTGCAGAATTAGCTTATTCTTGTGCGTTGAAAAGCGGCTCTGCGTCATTATGCAAAACATTGCATTCGTATTTGCAAATCGGTGCAAAGTCAATATGAAACTTCAATTTTCTTTGGGTCAGATTTAGCTGAAAATTGGTTAAGTTAAGTAAGTTAAAAAGAATAGAGTCTCCCATAGTTAACTCCATAACTTAGTATGCGGGGTGCCTGGGCACCGCTGCTCCTAGTCTATTTTTTGGGGGTTTTGTGGTGGAGATGGGGCCTTCTGGTGTCCGGTGGGGGCAGTGGAGGCCCCGTTGGTCAAGGTGTCTACTTTGGCGCCTGGGTGGGGCAGGCGGGTGTGCCACGTGTTCACACATTCCGTGCCGTGGGATCAGAGCTGGCCCCTTCCCAGGGGGCTTTCTGTGGGAGGGGGAGGCCAAACCTCCAAGGTTTGGTGGATGGGGATCTCCCCTGAGGCAATCAGTGGGGGCCCTGACTGGTCGGGCTGCCTCAGTCCTGTCAGAGCCTGACCAGCGATCTTGCAGGGGCAGAGCTTGGGTGCGGGGGCCTGGGCTTTCCCCTGGGGCCGTCTATCTCTTGGCTTCTCTCTCTTTGTGTGGGGTTACGGGGTTGTTAGGCCTGGAGGATCAGCTCTCCTTCCAATGGGGCCCCTGGGCTGGGAAGACTGGGGCCCAACACTGGTGTGTTTAGGGGGGGCTGCCTCACCAATCGGGGGTCAGCCTGCCAGGTGTCCCCAACCTACCCTCCTTCCTTTTACAAGCACTTATTAGGGGAGGGGCCTTTAATGAGCTTCAGGTGGGGGCTACCTGGCAGTGGCCCCCCTCCCATGTTTGCCGAATGGAATTGGGCTCCTCCGCTCTCGGTTTTAATTGCACCTAAGACATGAAGAATACTTGGTAGGGGGGGTGCTTGGACATCACTGCCAGCAAGCAGGAGATGTCTTCTCAGCACCCCACCCGCCAATTTTAACTACACCTTAGACATGTAGGGCCTCTTGGTGGGAAGGTGTTTGGACATTACTGTGAGCAATCAGGCGATGTCCTCTCAGTGCCTTACCCAACAATTTTAACCGCACCCTTTATTACACACACCCCTTACGCCTCAACAACATACACTCCAACAAACAAACAACACATACCTTACACAAACAAGGTGGACCCTCTGATCATCTGTCCTCTACCCTGTCCCTGGTGGGGGGAGCCCTGCCCGCGGCAGCAGGGAGAGGGATCCCTAAGTTTTCTGGTTGGCCCCTCCAAGATTCTAACTGTGGGTGAGCCTGGTTGGGCAAGATTTACTACGCTATGGGTGGAGGTGGGTGGCCCCTGCTTTGCTTTCTGCTGACTTCACGGGTGGGAGAGTGGTTGCCTGCATGTGGTGGGTCTCCCTTGGGGTGCCCTGGCCCTGGCCCATGCCTGGGGTTGGGGAAGGGGGGATGCCAGGAACTCCCGGGTGGTGGAGGGCGGCTTGTATGGGGTTGGGGTGGCTGTCCGGGGATGAGGTCCCGTGCTGGGCGGAGGGCTATCCTCCTGGCTGAGCTGGGACATGCACTCTTTGTGCTACTATGCGTCCTTGTTCTTTGGAATTGGGGGCGGTGAGGCGATCCTGCTGGCCTTGGTCTGGGTGTACGGTTGGACTGCCCGGCAGGAGGATTCCCTCTACCTGCTATACCATGCCGATGTTTGGGGGCCCTGGCTAACGCTACTGCTTCGGCGGGGGTCTTGGTGTGGGGACAGCTGGGCACGCTCCCTCTTTTGGCATTCCATCATCCACCTCAGTAGAACATAAACACCCAGCTGAGCACAAGTGTCAGCTCAGCTTTGCACAAATAGTATATGTGACAGATTGAAATACTTTACATGTGTTGGTTTTTATGCATTTCTGTGTGTGAACTGTAGTTGTGCTGAGTGCATGTTGACATGATTGTATGTTTAGATTTTTGGAACCAACAAGGATGTTTGTAACACTTGAACATGTGTGTGGGCAGGCACAAGAGGTCTTCAGCTCTTATCTGTGTTTTCAGCTGTTGGACAGGACAATTTAAAAAAAAAAATTAAAGCCGCAAGCAAAGTGTATGACCCGCAGGGGCTACCCGCCCCGTCCGCTTCCCTCTACGCACCACCGCTGCGCCATCGCTGCCCACCTCTACGCAGCACCGCTGCCCTCACTGCCCACCTTCGATCAAGGCTAGTCAAAGTTGCATGTGCTAATCATGCTAATTTTTGCTAGTTTTGCTAATGTGGCTAAAAGTGCTAGCATTGCAATCGGCATGATCAATTCACTCAGAAAAACACATTGCTTAAAATGCTAATTATGCTAACTATACTACCTATGCTAATGTGGCTAAAAGTGCTAGCATTGCGATCAGCATCACCAACTTACTAAATAAAACACATTGTTTAAGATGCTAATTATGCTAACCCTGGTAGTTATGTTAATATTGCTTAAAGTGTTAGCTTAGCGATCAGCATCATCAAGTGACTCAGAAAAACACATTGCTCCATTGGTGAGAGCTATATGCCATAAGTTGATAAAAAAAACAACACTTTTTTTGAAATGGCGGCTTTTCTGTTGATTCTATTTACATAGCAATCATTTTATGTTTTGGTCGCCTGGGGATGACGAACAGAACGTCGTCAGTTTCAGACGAATCGGAAAAAGTAAACTTATTGTTGTCCTTAGCAACAGTGTTTTTTTGCTAACCACGCCCACATTCCTTATATGTCCACATCCAGTGTTTTTCAATATGTTCACTTTCAGGCACGAATGCATGCAATCAAATTTCACAGTACTCCATTGAAAAACATAAGAATTATAACAGTGCACCACTTTGCGAGCTCACCACGCGGACGTCGTTCGAAATCTACAACTTTAAATTGCAAATTTTTTTTCAGAGTAGCTTGCCGTTGATGCCCAGAAAGTTACAAGATGATTGATGAAATTTCCAAAGACAAGTTTTCGTTTGTATCTGGTGCTAAAGGTGCTTTTTTGTGAAAATTCAAGATGGCAGCCTTCTCCCGAGGTCATAGGTTGATGAAACTCCAGTGGTAGTTCTGGACTTGCACTAGCAACATGTGTGTGAAATTTCGTGAAAATCCCTCGAAAAAAAGTTCATTTTTTCATATCGTGTAAAAACGCGAAAATGGCAAGATTGCAGATTTTGCCACAAAATGGTAGGTCGTGTGGCCGTCCCATAATGATTTCAAAACTTCTTTGGGATATCCCCAACACGTGTGTTTTCGTTTCGTAACTGTATTTTAACGCAAATTTTTTTCGGCCCCATTTGCGATTTTCGGCCTATTCATTGTTTTGACGGGATCGCTCGCCGTGATGTCATCGTCTTCGGGGGGTTGATGTTACAACTGCGAAAACAACATGCTCCTTGCAGTCAGTGACTGCTGCTGCGGGCCATAATTAGCTGATTATGATCATGTGAACAGTCAAATATTTACAGTTAATTAAGGCGTGTGTATTACTGCATTGGATACAATGCAGTTAAAAAGCACTGTCTAGTTTTATAACCCAGTGTGTCTCAACAGATTGAAAGGGCCTATATCATGCAGTTCTTAAACCTTTCAGAGTAAATTACAGTGGGGCAGAAAAGTATTTAGACAGCCACCAATTTATGCAAGTTCTCCCACATAAAAAGATGAAAGAGGCTTGTAATTTTCATCATAGGCATAGAAAATCACATTTTTCGATTTTTATAGAATTTATATGTAAATCATGGTGGACAATACGTATTTGATCCATAACAGTAGCTCAACTCAATACTTTGTTATATATACCCTTTGTAAGTAAGTAAGTAAGTAAATCTTTATTTATATAGTACTTTTCTCAGAGAGCGACTCACAAAGTGATTCACAATGTTAAAACAATAAAAAATCAGTAGCGAGACCCAATAAACACACACAGGCATAGAAGTAAAAAACAAACAGGCAGAAGTGAACACAAGTAAAAGTCAGCTAAAATCTCTCCTAAATAAAAATGTCTTAACTTGAGCTTTAAAACACTCGACTGAGTCAATCTGGCGCAGAGACAGGGGGTGGTAGTTCCAAAGTCGGGGAGCGACTGCCTGAAAGGCAAGGTCTCCCCTAGTTTTAAAACAAGTCTTTGGAACACATAAAATATTTTTATCAGTGGACCTCAAGGACTGTGCAGGAGTGTAGGGAGTTAAAAGGTCAGAAATATAGTGACCTAACATGTTTGTCCGTGCAAGGCTCTAAAAACTAAAATCAAAATCCTAAAAACTATTCTAAATCTAACAGGAAGCCAATGTAGAGATAAAAGCGTTGTTGGAAAGGACAGCAGTCAAACGTTTTCTGTAAGTCTTTACAAGCTTTTAACAAACTGTTACTGGTATTTTGGACCATTCCTCCATGTAACAAAGACTTCAACTCCCTCCAAAGGGAGGGAGTTGAGATCTGGAGACTGGCTACTGGCCAATCCATGACCTTGAAATGCTTCTTACGAAGCCACTCCTTCGTCACCCGGGCAGTGTGTTTGGGATTGTTGTCATGCTGAAAGACCCAGCCACGTTCGTTCCATCTTCAATATCCTTGCTGATGGAAGGAGGTTTTCACTCAAAATCTGATGATACATAGCACCATTCATTCTTTCCTTTACACAGATTAGTCGTCCTCATCCCTTTGCTGAAAAACAGTCCCAAAGCATGATGTTTCCACCCCCATGCTTTATAGTAGGTTTGGTGTTCTTTGGGTACAACTCAGAATTCTTTCTCCTCCAAACACGACAGGTAGAGTTCTTACCAAAAAGTTCTATTTTGTTTTCATCTGTCCATAGGACATTCTCTCAATCTTCTTCTGGATCATCCAAATGCTCTCTAGGTAACTTTAGACGGGCCTGCACATGTACTGGCTTCCGCAGGGGGACATGTCTGGCACTGCAGGATTTGAGTTCCTGGCGACGTGTTGTAATACTGATGGTGAGTCAATGCAGATGAGCCAATACTTATGGCAATGTAGGTGCGTGAACAGGCTGCTTACTGTGTGCAAATTCTAAACGCACAGGGTGTGCAGGTGATACCTAAGTGCCCATAGGGCACCCACACAAACAATGCTCTGATTGTCTCATTTCTAACAGCCAAGCTGCCTACAAGGAGTATGCACCCTTTACTTCAATAGGTTTAATGTGCTCCTTGTGCAGTGCACAGGTTTTAGAGGGTTGAAAACTAAACAAATCCATTTGACGTGCCTGTATATCTCAAACTTTACCCCAACGTACACTTACGGGTTGTTGAAGTGTTCAGTACAACATGTTGCCCACAGCATGCCTGTAGAAAAGACATTTACACCCTATCGACTCACTGAAAGAACTAAAACCTAGAAAATTCCATTGGACCACCTTGCGTGTCCCGCACAAATTTTCCAATTTTTTGCCTGCTGACAGCCTGTAGGGGTAAATCGTAACTAAGACATTACATTCACCTGGCGTTTTTGAAGGCAAACTGAACAGCTATGCATTTTACATTCTTCCATGGCCCAATATGTACCTGCTTTGTTCATAAAAAAAATAGGAGATATGAAACACAATCATTAGTCTGTAAATAAACTATATTTGTATAAATCTGACTCTGAAAGGGTCAGCGCTTCACCAGCCACAAACCGCAGTGTATGTTACTGGAAACAATGTATGACATGAATCAACTTATTGAAGTGGAAATGAGACAATATACCTAGGATTTTCCTTACCCATGGTGACACCTGTAGGTGTGACACAATTAGGAGCTTTGTCATACCTGTGGTGTCTAGCCAAACAGCAGACATAAACTCACGGGCCACTTTATTAGACATTCCTGTCCAACTGCCCGTCAACACAAATTTGTAGTCAGCCAATCATGTGGCAGCAACTCAATGCATTTAGTCATGTAGACATGTTTAACACAATCTGCTGCAGTTTAAACTGAGCATTAGAATGGGGTAGAAAGGGTATTACAGTGACTTGGTGCCAGTCGGGCTGGTTTGAGGATTTCAGAAACTGGAATTTTCACCCACAATCATCTCTAGGATTTACAGAGATTGGTCTGAAAAAGAGAAATATCCTGTGATTGGCAGTTTCGTGTGCGGAAATGCCTTGTTGATGCCAGAGGTCAGAGGAGAATGGCCAGACTGGTTCTAGCTGATATAAAGACAACAGGAACCACTGGTTACAACCAAGGTCTGCAGAAGAGCAGATGGGCAACAGCACCTGGAGAACACACTAGGTGTCCCACCTGTAAGCTAAGAACAGGAAACTGAGGCTACAATTCACACAGGCTCACCCAAATTGGACAATAGAAAATTTGAAAAACTTTGTCTGGTCTGATGAGTCTCAATTTCAGCTGCAACATTGGGACAGTGGGGTCAGAAAACAGGAAAGCATCCTGCCTTGTTTCAGCGATTAGCGCTGGTGTAATGGTGTAGTTTATATTTTTTCCCAGGAGAGGAGTGGGAAAGAGGGAGAGTACATGAATCGCACTGCAACAGAGGCAAGGAGAACTAAATGATGAATAATAATCAATCATAGAGAAGAGAGGAGGGTAGAAGTAGATGAGAAAAGATCGAACCCCAGTACACTGTAGTTACCCCAGCTTCAAAATTTACTAGCAGCCTACTAACAACTAATTGTTATTGTTATTAAGTTTAATTTAAACACATTAACATTAGGCTAAATAATTACTGAATACTAACTAGTTTGACAATAAGCCTGTCCAAAGAGGAATTTTTTAAGTCTAACTTTGAATGTAGAAACTGTGTCAGTCTCTCTTACATGAGCTGGGAGCTTATTCCATAAAACAGGGGCTTGATGACTAAAGGCTCTACCTCCAACTGTACTTTTACAAATTCTAGGAACCACAAGCAGTTCTGCATTTTGGGAGCGAAGTGTTCTGTTTAGGTGGTAAGGCACTATGAAGTTGAGGCCATACCATGTAAGGCCTTATAGGTTAACAGAAGGATCTTGAACTTGATTCTAGAATCAACTGGGAGCCAGTGAAGTGAAACTAACACAGGAGTGATGTGATCTCTTCAGCTATTTCCTGCTAACAATCTAGCAGCTGCGTTCTGAACAAGCTGGAGACTTCTTAAGGAACTCTTAGGACACGCTGCTAAAAGTTACAGTAATCCAGCCTCGACGTAAAACGCATGGATGAGTTTTTCAGCATCACTCTTAGAAAGTATATTTCTGATCTTAGCAATATTCCGCAGGTTAAAGAATGCAGTTTTACACGTCTGAGATATGTGAGCTTTAAATGATAAATCCTGGCCAAATAAAACCCCCAAGGTTTTAACTGTGGAATTGGGGGCTATACTTACGCCATCCAGGGAGACTATCTGAGCAGACAGAGCATCTCTAAGGTTTTTAGGACCTAGTATAATGACTTCAGTTTTTTCTGGGTTCAGGAGGAGAATTAATATTCATCCAGGTCTTGATATCTCTGATGCAGACATTCAGTTTCTCTATGTTGTCATTTGGTCAGGTTTAATGGATAAATACAACTGCGTATCGTCGGCATAACAATGAAAGTTAATGCTGTGTTTCCTGATTATGTTTCTTTAAAAAGTTTAGTGGGAACTGGGCCTAACAGACAAGTTGAGGATTTGGAGGACGTACAAACTGATGTTATTTCCGCTTGATCCACAGTAGTGAAGTAGTCTAATATTACACAGGTTTCTATGGATGCCTTCACTTCTAAAGCTTCAGCCTGCGCTGGGCTGATAGTAGGAATAACTAGATTCAACTAATGTCTAATATTTGAGATTTTACTATCGAAAAATGTAAGATGAGTTCACTGAACTCAATTGGTCTTCAAAGTCCCCTTATCTAGACCCCATAGATTACCTTTGGGATGTGGTGGAACAGGAGATTCTCATCATGGATGTGCAGCCGACCGTAGCAAATCTGCGTTATGCTATCATGTCAATATGGACCAAACTCTCATGAGGAATGTTTCTTTGTTGAATCTATGCCAATATAAGCCGGTTCTAAAGGCAAAAGGGGGTCCAACCTGGTACTAGAGGGTGTCCCTGAACGTAAAATAAAATTGTGTATTATTTAAAAAAAAGTGTGGGTGTCAAGTTAGATTTAAGAAATAAAAAATTAACCCTTGTGCTACCCTAGGCACTTTACCATTGGGAGTTGGGTCATCTAGACCCACTAGACAGTGCACTGAACCTTTTTTCTTCGATGATTTGTAAACTTCACTGGTATCCATGGATTACATGAAATCTTTCCACCTTTATCCACCTTTGTCATGGTAGGGAGAACACGTTAATGCAAAGGTGGGGTCATCTAAGATAGCACAAGGGTTAAATGTATTCCAGTTTCTGGTCCCAAACTTTTTAATTCATTTCAGCTTGAAAACAGAGGTTTGTTGCATCACCAGTTGAAAAATGACCCTTTTCATAACCTCAGGCTGGAATATAAATTTGTGAATAGATGTTAACTTTGCTATGATTGCAAGTATGCTTTTAAAGCAGAGCTGCTTTGAATTTAGTTAGAAATGTGGCCAGCAAAGCATTACATATTTCAAAGCTGCTGCAGCACAGAGACATGGCCTTAAGCAGATTGGCAAGAACTGAACTAAGACCACTGGATGTTTGAAGATGTGATACACTCCTTTGACTGAAAAGGTTAAATAATAGAAATGCCAGGTTGGCTGACTGTTTAGATGGAGTGAATGTTGATTAGGAATTTGCTGATTGTGATTAGAGAAGCATATGACTGGAGGTGGTGGAGAAGAATTACAGAACATTTCAAAGAAGCAAAGTAGTTTCCAAGTGTTGGTAGAGGTCATACTTGTAATGTAAGACAAAGCTTGAAGCGACATTTACACTGACCACGGAAACTTGTGTTCAAGCGACCGCTTTCAGTGAAAAATCTATTTAAATGGAGTGGCTGTGGTGCAGTGGTAGGGCGGTCGACCTCTGATCAGAAAATTGCAGGTTTGTTTCCCGCCTGGCCTGCCCATGTGTTGAAGTGTCCTTAGGCAAGACACTGAACCCCATCTTGCCTTTGGTGGAAGGTTGGCGCCAGTGTTCGGCAGAGTAGCCACCACCAGCATGTGAATGTGTGTGTGAATGGGTAAAGGGAACTGTGACTGAAAAGAGCTTTGGGCCTTCAAAGAAGGTAGAAAAGCACTATATAAATATACGCCATTTACCATTTAAATGCCCAAACGTCGGGCTTCTGAATTCAAACCAAACCTCAAGTTTGCGCGTCAATGCGCAAGTTTTTAAGTCCGGTCTTGGACTTCACTGAACGCATAACGAAAGTTCAACCAACTGAACTTTGAGCAATCAAGGACTTGGATTTAGTAGTGACATTTGGATGCCGTCCTTTTCAAAGTATGGAAGTGCCAACTGTTGTAAGCAGGACCATGAAGGAGAAATCAGTAATTGCTGTTTGTGCCTGGCTTGAATTATGAATATGAAACCAAGTCTTTTATATTGTGATAGAGCTGGGAAAGAAAAAGCCTAGAGCTAGATTTACACAACTTTCATATTTTACAACAAGCCTTTTCCAACTGTAGGTTGCAGGCAATGGGCTACTAAACCATGGAAAAAAGAAAAAGCCTCTCCCTGCTGGTGCCTGCTAGTCTAGCCCTTGTGTTATCTTAGATGACCCCACCCTTGCATTGATGTGTTCTACCTACCATGACAAAGGTGGATAAAGGTGGAAAGATTTCAAGTAATCCATGGACACCAGTGAAAATCACAAATCATTGAAGAAAAAAGGTTCAGCGCACTGTCTAGTGGGTCTAGATGACCCAACTCCCAAGGGTTAACTTTTGTGCTATCCTAGGCAGTGCTACCACTAGACAGCTCGCTGAACCTTTTTTCTTCAATGATTTGTGATCTTCACTGGTGTCCATGGATTACATGAAATCTTTCCACCTTTATCCACCTTTGTCATGGTAGGGAAAACACGTCAATGTAAGGGTGGGGTTATCTAAGAAAGCACAAGGGTTAAGGGAGGTTGGTTATGGAACCACGGCCTGAATCTGTGTTAATTAAACCGCGTTTGGCATGTTCTTGAATGGGCAAACACGTGCCCGGTGTGAAGGTCAACGCTATCAACATATCAGTATAAAAAAGGACTTTTGAACCATTTCATTATTTCTAAAAACAGGACACAAAAACTTTGGAAATAGGGATTTAACCCCTTCATGGCTGACGTACTTTCCAACTTTATAAAAAAATGTTTTTCATTGCTTTTTCAATTCTAGGTGATGCTAAATTAAATGGAGTCCTGGATATAACGGTACACTACCCCCATCAGCATCTGGGCTCTGGGGTCTCTTCACATGGTCTGAAGTCATCACAAACATGCAAAATGTCTCCGGCCCAGAGCCCATGCATCAAAGGCAACTGACTTTTCCTCCTTTACTAATAAATCTTTCAGTCATACTTTCAAGGTCTCTCCTTATAAAGCAGTATTAGAAACTTATCATGACAGCACATATGACATGTGCACTGATGTGTTTGTCGTGATCATTTGGTAACTCTTTAACTGATTTGATAGAATAAGAACGATCAAAAAGACATTTGCCATATTGCAATCATTCAAGAGTAGTAGGCTGTGAATGAACAAACACACACTTAGGTCCTACTGCTCCCTCCATTCTCAGCAGCAATTTCCACATCACTGAAGTAATAGTAAAATCTGCCTGTAAATTATAACAAAATTGGGAAAGTTATCAAATAGCATCTCCTTTTCTTTGACACAATATCAGGATCATTTTACATTTGTGGAACATCTCCAGACAAAAGTATGTGCACAAGAATGTGTCATTTCCTTGACTCTCAAGTGTGAACACTTTTTTACCATTTTTAATAGTTCTTGGTGAAGGACTTATGCTATGTACAGCATGTCAAGTAGTTTTGCTGTTTCTGTTGTGTGTTTTAGGTCTTGCTTGGAGGTTTATGACTTGCTACTAAGGCCATTGACTGTATATGAGAACTGGACTTTCTCTGTCACGTTCCAAAGAAGCCATAATCCCAAAGACTTCTATTGAGAAATAATCAGCTATTACTCAGTCATTGTTTGTCAGAACAACCATTCTCGCTTTCCTTTTTTTAAACATGATCTTGCTGATGTTTTTTTTTTATTCATGATATTTTTTCTGGAGTTCAAGTTATTCACTTAATAAACTGGTCAATCAGATGCCTCAGTAAAAGTAGGTGCTTTCACATCGAACATTTGAAGCGGTAGGAGTGTGGACTTCCAACAAGCTCACTCGTGGTTGATGAGCGTGGTTGGCACAGAGACGATGACTCAACATCGACCAATCACTGCCTACTGATGGTTTCTGGTTCCAACATGCCAAAAGCCGTATTTCAAATAGTTTCATTTCGTAACAGTTTTATTAGGTTTATAGTTTTTTTTTCAAGTTTCAAATTTCCAACTTTTCCAATATTTCTTTGAGGTTTACAATGTGTACTATTGAGTTTTTAAGAATGTTATTCAATTTTTCTTTTACAGTATTTTTCAAATTTACAATCTGTTTTATCATTCTCTTTAAGTTGATCCTGTTCCAATTCCTGTTCTTTAAAAACTACTACCTTTCTCTTTTATTTGAACACTGCCAAGAACATTTTTACCTCTGGCCCTTCTTTTAAAATTAAAATCTGGAAAGAAAAATGTCAGAAACATTTATTATGGCCTAATAGCCATTTGTTTATATACCAAAAATGTAATAGCTGCCAATCATGTGGCTGTGGAGGCTCGAAAAAGACTGTAGGAAATAGCTGGATCATGTAAATTGAAAGAGAAGGAATTTATCCACTAATTTGTTGCAGCTGCATCATTTAAAATGATGCTCAAATATTTTTTATAGTAATAGAAAGTTGGTATCTTGTATGTATGCCACAGAATAAAAAAGAAATGTCCCCGTTATTAACTTTAACACATTTGTTGAGGTTTATAGACCTTGGAAAACACTGTGTATATGGATGTCATTGGTATGCTCTCACTATTTTGTTCTGTAAGACCATTAAATCCATAGCTGGTATAAAAATTCTCCCCACAAAGAGGGAGTATCTTCCCAGACATAATGTGGACATTTTTTTAGTAAGCGGCCTGTACCAAGCACATCGTCTGAATGCTATTTTCCATGAATATGGACTTGCCATAGTCCTTCCGTGAACTCTCATATAGTCTGGATCCATCTTTTTGTTCCATTATCAACCTGCTTGTTGCTGAACTTTCATGACAGGTAATACATATTAATAGATTGAAATGAATACTAGGAAATGAGCTACATTTGGTATGACAAGCCTTCAGCTTTATAAATGTGAGTGCTAGATTCCAGTCACCTTGACACAGTCGCAAACTGCCACAGCTGACAGAAAAGCTGACAATACCAGCAGAAATGACTTTCAGTCATACGATATTAGGTTTGTAATCCAATAAAAGTTCAAACATTTTCAATAAACAAAAGCATGAGAAATGTTGGTAGAGTAAAACATTTTGTTGCACGTTTCTTGTTTTTCCCAGTTTGAAATCCAACAGTGCTGCGTTTTGAGCGAGCACAGTTGTGAAAGCGCTGGGACAGCAGCAGTGGGAGCTTGTTAAAAGAACGACAGCTTTGGCTTTCATGAGGAATGAGTATGCACACAACTGGATGCATGCTGTGCATGGATCTACAGGCACTGTGCATGTTTTGCACCAAACGCAACCACCTGCTGATAGAATCGTGGTGTGGGAATTTAAAAGAGGTCCATTGACACAGAACTGTTTTTTTATTTTATGAAAAAGAAAAGGGGGGGGGGGGGCGTTTTAGTTAAAAACGGTTGGACAAAATGACCACAGGCACACACGTCTGTTTATTTTTATCCGCTAAAACTCTGAATACAAAAAGGATTTTTTTTTTATTGCTTATGGGAACAAACTTTACTTACTAAAAGAAAGGAAGGATGACACGACAGATCTAATCAGATCCCAGATCCAATCTGTCATGACATCCACCAAAAGCTACATTTCAGTGCATCAAGGCTTGAACAGTAAAGCATTAGAAACAGAGTTTTTGACAGTCCCAGGAGAGACTTCCCAGAGTGCTTTACTGTGTATCTGCAGGTGTTCTGAGGTAAAGTTGTCCGATCTTCAATCATAGATTTGCCCTTAACATCAAACTTCATCAGTTTTTTATTTCTTAAAAAGAGGCCAAAGAATTGCACTTTGCCCTTATGATTGAACTCAATAAACCTTTACAGCTAAAAAGCTAAAAACATCTTTTAACAAGAAGTAACAGCAAATGTCAGACTATTCCTTTTTCCCCCAGTGGAAGGGCTGACGGGTCCAATCCACACTGCTTCATCTGGACGGCTATGTCAAAAAGGTAATCGTAGCACTCGCACCTGCAGAAATGCAGCAGACAAAAAAAAAGAAAAAAATCTTTGGTCACATTTAACAATTTTCTACTGCATAAATACTCATCCACAAACAAGTTTGACTGCGTGGGGAAAGAAATACTCACATTGTCTTGGCTTTTTCCCACGACTCGCCCCACACATAAACACCGTGTCGTCGGACGAGGACTGCACAAGCGTCCGGGTATTCTTCCATGGCTCGGGCCATCCGGTCTTTCAAGTCTTTTTCTTCTGGTGTGTTTTCAATTATAGGGACCACTAACATGTCATCATACCTGCACAGGCATGGTACAACATCAAAATGACACAAAGCCTTAGAAACCTTTGGATAGTACACCCAAGCCTGAAACAGACATGGCACCAAGGTCTGCAGTATAATTAGCTCATTTCATTGTTTTTCTTAATTCAACCATATTCTCTGCAGGCTTACATAACATCTGAAGCAGGTTCTGTTGTGGCCATGAAAACTAAAGACCGGGACCTTTCAAAGTGTTTACTGATAACAGGCTTGTATACTCTATATACTAAAATAAAACCCTTTTAATTCTGATTTTGCCGTTATTAGCCAAAATCAAAAAATATAGTTTCTGCAGAGCAGCAGGAGTTCATTAGAAATTTGCCTCTGAGGTGTTGACAGGTCCGATGGCCCAGAGCAACCCCGCCCCCTTTCCCTTCCCCCTTGCTAAGAGCTCGAAGCAGGGAAATTGTGGTCTGCTGAGCGCATTTTCACGTTTTTTTTCAAACAGTATTTTTTTCATTTGCTCCTGATTCATGATTTGAATAAAGAAAATATTTAGAAATGCAATTTTAGGCTTAATTTTCTTTATATATTATATATGTCTACATTCTCAGATAAATGCTAAAAGAGCATGTCAAAAACACCAAAAGCATGATTTTTATTGGAGTAGGTCTTTAAGGGGATTAATAAGCATCTGCTAAAAAGTTACATAAAAGTAAAAAAAGGAGGTAATACTATAAGTACAATGGTCAAAACCATTAACCACCCACTGCGTTAAAGCAGTGCTTGACATGCTGCTAATGTGCTGGTTATGCTTTTCTCAACTCTGATGCAGGCAAGACGCCAAACATGTTGGCTTCCAGAGAAAATTTGGCAGGTGCTGCATCTACTGATACGGGAACTTTCCTGTTACATTTGACAGATGCTCCTCTCGTGCCAGAACGCTGTCTTGATTCATTATTCTTTCTTGGGCTGAGCAAATGAAAATCGTCTTTAGGCTTCAGGAATGTTTACTGCTTGATTACATACCGATAGTTAGAGCCTGAGGTGCCTTTCCGAATCCCCTTGATCATCTCCTGGTGTGTTATCCTGAACTCTTTGCCAGAATACAAAAGTGTTACCATGACAGCAGCCTTGGAGTGGGTGTGAATAACAGCCTGTGCCCCTGAGTTTTAGAAAGAAAAGGTAGTTTTGTGTTTAACCAGGCTTAACAGAGTCATTCTTACGCATACAGTATACAACAATGATGTATTAGGTAATAATCATCACAGTCAAAAAATGCAAATATTTTGGAGGCCATTTAATTTATCAAATGACCAAACATACTTTCTTTTAAAGGTTAAATATTTTCTTGGAAGATCTTTATGAAACAATTAAGCCTGAACACGCCTTACAGGTCTGAAAACTTCATCATAATAAAACTGAACAGTTGGCTTTCACTTTGATTTTGGAAAGATCTTAAGTTTGACTGCAGAGTGGGAGGTAGAGCCTTCAGCTAACTGGCTTTCGTTTTGTTGATCCAACTCCCTGTTAGGGCTTCCTGCTGCTCTCCAGCTTTTTGGATTGGACCTACAACTTGCATTTTGATTTATGTCACAGAAAAAAGTTTCTCTTTTGTCTTGATGCTATAGCCTAGTGATTGTAAACAGAAGAGAGTGAAAAACCTTAACAGCAAGGAATTAAGCAGATTATACAAAAGTGGACTATTTGAACTTTTTTTTATATTTCTTTGTTTTATCTTTTGTTAACTAGCGTGATGTTTCTTGTAAATTTTTATTATACTATTCAGTGTACCTATAAAAAATAAAAATAAAAACAAGCCAAAATCTACACACCAGATGCTGAAATTAAATTTTTGACTTACTAATATAACCAAGTTCACCAAAAGATTAAAAAAAAAAACCTGCCTCAGATCATCTTTCAGGGCAAAAAGATTGATCATATTTTGTTTTTACAGAAATCCTGATTCATTGTGTATTTTTTTTTTAACACAAAGAAACATTTTCTGTGCTGATGTTTATTAACAGATGTCTGCCTAATTCACCCTGTAGGAAAATTCATCAATGTCTATTTTGCAAGTTTGACAAATCAGCAACTTTATTTGATTGATTCAAAGAGGTTCGTTGTGTCTATGAAATTATACTGCTTATTTAAATTATTTTTTATCAGACACTGGTTTGTTTTGTAATGTAAAACGTTCACCGCTCACCGCATTAATTATTATTATTATCAACGCTTCTCTTGGTTAGACATAAGGCAAATGTCTAAGAAAAACCATTACCACCAAAATATTGATAAAGGACATCTAAATCTAGTGGGGCTAAAGGCAAAAAGTATTTAGTCAGCCACAAATTGTGCAAGTTTTCCCACTTAAAACGATGAAAGAGGCCTGTTAATTTATCCATAGGTAAACTTAAACTATGAGAGACAAAATGAGAATTATTGTTTTATTTTTCCAAATTATGCTGGAAAACAAGTATTTGGTTTCCAGCATAATTTGTTTCAAGATTTCAGGCTCTCAAAAACCTGTAGCTTCTTCTGTAAGAAGATCCTCTGTCCTCCACTCGTTACCTGGATTGATGGCACCTGTTTGAACTGGTTACCTGTATTAAAGACACCTGTCCACAACCTCAAACAGTCACACTCCAAACTCCACTATGGCCAAGACCAAAGACACCAGAAGCAAAATTGTTCACCTGCACCAGGTTGGGAAGACTGAATCTGCAATAAGTAAGCAGTTTGGTGTGAAGAAATAAGTTATTAGGAAATGGAAGACATACAAGACCACTGATAATCTCCCTCCATCTGGGGCTCCCTGCAAGATCTTACCCCATGGGGTCAAAATGATCACAAGAACGGTGAGCAAAAATCCCAGAACCACACGTGGGATCTAGTGAATGACCTACAGAGAACAAGGACCAAAGTAATAAAGGCAACCATCAGTAACACACTACGCTACCAGGGACTCAAACCCTGCAGGGCCAGACATGTCCCCCTGCTAAAGCCAGTACATGTGCAGGTCTGTCTAAAGTTTGCTAGAGAACATTTGGATGATCCAGAAGAGGATTGCGAGAATGTCCTATGGTCAGATGAAGCCAAAAATAGAACTGTTTGGTAAGAACTCCACTCTTGGTGTTTGAAGGAGAAAGAATGTTGAGTTGGATCCAAAGAACACCATACCTACTGTACCTGGTGGCTGAGTAAATACTTTTTTGCCCCACTGTATATATTTAGTTTATTTTTGTTCTATAGCTGGGAAATCAAGCAGGAATACAGCAAGAAAGCAAGAGGTAAAATTAAGGAGGGTTTCTTTAAACATTGACATCACTAATGCAGGTCTAACTCAAAGTGTCATAAAAAAAGTTGCTAAAACAGAAGAAACAAGAGTGTCTAAACTTTGAAAAACAAAACACAATCTTCACAAAAGTTTCTTTTAGATTTCTTTTAGACGTTTTAGTATCAGCAGACGAATCCCTGCTGCTTTATCTGTCTGTACCTACTGATATTGTGTGATGCGAGTAGGTTACCAACCTCTCATTGTGTAGGCATTCATGAAAAGTGGCGTGCACTGACTTTTCTTCAACTTCTTCCAGGCAGGAGGAAAGCTGATGTCTCTCTCTTCCACGTCACACACAAACATATCCTCTGGCTGGGAAAATGTATAATATAGAAACTTCAAACAAATCTAGCATTTGAGACATTATCTATATTAAACAAAGGCCATAATGTTCTGAATACTTCACTTACTTGAATTCTCTCTTTCTGGACACCTGATGGTGCAATGTAAATCTGGTCTCTGTAAATTATACAAAAAATGATTTGGAATTTTGCATTGAACCACAGCAGTCTGCTTCAACACTTTGCAAGTTCATAAATGGTTCACTACATGTTTTAGTAGAGTTCATTTACTGCGTTACTCTGGCCCTCCTTATGCATACAGTCTATTACAAACTCCACTCTGCAATAAGACCCAATTGATTACCCCAGCCCCCACACAACCTGAAGACACAATAGATGGATACATACTCTAACAACCCCCACCATAAAAAAAGACTGCTGCTAAATGTACACAGTGACTTTACTGACAGATGACTGTTAACACTGAATGCTGTTCTCTATTTTATTTTATTGCTATTTGTATTCTAGTTGATTGCTATTTTATTGCTTGCTTCTTTGCACCGTCATACTAGTGAGAAACAACTTCTCGTCTCACCTGTGTATTTGTGAAATGACAATAAACCAATCTTGAATTTTTGTACCATCTGAAATTAGAAAAATGAACCGTTTCCTTCACCAAGAACCACCAAAAAAATACATATTATTGGGCCTCCAGGTTCCAGTTTACACTGGCGGGTTTGGCGGCCGTAAGTCCAAAATGACTTCACTTCGCTGAACGATGCCACTCCTCCAGTGTATGTTTACATCGCGAAACCTCGTGGCTCCGGCAGCATAGGAAGGCTTGCGATAGATCATAGTTGGAGGATTGCGCCTGCTCTTTTGACTCACCTTTCCACTTTTTCCTCTAATATAATAATTTTAAGGGATTTTAATATTCATATGGACAATGTAAGCAACTCCTTCACCAAAGACTCTGTTTCCTGTTTGGACAGCTTCTGTCTCATTTAACATATCAACTTTCCCACCGATATTAAGAGACATGTATTAGATCTTGTTTGCTGCTCAGGTGGTTCTGATTATATGCTTTTCATGACAGCCTCTCAGTTTCCAAATTCAAACTTCCACGCACCTTAACTTTTGGTAAAATACACAGATATCAACCTGAACAATTTATCCTCACCTATCCATAGCCTGCCCAGTCCTGATAGTTTCTCCACTCCCGATGAACTGATCTCCCACTACAATTGTAATTGTAATTGTAACCTCCGTAATCTTCTATATATTTTTTTCCCACTTAAATCTAGGTCTATCCCATTCCATGTTTCTGCACCCTGGTTTATTCTCAACCTCAGACAACCCAAAGCTAAAGGACTTCAATAAGAACACCTTTACAGAAAAACTGGTCTCACTATTCAAAAGCTGCAGTCAATATCCGCCGTCTCCGTCCCTCTCTCAGCCTTCACTCCACAGCCATTCTAGTTCACAGTCTCATCACTTCCCGCCTGGACTACTGCAACTCCCTTTTATTATACACAAACTTCAACTACTCCAAACCTCTGTTGGCTGGCTCATAACACAAACCACCCCTCCACTCTTCACATCACACCCATCCTGGAGCACCTCCACTGACTACTAGTGCCTCTTTGGATCAACTAAAAAACCTTTAAGGCCCGTACACACCGGGACGAATTTTGCGCGCGATATTCGCCGTCGTTTAACGCCTCGTGACTAAACAAAGGGCACCAATGTGAGTGTGCACACCGACGCGAAAAAACGCCATGCGTCAAAGCGTCACTTTTTAAAAAACGCCTCGGGTTCGTTTTTTTGGTTTGACGCGCCGCGTCGAAAACTATATGACCAATGAGAATGGCGCTTTTGCACACGTGTCTGGAGCTTCTGAAGTTACAGTAAAAAACAACTTGGGGGCGCTCAAACACAAAACTGCCTTTCTCAGCACATATACCAGCGAAGAAAGATAGACACCAAGTAGCGTCTACACTGTCGCGAAGAAATAATGACGGACATTCTAAAATATCCCCGAACCAAGCACCAGCTGGAGCTACAGGTGCTGGAAATATTCATGTTTTCTTTGTATGATTCTGACAAGCGCGTAAATACTTGCTCTCTTCTTCTGAGTGAAAAGCGAATTTAAGAAGCGTAAAGTTGTGCAGCGCCACCTTGTGTACAGGAGTATTTCTGTTTTACATTAAGCGCCATCTAATGTCAGGGAATGAAATTGCATGTTCGCTCAGCTCATCGTCAGCGAAAATCGCCTGGGTGTGAACACAAAAAACGTGGCGAATAACGCCTGGCGAATATTCGTCCCGGTGTGTTCAGGCCTTTATTCTGACCTTTGTCACTCCCACCCGCTCCCTAAGGTCTTCCTCCTCCCTCCAGCTAGTCGCACCTACTGCATGGCTCATCTCCGTGGGGGGCAAAGAATTCAGCCGCTCTGTAACTCACTTCCCTGGGATTTACAGAAGATGGACTCACTCCCTCGGTTAGCTACAAATCTCAAAAGCCACTTCTTCAGACTAGCACATCTAGCCTAATTAATTTATACTTTAATTTTATGAATTTAAGTACTGTTTTATTCTTATAACTGTCAATACAACTGTCATTCTTTTATGACTGTTTTGTACCTGTAAAGCAACCTTGGGTGCCCAGAAAGTCGCCATATAAGTACACTTTAATATTATTATTATTAGTTGCATTATTATTAATAACTTTCTTTGGGTTAAATTAACAGTAACATTAGGCAACAGGTTGTTGCAGATTTGCAACACTTTCCTGGAGAGGGTAAGATTCTTATATTGGATATTTCTATTCTCCATAAAAATGATTCTTTTGGTATATTTATTTTGAATAATATAAGTTTACCAGAGGTGACAAGAAAGCGGTGGGTAATATTGGTGTTCAGGGCAGGATCAAAGGGCATATGGTAGGTGGACTAAACTAAAATGATGGAAATGGCAGTGGTGAATACATTTTTCTAGCAGAGAGGAACATAGGGTGACACTTAAAAGTGGGGAAAGGAGCAATCGAGTAAATTTAATCTTGTTCAGACGTAGATATCAATGACTGCAAAGTTACTGCTCTGATAGCTAGACTGTGGTGGTGAAGAAGATGAAGCAGGGAAGGGCAAAGTGGTCAAAAGGTGGTAGAAACTAAATTTGAATAAAAAATGCTCTGGAGGAAGTACAGAGGTAGCAAGAAGAATTAGTTTTTTGTCTATGAAGATGTAGACAAAGCCTATAACAGGTTATGACTGTTCAAAAGGAGGAGTTGAGGTTTGTATTAGGAAATCTGGAGTGGCAAGAAAGTGCAGGACATCTATGAGAGCTGAAAGACGGTGGTAAGGTGTACTGTGGGTGTGACAGAGGAGCCAAGAGGTGGGACTGCACCAAGGATCAGCTTTGAGCTCCTTTCTGTTTGCGGTGGTGATGGACAGACTGACAGATGAGGTTAGCCAGGATCTTAATTTTTGTAGATGACATTGTGATTCGTAGTGAGAACAGAGAGCATGTGGGGGAACATCTAGAGAGATGAAGGTTTGCTCCACAAAGACAGGAATGAGGGTCAGCCACAATGAGACAGTATCTGTGTGAATGGAAAATGGTGAGGTTACAGGGAAGAGGGCTTTAGACTAACTTTCTGCATTGCCGTTTATTTGCTTCTGCCTGCAGGTGAAAGGGAACGAGGACACTGCAGCATAGCATTTATCGCAGCATGAAATGTGTTTTATAAATGCATTGAGCTTTGGAAGCATTTCAACTCAAAATGTTTTAGAACCTGTCAAAAATGCACTATTGGCAGCTATCATTTTCTCAAAATCTCTACAATAAACACAATACATTGTTTTTACGATTTCTGAGCAGGGAAACTGCTCAAGCCACACTGTGATAGGCATGTGCGCTTTTAGCGCCTTCTTGAATGCACATTTGGCATATGGTTCACACTAGACAACCAGGGAGGGGACTCTTTTCCGTTTGTTACCGTTTACTAGCACATGTCCACCGCCTACATCTGGAAGAGGCTTGGTGCAAAATGTCAAGCGCTGCAAATTTCGCAAATCTTGCTCCAGGCTTTTTTGTCCACAGCTCTATTCCAATACATAAGGAAAGACTTGATGTCATATAATTTCGGCAGAACACAAACCGCTTATATTAATTTCTTTTTCATTTTCAATTTTACACCTCTGTGACACCTCTGTGAATTCAGTAAATCTGAGTTACTGATTGGTCAAAGTTTGACTGGCTTTAACTTTTAACAGGCGTTCAATGGCCACTTGCTTTGTACGTAGAGCCCCATTTAAAGTTGTTGAAACTTTCATAGCACGTGTGAATGCAAAAATTCTGAACGTAGAAGCCCAAAATGCATAAAAGCATGTTTACATGGACTTTTCATTGTAAGTGGATACTCTCAGCAACACGGGTTTAAGCATTTTAAACATGTATACACCAGAATCGATTTTCTATTACAACCCCCAGCACCCAAAAAGTTTAAAAAGTTATCAGCAAAGAATCATTTTGGTTTAATCATCAGAAAAAGACCAAGATTTAATTTCGTTAGGTTAGAGTTTTTCTTTTTGTCAAGTGCGGAACACTGGTCTTAACCAAAAGAAGGGAGGCCAATCATCAAGTTTTTGGGGTGCTCATTAACAACCTGGATGAGTCATTGCAATGTTCTTGGTCTTAAATTGTTATGTCAGCAACTCTAGGTAAGGTTACCATTGTTCCAGGTTTTTCTCTGTTCATTGGTAATGACTCATTGTGACTCATAGTCCTAAAACCATAAGGCAAAACACACACTCTCCCAGTGCACTGGGTAATGCTGTCCATTTTAGCAAATCTTGAGAACTCATGAGTTTATCAGAAAGTATTGTCTGAATAAGCCATTTTATTTAGAAATCTGAGTGGATGCCCTTAGTAATGACTGCCTTTGTTTCCCTCTTTTATAAAGACATCCTTATTGCTTAATCCTCTTGATGTTAATCAGTGTAATTTAGTCGCTGCAGAATGGAAGCATGGACTTCCTGTTTATCATTAGCACTACAGCACATAGAGATGCTTACTATTGCCTCGCAAAAATGGAGATATACGTGTGGTGTGACCACACTCATAGATTTTAATGAGTTCTATATAAAGGGTTACTGTACGTACATACAGAGACCAAACCACAATTAGATATCCGTGGTATTTTAGGCTTTCTAAATATTACTGGTTTATATATTACATGAATCTGTTTTTTTTTTTTTTTAAACAGAGTTCTTCTGTTTGCAGGATATCAAATGCATTTATTTTGAGAGGGTAAACCATTTTTGTACACTTTTGCAATGATCAAACAATACTTAACATTCCATGACCAAGATTTTTACATTAAGTCTTAATAGTTGTAAAGATATGTTACATTTTAGTGGTGTGTAGCAGGGTCAGCAACCTGGGGGAAAGACGCCCGCATGCGAGGGTGTGACAACCATTAGCCCTTGATCTGTCGTCCGTTTGCATTATTCAGATTGGAAAAAAATAATTGGGTTTGAGTGATTTATTTTCTCACAATGACGTTTTTCTTTCTTCCATGGCATCATTAAGTAATGGTCCAATCCCCTCCTACTCTATAAATACTGCCACTTTTTCGCATCAACATTCAATAAATGCAAACAGTGGGGGGAAAAAAGGTTTGCCACAGTGAAATGAAGACATGGTATTAATGAGTGTGTTTCTAAATTGTTGCTGGTGAGATGACAGGTAGAGTGAAATAAATATTCAATCAGTTTTTAGGACTTTGTTCTTGATATTTCTTCGGAATCGCTTTTTTTGCAAAAAGCGGACTATTTGTTGCGTGGTGCGGCCCCGATCTGGACTGCAGCGGCAAAGGAAAATGATACATGTGCTGATCGTAACAATGTATTAAGAAAAGCATGAGTTCAGAGAGAAAGTTCAACTCTTACCGGTTGTTTTTATCCAGATGAAGCTAGTTTGTTTTACAGAAGCCAGCGCAGTGATATAGAACATTTATGCTATGTGACCGGAACTACTTTTTTAAGCATGGTGTATCACTGTAGTATATCACTTTCTAATCCACACCCAGCAGCCAATCAGAATAGAGTATTTACCCGGACCATGGTATAAAAGCGGGTTAATGGCCTTCGAGGTGTGGATTATCAGAAATTAACACACTTCGCGATGGATGGTTCTGGCCTCCACGTCCTGCGCTATTTTCTGATAATCCACACTTCGTCGGCCATTAACCCTTACATTTATTCCGTTTGTTGAATAATAACCAAGCGAGGTCGGAATATACCCAGACTTTCTTTCTGTTCTGCTCTGCAAAATGTAAAAATGAAATGTGAACAAGTTTTGAAAATTAAACTACAGCTGATCACCACTCCATTTACTGGGGGTGAAAAATATGAATAATCACTACATACTATAATTCGCAAACTAACGAAAAAGTAAAAACATTTAATTGTACATGCAAGAAAAGCACTATCACAGAATTAACTTATACGTTAAGTTACTCAGGTCCTGTCTCATAATGTAACAAAATATGAATAAGCCGCAAGCATTCACTTATTTTTTTTCATGTCAATGTTTGTGAAGTTCTTAGAAATATTGATGATTTTTTGTTCTGACGTATCTAATCCTATTTGATACGTGACATACCACAAATGCAGTACTTATGGTTTCAAACACATAAAGTTGCAATATTAGTTAAACTGTGACCTATTTTCCTTTAGCAATATTGTTATGAAAGCATACAGTACAGACCAAACCATTCATTTGAATGGGAAGGTGTGTCCAAATGTTTAGTCTGTACTGTATGTTTAAAAAAGCTACTTGACCCGCTGTTTGTGAATTAAATTAAATGAATAAATTAAAAGTTGCTACGGAGAAAATTTCGAATTGGCACTTCAGGTCATAAACGTTGCTGACCCCTGATCCACTGATCTATGACCCACTGATCTATATAAAATGTGGAAGAAAGCCAGAGCATTAAAGTCAGCTCAAGTTGTTTCACTGAAAATCTTTGCAGGGTTTACCCCAAAGCAAACCTGCCCAGATAAGAAGAACATAACTGGTTTAGAGTTAGAGCTGGCCAAATGGCCAAAACATTAAATCTATCAAATAAAAACGATTTTAATAAAATTAGTAACGTGTGCTAGTTTATGTTGGTTTTTTTTGTCAGCCTCGCGAAATAAGCTCCTCTTTGCTTGCTGCTGTTTTCACATCTGGGCTTTCTTTGCGAGACACCGGGGGACTGAGTTTACTCCGTACAATAAAAGGGCAAGAAAGCAGAGAGCTGGGAAAGTAAAATCTCGATTTTCCCAAAAATCATCCGTCTAAAACAACAAATATGAATTCATCCTTTAATCGATCAATCGCCCAGCTCTACTTAGATTCCAAGATTGTACAAGGCCTCCTTCAGGCACAGAGTCATTTCAAACCTAAAACCAAAGGCCTCTGTGGGAGTTCGCCGGAGGTATTAAACTTCTGACTCCACTCTGTAATTAATCCAATAACCCATGAGCTTTCTGCAAACATTTAATATTGTAATGTGAAATAACGAAACCAGTGAACCAGTAGGCGCCCACTTTTTGTGACAAACCAGTTTCATTTAGCACCTTGCAGCAAATAATCCATGTTTGATTCGTGTTCATTTTAATAAAATTTTCCTTTGAGAAATAGTTGTGCCAAATTAGTCATGTTCATTAGCCCTCCTTTTTATCCCTCTTCCTCTACTGTCCGCAAACATGTGCATGCCCCCCCACCACCACCACCACCTCTGTCGACTTATCTTCTTGTAGCGTTTAGCTGATGAAGCAGCGGAACATATGGCGACTTTTACCAGGATCCAGACAAAACTGGAGGATAAACTGACAGCAGCAACAGAAAGTTCAATAAAAACTGTTGATTTGGAGACAGCGGTGCCATTAGATACAGACTGCACTGATGCTATGTGACGGCATATTAAGAAATGTTAGATAAATCAAACAAAACTAATTCATAAGACATTAAAAACCAACTGGTATTTTTTTTATTTGAGTCTAAAGTTAGGACGACTCTAAAAACGTCTTCATACCAAATTAAGTATTAAATCCCCCCTCTTCTAAAAAAATTCCCCAGGTGTCTGGAAAATCCACATAAAGGGCCTTGATTCTAAAAGGCCGCATTTACACTGCATGGTTCAAGTGACCCAATTCCGATTTTTTCCTCTCATGTGGCACAGATCTCATATGACCGGTGAACGTGTAAGCAGGAAAAAAGCGCATGGATTCCAATTTTCTCAGATCGGATTCAGGCCTCGTTCATATGTGGAAATAAATCGGATACAAATCGGATACGTGCATTTGCGTGTGCCATGTAAGCAGACAAATCGGATATTCCCCGGTAAATGCGAGTCGTACGTTAGTGACGTCAACTCAGGAAACCACAAACTGAGATCACATGACTTATAGGTGCTTTTGTGCGCTGATTTTGCTGTTTGAAGACACCTGGAGCCCCATCAGCATGTTACCTTTCAGCCTCAGGCTTCAGACCGTAGTCGGAAACCGCTGTGATTTCCGGTCCGGTCCCGGTCGGGACGCAAACGGTAACTAATCAAGCGGGACACCGTTGCTCTGGAACAGGCTAGAAGCCGTTTATTTCTTTGCTTGGATCGGACTGTTAGTACAGCACAACGTCTGCAAACACTTCCTCGTTTAAAACTCAGAGAGAGCACAGAAGCCGGCCGAGCAGCCCTTCATTTCCTCTCCCACACATCCCCTCTCGTGCGCCTGCCTCATCCTGGAGGGCCCAAGGCAACGCCTCCTTCCGTCGCTGCGTTGCCTCCATGACAACCGCAGTCACACAAAAGTCAGAAGGAGGTCCGCAGAAGGTGGAAATGCTGCTACATAGTCCTCAGAACGTCTACGTTTGATAGTTTCAGCATTGTATAGTGTAAATGCAAAAATCGGATACGGGTCACTGTTAAAAAATGATGTAAGCGGGTCGTCAAAAAAAAAAAATTCGGATATAGTAAGAAAACCCGATTTGTGCATCAAGACCTGCAGTGTAAATGCAGCCAAAATGTTCCTGGGGGAGGACCCCTGCGCCCAGTAGCCTCCTACTCTGAAAACTTTTCAGGCCCCTGTAGAGGTTTGATACTTTTACCATGAAAGCTAACATCTTGTGGAATGTTTTCAAATGCCTCCCAGATAAAACGCAGCTCAGTAAGTTTCCTATAACAGGTGTTTTTCTTTGTAAACTCTAAAATAAATATCTTCTTCCAAAGTGCCTTCCCTGACCTGTCAAAGCCTTCAAGGCATTTCTGCCAAGTTTCAGAACTTTCACCTTCACATTAGAATTTTATAATGTAGGTCTCATCTTTCAGCAGAAGCTAACTGAGCTCCAACTACCATAACTGAACTTTCTATTTTTGTTAATACTTTCAGTCAACGCTGGCTGGTATGTTAAAACCAGCACACCTAAAGATGGATATGTTGGTTATTTTGAATGAGGTTAAAAGACATTTCAGTTCGATAACAATTGATGTTAAGCTCACGAGTGGAACTAAGTGACAAAGCATATATACAGTCCTAGTTCTGACAGTTTATGCGTCTTTGGAAGAAATCAATGAAAATACAAACCCTCGCCGAAGGCTGATCCCACCACCCGTTCCTGTCACCCATCCCAGCTGATAAAAGAGACGGCATAATTCTGGAATGAGTGTGCGGGGATGCTCCTTCTCCTGAAAAAGATCCAGAATATAAAACTTGAGTGTGTGATGATGACTCTGTATTCATTTGTAGTTTTAAACATCTTTTGATTGTTCCTAAAATCCACCATGGCATCATTTTAGTTAGCATATTCCCATCATAACATGTTATCTACCAGCCCCTTGTATGGATGACTGAAGACTCCAACTTCTTTACCTTTTAAATAGGAGAAAATGATCTAGGTCCCAATAAATCACGATACAACTTTACATTTAAAAGCTGATAGTGTGCATGTGAATGCAAAATTATTGATATTATGAAGGCGTTTTGAAGCTGTGTTCATTTTAACAGCAATATAAATACTAAACAGAGGATATTTGCTGCTCATAAAAAGAAATTGACGAGAAAATCCTCAGATGTTCGGACTTTCCCCTTTTATTGTTTTGCAGTTCAGTTCCAGCTCTGATTCTACCTGTGGGGGTGGATCAAAAACCAACCCAAATATTCCTCTGTTGCAGAACAGATCCTTTCAAATGCAGTGTGGTGTCAAATCAGATGCATCTGAGAAAAAGGCTACATTTTGGAAAGCCTCTTGACATTTTTGGTCTTTAAAAGCAGCTCCAGAACTTGGCTGGGTTCTGGGTTTGAGCCTTCACCATGCTGGACTATTCTATTTCAAAACGACCACATCCAAGTCACTGAAGTGGGTAGCCATAGTTTTGGAACAAAGAACGTTGGAAAATGTTTTCTTAAAAATAAAACGTGAACAGACAAGCATACTTTGGCTCCCATTTTATGAATGCTGGGAAAAGGCCAGTGAAACCCTGTGAAACATCAGTTGGGTTTCTGTCACCCAAACTGATTTCCTGATGGTCACTCTGCCAAAATCTGTAGCAGCTGTGACTCTTGTTTTAAAAGCTGTTTGGCAGAAATTAATCGTCTATTCATTCATCTTCTATTCTGTTTTATCCCTTTCGGCGTCACGGGGCTGCTGGAGCCTATCCCTGCCACTTGCGGGTGAAGGCAGGAAGCATCCTCTGGGTCACATTCTCACACATGTACACACTCACATCCACACCTATGGACAATTACGAGTGACCAATTAACCTATGAAGCATGATTTTTGGACGGTGGGAGGAAGCCGAAGAAAACCCACGCATCCACGGGGAGAACATGCAAACTCCACACAGAAAGGTCCCCCAGCTGGGACTTGAACCAGGGCTGTGAGACATGAGCGCCAACCACTGCACCACCGTGGCAGAAGTACAGAAGTAAAACTGTTTCCTCAAGTTACATTAATGCACTCTGTGGTTTTCCTCATTTAAAAAAATGCATCATTTGTGTCATTTGAACTGCAATAACAAACTGCATTTTTACAGCTCATTAGGTATCGTGTAAAATTGACTATATAGCTTCCCTTAGCAAAAAGTAGTCGATTTAAGTAAACTACAATTAGGGCCGGACGATATAAGGAAAACTCGCAATTTGTGATATTAGTGATCAATACTGTGATCACGATATAACCTGCGATACATGCACAAATAGCAAAAAAAACAAAAACATCATTTCTATTTCACTTTAAATAAGAGTCAACATAACCAGTCAACAACACCTCAGTGGTCCTTGATGGAGTTGTGTGCTGGGCGGGGGGCAGTGCAGGCAGAGACATGAAGAGGCTTAACAAAGTGGTTAGGAAGGCCGGCTCTGTCCTGGGTTGCACACTAGAGTCCACGGAGGAGGTGGCGGACAGGAGAATGTTGGCTAAGCTGACATCCATCATGGATAACCCCTCCCACCCCCTGCACCAAACTGTAGAGGCGCTTCAGCACAAGACTGTTGCACCCACAGTGCAAGAAGGAGCGCTACCGCAGGTCATGCCTCCCCACAGCCATCAGACTGTACAACACCGTGTCAAAGTGACACTCCACGAACCCAGGGGTGTTTTTTCTTTCTTTTACTCATTTATTCATTTACTTTTGTTACAGTTGTTGCAGTTTTCAATAGTTTTTGTTCCTGAACGGTTGTTTGTTTTGGTGTGTACTTTATTACTTACTTATTTTTGTATTTAAAAAGAAAAAGAAAAGAAAAAGAAAAAAAGTTTTACGTGTTTTTGACAGTTGATCACATGTTTGCAGTGGATCACATGTTTTTTACACTTTCGCAGCTGCCACAGATAAATGAATTTCCCCATTGTGGGATTAATAAAGTCATCTAATAACTTAAATTACACTCCAAATGATCCTAGTCTACATAAGAGGTGCGGCAAGGAGGCGGGTCATCCGATTGGTCAACAACATGAAGGCCCAAGGTGCTTTACAGTCACAGTCCCATTCACACACTGATGGACAATGGCGGCAACCTTTCACCAGTGGCAATGTGGGGTTCCGTGTCTTGCACAAAGACACATCAAGGTAAGAATCGAACCCGCAATCTTCAGATCTTCTTCGACTGCCCTACCGCTGCACCAAAGTATCCCCCTTGCAGCCTAAATACTTCAAGTTGCCAAAAAATGTTCAAATGTGGTCTTAAAAGTATTTAGTTAGTATGCTTCCTATACTTCATGGACAAGGTTATAGTAGACTTGCTTTACTCAAAGATACGGCAAGTGTACTACTTTTTGCTAAGGGTTATGAAGACCAAATCTGTCAGAAAAAAACAAACAAAAAACTAAACATTATTAAAAGGTCTGATGTTCACAAATAATTTTATAACCACTTTGTTACCACTTTCATATGGGTTGGTTAATCTGAGGTGACAAATTCTCAAACAATTAGCATGAACTGCTACAGTCTCTGTAAATGACTGTTATTTTTTTGATCTATTTTCAGACTTTATGACTTATGTTTTAAAATCTTCATACAGTTTCAGTGATTTGTGTTTTTCTTTTATGCTACGATCACACCGGCCTTAGCAACGCGCGTTGAAGCAACCATTTCAAATAAAAAGTCTATGTACGGTACATATGCATGTTTCGGGCTTCCGCGTTCAAAACTCTCACGTTAACGCATCGCCATGCAAGATTTTAAGTCTGTTTTCGGGCTCTTTAAATAAAGCGTGCAGCCATTGAACACGCGTTAAATGTTTGACCAATCAGAGTGTCGGATTTGGGAGCCACATATGGGTAGCGTCCTTTTTTCACTCACTGAAATGCCAACCCTTTGAAAATTGATCATGGAGGATAAATGAATAGTTGAGGTCTGTGCTTAGACGGCATTATACAACACCAAATCTGTCATAATATGTCAGAATAGAGCTGTGAAAGAAAAAGCCTGGAGCAAGAGTTGAGACCATCGACTGTAAAAACAACAGACGAATCGAGGTATGATGTCACCCATAGCTCTCCTCCCTTCCTGATACGTTTCAACGTGGCGGCGCCCGCATCAGGAAGCAATGGTACTTCCTATTTGGGAACACGAGAAGGGAGGTGTCCATTGTTTTTACAGTCAATGGTTGTGACATTTGCACTACTTTGACATTTCGCACCAAGCCTCGTCCAACTGTAGATGCATGCGATAGTATCGGGTAGTGACAGTTGAGTGTAAAAGCGTTCAAGAACCCCTCGTTCAGCATGTTCTTAAATGTACGACACATGCCCGCTGTGAACGCATGAATCCAAGGACGAGCTTAACCCTGTCAGTCTGAAGCAATGTGCAGAAACCAAAATCTCATCCACCTGGTTGGGGAGTGCACACAGAGTGCTGATTGTATTCTGAAGATTTTCCATTTAAACAGATTTAACCAAACATTCACCAAAGTTTCTACATGATGTCATACTTGCCTCTTTCTCTGAAGCTGCTTGTCCTGCATCTTGGCAGCCGTTGCTAGGGTCACACAGAGCTGACATCTCCTGCCATGAAACAGACCAGTTTTGACAATTGATTATTTCCTAACTGACACCTGGATGGGGGTGGCACTAACATGACTGTTTCATGTCCACTAAATGAGAGCGCTTGTATAAAAGGGGAATTCCCTACATTTTCCAATCATCGCAAAAGTAAGACAACTGTTTTTGAGCTAAACTTCTCAAGAACTGTTGACGGTTAAAGGAGTTTTCCTCCGAATGTGGGAAATTAGGAATCCCCATCAAAATACTCCCCAAATTTAAGTATGCAGTGAGTTCAAAAGTGTCAATAAGTTGAAATGTTAAGAGAAATATTCCAGTTTTTTTAAATGACACTATACTTACTATACATATTATTAGTTATTTAAACAAACTCAGTTTAAATAACAGATTTTTACGGCCATTATAACAGCACAGATGGACTTACTGACTTTATTTTTTAAATATTCCTTTCCACCAAGATTAGCTCCTTTAGGACTTCTGTCTTAAAACTTTAGCAGGTAAAGTCCAGTCAGTGTTTAGTTTTGTCTGCAAAAAGTAAAAGCCCCTGGAGTCAAATTCACCCTTTCTCCACTAATAAAAAGAAAAAGGTTAAGAAGATAAGGGCTCAGTCAGAATTCAACAGTAGTGTTTCTTTTCCCCCCAGAATTCACATTTCAGTGCTTTAGTTTTATGTCCTACCCATCCATGTGGTAAATAAAAAAAGGGTTTTCAATTACGACATGATTATATAAGAAAGGACTGAGTCATTTTGAAATTTTAAACAAAACTTGAAGGAAATAAAACGCAAAACAGCTGCCAAGTAAGTACGTTACGTGTTATTTAAATTTAATGCCTGTGTGTCGTCTGTTACAAAACAACGACGTCATTTGTTACTGTTTTCTTCAGTTTGCTGGCCATAAAAACATGTGGCTGCTTACCTCAGATATTTCGCAGAATTTTCCCTGGGTTACACACAAAAGTAAACACAGCTCGTTCTGAAGATTGCGTTACGTCACTAATGAGCGACACCGACAAGTAGCAGCACCACCGGAAGTGGAAGTGAAAGACAGAGGTTTTTTTTAAAAAATTATAAACTTTATTGACAATTGAGGTATCATACATAACATAACGAACAGTAACTATATAATCAACATTACCTAGAATAGCAATCACCATTGCCAAACATAACATATAAACATAAAAAGTAGAAAAAACGAATGAACATAACACACACAAATAATTAAAATAAATAAGTAAAATAAAAAATAAAATAACATAAATCCATCCAAAAGGTTTGATATTGGTCAGGGGTACTCATTAAGTTTGTATTTTTGAACAAAACTAGGCAATTTCAAGCCATTCTTCTTTTTCATATAGTGAAGTGATTGAAAACAAAAATAGAGCTCTTTATGAAATGTAATAAAAAGTGGTTTGGTCATCAAATATTTATTCTTGTGAATATAAAACTTTCCTTGAATTATCAGGACATTAAGGACCATATTTTCTGGTCTATTAGGTGAAACCACCCCGAATAAAACATTTTTTGCCTCTAAATGAACTGTCATTGCAATTTTGGAAGAATACCAAAAGCAGAACTCTTCCCAGAATGTTTTTATGACTCCACAATTAAGAATAAATGATCCACCGTCTCAATGTCCTTTAAACAAAAACTGCAGTCATTCTCCTCAAATCCAAAACGAAGTCTCAAAAATTCCTTGGATGGGTAAACATCACTAATTATTTTAAAATGAATGTCTCTTGGTAAAATACAAAATTTAAAGATATTCAACCTTAATTCAATGACCTCTTCTTTAGAGAAGTGTTTAGATTTTTTTTTTTTCTGATGAGATGTTTGGAAGAGTTCTTTCACAAACAATTTTCGTATGAAGCTGTTTGGTAGTTCTGTCTTTGTAACCGTCTGTCCGTCCAATAGGAGTGAAGGAAGTTTTAATGGAACTTTGTTTAACAATAGATTTTGTGATAATTGGATCAACGACCGAGGAAGAGCTTTAATCACAGCATCATATTGTTTCCTATCAAATAATTGAAATTCAGAACTAAAATTTTCAAATGTCAAAATATTTCCAGAATGATCCAGTAGATGCAGAACAGAACATATCCCTTTAGTCAGCCAGTTTTTGTAAAACAAGGATTTGTTTCTTCGTAACACATAACGGCAGTTCCAGAAAGGCGTGGTGTGCGGACTAAAGTTATGCTTATAAATTAGTTTCCTGTACAATAAAATTTGTTGATGAAAGGCAGAAAGTTTGATTGGCAGTTTTTTTTAGATCATAGTTGCATTTAAGCAGAAAGTTAATTCCACCTAGATCCCTTAATATTTTAGAGGGGAATTGAAACCAGAAACCTTTTTCGTTCTTTAAGAAAGATCTCAGCCAGTGGATTTTAATCGTTCCGTCTAAACATTCAACATCAATAGCTTTAAGTCCTCCCTCTTCATAATCCTTTAACATCACACTTTTCTAATATAATGAGTTTTGTATTTCCAAATGAACTTAAAATTAATTTGATTTATGTCGTTAATTGCAGATTTAGGGAAGGATTAAGAATATGCTGGGTAGATTAATCTTGATAGAGATTCCATCTTTACTAGAAAAACTCTACCAAGAATGGAAATATCTCGATGGGACCACAGATTTAGATTTAATTTACATTTATCTAAAGTTTTCCAAAAGTTAAGATCCTCCAATGATTTGGAGTCTTTGGTTAGGTGAATTCCCATATAACTTGGGATTTAACAGGAATGTTTTGAATTGTTGTTAAAGTGGAATATTTAATTGGCAATAATTCACATTTTTTCAGATTGAGTTTCAGACCGGAAGCTCTGGAGAAAAAATTTATTAATTGTAGGATCACAGAAATCTGACTGCTGTCCTTCATAAAAATAGCTGTGTCGTCAGCGAACTGAGTGATTGCTATTTGCTGGCCTAAAGCATTACGTTTTTAAAATTTTGAGTGTTTTATCGAAATGGATAACATTTCAGCTGCTATGATGAAAAGTAAAGGAGAGATGGGACAGCCTTGTTTAACTCCTTTGTTAATGGAGAAGTGAAAGACGGACGTATTGTTTTTTTAGTGACAAATTAAAAAATATTAATTTTGCAAAGAATGTCATTATATCAGAATTATTTATATGAAGAAATGATTCCAACTCTAAGTATGAGGGGAAAAAAAAACAATTATCAAAATTATTTATATGAAGAAATGAATCCAACTCTAAGCATTAGGGGAAAAAAACAATTATGACACTGAACAAACAATTAACATCATGAAAAGAAAAAAGTCCCAAACTTTTTTCAGCGACATGAATTAAATAGGTAAATAAAGAAACCAACTTAAATTAAATGGTAAGGAACTAGCATATGAGTTAATTTTTTTTAAACCTTTATAACCCTCCTGTTATGTTCATTTGTGAGGAACAGAGATGATGTTCCTGGGTCAATTTGACCCGGTGCATGTTTTATTACTTAAAAGATGTCTGAAACCCAAAAAATCCTAACAAGCAGTGTGAAAATTTCATTATTAACTTCATTACTAATTATTCTATCAAAACTTAGTGAAATAGCGTTCCTTACCTCAAACAGGTAGTGGTTCAATTATTAGATAATTCACTCGTTTTTCTTACAAATATACGTGTTCAAACTTTTAATTAAATTTTTCACTACTGTATTACTTTTGAAAGACTAACATGTAAAATACAATAGTTTTACATAACACTGAAATATAATCTTGAAATTTTGTTTTACATACATGCACTGTGAACCAGAAAAAAAAAATCACAATACAACAGACAAGCAATCGCAATATGAAGTTGTGTGTATGTCTGTATATCTACACAGCACAAGAGTGAACAGTCATCACACTGTGCTTTGTGCAAATTATTTTTGCACATTTCGCACAGGTCATGCTTGTCTAGACCTGGATCCTGTCTCCGGCTCGACTCCCGCCCCCGGCCGTCCCCCCAACTCCATCTGGATGAAGCTCATTTGCTGGACTTTAAATATGTAGTTTTAGAGTTAGATAAGTTAATTCTTCTCTATGAGTTCTCTTAAATCGCCTGTTTGTCCTGGGGGAGGATCCCTCCTTCATGTGGGCACCAAAGAGGTTTCTTTGTTTTTTCCGGAATCAGTTTTTTAGGAGTTTTTCCTTACCTCGAAAGAGGGTCTAAGGGAAGAGATGACCGTTTAGTTTAGTCAGTTTGTTAGTTCAATTTAGTATTTTCCTATTGAATTCTATGTATTCATGATTTAATTTTATGTTTTACTTTTTCAATTACCGATTCGAAGCCCATCGAGATGACTGTTGTTGTGAATTTGGGCTATACAAAAAAAAATTGAATTGAATTGAATTAGATTGAATTGAATTGACATAGTCACATGAGTCACTGCCATCCTAGTGGGCCCTGGCACTGTCTTTATTATGTTTTCTGCAAACAGGTTTGTCTGACGCATATTTGGGGATGAAGACCAATGTACTTCACCATTCTTTGATATGAATGTCTTGCTTAGAGGAACAGGAATAGCAATTCCCTCATCTGGTTCATAATCAGAACTATTAGAATCAGAATTTAGCTCAAGATAGTCTTCTTCTGATCATGATCAGTGATGACTTCCAGAGCCTCCTGGACTGTCATCTTTCTGCTTCTGCTGCTCATTTTGTAAAGCTCTGCCTGACAGAGTGTAATGTTGTCCCATGCAGAGAAACTTTTATATGTTTTGCCCCTCCCCTGTTGAATGTCCACTGAATGTGAGTTTTCCAGCTAGAACATAAATGGTTCCTGTCAAAAGTCATAACACCTATGCACCTGTGTGTGTGTGTGTGTGCGTGTGTGTGTCTTTGTGTGTGATTGGGGTGAAATATGTATCACAGCTGCAAATAAAGGAATAATACTAATAATAATATTAATAATGGTGAATCCATTAGTATTAGTATCTGAGCACAAGAATTGTTCGAGGTAGAATTCCTGGGGGTGTGGCTATCCTCTGGAATGTTAAGTATGATGCTGCTGTTAATGTTGTGAGGCTTAATGTTGATTGGGCTGTTGGGTTTGGAAATTAACATTGATGACAAGAAATTTACAATTCTAAATGTTTACATGCCCTATGAGTCTTATCTATTGGAGGAGGAATTCTTACACAAATTAGCATTCATAAAAGCATACATTGAGGATTGCAGCTCCACTTGTGTGTTTGTTATGGGAGATTTTAATGCTGATCTATCAGATGACTCATCAATATTTGGTAATCATTTAACTTCTTACTGTGAAGAAAATAATCTCACCTTATCAAGTAGAATACTTCTTCCAGATACAAGCTTTACTTATATCAGTGATGCCTGGCATTCCACCTCATGGCTGGACCACTGTGTCTGTACTGCAGATGCTCATGCTTCTCTGAGAAATATAGAAATCCTGTATAATTTGGCTACCTCAGATCACATACCAGTAGTTTTCTCTTTAAATGTGGCAAATATACCATCTCTTGTGACGAAAGAAAATAATGATCTTACAGATAAACTTGATTGGTCCAAAGTTACAAATGAGGACATCAATAAATACACAGCAACCTCTGATGCTCAGCTGCAGGCTGTAAAAATACCCAGGGAATCACTAGCATGCTGTGATCCAAACTGTAAAAATGCTACTCATTGCGATGAATTGTGTGAACTCTATGAAAATAAAGTCAATGCTGTAAAAGATAGTAGTCTTTGCTTACGAAGCAGGAGTCCTAAAAGCTGGACTGTCAAGCCAGGCTGGAATGACTTTGTAGCTGAACATCATGCTGCAGCCAGGGATGCTTTCACACTCTGGCATGAAGCTGGGAAACCTCGACAAGGTGCATTGTTCGAGAGCAAGAAAGTGACTACTGCTAGATTCAAATATTCACTTCGCATTATCAAAAGGCAAGAAAACATGATGAGAGCAGACTCTCTGGCCAGAGGTTTACAAAATAAGGATTACCATAAATTCTGGAAGGAGGTTTATGCTATGAATAATCGTAAAACTTCATTGCCATCCAACATTGAAGGTGTATGTGGTGCAGATAACATTGCTGATTTATGGCGAAAGCATTATTCTGACCTGCTTAATTTTGTAAAAAGTCATGCAGTTTCAATTGACAATGTGGATCTTACCGACACGATGGTAATTCGTGCAAGTGAGATTCAAGATGCAATTTTAAAGATAAAAGAAGGAAAAGGATGTGGTCGAGATGACATTACAGTCGAGCATTTAAAATATTCAAGTTTTAAATTACTGCCTCTGCTGGCCATGTGTTTCACTGGCTTTTTAACACATGGAGTCCTGCCTGATTCAATTCTCTCAGTTGTATTGGTTCCTGTCATTAAAGACAAGACTGCCAGTTTAAATAGTCTGTTGATTTTACAGACCGATTGCCCTTGCCAGCAAAATTTCCAAAAATTTTAGTATATGTTTTATTGACTAGACTCGAAGTGCATCTTTTAACAAGTGAGAATCAATTTGGTTTTAAAAAAAGCCTCGGCACTGATATGTGTATCTACGCGTTACGGGAAATAGTCGGGAAATACCTGCATCTGAATACATTTGTATTTTTGTGTTTTATTGATGCCACTAAGGCCTTTGACAGGGTGAACCACCACAAGCTATTTCAGAAGCTAATTAATCGAGGTGTGCGGAAATATCTTGTACGATTCCTGGCTTTCTGGTACGTTAATCAAACAATGATAGTCAAATGGGGCAAAGTTTTATCTGAGCCTTTTTATGCAAGCAATGGTGTTCAATAGGGAGGGATCCTTTCTCCATTTTTATTCAATGTATATATTCATGATCTATCCACTAATCTGAATTTGTGCAAAACTGGGTGTGTTGTTGGATGCCAAACCTTTAATCACCTTATGTACGCTGATGACCTTGTCATTTTTGCCCCTATAGTGCTGGGATACAAACACTTTTAAAAGTTTGTTCTGACTATGGCAGAGACTTTGATAAAAAATACAATCCCTCTAAAAGCAAAGTAATGATTGCAAGGACCAAAGATGACAAAAATGTAAACTTTCCTGTTTTTAAGCTTTGTGGAATGCCTCTGGAATAAACCTCAACTATCAAATATCTTGGACATTTCATTACTGATGATTGGAGGGATGATAGAGACATTCAGAGACAGTACTGTAAACTCTATGCCCAGGCAAACATGCTGATGAGAAAATTCAGTAAGTGTTCTCTTCATATTTACAGAGTCTCGTTACTTTTAGAGTATTCTACAATGTTTGTTGTATGCATTGTCCCTTAAATAAATAAATACAAAAACAAAAATACAAGTGAAGATTTCGCTGTTCAGAGCTTACTGTACACCTCTGTAAACGGCTCCTCTTTGGTGGAACTATGGACGTGGGACATTCCACAAATTCTTAGTGGTCTATAATAATGCTTTTAGGCTTCTGCTACAGGTGCCCAGGTGGTACAGAGACAGCCAGCTGTTTGTGGATGCTCACATCCCCACCTGTGAAGCACTACTACGTAAGCTTACATACAGCCTCATGGAACGCCTGGACAAATCTAAGAACTCAATTATCATGTCTCTGACTGTGTCATGGTGCCTCTGTCAGACTCCTCCCCCTCTCCTCTCTGCTTGGCCTAATTCACCTCAGCTGCCGCCACTCATCTCATCAGCTGCCAGACCTTCATAAGGAGCTCCACGACCAGGATTCAACGCGAGTTTGTTGCCTCTAATGGTGCATGTTCTAGCCTCTTGAAACCCATGTTAATTATCTCCTGCACTTCGCCTCACGACTTTCTGTCCTGTTCCAGGAAAATCCTAATCCACGAGTGGACAGTCAAGCAGACGCGCCAAGCAGAATACCATCCTCACTCACCTCCTTCAGTGGAGCGCTGTCGGAACCCATGCCATCTTCAAAGTCTTAGCCGGACCCTCATGCTACGTTTCCAGTCCTCGACGCCCTCTTGTTTCACCTCAGATCCACAGACTCTCTCCAGCCACGTCCCCTCCCTGCCGCATCAAGACAGCCTCACTAGCGGAACTAATAAACCGTTTACTTAGCACTACTCACCTCCTGTCATCCTTCCGGGTTCCAGCATCTGGGTCTGCCAAGCCTAGTCAGTCATGACAGACTGATCCCAAAAGAAGCTCATGCCGCTACAATTCTACCCTGAGGAAACACTGGATACAGCGATTATACTCTTTTTAATTTTTATTTTTTGCTTTTTATTATGTATGCTGTATCTGTATCTTTCTCTATGGACCGCATCTGAGTCGGTAATAAAAGTATTATATAATAAGACATCCTTGTACCTCCAGTTTGACTGCTGGGTCAAATTGACCCGAACAGTATCTATGTGATATAAACATGCGGGGGGGGGGGGGGGGGGGGGGGTGTTGCAAATATGTGAGATGAACCATTTCATAATATATGTTGATTACACTAATTAAGGCAAGCAGATGAAGTTTCATGCTGAAAAAATACTTTTAACTATTTTTCCTAGATGTTCAAACTTTAAAACGGGTCAATTTGAACCACAAAATAACAGGAGGGATATTTACCATAAAAGATTAAACTCATTTCTAGAAAAGCAAAGTTGGGACTCTCTTTCAAAAACCGTAATTTGTGAATAAAATAAAATTACCAAAAAATACTAAGCTGTTGAACAAAAACTGAATTTTGTTTTCTTTGTCAATACAACCAAATTGAAAATGAAAGTAACAAATAATGTAATTGTATTAATTTTATTGTATTAATTGGAAGTATTCGGCCCCCTTTAAATTTTTAACCTTTTGCCACCTTTCAACTGCAAACATAAATATATAAAACTCCTTTTTCTTGTGATGAATCAACAAGTCGAACACAATCATGAAGTGGAACAAAATTTATTGGATATTTCAAACTTTTTATAAAAATAAAAAAACTGAAAAAATGGGCATATGAAATTATTCAGTCCCCTTAAGTTAATACTTTGTAGCACCTTTTGCAGTTTGGCACATCGAGAGACTGACATTTTGCCCATTCCTCCTTGCAAAATAGCTGGAGCTTAGTTAGGTTGGATGGAGAGTGTTTGTGAAAAGCAGTTTTCAGTTCTTTCCACAGATTCTCGATTGGATACAGGTCTGGACTTTGACTTGGCCATTCTAACACCTGAATATGTTTATTTGTGAACCATTCCATTGTAGATTTTGCTTTATGTTTTGGATCATTGTCTTACTGGAAGACAAATCTCCATCCCAGTCTCAGGTCTTTTGCAGACTCCATCAGGTTTTCTTCTAGAATGGTCCTGTATTTGGCTCCATCTATCTTACCATCAATTCTATCTATCCTCCCTGTCCCTGCTGAAGAAAAGCAGGTCCAAACCATGATGCTGCCACCACCATGTTTGACAGTGGGGATGGTGTGTTCAGGGTGATGAGCTGTGTTGCTTTTACGCCAAACATAACATTTTGCATAGTTGCCAAAAAGTTTGATTTTGGTTTCATCTGACCAGAGCACGTTTGTTGTGTCGCCCAGATGGCTTGTGGCAAACTTTAAATTACACTTTTTATGGATATCTTTAGGAAATGGCTTTTTAATTTCTCAGGGCTTGATTACATACAGGTGGATTCTATTTATCATCATTGATCATTTAGGTCAACATTGAATCATTCAGATATCCTCACTGAACATCTGGAGAGAGTTTGCTGCACTGAAAGTAAAGGGGCTGAATAATTTTGCATGCCCAATATTTCTACCTCCATAGGGTGGCTGGGCGTTCCCTTAGAGATAGGGCGAGAAGCTCGGTCACCCGCCGAGAGCTCAGAGTAGAACTGCTTTTCCTCCACATTGAAAGGAGCCAGTTGATGGGGGAAGGGAGCCTTGCTGCAACAGTCTCCACTGCAGCTTGGCACTCTTCTCCATTTTTGTTTATGTCTTCTCCACTTGTTTTAGTTTGTGTTGCACTTCGTAGTTCTTTGTAGTTTTGTCTGTGCCCACTCTGTTTAGTCCTTTGGTTTATGATTTTGTTTAAGTGAAGCTGTAGGGGTGAACCGCCATTTTGTTTAGTACATGTTTTCTCCTGGTTTTGTTAGGTTAGGGAGGTTAGCGTTCTGTCTTTGATTTCCCTTTTCTTTCTTTGCAGGTAAGATTACATGTTGCAGTTAGTTGGGGTTTTGTTTGTTGTTTTGGCCTGGGTTCACCCTGAAGCCTTTTAGCTTCACTTTTAGTTCTTGTTGGTTGTTTATTTGTAAATAGGGGATTTAGTCCGGATGCCTCTTTGACGCCTCCCTGGAGAGGTGTTCCGGGCATGTCCCAGTGGGCGGAGGCCCTGGGGAAGACCCAGGACACGTTGGAGAGACGATAGCTGCGTTTACATGGGCAAAAGTAATCGGAAAGAACGCCTGATCGGAAAGAAAATGTGTCATGTAAACACGCCGTTCAGAATACTCTGCCCCGATCAGACTCGTTCGGATCAAAATTTCTTTCCGACCGAGATAGGTGGGTTATACCGATCGTTTATCCGATCGTTGGCCATGTAAACAGTTCATTCCGATCGTGTGTCATTACTGCTCTGGTTTACGTCACGCATAGATGGCGTTTCGCTGAGAGCGCATACGGGACCGACCAGCTGCTCTGCGGACGCCCCGTGCAAAGCGCCGCTCCGCTCTCACCCCGCTGGCTCTTCGCCTCTCTTACACCCTTTAAGAGGGAGATGCGGTGAAGGAGCGTATCGTGCCCCCCGACGCTCACTCGGTCCTCTGGCACCTGAGTGAGCAGAGCAGCTGGATTAATAACTTCGTGTCTGAGGGGAGGAGGATGCTTTGTTACGTGTGCGTTTTGTTGTTTAGTTGTGTGGGAGAATTCAGACTGCGAGCCGTCCCGCTGCTCTGGGTCAGCAGCTGCAGTACCCGGGAGGAACCGCCAGCATACCGCTGCTTTGGGACGATGTGTGTGAACTTTTCAGAGCTGACATAAATGTCGCTCAGTCCTTAGAAACTGTTCGAACAATCACGTGGATTTGTGTTTCCAGTCGTGTCTCAACAAAATAAAGGCTGATGTTATTCCCACATATTTACGTGCAGCCAAGACGCAGATTGCTGCGTTTCTCACATGGTCCTGGATTTTGTGTCCATCAGGCTAATGTTGTTAGCCCATGTTTATAGCCTGTCTTAACCCTTCTTCCAGCACAATTCTTCCACAAAAAAAGCACTGACCACACGGATTAAATAAAACAATGAGCAAACAGGCGCTTCATAACATTCATAACATTAATAAAAGCACGTTTGGAAGATCGTCTCGTTTATTACCGAGCTGCTGCATAAAATAAATGTCAGTGGCAGCTGTTTGTTTAGAACGGGATCTATTTCCTCATCCATGTTTTTTAACACTACTGCGCATGCCCAGATGAGTCATTCCGACCGAAAGTGTGAGCCATGGGAACGTTTGTTCTAATCGGAAAAAGGTTTTCTGGGCCCATGTGCACGGTTGAATTTTAACCCGACCATTGATCCGATCAAGATATTTTGCCCATGTAACCGCGGCTGATGTCTGTCGGCTGGTCTGGGAAAGCCTCGGTGTCCCCCCAGAGGAGCTGGAAGAAGTGGCCGGGGTGAGGGAAGTCTGGGCATCTCTGCTTAGACTGCTGTCCCTGCGACCCGGTCCCAGATAAGTGGAGAAGGATGGATGGATTGATGGAACACAACAATTGTCAGATAACATTAATTAATAAAAATAATAATAGTACATAATTGGTTGTTGACTTTTGTCTAAAATTATGAGAACTATAGTTTGAAATTATTTAATTAGAACAGGGGACATGTGAATAATTTAAACATATTGACATTTTAATAAACAATTTTTATTATAACATTCATGGAGATTCCATAGTGAACGAACAGGGTTGAAAATTTACTTAAACCAAAACTAGCAATAACGAAAATTTATAAAATAAAAATAATGCCCGAGATGGGAAAATGTTATTTTGCGAAAGTTAAAAAAATTTCCCAATAACTTAGAACATACTAAAAAAGGAAACATTTTGGTAAAAATTAACAATTTTTTAATAAAAAAAATTAGAAGACTTCATTAATTAACAAGGCAACCCTGTAACACTGCCAGAGATCCAGACAGATGATGCCGGTGGACTGTGCAGCTTTTTCCTTCAGGTGCAGCTCTGTTTGTGTTTAGATTGTAATTTGAAAGTTTCTTAGCCCTTTTTTGCTCACATTTGTGAAATATCTGACCAGTTAAGAGGGCCTAACCAGCTGATGTGTTGTGTTACATTTGAGTAAAAGTGGCTATCTACAGATTTGGATTATGCAATTTATAAATGGTCGTTGATGAAACATTTATTGTGATTTTGAACATTTAGACTTGTAGGGTTTTGATTTTAGTTTGAATTTAGTTTTGACTCTGACGACGTCCCCAAAAGACAGGTTTCTAAGGAAATACCATGGATGATTGTGATGAATATAGCTGGTCCCCACGATGTGTGTACAATCCAATGTGTGTAAAATTGTAGTCTTGGCCATAATTTGCAAATGTTCTCAATAACTCAAAATAGAAATTATTAATATTTACATATTATCAAAAAGCATCTAATTCTTATATCATAACACTTTTTTCAATGAACAATTAAAGCTAACACACCTTCTATTTTTTATCTAGCATCTTTTTATTCTTACACTAAACATTAAGTTTTATAATTTTTTTTCATTTTAAAAAATGTCCTGCAGTCACCAACAGATCGTGTTCACATGAATGCAGTCGAAGGCCACACTGCCAGTTCCCTGGTCAGATAAAGCCAGTGAATCGAACATTACATCTTCATCTGAGGTAAAACTTTCTTTTTTCTTAATGTAAATTTACAGGTGTGTCTAAATCTAGCTTTTTGCTATATCCCAAAGTTGATTTTATTCTTGTATACTATTTTTTTCAACCGGCTAGTCTAGTCTTGTTCAATTTATATAAAAAATATGTATGAATAAGAAATTTAAAGCTTTCACTGACAATGTAACCAATTTTGTAATACTATAAACTTTTCTAACATTTTCTAACCCTTGTGCATACATACAGACTTACATACTTGTGATGCACCCTGACGATGATGAGATTTTTGTCCCACGATTAAGAAGAGCTAAAAGTGTCATTGTGAATTTTAAACTCTATTTCTGTTGGCTTAAAAAATTATAAAATGTTAAATTTCACATTTCTAGACATTTATTTCTATTTTAGGTTAGCTATGTATTTTTTTTAACACGTTCCCCTTATATATAGCAGAAAGTTGAATGCCATTATTTGTTTCTATTTTGCTTTAGCGCAGCTGTTGCAGAACGCACTGTTACTCTTGAACTTTCTGTTTGTTTAAGCTCCAAGACCTGAATCTGGAGGACCCTGATCAGCTTTACAACTCCACTTCAAGTTCAGATTTTTACATTCCAGATACAAGCTCAGACAGTGATGCTGACAGTGATTGCGGCTTCAGACCACCGGGACGGGAAAAACGTCCTAGGCTGGATGACTTACCCAATGTCAGTAATCCTTAAAATGAACAGATCTGCGACTCTACAACATCCATAAGTAATTACCCAGTCAGTGATATACCTGATGACTTGGGAGCAGGAGAAAACCTTCTTCAAGTATGAATGATAATGACATTGTTGTTATTGCTTGCCAAAAAAGAGGAGGAAAAAGGGTTTATGACAAAAAGCATTAATGCTTATATTGTTATAAGCCTTATGCTAAGATGGCCAGGCATCTCGAGCATGCTCATATTAATAAAGGTGATGTAGCTAAAGCTCTCAGCTTTCCAAAAGGCTCTAGAGATAGGAAAAAACATTTGGATTACATTCGCAACAAAGGAAACTTTGCACACAATGCTGCTGTTATGGAGGCTGGAAGCGGTAAACTGGTGGCATCTAAACGACCATCTGCAGAAATTCAAGGTAAAGACTTTCTGCACTGCGCATACTGTCAAGGACTTTACAAACGAAATGTGTTGTGGAGACACATGGGCACTTGTTCACTTAAACCAGGAACTGTCACCAAAAAGCCTGGCAAAAATCGTGTTCAGGCCTTGTGTGCATTCACTGGACCAGTCCCTTCGCACATTAGCAAACATCTTTGGAAGGTAATCAGTGCAATGAATCCTGACCCAATCACAAACATAATAAAAAGTGACACTGTCCTTATAGATTTAGGCCAACATCTGTTAGATAAAGGTGGAACTTCTGCAAAGAGTCAGCAATATGTTCGAGAGAAGATGCGAGAAATGGGAAGACTTGTACATCAAGCCAGAAAAGTCACAGCTTTAAAAAAAATGGAAGATCTCATCAACCCCAAGAAGTACCCTGAGACAGTGAAAGCTGTCAAGGCTACATGATGATGAAGAAAACAAGTTCTCTGTCCCATCACTAGCAAACAAGCTTGGAAATACACTAGTTAAAGTCAGCAAGCTCTTGAAAGCTCAGGGTTTAATTAACGATGACAAAGAGCTTGTTAAGAAGGCTAGTGAGTTCCAGGAAGTCCATCGAGAGAAGTGGATTGAGATGATATCAGCAACGGCATTAAGAAACATCAGGGAAGCAAAGTGGAATGTTCCCAATCTCATGCCCTTTACTGAAGATGTGCAAATGTTGCACACACATCTTAATCAAGTCCAAGAAGAGTGGTTCAGCTTACTCTCTGCAAAACCTTCCACAAAGGCTTGGTCAGAACTGTCAAAGACTTGCTTGACACAGTTAATTCTCTTTAATCGGTGCAGAGAAGGAGAGGTGTGAAGCATGCCTTTATCAGCATTTGAGAAGAGAGACCTTTCTGACTCACATGAAGATGTGGACTAGGCACTTTCTGAAGTAGATAAAAGCTCTGCAGACATTTTACAAGAATTATCATTAGAGGAAAACGAAGCTGTCCTGTTCCGGTCCTCCTTACTCCAAAGATGTTGTGTGCACTGGAACTTTTAGTTAAGCAAAGAGATGCTTCTGGGGTTCTGAAAGAGAACAATTATTTGTTTGCTAGGCCAAATGCCTTGACACATTTCCGAGGTTTCTGATTGCCTTCGGAATTTTTCTAAGATATGTGGTGCAAAATGCCCAGAGTCACTGACATCTACCAGACTGCAGAAGCATGTTGCAACCCTTTCAACTGTGCTAAACATGACGGATACAGAGATGGACCAGTTGGCTAACTTTCTGGGACATGATATAAGAATTCACCGGGAGTTCTACAGACTGCCTGAAAAGACCCTGCAACTGGCCAAAGTCAGCAAAGTGTTGATGGCTCTGGAGCAAGGAAGACTGGGTGAGTTTCATGGAAAAAACTTGGATGACATTGGAATTGACCCAGATGGTTGGTTGTTAAATTTTACTAAAACGCTTAACCACTAGTTTTGGACGCTTGACTAACCTTGTCTTTTGTATAACTCTACAGATGAAGTTCCCATCACTGAAGATGGACGCATAAATGAGGAAAACGACTTGTTTGATGTTGATGGTATGCATTCTCCTGTAATCATTTGCTGCTGTTAAAGTAGCTTATAATGAAGTCCAAATGCTTAGGATTGTAAAACTAATTAGCAAGTGACGAGAGCAAGGAAATTAATGCACACTTGCACAATATTTTAAAAAAATAGACAATGGAACATAAACAAAAAATGTTTCTAAAAGTTTATTTTTTCCACAGAACCCACTACAGAAGGCTCACTTGCATCAAATGACCGAAATGAGCTACCATCTCAATCACCAAAGAGATCGAGAGGACCCTCCATGGATGAGACTCCTTCAAGTGTCACTGCTCCAAATTCTAATCTGAAAGGTGAATTTATATAGAAATATCCTATTGAATTTTTGCAAAGATTTAATTAATTTTGATTTTTTGTATAATTAAAAATTTGTGGTCAATGTGCTTTTTTGCTAATGTCTAGCACATTTGTATAATACCTGGTGTATACAGAGGCAAAGTGCAAATTATTTACATTTTAATGGCTGCAGCATTAAGAGAAGTAGAGTTTGATACTGAACTTTGCCTTGGTTTATAATGCTGCTGTCCATACCAGGATTAGGTGTGTTCAGTCAAAGGCAATGCAACATTTCACTTAAGTTTTAATTTCATGATTACATCCTTTCTTTAATTGGTATCCTCCAGGATATGACTTGTCAAACACACCTGAACCTGGAAACTTGGTTGTTAAGGCAGAAAAGCCAAAAGAAAAAAAATCAAATGTAGTTGCTCTTCAGGACCAGAGATTTCCAGGTTTGTGTAGATGATGAAAATAAGGAATATGAAGGGAGATCAAAAGGCATAAAATATAGAGTAAAATGGTTAACTAATGTAAAAGTTGGTAAATAAATACGAATATTATTTTATTCAAACGTTTCTGATATTTCTCTGTAATTTCATTCTGAGAACCTCTAAATTCTAATTGCATTTAAGGTAAGACAATCTGACAGTTCTTTGATTAACAAAAATGTAAATTTCTCATATTTGTGTGCTATGCCAAAGGTAAATCTGACCAGAAGAGGAAGCAACCTTGGACGAAAACCGAAGTTCAGGCTGTGGAAAGGCAGATGAGTATATTCATCAAATCATGTTGTGTACCAGCAAAGGCTGACTGCGAGAAGTGTTTGGCAGCTGAAGCGGAAGCCTTGAAGAATCGGGACTGGCAACACCTCAAGTTCTATATTTACAATCGTATAACTGCATACAAAAAGAAACTCAAGTGTCAGTGATATGTTATAAATTTCTTTCTGTTGGGGAAGAAAATGTTAGATTGTTTAAAATCAAGTTCATAACTGCATTGCAACTGGTTTGTTTATTGCAGCTTGTTACACACACTGAAGATGGGGAAAAAGTGTACACAATTCCCATGTTTTGATCGGCTAAGTTGCCATTAAACATTTAAGTCTGCAGTTTTTCGCGTCTTTTGTTGTCCACTAAATTGACTTGTATGCCAACATAAGTACTTGTGAAGTAAAAAACAAAATAAGACTCTAGTTTATTTGTTCTGAGTATTTTTTTTTTATTGTAAAAGGCATTCAGTTGATTGTGATTAATAGCTGTCACTCACCTAAGTCTGTGAAAAATGTTCTCTGAATTTGACCCCATCCCTTGGGAGATAGGTGAGCAGTCGACACAGCTGAACTTGAGAACCATTTCGTGGTTGAACACCCCAATCCAGCCCCTTTAAGTGTCAAGCAGGAGACATTGGGGCCCATCAAACTATTAGACATTAGTTTTTCATTAATTTGTGGGGACCTTGCACAAAGTCCCCACAAATGAATGGCAACTTGTGTAAATTACGCAAAAATTATTTAAATCAGGTCCCCATGTAAAATGTTCATGCGTTCTTTTTTTGTGTCCCCACATAACCTTGTAGTAACAGGTCAATCCAAAAACCTAAGACTTCTTGGCTTCTTAAAGTGATGCATCTAATGATGATTTTTTTTCTGAGGCCACCTGACTTTTTCAGTGTTTTAGGACCTCAGGAAAGGGTGGTCCCCGTAAATTCTTCTTCTTTCTCTTTCGGCTTTTCCCATCAGGGGTCGCCACAGCGAATCATCGTTTTCCACCTCACTCTGTCATGGACATCTTCTACCCTAACATTAGCCAACTTCATGTCCTCTGTTAAGACATCCATATATCTCCTTTTTGGCCGTCCTCTTGCCCTCCTGCCAGGCAGCTCCATCTCCAACATCCTTCTACCAATATATCCACTATCCCTCCTCTGAACATGTCCAAACCATCTCAGTCTGGCTTCTCTGACTTTGTCGCTAACACAGGCAACATGAGCCGTCCCTCTGATGTACTCGTTCCTTATCCTGTCTAACCTGGTCACTCCTAAGGAGAACCTCAACATCTTCATCTCCGCTACCTCCATCTCAGCCTCTTGTCTCTGTCTCACTGCTACCGTCTCTAACCCATAGAGCAGAGCTGGTCTCACCACTGTCTTGTACACCTTTCCTTTGAGTCTTGCTGACACTCTTCTGTCACACAACACTCCTGACACTTTCTTCCAACCGCTCCAACCTGCCTGCACTCGCCTCTTCACCTCTTTTCCACACTCTCCATCACACTGAACTGTTGACCCCAAGTACTTAAACTCCTGCACCTTCTTCACCTCAGCCCCCTGTAACCTAACGCTTCTACCTTGATCCCTCTCGTTCAGACACATGTATTCTGTCTTACTACGACTGACCTTCATGCCTCTTCTTTCCAGAGCAAACCTCCACCTCTCTAGGTGTTCCTCCACCTGCTCTCTACTCTCACTGCAAATTACGATGTCATCCGCAAACATCATTGTCCAGGGAGATTCCTGTCTTACCTCGTCTGTCAGCCTGTCCATCAGCATAGCAAACAAAAAAGGACTCAAAGCTGATCCTTGGTGTAGTCCCACCTCCACCTTGAACTCCTCTGTCTGACCTACAGCACATCTCACCACCGTCATACTTCTCTCATACATGTCCTGAACTACTCTGACATACTTCTCTGCCACTCCAGACGACCTCATACAGTACCACAGCTCCTCCCTCGGCACCCTGTCATACGCCTTCTCTAAATCTACGAACACACAATGCAGCTCCTTCTGACCATCTCTGTACTTTTCCATCAACATTCTCAAAGCAAAAATGGCATCAGTGGTGCTCTTACGGGCCATGAAACCATACTGCTGCTCACAAATCTCCACCTTCTTCCTAAGCCTGGCTTCCACTACTCTTTCCCACAGCTTCATTGTGTGGCTCATCAACTTTATTCCTCTATAGTTGCTGCAGTTCTGCGTGTCACCCTTGTTCTTAAAGATCGGGACCAGAACGCTTCTCCTCCATTCCTCAGGCATCTTCTCACTCTCTAGAATCCTATTGAACAAACTCGTTAGAAATTCCACTGCTGTCTCTCCTAAGCACTTCCATACCTCCACAGGTAGGTCATCAGGACCAACGGCCTTTCCGCTCTTCATCCTTTTCAGAGCCTTCCTAACCTCATCCTTTCCAATCTCTGCTACTTCCTGCTCCACAACAACCACATCTTCCTCCCTTCTTTCCCTGTCATTTTCCTCGTTCATCAGCTCCTCAAAATACTCCTTCCATCTTTTCTGTACACTCTCCTGGGTTGTTAGCACCTTTCCATCTCTGTCCTTAATCACCCTTATCTGTTGCACGTCCTTCCCATCTCTGTCTCTCTGTCTGGCTAGCCTGTACAAGTCCTTCTCTCCTTCCTTTGTGTCTTTTTTTTTTTTTTTTTTTTTTTTTACCTTGTCCTGTCCAACAGCTGGGCAAACAGATGAGAGCTGAGGGCCTCTTGTGTTGGACATATTTTACTTTAACAAGAGGGGTTATTAATCTTCAGACAAACCAAAGGTATGTCTGAATAAACCCCTTTTGTAATTGAGGCCAAACTTTATTAATTTCAAACATGTTTGAAGATCTTTGGTGTTGGACCGGACGGAAAAGGAAAGAGGGGAAGAAGAGAGAGGGACGTTAGAAAGAGGGGGGGAAGGAGGGTGATAGTAGGAGGGGAAGGGGGATAAGACCATGAAGCAGCATAGAGCAACAAGTTTACTGGTTGTTAATCACCATGGTAAGGCTCAAATGCAGTACAAAAAGGGCGGAGCCTGTCCACACACATACCCAAGTGTCAAACACACCTGCTAGTTGCAAAAATGTCCATCTGTCGACATGTACACAAAACAGATAGTGCTCACACGCATACTTATGCCTTAAAACCAACTAGTGTGAAACATTTCAGTCATTCAGTCACGCAAACCGCCAGTGCAAAGGTGAGCCAACACCCGTGCTCAGGTGAGTGCTCATGTTCTTCTAATATGGATGGTGGAATGTGTAAAGAAGGAAGGAGAGCGCCCAGCCATCCCCACCCCAAGACCCCCACCGCAGCAGCAGCGGCAGCCGGAATCCCCCCACGCCACACGGAAACCGGCAGGGAACAACCGCCGCCCGGGCGACCAAGCCCGCCACCCAGGCCAGGGCCAGCAGGACCGCCGCAAGGCCCCCCAGAGCCAGAGAGCAGGGAGGCACAGAGGGAAAGAGAGGGCCGCCCCAGCCCAACCAGGAGAACAGCCCCCCCGCCGCGCCGGGAGAGCCCAACGCAGGGCCCCACCGGAGAGGGACGCCCACAGCCCCAGATGAGCACCCCACCACCACCCAGGAGTTCCGGGCATCCCCCCGCCCCAACCCCAGGTACGAGCCAGGACCCCCCAAGGGAGACCCGCCCCGCACTCCAGGCAGCCATCCGCCCGGCCCACGGTTGGTCCAGGGAGGAGCAAGGCAGGGGCCCGCCGCCCCCGCCCAGGAGGGGGGAACCCCGGGGAAAAAAGAGGGCCCACAAGGGGTGTTGTAAATATGGCCCGACCAGGCTCGGCCACAGTTGGAAGTTAGGCGGGGCCCAGCGCTCAGGAGCAAGGACCAGAACCCACCCCCCAGGGACACCAACACCCCCGGCTCAGATGTAATGTGAACCCCCCCACCGCGCGGAGAGAGCACCGCCGGGCCCAGGAAGCCGGCACCCCGGGGACACGGCCGCCGCTCCAAGGGGGCCCGTACCCCCCACCAGGGAAGAGGCAGGGGACAGATGGTCCTAGGTCCCACCTTCCTTGCAAAATGTGTGTGCGTATATGTGTGTTTAAGAGGGTGTGTGTGTGCATGTGTGTGTGTTTATGTTGGGATGTATATATTGAGGGGGGAGGGGTGTGTGTACTAAGGGGGGTGCAGTTAAAATTGGCGGGTAGGGCACTAAGGGGACATCTCCTGATTACTCACAGTGATGTCCCCTCACCCTCCCCACCAAGGGGCCCTAAATGTCTAAGGTGCGGTTAAAATTGGCGGGTAGGGTGCTAGGAGGACATCTGCTGCTTGCTGGCAGTGATGTCCAAGCACCCCCCCTACCAAGGGCCCTACATGTCTAAGGTGCAAATAAAACCGAAAGAGGGGGGGCCCACTCCATACGGCAGCCATAGGAGGGGGGGCCACTGCCTAGTAAACCCCCCCCCCCCAAGGCCCATCGCAGGCTAATCCCCCCACCCCCTCACCCTATTATGAGGTTATATGAGGAAGGGGGTAAGTTGGGGACAGCTGGTAGACTGTCCCCCGGTGGTCAAACAGCTGTCCCCCGCCCCCCCCCCCAGCAAGGGGGCCAGGCCCACCCAGCCCAGGGGCCCCACCCCCGGAGGCGCCGACACCCCAGGCCCAGCACCACCCACCCCACACAGAGGGAGAGGAGCCAGAAAGCGCCGGCCCCCCCCGGAGCAAGCCCAGGCCCCCACCCCCAAACGCCGGCCCTAGAAGAGCTCTGGTCAGGCCTCGACGGGACCGAGGCAGCCAACCGGCCGGGGAAACCGCCGATGGCCTCGGCGGAGACCCCGACCCGTCAACCCCCCCTGCCCCGTACCAATAGTGGCCCCCCCCCCTCCCCCAGAATGCCCCCCCACAGGACAGGGCCGACAAGACCCCCCACCCCACCCCTCCCCAGACCCCGCAGCCGAAGCGGATGACACCCAGAGCGCCCGGGGGCCCCAAGAGGGTTGTCCCGTCCCGCCCCAGAGCCAGGGAAGGGCTGATCCCAGCCCCAGGCGTAGATGGGAAGCCCATCCAGTGCCGCTGGGCCCCCCCCCCCGAGCAGCGCCCCCCGCCAACCCCCCCCAGCACAGGCAAAGGGACCACCCCCCCAAGCCAAGCCAGAACACCCCCCCCCCCACCACGCACCCCCACACCCAAGCCCAGAGGACCACGCAGCGCCCCAGCCCGCCCCACCCCGGCGCCGGACCCGACCCCCCGACCAACGGAGCCCCCACCACCCCCCGCCAGGCACCGGAGGCCCCGGCCCCCACCCCAGCCCACGGCAGAAGGGCAAGGAGCAGCGACGACCAGGCCCCCCCATCCCCTAAGTCATGGAGTCAGCTATGGGAGACCAGAGAGACCGAATTCTTTCAAAGTTACTTGAACCTTGGGCTGACATTTTTTCCAAGCTGATCTGATCAAGCAGCAGATTTCTGTGTTGACTTATATTTATATTTTTCTTGCTTTTCCAATTTGTTAAAATAGTTTTTTTAGCAATGCAAAGAGTTATGAAAATGATAGAGCCTAATCCTCCTTCTACATCGATGGCACTCATGTCACCAAGCACACAAAGTGACGGTGAAGCTGTGATTGAAACCTTAAGCCAGACTGATAAATCGGCACATACCTGCTGCCAGAGAGCCTGGACAGGCGTGCAGAACCACAGTGCATGCATGTAATTGTCGGGTAGATTACTGTCACAGTGCTGACAAATGTCTGAGTTGCTGAGACCCATCTTGAACATCCTCTGTCCAGTGTAGTAAATTCTGTGAAGGGTTTTAAAATGGATTAGCTGCAGATTTGGACTTTTTGTCAGTTTAAAGGTGTTTAGACAAAGTTCTGACCAAAAGCTTTCATCTGTGCTGATGCTCAAATCCGCATCCCATTTTGTTGTCGGAAGTGAAATGTTATTATCTAAATTACATAAAAGTTTGTATATTTTGGAGAGAGTTTTATTCATTGAGAAATTGATCAGAGTGGTAACTACATCTGGTAGCTTTAAATCGTTGTCTCTGTATTTAAATTTTTTAGTAATACTTGATTTAAGTTGCTGATATTCCAAGAAGTTATTTATTCCATGTTTGTCTTGAAGTTCCTGGGGAGTTATGAATCTTCTATCAATAATTACGTGCTCTAGTTGTTTTATGCCCCCTGCTTGCCAAGCTGGGAAGTGGATAATTTTTTTGTTTATGAGGATGTCTGGGTTGTTCCAGATGGGTGTCATTTTGCACGGTTGAATTGATGATTTTGATATTTTGAGAAATTCCCACCAGGCTGTTAAAGTGGCGTTTATATTAATAGTTTTGAAACAATCCTGTTTTTTAACTGTTTGGCTAATAAATGGAAGATCTGACAGGTTGATCTTTCCACATAACGCCTGTTCCAAGTCTAACCATGAGTTGGTTTCTGGATTATTTTTTAACCATTTTAAGATGTATTGTAATCTATTTGCAAGAAAGTATTTGTGGAAATTAGGTAATTCTAATCCTCCACAGCTTTTTGCAGATTTTAAAGTTTTTAGACTAATTCTTGCAGGTTTATTGTTCCATAAAAAGCTTGATATGGATGAGTCTAATGTTTTGAACCATTTTAGTGGCGGTTGTGTGGGAATCATTGAAAAGAGATAATTAACTTTGGGTAAGATTTTCATTTTTACCGTGGCTACCTTGCCCATAAGGGACAGAGGCAGGTTGGTCCAGCGTGTTAGATCGTCCTGTATGTTTTTCAGTAATGGGGTGTAGTTTAGCTGCACCAGTTCTGATAGTTTGGGGGAAAAATTGATACCTAGATATTTGATATTTCCTGATTTAACTGGTATTGTGAGTCTTTGCTCCGCATTATTGTTCAGTGGTAATAAAACAGACTTATTCCAATTAATGGAATAGTCTGATATAGAGGAGAATTCATTAATGATTGTTGCCGTTTCATTTACAGAATGTAAATTACTTAAAAACAGTAATATGTCATCTGCATAGAGACTAATTTTATGATGGCTGTGTTTAGTTTTGATTCCTTTAATGCTTTCATTCTGTCTTATTGCTGCAGCTAAAGGCTCAATGAATATAGCAAAAAGAGAAGGAGAGAGTGGGCAGCCCTGTCTGGTTCCTCTTCCGAGAAAAAACCTGTTTGAAGTCTGTTTATTAGTTCTAACTGATGCATTGGGGTTGTGATATAATATTTTGATCCATTTGATGAATGCTTCTCCAAAACCAAACTTATGGAGGGCGGCAATAAGGAACTTCCAGTTTACTCTGTCAAAAGCTTTTTCAGCATCCAGTGATAGTATGGACATTTCCTGGTTGTTAATGGTGGCAAAATCTATTATATTAACAAGTCTTCGGAGATTGTCATCCGAGTGTCTGCCTTTGATAAATCCAGTTTGGTCGAAGTCAATTATGTGAGGAGTGATTTTTTCTATTCTCTGTGCTAGTGCTTTGCAGATAATTTTTACGTCTGCATTGATTAGAGAAATAGGGCGGTAGCTTGAAGGACTATTGGGATCTTTGTCTGGTTTTAGAAGAAGAATTATGTTGGCTGAGTTCATGTTAGGTGGCATTGATTGGTTTTCATTGATAGATGTGACCGTTTCATAAAACGTTGGTGCCAGCTGTTCCCAGAATTCTTTATAAAACTCAGCAGGAAAGCCGTCAGGCCCTGGTGCTTTACCATTAGGCATAAGTAACAGAGCTTCATGAAGTTCAGACAACGAGAACGGAGAGTCTAAGTTTGTTATTTGATCCTCATTTAACCTGGGTAGGTTTACATTATTAAGAAATGAGTCAATACTTTGCTCTGACGGATTGATCTGTGGTGTGTACAAGTTTTTATAAAAGTTTTCAAATGCGTTATTAATTTTGACCGGGTCATGAGTGATATTTCCTGTTTGGTCCGTAATAGAGGTGATTGATGATTTTTCTCTATTAATTTTAAGCTGATTAGCCAGAAATTTGCCAGATTTATTAGAGTTTTCAAATCTTTCAAGTCGTAGCCTTTGTATTTGAAATTGTGTTTGTTTATTAATGATGTCATTTAACTGCAGCTTTAAATTTTTCAGATCTCCCAGAATGTGTTCCTGTGCAGAAGCAGCATAAGCAGTCTCCAGGGTTTTGATTTTATTTTCTAATTCTAATAAATCTGCTTTCTCTTTGCGTTTTTTGTGCGTTGAATAAGAAATGATTTTCCCTCTCATGACTGCCTTTGCCGCTTCCCACAGAATGCACGGTGAGATGTCTGGTGTATTGTTGAATTCTAGGAAGGTTGCCCATTCTTTTTTAAAGAATTCAAGAAATTCCTGGTCTTTTAACAGAGACGTATTAAACCTCCAGGTCGTACATGAGGGTGTGGATTTTTCCCTGGAAATATTTACAGAGACTGGTGCATGATCACTGATAATAATCAAATGAATGTTGGAACTTTTAATTTCTTTTAAAAGAGAGTTACTGATCAATAAATAGTCTAAACGGGAGTGTGAGCGGTGAACTGGAGAAAAAAAGGTGAACCCTTTAGTGCTTGGATGACATGAGCGCCACGCGTCGCAGAGACCCAGATCATTCATGTACTGCTTTAGAATACTTGCAGACTGCCATGTACGCTGATTTGCTGCTGTGCTGAGTCTGTCAAGTTCAGGGTCCAGAACCAGATTGACGTCTCCTCCTATAATGATTGTGGAGTCAGAGTGAACTGAGAGTGAGGTGAAGAATCTGTGAAAGAAGGAAGAGTCGTCAACATTTGGACCATAGATGCTGGCTATGCAATAGTCCTTATTCTGAATGGATATATTAATAATTACAAATCTACCTTCTGGGTCAGTAACTGTATCCTTATGAGTAAATGTAACATTTTTATTAATCAAAACAGCAACTCCTCTTTGCTTGGAGTTATAACTAGAAGAATATATGACTGGAAATTTTGAGCTGCACAGGAGGTCCTGAGATTGTGTACATAAATGGGTCTCCTGCAGTAGAGCTATATCTGCTTTAAGATCATCCAGGTGAGATAAGACTTTCAATCTCTTTGGCCCAGAGCCAAGCCCACGCACATTCCAGCTAACAATGTTAAGACTGTTCATAACTGCTCTGACCAAGAGAATGTAAGGCTAAATAGAGTGTGTGCCGGTCCATGTGCGCGTGCCCGCTGATCGATGAAGAAACACTGTGCGTTTGTGTGCGTGCGCGTTTCCTGACTGTGTGAGCTGCATGTTGCATGTGTCCTATGTGGGCTTATGTGAGGTGTTTGCGGGATGTCCGCGAGTGTGTGCTGGTTCGCGTGTGCTTGCCCGTGTGCGCGCTTGTCTGCGCGCGCGTGCCCTTCCGTGCATAAATAGAAACCAACTTACCGGGGGACGTGTTACCTTTGGATAATTTACATATGAGGAGGGGGGGAGAGAGGGGAAACTAAAAAGAAGAAAGAGGTAAAGAAAAACAGAAAGAAACAAACATAACAGGAAAAACAACAGAAACATGAGAGGGGAGAAAACTTAAACTGCTTCAGCGAGATGGAGGTGTGGATGATTGATGAGCCGGTTTCATTCATTCAACACGTTTAGCCGCTGTTTTTTCGGATGTCAGATCTTCAGCAAAGCCAGGGGGTGATCTCCGGGTCTCGGAAGAGCCTTCCATCTACAAAGAGTTTATCCACAGAAACCACGGCTCTGGACCCGTTGGCAAGGTGTTTTTTCCTCAGAGGAAAAAGGATCTTTCGGCGCCGCAGGATCTCAACCGGAAACTGGTCATTGACACTATAATGTGTCCCCCTCAGTTCCCGGCCGCGACCCTTCACCATCTCCTTTTGCTTGTAGTTGTCAAACTTGGCTACAATCGGTCGCGGACGCTGGTTGTCGGACCTTCTTCCTCCGAGCCGGTGCACCCTCTGGAACGCGATCTTCTGCACCTCCTCCTTGGGGAGTTTCAGGTGGGCTTCCATGAAGCGTTTCACCGTCGCCTCCGGGTCTTCTCCTGCCTCCTCTGGAACCCCCGCGATCACCAGATTGTCCCTCATGCTCCTCGACTGAAGATCCAGGAGGGTTTCCTTGATCGAACGGTTCTCCTCAGAAAGGCGAGCGGTGTCACTGCTCAGGGTTTTGACACTTTCTCTGAGGGCCTGATTCTCCGCTGCGAGCTCCTGCACCTGCTGCTGGCTGAACTCCAGAGACTCTCGCAGGCCTTGGAACTCTCTATGGAGGATCTCCAACAGATTCAAGCGGCCGTCAAGGCTGGAGAGCTTTTTATCAATGGAATCTAAAGCGTCACTGATTCCACTGCCTGGAGAGGAGGCAGCTCCGGGAGAACTTTCTGGTCGGACGCGTTTGGAGGAAGGAGTAGTGGTGTTGGTCTTCCCCATAACGACGGTATTGTAGCAGCCGTCTAAATAATTCTCCAGGTCCTCCAGGTCCTCCAGGCTGTCAAAAGGCTTATTCAACTTTTACAGATGTTAGTTTACCAGCTTAATTGATATGGCAGTAAAATGATATAATAATGAAATGTTTGTTCTGCTACTTACGCACCGCCAAGCTGAGTTGCCACACCGGTCTCGTTGAGTCTCGCGATACTACAGCATCCTTCCTTTGTGTCTAACCTGTCATATAGCTCATCGTAAGCTTTCTGTTTGGCCTTTGCCACCTCTCTCTTCACTCTACGCTGCGCTTCCTTGTACTCCTGTCTACCTTCCTCAGTCCTTTCTACATCCCACTTCCTTTTAGCCAACCTCTTCCTCTGGACGCATTCCTGTACTTCCTCATTCCACCACCAAGTCTCTTTACCATCTTTCCTCTTTCCAGATGACACACCTAGCACCTTCCTACCTGTTTCCCTTATAATCTCTGCTGTAGTTTCCCAGTCATCTGGAAGCTCATCCTGACCACCCAGGACCTGTATCAACTTCTGCCTAAATTCCTCACAAGTTTCTTCATTCTGTAGCTTCCACCACTTGGTCTTCTTTTCTGTTTTCCCTCTCTTTTTCTTCCTGACCTCCAGAGTCATCTTACACACCACCATGCGGTGCTGTCTGGCTACACTCTCTCCTACCACCACTTTGCAGTCATTAACCTCTCTCAAATGACCTCGTCTACATAGGATGTAGTCCACCTGAGTACTCCTACCTCCACTTCTGTATGTCACTCTATGGTCCTCTCTCTTCTGGAAGTAAGTGTTGACTACCGCCATTGATGGTGAATGTAGTCAGTGGGTATGCACCACAGGTTGGCTGTGAGTTAGAAGTGAAGGAGAGATTCTGGAGTGAGTTGGATGAGGTCATCGAGAGTATCCCCAGAGGAGAGAGAGTTGTTATTGGAGCAGACTTACATTATGACCACAAAATTGGTGCCCACAGATGAAGGAAACAAGTATGTGTGTGCGTGCGTGTGTGTCTATGTGTGTGATTGCGGTGAAATATGTATCACAGCTGCAAATAAAGGAATACTACTAATAATAAGACATCCTTTTACCTCCAGTTTGACTGCTGGATCAAATTAACCCGAACAGTATCTATCTGATATAAAAATGGCGGGGGGTTGCAAATATGTGAGATGAACCATTTTCATAATATATGTTGATTACACTAATTGAGGCAAGCAGAAGAATTTTCATGCTGAAAAAGTACTTTTAACTATCTTTCCTAGATGTTCAAACTTTAAAACGGGTCAATTTGACCCGCAACATAACAGGAGGGCGATTTACAAAAAAAGGTTGAACTCATTTCTAAAAAAGCAAAGTTGGGACTCTCTTTCAAAAACCGTAATTTGTGAATAAAATAAAATTACCAATAAAGACTAAGCTGTTGAACAAAAACTGAATTTTGTTTTCTTTGTCAATACAACCAAATTGAAAATGAAAGTAAGAAATAATGTAATTGTATTAATTGTATTGTATTAATTGGAAGTATTCGGCCCCCTTTAAATTTTCGACCTTTTGCCACCTTTCAGGCTGCAAACATAAATATATAAAACTGTATTTTTATGTGATGAATCAACAAGTTGAACACAATCATGAAGTTGAACGAAATTTATTGGATATTTCAAACTTTTTTAACAAATAAAAAACTGAAAAATTGGGCATATGAAATCATTCAGTCCCCTTAAGTTAATACTTTGTAGCACCTTTTGCAGTTTGGCGCATCGAGAGACTGACATTTTGCCCATTCCTCCTTGCAAAATAGCTGGAGCTTAGTGAGGTTGGATGGAGAGTGTTTGTGAAAAGCAGTTTTCAGTTCTTTCCACAGATTCTCGATTGGATACAGGTCTGGACTTTGACTTGACCATTCTAACACCTGGATATGTTTATTTGTGAACCATTCCATTGTAGATTTTGCTTTATGTTTTGGATCATTGTCTTAATGGAAGACAAATCTCCATCCCAGTCTCAGTGTTTTTTGCAGACTCCATCAGGTTTTCTTCTAGAATGGTCCTATATTTGGCTCCATCTATCTTCCCATCAATTCTATCTATCCTCCCTGTCCCTGCTGAAGAAAAGCAGGTCCAAACCATGATGCTGCCACCACCATGTTTGACAGTGGGGATGGTGTGTTCAGGGTGATGAGCTGTGTTGCTTTTACGCCAAACATAACATTTTGCATAGTTGCCAAAAAGTTTGATTTTGGTTTCATCTGACCAGAGCACATGTTTGTTGTGTCGCCCAGATGGCTTGTGGCAAACTTTAAATTACACTTTTTATGGATATCTTTAGGAAATGGCTTTTTAATTTCTCAGGGCTTGATTACATACAGGTGGATTCTATTTATCATCATTGATCATTTAGGTCAACATTGAATCATTCAGATATCCTCACTGAACATCTGGAGAGTGTTTGCTGCACTGACAGTAAAGGGGCTGAATAATTTTGCATGCCCAATATTTATACCTCCATAGGGTGGCTGGGCGTTCCCTTAGAGATAGGGCGAGAAGCTCGGTCACCCGCCGAGAGCTCAGAGTAGAACTGCTTTTCCTCCACATTGAAAGGAGCCAGTTGATGTGGCTAGGGGATTTAGTCCGGATGCCTCTTTGACGCCTCCCTGGAGAGGTGTTCCGGGCATGTCCCAGTGGGCGGAGGCCCTGGGGAAGACACAGGACACGTTGGAGAGATGATGTCTGTCGGCTGGTCTGGGAAAGCCTTGGTGTCCCCCCAGAGACTGCTGTCCCTGCGACCCGGTCCCAGATAAGTGGAGAAGGATGGATGGATGGATGGAACACAACAATTGTCAGATAATATTTATTAATAAAAATAATAATAGTACATAATTGCTTGTTGACTATTGTCAAAAATTATTGCAACTATAGTTTGAAATGATTTAATTAGAACAGGGGACATGTGAACAATTTAAAAATATTGACATTTTAATAAACAATTGTTTATTTTAATAAATAATTTTTATTATAATTTATATATATATATATATATATATTATAATAAAAATTATTTATATATATATACATATATATATATATATATGTATATATATATGTATATATATGTATATATATATAGGGTTGAAAATTTACTTAAACCACAACTAGCAATAAAGAAAATTTATAAAATAAAAATAATGCATGAGATGGGAAAATGTTATTTTGTGAAAGTTAAACACATTCCCAATAACTTAGAACATACTAAAAAAGGAAACATTTTGGTAAAAATTAACAATTTTTTCATGTCCAATTGGGCACATTTTTCCGGAATGACCCATTATTTTTTGAGTCTCACCAAAAATTGTTTACCAAATTACAATCATAAAACAGATGGTTTTGTGTTTCAATTATATATATTATCTTGAATACTGAGCCCTAAATTGAGAAATTCTTTGCATGGATAAATATTGTTAATTGTTTTGAAATGGATTTGACTTAGACAGAGTTTTTCTCCTGATAGGTAGAAGAAATAATTTAGATGCCGATTTTATATTCTGTGTGATTAAGACAAGTACTGCTTGCTGTTCATCAACTGATCACTGGCCCACACTCCTTTATATAAAAGGCTGTATTTATCCAGTTAAAAGTATGTTAGAAATATTTATACCACATATGAATACACATGTGTTCACGTTTAAAAGTAAATACTTATTCTACGTTTTTGTATTAACTGTACACTTTTTTCCCCCATATTTTACTTAAATTTAATCACAATTATCACATTTTATTCTCGTTAAATGTAGAACATTGGTGAGTGTTTCATAGTTCATACATACATACATACATACATACATTTGGTAAAATATATCATCATCATATCAAAACATTAAATCATTCTTTGCATTTGTCTTATTCATGAGAAATCAAGGTGAAGTGTTAGAACGCTGGGTAGGTGTTCAGGATCCATCCACCCATCTGTTTATCTTGAGCTGGGTCACAGGGACAGCAGTCTAGAATTTCTTCCTTCTTCTCAGAAACATTTCTATCTCCACAGAAATTTCGCCAGTTCTAACTTCCCCCAGAGCTATGGAGAATCATACTTTCATAGGCCTATTTTATTAACAAAAATAAACAATTAAATACACACCAAAATGATTTTTTTTTCTTCGCATGTATTTATTTTTAATCCAATTTTTTTTTAATTTGCTGCCTTTGTAAGCTAAAATGTAGTAGGCTTTTAGGTCTGAGACGTCTGTCTACTCTGTTGTGAAGAATAGTTAGAAACTGCCTTTAACTTTTATTACACTAATGGTTTAAACTTTATTCACTGAGCATGTATTAAATAAAAGCAAAACCTGCCTTTAGGTGGGTTTTGATGTGAGGACTTATGGTATTATAATTGCAGTTCCACCTTTATTTTATATACATCACTAGTTCTACATAATTTGTTTTTCTTTGTCAAATAAAATTGGTTTTCAAAGGAATTTGAAAAAAGAAAAAGATATTATCCAGTAGAATTGTGTATTTTGGTAGTAATTCCTAACTTTTCTCTCTAATGGTTTGGTAATCAACTGGCCAGAGAAACCACAATCACCCACCACCATTTATATTTTTCCCAATGTAAATTACATTTTGAGCTTTTACTGGTCATTTCTATGGGATCTATACATTTTAGAATCTAACATGGTGGGGAAAAGGAAGCCAGGGATTCAAAAACAGGGAGAGTCATCATCAGCCTATATAAGATTACATGAAGGACTTTTCTGTACCTTTCGGCATGGTTTGACAAGAATGAAGTTTGAACCCAGAAAATTTTGGAGCATGTGATCAGGAAGAGTAGTTTGACAAATTCAAGCTACTGATGCACAGGAAAGTGATTGTATTAATAACAGAAATTCCAATTAGGTATAGTGGAAAGTAGTTTGACAAGTCAGTCATGGAAAGGGAACAATACTTCCAAGACAAAAGAACAAGCAGAAATGACTAAGAAGAAGGGAAAATCCAAACTCCGGGGAAGTTTAAAACTGGCTTTACCAGCTTGGGCTAAATATTAGACATGTTGGATGTTGAGTGTGAATGAACTTCCTATAAGTGAGTATCAACACAGAGGTCTCATACTCCTGGAAGGATGTCTGGAAAACAGGATTCTGCTGGTTTTTTTTTTAGAATTCCTTCCATAGGCTGCCAATTACCTATATCAGGTGTGTTTGCCAATAAGGAGCTTCAATGGCAGGTTAGTTGGAAAACATGTAGTACACTAGCCCTCGGGACATTTATGACACTATAGTTTGACACAAGGGTACCATATACAAGGCATCATAAACAAGGGTGCCTAGTTATATGGAGCTTGTTACATTTTTTCCAGGACCCAGAGTGGATTGCAAATCATTGTCTCATTCACACAGCATAAACTAATGTTACTACCCATCATAAACCCTCAATTTGTGATTTCAGTGTCTTACTCCGATGCATGGATGGATAGATTGTGGGACCAAACTGATGATCATGCAATAACAGTTTGACTGTGCCACCTCTTAGTTAGAGAAGAAATGGATAGAGAAAACGATAAAAAAATACTTGCTACCAACCAACTCTCAATCCCAGCTCCACAACCGTAAGGGAACTTTATCTTTAACTCTTCTTGCTGTTGTGGACATCCCACATTCCTGCCCGGGTAATTGATGTTGAGTGATACGACTGTACAAATGAGGGTGGGATCCTGTCCTACACCTATAATCAGGTGCTTCAAGGTGGCACAATACACTTGCCACTTGATCGTCCAATCCCAGAAGCACAGCAGTACTAGCTTCTGATTCAAAAAGTCAGGCTTCCTCTAGTTCAGCACCACAAACAGTTAAACCCATATACAATGTCATTATTTGATCATTATCAGAGCACAATTTTTTTTGTCATTGACCTATAAGTGTCGTCATCTCTTCCACTGACCTACAGTGTCACAAAAAATCAAATGATGATTTTTTTTGAGGCTGTTGCAGAACCAATAAACAGCAAAAAGGGCGAAGATGGCCAAAGTCACTAGTGAGGTAGATAAACAGCATTTGGTCTAAAGAAGTGGACCAATGTGTATATAAGTTAGTAATTCTTAACCATTTCACTTTAAAATGTTAATGGTCTAATCTTTGTTCCTGCATTCATTTTGCTTTTTGGCACTGGCTTATCGTTTGCCTGATCGGTCTCTGGCGTTTTCAGCGTTTTTGCCCGTACAGGTTTTGCAGCCCTTTTGTTCCATTTAGTGAGCCATGAAAGACAAGGCATCCGATTTCCTTTATTTTCCAAAATCTGTGGAGAAATCAAGCAGGCCACTTCTGAGTGAACATGCAATCACAGCACGAAACCCATCGATGGAAAACTTTCAAACTCTTGCTGTTTATGGGAACAAATAACCGGCTTTTTTACCAAACCATGTTGATGACATTGCTTTTATGTAATTGCAAGGACTCCCTTCATGATATTGAACAGCTGCCGGCTTTGTTTTGAGAATTACAGTAATTGTCTTGATTCTATCCAGAGTAAAATGTCTTGCAAATATTCCTTTTAAATTGAAAAATGTTAGTAATTGTTAAAAAGGTGTAAAAAATATAATAATCATCAAAACAAACAATCTTTGGGGATTTGCTAAGATGACACATAAAACAAAAGTTAAATGTTCTTCGAAGGAAATCTGACAATTCTATTAATGAAAAAATGTTTTTGACCCAGGTTGATATTCAGACATGACAACTTCCCGATGGAAAAATTACATCATGTTTAAAGAAAATGATGATGAGACCTGTAACCCTTGTGCTATCCTAGGCACTTTAACGCTGGGAGTTGGGTCATCTAGACCCACTAGACAGTGCTCTGAACCTTTTTTCTTCAATGATTTGTGATCTTCACTGGTGTCCATGGATTACATGAAATCTTTCCACCTTTATCCACCTTTGTCATGGTAGGAATAACACGTCAAAGGTAAGGGAGGGTCATCTAAGAAAGTACAAGGGGTATATACACAGAAGAAGAGGCAAAAAAACAGAGGTAATCGTGAGTAAAAAAATAAAAACGATTTATTAATGCTTACAAACAAGAGAGAACACGTCAATCTAAGAGTGGGGGTAATCTAAGATAGCACAAGGGTTAAGGTGAGGGTAAGTAATTAGGGAAAACATGATCTGACTAAAACAAAAACCTTTGTTCATAGGCAGTATATGTGTGAGTGTCTCACCACAACTTCATTTTTGCTATGTATTACTTTTTTTTTTTTTACAAAAATGTGGAAGCTTTAAAGGAGATTATATAACATAATCAGTAAAAGAAAACAACTTAACATTGTTTTGAAAAAGTAAAATGCAGGCACAGGAAAGGATGAAGCTTCTAGGAGCTGAATATTTTTTTTATCTGTTGATCAAGATGTTAGATTGGTTGGTATGTTTTATGGGAATCAACGAAAGTTTTACCATAACAAACTTGTTCAGCAAAACTTTGACAGCCATGTTGGAACACAAATGAAAATCACATTATCTGATTTTTAAAGAATGTATTTGTAAATGATAGTGAAAAATAAGTATTTGGTCATCTACAAACAAGCAAGATTTGTGACTCTCACAGACCTGTAACTTTTTCTGTGAGAGAATCTTCTGTCCTCTACTCGTTACCTATATTGATGACAATGTGATTTTCTGGATATTTCCATTATTTTGTTTTTCATAGTTGAGTAATACCTATGATGGAAACTTCAGGCCTCTCTCGTTTTTAAGTGGGAGAACTTGAACAATTGGTGGCTGACTAAATACTTTTTTGCCAAACTGTATTTTAAGATTAGTTTTTTTACAGATGTTAGGTAAAACAAAATGTGATTAGAAGAGATTTTTTATTTATAGGTCACGATTAATTAACCGCACCAAAATATTAATCACATGACAGCACTACTTTTAAGTGTTACGATTGGCTCTAGACCGTAACAAAATAGAGGGGGGACCAAACCAGTTTTAGTACTCAAAGGACTTTTAAAATATTTAAACAACCCAAATAGCAAGGTATGAGAATGTGGTGCATGTGTGTGAGGGAATGTAGTGCATGTTTGTAAAATGGGGAAAATGTTTGCAGGGAAATCGGTGAGGACCTTAGACCTGCGACGGCGGATCTGGCTGTGGCAGGAAAATCAGAGCTCCTAAGGTGAATCTTTTATATCCATCACCTGATTTCCAAATACATGCACCTGTACAGGAGGAGGAGAAAGAGGGCAGGCACCAGGAACACAGCCATACGGCCCAGGGCCATAACAGCAGAAAACATGACACATGACCCTTTTTCTTTCCAAATCTTTGTTTGGACTCATGATTGTGAGAAGGTATTTGAGACATCAGACCAGATCACATTGTGGCCCAAAGAGTTGGGATTCTTAGTAGGGTTGAGATATTTTGGTGAAACAGTTTCGTAGGTGTGAATATAGAGAAAATCTGTTTCTATGCTCAATAGAATAGGAGCTTGGTTGTCTTCTGATCACTTTTACATAAAGATTTCTTTGTTTGAGGCACATACAGTACATGTTTAATCTTATAATCTTACTTTTCATTCTTTATGTCAGGAACTGGTGGTGGAGGACCCAAAATCCAGGAGACCAGGCTTGGTGACAGAAACTAAAAGATTTAATAAACTAATACATGACAAAAACATGGGAGCAACAAAAAGGTGGCAAAGCAGAATAGAGCAAATGACCTGACAAGGATGAACAGAAACCAAGACACTTAAATAGTCTGAGGGCAATTAACTGAACTGAAGACAGATGTGGATCATGAACCTGAAACTGGTGTGACTGACAAAAAGAAAACCAAAAACATGACCAAGAACAAAACCATATCACTGAATCCTTACACTTTGTACCTTTTTTGTAAATCCACGTTTGAAATTAACAAAAGTGAAAGACTTATTATGATCAGACTTGTGGTTTTGAAAAAAGCATCCAGCTGTTCAAGCTGATGTGGGCGAACCTCATGTGTCGCTCACAGTCTCTGCCAAGTTAACGAGCTGCACCTGTGTTCAGTACCAACAAAAGACTGTTTACAAACAAAATGTTTACCAACACAGCAGGAGCCACCTCTCATGAGTAACTTGACACCTTCCTCGAGGTTCCTTCAAATTTAAATGTAATACACACAATTTTCTGCAGGTGAATAAACTTTATATAATGGTCCTTTAGCGTCATCATTTGGACAAAAACAACTGGCAAGATGAGAACTTTCTCTCTGAACTGATGCTTTGTTTAACCCATCGGGACGATCATCATATATATATCGCTTTATATTGCCGAATCTTTACTGCAACGGTGGTGCAGCGCCGTGACACGTGACAAATAGTCCGCTTTTTGTGAAAAAAGCGATCCAAATCGGAATAAAAAAACAAGAATTAAGGACTAAAACTGGTTAATATTTATTTATTTTGTAAGTGACCATGGTATAAGCGGGTTAATAGCCTTCGTAGTGTGCACTATCACTTTTTAATGCACTTCGCGGAAGCAGTTCAGGCTTCCACGGTGTGCGTTAAAAAGTGATAATGCACAATTCATCGGCCATTAACCCTTATATTGATTACAAGAAGCATTTCAGTTTAGTTTTGCATTTTATTAAACATTTAAATCCCCTCAACTCTATTTTTGGTTTTTACTTACGTACTATATAGTACATTTCAGTTAATTTGATATATTTTTTGATACTATCTGTTGTTTTTCAGCATGTTTTAGGTTACAAATCATCTCTTTCAGGGACATTGGCTGTGTCCACATTCCAGGACATGGGCTGCATTTGTAGGCTGTTTACATCACAGCGCTGCAACAAGTGTTGTGCAAATTCACCGACTCCTTCAAATATGGTCAATACGGCCTTCTTTTTTCCAATTTCAATGATTGGTCTGTTGTATCCTTCTATGCTGTTCATATCCTAAGATGCATTGCGGCCAAACCTGGAGAGAACAATGGCGGACTGTGAAGCGGAACTCGGAATTGGAGATAATTACACCTTTTTATAATTACACCTCCAATAATAAAAGTTGGATCAAATGAGCCAGGAAAATTTTGAGCTCAAGGCCTAGTCCGCTACTCCTCTCTGTTTGGTACTCACGGTTGCTAGGTGACAGGGCATTCACTGATGTAACGACTGGAATTATCTAAAAGTTAGACTGGCCCAAATTCACAGCCGTTAACATCCGGCTTACCCGCTCGACGACGGACCCGGCCAAGGTAGCCTGGGAAGGCCGCGGCCATTGAAGGATGCAGGTCTTGAATTTGGACACACCCAATGACTTTAATTCTACATTTTTGGGACTTTTTTCCAGACTTTAAAAAATCGTTCAAGCTGTTTGTAGGATTTACGTTTTTGCTATAGTTCTCATAGTTAAAAAAAATAAAAAAAACATTTTCAGTGCTTTTACAGCTAGAGAGACATGCATAAACAACTCAAAGCAAGGATTAGTAACTACAGGTGATCACCCAAAAGCTGAGAGATACGTAGAGATGCGTGGTCACACCTTGACCCAAAAGAAAGGATCTGTGTTATGAAATAAAACCTGCCTTGTTACACACCCTAATCTTTCCCATCCAACATTAACAAATCACACATCATGAATCTCTTGAAAAAAAAAGAACTCTCAATAATCAAGCTCCTTGTCTACTGTTTACCAGCCCATGCCTGTCAGCTACAGTAAGAAAAGGCTTGGTGTGAAAAGTCAAAGCAGTGTAAATCTTCCTCCAGACTTTTTCTTTCACAACTTTATTCCGATACATTAAAGAGCTGGTGTACAAACCATTTTTATTAATTTCCCCTCCATAATCAATTTTCAGAAGGTTGGCACTTCAATGAATTAAAAGGGACATCATCCATATGAAGAGCTATGGGAGACATTTGAATTATTATTCTAATATTAGGCAGGATACAGTCCCCCAGCCCCCTACATTATCTCATTATCTGTCAAGACTCAGTCATTTGGCAGCCAAGGTAGGAAGCCAAATTATCTGACCTCAAAGGACATGTTTCCACTGCTTTGCATTCTAGAGCTGTTGTGCTTTGCACCACTATATCTGATACTTGACATCAAACTTCACCATGCATGGTTTGCAAGTCTGGCCATGAAAACCCATTTTACAACACGCTCCCACCCCCCCAACCATATAATATATTTGCTTATGTAATAACACCATCCAGTCAGTGTTAAAAACTAAGCACCACGGACCTCAAGAATCCTTTTGCTTCGCTTACATTGCATGGTAGTCCCTCGCTATATTGTGGTCATTTTGACGTCTCTCAGTGCAATTTTGCTTGGGATTTCTTTTGTTTGTTTTTTAGTTTAACAAGGCAGTGTGTTCTGAGTCCTGGTTGGCTGTTTACCTTGTTAATCAATCTTCCTCTGTGCTGTCTGTCTACTGTCCAGAATCTGTTCAGTCAGCCAAAATTATATAAATCTACCCCCCCTTCCCTTCCCCATTGCAGAGAGCTCTCTGTTTAGCAGGAACTAACAGAAGAGATCACATCACTCCTGTGTTAGTTTCACTTAACTGGCTCCCAGTTGATTCTAGAATCAAGTTAAAAATCCTCCTGTTAATCTATAAGGCCTTACATGGTATGGCCCCATCCTATATCAAAGACCTCATAGTGCTTTACCATCCAAATAGAACACTTCACTCCCAAAATGCAGGACTGCTTGTGGTTCCTAGAATTAGTAAAAGTACAGTTGGAGGTAGAGCGTTTAGCCACCAAGCTCCTGTTTTATGGAATAAACTCCCAGCTCTGTAAGAGATGGCGACACAGTTTCTTCATTCAAAGTTAGACTGAAAACATTCCTCTTTGACCAGGCTTATTGTCAGACTGGCTAGAGTTCAGAGATTATTTAACTTAATGTTAATGTGTTTAAATTAAACTTATTACCAATAACAATTACTTATTAGTAGGCTGCTAGTAATTTTGAAGCTGGGTAACTATGGTGCACTGGGGTTCTGTCCTCTATTCTCATCTACTTCTACTCTCCCTCTCTTCTCTGTTCTTGATTATTATTCATCATTTAGTTCCCTCTGTTTGGTGCAGTGCGAGTCATATACAGTCCCAGATTCCAGTTGGCTCATCTGTGCTCCTGTACCTGACCGTGTACCTCGTCTCTGGCTCCTCTCTGCTCCTACACCTGGCTGTGAATCCTGCCTCTGGCTCGCCTCTACTACTGCTCCTACACCTGGCTGTGGATCCTGTCTCCGGCTCGACTCGCGCCCCCGACTGTCCCCCCAACTCCATCTGGATGAAGCTCTTATGCTGGACTTTAAATATGTAGTTGTAGAATTTGATAAGTTAATTCTTCTCTGTGAGTTCTGGTAAATCCCCTGTCCGTCCTGGGGGAGGATCCCTGAGGTGTCTTTGTTTTTTCCAGAATCCGTTTTTTTTAGGAGTTTTCAGGAGTTTTAGTACCTTACCGCGAAGGAGGGTCTAAGGGCAGGTATGCCAGTTTAGTTTAGTCAGTTTGTTAGTTCTATTTAGTATTTTCCTATTGAATTGGGGGATTTCCGGATTTCCGGTTCCGGGTTACACAGCAGGACGCGTGGGGTGCATCTCTGCGAATACAACTATCTTCAAATTACTTAAAAAGTTGATTTTCCCCAAAAAAGAGAGCTGATCATGCCCCCAAAGAAACCCCAGGAATACGAAAACCTCAAAAAGACTCTTGACATTATTCAAGAAACGTTGAAAAGTTTTATGGAACAAGTGTCGGCTAAGCTAACGCCACTGTGGAAATGATTGAAGAGTTCCGAAGATTTCGGGCTCAAAACGAGCAGCGAGAAAACCGGGTCGAGATTTTGGAGAAAAGACTGGATGATGTGGAACAGCAAGTAAGGATGAATAATGTCATTCTCACTGGAGTACCGATCAAGCCTCGAGCGAAACTGACAGCAGGAGCAAGCACTGGTAATGCTAGCGCTAGCGTAGCTAGCAGTGCTAATACGGAGATCGGTGCAGAGTCTCTGCAGCAGCAAATACATTCATTTCTCACATCTAAAGGGATTTCCCTGGATCTCAATACCATCGAGACCTGCCACCTGCTCCCCAGGAGAAAGGAGATGGATAAACCAGCGATCCTCATCAGGTTTGTGAATCACAAACACAAGCTAGCTTTGATGACCCAAAGGAAACACCTGAAAGGTTCGGCTGCTTATCTGAACGACCATCTGACCAGAAGGAATGCTGAAATCTCAAAACATGCACGGCTTCTCAGGAAGCGTAAGCAGATTGAGAACACTTGGGTTAAAGGCTGCAGGATTTACGTCAAACCGCTTGGTCCAGAGGACCGGTCCAAGGTTCTGGTTGTGAACACCATGAAAGACTTTGAAAAGTGTTTGATTACGGTCGTCTGAAACAACATGGAGTAATAAACCAAAGAGCCAAATAATTTCAAGAAATATGACACCTGGATTCCTCACTTTCTCTGTATGTCTGACGTCACCTGAATAACAGCAGAGCTCTGACCTGCAGACAACTTGACCTCAACTTTCACCGTCGCTGATATCAGCTGAAGAAGGATATGGACCTGAATCTAATGTCTGCAGTCATAACATCGAAGAGAACTATTAACTGTTTTGAACCCAGAAGAAAGGCTGTTATCAGTAAAAGAATAAATACCAACCTTGGACAATCGACAGTTATGGACCCTTTTTATTTTTCCCCTACAGCATTACTTTATTATAAAAAAAAAAAAAAATACAAAAAATTTTTTTTTAAAAAAAGGAAAACAAATGATTAATCACTTATTGAAAATTGTTAAATTGATTGACTTTTAATGATATTATTTCACTTTCTCCAAAAATTGATAAATTGATTCAAAAATCTTTCCTAATGTAGCATAATTTTGCACATGTTTTTAACCTTTGATACTTGATGAAATTTTGCTATGAAAATTCCTGAAACAGTGTTGTGTCTACTTTACTGATATAGTATTATGTTTTATTCATATGAATGGCTTTTATAAGTAACATAATCTGCATATATTTCAGATGACTGATCTGCATTTGCCATGTTGATTTCTAAAATAGTTATTTTTGACGTAATACTTAAGTAATTCATCTTTGTCATGTGCTTTATCGATATCTTATGATTCTTAATTCTGTCTGATAAAAGCTAGGAACCGGATATTGATAAATCATGTAATAAAATGGTTATAGTATTACGGGGTGGGATTATATAAATTCGCTTTCTTCCACTCCCCAGATGGAGAGCAATATTGGAGCTGTCCAGCGATACAGTATTAATCCAGATTCCACTTCAGACGAGGAAAACAAAGACGTATATGGATCTATTTGTCTGCAAATACATCAGAATAGAGCGAGCCCAGCATATTTTCTGAATAACAAATATGATCTTTTATATGATCTGCTCCTGATTCACAACAGTTTGAATACAGTAAAACTCAGAAATGTAATTTGGTGCCTAATTTTCTTCATGTATGTCCTCTGTTAACAGAAAAATACCACAAGAACATGTTAAAAAAAAAAAAAAAAACACTGTTTTGTTTTATTTTTATCAAAGTGAGTCTTTAAATCATTTGTCCAAAACATATTACACATAAAGCATGAACGCTTATCTTATGAATGAGCCCATGTGTCATTTGTATTGTATCTATAACAGCAACTGACATTGACTGTATTTCTAAACTTGACAACTTTACTCAATATGCATCTAGGTATTGAAATATCAACCAGACTGACAGTTTATCTGACTATAATGATGTGGGATTTTAGTTCTGTTTCATTTTAGTTACGTTTTTTTGCTCAGGCTGTCCTGTAATCTTGTATTTATAGATTTTACTCTGCATTTATGGTTGCTAAAAGCGATTCTTCAAACACTGACTGATCATTCTTTGCACCTTCGAGTAATTATTGAAAACAGAATCAGCTGTGACTATTATAGGAAACTATGAATCCATATTCAAATAGAGACTAGAAACCAAGTCCCTTTCCCCCATTCATAAAGTGAGGTATGATGAATTGGTAAATTATTCTGTGGAACCAAGTACTCCGTTGGTGATTGGGGATTAATGGAACACTCACATTCTCTGCTGCCCTGGCATGTTCACAACTGGTTTGCTTGCTTTATTATCACAGCTGCTTTTGTTCATATTAGTCCCTTGTATGTATTACAGTCCATGGTTTCAGTTAGTGAGAGCACATTAACAATAGGATTAGGATTTTTTTCTCAGGAAGTCTATTTCCTCTAACACTCCTGTATCTGTTAATAGACCTGGTCAATGAGTTATACAGGCTAGAGACGTTACGCAAACCTGTTACTATTGTTCCATGTACACAAAGAGCGACGCCATGAGGCAGGGGCAATGAATCATGGATTAGCAGATATAGTAAAATGACCATAAAATGCTTAACTTTGGTCTGATTTTAAAAGGAAAAAAAAGAAATTGATCATCACAGAAATAAGACCCAGGCTGTGGTAATACTGTTTTTGGACAAGATACAACAGATGAATCACATTCCAAATTTCTATAAATAAATATGTTATATTATAGGAAATGCAATGCAATGGTTGGTTTTTCTTTCTTAGTTGATTTATTTTTTAGGCTTGTGTCAGGCTACAGCTGAGTATTGGAACTGCATGATTTTTCCTAGCTTTGATTTAGTTTGATGATTTTGTATGGGAAAGCAAATCAGCCAAATAAAGGTGTCAACGTTCAATGTACCATCCTCAAAAAAAAAAAAGAGTCAGGTTTTTGAGTTTGAAAATTCATTCTGAAAAAAGGGAGATTGTCATCTTATAGAAAATGTACAAATACTATCATTTTCCTTTTGTTATTTGTTTTGCTCATAAAAGATTAGTGTGCGGACTGTGCTTTTGAGAAGTGAGCCTCTAAGCTTTAAGTGCTCTTGACTCCTTGAGAAAGAATCATCAGAACAACAAACTTCAAGTGCTTGCTGTGGGGCATCAATGCTTGCTTTTGAGAAATAAAAATGGTTCATCCACAGCAAAAATGCTGCTTTGATCTAAACCAGTGCTTCTCAAATAGTGGGGCGTTGCCAGGGGGGGCGCGCAATAGTAGCGGTTTTAGGCACAGGTGAGCAAATTTAATGGGGGGCGGCAGTGACAGCAGCTCAGCGTTTGGAAAAAAATCTGCGCCACTATTGATTTACTATTATCTGTTATATGACAGAGTATATAACAGCCTGAAATCTGTGAATTGCCATCCCTGCAACTGCGTGCTCCTGTCTCCAGTCACACACGCGTGTTTGTGTGAGAGAATGAAAGGGGAGGAGGGGGCTCATGCTGAGAGGAGGAACAGCGCACGCGGAGAGCTGCCCAGATTTCGCAACACCAGGATCATCGTGAGCCTTTAGATGACTCAGCTCATGCTAATAATGTCATTCATTATTAACTATTATACCATGGTTCGGGTGAATACTCGATTCTGATTGGCTGCTGGGTATGCGTTAAAACCTGATAACCGCACGGTGAAAAAAGAAGTTCCGGTCGGCTAGCTTAAATGATTTGTATCACTGCGCCGGGCTTCTGTAAAACAACCTTTTGCTTCATCATCTGGGCAAAAACAAGCGGTAAGCGATTAACTTTCCCTCTGAATTGATGCTTTATTCAACCCATCGGGACGATCAGCATGTATATATCGCAGAATCTTGACTGCAGCGGTGGTGCTGCGTGACGCGGACTATATGTTATATATATGTACTATATGTTACTGTACTGTACTATATGTGTACTATATGTTACGTGATGTCCACCTTAATCTAAGATCAAATAGAAATCGGAAAACAAACAACTGTATCTTTGGGGGATGGTAAAATGTTGATGTTGCTCAATTGCACTAAAATCCCAATTCTGTTTTTTTTTTCCTTTTGCATGAACAAGTTTTAGTTTTAAATACAACAATATTTTTTTTACTTAATTGCATTTAATCTTTGACAGCTAAAAATGTATTACTACAATAATAATTGCACTTTTACAGTAATATAGTTTTTCAAAACAATAACTACAACAAATTTAAGACAGTAAGTTTCAATAAATCATATAACCCCAAGTTAATTGCCCTATTCATATTAGTTATAAGCAACATGGCTGCATATTCTCAATTTGAAATGTTTAGTCCTGGAGATCCCTTTAAAACCATGAAAAAAGCAATAATGACCTTGACTTGAGAGTAATCCCCTGAATCCTAATACATTTTTTTGAATTACTAAAGAAAATAACAAAAAGAGACCACTGAAAGATAAAGCATTACTGACATTGCTAGGCCACAAGGCTAAAGTACTGTTTGCACATTCCAGATATGCAAAACAAATGACAGAACAAGCCACTGCAAATTTCCATCAACAGCAATCAAACAAGAAACTTCTCTCAATGAAGGAGTTCCTCACTTGGCCCTTGTGCTATCTTATGGGGTCCAGATGACCCCATCCTTACATTGACGTGTTAACCCTTATCATGATAATGGTGGAGAGGCTTTCATGTAATACATAAAACACCAGTGAAGATCAACAATCATTGAATAAAAAGGTTCAGCCCACTGTCTTGTGGGGTCCAGATGACCCCACTGCCAACTCAACGTGCCTTGGATAGCACTAGGGGAGGATCACTCTGGATACCCTCTGCTGCCATCATCAGCTCCAGCTCCAGGAGCTGCTGGTAACCTTCTACCGCTAAACCGTCGAGAGAATCCTGTCCTACTGCATCACAGTGTGATTCTCCCACTGCATTGTAGCAGAACGGCAGAGCCTCCAGAGAATGGTAAAGACAGCAGAGGATCATCGGCTGCCCTCTTCCCTCACTGAAGGACATCTACCAGTCACGATGCCTCAGCAGGGTGACTAGCATCACCACTGACTCCACCCATCCTGCTTTCTCCCTGTTTGATTTGCTGCCCTCTGGAAGGAGGTACAGGTCCATCAGAACCAGGAAAAACAGACTAAGGAACAGCTTTTTTTTCACAGGCAATCACTATACGGAATACACACACTTCCACCACCTACACCCCACTCTGACTTTTTGCAACGCTAAATTACTGACTACTACGCATGTGCGCAATAACTGACTTCTTTGCAATAACTGGGTCTCTGTGCAGTAACACAAAATATTTATCATGCTGCGCTCATGGCGACTCAACTCATTCCATTCTATTCTATTTTTTCATTCATCTTCTAACCCGTTTTTCCGTTTCGGGGTCACGGGGCTGCTGGAGCCCACCTCGGCCACTTGTGGACAAAGGCAGGGAACATCCTGGACAGGTCACCAGTCCGTCGCAGGGTAGAGTGTCCGCAATCACACAACCACGCACTCTCACATTCACACCTAGGGACAATTTAGGTTGACCAATTAACCTATTAAGCATGTTTTTGGACGGTGGGAGGAAGCCGGAGACCCCGGAGAGAACCCACGCATGCACGGGAAGAACATGCACTTGCTGTGAGGCAAGAACGCTAACCACTGAACCACAAATATCTGCAAATACCAATACTTGCACCGATACATTGCCCATCTCTACATGAAAATACAGATTCTAGTTTGTTTTTTAAGCTTTCTATTTGAGGATATTCCTTCAGTCTTTAAAATCTACTTGATTAAACAAACATTGTTTTAAAAAATGTGTTAGTTTATAAAGTGTAAACCTAATCACCTTTAATATAATAACCAACTTCTAAGCCCTTGAAGAGGAGTCTTCGGCTTTGGTTTTCAGCTGTTCTTTCCATTCAGGTCTGTTCTCAACACTGGACTTTTTCACTCATTATTACAGCTGCTTCATATATTATTTGGCTCAAGATGGATCAGATGGATGAGAAGAAAACCCTCAAACTCTGTCTTCATTCATCTACCACTTGAGGGTGTTCACCTTCAAGCTCCCACAATCCAGCAACTATAGAGATTTGTTACTTTAAGTTTTCAGGGGTTGGAAAATTCTTGAAAAACCATAACCCAACACTGTTTTAACCATACTTTTTTTTTATTTTCATGGAGTTTGAAGGTACTTACAGCAATAAAATCTCACTCAGATCGTCACTTAACTGAATCTTTGTGGTTTGTTTAGAGTCCAAGGCCCTTTTCACCCCATATAATATGGGAGCCCAAAACCTTGGGCTGGAAAAGAAGCCAACTATAATCAAAATACACCTCTTTAGCCATCTTGAAATTTTCACCAAGGGAGGTCTTCAATACACAATTCACCCAAACACACCTAAAACGACTAAAGACACTGATCTTAAGAGGCCTCTTCTCACCCTGGAAGGAATAAAACAATTCTCACACCTACCGTCAGCTTAAAGGCCCGTACACACCGGGACGAATTTTGCGCGCGATATTCGCCGACATCTAACGCCTCGTGACTGTGTACACCAACGCGAAAAAACGCCACGCGTCAAAGCGTCACTTTTTAAAAAACGCCTCGGGTTAGTTTTTTTAGTTCGACGCGCCGCGTCAAAAACTTTACAACCAATGACAATGGCACTTATGCACACGTGTCTGGAGCTTCTGAAGTTACAGTAAAACACAACTTGGGGGCGCTCAAACACAAAACTGTCTTGCTGAGCACACATACATCACGGCACAGAAGATATACCCCAAGTAGCGTCTACACTGCCGCGAAGAAATAAGACGAAGAAGATGCACTCAATGACGGACATTCTAAAATATCCCGGAAAACGCCCATGATACATTGTCAGCTCTTGTACCAGTCGATAAAACTCCCCATGTTCTTCTCTTGTCGTAACTATGGGATGTACCCAAAATCGACGTCTTTTCCGCCGTCTTTCATCATTCTACAGAATAATAATTTCTTCATCGCTGGAACTGGAGCTACTGGTGCTTGAAATATTCATGTTTTCTTTGTTTGATTCTGACAAGGGCGTAAATACTTACTCTCTTCTTCTGAGTGAAAAGCGACTTTAAGAAGCGTAAAGTTGCGCAGCGCCACCTTGTGTACAGGAGTATTTCTGTTTTACATTAAGCGGCATCTAACGTCAGGGAATGAAATTGCATGTTCGCTCGGCTCATCGTCAGCGAAAATCGCCTGGGTGTGAACACACAAAACGTGTTGAAAAACGCTGGCGAAAAACGCCTGGCGAATATTCGTCCCGGTGTGTACGGGCCTTACGTCTACAACCACTACCAAAGTTTTGTTGACCTTTGACCTCAGGAAAAGGCCGCCATCTTGAATTAAAAAAAGAAAATCACCTTTCGGCCCAGCCACAAATTTAAACTCCTTTCATAGGTTTCGATTTGTTGCCTCCTAACTCCTCGAGTATCAGTGGGAAGCTACTTGGCAAAAAACTGTTGGAATTAGAAGCTGTAGATTTTTAGTGTTGGCATTCCCTTACTGCTCGTACATTTTTTTTACAGGAATAATGTGAAAATTTAACACATGACTGACAGGTCGAGCGGAATGAAACAACACAACATACAATGTAAATGTTTTAGGAATGTGGGCCTGGTCAAAAAAAAAAACCTCCACTGCCAAGGAAATTCAAAATCTTACTTTTCTAATGGTTGCTATGGATATAAAACCAACAGAAAAGGTGCTATTTTGAAAAAAGTGATCTGACCAGGCTTGCAGAAGCAGAAGGGGGGAGTGAAGGGTATAAAGCTGCTCAGTCCGTGAAGGGAGGTAAAAAAAAAGGCAAATGGGGGCGGACGGGATTGCGTCTGAGGCTTAACAACACTGTTTGCGACGGTAGTTGTTGTGGAAGTTTCCCTATTTTCAAGGTGTAAGCAAATAAACAAAACAATTTCAAATTGTATTGACATAATTTTAAGACCACTCCCTTAAGTAGTTATTAATCTTCTTATGAAAAATTAAGAAGTCACACATTTTTTAGGTGCTCATTATGATTTCTATTAAGAATAGTTTCTCACATTGCATTTATAGAACTGCTGGACTAAATGAGCACACTACGAGGGAACAGTTGTTGCCACATTGTTGCTGTGAGAATCTTTATTATACAGAATCACATCATTGTCTAGCCGGTAAACACTAACAATTAAATTTAGCAATGTTTGCGTGTGTCCTGGTCATCAGCAGTCTTGTATTTATTCAGTACAACCGTGTAAAATTCCACGCTCAGCACTGAGAGCGCTGTGCTGTCGGTGTTGGGTGTGGAACAAGCATGGACAAGAACACACCCACACATTTGCTGAGTAACACTGAGACGTCTTCAATCTGCCAAATAACCTGAAGCCACAGTTCTGCAGTGACGCATGCACTTCCACAGATAGGGAATCAAAATGAGTCACGGTGTCTGTTTCTAATGTCCCTCCAAAACCGCACTTTTTGTGTGTTTAAACCTGAACTTTTTCCAACCCATTCTTCTGTTATCTACGAATAATATATATTCCGGGGAAATTTTTATTCAGGTATGCAAAGTGGATTTATTGTTTCTAACAATGACAGCCCTGCTTAAACCAACAATCTACTTTTAAAGTCAATATATCTTTATTGGTTTGAAAAAACGTTTTCTGTTTTTCTCTTTTTTGCTGAAATTACAGTTTAATCTGTTGCCGTTTGAAATGGAAATATATGGTTGGGCTTTTACAGCCTGTGGCTGCGGAAGTAGGACAGGAAAAAAACCATGAGAAATACTGAGGAGGAGGGTGCAACAACAGGTGTGTCTGAGTTTATCCTACCTTTGTCTTTTCATGACCAGTACCTGCTGATGTATAAAAGGGAGAGGTGTAATGCATCTGATTCAGATTTCAGCTCACCGGTGAGAATTTTACATCAGTTGAAGGCTCCAGAATGGAAATGATGAAGAGGCAGCTTCTTTTGTTTTTTTTTATTGGACTTCTTGCAGCTGTCCACTCCTCACCTGTAGGCGGTAAGTAACATTTAAAATATTTTTCACAGTCAAAAATTGTAGAAATGCATCACAGGTTCAATGGATGAATGAACCAGATTTTTCTATAATAAATTAATTGCTTTGTTAAACCTTAAAAAAAAAGAAAACAACACCACATAATCCCTATATGTCACTAAACTCTACTTGACAAAACAACATTTTCATACAAATCACACTTTTTCAGCTGTTTCTATTGCAACCTTTGCGTTATATGAGTCAGCAATTCCCTTGCAAGAGCCTAAGATACTTTTTATGCTTCTCTTAGGCTCATATTTCCTTGCTGGCATGCATGTCCAACACACACACAGAGCTCTTTGTGAAATTTAGTGACCAGCTCCAAAAGCCCCATTATTAGTGTTTGTCTTGAATACTGTGAAACCAAAGAACACCAAACAGTTGTTCCACAAGTTTATGACTTCACAGGGGAACACCAGATCCCAATATAATTGAGTGGAAATCCAGACTGGAGATGCATGCTATGTACTAAAAAGCTATTATAGTACGTTGGTGTAACATAATCTGATTCAGCTTCTTTTGCAAGGCTCAAATATTTACTTTTCAGAGATTAAAAAGGGAAAAAGAAAGTCTAAAATTGTACGAATACCAGACTGGCAAAATGAATGGAGGCTCTGTGAAACGTTTTCCCTCTGACATGTTAGGTGTGTCACATAATGAAATTCATGCTTTGAGGCCTGTCTTTCATGTTAATCTCCAATTAGTTTCCCAAGTTAACTTTACTGCCTTTCACCACACCTTATGAAAGCAGACCACAAAACAAGTCAAAACATGAGTATGTGGCAAACAAGTAAGCTTTGTGTGGTATTGTTATTATAAACTTAAGGAGCTTAGTAACTTTCCTTCCTGTGTATGTCAGAGTCATAGTGTAAATACTTGAAGGGGTGTAATGTTTTTTTTCTTCTTCTCTAGCTGTCAGTCATATTGCAAAACCAGAGAAGAATATGTTGAATGAAGCCAAGACGGAAGGATTCCTTGTCAATGAGCAGACTGGCCCTTCAAAAACCAACACAACTTCTCAAGCGCCTCAATTGTCGGATGCCATCCGAGAGGGCAGTGGTGAAACCCAATCCTCTGAGCAGTCAGAAGGTAGTGGACAAAATCCCATTGGAACTTCAGCAGTCACCACACAGGATACGTTACACACAACTGAATCAGATGAAGTGCCTGAAACCCCTGGAACCCCTCAAACAACACAACGGCCACATCTGGAGTCGATGACTGAGGCGAGTGGTGAAATCACACCTTCTGAGCGGTTAGAAGGTAGTGAACAAAATCCCATTGGAACTTCGGCTGTCACCACACAGGAAACGTTACACACAAATGAATCAGACGAAGCGCCTGAAACCCCTGGAACCCCTCAAACAACACAACGGCCACATCTGGAGTCGATGACTGAGGCGAGTGGTGAAATCACACCTTCTGAGCAGTTAGAAGGTAGTGAACAAAATCCCATTGGAACTTCGGCTGTCACCACACAGGAAACGTTACACACAAATGAATCAGATGAAGTGCCTGAAACCCCTGGAACCCCTCAAACAACACAACGGCCACATCTGGAGTCGATGACTGAGGCGAGTGGTGAAATCACACCTTCTGAGCGGTTAGAAGGTAGTGAACAAAATCCCATTGGAACTTCGGCTGTCACCACACAGGAAACGTTACACACAAATGAATCAGACGAAGCGCCTGAAACCCCTGGAACCCCTCAAACAACACAACGGCCACATCTGGAGTCGATGACTGAGGCGAGTGGTGAAATCACACCTTCTGAGCAGTTAGAAGGTAGTGAACAAAATCCCATTGGAACTTCGGCTGTCACCACACAGGAAACGTTACACACAAATGAATCAGACGAAGCGCCTGAAACCCCTGGAACCCCTCAAACAACACAACGGCCACATCTGGAGTCGATGACTGAGGCGAGTGGTGAAATCACACCTTCTGAGCAGTTAGAAGGTAGTGAACAAAATCCCATTGGAACTTCGGCTGTCACCACACAGGAAACGTTACACACAAATGAATCAGACGAAGCGCCTGAAACCCCTGGAACCCCTCAAACAACACAACGGCCACATCTGGAGTCGATGACTGAGGCGAGTGGTGAAAGCACACCCTCCTTACCGTTTGATGGCATCTCTGAAACCAGAGCTGTGAGCATCACTAGTGTCCTTCCAGAAGATTCCCCCTCAGATTCATCCACCATCCAAACCACTCACTCTAGGTTGACTGATCAACCAGAGCTAAAATTTGACAAAAGTGTTATCTTAAAGGGAGAACTTCCTCCTCAGAAAGCTATCACAGACGACAGACATTTAGATAGTTCCGAAAGCAAAACTACTTCAAAAACAACACACTCTAGGGCTGGTAAGCAAAAATAAAAACAAGAACATTTGTATGATGGAATTCTACTTTTAAAAACTCTATGTAACTTTTATCTCTAAATGTGTTCAGACTGGCTCATCATCCTTGGAATAGCTGTTGGTATTGTTGCATTGCTAGGGCTATGTGTTGCTGTGGCTACAAGAGACAAGTAAGACCTAATAGTTCCAATATTGTTGAAATATTGAAATATAGCTGAAATATTGTTTCTAAAAAAGCTTACGTAAATCCCTGATTTATATGCTTTTGTTTTGTTTCTTGTTATGCAGGTGGAATAAAGATTCATCATCAGGTTCAGTGGAAAAGTCAAACCTCCTGAACCAGGAGAGGGAGCAAGAGATGCAGACTTTCCTGCACAAAAACAAGCCAAAAGAAAACGGACAGATCGGAGAATACACAGTCATACCGCTGAATGATATTCCAGAGAAATACTTTTCAAACTGAGATGCAGAAAAACTGGACAATGGACTCATCAGACAAACACAAGGCTGTGATTGAAGTTATTGAACTATAATGCAGAAAGAGACCCTTTTACTCTCCGTTTTGGTGGAATCTCAGATTTCTGTGTCTTGTCTAAAAGAAAACTTTGACTTGGTCTCTTTCTTGCTGCGATACAAAAAAAACCTCTTGCCCAAAACAATACTGTTTTATTCTCTCCCTCCAATTGTGCAGTTATATTTATTTCCACTTCACGTTTTCAATGACTTGCAGATGAGAAAATTCAGCCAAACAATACTGCACAGGATTTTAATTTAAATTCAGTTTTTTTTTTGTCTAATTATTTTATGTAAATATTTTTGTCTGATTTTTTTTTGTCTTTTTCACATCCAAAACAGTATGGTTTGTTCGTACTGGAGAAGTGTATTAGTGTTTTAGCTTAATGTTATTGTGATATCTAACTTTATGAAAGATCTCTATGTTGGGTGGCCCAGACAATTACTTGGCTTCATCATGGCTCTGACTGCTTAGCATCTAACTTAACACTTGACACCAAATCAACATTTCATGTGTTGTATAATGCACCTATCAAATTTTCACATTTTTCTCTCCATTCACTCATTTTGCTTGAAATAAATACAAGGGCAGCTCATCAATAGACATTTATTTGTTTTGGTTGTTTTTTTTAATTTAAAATTTACATACAAGTATTAAAACATCCAGTGTACACAATCTGTGTAAACATTTTCTGGACAAATAGCTTAATGCTTGTTGTAGTGTACTAAATATATACAGTTCTACTTTCATACAGTCAGTCAAAGTCAGTACATTTCTTTATCTCAACAAGTTTCCGCATAACGAAACGTTTTTTTTTTTTTTCTGATTTGTGCATAGAATCAAACAGATAAAAAATAAACAACATTTTTTTTTATTCTAGAACTTCACTTGTGCACCTAATAAGACCAGTTGACGACATTTTCTAAGCTAGAATAATTACTGGAAACAAGTGCAACTGAAGGGGCAGTAGTTTAAGATGGACAAAACATTTCATTTGAATGCGGTGATGTGGCAGAGACAAAATCTAGCCGGTATTCTCACAATCTATGGACACTCACCATATGTAGCTGCCAAAGCCATCATGCTCACACACCAACAACAAACAGAGCCTTAAAACATTTCATTTCCCAGTTTGTTTTTTGAAAATTAGTTCTCTTCATCAGAAGGGGAACCATTGACATTTCGTCAAGGATGATGTCAACATTTTGAAGTGATGACACATTAATAACTATACAAACAATCACTATACAAACTTTCAGCATAGTAAAAATAATGATTATGACAAAAACGTAAAGTCTATACATCTGATTTGTACAATTCATCTATTGAGAATATATACACAAAGTGCAAACAGGCACTTTAAATATGAATATGTAAGCTATTGCTTATTTGAAATAGAAACATACGGTTCAGCCTTCATCTAGATAAAAGTAGTTGCTCCACCGTGAAACTCTGAGAAAATGCATAAACAACATCTGCTGACCTTGTCACATTCATGAGTGCTGGAGGCAGAAATTGATTGTAGAGATGCTAAACAGATGCAATTGTTTAAAAGTTACGCTGTTACAAGTTTTGCCGTTTTGCTTGTGTAAAACACAGTAAACTCCCTGTCAGTTTCAAATATGTATTCACAAGAGCATACAAATAAACATTTTGGTTCTAAGTTGGTTTCATAATTAAGAACGACATTTGTTCGAGGGGGAAAAACGACGTTTGTGACAAATTGAGCTAGTGCGCAGAACCATTGGAATAGAAAATGGAAAACGTCTTTAATCAAAAGCTTGTTCAAGCACTTGCAGTGAATTCTCAAGTAATTAGTGTTTGATAAATATTTGCCTTTGTTTTTGACATGAAGACATTTTGGAGATTGATGTTTGTTTGAACCCAAAATCGTCAATGAAAGAAAGTCAGAACAGGTCAACAGACCATTCTGACTTTCAATTCTATACAACTACACCAGGCATATAACTCGCATTCAAAAACACGCTGAACATCTTTTGAATGGGTGTAACGTGGTGTTCACACTGGACAAGCAGGGAGAAGCTACTTTTTCTTTTTCTACTGTCTACAAGCGCATGCCGTGCACCTACAGTCGGGATAAGCTTTGTGCGAAATGTCGAAGCGGTGCAAATCTCCCAAATCTTTCATAGCTCTATTCTGATAAATGCAACATGTGGTGTCACACCAAATCTGAGTCCCTGATAAGTCAACGTTTGACCTGGTTTACCTTGCAAAATGCTTTTGATGGCCACGCTTTTTGTACACAAAGACCGAAGATGGTTTTAAAATGTACATAGCTATACAGGAATAAAAGAATTTTGAATGCAGAACCCTGAAACCTGTTTTTATGCATGTTTACAAAGTATTTTCATTGGAACGTACCAAGGGCGGTGTGACCGAACGTAGCTGCATATGGAGATGGCTAGCGAATAACAAAACAGCATAACGGAGGGGTTTTTAAAAAAAATTTGTACTGTAGAAAATTAAAACCTTGCTGGCCTCAGCTACAAGTTTTATTTATTTATTATTATGGTTGGAAGGGCTTTATGAAGAAAATTCAAAACAAGACTTTTGCTGTGGGGTGTTTGTCAAAAGATTTTCTGCTGCCTCCCAATGTTTTTTTATAACTGTCATAGAGCAGTGAGCACTCTTTTTTGACTTATTGACATATTTTGATTTGTATTGACTTTCCAAAAATGCACAAATAAAAGAAAAACAAAACATGTCTCTTTAAAAAAAAAATTTTGTTCTAAAAGAACTGTTGGTAGGTAACCCAATACTTCAGTTTTTAAACTTTTTTTTGACAAACCATTAATGAAAGAGCTGCTTTTTTGTTGCTTTTTAAACTAGGTTATTTCTACCAAAAAATTCAGTGTTGTATGCTCTTTTTGAAACTTCTAAACTGACTCAGGGTTCAACTTTATTTTACACAACTGTGTCTGTATAAAGTAAATCTGTCCAGCTTCTTCACTTTCTCTAAAGAGGACGTCCCAGCCATCCTCCTACCAAAGTGTAGCAATGTTAAAGAAATCTGGAAATCTTCGTTTCCCAAGCTAGAATTTTATCTTAAAGAATCCTAATGAAATGACAAAAAAAGTTTGTTGCACTCAAAACAGTGACTGCACTCTGCAGGTGACATCTTCAAGGCAAAGTAGTCGAATATCAAATAAATAAACACTTTGAAATAAAACAGAACAAAGCACGAGCCTGCAAAGTTTCAGAGGAAATCCTCTCGTTTTCTCTCGTTGATTGACAGTTTTCTTTTCCTCTCAGGAGGACAGATAGTATCCAGGAAACAGGCAAGCCAACTTTCCATTCTTTACTCATAAACATCTTGCATAGAAAAATGTAGATAAATAAATATTTGAGTAAATACAGCAGCTGGAAGGGCACCTTTAATGCACCCCATGGGGAGATTTACTCTGTACAACACATGCTGTACTGTTTCTTGCCTTATTTAGAGGCCACTCCCCCTCTTACCTAAGTCTTAGGCTTTGCTTCTTGGGTTTAAGCATGTGTGTGACAGTGTAATCCCATAAGTCAAAGAGTAAAAGATCATACAGTGCTTAACAGTCCTGCACTTGTCTGTATTACCACCAGTTACTTTGTATACATTCAATTTGCAATTGACTCTCTTTGGACCATTTTGTTTATTTCTGTAGAGAAAAGAACATTTTCGCAACAACCAGTCACAATTGGAGCCTGTCAGACCTTTGCTATTTTTTTACTTTTGAGTCTTTGATTCTCTTTAAAAAGCAAGGCCATCTTTTCCACGTTATCCAGACTCTGCCACTAAAGTTCCAGAGAAAGCGCTTGAACACGAAGAAAGGTGTTGCCGATTGGGATAAGACAGAGTACACACAAGCCACAAATAAGGCCCTGTCTGTAGATCAGTTCAATTCAGGACAGATGTGTGTTGTCAGAGCAGATGAAAGAGCTAACACAAGGTGCTACTTTGAGATTGTGACCAGCTGCCACCCGGATGGGTAAATGCCTTCAGTCCCACTGGTCAACCGTTGAATCTGAATGGCCAATCAGCCATGTCGACGTTTCTTGTTTAATTCTGTTCCTGTTTTTTTTTCTTTCTATGATTACTTTTTTCTTTAAGTCGTGTCCTCAGAATGAGAGAGCTGATGAAATTCAGGATAAGGTAGAGCAGCAACTGAATCTGCTTTACCCAAATTTCCATGGTTCCTCTTCAACAAGAGAGAACTCTCGAGTGTTCCCATTTTTGCCCATGGTGACCTGTAAGCAATTATTAAGAAGAACTGACTATTTGGGCCAAGGCACTGTGATTTATAAACCATTGCTGGTTGGGAGCAGAGAAGCCATTGAAATGATACAATCAGGCCATTGTCTTTGGTACTGAGTTTGAACCATGAAAGAAAATGGGTACACATGTAGAATCATACACTGATTCGCATCATTAAACTGTTACTGACAGCCCACAAGAATATGAGTAAAAATCTCCAAAGTTGGCCATGTATTTTATGGATTCTCTCCCCAACCAAATTACAATAATCAACATTAAACAGGCAATTCAGATAGCTAAAAGTTTGAATAGAAAACTACAGGAAAGGATCTGAGACAAGCATTCCTTAAATGTGATATATTGAGATCACACATGGTGAATCAGCAGTCTTTATGTATACCACTAGCAACAAAACGTCTTTGGAAATATGACCAATGTTGGAAAATTGTAATTTGGTCAGGGCTGCCATAAATACATGTCCAAAATAGTTCAACAAAAGAAAAACTCAGGATAGACCACAAGTTTTACAAGTCAAAAATTGCCAAGAATAACACAAATAAAACAATTTGACTTTTATGAAACAATTTTGACAGCTACTTTAACCAAAAATATGTCTTTGTTTACAAAGTATGAAACAAATCAAAAGAACACACTTTACTTTTTGTTGAGGCAGGTATCACAAAAACTGCTTCTTCATTTGATGTAAAAGTGAATGAATAAAGTATGGAGTTTTATTAAATTCTTCCACCATTTTTTTTAGAAAATACGTTCATCAATGAAAACATGCAATTTTTTTCACTTGGGAATGACACAAATACACCAATCACATACAAAAGACACACAAAGACAAAAAGGAAAAAAACAAACACAGACCGAGGATGAGGGTTCTCTACATGCAAGTCTCTATGTCCGTTAATGTAAAATGTACCTTGCAGTCGTCTATCAAGATTGAGTTGTGGTGAGCATAAACGTTCTGGTTGCTGTTGTTTTCAAAGAACGATTGTGTCTTTGCCATCTCAAAGTCATCCATCCTGACCTGCTGGGCGTCAAACATGTCAAGCTCGTCCTTGGAAAGGTGGTACACAATACCTGCACCATAGGAGTCCCCAACCACATTGACAGAGGTACGAAAGCGATCACTGCATGTTCAAACACAAAAGAAGAAAAAAACATGAGATAATATTTGTCCAAAAGGGAATAAAAGATTCTCATAATGGTTTTAGCTGCTCCAAATTTAGAGCTCTCCAAACAGTTTTTGATTTTTACAATGAAAGGCAGTATAAGGAAAATTCAAAACAAGACTTTTGCTGTGGGGTTAAACAGATGCTGATCACAATGAACCAACATTTACAAAGTACGGTAGATGCATGTGCCGATGTTAATACAAGCCTAATTTGATCTATTTCCCCACTACACAAACAGATGATATTGATATCCAACCATAAAGGAATTCAAGGTTTATATATCATTATATTGTGATTTGACTGTAACAGATTACTGTAATCGCTGTTTTTCTTGCTAAAAAGAAAAAAACCTTGGTGTTGTGTTACTTTATTTTTACCTTTCACATTCGATTATAGACTCTGGTGTGGAAATGAATGCAACTTAACTGAACAAGTATGACAGTGTCTGTTCGATTTACACCAAGATGTCTAAATTGTTGACTCTCAGACTAAATTTATTAAGGAAGTACTAAAAAAATCTCTGATTTTACTTGCATTTTTAACTCTTTCCTTTGATTTATGCTGCCAAGAGTTTGAAAATCATCAAGAGAAAAAAGCTTGAAAAAGATTGGTTGACATTTTGAAGCCAACAGGTCTTTATACTCCTTTCCCTCAGACACATTAAACCATAAACTGACAGACAGGAAGGCCACTGGACCATATTGAAATAAATTAGTCATGGCAGGACATGCCAGTGTAACATGTAACTCACAGAAGCCAGTCGACAGCCACCAGAAGGCTGATGTCCTGAGTGGGCAGACCCACTGCTGTGAGGATCAGTAGCATCGTCACAAGTCCAGCACTGGGGATACTGGCTGCTCCAACACTGGCCAACGTGGCTGTCATACTGAAAAGAAACATGCACACACGGATCTCACACTGTGCTATGTCACGATACAATGACACGTTAAAAGCTACCGTTAAACTTTCTTCCACATAATAAGGCGTATTGTCAGTGAATCGTCTATTTTCAAAATAATGTCATTTAGAATGTGCTCTGAACTATAAAGCGGGAGACAAGTTTGTCAGTCAGACTTTATTAACTGCGTTAACAGGAAATCTAGAACTTTTTTGTAACAAGCTACGAGCTATCTACATTAAAAATGTAACTGCTTTAGCGCAATCACGATACCTGCAACTCCCTACCTTGTTTGCAACACGTAAAAACACAATCTGACACTGCACCGCTACACAATAGCCGCATTCACAATAGCCCCCAACCGAACATTTTTACAGAGCACAGTGTAGCTTCCAAAGTCCAGTATTAATCCATATATAAGGTGGTCTGGATGATAAGGCACAAAGTGATTTATCCCAAAAAAAAATTTGGCTTGTAAGTGCGCTTAATAGTGAGGGAAATAAGGTAAAATAAACTGTTTTTGAACTTTTCCAAGTGTCCTCGGACTCCTTTCCACATTCTCACCTGACTGTAATGATCTGGCCCCAGTCTAGATCAATTCCGTTCATCTGAGCGATAAAGATGGCAGCCACAGCCTCGTAGAGGGCCGTGCCGTCCATGTTGATGGTGGCACCTACTGGTAGGACAAAGCGAGTGACTCGCTTGTCGATGCCCAAGTTCTCCTCTAGGCATCTGAATGTGACTGGTAACGTTCCAGCACTGTGGTAAAAAAACAAAAACAAAATAAAAACAGAATGAATGGCTTTAAGGTGACAGTCAGTAAAACGACGTAAAGATTCCACTAACAATTCTTGACGTCATTTCAGAGCGTTAAATTAGTTCCTATTTTCATAGTTTTAATGGGTCACACTTGAATAGAAGTTATCATGGATTTGGTTATCAATTTTTTCTTAGTCTCTACTGGATGGGAATCATCTCCCTTTTTAACATTGCTTTAGAATATTTGTAGCCTCAAGAAATCCCATTTAAAAAAAAAAAACTAATTTAAAATAAAAGAATAAATCACTATGAAAGAAGGCTAATAATCTCAGGAAACACAACAAAAAAAAAAGCAGAACCTTCCCATACCTGGACGCTGTTCCAAGTGCTGTGACCCAGGCCTGGAATATCCCCATAAAGAACGTGAATGGATTTTTTTTCACTATAACAAAATAGATCAATGGAAGAAAAATGCCTCCATGGATGATGAGACCCACGATCACAGTGACCATGTACATCCCCAGCTGCCTTGCAACCACCTCCAAGTCAGCAATGGAGATGATTTTTCCACAGATGAGGCAGGCGATACCAAAAGGAGAATACCTGAAGATAGATCTTATCAGGATCTTGTGACATAACATGCTGTGATGATTGCAAAACAGAAATGGTAAAAAAAAAAAAACTGCACTCACCACATAATTGCACCTACAAGCTTCATGACAATCTCATTGAGCACATTGAAAAACTCCAGCATGAGCTTTGCTTTTTCTCCCATCTTGCCCATAATGACTCCAAATGCAACAAAGAATCCGATCAAACCTAAATGACAAATAAACACAATAAAGCTAATTAATATCAATAAAGTAACGCTTACTTTCCAAACTATTCTATGCATCATTCATTTTTAAATAAGGAATAATGGCCGATGAAGTGTGCATTATTAGAAATTAACGGACGCCGTGGGAGCCTGAACCAGCCGGCGCGAAGCGGAGGAACTTCTTTTTTAAGTGTGCTTTATCACTGTGGATTATGACTTTTTAATCCACACCCAGCAACCAATCAGAATTGAGTATTCACCCGGACCTTGGTATGATAAGAGATATCAAAATGTGAACAAAGCACTGTACATTAAAAGATTCACATGATAAAAAATATTAAAAACAGTTTAGTAAATCCGTAAATATAAAGATTGAAGGTAAAAATATAAACCACAAAAAACATATGAATTATGAATATTATAAATAAATGCATGATCCAGGAAATCAGCATACAATTTGAAACATTATTTTGGTGTTTTTATCACAACTTTACAACATGTGATGATGACAGAAAAAACAAGGCCCTTAACCTTTGAGTACAGGCATTTTCGCATCATGTAAAATATCTTTTTTTTTTTCTGGAGACCTTTAGTTGGTGTGTTTTGATGCATGCGACATACCCAGGACATTCATGCCGCTCTTGAACTGAAGTGACCTCTTAATTGTGAACTGTGGAGGAGCTCTGGTCCTGTTTGTGGGGACCTGTACTTTGGTGATTACTGTCTGAATCTGAAAAACAAAACACAAAAAAACAAGAGTTTGGGCCGCTGTACTCATAACACATCGCTGTTCCTGTAAAGTTCATGAGTATCTTACCTGCTGGAAGCAAGCCTGCACCAGATTCTCTGGAAAAAGATTTCGGATGAGATCAAAGAAGGCGTCCACACTGGACACCTCGTCATTCTTCTTTCCAAGTCCAAGATTAGCCCTCAGTTTTGGGTTCCCTGGGTGGATGAGCAGCACTAATATCACTCCTAGGACAGCTGCAATCACTGTTGTGCTCATGTAGTACACCATGGCCCTGGTGCCCAAACGGCCACTGGATTTCGCATCCAAGCCTGCAAGTCCTGTTGGCCAAATAAGTGGAAAAGTCAGTGAATAGAGACCAAAAGAAGCTGGTAATAAAACAAATAAATATAACATTAGAATAATTGAAGCTGTACACCCAGCAGCAAGTCTGGGTACATCTTTAAGGCTTTTACATCCTCCGAGGTAGACACATTCTCAGAAAAAACGTTTTCTTTTTTACACTTAAGTTTTTTTTTAGATTAAGGTGACAATAGCTGTGTTTCCATTACCCATATGCACATAACATTATTGAAATTCTAGAAATTTAGTGTAGAACATTTGCAATTACACTATTTTCGTTCAATCCCAATCATCCGAGTAAACACAAACCAGCTCACGCGATAAGTCATTCAAAAACATGAATGTGAGCAATACTTTGATTTACAGCAGATAAATTCAAATTTCTGCCACAGCACTAGCGCTCATTATCATCTATCTAAGGAGACGACCGCGTCTTATTCAGGCCATGGAGCGGTGATGATTTAACAGAGGAGCAGTGGATCCAACAATGCTGCATGAGACGCTCAGCTTCTGATGATGTGGGATGCTGTGGGACCCCAGTGGAGTGCCAAAGGCAGCCAGTTCCTACCCAGAAGCGCTTTGCCATCTGGCCGTTGGTCACACGACTCATTACATTCTAAAAGTGTTTCTATTGCAGTTTTGCAAAATATGACAACTTTGATACGCCTCAAAAGCCACCTCCTACAAGCACAAAAACATTTTTTTGCATTGTTTTTCATAATTGTTGTGTTTCTATTGGGCCATTTTATTTTCTGCAATTTCAATTTGCGCAATTTCATAGTCAATGGAAACATAGCCTATGTAATGACTTCCAAATATGTCCTTTGAAAATAGATATGGATGTACATTTCTGGTTTTGGTCACCGAATTATGTGACCAAGTGGATTACTAGCCATACTATACACTAAAAATTCCATAAAATAACCCAAGTTTGGTTGTTTTTTACCCAACTCCAATCTTAAAAGAGATCAACAATATATTGCGTTATTTTAACTCTGTAAAAAAAAAAACCCTCATAAATCAAAGCATAAATGCATAAATTAAGATGAAACCCCTATAACCTAAAAACTAGCATTGATATAAAAACAAACCCAAAAAAGTATATCCTAACATGAATAATCCAAGAGATTAAAGAAATAATCCAAGTGTTTTAAGAGTGTATAAGCATTCTGACTTTATGTAATACACAAGAGAAATGCTGTTCATTTGCAAAAGCTAATACTTTTATTTACTTTTTTGCTCAAAAAAACTAAGTGCAGCCTTAGCTTAGGAGGTAAAATTGTAGAATCGTAATTATTTATCAGAAAAAACGCAAATACCTCTAATTTCTGTTGAGGTGTCCTTAAAAAATGCAATTTTCATATACTTCCTTTAGGGCAGTTGTTTGCTAATTCACTAGAACATTACAGGCAGCATGTACTGTATCTCACCCACCTGTGACCAGACTGGAAACAACAAGAGGTAAAATAAGCATCTTCAGCATCCTCATTAGAATCTCCCCAGGGAAGGCAATGATCATTATAACATCCGGAGGGAGAGGCGATATGTGCCGTAGAAGCATTCCCGCAATGGAGCCCAGGAACACGCCTGTCAGACAGAGAAAGCTGGTCTTAACCACAACGGCCCGTGAAGCACCCCCCCTGAGATAAACCATAGGAATACTTCTGAGAATGCACAGCTGTCTGAAAACAGGATGCAGCATTTCTCTCAAGATGCAGCTTCTAAACCTGGCATATAGGACGTTGCCATACTACGTTCCTTACTCATAATGAAACAGCCAGAAGTTTGCTGGTTTTAGCTGTAAAGGGCATTCATTAGAATTTTTGACTACATTTATTGATGCATCTTGTACAAAAAATAATTTTTACAAAACAATTTTAATGAATATTGAACTTGCTGCTTAGTTGATCCCATTCCAAGTAAAGTTTTCATTTTTAATTTAAAAAACAAAAACAGGCTGAAGACATTTTTATTGAATCTCGTACTTTAACGGTGTGAGAAGAAGCCTCCAGTGTGACCTTTGACCCGCTGAGTGAGTTGCTCAGCATTCATTCTGCACCCAAAGAACAATGGGAAACATTTGCTTCACAGCTCATTTTCCTGACAGGTTAAGATGCTAAAAAAATTGTCAATTTTTTTTGGCACAGCATGTTGCATTGTTATACTCCAAATTTTATTTACTAGAAAGGACACTTTTAGTGTAATTGGGTGCAAAACTTTAAGATTTTTCTGTGTGCTTTTTTCTTTCACAAACAAGTTTACGATGACATGGTTTACTTCATAGAAAATCTGACAAAAAAACCTTATGGAGGCTAGTTTGTAATGGTGTTTTTAGCAATGTTTGATTTTTTGTTTTGTTTCATTTTTTGTCAGAGTTAAATGGGTACAAAGGAGTATGCTTAAATAAGCTACAGCTTTTGCCAATCGTGTTTTTTGTTCTTACATTCTGTCAAATGGAGACTTTTTGAAATAACTGAATGACTATTGTAATCAGCGAGTGGTTCTTATTTGATCTGTTGTTGTTGTGAAAGGTTTTACCTACATCAAAATCAAAAACTTTTGATTTCTTTAAGCCTTTAAACTCTGGATCCAGCTTAATTCTTTGTACCTTCTTCAGATCATGTTCATATGTCAGTCTGGTGTTGACATGAAACATGTATCCAACAGCCCTGAGTACCTGGATGTAACAAAACCTACCGAGGATGGTGAGAGTTAGAACCATGTTCTTCATTATCTTGTCGCAGAAACCGGCACATGGATTCTCAGGACTGTCCACGGACGGCTCAAGGTGGTTCTCACCCATCCTGACCTCCACTTGTTTATGCATTTTATTGGCACTGCAAGAAAAAAAAAAACACCTGTCTATTTGAATGACTTTGATGACCCTTTTCAATGCAGAAAAAGACTACTACAAACATGCACTAAATGATAAAATCTCATGAATTAACATGATAATAAGTGAGTAGAGGTCACAAAAATGTAATTTGGAGCTGTTTTTCCATGGGAGAAACATGTCCATGACTTGGTGAGAGGTTACGGCAGAGCATTGGTTTTGTTGTACTTAATGCATGTTGCCTGTTGAGGGATTTGTAGATGTTTTCTTTTGTACTCTATTAAGCAGTAGATTGTGGGTGTTCCTAAATGCAATACCACAGCGATTATATACCAAAGGAGTTTTCACAACCTCAATCAGGTGTTAAAGAGTCTGTGAATGGACTACAAAATGTCCTCAACCATCACATCTGACCACACAGTTCCTCGTGTTTGGCCTCGGAAGCAACAATTGTCTCTGGTATGTTGTGGTTTGACTTAAACCCTCTCTGACTGAAGATTAACTCTTCCCTGAGTGGCCTTTAAATCCCCTACAGATCTGTGGACCTCAGACGCACGCAGTTATATAACATCCAGCACCTGCGGTCATTGGAGTCATTTGGGATAACCTTGAGTTTGATGGGTCAAAAACACTTTGTGGCAAAAGAAAATCCCTATCACTTTTATTATTTTTAGTCAAGGATGATCAAAAAATGCATTTTGAAGATAACTGTCATTAGAGAGGGAAATGCATCCCTTACATTTGATACAGGCGAGTATGACAAAACTCAATCATCAGGTGTTTGTGATGATTGAGTATATCAGTTACTTTTGTGCAAGAAAGGAAAAGAGGAAGCATGAGGTGACTTGCCAAGTCAATCAAGCCTGTCTGATGCACTGTGCTTTGGCATTAATGAGGCTTAGGCTATTTAAAGAGGCTAAAATTAGTCTTTACAGCGCATAAGTGACTGAGTTGCATAACAGGAAAGGGCATTTATCAAAGTCAAGGTGCCTGAGAGTGTTTGACTTTCAAAGCTGCAGGTGACTGCAGAGCAATAAATGCAAAAATGAAAGAGCAAAAAGTTCACAACAAAGAAAAGTTTGGGAACAAGCATAGCAACTAGCATGGTGAAAAACTACACAGGATCTGTTCTGCTGAGATTTTGGGATGTCAGACTCATCTGTCAGCAGAACAGCTTGAATTCCAGGTCTATGTTTGGAAGATGATGATGAAAAAATGGCTCGCTAAAGTATATCACAACATGACTTCCGTAGACATACAACCACTTGACAGAAGTGCATCTCTGACATATGGAAGGACAAACATCAGCTCATCTTGCATCAGCAATGCAAGAAGCTCCAAAAGTTCCTTCCCTTCTCACATCCACACTGCAAAACATGCTTACCTTCTGCGTATTGAAGACTACAATTGTGGACGATCCTACACAGCCAAAGGTGCAACGAAGGAAATTAACCAGATCATGGTGCATGCAGCAATAAATCCATTCAGTAAGATGCTCTTCTTTTTTTAAGAAAGTAAAGATGTGAGCATCACTCACTCCTGACCATTAGATGTATATCCACAAGAACGGATGAACGTCGATTCAGCTGCACCAAGGTGTGTTGAGGTAAACTGACTTTCGTGCAGGTCTGACAGCACACAGCCAAGAACGAAGAAGGGTGGAGTCAATCTGCCGAGATTAGCAGCAAAGTGAAAATCCTTGTTGGCATCATTTTGCCTCTTTGTTTCAGTGCTTTTTTCTCCCCTTTGATGACAATAAAGTCTTAAAATGCTGAATCTACAGCTACTACTTTTAATAATAAATAATAACAGCAACAAAATGCAAGCAACACCCCTTCACATTTTTACTGAAACAAGCTCAACATTTTGTGATAAAAACAGTGACTTAAAGAAAACACCAAAAACAATTTGAACCAACAACTTAGATATAAAAAAAGGACATTTCTTGCAGAAGTTGTCGTCTTTTTAGCATTTTCATCAAGAATATTTTACATCAGTCTGGTGAGCGTTTTCTTTTCCCCTTTCTTTTTTTTCTTTTCTTGCAGCAACTAAATACCCTGGGTTATTACTGTAGACCACTCTAATGCATATGCAACCGCCAGTTCTAGAATTCATTTCAGAGAAGTTGCTAAGCATGAAAAAATTGTGGACATTTAGATTTCATTGTCGACTGGATGACTTAGTTGGCTGCCTGTTGGGCTGGAGCAAGGGAAACTAGGGTTCGTTTTCCGGGGGAGGGGGGCCATGAGCTTCATCAAGTGTGGGTCCTTGGGAAAGACCCTTCATCCTACTGCCTAACAATGCATCCACGAAGGGGGGGTCCAAGTCTGGGTCCCCCTGTGCTGGTCTCAGCCCAAATAAAATATAGAGCTGTGTCAGGAAGGCCATTGGGCGTAAAAATCTCTGCCAAACCACCTGTGTGATTCAGTGGGAGCTGTTCGCTGTTGGGTATGCCAAAAGTGGAACAACATTTACATTTGATTTTCATTCAATGTCCTAAGAGCAATGTACTGTAAATAAAACAAAAGCAGCGGGGCAATCCCAACAGCATGCTAACCCTTTAATTCTGTTATTATCCTCACAGCTATTTATAATATTCATGAATAGATAATATGTTTGAAGGTAATCAAACAAAAGTAAGTTATATAATTAATTTTTTTTGTAGTATCTTCTTGAATGAGAGTTAAACAGGAGATTTAAATTCAGCAGTTTTACCCACGTTGTCCTGCATGAGGAGAATGCCAGTAAAACCAAATCAAGAACCTTGTGTTTCTTCCACCCCACCATCTGTACTAAGTGGTTTCTGCACAGGATATGCGACCAGAAGGTCGTCTGTTTGAACCTTGGTTATTCTACCCCCTATTGCTTACTTTAACCCTTCTGCTATCTTAGATGACCCCACCCTTACATTAACGTGTTCTCCCTACCATGAAAAGGTGGATAAAGGTGGAAAGATTTCATGTAATCCATGGACACCAGTGAAGATCACAAATCATTGAAGAAAAAAGGTTCAGAGCACTGTCTAGTGGGTCTAGATGACCCCATTCCCAACGTTAAAGTGCCTAGGATAGCACAAGGGTTGAAAGGGGATTGGATGCAAAACATTGCACGGATTTCTTTATTCAAAGTCCTCTGGTAACTCTTGCATCCAAAATGTTAACAAATCAAGAAAAATCTGTGATGCTACGTTCACAACCAGGCATGTAATGTGCGTTAACGAACGCTCCAAACGGACATATGTGTTCACACTGGACTGTCACTACCTGATACTAGCGCATGTACCTGATATATGAGGAGGCGTGGTTTGAAATATCAAAGAAGTGTAAATGCTGTAAATCTTCCTCCAGACTTTTTTTTCTACATGAAAGACTTGCTTTTATAGAATTCCAGCCGGACAAAAAACACAATTATTCATTTCCCTTGATGAGGGTCTTCAGGTAAAATGTCTTATTAATGTAATTTTAGACAGAAGTGTTTAAAATTATAAAACACGTCAATTTCACAGTTCATTGGTTTAGAACAATGTTTGCTGTACGCACTAGGTTTAGATTTTTATAGCAATAGTCCTCATAGAAACTCATTTTCTGGAATGTGCTGAAAAAAAGGCATGATTACTTTTTTAGTTTTGCCGTTTTTATCCATCAATTGGAGAGTAATGAAAGCTTTATTCTGAGGTTTCAGCCCCTTAATATGAGACACGGCACTCATATATCCTGTGAAGAAACCACTAAGTACATTGTAGAGATAATTTGGCTGGATGTAAACATGACTGCATGCTTCTTCACTCTGACTAAAAAAAGCCTCGATGCTTGTTGCTCCTTTTGTTCTCTCTCACTCTAAATCATTGAAGAGCAGCATAGCATTTTGTGGCAGGAGAGGCAGAAATCAGGCCTTTGATGTGTGGAGTTTTGGCATCAACATATCTGTTGAGTCCACCTGTGAACTAGAGGTGAATATAAATATTAATGTGGAATAGTATAGTCATCCCTGTTTGTGCAATACCCACTTTGATATGTGGGAACCTAATATCAATATTTTGAAGTGAGTGAAATCAGTTTGATAGCTCCCGGCATTAATGCTTATGACAAATTAAAGACATTTTCAAATCCTGACAAACGTTGCCTTACAAGCCAATAAACAGTATTAAGCTACATATTAATCCTAAGGGTGGCATTAAATTGCTTCCTCCCACTCCTTTTCAAGCAAATAATTCAACTCTTTTTTTGTCAAACATCCCCTTTCATGGCTTCAGTGTATCATTTAATGTACTTTTAAGTACAAAAATGTCTACTTATGATTAAGAGTAACTAATTCTAATGGGACAATTTTTTTTGTTTCTTTTTAAAAAACATTTCAATCAAGTCAAAATAAATAATTCTAAATTTGAAAATCTAGATATAAATTTTTTATTTGTCTTTTTTAAAATATTTTTTGTTTGGATTGCTTGAAACAAACCAATTCCAATCCAATATATGGCTGTCATTTAATCATCACATGTGGATATTTGTGCAGATCACATTTTTTATTTTTGCAGCAAATGTCTGAGATATTTTAGGTTGTGTTTAAGGAAAAAAAGTACAATAAAGTCTTCAAGGAGAGTAATTGTGAATTGCTGTTTTGTCTTCAATTAAATATGATGGTTTTCATGTTGATCTGATGTAAAACATAACTCCTATCTGATAAAACACTTATTTATTGAAATGCAAAAAAAAAAGCATGAATATTAAACTGGATTCAAATGCTGTAAGTCCAAAGGACTTGCCAAACAAAGCTGTAGTTTCAGATTCCAGCTCAAAAAGCACGAGCAAGTGAGGGAGAGCCAAGCTAAGAGCACATGGCCAAACATTTGTCCATCCTCAGGTTGCCCAACCTCACCCCCATCCCCACACATACACACACACACACACACACACACCCACACACACACTTCAACAAGTGCACCTCATGCTGCAACACCTGACAACACTTGGCCACGCTTAGACAGCAGGTGTCTATAATTACCTAATCTGCCCTGAGCCATCCTAATTCGAGAACACACATTCACCAAGATGGATCAGACAAACTCTGAGAACAAGTCTGCAGCTGTAAAGGCTTTCTTGGAATCGTCCAACAAAGGTCTCATCGTTCTCAAACTCCAGGTTTTCATAATAATACCTAAAATTACATTTTTTTTTTTAAATACTATGTTGAGGAGCTATTGTCTGTCCATGTATGCATATGTGCAAATGATAAATTTGTTGAAACAAAAAGGCATTTTTGTAGGTTCAGGAGGAGAATCCCAAACTATGAGTTTTATAAACCGAACCTAAGTAAAACTTCACCATCTGCAAATAAATAGGAAGTGTGAATAAAAGCTATTTGCTGCTGCTTAACCTCTTGATTCTCTTTGGGCAGTTTGCTTGTCTGGAGAATGTTAGCACCATGCCAAGAAGAAATTATATCTACAATGATCTTAATGGAAAATTTTTAGCTGCAAGCCAGTCTGGTACTCTCTAAATGAGAATATGCATTTTAAATTGCGTTAGTAGAGACGGTTGAAAACTATAGAATATTCACGTAGAAAGTTAGCAACCTTTTAGGCTTTGGATATTACAGTATGTTTACTACATGTACATGATCAAAAAAACTTTTAAGTTACAGACACACTGGGCATTTAAATCATTCAAGAATCCGCTAAATGCGGGTTCTTGAATATGTGTTTAGCCCATGCTGTTCACGATGGATAAGCAGGAAAGGATTTATTGTTTTTTTTGTACTGTTTACTGGCACATCTGCCATCTACAGTTGGAAGAGGCTTGGTGCAAAACGCTGAAGTGGTGCAAAAATTGTGAATTTTGCTTCAGGCTTTTGCTTTCATGTATGAATTCCTGCCAGGCACAACCTGCAATTATTAATTTCTACGTCAGTCAGCCCACTGAGTGCCCACTTAAGCCAATATGGGAAAACACAGGTGGCGCCACCCACAGAAACTACGGACAAACCCATTCAGGGCCCACATTTTCTGCCCACTTTTAAACCATATGGGGCCCACTTGACCTTGCTGGCTGGGTGCGGTAATAATAAGCCACTGTTAGGACACAAAAAACTGTTCTAAGTCATAATGTATGACTTCTGATCAAGTCATACATTATGACAATCTATGACATCTGAGTTATAGATTATAAGGTGCTGCGTCAATGAATGGTCTATAAATAAACTGCACTGAACTATAAAGCGAAGTTAACATCCAAATATGATTTGCATGTCAGGGCGTCGAGTTTCAGTGTTAAGTCACTGTGAACACGGCGCGATTGGAGTCTCGGTTGAGGCGCAGCAGTCTGGCAGCAGCGCGATTTGAGCTGCCTGATTTGGGTGACGCTGTGTCCAGAGTTAAAGATTCTGAACTTTGGTGAGGTTGCTGTGTTGCATCAACCAATCAGGGACGTGTTCAGTGACTCTATCAGCGGGTGGAGTCCAAATTCAGTTTGGAGGATCGATCCGAGCGTCCTTTTCCTGAACTTCTTTTCATCCATCCATTTTCCTAACCTGCTATATCCCTTGGGGCTACTGGGTTGCTGGAGCCTGTCTCGGTTACTGTTGGGCGAACTTCATGCTAATTTTCTTATTTGCATTAGACAATAATAAATAAAAAAAATATTTGCATTTTTTATTTTTTCCCCCTTTTGGACTAATGTTAGACAGCAAGTCGTCACACTGGGTCACGGAGAGACAGAAACACAGCAGCGGCTGTCATTTAGAAGCAGCTACCGCAGCAGGAGTCAAGCTCATTTTACCGGGAGAGAGTCTGAATGATTTCACAAATGCAGATATGGAGACATGATTACCATTTTCAGAATAAATAAATCTGATCCCTCAACATCATCCATGTCTTCCATGCATTGTAATTGAGATAAACGCAGACACCACTCCATGTAGTGATCAGGCTAAAAACATCTGGCAGTAGCTCCTCCCACAGACGTCTGGGACGTCAATCTTATAAGCACAATTCTGGACATGCGTTGAGCAGCGAATTCGCCAAGAAAGAAAAGCGTCTGATGCAAATTTGACACGGGAACCGTGTTTGATTTGAACGTAGCTTAGAGACATAAAGAAACAGAAAACATGTTTCCATTGACTATGAAATTGAGCAAATTGGGTTTGCAATAACAAATTGACTTGCTGGAAACACGTCTTTTTTGAAAAAACTCGCATTTATTGGAAAATAAGTTTTCGTGCTTGGAGGGGGTGTTTTTGAGGCATATAAAAATGGACATATTTTGCTAAATTGAAATGGAAACGTTTTTTTTCTAAATTCAATTAATAACTTGACCAACAACTCTCTACAGGTAGCAAGTTTGCATCTAATTTTTTTACTGTTGACTGCTGGGAAGTCAACGGTATACAACCTGGACAGGTCACCAGCTTGTCGCAGGGCCCATGAGTCTGGAGCTACGTCGGGGAGCCCCATGGCGACTGGCTGGAAGGGAGAAAGTGAGCCACAGGAAGGGTAGGCGGCCTACTCAGGCCGCCAGCCAGCCAGCATAGCTTGACAGAGCGCTGTGTACCTCCCAAAATTGCTTCAACATCAATAAAAACAACCAGAATTAAGTCATACAGGCTATGAAGCACTCCGGATTATAAGGCACAATGTTATTTTCAGAACAAAGTTGAGGCTTTTAGGTGAGCCTTATAATGCTAAAAAATAAGCAGTATCCCTTGCATAGTGGTAAAGAAATGATTATATGGGCTTATTTTGCAGTTTCACAGCAATCATACATTTCTTAGTTCATCAAGTTGAAACGAGAAGCCGGGAAACAAGAATAGCATTCTAAGCACAATTAAAACAGTGCCTAAAAAATAAAAGTAACCATAAAATAAAGTATACATCTTTTGTAGACCTCTACAGAAAATAAAGTAAAGTATTTCTGAAGAAAATGATGAACCTGTGACCATTTTTTTTCTTTTCTCATTAATGCTTCTCCTAATTTGTGCTGTTTCAACCAAAGATATTCGTTGAACTTAAAAGTTTGTTCAAAATAATAGTAAATGCAGAACAATTTTACACCTTCGTTTAGTTTAACTGGCAGACCAAACCTCTGGAAATGCAGCTCTAATGGCTGTAAGTTCGGCATTATGAAGTAAAAAATGAAACAGAAAAGAAAAACAAATGAATAAATAAAGGGCTGCCCAGCTAGTCTACTGAACATCACATGTTTATAAATGCTCATGCTTTTTGAATTCACTATATAGACAGTGTATTTTTTTACACTTTTAATGCGTGTTGCTAACATCAATCATTCTTTTTGATTCACCTCTGCTCTTTGCCTTCTGGGAAGTCTTCTTGCATTAACACTGTAGATCAAGGGGTGTCAGACTCCAGATCGGGGGGGCTGGCATCCTGCTGGTTTTTCACATATCCCTGCTCAACCTACTGCTGATCACCTTTACTGGGTTTATTAATGAGAAGCTAAGGCTTAGTTGGAATGAAATGGAAGACATTGGCCCACGGGGCTTGGAGTTTGACACCTCTGCTGTAAATGAAACGCACAAGGGTTCACTTGCAAATGACCTAGACATTAGTTTCAGAAAAACGATTGTTACACTTTTCAAAGGAAACACACAAATTCTGCTGATAAATGACTTGTGTCTGAAAGTGTCTTAAAAAGTGGCAACTACAGAACGTCTATGTGGAGGAGCTGCGAGGACAAAGGGAAATGTCTTGTTTTTGGTAATTAAACGTACGACATGTATTTTTGGTGTATACGTGTGTGTGTGAAGGAATTTAGAAAACCATTCCCAACGGATTAAAAACCAATTAAAGGCTCATTGTGTAACTATGAAACATTTCAATTAAAAATCAACAAAATAGCAGCCTCTTGAGGACCTTTACGTAAAAGATTTTTTTCTTTTTTTTGGGGGAGTTTCAATGCTTTAGAGCTGGGGTGTCCAAATCCAGGTCTCGAGGGCCAGCCTCCTGCTAGTTCTCCAGAAATCCTGCCTTTTCTGCTGTTTATTACCTGGGTCAGGTGTTCAGGAGCATATTAAGGAAGGAACTTTAATGGCAGGACAGTTGGAAAACATGCAGGACATCAGCCCTCTAAACCTGGATTTGGGCACCCCTGCTTTAGACATTTCCAACTTTAATAATATCACACTTGCATGCACAAGCAGCATAAAGAGCCTTGTAATTTAAAAACTATTTTCCTTCCTTCCTTCCGACCATCCATCCATCCATCCATCCATCCATCCATCATGTGCAAAAAAAAATACAATAAAATAAAAATCAGAAGGGAACAAACAGAAAACACTCACTCCCACTGCATGCATTTATACACCCACCTACCTCCTACTCCACTCTGGTAAAAGCATAAAATTGGACCTTCAGTTTCTAAATTGGGGAAGAAGTAGTACATTTGTATTTATCTTTATGTTACATGTTTTTTTAACATTTGCTGTACTTCAGAATAAAGCTACAGCAAGATACTGTTGTAGCCCCTGCATAATCCTCAATTTAAACTGAAAAAAAAAAAGACATCTCTGAGGACTTTGATTGCACAAGCTCCCTGCTGTCTTTGCTGCTGGTCACCTTGCCCTTTTTAGGAGCCAAGATGGCTTTCATCAAAGTGCCCAGCAGAGAGTCAGCCTTTGTGGTAAAAACTCCACACTCCAGTGCTTTTCCGCTAAATCTGGTCTAGTGTGATTCCTCTCTTTATTTCAAAGGGGTTGTGAGAATAAGTTTAAAGACCCACTCTGATGAAAATAGTGTTTTTAACATTTGTTCACAGTGATATTTGTTGTAGCGGTCTCAGTCTATGTTTTTTATTTTCACGTGTTGCAAACAAGTTTGGGTTTTCTTGTGAATGCGTGTAGCTGTGTCTGATTGTGTTTTTCAATAAACTAAAAATGTTAAGAGTTGGCGTAGTCACAGAAACCTTTGTTTTAGTGATTTCAGTCTGTTGGTTTTTTTTGTTTTTGAGGAGGACCTGGTTGCAGGCAGGGTGGCCCCCAGACATCAGTAGCCGGCAGGTGAAATTTCAGAATTGTTTGTTTGTTTATTACAATATTTTAACATGAAATTAACAGATTAATTAGCAAGATGAAGTTAAAATGGGGAGAAAAAAACTGTTCCTTTTTAAAAGGATATTAACTAAAGTGTTCAGATTTGTAAAACTGTCAACACTTTTACACTGGAGCCTTAGGTCCAGCGATAACATTCCTTCAGCTATTGCAACTTTTCAACCCGTATAGGCCCTAGACCAGGGGTGGGCAATTATTTTAACTTGCGGGCCAGATTGGGTTCTAAAATTTGATAGATGGGCCGGACCAGGAGCTGATGCGTGGAGTGAGAATGCTTTAACATGGAATGTAGACGTTTTTTGACCAAAGAAAGAGTATTTTTCGATGGGAAGGGGCCCGGGGGTTGTGAACTTCTGGTTCCGGATCTCCTTTTCTGGCCAATTATGTCTGGGCACCATCTTGTATGCAGCCAGGCCCTCTTGGTGTTTTTGCAAAAATGATTGGGAGTTACAGGTGATTAGGACACCAACAAGGCTAACGTTTCTAACGTGGCTAACATTCAGCATGTTACAAACAACATCTAGACAACATATAGAAAAGTCGATGACGTCATAAATAGTTGACAGTCATATACAGTACAGACTAAAGGTTTGGACACACCTTCCCAGAATGGGAAGGTGTGTCCAAACTTTGGTCTGTACTGTATATTAGTTGCCAGCGCTCGCAAATACATAACATCAGTTTTATGACTTTAAAAAGTCATGCTAAAACAAATAGTCCTTACTTAAATTTACATGTAAACTTCTGTGCTTTAGAACGCACCCACATGAAAAAATGCATTTCTCCTCTGTGGTGTGGATTACCGTAGCAGAGGCATAGAGAGCCCTCCACCCCAGGGTTTCCCCTTCAAAAAATGATTTCGCACAACCCTACCCCCCCCCCCCCCCCCCCCCCCCCAATGGCCCTACAATTGGAGGGATAGGGAGAAGTCAGAGGGGTAGGGGAAGAATTTGGATTTGACCCTTGACTCTTTTGACCTCAGTTAATATGCCTAATTGCTTGGTATGCCCTATAAAACATAATTTAAAAAATAGACCATTCATTGATGGTGCACCTTATAATGCAATGCCCCCTATAGAGCGGAAAATATGGTGGGGCACACAGATTCTCTTTGTAGTGAATCATACTTACAGCTACACTGAGGACATTTCTGGTCTACATGGTTTCATTCTCAAAATCAAAAAAAGTGCTAATTTAAAGTGACCTATAACTAATAATCAAACAGAAGGGAAGCAAAAAATGATTCCTTACTAATTGTAGAAGTAAGTTGTTCTTTTTTCTAGAAAAAGTAATTAAAGGAAAATGCAAAAACGCATGCTGAGAGTCTGTGTAATCCACGCTCACTGAGTGTTTTCTTCAGTTTTGCATAATCTGAAATCATGGCTGAAATCGTAGTGCAGCACTGATGAACACAGTGATGATTTTAATGACATCTGTCTGCTAAGAGCGCAATCACAAAGCCAGAGCTCTGCTTCAGCTCCTGATTATGGGATTTAACTGCTCTTACTTATTCAGGACATATGAGTGGAAAGAAATAAAAGAGAAAGTAAAAAAAAAAAAACTTCAACAAACAGCTCTTAACTTGCACTGCCATCACTTGAGAGTAAAGCAGAGGAGGTAATGTTATTTTCTACTCAGACTCTTTTCTTTTCTTCTCTTTCCCAGCATGCAGGAGATGACAAAATACAACAAAATTATAGGATAGTCTTGCATCATGCTTTGCAGAGTTATGTGTTTAAAAAATCAATAGCAGTTTCCATCACCAAACATTTGTTCCTGCTGAAGGCAAAACATCCACATTATGTGCATTCTTTTTCCATATAAGGCCAGGTTCTAAATCATGCAACATTCTGATTGACATGTTTACAGGTGTTACAACACAGGGTAGGAAGTTAGCGTAGTCACAGTAAAATTGGTTTAAGCTGTATCAGTCCATTTTCATATGTGTTGCAAACACGGTTGAGAGTTACAGCTATTGTAAATATGCTAATGCAGCTAACATGTAGCAGTTTTAGACTGTGTTTTTTTTTACATGGTACTAACAAGGTTGGGAGTTAGCATACTCACAGTTACGTTTGTTTTAGCGGTTTTAGTTTGTTTTTTTCACGTGTGGTTAACAAGGTTGGGAGTTGCACGTATTGTGAATATGCTAACACGCTGCATGTTACAAACAAGTTACTGTGAACGTAGTAAAATCTGACTGCCAAATTTTTCTCTGACTCTTTTGTGTCTCTTAATGAGCCTTATACTTCGGCGCGCCCTACATATGACATAAATTTGAAAATAGATCATTCCTTAATGGTGTGCCATATCATCTGCAACACCCTGTGGTGTGGAAAATATGTAAATTAATGCAAAACAAACAAACAGTAAATATCATAATTTTTTCTCAAACCGACACGATTTGGACGCATCACTTTCCTGAAAATCCCCTCTTTGTAGGACAATAAAGACGTTATCTTATTTTGTTTTGTCTCATCATCCTATTTTATTTGAAAGGAAAAAGGAAAAAAAAGGCACTTTTTTTCCTGTGTTCTGGTGTCACCATAAAGTCTACATAAAGTAGATCAACACAAAATTGCAGAATCCTGATGTGTTTTTGTAAGTCTTCTGCTCACAAAGCTGCAGGTGGTAAAGATGCATGCTGGGTAACTGTTTTTGAGCGCAGATATTATGTAACATCCCTGCTACTTAGAGATGTTGCTTCTGAAGGAGTCGTTCTCTTGTCTTCAGTGTTCAGCTGTTCCTTTGCCAGCATGGTCATTTCTAGTTATTTGCCACAACATTTTTACACTTCATCTCAGATCATTTATTTATTCCTCTGTTTATGTTTGTGTTATTTATTTATGGACAATGTGGCACCTCGAGATTCTATTTGGTTGTTTAATTAATGCCTTGTTTTCCTGCCATCAAGTGCTCATGTTTGAGTCCTCTTTGAAATCTGTAACCAAATATAAATAAAAAAAAAAAGATTTTTTGATGGCCTGTTTTTAAGGGAGCAGAATTTTTGTCCTGTTCCAAAGAATATAAAAAATAGAAAAATATATGCATATACATTTTAGGTTTTTGTATTAATTGCATTGCTCTAAAATATTGAAAATATGTAACAATACAACAGGTTCTCTGTGAAAAATTCCTCTAAAAGTAATGTGCTTTCCTGATTTTCTGCACTCACACCATTGACTGTATATGAGATCTGGACCTGTGAGTAGTTGCGGAGTTAGATAAGCGTATTCTTTTTTTAAAACCTGGTACATCGCCTTTCCTCCTGGGAGAGGATCCCTCCACGAAGGAGAGATCTTTCATTTTTGTGCGATATGGACGCCCCAATTTGGAACCAGACAGCCTCAGTAAGCAGTCATTGGTCACCGTTGGTCTGAGTCAACATTTCTCTGTCGACAATCGGCAGTAAGCTTATTGGAAGTCCACACCCCTACCACTTGAAAGCCGGGTCAAACATTTTGATGCAAGACAATATACTTTTATTGAGGCACCTGTTTGGTCAGTTTATAAGTTGAAAAACTTGCAAGGCCAAAATGGTTATTCTGAACAATAGAAAACAGAGTAACAGTTGATTATTTCTCTATAGAAATCTATGGGATTTGGCTTCTTGGAGCCAGCGGTTACGTCCTACTTGAAACTCGAGGGGGAGTGGTCACTTAGTCCAGTTCTCGTCAGTCTAGTTTCCACTGCATGGTCCGATCTGTTGTGGTCCAGTTTAGAATGGTCCAGGTGAGCATTTCCACCAAAAGTTGGAACGTCATGGGCGAAGCTAACAACAACAACAATGGAGGTCATCAAGAAGCTCTTTTTTTTTTTCCACTCGGCTTTTGGTACTTTGTATACAAAGCATTTAGTGTTTGAGAGAAGATTGCGGAGGAATACAGCCACTTGGTGCTTTCTTCTGTTTTAATGACATTGAGCCAATCAAAAGTTTCAACAGTAGCTCTGCCCTGACCGATCCATTCCTTTTTTTTATTAACCTACAACCAATGGGGGCCCCAAAAATTATGGGTTATTCCAGCTTAATTGGTCCATTTTATAATGGAAATGCTCAAAATGCCAAACTGGACTGGACTATACCATACTGTACAACTCAGTGGAAATGAGGTATTATAGCCTCTTAGAGTCAATGGTTCAGACTAAAGAGAACCAGAATCCAAAAGATATGGGTCTGGTTAAACAGAAAGCAAACAGAAATTCTCCAGTTCCGTCCAATATTTTAGGTCTAATTCTGTTTTCACTGATTGTCATTGGTGTTCTTTCAGAGACATACAATACAAGCCATTCCATGACACACAGTCATCTGCAGTCATGAAGGACAGTGTATAAAATAGAGCTGCAGTTGCAAATATAAACAGATTTGTTGCTCCTGTGTTAGGTTTTATGTTTAAACACTTGTTAGTGTTTGTGCTTTGTCATAATTTCCCCTTACACAGGTGGGGTGCAAAATGATTTAAATTACAAGAAGTGCATGTACAGAGAAAAATCAATGTACTGTTTTTCATAAAAATAATAACTCAACTCTGAAGAATCCAAGTTTTACACCTCCGTAGTATAAAGCAGAGTTCCTGCGGGGTCTTTAAAAAATCTTAAAAGCCTTGAATTTGAAAACTTGGAAACAAGGCATTGCAAAGCATTTTAAAAGTCGTAAATTTTGATATCTTGGTTTTAAATATATATAGTGCCGTTAAAAAATTTCTGTATGATTTTTCTGGTCTAAAGTTTTATTTTTTTACCAAAATGATGTAAGTAAAGCGCAATATGCACCATCATCACGCTAGATCCCAACCGCTGATAAAGAAAAATGGGGGAGGCGTGGCTCAATGTGGACGGGGTTAAACGCGTTGCCCTCCGCCCACTGTATGTGATTCTTTTTCATCAAAGCAATTGCCCTCTTTTTAACCCCTTCTTCGCATTTTAAAAGTTTCCACGTGCAATATTGGAATGTATAGATGATTAAAATAAGGGTTGCCATGTACAGCTCCAATACTGCTTGCGATTTTTGTATGTTAAAATGTGTTAAAGCTTAGGGGTGTGAGGTGCTGTAAGCTAGCGGGAGAGCTTGTTGGGTGATGGGAAGTAGGGGTGGGCTTACTTTGTGCCCACAGTCCCACCCACAACTCAAAGGTAAATTTCTGATGAACTCCTGCCGTTCTGAAGAACCATGAACTAAAAAACAATGCAGTTTTTTTTTTATTAGCTAAAAAATGGCATCATAATTTAAAGACCACTTGGTCTTACAATAAATAAAAACATGATTGGAGTGAGACTTTAAAGTTAATTTTTCTTCATGGTAACTGGAAATGCTTTTTCTTATTTCATTTCTAAAAACTTGACACATTGAATGATGACATGTTTTTAGCTTAATAAATCAAATTTTTGCCGTGGTTCAAAACATTAGACTTAAGACTGGAACAGGCAGGAAGCTTGTGGCTCACCCAAATGAGTTCTTTTTTCATCTGCTCCTGATTCAAAACAATTTGAATAAAAATATGCCCAGAAATGAAATTGTAGGCTTAATTTGTATTGAAATGCCCTCCATCATCAGCAAAATGCTACAAGAACATGTTAAAAACACCAAAAACACAATTTTCATCAGAGTGGGTATTTAAAAAAGGGATTAAAGAAATATTAAAAGTGTTCCTCAAAAGACTGAGGCAACAGAGCAAATAAAATATCATATTTGATTTGAACATACACTTTCCTAAAGACTGCCGACACTCCACCAGAGTAATTTTAAAAAAGTAAATATGGGAGACAGAAGGCCATATTGGGTCTTCATGATCCTTTCCCACGGAATCCACTTTGCTGCCTGTCACTTTGAGGTTCAGAGAATATTTGATATTCATGACTGATCGGACATGAGGGAAGGAAGGAAGGAGGCAACACGTTTGCTGCTTCAACCCCCTGGACAATAAAATCATTATAAATGGATGTTTCCAAGCTTTTGTTGGGGCCACAGATTTGGAGTTGCACCATCTTCTGTCAGGTGCAGATGTGAAGATGTGATGACAGGTAAAGGGAGGGAGATTTGGGATTTGTTTGCATCTTCTGAGCAGACACAGAGATTTAGTCTCAATAGTCTGACTGAACACCTCTTTTATGCAGACTTCAATGTTAAAAGTGGACAATTTTTTACTTGAACTGAAGCAAGTTTAGTTTTTCATTTCCAGGGTTCAGAGTGATGTTCGTGGTTAGATGAAAAGGAATTTGTCTAAATTCGCATTGCTACTAAAAAACACCAAAAAAGTGTCAACTTACAGGAAAAAAGCCAAAGCTAGCACAGTCTTTAATATAATAAATATGTAAATTATTTAACAAATTGTTTAGAATGATGTTGATCAGGTAGGGAGGCATATCATTTCTCTCTGCTGGCCACTCACCCCCTCCCATCGCTACATTCCCTGACAAAACACAGAAAAACAAACCGCGCTGATGTGAAATCCATCACGTTAATTTACTGGAGATGTACAGTCTAACCCCTCGGGCTATTCTTTTGAACTCCCTCCTCTCGCAGCTTTGTCTCGAGTTGTGGTGGGAGTTGATAGCACACAGCGTCATATCTTTACCGATGCACATGTGGCCGAAGGCAAGCAGTTCTGCATCACTTTAAGAAACTGTCACATCCATACAATGCATCGCTTGACATTAACTCCTGTTAGGAGATTTCAAGTCAGTCCGTTCACTTGACAGGTTTATATATTTTAGCTTTTGCAAGACTTTGTGGAGTGATCATTTCCAGTTGAAACACAAGATTCTGATGTGACCTACATTGAGCCATCCACCCAGGAGTATGAGTGGAAATGCAACCAACTTTAAACTCCAACAAAATGAGGTCACCTCACTTTTCTGTTTCTATTTCTTATTTTACATTAATCCAGAAACCAGCAAATTATTTACAGAATAAGGAGTGGCGTTTTTGCACTTAAAGTTACTACACTTTAGCACAAATAAGTCTGTCTGACTCCCTCAACAAATGTTCCTGAAAAAAGAAGCAATCCTCAATATTCACCATCTGATCTATAGATTCTGCTCACCTGTAGATGTCCTGTTCAAAAAGCTGGTCCTGCTTGATCAGTTTGTAAGCCTTGTTGCGTTCAAAGTCAAAGAAGCAGTCGGGTTGGCAAAATATTTTGGGGCAAAAAGTTGGTGTAGCAGCAGTTCTAGCCTAATCTAAGGAAAGGACATCTTAGCAAGCTAAACAAACACTGCGAGCGGGCTCACTGACGCTCACGCAGAGGTAGGGATTTGAACGGAGAGGTCAGTGACTCCTCTCAAGTTGGAGTAGGATGTTCTTCCAGTTAAAGCAGCTGAAGTAACCTTGACAGAAAACTTCTTAACATCATAGAATCAAATTGAAATGAAGGCCTTGGCAAGTTACTATTAGAACATATCTGTTGTAAAAAGACAAAAAATCAAATTTTATGCAATGTTTTAATGATTTATTAGACATTCATTACAGAACTTTGCATTTTAAGCTATTGAAATCTTGACCATTTGCTCTTTGGAAAACCTTTTAATGGAAGTGTACATAAGGGATAGCATGATCTTAAATTGCTGAACATTATCTGCTTTTACCCTTGCAAATCACTTTGTGAGAGGCAGAGACGGAGCGCTGAGCTGCTGTTTAATTGGCTGGGCTTTACAGGTGTCCTGCACAAAGGCTCAGTGAGCGCAGCGGGTGTCTGCATCGCAGGAGTAAGAGCTAAGTTTAGCAAATCCTCTCAGCGCGTTTCTCAATGACAGCACATGTTGGAGTGTCTGCAGAGGGATGCACAGGCTCACATGCGAGCACAGACTCACGCGCTCTGCATGTGCATTTTTACCCCGACAGGGGAGCCTTTAGGGGGGACAAGGTGTTCTGCCGTGCACACATGCAAGGAATTTTGAGCACAGAAGAAAAATGGTTTCTTAACTCATAGTCAAGGTTTTATCCCTTGAAGTAAACTTGAAAACAAAAAGCATAAAAATTTAAATTAAGTATAGATTCCTACAATTTGCATAATGCACTGTGGACTTTGCAACTAATAATTTATCCTTCTTAAAAAATGCTTATGTCTAAGAAAGTAGGAGTTAGAAGTCAACTAATTAACTAGCTAGTATTGTGCAAAAATTAGATCTCTTGCAAAATAGGACAGTTATTTTTCTGCCTATTTATCACAGTAATTATATTCCAATGTAAATTATTGCATTGTAATTTCCGTCTCGAATGAATTAAAAGCACATCTATTTATAACATGTGGAAACATTCTTTATGTTTGGAATATGGTTTAGCGCTACTGCATAATCATTTTTATTTATGTGTGCTCTAAAACTTGAAATAGTACAAAGTTCCAGAAGGAAAAAAAGTGATGTTTGATTTATTGTTTTGGTATTAATAGAATAAAAAATGGGGAATTTAAAAAAAAACTTTGATAATTTGCATAATGTTGTTGTACCGTATTTTCCGGACACACTTCAAAGCTTAAAAAACAAAAACCACAGTGCGTTTTAAAATTCAGATCACTTTATATACGGACTAATTCTGGTGTGCGCTAGCATGCAGCGGGGTCTGACTGTGTTGTTTTTTTAAGTGTTACTAACAATGTGGGGAGTTAGCATAGTCCCAATAAATTTTTCTACATGTTGCAAACAAAACTGGGTGTTATTGTAAATACGCTAATGCGGCTAACATGTAACAATGTCTGGGGAGTCAAAAGAATTGACTCTCAAATGAGAGTAGCCAATTCTTTACTTTATTTTGCTGCATGCTCTCTGCCTGCTTTTCCACACCAGACCCGATTCACGTGTCAGGGGTGTCAAGCTTAAATGTTAAGTGAATGGTACAGATTCGATCTGAGGTCCTGCGGTGCAATTTCAGCGCCAGGAGCGGTGTGTCAGTCCTGCAGCAGCAACCAAGTGTTCTCATTCTAAGCTTCCATCCAATGTTTAACCCGTTGCTGAATCCCGTCCTGGCCACTGTAGGGAGAAGGCGGAGCGTGGGGAAGCAGCCTGCGCAGGCCTCCTGATCTTTATGATATTTTTCTTATTTTTATCGAGACACTAATAAAAAAGATCCTCTAATTGTATATTTATTATTATTATTTTCCTTCTGGGGTAAATGCAGGACAGCAAATCTTCAAATTGGTTCATTTTCTAATTAAAAAGTTTTGTTATTTATTTGTTAGACCTTCATTTCATCATAACAATACAAAAAATATGACATTTTTATGAATAAAGAGGAGCACAAAAAAGAAAAATGTACGTTATCTGTCCCTGTTGTTTAATTCTTTCAAACAATAAATGAAAAGCTTAAGTATTAAAAAGTAATCATAACAAAAGAACTCACATGCCAATATTTGATTGAAATATTAAAAAAAAGAATGGTTTGTAATGGAATAAATGCAAAACATTAGGCAATTCTAAGACTTCTTATGAATATAACATTAAAGTATCTCTTAAAATACAAGCCAATACTTTTGTTAAAGTTATGGTAAAATAAAAGTCTGCAAAAAAATCTTTTTTAAAGAGTCGAGAGTCGAAAGAGCGGATTCTTTCCTGAGAGTCAAATTGAAAAAAATCACCTCCCGAGAATAATTTAAAGCAGTGTTTTTCAACCTTTTTTAACCATGGCCCACTGTAACCTTGTCAAAAAACCCACGGCACACCAGCATCCAAAAAAAAACAAAAAACGGAGAAACTCATAGTCTGTATTGATCTACAGTCCCTCCACAATCTCACATGCATTTTTGAGATGATTGTGGCAGAAAAAGCTGGAAGTTGCAGCTGTTTTTTCTAAAAGAGGAAATAAAAGTTAAGTTAAAAGATTTAAAAACTGTTTGATGTGTGTTCGTTCTGGTTTCAAGATGTCAAAGGAAGACTCATTGTGCGCTGAGACGCTGTCACTTTAACCCAATTCATCATGGGAGATGTAGTGCAAACAGCCACCAAACGCAGACAGACTCGCGTCTCTGAGCTTCATTGTTTTGTTCACTTGTTCCACTGTCTGATTCCGGATTCTGTGGAAAGCTACACCACTAAAGACGAGCTTTAGCTGGTATTTACGTTGGAACTGAGAGACTTTACGAGATAAATCAGAACAAGGAAGTGAAGACTTTAACCACTTCTGATTGGTCAGACTGATGACGTGTGATGAAGCCTCCAAGAATGATTGGTGGAGACAGTTAAAGGGGCGGGACTTTTCCGAAAACAGCTGACGCTACGGCTAAATCGCGGTGCCGTCGTTCTTATCAAAATGTCTTTAATATAATCAAATAAACACAAAGAAAAAAGTATTTTATGATCTTTCATATTCTTAACTACTCAGTGTTTTATTAAAGCCTATTTGGATGAACACAGAGTTGATATCCTGGAGATGGGAAAAGTTTGTAGATCAGTTAATGAAGACAATCACCCACGGCACACCTGACCACCTCTGGTCATTCTGATTTAATGACCCCATGATTACTTTACATAACTTTGAAAATAAACAATTCATTGATGGTAAATCAATGAATGGTCCAGTGCGGAAAATACAGTAAATAACATGACGAACTGTAAAACAAAAATAAAGAAAGAAAAAAAAGAATTTTCCTATTTGTTTTTGTTTTGAAAACAGAACACCTACTTCATATGTTAATACTTGCTGCATTATTTCTTATTTTCATTTCTGTCACGGTCTGGGGTGGCTAGAGAGCTGGTAGGACCCAGATGCAGAGACGGGAGGCCAACAGGTTCAGGACTAAAGGGTTTAATGACCAACAAACAAAAGGCGCTGCAGAGCAGGATGACAAAACCAAAACCAAAAACTCACTGTGGCGTGGCACGAAACAAGGAACATGGCATGAAGACGTGAACACCGAGACAAAGGCTAATGGACCAGCACAGGAGGAAGGCAGAGACAAGACTTAAATACAGACAGGGCAGACAAGACCCAGGTGAACACAATCAGGGCAGATGGGGACCAAAGGAAGTAAAACTCAAGAAACAAAACAAGACAGGAAACCTTTCAAAATAAAACAGGAAACAGAACCAAACAAGACAGAACAAGAACTAAAACGAAAAACAAGACACAAGAAACTCAAACCATGACAGTACCCCCCCCCTCAAGGAACCGCTCTGAGGTTCCAAAAGTCAACTGAGGGGGGGGCCCCGGAAGACAAACCTCGACGGGCATAATTGTCCAAAGAGTCCGGAGGACGGCCGGGGGGCCGTGCCATCCGGCGAGGCAGGTCCGGAGGACGGCCGGGGTTCTGAGCGGTCCGGCGAGGCAGGTCCGGAGGACGGCCGGGGTTCCGAGCGGTCCGGCGAGGCAGGTCCGGAGGACGGCCGGGGGGCCGAGCGGTCCGGCGAGGCAGATCAGGCGTGGGGTCAGACTTGGAGGAGTCGGGCCAGCAGTCGGCCGGCGGGTCGGGCCAGCAGTCGGCCGGCGGGTCGGGCCAGCAGTCGGCCGGCGGGTCGGGTCAGGCGTGGAGCCGAGCTCTGGCGGGTCAGGCGTGGAGCCGAGCTCTGGCGGGTCAGGCGTGGAGCCGAGCTCTGGCGGGTCAGGCATGGAGCCGTTGGAAACGGGGACCTGTCGGAGTGCAGGCGGCACCCCCCTGGGAGCCGGGACGGGTCGGGGGTGGACCACCACTGGACGTGGCTGTGGTGCATCCGGGACCACCACTGGGCGTGGCTGTGGAGCATCCAGGACCACCACTGGGCGTGGCTGTGGAGCATCCGGGACCACCACTGGGCGTGGCTGTGGAGCATCCCGGACCACCACTGAACGTGGCTGTGGTGCGTCCAGGACCACCACTGGGCGTGGCTGTAGGGGACGGCGGGGACGACGGCGACGATGACCCCCCCTCAGGGCAAGACGGCTCCCTGTGAAGTCCAGGTGGCTCCCACTCCAGGCATACGAGGCAAACTGGGCCTGGTCAAAAACCCAGTAAGACCTCGTACGCTCGGCTTCCTGGCAGTAGGCCTCTAGGAGGATCATGTCCCGCTCTGCTGGGTCCAGAAAAAAGGGCTGGTACATTCTGTCACGGTCTGGGATGGCTAGAGAGCCGGTAGGACCCAGATGCAGAGACGGGAGGCCAACGGGTTCAGGACTAAAGGGTTTAATGACCAACAAACAAAAGGCGCTGCAGAGCAGGATGACAAAACCACGACAATTTCATGATTTAAAATCTTGCAAATGAAGCTGCGGCAGCAGCATCCAGACAGATGAGTGATTTGGTTTGAAAACAAAGATGCTGTGGATATAATCTTTGGATATAATCCAGTCTTGATAGGGTTACTGTGTATGTGTGTGTGCGTGTGTGCATGTGTGTGCTTGTTGTTGTTGTTTTTTTTATTTATTTAAGTGAGACTAATTTGAACTAACCATCATGCATGCTAACTATACATATTTACATTTTACATTATTAGAGAATCATATAAATAGATAGGAAAGGCTATGGACGTATATAACTATACATTCATTATATTCTTGGTACTGGAAAAGTAAATAGCAGTGACCATCATAAAACCAACAATAGAAATAATCATCTTGTCATTGTTGCAACAAAAAAAAATATTAAAAAAAATATATAATAATAATAATAATAAATACAAATATTGAGAGTACAGTAAATACCCCTAACCATCAGGCGCCCGCAGATGAGATGAATAGGGTACCGTAGAGAGAAAAAGGTGGGGAGACAACATCTGTGTGTGTGTTTGAAGAGAGTAATCGTGTGCATGATAAATCTCTTCAAAGCAAGGAGCTGTCAGTCAGAATCAAGGATTCCCTGCTTCTCCTTGTGACCTGTCAGGACACTCTTGGAGTAGAAAAACACAGGTGGCATGAGTGCAATGCCTGGAAAAACACCAGAACACGGGCCTCTGGGACCTGACTGCCTACTGATGACAAAGAGTGAGTTGTCACCAATCACTGCAGTGTGTGCCACTCCTTAAGCAAACTCTCTTTCACAATGAGCAACAGGGCTCGGCTCAACAGGTTTTGACTAGCGCAAGGTCAGAGGTTGGCTCAAACCTCAGGTTGCTGGGGAAAATCCACCTGGCAGTGTGAGCTTGCCGCACTGTCACCTCTGCACTCTCCACTGTGGGCAGACATGCCAGGAGCACATGCTCACCCGTCTTGACCTTGTTCTATAACTTGAGCCCAGAGCAGTTGCAGGAGTAAAGGAAAAACTTGGACGCAGTAAACAATCTGAAACCTGTTGTGACGCACAGCAAGAATACCAAAGAGTTGTTGATGTGTAAATAACACGAAATAAAGACATGCAAACACTTCAGATGGTGATCAGGCAGGGCTGCATGTTTTTTCAGTGTTTATTGAACGTCTAAGTGCCAAAGAGTTTAATCGGCAAACAAAAATACTTCAACTAAATGATATGAGTTGAGCCGTGTGACAGACTGGCGACCTCTCCAGGGTGTCCCCTGCCTTTGCCCACGAGTGGCCGGGATAGGCTCCGGCAGCCCCGTGACCCCGAAAGGGACCAAACGGCTTAGAAGATGAATAAATGAATGATATGAGTTGAATTAAAATAAGAATTGCTTCTTTTTTAAAGTGATTTGGGACCAGAAAAGCCTGAAATTGTCGTAGGCAAGTGTTGAAAGCTACAATTATATTATATTGATAAATTAAAGCCAGAGTGGGGTTGTAAGATTCACAGGCGCTTTTGGATTACATTGGCATTGGAGTGTTTTTGTTAACCACGCCAGCATTCGCAATGTGTCCATATCGTATGTCCTATCATTTCATTCAGCTTGAGCCAAGGACTTTCATAATAAAACTTTTCCCATGTTGTGTGAAAATGTGAAAATCACCAAATTTCACACTTTGCCACAAAATGGACTCAAAGCCGTAGCTCTTGTGCCATCTCTTAATAGTTTCAAAACGTCCTTTGGATATCCCAAACGCATGTGTTTTGGTGTTTATTAGTGGACTTTGAACTACTTTATTTGAGCTCTATAAGAAGAAATGTTGGCCCCATTCATCTTTTTTTGATGGTTTCGGCTGCTGTGATGCTGTGATGTCATCATTTTTCGCTTACTGTGCCCAATATTTATTTTCATCAGGTACAAGGTGTGTGTGAATTTTGGTGAGTTTTCTCAGTATGTGAGAGAAATTTAAGCTCAAAAGCGCAGAAAGAAAAAAAAATTGCTGAAACTATCTGGTCTTTGCAGTCCTGGACTGCTGCAGGTCATACAGTACATACAAATTTAGATTTAAGGAGATGACAGGAAATGCTTTTTTTCTACAAACAATAAATATAAATATTTTTTTTTGTAGACATGGTTTTAAGTCTTAAGTTTAAATTGTATCTAGCTTTATTTTTACCTTGAGGTGCTGCAGGTTTTTCAGGAGACCCCCCCCATGACTATCTTCACGTGATGAGTGTGGAAGGGCTGCTGCCTGTCCTTGCCCGGCACACACCGTGTTGCGACCAAAGCCCCGCTGCAGGCAAGGAACCAGAATGTGGACTCCTCTGAGGCCCCCTGCTGGGCCAGCGCGGTGCCTCCACCGGCCCTGTGGGCGCTCTCAGGGTGATCAGGAGGTGAGCGGATATAAATGGCTGCATGCCACGGCCACTGAGTGTCAGGCAGACTGTGTCTGCTGAGTGTGTCTGATCTGCCACACTGTTGGAACCAGAAGAGACAAGAAAAGAGCAATGAAATGCACCTTGTAGATTCAAAGTAAATTCATAGTAGATTCATAGTAAATGCTAGAATGGTAAACAGACAAATTTCCATATGTAACTGCAAACATATTGGAAATCTTATGTAAATGTTTCCACTTTTTAATTCCAGTCATGTGACCTTAACGTGTAATTTACATTTTGTAACCCTTGTGCTATCCTAGGCACTTTAACATTGGGAGTTGGGTCATCTAGACCCACTGGACAGTGCACTGAACCTTTTTTCTTCAATGATTTGTGATCTTCACTGGTGTCCATGGATTACATGAAATCTTTCCACCTTTATCCACCTTTGTCATGGTAGGGAGAACACGTCAATGTAAGGTTGGGGTCATCTAAGATAGCACAAGGGTTAAACAGTTCAATAGTCTGACAGCAGGTCTGTGGGTTTTATTTGTAGGGAACAGTAGTGTTGCTTACACTTACATAACAATTGTAAATAGACAAGCTTAAATGCTGCAACACAGAAATCTTCTCACAAAAGTGCCTTTATTGAATATTGTCTTGCAGTAATTCAAAATAAGAATAGAGCTAAAGAATATGGTTCATTACATATAATGAGTAATTGCACATACACTTAACATAATTAGTAATAATTTTAGCATAACAGGGTGTTACTCCTCATTTCAAATGACATTGATACAAACATAGAAACAGGCTTGGAAAAGTGTTGCATTTAAAAATGTTCCTTTAGCAGGTAATACACAATGAATACGTACAATGGTTAACAAGTTTCTTTTTAAACAACAGACAACAGTATGTACAGATTAATAGCATAAAATCAAATATTTGCAATAAACCTTGCAGAGTACCGCAAGGGTCTGTCCCAGGACCAAATATATATTTATATATATATAATTTCTAACTTTTAATTTTTTTAATCATCTTTGTATATTGTGGGGCACATAATTGTAATGTGCTTCATGCATTAATTTTATAATGCTTTGATCAACTAAATATTAAATTTTAGTATTTTTTATTTTACTTTTTCTAAAATTAGTCATTCTTATCCAAAAGAAATATAAAAGGGGAAGCAATGCCAAATCCTAATTCTCCCCCAACTCCTACAAACAAAGAGTTATCGCAAAATTTTGTCTTCTAATTCCGACGTCACTTCCACTAGATGAAATCATCAATAGCCGCTGGTCATCCAGCTGGTCAGTGAGCTGCCAGTGCTCAGAAAATAATAAGTATAACTTAAAAAGGTCATGCTAAAACGAAATGTCATTACACCCACATAAAGAAAAGCGCTCCTCCTCTAAGGCACAGTGTGACCCTGTGCCTTCAAAACACTATTTTGGGTGCAAAACATTTGAAGAAGGAGGGGTAGGGGACGAATTCGGCCCAGATGTGCTTCTTTCTTTTCCCCTTTATAGCCCTTTACAGCTGTCTTCAATAAAGATATTAAAGACAGCGCCCCTTGCTGAAATCAAGTACTTTTTTGATTTTTGTTTCTCATTTTATCATGGTGCCTCTGTCAGCTCTCCTTCCCCTCCCCTCTCTGCTTGGTTCCTGATTCGACACAGCTGTGGCCATTCACCTCATCACCTGCCAGCCTTCAAAAGGAGATCCAGTTCCAGTATTCATCACCAGTTCGTTGCCCCTGATGGTGCATAGTTGGTCGCCAAGTTTGCTTAGTCCATGTATCCTTGCTTTTGTCCTAATCTCATTCTTTGCCTCGTTCTCAGGACATCATTACCACGAATGGTCACCTGAGTCTTCAGTCCTCCTGAATTCAAGTCTCTGCTTAACTCCAGTCACGCCACGAACCACGGTCCAATCTCCAGTCACGCCACGAGCCTCGGTCGAACCTCCAGTCACGCCACGAACCACGGTCGAACCTCCAGTCACGCCACAAGCCTCGGTCGAACCTTCAGTCACACCACGAGCCTCGGACGAATCTCCAGTCACGCCACGAGCCTCGGACGAATCTCCAGTCACGCCTCGAGCCTCGGACGAATCTCCAGTCACGCCTCGAGCCTCGGACGAATCTCCAGTCACACCACAAGCCTCAGTCGAACCTTCAGTCACGCCACGACCCTCGGACAAATCTCCAGTCACGCCACAAGACGTTATCCAGCCTCCCGCTTCGCCACGACTCCAAGCCACACAGGATCAAAAATAAACATTTTTACTCACCTGTGTTTTCCTTCCGGGTTCCAGCGTCTGGGTCTGCCTCTTCTTAGACAAAAGTATGTGTCATGATTCTCCAAGCGGGAGGACCCAGATGCTGGAACCCAGAGAGCGAGATTGGTAGAGACAGATAAGAAGAGGTTTATTTTAATTCCCGGGAGAACTGAGGCGTAGACGTTGGTCAAGAGGCAGCTGTGGCTAGCGGCGAGGCTGGAGGTACAGACGCGGTCAGCGTGGATGACGAGGTCCGGTGGGTTGCCGTGAATGGATCGGAGGTTCCAACTGACGTCACTCGTGACAAGGGTTTCCTGGAGCAGGAGATCGGGGTTAGATTCAAACCGAGGGTTAAGACTTAACATGACATGAGACCAGACTAGTCACCATAGAGGTTAACGAACTGGCGTTGAACTGAGGCGTTGGGTCTCCTTTTAAGCAGCAGGTAGATGAGATGAGTGGTGTCAGCTGGAGGTGATTAGAGGGAGCACGGCTGGCGGTGTTGGAGGGGGAGGAGTCCGACAGGCACCTTGACAGTATGTTCCTTTTGTTTACTATGTTACAATAATTTGTTTTTAAAAAGTTTTATAGGGAAATAGATTAAATGTTTCTTTGTCCTCGAACAATAGTAACATTAGGATGCTGTAATTTATGTTTGCTTTTGTATAGTTTTTCTATCAAAATAAGAGCTGAAGGTCAAGTTGAGTTCATGTGGAGTTGAAATTTTAAAAATTGTCTCAATGTTAAAATAAAAATAATATTAGGAACGTAAAGGTCAAATTTAAATGTTATAATTAAAAACATTTGGATGGTTTGCCATGATCCTCTGGAACGGGCAGATTCCTTGTTTTTTCCCCCAGAAAACTGGATCCTCACTGCACCCTGTGTGTCAGCAGCAGCTCGATGGTATCCACGGATCATGGAGGAAGGTGGAGGGTTCACTGTGCTGGACTTGGACGGGCTTTACGTAGTTTGGAGAGAAGATAAGCATAAGAAACATGCAGTAAGGGTTCAGACTGAAACTTTCTTTTTGAGAGTATACCAAGATGAGAAAAAAAGGGGTGAGAAAGGGCTCTGCGTGATGCCATTAATTATACATCATCTGCATAAATGAACAAACCACCTGCAAAGGCCCCTTTAAAAAAATCTCTTTGTAGAGAAACTGGGGATTTGTCCTTGAGAATCTTGAACTAGTTTTTCAGCTTATTTCCATAGACTCTACTATGGAGAGTTTTGTGTTCATTATACTGTACCAATAAAATGCAAATGGAATATATTGTTTGTTTGAAATACAACAAAGGGTAAAAAAAAAAGACCTATAATTGAAAGTCCGTCTCACATCAGTACTCTGATCCTGCAGGCTGCACACATGCAGAATGACTGAGCCATTTATAAAAGAGCAGCAGCACTTCAGCCGTATCATTCATAATAACCGGAGTAAATAGCTACCGTATATCATAGATGTTTAGGTTTTAGAGAAAATCCATTCATTCCAAAATATTTGTTTAGACTCAGAATATTAAACTGCTGCAATGTAATGTTACTCATATTAATATTTTGTTCGATTGCATTCATGACATTGCTAAAAAAATTTTCCTATCTGAACTCTTCCCGAAAAAATAAATATCTAAAAAAAAGTAAAACTGAGAAGAAAAGATGGTGGAAGCAGTTCCTACCCAGCTTCTAATTGGACACGCCCCCACAAAACAAGTAAACACATGGGAGCACAGATCCTCCCCATCAAAGTCCTCACACTGTGGGCTAAAAACCTGGGAGTAGAGAAGGGAGTAAAAAATGGAGGCACATGATGTTTATGATAATCATCAATGAAAACGAAAAGTTTTTTAGTATGAAAAATGGCCCAGCAGACTTTATAAAAGAATTTTGTCTTCTGTTGCTTTTTCATTTATTTTATATAAAAAGAAGGAAAAAAAGATACACTGCATTGACAGTAGTTTAGTAAGGTAGGGAATCAGTTTAGAAATTACACAGAAACGTTTTTGCAGCCTGGTAAAAATACTCCCACAGACAGGTTCTGTTCCACGGCGGAGTTAAGGAACACTGCTAAAAATGACAAAACCATTTGGTTCTTTATTTATGGCTCAAAATAAGAGGCATTTCGATCAAGCTCAACGCCAGCTTCTTGATTTGTCGTCCTCATAAAGCTCACAACATTCTTCTTCTGGATAACTTTGTTGTAAAGACTAAAAAAAGCGGGCTGTTCGGTGGCGCTGTGGTTAGTGGTCTGGCCTCACAGTGAGAAGGCCCTTGTTTGAATCCTGGTTGAGTTTTCCTGGTGCATGTGTGGGTTTTCTCTAGGCGGTATGGCTTCCCTCCACAGTCCAAAAACAGGATGACAATTAATTTCCCTAAATTGCCCAAGGTGTGATTGTATTACCCTTGAGCTATCTTAAATGACCCCACCCTTACATTGACGTGTTCTCCCTACCATGACAAAGGTGGATAAAGTTGGAGAGGATTTCATGTAATCCATAGACACCAGTGAAGATCACAAATCATTGAAGAAAAAAGGTTCAGAGCACTGTCTAGTGGGTCTAGATGACCCAACTCCCAATGTTAAAGTGCTTAGGATAACACAAAGGATAACCCTGCACTACACTGGCAACCTGTACAGGCTGTACCCCTTGTTCACCTAACTGTGAATGACATATGCTTACATAGCGCTTTACTACCTTCTGGCCTATACTTGTTTTGATTGATATTACAATATAGATAGGCTATGCTCCGAGAGCACTTTGGTTGTAACCACCACAACAGAGATCCAATCCTGACCCAACAGACACCGAGCACAGGATACACATTCAAGAACGCGTAAAACATTTAGCCCACAATGTTCACACTGGACAAGCAGGTGAAAGTTTCTTCTTCTTTTTCTACTGTGTAATAGTGCATGTCCACCTCCGACAGTTGTAAGAGGCTTAGCGCGAAATGTTGAGGCGGTGCAAATCGTGTTCTAGGGTTTTTCTATCACAGCTCTATTCCACTACATAAAAGAGTTGGTGACATAGAAATCGGTCTGGGCACAAATGGCAATTATTAATACCCAACAAAGATAAAACCAATCAAACAAAATAAAAAGTCTAAAAAGCCTATTCTTTTAGGGGAGTAAAAATCTATGTTTTCTTATACTATGTTTTCTTAATGTACTTTACTGTTTGGTTGAGCAGGCAGTTAAAGTGTTATTTGTAATCCATGATTAATTTTTAAACGTTTGGCACTTCTGTGAGTTAAAGGGACACCATCGATGTGTCACTACCAAGCTTGAATCCCTGAATGACCAAAGTTCGACTGGTTTAACTTCCTATATGCGTTCAACAACCAGGTGTTTGGTATATAGTGATCCCTCGCTATAACGCGGTTTACTTTTCACGGTTTCGCTACTTCACGGATTTGCATCGTGCATTGTGTTCTGCATTCTGATTGGCTAAAAAGTCACTCCGCTTCTTCTCTACCTGTGCGTCAATAACGTTGCAGTTTAATATGTACACGTACGTAAAACAGCTTTCCAAATTTACATTACGTACGTGCAAATTCTTTTGCAATTTCGAGTTTCTCTAAAAAGCCATAGGAAAAAAGAGCGACAACAACTGCCTGCCTATCACTATGTTCTTCTCCCGAACAAACACACCTGCACCGCGGGCTTCAAAAGAAGTAAACACTGCAGAGCGGAGTCAGGATGCAGCAGCTCAGTCTGAAGAGCAGTGAAATACACCTGAGTCACTATTTGTCCGACTGTACTTTGTATTTTTTTCATAATCATTTAAAATTTTCTTCGGTTTAATCCAATTACTCGGGTCGCGGTAGGCGGGGCTAATGTCCGCAATTTGAAGCCCTCTGTTCACATCGATGATTAAAATTATTATTTGACAGTACAGTACAGAAATTATTTGTTGGAAAAAAAAAACGTTTCTAAAGTACCTTTATTTGTGAAACAAATGCTTGAGCCTGTAAAATGGTTTGTTCTTTCTTTTCAATGTATAATATTGTATTTAATTGTATATTAATTGTAAGAAAAAAATAAAGGTTTCTACTTCACGGATTTTGCCTATCACGGGTTCTTTTTGGGAACGTAACCCCCGTGAAAAACAAGGGTTTACTGTATAGAGCTTGAAAACCGGCTTAAAATTGTGGGAAGGTATGTGAGAGTTTTGAACGCAGGAGCCCGAATTGCGCATTTACGTGCAACTGCTACGTGAAAACGACCGCTTGAATGCACGTCGCCCAGATCAATGTGAATGAAGCTTTAGATGTAGCCCAATATATTTCTGCATTTGACTTTTATTTTGCCACGTCTCCCATCTGAGCTTCATGTTGCAGCCCCTGTTTCCACTTGCACAGTTCATCCACACTGGTTGCTGGGTAATTCCATTATTACATGATCCTGCACTCACAGAATGAACTCCCTACATTATAAGCTCCCCAAAAAACGGTAATTACTTTCCACTTAGTAAATGCCCGGTCCCATTTCATGTGTGTTCATCACAGCAGGACGGAACCCTGTTAAAACTCAGCGCAGTAATGTGGCATGCTGTGTAAGATGATGGATAACACCAAAATATCATGAGGTGATAGATGCAAACCAGGTGCTATGACAAGTATAATGATCAACCGCATACTGGCATGAGCACAATCAACAACAAAACAAAAATGAAAAGTTTGCTCCAACTGATACCAGTCAGTCCTCACCACACAAAGGGAGCAAAGATGAAAGATTTTGTCTTGCCTTTCAAAGCACATTACACAACCCATTTAATGTAAGTGCTTGGTCAGTTTTTTCATTACACACTTCAGAAAAGGGTGCAAAAAGGCGTACGAGCCTTTGCTTGCATAGTTTACGGCAAAATTACAATGTTTGACGGAATGGAAATTTCTCCTGTGGCACGAAAAGTATACACTAGAAAAATATTATGACTGTTTTTCACTTGAGTGACAGAGTACAGAGAATTATTGGTTGTCCTGTAGTGTGGATATGTGTGGTCGCGTATTTGTTACCTTTCGAGGACAAGTTTTAGCATGTTTGAAATGCATTCACACCAGCATGCACACACCCCAAAAAAATATCAATGTTTGTTACATCAGCCTAAATCTAAGATGTACCACGTTTTTATTTATTCTAGACAGTTTAACCTTTGGAAATCATGGTTATATACCAATATAAGGATTTACTAATGACGGGCTATTAGGGCCACCATGAAAATGAATAAATACATTTACAACAATAAAGTAGTAAAATTATGAGGAATAGAGTCAGTATTTTATTGTAATAAAGTCATTATTTTAGTGGAGAATTTACTTCATTCTTACATTCATGAAACAATTTTTATTTAATAAAAGTAAAAATGCTAAGCAACAACAAAAAAAGAACTAATATCATGTATGAGAGGTGTAGAGCGTTTTTTCCTCCAGTTGTCACTTCCTTTTTTTTAGAAAATGTTCAAAGTATGATTGGACATTGATATATGAACATTTTTTAAGACAGAGCTGATTATTTAATGAGGGTGTCCTAATTTCTTCACAAGACTGTATCTTCTGCTTGAATGCCTGACTAACTGTTAGAGTCAAGCTTCAACTTTTTAAAACATAGCTAGGGTTGGTGATTTAAATCTTTGCTTATTTATTTTTTGTTCTCTTGATTTAAAGTCCCTCTCTGATCATTTTTGATATATTGTAAAAGTGTTTCTAGTTGTCTTTTCATTATGATTATGCTGTTTATAGCACAAAGCCAAAAACCTGTGACATTCTCTACGACATAGGCTGGTTTCTGCAGAGCGGCAATAGTTTATTAGAAATGTTTCTCTGATTTGTTGGCAGGACTGGTGGCCCTGAGCAACCCCCCCCCCTTCCCTCCTTGTTGCCAAGAGCTCTCTGTTTACATGCAGTTCTTGCTAGCTAACAGCCCCTCACACTCCCAACCCAACATTACTGCTGTAACAAAATGGCGAGCAATATTGGAGCTACATGTGTAACCCTTGTGCTATCCTAGGCACTTTAACGTTGTGAGTTGGGTCATCTAGACCCACTAGACAGTGCTCTGAACCTTTTTCTTCAATGATTTGTGATCTTCACTGGTTTCCATGTGTTTCTCCACACCAGGCATTTACAGACGCAAATGGTTCTCATAACGGGTTTATTTGGCCTCTCCAAATCCACCGTGAAAACTGCATATACAAACATAATAGAAACTTCTTTGACATTGAACATACATTGTAAACAGACAGTTAAAACAAATAAATAAATCACCTCGTTGGCTGCATGCCCAGATGGGAGTTACTCTTAGTGTCCTCTCATCCACATCTGGTATTCTTTGCATAAAAACGTGGTGCTCCTGCTTAGCGTCTCTCTTCTCTGTCCATACAATGTGCGCTAAGCAAGGTAAGCACTTCCGGTATTTTCAAAATAAAATTACTTTCAAAATAAACTTCTCATAACTTAACCAACATTTATCAAACAAAACACAACAGACTAACAAATGACCATTACACTCCCACCAAATCACACTAATCTTAATGTGGGATTTTTCTCAGGTCCTTTAATTTGTCTTTAACAACACCTCATAAGTATTTTTAGTCTGCCTCAATCAAAGTTACAACCTTATAAACTGGCCTTTCAAGAAATTGGACTTCCCACCTTTGTCAAGTATGGTATCGCTAACTTGCAACTAAAGTTTATTTACTTTGCCATCTTACTCGTACCCTGACTCTGGCTAACCTCCATTCATTGTCTGGTGCTGAATTAACTTCCACAGTTTACTGTCCTTGTGATTTGTGATTGTTTCGTTTGACTTCAAAGTCTTGATATCTTTACAGAATGCTTCATTTTTAGCTAGTCTTATGATTGTGTTTGTTGCATTTCTTCTTACGTCCATTATTGCTTGTTGTTCTTTGCTTCCTTTCTTTTAATTCTTTGTTAAATCGCTTCAATCTGGCATTTGCTCCTTCCAGTCTTGTCCAATCAGAACATTTCTGAAAATGATCTACGAATGATGGCGTTTTCTGTGTCGTCGTGTTACACACTATTCTTCGGAGTTTGGGGTCATCGTCCTTAATTTCTCCCACCATGGACTCTTTAACAGGTAAAGTACTTTGCCAAAGAAACATTGGACCTGTGAACCAATTAGAGTTCTTGAGTTGTTTCACCTTCAAACCTTGAGAAGCATCTGTTGGGTTGGTTGTTTCTTCTTCAGGGACCCTTTTTGCCTCTTTGCATGAACTTATGTCAGTCATAAAGTTCCCACAGTCTTCATAATGTTCCTTATCCTTCCTTAATCTTCTTTCAAGAGACTTTAGGCTATGTAAAGCACTTACTTTGTTGTTAGGCAAGTTTTGTCTTTGAGCTTTGACTGGTAAAGGCATTTCATAATGACCTGTTTCATTTTGTGTGATGTTGTCTTTTAATGTTGTCATGAAAGTGAAATCTTCCTGAGAAACAAAATTCTCTTCCTCACCTTTTTCCTGAAAATCTAGCTCAAGGGCTCTGATGAGGTCAGATTGAGTTATTTCTTTCACTTTTGTTCTGTTGACGAAGTTCACTTTAGTTTTGAGGTTGACATAAGGTTTAACCATCGGTGTCACTTGCTGCACTATTATGCGATGACTTAAACCTATAGCATCACTAAAATCAACATGAGGGTTTCCATGGCCAACAATGCTCCACCCAAGGTCTGTGCGTTGAGCATAAGGCTCATTTTCATTGCCAGACACAACTTCTCTTGGCAGTAAAGCTTGAGAACAGTTATAGCCAATGAGTAAACCGACTTTGCAGTTTTGCAGAGCTGGAATCTCATCTTGAAGATGTTCCAAGTGGGACCAGGCTTTAGCTGTTTCGTTTGTTGGTATGTGAGTCCTATTGGCTGGAATGAACTCACGAGTGAAGGCTGGGGGTAAAGAAACTTTCTTAGTGCTGGAAAAACCACGGCATTGTAAATGATTTACTCTTTGACAGTTTATCACTATGTTCTTTGATGCCATTGTTGAGAGTTTGAGTTTGACTGCTTCCTTGCTGATGTCCAAAGTGTCTGCCACGTCCTTGAGAACAAAAGTTGTGTCACTCTGAGAATCTAAGAGTGCACATACAAGGACTTCTTTGGTTGGATGGGTTGACGATGAAAGCCATACAGGAACAACTGCAGCTGTTTGTGTTGTGGCCCCATCATGCACCACTCTGTTTGAAATTGCAGATTGAATGATTTCAGGGTGAGGATTAGGTGAACATTCTTGGTTGTTCACTTGCATTGTGTGAGAGTCGATTCTAGAAAGATGTTGATTGTTTTGTGGAGACCTTTGCTTTTCTTTGTCTCTCTCTTCGTGCAGGCAAGTAGGATGTCGTCTTTTGCACATGTCACAGCTGCTCCTATATCTGCAGCTTTTCAAATGATGACCAAATTGTAGACATCCAAAGCATAATCTCTCAGACTGAACATATTTGACTCTATCCTTGAGATCTTTCTCCATGAAGTTTCGACATTTATGTAAAGTGTGTCCAGTCTTTTTGCAAAACATGCATGTAGCCAGCGGTCTTTCAGTGCATTTTGTGTTCAGTGATTTAGCTACAAAACTGGAATGCTTCTGTGTTTTTTGTTTTTCAACTTCACCTTGTTTCATTGAATGCAGGGAAGTGATGGGATTGCATGCAATCTTAGCTTCTCTTGTTAGAAACTTAACAAACTCACTGAATGATGGAAAACGATTACTCTCTTCCTCTATTTCAATGACTTTTCTGTTCCATCGTGCTGTCAACCAGTCTGGCAACTTTGACAAGATTTTTCTGTTTTCATTGCAGTCATTTAAGATTTCCAATGTCTTGATATGAGCCATAGCTGTTTCACAACTATGAAGAAAATCAACAAACTCTCTTAATTCAAAACTGTCTTTGGATACAATTTTTGGCCATGCTTGCAATTTGTCTCTGTATGCCTTTGCAATCACAAACGGATTTCCATATCTTTCTTCTAACATTACCCATGCTGCAACATAAGCAGATTCAGTTCCGAGAAGGAAAAAACCATCTAGTGCTTGTCTGACTTGACCACCAACATATCGGCGAAGGTAATAGAGTTTTTCTTTATCTTGAATGCTCTTTTGATCAATTATGGTTTGGAAAGAAAGTTTCCTATCATTGTACTTCAAGGGGTCGCCATTGAACATTGTTGGTTCAGGGACAGTCCTCCTGCTATCAGCTCTGCAGTTCTCGCCCGATAAATACGAGCTCATTTAGGAAGCTGGTTTTGACGTGGTACGCGCTTCGTACGGAGCCAGCAGATGAACAAACGAAAATAAAATTTAATTAATATAAAATACTCCTTATTTTCCAAAGTCACAGGGAGCCACAACAAAAGGATGAAAGAGCCGCATGTGGCTCCGGAGCCATGGGTTGCCGACCCCTGCCCTAGACTAAGACTACCCATTTCCGCGTAAAATTATTTAAATGTGCACGTCAGGTCGCCGCTACGATCCTGTCACCTTGCTGCTGCTACGATGACCGTATGTTGCGCTGTTTGTGTAGAACACGCTGGAGGGGGGGGTTATGACAAGACAGCAATTACAGAGCTTTCCTGACAGGAGAAAACTAGCCAAGCACCAAGTGGAACGCCATGTTTCATCTTTGCAGAGAACACCTCCAGGCATGTCCCTCCAAAGGGTCAAGAATAGGCTTCAGCAATTGCTGCTGTCTAAATCTTTTGGAGCAGTGTGACCCCTGCATCCTTCCTAAAGGTGTACAGTCATTGTCACATCGACTTTGATTGAACATTATTTATCTGTCAGCTGTTTTCTTTTTTTGCTTCTTTCACTTGCTTACATCTTTCTCTGTTTTCCAAGCAAGCATCTGCTACTAACAGGCCATAAAAGAGGCATTATTCTCCCGTCATTAGAGGGAATTTTTCGAAAAACAAGTCATTTATACTGTAAACATTAGCCAAGTGTCCCAAATTGTCTTGAAAATGGTTGAGCTAATCACTGTTACGTGACGAGAAGACTTAACTTCTGCCTGCTTTTGCCCCAGCCAGACTGCAGTCTCTTTGAGAGCTGTAGAGCTGCCACAATAGAACATGGAAAGCTAACGATTTCTTTGTCAATGGAAAGTATTGCACGAAGTGTCGTCAAGGCTGGAGCAAAGGGGATTGTAAAAGAGAGTACCGGTAACACTGCATCGCTACAAGGTTGGTTTCTGCTGTAAAACAGGCATTATTTTCCGGGATCTCAGAACTAAAAGCAAGGAACATAGTGTGCAGACAGTTTTTTTAAAAAGCATGTGCACAAATGCATGTGACTTCTTACAGCCATATTTGCCAGACTGAGGTTTTGCTACAATCAAAAAAAATCAAACTGAGAGAAAGTGACAAATCCATACACCTAATCTAAGTGATGATGGCTAGAATGGCTCCACAGAAACTATGTCCTAGAAAAATTACACAGGTTTTTTACCTAAAAACTGCATATTTACGGTGGGGCAAAAAAGTATTTAGTCAGCCACTAATTGTGCAAGTTAACCCACTAAAAAAGATGAGAGAGGCCTGTAATGTTCATCATAGGTATAGCTAAACTATGAGAGACAAAATGAGGGGGATAAAATCCAGGAGATCACATTGTCTGATTTTTAAAGAATTTATTTGTTAATTATGGTGGAAAAGAAGAATTGGGTCAATGCCAAAAGTTAAACTCAATTCTTTGTTATATACCCTTTGTTGGCAATGACAGCAGTCAAACAGTTCTAATTTGGTTTCATCTGACCATATAGGACATTCTCGCAATCCTCCTCTGGATCATCCAAATGTTCTCTAGCAAACTTTATACAGACCTGCACATGTACTGGCTTTAGCAGGGGGACATGTCTGGCCCTGGGGTTTGAGTCCCTGGTGGTGTAGTGTGTTACTGATGGTTGAACTGATGGTTGACTTTGTTGTTTTGGTCCCAGCTCTCTGCAGGTCATTCACTAGGTCCCCCATGTGGTTCTGGGATTTTTGCTCATCGTTCTTGTGATCATTTTGACCCCACAGGGTGAGATTTTGCAGGGAGCCCCAGATGGAGGGAGATTATCAGTGGTCTTGTATGTCTTCCATTTCCCAAAAATTGATTTCTTCACACCAAGCTGCTGACTTATTGCAGATTCAGTCTTCCCAGCCTGGTGCAGGACAACAATTTGGTTTCTGGCGTCCTTAGACAGCTCTTTGGTCTTGGCCATAGTGGAGTTTGGAGTGTGACTGTTTGAGGTTAGGACAGTTGTTTTTTATCTAGATAACCAGTTCAAACAGGTGCCAGTAATGAGTGGAGGACAGAGGATCCTCTTACAGAACAAGTTAAAGGTCTGTGAGAGCCAGAAATCTTGCTTGTTTGCAGGTGACCAAATACTTATCTTCCACCATAATTTACAATTAAATTCTTTAAAAATCAGACTGTGATTATCTTGATTTTTTTCCCCTCATTTTGTCTCTCATAGTTTAGTTATACCAATGATGTAAATTACAGGCCTCTCTCATCTTTTTAAGTGGGAGAACTTGCACGATTGGTGGCTGACTAAATACTTTTTTGCCCCACAAGGAATGCTTTGCTAATAAAGCAAAAGATGATTGAATTGGTTCTTTTAGTTACATTAAAAAATAGCGTTGTTTTGGGAGAATATGAATTATTTGGAAAAGTGCATATCTGACTACATATATCCTGGCTGGGACCTTGGAGTTTGCATGTCCTCCTCGTGCATATGTGGTTTTTCCCTGTGTAACGGGAGTCACCTGTAGGTGTCTCTATACCCAATGTTGCAGGGGCCAAGAAAGGGAAAACTAACACAGAGCAGGTTACGAAGATTTATTAATACAAAAACCCCGTCATGAGTAGAATAAAAATGTTGACCGTATCAATGACACCACAGGAGCATGCAGACAAAAAAACCACAGTTCATGCACAACAATAAAAAATAAAAACATGCAACGTAACTGTGATACACAGCACTCGGTGGGATGCGGCACCCACCAAAATAACATGCGGGGTGAAACCTGAGGGAAGTGACTAAAAAAAAATGACAAACAGAACAGAGGGTAAATAGTCCGCTCCTGCACTTGATTAGTCAATCACGCTGGGACAGCTCCGTCAGGAGCGGACAAACAAAGTACAAAACATAAACTTAAACAGGACAGCAGGGCACAGTATTCCAACACTGGTACGTCGCAAAACCTCACGCCCAGTCTTTAAAACCCCCAGAAAAGCAGGATCTACCTCTGCCGTGATCCGCACTCTTTGCTCGAGCCAACTCACGCTGCTCTCTGAGCTAACCGGCTTTCTCACAGGAAGCTAGCGCCATCGCAACCACACGTCAACTTCCTTTTTAAACCCCCTGAACAATGGGTATAGAGACACCTACAGGTGACTCCCGTTACATCTGGTTTCCTACCAACTGTCTAAAAACATGCTTCACAGGTTAATTGGTATCTCTAAATTGCCACTAAGTGTGCATGTGATTGTGTGGCCCTGCAACAAACTGGTGACGTGTTCGGGGTGGACTCCTCCTTCGCCTCCTCTTTAGCTAGATTGGTCCCTGAAGAGACTCAACTTACAACAATCTAAGTAAGTCGGATTAAAAACTGCAAATAAATAACCACCCTCTATTGCAACAACAATTTAAGGCAAACAACAGTAAAATTCACATCTAAGTTTTCATTAAATCAGAAAAACTCACATTGCTTACCAAGTTTCAAAGCTGCAACAAGTCAGCAAACAGAAATTTAGAAGAGGGAAACATAATTTGGGTCTGTGATCATGAGCATGTTGGCTGTGAGGAAAATCTGGATTTTGGCTCTCAACTCAGTAACAGTCTTCCAATCTGTTTATGGGTGATAAGCTTTCCTATCTCAGCGTAATGAATAGAGATCCCTAACCCATTCCATTTCCTCTAAACTACAGGCTAATCAGGACTAATGTGGGTCTGTAACTCGCTCTCTCCTCTCTCCTATGAATCCTGACTCTGCACTGAGCACTGCATAGCAACAAGGGGAAATACTGGCAGAGATACATTGGTGGAGAATACGTTGGGGGGGGGGGGGGGGGGGGGGGGGGGGCTGTAGGTACAAGCCAACATCAAAATCTGTGGGGAAATTATGGGAAAGAGGTTGATTATAGAAGTCGGATAAAAACTTCCTTTTTTTTTAAATAACACAAAAAGGGAAGTGTTTGTGCATCTGGCCACCAATGATTAAACAAACAAACTAGAAATAATTTTGAATTGTGTGAGACGGCTCAAAACTGATTGTCCTCCTGAAAATCATATGCCTTGATTTCTTCCTGATACTGCGATTCGCACATCGAATCGCTTGTTCAAAAATGGCTTGACACTCCAGAAGTGTGTTGAAGGAGCTACTTTCCAAAGTTTTGAGCCTTATCGCTACATGAAAGCATTAACTGAATCTCTCATATACAATGCTTGGAAGACACGGATGATGTTGAGAGATCAGGTTTAAGTATGTTGAAGAGTTCTACAAAAGCATCTGTAATCACATCTTCGTCTCTGGGTACATGAGGTCATTCAGAGACTCTCCCGGTATGGTGAGCTACACCATCAACTGCAGGAGCTGCCACTGAATGACGGCGCCAGCAGTGGTACTGCCGTCTCTCCAAGGAGGGGGAAAAAAAATTTAAACAGGGTATAAATAAAATAAAAGTATTTTTTTTGGTATTGTCTCCGTATAAATAAGAAAAAAACTCAAATTTCAGGAGGAAAATGATCAGATTCTTCTCCATGTTGGTTTTGGACTCGCGTCATCATCACATGAAGGGCCTGTAGCTGAGTCCCTAATTGGTTTTCACTTGTCTTCTTCACCAAAGTTCAGATATTTGAGCCCTTATTGTGCTGCAATGCCCAAATCACATCGCGATACTTGAAATGAGCTGCTGCTAGACCCTCTTTCCTGATGCTCAAAATGCGCTGCAGGACCTCTGATCGTGTCTGAACTTTGACTTAACATTGAAACTGGATGCCGCGATGCACAAATCATGGTCATTGTGAAGCTTAAGTCTCCACATTAGAGAGGAGGTCATTATTGAAACCATACCTCCCCATTTGTTTTCTAAATGCACTTTCTCCCTTTCAGTCTCATGGGGTTGCTTGAGGCTATCCCCGCAACTGATGGGCAAAGCTGGGGTACACCCTGGACAGGTCATCAGGCTATAGCAGGGCTACAAACTAACACTCACATCATTCACACCTTAGAATGACCATCACAATTATCTGAAATGTTTATTGTCATTAGTAGATTGTGACGAGATTTGAGCAGCTCAGATACAGACAGAGGACATCAATAAATAAGAGGTAGACATAGAGTGCAAATATGCAAGTTTATGCAGTTGTGCAAAGATGGAGTTTATAGAAAGGGGTAGAGGTAATGTACAAAAAGTAAGTAAAGTAAGAAGCAACAAGTAAAAAGTCAGATTCCAACTAGGATTAAGAATCTGAGATTTTGACTGGGGTGTGCTTATGTTAATGGGCGTTAAGTAGGGTGACTGCTTGAGGGAAAAAGCTTTTCCTCAGTCTGGAGGTTTTTGTCTTGATGGACTTGTAGCGTCTGCCAGAGGGTAGTAAGTTGAACAGAGGGTGGGCCGGATGGGTGCAGTCATTGGTGAGGCTGGTCACTCTGCTGAGACAGCGTGACCGGATGTCTGACCTACAGACCATTTGACCTACAATGCATTTTTGGTGGGTGAAAAACTAGGTGCCAATGCATACCCCATGCATACGTGAGGGAGGGGAAGCAGGAACCCAACTGGAATTTAAACCAGAGCAGTCTTGCTGAGGCGAGAGTGCTAACCACTTCCCGACCATGGAGCCCTTGGACCAGGGGTGGCGAACAAATTTGACACCAAGAGCCGAATTTCTTTTACTGTGAGAGTCAGAGAGCCACACTACACACTGACCTGCCAAGACGCACACACACACAAACATGCAATTAAAACCGTATTATTTCCATAACACATTAAATACATTACATTTCAGTTGTGTGCATCTTAAGTTAATTTTTACCTTCATATCTTGCTTTTATATGTTTTTTATTTAAAATTGAATGACTGACTTTTTGCATCAAAAGCAAATAATTTATTAAATGTTAATATATTGCAATGACTCAGTTAATTCTCCAACAAAGTTAGCAAACAAGTGCTAAGTTACCATTAAACTGGCTGCAATACTCACGCCCCCCTGTCCACATTAAGAGCCCATTGACTTGAAGACACACCAAGCCAAACGGCATGCAAGTCACTTCTGCTCACAGCTCCCTGGCTCATGGTTTTGCACTCAAGATACCCCACTTCCCATGATCCTTAAGGGCTGAAGGGCTAACCTCCAGCCCAGTCGTAGCCTCTCTGATCGGTTCCTTTACGTGAGTGTCGGTCAGAACGGACCGATGCCTTGATTTCACGTGTTTCAAGGTAATAAACAGGGACTGGCAGACATTGAGGAGAACATCAACAGAAGCTTGTGAGCAGCTCTTTTACACACGGGGATTTCTCTGTTCTCCATAACGTAACAGGGCCTTCTTTCAGAGAGATTTCAGCTCAATCATCTCCGGTTCTCTCGCTGCCTCATCAGTGACAAGCGGGGATCTCAGGCAGTCAGTCTCTGCTTTAAACCCTTGTGCTATCTCAGATGACCCCCCCCCTTACATTACGTGTTATTCCTACCATGACAAAGGTGGATAAAGGTGGAAAGATTTCATGTAATCCATGGACACCAGTGAAGATCACAAATCATTGAAGAAAAAAGGTTCAGAGCACTGTCCTGTGGGTCTAGATGACCCAACTCCCAATGTTAAAGTGCCTAGGATAGCACAAGGGTTACTGGATCTATGAGAAAAGTGATCTGTGGTCGTTTCTGCTGCAGCTCCTCAAACCACAAAGTAAAGTTTCCGTCCAGCAGCAGCGTCACGTTCTGCACTTTATTCATTTGGATTGCAGCTTCTGCTGTGAGCTCCACAAAGAAGGAAAGTGGCATGATGGCCGTTTTGAATGTGCACTTCGAAAAGCTCCAACTTGTTAATAAAGGAGACAATTTGTGTCAGATCAGGAAGAGTTTTTAATTTTCTCCAGGATACGTTTTGTTCTTTTCTGCCATGAATTATTTTACTGCTTCCAAAAGTTCATAATAATAAACACAGAGACTTGCCATTCTGTTCAGTAAAAAAGGAAGAATCTTCCCGTTCTTCCAGAAACGTCCTGTGTTTATCTTTATACTCTGAATTTAATCATTTTGACCATGACGGTAACAGTCTGCACGCACATCAAATCTTTATCTATGTGTTTCGGCATTGGGCGTGACCTGTGCAAATGATTGGCGGTCACGTATGTGTCGGGAGCAGCATCAAAACACACACACTGCCACATTACTTTTATTATTATTTATTTTTAATACCCTCTGATGGTTTGTGTGTGGTTTAAGAGGGAAAAAATAATGAAATGAGGCTCAGTATATAGAAAATATTATGAGACGCAAAGAGCCGCACGCTCATTGGCCAAGATCCGCATGCGGCTCGAGTGTGTTCGCCACCCCTGCCTTGGACCATACCACATTTTAGCAAGTGAGAGACTGTAGAATGGTTGAAGTGTACACTCTCCGACATTACACCTCAACGTTTAAACCACTGTTTACTTATACAAACCATGTTTTTCTTTATCAAAAATGTACATTTTCTCCAAAAACTTTACCCTATTATTACTTTACATTGACAGCAAATCATTTTATGTCTGTTTTCATATTTATCAAACAATTTGGTGTAAACCTTTATCAAGTCCTGTATGCTGTGATTACTACCGCTGTAAGCCATGTTCCGTGTAAACCTCCATCATACACCAGCTGTCATATCAGACATGACAGTTTTGCAGCAGGTGTCCTCTGTAATGATGCTGGGAAATATTGTGTGTCCATCTCCACACAGTTGGCCTTTCACATCTAAAGTTTTGTTTCCCATAACTTTAACTTAAGACTGTCTTACTGGGTTTTGTTACCTGCTGTTTTGTTCTCTCTCTTAGCAGGCTGCTAGCAGACCATCTGAGGTTGAGACATGTCGGAAATTTTCAGAAAGGAACATGTTCTGCTGCACTGTTTGACCAGAAATGACAACATTTGACAGCTGTTTTACTGGTTCATGAGGAATAAAAGGTTTAAGGGAATCGTTTAACATATTTTTCTTCTTTTAAGTAAAATGATTCAAAAAATATATTTCCCCAACAATTCTTTTGATTTTATATTTATTTGGAGTATTTTCAGCACTATAAGGCACATTAAAAAGCCTTAATTGTTTTCAAAAAACGGTTGTGGCGTTGGGTGTTATCATGGATATGCTAAAGCGGCTAACATGTAGCAGTGTCGGACTGTGGTATTTTTACATGTTATTAACAAAGTTCAAAGTTGGCGTAGTCACAGTAAGGATGTTTTAGTGATATCAGTCTGTTTTCTGCAAACAAGGTCAGGAGTTACGGTTAATACGATAAGGCTGCAAATGCTTCGAATGTGGTTAACGTGTAGCGTGTTAACAACAAGTTCTAGGCTATGTCCGAATTCCATCCCTGCTCCCTAATAACTAAAAACCTATGTAGTGCAGGACTTTGTAGTGCCCTGGATTTTAAAAGCAATTCGGACACCATGCTCCCCACTTGAAAATAAAAAAAACTTAAAATGTTCAAATACATGCATTGTGGTCCATATTTGGCAATCTACTGAGCATCGACGCACACTGGTTTTTCGCAGAGACTTCTGGAACATTTCTAAGACACCTGATTTGGGAAATCGGAGATTCAGACAGCTCTACAAAAAGGCGATCGCATTTCATAGTGCACTTAGTAGTGAGTAGTAAAGGAATTTGGACACAGTCCTTGAGTTCTGTGAACACAGCTAACCCTCAGTAGTCCCTGAACCCACCAGGGAGTCTGCCAATCACATTGGCTGTTTACAATGACACAAAATTAAACTGCCCCTTCATTAGCACATTTTTCTGTTTCAAAATTTAAAATGAAGATTTCAAAATTTCTTCAGCCTTGAAATGACACTACAAATCTAATTATTTGGACAGACAGGTTCAATGCTGATTTATTGTGTAATTTAATCAAAAATATATCTGTATAAAAGGAAACTGGGGTTGTACTTAGGAGACATAAAGTCTTTTTTCTGAATATTCTGCAGAAATCTTGAAATTTTTCTTATTTATTTTACTGATCAGTTTTGCCGTCATATTTTTGTCGTACATATCATTCTACAGATTATATGTATGTATACCATCGTCCGGGTGAATACTCGATTCCGATTGGTTGCTGGGTAATGATTAAAAAGTGATTATCCACAGTGATAATTCACGCCTAAAAAAGAACTTCCGGTCACATAGCTTAAATGTTCTATATTACTGCGCTGGCTTCTGTAAAACAAACTTCAGCTTCATCTTCTGGACAAAAAGAAGCGGTAAGAGGGTTAATGGAAGTGTGCATTGTCAGAAATCAACACACGCGCTAGCCTGAACCGGTTGCCTCCATGGCATGCGTTAATTTCTGATGATACACATTTCGTCGGCCATTAACCCTTACATATATTGTAAATGTGAGACAATTCCTAGCACTACAAAATAAACTTGATTGCTAAATGGTGTGTACTTATATACAGTATTGCTTTATTACCTTCCTAGAAGGCCCAAAGCACTTTACAGTAACAATCCCAATCTAGGCGGGAATCAAACCTGCAATCTTTCAATCAGAGGTTGACCGCTCTAATTCTGCACTAGAGCCGCCCCACAACAATCTTGCATCACAAAAACAAATCAAACTAAAAAAAACAAGAATGAACAGCAGCAAGTGTAGAGCTTCCTTTGCTGCCCTCAAGTGGCTGCAGAAATCTATTCATTTGTGTTCAAAACACCTCAAACAACAAGACGGCTGGCTTTACATCGCATGGAAGAAAACTAATAGAAACGGCTGCATGAACCCCCTCTTGCAAACTAAAAATATGCTTCTAAACACAGACGCAGCAGCAGCAGCAGCGAAGTTATTCGGAATTAAATGAAAACGTTACAGGAACAATTAACTCTCCTAGCAGCAAAGTGACAGCCATATTTTTGCCATCACTTCCAGCTGACACATAGAAAGAAGCATGAGTGACTTCTTTTGAAAGCATTACCCTTTGAACTGTCAATCACTTCTGAAGATTTTGCGTCCTCCCGTCGTATTGAATCTGACAAAGCCAGAGATGACGGAGACAGGCGAAGGCTGGAGGTGGGGGGGATGCATTTCTCATTATGACAGGACTAAAACTTTCATTGAGCTCACGAGGCTAAGCATGGACTTGGCATTAATCAGGTATTAATGTGGGCTGGTCTGGTTTGTTATTACCAAAAGAGCTCTGGCAAACGTTTTTTTACTAGACCTGTCAATTTGATCACGTTTTAATGGGTTAAGCGATAGGGGCCCACACACAATCTTTTTTATTTAATGCTGTAAAAAGCAGTGATTTTGACGGCTAAAAAACCCGCTTTTATGTCAGATTTTATGATGCTCTGGCTTCTTTTGCTTGTCATAATGTCCTACAATAATGGCAAATTAAAAGATTGATTAAAGCTCTTTACCCAAAAAACACAATTATGACAATTGGATTTATTTTTGATTTTTGAAGTTAACAAGCTTAAAAACTCCAAAATAACATCTGTATTTTAATGTATAATAATAGAATTGCTAAACTTTTTTGTATGCATTTGCATCTATTTATGTGTAAAAATATGAAACATTCCTGCAGAGTGGCACACATGCTGACATCAAGTCATCTGATCAAGTTTGAGTTTGACTTTAGTCGTTTTTTTTTCTGCAGAACAAGTTCAGGTTCATGTTTCCAATCTGCGCCTGCTCACGTGTGTTGTTTCCCATATTCTGAAACTAATCCAGACTGATTTTGTGTTTTTGTGCCTGTGCTTTTATTAATTTCAAGCAGAAATTTTTGTTTTTTCTTTGTTTCATTTATTGATAAAACTTTCTCAAAAAGACATTCAGAATAAAATAAATTCATAAAAAATGCAGTACAATACATTTGTTGTAAAGAGTGAGTACAATGTTGTTTTCTACTGCACTCAGTTTTTTTTTATTCTTTATAGTTGAAATAAAAAATCTTGATCAAACGTGTCCAATCTGTTTTATCTTAAATCATTTAAAAATTCAATGGCTGAAAACGCTATTCTTTTTTAATCTGAACATCTTGCATAGTGGGACAAAGTCCTCATGAAAATGACGACTCACATTGACAATAGCAGAGCGTCGGCTCACTATTGTTTGGATCAGCTGTGCAAAAAAGCAAAAAGATTGAATTCATATCGACAGGGACTTTCCGCTTAAGCAGGTAAAACAACATTCAGCCATGTTTATAAGATGAAGCTGTTCCAAACTCATTCTTGGTCACTTTTGGAGGTTAAATTCAAGCACTTTCATGGTTCATTTAAAACTTTTTCTATGTAGAGTTTGAGGTAGAACATGTTACTCAAAATGCCTGTAGAGATAATTATCAGGGTTGAAGTTTAGGCCAACGAACTTTGTCCTCGAGACCTACAATTGCTAGGATCAGATTCTGGTTAACTGAACCAACCTGATCCAGGTCAGGCTAGAAAGTGGAGATGGGAGTGTTGAAAGGACGAGGGTTGGGCAGCGAGGAGCAACGCTGATGGTTTTCCTAGAAATGGCTTTAAAATAAGAAAAAGTATATCACTTGTCTGAAGTAAGAAACTTTTGAAAAATTCTTGCATGCTCCCTGATTAAATCTACGTTCTGTTGTCTGAACCTCTTTCTTTGTCCCAACCCTAATGCTTAATAGGACTTGATAGCAAAACTATGATTTTATTCTTAACTTTAAATTGGTTACAGACAGTTTCTCTGCTCTAAATCACTTAAATGTAGCGCAAAAAATGCTTTATTACAACAAAACGATTTTTTTTCTTAAATATCAACTCTTTAATGATCTTTTCTTTTATTCGTTTTCATCCAGAATCATCTTTTTACACACCTGCGTGAACTACCATGGCTGTTTAGAGCAACCTTCCAACACCTAAAAAGCCATGCGGTTTAATGTTGTCCGGACAACAACCCATGAGGAGCCACAACGTCTCACCTACCCCTTTAGAAATAAACATTGATATGTAATTTTGTTATTACTATTATGATAAATCTATTGTTCCTTTTTGCCTGAATAAAACACAAGATAATTTTATTTCAAAACACGAAATAGTTTATAACTTTTGACAGTGGTGGACATGACTCCCTTTCAAAATAAAAGACACCCTGTGTCACATAGGATCCTCTCACTGCAGCAAATGCAGTAGTAGGTAGTGTAATGTCAGCAGTGGCTAAAAAAATAAAATCAAAAAACTTTAGATGGTGTATCTTAGCATTGAAGTTCAAACATTCAAAAGAATTCATTTAAATCAGAGCTAATTAAATGAACTTTTACATTATTTTTGGACTATATGACAAACTTAAAATCTTTGAATTTAGTTCAGTAATAAAAAGTCCACCTTATAATTTACTGTGCCTTAAGTATTAATTTCTGGTTGTGTTTACTGACCTCAAGTTGAAATTTTTTTGTGGGGTACACGTCACTCAAAAACCTGTTAACATTTTCCACTTTAGTACAACAAAGCTACACGGCTCGATGGATTGTTGGACCATTTCAGCCACCGTAGGCAGGAGCCTAGCAAAGGCATACAACAGTTTGTGGTATAAAGTTTGATTTATTTTTGGTTTTTTACGTAATTTGCAGTTTAAGTCAGAAAAATTGTACTTTCTAAAATGTAAAACATTCAATGCTTCTTTAATCAAGAAAGCCTCGATGGACGGGTCAAAGAGTCACATGTTGCTTCAGAGCCTCTGGTTTAGAGAAAACTCTAAAGATACCAAATGAGTTCATTAGGCAAAAGCAGATTTCTCACCAGTTTTCACATGAATGTGAGAAGACACCAATGTCTCCAATAAGGCTGATTACCATTTGTTTAACAAACAGATAAAGCTACACAAGTAAAAAAAAATGAAGAAAACTCTAGAAAATATAAAAACTACAGTTAGCTCCCTTCACACACACAAAAAAATTGGACATCAATATATTCTCTTTATGACAATTTCCTCAATTTGAGTAAATATTAACAACGTATCGTATTTTCTGCACTATAAGGAGCACTTCATTTATTAAAAAAAAAAAAAAGGGACAGTATCCCTTATAATCCAGAGCACCTTATATAAAGGTATATTACAGTTGTGCTCAGTGATGTTGAAATGAATTTGAGAGATTCACGGCACTCTGTAAAAATGTTTGGTGTGCTAATGTAGCTAACATGTAGCGGTGTCAGATGTGTGATTTTTTTTTCTCACATTTGTAAAAAGTTTGGGAGTTGGCGTAGTAGTGGTAATGTTTTTTAAGAGTTTTTTTTTTTTTCTAACATGTTACAAACCAGGTTGAGAGTTGCAGGTATTGTGAATATGCTAACATGGCTAACGTGTAGCGTGTTACTGGGTTACTGTGAACGCAGTTAATACATTTAGACAGACTGACGGACTTGTCTCTGACTGTCTTGCTTAATGCGCCTTAGATACAACACGAGTTCAAACCCAGACCATTCATTGAAAAAGCAGCTTACAATCTGGTGCACCCTGTAGTGCAGAAAATACTTTACTGTGAATAAAAACATCCTCACCCAAAAAGGACGCATTTGTGTTCAGTACATTTTGAAGGAAACCCTTTCGAAAGAAACAATGCGAGAGCATTAATAGTTTAAACCCGTTGATAAAACCCACAAACCCCAAACACAGTCGCATGGTAGGAGCTAGAACCTCCCCAGCTGAGTAGCAGCTATTATACGCCTGCATCCCCCTTTTCCCCCTGCAGCAGCTTTTCCTTGTCTGGCTCCTGAGGCGCCTTGCGAGTAGTCTTCTGCATTTCCCGACTTTTGACCCACGTGTAGGCCGACGAGCCCCCGAGAACCATCATGTTACTGGTCCACCACAGGAAACTCTTACTGGACGAGTTGTACACCACCGCGATGACGGTCTGAGCGCAGGCCTTCGCCGTTCCCGACACATTGTGAGTGAGCGGGCTCGTGAACTTGATCTGGAGGCCGGTGACGTAACCGATGGCGAAGCCGAAGACCCCACCCACGGTCATCATTCCCCAAAACTTAAGGTCAGTCAGCCTGTTGAATCTGGACAGTTGGCCCAACTCCCCGAACACGAGGATGAGCGGGATGAAGAGGAGGCACGCGTTGATGTTGTTGTAGTAGGACAGCTTCCAGATGCTTCCATCCACAGCAGGCATCACTTTCTTAGTGTAGATGGCATTCAGAGAGACACAGGCACTCGCCAGCACGCCGAAAAACACCCCTGACCACGAGAGGGACCCCGCCAAGCCTTCTTGGTCCACACCGAGCCAGAATCCCCCTACAAGAAGAAAATATTAGCAGATGAAACATCGTATGTTTGATTTTTCTACATTTGACAACAATAACACAATTTTAACAACCTGTTCCTCTTTAAATATGAAAACTTAATTCATGTCTAAAATTTCATTGCAAAAATAAAATCTACATGACTATTCGTAACAATAAAATTGGTGTCTGTCAAATGATTTTTTTTCATGCAGAGAAAGACTGGCAAACTACTACGACGGAGTATTAGGGCCACCAAAAAAAAAAAATTAGAGCCACCCAAAAAAAAAAAAAGTAAAATTAAGATTAGAGATAAAAACTCGTAAATTTAGGAGAAAAAAAGTCGTAATTTTAGGAGATTACAGTGGAAGTGAGCATGCAGAGCAGCAGGTGAACGCCGTGCAGCAGCAGAGCAGACCGACTAAACTTTGTTGAACAGGTGAGCTGAATGTTTATTGATAACGTTCCAAATGTCTGGAAGGTCATTTGTTTGATTTACGATTCATTAAAGTTTTATTTATTGATGGTTGGTTTGCAGGATCTCTGCAGCCCGATGAAGCCGTCGTTGGTGTCCCTGCAGCTGTTCGCTTGAATCCTTTCTTCACCAAAGACAAGACTCTACGTCTGTGTGACGCTTCCGTCACACAAAAGGAGGAGCACTTTTTTTTGGCATTTTCAACGTTCCAAAGCTAATATAAAACACTATTTTCATTCCTCTTTATTGTTTTATGCTGAAACGGGACATTTCATCTGCAGGAGGGGGCGTTTGTAACACTGTTTACTTCCGCATTGGTGTTGGGATGACAGGTTCATGACGTAATGAGACAAATGAAGTTCAGGATATGTGAATGAAAAGGAGAATAAAGGCTGCAGCGATTGTCTACACCCAAACGTGTCTCTGAGCTCCTTATTTTACATATTAAACTCCGCTTTACTGACACTGAACCCCGGAAAGACTGCTACACGGAAAATAATCTGATTTTGAGTCGCCAAAAGGTTCAGAATCTCTTTGTTTTAAACCTATAATAATCCGGAAATGAAGCTTCACAAAAGGCTCCACATACTTCATCTTCAAGCTAGGTTCCGATAAACGGACCACTTCGGTGTTTTTTCCTTAATCTACGACTTTTTTCTCGTAAATTTATGAGATTTTAAGTCGTAAATGTATGAGATAAAAAGTCGTAAATTTACGAGTTTTTATCTCCTAAATTTACGAGATAAAATCTCGTAATTTTACTTTTTTTTTTTTTTTTTTGGTGGCTCTAATTTTTTTTTTTGGTGGCCCTAATACTCCGTCGTAAACTACAGAGTGACAGCAATGAAACAGATGACAGGTGTGTAAAATCAATAAAATATCAATAAAAAGACCACTGTATAATTTACAGTAAAATTCTGGCAAACCCAGCTGCCTTTTTTTTTTTCCATAAAATGCATGGTATCACGCATGTCTTTGCTAAATTCATCGTATTTTTAAAGGGCGAATGCATTTTTTAAAGTAAAAATTTAGAATATCACCCAAGAAAAATTCTGAAATATTTTTTTCCTTTATATGGTTAAAAGTAACAGATTCTGGCAACCCCCGATGTCATTTTATACCATTTAAATTATTGAATGTCTTTGCTAACTCCATAGTGTTACATATGTTTGTTTTTCTGCAGTCCTTTTTGAGAAGAATTTCCAGTGCTTACTGTAAAAAATACTGTTTTACTGCAAAAATGTTAAAAGTAACACCTACATTTTTACAGTAAAATTTTGGCAAACCCAGCTTCCAGTTTTTTATCATGTTAAACATGCATGTTGATGCATTTCTTTGCTAATTTCGTCGTATTATATTGCATTTTTAAAGGGTAAAACATTTTCTCCTGACAGTAAAAATCCACAATATTACTAAAGAACAATTCTTAAATTATTGTTTTATGCTTAAAATAGTTGAAAGTAACCGGTTTTTACAGTTTCTGGGGATCTCAGATGTCACTTTTTTATTATCAAAATGATTGCATGTCTTTGCTAATTCCATAGCGTTGCATAGCATTTTTAAAGTAAGAATTAGAAATTCTACCGAAGAACTGGAAAAAAAAAAACATATTTTGCTGTAATATTGTTTAAAGTAACGCCTTAATTTTTATAGTGAAATTCTGGCAACCCCAGCTGCTATTTTATACTGTAACAAAAGGTATTTATTTGATAATTTTGTTGCATTGCATTTGTATGGTAAAAAATTGGGATTTTACTCAAGATCTTTTTTCTTTTACCATCTTCTTCCACTTTCGGCTTCTCCCATCAGGGGTCGCCACAGCGAAAGAGTCGCATGGTAGATTTGGCAATGTTTTACGCCGGATGCCCTTCCTGACGCAACCTTCTCAAACCGGGCTTGGAACCGGCAGAGGTAGAGAAGGGAACAGGGAGCAGCCCGGAGTCGAACCCTGGTTTCACGGACGGCAGGCGCCGCAAACCAGCACGAGCTAAACCGGCTCCCATTTTTCTTTTACCATAATATTGTTTAAAATAACATCTTATTTTTTTACAGTGAAAATCTGGCAAACCCAGCAGTCAGTTTTGAATAGTAAAATTTAAAATATTTTTTACAGTGTAGAACGATATAATATTAATTGCAACAGGGAACAGAGAAACTTTTGGCAGATATTTTTGTTTTTTTCTAAAAAAAATTTGTTTTTCTTTCCCTTTGAAAATGATGATACTTTAAATTTATTGTTCCCCTATAAAGATTTCTCTTTTTGGCTGCAAAACATTGTTTTTCCACTGCATTGCTAGAGGAAATAAATGCTGCAGCCTTTAAAATGATGCCAAAACATTTATATAGCAAGTGGTAATCTTTTTTCACCATCAGATCAGAAAAATACTTTTCCAGACATTGTATTTTGTTAGAAGAACACAATTCAGTGAGTGCAGGATTGTGTAATGATTGTGTAATGTTGGGTAGTTTTATGGATTGCTGTTGTGTTTGCCATTTAAAATAAAGGAAAAAGCAAATACAGATTTCAGGTAAGCCTGTCTTCCTGACAATAGCAGATGTCGACCGAATGAGTCAGGTGTTCGTGTTAGCGGTGACCTGAGCACTGACTGTAAATGAGAAGTTGACTTTGTGAGTTTGACGTCACCCATAGAAAAATGGCGAAATTAAGTCGATTCAGATGCCATTTCTTCTGCAATATGTGCATCGCCACGATGGAGCCAGACATTGTCAGTAACCAGCGATTCGTCTGAGTTTGTGAGACAACATGGAAACCACACTAACCAATCAGGAGTGAGGTTGTTGGAAAGTCACACCCATTCCATGTGAAACAGGCTCAGGAGTATCTGTCAAACACTTCAAACGTGAGACCACGTTCTTTAAGGCATCTGATTGGCCCGTTCATACTTGCACTACAGATCATGAAAAATAACACAAAGATTAGCAAGAAAACATTAAAAAAGGCATCAGATCAAGAATGGTTATTCTGACGAATAAAATGACTGAATAACTGGCGTTTGTTTATTTCTCTGTAGAAGTCAGCTTTTTGGAGCCAGCGGGTACTTCCTGTTCAAAATGCTGAAGGGAGGGGTCACTCAGTCCAGTTTTAATATACAGTCAATGCGAAGTGGACCATAAGACCCCCCCTACCTTCCAAATAGGAAGTACGCGCTAGTCCAAAATCTTATAGGATATAACTACTAAAAAACGATATAGTGCAGGATTATGTAATGCCCTGGATTGTTAAAGCAAGTTGGAGACCATAATCACTACTTTTTCTTTTAAACGGCGAATATGATGTCATCGATTTCATGAAGTTAATTGATATTATTTGTGACAACCATTTATGAATCCAGAGTTCTGAAGATGAACATGTTGATATTTTTTTTTAATACATAAAAATACATTTTCTTTACAAAATTTGTTCAAACGCAATGCATTGGTGTCTATTTTCAACAAAAATTGATGCACACTGGTTTTTTGCAGAGACTTCTGGGAAATTTTAAGGGCACTGGATTTTGGAATTGTAGATTCGGACAGCACTACAAAATACCAAACGCACTATATAGAAAGTAGGGAAGGAATTAAGACATAGCTGTTGTTTCTTTATTGAAGTCTATGGCTATTACTCATAATTTGTCAGAATAACCATTCTTGCTCTACCACCCGTTTTTACCATGTTCTTGCTAATCTCAATTTTTTCTTTTTTAGTAGTGAAAGTTATTCAAGTTATAAACTAACAATCAGATGCCTCAACAAACGTATGTGGTCTCCTGTTGAACCTTTAAGGCGTTTTACCGACAAATTCTCCGTAGCCTGCTTTCAAGTGGTAGGGGTTTGGCCTGTCAACAAACTCTTCTATGGTTGGTGAGAGTGATTGCCATTGAAATGTTGACACGGACCAATCACGACAATGCAACGTCCTTATCTCGAAAAAAAAAAACGTCGACTTAATTGACTAATTTTGCAGGAACCGGAAGCAAGTCATTTTCTTATGGGTGACGTCACACTCAGTCCAGTTCTCATGTACAGTCAATGGGCATTACATCTAATAATACAAAGACCTGGAAAGCAAAACCCTTTTGCCTATTGGATAATATTGCACCCATAATAGTAGTGGACAAGAACGAACCAGTTTCCTTCATGTGATCCTGGTGAAAAGTGACCTACCCAGAATGATTCCACAGCAGACGAGAGCCTGCAGCGACGTGGATTGCTTCAGGATGATGAAAGATAGCAGCACGTTGAAAACCGTGCTGAGCGAGCGGCCGATCGTGTAGAAAGCCACCCCGACATATTTTAGACACAAGTTGTTGAAGGTGATCATTCCGATGAAGACGATGGACAACGGCAGGACTTCTCGGGACGTCTTCAATTGAAAGTTGACAGCAGGGACGTTGACAAAATCCGGCTTTATCATTGACAGCAGCTGCATGAGTCCGCACAGTCCGACAGAAACCAAACACTGGTAAAAAGTGACAAACAGTGGGGCGTTCAAGTCTTTGTTGTCCAGCAGGTAACTGTTGAGGAACACCATTGTTATTGAAATGAACCAGTAGAGTGCAACCACGGCGGCTATTTTGGTAGCGCGGAGCACGAACGGCTCTCCGTGATCCTCGTCGACCATTGTCTCCGCTCCAGTGATTGCCATCTTCAAAATACCGGACCGCTTCAGCTGTGTCCTGTTCATAATCAAACATAAGAGAACCACATTCAGGATCCGGAAGGAAGAAAAACAAAAGTGCAAGGGAAGAAGAGGATGTGCGGAACTGTTGATTTGTTTTCTGTGTATACACAGACTTCCGATGGTTTTCTTTCAAGATAAAAGCCCAAACGGAAATAGCAAACCCAATATGTTTATCTAATTCCTAAAACGTTATTTGTACATACAGTCTCCTAGAAATGTATTTGATAGCAATATTGGCCCAAAAAGTAACAATATTTTGAAACAAAAGGCAAAGAAACACGTCTCACCACGTGAACGGAAATGAACCGGAAGTAAAGTGTCTTTCCTCCCTTAAATTGCAAAGGATATCGGACGATGAAAAAATAATAAATTATAGACCGTAAAATATTATGTAAAAAGATAAAATCAACAACAGAACAATGTTACAGTTATTATCCTACAATTTTGGGCAATGGGAGATTATTAGCAAGATGAAAATTTAAAAAAAGTATCTAATCTAGGAACAAAAAAAATAATAAAATGGGCAGTGTGTAAAAAAACTAAGTCATAAATTCAGCAATACAAAATAAATTCGTTGTTAATTACTAATGAAAGTAGGCATGTGCATAATTCTAAAAATATATTTACTACTTTAAGACTTGCAGGCCAGGATTTTCCTAAACTAGCTAGTGTTAAGCTAACTTTTTGTGCTGAGAGAAACATTTCCCAGCAGTTCCTTGTTTACTCAGACCCACATGAAATGCGTTTTCTTAAACTCTACTTTGACTTAAAGTGATAGAAAAGCCAACTACACAAACACAAGCTGTACATTTCATACCTCGATTTCTCAGAAAATCCGTTTCTATCATGGGTCAAACGTTCTCTTCTGTTCAACGTCAAATGCCACATAATACACCCACTTCAAAACGTTTCAGCTCTTGCTGGTGCTCGACACTCCAGAATGACCTGTATTTCTGGTTTTGTTCATTGGTCTAATTTCCTTTGAGCGATGGTTCATAAAGCACATCAGAAGAAGTGCTCCTTCTTCCTGTATAGCAACACTGTTGGTGGAAGCAAAACGAGGACAGTTTTTTTTTTTTTTTTTTAATGCTAACCAAATTATCCAGTATCAAAATAAGAACTCACATTTGTTATATTTGAAAAGTATGACTAAAACAAAGAGGGGATGAAAAGATGCTGCGTTAATCGGATTATGTGTTACGTTATTTAAAGATGTACATAAAATATTTTATTGTTTTATTCTAAACCCATTTTTGTCCCTTTTGGGGTCACAACCAATCCCGGTCACTCTGGGGTGAAGCTACACCCTGGACAGATCGCCAGTCTGTTGCACACACCCACACACACACTGACACACCAAGGAACAATTTAAAATATAACCTTAAGCATGTTTTTGGACTGGGAGGAAGCCGGAGTCCCATGAGAAAACCCACGCACGCACAGGACAACATGCAAACTTTTTATTGTTTGCGTAAAAAAGCCCACAGGTAAATGATCAAATTTTAAACCCCCCATCCAGACATTAGGGTCAATAAAGAATGTAAGAAGAGCTTCTTGTTGTTACTAATTCTAATATTCTTGCAATTATTTGACTTTTTTGCATCTTAAAATACATATAAAGGTTCTCTTAGAATGGGCAGCAGCTTCTCTTTGTGAATTCAGGCAGTAGGTGGCAGCAAAGTCTCTGTTTTTGAAGCAACCGGTTGTGTCAAAAAATAAAGTGCACATAAAAAAAACATCTGCAAATATATCTATGTATTTGACAAAGAAAAGAGGAATAGAAACTATCCTGCAATTAATTACCACAACCTTTTTGACATGCATGAGTCTAAAAAAATCAGCAAAAAACTTTCTTTGTCAATAGTTTGTTATTGCCGTGTTTTATTCTTTGCATTATGGGAGTTGATGCATTTGTTAGTTCAGCTAAACTTGCAAGGGAAGTTCTTAGAATAGAGTAACTGATCTCAGCACGGACAAAAGGTGGCGCAATTTATAATACGGCACTCACAACATCCAACCTCTCACTGTGAAGTAGCCACAGGAGTCTTAAGCCTCATACAAGACTGTGGGTTTAACAGCCACACATCCACCGATCTAGGGGCAGAGCAGAAAAGGCTATCATAGGGTTTGAAGGGGAAGCAGTGTCCTTGTTGCCAACAGTTCCTTTAAGATCTGCCTTTCTAACCGTGACCAGCAAAAAACATGTTCAAACTCAGCTTACATAACATAGCTGCGATTGAGATTCAAAACTGAACAGCAATATGTTTATGAAGGAATGACAAACGCATTATTAATTCATATATTGAAATAGTAAAACCATAAAATATGTTTTATATTAGGGATCATCAAAAAATATTTAAGCTCAAAAAGGGATCCTTCCAAGTACCCTAGATTTTCCGCACTCTAGGGTTCACTGAATTAAAAGGTAGACTGTCAATTCATGGTCAATTTGCAAACTTATGTCATACATAAGGAACACCGAAGTATAAATTTCACACCCAAATGTGATTCGTGCAGCAAATTTGCGTCTACAGGGCAATTTCCCTTCCCTTTCGCCTGTCCATTAATTTATTCCTTAAGCTTGACGCCCCGTCAAGCCTGATCGCCACATGGAGCGGTGTCTGTGTTTGTCTCATTTACAATGCATGGAAGACATGGATGATGTTGAGAGATCAGATTTATTTATTTGGAAGAGCTCTACAAAAATATTCGTAATGATCACGTCTCTATGTTTGCATTCCTACGGTTATTCAGAGACTATCCCGGTACGGTGAGGTTCACTGCCACTGAAGTGTCTGAAAGATGGCCGCTTCCACGGTCTTTTCCATCTCTCTCTGACCGAGTTTGAAGGTTTGCTGTCCCGCATTAACCTGAGAGGGAAAAAATAAGTTCAGTAGGCTCGAGGAGGCACGCTCCCCATCTCTCAGCAGTTTCCTGTCCGGCCGCCAGTTTGCCTCCCGGGAGTGATCACCATCGTTCTAGCTCCATCTGCCCTGCGGCAGACTGTCTAGGGCACATGTGTCAAACTCAAGGCCCGGGGGCCAAATGTGGCCCTCCATATCATTTTATGTGGCCCCCGAGAGCATAAAAGTTTTTCATTTCTTAAAATAAAAAATAAAAATTGGTGTGTATTTATTCATATCTAGAGGGAATCTGACTTGAAATATCAGATTGGGCAACTATACATGAGGACTTAAACACTGTCCATCTAACCTAACCTGACAGAATCAAATTTAAAAGGATTTATGCTAGAGTTACAAGCAAACAGATGTTTTCTATGCAACTGTAATTGTCACTTTAAAAAGTTACAATAAATAAATAATTAGTTGTTTAACATTAAGGAGTAGTTACATTTATTTTTCATTACATTTAGTTACATGTATAAGTTATATCCGGCCCTTTGAGGACAACCACTAGACTGATGTGGCCCTCGGTGAAAATGAGTTTGACACCCCTTGTCTAGGGTGTACCCACCTTGCCCAAATCGCACCGCTCAAATTGCCAGACCTTCGCACTGCACCCATCGTTCTGCCACGCGAATCACATTCAAGTTAGAGTATTTACAATACCTGTAACTCCCAACCTTGTTTGCAACACGTGAATACCACCAAAAAAAACGTAACTGTGACTGTGAATATGCTAACTCCCAGCCTTGTTTGCAAAATATAAAAAAAAAGTGGTCAGACACCGCTATATATTAGCATATTTACATTTCTAAAGACTACTGTATACCCTTCAAAACAGTTTTTACATCATTGAGCACAACTAGAATTAATCCATATCTAAATAAAGCGCTCTGGATTATGAGGCATAATGTTTTTAGGGTGCCTTATAGTGCGGAAAATTAAGTAAATTGTGACACTTGGAGGAAAGAAAGTAGTTTTTAGTGACTAGACTGATTATAATCTCATTGTAGCTTAAACAAATTACAATAAAATAAATCTTGTTATGTCATTCAGGTATCATTAATACAATTTTTGAAAACGGCTAAAACAAACAAACAATCTAAACAACATGTCAGCATAATGGATGCTTCCCAGGCTTTACAATCAGTTGTCTGGATACATCCAGTCTGCGGTTGCTTAAGGACGGCATCTGGCTGTCAAAGTTAACCCCAACCCTGTTCTTTTTGCCAAAGTAACTTCTGAAAAAAAACGTATGGTGTGTGAAAAATGACAACATTAAAGATATATGTATAAGTAAATTATGCTTTCCGTTGATTGTGGAGTTCAAACCTGTAACGTTTCAGATGTTAGCATTGCGCTTTTTAAACCAGAAAGAGTTGATCTGATTGAAAACTAACCTGAACTTGAACAAACCTGAACTTACCCACTGAAAGATGCGCTGTCTGTATGTCCATGTGCTCTTGCAGGGAATCCCATCTAATTAAACAGCTCTGATGCTGCCTATCTTAGATTTTAATTTGATTAATGATCCATACATTTTAAATTGATCACCCTTTAACTGATATTTAGAGAGAATAAAGTCCCTAAATGTCTGTCACTTTTCTAAGCATTCCAAATAATAGTGAGGTAAAATCTATAGCACAAGATTCTAATGTTAGACAGACAAAGTCTTGGCATAACTGTCTGAAAAAACATAATTGTTTTTAGTATTTTTTTCATTGTTGCTACAGGGAGAAGGCTATTGTCTATAATGAGATCAGAGGACTGAGTCCAGGTAATCAGTAAAAGCTACTGGAACCAAAAGATGAGATGAGCAGTGGCTTTCGTGTTTATAAATGCACTTGCAGGGGAGAAAATCTCCCATACCTGACGTTTTTACTGCCTGGGTTAATGTGTTCTGTACATCCTCAATTTTCCTCACCTGATTAGGTTTCTGTCAGAAAACACAAATATATATATATATATATATGTACATATACTGTATATATTCTCAGCAATCGGCATAGCTGAACCCGTTTCTACTTTTCATGAAAGGAATCATTCAAAACAACAACAGCGGCAAAAAAAGTCGGGATGAGAACTTCTGATTTTTTAGGGGGGAAAAGAACTTTTCCATTTTCGTTGAATAATGATTTTAAGAATATTGTTTGAGGACGGACGGATGACGTTGCGCTAATCTGGCACCCCAGATCCATACCAGGATAAGGCTAACAGATATTAGACTGGCGAGTGAGATCTTAGTGGTGCTTTGCAGTTCTTTCAGAACATGATCCTTCCTTGTGGACTAAAGCTATTCTCCTACAAACACTGATTTTTATGGCTTTGATTCTGCTGAGGCTGAAGCAACCACAGACTTCTGCCCGTGTAAGGTTTTTAGTGGTAAAGTTTTAGTATAAAAAACACATTAATAGATTAACAAATTTATTTACCGTATTTTTTGCACTATGACGTGCACTTAATGGCTTATTTGTTTTGTTTAAAGATCTTGAGAGTAACATGCGCTCTGACAAAATGTCTGTTTTTTTACAAGTTGCCAGTCATGCCTCAGCACTCGAGATCCACAGAAAGCAAATTTGACAACATCAAATTAAACACTTTTTTCGTGTTAACTTAATCCCAAAATCTAGTTCTGGTTTTCTATTTTTTTTTTTGCTATGTTACTGTGTTTTCTCAATCTTCTTTACATCCCATATTCAGACATGGTAGAGATAAGTTTCAGAGGTAGACTAGGACTTTATCAGGATAAAAGCAACTAAATGCTGCCTTTCACAGCCCATGTGTCAAAGAGCCTTTAGACAAGCCCCTAAATCCCATATTGTCCTAATGTGAAGAAAAAGCCGTGCATAAAGGTGTTGCTTGTGTATATGTGTGTAGTGTATGACTGGGTAAATGGTAAATGCAGTTGTAGTGCTGCAAAATGCTTAACAATCAGCAGGGCTGGATAAGTGCCTTATAAATGAAGTCTATTTACTATTTACCCATCTGCTCTATGAGCTAAGGTCTGTTAATGGATCCTTACGTTTAAGAATTTATTCTGCTAAAGCTGACCAGCATTTCAAACATATCTGCTGAGTGCATCTCGAGCCATTCCCTAAGGTGAGAAATGAAGTGAAAGCCCTTTAATTAAAGGGACACTGCTTTGGTTAGTGCGGCTCATAAAATATCCCAGCCTTATAAGACCAAAGAAGGGCATCCTCCTGAAGTGCTAAGACCATAAAACAAGAATGAGGTTTTTCTCTCTGAATTAAACAGCCCCACAGATCCAGTTACTATCCTTTAAGTTGTTCAGTATCCCTAGACCCTTCACTGTAGCTACAGAAAACACATTTGCTGTTTACATTCACAATTAATCTTCTTAAAAAAGATATTTTTGTTTAGCAAAGAAAAGACAGTTCCTTTGCAGAGCTGCAGCATGTCAGAAGTGAACATGTTTGGGCTGCCAGAGTTTCCAATGCATTTCTTTGGTCACATGCATTCAGATGCAGCTTGTTCATGTGCACAGCAGGCATTTCTGTGGGCGACTTCACACAAATTCCTGCCAGAAAAAAATAGTCCAAGGGCAGCCATAAAAGTTGACTCTGTGAGCCAGACAGAGCGTAATCTACTGTTCTTTGTTCACACCTCTTTGGAGAAGTATACAGCTTTCTCTCAAACCCTATTTTACCAGTCAACAACTTGCTTTATTAGTTCTACCTTATTTCTTCGCTTTCATATCACCTGATATTGGGTTGATGCAGGATTTCTAACTAACCATAACCCACTAATTTAGAATCTGAAGACATCTTTTCTGACACTGCCTTCCTTCCAGGCACCAAACAAAGGTTAACATTCAGAGAGCAAACCAAAAATCTAAGATAAATATGGAATCAACATAAAGAAAGTCAAATATGCAGGAAATGTTTCCTTTTTATGTAAAACATATTTTTTTATTAAAACTATTTTGTACTGAGATCCACAGGTTTTACTAGAAAACAAATCACTCATGGCAGGGGTGGGCAATTATTTTAACTTGCGGGCCACATTGGGTTTCTTAAATTCGATAGAAGGGCCGGATCAGGAGATGATGCGTGGAGTGAGAATGACATAACATGGAATGTAGATGAAAACATTTGGGTTTGATATTATATTCCAAAACAAAATATTCTAGAGTTTTCAGTTTTAACTTTTGTTCCCATTTTAGATCAATTTTTTACTGTGAAGCCCTTTGGTACCTTCAAGGAGTTGTAAAGTGCTGTATGAACGAAGTTTCATTCATTCATGATTCTTTTAATAAAATAAATAACATTATTTATGAAATAAAATTATGATCAAATAACATTAAGATTATCAAAGACAAAAATTCAGGAAAAATATACTGATGTGTTTAAAGAAAAACACACAAAAAAATAAATAAATGGTGGATCCTCTCCCGTCATAATCCTATAAAGACTTTGAGGGCTGCAGCACATCACGTCTCACAGTTTGCGCAGCTGCGCTGTGTCCTGTGTGTCTGTTTCTCATCCAGTAATAATGAAAAAGCAAATGTCTACGTTTCCTGCTCCAGCTACGAATATTTCTGCATTGCTTTTTCACCAGTACAGAGTTCCCTCCAATTATTGCAGGAGTTACGTTCTAAAAATAACAGTGATTGGTGAAATCCACTGAGTCAGATTACAGACGTTTATGGCAGTAAACCTCCTAACTGCCTAAATACACTTTTCTCACACAGATATGAACATTCTCTCTTGTTTAATTTCTCAAACTTTCATAGAAATTTGGTCCTGGATCTTAGATTGAAAACAAAGATCTGATCGATCACAGATTTCTGTAGATCTGTACAGGAGACGGACTATGGAAATTGATAGAGGTCTCCAGCCAATCAGGGCACAGAACAGGGTGCTGCACTGCATGATCGCTCTAAAAGAATGAGCTAAACTGGTAAAGATGAACTGCGACATAGAAAGTGAAGACTGTCTTCTGTTCTGATTGACAGAGATTTTTAGAGGGTTTCAGATCGGGACACAGACTGCAGAAGGGGGGAATAAAATGTCACGTCTTGATCATGTGGCCACATAAAAAAAACCAAAAACATGGGTCTCTGATATTGTTCAGTGGGCCGGATCAAACATGAAGGGGGGCCGGATCCAGCACGCGGGCCGCAGTTTGCCCACCACTGACTTGTGTCAAAGTTATCCAGCCCGCCGTGTAATTGTATCTGGCCTGCAAGATCATTTTGTATTGTCGTTAATAAAAGCCCGTATTTAGCATTGGTAACCCATCATGCAGTGATTAGGCAGCCTTGCCAAACATTGCCAGTTTCCTGTCCAACAGGTATGTTCTGCGCCTGCCAACAGAGAGCCTCTGCCGGCCCGGCTGCGTGGCAGAGAGCTACTGAGCTGTCCAGGCCGGCCCGCGTGCCTCCCTTGATTGGAAGCGAAAAGTAGGCATCCTGTTGACCCAGCCATCATACCACGGTGCCTGCTGCCGGGTCCACGGTTCCCACCTGAAAGATCCGAACCCACCCACCCAGGCACCAGTGTCCTCCAGAACCACTAGGCTTCAAGTCCTGCCCACGGATCAGAGGCCTGCGCGGCGTGGCGCACCACCCGTTAGAAACCCTGAGAAGGCAGTGGGGGGTGCTCGGGATCCAGCTCCTGGGAATACTCGGTTGATCCTTCCAATAGCATATGCTTGTCTCAAAGATTAAGCCAAAAAAAGAGAGAAAAAAGTATGGCACCAGATGTGGAGTTTTTCTTCCTCCTCATCTTCAGAAAGGTGTGAGCCTCCAGTGTCAGATTCCCAACTGTGAATGTCGCCTAATGTTTTCTCGGCTGAGCCAAGGTTGGTCGTTCAAAAAAGAATCACATATGATGACTAGGCAGAATCCTTTAACATTAAACAAATCTGTTGCAAATTGACCTTTTTGAATTTAATTATTTTACTAACCTGCTACACTTTTTTACCAACACTGCTACATTAATGGGGGGAGGAAACAACATCCCAATCCTTCATGATGTGGCCAAACTGTTATGTTTTTGTGGTGTTTTATCATATTCTTGCAAGGAGAGAACCTAGAAAAAAAACACAATGTTTGTAGTGTACCACAAAGATCACCACCACATTGCCCTATGGAGTAACTCATTGGTTTCAATAGTTGTAAAAAGGCTTGCATAGTTGCCTATAGCATATTTTTGTTTTCACTTCCCTGCTTCACTGCACAAGGGCTTGGTTAATTATCCTCTTTGCTTACAATAGTTCTCACAGCAGTTAGGAATGGGCGTAAAGTGGAGTGAATAAGTCATTCAGCTTACCGTAATCATTAAAAAAACCTTGTGTAGCACAGAATCATACTCTTGGGTTTGGTTTGTTTACAGTCGGCCCTGTCAGAGTAGTTTATTACCTCTTTTGTTTCTCCTCACCTTTCTGGTTTCCAATTCCTGAGTGTTTCTAAGACCCAAAGCTGGAAAACCTCAGCTAAAGGCCTAATATGCTGTTCAGTCTCTGACAAAAAGAGAAAATTCATTAAAATAAGAGAAACACTAAACTAATAAACAATCTGGATACAATGAATTATAATTATAAGAGCATACCGAAAAATATGTAATAACAGTTTGTTCCACACTATACGAAACACCAGATTATGAAAGGTCTATTTTAAAACCCATGTCATATACAAGGAGCACTGAACTATAAGGCGAATTAAACGAGAGAAGAGTCTGTCAGCCAGTCAGACTTTGTTGACTGCGTTCACAGTAATTCGTTTGTAGCATGCTACACATTAGTAACATTACAAACATTGGTCGCATTTGCGTATTTGCAACATCTCTAATTCCTTGTTTGCAATATGTCAAAAACAGACTGATATAACTAAAACAAATATTACTGTCACTATGATAACTCCAAACCTTGTTAGTAACACTTATATATATAAAAAAAAACAAAAAAAAAAACGCACCTCTCACCCTCCGCGGGTGGTTTCTCCTCCAAACTCGGGTCCTCTACCAGAGGCCTGGGAGCTTGAGGGTCCTGCGCAGTATCTTAGCTGTTCCTAGCACTGCGCTTTTCTGGACTGAGAGGTCTGAGGTCTTTCCAGGAATCTGTTGTAGCCACTCCTCCAGCTTGGGGGTTACTGCCCCGAGTGCTCCAATTACCACAGGCACCACTGTCACCTTCACTTTCCAGGCTTTCTCCAGTTCTTCTCTGAGTCCCTGGTATTTCTCCAGTTTCTCATGTTCCTTCTTCCTGATGTTCCCATCGCTTGGCACTGCCACATCCACCACAACGGCTTTCCTCTGTTCTTTATCCACCACTACAATGTCTGGTTAGTTCGCCATTACCATCCTATCAGTCTGGATCTGGAAGTCCCACAGGATCTTTGCCCTCTCATTCTCTACCACCTTTGGAGGTGTTTCCCATTTTGATCTTGGGGTTTCCAGTTCATATTCTGCACACATGTTCCTGTATATTATTCCAGCCACTTGATTGTGGCGCTCCATGTATGCTTTCCCTGCCAGCATCTTACACCCTGCAGTTATGTGCTGGATTGTTTCAGGCGCCTCTTTGCACAGCCTACACCTTGGGTCTTGTCTGGTGTGGTAGATCTGAGCCTCTATCGCTCTGGTGCTCAGGGCTTGTTCCTGGGCTGCCAGGATGAGCGCTTCGGTGCTGTCCTGTAGGCCAGCCCTTTCTAGCCATTGGTAGGACTTCTTGATATCAGCCACTTCAGTTATGGTCTGGTGGAACATCCCATGCAGGGGTTTGTCCTCCCATGAGGATCTGTCCTCCAGCACTGTATCCACTGCTCTCCATTGCCTGAGACATTCACTGAGCACATTGTCATTTGGGGCCTTGAGCTTGATGTACTCATGGATCTTGGATGTTTCATCCTGGATAGTGGCTTCTACGCTCACTAGTCGTCTGCCTCCTTCCTTGCGGCTACAAGGAAGGTCTTGGGTCTTATATATACTGGTGTTTATATATATATATATATATATATATATATATATATATATATATATATATATATATATATATATATATATATATATATATATATATATAAAACACTGTTTATGTACTGATAAATTAAAAACTACAAATTGAGTACACAAGATACTATAGTGTTAAGGCATTATGTTATATACAAATCAGAAAACATTGACCATCGTACTCCTTGCTCTGCAGTAAACCGTGCAATGGGGGGAGAATGGCATTTCTAAACACTGCTGGCTTAGTTGGCTCTGATCAATTAGGCGGGAACTGCGGAGGCACGCGGGCCGATCCGGGCCTCAATAAACACTCCAGTGGGCTGGAGTGGTCTTCTGCGGGGGACTTGACATGCCATAGGGGAAGTAGCGACTTTCTGATGACAGACCGAATTTGCGCTCAGTGTATTTAAACATGCATGTGCAGTGACGTATGTATCAGAGGATGTTCGATTGGCCGTTCTGCATGTCAATCAAGTCAGGTACTTCTCTGAGAGGATTTTTATTCGCGGATGGATTTTTAGATGTATATTTTTATTTTTTGGGTTATTTATCTTTGTTGGCCTGCGATCTACCCCCACGTCCTTGAGGATAGACCGGTCGAACAAGATCGACGTAATAAGCATCCCTGCTCTGGATTATAAGGCACACTGTTGTTGTTTTGATATAAAGGGAAAAAAAAGATTTTTTAACCCTTGTGCTATCCTAGGCACTTTAACGTTGGGTCATCTAGACCCCACTAGACAGTGCGCTGAACCTTTTTTCTTCAATGATTTCTGATCTTCACTGCTGTCCATGGATTACATGAAATCTTTCCACCTTTGTCATGGTAGGGAGAACACGTCAAAGTAAGGGTGGGGTCATCTAAGATAGCACAAGGGTTACATGCACCCTCCAGTGTGGAAAATACAATACCTAAAATAAATGCCAAGATTTAATCACAGATGGATTTCAGTAAAGGTTTTGGAACACTCAGTTATTTTTGTGCATCCACCCAGTCCTGAAATAGTCTTCTCTATCAAAATACAGATAATTGGGGCAGACCTGCATCTGTGTAAGCTCACATTTACTGTGAATATACGTGTGTGTGTGTCTTGTAAACTCGCTCTGTAATGGAGTGTAATGGGGAGGCTGAGGCTGGCTGCCTAAAAAAGAAAAAGCTGTGCTCTCCATTCTCTCGTGGCCCGAGCGTTGTTTCTGCTGATGCGGTGAAATATTGATGTGGAATGAATTACCTTCTAATTAGACCGGCTGAATTAATCGGAAAGCGTTTAATTAGTGGAGTTTTCTTTTCAGTCTAGGGGAGGTTTTGATCTGAGCCATATGGTTTCTCCCTCTGATGCGTTATGGTTCATAGCCTCATAAATATGAACCACTTCTGTTAGCAGCCCTGATGAAAATGATTTTTCAAGGCAGAACATATGTGGTGTAATAGACCTGCCAGTATTGTGAAGTGATTGCAATGTTATTGTTTTAGCACTAAATATATATTTGTTTATTTATTTACACTGTTAGAAAGGCAAAGAATATGTTTGGTGGAAACCACTGTCTTTATGTGAGAACTGGACTGAGTGACCCCCTCCCCCCGGCATTCCAAACAGGAAGTACATGTTGGCTCCAAGAAGCCAAAATCCTTTAACCTTTTATAGAGAAATAAATAGTTAATACTCAGTTATTATGTTTGTCAGAATAACTATTCTTGCTCTGATACCTTTTTTAACATGTTCTTGCTAATCCTATTTAGTTTTCATGATATTCTTTCCTTGTTGCAAGTTATTCAAGTTATAAAATAGCCAATCAAATGCCTCAGTAAAACTATGTGGCTTCTGCTGGCTTCCACATTGAAGATGCAAAACATTGGACAAAATCCCTTGACCCTGCGTTCAAGTGGGGTGTGGACTTTGAACAATCTTATTTCTGATTGGTGACAGTGGTAGGCATAGAAATAACGAATTAGCCATTTCAGACCAATCACTGCTTACTGACGTTGTCTGGATCCAATATGGCATATGGCTAAAAAATGCAAAACGTTGGGTGTTCCCTGGTTCGTGGGGTACCTGGTTGCAGACAAGATGGGGCCCAGAAATCATTAGCCGGGAACGGAAAGACTACAGGGTTTTAGAATTAAAGCACCTTTTATTAAAACATTTTACTGTGAATAAACAGTAAATAAACATGAATGGTAAATGGGGCAAAATCTGTAATAGTTTTATTACTTTCAGAAAAGTTTAAAAAACAAAAGTGTTCAGATTTGTAAAACTGTTACACCATAGCTTTAGCTCAAGTGTTTACATTCCCTCAACAACCGTAACACTTAACGCGATCAAAAACGTGGCTTTGCGTTGGTATAGAGCTTTTTATATTCATATTGCTGAACACTCGCTTTAAAGTGTTCCTTACCTTAGATACGATAGATCGTTTGATGGATGGATGGATGCAATTTAGCTTAAAAATTAAAGAAGCAAAGTAGTAATTTGAGATTCCATGACTGTATTTTGTGTACAATGATAAAAACTACAGTATAAGAGACAGTGAATTTATTGATAAACTTTGTCTTCTTATTCATCAGTGATGGAATGTAATAGTGGGAATACCATTGGGCCATTTAAACTGAGCAGGTTGTGACAAATGTCACTTTGTCAGCTTTCTGAAGGTGTGGGCTTCCTTGTGGAAGGAGGTTCAAAATACTAAAACAAAAGTTCCTGGACACAGCATTTCTAATGTACATTTGAGAAAAAAAGATGAAATGACAGCTTTCCTTCCTCATGTAATTCTGTAATACAGGAAACTGTAAATAAACAGATACTTTTTTATTAATTTGATTATTTTATTCATTTTATGAGTTTATCTGTAACCAAATGGTTATTTAAAATAAAATAAAAACATTTTTAATCATATTGCACATAGTAAGGGATATGGATGTCCTTCAACGAGTAAACCCAATAGATATGCATGTTTGTGGATTTGATTTATGGGCTGATCAAAAAACAATCTGCCTAACTATGAGGCCATCAGAAAGGAGAGGGGTGAGGGGAATAAATATGTCAGAGCAGGCACTCATGCGTTTTACAACTCTGGATGTATTACAGAGGATGGCAGGGCATACAAAATATCAAATCTACACAATGAAACAACTGTATTAATGTCAATCAACATTTTGGAATAGAAACTATGCATTTTAACTCAATTTTTGGTCAATGCTTGTTTGAAATGAATAGTGGACAATATTTTAAAAATAGCCCTCAAAAGAGAACTTTTGACAAAACAGAATGAAATCTGTTGAATTAGAAAAAAAGTGAAATGGATCTGAGTGGTCCTCTAAACTGAAGTATGATACGTATTTCAGATGAACTGCTTGATAGGGATTTATAACCAAGACCAGAGTGGAGGTGGCTTGTACTTTCAAGTAGCTGCTAAGATGATGGGACATTTTGCTCTTATCAATTAATTTATATTGAACTAAACTATTACTCTTTGTTTTTTATTAATTACTGAAAAAAAGAGGAAAATGGTCATGTCAACCTTAATGAAACTTTCATGACAATTTTTTAATGGATTTACTTACACTACTCACAATAAGTTTGGGATATTGTTAAAAAAAAATAAAAAAAAAATAAACTTTATCGATGTCATAACATTGTTTGTTTCAATTCAATTGTTTTTGGATTGTTTTGGGGTGATAGACACACCTTTATTGGTCATTTCAAGATAATGGTCTCTATGTGTTCAGTGTGTCTGACTTGGGGCACATCCAAAAAACTGTCAAAGAAAAAAACTTCCTAATATGCCATCATCAGCTGCAGGTCCATTTACCAGATGTGAGGGATGCTAGGGTTTCCCGACAAACCATTCACAACCGACTCCACTGCTTGGAGTTGAATGACAGACAACCATTGCAGGTGACTCCACTGACACCAAGACACAGCCGTAAACGTTTGCAGTGGACCCTAGAACATGTGACCTGGACGAAGGTTCCCTGTGAAACAGAACTTGGACACAAACACTTCTGCAAACATGATTATATTCCCTATATAGCTAGGTAATTCATAAAACCAAATATGAGATAACTTATATACATTTTTCCAACATTTATAAATATCAAACTCATGAAAAATCCCTTTTCTAATTAATTATTAGTAAAATCAAAGATAACTTTTACATATTTCCTTAAAATTCAGACCAAATAGGAAAAGCAGTCATTCATGTAAATAAAGATATTCCTAACTTATTGTGAGTATAGTGTGAATGGATGAGTATTTCCGTTGTCCTATAGATTTTTATGAATGAAAACAAGCTTGATTTAGATGCCTTATCTTGGATATTTTGTAGAGTTCCCATTTGCATTTTTAACTGTTGCAAAGCTCAGGAGTACATTTACATAGAAACAAACAAGCTGACACATTTTTTGACCATGTACCTCACAGAACTGTCAAACTGGAAGTGTACGCATATTCTGTCACCAGTGAGTCAATAAGCCAAGAGAGAGGAGAATAATCACAGTTGCTCAGCTTGCCGAGGAAACACGGCTGTTTGTTTGATACCGAGATGTGTCTGTTTGCATTGCTGGTTTTATAACCATCACAAGTTCAGAAATGTGAATGACCTTTAGATTGTAGTGTGTAAAAATTCTTGCTCTATATTCTTTGGTTTTCATGCCATCTTGGTTTAAAAAAATGCAACATTTTAAAGGGTAGAATACAATTTACATTTGAATTCATTAATTAAAAGTAAAAAAGACTAAAATTAAGATTAAATAAATAAAGTAATAAAATGCAGGCCCAAGGCAAAACATCTATATTCTACTCAGGTGTCTGACAGAAAATGGGCTATAAAAAGGTTTAGTTTGGCTTTTGTTGTTACCGCCCAGAAAGCTGGACGAAAGGCTTGAGTGAATACCCACAAACCACTTTTGTTACCTGCTGATATCTGATTCTGATGCCTGAGCGAGGAAAGCGAATCATAAGCGAATCACGGCATTATTGCTGGCATTTGACACTTCTCAACCAGCCAGGAGATGTCACATAGCGGTTTGTGAGTCTGTCTCTTCTCACCATCGTATCTCATGGAGTTCGTCAAATCCTGGGTTGTTGATAATATAAAAATGATTTAAGAGTTACACTCATAGGTCTCATTAAAGAAAAACAACTTTCGTTTCCCCATTTAAAATTCTTATTCCATACATAAATAAAAAAAGACACTTTTGTCATCTTTATATTTGAGTGAGTCCCTAACAAATCATGAGCAAAACCTCAGCAGAGTCCTTCATCGATTGATCACAGTAACAACTAAACCTGCATTGTGCTTATTCAAAGGTAAAAGCCTGGTCTCTGCAATAAAAAAAATGGATTAAACAGTCTTTTTTGTTTTCTGACTCAATGTTAATGGCGGTAAAAGTATAAAGAAACCTATAGAAACAGATACCCAGAGTTCGTAACAAGAGTGAGGCGGTTCTTTCTTGTCATACAATAGAGAAAAGTGAGCAGCGATGTTATCAAACAAGGTCATATATTTCTGAAGCTAAATGGAGCCTGTCACTGGCTTACTAATAGACTCTTGACTAAAAAGGCTTGCAGACCAAAAGACTAATTCAATTCTAAATGGGCCCAGCAGCTCTCAAAATTATTATAAATCCTCATTTTAAATCCATTGTCTTTTTATTTTCAAAGACTTTGTATAAAGATGCTTTAACGTGAATAGTGTATATGCTAAGATGAGTGTGATTATTGTGCACAATTTGTTTCTACATTCATCTGGTGTTTGCATTTTGTCACCGAATTTCACTGCAAAAATAGACAAATAGCCATCATCATTCTGTGATAGAATAAATACCAGTCTCCAATAGCCGCCAGTCTCTAAGAAACACAGAGCCAGCTGCCAAATCTTTGAAATAAACGCTCACTATGCAAACACAATCTGCAGTCATAGGCCAAGTCCCCGTATTTGTAAGTGAAAAATATGTTGCTTGTACATCCACTTGTCAACTTGCAAAACATTAATAGCTTCATCGCTTTCCGCTGCGCTAGCTTTCTCACTTGGTTATCTGAGCACATTCGGTTAAGATAAATCATTTTAGATAATATAGCGTCATCTGATGGGAATCTATAACAGCCAGAGCAGGTTTAAGTAGAAGAAAAATCTTGAAAACCTATATAAACATATTATGAAGATGAAAAAATTGTACTTTCAACTTCGTGGTCAATGTTTGAGTACTTCCATATCGGCCATTTACAAAAAGCAGAATATGCATGTGCCAAATGCATGCTCGGCCTCAACCAATCAGAGTGGAGTTTTCTGTTCGGGTTGGTACAGACCGGTTCAGAGTCAGAATAAACTGTTCAGATGTGCTGTTTTAGGGAGACTGGAGTTGACTAGTGAGTGAAGCATAAATGAATGACACATAACTCACCTGAAGGGAAAAAAAAAGAAAATTCTGAGCCTAAATAAATAAATGTAAAAAAAAAAAAATTCTGAGCTCTTGTACATGAAAATGTAAAATTAGAAGAAAAGAAAAAAAACCACACGCTCCTGTTATGTGTAATTAAAACATCGAATGAGATCAAATAGTGGACAAAATATGCACCTTGTAGGCCTATAGACATCCAGACCTGGTGTTCAACGGACAGACGCAAAATTGCTGGATCTGCATGTTTGTATGACTTCTAATATAAATGTCAATCTGACATTCAAATGTTGAAGTCAGTTCGTTATTAGACGCATGTTATTAGAATGTACTGCACTTGTGAGCCTAATTCAATGAAATATCTTTTGCACGGCTCCTAATTAAGGGTCTACCCTTCGCCCTTCAGAAGCTCCGATAGAAAATAAACAAAAAGATGGACATTTCCCCCAAAATCTTCAAACTATTTTACAATATTTCTTATCATTTAATAGCAGGAATGCCCTCATTGCCAACAGTGATGGGACCCTGAATTTAAGCTAAGCTGATGAGGAAAATGAAGCGTTCCAGATTTCAATAAGTTAGTGCGTAAAACTGTTGGTGCAGGAAGTTCGTAAAAACGCAGACATTCATTTCAGAATCAACCATTCAGATTCACAGATTCATAGATCATTCATAGAGGGACATAATATATAAACAATTTCACAAAATTACATCATACTTAGGTTTATGTAAATTAGGAAGTATATATGAAAGTTCTTTGTGATTTTTCTTTACTTTTATGTGAATTCCCTAAAAGCCACATCTTTAAAATCCAGATGAGAGAAACCAGGTCACAGAGTGAAGTTGTGACCACTGGAGCCCAAAATTAAAGCAAGTGGAGTATTTCATGGACTGGCAACTGACAGTTTCAGGACTTCCCACTGGCTGAGATGTCATGAGTGCTAGGGGGAAAACAACAACAACAAAGAAAAGATTTGTGTGTGTGTGTGCCAGCATGTTGTTCTAACCCCCTTGTACTCTCATTTCCATCTGTCACACTTTGCTTGGTTGCTACGGAAAAAGCATATCAGTCAACAGTAGAGTCCACTTTTTATCAGACTGCCAAACTAAATCCTGTAACAGGAAACTGACCATGACTGTGAAGAAAAGATCTGCTCAGTGAGCTGTTTTATTTTCATCTTCAAGGATCCTTCCTGTACATTTATGGGGTTGGTCATAAATGTAATCATATTTTTGTATTTGCTTTTGAAGCACATTAAACACACATTATCAGCTTTGATGCCTTTCATTTGCTAGGCTGGGACTTAACACACACTGATCATTTATGGAATGTTATTCTGAGAAAAAAAAATCAATAAAACATTTTAGTTAAGAACTTTAAGGTGGCTGGACAGCTCAGTTGGCTGGGTGTAGGACTCAAAAACATGACATGCAGGAAACCTTCAAAATAAAACAGGAAACAGAACTCAAACATGACATAAAGCAAAACGGAAAGCAAACGCCAATACAAAGAAACCCAAACCATGACATACGTCCTGGAAAACCAAAAAGGTTTTGTTATTACTATTATTTAGGCTAAAATCAGCATGATCAGAGTTAAGAAGAACACTGGGAACAATTTTAAAATAGACCAAAAATATTATCCAAGTGAGTCTTTGAAGGTATTGTGGCTTTTCATTTAAATTTATACAATTTATTTCTGAACCTTCTACATCCTATTTTTCAGGTTTTTTAAACACGGATTTGTTCAAATGAAACAACATTTTTCAAATAAATGGAAGAGATGCTCACAGAACCAGGGAAATAGGGAACCAGGACAGCAGGGGGCCATGAGGACCGGCTCAATTCAGTTATAACAGCGTAAATAATTCACCAGAGAATTTGCCTAATCACACCTGCAACCCCTTAAATCTGTATTGTTGAGCAGGTAAACATTGTTATTACAGTCATCACATTCATTTTCCATCCTCATTGTCACAAGAGCTTGGAATCAAAGACAATACAATTTTGGAATGGTCCTAAACCGACAAATCAAAACCACCCAAGTATTAATATACAAATGTAATGCAATCAAGGAAGTCAGCAGTGTATTTTCACAGCACCGATTTTATTAATGTTTTGGAAATATTTGTTTTTGAATTGGTAACTATCACCCACATGAATCTTATTAAATAATTGATTTGCAGAATGATCAAGATGCACAAGCAACATTTTGCAAATCTGGCTCCATCTGCATTGTTTTCTTGCTTGGAAAGACCCAGCTTCTAGTTCTTTTTTCCTTCCTCCTATCTGATTGAGCAGAGATTGAGCCAAGCGCAATATATGCAATCAAAATATAGACGCTGGCTAAATCAGAAAGCATTGGTTGGCTGAATTTTTCATGTCTCTGTCCATTCAAGATGGAAAAACAAAAACATACTAAAACTAAACTGGCTGCTAAGCACTTATCAATGTAGAGACAAACCTGAAAACTCTTTTTCTTACTGTAGTTGACAGCGTTATTGTTCTAGATGCCATGCAAACTTCAGGCTGATTTTAATTTTGTTAGTTTTACTGAATAATATGGCTGAGTCTGAATCGTGTTATTTGGCAGCACAAGTTATTTTTGACTGTAGCAGTGGTTTAGCTGTCACTCAACTAATTGTGGTCTAGATAAATTATGGCAAAATAGTTTTATCTTGACTTAAGAGGGCATTTGGCCCCCCAGAATAGATAAAAATTGCCAATCTGACCACTGTATTTTTCAGAGTAAAACTACATTTTCTTGCAGTTTGGCTTTGCTTTGGGTGCGACACACGATTTTTTAAAATCACACAGCCAGGCTGCGTCATCCTGCACACAAAATAACAAACATCCCCACAGTTTCTGGGTAAAGCAAAAACATTTAAAGAGCACAATCACTTCTAAACACAGCTAAAAAAAATAACCATAGTCAACCAAAATGATTCCAAATCAGTTATTTTTTCTCAATAGTTTCCTTTTTTTTCCCCCAACAGTAAAAACTCACCTCCCCCCTGCGGCGATGCCTGGAACATCACAGTGGGATCAGTGTGTTATGTGTAAACAAAGAGTAGAAAGACTAAAGATAAAAACTGGCAAGAAAGAGAAAAAGCACTGAAACGCCAGCAGGAAAGTGGTAAGTAGTTCATATAATTTAGGAGGTAATCATTTTATTTCAGAGCATGTTGTTGTGTCTGTTAATTGTGTTTAATTTTTTCATCTGTGACAGTAAATGAATGCTGCTGTGGTGTTTTACCAGTGATTGCTTACGCTCACGCCCAAAAAGTGACAGCAGAGGATGGGCAGATTTTGTGTCCTAATTGTGAACTTTTGGGACATTTTCTCAGCTACTGTCCGTCAATTCAAGACTTGCCACTGACAGGGGAACTGGCTAGCAGTGGGGTTATATTTTTCTTCCCCCTTCAGACCACATGAGCTTCTGACAGTGCCAGCAATGAGTGGAGCCTGACGTTCTATTGGACTCAGATGCACATCTCAATTCTAGAGAACTGATCAACAAACTGATCACTCCTATTCGCAGAGGTGTCAGAATCCAGGCCTTGAGGGCTAGTGTCCAACCAACCTGCCATCGAAGCCCTTTGTTGGCTAAACACACCTGTGCCAAACAATCAGCAGCAGATAAGGTGGTATTTCTGGAACTCAAGCAGGAGGCCGGCCCTCCTGCAGGCCTGGAGTTTGACACCCCTGCAAATTTTAGATCCCGTCATGCAAATCATTTTGCCATTTTGAATTCAGAGCGAGGTTGTCAATTTATCTATTCCTATATAGAGACATCACCCATTACATACATATATATACATATAAATATATACATATATATATACATACATATCTATATATACATATATATAGATATATATATCTATATATATACATTCATATATATATATATATATATATATATATATATATATATATATATATATATATATATATATATATATATATATATATATATATATATATATATACATACATACATATATATACATACATATGTGTGTGTGTGTATATATATATACACATCGGCTCAATTTTTAACAATTTTTTAGTTTAATTCTTTTTTTTATTAATCAAAGAAAAAAACTACCGGTAATCTTTCTGCCAAAATGAATTAGATTTCTAGATTATGCAATCAATCTTTTTGTGTATTTCTATACTGATTTATTGAAACAAGAAAATGCACAGTTTTCTCTCCAGGCAGACATTTCATCAAACCTTTAAAATTTCATAAGACACATAAAAGTAAATGAAAATACAATTTGGAAAAGATAAGAGCCAAAAAAGAGCTTTTCCTGTTACTGCATTATCTGCTTTGTTATTCGTTTTCCTCCATTTGTATTTGTGTGCCAGCTTACGTTTATAGATCCTGTTTGGCTTCAGCATATCCTTCAGAAGGGAATTCCTAAACACTGTTCCCAGTGCCAGCCAACACCAGATTTATTTATTTTTTATTTTTGTGAAAGTAATAGGATGATTCTGCCTTGAATTTCTTTTCTCTTTTCGTGTGTTTTTTGCTTGTCAATCCATGAAAGTTGATTTTGTTATCCCTTTTCCCAGACACTCACAGAGTCTTAGTTCCATAACATGGCAGTTGCAGGATTCAAGTTTTTAAACTATCAACTGAGTGGTTGTTACATCCTTTCTCTGCCCCTGGCAACAATTCATTCTACTATTGGATCTTGTTCAATGAATTAAACATTACTGAAGACAAAAGAAGCAACGCGGGCTTTTCATTTGTGAAAAGACCAATTTAAATTTTTTGTTTTTGTATTTGTGTTTTAACATGTCGCAGTATTTTTCTGGGGCTGCACGGTGGCACAGTGGTTAGCGCTCTTGCCTCACAGCAAGAAGGCCCCCAGTTCAAGTCCTGGTTGGGGGACATGAAAAACACAACATCAATGGGGGACCTTTCTGTGTGGAGTTAGCATGTTCTACCCGTGCATGCGTGGGTTTTCTCTGGGATCTCCGGCTTCCTCCCACCGTCCAAAAACATGCTTCATAGGTTGATTGGCAATTCTAAATTGTCCATAGGTGTAAGTGCGGGAGTGAATGGATCCCTTGCCTACGCCCAAGTGGCTGGGATAGGCTCCGGTGACCCCGAAAGGGAATAAACGGTAAAAGAAGATGATGATGAAGTATTTTTCTGATGATGAAGGTATATAAAGAAAATTAAGCCCAAAATTGCATTTTTTGAACATTTGGCTGTTCTAATTATTGAGGCACGAAATGCAGTTTGAAAATATTATATTTCTTATGAAAATACAAAGGGGGAGCTGATACATCCACTTGTAGATGAATAGATCCATGCACGTCTTTGTTTTCCTCATCTGAGTTGGAATCTGGCTCAAAAGGTTAAAACTCTAATATTATTCACCATTTTTGCTGTGGTGTTTAAAAAAAGACGGTTTTCTTGATTTGGGCTAAAAATGTCACATAAGTGAAAGATCGCTGGGAATGCTTTTACAACAAAAGAGCATCGAAATGGGACTTTTGTGAAACAAACTGACGTTTTTGTGGCATGCGAACAGAGCTCATACCACACCACCCTCTTCACGCTGGTCACCAGCTTGGTCACATTCTGCTGTGTGTGGGACCGGGTCCCACTCTACAGACATTTGTCAGCCAACGTGGTTGTGTTCAGTCACTCTGGCATGAACAGCTCTCCCAAGCTGATTCCATGAGTGTTGAGTGGAGGACCACTGGCAAAACTGCTGGCAGGACATTCAACCACCATGCTTCCCATTTTTAAAGAGAGTTTTGAATAAATTCAGCTCGACAGTGGTGAGCTTTGTCATTTTGAGGAGAGAGTTTTCATTCCAAAATAAGAATCTCATCTAAATGCATCAAAACAGTGTCCAACAGACTCAAAGGGGAAAGCGAGAAAAATCTTTGGCAGAGAAGATTTTGCACATATTTTACTGGGTGAAATCAACATAATTTACTCTGCTGTTCAGCCCAATAATATGCATCACAAATGTGTTACCATTTTGCAGTGGAACACGATTAAAGAATTGTTACTGAATAAAAAAAACTAAATGAAAAAGATGTAGTTAATTTGTCAAATGTATATATTAGCTTTTTTAGTAAAGTAGTAATTACCATCAAAGCCAGTTGTATTAGATGTTCATTTAAACTGTAATAAGATGGCCGTCTTTTTAAAACATGAAAGAGTTATTGGTGCTATCATTTTCAATAATGGGTACAACAGATTAAAGACCAGGTCACACAGCAACATTTTGCACATTTTCAACATATAAATGTACAATCCAGGATTTTAACTGACGGGTCTTTACGTGGATTTGGTTTTAAGCTGTTCAAAATTTTTGGTCGGTCGATAAGTTTATGCATATTTTACGTAGTTCACAAGCAATTATTACGTAAATCTTACACAATTATGCAGGATTTTTGTGAGATGCACACACAAATTTGTGGCTTTCCACAACCGTTCCACATATGTCCACGTATGTCTTACGGTATGGGTGTTCATTACGTCAAGCAGGACATGTGGGTAGACCGTGGGCCATCAAAAATAAATAACCATATATATATATATATATATATATATATATCTTTTAACAATCCATCAGCGAATCATCATTCTAACTGTGAAGTTTGTCACTTGATTGACATGCAAATCGGCCAATCAAACATCCTATGATACATAGGTTACTTCACATGTGTGTTTAAATACACTAAGCACACTTTCTTTCTGCCATCGGACAGCCGCTGTGTGCCGGGTCCCCAATGGAGGACCTCCCGGGCCTTCATGAATTTTTTTGACCCTTTGGGCCTATGATTGGATTCGAGACAGATACTGACCCGGCTATCCTCCCAAGGCGCCTGCTGCCCACTCTGCGGTTCCCACCCTGGAAAGTCCATTCAGGCAGCAGTGTTGTCCTGAAGCATGTGCTTTTCCACAGACCAGGGGCTGCCGTTAGCTCAGCCGTGGTTAAGATAGCGACGCTTTAGAATTGTCATGTGACCTCCCCTCAAAACACGGTTTACAGGAGTGCTTAAAACGTAATTGTCGCTGCTCACGTTTTTACGTTTTTTTTTAAATAAAAATGCCTTATCTGTTTGAATTATGTATTACTACAAAAATATTATTACACACAATGAAGCTATATCCTCACAAGATTTGCCTCACAAAGATTTGTGTACTCTTGCTGAGTAGTTTTTGAATCTAATTACATAAACATAGTATTTTAAGCTGAAATTACCATCTCCGTCCATCCCTCCCTCTCTCCCTCTCCACAAGACCACACCTTTTCTCACTTTTTCCACGTGTATTTACGTATAACCAATTTTCATCCGTGCAATATGGCTGTGTGACATGGCCTTAAGCAGTGTCGACAGCTATGTAGGCCTGCTTTTTTTTTTTAGTAAGTAATCATTCTTGGGAAAATGTTGCATGGCCCAGGGTTGATGGCAAGGCAAACCTCAAAATGAAAACATGTGGTAAGAAATTCCTTGGAGATCATCCTTGCAGGTCTGATGGGAAATCACTCTGCAGTTTACCTGACCTCTTCCCTAAATCTTCCTTTTTCATCTTTCCCACTGGTTTGTGGCTGTAGGTAACAGAGGACTTATAAAACAGTCAGGTTTTCACAGCAAAGAGCATTTATTACAATAGAACAAGGAAACAACATGTTTTCTTAGGCAATATTGGGTTTTGGTTAATAGTATAGAAGTTTCAGTGTCCAGGAACACAATATTTTTATTGAAAGAAATTTACACCAGCTAGATACATGAGTCTGAATGATGCAATGTGTCTTTAAAAATCAAATGAATAATTTAGTTTAATTAAACTAAACAAAAAACAACCTATGGCAAAATTGAGCATATGGCTGATGACTTTCAAGCTGATACTATTGAGCCTGAATAAATAGGAATATATAGAAAATAAATATAGGTTTCCAGGTTCCCTAAGCTAAAGTAAGAATACAAAGATCAACCAGCTAAACTGCTACTTGTTCAGATGTTCTTTGATCAGCTTGCCCGAACAAAAAAGCATAACTTTACCTCTTTTAATATGGCCTTCAAGTTAAAAGAGGCACAAACGAAAACAGCATTGTTGAAAACTGCAAAAATTGAGATTATAAACAGAATGTTATGTGTTGTGGCACTACCATTCTTCAGAAAAGCATTTGCTTAGTTATTTAACATAACCTTTGTTTTACTTGCGATGTGTCTAAGCTGTCTAAGCACAGGCATTTCTCTACCACTAACATCAATGATTCAAGGAGAGTTTTTGTTGGATCAAGAAATGCTAAAGCAGGAGAGACTAATGATCCTCTCATATTCCCATCTGTCAATTTTGACTAAAGGTGAGATTTTTTCAGTCATGTCCTTTTCCAGGTAAGTTTTTTTCTTATTTAAGTCTAACTTTTGTATTTTATAACAATTTCCGATATAGCATATCAGAAACCATTGTAACAGGCTGGTGACCTGTCCACCCTGGCTTTGTCCTACAAAAGTAAGCTCCAGCAGCCCTGTGACCCCAAAAGGGATTTAGCAGGTTCTGAAAATGAAAGAATTAATGTTTTGCATTTTCAGGTTGATCAGAAATGACCTATAAGTTACCTGTAAATTTGCTTTTCCTGATTTAAAAAAATCGTCCGGGACCAGGGGTCGCTCTGGGACCCGTCTTTTGAGGTGGTCTCTATTTGTTTCCAATCAGACTGAGCTGCAGTACTTTCTTCAGCCTGACTAGGCTCTGTTCTCTGATCAGAACAACTGTACTAAAACTGCCACCGGAGCCGGACATTACGGGATGTAAACAAGGGTAACGGAGCAACTAATTGAAATTTGGTCGGATGATTGCAGACTCACGAAAACAACTTTAAAAGTGATACACATTGGTTCTCACACTTCCTGACAGTCAACTGTATCTCTGACTCTTTTGTCTTGTTTAATGTGCCTTAAAGTTTGGTGCATCTTATAATGTAGGTTTGAGAATAGACCATCCTTTGACGGTGTGCCTTATAATCTGGTGCTCCCTATAGTGCGAAATATCCTGTGTCATTTATTTTTTTATGACAGTTTGTGAATGAGCAGATTTTACTACAAGCTTTCTTTAAATGTAATCCAAATCAGATTTTGCAGCAGCAAATACCATAAGAACCTTATCAATAAAAACTGGGTGGAAAAATAGTTGACATGAAAACAAAAGTCTTATCTTTTTCACACGCTCTAATCTACTACCCCCAATAGCGGATTGCCAAAGAGTCACAATCTAATGCAACTTTTTCTTGTCAGGAAAGTCAGGCTAACCCTTTATTTATCCAGGTATGAAGCTAATGCATTCTGTGAGAAAAATGTAAGGGCACGATCTATTGTAATGTACACTCGACCAAATCGGAATTGATCACAAAAATGTCAAATGAGACTGTAAAAAAAATAAATAAATAAATAAAATAAAAGTAACAGTTAAAAATTTGTACAATTTCTTAAAGTATTTATTAATAAACCCAAGTTGTCATAACACCAAATAGCTGTTGTGATCCGTTTCCATGGCACAGCATACATCAGCATTCAATCTGACTCAATAGTTAAGTCCTGTGTGGAAACACTTTGAGGGCCTATGTCATGCTTTCTTTAAGCCTTTTAGGATAAACTATATCCATGTATATGATAATATATGACCTTTGGCACACTAAAGAACGATTTTTGATGAAATATAAATTATTTTTACAGTTCATTTTTCTACTCGGAAGTAAGACGACTAAATTTCCTCAGAAATTGGCTCCTTGTTAGTGCTGCCCATTTCATAACGTCAACCGAGAGTCCACCTCAGGGGGGGCTCAGATTGTGGCTTTTTCAGGGATGCTCAGAAATATGTGAATGGGTCAAAATAAAGCTTTGGGGGTTGTTTTTGTGAGGAATTGACATTATAATACACTTAAAAGCTCAAAAGTTTATTTTGAATGATTATAGGCCCTTTAACAGTAGTGCCATGGCAACATAAGAGCAGGTTTTTAAGTGGCTGTATTAGCTTATTAATTAGTACATTTAATTTAATATTCAAGCTCTCCAAGGCCCATGTCGGGTGGGAAATAATTGAAGGCCTTTCAAAAAAATTCTAACACATGTCAAAGGCAGTGTTTTCCAACCATGGTCCTTGGTGATCACTATCTAGCATGTTTTCTATTTTACACTGCTTAAACACATTTAAGTTCATTAAAAACTCTTTTAATGACAGTCATTAGAAGTAGCCATGTTTGAGTAGGTTAGGACTTCAAACAAGCAGGACAATGTGGCCTGAGGACCAGGGTTGGGAAACACCAAACATGCACGTCTTGATGAATTCAGGATTAACCAATTTAGTAATTTCAGATCGAAAAAGCGCAATGCGCCCTTCAGGCCATAAAGAGTTCTGCCATAGTGCTAATGAGAATGATTTGAGCTATAGCAGGTTTGGTGCTTCTGTTAGAAGCAGTTTGGGTGCTACAGAAAGTCTTTTAACGGTAAGGCTTGTTTTTCAGGTGGAGACTGTGCCACTGTGCCTGTATCATGGCTGATATCAGATAATTGTAATTCCAAAAGCAGTTTTCTCTACTTGAAATAGAAGTCTTTCCAATAATTGAATTGAATTGATAATAACTGAAAATCATCCCAATTAGTTTTTTTTAAATATTTTTTTTCTATTAAGAACAAAGATGGTTAAAATCAAATCCAAACAGGAGACAGTCCAATCCATGGTTGAAGACCCACACGGATTATCTTCTGTTCTATTTTAAATAAGTTCCTATTCATTTTTTAACTATGAATATGCTGTTTTTGGCCAAAAAAAAACCCAAACACGTTCAAATAGGACATACATTCTGCAGAGTAGCAGGAGTTTATTAGAAATTCATTGGCATGAAGCAACTTCTCCCTTCCTCCTTCTGTTGCTGAGAGTTTGAAGCAGAGAGCTAGTGGCCTGCACCACATATTTTCCACATCACAATTAAACTCTTTTTCAAACGGTATTTCTTCAAATGTCCTGATTCACAACAAGTTGAAGAAAAACTCAGAAAGGCTATTTTAAGCATAGTTTGCTTTTCCACCATCATCAGAAAAATGCCTCAAGAACATGTTAAAACACACACACAGACAAAGTTAATTGGAGTGGTTCTTTAAAGACTTTTTTGCTCCTATGTACATGTATAATGATTTTTCTTTAGGACCACTATTAACAAAGAATCTATTACATTTGGTGCAATTTCACTTAGTTTCACATTTATGTCTTCATGCAAAGAAAATTACAGTATTTTCTGCACTATAGAGCACACCAGACTAAAAAGGGCCCCATCAATAAATTATTCATTTTTGAACGTATGTCATATATAAGGCGCACTCTATTATAAGACGCATTAAATGAGACAAAAAAGTCAAAAATTTGTCAGTCAGACTTTATCAGAGATATCTGTAGATCCACATTTCTGTACAATAGACAGGGCATGGACAAGATTGATTGACAAGATCTCCAGCCAATCAGGACACAGAACAGTGTGCGCTATTTGAAAAAAAAGAAAAAAAAAGCAGCATAATCGCTCTGAAAGGATGAGCAAAACCCCTGATTTATAGTGTGCCTTCCAGTGCCTGACTGGATCAAAATACCAGACCACTATGAGTGATTCTTTGACATCTATTTTTCTATAATTATAGTTTACAATTTTATCCAGCAAACTACATGTTTATCCTCCAGTATCAAAAGGAATTTAATTATTTTATATCTTTAAAAAAACAACAACATGTTTCTATTATTTTAATTTCTCATTTTATGGAGAATGGCATAAGAGTTCTCTTTGTGTTGCTCTGCGATGGACTGGCGGCCCCTCAATGGTGTACTTTGCCTATACCTGGCTGGGATAGGCCCCAGTAGACCCAAACCTCAAAAGGGATTAAGAGGGTTTGGAAAATGGATGGATGGAGGTAAGCAACATGCATTTCTGTGTAGGTCATATTTGTTTTTTATTTTGCTGAACAGCCTAGTGGTCACGAGGAACACTTCTTTGCATATTGTTAAAAAAAAAAAGTCAAGCTCCTTAACACCCTGCCTTGAGGGATCACTTCACATGCTGCTCTGATACAAAAAAATTGTGAGACTTCCTGGAGAATCTGTCAGCAGAAGGAGTAGCTGCAACAGTATTTTATTTGTGTGAACGAGTCCCTTCTATTTTACTGCCATTGTTTTTTCTGTTTCTGTTTTCTCTTAAAAGCTAAGGACACCCAGCAGCAGATTCATATGGAGTTCACATACTGTATACATTACATACAGATCCAACCAGTCTATCCAATCTTTTTCTTTTTCCTCTGGAACACTACATAATTGTTTGCCTTTCACGGATGACTCACAACTTTAATATTCAATTCTGACTTTCCTTTTCTCCTTAGGCTTTGCAAGAATAATTTCAACCTTCAGTTTTAAAACCTAACCTGACCTGTTTAAAAGGATGATAAGTGATCCGTAATAAGAACTGATCATTGTTGTGACGGTTCATTTCCTCACTCCTTTTCTACACATTATTTCTAATTATAGCCAAGCTGTTACACATTCCCCTCTGTGAGGACAGTCAGAGTCAGATATTCTGTCAAGCCGTTTCCTCTTGATAAGACAGGGAGAGGTGCCAACTTCTCCTGCTGCATTAGAAGCAGTAGATTTATCAGATGACACAAAAAGACTGGAACATCTGCCAACACACTGCCAAGTTAGCGTTGATACAGGTGAACACCACATTTCATAGCTATGAAAGACCAACTTGTAGGAATGTTTTGAACTATGTGCTTCCACAAAAATATACATTAACAGAAATGATGGACTCAGTCATGTTTAGATTGGTATTAAAATATAATATCTCTTAAAACAGTCATTCTGTTTCCAAAAAGGTAGAGAGGCTTTGGCATTGCTCCTTTGCTTTGGACAATAAAAAAATGGCTTGACTGGAACTTGGCTTGTCCATGTGAACAGACTGACAACTTACTGAACTAATCTAAATATCTAGATTTTGGAAACAGTGTTCAATTTCTCCCCTCTTTTGAAACAAATGTGACTTACCCCTTTGAAAGTAAACAGTAATTCTGTTTAAGGGAGAAGTACAAAGTACAAAATTATGAGCACATGCTAAAAACCATTACTATCATTAGTAATGCTTTCTGAAATAACATAATGCTAGTTAGATTATCATTTATTAATTATTTAGATGTATATTTCTACATGGCTTTTAAATTGAGTAATTATAAGCTGCATAATTACTAAAGTGAGCCAAGTAACCGTATTTTCCGCACTACAAGGTGCACTCAAAGTTTTTAAACAACGCTTTATAACCTGGAGTAAGGACTAGTTTATACTTCAAAGCCATTTGTTATCCCTCGGGTCACATTGGTCGCAGGGCCATCAAAACAGGATCGCACAGATTGCTGAGAGATGTGACACCTGCTGATGACATCATCCGGGACTGGATATTTATGCCCGTAGTGCGATCCCGTCATTTAACCTCAATTTATTTCAAGCGATTAGACAGTGCGATGAAGGAGCAAACTCTGTTAAAAAAAAATCTTTTTAACATTAAAGATGATGAAAACGTCTTTTAAGAAGCTAGGAAATACCTAACTTCACACACAGAGAGAGGGGACAAATGGATAAATAGAGCAAGTTACTGCAAATATATTTTATCTCTCATTTCTTGTAGCAGTAGAGATTCCAATTTTTCCCCTGTTTTTTATTTATTTATTTTCACCTCTCTACTGCCTGCCTCTGTTTAGTGGATGAACACACCACTCCCTCCTCTGCCTCATCGTGTACCTTCGAGTTCACAGATGCAGCAAGTGTCTGATCAAAATATCCTTTATGTTTAAAATCAACACAGGTAACAATCTCATCGCTTGAAAAGTATAAATGCCACTCAGATGTTCATCACAGTTATTTCAGACAGTAGCAAGCAAATTCAGCCAAGTACTATGAAATAGATGAGTGTGAATACAATTGATGAGATGGGTGATTGCTGTGAAGTATAAACTGGTCTTTATATGGATTAATTCTGGTAGTGTTAACAAATTTTGAAGCCAATTTGAGAGGTATACAGGACTGTGTGAAAATATTTGGTTGGGTGCTTCTGATCATGCTAACGTGGCTGATGTGTGGAAGTGTTGAACTGCTTTTTTTTTTTTTTAAAGTCTTACTCGTAAGGTTGGGTTAGTGTAGTCACAGAAATGTTTATGGCATTATTAGTCTGTTGGTTACAAACAAGGTTAGAAGTTATCGTGAATATGTTAACACTTCTAACCTTGCTAACGGGTACCGTGTTACAAACGAGTTCCAAAATTACAGCAAACACAGTTAATAAAGTCTGATTGACTCGCAGACTTTTGACTTGTTTAATGCGCCTCATAGTTCAGTGCACTTTATATATACCATAAGTTCAAAAACAGACCATTCTTTGATGACGCGCCTTATAATCCGTTGATCCCTAGACTGCAAAAAAATACAAAAAGTAAATGGTTATGATGTATAATCACTTTTCTAACTTCCCCAAACAATTCTGTATTTTATTTTTTTTATTTTTTTCTTAAAGCTTGTATTTATTTATTATTCAGAATACTTAATGGGTGTGGTGTGAAAGCCTTTCTGGGGAAGTATTTTACAAAACAGACAAAACATGGTTGTTACCTTGATTGCTTGCTTGAGCGATTGCTTGCTTTACTCTTTGAAGGAAAAAAGCTTTCTTACACGGTAATTTAAAACTTAATTGAATTACTATAACAGATTAAATGTCTTTTTGTAAATTATTGATTAAAAGACCCCCCCCCCCCCCAGTTCAGACATTAGGGCCTCTATTTGTCATTATTCTATGAAACCAATTGCAGAGAACAGTAGAAGGGCTGCCAGATAATGTTTGTCTCTACCTATATTGTAGTGGGCCTAGGGTTAAGTATGCAATCCTCCCCTTCCAAGGAGATAGAGTTGCAGAATTGATACATGACAGAACTCCAAGTTTCCAAGAGTTTTAATCTTTTTTTTCTAACAGCAAAACTAGATAATCTCACACTTCACAAAGTTCACGAAACAATGCAGAGACTTTTACCTTTAGGGTCCATCGGGGAACGCTGTGTTCCTTTGTGTCCTGCCTGAACAAAAAAGGATTGCTAAAAAATAATTTCGTTACGAAGCATGTGCACCAGCTCAGTGGTCCCCAACCCTTGGGTCCCTTAGTAGATCTGCTACTTGCTTCCCAGGAGAAAGGAAACGGATAAACCAGCAATAATTATCAGTTGTGTAAATCACAAACACAAGCTAACTCTGAAAAATCAAATGAATTATCTGAAACGATCTGCTGTTTATCTGAATGACCTTCTGAGCACAAGCACTGCTGAAATTGTGAAGCAAGCCAGGCTTCTCAGGAAGCGTATGCAGATTTAGAATGGTATATCTAGTTGTACCTTGGTCCGGTCCTCCAAACCGGACCAAGGTTCTGGTTGTCAAATACATGAAAGATTTTGAGAAGTGTTTGATCACGGACGTCTGCGCTAACAAATGCAGTAATAAATAGAAGAGCCGGGTATAATTTCAAGACAATCATGGCGCTTGAGATCTACCACAATCTCTAAAAGTCAACAACAGTGATCCTGATTTTCAGCAGAGAATTCTGACCTGCAGACAACTTGATCTGAACTTATTCAGCTGCACTAGTTTGTCAAAGACTTTGACAAACTATGTCTGCAGATATTACAGAGAAGAGAATTTATAAACTCTTTTAATCCAGAAGGACGCCAGCCAATCAGGCAGCAGAAGAGGACATATCAAACTTGGACAATGGACAGAATATGTACCGTTTTATTTTAAATAATTACCATATAAATTCATCTTCTTTTACCGTTTATTCCCTTTCGGGGTGACGGGGTTGCCGGAGCCTATCCCGGCCACTTGGGCGTAGGCAAGGGATGCCCTGGACTGGTCGCCAGTCCCTCCCAGGGTAGAATATCCTCAACCACACATCCATTCACTCTCACACTCACACCTAGGGACAATTTAAAGTTGCCAATCAACCTATGAAGCATGTTTTTGGACGGTGGGAGGAAGCCAGAGATCAGGAAGCCAGAGATCCCAGAGAAAACCCACGCATGCACGGGGAGAACATGCTAACTCCACACAGAAAGGTCCCCCGATGATGTGTTTTTCGGGGGCCTTCTCGCTGTGAGGCAAGAGCGCTAACCACTGCGCCACCGTGCAGCCTACCCTATAAATTATAATAATAAAATGACTAAATCATTGAAGATGGTTAAAATGATTGATCTCTAATCATTTCACTTCATTTGGTTTATCGAAAAGTGATTTATATTTTTGATTTTTCTAATGAAAACAAATCTGCACATATTTTTGAGACCGTACTTGATCTGCATATGCTATTATGATTTCTAAAATAGTGTTGCAGTATTCTCCCCGTATTTGTGGGAATCCGCAATTTGGAGAATCCGCAAATATTAAGAACCACCCCTGTGGCTGAAGAATGTTTTTCAAAAATCAATATTCAAAATCAATATTTTCCAAAGTAGCTTTGTTTTTATTTCATGTTGCTGTTATTCACAATGACTCATTTATTTCATGAAGAGCTTTTTCAGGAGAATGGGTCTGTCTGTCAATCAGGGAAAGTGGGCGGGATCTAAACGCTCATTGGCTCATCCATGGAAATCGACTCATATTCCTCGATGCCCGCTCTGCGGTGTGCCAGTCAGAGAGATGACATATTTCAGCGATATCCGCACGGCTTTGCTGACATTTGAAGATCAAATAGAGAGACAAACTATCTGTCTGCTGCAGAAGATGCAAACATGAAAGATTCTGTTTTTGTAGTTTGAGGGTTTGTGTGGACCAAACAGCAGAGGAGCTCCGGTTGTCCACATCTTGAAGTCCCCCGTTGAAACACTCCTCGTTCTTACGCCATTCACTCAGAGCTTACATCATGCTTTACACTATGTCGGCTCCTGGCGGACCGACAGAGTCAGACCAGGCAGCTGCGCAAAGCGGAACAAGCCTGCTCAGGCCTCCTGAACCTTATGATATTTTTCTATTTTCATTGAGACAATGATTTTAATCAGGTCCTCTGATTTTATTTTTCACTCTCGGGGAAAATGTTAAACCTTTCCTGCGATGACGTTTTTCTTTTTTCTTTCTTTTTTTTCAATTTTTTTTTTTCAACTTGTCCTGTCCAATAGCTGGGCAGGCAGATGAGAACTGAGGATCTCTTGTGTTGGACATATTTTACTTTAACAACAGGGGTTATTAATCTTCAGACAAACCAAAGGTGTGTCTGAAAAAGTCCCTTTTGTAATTGAGGCCAAACTTTATTAATTTCAATCATGTTTGAAAATCTTTGGTGTTGGACCGAACGGAAAAGGAAAGAAGGAGAGAAGGGAAGAAGAGAGTGATGTTAGAGAGGGGGGGTGGCTGTTGGAGGGTGATAATAGGAGGGGGGGATAAGACCATGAAGCAGCATAGAGCAGCAAGTTTACTGGTTGTTTATCATTACGGTAAGGTTCAAATGTGGTACAAAAAGGGCGGGGCCTGTCCACACACACACTCAAATGTTATCAACACACCTGCTAGCTGCAAAAATGTCCACATGTTAACATGTACCCAAAACAGATAGTGTTCACACACGCATACTTATGCCTTTAAACCAACTAGTGTGAAATATTTCATTCATTCAATCATGCAAACTATTAGTGCAAAGGTGAGCTAACACCTGTGCTCAGGTGAGTGTTTATGTTCTTCTAAAATGGAGGGTGGAATGTGAAAAGAAGGAGGGAGAGTGCCCAGCCATCCCCACACCAAGACCCCCGCCGCAGCAGCAGCTGGAACCCCCCAACGCCACACGACAGCAGGCAGGGAACAACCGCCCCCAGGGCGATCACATCCGCCACCCAGGCAAGGGTCAGCAGGACCGCTGCGAGGCTCCCAGAGCCAGAGAGCAGGGAGGCATGGAGGGAAAGAGAGCGCCGCCCCAGCCCAACCAGGAGAGCCCACAAGGGGTGTTGTAAACATGGCCCGACCATGGCCCCAGTTGGAAATTTGGCGGGGCCCAGCGCTAAGGGGCAAGGACCAGAACCCACCCCCCAGAGACACGGACACCCCCGGCTCAGGTGTAATGTGAACCCCCTCCCCGCGCGGAGAGAGCACCGCCGGCCCCAGGAAACCGGCACCCAGCGGACACGGGCGCCGTTGCCAAGGGCCCCGTACCCCCCACCAGGGAAGGGGTAGGGGACAGATGGTCCAAGGTCCCACCTTCCTTGCAAAATGTGTTTGCGTGTATGTGTGTTTGTGAGGGTGTGTGTGTGCATGTGTGTGTGTGTTTATGTTGGAATGTATATTTTGAGGGGGGAAGGGTGTGTGTACTAAGAGGGGTGCAGTTAAAATTGGCGGGTAGGGCACTGAGGGGACATCTCCTCATTACTCACAGTGATGTCACAGTGATGTCCCCTCACCCTCCCCACCAACCCAGGATATTTTATTTCTTATTTATTTTCACTTAATTGTTTATCATTTAGTCAATATATTGTGGTAATTTAAAAAACATCTAAATGTATTGTTTTGTATTTTGTCCTAATACATTGAATTATTAAATGTAATTTTAATGATTATGTTCAATCAGAAAACTGGAAAAAAATAGGAAACCTTTGACACTATTTTATTACATTACTGTAGTTTTATGTTCTACTCGTTTGTTCCTCTGTCCTAATTTTTTTTTAAACATAACATATTAACAACATTAGAAGTTGTGGTGTCCTCTTACTCTTTCATACACCAATAATAAAAATCCCAGCCTTTATTCAATACACCATAAATTACCATCATTATGGTAATAAACTTCCAACTCCACTGGGATCTATGACTAAATAGAAGTGACAACTCACTATTTATAGTCCTGTTAGGTTTTTATTCTTCTTAGTTAGTCTTGTTTTTTTTTTTTTTCATTTTTTTGCTCATAGATAATAAATCAAAATGTCTTACTTAGTTTAAATACAAAAGCACTGTCCTGGGATGCTGTTTTTCCTGAGCAGACTTTAGTCAGTGGTGCACATAAGGAAACAAAGGAAAAGATGGTTTAAATTCATGTTTATTCGAACATTATGGATAAGAATATCACTGTGATACAAGCAGTTAATCACTGTAACTAATTTGAAAATATTACTGTTTTTTTTTTGTTTTTTTTCAAGCAGAAGTCGCCTAACACTGAAGGAAGTCTTTTGAAGCCCAATCACTTTTCAACAGTGACATTTCTGACCAGGGATGAAAACTGTATTGAAAACACTCTTTTATTTTTGGTGCATCAGTTGACTGGAAACACAAAAAAATTCAGAATTTATCTTGTTCACCTTCTGTCACCAGGCTCATTAAATGACTAAATATTGTGCTAAATCTTTTGGACCAATTCAAATGTATTAAAAAAGAAAGCCTTATTGTCTTATTGTCACTAAAAATTAGATCGCTATCACAGAAACAGACAACATTTTGTTATTTGTCTAAATATGAGTTGTCAAGAACTTCCTCTTTGCCGATAAATAGCGTTCCTTAGCTACATTGCAGTTTATGTTTTACGGTCTCACTGTGCAATTTTATATGCTTTTCTTTTATTTATTTATTTTCCAGCTCACTGCGTTTTGCATCCTGCAGACATTGTTCGTCAATATCATCTGTGGTATGTCTCCAGGTACATGCAGCTGTCCAAATCAACATAAATCTTCCAACGCTGGACTTATTTTCTTCTAAGGTTTGAACTTTGAGTTTAAAAAAAGAAAGAACATTCAAAAAATGTTCATGTCTGTCTGAAAACAGTGTACAAAGTGTGTAGTGAGAAGTTTTACAGATTTAAAGCATATACCGTGGGTTATTTATCCCTTGTGCTATCCTACGGGGTCAAGATGACCATTGACGTGTTATCCCTACCATGACAATGGTGGAGAGGATTTCATGTAATCCATGGAAACCAGTGAAGATCACAAATCATTGAAGAAAAAAGTTCAGCGCACTGTCTAGTGGGGTCTAGATGACCCAACTCCCAATGTTAAAGTGCCTAGGATAACACAAGGGTTAAAGAACTCCTGCGATAATCGAGGGAACACTGTAATCCATCCATCACTCACTCAGACTTAGCTAATGAAGATACTGATTAGACCGGATGATTATAGCATCTCAAGATGACCCAAATAAAAGGACCGCCCTAAAATGGGTTGGTATACTGTGTTGTATTGGGCCACTTAATTCACCACACTGGCAACAGCAAATTGCTCTCCCACATGATACATTCAAGCCATCTGACATCTTCTCTCAACAGGAGCCAACAGGTTTCTCCAGGAATACAATCCTTCTTTAGGTACCATCAACTGTGAGCTTTTCTTAACTCTTAACTCCCGTTCTTTTAAGCAATATAAACCAAACTTTCATAGAATTATTTCTTTTTATAAAGTAGTGTTTTTAAACCTTTTTTGAGCCAAGGCACACTTCATCCTTGACAAAAATCCCACGGCACACCAGCATCCAAAACTTAAATAAAAAAAAAAGGAGAAACTGTCTGTATGATGTACAGTCCCTCCACAGACTCACATGCATTTTTGTGATAGTTGTGGCAGAAAAAGCTGGACGTTGCAGCTGTTTTTTCTAAAAGATGTAATAAAAGTTAAGTTATTTTTCCGTAATAATTTTCAACTACATTATTTGAAATCTTACCCTGGTATTTGTTTTTCCTTCCAGTTTATTAACATGCAATTTAATGTAACTTCTCAATAAAACAAATATATTCTTTCTAAATAGTGATTTTTTTTTGTTGGTGCAAAGGCAACTGTAATTTTAGAACAATTATATAAGATCACATTATGTTTAATACATTTTACACACAAAAAACTAACTAACATTATATATCTGTTTTCTGTGTCTACACAAAAAGTAAACATGTTGAAGTTTTATTAGTTATTCTCGTCTTAATCAAAGATGAAGTCTTTGAAAACTTTAACAAAAATGTTTTAGGTCTTTTTAGATGATTACATTGTTTGAATTTAGTGTAATTGCGTCTGTTGGTCACTTCACTTTAATCCTGTTTCTTAAATGTTGTCATTACTTCTTCAGTTTAACATATAAAATAATCCAGACGTTATTAGAAAAGTGTTTCAGTTATAAAGATGTCTTGGACCAAACTCTGGGATGTTTGGCTGTTAATAAACACAAACCTTGAAGGAGAACTAAACTACTGACCTCTGATTTCATCAAGAAGATTTAAAAACTGTTTGATGTGTGTTCGTTGTGGTTTCAAGACATGTCACTTTAAACCAATGCATCATGGGAGATGTAGTGTGAAAACTGGCGCTAATGGGAGACAGATTCGCCCCTCTGAGCTTCATTGTTTTGTTCACTTGTTCCACGGTCTGACACCAGATCCCGCAGTAAGCTACACCGCTAAAGACATGCTTTAGCTGGTATTTTTGTTGGAACTGAGAGACTTTATGAGCAGAATCAGAACAAGGAAGTGAAGACTTTAACCACTTCTGATTGGTCAGACTGATGACATATGATTAAGCCAGGAATTTAATTCAAGAATGATTGGTGGAGACAGTTAAAAGGGGCGGTACTTTTCCGAAAACAGAGCTGAAGCTGTGGCTAAATCGCGGTATCGTCATTCTTGTCAAAATGTCTTTAATAGAATCAAATAAGCAGAAAGAAAAAAAGTATTTTATGATCTTTCATATTTCTAACTACTCAGTGTTTTATCAGGGCCTGTTTGGATGAACACAGAGCTTGGAGATGATAAATGATTTTAGATCAGTAAATGGGAGGTAAAATCCCCTGACCATCTCTCGCGGTACAGGAGTGTGCCACGGCACACCGGTTGAAAATGACTGTTGTAAAGATTATTCTGGACTGTATGTAATCTTTACACTGATTTCCCGGATCTTCTCGACATCCAACACAAATTCAGCGCTATTGTAGCTTTTTTTCATCATCACACAGAAGCATCAGGGAACCTCAAAGGAATACAGAAACAATTGAAGTTTTCAGAGCACAAACTGATTTAATCAGTTGAAACACTTTCAAACTCTGTATTTTACGTGTTTGAGAGACTTTGTGAGCAAAAGGAAGCAATGAACACTTTACTTTGCCTCCTTGGCAAGAGCTCACTGTGCTTGAGGGAAGAGAATTGGTCCATGCTTCATCTATCCCTTAATTCCTTGAAACTATTTGAAGTATTAACAAGACTTAGATCAGTTGCATCTCATAAGGCCCAAGGAAGCAAGCTAGCTGCTGTGCTGTCAGCATCGCTTCCGAAATACTGAAACCCACCACTGTCTTAGTACCAGCACCTAATTGGACACAAGATTTAAAAACTTTGGATTCTGGGAAACACCTAATGTTGACACTGTGAAAAGAAAACGTGTTGCTGAAAGGCAGTCACTGAACCAGTCCTCATTCAGGCTGAATTGGAACCTCAACCAAGCACAAGCTCCGCCTCCACCTCTGCCTTTGCGATGGCTCATGCAGCCACTTCGTACTACCTGCATCTTCATCTGCACCAACAAGAGCTGGGATATGGACAGAATTACACAGTAAAATACCAAAAAAAGAAATATGTGCTTGGGATGCTGCATTCCTTCAATTTGTTTTACATTGTTGCTTTTTTTTCAAATATTGCACTAATTACTATTTTCCTCTTATTATTATTGTATGCCATTGTTAATATAGATGTTCAGTTCAGGTTGTTGTGTATAATTAATAAATATTTGTATTTCCTGAAGGTCTCTCATTGTTATACCATTAATTAAAAAAAGTGTGTATTTTAATAATTATTATATAACCACAACATTTCAAGAAAAAGTTTTGGTATCAATATCCTTCCACGGTGCTTATGTCTGGCCAGCTCATGTTTTGTGCCTTGTCTAGTTCCAGCCTCGCTAACTGTTCCTCTCTAGTCCACTCTTAGGAAATATCCACTTCACGAGTGAACCACGGGTCGCAATCCTCCACTCTCGCTCCCCTCCTTGGATTCAGCCGAAACCACGCACTCAGGGCCGTCCTGCCACAAACCTCCAGTCAGCCGCCACGCCACATCAAGCATCCTGCAACATACTCACCCTCTGAGAATTAAACTCACTTAACTCGCCTTACGTCTCCTTGTGTCCTTCTGGGTTCCAGCGTTTGGGTCTGTCAGAAATCCCGCGAGATCATGACATTAAAGTTATTAAAGAAGGCTGTCTAGACCAGTGTTTTTCAACCAGTGTGCCGCGGCACACTAGTGTGCCGTGGGAGATGGTCAGGTGTGTCGTGGGAAATTGCCCTCATTAACAGATCTAAAAACATTTTCCATCTCTAGGATATCTGCTCTTTGTTCATCAAAACAGGCCCTGATAAAACACTGAGTAGTTAGGAATATAAAAGATCATAAAATTATTTTATCTTTGCGTTTAGTTGATTCTATTAATGACATTTTGATAAGAATGACGGTACCGCGATTTAGCTGCAGCTATAACTGTTTTCGGGAAAGTCCCACCCCTTTAACTATCTCCGCCAATCATTCTTGAAGGCTTAATCACATGTCATCAGTCTGACCAATCAGAAGTGGTTAAAGTCATGGGGGGGGGGGGTGTAGATCCATACAGACCATGAGTTTCTGCTTTTTTTTTGGATGCTGGTGTGCCGCGTGATTTTTGTCAAGGTGAAAGTGTGCCGTGGCTCAAAAAAGGTTCAAAATGTCAAAGTGCCCCTAATAAATAGCACAAGGGGTAATGACGGATGCTAGCCCGTCGGAACCCCGTCCTCCAAACCCTCTCAGAGCGAGATGCGTCAGGTCAAGGGGGCAGGGGTGTTGTGGAGCTCACCAGCCCCCATCTCCAGCCACCTAAGTCAGTGCAGCCGGGGAAGAGCCAGGCTAGACACGCCCCCCAGGATGCACAGCCTAGGACCCCCAAATGGTTCTTTAAAAGATACAGACATTAATATTCAAATAATGTCATTTTTAAGCTACTAATGACAGACTTTTAGTAAAGGCATAACTTGCCTTTCATCTTCTAGCATTATCGAAACAAATAAATGTTTTTCTTTTACCGGTTTCCGTGTGCTGTACTTGTTTAGATGAAGATGTGGACGATAACAAGAAATGCTAACATTTTGTTGATGTGGAGATAAAGGACCCCTAAATATTTTTTTTTTCTGAGTTCTTCATATCAGTTTTTATCTCACAGATGTTCTACAGAGACACAGCTTGAAAACCTTCAATTTTTGCTCCAGCAGCCGGTTAATTGATATCTTGCGTCATTTAAGTTATGCAAGTTTCTGATTGCACAAATAATTGCAGTGTCTCTGAAGTATTTTATGTGAAAACTTCCACTCTGTTCTTTTAACCGCCTGAGCGTATTTTCAAGTTTTCTAAGGGACTATTAGCATTCACTCTCAATTACCTGGCATCTAATGGATGCTGACAGCAAATCTACTCCACTTTGAAATCCAGGAAGCTCAACCCTTCAGATGAACAGCAACATCTCATCGCCAGCTGCTGCAAATGCTTTTGAGATTCAGTGTGACTTCACTAAAGCCATATGGCTGCTGACTCTGACCCACATCTCTGTGAGTTAGAGAAGATGGTTAGAGACTTGGATTCGTGACAGAAATTCCAAGGAGTTATTTAGATTCAAAGCCAGCAGCACAGTAGACTCACCCGTGGTCTGAGTTTATTGGGTTTTCAATTATGTGCCAGGTACTGGGGGTGCAATTTTATAGCCAGCGCTTAATTGACAGAAAACACTGTCTTAAATTGCCCAGTTCAGTTTGAAAAGGCCTTTCTAGATGGTGAAAAAACACATTTGTTAATATAACCAGAAAAAAGCCAAATTAGCCAATTGAAAACTCTAGTTATTTGGATTTCTTTGGCAATTTTCACACTGATTACATGAGTACCACTTTGAGACTTTTTGCTTGTTTGAAAGCTGATATATTCGTAAACGCTTGACACATAATTATACTTCTTTGATCAAAATAAAAACAGTGATAACTATTTCTTTTTATAAATCTCAAACACATAAATGAAGATCACCATAATTAAGCCTTCAATCATCTGATTTGCCCTGCACTTACATCCATTCCTATTACTTTTCTCTTAACAGCAGTACAACTTATACAGAGAGTGAATCTGACGAGAATTTTTTTTTTTTTTGCCCAAACCATTCTGAGAGATCAAACAAAGAGCTTCATTTCCCCCGCGTAATTATTTTGTCCAAAAAAGAAAAGGTCTTGCCAGTCAATTAAATGTCAGCATAGTCTGGAAAATAACTCTACTCACTGTGGCAAATACCCTTTTTCTCATTGTAGAAAGGATTTAGAGAATTTGAGGACCCAATTCCACGACTGTCACGCACATTTCAGTTTCAACAAAAAATATCTACGGATGGACTGCTTTTTATTAAATTTAAAGGAGAAAAATTTAGCCTTTCTTCTCCAAAATTCTAATATTGTGAAGTATTCTGAAGTGCCATATTGGTTGATACACTCCCACTCTGCATCCTGCTGGTGTTGTTTTACCACTAAGAAAATGAACACGGGATTGAATGCTGATTTAAACATTCCTGCTTTAATGAGACATTTCTGACATTTGACATGTATGCTGGTAATGCCTGCTTCCACACACAGCTTGACTGAGTGCACATGCACTCTTTTCTGTCAAAAGGCCAAATAGAAAAAAAAAAAGACTACATTTGATGTTTTCTTTAGTTTTGCTGGTCAGAAACTCTGTGTAGTATAGTTTGAGGGTTATGGATATTTACAAAATATGAGTGGCGTATGAACAATAGTAACAAGTTTGATCTATGAAAGTGTATGATGATGTATTTCTAAAATTTGACAATATTTTGGCCAATGATAACCCTGAAATACAAAAAATACAAAACATTTCAGCTTTGTGCATTTTGCAGGCGAAATTGAATTTTTCGGAAAGTTTCACTTAATGTCATAGCTTTAACCCTACACAAGAGTTGTCGCTGGTGACACCTAATGCCCTAGTTACTGCTGATTTTTTGGGTTGTCCAGATTTGTGAAGGGTCATAGACAGACAAAAGGAAGTGCAGGTGTGTTTTGCAGTTTCCCTGAGGCTCAAACAGAATCCTTAAGGGGCATCATGAAAATGCAATGTACGATTGTTATGCATGTGGAAAGTGTATCATGAAGTGTAATGATAATGTACGTCACACACACTTATGACATACTGGGGTTGCTGTCATATGGTGCCCTCTAGTCATTGGGAGGGTCACGAGCAAATGCTGCACGCACGGAGTGTGCAGGTCGTTTGTAAATTCTTGTAGGACGACTGTTGGATGTACATACAAACTGCGCTCTGTCTAATGCCCTAAGGATGCACGAACTGAGTGCGCAATTATTGCTTGACCAACACTAACGTGCCCCATGTGGTCTATGATCTTAAAAGTTGGTGTGGACCACCTGCATGTCCAATACAGGTTTGCCCATTTTTGGCCCCCACACAGCCTATATCCACCTGTAAGGGCAGTTGTAAAGTAACATGCTCTTTAACCATTTAAACAGTCAACGGGTATCAGCTGATTTTGACGCGGTGAAAACTAGCTTTAATAATGGTGCAAAGCCGCTTTTCTCTGCAACAAAATCAGCTCATTAATGATGATTACACTTCACTACCATCAAAAGCTGCACTTCGGCCAAAGGCTGCTTTTCTCAGCTTCTGAATCTGCTGGAATTATGTTAATCGCGTGAACAGATGAAGAGTTACGGTAGTCTTGAAAATGTCAACACTAAAGCTCTGGTGTTTGAAGGTTAAACGTTTGTCCCCCTATGCCGATTCCCTAAAAACTGTGAATAGTTTGAACCACATGTAGCTTGGCTATGCAGCATATTCTTGTGATGTTTTCTAACAAAGAATATCTTTGCAGGAAGGAATTATATTTTGGAAAAATCGCTTAACAAATTGTCACCTGTCTTTAAAATATCTATTCTTATTTTACACTTATTACTGACTTATTATGGTTCAGGGCTTCAGTCTAACCAGTTCATCAGAGTTTTTCTACTGCTAATGGTTATCTCAAATACACAGCCTTCCCTGGATGCAATATTTTTACACATATTTTTGTTCAGATGTGTTTTATCAGCAGACACACATTTTTTCAAACATATTCAAGCAAATCCTTATCACAAAGCGCTTTGATTTTTTTCTCAACTGTTGGGCTATGCACCTATTAGGGCTGTTTGTGGGTGAAAAATGAGCAAATCTGTATGGTGGCCCCCGCAAAATTTTAAGACAACTCAGTGAGTCTGTAAGGTGAAAATGCTAATTTTTTTCCTACGCACATGCTATGGGTGAACGGTTGTAGTGAACACTTAGGCAGCGAGTAAGGGTAATTAAGGGTGAAGTAGATGAGAGATAGCCCCCCCCCTAAATCCTATGCAGGGTCTCTGTAAGTGCTGTTCAAGTCAAAGATGTGTGTCACTTGTGTTCAGCCTGGCTGTTAGATAGACGTTACATTTTCATGACGTCCATTAAGCTGGTGGTATGAGCAGCAGACACACCTGTGCTCCCTTTAAGATGCAGCTGCTCCTGACCCTCCAAAAAAACCTGCAGCACTGGTATGGGTCACCCCCTGTACAGGTACGTGTGACTAAGGCATGAGAGATTTGAGAGGGGTACAAAACAACAATCTACCATTTCATGATTTTTATCCAAAAGTGATGAAAAATCTATCTTTCTTAAATGTTTTTATAGTATAATCGGAATTTCTTCACAAGTCAATGAGTCTTACTTGCTGTGAATGTGAAACGTCAATTGTATTTTCCTTCTGTTGACATAAACAATTGTATTTACCAGTAAGGAATTTGTAATCATAGACTTTCACAGTTGGATTCTCAGTACTGTTGTCATGGTGACGTTCATTTTTGACTTGAGTCAACTTCAGTTATTACAATCAACCCAACAACCTTCGGTCAACTCATTCACAATGACCGACAAGCCTTTGAGTGCTGTGAAATAATCAACATTCCTGCTGGCTTAGTTTTGAATGTAAGAGGTTGCCACATTACTTAAAGTTCACAAAATGTCAAACTTCTTTGCCTTTACTGTTTCTGTCCATTTATCTTGAACTATGCACTGGAGCTGCACAATACTCACTGGAGTTTGTCTTAGATCTGATGCATCTCTGTTGGGTTTTTCTGACTGTCAGTCAGTCAGCCTCGTGAGATTTACATGTACAGTACAGTCCAATCCCTTCTTCCCTTCATCCCCACTAGTACTGCAGTGCAAACCTTGGACTTCAGGCCATTTGCATTAATATATTGAGCCTTTTTTATATATAAGTTATACATTTTCAGTTTTCATTTCCATTTTTTATCTCTTGCATTTCTTAAGATTTATTTCCTCTGGGAAATGGCAATATGCATATGAGGAACCATCATTTCCTGTTGCTGTTTTACACTCTGAGAAAGATATTGCTGTCTTACACTTCACAGGATCTCTATCCTGATGAGACCAACCACAATCAAATTAGTGAAGCCCTTCACTGGGGCATGGCATATCTGTGATCACATTTTCTTATAAGCATGCAAAACTAAGATTAATGTAATTCCAACCGAAATGCTGAGCTGATTGTTGTGACAGCAAGAGTTTTCAGGTAAGACTGTTGTTGAAAGCCTTAGGGCTGTCATTTCCTACTGGTTCAACATTTTGTTGATTTACTTCTTATTTAAATCTTTTTTTTCCACATGATGAATTATTGCACGCAAGATTTTTACCTTGATTTTAATGTGACTGATTATTAAAACATTTTTTAAGCCAATTTGTTCATAAAAAATTGTATTTTGCATTTTACAATTCAAAATGCTTTATATCATCCAATATTTATCTTTTAAATGGAGGAAAAACAAGCAGTACTGTATTTGAGGTCTGTCAAAGTAATAATAAACGAAGGCTTCTGAGTAAACATGCAACTGATTTCGGTAAATTATTCAGTAGTCAAAGCTGTTCTCTGATTTAGGAGTGGGTGGTCGTGCCACATCAAATAGGACTAATTCTACCTGCATGCTTTATTTTTTCTTTTATTGTTTTGTGGCAAGCAAAAATTGTAAAGGCCTTCTTTACCTTTTTTTTGCAAACATTTCAAACTATGCTCCAGTAAAACTGAGCTCTCTAAAGCTGCATTCACACAAGATACGAAGTTTCAATGTACAGACGCGATCTGAGGTCCTGCAGCGCAGCAGTCCTCAGATCCGCAGTACATTTTGAGCGGTGCGGCACAATTTTGGTGGCAGATGCTGCAAGGTGGAAGCGGCGTAACTCCGCTTTGGGCACGTTGTTGGTGACTCAATCAATATGTAGAAAGAAAAAATATCAGTTTGAGGATTGTTGTCCTGAACTTCCATCCATTTTCTTAACCCTGTGGGGCCGCAGGGTCTTCAGGGAAAGTCCTTGCCACTGTTAGGTGAAGTGGCCAGGACAGGTCACCAGCCTGTCACAGAGCCCATGGAGCTGAAGCAATCGCACACGCAATCGGTGCAGCTCAACATCGGCCACAATGTCTGAGCATGTTAGCTAGCTTTGCCAGTTCCCATCTTTCTTCCTCGCTGTCCTGCTCGCTCGCTACGCAAGTCGCCTGAGCGGCTGGCTGGCCAGCAGGAAGAAAGATGGCCGCGAGATGAGGACGCAGCCTGCTTGGGCCTCCTGAACCTTAAGATATTTTTCTCATTTTCATAGAGACTAAAACAAAATGATTCATGTTTCTTTTTTTCCCCTCTCAAACTAATGTGGAACAGAAAGTCTTCAAACTGCACCACAGAAACACGGAAGTAGCAGTGGAAGGCAGCCATCAATCAGACCCAGCTCCAGCCTCTGACAGAGACTGTGAATGATCTCATGAACACCGACATGGAAACATGATCACCAAGGCTTCTGTTGAGCTTCTTCAAAAGAATAAATATAAACTCTTCACATCCTCTATGTCTTTCATGAGATATACATAGACACAGCTCCAGGTGGCGAAAACAGTTGGGGGTAGCTCCTCCCACAGGTGTCTGGGGCATCAAGCTCATTTTTGGACAGACGTCGAGCAGTAAATCTGACATGCATCAAAAGAGAGACGTCTAATGTGAATTTGATGCATGAATCGCGTCCAGTGTGCTGGCTCCAATGCAGGTTAACACTGGAAACATGAATTTCGTTATATCATGTAAAATAAAAGAAGGCTTTCTATTCTATTCCATTTTTTTCTATTCTATTCTGTTATTTTATTTTATTCTATTCTATAATTATGGTAGATCTCAACTCATTGTATAATATATCCATGTATTTTCTGCAGTGTAACTCACGATTGTACTTCCATCTCTTTGTTACCTACTTTGACGATTCGCTGTCCCGCACTAGTCAGAGGAGAGAAAAAAAGTAAATAAATAAGAACGATATCTCACTGCAAATAAAAGAAATCTCATGAAAGTTCAGGAGGAGAACCATCAGATTCTCCTCCATGTTGGTTTTGTAATCCACCCGCTGATCAAAATGAGCAGGGCTTCTACTTCTGTGTTGCTGTCAGTAGCACATACTAATACACTCATCTACAGTGCCCTCTACTGGTTGTTTTGTCACAGAAAAGCCTAACCTGACTATAAGTCGCATTCCTGGTCATGCAGAAAAACTTGACTAATACTCTGAAAAATATGGAACATACAAAAAAAATAATCAGAAAGAAAAAATAATATCATACCATGTCTTATGAGCACAGCACAGTGCCACTTGTACATCTCCTAATTTTTCTCCATATGTATTATTCCACAGGCTTGGGCGAAGGGGGGCCTGAATAATTTTCCTTATTTATTTGTAAGCTTGAAATCCAGAGGAAGCAGATAACCAAAAGTAATTTGTCTCAGTGAGAGATATTGTGTCCGTTAAGTCATTCTCTTTATGACCTTCTTGTGTAACATTAATCACCGAACATTATGCCACACTGTGCAGGGAGGTGCAAATAAATCTTAGGAGACAGCAAGCTTACAAGCGGGATGGCAGGCTGCCAGGGAGGAACAAACAGGAACCATGAGTTGCTATCTGGATCTGAGATGGTGTGTCAGTGTTTAACGCAGTCTGGCAGAGAACGACGACGGTGCTGCCGATACGGGATGTTTACATGATGGTTAACTTGACTTTTTTAGATAGTCTTTGGGTCATAACTGAGAGACCAGCCTTCTAGTATTATCATGTTTATTTAACCATACAGTCTGCAACAATTCAGGCCCACATTACGTGTAACAGCTGTTTACTACAGACTATCAGGGATTGAGGCTTGGAGCCAGCTGTTTTAAATGAAGCTTGCAGAATGTTATAATATCAACGTGTGCAGGTCATTATAGGGGTTTTCTGATATTTTGGGAATGACTAAACCTAAAAGTTAAGCCGCGAAACTTCTTCTGTGCTTTGTTTGACAAGCTGACAAGCATGTGCAAAGGACATGCTCTACCTCACAGTCGCAATGTATATTTAGGCACTAGAATATGCTCCACTTTCTGCTGAAACAGCAGGCTCAGAATGTCTTAGTGCTCTAGCCTAGGGACAAGCCATCTATGAACAGGTTTGTTCATTACTGTTAAAGCATACGCATTGAATTTCTAAACATGGATTCATGTTTTTTGTTCAATGTTTTTCTTTTCTGGGATAAATAGCTAAAAACTGTGATTTTATTGATTTATTTATTGATTTACTATGGAGAATAATGGCCCACAGTACAAAAGCCAGTCCTGATATAGCAACACTTTTGTTATTGCCATGTCTTAATAATGATGCACCAGTCCTCCATATTTTAATCGTAATAGCAAGTCTGAGGTTGTATCCTTCACTACTCTCTACTTAGTGAGCTAAATTGGGGGGTTTACCATTTTGTGGAGATGTTCCAGTCTCCAATTCCAAAATCCAGTGCCCTAGATATTTCCCAGTTTAACTTAGTCTCTTAATAAACCATCCCAGTTTTTATAATCAGAACGCAATACATTCATAAGTCATTGTTCATATTTATTAGGTTTTTACTTCGGGGAAATCAATGACTTCATATTTACTGTTTCAAAAGTATTATTTGGACCTTGCCTAAATGATCTCACGGTTGGTTAACCTGGCCACAAATGAAAGAGCAGCAAAAGACATTCCTCATTGGGGAGTAGCTAGATAGATGTCCATCACAGTACGATTTGTAGCCCCCCACCTCCCGAGAAGGAGTCAGCGCATTATAGCCCGGGCTGAGCCTATCACAACTTGGCCTTCGGTGACATCATTTTTCACTCATTTATACTCTAAACAATAACCTTGCAGTTCCAGAAATCCACACATTAGGACGTGATCAAAATAGACTCCAACATAGCAGGATGAACTAACATATTTGCTTTGCCTACAACACACAAACTGAAAAGAAGTGCAGTTGCGGTTGCATGTGCAAAATGTATTGATTGGATCAAAGATCTGATTAGAATTCAACCGTGTACATGGGCCCAGAAAACCTTTTTCAGATCATAACAAATGTTTACATGCACCACACTTTCGGTCAGAATAAATCATTTGGACATGCGGAGTACTATCTAAAATACCGGAAGAGGAAATGAGTTCCACTGTAAGCAAAGAGGTGCCACATATAGTAATTGCCACAACCTTCCAATTTAATGAGGATTAACCGCTTTTTAGATGCACAAGCCGCAATTGTACACAAGCGGCATGTTGTGGCATTTCAATTGGCACGTCACTGAGACCACAGTAGTAGAGGGAGGGGTAACCAGTTGTTTAGCCTATTTATTTGAACACACCCACATCTGCCAAACAGCATGGTCCTCACTTCAGTTAACAGCTCCCTCACTTATGGTGTGGAAATTCACACTCAGATTCCCCACTTCCCATGAGTCTTAGAGGTTTAAGGCAGGGCTAACCCCTGGTTCGCCACACTGTGTTATAGATTGAGGATGTATATGTGCTGAAACCGCGTGCGTGTTTAAGAAGGAGCAGGGAGCTGCAGCGGAACGCCTGTAACACGGCAGCAATGTGGAAATAACGGGGCTGGTTGAAAAAACATACCAGTAAAAGAGAGCACGGTGACTTATAAGCACGCGCTGCCATCGAGCCTTGGCGCAGCGCGTGCGCCAGAAGTTTATGGTTATTATGAAGCGCCTGTTCGCTCATCATTTTATTTTTAATCCGTGTGGTCAGTGCTTTTTTTTTGTTTTTTAGGAGAAGGCTAACACGCGCTATTAACACTTAGAATTTGATGAACATAAAATACATGCCGCAAATGCCGCAATCTGCATTTTGGCTGCACGTAAATATGTAGGAATAACATCAGCCTTTACTTTGTCGGAACACGACTGGAAAACACAAATCCATGAGATTGATTGAAGATTTCTAAGAACAGAGCGTCATTTTTCTGCTTTGAAAAGTCAGCTGGCGGTCCGAGCCTTGCTCGGAGACACAGTTCTGCCAGGAGACACGGTTCTCCTGAGTCCAGAAGCTCACACAGAGACAAAGAACCCCCCCACCCCACGCCTGCTAACACAAAGCTACATCCGGCTGCTCTGCTCACAGACACGGTTCACCCGCGCGGAGCAGCCGGTTGATCCTGTTCGCACTTCAAAGCTTTCTCTGGAGCACCGGAGCACCGCACCGTCTATGCATGACGTTAAACCAGACACACGATCGGAATGAACCGTTTACATGCACTACGGTCGGATCAACTATTGACATAACCCACCTATCTCAATTGGAAAGAAATTTTGATCCAAACGAGTCTGATTGGGGCAGACTATTCTGAACGGCGTGTTTACATAACACGTTTTTCTTCTGATCATGCATTCTTTCCAATTACTTTGTCCATGTAAACGCAGCTACTGACACCTTAACTTTGAGTCCTCACTTTGTCACTCCAAAATGAGTTACTATTTAGTTAATGCAGCGCTAGAAACTGTGAACAAAACAACAATTCAAGCAAAATCTTCACTGACCAAGACCTCACCAAACCCTCAATAACAACAAGATAAGAAAACTAAAAGTTCTAAAGACCAGACCACGCCCTTTTTACCTAACATTTACACCTGACAGTAATGATTATGAACTTCCAGCAACTTGTTGCTTTATGACTCTACTCCCCCTCTCATTGTAATCAACCTTTCTTTTGTGCCCTTACACCCCCCCCCCCCACCTCCTCTAACTCCTCTCTCTTCAGTGTGTGGTGTGGCTCTTTGACTATCACAGTTAGAAATGTCAGCTCTTATCAATCTTGTCCCCCCCCCCCCCCCCCACACCTGTCAGAGGCATTTTGTGAAGTAATTTTTTTCTCACTGCATTCGTTATCGTTTTAATGCTTTTAATCCACGTTACAGCCGCCGTTTTCTTTTCTATTAAAGCCCCAAAATGAAAGTCCCGCCCTGCTGCTTGACATGCAAAATTTAGCCAATCAGATCAACCAGAAAGGTTCCTGCCCCCAAGTGACAAAAACGCCCCCTTAACACTGAGCGTAAATCCTGGTGAGGGCGCAAAAGAGAACTGACCGAGCAAGATCACTGCTCAGTTAGGATTTCAGCCGTTCAGTTGCAAAATACGGGGTCGCTTGGTTAGAATTGCGCCAGCACGGTTTTAATGTTCACTCACTCAGTTTCTAAATACGCCCGCTTAGTTGTCTTTACGCCCTTTCACTTATTGGCAGATATGTAATTCCATAAGAGTGGCGTACGCCTTCTTTTGTGCGTACGCAACGTTTATAAATGAGGCCCCTGGTCAGGCTGGGGAGGATCTGGTTCCCCTAATGAACACATGGTAAACTTTGGCAGCATGCTTGCATCTCCACCCCCTCGTGCACGTGCACACTGCCACACTGCTCCCTGTCTGCTTTATCCTTTGCTCCTAACCCACAGTATATTGATGGACGCAACACATATCTTCCGCTTATCTTAGTTTGAGATTTTCACTCTTGGATGTAATATTTGTCTTTCTAGCAGATCTAGCATGAATGTTATGAAACTTAAAATTATGATTTCCTAAAATTAGCAACTATGCACTTGTATTCACTTACTTTCTCCCCCTCTCTCGTTTTTGTTCAACCCCCCCCCCCTCACACACAGACTTTTTCCCCCCCTCTCTTCCCTCTATAAAAATCTGAGAAAGAAAAAATATATAATTAAAACATAAAATGTAATAAATATATAAAAAATGGGCTTTTACAATGATACACCCTTGCTATAAGAACATACATAACCCCTTCTTCTAATAGTAAAACCTGTCCAACACAAAAGGCCTTCAGCTTTCATCTGTTTGCTCAGTTGTTGCACTGGACAAGTTAAAAAAAAGAAATGAAAGAAATCATAAAATCATACAATGTGATTTTTTTCCCTTTTATAGTAATATATCTCTGATGAACATAACAGACCAAATATAATCTTTTTAAGTAAGACAACATGCAGAATCAGTGACCAACAAATATTTTATTACCTTATTGCAGGGGTGTCAAAGTCATTTTCACAAAGGGCCACATAGCATAGTGGTTGTCCTCAAAGGGACAGATTTAATTGTACATGTAAATAAATGTAATGAAAAATTAATGTAACTACTCCTTAATGTGAAATTATTCATTATTTATTTATTATAACTTTTTAAAGAGACACTTACAGTTGCATAGAAAACATTTGTTTTCTCCTTTTACTCTAGCATAAATCCTTTTTTAGTTATATGGACATTGTTTAAGTCCCAATGTATCGTTGCCCAATCCGATATTTCAAGTCAGATTCCCCTTAGATATGAATACACACCAATTTTTATTTTTTATTCTATGGAAATTAAAAAAAATTATGCTCTCGCGGGCCACATAAAATGACATGCCGAGTTATGGTGTACGTTACATAAGCAACAAAAAACGTCTTTTACCATGATATATGTATTGTAAAAGCCTTTGGGAATTAGTGTCTGTTTTTTCTAATGTCTGTTTTTGCACATGTCAACCTATGTTTTAAATGAAAACAAGCTTAATTCAGTCAAGGAAACCAACTTGACACTTTTCAGTCATGTTTTAACAGCTAATTGGTTGACCCTAAAAAGCAGAAACAGGTTTAGATTTACAAACCTGGCATATGAGGGACAGTGCATCTGTTTGAGAACATCTGGCAGTGATGCAGGCTGCCTGTTAAACCCGGCAGGAGATTTCAGCTTCGTGCACAGGTGCAGAGTTTGCTGGTTGGCAGCCACCATCCCTCATAAAGTATAATCATCTTGTGACTGAAAGAGAATGGTGGGATTTGCTCACATTTTATAGGCTTCAGTTTCCTGCCAAACTGTTCAAATAAATATGTGAAGTCATTGGTATTTAGCAACATGGCTGTGGAAAAACAACAAATGTCACACAACAGGACATCAAATTCACACCAGCTGACAATCACTTTCCTTTGATGGCTGGGCGTCATAATTTGTGAGCAAAATTTACCTGCGATGAAGTTGATTTGTTACACCACCGTGTTTTGTTTCCTTGGCTATTACTTACCAAAGCTATGTAAATTATTTATGAGTATAAAATTACTACTCAAAGTGATTTACGTGGTCTAAACAAATAACATAAAAAGAAAAAAGAAGACATTAAAGATGAAAGAAAAACAATGCGGATTAAATTTAATAATCTAAACTTTTGATTAAAAACACCATGGAATATAAAGAAGTGCTTGATATAAGTAAATGAATTAATTAAATATTTAAAAACATTAGTTTGACTTTCATCAAAATATATTCATAGCTCATTTAATTAAACCATAAATTAATTTACCTGTAAAACGTTTAACCATTTTGCGATCTTTTGAAAATGTTACACTAATTAAACCTGGTTCCCACCATGGACTGTATATGAGAACTGGACTGAGTCAGTGGAATGTCACCTATAGAAAAAGGTTTACTTCCAGCTCCCACAAAGCTAAGTCAATTTAGTCGCTGTTTTTTGTGATACGGACACCGCCATGTTGGAGCCAGACATCGTTAGCAAACAATAATTGGTCTGAGTCAACATTCCTGTGGCAACCACACTAGCCAATCAGGAGTAAGCTTGTTGGAAATCCACACACCACCACTGAAAGTGGGCCTGGGGGAATCTGTCAAAGGTTTCAAACATTGGGTGTGTGGGCCATGAGGCACGACATACTTTGTTTGAGGCATTTGATTATTGTTACATGTTACATGCAGGGGTTTTTCATTGTCTTTTGGTTTCCTTCCTCTGCATGTGCTTCAAGTGCTGAGTGTAGACACCTGGTGGAGACCGGACGAGCCCCCAATTATGTTACGCCGCCTTCTGCGTCTAGGGGCACCAAGGGGGCATAACATAAAAAAATAATTTTTGGCTACTAAATTTTGAATTAACAAAAACACAGAAGCATGTCTTCATAAAAAGATGACAAATTTTATTTACAAATTAATAAACACCAACCAACAATAATCAAAAGTGAAGCAAAAAGGCGTCAGGGTGAACTAAGGCCAAAATAACAAACAAAACCCCACCTAACTGAAACATGTAACCTGTAAATGAAAGGAAAGGGAAATCAATGACAAAACACTAACCTCTCTGGGCTAACAAAAAATAGGAGATAACAAGTACTAAAGAAAATGGCAGTTCACCCTTACAGCTACATGTAACCCCTGTGCTCTCCTAAGCACTTTAACATTGGGAGTTGGCTCATCTAGACCCACTAGACAGTGCTCTGAACCTTTTTACTTCAATGATTTGTGATCTTCACTGGTGTCCATGGATTACATGAAATCTTTCCACCTTTATCCACCTTTGTCATGGTAGGGAGAACATGTTAATGTAAGGGTGGGGTCATCTAAGATAGCACAAGGGTTAAACATAACTACAAACCAAAAGACTAAACAGAGTGGGCACAAAACTACAAAATACTAATACAAAATTCTTAACCACAACACTAAAGTGCAACACAACTAAACAGGTGGTTAAGTCCAAAACAAACTGGAGAAGCAGGCCAAGCTGCAATGGCGGCTGTTGCTGCAATGGCGGCTGTTGCTGCAATGGCGGCTGTTGCTGCAATGGCGGCTGTTGCTGCAATGGCGGCTGTTGCTGCAATGGCGGCTGTTGCTGCAATGGCGGCTGTTGCTGCGAGGCTCCGTTCTCACAGACTGGAGGTCCATGTGGTGCTTTTAAAGGCTGCCTCTATCAGGTTGGGTCCAATGGGAGGCCACAACCTTTCCAGCACACCTGAAAATAATCACACATAGACATAGACACAAAGATCCACAAAAACACAAAACACAGAAGTCCCACTCTGAAACAAATCAAATACGCAAAACACAGAACAAACAGAACTAAACAAAACCAAATACGGCCACAGCCGTAACAATTATAACATGAACTCCACAAAAAATATCAAGAAAAATAAAATGCAATTATTAAGAAGATGTTAAGAAAAGGCACCAGAGGGGGAGGGGTCACTCAGTCCAGTTGTCATTTACATTTAATGTTTCCCACACACAGGTCAGCAGAAAAACATGTTGGGAGTGTGGCCTACCTGCTGCTAAAAAAAAAACTAAAAGCTGATCTGAACCGTAAAACAAAGAGGTCAGAAAAATGAATATGTGTAGAAATGCATTTTTTCATACAACTTTTATGACTTATAACAAAAAAAACATTGCTGTTAGATTTAAAGCAAATTTAAAATCTGATGTAAGGAACATAATGCATTTTCTCTTAAATGTCCATTTTGGATTTATTGACAATACAGGGCTAAACTCAGCTTAACGTTATAAAGCCAGCCAGCTTGGGCCGCTACCACTTCAAATGCTTCAAATAAATCCCCCTTCTTAATATTGTTGCTCTTTGGAGGGTCAACTCAAATCCAAAGGTTTTGGATTTAGAAGCAAGTAGACACAATCTGTTCTTCATGTAATTACAAAACTCCCCCAGTTTGTGCCATTTTTAACAAGAAATCTACAGGTTTGATATTTTCTGAAATATTCTTTATAATTCAATACAGTACAATAAACTTTAATCTTCCATTAATTTATTGTTTGCAAGACTGTTCATTACCCTTTTAAAAGTGCTACATTTGTGAAGAACATGTATTTGTGGGGTGAGAAGCAGTGAAGCATGTAGGTAGATCCAATATTACATTTCTGTTGAAATCCCTTCATGCATTAACATTTTGTTACTAGTTTTGCAACTAGCTAAAACCAAAAGCCTACCAGATGAAGCATTATGGAAACTTTTCAGCAGCCCCATTTTTGTGTTTATTTCCGTTTTTGGGGGGTCATCTCTCAAACAAATACAGTCTAAATAGCAGACCAAAAGAAAACTTGTCCAATTTAATGAAAGACTTGACAACAATGAGGGAGTTCTAAAATTATTATAAGCAATCTGCAGCTTCTCAAACTGCTGTTATTTAACAACCCAATTTTCACCAGTTTCATGCGTTCAATGATTACTTTTAGAGGAGTTTAAATTAATAAAGATGCCTCCAAGAATGTAGAGCTCAAGGTTTTTCCATGCATTTGAAGGTGATGTTTTTTAATATCATTACACCATCTTGGTGTGCTGCTGGTGGTCAAAAACAAATTAGACATGGAGATAGCTGTGTTGTATTACCAACTGATTCCCAAAGTCATTCTTCTGAGCGTGTTTATGACTATAGGAGGATGTCACTGACAGGATGCGTAATATAAGTCATTTTAGAGAATCACATCTTTCATTTTTGCTCAGAGATGCCCCCCTACCCCGCTGCCTCCCACTCTGGCCTTAATGTTATCCCTCTGCTGAGATGGTGTGCATAAAGTCATAACTGCCTCTGTCTGATTTATTTGTTAACATGATAAAAGTTTAATATGTTTGGATCAGAAAATCAGCTTTTCACATTACATCAGGGTTTAGCACAGTTAAATACTTTGGCTGGATCAGAGTAATCTGTTGCTGTAGCAAAAGATTACACACGCAGAGCGCAGCTAAAGGAACAAGGAAAATATTGGGAATAAAAACGGAAGGTTTAAAGAAAAACAAAAACCAAATAAATATAATATTGCTTTAACTTTTTTAAAACTCTATCCTACAATATAATGATTTGTTTTGTGTTGGCAACTTACATTTGCCTTACAGATACGTCATGATATACTTATATATACTGGTATGTTCCATTTTCATGATGCCCCTTGAGGTGGCCATAAGAGTCTTAATAGAACTGCAAAACACACCAGCGCTCCATTTAGGATGTAGCTGTCCATGACTTTCTACAGGGCGGACAACCCAAAAACTCACAGCACTCGTATGGCTTTAATGCAGCTGGTCTGGCGTGAAAATCCATTCCATTGAGCTTTCTACAAACTTGCCTTAAGCTAATCTGAAGGCCACATGAGGTTTGGACATCTGTTCTGGTTGACTCTGGAGAAATTTGGCAACCTCTGCACACAATGTGGCTCAGCATCCACTGATCCTGCTCTGTCAGATTTCTCAACTTACCTCTTTATGCAGACGTACTTGGCATTCCCAGTTGCCTTCACTGTTTTAATACAGCTGACTGTGGAATATTTAGCACTGTGAACATTTTACAACCAGACTCGTAGCACAGGTGGTTTCCCATCGCAGCATTACACTGAATGCATTGAGCTCATGGGAAAGAGCCATTCTTTAAAGCGTGTAGAAGCAGACTCGATTTCTAGGTGCCTGATTTTATACATCTGGGCATAGAAGTGATAGCAACCCTTAATTTCAACTTTTTTCAATACCATTGGCCATAAAGTGTAGCTACTGGTTGTTTAGGGGCAGAATATTCTTAAACAAAAACCACCAATCACAATGGAGGTCACATTAATACGATGGAGATGAGGAAAAGCTTTTTCATAACTATGTAGATATTTACAAACAGTAGGGAGGTCTACAAACTCAACATAGCCGTCAGCAAGTCTTTTTGAACTCTTTTTCCAACAATATTTTTTTGACAAGACTCTCGTTGGAAAGTTTTTCACTGTCCCTCTGCCAGGAGGGACTTAACATGGCAACATCCAGAAAAGAGGAAGATTGAGATTGAACAACAACAAAACAATGAACTGCTTTTATGAGCTCTGTCATCTGTAACATCTGACAGGATACTCATAATAATAATAATCCTGATTCTCCACAAGGCACTTGGTCACATCCTGATGGCTTGTCCTCCTGATCTCCAACAGTCGTTTTGTGGAGGGAACAGTCTAGCTCTGTGACAAATAATGTCAATGAAAAATGAGTGCGTGGATCCTGATTGATCAGAAAATGTTTTTGCACATGGCTCTGCTTGTATTGCATGGAGCTAGTGGTTATAGCAGTGGATATAGTAGGTATAGCCCTCCCTACCTTCTTTTGCAGTAAGGCCTGAACACCACCCCTGACCCCACTCATGACAGAAGCTCCATCATAGCACTGACTGACAATTTCACCTGCACTATAACCTGAGGCAGAAAGGTTCTTAAGAGTTTGGGTGGTAATAAATTCCGCATTTAACTGACCAAGGCCAAGCAGACCAATCAGGTGTTCCTCTGCATTACCTTTACAGACAAATCTAGTCATGACTGATGGATTCTCGATATTGCATCTCTCTCGGGTTCCATCACTTTTGATGCAAAACTCAGCATAATCCACTTTTTCATAATTATCCTGGATTTTATTTAATTCAATTTTGGCCAATATTTCAATAATTTTGGTTTTGTATGTTGTGAGGGGTTTATTTTGCATTCGGTGGTATGTGTTTCTTTATTTCATTAAACTTGGGGTCCTTTGATAGTGTGTAATCAATCATTTTTAAGGACAGTTCTGCAGAGAAATCATCATCACTTGAGCTTTCCACACTGCAATGAAGTACAAGTTAATTAACTGCAAGGAACTGAACTACATCTCCAACTGTTTTTATATAATATTTACTTTTTCAACTTGAGTGGGCCCCTTGAGTGGGCCTAGGATTCCCCTGTGGCCTCTCTTTGGGAGATTTCAGACCAGGTTTTTGCTTTTTTTATGTGGTATTGCCTGGATGCATGCTTTGTGAGTCCCTTTGTCTTTTTCCAGTGCAGTTTTCCAATGATTAAATTCTTGTTTTATGAAAACCCAAGCTCTGTGATTTTTCCACCCAAATTTGCAACAAAAGCATGCATGAAGTGTTGCCGAATATTCCAGCTATGGTCTTCCACGATACAGTTATGCTTGGAGAAAACCAGAGCTGTAGGTTGTGAAGTGCTAAAATGTTTAAGCCTAAATCTTCATCATCCGTAGTGGCCACCGCAGGGCTGGGAGCAACTGGGACAGCAGGGGCTGTGTTTGTGACACTAGATAAACTAGATGCACTGAGCTGAACACGGGGATTCAAGTTTGCAGTACCGCACGACGAGTTGGTTTCTGCTGCCTTCACTGATTTGTGAATGTCTAATTCCTTTGTCTTGATCTTTATTATTTGGATTCTAAATTGTGTTATTTAAGCGAAACTGCTTTTCTTTGTGTTTTGATTTTTCGGGCACTAGTAAAGGGGCATTAGCTTTCTTTGTTCTGATTTTGAGCTTTCTGGTTGCTAAAGCTAGCTGTAGCAGCTAGCTCTTGCTGCTAGCTGCTACTGCTAGCTTTAGCAACCAGAAACCTCAAAATCAGAACAAAGAAAGTGATGGATAGAGGACAAGAATGAGTTGAAATAACATGTGATAAAATAATGAATAATAAATAATAAATAAGCGAGAGGCCACTCCCTCCCTTGCATCTACCAACCAGCACCAGCAGCTACATAGAATGAGAGCCAGAGAGAGCAGATAGCTGTGTTTTTCTTTAAATAGCTTTGAAATTTGGATGGCGTCACATTTCGGGGGGGTGTCCTGGCATTTGGGGAGGCATTGGCCCTACTTGCCTTATGCCTATCCGGACCTGCAGCCAAGGCATTTTCATGCAAAAAATAAAAAATTTGCATAAATCAGGTTGAAACTGCAGTAACGGTGGCAAACTAAACTGCATGCTCAGACATTTGTTTTAGACAGGAAAGTTTTATGTTTTTGTTTTTGTTTTTTATGAGTTTAATCATGCTTGATTTTTAATATATTACTTCTCAGAAATATGTTGTTATTATGCAGCTATGTTAATGTGCATGATTTCATTTTCATCTAGTAATCCCCAGAGCAGAGATTCTGCTATATTATACTGCTACTGGCATTCAATCAGCGTTCAAGGACACTCAAGTGAAATGAATGTTTTCTGTCTTGGGCATTATTAAGCTGCAGAAATTCACATTGAAGGACAAGCACTCAACTTAGATGCATTAAATTCTTTCTAATGTAATTTTCTTTTTCAATTGAACAGGCATGCAGCACTTTTGATCGGTTGGTTATTTGACAGAATATTTGGAAGAATTCCTGTTTTCACCTGAAAAATGATTGTCCAATTACAAAACATAAAAATATTAAGATATGGATTACAAACAACTACAACTTCAAACCTGAGGTTTGCGTCATGGTTTACTATATTTAATCAAATGCCTCTCAATGCTCTCTTTTCTTACTTTTCCTCTTATTTGGCAGTTTTCATGACAGTGCCGGTAAGTGTATAAACTCGACATAGCTATTAATTTAACTGTATATTTGAGCAGCTTTTTTCACCTGACAGGTGAAAGAATCCATCTCTCCAAGTGTGCAAAATACACATCACCACCAAGTGACTGTTCATTGCTGACAGGATAAGCTCAAACCGTTATAAGACTTTTTTATATACCAGAAATTGGAAAACCAATTCATCACAAATAAAGAAAGAGAAAGAAAATAGTCAAGCCATTACAGTTCTTAGTATTTTAGCCCTATTAAATTGCTATTATTATGAGACATAAAAAGGTAAACAGCAGCTATTATTACTTGTAAACAATGAGTATGCTGCACTTATTTCTTCTGGGCAAAACAGCAGCTGCCAGAGATGCATCTGTCAGTCAAGGTGAAACTGCTTACATGAGATATGGAAAGAAAAGAAAAAAAGACTGCTTAAATTTTTAGAACCACAGTAAGTCTCATTTAGGTCGAATGTCACCTGGTTACCATAGAAACTAGAAAGAAAACCTGCCTGCTGTTTTTTTTGAAGCAACAACACTACCAGCTTTGATTAATTAGTCAAAGCTTTACCATCCCTTTGCTTTTAGGTAAAAGGAAATAACAGTTTAAGGTAATACGACACTACTGAGGGTTTACATTTCTTCTTTTCTAACTTCTTTAGCCTGCTGCTTGCTGATGCTGTTAGGTTTTGTGAACAAAACAATAAATAACACATTTATTTTTATTTTGTAGATGAAGCTGTGAGCTTAAAAGCCAAGATCAAGGATATTTGTTTTAGATTGCACAATTCTACATTGCTGCTTTTCTTACTGTGGTGTCTGAAAACCAGAAATTCAATTAAAAATAATTGCCAAAGTCATTTTTTGACAAAAATTTGTTTTTTTGCTAAATCTTCTTGTGATGCTGGCCACCTCTGGTAAAATTGCCTACATCCTCAGTTAAACAGAACATGTCATTCTACTACTGAAGTGTAATTGCCTATGTCCCGTGTTTCATGATGGCTGTTGATTCAAAAAATATATATACTTTTTTTTTCTGATTTTGGGATCATTTCCATATTTCAGGGCTCTTTCCATATTGGTAGGTAAAATGTTTACTATGCTATAAACTAGGCACAACATCTTTCATAAGATTTCATCATTTGGTCAATTTTTTTTGTTAAAATTTCAGACAAGGAAGTTAGCTGAAAAAACCAAAAATGTAATATTGCTTTATATGGCTTTCAGCAGTGATGTTATGTCTTATCAAACAATGGTTGAATGATCATTATGAATTTGATGTTTCATTTTTGTCATGGCTGACGTCGTAGACGTGACTGACCCAGACGCTGAAACCCGGAAGTAACTCACGATCCGAGATGTGGGTTAGAAGAGGTTTATTTTTACAAAGTTTTGTGGTCGAATCCTCTTCGGATGGAGACTTATAGTTCTTGGGACGGGCGTAAGGCGAGGCGTGGACGCCGAGGACGGCGGAACCAGCTTGGGGCAGGACGTGGACGCCGAGGACGACGGAACCAGCTTGAGGCAGGACGTGGACGCCGAGGACGGCGGGACCAGCTTGAGGCAGGACGTGGATGCCGAGGATGGCGGGACCAGCGAGGGGCGCGGTGGAGAGCTCAGGATGATGAAACCAGCGAGACCAGTGGTGAGGGAACCGGAGTGAGTATAACGAACTGGCGCTGAATTCTGATGAGAAGATCCCTTAAGAAGGCCGGCAGGGTGATGAGGAGATGAAGGTCAGCTGGTTCCAATCAGCAGAGCAGGTGCAGGAGCTGAGGGAGGGGGAGGTGAGCTGACAGGCACCGTGACAGTACCCCCCCCTCAACGACCGCCTCCAGGCGGTCCAGGACGGCGATCAGGGTGAGCCCTGAAGAAATCGTCCAGGAGGGAACGGTCCAGAATCATGGAGCGGGAGATCCAAGAACGCTCCTCCGGACCGTAACCCTCCCAGTCCACCAGGTACTGGTGACCACGACCCCGGCGGCGAACGTCCAGAACCCGACTGACCGTAAAGGCAGGGGCGCCGTCGATGAGCCGGGCGGGTGGCGGGGAAGCGGACGGCGGGCAAAGGGGACTTTCCTGGAGGGGCTTGATGTTGGAGATGTGGAAAGAGGGGTGTACCCTCAGAGCCGCCGGGAGTCGCAGCCTGACGCAGGTCGGACTGATGACCCGGTCAATGGTGTAAGGTCCGATGTAGCGAGGTGCAAGCTTGCGGGAGGTCGCCTGCAGAGGTATGTTTTTGGACGATAGCCACACCTTTTGCCCGGGTTGGTAAGTGGGACCCTCTCTCCTGCGCCGATTGGCCATGCGACAGTTACTGTCCCGAGAGCGCTGGAGAGCAGCCCGAGCCTGGCGCCAAATGCGTTGGACACGTCGCAGGTGGTGTTGTACAGAGGGCACGGCTAAATCCAATTCATGAGAGGGAAACAGAGGGGGAGAATAACCAAGAGAAGCTTCAAAAGGGGACATACCGGTGGCGGCAGAAGGGTGGTTGTTGTGAGCGTATTCTATCCAGACGAGAAACTTGGACCAACTGGAGGGATTCTGGGCCGAGAGACAACGGAGAGCGGCCTCCAACTCCTGGTTAGCCCGCTCCGCTTGTCCGTTATACTGGGGGTGGCATCCCGAAGTCAGGCTAATGGTGGCTCCCAGAGCAGAGCAGAAGGACCGCCAAACCTGGGAGACAAACTGGGGACCCCGGTCGGAGACAATGTCCTTGGGTATCCCATGGTGACGGAAGACTTGGTGGACTAGGACCTCAGCCATCTCAGCGGCCGTGGGGAGCTTTGGCAGGGGAATGAATTGGGCGGCTTTGGAAAATCTGTCCACAATGGTTAATATAACCGTGTTACCTTGCGACAGAGGCAACCCGGTGACGAAGTCCAGGGCCAGGTGGGACCAAGGGCGTTCGGCGACGGGCAGGGGGTGAAGGAGACCAGCAGGAGGTGAGTTAGAGGACTTGGATCGGGCACATACCGCACAGGCGGCGACGAACCTCCTGACGTCTTGCACCATAGTAGGCCAAAAAAACCTGCGTCTCAGAAGATTGAGAGTCCGGTGGACCCCTCCGTGGCAAGACACCCGGGAAGTGTGCCCCCACACCAGGACGTCGGAGCGGAGAGAGGAGGGGACGTAGAGAGTGTTATCGGGAGGAGGAGGATGGTCAGGCTCCTCATCCTGGGCCTGCTGGACCCGAGTCTCAATGTCCCAAGTGAGATTGCCGATAACGTATGTGGGCGGAATGATGGGGGCTGCTTCCTGATGGTCGTGGGCACTAAACATACGTGAGAGTGCGTCAGGTTTAATATTGCGACTACCGGGTCGATAAGTAATGGTGAAGGAGAAGCGGTCGAAAAAGAGGCACCAACGGGCCTGACGGGAGTTAAGGCGTTTAGCAGCGCGGAGATATGCGAGGTTTTTATGATCGGTCCATACGATAAAAGGGTGCTCAGAACCTTCTAACCAATGACGCCACTCTTCTAAGGCGAGCTTGATGGCAAGGAGCTCGCGATTACCGACATCGTAATTTTGTTCCGCGGGGGACAACTTCCGCGAAAAGAAGGCGCACGGCTTGAGTTTACCAGAGTGTTCCTCGCGTTGGGACAGGACGGCTCCGACCCCGGAGTCAGAGGCATCGACTTCCACGATGAATTGGCGTTGCGGATCGGGTTGTATTAGGATGGGTGCGGTGACGAACATGGTTTTAAGTTTATTAAAGGCGTTATGAGCCTCGGGCCCCCAAACAAACGGTTGATTCACCGAGGTGAGTCTGGTAAGTGGTGCGGCGAGACTACTGTAGTTTCGTATGAATCTGCGGTAAAAGTTGGCGAAACCAAGAAAACGTTGTAATTGCTTGCGTGAGCTGGGAGTCTCCCAGTTAGCGACTGCGGAGACTTTGACAGGATCGGGTCGGATGTTGCCGGCTTCAATGATGAAACCGAGAAAGGAGACGGAAGTGACATGAAACTCACATTTCTCGGCTTTAACAAATAGCTGGTTCTCGAGGAGGCGTTCGAGGACCTGACGAACATGAAAAGTATGGATTTCCGGATTGGGCGAGTAAATAAGAATGTCGTCCAGGTAGACAAAAACGAACCTATTTAGGAAGTCGCGAAGGACGTCGTTAACGAGATGCTGAAAGACTGCTGGGGCGTTAGTGAGCCCAAAGGGCATCACCAGGTACTCAAAATGCCCCAAGGGTGTGCTGAACGCAGTCTTCCACTCGTCCCCCTCCTTCATGCGAACCAAATGATAAGCGTTCCGGAGGTCTAATTTAGAAAATATGCGCGCTTCCTGTACCGAGTCTAAGGCGGAGCTGATGAGGGGCAGAGAGTATTTATTTTTGACAGTGATATGGTTCAACTCACGGTAATCGATGCAAGGACGCAGAGATTTGTCTTTCTTTTGGACGAAGAAAAATCCGGCCCCTACAGGAGACGAGGAGGGGCGAATGTGGCCGGAGGCGAGAGACTCGTGAATGTATTTCTCCATGGAGAGCTTTTCAGGACCGGACAGGTTAAATAACCGGCCCTTAGGAAGAGTAGCGCCGTTTAAGAGCTCGATGGAGCAGTCGTAGGGACGGTGTGAGGGCAGCGCATCGGCTTTGCGCTTGCTGAAAACATTCTTAAGGTCGTGATAACAATGGGGTACCTTTGAGAGGTCGGTCTCCTCCGGAGTGTGCTCGTTATCGGGGGAGACAGGAGGGATGGCGGAGCGGAGGCAGTTGGCGAGACAGTGGGGGCTCCAGTTAGTGATGTGGAGATTAACCCAGTCGAACTGAGGATTATGACGGCGCAACCAGGGGAATCCTAGAATTACAGGAGACTGAAGAGATTTAGTGATATAAAACTGAGTGACTTCATGGTGGTTGCCCGAGGTGATCAGGTGCACGGGTTTGGTACGGTGAGTAATGCGTGTTAGTAGTTGGCCACCCAGGCCAGCAGCTTTAACGGGATGATCTAGTGGTTCAATGGGGAGGTCGAGCTTGGACACCAAACTACAGTCCATGAAGCTCTGTTCGGCTCCGGAATCGATAAGAGCCCGACAATCATGGTTACGAGAGTGATGACTAATTTTGACAGGAACATAAAGGAAATTATTTCCCTGAGAGTCCGTAGGGACGGCCTCCCGCGGCCTGTCTTCTAGCGGGGGGCTCCCGAGTTTAAACGTAGTGTGCATTGCTGTACGTGGTGACCTGATCGTCCGCAGTAGAAGCAGGTACCCTCCTCCATGCGTCTACGCCGTTCCTCAGGAGTGAGTTTGGAATGGCCGATCTGCATCGGTTCCTCCGGGGGTCGGCTGGTGTTTTCTCGCAAAAGGGAGGGTGGCGGCTTTGACACGGGAACCTGAGGAACAGAGTCAGCGATGGTTCTTCCGACAGAACGTGTGCGTTCGTTCTGACGTTCTCGGAGCCGCACATCCGAACGTAGGGCGGCGGAGACGAGCTCCTCAAAAGTGGTAGCTTCGGGCTGAGAACATAGATGGTCTTTGATGTGATCACTTAACGATTGGTAGAAAACGCCTTTGAGGGCAATGTCCGGCCAACCAGCCTCAACCGCTAGTATGCGAAAGTCGATCAGATGTTCACTTACAGATCTGTTGCGTTGTCTTAGGCCCAGAAGGCGGCGAGTGGCTTCCTCTGCTTTGCGGGGTTGGTCGAAGACCAGACGAAACTCCCCAATGAAGCGTTCAAATTGTTCCTGGAAGATGGGGTTAGCTGAAAGATACGCCTGGGCCCACTGAAGGGCTTTGCCACGTAGAGAGTTAACAACGAGAGTAATTCTACAGTGGTCTGCGTGGTAATACCGCGGGGCCTGCTGGAAAATCAGTTGACATTGTAGCAAAAAACCACCACATGAACTCACGTCTCCTTGGAACGGTTCGGGTTGTAGCCGGAAATTCTCCTGTGTCCATGCAGTGGTGGCTGGGTTAGAGCTACTGGCAGCGGAAGCTGTGGAGTTGGAACTAGTGTTAGCCGTTTGTTGGCTAGTTAGCTCAACCAGCGTTTGGGAGATGCTGTCCAGACGGCGAAAAAGATCTTGCTGCGCCGTGGCCATCTGGTTGAGTGATTCAGCTTGACGTCCGAGGGCTACACCTTGTTGTGAGACGGCGAGGCGGAGTCCTTCCGGGTCAGCTGGGTCTGTGTAAAGGCCAGTTCGTTCTGTCATGGCTGACGTCGTAGACGTGACTGACCCAGACGCTGAAACCCGGAAGTAACTCACGATCCGAGATGTGGGTTAGAAGAGGTTTATTTTTACAAAGTTTTGTGTTCGAATCCTCTTCGGATGGAGACTTATAGTTCTTGGGACGGGCGTAAGGCGAGGCGTGGACGCCGAGGACGGCGGAACCAGCTTGGGGCAGGACGTGGACGCCGAGGACGACGGAACCAGCTTGAGGCAGGACGTGGACGCCGAGGACGGCGGGACCAGCTTGAGGCAGGACGTGGATGCCGAGGATGGCGGGACCAGCGAGGGGCGCGGTGGAGAGCTCAGGATGATGAAACCAGCGAGACCAGTGGTGAGGGAACCGGAGTGAGTATAACGAACTGGCGCTGAATTCTGATGAGAAGATCCCTTAAGAAGGCCGGCAGGGTGATGAGGAGATGAAGGTCAGCTGGTTCCAATCAGCAGAGCAGGTGCAGGAGCTGAGGGAGGGGGAGGTGAGCTGACAGGCACCGTGACAATTTTCTCCATACTACATTGTCGAATTAACATTCTGATACTGTTTTTCTATCTAAAATCTAAAAAAAGAATCCCAACGGACCCTCTTCACTTTTTTGCTTTTAATTGATGAGATTTTCAGTCCAATGAGTTATCATAACATGATTTGACTGGTGTAATAGTATGCTGTTCTGCTATATCTTAAGGCAACTTGCAAACCACTATGGGAATCCAAGATGTAGCTTAAAACAATAGACAGAAAGATAATATTCTTCAGAGTAATCATACATTTTTGATGAGTTATACGGCCAGTCATATGCCACCATTTTGGTCACAAAAATTGAAATGAAGCAAAAAAAGGTTGCTGAGGGATTCTGGTGCAATCTATCATTGTTCTACCAACTGAAGCTTGAAGATGGAAAAGGTGTTTCTTCCTGCTATGGTTGTTTGAATTACTGTCCAAATGTTGCGCGTATTTACTGGATTCCTTCTATGTTTCATGAAGCTAAATAAGCATGAATGTGTAACGATAAAGAAGCATGCAGATATTCAGTCTATTTTCATTATCTATTCCATTATTGTGATTTGTCTTTTAAGATGAAATGTCCTTTCTTGTCCCAGAATTTTGTTAAAACAGTTTCCCCAAAAGTACTACTTAAATATGATTTTTGTCTTCTTTCGTATGCTTTTTTTGGCATCTGTGACTTATAGATTTATGGACTTATAGAAGTCTAAAAAACTGATCAGACATTACCAATCACAAAATGCTTTCACCAAGGATGTTTTCCCTTTTTCATTAAAAAATTGCAGTGACTGTATTGACCATAACCTTCCTACAGCTAATTCAACCTTTCACTGTGTAAGTGTACTTTACCATTCCCTCTTCTTATTTCCATCAGCACAAATTCCAAACCCTATTCTTGTTTTTTTGGCATTAAGATAAATCTCCTTAGAAAGAAAAAAATCCATTTATATATAAATTTACACGCTATTGAGCCTTCTTTAGTTCTGCATGGTTCGATAATTGTCTGTGGAGTGATGTGTCACATTGCATTGGCTGTGCCAAGTCAGTAATGATCTATGCTGTGCTTTGTAAGAATCTAATTTGTTTCTGTTGTTTTGTGAAATGGCCTGTATAGGAATGTTATTGATGATGCAGAGGAAGGGCGATCTTTGAGAACAGCTGAGTACGGTACTATTGGTGTTGCACTATTTGAAGTACCTAGATTTCATAACCATGTACAGTACATCATTTGATTTTTTTTTCTTTTTGCTTTAAGCATGAAGAACTATGCATTGCATAAAATAGCCTCTGTATACACACAATATTATCAAGTGAAATAATCAAATCATATTGAAAACAATGAATATTTTGCTCCAATTTTGCATTTGTGTACTGTTCTGTATGTACTTTGAGTATGTTTAGGTCATGAAAATGTAATATTGTTGTTATTTCTCATCTGGTATTGTACAATGAAACAGTGACTTTTTGTCTAAAATTACTTTATCCCAGTTCCCGCCAAACAGCAGACTCCACTATGAAACTACTGAAGCTCTGAGGATTGTAACGGCTGAGTGCAGTTCCTCTCCATTACTATTTTAAGTTTGTTATGCAACATTGCTTTATAGAATAGAATAGAATAGAATGGCTTTATTGTCATTGTGCATAGTACAATGAGATTTATTGCTGGTATTTCTTTGGAAAGACAATGCACAGTGAGCTTGACAACACTAGCAATGTAACCACCATTAATTTTTGGTCCCTTTATTCAGCTTGGATTTAGAAAAACGAACGAAACTACCAGTTATGTTTGTGAGGCTTTTTGTTATGCTCAATAAACTAGGCAGGCTTAAATGTCATTTAAAGTTTAATGACCATCCAGGAAGATCGATGCTGAAAGGTCCAGCAGTGTTATTTTTTCCGTATTTTACTCAGTTTTTTCGCTGCACTTACACTTATTTGACAAGCTTTAACTTACAGGAAATGTTCAACTATTTACTTTCATGTTTCAGCACCTATTTCAGCACCTATTTAACCGAGTTCTATCTTTTGGCTCCTTTGATCTAACTTGTGTTTGAAAGGAAGAGTGTTTTGGAAGGAAACTCGCATTTGTAAGAAAAATGAGTTGTGAAAATTGATCAAGATAAAGAGGATCTGTTTTGGCTCTGTAGATAAAAAATGGAACTGTTTCAAACACTTCTAGTACTATTAATCAATGGCACCCCTGTGTATGAGGTGGAAAATGCCACAGGAAAATAGCCTGAAACATCTTTTGAAGTCTTTTTTTCCCCAACATTTTGTGTTAACCCAATTTCAAAAACTTCAGCTTGAACATTGCAGTATTCTTATTATCTGCATATACACTCACTGGGCACTTCATTTGCCACATGTGTCCATCTGCTCATAATACAATTTTCTAATGGGCCATTTACATGACAGCAACTCATCTGGGTGTGTAGACATGGTCAAGATTAGCTGAAAATCAATCATAAGAATGGGATAAAAAGGTGATTGGAGTAACTTTGGATGTGGCGTGGTTGTTGGTGCCAGACGGGCTGGTCTGAAGACGGTAGGGTCAGAATTTCGCATCAACAAAATGAAAGTATGGATGCATCTTGCCTTGTATCAGCAGTTCAGGGTGGTGGTGGAGGTGTTAATGGTGTAGGGGATATTTCTTTCATACATGTTGGGCCCCTATGTACTTATTGAGCATGGTTACAACACCACAACGAACGTGAGTATTGTTGCAAACCATGTCCATCCCTTTCTGACCCCAGTGTTTCATCTTCTGATTGCTACTTCCAGCAGGATAAGGCACCATGTCATAAAGCTTGAATCATGTCAGACTGGTTTCTAGAACATGATAATGAGTTCACTGGATTGAAAATGGCCTCCAACGCCACCAGATTTCAACACAATAGAGCACCTTTGAAATGTGGTGGAACAGGAGATCAAACAAATCTCCAGCAACTGCGTGATGCTATCATGGACCAAACTCTCTGAGAAATGTTTCCTGTACCTTGTTGAATCTACGCCGCCAAGGATTAAGGCAGTTGAAGAGGTGCAACCAAATACTAGCAAGGTGTAATTAGATACCACAACAAATTAAAAATTCTCACGAACAATTCCAGGCATGAGATAAGCTGGAATTTATTTACATCCTCAGCCATAACAGGCTCTTTGGATCATTGACATCAATCTCAGACACCTGTGATGATTAAATTGCCAGATGAGTTCAGTTAAAGGAAAAACTACCAAAGAAGGATGTTCCACAGTTGGCTCGTCTGTGCTCCTGTCCTTGAGCGTGGACCTCGTCTCTGGCTCGTCTCGCGCCCCAAGCTGTACCCCAGTTCCATCTGGATGAAGCCCGTCTGCTACACTATTTAACCATGTAGTTGTAAAGTTAGACGAGTTAATTCTTCTCTAAAAGTTCTGGTACATTTCCTGTCCGTCCTGGGAGAGGATCCCTCCTTTTTGTGGACACCCCTGAGGTGTCTTCTTTTTTTTTTTTTTTGGAATATATTTTAGGAGTTTTTTCTTACAGAGAGGAAGTTCTAAGGGCAGGGATGCCCAGTTTAGCTTAATCTGTTTAGTTTAGTTTAACAATCAGCTATTGCATTTTTATAACGGATTTTATGTTTTGTATAATTACTGGTATGAAGCCAATTAAGACAACTGTATTGTAATATTGGACTATATAAATGAAACTAAATTGAACTGAATTATTAAGCAGATCAACATTTTCAAGCAATATAAGAAAAAAAAATATCTGTGCTGCTGGAAAGTAGAAATAGTTAAATGCCTTGGACAAGGTAAGAAAAACTTGGATATTTCATGAAAACGTAAGTGTGATCACTGTACTATTAAGACATTTGTGGCTGATTCAGAGCACACATCCTCCTGGACATACTTTCCACCATCAGCGTCATGAACACTCCCCTCAACTGATTTCGCTCCTGTCTTTGGGCCATATTCAGACTGTTCAGCTAAAGTCATTTATGTATCCTACAGATGCCATCACCACAGGCGATGCACCAACCTGTGCACAGCATGGACTGATTACAAGAAAGCCTATGAATCAATGTCACACACGTGGATCATTGAATACTTGGAGCTGTAAAACATCAACAGACTCTAAGAGCCTTCATAGGAAACTTGATGAAGCTGTGGAAAACCACAACCAATGGGCTTGAAGTCAATGGGAAGCCTCTAGCACAAGTGTCCATCAAATGTGGGATATACCAAGGTGATGCTCTGTCCCCACTGCTGTTCTGCAAATGGCTAAACCCCCTTAGCTAAGACTGGCAATCAATCAAGAGTCATCCATGTTATAAAGTAATAACAATAGCTTCTACTCTCAATGCCTGGTGGAAATTTGATAAAATTATAAACTCAAGTCTATTGGTATCCTATTCTACACCAATTTGGAATAATCCAGATTTTTTTAAGCAATAAAAAAACCAATCAATCTACACACCTGGGCAAATAAGGGTATTACACATCTTAAACATATTTTTTATTTCCAGTGGTCTGATGCCATTTTCTTATTTTATCCAGGAAAACGACATCCGGAACAGTCATTTTTTAGAATATCTAGCTCTCAAACCTTTAATCCAGGCCAAAATTTCTGCAACTAAAATAAATATAGATCTTCCACCTGAAGTAACGGATTTAATAAAAAAAAAAAAAACCCAAGAAAGAAACTTCTGAACTAATGAAATAGGGCTGGACAAAAATGATGGTACCCATAACTTAATATTTTGTTGCGAAACCTTTTGAGGCAAATAAACGGTTTCTGAATTTGTAAATGAGCATTCTGCACCTGTCAACAGGTATTTTGGCCCACTCCTCATGAGCAAACTGCTCCAGTTGTTTCAGGTTTGACAGGTGTCTTCTCCAAATGTCATGTTTCAGCTCCTTCCACAGATGTTCAATGGGATTCAGATCTGGGCTCATAGAAGGCCACTTCAGAATAGTCCAACGCTTTTCTCTAAGCCATTCTTGGGTGGTTTTTGGCTGTGTGTTTTGGATCGTTGTCCTGTTGGAAGACCCATGACCTGCGACTGAGACCAAACTTTCTTGACACTAAGCAGCACATTTCTATCCAGAATATCTTGATAATCTTGAGATTTCATTTTACCTTGCACAACTTCAAGACACCCTGTGCCAGATGCAGCAAAGCAGCCCCAAAACAGAACTGAGCCTCCTCCATGTTTCACAGTAGGGACAGTGTTCTTTTGGGTGTATGATTCATTTTTGAGTCTACCTAAATACAACTGGTGTGCCTTTCCAAAAAGCTCCAGTTTTGTCTCATCTGTCCATATGATTTCCTTTCAACAGTGGCGTCCTCCTTGGTCGTCTCCCATGAAGTCCACACTGGCTCAAACAACAACAAATGGTGCGATCTGACACTGATGTACCTTGATCTAGAAAGTTCTCCTTTAATGTCTTTGGAGGTTGTTCTGGGCTCTTTGGATACAGTTCCAACTATCCGTCTCCTCAATTTGTCATCAATTTTTGTCCAGGGAGGTTGGCTACTGTCACGTGGGTCTTAAACCTCTGAATAATATGTGCCACTGTTGTCACAGGAACTTCAAGCTGCTTAGAGATGGTTTTATAGCCTTTACCTATACGATGTTTGTCTGTAATTTTGTTTCTAATGTCCTTGGACAATTCTCTCCTTTGCTTTATCTTGTCCATGTTCAGTGTGGTACACACATTTTCACCAAACAGCAATGTGACTATTTGTCTCCCTTTAAATAGGCAGACTGACTGATTATGGGTTTGAAAACAGCTGTGAGGTCAATTAAAGGACATACCTGAGTACATCGTGACCCCCTGGGCAATAAGTTCTCAGTCTTTTATGGAGGTACCATCATTTTTGTCCAGCCCTATTTCATTAGTTTGTTTTTTAAATAATTCTGTTAATCAACAACTCAAAAGTAATGGCAGATTTTGATTATTTAATTTTCAATAAATTTTAATTTATTGTTACTTCTTATTTCAGTGAGCATTGTGGACTTTCTTTCTTTAACTGAGAGAAAATTTTGTCCACCACTGTGTATATATATATATATATATATATATATATATATATATATATATATATATATATATATATATATATATATATATATATATAAATATATTTTATTCTAGGCAGGTGATTATTTGTAGGTATAGGTCTTGGCAGAACTGATGCAATTTTGGTCTTGAAATGTCCCCGCTGGGAGACGAGGGTTAAAAGGATTTTAGTAACACGCACAGGCTAAAGCCTCACAGTCACCTTCATCCACTCCATGAATTGGCATCTCGCCTGTCTGCCCTATGAAACTCCCTGGCTTAAAGTAAATCCTCGACCAACCCTGTGAGAAAATGAATCTCATCTGTTATCGTGTGTCAATGTCCACACTGTGTTAGGGAGGCTGCCCTACATAGTCAATCTCCATGAAGAACTGCTCACTAAAAAGTGAACGCATACATTTTCATGTGCCTGGCTGTGGTTCCTTGCATGCACGTCTGCACATTTAAAGTGACAGTGTGGTAATGAGAGGGGGAGAGGCTGGTACTGATATGCTGTCACTGTGGATCTTAGCAAAGTCTGATCAGCCTCTTCAACCTCAAATTTCTCCCGGCTAACCAACATGTCGTGCATTTCTTATTAAATAAATTTCTGTAATATGCATGCAAAAGAATATGACACAGCATCATAAGACTAAAGCTGCTACTCAGCAATATGAAAACGTCTAAACGCTTAAGAAAATCAAAGTCTCATCTCATTGACGATAAATCACAGTGTTGTCTGACCTTTGACCTGCCCATCTTCTCCTTCTGGCTGTCCACTATCTCCTCTTCTTATCATCTCAGCTACCTTAATATCTCTTCCATACACAGTTGTCAGTCAGTATTCTAGGGACCCCATTTTAAACTACAGAGACCTCACCTGAAATTACACACAAGTTCATTCCCGCCACTTTATTACAGCCACTTTGATCTGCCTCTGAGGCTTCTTTGTTCTGCTTGGTGGAGCCAAATGACCCATTCCGCAAAGATGTAATATTTTGTTATATCTCTGCTGAGCCAAATGCAATTTTAGGAGTGAGATGGTTACATCTGCATGAAGCTGCAGGGACTCTGCAGACAGCCAGAAAATGTCCAAACAGGGTTTTTTAAGTGTGTCACTGGTTTTAAGTTGCTTAAAATTCATTGGTTCAGTGTCAAGTCTTTTCACCTTTTAAGAGTTTCTCTTTTTTCTAAGAAGAAATCCCAAGTGAAGCTTTTTTCAGTCCATGTAGCGGCAGAAGCAAAATGGTTGCCTTCCTTATGTTCAATGCTATATGCTCATACCAGGCATTTGACAGGTTTTGGACCGCGCTAATTGCATATTCTTAAAGCTCACAGTCTCAAGCATGGAGGGGCTTCTTTTTCGTTTCCTTTTTCTAAAATTTGCATGTCCGTCACCAATAGTTGAAAGCGCAAAATGACTAAGTGGTGCAAATCTTGCAAATCTTTCTCCAGGCTTTTTCTTTCACACCTTCATTCAGAATATGAAAGACTTTGTGTCATAATTCCATCCCCGCACAAATCCCAATTATTAATTTCTTTTCCATGTTCAATTTTCTAATGATTGCCATGTTTACTCGCACTTAGGTAGACATTTCATTAGAAGTGACAGCTTGAATACGCAATGCTGAGAGTTGTGTGAATGTAACTTTACACACCTGCCAGATTAGCAGTTGTGGTACTTGAAAGAGGGAGAAAGTGCAGACAAAAAGTGGAAAATTCTTAGTTCTGAACTTGTACACAGAAAAGCCATACAAAGGATCTGGGTTCTATGCGTGGAATAATCAAACATAAGATAAGGAATTATTAATTAAGATTTAGAGGATCTTTACTGTCTCAGTTTTTGTGTAATACATTTTCCACTCAAATTTGCTACTTAAAAATGTATGTTATCTTTGTGTCTTTTAAATTTAACCACCACAAAAACAACATTGGTTGGATTCTCTGACCTGAACTTCAAATTCATATGAAAGGTTTGGAAAAGCTCTTCTAGAAACGTCCCTTTCTTTAGTAAGTGTTGCTTCTAACATAAAACTCTGCAAATGCAATACTAATTGAAACTTCTAGACAAACTCAAGTCAAGTTTTGCAGCCATGAACAAAATGCGATTAAAGTCTTGCAGATCTGAGAATTATGCATTCTGGGTGTTCAAATATTAAGTTGTTTACATGTGGGAAACCAGGAGCAGAACAAATTACTGAGAAATATGGCTTAACTGTAAAGTAATTATGGAAGTTTTATTAAAGGCAGAATGAAAAAAGGAAATAAATAAATAAAAAGCTAATAATAACCTTCAGGATGAAAACTAAGATTATTTAAAGCAGTGACACAGAAACTGCCCAAAGTTCAGCCCGATCTGTGATTGCTCTCTTTGGATTTTCTTTGTTGGCTCATTTGACGCTTTGTTTTTGCAGTATCTGAGCAAACACTTGTAGTGTCATTGTGAGGAGATACAGCTATGTTTAGTTAGTCTCCATACCCATCCTCCATCACAGTCCTCCAGGGTATTGCATGATGGATTGAAAAGGAAGGACAGATTTCCCATAACAAGTATTATAAATGATGCTGGTAGAACAGCTGAAGCAGCTGAGACAACAGGGTCACATTACAGGAGGAATAGTCCTGAGAAAATCTGTTTGGATTGGTACAGGCCCGTCAAGTCAGCCTCTGTGCTGCTCTGGATAACTTGCTTCCTAAATGTGTCCTGTGGGCCACATGCAGCCCAGAGCACAACCACCCAAAATAAAGCTTGAAAAATCATTCTAAAGTGATTTCCCACACATGGTTAACCCATAAACTCACCACGCCGGGTAAAATAAAGGGTTAGAGTTTCTTTTCCGCCTATTGAGCACTGCAAATCATGCCATTTTGCTTGCACCAACATGTCAAGATGTGTCAATCAACCCACAAGAGGGAGAGAAAGTATGTTCCTTTTTAACCCTTCCAAATGTGAAGCTAAAGAAAACCTGACAACCATTGCTGACCCTGAATCCAGTGCGGTATTGGATTGTTGCGTATTTTAACAGTGTCGTTATGCCAAGATTTGCCTGCCATGGTTTTAATGCCTTTAATACAGATCTCACTAAATCCTAGTACTATTTTCACAAAAACGATAAAGGTGTAAGAAGAATAGGTTTCAGATTCTAACGTTATAGCCCATATTTCCATTCTAATTTATTAACAAATGAAGGTACCCATGTTGCTTTGTTCTGAGCACATTTAAAAGGCATTTCATATTTATAACTTCAAAAATCCATTTACAAGGAGTATTTTTCTCAATAGACCAAGAGAAGGATGTAGAAAGAAGTCCATTTGGCAAACATTTTTGTTGTTGGGGTTTGTAGAATGCTGTCACTTTTCTTCCAGCCAATTAAAACTCATAGCTTCACAAAATGAAGTTTAAAAATGAGGCCAAATGAAATTGTAATCTAGAAGCCGTGCTTTGGCCCCAGATTACTTTTGTTTTAATACCGCCAATGGCATTAAAATGTAGATATTTTTTTATCAGAAAAATAGCAGATATGAAGTTTGGGTATTTCATTTTGCCAGACTAAATTACAAATTTCCAATGTGATCCATAATCATCCATAACCTTTTCATAACAGTCATCAGTGGCTGGATTGTTTAAAGTAATATTTGGTAGTTAAAATAAAAAAAGTAAACATTGACTGCTGTTGTTTTCAGTGCCACTATAATTATATATTACTTGCATCCATCTCGACAATCTATGAAACTTTAGTTTAAATGATTTTTTTAATTGGTAGCAGTAATAAAATTGAAAAAAAAAACAGTTGTACAAAGGTTGTCTTGCTATAGTGGTTAAATGGACTAAATGTCAACCGTTAATACAAGCAATCTCTTTAACTTTCTAAATGTCATCTGTCAGGTTCCAGCTCCTCTTTTTCCCCTCCACCTCATTCTCTCCCTGTAGTCAAGCTCTTACCCTTCAACTATTCATCTGTCTTTATGTTCAGATCCTCCAGTACCTGACTGTCATGAGCTTATCTAGATTTGGACCAGCCATTGATTCGCTGTTCCTCCTCTACCTTGAATGTTCCTCCTCTATTACCGCTTTCCTGGAATTGGACAACCCTTGCTCGCTCCTAGCCTCATGCCAGATCTTCCCCTGGACCTCTTCGATTTCTCACCGTTTCTCAAGTCGCTGTTCATCTATCTGGGAAGGGAGTCTCATGTTACAATCGCATGACACTTGTCCTTCAGCTGTCTAACTGTCGTTCTCCTTTAAGATCCACTCCACCAATCACTGCCCTTCTGGCATCACATTGCTCCTCAGCTCCAGTGCAATCACCATCCCAACCTCTGAAAATATATGATTCCTTATTCTCTCTTCTCTCCCTGGAGTCCAGTTTTTTAAAGTACTTTTTTAAAGTAGCTCTAGTTTGTGAAAGCTTCAGAACAAATTTTGACATATTTTTATTTCAACTGTTTTTTTCTTTTTTGAGAGAAAGCACAAAATAATTTAAACAAGCTTTATATGGCATTTCTTGCCACCAGCAAGAAAGACTGAGCACAAAGGACAAATGCAAATGCCAAAATCTGTAACCCCTTCAGAGCGACAGTGTTATTACAATGTTTGTTTTGACCTAAACATTTAGACTGAATGGCAATGAATGCCGTATTGATCAATTGATCACATTATCGGACACAACCAAAATCTCAGTGGGGAGCCTTGGTAGTCATCAAGAAAGGCCATAGCTCATTGCTAAAATGTTGCATAAAATACTAATCCATCCTTTATTGGAGGCATTTCTTACATTAAAACTAAAAAGAAGATGAAACCCAGGTCCACCTTCTTCTGCCCTACTCTAATATCGGTTGACACAACACACCTAATAATCAAAAGATCTGCTGTCTGAAGCTACGTTCACACCGCCCTCAGAAACACACGTTCAAGAGGCCACTTCCAATGAAAGGTCTAAGCAAACACTCATAAACACTGGTTTCAGGCTTCCGCATTCAAAACTCTAGTGACTATGTAAGTTTCCACGACCATTTTCAAGCTATATGTACAAAAGACCTGTCTATTGAAAGCGTATTGCAAGTTAAACCAGGTCATACTTTGACCAATCTGGGACATGATGTATAGATGGCATTCCCTTTAATTTATAGAAGTGCCAACCGTGTGAAAATGGATCCTATATAGGAGAAATTAATAATTGCGCTTAGTGGCTGGTTGGAATTATATGACACCAAGTCTTTCATGTATCTGAAAGAAAAAGCCTGGAGCATGATTCATGAGATTTGTACCACTTTGTGCTGTGTGGGGAGTTGGTGTCATGACTATCACTTAGTTTACATTGTCTCTGCTGAATCTCTGGTCCGTCCCTCCACCCCTCTGGGTCCCGGAGGAGTGGTTTATCCTTCTACCCCTGTTTCAAGTACTTTCTAAAATTTTGTCAATCAGGTCCCATGTACTCTACTTCCTGTAAGTCCATGGAAAATTCATGTTTTGTGTTATAAATGATTTTGTACTTCCAAAATTAAACTTCTGTCATCCATGGTGAAAATGGTTGTTATCGGTGGTGTCAATGTGAGTTATCACACTCGGATATCACCTGAAACTTAAAATACAAATTTACAAAGTTTTATTGTGGAAGTACAACAGAAGGTTTTATCTTAAAGCCCAAACCTGTTTTCTATTTCTCCGTTTTTTTAACATGACATTGACGCATCAACGGACTAGAAATGGAACTCTTGCATAAAGCTTGGGTTGACATGATGGATGCAATGTCAACATTCTAATTGACTCATAAAGGAAAAAGAAATCTGTCGCTTTGAGATTTCTGCCATGCATGTTCTTAAGTCGGGAGAATGACCTGAAAATGCGAACAGAATAAAATTAAGAGTTTTTTATTGTCCCTAACAAAAAGCTCTAAACAAAATAAAACAGATCGATCTGGGTTCCCAAATCCAAGGCCTGCAATACATAAGAAATTACAATCTAAATTTACATGCAGCTTGTCTGGGAACAAAGCTTTTTCCAAAGCATGGCCCTTTTAAACATGTGGTCAGAATCTCCTCACCCGGAAGCCTGATGGCGGCCGAATCTCCGCCTCTGGCCGCTCGGATTGGCTGACAGAGGAGCCCGCCTATTTCCTTCAGCCCATACTTGGAATCACAGCATCTGGTCTCTTCTCCACCTGTGGTCCTCCATAGGTGTCAGGAACTTTCACCGCAGGGAGTCGATCCTAGAGCTTTGTTCTCCACACGTGAACGGACGCCTGGAGAGGTTCCCATAGCTACAATCAGTCCCAGAGATGGTAATTTATGGTCCATGTCAGACCTACAGCCCAGCCTTCCAAATGGCTTTAGAAGTGTCCCTGCAGGGGGGTGAGCTTGGAGCTGAAGTCAAAACCTTCTCACATATGCAACTTAAGGAAGCTTCCTCAAAGTTCAAAGGACGTTAAAGCACACACTTCAGCACATGACTTAAGGCCCGTACACACCGGGACAATTTCGCCCGCGATATTCGCCGACGTTTAACGCCTCGTGACTAAACAAAGGGCACCAATGTGAGTGTGCACACCGACGAGAAAAAACGCCACGCGTTAAAGCATCACTTTTTAAAAAAATGCCTCGTAAATACTTGCTCTCTTCTTCTGAGTGAAAAGCGACTTTAAGAAGCGTAAAGTTGCGCAGCGCCACCTTGTGTACAGGAGTTTTTCTGTTTTACATTAAGCGCCATCTAATGTCAGGGAATGAAATTGCATGTTCGCTTGGCTCATCGTCAGCGAAAATCGCCTGGGTGTGAACACAAAAAACGTGGCGAAAAACGCTGGCGAATAACGCCTGGCGAATATTCGTCCTGGTGTGTACGGGCCTTAAGATTCAATGTAATAAAAAGTAAGAATGAAAACCCTAATAAAATGAGGACCAAAAATATAATAAAATTCCTTCACTCATAAACATTGTTTTTTTTGTGTCAATGTCACAGAGATGCACTGCGGATAGTGGCAATCTGCCTTGCGTCCACTTATGAGCCCCTAACGCCACACCCTAGCCATTCGTAAAGTGCACATGCTTGCTCATTACCAAACATGTGCAAATGCTACATACGACGACACATCAGCACTTGCAGGATGCCCATTGTATGCCCACACAAACTACTCTGATTGTGTAATATCCTAAATTCTGACAGGCCGCACACTTAGTCCCTTGAACAGCATAAACAGGCTCTTTGCACAGGATTTGAGTGGGTGTAAACACTTTGAAAAATCTACACAGACCCTGCTTCGTCTCACCTCCTTCAAGCTTACTTACCCTTGTGTGCTGGTTCAGTGTTCATACAACCTGTCACTTGCAGCACGACCGTATGAAAAACAGTTCTTGAATATTTTTGCTCTACGGTTTCAAAGAGCGATCTACAGGGGTCGTACACTTTTTTAGCAATGGTTTTCCATAACCTTTCCATAATCTTTTACTGAATTTCCAAAAATAAACAAATTTCAGTCAAACTATTAGACACATATTGATAGTGCTGTCATACGATAATTTTTTGTGTGCGATTGATTAATCATGACCTGCAATTAATTAATCTAATTTATTTATTTTTTATTAAACCTAATATTTGCTGTGAAAAGCCTCAATTTTAAGTATTTTCACTTAAATTACTGATACTGTGTTACAGGACAAGAATAAAAGAATAAAAACAAAAAAGCGGCTTCATAAAGTTCTCATTATAACACACTTCCAACCTTTAATTTAATAGCGAATTTAGAAAAATATTGCGAAAATTAGAGAAAATTATAGTAAAGTTGACAAAAGTTGACCACACATACAACCTGAGCGTCCAGCAAGTCACCCAAGGGACTTTGCTGCTATGCGTCTAATTTTGTATTTGGATTGACTCACAAATGAAATAAATACGCAGTTCATCTTGGTTAATTTTCAAGACTTCCCCCAACGATTTGATCTGTAATTTTTGTGGATAAAGAGAGTAGGAAGAACAAAACAGACAGGTGATATCATGACGAAAACAAAACAGAAATAACAAAACAGATCATGTCTATGCCACGGACACATTGTAGCTTTTCAACTTTTAATTTGAGCTCATCATATAGTTTTCACAAGCAGGTGAGGTTAGAGCCTGCCTGTTTGGTGTTCTTTGCTTTTTCTTAACAAAATTAAAATGAAAATCACTGAAAAGAGTAGAATGAAGATTACCCAGATTTTTCTTCTTTTTTTTTTTTTTTATTGAATGCAATAAGCTTCGATAATAAACCATCATTACCTGTTTTAAAAAGTTCTCTAACCGACTGGCTTCTGCAGTGTTCAGCAGCTGTCGCTGTTTCTTGTCGCTGTCCCCGCTTAACTAATGCTGCTGGTGTCGAAGGACTTAGAGCAAGGTCTGCATTTTGCACATTTCTGATCCAACATGCATTTCAGGGTCTTTCGGTTGCCACAGCTGATACTTCCTGTGGTTCCCTTAGAAAAGCCACTTATTGTTAAAGCTACATTTGCCTACTATGTCGAAGCATTTCACAATCCATGTCCAATAGCACGTTGAATGCATCAACTGAGGACAACTCAAAGTGCTTTACGACAACGTAAACTCCCATCATCGATAGCATGAGGTTGAACTCCTGCTACAATTTAAATTTGAATCTCATGTTAAACTTTTTTGTTAAACTGTTTTGCATCCAAAATATTACAATTTTATGACTTTTCCAAAACTTTACAGAAGATGTCATTTTTTAAAAACTTTTCAAAGACCTAGAAATTGCATTTTCAATTTCCAAAACGTTTCCAGGATTTTATGATCGTACAAAATCTGGAACTAGGCCCTTGCTGTACCATTATGTTCTACAGGTTTTGCCCATTTTTCGCAAACAGCAAAACACCTGTAAGGGCTTTTGTGACTAAGACTGACATAGACACAAAAACATCTGCAGCATGTATTGCATGCTTCCTGTCAGGGTTAGTATTGGCATTTGCCATTTTCCCTTCAGTTTTAACATTCAGTCCACTTTTGTCCGGTTAAAAGGCTTCCTTACATCTGACTGCCATTTAATGTTTGGGAATTTATAATCAACTACTCTTTTAAACTACTCAAAATGAATGGTGAAAAAAAAATGAATGGCGAAAAAAACTGCAGACTATTTCTTTTTCTATCAAAAATCCAGGGGAAAGTAAAGAGTTTATATAGTAATAATACAGTCAGGAGGAGTGCCCACTTCTGGACATCAGTGATTACAAGAAGCAGGTGCAGATGCACTAAACATTTTTAGCAGAATAGAGATCCAATAGAACAAGGACTAAAGTGGCAGCAAAGTGAACAAGAAGGCTGGAGGATGGATGTGCGTGTGGTAAATGACTGGGTGAATAGTTGAACGTGGGTGAAAAAGAAAATAAGCAGGTAGGCAGATGACTGGGATGAGCAAAGCATATGAGCTGTTTATTTATAGACCGAAGATTATACACTTTAATATTAGAATACAGCTGGGAAGCCAAACAGGTGTTTCCAAATGAAACAGGAGGGAGAAAAACATTGGTATTGGAGAAAAGGCAAGTCAACATATTTTTTTGGAAAAAGTAAAAAGTGTCTTATATTGAATAATTTATCAGCACTAAATCATGATCCCCTAATGCTGAGATACCAGGTATAGCTAATAATGCTTTATTGTATTTTATATAGTTAGAATAGGATGATTTCTGCTTGTGTTGCTGTTTAGCAAAGAAACAAAAGTTCATGAATTGCTTCACTCAGAGGAGCATGTGTAGTAAGTTGCTGCTTATCGGGTACGTTACAGGAAGAGTTCTTTGAGTTCTGTTATTTTCTGTTGAGCTGAAGGTGACCTCTTTAATCAAACCAAGACCTCGGGCAATGGAAATGGAGCAAATCCCCCTCTCTGGAGGTTTAGGTCTGATGAAAGGAAAGGTACATCTAGATAATAAAAGCTTGCTGATCTTTTAGCCTAAAAGGAAAAAAAAAAAACATTTTTAGCTGTGCTAAAAGAGAGGTAACAGCCGTCTAAACTAGAAAATTTGTTGCACTCTACCAGTGTAATGGACCTACTGAAAACATACAAAAATAGGAGTACACAGGCCCTGAAGTCCAAATTCCATCAATAAATAAATAAAGAAGCCAGCGCACTGATATAGAACATTTAAGCTATGTATTATCACTTTGGATTATCACTTTCTAATTCACACCCAGCAGCCAATCAGACTCGGGTATTTGCCCGCACCATAATAACAGGTTAAATGTCACAGTTCAGAAGTTTCATTTTGTGTATTTCGTAATTAGGTTGTTAATAGCTACCATTAATAGTTACTAATAATTACTTCTTTAAGTTGAGTTACCCAAAATCAATCTTTGGAAATCATTTATGATCTGATCTCTAGAAGAAGTTGTTTTTGATCGTATGAAATGATGTAATCAATTCAAATACAAAAATACAAAATAAACCCCCCAAAAAACACATATTTCTTATAAAATGTGAATATCAATAAAACAACAAGTGAGAATACCCAAGGAAAAATCAAAAACATGACGTATTAGTACAGTGTCATTAGTATGGTCCTTGGTGTCATAAAGAAAAATGAATGTACTGTTTGGGAAATCATCCTGAGATCCCAGGTGACATTCATGACCTATTTGTCTTTATTAAAGCATCAGGAAACTTTCTAAAGAAACTCCTTAAGGTTAATTTGTCTCAAAGGCAGCAGACAATTGAACGTTTCCATCTGTTTAACCTTCCACCATTATGATAAATATCACAGAAATGCCAACTGATGGGGAATTGAAAAATGAAATATATGCTTATGTCTAAGACGGATTTTGATATAGCCTTTACATAGAGACCAGGTTATTCAAAATGCAAAACAGATTTACACACACTTACAAACATGTATGCTGAAAGATGTAAAGCTTAAGCTTTTTTAAAGCTATAATGCCTTGTGTTTAGTAAGATAAGATAAAAAAAAAAATTATGAGTACAAAACAGCTGCTTGTAGTAGAGTTTTATACTTCCCAAAGTCTGACTCTTTCTGCCAAACCACAGCAGATTGTGTGTGTATTTCTCACATAAGTAGAAGCTGCAGAAATACATTACCATGTTAAATGTCAAACTCCTTCGTTTAAAGAAAACAAAAATGGCTTTTTCAACAGATTACAATCTCTTCTCTCTTAAAAAAAAAACAAAACAGACCAGTTTCTTGAAGAACCTTCTTTAAAAAAATGAAGTCAGCAAGAAGAGGTGCTCGAAGAAATGCTCAGTGCAACATCGAAAAGAATAAAATATATTTTTAAAAAGTAAAAAAGTGCAAACAACTTACATACTGATTGACCAGATTGATTTAAATGATGCCTACTTAAAAAAATTGTCTGTGATCTTTTCTGTAGGCAAAATTACGAATTTATGATGAGGCTAAGTGGTTGTGAGTTTGATTCCACTTTTAGGTCATTTAAAAGATGAAATTCAGCAGCTTAACACCATTTTTTTTACACTGAAGTGTGAAAACTGGCAGTACTTTGAGGAAACTGAAGTGTTGAAACTTCAAAGTTAAAGCAGGCAAATGTGTGGTCCCTCCCCTAAAGGTGTAGCGTCTCCCAACCCCCGGGCCACGGACTGGTACCGGTCCGTGGGTCATTTGGTACCAGGCCACACAGAAAGAATAAATAACTTGCATTACTTCCGATTTATTTATTTCAGAATCTGAAAGATGTTTTATTTTGAAAAATTGCCCGATTCTCTGTTACATCCGTCTAAGTCAGTCTTGACGCATGCCAATTTGCTCTTCTTGGTCATGTGATAGGTTACCTCTAAAATAAAACCCAGGAGTTAGCAAAATGAGTGAAAAAGTTTCTCCTGGAAAGTTTCTTTGCCAAGGGAAAAACGCCCAGCCAGGAGACAGAAGAAGAGCCTTTCACTTCCTAAAAAAGGAAGCTACATTCAATAGACAGTACTTCTTTTTTGCATCATGAGTGCGGAAAGGGGAGAGGAAGATGATACCTGCGCGATGTACAATGTCGTGCGTGTCAAAATAAAAGCCCAGGGTTCATCTTGTCACACCACTGTACCTCCTGCATCGTAGCGTTGCTACAATAAACGTCCGCTACATATTAAAGACCGGTCAGTGAAAACTAAATAGGTGAAGGAGACAGACATGAGGTTGGTGATGCATCTGACATCAAAGAGAACAGTGATGACTTTAGGTAGGAATAATTAAACTACTGAAGCCACAAAAACCTAGATGCTCATTCTGGTTTAGGCTTCTGCTGACCAACTGTTCACTTATTTTGGGAAAACAAGTGCAGACAGACATGACAAGTCAGTGCCAACAGAGAAGAACGAGGTGAGAGGTTTTAGATGATGATGATGATAGAGAGAAAGAGAGATGATCAGCCGATGAAGAGGGAAAAGAACAGAGAGGTGCAGAGGAGAGGGCTGGGGCAAGGCATTACTCAGAAGATCTTTCTAAATGTCCTTTACCACACAAATTTGGAGAATCATTGAGGCAATCCACGGTTGAAAATGGCTCACAAAATATTCTGCTGAGTCATATCCAATTAGATAAGATACAATGATATTTATACATTTAAACAATAAAAGTGTTGTGTGGGTCTTTAGTTAGCTTTAGGAGGGGTGAATGGGGCATTTTATAGTGTGCATTTATGTTCGTGGCGGGGCGTTTTATAATGTGGCCGCATACCCCTATGAAATTGGGTAGTTGCGCCCCTACATTCAATAATCAATTTTTACATCGCCTCTGTCATGTCTGGGTCTCACATCTGTTCCTATCTAAAGCAACACAAGCTTTACACAGGAGTTCTGTTTCCAGTTCGTTGACGCGTCAATTACACGGCAAAAACTGAAACAGGAAAACAGGTCCGGGTTTCAAAATTACAACTTCCAGTGTTCTTTCAAAATAAACTTTATAAAATGTCGTTTTATCTTTACGGTGTTGTGCCCAGGCAATAGCGCACATTAACACTGCAGATAACACTGTCGTTCATTTTCTCCATGGAGGACAACAGTTTAATTTTGGAAGTACAAAAACACAACATCATTTATGGACCAGTGTAAATCCAGTGTAAGTGTTTTCCATGACCTGTCGCCTGCAGCATGCCCATATTAGCATGAATATGTTTGCACTATGAGCTCACTAAGCAGTCTACAAAAGTAAAATTTTATGCCGGCCACCTGTGTGCCCCGTACAGGTTTGCCTATTTTTCACCCACAGACATTTAGTATCCACCCATACGGGCAGTTATGACTAAATCCTAAGGGATTGCAACACCAAACAAGTTATGTTTGAATTAATCATCTGCAGCTCCAGCAACAGTTTTTATTGGCTGTCCACAGTGCAACAAAGTTAGACATGCAAGTGCTCTGTTCTAATTTGTTCATGTAATGAACCACTGTCACCTTTGAGATTATACCTGTGCACCTGGTGGTTTGAGGGTTGGCTTTCCTCAGAGCAAAACCTGCTCTTTGCACCTCAGACAAGAGCATGGCTTAATAATAAATCTCTTCCTGATGATTTTGCTTTTTGAATAATCCTGTTACTTCCGTGACAACACAAAAAGCCAATACATTCCACATTTCTGATAAAAGATGGAAGAAACAAAATTCCTTTCTTAAAAATATTATTATAAATAAACCACATTATTTGGGTTCCTTTAAGTCTGATAAAGCAAAACAGTTTGGATTAGTTCAGGTCATCAGACCAGCTGTAAAGATTTCAACATTTTAAGACCTGAAGCAATAAGGAAGTTACAATCAGAAAAACAAACTCACTTCCTGTGAAATCTGTCGCAGTTTTCCTTGTCAAAACTTTGGCATTGAAGAACTGGGTCAGAGTGTTTTTTCACAGGATGTTATTAGTCATTTGACATTAAGTTGCAAATACTTTTATCTAATCCTTGTCTTATTTTGGTGCTTACTGTCACCACTGCAGCATGGATCTAGAATGACAACAAGTTTCTTCACAACTAATACAATCTGACAAGTCCATTTCCTTTCTCTGTCACCCTAAAATTCATTTTGGCATAAGTCAAATTTCTAATTGCCGACTTTGTAATCAAGAGTTATAGTTTTACATTTCTTAGACTATAATCTTTCTTCAAAGTGCTTTAAAATAATTAAAGCTTTCTGAAGTGATTTTTTTATCATTCTAGTTTAACTTGACACCACTTTTGTTCATTCCAACACCAGATCACTAACTGGAATACAGTAAACCCTTGTTTTTCGCGGGGGTTACGTTCCAAAAAAAACCTGTGATAGACAAAATCCGTGAAGTAGAAACCTTTGCTTTTTTTTTTTTACAATTATTATACAATTAAATACAGTAAACCCTTGTTTTTCGCGGGGGTTACGTTCCAGAAAGAGCCCGTGATAGTCAAAAACCGTGAAGTAGAAACCTCTATTTTTTTTTACAATTATGATACGATAAAATACTCTATTATACATTGAAAAGAAAGAACAAACCATTTTATAGGCTCAAGCATTTGTTTCACAAATCAAAGTACTTTAGAAACGTTTTTTAACAAATAACTTCTGTTCTGTACTGTCAAATAATAATTTTCATCATCAATGTGAACAGAAGGCGTCAAATCGCGGAGATTAGCCCCGCCCACCGCGACCCGCGTAATTGGATTAAACGGGAGAAAATATAAAATGATTATTATGAAAAAATACAAAGTACAGTCGCACAAATAGTGACTCGGGTGTATTTAACTGCTCTAAGTGTCATGGCTACAGAACACTTTTCGAACCCAGATGCTGGAACCCAGAAGAAACACAGCGGGAGGCGAGCGTGGTAGGTAAGAGATTTAATTCGAGGAGCAGAGATAAGAGCGTGAGCAGGACTGGATGTCGGTTCCAAACTGGAGACAGAGGTTAGCGGCGTCACTGGTGGATTTCTCCGTAGGCAGATGCTGGCGAAGGTTGGGATACTTGAGGTGGCAGAGGCTCGTGGTGGGACCGCAGGGGAGGACAGATTGGCGAGACCGGCTGGAAGCTGATTCAGGCGACCACTCGTGGTACTGGATTCCATCAGGGGCAACGGACTGGCGAAGACAGATGATCCTGTGGCTCCTTATGAAGGCGGATGAGGTGATGAGGTAAGTGGTCGCAGGTGTTGAGAATCAGCAGCCAAGCGGAGAGGAGAGGGGGAGGAGGCCGACAGAGGCACCATATCACTAAGTTCAGACTGAGCCGCTGCATCCTGACTCCGCTCTGCAGATTTTTCTTCTTTTAAAGCCAGCGGTGCAGCTGCAGGTGTGTTTGTTAGGGAGAAGAACATAGTGATCGGCAGTTGGTGTCGCTCTTTTTTCTTCTTCGTAAAAACATCCTTATACACCGACATGCCAACATCAACAGAATTTGCAAGTACATAATGTAAATTTGGCAAGCTGTTTTACGTACGTGTACATATTAAACTGCAACGTTATTGACCCACAGGTAGAGAAGAAGCAAAGTGGCTTTTTAGCCAATCAGAATGCAGAACACAATGCACGCTGCAAATCCGTGAAGTAGCGAAACCGTGAAAAGTAAACCGTGTTATAGCGAGGGATCACTGTACTCTATTATACATTGAAAAGAAAGAACAAACCATTTTACAAAATCAAGCATTTGTGTCACAAATAAAAGTACTTTAGAAACGTTTTTTTCAACAAATACCTACTGTACTGTCAAATAATAATTTTAATCATCAATGTAAACAGAAGGCTTCAAATTGCGGAGATTAGCACCGCCCACTGCGACCCTAGTAATTGCATTAAACGGGAGAAAATTTCAAATCGTTATGAAAAAAATACAAAGTACAGTCGGACAAATAGTGACTCAGGTGTATTTCACTGCTCTACAGACTGAGCCACTGCATCCTGACTCCGCTCTGCAGTGTTTACTTCTTTTGAAGCCCGCAGTGCGGGTGTGTTTGTTCGGGGGAAGAACGTAGTGATAGGCAGTTGTTGTCGCTCTTTTTCTATGGGTTTTAGAGAAACTCGAAATTGCAAGAGAATTTGAACGTACGTAATTTAAATTTGGCAAGCTGATTGACGTACATGTACATATTAAATTGCGACGTTATTGAGGCACAGGTAGAGAAGACACGGAGTGACTTTTTATCCAATCAGAATGCAGAACACAATGCAAGATGCAAATCCGTGAAGTAGTGAAACTGTGAAAAGTAAACCGCGTAATAGCAAGGGATCACTGTATACCTACAAAAGGATGGGGGAGGACCAAACACACTGTATGATCAATCTTATGTCATTTTAGTGATTTTTGGTAGTTTTTTTATGTCAGTGTTAAATAATGATGGACGTAGAATTTATTTTAGACACTTTTTTTAAGTGATTAACATTATCCCATTGGAGGCTTAATCATACGTCATCAGTCTGACCAATCAGAAGTGGTTAAAGTCTTCACTTCCTTGTTCTGATTTTGCTCATAAAGTCTCTCAGTTCCAACAAAAATACCAGCTAAAGCTCGTCTTTAGTGGTGTAGCTTTCTGCGGGATCCGGTTTCAGACTGTGGAACAAGTGAACAAAACAATGAAGCTCAGAGGGGCAAATCTGTCTCCCATTAGCGCCCGTTTTCACACTACATCTCCCATGATGCATTGGGTTAAAGTGACAGCTTCTCAGCATACGAGTTTTCCCTGTTAAATGTCTTGAAACCACAACGAACACACATCAAACAGTTTTTTAATCTACTTGATGAAATCAGAGGTCAATAGTTTAGTTCTCCTTCAAGGTTTGTGTTTATTAACAGCCAAACGTCCCAGAGTTTGGTTCAAGACATCTTTCTAACTGAAACACTTTTCTAACAATGTCTGGATTATTTTATATGTTAAACTGAAGAATAAGTAATAACAACATTTTAGAAACAGGATTAAGGTGAAGTGGCCAACAGACGCAATTAAACTAAATTGAAACAATTTAATTATCTAAAAAGAAATAAAACATTTTTGTTAACGTTTTCAAAGACTTCATCTTCATGAACTGTACGTCAATACAGACTATAAAGTTTATCCTTTTTTAATTTTTGGATGATTGTGTGCCGCGGGATTTTTGTCAAGGATGAAGTGTGCCTGGGCTCAAAAAGGTTGGAAAAACACTATCGTGTTTATCATCAGAAACCGCTGTATCCCTTTTAGGGTCACAGCTGGACCCAACCCAGCCACTGAATAGGTCGTCAAGCAGACAAGTGAAACACAACCTGAAAAAAAAATCCAAAAAACAAATCTAAGAAAAAGCATAACAAAAGCTTTGTAATGTCTTCCTACATCATTAGCAGTGAAGATGAAGAGCTAAAAACAAACAAAAAAATTAAACAATAATAATGATAGTAATAATAAAGTTTTAACTCATAATTTACAAGGTGAACATGTGGACACGAAGTTATTGCTTTAAAAAAATGTTTTAAAAAAATGGTCCCAGTTGCACATACATCACAATTATCTGAACTCAGTTTTAAAACGTATTTCATCCCATCCAGGTTCAACTGAAAACACAACACTTAAATCTAATTTTATCTTTATGTTAACTAAAGTTTTCAGTGTTTTCTTTTTGACATTAAAGATGGTGACAGTCTTTGTACCTATTGGAACATGTTCATGTAATGTTGGGTTACATGAACATGAATGGTTAGCGCTCTTGCCTCAAAGTGAGAAGGCCCTGGTTTAAATCCCAGGTCAGACCAGGGCCTATGTGGAGTTTGCATATTTTCCTTGTACATAGATGGGTTTTCTCCAGCTTCCTCCCAAAGTCCAAAAACATGCTTAATAGGTTGATTGGGGGCTCTAAATTACCCCTACATGTAAATTTTTATGAGCCCCAAGACAGGTTTGGGACCTGTCCAGGGTGAACCCCACCTTTGCCAAACAGTAGCCAGGATAGGCTCCAGCAGCCCTGTGACCCCAAAAGGGATACAGCGTGTTGAAAAATGAATGAATGGGTGTTTAGTTGATGCAGACTTCATTGCACCATTAGACATGACATTAAATGCAATGGGCATTTTCTCATTCACATTCAACTACTGACAGAATAAACCATTTTTGTTGGTAGATACAGACTCAGGAACATAGGTTAAAGCAAGCCTATAAACATCACAGTTATTTCCTGTCCTTCAGCAAGGTAGAAGTTTGGCTTTTTGTGAGTGCATTTCTTCCTGAAATTGAACAACGGAAAACATTTCAATTTGAACATGTACTTGATGTCACAAATCCATCTGAAAGTTACTAGAGCATCAAAATACTGCTTCATGCAAGTAAGGGACCTTTTTTTTTGCTCTTGGATGCAAGCATTTTAATCCAAACCCACCAGTTCACTTCTAAAAGAAGTTTTTTTATTTTTTTGCTATTGCTATTCCTTGCCATTTCCTGAACCTTTCCTTCCCACTTTGTGACAGTTTTCTGACAGGATGGCTGTAACCTTTCAGTTTCACAAAATGATGTGTCACCAGCTCTAAATGACTCACAGAGAGCAAAAGGGGTCAGCTAAACCATGTGCTGCCTTGATCATATAAGGACTTGGGTGCCTGAGATTTCTTAGGTCACTGATCATTTCCAATTAGGTCTCCATTTGTACCATACATAGCAGCACATCCCGGAGGAACAATGGTTCATATAGCAGAATCACAGAGGTGAGGAGAGAACTATTAGAAAGGATGTTCACTTCGTGACTTTGTCACCCTGAGAAGAAAGGAACATGCGTCAGAGATAATGAACTAATTAAAATACTTTTTATTTCATTAAATAATTAATTTTATCATCATCTACAAACATGACAATATGATGCAAGTCACAGGTGCCTATTTCAGTGAAGATTGTTTGTATTTTCATACTATATAAAGCATGAGGTTACCCATGAGTGATGAACCTCCTCGTGAAGGATGTGAGTTACTTGCTGTGTGCATTTGTTGTCATGGTGATAGGTTCTCACTGTATTTTAAGCCACACTAGTTCATCTCTCTTCTTATACCCCACTTCTTTGGAGAGCTGCACAGTGGAGGCTACAGTTTTCTTCTCTATTGAAACAGAATGAGTTTGAGAATTCAAGTTCAATTCAATTTTGGTAGAAATGAAGCCTTCATCTGATACTGTAATATAGTCAGGATGAAATAAAGAGCTAATCCTTAATACCTCTCAATCAAACACAGAGAAGGTTAGAGAACACTGACATATTTTCGGCTATATGAAGAATATTGAAGGGATTTAAGTATGACAAATGGAAGTCAGTTTTTTGGAGGTAGATTGACTGGACCCAACTATCTACTTCTGTGAATATTTTAATGCCAAAGTCATTAACAACCATTGCCAGAGTAAAGAAGAATAAGAAGTATTGGAAGTGATTTCCCAAGATGTTTAGAAAAAAACAAAAAACAGAGTTCCTTCAAAGAATGTGCGCAAGTGTACATAATGCTGTTTTGAAAGGATGTAAACCAGAAATATTATTATTTGACACTTCCAGTTTGGATTGCATGGATTGTTTAATGCATTTTTCCACACCTGTCTAAAGCTTTTGCCTTTTTCTTCTCACCCCGAATGGATGGTTTCTCATTCCAAGCTCGGGTCCTCTACCAGAGGCCTGGGAGCTTGGGGATCCTGTCAGTATCTTAGCTGTTCATAGCAGTGCACTTTTTTGGACTTTCCAAGGATTTGCTGCCCAAAGTGCTCTAATCCCCACAGGAAACAATGTCACCTTCACCTTTTCTCTAGTTTCTTATCTTCCTTCTGATGTTGCCATTGCTTGGTACTGCCACCCCAACAGATTTCTTTTGTTCTTTATCCACCACCACAATGTCTGGTAGGTTGCCATTAAATCAATCTGTTCCTTGAAGTCCCACAGGATCCATGCTCTCTTATTCTCTATCACTTTCAGGCATGTTTCCCAATTTAACCTTGGGGTTTTCCAGTCCACATTCTGCACACGCGTTTCTGTACACTATCCTGTGGTTGTGACGCTCCATTTATGCTTTCCATGCCAGCATTTTGTACCCTGCAGTTATGTGATTTATCTTCCATTAAAATCTGGTGGGGCCTAGTGTGTAGAGAACCTACAGAAGTGTTTAGAAGAAGTTTAAGCTTACTTAAACTTCCTCTGCTTAAATGAAAAGAAAACCGAAGTACTTCTGTTTGGGAAAACAAATCTTCTTATAGAATCCAACCGCGCCATTGGATCATTGAACGCTAACCTGTCTTCTATCAGAAATATTTGTTTTGTTTTAAATTAAATTGTTTTAAATTTGATAGACAAGTTAGTGCAGTAGTCCAGTCTTGTTTTTAACATCTCTGATTAATCAACACAGTAAAGCCATTTCTCCCTCATGACACCCTGGAAAGGGTTGTTCATGCCTTCATCTTCTCTAGACTGGACTCCTGTAATTCCCTTTATCCCGGGATGGAGCAGTCCCTCCTACGCCGTCTTCAGCTGGTCCAGAATTCAGCTGCACGTATACTAGCGGGGAAAAGACGGTGTGATCACATTACCCCAACACTAGGCTCTCTACACTGGCTGCCGGTATCTTTTAGAATCGATTTAAAAATGTTAATTTTGACTTTTAAGTGTTTACATGGTTTAGCACCTCTTCATCTCACTGAGCTCCTGCAGCACCATCACCCTCGTAGAGCTTTGCGATCTGCAGATCAGATGCTCCTAGTGGTTCCCAGGACTGGACTTGTGACTAAGGGTGACAGAGGCTTTTCCTCTGCCCCTAAACTCTGGAACCGCCTCCATTTGTCTGTGAGGTCTGCCAGGTCCTTATATGATTTTAAATCTTTGCTAAAAACTCATCCTTTTACATTGGCTTTTAACACCAGAGTAGATGACAATTAGCCAGCTCTATTAGTGTTTTTATTAACGTTTATTTTACTGTTATGTTTTCATTATTTTTACTTATAATTGTATTTTATTCTACCGTTGCAGGACTTTGCATCTCTAGTGGATGTTAAAGTGCTTTACAAATAAAGTTTTAATTGATTGATGGGCTGGATTGTTTCATATAGGGTTGCTGATTGTTCTCCTAAAACAGGGGTGGCCAATTCCAGGCCTTGAGGACCTTCATGTTTTCCAACCAACCTGCCATTGAAACCCCTTATTGGCTAAACACACCTGATCCAGGTAATCAACCACAGATATGGCAGGATTTCTGGTAAAGCAGCAGAAGACTGGAGATTTGGACACCCCTATCCTAAAAGCAATTAATCGGTAAGGGAAGACTTAGATTTTGACCTTCAGAGAATATGTATTACTGATTTATAATATTCAAGAAACTACATGAAGTATTTTTTTAAGGTATTTTTTTAAGACCTAGAAAATTAATGTCTCCTGAAAAGTGGTACCAAATAGTAGGGGTGTAACGATACACGTAGTTGAACTGAACCGTTTTGGTATGGCAGTTTCGTACGGTTCACTTCCATAGGTTTTTTCTTTTTTCCCCCGCATATGCATTAACTAGCTGCGTTGACTGTCCTTGCCCCATACTCCACACGCCCTCAAACAGTGTCAAAGAGAGAGTAGACAGAGAAATAGATTGCTCCATCTACATTCCGACATTTAAACCCATATAAAACGAATACACACTAACAGCGTAACAACATGAGCCTCAATTCTCTTCACAGCTCTCTCAGTTATGGTGAAGAATTCAACACACAAGATCTACACCCTCCATGAGTCTTAGTGGCTATAGGTGGGGCTAACCCCCAGGTCGCCACTGAATTAACTTTGGGCCTAGGCGGAAGTAATGTTAGCTATGAGTCTCCTCCGAGACACTATTAGGTGGCGGACAGTAAGCATGTCAACATATGGCTAATGCAGACGCAAGGCTAGAGATGAGGACTACCCCCCCGGCATCTCCTACGCTTTCCTGTGTGGGAACACTTAGGCTTCGTTGTCAGCATCCATGAAGGAAAAAGACAATTGGATAAGTTGAATGCTGTGTATTGACATTGTTACACAAAGACAGCGTAACACATCTAATCTGTATTAGATTATTTAAAACGCTATCAGCCCACTGTTTCAATTGGGTCTACAAGAAAAAAATGTGCAAGTTAAAACGTTTTTTTTCAGGCCAGTGTTAAGTATCCAACGTTTTTGGGTCCTGGCAGCTAATAGTTTTTTCTTATTTTACTAAGCAGATCACTTACAAACAGCAGGTCATTTGTATTTCTTATGTAAAACCAATAAATGTATTTTGTAAGTAATTTTTTTTCTGCCTTAGTTTTTTGTACCGAAAATAGATAGATAAAAACTTTATCAATCTCCCAAGGGAGAAATTCAGGTGTGTGGCAGCAGAACACACACAATAAATAACAATAAAATAATGGTTCCTAAAATAGCAGTTCATATCAGGCAGATTTGTTAAACAGCAGTATTGAACAGAAATGTACCGAACCGAGCCCTATGAAATACTGGATCGAGCCGAATTGAGATTTTAGTGTATCATTAACTGTTACTATATAGTAATAGATATATCAAGTGGCATTTAGGACAGATACTGTGCTGAATAATTCAAATGTTTTGGTGTTTATACTATACTATTGTCTGTATTTGTCTTTGAAAGTAAGCATTTATCATACTGGGATAAACGAACGTGTTTGACATTTTAGAGCTTTAGAGGCACTTTAACATCCCATCGTTTGTAAAGACGGTTTCAGTTTAAGACTCTCGCTGTAAAAATCTACACAGATGGAGCAACCAAGCAGAACATTTACATGTCTTTCTCAAACTTCAGTGAACAACAGGGGTTTGGTCAAAGGCATCATGTTATGAGAAATCTTGCTGCGTGCGTCTGGCTTCAGCAGATCACTGCTAGTGCTAGAGAGGGATTTTACAGTGGGACAGATGGAGAAACAGTCAGGCATTGCAGCCTCTCTTGCTGTTCTACAGGGAGAAGGTGACAGAACACTGACCTCTCACTATGATCACCACTATAAATGTCTTGATCTGGGTTTTGGGATGTTTGGGTGTTTTTGTTAAAACTATTATCTTAGTTGCATATTTCAAAAGTCTGACAGGCTTTGGTGGATTTTAGTTAGTGATAAGTTGGATTTAGATTTTGTGTGTTTTTCTTTAAATAATATGATATTAATACATTTTTTGTGATGATTTATTTTCTTATTTTGCTTATTGCCTGCAGATTATGTTTTTGTCCTTAAATTGATGAATCTTCTTTTTAATCAACTTCACATGTCTTCACAGCAAATAACACAACCCCTATTGGGATGCGTTATCTGCTCTTCTGGCTCACGTGGTGTTTGGACATGTTAACGGTCATTTCCTTGTTTTTGATGAGGAGTAAAAACTGATGTAGTGATGTTTAATTAAAGCAGGATTGTGCTTTGGATTTAACACTGCTTAGTGTAGTTCTTCTAAGCAGGAAGAAGCAGTTTTTTTTCTAAGAGCATTAATCTGTGGAGAATCTTTTTGAGATCATCTTTGCTCACTCAACTTGCTGTCTGTCAACATTAAATGAAAAATAGTTCTATGGTTACTGTTCTCACACATAGAGCTGAGTCGTTTAGTATGCAAAGGTCACATTCCCTGGCATGTCAGAACTTCAAGACCTACTCAGATGAAAACTGTGTTTTTATAATGTTCTCGTGGCATTTTTCTTATAACAGAGGATGAAAATTAGGTTTGAAATTGCATTTCTGAGTATGTCTTTAGCAAAATTGTTGTGAATAAGGTTTGGGAGTTTTGGCGAAAACAACATAATAACAATTAAAAGACCACTGGGGACACTTTTACAATGGATTAAAATGTGATTAGAGTGGGATACAATCACACAACCCGAAACGATTCAATATTTGACCTTTTAGGATGAAGAGAAACGTACAAATGTCATGCCTTAGTAAGATGTGGCTGAGTGCTTCTGTTCAAACGGGCTTTTCTGCTGTAATTTTAGTAACACGCAAAAATAATTATAGGTATTATAAGTATTTTATAATTTTTTTTTTTATTTTTTTTTTTAATGGAAGATGATGTATTAACTATTTATTCATTAATAAATGACGTTGTTTGAAAGTGGATTTGTATTATTCTGCAGTTTGTAATGTATTTTATAAAAGGGGGGCTTAATTATGTATCCTTCCTAAATTTCATTAAAAAACTCTTTCATTTTATAGATTTAAAAAGGTAATTACCTTTTCTGCATTCATTCTTTTTCCCTCAACGCCTTTTCAAATCCTTTTTATTACTGGTTGCTAAAGCGTTTAACCTTTTCATTTCCCTTTTGCATGACACTTTGAGCAGAAAGTGTCTCTCTGGTAGGTTAGATTGCTGCAGATACATGCATGAAGATGGCTACCTCTGAACATTTATGTAATGATATGGGCTATTGCAGTGCTATTTATATAATCTATTGTTATGTGCAAATTTTGCACATAACGTCAGCGCAGAGATCCCAGTCTCATCAGCACACAAACACAACCAGATGAACAATGAAAAAGCTAGTCGTATATTCAGGGAGCATATTCTATTGTTCTATCTGCTTTAAAGCCCCTGGAGTCTCATGAAAAAGTTAAATGGAGAAGGTTTCGAAGACCTGACTGGAATTCCCGATGTCCTATTGATCATATGAAAGTTGTATTACCATTTCAAACAGTCCCTGTCACAAGTGTAAACAGGTGAGACCCAGACATAGGAAGGGAGTCAGGCCAATAGTTGAAAAGGTCCAAAACAGGGTTTTAATAACAGAAATTTCTTACTAGTTGTGGGAGAAGCCAAAAGAAGCAGAAACTAGACCATAGCACAAAAACTCAAAGCTAACACTATCTTCTGTGTGCACTAAACACATATAAATGGAAAGAAACATTATGGGAGAGCATCCAAACACACCCACACTGAAGGCCACAAAAGGCACACCTTAAATGCAAGATGGAAAAAAAAACTAAGTGTAGGCAAGCTGTGCGCTGCTCCACAGAAAACCACAGGTGAGTGGGAGGGAACTTCCAAAAATGGCCAGCCTGCATAGAAAACAGCATGAGCACAGAAAAACCAAGCATTCAAAAAATCAATCTAACAGAACATGTCACCATCCTGATCCTTAGTATTGAATTGCACAGGGGAAAAATAGTTTGAGGTGATGAGTAACAAAAAAAATAGGTAACAGTGCAACAATGACATATGCAGCAATGCAAACCCCAGTACACTTCTTGGGGATGTTTCAAAATAAAAGTATGACTTCTAACCCAGAACACCTATTACATGGATTCATTCTTGTTCTGCTTACGGATGTTGAGTTTGAGAGGAACACGGCAAAGTGAAGCTTTGGCGCAATTTCAATAAGGAAGATCTATATGGGGTAGGGAATCTGTCAATAAAAACTATGTCAAAACGACAAAGATTTGCACAAATTAATACTTTGTACACACTTTGAAAAAAAATATAAACAACATTTACTTTTACGTTTAACATGGTTGTTCTGAATACGATTTATCTTTGTTTTGAATATATAGTTTATTTATTAAACAAACAAAAAAAACAACTTTATAGAATGTTATTGATCCCATAATTGGAAAATTATCTTGTTATCTTGTCATGACTCTGTTGAAAATTAAATAAAACGGATCATAATACAGCGATCTCGGCCACAGCGGATACTTTCAGAGCCTGATGTGGAACAGAGCCCGGAAAGCGGCAGCAGACATGTCGCTCTACTCAATAGGTGTAAAAAAAAAGGTGCATGTTTGTCAAAATTGGTTGATATTAAGCTGATAACAAAACAAAAATAGGTTAGCTAACTTTGAGCTAAAGTAGGCTAACTGTTGCTGCAGTGAAAAAGGTCAAATAAAGAAAATGTAGAAAAATGTCAGTAGGGTCAGAATAACCGATTTTGTTTTATTTATTAATTTCCTATATTTCTTTTTAACTCTCACTACGGTCAGCTACCAGTTAGCCTACTTTAGCTCAGACTTAGCTTTCTGATTTGTTATTTTCCATCTATTTTCTTAACCCACTATATTCCTTTCGGTGTCACGGTGCTGCCGGAGTCTGTCCCGGTGACTGTTGGGCCAAGGGGCTGTACACCTGGACAGGTCCAGGGTGTGGGAATTATAATTAAAAGTATATCAATGTTTTATATGTGACTCAAGCAAACATGAGACAGATGTATGATCACTTGTGACTTCAAGTGAGGTGTGACAAAGGTTAGAATGTGAGCCTGGAGGCTGTGCAGGATGTTGTTAAGAGAGCTTTAGACAAAGGTCAAAAGAGGAAATAAAGGGTGACAAAGGTCAAAAGAGGAATGTGAGTTAACCTGGAGGCTTTGTTGCGGCTGGGTAGCTTGGTTGGTAAGGTGAGAGGCTACCATGCAGGAATCCAGGGTTCAATTCCCGGAGGGGAATGAGTAATGGCACTGGGGGCAATTACCACATCAATGGCGAGCAATTAACATCACTCAGTGGGGGTCCTTAGGCAAGACCCTTAATGCTACTGCCTCCTGAGCGCGGTTCAGCTGCAGCTCACCGCTCCCCCAGGGGATGGGTCAAATGCGGAGAAGAATTTCCCCATTGTGGGATGAATAAAGTATCAATTATTATTATTATTATTAAAAATAACTGAGAAGGGTGTAAGTTATGCATACATTATGTGTGGATCAATTAAAAGAGCTGGCGGACAAGGAGCAGGCAGAGTATTAGCACAGAGACATCACGAATGCACTACACATGCAGCCGGAAAACTGCACACAGTCATGGGACATCCATTACAGGTGTTAACTACACAGGGAGTGGTGGCATATGTAAACTCCCAAGCATTCACGTCATCCCCGCTCAGACAACAGAGACTGAGCAAAGTGCTGGAAGCACCAAATGTACCTTCACTCATGAAGGTATCAACATGGCCGACAGAATGACCACCGGAACACCCCATGTGTGTGCTGAAAGAATCGAAAAACAGAAAAAAAATCAGACCTGACTTAGAATCAACACCCCTAGAGGGTGTGACAGACCTCTACACTGACAGATGTTATTACAGTCATGACACTAATGGGCTGAGGTTAGCCTATGCAGTAGTGGAGGACAGGAACGGAAAGTATGTAACCAGGAAAGCAGAAAGACTGACTGGACCACAGTCTGCACAAAGAGCAGAAATAGTGGCAGTAATTGAAGCATTGAAATTAAGTGAAGGACAAGAGGTGAATGTATTCACTGATTCAGCCCACACAGCAGGGGCAGTACATGTGGAACTAAAACAATGGCTCAGAACAGGGTTTTTGACAGCTGGACAGAAACCAATCAAGCATAAAGAAGAAATGGAGGGGTTGGCAGAGGCTTTGCTGTTGCCTAAGCAAGTCGCAGTGGTCAAATGCAAAGGGCATCACGATAGTGGATCCAATGTTGCTAGGGGAAACAAGGCGGCAGATCAAGCAGCGATACAGTGCACAGGTTATCAGGAAAAGCATATAATGGTATGCACAGAGAGGGAGTGGGAGCCAGAACCTAGGTTGGTGGAAGTAGTGTGACTACAAAATGGGGCCTCACCAGAAGAAAGATCAGTGTGGAAGGCCAGAGGAGTCCAGCAGGATGAGTAGGAACCTTGGAGAAATCCTGACGGGAGGCCAATCCTCCCTCTAGGAATCAGACAAACGGCACTGGAAGAAGCCCATGGAGTGGGGCATGCAGGAATAACCCAGATGTTGAAAAATTTGGAGAATTGGTGGCATTCTTACACGAAGCAGATGGTTGCACATTGGGTATCTGCTTGAGAGTTATGTCAAAAGTTTAATGCCAAACCCACTATCAAACCAGAGTCAGGTCAGTTTCCAATTCAGGCAGTTGCAGATAGAGAGTTGGTGATTGATAACACGGACATGATTGAGTCAGTGCGGGGTCACAGATATCCGTTGATATTTGTAGATGTTTTTACAGGTTGGCCTGAAGCGTGGCCCACAAAGAAGGAAGACAGGAAATCGGTCATTAAATGTTTAATTAACCACTATATCCCTCGGCATGGGTTCCCAGTAAAAATTCGGTCAGACAACGGAACCCACTTTAAGAACCAAGATTTACAACAGGTTGAGTCTATGCTAGGACTCAAGCATGCATTCGGAACAGTGTATCATCCACAATCCCAAGGGAAAGTAGAGTGTATGAACCAGGCCCTCAAAACCAAATTGGCTAAAATCTGTGCACAGACCAAAATGAATTGGATCGATGCATTACCCCTTGCCGGGTCAGAAGCTCAGTAATTGAAAGAATGGGGCTAACTCCACATGAACTACAAACAGGGAGACCCTTTCCAGGGCCACACACAAGGTTGCCCTGACAACAAGGATGCACAGGGATAATGTCTCATCAAACTTATTACAAAGCACTTCACAGTCTTGTGTCAGCTTTTTCTAAACAGGTGGTTGCCTCGTTGTGTTAAGAAAACAGAATCTTTATTTCACAATAGTGCCTCGTTTACAATATTTTCTTTTTAGAGAATTGTTTGTCATTTCAAGTTTAGAGAAATAAATAAATAAAAAGAAACTTGACATTTAAATAAAAGTAACTTTAGTCAAAATTTGCCCAACATATAAATAATTTCAGGTTTACTAAATATTAACACTGTTTGGCTTTCAATAGTTTCTTTCAAATATGGAAGCTTTTATAGCTTTTTAATATCCTTACCTTGCATTTTTAAAACTGCTTTCTTCATCACTGCACTGAGAAATTCTTAGCCAATGCAAATGGATATATGACAGTAAAAAGCATTCTTAAATTGGTAATCTCTAATAAAAGTGCAATAACTTCTTTTTTCACCGATCTGTATGTTCCCACAGATCATAGGATTAACGACTTTTTTTTTTAAATGGCAGTGCTTACTGTGACCTCAATCTCAGAAGATTGAAACTGATTAATGTTAGTGTTAAGAGAAGATATTTTCTTTAAACTCTAATTAATTGACATTAAGGTTGATATAATTTTCCAATTTGCGGAAATAAATGTATTTCAAATTTAAAAAAATGATCATGCAGTGTTGTAGTGTGTCAACAGCTATAAATGCAGAGTCTGAAGGTCAGATTTCTCTGATTTAGATAACTAGGGAGCCGTCGGTTAGTGAATCAGGTCAAAAGACATAATCCAATATAATCCATTCTAATCTCACAGAGTATTCATGGGGGAGATTACCTTAGTGATTCATTTTAATTGCTATGTTAAAATCCCAATTTGGCTGTCCATTATTTAAAACAGTAATGCGGTGGTCCAGGCACGTGTCCTTGAATTTTTTTTTATTCAAAATTTTATTTTATAAAAAAAACCTAGATCTATCAACTGTTATCTTAGCTACTGTTAGCAGATAACACTAAAAAAAGTTAGAATTATTTTAGCAAACATACAAAAAAACACTACGGCAAATAAAAATAATGCGAATGAGGAATAACAATTACACAGATGATTATTGTGAAAATGAAATGTGTGCAAAATAAAACAAAGATCTTGATCAGTGGCACAAGTCAGATGATGCCAAAGGAGAACTGTATTTTCTGCACCATAGGACACACAGGATTATAAGGGGCACCGTTTTTGAAAGGTCTATTTCTGAATTTATGCCATATATCAGGCACACCAAGGTGCATTTAGTGAGACAAAAGAGTCAGAGATAAGTTCGTTCACAGTTACTCTAGGGTTATCTCCAAATTCTCATCCAACTCCCTAACTACTAAAAAACTATATAGTGTGAGACTATGTCGTGCCCTGAATTTTAAAAGCAATTGCGACACCATGCTCACTTCTTATTTTATAAAATGGGGAATATGAAGTCACCGAATTCACAAAGTGAAAATCTAATCAATAAGAGGATTTTATAACAACTGTTTATGAATCCTCGGGGTTTGGATTATGCTAACGCAGTGGGGGCCAGATGTGTCTATCAAATCAAATTAGGTTAAACAATGTTCAACCTAGGAAAACTCTTGGAGAAGCAAAAAAAAAGTGACAAACCAGAGCAGAGCAGATGACCGACGATGACAAACAGAAAATCGGTATAAAGGCAACTATCCAAAATGAAAACACCGGTGGATGATTATGAACATGACCCTGACTATTAGGTTGACTGACAGGGGACAACTCAAAATAAGACCAAAACATTGTGGAAAAACCAAACTAAACTTCACAATCCTCAAATTTCCAGTCAGTCTGTACATAAAAAGTAAAAGAAAAAAAAGGCAGTGAAAATTTCAAGATCATGCAGAGCCTAATCATCATATATCGTTTTTTTACATGTTACCAATCATTAAAATGGTGGTACCAAATGTTTACCTTTTGTCAATAACTGAAAAATCAACAACTAAAATAAAATGTTTCAACTACAATACACATATTAACCCATCTTAAGTATTTTTTTTAGTAGTTCTTTAAAAACATGCTTTAATTTCCATTGGTATGATTACAATAATTTTCTTTTTTTTTTGCATACAGTTATATGGAACAAACAAATAACAACTCAGTGTTCACTTTTTATAGAAAGGAGGTCATCATCTGACTAAGAACTTATCAACATATTTTAATTTTCAACCTTAATTTAAATGGGCAGTCACATTTCTTTTCATGATAAAAAAGATGATTTCTTCTTTTTTCTATGTAAATCACTTGTCTTTCATTTTAGAAAATAAAAGTTTCCAATGCTATACATTAGGTATCATATCGTAGGAGAATGATGAGTAACCCATTTCAAAAGTGTATTTTTAGGTTGTTCTAGCGCCAGTAAGAGCAGTAAGAGAGAGAGAATGATTAAATTAATTAAAATAAACTTGTAAAAATGTATTTTTTATTTACATTTGGAGATTAGACTGCTAAATAGCAAAGAAGGAAGACTCTACATGACCTGTCAAAGTAAAATATACTAAAAGCACTTTGCTTTCCATTACATTGCTGCTCTACAGCCTAAAACCCATCTGTTTTAATTGCTGAGCAGCTTTATCATAATATTTCGAGGTTACAGTTAACAAGATAGCCAATTAATCCGGAATAACAATTAAGGAGTAATTAGGTGTCACAAGGGACAGGAATAACTCTTGGCAAAACCAAAACAATAGCATGGTTGTAAAACTAATGCTGGCCAAAATAAGCTCCCTGATTTAGAGGGGTTGGAGCAGATTTTGCAGTAAATTGTGCACAGATCCGAGGAAAGTCAAGGGCATTTTTTTAATCAGCCGGCATGGAATTTAGCTAGTAGGAGTCTCTCATTTTCTCCACTTATTAATCTCTAGTAATATGCCAACAAAATTTAGCTCCATCTCTGCATCCTTTGAAAGTTATACATTTTAGCAGCACAATAATGTAACTTTACATAACCGAATTTGTTATGTTGTTGTTATGTAACCAATTACCTGGTTTATAACTATAATGAAGGTTTTCTTATGGAACAACATTTTTTCTTCACAAAGCCAAGCTGTAGTCTAGATTACCTGAAGGGTTTCATCAGCATAATTTCACTGAACATGACTTATGTTTGAAACTGATTTAGCCACAAATATTGTATATAATTTTCATCATCAATCTCTGAGGTACTAGCTTTCTTCCTGTGTGGGTGCCGGCCATTTCATGACGTCAACAGTTGGCCTCGGCAGTGTGTTTGCGTCGTCACGCCCATGAAAACAAACAGCATCCAAGCTTTTGCAACAGTGGATGCAGAGTGAGTGTGTGTTCGCCTGGGGGTGGTGTTGGTAGCTGCGGGGTTGTTCCCCACTTTGTGACATCACAATGTAAAGACCCACTGGTTTTCGTGGATTGGCTGCTCAGAGTGCAGGTTTTTAGAGGAATGAATTATTCATACATTAAATATTTTGTTATACATTTAAAATTAGTCTTGACAACAATCTATTATACAGAATCAGTATTGGGTAAAATTTGAATTAAGGATAAAATAGGCAGCACTGCTTTTAATAACAAGTTAATATTTGCAGTTAAAGGCAATTGCACAGACTGTGTTCTCCTGAGCAATTTGTGTTTGTGTCTTAATACCATCAGCTTTGTATAAGTTGCTATAGCAATTCCAGAAGGATGGTGGTAGCAAAGGGTAGACATATATTTACCATAGAAATAACAACCTGTGACTGGAATGTTAATTATTCTCTCATCGTAAAAAATGGTAAAACTTCACGATGAAAAGAACAATGCCCCCTCCTACCACCAAACCGTAAAGTCTGTCTCAACAACTCACTGCCGGTACCAAGACACAGCCTTATCTCCTCCCTGTTGATTGGCTGCCAAAATTTGTGGCTATAGGAAGTGCAAGGCAACCATGCATCATCCATCCTCACAACCTGCCCTTGTCCTTCACCAGAGCTACTGCCTGGTCACTGATATGAGCTGCAATTTTCTGTTTGGTTGCCGTTCCTTGCGAGCACGGATAAGCAGCACACATACCACACTGAAATGCCTACAATCACAGTCAACATGCATTATTGGCTATTGGGGGCTTTTGCATGTTTACATATTCACATTCTCTAATCTCCAAAGGCCTTCCTGGAAGGTTCCCTGCCTTTACAATCTCGTACAACAATTACAGAGGAGCTGTGTGAGCTCAACCATGCTCTACCACCAGCTTTGCTGGATTAATATGCAAACACAGAATCCTCACCCCTGATGTCCTCTGTTTTTTCAACATACACTAGACACCCTGTTTCCATCTGGCAAATCTCTTCCATTAGTCTCCGTCCTCATTCCATCCAAGTTGTGCCGTTATCAGCCCCTGGTCAATTTCCAGCACGGGAGGAGGTGGGGTGGGGAGGTGGGGTGAGGAAAATGGCTTTGAGACAGGGCTGTGCAGCCCTCACTCTAGATGATCTGTAGATTAGTTGCTGCAACTGTTCAGATGCTGCAAAGATGACAGCGCACTTGTCCGAGGCCCTCAGTGGCTCTTATACCAGACAGACGCTGCTTTATTTAGTCACTTCTTGTTGACTCTGTGTTACAACATTTCAGGAACTCACTGCCAGTCAGATTCATAAGGGATGTGTCTGGGATTAGTGAGCTGCTCAGGGAGTGTGGCTACATGCTAAGAGGTCCGTGTGCCAAAATTTCACAGTTCATGAAAAGTTCAGCAGCCTGAAGGTTGTTCACATTACAAAGAAAAAAAGCTACAGCCATTGTTGTTCCCATTAAGATTTTAAGACTTTTTAGTACTTTCTTCCATGCCGGTTTGTTTCTCATTGATGTACTGTACAATATGTCCTTTTTCTTATGAATATTACTTCTGTTAATGTAATTTTTACCACTTACAGAAGATTTAGATAGTTAGCTTATAGAAGCTTTTATTTATGTTTTCAAGCAAATAATGACAGGTGTATTTTTACCATGAGAAGGTATGCTATTTTATTAGAGTTTTTAGAAACGTGTGATGGAATATTTCTGAATTCCTGCCTTTTAGTTGCTTGCATCAGAAATAATTGCTCCACTTTAAACTAAGTCTAATTGAATGCCTTGAATTCTAGACTCTGCCAAAGTTTCTGTGACACAATTTAAAGCTTTGTTCACAAACTTCATCATGCTCAAAGGCCCAAGGAAGAATTTTTTCACAGAATCAGCAGATTATTTTTTCTGAGAAAACAATGAGTTGCTAAGGAATTGGATGGATAAAGATTCAGCACATACCTCTGTGTATTAATAAAAGTAAACAGTATGTTCTGCCCGCTGGCATATTTTTGATTTCCTTTAACGAGGGGTGGTGAAGAGGTCTTTTCAAAAACCCAAACTATTTTTTCCACTTCCATTGCTGTTAAAGGTTATTTAAGGGACAAAGCCATTCAAGTGAGTCTGAGACTTCCTGCTTCAGACACACTTGTCTGATATAAATCAATCTGACTTTAATAATGGCCACTCTGTTGAGACAGCTCCAGTGTCTGTGACAGGGGCCCTAAAGGCAACTGGAGCTGCAGTGCGGTCCCCCTTTGTCATCTTACTTCACCTCCATAAAGTTCCTGAAATAGTAAGACCATGGTATCACACCAACTGCACCCTCTGAAAAAGTGTTAGGTGCGACACACACTCAGTTTGACTTGCATTTCCTCTTGTTCAAGGTGTCACGGCTAGGGACAAACATCTGTGTCTCACTTTCTTTCTACAAAGGTGCCCCAGGGTTTTGTTTTTTATTTTATTTGGAAAGGGCAATGTGGCTGCCACCAATGTGGGATGACACAGGAGCTGGTGAGATAATCATACTGAAAGAGAAGGATCTTTTCTAATACTGTTTGGAAAACAAACAAAGAAGTAAAAGTTGCAGCAGCCAAAAAAAAAGACAAAATAGCTAAAATAAAAAATCATATACAGTAAACCCTTGTTTTTCGCGTGGGTTACGTTCCAAAAAGAACCCGTGATAAGCAAAATCCGTGAAGTAGAAACCTTAATTTTTTTTTACAATTATTATACAATTAAATACTCTATTATACATCGAAAAGAAAAAACAAACTATTTTACAGGCTCAAGCATTTGTTTCACAAATCAAAGTACTTTAGAAACGTTTATTTTCAACAAATAACTTCTGTACTGTACTGACAAATAATAATTTGAATCCTCAATGTGAACAGAAGGCTTCAAATTGCGGAGATTAGCCCCGCCAACCGCGACCCGAGTAATTGGATTAAACGGGAGAAAATTTAAAATGCTTATGAAAAAATACAAAGTACAGTTGGACAAATAGTGACTCAGGTGTATTTCACTGCTCTTCAGACTGAGCCACTGCATCCTGACTCCGCTCTGCAGTGTTTTCTTCTTTTGAAGTCCGCGGTGCAGGCGTGTTTGTTCGGGAGAAGAACATAGTGATAGGCAGTTGTTGTCGCTCTTTTTTCTTCTTTGCAAAAAGATCCTTATACACTGACATGCCACCATTAAGATAATTTGCACGGACGTAATGTAAATTTGGCAAGCTGTTTTATGTACGTGAATCTATTAAACCGAAACGTTATCCATGCACAGGTAGAGAAGAAGCGGAGTGACTTTTTAGCCTATCAGAATGCAGAACACAACGCACAATGCAAATTCGGGAAGTAGCGAAACCGTGAAAAGTAAACCGTGTTATAGCGAGGGATCACTGTATTGGTCGCACTGGTGTATATGTCCATCTCCGTCAAGCTTGGCGCAATGCTGCCTTCACAATAAAAGCAATTCATGTCTGCTAAATTGCAAATTAGTGTCTGCTGCCATCAAATTGATGGTGGTATTCAAAGATTAATGTATCTATTTGGTCCAAAAATGTTTTCAAAAACTCGCCTAGCATGTGTGGGAGGAGCTACTGTTATAAATTTTTAGCCTTATCCCTTCATGGAAGCATTCACTTTATATCTTTATAATGCATGGAAAACATGGATAAAGTGGGGAGATCAGGTTTATTTAAGTTGAAGAGATCCACAAACGTATGCACGTCTCCATGTCTGGGTTCATGAGATCATTCAGAGACTCTCCCAGTACGGTGAGCTTCTACTGCAGGAGCAGCGTCTCAATGATGGCTGCTTTTAGCTGTACTTCCGTCTCTCTGTGGCCCAGTTTGACTACTTGCTCTCACACATTAGTCCGAAGTGGAAAAAAATAAGAATCAAATCAGAGAATCTTTTCATTATTGTCTCGATTCAAATAAAATTCTTAAAGTTCAGGAGGACAATCAGATTCTCCTTTGGTTTTGGACCCCTTCGGCTGATCAGACTGACTGGTGCTACTTCTTCTGCATTGCTGTCAGTAGCAACCACTGATACACACACCTACAATGCATTCTAGCTGTTGTTAGTGGAAAAGAAAATGAAAATTAGAGCTACTTCTTTTGTTTTTGAAAATCACATAAAAGTTGGTCCACAGTATAAAATGCACCCCCACACAAGCTATGCAAAAAAACATGACTTATACTCCAATAAATAGAATAAGTGTGCTTTTAAAATACTGAACTCATTAAAGATTTGGTGTTTGTATAAAAACTATTGTTCACTCTGATGTTTTAATATTATTGGTGCTGTTCCATTTATCTTGTGAGCTTTCAGAATGACAAATTATTTTTACACAGAACACCAGGTCAGCCACTTTCAGGCCTCTGAGTCACACCTGACATGCGCTGTTTCGGCTCCGACCTCTCAACATGAAGACTGAAATAATTATGTCCAAGTCATCAGTTATCAAAATGGTGTCATCTTCACTAAGTTCTTTGGGGAAATGAACATCTTTCTTTGTCTGTGAAGCCTGTAAAACCCCAACATTTTCCTCGAGAATTCATGTTCATCAAACACTGCATTCATTTTAACCGTTAACGTCGAGGCAGTTTTTGCTTTGAAAGCTTGCTTATAAAAAAGACTACTAATGAAGCTGACTTATCATTGCTTTGAGCACATCTGTATAACAAACATACTACGTCTTCAGGGACACTTTGATGGATTGCCACAATTCACCGCTCCTAATTGCTTTGCGCTTTTTTTCTTCATGTCTATTAACAACAAGAAATAGTCCGTCTCAGAATAAATGTGTCATTAACGGCTTGTTGTGCACAATACATCAGTTAAAGACAAGCACTCTTTCAAACAAGAATGCAGACGTCACAATACAACTAAAAGCATAAAGATAGAGGTATAATAGGCTGCAAATCATTTTTTAAAAGGATTTTGACAATGCTTTACAAAATGGTCCTTCTTTTATGCAGTATACCTATGGAATAGTTTTTTTTTTGTTTTGTTTTGCAGATATACCTTATTTTGCGGCGTATAGGTTGCGTTTTTTTTGCATTGTTTTGCTGGGGAAGTGGGTTATACTTAGGTGCAACTTGCCATTTCATTCACACTGGCTTGTGGTGTGTGCTCTTGAACGCTCGACACGTGCTCGGTTAGCATTTGCGTGTTACATGCCTTGCTAGCATGGTGTTCACACTGGACTGTTGCTCCACGATGCTAGCGCATGTCTGCCACAAACCCAAAATTAGCATAGAAACTTGCGTGGCGACGTGTGCAAGTGAGAGAACAGACCAAAAAAATAACGTTCAGTGCCCCCCCCGAGCTGCATTGAAAAGGAAGGACTTCCTGAGCCTCTCTGTAGAGCATGGCAGAGAGCAAGGGCGGTCATTGAACCACTCCTTTGGTCAGCGAAGACTCCGTAGAGGGGGTGTTCTTCACTATGCTGTCCCCTTTGGACAGCATCCTCTTCTCTGCCAATGCCTTCACTGTCTCCAGCTTTAGCCCCACCACTCAGCCTGTCCTCTTGATCAGGCATTTCTGTTTCTTATGTTCTTTTTGTTCGCGAAGCCCCCCCAACACACCACCACATAAAACAGGGCACTGAAAACAACCGAACGACAAAATAAACTGAAGCACGATAAGCATGGCTTGGCTTCTAGAAACTACTTTGAGCTCTATGATATGGTGCATCCACCAGCTTCGAGCTCTTTAAATTTCATGTGTTCATGATAGCATCGTCCAAAATGACTCCAAGCCTAGTGACCATCAGCAATAAAAATTGTGTAGTCTAAGGTTATAATCATAAAAGAAATGCTGCTGAAACACTTTGGAAAACCTCTATCATCCTTCTTTTGGCATTGTGACAAATTATTCTACGTCTCTGCAAAAGCTGTGTGACTAAACTTACAGCACATCTTGAAAACCAGATGGTGCGAAAGTTAAATGAAATGAAATAATCCTATTATAGCATTAACAGCCATTACTTTGTGAATATTTTCATATTTTTAATTGGTTTATTGATGCAACATAAACACAGGCATGGATCATCTAGGTCTCTATGATGTATGGCTAAACATTTAACAGTGTAAGAGAGGTGGTAAGGGGACAGCTTTTTAGTATGGTTTCCATTCCTAAACACAAAGAATAGAGAAATTTAATCAAAAGAAAAATTTGCCATTTTTTTTCTAAACTGTTGCAGAGTTTGCATTAGAAAAAAAATAAAAAAAAACTAATTTAACCTTGATTGGATTGATGCCGAGCATTTTTACCGCTACACATATTGGTAAAAGTTAGTTTTGGCGCCAATGGAAAATAAAATACTTTTTAGCAAAACCCAGGGATTAGTGACTAAGCTGTCATGGTTGCAGTAGAGATAGTCACAGCATGTGTGTAGCTGTCGAAGCTACACTTCCAACAGGATTACTGTGCTGAGCTGACCCTCACCCTGACATATATCTTTAAAAAATCTCTGTTGCAAAGAGTAAAACTCTATCAATACTTTAAAAACATTCCACGTATATGTACATAATTGTTTTTTCTTTTTTGCAGGAAATATATGGTGACTTAATCCCAATCAATTCTGTACAACTATTGTCTTAACTGATTGTTGGAGGACCTTTACACTTGCAGAGAACATTTAGAAAAACATTTACACAGCCTTCAGAGCCAACCACTGTCATCTTATCAGAATTCAGCACCACAAGTCATTGAGCAACATCAAACAATTGGTTTCCCTTTTAACATAAAGGAATTAATTTTTATTCCTTTCATTTTTAAAGTGCCAAATCACAACCAAGGCTGTCTCGAGGAGCTACACTGTCTGTCTTCAGTCTAAGAGGACCGCCGACAGACAATCACAGGAGAATTGGATACAAAGACAAAAGCAGTAAGATAGTAACTGCTGCAATGACAGAACAGGATGTATGAACAAAGAATCAATGCAACAAATATCCCTTGTCAAAGTCAAAGTCAACTTTATGGTCGATTCTTCACATGTGCATCACATGCAATGGATAGAAATTCTGTTTCTTACTCTCTCATGTCTGTTCAAGAGAAAAAACAAAAAAATAAGATAAATAAATAAAAGGAAAGAAAAGAAAGACAATTTACAACATTAGCTATTAAAGTGCGAGTGCACTTAAGGCAGTATCTCAAGGCGGCGGCGGGGGGGGGGGTCGTTTGAGCACTGTTCATGGGGGGAGACGTGTGGTGGGTAGGTGGAGAGGGGAGAGGGTGTTTAGGATTCTGATGGCCTGGTGTGTGAAGCTGTTTCTGAGCCTGGTGGTGCGGGAGCAGAGGCTCCTGTACCTCCTCCCCGAGGGCAGAAGGCTGAACAGGTTGTGTGCATCCTTGACAATTGTTAGTGCTTTGCGGGTGAGGCGGGTGATGTATAAGTCCTGCAGGGAGAGGAGTGGTGCTCCAATGATTCTCCTGGCTGTGTTGACTATGCGCTGCAGGGCTCTCCTGTTGATGTGTGTGCAGCTGCTACCCCACACAGTGATGCTGCTGGAGAGGATGCTCTCAATGGTTCCTGTGTAGAATGTGGTCATGATGGTTTGTGAAGCGCCTGATCTTTTTAGTTTCCGCAGGAAGTAGAGACATTGCTGACCTTTCTTTGCCAATGATGTGGTGTTGGCGGTCCAGGAGAGGTCCTCATTGATGTGTACCCCCAGGAATTGTGTGCTGCTCACTCTCTCCACAGCAGTACCATCAATGATCAGTGACAGGTGTTGAGTGTGGCCCCTCTGGAAGTTGACAGCAATCTCCTTTGTCTTGCTGACATTTGGCAGGAGGTTATTATCTCTGCACCATTTTGTCAGCAGATCTACCTCTTCCCTGTAGTTGGTCTCATCGCCCTTTGTGATGAGACCACCAGAGTTGTGTCGTCTGCAAATTTCACAAGGTGGTTATGCTGTTGGTTGTTGTGCAGTCATGTGTCAGCAGGGTGAAGAGCAGCGGACTAAGCACACAGCCTTGGGGTGCCCCTGTGTTGAGAATGATTGTATTTGAGGTGTTGTTGCCGGCACGTACTGTTTGTGGTCTTCGGCTGATGGTGCAGATGGTGGTGTTAACACCCAGCTTGTCCAGTTTGCAAATGAGTTGCTGTGGTATTATTGTGTTAAATGCAGAGCTGAAGTCTATGAACAGCATTCTCACATATGCGTCCTTTTTGTCTAAGTGGGTGAGAGCTGGATGGAAAGCAGAACAGATGGCGTCCTCTGTCGATCGTTTGGGTCGGTATGCAAACTGAAAGGGGTCCAGGGTGGGGGGAAGGGTGGATTTTATTTGTGACATCAATAGCCGTTCATAGCACTTCATGATGATGGGCGTTAGTGCTATGCCCCATAGCACTAACCATCACCATCCTGCTTCTTTGGCACAGGTATGATGTTGGTACCCTTTAAGCATGATGGAACGATAGCTTGCTCCAAGGAGATGTTAAAGATGTCTGTGAAGACATAGCTCCTCTGTGCAGTCCTTCAGCACACGGCCTGAGATATTGTCTGGACCCGCAGCTTTCCGTGGGTTGATGGTGGAGAGTGTCCTCTTCACGCTGGCTGTTGTTAGGTGCAGAGTTTGATCCTGAGGGGAGGGGGGCATTTTCTGTGGGTGTGTGCTGTTTAGTCCTTCAAAGCGTGAAAAGAAGTTGTTCAGGTTGTTGAGAAGGGGGTGTTGTTCTCACACCTCTGTGGTGCAGGCTTGTAGTCTGTGATGGCCTGGATGCTGTCATGGTTTGAGTTTGTAGTGTCTTGTTTTTCGTTTTAGTTCTTGTTCTGTCTTGTTTGGTTCTGTTTCCTGTTTTATTTTGAAAGGTTTCCTGTCTTGTCATGTTTTTTGAGTTTTACTTCCTTTGTCCCAATCTGTCCTGATCATGTTCACCTGTGTCTTGTTTCCCCTGCCTGTATTTAAGTCTCGTCTCTCCCTTCCTCTTGTGCTGGTCCATTAGCCTTTGTCATGGTGTTCATGTTCCATGTTTTCCACGCTCATGTTTCCATGTCCCTCGCCACGCCACAGTAAGTTTTTGTTTGTTCTGTAATCCTGCTCTGCAGCGCTTTTTGTTTTGCATTAAACCCCCTTGTCCCTGAACCGTCTGCCTCCGCCTCTGCTACTGGGTCCAACCGGCTCTCAAGCCACCCCACACAGGGACAGATGCCCTGCCACAGGCTCCGTGCATCTCTGCTGTCGTTGAACTTAGAAGAGACTTTGTGCATATAGTCCTTTTTTGCTTTCCTGATGTCCCAGTACAGGTTGTCTCTTGCTGTTCTTAGGCCAGCTTCATCCCCTGCTCTGAAGGCATTGTCTCTGGCTCTCGACAGCCCTTTGACTTCCCCTGTCAGCCATGGCTTCTGGTTGGCTCGAATGATGATGTTTTTTCTGTGTGTCACATCATCGATGCACTTTGTGATGTGGGAGGTTACTGTGTCTGTGTACTTCTCGATGTCTGTCAGGTTGTTGTAGGTGGCAGTTTGTTTGAACATGTCCCAGTCTGTTGTTTCAAAGCAGTCCTGAAAGGCAGAGGATGCTCCCTCTGGCCACACTCTTACTTTCTTCAAGACTGGTTTTGCAAGTTTCACCCTTTGTGAGTAAGCAGGTGTTGAAGTCTCCGGCGAGAATGATGAAGCCATCTGGGTGTGCTGTCTGTTGTTCACCAATGGCCGGGTATAGTTCATTTAGCACCGCATTCCTGTCGCTGTTGTTGGGGGGATGTATACTGCCACTAATAAAATTGCAGTAAACTCCCTTGTCAGGTAGAAAGGACGACACTTCAGGATCATGAACTCCGCCCGCGGTGAACAGTGTTTGCTTACCAGCTTAGCGTCCCGGCACCACACGTCACGAATGTAAACACAAACCCCGCCGCCACGAGTTTTTCTTCCGTCTACGAGGTCTCTGTCCGCACGTTAGTTGTTCCAGTTGTATGGCAGAATCAGAAATAATGTTTAGCCATCTTTCCGTGAAGATGAACACACAGCAGTTACTCGTTGTCCGGTTCGCTGATCGGAGTAGACGAACATCATCCATCTTGCTGTCCAGGGACCTCACGTTAGCTAGAAGTATAGATGGAATGGCTGGGCGAGTTGGGTCAGCTGCCAGTCGGGCTTTGATACCTCCACGATGTCCCCTCTTCCTTGTCCTTGTGCACCGTTTTCGGTGCGTCCGTCTTGGGGTGGACGCGGCTGGTGAGTTCCGTGTAGTGATTTCTGGCTGGCGTAGTAATCCCAGCTCTTCCAGCATCTCTGGTTTAATGTCCAAAATGTCGCATATTTTGCTATTTCTAATTTCCAATAGTCTCTATCGACTGTACTTGTGTTCTACTGTAGAATGCGGGGAAAAAGCATCCTAAATATAACCAAAAAAGTAAAGAAAAAAATAAAATAAAATAAAATAAGCAAAATAAAAATAAGCACAGATACGCGCACTGAGAGAGCAAGGGGCCGCTGCGACTGCTCGCGCCGCCTCCTTGTCGAACTATCTTAGATGACCCCACCCTTGCATTGACGTGTTCTCCCTACCATGACAAAGTTGGATAAAGTTGGAAAGATTTCATGTAATCCATGGACACCAGTGAAGATCACAAATCATTGAAGAAAAAAGGTTCAGCGCACTGTCTAGTGGGTCTAGATGACCCAACTCCCAATGGTAAAGTGCCTAGGATAGCACAAGGGTTACTATGAAACATGAGTCAAGTGTAGCAGTTGGAGAAAAATCACGACAAACAGCGAATCACTGGTACAGCTGCTAAAAAACAAAGAAGACAAATGTCTTGTGACAATCAAATTGTGGATAGGAAAAAGAGCAGACAAAGAAATGGAGCAAAACAAAGCCCAAGATTTCCTCCAATTTTTGTCAAATCTTCATTGTGTTGATCATATTGTGTAATAACTCATTTTGTCTGTGTGCCGCAGTTGCTTTCTGTATTTCTGGTATGTTCCCTCTTTTCTTAGCTATTTCTTTTTACTTACTGCAAACCCAGAATAAATTTTTCTCATTTTTATTCTCGCTTGTCACTCTTGTATGATGTCATGCACAAGCCTAACGTTTATGTTCTGACTTCGTGTTTTGACCTGAGTTTTTGCCTGACTGGCTTAGATCTTAGTCCCAACTGCTCGTAATGAACACTTCAATAACACACAAAGGTAAGTAAGTAGATGATACACAGGCATGTCTTACTGATTTTTCATTTTGTAAATCATCATAACACTCAGCACTTGAACAGCACTAATGTGCTTGTTGCACAGTGCTATGTGTGCGCTTCTCGCACACAATCTGACTATTAGAATTTAGGAAATTAAGTCCTGCAGGCGTCCAATGGGCATTTATGCATTACCTGCATACCTCATCGGTGTGGCCTATGTGTGCACTCAGTAAAAAGCCAGTGTGCACACCTTAATTATGACTAGAGTGATGCATGAGCACGTAGCCCAAGAGGATCACTTGTACAAACAAAAACACGTTACTTACATTATCCATTCACCAAACACACATGTATGTGCCATTATTAAGAGAACTGCAAAAAACACCTGCACTGCTCTTGAGATGCGGCTGCTCTTCTTTACAACCCTCCAAAAGCCCATAAAACCCAAAAAGAGATCCTGTAGAACCCGTACGTGTCAACCCCACTAATGGAGTGCATGCAACTATTGTGACTAAGCCAGTCAGACCTCTCTGGCAGAATGTTTGTTTTTTTCGGATTACCCTTGGATTGTTAATTTCTTTTAAGCCTGGTATTGAATAATACATTTTCTTTAGTCAAGTGGAATTCTGAATTCCGAATTCTGAATGAATAAAGGGCTGGAATATTTCAATGTTGATTTAGACCCATGTTACACAAGATACGGCACTGAAAGCCAACTTGCCCACCTGAGAAACTGCTTCTTTAGTGTATATCCTCCTGCTACACTTACAAACATTGAGTAAAATTCTTCTGATTATTGTTTAGCTTACCAAAGCACACCTGTTTAAGTCTGCTCTACAGCTGCTCTTTACAGGAGTATTCACTACAAAACAAAGGAGGATAAGTAACTCCGATCTTTTAACCTCCTCGCATTGTTCTTCCCTTGTAACTGACCCATTTTTGTTTTTTTCTTTAGAGGCTTCTAAGCTCCCAGTAGTTTCAAGATCCCTGCAAGTTTCCTGCAGTTTGTACCTACTTGCTGTCCAGCTTTTATGCATATGGTTTCTGGTTTATATATAATCTATAGCTCCTTTTTGTCTTTTTTTCCTGTCATATTTGGTTTTATGATTTCCTTTAACCTGTTTGGTGAAGTGAGAAATAGAATGCAGCAAAAGAGAGAAGAGCTTATAAGAAGGAGATGAGACACACGTAGGTGACACTGGAGGAATCAAATGTTTGCTTCATCATATGGACAAAAAAAAGGTAAGAGGAGAGCATTCCCTCTGAAATAGTTATGTTTAACTTATTTTCCCTTGTGTTATTCAAGGCACATTAAGTTGGGAGTGGGGTCATCTGGACCCCACAAGACAGTGCGCTGAACCTTTTTCCCAATGATTCTTGATCTTCATTGGTGTCCATGGATTACTTGAAAAACTTCTCCACCCTTATCATGGTAGGGAAAACACGTCAATGTAAGGATGGGTTCATCTGGACCCCATAAGATAGCACAATGACAATATCACTTTACGCCACTGCTGGAAAGAGAGGTCGGTGCAGGCTCTGTACATATAACCACGGCAACATACCATGAATCAAAAAGCCTACTTTTTTGTTAAAAAAAAAAAAAAAAAAAGATTTAAACTTAGAATATAACAAGTTTAAAGTTTTTATTTTTTTCGTAAGTGGCCATGGTATAAGCAGGATAATGCCCTTCAAGGTGTCTGCTAACAAAAATGTATGCACTTCGCGGAAACAACCGTCCGATGCAGTCAGGCCTCTGCATTAAATTTCTGATAGCATGCATCTGGTTAGGCTTTATCCCTTACATAAGAGATAATAGATATAGATGTAAAATTTGTTCAACGCAATAAAAAATAAAATAACATGCTAATTGGCCTGTAATTAATTATAATTAATACTATAATTTGACACCCATAAAATAACATATCTCTGTAAATAGCCAAGTAAACCGTTAAGAAAAGACAAATGATAGTACATTTTAATTTTTTTATGTAACGTTCTTGTAGATATGAACAGTCAAAAATTGTACATTTGTTATTTGAATTGCATGATTAAAGAACTGTTTTTAATATTTCAGTGTTTCATTGGGATGGGGATGAATTTATTGCAACAGAGTTATCGCAAACTGCAGACGCGTAAATTTAATCTTCTGGAACATTTGCGTATAACGTGCATCATAACTGAAAAGTTCTAATGTTTTTTCCCTTGATTGGATGTTTTTTTACTGCACATTCCCCGTAATATACTAGTCAATAAATTAATGAAACAATAAATATTATTTAAAAGAAAAAAAAAGTAGTTTTGTTTCTCTTTCCATTTAATCACTTTCTTTATTTTTGTGCAGCCTTGTCATGAATCAGGTATGTGCCCAATAGTCAATGGGTGAACGGATCTGTTTGTGTTTTGTTTTCTCGGACATTCACCCTTCAATGCAGACAGCATAGAAATAGCAATTGCTGTCCTCAATGTTTCAGGGTTTGCCACTGCAAACTGAATTACATGAGAATTTGAAAAGAAATTTAAAGCTTTTTCTCTTGCAACTAAACTGTCACCGTACCTTGATTTGCACTCTAAACCCCCCTGGCTATGAAGCGTCAAGTGGCACTAGTCCATTTCACTAAATTGTACATGCATCATAAATTTAGGCAAACAAAAATCTGATGATTTAAAAAAAACAACTCTACTTATATTCAGTAGATGTGCTTTTCTATCTTTTTATGTAAATTGACGCCAAGTCTCTTTCAGGGTCAACTTATACGCCTCATTCATTTCAATAAGACAGATGACCTCGCTGACTAAATCTTTTTTCCATGTCGACATCATTATTCATAAAACCATGTGTTGAATAACACATTCAAAATAAATATTTAATAAAAGTATAAAAGACTTTAAAAAATCTTTTGGTAACCTCTTTCAGGGGGAGCAGAAGAGCGATTGTTCTCCCTTAGCTATTGTGGAAACCTGACCTTGACTCTCATTAAAACGGAAACTGTGGAACTGGAGACATACATTTGTTAGAAATTGGAACTTTATCTTGAACCGAGTAAAAATTGTGATTTTGTGTGGATGTTTTTCAGAAGACCTGTTTTACAAATATCATACATAATACATTAATTTATTAAACATTTAATTCCAATTTAATCATTTATTCCATAGTGTTGTTTCTCTTTCGGCTTTTCCCATCAGGGGTCGCCACAGCGAATGAGTCGCATGGTAAACTTGGCAATGTTTTACGCCGGATGCCCTTCCTGACGCAACCTTCTCAAAGCAACCGGGCTTGGGACCAGCACAGAAGTGGAGAAGGGAACAGGGAGCAGCCCGGATTTCACGGACGGAAGGTGCCACAAACCAGCACGAGCTAAACCGGCTCCCAATCATTTATTCCATAGTATGAAGCAAAAAAAGATTAAACAGTTCAATTGATCATAACTGTATTGAACAGTCATGAAACAAATAGATAACAAAGTCTAATTCACAGTCACACACCTCAGTGCCAACAGAAATTATATATATATATATATATATATATATATATATATATATATATATATATATATATATATATATATATACACACACACACACACATATATATAGGAAACCGCCGCCAAGGGCCCCGCACGCCCCACCAGGGATGGGTTAGGGGACAGAAGTCCAAGGTCCCACCTTCCTTGCGAAATGACTGTGTGCGTGTGCTTTTGATTCGTCTTTTTTCAGGTATGCAGGGCCTTTATTTATTTTTTTCCTCAAACTGCACATCACTTTATCTCTTTGCTTTAGTTCCACTGTTTGGGTTGCTGGATTGTTTATCTCTGTAGTGAAATGTGCCACAAATCTAAACCAAATCCAAATCTTTGCAGACAGATTAGGGCTTCTTCAATTTGTCCACACCAGAGTTTAGTGGACTATAAAAGGAAACCACCTCTTATTCTGGCTAAGCAATCAATAGGAATTAACCCTGAAGTGTAATGTTAACACCAAGCAGTTGATATGTATTACAGTATTGGTTAATTAAATATTTTGGTATTTTGTATAAAAATTTGTTGTTGTTTTTTAAGGAAAATTAAGGGGTTTTATTTTTTTTTACCACAGCAATGAAGCAATTTACCTGTGACAACAAAGAGATTTCTGGAAATACACCTTATTTTCCACACACCAGAGAGTGCACCGGATAATAAGGCCCACCTTCAACGAATGGTCTTTTTCTCAAACTTTTGCCATAGATAAGGCGTACCAAACAATGAGCATTCACCGAGACAAGTCACAGATAATTCAGTCAGACTTTATTAACACACATATTAACCACATTAGCTTATTCACTAGGAATGTCCCAATCAGATTTTTTTTGCCCGATCTAATTCAGTCATTTGATTTTGAGAATCTTCCGATAAAGAGTCCTGATCCAATACTTCATTCAGATTCACACATTTTTATTTGATTAACCGTCTTTTGTCAGTTAACACTTAAACTGAGCACTTCTATGAAGTAATTTGAACCATCAAGTAAAAATAGTGGAACTATTGATTAAGAATAAAATTTAACTGTTATCTAGTAAATATAGTTGATAATTAGTCATGCGAGATTATTGAAGTATTTTTAGTTATAATTCAAAGTAATATCAAATTCATGATTGACAATTCAATTTGCAATTTGATCATGTAGTTTGAAAATGAATTATGCAAATAACAATTCAATGAGACAATTCAGGCTTGGAATATGAAAATACTAATAGTATATAATAATAGTAATATAATAATAAATTATTTGAATTATGACATAAAAAATAATGACAATTTAAAATACAATTGATTTTGTTTTTATTTAATATTTTGTTTATAAAACTGCCATATCGATATTAACTTCTAAATAGCAAAATCTATTTTCATATTCCAAGCCTGAATTGCTTAATAAATTGTCAATTTGCAAATCCATTTTCAAACCGCATAATCAAATTGCATATTACTTTAAATTCTGACTTAAACTTGCATGTGAGGAAGTTTATTGTCTTTTGACCAAATGTGATTCATTTAATTTAAATTTAATTAAATTTAAATTATTAAATTTAATTCATTCATTTAAAAAAAGTAATGATGACTCTGGTGTATCATGAATAAAATTATGAGTATTCCTGACTAGCTGATATAATTAGAATTATTTGTTATGTATTTTTTAATGTACTAATAAATTATTTATTTTCTTTTTAAATAATGGGGTTCTTTTTTTATCCTCTGAAGACTTTAACCTCCTAAAGGCCCATACACACCGGGACAAATTTTGCGCGCGATATTCGCCGACGTTTAACGCCTCGTGACTAAACAAAGGGCACCAATGTGAGTGTGCATACCGACGCAATGCTGAGCACACATACCAGCGAAGAAGATAGATGCCAAGTAGCGTCTACACTTCCGCGAAGAAATAATGACGGACATTCTAAAATATCCCCGAAAATGCTCATGATACATTTTCAGCTCTTGTACCAGTCGATAAAACTCCCCATGTTCTTCTCTTCTCGCAACTATGGGATGTACCCAAAATCGGCGTCTTTTCCGGCGTCTTTCATCATTCAACAGAACAATAATTTCTTCATCGATGGAACTGGAGCTAGAGCTACTGGTGCACAAGTTTTCTTTGTATGATTCTGACAAGCGCGTAAATACTTGTATTTTCTGTTTTACATTAAGCGCCATCTAATGTCAGGGAATGAAATTGCATGTTCACTCGGCAGCGAAAATCGCCTGTGTGTGAACACAAAGAACGTGTTGAAAAACGCTGGCGAATAACGTTCGCCGATTTTCGTCCCGGTGTGTACGGGCCTTAAGACATCACATTTAGGGTTTTATCGCAACAGTAGTCATTTTTCTTAACTGGGGCTCTGTCAGAGAAATAAAAAGGTTATCAAAGAAAAGATGGGTCTTAAAGGGTGAAATCACAGAGCTAGCATTTAGCACAGTTAGCAGCTGCTGTGCAGCCATCTCTCTGTCAGCAGCACAGAAAGGCTAACATTAATAACCAGCTCAGTGGCATTGTGGAAGAGTGTCCAACCAGTGACTGATAGGTCGTAAGTTTGAACCCAGGTCGAGTCATACCAAAGACTCTAAAAATGGGACCCAGTGCCTCCCTGCTTGACACTCAGCATTAAGGGGTTGGATTGGGGGGATAATAATCCACCAAATCTTTCATGAGCACAGCTGTGTCAGCAGCTCACCGCTCCCCCAGGGGATGGGTCAAATGCGGGGACAAATTTCACACACCTAGGTGTGTGACAGCTAATGGTACTTTAATTTCAAATTCAATAAGAAACAAAAACCTAGTCTTTTCTGGTTGAAATGGAGGTTGTTGTTTACGTTAAGACAGAACAATAGAGATACTTGTTGTCAGTTTAAAACCTTTTTAAAGAGTTGTTGATCCCTGAAGTCCCAATCTATGAACTTCTAGCTAGCTTGACTGAACTGTTTTTGCTAGCCCCTGCTAGATTTGCTGCCGAATTTTGCTGCGCTTTACAGGAATTTCATGTTGTGATCTGGTCATGACGTGCAGACATCTTGTCGAGTATTTATTTGGAATAGTAAGCTTAAACTTCTCACCACAAGTGCCAACCTGGGTTCATTTATCTACACTCTCCATCTGGTTACGCCTGAATTCCTCACTTCCAGCCACGACTCCACGGCACGCAGCCGCATCATCTGCCTCCAAGTCTAACATCATCTGCCGCTCCAAACATGGGCTACACATCAGTAAAAGAAAGACCACACTCAGCGTCTGGAACTCATCCTGTTACCACCACCTCTGGGACTCACGTTCCTCCATCATCTTGGGTGTCCTCGACTTTTCCTCATCGGTCACAAAGGCACTTCCTCGTCCTATCCTGTGTCTGTGTTCTTTCCGGGTTCCAGCAACTGCGTCTGTTCACGTCATCGCAAATCATGACAGAACGAACTAGCCTTGCTCAAGACCCAGCTGACCCGGAAACTTTACGTTTCACAGTTTCCCAGCAGGGAGTACTCCTAGGCCGTCAACCCGATGCCTTGAGCCAGATGGCTTCAGCACAACAGAATCTGTTTCACAGAATTGACGGAATATCTAAAACCTTGATGGACCTAACCAGTCAAATAACTACAGTAAATCCCATGCCCGCCGCCCCACTTCCGCCCTCAGGGAACATGGCTGCTGCTGCTTCCGCCTCATCACAGGAAAACTTCCGCCTGCAGTCGGATCCCTTCTACGGAGAGGTGGAGGCTTATGGCGGTTTCCTCTTACAGTGTCAGCTAACTTTTCAACAAGCACCAAGATACTATCAATCTGATCACAGTAAAATAACCCTGATTGTTAACTCCCTCAGGAGCAGAGCAATGCAGTGGGCTCAAGACTAAATATTTAACATCCTAATCATCCTATTTCCCACTTACCTTTTGATCATTTCATTGAAGAGTTCAAGCTGGTTTATGATCAGCTTGTGAAGAGGACAAAGCCACACGTCGTATGCTGAGTCTTTAACAGAGAAACAGCTCTGTAAGTGATCATGTTATTGACTTCCGCACTCTGGCAGTAGAAGCCGGATGGCATGATAAGGCCTTAGAGGGAATTTTTTACCAGTCCCTTAATTATAATATTAAAGATAATTTATGCTCCCAACCTGAAGCTCATAGTTTGAAGATATGGTTCTACACCACACGCAAACAATCATCCAACCCCAACCGTCATGTTACTATGCCAAATTCTCCACCTCCTTCCCCAGTACAGGAATAATCTCAGAGAACCTTGGAGGAACCCATGCAAATCGGTCATTCCACACTCAAACCGGAGGAATGACATAAAAGAATGGAAGAACGGTCCTTTTTCTACTGTGGCAAGTCAGATCATTTCGTCGCACAATGTCAGCTCTGTTTAAAAGGCAGAACCCCCTGCCAGAAGACAGGCTGCGGGTGGGTGACACTAAGGTTTTGCCCTGCAGAAACTTCCTGTTTTTACCTGTCAAACTGTGTTTACAGTCAGAGTTCCTCGAACTTCAAGCTCTGGTTGACTCTGGCGCTGAACAGAGCTTCATTGACCACGATCTGGTATCTCAGCTGTCTGTACCCATGGAATTTTCTGGACTCTGCTGTAGAGGCAGCAGGATTGGGAGACCAGCATCTCTCATGCATCACTCATTGTACTAGTCCTATTCTACTCATCACCTCCTGTAACCACAGAGAACACATTTAATTCTACCTAACCCAAACTTCCCAGACCCCCATAGTTTTGGACTTTCCATGGCTGCAATTACATAATCTCCAGTTTGATTGGGGACGACGATGTATAATCAAATGAAGTTTTTTCTGTATGGCTTATTGTCTCCAATCTGCCGTTCCCTCAGTCGCCCCTCCTTCATCTGGCTATCTGGAGGACGTTGACTTATCTAAAGTTCCCACCTGCTCTCACAACCTCAAACCTGTTTTCAGTAATTCCAAGGCATGCTCGTTACCACCACAAAGACCTTATGATTGTTCCATAGATCTGCTCGCTGGAGCTACTCTTCTTAAGGGAAAGTTGTTCAACCTGTCATGTTCAGAGAAAGAAGCTATGGAGGAGTACATCCAAGAGGCACTTTCTACCGGTCTCATTCGACCCTCTTACTCTCCTGTGGGGGCTGACTTCTTTTAGTGGGAAAAACAGATAAGACCTTTCATCCTTTTATTGACTATAGAGCGCTCAATCAAATCACCGTTACAGACAAGTACTCCCTTCCTCTCCTAAGGTCAGTTTTTGATTCCGTACAGAGAGCACGCATATACTCCAAATTAGACTACGAAACGCTTATCACCTTGTCCATATGAAGGAGGGTGATGAACGGAAGACCACGTTTAATAACCCCCTGGAACATTTTGAATACCTGGTTATGCCATTTGGGCTAACTAATGCTCTTGCAGTCTTCCAGCGACTGGTCAATGATGTACTCAGGGACTTTCTCAACCGCTTCATTTTTGTCTATCTCGACAACATTTTTAATTTACTCACATCATCCTGCTCAACATCAAACTCATGTTCGTCATATATTGGAACAGTTACTGGAGAATCAGCTTTATGTTAAAGCCGAAAAATGTGAGTTTCAAGCTACCACAATCTCCTTCCTGGGGTACATTTTCCAGGCAGGACGCATTTGATCTGCCCCATCCAAGATTAAAGCTGTTTAAAAATGGGAACCACCGTCCAATAGAAAAAACCTACAACAATTTCTGGGGTTCGCCAACTTCTATAGACGATTCATCCGTAACTACAGCCTCGCCTCTAACTAAGCTGACTTCTTCTTTAAGACCCTTTCAGCTGGAGTCCAGAGGCCCAGATGGCTTTCGATACCCTCAAAACCCTGTTCGCCTCGGCGCCCATTCTCACACAGCCTGATACCTCACGTCAGTTTATTGTAGACTCCTCAGAGTTTAGTGCTGTCCTGTCACAGAGAAAAGACTCTTCTGGCAAACTCAAACCCTGCACTTTCTTCTCCAAGAAACTATCCACCGCCAAACAAAATTACCACATTGGAAACCGCGAGCTGCTGGTAATAAAACTAGCCTTGGAGGAGTGACGTCATTGGCTGGAAAAGGCGTCCCAATCATTCATTGTGTGGACAGACCACAAGAAACTAGCTTATCTGCATTTGGCAAAAAGACTAAATTCACGTCAAGCCCGTTGGTGTCTATTCTTTGACAGGTTTAATTTCACCATCACCTACATACCAGGCAGCCACAACATCAAACCTAATGCACTTTCTCTGGAGTTTAATTCCTCTGAACCATCTACCGAATCTACCATCCTACCCCCCACATGTATAGTGGGCGTCCTCACCTTGGAAATCAAGACACGGATGCGTCAAGCTTAAGGTGAAAAACCTAACCATGCACGATGTCCACCAGGAACACTGTTTGTGCCTTCTTCTCTTAGGTCTGATGTTATCACCTGGGGACATACTTCATGTGTCTCTTGCCATGCTGGCGTACACAGAACTCTTACCTTGCTGTGCAGACGATTATTCTGGCCATCTATGGAGAAATGTGTACGAGAATATATCGCTGCCAGCTCCATGTGTGCATGTTCCAAATCCTCCAACCCCCAACCTTCTGGTCTACTCCATCCGTTATCCATGCCTAGTTGACCTTGGTCACACATTGCAATGGATTTTGTCACTGGTCTGCCACCATCCAATGGCAACACTGTCATTCTTACTGTTGTTGATCGCTTCTCCAAGGCGGCTCACTTTATACCGCTGTCTCAGCTTCCCATGGAAACTGCCAACGTTGTAGTGGAAAAAGTCTTACGTTATCATGGAATTCCAGCAGATGAAGTGTCCGACCGTGGACCGCAATTCATCTCCCAGGTTTGGAAAGCCTTCTGCTCCATCCTGGGAGCTACAGTCAGTCTATTATCTGGTTACCATCCCCAATCTAATGGCCAAACTGAAAGGGCTAACCAGGAGTTGGAGGCGGCTCTCCATTGTCTGGTTGCTCAAAACGCCTCTGACTGGTCCACCTACCTGGTGGGGATTGAATATTCACACAATTCCCATTCTTCCACTTACCACCTCTGTTTCCATCACAGGAAGTCGATTTGGCGGTGCCCTCGGTCCAACACCACCTTCAACGGTGTAGAGGCTTCTGGCATCAGACCAGGGCTGCTCTCCTACGGACAAAGGAAAGCAATTGCAGGATTGCCAATCGACACAGAGTGGTGGTACCCACCTATCCACCTGGTCAAAGGGTTTGGCTCTCATCTAGGAATATTCCTATCCAGTCCACGCCACGCAAACTAACTCCCCGATTCATTGGTCCTTATGTCATTGACAAAATAATCAATCCTTCCTCTGTTGGTCTCTTTTTGCCGGCAGCGTTAAGCACCCACCCATCATTCCATGTTTCCCAGATCAAGCCAGTCAAAGAGAGCCCTCTTTGCCTGCCCGCATCATCGATGGCGCCCTCGCCTATACTGTTAGCCGTGTTTTAGAAGTCCGGAGTCGTGGCTTTCAGTTTCTTGTGAACTGGGAGGGAACACAACAAGAATTAATCCATATATAAGTATAAGGTGCTCTGTTATTTTTTGAAAAAATGTAAAGCTTTTCAGTGTGCCTTGTAGTGCAGAAAAGACAGTTACTAACTTCAGCCTTTAAGAAAGCCAAATGGCTGACCCAGTTTGCGCCACTACCTTATTAATCATTCTTTTGATGACTTCCATTGTGATGCTAATAATGGAAGTTTGCATACAAATGTTAAATAAAAGCTTGAATTGCAAAAAATTAAAATAATAAAAACTTTGTCAAGGACACCTGTGTTAACATCCCAAAGTGTCTGCCTTGCAGTTTCTCAAGGACAACCCCTTAACAGTTTTTATTTTTTACTTCCCCCCCCCCCCCCCCCCCTTCATGAAAAGAACACCTCATCTCAACAGTCAGTACAGGGATCCAGAAGAACTAAAAGGTGACATGTGAGCTACTTGGCTTCTGCTAAAACCATGAAGCAAACAGTTCTTGAATGTCATATGAAAAATGTGGTTGTTTGCCTTCATTAACTCACATTTGACCTTTTTCATTGTTATTAGAACTTCAAGACAAAGTCATTAGACATATTTCTTTGTGTTACACTGTTTTTCATAAAACATTTCCTTATCCTGCAGTACATCTTATTTGTAGAACAGTCTTCATTCATTAAGCTGGATTTAGATGGATAGAAAAGAAAGGGAGGTCATTTGTTTGCATAACCACTTGATCCAGCAGCTATAGTGTGGGGGTTATTCCAGGAGCAAGGTGAAACACATTTTCCCACACCTTCAAAGGATTTGAACCCAAATACACTCGAGCATTTTGTCTCTATTAAGACTCCAAAAGAGTAATGAGAAAAATATTGACCACTAGTTATTCTGGCCATTTCATAGCTCCCACATGAGAGTAGAGAAGGAATAAAAGCAGTTTGTCTTCTGGACTTACACATCTGTGAGGTCTGTGCTTATGGAAAAGAAAAAAAAAGGAATAAAAAGACCTCAACTTTCTACTCACAAGAACTGAGGATTCTTGTGTTTCTGTGACGTTTGTTTCCTTTGTAGCTGGTTGCTTGCTTTTAATGTTTGTTTTTGCTTACTTTATTGGTCTAAAAAGGTGAGTAATAAAAGATCTAAAAAATAATCTACTATATTGGCAGATAGCTATCATAAATTTGAAATGTCTTATTTGAATGACAAAGTGATGTTCTGCTTCCTAATACTAAGCTAACATTCATATTTAATGAAGGCAATGCCTCCTGTAAATAAAGGAAAGATAATTTGTATTTTAAAAAGCAATCTGAAGTAAGCGGGGAAATAAAGAAAGTGTGGCTGGGTAGCTCAGTTGCTTAAGCACATGACTGGCAAATAAGAATCAAGGTTCAATTCCCAAGGGTGCAATCAGCTTCATCCAGTGTGGGTCTTAGGGCAAGACCCTTTTTATTTTATTCATGGTTGCTTAAAAGGCCTTTTGCAACTTAAAAAGATGAGTATTCAAAGACAATCTACCCCTGCTTTACTAACTTCTGAAACAACCGATTTAAAAAAACTGCCACATGGTAATTCTCTGAACCAGGGTGTCAAACTCCAGGCCTCGGTGGCCCGCCTACTGTTGGTTTTCCAGAAATCCTGCCTCATTGGCTGTTGATTAGCTGGATCAGGTGTGTTTAGCCAAGAAGGACCTTCAATGGCTGGTTGGTTGGGATACATGTTGAACACCCGCTCTCGAGGCCTGGATTCTGACACCCTTGCTCTGAACAATTGTCCTCCATTTCAGTCTCTCGCACTTTTGTTTTACGCTTCACAGAGATGTGCATCCACATCTGTTAGTAAACATGCAACTCATGCAGTCACAGCTGTAGTTTTTGTCATATTCATTGTTGTTCATGTTAATTTTTAAAGTATGATAACTTTTGTAAAACTGTATGTGAATCTTTTTCTTCTTTTACTTTTGGCTTTTCACTTTAGGGATTGCCACAGCGAATCGGGTTCCTCCATCTAACCCTGTCTTCTGCACCTGCTGTTCTATTGAATGTAAATAGTGTTCTGTAGTTGATTTAATGTGGAAGCATCAAAATTAAAATCTGATCCAAAAATGGCATGATCACAGTGAATGTCAAAAGCAACAAAGATGACAAAGGAAACAGGTCCGTTATCAGAAAATGCTAATTTACTTCTTCAGGTGCAGCCTGACAATGGATTTGCATGCTTTCCAGGAAAACACTATTTTAACTTTGGTTGCCAGCTGTTGTACCTGCAGCAGATTACCATTCCTGAGATGTTGTGGTGTTTATGCAAAAATGACTGCCACTAGTCATAGAAAACAAAATCCCCATGAAGAAGATTACAGCATTCTGGAGAAACTGCCAAAAACAAAAAGGTTCTATTTCCACCTCTGACAGGACTGACAGTATGCAACAATTGGATGCCTTTTTTTTTTAAATCTGATTTCTAATAAAACACTGATGTTAAAATAAACATGACAGGATTGAAAGATTGAATGTAAAAATTGTGTGTTTGAATTTTTAAACATCTTCAAAGTAGACAAAACCAAGGAGCAAACATGAAATTTTCTATTAAGACTAATCATTAACAAAAAAAATATCTTGGATCATTTTAAATCACTACTGGCACATGGTTGGAAACCAATTAATTTAAACTTAAGCATAAATTCAAAACTAAACCTACTGGTCTTTTATGTTTATCATAGGTAAAGCCTTAGTCACACACCTGCACAGGGGAGATTGACCCGACACATTCACCCTTACTTGCCCGTGTTGCATAAGTGTTTGCTACGACCTGTAGAAAAAAAAATGTGCATGAACAGTTTCTCTAAATAATAGTCCAAACCTTGCAATTCATGAAAAGTGCGTGCCCCGAGTAGGCACTGCCCGCAGACAGTTCATATTGACCTGAGGGCAGGTGTGACTAAAGTCTATGGTATTCTAGGGCTGAAACTGAACATTCTCTCCCCTCCAAACTAAAGAGTTCCATTTTAGTCTGATCTGACCAGATGATCTTCTCCCAATCCTCGGTTGCATCATCACGAAGGTTTTTGGCAAATTTTAGACAGGTTATATTCAAAATGTAGTATCTTAGCCACAGACACAGACGCTCTAAAAAGTTTGTTTAAGGGATTATGCAAAGTTATGCAAACCAGCACACTCCAGCCTTCTAGAAGTACTTGATTTTGTGAAATTTAAACTAATTAAGTTAAATGGCTCATTCTGTTTTACCCTTTTCATACAAAAGGGTTATTCTTACTTTTATATGCACTTCCAATGGGTTTGTGGCTTAGCTCACCATAATTCCTATTTTTAAAATGTAGATTACATGTTAGAGACTTTTTTTATTACATCTAAATGAAAGATTAGATCTAAAAGGGTTTATTTTCTATTCTGAATATCAGTAGGATTATTGACATTGAATGAAATAAGAAATATATTTAATTTATTTTCCCTGCCTTTGTCTGACATGTTTTTCCTAATGATAGTTTTGTTTAATTCATCACTTTTTAATCAGAACTCTTTTGGACATCACTTCACTGGCTCAATGACACACCCTATCTCCCTCCACACACACACACTAGCACCCCCGCATACACACTACTATGTGTTACCACGTCAACATTAAGAAGGATTGTGTGTCTCTATATCAGATGGCAGTGCAAGGTAATGTCGGCGGGCTGAATGAGAGTAAGATTTCTTTTGCAGAAGAGTAGGCTTTTTGTCTTCTTTCTCTGTCTTTCATCATGAACCATGCTCTAGACTTCTTGACTTACCTAATTAGTCATGCAGATGTATGATGGTGGTGGGAAAAAGTGCAGTCTCTCCTTTACTTCTTTTGCACTCAATTGCCCCTTGCTTGTGGTGAAACTATAGAACCTCCACTTTACTCATAAACTGCCAACATATCTTAATTGGAAAGCTTTTCTTTTTTAGATTTTTTCTGTGCCTAAATTTTTTTGTGTCACAAACACTATCAGGCAAGGTGAATTAAAGCCACGAGGGGTGTTGTATAACCCACAGGTGCTACTACGCCCCTGCTGCCCCCTTGGCTGTGTAGCTGTTACACGCCCTCACTCACCCCTTCCTCCCCTACCATCCTGATCAGAGCTGCATGTGACAAATTTATGAAAAATAAAAAAAATATCCAAAACGGTGGCTATTCTGTTGGTTTTTGTTACCAAAGCAACCATTTTATTTTTTGTTTGCGTGGCGGTAAAAAACAGGTCCATGTAATTTTTAGAAGAATCAACAAAAGTAATTTTTGGGGGTTTCCTTGGCAACTGAGGTTTTTGTTAACCACACCCACATTTGTAATATGTTTGCCTTGTATGTAATTTGGTTTCTTTCATCTTGAGCCAAGGATTCGTGGATTACATGTTCACAATATTTCAGTACAAAATATGCGAGTACGAGGAAAACGCCACATTTCCAAGATGACGTGCTAAAATAAACTTTATTTCCAAAGGTGTTATCTCTGACACGTGTGTCTCATTAGGGAACTTGGACTTTTTTCGAGCCCTGTGAGAGAGAGGGGGCGGTTACTGTGCCCAAAATTCATTTTCACTGGATTCTATGTGTGTTCACATTTTGGTGAGTTTTTGAGCAATTCAGGGGAATTGCAAAAAAGAAAATTACAGACCTACAGTCCAGGACTGCTGAATGAGAAAATTGGGACAAAGGTGGTTGCAATACTTGCAATACTAAGCACTGAAATTAAATGAGGAGTGAAACAACAGAAAAGTTCACACCTCTTTAACAGGTGTAGGTGTTGCGCTACAACACCTACACCTCCAACACAAAAATTGTAAATTATTTCATAAAAGTATAATTTTATTTATTATTACTTAATTGTTGCAAAAGTAACATTTGCTCTTGTTTTTTTAGTGTCATTCCTGGAACTAGTGTCTTAATTGGACTTTCAGTGAATACTTTAGTTCTTCAACCTACATTTGATTACCATTTCTAAAAAATACTTAATATACATGTGATAATGGAAAACATTTTATGCACAAATTGAAGTTCCATGTGCATGCATACTTAAAAACAATTCTTACATGACAAAGTTCAGACCAACTTGTTAAAGCAACCAAAAAGAGATGCTCTAAAACCAGCCAGACCTTGTAGTCCCACAGGATCTTTGCTCTCTCATTCTCTACCACTTTCGAAGGCGTTTCCCATTTTGACCTTGGGGTTTCCAGTTTATATTATGCACACATGTTCCTGATTGTGGCGCTCCATGTATGCTTTCCCTGCCAGCATCTTACACCCTGCAGCTATTTGCTGGATTGTTTCAGGCGCCTCTTTGCACAGCCTACACCTTGGGTCTTGCCTGGTATTGTAGATCAGAGCCTCTATCGCTCTGGTGCTCAGGGATTGTTCCTGAGCTGCCAGGATGAGCGCTTCAGTGCTGTCCTGTAGGCCAGCCCTTTTTTAGCCATTAGTTGGACTTCTTGATATCAGCCACTTCAGTTATGGTCTCGTGGTACATCCCACGCAGGGGCTTGCCCTCCCATGAGGATCTGTCCTCCAACACCTTTTACGGTGTTTGAATCAAACTAGAGGATCTGGAGTGATCACGCTTCTATGCCGGCCAAGCGGCTGGCTGGTGGCCCGATTAGGCTGCCTCCCCATCTTGCAGCTGCTCTCGTTATGTCCAAATTCCTTCACTACTCACTACATAGTGCACTATATAGCGCGTTTGCCATATTGTAGTGCTGTCCGACTCTACTATTCCAAAATCAAGTACCCTGGAAATTTCCCAGAAGTGTCTGTGAAAAACCAGTGTGCATCGATGCTGACTAGAGCAACGAATATAGACCTGCGACAGGATGGCGACCTGTCCAGGGTGTATCCCTCCTTCGCCCAACAGTAGGGGGACAGACTCCGGCAACTCCGTGGCCCCAGCAGGTTCTGTTTTTTTCTAAACTGTCGTGTTTTTACTAAGCAAATTTATTATCCCAAATCTGATTTGTGTAATTTTAGAACTATTTTTTTTGCCTTTACCTGTTAAAGCACCTCGGTACACATTTTATTTACACTGCAGATGACATTTATGCTTAGAATGCAGCAACCTTTTGTCTGCAACCAGAAAAAAAAGAAGAAGAAAAAAACAGAATGGAGGACATATGTTGTTTAGATTTTTGTTTGGTGACATTTTAACATGTAGAAGAGATCCAGATGTAGAAAGATTTTATGTCATATGGTATTAGGTAATCAAATGTCACTGCACAGTAAATGAAACAAAAATGAGCAAAGTTCATTTTTCAAAGTTCCTTCTCAAAGTTCAGGTAAAAAGGTAAAAGAAGTCTGAACATATTTCTTACCACAAATAACGTCATGTATTCTACAATACTGTTAGTATCTACTTGCATACTAACAGGAGTAGAGGATAAACAGTGTCCCCTAGATCATACAAACAAATTTAATTTCACCTTCACTTGTACACAGTGTTCCAAAGCAAAATATCTCCTTGTGTTGGCAGATTTGCAGAGTTATTATTTTACGAACAGCATTTAAATAGAAATAAGAACAATAAAGCACTGCAGAAAGACATGCAATACTGTGTACAGTAAACAAAGACTTATAAAACTTTAATTTAAAATTAGTCTTGTATATTATTATGTTTCTGGATTTAAAGGGTTGACTTAATTATCATGTAATAACCTGGCGATTTTGTTTTATCACTTTACTCTTATAAAACATATTTTACAAAAAAAATTAAAGACCCATTCCGATTAAAATCCTGTTTTTGGTGTTTTTAACATGTTCTTGTGGCTTATTTCTAATGCTAGAGGACATATATAAAGAAAACTACGTTTAGAATTGCATTTATGAGAATTTCTTTATTCAAAACATTGTGAATAAGCTGCAAATAAAAATACAGTTTGGAAAAGATTGTACTTGCGTACTTGTGATGTTGCTGCGCTTCATTCTGATGCATTCACTTGAAGACAAATAGATCTATATGTCTTTGTTTTTCTCATCCAAGCTGGCATTTGACTCAAAACTGTATGGCTAGTTAGCTCCAATTTAGCTCGCCATTGTTGTTGCACCTGTAATTTTAGGTTTGGGGTGTGAGGGGCTGGAAACCACCTGGGGGAGTGGTTAACAGACGGATAATGAGAAGTGGAAGCAGGCTTACAGTACTGTCCACAATCAGAGGTGAATTTCTCATGAATTATTGCCGCTCTGCAGAAACTGAAAACAACACAGCTTTTTTTTAAATCATTTTGGCTAAAACGTCATAATCATATTTAAAAGACCGCTTGGAACCGCTGTTACCGCTGTTTCGTTCTATCACAATAGAACGAAAGATGGTCGGCGTGGGTCTTTAAGTCTTTGTGATGCTTTACAAAGTAGGAGAAAAAAAATAAAAACTACAACCAGATATAGAAACACTCCAGCCTTCCGCCCACTGATGATATAAAACTATTCAAATAGAGCATATACCTAAAGGCCAGTTGCAGACAATTGTGAAGAAGGAATACTTTTAATTTTGTGGTCAATAATTGATGGGACCCATGAGCAGCGAAAGAAATAAAAATGATTTTGCTGTCATGAACATGCAAGCCTACCTCCAAAGAATTAAATTTCTAATGAATTCCTGGTAAGCACATACTGTCTGGAGCAAGATTTAAAGGAAGGTAAAAGAATGACTTCCAAAGAAATCGGAGAAAAAATTCAAATGAGATAAACCTGAAGCAGGAGGCAAAAAGCAATTTCCACATATTTCTTTGATAGCAAATTTTTATCTATAACTTAAATTCCATGCAGTACTGTTTTAATGGTGGATATAATTAATAACGGTTAAGCAGCCGTTAGACTGCTCATACTGGTGTGTTTTTAAAGCAATAAAGTTGGGTATTCTTTATACAGATTGGGTGGCATTTCAGTTTTTTTCTCTAAATAAAGAGAAACTGACTGTTTGGCTTTACTGTTAAAAAAAAAAGATGCTTTAAAGACTTGCTTTAAATCTGGAAATGTTTCTCTTTTTTATTTAGACAGATATGCAGTTTGGTCTGACCACTTTTTCTCATTGTGCTATAAAAAGAAATAGAAAACAATGCTAGAAAAGCTAAAAACATAACTGGATGTTGTCACAAAAACTTAAAAAAATAAATGTTGAATCTACTGAACTCTTTGGAATATAATGTTAAACAAAAGAAGAATATATATACATTATGGGAAAAGTGTCAGCAGAGGCTGGCAAAACTGCCCCTTTTTTTTCTAGCAATGTATACCAAGCCAATCATCATAATTGATTTTTTTTTCCAGTAATACTTTGAAATTTAAACGATTTCAGTGATTAATGCTGAGCTGTAAATGGAAGGCATCCATCCTTTTAAACTTCCTGTAATCAGCAGCACCTTTGCAGGTGCAGTCAATTATTGGGTGAAGCACATACACAAAAATAGTCTTGCGCTGCCAGCACAACCCCAGTGGGGAAGCAGAGGGGAAGAGCATCAGCATATTACAGAGGCATCCTGAGTTTAAAAAACTGGTTTGTGTTTGTAAAAGGCAGGAAAGCAGGAGTTTGAGAAGTTTGTCTTACTGTGTGAGTGCTAATATGCTGCATGCAAATGAGCTGTGAGTTCATTTTGAAAGTAAACTATTTTTTACTTAGAAAAGTATTGAAAGTTTAAGCATTGATAGGGTGGTTGCTGTTGAGGACTAGGTTACTCAAGCTGTGTTTACATGGACAAAGTAATTGGAATGAACGCCTGATCGGAAGAAAAGCCGTTCGGAATACTCTGCCCCGATCAGCCTTGTTTGGGGTTGCTTTGTCTCATGGTGAGCTTCCGGACTCAGGAGAACCGTGTCTCCTGGTCGAACTATGTCTACGAGCAGAGGTGTGAGCCAAATGTTGTTAGCGCGTGTTAGCCTTCTTCTAACCCTTCTTCCGGCTCAGTTCCGCCACAAAAAAAGCACTGACCATACGGATTAAAGATAAAATGATGAGCGAACAGGCGCTTCATAATAACCATAACAATAATGAAAGCACATTTAGAAGATCATCTCGTATGTTCTGAGCGGTCACATATCTATGTATGTGGCACCTCGGCTTGTTTACAGAACTCATTTCCTCTTCCGGTAATTTAGAGAGTTCTGCGCATGTCCAAATGATTTATTCTGAGCGAAAGTGTAAACATTAGTTATAATTGGAAAAAGGTTTTCTGGGCCCATGTACACGGTTGAATTCTAATCCGATAAAGATATTTTGCACATGGAACCGCGGCTACAGATGCTTATTACATTTTTATATTACGGAAAAGGGGGTCTGATATGTACTTCACTGCTGCCTACTTCTTGAATGGCATTTACCTCCCATTCCTTTTCAAGCAATTAAACAATTTTTGATTAACTTTACCCTTAAGGGGCCCAATTTGCCTATTGTGTGTGAGCATAGCCTCCTTGTCCTTATCTGGCTACAGTGTTTAACTGTAGCTGAAAACACTTCTTACATGCTTTTCTGTGTATCATTACGCTGCATGTGCCTTACAGGTGCTGTTGTGACGCCATCCTAAAAGCTACCTTGTATTTAGCTCCTTAAGAGAATTCTCTCAAAACAATGCCATAACACCACAATGACGTGACACAGCAACTCATTGAAATGTAATCCGATGAATTCAGACTCATAAAACAACGTTTAACGTGACAAAAATTGCTTCTTAATGTTTTACCGACAATCTATATGTCGTAACAACTTGTCAGCACACCTTCTTAGCTGAAAACTGAATTTCTGACCCATCATATCTACAATGCATGGAAAACATATATGATGTTGAGAGATCAAATTTCATATTAAATTTCAAATATCATAGAGGTCATGAGCCCAGCGCAGGCTGGCTTGCCATCCGTCAGTGATTCTCTGTTTGGCCGCCAGCTCACCTCCCAGGAGTCGGCTTAGTGATTCCAATTGCTCCAGCCCCATGGGCCCTACGGCAGACTGTCAATGGTGTACCCGCCTTCACCCAACAGTAGCCGGGACAGGCTTTGGAAACCCCGCTGCCCAATAGGGACACAGCAGGTAAAGAAAATGGATGGAAGTTCAGGAGAAGAATCGGATCGATCCACTATATTGGATGTGTGTGTAGCCTCGCAGAATTCTCAGATTTGGATCTGTGTGGAGACAGGACACCCAGGACAACTGTTCAACAGGGAGCACAAAAAAAGTTTATTTAAGGGGGGCAATATTTGAGGAGTCCATTGCTCTGTCCATCCGTTGGAGCCAGGAGCCTGCGTCTATAAAGTAAAAACCCAAAAAGTCCATTAAAAAAAAAAAAAGCTAAAACACCAGGCTCAATAAAGCCCACTAAAAACACACACAATAAGTAAAAAATAAATAGCATGCAATTATTAAAATGTGGCTCTGGCGACTATACAAAAGTCTTTCTTGGGTAATCCAAAGAAGACAGATAAAACAGCAGAGGGGTACTTAGCTCGAAGAGGGGCGGGTCACAACCACACCCCTCTGCGTTCCAACGTCGCTTCCCCCTCTGAACACTGTTTGGCCCCTGGCTCAACTGCTCCTCCGGTGCCGGTCAGCGCTCGTCCATCTACAGGGGCGTCTCCTTCTGGACGTCTTCCACCGCCACTTCACCCGGAGATGCCTCACTCCAAGCGCGGTATTTTGCTGTCGGCGCTGCTCCGGTGGCTCCGCTCATCCATGTAATCAACAGCTGAAAGCCGCACCCCCGCCGTCTCCTGGCTGTAGACAGCTACTGCTCTCGTGTTGCTGCTGTCCAGAGCCTGCTCCTTTGGAGCGGCTCCTTCCGAGCCTCTCTCCAGAGTTCCTCCTTCAGAGCTTCTTTGCTCAGCTTGCCCTTTTTGCCTCATGTCCTACTGTTTTTAAATGCAGTCTCATGGGCACGCCCCCAGTGCACACCTGTGTCCAATAATTAGGTGGCCCCTTCAGGGGCCTCAGGATAAATGTAAGGCCTGGAAGGTGGAAATATGGGGTAAACAAAAAAATAAATGAGGATATTGAAGGGCTAGGGAAATGATCTGGGGAGAGCGCACGCACACCACCAAAGAGGACCCAAGTTCTTGGCCAGAATGACAATTTATTGGAATATAAAAATATGAATGGCCACAGGGTTCCAGTTAAAAACACTTACACGAGCATGGGATGAGTCTAAAAATTCAAAGGCAAGATTAAAAACAATAAAACAAGATAAAATTCCTAAAAGCAGTTAAAAGAGAATAAAGGAGGGCTAAAAGTCCAGAGAACGGATAAAACCCTATTAAAAATGCAGCTCAAAGGGAGGGGTCACTGATCCCAACCAGGGGGCGTCCTCTCCATGCCAGACTTGGCCCTTGGGGTCGACTTCTCCCGACGCTGCGCCGAAGATCCCTCCGGAAATGCACACCTGGACCTGGGAGGCGGGGCTCCCCTCGCCTCTGGGGTTGCGCGTAATGCGGACACTCCTCCGTGTCACCTCCAGCTGGCCCTCCGGACACGCTGGAATCCTGCGGAGACAGGCAGACGGCAGCACCAAGCAATCTCAGATGCAGGCTGCCACCAGCCTTCCCCCCGACTTAGTTCGACCAGTCTGCAAAATCACGTCCGACTACAGTACTTACAACACAGGCAGGGTCCCTGCCCTGCCACTGCGTGTTGACCGCGCTGCAGACTGGTGGTTCCAGCGTTCCAAGCTCTCCCGGTGCGTGTGCGGTTACGGTGCGTCCTCACTGCGTCTGTCGCTCCGGTGATCCAACCGCGCCCCGTGTGCGTATGCCCTGCTGCCGGCATGCGACTTCCCTGCGTGCGGGCGTGGGGCGCTATCTCTGCCGGCGTGCGACCTTCTTGCCGGCTTGCCCTCTGCGGCCGGCGAGCGGCCACGCGGCCGGCGCGTGACGTCTCTGCCAAAGCGTGGGCCTCTGTGCATTTCTGCAGAGGACTTTTATAGTTCTCTTCTAATTTGGAACAGGCGTTGTTGGTCGCCAGCTGTGTTTCAAGGGGGCGTGTCCATAGCATGCAAAAACAGGTACCACAAACATGCAAAACATGCACAAAAGAAAGCACACTAAAATATGCAATTTCCCCACATCATCACATGTGTTCTACCCACTGATTGAAACACTGAAAATGTAACGTGCCCAAAGCTGAGTCCTTGATTGATTGACGTAACGCAGCAACCTCCCCAGAGATCAGATTTTTTAACTCTGGCACACACCCCAAAATGCACCACGCTGCTGCTAGACCTTTGTGCCGCGCCTGCTGCTCAAATTGCACTACAGGACCTCAGATCGATCGGTACCATTGACTGCCGCGCAAATGCCTTTGGTGTGAACACAGCTTTGGGATACGGATGTGTGGGGGATTCAAATGCAAGAAAATGAGAATCGTGGCAGAATTTTATTTTTTTTCCCCTGCTCCTGAACACATGATATAAATAAGAAATCCTCATAAATTCAGTCTTAAGCTTAATTGTGTATTAATTAATTAAGCTTAATTAATAATACATAGACCAACATGTGAAAAACACCAAAGACAGGATTTTCATCTGGGTAAGTCTTCGAAATATACATATTTGCGATATACATTGACTCAATTGTGAAGACAAAAGACAAAGTTTTGTAAATTATAAACTGAACAGCAATGCTAAATGCTTACACTTTGACAATGTGCAACTTTGAGAGATTCTGACTATGCTGGAGTCAAGCTAGCTCAGTGCCATAGTCTGTTACACCAAGGTGACACTGCAAAGAAGATTCCAACCTAATGTCAACCTCTCTCTTTAGTACAGTCCAGCAGTCTAGTTCGGGATTAGAAAGGTTAAAACGGGGTCAAAGAGAGGCAGCATCCGCTCACTAAATGAAAATAGTTATAGAGAGAAATATAAGGAGCAGATGCTGTTGAATGATTCCCTTGTTTCTATTCTGCTGAAATAAGTCTGAGGGAAATGAAAGAAAGGAAAAACAAGACATAAATATGGGGAGAAAAATGAGGCCCTTGAAAGGAGAGGAAGGTAACGTTGGTAATAATGGCAAAAGAAGAACAGAGACAGGCGGGATCATTTGCCCTTTAAGAGAAAATAAAGAACAAAGTGCTTTGGCCTGGAGGGTTTCAAAGTGTTAGCAAGTCAGGAGAAATGTGGAAGATGGAGTAAAACTTGAACATGGAGCAGAACGATGAACTACTAAAAGTGGCAAATCTTTTGATCCACTTTAAAACTCATAAATGCATTTCCAATTTCCAAATGTAGACTGTAGACTGTATATAATGTAATTAAGCCAATGCTAAGCAGTTTGTGAGTTCACATTTGTTGTTAAGAAATGTTGATAATTGCATTTTATCCAACAATAAGAGGATACAGCAAAAAAGAAACAAACGCTAATAAAAATAAACTCACAGGAGTATGTTAAAGGTTAGTATATTAGTCATGGAGATGAGCTGCTGATTCAATTTCTCAGTTGATTGAGTTAATTACCTCATTCTGACTTTGGGTGAGCTAGTTTTTACCAGATAATTTAGAAAATACGAAAATGAATTACACCTACTCTCAAAGACCAAAAGATCACTGGGTTAATGATGTTGATGACTGTGACTTTGTGCATAAATGAGTAAGAATGGAGAGGTACTCATGCGTGCACACCCCACACAATTCAAGTCAGATCTGCGCCTCTATTTTGACATCTGTCAAAATCTACACTTGTCCTAAAATGTTATCGTACACTTGATACTCCTGATGCATGTGGGAGGAGCTACCGTCAAACGTTTCGAGCCTCATCGGATACATGAAAGCTTTGACTGTACATCTCAATTACCTAGCATGGAAGACATGGATGATCCAAATCTAAGTCGTCTTAGCCAAGGTTCAGATACTTAAAATCTGGATGCACCTCGAAATCTGAAACACGCTGCTGCTAGACCAGGGCTTCTCAAATAGTGGAGCGCGCAGTAGTAGGGGGGGATGCGGCGGTGGTGACAGCATCTCAGTGCTTGGAAAAAAATCTGCACCTCTATTGGTTTACTATTATCTGTTCTATCACAGAGTTTGTAACAGCCTGAAACTGTGATCTGCCGTCCCTGCAGCTGCTCCTGTCACACGCGTGTGACAGGGGAGGGGTTAGTGGCCTCAGGCTGCGAGGTGGAACAGCGCACGCGGAGAGCTGCAAGCGCTGCCTGGATTGCACAACACCAGGATCATCATGTGTCTTTAGATGACTCAGCTCATGCTAATAATGTCATATTTTATTAACTATTATAGACATTTTGATGACGTCTTTATTTTCCATAAATGTTTTCTTTGTCTGCCTGTCGTTTAGTTGGTGTCAGTATTTGACATAAAGACAGCAGGTAATGCAGGAAAACAGCTGCACTTTGTGAGATCATGAATAAACAATCCATCATTTAGAAAAAACAAAAATGACCACAATGTTTTTTACCTGTTTCAGATCAAGATTGTCAGATCAATTTACATTTAATATTATTTATTAATTGAACTATTTTTCTCAACATCAAATGGTTCAGTTTATCAAAATGTTTCTAGTTTAAATAAGGACTGACAGATTTTTATTTTTATTTCAGGCACTTTAATCTTCCTTTATGTTTTAGACTATAATAGAGTTTCTGTGTGGCAAAATAAATTTGATATTTGTTGAAAGTGGATTTATATTGTTTTAGGTATACTTACACATACTTACGTAATTTTTGATAGATACCAACCTAATATATCGTCACTGCACTGGTGTGTGTGGGGTGGGCGCGAAACATTTTCTTTTTCCTAGGTGGGGGCGTGGCATGAAATAATTGAGAAGCACTGTGCTAGACCAACGTGCGACGCCCATTGCTCAAAACGTGCCTCAGGACCTCTGATTGAATCTGTAAAAATGTGCAAATGGCTTTTGATGTGAATGCAGCTTTAAATCCTTTTTTTTCAATTGAACTTAAAATGAGTGTATTTAAACTTTTGATAATTTCAGTCATAAATAAGCAAATCATAAGTTATTAATAATTATACAATTTTACTCATACCTTTGGAAAAAAATACTTTCTGTTGTTTATTTAAATGGCTGTGACCACTGGTCTTTGAGAATCATCGCAATGTCTTTCCACCTTGACATTATGACAACACAGACCAGATTCGCTTTAGTGGCCTCACCTGTCCTTCTGTCAAACCTTTGTCAATATTAAAACATCTGTATGTACTCTCTGTGTCCAGTCTGCGGATGACCTGGGAATCATAACTGGATTTGTGAAGGACAATCAATCTGCTTTATCACTGCAGGCATCAAAAAAGTGAACATTATGTGGGAAGAAGTAAACTGTAATTTTCACACATTGAAGTACATGAGAATGCCTGTTACCATGGTAACTGTGCTCAAAGATGAGACAAGCTACGGCTTGAAAATGCCAAGAACCCTTAAAAATTCAAAACGTATGAGGTTAATTTAAGGCTGTACGGAAATTTGAATGACTAAAATTTGAATAAAGGTTACTCAAATTATATTAATCTTTGGTTTCAGGAAATTAGCCTTGAAGAAGTTTGCATATCCATAACCTTCAAGGGCTATGTTAAAATCCACGCTCTGCTCAATTTATTCACCTCTTTATTCTAGCAGATAATAAAACGTCTACTTTAATGTTTTGTCTTGGAGCAGACACGTTTGACCAATACCAGTGTGAAAATGGACTTCGGTTCCAAAAAAGACTACCGTATAGTATAACTTGAAAAAGTAAAATGGGACAAATGCAAACTAAGTATATGTACATCAGTAATGTGGAACAGCAGAAATTACAAATTAAGCATACTGATTGTCTTAATTGGTGCTCTAAAAGGAAGAGAAAAGTTACATTTCATGAAATGTAGAGTTCCCTAACAGTTTGATTCACGGACCTCTGCTATTCAACCCACAACTTTTCCAAATGGGTTAGATCATGCAAACCAATCTCATTTATTTCACAGCTATGCAGACAATTCTCAACTTTAATTTAGTTTGTCACAAAATGACCATGGTGCATTAGACTAAAACAGATAGTAAACTCTCAGATGGAGTAAAATCTCCTTCAAATGTCCAAGTGAAACAGGAGCCTTTTTTCTGTGTGTGCAAAAAGCAGAGTTCAGCTCTGAAAAAAAAACAGAAAGTTAAATTAGAGACTGTGTCAGAACAGACTTAGACTATTGACTGTATATGAGAAGTGGACCGAGCAAGTGGGACGTCACCCATAGAAGATGGTCTACTTCTAGCTCTAATAAAATGAGTAATTCAGTTGCCATCTTTCTGCGGTACATATGTCATCATCATGCTAAAACCAGAAATCGTCAGTAAGCAGTCCAAGTAGGTCTGAGTCCTCATTTCTATGGCAACCATTCCAGGAAGTCCACACCTGTCCTACTTGAAAGCATGGCTCAGGAGAATCTTTCAATCAAATTGTCATGGCAACCGCCGCCACGCCCCGCAACGGCTGCTCATCAGGGTGAACTCCCCTCACCTGCTTACGTCAGTATATATTGCGGTCGCAACGCTCCGTTCCTTGCCGGAACGTCTAAGTGTTTTACTAGACCACCAGCCTGCTCTCACGCTCTGTATTCCAGTCTGCCGCTCGTCTGCAAATCCGGATCTCCGCTCCTCGCTCTCAAGTCTGAGTTCCCTGGCTGCCTATCGTTACTTCTGCCGCGCATGCTGAACCAAGCTTTCTCCTGAGTTGCTGTTACTGACTCACCTGTTGCTGGGACCACCTGTTCCTCATCGCCAAGCTCTGCCTCAAAACTCAGCCGTAAGACATCTCCTCTGCTTCACTCTGATACGGACTTCCTCATTCAGGAATTGGCGTCCCGCCCCCTTCCATGAACACTGGACTCTGCTCTGTCTGTTTCTCTCCCCTCACTCCTGGCCTCCCACAAGTCTGTCTCCACCCCCCCTGGTGTCAAGATTCTGCATAACATCCTGCCTGCTCTGGCCCCCTTTAAATAAACTAAAGATCTCGTACTCCTTGGGTCTGTCATCTTTTGTTGTTCCTCAAGTCCTGGTTGTGACACAAATGCTTTGAACATTCAGTGTGAGACCGCAAACTTTTATTGAGGCATCTGATTGGCCAGTTTATAATTTGAATTAGTTGCACTGCAGAAAAAAATCAAACAAAAATAATATAGTGCCCAACTGGAATAATATGACTCAAGTCTTGCTATATTGGAAAAGAGCTGCTAAAAGTGTGTACATCACATCCCCGGTGTGAAAGAAGCACTGAAAAGCAATAGCTAATTTAGAATCCTTCTGCAAGAGATTTAACCAGAAAACTGACTAAATGACTCCAATTCCTTAATCTTTACAAAATGTAGACTTGATGATAAACTGTTGCTAATAGTTTATGCAACTAAATGATGTGAATGCAAATTTCTTGTCAAATGTCCTCATGGTATGGCTGCACGGTGGCGTAGTGGTTAGCGCTCTTGCCTCACAGCGTGTGGGAAAACAGCTTCCTACTGAACTCAGATGCTGTGCCACTTGAACTCTTAGTATTACATTTGTATCTCTATGTTTTATTTTACGATTTTTATTGTATTTTAAGGTTTTTATTGCTGCCAATGATTTTGTGTCTCTGCAAAACACTTTGTATTATTATCTGTTTTTATGAAAAGTGCTGTACGAATGCAAATGTTTTACATCACCCGCATCGCCTTAATGGTGTTAAATGGAGTCAAAGGAGCAGTGTCTTTAGAAAAGGTTTTCCAAGAAATTGCTCTGATAAAAGCCATTCAACATGGTGCTCATGCAAGCTATTTGCAGATGCCGAATCTACCTTTTTTTGGGATCCTTGTTTTTTGTGTGATACTATTTAGCACGTATTCTGTAAGCCAAAGCACAGTCAACCAAACCTGCTGGAAATTGAGTTTCAGCAAAATATACTTTATTGAGTGTTTTTTAACATGAACAAACTTTTCAGAGCAGATTGCAAAGCCTCTGAGCCCAAAGTTGATTATTATTGGACCTGACAGACACTACAGATGGAGAAGTGATAGAAAGTGGAGACGATTATGAAGCTGAACGCCTGGCTGAACTATGGGAAAAACTTCACAAGCCTCTTTTTTCCTAACATACTCTACACTAAGGCAACATCTATAGGCCACAAACAGAGAAATTAGGACTACTTAAAGCCGAGAACCAATACATCGATTACTGTGGTGTCCTATTCAGTCAGAGGGCTGGCAATGATGAGAAATTCCCATGGCTATCACAAAGCTTGCAGATTGCATTTTTTTTTTTTTGCCTTTTAGAGAGAGAATAGAAGTATGGTCTAGCACCTCTGAACTAAAGAATAACAAAGCTGCAGTATGCTCCACAACTCGTAAAAAAAACAAAAGATTTGTATCTGTCAATGCCCCACTACTGAGAAATTTGTCGATGACATAAACATATATATATATATATATATATATATATATATATATATATACATATATAACACATGCAGCCCTTTATATCATGTGCTTTACAATTTGTTTTTAAATTAATTTTCACACTTAAGGGACAAACTATGGGTTTTATTTTCGATTTCCTGATGCCGCTGACAAATTTAAACCTTAGTCACATGCACCCATCCGTGGTTTGACCAGTATGGGTGCTGCGAGTTATTGGGAATTGGTGGGAGGGTTGTAGGGAGAAGTGCTGCATCTTGAGGGGAGCGCAGGTATGTCTTGCAGTTTCCATGAGGCTCGTTGGAGTCACTGTAAGGGACGTCATGAAAATGGGACCTACCACTGTTGTGCATGTTATAGGTGTATCGTCAGGTATTTGTAAGGCAAACATAAGTTGCATGCATGATGTACTAGTCGTGTGTAAGGTGCGCGCACATGCCCCTTACTGATCGTGTTTACTATATTGTGCAGGTGATACATACATAGGACGTGCTCACAGACTACACCCTGACTGTCCTAAATTATGACAGTCGGGCAGGTAGCATGGACTTATTACATGAACAGCTCTAACAGGCTCCCTGAGCAGGGCGCATGATTTGAGGGGTTTAAAAAAATGAAAAATCCATACAATGTGCCTGTGTTTCATCTACGGCCACCTTACTTCATGTCACCTGCAGTATGCACGTAGAAAAAATTTGAAGTATACGACCTCATAGAAGTTTGCCATTTTTAGGCAGCCTATACCCAATCACACGGGCAGACTAAAGGCCCGTACACACCGGAACGAATATTCGCCAGGCGTTATTCGCCAGCGTTTTTCGCCACATTTTTTGTGTTCACACCCAGGCGATTTTCGCTGACGATGAGCCGAGCGAACATGGAATTTCATTCCCTGACATTAGATGGCGCTTAATGTAAACAGAAATACTCCTTTACACAAGGTGGCGCTGCGCAACTTTACGCTTCTTAAAGTCGCTTTTCACTCAGAAGAAGAGAGCAAGTATTTACGCGCTTGTTAGAATAATACAAAGAAAACATGAATATTTCAAGCACCAGTAGCTCCAACTGGTGCTTGGTAAGGGGATATTTAAGAATGTCCGTCATTATTTCTTCGCGGCAGTGTAGACGCTACTTGGCGTCTATCTTCTTCGCTGGTATGTGTGCTCAGCAAGGCAGTTTTGTGTTTGAGCGCCCCCAAGTTGTGTTTTACTGTAACTTCAGAAGCTCCAGACACGTGTGCAAAAGCGCCATTCTCATTGGTCGAATAGATTTCGACGCGAGGCGTCAAAAAAAAAAACGAACCCGAGGCGTTTTTTTTTTTGACGTTTTAACGCGTGGCGTTTTTTCGCGTCGGTGTGCACACTCTCATTGGTGCCCTTTGTTTAGTCACGAGGCGTTAAACGTCGGCGAAAATCGCCGGCGAAATTCGTCCCGGTGTGAACGTGCCTTACACTGCAAAAAACCACCATCTTAATTCAAGAAAAAAGTACTTGTTTTTAGTAGAAATTGACTAGAAATAAGTCAAATTATCTGTCCATGCAGCAAGTAAATTTTACTTAACAAGATGTCTTGATTTAAGTAAAAATATCTAAGCCGTAGTAAATCGGTTAAATCTTGAAATTAGGCAAAAACACTTATTTTAAGCAGTAATTTAAGACAAAAAAACTAGAAACTAGGATATAGGAGCTTGATTAAAATTTATTGCCTACTAAAATTCAGAAAATACATCTTGAAACAAGCTGTTGCAAAAGATATTTTTTCTTGTTTCAATACTAAAAAGAATGATAAATTCACTTTTCGATTCTTTTATTCAACTTACAAACTGAGATTTGTGATACAAATTTACCCAAAGGCACTAGGAATACAACTATTTCTTTAACAACACAATTAGAATGCTCATCTAAAGAACAGACATAAACATTGACCTGCAAAAGCAGTTTATCTTCCAACAAATTCTTTACTTTAATGCTCTTTCATGTGGTGGTGATGTCCCACTTGTGAATTGTATCCTGAAGGATCTCTGTCTGAATGACAGAAGGGTGGCCACGCAATTTGTGTAGGTCAGATGTAGTGTATAAAAATATGCCATTTAGAAAATCAGACCCTCGTGAAGCTTTTCTTTTTCAAACGTCACTGGCATCAAACCAATAGCAACGATTCATCTGCTGCCATCGAACACCAAGACTGGACTTGACAGGCCTCTTTTCTGGATGAAGACGTTTGGATCTTCTGTTGACTATAAAGCAGAAAAAACGTTTTTCCTTTAGTATCTCCAATGTAGTAATTTCTTTATGTATCTGCTTAGGGCAAAAATAAAAATTTACCTCCTGAACATGCAGTAAAGCTTCACTAGCACACCCCAGTTTCTTTGATGGAGGTGCCACTGGGGGAAAGAGAATGGGAAGGGCCTTCACCAGAGCAAAGTTGGCTTCCACTGAAACACAATAAAATAAATTTTACTTCTTGAAGAAGAAACACATAGAACCTAGTGTTTTCTGAGAAGAAGCATTCACGCATCTTACTACATGTATCAAAAAGGCATAAACTTACTTTTATCCCTTTTGATTGGTGGCTTTATTGCCTTCTTTCATACTCTGTAAAATGACCCTGGCGCAGCAATCCTCCCATCACATTCTGACTTCCTCAATGAATTCATAGTGGGGAGCAAGGACTCTATGCATTTCTCTAGGCACCTGCAATGACAAACCAAGAGATGAAAAATATATATACATTTAAAATTTTACTTTATACTTTTTACATAATACTTACATGATGCAGTTCTCTGGATAAACATCCACGATGGATGAAGCTCTGGTATCTCCTCTTATGGCTCCACAATCAATGTAAGCTCGTTTGGCCTGAAACTCCAGATCAAAAAACTGTTAAGATCAGCTTGGGCTTCTACTTTTTGTACATTTCCTGCAGAGTTTTATAATGCCTAGCTTGTACTTCCATACTATCCTTATTCACTAGAAGTGATCAAAAATTATGTTTTAATTTCTGCCAACAATAGTAACTCTCAAACTTAAAAATGTTAAAGTCACAATTTTTAATAACAGCAAGTTTTCATTCTAACTTTAAGATCATCAAGCATACATGACAAACAGTCTTTCAAACTGGCCGATTTGGGTGGGAAACTGCCCAATCTAGCAACCCTAGCATAAAACTGAGTTACAGTTGAGCAGTATTGGGCTAGCAATAACTCAAGTTAGCTTACTACAATAGCATACTTCTTAACACTGAAATACATTTTTACTAAACAAAAAATTAATTTAACATATTTAAACAGAACCAAAATCTCATTAATTGTATTTTAAAGTATATTTATGATGTATACAGGATACTTACAAAAAAGTGACGGAGTAGCTAAAATAGTGCTAGCGCAAGCTAGCTAGTTGCTCCGTTAGCCTGCTTCTCAAGATGTTTAAACCCACTTTATAATCTTTACCAGCTGCGTGGAGCGTAATGGTGATTTATTCTATGTCATATAATTTAATATAGCTTACCTCCTTTTATCTTGTCCGCCGAATATTATATTCCTAATTATTTTTCCTGTTCGTCCTCGTCATGTTCTGGATCATCAGATGTACGTCGCAAATGTGACAAGATGGCGCTGGGTCGGTCACAATATGAAAATACTCAAAGGGTATCCCAAAAATGCAATAAATAGAATTATTTTTTTTTTGTGTTACACTTCCTTATGCCATCATTATGAAAATAAATAAGTTATAAAACAGCATATAACGTGTTGGCTCTACTAGTTTATCTTAAGCAAGTCTTCTGAACATATTAATCCCCCTTCATTTGGTCACAATGGACTTTTCCATTTTTGCTTGTGCCCGCCGGAATGTTCCATTAAAAAATTACGACAAAACATGAAAAATACATATTTTAAAAGATCAAATATTCTACGTAAACCTTGGTTGATTTAACAAATAACTTATTTTATTAAGGAAGATAATCATTGTCTGATTTGTACAATCTTTCGATTCAAAATAGATCTTTGCACAAAATATTGAGTTGGTATTGCCCAAACCAAGCGCGGTAGAATTATGATTGCATCATCTGTGGATTGCAAAGTACTGTTTATAATTTAAATTTAAATCAGATAACCATGCTGTTAGAGTGAAGTTGCTTGTTCTCAATATTAACAAATATGTATGTGAAAGGTCACTAATTATCATTTCTGCAAATAAAACAATACTTACTTTTGGACCTACACAAAAGATTTTGTGGTAACAATGGATTGTTGACAAGACAGACAACATTGTCATGAAGCCAGGTTTATGAAACACTGTTTTAACAGAGACCTTCTTGCTTATGAACTAGCTATACCTAATCTTGCTTACGTTTATAAATGCTGAAAACAAGCTTGGTTATCATATCATTTCAAAATCAGTGTTTTGATCAAATATAATGTTGATGACGATATTGCAGTAAAAACAAAAATACTTATCTATTGTTTATCCTATAAATATTGGATGAGCTATTGAACATCAGTATTTAAGTACATTTTTGGATATCAGATAATATGGTTACATCTAAAATAAACTTAAGACGTTAACCTGTGCTTAAATCAGGCCTGCAGTATTTTTTCTTGTTTTGCATGGAAAATGATTAATTTCTAAATTTACAAACTGATCAAGAAAGGTAATGCATATTTTTGTCTTAAAACAAGTTTAATAAACTTAAATTAGGACGTTTTCCTGTCCTTAAATCAGGCTTGCAGTGTTTTTTTCTTGTTTTGCATGTAAAATGACTACTTTCTAGATTTACAAACTGATCAAGACAGGTAATGCATATTTTTCTTAAAACAAGTTTAATAATCTTACACGTGCTGCTGTTTTTATCTAAAATTAAGATCAATAAGATTTTACAGCTAGTTTTAAGATTAATAATCTTAGGTAGATTGACAAAATTTGCAGTGTAAGGCTTTGGAATCTCATGCATATATGGTGCTGCAAGGGTTGAGATTGAGAGTAACCTCTTATACCTCTTATATTGGTATGGGGTACAGAATGTATTAGTACACAGAAGCACTTAATAGTAAGTGTGCATTTAAACCCCTGTAATTCAATTATTAATGCATGGCAAAACATATATAAAAGAAACATGTGGATTTCTTCTCACAGTGCTGCACAATCACCCCAAAAGGACATTTTAAAGTTTGTCAGCTCTAAGGCTTGACCAAGTTTCCTAACTTACCAAATGTAAGTTCGACTAACTGAAATCCAGGTCATGGGCCTAGTGAGCATGTAACCCACATCTAACATTTTCAGACCTAACTTTTGATTCCATCCATACTTTTTTAACCCACTATTTCCCTTTTAGGGTAATGGGGTTGCTGGATCCTGACCCAGTTACTTTTGGGCGAAGGTGGGATACATCCTGGACAGGTCGCCAGTCTGTCGCGCCTTTTGATCGTTTGAAGGAATTTTTGTGACTGGGCGATGTTTAGTGTGTATTAGTAGCTGTAAAATGCTTTTTTATTTTTTACCAAATTAATAATAGAATACTAATTGCAGGATAATGCAATTAACATTGATGGCTGAGCTGCTTTTTAAATGCTAAACTATACTAACTTTGCAGGAAAACAATATTGAGTCAAGAATTGAAAATTCATATTTGACTGTTTTACAATGCTAATCTCTGAACAGGATAGGCGTTTGGAACCGATCTGGTAGCAGCTGCTGCAGGGAGAGGTGCCTGGAGAGGTTGCCAGTTTACGGAATTTCAAAAGAAAATAAAATTAGTAATTTGATCACCATAATGTTCTTTTTATTAGAAACATCCATGCCTCATCAACTTTGTTTCAATTCCTTATGCGCAAATATTTGTTTATTATTTTTTAAATAGAGGTTCAGCTTCAAGCATTACTGCAAACTAAACAAGCTCTGTATTTAAAGTGTTTCTTTTACACATTTTTATGGTTGTGTATCAAACAGAACAGTATTATTCTTGAAGAATATTTTTGGCAAAACTAATTTTCTTCTTTATTGGAAATACTGACCTAAACATTAGGTCAATATTGCCAGTCTGACCTAATGTTTTGCAATGTTTAGTTGACAAATACACAAAAACACACAAATTGAATTCAAATGCCTTAGGAGTCTGGATGGTTTTTCCATTTGAAGTCCTGAATGAACAACCACAGTTTACATTTTTTTTCATTAAAATGAAAAGCAGAAAAAATAGAAAAATTAAAAGGAAGGCAACCACAAAAGCAGAAATATACAAGGATTATTTTAGTACTTCTACTCACATGCAATGCATCTAAAAGTGCGTTCTCCCTGAAGTTTCGCACAGCCAATTTGCGTCGGCCGCCTGTCTTATGCCGTGCTTTGCCAAATTCTGTGCTCGCCGTGTGACCAAAATTGTGTTCCATTAAGCTTCCTTTCTTTTGGACTTGATGAACCCAGCCTGGAAAGCTAATCGGGTCAGCTTTGCATGGAGATAATGAGGGAGGGAAAGGAGAGACAGATGGAGAATGGTATGTTGGCTGTTTCCTTAAACACTCCATATGAATCTAAAGCGGCAATATAATCCAATCATCTGGTGCCAGAAAAATCAGAATTATCTGTCAATGTGTATTCTCTTTTTAAAAACCACAGCGAAGTGGGGTTTTCAAATACCATCAGAGGCGCAAACATTACCTGTGGCTATTCACTGTTATACCTATTTAAAGCTATGACAGTTTGACCTGAAAACCCCCACAAGCAAATTAAGAATAATACACATCCAATCAGTAAGTATTTGAATATTTGTCAAACTTCATTTCTCGCACTTTTACAACTTGTGCATTAAGACATTAATCAAATATGTTGTCTAAAACCCATACAATGCCACCCCCCACCCCCCCCCCCACCCCCCCACACACACACACATACAAACCCACACGGACACACTATGGTAAGAAAAATGATGCAATCTAGAAATCTGGTTTTAAACTGAAGAGGGGAAATTATATTTTGGGGAAATGTCCTCATCAGTGGCCCCCACTCAAGTTCAAGCTATTACAGGACCCTCCAGTTCTAAGTTTAAATCCTAAAATCACAATTACTGTATTTTCTGGACTATAAGTCGCGGTGGAGAAGTCCCATTTTGGGAAAGATGTTTTTTTCGAAATATGGGAACAAGAACTAACATTTCATTTTGAAAGCCAAATTATAACGGAATGGAAAACAATAATACATTGAATATCAGTACACCCACTGATTTTTTAAATCTGGTTTTTCTATTCTGATAAAGAAAAAAACAAATTAAACATTTCCCTTTTAAGTGCAGCTAACAAAAGCTATCTGGAATTTTCTTTTTTTAGCTGAGAAAATTCTAGTTTTAGCTAAATAGTTAAAAGAATGGGCCCATCTAAGTGTGTACTCAGACTGGAGACATTTGGTTTGCTTAAAGTGAACCAGAGGCAGTTTTCCCCGATAATCCGGAGGAAAAGTTCAGTCTGAAAACATCCAAGTGGACATGCAAGTGGTTCGGGACCAGGACATGCTGGTTCGGCACCAGGACATGCTCTCTGACCGATCTTAGGAGTTGGTCTCGGTTCGTTTCCACTCAGATAGAGCTTCAGTTCACTGTTAGATTCCTCAGTCTTATTACAATCCGCCCTCTGAGCGGAACAACTGAACCCAAACAGCCAACGTAAACAGAGTACTTTTAATGATGCACGGTTGTGTTTGTCTTCACAAATAAGAGATATTTAAAGTGCTTTTTCATGCTCACTAGTGTGAAGAAGGAACCCGGAAGAATCTGATTAGGCTAAATCACTTATTGATCTGAATAAAAAACGGACAACAGCAGCAACATCAAAACACTGGCGAGTGAAGTGAAACTTATCGATCATTTTAATGATCATCAAATACAACTTCTTCACTTCAACTAACACTTTTAGAGAAAAGCTCCATTCAATGAGAAAATGTGAAATCTGCTCATTAAAGAACAAGGAAAAGAGCAAGAGACATTGATTCAGTTTCCAAATTACCCAAATCCCAGTTTGATTGAGCACAAGTTGAAACCACAAGAGCAAAATCTATATTGTTACCACCTTATCTTCACATAGACAAAAAGATCTATTGGAAACATCTCAGAGCCAGAGACAACAAAGCTCCTGGACAGGTGCTCTTTTAATAGACTGGCACATTAGAGAGGCTGCCTTTAGCAGATGGAGAAAGACAAAAATAACAAGTATCTGTCCTAATTGCAAAGCTGCACGCACGATAAAAAATGCAATTCTTTCAAGTACTGCCAGTGTTTCATTAATCAAGAACAGAAAATAAATTTGCTCTCAGTAGCTGCGGTTACATGTGCAAAATATCGTGATCGGATCAATGATCTTTTTCCGATTAGAACAAACGTTAACATGCGCAGCACTTTCGGTCGGAATAAATCAGTTGCACATGCGCAATGCTCTTTAAAATACTGGAAGAGGAAACGAGTCCCGCTGTAAACAAGCTGAGCTGCCACATACATATATGTAGCAGCTCGGTAATATACAAGATAATCTTCTAAACGTGCTTTTGTTAATGTTATAATTATTATAAAGCGCCTGTTGGCTCATCACTTTATTTTTAATCCGTGTGGTCAGTGCTTTCTTTGTGGCAGCACGTAGCCGGACGAAGGGTTAGGAGAAGGCTAACACACGCGTGCTAACAACATTTACCCTGGATGAACACAAAATGCACGCAGGAAATGCCGCAATCGGCATCTTGGCTGCACATAAATATGTGGGAATAACATCACCCCTTATTTTGTTGGGACACGACTGGAAACACAAATCCACGTGATTGTTTGAACGGTTTCTAAGGACTGAGCTGTCTTTCTGCTTTGAAAAGCTCACACACCGTCCCAAACGGTGCAGCGGTAGGGCGGTCGACCCATGATCATAAGATTGCAGGTTCGATTCTCGCCTTGCACGCCCATGAGTCGAAGTGTCCTTGGGCAAGACACTGAACCCCACCTTGCCTCTGGTGGTAGGCAGGCGCCTGTGTTTGGCAGCGGAGCCGCCATCAGTGTATGAATGTGTGTGTGAATGTGTGTGTGACTGGGTGAATGGGTCTGTGACTGTAAAGCGCTTTGTCCTTGTAGGAAGAAAGGCGCTATACAAGTATACGCCATTTACCATTTTACCATTTACCAAACCCGCTGTGTGAGCGGGAGGCCCGAGCTCTGCTCAGGTTCTCCTGAATTCGGCTGCTCGTTCACATTGAGCTGCGGGACGGATCGCAGTCTGAAGTCTACCACACGTAACAAAGCATCCTCCCCTCCCCTCAAACACAAAACTATGAGTCCAGCTGCTCTGCTCAGAGACATGGTTCACTCCGTCCTCCGGTAGCTGCGCCCGGACAGTGCAGGGTCTGTACGTCAGGGGGGCACGAAGCGCTCCTTCCCGGCGCCCCCCTCGTGAGGGGTGTCGGAAAAGATAGGAAGGGAGAGGTAAGGAGACCGCGAGGCGAGGGCGGAGCGCAGAGGCGTCCGCGCTTCGCACCGGGCAGCCGGTGGGTCCTGTCTGAGCTCCAAAGCTTTCTATGGAGCAAAACATTCGTCCATGCATGACGTTAAACCAGAGCAGTAGTGACACACGATCGGAATGAGCCGTTTACATGCAACACGATCAGATCAACAATCGGCATAACCCACCTATCTCGATCAGAAAGAAATTTTGATCCGAACGAGTCTGATCGGGGAAGAGTATTCCGAATGGCGTGTTTACATGACACATTTTTCTTCCAATCAGGCATTCTTTCCGATTACTTTTGTCAATGTAAACGCAGCTAATGACTTTCCGAAAACTTTGAAAAGTCCAGCAATAGCTAGGATGGCTATGTGTATATGGATGGATGGATGGAAGTCAATGTTTTCTTCTTACTTCTGAAATGATTATAGAGAACTTTATCTGCGTATAACTTCTTTTAGTCACATGATAACCTAATTTCCTCAACAGAATTTTTCATTGAACATGTTCCGCTTATTATAGATTAATATTAAGCTTTCCAGGAATCCTGTAACACAGATTAACAGGGAAAGATTAATGATCGTCCTCTTTAGGTCAGAGACTGGACTAGACATGCAGTCTCAGTCTTTTTTTCAGATAGCTCTTCTGCAAACAAAGAAGTTTCGGCTGAGTTTTAATAAAAAGTAAATTTACAATTGGATATTCAACTTTCTTTTCTTTTCTTTTTTTTAGAAGAGAAAAATACTATATAGATTGTCAATTGCTTTAGTTCTTGAAATATATATTTAAAGACTTACTGTGGTAAAAGTCCCCCTCTGATGATCTTTTGATTTTTTGTATAAGTGGGCTTTCAGTTATAATTATTGAGTTTTTTCAAAACTCTCTTGGTCATTTGTCGCTACGCAAGTTTCTTTAACTGTTTTTAGGCTCTATATTCCAAACGCTCGTCCATTGAGTGTGGATTAAGTGTTAAATGAGATTAAACTTTGACAAATCAGGGACTCAGCTTTGATAGTGACATATGGATGGTATCCATTTCAGTTCAAGGAAGTGCCAACAGTTAGAAAATTGATCACAAAGGAAAACCTAATGTTTGCTTTTTGCCCAGCCAGAAAAAATACAACACCAAGTCTTTTGTATATTGGAACAGACCTGTAAAAGAAAAAGCCTTGAGGACGATTTGCACAGCTTCAACATTTTGCACCCAGCCTCTTTCAACTGATGGTGGTGGACATGCACTAGTATCGAGGAGCAACAGTGCAGTGTTAACACTTAAATGTGCATTCTTGAACGCGCAGCACATGCCCAGTGTGAAGGTTAGCATAACATTACCATTGCAACAAAAATGGAGAGCAATATCGGAGCTATCCAACCGCACAGTCTTGAGCCAGATTACAGCTCAGACGAGGAAAACAAAGTTGTATGGATCTATTTGTCTGCAAGTGGATGCATCAGAATGGAACAGAGCAGGGAGTTTGTGGCCCGCCCAGTGTATTTTCTATGTAACAAATAAGCTCTGCATTTTTTTTGTTTGCCCCATATTTACAATAATTTCAATGAAGAAATACTTAGAAACAGACCTTGGAGCCTAATTTTCTTTTTATATATCTTCCATCATCAGAAAAATGGCCCAAGAACATGTTAAAAACACCAAAAACATCATTTTCATTAGAGTCGGTCAGTGGGTTTTACAGTAAGTGTAACATTTAGTCTTTGGATATAGTTATGAAGAACTTTCCACCCAGCTCAAAAAAGGGAGTTTTTCCATGTTAGATTGCTGTTAGATTGCTGTAACTTCGAGCAAGTCTGCCATAAAATATGCCAACATACCATAATAAAATGGTACTCTGGTCTCATTTGTTATGGATGACTTGTAAGCCTATATGTTTAAATTATAATTTACTGGCGTGGGAGACCAGAACACAATGTAGGCTCAGATACTAATTCTCTGCATTTGTCTTAAAACCAGCAGCCCATAAAATTTGACTTTATACTTGATTGTCTTGAATGCTTTATTCTGCACAAGGTGAGAATTAAACTCTTGTAAGCTGAATAAACAAAATTGTCTTGTTAAATAAATATATGCTTATTTTTATGTAAAATATACATGTACAATTTAGACTATTACGTTTTGTCAAGTTATTGTTTGTTAGTTTACTTAAATATTTTACTAATATAATAATAATGATAATAATAATGGATTGGATTTATTTGCGCATATGACTTTTCACATTTTTTCATTTTAAATGTAACAGCAGATTCAACACGTATGGTTTAAATGTATATGGAAAAGGTTTTATTTTCATTCCATATGATTAAAATCCAACCAAGACCTTTTGTTAAAAAAAGACAAACATGTTGATGCACAATGGGCTCAGTTAAAAACAGGGGTGTCGAACTCATTTTCACAGAGGGCCACATCAACATAGTGGCTGTCCTCAAAGGGCCAGATATAACTTATACATGTAACTAAATGAAATGAAAAATAAACGTAACTACTTAATTTTAAAAAACTATATTTATTATAACTTTTTAAAGTGACAATTACAGTTGCATAGAAAAGATATGTTTACTCTAGCCTAATTCCTTTAAAATTTGATTCTGTCAGGTTAGGTTATATGGACAGTGTTTAAGTCCTAATGTATAGTTGCACAATTCGATAGTTTAAGTCCATTCCCCCCTAAATATAAATAATTACACACCAAATTTTATTTTTTGAAATTAAAAACGTTTATGCTCTCGCGGGCCACATAAAAGGACATGCAGGGCCACATTTGGCCTGCGGGCCTCGAGTTTGACGCATGTGGTTTAAAGGGTCAATCTAATGCTTTTCTTAAGCCTTTCAGAGTAAACTATTTCCATATGTATGGTAATATATTACCTTTGGCACACTAAAGTACTATTTTTTTATGAAATATAAGTTCATTTCCTCAATTCTTTTCCAGCCTGAAGTAAGACAATTCAATTACTGAGGCTCCGCCTCTCTCTGCTTGGCAGCGTGTCTGCGTTTCGGCAACGAAAACAAACATCGGAATTTTGCAAAGATGGACGTGCATATTGTGCATATAAAAGGAAAGCGTTTAGCCGACCAACCCTAGCTCTGTGGAGAAAGTGGGTGTGCATGTAAGTGCAGTCTTCCTGGAAGGGGCGGATCCTCACTTTCATACTTAGGAATGTGAGAACCCACTCATTTTTGTGGGTTGGGAGGGGCTGATGCTTAAAGTGCAGGATTGGACTTTAGAGGAATAGTCAGAAATGAATGGATCAAAATACCACTTTGGGGTGTTTTTAGCATTAAAATACACTTAAAAGCTAAAAAAGCTAATTTTGCATGATGGGCTCTTTAAAAAGTCTGTTCCAAGTTTTCGGGCACAGTTCTAACCCTTAAGAGTTTCCATTTTTTCAACTACTGTAATTCTTCTAACATTAACGGAATTAAGTGGATTCCAGCGGAATCTAAAGTGGCTTTGCAAAGCTGTGTCAATATCAGCTGTTACACGTTTACCAAGCAAAAGGTTGAAGGGTTACGGTATGACAGTAAGGAGTGAAGAGTATGTTATTTACCTGTCACCAGCAACATCTCAAGTGCTTATCAGCTTTTACATATTTGCAGATAATCCTTTGATATCTTTTGGGAAAAAGATACAAATGTCCAACCACGGAAAACAACACATAATTCTGTTTAGCAGTGTCAGTTTAAGCTCAGCCAGCAAAATGTTGTGATAGCATGTGTGATATGTTGATTTGACGTGTGTATATATAAATCTGAGTACTTCATGTTTGTGTGACTTGTTTGAGCACATTTAAGGTGTATATACTATATTACCTTCCAGTAAATGTGGGCGCAGCTTGATAAATAGCCCCCCTGATGTGCGTGAAGCCTATCTATAGCAGTGAAGAATATTGGCTCTTCCTACTACTTTATCACGGAACGGCAGCTCTGACAGAAACCCTGACAAAAAAAAACCTCTCTGAGAAGGGAAATGGGGACTGCTTGGGTATAATTAGAATTAATGTGGAGATGTGGAATAAGGAAATGAGCCATCACAATACAGATCAGCTCTTCATTTCAATTTTATGCTTCACTTGTTGAATTTCATGGGTAATAATGATAGGCAAGGCTTCCGATAACTACTGCTTGGGATGACAGATATTTACGCACTGTTTCTTTATGCTTCTGTTGACAATACAATGATGGATATAGAAACTGTAACACATTAGGGAAAACTAAGCAGGAACACATGCAGACACATAAAGGAATACTGCTGATGCTTACAGGTTGCTCAGAACACTTGCTATATACAGTTGTGCTCATAAGTTTACATTCCCCGGAAGAATTTATGATTTCTTGGTAATTTTCTTAGAATATGAATAATAACACAAACACTTTATTTTCCACTCACAGGTAGTGGTTAGGAGAAGCCATTTACTATCAAAAAAATATGTTTACCCTTTTTAAATCATTCCAACAGAAACTTTCCAAAATGACATCCTGATGGTTTTGTTAGAGAGATATTCTTTATTGATCCCACGTTGGGGAAATTAAGTTGCTACAGCAGTTCAGTGCAAAAAAGAAGAGAAGAACAACAGCAATGTGCAAAAAGAATGAAGGGTGTTCAAAATGTGCAAAAATACAAAAACAAAATGTGCAAAAAAATACAAAAAGTAATACTTATGTACACTATAACGATATAATGTATGTAATGCGTAATAATAAAGTTAAATAAATAAAGTAAAAAGACAGAATATACAGATGGCTATGGATGCATAGCCATGCATATCTAAACTGCGGCATTGTACAATCTACCAGCTCTGAAAACGTGTACACAAGCTGGGATTGAATGACAGGTAAAAGGGATTGAATGACAGCTAAAGGTAACCATCCTCACCTGCGACTCGTTTGCCTGTCATCAGTGTGTGTGCACAAAAGGTCTTGGAGTTTCTGGCCTCCCAACAGACCCTTGCATCTATTATCAGGTGCTGCCCTGATGATTCTGGATTCTGAGTCATGGGGAAAGATTCATTATCCTTTAAAAAGAAAGAAAGAAAGAAAGAAAGAAAGAAACTTACATTTCACTTGCATCTTGAGATAAGTTGTATTGTTACTTTGCTTGTTCTGACATGTTCAGTTGAGACACTGACAAGACCTGGATGACTCAGCAGTGAGCTGTTTCATATGACAATCAAACATGCTGCCTGCTGGTGTACTGTTTGCTGTTTCCTGATTGAACAAACACAGTCCAAGACTTTTTACCATCAAAAATGCTAACATTTTTTGTGTTCAAAAGAAACATTCCAAAGACAGTCAATTGGTTGTGGGGATTTAGGGACTGCTGCAAAGTCATATACCGCAGTAAAACTATTTGAGCTTTTACCTTTTTAGAATAGGTTTTTTGTGAATGTATCAGAATCTTATAGTTCCAGACTGATGAAAATACTGATAGGTCTTCTTTTGCAATCTTTCTTTTGTGTGAAAAGAACCTTTTCCTTTTTCAGCAAAAGCACCACCACAGGATGATGTTGTCACATATATAACTGAAGATTTTTGCCCTTCTGTGGTCTCTGGCTTTTTAAACATGACTAGAAAAGTCTTATATCACCCTTGAAAAGATGCTGAAGGAATTCACAATAGTATTAATAACTTCGTCTAGAAGGGTTGAAAAATGAATTTAATCTCTATAAGGGGTGATGTTTGTGGCAGTGTTTTCTATGGCTGAGGTGCAGGGTGACACAGGGAAACCAGGGTCATGGATGAAAGAGAAATGAGTGAAGGTGAAGAATATTATTAGGTCTCTCTAAAGCTGAACATGCTGGAAAATCATAGGTCAGTGGTTGTTCTTGTCGTAGTTTGTGAGTTATTTTACCCTGACCCGTCATTGTTTTGCTGGTGATTGCTTTCCATCTTTACAAAACCTCATGCTCTTCCTCAGCTTCACAACAAGCTTTATCTGTACATCTCTCAATAATTCCCTGACTCGCTCCCTGAAGGGCCTCTTCTTCCTATTCAGCATTTAAGTCACTAGCGATACAGGGTTTCATACTGTCAGAACATTTCACTGCTCATTAAATATGGAAGAAATGCAACTCTATGTTGCCAAGCCTAATCATGCAGTGTTTATTGTGGATTAAAAACACTATGGAAAAAAAAATCCTTAATGTTACAGTGACAACCTCATTGCTTTTTTAGTAGATGAGAAACACTAAATCAAATAAAGCTGACAAGTTTGGTAAAAAGTTTTGTTTGTAAAAAGCATACAATATTACTGCTAAAGCAGAGGAAAATGCTCGTTTGAAATCTCATGAAAACAATTACTGCAGTGCTTGTTAATGTTTGCTATTTAAAAAAACAATGTGGAGATACTGTATACCTGTTCATTAGAATAGCACAGTTTATCTATATTTATGACCTGCTCCAGTCCTGAATGCAAGGACCATATTTTCGCAATTCTTCTTCTTACTGCGCCTTTGAGTAAAATGTGTCCCCATCACATACTCAAAAACTCACCAAAATTTGCATGGAGCTACATCCGGTGAAAATTAATTCAGGGCATAGTGAATGACCACCCCACCCCCAATGGTGACATCACAGTGGGTAAAAAATTGTGCCAAAATTTCTTCTGAATTCAGAGAAAATATTTCAAAATCGACTAACAAAGCCAAAACACATGTGTCAGGGTTTCCAAAAGAAGTAAATGAAATTGTTATGGGACCAATGACTGTATAGTATATAACTGGACAAATCGCATGTGATGTCACCCATAGAAAATGCCTTGCTTGGTTAAAACTAAATGAAGTCAATTCATCTGCCATTTTTCAGAGTTATGTCCGTCATCATGTTGGAACCAAATGTAAGCAGTCATTGGGCTGTCTACATTTGTATGACAAACCAATCTCTCTAATCAGGAGTGAGGACATTAGAAAGCCACCCCCTCTTCTGCTGAAAGCGGGCTCGGGAAAATCTTTCAAACACTAATGCTTTACGTTAGCGTGGTTTTTGATTTTGCTACTGTGAAGTGCTTGGAATCTGTTCTTGACCTGTAGAACAAAACTATGTCTTATCCGAGGGTCTTGTAATTTCTCCACATTTAATTTTCTTGGAGCATGGACCATTTGCTGTGCTTTCCTCAGTTTCAGTTGTATCATGGTCATAACAAGCTGATGGTCGCTTCCAACATCAGCTCCCTGCTTGACCCTTACATCTATTAGTAACCTTCTTCACATCAATTTGGTTCTTGTCTCTGTCATTTGGTGAATACCATGTCAGCTTGAGGATATTACCATATGGAAACAAGGTGTCCCCCACCACAAGATTGTTGGTATTGCAGAAGTCAATCATTCTCTCTTCTCGTGCATCGTCCCACAGCCATGCTTGCCCATTGCTCTCTCGTTGTTGCTGTTGCCTTGTCCAACTTTTGCATTCAAATCTCCCATGATGATCAAAATGTCATGTCTTGGTGTGAACGCAACTTCTACATCTAGCTGTTCATAGAAAAAGTCTTTATCTTCTTCCTCACTGTCATTGGTGAAGCTGTAGCACTGAATTATTGTCATATTCATATGTTTCCCTCTCATCCTGACTTAAATCAATCTACTGTTGACAGGTTTCAATTCAGTCAGACTTTTCTCTGTTCCTTTTTTGAAAATGATGGAAACTCCTTGATGCTTATCATCCTCTCTGCCTGAATACAGTAGTGGTTGTCCTGTTGATGTTATCACTTTGTCGGATCCTGTCCATCTGGTTTCACTAACGCCTTAAATGTCAAGATTATATCGACGCATCTCTGATGTCACTTGTGCCAATTTTCCTGTTTGATACATTGTTCGTACATTCCAGAATCCTAATCTGTTCTTGGTTTTTAGTGCTCAAGACTTCCATCTTCCTGTCAGTGGCTTCCAAGGTTTGGCTTTCACCACTATCATTCATAGAAGTCTCTTGTTGGGACTCTGCTTCCGTAACCATCTTAGTTTTCTAGGATCGGGTGGTTAGCCCTGTACCAAACCCCCAACCTGGAGGGCCAGCTTAGTCCAACTTAGTTTATTGTTTATTTACCTGTGTGAGGTATTGTGGTCAGTTTTTTTTTTTTTGTTTTATTTTGGTTTAATTTGTTACTTCCTGTTGTCCTCTCATTTTTGTTGTCTTGATCTCTCCTTCCCATTGTGATTCTCCCTCAGTGTTATCACCTGCCCTCCCTTATGTGCGCACCCTTTGGGTAATTGTGTCAGTCCTAATGTTGCCGGATTGTTTTATGTGTTTCACAGAATTACAGGCATACTTGTCTACTGAGCAAGTCTGTCAATTAAATTTGGACTTTTCTTTGGAAAATCCTGCATCCTGCATTTGTGTCCACACCGCATTACTGACATTACCGTCATTTCCGTCATTTCCGTCATTTCCCTGATTGTCTTTTCCCATGTCTGCTTGGTTACCCCGACGTTTGGTGTTGTTTGGTTTACCTGCTTAACAGTGCCTTTTGTTTGGAAAAAAAACCCTTTGCCTTGGAACCGTGTGCCAGCCCGTCTCTGCATTTTGGGTCATTCATCAACCCTTGTTCGTGACAACCTGTTAGATTGTATGACTTGAAAACATTATGTAATCAAGCTTAAAGACTTAAAGTGTATATAATAAACTCAATTATGTGTTACCAGTTTAGGTAAAAATGGTGGCCTGTCAGACACCTCCCCCTCCCAGCTCTGCTCCACACTCCCAGCTGTGACTACTAACCTCATCGCCTCACCGGCTAATTAAGGAGATTCACCTCAAGCATTCTTCGCCAGTTCGTCAACCCTGATGGTGCTTACCTCAACTCATGCCACGTCTGGCCCTCTATGTCAAGTTTTGCTTCGCTTACCTTGTTTTGCTGTGCTTCAGGTCTGCCTTTCCCACGAGAGTCACCCGAGTCCTCATCCACCTCGAGCAGAAGCTGAATCCCTCAACGCTCCTCAAGAACTCCAGCCACGCCACCGTCAAGAGCTCCAGCCATGCCACCGTCAAGAGCTCCAGCCACGCCACCGTCAAGAGGTCCAGCCACGCCACTGTCAAGAACTCCAGTCACGCCACAGCCGAGTACTCCGGTCATGCCACAGCTAAGATCTCCGTACTCACCTTTGCCAAGAATACTCGTCAAGCTCCAAGCCACGTCCCACTCCAAGATCCGCTGGCTCCTACAAAATAAAACTAATTACTTACTTACCACTTACCTGTCTCTTCCTTCCGGGTTACAGCATCTGGGTCCATCACGTGATCAGGACATGACAGAACGAACTGGTCTAAAGCCCGACCCAGCTGACCCGGAAGGACTCCGCCTTGCCGTCAACCAACAGTGCATCATGCTAGGACGCCAAGCCGATGCTCTTTCACAAATGGCTTCAGCTCAACAAGACCTTTTTCGCCGCCTCGATGGTATGACACAGACTTTATTGGAATTAAATGGACAATTCTCTGGTTCCGCAGCTCCAGCCCCCTCTCCGCCTTCCGGCAACCTGGGAACTTCCGCTTCCGCCTCTAACCCGGAAAACTACCGTCTCCAGCCAGAGCCATTTTTTGGTGGTGTAGAAAATTGTGGGAGTTTTCTACTCCAATGTCAGTTATTGTTTCAGCATGCTCCCAGATACTATCACATGGATCATAGCAAAATCACAATGGTCGTTAATTCCCTGAGGAGTAAGGCGCTCCAGTGGGCTCAAGCCTTCTTAGCAGCTAACCCCATCACCCACTTGCCGTTTGAACACTTCATCGGTGAGTTCAGACTTGTGTTCGATCTGCCGCGTAAGCAAGAAGACGCCACCAGACGAGTTCTCAATCTGAAACAGCGACTACGTGGTTGATTTTCACATCCTGGCGGTGGAGGCAGGTTGGACGGATCCCACTCTGCGAGGTGTGTTTTACCAATCTCTCAATGAGACCATAAAGGATCATCTATGTACTCAGGCCGAAGTGCCATCTTTTGAGGAACTTGTGGCTGCCTCAGACATCTGACTAAAGGATGCCAACACGAACGCCCGCATCCTGCACGTAAAACCACCACTGCTAATTCTACACAGCCATCCACACCCGAACCACCACCTCAGTTTTTTCAACGTAAAGCCCCTGATGAACCTATGCAAATCGGTTACTCACGCCTTTCGGCTGAAGAACGTTGCAAACATCATGAGAAAGGACTATGCTATTACTGTGGGGGTCATGGTCACCAAGTTTCACAGTGCCCACTTCGTTTAAACTCCCGAACCACCCGTTAAAAGACCGGTCACGGGGGTGTAAGTCTGTCGTCTCTGTCCGCAGTGACTTCTGTTATGTTACTGTCAAGCTATGCTTCCAGTCTAAGTGTTCAGATACTCATGCTCTTGTCGACTCTGGTGCCGAACAAAGTCCCATAGATCATTCTCTGGTTTCTCATCTCTCTCTTCCCATAGAATCCCTCGACAATCCTATCAACGCCGCCGGTTTGGGGGGTCAACATCTCTCATTCATCACCCATCGCACTAAGCCCGTGTTACTCATCACTTCTGGTAACCATCACAAGTACATTCGGTTTTTCGTCACCACTTCCCCCCATAGTCCAGTGGTTCTGGGTTATTTGTGGCTTAAAATCCACAACCCTCAGTTTGACTGGGCCAAGCAACGCGTTACTAATTGGAGTGGTTTCTGCCTGGCTAATTGTCTTCAATCGGCTATTCCGGTCATTCCTCCTACTAATAACCCATGCTCGAAGATATGGACCTATCATCTGTCCCTTCTTGTTACCATGAGTTCAAAGCTGTCTTCAGCAAAAGTAAAGCAGGTTCGTTACCCCAGCACTGTCCCTATGACTGCGCCATCGAACTTCTTCCTGGCGCCACGCTCCCAAGGGCCACTTATACAATCTCTCCGGCCCCGAAAAAAACGCCATGGAAACGTATATCCACAAAGCTCTTTCCTCCGGTAAAATTCGCACCTCTTCATCTCCCGTCGGCGCTGGCTACTTTTTTGTGGAAAAGGATAAAACCCTTCGCCCCTGTATCGATTATTGTGAACTTAACTAAATTACCATAAAAGACAAATACTTTCTTCCCCTCATCAGTTCCGTTTTTTGACTCAGCCCAGGGGGCTCAAATATTTTCTAAATTAGACCTTCGCAACGCCTAACACCTCGTACGCATCAAAGAAGGCGATGAGGACATCACTGCCAGGGAGCAGCAGATGTCCTCCCAGCACCCTACCTGCCAATTTTAACCACACCTTAGACATTTAGGGCCCCTTGGTGGGGAGGGTGAGGGGACATCAATGTGAGTAATCAGGAGATGTCCCCTCAGTGCCCTACCCGCCAATTTTAACTGCACCCCCCTTAGTACACACACCCCTCCCCCCTCAAAATATACATTCCAACACAAACACACACATACACCCTCACAAACACACATACACATACATACACACATTTTGCAAGGAAGGTGGGACCTAGGACCATCTGTCCCCTACCCCTTCCCTGGTGGGGGGTACGGGGCCCTTGGCAACGGCGGCCGTGTCCCCGGGGTGCCGGTCTCCTGGGCACGGCGGTGCTCTCTCCGCTCAGGGGGGGGGTTCACATTACACCTGAGCCGGGGGTGTCCGTGTCCCTGGGGGGTGGGTTCTGGTCCTTGCCCCTGGGTGCTGGGCCCAGCCAAATCTCCAACTGTGGCCGAGCCTGGTCGGGCCAAGTTTACAACACCCCTGGTGGGCCTCCTTTTTCCCCGGGGTGCTCCCCTCCTGGGCGGGGGCGGCTGGCCCCTGCCTTGCTCCTCCCTGGACCAACGGTGGGCCGGGTGGGTGGCTGCCTGGAGAGTGGAGCGGGTCTCCCTTGGGGGGGTCCTGGCACGTACCTGGGGCTGGGGCGGGGGGATGCCCAGAACTCCTGGGTGGTGATGGGCTGCTCGTCTGGGGCTGTGGGCGCCCCCTCTCGGGTGGGGCCCTGTGTTGGGCCACTACGAATACCTTGTGATGCCCTTCGGCCTTACTAACGCTCCTGCTGTCTTTCAGAGACTAGTCAACGATGTTCTCCGTGATTTTTTGAACCGATTCGTTTTCGACTATCTGGACGAAATACTCATTTTTTCTCGTGACCCTATTCAACACAAAAACCACGTCCATCTCGTCTTATACAGACATCTCGAGAACCAACTATATGTCAAGGTAATGTCAATTTCACACTTCTTCCATTCAGTTTTTGGGGTACATTTTCGAAGATACTTTTTTCTTCAATGATATGTGGTCTTCACTGGTTTCCATGGATTACATGAAAATCTCTACAACTTTATCCACCTTTGTCATGGTAGGGAGAACACGTCAATGTAAGGGTGGGGTCATAGGATAGCACAAGGGTTATGGGGTAGTGCCACAAGTCTCTGAAACTCTGAATTAATCTGCTAAAAGTAACAGAAAAGTTGTCATTTTGAAAACTGTGTTTTGCTTTCATGAATTTGTCATGTGCAGCTCTGACCAGGCTGGCCGAGGCAGAAGAAAGTGAAGAGCCTAAAAAAGCCACTCAGCCAATGTTGGCAGGTAAAAATTTGTTAATGGGGGCGGGGGCGGTGAGGTCAGCGGTCCATACAATGCTGCTTGCAAATTTAATTTTAGTTTTTATTTAAAAAGTTTAGTTAGCTCAAGGGTAAAAGGAACACAATGCAATCTTACGTGGTCCCAATTTTAATGTGCCTTGGATAGCACAAAGGTTAATTAAAAAAAAATCTGACTAATCAAGTGTGCCTTACAACTGCTTTTACTGAACTTAGTTTAACACATGTAGTAAGGAATCTATTCACCAACATTTGGATTGCAGCAGAATCTATACTTTAGATGATGCAGGATGCAACACCTCTAGTGATTACAGTGTCAAACATGTGCCACTAATCAGATGCTTTCCCATGTCAGAAACTGACAAAAATAAACAAATCCTTATTCGCAATTATTCCTGCAAACTTTCTCATGACAAGATCACAGCTAAAAAGGGGGGGCATTTTGGGCACATTTGAATGGAAATTGTGACAAAGAGGCAGAGGGATCCATAAGCAAGAGTGTTTATTAGTAAACTTATAAGGCCAGCCGGACAAACTAAACAAAATAAATAAACAGCAAATCTTTTTTTAATAGCGCTTGCATTATCTTCTAATGCATAATCTTCTAATTATCACATCATTGAAGAAAATATTCTTTTCCACTACTTCCCCAGTAGACTAAGGAATTTTGAGTCATTGCTGGCTTTCTAGAAACTGAAAGAACTATTCAACACATAAGATGTCAAGAACTGGTGCTTTCAAGTGTAGCAACTTTGTCACACAAAGAACTAAAAGGGCTAGTGAACAAAAATTCGGCTCAAGGAGGGAGGGGCAGTAAACTGAAGTTGCTTTTGGTTTGGTACTATTTATTGTGAGTGCAAAACATTTACACTGACATAACCATATAGCATGACACACAATGCATAACCGATATAGCATGACAGAGTCCAGCACTTTTTAGTTGCACCACAGGAAAGAAAAAGCACAAAGACCAACCCGCCCACAGTTCAGAGGAAGTCAAGTGCACTGGGATGCGTGATTTCAATTTGTATGGTAATCCACTGAGGCGATGGTGTGGGCATAAGTTGGGTGAGAATTCTTTTTAACTGGGCTACAAAGAGCCCCCTACCGGCCTGGCAGGGGATCAGGTTCCAGGGTCTAGCTCACCATCTTGGACCTGGCCTGGGTAATGGGACCAAAGTCTCAATTAATCTTGTGTTTCTTTCACATCCAATAACAAGCAGGATAACATATTCCCTTGTCTGTTAACATATTTCAGTGTGCACACAATTCATAAAAAAATAGCACTAATTGCACCATATTCAATTCCAAACAACAAATCAGCGATAGAAAATAAATCTCATCAATATAACTTTTTATTTCATAATATGTACAACATTTGGTTGAGTGATCAGGCAGAAAGCTTGTTGAAAAGCTGTTAACCTCAACCATGTTAAAGAATGGTGGCAGTTAAGCTACATTGGCATAACAATTAAATGACTCCCCAAATTCCACCAGAATCACTTGTTAAGTATCTGTGTTTGGACCAGATATAGGGCCCCTGTGACATAACATGTATCACAACAAACAACAAGCAAAATAAAGCAGCTAAATGATGAAAATAATTTAAATCAGACCTGTGCCTTGCCCCTTATCTGGTTTTCCTCACCGCTTCTAACACTACTGAATCCCAGCACCCTAATAAGTGTACGTGATTGGCCGCGCCACATCACATAATGTTGTGATGTCACGAAAGAAAGGGCAGTAATTGGCCGACCGCCTCAGGTGACTAAATGACGTGACCGCCGCAGGAAACCAAAAAGGTGACCAAGGAGAAAAAAAACACAAAGGGGCAAGGCAGGAAAAACAAAGCCAGCAAGCACCACCTGGGTTACAAAAGCCACGTGCACTATTAACATGTGTTCCGCGTTAAAGATCGCTATAAAAGTGGGTTGTTGTATGCGCTTTTAGAATATGGTGTTTACACAAGTATGGCGTTACCTGATGGGAAAAGAAAAGTTGGAAAAGGCTTGGTGCAAAATCTTGAAGCAGTGCAAATCTCATTAATCTTCAGACTTTATCTTTCACAGCTCTATTTTGATATATGAAAGACTTTGTGTCACATATTTAACTAGTTTAATTTTCAGCAGGCGTTCAATTGCCACGTGTTTTATACATAGAGCCCCAAAACAGACTTAAAAATTTGTGTAGTAGCATGTGAACACAAGAGTTTTGGACTTGGAGGCTCGGAACATCCATATGGCTTTATTTACACAGCTTTTTATTGGAAACAGCCACTTTTCCAGCCCAGTGGGAATGTAGCATAAGACCCAATATGCAGGAGATTCGGCTTGGTGTCAGAAACTTAAATATTTGTTAAATAAACTTGAACAGGACAAAACCCATGATGAAGCAAAATAAGTGACAAAGCAGATGAACAAAAATTAGGTACTGAAATACTCTGAGGATCATTAACACAAGTCAAGACAGCTGTGGATAATCAGCAACCTAAACCTGGTGTGACTGACGCAAAGAAAGCAGAGCATGACCAAAATCCAACTAAATTGCTCAACCTTACACGAGACCCAATGTCCAGTACCAGCAAATGACCCCGGAAATATACATGTAGATTCTGCACTATAAGGCGCAACAGATTAAAAGGGGCATTGTCAATTTTCAAACTTATGTCATTATAAGGCGCACCAAACCATAATGTGGATAAAGTGAAAAACTGTCTGTGAGTCTTTATCAACTGCATTCTCAGTAACTCTAGAACTTGTTTACCACTTAGAAACATTTTTATATTTATTTATTTATCTATTTTAACCTGACACTTAATAGATAAACTGGAGCAGGAGAAATCTCATGGAAAAACAAAAATGTGATCCAACAGAGCATATGACCTGACCCACATAGAAGCATTAGCCGCATCAGCATTGTCACAACATCTGTAACTCCCAACCCTATTTGCAACACCTAAAGAAACAGAATAATACAGCTAAAGCAAATCTTACTGTGGCTTTGCTAACATTAACCATGTTAGTAAAATGCAAACAAAAGCCATTAGCCTTGTTAGCGTATATACAACAATGCCTAGCCTTGTTTGCATCAGATTTAATCCATAAACCGCTCAGGATCGTAAGGCATACTGCCATTTTTTGAAAACCATCAAGGCCTTTATCGCAGCACCTACAAAAATCTGGCAATAATTTCCTAATTCCAGTGGAAACTTGTGAGTACAAGAATGAAACAAGTGACTGACCAAGTTGAAATATCAAAAAACAGCTTTCAAAAGTGAAGCTGCTGTAATGGCGTTTTAGTGTCAGTTTTAGTGTCTTCTTTTTTCTTTATGACATCACGATTTCCCTTGTGGTTATCCTCTATCATTCTTCCTGTCGTGTTGCCTTGATGAAATAAGCAGGTGCTATGATAAAAGACTCATGTAAGATCCGGTCTAATGTTGTCACGGTTTGAGTTTCTTTCCTTTTGTTTTTGGTTCTTTTTTTGTTATGTCATTTTTTTTAGTTCTGCTTCCTGTTTTATCTTGAAAAGTTTCCTGTTTTGTATCATGGTTTCGAGTTTTACTTTTGGTTGCCATCTGTCCTGATCGTTGTCACCTGGGTCTCATTTGTCTGTATGTACTTAAGTTCCGTCTTTCCCTTCCTCCTGTGCTGGTCCATAGTATTATACTGTTCCCCTGTTTTACTGTAGTTTGCTGTTTTCCCTTTTGAGTGTTTCGAGTTTCTAGTTTGGTCTGCCTGCATAGCAGTGGTTTTTGGTTTTTAGTAGGGATGGGAATAAAAGCCCCATGAAGCTTTCACAGGGTTCATGTAATTGTGCCGGAAAAAAGAACCAACCAGTCAGGGCTTTGAAACCACACAGACCAGCGGCATCTGGTTGCGGGCTGGACCTATATCATATGCTTTAACCCTTGTGCTATCCTAGGCACTTTAATGTTGGGATTTGGGTCATTTAGACCCATTAGACCAGAGGTGGGCACTGAGGGCCGCAGTCCTGCATGTTTTCCAGCATACCCTGCTCTGGCATGTTCTGATTGGCTGGACACACCTGAACCAGGTAATCAGCCATGAGTAGGGCAAGATTATTGGCTGGACACACCTGAACCAGGTAATCAGCCATCAGTAGGGCAAGAGTATCTGGAAATCATGCAGACACACCGGCCCTCGAGGCCTGGAATTGCCCACCCCTGCATTAGACCGTGCTCTGAACCTTTTTTCTTCAATGATTTCTGATCTTCACTGGTGTCCATGGATTCCATGAAATCTTTCCACCTTTGTCATGGTAGGGAGAACACGTCAATGTAAGGGTAGGGTTATCTTAGCTCCTTGTAACACTTCAATGTGGAAATGATAATGAAAACACTTAAAACAAAACAATGTTGTTAATGATGACTCAAAAAATGTAAAACAACACAACGTGTGACGTTTTCTGTGAGAAGTGTTTGACACAGCAGAACACATTGTATTACAATGTACAATGACTAAGGATTCTGATTCTGGTCACATGAAGAAAATAAACACAAGGCAAAAAAGAAAAAAATTGAAAAATGCTGGTCTTGAACCCAGAACCAGTGACTTTACCACTGAGTTATCTTTAATATGACAGTTCCCACTCGCCTTATCATAAATTCATGGAAGCATGTTCTTTATAGATAACGTTTATAGCGTATTGTCTTATTGGGAGAAAGTTAAAACAGTACAGTACGTTATTTACCAGTAACCATGGAAAGTGCAATGAACTGACACTGATTTCAATACAGGGGAAACAACAGAACTGGTTCGGAAACGTTTGTGATTCATTTGCATTTATAGAGAATAACGTGCCCAAATGTTCAAACACAAGTGACAACCCTGGGTCGACCAAGCAATGCATTTGCGCTTCATACGTCATTAACATGATCTGCGCTAGTTGACACACGCCCCGAAACATTGTGCCGAACCACTCTGCTTCATGAAGGTGAAACAAGCGCCGGAGCGTCCGTGTCAAACGGGCAATCCCTAGTTTTTAGTTTTGGATTAAAGACTTTGTACTGGAACCTCCTGCTTCCTCCTCTCTGCGCCTGGGTCCTTCCAAACCCCCCATCATGACATTATGGACAGCCAAACTGGTACCCAGCAGAGAGGAACATGTGGTCCACGGGAGCGTTCTGCCAGGAGATGGAGAGGACCAGCTTTCCGTGGCCCCCTGATTGGTCCCTGTTCCCCTTCTCGTATTTTAACGGGAGTCGTCTGGCCGTGAGAGGAGGCCATCACCACCACCACCATCATCGTAAGTCCTCCCCTGTTCCTGTGGTGGAGCTGGACGCTCTCCGGCAACAATCCTTCCTGGACCCACTGGACCAGGACATGTGGGTCAACTATTTGCGGACTCCGAGCCCGATTCGCCAGCCGACTGCTGGTCTGGAACTGGTGGGTCAGGCCAGCCGACTGCTGGTCTGACCCACCAGTTCCAGACTCCCGGCTCGACCCGCCAGCCGACTGCTGAGCTGACCCGACAGCCGCCTGCTGGCCCGACCCACTATTTGCGGACTCCAAGCACGACCCACCAGCCAACTGCTGCCCTAACTCAACTGTTGGGGGACTCAGAGCCCAATCCGCCTGCCGACTGCTGGTCCGATATGCCTGCGGACCGCTGGCTTGACCCACCAGCCGCGGACTCCGAAGCCAACCCGCCAGCCAACTGCTGGTTAATCCGCCTGCCGACCGCTGGCTTGACCCACCAGCCGCCGACTCTGAAGCCAACCTACCAGCCGACTGCTGGCCCGACCCGCCAGCCGACTGATGGCCCAACTCGCCTGTTGGGGGACTCCGAGCCCGACCCGCCAGCTGACTGCCGACCTTTAAAGAGAATGGTATTTGACATTTCATTTTTAAAAAGTTATCTGGTAAATGTGTAGCAAAATTCATTTAGAAATGTCTAATTTGACAATTAAAATGGAGGAACAGACATGCTTTTTCATTTTCAAAATGTAACTGCATCAAATGACTCAAAATTTAAATAACAAATCAATACTTCAAAATGCTTTTAGGTTAGGGTACTTAGAATTCACCCATAAGCCTTTTTTGTCTCTTTTCTTGCATGTTGTGTATTAAATGGTAAATGGCGTATACTTATCTAGCGCCTTTCTTCCTACAAGGACAAAGGGCTTTATAGTCACAGACCCATTCACCCAGTCACACACACATTCACTCACACATTCAGACACTGGTGGCGGCTCTGCTGCCAAACACAGGCGCCCGCCTACCACCAGAGGCAAGGTGAGGTTCAGTGTCTTGCCCAAGGACACTTTGACTCATGGGCGTGCTAGGCGGGAATCGAACCTGCAATCTTACGATCATGGGTCGACCGCCCTACCGCTGCCCCACAGCCGCCCCTGAATTAATGTCTATATCTTTGTGCTGACATTAACTCAGATAGAGATACAACTCTCAAAGCTTCTAAACAGGCTGAAACTTAATAAAGTCAAAGAAAAAAAGTGGAAAATGCTGAAAATGCGCCTTTGTTCTTTCTTTCAAGACAAAAAAAATGTAGATATTGTCTTGACATTAAAATGCATGCCAAATAATTATGTATGTCTTTTTAACCCTTGTGCTATCTTAGATGACCCCACCCTTACCTTAACGTGTTCGCCCAACCATGACAAAGGTAGATAAAGGTGGAAAGATTTCATGTAATCCATGGACACCAGTGAAGATCACAAATCATGAAGAAAAAAGGTTCAGCGCACTGTCTAGTGGGTCCAGATGACCAAACTCCCAACGCTAAAGTGCCTAGGATAGCACAATGGTTAATATAGTCAAATTGGTGAAAAAGTAATCAACCTTTAACAATTTTTATATATTTTTTCACTTACTGCACATGTCAAACATAATGTCAAAGTCATTGCAAGTGTGTATATTTTTGAATCCAAATGCAGGTCAGACTGCAGACAGCAGCATTATCTCAGGCAGACACATAAAAGGAATACGCTTTGACGGAAGTTGCTTTGATTTTCAGGGTTTTTATGCATATGACTTGACTTAAATCTGATTACAGACTCACACTGTAAAAAGGACAGATTTCTGGCTAAAACTGAGTCAAAAAGGAAAAGACGTAGGAAAGACAGAGAGCAAAAACATGGAGACACAGCTGGGAGCCCTGGCAATACCAGATAAAATGGTTATTTAATTTTCTGGTCTCTGGTCAGGCACGGTAAACGTTTATAATCAGCGTGGACTGAACACCATCTGGACTCTGGCCGAAATAAATTAATGTTTTCCAGGATGGTCAAAATACTTGTCAGCAGGGGCTTTGTCTGGACGCACTGAAGATGTAGGACATCACTTCTCTAAACAATTTTCAGTACGTTGCTCTTAAGATGGCTCAGATGTTACAGTTCTGTTTTGACAGGACAGCACAATTTACCAAATATTCAATCCAGAATAGGTTAGACTTCTTAATTAACAAGGCTTTTATAACATTGACCCTTACCACTTTGTAAGGGTTTACTAAATCAAAGGTGAGACTCTGAATAAAATAACTGCACATAGAAGGATTCAAATAACCTTGATGATCCACAGAGCTTAAGGGTCTATTCAAACTGGAAAAATCAGTTTGTCCGGACTGCGTTCGCCTAATTAGTTCCGGATTGAGTCAAGATCCTTGTGTTTGGTCTGTATTCAGACTGCTGTCAAGCAGCCTTTCCTGGTTTAAACCAAAGCTTTTAGTCACCTTTTTGGTCTGGTGGAGTCAAGCTGCAGGGCGGCTTCTGACAAGAAGTCAGCTAAGAAGGTACGCTGATAAGGGTTTATGACATATAGACTGTGGGCAAGTTTTGGAGTTCACCCCGGTGGACGAGAGGGTCATGTCCCTCCGCCTTCGGGTGGGGGACAGGTCTCTAACTGTGGTTTCGGCTTATGGGCTGAACAGCAGTTTGGAGTACCAGGCCTTCTTGGGGTCTCTCGAAGGGGTACTGGAAAGTGCCCCACAGGGACTCCATTGTCCTCCTGGGGGACTTCAATGCCCACATGGGCAATGACAGTGGCACCTGGATGGGCGTGATTGGTAGGAATGCCCCCCCTGATCTGAACCCGAGTGGTGTTTTGTTATTGGACTTCTGTGCTTGTCATAGTTTGTCCATAACGAACACCATGTTCGAGCACAAGGGTGTCCATCACCCAAACAACATGGTCCCTGCAGTCCTTGACTGCTGCGGGCTACAATTAAAAGAAACAATAAAAAAAATAGTAAAGGCACTGCTTGAACCTGGTTCTGTGACTGCCTTTATGTGTATCAAATTTTTGGTTTGTGTCCATCACTGAACCCAGGTTTCTGGCCCTGGTTGATGGTTTTTAAATGAATAGATTGAAGCTCAGTAGCAACCGCTGACCATTGCTCTTTAGACCCAAAGGCAAAAAGCGCTGCTTTGTTTTTGCTTAGTTCAAGTACATTGTGGCACATCCACCTTTTTCATTGGTTTAATGCCCAAAGTGTCACGGTGCCTCCGGCAAACCCCTCCTCCTCATCAGCTCCACCTGATGCCTCCAGCTGCGCCTCCTCATCCTCATCAGCCAGCAGACTCTTAAGGAGACCACGGACCTGTAACCGACGCTAGTTCGTTGTACTCCTATGGTGCATCTCCTGGCCTCTCATAGATTCTTGCCTTTGCCTGTCTCTTACTTACGACTAAACTGCTTTTGTCTCCACATTCATTCCAGGACCTCGCCTACCGGTGGAACTTACCTGATCACGGTTCACCTCTCGCCGTCTTGCTCGGACGTTCTCCAACCCCAGTCTCGGATGACGCGGTTGCTGCCAGCAAGACCCTCCAACCACTCCTTGGATAATCTGGAAGGATACTGGAGCTCAAGTCCATCCTGACCTTTTCTAATTAAAACCTCTTTGTCCTCACCTCACTGCCTGCCGAGCCTCCTTCCGGGTTCCAGCACCTGAGTCGACCACGCTTGCTAATCATGACACAAAGTACTTTACAGTTAGTCCCATTCACCATGCATACTCACATTCACTCTGACCGCCTTACACTGGCACAAACCTCAACTACCAGGAGCAATATAGATTTCGTTGTCTTGCCCAAGGACACTTCGAAACATGGGCGGGCAAAGTGGGAAGCACATCTGTGATCCTCTGATCAAAGGTTGACCGCTCTACCTCTGCACCATGGCCACTTCTCATATGCATTACCTCACAAAATCTAGTCTACTACATTGCAGTTTTTTAAATTTATTTCTGGTATGCACATTCTATGCTGAAAACAAACTTAAATCTCCCTAGGTCTGACACTCTCCCATATTTGTTTCATAATAAAGGGGGTGGAGTTTTGATCTAAGAATAGTTTTAATATATATATATATATATATATATATATATAAAAACGCCCCTCTCACCCTCCGCGGGTGGTTTCTCCTCCAAGCTCGGGTCCTCTACCAGAGGCCTGGGAGCTTGAGGGTCCTGCGCAGTATCTTAGCTGTTCCTAGCACTGCGCTTTTCTGGACTGAGAGGTCTGAGGTCTTTCCAGGTATCTGTTGTAGCCACTCCTCCAGCTTGGGGGTTACTGCCCCGAGTGCTCCAATTACCACAGGCACCACTGTCACCTTCACTTTCCAGGCTTTCTCCAGTTCTTCTCTGAGTCCCTGGTATTTCTCCAGTTTCTCATGTTCCTTCTTCCTGATGTTTCCATCGCTTGGCACTGCCACATCCACCACAACGGCTTTCCTCTGTTCTTTATCCACCACTACAATGTCTGGTTGGTTTGCCATTACCATCCTATCAGTCTGGATCTGGAAGTCCCACAGGATCTTTGCCCTCTCATTCTCTACCACCTTCGGAGGTGTTTCCCATTTTGATCTTGAGGTTTCCAGTTCATATTCTGCACACATGTTCCTGTATATTATTCCAGCCACTTGATTGTGGCGCTCCATGTATGCTTTACCTGCCAGCATCTTACATCCTGCAGTTATGTGCTGGATTGTTTCAGGGGCTTCTTTGCACAGCCTACACCTTGGGTCTTGTCTGGTGTGGTAGATCTGAGCCTCTATCGCTCTGGTGCTCAGGGCTTGTTCCTGAGCTGCCAGGATGAGCGCTTCAGTACTGTCCTGTATGCCAGCCCTTTCTAGCCATTGGTAAGACTTCTTGATATCAGCCACTTCAGTTATGGTCCGGTGGTACATCCCATGCAGGGGTTTGTCCTCCCATGAGGATCTGTCCTCCAGCATTGTGTCCTCTGCTCTCCATTGCCTGAGACATTCACTGAGCACACTGTCATTTGGGGCCTTGAGCTTGATGTACTCATGCATCTTGGATATTTCATCCTGGATAGTGGCTTCTACACTCACTAGTCCTCGGCCTCCTTCCTTGCGGCTAGCATACAGTCTCAGTGTGCTGGATTTGGGATGGAACCCTCCATGCATGGTGAGGAGCTTTCGTGTTTTAACATCCGTGGTCTGTATCTCTTCCTTTGGCCATCTTATTATTCCTGCAGGGTATCTGATAACTGGCAGTGCGTAGCTGTTTGTTGCCCGGGTCTTATTTTTGCCATTGAGCTGGCTTCTCAGGACTTGCCTTATTCGTTGGAGGTATTTAGCTGTTGCAGCTTTCCTTGTTGCCTGCTCCAGGTTGCCATTTGCCTGGGGAATTCCAAAGGTACTTGTAACCGTCCTCGATGTCTGTTATTGTTCCTTCTGGGAGTGAGACCCCTCCTGTGTGGACTACCTTGCCTCTCTTTGTCACCATCCGGCTGCATTTCTCGAGCCCGAATGACATCCCAATGTCAGTACTGTAGATCCTGGTGGTGTGGATCAGGGAGTCAATGTCACGCTCGCTCTTAGCATTTAGCTTGATGTCATCCATGCAGAGGAGGTGACTGATGTTGGCCCCATTTCTGAGTCGGTATCCATAGCCAGTCTTGTTGATTATTTGGCTGAGGGGGTTCAGACCTATGCAGAACAGCAGTGGGGACAGAGCATCACCTTGGTATATCCCACATTTGATGGACACTTGTGCAAGTGGCTTCCCATTGGCTACAAGGGTGGTTTTCCACAGCTTCATCGAGTTTCCTATGAAGGCTCTTAGAGTCCTGTTGATGTTGTACAGCTCCAAGCATTCAGTGATCCATGTGTGTGGCATTGAGTCATAGGCCTTCTTGTAATCAATCCAGGCTGTGCACAGGTTGGTGTGTCGTGACTTGCAGTCTTGGGCGACTGTTCTGTCGACCAGGAGTTGGTGTTTGGCTCCTCTGGAGTCTCTACCAATGCCCTTCTGTGTGTTACTCATGAATTGATCCATGTGCCTGTTTATCTTGGTTGCAATGATGCCTGACATGAGCTTCCATGTTGTGGACAGACAGGTTATTGGCCGGTAGTTGGATGGGATTGCACCCTTTGAGGGATCCTTCTGGATCAGGATCGTAGTACTGTTCAGTTTCCAGCCTTGGTGGGTCTGCTCGGCTGTTTTGACCCTGCCACTGAGCGTACACTTTTGCAGGTTGAGTTGCGAAGAGCCTGTTTATTCGTCTGGCTTCATTGTCTCTTGTGTACCTCTTTAGGCGGCTGCTCAAGGCTAGGAGCCTTTGTTTGGCAGTTTCCAGTGCTTCAGGTATGGACATCTGGCTGTATCTCTTAGGTACTTGCTTTCTCATTGTACCTCTTTGAGCCTCTGTCAGCTTACTCACATCCTTCCGAGTTGCCTTGATTTTGGCCTCTAACCGTTGCTTCCATGGTGGGTACTGTTTTCTTCCATGGTTGCTCTTATAGCCAAGCATCTCAAGAATCACTGCTGCTGAAGTGTAAACCAGTTCATTGGTTTCTGTGAGGGTTGTGGTAGGAATTGCCCTCAATGCTTCATTCACAGTTTCCAGTAGACTTTCAGGCGGTCCATCACTTAACCGTTGTAGCTGGTGTCGGGGTTGCCTAGTGTTCATTGTAGACATCTTTCAGGTCAGTTGCTGCCTCGCTCAGTGTAATTGTGGTTGTTGGGGCTGTGTACCCAATCTCAGGGTGGGAGTGTGGTATAACCTCCTCTCTGACCTGTTGTTCTGGCTCTCCCGTGGCATTGTATTGTATTGCTTCAATCTCAAGTTGTGATAGGAGTTGCCGTTTGTGGATGTTAGAGCACTGGGCTACCAGTTGTTTGGCAGTTAGCCCTGATTGTGGGTTTCGAAGCATCCATTCATTCCACATTCTCTGCATGTAACCCCTCTGGGTGGGATTACTTGAGTAGTAGCATTCTAACAGAACCTTGTTCTCACATCTAGTCCATTTCCGTCTTGTTCCAGTAGCCCACTTTCCATCAAGGTGCTCTGGTCCCTCAGCACCTGACGCAGACCTTGTTTGGCCGAGCGACGTCTGAGCCGGCATGACATGTGGTACATTGTCTCTCATGTTGTGAGGTAGGCAGTAGCGTTAAGGGTCTTGCCCAAGGACCCTCACTGGGTGATGTTAAGTGCCCGTCATTGTTATGGTAATTGCCCCATTTCCATTGTCATTAATTGTTCATTCCGCCCTGGGAATCGAACCCGGGTTTCCTGCATGACAGTCCTGCACCTTACCAACCGAGTTTTATATATATATATATATATATATATATATATATATAATATAATATAATATAATATAATATAATATAATATAATATGTAAATGTAAATCTTTAAAGAAATATGTCAATGTTATCCTAAACAAATCGGTAATCTTATCATTTTGAACAGGAATGTGACACAGCTGTGTATTTGACTAAAGCCAAAGTTCTGTTTTTTCATTTAGTCCGTATTTTATATATTATATTATATATACATATATATGTGTATATATATATATATATATATGTGTGTATATATATATATATATATATATATATATATATATATATATATATATATATATATATATATATATATATATAATGTATATATATATATATATATATGGCAGCGATGCCAGTATAGCTTAGTCAGTTAGTTAGGTTTTTTTGGTATTTTCCTATTGAACTTTTTGTATTCATTATCCTTTTGAGTTCATGTTTTACTTTGAAGCCCATCGAGACGACTGTTGTTGTGATTTTGGGCTATACAAATAAATTGAAATTGATCTACTAATGCAAGCCAGCATTAGTAGAATAGTTTATCTTGCCCTGCCCTAGTGGAAAATTGACAGAGGTGTGGCTGCCAGTTTGCGCCTACGGCCCCTCTGACCATCAACGGGATCATTCATACACATGCAAACGCCAGTGGAGCCACACTGGAGGCAAGGAGGGTGAAGTGTCTTGCCCAAGGACACAACGACAGTTGGCTGGGGGGAGCGGGGATTGAACCGCTGACCCTTCAATCATTGGACAACCTGCTCAACCGCCTGAGCCACTGCCACCCGCCAAGGAGAAGCTGAAGGCTAAGGCGGCTAACCGGCGGCGTTTCAAACCATTCATCCCCTCCGTCATTATGGGAAACGTTAACGCCCTGTCCAACAAGACGGACGAGCTTACTGGACTGATCAGGACACAACGCTGCTACACGGAGAGCAGCCTCCTTATCTTCTCTGAGACATGGCTAACCAGCTATATGCCGGATTTTAACATGGATCTGCCCGGCTTTACCATCGTGAGAGCAGACCGCGACCCAGACTCCAGCGGGAAGAGCAAGGGGGATGGCATCATCCTCTATGCCAACAGACGATGGTGTCACCTGAATCATCTGACCGTCAAAAAGGTGATCTGCAACCGTAATTTGGAGATGCTAGCGGTGGGCATCAGACCCTATTACATTCCACGTGAGTTTTCCCACGTCATCGTGCTCTGTGTTTACATTCCTCCAAGAACGGAAGCACAGGCGGCTCTGGAGGCAATATACAACACAACCACAGAACTGCAGTCCAAGCACCCAGGGGCGTTCATGATTATTTGTGGAGATTTTAACCACGTATCCCTGGAAACCAAGGATGTGGCAGGTGGCAGGTGGCCACCACCAGACAGGTCAGGAGATGGTCTGCTGGAGCTGAGGAGGCCCTCAGAGACTGCTTCGAGTGCACGGACTGGAGTGAACTGATTGGGTCTCATGGGGATGACATTGAGGGAGCTGTGGGCTGCATGACAGACTATATGAACTTCTGTGTGGACTTGGTGGTGCCTGTTAGAACTGTCAGGAGCTTCTCAAACAACAAACCCTGGGTGACCAGGGAAGTTAAGGCAGTTCTGAAGGAAGAAGAGGGCTTTGAGGAGCAAGGAAGGAGATGAGAAAGGTCCAACAGGAACTAAAGGTCTGCATGAGGGAGGCCAAATCCCGACGATCACCCCTTTTCCATCACTGTGGATCAAGTGAGCAGGGAACTGAGACGGCTCCACCCCAGGAAGGCAGCTGGCCCAGACCGAGTGAGTCCACGGCTCCTTGAGGCCTGCGCTGCAGAGCTGGGAGAACCCCTTCAGCAGGTCTATAACCTGAACCTGCAGCTGGGTAAGGTCCCATCACTGTGGAAAACGCCATGCATCGTTCCTGTGCCAAAGAAGAGTCGCCCCAGTGAGCTGAACGACTACAGGCCGGTTGCCCTCACCTCTCATGTCATGAAGACGCTGGAGCGGCTGGTCTTGCAGCGCCTGCGACCCCAAGTGCAGGGGGATGAGGACCCTCTCCAGTTTGCCTATCAACCAAAAGTAGGAGTTGAGGACACCGTCCTCTATCTTCTACATAAGTCCCTCTCCTACCTGGACGCAGGGGGCTGTGCTGTGAGAATGCTCTTTTTTGACTTCTCCAGCGCTTTTAATACAATCCAGTCCCTCCTTCTCCAGCAGAAGCTCCTCTCCTTTGGTGTGAACTTCCAACTGGTGTCATGGATAACGGACTATCTGACAAACAGGCCACAATTTGTAAGAATGGGGAGTTGCAGTTCCTCCATGCTGACTGGCAGCACGGGGGCTCCACAGGGCACAGTGCTCTCACCTCTCCTCTTTACCCTCTACACCACTGACTTCCACTACAACTCTGATGCATGCCACATTCAAAAGTTCTCGGATGACGCAGCAATTGTGGCATGTATCGAAGAGGGTGAGGAGGGGGAGGACTTTGTGCACTGGAGCCAACCAAACTGCCTCCACCTGCACACATCCAGGACAAGGGAGATGGTGCTGGACTTCTGACGAACACCTGCTGCGGTTCAGCCCATCATCATTGGTGGAGCGGAGGTGGAGGTAGTGGATAGCTACAAATACCTTGGAGTCCTCCTGGACAAGAAGCTGAACTGGTCAGCAAACATGGACTCCATTTACAGGAAGGGGCAGAGCAGGTTGTACTTCGTAAAAAGACTCGCCTCTTTTAATGTATGCTCAGATCTCCTTTTTATGTTCTATCAGTCTATTGTTTTAAGTGCCCTGTCTTATGCGGTGGTGTGTTGGGGGGGGGTGCGCGAACAAAAAGGACATAAATAAACTGAATCGTCTGACCAGGAGGGCAGGCTGTGTGGTGGGGCGGAGCCTGGAAACAGTGGAGGTGCTGGCAGAGCAGAGAACACTGGTCATCCCCTACATGGACTCTTCAGTGACCAGAGGAGTGCATTCAGCGACCGCCTTCGCTCTCTGCCATGCTCCACAGAAAGACTCAGGAAGTCCATTGCACCGAGTGCAATTAGATTGTTCAATACCGCTGGGAGGGGAGGGGGCATGAGGAGGAGTCACTAAACGGGCATCTACTTTTTAACACTTTTAAGCTTTTACTTACTTTTATTTTGTTTTTATTGCTCTTACATTTTTATTCTTTTTATTCTGCTTTTAGTGAGTGTGATTATTTTATGATTTTATGACTATTTATTACTCATCTACTTTTTAAACTTCTATTGAATGTTTGTGTATTCGAATAGCAAATGATGGATATGCAAGTTCCCTCGGGATTAATAAAGTACTTTATCTATCGATCGATCAATCGATCGATCGATCGATAAATAAATAATGCAATATAATTACATAATGAATATATACGTGTCTATATATACGTATACAAATATATGTACCAATATACAAATATGCAAATGCACACCAGGTTTCTCCCAGAGGTCTAGTTTCTCTGGGAGAAACCTGGTGTGCATTTGCATATTTGTATATTGGTACATATATTTGTATACGTATATATAGACACGTATATATTCATTATGTAATTATATTGCATTATTTATTATGTATATATTTTTTATACTTTTTTTGTGTGTGTAAGATAATTGTCGTTTTGCAATTGCAAATGCAGTTTGCAATTTTGTTGTACTATTGTACAAGTGTGATTGTACAATGACAATAAAGCTTTATCTTATCTTATCTTATCCAAAAGCATCAAAATATTTTTCAATTTTTTAAAGTTGAAAATATACCACAAATAGTTACACAGTGTCAAAATTAAATGTGTGCTGAACACATATGTATACTTTAATATGTTTACAGTATAAATTAATAATTCATACACAAGAAGAGGGTTCTATCCATGTCTATATAAGAAATATTATCTGTAGGATAGATTATCTGTGCCTCTTATATGCTGTTACCTGCTGTTGGACGACTGGTGAAATATTCAGTCCTTGCAGTTGTAAATCTGACTCCAGAGGAGTCAATGCCTCACCAGCCATCAACCTCACCACACGTCACTGTATTGTGCATGCGTGAAACACAACGTGTGTGCTTGCAAAACACAGGATGTGCATTTGTGAAACACGTGTGTATTTCCTAATTTATATAGCATGTTTGCACATATTTACAGTTGTGAATCATAGCGTGTGTATTTGTGAAACAGGTTGTGTGCATTTCCGATTATTGAGACTGAATTAACTCCGTATACTCGGATCAGGTGCATCCAGCCAATTAGAACATGTCCAAGCAAAGCATGTTCGAAAACATGCAGAAATGCTGCCCTATATCCCCACCCCATCTTTAGATTAACCCAAACATCTGATCTTGCTTTTGCACTTTATGGCATAACTAGGTCATGAGTCCTAATATGAGACCACAGGTGTTTTTGTTCTCTGTTGTCTCCACCTGTTTACTGTCATTCTTGCATCTCTTCATGTTATGACATAACTGTTCTTTCTGCATCCTGCCAGGTTGCATTTGGTCAGGTGACTGCATTAGATATGATTGATAATTTAAAATTATATGACGAATGTTCCTACCAGTTGTTGGTGAAAGGCAGGTTCAATAGTCTTTTTAGATGTTCATCTGGCATAGTATTCCCTCGTTTATTTCTGGAGTTATGCTCTAATAAGAATCTGCAATAGGTGAAATCTGCAAAGTAGCATTTCAGCTTTTTTAAGGCTAAAGTACCTGTCACTAAAGAATTGATGCACTTTTCTTAGACATAAATTGACAATGAATTACTTTAATATCTTGTTTAAACTCTACAAGTGCAAACCTTTATAGAAAAATCAGTCCAGTATCATAGAATGAAAACAAGAATCTACTTGTGATCAAAGAATTATATATACATTGCAAGCGCTCTACTGCTTTATTCTGTTTTATTCGTGTTCATTTCTTGTTATTATTTTACTGTGTTGAAATGTATAAACACCTAGTGCATGTGTACATCAATTCATCACAAACTCACTACACAGTAGTGTTTTTAAACAGTATGACATACAAATCTGTGATTTGGTCCTTTTAATCCAAAAACTTGGCCCACAAGATCAGTTTTCCTGAATAAGTGGGATACAGTTGAAAAAAAAAATGAAAAAAAAACGACCCCATAATGTTTTAGTTGCATAAATGTTAAGGCTTTTATTTTTCAAATAACACCTGCTTTCTGGTGATGCACTCAGGCTGCTTATTGAAAATCTACACTGTTACCGAACACCATCTGTAAGCAGTTAATGCAGCAGGCACGTTAGTATTCTGAACATGTGGGCAGTGTCTGCTCTTATTAGCACTGATGTCCATAGGGCTTAAACGATCAAGATTTCTCCACAGGTTCTGTATCACTTGTTGAGAGTGACCAGCAGAGCTGTCATATAAACAAGTATGCATGCTCACCTGATGCTGCGCTCTGCTGCCATTCATCTGACTCAGAGAGTAAAATTTCACGCATTTCAGAGATACACAAAACAGATGGATGAGGCTGAGGGAGGGAGTGATATGACAACTTTATAAAGCATTGAAAAACTACTAAAAGAATTGAATTTCCTATGGGAAACTCCATCTGTAATTTTACAGGCTGTACTTAGCACTCAAAGAAACATGTGTTTGAATAGGGTTACGTTTTGGTTTAGCCCTATCTAAAAAAAAAAAAAAAAAACTCAACAAAACAAAAAGTCTTTAACAATATTATAACTTAACACTTTTTTTCTTTCCACCAAGCCTCTTCCAAATGTGGAGGCATGGGATAGTATCAGGTAGGGACAGTTAGAGGTAAGATCTTAAGCCCGAGTCAGAACCCGACCCGAATTTCGGGCTAAAATGACAATCATTACGTTCGGATTGGGTCGGGCCGGGCTTCTCTCTCGCTGACTTTTTTAAATAATATACATTTTGTTAGCAGCTTAACTTGCCCCCCCCTTGTTGCTGTGTTTCTTTGGTGTGACTGCGGTCGTCAGGGAGGTGACGCAGCGACGGAAGGAGGCGTTGCCTTGGGGCGCACAGGGATGACGCAGGCGGATGAGAGGAGAAATGCGCGGGAGAGGGAAAAAGGAGGGGCTGTTCTGCTGCATGTGCCAGTTTGAATGAGAAGGTGTTTGGAGACGTTGGGCTGTAACAGTTGATCCGATCAAAGGAAATAAACGGCTACAGGCCTGTTCCGAAGCAACGGTGTCCTGCTGAATTTGTTACCGTTTAAGTCCCGACCAGACTGGAGATCATAACAGCGGTTTCCGACTACGGTCCGAAGCCTGATGCTGAAGGTAACAGTTTATAAAAATGTACACTAAAACGATGTTTGGACACTAAACTAAGAGATACTTGTTATAAATAAATAATTTGGTTAAAACAGAGATGGCGCTGTAAGGTAGTTACTATATAACTCCTACTAAACAGGAAGCGCAGCTGCAGTATTTCTCCGCGTCATCAAGCGAGTGCGCATCAAGATCTTTATTTTCACTCTCTTTGTCTGGCCTCTTATTCTGTGTTCCAGGATTATTTCGTTGTGCAAATGTACTTATTATGATCATAAAAATATGTAGATTATTTTAACCTCAAGAAATCTTGTGTTTTTTTCTGCCAAAATAACTATGGGATAAATTCGGGTTTGCTTCGAGCTCGGGCCTGCAAATCAAGTTAATTGGTCGGGCTCGGGCTGGGCTGTAATGCCCGCGGGCCTGGGTCGGGTCAGGCTGGATTTTCTGAGGCCCGATCTTACCTCTAGCGACAGTCCAGTGTGAACGCTATAGGCTAAAAGCACGTTCATAAAAACACGTTTAGCACGTTGTTGAATAGATGCCTGGTGTGTTGCAAGTAACATTCTTTTGACTACAGTAGCTCTTCAACTGTTTGTGCAATAACGTAATTCCAACTGATTCTGACGCGCATAAAAGAAACTTTGCACTGATATGCAAAAAAGAGATCAGCTTTTACAGTAGTGTCTACATTAACAAACGTAAATCAGCTAATTCTTTTACAAGGAAAAGCTGCTTTGCACACTTCACTTTACTTGCATATCAGTGCAAAGCCGATACGAAATGCAGATTTTCTCTGCTGATTCAATCAGCTAACTGATTGATTGATTGATTCAAGCTGATTCCCGTTGATCACATAAACGATCAAAGAGTTAGGGAATGTCAAAAAATGTGTGTTATTTTGTTGTTGTCGACTACATTTCAAGCAATACAACAATTATCTGCAGATTAAAATGTTCCTTTGGTCCACTTTATAAAATATAAATGTGAATAGACACATCAAAGATCTGCTGGTTTGAGTAGCATCCAATCAGCATGCTGTGCTTTCCCTGGTCACTTGAGATGTGACTGGTGACACCTAAACAATCCACGCTCTTCGACCCACTCTAACACCTTGACTGTTGATGCGATCAAAGTGAGTCAGCTGATTCTGCCGCAAGGAAACTTTGATGTTAGATTTGCGCCAATGAACTGATTCTCGTCGAACGTGTAACCACTTTAATGCTGTGCAGTTTTGCATGTTTGCTTAAGGTTGATTTTCTCTGCTTCAGAATCCACTGGAATTACATTAATTCCGCGTAAACAGTAGAAAGGTTATGGTGGTCAAAAGAATGTAAGCATTGGAGCTAAAGCTCCAGTGTAAAAATACATGCACCCTGGAGATGTGATGTGCTTTCAAGGTTGCACAAAATGTAGGTTCTTTTAGCATGTTCACTCTACACTGTTGCTACCTGATACTAGTGCATGTACTTACAATTGCAAGAGGCTTGTTGCGAAACATCGAAGCAGGGCAAATCTCGCTCCAGGCTTTTTCTTTCACAGCCCTATTCCAATGCATGAAAGACTTGGTGTCATAAAATTCAATCCAGGAACAAACCACATTTATTATCTTCTTCTTCATGCTCACTTTACAAATGGTCGATACCTCCGGGAATTAAAAGGGACGGCATCCATACATCACTACCCAATCCAAGTTTTTGATTGGTCAAAGTTCAACTGGTTTAACTTTTATCGCCCATTCAATAGCCGAACATTTTGCACATATATGATGGACCGAGCAGTATTTTTTTTTTTTAAATATTTGAATTTATTTTTCCAAACATCTAGATGGACAAAAATGGGCCCATAAAAAAGGTCAAAGTAACAAAAATAACCGAAACTTTAAATTTAACAGAGGACAACTGAACAGATAAGCAAACTTACGTAACCCTTGTGCTATCTTAGATGACCCCACCCTTACATTGAAGTGTTCTCCCTACCATGACAAAGGTGTATAAAGGTGGAAAGATTTCATGGACATAAGTGAGGTTCACAAATTATTGCAGAAAAAAGGTTCAGCGCACTGTCTAGTGGATCTAGATGACCCAACTCCCAATGTTAAAGTGCCTAGGATAGCACAAGGGTTAAACTGACCTACCTAATTGAAAACACAAGAGAACAGGTATAGCAGCTGATCAGACCCAACTAGACACACAAGGGGGAACTTAAAAAAGACTAAGACAAAAGACAGCAAACAAACAAAAGTAATGTCCATCCTGTGGTAAACTAACATACACAAATTAATGAAACTAAGGAACATCAAAATCGAAACTAAAATAAAGCAACACAAAGAGAGTTTCTTCTCCCCCGGGCGATGGTTCAGTCCAATTAGCTGCCTGCTGAATATAAAGCCTCTGCTGAATGGAATGCTTTCTTGTGTCAAGCCTAATTTGGTGGTTTCCAGTAGCAGATGGCAGCAGCAGCATCAATGTACCCCTCAGCACTGGTAACTCAAAAAGCATAACATTAGATTACTGAAGCAAATTATAATAAAGTAAACCGATATGTGTTAATAAATTATATGTTCAACCAAACTAACGTGTGTTTGTGTTATGTTTGAAAAAAGAAACCATCTAAAAAAATATGCACCATGTAAACTGAACAATTACAGTATATGTAGGGTATGGTGTTACTGCCCTGATGGGGTGGGTGGCAGCATAAGCCACTTGAATGTGAGAGTTTTAAATGCAGAAGCCCATCTTCTGCAAGGAACTTTGTGTTATTAATTTAAGCTTATGAAAACAGTTTTCCTGTTTTTTTAAATGCTGAATGAAGACATCAGCTTTGAGTGTTAATTAAAAATGTCAGCTTTTTCTCATATGTATCTATATGTCAAGGCTACGGAGACAGTTTAATCTTTATTGTAGGAATACCTCAAAAAAGAAAGCTGTGGTAAGTAAATAAAGGTAAAAAAATTAATTATCTCAATAATTCAGTTGAGGTTACCAGTAAAAATATGAGACTTTGTAAACAGACGTTCCTTGAGCCTGCCTCTTAACCAAATGGAGAGGCAGGCTTCCATTCTTGTTCACTTTGATAAACTAGATAAAGCAGAGGTTTAAAAAACATGACTTGACTGCTACACTCTCGGAAAGTTTGCAGGGCTCTAAAACTTCTTGTTTTCTGTCTTTTATGTTTACAATCTCAACTGCATTAACAGTCCAGTTTCCTGTTAGTGCATTTTTAATAAGAGCTGAGGAGAAACCTGCATAGCAGCCCTACTTAAAACATCCTGGCAGCTCTCACAAAGAGCAGAGTTCAGAGCACTGCTGGGTTTCTAACCTGTCAGACAACCTCTGCTCTGTGCTTGTTGGAAAATGGATTGATCCTAACCTGGGATGGCAGGTGAATGCAATTAACCATCACTTATGGTGGGAAACCAGCATTCCAGGGCCTCTGTCCGATCTTGCAGTCATTTTATATTTGTTTCACCCAATGCAGACACCGTTTTATATGTTTTAAATCCTATAAAGAAAATGAAAAAACTCTCCTGCACTTAGTGTTTCTAGTTGATTTAGCTTTCAAAGCACATCCGCCACTGAGATTATTTTTTACTTTGTTTCTTTTTGATGCATAAAATGAATGCCACAAGCACCTACAGATAAGATAAAGGCTGATAAGAAAATTCAAACAGACTCATTATTGAATAAGAGGTTTTTTTTATTTATTTTTTTCGGTACAGTGTTCCCATGCTATATCGCGGCTCAGCTTTCATGCTTTGCTCTTTTCAGATTTTTTTCATTGCACTTTTGCATGTTTTTTTACAGCGCATTCTGATTGGCATTTGACATCTTCAATCAAACTCCTGTGTACTATCGCCTATACAATATGCATTCAGTTTGTCACATTTACACAAATCTTTGTTGTTTATTCTATATTATTGGACTTATTTTTCTAAGTAGGTTTGAATTTTGAAGCTGCGTGCACACCGCTTTTGATGTGAGCTGCTGAACATGCGTTCACATCGAATTAGCAGCAACGATCTTCTGCCACTGTTATGTCCGCCACCTACAGTTTGAAAAGGATGAGTATGAAATGTAAAAGCTAAAATGCTAGCATCCTTAAAAAGGCAGTTATAGACTATCATTACGTCAGGAGAGTGGCCTTGGCTTATCTTTTTTCGAGAATCAAACGCAGACATCATCAGGCTTGTTGCCATGTCTGTGTTTACCAAATAAACCAAGTTCATACGTCATTACCGAATTCGAGTCCCCGATTGGTCAACGTTCGACCTGATTAAACTGAAAACAGGCATTAATGGGCCATCTGTTTTGTATGTAGGGCCCAAAAATGGTCGTAGAAACTTCTTTAGCTACGTGAGAATGCAAGAGTTTAGGATGGAAGAGTTTGGAAGCCCGAAACGTGTTTCCATAGACTTTTCATTGAAAGTGGCAGCGTTGCCTTGGGCGATGTAAATTTAGCTTGAGAGTTTGAAAGAAAACTGAAAATGTTCAAGTGTCTCAGAAAGTGTATGAATCGTGTAGTTGTGTTTTACAGCCTTAAAACATGTGATCGCACTTTGCAGATTTTACCTATCGCTGGTTATTTTTGGAACAAAGCGAGAAAACACTCAATTATTTGAAAATGTTTAAATGTGGGCTCTTTTATTTCCCTCATTTTATTTACACTGTCTGTTATATCATTCAGATGTGTTCTTGGAAAATTGCATGTATTTGTCCGTGAGTGAAAGTGTTTCCAGTTTGATCAATCAAAAATGGGAAAGGTGATTATTAATGCAACTAAAAGAGTCTAAAATTATTACCAAAATACTACCAAAATGTATGGACTCTTTTTTATTTATGTTAGGGGCTTATCTGTGGAAATACATCTGTCAAACAGACAGTTTGCGGTTCAACTCACATTCCTAGTAACCTGGCCAGGTTTTTCTCCTATGGGTTTGTTCTCCAGGTGTTTGTTCTTTGGAAAGTGTGATAAATGACAGTGGTAATGATGTGTTTAGAAAAAAAGAAAAGAACGTGTCTAAAAATCCCAATTAAAACAACAATTATGCTTATCATCAAATATGATGTATGCATGCCTCCGAAGATCAGCTCCTTGTGTGGTTGGATTGTGTTCTAGTGTTTGCTGGAATTATGACTAAATGAGTTGTACTAAATCACCACAGTGTAATAATTGGAATTTGTCAGCTTTTGCGATAAACTAAAACAATAAGCATTTATAAAGTATTGCACACATTTTTGTGAGTCACTTCTAGATAATAGTCTGCAGATTTATCAGCCTGTGTCCTGCTACCTTCAAGATGATTTATGGGTCAATGATTGCTGTAAGGAGCAGAAATAGCAGATGGAAGATCAATGTAGAATGCCTGCACATGGCTTCATTTTATTCTGAGTTCATTTTCTTGCTTAATTACAATCTCATACAAAATACTGTCTGGTCTCTTTGACAATATAGAAACAGGCTTATAGGGATGTTTGTGTGAGAATGGAAGACCACAAAAGAAGTACAGTTTGGGGTGAAATTCTACAAGACTGAAACAGAATAATAGTTTCATTGTACTTGGCAATCTTGTCGTGGCAGCCTTACACAAAGACTCAAATTGGCTGTGCATCTCAAGGTTGGACTCCTCTGTGACCTCTTTTGTTCTGTTCAGTACATAGGTCACAATTGCAACTGAATGCCATTAACTGGATGCAGACGGAACACGGAGTTGGGTTAAGGCAAGCACAACAGCATGCCTATTGCCACTGTATGTGCTGATGGCAAAGGTGAGAGCACTTATTTTGTCTCTAAAAGTGCAAGGCTCAAATTTGAAAGCAAAGGGCTTGGCTACTGCACAGGACAGACCATGACACTGAGTTGAACATGTTATCCTTTTAATTGGTCCTGAAATATAGATCACTTTGAACAAAAGTTTGCAAAATGGACAATAAAGAAAAAAATGTAACCAAATCCGTTCTTTTATCAGTTATTAAATTAAAGATTCTGGCGAAGCAATATAGACTCCTATTAGTTTAAAAACATTTTCAAAGCACTGGTCAATAACTAATCATGCGTTTATCCAGATACTTTTTAGTCATTCATGCATTTGTTTTTTCTTTGGTCTACACAGTTGGATGGCTTTTAACTAGGGGTTTAGCAATCCATTTTAGCAGCAATTCAATTCATACAGTACTTTCTGGTTACCAGTACAATTCATAGTCAATTTTGCTTCATTTTGAACGATTCAAGTCAATCCGATTCACTGACCTAAAATGGATCCATGACATCTTTAGCCAAAACTTCAACCAGTGTGACTAAGAGAGAAATACCCGGGTACTGAATAGTGCAGGTGAAATGTTCCAGATTCCTTGTATTTCTTCAAGATAATTAAGTGTAAATTAAATATGGGTACAAAGAAAAAAAGTAAACAAGAATGAATGTCAAATCCATTCACATTTTAGTTTCATAAAGTTCACCCCACTGTTGCTTTTCCACATCAAACTGATCCAGAGGGAACATTATTAGAACATTCTACCACACTGTATGGTCACATGTCTTTGCTAAATTTAAGGTGTTTCCACATATTGGACTGGAATGATGGTTTGCTGTTATCACATGTCTTGTCTATTTTGATTACATTTTTGCATAATAGTAAAATAAACCTACCGTGTTTGAAGTCAAATGGTATTTTCCAAGATCAATTTTATTTTTGATGTATCTCATTTTGAAATGATTTAATATTTTGTATAGGTCATTTTAATTTGATTGACCTAACAACATGCCGTAGACAGATGGATCGTGTTGGATAAATCGATTCATTGATTAATCAATGAACTCTGACTTTCAGTAAGATGATGTCAGTCATTACCAAAACTTGCTTAGGTGGAGTTGGTGCCTCTGAAAATTTGAAATATTGAAAGTTTCAAGCATGAACACATGCATCTATCAAGACATGGAGATGTATTTGTGGTAGCTTTTAGTTCACCATGGTATTAAATGTTATTAGCAATCATTCATTATATTTCGGAGCACATTTAAAAGACAAACCCGATGATACTGAAAAACAAGAATAAAAAATAATAAATGTAAAAAGAGGATAAAAACTAATGATAAAACATTTCCAAAGTAAAACAACTGAACAGCCAAAGTTAAACAAAAAAATGTAAACAGGTAAGTTCTAAGTCAGGTTTTAGATAAATGATATGAAGCCTATGTTATGGATGTAGGGTAGGAGAAAATTCCAGTCTGAGGGCAGTGTAAATGAATGCTCTGCCCCCCATGGTGGTGGGCCAAACAGAGCAAACTGTGAGCTATATAGAAGAGGAAGATCTAAGGGAGTGAGAAAAAAATGGAGATTTGAGGAAGTCTGGAGAGATACAGTATGGAGAAGGATGTGGCGGATTTAGAAAACATTCATTGTACATATTCAGAGATTTGCTTATTGCTAAATTAATTCTGTCAGTTATGATTTTAATAAGGAGTTTTTACATTACAGTTACACTGTTTAAACTGAGTGATTAAGTTCTGATACTTTTTTCCGTGTTCAGACTCTGAGCAAATTATCCATAAAATTCAGCATCCCGGTGAGCATGATGTGTGATCAGTCAATAAAGCTAAATTCCACTTGTGCAGTGCTGCGTGCACGTTTTTAGTTAGTATGCATGTCGGTGAGCATGAGTGTCTTTGTCAGTAAGGATTAAATCAAGAGAGACTACTGCCTCTGTCAGAAAGGAAAAACAGAAAGGATCAAAAGTGATGTCAGATCGTAGAAGTCACTTTATGCAGCATGTATGTTTAAGCTTTTTTGGAGGAAAAAAAATAAAAAATAAAAACGCTTTGTTTCCAGAACTCGCAAATACAGTTAGAAAATGACCTGTGCTGCATCAGAATACATCTGTCGCTTTGTTCTGGAGTTGTGCTGCTCTCTCATTAGCTGGAACATAGATGGAAATGTTTCAAAAAATTAAAAAGTAAAAATGCCATTTTATGAGGTTTAAGAAAGCTTCAATATAAACTACAAATCCAATTCAGGACTCTACATTTTGGACAACACAGAGATAACAAATCTGTCTCTTAGTCTGACATGATAATCTCAAAATGCCTCCTGACTTGAAGTGGAGCTCAGTGCCACAAGAAATCTGATGGCATGCAAGTTAATTTGTACAATCAGCAATCCAGTTTCTCTAGACCAAATCTGACAACTATTTCAAAGAAAGCCACACTCTTCTTACAATTACAGCCAATTTCCAAAAATCAGGAAAATCCCCTTTATTTCTCAATAATGTACACTTAGTTCCCCAGCTTAACATAAACAAAGATGTAGAGTTGTAGAAATGTCTACAAATTTACAAAAGATTGGTCAGATCTGTGCTCAGGCACAATTGTGCCTCTGAGCTCTTCGGGCAGTTCCTTCCTCTTCATGATACTCATTTGCTCTGACATGCCATGTAAGCTGTAAACTCATCTATAGACTGGTGTGTGGCTTTCTTAAGCCATTCCAATCAGATTCATTTATCACAGCTGGACTTTAATGAAGAAGTAGAATCATCACAAGGAGCAGAAAAAATGGACAGCATACGAGTTAAATATGAGGGTCACAACAAAGGCACTGAATACTTTTTTTCTTTTTAGATTAGTTGTTTTTTTCTGTTGTAAATTTGCAGAAATCTGTTGTTTTTTTCTGGCGAAATGATGCGCTCAGTGTATATTATTAAGAAAAAAAAAACTTTCCTGATTTTGGCAAATGGCAATGAAACAAAGAGTGAAAGATTTAAAGAGGTCTAACTACTTTCTGTATCCACTGTGTTATGTTAATGTTATGTCACTGATTACTTTTTAGATGTTTCCTTTTTTATTTCTTACTGTTGTTATTCTCTTCTTTCTGATCAATCTCAATCATCTTGAAGCCTCCATATACCTGATTATTGTTTTTTACCCCTCCATGCACCTTTCCTTAACCCAGTCTTTACTGTTGTCCTTCCTCTGGCTTTCTGCTTCCTACCTTTAGTGCTCCCTTGCTTCCAGTCCCATAGCAACAATTTCTTGGGCTAAACCTATCCATTGATTTTGTTAGCAGGCTCCATCTGGTCTTAATCTTTGAGTCTCAACTATTTCCACAGGCTGTTTTAATTTCTATTTAATTGACTATGCTCAGAGAGGTGTGTGTCATAAAAGCACAAAGAGGGAAAAAAAAAAGGGAAAAAAAAGGCTTATTTTATTGTTGCAGCTCATTGCATCCAAACTGCAGTTATTGTGCTCCAAGGCATTTCCTGTCAATTCTAACCAATGCTACCGTTAAAGGTAATTCACTGACGTTGAGCCCAGGAGAACCCTCATTGAAATCCATCCCATCCAATGTGCCTGGAAGGCATGCCTTTTTCGATCAGATGCACTATTTTTTGCTGATAGAAAAGGCAACAGTCCTTACCTTGGAGATAGCAGAAGAAGATTCAGTCATGTATAAAAGCACACTACAAGCAAAAATAATTCCTTTTTAAAGGAATTAAGTCCACCAAACCACCAGAACTCTTAAAGTTACTGTATGGCAAAGAATATTATTGACACAGAAAAACAACAAAGTTTACCATTTAACACGTCTGCTTTAATTTTAATTTGTCTTATAAAAAGGTTGCAAAGAAATGTTGCCAAGTTCCAGAGTACATTATCAGAAACAGCAACTCTTTGCTACAAATGATGCTCCTCTGCAGCGAGCTGGCTTTCTTTCCAGATTTTTCTGTAGAGTGGACTGAGAGAACACAAAGACAAAAACAAACAGGAAAAGAATGTAAGCCAGGCACTGAGTGACCATCAAACAGAATTTTTACCCATGGAATATTAAACTACGATACCAGGTCAACAACAGACCTAAAGATGATGACAGTGATGACCCTCACTTGTGTCATAAGCACTGTGATCATTCATAGAGGAAAAATAGGATTCCCACTGACTTGTCAAAACAAAAGCTTCAGTCAAATGAAGAAAGAGCCCAAAGATGCCATCTTACATTGTACTTGTACTTTATTTAAAAAACAAAACTGTTTTTAATTAGGTTTTTCACATAATAATATATTGAGAAAAATGTAGTTGCATGCATTTTATGTACTTTATACATCAAAATATGGATTTGTAACACCGGCTGTACAATTCAATGATGCCAAATTTGAATCTGTGTCCCACAACAATCACAATATCAATATGCATGTCATCAAGACATTCTAAAACTCAATTATTTAAGCTTTAGTAAGTGAGATTTTAAAATGTTTAATAGGCAACATGTCTTTTTGTTTTAACAATTTATTATCATCTACCCTGACTCACATATGACCTGAGGTGCCATCCCATTCCTAACCCATACAGTTCAATATCATGTTGGTCCACCTTTTGCAGCTCTTACAGCTTCAACTCTTCTGGGAAGACTGTCTACAAAGTTGAAGAGTGTATTTATAGGAATTTTTGACCATTCTTCCAAAAGCGCATTAGTGAGGTCGAGAAGGCTCTGCTCTCACTTGCGGCTCTAATTCATCCCAAAGGTGTTCTGTCGGGTTCATGTCAGAACTCGGTGCAGACCAGTCATGTTCATCCACACCAGACTCTGTCATCCATGTCTTTATGGACTTTACTTTGTGCTCTGGTTCACAGTCATGTTGGAAGAGGAAGGGACTGCTCAAAACTGTTACCACAAGGTTGGGAGCATGGAAGTGTCCAAAAGTTTTGGTACCCTGAAGCATTCAGAGTTCCTTTCAATGGAACTAAGTCCTGAAAAACAACCCCACACCATAATTCCTCCTCCACTAAAAGTCACACTCTCCACAATGCAGTCTTAAATGTACTGTTCTCCTGGCAACCTCAAACCCAGACTCGTCCATCTGATTGCCAGATGAAAAAGCATGATTCATCCAGAGAAGGCGTCTCCACTGCTCTAGAGTCCAGTGGCGCCGATCCTTATTCCACTACGTGGCTTGCATGCAGTTTCTCCGCCATGGAAACCCATTCCATGAAGCTCTCTGCGTACTGTACTTGGGCTAATCTGAAGGTCACACGAATTCTGAAGTTTTGTCGCAATTGACTGCACAGAAAGTTGGCGCCCCTATCACTATGCGCTTCATCATATGCTGACCCTCTCCATCAGTTTTCGTGGCCTACCACTTTGTGGCTGAGTTGATGTTGTTCCAAAACTTTTCCATTTTGTTATGATAGAGCTTAAAGTTGACTGTGGAATATTTAGGAGTGAGGAAACTTCACCACCGGATTTTTTTGCACAGGTGGCATCTGGTATGACAGTTCTATGCTAGAATTCACTGAGCTCCTGAGAGGGGCACATTCTTTCACAAATATTTGTAAAACAATCTGTGTGCCTGAGTGCTTGGTTTTATACACGTGAGGCCAGGCCAGGTGAGCAAATAATTTTGGTAATTTAATGTAGACACTACAAGCACACTACATCACAAACTATATTTCTATAGTTGAATATATAAACTATATATAAACTACCCCCATGGGGTTATTGTAGATTTAGCAACTGAATGCTATAATTTCTCTGGATGGATCTGGGATATCTTTGAGTTTCCTGATGTTGTACGAACACAATGTCAGGCCACAGACAAAACTTTGCTTTGGGGTCACATGGATGCTGGAGCCTATCCCAGCCATTGTCAGGCAATGGCCGGGTGCACTCTGGATGAATTGTTCCTTATTTTTATCTCTATTTTCATTAGAAACAGCATTTCCTATATTTTGATATTCAAAAAACTGAGATACTCTAGTAATATTTCTGTAAGCATTCTTAAAGTGAATTATCTTGTCTAGAATTTTTTTTCCTGTACTTAAAAAAATCTCTTTCCAGTGTTTACTCAGTTATTGCCTAATCAGCTTACTGCGACCCAATTTCTGATAGATTACTGAGAGCAAAACAAAAGAGGCATGCATTTTCATGCTAGTATAGCAACAGTGTTGTCAAATTCTAAGGAAGCTAAAGGCCCCATTTGAAAACTAAATCTATTCCTGAACATTTTGCATGAACATAAAAATCTCCTTTTCATCCTTGTTTTGTTGACGTATATTTTTCTGAGGAATGGTGGCTCAAAGATGAAAAAAAAAGATTCACTAAGTTTACACAATTTATACACAACCTCGCCTACAGAGGCCAGGTATTTTGCAGATTCATGAATAAAACAGAGAAGCAAATGCACGTCTATGAGCATTTTTTGCCTTATTTTTGGAACACTAAAGGTTATGCCTCTCTACAAAATTTGTAGCATTACATTGCATGCTGTTGCTCAAACTTAAGTTATATTCCCAATTTCCCAAGAGGATGTCTATTAAGTCTGTGCAAAAGAGAATGGCACTTTAGTTTTGCATATACATTGCAGAACAACTTCAAAGATAGACGGTGATTTGATATGGCAGTAGTAAGAATGACTAACAAGAAAAGGAAAGGAAAGGAAACAGGCTCTCTTTCTGGTTTTACATGTTGAGTCAAAGCAAAACAAAAGAGGAGAAACACAGTGGGAAAATAAAGTGGAAGCTTTAAACTGTCAGTTCAGAGCAAAGCACCACGGTGGAGTCACAGAGGAAATGGATGACAAGTCAATGTCTATAAACAACATGAGTGCGCCAATCCTTTTGTGTGACCTATATTCACTAACTGCAGATATTTTTAGAACTCACCAGTCCTTAACAGACCTGGCAGAGTCAGTCATTTATAAATACATATGGACCACGGCAAAAATTGATCTTGGAGACTGTGTGCTTGTCTTTGAGTATCTAGAACATTCTAAAAGAATAAACGAGAATAATTCAATTCATTAATGTTAATTCATTTTGAACATTGTATGTTCTACACTATAGAGCGCACAGGTTTGTAAGGTGCATCAATTAATGGTCTATTTTCTAACTTATGTCATATATAAGACGCAGCAAACTATAATGTGTATTTATTGAGACAAGAGTCAGATAAGTCTGTCAGTTAGTATGACCTTATTAACTGCATTCATAGTAACTCTAGATCTTGTTTGTAGCATGCTATAAAACAAAGTATTTGCGTATTCACAATATAGTTTGCGATGTGTAAAAAAACAAACTGATAGACTGATACAGCTAAAACCAACATTACTGTGACAACGCTAACTCCCAACCTTGTCATTAACAAGTAGAATAAAGAAATGACCAGTCCGACAGCGCTAGTGCATGTACAGTAAATCCCAACCTGGTTTGCAACATGTAAAGAACAGACTGATACCGCTAAAGTAAATGTTACTGTAATGTTGCTAACTCCTTTACAATAATTCCCAACCTTGTTTGCAGCAAATAAATTATAGACTGATACAGTTAAAAGAAACGTTACCGTAACCACGCAAACCCCCACCCTTAGTAACATGTTGAAAAAAAAACACAGTCCTACACCACTACACATTAATTACACTAAGTTGTTTACAACTTATTAAAAAAACAGTAACATTCTGACAGCACCGTCACCTTCAAGCTGCTTACCTATTACACATTCAGTCTTCCCAGCCTGGTGCAGGACAACAATTTGGTTTCTGGTGTCCTTAGACAGCTCTTTGGTTTTGGCCATAGTGGAGTTTGGACTGTGACTGTAATACAGGTAGTGAGTGGAGGACAGACGATCCTCTTACAGAAGGAGCTACAGGTCTGTGAGAGCCAGAAATTTTGCTTGTTTATAGATGACACAATACTCCTTTTCCACCATAATTTACAAATAAATTCTTTAAAAATAAGACAAAATTATTTTCTGGATTTTTTTTCTCATTTTGTCTCCCATAGTTGAGGTAAACCTATGATGGAAATTACAGGCCTCTCTCATCTTTTTAAGTGGGAGAACTTGCACAATTGGTGGCTGACTAAATTCTTCTTTGCCCCACTTCCTGTCTCTTGTTTGTAAAGGGAAAGCGGCTCGGTTTGTAGTGCTTAAAGAATTCAGCAGTTTCTTTCCTCTGAACAAACACTTGTAACATTTTTTAACTACAGTTTATATAATCAATTGGTCAAAAAAAAAAATATTTAGCATCTCATGTTAGTTTTTTTTTTTTTTTGCACATTTTTCAATTTACAAAGTTTCCCATGTGCAGGCAAGCTGTTGTTTCTAGTTAAATATTGTCACAGTAATATTTCAGCAGATTAACACAATTATTCCACAGTACAGGATATGCCTGAACCTTGATACAAAAACTGAATTATGCACTGTTTCATGCACAGAAAAGCATTGTTATACAAAGCAAGAAAGACAGTATAAAAAAAGAATCATTTTGTTGATTAAAACGTTGTAAAACATTTTTTTCCTTCTATTCAAAACAGTATAATTTGCCAAATAAATAAACCTTTTAGACGTGTGTTAATCAAAGCTTTTGTTATTCTCATTTTAATTAAAATATAAAACCAATGAGTAGTCTTGCAAGTTTTCAGAGGAAAAATTGAAAGGTAAATAGGTAATATATTCCTTGGTAGGTATGAATAAATAATGCCTACCATTATAAGACTGTTATAAATTGAGTCAGTTTTGGATTTTTTTATCATTAAAAAAACTTTTAATCGGAAACGTAGTATGCTGCAAAAAAAGAGAAAACTAACGGAGCCACAGGGATGTTTCTTAGATTAAGTTTAATTATGATTAAAAATGCCTTTGATCTCTTAAGGATATTTCTGTGGTGTAACACCAACCTTCAGGTCTGCTGAATATGAATTCATGCAAGCTCCATCCGAGCTCCCTTTGACTCACCTCAGTAATTGGTTTCACTGTGATCTACTGTGGCTGGTGAGCTATTCATAAAGGAGAGCCGACATTGCTGCAGGGAGACCTGACTTAACAGCACAACGCAGTGGAGCTCAGAAAGACAGGGCTCTGACTTCCATAGAAAGAAAGTCTGCAGCTTTAAAGATGGCTCATGATTTCACCAAAAATGCCTAATTTATTGCAAAAGTGTGAACATTTTATAAGGTGTTTACTTAATGACAAGAGCTTCTCTTAATCTTCAAAAATAAATATTTATGCACCATAGAAGGAATCAATTTGTTAATAAATATCCACAGAAATACACATGGAATATTACTCCAATACCAAGAATACATAACATATATGTAAATAACATGAATTACTTTGTCATTTTATCATTATGATAATAAAAATTAACTTTTGGGATTTCCACATTTACCTTTACATTATAGTATAGTATATTAACTTTTGTCTTTAAGTCTAAAACCGTACTGTCAAACTGAAAAAAAAGCACAAATGCACATTGTGCTGGATTACAGATTTAAAAAGCACAATTTGATGAAAACTCCAACAGGAAACGGGCAGTTGGTAAAACATGTGTGATAACCAGTGCCTCTGGTTGTCACACACTAGGGTGTATAAAACTTGTTAATATTACAGCCATGCACGAAAGGTTATGGTTGTTTGAACCCCGAACCCCTGTGTTAAGAAGAGAGGTCGTCTCCTAACGGGTCACACAGCTGGAGACCAATTACACAACTGAAATACTAATTAGTAATACTGATAATAGGGTTCAGAAGGAGACGTGACAAAAAAAAAAAAAAATACATGTTCAGCTAACAATAGAGATTGGGGCTAAACCCCTTCTTCTATTATTATTATCTCATCTTTCAGGCTTTTACTTCATTGGGAAAAAAATATATACATTCATTACTTTGAACAATTACCTATTACCAATTGTAACAATACTCAGTAAGTTACATCAACTTTTCTGGAAGCCTAGACGAATTAAGGTCTTCTTTTCTCCATGCAGAACTTTGGTCAGCTCTGTTTTAGATGTGTTTATGATTACAATATGTATTTAATTCCATGAATATAGGGGAATTAATGGTTCAAAATCTCTTCGAAAAAACTTTTTTTCAAAATCTCAAAAGGAGTTTTGAGCCATGTGGCATAAAAGATGTGCTTTTTTATTTACATTTGACCAATGTCGCATTGCTATATGTAAAGCATATTTTCAGTTAATCAACAGAATATGCTGACTTAATTTTCTCCTTTCATGTGTGTTGCTGCTTGTTCTTTGAACCTTTATTCATGAATCCTGCTTCATCTGCTTAAATATGCGCCAAAGCTGCCACAGTTTTACAAAGCCCTTTTACCCCCACTGAGAAAATTCCACCCCATGGTACTCCAATAAAAAAAGTCTCTGGGGTTGCCAGGGTTACAAGCGCCACAACAGCCAGTTGGCTGTGCAACTCACAATTTTACCCGATTTTTGGTCAAAAACTTCCACAGTTAATGTTGAACATAGTGATGTTTACAATAAATCTATTATGTAAATGTTAATGTGAAAAAAAAGATCTGAATGGAAAGCAGGAGTTACTCCTCAAACAAACTTTTAAGAGTAAAAAAAAAAAAATGGGTAATCCATTTCCTCAGCTTCACTTCAACTTCCTACAAGATTGCAGATTGTAGACGAGACTGCAGAAAAAAGCAGGTTAAAACTGACATTGCTACTTTTGGGGCTGTGAATGCTGAAAATTTTCAAACGCCAGTGGTAAAAAACCATGAAGGGCACCGCCCAACAGTACATTATAGCAGAGATAAATTGAGAAACTCTACAATACGGATTTGCAATATACTTTTCTGAGCACGGAATTATAACACGAGAAAAGGAAAACAGAAAAGCATATCAATGACGAAAACAGAAAAGCTTGGTTATGTGACAGTTGGAAAAACAAAAAGAATTATCAATAATACAGGTTAAATACAAAATAGAAAAAAGTCAAACCAAACCATAGGGAGCTGCATTTCCAGAAGAAAATGCAGGGTTGAATGCTATATTGCTGAATGAAAGCTGAATTTGCTGAAGAACTGGCTGAACTATTGAAAATTTGAAGAACACAAAATAGCTGCCAAACCTTTGCCATCCCATAATAATTTCAAAGCGTACGTTGCAGTCCAAAGCTTTGTGAGCATTTTAACGTTTGAATGGTGTCTCTAGCTAAAAGTATGTTGAAGTTATAATGGTTGAAAGAAGCAAAGGTTTTCAAGGATTCCCCACATATTTTAATGGAGCCAAAAATCCTGGAAAATCCTGGAATATCTTGAAAAGATCAAGGGTCAAAAGTCATAGCAGGAATACACTGAAAGAGCTGGTCATTGTAATAGTACAGTGGTGGCCAACCCTGGTCCTCAAGAGCCTCAACCCTGCCTGTTTTCCAGCTCTCCCTCAACAGCTTGCTGTTGATTAGCTGACTCAAGAGATTTCCAATCCTGATTGACTGAACACACCTGATTTAGGTTATCAGCATCAAGCAGTCCAGGGAGAGCTGGCAAACAGGCAGGGTTGAGGCTCTTGAGGACCAGGGTTGGTCACCCCTGTAATAGTAGAATGGTTAAAATAGGTGAGGTTTTCAAGGTGTGCCCAAATGGAGCAAAAATCTTGGAAAATCCTGGAATATCTTAAAAAGTTCAAGGATTTGAAGGACCAAAAGTCATAGATAAAAGGAATAAGCTGAAAGAGCTGGACATTTTGATAGTAGAATGTTTAAAATAGGTGAAAAATTGAAGGAGTTTAAAATCGCCTCACATTTTGGCACAAAATGGCTGCCAAACTGTAGGTCGTCTTGCCATCCCATAATGATTTCGAAACTTATGTTGAAGTGCAAAGTCTTGTGAGCATTTCATTGTTTGAACGGTGTCTCTAGCTAAAAGTATGTTAAAGCTATAAGGTTGAAAGAAACAAAGATTTTCAAGGTGTGCCCAATGGAGCAAAAATCTTGGAAAATCCTGGAAGATCTTAAAAAGTTCAAGGATTTGAAGGACCAAAAGTCATAGATAAAAGGAATAAGCTGAAAGAGCTGGACATTTTAATAGTAAAATAGTTAAAATAGCTGAAAAATTGAAGGAGTTTAAAATCGCCTCACATTTTGGCATAAAATGGCCGCCAAACCGTAGGAGGTGTTGCCATCCCATAATAATTTCAAAACGTATGTTGTAGTCAAAATCCTTGAGATCATTTCAATGGTTGAAAGGTGTATCTAGCTAAAAGTATGTTCAAGTTTTAATGGATGAAAGAAGCAAAGATTTTCAAGGATTCTCCGTGTATTTTAATGGAGCACAAATCTTAGAATATCCTGGAATATCTTTAAAAGTTCAAGGACTTGAAAAACCAAAAGTCATAGCTAGAATAAGATGAAAGAGCTGAACATGTAATAGTCGAATGGTTAAAAAATTTTAAATGTCCGAGCAGGGTCTTGAACCGACGACCTCATGCACCAAGACCAACTTTTTAAGATATTCCAGGATTTCCAGGATTTTTTGAAGGATTTGAAAAACCAAAACTCATAGCTGGAATAAGGTGAACATTTGAATAGTTGAACGGTTAAAATCTGTGAAAAATTGTAGGAGTTAAAAGACAAAAAAAAATGGCAGAAGATACTATAATAAAATAAAGAAATGAAGAGAACCAGGAAAACAATGGGTTGAATCCAAATATGAATTGTCATCTTGCACCACCCATTAACCCAGTAAATATAGAAATAAATAAATGTAGTTTGCTGGAAGTCACATGCTTCACAACACTTTTTTAAAAAGTATGTTTGTAATTTTTAAGCAAAGCTCTTCTGAGGTCTTGACTGCAATAAGTGTCTGAATAGCAACATAAGTAATGTGGTTTGTCCTTTAGTTTGATACTTGACATCTCCAAACTTTCTTTACATTACTCATATTTTCACCACCCTTCAACAGCACTTACTGCCTGAAACATAATTTCTTTATCACCAGCTAATCTTACCATCTTTAAACCATTTTAATTTAAAATTTGACTCCTATCTTAATTTATGGTTGCTTATACAATTCACAGTCAATATTGGTTCATTTTTTAACTATTCGATTTACTGACCTAAAATGGATCTAGAACATCTTTTACCTAAAACTTCAATCAGTGTGACTCAGAGATAAATACCTGGGTACTGAACAGTGCAGGTGAAATTTTCCAGATTCCTTGTATTTTTTCAAGATAATCAAGTGTAAATTAAATATGTGTACGTACAAGCAAGTAAACAAGAATTAATGTCGAAACCATTCACATTTTAGTTTCATAAAGTTCACCCCACTGTTGTTTTTCCACATCAAAATAAAACAACCAAAACATTACTAGAACGTTCTAGCACACTGTATGGTCACGTCTTTGCTAAACTCAAAGTGTTTCCACACATTGGACTGGAAAGATGGACTGTTCAGTTTTTGCTGTCATCAAGTGTGTTGGTAATGGTTGTTTTATGTAAAATAAACTTTCCATGTCTTAATCCAAATGGTATTTTCCAATTTTAATTATCATAAATTTAGTTCATTTTGAAAAAATTTCATAATCTGGCTGGATCGTCGGAATAAAAAAAGATTAATCCATCATGTTAATTAATCATTACACCCGTCAATTAAGTAATTACAAAAGGTGTGCAAAAGCACCTTAATCAGTGAACAAAATATGTAAAACTTTTGAAATTACTTTGATTTTTAGGATTTAGAATCAACTTGAACATCTTTGAAGACCCAGCTTGCACCTCTAGACTAATAATCAGTGTGGAAACAGTTGCCTTCTTTGGGCAATAATTTCATCATAGAATAAAAGTGATTTTTCTTTTTTAGCTACCTTTTTACTTGCTCCTACCTGACGTTTACAACTTGCTAAAACAAACTAAACAACTTGAAACATTCTCTCTTGATAAACAGATTTATACAGAGTTTTTCCATCTGTTTGTTGAGGTTAAGAATTTGCAGAGTTTGTGGGTTGTCACATCATCCTCTTCAAGACTGGGACTTGGAGAAAACACCATGAACCCTCAAAGAGTTGCAGCAATAATGAGGGGGGATGTCGGAAGAGAGAGGCCAGCAGTGATGTGGTGTCACAGAGGACATTCTAAATGCCTGATCAGCCTTGTCTCTGCAGGCTATAGAGTCACGCACAGACACACGCACAATCAGTCCAAATTACTTCAATGAGACACAGGAGCTCAAAACAACGGCTAGCACACACCCTTTTTGAATAAGCATTGAGCTTGGAGGAAGCACGAGGCCTGGCCTGTCACCACAGTCCATCATTTGTTGCTCACTATTGCTGCTGACAAGGTCACAGTCTTCAAAGCATGTTCCAAAATCAAACCCAATGCAGTTGTTTTAAAAGGACTGTCTTAACCAATTAGCCCCCAGTGACAAGATTTGATTGACAACCAGAAAGGTTAAAAAAGAAAAAAGAAAAACACATATAGACTGTCAATTCCTTTGAAATTTTTTTTATTAAAGTCAAACTAGAAGCAAACTAGTCACAAATTCCATGTGAAAAGCTTAAGTCTGAGAACTGGCAGTGAGTGGTTTCCACCTCTGAGCTCTAGTTTTACGCATTTGTAATAGAATTACCAAGCACCAACTTTTACATTTAATACCTTATTTTTTACACTATAAGGTGCATTTAAAATAACAGCGTACTTTGTACTTCGAAGCGTCTCATATGTGGATTAATTCTGGTTGCGCTCACTGTTGGCAAAGCTATTTTGAGAGGAACACAGCGCCCAGTAAAAATGTTTGGTTTGGTTTTCTTTTAAATACGCTAACGTGGCTAACCTGTGGCAGTATCAGAATGTGCTTTGACATTGGGAGTTAGTCACAGTAATGTTTATTTAGCTGTATTCGTCTGTTTTATTTTTTCACGTGTTGAAAACAAGGTTGGGGGTCAAAAGTATTGCTAATACCCTAACCTGGCTAACGTGTGGCAGTGTCAGAATGCTTTTTTTTTATGTTGGGAGTTAGCGTCGTCACAGTAATGTTCGTTTTAGCTGTGACAGTCTGTTTTTTTTAACGTGTTGAAAACAATATTGCAGTATCGAGAATATGCTAACGTGTGGCTGTGTTGGACAGTTTTTTACGTGTTACTAACAAGGTTGAGAAATACAGGTATTGTCAATGCACTAATGCAGTTAGTGCTTCTGAAGTGTAGCATGTTACAAACAAGTTTTTAGAGTTACTGTGAACGTAGTTAATAAAGTCTGACTGTCAGATTTATCGTCTTTTGCCTCGCTTAATGCATCTCATAGTTCGGTGCACCTTACATAAGTTCGGAAATAGACTATTTATGGACAGCGCGACGTATTATCTTGGGAAAAGAAATATAATGCAAAAATACAGTATGCTTTACATTTTATTAGTGCCTATTATTCATGTGTTTAACTGTCAGTTAAACTTTAAAAGGAAAACCATCCAAAAGTCAAAGTTAATATATGTCAGCCCTCAGGTAAATACAAAATGTTGCTGAACTGAGCTCTGAAGGCAGGTGAAAAAGGGAACTATATTTCCTGTTAGCTTTTTTTTTTTTAGTTTGATTTTACACCAAAAATGTTCGTGCAAAAATCCATTTTACCATGTTACTGGAAAGGAGTTTCTTATAATCAACTTTACTTTTAATTTGTCAGAGCTCAATTTTTTTTGCACCATTGAGGTGGAAGATTGACTGGCAGATGGGTAACCATGGGTGAACTCAACAAAACTCTCACCTTAACTAACCCTACCTACTTGCCTATTTTTACAATTTGGTTCAGGTGGACCAAGTAAACTCATCACCTGCATGCAGCAGCTGCTTCACCTGCAGAGGGCTGATAAAAGCCCTTCCCCCCTGTCAAAGTTGGAATCAGCCCAGGACCCACTGTTTTATGGTTGGAACCCGCAGCGGTTGTACAGTTTCGCCTGCTGTTTGGCTGCTTTTTCCTAATTGTCAGCCGGGTATATTTAGTGTTTGTTCTCCTCCAGTTTTCCGCCTCACCATTCCTAATCTGTCAAAACACGTTCAAACCACAGGCTGTTCGTCTTTGCTGTTGGTGCGACTCCTGTCGGTCATCCTCCTTGGCTGCGGGAGCAGGTGTGTTTGTTCACTACAAAATTCATTACAATTTAATATACATGGGTATACTATTGTGTTCTCATCACTGAGGTGGAAAGGATTCTAATAATAATTATCATGGTAAATCAATACACATACCATGATGTGTTTCTTTAAGCACCTGTAAAATAGCACTGGTGAAGTCAATGGACCACAGACCAGGAACACCAGAATAACACAGAGGGTTAAAAACTATTTATATCCTGTTTCTTATCTCTGAAAGCCAGAATTGAAGGGAGAGGTGAACTTATATTTGAGGAAAGATCTGTATCAACAGGTTTGTTCAGCAGGACTGTGTGGGAAGCTGTTTTTTCAAGGTCTTCCTTATTGCTGTGGAGATGCCCAGAGGCCCTCGGTGGCCCCTGAGCCCATATCTGACAGTACTCCTTTCGGAGATGCTTTAAAGGATAATCATGATGAGCAGTAGGAGGAAGAGAAAGCATCTGTGAGGCGCTGCCACAATATTTAAGTATTTCCTCCCACAGGTTGTGGGAATAACTCCCACAATCCTCACTCACAGAAAGGTCAATGGTGTTGTAGTGTAATCTAACAAAAAATAAATAAATAAAACGTTAGACTGCAAGCAGAGAAACGTGGTCCAACTGCCTCGAAATGTTCTGCATCCAGTGAAGCATGTTTGGTTAATTATGTTTTTTTAACTATGAGCCTTTGGAGAATCTTTCAGTGACAGAAACTTTTTTATTTCAAATAAATATTATTTAAATCTTAATAGATAACATAAACATAAAGCTCCCTCATTTACATGACTATATGCAAATAATGTTTTTTCCCCACAACACCAGATTTTGCAATTAAACTTTGAAGTTAACTCACCAACTATTTTTCCATGAAGATGAAAGGTGTGGAGTATTCTCATGTGTTTTTGGAAAAGACGATGAAATGCAGGTAGCTAACTGCATGTGAGTGAAAAATGAAATCAAAAATAAATATTGTCGATGACGAAGGATATTTTTAAGAGTCCTTAAATTGTTTATGTCTGAAACTTTCAAATTGTTTCCATCACAACTTCCTAAAGTAAATAAGTTTGTCAGTTTCATACCCAGTGGTGTAGTGGTTAACACAATGCAACGACACACTTTCTTCCCGATTTAGTTCAAACCTCAATTTTTGTGTCACAGTTTTCTATCGGTTCAATTTATGACTTGACTTGTCTATGACTTGATGAGTTATGATTTCAAAACAATAACAAAAAAACAATGAAGGAAAATCTGCCTTTGGGCGTGTACCAAGTCTGGTGTAATGTAACAAAGCAGTATATAATAAATCCTTCTTAAATTCAGCACAATAAGTGTTTGACATTTTTAAAGTAAACATACTGGTATGCAGAAGGCATGCCACAATACACTTGCCCCTTGATTTGGTTCATGTGAGTTTTCTACGGGCACTCTGGCTTACTCCCACATTCCAAAACCATGCTTTGTAGGTTAATTTATGATTCCAAATTGTCCTTTGGTGTGTGATTGTACGGCCCTACAAACAGACTGGCAACCTATCCAAGAAATACCCTGCTTTTGCCCAACAGTAGCTGGATTGGTGCCAGCAACCCCATAACTCCAAAAGGGATTGATCGGTATCAAAAGATGGATGAACACATTTGTCCTTCAAATTATTGTTTTGCAGAAATTTTACACTGGACGAACACTTCCTGATGTAACCAGATTATGGTACATGGCACATACTTGTATAGCTCTTTTCTACCTTCCTCGAAGGCCCAAAGTACTTTACAGTCACAGTGCCATTCACCCATTCGCACAATGATGGCCAACCAATAACCGCCAGAGGCAATGTAGGGTTCAGTGTCTTGCCCAAGGACACTGTCACATGGGCGAGCAAGACAGGAATCAAATCTGCAATCTTTCAATTAGCGATCGACCGCCCTGCGACCGCCAAACTATGATCAAATATTATGGTCCTAAGATTATGGTCAAACCTTGTATAAAACCAGCAACATTTTATTTTTAATGCTACAGTAATGTTCTGTGGCCTAAAAAGACTTTCATATAGAATAGCTTCTCACTTATCTCATTTCAAAAATCCCAATTAGTCAATCCTAAACAAAACTTTGCTCATTAATTAAATTTAGTGTAACAAATATGCTAGATCTAAACTCAAAATGCCTCAAAAGTAAGGGCTGCACAGTGGTGTGGTGATTAGTACTGTTTCATCACAGTAAAAAGGCTCTGGTTAGCATCTCAGCCAGGTCTTTTTGAGTCAACTTTTCTGTACACTACAAAAAAAAGGTAGCCTAAAAATAGGAAAAGAATGGTAAAACAATAAATGGAAAATACTTACAGTACATAGTCACAGTCACATTCACACACTGATGGCGGCTCTGCAGCCAAACACTGGCACCAAGGTATAACCTCCAGGAACCACAGGGTCACATGGTTCACAGGGAACCTAGGCTGCAATCTTATGATCAGAGGTCGACCACCCTACCCCTGCACCACGGTCACCCTGAAGAACGCTAATCTTGAAAAAAATTACTAAAAAGTTGTAAAAATTATCTGTCCATGCAGCAAGTTATTTTTTCTTACCAGGAAACTTTATGACAAGCTATCAGATATCTAGAAACAAAGAGTTCTACACAAGTGTAAAAAAAGGTAAAAATAAGCAATTGCACCTTCTGCGTAGTGAGCTCCGCTGCCCATGGTCCAGCAGAGCTAGCGAGTGCCATTGCTTAGGCTACCGCTCCGTGGGCATTGCACTTCACTATGCTGGACCATCAGCAGTTGGCTTCCTGGAAGACGGAGAGCCGCCACGGGGACCGTTGTAGCAGGTCTTTTTTCAAAAATCCAAAAATAAGAAAACCTCCAGTTTCAGCATCCGGCGTAAAACATTGCCAAGTTTACCATGCGACTCGTTCGCTGTGGCGACCCCTGATGGGAAAAGCCGAAAGAGAAATAGAGGGGGGTTGAGGGAGTACCCAGATGCAGATGCAGAGAGGAGGAGGCAGGAGGTTCCAGGGGAACAAGATCTTTAATGACTTAAAACAAACTAGCACACAAAACCACTGCAGAGCAGGCAGGCAAACTCAAAACTAGAAACACTAAACAGGAAACAATGGACCATCACAGGAGGAATGGAAAGACAGGACTTAAATAGACACAGAACAGACGACACACAGGTGGAAACAATCAGGACACATGGGGACCAAAAGCAAAACTCGAAACCATGATACACAACAGGGAACCTTTCAAAATAAAACAGGAAACAGAACTAAAATATAACTAAAAAACAAAAGCAAAGAACTCAAACCGAAACATTTAGAGAATGCTTGAAAAAGTATGGAGCAACGATAAGTTCTAAAAAAAAAGGTTTAAAATATTTGTATGTATCAAATAATTTGGACTGTAGGAACTCCAGCTCCCTCCCATTTTCCAAAAACATGCTTTAAGGGTTGATTGGGTTCTCTGATTTGTCCTCATTGAATGCGAATGCATCTGGGCTTACAACCTGTCCAGAGTGAAGCAGCTGAGACAACCCCACATGACCTTACGTGGGAATGGAAGATGACGAGTAAAAAGCATTAAGTAATTTTTTTTCCAGGATTTAGTTTCTTGAAAAAAATCTGTCACATTATCCTAAAAGTGAATAATCAAAAAGTTCAGTTTTAGTTGAGGTAAAAAGCTGTTTTATGGGTAATATAGGTACACATCTGAAATAATTTAAGTTACTTGTTAATTGTGGATGAGCTTTGGTGCATGCCCCCTGCCATTTTCAATGGTAATTTATGCATGTAAATCTTCTCTCAATGCCTCCAATCTCTCTATAAGATACTCAGGAGTCTCCCCAACAGGAGGTGCACTACTTTACATATCAGCCCCTTCTGAGACCTGTCACTAATCAGTGACTTTTCTGCTGTGCTCACAGAAGTGGAAAATTAGATCAATCAACATACCCATGAAGTTTTCCAGTTTGAAAAACTGAAAAACTGCAGAGTTATATGATTTCTTGCTATGTCTTATTGTTGCATCAGAACATAAGTATCAGGATCTTTGGTTTCAATTTATTCATATCTTTAGCTGAGTTTTTACGCAGAATTTCATTCATATGCTTTACAAATTTTCAAGCTTTCAAAATGACCCATATACCCCTTGTGCTATTTTGTGGGGTCAAAATGACCCCACCCTTAAATTGACGTGTTACGTGTGTTATGAACATAAAATAATTATGGAAAGGATTTACACCTGATTAGATAGCTTTAATTGAACAAAAATGAATCATTCAATTTAAATACTACAGTTGGACCCAACTTAAAATTAATATTGTTGCTCACTTTAAAAAAAAAAGTTGATCCAATTTAAAGGAATCCCTCAGTTGGTTACACGTAATTGTATGAAGTTTATTCAACTTAAATTTGTATGACTACCCAACTCAATTTATGTTGATCTAACTTAAATTTGTATTTTTTCTTTAATTTTATTTATACATCTGTAATTTACACTCTCTTTTAAAGTTTCAACCAATGGGTCTTTTAATTTTCACATCAAAGACATGAATTACCCAGCAATGTCCCACATTACAAGGCAGAAGCTCAAGTGCCGCGAACTCTGTACATTACAAATTTGCCGCACAAGGGGGTTGTCATCATCCGCTACCAAACTCTAACTCATGGTGCAGAAAAACAAAAACAAAAAACATAACAGTTTAAATTACTAGTTAAAACAGAGTAAAACAGCTAGACAATATAATTGAAATTAGTAACTGTTAAATGGATTCTTTTTATATACAATCGAAATGATTCATTCACGTAAGATTTACAAACATAAAATTTTCTGGTTGAAATGACAAGTTACATTTTCGTAAACTTAATTGGCTGGTAATTTCCTTTTTTTGAGTCTACCAAGATGAAGGTGGATGAAGGTGGAGAGGATTTCATGTAATCCATGGACACCAGTGAAGATCACAAATCATTGAAGAAAAGGCAAGGCAAGGCAAGGCAAGGCAAGGCAAGTTTATTTGTATAGCACAATTCGTACACAAAGTAATTCAAGGTGCTTCACAAAACAGAAAAATGCATTAAAATCACAATACATCATAGAAATAATCAACGTAAAATTTACTTTAAAAGAAAAGAAAAAAAAAAAGATTTAAAAAGAAAGGAAGGAAAGAAAAGTGCAGATAGGACCTTTCAGTCATATACACGGCTAAACAGAAATGTTTTAAGTCTAGATTTGAACATGAACACAGAAGAGGCCTGTCTTACGCCTTCAGGGAGGCTGTTCCAGATTTTAGCTGCAAAATATTTAAACGCTGATTCCCCTTGTTTAGTTCTGACTCTGGGTATCAACAGGAGGCCGGCCCCTGAGGTCCTCAGAGTACGAGATGGTTCATATGGCACTAACATGTCAGAGATGTACTTTGGTGCGTGGCCATGGAGAGACTTGTACACAAGCAGAGCTGCTTTGAAGTCTATTCTTTGAGGTACAGGGAGCCAGTGCAAAGACCTGAGCACAGGACTAATGTGATCATACTTCCTGGTTTTGGTCAGGACTCGAGCAGCAGCATTCTGGATGTACTGAAGCTGTTTTACAGCTCGTTTGGAGAGGCCGGTGAGCAGGCCGTTACAGTAGTCTAACTTACTGGAGACAAATGCATGGATAAGTATCTCCAGGTCTCGCTTTGAGATTATGTTTTTGATTTTGGCAATGTTTTTCAGGTGGTAAAATGCCGCTGATGTTACTGACTTGATATGGCTGTTAAAGTTCAGGTCAGAGTCCATGATTACCCCTAGATTTCTGACTTGATTTGAGGGTTTAAGAGACAGAGAATGAAGGTAGCTGCTGACAATTTCTATTTGTTTCTGTGGGCCAAAAACAATAACTTCGGTCTTGTCTGAGTTTAGCTGGAGAAAGTTGTTCTGCATCCACGCGCTGATCTGTTGGAGGCAGTGGTTGAGTGAATCCACTGGCCCATATTCACCTGTTGTCAGTGACACATAGATCTGAGTATCATCTGCATAGTTGTGATAAGAAATGTTATTACTGCGTATTAACTGCCCTAGTGGCAGCATGTAGAGGTTGAACACAAGGGGTCCCAGGATCGATCCCTGGGGCACACCACAATTCAAGCCCATGTAGTCTGAGACACAACTCCCAATTTCAACAAAATATTTCCTGTCTTCCAGATAAGACTTGAGCCAACTTAGGGCAGATCCAGAGATGCCAACCCAGTCTTGGAGTCTGTGCAAAAGGATCCCATGATCAACAGTATCAAAGGCAGCGCTCAGGTCTAGCAGGATTAAGACAGAGACTTTTCCATCATCAGTGTTCAGGCGGATGTCATTGGTTACCTTGATAAGAGCAGTTTCTGTGCTATGATGGGGTCTAAAACCTGACTGGAAAACATCAAACGAATTGTTTAATAAGAGAAAGTCAGTGAGCTGTTGGTAGACAACTTTTTCAAGGACTTTTCCTAAAAATGGCAGATTAAAGATAGGTCTGTAATTATTCAGTACAGTGGGATCAAGACCGCTCTTTTTCAGGAGGGGTTTAATGACTGCAGTTTTTAAGGCCTCTGGAAATATTCCAGATTGAAGAGACATGTTAACTATTTGAGTAATTGATGGCAACACACTGTTCAAGACAGACTTTAGAAATCTAGTGGGTAACACATCAAGGCAGCATGTAGACGAGCTCAGACGGGTGATGGTCTCTTGGACAATTTGGTCAGTGACAGGTACAAAGTGAGTCAGCTTAGAGTGAGTAGGTGGCCGTTGGATAGTTATATGTGTTGTGGAGTTGATGGCTTTTTTAATGCCCTGAACCTTGTCATTGAAAAATACAGCAAACTCATTACATTTGGGTGTACAAACCAGTTCTATTGGTAGCTGGGTTGGAGGGTTAGTTAATCTGTTAACTGTTGTGAACAGGATACGAGAGTTGCTGCTGCAACTTCTAATTATTTCAGAGAAGTACCTTTCCCTTGTTCTGCATAAGATCTGGTTGTAAGCGTACAACTCCGCCTTATATATTCCATAATGAACCTGGAGTTTTGACTTGCGCCACTTTCGCTCGGCTCTGCGGCACTGTTGTTTCTGTGCCCTGACTAGATCATCATTCCTCCAGGGAGCTTTCTGTCTATGTTTTCTCAATTTAACTTTCATAGGGGCAATGGCATCCAGAACATTCAAGATGCTAGAAGTAACAGAATTCAGCATTTCATCAACATAGGCACCAGAGACGTTTTCAGGGTTTATCATTTCTACAAACTGTGCCCTAGTGCTCTCATTTATTTGTCTCCCCTGGACAACTGCAGGGCCAGGCGGTGGTTTGGGAGCAACAGACAGGTCAAAGAATACACAGAAATGATCAGAGAGGGCGACATCAACCACACTGACATTGTAAATAATAACCCCCCTTTGATGAGCAGGTCCAGAGTGTGCCCTCTGCTGTGGGTGGGGCAACTCACATGCTGAATTAGACCAAAGGTTTCAAGGAAAGCATTGAGCTCTTTTGCATTTCTGTCATTGACATTATCAACATGAACATTAAAATCACCTGTAATGACTAGACCATCAAAGTCTGTGCACACAACTGAGAGCATTTCAGTGAAATCATCAATAAAACTTTGGCTGTGCTGAGGAGGTTTGTACATAACTATGCAGAGTAAGGGAGGAGTTTGTTTTAGCTCAATCTTAAAGGACACATACTCAAATGATGAAAACACACCAAATGATAGTCTGCGGGTTGCAATATTATCTCTAAACAGTGCAGAAACGCCTCCACCCTTTTTATTTTCTCGTATTTCCGATTCATGTTTGTAGTTGGGGGGAGTTGATTCGACTAGAACTATGTTTCCTGTGTTTTTGTCAAGCCATGTTTCAGTTAATAACATAATATCAAGATTAAAAGAAGAGATAAGATTATTGATTAAAAATGATTTGTTGCATAAAGATCTGACATTGAGTGCAGCAAGTTTGAGCTTAGTTTCCTTGGGACTGGTCAAAACCTTCTTGCAAGGGATGTGAACTAGATTTCTTTGATTGGACAATCTAACTGCCCTTTTTTGCATTCTACGTGGTGCAACTACAGGTATAGCACCAGAAGGAAGCTGTTCATCACAGGGCCCCAGTTTGACATAACCTTTCCTAGGACACTGGGGGCCCGTTTCATCCTAGCTCCGGGGAATAGCACCTCTAGAGGCGCGCAGGAGAGGTCGAGTTGAGGGTAGTTTGGGTGATGGACCGGGAGGAGTGGGAGCTGGACGGGATTTGGGTGAACGACGGAGGGGGCGTGTTGGAGGGGGTTTGGATGAAGGCCGTGTTGGAGGGACTTTGGGTGAAGGATAAGGAGGGGGCGCTGGAGGGGTAGGAGAGCTCCTGTGTGGTGTGAGGCTCACAGGTGTTAGGGGAGCCATCTTAATTCCTGACTTAATGAGGCTATCAAAATGGCTAGGTAGGGCCATGGGTGAAAGTGGGGGGGACGAAAAGGAAAGTGATTCTTCACTGGGAGTAGATGTAAGGGGGCGCCCACAGCTGGTCAGATGGTGGAATTTCTGGGGCCAAATCTGGTGGTTGTTGTTGTGGTTCTGCAGCTGGGTCCTTAGCTGGCGGTAGTTGTTGTGGTGCTGGTGCAGGTGAGTCCTTAGATGGAGATGGTTGCTGTAATGCTGGTGGGGCTGAGTCTTTAGATGGAGGTGGTTGTGGTGCTGGTGCTGCCGGATCCAAGTCTTTGACCTGTGGTGGTGGAGGTAGTTGTTGTTGCCGTTGTGCTGTGGTTCCTGGGACACTGGCTCGGTCCTTCCTTACTGCCTTTTTAGGGCCTTGGCCTCTATGCCCCAGAGCGTGGAGGAGGTTCTTCACTAACTCTCTTGCTCCACCTCTGTTCAGGTGTGGGCCTCTTCCCATGAATAGGTCCTTTCGCTTCCAGAATGTATTGAAGTTCTCAATGTAATGCAATCCTCTGGAAGCACACTCTCTGGAGAGGCAATTGTTCAGCTGAAACAGACGGCTGAACTTGAGTGACACCCCATCGATTTTAGGAAGAGGTCCACTGATGAATGCTTCAACCTCTACTTTGTCAATCTCTTCAAATAACTTCATGAAGTCCTTTTTCAAACGTTCGGACTGTTCTTTTCTGATATCGACAGCACCTACATGGATGATTATTCGTTTAACTCCTTGGTACAAGACTTTAGATAAGAGTCCTGTAATCACTGGAACAGTAGAACTTGGGCAACATAAAGTTTGCATTCTTCTGTGGCTGACTCCACTGATAGCGCCATCTCCAAGCAGCAGCATATCTCTGACCTTGACGTTTGGCACAGATTTTCTTTCTGCCTGTGCTTCTCTGTGGTCCAATTTCACTGTGTTCTTCAATATCACATTGTGTTAGGGGTAAAAATCTGTTTGTGAGCTTTATTTCGGATGTTCTGTCATCTTTACGCTTTGGCTTAACACAGAGTTCCTCCGCACAAAGTTTTGGAAAGGACACAACATCACTCAGGTCTATGTCACTGTTATTCTTCTCGTTTGTGGTAAGAGCAGGCTTCTTACCACCCGATGTTACTGGAAGGGTCTTGTGAAGTCCATTTTCAGTTTCCAAAGTAAATATCCTTGTTTGTAGCTCTTTTATTTCTTGTTGGTAGATCCGACTGCGTTCACAGTGGGAGTTTGTTTTTCTTCCTCTTCCGGACATGTCGCTGGCTTGTCAAAAATATTGATTTATATAGGTGGAAGTCACAAAAAAGGATGACCAGTCTGATATTCCAGGATGTGTGGAAGAAGTAAAATGATTAGAAATGATTAATTAAATGATTAAAAAGCAAATAAAGCAGGAAGCAGCAGGAGCAGGGAAAAAAGCGTCTGCACTCTTTTGCAGGGGGAGGAGCAAAAAAACGGTTCAGTACACTGTCTTGTGGGGTCCAGATGACCCCACTCCCAACGTTAAAGTGCCTTGGATAGCACAAGGGTTAAGATGTAGCCCACCTTTGCCCTACTGTTGCTGGGATGGACTCCAGCAACTCCCTGACCCTACACAGAACAAGCAAAATATAGAAGACGAATGGAAGGATTTTTTCTAAATCCTGGCTAATAAAAAAAAGCCTTGTAGTGTGGAAAATATGAAAATTAGTACAGAAGTAGACAATGCAAGTTCCTGACAAGTTAAATTAACCTTCCTTAAGATATATGAAATGTCATGGTTGTTGCGCTGTATTCGTCTTATGCAGAATCCAAATTTTTGCCCACACCCAACAGAGCTTCTCCCTCCCCCTACATGTATCCGTCCAAACAGAATTATAGAAAAAATAGTGTTGATGTCCCACTTGATGACATCACCAATAGTCCCTGGTCATCCATATGTCTCTGGACGTCGGCCATCTGTATCAAGTGCCACCGGATGCCAATCGCCCAGTAGCCCAGGGCAATGTCCCCTGTGCACTTGTGAAATTGCCCAATTCTCGCACAATTTCAGCACACAAAAAATATTCCTGCCACCACATAACGTCCAAATGTGCCAGAGCGATGCCTGACTGATGCGGAAAATTCGTCCGGTCGCTGTTGAATTTTGATTTTTTCTTAAACATCAGCTGCCTCCGCGCAACCTGTAAAAATATGACTGCCGTCACCCGATGACAAGCTGCTCGGCCACCTGCCAAGTTTGCTGAAAGACTGGCATTTATGTTGCTGCGCTGTGGCATTTTGGCATGTGTGACAGTAATAAAATGCATCATAATGCAACACAGAAAAGGAAAATAAGTTCATAATCCTGTCATTCCGAAGATGCTTTGCTGCATTGACATGTGCATGGTTTTAGTTAAGTGAAATTGTTAAAAAGTGTATCTCATCAAGGGTTCTTTTTAAAAGGAAGAGATGCATGTACTGACATTACAATAGTTAAAAAAAAGGAAAGCGGCTGTCCTTTATCATTTCTCTTAAGACACTTTTTGTTTTTGAGTCCAAAATAATCTCTTTTTGCAAAAACGTTTTATAACGCAACAAGTAGATTATAATAAAACATCATAAATGTTTTATTTTTAAATAATAAAAAATTGATTGCCATAAAAAATATTCTTATTTCAATGAATTTATTTCCGCAGAACTCTATCCAGCAAGGCCAGGTGGACCCCATATGATTCAAAAGTGGGCAGAAAATGAGGGCTCTGAATGGGTTTGTCAGCAGTCTCTGACCAACTTAACAAAGCCAGTACATAAAATATATATATCTATATCTATATATAGATATATCTATAAAGATATAGATATATTGATATAGATAGATATATATATCTATATCTATATATAGTCTGTACTGTGTACTTTTCCCTAACAACAGCGTAAAGCCATTTGTTTCTTTAATACAGTTTTTTTATACTTACTGTCATGTTTTCATGCCCACATTCATAGTGTGTGGGGTCATGGAGTGTATTTGTCAACGGAAGGGAGGGGGGAGATTAAAAGGATTGGGTTGGTTCCAATTAAAATTTTTGTGCCTTTTTTTTTATCAAGCGCATTGAGCTGCTAAAATCATGAGAAGAACTTTCTATCAATAAATTTGATCTTATGTGCTTTTCTATTTTAAATATTTCAGGCACTTACAGAAAAGCGCATCAGAAAACTGCTTTATTTAACCCTGCCCCCTCCCTCAATAGATTTTCAAAACAGAAAGCAAGACAACCAATAAGTTTAACTCTTAAGCTACGTACACATCAGGCATGTGATGCATGTTCTTGATGTGCATTTAGCATGGTGGTCACACAGGACTGTCTCTACCCGATACTAGCATTATTTTCACCACTTACAGTTAAAGAGGCTTGGGAAATGTTGCAGTGCAAATCTTGCTAATCTTGCTCCAGGCTTTTTCTTTCACAGCTCTCTGATATATAAAATATTTGATGTCATAGAATTCCAGCCAGGTAAAAACAACAATTATTAATTTATCCATCATGATCAATTTTCAAATGGTTGGCACTTCAATCAATGAAAAAGTAACTAACAAATCTGTGTCCCTGACTGTTTAAAGTTCAATCTGGTTTAACCTCAATGGTCGCGCGTTTTGCACATAGAGAATCAGAAAAAAGGGTAGTAGAAACTTGCATGAATACTAGACTTTTAAATGTGTAAACTTGAAACATGTGTTTACGCCCATTTAAAACTTTTCTTTGGAAGTGGCCGCTTGAACACATGTTACCGAAGGCGGTGTGAATGTTACTTCCCAAGCAGCTAGTGTTGGTGACTCTGCCCCTCCCACATCTCAAGGACAGGCAGTGGTACTTGAAATGTACTGCATTATGTTTGTACTCAACCATAAATTCCTGCTTTGTGCTCGCAGATGAAACAAAAATATATTTACTTTTCCCTCAAACTTTCTTTTATTTTTATTTCAAGTAAGATCTGCAGTACGTCAATAAAAAGTAAGAAGCAACTCAAGATGGCTCAATGAAAACTGTACAAGTTGCAAACCATTGAAATTCAAAATGTTATGTCTAAAAATGTTTGGATTAAAAAAAAAAATTCACAAGTATCTAAAAACATATATATTTGATCAAAATAGTGACTTCTTTGTGTACACACACATAAGTGCTTGTGTGCATGCATGTTAGTTCGTGTGACGTTTTTGGGAAAAGGGTCACACTATTGAGTGAAAACAGGGGAAAAGCACAAAAGAGTTGCCACCTATAAGACACCTGAATTGGCCCATTCAACCCTAACAATTGCTGATAGAAATCTCTTTCTTTTGCATCCCTCTATGCTCTGCCCAAGCTTTAGTTTTCCATTCATTCCACCCAAAAAAAAATTCCAGAAAAAGCACATTCCAAAGGATTTTTTTTTCTACAACTCACTTTCTGTTTTGTTTTTTTCCTGAAATTTTTCTTTGAGTTTTCTTTAAAACTTTTAAGAACTGTATTAAATCCTAATGAAATTATTTAATTTAATTATCCTTTTTACCTGTCTGTTCAGGGCATGTAAAAGTATATGACAGATTTGTGAGAACATAAATAGTACAGACATTGCCAAGTGACATTAAAAATCCTACTCCACAGTGGCAGTGGTGAATCAAATGCTAAAAATACCCCATGCACAGACACACAAAGGCTATCTCTGTGGAACCTGAAAGAGTGCTGGAATCCCTGATCTACACCATAGATGATAAGGAGAGACACTGTTCTGTAAGAGCTTGTCTGGCTTTGTGCTGGAGCTTGCTTTCACACACATGCAGGTGTTGGCAGATGTGCTGTGGTTTAGTATGAGTAGAGCAGCATCGGGCTACTGAGAGTGATAGTGAAAATTTTATCACCCAGCATCCTTTGTTCTCATTCTTTTTTTAGTCAATTCATTCAACTTTTTATTATATGCTGAAACACCTGTAGACGGGTTGAAACATACAGTCACAACTTTGTCACAACTGTCAGAGCGCACAGTTGAGGAATGTTGCATCTCCAAGAAGCCACCAATGTATGTTTATCTTTGCCAGTAAATTTGTAACCTGTACCTTTTCAAAACAATTCTTACTACTGAGCCCTGGACATGACATTTAAAAAAGTAATCTAAGTATTCCTTTAAGTTAATAATTTATGGCAACAAATTAGTTGGGTTTAAAAAAGCCAAATTGGCCACAAACTGGCATTTTATGCTAAACATTTAAGCATTTTTGGAGCACACATTAGTTTTTTGTGGGCACAGAGTAGCATTTTATGTGCAGAAAAGATCATTTTGTGTGCCTAAAGTAGTATCACATGGCCATAAATTAGCATTTTGTGAACACAAATTAGCATTTTATGTGCAGAAATTAGCACTTCCCTGACCACAATTTCACATTTTGTGCACACAAATTAGTGGTAGATATTTATTATACTAAAATGCTCAGTTGTGCGCACAAAATGCAATTCTTTGCCTACAAAATGCTAATAAACTGCAAGTTTGTGGCCACGAAATACTAATTTGTGTGCACAAAATATGAAAATGTGGTGAAGGAAATGTGGCGTACCAAAAACCAAATGCCCGCTGTTGTGTGGCTGCCTGAGTCCTGATTGGACTCAAGAATGTGTGTCAAAAGCTTCAATTGCTCCCAAATCAAACTAAAAAGGTAAAGTTATTGCTCATTTTTACCCACAGTTTTGATAATTCTTCAAGCAAATGTAGACTTTGCCATTAACCCTTGTGCTATCCTAGGCACTTTAACATTGAGAGTTGGGTCATCTAGACCCACTAAACCTTTTATCTTCCATGATTTGTGATCTTCACTGGTGTCCATGGATTCCATGAAATCTTTCCACCTTTGTCCACCTTTGTCATGGTAGGGAGAACATGTCAATGTAAGGGTGGGGTCATCTAAGATAGCACAAGGGTTAATAGGCAGTAGTGTTGGCTTATTTGGGATCGTAGCAGAACCAAACTGATACATCTCCATAGAAAAACAGTTGGGATTTGGAGATACAGTTTCTAGTATTCAGCTCTATTCAGCTCTTTAACTGATTGTTAAAGCCACAACAACTACCCCATTATCACCTCAGAAACAGCTCATCGCATGGCTGCCAGTTTTGTTACACAAATACATAACCTATATGTCTACAGGAGGGATTTGACCTGCATCATGTTCTTCCAATGTTGTGTTATTTTGATGCTGAAGCTGTGGATGGACTATCTGGCACACTGGATACAAAGTCACAGGCCAGTTCATGAGTCAGCCAGTAGACCTAAATGAAGACTCTCAGCTGACCTTGACTAAGCATCTTTATTGCTTTACAGGAGTTTCTGCAATAGTCCTGCTTCACCTTTGTTAAGAATAAAATGGAGCTAGGCACATTGGGATTCATTTGGCTGTACACAGGACAAAGTCATTGATTACATTTAGTAACATTACTACCAAATGCTTTGTCAAAGGTTACCTTTTTATAATCATTAGGATTGATGGCCCACATACAAAAATGGATCTACAAGCATTCAAATTCAAAGATTCAAAGAGTTTATTGTCATGTGCACAGTAAAGAAACGGGTTTCCCTGCACAATGAAATTCTTTCTTTGCTGTCTGCTCCGAATGCCCAAAAGTATAGAGGAAACAAAAACAATTCACTCACATCATACACACAAAAACACAAGATGTCGAGTGGCTGTTGCAAAAGTGCAAATGTGCAAAAGTGACAGTGACAGTAGCAGCAATTAGGGTAAGCAAGGTGCAGTTTGTTTTTCCAGACTCCAGTCAGCTGTTAAGGAGTCTGATGGCAGAGGGAAAGAAAGAGTTCTTGAGTCTGGTGGTCCTGCACTTCACACTCCTGTACCTCCGTCCTGAGGGGAGGAGAGTGAACAGTCCTCGTTGCGGGTGGGTGGGGTCCTTGATGATGGAGGCAGCTCTCCTGCAGACCCTGCGTTTGTAGATGCTCTGCAGCGAGGGAAGAGGAGTCCTGGTGATCTTGGACGCAGTCTTTACCACTCTCTGCAGGCGTTTGCGGTCCGCAGCGGTAGAGCTGCCGTACCACACTGTGATGCCGCTGGTCAGGATGGACTCAACCATGCAGCTGTAGAAGTTGCTGAGGATCTTCGGGGATCTTTGGAGACAAATGCTTTTGAACCATAATGTATTCTAACACTAGTCCTTAGATGTTGCTGTTTATTTTGCACTTAAAAACTGAGATCTAATTACAGTTCAAAGAGAATATTGCAGACCAGACAACAAACTCTCACGAGACCTGATATTCTTTCAATACACAATGAAGCTTTTCATTAGAATTCAGAAACTCTAAGATATTTGTGTATGGAGGTCTGTGACAATGACAGTGGTTCTGAGAAACTAGTATAAGAGATGGTGGGAAAATTCAAACACAAACAGCCCATTTTTAGACAATTATGTAATGTAAAGTCTGATAAAATCATTCTCCTTTTGTCTCAAAGATATATTCAGATATGAGATAGAAACTGGAGAGTAATTTTATATGAAGGAAGTAGTCCTGGATTTATTTTTGAAGATTTATTAGAAGAAAAAAGTTCCATAACATTATAAAAAAATGTAAACAAACTCTGTCCTAAAAGTGGACAGCAAAAGGAGGATAGCAATCATTTTCATTTTGACAGTCTAAAGATGAATCGCTGTTTTGGTTACCTTTTGATGTGGTGCAACCTAACATTCCAAGTGCAACATAAATGGTGAGCAATATTGGAGCTATCCATATTATAGCACAGAGTTATATGGATAGAGACCCTACGCTAGCCTGTTACTATCGTCCAAGATGCATAAAGAGATAGAGTAAAACTACTATAAAATGCTTAATTTTGTCCGACTTTGAAAAGAAAAAAAAACTCTGATCATCGCAAACATAAGACCCATGCAGTGGTATAAATGTTTTCGGACAAATAGCAACAGATGAACGACATTTCAAACTTTTCCATAAATAAGAAGTTCTCTGAAAACACTGCCATTGTCGGCTTAGTCACAAATGACAATGACAGAGAGTGCAGAGAACTGATACACAACTTTGTGGACTGGTGCCGGCAGAACCCCCTCCAGATCAATACAAGAAAAACAAATGAGCTGGTGGTGGATTCTTTATGAATCTACTGTTTTCTGAAGATGAAAATGTTGTTTGTTTATTAAAAAATAACTTTTAAACTTTTTTTTTTTTTTTTTGCAAAGATTGTCTAAATGCACTGCATTGCTGTCTACAGTCGCTAAGTGAGAATCGATGCACACTGGTTTTTCACAGAGACGTCTGGGAGATTTCTAGGGCACTCGATTTTGGAATTGTAGATTCGGACCGTGCTACAAAATGGCAAACACACTATATAATGCACTATGTTGTTAGTAGTGAAGGAATTGGGACATAGCCATGGTCATTCTCCATAAAAAAAAGATTGGTGGTGTTGCCAGAAAATGTGGAAATAGTGCAAAGTCTAAAACTACCATAGACTTTGAATAGACTACAGACAAGATCAGCCTAAGCGTTTGCTTTTTAGAGTTAACAATCTTAGATTTTCCCTAAAAGGTTTTCTATTGTTCCTTCTTTATTAGCTGACAGTAATAACTTACTTGTGAAAAGTCATGTTCTTGTATTTCCAGCTCTGTGCATTTGTAGCACAGCAGTAGACAGGCATCTCGACATATCCAATATGGGGTCAAACTTTGCATATTTATTTGTATTTGTATTTAGGCTAGCGACTCTAGCCTATATATAGCATTGATTACAGCTATCCAAGCTGTAATCTCAAACATGGTTTTTTGTTACTCTGTTGTTTGTTGTACAAATAGTTTACAGTCTTGCTAAACTGGACCACACTGGATCGTGGGTCAGTGTTGGAATTCTAAGAACATTATATTCAGGCAAAGGTTGTGCTTTTAATTTGATAGGTAGGGTTTTGAACCTCGTTTGATCGGAAGGGTCCAAAAAGGTAGTGCTTGCTTTATTCTTTGCGCATTCATTAACTAACACACATGTACACATAAACAAGTGTCTGTGCTGGTTGCAGCATGCTACCATGATTTTTTATCTGTAATTCTGTACAGTTGTGACATAAACTCTGACATACACTGGGTTAGCAAATCTTCACCATTGATTGACCAAACACTTGTGTGGGAAATTTAAAATATTGTTTAAATACAATGACTAAAAATATAAACGCAACGCTTTTGTTATTGTTCCAATTTTTTATGGTATGAACTCAAAGATGTGAAACATTTTCCACATACACAAAATAACCAGTTCTCTGAAATATTGTTCACAAATCTGTCTAAATCCGTGATAGTGAGTACTTCTCCTTTGCCAAGACAATCCATCCCACCTCGCAGGTGTGCCATATCAAGATGCTGATTAGACAGCATGTTTATTGCACAGGTGTGCCTTAGACTGGCCACAAGAAAAAAAAAGCCCTGCTGGTAGAAACGTGTGTCGCAGGCTATGACGCAAATTTTCGTTGACAGAAATGTTGAAATTTATTGTAGTGGCGGTCATGTGCATTTTAGGTCTGTTAGCAGCAGGGGATTGTGGGAAGCGGTCTCGTGATCTAATTAGGGCTCAGCAGGAGCGTTTCTGTTTGCCTACGTTTCTTTTCATATGGCAGTTTTGTTGTTCCACCTTAGTTTATTTTTCCTGTTATGTTGTTTCTTAATGCTACACCATGAGTGTGGAAGGGAGAGAGGTTGATGACGCCTGTGCAATGTTCAATATGGTGTGTGTTCAACGCAAATGGTCTTGTTTGCCAGGAAGGGGACTGCGTTCTAGGCTTCTCTTTCTGCCCCGTCCTCTCTGTGACTGTTTGAAGTCTTTATTTACCGCTAAATCTTTATTCTACACATTCTTACAGCATTGGAAAACGTTAAGATTGATTGTGTCTTGTTTTTCCTTGTACAGAAACCATCTTAAAACAAAAAATATATTTATCTCCCCCATTTATTTACAATTTCAAACATTTTTGAAAATGCTCCAGGGAGCCACTAGGGCAGCGCTAAAGAGCCGCCCGCATGCGGCTCCTGAGCCGCGGGTTGCCGACCCCCGCTCTAGGCCATACAGAAGTTGCACCAGGAGATTAGAAAACATCACATTAAAAACTTTCCTTTCAAATATAAAAAACATATATATATAAAAAAATAACATTTGCTTTTTAATGAAAAACTACTGAAGCCTTATGACCTTTTAGTCAGTCTAGTGCTACAATTTCAGTGTCTGGGTGCTGTCTTGACTGCAGACTTTTTTTTTCCTATTCATTATTTATTCATCAACTTATTGATTTATTTATGTTTCCTGTGGAGTTTAAAAAACAGTTTTAGTGAAGTCTTTCTGGAATACAAATTGTGAGCACAAGATATTTTAAAAGCAAATGAAAATTACGTTTTGTTCCAATTATTACACAGAATTTTGTGGTGGTTTCAGTTTTCTTCACAGGTCAAACTTGTTTCATTACTTTTGTGAGCTTTTTCTTGCTCCTTCCCACAGTCAAACCAACATGTAAGTCTGAAGTGTCCATAGCAATAAGTCTGAACTTTTTCTTTATGTTTACCATCTGTTCAAGCTGTACCCACCTCTCAATGGGGATGGCTTGATTGGGGTCCAGCAGAATGAATTACTTACTCTTATTCAGACTGACAATGAAGAAAAAAAAAAAGAATTGGTCGAAGTGTCTGAAAATTGAAACTTGAGCAAACCCATTTCCTCTTTCTATTATCCTTCCGCTGCCCCTTTACGTTTGAGCCTGTTTTTTTGTCCTTTAAACATCATCAAATGACAATGTTTTGAGACCACATTGTTTATGCATCATATCTCAAATAAGTTTGAATCGATTTAGGTTTAGAGAAACTCTTTCAGCGGCAGAGATTCTTAAAGTAACCCAAAAGTAAATTTGTCCCAGCTTCTTTTCATGCACAAAGGTCAAAATGTCCTTGTTCGTCCTGATGTAGAGATGACTGAAGCAGCGCGTGATGCTGCTGCATCAATGCTGATTGTCCTGCTGATGTGTACGTGAGTATTTGCAGAGGGCAGACTGAGAAACCTCAGCAGCGCATCTGAGGACAGTAGAGAAGTATGTGACAGTAGTCTAATAATTCAAGAAAACAATAAATAAATAAAAACATAGAACTACATGAGACTAAACTGTATAAGACATATTGGACTTTTTCTGATATGCAAATTATATTAGTCATTTGTATAATTTTAATGTTTATTGCCATCAGAGTAAAATGCTAAAAATGCAAAGATTCAGTAAAGTGCAGTGTTGGCCTCCTGTCCGGCCTTCGCAGATTCGGGTGGTTCAGGACGTCCAAAAATGAAATGTGCAGTTGGGAAATGAAAAGACACACAAGAGTCTGCATGAATTTTCAAACCTTTTGCAAAAGGGGAGAGGTGGAAAAACACGACCTGTTAGGCTCTGTGGCTGTCCGCTCTCCCTGTCCTCAAGGCAAAAAGGCTTTTTTTATTATTCAGTAACGGGAAGTTGAAAACATACAAAATACGTCATTAAAATGGTGTGTTTTTGTCTAGTCTGCATTGCAGGTGTCGTGGCTCCATAAACACTCCAGTACAGAAAGAAAACAGAGACCAAAAGTCACCAACAGGCCGACTGGTGACCTCGGCACATATTATCTGTTACTGAGGGCAGGAATCAAGCATATTTCTGCAGTACAATATACATGCATATATAGAATCCATTAAATGCATAATAACAAAAACATAGACAATATAATAGAACCCCTGTAATGCATAATGAAAAGATCATAGAAAACCACACAGAACCCCTGTTCACCTCAACAATACCCCTGTTTGGATCTCCTAAGAGATCCAAAACAATCATGAAATCCCAACCTGGCCCAACTAAACACAGACCTGAAAAGGCATTTCACAAAAACACCACAAAATGTATGACCACACAAATGCTGAAATCACCCAAACAAAGAAAAGTACCACCTGTGGGGGTCCAAGAGGAGAGTCATCGCACCTGAAGGGCACAACTCAATTATCTCATAAATTCCTGAAAAGAGATAGATCATGATGAAGAAGACAGAGAACTGACAGTGCAGCTGCTTGGGTCAGCTGGTTCCATCAGAGATGAGAAGAATAAGGAAAGGAAACAAAGAAGGGGAAGGGAAAGGAAGATCCTTCCAGGAAACCGGTGCCCCAGAGTCTGCAACAAAAAGGACCCGTGGAAGAGAAACTAGAACAGACATGAGGTGTCGAAGAGTTGGAGAAGCCGCCTCTAGAGCAGTGTTTTTCAACCTTTTCTGAGCCACGGCACACTTTAACCTTAAAAAAAATCCCGCGGCACACCAGCATCCAAAAATTTAAAAAAAGAAAAGGAGAAACTCATAGTCTGTATTGATCTACAGCCCCTCCACAATCTCACATGCATTTTTGAGATAATTCTTGCAGAAAAAGCTGGAAAATGCAGCTGTTTTTTTCTAAAAGATTCAATAAAAGTTAAGTTAGAAGATTTAAAAATAGTTTGATGTGTGTTCGTTGGTTTCAAGACGTCTAACGACAGATCTCCTTGTGCCCTGTCACTCTCACAACCCAATGCATCATGGGAGATGTAGTGCATAAAACGGCCGGAGATCGGTTTTCGGAGCTTCATTGTTTTGTTCACTTGTTCCACGGTCTGATACCGGATTCTGTGGAAAGCTACAGCGCAAAAGACGAGCTTTAGCTGGTATTTTTGTTAGAACTGAGCGACTTTACGAGCTAAATCGGGACAAGGAAGTGAAGACTTTAACTACTTCTGATTGGTCAGACTGATGACATGTGATTAAGCCCCTCAAGAATGATTGGTGGAGACAGTCAAAGGGACGGGACTTTTCCCAAATACAGCCGGAGCTGCAGCTGAATCGCGGTACGGTCATTCTTATCAAAATGTCTTTAATAAAATAAAATAAACGCAAAGAAAAAGTATTTTACGATCTTTTATATTCCTAACTCCTCAGTGTTTTATCAGGGCCTGTTTGGATGAACACAGAGCTGAAATCCTGGAGATGGGAAATGTTTTTAGATCAGTTAATGAGGGCAATTTTCCACGGCACACTTGACCATCTCCCACGGCACAGTAGTGTGCCGCGGCACACTGGTTGAAAAACACTGCTCTAGAGGATGGAGCTGCTGCGGATCAAGAGGACGAGAAAGATGACGTATACCAGGATAACCTGGGGTTAGAGGAAGTTGGAAAGTGGTTGACATGTCTGACGGCCCAGACTTATTGTGAAGATGTGTTACCCTTTGCTGTGCCTGTCCACACGACCCTCATAAACCACAAGCACAAATTCAACGTGACCCCGGGTTCTCAAAAGAAAATCAAAACATACACAGATCACAAGATAAACAACACTCCTGTACAGTTACATACAATCAAAACACTCCAAACAGTTCCTGTTAAGAGAAGAGGACCAGTCAGTTCGAATCGATGGTTACGAACGCAAAAACGAATGTTGATCAGTTCGAATTGATGGTTACGAACGAAAGATTCAATTGAGTGGGAGGGAAACTCGACCACTGTCAGGTGGGAGCGAAACTCCACGACCTGGATCCTTTCCTCTCCTGAACTCGACCTTGATTTCGTGGCAAAAGGTGGGAGGGAAACTCAACCACCTGAGCTGCTCCTCTCTCTTTAGTCCCACCACTAGAGCGGCTCCAGCCCTATTCTTGAGGTGGGGGACTTTAGGAGCAAATGATTCCCGTGGCTTGCGACCCGGGGATTTTCTGCCCCTCTGTGGGTTGAGCCTCTGTGGGAAACCGCTGGATCAGGTGCTGCCTGGAGGTCCTGCTGGACCCGTGTCAAAGGGTGCTGTGGTTCATCTGCTGCCGTGCACTGGCTCCACTGAAACCAGGTGCCACCTTGCCCTTGGACCCTCACTGCATGCGACGTTCGCTCCGCAACATGGAAGGGCCCCGTCCAACGTGCTCCTGACCATCTCCGTTTGATGACCTGTATCAGCACCCAGTCAGGACCTGCGTCAGTCTCAGTGGTTACACCTTCTGGTCTCTTCGCCGCCTGTTTGGAGAAAACTGATACAAAACTATGGAGAGCATTTTAATTAACAGGGTGATACATTGTGTTATTTGAGGTTCCCTGAGCATGGAAACTGTGACTGTGGCCCTGTAAAAAGTTCTGTCTGCTACGCATGTGGTTCAAACTCACTCTCTGAATAACTGAGCATCTGATTGACATCAGAGCATATGTTAGTGCGCCAATTCCTTTTAATTTGGTCTGTGCACAGATCTTGCCCAATTTAATTTGAATATTTGATTTATTCTCGCCACCTTTCCTTGTGACTGTGGGTGTGATACAATTTCATGTGAATGTTTCAGTCCTAACAGGGCTCCATCCTTTTGCAGGTTCTGGTTTCTGAAATGGATTCCATTGTTGGACCTGTCATTATGGGAAAATAATGCCGTTGAATGTAATGGTTAATTAGACATTTTATTACTGATTTCCTGTCTCCCTTCTTGGTGGGCCACGCCTCTGGCCACCCAATAAATGCATCCAAGTACACCAAAACAAGACTGTAACCTCTGATGGAGGTCACCATGTCTGTTAAATTAATTATGATTTCTCGCCCTGTCGCTGGTTCCACTGAATACCTCCCTGGTTCTCCTGGTGACACCCCCCTTTTGTAATCTTACCACCCATCGGAGCATGGCTCTGGTTCCCACTCTGTTTCTGAACAGCTTGGTTCCTCTGCTTCAGGTAATCCTGCTCGACAACTCCTGCTCTTTTAGCTGATTGGGGACCTGTTAGTCTTTACTACTGCACATTCTGATCTCAATGCATCCTTGCCATGCCTGAAACAACAACCATCTGTATGCAACTCTTTGCTCCCTCTGACCTGATCTTTTCCTGTTTTTTCCACCTGTTCAGCACACACATGTGGTGTTCCTGTGGTCATGTGGTCTGTGATCCTTTGTGTGTGAATGTGATATTGGGTGCTTCTAAAATGTTGTTCAGAGAGAGAGTGAATTCCTGAAAGTTTACGTAAGCCACTCCTCCATGTGTGGTCAGTATTTGTAATGGGTGTCCCGTGACTATGTGCTAGCGAGGTTTGGTTATGGATGCAGTTGTGATGTCTCTTATCCATGTTTTCTAACATAACACTTGGGTACATAAGTATTACTTCTCCTCCCCCTTTTCTCTGGAACAGAACACTTTTTGCAAGATCTTCTGTTCCAGAAACATCAAGGAAAAATGGTCTATGATAATCTGGTGTTGTCAGCTCAGAGGCCGCAGCCAGGGCATTTTAGTTTAATTAAAGTAGTTTCAGCCTCTGCAACCCAGTGCAGGTCTGTTTTAAGGTTCCTCCTATTGTGCTGTCTGACCATGTCATGGAGTGGATGGGTCAATCCTGTTTAATTGGGAACGTAATGTCTGCTGCATCCAGTCAGACCTAAAAATGACAACATCTTCGACCTTCATGTGCTTAGGATGAGACGCACAGCTTATCTGTGGGACTCGGAAATAATGTTCTAAGAAATCTACTTGTCTGCGGCACACCTACAATTCTTGCGAACCTTAGACCCTGTGGCCGCTATACGGGTAAGAATTACACCTGTGGCGTTTAAACATGCATTCACTGTTTGAGCTGTTAGCAAAATTTCATCCACATACTGGATGTGAGTGACGTTGCCTGGCAGGGGACAGACAGAAGCATCTCCTCCAATACCTGATTGAAAATTCCTAATTGAAAACTCTGGGGTTCGTACACCCAGAGTACAAACCCCTGTTGAAAACGCGTGTAACACATCTACTGGGTGTAGCACGTAAATGAGAATATGTCTACAGTCAGAGTGTAGAGGCAGACCGGGAAAAAGAATTAGTGAGGTCAACGTATGTAACCCAGCAGTGCGAGTGGTCAGTTTGGCCGGGGCTACGTATGGATTAGGATCAGAAACGGTTAGAGCGCTCAAAATGTTATATACAGCATGCAAATTGGTGGGCAATTTACCGACCCATCATCTGTGGTGCCCTGAGCCCACAGATGAGGTGGCTTTTAGTTAATTAAGGCCTTCGCCGAGGGATGGTCAGTCCGCTCATGACCATGACGGCAAAGTACCTGAGCTTGTTCTAGGGTGGCTTTGTCCTCTCCGCAACCACGATGCCAGAAGTTTCTGCTATGGGAGAAAACCAGTCTTGGGCGAAGGCGCGTTTTAACACTCCGCCTAATTATTTAGTCTTATGTTTGGGATGCAATGTAAAGGAAATGTGGGGTACACTTATCAGAAACTACGCCTTGAGAGAGGGTGTGAGCAGAACGTCTGCTACCAACCCCTCAGAGGCTACATAAATATTTAGTCTAGCGATCTGCCATTACTGTCCTACTGTTGGGCCTTGGTACCAGGTTTTCTCACTTCTCTCTAAAAAAAAAATAATGTGAGGGGGTCAGGCGGGGAGGTGTAGGGCTCAAGGCTGGGGATCCAAAGTTTCCACACCAGAAACGCTGACAGAATACCTTCATGCGCTGTGGTTTCCGTATCAAGCAATCCCCAGCACCAGTCTGCCAGTGGCTCCTCCGTTGGACAAACAAGGTACTGCGCCTCATGAGTGAGTTCATCCGCTCGGCAGTGGAGTATAGTTCCATCTGGTAGAGTGACCTGTAACCCATCCAGGCTGCACAGAGTAGTGGCTCCCAGCTTCACCAACAGGTCACAACCCAAAAATCGACTGGCACTGTCGGCGAGTACACAAAGCGGTGGTTCAGTCTGTTTGCTGACCTTAGTGTTCAAGGACTTGGTGTATGGCAGAGTCCTTGTCTCATTGTTCTTGAGGATCCCAGAGGTTCCATGCTTCCTGGGATGCCAGTGTATTGCAGGCATTTGGTGAACAGGCCCATGTCCACACCCTCTCGAGGTTCCGCCCCTAGGTGGTCCACCTCTGGACCCATGCCATCCATAAGGCTGCCAAAGTTGGTATGGACAGCCTCTAGTCCAATAGCAAGGTTCCTCCCAGTAATAGCACAATCCAGCATCCATCAGTTCCCTGAGTGTACCGCCCTGGAAACCTCCGCCTCTCACCCCACCTCTCCCCATCATTGTCCCCTAAATCCTGCGGGGCGAGGGCGGGATTGACAGCCGTCACCACTAAGACTGTTCATAGATGAGTCATAGGTTGTAAAATGAAACCAGGCCGGACCTGGCAGAAATACATCAGACAAATGCAACTACTGAGCTTCCATTGTAAGCCTAAGAAATTGTATTTATATATTTAATTTTTATCTCTTTATTCATGTATTTATTTATGTGCTTTTTGCCTAGCCTCTGCCAGCTGCAACTCAATTAACTGTTTATTGACTTCTTCCAATTTATTGTCTTTCTTTTGACATTAAACGTTTAATCCATAATTGTTTCTCGCTTTCAGGTGCATGCATTTGTTATAGTTTGGCATTGTTAGTTTGAGGGTTTAAATCATATTATTATACCCAATCATAGTCCGAAGAAACATTAGTTGTTTAGTTAACACTGTGCAGACACCATATCCTCTGTTTTTATTGAATGACACCGACATGCACAGACACTCCTGTACACCATTTGCGCTCTGACTGCATCTCCCTGGGAAACTCAAGGCTGCAGACCTGCAGCTGTGATGAGAGGCTGAATCTCTTGGATGTGTGTCCAAACAGTATCTCTGATTATAATTTTCGAAAGCCCCGTCAGTGGACAGAATGAATGTAAGCATTGTCTGTCCAAACCTCTATTGTATTTTATCTATTTATTTTCAGTCTTTCTCTAACTATTTGTGTGTCTGGAAAAGCTGGGCGTGAACTAACAGCATTTCTATGCAGTGTGATTCCAGAAAACGTTTCCTTACAAATATCGATCTACAGAAATGATATCACCTGTTGTATAATTAAAGATTTAGGAGCCCCTAATACTGCAACTTTCCGTTCATCCAAAATAGTTGTGTTGTGTTTTTTATTTTATTTATATTTAGAATGTATGTGTGTGCTGTATGTCCATCATCCTGTTCGATAAGCAGTTCCCAGACGAACCTGCTTTGTCACAGCTCCCTGTCCTAGGTGTATCTCATCTTCCTGTTTTTTCTGACACCCCGCAGAGGGAAGACATTGCCTTTCTTCACTACTCTGTCCTGTCAGACGTCTTCAGATCCTCCTTGCTGCGTTTCTTTTGTCTCTGCATACGCTGGTTCCCCAATGACCTCTGACCTCATGCTGTCCCCAGAGCCCCTGCTTCTCTTTATCTACCTTTAGCCATGTCACCAACACAACTCCAATTAAACAAAAATGCAAGTCACACACCCAACTACAAATGTTTTTTAAAACACAGACAAAGCAAAGAATTATACAGTCCATAACTTTTAACACAATCAAAACCTTTACCAAAAGCACAAAAAACAAAACACAACACTTAGGTATAACCCTTAAACAAAATAAACCATTTTAATGAAATGAGTCTGTTAGTGTGTAACTAGTATTAACCTTCATGTCCTATCCTTTTTTTTTTTTCAGTTTTTTTTTTTTGTTTTTTCACACACACACCCCCGGACTTCGTCCGCGCGCCCGATCCACCAGCAGACCCACGCGGGAACGTGCAGCTGCACCTACCTCTCTGTGCAAAACCTCAATCCTCCGCTCCCTTACAAAATAATATTTAAAAATATTCCTATTCTAATCGAGAATTTCTCAACAACATCAGGCTACAGAGGAGAGTTTTTTTTTTTTTTTCTAACAATTTATAATAAAAGTTGTCACAGTTGGTTTAGACATCAGCTGCTCCTCCTTTCCCAGCAGAATTTCCTCACTGTCTGTTTCTTCCCGGTCTTTTTATTTTTTACTCTACTTTCATGTTGCGTGACCCTGATTGAGGTTTTATCTAACAGATTTTCTGGAATGTTCTGGAAGTCCAAATGGAATTTCTAAAGACCAGTAAAAGAACACCTCATCATATGTTCTGTACTCTGCCACCACACCGCCAGCCGAGACCACCAATTTTAATCCTTCTAAAAATGCACCCTCACAATCCTCTCTGGCCCATCCGGGCCCCAACCATCATCATGAGTTTCCCTGTCAAATTCTCCTCTCATCTTATCTACCATCGTTATACTGCGACAAGTGTAAAAAGCCAATTTAAGGGCTTACTATTCATCTTTTTGGTGATTTCGTGTTTATTAATACTATATCTTAAATGCAAATATAATACAAGATTTTTTTTCTATCATTAAACTACAATAGGTACCTGTTTATTAATATTAAATCCTAATCCAGAGGTTCGTGCTCCTACTCCAACAGACCCCTTCCTTGTGTTGACACCGTCAGGTTTCCAGCAGAGCTGCTGCTTCAGAGCACAGACATGGCTTCCACACACACATACGCAGCCGTGCACTCCATTCACACCAAAACCACATAGCAGAACAAACAACACTGCAGAACATATACTAGCCTATATGCGTTTATTTACAACACCATGGTATTTTTGTCGCTCAGTCCTACTGGCGATTTTGGTCCCTCACCAATCTTTAGTATCTTGGGACTGTCCAATTTGTTTTTTCGCTCAGTCCTACTGCGCGATTTTGGTCCCTCACCAATCTTTAGTATCTTGGGACTGTCCAATTTGTTTTTTCGCTCAGTCCTACTGCGCGATTTTGGTCCCTCACCAATCTTTAGTATCTTGGGACTGTCCAATATGTCTTTTCGCTCAGTCCTACTGGCGATTTTGGTCTCTCACCAATCTTTAGTATCTTGAGACTGTCCAATATGTCTTTTCGCTCAGTCCTACTGGTGATTTTGGTCTCTCACCAATCTTTAGTATCTTGAGACTGTCCAATTCTGTACTTCGGGGGTCCTCAACTTCCCGGGACAACAAACCCAGCTACCAGCCTCCCGTCGGAGGTCTGTCGGAGGTACCAAGCTCAAGGACTGAATTCGGGGGTCCTAACCTCCCCAGGAATCGTTCGAACCCAGTTAACCAGCCTCCCGTCAGAGAACTGTCGGAGTTACCACACTCTAGGACACTTAATCACTTTTTCCTTTATTTCTTTTATTCTGTAAACTTTATTTTCACTTTTCTTAAATACTCTAATTTTCCCAAATGCACAATTCTACAATTTACTGAGTTACTCACTTTGAGGACATCAGACACTTGATTTGGCTACGCCCAATGCAGAATTTCATTAACAGGTTTCTGCTTACCTTCATAGGGTGCACCCGTGTCGTCAGTCCACTCGTGAGAAACCCTTCATCCAGGCCAAATTCCTCAGGAAAAACCGTCCTCAACCACCCCGTCCGTGCCTCCAAATTGTTGGCCTCCTGTCCGGCCTTCGCAGATTCGGGTGGTTCAGGACGTCCAAAAATGAAATGTGCAGTTGGGAAATGAAAAGACACACAAGAGTCTGCATGAATTTTCAAACCTTTTGCAAAAGGGGAGAGGTGGAAAAACACGACCTGTTAGGCTCTGTGGCTGTCCGCTCTCCCTGTCCTCAAGGCAAAAAGGCTTTTTTTATTATTCAGTAACGGGAAGTTGAAAACATACAAAATACGTCATTAGAATGGTGTGTTTTTGTCTAGTCTGCATTGCAGGTGTCGTGGCTCCATAAACACTCCAGTACAGAAAGAAAACAGAGACCAAAAGTCACCAACAGGCCGACTGGTGACCTCGGCACATATTATCTGTTACTGAGGGCAGGAATCAAGCATATTTCTGCAGTACAATATACATGCATATATAGAATCCATTAAATGCATAATAACAAAAACATAGACAATATAATAGAACCCCTGTAATGCATAATGAAAAGATCATAGAAAACCACACAGAACCTCTGTTCACCTCAACAGCAGTAAAGTAGCATTTGGGAATGTAATGCAAAATCGCATAATGACTTTGACACTGGTAAAATAAACATAATAAATGCACTCCACACAATATTAACTGTAACACAACAAACAGCTAAGCTTACGACTGTGGAACAAATGAATGGCATTTTGATATACTGTTAAAAGCTGGGGAAAAAAAATGTCAGTGTCATTAACATCCCATTTGTGTGAGGAGCGTAACGTAGGGTTTGTTACATTACGAATTACCATAACAAAAGAATGCTTTGTACACATGAACTGATGTTAAAACTGAAAGACAGCACACTTGCGCTAGCTGTTTATTGACGTTATGCTAATGGATAATAACATTTTCAATAGTTCTGCAACAGCAAAACATCATTAACTGATTGACATCATCTTTACTTTACAACACTGGGCACCAGAAAGTTTTGGACATTTTGAATGTCAACAATAAGGCAACTACAATTAGTAGTGTTGTGCAGATTCATAAATGTAGGCTTATTCTTTTTTATTAAGACCTAATAGTGACAAGCAAGTTTTAAGAATTGCAGAGGCCACACTTTTTTTTTCTATCAGCGTAACCGTCGCAACAAAAACGGCGAGCAATGTCGGAGCAATCCAGCCTTACAGCTTTGAGCCAGGCGCCAGCTCAGACGAGGAAAACAAAGACATACATGGATTAAGTCGTCTGCAAGTGGCTGTATAGGAATGAAGTGGAGCAGGGAGCTGGTGGCCCACCGATTGCAGTACCAATGTCACCACTACAAGCTTTTTCAAACTGTATTCTTTTGTCTGTACCTGATTCCGAAACATTAGAATAAAGAAATACTCAGAATTTTATTGTCTGTATTGTATTCACTACTTAAAAATGACAATCATATGATCTCAAATGTAACTTTTTTGTTGTTTTCATTTCTCCTCAAAAACATGTTTTTTATTTTGTTTGGGTGTCAGATTTTGCAGTAATATTCAATAATAGGCTAAAAATTGCAGTTCATTGAGAAAACCTCAATTATACATCGATTTTTATTGTGAAAATATGTTTATTGTCGGTCAGAATTTTATGTCACAGAGTCTTTCATTTATCGGAACAGAGCTGGAACAAGATTTGCAAGACATTCACTGCTTCAATATTTCGCACAAAGAATATCACAGACTGCTGATGGGCATGGTAGCCACACAATAACAGGTGTTTTCCAAACATGCAATTCAGGAGCTTTTTCATGTGACTACAAATATCCGTTATTACTGAAGTTTTCTGTGATTTCTTAATGATCATGTGGTCAAAAGACAGAAAAGAAAAAAAATCAAGGAAAACAGAAAATGAAAGCCACATTTAAAAAGTGGAAAATGTGGCAGGTGAACTTATACAAAATCCTGTCATATGATCTATAAAACTAAAAAACATCTATAAAACTTTGGTTATAAAAGCTTTAGGACCATAGAAATATAGAAAATTAACAAACAACTCTGGCCTTTCTTGCTGCACTTGAGGGGGTTGGGAGAGCTGTGAGGACGGCACATTCTTTCTTGAAAGCCTGAAAAGGTAGACGTCAATGTCATGCTAATTCAGGGGCCCTGTTAAAGCCAGGAGATGTGTGTGACCTTTTTGAAGGCTGACGTTTAGAGGCTGTACAGTGGAAACTGTGAGGATTCTGCTCTTGGATTTGATTTTGTCAGTTGAATTTCTTGATTTTAATCTTGTTCTGTTTTGAGTTGTCACTCCCTTGTTGCTGCTGTCACAAAACAGGCAAACAGCTGGGTACAATTGCAGCAGATTTATTAGCACAGCTAAAAGTCCACAAAACTAAATCAGGGTCAGGCAGGCAGAAGTCAACAACAAGCATGGGAGCATAAGAGAAACAACGAGAATAGTCAGGATTCAGACGAGGATGGATGGAGATGGACAAAGTCATGTGTGTGGCATCCAGAAATTGTGTGTTGGGGTTGCTGGGAGATTCAGAACTCCGGAGACGGTTCCCACCGGTGACCAGAGGGGGGGGGGGGCAGACTTCTGATGGGCCCCTTGGTTTTGTCATATTTATTTATTAAATGTTTAGGATTATGCCAAGCCTGGTCTCCTGCATATTGGATCCTACACCATCAGTTCCTGACATAAAACGTAGGTTTGCAGCTCTGTGTAGATGGTAAAAAAATTAAATAAATATCATCTTGACAGCCTTTTAAATTGACACAAGTATAGCCAAATGAAATACAGCAACATATCCCCAAATTGATTTTCTCCTACACCCCGAATGCAAACAGCTGAAGAGTAACGATAGTCAAAAGAATGTAAACACTGAAGCAAAAGCTCCGGTTTAAAAGGGTTTATTCTTTTACAAATACTGCGTGTTGAGTATGAACAAAATCTACATTGACAAACAACTATTGAAAGGAAGACAGTAAAGCAGTTGATTCCTGCAACATGTCATCAACAACAAAACCTTAAAGTGTCTAAATGGGGTTACAGCAGTTTTGTGTTTGTGTGTTAACAACAACAAATTGTGTGATTTCAATAATAATTTCCCCTTTAATTTATGTGACTACCTAAAATGAGTAAATTTAACTCCATTGTGCAGAAAATTCTATGCAGTTTTTTTTTTTTAGGTTTTGAAGTGTCTGCGAGTACGTTGCAGACTACCCAAATCATTGTTTGTTGTTTGTTTTCTTTTTTTCTTTCAAGTTTATGAAGTTGTGGCTCCGTACACTTTGATGGACACATACATGAAGTCGGTCTAATTAAACAGATTTTTGGCCGAAACAGACAGAAGACAGAATGAGTGGGTTTTCACAGCACAAATCTCTTCATGAGGGAAAAATGTGCTGTTTGAATTTCAAGCAGTCTCAAGCAAATAAAGCTGTAACTACTGCTGCTGGAGATGTTAAATATTTCCAGTCACTAACACATTCGCTGGTGCTTTTCTTGTTGTCTTGAATGCTAAAACAGAATTTGAAATATTTGCTTTAAAAAGACAAAAACGACAAGGTCAAACTATATCTGCAGCTTAAGCCAAAATAACGAAGCAAAAAAAAAAACAGCCATAGGAAGAATGTGTCTGTGATCAAACCTAAAAGCTTTTATTTCTACTTTTTTAATCTAAAAAAAAAAAAAAGTCATTCATGGAAAAAAACAAAAACAAGTCAGATTTATTTCACCATTCATCCATCAGTATTTAACTGGTAATTCTTTGTATCTCAACATTCCTCTTTTAATGACCCTTACACCAACAAATACACAAACATCTGGACAGAGCATCCTTCTGGTGTTTAAGTAATTCATATTCACAAAAAACACATTAAATACATTACATTTCAGATGTGTGTAGCATAAATTAAATTTTAACATTCAGTAAAAAAAAAAAAAGTTTTTTAATTTTTTAAATTTATTTAAAAACTAATGATTGACTTTTTGCATGAAAAACTGATATTTAATGGATTATTAAAATATTCACACAAGCATGCTCAGTCAGGTGTGTTTTCCAAACCACATCTCAGAAGTTCTACCTTGCTGCAGTGAGAGATGAGGATCTCAGTGGGATTTCTGGCATCTCTTGTTTCTAGTAATCCTCTGCAGATCAGCTTTATATTCAGTTGTAGCCCCTCTGAGCAGTTCCTTTACGTGAGTGTTGGTCAGAACGGATTGATGCCTTGATTTCACATGTTCCAAGGTAATAAACAGGAACTGGCAGACATATTTTAAGCAGTTATATATTCAGTTAACACACAGCAAGCCACACAACCAATGCTGTAGATTCAATAATTTTCTATTTAAGACAAAGCTTTTGCTTTGTAGCAGCACTTAGGTTGCACAAATACGTGTTAACTGTATGTGAATGAAGCATTATGCAAGATTATTTATTTCAATTTGCTTAGTATACTATCAGAATTCATTTATGGAATAATACATTTTCAACAGTTCAATTTAGTAAAAGGTAAGGCAAAAAACTTGTTTTATTCATCAAAATTACAGATGACCCGAGTTTGTCCACCAAAAACTCATGGCCGTAAAAATAAATGTAGACATAAATGTTGCCAAAAAAAATGAAGTTAAAAAAATGTATTCTATGGGTGTCAAGACAAGTTCAAAGCGCCTAAAAAACAATGACAACATAATGCCGATACGCCTGCACATTTAACACATCTTCTTAGTTGGTGTCCTTTTTGCTTGTTCCCTCCTGGTCGATGACACACGTTTAGACTGTCGTTTCCCAACAACAAATGCTACAAAGTTCATCAATTTTTGTAACCACACTGTCTTACAAATTAACCCTTATGCTATACTATGACCCCACCCTTAGATTGAAGTGTTATCCCTACCATTAAAAACGTGGATAAAGGTGGAAAGATTTCATGTAATCCATGGACACCAGTGAAGATCACAAATCATTGAAGAAAAAAGGTTCAGCGCACTGTAATGGGTCTAGATGACCCAACTCCCAATGGTATAGTGCCTAGGATAGCACAAGGGTTAAATGTGTTTTTTTGTGTACGTAACGTTTATATTACACTGGGACTGTGGAATAGAACAGACTCAACAAGTCTGTAATAAGATGGTGAATCTGGAATGTTGGGAACAGCAAATCTTTAAATGTAGCACGAGTTTGCAGCAACTACCCTGTTTATTTCATCAAAAGAATTAAACAGTCAGTGTTATTGGCCTTCAAACTACTATAATAACCTCATAGGAATAATTATTTCTTTGCTGGAGAACAGACTTTGATTTAAAGCATCGATGCAGCTCAGTTAAAAACAAAATATTTTGCATTGTTTTTAATAGATGTCAAATTATATATGAAATACACAAGTTCTTTGTGATATGCTCTCCTAATAATTCAAAAAAGATCCGGATGATCCTTTAAAGCCTCGTTTACACAGATTCTCAATTTAAAATAAAATATGCCAAGGACCCAAATCTGGCAGAAGAGGAAAGAATGAAGAACAAAAAGACAACCTCCCCCCTGCTCCATCTCTGCTACACAAATTATTTAGCTTGGCATGTTATGAATCTATCACAAATCCTTTTATAGCATACTCAAGAAGAATAGCCCTGTGTGATAATGTACTTGAAAGGCTATCGCACCACAGCAGATGCCCAGTTTCGGTGTGGGAGAGCGTCCCCTGACAAGGCTTCCAGAAGCAGGGTTCATTGACATGAATGCTCTGGGGACAAGCATGGAATCTGAGCTGTATAGCTGCTGCTCTGCTGCCCTCCCTGTGGCATAGCTATAAGCACATCCAGAGCCCCTTTCATCTGTGGAGCTGAGACAATGGCAGAGAAGCTTCATGGTTTCCAGCTAAGCACAAACGTCTCCTTAAACATCTGCAAATGGGGATACAATCAAAGACTTTCTGCTGCAAATGACTGCGCTTGAACGTGCATATGATCTCTGTAAGCGAACAGCCTGTGCAATTGAGTAACCATCAAGGGGGCAGTAGGCAACATTAAAAGAAAACATGTACATGCTTAAATGTAGCTTTAGTAGTGTTTTTACAGTTTTAGCCCACTAAAATATGAACGCTTTCTTAGCAATAGTATGTGATTGAGCTTTTTGTGGGTTGCATTTTTGTCATAAGCTACAAACACACCAGGCATTTGACGCCCATGATGTTTACACTAGTCAGTGTAGCTACATAGATGCTCAACCTATGAATTAAGGAATGAAAAGCTATGAACATTTTAACATGCAAAAATAGTATTAAAGACATTGTGTGCATTACTTCCCCAAGGCAATAGAAAATATACATTATTTTATTGATTTAGTCTTTGTTGAACAGTTAAAGGGTTAAACCAAACAACATAAATTGTCACCTAAATCCAAGAAACACCTCTGGTTAAATGTATTTGTCTGGAGGCAAATTGAGAGGTAACAAAAAGATTTCTAGGACTCTATAGAAATAGATCAGTTGCTAATAGGTTCCCTACTGACAGACAATTAAGAAACAGAAAATGAGACAAAACCCTAATTGTTTAAATTTCTATTGGTTGTTTTGCAGGGAGAAAAGTAAGGAAGAAAATTGATCCAAAGAAGGACAACCTCAGGATCACCTTAAGAAGGTGCAAAAATACAAAGTGAAATTGACTTTAGGCCCCCACTATGTAATATAAACATGAGAGATAAAAAAAAAATGGTTAAAAAACTCAACTAAATTATCAGTGGCCTTCTTTGGGTTTATTCTACTGGTTATTTTTTTAAATTATTATTTTCATTTAATAAGACTTATCAAGCTTTTTCAGAAAGCATTGACAGATTCAACTGTACTATAAATACATAGTCATGTAAGGGAAAACACATAGAAATGTAAATATCAAAATAAAAGCAGGCTAGACAAAAACTAAATGTGTTCTTCCTAATAATAGTCAAAAAAGATGAACTTTGTGTCCTTTAAAAGAGGAACTTTTATCTCCAGTTTCACAATCATTTTATTTCCTTCATCTCAGTCAGTCTCATCGAGAGGAATGTTATTTCAGTGTCAAGCATTTTAAAGGAATTATTGGACATTTCAGCACTTCTTAAACCTTGAAAACACAACAATCCATTTCTAGCTTTAAAAAGCACCCTGCTATTAAGAGACCTTAAAAAGAAAAATCTAAAGTTTTTTCTTCACTAAGAAAAACTCAACTGTTTACCCCTCAGCTCCTGACAGCTTCTCAGCACTTTCATTTCCATGTTCCTCACGTGACCGCTGTCAAGGAAAGCAAAGGCATCCTTAGCAAGAAAAATGCTCTCTTAATCATTACAGAAATATTTACCCTTACTTATGCAATGTTTTTTTTATTGGTGCTGGAAATGAGTCTGTGCCTCTTAAGTATCTTATAAATTATGAATTAACCAAATAATTTATTCTGAGATTTTGCTCTTATTGTGTCTTTACACTGCAGACTGTATTTGTATCTGCCAGAGGATGTGGGTACGTGGGAGTCCAGGGTGTTGAGTTCTAATCTGAGTAGACATTACATGTTTATTTAAACTCAGTGGTAGCAGCATTTACATCAACCTACGTTTAAACTGCATCTTTGTTTGCCCGCATTAAAACATTATTTAAAGACCCACTCCAATGAAAATTGTGTTTTTGGTGTTTATAACATTTTCTTTTGGCCTTTTTTTATGATGGAGGACATAAATGAGAAAATTAAGGGCACACTTGCATTTGTTATGTATTTCTTTATACGATATGTTGTGAATCAGGGGCAGAAAAAAAACTAACAAACAGAAAAAGGTCAACCTTCCCTCTTAACCGATGCTTTGTTTGACTTCTCAATGTTTAGAACAATTTGTGTTTAAAATAGTCTGCTTTTTAATCTAGAAAATATAGCAGTATTAAAGTACTTATAATTATTTTTTTCTCTCCAAGTGACCATGGTATAAGTGGCATAATGACCTTCAAGATGTGCATAATCAGAACTGAATGTACAACTGTCCATTGCAAAAATGAGATTAACAGGCCTATATCCTGCTTTTTGTAAGACTTTCAGAGTAAACTATATCCTTATATGGCAAATGGCAAAATGGCATTTGGCGTATACTTATATAGCGCTTTTCTACCTTCTTCGAAGGCCCAGAGCTCTTTACAGTCACAGTCCCATTCACCCATTTACACACACATTCATACACTGGTGGTGGCTCAGCTGCAGAACACTGGTGCCAACCTTCCACCAGAGGCAAGGTGGGGTTTAGTGTCTTGCCCAAGGACACTTCGACACATGGCGGGAATCAAATCAGCAATCTTCCGATCCGAGGTGGACTGCCCTACCCTTGCCAATGGCCGCCCCAATATGATAATATATTACCTTTGGTACGCTAAAGATTTTTTTTTAAATCAAATATTAATTTTTGCAGCAAATTTTCCTACCAGGAAGTAAGACGACTCAATCTCTGAGGCTCCGCCTTTCTCTCCTTGTGGGTGCCGCCCATTTTATGGCATTAACCTAAAACCGGTGTAGGCAGTGTGTCTGTGTTTCACCTACGAAAACAAACAACATTTGATCTTTTGTTGGTTGTGCATTTGTGCATATAAAAGAGAAGCATTTAGCTACTAACTCTGAAAGTGGGTGTGTGTGTCAGCTTGGGAGCGGTGCTGGCAGCACAGACTCTTCCTGGAAGGGGCTGTTTCTCGCTTATCTACGTTACAATGTGAGAGCCAACTCGTTTTCATGGATTGGGAGCAGGTGGTGCTCAAACCACAGGTTTTTGAAAAATGCTGAGAATCTTTATTCACCATCCTTTTTCTGTAACCCCCCTTTTCCACCCTTTCTGTTGTTGCCTTACCCCTCACCACCTCTTTAACATCCACCTCTCTTCTTCCCTATTATTCTTTTCCTTCCGATCAAAAAAAAAATAACGGATACAAACATAATCAATATAAATAAAGTTTAGCCTAAATAAAAAAAGGGGTTTATACTAATATACGCTTTGTGTCGGAAGATCCATAACCCTATTGTAAAAGTAAAATAAGTCTCTCATCTGTTTTCTCAGCTGTTAGACTGAACACGTTAAAAAGAAAAGAAAGAAATGTGTGGTGTAGATCAAAATACCACTCTGGGGTTGATTTTAGTGAGGAATGAACATTATGATTCACCAAAAAGATGATTTTACATGATATAGGCCCTTAAAAAACGCATTAAGCTGCTTGTAATTAATTTATTACAATTAATCAGTAATTTGACGTCTCTAAGAATGCGGCACGAATGTTGTAAAATTGTAGAATTCTGAAGTAGACTTGCTCGTGGTTCTTTTGACTCACTTGTTTTGTTGAACAGTTTTTCCCCCCCATTCTCTTTGTTCAGACACTTTGATTCTTCATGTTCATTGTGAGCCCATCCACTCCCACATCAATAAGTGGGTTGCACATAAACACGTATTGACACGGGGAAAGGGTTTATGGCAGGAATCATAGAAGCGGTGTTCACTTGCATGGTTCCCACTTAGGAGGGAAACTGTCCTCCTGACGAATGGATGCTGGTCTGACCTGCTGGAGGATTGGCTGGACTATGAGTTAAGGAAATCCTTCAATGCAAATCAAATATTTGCACAATCAGGGAACATGGGGTGGAATCACAGTGACCCATGCTGGATAAGTGATGGTCTGATACGCGTGTGTGGATGTGGGGGGAGAGGAAAGTGAAAATGACTGTTTGAGAGTGTGCGCGTGCGTGGGGGAGGGGAGAGAGAGAGAGAGAGAGAGAGAGAGAGAGAGGCAGGTGGAAGGGGGAGGGCCGGGGGGTGGTCCAGACAGTCGGTCCTTGTGTCGCTGTACCTCACACGCTCAGCCTGTGAAGAGGAGCCGCTTTCCGCGCGCAGTCTCCCCGCCTGGCTGGTAAACAACAACGCTGCTGCTGCTGCTGCTGCTGCCGCTCCTCCGGCGTCGCTCCTCCGGCGTCGCTCCATCACTCCGGCTCCTCCCGCTGAACTTCAACGATGCCAGATGGAAAACTGGAACCGTGCTGGACGCATTCGTTCCCTACTAACTGAGGAAGCGTCTGAGGACTAAACGGGGAAGCAGCAGCAGCGGTCTGTGCTGCATCAGAAACAAACCAACGAGCTGCAGAAGCCTGAAATCCCTCTGTGACATTGTCTGGTTTCATTCTGGGGTTTCGAAGTGAGTATTTGTGCGTCTGCGACAGGGTGGGATGCGATCATTTGTGCGCTTTTTTGGAAGGATGCGTTCATCTGAACAGCTTCATCCAAACGTCTTCTAATAAAGTAAAATAGGCCTTGGAACACAATGACAAATTAGACTTATTCTATAGTGTATCCAAAATTATTACTGTTTCCATTTTGATTTTAACCTAGGTAAAAAAAATGCATTAAATGTCATTTTAAACACTGGGTTTTCATTTTTAAAAATAGGTTTTGCCAAGTTTGTATCCAATCTTTTGGCTTATTCTCATTTCCTTATTTTATTTTGTTTCTTTCCTCATTTAGTTTTTGCAATGGCCAAATCTATTGTTAAATGTATATTTAAGTCTCTTTACATTGTTCTGTAAATATGCATTTAAAGCAACACTTCCCCTTGACATGACTTTGGCAGTGGAGCTTAAAATTATTTTATTTGCCTATTGAATATACCCGTTTTTTTCCTTAATGATCAAATGTACAGTTACCCAGGCTAATGAGGTCTCTTAGTTAAATATAGAAATGTCAAAACAAATGGGTGAACAGTTCAGTTGTGTAATGTAGAGTAATTAGCTGTTCTTTCCAAAAAAAAAGGTTGGTTTGCATTTTGAACTGCATGGTCAAGACTGGTATTCTCTGAAATTCTCATATCTGGGCTGTTTTACAGAAACTTTTCTTACTGTAATTAAATAGTGCATGTTCTGCACTTATCTTGGCTCTGAGTGCTGTACATGTTTTGGCAGGCTGTGTCAGCTGATTGGAAAAAGCCCAAAACAGAGGCTCAGAATCTTTTTTTTTTCTCTTTTTTAATTTCCTGAATTTAGACCTGCAGTGCTGGCAGGAGACACACACGATTACGGCTTTTCTTCTTTCCTTGTTTAGCATATGCTTGATCGTTGAATTAATTCCAACAGAAGTGCTAACATCAAAATATGGTAGTCTGGCCCTTGCATAAATAAAATATCGGGCGCACTAAACCACAGGAGGACTCACCCTCAGTGTGGAATGAATCAATGTACAAGCTCTTTTCCAATTCATTTCTTTGTTCATGCATTCATCTTCTTCCATTTATCCCTTTCGGGGTCACGGGGCTGCCGGAGCCTATCCCCGCCACTTATGGGCGAAGGCAGGCTCTGGACAGGTCGCCAGTCTATCACATCATTTTTTTGTTTCTGTTCATAATTGATGGAGCTTGAATGCTTTTAATTTATATTTTTCAATTTTACTTAAAGAAAGACTCCAATAAAAAAAAAAAAACATGTTTTTAACAAGTTCATGTGGCATTTTTTCTCATGCTGGAGGACATACAAAGACAATTAAGCTCAAAATTGCATTTTCTTAGTATTTCTTTTTTCATTGTGAATCAGGAGCAGACGAAAAAATGCTGTTTGAAAAAAAAACGTGTTGCTCCGCTGCATTCTGATGCATCCACTTATAGACGACTAGATCCATGAAAGTCTTTGTTTTCCTCGCCGGAGCGGTTATCTGGCTCAAAGCTGTATGGCTGGATAGCTCCAATATTGCTCGCCAATTTTGTTACACGTTAGGCTGGGGCTGTAAACTAGTGGGAGAAAGTTTAAACAGGTGGATGATTGGATGGGCTTACTTCCACACCAGCAGTTCCCCACCCACAAAATAGAGGGGTACTTCGAATGAACTCCTGCCGCTCTGCTCAAACTAGGTGCTGGAAAACGACACAGGTTTTTTGAATTTGGCTAAAAGTGGCATTGTCATAATTAAAAGAACCACTGTGAACAATTTAAAAATAGATTAAAGGATGATCTGAGTCGGTCTTAAAATGGGACAGCACATAATTAAGTTGTTCCATGGGAAGTCAAATAATGACTGGGTTTCTAGACACTTATTTTGCAGACACTAAAACATTACCAGATTAAAGACCAATGCCTCTTTTTTTTCCCAGGGAGGACCTGGAAAAGACGCATGTGTCTAGATGAAGTGGTTCAGCCATGCAATGTTCCTGGAAGTCAGTGATTCTGCTGGCCTTAGCCTCCATCGCCATCCAGTACACAGCCATTCGGACGCTCACCTCCAAGCCTTTCCAGCTCTGCCAACTGCCCAGCCCCCAGAACTGCGGTGTTGGGGCCCAGGAGACAGACCCATCCTTTGAGCGAGGAACAGCTGGAGGGGGGGGCTGCGATGACTACTCCTACTTTTCAGTAAACTCCACTCGTAAACTGCACATACTAGTCTTAGCCACTACAAGAAGTGGATCATCCTTTGTTGGCCAGCTACTGAATCAGCACCAGGATATATTCTACCTGTTCGAACCCCTTTATCATGTTTATGCCACATTGGTCCCACGACAGTCATACACTCGCAATCCAGCAGAGCGGCGTGTGACTTTAGGTGCCAGTCGAGACCTTCTACGCAGCCTATATGGCTGCGACCTGTATTTCTTGGAAAACTACATCAAGCCCACTCCTTCAAACCACACCACAGACAAGCTGTTCCGTCGCGGGGCCAGCCGGGCGCTGTGTCAGCAACCTGTGTGCGATGCCTTTGGTCCTGGTGATCTAAACGTGGAGGAAGGAGATTGTGTGAAGAAATGTGCAACTCTTAACATGACCCTAGCGACTGAAGCATGCCAAGAGAAGCGGCACGTTGCCATCAAAGTTGTTCGGGTACCAGAGATTGGGGATCTCAGAGCTCTGGTTGAAGATCCTCGACTGAATATTAAAATAATTCAGCTAGTCAGAGACCCTCGTGGCATCCTGTCATCACGGATTGAGACATTCAGGGACCCATATCGTCTATGGCGCATTTGGAGGGCCACAGGGAGAAGGCCTTACAATCTAGACCTGAATCAGCTCACAGTTATTTGTGAAGACTTTTCCAACTCTGTTTCCACTGGCTTGAGCCATCCCCATTGGCTTAAAGGGAAATACATGGTGGTTCGATACGAGGATTTGGCTCGAAATCCACTTCTCAAGACACAGGAGATGTATGACTTCCTGGGATTATCTATGGATAAAAATGTGAAACACTGGATACGTACAAACACTCAAGGCAGCAATGAGCCTTCAGCTAAACACAAGTTTGGAACCGTGAGGGACTCAGCAGCTAACGCAGAAAGTTGGCGTTTGAAACTATCTTATGACATTGTAGATTTCACGCAAACAGTTTGTCAGAAAGTACTTAATCAATTGGGTTATAAGGCTGTGAAATCAGTCGAGGAACTGAAAAACATGTCCTTCTCGCTGGTACAGGATAAAGCCTTTGTACCGTTTTTGTAACAAAGATAGTTCTCTGATGACTATTTTTGATATATTTATAACTGTTGCCTTATGAAGTCCTTGGTTCATTTCATTTCCATGATTTTGTTTGTCGAAGATTTGCACTAAAGATTTAGAATGCATCACAGAAAGCAGGGGTGAGTCCCTTTTGGAAACCATAACCGCACATTATAATGAAAAGAAGAAATGATATCATCCATCTGTTGACAAATGACACTATTGTTTTGTTCCCGATGAGTAGATTCAATTCCAAGCAGTTTGATCATTAATCTTCTGTATGCAAAACAGTGTCTCTGCAAAGTTTAAAATATGTCCCCTTAAAAACAGGACTCAGAAGGGATTCCAAAAAACAGGGTTTTATTTTGTTTTTTGTTTTTCCCTTTTAGATCTGTGATGGCAAATTTGAACTGTACAAGATCTTTTGTGCAATAAATGGTGAATGTCGCAGTCAACCTTTACCACTATGGCATTTTTATCCACGTAGGAAGAGGAGAGGTACTTCTGACAGATGCCATGCTTGCAAAGGATAATTGCAGACAATTAATGGGCTCTCAAGTGAAAGGGACAGAATCCCATTGGAGGTCACGAGCATTTCATCAGAGGATTTGCAACCATCTGTGATAGACGAACAGTAAAGAAAGGTAAAACTCAAATCTCTCCAATCGAACACGCAGGTTTGTCAAGATGGATACAAATAATGAATTGTTAAAAAATGGTAATTGAATTAAAAATTATGTACTTAGATGTTATGTAGGCCCTTACATAATTAAATGTAGAGGCACTCTAATGGAGAGTCGGTTTTATTCATAGCCATTTGTTCATTTCTGCAATTTTACAGTTTTCCGTGAGAAATTAAAAGAGATGTCATTGTTTATGAGCCTATTTTGCATTAAATTAGATTCATTGTTTGCTTCAAAACAAAAGGGGTTGCTTTGTTTTAATGTCCCACAAAAAGCAAGGTGCAAAACAAACAGAAAACACAGCCTAGGCAAATGGTTCTATGCATTATGCCACAACCCAAAGAAGCAGCTTTTTCTTTATTCGACTTTAGGACAGTTTGTGTTGCATCTCGGTTTATAAAAGATTCAACACTGAGAAAAACATGTCTTTGTAGAACAGGTTTCTCCACAGACTTCTGCATTTCCAGAAAAAATGTCGCCCAGTTTACTCAACACAACACAGGTACATTTCAGATGGGTTTTGTATCCACATTAGATCATGCAAAAACTGTATTACACTAATGGCTTTCCATAATCTGGGACAAATCCTTTGATCATTAGCGCAGCTGATGTGCCTTTTTTAGCCAAGAATGTGATGGGGATAAGCCCAAAGCAGAAACACATACACACAGTAAAATGAATGTGTCAATCTTTGCTTCAGCGTCTCAAGACAAACCCAAATACAGCACACAAGCTGCCACAACTTTTGGACATGTAACACACTCTTATCTGTTCTGAAGACTAGCAGACATGTTTTTTCTGGCCCAGTTCCAGTTCAGAAGTCCTACCAATGTACTGCTTCAAAAGTGCATTTGAATTTGTTCCAGCCAGGTTATCCAAAACTGCCTTTTCAAACGGAAACTGGATTGGTGACCTACCTCTGTACATGTAATTGCAACAATATTGCATGCTATTTCTTTCCATTTCATGCAGTGAATTGCATTTCTATTTGGGTGTTTTGGGTGTTTTTTATGAGAATTTGCTCAAAATGCAGCTGCACGCAGAAAAAAATGCAAGATACAAGAGTTGTCTTTATAAATGCACTGTATGCAAGAACAATGTGCTTCAGTTCTTGACATGACTAGTGCATTTAGAATAAGACTGGTTATCTTAAAAAGAGGGGGTGGAAATTATGACTGCTGTTTATTTGTTCTGTTTTTAAAATAAACAAAAACAATCTTAACACAAATGGGATATGGAAATGTTTCTATATTTCAGGCAGGTCAAACAATAGAGAAAATTATTCCTCAAAAGTAATTTATTGAAAAAAATAATAAGTAAAAATCACGCATGCATTATATGTACAAAATATACAGAGGATTTGTTTACATTGTCTTCTTGTTGGATTTTTTGTTTTTTGAACCAAAATTTAATTTCTGTGATGCCCAAGTGTTAATTTTACTTGCCCATTTATTTGCACACAATGACCACTTGTTTCCCCACTAGATAAACCCTGTGAATGAAGCGTCACACGGCTGGGCTCATCAGTATTGGTGACCGGATGTCCATTGAGATGCAGAGCACAAACCTTTGATCCTCCTCTGCGCAGAGACTTGAGGGAAACTCTCCCTCCCCTTCTTTTTCTCTGCCTCTGCTTCCTTCAGCATCCCCCCTCTCCCTTTTTTTCTTACATTTATCTCAGGGGATTTCTTTTTTTTATTTCTGTGCTTCAACACTCACATTTTGTTTTTCTTTATACATTATGCCTGAATTTTCTAAATCTTTTAAGACCCATTTTAATGTATAGCCTAAAAATTGAAGAATGCTGCAAATGTGGGAACCTTTTTCACTTTCAGGTAATTATTTAAAGACCCACTCTGATGGTGTTTTTGGTGTTTTTAACATGTTCTTGTGGGTTATTTCTGATGATGGAGGACATATATTAGGAAAAAAAAAACTATGTCTGAGTATTTCATTGTGAATCAGGAGCAGACAAAAGAGGCTGTTTTAAAAAAGATTGTAGTTGTGATGTCACAAATACAGTAGGTGATGCATCCACTTGTAGATGACTACATCCATGAACGTCTTTGTTTTCTGAACTGGCTTCTGGCTCAAAACTGCATGGTTAGATTGCTCCAATATTGCTTGTCTTTTTTGCACCACTAATGTTAGGTTGGAGTAGTTAGAGGCTGTAACCTAGCAGGAGAACGTTAACCACATGGATGATAGGAAGTATGGGCAGGATTAGTTTTGCCAAGAGTCCCGCCCACAACTCAGATGCAAATTCCTTCTGCTGCTTTAGATGTCCTAGAAAACGACACAAGTTTTGGATTTTGGCTAAAAACAGCATTATCATAATTAAAAGATGACTGGAAACACTTTTACATTAGATCAAAATATAATGGGAGTGGGACTTTAGGAACATGAAATAAATTAATTGAGATTCAAATAATGCTAAATGTTTATTTTCATGTAGAATTAGGGGCATTGACAAAAAAGTAAAATTCAAGACTCATTTTGAACAGTTTCGCCTTTAATGATATGAGTTATGCCAGAATGGTTAGCAGAAGGCTGTCCTACTGCAGAACCAGCATTTGGATGGTGAAAGAAGAGGGCATTTTTGCTGCAATTTACACATCATTTAAAGACCTTGTTGTAAAGTAGGTGGGAGCAAACATCATTAGGCAGTTTGTCAATAGTCGTGTGGTTGAGCTGAACCTTTAAACATCTGAACTAGAGTTTTCAATTAAACTCCACCTTGTTTCTTTCTGCTAGTGCTGGGCGTTGATGGTTCGCAGTCAATGTTGCATTTCCTCCACATGCCTGATTCCTGACAGTCTGCAGCCTATTTCCCATGTGCTAGTCTCTGTCTGAGCGCTTGCTGAGCCCCTGTGTTGTTTATTGTGTCCCAGGGCTGAACATATGGTTCACATGCCACTGGTAGAGATGGCAGAAAATCCCTTTCCCTCCATCGCTTTTGTTTTTCCTATCTTTTAAATGTGACCTCAATAATCTGACTATATGACTGCAGGACAGAGCAAAGATATTTTTGCTTTCTGACTGTTTATACGAGGTTACTTTGTCTCGCAAAACCTAAGAAGCCAATTTTTTTGATTGTCAGAGTTGATTCTTAATGCTTACCTGCTGAGGTCTACAAAGAAACTCTTTTGCGTGAACAAACATCTGTGACTATGAGTCTGCCATTATTATCATAAGACCTAGCTGTGGCGTGATAACTAACTCAGTTGAGCCACATGAATTGTGGCATTGTGTCTGAGGTGCAGAGTTTATGTGCATTTCTATGACTCAGCAAGTATGAACACTTCTGTGCTTGATGCGTCATGGCACACAACTCTGCATCTCATAGCTCGGCTGATTCAGTGCGAGGTGTTGCTCAGGCGACTGCTGTTTTTTTTATTTTTTTTATTACGTTTTTTTTTTTTTTATCTTAATACAAAGCTAACCACTGCAATCATAGCTATTCATGTGAGAAATCACAAGATCCTCTTGTTCACAGGTTGTCTGGCAGACTCTTATTTGATTGCTGGTAAAATGACAAGGGGAGAGCGGAGGGTGGAGGTGTTGCCAATCTGGGATTTGCTGGAAGGAGCTTAACTGAAACTGTCAGCGGGTCAGAAACAGAGGACTAGTAGTCTGCTCATTATCCAGTAAGGGATCTGAAACACCTTTCAAAGTTTAAATAGCCCGCATACATATGTTTTTGCGCAATGGGGACTGGCCAATTGTTCAAGGTGGATGGATGGATTTGTGTTTATCTTAATGCCTTAGTCACAACTGCTGGCCTGTCTGTTGGTGAAAAATGGGGAAACTTGTACATATAGACGGCCTGCACACATTTTTTAAGATTCTGTAATTCCAGACAACAAAATTGTTCGTGTGCATTCTTCTATGGGCATGCTGCAGGTGACAGATTACAGCAAACACTTGAAGACCCACTCCAATGAAAATTATGTTGTTGGTGTTTTTAACATGTTCATGTGACATTTTTCTGATGGAGGACACACATAAAGACAGTTAAACATCTGTATTCAAATCGTTGTGAGTCAGGAGCAGATGAAAAAATGCAGTTGGAAAAAGCTTGTAGCAGTTTGTAGACCCTACAATCAGCAGACCACAAACTCCATTCCTATACATTTGCTTGCATACAAATAGATCCATGCATGTCTTTGTTTTCCCTCATCTGATCTGACATCTGGCTCAAAACAGTACAGCTCCAGTATTGCTCGCCATTTTTGTTGGACTGGTAATGTTAGGTCGAGGTTGTGAGAGGTTGTAAGCAAGCGAGAGAGTGTAAACAAAGAGTTGATGGGAAGTGTGGTCAGGCTAACATCGCAGCGACAGTCCTACCCACAACTCAGAGGTGAATTTCTAATAAACTCCTGCCACTCTACAGAAACAATGACCTAAAAAAACCAACACAAGTTTTAAAAAAAATGCTTGCTAAAATGGCATGATCATAATGACCAATGGGAATGCTTTTACAATAGATCAAAAGATGACTGGCGTGGGTGGTAAGCAAGGACGAAGTAGGCGAGTAAGCGTGTCATACAGCTTTTTCATTTTTTCAACCCTCCAGAACCCTGTGCACTGCGAAAAGGGTTAGTTCTGTCCAAGTCAGAAATGTGCGCTCCTTATGCGCCCGTTGCACACTCCGTGCCTGCAGCCTGACTGTTAGAACCTAGACAATCACGGTAAAATTTTTGTGGGTATCTACACGCACTTCCGTATCACACGCACACCCCGTTCGTGCGGCATTTGCATGTGGTCAGTAAACGACTGGAGGGCTGCGTAAAGGGAACCATACGACATCATCAAGAAGACGTCACAAATGCGCACAAATATTAATATTTACAACACGACAATGGTACATTTTATTTTCATGATGTATGTTGAGGTGACCGCACTTGCCTAAAGGCAACATGGACAACCTAGAAACCCGGAACAGGGGTTAATCCGTAGGATGCATGTGGCTAGTGCATTAGACACAAACACATCAAATACATTGGCAGAGTTCAACAAATGTTGAGTTCTGAAGGTTTTATGCCAGACTGAATAAAACGTCTGTCTTTTTCATTTGCTTATTTTGACATTCTGAATCATTCTGCATATTTTTTTTTTTTTTTTTACTAAAATTAAATTTTATTTGAGCCCATTCAGTATTGCATGGAGGATTCTACTGAAATGTTTTCAACTTAAAGGGCAATCTGAATATGAAAACCTGAAAACCACTTTTCCTTATTACTCCTTTTAAATTAAAGGTGAAAGTTAAATCTTCCAGATTTGTTTGAAGTTTTTTTCAGTTGACTATGGGAAAACAAGAACTGATGGTCTATCTCGGAAAAAAGGGAGCCTCAGCTGCAGCTGGCAAGCATAGGTTGCCCTTTTTCTGCTCTCATACACGAAGGCTCATATCTACACTGAGGGGCCATTGATCGTTAATTCCCCTGTGGAAATGTGGCTCTAGGTGAGTGTGACGGTGTGTGAGAGAGCATGCATATGTGCTGGCAGGCTCTGTGAGCATGGTCAGCACTGTTTACGTCACTGTGGTCAGTTATGGCTCTCTTGCTTCAATGCCATTGCTGAAATTCTCCCCTTGGCTGACCTGACTTTAGCACACACACTGACAAGTAAACAAGCAGATGCATACGTGAGCTAAAAATGAAGCTGTCTGAGCATGGGGAGTTGAGAATACATGATTATGTCAATTCTGGGTCAAAGTGACATTTAGGTTAAGATACTAGACCTGTAGTCTTTGAAAAACATTCATAGACTATAGCCGAGCGGGGTAGTACGTGTATATGTTTCATGTGAGACATAAATCCTATTCAAGCTCACAAATGCAAGACACACATTTGTTTTCTGTGATATTGAGGTAGTAAATCAAGGCCCCTAATGGTGAAATGATGGAGTGAAGTACCAAAGCAGCAGTGCAGGTCTGAATAAAAGATTTCATGAAAATAAGTGGACCCTGCATGAGTTGTTTCTCATTTGGATATACGGGAAGAGCAAGGCGCTATCGTCTAGTAAATCCCGGCTGAGCAAAGTAATGGTTATCTGTACATCTCTGCGGCTGGCATGCAGATCTTAGACTTATATTTGCATCAAAGCCTTTGCCAGACATGTCTGTCAATATCCCTCAAAAAGAGAACATCCCTCTGACATGCCTGCTGCTTTGGCTAGCAGCATATATTTGTTTTGGCCCTCTCTGCTCTGAAGAAAAAAGGCTGGCGTGAGCATCTATGTCTATACTATTTGTATTCAGTGTCCACTTTAAATGAGGCTTTGTTCGTTGCTGAATGATATTTTATTCAATAGCAGCATCCTCTGTAAACGCAACTGTTTTTCCAGTACTCCTCATCAGCCTGAAGAGCAAACAAGATACATACAGGATAATTGGCTACATTTGATTACGTTACAAATGATGTTAAAAATGTAAATACAGTTTTCCACAGGATTATATGCCCTGACAGAATGTATTAAGTATTTGGGTAGCATGGCAGAATAAGCAGAAAACCAATCTTTTATTTAGCGGTAGTGATGGTTGAAACCATTTATTCTCACATGATTATGTGTGCCAAATGTGCATGATCAAAAATGTATGTACCCTTGGATTTTCTGAGCTCATTATTATAGATCTTGTGAGACCTCTACACATTTTAGCCTGGACGGCGCTCATTTTTTGGCTGTGGAGACATGGGAAAGCAGTGAAATGAGTTACAAAAACAGCTTTATAATGACAAAGACTATGTAGATATGTATTCAAGATAGTTGGACATTACAGCTGTTATGATAAACTTGCATTTCCTGGCAAAATTAGAAAAGTATTATCAGTTAATATATATACATTTTTCCAACAAAACTAAACGAAATATTGATTCTCACAGGTATTGAAGTATACATTTTTTCCTTTGTACACGCAATATTTGTATGGAGTGAATCTGTACTGTGTAGGCTAAACATTGCAATATAAATGCATCTGGTAATGCAAAAGCACTTTGTGAGCTCAGCCACACTTGAAAGGTGCTACATAAATGCAGTCCATTTACTCACTTATGCTTTTTCGTTTTTGCAGAATAAGCTATTGTAATGAGGTGCTTAATAGTTATTCCAGCACTACCATTAGACATGTTCAATTCATTCAAAAAGCAATGTTTCAGAAAACAAACTTTGAAAACATAATTGGTAATTATACCATTTGCACACTTGAAATCATTACACTTTTTCTGCAGGTTTTAGGTCCTTTGTTAAAAATATATTCGAGCAGTAATAAATTATATTACACCATACAAGCTTCAAGTAACCTCCTTTTCTGCACAAAACTGGAAAACAAGTAGATGTTTGTCTGTCTAGAAAAATGCTCTAAGTTTTTTCTTCAGTTGATCCCATTTTGTTCCAGTTTTGTTTTTCTTCAGGTGAAGATTTTTTAGGGGTTTCAGAATCTTTAATGGTTTTTAGTGGTTGTTACAACACCTGCAAATACCAGTAAAATAAGAGTTCAATGAGTTTGAACCTTGTTATTACACCCTGATGATGAATGCTTTAAACTCATAGTGCTAAGTCATCAAAAGTGAAAGTGTAATTCAACACTCAAAGTGTAATTCAACAGGATAACGTGCAGCCAGTTCAAAGCTGAACATGTCAGTCTCAACTTGTTTTCAGTGCTTCAAAACACATTGTTTTCTGTGCTGTCATTTTCCGGTACATAGTTATTTCACTTTCTGACGGATTTCTATCAAATTTTGGAAAATCCAAGAAACCTTAAACGGTGACTGTTTGACAGTTACAACCTTACAGCTTTACTTGTAAAGCTGAAGATGAAATAAGCATTGTTGAAATAATTAATATTCTGTCTTGAGGCTCTGCAATTGGCAGGCGATCTGTTCAGGACTTATCCTGACTTTGCCCTTTGGTAGTTGGGCGTGCTGCGGATTGGAATAAAGCAGCTGGGTGGATGGATGGATGGATGGATGGATGGATGGATGGATGGATGGATGGATGGATGGATGGATGGATGGATGGATGAATGGATTTCTGTTTGGAAGATTGTAAGGTTTCTCTTTTTAAAAAAAATGGTAAAGGGGGAGAGGGAATCTTCCAATCAGAATAATTTTATTGTTTAACCAGCAAAACATTGCTTTTTTGTTATCTACATACCATCATTTAGACCAAAGAGCAACCTCATATATAGGGTTGCACAGGGATGTAGTGGTTAGCACCCTCACCTCACACTCAGAATGCTGTGGCTCAAATCCCAGCTGGTACCCTCCTTGTCTGGACTTTTGGGCATTGCTGGATTTTATCCGGGCACCTCACCTTCTTTTCACATTTAAAAAACATGCATCATGGTTTAATTTAACATTTTAATTTGTGAATGGGATTGTGTGGCCTTGTAACCAAATTGCACTTGCATCGCCTAACAGTTGCTTGCTTGACTCCAGCAACCCATGACCCCCAAAAGGGATTCAGCAGGTTCAGAAGATGGTTTATTCTAAATAACTGAAAACAAAACAGCTTATCATTTAGTCTCAGGGTAAGATTTTGTTAAGATTATGTCTTTAAACTTTTCTAGGCTTTTCCTTTCTTACCCTTAGTGAAAATGTTAGGAGGACTCACCAAAAGTTTTAATCAGATATCTTTTATGTTTTTATTATTATTATTTTATTATGTTTGTCTTTCTTCAGGCAATCTCCTAAAAAAGCTTTTGGAACTGCTTGTTAACTAAGAAAAAAAGAGCCACTGTGTGTTTAAAATTAGATTCTCCAATAAAGCCATTTAAAAGCAAGTTATTTGTTGGGTTTAGGCTCAGTCATTGCAGTTGTTTCCAAAAACCTTACGTCATCTACCTCATTTGCAACACTTCCATCTTGTTAAAATTTCCTAATTGTCCTAGGAATGGGTCAATGGGCAGAGATCCGTGAGACAAATAACTGCCTACTCCAGTTCCTCCTGCTGGGGGGTTCTCATATCAAGATTATGTTCTGGCTTTACCTTATGACTTTTGTTCTGTGTGGGCTCTTGAAAATAAAAAAAACACAAATACTGTCATGTATTCCAGGCTTTCTCAGAGAGATCCCCTAAACAACCTCAAGTGGCTCTTTTCGATGCACAGGGGCAGCTATTCTTAAATCCTCTTGAATAATTGAGCGTCTATCCTTCAGGGTGAGTCCAGCTACCATTAGGAGAAAGCTCATTACAGTGACTTTGTACTGAGTTCCTTCAGTCTACATCATGACCTTATGTTGGGAGTCACAGAACTGTCTTTTAGATGAAATACCACGCATTTTAGCATTCCTTAGATCAGTTTCTCGATATGCTGATTTGATTTGCAACTTGGAATCAGCAGCCATATCTAGGAAAATAAAAGCTTAACCTTCTTTGTGCTAAAAAGCAAGTCAATGTCACATTGAAGAGTTTCAAAATAAAGGTCAGAGATGTAAATATTAACTTTAACTGAGGAAAATTTGCTTTTTTTATTTTAAATCTAATCAAAAAGGGATAGTGTCATGATTTGAACTGTTGTCTTGTTTTGGTCCTTGTTCTGTCTTGTTTCTGTTTCCTGTTTTATTTTGAAAGTCTCCTGTCTTGTCTGTTTTCTTGAGTTTTACTTCCTTTGGTCCCCATCTGCCCTGATCGTGTTCACCTGTGTCTTGTCTGCCCTGTCTGTATTTAAGTCTTGTCTCTGCCTTCCTCCTGTGTTGGTCCATTAGTATTCCTGTTCTGGTGTTCATGCCATGTCATGCCCTGTTCCTCGTTCCTTGTCCCTCGCCATGCCACAGTGAGTTTTCGTTTGGTTTTTGTCATCCTGCTCTGCAGCGCTTTTTGTTTGTTCTTTTTGTGCATTAAAACCCACTAGCCCTGATCCTTGCCTCCTGCCTCTGCATCTGGGTCCAACCGGCTCACGAGCCACCTCACCGTGACAGAATGGACCAACCATATTTTTTGGACCCAGCAGAGCGGGACATGCAGCTCCTAGAGGCTTATTGTCAGGAAGCCGAGCGCACGAGGTCTTACTGGGTTTTCGACCAGGCCCAGTTTGCCTCGTATGCCTGGAGTGGGAGCCACCTGGACTACACAGGGAGCCGTCTTGCCCTGAGGGGGGGTCGTCGCCGTCGTCCCCGCCGTCCCCTTCCTGTTCCAGAGGTGGTCCGGCACGCACCACATCGCTTTCCAGTGGTGGTGCCAGATGCACCCCATCCCCCTCATGTTCCGGTGGTGGTCCCGGATGCACCACAACCACGTTCAGTGGTGGTCCCGGACGCACCCCGACCCATCCCAGCTCCCAGGGGGGGTGCCGCCTGCGCCCCGACCCGTTCCTGCTCCCAGGGGGGTGCCGCCTGCGCCCCGACCCGTTCCTGCTCCCAGGGGGGTGCCGCCTGCGCCCCGACCCGTTCCTGCTCCCAGGGGGGTGCCGCCTGCGCCCCGACCCGTTCCTGCTCCCAGGGGGGTGCCGCCTGCGCCCCGACCCGTTCCTGCTCCCAGGGGGGTGCCGCCTGCGCCCCGACCCGTCCCGGCTCCCAGGGGGGTGCCGCCTGCGCCCCGACGGGTCCCCGGTTCCACTGCCACGCCTGACCCGCCTGGGCTCGGCTCCACGCCTGACCCGCCTGGGCTCGGCTCCACGCCTGACCCGCCTGAGCTCGGCTCCACGCCTGACCCGCCTGAGCTCGACTGCTGGCCCGACCCGCCGGAGCCTGACTGCTGGCCCGACCCGCCGGAGCCTGACTGCTGGCCCGACCCGCCGGAGCCTGACTGCTGGCCCGACCCGCCGGAGCCTGACTGCTGGCCCGACCCGCCGGAGCCTGACTGCTGGCCCGACCCGCCGGAGCCTGACTGCTGGCCCGACCCGCCGGAGCCTGACTGCTGGCCCGACCCGCCGGAGCCTGACTGCTGGCCCGACCCGCCTGACTCCATGCCTGACTCCATGCCTGACTCCATGCCTGACTCCATGCCTGACTCCATGCCTGACTCCATGCCTGACTCCATGCCTGACTCCATGCCTGACTCCATGCCTGACTCCATGCCTGACTCCATGCCTGACGACTCCACGCCTGACGACTCCACGCCTGACGACTCCACGCCTGACGACTCCACGCCTGACGACTCCACGCCTGACGACTCCACGCCTGACGACTCCACGCCTGACGACCCCTCCACCCATCTCATGCCGGACCTGCCTCGCCGGACCGCTCGGCCCCCCGGCCGTCCTCCGGACCTGCCTCGCCGGACCGCTCGGCCCCCCGGCCGTCCTCCGGACCTGCCTCGCCGGACCGCTCGGCCCCCCGGCCGTCCTCCGGACCTGCCTCGCCGGACGGCGCGACCCCGGCCGTCCTCTGGACTCTTGTGCCCGTCGAGGTTTTTCCTCCGGGGCCCCCCCCTCATGTGACTTTTGGAACCTCGGAGCGGTTCCTTGAGGGGGGGGGTACTGTCATGATTTGAACTGTTGTCTTGTTTTGGTCCTTGTTCTGTCTTGTTTCTGTTTCCTGTTTTATTTTGAAAGTCTCCTGTCTTGTCTGTTTTTTTGAGTTTTACTTCCTTTGGTCCCCATCTGCCCTGATCGTGTTCACCTGTGTCTTGTCTGCCCTGTCTGTATTTAAGTCTTGTCTCTGCCTTCCTCCTGTGTTGGTCCATTAGTATTCCTGTTCTGGTGGTCATGCCCTGTTCCTCGTTCCTTGTCCCTCGCCATGCCACAGTGAGTTTTCGTTTGGTTTTTGTCATCCTGCTCTGCAGCGCTTTTTGTTTGTTCTTTTTGTGCATTAAAACCCACTAGCCCTGATCCTTGCCTCCTGCCTCTGCATCTGGGTCCAACCGGCTCTCGAGCCACCTCACCGTGACAGATCATTCTCGGCAACTGGTTTGTTTTAATCAGTGGACTCTAACATCTGGAGATACATCAATAAACTTAAGAAAGTTGACAATAAGAAAAAAGTGGATTAAATAACTAAGACACACAAGATGTCCAAAAACAAACATGGTCACATAAAAAAAGCAACATTCTGTGAAGCTACACTGTTATTTCATGCTGTTGACATAACCTTTTTTTTTCATGGCTCATAATTATCCAATACCATCTGTCATTAAAGAATAATTTAGGAGGAAATTGATTCTTGAACAGTAAGAGAACATTTGCCAGAAGCAAAATAAGTTGTTTTCCAAAGAGACTGGATTGTTTCATGTCACACCAATCAAAAAAAATAACCATGTATAAGTTTTATACAATTTTGTTTTTTAGAGTTTGTCAAACAAAACCACAGACAAAAAACAGTAACAGACTTGTTTCATTGATATTTTAAAATACTAAAAAAAAACTACTTTGATGTTTGTAAAGTGCTCTGAGGGACAAAGACGGCACAGTCCTTGTCATTGCCCCCTCTGCTCCTAAACAGCAGAACCCTGAAAACTGTCAGTGAGGAGCTATCTTTTATTTTTATCATTATTTTGTTAAATAGCACAGGCAAAAATCGGTCTAAAATTCTTTTGTTTTTAATTTGTCACAAAAGGGAAAAGAACCTTCCCAAACATGTCTGGACATCTTAAGAATTACCCAGCACGTTCTTAAATCCAGTCCTGCTCAGATCTCTTCTCACTTTCTCCTGGAGTTCATCCACATTCAAAAGCTGGATCACTACTTGCACTGTGGCATTTGTGCTCCTTTACAAGCTTTTGTTGATTGCTTTGACCATTCCTGTTTCTGCATGTTAAAAGTTCAACCTCCGAACAACGATTCATTGGTTTTAGGTACTAGAGGCAATGATAAGCAAACCAACAACACGACCCAAACAAATAACCAACTTTAAACTTAGCGTCCTGATCAGGTTGTTTTGGCCCCGATCTGATTCCGAGTCATTTGATTTTGAGTGTCTGCTGATACAGAGTTCTGATCTGATACTTTTAAAAATGAACCAATTAAAAAAAACAGATCCACGTTTTCTCCTATTTCTGTTTCATTAACCTTCTTTTATCATTTAACACTAAAACCAAGCACTTCTCTGAAGTAGCTTGAACTTTCAAGTAAAAATTGAGCAACTCTCAACTAGAAAATATTGTTCTTAACTAGTAAAAAAGAAAGTTTGGTGACTACTGAACACTTTTGATCAGATGTGATTTATATAAATAAGAAATTCATAAAAATTGATGATCTGAATCTGTGAATATTTTGCTAATTTAACTGAACTTTACAAATACTTCATGATGCACTTACCTCATGCATGACAATTGTACGTTCCATTTTTATGACATCCCTTGAGGTGGCTGCATGAGCCTCAAAGGAACTGCAAGATGCACCTGTTCTCCTTTTACTGTAAGATCCGGTTGCACCTGTCTACGACTCCACGGCCCTGGACAACCCAAAATCCGGCCGGACCCTTTCGGATCAACCCCTCCGTACGGATCCACATGACAAAGGCTTTATGCAGTCAATGCTTCATTTCCTCATACTGTTGTTTATGCTTGGAGATTTTGTGACTCCAGGTCTTATTAATGAACTTCTTTGTTATTGCTGGATGGACACAGCAATGTAAAACAAAGATGATATGTTCTGTGCTGCTAAAGTGTTTTGCTTTCTCTACCCCTTTGCCCTTGACTTTTCCACTGAAGCTGATGTGTAAATGGAAGGGTGGTGACAATGCTTCTAAAAAAAAACAGACCCCATGGGGTTTTCTTAGTATAAAATATATTGTGATGAAAGAGTTTTGTGATCTAGCCTGTCACCTACTGTGCTTGTCTTAAAGGTGTTTTCCGTTAATGTAAGTTTTTCCACCTTAAAAACAAACTCTTATTTATGAGGTTAGTTAGGGGTGTCATAATTCATCTTTCCTGATGCGCATTCCCTCAAACAAAGATTCATATGGATTACATTTTCAACAAAGGTATGGAAAGAAGGCGTACATGCAAGGACAACATGCAGACCCAACAGATTTTAAAAAGCAAAGCATACCTACACCTTACTGAGAATACAAGATGAAAAAAGAGGAGAAGCAAAACATTAAGTTCAGCAAAGGCATCTTCACCTGGAGACAAAAATGAGATCATCTGCTTTGAGGAAAAAAGGACTAATGTTTTAACTTTGATAACATCAGAAAGTGCAAAAAAAAACAGTATATGGTCAGAATATTTTTATCTGTTAATTTATTACTTTTATTTGTTTTACAGATATCTGTAAAACAAATAAAAGTAATAAATTAACAGATAAAAATATAAAAAAATTGATAAATTGATAAAAAAAATTGAACTCTTACAAATATTAGCTGTGACTCAGCAAGAAAAGCTCTGTGTAATTTAGATTTTTTTTGGGATTGTCCCAGCAAAATGATAAATATCATGCTGGCATTCAACCCCTCATTATTTGGAATTTTACCACTACCTCCCCCTTTATGCCATATGCAGCTGGATAAGCACAGCAGCTGTGACTTATCAAATATTGGTGTTTAGAAGGATTAAAGCGTTAAAGTCCCACTTTAATCATCTGTTGATTTTTTGTACAAGCGTTCTTTTTAATCACCAATAATTTTTTTTTATTTGCCAATTTTAGCCAAAAATCAAAAACAAATAACCTGTGTTGGTTTCTAGAACACACATGGTTTCTGTAGAGCGGCAGGAGTTCTTTAGAATTCACCTCTGAGTGGGACTGTTGACTCAGAGCCACCACTCCACTCCCTTCCAATCACCAGAAACTTTCTCTTTACACTCTCGCCTTCTAGCTCATAGCACCTCACAACCCCAACCTAACATCATCAGCACAATATCTGGAGCAATGTCAAAAGATTCATGGATCTCGTTGTCTACAAGTGAATTCCTCTGAATGGAGCGAGGCAGGAAGCTTCAAGACCACATAGCATATTTTCTACGTCACAAATATGATCTTTTTCAAACTGCATTTTTTTATGCTCGTGATTTACAAAGAATAAAGAAAAATTTTTAAATGCAATTTTAAGCTTAGTTGTATTTATATATGTCCTCCATCATTAGAAAAATTAAAAGTCCTATTAAAAAGATTTACATTGGCGCAATATTGGAGTGAGTCTTTAACCCTTGTGCTATCTTAGCTGACCCCATCCTTACATTGACGTGTTCTCCCTACCATGACAAAGGTTTCCACCTTTATCCACCTTTGTGGATAAAGGTTGAAAGATTTCATGTAATCCATGGACACCAGTGAGGTTCACAAATCATTGAAGAAAAAAGGTTCAGCGCACTGGTCTAGATGACCCAACTCCCAATGTTAAAGTGCCTAGGATAGCACAAGGGTAAGAGCAAGTTCTTTTTATACAAACATAGCTTCATGAACATCTTTTTAAATATCTTTCTGTGTTGTCAATTAATAAAGTTACACAGAAAAAGGAAAATAATGAAATAACTGTTTTGTATTTTACATTGTACCTCCTAAAATGCTTTTCATTTTGATCTGAACATTTAGTGGCTGTGACTCAGTCTTGACTGTGTGGTGAAACAGGGGTGTCCTTGACATGCAATGACCATCTATGCCTCTTGGCGTAATGTGTATGAGCAAAAGCACAGCCTAGTATTTCGGTCGTAAGTTAGGATGGATGATTAATTACACTAAAACACAAAAAGAGACTTCCTAAATCTCCACCCCATTCCCTTCTATTACGGGTGTAACAATTAATTTTAACAATGATTTGATTCATGCCATAATTTCTGCTTGCCAATATGATTCATACTTGATAGCCCACTGTTGTTTTTCCACATCAAAATAATACAAATAGAAACATTATTAGAACATTCTACCATACTGTATGGTCACGTCTTTGCTAAATTTAAAGTGTTTCCACATATTGGACTGGAATGATGGACTGATCAGCTTTCTGCTGCCATCACATGTATGTTTTCCGCTGTGATGCACTGGGTCATTTTACACTGTAGGAAAATAACCTACATACATACGGTATTTTCCAATACGGATGATAACTGATTTATTATATTTTGCAACAATTTCTTTATGGTACAGGTGAAGTCAATTTACAACTTTCCTCAGAAAGATCAATCTGGTTCGATCATAAGAATTTGAACGCATTCATTAATGAAGTTGATTATTTGTCACATCTCTACCTTGTACACACAAGCTTCAGAACAATTTGTGAAAGAATAAAAAACGTTTCCATTTCCTATTTGTATTGTTATGGCACCATTTAATAGGCTTTCTTCACTATATGTGGATTAGATTCAAGAGACTTGCCCACAAGTCCCTCTAAAACATGTCTTGAGCAGTCCCATCATGCCTCCTGTGTTATAAACACACAAAGCGGTTGATATTTTCAGGTATGGGTAAAGACATAATGCCTGTGGTAGACTTGCCTCTGTGTTTAGAGCCAATTGTTCCATAATTTTGAATTATTGAACGGTGCAGTGACTCAAACCTTGCAATTTATGAAAGTTCCACAAAAGAAATCAACAAGCCTGCTTTTGCTCAATAGGAAGCAAAAGGAGTTCTGCCTCTCAGTTAACGCCCACGTAGAAATGTCACAGGCCAGCTAGAGAATTAAACCTGAATTTCAGCGACGCACCTTCTTAAAACCCCAGTCACACATGCTGACCTCCTGAGTTTCTCAATCTCAGATCAATTTGTGGTGGTTCCTTTATTGGCACAGATTTGGCAGCAAAAGCAGGTTTTGTGTTTGCCACATGTCAGAGCACCACTTTAAGCTGTTTTCAGGTCATTTTCTGTCACCAACAGCTGTGGAGGTTGATATGTTTGGAAGCTTGTGAAAAGAGAGTATCATGCTCCTTCCCTGTAATGCTACACTGGGCATTAAGACTGGGCATTAAATCAATTTTATCGATTAATTCAATTTTGTTCAAGACAAGTCATTGTCGGGAAAATTATTATTTTTATTTTCCCAGCTCTCTGCTTTCATGGGCTGCCACTGTTCGGCGTAAGGTCAGCCTGCCCGTCACTCGCAGGGCGCAGATGGGGAAAGTGGCAGCAAGCAAAGAGGAGTTTCTTTGGCGAGGCTGAGAATAAAAAAATAAAAATAAAAACAAGCGAGAAGCACCACCCCTGTAACTTCAGATAATTGCCTGTGTGCAGAGCAACATATGGATACAGAAAAAACTGGAGGATAAACTTTACAGCATCAACAGAAAGTGTAATAAAATTGTTGATTTGGAGACACCAGTGTGGTTAGACACTGCTATGATGCTAAATGCTAATTGCTATGCTAACAAGCTGTTCCATGTCAAACTCCTCTCCTCATGGGGATGTTGTACAGCAAGAAAACAGAAACAACACATTTGTGATTAAAAATAAAACATTCCCTCAGAGGGCGGGAAAACGCCAAAAGCAGAGAGCAAATTAGAAATCAATACAGGAGTTCCTTAGCCCTTGTGCTATAGGCACTTTAACATTGGGAGTAGGGTCATCTAGACCCCACAAGACAGTGTGCTGAACCTTTTTCTTCAATGATATGTGATCTTCACTGGTGTCCATAAATTACATGAATTCCTTTTCACCTTTATTCACCTTTGTCATGGTAGGGAAAACACGTCAGTGTAAGGATTGGGTCATCTGGACCCCATATGATAGCACAAGGGTTAAGAAAACATTTACTCTCTGTTTTTATTCAACATAAATGTAATTTTTTTAAAATAACACCCATGATTTCTCTTTGCAAATTAATGGAATAATTTGGCCGGTAGGTTTTTCTGGCCAACTTGTCTGGTGAGTCAAAAATGAGATTTTGGTCACTGGGGTTTTGAATTTCTTCTACTTAACCAATCAAACGGTTGGAACTTCCATGGAGTTAAAGAAAAGACGGCATCCATTCGCCATTACCCAATCTGAATCCCTGATTGGTCTCCTGAATGCGCTTTGCAGAGGATAGGATGAACATAGCTTTCTCATTAGTTCTGACAACTTTGAACTATAGAAGAAAAAAAAGGGTAAATAAAACATTTCTAACAGACAGAAGAAGTAAAAATGACTTTACTCTGTGGTTGTATCGCCTGTGTTGTTATAACTAATTTGCATTTGCTAAGTTAGGATGCTGACCTTTAAAAGAAAAAATTGTGTCGGGATCTGCAGTGATAAATGATGACTATCGACACTGTTTAGTGTTGAGAATATAAAAAAATATAAAAAACATTAGCCTATCTATGAACTAAAGTGTTTGACATTTGAGTTATTGTCTGTACCAAACACTTTTGATAAAAACACACAAAAAAAAAAAAACCTGATTCATCTGACCCAAAATAGACAGACAGTGAAGCACTGCATTCATAAAGTCCTGGCATCTGTTCTTATCTGTACACCACTGTCATGAATATAAATGACAACAGAATAGAACAACCTTGAAGTTTTCTGTCAGAACAGAACGTGCTAAAAGACAGATAGTGGAGAACATTGAGATAATTTTTTAAAGTATTTCAAATTATCTGACACAGTGTTTTTCATCAAATGGTTCCATTATTGTTAAAATTGCATGGTCTATGAATGTATGGTCCATCTTAAATGATTATTTACTTAAGTACTTAAATGAATTGCCTCTTAGACTTTCTCTAAGCTTTCACACAGGTGACAAAAAAGCCCCGCCCACCTTTAATTCTGTACTGGTCGGTCGTTAGCGTGTTAGCTTTAGCATGGCTTGTAGGTTTATCGCCTTCGGTCTTCAAAAATTACTGGCTTGTGCAACTTTCCAGTGGATTTGGAAGCAAGGAAACAGTGGTTGAAAGCAGTTGGCCTTGAATCCAGCAAACTGTCTCCTGGTGATGGGATTTGCAATTAATGTTTCACTCAGGATAATTTGCTAAACCTTTATCCTTATTAGCTATGATGCTAGCATCATCTGACACCGGTCCCTATGTTTTTTTGTTTGTTTTTTGTTTTGTTTTTTTAAATTTGTCTGAATTAAATTATACAAAAAACTTTCTGTAAAAGTGTAATGTTTAGTCTGTTTAATGTTATGAAGTTCTTTTTACAAGCTTTATACTTTGTGATTGTTTTTGGTAAAAGCATTCCATGCTTTAGATGAGGTGCTGCAAAACCAGTTTGTTAATACATTTGTTAAGCTTATAAGCAGTTTAGTAAAACTGACTGAAGACAATGGTCTGACTTCAGATGCTAATGAATCTTATTAACACTTTCAGGTATTTGCAAGACATCTATAATGCTAATAATTTTCTTACTAGCATCTTATACATTAATAAAGCCTATTAATTTGTTAAGTTAATTAATAAAATTTATTAAGCTTATTAACACTTAGACTTGGGTGAGACAGGAAGCGCAAAATGAGACAACACAGGTGACAGACACTGACCAAAAGTGCACAACTCAGGACATAAGACTGACCAGATATGACATTGACAGAGATTTCAGTCTTTTTTCTTTTATTTTTCCAAAAGATTGAAATGTCCTCAATTGACCAAAAAAGAAGTAAAAAAAAAAAAAAAACAGCATTAACGCACTCTTTTAAAGCAGGATTTCGATATTCTTTGACATGTAAAAAAAATGGTTTTCACAGGTAAAAATATATATAAATGTAAACAATGTTACTGTGACATTAAGCCCACGTCAATAAAAACCATTCTAAATTGAAACAAATATTTTTTTACCCTTTGTTTCTTGACATTTTCAAACAGAGGAGAAACATTTTTCATTTGTATGAAATATTTTCTTCAGTTTTTTCGGTTGGAGTCAAAACCAGAATAAAAAGAAATGACTCTCAGGTAATTTATAACAGTGTTCCCCAACCTTTATGGCTGCGGACCCACCAACCCCTGGGGATTTTACCGTGGCCCGGCGGAAAGGGAAGGGGGTTTCCGGGGATTGCTTGATTTTGGTCCAATTTTAAAAAGAAAAGAAAAACCTCTGATCATCACAAAAACCGAATCTTTTAAGAATAATAACAATAATAATAACAACTAACACCAGTGGAACATCAATCTGTAGTAACATATTCTACCAATGAATGTTGTGAGTACTATGTAAACAGGCTCCATGTGTGGAGAATCCTCTTTTGCAAAAAATCCATATTTTAAGCTGGACTCCTGGTGGCCTACTGATTGTCAAAACTCAAAATAAAAATAAAAAAGAACCAGGCATAATTAATTATTTCTTCTTCAGCCTGGTGCCAATTGAATCACGGACCGGTACCAGTCCGAGGCCCGGTGGTTGGTGACCACTGATTTCCAACATTAATATTTAAAAATGAATCTTCCAAGCATTTGTCTGTAAATTTGACTTTTTCTATATGAAGCCCAGTAATTGAATCATTTCAAAATTTTCAAGACATTTCAAAGCATCACACTTTTCCCAATATCTGATTTCATCTCCTACTTACCAACTTACAAAACAAAGAACCTGACCTTTCCTTTATTGTTAAAAAATAAATAAATATAAATATACATGATCAACATAAATTTGAAAGAAAATTGTGATAACAACTTTTATTTCTATTTACTGGAAAAAGAACAAGTGGGCTACCTTAAAGAATAGAATGTGCTTTTTTGCTCAGTTTATAGTTAGTGGTGGCTCAGAAGGGAATGGTATTAAAGCATGACATGCAAGGTCATGCTGATGGAGGCCCAAGCTCCAGGGAAACCCTTTGCAATGTACTGAGCACTGCTGCCCTGTGTTTTCAGTCATGCATTTCTATCGCACCGCTGCATGCCATTCAGTTCCTTCATGTCTCCTGTGGTTAGTGTTTTTATTTCCTCCCTGTTTTTTCTGCGGTGTGAAGATATCTGTGGCGCTGCAGATACATGTTTCTTATTGGTTTTTGAACTGCATTATGTGGCATCTTCATGCTTTTCTTTTCACTTTGCTTTTCCTTCAACCCAACAAATGGGGGCAGACAGCCACCCTCTGTGAGTCATTTCTTGCGAGAGTTTCTCTCTCTAAAAATATAAATGTGTATTTTTCCTCTCTCAGCTGTATTTTCACAGCCTTTTGGAAAGGGTTTCCATTAAAAGATGACCGTAACTATTCATGACGTCATTAAGTGGTAGTAACGTCTGGATTTGAAGACATTATATTAATCCTAATGTGTCATCTCATTCTTACGCGTCCTCTTGCTCTTGTGCTCAGTGCTTTTAGAAAATGTCATTTTAAATTGCAAAGTGTCTTTAGAGTTTTGGAGACTTAAGAAAAGGCTTTGCGCTCTGTGTGTCAGTTTAAATAATTGTGTTATGCATATCATTTTAGTGTGTTAGTAATTGTAAAGTACTAACAACAACACTCAAAACCTTAACTCTTTGACCATTTACGTAACCGTTGCGAATCAGCTTATTTTGGTGCAGAGGAGAGTGGCTTTTCATTTCAGTTTTGCACAGATTTGTTAAAGATTGCTAAAATTAATAATAAAAAGTATTGTATCATGGTGCAAAGCCGGTTTTGACCGTGACAGAATCTGCTGATTCGTGTTGTTTGCATAAACATTATAAAGTGTTGCATATCAGCACGAGACTGCTTTATGAATCCGCTGGCATTACATTAATTGTGTAAACGGTTGAAGAGTTGTGGTAGTCGGAAGAATGTCAACACTGGAGCTAAAGCTGCAGTGTTAAAGGGTTAATGACTGTCACCGTTGGGCCTTGGCAAAGCTTGATAATGAGCTGAATCAAGTGTATTGAAACAGGTAACATTGTAAACATGCTGGGTATAGGACAGAAACCCTGATCTATGCAATATCAAGTTTCCAAGCAGATTGAGATATTTAGTCCTTTCAGAAAGCAGAGATTAGAGCTGGGGGAATAAAGTCTAAAAAAAATCCTTCTATTTACCCCTTTATGTAAAAGAAAATAAACTGACTAGACCCTCCTGGATTACAGAAGTCCTAAGATTGGAAGTGAATTTAATAGAATTGATTTTATGTCCTTGATACCTTCATCACAAAAAGACATATGATCTCAATAGACACATGAAACCCTAGTGCTGAACAACAACAACTCATTAAACTATCTGCTCTGTTTACACTGCTCACAGAATTTAATTTGAAATCAACTTGCAGAATAGTCAAAATCTCATGTTATACATTAAAAAGTTGAACATTTTTCATCTTTGTGCTCTCCTTTAAATATGATGTAACAAGGCCCATCTTAAGTTCAGTGTTTCTCAAAATCACCATGGTCAAGGTCAAAGAGAGGAAGTATCTTTGATGTATAGCCGCTTTGTTGGAATCCACTTTGTGACGGTGTGGCACCGTCAGATGACGAGGGGGACACACACCGTGTTTTATTGTTTGTGTATTTATGTGTTTTATGTTTTAAACATTACTACCTGTGGTGCCACCTGGACAATAATTGAGAGCAACGCCCAACAGGCGTGGCTTATAGTTCAAAAGGGAGCGTCACAGGTATTGAGATGCGGAGTAACGGAGGTGACGCGTGCTGGTGCGGCCCTGCGTGAAACAACTTGTGTCCTGAATAAAGACAGAACCTCCTCACCTTGGCTCCTCTGCATCCTTTCTCGGCGGGACCCCGCCACACACTTATTTCTGGTTGGATTATTTTGCTCACTTGGAGAATTATCTGGTTTTTATTAACGTTTGTTTGTCTTTTGGGTCATCTTTGTATTTGCCACAAGAGACCTATTCTGTCGGCTGTGGACACTGGTCCAGTAGCTTTTTAATCTACCCTTTTGTTGCACCTCAACTTGCTGTTTAGACTCAGCAAAAAATGAAACCCATTCATTTAAATAACTAATTGTCCTTCAACCTTAAGAGCACTGGGAGTGTCCTGTCCAAACTACAACAAGCTCTAAAGGAGGTCCTCTTTTTTTGTTTTTCACCTCTAGTTCAGGGGCTGGCATCATCAGCAGCAATAAACAGGCTAAAGCTCTGTAACCCCTGCATCAACAAAAGAGCCCCAAAGGGTTGCAAAACATTTGGCTAATCCCCAGGCTCCAGTTTATGCCAAATATTACCTGAAACCTTTGGCTAACTCTTTATGCAGCTTGTCTGTTATCTTCAGTCACAGAGCCTGAAGTTCAATGCAACATCTTTCTGCACTCATCAGGCCTGACTTTAAAGACCCAGAGTGATACAAATTGACTTTATTTTTTAATCTGTTCTTGTGGCATTTTGCTGATGGAGGACATATACAAAGAAAAGTAAGGTCAAAGTTGCATTTTTAATTCAAATTGTTGTGAATCAGGAGCAGACGAAAAAAATCCTGTTTAAAAAAAATATCATATTTGTGATGTACAAAAAATGATGGGCAAGCTTCTTGTGCTGCTCTATTCTGATGCCTCCACTTGCAGGCAAGTCGATCCATGGACGTCTTTGTTTCCCTTGTCTGAGCTGACATCTTGCTCAAAACTGTACAACTGGATAGCTGCAATTCTGTTCGCCATTTTGTTGTACTGGTAATGTTATGTTGGGTTTTTCAGGGACAGTAACCTAGGAGAGAGTGTAAACAGAAAGCTCTCAGCAGCTGTGGTTACATGTACAAATGTTTTTGATTGGATCAAAGACTGGATTAGAATTGAACTGTGTACACGGGCCCAGAAAAACTTCATCTGATTATAACAAATGTTTACATACGCCACACTTTAGTTCAGAATTTATTATTTTGAAATGCACAGAACCGTCGAAATAACTGCACTGGAAACGACCGTAGAAGAAGAAATAGAAAGTTCCGTTGTAAACAAACAAAGCTGCAGCATAGAATGAGATGATCTTGTAAATTTGATTTTATTATTGTTATATTATTATTAAGTGACTGTTCGCTCATAATTTTTGCAGCCAAAGCTTTATTTTTGGCTGCACGGACCCAGAAGAAGTGTTAGGATTAGGCTAATGCGTACAAATAACATTTTGCGGTAAATGCAGCAATGTACATCTTTGCTGCACATTGCTCTACTTAAGATTCTTGGTATTTAAAATATTGTTTTTTAAGAAGTGTCACAACTTCTTGAATGAGAAGTATTTTTTTAACATTTTAATTTTACATATTGGTAAATTTATTAATACAAGAGAATCTTTTTAAGCATGCAAGATATAAGATAGGCCACTGTTGAGCTACACTGAAGTAAAGACGGAGCAGCAAAGCAATTAAGGAAGGGCAGTGCCGTTTCATGACCTAGTTTTTTGAACAAGCTTCTCTAAAGCTGCCATTTTCTCTGTTTCTTACTCCACTCAATCTATTACAGAAGATAAATGCACCAAAACTGAACAAATAAAAGAGAAAATTCATTCTGAGGGAAAAATGTAGTTAATCTTATGGTTAACAACCAAGAAGCCATTACTGTCTTGGGGTGATTTTATGTAACAGTTAGCCTCCAGCTCAGCATAAGTGAGCAGATCTGGCATGTTCCCACTTTTGCTGTAAAATTACTGAAAGTCCAGATGGCTAATTACATAAAAAAAAAAACTCCCTTGCATAAAAGAATGTTGCTCAAAACTGTTTGTTCTCTTCCTTGTTCTCTCGATTCATCATAGAAAACGACATGCAGTTAATTATTTTTAATTCTTTATTTTTTTGTGAACATGAAAGATATTGTATTGAACAAGTCACAATTTTTGTTGTTATTTATCCAATCAAACCTGCATGCTTTTTTCTAATTAGGTCATTAGAGATGCTGTCTTTGTTCTCACAGTGAATACTCAGAAAGCAATATCATCCTGCTCCTTCTCAGCCTTGCTTTCTGTATTTATTTGGCATGTTTTTTGTCCACAGCATGACAGATATTTGGGCCTTTCATTATCTTCAGCCTTGTTGTTCTTCAACAAATCGTGTGAAGTTGGTCATTTGAAGAACCTGCAACATCACAGATTTTGAAGTGGAATTTGTATTTAGAAATTGAATGCAAAGATTAAGGGGGACTGTACTTTTCTTTACCCGAAATAGGTTCTTGTCTGTTTGCAAGCAGGTACATTTTATCTGCAAGTATAACTAATAATCTAGATGGCAGCAGGATAATAATCTTTGTTGAGTTGTTACAAGATCCAACTCCAGGGCGGTCTTTCAAAAAATCCTAGGCATTGAGTGCCAAGTCTGACTGTAAAACCCTGCCAGAGTTATTTGCATTGAGGTGCCAACTTCATTACTAACAAAGCTGTAATTATTGTTAGTTGAATTTTAATCTGTATCTAAAAAAACACGTGAAAAACAAAGAACATTGACTGAATGGGGAATTAAAATGTTACATCTGGGATCCATTAATTTATCTTAAATTAATTTTAAAATTTCCTATTGTTTTATGGGTGACTGTAGTGCAGAGGTTCCCACCTTGGCCACCCGTGTGTTGAAGTATCTTTGGGCAAGACACTGAATCCCATGTTGCTCCTGGTGGTTTAAAGGTGGGGCCAGTGCAAAGAGAAGCCCGTGACTACAGTGTGGAGACCAAGGCAAGGTGGAGTTAAACACCTTATGAGTCGGCCTCAGCAGCGTGTCTTCGTTTCTTCAACAAAAACAGGCAACTTCCAAACCTTTGCAAAGACTGTGCATAAAAAATGAAAGCGTTTTTGCCAAACACCACTAACTGCAGAGAAAGTGTAAGTGCATGAACCTGGCGGCGGTGTTATCTATCTAGCTATCTATCTAATGCAAGATGTTTATCAAAACACTTTTTTGAAAAAATAACCAAGAAAGCCAAAAGCTTGGCTCCCTATTTGTTTTAGTTTGTTTCTTTGTTTCGATAAGAAAACCAAATAATTCTGCTAATTGAAAGCAAAAGGCTCTGCACTCCCTCTGTGGCTTTCCAGAAAAGAGTTGATGGGACATGATTGTCACCATGACAGAAGGCAAATGTAATTATGGATGATGCAACCTTCATGATTCAGTTACCTCAGCAATATTTGTAGCACAGCTTGAAAAGAGCAAAAAGGGTGACGAAGACAACTACGGGGATTCAGAGAGCCTTTAAAAATTCTTTGTAAGTCTGTGACTAGAAGTGTTTTCATAGTAGTGCCAGACATACTGTAAAAGCTCTGCAAGCTCCTCTTTCTATTGAACATCACATGTTTAGAAAATAAATGCTTGTACTTTGTTACAGGTTTCCATAACGTGATATTGAGATTATATATTCTTAATCCTTTACTCTTTTCACAGCAATAGGTTTCAGGTGATGCCTTACATCCACTAATGCTAGGTTTCTCACAAGAATGGGACAAAGGGCAAACTTCTCACAGTGTGCTTCATAATTTTTTTAATGATGGGATGCACACTCTTATTTAAGAACACAAAGAGATAACAGAAGATTTTATAAACATGACAGCAGATAATGAGTTTGTCTGCAATTTCAGATGATACTTTCCACTCTTCTGAATCATATAATATAAGTCAATTGATACATATTAACATCACAAAAGTACACCTGAAAGCAGATACTTACTGTGGTTCAGTGTCTTTGTAATGAGTTATGACAAAAATAAGCCTATTTGTCCAATGCATGGCGATCTGTATAACTCAAAACAGAAGTCTTATTTTACTTAAAAAAGATTGCTTTGTTGAAATACTGAAAAACAACACGTTTGTGCTAAAAACCATAAATTGGTTTCATAACACACTAATTGTCATGGTGCCTCTGGCAGCTGTCCTCCCCCTCCCCCTCTCTGCTATGTTCCTGACGTGACCAGCTGTAACCACTCACCTCATCAGCCCGCAGCCCTCTTAAGGAGTTCCAGTTCCAGTATTCATTGCTAGTTCGTTGTTCCTCTATGGTGCATAATCTGGTCGCCTCATGCATCTTGTTCATGCCTGTATTCCTCTTGCTAATCTTCTCCTTACGCCTCACCTACAGGAAAAGAAATCCTCGAGTGCTCACCTGGTTAATGTCACCATTCCATGCTCCTCGTCTTCGCCTCTTGATCCACTTCAAGCCAAGCTCTCCTGATCTGTTACTGCCTAACCCTCCAGCCACGCCTCGCCTCCTAGCCAAGATTCCTGATCTTCATCATACTATCTACCATCTGAACTCTGCTTTCAAGTTTGCCACTGAACTCTCTGGCTCTAAATTAAATCATATTGCTTACCTTACGTTCTCCTGGGTTATCTTCCGGGTTCCAGCATCTGGGTCTGCCAAGTCAAGTGATATCATGACACTAATGTTATTTACAGTGTATTTACTAAGTTTGTGACTTAACGGAAACACACATATGCTTTTTCCCAATACTTCAAAAGTACACACCTTCAAAACCATAGTTTAAAAACATACTAAAACCTGTTCAGTGTTTGCATGTGTAATCAAAGAAAAATACAAAAATACTCTGTTTGCCTAAAACAAAGATTTCTGGCAACATCTACTTTGGTCAAACAATTAAGCAAATTCTGGTGTCCTGACATTGACTGTAAATGAGAATTGAACTGCGTGACTCCTCCAACCTCGCGTTCCAGACAGGAGGTACCTGCAGTTTCCAAGAATCCAGAATCCTATAGACTTCTATGGAGAAATAAACAGCCATTACTCAGTCATTCTATTTGTCAGAATTAATATTCTTGTTCTGATGTTTTTTAACTGATAATCCTCATTTTTCAAATATTTATGTAGTGCAAGTTATTCAAGTTCAAGACTGGCCAAACAGATGCCTCAATAAAAGTATGTGGTCTCACGATGAAAGTTCAAAGTATTTGATTAAGAGATTCTCTCACGCCTGCTTTCAAATGGTGTGAGTGTGGCCTTCATCAGGCTCACTCCTGTTAGGCGAAATGTTGACTCAGACCGATTTGGACCAGTCAATGCTAACTGAGGATTTCTGGCTACAAACAGACTACCTCAGTTTTGCGAAAAAATTGTGATTTTGTTTCGTTGGAGTCGGAGTAAGCCATTTTCCGTCGATTAAGTCACACTCACTCTGTCCAGTTCTTATATGCAGTCAATGATTCACAATCAAAAACCTTAACAAATCTTCATTCTTTTCTTATTTGAACATGTGATTGTAGTCATTTCTGACATTTTTTTGTCATTGTTACAACAACCAGAGCTTACTTTGATCCCAATTAGAAAAGACTTAACATTGTGCATATTCAAAACATCAACAAAAATTTGCACACTACAGGCATTTTATTCAGCAAGGAATTTGGAATGTGCACGAAAAATCAATGCACTGGAAACTAAAGGATGAGTACAAGGAATTGGTTGCTGTTTGAACACATGAAACAGACTGCAGCATTTAGAGATGCTTCAACATCTATCACCCACAGGGTGCACACTGTTTTCTGTGAGACAAGCTCTAAGGGGGCTGCTCAGGCCATTGCAGAGCACACTCAGCAGATGGTCAACACTGTATCTGCACTAATGACAGCCAATAAATCACTTGTAGGAGAAATTGAAGATGTGGTTCAGGAAATGGTGAGGTCTGTCAATGTCAGCTGTTCTGAAGCCCACCAGCCAGGGTCTGGAGAGGATTAGGAGCACAAAGGAGACAGAGGAGAGAAGGGGCTGTGCACAAAGTGTAAGGTAATATTGATAAAAATGGGAAAACACATATTTATTGTCAGAAAGGTTTGTCATGACGTAATATTTTATCCGACAACTCAGAAGCATAATGTTACACATTCCCCAAAGGCAAATTTGCAAAATAGACTTTATTTATTAATGAAACAAATAGTGTCATTAGCAGAAGGCAAATCTTACTATTTCTAAAAATGTTTTGCTCTTGTTTATTTATTTCTCATTCCATAACACTTGGTTAGGTAGTGGTTCAGTGGTGTGCTGGTAAAAGCCTTAGTCCAAAAGTAAAAACTTTAAACCTCACAGGAACTTTTTTTTCTATTTTTTTATTCTTCTTATGTCTGGAAGCATTGAAGGTTCTTCTTATCTATGTGGTAATTACCTCCAGCCGCACCCCCACTCAAGCTCACTTACCCAGCCCCCACACCCTGCACTCTGTCATCCAATAATGGCTACAGTGTATTTGATGCTCTCATGCTGCTTTTCGAGGTTGACTCCAAAAAAAGAAGCAAACCTACTTTATAAAAAAGCTGAAGTTAGGTCAAAACTAAGTGTTCAAATTGCGCTTACCAAATACAAATTTAACAGGACGCTGTCTAAAAACCCTTTATGGTTGAATGTTGAGTCAGATGCATGGCTTTGTCTTGTCTTCATCCATGAAGGATGGGGTCAGGAGGACAAAAAACATGTTTCAGAATACGTCATAGTTAACTCATCCTTTCTGTGTCTGACTGCACAATATTTGATTCATATCTGTATTGATATACATCTGAGGGAGATATAAGCTTCCTAAAAGCCCATAAAGACCCTTATCAAGGAGTCGTATCTAACTGTTTAAAAAATATAAGAGATGTTACAGTAATGCTATTCTGCCTGTCTTCTTTTTTCCCCTTTATTTGGAATTTTAGTCAGTTTTTAAAGATAAAAATCTCCCTGAAAAAAAAGGTTGTTTTTTTACTTAACATTTTGGCCAATACAAAAAAGAACAAAGCTAAAAAAATAATTAAATTATGACATCATATGCAGTAGTTACATGTGTGAAAAAAGAAAATTATAGAAAGCAATTGTTTTTTTTATATACAAGAACAAAATAGAACAATAAAATCTTTGGTTTTCGTGTATCTAGTTCCTGTCCTCAGCATGTTCTTCATACAGCTAGACTTTTAAGGTTAATCTATAAGTCGTTTCACCGCTCAAAAGAGAAGCTTATTTAGTAAAATTCTTATAGATGCACTAAAACAACAAAAGTCCGTTGAAAAAAGAAATAAATAAATTCCAGATGTAAACAGAAAACTGACTGTGTGAGAACTTGACAGAGTACATGTAAAAATGGCTAACTTTTGGCTCCAACCAAACAAAGTCAAGTAGATCGGCAATATTTCTGTAATATATGTAATATATTAGAATTACAATATTTTATGTAATTATAAATGTTGCCATTCTTGAACAGTAAGCAGTCTGAGTCGGTCTGAGTCAACAGTTCTACTCTGTCCAATCAGGAGCAAGTTTGTTGAATGGCCACTCCCCTACCACTTGAAAGTGGGCTTCGGAAAATCTGTCAAACGTTTAGAACAACAGACCACATACTTTTATTGAGGCTTCTGATTGGCCAGTTTATAGCTTGAATAACTTACATTTCAGAAAAAATGTTAATTAGGATTTGCAAGAACATAAAAAAATCAGAGCATCAGAGCAGGAATGGTTATTCTGACCAATAGAATGACTGAGTTATAGCTGTTCTACTAGAGCGTACATCCTATTTGGAACATGAGGGAGGGAGGACAGAGGAGGGGGGGGGGGGTGGTGACCTAGTCCAGCTCTCATACATTCAATGATCCACAATAAAGGTATAGTGTCTGGAGTCCAAAGCAGCCCCATGTGGGCCGTGATCTGTCATCTGAACTGAAAATCACAAACCCATTCTGATCGAGGTTAGAGGACTCAAGTAAATCTTAAACCTTCCCTAATTTCAAAGTCTTTGCATTGTCAAGTTTAAAAAGTAGAATAATGAATTTCATGTTGGATTTGGAATTGATTTAATTAAATAATAATAATAATAATAATACTAGAGAAGAAAAACAAAAGAGATATAGGGCCTCTATCTCACATAGAGATATCAAACTTAAGATGATTACGGTTATACATGCACATGTGCAAATGATTCCATTATTCCGTCATGGGGCCTGTGTCAGTTACCCCCCCCCCCCCCCCCCCCCCCCCCCCCCTGCGCTGTGCTCATTGGAACCAGCTGCCCTTCATCATCTCATCACCTGCTGACCTTCTCAAGGAGATCCACCCCAGCATTCGACGCCAGTCCGTTACACTCTCCGGTGCTTCTGCCAGGCCTCAAGCTAAGTCACGGCTTTCTAAGTCAAGTCTCGTACTTACCTCTTCTTGTTGTACGTCTTCAGGTCCTCTGCTCCACGGGTGCCGCTGGTTCTTCCACATCTCATGCTGCTCAGGCCACGCAGTCCTCCTCGCTGTGCTCAGGATCGCTCACCGCAGTGTTCACCCTCGCTCACTGGCATCTCGGCGTAGATCACCAGACACTCATCCGGGTTCCCCTCAGGATCTACGACCTTTACTCACCTGCTATCCACTACTACGCTTTATCTCTTGGACATTTATTATTATTAAAACTTCTGCCAAGATCCCCGAGTCTGAGTTTACTTCCGGATTTCAGCGACTGGGTCTGTTATGTCATCGAAACCATGACATATTCTTAATCATAAATAGACATATTTCACTTATACATACAGTCAATTAATTTAATGTGAAATTTGTCTTAAACAGTTTAATTATTTGCTTAAAACAAAGTAAGAGGATGCAAACTTATAAAATCCCCCCATTATAATTTAATTGAATATTTAAAAAATAACAAGTGAAATAGTTATCATATTTAAAATAATACACATTTTTGTCACTGAAGTAATAAGGCCTTTTTAAAAGTCTTTTAAAGTATTTTGAAACAAATGAAAACCTGCCAGAATCTCACAAATAGGCCTAAGCTGTTCATAAACCTGTGAAATTCTTGCTGTGGAACAGGACTTTAGTTCAGCAGTTCTCAGAAAGAATTTCATTTTTGATATCATATTTTCCTGCTTCAGGAGCAAAACAGAGGTTTATGTTACCTGTGAAAAAATCTTTGATGATGTGAACATGTAAAATGATTGGTGTTCTCATCAGATGAAGCCCCTTCTTTAAACTGACACATGGGGAATTGGATCTCCCGGCAGAGCCAGGGGCTGCCTGTGCTTGGATGCTCCTCTCTGACATCACCTATCAGTCTTCTGTATCTGGACAGCGCTCCTGCCTATCATCCTTCCCATCTCTCCACAGGTTCCAGTGCAGTTTTGAAAGCTCAGGTTTTCCCCTCAGGAAAACTCTCCCTGCTGGGCAGAGAAGGTTACATGTGAGGCAATTGCCAGTTTAATTTTGTTGAAAAGTGGTAATTCACCCAGAGATGGATAAAATGTCCCTTTACAAAATTATGTTTTACCTCGTTGACAAACTGTCTTAAATAACCCTTCTGATAATTAAAGTATTCCCCTTCTTCATCCCTTTGCACCATATTTTCCATACTATAGAATCAATGCATAGTCTATTTTCAAACATTTATCATAATTAAGGCACACCAAACCATAAGAGTTTGTCTGACACAGATAAAACTAAAATTACTGTGACTATGTTAACTCCTAACCTTATTAATGACTCCCCAAAAAATTAAATAAATCCAACACTGCAAAACATTAGTCGCATTATATACATTAGCGTATTTACAATAACTCCCATTTTTTGTGACATATAGAATAACAGACTGATACCAATTAAATTGAAATTACTGTGACTACTCTCCCAACCTTGTTATTAACGTGTAAAAAAGCCCCAAGCTCCAACACTCCAAAACATTAGCTACATTAGCATATTTCGGCAAGGCAACGCAAGGTTATTTGTATAGCACAATTTGTACACAAAGTAATTCAAGGTGCTTCACAAAACAGAAAAATGCATTAAAATCACAATACATCATAGAAATAATCAACGTAAAATTTACTTTAAAAGAAAAGAAAAACTTAGAAAATTGATTTAAAAATGAAGGAAGGAAAGGAAAGAAAAGTGCAGATAGGACCTTTCAGTCATATACACGGCTAAACAGAAATGTTTTAAGTCTAGATTTGAATATGAACACAGAAGAGGCCTGTCTTACTACTTCAGGGAGGCTGTTCCACATTTTAGCTGCAGAATATTGAAACGCTGATTCCTCTTGTTAAGTTCTGACTCTGGGAATCAACTGGAAGCCGGTCCCTGAGGTCCTCAGAGTATGAGAGGGTTCATATGGCACTAACATGTCAGAGATGTACTTTGGTGCGCGGCCATGGAGAGACTTGTACACAAGCAGAGCTGCTTTGAAGTCTATTCTTTGAGGTACAGGGAGCCAGTGCAGAGACCTGAGCACAGGACTAATGTAACGGGGGAGAAAGGAAGTACCCAGGCGCAGAGAGGAGAGGAGGCAGGAGGATGCAGGGAATGGGGTTTAATAACAAAACTAAAGACAAAAACAAGACCACTCTATACGGCAGGCAAAACTCGAAACACTAGAAATGTACTAAGCTCAGAAACCGGGGAAGAATACAATATGGACCAGCACAGGAGGAAGGGAAAGACAGCACTTAAATACATACAAGGCAACAAGACACAGGTGGAAACACTCAGGACTGATGGGGCAAGGTAAAACTCACAACAACAACAAAACAGGAAATACTACAAAATAAAACAGGAAACCCAGGAACAAAACACAAAGAAACTGAAACCGTAACATAACCCCCCCCTCAAGGAACCGCACCGAGGTTCCTCCAAGAGTCCAGGAGGAGGGGGCCCGGAAGGCCAATCCAAGGGCCAACAGCAGTCTGGCGAAGCGGGTCCGGAGGACGGCCCGGAGACCGCCCTGTCCGGCGAGGCGGATCCGGAGGGCGGCCGGGAGGCAGCGCCATCCGGCATCTACAGTCTAACCAGCAAACGGCTGGCGGCTCGGGCTCAGAGTCTGGAACTGGTTGCTCGGGCTCGGGATCCGCGGCGGGCGGCTGGGGGTCGGGGTCCGCGGCGGGCGGCTGGGGGTCGGGGTCCGCGGCGGGCGGCAGCGGTTCGGGGTCCGCGGCAGGCGGCAGCGGCTCGGGGTCCGCGGCAGGCGGCTCGGGTTCGGGGTCCGCGGCAGGCGGCTCGGGTTCGGGGTCCGCGGCAGGCGGCCCGGGTTCGGGGTCCGCGGCAGGCGGCTCGGGTTCGGGGTCCGCGGCAGGAACGGGAGAGGTTGAGTCCGGCAACCTCCTCGGAGCCGGAACGGGTCGTGGTGCGTCCGGGAACCTCCTTGGAGCCGGAACGGGAGGAGTTGCGTCCAGCAACCTCCTTGGAGCCGGAACGGGTCGAGGTGCTACCAGCAACCTCCTCGGGGCCGGAACGGGTCGAGGTGCGTCCCGCAACCTCCTCGGGGCCGGAACGGGTCGAGGTGCGTCCAGCAACCTCCTCGGGGCCGGAACGGGTCGAGGTGCGTCCAGCAACCTCCTTGGAGCCGGAACGGGTCGTGGTGCGTCCGGGACCCTCCTAGGAGCCGGAACGGGTCGTGGTGCGTCCGGGACCCTCCTTGGAGCAGGAACGGGCAGGGTTTCGTCCAGCAACCTCCTTGGAGCAGGAAAAGGTCGTGGTGGTTCCGGCACCGCCCTCGGAGCCGGAACGGGTCGTGGTGGTTCCGGAACCGCCCTCGGAGCCGGAACGGGTCGTGGTGGTTCCGGCACCGCCCTCGGAGCTGGAACGGGTCGCGGTGGGTCCGGCACCGCCCTCGGAGCCGGAACGGGTCGCGGTGGGTCCGGCACCGCCCTTGGAGCCGGAACAGGTTGGGGTGCATCAGGCCCCCTGCTGGACGCAGGACCGGGTTGGGGAGCTTCCAGGTCCACCTCTGGGACCACGACGGGACGCCGAGAAGGGCGGCGGCGACGACGGCGGCCCCCTCTTACAGCCAGTCGACTCCCGTTGAAGTAGGAGGCGGGGAGCTGTCCCTCCAAAGTCCACTGGGACTCGTCCCCCTCCTCCTCCAGGTAAGGGTCCTCCCACAGCCACAGGTCCTGGTCCAGAGGGTCCAGGAAGGCCCGTGGCTGGAGAATGTCCAGCTCCATCCAGGAGTCAGGGGAGGGCTTACGGTGAGGACGGCGGCGGCTGCGACGACGGCCGCCTCTCACGGCCAGACGACTCCCATCAAATGGGTACAGATTAGGCTGGTCCATAATGTAACGGGAGAGAAGGGAAGTACCCAGGCGCAGAGAGGAGAGGAGGCAGGAGGATGCAGGGAATGGGGTTTAATAACAAAACTAAAGACAAAAACAAGACCACTCTATACGGCAGGCAAAACTCGAAACACTAGAAATGTACTAAGCTCAGAAACCGGGGAAGAATACAATATGGACCAGCACAGGAGGAAGGGAAAGACAGCACTTAAATACATACAAGGCAACAAGACACAGGTGGAAACACTCAGGACTGATGGGGCAAGGTAAAACTCACAACAACAACAAAACAGGAAATACTACAAAATAAAACAGGAAACCCAGGAACAAAACACAAAGAAACTGAAACCGTAACAACTAATGTGATCATACTTCCTGGTTCTGGTCAGGACTCGAGCAGCAGCATTCTGGATGTACTGAAGCTGTTTTACAGCTCGTTTGGAGAGGCCGGTGAGCAGGCCGTTACAGTAGTCTAACCTACTGGAGACAAATGCATGAATAAGTATCTCCAGGTCTGGCTTTGACATTATGTTTTTGATTTTGGCAATGTTTTTCAGATGGTAAAATGCCGCTGATGTTACTGACTTGATATGGCTGTTAAAGTTCAGGTCAGAGTCCACGATTACCCCTAGATTTCTGACTTGACTTGAGGGTTTAAGAGACAGAGAATGAAGGTAGCTGCTGACACTTTCTCTTTGTTTCTGTGGGCCAAAAATAATAACTTTGGTCTTGTTTGAGTTTAGCTGGAGAAAGTTGTTCTGCATCCACGCACTGATCTGTTGGAGGCAGTGGCTGAGTGAATCCACCGGCCCATATTCACCTGTTGTCAGTGACACATAGATCTGAGTATCATCTGCATAGTTGTGATAAGATATGTTATTACTGCGTATTAACTGCCTTAGTGGCAGCATGTAGAGGTTGAACAGAAGGGGTCCCAGGATCGATCCCTGGGGCACACCACAAGTCAAGGCCATGTAGTCTGAGACACAACTCCCAATTTCAACAAAATATTTCCTGTCTTCTAGATAAGACTTGAGCCGACTTAGGGCAGATCCAGAGTTGCCAATAACTCCCAACCTTGTTAGGAACAGGTAAAAAAACTGACTGAAACCACTAAAACAAATATTAATGTGAATACGCTCTCGACCTTATTATTAACGCGTAAAAAAAACCAAAGCCCAACACTGCAAACCATGAGCCGCATTGGCGTGGTACCAACCTTGTTAACAACTCTGACCACACCAAACACGCTGTGTTAGAGTATGTACAATACGTCCCAATATTGTTTGCAAATCCTTACAATAACAGACTGACATTTTGACAAGATTTTACACCTCTCAAAGTCTGTTTAATTTCAATGAACATAAACAGATTTAATCCATAAATAAGGCATCCCAAATCATAAAATGCTGTCTTTTTTGAAAAAAAGTAAGTGCTCCTTATAGTGCAGAAAACATGGTAGCCAAATTGTTTTTTCTTCTTCTTACCTATATAATGATTTCATATTCTGTTTGTTTGATTTTTAAAAACATACTCAATCTATTCTCTTCAAGTTTTTTTTTCTGTTAACTGTTTTTTTCCTGAAACACCTCTCACACTCTTTCATCATTTGGAAGATCCTCTTGTCACTCATCTTCTTTCAGTTTTTCTGGTAATAATTCATTTCTTGCGCTTTTTAAATTGTGGCTTGTGAAGCTCAGGCTGTGCTGAACAGCAGTGCAATTGGGGAGCGAAATAAAAATAGCTCGGCTTGTCAGCAGGGGCTTATGATGGCCTCTTTTTTCCTTCGAGAACTCACATTAACTTCTACCCACTGCTTTTACAATACATTAATGGAGCATTTCTTACAAAGCCTGTTCAGCTAGACAACTTCACTCACAGTAAGTCACATGGTAGAATGGAGATTATTCTCATTTTATCTTCACACACACTTCTACAAGTGCATCTATAAGGCATTAAATATAGCTCTGTCCCTTTGGACTCCGACGTGTTCTTCAGACTGCACATTCATAGATCTTCTGTACAGTAGTTTTTACTTTTCATGATCCAAGTTTAAGACAGAGAGACTTGAATTTGAAAATACATAAATTACAACCACAATAATTTAGCATGTTTTTATTTTTTTTCAATTGTCATAAAAAAGCTTTGCTGTTTTGGTGCTAAACATCTACATATTTACACTGCTCAAAAAATAATGGGAACACTACAAAAACACATCCCATTCCTGAACGAATGAAATATTCTTTGTAAATGCCGTATTCTTTATATTGTTTCCTGGGCTGACCATAAAACCACACAAAAACTATATGGAAATTACATTGAGAGGTCTGGCTTAAATTAACCCTTGTGCTATCTTAGATGACCCCCCCCCCCCCCCTTGCATTGACGTGTTCTCCCTATCATGACAAAGGTGGATAAAGGTGGAAATGTCATGATATGATCACGTGACAGACCCAGATGCTGTAACCCGGAAGGAGGAGGCAGGTGAGAGAACGGTGAGTAAGGGGTTTTATTTTGTAGGAGCCAGCGGATTCAGAGGAAGTGGTGTGGTGAAGCTTGACGAAGCGAGCCGTCAGAAACCAGATGAGTCGTAGGCAGCCGTGCGGACCTTAACTTGAGACGTGGTTAGAAGGAGCGGCAATGGAGTGGCTGGAGTTCTTGAGGCGACGTGGCTTGGAGTTCTTGGGGGACGTCAAACTAGGCAGCTTCTGCTCTGGAGGATGGAATGCTCCGGTGTCACTCGTGGAAGACGAGACCTGAGGCAACACAAAACAAGGTGAGCGTGGTACAAAGCAAAGGGGCCAGGCGTAGCTGAGAGCGAGGTAAAGCACCATCAGTGTTAACGGACTAGCGAAGAATACTTGAGGTAGGACTCCTTAAGAAGCAGACGAGATGATGAGCAGAGTGGACACAGCTGAGAGTCAGGAGCAGAGCTGGGAGGGGGGAGGAGTCTGCCAGGCCACCATGACAGTACCCCCCCCTCAATGACCGCCTCCAGGCGGTCCAGGACGCCGATCCGGGTGGGCGCGGAAAAAGTCAGAGATGAGGGAAGGGTCGAGGATGAGCGAACGGGAGACCCACGAGCGCTCCTCAGGCCCGTACCCCTCCCAGTCCACCAAATACTGGAAACCACGGCCACGGCGGCGGATGTCCAGAATCTTGGAAACCGAGAAAGCAGGGGCGTCGTCGACAATACGGGCGGGAGGTGGGGAGACGGAAGGCGGGCTCAAAGGGCTGTCAACAAAAGGCTTGATGTGGGAGATATGAAAGGACGGATGTACCTTAAGAGCTGCCGGCAATTTGAGGCGTACACAGGTGGGGTTGATGATTCTGTCTATGACGTAGGGACCAATAAAACGGGGAGACAGTTTTCGAGACGTGGACTGGATGGGAATATTCCTGGAGGACAACCACACCTTCTGCCCAACCCGGTATTCGGGCCCCTCCACCCTGTGTCTATTGGCGAGACGACAGTTAGCCTCCTTGGTGCGGAGTAGGGCTTCGCGGGTCTGGAGCCAGACGCGCCGGCAGCGTTGCAGATGTTCCTGGACTGAGGGGACAGCAATGGCTATGTCCTGGGAGGGGAACAGAGGAGGTGAGTAACCCAAGGAGGCTTCAAATGGGGAGACACCAGTAGCAGAGGAGGGATGTGAGTTATGAGCATACTCGATCCAGATCAAGTATTCAGCCCATTCTGTTCTGTTCTGGGCGGCGAGACAACGGAGGCCGGCTTCAAGTTCTTGGTTTGCCCGCTCGGCCTGACCGTTGGTTTGTGGATGGTAGCCTGAAGACAGGCTCACACTGGCCCCCAAAGCAGAACAAAATGCTCGCCATACCTGCGATATGAACTGGGGACCCCGATCGGAGACGATGTCGGAGGGAATGCCATGGTGACGGAAGACCTTATCAACCAGAATCTTAGCGGTCTCAGTGGCGGAGGGGAGCTGAGTAAGGGGAATGAAATGCACCGCTTTCGAAAATCTGTCAACAACAGTCAGGATTACGGTATTGCCCTGTGAAGGGGGTAGCCCAGTGACAAAATCTACCGCCAGATGCGACCAAGGACGGTGTGGCGTGGGCAAGGGATGGAGAAACCCTGCAGGAGGAGTGTTAGGAGATTTGGAGCGGGCGCAGACGGCGCAGGCAGCGATGTATTCGCGCACATCTTGGTTCATGCGGGGCCAGAAGAACCTCTTGCGGATCATAGACAGTGTCCTGTGGACCCCTCCGTGGAAGGCAATGAGGGAGTTATGGCCCCAGGCTAAGACGTCAGATCTGAGATGAGTAGGGACGTAGAGAGTTCCATTAGGACAGGAAGAAGGACCGGGTTCCTCACCTTGGGCCTCTCTGACACGCGTTTCTATGTCCCACGTGAGGTTGCCCACGATGCAGGTTGCGGGAATGATGGTGGTGGGAGCAGCAACGTCATCATGGCTATACTTCCTGGAGAGGGCATCTGGCTTAGTGTTGCGGCTACCAGGTCTGTATGTGATGGTAAACTGGAAACGGTCGAAAAAGAGACACCACCGGGCTTGGCGTGAATTAAGCCTCTTGGTAGTTCGTAAATAGGCCAGATTCTTATGGTCCGTCCAGACTATAAACGGATGAATGGCCCCCTCCAGCCAATGGCGCCACTCCTCCAGAGCCAATTTGATAGCGAGTAACTCCCGGTTGCCCACATCATAGTTACGCTCCGCAGGGGATAACTTGCGGGAGAAGAAGGCGCAGGGTTTCAATTTCCCGGTGGACTCCTCTTTCTGGGAGAGAACGGCTCCGACGCCAGTGTCGGAGGCGTCAACCTCAACTATGAATTGCCTGGAGGAGTCGGGTTGAATGAGGATAGGGGCGGAGATGAACCGAGACTTCAACTGCTCAAAGGCTTCTTGGGCATTAGGGTTCCAGACAAACGGTCGTTTTATGGAGGTGAGCTGTGTGAGGGGTGCGGCGATGGTACTGAAGTTGCGGATGAACCGCCGGTAAAAGTTTGCGAACCCCAAGAACTGCTGCAGCTTTTTACGGGAATTAGGAGGTTCCCACTGGGATACTGCTTCGAGTTTGGAAGGATCAGGGCTGACGCACCCAGCAGAAAACACATACCCCAAAAACTGAATGGAAGTTGCGTGGAACTGGCACTTCTCTGCCTTAACAAAAAGTTGATTTTCCAAAAGTCTGGACAAGACTAAACGGACGTGGTTTTCGTGTTGTACCGGATCGCGAGAAAAAATCAGAATGTCGTCGAGGTAAACGAAAACGAAACGGTTTAGAAAATCGCGGAGGACGTCATTGACCAACCTCTGGAAGACGGCGGGAGCGTTGGTAAGGCCAAAGGGCATGACAAGGTATTCATAATGGCCCAGTGGTGTGTTAAAGGCCGTCTTCCATTCGTCGCCATCCTTTATGCGCACGAGGTGGTAAGCGTTGCGTAGGTCAAGTTTCGAAAAGATTTGGGCCCCCTGAACCGAGTCGAAGGCAGAGCTGATGAGGGGAAGGGAGTATTTATCCTTAACAGTTATTTGATTCAGTTCGCGAAAATCAATACAGGGTCGAAGAGATTTATCCTTTTTTTCGACAAAAAAAAACCCAGCCCCAACGGGTGATGAAGAGGGACGTATGTGGCCTGAGGAGAGCGCTTCATGGATGTAAGTTTCCATGGCTGTTTTTTCAGGACCTGAGAGGTTGTATAAATGACCTTTAGGAAGAGGGGCGCCAGGAAGTAAATTAATGGCGCAATCGTATGGGCGATGTTGCGGCAGCGAACCTGCCTTGGTTTTACTGAACACAGCTTTCAGTTCATGATAACATCGCGGAACAGAAGTTAAATCAATGTCTTCCAGGATTTTATGGCCGGAGGAAGAGACCGAGGGAATGGCCGACTGAAGACAATTGGCCATACAGAACGCGCTCCAATTAATAATGCGTCGAGTTGACCAATCGAACTGGGGATTGTGGGCTTTAAGCCAAGAGTACCCCAGTACCACCGGACAATAAGGAGAGTTGGTGACAAAAAACCGGATGTACTCGTGATGGTTACCTGAAGTGATGAGTAAGAGGGGCTTAGTGCAGTGAGAAATAGAGGAGAGATGTTGTCCGCCTAAACCGGCAGCCTTAATAGGAGTGTCTAGGGGTTCAATAGGAAGGGAGAGTTGTTGAACTAAGGAGTGGTCGATGAGGCTTTGTTCTGCACCGGAGTCAACGAGGGCATGGGTATCTGAAAATTTAGCATCAAAACAAAGCTTGACAGGGACAAAACAGAAGTCTTTAAGCATGGAGACGACTGACTTACCCACCCGCGGCCTGTCGTTTAGCGGGGGGTCCGGGAGTTTAAACGGAGTGGACAATGAGAGACTTGGTGGCCCTGCTTCCCACAGTAGAAACACAATCCCTCCTCACGGCGTTTGTGGCGCTCTTCAGCGGTCAGACGTGAATGTCCAATTTGCATTGGTTCTTCCTGGGTCTTGTGTGGAACGTACTGTGGAGGAATAACAGGCATGGGTGGCCGAGAAACATTAGCAGGAAAGGTTTTACGCACCGTGTGAGGCCGGTCATGCTGGCGCTCTTTGATGCGAATGTCCGAACGTAGGGCTGCTGCTACGAGTTCTTCGAAGGAATGAGTCTCGGGTTGTGTACACAAATGATCCTTAATCGCTTCGTTTAAAGATTGGTAAAAAATACCACGTAGCGCAGGGTCTGTCCAGCCAGCCTCTACAGCCAGGATGCGAAAGTCAATCACATGGTCACTGACAGACCGGTTTCGCTGTCGTAGGTTCAGCAAGCGTCTGGTGGCCTCCTCCTGTTTCCGGGGCTGATCAAAAACAAGCCTGAACTCACCCAAAAATTGTGCAAACGAGAGGTGGGTGATCGGGTTAGCCGCTAGGAAGGCCTGGGCCCACTGCAGCGCTTTATCCCTCAAGGAGTTAATCACGAGGGCGATCTTGCTTTGATCGGTGTGGTAATATTGAGGAGCCTGTTGGAATAAGAGCTGGCACTGCAGTAAAAACCAGCCACAATTTTCTACTTCCCCATAGAAAGGTTCTGGCTTGAGACGATAGTTTTCCGGGCTTATGGCAGAAGCGGAAGGAACCAAATTGCTGGCTGGCGGAGAAGAGACGGGGGCTGCTGGACCAGCGACAGAACCAGTTAACTCTAATAAAGTCTGGGTCAAACCGTCGAGGCGACGAAACAGATCCTGCTGGGCGGTGACCATCTGAGAGAGGACGTCGGCTTGGCGTCCCAGCATAACTCCCTGGTGGTGAACGGCGAGGCGGAGTCCTTCCGGGTCAGCTGGGTCGGGGTTTTGGCTAGTCCGTTCTGTCATGATATGATCACGTGACAGACCCAGATGCTGTAACCCGGAAGGAGGAGGCAGGTGAGAGAACGGTGAGTAAGGGGTTTTATTTTGTAGGAGCCAGCGGATTCAGAGGAAGTGGTGTGGTGAAGCTTGACGAAGCGAGCCGTCAGCGTGGTGGAAACCAGATGAGTCGTAGGCAGCCGTGCGGACCTTAACTTGAGACGTGGTTGGAAGGAGCGGCAATGGAGTGGCTGGAGTTCTTGAGGCGACGTGGCTTGGAGTTCTTGGGGGACGTCAAACTAGGCAGCTTCTGCTCTGGAGGATGGAATGCTCCGGTGTCACTCGTGGAAGACGAGACCTGAGGCAACACAAAACAAGGTGAGCGTGGTACAAAGCAAAGGGGCCAGGCGTAGCTGAGAGCGAGGTAAAGCACCATCAGTGTTAACGGACTAGCGAAGAATACTTGAGGTAGGACTCCTTAAGAAGCAGACGAGATGATGAGCAGAGTGGACACAGCTGAGAGTCAGGAGCAGAGCTGGGAGGGGGGAGGAGTCTGCCAGGCCACCATGACAGGAAAGATTTCATGTAATCCATGGACACCAGTGAGGTTCACAAATCATTGAAGAAAAAAGGTGCAGCGCACTGTCTAGTGGGTCTAGATGACCCAACCCCCAATGGTAAAGTGCCCAGGATAGCACAAGGGTTACAGTGGAAAACACACTACAGGCTGATCCAACTTCGATGTAATGTGTTTGAAACAAGTCTAAATGAGGGTTAGTAGTGTGTGGCCTCACAGACTTCCCTGCAACACCTGAGTATGCTTCTGATGAGGCGGCGGATGGTCTCCTGGGGGATCTTCTCACACACCAAAGCATCCGCCAACTCCTGGAAAGTCATAATGTCCCAGATGAGCTCAATTGGATTCAGGTCTGGGCAACGGGTCCATGACATCAATACCTTCGTCTAGCAGAAACTGCTGACACACTTAAGCTACATGAGGTCCTGCATTAGAGGAGGAATCCAGGGCCAGTCGCACCAGCATGCAGTCTCACAAGGGGTCTGAGAATGTAACCTGTTACCTTTGGCAGTCAGGCTACCTCTGGTGATCACCAGTGTTGGGAATCCCACTTTAAAAAAGTAAAATATAGTTAAAGTTACTAGTTACATTCCCCCAAAGTAACGTCATAATAGGTCATAATTCTGCGTTGAGGTAGGCGGGTACGAGGACAGAAACAACCATGGCGGACGATGCTGCTGAGACAAGTCAGTGGAAGGGAAGAGAGGTCACCGATTTGATTAATGATTGGGTTGACAGCTCTATCTAGGCCAAACTCAAGGGCTCTTATGCAACCGGGCGGTTTTTGAAAAAAATGTCTAGCAAAATGGGCGAGCGTGGTGGGTCATTCACGGTCACACAGGAAATCACAAAAGTTCACATTTAATTGGAAATGTGAACTGCCTTGCAAAAAAATCTGATTTTTTCGGAATTGAGCATTAAGCCCTGCAGTGTGAACGTAGCCTCAGTTGCTGAATCTTAAAAGTTAGTTACTCAGCAAAGCAAATCCAGTTACTTAGTCAAGTAAAATATTGCAATAAATTTGAGATTTTTCCTCAGCTGCCCACAAGCTAATTTAAGGACAATATTTGAATGAAATTCACATTTCCAGTATTCTGGTATAGTTTTGCCAATTACATTATTTTATTTGATTATATTAGAGAGGGGGAAGATTGAAGTGTAAACATTTAAATATTTATCAGAATTATTTATTTATCAATTATGGCAAGGCAAGGCAAGGCAAGTTTATTTGTATAGCACAATTCGTACACAAAGTAATTCAAGGTGCTTCACAAAACAGAAAAATGCATTAAAATCACAATACATCATAGAAATAATCAACATAAAATTTACTTTAAAAGAAAAGGAAAAAAAAAAAAAAAGATTTAAAAAGAAAGGAAGGAAAGAAAGGTGCAGATAGGACCTTTCAGTCATATACACGGCTAAACAGAAATGTTTTAAGTCTAGATTTGAACATGAACACAGATGAGGCCTGTCTTACGGCTTCAGGGAGGCTGTTCCAGATTTTAGCTGCAGAATATTGAAACGCTGATTCCCCTTGTTTAGTTCTGACTCTGGGAATCAACAGGAGGCCGGCCCCTGAGGTCCTCAGAGTACGAGATGGTTCATATGGCACTAACATGTCAGAGATGTACTTTGGTGCTCGGCCATGGAGAGACTTGTACACAAGCAGAGCTGCTTTGAAGTCTATTCTTTGAGGTACAGGGAGCCAGTGCAAAGACCTGAGCACAGGACTAATGTGATCATACTTCCTGGTTTTGGTCAGGACTCGAGCAGCAGCATTCTGGATGTACTGAAGCTGTTTTACAGCTCGTTTGGAGAGGCCGGTGAGCAGGCCGTTACAGTAGTCTAACCTACTGGAGACAAATGCATGGATAAGTATCTCCAGGTCTCGCTTTGAGATTATGTTTTTGATTTTGGCAATGTTTTTCAGGTGGTAAAATGCCGCTGATGTTACTGACTTGATATGGCTGTTAAAGTTCAGGTCAGAGTCCATGATTACCCCTAGATTTCTGACTTGATTTGAGGGTTTAAGAGACAGAGAATGAAGGTAGCTGCTGACAATTTCTCTTTGTTTCTGTGGGCCAAAAACAATAACTTCGGTCTTGTCTGAGTTTAGCTGGAGAAAGTTGTTCTGCATCCACGCGCTGATCTGTTGGAGGCAGTGGTTGAGAGAATCCACCAGCCCATATTCACCTGTTGTCAGTGACACATAGATCTGAGTATCATCTGCATAGTTGTGATAAGATATGTTATTACTGCGTATTAACTGCCCTAGTGGCAGCATGTAGAGGTTGAACAGAAGGGGTCCCAGGATCGATCCCTGGGGCACACCACAATTCAAGCCCATGTAGTCTGAGACACAACTCCCAATTTCAACAAAATATTTCCTGTCTTCTAGATAAGACTTGAGCCAACTTAGGGCAGATCCAGAGATGCCAACCCAGTCTTGGAGTCTGTGCAAAAGGATCCCATGATCAACAGTATCAAAGGCAGCGCTCAGGTCTAGCAGGATTAAGACAGAGACTTTGCCATCATCAGTGTTCAGGCGGATGTCGTTGGTTACCTTGATAAGAGCAGTTTCTGTGCTATGATGGGGTCTAAAACCTGACTGGAAAACATCAAACGAATTGTTTAATAAGAGAAAGTCAGTGAGCTGTTGGTAGACAACTTTTTCAAGGACTTTTCCTAAAAATGGCAGATTAGAGATAGGTCTGTAATTATTCAGTACAGTGGGATCAAGACCGTTTTTCTTCAGGAGAGGTTTAATGACTGCAGTTTTTAATGCCTCTGGAAATATTCCAGATTGAAGAGACATGTTAACTATTTGAGTAATTGATGGCAACACACTGTTCAAGACAGACTTTAGAAATCTAGTGTGTAACACATCAAGGCAGCATGTAGACGAGCTCAGACGGGTGATGGTCTCTTGGACAGTTTGGTCAGTGACAGGTATAAAGTGAGTCAGCTTAGAGTGAGTAGGTGGCCGTTCGATAGTTATATGTGTTGTGGAGTTGATGGCTTTTTTAATGCCCTGAACCTTGTCATTAAAAAATACAGCAAACTCATTACATTTAGGTGTACAAACCAATTCTATTGGTAGCTGGGTTGGAGGGTTAGTTAATCTGTTAACTGTTGTGAACAGGATACGAGAGTTGCTGCTGCAACTTCCAATTATTTCAGAGAAGTACCTTTCCCTTGTTCTGCATAAGATCTGGTTATAAGCGTACAACTCCGCCTTATATATTCCATAATGAACCTGGAGTTTTGACTTGCGCCACTTTCGCTCGGCTCTGCGGCACTGTTGTTTCTGTGCCCTGACTAGATCATCATTCCTCCAGGGAGCTTTCTGTCTATGTTTTCTCAATTGAACTTTCATAGGGGCAATGGCATCCAGAACATTCAAGATGCTAGAAGTAACAGAATTCAGCATTTCATCAACATTGGCACCAGAGACGTTTTCAGGGTTTATCATTTCTACAAACTGTGCCCTAGTGCTCTCATTTATTTGTCTCCTTTGGACAACTGCAGGGCCAGGCGGTGGTTTGGGAGCAACAGACAGGTCAAAGAATACACAGAAATGATCAGAGAGGGCGACATCAACCACACTGACATTGTAAATAGTAACCCCCCTTGTGATGAGCAGGTCCAGAGTGTGCCCTCTGCTGTGGGTGGGGCAACTCACATGCTGAATTAGACTAAAGGTTTCAAGGACAGCATTGAGCTCTTTTGCATTTCTGTCATTGACATTATCAACATGAACATTAAAATCACCTGTAATGACTAGACCATCAAAGTCTGTGCACACAACTGAGAGCATTTCAGTGAAATCATCAATAAAACTTTGGCTGTGCTGAGGAGGTTTGTACATAACTATGCAGAGTAAGGGAGGAGTTTGTTTTAACTCAATCTTAAAGGACACATACTCAAATGATGAAAACACACCAAATGATAGTCTGCGGGTTGCAATATTATCTCTAAACAGTGCAGAAACGCCTCCACCCTTTTTATTTTCTCGTATTTCCGATTCATGTTTGTAGTTGGGGGGAGTTGATTCGACTAGAACTATGTTTCCTGTGTTTTTGTCAAGCCATGTTTCAGTTAAAAACATAAAATCAAGATTAAAAGAAGAGATAAGATTATTGATTAAAAATGATTTGTTGCATAAAGATCTGACATTGAGTGCAGCAAGTTTGAGATTAGTTTCCTTGGGACTGGTCAAAACCTTCTTGCAAGGGATGTGAACTAGATTTCTTTGATTGGACAATCTAACTGCCCTTTTTTGCATTCTACGTGGTGCAACTACAGGTATAGCACCAGAAGGAAGCTGTTCATCACAGGGCCCCAGTTTGACATAACCTTTCCTAGGACACTGGGGGCCCGTTTCATCCTAGCTCCGGGGAATAGTACGTCTAGAGGCGCGCATCAGTGCTCAGGGGGGAAAAAAGAACTTGAGCCTGATCAAACCACATCATTAAACTCTGAAGTAACGCGCCACAAGTTTTACTATGCAAAGATGACAGCGTTGTAGCAGAGATAAAAGTAATTATTTAAATTACTCCGTTACCTAACGTATGACACTTTTAGTAACACAGTTATAATTAAATGGCGGTACTCCTAACACTGGTGAGCACAAGCAGAGCTTTGCAGCCCCCCAAAGAAATGCCACCCTAAACCATTACTGACTGACTGCCAAACCAGTCATGTTGGATGATGTTGCAGGCAGCAGAACGTTCTCTGCATCATCTCCAGACTCTGTCACATGCATCACATGCTCAGCGTGAGCCTGCTTTCATATGTGAAGAGCACAAGGCGCTAGTGGCGAATTTGCCAATTTTGGTGTTCTGTAGCAAATGCCAAACGTCTTGTATGGTGTTGAGTTATGAGCACAACTCCCACCTGTGGATCTCAGGCCCTCATTCCATCCTCCTGGAGTCTGTTTCTAACAGTTTGAGTAGATAGGTGCAGATTTGTGGCCTGCTGGAGGTCATTTTGCAGGGCTCTGGCAGTGCCCCTCCTGTTTCTTCTTGCAGAGGAGGAGGTAGTGTTGCTGGTGCAGGGTTGTTGCCCTCCTACAGTCTCTTTCACATCTCCTGATGTAATGGCCTGTCTCCTGGTAGTTCCTGGTAGTTCCTTCATGCTCTGGACACTATGCTGACATTGCATTGATCTGCTCACATTGATCTGTGGTCCTGGATGAGTTGCACTATCTGGGCCACTTGTGCGGGTTGTAGATGCCATCCCATGGTACCGCTGTAGTGACAACATTTTCTGTATTCAAAAGTAACCAAAACATCAGCCAGAAAACATGAGGACGGAGAAGTTGTCTGTAGTCACCACTTGCAGAACCATCCCTTTATTGTGGGTGTCTTGCCGATCGAAAAATATTTCCACCTGTTGTCAATTTTACCTGCACAAAAGCGCGACATTGATTGTCAGTCAGTGTTGATTCCTAACTGGACAGTTTGATTACACAGAAGTGTGACTGACTTGGAGTAACATTGAGTTGTTTAGGCTGCACGGTGGCGCAGTGGTAAGCGCTCTTACCTCACAGCAAGAGGTTCAAGTCCCGGCTGGGGGACCTGAAACAGAACATCAATGGGGGACTTTTCTGTGTGGAGTTTGCATGTTCTCCCTGTGCATGCGTGGGTTCTCTCCGGGGACTCCGGCTTCCTCCCACCATCCAAAAACATGCTTCACAGGTTATTTGGTTTCTCAAAATTGTCCAAGGGTGTGTGATTATGGCCCTGCGACAGACTAGTGATCTGTCCAGGGTGTCCCCAGCCCTCGCCCACAAGTGGCCGGTAAAGATTCGGGCAGCCCTGTGACCCCGGAAGGAAACAAACGGCTTAGAATATGAATGTTTAGGTGTTCCATTTATTTTTTAGCAGTGTTTCATATAGACTTATAGAAAGCAGAATTTAAAGTAAATTAGTCATTTTGAATTAAATTGATAAATTAAGAAGAAAATCTAAGATTACAAAATGATAAAAAGTTCTTCTGTCATTTATTCTTCAACAGCTTGTTGAATTGAACATGTGTTCTTATTGGTGTAATTTCAATGGAAAGATTTTTTTGTTGTGTGCCAACATCAGAGACGTTCCCCATGCGCTCTGACATAAAATGACCGACCTCAGGCCGGTCGAGAAAAATAAGACATATAAGCAGCTAAATATGCTGTTAGGAGTCTGATACTGAATCGTCACACCAGGTTTAGAAGGAAGAAAAACTCCTTATCTGCTAGCAGAGCTTGGTGCTCTGTGCAGTGACGTATCAGAGGATGTTGGATCGGCAGTTTTGCATGTCAATCAAGGTGTGTACTTCACTGTGGGGCTGATTTTTATTATTATTTTTTTATTCATCGATACGCTTGCTTCTGATTGATGTATCGGACACCCCTGGATAAGACATTCGCTTAAGCTTTAGTCCCCTTTGAATCTTCCCAACTCCTTCATGTCTGATGCAAACTTGCATCAAGCAGTTTAGGGAAATCCCACTTGATTGAGTCCTCTACCCCTCTACATCTGTTACAGCATTCCCTGGTTCTCTTTGAAAATTTATAAAGAAACCTAAAAAATATTCAGTCTTTGGACCCCTGCAACTTTCTACATAAAAATGGCAAGTACTGTTGAGTCCCGACTGGTTCTAGGCAGAGGATAAAAAAAGGCAGGGCAAGTCTATAGCTTTCAAATACTTTCCACTTCTAAAGATTATTTAAGCAGCTGCCACCACAGTATCTCACATATTTAGACAGAAAGATCTGCAAGTGAAGTGAAGATCGAGCCGAGACTTCTTTCTTCAGCAGAGTCTGAAGAGGGGATGAGGTGCAGGTGTGTCAGTTGCTTAGCTCCCCATCCGCCTCCGCCTGGTGCAGGTAATCAGGACAGACAGTGAAAGGGGAATGGAGGAGGCAGGGAAGACTGCTGCCTCATGACAAGCTTCCAGAGAAAGGCAGGAAAAATAATGCATGAGCTTCCATTAATCATTTGTGGTAAAAACACGACTAGTTCCCCAACTATCCATTCACCACAGCAGATATTTCTGGACAGACTGCTGGTAAGACAGATGTCATGCTATTAGTGTTTTTACACTAAGGGTGTTACGGTCTGTGATTCTGATTTTAACAGGTACCACCCCAAACATTTCAGACAACCAACATTCCAACCATTTTTATCTGGTTTATCTGCCTCCTTTTTTTCAGCTTCTATTTTAAAAATTTAGATTTAAGGAACTCTCTTGTAAAAGATGTCAAAATGGTGCAATTAAGAGAGTCGGTAGAATTTGTCATAATTAATAAAAAAAAGATTGTGAACAGATATTTAACATAGTGTGAAGAATAGTTAGAAACTGCCTTTAACTTTTATTACACTATACCACCAGGGATCCTTCTCTTTTCTTTCGTTCTTTTTTTTTTTCTTTTGACGTCACTGCGTGTCCTAATATAACTTCATGTCCCACCGCATGGGATGGTGCGCACACACAGCTCAATATGTGAAGAATAGTTAGAAACTGCCTTTAACTTTTCTTCACACATAGCCAGACAGTGATCACTAGTAAGTAATATGAACCATGAGGTCGCTTTTGTTGTAAATTCCAATACAGTGTTCCCTCGCTGTATCACGTTTCACCTTTTGTGGTGTCGTTGTTTTAATGAGCTTTTTTCAGTACAACATTGCATGCTTTTTTTTTTCTTTTACAGTGCACTTTGTTCTGATTGGCTGTTGATCTTTTCAAACAATCTCCTTTGTGCCTTGTCCACTGTATGCATTCAGCTTGCCAAACTAAGATAATCTTTGAAAGCGATCAAATCTTTGGTCTTATTCTCCTTAAACCTGGTCTTATTTTTAAATTTTGTGTTTAAACAAAGAGGGAAAGGAGTGAAAATGTTGATGTATGTCTGATAAAGATATATAAATTGTGCAGTGATGGATTTTATAGCCTTAAAAAATCTATAATTGCACTTCACGGGTTTCACCTGTTGCGGGTCATTTTTCGAAAGTTACTCCTGTGATGAGCAAGGGAACGCTGCACTACTGTCGGTACAAACTGCAGAAGTGAACTCTGGGCAGTGAAGGCAGCTTAACAGACTATTAGCTCTTCACTACCTGCGCTCAAAGACGTCTGTGCCGGCCGACTCAACAAGAAAGCCCAACATATCACCACTTACCCCACCCACCATGGAGTCTCTTTGCTCACCACATTCCCTTCAGGGAAGAGATATCGACTAATACAAAAGATCTGGGATCTTTAATCCAAGTCATTTTTGGCTTTTGGGTCACAAAAAGCAGTACCCGAATTCTTCCCCTACCTCTATATTTAGCCCAGTATTTTTCAACCTTTTTTGAGCCAAGGCACACTTTATCCTTGAGAAAAGTCCCGCGGCACACCAGCATCCAAAAATTAAAAAAGGATTAACTCTATAGCCTGCATTGATATACAGTCCCTCCCTCCCTCCAACAATCTCACATGCATTTTTGTGATAATTGTGGCAGAAAAAGCTGGAAGTTGCAGCTGTTTTTTCCAAAAGTTGTAATAAAAGTTAAGTTAGTTTTCAGTAATAATTTTCAACTAAATTATTTGAAATTTTACCCTGCAGTTGTTTTCCCCTTCAGTTTATTAACATGCAATTTTATGTAACCTCACAAAAAACTAAATATAATCTTTCTAAATAGTGATTTAAAAAAATATTTTTTCGATGTTGGCTCAAAAGCAACTGTAATTTTTGAACAACATGATCACTATGTTTGATACATTTTGCACAAAAAAACTAACATATTTATGTTTTCTGTAGCTACACAAAAAGTGAAAATGTTGAAGTTTTATTAGTTGTTCTTTCTTATGTAATGCAAAATCTCACGCCGATGCCAGAAAGACTAGCGTCTCTTAGCTTTATTATTTTGATCACTTTTTCCACGGTCTAATACCAGATCCTTTCGTAAAGCTACACCGCTAAAGACGAGCTTTAGCTGTTTTTGAATGATTATGAATGATTGGCAGAGACGGTTAAAGACAGTTAAAGGGGTAGGTTTTTTCCTGCCCCAGAGATGAAGAGATGAAGCTGCAGCTAAATCGCGGTACCGTCATTCTTATCAAAATGTCTTTAATAGAATCAAATAAACAGAAAGATCAAACTCTTTTATGATCTTTCATATTCCTAACTACTCAGTGTTTTATCAGGGCCTGTTTGGATGAACACAGAGCAGGGGGGGTATTCCAGAAAGCAGGTTATGCTAGTTACCACGGTAGGTTTAAGGCTAAGGAAGCGGATAACCTCAGCTTTTGGTTCCAGAAAAGGAGGTATGTTTCAGGGTATGTCAAGTTGCCATAGAAACTCATGCTCCTGCTCTGGAGCAGGTTTAGTTGAATGTTAGTTTGTTTTCAGAGAGGTGAAGGAGCATGGCGTGTCCATTTGAAGATTATTTAGTGGATGAAGAAGCTCAGATAATACTTTTTCCACCATGAGAGGGTGATAAGACCACATATGGATGTTGGAAAAATAAACTATTTACATTGATCTAAGTTAATTATTTGCTTCTGTTGAGATAAAACATTTTTTTTAGTTAAGTCAGCTTAAAAATAATACGTAGTCATCAGACATTTATTTGACTTTCATTCAAATTAATTCAATTAAGTAGTTGTAACTTTGGTGCTGCTGTTAGATCGGCAGCGCATGGGATTGTGGGATACCATTCCCATTGCCTGTTTGGACGGATTTTGGTTTAAGTGTGGGTTTTTGTCTAAATGTGTTTAGTTGATTGGCTGTTTAATGTGTATTGCCTAGTTATTTTGTCCTTTTATGTTTAATTCTTTCTGCACCATGAGTGAGAGAGAGGAAGAATATGATGAGTTTATTTAGCAGCCCTACTGTCATATAATGTCATGTTGAAGTTGGAGAAATGGAAAATGATTTCATGATGCAAATCTGTATTGTTTCTTTGATTTCATTGTTATAAAAATGAATATATCTGCAGGCTCAAACTTAGACATATGACAGTTCAAGAAGTACAATAATTAAGATAGAAAAACATTTAATTGAATTGGAGTAATATGACATTTAGTTAGATAAATATGTACATCTGAGTTGTATAAACAATAATTGAGTTGGATAGATCTAAGAAATTAGGTTGAATAAATTTAAATCAATTACTTGTTACCAATAAAAGTAATTCATTTAAGCAGGCAAAGTTGGATAAGTTATTTTTATCTATGCGTCACAATGAAAATAGAAATGAGATAGAAACTCTTTCTTTTGCTGATCCGTCTGTGTTACTTTTTTGATGGGTGTATAATCTTCATACCCCGTCATTAAAATCTCTGACTCAGTCTCACTGAAGTATAGCGCTCTCTTTTTTTCTCCACGCATTTCCACGGGGATTCCAGAAATCGGCGATCCATTGAGAATGTCTTTATGTGCGTGCCGTGCACACGCATTAACCCAGGGTTAAAAAGTTGAGCGTAATTATGCTGACTCATATCCAGTCTTTTGGAACCGACATACCCACAGTAAGCAAGTTCAGGCGGATTTCAGCCAGAGTTCAGGGTTAAAGTCTGGATGGTTTAAACATCTTTCTCTTTCGGCTTTTCCCATCAGGGGTCGCCACAGCGAATCATCGTTTTCCACCTCACTCTATCATGAACATCCATATAGTTCCTCTTTGGCCGTCCTCTTGCCCTCCTGCCAGGCAGCTCCATCTCCAACATCCTTCTACCAATATATCCACTATCCCTCCTCTGAACATCTCCAAATCATCTCAGTCTGGCTTCTCTGACTTTGTCGCTAACACAGGCAACATGAGCCGTCCCTCTGATGTACTCGTTCCTTATCCTGTCTAACCTGTTCACACCTAAGGAGAACCTCAACATCTTCATCTCGGCTACCTCCATATCAGCCTCTTGTCTCTGTCTCACTGCTACCGTCTCTAACCCATAGAGCAGAGCTGGTCTCACCACTGTCTTGTAAACCTTTCCTTTGAGTGTTGCTGACACTCTTCTGTCACACAACACTCCTGACACTTTCCTCCACCCGCTCCAACCTGCCTGCACTCGCCTCTTCACCTCTTTTCCACACTACCCATCACACTGAACTGTTGACCCCAAGTACTTAAACTCCTGCACCTTCTTCACCTCAGCCCCCTGTAGCTTAACGCTTCTACCTTGATCCCTCTCGTTCAGACACATGTATTCTGTCTTACTACGACTGACCTTCATGCCTCTTCTTTCCAGGGCAAACCTCCACCTCTCTAGCTGTTCTTCCACCTGCTCTCTACTCTCACAGCAAATTACAATGTCATCCGCAAACATCATTGTCTAGGGAGATTCCTGTCTTACATCATCTGTCAGCCTGTCCATCAGCATAGCAAACAAAAAAGGGACTCAAAGCTGATCCTTGGTGTAGTCCCACCTTCACCTTGAACTCCTCTGTCTGACCTACAGCACATCTCACCACCGTCATACTTCTCTCATACATGTCCTGAACTACTCTGACATACTTCTCTGCCACTCCAGACGACCTCATACAGTACCACAGCTCCTCCCTCAGCACCCTGTCATACGCCTTCTCTAAATCTACGAACACACAATGCAGCTCCTCCTGACCATCTCTGTTCTTTTCCATCAACATTCTCAAAGCAAAAAGGGCATCAGTGGTGCTCTTACTGGGCATGAAACCATACTGCTGCTCACAAATCTCTACCTTCTTCCTAAGCCTGGCTTCCACTACTCTTTCCCACACCTTCATTGTGTGGCTCATCAACTTTGTTCCTCTATAATAGATAGATAGATATTCTTTATTGATCCCACATTGGGGAAATTCAATTGTCACAGCAGTTCCAAAAAGCAGAGAAAAGTGACAGCAATGTGCAAAAGTGAGGGGTGTTCCAAAATGTGCAAGTATACAAATACAAAAATGTGCAAAAATAGAAAAAGTAAGTAAGAACTTATGTACACTATTACGACATGACATGTTATGCCTAATAATAAAATGAAGTAAATAAAGTAAAAACATAGAATATACAGATGAGCTATGGATGTATGATTACCGGTTTGTACATGCATATTTAAACTGTGGCATTGTACAATCTCACAGCTGATGGGATGAATGACCTGCGGAACCGTTCCTTCCTGCATGGGGGGTGTAACAGTCTGCCACTGAAAGAGCTGTTCAGTGCCTCCACTGTCTGATGTAGTGGGTGAGAGGTGTTGTCCATGATGGATGTTAACTTGGCCAACATCCTCCTTTCACCCACTTCCTCCACAAAGTCCAGTGGACAGCCCAGGACAGAACTGGCCCTCCTGACCAGCTTGTTAAGTCTCTTCCTGTCCCGGTCTGTGCTGCCTGCTCCCCAACAGGCCACGGCGTAGTGGATAACAGAGGCCACCACAGAGTCATAAAATGTCCTTAAGAGAGGCCTGCACACTCCAAAGGACCTCAGTCTCCTCAGAAGGTGGAGGCGACTTTGGCCCTTCTTATACAGGGCATCGGTGTTTTGAGTCCAGTCCAGTTTCTTGTTGAGGTGAACACCCAGGTACTTAAAACTGTCCACTACCTCAATGTCCGAGCCCTGGATGCTCACCGGTGTGAATTGTGGTGTTCTTCTCCGGAAGTCAATCACCATCTCCTTTGTTTTACTGGTGTTCAAGCACAGGTGATTACGCTCACACCAGTCCACAAAGTCCTTGATGACTGACCTGTACTCCAGCTCATTCCCCCCCGACACACAGCCAACAATGGCCGAATCGTCAGAGAACTTCTGGAGGTGACAACTGCCGGTGTTGTAGGTAAAGTCCGAGGTATAAAGGGTGAAGAGGAACGGTGAGAGCACCGTCCCCTGAGGAGCACCAGTGCTGGAAACCACCACCTCCGACACACAGTTGTGTAGCCTCACAAACTGTGGTCTCTTGGTGAGGTAGTCGGTCATCCATGCAGTCAGTCGTCCGTCCACTCCAGCCCCTTCCAGCTTCTCTCTCAGCAGAGCTGGCCGTATGGTGTTGAAGGCGCTGGAGAAGTCAAAGAACATGACCCTCACAGCGGTTCCGGCGTCCTCCAGGTGAGTCAACGCCCGGTGCAGCAGGTAAATGACAGCGTCATCCGACCCGATGTTCGGCCTGTAGGCAAACTGCAGCAGGTCCGTTGCTGTGCTGACCACTGACCGGAGGTGGCTGAGGATGAGCCTCTCCATGGTCTTCATCAGGTGGGAGGTCAGGGCTACTGGTCTGTAATGGTTTGGTTCCTTAGCGTGCGCCATCTTAGGAACCGGAACCACACAGGTCTTCCCAGACTCAGGCTCAGGTTGAAGATGTAAGTGACCACCTCACAGAGCTGGTCAGCAGTAGTTGCTGCGTGTCACCCTTGTTCTTAAAGATCGGGACCAGAACGCTTCTCCTCCATTACTCAGGCATCTTCTCACTCTCTAGAATCCTACTGAACAAACTCGTTAGAAATTCCACTGCTGTCTCTCCTAAGCACTTCCATACCTCCACAGGTACATCATCAGGACCAACGGCCTTTCCGCTCTTCATCCTTTTCAGACCCTTCCTAACCTCATCCTTTCCAATCTCTGCTACTTCCTGCTCCACCACAACCACATCTTCCTCCCTTCTTTCCCTGTCATTTTCCTCGTTCCTCAGCTCCTCAAAATACTTCTTCCATCTTTTCAGTACACTCTCCTAGGTTGTTAGCACCTTCCAATCTCTGTCTCTCTGTCTGGCTAGCCCAGGGGTCGGCAACCCATGGCTGCGGAGCCACATGTGGCTCTTTCATCCTTTTGTTGTGGCTCCCTGTGACTTTGGAAAATAATGAGTATTTTATAATAATTAAATTTTATTTTAGTTTGTTCATCTGCTGGCTCCGTACGAAGCGCGTACCAAGTCAAAATCAGCTTCCTAAATGAGCTCGTATTTATCGGGCGAGAACTGCAGAGCTGATAGCAGGGAGAGCCACGCGGTCCGGATTGATCTTCTGCCGGGAACTTGACATGCCGCGGGGCAGAGATCAACTCGCTGATGACAGAGAGTAGTACCTAGCAATATAATTTAGGCAATGCATTATGGCAAAATATAACATTTTAGATTTACTTTTGTTTAAAAATTGATTTTAAATGAAATAACCTTAGAATTTTAATCTTAAGAAAAAAACAACTTTATTTTAATCCCGAGAGAGTTTGCGCCAGTGTTGCCAGATAGAGTCACAGTTTTCCAGCCCAAAAGTCATCTGAAAACCGCCAGACCCAGCCAAAAACCGCCCAACACAACTTTTGTTGATGTTTTTTTTTTTGGCACTGGACTGATTTAGCAAAATAAAAGAATTTCTAAATAAAAGATAGTTCAGACTAATAATAAAATGTGTACAATATTGAATATTTCTTCAGCGGGCCGCCTTCTTCCATTCATTTGCTTAACCCGCTCTATCCCCGCTATAACCTGCATCCGGCTCTTTCATCCTGCTGCGCTGGAGCGCCCCGACTATCGTATTTTGCGCTCTCTGTGTAGGACACGCTGAGGAGCGCGGGGAAACCAACTGTCAGCTGCAGAGGATGTGACCAGGTGAACAGGTAGAGAGGAAAAGCAGGTAAAGAGGCGGAGGAGGGGCTTTGGCTTCAAACTCTGTCAGAGAGAATGGAAACACGGGCGTTAGATTGAGACGCAGCTTTCCCTGCGGGAGTTGAAGCAGAGACTTTCCCTGGGATGATTTTATGAACTCAAACATGGAAACATGATTACCAAGTAGAACTCTTCAAAACAATAAACCTGATCTCTCCACATTCTCAGTTTCTACCATGCATTGACAAACACATCGCTCCATGCAGCGATCAGACCATAACTTCAGCTGGTGGCTCCTCCCAACGCGACCGCGGTATCATCCTTTTAAGAACACAATGTGCTTTTGCAGTGATGTATGTTTCAGAGGATGTCCGATTGGCCAATCTACATGTCAATCAAGTCCCGTACTTCTCAGTGAGGATTTTGATAGGCTGGTGGATTTTTAAGACGTACTTTTTTTATCTTTTCTGGCCCGCGATATATACTCATGTCCTTGAAGATCGACGTAATGAGCACCCTTGATATGATAAACATGCATAATAAATAAAGTGATGTCAAAACGGATTGTGGCTCCGGGTGCTTTGTTTTCATTAGGGGCGGTCCCAAATGGCTGTTTGAGTAAAAAAGGTTGCCGACCCCTGGGCTAGCCTGTACAAGTCCTTCTCTCCTTCCTTTGTGTCTAACCTGTCATATAGCTCATTGTAAGCTTTCTGTTTGGCCTTTGTCACCTCTCTATTCATTCTACGCTGCGCTTCCTTGTACTCCTGTCTACTTTCCTCAGTCCTTTCTACATCCCCCTTCCTTTTAGCCAACCTCTTCCTCTGGACGCATTCATGTACTTCCTAATTCCACCACCAAGTGTCTTTTGGGTAGTTTAAACATGCTTTCTGGAATACCCCCCTGATATCCAGGAGATGGTAAATGTTATTAGATCAGTGAAGTGTGCCGCAGCACACTGGTTGAAAAACACTGATTGAGCCCTCCAAATGGAGAGTTACAGAAAAGTAATTCTTGGGTATGTCCGAATTCCCACCCTAACTCCTATAACACTATATCCACAATATAGTGCGTTCGCCATTTTGTAGTGCTGTCCGAATCTACAATTCCAAAATCGAGTTCCTTGGAAATTTAATTTCCCAGAAGTCTCTGCGAAAAACCAGTGTGTATGGATGCTCACTAGATTGGCAAGTATAGACCACAATGTATTTTTTTTTGCCAAAAAAATGTATTTAAATGTATTTTTTTGATAAACCATCAATGTTTTTATCTTCAGAAGACAGTGGACTAATAAATAATCATCGCAAAAGACTCATTTTAATCAGATTATAACTTTGTGAAATCTATGACATCATAAAAAAATAAATAAAAAAGTAGTAAGCATCGTATCTGAATTGCTTTTAAAATTCATGGTACCACACCCCCTCCCTCCGTGCAGGGCGGGGGTCTACAACATCTGAGTGGGCTGGACGGCATCCCCTGGCACCGGGTGGGGCCCCTCTCTTGGGCATACCGGCACACTCCAAACTTTTTTTTCCATCGTTGCTTACAGCAACTAGAGCCTGGTCCTCAGGCTCACTGTCCCCTGGACCTTTCTGCTGATCACTGGTCATCTGCGTCCGCCTTACCACTAGGGCGGTCGGTTTCTGCCACTATCCCCCTCTTGACCTCGGCGGGCAGGTTGCACGGGTGTACAGTGTGCTGACCATGGGCTGGGATTGGGGACAGGAGTCCCAGGCGGTGGCGTGCCTCTTGTCTGGGCGCCGGCGTAGGTCTCAAGCGGTCAGGGCATTAGGTATAGGTGGTGTGCCTTGGGGTGGGGCGGGTCCCTGCCAGGGCTGGGGCTTTGCGTGTAATCTGTTCCTTCTACTCCTCGGCCGGGGGGCTGCTGTGTCCTGACCTCCGTCTCCGTTTCTATGGTGGGGGTCTGGTGCATGGGAGGGTGGTTGCTCCTGGATTTTTGTCTGACGGTGAGGCTCTTGGATTCCTGGATCGGCCGGGATGCTAGGCTGTCTGCCCCTAGCTCTGGGGTGTGGGGTGCCTGGCCTCCTGCCTTTGCTGGAGCATTCAGTGTGGTCAAGTTACACTCTTAGAGTCACACATTCATTCAACCCACCTGCCTGTTCACCTTTGCACAAATATGGGCATGGGTTTTGTTTTTTCTCTTTTTCTACACCCCTCTTTGTGAATATCGATAATGCGAATATTGTGTATACCTGTCTATGTGCAGAAATCTTGGGAGATAAATCTTTAATCATTAATGTAGGATTATACTTCTAACCTGTAAATAGTTGTGTGCAGACTAATTTTTTTTGTTGCTGTGTGAACTAAGTTATATGATTTACCTACGACACGTTTATGTTTTAACTTTGTAATATCCACTACCCCCGCCACTCCAACCCCTTATCCTCCATCTGTGACATTCCACTCTGTTTCTTTCTCTCCTCTTTTGTTTCTTTTTTCCGTCCGGTCCAACAAGGAATGGATACGGAAAAAAAACATCATAAATAAAGCTTAGCCTCAAATACAAAAGGGGTTTATACAAATATACACTCTGTCTGTCTGAAGATCCAGTAACCCCAACTGTAACAATAAAATCTGTCCAATACAAGAGGCTTTCGGCTCTGATCTGCTTGCTCAGCTATTGGACAGGACAAGTTAAAAAAAAATTCACGTTACTACATAGTGCCGCACTATGTCATTTTTTAGTAGTTAGAGTGGGAATTCGGATTGGGAATTTGTCTTCTAATTTGAATGTCACACCGCCTTGATGATGTCATCAACAGTTGCTGGTCATCCACGTTGGCTTGTCGCACTCAGAAATTGCATAACAACATCATTATAACTTTAAAAGTTCATGCTAAAACAAAAAGGCATTACATTTAAATGTAAACTTCTGTGCTTCAGAGCACACACATGAAAAAATGTGTTTCTCCTTCGCAGCACAGAGTGAGGCAAATTACCCTCGCGGCTGTTTGAATGATTTCCCCTTCAAATGCCCTTTCAGATGCCCCTATCCCTCCAAATTCCCCTACAATTGGAGGGATAGGGAAAAACCAGAAGGTTAGGGAAAGAATTCGGATACAGTTGTTACATTGGCTGTTTGACCTGAACTGAGCCAAAAAGCTGTTAAATTCTCTGATTATTTGTGCAACATTTGAATCACACTAATTACACTACCCAAAACATTTAACAAAAAAAAATGGAAAAACACTCAAAATAACTCTTTATCAGTTTTAAACAACAAATGTTGTGGGCAAAAACTGCTTTTTCCCTTGGAGCTACAGTCAAGGGAACTTGTGACTGGGAGTAGCTGTGTCTATTTCCACTGTCTGAAGTTGTAGCGTGTTCTTTTCTCTGTTAAATTGGTTCTAGTCTAATTGAAAAGGAATTAAAAAAAGAAAGAGGCTTGGCCCCTCTTTCCTTGTGTTTGTGGCTGAATGTAGACTTCAAAGTAGTGACTCAGGTTCAGGTTCACTGAAGTTTTGCTTTGTTTGATTTTGTTGGACTGGCAAACCACAAAGACTTCATCTGAGATAATGGGTATCAGAGTAACGGTGTTTGTTAACCCAGGACTTTTTTCATCAAACCTAAAGCATAAAGGGGTTTGACACATAATTTGTCTTGCCCGTTCATAATGAACACACTACTTTTGATATACTTGTGTTAATAAATTGCTCATAAATAAATCACAAAAAAGCAAAATAGCATTAGGCCAAAAGATTTTTTGAAATGTTAAAAATTAAAATTTAGACTCACTTTCCCAATGGACTCTCATTTGACCAAATACTTAACATTGAAGCTTCAATTTATATTTTAACTACATTTTTAAGTCCCTCTCAAATCATATTTTGGTAAAAGCGTTACTGGTTGTGGTTTATTATGATTATGCAATTTTATAGCCAAAAACAAATAAAATGTGTTGTTTTCTATGACAGTTTCTGCAGAGAGGCAGGAGATGTGGGTGGGACTGCTTAGAGTGAGCCTGCTTTGCTATCCTATTATCCCTTTGTTTACAATCTCTCCTGCTAGTTTACAGCCCCTCATACCCCCAATCCTAACATTGTTGGTGAAACAAAAATGGCAAGCAATACTGAAGCTATCCAGCAGTACAGTGTTGAGCCAGATACCAGCTCAGACAAGCAAATTAAAAATGTGCATGGATCTAGTCAAGTGGATGCATCAGAATGGAGTGGAGCTGGAGGCTTGTGGCCCAAACATTGTGAATTTTTATAAAAATTTGTGGCCCAAAAATTGTGAATTTTTATAACAATTTGAATAAATTAAAAAAGTACCTGGTAAACGCAGTTTAAATCTTATTTTCTTTATGTCCACCATTATGATAAAAATGCTACAAGAACATGTTAAATAACACCAAAAACACAATTTTCATTTAAGCAGCTCTTTAAAGATTTATTGACATTTAATCTGAGTTTTTGTTTATTTGAAAGGGAGTCGGAACAATTTTTATTTATTTCTGTTTTTATCTTGGCTCAAAGATACAGTACATGAAATGAATGGTATCATGTCATTTTATTTTATTTAATTTTTTTTTTTAGTATATTGTTTATTATTGGGGAGTTTCCCCTGAATAACTTTAGATTATTGGTTGGTTTTTAATTTGTGATATCTACAGACATTGAAAATGTAAAAAGATCATTGTAGAAATCAATGGATTGTTTTGCTGGTATGAACTTAACGAAAATTCTTATGATGGATCCAACATCTATACCTTAAAAGAGATTTTCTAGTAGATCAGAGCCAATATTAAAGCACTTTCTTTATCAGCAAGTGACTGAATATGTTCCCATAGCAGCTCAAAAAATCATTTATTTGTACTTTCACCTAATTTCTTTGTTTGTTTCCCTTTAGCTTTGGTTTGTTCAGTAAAGCAGTTCACACGCTTTTCCTTAGTGTGTGTGGGGAGGGAGAAGGGAAGAATGTGAGGGGGGGTGGAAGAGAGTAAAAGGAAGAGAGGTAAGAAAGTGGGGGATACAAGTACTGATTTGAATAAGTTATTATTTTAAGCTGTAACAATTATACCAGATCTGCTGGAAAGACAAATATTACATCAAAGGTGAAAATCTGACACGAGGATGAGCGGAAAATATCTGTCCATCAATACACTGTGGGTTAGGAGGAGGGATGAAGCAGACAGGGAGCAGTGTGGCAGTGTACACGTGTACGTGGGGGTGGAGATACATTCATGATGCTGAAGTGAACCGTGTGTTCATAAGGGGAACCAGATCCTACCCAGCCAGACCAGCAGAGGGGAGGAGAGACCCCCAGGCCAGGAACCCCCCGGCATCCGGACCCAGGCAGCCCGGGAGGGGGGGGAGGAGGAGATCGCCCACCCACCCAGCCAGGCGCAGGGGGGTGGGCGTCGGCCCCCCCGACGCCCAAATGCATAAGCCAACCCGGCGTCCAGACCCCAGGCCACAGGACAGGAGCGCTTAGCCGTACCAGGCGGCAGCCATGGGGGCCACCGGGCACCTGACACCGAGAAAAGGGCCAAGGACGAAGCCAGGGCCCCGAGAATCCATGAGCCGCCCACCACCCAACCGGCGCTCCGTCTCCTCGAGCCAGCCCCAGCACCCGACCCGAGCAACCCAGAGATCGCCGCGCACCCACAGCCACCCCCCCCATAACCATACCCACTACAACCCTAAGACCCTCCCTGACCCCACCCATGTATGTTGGATATTTCAGCACATCTGTGTATCTGAGTGGCTTTCATTATTATTATTATTATTTTTATTTTTTTTGCAATGCCAGTTTGGCATCAATGATGGCATTCGTTAAAATCAATCGTTGATTTTCTATACCTGGAAAAAAAAGTGTCTTGTAACGTTGTGTTTTCTGTAGTGTGAAAGTTTCTTTTATTTATTTGTTCCTACTTTTTTAGAGATGGTTGCTGGAAATGTGAGCTTTTCTGAGGGTTTGTCAAAACACAACATGTTAACTTGTGACCACAAAGCAAAGGAAATTACTTCCAGAAGGCATCCCAGTGTCACATTGAATGTGTTCAGCTTGCCTTGTACCGAAAGACAGCAAAAAAACAAAGAAAAAGATGAAGTGAAAAAAGGAATTACATTGTTTCTTTTTTAAATATTTGATTTAATTCTTTTTTTAAACTTTTCTTACATTATTTGCAAAAGAAACAATGCAAATATTCTAAAACTGCTGTATCCATCACTCTGTCTAAATGGAAATTATGATTTCGGTTTTGCCTGCTCAGCTTTGATTGTTCTCCGGAGTAATTGAGTTCCTTTGACTTTTCTGCATCTTAAAGTGTTTAATTAAAAAATCAGGCCCACTTAAACAAAAACCATTTTGCTCATTCTTTCTTTAGCTTAGATCTGCATGATTGACAGAATCTAGCAAAACGATGTTCCGGATCATCCACTGCTTGTCCTCAGACATCAGTCAAGTAATTATGTATAAAGACAGAGTCCGTGATGAACAGTGACTCATTGAAATATTTAAAAATTGCTTGAAGATATCTTGGGAATAGTGTGCAAGTATATACAAACTAGAACCTCATGAAGTTTTACCTTAACATATGTCCAGCTCTCACGTGTACTCACGACTACGTCCTTGTCTACAGGATCAACCAGCATTTGTACAAACCTGGGTCCATCCCATCTATCCACTTTCTGGTTCCACTTGTGGACACAACCTCCAGCCACGCAGCCGCTACAACACCCACAGGACAAGCAGCTCTGGTTCATTTTACCAGTGGAGTAAACAACACAAAAGAAAAAAGAAAAGGAAAGACACTCCTCACTTTCTTGGACTGCATCCTGCGCCCACTTCCTCCTCTACTTGGTCCCGCTCTATGCCATCATCCCAAGATGCCATCCGAGATTCCTCCTCCCAGCCGCAGAACACATCTCCTGATTACTAGTTTCTACCTGGACAGTAAACCGAGACTGTTTCCATTCTGTTGTCCGCGGTTGCTAGCATCTGGGTCTGTTTTCAATCCTTTCTATGGTTGCTCAGAAGGGTCACAACACATTAACTCACAAGACAACACATTAACTCACAACAGAACACAATAACTTACCTCACAAATACAGGACCATTCTGGAAGAAAACCTGATGGAGTCTGCAAAAGACCTGAGACTGGGACTGAGATTTGTCTTCCAACAAGACAATGATCCAAAACATAAAGCAAAATCTACAATGGAATGGTTCAAAAATAAACATATCTAGGTGTTAGAATGGCCAAGTCTGTGGAAAGAACTGAAAACTGCTGTTCACAAACACTCTTCATCCAACCTCACTGAGCTTCAGCTCTTTTGCAAGGAGGAATAGGCAAAATGTCAGTCTCTCGATGTACAAAACTGATAAAGACAAACCCCAAACAACTTACAGCTGTAATCACAGCTGAATAATTTTCCATAACCATATTTCAGTTTTTTATTTGTTAAAAATGTTTGAAATCCAATAAATTCCATTCCACTTCATGATTGTGTTCCAGTTGCTGTTGATTCTCCACAGAAAAGTACTGTTTTATTTATTTATTTTTGCAGCCTTAAATGTGGCAAAAGGTTGAAAAGTTCAAGGGGGCCAAATAAAATATGCCCAAAACAAGTTTGGGTTGTTTTCACACAGTAGTTAGAATTGTGTCTGTCCCTTTTTCCACCCACTCTAAAAAAAGCACTAGAGTCATTGTAGGTTAGAGATTCCTGTAGACAGATGCTTTAGGATGTCAGGTAAGATACAGGAGACTCTCCAGACATTTCCTTATCTTGTTTAACACTGATAAATCAACAAAAAAAAGACGGATGATTCCTAGTTCGTATCCACTGTTGCCATTTATTTATTTTTTTACATTTTTATACCTTTATAAGGTTCAGGATGTTTGAAAACCTTAAAAAAAAGTCTCAATGCCTTGCCCAAGGGGCTTGGCTTCACTCATTATTGTTGTGAGTACGTTGAAATTATGATGGGCAATACCACACTTTTAAGATTCGATATGACACCGATTACTTTTTGACTATAAAATATTCAATACTAATAACCAATTACTGGTAATTAACAAGCAAGAACCAAGCATAAGAAAACCAAAACAAAACCAAGGGACAACTCATGACATAACCCTCCTCACAAAGTTTGGCTTCCAGACAGACAACATGGCAGGTTAGGATTGTCCCGATGGTAACGGATGATTAGATCCCGGTCGAGAATGTGGCTCTCCCGCACCCACTGGGGATCGGCTGGACTGTAACCCTCCCAGTCGATGAGATATTGGAAACTAAACATTTAAAAACACTGTTGTTTTTTTTGTTTTTTTTAAAGGAAATGAACTGAAGGATAAGGGGCGGCAGTGGCTCAGGTGGTTGAGCGGGTCGTCCAATGATCGAAGGGTTGGCGGTTCGATTCCCCGCTCCCACCAGCCAAATGTTGTTGTGTCCTTGGGCAAGACACTTCACCCTCCTTGCCTCCAGTGTGGCTCCACTGGTGTGTGAATGTGTATGTATGAACCCGGTGATGGTCAGAGGGGCCGTAGGCGCGAAATGGCAGCCACGCCTCTGTCAGTCTGCCCCAGGGCAGCTGTGGCTACAACCGTAGCTTACCATCACCAGTATGAATGAGGAGTGAATGAATAGTGGCCACAATGTAAGCGCTTTGAGCGTCTGGAAAAGCGCAGATAAATCTAATCCATTATACCTCAACCAACCCGCCTAGAGGCCCTGTGTTGACAGATGGTGTAGGCAGGGCCACCTGCTACATGACGAGGTGCAAGAGGATGAACAGGAGTAGGTTGAAGGAGATTGTCCCTCACAGGCTTCAGTTTACTTACATGAAGCACTGGATGGACTCATGAGGTGCAGGGAAGGTCCAGTTTAAATGCTACAAGGTTAAGTATCTTGATTATAAGGTAGAGACCAAGGTAGCAAGGATGGTGAGGATGCAGCTTCCTTGAACCCCCTTTCAGTGTGATATCTGCAGAGGACAGCCACACCCTGTCTCCCACTCTGAACTCTGGAGTATTCCTCCTCCGACGGTTGGTCAATGTAGTGAACCGCTCTTGTTTCTGTAGCAGCTGCCGATGAAAATTCCTCCAGATGTGCTGGCATCTCCTTACAAAAGCTGATGAGGAAGAGGAGGCTGCTTGTTACTGGTGTGGGATAAAAGGTGGTTGGTATACACACACTGCCTAAAAGGGCAAATACACTGTGGAATTTACTAGGGAGTAGTACGAGGACTCAATCCAGTGTAGCCGAAAAGACCAAGTGCTGGGGGTCTTGCCACACATGGCACGTAAAGTTGCTTCCAATGTGCTCTACCTGGTTGTTGTTCTGAGGAGAGGATCAAGAGTTCGACCAGGGGTGTCAAACATGCATCCCACTGGCCGTATCCGGCCCACCGGATGGTTTAATCTGGCCCACGCATAAAGGGTGAAAATTATAAGGATCTTTAAAAAAAAAAAAGCACATTTCTTGTCCATTCCTGTTATGTTCATTTGTGAGGAACAGAGATGATGTTCCCGGGTCAATTTGACCCGGTGCATGTTTTATTAATAAAAAAATGTCTGAAACCCAGAAAATCCTAACAAGCAGTGTGAATATATCATCACTAACTCCATTACCAGTTATTCTTTCAAAAACTTAGTTAAAATGCTGTTTTTACCACTAACAGGAAGTGGTTCAATTATTTGATAATTCACTAGTTTTTCTTAAAAATATACATGTTCAAACTTTTTTTTGAATTTTTCACTACTGTATTACTTTTAAAAGACCAACATATAAAATACAATAGTTTTACATAACATTGAAACATAATCTTGAAATTGTGTTTTACATACATGCACTGTGAACCAGAAAAAAACAAAATCACAATACAACAGACAAGCAATCGCAATATGAACTTGTGTGTGTGTCTGTACATCTACACAGCACAAGAGTGACCAGTCATCACACTGTGCTTTGTGCAAATTAATTTTGCACATTTCGCACAGGTCACGATTGTCTTGAACTGGATCCTGTCTCCGGCTCGTCTCGCGCCCCGGCTGTCCCCCCAACTCCATCTGGATGAAGCTCGTCTGCTGGACTTTATATATGTAGTTGTAGAGTTAGATAAGTTAATTCTTCTCTATGAGTTCTGGTAAATCGCCTGTCCGTCCTGGGGGAGGATCCCTCCTTCATGTGGGCACCCCTGAGGTTTCTTATTTTTTTGCGGAATCCATTTTTTTATTAGGAGTTTTTCCTTACCGCGAAGGGGGGTCTAAGGGCAGGGATGACTGTTTAGTTTAGTTTTCTTAGTTAGTTCAATTTAGTTTTTTCCTATTGAATTCTATGTATTCATGATCCTTTTTAATTTTATGTTTTACTTTTTCAATTACCAATATGAAGCCCATTGAGATTACAGTTGTGAATTTGGGGTGTACAAATAAAATGGAACAGAATTGAATTGAATTAGATTGAGTTGAATTGAATTGACATGGTCACATGAGTCACTGCCATCCTGGTGGGCCCTGGCGCTGTCTTTTTTATGTTTTCTGCAGACAGGTTTGTCTTTTTAAACCCAGTATTTTTATTGAGTTTTACATTGTACAAACACAATTACAGAGTTCTGTTAGTCTGAAAGACAAATGACTACAAGTGTTTATAATAAAGCTAAGGAAAGAAAACAAAAAGAAACAACAAAAAAAAAAACCATACCATTCCCTGTCACTGCCACAGTCAAACCATCACTCCATCACGCATGACCTGTACTATATGCTACCACATGCAGCTAAGCTGCTGTAGGCTTATATGACTAAAGAGCTGGAAATGTTCTCAAGAAGGGACCCCATAATTCTTCAAACATATCAGGAGACTTTTTGAGTGAACACCTAATTTTCTCCAGTTTTAAACAGGACATGATATCCTGTAGCCACTGTGAATAAGACGGGGGAGAGGTTTCTTTCCATTTAAGCAGTATAGCACGTCGTGCCAGGAGTGATGCAAAGGCTATACAGTGTTTTTTGGCAGTACCTGAAACAGCTTGGTCCTCCACAACCCCAAAAATGGCTGTTAATGGATTTGGTTTTAAATTTGTGTTAAATACACGAGACATTGTGTCAAAAATTGTCCTCCAATATGCATTCAAATGAGGGCATGAAAAGAACATATGATACAGAAAGGCATCTGTAAGGTTACATCTTGTACATAGTGGACTAACTGTGGGGTACATAGAAGCCAGCTTTACCCTGGGAATATGGACCCGATGTACCACCTTGAACTGAATTAGTTGGTGTCGAGCACAAAATGAAGATGAGTTTACCAGTTTAAGAGCAGAAACCCAAGTATCATCTGATATAGCAAGGCCCATATCTTTTTCCCAAGCCATCTTAAATTTATCCACAGAGGAACATTTAAAGTTCAACATAATGTTATATAGTATAGAAATAAGACCCCTCCTGGATGGATCTAGTGAAAAAATCTCGTCAGTTATTTCTGTTTCTGTGGTAGTTGAGAATTGTGGTAGTTGAGAAACAAAGAAATGACGTACTTGAAGGTAACGAAAAAAATCTGAATTTAAAAGATCAAATTTCTCTTTCAGTTGAGCAAATGAGGCAAAAGTATCCTCTATAAGTAGATCTTTAAAGCGAGTGATACTGCTGTGATGCCATCGCAGGAAACCTGAATCCATAGTAGATGGCTTAAAAAGGTGATTCATGGCAATAGGACTCCAAATGGAGAAACTGTGTAGGCCAAACTGTTTTCTAAATTGAGACCATATCTTCAGTGTGTGTTGTTGTTCAGAGATGCAATACAACTTAAAGCCAAACCAGAGCCAACATAGGTCAGAGGCGAGAGATTGTTGTCTTGGCAGTGCTCGAGCGTTATCCAGTTAGGACAATCCAAGTTGTCATGGTAGAAAGACCCATTCACAATATTTCTTATATTGGATGCCCAGTAATAGAAGCGAAAGTTCGGCAGGGCAAGCCCCCCTTCTATTTTAGTTTTTTGAAGATAGATTTTGTTTAGACGAGGACGTTTACCATGCCATATATAGGAAGATATAAGAGAGTCTAGTTGCTGAAAAAAAGAGCCAGTAATGAAGATTGGAATAGTTTGGAAAAGATAAAGAAGTTTAGGAAGTATAATCATTTTAACAGAGTTCACTCGTCCAATTAAGGACATTGATAGGGAAGACCACTGCCGGACTATCAGTTTGATTTGGTTTAAATAAATAGCAAAATTTTCTTTGAATAAATCTTTATATTTTTTGGTAACTGTGACTCCAAGGTAAGTAAATCTACTGCGCTCGACTTTCAGAGTGAAACCATTAAAGTCTAGGTTCCGTGCTGCTTCATTGACTGGAAAGAGCTCACTCTTACTAATATTCACCTTATAGCCTGAAAAACTGCCAAAATGACTGAGCAATGCCAAGGCAGAGGGAAGAGACTGAGCTGGATTGGAAACATAGAGCAATATGTCATCTGCATATAAGGAGACTTTGTGCTCCACACCTCTTCTCCTAATACCGGATAGGTCTTTACAGCTGCGAAGTGCAATAGCAAGAGGTTCTATCGCTAAGTTGAAGAGTATAGGACTCAAAGGGCAGCCCTGTCTGGTCCCACGGTACAGATTAAAGGGGCTTGATATTTGGGAGTTAGTGCGAATCCTTGCAGTGGGCTCAGAATAAAGTAACTTGATCCATAGATTAAAGGCAGGGCCAATACCAAATTTTTCCAGTACAGCCAGCAGATACGGCCACTCGACCCGATCGAATGCCTTTTCTGCGTCAATAGTAATCACACATTCAGGTACGTCTTCAGGGGCAGAATAAATTATATTGAAGAGCTGTCTAATATTAAAGTATGCCTGTCTTCCTTTGATGAAGCCAGTCTGATCCTTGGAAATAATGGTAGGAAGAATGCTCTCCAATCTATGAGCTAGGACTTTTGCTAAGATCTTAGCGTCTGTATTCTACGGTGGCCCTGAAGTGCAAACCATTCAACAAATCACTCGATACAAAAACATTTTTAAGATCACAGCAACAATTTAAAAAGCGTATTACATTTTAGAAAACAAAACAAAATTTCAGAAACCAAAACATAAAAAAGAAAACAGAAAAAAAAGAAAAAAAGATTTCAGAAAACAAAATTAATTTCCAGAAAAAAAAGAAATATTACAAAATGAAAACATTTCAGAAAAAAAAATTAATTTCCAGAAAACAAAATGAAATAAAAAAATGAAAAACATTTCAGAAAAAAATGAAATATTAAAAAATGAAAAACATTTAAGAAAAAAAAAAAAAAAAAGAAAGAAAAACATTTCAGAAAAAAATGAAATATTAAAAAATGAAAAACATTTCAGAAAAAAAAATGAAATATTAAAAAATGAAAAACATTTCCAAACCGGAAGAAGCAGGTACTATGGGACAACGCTGATTGGATGATGTTTGTCAATCATTTGAACTGAAAAGTATTTTAAATGAAGCGATGACGGATTTTATCGTCCAAACAACAATGTACTATAATAATCCACGTATTTCCCATTTACATATTATATCAAAAATGCAGCAAACAGATAATGAAGGTTTAAATTATTTTTTGAATATTTCGTCTGAAGCAGAACGGTCACCCGGAAGTAGTTTGTGCGGATGACGTCCGTTCTGCAGGTAAACAAAGAAAGGGACGGTAAAACGTTAACGTAAACGTTAATCTTTGAATATTTAGCGGATGTGATGACAGAACGCACGCAGAAATATCAACACCAACCAGGTTTACAAATGTTTCAAAATGTCGTGAGAAGATTCTGTCTAAAGCAGCAGCTGCGAAGAAACGGGTGTTAAAGACGGCGCACATCAGGAAATGCAGTCCCGCCATCCACAGATAAGGTATGGAGGCACATTTGTTTGATCTAATACATGTAGCGTTAAACGTGATTTCTAGGTGGGTGTTTACAGACAGATCCAAGATCCTTCAGTCATACGTTAATGACAGGTTACCTCATCAGCTGGAGAGGGGGGGTCACGTGGGCAGGATTCTCAGACAGGTGTACCAGCAGCATAAATCAGCAAAGCTGTCAGGTAAACTGCAGCAGTTTGTGTCTCAGAATAACATTTATGAATGCTTCTTATTCACACTATTAAGATCTGTGACTTTAGAGTGTGTCAGTGCACAGAAACATGACAGTAAATGACTGGATGTGCACATCATCAGACATGTACAGGTGTGTAACTAAAGGTGGCAAAGTCTGTAGTGTAAAATAAATCTTTAAAAAAAACGTTTTTGTCTTTCAGGCAGAGGAGGAATACCAAATTGATTTAGAATGTATTTTTATAAGACTGAAATAATGTATTTTATTCTGAGTTTGGTGTTTTGACCCCTCCCTAATGAATTTCTGGTTTAACCCATTTTCTCCTCATTTTGATGAACTCAACTTTTTCCTGAATGAAAGATGAACGGCAGCTGATGTTTTTGTCAGGGATTTTTATTTATTAATTTATTTCTGTCAGGGATTTCAATGGAGCTGGAGTCCAGTGCAGAGGAAGCTGCAAGCATGTACGAGCAGGAACTGGCGTCTCTTACCTGTGCATCTTCCTCTGGATGTGATGCTGAGCAGCAATGTGGACAAACCTTCCCTGACATGACTCTTTTTGATATAGTTGTTAAGCACAAACAGACTTTTCCCAGATGCATTTTTTCCTCTAATAAATGTGACTGACAGGTACGCTGAGTAAATGCTGAATGTAAGCGCAACATTTGATTGACTGCATGAAGAAGCCCATAAAGGAAAATCCACAACTGTTTCTTTGTTTCTGTTATTGAATAACGTATTCATGTTAAGTTTTCAATAAATATACTGCATTGCTATGAAACAAATTTGTTTATTTTCATATCCATTATTACAATCCTCACGTCAGCATTCAGTTTTTTCATTGACAAAGAAACATTTCTAAACAACAGCTTTGAAAATCAAACATCATCTTTGTTAATAAAGCTTTAAAACCTAAAATGGTAAACATGGAAAAACTCCTAAATGAAGCAAGCCTAATATGAACATTTTAAACTGGAGTTTTGCTTAAAGGAACATTAAGTTGTTTGGAGTTGTACAAGTGTTTGATGCGATTCCTCAGATGTGATTTCCAGATCATCAGCCCGACGCTAAAGCCAGGAATTGTGCTTTGTTTTTCACTCCCCACTGCATCATTTACAACTAATCAGGCTTATGCAGCAGGTTAAAGACGTTTTTTTAAAGGACCTGCAATTTAAAAAAATAAATAGATATTAAGGTTAAAAAATATTTATTGATTACATTTCACATAAATCATGGTGACTTGCCTGTACACTGCACAATGATATGAATGACTTTAGTCTTTTTGTATTCCCATGTAGAGCTGCCATCTGTTCTTCTGCAGCACAAACCTTTCTGGAACTTCGCTTTGAGTAACTTCACCTGCAGAAATATCACATGTTAATTCAATTAAGTATTTTATAAACTTTTAAAGTTCATTTTTAAGTGTCAGTATATGTATATGCATGGTTCAAAAATATACAATGCACTTTAATATTATTTCCCATAAGAACTTGTTTACTGATTTCAGTCTTAAAGTCGATTTTTAGCAACACTGATGCTATATAATCACTGTAATTACTGTATAAATCACAGAATCAGGCTGGCTCGGAGCTTTTTCTCTCATGTTGTCACCGAAAACGGGAACGGCTATCATGTGAAGACGGTTCGTCTCCATCGGGTTCTTTTTGCGCATGCGCAAGATAAAAAGAAATTATCTTTTCAAAGCAGCACTTTAACATCCTAAAATTAACATCCTTAGAGACATGTGACTGACAAAAGAAAAGATCACAGAATTGATTCTTACCTAAAGATGATTGACAGCGTGAACCTCGCAGCCGTAGACATCAGCGCACAGCGTTCAAAGTAAAAGTGCTCACAAACTACTTCCGGGTGATCGTGTGTCAGGCGAAATGTTAAAAAAATAATTTTAAAGTTCATTAACAGTTTGCTGCATTTTTTATTTGATATATAAATGGGAAATACGTGGATTATTATAGTACATTGTTGTTTGGACGATAAAATCCGACATCGCTTCATTTAAAATACTTTTCAGTTCAAATGATTGACAAACATCATCCAATCAGCGTTGTCCCATAGTACCTGCTTCTTCCGGTTTGGAAATGTTTTTCATTTTTGAAGATTTCGTTTTGTTTTCTGGAAATTCATTCTGTGTTCTGAAATGTTTTCCATTTTTTAATATTTCATTTTTTTTTTCTGAAATGTTTTTCATTTTTTAATATTTCAGTTTTTTTCTGGAATTTTTTTTTTCTGAAATGTTTTTCATTTTTTAATATTTCATTTTTTTTTCTGAAATGTTTTTCATTTTTTAATATTTCATTTTTTTTCTGGAATTTTTTTTTTCTGAAATGTTTTTCATTTTTTAATATTTCATTTTTTTTCTGGATTTTCTTTTTTCTGAAATGTTTTCATTTTTTATTTCTTTTTTTTCCTGGAAATTAATTTTGTTTTCTGAAATGTTTTTTTTTTTTTTTTTTGTCATTTTTGTTTTTCAAGTTTTGGTTTCTGAAATTTTGTTTTGTTTTCTAAAATGTAATGCTGCTTTTTAAATTTTTTTTTTTTAATTGTTGTTGTGATCTTAAAAATGTTTTTGTATCGAGTGATTTGTTGAATGCTTTGCACTTCAGGGCCACCGTAGTATTCAAAAGTGAGATGGGTCTATATGATGTGCAATCTGTAGGATCCTTGTCTTTCTTTGCAATGAGTGTAATGCAGGCCTCAGTAAAGGACTGGGGTAATTGATCCAATTTGCAAGATTCTAAAAAGACTCAACAGAGTATCGGTGAGAGTAACCTGGAAAACTTTTTAAAAAATTCTGTAGGGAAGCCATCTGGATTAGGACACTTATTTGACTGCATTGACTTGATGGCTGCAACTATTTCTGCCTCCAATATGGGTTCTTCCAATTTTTTCCGTGAGTCCTCTGAAATAGCAGGAATATCAAGATTGCTGAAAAAGTTATGAATGTCACTGGCATCCCCATGGAACTCTGAGGTGTAAAGTTTAGTGTAGAATTCTTTAAACGTTCCATTAATTTCTGAAAGGTCAGTTGTATTTTGGAAATAGCCTGTTTTGCTTTAAAACCTTTGAGTCGGTTGGCTAGTAATTTGTCGGACTTATCTCCATAGCTATAGAACATGGTCCTGTTTTTTAGAAGCAGACGCTCAGTCTGATGGGTAGTTAGCAAGTCAAATCTGGATTTGAGTTCAACTCGTTTCTTGTACAGTGCTGGACACTTGTTTTGGGCATATTGTCTATCGATTAGTCCAATTTGGTGAATGAGCTCATTTCTTTCTCTATTTGTTTTGCGCTTCAGGCAAGCAGTATACGAAATAATCTGTCCCCGTAGGTAAGCTTTGAGGGCATCCCACAGAGTAAGATATGATATCTGTGGATCAACATTAGTGTCAATTAAAAAAGTTATTTCCTTTTCAATAAACTTAGTAAAATTAGTGTCCGATAGAAGAACAGAATTAAATTGCCACTGCCTGCTTCCAGAGATAATACCAGGGAAAGACATAGATAGTGTAAGAGGGGCGTGGTCAGAAATTACAATTGTTTTGTATTCACATGAAGAAACAAAGTGGAGAAGTAAGTTATCAACGAGGAAATAGTCAATTCTAGAGTATGTGTGATGAACTTGTGAAAAGAATGAATATTCCCTGTCTGTAGGATGTAAAAAACGCCAAATATCCTTAATACCAAACTCAGCAAGAAAGTCACAAACCAGACTGGCCGATCTTGTAGCCCTGCTGGGGTTACTAGAAGAGCGATCCATACTGGGGTCTAGCCAACAGTTAAGGTCCCCGCCCAAAGATGGTATGTATTTAAATCAGGCAGTATAGAAAATATTCTTTTAAAAAATTCTGCATCGTCTACGTTTGGAGCATAAACATTGACTAAAACAACCAGTGTTTTGTGAGAAAGTATACAAGACAGCACCTCAAAGAGAGAGAGAGGAGGAGAAAAAAAAAAGAGAAATATCACCCAGAATGGCGCTGAAGGCTGAAGAAGCAGCAGTCAGTGTTGGAGAAGTGATCCTTGACCCAGTTTATGTCAACACATCCTTCAAACGTGATCAGATAGTTCAGGATGCTCATCAATATATTTCTGTGCTTCTTCAACGGTGTTAATCCACTTTCTGACTCCATTGGGTGTTGTTATGCGGAGGCGGGCTGGGTACAATAAAGCCGGCTTCAAACCCTGTTTATACAGTCCAGCCATCACATCTCTGTACCGTGCTCGTTGGCTCGCCACTTTAGCGCTGTAATCCTCCACAATGCGAACGTGCTGGCCTTTGTAGAAAAACCTTCCCCTGCGCCGTGCTTCTCTGATGAGCAGCTCTTTCGTCTGGAAGCGGTGCAGGCGGAGGATGACGGGACGCGGCGGCTTTCCAGTAGTCGGCTTGGGAGCCAGCGTTCGATGGGCTCTGTCAATTTCAGGAAGCGATGGCAGGATTTCCTTCCCGTATAAATCTTGCAATAGTTGGGGGAAAACGCGGTCGGATTACTGCTTTCGGTAGCTTCTGACAATCCAAGAATGCGCACGTTTTGACGGCGGCTGCGATTCTCCAAATCGGCAGCCTTAGCCTTTATCTTAGTGTTCTCCTCCCGGAGAGAAGAGCAGGTGTTCTCCAAATCCATGACACGCTGGCTTAGATCATCAGTGGCAAGCTCAAGTGAAGAGATGCGCTGGTCATGATCATCCAGGAGGAGTTTGTTTTAGTCTAATTTGGAGTCAATCGCTTCAAAGGACGACTTAAACTCTGCTGACAGCTTTTCACAGTGTTCTTCAAGTAGCGCTTTAATGGCATGAAGTGTCAGGCTAGGGCTAGCACTAGCATCCTTTTTATCAATAGCTTTCTGTCCTTTAGTCCCTTTTGTCCGATCCGGTGATATTAGGAAGTAAAAGGAGGAAAAACGTAGACATAGTTAAAGCGTATGAGGGCTGAAAAGGTATGAAAAGTAAGAGGTCGCCCGGAGCGTGCTCTAGATGCGACTACTCCATCCGAAACCGGAAACTCTCTCCAGAGACAGGTTTGTCTGACGCATATTTGAGGATGAAGACCAATATATTTCACCATTCTTTGATATGAATGTCTTGCTTGGAGGACTTGCTTGGAGGAACAGGAATAGCAATTCCTTCATCTGTTTCAAAATCAGAATCATTAGAATCAGAATTTAGCTCAAGATGGTCTTCTTCTGATCATGATCAGTGATGACTTCCAGAGCCTCCTGGACTGTCATCTTTCTGCTTCTGCTGCTCATTTTCTAAAGGTCTGCCTGTGTAATGTTGGAAGGACTCCCATGCAGAGAATCTTTTATATGTTTTGCCCCTCCCCTGTTGAGTGTCCACTGAATGTGGGTTGAGTTTTCCAACGAGAACATAGATGGTTCCTGTCAAAAGTCATAACAACTATGCACCTGTGTGTGTGTGTTTGTGTTTTGTGTGTGTTTGTGTGTCTATGTGTGTGATTGGGTTGAAATATGTCTCACAGCTGCACAGCTTTGTACCTCCATTTTGACTGTCGGGTCAAATTGACCCGAACATCATCTATGTTATATAAACATGCAGGGGGGGGTTGCATATATGTGAGATGAACCATTTTCATAATATGTGTTGATTACGCTAATTAAGGCAAGCAGAAGAAGTTTCATGCTGAAAAAATACTTTTAACTATTTTTTCTGGATGTTCAAACTTTAAAACGGGTCAATTTGACCCGGAACATAACAGGAGGGTAGAATTAACTGAAATACGCAATTACACCACTAGGGGGATCGAAGGAATAGTAAAACAGGTGAAACAGTATATCTCTGCACGTGCCAAAAAGCTAAATCAAACAGCTCTGAGTCTGGGTAAGATGCAGTTTGGTTCTCCACGAGCCTCACAGCTGTTGCGTTGCTATAAGAATAATCAGTAGTGATACCCTAATTACCAAAATGTCGTCAAAAAAAAGGTTGAAGTGGAGTGCTGAGCTTTCCAGGAAAAATGAACAGTTTATTTTTTCACAGAGCTGAATGCAAAACTAGCGATCTTGGTATGTAATCAACAGGTTGCAGTGCTCAAAGAATATAACATTCAGCACCACTATGAGACTCACCATAAAGAAAAGTTTCACCATTTGCAGCGGCAGTTAAGAAAAAGGATTTGCCAACTATAAGCTGGACTGAAAAAAACAACTGTCTGCGTTTACTGCAGCCGTGAAGTCAGTGATGGAGCAGTGAAAGCTACCTTATTGCAGAAAAGTTGGTGCAAACGTCCAAAGCATTTTTGGATGGTGAACTTTTGGAAAAAATGCTGAAGGCTGCAGAAGTCTTGTGCCCCAAAAAGCTGTTGACCTCCAACATAAGTCTGTCAAGGATTACGATTACAGATACAACATCTCTGTGGAGACTTGGGTGGCCAAATGAAGGAATCCAGTCATTTATTGCATTTTCTGTTGCTATTAATGAAAGCACCGACATCACAGATATTGCACAACTGTGCATATTTATTAGAGGTCCTGAAGAGGCCGTCATAGCGGAGTTTCTTAAAGTTTGTTTCTATGATGGACACAACAGCCGATAACATGGTCAGCTCTATTGTTACTGGGCTGGACAATGTTGGAGTGAACTGGTCACGTGATGTCACTCTGGTCACTGATGGCAGCCCATCAAAGGTCAGGAAGAAGACAGGTGTTGCCAAAAAATTCAGGCAGTCAGCCGGGAAAAGATTCTTGGACATTTCATTGTGTTTTGCACACGTGAATGACAGTGAAATGTCTTGCTGCACAGGATTTAAATCCTGATATTGATGGCAGGGTGAAGTTTTAGGAGAGTAAGCGAGGTTAACTCCAAATTCTTGTGTTCACAAATGTTTGCATGTTTAATTTAATCAATCAAGTTTAATTGTTTATTGTTTTGCACATTTACATTTTTGGCAGTTTGTTTTATTTTTTTCCGTAGCCCTCTCTTGAGTTTATTATCTGGATTGCTTCAGTGTCAGATGTAAAATATGAAGTCTGTATAAAATTGAGCAACCCTTTCTTTTTTTTAAGTGAAATGCATTTTATTTGAGATCCATTAGCCTCTGTGAATAAATGTGTAATAATTAGTGATTAGGCTACCATGTTGGTTGAGGCATTTTTTCCAACTGGCAAAGAAAAAAAAAAAAAAAAAAAACAACATAAAAAAACAAAAACAAAGCTACAGATAACAATCTGACCATATGTTATTTTGCGTTTATGTTACTGGTCCGGCCCACTTGAGATAAGATGGGTTGAATGTGGCCCCCGAACCAAAATGCGTTTGACACCCCTGGTTCAGACCAACCTTGATCCCGAGGACTTTGCAGAATTCTGTCCAGAATGCAGATGTCAACTGCGGTCTATTATGCAATGTGATGTCTTATGATAGACCATGCAGCCGAAACACATGCCGAGTAACAAACACTACTAACTCCTTGGCTGACTGCAACTTCTGCAAGGGCACAGCATCAACCAGTTTAGAAAATCTGTCTACTATATTTAATATCACAGTATTATCTCTGGAACTGGGTAGTCCAGTGATGAATTCCATAGCTATGTATGACTAAGGTCTTGGGGGCACAAGTTTGGTGTTCTTGCTTCAAGGATGGTAAGAGACAGTGAAGTTGACCATGCAGTAAGCAGCAGACCAGAGGTGCCCAAATCCAGACCTTGAGAGTTGGCCTTAAGCTGGCTTTCCAGAAATCTTGCCTTATTTGCTGCTGAGAACCTGGATCAGGTGTGTTTAGTCAACAAGGAGCTTCAATGACAGGTTGGTTGGAAAAAAAGAAGGACACTGGCCCTCGAGGCCTGGATTTGGGCAAACCTGGTTTAGATGCTGCAGATCTGCAGGAGTGAGCTTGCAAGATAAACCTAATAACACCTGGGGTTTTAATGACTCTACTGTATATGCACGCTTACATAGCCCTCTTATTGGAAGTGGTCACTTAAACGCTGGTTGCCGAGGTCTGTGTGAATGTAGCGTGAGAAAGAAGCATTATTGGTAGCAGCATGACCAATTGTTGCAGAGTCCATCAGCACAGACAATTTCGTCCAGTGAAAAACAGCATTTCAGCAACAATGACAAAATGTCAATAATGCAATCGAATGACAGAGTTATAATTCTGGCAATAATATTTATTTATTTATTGCTAAATTCTCAAAGCTTGCATCCACAGTGTAAAAAAAAATCTACATTTAGACAAAAAAAAATGTCTGTTGATAGAAACAATGAAAAGTAGGGCTGTTAACTTTTCAATTGGATGTTGCCTTTTTTCCCCTTGAACTAGGTAATATAAATCAAAGATGACTGAAATTTCTTTACAATGATGTGAAGAAATGCTGCCAAACGATAAACATCTATTTCTACTGTATTTACTGCTGATAAAGGTGGTTTCCCATCAATTAAATTAGAAACTGATTTGGATTTTTCTTTTCTCCATCTGATAAATTTGGAGAACAGTCTAATCTATCTTGTGTGATGCTTTTGCATTATCTTCATCACAATCTTGTGTTTATGAATTAGATTTTTTTTCCTCCGCCTTCAAGCAGTCACCTAGCACAACACATTGATCAGAGATCTAATAAAGGCTTTTTCGGTTCACACTTCACTCATCACTGTGTTTCAGAATCTAATTTCAATGTAAATTCAGTGTACACGTTTAGGGGGCATTTCCTGAGAAGCAGACTCATTGTGGCAAATGAGAAGAGTTTTGCATTTTCAATATTTTCTAAAGAGTAAAAGTGGTGCAAAATATTCATAAATAAGGAAACATGCTTTTTCATAGGATTTAGAAATTATCAGCACACACAGTAATGTTTTATTTTTCTTTTAATATATGTTACATCATCAATTTAACTGTGGGAATGAACGAAAAAGGAGCTTTTGCCCAATTATAAGCAACAGTACTAAAACCAGCAGATAAGATTTCTTTAGCCTATTAACAAGTGTCTCCATCAATCTTTCCGTGTAAACCCACTGACACTCTCTCCCATTAACGGCGACCTCCTGACAGATCTCCTAATGTTTAGAAGGACGTGAGGCAGAGGTCAAATCCTGACAGACCAAAGCCTGGATTAGTCACTAATCCTTTGGGGTACTTCTCTCTCCTTGGCTTTTCAAGAATCTGCTTACTGCATGACTTACATTTTCAAGGGAAGGGAGTTGAACAGGGACATGTGGGAGTCTGCAAATTAATTTATGGGGGGGGTCATGGCACATAATGGAAATATCTGAGGAGCACAAAGAAAATATATGGTGAAAGCTGTTTTATGGTGCTTCATTTAGCCCATTGGGGGGGGGTGTCCTCACTCATTTTTCAGCTTTATTTCCTGAGGATATAATTTCACTGTCCTGACATTTTCGTTATTGGCTTTGATGTGATTATATAAAACCTGTCTACTTCAAACAGAAAATGTAATTGTCCTGATTTTAAAGCTTGGGCAATAAAGTAGTCCCAACTTGCTTTAGTGCCAGCTGTAATCAGTGTTTCATTTCTCTTTATATGTATAAACCCTCATGGCATTCATGCTACTATGACTATTAGGAAAGGGTCATGTGAGAAAGAATTGGAGTAGATGACTGTACTCTGCACACTTTGTAGAGACTTTATCCAATATTCTATTTAAACTATATTTAAACAATGATGTATTACATGTTATGTAAATTGTAAATGCAACCAAATAAATCAAGAAGTAAAAGAAAAATAATAGCTAGGAATCTGGTGCTCTGTAGCTATTTTCACACTGGCCTCGGCAAAACACGCGTTCAAGCGGCCATTTCCAATGAAAAGTCTATGTACACGTAATTCGGGCTTCCAGGTTCAAAACTGTCACATTCACGATTAGTAAGGCATGTTTTATTATCCTTTTTGGATTTTACGTACAAAAGGTGTGGCCAATGATTGGGCATTAAAAATTAAACTGGATTGAACTTTGACTTGTGTTTGGTAGTGATGTACGGATAGTGTCCCTTCTAATTCACAAAAGTGCCAACCTTTAAAAAACTGATCATAGAGATAAACTTAATAATTGCGGTTTGTACTTGGCTTGAATTATGACACCAAGGCAGAATCTAAATTGCTTCCCTATCCCCACGGCTTCTACACATCCCTATATTTATCCCTCCAAGCAGAGAGATACAGAAAAAAAAGTGGTTGTGAATTCCTTCACTACTCACTATATAGTAGTGCACAATATAGTGCGTTTGCCATTTTATAGTGCTGTCCGAATCTACAATTTCAAAATCGAGTGCCCTAGAAATTTCCTAGAAGTCTCTGTGAAAATCAGTGCGCATCACTGCTTACTAGATTGGCGAATATGGACCACAATGCATTGCGTTTGAACAAATTTTGCAAAGAAAATGTATTTAAATGTATTATTTTAAAAAAATATCAACATTTTCAACTTCAGAGAACAGTGGATTCATAAATGGTCGTTGCAAAACGCTCATATCAATGACATTTTTACTTTATGAAATCGATGACGTCATATTTGCCGTTTGAAAAAAAAAAAGTAGTGAGCATGGTCTCCGAATTGCTTTTAAAATCCAGGGCACTACATAATCCTGCATTAAATCGTTTTTTAGTAGTTAGGAATTAGGATGGGAATTGGGACACAGCCAGTTTCTTCAAATTTGGACGTCACCAATAGTCAACCGTAACGTCCAGCATATTCAGAACAACATGTGTTTATTACTTTAAAAGTCATTAAAAAAACTCAAAACTTGAATTCCAGTATAAACTCATGTGCTTTAAAGCTCCCATGTGAAGAAATGAATTTCTCCTCCACATTCTGCTGTGGTGCGGAGAAGAAACTAATTTCTTCACCATACCGGCAGAGGGATAGCCAGCCCTAAGTCGTTAAGACTCCTTAAAAAAACACTTTCAATCAGCACGACAAATTCAAATGCCCCTCACAGGCACAGCCATATTGGTTGTTGTTAACTCCACCTAACTCGAATGTTACAAATATGGAGAAATGGGCAGGACCGAGTGAAGTTCTTTTTTCCATCTATGCCAGGGGTCTGCAACCCATGGCTCCGGAGCCACATGTGGCTCTTTCATCCTTTCGTTGTGGCTCCCTGTGACTTTGGAAAATAATGAGTATTTTATAATAATTAAATTTTATTTTAGTTTGTTCATCTGCTGGCTCCGTACGAAGCGCGTACCACATCAAAACCAGCTTCCTAAGCTCGTATTCCTGAGCTCGTATTTATCGGGCGAGAACTGCAGAGCTGATAGGAGGGAGAGCCACGCGGTCCGGAGTGATCTTCTGCCGGGAACTTGACGTGCTAGTGACTTTTAAACAATAAAAACATATGTTCCCATTCATTCATTCATTTTCCCCTTTTGGGGTCACGGGGCTGCTGGAGCCTATCCCGGCCACTTGTGGGCGAAGGCAGGGGACAACCTGGACAGGTCGCCAGTCTGTCACAGGGTAGAATGTCCACAAACACACACCCATTCACTCTCGCGCTCACACCTAAGGACAATTTAGAGCTGCCAATTAACCTATGAAGCATGTTTTTGGACCCTGGAGAGAACCCACGCATGCACGGGGAGAACATGCAAACTCCACACAGAAAGGTCCCCCGTCGATGTTGTTTTTTCATGTCCCCCTGCCGGGACTTGAACCGGAGGCCTTCTTGCTGGGAGGCAAGAGCGCTAACCACTGCGCCACCGTGCAGCCATATGTTCCCATATTACGTGTTTTTATGAACAGACCCTTTTAACTTATAAACAGGTTCAAAATTTGTATTTCTGTGGTCATACTATGTCAAAATCTAATATTTTATTGTAGCTGTTATATATATACATTTTAAAACCAGGAAACTTCACAGCGTTTGGTTGGTTCACTGCAAATGGATTCTGTCGTAGGCGGAAATTCTTTTCCAAGCTGACTACAGAAATATACAATTCCTGTCTAAGCAGAAAATACTGTGATGCATTTGCTGGCAATTTAAACAAGGGATCATTTCAAAAAAGGAAAATATGACAACCATTTTACCACAGTGCCCCATTTCATTTCCCCAACAACCACACATTGTTTGCTCAAATTGCCAGGGAACCATACTTGCCAGTGTGGACACTAGTCAATATATTGCAGGGAAACACCAATGAATTTACACTGTTGTTGTAAGGCATTGGCAACACAACGCCTCAACATTTGCCTTAAATCTCAAGAATCTTGTAAAAATCTAGCATACTTGGCTAATATTTATCTTCATTGTAATCCTCAAACATAATCCTAATGAAAAAAGAAAGATTCCGTTGAGAGCTTGGAAATTAAACTCAGTTTATCCGATGGTCAAGCACTAAGGCCTTAAAGACCAACTTCAATGAAAATGGTGTCTTTAACATGTTAAAAAGCATTCATCCTATGATGGAGGACGTGTATAAAGAAAATGAAACTTAAATCTGCCTATCTGAATATTTTTTTAGTTCATTCGTAGTGAACCAGTAGCAAACAAAAACACGCTGCATGACAAAGCCTGTACTGGTACATACAAACTACAATGGGAAAGTCAGAAGCTCCCTGATACGCTCCATTCTGATGCATCCACTCGCATCCTAACGGAGATCCAAAATAACTTGGTTGTCCCGGTCCAAGCTGGTATTGTGCTCAAAACCTTATGGCTGGTAAATCTTTGTAAAGTTTAAGTGCAATAGAATTTTATTGTCATCGGCAGGAACATACGCGCGGAGTCCCCAATGGATTTGTAGTCCATCGCCTAAACCACTCGGCCACCATAACACATGAAACTTCACAGCATTTGGTTGTTCACTGCCAATGGATTCTGTCATAGGCGGTAATTCTTTTCCAAGCTGACTACAGAAATATACAATTTACTATACTAAGCAGAAATCAATGTGATGCATTTGCTGGTAATTAAAAAATACATCATAACAGTAATGGATAAATGGATGAAACGTCTTTTTTTTTCTCATGTTAAATAAAAACCGTAGGCATATGATCATATTTAGAGTTTTCTGTACGTCTTCATGATTTTACTTTAAAAATCTGGATCATTTGTGTTATGTCAGTCTCTTTACAAGATCCTGCTGTTACTATAGCATATCTGAACCCTGTCCTTATTTATTATGACATTAAAAAAGAGTAAATAACCTAAATCAAAAATAATGAGAAAATTTTAAATGTTTTAGTGTAAGCTCAGTCTAAGCACCAGCCTCTCTGGTCGGTTGTGGTACTGCAACCTTTTGTTACTTTCTGGTCGGCTTTACCCACAGCCTGTGCTCAATTCTTTCATATATTGGAATAAACCTGGAGCAAGATTTGCGAGATTTTCGTGAAACTCTTCTGCATGTAGTGCCATGCCTTTTCCAACTATAGGAGCTGGATGTGCACTAGTAAATGGTCGAAAAAGAAGAAGAAGCCCCTCCCTGCTTGTCCAGTGTGAACACCATGGGCTATAAATGCGTTCAATAGCCTGCGTTTAGTGTGGTCATGAACGCATGTAACATGTCTGTTGTGTCTGTATAGCTTTAGAGCCAAACCTGCAGTTAAGTCTGACACACATTGCATCTTTTTCACATTGTACATCAGGTTCACACAAGGTTTGATTGACAGATTTTTAAAGTAGGCTCAATAATGACTATCATCATCAGGTAACCATCTCGCCAATTATTGCAATCATCAGCAGTGAGCCTTAGTTTTTCATAAAGTGAAATATTCATTCTCTGCTGGTACAAGGTGAACAGTTAGATCTCTGAAATGATTCCTGTATGAAATCTTGGGGGTTGCAGGAAGAAGCAAGCTAATCAGAGAATTAGCTTTTGCTCCATTTAAGTTTAGTATCTAATAAAAAGAGACAAGTACCTACTAAAAAGACAGGTACAAAACTTTTGATCTCTTGCTTAAAAATGACAGGATTGTGAATATTAATCAGGACTGATTAAAGCAACCTTTCCGCGATTGTAATATCCTCCAACAGCATTACTGTCTGCACGGGGATTACAGTAGTTAATTTGTTTGTGGGTTCTCTTCTCTTATTGCCCCATCCTCCTTTCCCCACTAGAGTAGATTGGATTATGCTGAGAAGAAGCAGTAGAATTAGTTTTGGATCGCTGCATAAAACAGGCTCCCCAAGGAACAATGGTTTTGAAGAAAGAGTGTTTGCATGCATGTGAGCATGTGCAAGATGGAGAAAGATGCAGCAAGGAAGCAGATGGCTGAGTTCGTCACTGCTTAAATATCTCTGGGCAATAGAGAGGTGCACATTGTTGACTCGACGCTTGTAATAACTGCAGTCACATTTCTTACAGCTCCATTTCGTGCTTTATTGATTCGGTGATGAAAATAAAACGCTCATATATAAGTCTGAATCTGTAGTAATTTTATACATTTATACAGAAAAAGTGTTCTCATTACAAGATGGAGGGAATATTTTAAAATAATGTGATATCAAGGCTATGCATGCACATCCCATGCTTTGGAAAATATGACAAAGATCAGAACCACGGCTCTTGATTCCTTAAATCTGTGTAAACATGTAAGTCCACTGGAGGAAACAACTCACAGTGTGCTGATGTATCACAAGTAAAATGTTCTCTATACAAGAATACAAAGTAAATGATAAAGGCTTAGTAGTGTGTTGTTCTGGCATGCTGTGTGCTTACAAAATATGGAAAAAAGAATAAATGAATTAGTAAAGGTAAGTCTTGGCTTTGCAATGGAATTTATTTTTCTGTTTATTTTATAAAGCAGCAGGAAAGAAGAAAAGACTAGAACAAATAAAATACACTTATTTCTTAGCTTGTGTAAAACAGAAGAACAATGACATTTCTTTCATATGCTGGGCATGTTACAGGTATTCTTGAACTCGTATGTAGCATATGGTGTCCACACTGGACTGTACTACCCAATACTAGCACTTGTCTACCACCTACAGTTGGAAGATGCTTGGTGCGTAGCGAAACAAATGTCGTGAATCTTGCTCCAGCCTTTTCTTTCACAGCTCTAATTAGTCAGTTGGAAAGACTTGCTGTCACATAATTCCATCTGGCCACAAACCGCAATTATTTATTTCCCCTCCATTATCAATTTTTTAAAGAGTTAGTACTTCCGTGAATTCAAAGCAATGCCATCCATACATCACTACCAAATCGGAGTCCCTGATTGGTCAAAATTTAAACTGGTTTAACTTTTCCACGTGCATTCAATGGTTGCGCATTTTGTATGTAGAGTCTGAAAACAGCGGACAACTTGGTTACGGAATGCGCGGTTTTTATATGTGGACGCCCAAAAAGTGTTTTTATAGGAAGTTGTCGCAGTTTGGATTCCAGCCCAGGTTTTCCTCCCTTCTCCATTTCATTCCTCATACCTTCAGCTCCTCACACTCAGCCCAGCATAAAAACAGCTAAGATCCAAGACTCCTCTGCCAGAGGATCTTCTGATTCTGCTCTGTTTCAGTTCGGCTCCAGCTCACTGGCCCCACTCAGCTTCAGCTCTCAAGCCAAGCTCTTCTTCAGCTCTGCTCCAGATTACATGTCGGACTCTGCCTCAGCCCGGCATTGGTTCTGCTCCTGACCTCAGATCAAGCTCTGCTTCTGTTCTGCACCAGCCCTCTGGCTCAGCTCTGCCTCAGTCCAACATTGGCTCAGCTCCAGCCCACAAACCAAACTCCACTCCAGCTCTCTGCTTCCAGTACAAGTTCCAGTTCTCGGACTCTGCCCAGCCCATCTCTCAGTTCCGCAAAGTCTGCTCAATAAACTCTTTAACTAACTTCTGTTGTGTGCCTGAGTCCAACACCCTGCATTACAGGAAGTGGTCGCTTAATGTGGTTTGCCGAGGCTGTTATGAACAGTGTTCCTCTGCATATTCGCGTTTCACTATTCGCGGTTTCAATATTCACAGATTTCTTTTCAGTCACATGACTCCTTCGGAGTCACAAAAACTCAGCTCAAGACGCTTGTATGAGATTTTTGCGTCTAAAGGGGGTGCTGTGGGAGAGGAGGGAAGCAGAGATGAAGATGAAGATCCGGCTTCCTTGCCGACAGCAAAGGAATAGGGCTTGGGGCTTTGCCCTTGCTGGGTTTTGAGACATCATGTCAAAAAATTTGTAAGTTTGTAAATTGACTGAATTATGTGTGTTCAAAATCTGAGTTGTGAATGACTAGTGGTGGAGAACGGCGGCCGGTGGCACTTGGTACTTGATATGGATGTCCGCCATCTGGAGACGTCCAATCAGAGATGCTGCCGGCTGGGGATCCGACTGCCACCACCCTGTGGCCACCCACCTGTAACCTGATTTTGCAATGCCGTCATCTCTACCTGACCCACTGTTGCCTGACTGTCCCCATCTACATGCAAATGATTTTCAAAAAGTGGGGCAGCGGCCTGAAATCTTAAAGATTATAAAATAAATAAATTTATTTTCCCACGATTCAACCAGATTGAAGGAAAGAACTAAATCATAATCGATTTTGCAAAACAATGTGAATTGATACATGGAAGGCTTATTTTACTAAAACGTAAAAATGACCAAGTGCATCACAGCGGACAACACACGTGTTGGCAGCAAAAACTGATCAGTTGATCATTACAGTCCATTGTGTGGAAACATTTTTAATTTTGCAGACATATGGCTGTCAGGAACTGGTGGTGTAGGACCCAATATGCAGGACACCAGGATTAGTGGCAAAAACCTAACATTTAATAAATTGACCAGAACATGACAAAAATACATTGGAGCAACAAAAAGGGTGACAAAGCAGAACAGATGACCTGAAAACTGACACTTAAAAAAACTGCGGGTAAATTAACTGAAATTAGGAACCATGACAAACCTGAAACTGGTGCGACTGACAAAACAGAACATGACCAAAAACCATGGCATAATTGACAAAAACCAAACAAATGTTTGTAATGTGACCAAACAGTGTGGTAGAATGTGCTAATAATGTTCCGTTTGTGTAATTTGATGTGGAAAAACAGCAGTGGGCTGAACCTTATTAAGCTAAAATGTGAATGGATTTGCCACTTGATTATCTTGCAAGAAATACAAAGAATCTGGAAAACTTCCCCTTCACTGTTCAGTACCCTGGTAGTTTTCTCTGAGTCAGACTGGTTGAATTTTGACTAAAGATGTCCTACATCGAATTTAGCGTCCGCAAATCGGAGGCTTAGGTGTTTGAGAAGGTCGCCCGATGATTGAAGGATTGGCAGACCCCCCCCCCCCCAGTCAACCGTCATTGTGTCCTTCACCACCCCACTGTGAATGTGTAAATGTCTCGGTGATGGTCAGAGGGGCTTTTGGCACGTTCTGGCAGCCACGCCTCTGTCTGTCTGCCCTATGGCAATAGCTTCAAAAGCTTACCAAGCCCTTACCAAGTAGGAATGAAAAGTAAATGAATAATGGACATACATTGTGAGCGCTTTGAGCATTTGGAAAAGCACAGAAAAATCCAAACCGTTATTATTCGGATTGTTTAAATCCAGCGTAAAAGTCTCTGTCAAACCACCTTTCCGAATTGGTGCAAGCGAATTCGCTGTGGCTGCTAAAGGAATATACCAAAAGGTGAACAACAACAACTTCATAATCTATAAAGCGTATAAGCAACCACAAATGAATCAAATCATTGTTAAAATGAATCTTTACACCCCTACAAAATTAGCATTACCTCTTCATAAGAATTCTTGAACGTGCCAGAAAGCTCAGTTTCAGGCTCCAACAGTAGACATTTTAAATCAACTACATGATTTGCCATGTAAACACAAGTGTTGAAACAGGTTTGTGAAACATTGGTGGAAAACTGTAGGTTGATGACTTCTGGAGGCACATTTGTAGCTTTATTGTGTGTAAATTAGATCAAAGCAAAAGCTGTGGCTTTATTGCACTGCATATCGAGTACATATAATACATTTTAGCATAAAAAAAATTGTGGAAGATTTCTCACAGAATGTATGCGGTTATTATTGCTGCACAGTGCCATGCTAATTTCACATAAAGTTAAATCGCCAATAAGCCTATCTGCCGCCCAGTCCTTTCTTATTCTAATGATAGCCAGCGTAAAAAAACAAAAAGACAATGACGACAGAATAAAGCAACTGGAGTTTTGTTCCTATCTTCAAAAAAATAAAGATATGTCAGTAAAGTAGAAGTGGATTATTCATTGACTATGATTATCCAATATGATTTTTTTAACTGTAGGGAGAGCAGGGAGCAAGTGGAGGACCGTCTAGAGAGGTGGATGTTTGCTCTGGAAAACAGAGGGATGAAGGTCAGCTGCAGCAAGACAGAGTATTCATGGGGAGAGGGACTCTAGTGGAATAGTGAGGTTACAGGGAGCAGAGGTGAAGATGGTGGAATACTTACGGGTCAACAAAGACGTGAAGAGGCACCAGTGGCGGTTCTACACCAACTTACTCCCTGGGCGAGTAACCCCACAGCCCCCCCCCCTGCACATATACAAAATTTGACAACATCCTGTTGTTTTCCCTATCAATTTTCTATATTCGTATTACAGGGGGGTTATACTCAGTCACACAGGGGGCCTAAATTAAAAACACGCTTAAGGTTTTGGGCCGAAGAAGATAAACATTAACTGAACTACACACTAAAGCTAAACTTTTAAAACTTTTAAACTGAACTTTTTAACATAAATATGAATAAAAACAGGAACACAAGTTAACTTAAACCCTAAATAATTTTTAATATTTTGCTCTCCATAGAAATATATTCTATCAAAATTATACAAATATGAACATGCTGCAGAACAAAACAAAGAAAGCCTGGAAATATTGATAAGAAATTACAAATCAAATATTTCCGTTTTTTTTTTTGCTCTTTTATCATTTTTTAGAGCATTTCTTTTAGAGCTGGACTCCTGCTTCATTTTTAGCAATAATTTCTTAATGTGTGATGTCCTGTGTGTGTCTTTGTGAAACATATCAGAGGGATTAGATCTAAAAAAAAACTTATTGTGATTAATATTTTTATGTCTTATAAAACATTAAAGACTAAATCATAGAATTCATCAGTGGGATTACTCCAAAAATATTTGGCATTTCCCTAAATTTGTGCAACACCAACAGTAGAAATCCTCCAAAAAAACTCAATCCATAAAAAATGGTCTGCACCCACCACCCCTATTACGGTTTCTGTTTCTTTGCCCTTGTGGTTTGTTTCCTTTTTGTTCTGGCATGTTTTGACTTTAACTTCCTGTTTTATTTTGTAGGGTTTCCTGTTTTGTTTTTGTTGTGAGTTTTACTTTGGTTCCCGATCCTTCCTGATTGTGTTCACCTGTGTCTCGGTTGTCTGTATGTATTTAAGTCTTGTCATTCCCTTCTAGTCCCTTGTTAGTCTGCTCTCCCCGTTTCGAGTGTTTCGAGTTTCTAGCCTGCCGTCTGCAGTGGTTTTGGTTTTGTGTCCTTAGTTTTGTTTATTAAAGCCCCCGTTCCCCTGCAACCTCCTGCCTCCTCTCGCTCTCTGCGCCTGGGTGCTTCCTCCCTTCTCCTCCCATAACAACTCCTCCCCTTCCCTCTGACACACGCGGCTCCGTCTCTATGACGGGAGGCGCAGCTGCGGCTCAGAGTTGATAGTCAGATAGAAAAAGACTCCCAATCACCTGTTAGTGTGATTCAGCCACCGGCGAGTTGCGCTCCCCCCTCGAGTTTTTTGACTTATGTTCCAAAGACTACCGCAAAGAGGTGTGGCCGCAAGCGTCTTGCAGCAGAGGGCGGTGCTCACGTGCGCGTCGGGTCTGCTGTGTCGGAGCAAGTAATTGTGGGAAATAATCCCCATTGCCTGCTTTTGTCAAAATTGGGTTGAGCAGGGGTGTTTGTTCTGCCTAATTCCTTTTCATGTGCCTGTTTTACGTTGTTTCACTCTGAGTTATTTCATCTTTTTTTTTCTTTTTTTTTTGCACCATAAGTGTGAAGAGGAAACAGGATGAAGACATTCTTAAGAGTCTAATGTGTCAATCTAAAAGCGTTAAGTGTCGGCAGCTGAAGCAATTTCAAATTAAAACCGCAAAGCGTCCTCCTTGAATATTGTAGCATATTATATGTAAGGCAGTGCACGGCAAATGCCGCCCCCTACGAAGTGCCGCCCTGGGCGACCGCCCACATCGCCCATATCAAAAACCGCCACTGAGAGGCACCTGCAAGCAGGTTGGAATGGGTGTAGAAAGGTATCAGGTGTGATGTGTGACAAAAGAGGGGCAGCAAGAATTAAAGGAAAGGTGTAGAAGATTGCAGTGAGAGCAGCTATGTTGTTCGCTAAGGAACACAGCCAAGACAAATTTAATTATTATGGAAATTTTCTAATTCTTTGCAAATCAATTAAATAATCCAAGCAAGTTATAATTAATTTTATTCTAAATCATTGAAATAAAGGTCTTGACCTACGTTTCAGAAGGGGCCTAATCTATTTCAGTCTGGCTGGGCTTACCAAGTGTGGCTTGAATGGTTGATCCTCTGCAACAGAAACTGGAAACAATGAGCCATACATGAAAATACTCTAAGATATGTTCACTACTAATTAGGGATGGAAAAATTAACCAGTTAATATTTTCTATTCCTAGAATGGAACCAGATTCTCAGGCAGAATCTAATTGAATTGACCTATACCAATAAAACATCTTTTCAAAATGAGATAAATCAAATCAAAATGGGAAAATACCATATGGATTGAGACATGTTAGGTTTATTTTACTATAACATAAAAACGACCAAGTACCTGTCATGTTCAACATCTTAGCTGTTGGGAATGTCTCCACCCGGGCAAAACATACAGTCTCCACCCGAGCCAGATATGCTCATGTCAACATCAAACAGACACCTAACTCAACTCATTCATTACTGAAAAAACTTACACCTGCATCTTTGTTTAATTTGAATGTTATGAGCATTTTGATGTTTGACATGTTAAGTTTTGAAATGTTAAATGGAAATTCTGATTTATGTCTATTAAGGTTTTCAACCTATCATGTTCATCTAAAATCAGAGAGCTACCTACCAAAATAAACACAAGGGCAAAGCAAAGTAGATGTGTGATTGAGTTGATTCCATGTCCTTTGGAAAACATGGTCTATCGAGTCAGACAGGAGCTGGGGGAGACCAAAAGACTCGACAGTTGAAAACCAACATGTGACGGTGAAACCAAAGCTGACAAAGTCAGAGAAATCATTGGCGACGTGGGAAATAAGCAATTTCACAAGAACAAATCATAATCTACAAAGATGGCTTAAGAAGCTCTTGGAAGAACGTTAAAACAACTGAAGCGAGAAAGAACCATGGCAAAAAATGCTTTCACTAAACAACCCAACTACCTGAGCAGAAGGGCCCGAAGTATGGGAGAAAATGAACTAAAAGAGGAGTTCAAAAGACTCGCAATGGAGGCAAGAAATGTAAGTGAAGCAAATGATGATTAAAGAGCTGGTCTACTTGCAGAATTGGAAATTAGTGGCAAAGACACAGAAGAAGTGGAACTTTATAAGCAACAAGAAGAAGATTTAGAAAAAACGATAAATGAATGTGATTCAAGGTTTGACAGTGTGAAAAGTGTAGTTCAACTGAACCTCTGGTCAAGATACGGTTTTAAGGAAATGATTGTTGCTGTTCAAGAAGCTGAAAAAGCACGTGATGATGTTGCTGCCGTCCCTGTTACTTCTGTGAACAAAGTTGGATATGAAGCACGGTTGACAATTGTGCAAAAAATTGTTCAAGATTCAGTTCAGAGTCTAACATCTTGGAGCTGTGGATACCAATAGCAGAAAAATGGGATTTTGAAGCCAGAGTAAAAAGTTTAAAAACTATAATCAATGCTCTTGAAGCAAGAAAGTCTGAGTTCATCACAGCACAAATCGTTGCAGAAGAGAACCGTGCGTCTCAAACAGTAGCTGCTGCAGCAAGTTTGGTGAATGTGCAAACGACGCCAACCATTAAATAAAGGCCGACTAATTTGCCTAAATTTTCTGGTTGTAAAAGAAGTTTTCATCGCTGGAAAAAAGACTTGGATAGTCTATAGAAACAAGGAGAACCAACTGGTTCCCCAGAAGTAAAAAGGCTCCAGTAATTGGACAGCATAGATGAGAAAATCTGCCATCAACATCGCCTGACAATCTATAACACAGCAGAAGACATCTTCAGAGTACTTGAGAACAGATTCGACAACAAAACAACCATTGCTCTGGAAATAATTGAAAATCTAGAGAAGATGCCAATCGTGAAAGCTAACCAACCCAGAAAAGTCATTGATTTAATCCAGACTGTGGAAAAAGCTCTTGCTGACCTCACTGAACTTGGAAGTTCAGGAGCCCTGAAGAATCCACTTGTGATTAAAACCATGGAAAGTAAACTGCCAGATGCTGTGAAAAAAGACTGGCTCGTCTTTATGGTTAACCCTGCAAACCGAGTCACCCCAGACAGCCATTTTGACAGTCTTCTCGGTTTCCTGAAAACTCAAGAACACATCTTTGAGAGGTTGGAGCAGCTTGGAGTGTCGGAGAAGTCAGACCAGAGACTGGATAAAAAGCATGCTTCCACCCGCTCTACCAGAAAGGATGGTGGATGTGTCATATGCAGGGATGGAAAACACAGAGCGAAGATCTTCTTCTGGAAACAGTTTAAAGCACTAAACCCTTCCGAAAAATCAAACGCAGTGAAGAAACTGGGAGCATGCCGAAAATGTTTAGGGTGTCACTCTGAAGATGAAGAATGTCTGACAACCAATTCCCTATGCAGAAAAAAGGACTGTAGGAAATATGGTTCTTCAAACCATCATTTCTATCTTTGCCCAAATAGAGAAGAACCCAGTGAAACTGTAAAAGGTAAAAACGAAATAAAGAAAACACCAACTTTCACACAAGAGCAAGAAAAGTTCATTGCTGGACTTTCACCTGAAATGGCAGAACAATTTAAAAGAGCTTTTTCAAACGTTGCTGCAGTCACAAAAGACAAAACCAACTTTCATGAAGAAAGTGAGGTCAAAGTTGAAGAGTTGCCTGTCATCCTGATATTACTGCCAATGCAGGTCAGAAAATTGGGACTCTCATAGACTTGGCTTCTGACACAAACTACATCACTCACAAAGAACCCAAAAGACTGAACTTAAAAAGTGAAAAAATCACACTGATTGTTCATGGTGTTGGAGGGATATCAACAAAAGTGAAGTCAAGAAGATACTTCCTTAAAATCAGAGTTAAAACCCCTCAAGGATCTTAAAAGGCACATCCGTTGATATACCACGGCCTTGATGAGATTGCCAAAGTGCATCAAGTTGTAACACCAGAGCAACTAAGAAGATTCTTTCCAGAGATTGAACCAGAAGACCTACAGAGACCAGACACACTTGACCTGCTAATTAGTCACAGAGAGGGGCGTCTGTCTCCACAAAGGCTCAAAATGGTGGGTGATCTAGTCCTGTGGGACAGTCCTCTGGGGAAAATTGTAGGTGGAGCTCACCCTGATCTGTTTGAAAATGTTGATATCTCAGCTCACAGGTCTGCATAATCTAGGTGGGAATGGCATATTTACTTGGGGCGAATTCGAAAACCTTCCTCTACATGGCAGCCAATTTATCCAATGAAAGACCCGTAGATGTAAGAACTCAAACTCAAGAAAACTGTATAAGCTACATAACACCAAACCCCTTACTGCTGGGAAGAGCTGGTCCTAAAGGTGACTCCTGCAGTTTTGACTTTGCAAGCTATACATTCAAAAGACTGAATGTCATTCAAGTAGAAGTGAACAGATTCTGGAAGAAATGGAGCCAACGTGCTGGATCTAACCTCTTTATTAGGAGCAAATGGCACACCAAAACAAGGAACGTGGCTGTTGGAGATATTGTATGGATTGCGGATTCAAATGCCCTGAGAGGCCAGTACAGACTCGGCAGAGTTGTCAAGGCAAACAGCGACAACTTGGGAGTTGTAAGAGATGTGAATATAAGGACATTCTCCAGCTATCCTGTTTCAAACACCAAGGCCAAAGGAAAACAAGTCTGCATTAAATATTCCAACCACAATCCTACATTGAGATGTTAGGCGCATCATTGTGATCCTACCAGTTGAGGAACAGAAGTCTAACCCAAATAAAGATGAAGCCAAAGTATGACCCCATTGGGTTCAAGAACCAGGAGCTCCAGTGGGAGGTGTCATGTTCAACATCTTAGCTGTTGGGAAAGTCTCCACCCGGGCCAAACATGCAGTCTCCACCCGGACCAGATATGCCCATGTCAACATCAAACAGACACCTAAATCAACTCATTCATTACTGAAAAAACTTACACCTGCATCTTCGTTTGGTCTGATTCCACTCCAGCTCCAGAAACCAAGCCAAAGACACAACTGGTATGGACTGATATTGAATTAAGAATCTAATTTATGTTGGTAATAATTTGAATGTCATGAGCATTTTGATGTTTGACATGTTAAGTTTTGAAATGTTAAATGGAAATTCTGATTTAAGTCTATTAAGGTTTTCAACCTATCATGTTCTTCTAAAATCAGAGAGCTACCTGCCAAAATAAACACAAGGGCAAAGCAAAGTAGATGTGTGATTGAGTTGATTCCATGTCCTTTGGAAAACATGGTCTATCGAGTCAGACAGGAGCTGGGGGAGACCAAAAGACTCGACAGTACCATCACAACAGACAACACACACTTGATGACAGCAAAAACTGTGTGGAAGCACATTGAGTTTAGCAAAGGCATATGATCAAACAGTGTGGTAGAATGTTGATATAATGTTCTGTTTGTATTAGTTTGATGTGAATAGATTTGCCATTACTTGTTTGTTTGTATACATTTAGTTTACACTTGATTATCTTGCAAAAAGAATCTGGAAAAGGTTACCTGCACTGTTCAGTACCCAGGTATTTATCTCTGAGTCACACTGGTTGAATCTTTTGGGTAAAGATGTCCTGGATCTATTTTAGATCAGTGAATCAGATCGAATCGGATCGTTTAAAATGAAGCCAAATAAAAGTGAATCAAATCGGCAACCATAATTATCGAATGGAATTGTTGCTTAAATGAATTGTTACACCCCTACAACTAGATGGGAATAGAAGTCCCATGAAGCCTCATTGGGGTTCATGTAATTGTGCCAGAAAAATTAAACCACCCATCCAGGGCTTCGAAACCACACAGAACAGCGGCATCTGGTGGCGGACTGGATGTATATCGACATATGTTTCAACAAAGCTCCTTGTAACACTTCAATGCGGAAATAATGATGAAAAACGTAAAACAGAAAAATGTTGTTAATGATGATTAAAAAAAATGTAAGACACAAGATGTGACGCTTTCTGTGAGAAGTGTTTGACATAGCAAAATACATATCACATGGAGAAAAAAATACACGCAAAAGAATACGTGTGGCGCCAGACTCGAACCTAAAACCTCTGGATGTGTATGCCAATCGCTATTCCACCGAGCTATCTCGGTGGAATAGCGAAATGAATCATCCTAGATTCATTTAAGTTTTATCACTCCCTAAGCAGTGCATTTGGTAGTGATAAAATGGTACTCTGAAATGCAGTTTTGAAAATATAGAAAGATGACTTCTTAAAGAACGTTTGGGTCGAAAATCCTTACAAGAATATGCATACAATAAAAAAAAATTGTTACAATTGTAAGTACAAACCATCAGATTTTTTGTTGTTTTGTAGACACCAAAATCACAGAGTTATCAATTCAAGTCGATAAAGCGAGAAAAGTTCGGTCTTTATGGGAAATTTTCACAGATGGATCCCGAATGAACCACGTCAAAACCATGGAAGATGTATGAATAAACCATGAAAAAACACATGAAACGTAGACCATGAACCGTGTATGATTATTGCACTGTTTATATGCAATTCATTAGTGATTTGTGTGTCAATTACGTAGTTTTACGTAAAGTGATATGTGCAGTGTATACACGATATAAAAGTTATATATCGGTGGTACATGCGTAAAAGGTCCGTTAGAAATACGTGGACATACGTAGGATGGTCGTGGAAGGCCACAAATTTGCGGCTGCATTGCACAAAAATTATCCAGTTGTGTAAGATTTATGTATTAATTGCTTATAAACTACGTCAAATACACATGAACTGCTTAATTCTCAATCAAACAAAAATTTTGGACAGCGAAAACCAAATTCAAGAATAAATACAAACTAAATACTGACATTTTCAATCCACATTGCTGTTGGACCAGAAAGCATGACACTTTGTTCATACTGAATTTAGCAACACTTAACATATTTCCACCCAAAAGTCTGTTCATAAATGCAAGTCTCAGTCTTTAGGATTTAAAACGCTCACTTTCAAGCATAACTATGCAAGTTTTTACAACCTTTTTATGGCTTCACCTCTCAAATCTGCTGTCATTGAACATGACAGTAAAACCAGTTGAAGTTTGATCAATCAGGGACTCAGACTTGGTAGCGATGTCTGGATGGCATCCCTTTTAATTCACGGAAGTGCCAACCATTTGAAAATTGATCACGGAGGAGAAAATAATAATGGTGGTGTGTGCACGGCCAGAATTATATGACACCAAGTCTTTCAAATATCAGAATAGATCTTTAAAAAAAAAAAAAAAAAAAAACACCTGGAGCAAGATTCACAAGATTTGCACCAGTTTGACGTTTTGCAGCAAGCCTGTGGAGGACATGCACTAGTATTGGGTAAAGACAGTCCAGTCTCTACCTGAGAACACCATATGCTATACACACCTTCAAGAACGCGCTATTATAGGCTCTACAAAAATCCTCACAAAACAGGCATGTAAAAGTTTTATTTAAACCGGTTTGCAAAAGGTAGTAGATGCACGCCTGTTGGGATAAAACAGGCCTAGTACAACATCCTTTGCAGTAACTGTAGTATCAGCCATCCGCACTCAATCTTTCGGCCGGAGTTCTACTGACATGATGAGCAGAGGCCAGTACTCTGTCCTGAAACACGTTCACCTGAGCGTCTCCAGCTGGGTACTTACACACCAGGCAGTGTTCAAACTGTGCTGTTAAAGTGGTTGAATGTGAAGCTTAGATGGGTTTCCCGCCGTACCCTTCTTACCATACATAGCAGCTGCCACAATCTTGTTATGCCCGTTTGGCCTTTCTTCTCATTTCCTGAGCTCCCCGTAGTTTATGCTCCTTCGGCATGGAACCTTTTGCTGCTGCTGGGGGTGTGTCCTGCATGGTTGCAAAGCCGACTGGCCTGCTCAAAGCTGGACCTCATGTTTTTCACCCTTTAACCCTTGTGCTATCTTAGATCAGTGTTTTTCAACCAGTGTGCCGCGGCACACTAGTGTGCCGTGGGAGATGGTCAAGTGTGCCGTGGAAAATTGCCCTCATTAACTGATCTAAAAACATTTCCCATCTCCAGGATTCCAGCTCTGTGTTCATCCAAACAGGCCCTGATAAAACACTGAGGAGTTAGGAATATATAAGATCGTAAAATACTTTTTCTTTGCGTTTGTTTTATTTTATTAAAGACATTTTGATAAGAATGACCGTACCGCGATTCAGCTGCAGCTCCGGCTGTATTTGGGAAAAGTCCCGTCCCTTTGACTGTCTCCACCAATCATTCTTGAGGGGCTTAATCACATGTCATCAGTCTGACCAATCAGAAGTGGTTAAAGTCTTCACTTCCTTGTCCCGATTTAGCTCGTAAAGTCGCTCAGTTCTAACAAAAATACCAGCTAAAGCTCGTCTTTTGCGCTGTAGCTTTCCACAGAATCCGGTATCAGACCGTGGAACAAGTGAACAAAACAATGAAGCTCCGAAAACCGATCTCCGGCCGTTTTATGCACTACATCTCCCATGATGCATTGGGTTGTGAGAGTGACAGGGCACAAGGAGATCTGTCGTTAGACGTCTTGAAACCAACGAACACACATCAAACTATTTTTAAATCTTTTAACTTAACTTTTATTGAATCTTTTAGAAAAAAACAGCTGCAGTTTCCAGCTTTTTCTGCAACAATTATCTCAAAAATGCATGTGAGATTGTGGAGGGGCTGTAGATCAATACAGACTATGAGTTTCTCCTTCTTTTTTTAAATTTTTGGATGCTGGTGTGCCGCAGGATTTTTTTTAAGGTTAAAGTGTGCCGTGGCTCAGAAAAGGTTGAAAAACACTCTTAGATGACTTCACCCTTACATTGAGGTGTTATTTACATATATTTTATTTATATATATACCATGACAAAGGTGGATGGTGGAAAGATTTCATGTGATCCATGGACACCAGTGAGGTTCACAAATCATTGAAGAAAAAAATTCAGCGCACTGTCCAGTGGGTCTAGATGACCCAACTCCCAACGTTAAAGTGCCTAGGATAGCACAAGGGTTATCACCGGAGAGGTCACTGGCGACACCTAAAAATCACACACTCTTTGACCTACAATAATTCAACAGTTCACACGATCAACAGGAAACAGCTGGTTCTGATTTGGAGAAAAGTTGCTTTTCTCTGCGACAAAACTCACTTAATTTAAGTTGATTGTGTAAACACTTCGCTACTGTAAAGTGTTGCATATCAGCGCAAGGCTGATTTACTTGTCAGAAACCACTAGATTTGCGTCACTTGCATCAGCAGTTGAAGAGTTATGGTAGTTAAAAGAATGTCAATACTGGAGCTGTGATTTTGCTGTTTTTAACATGTTCTTGTTTCTAATGATTGTAAGCTAAATTTTCCGTTATTTTGGGAGACTGATTTGTTTTGGGATTGCTTGGCCTTCATGTTCACAGTCAATGTGACACCTTTTCAATCTTGTATTGTAAAAAATTATCATTGCACAGTGGTGGTTAATAATATATCAGATTGCAAGCTTTTTTTTGCCAGCGGAAAGGCATAAACTTTAGAGTTTTACTCACAGTCAGGTCTCTTGAGATTTCAAAGCATGTTGCAGTTGCTGAATTTCAAGCTTGTTAGGACATCATCTCTGGGAATACAACCTCCTTTAAGATTTGATTCTAAAGAAAAGTTGCTCATCTGCAGAGAACTGCCTACAAGACTTTGGCTGTAGCCTTTTTCAGAGAAGTCATAATCCTTCAGAAAGTTGAGAGCACATTGGTTACACTTGGTGGAGCGATTTATTTCAAGGTTCATGAGAGGAGGTTAAGCTAGTTCTGTGAATGAATAAGCAGCTCAGTCAAAAAGACTCAAGCTTGGATGCACTTACAGCAAAGTCATTTTCATTCTCAGTGTATCATAGAACATTTTCAAAGGCAAAAAATAAACTGTGTCCAAACCTGTGCCCCGCTCTGAAACACACACACACACTAGTATGTCTCACTTGTCCTTTAGGTCTGTATCCACTTCTCCTTCCTCATCTTTATTAAAAGAATTATGGTGAGGTGATGTAACAAAGATGCACATCAGAGGTTTGTTTAGATCCTGAAATGAAATTATTATACCTCACGATTAATATTCAAGAATCATTTAATTACAAAAGAATCTGATTTGAAAATGAAAACACGGAGTTAGAAAAAGACAGACATGCACAAAGTCTGTAGCAAAACACTCAAGAGATGAATTTTATTTGTCAGAAGCACTATCTGTCTCGCTGGTCTGAAAGTCACTGGCAAATTCATGTTGGAAGTGGTTGCTTGAATGCAGATTGCTGAGAGTGGTGTGTACACAAATTTTCAGTTTAACTTCTTTAGAAAAATGTAAAAAAAGAAAAAGAAACATTATAATTGTACTGACATAATATTCCATTGCATGTCTGTCCTGTGACAGTTGGGGGGAGGGGGCTGGGGTTCTTGCCATCGTTTTTATTTATTTTTTCCTTTCCTTTCCTTCTCCAAACTTGACATTTAGCTGGAAGAATGTCAGTCTTGTCAAGTCTTTTGATGTACCTCTTAATGCCCAAGGCTTGCTTGCAGCCATTAACAGGTAAGTCTGTTGACAGCAGCATGGGATGTCAGTCAGGGTCACAATGTGTGAATTACATGACAACTCGGATAGAAAGATGTCTACAGTTGACTGTTAGCCTCAACGACACATTACTTTTAATGCTTGCTTGTTTATTTATTACAATTCATATTAATGAACAGACCCTTACAGTTCATATTTTTATATTCAGAACTGAGGTAGTCGGTTCATCCTGAATTTACATACCATGCAGGAGATGTTTTTGGAGATGGAGATGGATGTTTTTTCACATTTTCTTTCTTATTGGAATTTGAAAAGCAATCTGTAAAAACTTGTTTTTCTGTTTTACACATAAACAAGCATGAACATTAATGTGCATATGTTGGTTATGCAAAGGTTTTTCACTTCTAATAGAAGTGAGATGGGATTACAACTTATTTATGATAAAATGTATACATTGTTCATTTGGCTGTGGTTTTGTTAAGGTTTTCAACTAAATAACATGTTTAAAGTCATTTTTTGTGTAAACAAAATCAGAACATGTCCATCATTTAGTTTACTTAATCTAAGTATTTTATAGGATTCACAAGTTATATATTATCTGACACCAGTCAAACTAAAGTTAAATTGTATTTCTTCTAAAAAAAATTAAAAAAAGACTGTTGACACTGATATGTTATCCCCTCAGGCTTCTTTCATATTTATGCTCACGCTAAAATTGTTCTAATAAAATCTAAACTACTTTGTTATCTTTGTAATCAACCCTTCAATACCGGAGCTTTAGCTTCTGTGTTGACATTCTTTTAACTACCGTTTACGCAATTAACCTACTTCTATTGGCTGTTATGCTACATTTTAGGTCAGAATTGAATTGCATATCGGTGCAAAGCCGATGTGAAAAGGCATTTTTCTCCACGCCAGATTTACCAGATTTACGTTGATTGCGTAAACGGTCGAAGAGTTGCATTAGCTCAAAGAACATGTGTTGTTTAGGCATCACCAGCCAAATGTCTGGCTTTAAACAGTTATATTTTGTTCTAAGCATTTGTCTTGCAATGACTGTCTTGGGGCAAAACATTTGCCATACGAAAGGGTGAGACAAGGACAGTGACCAACATGTTTGGTGTTAAAACTGTTGGACAATAAATATAATGAACATAATTCGCGTCTGGTCAGTCTTTCCAAAGACAACTATGAGACACGAAAGATATAGGAGAATCAGAGGGCAGACACTGCAGAGGACAAACTAAAGACAGAATGTGCTGCAGTAACTGTAGGTTTTTTCTTGAGAAAATGAATTATGACCCTTGTCCTGACTTAGCTTGGCCCACTTTCTGCTTGTGCGTGTTCGTTAGCCTAAATTTGTTTGTTGATGATCTAAAACGAGAACCACAGGCTCAGCTCAAACATTGTCCACCATTCTAGGTCCTGCTAAATGATGCCACAAAATCTACTCAAAAAGTCTGTGATGTGGAGAATTTTATTACAATAATCTCAAACAATACTTTTACCATCTATTATTTGTATCATATTCTGTTTATCTACCATAAACTGCAGTTTGGTGCTTTGTGTTTGTTGTAAAAGTTTATGGACATTTTTCTTTTTATCCCATTGAAGTTTATAACAATTGTATGTTTATGAGACTGGACCAAAAAAGTGTGATGTCACTTATGGAACATAATTTATATGAGGCTCTAACAAAATTAAGTCAATTCAGTCACCACTTTTTTTAGATATGGACGGCACCATGTTCGAACCAGAATTTCTTAGAAAGAAGTCATCGCTCCGAATCAATCTGAGACAACATTTCACCTGCTGGCAATTAAACCACTCGGAACTGCTGTCTGTGGGTTTCCAACAAAGCAGCTTTAAGGTCAGAAATATGAGTCCGCTTTTTCCTCATTCATAGCTGTGTAGGCCTCCAATGCTTTTAACTACACCCTCGGGTCTCTTCCAGTTCTCCTTGATACCTTTTTGGTTGCATGCAGCACCTGCAACATTTCAAAGACTCATGAGTAAGGCACTCCAGGTGTGTAAAGAGTTAAGTGCACCATACCTGGATGATGTTGTGATCTTCAGTAGTAGCTGGGAGGAACATCTCCAACACCTGAAGACGGTCCTGGGAAAAGTCAAAGATGCTGTGCCTGAACATCTCTAAATGTGAGTGGGCAAAGCAAGAAACCCAGTACCTAGGATACCAGCTTGGAAAAGGTGAGGTGCGAGCACAGTTGGACAAGGTGGAAGCTGCCCAACATTAATAAAACCAAGAAGGAGATCCGGTCCTTTTTTGGCCTAGCTGGTTGGTACAGTCGGTTTGTGGCAGACTTTGCTACAATTACAGCACCACTCACTGCATTAATAGCTAAAGGTCAGAAAACCCACTTCGTTGGACTGAGGAATGTGAGTGAGCCTTCAATAAATTAAAAGCCTGTTTATGTTCTACTCCAGTCCTCAGAAGCCCGGACTTCCAACAAGCAATTCCTGGTTCAGGTGGATCTCAGAGCTGGGTCTCGGAGTGGGTCTCGGAGCTGCCTTAGACAACCAGGACAAGAACATCCTGTCCTCTACCTAAGTCAAAAACTGCTTCCAAGGGAAACAAGGTAGTCTGTAGAGAAAGAAGGCCTCGCCATCAAGTGGACATTGGAACGGCTAAAGTATTACCTTTTAGGGAGAGACTTTGACCCAGAGACTGACCACAGAGCCCTGACATGGATAAAGTCTCACCCGATGGTACCTGTCCCTGCAACGATTTAGGTTCAATGTTCATCACCGATCCGGCAAGATGAACCTGGTGGCTGACTATCTTTCAAGGTTACCGTACTGCACCAACCTCAGAGAGGAGGGGGATGATGTGACGAAGTAGCGTCACAGGTTGCAGGACAGCGCCTGAACACCAGCAGTAGCAGTTTATAGTTTCACCTGTCACATGCACACACCCAAGCGAACAAATCATTCAGATTTCATATTTTGTTTAATTCTAAGGGTGCACACTTGGTCATAAAAATAATCTTACTCACCAACTAAGTTGCCCTCCACAAACAGTCAAACCAGAGTATTGTACACATCAGCATATGTATCCACAGGGAACAGCAAGTGACTTCATGTCAGACTTGTTTGTTTTTTTTGTTTTTGCTTTGTTTACCTCTCTGTCTAATTGATTTTGTTTCAAACCGATTTCTGTATTTCATTGGTTCCTATCTCTTTTTTGTTTAAATATCTGTAATTTTGGAGTTATGTTTATAAATCCTCCAGGTTGCAAAGCAGGAATTTGTTTTAAGGAAGTGTTTGGTTAATTGGCCTATGGGAGGGGCTAAGCCTTGATAATGGGTGAACTTTTCCCAGTTGAGGGAGAGCAGTCTTGGTTGCAGTGGTGGCAACAGGCTCTCCCAGAACCAGTTGAATTCTTTCTTTGATTATTGTTTTGGGATCTATAAAATCCCACTGTTTGAAATTTGGAGTGTGCTGGCTTTGTCCACTTATTTTCGAGTGATTTGTTTCCCTACTTCTAAGAGGAACCCTGTCACACAACCGCTCTCACATCAGGAGTGAGCTTGTTAGAAGTCGAATGTTTCAAATACACGAGGTGGGGGCCAGCAGGCACTACATACTTTTATTGATTAGTGAGTATATCACTTGAAATAAAACAATAAATAGCATTAAAAAAAAAGATTAGCAAGAACATGTAAAAAAAAAGTTTGAAAGCAAGAATAGTTATTCTGACACATATAATGACTGAGTGATCGCTGTTTATTTCTCTGTACAGTGGAGTTTTGGCTTTTTGGAACCAGCGGATACTTCCTGTTTGGAACCCCAGAAGGGAGGGGTCGCTCAGTCCAGTTCTATTTTACAGCAAATGTTTGTAACATAAGGAATTTGGAGTCCTAAAATACCTATAGCTAAGCTTGATCAAAAAAATAAAACTCTTACTCCTTACTTGATCAGGATGCAAAAAAGCAAATTCAGTCACAAATTCATTGAGTGTGAATGAAGAAAAAAATAGCAAGCACTTCTTGGGGGGGTACCTGAGGCAGTTTTAAATGTATGTCCAAATTGAAACACAAAAATAAACTCCCACGTTTTCTATGCTGTTTCATGGCTGCCATTAATTGAACAAGCTCAAAGATAACTGAGCATCTGTATTCAGGAACTGAGTGAGCAACATTACAACTGCGCAAGCGCAGTGCCAACCGAGCGACCCTGCATTTTACAACTGCACAGTTGCAATCCTGACTGAGCGACTGTATTCAGGAATTGAATGAGTGTAAAGCTCTGACTGCGTGCTCCTGCGCAATTGCATGGTTTGAGAGCAGCATGCAGGTAATGTATTTGTCACTTGGGGGCAGTAACCTTTCTGGTTGATCTGATTGGCCGAAATTTGCAGGTCAAATCCGGCGAGGCAGCGGGGTGGGACTTTAATTTTTTAGAGGCGGATGTAACGTGGATTAAAATAGCGTATACTTATACTTATGGCGTATACTTATATAGCGCCTTTCTTCCTACAAAGACAAAGCGCTTTACAGTCACAGACCCATTCACCCAGTCACACACACATTCACTCACACATTCAGACACTGGTGGCGGCTCCGCTGCCAAACACAGACGCCCGCCTACCACCAGAGGCAAGGTGGGGTTCAGTGTCTTGCCCAAGGACACTTCGACTCATGGGCGTGCAAGGCGGGAATCGAACCTGCAATCTTATGATCATGGGTCGACCGCCCTACCGCTACACCACGGCCGCCCAAAACATTAACGAACGGTCAAGAACAAGGTGCAGCAGGTTTTTTCGTGCTGTAAGTTTTTCTGATGTGAAAGATCCTTCAAAGTTAATCCTAAGAAGAAATGATCTTTAGAAAAGAAACACTTTCAGACACCACTATAGTTTCAAATGCTCCTCCAATTGGAGCAATAGGAAGGAAAAAGGGGGGTGTGGAAGCAATTCAAATTATGCCCAAGATTCATTAATCCGTGTGCTATCTTAGCCACTTTAACATTGGGAGTGGGGTCAAATAGACCCACTAGACAGTGCACTAAACCTTTTTTCTTCAATGATTTGTGATCTTCACTGTTGTCCATGGATTACATGAAATCCTCTTCACCTTTATCCACCTTTGTCATGGTAGGGAGAACACGTCAATGTAAGGGTGGAGTCATCTGGACCCCATAGGATAGCACAAGGGTTAAGGAAATTGTTCAATCGGCAGCTAACATCCATTTTAACATCACCAAAACACAAGAGAACTTCTGTTTGTGCAAAATTCTTGTCCATGACAATGGAGCTGAACCAGAATTATCTGTTAGTAGCTTGAGGCCGAATTATACAATACATAATTTACTCTGGAAAATCGTGTGTTACTTTGGAACTGTATTTCTTGAAATCGTATGTATAAGTGATATATAAACATATTGTTTTGTCAGTTGTAGTGACATTTGGAGGTAATATGTTAAAAAGTATCGCAAAAAACTTTTGTCTGGAATATTGTCATAGTTCTGCTAAATGACTTTTCCTTTTAAACAAAAAAAATCCATTTATTTATATTTATACATCTATATATTAAATATTAAAAAATTCACACATTTTTAGACGTAAAGTATTTTCCAGCTAAGGTTCATTTTATAAGTTGCAGGGGCCAAAAAATGGATAATAAAGAAGAAGAAAAAAACGCACTTAAGTTGCTCCGAAGTTTAAGCCAAATATTTGGAAGCAAAGTGCAACACATCTGAACAAATTCACCAACTCCAGCTTATTGCTGATTTTATTGCATCAAATTCGTGTCTGCTGCTTCTTTTGAGGCATTCCAAATTTGCATCCACTGCCTCTTTTTCGACATGCATTAAATCCGTGTCTGCTTCCTCTTTTGATGTATGTCACTGCTACTCTATGACATCATCAATAGTCGCTGATCATCCACATTAGCGAGTAGCTGCCAGCGGTTGGAAATTACAAAACAACAACTTTAAAAAGTCATGCTAAAACAAAAAGTCATTACCTAAATTTACATGTAAACTTCTGTGCTTCAGAGCACACCCACGTGAAGAAATGTGTTTCTCCTCCACGGCACAGCGTGACGCGGATTACCCTCGTGGCAGTGTGATACAGAGCCCTCTGCCACAAGGGTTTCCCTTTAAAAAAACTATTTCGGACACCGCCAAATGCCCCTACAATTGGAAGGATAGGGAGAAGCCGGAGAGGTGGGGGGTTTAATTCAAATTCAGCATATATCTTATTTAGAATGCATGGAAGACAGATAATGATGAGAGATCTGGTTGATTTATTTTGAAGCACTCTACAAAAGCATCGGTCACCATGTCCCCATGTTTGGGTTCATGAGACCATTCAGTCTATTTTTTTATGACAATGTTTACCTTCTATTCCAGGAGCTGCTTCTGAATGACTGCACTTTCAGTGGTACTTCAGTCTCTCTGTAACCCAGTTTGATGACTTGCTGTCCCACATTGGTGCAAGGTGGAAGAAGAAAAAAAATTACTGTCTCTATATGCAAATAAGAAAAGGTTTAGGAGGAGAACGATGAGATTATCTTCCATGTTGGTTTTGGACTCCACCCGCTGAGCAGACTGAAGGGTGCTTCTTCTTCTGTGTGTGATACACACAGCTACAGTGACCTTTAGTGTTTGTTAGTTGGAAAATAACAAATATATGAGCAAATGTATGTTAATAAAATCAAAAATAAGTCACACCTGGCAGCCGGAAAGCTCAGTCAGCTGCGTGCTGGACTGGTGCGTGGGAACCAGAGTTAGTTTCCCATATGTGATGAGCTTCATCCAGTGTGCGTTCTTGGGCAAGAGCCTACACACTACTGCTTAACAAGGGGTCAGAATTCTTGGTCCCCTGTGCCGGTCCCCACCCCCAGTTAATTACAGGGTTGTGTCAGGAAGGGCATCCGGCATAAAACCTCTCCCGAACATGTGTGAATCAGTGCAAGCTGATTCGCTGTGAAGGCTCCTGACAGGATGTGCTGAAAAGTGAACAAAAGTCGCACCCCTGGCCAAACTATGCAAAAAAAACGAGACCTATACTCCAAAACAATTTGGTGGTTATTTGTTTTATTCCCCTGCATGTGAAGAGTCACTAATAATGCATGTCATGTGATAAATGCAGATTTTTTTTTAATCCTGTTTCTAGTTAGATCACAGAGACTGGACATAGTTCAGAATCTAACAACTGTTTCTGGCAAATGCCTTCCATTAAAAAAACACATTTCATCATTCCCTCCACAATCCTTTGTTCTGCCACTTTAAATTTTTCTTTATTGCTTTCTTTCTTATCATTTTTGCTTTTGATCCCACGCTTTGTTCTTACTCTCCTGATCACTTAGTTATTCTTCTGATCAGTCGTCTCTCCCCTCCCTCACTTTTCTTTGTTCAGTATCCTTTTAGAATGAGGGGGCGAGAAACCCCAAAGCATGAATCATTAAAAGATGTGAAGAGAAAATAGATCGCTGCAGATGCACCTGCAAAAATAACAATGCTGTGAAGGAAGAGGGGAAGGGTAGAAATGTGCTGTTCTTCGTCATCATGTGTAAAAAAAAAAAAAACGTTCCCCTAATCTGTTCGGCAATTTCTTTATTACATTATTTTAATACACAAACAGTTTAGGCAGCATAGAAAAAAAAAACAGTTTCAATCTCAGTCTCTGTGTTTTACATCTTCTGGATTGAAACACAGTCTGCCAAACTGAAGCAGACTGTTCTGTCGGAAAATAATTTGTTTAAAAATTGATGAAGATGTCATTTCATGAACAATTTAAAGGACTACTTGTTTATTTAAGTGAAAGAAAAAAAACAACTGATGGAGTGTCCTTTAAGTGTAGCATGTGGAGCAAACATCAGTGAAAGTGAAAGGCCTTCAAAGACAAACCACTTCCTCTCCTTGGTACAGAAAAGAATTGAGGCATAAAAAAAGATGACTTGTGGAATCAGGGTTCACTCATTGCACCATAAACAAGCCCCACTTTTTCACATGACGGGACACTGGCATCACTGTTTACACAAAACATGCTTTTTGTGGCAAATGTGTGTTTTACATATTTAAGGCTACTCTTAATTTACCCAATTGTATGCAAAGGATAGCTTTTATGCCTTAGTCACATGTACCCATATGAGGGTTGACCTGTATTGGTGGTCTGGCTCTTTGAGTTGTCTAGGCCTGCGGAGGGTCTTCTTAATTAGAAACTTGGAGGGGATTTCAAAACACACTTTATAGGAACCAAACCATCTGCATCCTCAGCAGCCTGCACAGTGTAGTTTGGACCATTGACAGTTTATGAGTAAGGAAGAGAGGGGTGTCACCCATAGAAAATGGTTTACGGTCCAACGAAGGAAAACCAATTTAGTAAACATTTTTTCACATAACAGATGTCGCCAAGTTGGACAACTTCAATAAGCAGTGATAGGTCCAAGTTGCTCAAGTTAATGATAACTACTTTTGCCAGTCAAAAGTGACCTTTGGTGGCATCTCGTCCGGCCTTTGCAGATTCGGATTGTTCAGGACATCCAAAAATGAAAATTGCAGTTGGGAAGTGAAAATAATCACAAGAGTCTGTATGATTTTTCAAACTTTTTTTGCATAAAGGGGGAGATGAAAAAACACGACCTGTTAGGCATTGTGGTTGTTCGCTCTTTCTCTCTCTCTCCTCAAGGCAGAAAGGCTTTTTTTTATTATCCAGTAAGGCAAAATGAAAACATACACATGTCATTAGACTGGTGTGTTTTTGTCTAGTCTGCATTGCAGGTGTAGTGGCTCCATAAACACTCCGGTACAGAAAGAAAACAGAAAACTGTTACTGAAGGCAGGAAACAAGCATATTTCTGAAATATAATATACATGCATATATAGAATCCATTAAATGCATAATAAAAAGAGTATAGAAAATATAATGTAACCCCTGTACAACATAAAAAAGAGCATTGAAAGTGTAATGTAACCCCTGTTCACCTCCACACCTTGTTTGATGTCAACATCCCTACCACTTGAAAAAAGGGTCGGGAGAATCTGTCAATCAAACATTTCGAATGAATGAAACACATGCAGCTATTTTTGAGGCATCTGATTGCCAGTTTACAACTTGAATGACTTGCACTTAAGAAAAAATATCATGAAAAAAACATGATTTAGAAAGAACATGTTAGTAAAAGGTATCAGAGTAAGAGTTATTCTGAGTTGTCAGAGTTATTCTGACAAATAGAATGACTAAGTAATAGCTGTTTTTTCTCAATACAAGATTTTGTTTTTTTGGAGCCAGCAGGTACTTCCAGTTTGAAACACCAGCGGTGACGGGTCACTCAGTCAGTTTTCCCATTGTTATCTCAAAATTGGAAAACTATTACTGTAACCAGTAAAGACAGAACAGTCGGATACAAAAATATCCACAAATGTCAATCCTCTACCTCTCTCTTCCTTCCCTACAAGAGACAGACTTTTTCAGGTAAAGACAGAGAAACTTTCCTTACAGTAAAGAAGAACAGTGTTTAGGGTGGTTGCCATATTTACAGGAGAAGTATGACTAGATGTTACCCTTGTCACATGGCTGACCCTGGTGGTAGAAATGAGAAGGGCCAAATTACTAGGATGTTCACACCCGAATAAGTTTTTTTAGTCAAAACTAATGCCAAATGACTGGGCTGTGGGACTTCTAGTGTCAACTGGACATTCCCGATTTGAACCAAAGCTTACTTTGCGATCCTTGTCCGGACATTTCACTTATTCAAACTTTTTATTTCACAGACCAATTCTGAACGTCTGTCTCAACGTCAGGTATAACACTTATTTTTGTTACTTTGGTACGGCAGGCAGTTACTAATTTAGATTGTGTGGAAAACTGTGTGAGAAGCAATGTGTATCACTTTGAAAGTTGTTTTAATGAGCCTGCATTCATCCAACTTAATTTCAATGAGGGGTCTACTAGGCTACTAGGTTCCTATTCGGTTACGATTGTCATTTTGGTTCAGTTGTTCTCCTCATATTTAGACTGAGGAAACTCAGACAAACCGAAGCTCAGTCAGACTGGAAACTAACCGAGGCGACCTTGAAAGCTGGGTCAGAGAGCGGTTCCTGGTTGTTACGACCCCTGGTAGTTGTCTGCTTGTCTTGTGTGTGCGTATGTGTTCTCAGCTCCTGTAGAAGTCCAGCTCCTGCACAGCTGCTGACTCCGCCCCTATGCAGAGCTGATTGAGGCTGCTACCAATCGCCTGGCTTGGAGGAAAGCTTAAAAGCTCCGAGGATCCTCTGCTCCAGGGGCGGCTGCATTCCTGAGTGGGAATTCGTTCTTCAGCCTGCCCCTGCTGTCTGCCTGGCCTTAGCTTGTGAAAGCTTCTGGTTTCCCCCTTAGCTTTGGTTCTGGTTTTGTCTTTTTGTTACATTTACTCTTGTAGTCCTTTTGTTTGCATTTTGAGTAATTCAGTGCCTTGCTATAAAGCCTGAGAATTTAAGTTATCCCATTATTTGTTGCACCTTTGGTGTTGAGTTGATTATTTCTCTTTTAGTCCCCTATGAGTGTTATTTGTCATCGAATAAACGGCTGTGTGGCCAACTTTAACCCCGCCCGGTTATCATAATTTTCTTTATGTTACACATTTCTCCCTCCTCTCTGAAGAGGGACGCAACACTGGTCCTGGACCAGCTTGGGGGCATACTGTCAGAAATTTTGTTCCAGATTATCGGAGGAAACGAACTGTGGTTCGCTTAAAGCAAATCAAACGTGTCCAGTCTGAACACACGCTTGAGACATAGCTCCTGCTGCAAGCTGCCTTTATTTTTATTATTTCAAAGCAAAAACTATCAGACTTCTGTGTGAATCCCATGTGTTAAAAGAAAAATAGGGTAAAACAATCAAGTTGTCCACTACAAAACTGCTTTTCTTTTCATTTAAACTGAGCCATTTTACACAGTTCATATAAATCTTTCTAACAAATTTTCTCCAATTTCCCAACCCATATCAATTTTGGTTGTTCTTTTAAAGCCATTTTCTATTTAGAATTTAATGTAAGCTGTTCTTTTATTTTGCTATACTTGGAAATGGCAAAGTTGTTTGACACTGGCACAAGACCATCCAAGTGTAGCAAAAGGAGGCTTTCAGCCATGCCAGTTCTTATGAACTGCTTCACACATAATTTTCACACAAGATTTGCACAATTAAAAAGGCTGTAGCCTTTTTACTAAAGATGTGGTTTTTTTGTTCTGTTTCAACAGAAGATCTTATGTTCAACATGATCTGTAGATATGTAATGAACTGTTTCATCCACCAATGCTGAAGCCAATGTTTTCTTTTTTCTTTCTACAGATATGAAAGAAATAAAGGTTTTACATTTTAGAAGACACTTATCCAAAGCAAATCACATTTTTTTGCAACCCAGAGCACTCATTCAATTAAGTATCTAGCCAAAGGGTACAATGTATTTCATAGGACATAGTCAGTTGACCATCCAATTAGCTGATAACTGCACAACCTGCAAAAAAGCAACATCCACTTGCAAAATACATCACTGCTTTAAATATGATTTTCCACAGGCCTCTACTGAGTCGAGATATTAGGTTTACATGGTATTTAAAGACGAGTGTTAATCATCAAAGCTTATTTTAACCTGTCTACAGTTGTGACTGCTGGAAGGATCAGCAGTTAATAGCCCAGATAGACTTCTCCTCTGAGCTTTTTTATAGGCTTGTTTTTTTTTAGGTTTTCTCAAGGTTGTGGTTTCATAACTTAATTCAAGTACACATACATGCGGACAGGCAGCTATCAAAATAGGAAGTCTAGTTTCAGTCAAAACTGCTGCAAGTTAAGCTGCAAGGGGACAGCTCCCAGTCTGTAACATTCTGTATTAGTCACACTTCCTTAAATTGTACTTCCTTAAATTTCTTAAGTAATTTGTACAAAAGTACCAAAAAATGATAAGTTTTTCACTTAATTTTTCAGAAAACAGAGTTAGTCTCATGTTAAGTACTCTCTGACTAATTAATCACCAGCTCTGCCAACCTATACTTACCTGTATTTAGTCTGCAGTTTGAAAAAAAAATGAAAGCCGCAACAGCAGTGTTGCATGGCCTGCAGGCAATGCCCGCACCTGCCCTCGCCACCCTCTTTCGACCCACCTTCACTGGCTGAGCATCTGCTAAGCACCCCTCACTCTCCCTCTGACTCTAGTCAGAGCTGCACATTGCAACCCCCCCCCCCCCCCCCCCCGTTTATCACTATCGCGAACATTTTAATTTTTGGTCGCCAGGGCGCGACAAGGTCTATGTAATTTTTTAGAGGAGGTGGTAAAGGTATATTTTCCTTTGCAACAGAGGTTTTTTGTTAATCAAGCCCACATTCATAATATACTCATACAACCCTTGTCATATTGTTTTGTTTAGCTTGAGCCAGAGATTTGTTTAGTACATTTTCACAATATTCTGGCAAAAAATGTACAAGCAAAGGAAAAATGCCACTTTTGCAAATTTGCCACATGACCGCTGTTTAAAATCTACAACATTTAAACCTACATTTTCCTTTCCAATGATGCTTGACGAGTTAGGAGGCTATAGATTGAAATTGGGAGAAGTTAAAATTAAAATAAAGAAGGTGCTATGGGTGATTTATTTATTTTTTTTTTAATATTCAAAATGGCGGCCGCGTCCCAGGGTCAAAGATCAACAAAATTTCAGGTGTTGTTGTAGACTTAGCCTGGTAACATTTGTTTGAAATTTTGTGATGATCGCTTGAAAAAAAGTTTTCTTTTCCCATACTGTGGGAATATGCCAAAATCGCCATATTTTACATTTTGCCAGAAAATGTTTGCAAAGCTTTCCCATACCAATTTTAAAACTTTCTTTGGATATCCCTGACACATGTGTGCTATGGTTTCATTGCTTGATTTTGATATTTTTTGATCCTATTCGTTTTTGTAACACTTTCGCCTGCTGTTTTTTGATCTGTTCTGAAGGGGGGCTGTTGTTCACTATTCCCAAAATTCAGTTATTCCAGGTACAAGGTTCGTGCACATTTTTGTGAGTTTCTGAGCATGTGGCAGGGGTAAAACTGCTCAAACGATGTTTGCAGTGAGGACAGTGCACAATCAAACATGTAGATCACTTGATTTGATGTTTTTTATTAATGTTCTGATTAGGCAATAAAAGCAAAGTACCATCAGTGACCTGTTAGCATTAAACTCTTGATCCAACTATGAACTTCTTTACCTTCTTAACAGGTTGTTTCATTTTGTGTCATTTGGACACATTGCAGTCTTGTTGATGCTTTCAGGAATGGGTGTGTGTGCATTAGTGAAGCCATTAGCTGCCTCCGCAGCTTGACAAAGAATGAAAGACCTGCATCCACCTTCTCAGAATTGAAGCATTAGAGCAATTTGGCCATGCATATTATTAATGAGGACAACAAGCCCTGCCTGAAAAGGCAGAGTGATTTCAAATGAAGTTGTCTGTTTTCAGCAAGCAATCTAAACGTATGTTACGAAAGTAAACCAGGAAACGAATAAAGACCTACTGATATTGAATTTGAACTAAAATTGCATGACTGCTTCACTGAATACTACACTGACAACAGCACATACCCATTTTTTTGGAGTATAGGTCATGTTTGTTTTTCATAGTTTGGCCGGGGGACATGACATAGTCAGGTGTGACGTAAAAGAATTTTTGTTTTTTGTTTAACCCTTGTGCTATCCTAGGCCCTTTAACATTGGGAGTGGGGTCATCTAGACCCACTAGACAGTGCGTTGAACATTTTTTCCTCAATGATTTGTAATATTCACTGGTGTACATGGATTACATGAAATCCTCTTCACCTATATCCACCTTTGTCAAGGTAGGAATAACAGATCAATGGTCATCTTGACCCCACAGGATAGCACAAGGGTTAATATAAATAGGTTCACTAACAGCCACTAGAGGGCACTGTAAGTGTGTACATCGCTAATGACAGCACATTGAAGAAGCACTGCAGTCTCTGAGAAATGTTTGTTCTTGGTGTCGTATTTTATTAAACAAATCTCACCCAAAAGTGCCACTTATATATAATTTTTGTCTTCTATGTTGTGCTTTTTTTCTTTTTCCTTGGCATCTGCAACTCATACTCATCATCTGTAAAATATAATCAATTCCCAACGTTTTTTTTTTATTTATAACGCAGTGTTTTGCACAAAAATATCAGCATTTATCATTTTTCAAAAATCTATATTTTTCAACAAACATAAAGCAAAAATGACGGTCAGTTGCTGCCACTGTAACGACTCGTGACCGAAGGAACCCAAACGCAGGAGAGTCTTTTGCAGGTTTGAGTTTGCTGACGTGGAACGCCAGGTGAACTCTGAGAGTGCGGGGAAGACCAAGCCTGACTGCCACAGGCTTGATGATTCCAATGATGGGGTACGGGCCAATGTAGCGAGGCATCAGCGTCCTAGTGCCCCCTTTAAGTGGAATGTCTGTGGAAGAGAGCCACACTCGATCTCCCATCTTGTACTCAGGAGCAGCAGTCCTGCGGCGGTTGGGAACAGTGGTAAACCTCTCTTGGTTCCTCAGCAACCGTTGTTGGAAGCTCTCCTTCAAAAGACGACAATGCCTCACAAATGCTGCAGGACCTGGTGTGGGAAGAGAGGCGGTTGGTAGCCATAGGCTGCCTGAAAAGGCGAAAAACCGGTGGTGTTGATGAGAGAGTTGTGTGAATATTCTGCCCAGGGGAGATAAGATGACCAGGTGTTGGGGTTCTTGGACATCACACATGGCTCGTAGGGTGGTCTTCAGATCCTGGTTGAACCTCTCCACCTGGCCGTTGGTCTGAGGGTGGAAACCGGAGCTTAGACTGACCTTGACTCCCAACATATTACAGAACTCTCTCCAGAATGAATCTATGAACTGAGGCCCACGATCAGAAACTATGTTCTGCAGAAGACCGTGTAGATGAAACACATGTTTTGTAACTGGCACTGCCATCTGCTTGGTTGATGGTAACGCCTGCAGTGGTATTGCATGAACCAGCTTGGAAAATCAGCCCACTACAGTCATTATGACAGTCTTTCCCTTATAATTGGGCAGACCGGTGATGAAGTCCATAGCAATATGGGACCATGGCCTGGAGGGCTCAGGTAGAGGTTGAAGAAAACCACCACGAGGAGTTCTGGGAGTTTTTGCACTGGCACACACGGGACAGGGGGCAACAAATGCCCTTATGTCAGAAGACATGGTGGGCCACCAGAATCTTTGGGCCACCAGGAAGGCAGTTCTCAAAACTCCAGGGTGGCAGGCTAACTGGGACGAATGTCCCCACTTTAGGACTGACTGACGGAGACTGGAGGGAACAAACAGACAGTCTGCAGGACAACCTGGTGGTATATTTGTAGGATCAGCAACCGAAGCCTTGTCCACTCCAAGGACCATCGCATAGCACCCAGAACCAAACGAGACGGGACAATGGGGCTGGCTGTAGTGGAGTCCCCACCTTTCTCTCTCTGATGTAGACGAGACAAGGTCTTGTGTGTCCGGCTTGGTGTTCTTGCTGCCAGGGCGATACCAGAGGGTGAAGGGCTTAAGCGTTTGGCATTCCTAATCCCGGGTAGTCGCGCACAAAATGTCCAGACCGTCCACAGAACAAACAAAGTCCAGGTCAAAGTCCAGCAGGAGTCAGACATCCTGTTCCTAGCTGCATGGGTTCCGGGGAAGGGACGAAATCCTGGCATGGAGTGCTAGAACAGAGCGGAGGATCACTCACAGGGAGCAGCGGGCGAGGACAGGGGTTGGAGTTTCGGCGTCGTTGGGGGCTCACGACCCCATTCCCGCATCCTCCGATCAATACGTCGCTCAGCTCCTCTAGTTCCTATCCTTTGCTCTAGTTCAAAGCAAAAGCAACCTTGCTGTGCTCGGAAGAGAAGTCAACAGGAGGTGATGAATGCCGGGAGTCCTCAGCAGTTCCATCAAACAGCCCAGTCGGGTTTGTGAGGTCGGAGATGAAGGAACATGCTCCAGGCTGGAGAGACGGTCGTGGAGCTGTTTCATCCCGGACATGAAACCACGCATCTCCTCAGCCAGGACCGACAGCTCTTCACCGGCGGCTGAGCGTCTTTCGGCGGATAATACAGGAAAGATGATCCCTAAGCTGCGAACCTCCTGCTGGGTTGGTCATGGTCACAGAGTAATGTAACGACTCGTGACCAAAGGAACCCAAACGCAGGAAGGACTTGAAACCAAAAGTAAACTGTCACAGATTTACTCGAATTCACATAGAAGTCAAACATCCAGTTGCTCCAAACAAACAGGGCTCTGCGACACTGAAAACCACAAGGACAGAAACTTAAATACCTAATCACATAATCAGAACTGAAAACAGCTGAGAAAACAGGTGAATGCACAGAAGGAGGAGGGGGAGGGTGCAGCTGCCAGCTGTAATCATGACTGCCACTTCTTTCCAGCACTTCCTAACTTTAACCTGCCTATTTCCTTCTTGTGCTCTGACTATAAATCAGCTACATGGGCATTGCTGTTTATTAGCACAATGTCATTCTCTAGGACCACTTAACACTGCCATGTTCACGCATACCAACCAGTGATTAGATCTTTTTAGTCGGCAAGCAGTGTAAGAACTAATCCCACACCAATGCTGACAGAACATTCTCTTCCAGAATGTTTTACTATTTTTTTTAGCACAAGTGTTCCTATCCTAAAAATGCCATACAAAGGCCAACGAAATGGCTTTCGACTGGATGATGGTGCGGAGGCAGCAGCACATGACCAGCACTGACTGAAATGCATGGTGTGCAGAAACCCTGCTTGTTTATCCGGTGGGTGTTCACAGAATGAGGTAATAACAAGACAGACACAAAAGAAAACCATCACTCACAGACTCACTGAGGGAAAAACAAGATTCTTCTTGTAAAGCTGAGAGGGCAATAAAATCCTTGCTATACATCAATAATAAAAAAGCATCAATAAAAAAATTATACCTTTTTAAATCTTAAAGACCCATTTTAATCATCTATTGAACTATTTTCAAAGTGTTCCTAGTAGTATTTTAATTCTGAATTATGCAAGTTTAAGTCAAAATTAGCACAAATTAGTTTCTGCAGAGCAGCAGGAGTTCATTAGAAATTTAACTCTGAGTTATGGACGACTGTTAGAGTGGCGCAACCCCGCACTCCCCTTCCCATTGCAAAGAGCTCAGAGCAGGGACCTTGTGACCCACCCAGTGTATTATCTACGCCAGTGGTCCCCAACCCCCGGGCGCGGATCGGTACCGGTCTGAGGGTCATTTGGTACCGGGCCCCACAGAAAGAATAAATGATTTATATTACTTCCGTTTTATTAATTTCGGAAAATGAAAGATGTTTTATTTTGAAAAATTGCCTGATTCTCTGTTACATCCGTCTATGTCACTCTTGACGCAGGCGCTCTTCTCGGTCACGTTACAGGTTACTGCTAAAACAAAACTCAGGGGTTAGCAAAATTAGTAAAAAACAAACGTCTTTGGAAAGTTTCTTTGCCAAGGGGAAAATGCCCAGCCAGGAGACCGAAGAAGAGCCTTTGACTTCCAAAAAAAGAAGCTACATTTATGTCAAAGGTGGGCCGGAATGTGTGTAATATTTGTGCTGATCCTTAGTATTTATTTTGGTGTTGGGTGGTTTTGTGTGTTGTGCTGTTTTGTTTAGTTTTTTTTTTTACTTTTGCATGCGGTTTAATTTTATTGGATCATGGACCTGATTGCACACACCTGGACCTCATTGGGCAGAACTCCTCACCACTGCGTAAATGGAACTCTGAGCGGTTGCCGGACGATGAAGCACCTGAGGCAGACGCGCGCAGCGCAGCTGAAGCGTGCCGCAAGGAATGAAGCTCCGGGTGAGAGCCAAAGGAAGGCGGACCAGCTGATCGCCAGGTCGACGCCGACATTGAAGACGTAGCGGGAGCCGTGTGCGACGGGGGCGTCGACCGTGTGGAGGAACGCCGAGGCTGACCGAGAAGTTGCGTGTGGGACCTGAAGGCCTGACAATCGGTGCATAAAGTTAAGTCTGCTCTCCGGACCTGCCTGGATGCGTGTGGCTGATGTTGGTGTAACACCCTGAAGTTTTCCGTTTTTTTTGTGTGTTCGTTTCAGCCGCACAGACGCTGGTTTTTTTCCCCCTCCACGGCCGGTTCCAACGGTGAACTTCGGGGGGCGCGGCTTTGGGACTGGACTTTTTTTTTTTTTTTGCTGGGACTTTTAATCAAAATTTTATGTCTTATTTTTTTTTAGCAATTTGCAGCTGTTTTTATATTATTTATTAAATCCCTTTTTACATTTTTGTTTTTAGTCATTTTTGCACAGTATTTTATTGAGCTGATTCAATCACTAGTGTGACATTTAATATACAGTACTTCTTTTTTGCACCATGAGTGTGGAAAGGTGTGGAAATGCTGACGCGGTGCGGTGTACAATGTCCTGCTTGTCAAAATAAAAGCTCACAGTTAAACCTGTCATGTCTGTATTCAACCGTCATCGTAGCTTTACTACAATAATCATTCGTCACTGGGAACACTGGTCTACGCCACAAATAAGCTCTTTGTCTCTGCTCCTGATTCACAAATATTTAATTAGAGAAATATACAGAAAGGCAATTTTGAGCTAAATTTTCCTATATGTCCTCCGTCAGAAAAATGCCACAATAGCGTGTTAAAACCACCAAAAACATGATTTTCATCGGAGTAAGTCTTTAACGAACGTGCTTAGTTTCTTAATGTACGACGTGACGGTTCAGCAGCTGCGTGATTTTGACGCACGGCAAATATTATAACTTTGGCAAAGAATACAGCCAATCAGGGACTTGGCTTTGGCCTGTAATGTTTTGATGACGTGATCAGTGGAGGAACATGGAAGAAAATCTGATAGTTCTCCTCCTGAACTTTATGATATTTTTCGTATTTGCATCGAGACAATGGTAAAAAAGATCCTATAATTTTATTCTTAGTTTTATTCTCTCCCTTCTCGGAGTAATGAGAGACTGCAAGTCTTTGTGGAGGTGATCAGGGATTCCCTTATATTTTTATGCTCTTTGATTCTGCATTTACTTGATTCTTAATATTCGTGTGTGTGGCAATAACACTTGTGCTTGCTTGCTGTAAACTGAACAAGTGCTGAACTTTGCACAAGATTGTCCGTGTTTTCTTGTCTAAGTTTTTTATGGAATGGAGACATCTTGTCAAGTACGAGGCTTGATAAAAAACCCAAAATGCAGAGACGGTCTGGCACAAGGTTTCAAGGCAAAGGGGTTTATTTACAAACAAAAAGTGCTGCTGACCTGGGGGGTATTCCAGGAAGCATGTTTAAACTAGCCTGACTTTAATCCTGAACTCTGGCTGAAATCCGCCTGAACTTGTTTACTCTGGGTATGTCGGTTCCAAAAGACCGGATATGAGTTGGCGTAATTACGCTCGACTTGGTAACCCTGGGTTAACGCACGGTACATAAAGACATTCTCAATAGATCGCCGATTTCTGGAGTCACCATGGAAACGCGTGGAGAAAAAAGAGCGCGACACTTGAGACGGAAGTGAGACGGAGTCTGAGATTTTAATGACGGCGGATAGAAATTATAAGTCCATCAAAAAAGTAACACGGCTGAAAGATAATTTAGTTAAATTTATTCAAACTCAATAATTGTTTATACAACTCAAATTTACGTATTTATCTAACTAAATGTCACATTACTTCATCAATCTTTTTTCCATCTTAATTATATTTCTTGAACTTTCATATGTCTAAGTTTGAGCCGGCACTGACATAACAGGTTTGGGTGGTAGAGGTGCTATATAAACTCATCATCCTCTACTTTACTCTCACTCATGGTGCAGAGACTTAAGCATATTAGGACAAAATAGCTCGGCAAAACACGGTGAAACACAGTAAAACAGCTATACAACTAAACACATTTTGTAAAAAACCCACACTTAAACCCAAATCCGTCCAGACATGCAAAGGGAATGGTATCCCACAATCCTTTGCGGTGCCGATCTAACAGCAGCATCAAAGTTACACCTACTTAATTGAATTAATTTGAATAAAAGGAAAATAATTGTCTGAAAACTATGTGTTATTTTTAAGGTGACCTAACAAAAAAATGATTTATCTTAACTGAAGCAAATAATTAAGTTAGATCAAAGTAAAAAAGTTTCTCTTTCCAACATCCATATGTGGTCTTATCAGCCTCTCATGGTGTAAAGGTATTATCTGAGCTTTTTCATCCACTAAATCATCTTCAAATGGACACGCCATGCTGCTTCACCTCTCTGAAAACAAACTAACCTTCAACTAAACCTGCCCCAGACCAGGTTATGTTCAGAGCATGAGTTGCTATGGCAACTTGACATACCCTGAAACATACATCCATTTCTGGAACCGAAAGCTGAGGTTATCAACTTCCTTAGCCTCAAACTTATCGTGGGAGCTAGCATAACCTGCTTTCTGGAATACCCCCCAGGTAGACATGGGAGAGATACGGACGTGACCGTCCTTGACTGGCAGAAAAATATCTGCATGCTTCCACTGACAGACACAGAATCTATCTAATGACGTATTTTACACGTTGCTGTGTTGGATAATAAAAAAAGCTATCTGCTGGGGAGCAGAGAGAGAAAAGGTGACAGCGGAGCTTTCTGACCTGGTGGTATCTGAAATGCATCTGAAACTCTCCGTTTGCAAAGGTTTGAACTTTCATGCAGACTCTCATATGATTTATTTATTTTCCCACTGCACATTAGATCTTTGGTGTCCTAAACCATCCAAACCTGCAAAGGTCATTACACGGCCTGCAACATCTTCAAACTGGGTCACAGAAAGATGGCGGTTACGCTAAAGCAGCCGTCAGTCAGCCATCATTCCTGCAGTAGATGGTGAACCTCATTGTTGGGGGAAAGTCTCTGAATGATCTCATAAACCAAAACATAGAGACGTGATTACTGATGTTTTTGTAGAACACTCTTCAAGATGAACTTGATGTCTCAACATCGTCTGTGTCTTTAATGCCTTTTAAATGGAGATAAAGATTCAATGCTTCCATGTAGCGATGAGGCTAAAAAGTAGCTCCTCCCACATGGGGTGGGAACATCTAGTCATTAAGAAAATGCAGCAGCAAATTTGTGCATGTCTAAATAGAGGCGCAACACTCAAAATTGCCACGCAAATTGTGTGACCGCAGCAATTAATTAAATGTTTAAAAAGTAATTTGGCCATAAATTGAAAGTTGATATTGACTTTTGCTTTGGTTTTTTATCTTAGAGATGAATTGATAAAATTAATTTAATCAAGTTACATCCCACAATAGTAAATATCTTTCTAAAAGTTAAATCCAAAGAAATGCCAAAAAGCTCAATTTCTATCAAGAATATGTTATGATTTTTATCCATGATGCATGTTTTTATTTTAATAAGTTTTAGTTAGTGCTGTTGATGCCATCACATTTATGTATTTGGGGAGGTTTTTGTCGTCAACACTGCAGCCTGACAAGAATTTCTGTGATTCATTCTCAACTCTCACTTTGCTCCTTTCCCCCGCAGAAATCCTCGTTTGCAGGCATGTCTCTACAGCAGGTGCTTTTTCAACTTGTCACACAGACCTGGCAGCTGGTGTGACATTCAATTACTCCTTCACTGGCTGCCATCATGCAGGTGCCTCAACTGGGGCAACATAGGTCACTTCAAACCTTCGCATGATTGGCTGGTTTGGCCTGGTCAAGGGAGCAAGTTTTGCAGCCTGAAAATGAAACAGAGCACATCTGACAGGGATCACTGGTACAGTGTACTGTAACAGGACTAGCAATTTCTGATATTTTTCAGTTTTTGCAGTCACAGGAGAAAACTCCAGGAGTGTGTGGCCAAGCTTCTTTTTGTTTGTGTGTGTGTGAAGTACACCAAGTTATTAAGTCCCACGAGCTTCTCAGTAAATCTGTGCTATGTTCTATATATAAATTCTGTTTTCTCTGAAACCCAAGAAATCTAATTGGTACCTTACTAGCAGCTAATGGTGGTCCAAAGAACAGCTGGAAGTGTCAGTGAACCAGAGCAAGTAGTTAAAAAAACTAAAACATGTGTGTCAAATTGTTATTTTGCTGGTGCTTGAATATAGACCTGATGAATTCAGAGAAACATATGCTGTGTTCCTAGTAATCCAGCTCAGTTAATTCTACTATCACTATTAGGATTAATGTCCAGCACATTTTATTATAGGTATTTTAGGTTGCTTTGCTTAAAAAAGAAAAAGTAGACCAAATCTATAAGACTGCAATCCATTTATATTATGTTTTTGGGATATGGTAACTGACAAACCTTTCAGAGTATAAGTCATGTTATTTTGCATAGTTTATAATAAATGGCAACAACCGCAACAGGGCACTATAAGAGGGTCTGTGTATCAGTTCTTCCTGCTGACAGCAAAGCAGAGGAAGAAGCAGTCAGTTCTATGCCATGGTTTGGCTAAATTGTCCAAAAGCAAGACAGTGGATTTAGAAATTTATAGTGATATAAAGAGTTTAGTTGACTTGTGAACAGGTTCTTTATCCTATGGTTCTCTGAATAATTGTTCACATGTGCTAAAATGAGAGATTCCTCCGATATTTAAAGAAGCTAAATTAGCATCAATGTGTTACAGTAGTGAAGCATGTGTATATTCAGTCTATTATTGTCATCTTTTCTGTTAATATGATTTGCCTTTCAAGAGGAAATGTCTGTTCTTATTCATATTTCATTTTATCAAATAAATTTCTCTCAAAAGTCCTTTTTTTATTCTCCAGTGCTACTTATATATTATTTTTCCTTCTTTATTATGCGTTTTTTTTGGCTTCTGCAACTTATTCTAATTAGAATTCTTATTGGACTTGAAGTCTAAAAACCTATTATATAGCGCTTTTCCACATTGCTTTAAGGCCCAAAGTGCTTTACAGCCAGAGTACCATTCCCCCATGAAACACACTGCCTGACACAGGTGCCAACTTATAACCACAGAACCAATGGGGTTTCAGTGCAAGGCAGACACCAAACATGTGACCTTCTGATCAGAGGTTGACTGCTCTATCTCTGCACCACAGCCACCCATGACTAAATTAAAATGGGAGATAATGTTGTTGAGGAGAAGCTGATTTTTACAATATTTCTAAAGGCATCATGGAGGACATCTTTCTGGGAGCTATCTGAGTGTTGGAAATAGCACTTTACCTAATTTAAGGACAGAACAAAAAACGACATATCTGCATCATGCATCTCATGTGTAACGAGCAAAACTTTAAGTTTCACTTGATAAAATAATTGTCCAACTTAAAAAAAACAAGCTGAGATGTCATTTGATGGACGTGTTTGATAACTAAAGGCCTTTCAACGTATGGACACTCTAGTCAAAGCACATAACAAGTGCATTGGAAAAAGTGGTGCCTGGAAGCTACTGCAATAATATAATAATAATAAATTTTATTTAGAATGCGCTTTACATTTTAGGTAAAATCTCAAAGCGCTACAATGAAGGCAGGAATAACAATGGTTTAAGAAGAAAGTAAGACAAAAACAATAACAACAAAAGTACTAAAAAGCATTATTAAAAAGTCGTGCAGTCGTGATCACAACAGACTTTCCAATTCAAATGTGTTTCTGGAAACAGCACTGCCATATACAGATAGATGTTTGTCTTGTTTTACTTTGTTGAAGCAACTGAAAAACATCTATCACAAACAGCTCCTTATGGATTCCGGACTTCTGGGTTTAATTTTATTTTCGATACCACGAATTACAATACAAGTGGTAGAAAGAAACAACAACCTCAATTTATGTACATATGTAAGATTTTTCCCAACCTAGACCATTAATATCTAGTATAGGAGTCTGCAACCTTTCATTCTTAAAGAGCCATCTGAGTCAATTTCTTACTGACAAAAACCCAGAAAAGCCACCAAGTCTTATATCACTCTTAAGAAAAATAACACACTGATTTTATATTTTTTTTATTGTTTCTGTTATGATATATATATAGAGAATTGTTTTTGGCAAAAAGGAAACAAAAGCATAAAGATAAAAAAAATGTTTTTCCTAATACAAAATAAAGTATTTAAAACAGGTGCACATTACTTCCTTTAACTAAAATAAATACTATGAGCTGCAGGTTGCAGACCCCTGATCCAGAAGAAAACATGTGGTTCTGTATTTTGCTCAGGGACATCTTAACAGAATAAAGAACTGGGATTCACTTCTTGACCTTCACAAGGGAACGCGTTAACACCTGCACTATTCACCAATGACTACATTTAATTTATGTATCGGATTATTGATCATATTCATAACTCTTTTTGAGAAGTTTACTAGGTCAACAGCAAAAAATAAACCCTTTGCAAACTAGAAGTTTTAAAGTGTTGGCTGCTGGCAAAGTGTCTATGCCGGAAGAACCAAAAAGTCACTGACAGAAACTCTAAAGGCAAGTTTTTACAGTGTATAAAATTCTTTTTTTTTATTTGAACTCTTATACAATAGGGGGAACTATAAATGAAGGAAAGCCCATCCTGCGATAGAAGTATTTTTATTCACTTGCTTGTTTCTTGGCTGAAATTCTGAGAATTGCTTCTGAATGGGTCAAGTCAATTATGGAGTTCTTTCGAGAATAACATGTTTGTAATGCTGCTCATTCAGTGGGTTATGCAATATCACAACTCTAACAAATGACCCAATTCCGGTTTCATTTCTCTAATTATGGAATTTTCAACAGCTGTGGAAAAAAAGTGTCCATTAAAGACAAGATCTCTACGTCTGTGTGACGCTTCCGTCTGAGGAGGAGCAGCACTTTTTGGGATTGTCAACGTTCTAATGCTAATATAATAGACCATTTTCATTACTCTTTATTGTTTTATGTTAAAACGGAACGTTTCATCTGGAGGAGGGGGCGTATGTAACATTGTTTACTTCCGCATTGGTATTCCGATGACAGGTTCATGACATAAGGTGACAAATGAACTTTAGGGTATGTGAATGAAATGGAAAATAAAGGCTGCAGCGGTCCTCTACTCCCAAACCTGTCTCTGAGCTCCTTATGAAACTCCGCTTTACCGACACCGAACCCCGGAAAGCCGGTTCCACTGAAAATAATCTGATTTTAAGTTGCCAAAAGGTTCCAAATCTCTGTTTTTTAAACCTATCCGGAAATAAAGCTTCACAAAAGGCTCCACATATTTCATCTCTTAGCTTGGTTCCGATAAACGGAAAACTTTTGTGTTTTTTCCTCGTTAATATGTCTTTTTTTCTGGTAAGTTTACGACTTAAAAGTCGTAATTAAAAAAAAAAAGACAAAGAGCGTTAGAAGATGTCACAACGTGGAGAGTTGGGTAAATCTATGTTTTTAGACAAATATATATTTGCAAAAAATTACTTTAGCTAGTAAGAAAACACCCTAATCTCGTCCAAATATCACGCAGCTCTCGCCGAATAGTTTGAAACTGAATTGTTTTTGTAGGAAAAAAAAAAAGTCCTCATTTCCGTTGTGCTGAGGTTAATGCTATTGCTGCGGTTATGTCGTTGTGTTGCGGGTAATTTCGTTGTGCTTCAGGTAATACCGTGGCGTTTTTTCTTTTGTATGTAGTGTGAACACTGTCGCCCACCATAGTTAAAAACCCAAAACAGCACATTTACAAGGAGGCTCTGTTTTTACAAGAGAAAATCGATCAAAAAAATTCTAAAAAGTATTTCACTGACCTTCTGAGGGGAGCCGGTTTAGCTCGTGCTGGTTTGCGGCGCCTTCCGTCTGTGAAACCAGGGTTCAACTCCAGGCTGCTCCCTGTTCCCTTCTCTACTTTTGTGCCGGTCCCAAGCCCGGTTGCTTTGAGAGGGTTGCGTCAGGAAGGGCATCCGGCATAAAACATTGCCAAGTTTACCATGCGACGTTCGGTTGATGGGAAAAGCCGAAAGAGGAACAACATTTCACTGACCTTCTGAAAAATTATTGTTCCCATAAAGCTGAGGTGTTTATGAGTGGCCTTTTACCACCAGTGAAGAGGGAATGAAAGATTCAGCAGGGTGTTGGCTCTGAACAGCCAGCTGTCTGTGACACCTGAAGTTCAGAAATTGCCCTTTTTTAATGGTTTTGACTTTATCTGAAATCACAGACATCTTTTAAGGTCAGATGAAATATCCCTGAGTAAAGCAGTCTGGTTTCTGTCTTCCTCAAATACAGTTTGTTTCCTGTCTCACTTTTCCACTTGTCATACCAAGGACACAAGATAAGGAGAATGTAATCATCATCAAGAAATTAAGGAAATACAGAACAAGGTGCATCATGGGTATTTGTTTGTTCCAAATATTTTGAAAACCAAATTCAGGCTGCTTATTACCTGACCCTTTTAACTTATTCAGTGTCACAGCATTTTGTTATTAAAACTAAAATATGGGAATAAAGTCCATAATTTCAGAGAATAAACTTGTAAAATTATGAATAAGTCAACAAAGAAGGAGCACAATCCTAAGTTGTTTCTACCTGCTGATATGAGACTTTATAATTAGAGTTGTTCCCAGTAAACCCACTGCAAATCGGTTAATTTATTTTTACATCAGTTACTAATACCTCAACACTCAAACCAAGATGGCGCCAGCGTGTGCGGCTCGCCTATGGTTTAGTCTGTTTAGTTTTTTTTTTGTGTTTTTACTATTTTTTATTAGTTACCATAATGTATCTGCTCTTCTGGTCTACGATCGCTAAGCACTCTTAAACATCGTACAATATTATGAGTCTATGTCAAAATGGACTTACAAGGACAAGACGTCAGAGTCACCGCTATTGGACATACTGGCGTTCCTCCGCCGCACTCCGTTCAATCTTCCACGAAGGCAATGGTCAAGGAGACGAGGAAGGCGAAGTGGTGTTCTGGTGAAAATCCAGGCGCTCCGGAGGACGTCTGGAGGAAATATCCGACGGTGTGGACGTGACTGCAAAGTTTTGCGCTGGATCCTTCCCGTTTGGCCAGGGGCATCAAATTTCTGAGAGAGCCTTTTCTGTCAAAAGTTTTAGAGAAGGTGGTTTACCTTCAGCTACAGGACCATCTAGAGCTCTATGGCATCTTAGACAAATTCCAGTCTGGTTTTAGAGCACGTCACAGTACAGAAACGTCTCTACTCAGGGTATGTAATGATTTGCTTTTAACTGTCGATTCTGGAGTTTCTGCTGTTTTAATCCTTCTTGACCTTACCGCTGCTTTTGATACAGTGAATCATGATATTTTACTCTTATGATTAGAACACTCTGTTGGTGTGAAAGGCACAGCGCTTCAATGATTTAAGTCCTATTTATTCAACAGGAGTTTTTCTGTCCAACTGGGACCTTTCTCATCCGCAAAGGTCCCACTCGGACATGGGGTACCTCAAGGCTCAATTTTAGGCCCTATTTTCTTTTCTTTATGCCTGCTTCCACTGAGCTCCATCTTTGAAAAACATCATGTGTCTTATCACTGTTATGCAGATGATATTCAGATTTATCTACCCTTAAAATCTGGGGGAGTCCAGTGTGTAGAGAACTTACAAAGGTGTTTAGAGGAGGTTAAAGCCTGGATGAACATAAACTTCCTCTGCTTAAATGAAAGTAAAACCGAGGTCCTTCGGTTTGGGAAAACGGACCTCCTGACAGGATGCACCAGTGCCATTGGGTCATTAGACTCTAACCGGTCTTATATTAGGAATCTTGGGTTCATTTTAGATTGTCGTTTTAAATTTGACAAACAAGTTAGTGCAGTGGTCCAGTCCAGCTTTTATCATCTGAGATTAATCAGTAAAGTGAAGCCATATCTCCCCCATGACACCCTGGAAAGGGTTGTTCATGCATTCATCTTTTCCAGACTGGACTATTGTAACTGCCTTTATTCCGGGATCGACCAGTCTCTCCTCCACCGTCTTCAGCAGGTCCAGAATTCAGCTGCCCGACTTCTAACGGGGACCAGAAGGCGTGATCATATCACACCAATACTGCGCTCTCTGCACTGGCTGCCGGTTTCTTTTAGAATTGATTTAAAAATCTAACTCTTGGTTTTTACATTTTTACATGGTCTGGCACCTCTTTATCTTTCTGAGCTCCTGCAGAGCCATTGTCCTCATAGAGCTCTGCGATCTGTAGACCAGATGCTCTTAGCGGTTCCAAGGACTCGACTCGTGACCAAGGGAAACAGAGCATTTTCAGTGGTTGCTCCTAAACTCTGGAATCGTCTCCCCCTGTCTGTGAGATCTGCTAGATCCTTAAATGATTTTAAATCTCTGCTAAATACGCATCTTTTTACATTGTCTTTTAACACCAGAGAGAATGATAATCAGACAGGTTTTTTAGTGTTTTCTTTTATTGATGATTTTATTATCGTTTTACTGTGCTTCTTTGAATTTTACCTATGGTTTTAGTGTAGTTATACGTGTGCAGCACTTTGGAGGTCTGGAAGATGTGAAAGTGCTATATAAATAAAGATTTGATTGATTGAAAAGATTTGATAATACCCACCCTATACTGTAGTCACTTAATGCTGTTACTTTAAAAAACTTTTGTAGAATTTTTAACTACTGTGCACTATTATGACCCTTGGTGCAATCTATATTATCTAACTATATAAGATTTTGTGAATGTGTGATACGTTTATTTCTTGTTTGAACTGTACATACTGTAACAACCCAGCCGGTACGTCACTATAGCCGAGCTGCTAATTAAGAGGCTTCATTAGAGAGCTGTCCGTGCCCCATACACCACACAACCCTGGACAGTCTCAGAGAGGAAGAAGTAAGCAGAGAAACAAGGTCCCCTTTTCAGCATCAAAGCCCATTTATTCGAATACTCCACAAACAGCGTGCAATTGACTTCTGTTCCCAGCCCTCTAACTCATGGTTTTCACACCAAGATTCCCCACTTCCCACGATTCTTAGGAGCTGAAGGCAGGGCTAACCCCCGGGTCACTACACTGGCCCCACCTAAGAGGGTTCAGTGTCCCCACAAGCCTCACATAGCTGAGAACCAAACACAGACGGCAAAACACACTGCCTGAAGACTAATGCTGACAATTCTGGGTTCCAACCACTACCGTGTCACAGTCTTCTTCCCAGCTAGCTGGGTTCGCACATCTGTTATTGACACAGTTCCGTGCCAGTATGTGCCCAGCCAGCAGAATCAAGCACTGTCCCCGCAGCGGTGGCAACACCACCCACAGGGTGCACATCGCCTTGGGGGAGTAGATTCTTTCTGAAGAGCTGCACATCAGCGGCGAAGGTCCCCAGGCGTTTGTCATCTCTACGGCGATGAGACTCCAGCTGCTGTCGGTTCTGTTCTCCAAAGCATTGCTCCAATGCTGCTGTCGGTGCCGACAGGTTTGGCAGCTCCGCAAAAGAGTGTGGCGCCCTCCAACGCCAGGCCTGGGTGTGTAACAAGTCTCCTTGGGACTCCAGCCCTTATAGCCGGTCACCAAGTTGACCTGAACCAGGTGTGGTTCCAGTGGTGTTAAGCCATTGCACCGCGAAAATTCGACTGGGCTGCTCACCGTCATCACAGACCGCTCTGGATGGTTCATTGCTGGCGTGGAAACCCGAATCGCAGGGACAGGCTGCAGATGACGGTGGGTGCTCGTGTCATCAGGGAGATGATTTAGCCCTTACTCCTCCCTTGTCCAGAGTTGCCTCATGGATGTGAATTATTGGTCCATCTCAGCCATCTCTCGCTCCACGACGTAGCTCTCCATGGTGTAGCAGCATCAGCTAAGGATCCCACAATGCAACAACCCAGCCAGTACGTCACTATAGCCGAGCTGCTAATTTAGTGGCTTCATTGGAGAGCTGTCCGTGCCCCATGCACTGCAACAACCCCGGACAGTCTCAGAGTGGAAGATTGATAGGCAGAGAAGCATAATCTCCTTTTAGGCATCAATCCCCTTTTCTTCAATCACACCACTAACAGCCAAACAGCACTTCTGTTCCCAGTCCTCTCACTCATGGTTTTCACACCAAGATTCCCCACTTCCCATGAGTTTTATTGGCTGAAGGCGGGGCTAACCCCCAGGTCGCTACAATACTTATCCTGCTCATTTATTTCCATATGTAATGCTGTAACATTACATGTGGAAATAAATTAGCATTACACATGTAATGCTGCAACATTGAAAAATAACAAGAATTCGTTTGTGAAGTTATGAGAAAAAAAAGCTGTTTTTTTACCAGAATAACATTTTAATTTCATAATTTTTGAGTTAAAAATCTACAACATTAAAGTAATAAATGTATGAGGCAAAAGGCTATGTGCTAAGAAAATTAGCAACAACAAATAAGAACCATGTTTCAGAATGAGAGACGTAGAACCAATTGTAGCATTGGTTTCATGAATAATGAAACACCAAGGGGTGTGTGTTTCGCCCGTGGCCGGTAGTTGGCGCGTGGCCTGGCCCCCCGGGGGTCGACGCCGCAGTCACAGCAGGGGTTAATGGGTTCACTTGGGTGGGTTTATTTCATCATTATTATTACTATTATTATTATTTTTTTTTTGGGGGGGGGGGGGGGGGGGGGGGGGGGGGGGGCTGGTGGGGCGGTGTGCTAATCCTTAGGGAGGCCAGGGTATGAATGGTGGGGCTGGACCCCCTGCCCCTCCGTTCTGGCACCGGGACCCTTCCTTGCTGGCTGTCTCTGGGCGCCACGAGGCTTTGGCTTTCAACTGCGGCTGGCTTGCCTTTTCTGGCTGCCCGGCTGCTCTGGGAGGGGGAAGGCGCCTACCGCGGCCGGCTGGGGGGCCGGTCGCTCGGGGGAGCCTTCTCCCCCGGTTGTGCCCATCCGCCCGCTCCTCCCCGCTCTCACCCAAACAAATATTGCACACAGGCACATAGGGCCCCGGGATCTGGATGGGAGGGGTATGCTGGCGGGGCTCACTGGGGATGCCCCTCTCTGGGTTCTCGTTGGCACCCGCCCTCCTCCCCGCTTTTTACTTGCATATTAGACACTCTGATTCATCTAGGGCCTTGTGGAGAGGGTCTGGTGGAGGGGGGCACGGTGAAACATCCGTGCTCACCTTTCGCTGGCCCCCCCCACAATTTTAACTTCCTCTGTAGACACACACACTGCATGCTAGCAGCACACACACAGCAAATACACACCACTCACAGAGGGACTCCGGAGTGGGGGGCTTTGCGGCTTGGCAGCGGTGGAGCCCCCCACACTGGTGACCTCCTATTTTACCTGCAGCACACACACAGCACTCCCACACCTCCATACATGGGTGGGGTCGGCCGGTCTTCACCCGCCTGGTCCTCTCAGGGCGGCCGGGCTTATGGGTATCCTGTCGGCTGCTGGGGGTCGGCCGGCTTGGGGGGGGGGTTACTGCGTGGCGGCGGGGGTAGGGAGGGTAACCAGATGATTGTGAGTATGTGTGTGTGAGTGCATGGGTAGGACGGACCTGGGGGCTGGCTCGCTGGGACCCTCTGGGGCTTTCCCTCCCCATCACAGAGAGGGGAGGGTACTGAGAGGGTTGGGGAGGGGGGCTCAGATATTATGGCGGGGGGGGGGGGGGGGGGTTGTAGTGGGTAGGGTTTTAGGGTTATGGGGGGTGGCTGTGGGTGCGTGGCGATCCCTGGGTTGCTAAGGTCGCGTGCCTGGGCTGGCTTGCGGAGACGGGGCCCTGGCTTCGTCCCTGGCCTTTGTCTCGGTGTCCGGCGCCCGGTGGCCCCCATGGCTGCCGCCTGGTACGGCTAAGCGCTCCTGTCTTGTGGCCTGTGGGCACACTGGGTTCGCTTGTGCCTCTGGGCATTGGGGGGGCCCCTATAGGGGGGCCCTCTCTGTGCCTGGCTGGTGGGGTGGGCGGTCCCCTCCTCCTCCCCTCCCGGGCTGCCTGGGTCCGGATGCTGGGGGGGCTTCTGGCCTGGGGGGCTCTCCTCCCCTCTCCTGGTCTGGCTGGTCTGGCTGGGTAGGATCTGGCTCCCTTTATGAACACACGGTTCACGTCGGCAGCATGCATGTATCTCCACCCCCACGTGCACGTGCACACTGCCACACTGCTACCTGTCTGCTTCATCCCTCCTCCTTACCCACAGTGTATTGATGGACAGATTTTTTTCGCTCATCTTAGTGTCAGATTTTCACCTTTTATGTTACATTCGTCTTTCCAGCAGATCTGGTATAATTGTTACAGCTTAAAATAATAACTTATTCAAATCAGTGCTTGTATCCCCCACCTTTTCACCTTTCTTCCTTTTACTCTCTTCCACCCTCCCCTCACATTCTTTCCCTCTCCCTCCCCACACACACTAAATGTAACAAATAAATACAAAATAATACGTTTATACAAATCTACACTCTAGTTTCTTGAAGCTATATAACCTCTTTTTGTGATAGTAAAACCTGTCCAACACAAAAAGCCTTCAGCTCTAATCTGTTTGCTCAGCTGTTGGACAGAACAAGTTAAAAAAAAAAAAAAAGTGCCTAAGATAGCACAAGGGTTAAATATATTCTTACTTGCTTTACGGTGTCTCATTATGCAGGACGTGCCTGTGATGTTACGCTAAAAGCCACCTTTTAGGCTTCTTAAAACAACTTTTAAAGTGACACACATTGCTTCTCACTGTTTTCCTGACAATCTATACGTCATAAACCCTTATCAGCGTACTTTCATACCAGACGTCTCCTCATCACTGCAGTTGTTAGCATCCTCTGAGTTAAAGCACACACGGTACATCTCCTTAGCAGTAACCGTCTTGCAGCATGCCTCCGCCATGCCAAAGTGACAAGTAACGCTTGTACCTAACGTTCAAAACTCATTTATTCATTCATCTTCTACCGTTTATTCCCTTTCGGGGTCACGGGGCTGCCAGAGCCTATCCTGGCCACTTGTGGACGAAAGCAGGGGACACCCTGGACAGGTCGCCAGTTTGTTGCAGGGTACCGTTCAAAACTGATAATTGAAATATAAAATTTGAACAATTTAACAGCCCGAATAAGAATTATAAACCGCAGCACATCTGTCTTTCTCTTGTAAATCAGGGTATTATTATGCAGACTGGTGGAAAATTGCCTTATTCTGAAACTAGCCCCTATAGTGGTCTTTTAAGGATGGGCTGTGTTTGGTATTTCCTGGTTTGTTTTAAATTTGAAAATTAAAATAGGGAACGTGGGCTTATGTTTAGCGGCTCAGTAATACAGTGTCAGTCTGTTCTTTGCCTTCCTCATTCTTGTGTTTCTCCGTGAAGGTTGGCTGTGGCTTTCCTGGAGGACTCCCCCCTCTACCTGGTGGCCCTCCATGGAGTGGCACACAGCTGCCTTCACTTTAGGTTAATTTGTTTGAGCTGTATTTAAGTGGTTCTGTTTCTGCACTCTGTGTCGGAGTGTAGCTCGTTTAATTCTAGCTCTAGCTCTTCTTGATTATTTTGAATTCTGGGTTTTTGTTCTGTGTTGATGAGGGTTTTTCCCCACCTAGGGTGCCGCTTTTTGTTGTTAAATACTTTTAGTTCTCACTGTGGCTTGTCTTCTGGTCCTGCATTTTAAAACAAAGGCCTTCTAGCTGTGAGGTGGGAGCACTGACCACGGCGCCACCATGCTAAATCAAAAGCAGGTGCTAAATCCTTCCTACATTTTTGTCTTACATCATTTTCAATTTCAAAACTGCTGACTATGATTTTTACTTAAAACATGATACATACATGAAAATATTCACAGCAAAGGAATCAGCCTTTCCTCCTTCACGATCTCAGCAGAGATCTGATTAGTGATGCAAATCATATTCAATAGCACATTACCTGAAGACAGCTGCAATGACCCCATTAGTTTGTCTCACTTTGTCCAACCGCTAACTGCTCTAAAATCTGCTGAGAGAGATTTAGAGGGAACCTTTGTCTGAAGGGTTTGTGCTCATTTAATTTACATTAAAAAAAGTTTTTATGATGTTGACAGTTCATGATTACTTTTCAGGTTAATGAGATGTACAATACCCGAAATGTCATCTGGTGTCATAAATTGTGCACTTAGCACTTATCCTTAAGTTTTAACTCATGTATTACAAATGTACAGCTTGGTTTAAAGTAACATTTTCAATATTTATTGATTCATATACCTTCCATAGCAACCATGTGTGTGTATATGAATTCTGAATCGTACTGGGCAGGGGTTCTCGAAGTTTTTGTAGCGGAGGGCCAAATTAAGAACTCGACATTAGACTTGAATTTTGGTTAAAAAATGGATAAACAGAAACATTTTGTTTTTAATAACTGTAATTACCAAGTCTCATTTGTACAGTTAACCAGGCCCTCCCGATGTTTTTCCAGTTGCAGTCGGAGGTTGCTGCCCAGATCTTCTAGTAATTGTATCATTTGATAGACTTAATTCTTCTAACTTTGTCTCTTGCTCTGGAAATTTTTTTCTAACTTTGTCTCTTGCAGAGACGGACAGCTCTTGCTACTTTCTTCATACATTCATTTTACAAACTCGCCGTCACTTAAGCGCTTGCTACGCCGGGCCGTTTCCAAAGCCACAACGTAGCTAGCTTCTGTCACAGATTCACTGGATTTAGCTATTTTTGTGAACATCTGGTATAGCCTTGCTGTAGTTGTTGTAGCTCATTGTTGTGCTCATCGCCGGTAAATTTCTCATATTTTTTATGATTTGTAACATAGTGACAATTTAGATCAAATACTTTGACATTGCATTTACCTGCTTGCAAAAAAGGCACATGACTTTATCCATCCCATGAGGTACGACAAAGTGAGCTTTTGTCCACTTAGCTTGAAAGTACCTTTTCGTCTCTGCAACACAATGTTTTTCCTCAAAAGAACCTGCTCTGGCTCTCTTTTATTTAGGGCCACAAAAAATCTTCCAGCGGGCCGCCATTGGCCCCGGGGCCGCATTTTGAGAACCTAACCGGGAAGTCTTAATTTATTAAATCAGCTCTAGAAGCTAGAGTTCAATAAAATTTCACTCACCACACTTATGAACATAAAAAAATTATATTTCAGAAGATGTTTAGAAAGAAAAAAAATTTGAATTGTAACAGGTTAGGTTTGTTTACGAAATGGTACGGAAAACTAAGCACAAAGCCAATTACGGCTCAGATGTGTGGATTTGGTAGTGGTGTTGGTAGGACTGTTTAGCAGGAAGAAGCATCTGGCAAAGCAAGAGAAAGACTGCCAAAGGGAGTGAACAGTGATGAAGTAGATCACAGAAAAGGTGTGAGCTCCTATTCGCAAGAGGACTTGTGAAAATCAAAAGCACCCTGGGAGACCAGCTGAGCTCAATTACCAGGAGAATACAGTTGTAAGGGGAAGCTGAAAGGGTACAACATCGATCTGTCACACACTGACAGCAGGGGAGAAAGTGCAGACTGAAGGAGGAATTGCTGTGAGACTGGAAAAAAAGTAAGAAAAAAATAACAATTAGTAATGTACAATGACCACACAGTTGCGATCTGCTTACTTGCTGCCGTTCATTGGTGGATTCATACATCCTGCTTTGTGAATACCTTTTTGGTAAGGGTCAAAAACAGATTTTTTTAATAGTTTATTGTGCCGAGCAGTATAAAGAAAATCAAAAAATGCCATTTTCTTTGAAATGTTCATTAATTAAACAAGAAAAAACTTTGTGTCAACTTATTTAACTGGTTTGTTCATTAATTTTAACATGTTTCATAAAAAAAAATTATCAATTTAATTTAATGATTTTTTTTAATAATTGATTGGTTTCTTTATTTCAAGCATTAATTACAGACAATTCAATATCCTATATTGTTTTGAGGATACAAATCCTATATCTTCACAATTTTTTTAGTTTTTACTCCTGAATTTATTTACAATTGATAACAGCTCATTTTCGTTCCCATCAGAGAGAAGGATTAAGAGCGGGATCCTTTCAATGGGTGGTATTTTTCTGGTATTGCATTTTGGAATTTCCCCTGCCAACTCTGGACCCAAGTTTGCAAAATAGTTATTGAGGCAGTTTGCTGCTTTATTACAGTTTTGACCCTTCTCATCTGTAAAGTAATCTAGGTTTGCTCGCTTTTTGTCCCATTTTTAATGAGGACAAATTTGCTTTACTTCCCAAATTTGCTTTACGTTGTTTTTAATTTCATTCAGTAGATTATTGAAGTACACTTTTTTACTGTGCCGTGTTATTTCTGTTAGTTTATTTTTGTATGACCTGTATCTTTGTTCAGTTTATCTTGTCCTTTTGTTTAAAGAATTTTTTTTTTTTTTTGGAGGTTATTTTTCTTTTTACAAGCATTTTGTAGATCAGTGACGGAGTTTTAGCGACACCAAAAAAAAAAAAAGTTAAATTACGAGAATTTATCTTGTATGACATAAAAACTTGTAAATTTATGACAAAAACAACTCGTAAATTTACGACATTTTAAGTCGTAAATTTATGAGAAAAAAACTCGTAAATTTACGAAATGAAGTTTATGTGGAAGTAAGCATATTGAGTAGCAAGTGAACACAGCAGCAGCAGAGCAGACCGACTAAACGTTGATGAACAGGTGAGCTGAATGTTTATTGATAATGTTCCAAATGTCTGGAAGCTCATTTTTTGATTTATGATTTATTAATGTTTTATTTATTGATGGTTGGTTTGCAGGATCTCTGCAGCTGTTGATGAAGACGTCCGTATCCCTGCAGCTGTCCACCTGAATCCTTTCTTCCTCCACCAAAGACCAGATCTCCAAGTCTGTGTGATGCTTCCGTCTGAGGAGGAGCTCTTTCTGGTGGTATTTTCAACATTCTGATGCTAATATAACAGACTATTTTCATTCCTATTTATTGTTTCATGCTGAAACGGGACGCTTCATCTGCAGGAGAGGGCGTCTGTAACACTGTTCAGTTCAGCATTGGTGTCCGGATGACAGGTTCATGACGTAAGATCACAGATAAACTTCATGGTATGTGAATGAAAAGGAAGATGAAGAAAATTTACATTTATGAATATAAAATTTGCCCTGGCATATCTGAAGTTTATTTTGTAAAATTGTGTTTTGTATTGTACTTCCGTTTTGTACAATAAAAGAAAAAAGTGTGAATGAAAAGGAGCATGTTCTCCCCGTGTATGCGTGGGTTTTCTCTGGGATCTCCGGCTTCCTCCCACCGTGCAAAAACATGCTTCATAGGTTGATTGGCAACTCTAAATTGTCCATAGGTGTGAGTGTGAGAGTGAATGGATGTGTGATTGAGGATATTCTACCCTGCGACAGACTGGCGACCAGTCCAGGGCATCCCTTGCCTACGCCCAAGTGGCCGGGATAGGCTCCGGCAACCCCGTGACCCCGAAAGGGAATAAACGGTAAAGAAGATGAATGAATGAATGAATGAATGAATGAATGAATGAATGAATGAATGAATGAATGAATGAATGAATGAATGAATGAATGAATGAAAAGGAAAAAAAAGGCTACAGCGGTCCTCTACACCTTAACGTGTCTCTGAGCTCCTTATTTTACACGTAAAACTCCGCTTTACTGACACTGAGCCCCAGAAAGCCGGCTCCACTGACAATAATCTGATTTTGAGTCACCAAAAGGTTCAGAATCTCTTTGTTTTAAACCTATAATAATCCGGAAATAAAGCTTCACAAAAGGTTCCACATATTTCATCTTCAAGCTTGGCTCCGATAAACGGACAACTTCTGTGTTTTCTCCTTGTTAATCTATGACTTTTTACTCATTAATGTATGAGATTTTAAGTCGTAAATTTAGGAGATAAAAACTCGTAAATTTACCACTTTTTATCTACCATATTTACGAGATAAAATCTCGTTATTTACTTTATTTCTCTTTTTTTTTTGGTGGCCCTAAATCTCCGTCGTAATCAGTAGTTAACTAAGGGCATTTGGCAAATTTGTTCTTGAATTTACAAATTAGACAGTTCTCATTGTAAAGTGAGCTAAAAATAAATAAATAAATAAAAACATTTATAAGCAATGTCCACATCTATCTCTCTGTACACAGAGTTCCAGTTATGTCTGAATAAGTCATTATTTGGAGCAGTCATGGTTTTTTCGTTTCTTAAACTTTTATAGACTCATTCTTTTAATTTTTTTCTTGTCTCCACAATGATGTCAATTAGTGCCTAAACTGGTAAATGGTCTGTTATGTCACAAATCATTAGTCCACTCATATTAGTGTATTCTGTATTATTTGTGAATATATTGAGTAGCACTTTGAGTAGTGATTCTGCTGGGTCTTGTTATGGTTGGACATAAACTCATACCAGACATTCTGCTGATAAATTTGTCGGTGGCGTTTATGTTTGCTGGGGTTTATCAGATCGATATTGAAATCTCCTAAGTTGTATAATAGTTTGTTATTTTATGAGTTAAACATCTTTTCCATCCAGTAACAGAACATTTGAGCAAACACTCCTGGCGACCCATATACACAGCTTATGACATTTTTCCCTGAATTATTACATATTTCCATTGTAAGACATTCCAGTATTTGATTAACTGCAACTGACATTTTATCAATTACTGGAAACTTAGTTTTTCTTTACACATATATTGTGCTTTCTCCACCTTTTTTGTTTACTTTGTTCACATAGTTAATAGTTTTTCAATTCAAAGTCAGTGTCCTTGTCACGGCTGAACCAAGTTTCAGATATGGTCGTATTAAAGGAATGTCCCATATTGTGTAAATAGTCTGTGATGTCTCCAAAGTTGGTATACTTGCTTCTGCTGTTAAAGTGAATAATTGACAGTTTTCCTTCTGGGTTAACAGAGTTTTTAAAGTAATCTGTGGGTGGAAAAGAATTTATCAGGGTTGTTATCATTATTACCAAATATTTTAAGGTCTCTCAGAAAGTCATTGTTGCAGGTGACTGTTGAAGAAAATGTGTTGTTATTAGAAGCTATTGATTGTAGAGTTTGTCTCCTCACCTCGTAACACCAGCATCTCTACTTATCTCGTTTAGATTGCAGTCCGTAAAAACTGCTTTTTCCACTAACATGCCCTTTTGGGGATGTCGGCATTCCTTTTAGTGAGGTTGTTTTTCATGAAAATGTTGGTTCATTCAGATTTTTTCCTTGCTTCAGTACGGCTGCTTTCTGTTTTTCGATTAACAAACTTTAAGAGGATCGCTGGTTTGTCGACCTCTCTTCTCTTGGGGAGCGGTTGGCAGATCTCAACATTGTTTGTGTCTAGAAATTCCTCTAGACTTTAAGAACTCCTCCACCTGCTTCTCCTCAGAGCTCGTCTCTTGCTCAACAGATCCCTCAATGTTCCCTGCGGTCACTGTGTGCCCATATGACCAGGGTTTAATTTTCAATCTGGTGATAATCACATCGTTAATCCTGGAGTTCTGCTTGTGGTCATCCATTCGTTTATTTACATTATGATCATTCAGAGCCTGCAGCTGTTTCACCTCCTCCAGCATGTCCATGTTGGATCTTGCTCCAGTACGAAATCAAGCAACTTCATGATATCAGATTCCTTTTTCCTGTTCACTGTTTTTTTTTTTCGTGGGCATGATCAGAAATTAATTTTCGCAATATTTTAATAAAAAAGATTATATGGAAGTTTTTTTCTGTTTCATCATCTTCTAAATTTTTTACACCTTTGCATTTGATTTCTAAATGTTTTTGAACCCTTGATTTTTAAACAGAAATTTTTTATGCACCCACATATTATTTTCTATCTTAAAAATTTCAGTGTTTTTAATTTCGAGACTCAACATTTGAAGGCCCAGAAATGTAAAGCAAATCTTCGCTTCTACCATCTCACCAGAAAAACTTGTCAATCTAAGAAAACATTAATAATCAGCCAATCAAATCATGACACTGACGTGACGTCAGCATTTGCTCTGTTCTATTGAAGCCCAAGATGGCAGCAAACCTGCCCGGTGGTTCATTGGTGAGTAATTAATGCTGTGTCCCCCCATCTTATCATTCTCATTTATCCTTTTTCAATCTTGAAAAACAAAGATTTGCACTGTTGTAGCAGCAAGTGGGGAAAAACGTGCAGCACATACACAAGCAAACAACATTTTTGAAAAAAAAAAGATTATTGAAACTCACTTAAGGTATTAAATCAACTAATTAATTAACACTAGAGACATTAATATTTAGTATATCAAAAATGCAGACAATAAAATAATAAGTAAAATTGGATGCAATGCTTTTGAATTATTCTTTAACAGAATCTTTTCAATAAAGCAGAAATTGGTCTGGAAACAAATATATGACGACCTGATCTTGACTGTAGGTACTATCCAGCAGACTAGGCTAATTTCATGAATTTTCATTACTTAAAGTGGTATTAGATTCCTTTACTGTTATTACTATACTGAAATAACACATTGGACTAAAATACACAATAACAAAATCAAAAAAGGAACCATACCTAAAATCAAATGTATAGTGTAACTTTGAGAAAACTATGTAGAAATTTGCTGAACAATATAGTTAAATGCAACCTTTTATGAAAAGATGCAGTCAATGTCCCAGGTGTTTTTGGACAGCTATTCCTAAAATAGGTTTCAAAAGGATATATTACTTGGTATTACTTATGGCCCTCCCAAAACCACATCACTTGTTTAAACTTCAGCAAACAGTACAAAATGTTTAACATAACAATGTTGCAATGTTTCAGCCTTTTTTCACATCTATTTTGTGTTCACAATAAAATTGCACAAAAATATTTGTGCCATTAAAAAAGCAATATCTATCCAGCTGCACACACAGAGCCACACAACAGGCTTGATGTTCCCAAGCTGTGTCTTTTCTGGGGCAGCAGAGGTAGAGCGGTCGCCCTCTCATCAGAAAATCACTGGCTCAGTGTTTGCCTGGAATGCCCATGTGTCGAAGTGTCCTTGGGCAAGACACTGAACCACACATTACTCCTAGAGGTTGGTGCCAGTGAGTGTAAGGTCATCAGTGTGTAAATGTGTGTGCGTGGGTAGATGGGACCACGACTATAAAACACTTTGGGCCTTCAAGGTCAGTAGGAATGAGCTATATTTTGACATTTCTGATTTTTTTTTCCTCTAAAAGCAACGTTTGCATTTTCGTCTGCCTTTGTTGGAATTTAACCCCCCCCTCTGCTCTGTGTAACACTTGTCCACCCAATTTCTACCATTTTTACCATGGCGCCTGTGTTTGTTACAGGCTGTGCTTGGATGGGCTCATCTTATACCATCTTACTTTTCATTCATTCATCTTCCAAAACCATTTTTTCCCTTTTGTAGCCTATCCCGCCACTCAAAGGCAAAGGCAGGGGAAATCCTAGACAAGTCGCCAGTCTGTCGCAGGGCCACACAAATCGCACACCCATGAACACTCGCATTCACAGCATTCACACCTAGTAACAATTTAGAGTAACCAAATAACCTATGAACATGCAAACTCCACACAGAAAGGACCCCCAATGGTATTCTGTTGCAGGTGCCCCTGCCGGGACTTGAACTGGGGGCCTTGCTGTAAGGCTGGAAGGCAAAAAAAAATTCCAGGCTGTGAGGCAAGAAGTGACCCCTTCCGTCCTTGATTTCCAAATAGGAATTACCCAATGGTTTACTAGAAGCCAAAATCCAAATTTCTATTGAGACATAAACGGCTATTACTTTTGCTCTTTGCACTAGTTTTTTTTTTTTTAACATGTTCTTGATTATACTAACATCATTCATAGTATTCTTTTTTGTAATACAAGTCATTCAAGTTTTAATACCTCAATAAAAGTATGTGGTCTTGCATTAAAGGTTCGAAATTTTTTACTGACAGTGGCTATGTCAGAATTTCCGCCCTACTGTCACAAGAACAGGCAGACGGCTGGATCCAAGTGCAGCAGGTTTTATTAGCTTATCTAAAAGTCAACACAGCTAAATCCGGGTCAGGCAGGCAGGAGTCTATAACAGGTATGAGATAATCAGAGAAGAGACAGGTTGGTCATAATCCAGATAAGGGGTCGGGGCAGGCGGCAGGAAAACAGAGTCAGGGTGAGAAGACAGAAACAGGTCCAGATGTAACGCTCGGTAAGGAAGGCAGAGTGGCACGGACAATACTTCACAATTAGCTGAGCTAAGTATGCTGTGGTTGATTGAGTGAAATGAGGGTCAGGTGTACATCCAGGAAGTCTGGTTAGAACTAGTTCCCGATGGTGACCAGAGAAGGAGACAGAGTTCTGACTTCTGACAGAGCCCCCCCTCCTGTGAGCGGCTCCGGAAGCGAGGAGGCCCTACGACGCCGAGATCGACCCCGAGTTTGGGGTGCTGGTCTGTTCGGGTGGCATTGTTGGAAGTTGCTGATCAGGGAAGGGTCAAGGATGTCCCCAGTGGTGCCCCAGGAGCGTTCCTCTGGGTCGTACCCTTCCCATAAATTTTCCTTCAATATGTGGTGAACCAACAAGTCAAACGAAACAGTTTTTCTTTTCGTCTTATGTCTTACCTACTTAACCTTTACTTACCCTTGCGTGTTGTTTAAGTGTTTGCCATGACTTGTCACCCGCAGCATTCCCATAGAAAAATGTGCATGAACATTTTTGCTCTACAGGCTCACTGAGTGGTCTACAATCTTGCCCATTCTTCATAGCCATATCCACCTGGAAGTGGAGTTGTGACTAAGGCATAAAATAACATCTTGTAGCCAAACACAAAACTCAAATAATCCTTTAACAGTTATCGTTCGACTATTCAAATGAATACATTTTTATAGTCTTACATCCATTTTTGTGTTAAAACTACAACCATTTGTGGTATGATCAGTGTGAGCAGGGGAGCAGGGGGGCGTGGCGTGGCGTTCACTGATGCCTCTCTGCACAAAACACCTGATCCTCATTTCGTCACTGTCTTTAAAAGGCTGAGCCTGTTACTGCTCCCTGCCGGATTATTACTATTCAGTGGCTCTCATTACCTGTCCTGTTCATCGGTCTAGCTCTGTGTATTCAGCATCTGATTTGGTTTTTGTTCCTGAGGAATAAATTGTCAACCTGCCCAGTCTCTTCAGTGCTTCAGTCTCTGCTTTGGGATCTTTCCACTCAACCTAACACATTTGTGTGATTCTTCTGTCCTTTATCTACTACTCCAGTACAAACACTGGAACCAATAACTGGAATTTGCAAATATGTTCTTGACTCAGTTTATGACAAAGTCAGTACCTTTGAACTTAGGTTACCTAAATGTTTGGATATCCCTTATAGAGTCATTTTATTACATAAAAAAATAAATTAATTGAAAAAGTACAACATAAAATCAAAAGGGTCATAAATACATAGAATTGAAAAGGAAAACACTAAACAAATTCACGAACTAACAAACAGACTAAACTAAACGGTCATCCCTAAAAACCTCCTAAAAAAAACAGATTCCGGAAAAAACAAAGAAACCTCTTTGGTGTCCACATGAAGGAGGGATCCTCCCCCAGGACAGACAAGCGATTTACCAGAACTCATAGAGAGAAATTTATTTATCTAACTCTACAACTACATATTCAAAGTCCAGCAGACAAGGGGCGCAAGTCGAGCTGGAGACAGGATCCAGGTCAAGACAAGCATAACCTGTGCCAAATGTGCAAAATTAATTTGCACAAAGCACAGTGTGATGACTGGTCACTCTTGTGCTGTGTATTTGTGCAGACACACACACAACTTCGTATTGCAATTGCTTGTCTGTTGTATTGTGATTTTGTTTTTTCTGGTTCACAGTGCATGTATGTAAAACAAAATTTCAAGATTATGTTTCAATGTTATGTAAAACTATTGTATTTTATATGTTAGTCTTTCAAAAGTAATACAAAAGTATTACAGTAAGTAATAAAAGTAATACATGTAGTGAAAAATTTGAAAAAAGTTTGAACATGTATATGTGGCTCCACTGGTGTGTGAACGTGTATGAATGCCCAGGTGATGGTCAGAGGGGCCGTAGGCGCGAACTGGCAGCCACGCCTCTGTCAGTCTGCCCCAGGGCAGCTGTGGCTACACCGGTAGCTTAACATCACCAAGTATTAATGAGGAGCGAATGAATAATGGACACAATGTAAGCGCTTTGAGTGACTTGAAAAGCGCAGATAAATCCAATCCATTATTATTATTATTATTTGGAAAAACGAGTGAATTATCTAATAATTGAACCACTACCTGTTAGAGGTAAGGAACACAATTTCACTAACTTTTGTTACTATAATTAGTAATGAAGTTAGTAATGAAATATTCACACTGCTTGTTTTTTGGGTTTCAGACATCTTTTAATTAAAAAAGAAACATGCACCGGGTCAAATTTACCCAGGAACATAAACAAATAGGGTTAATGTTATTGCAGAATTATAGAAGCTTCTAATAGCAAACACTGCTTTTTATTAGAGCACTTGTTGTCCACACATTTTGAAATTGGGTTAGCAGCAGCCATTGCCAACACCAAATTAGCCTTTTTTCTAGCATTGGTCCGCTACTCTTAGTTATTAGCTCAGAAACTGCAGTGTAAAAAATGACTATAGACAAACATACACTTTCTCACGTTAGGCCTCTAAAGAGCTTACAGCAGTGGTGCTCATTACGTCGATCACAATCGACCGGCCGATCTTCAAAGACATCTGGGTAGATCGCAGGTCAGCAAAGATAAATAACCAAAAAAAATTTAAAAAAGTTCTTCTAAAAAATCAGCGAATCAAAATCCTCACCGGGAAGTACGGGACTTGAGTGACATGCAAAACGGCCAATCAAACATCCTCTGATACATGCTTCGCTGCACATGCGTGTTTAAATATACTGAGCACAAATTCTGTCATCATAAAGTCGCTACTTGCCCCGCGGCACGTCAAGTCCCCGGCAGAAGACCACTCCGGGCAACTGCTGGAGTGTTTCGCCCCATGAGTCTCCTCCTGCTGCCTTCTCCGGCTACCGAAAATCTTATTAATACAGTAATAGTACACAAATATTTGTGAGGAGATACTTTAGTATTAACAGATGAGGTGTTTTATTACAAAAACAGAAAGCACCAACTATTTCATGCTGTGCTGTAAACATTGCAATGGGGGGAGCATGGCATTTCTAAAGCGCGGCTGGCTCCGTGGGAAACGCTTGCCACGGAAAACACTGCTGCCTCAGTGAGCTTGGATCCATTGCGCGGGAATTGCGGAGGCACGTGGGGTGATCCGGGCCTCAATTAACAGTCCAGTAGGCCGGTGATCTTTTGAGTGGTCTTCTGCCGGGGATCTGACGTGCCGTCTGATGACAGACAGAATTTGCGCTCAGTGTATTTAAACACGCATATGCAGTGATGTATGTATCAGAAGAGGTTTGATTGGCCGTCCTGCATGTCAATCAAGTCCCGTACTTCTCAGTGAGGATTTTGATTTGCTGACGGATTTTTTGCAATACATTTTTATTTTTTTGGTTAAAGTATTTTAACGACTATAAGGCACACTTAAAAGTCTTACATTTGCTCCAAAACTGGAGGGGGCGCCCTATGAGCCGGTGCGCCTAATGTGTAGTTGCGGTACTTTGGCATGGGAGTAATAGATGAGGAATTAGAATGGAGGAGGGCAGTGAGGACGTGTTAAAAGACAGCATGAGAACGGGGGAAGGGAATTGAGGAAATGAAAGAAGTCCTCACTTTCCAAAAGGAGGGACAGGCACTCAGCGCAAGTCAAAGTGCATGTGCTGAAATGTGTGTGTTTAGTGTGTGTGTGTTCACCCGGTGCGCCTTTTGTGTCAAATACCGGAAAAATTACCCATAACTGAGACCGCGCCCTATAAACCGGTGCGCCTCATGAAAATACGGTATTTACCGGTACCGGTTCGTGTATCAATTGGCACGGGCCACAGAAGAAATAATTAATTATGCCTGGTTCTTTTTTCTTTTCTTTTAGGTTTCGACAATGTTTTATTTTAAAAGAACTTTTATTTTGGTAAATAACTAGGTTCTGGGCGAAGGCCCCGGGGACGACCCAGGACACGCTGGAGAGACTTAGTCTCTCGGCTGGCCCGGGAATGTCTGGAAGTATGGACCTCTTTTTTTAGACAGCTGCCTCTCCCAGATGAGTGGAAGAAGATGGATGGATGGATGGATGGATGGATGGATGGATGGATGGATGGATGGATGTATTCTCTCAGCAACACCTGCGATCACTTGAGCTGTAAAGTTTGTCAGGGGAGGAAAAATGACTACATTTGAATGATCTTTTATTCTGAAAAAAGTTGGTTTTGAAAATTAACAGGAATCTGTTGGTTACATTTCAGTCACTTGAGCACTAAAAGTAGTTTGGTGGTGTGCACAAGAAAAGTTGTATGTAGAATGTTTCCTCGCAAATGGATAAGGCATTAGTGCAGGGACAGAAGAACAGATGGAAGAATGGGCAACGACTTTAAGACAAACAACAACAACAAAAAAACAACAGCAGGCCACCAGGAGTCCTGCTTAAAATATGGATTTATTGCAACAGGTGATTTCCCACACACGCAGCCTGTTTACATAGGACTTACAACATTCATTGGCAGAATATGTTACTAGAAATTGATGTTCTGCTGGTGTTATCTGTTGTTATTACCATTATTAAAAGATATGATTTTATGCTGATCAGATGTTTTTTTTTTCTTTTTAAAATTGGACCAAAATTAAGCATCCCCAGCAACCCCCACCCCTTTTCGCCGGTCAGCAGTAAAATCCCCAGGGGTTGACCGGTCCACAGCCACATAAAGGTTGAGAATCACTGCTCTATAGAATGATGATATAACGTTTAAAAAATTCAATATCTGGATTTCAAATCTCCGGATTTGGGATGGGTGCTTTGCAGATCTTGAAATAATTATGCTGTTATTGTGTTAACTTTTTGACAACCCTGACAAAAGTTAAATTAGTGTCTTATTCAGCTGATTTCTGAAGGCCGGTCTGGCTCATTTTCTGAAGATAATTATACTCTAAAAATGTCAAAGCAATCTAACTGCTAGTAATATTTAGTGCAGCAAATAAATGTGAGCTGGCCAGCAAATTAGATCAAATTTTATCCTCCAAAACATCAAATTTGCATGTAAGATAATTGAGACCGGCTTTAACGCTTTAACACCACAACCTTATCTCTGATGTTTATATTATTTTGACTATCATAACTGTTCGACCAGTTACGCAATTGATGTAATTCCAGTAGATTCTAAAGCAGAGAACTGCAGTATTGCTCCAATATGCAACACTTAATTGTAGTGAAATGCAAAGAGAAGCATCTCTTCATATTGAAGCAAAACCGATATGAAAAGCCACTTTTCTCCGCATCATAATCAACTCATTCACATTGACCGGGTAAATTGATCAAAGAGTTACCTTATGTCAAAGAACGTGTGTTATTTAGGTGTCACTGGCAGCATCTCTGTTTTTAAAGGGGTAAACTACTTAGAAATTGAAGGGGTGATGGTGAATGTAGTCAGTGGGTATGCGCCACAGGTTGGCTGTGAGTTAGAAGTGAAGGAGAGATTCTGGAGTGAGTTGGATGAGGTCATAGAGAGTTTTCCCAGAGGAGAGAGAGTTGTTATTGGAGCAGACTTTAATGGGCATGTTGGTGAGGGCAACAGAGGTGATGAGGAGGTGATGGGCAGGTTTGGTGTGAAGGAAAGGAATCTGGAGGGACAGATGGTGGTGGACTTTGCGAAGAGGATGGAAATGGCTGTAGTCAACACTTACTTCCAGAAGAGAGAGGAACATAGAGTGACATACAGAAGTGGAGGTAGGAGTACTCAGGTGGACTACATCCTATGTAGACGAGGTCATTTGAGAGAGGTTAATGACTGCAAAGTGGTGGTAGGAGAGAGTGTAGCCAGACAGCACCGCATGGTGGTGTGTAAGATGACTCTGGAGGTCAGGAAGAAGAAGAGAGGGAAAACAGAAAAGAAGACCAAGTGGTGGAAGCTACAGAATGAAGAAACTTGTGAGGAATTTAGGCAGAAGTTGAGGCAGGTCCTGGGTGGTCAGGATGAGCTTCCAGAGGACTGGGAAACTACAGCAGAGATTATCAGGGAAACAGGTAGGAAGGTGCTAGGTGTGTCATCTGGAAAGAGGAAAGACGGTAAAGAGACTTGGTGGTGGAATGAGGAAGTACAGGAATGCGTCCAGAGGAAGAGGTTGGCTAAAAGGAAGTGGGATGTAGAAAGGACTGAGGAAGGTAGACAGGAGTACAAGGAAGCGCAGCGTAGAGTGAAGAGAGAGGTGGCAAAGGCCAAACAGAAAGCTTACGATGAGCTTTATGACAGGTTAGACACAAAGGAAGGAGAGAAGGACTTGTACAGGCTAGCCAGACAGAGAGACAGAGATGGGAAGGACGTGCAACAGATAAGGGTGATTAAGGACAGAGATGGAAAGGTGCTAACAACCCAAGAGAGTGTACAGAAAAGATGGAAGGAGTATTTTGAGGAGCTGATGAACGTGGAAAATGACAGGGAAAGAAGGGAGGAAGATGTGGTTGTTGTGGAGCAGGAAGTAGCAGAGATTGGAAAGGATGAGGTTAGGAAGGCTCTGAAAAGGATGAAGAGCGGAAAGGCCGTTGGTCCTGATGACGTACCTGTGGAGGTATGGAAGTGCCTAGGAGAGACAGCAGTGGAATTTCTAACAAGGTTGTTCAATAGGATTTTAGAGAGTGAGAAGATGCCTGAGGAATGGAGGAGAAGCGTTCTGGTCCCGATCTTTAAAAACAAGGGTGACATGCAGAACTGCAGCAACTATAGAGGAATAAAGTTGATGAGCCACATAATGAAGCTGTGGGAAAGAGTAGTGGAAGCCAGGCTTAGGAAGAAGGTGGAGATTTGTGAGCAGCAGTATGGTTTCATGCCCCGTAAGAGCACCACTGATGCCATTTTTGCTTTGAGAATGTTGATGGAAAAGTACAGAGAAGGTCAGAAGGAGCTGCATTGTGTGTTCGTAGATTTAGAGAAGGCGTATGACAGGGTGCCGAGGGAGGAGCTGTGGTACTGTATGAGGTCGTCTGGAGTGGCAGAGAAGTATGTCAGAGTAGTTCAGGACATGTATGAGAGAAGTATGACGGTGGTGAGATGTGCTGTAGGTCAGACAGAGGAGTTCAAGGTGGAGGTGGGACTACACCAAGGATCAGCTTTGAGTCCTTTTTTGTTTGCTATGCTGATGGACAGGCTGACAGACGAGGTAAGACAGGAATCTCCCTGGACAATGATGTTTGCGGATGACATTGTAATTTGCAGTGAGAGTAGAGAGCAGGTGGAGGAACAGCTAGAGAGGTGGAGGTTTGCTCTGGAAAGAAGAGGCATGAAGGTCTGTCGTAGTAAGACAGAATACATGTGTCTGAACGACAGGGATCAAGGTAGAAGCGTTAGGTTACAGGGGGCTGAGGTGAAGAAGGTGCAGGAGTTTAAGTACTTGGGGTCAACAGTTCAGTGTGATGGGGATTGTGGAAAAGAGGTGAAGAGGCGAGTGCAGGCAGGTTGGAGCGGTTGGAGGAAAGTGTCAGGAGTGTTGTGTGACAGAAGAGTGCCAGCAAGACTCAAAGGAAAGGTGTACAAGACAGTGGTGAGACCAGCTCTGCTCTATGGGTTAGAGACGGTAGCAGTGAGACAGAGACAAGAGGCTGAGATGGAGGTAGCGGAGATGAAGATGTTGAGGTTCTCCTTAGGAGTGACCAGGTTAGACAGGATAAGGAACGAGTACATCAGAGGGACGGCTCATGTTGCCTGTGTTAGCGACAAAGTCAGAGAAGCCAGACTGAGATGGTTTGGACATGTTCAGAGGAGGGATAGTGGATATATTGGTAGAAGGATGTTGGAGATGGAGCTGCCTGGCCGGAGGGCAAGAGGACGGCCAAAGAGGAGATACATGGATGTCTTAACAGAGGACATGAAGTTGGCTAACGTTAGGGTAGAAGATGTTCATGATAGAGTGAGGTGGAAAAGGATGATTCGCTGTGGCGACCCCTGATGGGAAAAGCCGAAAGAGAAAGAAGAAACTACTAAAGCAAACATGTTTTTTGCAAGAACTTTATAATCACATCATGTAGGATCTTGCTATTCTATATTATAACTTAGAAAATAACTTTTAAATTATTTAGAAGCTCAAGGTCAATGACTTTCATAGATCACCTTGTAACGCTCAAAAAACATTTACTAGGTCTTCTGATTGATACATTACCAAGGGGTTTCCTCACCATGTTATTCAAGCCAAACAAACCCAGATAAACCCAAACAAAATAAGCCAGCCACTATATCTGCTAGTCACAAACAGCTTTTTATAATGAACAAAAAACTGAAATTGTCTTTGACAGACCTTTGTCCAGCAAAACCCAGAAGAATTACAAAATATACCCAAAGAAACACCCTAATAAATAAATAAATGTCCTTTTCCCCGCGCCAAACCCGCTCAAAAGGGAGAAACAACAAAAACAAACTAACAAAAAACAGTCAATAGTTCTCTGTCCGCTCCTGATATGATGCAAAGGTAAATATTTGAATAATCCGTTTGGGGGGAAAAAAGTTCCTCAGAAAAAAACAAAAATGAAGTCTCAATCTTCGCATGGTACCATGACTTACAAAAAAAAAATAGGAACATCCAAAAATGAATATTAAGGGTCGGTCTCACCGCATCCAAGCGTAATCCGAAACCCCGCTCCTTCGTGAGCGATTTCAGACCACTGGCTCTGTCTCATTAGGGAATATGTACACCCGGTATCAAATACTGCTTGGCATAATTTACCCCTTACTTCAACTGGCACATGAAGTAGGGGTTGCTGGAAAAACCCTCTGTCCACCCTGGATGATGTTAACTACATCCATGTTCTTCCGCGGACCCTTATCATAAGTTCGTCTTTGACCCTTCTCTTTGTCTTTCTGCTGGTCTATCTTACCCCAGTATTCTCTGGAGGAAGTGTAATCCTTTTCAACAAGGGTGCCAATCCTCACCAACTGATCCACTGTGGTAACGGTGCCTCTCAAACATCCTGCTATCTTGGGATTGCAGTTATTGAGGATTTTCCGGACTATATAATAGTTCTCTGTCCGCTCCTGATATGATGCAAAGGTAAATATTTGAATAATCCGTTTGGGGGGAAAAAAGTTCCTCAGAAAAAAACAAAAATGAAGTCTCAATCTTTGCATGGTACCATGACTTACAAAAAAAAAATAGGAACATCCAAAAATGAATATTAAGGGTCGGTCTCACCGCATCCAAGCGTAATCCGAATCCCCGCTCCTTCGAGTGCGCTCCTCACGCCCAGAAACACCGCTTTCCGGGACCCGGTCCTTCCGCAAGAGCTCCGCCAAGATGAAGATTATAATTAAGTATCTCCCGCTATTCTTCCAATATTGTTGGATGAATGAAGAGATGACAAGGCGCTGCGGCTGCAGACTTTCCGCATCTGGCGTCTCCCCTGGCAGCGTCTCCCACTCTTTTCAAATCACTTCTGGTTTCCGCCTCTAATGTTTGTTTACCCAGTCAAAAGGTCCCATAGTCAATGACGCCATTAATCATAGGCAATGTACACAGAATTTTATGCTATAATTCCCACATTTTCTTTTCATATGCATTTTCCCTTGAGCAATCAGTTTCTTTTCTCCTTATATTTTACATTTTAATTCAATGTTCTTTTCATTCGTTTTTCAATGTGGCGATGTCACAACCTTCTGACTTTACACAAATGATATAAGATGGTCTATAAACTATTTTTTTAATACAATTTTTCATGAATGTTAAATTCTAAATAATGATTATCATCAAAAAACATACTTGTCTGCATAGAAAAAAATCTGCACTTAAAATTTAAAATTTGTGGTACTTTTATGGCACTTTCCATCTTATTTTGTTAACGTAGCAGAATCAATATGGAGACTAATTGATGGTTCAACTCCTCTAGTCGGTTTTTCTGGCATAAAAAAGGCTTTCTGAATTTTTAAAGTTCCAGGAATATTATTGTTGATTTAAGAACTAAATCCTGCAAAAAAAAAATGTCACCTTATGCTCATGCATGCACACACTACTGAAAGACACAAAAGCTTTGGTGTATTTTCATAAAGAATGGTATCTAATTAAGAAACTATTTATGTCTTCATAGAGAAAAGAGAAGTGGAAATTATGTGTTGATTCCCCTTTTTTTTGTCCTGATATAGTGTAAATAAAAACACCTAAGTGCTAAAAAGGTGCAAGTAGAATGACAAATAGTAGAAATAGAAAATATCAATCTGCATATCTATGCACCCAAATGTCCTCCCTGGGAAAAGAGCATTTTCTTATCATTTTTTCTCCAAGCAACAGTTTGTTGACATTCTGACTGGTGTAACTGAATGAAAATGACAGTTGTTACATAAATCATGGGAGCATTGGTGGAATGAGGACACACAGTGACAGTGCCATTGACCTGCCTAAATCAAGTCTGTGGTTAACCATAAAAAAAATCATTGCAACCTAATGGGTGCTCTGACCCTGTGGTGATGCATGTCTGCCTGGATGAATGTTTTCCACTGTGGTTGTAATATCTTAAAACATGATGCACATGCAAAGAACATAAACTGAAGCAAAAATAATAATAACAATACCATACTTTATTGAGTATTCTGTACAATATTTATTAGGTATCATTTCTATTTGTTTTTTTTAAAACAAATTCCATAACCTATCTTATGAGCATGAAATGACATGAAGCCTAACCCTTTCAAATGAAAGGTCAGAAATCATCTCATGCATTAACAGATCTGTTTTCTAATTGTTAGTTCAACCTTAATGCCGGCCATGGGTCAAATGTTCAAATGCTCATCTCTCTTCAAATCAAATCAAATCAAACTTTATTTATAAAGCACTTTTCATATAAAAATATAACACAAAGTGCTTTACATTAAAACACAACAAAATATAAAAACAAGTATTGACGAATTAAAAATAAATAAAATAAAAATAAATAAATAGGGCCCCCCTCCCCGTACCTAGCTCCCCACTCCTTTCACACCTCCCACCCCTTAAGTGATGGCAAGGACAATGAGAAATAGGCTGAGCACAAAAACAGGATGCTGGAAACGCTAATAATTGGAACCTCCCCCTCTGTGAACAGCCGCATAGACAGCCAAATGCAGCATCACAGGCGGGGACCGCTCCACCACAGCTAAGCGGTGATGCAGGTCCCCATCCAGAGCTGCAGTGGCTGAACAGCAGCCGACCCAGAGGGAGAGGATCCAGCTGAGGAAGCACCGGAAATAAAATTGAATAAAAATGAGAATAAACAAGTAAACATATTGATAAAAACAATAAAACATTAAAATAAAGTTAATTAAAATAATGCGTTAAAAATCAGGTTCAAATTCATAAAACAAGATAAAATGGATAGATAAATAAACAAAATAAAAATAAAAAGTACATATAAATAAATAACTGAATAAATAAATAAATAAAAGTAGTAAAAAATTAGCTAAAAGCCAGGTTAAAAAGATAGGTCTTAAGCCTTATCTTAAAAGCATCAATGCTCTCTGCGGCTCTCAGGTCCCCAGGCAGACTGTTCCACAAACGGGGGCCATAGTGCTGAAATGCAGCCTCTCCATAGGTTTTAGTTTTTACAGTTGGAATGGTCAACAGACCGGTGCCAAAGGATCTCAGGCTCCGCGAGGGTTCATATCTTACTAAAATATCTGATAAATAAGAAGGCGCAAGACCGTTAAGACATTTAAAAACGGTTAAAAGTATCTTAAAATCAATCCTGAAGCATATGGGGAGCCAATGCAGGGATCTTAAAATTGGTTTTATGTGAGCTCGCCTCCTGGTCTTTGTAAGAACTCGTGCAGCAGAGTTCTGGAGAAGCTGAAGGTTCGTAATGTTTGTTTTTGGAAGACCGGCAAGCAGGGCGTTACAATAATCAACTTTACTCATGATAAAAGCATGCATTAGCATTTCCATATTCGCAAGAGAGAGTAGTGGGCGGACTCTAGCCAGAATTTTGAGATGATAAAAACCAGTTTTAACCACCTGTTTTATATGGGGGATAAAAGTTAGCTTAGAGTCGAAGATAACACCCAGGTTTCTGACCGTTTCTGAATGACTTAATGAAAGTTGCTGCAGCTTCAGAAACTGTTTCTCGTATGGAATTACGTTTCTGCCATAAACTAAAAGGGCGTAAAGACAACTAAGCGGGCGTATTTAGGAACTGAGTGAGTGAACCTTAAAACCGCGCAGGCGCAATTCTAACTGAGCAGTGATCTTGCGCGGTCAATTCCTTTTTGCGCGCTCATGTGGATTTAAGCTCAGTGTTAAGGGGGCGTTTTTGTCACTTTTGGGGCAGGAACCTTTCTGGTTGATCTGATTGGCTGAAATTTGCATGGCTTATCGGCGAGGCAGAGGGGCGGGACCTTCATTTTTCAGTGCGGGGGGGGGGGGGGGGGGGGGTTAACAGGCGGCTCTTTGCCTTTTATCATATTTTCTATATCCACTACTTTCACAACCATAAGGTGAAAGTCTTACATATTTTTCTCCAAAATGTACAGAGCGGCCCTAATGTGTTATTGCGTTACTTCGGTAAAGAGGATCTAGGAGAGAACAGCATGATGACGGTACGGAGAGAGGAGAGGACGTGAAAGAAGACACCCCCCCCCCCCCCCCCCCCCCAATAGTACAAAGGAGCAGATATGAGCACAATGCAGAACTACTTCGTTTTGGAAACCCTGGAAATGCAAAGAGACACGATTATGAGGCACAGTTTAAACTGCAGCTACGCGGAGGAACACGGGAATAGAGCAGCTGCAGTTCGGTTAAATTAGATCTTCACAGATTCGGACTTCCGGCTTCAATAACTCTTCTGATCAACGTTCAAATGTGTCAGCAAGAATCTCACTCGTTTTGTATTAACACAGAGAGTGAACTACAAAAGCATTTTTAAAGAAAAAAGTTCGTTTTTATTGCCTTTTAATTAGAATTGTTCGTTTTAAGCTGTGAAAGCAAACAGAGCAGCGAGCCGGCTGCCAAGAGACCGTCAACAAAGTGCAACCTCTGTGAAACACCATTCTGTAAAAATCAGTGAACTTTTAAAAAGCGAAGAAATGTCTATATTTATATGAACTGGTAATGAAGACTCGTCAGCATAGTCATGCTACATTATTATTTATTATACTAAATTTTGTTAGAAAGTCAACCTCTATTTTATTTCTTATAGTTCTTAAAATTTAATAGAGATATGAATCATAACATAAATGCTCAATAGCTCTGAAGATACTAAAGCTTCTGTCACCAAACCTCCTGTACTGACTAATCATGACCTTATTTTCCTACTAAAATAAAGATTATGCAAACAAAAAATTTTTTGGCACCTTCAGAGCTATTCAGGATTTTTGACCAAATCTGATCCATTTGTAATTATGAAAAATTCCTATAAATAAACAAAGTGAACTATTGACATTCTTTATTTTAGTATGACAATAAGGTCATGTCAAGTTACAGATTACTTTAGTCATGATTCATATCTATTAAAATTTGAAAAAGTATATGAAACAAGATAAAATAAAGATGGACTTTCCTAAAAAATATGTATTGTAACAAGAATATGCTTTATAATAGTTTTTATGATGTTTTTGTAAGATTATTGATTTTTACACAGTGGTGTTTCACAGTTCACAGAGGTTGCACTTTGTTGACGGTCCCTTGGCAGCCGGCTGCTGCATGTCTGCATTCACAGCTTAAAGCGAACAATTCTGATTAAAAGGCAAAAACGATCTTTTTCTTCAGAAATGCATTTGTGGTTCACTCTCTGTGTTAATACAAAAGGATTGAGATACTTGCTGACACATTTGAACGTTGATCAGAAGAGTTATTGAAGCAGGAAGTCTGAATCTGTGAAGATCTTTCTAACTTATCGAACAGCTGCCAGAGAATTTAAAATAATGAATCCATGGTTCGGAAGTGAGGACGCTGGAAAACCAACTCCGACAAGACAAGAAGACGCAGCAGCAGCTGAGTTTCCGCGGAAAAGGAAAGGCCTGTGTTGGAAGATCTACTCGAGGCTCGGCGCTGCAACTTCCAGCAGATGACCGTGAAGCTGTCCATCCTCCCCCCTTACCGGGACGCAGCAACGGGCGAGTTACGGCACACTTTGGGACTGCAGGACTTAAACTTGGCCTGACACGTCTGCTATCACTGTTCTTTGGAGCCGCATAGCAAAGAGACGGACGCTGATGATGAGGAAAGGGAAGCCGGCGTGTCTGATAGAGATGTAGTCCAGCTGTTCCAGATACAGAAGATGAGGACTTTGATGGATTAGAAATGCTGATTGATGACTGAAAAAATAAATCACAACCAACTCAGTTTTGCGCTCGCTGCCTGTTTTAAACACACACCAGCGTGCACGTTTCACCGGTATGTGTTAACGTTAAATACAGTAAAACACTCAAAACTGAAACGGCGCTGTTGTAATGATTGGAGGGGGTTATGGCACATAACATGGCTTCAATTGTGTGTTTGTCTGGCAGGTCAGTGTGTGTTGTGGCTCATTAAATATCACAGTTAGAAATGTCAGCTCTTTGTGTCAAACTTGTTTGCCCCCCCCCGTTAGAGGCAATCATAGGAAAAAAACGCGGATGTAACGTGGATTAAAACATTAACCAACGACACAAAACTAAGGTAAGAAAGTGCAGCAGGTTTTTTGTGCTGTAAGTTTTTTCATGTGAAATTCACTGCATTTGTTATCGTTTTAATGCTTTTAATCCACGTTACAGCCACCGTTCCTTTTCTATTAAAGCCCCAAAATGAAAGTCCCGCCCCCTGCTTGGCATGCAAATTTCAGCCAATCAGATCAACCAGAAATGTTCCTGCCCCTAAGTGACAAACACACCCCTGAATACCGCCCCCAAGTGACAAAAACGCCCCCTTAACACTGAGCGTAAATCCAGGTGAGGGCGCAAAAGAGAACTGACCGAGCAGGATCACTGCTCAGTTAGGATTTCAGCCGTTCAGTTGTAAAATACGGGGTCGCTTGGTTAGAATTGCGCCATCACAGTTTTAAGGTTCACTCACTCAGTTTCTAAATACACCCGCTTAGTTGTCTTTACGCCCTTTCAATTTTTGGCATTTATGTAATTCGATATTCTCCCTTTTGGCTTCAGGACCAATAACTAAAATTTCAGTTTTCTCCTGGTTGAGCTGCAGAAAATTATTTGCCATCCATAATTTCACATCTAATATACAGTTAAAAAGTGCTTCTATTGGTCTTTTGTCATCAGGAGACATAGCTAAGTACAGCTGGGTATCATCAGCATAGCTATGAAAACTGATGCTGTGGCTCCTGATGACATTCCCCAGAGGAAGCATGTAAATGTTAAAAAGCAAGGGGCCAAGGATGGAACCTTGAGGCACACCACAATTAATTTCATGGACCCCAGAAAAGTGTGTGTCCATGCTTACCATAAAGTTTCTCTCCATGAGATAAGAATCAAACCACTTGAGAACAGTCCCTGAAAGGCCAAGACTTTTAAGTCTGTTTACAAGGATCAGGTGATCAACAGTATCAAAAGCTGCACTTAGATCTAACAGAACTAGTACTGAGATCTGACCTGAATCCAAGGCACATCTAACATCATTAACGATTTTTAACAAGGCTGTCTCTGTGCTGTGGTTCGTTCTAAAACCAAACTGGTTTATCTCAAAAATGTTGTTTTGTAAGAGAAACTCTTTTAGCTGAATAAAAACAAGTTTTTCTAAAACCTTACTTAAAAATGGCAAGTTGGACACAGGTCTGTAGTTATTAAAAACGGAAGGGTCTAAATCAGTTTTTTTGAGTAACGGTTTCACCACTGCCGTTTTAAAGGCAGCAGGAAAAATATCTTTCTGTAGAGAGGCGTTCATGATATTTAAAATCTCACTCTCAAAAGACCCGTAAAATGATTTAAAAAGTGAAGTAGGGATGGGGTCCAAAAAACAAGTTGTTGGATTAACTTGGGAGAAAACTCGACCAAGTGTTGCAGCTTCAACCAGGTCAAAACTGTCCAGTGCTTCCTCAGGTAAAATCAAGCCATCATTTCCAATAAAAAGGCTTTTCTGTCCTTTTATGATGTTCACTCTGACAGAATCAATGTTGCTCCTGAAGTGGTCTGCAAAGTCCTCACACAATGAGGCGGAGGCTGGCATTGTGTTTTTGTTCGCATTTGAGTTGATTAAAGATTCAACTGTGGTGAAGAGGACTCTGGGATTATTTTTATTTACAGAAATGATGTTCGCAAAATATGAATTTCTGGTCTGTTTTACGGTTTGATTATATAGTTTTAGTTGGTTTTGGTATAATTGATAGTTTATTTCAAGTTTGTGTTTTCTTAAAGTAGATGAGTGGCTGCAATCAGATAGGACAAAGAGATCAAGAAAAGCTCACCTGAAACATGTGCTTGGACCTACAGCTAAAGTTTTAATATCAAAATACAAAGCAAATATAAAAACGTGTGAATTTTGACTGCACCAATGTTTCCATATCAGCTCCCACTGATCTTCAAACTAGAAGCGCAAGCCTAGATCTTCATACTAGATCTTCAAACTGGCTCATGCTGGTACATGGATCTGTGGACAGATTCTTGGTGGCCCTCTAATTAAAACAAGAAATAAATAAACACAAATTAGTCACTGAAATAACTTGATTAGAACTCACAATTATAATAAATTACCATTGTCATTTCACCATTTACAGTATTTCTCTGAACTACACGTAAAAGCTTTGATTTTTTTATCAATCGACACTGCACCTCATAATCCAGAGTCTCTTATAAGTGAATTCATATTGGTTTTGCTTACTGATGTAGAAGCTATTTTGAAAGGTGTACGGCACTCCGTCAACATGTCAGTCCGCTTTAAGTTTTTGCAGACAAGGTCCAGTATTATGGTAAATACGTTAACGCAGCTAAAGTGTGTGTGTGTTCGTTTTACGTGTTGCAAAACAAGGTCAGGTGTTACTGTAAATATTCTAATGCAGTTTATGTGTAGCTTTATCTGGACATTATAAATACATGAAACACTAACGTCCCGTGTGTAGCTCAACAACAAATTATAGATGTTGTCGTTACGTCTCTTCCGGTATTAAGGGTACAGTAAACCCTTGTTTTTCGCGGGGGTTACGTTCCAAAAAGAACCCGTGATAGGCAAAATCCGTGAAGTAGAAACCTTTATTTTTTTTACAATTAAACACTCTATTATACATTAAAAAGAAATAACAAACCATTTTAAAGGCTCAATGATTTGACAAGTAAAAGTACTTTAGGAACATTTTTTTTCAACAAATAACTTCTGTCCTGTACTGTCAAATAATAATTTTAATCATCGATGTGAACAGAAGGCTTCAAATCGCAGAGATTAGCCCCGACCACCGCGACCCGAGTAACTGGATTAAACTGGAGAAAATTTAAAATGATTATGAAAAAAATACAAAGTACAGTGGCAAAAATAGTGCCTCAGGTGTATTTCACTGCTCTTCAGACTGAGCCGCTGCATCCTGACTCCGCTCTGCAGTGTTTTCTTCTTTTGAAGCCCGCGGTGCAGGTGTGTTTGATTCGGGAGAAGAGCATAGTGATAGGCAGTTGTTGTCGCTCTTTTTTCTATGGGTTTTGGAGAAACTCGAAATTGCAAGAGAGTTTGCATGTGCGTTATGTAAATTTGGCAAGCTGTTTTACGTACATGTACATATTAGACTGCAGAGTTATGGACGCACAGGTAGAGAGGAAGCGGAGTGACTTTTTAGCCAATCAGAATGCAGAACACAATGCACGATGCAAATCGGTGAAGTAGCGAAACCGTGAAAAGTAAATCGTGTTATAGCGAGGGATCACTGTATTCCTTTTCTGTTAGCAGCTGCTCGCTTTCGTTTATCTTTTCTCCATCTTCTACTGTCGTATTTTGGACTTGCCGGCCAGCCTGCTGGCAAGTGCAACCTTAACAGAAAGGGAAACCCCTTAAAACCGGAAGTGATCCAGCAACCTTGTTTGTTTGTTATAGAAACTTTACCTTGCTAAACATTGTTATGATTTGTACAGTTAAATTGTGGTAATACAATAAAAAATGTTACATGAAACGGTACAAAAGGTTTTCTGCTTTGCTGCTTCTCTTTTACCCATTTCCTAATGTTATATTCACATCTGGCACTCGGTGCGCTGTCGCGTTAAGCCCATGTTGTTCATACTGGGCAAGGAGTGAGGAACTTCTTTTTTTTCCTACTGTTTGCTCGTACATGTCCCCCACCAACAGCTGAATGAGGATTGGTGCTTAATGTTAAAGCAGTGCAAATCTTGCTCCATGCTTTTTCTTTTACAGCACTATTCTGATATACAGAATACAATGTGTAATATCATTCTGGCCAAGCACAAATTATTAATTTCTCCGCCATCATCAATTTTCAAACCATTGATACCTCTGTAAAAGAGGACTTTATCCATGAGTCACTACTAAATCTGCGTCCCTGATTGGTCAAAGTTCAACTGGTTTAAGCTTTAACGTGTTTTTAAGTGCTTTGTATGTAGAGCCTGAAAACGGTGGTAGAAACTTCCATGGCTATGCATTAATGTGGGAGATTTAGACAGGGGAGCCTGAAGCGTGCATTTATGTGCATTTAAATAGTTCAGTGTCTTGCCCAAGGACACTTCGACACATGGGTGTACAAAGCGGAAACCAAATATGCAAACGTATACTGCTCCACCTTTGCACCACAGCTGCCCATAATCTTTTGCACAACACTGGCACTTTGGATTAGAGGTAAATCATTTTTGTAACATCTCAAAATTTACCCAAAACTCCGGGAATAGATTTGCCCGATGCAGTGTCATCCTTACTAATTTACTTTCAGGTTTTGAATGCAACAATTTCCTTTGCACATGGTGGAAAAAATGATGGGGGACTTTTAACTGTTGACCACACACCTGGTTTGTGCCTGCTTCATATTTTGTCTCCTCACATTCTTTTTTTTCAAACACATACACACCTGCCAGAGGGAAGTAAATCAAAGCAGGGTGTACGTGGCATGAAAATGGTGAATGTATAATTAGGATAGGTAACATAAATGTGCTGGCACACTTTCAACCACAAGTTCTGTGAAACTCTTTCTGTTTTATGTGTATTTATTGTTTTTTGTGTGGTTGTTTTGAGGATGTTTATTTATTTACAGATTTATTTTTTGCCATTCTTTTTTTCTTCATTTACAACTTAAAATATACCAGTAGGCTTAAACGACTTGAATCAAACATTAAGCTGTGGGGGAACAACAATTCATTTGTGAGTCTTCCTTGATAAGATTTAAACAAAGTGTTTGCATTCTTTGTGTGCACGCATCTCTGGGGATATGTTCTCCATAACATGCTAAAATCTCCCCTATAGAAATGCAAACTTCTTTGATAGTTTTTCCAGAGTTCCATCACCTTTACGTGTCAAATCCCTTTCACAGCAGGGTTCTTTTTCACCTTCAAAGCTGAACTTCCCTCACCGGTTTAAAATTCAGCTGCAGCTTTATGCTGGATAAAAAACTGTTCAATATTGGATTTCCTTTAGAGAAAATACCTTTAAAAACTACCTCATTGAGGCTTTTGTTTATAATCTCAATAAATTAGAGATTTTACTCTAAAAGAATATGCAGTGACAGCAAAAACGTGACTGTTAGACATTTTTAAAGGATAGAACGATCAACATCACCAACCTTCAGATAGATTCAAAAAAGCTAGACTGGTCTTGCTCTTACATATGCTTTGGTATATATTTTTATAACTCTTATACGATTTACTTGGTTGTTATTTGAACTAATAGCTGATCAAATGAATGAAGCAATGCTAACTTTTTTGTATGATTCTCAGAAATAGACCAGTTACAATTTCGTTTTTATCTTCACTATCTGATTAATTTTTATTATGTTTAAGGATAAACCTGTCAGTAGGAAAGTTTCTTAAAGCAGAAAATGTCAAAAGTCAAGTTGGTTGACCCAAACAAAGTAGATTACTGGTAAGTTGGAACAACACAGTTGCCTTGTGTTGAAAGACATAAATTACGTTTCGATTGAAATCTTTTCCATGATTTTTTTTATGTTCATTGAACAAGTCATTTTTTCAGTGAAGGGCGAAGTAGGTGAGACGCAGATCGGCACCTACATAAGTGTGTGCTCCTTAGCCTAACTAAGGGCACTATATGGGCATCCTACAGGCACTAAAGTTTGACGTGCTCACCCAGTGTGTGGCATTCGTGCGTGGTAAGTAAGGAGAGGGTGGTGTTGGAGTGCTATACAACAGCATCCCTTGCCTCGGACGTCATAATTTAGGTCATTACATCATCCCTTTAAATACTTAACAATACACTTACCATTGTCATGGTGTCCTTTGAGGTGGCTGAATGAGCCTTAAGAAAACTACAGGACACACCTGTACTCCCCTTAAGATGTGGCAGCTCCTGTCTAAGACCCTCTACAGGCAAGGTCAACCCAAAAACCTGCACCCCTACAGTCAATACGTTTCATACGTTTCATTTTTTAACAAATCAAAACTGTTTCTGTCAAGCAAACTTCTCATTTACCCATTTGTATTTCAAAGGAATGTCCGGCTCACTTGTACCTGCAGAGGTGTTTAAGGAAACCTGAAACCTTAAACCTTTCCAATTAAAAGCAAATCAATTATTTCAGAAACAAAATGTAAACCATACTTAACTGGAAACTGTATGTTATTTCTTTATTTCCCAAACAACACAAGAGTTTTGCTGCACATGTGTACACAATAGAAATAAAACTCTTTCCACTAATGTGACGAGATAATACTAAAAACACCAACGACCACAATTCTTATAGCTACAGAGTTTCATTTAATGAACAAGCGAAAGTAAACATGACATTTTATATTACTGGATACGGTGAATTGCATTTTGACATTTTTGTTGTTTTGATAAATTATTGTAATTCAACTGAACAACCTTTTGGTCATGTTGTTTTGTACATTCTCAAATAAACACAACTTCTTAATATGAGTTTTTACATTCAGTTGATTTAACATAATATTATTTTGAAGCCTTCATTCAGGGTTAGCGCTCTTACTGTCATGATCTCGTGAGACTTAGCAGACCCAAATGCTGAAAACCCGGAAGAAAACTCAACGAATCGTCTGGTAAGTATGAGGGATTTAATTCACAGCCAGTGAATGAGCAGACTTGAGGTAAGAAGGATCTTGATGCGTAGGCGCGGCAGGCTGGAGGGTATTGAGGCAGAAACCAGTGAGCTTGGATGAAGCTGGATCCCAGGAACAGACGAGGAGCATGAACAGCAGACTGCGACCAGAGGAGCACCCGTGGAGGTTTTTTCCTGTGGGTGAGCAGCACAGAAGCAATTAGCGAGGCGAAGGCAGACAAGAGCAAGAACATGAGTCAACCAGACTAAGCACCGTAGAGGAACAACGAACTGGCGTCGAATGATGATCCGAGGGCTCCTTAAGAATGCTGCAGGTTGATGAGGTGAGTGGAACCAGCTGGTCGCGATCAGGGCAGAGAGGGGAGGGGGAAGGTAGCTGACAGAGGCACCGTGACACTTACCTTACGCAGTGCTTCTCAAATAGTGATGCAATGCCAGTGGGGCCGCACTAGTAGCGGTTTTAGGCACAGGCAATTCGGGCAATTGGCCGGGGCCCAAATTTAACAGGTGGCAGCAGTGCCCGGAAAAAAAAAATCTGTGCCGCTATTGGTTTATTACAGAGCCCGTGTCCTGACATGGATCAAATAAAAAATATCTCGATCCCACAAATTAAGATCTTGTTCTCACAAATTAAGATCTTGTTCCCACAAAATAATATCTTGTTCCCACGCAATAATTAATTCGTGTGAACAAAATAATTATTCACGTCATAAATCATTCATAAACATGGATATGCTCTCCGTCCTGCCGCAAAAGCCGCTTTCAGCGGTAACTTCCGTGTCTCTGTGACCCACATTCGTTCAAGAAAGGGAAAATAAAAACAAGAATGATCTATTTATTATTGTCTTAATGAAAATAAGAAAAATATCGTAAGATTTAGGATGCCCAAGCTTGCTGCTTTGTCATACCGCAGTGATTCTCTGTACATAGCACTTTGCTCCGCCGCAGAGCTCTTTTGGTTGTCAGGCCGGCATTAGGGCAGCTGGCTGGCCGCCTACCGGCGAATAGGAATAATAATATTCAGGACTTGTCCTTTATTAACATACTCTTTAGCAGTCACTTTACATCCGAAGGCTAGTAGGCTACAAGCTACCTAGCCCATCATTAACCTGTTGTATTTGAACGCACCGCAGTTACAATTATTCACGTCATAAGTCATTCATCAACATGGATGTGAGCAATATTTTGATTTACAGCAGATACTTTCACATTTCTGTCTGTGTGTCTCATTACATTGCATGGAAGACACTGAGCATGTTTAGAGATCAAATCAAATTATTTTTAAAAGCACAAAAGCTTTTGGGCATACTAAATATTATGATATTTTTCTTCTTTTCATCAAGACAATAACAGATCATTGTTGTTTTTATTTTTCCCCTCTTGAACGAATGTGGGTCACAGAGACACGGAAGTAGCCGCAGAAAGCGGTCTTGCGGCAGGACGGGGACAGTACTGGGATGTAAATGAATGCAGACATGGTGACATGATTACCGATACTTTTGGATAGCTTTTTGAAATAAAAAAATCTGATCTCGAAACATCCTCAGTGTCTTCCATGCAATGTAATGAGACACACACAGACAGAAATGTGAAGGTATCTTCTGTAAATCCAAGTATCATTAACATCTGTGTTTATGAATGACTAACCACATGAATAATTATTTCGTTCGCACAAATTAATTAATTTGAGGGAACAAAATATTATTTCGAGGGAACGGAATATTATTTTGTGGGAACAAGATTTTTTTTATTTTATCCATGTCAGGACACAGGCTCTGTAGTTTACTATTGTCTGTTATATCACAGTGTTTGTAACAGCCTGAAAACTGTGAATTGCCATCCCTGCACCTGCTCCTATCTTTGAGAGGGCGCCGTTTGAGTGAGAAGGAAAAGGGGAGGGTAAGTGGGCTTAGGCTGCAAGGTGGAACTGCTGCAGGGAACACAGCCTCAATTGCAAAACACCAGGATCATTGCGTGCCTTTTCATTACCGGTACTCAGCTCATGCTACTGATGTCATTCTTTCTTAACTTTTGATGATGTGCCTTTATTTTCCATATAAATGTATTCTTTGCGTCTGCCTGTCGTTTAGTTGGTGTCAGTATTTGACATAAAGACAGCAGGTAATGCAGTGAAACAGCTGCGGTTTTTGAGATCATAGATAAACAATGGATTATTTGGATATTTAGAAAAAAAATCTGCACAATGTTTTTTACCTATTTTTTCAGACTAAAAACGTTAAATATATTGGTGCTGCTGTTGTCACGGTCTCCTCCCCCCTCCAGCTCTGCTCTGATGTTCCTGATTGCCACCAGCTGCCATCACTCACCTCATCATCTTCTGTGGATTCAAAAGGAGACCCAACGCCACTACTCGACGCCAGTTTGTTACCCCTTATGGTGACTGTCCTCATAGCAAATTTTTAAGTGTTATTTTTTCAGAGTTTTAGTATACAGATTAATTTTTTTAAACACTACAGAGTACATTAACACCTAATTACACTTTTTAGTTTCCAACTCATACACTTTGCAGTGTCATGTTATATGTCAGTGTTGGTGTAGAGCTCATATTTGCTCACCAAACACCCCAGAGTGTGTTTTTATGATTGAGTCTGCATGGTTCTCTTTTCACGTAGTGTACGTAATTACGTCTGGTACGTTTCTATTGGGAAGAGCTAGATGAGCGGCAAAGCAAGCAATCGTTGAGGGCGGGAAAGCAACGGTTTTCAAGCGTCTTGCGGTGAAAAGGATATCGAGTCAGACAGCGGACACAGGTAAGTGGCATTTAAATAACCCATGCTATCAGACAAATGTTTAGACACAGTTTCACATTGGTTTTTATTTGACCTGTAATGTATTTCCTGCTCCCATTTTTTTTTTTTTGCTAGCCTGGCTGCAAACAAACATCGATCGCTAGCTAAAACAAGCATTTGAAATTCAAGGAAGTTGTGGTATCCTGATAAATTATTTTGTGCTTTGTGTTTAACAGTTTTGGACCATTGACGTTCAATTTGAATCACCCCTTGCCTATTTAGCACGTGCGTGCCGTCGTGGCAAAAGAAGCCGGTGTGTGGGGCACTTAACACTGCAGAGAACGAGTTCTGCATTTGTTACGATTTTAAATTGTATTAAATCTTCAACTTAAAGTAAACAAAAAAATATGTGAATGTTGTAAATTATATATTTTAGTGTCCATTGATATATTTGAGCCCGCCTGCCAAAATATCGTTTTGTCACAAAACGAAAAACTTGTGGGGGATACCCCATCCCCCAACGGGTGGGAAAATTTGAGACTTTGTCCGAATTCCCACAATTCCCACTCTTATCCCTAACTATAACAAATATATATAGTGCAGGACTGTCTACTGCCTTGGATTAAAAGCCAATTGAACAACACCATGTTCACTTTTTTGAAACCTTACTACTTATTTAAAACTGACGTCACCTATTTCCCAAAGTGAAAATCTAATTGATAATATGGGAGTTTTATGGTGACTATGTGAATCCACTGTGTTGTGATGATAAAAACGTTGATGCTTCACTTTAAAAAAAAAACAAAAAACATTTAGATACATTTTTTCTCACAAATTGGTCAAACGCAAAGCATTGGGGTCTGTTTGCCTATAGGGGTGTAACGGTTTACTTAGTTGTATGATGGAATCGTGTCTTTTTATAGCAATTTCGGTTCGGTTCACTTTTGTACGGTCCCCCCCAATTAACCGTGACCTTCCACCGAGACGTTATTATATCACAATATGCTCTTTTGTTAAACTTTTTGACTTAGCTTTTGTTTTTAATCAATGCTTTTTTAGCTGCAACAATGCTGTTTAAAGTCCAGTATATGTCAAACTAAATGGCGCCTCCTATGCCACATTCCTGTGACAAGGTAATTCATTCAACCGTTCATATTTCCAAGTGAAAAATTAAAGTGATACATCCTTGCTGTGTTTTTACCAGTTTAAATATTTCTTTACTGTCTATTATTACATTGTGAATGTGCAGTTTATTATGCTTATAAATTTGATTGGAATTGCACGCTATTTATCATACAGCAGAACATTGAAATGAATTAAACTGTCAAGTAATAGGAAATTGAAAAAAGGAACAGTATCCATAAATGTTTCTATTTATTTACAGCCAAAGAGAAGTTTGACATCCCTCATGAGACAAATTTTGTCTGTTTGTTCTGTTTTTTGTGTATTATTTCTGTATCAGAGTGGGACTTGTTTTTTTCTCTGGATTTTTGTGTGTCTGTTTTTGTCTGATTATTTTCAGGTGTGGTGCATGAAGGTGTGGCCTCCAATTGGTCCAGAGCTGGAGGACGCTTCCTTAAGAGCACCACTTGGACCTCCACACCTTGAGAAGGGAGTTTGGCTGCAGCGAGTCTCCACTGCAGCGAGTCTCCACTGCAGCGAGTCTCCACTGCAGCGAGTCTCCACTGCAGCGAGTCTCCACTGCAGCGAGTCTCCACTGCAGCGAGTCTCCACTGCAGCCAGTCTCCACTGCAGCGAGTCTCCACTGCAGCCAGTCTCCACTGCAGCCAGTCTCCACTGCAGCCAGTCTCCACTGCAGCCAGTCTCCACTGCAGCCAGTCTCCACTGCAGCCAGTCTCCACTGCAGCCAGTCTCCACTGCAGCCAGTCTCCACTGCAGCCAGTCTCCACTGCAGCCAGTCTCCACTGCAGCCAGTCTCCACTGCAGCGTAACCCTCTTCTTCATTTTGTTTTTGATTTCACCTCTAGTTAAGTTGTGTGTTGCACTTTAGTGTTGTGTTTTAGTATTTTGTAGTTTTGTCCGTGCCCACTCTGTTTAGTCCTTTGGTTTATGATTTTGTTTAAGTGAAGCTGTAGGGGTGAACCGCCATTTTGTTTAGTACATGTTTTCTCCTGTTTTTGTTAGGTTAGTGTTTTGTCTTTGATTTCCCTTTTCTTTTCCCGTTTCAGTTAGGTGGGGTTTTGTTTGTTATTTTGGCCTGGGTTCACCCTGAAGCCTTTTTGTTTCACTTTTAGTTCATTTTGATTGTTTGTTAATTTGTAAATAAATTTGTTATATTTTTATGGAGACATTTGTTTGGAGTGTTCATTTAAATTTGGTAGCTGAAAACTTTACTTTTTTATGTTATGCCCCCCTAGGCACCCCTAGACACAGAAGGGGGCGTAACATGGATCAAACTGGGACAGAGATTGTCAATGACATGTTTAGTGATCTTCTGGAGGAAAAGTCTGACATTGTCTGGAACCTTTTTGATGCCTCTTCTGTTCAGGGTAAAAGTAAATCTGCACAAAAGTTCATTTTATTTAATACATCCAATCTAAAACTAATGAAGTTAAGCACATGGATCCTCCCTTAATGATTTTTTTGTTTAATTTATTGTACTAATTTTGAATGCTTTATTAAGTGCCTGAAATGGGACAGTTGCTGTTTTCCTGTATCCTCAAATAACTTTATGGTAGTCCGATTCTGACTGATTTTTTTTTATTGTTTTCTCCTTTAGAATCTCCAGTGCAGTCTTCATGCACAGATACCCTGTCTCTCTCATCATCACTTTCATCAGACAATGAGACTTCCTTTATGTCCCCTAAAAGACGTTGGCATTGCAGACCCTAAAGGCCCGTACACACCGGGACGAATATTCGCCAGGCGTTATTCACCAGCGTTTTTCTCCACATTTTTTGTGTTCACACCCAGGCGATTTACGCTGACGATGAGCTGAGCAAACATGCAATTTCATTCCCTGACATTAGATGGCGCTTAATGTAAAACAGAAATACTCCTGTACACAAGGTGGCGCTGCGCAACTTTACGCTTCTTAAAGTCGCTTTTCACTCAGAAGAATAGAGCAAGGTCAGAATCATACAAAGAAAACATGAATATTTCAAGCACCAGTTGCTCCAACTGGTGCTTGGTTCGGGGATATTTTAGAATGTCCGTCATTATTTCTTCGCAGCAGTGTAGACGCTACTTGGCGTCTATCTTCGCTGGTATGTGTGCTCAGAAAGGCAGTTTTGTGTTTGAGCACCCCCAAGTTGTGTTTTGCTGTAACTTCAGAAGCTCCAGACACGTGTGCAAAAGCGCCATTCTCATTGGTCGTATAGTTTTCGACGCGGCGCGTCGAACCAAAAAAACGAACCCGAGGCATTTTTTAAAAAGTGTCGCTTTGACGCGTGGCGTTTTTTCGCGTCGTGTGCACACTCACGTTGGTGCCCTTTGTTTAGTGACGAGGCGTTAAACGTCGGCGAATATCGCGGGCGAAATTCGTCCCGGTGTGTACGGGCCTTAAGTCCCAAAGAAAAGATTCAAGTGATGAAAGTTCTTCAGATGCGAAAGAGGTGAAATTCTCATTCATTTTACATATGATTCTGCTTATGTATTTTTCTTTAATAACTGACACCATGTGAAAGCTATCCTTGATTTAAAAATAAACATGGAAATTGATTAAAAGAACTAACTAGATTTTTGTGTGTTTTTTTTTTCCCTCCCCATTTTAGCTTTTTGAAAAACCACTGGAAGCCAAGCCAGGAGGAGAGAAATACAAAAAGAATACAGACAAACAAGGGAGGTTAAAGATCCATCACACCGGAAACTAGTCAACATAGTTGTGGCAGCTATGATTGAGCAGTATGGGTAAGTCACTTTTTGTCAATTATAGTCTAAGTAAAAATTATTGTTGCAGTGACATACAAACATAAAATCATCAAAGATGACTATCGCTCCTTTCCTTTTAAGGACGTCTCCCCCCATCGATACAAGGACACGCTATGCTTTAGGGATTGTCACCCTGTTTCCTTGTCTGAAAGATCCATACTCGGAAAAAGGAAATGTGAGTATTTGTTTCTGTTCACCATAAAGTTTAGAGGAGTATTTTTAGAGCTACAGTTTCTGTGTGCAGCTCTGGAAGGGATTCCTCATGCAATAGAGGACCACAGTTGGAGAGACCTGTGACCGCAGAGCATCAGTTGGATGGGGACCTCTGCAGAGAGGCCTTATCCTTTTTGAGGCACTGCACTGAAGAAGGGCAGATCTTCATGAAGATGAAAGAAACTTTTCAATACAGACGGATGTTAATTCAAGATTCTGAGAAGTGTGAGACCATCCTAACAGTATTCCCAAGGTTTCTAAACACAAAGGGCCTGGTGAGTCAGCCGAGTGTTGTGATGTTGCAGAATGGTTGGTTATTATAGGGTGATAGTGAGTTATTCCTAATTCCTGTTGTTAAAGTAAAATATGTCCAACACAAGAGGCCCTCAGTTCTCATCTGCCTGCCCAGCTGTTGGACAGGACAAGTTTAAAAATAATTCACTCATTATCCATTAAAAATTTTGTTTCAGTCATGCCGCAGCCTTCAAGAGGTAACAGGCCCAGTCCAGGGGAGACAGCCCTACATTCTGGCTGTTGGAACATCACGTGCCAGCATCAATGATTATTACATTGTGGTGGATGGTCAACTCATCCCCTGCAAGGCTAAGTCTTCACTTTCAGCCTTTGATGAACTTTTCAAAGCACACTACGTGTTTGGCATCTCCTACGACCAGGCCTTGCAGAACATGTATACATTTGTGCAGACGACCATTTACAATATTGATGTTGGCCTGTGCCATGAAAGCCCCAGGGTAAAGGACCTCAGATCAAAGCTTCTCAATTGAGTCAGGTAAATTAACAAAGGAAAGATGCTCCACTGTTTTGGTTGCAAATGTACTCGCAGTTCTTTCAAAGATTTGGTTCATCTTAAAATTTTCCATGGGTTTTACCCTGGAAAAAAATTTCAACTTCTATGTGACCAAGATGGATGTTCTCAGAGATTTTGCACATTTTCAGGTTTTCAAAAACATCTTCAAAGCAAACACAGAGCTAGAATTGGACATCAAAGTGAGGAAACGACCCCTTATTCTTTTCCAGTAGTTGATCAGTCAGTAGAGCCTTGTTCAGAAGAACAACCACAGAGTTCAACAAGCAATGTAAGAAACAGCCAAGACACTCAAGAGATCTGTGCATCCTTGATTGGAAAACTCCTAGGACATGGTTTGGCAACGAGTGTAATAGTCAGTTGTAAAAAATGTGCAAGAGCTTGTAGATGAAATTCAAACAAATATCAAGGAAGATGTTCCAAATTTATGTCCTCGTAATGAGAATTTGAAAGTCCAATTGGAGGATTATTTCAAAACCCTTGAAAATCCTTTCAGTAATGTCAACACAGAGAAAAAATGGAAGAAACATTTTTTCAGAGAAATGGGAGGTGGTAGCCTGTTGAGATTGCTCTAGGTGTACGGTATGACACTAAAAGAAATCGAACCTCTGGTACATATGATCAGGTTCCAGTAACGGATAAATTTGTGTACATTCCCATATTGGAAACGTTGAAATTTATTTTTTCCAACAAAGACATATTTGGCTATTTTGTTCAGCCCTCAGATCACCATGGTGTCTACAAAGACTTCTGTGATGGGAATTATTTTAAAAGTCATCCCCTCTTCTCAAAGATAAAAAATGCTCTTCAAATTCAGAATTTTTTTGATGAGTTTGAAACTGCAAACCCCCTTGGTTCTAAGCACGGTATCCATAAAATTGGAAGTATTTACTTTGTTCTTAGAAACTTGGCTCCAAACATTAAATCTGCTCTGATGAACATCCATCTTGTTTCACTTTTTCACAGTCAGGATATCAAAAAGTATGGCATGAACATGATCTTGGACCCCCCTTCTACATGATCTCAAAATCCTTGAGTCTTTAGGAATCCACCTCCCTTTTTCCGAAGCCCAGTTTATGGAACAGTGGCCCAAGTCACTGGGGACAATTTAGGTTTGCACACATTACTTGGATATGTTGAATCCTTCAGTGCCACCTATTTTTGCTGTTTTTGTCTGGCAGACAAAGAAACCTGCCAAATGTGACATTGACATTGACATTATGCATGACATATTGGAGGTTGTGGGGTAGTTGGAGTTAAAGTTGCTATTTGGCTACCTTTCAGACAAACAATTCATATCCAAATATGAGGCAATTGAAAGAATATACTCATTCAACTATGGGTATCTTGAAAGGAAGAATTGTCCCAACAAAATTGGCCCAATTCTTCACTTTTGGTCAATTAGATTTGAGGCAAAAACACATTTTTTAAAAGCAGTGAAAATTTTCAAAAACATCACAAAGACATTGGCCCAAAAACATCAGATGGCAATAGAATACCATTGGGAATCGTAGCCTTTGAAAAACATTGATTCTGGACCTGTTAAGATGGTAAAGCTATTTGAGTTAAGAAACAGAGACATGATTGCAGATAACCTACACATTGACATGAACTGTGAGGTTGATGTGGCTTCTTGGATTACATGTTGTGGGACAGAATATCGACCTGATCTGGTTGTGTTCTTAAAAGTGGAAGATGGAATGCCAGTGTTTTTTCAAATAAGTAACATTATTGCTTTTGATGGGAACTTTTTTCTTGCAGTGGAACACATGAAGACACTGGGATCTGCTGAGCACCTCCATGCCTATCATGTGATGACAGGAGATGAGTATGACGTTTCTTTACTGAGAGTTGATCAGTTGCAGGTATTCAAACCATTTGACCTTCAGACAACTTATGGTTTCGAAAGGAATGACCTGTATGTGATACTTGTTCACGTGTTGCTGTAGAAGATTTGTTCACTTTAAACATTTACAAAGGGTTTTGTTCAAAACAGTTGTTAAACTGTCTGATGCCAACTTATGTAGCACTATACAGTGATCCCTCGTTATAACGCAGTTTACTTTTCACGCCTTCGCTACTTCACGGATTTGCATTGTGCATTGTGTTCTGCATTCTGATTGGCTAAAAAGTCACTCCGCTTCTTCTCTACCTGTGCGTCAATAACGTGGCAGTTTAATATGTACACGGACGTAAATCAGCTTGCCAAATTTACAACACGTACGAGCAAGTCATCTTGCAATTTCGAGTTTCTTTAAAACCCATAGAAAAAAGAGCGACAACTGCCTATCACTATGTTCTTCCCCCATAACAAACACACCTGCACCGCGGGCTTCAAAAGAAGAAAACACTGCAGAGCGGAGTCAGGATGCAGCGTCTCAGTCTGCAGAGGAGTAAATACACCTGAGTCACTATTTGTCCCACTGTACTTTGTATTTTTTTCATAATCATTTTAAATTTTCTCCCGTTTAATCCAATTCTTCGGGTCGTGGTGGGCAGGGCTAATCTCCGCGATTTGAAGCCTTCTGTTCACATTGACAGTACAGTTAAGAATTATTTGTTTAAAAAACTTTTCTAAAGTACTTTTATTTGTGAAACAAATGCTTGAGCCTGTAAAATGGTTTGTTTTTTTCTTTTCAATGTATAATAGACTAATTAATTGTATAATAATTGTTAAAAAAAAATAGAGGTTTCTACTTCACGGATTTTGCCTATCACGGGTTCTTTTTGGAATGTAACCCCCGCGAAAAACAAGGGTTTACTGTATTTATGTTGCCCTACATTCTAATGATCCTGCTGAGTAATAACACAGACCAGTTAATCAACATCTCACTTTATAGTGGTGTATTCAGACTACAGATGTTGGATTTCTTTGACATTTTGGTTTTCTTTGTATTTTTGCTTTTACTGTCTGTATTAATTTTTTGTTCAATGGCAATTTGAATTGGCAAATAAATACTTTTGAACTGCTGTTGGATTGGATGCTTATTTGTGTTATCTTTAACGTGAGTCACTGTTAAATATTGTTGTAGTACATATGATTACGTAGGGAAGATGTAAAATATAAGCAAGAGTTTATTGTATGAACTGAGTTTTAAAAGGGAACTCTGAAATTCTGCATTATGGTGAATAATCAACTCTCTTTGGAATAATAATTAGAGATCATTGGGTGTGTCTAAATCACTGATAAAAGAGTTAATTTCTACTCTTTAAGTGTGGATGCAGTCAGTATCAGAAGTGTAATGGCTCATCTGGACAGAGTCAAATAATATCTGCTAAAGAGTTTATATAAACTCTCACGGTGTTGGAATTTTACACAATTTTATTGTTATTTCATTAACTCTTGTAGACGGTTTTGTTTTAACACTGGGAATCTGGACCCAAATAATAACCGGATTACTAATTCTATGTTCCCTGTCCCAGGATCCAACCTCTCACGAGTGATGGCAGCGCGGACCTTTCATTCTACAGCTCTGGAATTCGGAAAACCTCGGCACCCGCCAACCGCTTCAAAACCCCTTCAGCCACGCCACAGCCACGTCTAGTCTGGACCCTCTTCAACTTCCACCATCTTCACCTCTGGAGAAAATAATAAATCCTTTCTCGTCATCCACTTACCTGTCTTCCTTCTGGGTTGCAGCATCTGGGTTCCTCATCCTAGTGAGATCATGACAGCTGTGATAATATTTTAGACCAATTTACATTTTTTATTATTTTTTTTATTATATATTGATTGAATTATTTTTCTCAGCATCAAATGGTTCAGTTGGTCAAAAATGTTTCTAGTTTAAATAAGGACTGACAGATTTTTTTTCAGCCACTTTAAGCTTATTTCTGTTTTAGACTATAAAAGTGTGGCAAAATAAAGTTAATATTTGTTGAAAGTGGATTTATATATTTTTTTCTTTTGATTAATGTTAAAAGATATGATTTTGGGTATCCTCACACAATTTTTATAGATACTGATCTTATTTATAGTCACGGCGGTGAGTGGGGGGTGGGGGCACGAAACACTTTCCTTTCCTAAGGGGCTCTTTGGAAAAAAAATGATTGAGAAGCACTGCCTTACAGTTAGAAGCCATCTGGTTCATATCCCAGCGAGTACCTTTCTTTGTGGAGTTTGTATGTTCATTCCACCTGTGTTTCCTCCCACACTCCAAAAACATGCCTCATAAGTTGATTACATGAAATTGCCCCAAGGTTTGTGTGTGTGATTGTGTGGCCCTGCAACACACTTATAACCCTGCCTTCACCCTGCCAGGTTAGGCTCAGGCAGGCCAAAAAGGGATGCAGCAGGTTTTGATTTTGATTTGATTTTTTTTTTATTTGATTTGAAATGATTTATTTCAAGGAATTAAGTACAAATAATACACAACAGCAATACAATCATCAGTTATACATTGCTTGAAAGGGAGTGGAAGGAAGCGAACTTATATAATCCCACCCTGTTATACTGTAACCGTTTTATTACATGATTTATCAATATCCGGTTCCCAGTTTTTATCAGACAGAATTAAAAATCATAAGATATCGATAAAGCACATGACAAAGATGAATTACTTAAGTATTACGTCAAAAATAACTATTTTAGAAATCAACATGGCAAATGCAGATCAGTCATCTGAAATATATGCAGATTATGTTACTTATAAAAGCCATTCATATGAATAAAACATAATACTATATCAGTAAAGTAGACACAACACTGTTTCAGGAATTTTCATAGCAAAATTTCATCAAGTATCAAAAGTTAAAAACATGTGCAAAATTATGCTACATTAGGAAAGATTTTTGAATCAATTTATCAATTTTTGGAGAAAGTGAAGTAATATCATTAAAAGTCAATCAAATTAACAATTTTTAATAATTGATTAATCATTTGTTTTACTTTTTTTTATTTTTTTATAATAAAGTAATGCTGTAGGGGAAAAGTAAAAAGGGTCCATAACTGTCGATTGTCCAAGGTTGGCATTTCTTCGTTAACTGATAACAGCCGTACTTCTGGGTTTAAACAGAGTTAATAGTGTAAATGACAGAAAATATTCTTTTCTATATGTGCATTATAGTTAATCTGCTCCCTTTTCTGGCACCACAGCGCCTCCCTGTGGTCGCTTTTCTTTTGTGACATGCGCACTTCCTTGTTCAGTGAAGCACGTGTAATTTTCCTTCCTTTCTCTTGTTCGCTACACACGCACATGGACGGTACGCTGGCATGGAGTCAACATTTTGAGTTAGCACCCCCTTTGGAAGCGGAATGAGGTACAAATATTGATGCTGTTTTTCGTTTTTTGTATTTCTTTAAGTAAATGTGAAATTGTTTATTTTAATTTATGAAAATATGTTTCGAAGGTACTTAATTGGTGGTGCACAACGTGTTGGTGCCTGTTATGCTAATTTTGTGAAGCTAATTTTGTGAAATTTGTTTTAAGTGAAACTTTAATTTCTTTATTGTATTTTTCTTTAGTTTTCACGGTGCATAAGTACACGTGGTGCTTTGGATGGTTGTGACAAGGACCAATAAAGTACGCACCTGTTGAAGCTCGAAGCGACTCGTCGTTTATGACCAAAGAGAGGGGCCGCTACAGTGAAAACTCACTGCTACACCTGCCAACACTGTGAGAAGCCAAAGCTGACCAGCCCATCACCAGGAGACATCAGCCCATCCTGTGGTCTTCAGTCTCCATAACTTTCAAGTGCAGCTGGCCACAAATGGAAGGTAGAGCTTCATCTGCAGGGATTTCGTCTAACGAACAAACTGGAAACTCTTAAAGAGAGCTAAACGTACAAGTGAATCTACACTGTCTTCGTTAAGAAAATGCATATTTAAGCATTCAAAGGTCCAAAGTTATTTTCCCATCCAAATGAAACTGTCTAATACCTGTTCATAGATCCATTAATGAGCGTGATATGTCTGCTTATTGAAAGGGCTGGATAATAGAGTGATTTTATAATTGATACTCCAGTAACCTTAACGTTTTAGCATTTTCATTATCACTGTTTCATATAATTGCTCCTATGTTGTCCATAATGTGGAAAGGTCTGATGTAAACAACAATTTTGTAAAGGGTTAATCAGAACAAAGAGGTTGAATTCAGACTTAAGACAACAGTAGGCCGTTCTCGAATCGAAACAGTGTTAACCAAACAAAATGTCACATTCAGGAGACGAAACAGACAGATCTGAAGAAACGCCACTAAGATCCAGCTCTCGGGAAAGAACTTTGACACAAAAGGGTCAAGAAATGCAAAACATGAACATCAAAAAACATACGAAGAAGTTCAACCAAACTTATGATTCATGGAAAAAGGCTGCAAGAGAAACAAGATCAAAACTAAAAAACCTTTGCTCAAAGGATGATTTTGACAAGTTCCAAAAGGATATTCAGACACAGTATGAGTTATTAAGCACTCACTATGAGCCAATTCTACGGAACAGTGCTACAACAGCAGATATTGTTAAAAAGATGGATGCTTGCGTAACACTCACTGCAGAAATCTGTGAACTTATAAGTAAGCGCCTGGAAACCATTGATGACGATTTCAATGATCAACTGGAAAAAGAACGAGTGAGAACTGCATTAAACAAGAAAGATTATAGATCTGTTTTTGGTTCCACAAACACAGAAACTGTTGTCCCAGAAATCCAGTGACCATTCCAACTCAACCAGTATTAGTAGTAAACGTGTAGATGCAGAGGCACAGCTGGCAGCCAAACAAGCTCAATCCAAAGCCATTAAAGAAATTCAAGAACAGCAAGCACAGGTTCATAAATTAGAAAATGAATGGAAAATCAAACATGCAAACATGCTTTCCGAAATGAAACAAAGGGAGGCTGAAATGAACCTTCAACTAGAGAGAGAGAAAACAAAACTTCTGCAGCTACAGGCAGAAAAGGAAGTCGATGTGGCAACAGCTCGTGTAAGAGCATATGAAAACTTTGACTACAATGAGAGATTAGAGGAAATTGATATCAGTCCTTCATTGCCAAGTAATAAATCAAGATTCAGACTAAATCCAGACGTTGCATCGTTCCAACCTTGTCCAAAACCTGCCAAGACATTCACGACTCAAGAGCCTGACAATCTTGCACAAGCAATTGCCAGCTCTTTGAACATGAACCGCTTGCCAGTCCCAGAACCAAGTGTTTTCAGCGGGGATCCCATAAAGTTTTTAGACTGGAAAATGTCTTTCATGACACTCATTGATAAAAAACCTCTCCCAGTAAGTGAAAAAATGTTTTATCTAAAAAATTATCTCGGAGGAGAAGCACTCAAAGCTGTTGAAGGCTTCTTCTACAGAGACTCTGAAAATGCCTACAAAGGGGCATGGAGAGTTTTACAAGAACGGTATGGAAATCCGTTTACCATTCAGAAAGCCTTTAGAGATAAACTCACAAGATGGCCCAAAGTAAACGCAAATGACCCTCTCGCACTGAGAGAATTTGCAGATTTTCTTCAAGGATGTGCTGAAGCAATCCCATTTGTAAAAGGATTAGACATCCTAAATGACTGTGAAGAAAACCAAAAGTTACTCAAAAGGTTACCAGAGTGGATTGTACGTAAATGGAGCCGTATCATTGTGGAAGAACTCGACATTTCTGGAAATTATCCTGACTTCACATGCTTTACTGAGTTTCTCAACAAAGAGGCTCGTATAGCTTGCAACCCTGTTGTCTCACCACTCTTGATAAATTCAAAGCCCCCAGATGAAAGGCTAATAAAGAGAGCAAGAGCCTTTAACATAAAGGTGCAAAAAGGGAACTCCACAACACAAGAAAAGGAAATGTTCAACAGCAAACCAAAACTACCCTGTTGTGTGTGTAAAGATATGTCACATGGCATTGCAAAATGTCCAACCTTTTCTACAATGGCCATGGATGAAAAAAGGGCATTTATCCGTAACAATCACCTGTGCTATGGGTGCCTGAAAAGAGGACATTCCAGTAAAGACTGTAAAAGAAGACACACCTGCTCCACATGCAGTCGTCACCACCCCACCTGTTTGCATGAAGACAGGAGACAAGTTACTGTAGAAACAACCAAAAATGACTCCACGTCCACAGAACAGAATGCAAATCAGGAAACACACAAGGTGGTGTCTCACACGTCAACACAATCTGCTTCTGCAACCTCAAACATTGTCCCAGTCTTTGTTTCTACCGTACAAGATCCACAACAAGAAGTACTTACATATGCAATACTCGACACACAGAGTGACTCAACATTCATATTAGATGATCTAGTTGACAGACTGAATGTAAATGGACAGTCGGTAAAACTGAAACTTAGCACCATGACAGCTATCGACACAATAATAGCTAGTAAAAATGTTCGTGGACTACAAGTTAGAGGTCTCAACTCTGACAACTACATTAACCTACAGCAGGCTTATACTTGTGACTTTATCCCTGTGGACAAGTCTTACATCCCGACAAAGAAAACAGCATTGCTGTGGCCTCACCTTAAACATCTGGCAGATAAGTTTCCCCCATTACAAGATTGTGATGTGGGACTCTTAATTGGATATGACTGCCCAGCAGCACTTGTTCCTCTTGAAGTGATTACCGGTGGAACAAATGAACCATTTGCTCAGCGATCTGAACTGGGATGGAGCATTGTAGGTTCATCCAATCCTCACCTTGACAGGCAAGGAAGCCAAAACTTTGTTCACCGCATTACAGTGAAAGAAATTTCCCCTCCATCAGCCACTGACGTTCTGAAAACCTTGGCAGCAGACTTCATTGAAAGAAATGATGACAAAAATGTTTCCCAAGAGGATATCCACTTCATACAGTTCCTTGGTGACAACATAATTCAGAAAGAGAGTGGAAATTTTGAGATGCCTCTTCCTTTCAAAGGTAACAGTCCACCCACTCTACCAAACAACAAGAGACTAGCAACAGTACGTCTTCAGTGTCTTAAGAAGAAGTTAAAGGCTGATAAACAATATCATAACCAATATAAAACTTTCATGGAAGAGATCATAAGCAAGGGTTATGCAGAACCTGCACCTCTAACACCTTCAGGTGAAACAGAATGGTTCCTTCCTCATCATGGCGTCTACCACCCCAGAAAGCCAGATAAGTTGAGAGTTGTATTTGACTGTTCAGCCAAATTCCATGGCATTTCACTCAATGACACTCTTTTGACCGGACCAGACCTAATCAACCCTCTGGTGGGAGTTCTTTGTCGGTTCAGAAAAGAAAATGTTGCTGTCATCTGTGATATAGAAAGAATGTTTCACCAGTTCTTTGTTGCCCCTCAGTCCCGAAACTACCTTAAATTCCTTTGGTGGGAGGGAGAAGATTTGGATAGAGAGCCCAAGGAATACAGAATGGAAGTTCACCTTTTTGGTGCTGCTTCATCTCCAGGATGCGCCAACTTTGGTCTGAAACACCTGGCACAGCAACAGAGAGCCAACCTGCCATCAGCATCAAACTTTGTTGAAAATAATTTTTATGTTGATGATGGGTTAGCCAGTGTTCCGACAGTGGAAGGTGCCAAAAGGCTAATTGTTGAGGCACAAGAGCTGTGTAGGAGAGGAGGCTTACGTCTCCACAAATTTAACTCCAACAAGGAAGAAGTCCTTGATTGTGTTGACCCATCAGAAAGGGCTACAACCGCTGATACTCTGAAATTAGATCCAACTCCATCAGAGTGTGTGTTAGGCATTCAGTGGTGCAGAAAAATGACACTTTCAGCTTTGATGTAGGTTTAAAGGCCCAACCTGCAAGTCGTCGTGGTGTGCTATCTGTCATTGCCTCTGTTTATGACCCACTCGGGTTCATCGCCCCATTTATCCTAAGTGGAAAGCGCATCCTCCAAAAACTATGTAATAAAGGTATTGGTTGGGATGATCCTCTTCCTGAGTATTTAAAGCCAAGGTGGGAGGAGTGGACAGATAGTCTTCACAATTTGAAAGAGATTAAAATTCCAAGATGTTACCACCCACATGACTTCCATCACTTGGTCAAAGTAGAGTTGCATCACTTTTCGGATGCCAGTACCATGGGGTATGGTGCATGCTCATACCTCAGGTATGTGAATGAAAACGAAGTCCACTGCAGCCTAATAATGGCTAAGGCAAGAGTAGCTCCCACAAAGGTTGTGAGTATTCCAAGACTGGAGCTTACAGCTGCTGCAGTTTCAACAAAATTAAGTGCAATGTTGAAAAGTGAACTGGACAGGAAAATTGATGGAGAATACTTTTGGACAGATTCACAAGTTGTACTGGGGTACATCAACAACAAGGCCCGTAGGTTTCATACATTTGTTGCAAACCGCGTCCAACTCATTAGAGACAAATCAGATCCCAGTCAGTGGCATTACATTGAATCATCAGAGAACCCGGCTGACCAGGCATCCAGAGGTCTTGATGCTTCACAGATCACTACAACAAACTGGCTCACAGGACCACAATTTCTCTGGCGAAGAGAATTCTACCCCACAACCATCTCAACAACAGAGCTACTCATTGGCGATCCAGAAGTTAAATCAATTCAGACATTGGTGACAGAAGCAAAAACCTCCAGTGACATTCTTGCACGTTTAGGTCGATGTTCTTCATGGATGAAACTCCTTAAAGTGGTTGCAAGAATCAAGAGGTTGAGCTCTAAACAAAAATCATATAGTGAGCATGTTAGTGTCGAGGAACGTCAGAGAGCTGCAACCGAAGTTATCAAGTTGGTTCAAAAGGAAGCTTTTCAGCAGGAGGTGAAACTGCTTACTGAGAAAAAGGATCTTCCAAGGTCAAGCCCACTGTTTCCCCTTGATCCTGTCATGTTTGAAGGGTGCCTCTGTGTTGGCGGAAGATTAAAACAGTCATCTCTCAGTAATGAAATCAAACATCCAGTTATTCTTCCAAGAAACAGTCATGTTATCGATCTCATTGTCTCACATTATCATTCCAAGATTTTCCATCAGGGTCGCAGTCAAACTCAAATGGAGCTTCGAGCAAATGGATTTTGGGTTATCGGTGCCAGCAAGCTTGTTGCTAAAATCATACATGACTGCGTGCTATGCAGAAAATTCAGACGACCTACAGAGTTGCAGAGAATGGCAGACTTTCCCAAAGAGAGGGTTGAAGCTTCAGCTCCCTTCACTTATAGTGGCATGGACTGTTTTGGGCCATTTCTGGTCAGGAAAGCTCGCAAAGAATACAAAAGATATGGTCTGATTTTCACATGTCTGTATTCAAGAGCAGTTCATCTCGAAATGCTTGAAGACCTGTCAACTGATGCATTCATTAATGCTTTGAGATGTTTCATCAGTCTCAGAGGTGCTGTTAGACAGTTGCACTGCGATCAGGGTTCGAATTTTGTTGGGGCCAGAAATGAGTTCAAAGAGTCACTAAAGCAATGTGACACCAAGTTGCTTGAAATTTTCTTGTCAGAGAAGCAGTGTGAGTTCATCTTCAATGCACCTACTGCCAGCCATGCAGGCGGCGTTTGGGAACGTCAAATTCGCACCATCAGAAATGTGCTGAATGCTCTTCTGGCACAATGCCCAGGTCGACTTGATGATGCTTCACTCAGAACACTATTCTATGAAGCCATGGCTGTCGTAAATAGCCGTCCTTTAACAGTGGATGGGATCAATGATCCAAATGCACTAGAACCTCTAACTCCAAATCATCTTATCATGATGAAATCAAAGGTTGCTCTCGGACCCCCTGGATTATTTGTTAAAGAGGATTTGTATGCATCGAAGAGGTGGAGGAGAGTCCAGTTCCTGATTGAGCAGTTTTGGAGTCGATGGAAGAAGGAGTATCTCATGGCTATAGCAACAAGGCAAAAATGGCACAAACCCAAACGCAATCTCAAGGCAGATGACATTGTCATCATCAAGGACGACAATCTTCCTCGAAACAAGTGGAAGTTAGGTAGAGTCATTGACACTGTCAAAGATAGTGATGGCTTAGTTCGAAGAGTCAAATTACAGCTAGGACAGCGTAAAGATGAGAGTAAACTTAAAACTGTTTCTAAACCCACAGTTATTGAACGACCAGTTCATAAACTGGTAGTACTCCTTGAGGGTTAAAACATCATAGATGATGCATCTGTATGTCAAAGGTTATACTGTAAGATATATCTTTTTGTTTGTTTCTCTTTGTGAAGCACAGTAATTCAAAACAGGAAATTCTGTACAATTCATTTCGTATTAATGTAACCTTAGTTCATTCATTGTAACAGAATTTGGTGGGAGTGTAAATGACAGAAAATATTCTTTTCTATATGTGCATTATAGTTAATCTGCTCCCTTTTGTGGCACCACAGCGCCTCCCTGTGGTCGCTTTTCTTTTGTGACATGCGCACTTCCTTGTTCAGTGAAGCACGTAATTTTCCTTCCTTTCTCTTGTTCGCTACACACGCACATGGACGGTATGCTGGCATGGAGTCAACATTTTGAGTTAGCACCCCCTTTGGAAGCGGAATGAGGTACAAATATTGATGCTGTTTTTCGTTTTTTGTATTTCTTTAAGTAAATGTGAAATTGTTTATTTTAATTTATGAAAATATGTTTCGAAGGTCCTTAATTGGTGGTGCACAACGTGTTGGTGCCTGTTATGCTAATTTTGTGAAGCTAATTTTGTGAAATTTGTTATAAGTGAAACTTTAATTTCTTTATTGTATTTTTCTTTAGTTTTCACGGTGCATAAGTACACGTGGTGCTTTGGATGGTTGTGACAAGGACCAATAAAGTACGCACCTGTTGAAGCTCGAAGCGACTCGTCGTTTATGACCAAAGAGAGGGGCCGCTACAAATAGTTCTCTTCGATGTTATGTCTGCAGACATTAGATTCAGGTCCATATCCTTCTTCAGCTGATATCAGCGACGGTGAAAGTTGAGGTCAAGTTGTCTGCAGGTTAGAACTTAGCTGTTATTCAGGTTACGTCAGACATACAGAGAAAGTGAGGAATCCAGGCGTCATATTTCTTGAAATTATTCGGCTCTTTGGTTTATTACTCCATGTTGTTTCAGACGACCGTGGTCAAACACTTCTCAAAGTCCTTCATGGTGCTCACAACCAGAACCTTGGATTGGTCCTCTGGACCGAGTGGTTTGACGCAAATCCTGCAGCCTTTAACCCAAGTGTTCTCAATCTGCTTACGCTTCCTGAGAAGCCTGGCATGTTTGGCGATTTCAGCATTCCTTCTGGTCAGATGGTCGTTCAGATAAGCAGCAGATCCCTTCAGATTCTTCCTTTGATTCATCAAAGCTAGCTTGTGTTTGTGATTCACAAACCTGATGAGGATCGCTGGTTTATCCGTCTCCTTTCTCCTGGGGAGCAGGTGGCAGGTCTCGATGGTATTGAGATCCAGGGAAATCCCTTTAGATGTGAGAAATGAATGTATTTGCTGCTCCAAAGACTCTGCCCCGATCACCGTATTAGCACTGCTAGCTACGCTAGCATTAGCAGTGCTTGCTCCTGCTGTCAGTTTCGCTCGAGGCTTGATTGGTACTCCAGTGAGAATGACATTATTCATCCTTACTTGCTGTTCCACATCGTCCAGTCTTTTCTCCAGAATCTCGACCCGGTTTTCTCGCTGCTCGTTTTGAGCCCGAAATCTTCGGAACTCTTCCATCATCTCCCAAAGTGGCGTTAGCTTAGCCGACACTTGTTCCAGAAAACTTTTCAACGTTTCTTGAATAATGTCAAGAGTCTTTTTGAGGTCTTCGTATTCCTGGGGTTTCTTCGGGGGCATGGTCAGCTCTCTTTTTTGGGGAAAATCAACCTTTTAAGTAATTTGAAGATAGTTGTATTCGCAGAGAGGCACGCCACGCGCCCTGCCCGTAACCCGGAACCGGAAGATACATTAAACATTAACAAAATGGATGAAAGTGTGGAGGAATCTTGGTGTTCAACTATTGCAGTTCAATTTTTTTTTCTTTTATACTCTTCTTTAGGGCTATTCAAATAAATATGTGAGTCCTATTGAATATTATTTGCAACCCTATGCTTAACACAATTTAAGTTTTTTGATTGAGTTGAGAAAACAACAAGTTATAATAAAACCAAAAGAAGTTTAGATGACTAACATATCTATATCAAAATAAAACACCAATACTTTGTTTAAACAAAGTATTGTAATACAAGAAAAGGTTATGTTAACACATCAAATCAAGTTTGTTATCTTGTCTTGTAATTATAAGGCAGCCCTGTACTCGTGTTTTTATGTTGAAACGTTATGTTTTGTTTTAGAGTGTAGTTGTAGTATTAAAGTCTCAGAAATGCCTATCTGATCAATTCTAGAAATAGGACTGTATCTCCAACAGCCGTATCTGAGCAACTGAAATAGCCTTTTATGATGTTGTGCCATGCGACTTCAGAGACTTAACCTTCTTTAGATTGGTTTATACGGTGGCCCTGAAGTGCAAAGCATTCAACAAATCACTCGATTCAAAAACATTTTTAAGATCACAATTTAAAAAATAATGTTAAAAAGCAGTATTACATTTTTGAAAACAAAACAAAATTTCAGAAACCAAAACTTAAAAAACGAAAATGAAAAAAAAACATTTCAGAAAACAAAATCAATTTCCAGAAAACAAAAGGAAATATTAAAAAATGAAAACATTTCAGAAAAAAAATGAAATATTAAAAAATGAAAAACATTTCAGAAGACAGAATTAATTTCCAGAAAACAAAACGAAATCTTCACAAATGAAAAACATTTCCAAACCGGAAGAGGCAGGTACTATGGGACAACGCTGATTGGATGAGGATGTTTGTCAATCATTTGAACTGAAAAGTATTTTAAATGAAGCGATGCTGGATTTTATCGTCCAAACAACAATGTACCATAATAATCCATGTATTTCTCAATTATATATCAAATAGAAAATGCTGCAAACTGTTAATGAACTTTTAAATTCTTTTTTTTAACATTTCGCCTGACACACAATCACCCGGAAGTAGTTTGTGAGCACTTTTACTATGAACGCTGTGCGCTAATGTCTACGCCTGCGAGGTTCATGCTGTCAATCATCTTCAGGTAAGAATCAATTCTGTGATCTTTTCTTTTGTCAGTCACATGTCTCTAAGGATGTTAATTTGAGGATGTTAAATAAAAGTGCTGCTTTGAAAAGATAATTGTTTATGGAGACAAACTGTCTTCACATGATAGCCGTTCCCGTTTTCGGTGACAACATGAGAGAGAAAGCTCCGAACCAGCCATATTCTGTGATTTCTACAGTAATTATATGTCATCAGTGTTGCTAAAAATCTACTTTAAGATTGAAATCAGTAAACAAGTTATTATGGGAAATAATATTAAAGTGCATTGTATTTTTTTGAACCATGCATATACATATACTGACACTTAAAAATGAACTTTAAAAGTTTATAAAATACTTAATTGAATTAACATGTGATATTTCTGCAGGTAAAGTTTCTCAAAGCGAAGTTCCAGAAAGGTTTGTGCTGCCGAAGAACAGATGGCAGCTCTACATGGGAATGCAAAAAGACTAAAGTCATTCATATAATTGTGCAGTGTAAAGGCAAGTTACCATTATTTATGTGCAATGTAATCAATAAATATTATTATATATTATTATTATTTATTTAATATGATTTAACCTTAATATCTTTTTTTTTTAATCGAGGTCCTTTAAAAAAAAGTCTTTAACCTGCTGCATAAGCCTGATTAGTTGTAAAGGATGCAGTGGGGAGTTAAAGACGAGCCATGACTCCTCCCTTTAGCGTCTGGCTGATGATCTGGAAAACCACATTTATGAGGAATTGCATTAAACACTTGTACAACTCCAAACAACTTAATGTTCCTTTAAGCAAAACTCCAGTTTAAAATGTTCCTATTAGGCTTGCTTCATTTAGGAGTTTTTCCATGTTTACCATTTTAGGTTTTGAAGCTTTATTGACAAAGTTGATGTTTCATTTTGAAAGCTGTTGTTTAGAAATGTTTCTTTGTCAATGAAAAACCTGAATGCTGACGTGAGGATTGTAAAATGGATATGAAATTAAACAAATTAGTTTCATAGCAATTCAGTATATTTATTGAAAACTTAACGTGAATACGTTATTCAATAACAGAAACAAAGAAACAGTTGTGGATTTTCCTTTATGGGCTTTTTCATGCAGTCAATCAAATGTTACGTTTACATTCAGCATTTAGTCAGCGTACCTGTCAGTCACATTTATTAGAGAAAAAAATGCATCTGGGAAAAGTCTGTTTGTGCTTAACAACTACATCAATTTATTTGAGCTGCTCTTGATACACTCTTAACGGGGGAAACTGAAAAACAGATTCGATTTACAAAACAAAAACTGGATGAACATGGAGATAAAGCAGGAAGATATTTGGCATATTTAACAAAGAAAAAGGCTGATTCACAGACTATCCCTTCGGTCATAGACAGACATGGGAAGCAAATATTTAACAGTTTAGATATCAATAACTTATTTAAGGATTTCTATGAGAATTTATATAAATCTGATCAACAGCCTGATTCATTTGAGAATGTGGAAAGTTTCTTTTCTAACCTGAAGCTTCCCTGTCTGTCAGAGGAACAAAGAACATGTCTTGATGCCCCCATATCTGAAAAGGAAGTACTTGCTGCAATTAAAGGGCTGCAATCTGGCAAATCCCATGGACCTGATGGGCTCAGTGTGGAATTTAATAAAGAATTACATAAGCTATGAATTACTCCTCTGTTAAATATGTTTAACGACACTTTTGTTAAAGGGCTGCTACCACGGTCCTTAAGAGAAGCGAATATCTCCTTGATTTTAAAAAAGGGAAAAGCACCTGAGGATTGTACATCATACAGGCCTATTTCACTTTTGAATGTGGACCTAAAAATACTGTCTAAAATCTTAGCAATGCGAATGGAGCGTCTACTACCTGTACTAATTAACAATGATCAAACTGGGTTTGTTAAGGGTCGTGATTCCCACAATAACATGCGTCGATTATTAAACATCATTCAGTATTTTCATCAACACTCTAGAAGTGGTCTTGTGCTTTCTCTCGATGCAGAAAAAGCTTTTGACCGTGTGGAATTGCCATATCTGTTCTATATACTGCGCAAATTTGGCCTGGGAATGAATTTTATAAACTGGATAAAACTTTTGTACGCAGACCCTCTCTCGGCAGTACTTACAAATGGTTTGCAATCTCCTTATTTCGGTATCTTCAGAGGAACAAGACAGGGATGTCCATTAGGACAAATAACAGTATATCTGGTCTCTGTATTGAGAATAGAGAACATAAGATTACACTTTATGCCGACGACATCCTGATAGTGGTGACAAAACCAAACATATAAATTCCTTGCCTCGTTGAGACAATAAAGTTGTTCAGTAGTTTCTCAGGCTATAAAATAAATTTTTGTAAATCCGCGGCTATGCCCTTGGGCATCTTGAAACAGGTGCCTGTGCAACCTTTTCCTTTTAAATGGTCACCAGAAGGTTTTGTGTATTTAGGCATCAATGTTACACCTGCATTTGATGGAATGTATAAAGCTAACATTCCCCCACTGCTTGAGCGCATTCGACTGGACCTGGAGAGATGGAGCAATCTTCCAATTTCCTGGGTTGGACGAGTCGCCTTAATAAAAATGAGCATTCTTCCTAGACTGCTCCATCCACTACAAATGGTACCTGTATTGCTATCACACAAAACCACTAAACAAATAAATAGTTGGCTCAGTTTCTTTATATGGTCTAAAAGAAAACCACGCCTAAAATTGTCCACACTATGTTGCTCATTTTTGGATGGAGGCCTGGACCTCCCAGACATTAGAAATTATCAACTTAGTGCTCACTTGCATGTTATATCTGAATGGGTGAGCAATAGTGCTGCATGTCTTTGGATTGACATAGAGAGTTCTTTGTCTAATTGTCCCTTAACAACTTTACTTTTTGTTAAAAAAGATAAATCACTAAAGTCTTTCTGAAGGAATCCTATTACAAATTCTGCAGTTACAGCATGGCGAACAATAAGAAAGTTGGAAGGCAGGTCCCAGGTAACTTCTGTTTTCACACCATTATGCAATAATCCGGATTTTTTGCCTGGGATGATGGACAGTAGATTTTGTGTCTGGGCAAACAAAGGGTTATCCAGATTACAAGATCTGTTAGAGGGGCATAAAATGATGTCATTTAATCAGTTAGTCAGAAAATACAATGTCCCAAACACTGACTTTTATCAATATTTGCAGGTGAGGGACTTTGTTAGCAAGAATATTAGACATCCACTTTCTTATGATATATCAGATGTTGAGAGACAGGTCTTTTTGATAAAACCAGCAAGTTCCATCAGTGCATTCTATCATATTCTTAAATGTAAGACTTCAACTAACACGCTACAATTGAAAAAACTATGGGACAAGGAACTTGGTTTAGAGATTACTGAGGAGGAGTGGAAAGATGTCTGGGAAGGTGTAAAAACACTGTGTGTTTGTAATAGAGTCAAAGCAACTCAGCTCATGACTCTCCACAGAGCCCACATCTCCCCCTATCAGTGGCAGAAATTTAAACCTGGCTCCTCCTCCTTGTGCTTGAAGTGCAAAACTGAGCTCGGTACCCTGACACATTGCTTCTGGTCGTGCTCAAAAGTTCAGCAGTTCTGGCATGTTATTGGTCTGGAAATGAATAAAGTTCTATCGGCTAACTTGAACAAAAATCCCTTGTTCTTGCTGCTGGGATTACCTGACCCTGTTATCAGTGATAAATATAATAAGAAACTTTACAGAATGCTCACTCTTTGTGCTAGAAAGTGTATCCTTATAAACTGGATCTCTGATAAAATCCCCTCCAAAGCACAATGGCAAAAAACTGTTTTTAGTCACATGTCTCTCGACTATTTAACTTGTCAGCTACATCACAAAAATGTTTTTGGAAAGATATGGGAACCTTTCTTGTTGTATGTTGGACTAGATATTTCCACAATTATTAAAAGAGCATTTGTATTTTGACCTCAAGCACGTATATACAACACCGGCTCTACTGTTGTTTGATCTTTCTTTTTGATGTATGGTTTGGTTATGACTGCAGCACATATAATTTCTGTATCCGTGGACTGGACTCCAGCTCCATTGACATCCCTGACAGAAATAAATTAATAAATTAAAAATCCCTGACAGGAAAAACATCAGCTGCTGTTCATCTTTCATTCAGGAAAAAGTTGAGTTCATCAAAATGAGGAGAAAATGGGTTAAACCAGAAATTCATTAGGGAAGGGTCAAAACACCAAACTCATAATAAAATACATTATTTCAGTCTTATAAAAATACATTCTAAAACAATTTGGTATTCCTCCTCTGCCTGAAAGACTAAATTTTTTTTTATTTAAAGATTTTTTTTAGACTACAGACTTTGCCACCGTTAGTTACACACCTGGACATGTCTGATGATGTGCACACACTGAAAAAAAAGATCTGTTGGATTGACATAAAAAAATCATGGACATCGGTTGCGCGCAAAAAAATCATGTTGAACCAATATAATTATTGCACATAATAAAATCATGTTCTACCATAATGAATGCTTCTTTGTTTCTGCACCTAATAATTTTACAGAAACAAACAAGATTTTATTATGTCATTTACCATAATTTTTCAAAAATTTAAAAGACAGTAAAAATTTAGCAAAACTATTATTTGTTTTAAATTACCTACATAGTTCATTTTAATTTATAAATTATTTTAATAAAATCTATATTGAAAAATAAAATTGCAATTGCAGATTATTATTTAAAGCAAATGCATTATTACAGTCCAATGAACATCTGACACTGAACACAAATTTCAGATTTAACTTTATTATCTAAACTTGAAAAATATGTTTACAGTGTAGCATAAAGTACAAATCAATATAAATTGGGCTTGCTATTTTTATTAAACAGAAGATAACAGAGCCAAAGCAAACAGCTGGAATCCTTTCTTAGGAAAAACTTTTTAAAGGTCATTTTTATTAAAAGAGTCGGCTCTTTAAGCCTGAAACCTTAGGCACAACTTTGCCCTACAACTCTATTACAGTTTTTCTTTGGATTATTTCAAATGTGTTTCTGAGATGAGGATGGTAATCAGATTTGTGCTGTAAATAAGGCCAAAAAAGCCTTGGCAACTGCCACTCTGACACTTGGTGGGTCGACCACCACAGCCTGGGAGATGTGGACCATGAGAATGTCCTCTTCCTCACCACTTTCCATTAGGAGGGAAATTCCCACCGTGGTGTCCTCGATTGCATCCTGGATTGCTGGATGGTCTTCATTCTAAAGAACACAGAAAATATTTGTGTGCACAGTTTACATTTGAAGTTTAGTTAAAACGTCTAGATTACACAACTCACCTGTACTTTGAATAAACCCCTGCACCTGCTTATGTTGGCGAGAAGGTCAGCAGTCTGAAATACAAAGAGTCAACAAATTTTAAATTCACATGCAAACTTCAGAAAAATACAATTCTTACCCTTGGCTCATCAATAAATGTTATAGTTACTGGGTTAACAAAATCATTATATCCTTAGTGTCATGTTAACAGAGGTAGTGGGATAACTGATCAACCATCAATTTCATTATTTATTATGTATGTATCTTTCTGCATAAAAGGTGTGTGTAAAGAGTAGGGCTGGCAATCTTGATTACCTCACGATTCGATGACAATCCAGGAGACAATAATTCCAATAATATATAGTAAATGCATGGTGACCCACCTGACTCAGTGAAGACTGGAGCATGGACCCCAGCATGATCAGGGAGGAGCAGTTGGAAGTGTTGTGTGATGAGCTCTGTAAATTAATCAGGAAATAAATATAGTGACACTTCCACAGCTTTGTTGTATAATTTTACTAACTAAATATGCATTGGTTTGAAATCAATAGCTGCAAAAATATTCTTAAGAAATTAGACCAGAAAGAACATTTGACACCCCCCTCCCACCACAGGATTCAAACCACGCTTAATGAGAACCCGCTAATTTTGAGATGGAAACTGCAAAACTAAACTAGCAGATCTGGAGAAGCTAACCACCCCACCCATAAAAGATTCCCATATTAATTTATCAAATAGGGGGAATCTGTGAAGTAGTATTACAGACATTAATATAACTAAGGCTGTAAACTTTTTACTACTTGTTCCAAAAGGACATAAATATTTTCACTCCATTTTAAACTCTCAAAGCTAAAGTCTCCATAGAAAAATATGTTCAGCATCATAGAATGAAAACAAAGCTTTGATTGAAACCAAAGATCTATGTAAACTGGACAAACCGAACGCATTCTGTGCACGAGACGCGCACGGAGAATGATTGACAGCTGACTGAGACCGAAGTGCGGTGCTGTTTGCTGGTCAAATAATGCCGTCCTTAAGCTAGCTCATGGTGGAACGGTATGGAAAAACGAAATAATGACAATAGTAATGATAGCTTCTCACATTTTCCTTCAATTTCGGTCTCAACGCAGAATTTAGCAAAAGGAAATCCACTTAGTGACGATGAATCCCCATGGCAAAGTTTTTCGCCTGTGGGAAAAAAAATAAACCGCCGTGCCCGCGAGCGCCCACTGCCCCTTTGTCAAAAGCGAATTCCTACGGCATAACTACTTGCCACTCTTCCCCGCACATCGTTTGAAATCACCGTGTTTACCGCTGAATCTGTCTTCGACGTGAAAGAATTTACCACGCTCATCTCCCCCTACCTGCCGTCCGAGGGCTGTGGCACCAGCGACAAAAGTGGCGCGCAGAGCCTTAACTTTGATAACTACGACAAAAGTGGATTACAAAGCTCTTCCCCGTGAAAAATAACAGTAATGATAAATGAACGCCGTTCATTTCCTTCAATCAATTTGTTAGATTAAATTAATTTACCTTTTTTAAGCTCCTCCAGCCAGCAGGTGCTTGCAGCTTCTCTAAAATGGCTGACTGCAAAGTTTCTCCTCCTGGAATGCTTCTTCACCGATGGGGTTTACTTTTCCAAAATTAAGGGGCAAAGGATCAAGCATAACGATTTCATGTTTTGTCAACATTATTTAAATATATAAAAGTAAAACAGCAAGACATTATGTGTGATTTTCAAGATTATATTATGTTTCGAAGGTAAACATAATTTGTTCATATTAAACAAACATGTTTAGTATTTGTAAATTGAACAACCCCACTTTTCCCGTTTTTTCAGTGCATCAAGTTATTTAGTATGAGGGGCCGTATAAGACATTATTTATTCTGAACCATTCACATTCATACATTCTTGCTCTCACAGTCATATATACTCTCTTTCGCATACATATATTCTCTTTCGCATACATATATTCTCACTTGCACATCCATATATTCTCTCTCTCGCATGCATATATATTCTCTTACGCATACATATATTCTCACTTGCACATCCATATATTCTCTCTCTCGCATGCACATATATTACTTTACACATACATACATTCTCACTCTCATTGTCACTCTTAAAAAAGAATATATGTCTGTGAAAGACAAGTATATATGTGCGTGTGAGGAAGAGTTTATATGTGCGTGTGAGAGAGGAGTATGCATGAAACGGAAGTGACTTTGCATGAAAAGGAAGGCAGTTTGAATGAAAAGGAAGGCACTTTGCATGAACCGGAAAGCAGATGATTTCTCGTGCTCTGATTGGACGAGAGGCCGCCACCTCCCATTTTGAACACAGTGTAAACCCTAACACTTGTACTGGCTCTTAACTATTAAGGTTACACAACTTAAATGTCATTTTGTAGTTGATTCAACTAGTATTAAGCTCTATCAACATTTTTTCAAATTTAACTTAACAGTGCTAAATATTTTAAAGCTTATTTGTATCTAGCACTCAAAAATTTTAAGATCCCTGAAGTAGCGTCATGACGTCATCACGTACTGGTTGGAGGGTCTTTCGTTTTCTCAACGTTAGCTCAGGTGGCCATGTTGGATTTGCCGAATGCGAGTATGCGACGTTTGAAATTGAAAGTCGAGCATTTTATTTTTCTGCAATGCGTCGTGATTTCGTCCCGCTTCAAGACACCCCAACCTCGTTTTTTTTTTCCATCCGCCTCATCGCTGATGGTGCCGTCTTGTCTTCAGCCCTGATTTAATTTGGTAAGGAACGTTCATGGTTTATTTTGAATGAATGCTTTAAAAATGCTCTTATACTACCGTAAATGTGGTTTATTGTTGTTTAAACATATGTGTGTTACGATTGTTTCAGAGCTTAATGTGGCAATGTATACATGATTAGTTTGTCGTAGCAGACGTATGGCGGGCCAAACCCAAAATGCATTTCTGCCCGTAAGTTACGACAGTGATGAGTTTGTTTGTTTTTTCAGAGGTAGAAATGATCTGTTATGCTGCAATCACACTAAACGTGATCCGCGTGTGAAATTCGCGTTGGAGGCCTCTGTCTTAGGCTAAAGTTTGCCCCTGGACACATGTCCAAAAATGTCACTCAAAGCCTCTAACGGTTGTGTGGGAGGAGCTACCGCCAACAGTTTTAAGCCTGGTTGCTACATGGAAGCATTGGGTTTTGAATGCAGCTTTAAGCTTTTATAAATCACTGATCTCCATTATAAAAAAGGTTTTTGTAAAAATAAATTAATCAACGTGCTCGTGTTGTGTTCAGGTACCGAACTAAAGAGTGTTCAGTGTTTCACCTCCAGGGAGACGCCAAGGCCAGCCAGGTAACTTGTCTCCTGATCAGTTATTTGTCTAGAGCTATTTAAAAAAACAAAAAATGCAATAGGTTGTGTAGTGCAATAAATGTTTTTTGATCAGAATATAATTGAAACATTTTTTTAACATTGAAAAATCTCTTTTGGAATTTTTCAGATACTGAACTTCAGAGAGTTCACCAGAAAGTCACCATTTCACCAGAAAAGAGCTGTCAGTGGGTGAGTTTTATACTTATTTAATATATTCATTCTGAACTATTACCATTATTAGATTTATACGGCAGCATGGAAGCATTTATGCACATTTTAACTAGCCAAAGGTCTAAATAGAGTTGAAATTATTTACAATTTAACTAAACATATTTAGATTGCAGGCTGAAGGTGGCACAATAGAATGGAGGTGCAAGTTGTGTTCTGTTACTTTGGCACTATGCAGTACTACATATAATACTGCAGTATTACATAGCCAATATTCCAAAGTGTTTCCACTGCCATGTATGTGGAGACACTTTGGAATATTGTCATGTCTTTATGACAATATATTACAATAATAAAATGATGTTGCATTAGCACCATTCCATCATTTGAAACCATGAAAACTCATCTGTCAAGATCTGAAATGGATTTATGTAGAGTAGATGCAGTCAGAGGAAATTGTGCAGTTTTTACATGTTTGTGTAACTTAAAGCTGCCCTTTTCTGAGACCAAGTCCACCAAAACAGACAGGAACTGGCCAGCTTGGTTAGGATTTATGACCTCCAGGTGAATTTCTAATGTGCATAATTCAAAAACGGATAACAAATCATTTGTAAACAGCTGTAAGAAGCCAAGGTGTAACTTGCCTTAAAAATGACTTTGGGTCTTTGACCTGAAGTGGATCATGCCATGAACACTGTATTGTCCTCTTACTAGAAATAGACATCTAGAAAAGGTATCATTTTATTATTTCTTAAAGTTCCTTAAATAAATATTGGAAGTGTTTGCTCTGCGTTTGCTTCAATGGTAATGGATATTTCTTTTTATTCTTTTAGGACCAACGTGATGTGAACATGAGACAGGCACTTGTCCTCCTTGCACTTCCTGTTTATCTGCATGAAAATGCTTCAAACTTCTTCAAGACCTGTACAGTAAGTGCGCACGACTCCCTGTCAATGGTTTTCACTAATCCTTTAATATTGATTGAGATTTTATTGAGTGACATAATAAATGGGCAATTGTTTGTAGTTTGTAAACTGAGTGATATTTTTAAATGGTTTTAAAAATGAGACGGAAGATGAAAGGCGAACATCAGGGACTCCTGATTGGAAGGAGTGGGAACCTTTTCGTTTACCTTTTCTGCTCCTGATCCATCATTATTTATATAAAGAAAAATGAAGCTTTAGTCTTAAATTATTTTATAAATGTCCTCCTTCAGAACAATGCTAAAGAACTTTTTAAAAACACAATTTTAATTGGAGTTGGTCCTTAAAGCATCATAGCCAGTTGATTAAAAGCTAACAGAATGTTAGCATGAAAAGATTCCCATTGACAGATGGCAGGAATGTCAGTTTTGGACATTAGTGTGATGAATATCTTTGAGGGTCTGAACTCATCTGTGTTTTTTGTTTTGTATTTTCCAGAATGCTAGACCTCACAGACACTGCTGTGGGTATCTTCTCAGTTGTCGTGGTGACGCTCCTGATGCTGCCGTCAGTGGTCCCACACATCTGGCTGACTAATCTCTTCTACTCTTCGGGGACATCTATGCTCTGGACCTACAGCACCCCAAAAAACCTGAACTTGCCTTCTTCAGAATGCTGTCTTGAGCCTTGAGGACAGCAAACCACTGAAAGGACATTTATTGACGCTGAAGAATGTTTCGTTGAGTGAGTCTTCATGAATGGACTATTTGTTGGTTTAAGTGTTATGTAACTAATGTGTTTTGTTGTGATCATTTGCTTTTTCTGCCGTACAATACAAAACCAACACTTTTTGTCAATATGTTGTGTGGCACTCTTATAATGCAGTTTTATTGCACTGATTTTTTCTTCATCCTCTTGATATTTGTGCTTTTTTTTTTTTAAGAGCAATTAAAAAAAGTGTATTAAACAATCACTATTGTGTGGCTTTCACGTTTGTTGGTTTTTATCAATCTTAGCTTTTAAAATGTAGTGGGGCAGTATCAATATCTCTGTTTAGAATACATTTTAAGCTGAAGAATTTTAAATATTTTCAATGCTACACATTTAATGAGTTAGAGAATTTATAAAACATTTGAGTGAATTTTACATATTTTATGAGTTGAGTAATATTATAAAAATATAGTTAGTTAAAGTGTTTTTTAGTTGGAAAATATTAAAAACTAATTAAATAATCTCTCTTATATAAGTTGAGGAATCTTAATATTTTTTATATGAAATAATACAAATTCAAGCCAACTGACAATATAAATTTTAATAAATGTTAACTTAAAAGTTTTAATAATATAACTTAACTGTTGCGAAATCTGTTACACAATAATTTTTAAGTTCAGTCAACTCGCTAGGGATTACAGTGCAGACGCTAACATGAACCAGCAAGAAATCCCAAATTAACAGACTTGTGGTGTGGAAAGGTATGTTGTTCAGCTAGCAGGAATAATCAAAGTATCCGTTCTCTGTTTCAAAATGAGATTGCCACAAAACCGTGTGTTATCTCATACTGGAAAAGCTTTGGATGTAGAATTCAGTGGGAAAAGGTTTGGACCCTGCCACAAAAGTATTTCATCACCTATAAAATCAGAGAAATTTCTTTCAAAATTTTTCACAAATTTTATCCAGTGAAACATTTCTTTACTAAGTTTAAAAAAGATCTGGACATAAACTGTTCATTTTGTCATTCCTCACCAGAAACTGTGCCTCATCTTTTTTGGTTTTGCTGTTTCACTCAACTATTTTGGAAAGATGTGATACATTTTATAAAAACTCATCTGTGTGAAGATTATAGATTATTTTACGAGCATATTATTTTTGGATATTTTACACAAGGAAGACTTAATGCAGAAAAAATATATGTAGTTAATTTACTTATAATTATGGCAAAATATTTTATTCACAAGTGTAAATATGTCAACAAAGAAACAGTGTTTTATGTTTTTCAGAAAGAAATAGTATTGTATGTGAACAGTATTAAATCTTCCACTAACAAAAAAGCTGTCAGAACAGTTGAAACATGGTCTCTCCTGAAACTTTAACAGATTCCTTTGCCTTATTATTTTTGTTTTATTTTTGCATAACCTGTTTTACATGGTTATCATTACAGTTTTTTTGTTCATTCTCCTGGCGAACGTGAAGATTGTATTTTGCACACAGTGGAGTTTTGTGTTTGGTATTTTGTATGTGCAATATATTGTTAATAAAGTTTATTTTTAAAAAAACGAACCGGCAAGAAGGAGCCACGGGGGTCCTGCAGCAGGCCATCGGAACCTTAACAAATATTTCATCTCCACCTCACCGTTGCCTTTTTTAAGATATGACAGCTGGTTTTCCCACATTTATATGTAGTTATGGATCGAAAACAAGAGGAATTTGTTTTAATGTAAATGCGTGTTCCGGCGTCTACAGGAAGTGTCGCCCATAGTTCACGCAAAGGCTCATGGGGGCTAGGAATAAGGTCGATACGGATTTTCTGTTTCGGTGGCATTTCTATTACCATTATTGGTATTTGAGACATTCCTTTGTGTCTCTAGAGATGCAGACAGATTTGTGACCACTTGAGGTGAAGATAAAATATTTCCTAAGGTTCCGATGGCCTGCTGCAGGACCCCCGTGGCTCCTTCTTGCTGGTTCATGTTAGCGTCTGTTCAAAATAGGAGGTGGCGGCCTCTCGTCCAATCAGAGCACGAGAAATCATCTGCCTTCCGGTTCATGCAAAGTGCCTTCCTTTTCATGCAAAGTGCCTTCCTTTTATGCAAAGTCACTTCCGTTTCATGCATACTCCTCTCTCACACGTACATATATAATTTTCCTCAAACGCACATATATACTTGTCTTTTACATACATATATTCTTTTTTAAGAGTGACAATGAGAGTGAGAATGTATGTATGTGTAAAGTAATATATGTGCATGCGAGAGAGAGAATATATGGATGTGCAAGAGAGAATATATGTATGTGAAAGAGAGTATATATGTATGTGCAAGAGAGAATATATGTATGCGTAAGAGAATATATGTATGCGAAAAAGAGTATATATGACTGTGAGAGTAAGAATGTATGAATGTGAATGGTTCAGAATAAATAATGTCTTATACGGCCCCTCATAATTTAGTGTCATGTTTCTCTGCACTGACACACTCTAAAGTCACAGATCTTAATAGTGTGAATAAGAAGCATTCATAAATGTTATTCTGAGACACAAACTGCTGCAGTTTACCTGACAGCTTTGCTGATTTATGCGGCTGGTACACCTGTCTGAGAATCCTGCCCACGTGACCCCCCTCTCCAGCTGATGAGGTAACCTGTCATTAACGTATGACTGAAGGATCCTGGATCTGTCTAAACACCCACCTAGAAATCACGTTTAACGCTACATGTAATAGATCAAACAAATGTGCCTCCATACCTTATCTGTGGATGGCGGGACTGCATTTCCTGATGTGCGCCGTCTAACACCAGTTTCTTCGCAGCTGCTGCTTCAGACAGAATCCTCTCACGACATTTCGAAACATTTGTAAACCTGGTTGGTGTTGATATTTCTGCGTGCGTTCTGTCATCACATCTGCCAAATATTCAAAGATTAACGTTTAAGTTAACGTTTTATCATCCTTCCCTTTCATTGTTTACCTGCAGAACGGACGTCATCCACACAAACTACTTCCGGGTGACCGTTCTGCTTCAGACGAAATATTAAAAAAAGAATTTAAACCTTAATTATCCGTTTGCTGCATTTTTGATTTAATATGTAAATGGGGAATATGTGGATTATTATGGTACATTGTTGTTTGGACGATAAAATCCGGCATCGCTTCATTTAAAATACTTTTCAGTTCAAATGATTGGCAAACATCATCATCCTATCAGCGTTGTTCCATAGTACCTGCCTCTTCTGGTTTGGAAATGTTTTTCATTTTTGAAGATTTTGTTTTGTTTTCTGGAAATTAATTCTTCTGAGATGTTTTTCATTTTTTAATATTTTATTTTTTTTCCTGAAATGTTTTTCATTTTTTAATATTTCATTTTTTTCTGAAATGTTTTCATTTTTTAATATTTTATTTTGTTTTCTGAAATGTTTTCATTTTTGAATATTTCATTTTGTTTTCTGGAAATTAATTTTGTTTTCTGAAATGTTTTTTTCTTTTTTGTTTTTTAAGTTTTGGTTTCTGAAATTTTGTTTTGTTTTCTAAAATGTAATACTGCTTTTTAAATTGTTGCTGTGATCTTAAAAATGTTTTGCATCGAGTGATTTGTTGAATGGTTTGCACTTCAGGGCCACCGTAGGTTTACTGTATTGATGTCTACGTGTTTTGCTCATTCACTGCTCTCAGTTCTCTCTTGATTTTAACTATGAGATCATTTCAACATTGTGAATCACCTCTCTTCTGCCATCCTGTTATGTTTGACTTGGACAATTGTGTTGCTGCCAAAACCTTTTTTTTTATGGAATTTGGCCAAACCTTTGCTGGTCACATCGGTACAGATCCAACTCTATCAGTGCTTTATTGTTCATGCCAGAAGAGTCTCATTGTAATACAGTGAGGTTAATTAGTTTCAGACTTGATTTAATTAGAACTGATTTCTTGTAAAAAACTGCTTTCAACTGTTGGTTGCCATGCAGTCATTCTTTTTTGACACTTCATTGAACCTTACAATACAATTATAACTTTTTGGTCATACAAAAGTAAGCTTTAATTCTTTAAAAAAACAAAAAACTGCAAAAGTATTTTTTTCATATTTCCAAAAGGGTCAGAGAAATTAGGTAAGCTCAGCGTCAATAAGCCAAAATATAAGAATAAACTAGTAGGATTCTCAGGCTCAGCAACACAGATTTAGACAGATTTGTGGACAATATTTCAGAGAACTGGTTATTTTGTGTATGTGAAAAATGTTTCACATCTTTGATTTCATACCAAAAAAATTGGAAGAAATAACAAAAGTGTTGCGTTTATATTTTTGGTCAGTGTATAAAAGGCTTGAGAATAGCATGGTATATGCCATTTACATTCTCTTGAAAAAAAAATCCTAAAGCTGCATAAAATCATTCTTGAAAAGAGTTCCAAAGAGCTCAAATTTGACCAAATACTATATTTTTCCCTGTTTCAGGCAGGATTAGATCTAAGACAGTTAGCTGGCTCTGAGCTGGGGACAGCTTCTGAAACACTAAACTTGACTGAGCAAAGGACAATGAACAATGTGATGGGGAACTTGTTTCCTAGAATGTGTTTTTTTTTAGAGTTAACATCCACAGTGAACAAAAACAATACAAAAGAACTTCAGTCCTTCTGGTCCCCTGTAATTAGCACCGTGACATAGTGGGGATGGGTGGCCCATGTGCTTCTTTCCGGGGCCTGTGGGTGGGGGTGCGGTGGTCTGGTCTGAATCCGGCTTCCGGGGCAGGGGTCTGGGAGCTCTGCCATCCAAGTTGGGATCACAACCTGGGAAAGGGTGGAGTTTTTGCCCCTGATTCTCTGGGTTGGGGGTGGGGGGCTGGGTGCCTGCGGGGCGGGGGACCCTGCTTGGGAGGGTTTGCTGCCTCATCGCCAAGGTGTAGCTAGTGTCTGTGCCTGTGCCCCGTCTTCTCGGAACTGTGCCTGGTCTGGGCGGGGGGCTGCCTGCGCCCGGGTCTGTGCCCCCTTCGTCTCTGGTCCTGGGGGTGTGTTGGTGCTGTCCTGGTTGGCCTACCTTTGCGCTGGGGCGCCTCCTGTTGGCTTGGCCGGGGCTGGTGGGGTTGGAACACTCGGCTGCCCGGGGGGGATGGAGGTGCTTGTGGTCGGCGGGGAACGTCTGATGGGTCCGGGGTTAAGGCGCCTGGGAACCAGAGCTCCCATTGGGGACCCGGTTGCCTGGGGCTGGGGCTCTGTTCTATGGCCCTGGGGGTGGTGACCAGACCTGCTCCTCCCTGGCTGTGTGGTCTTGGGGGGCTTGTGTACTCTGCGGTGCCTCTGCCGCACTGCACGGCGGACCTGGTGCCTCGTGCTCGGGTGGGGGTTTTTGGGACAGGGATACAACAATACCATGCATGGTAGAGCTTGACAAGTCTCCCTCTATACACATAACATCTAACCAAGAAGAAAGTTGATAATAGGGGGGGCTAAACCAAATAAATAAATAGATAAATAAATAAATAAGAGATAAATATAAATCAGTCAAAAGTGGGAAAAAATAATAAAAATAAAAAGGGGGGGGGGGACAAGAAAGAAAGAAAGAAAAAAAGCAATTTAGGAAATGAATAAATAAGGTTAAGTAGACCCCCCCCCCCCTCCCAATCAAGCTTTGTTTGCTATCAACATGTAGGGACCAATAGTGGAAGCATCCACCAATTTTAATTGCACCCCTCCTAGAACATACACCACACACTAAGCACCAACATACACAAATACACTCATGTAGGCACCTGTGGTGGACACGTTTGGGTGTTCAGATTCTGCAGTTATAGAATGGGGGAGCCTGTATCGCCCCTGTCCACCAATTTTAACTGCACCTCTTTAACGCACATACACACACAAGGAGAGGGAGATGCTCACGTTGTTCCCTGTCCGCTGCCCCCCAGGCTGAGTGTGATGGGCCGGTGTCTGCTGCCGGGGTGTTGGTGGCACTGTGGGGGCTCCTGCGCCCCGGATCTTGCGGCTCCTTTTCCGTGCAGGGAGGGAGTATACAACATCTGAGCAGGGCTGGGCGGCATCCCCTGGAGGCCAGGTGGGGCCCATCCCTTGGGCTACCGGGACACCCCAATCTTTTCCAACGTTGCTCACAGCAACTAGAGCCTGGTCCTCAGGCTCACCGTCCCCTGGCCCTGTCAGGGGCCTCCGCCGGTCGCCTGCGTCCGCCCTTCCACTTGGGCGGTCGGTTTCTGCCGCTTCCCCCCTCTTGACCCCTGTGCTGCTGGCGGGCAGGTTGTACGGGTGTGCAGTGTGGGCTGACCATGGGCTGTGCCGGCCTGCCTCTGGGGTTGGGGACGGGTGGGGGCTCAGGACTCCCGGGCGGGAGTCTGTGCGCCGGCGTGGGTCTCGAGCGGTCAGGGGCATTGGGTATAGGCCCGGTGCACCTTGGGGTGGGGCGGGTCCCTGCCAGGGCTCCGGCTCAGCGCGTTCTCTGTTCCTCCTACTCCTCGACCTCCATCTCCATTTCTGTGGTGGGGGTCCAGTACACTGGAGGGTGGTTGCTCCTGGATCTTTGTCTGACGGTGAGGCTCTTGGATGCCTGGATCGGCCGGGTTGTTGCGTCGTTTGGCCCTAGCTCTGGTGTGTGGGGTGCCTGGCTTCCTGGCTTTGCTGGAGCATTCAGTGTGTGTTCATTCAACCCACCTGCTTAAGAATTTTGCACTGGTAATGTATTTTTTTTTCTCTTTTTCTATACCCATCTTCATGGATATGCAAATATTGTGGGTACCCGTGCAGTAATCTTGGGAGATAAATCTTTAATCATTGATGCATGATTATACTTCTAACCTGTAAATAGTTGTGTGCAGACTCTCTCTTTCTCTCTCTCTCTGAACTAAATTATGTCATTTAATTTACTTACAACACTTCTATGTTTTAACTTTGTGATATCGACTATTCCCCAACTTTAACCCCTTATACCCCATCTCTGACATTCCACTCTGTTTCCTTTTCTCCTCTTTTGTTTCTTTTTTCCGTCCGGTCCAACAATGAATGCATACAAATATAAATAAAGCTTAGCCTCAAATACAAAAGGGGTTTATACAAGTATACACTCAGTCTGCCTGAATATCCATAAACCCCAATTATAACAATAAAATCTGTCCAATATAAGAGACACTCAGCTCTGATCTGCTTGCTCAGCTGTTGGACAGGACAAGTTAGAAAAAAATATATAAATATATATATATATATTGAAAAAAACAATTTGCTTTTTGTTTTCATTTGATTCTTTTATTTTCTTTCTGCACACTGTATTGGGAGAACAGCAATGTGTCATTCACAACAAAAAAGAGGTGGTGGTGGGGGGGGGGGGTAAATCAAAGCACTAAAAGAAATCCAGAGTTCATGGCTGACATTTATTGAGTCATGAAATGTGGTTTAATGGAAGACTCAAGTGCGAAAACTAGGCAACAGAAGAAGATAAATAAAAGGCATTTGAAACTGACTGGAGCTAAAAGGAAAAAAAAGCAAATTCTAAAGGGAGTTATCCTAACTAAATGTCTTGAGATTAGCAAACAGATAAAATTTGTCTTGTAGTTTAAAAAATAAATAAATGCACACTTTTATCAAAAGAAAATATAAAATTCTAATTTAATTTAAATGTTAACGATTTGTAACAATCTGTGAGAAAAGCATTTAATAAATCAAAGACATCCAACAAAAAATGGGGTGCCATTTATTTGTTAGAAACATTTGATGTAGACTTGAACGAAAGCTTGTTTCATCTGAATTAGGGTTGGGCGATGTCCCCTAATTTGGCCGTTGAATATGTTTGCTGTCAACCATCGGGATGGACGATGACATCGTCGGGGGGGGGGGGGGTATTTTTTACATTTTTCGTTCTTATATAACTGCTATTCGTTATTTTGCTTTTTTCATTTTATTTCCCAACTTATGGTTAATCCGCGATGATCCAGTATAAACTGAGGGAAGTGACTTTAACAGAAAAAGTAACAAGTAAAATAGAAAAGAAGTGGTCCGCTCCCGCACTTAACTAGCGAAGTGGACCGGCGGAGGGTGGATTTACAGCTTTATGTTTGATGGGAAGGGGGGGGGGGGGGGGGTACATGAGCGGTATGTGTGGGAGATTTAAGACTGCGATCCGTCCCGCAGCTCTAGGGGTACGAGCTATCAAACTCAGAACCGGGTCTAAACGTGTTGTGTCTGAGCACAGTTCGGATCGTCAGCAGACACACAGCGGTTTGAGCTTCAAAGCAGAAATTTCGCTCAGTCCTTAGAAAACATTCAATCAATCACGTGGATTTGTGTTTCCAGTCGTGTCCCGACTAAATAAAGGCTGATGTTATTCACAGGATGCAGCGCCACCCAAAGCTAATGTTGTTAGCCCGTGTTAGCATACTGCTAATCCTGGCTACGTTCAGAAAAAGCACTGACCACACGGATTAAAATTCAAATGATGAGCGAACAGGTGTTTCATAATAACCGTAACATTATTAAAGGCACGTTTAGAAGATCGTCTCGTATTTTACCGAGCTGACATGTCAATGTATATAGCTGCTCGCCGCTGTTATCGTTTTGTATTGAATTGTTACCTTCAATAAAGTTTGGGAAAAAAGCCGCTCGGCGGAAGTTGTATCCTCTTCCGGTTTTCAAACTGCGCATGTGCGAATACTGCGCGTGTGCGAATGATTTATTAAGTGGTTTACTCACTGGCTCACAGATCTCAAAGTCCTCTGCCAAAACACACTTCAAATGCATTGAGAAAGAGCCAGAAAGAGTCTCTAACCAATGTCAATCATTGCCAGTTCTCTTGTTGCCATGGTTGCAAGAGTTATATCAAACACAGCCTTCTGTGCAGGGAGGGGGCTTACTTATGAATCTGAGCTAGAAGGTAGCAGAGACTGAAGTGGGGAGCAACCAAAATTGATAGTTAGTGTTTTCTTGTTAAACAGCCAAGTCCGGTAAATTAGTGAACATAAAAAATATACTGAGTGATGCTGAAGTATGGGAACACTAATAGGAAGGAACAAAAATGGCAAAAATAATTGTATTTTGTCAATTAAAATGTCTTGTGCAGTCTGCAATTCAAACCACATAAAATGAGTTATGACTAAAACTTGCACATTGCATAGTATCGCATGCAACATTATGGAACTGTCTTTGGTGCTCTCTGATGCTACATTCACTAATAATTATAATTAAAGCCACAAGTGGCGTTGTATGGCCCGCAGACGCAACCCGCCTTCCACGCCCAACTCTACGCACCACCGCCGCCCTCACCGCCCACCTTTGATGAAGGCTAGTTAAAGTTGCACATGCTAATGATGTTAACTATGCTAATTATGCTAACTATGCTAGCTATGATAATACGGCTAAAAGTGCTACCATTGCGGTCAGCATCATCAACTGTCTCAGAAAAACACATTGCTGAAAATGCTACCTATGCTAACTATGCTAGCTGTGCTAATGTGGCCAAAAGTGCTAGCATTGCGATCAGCATCATCAACTGTCTCAGAAAAACACATTGCTCAAAATGCTAATTATGTTAACTATGCTAGTTATGCTTTTGAATAAGGAAGTGTTTGCAGACGTGGTGCTGTACTAACAGTTTGATCCAAGCAGAGAAATAAACGGCTTCTAGCCTGTTCCAGAGCAATGGTGTCCCGCTTCATTAGTTACCGTTTGCGTCCCGACCGGGACCGGAGGAGAAATAACAGCGGTTTCCGACTATGGTCTGAAGCCTGAGGCTGAAAGGTAACACGCTGATCGGGCTCCAGCTGTCCTCGAACAGCAAAATCAGCGCGCAAAAGCACCTATAATAAGTCATGTGATCTCAGTTGGTGGTGTCCTGAGTTGACGCCACTGACGTACGACTCGGTTTTACTGGGGACAATCCGATTTGTCTGCTTAAATTTCACACGCAAATACACGTATCCGATTCGTATCCGATATATTTCCACATATGAATGAGGCCTGTTTCCGATCTGAGAAAATCGGAATCCATGCGCTTTTGTCCTGCGTGCACCGGTCCTATCCGATTGTGCCACATGAGAGGAAAAAATCGGAATTAGGTTACTTGAACCATGCAGTGTAAATGGGGCCTGTTGATTTTATCTCCATAGCAACCGTTTTATGTTTTGGTCGGCTTGGGATGACGAACAGATCGACTTCAGTTTCAGACGGATCGGAAAAAGTCAACTTTTTGTTGTCCTTAGCAACAGTGGTTTTATGCTAACCTCGCCCACATTCCTTATATGTCCATATCAAGTGTTCTTAATTATGTTCAGTTCCAGCGTTGGACGCATGCTTTTAAAACTTCACAGTATTCCATGGAAAAAATTAGTTATAATAGTGCGCCAACTTTGCTAGCTCGCCACGCACACGCCGTTCAAAATCTACAACTTCTAATTCCAACATTTTGTCCACATCACCTTGCTATGGAAGCCTGAGAAGTTACGAGACAATGGCAAAAAATCCCTAGGACGAGTTTTCGTTTGTATGTGGTGCTAAAGGGGCTTTTTTTTTAAAAATGCAGGATGGCGGCCTTTTCCCAAGGTCAAAGGTCAACAACAATTCTGTGGTGTTGGTAGACTGGAGCTGGCAGCAAGTGTGTGCAATTGCGTGAAAACAAAAGTATCGTTTTCCCATATCTTGGGAAAACAAAAAAATCGCCAATTCTCAGAATTCTCAAAATGGCCGCCAAGCCGTAGGTCGTGTGGCCGTCCCATAATGATTTCAAAACTTCTTGGGGATATCCCCCACACGTGTGTTTTGGTTTCGGGATCATTCATGCACATTTGCACACCAGTGGAGCTGTGGTGGAGGCAATGAGGGTGGGGTGTCTTGCCCAAGGACACAGCGACAGTTGGCTGGTGGGACTGAGGATCGAACCGCCGACCCTTTGATCATTGGTCGACCTGCTAAAGCGCCTGAGCTTTGCACTGCCGCCCGATGTAACCTTGCCAATGTGCGTTCCAGTGCCCACTTTCAATGAAAAGTCTATGTTAACGCATACAAACGCACGTTTCGGGCTTCTGTGTTTAAAACTCTCACGTCTACACATAGCTAGGCACCCTTTTTATGACTGTTTTTGTGCTCTACATACAAAACCTGGGCCATTGAATGTCTATTGACCAATCAGAGACTTGGATTTGGTAGTGACGTAGAGGATAGCTGTCTTATTCATTGACAGTAGTGCCAACGGTTTGAAAAGTGATCATACAGGAGAAAATAATATTTGCAGTTTGGTGCCAGCAGGATTTATAAGACACCATGTCTGTCATATATTGGAATAGAGCTGTGACAGAAAAAACCTGGTGGAAGATTTGTAAGTCTTGCATTGCTTCGACATTTTGCAACTGTGGGCACATGCCCCAATATTGAGTAGAGACAATCCTGTGTGAACACCAAATGCTAAATGACAAAGGTAGAAAGGTGTAAATATAGCTTAAGATTCTTTTTGTAAACTCATAGGTCAATCTTATGCATCAGAGATTTTCTTCTCTATAAAATGAAAACCCTTGTTTTATTAAGTCATTTTATAGAGAAGCAGAATTGTCAGCATTCCTTAAAAAAAGAACAAAACCCTCACCTTGATCACAAATCCAGATGCTGTTTGCAGAGACAAAGAGAATGATTTATAGATAACAGTTATAATTACACAGACACCCCCCTCACCCACACACGTAGATGTAACACACACACACTCATTTCTTTCATCTGAAAAACCGTGTGTTCGATATTCACCAGTGCATATCATTGTGTACAGCGAAGACAGACAAAGGTTAATGATGTGGCAAAAGGGCAAAATCTTCCACTCTTCTGTGAGTTTTGCCCATTTTGAGGAAAGATTTCCTCAGACTGTTATTTAAAGATGCTGTGATAATTGCAGGGCCATGGGATCAGAAATTAATGTGTTGTTCTCTTGTTCCCACCAATTACGTACAACAGTAATGGCTACACATAAGCTTTGGCAAATAATAAACTAACAATTGATCTGTTGTGATTTAACAAAGTACATTTGTTTTGGGTTATTTTTTCCGCCAAAAAATATACAATAGAAGCTGCTTAAGTGCAGGATGGGATTTTCTTTTCTGCAAATCATCTTCTATCTGTTACATTTTAATAAAATTAATGCCTTAGGGAGACCACTGAAATAAATTACATAATTTTTTAATCATTTGTACCTGCACCTTGCTTCTGTTGTCTAAAAGTAGCGAGAGTCTAACGATGTACTACTCTTTAATCTTCAGTATTTTATTATTCTTTTTTTCTTTTCTAGTTTATACTGTCCAACAGCTAAGCAAACAGATGGGAGCTGAAGACATCTTGTGTTGGACAGATTTTACTGTTACAACAAGGTGTTTTGTCTTCTGACACACAAGGTGTATGTATATTGGTATAAACCCCTTTTGTATTTGAGGCAAAAATTTGTTTATATCGATTTATTTTTCATTTTTGGTTGGACTGGACGGAAAAGAAGAAGAAAAGACGTGTGTGTGGGGGTTGGGATTATAAAGCAACAAGTTGTTTACTGTCAGATGTAGATGTTAGTCAAAAGGGGCAACAGGGGGGCATAGGACCACCAAGACTGCAAGCTCCAGCCCAGTGAGAAGAATACCCCCCCCCCCCCCCCCGCTACACCATGGAGAGCCCCGCTGCCCCAGACAAGCATTCCACTACTACCCAGGAGTTCTGAGGGTCCTCCCAACCCAACCCCAGGGCCCCCAAAAGGATACCCACCCCACGCTTCAGGCAACCACCCCTCGGGAGGTCCAGGAGAGAGCAAGGCAGGGGCCCCTCACCCTTGCCCAGGAGGAAGACACCCAAGATAAGTGGGGAGCCCCCATGAGTGTTTTAAACATGGGCCGACCAGACTCACCCACTGTTGGAATTCCGGAAAGGGCCTTAGGGGAAGAACCAGAACCAGCAACACAGGGACATGGACACCCCGAGGCTCAGATGTAAAGTTATCCCCGGCTCATGGTCTTGCCAGAGAACTCATAGATCAGGGAGAGGGCCGCCCGGCCCAAGAAGCCAGCACCCAAGGGACACATACACCACCGCTGAGGACCCTGTTCCCCCCACAAAGGATGGGGTGGTGGAGAAGATCTGTGGTCCCACCTTCATGGTACCGTGTGTGTGTGTGCGTGTGTAGGTGTGTGTGTGTGTGTGTGTGTTGAAGTGTATATTATTGTAGCGTAAAGGGTGTGTGTAAGAGAGGGTGCCGAGTAAAATTGGCGGTTAGGACACTGGGAGGACATCTGATTGCTCACAATGATGTCCAAGCACCCTATTACTAGGGGGCCCTAAAAGTCTAAGATGCAGTTAACATTGACTGGTAGGGCACTTAAAGGACATCTCCAGCTTGCTGGCAGTGATGTCCAAGCACCCCCCCCCCCCCACCACCACCTCCTACATGTCTAAGGTGCAATTAAAAGCGAAAGGTTTTAAAAAATTGCAATCTAATCCATGCAAGTCCAGGATGAGATTGTATTTTCTGTAAAGAACATTTTATCTGTGACATATCAATGAAGTTAATGTTTGAGGGAGACGATTGAAATAAAATTACAGGATTTTTTTAATCCTTTGTACCTGCACCTTGCTTCTGTTGTCCGTAAGTATAGTGAGAGTCTAACGATGTAGCACAATTTAATCTTCAGTATTAATTGGCAAATATGATAGACGGAATGGGGGGGGGGGGGTTAAAAACAACTCAAAAAGGTGGACGTAAAAGCTTTGTTAACCCTTTTGCCATCCTAGGCACTTTAACATTGGGATATTGGGAGTTGGGTCATCTAGACCCACTAGACAGTGCTCTGAACCTTTTTTCTTCAATGATTTGTGATCTTCACTGGTGTCCATGGATTACATGAAATCTTTCCACCTTTGTCATGGTAGGGAGAACATGTCAATGAAAGGGTGGGGTCATCTAAGATAGCACAAGGGTTAAAGGTTGTAGAGATGCCTTCCTCTGAACAAACAACAGTTAAAATTATTGTGATGGTGAAAATGTGTCTAAAAGACAAAGTGTCAGGTTAAATTCAAGGTTTAACAAAAATATTGCAATCAATGTTTGGGACTTGCAGCCATGCTTTGCCCAATCCCTCCTTTTACACAGAACCAAATAATTTAACTGATCAGCAATTTGACAATTTAAGGGGATAAAAGGCTCGGAATTGAATCCAAGTATTGGATTTGCATTTTGTAGCTGATGGAAAATGTTTTCCTGACAAGTGTAGAAGCAAGTGAAGGAGGCCATTATTAAGCTGAAAAAGCAACAGAACTTGTCAAAAGAAGTGGTGAGCTCAGCAAGACCAGGAGGCTAAAGGAGAAGAAAAAACAGAATGCAATGCATGTTTTTTTCGATAAAGAAAATCCTCGCATTAACTCTGTACCGTACATAAAATCTTTATGAATATATATGCATGCTGTTTTCTTAAATGTCTAAACTATCTGCAATCAAGAGTGAAAGACCTGATTCAGCTCTGACAAAGTCTAAAAAAAGTTCTACAACAAAATGATGATAGAACTATAATAAACTGGACTAAATGTGTTGCTGAGAAATAAACACATCTTTTGGCAAAGTGGCAGAAGCAGTTTTACGATGCAATCATTCATTGTTTTCAGGGTAGGAACTCACTTGGCTCTGTGAATGAATTTGCATTTTTTTTTCCTTTACATCTGTTGCTCCTCCACAGGCAGTCATAGAGCTAGATGCTGTGTAAAAGGTTGAGGTAGAATGAAATTACACACGTGCAATGCTGAGACACATAATACTGTAGCAGTGGTAATTAGTACACTGGGGCTGCACACTTGACCCTGGTACCCTTAGCCACAACTGCCCTTACAGGTGGATGCGGGCTTTCAATGGGTGAAAATGTGCTTACCTGTACGGGACATGCAGGTGGCCCGCAGAAATATCAAAGTTGCAGATTGCTTAGTGAACTCATATAGTGTAAATGTTCATGCATATTTTTTTCTTTGCACATTTCTTCATGCTGTGGACAAAAGGTCATAGTGAACACTTAAACAACAGGCAAGGGTAAGAAAGAGTGAAGTAGTTGAGATGAAGGCAAGTGAAACAGATTTTTCCTTTTTTCAATCCCCCTGAACCCTGAACAAAAGGCCCATTAGTGTTGTTCAAATAATAAGTGTGCATTCCTTGGGGTGTCCCAGCATGCAACCTGACTGTTATAATTTAGGAAATTAGACAATCAGATTGTAGTATGTGTGGGCATACCACTGACACTTACGTATCACCTACATACGTGCTATACACGTGCTGCATTTGTGCATGGTCCAAGGAGCCACCTTACTAACGACTAGAGTGGGGCGTAAGGGCCCTGTAGACCAATACACAGCAATCATTTGTTTTTCCATTTTCATGACGTCCCTTGAAGTGGCCATACGAACATTTGTTTGTCATAAAAGACACACCTGCACTCCCCTTAAGATGCAGACACTTCTCCCTACAGCCCTCCTCAGGGTCGAACAACCCCAAAACCTGCAGGGAGGTTAACCTGTACAGGACCATTGGACTAATACGTCACTCACCATAGGTAACTAATGATTTAGTGTTACTAAACCTCAATATTATCTGTGCATTTATGCACATATAAATTTTATTATGTAAGTATTATAGGTATTATGTAAGTATTGTAAGTAAGTATTATGTGAGACTAAAGGGTATTGACCAGATTTTCTTAGATTGTCTTGAGATGCTACACAGACGGCAGAAAAGATCAAACTGAGCGGTACCATTTGGTTTTGTTATTAACCAATTCATCCAAAACTTTTAAGACTATTAAAACTCAGTTCGTTATAGATAATTCCAGTATTGACAAAGTGTCATTTTTGCATAATATCGGATTATTAAAGTGACCAAAGGATTAAGATTGAAGATTTTCACTGTAAACCTTTACGCTGAAATAGTGACATTCGACAAGAAAACTTCTGAGTGGAAGAATAGAAAAAATCCTTTTAACAGGGCTAGATGCAGTAAAAGCAGTCATCTGCACCGAACAGTTGGAGAAGAAGAGCATAGAGGAATTAACAGATGACTCCCACCCCCTCAAAAAAGCAAAAACAAAAAACCAAGAAATAAACATCCATTATACGACAGATAAAATGCTTAATAAGTCATTGCAGCAAGAAGAAATCAAAAAGTAGGCAAAGATTAAACCTTTAAATACATTTATTGAGGCAAAAAAATAAGCTAGTAGCTGAAAAAACAAAAAGACAAAGGCAAACAAAGTCAGCTATATCTTCGTCTCCATTTTCAAACTACGATGGAGAGTTCAGATCACCAGTCCACCTGTAGGTGTACTATATGTGTCTATTCTTTCACATTAGACTTAGCTCAACTGGAACTGCTGCAAGGAGATGTTGGAAAACAAAGCTACATTGTGCCACGCTATATCATGAAAAAAGACCCCTCAAATTCCACTAAAGCCAAACAGAGCCGTGCTGAGTCAACACCGATGGAAAAGTACTCGCTGCAGCAGGGAGAGAACAAAAAGCAGACAAGGATAGAATCTTATTATAGGCCAAAAACCTTTAGTATTTGCAGCAATGAAACAACAGAATTAATGCCTCAGCCACATGCACCCATAAGGGGCATTGACTCATACAGGTGCTGAAGGTTTTTGGGTGGACAGGGCCCATGGTAGCGAGGAGCGGCCACATTAAAAATGGGGGCGCAGGTTTGTCTTGCAGTACCTGTGAGGGTCGTACAGGACGTCATGAAAATGGAACGTACGGCAACCCACGGGAGTGTTATACCGTATGGGAGTCTGATAAGTGTACAAGGAAGTATTTGTAGGAACAATTTAAGTTACAAGCACTTATGACGTATGGGTAATGCTGTCATACAGTGTCCTTACACCGCAGTCAAGTCATTAGTTAGGTGCATGAACTGGCTCCTATACTGACCGCGCATGAATGCTGCATGCACAGGGTTTGTATGTGATACTTAAGTACCTGTAGGACAACCATAAAATGCCAACACAAACTAGACTCTCCCTGTGTCCGAATTACCGCCCTAACCCCTGTAGAGCACTATATAATGCGGTCGGCATTTTGTAGGGGTGTTCCAATCTACAGTTCAAAAATCGAGTGCACTAGAAATTTCCCAGAAATCTGTACAAAAACCAGTGTGGATCAATACTCACTCGATTGTCGAATATTTACCACAATGCAACTCGTATGGACCACAATGCATTGCGTTTGAATTATTCAAAAATGGCGGACAGTTGCACAAGGAAGATGACTTAAAAATGTAAGTATATTAAGAAGCATCAAGTATTTGTTGTAAATTATATTTGTAAATATGTAATATGACATGTGTAATATATTCCTCAATCGACAACCTACATCGTTTTGAAGCTCATCAATTTCGGTATTGCTAAAGCTAACGCTAACGCCAACGCGTATTGGCGTCGAAGGCTAAAAATAAATGCTGTAGATATTACATAAAAAAGGAGTGAGTTCTAACCGTAGTCATAAGTTTATATGTTGGGACAGACGAGGATGAGGAAAATCTGATCCATCTGCGGATGGAGAAAGATAGCCTGTTTGTTTTAAGGCAAGCTTGTGCCGGATGGGAGTAAGATCACACTTGATCAGATTTGTATTCATTTCTCATTAAACTGTTAAACGTTGTCATATTGGGGTAAAGGTTTTTGTTGAAAGAGCCAGTAGAGAGGAGGAAAGAGCAAGAATGGAGGAAGAGCGACAGGACAGTCTGTTAAGCTTACTTGAGTTAAAAAAAAAATTCAAAAAAATGTAACGTCGTCGTTAATTGTGCAATTTGTTTAATAAATGCATAAACAAAAATGAATTATTTATATGTATTATTTAAATCTGAGCCATTTTTAACAATCTTAAAAGGATTTTCATATAAATGTACATATTTACAATTTCGTTTTGTACATTATCATTTATTTTTATACATGTTAACAATAATCATGGTCTTCTAGAGCCATGTGTGTCACAGTTGGAGCTGAAAGGAAACCAGAAATTTGTCCTCGCAGACGGATGCCACTTTGCTCGTCCTGCTGGTTCTTGGTGTCGTCCTGCTGGTTCTTGGTGTCGTCCTGCTGTGGCTCAACATCTGTGGCTCCAAGCAGTCCCCTTCGCTGATGCACAGATTGTGCACGAGGGCGAAAATATCTATACATTTATATTTATTTATAAATTTGGCATTAGAGTCATATACAGCCTGCATTCGAATGGAATAAAAAAGCTTCCTGTTAAAATAACAAGCTGCATTTTCTTTTAGGGCCTTTATTCTTGTGTGGCAGCCATCGATGCTCCTCACGAAATTTTGGAAGGGGGAAGACCCAGCGAGCTGCTAAAAATCCAGAGGCGACTTATGGTAGTTCATTCACACTGGGAAGCCAGCTGACCCTGCTCATCAGCTGGAGGATGCGGACTGCGGTCCTGTGGACAATGTCACTCACAGGGGACCATAGCATGTCAAAGGCCCTGGCTACCACACCGTGAGATGTGCCACACGCCAGCCAGAAAAGGAACACCTCAGTCTCCTGTGACCCCCCCCAGAGTGTGAGGAACCCGAAGCTGCTCGACCAGATGCTTGATGGTCCTGCGGGTCAACCGAAAATCCAGTCTTGTGTCGGACTGACTATCAGCGTAAATGGTCAGGACAGAAACATTTCTGTTGGTAAAGCAGTGGAGACGTGGAAGACGAAGACGCTGTAAAATGCAACATTATTTCATTGGGGAAATGTAATCTTATTTTTGAATGTTTCTATTTATTTTGATGTCTTGCATTTTAGTTTATGAAGTATTTTTGTATGATGGAAAATCTAAAATCTAAAAATCTCGTTTTTTTTTTGGCTGAGTATTGGGATTTTCATGTTCATTTTTAAAAATGAAAGTATTTTTGTTAAAACATGGGTTTTGTAAATCTTTTTTCTAAATAAACTGATCTAGAACCCTTTGTGTTGAAAGCTGATATGGTTTGACTCTGAAGAAGAAATGCAAAAACTTTCTCTGAACTCACAAGACTGTTACATGGATTTAGACTGTACAACTCATACTCCAGCTCACAAGTTATTCATGTCTGGCCAGGGCATCCAGAGGAAATCTTCTGAGACGTCTGCTTCCTCTTGCCGCACTGTGATGCAGCATATCTGCTTGTTTTCGGTTTGATCTCACAAAGAACGCTTGAATATGAATCTGTCCGTGTTTCTGTTAGCAATAATTCAAAGCCATTTTCAGAATGGATTTACGGGCTCTTATCGTTCAGTGGCACAAAAATAAAAAATAAACATTTCCATGGACTAATAAATTGGCGGTTTATTTCTGAACAAATACATTAAATCTACACCAATGTGTTTTCAGCCACGTTTTCCATGAACAGAACACAGCAGATTCATAAATAGTCTTCATAAAATGTTCATGTTTATTATGTTTTTCAGGTGTCTTTCTCCGTGGTAAATAGAAGTAGTTCCGCTCCACACCAGGTGGTGGCGGTAATGCGCCACTTTGTTTTCTTGTCAAGCGCCCCATGAACAACACCCGAAAGAGAAAAGTAGTGAGCATGGTGGTCGAATTTCATTTAAAATTCAGAGAACCATATAGTGCTGCACTTAATAGGGTTTTAGTAGTTAGGGATTAGGGTGGGAATTCGGACACAGCTTTTGATTGTCTAATTTCCTCATTTCTAACAGTCAGGCTCCAAGCACGAAGCATGAAAAGAGTGCACACTTGTCACTTGAACAGCACTTATGGGCCTCTTGCGTTGTGAGCAATATTTGGGGGATAAAAAAAAGGAAAACTCCATACAATGTCCCAGTGTCTCATCTGTGGAAGTTTTTCTGCTCCATTAGATTCTGACTTTTTTAAATCTTTGAATTTTCATTCTGAAATTTTTAAAACCTTGCATTTTCTTTCTGAATTTTTTTTAAACCCTTGATTTTCAAACAGCAACATTTTTTGCCCCAAAACATGATTTTCTATCCTAAATATTTCAATGTTTTCAAATTAGAGACTCAACATTTTGATGGCCCAGAAATTCAAAGTAAAAAAATTAGATGAGAAAGAATTCACTTTTTGTCTCTCAATAGAACATCTAGTCAATCTGAGAACACATCGATATCCAGCCAATTAAATCATGACACCGCCGTAACATCAGCGTTTCTATAAGATGCATTTAAAAAGACATATTCTTGAGTATAAATGAAGTCTAAGAAGTCCAGATCTGAAGGTATGCACTAAAGAATGTGTTACAAACGGCAGCGAAGTCTTTCAAAAATATACTGATGAAGTTTCTAGAACAGAGATAAAGAAAAAAAAGACAGAATTTGTCTTCACCCACCTTCTGTTTCTGACGTAAAACAAAAAAAACATGCATTATCCATTTATTTTAAGTTGAAAAACGTATGAACAAATGATGCACGTATTGTTTCTTTTCCATGCACATACCAGAGTTAGTGGTCTGGCCAATGTTACTAGATGCAGTAAGCGCCAGATTGATTGCACAATATCACCGTGATTACTGTGATTACCATCCTACCACAAAAGCACAGTTTGGAGTGGGGAAAATTGAGAAACAAAAAGTAAAACCACAACCAAAGTTGTACGTTTTTATGCTCGATTAAACAATGTCAGTGAGAAGATATTAGGGAGATACAAAGCATTATTTACTCACCGATGAAATACCAGCCAGGTTTGCTGTCATCTTGGGCTCCTATGAAAACGCTGATGTCACGTCGGTGTCATGATTTGATTGGCTGGATATCGATGTGTTCTTAGATCGACTAGTTGTTCTATTTAGACAATAAAAGTGACTTCTTTCCCATCACATTTTTTTCCATTAAATTTCTGGACCATCAAAATATTGAGTCTCTGAATTAAAAACACTGAAATATTTAAGAAAATAATATTTCAGGGCGTAAGATTTTGCTGTTTGAAAATCAAGGGGTTAAAAAAAATTCAGAAAGAAAAATCAAAGGTCTAAAAAATTCAGGAAGAAAATTCAAGGGTATAAAAAATTCAGAATCTGATGGAAAAAAAAAATCTTCATACTCATCCACTTCCCTCTTCCTTAGCCTTGAATGCTTTTAAGTATTCGCTGTCATCCCCAGCATACCCATAGGAAGAAACTACATGAACATTTCTGCTCTAAGGGGTCACCAAGCGAGCTACAATCTGCGTGCCTCTCCCTGATACAGGTTTTCTGAAACATCAGTTTAAAAACAAAATTGATAAAAAGACATAAAAGTTGAACATGATCGAAAAACTTTAAAAATGTATGTTTTTCTTGAATGTCACATGGAAGTAGAATGAGTTTAAAAATTAATTTCCAATAATCTAATCCTCCTTTTTTTATTAGAAAAACTATGCTGTAGTTCCTTTTATTGGACTGCTACAACCCTGCATGCTAATTGCTAGATGCCCCATGGGTTCTGTTATACTTGTCTGTCATTTTTTATTGTCAACAGTCGGTTGTGTGTTTTTATTGGCACTGCAAGAAGGGTGGTACAAACCGTGTTCAGTCAATAAATATAAATGATTTGTTCTTAACATGAATGGTCCCTCTTAAGGAGTTGTATTGTGATCCCATTATTATAATCATCATTGTTTTCAATGGTCTTGTTGGCACTACATTGAATGTAGTTTAATAATTATATTCTTTTTTGTTAAAAAAAATTTCTGGAGTTTAGCTTTTTGCTCACATTATTTGACAAAGTCTTAATTTGTTTTTTCTTTCTAAAATATCAGTCCAACTACCATGGTAGTCCAATTGTCCTATCTGTTCAAACTGAGTAAATTATTCAAATTTTTTAACAGTCCAAATTATGCCTTGTATTTCTTAACTCTACCTAAAGAAAAACAAGAAAAACTCAAAAGAAAAAATTTTGTTTTTACAATTTGGTCCATAAAAAAGCTCCGCTGAGCCTTGATAAAGACAAAGACTGATCTGTCCTGTCCTTGAGGCGCCCTTGTGTGTATTATCTTACTTTGTTTAAACTCAACTAAGAGAGCAAGAGACGCAACCATGTTGACAAAATTTATTCTATATTTCTTATAGTTTGGCATAAGGCTCCGTTCAGATACATAAAAATACGGTCTCCATAGAGAACTTTTGGGTATTAAACTACCACTAACAGAGCTCACAGCTGGAAGCTGGGGAGGAGGTTGGGGTGACGAACGCAGAGCTTGCGAAAATAGAAGAAGAGGGATTGAACCGCACCTGGAACTTTAGTAGGACACTGAACAGGTGGGTATTCCAGGAAGCATGTTTAAACTACCCTGACTTTAACCCTGAACTCTGGCTGAAATCCGCCTCAACTTGCTTTCTCTGGGTATGTCGGTTCCAAAAGACCGGATATGAGTTGGCGTAATAACACTCGACTTGGTAACCTCAGCTTAATGGGCATGCACGTCAAGTACATGAAGACATTCTCAATGGATCACCGATTTCCGGAGTCACCATGGAAATGCGTAGTGAAAAAAAGAAAGAAAGCGCTACACTTCAGTGAGACGGAGTCTGAGATTTTAATGACGGCGTATGAAGATTATACGTCCATCAAAAAAGTAATACGGCTGCATCCGCAAAAGAAAGAGTTTCTGCTTGGTCTAGAACAACAGACAAAGTAAACGCACGAGAAGAGTATCTAATCTTATTTCCATTTTCCTAGTGACGCATATAAGTTATATATATATAACTTATCCAATTTTGCCAACTTAAATGAATTACTTCTATTGGTAACAAGTAATTGAGTTAAATTTATTCAACCTAATTTCCTTACGTCTATAAAACTCAATAATTGTTTATCAACTCAAATTTACATATTTATCTAACTAAATATCATATTACTCCAATTCAATTAATATTTTTTCCATCTTGATTTATTATAATTCTTGATCTCTTATATGTCTTTGAGCCGGCAGATTTACTGATTTGTATAACAATAAGAAGAACGAGACATTATATACAAATCGCACATATTCCTTTTGGAATTTTCCGTCACTGTCATTATTGTACCATGGGGTAGGGGTGCTTTATAAACCCATCCTTCTCTCTCCCCATCTCATTCATGGTGGACAGACTTAAGCATAGTAGGACAAATAACACAGTAAAACAGCAAAACAACTAAACACATTTGGTCAAAAAACCACACTTAAACCAAAATCCGTCCAGCCAGGCAATGGGAATGGTATCCTACAATCCCTTGCGGTGCCGATCTAACAGCAGCACCAAAGTTACACCTACTTGATTGAATTAATTTGAATGAAAGTAAAATAGCTGTCTGATAACTACGTGTTATTTTTAAAATGAATAAAAAAAATGATTTATCTTAACTGAAGCAAATAATTAAGTTAGATCAAAGTAAAAAAAGTTTAATTTTCCAACATCCATTCGTGGTCTTATCACCCTCTCACAGTGGAAAAAGTATTATCTGAGCTTCTTCATCCACTAAATCATCTTCAAATGGACACGCCATGCTGCTTCACCTCTCTGAAAACAAACTAACCTTTAACTAAACCTGCTCCAGACCAGGTTATGTTCAGAGCATGAGTTGCCATGGCAACTTGACATACCCTGAAGCATACCTCCATTTCTGGAACCGAAAGCTGAGATTATCAACTTCCTTAGCCTCAAACTTACTGTGGGAGCTAGCATAACCTGCTTTCTGGAATACCCCCCAGGTGAGTTGATTAGACTGAACCGCCCACAGGGAGGAGTAACCAGGTAAACGCACTGCTGAGCTGGCTGCCTGAAATACTCAGGGTTGTTCACAACATGTAGAAAGAAGACAAAAACATTGAGCTCTGCAACCATTACTGCCCTCCAAGTAGAATTTTTTACAAGCTGACATTATGTGTTAGAGAAGCTTAATCTTGATGATGAAAATGTGAAATAAACTATTACAGTGGTGGACAAATTGTTGGTACCAAAGAAAGAAAGTCTACAATGCTCACTGAAATGACTTGAAACGTACAAAGGTAACAATAAATTACAATTTATTGATTTTTTTTTTTTTAACTTGTTCTGTCCAACAGCTGAGCAAACCGATTAGAGCTGATGGCCTTTTGTGTTGGACAGGTTTTACTATCACAAAAACAGGTTGAATAGCTTCGAGAAAATTAGAGTGTAGATTTGTATAAACCCCTTTTTGTTGTATTATTTTTTATTTATTTGTTACATTTAGTGTGTGTGGGGAGGGCGAGGGGAAGAATGTGAGAGGGGGAGGGTGGAAGAGAGTAAAAGGAAGAGAGGTGAGAAAGTGTGGGATACAAGTACTGATTTGAATAAGTTATTATTTTAAGCTGTAACAATTAAACCAGATCTGCTGGAAAGACAAATATTACATCAAAGGTGAAAATCTGACACGAAGATGAGCGGAAAATATCTGTCCATCAATACACTGTGGGTTAGGAGGAGGGATGAAGCAGACAGGGAGCGTTGTGGCAGTGTACACGTGCACGTGGGGTGGAGATAAATGGATGATACTAAAGTGAACCGTTTGTTCATGAGGTGAACCAGATCCAGGCAGCCCAGGAGGAAGGGAGGAGGGGATCGCCCACCCACCCAGCCAGGCGCAGAGAAGGCCCCCCTACAGGGCCCCCCCCGAAGCCCAAAGGCATAAACCAACCCGGCGTCCGGCCCCCAGGCCACAGGACAGGAGCGCTTAGCCGTACCAGGCGGCAGCCATGGGGGCCACCGGGCGGCGGACACCGAAACAAGGGCCAAGGACGAAGCCAGGGCCCCGGGAACCCATGAGCCACCCACCAACCCCGGCACGCGACCTGAGTAACCCAGAGATCGCTGCACACCCACAGCCATTCCCCATAACCCTACCCACTACAACCCTCCTCCCCCTCCATATTCTCTAAGCCCCCCTCCCCAATGCCCTCAATGCCCTCACCCCCTCTGTGATGGGGAGGGAAAGCCCCAGAGGATCCCAGCGAGCCAGCCCCCAGGTCCGTCCCACCCATGCACTCTAGCACACATACTCACAATCTTCTGGTTACCCCCCACCCCCCGCCGCCACGCAATAACCCCCTCCGGCCGACCGACCCCCCAGCGCCGCATGCCCGACCATCACCGCACCCGACAGGATACCCACAAGCCTGGCCGCCCTGAGAGGGCCTGGCAGGTGAAGACCGGCCGCCCCTCCCTGACCCTACCTATGTATGGAGGTGTGGGTGTGCTGTGTCTGTGCTGCAGGTAAAATAGGAGGTCTCCAGTGTGGGGGGCCCCACCGCTGCCAAGCCACAGACCCCCCCCCACTCCAGGGTCCATCTGTGAGTGGTGTGTATTAGTTTTGTGTGTTCTGCTTACATGCAGTGTGTGTGTCTAAAGTGGAAGTTAAAATTGTGGGGGTGACAGGTGAAAGATGAGCATGGATGTTTCACCGTGCCCCCCTCCACCAGACCATTCCCACAAGGCCTTCGATGAATCATGGTGTCTAATATGCAAGTAAAAGCGGAATGAAGGGCGGGCGCCAACGCGACCCCAGAGAGAGACACCCCCAGTGAGCCCCGCCAGCATTACCCACCCATCCAGTTCCCCGAGCCCTATGTGCCTGTGTGCAACATTTATTTGGGTGAGAGCGGGGAGGAGCAGGCGGATGGGCACAACAGGGGGAAGAAGGCTCCCCCAAACGACCGGTCCCCCAGCCGGCCGCGGTAGGCGCCCCCCCCCCTCCCAGGGCGGCCAGGCAGTCAGGAGGCGGCAAGCCAGCTGCAAATAGAGGCCAGAGCCTCGTAGCGCTGAGAAAAAAATAAATAAATAAGTAATTGATTGAAAATTAAATAATCAAAATCTGGCATTACTTTTGAGTTGTTGATTAACGTTTTATTTAAAAAAACAAACTAATGAAATAGGGCTGGACAAAAATGATGGTACCTCCATAAAAGACTGAGAACTAATAACCCAGGGGCTCATAATGAACTCAGGTATGTCCTTTAATTGACATCACAGCTGTTTTCAAACCCATAATCAGTCAGTCTGACTATTTAAAGGGAGACGAACAGTTACGTTGCTGTTTGGTGAAAATGTGTGTACCACACTGAACATGGACAACAGAAAGGGAAGGAGAGAATTGTTCCAGGACGTTAGAAATAAAAATTATAGACAAACATCGTAAAGGTAAAGGCTATAAAACCATCTCTGAGCAGCTTGAAGTTCCTGTGACAACAGTGGCACATATTATGTAGAAGTTTAAGGACCACGGGACAGTAGCCAACCTCCCTGGACGTGACCGGAAGAGGAAAATTGATGACAAATTGAGGAGACGGATAGTTGGAACTGTATCCAAAGAGGCCAGAACAACCTCCAAAGACATTAAAGGTGAACTCCTAGATCAATGTACATCGGTGTCAGATCGCACCATTTGTCGTTGTTTAAGCCAGTGTGGACTTCATGGGAGACGACCAAGGAGGACGCCACTGTTGAAAGGAAATCATAAAAAGCCAGACTGGAATTTGCAAAAATGCATGTTGACAAGCCACAAAGCTTCTGGGAAAATGTCCATTGGACAGATGAGACACAACTGGAGCTTTTTGGTAAGGCACATCAGCTCTATCTTCGTAGACTCAAAAATTAAGTACCGTAAATTCCGGACTACAGCACGCACCAGATAAAAAGCCGCATATTCAAATTTAAGAGCAAAAATCAATTTTGTAATTATACGAGCCGCGCCATATTATAAGCCGCTGGCCTAACATGCGGCGCGCATGCACATACACCTGCAGAAGCGCGCCGGACCAACGGCGACAAACACACACACACACAGAAAGATATTAAAAGTGAAGATTTTTTAAAAACGTTTTTATTTAATCCTCATATTTTAAACAAATACCTAATGCAGCTACTCTAAAATATAACATACGTTTGTATCGGAACACACAACTACTTATACACTATGGGTTGCTGAAGCTTTTTTTTACTTAACACTGCAAGAACAGTATTCAAGTTTCTTACCACTGAATCCTACCAGAAAACATCACGCATCACCTTCATCACTCTCCTGCGCACTAAAACCATCAAATCCTCTAACTCAGTGTCCGAATTGAACAACCTCAGGATCTCATCACTCACAAGGCCCACAGTCTCCTCGTTTTCGGTGTCACTTGAGTGCGTGCCGTCTTCATCACACAGCAGCCCAGCCTTTCGAAACCCGTTGGTGATGGTTGATGTTTTGACACGGCTCCACGCACTTAAGATCCACTCGCAGACTTGAGTTAAAGATGCTCTTCGCATTCGTCCTGTTTTGGTAAAGGATTTCTCGCCGGCTGTCATCCAAGTCTCCCACTCTTCGCACAGGGCCACCTTAAATGCTGGGTTCATTCTGATATCCAGTGGCTGTAGATACTTTGTGGTACCCCCAGGAATCACAGCTGGAATTGAGTTTGTACTCTTTATGGCAGCTTTCACAGAATCTGTTATGTGGGCCCTCATGCTGCCCATAACGAGCAATGTTTTTTTTCTGCGAAATAATCCCCCTGGTCGCTTTTAATAGCACTCTGTGAGCCAGTCCTTCATCAGGCTCTGGGACATCCAACCTTTCTGATTCACTTTTATCACAACTCCCTCTGGCAATTTTTCCTTTGGCATTGTCAGCCGTTTAAAAATTATCATCGGTGGAAGCTTTATGCCCGATGCTCAGAACGCAGGTAAAATGTGTTCTCTCGTGACCGCTTGTTTTCAGTATGACGGAGGAGTCACCTTTTTAATTTACAGTTCGAGTGAGAGGCAGGTGAAACGTCAGAGGGACTTCGTCCATGTTTATTATTTCATCCGGGCCGATAGAATTCTCCGCTATCTTTGTCTGCGTGAATGTGCGGAACGAAGCAAGTTTCTCCTCGTAGTCAGGAGGGAGCTGCTGGCACAAAGTTGTTCTTGCCCTAACAGACAGGCTTTTCCGTTTCATGAATCTATAACACCACGACGGCCCACCTTTAAAATTTTCTATTTTCATCTCGGAGGCGATCGCTTTAGCCTTCAGTCTTATTTGTACAGTGGAAACACCGCGGCCACCTGCTCTTTGAACGTTCACCCAGTCCTCCAGAAAGTATTCAAGCTCAGGCCATATGCTATGGTTACCTCTGAAAGCTTTGGTTGTCTTTTTGCACTGGCTCAGTTTTTCTTGATGGAGCCTCCATCTTCTCACCATGGATTCGTTTATGCCAAGATTACGGGTGGCAGCTCGATTTCCTTCTTTTACAGCCACAGCGATCGCTTTTAACTTAAAAGCTGCATCATACGCTTTTCTTCTCGTATTCTCCATGTTGATGAGGGTTAGTAACGACTGAATTTAAGATTATGGAAGTGATTACCATAATCATACAATTTCATTGGACCCCTTTGAACAACTCATTCATTTTATTGGTCGACTGTTACTGGGGAACATCTTTTTCCCGCTGCGAAAAATTAAAACGGAAGTTGTGATTAATCATACAATTTCATTGGACCTCTGAACTACTCATTCATTTTATTGGTCGATGTTTTTCCCGCCACTGAAAAAATAAATAAAAAAGACACCCCATATTACAAGCCGCCGTGTTGAAAGTGTAGAAAAAAAGTAGCGGCTTATAATCCGGAATTTACGGTATACAACCAAAAGAACACTGTCCCTACTGTGAAACATGGAGGAGGCTCAGTTCTGTTTTGGGGCTGCTTTGCTGCATCTGGCACAGGGTGTCTTGAAGTTGTGCAAGGTAAAATGTAATCTCAAGATTATCAAAATATTCTGGATAGAAATCTGCTGCATAGTGTCAGAAAGCTTGGTCTCAGTCGCAGGTCATGGGTCTTCCAACAGGACAACGATCCAAAACACACAGCCAAAAACCCCCAAGAATGGCTAAGAGAAAAGCGTTGGAATGAAGTGGCCTTCTATGAGCCCAGATCTGAATCCCATTGAACATCTGTGGAAGGAGCTGAAACATGCCATTCGGAGAAGACACCCGTCAAACCTGAGACAACTGGAGCAGTTTGCTCATGAGGAGTGGGCCAAAATACCTGTTGACAGGTGCAGAATGCTCATTTACAAATTCAGAAACCGTTTAATTGCAGTGATTGCCTCAAAAGGTTGTGCAACAAAATATTAAGTTATGGGTACCATTATTTTTGTCCAGCCCTATTTCATTAGTTTTTTTAAAATAATTCTGTTAATCAACAACTCAAAAGTAATGGCTGATTTTGATTGTTTAATTTTTTAATACATTTTAATTTATTGTTACTTTTTAACGTTTCAAGTCATTTCATTGAGCATTGTGGACTTTTGGTCTTTAACTGAGGGGTACCAACAATTTTGTCCACCACTGTATGTATTTATAAATAATTAAACATCAAGTTTGAAGCCAGAGGTGGTCCTGGCTTGTTTGGTGCCCTGGGAAAAACACTAGACACCACCTACAAGAACTCAAGGCCTGCATACATGCAAACACAAGAACAATATAGATTATTTATGTTCCTTTATTTATAGAAATTTTCAAGTCAGCAAGAGTATATCAAACAATAAGGTAAATATAGGAATTATTTTATGTAAAATAGGCATTTGTAGGAATACAAAAATATTGTCAGAAAAATATGATGTATACAAATTCAATAGGTATTTATAACAAAAGTTCACCTCAATGTTTTGTAATGTAATGCTGCTTATCAATCACAGAGGTCAAACGTCTTCATCTGGTTTTAACGCACTGTAACTACTATTTTGAGTTCACGTAGCCAGTTCTATGTAACTTGGGCAATGTGTTTAAGATCATTGTCACGCTCAAAGATCCAGCCATGTTTTATTCTTAATGCTTTCACTGAGAAAACACTGTGGCTGGTTTCTCCATCATTTTTGCCTGAATACACCAAACCCAGGAGCTACTCTCGGACCCATCTTTCAAGGTGGTCTCGGTTTGTTTCCAATCGTACTGAGATTCCTCAGTCTGACTACAATCTGTGCTCGGAGCGGAACAACTGGACCAAAACAGCCACCGTAGCCAGTGGTCGCATGATCTAATCAAAGTAGAAAAGACATAAAGGATGAATTTTGACAGAATGTATTTTTATGGAGAGCAAAATATTATACATTATTTAAGGTTTAACCTGATTAATTCTGGATTAATATTCCTGTCGGTCTTTATTCATATTTATGTTCAAAAAGTTACGTTTTAAAGGTCTAAAAGGTTTAAAAGTTACGCTTTAGCGTGTTCAGTAAATGTTTATGAGTTTGACACGCCTGTAATACAAGCTTATAAAGGTGCATGTTTTGCATAAAATGGCCAAATAAAGATAGGGAACACAAAAGGTTATCGTCAAACTTGCATGTGTGTGTGTGTGTGTGGGGGGGGGGGGGGGGGGGTTATTGCCCGGGGAGTAAGTTGGAGTAGAACCACCACTGCTTCAGTTGGTTTGTAATATAAAAAAATAATTTATTGTTAATTGCACATCATTTTTAACACCAAAAAATATGACATTTTTCTTCTTCACTCAGATCAAAGAAATCACCTTAAAACAGATCAAAAACATTGAAAACTGACTGTATTGTTTCTCCATTTTGATGGTTTCATTGAAAACACTCAACTCTTAAGCTCCCCCCGCCCCACTCCACCCCCAGTTTTAGATCCGGCTGGGTCCTTTCTGTTTGGAGTGGGCATATTCTCCTTGTGCTTTTTCTTTGGGCACAGTCTGAAAAACACGGTTCTAAAGGTGATGCTCCATAGATGTGAGTGTGAGGACTTGGAATGGACCATTGAACTGTTCCGGGTGTAGAATGCCTTTACCCTGCAGTGGCTGGGATAGACTCCAACAACTGTAAAATGGGAGATGAATAAAGATGGATGGGTTCTTTCAGCAACCATTTTTTTTTATTATAAGAAATTCCTCAATTAATTTTCCTATAAACACCTCAAGCAAAAAAAATTGAAGTTTGTCATTCAAACCTTGTTTTAACATTGTATTATAATGAAATATTAGAATTAGAATATAAATATGCACTTTAAAATTGTCTAATACAATTTTTACATGGTCGACAAATATATGAAAATCAAACTACACCTAAAAAAGGCATCTTGTTGTGTTAAATTTGTATCAATGTCGCCATCTAGTGGAATAGTCCAGCAACAAGACCAGACAAACTATATATATATATATATATATATATATATATATATATATATATATATATATATATATATATATATATATATATATATATATATATATATATATATATATATATATATGAATTAATGAAATTAAAATATGAAGTCAAGTCAGGTTAACAATAAGCGCAGCTTAAGTTTTGAAAATTGTATAAACCATTCTTTGTTAAAATACATTAATGGTCTGCCCCAGAACCCAGAGATAAGAAGCAACACAATTCAAAAATGTCAACCCGAGGTGTAACCACAAGGGGGCACAGTGACTGCAGACCAGCCTGATGTAGGATTGCATTTGATCAAAGCTCAGTCACAGAAAAAGGCCCACAGATCTAGAACACCAAATCTGCCAAATGAAAAGCCCTCTAAGATCTCAAAACAATTTACGTCTAAAGTAAAATTATGGCTCAAGTGCAATCAAGCATGTGAAAGTTGCAGCCATATTTTGTACCAGTGTTTTGTCGTTAATATTCTGTATTAAATTCATTATTTGTATTAACGTTCGTGTCTTTGATTAATTGTTTGTTACTGTTTTCTTTGTCTCAGGGACCTGGTCTGCAAATTAGTTGTTATAAAGCTGGCCCGTGGAGAAGGCATGGGTTGCATTTAAAAATTTCACAATGTTTTTTATTTTATAAATTTTTTGTCCTGTCCGTATCAAATAAGTCATTGAGAATAATGATGACAGTTAACAATGACGATTGAGCAGATTCTTTCAATTTAATACTTTCCTTAACACTAACTACTAATTTTAATACATGATACCAATAAAGGATATGTTAATCAAATACTTCTGTCTATTCTTATGAAGGAACAATTAGCCTAAATTGCATGACACAAAAAAAAATAAATACATACCTTCACAGTTTTCATGTTGTTGCGGCGTAGGGCCTTCCCGGGTTCTGATGGTTGAGGACATAAAAACCATTTGTGCAAATGGGAAAAGGAAAATCCCCCAAGAGTCTGCATGAAGAGCCAGGGGCGTCCACATATTAGAAGTGCTCTGCTTCTGGTCTGAGCTTCCCCCTCACAGCAAGCAGGCTTTATTACCCAACATGTATAAATCAAGTCATGGCATACAATGGCTCTGTGTCTACAAGTACGAGACTGAGTGACCAGCCGTTCCTGATACGAAAGACAGTAATGTCCGCATCCTCTCCTCACAGACAAAAAAACAGATACAGGTTTAAGCACTTACTTTACACAGTGTTCATGTTTATAAAGAAACAAGTAAATGCATAATCAAAAAGTATTAAGAAAAATACGTGACGTGATTAAATTATGCCACAAATTTTAGCATAAAAAACACATTAGTGTATTTTTTGATGATGTGATTTTCTGTACAGGAAATAAACTGAATTTTGTGAAATTAATTTTAAAGATGGCTTCTAAAGTAACGAGCACTTATAACAGATGGCATTTATTGGGGACAGCACATAATTGAACGATATATTGTGCATTTAAAATAAAAGCGTTTTGCAGATCACTGCTAGCTCCACGGAGAACGTGTGAGTGTTTGTGTTACCATGGGGGCGGTGCTGGCAGTGCAGACAGTTCTCACTTATCTACCTCAGCTTGTGAGAACCTATTCGTTCTTGTGGATCGGGGGCTGGTGCTCAGAGAGCAGGTTTTCAGAGGAATACTCAGATATGCGCGAACGGTAAACCACAAAATACCACTTTGGGGTTTCTTTCGGTGAGCAATGAAAATTATGATGCACTTAAAAGCTCAAAAAGTTGATTTTACATAATATAGGGCCTTTTAATCCATAAAATATTTCCATCTACATCTAACGATTCTTCCTAAAATAAGATTTTCACTTTTTAAACTGATTCACAATTTTAAACTTTTTCAGGATATTCCATTCTGTTTATTAACTATATCTTAGGAGAATAATTGGAGCTAGTTTAGCTCGTGCTTGTTTGCGGCGCCTTCCATCCGTGAAACCAGGGCTCGAATGCGGGCTGCTCCCTATTCCCTTCTCTGCTTCTGTGCCGGTCCCAAGCCCGGATAAATTGAGAGGGTTGCGTCAGGAAGGGCATCCAGCGACATTGCCAAGTCAACCATGCGATTTATCCTGGAAAGAGAGGTTGTTTCGCTGTGGCGGCCCCTGATGGGAAAAGCCAAAAAAGAAAGAAGAAGATCTTAGGAGAATAATTACAATCAGATTAATTTTAAAATGAAAAAACACATAGTTATCTGAGCAGACCACTCTGAAGTCTTGTGTGAGAGGAATCTGTTTTTGAAAGAGTGTAATCTGATTAGAAGCTTTGTTGGACTGTTGGGTTAAACGTAATTCAAGAGTGCCAGCTAACCTTAACACCCACACAAATCTAATTACCAGTTGCAAAATTCAGGTCAACCCACAGTTATTTTAACTACAATTTATTCAATCAGCATGTTCAGGATCTTACTGGCATTTTTTATTATTGTTGCAGCAAAAAAAGCTGGAAATTAGAGCAGTTTTTCTGAAAAGTTGCAACATTTTTTATTATACTTTTTAAATTAAAGCTGTAGGAGAATGAACACATTTTTAAGCCTTTTTTCAACTCATTTTGTTAAAGTGCTATCTTATGTAACCCCAGCAATGAATAATGCTATATTTCAAAATAAAGTGGCTTTTTATTATGTTTGTGCAAGAGCAACAGAAAAAATAAGAAAAAAAACTTGAGCTACTATTAAACTGAGGCAGTAAACTTAATGCAAAAATCACCCAAAATGTATCCATGTTGAAAAGGTACAGTTCATTTTATTTATTTTTTTATATGCCAAAATCAATAATATAATTTAAAAATAACTAAAAATGGATTGTTGTTGTTTTTTTTTTTTTACACGTTTTAGTATAGTTAAGTTAAGTTTTGTTTTGAAATGAATTTGCATGGCAACAATCTCTTTGCCAGTGTGAGTTCAGTCTGTGTTCTTCTTCTTTTCTATTTCCATTTTCCGTTTAATTCACTTCTACATTCTTTCTGCTGGACATGAAGAATCTTCATTTTCATGGTAAAGTCCCGTAATGACAAAATGTCTAAACATTTTGATCTGCAGGACCAACAGAATGCTAAAGGGACCTTGTATTTTGAAGGCACTGACACTTTCAATCATAGAGAACTTAATTTTGGAGCATAGATGAACTGGAGAGAGATGAGCATTTGCTGTTGATCCTTGCTATTGTGCTGCATGACAAGGGCATTTTGAGGACTGATCAAAAAGTTTTGAGAATATCCTTTCTGTTTAAAGAAATGAGCCAAAGTGATGGAAAAAACTGTAAGACAGAGAATCCATCCATCCATCTTCTATGACTACTCGCGGATCCCCCCAGAGACACACAACTAAACTCACATCTAATAGACAATTATGAGTCACCAGGCCAGAGAGAAGATTGTAACACTTGTGCTATCCCAGGCCCTTTAACGTTGGGAGTTGGGTCATCTAGACCCACTAGTCAGTGCGCTGAGCCTTTTTTCTTCAATGATTTGTGATCTTCACTGGTGTCTATGGATTACATGAAATCCTCTCCACCTTTATCCACCTTTGTCATGGTAGGGAGAACACGTCAATGGAAGGGTGGGGTCATAGGATACTACCAGGGTTAAACAAATGTAGCAATTATTGGTTTTTCCCTTTTTATTAAGAGCAAATATAAATATTGTTACTACATTGAAAGTCCCACTCCAATGGTCTTTTATCTATTTTAAAAGTGTACCCAGTGGACTTTTAATTTTGATTTTGCTGTTATTAGAAAAAATCAAAACCTGTTGTTTTCTAAGACAAGGTTTCTGCAGAGCGGCAGGAGGTTATCAGAAATTTGTCTCTGAGTTGTGGGCAAGACTGTTGGTAAAGAGTAAGCTCCCCATTTCCCATGATCTACCTGTTCACACATTCTCCCACTAGCTTACAGCTCCTTATAACCCCAACCTAATATTACTGGTGCAACAAAAATAGCAAGCAAGGTTGGAGCCATCCAGCCGTACAGTTTAGAGCCAGATGCCAGAAGAAAACAAAAACGTTCATGGATCAAGTCGTCTACAAGTGGATGTTTTGGAAGGGAGCAGTGCAGGGGGGTTGTGAGTGAGGTTTGCAGGCTCTATGATACATCTACAAGCTTTTTCTAATAGCATTTTTTGTCTGCACCTGATTCTCAATGATTTGAACAAAAGAATACTCAAAAACGCAATTTGAGCTTGATTTTCTTTGTATATGCCCTTCATCTTTAGAAAAATTCCACAGGAACATGTTAGAACATTTTCTTTTATTTTTTTATTGTTTTTTCTTTTTCTTAACTTGTTCTGTCCAACAACTGTGCAAACAGATGAGGTTTGAAGGCCTTTTGTGTTGGACAGGTTATATTATTATATAAAGAGGTTGTATATCTTCGAAAAACCAGAGTGTAAATTTGTATAAATCCCTTTTTGTTTTTTGTTATTTTGTATTTATTTGTTACATTTAGTGCGTGTAGGGAGGCAGAGGGGAAGAATGTGAGGGGGGGGGGGGGGGGGTAGAAGAGAATAAAAGGAAAAGAGGTGGAGAATATGGGGGTTACAAGCGCTGATTTGAATGAGTTAATATTTTAAGCTGTGTAACAATTATACCAGATCTGCTGAGACGACAAATATTACATCAAAGGTGATATACTGACACAAAGATGACTGGAAGATATCTGTCCATTAATAAACTTTGGGTTACGAGGAGGGATAAGCAAACAGGGAGCAGTGTGGCAGTTTGCATGTGGGGGTGGAGATGCATGCATGCTGCCGAAGTGAACCGTGTGTTCATGAGGGGAACCAGATCCTACCCATCCCGACCAGCCAGACCAGGAGAGGGGAAGGAACCCCCAAGCCAGGAGCACCCCCGGCGACGGGACCCAAGCAGCCCGGGAGGATGGGGGCACCGCCCACCCACCCAGCCCCCAGGTCTGTCCCACCCATGCACTCTCGCACACAACACTCACAATCTTCTGGTTTCTGTTTCATCGGTGTGGGTCTTTAAGCTGAGGTACAGATGAATGAGTCGTACTCACCACACATCTAATAGTCTACAGGACTATCCTATTGTGACTTCACAGAACTTTTTACATGGAATGAAAGTGAACTCAAAAAATGAACGTTTATGGCAGAAAGCCAGCTTATTGTGCTTATTAAAAAAAAAACTGAAATGAATTCTATAATTTAAAAAAATGCAAAGAAAAAAGACATTTACATTTTTTGACTGAAAGAAAAATCATGGGCAACAAAACTTATTTATTGAGTTTTTATTATCCTAAGATCTCATACATTGTTTTTTGCCCTTGATATCACAATTTCCTATTGCAGAATTATAGTTCACATCCCACAAATTAAGTACAGTTCAGGATGTGATTGTCCCCATTGACTGTGTGACCCCTTCCCCTTGCAGTCCAAACAGGGATTTTCCCGCTGGTTCCAAGAAACCAAAATTTACGGAGCCCTTGTCCTGACATTACGATATTGAAATATATCTTGTTCCCACAGATTAATATCTTGTTCCCTCGTGAAATGAAATGAAAAATGAAATGAAAATCTGAAAAATATCACATTATGAAAATCTGAAAAATATCATATTAAGCTGGCTGCTTCGCCTAATGGACTTACCATTAGCTTGTAGCATAACAACAATAGCAGTACGTCACGTTTCCCAGCAAAAAGACTACTTTAGAAATGGCTGAAATAATAATTGCTAAAGTGTAAACAGCTGTGAAAGCTGGAGACAGCACATGAGGGGGAGAAGCGAGGCCGCCACTCAGCAATAACCATGACAAGCCCACTTTCAAGTGGTAGGGGTGTGCCCTTCCAACAAGATCACTACTGATTGGCGAGAGGGGTTGCCTTAGAAACATTAGCTTGTACCAGTCACTAATTACTGACATTGTCTGGTTCTGATATGTCGATATGTGAACTGACTTCATTTTGCTGGAGCCTAAGTAAAGCATTTTCTATTGGTGACGTCACGCACTCACTTCATCTATGTCTCACAGACAGTCAATAATTCTTTTGCACACTTGTAACTATTTTTTGAAAAGTTTATTTTTCATATCAACACTTACAGTATATGTAAATATCAATCTCAGGCATGATATACATTTAGGTGCACAGTACTTTAAAAATAAGCCGTTAAAACATATCCTTCCCCCTGTTTAAAATTGGACCAACACCAGGACTCACGTAGCTAAATAGGTAATTAGCACCAGTCTCTTTACGTAATGGGGTTTTACCTGTGACACGCTTCCCGCTTACTTCTCTGCTATGCAGCTAAAGCTGGCTGGCGTTCTCCAGCTTGGGAGCTTATGTTTACAGGCTCACAATGGTATCTGTGAAACACAACTTCTTTTTTTGACAAATACAGAAGAAATATTGTCCTCATAGAAATATTACAAAATTAAATTTTAACATTTCATCTAAGAGAAAATTGCTGCTTTCATTTTCACTTTAGATAATCTTATGTGTTTAGGTTTGTGGTATAACTAACTTCAACTATGTAACACACATAATTGTTCAACAAATGTTGGGTCCGCTGTAGAGGGATCTCCTTAGTTCACAGACTTTGTTTTCCCAGCCCATCTCATTCAATGGAATTAAACGCGACTGATACAACAATTCCTGATCAGCCTGACCTTGAGCACTTTAGCCTCTTAGCTTTTTTAAGAAAAGCAACACTGAGACTGATTAGGGACAGAAATTGACTAGCTAGAGCATCAGCAAATATACAGTCAATGGATCCAACCAAAAGAATAAAGATGTGTTGAAATTTTTATTTCTCAATACCTGTTGGGTTTACTGACAATGCAAGACACCTAGACTAAATAATTCGAAAACACAACTCAAAAGATTTTACCAATTGCATTTCTCAGCAATAAATATGTATGATCTCATTTAGCAATGATGTATTAATTAAAGGGTTGAAAAAGACATTAGACATTACCCCAAGTAGAATAACAACTCAACTGCTAAGATTACTGATACAAAATACTGTCGGTGAGCAGCAACCAACAGTTTGTTTCAGCTTGAAGATTGTAGTTATGATTTTTTTCTGAATCTAACAAAGTCCTGAAATACAGTGAAAGGTTTCAGTCTTTACATAGGGAATGTACTTTTTCTGTAAAGTTATGTCACACAAAGGTGAATTGTACAAATAATTCTAGAACTGTTTTATTTATTTCGGCATGAAGTTAGTTAAAGATAAATGAACTAGAGTTCTAATTTAATTGTATTAATTTTCATAAGCACATAGTTCTGGGCAGTAAAATAAGTGACATCACTGCATGTTCATATCTATTCTACAACTCTGAACCTACTTTGAGTCCACTTTTTTATCAGCATTATAAAGATGATGGCAGTCTCTATGTATTGATTTTAAGAAGTAGTGCACAAATCTGAATGCAGTCATTTAGCTTAGTTTAGCCTTGACCTCCATCCCCTTTCTCTAAAGAACCCCTCCAACATTATACCACAGTAATCCAAGTGCTCACATTACTCAAAGGGGAGGATGCCAAAAGGAGATTCTAAAGGATTACAAAAGAAACCCTTAAGACCAAGACATGCCCACTTCAAGTGGGGCAATCCATGCTGGAGTTTACCAGCAAACAGACTATGGACTTGTGGCTCAGTTATGGGGCAGACACAGCAAAAAGAATGCAAGGAGGAGTTTGATGTCAAAGCCCTTCAGGATATGTACAGAAAGTTTGTTGTGGAGTGTCCAAGTGGAGTACTTTTTCTGCACGAATTTAAGCGTTTTTTTGGTGTGGACCCAACAGGAGAAGCATCTGACTATGCTGAGAGCATGTTCCGGGCTTTTGACAAAAATGGGGTAAGAGTGTCCTAAAGTTTTCTTTGGCACACTCATTTAAAGATAACCAAATGAAACTTTTTTTTTCTCTATTTTCACCAACCTCTAGGACAATACAATCGATTTCCTAGAGTTTGTTGCAGCATTGAATCTAGTTTTCCGAGGAGACATGGAGCATAAGCTGCGCTGGTCGTTCAAGGTGTATGACAAAGACGGAAATGGTTTTGTGGACAGGAGTGAGCTGCGGTCAATTATTGATGTAAGTCTCACCAGTCAGCTACAAGTATCAAATTCAATTACCGGTAGTTCTACTCAGGATTTTTTTTTCCTTTAGAAAAATAAAAGAGTGTGTCCTGCTTTATTGTAAACAAAATGTTCAAAATCCTCTACATCTGGTTTATAGTTTACTGCATTTCTTAACTTACAGCAGTCAATGAAAAAAGTCGTTAAAACTATAGCTTTCTGTGAAGCATAAAGCATTATTTTTAATGTTGTAAAAATGTAATACTAAACGTTTCACTAAATATGTTTTTTTTTTACAACAAAATAAAACGTACTTGGCCCTTGAACACACCATAAATTAGGCCACGCCCGCTATGAAAGTGTTTGGGACAACACACACAAAAAGTGTGCAGTACAAATACATTTTGAAAATGTATTTTCCTCAATGTAATTTTTTTCAATTTAATTAATTCATGTCTATTTATAGGGAGCCTTTATTCGGCCACTGTCAAAAATAGGTACCATACATTAAAAACATTAAAAACAACAGATAAAAGGTAAAAAAAAAAAAAAGTAAAATAGCATAAAATAATTCAAGTAACAAGTGAACAAAAGCAAAAATAAAGTAAATTAGACCAGCAGAGCAGAGCCTCGCACTATGGCAAATGTCTGGCTATAAATAATGCTTTTTTTTAAATAAAAAAATCTTAAAGTAATTCATTAACAGCCAGTTTCTAAACAGTTCCTGAGCAGTTTTCTACCCAGCTTTCTAGGCTTTAAACTTCAAACTATATTGCCTAGTGTAACTCAGAGGCTTCATAGAAGCACTTTTGAAAACAGAAAGTAAAGATATAAAAAAACTGACATTCACGAATCAAATTTAGTTATGTACTACCAAAATAGTAAAAACATGTTTTTGCCTCCCTTAGTAACAAACTGATGGCAGCGTGTCTTACAGAAACAGAGACAAGATCGGAATCATCCTGTTGTAAAAAAGCATCAGTTTTCTGCTCGGTCAGTCTAAATTAAGGAGGAGTGTATTTCTCCTTTTTTACATCATAGTATACATGTGCTTCTAAAAATAAAGGTCATAAAATGTATTTATGTGCAGTTTATGTGTATTGTGCTGCAGTTCTAGCAAAAAAAAATTGAAATGGACAAAAATTCAATAACAGAAATTACATATTTTTCCTTTTTTTTTACAAGAGCATTTATCGGATAAAGAAATGTTCGAAATCTGATCTGAGTGATACACAACTATCAGTCGATGCTGCTGTGGATCGAATCCTAGCTGCTGTTGACACTGATAAAGATGGTGAGCAGTCAGTCCTCCTATCTGCTTTGACATAATAAAACTATTATAATTTCAGCCAAAGGAGATTGATCCACTCTGTTCATTACTTTTTCAGGTTGTGTCAGCATGGATGAGTTCATAAAAGGTGCACAGGCAGACCCTTGGGTGCTAAAAATGTTAAGCCTTGACATGAACCCTGCAGGATGGGTGCTGGAGAACAGAAGAAAGAGTGCATATTTCTGAAGACACCAAGCAATTCAGCTTGTTTTAAGTCCAGAAGAACAATAACGAAAACCTGAAAACTGTTCAGAGATATATCTTGAGCATATAAATCCTGTTTTTGTACAACTTTTTATTATAAAAAACTACAAATATGTTTGTCTCTAGCATTTATTTACATAATGAATATACAATTATTTTAAATGTCCTTTCTGCGTCCAATGCTTTAGTTCTTTTCTGACTGTACTTATATTTGTGTGTTTAGCAGACTTCTTTTTCCTTTTGGCTTGAAATATAATGCAACAGCCTTTTTTATTATGAAGTGTCAATGTATAAAATAAGAAGTTTTATAATGCCTTCTTGACATTCCTATATTTTTTACAGTTTCAATTTTGTGTTAATTTTGCTGTTTTCATGCAGGGATTCTCAGGTATTCATAAAAAAAAGGATTGTTTTACTGCTATCATTTTAATTAAGTTTCCATTATAAAATATGTATACCCTTGTGTGTTGTCTTTATGTTAGTGTCGTCTCCAATTTCCTAGAAAAGAGAGTAAATTAATCCGGGATGGTTATTACATCACCAATTACTGCATTTTGACAATTACATCTATTAATCTCCAGCATTTAAAAAGGTTCCTCCTCATTCGGCAACAAAACCATTTTCTGACTTGCAAAGAAACAATGAGTTGAGGAAGTATTTTCTAATTGTGTGGGTCAGAATAATGTATCATGTATTTTAAATTGTAATACATGGAGCAGAGGTTTCTCTGTAATGTTCAAAAAGTATGCTGATATGAAGTTACAATGGTCATGAATTTTGTCATGCTGAAAAAAAGTGCAACAGTCTAAAACAGCATTGGGGGCATAGAGGAAAAACTATATTCACAACTCTGATGTTAATATTCATAAGGGCCGTCACGCATCTGCCTAACTAAGTAGCTACAAGGGGCCACAAGTCTGGGTCCCCCTGTGCCGGTCCCACCCCAGATATAATACAGCATTGTGTCAGGAAGGGCATCTGGTGTAAAAAATCTCTGCCAAACCACCTGTTTGAATCAGTAGCTGTGTTTCCATGACCTAAATCCGCAAAACTTTATTGAAATTCTAGAAATGTCGAAAAAACACAATTTAGCAATTACACTGTTTCCTTTAAATCCTAATTATGCAGTTAAACACTAACCAACTCATGCGATAAGTTATTCAAAACCATGGCGATGAATTGATTCACAAAAAGGGAGCATTTGGATGACGTCACAGCAGTGTCAGGTGCGTGCCGTGCAGCTAGACTATTGACAGTGGCTATACTGAGTCAGAGACGCATGTTAGAAGCCTGTTCAGCAGATTGAAAAAAATAAACATTCTAACAAGTAAGCAGTTGGACCCTTTTTCCTGATTGACAACACAACAAGATAAATTCAAATTTCATGCAGCTTTTAATGAGCTGTGTGATGCTGTGGAACCTCCTGTGGCACCTATTGTGCAAGGCTCAGGGCAGCCAATTCACTGTAAACCCGAACAGTACAATGAGCTTAAAAGTAGCAACCAAGACAATTCAGCTTAAAACCTACAAGCCAAATCAACTTTGATTTGTTATATCTTTATTGGACTAAAACATTTTGAGTAAATGAAACCTTGGTGTCAAAACTTATAAGTAAAGAGATGTCATTGCGTCACAACAAATGCCCATGAATGTTGTGACATGAACTCAGCCACATACTGAGTAGATTCTTCAAGGTGTGGTTAGTGCTCCTGCCTCAGAAAAAGAAAACCCTGGTTCAAGTTCCGACTGGGGGACTTTAAACAGCACACTTTCTGTGTGGAGTTTGCGTGCGTTGGAACTCTGGCTTTCTCTCAACATAGGTCTGGTAGGCCAATGACCAAGAGAGGAATGTGTCTGAGTAAAATTTGGTTAAAGTGTTAAGTGTAAACATAAACATTCTAAGTTCTGATTAACTTATAATTTTTGGGTGAGACATCTTAAAAAATATTATATAATCAGTTTGCTTATAAATTTTGAGTTGACTGAACCTATTCGGGTTTACAGTGTACCAAGAAGTGCATTTAATTTGAAGAAGTGTTTCCCCTGCTGTTTTGCAAAATATGTTATTTTCGATTCGCCCCAAAAACCACGTCCTCCAAGTACAAAAACTTTTTTTTGTTAAATGTGATTTTTTTTTTATTGCGTAGTTTCCATTCAGCTAATTTATTATGGCCAATCCAATTTGAGCGATTTCATAGGTGATGGAAACACATCTAGTGAATGATGATTTGCTGTGGCGACCCTTGATATGCTGAGAGGTGAACAAAAATTTATATTAATATTTTCAAAGAAAAAAATGTTATCTAGAAATCTGTCACTCAGTGCCCCAAAATAAACTAATGGGAATTAGAGAAACAATTTCTCCTAGAATGCAGCTCTGTTATTCCATGGCTCTTACTACATTTGGTGACTACCAAGTCTTGCTTTCGAGAAATAATTTCAGTCCTTTGCCTGAGAAAAAGAGCTTGATGTTTTCTCCCACTGCTTGCCATCCCACTCCTGATACCACACCAAGCGTGGTTCTCATCAGTGCAGTAGGAATGTTTAAAAACCTATGCTCAGTCACAAGTATGGAGATATTAAGATTGATTCTACTGAGGCACAGGAAAATATTTTTAAAACTAAACTTTATCAAAAAAATTAGGATTTCAACTTTGAAATGGGATAACTTATCTCCTACAAGTTAAAGCTAAATGTTAGCTGGCAAATAATGTTTATTCAAAAGTCACATCCTGTCACAGAGGAGAATTGTGTCTCTAATGGTTTCGTCACATCTTTCCTGCAGTGACAAGCATCCTTTAGTCTATTTACAGTGTATCCAAACAAGTGCATTGAGACAGGGTCACTAAAGGTTCCAAAGGATTTAGGCGTATGGATTACTGCTTTAAACTCTGCTCCAAATAAGCACAGATAAAAATAAGCGTTACCAGTTTGGGTAATAATCTGGGACCAGGACTCCCTTGAAAAAGAGATTCTTAATCTCAATAAGACATGTCCTGGGTAAATAGAGGTTATATAAAAATACATTTTTTATTATTATAGTGTAAAAGAGTTTATTATTATCATAGTACGACATAGCCATCAAAAATTAGCTAGCTGGCTGTTGAAAGCCTGGGTAACTAGTAGTCTGAAAGTGAGATCATAGCATTGAAAACTATGGACTGAGCATTGCAGGTGAAGGCAAGGAAGAAACCCACTTAATCCATCAATCCAATCACCTAAATGAAGAAAAGCGCAGCCTCAGCTAATCTTTTAATTACCACACAAATTTGGACATGATAATTCACACTCACTCGTCGTTGAACAATGAATGGCTCTGACAAGAAAAAGAAAAAGGACTCCGACTTCATTTTAGTAACTTTATTCACCCCGGACTGTGAATACTTTTATCACCATCAACAACTTATTTTTTTAAGTAAAAAGATTTTGCAAACAAGAGACAAACATTCATTTTTGAACTTATACAGGTTTTGTTGAAAAAATACATGATATTACCAAAAGTATTAGCTCACCCATCCAGATGATCAGAATCAGGTGTACTTATCACTTGGTCTGGCCACAGGTGAATAAAGTCAAGCCTTTAGGCATGCAGACTGTTTTTACAAACATTTGTGAATGAATGGGCCACTCTCAGGTGCTCAGTGAATTCCATTGTGGAACTGTCATAGCTGTTCAACAAATCCATGCGTGAAATGTCCTTGCTCCTAAATATTCCACACTCAACTGTCAGCTCTATGGGAACAAAATGAAAGAGTTTGGGAACAACAGCAACTCAGCCATGAAGTGGTAGGCCACATAAACTGACGGAGAGAGGTCAGCGGATGCTGAAGCGCATAGTGCAAAGAGGTTGCCAACTTTCTGCACAGTCAATTGCTACAGAGCTCCAAACTTCATGTGACCTTTAGATTAGCCCAAGTACAGAATGCAGAGAGCTTCATGGAATGGGTTTCCATCAGCGAGCAGCTGCATCCAAGCCACACATGACCAAGTGCAATGCAAAGCGTTGGATGCAGTGGTGTTAAGCACTGATCCCCAACCTTTTTAACGCCACGGACGTCAGACAAAGTTTTCACGGACCGGTCTTTAAGATGCGGCGGACGATTATTGCAGGAACACTACAATGAAGGAGGAATAGAGACGTGACAAAACGAACTCTGAGCTTTTTTTTGACAGGCATGACATTGTACATCGCACAGGTGTCCTCATCCCTTCCCCTTCCCACACTCACGGTGCAAAAAAGAAGTACTGTGTATTAAATGTAGCTTTTTTTTTGGAAGTTGAAGGCTCCGCTTCTGTCTCTTGGCTGGGCGTTTTCCCCTTGGCAAAGAAACTTTCCAAAGACGTTTGTTTTTCCACTCATTTTGCTAACTCCTAGGTTTTATTTTAGCGGTAACGTATCACGTGACCGAGAAGAGTGAATTGTCCTGCGTCAAGAGTGACATAGATGGATGAAACAGAGAATCGGGCAATTTTTTCAAAATAAAACATCTTTCAGATTCTGAAATAAATAGAACGGAAGTAATGTAAATTGTTTATTCTTTCTGTGCGGCCTGGTACCAAATGACCCACGGACCGGTACCGGTCCGCGGCCCGGGGGTTGGGGACCACTGGTGTAAAGCACGCTGAACTCTAGAGCAGTAGAGACGCCATTTTTGGGAGTGATGAATCACGCTTTTCCATCTGGCAATCTGATGGACGAGTCTCGGTTTGGAGGTTGCCAGGAGAACGGTACATTTCCAACTGCATTGTGACAAGTGTGAAATTTGATGGAGGAGGAATTATAGTGTGGGGTTGCTTTACGGGACTTGTCTTGACCCCTTAGTTCCAGTGAAAGGAACCCTGAATGATCCAGAATACTAAAATATTTTGGACAATTCCATGCTCCCAACCTTAAGAGAACAGTTTGGACCCTTCCTCTTCCAACATGACTGTGAACCAGAGCTCACAGCAAGGTCCATAAAGACATGGATGACCGGGCTCTGTCTCTGACTTCATCTCCCTGGGAACCGAAGGCCACAGGCATGCAGTTGTGCGGAAAAAGCTAATTCCTGTGTCTGTGCAAAACAGTATAACTGTGTGTAATTTTCGAATGAACCTTTAGTATGCACATTGAATGTAACCATTACCATTATTATTATTATCTGCTTGCTCTTTGCTGGAGTAAAACATTAAATGATTTTGTTTTTGACTCCTGAGTCTTATTATAAAGTTTGTGGCATGTCTGGAAAACTAACAACATTTCTTTACAGTCCATTTTCAGAAAGTGTGCTGACAGTTTTATTTAAAATAAACTCAAAATTAAACAATGAGTCTGGAACAAAGTATACAGATATTTTTTAGATATTCTAATCACTGCCTCATAGAGCAAATGCTTTCCTTCGCATTTGTCTTTACAGTTGTAGAGTAACAGTCTGTAGTAGTGGTTAATTTTGTGACCTATGTCAGATGAATTGAAGACCTGGATTTAGCAGAAGATAAAACAAAGCACAATATAATATTAGAAGTTGGCACACAATATCGTCCTTTGTTGTTGTAGAGGAGCTGTTTCCCAATTTAAAATGTGTCGGGGTTTTTTCACAGATTGGTGTTTACGTGTTTTCTCGGTTCTTGTCATATTCTGTTTTCAGGTTTAGCATTTTTTCCACTGTCAGTCACAACAGATTCTAGTTGTTATTGTCTACACCTGTTTTTATTTAGTGAATCACCCTCAGTTTTTTTAACCGTGTGTGCTATCCTAGGCACTTTAACATTGGAGGTTGGGTCATCTAGACCCACTAGACCAGGGGTGCTCATTACGTCGATCGCGATCGACCGGTTGAACTTCAAGGACATGAGTGTAGATCGCGTGCCAGAAAATATAAAAAAAATAAAATAAAAAGTACTTCTTAAAAATCCACCAGCCATTCAAAATCCTCACTGAGAAGTACAGGACTTGATTGACATGTAGATTGGCCAATCGGACATCCTCTGATACATACGTCACTGCATATGCTTGTTTAAAAACACTGAGCGCAAACTCGCTGTCATCAGAAAGTCGCTTTCTGCCCCACGGCACGTCAAGTCCCCGGCAGAAGACCACTCCGGACAACCGGAGTGTTTATTGAAGCCGCCCCGCATGTCTCTTCCTGCTATCAGCTCTGCAGTTCTCGCCCGATAAATACGAGCTCATTAAGGAAGCTGTTTTTTACGTGGCATGCGCTTCGTACGGAGCTAGCAGCGCCTTTGAAATGCCATGCTCCCCCCATTGCACGGTTAACAGAGCATGACAAATGATAGCCGCTGCTTTCTGTCTTTGTAATAAAACGCCTAATCTGTTAATACAAAAGTATCTTTGTGTAATCTTACTGTGTAGTTCTTAATCATCAGTATATAAACAACAATGTTCAAATAAACATGTAACTAATAAACATAACTTACAAACAATTACTAATAGTATTTTATATATATATATATATATATATATATATATATATATATATATATATATATATATATATATATATATATATATATATATATATATATATACATACATACATACATATTTTATAGGTAGATCTTCAAGACATTGTCGATTCAAAAGTACCCCTGCACTAGACAGTGCGCTTAACCATTTTTCTTGAATGATTTGTGATCATCACTGGTGTCCATGGATTGCATGAAATCTTTCCACCTTTCTCATGGTAGGAATAACACGTCAATGTAAGGGTGGCGTCATCTAAGATAGCACAAGGATTAATTGTCTTGCTTTTAGTAATTCATTGTCAGATCTTCTGTTAGCCTTTTGTTTCTCCCTTAGTTTATAGTTTTGTCCTGTCTACCTTTATTTATTGAATGTTTATGTTTTTGCTACAAGCCTGACCTATTTTAGGCTTTTCCTCCACTGGGCCCTAAAACAAAGGTATGAAAGAGAATAAAACAAGACCTGAAGAACTTGTGACTCAGTCATTTCTAGAGTTTTCAAAATTATTAATTAATTATTACTTATTCATGAATGAAGAAACAGTAAGGGCAAATAAGGGATTTGGCAGTCTATATACTTAATTTGTGACAGACAGACTTTTAAAAAATCCAAGGCATGCAGCATTTTTATATATATATATATATATATATATATATATATATATATATATATATATATATATATATATATATGTTTAACCGTCCTATGTGAAAAATTCAACATTCAACAATATGGCTTAATTGCAGATATTTTTTCTGCTCTATTTGACTTTCTAACTTGAAGTTTTACTGTCAGATTTATATGTTTTTGGTATTTGTTGTTGGTATACCTACACCTTGCCCTGGGACAACAGTTGTAAATAAGTGTTGCAGCTAACGATGGCACATTTATAAAAATAGTAATGATTAATAATAATTTATTATTATTCATTTCTGACTTTTTTTAAAATAATATTATTATTAAATAAGGTATTGTTATAATTATTATCTATTAATTGGTCTAATAAATATAATACATTAAGTTAACAAAATAACTGGATTGCCTAGTTTAAAATAAAAACAAAAAAAAAAGAAGAAGGGGAAAAAAACGTGTATTCCTAAACACACCAGCGCAGTAGCGATTTATCCCACAGTCTCTGAATGCATCACTCTATCACGGCGTCGCTGCACCTTTCAGGTGTTTGTGCTTGAAGCAGAGTCTGTAGAGACATGACAACTCGCCGGCATGGCGGACAGAGAGAAGAAGAAAAGAGCCCCTGCTTCCGGCCGCAGCGTCCAGGTGAAGCCTTCTGCTAGCCGCAGGTGAGCGAACGAGCGAGCCAGCGGAGGATGGACGAGCTCCACGTCCGTCCGTGGGCGCTGGGGGGACGGCTGTTTGAAGAACAGCCATCCTGAGGGCTGCTGAAGCGGAATGAGTGGAGCTGATGATGCCGGGCTCTGACAACCAAAGTAGATGGTTCAGTGTTTGGGCGTGTCTGCTCTCGGGGGACAGAGCCGGTGGGGGCAGCGTTCAGCCTTCACAGGGCGAATGTCGCAACACGTACTTTTTCTTATCTGCTTCAGCTCCCTTAATCCTTGCAGGCCCGTGAATCAGTAGCTTTTTTTTTTTTAATCACACGTCACATCTTGTTATTGTGCATCATTTGCGTCCATTCTCGTATCACCCCACACTCATATTTTGACAAATTCATAAATCTAATCTGTGAATTTTTCCAGCGTTTTAAACAAGCCCAATTCATTTAAATAAACAGAAGTAGTTTGATGTATTTCAGAGCTACCTGGGAGCTAGAAGTGATGTAAATCTCCATCATTATGAAGCTGATTTGTTTGAGGGTCTGTTTTTTGCATGATTCTTATCTAATGACTTCATCATGTTGGCTTTACCAAATCAAAAGCACTTTAAACATAAAAAGAATGCAGAGAAGGTGGATGTGGGAGCTCCAACCCAAGCTTGCATCAGACAGGAGATCACACAGTTCATCTTAGCATTTAAGAGTAAACCAAATGCAAGTGTTGCAGTGTTGGATTACAAGACGAATGATCACAGATCTAATCCATATTCCCCAATGAGAGATGAAAACAAAGGCACACCCAGTGTACAGCCATTCCTTGTCCTACTAAGCTATACGTACAGACCTGGCATTTGAAGTGCATTCCAAATCGCGCCAATTGCTGTTTATGAATGTGTGTTTTATTCCACGGTGGCGCAGTGGTTAGCGCTCTTGCCTCACAGCAAGAAGGCCCCCGGTTCAAGTCCCGGCTGGGGGACATGAAAAACACAACATCAATGGTCGACCTTTCTGTGTGGAGTTTGCATGTTCTCCCCGTGCATGCGTGGGTTTTCTCCGGGATCTCCGGCTTCCTCCCACCTTCCAAAAACATGCTACATAGGTTGATTGGCAACTCTAAATTGTCCACAGGTCTGAGTGTGAGAGTGAATGGATGTGTGATTGAGGATATTCCACCCTGCGACAGACTGGCGACCAGTCCAGGGTATCCCTTGCCTACGCCCAAGTGGCCGGGATAGGCTCCGGCAACCCCGTGACCCCGAAAGGGAATAAACGGTAAAGAAGATGAATGAATGAATGTTTTATTCCATAGTGTTCACACTGGACAAGCAGGGAGGGGCTTCTTCTTATTTTTCTTCTTTTAACTAGTGCATGTTGGCTACACTTGGAGGAGGCTTTGTGCAAAATGTTAGAACGTTGCAAATCTCAGGAATCTTGGAGTCTAAAAAGAGGAAAAATAAATGACAATGAATTATGAAATGATGAGGTTGTGTAATAAATAGCACACCAAGAGACCTTTTTTAAAAATGTTGGAAAGAATTAGAAACTGTTCACAAGTTTCTACTTTGTATTTGCAAGATGTTTATCCATTAATAGAAATTTGATTTCTTTTCCATTTTTATGTTGGTCTTTACAACAACATTCAAAAGGCACACTCAAAGAAATCATTTCTGGAAAACCTATACTCCGGTTTGGATGGTTTGGCGGTTTGACTTTTGGGCTGGGGATACTGGGACTCTATCTGGCAAAGGGAATCTGCTGCACAGAGCGTAATAAACTTGCCATAGTTAGAAAAATCTTTGATACTGACCAGATCTGTGTTTTCTTTCAGTATTTTTTTTTTCTATTGAGGTTTGAACTTTCAGAGTTTACATAAGAGAGAAAAGTGTGAAAATGTTAATATTTGTCTGAGAAAGTCTATAAAGTGTGTATTGAGAAATTTACAGCCTTAAAACATCAGTAAACCTACTTTGCGGATTAAACCCATAGAATGTGGATACATTTATTGCGTGGGGGACCCGATAAACAAGGGAACACCTTACTTACAATCAGGTCATGGTTTTGAGAAGGCGAAGCTTTTTTAAAAAAAAAGCACAGTTAAAGTTAGGTTTATTCTGAGCAAAGACTTTTGGAACAATCCTCTCAGGACAACAAGAGAAATTGTAGATGTTTAGAAATGCAGAGCAGATGTGTGATTGTTGGCTATTTGCTGACTGAAGCACAGCAGCACAAACAACTTGGACTAAAACTGGTCCTTCTTTAAATGCATCACGATTTAGACACAAACGAGTAAGAATTGATGCAAACAATTTAAATATATACATATTTGTGGAAAGTTGTTTTGCAACTAACTGAAGAGTTATTGCAGTTAATACCATTATTGTCTGAAAATTTGTATTCAGCTAATTACAATCTGTAAAGGTGATAGACGTGTATTTAAATTAGCTTTAGACTCCTTACTATATCACATAATGTTAAGTTCAAGACAATATTGTGTTTTTTCCACCAGCGCTTCAAAATCAGAACCTTAACTTAGAAAACCACATTCTCATAAAAATGAAAACAAATGCTTAGAAATTTCAGTGGACTGATGCCAGAAATTCAACATACCACATATCAGACCAATAATTTCAGACTATAGGAGATCAGAAAACTACTATATCAGTCTGTTTGAGCTATTTGTTTTATAGGTTTTTAAAAAATCTAGTTGTAGGATGAAAAATAATTTTCTTTATATTACAACAATTCCAAATGTTTTCACATTTTTTCTCATATCAAAATTTGTAGAAATTTTAATGTAAAATAAATTCCCACAACTTTTCTGTCAGATAATATTTTATTATTTAATAAACAAAAGTTCTAATTTTTTCATTTCAGTTAGTAGGCATATGAAGACAGTTTTAATGACAATAGTATTTTTTTAATTGAAAATTTAGGAAATTAATTGATGTGATTCAAGCTAACTTTGCTAAAGGGTCTATATCAGGGGTCACCAACCTTTTTGAGACTGAGGGCTATTTAATGGGCATTAAGTGGTATGAAGGGCGCCACAGGACCTGTTTGCTAAAAACCTCCTAGCCCCCCCACACACACACATTTTTGCATGCCCTATTTTTATTTGCTCATTTTACACACAAAAACATGCATGAATTTTCTAGACTCGTATTACGTGGGGGTCAAACTCAGTTGCATAGGGGGCCTAAATCCAAAACACATGGGCAGTGGGAGCGCCAATTCACAAGTTTCAGGTCGTTCAATACTCTGCCATATTTTTCACGATAGCAGAACTAAAGTGCATTAATTACTAATAGCAAGCACTGAATCACCATCCTCTACTATCCAGGCAAGAACTGTTACGCCCGAGTCTTAATTCACTATCCTCTTTCTTAGTAGCAACCACACTGGACATGTCCCAATCTGCTACCTGTGCCCAATGCAAAGCACAACCCCGGTTTGTTGGGAAGGACACTCACATAAATTAGCGGACAATCATATCTGTCCGTTTATTTTGAACACAACCACCACCAGCCAAACAGCATTAACTTTACTTCTGCTCACAGCTCCCTCACTTATGGTGAGCAATTTAACACAACTAAGATTCCCCACTTCCCATGAGTCTTAAAAGCTAACCCCCAGATCCCCACATTATATTGATTTGCTACTGCATATGAGCAGTGCTATTTTTGGAGCATTCCCATTAAATTATATTTAACTTTCCAATCATTTTTTTACATTCTCGCTTTAACTGGGATAATGATCTTTGTGTCTTTTGTGGAAATGATGTAGAAACTGTGGAACATCTTTTCTTTGAATGTTTCATGTAAAAGAGTTATGGTCTTCTTTTCATAATTGGCTCAAATCCAAAAATATCATCATTAACCCTTTAAATTGGAATACAATTTAAATTCGATTACAATTAATTGACAAAAATCTGGACTTTCTGATTAATGTACTGATTGTCATTTCAAAGCATTTTATTCATACTTGTAAATTCTTAAAGGTGAAACCTCACATTAATGGATTACTCAACCATATCAGCCTATTCTCTAAATCTTTACATTACATGAATCATAAGAATGCCCAGACATTGTGATTTATTTGATCTATTTAAACATTTGTAATATACCCTTATTTTTATTGATTATTTTTTAAGTTAATTTGTTTTCATATTTTTTTTGTCTACCTTTATCTCAGAATTGATATTGTTGTCATTGACAGACGTGCCGTGATTGTTTGTTCAATATTTGCTTCAATTAAAAAAAAAAGAAAATGTTTTTTTTGGTGCATTCCCTGCGGGCGCCACAAGGGGTGGTGACCCCTGGTCTATATCATGCAAAATCACTTTTTGAGCTTTTATGTGTAAGTGTTATAATGTTCATTCCTCACGAAAAACAACCCCAAAGCGGTACACTGATCCGTTCACACATTTCTGAGTATTCCTCTAAAAACCTGCGCTCTGAACAACAGCTTCTCCCAATCCATGAAAACCAGTTTGTTCTCACATTGTGATGTGTATAAGTAAACAACAGCTCCTTCTAGGAAGAGTCTGTGCTGCCAGCAACGCCCCCCGGCCAACACACACACACTCCCTTTCTACACGGAGTTAGTGGTGATCAGCTAAAATGCTTCCATTTTACGCACAATCTGCACATCCATCTTTGCAAAAGTTCAGATGTTTGTTTAATTTTTTGTGGGCCAAACAAAGACACGCTGCCGAGGCCCATTCTAGTTGCTTAAAGAAGGCTTAATGACAATTCATCTGTTGACAAAAGGGCAAATTTGGCATCCAATTGATAATCAAACAAGTCTTTAAACTGTGATTATTTTTTTCTTACATTACCTATTATTAATACAATATATAAATCTGAGGGATTTGTATTAATGATTTGTATCCAAATTCTGCTGAAAAAAATGTTTGCTGCAGACTCCGAGAAACACACATAACATCAAAAATGTGCAAACAAAACAGTTTGTTTTTTTATCCCACATTCCAGTACATACTTATAGAGACAGTGTTTATTCATTCATTTGTAGCCATAAGGAATAGTTCACTGGGCAGTTATTTTTAGGTTGTAACACATGCTAACAGCAGATGTTAGTGTAATACTACAAAGATTCTACTCTGCATTATTTAAACCAGCATTGCACACAACCATTTCTTTTCAATCCTTCTTTTTGTTTTTGCTTCAGTTGTTTTTGCTTTCAGCTTTATGGATCTATCTGAGAAGATTTTTGAAGACAGATACATTTGTTATTGCAGGATGGAGCATAGAATTTCAGTTGGTTATTAAAGGTTCATTTTCTTCATGTTGTAGTTTGCATAGAGCTACCATTGAATTTCATGATGTTCACTTTCCTGTTGCCTCCCACTTAAAAAGAGTGGGGACTCATTTGGGTGTTACCCTGAGCTGAAGCTGACATAGTGGAGAGTAACTGCTCTGTCGGCAGTTCGCCCCCTGATGATTATTTACTACTGTCTCTGGGTTGTGCTGACAGGACGGTTTTGAGCTGACAGCACCACCCCTCTGCAAATACAATGCTTGGCGTTCCTGCTCTCCCCTCTGCATAAACCCACCATGTCAGATAGGAATGATGCTCATATCCTCAGTTGTTGACTTTGTAGGGCTTTTTTTTTTTTGGTATTTTTTCAAATATGTAAAAAAAAAATAACACAACATTTTTGAATTCCAAAAACTAAAACTGAACGTAAATCAATTTTAGTTTTTAGAAAAATGTATATTCAGAAAATATACTTAGCTATATTCAAAAGCATATTCAATTTATAATCAAACTTTGTTGATCTTGATATGAGTTCACTAAGAACTTACTAGTTCAGAGATTAACATTACTTTCTGTCAAAACAAGTACAAAATGTTTTTTCTGGAAAAAATACTGTACATTATTTGTAGAAATAAAAGCTTTTTTTGGAAATTAAAGATAGATGATCAAGAGGAAAATCACATATTTTACATGGAGGAGGTTTGGGTTTAAAGACACAGCAACCAACATATTTTCTTATGTTTTTTATATGTTATCTATAAAAAAAAACTAATAAAAATAAAATTCCTTTCACAATTAAGTGCGTTTTTTCTCTTTGCAATACACTCAATGACAACCTCTTAAAATAGGTCCTGCTTATTTGTGTTATCATCCCAATATTGAAAAAAATATATAATTTCTTTTCTAAAATTATAATCTTTTTTATCTTTTTCTTATTGCTAACCTAGTTTTATAAGCACGTACAATGTCTATTCTATCAAAATGACGTTTTATATTGCTTTCTGCTTTATCTGTAACAAAAACCATAAATGGTGTTTTCCTTTCAGTTCAAAATAACTTGTTGAACTCAAATCAGTTTTTAAATTTAACCAACGCCATTTCTATGTCTAAAATTAATTGAAACTTGTTTTGACCTGAACAATATATATTTGCATCATCTGCAAAACTAACAAGCTCTATTTTTTTTTTGGTACCCTGGTAATACGATTTAAATAAAGTATGAAGAATTTTGGTCCTAAAACAGAGCCTTGGGAAGTTCCACAAGTTATTATCATTTGTTTTGATACTTTACCATCAATTTCAACTCATTGAAGTTTTTTTTTAAATAGCTTTGCAACCCGTTTCCAATCACTTTTCTTTTACCATAGTGCTTACATTTTTGTAAAAAGATGTCAATCCGATTTATCTTAATTGTCTGTAACATTTTAAACAGATGATGTCCTTTTTTCCCAAACAGCATAATATTCCTTGTAAAATTACAATTTTTTGAATTATGAATTTACAAGTTATTCGTGTAAATTTTTGCATTATTTTACACAGATGTACAATATTTTTTCATATTTGTGTAGCTTTGTTCTTGTAAATTTAGTCTTTTTTATCTTAATTTGACAACTTAAATTTTCTTTTTTACTCTGCTGTACATTAGTCATTACTTATAATAACTTCACACCAAAATGATCAGTACTAAGATTAAACCTTTCAAAAACAGTTGTTATTTGAAAACTGAACTGGGTAAACAAGGAAGTGAGATGGATAAAAATCAAACTTTTGTTCTTCGTGTTTGTTGTTTTATAGACTTCAGTATTTCTCTTAGAACTTAAAGCAGCTCTACATTTTTTAAGCAGACTGATGGAGGTAAAGACGGAGAGTGGAAAATGAGTTGATTTACAGGTTTTATGAATAATTTAGCCCAAAAGTGTTTAGCAGGTAGAGAGAAGAAAATACATGAGTGTGGGCTTCTTCCTGTGCTTTCCTGTTTGCACTTTCCATGTCAGTGGATGATCTGCTAACACCTGCAGTTTTGTGCAGTGGCATAGTAAATCTGATGCAAACAGCACACAGCAGATTATATAACACCACTCCTCTCTGGCAGCTTCGGCTCCCCGGCTTCAAACAAGCACTCCATCCATCCATCCATCCATCTATCTCTCCCCCATCAGGATGAGCAGCAAGCCTCTGAATGTGACGCATTTTGTCATCGACCCGGACAAACTGCACCCCTTTTCCCTCCCTTTCCTTCCGCTTGCTCCTCCCACTCTTCATCCCTCCTTCACTCTCTAAAGCCCCTTGCTCCTTCTTGTCCTCCTCTCCTCCTGCCTGTGGATGTTCTCCTCACTTGCGATATGGAATCAGAAGGGGAAGGAGGAGAGGGCTGGATGGAGGACCAGTGGGAAAAATGGTATGGTATCTTTTCTCTTCCCTCTCTAATGGATTTTTTCTTCTTCCCGTTTTGTTGAGCGGCAGCATGGCTGTGTGACCTTGTATGTAAATGCTAGCATTCCCTTTTCTCGTCCTTTTCCTTTCCTCACATTGTAAAGCGTGGGCAGGCATGCCCTTGAAAGAGACCACATGCTTATGGCTGTGTGTTTTGGGTTTTAGGTGCAGAGGCAGTGGGAGCATGTTAACCAAAAATAGGACTTAAGAAACCACAGAAGTGCACATGAATTGATGTTATGACAGGATTGGGTGTGCAGAAGAGGCACTGTGTGAAATAACAACTGTCTTCACAGTTTGTTTTCTTTCAAGTGGAGCATAAAATTGTAATTATTATTCCTTTTTTGCAGAAATGTAAATCAAACAGGACGGTTCTGGTCCTTGGCTCTGTCCTTGCAGGATGGCAAAACGGATGAATGACTTTCTGCAGACAGCATTTGAAAAGGCTGTCGGGAGCATAAACCTGGATATTTTTGAAAGAGTTAGGCAAAAACAAGAATTCAGCAACAGCTACATTTGTAATTTCATTAAGACTCAATTTTGGCAAAAGCTTTTAGAGTACACTCAGAAAAGGGCAAACACGAATACTGCTCTGTTGTGATAAGAGACACTGTAAAAATATTTGTCTATTGGCAGAAGTTGTGGGTCCAGAGAAGTTTTTATTCTATTAGCTTTTTCATCTGGTTTGTTTTAGAAACTGTGTGTTTGATGTTAAATTTGCTGTCTGTGTGTTGGTTTTCTGCTGAGAGCAAAGCTCCTACGCTAAGCGAACAGTGGCCTGAATGTAATGTCATGCTGTCTTTATCACTTCCTTTGTGCGTCACAAAATCAATTCAAGGAGGCTCCTGGTTACCTCCTGCTGTCTAAAAAATGCTGGTTTGCCCTAATTTTGCTGTCAGTCATGTAGTGTTGTTACCATCTATCACTATCTATCCATCACCAACTGAATGACATGAAACAGGGTCCTTATTAAAAATAAAATAACAAGCTGTAAAGTTGATTTAATGACTGGGGATTTCTCGCATGGTTTTAGTTTTAAAACCTTACCAGCCACATCGATCTTTGAACCAGATTTACAAAAGGACAACATGCTTTTAATTTAAAAGGGACTGACATTTTTTAAACTTCAAGATTCAGAATGACTCTTAAAAGGTGTGTTTTGATTAAAGATGTCTCTTTAGGATGAAATCAAGTAATCTAAATCTATGAATGTTTGTATTCTGTGAGAGGAAGATTTAAAGTACAGCTGAGTAGTATTACGTGTTTTTTAATCAAATAGAAAAAATGCTGTGTTATAGTTTTCTCAATTTGATCAAAAATTTTGAGCAGGGGCAAATTACTATGGATTTATTCTGCATTCTGTTTCTTTCTAATTATGATAATTAATTGGATGTTAAATTGTTTTAATTGTTTTTAGGAAATAGGCAATAAAAATGGAAAATAAATCCCTTACTTCTTGGTCTAGGAATGGGAATCGTAATCAATAAAATACATTTCAGGTCTGATGTTGATGTCAAAGGCTTTAAATCCCAAATTGTCTCCTGTAGTCAAAAACAACAGATATATACAGATGAAAATTAGTTTCTAAATTGTTCAATGGATTAATTTTCAAATACAAACCAGTGAACTTAGCCTGGTTGGGCATATACATTAGACAGATATATGTTAACCTTATACTTCAAGGAATGTATTTTACATGGGCTTTTGAGGCAACCATTGGAAGAAGAATTCCCCTCAAAATGTTGGTTCATTTAGTTTAGCTTTTGCTGTATTTAAAGTAGCAGTTGGTACCTGCATTTATTCATTTTGTTCTGAACATCTATTTCTGAAGCATTTTGGTGGATTTAGGCATCTTATTTTGTTTTAAAAATGTATTTAAGAATTACCAATGGTTCTGCCGGCCCTGTTCTGAATGGCCAACGTGGGTCGGGTGAATTTCCTCGTCCCGTCTGGGTGTCTAAGGGGCAATTTATAGATGATGAAAGTATAACCTTTGTTCAGTGTAAATTACTGCCTATGTGAACATACCAAAACAACATCCGTTACTGTAACCTAACTAAATCAAGCTGGAGACAGTAATTCCTTTGTCTGACTGCATGGGGAGAGATGTTTGAGCCTGTACCTGCTGGGGAAATCAACCTTATGCTTTCTCTAACAAAATAACAAAAAACCACTTTCATTAAAAAAGTCCATGTGAATGCGTTTCTGGTTTCCACGTTTAAAACTCTTGAATTCACACATAGCTACGTAAGTTTCTACATGCAAAACGTGTGGCCATTGAACGCACATTGCGTTAAATCAGGTCAAACTTTGACAAATCAGGGACTCAGATTTGGTTGTGAAGTATGGATGGTGTCCCTTTTTAATTCACTGAAGTGTCAACTGTTTAAAAATTGATCATGGAGGAAAAATTAATAATGACGATTTGTGTCCCATCAGAATTACCGTAAATGAAACCAAGTCTTGCATATATCGAAATAAAGAGCTGTGAAAGAAAAAAGCCTGTAGCAAGATTCATGAGATTTGCACCGCTTCAAAGTTTAGTACAAAGCTTCTTTGAACTGTAGTTAGCCATGAACTTGTAAATAGTAGAAAAAGCAAAATAAGAAGAAGGCCCTCTTTGCTTGACCAGTTTTAACACCATGGGCAAAGCACACTTTCCAGAACACACGTCTAGCACCATCTTGAATGTTGTTGCATAACGGGCAAAGCCACTTTTCTCAGTGACAGAATCAGCTGATTTACTCTGATTGCATCAATGGTAGAAAAGTTACGGTAGTTAAAAGAATGTAAACAGCAGAGCTAAAGCTCTACTTTTTACATCATTCCTGATTAATTTTGTATCTGTACTTACTTAGGAACATTTTCTGTGCTTAACAGAAGTTTCTTAACAGCCGTCCCCTAACTCCATCTGGATGAAGCCCATCTACTGGAGTATTTAAACATGTAGTTGTAGAGTTAGATAAGCTATTTTTCTCTAAAAGTTCTGGTACATCGCCTGTCCGTCCGGACACAGCCAGGCCCGCGGCCACGGACCAGTATCGATACCTACTGGTCTGCGGCCCGGAGATTGAGGACCCCTGCATTTGAGTATATATTGAATGTTTTAACTTTATTAAGAAAAAAAACTGAAAATGCACTGTTCCTCATTCTTACCCACATTACACACTTCATCAATATTTAGAAGATTCTTAAGAACTGAAAATTTGCTGCATTAGGATATCATTGTTACTGAAATCAAACGCTATTCCAATCAAAAACATCTTAATAGGTTAAGTTACATTTTATCATTGGACCCCTTGTTTTGTAGCAACTTCACAATTCTTGCACCTATTGAAATTGTGAGTTTTTGGAGAGTGTCCACTAGAATTTCTTTGCAGGATGTGAGAATAACCTGCTGGTGTTTGGATGTGAACTGCCTCCCACCCTCATATATATTTTGCTTGAGGATTCTCCAAAGGTTCTCAATAGGGTTGAGGTCAGGGGAGGAGGGCGAGCACACCAAAGGTTTCTCCTTTTATGCCCATAGTAGCCAATAATGCAGAGGTATTCCTTCCAGCATGAGATGGTGCATTGTCATGCATAAAAGATGATTTTGTTACTGAAAGCACTGTTCTTTTTGTACCACGGAAGAAAGTGGTGAGTTAAAAACTCCACCTACTTTTCAGAGGTCATTTTTATACCTTCAGGTTCCCTAAATGGGCTAACCACTTCTCTCCTCATGATTTCGGCCCTAAATATGAAACAGCCTTGTTGGGACATGGTGGCCGTCCAGATGGATGAGGTAGTGGGTGGTTGGAGAATGCGGCCACTGCAGCCGTTTCTGCTTGTGAGTGTTGTTTAGCGGTTGGCTGAATAGAAGGTTTACGTCTAACTGCAAGCCTTTGGAGCCTTCACTTGATGGGACTCCAGAGACACCAGCAGCTTCCAATATGTGCTTGCTGCTTTGTAATGGTACACTATAGTACCAAAAGTATTAGTTCACCTGTCTTAACTCAGGTATGAACTAAAGTGCCATTCCATTCCTAACCCATAGAGTTCAATATGATTTCAATTCACCTTCTGCAGCTCTTACAGCGTCAACTCTTCTGGGAAGGCTGTCCACAAGTTTGAGGAATGTGTTCAGAGAAATTTTTGACCATTCCTCCAAAAACGCATCGCTGAGGTCACACACTGATGTTGGTGGAAGAGACTTGGCTCTCAGTCACTGCTCTAATTCATCCCAAAGATGTTCTATTGGGTTCAGGTCAGGACTCTGTGCAGGCCAGTCAAGTTCATCCACACCAGACTCTGTCATCCATGTCTTTATGGACATGTCCTGAAAAACAACGCCACACAATAATACTCCTTTACACAACATCATCCGACGCTTTGTATTACACATGGTCATGTGTGGCTTGGATGCAGCTGCTCGGCCATGGAAACCCATTCAATAAAGCTCTCTGCGTACTGTACTTGGGCTAATCTGAAGGTCACATAAAGTTTCGAGCTCTGTAGCATTTGACTGTGCAGAAAGTCGGCAACTTCTTTGCACTATGCGCTTCATCATCCACTGACCCCTCTCCACCAGTTTACGTGGCCTTGCACTTTATGGCTGTGTTGCTGTTGTTCCCAAACTCTTTCTATTTTGTTTTGATAGAGCCGACAGTTGAGTCTGGAATATTTAGGAGCAAAGAACTTTCATGACTGGATTTGTTGCACAGCTGGCATCCTATGACAGTTCCAGACTGGAATTCACTGACCTCCTGAGAGCGGCCCATTCTTTCACAAATGTTTGTAAAAACAGTCTGCATGCCTGAATGCTTAATTTCATACATCTGTGGTCAAACCAAGGGATGAGGAGACCTGATTCTTATCATTTGGATGGGTGAGCGAATACTTTTGGTAATCAAGTGCCTTTTAGCAGCTGCTTCGTTAATCCAATGTATTTGTCTGGCAGAAAACTTCCTCATTCTGCCTTTATCTCCACAAATCCGTGTGTGCTCTGAATCAGCCACAAATCTCTTAATAGTATAATGATCACGCTTACAGCTAAGTTTTTGTGAAATACCCAAGGTTTTCATACCTTGTTCAAGGTATTTAACTGTTTCACGCTTTTCAGCAGCAGAGATCCTTTATCTTTCTATTATCATTGGAAACATCGTTGGTCTACTTGTAATTTTTCTTTTAATTGAACTCACCTGGCAAAGAAATTATTACAGGTGTCTGAGATTTATGTCAGTCATCTAAAGAGCCCAGAGACACAATATCATCCATGAGTTTAATTTAAAAAAAAAAAATTCCTTTTATGCATAATAATTTGGAATGCACTTTAGTGTAAAATGGTTAATGACGCCATGAAGGACAATTGCGTTGCCACTTGTACTGACTAGTCATTTCTTTTCCACTTTTTAAGATTTTTTTTTATTGAGCTGTGGTAATAGCTGAAGCAGGTAGGTTGCCAAAAATGTGTGTTATATGAAAGATCACTAATGGCAATCATGCAGTAATTATGTTTTCTAAATACATTGTGTAGAACTCATCTTTTTTGCATTCATTCATAAACATTTGCTAATATTTTATAGACTTTAATGTGATGTTTGTGCACTTTAACACAGATAACAAGCAAAACTTGAATCTCATGAAAAAAAAAACACATTTTTATCTGTTTTAGGCTAAACTTTCACTTGTAGCATAAAATATGAGAAAAATCCTCAAGTAATTATTCAGGGCGTTTCCTTGATTATATACAGTGCTTACCAACTGTATATTTTACCTATCCAAGCATCAAACCCACCATCTGTATTTTTCTCTTTTTATGCATTCAGGCTAACTCATGACATCAGTCTGGATGAGTTTGAGGATGACGACCTGTCAGAGATTACAGAGATTACTGACGAATGTGGGATTAGTCTCAACTGCAACCGTCCAGATTCGAAGGTAAGATGCTCTTACAAGCAGCTTTAATTTCTCAATGAGATGAAAATTATGTCTTTCATTTCTCAAAAACCTTTTTTTCTATTGAGTCAACCAGCTCTTGAGCCATTACCTTTGACTGTGTATGAGATCAGTGAGTGTGAAAAAATGTTTTACATCCAGTTCCAACCAAATGAAGTCAATTCAGTTGCCATTTCTTTGCAATGTGGACGCCACCAGAAATGTTCAATAAGAAGTGATTTGTCTGAGTCGGTCTGAGTCAACATTTCTATGGTAATCACTCTCGCCGAAACAGGAGTGAGCTTGGAAGGACACACCCCTACCATTCAAAAGCGAGCTACAAGAAATCTGACAATTAAACTTTTTTTTTTTTTTCAATTTGTTTTTATTGCAAACAAAAAGAGAATTGTTACATACATGGAATACAATGAAACAAAGATATATTTTCATATTTGTAATACAACATGGCCAGTTTTTTATTTTTATTTTTTCAAACACCTCGAACCCCCCCCCCCCCCCTCTCCATAGTTTGCAAGACAAGGATAAGATATATATTGTCCACTATAACAAAAGCATATCTCTATGTGATCAACTCGATGGCCAATTCAATCAGCCAAGTGGCAACATAAAAAAGAGAAATATATTAACATATATAGCTGATGTGATATTTATATGTAAGAAAAAGAAAAATATGAATAATAATACTAACAATGCTGATATTATTTAAGAACAGTTGGAATATTTTAAACTATAAACTTTTTTTTACTTTATTACTGAGATGTGATGGTAGAATGTGAGGAGGCCTCAGGTAGAATTCTGATTTTGCCAAAGTGATCTAAAACCGGACCCCAGATTGAGAAAAATTTGTCCCTCGATCCCTGAACTGAATATTTTATTTTTTCAAGTTGTAATAGTTGCATAAGATCCGTCAGTCACTGGGACACCCCGGGTGGGTCCTTAGATTTCCAGTGCAATAATATACGGTGCCTTGCTATTAGAGTAGCAAAAGGAAGAATGTCTTTGTGTCTTTTTCTTAATGTATCTGGGTTTTGGTGTGAAACACCATATATGGCTGCCTCTGCACTAGGCTGTAGACTGATAAAAAAAAAAAATTTGACTCACAAGAACATGTGAAAAAAGTAATGGATTCAGAATTGTTATTCCAACAAATAGAATGACTGAGATGTTTGATTCTCAATACAAGTCTATGGGATGTTGTCTTCCTTAAGTTAGCTAGAACTTACTATTTGTAACCAGAGGGGGGTAGGGTCACTCAGTCTAGTTTTATATTTTATATAGCTGTTACTTTGTTAATTGGTCTGTAACAATAAATTTACATTTCCCAAATGCACAAAATCTTCTTTCTGTGTGTCCGCTGCGTTGGCTATGTTATCATTTGAGCTACATTTTAAATTAAATATTGTTTTGAACTTTTTGTATATACATATTTTAGCCATCTGCATGTGTATTTGTTAGTTGCCCATTGGTATAGTCATATCAATCTATTTTACAATGATTTTAAGCTGTTTATCCTTTTATTGATAGGAAAAGCTAGTTAAAACACTGACAAACACTTTCACCTCATACACTAGCAGATCAGTGTAGAATACCTTGCAAGGTCTGAAGCTGCTACATCTTCTACTAGAAAAGCAGGAAGGAAAGTATCCACAAATACCCTTTTTCTAAATGTAGATGTGGAGTAACACACTGATTAAGTTGGTGCAAACCTTCTATTTAACCCTTTAACACCAGAAATGTCGGCAACATTTCCAGTGTTAAATGGGTTAAATAGCTATTTTTCCATTGCACATATGCGCAGAACTTTATTAAAATTCTATAAATGTTGACAAAACACAATTTTGCGATTTCCACTAAATCAGAATTATGTAAATAAACACAAACCAATTCACATAATTAGTCATTCAGAAACATGGTGACAGATGTGAATAATGATTTACAGCACATACATTCAAATTTCTGCCACAGCACTAGCACCATCATCTATCAAAGGAGACGTCTGCGTCTTATTCAGGCCATGGAGCGGAGAGCTCCTTACACGTGAGAGTGGGAGCGGGAGCTGTAGAACCAACAATTCCACATGAAACGCTCAACTTTCGATGAGCTGTGTGATGCTCGTGATCCCCGCTGTGCAGTGCCTAAAGCCAGCCAGTTTCTACCAATATCACATTGTCATCTCTGTCTACAAACTGAAAGGTGAACAAAAATCTGCCGTTTACAATGATGTAAGAATGAGGCCCCCCAGAGGTTTTAAAACATTTAGCTTTGACATTTTTTTCTCAGTTAAGGCTCATAATAGTGATACCCCTTCGAATAAATCGTTGAAACTTTGAATGAAGCTCCACTTAGGTTTTTAGACAAATTTTATATTGTTTTGATCCTGTCTTTGTTTTGTTTTTGGATTAATACATTTCTATTTTCATCTCTGCATGTTTGATCATTTGTTATGAAACACAAAATCAGTAATCTTTGGAGTTAGAAAATTACAAATTGACCAGTCTGGATTTAGTATTTTGGACAGTTTCAGGTTCACAGTGGACATATTGTCATATAATCAAAAAATATATATCTGTAAAGAAGAATCTGGGTTTGTACTAAAAAGATTAATATCAAGCATTACCACAAAAAACTGTTTTCAAAATAAAAGAGTAAATTGTGAAGTAGAAAAAAAAGCTTAAATGGTAAGCAGTTTGTAGCTAAGTAAATATTTTAAGACATTTACTCTTATTTTGGCGTGAAGCCTTTATTTTGTTCAGCGTTTGGCTACAAGGCACTGAGGGATTGCACCAAGCCAGACGATCATTTGGAGATCTCGGTCCAGATGGAAATGAATACATTTATAATTCTCCGTCAGCTCTTTCCTGCAATGTTGCCAGCGAAACTATCATCACCTACTCCTTCTTTTAGCACTGCTGTAGTAACCTAGGCAACAGAAGGCTTTTTCTTCTTTTGATACGGTTTCCTTTTTCCTGTTAAACTCTCTTTGATCATTCTGCTCACTACAGGTTTAACTGATGTGAAAAATTCACTGATATACAGAAAACTGGGAATAGTTTGAGGCACAAAAGCCACTCACTTTTTAGCCCTTTCTTTCGCTTTCATTGCTTTATTTGTCTTCTATCCAGGGAACTAATTATAGCTTAGAATGCCAGCACTCACCATTGGCAGTCTCTATGCTTGTAAAGACTGATGACTCATATCCTTGAGGGGATCAGGCTCAAAATCCAGAATGTGATAATACGACAGCTCTGGCAGCAGCAGCGAATACAAAACCTACATTTTTACATGATGATTGGTCTGGCTTCTCAGCATCTGGTCTATAATAGCTCACATTAAGAGCTATTTGTTCACTTGATTTAAAAAGAAAGCAGATGCCCTTCTTTCACATTATTAGACGAGGCTCTATTAAACATACCCCTTTTCTTGTTGTTCTTCTTACTTTGAACAAGGTTTGCTTTGGATTGTCACTATTATATGTTTTCAGCAATATTTAAGGCACAAAACAACATGAAATAGTGATGTTAAGTGTGACACTCAAAGGCTTGTGTAGTGAAAATTGACATAATAATAATAATAATGGATTGGATTTATATGCACTTTTCAAGTCACTCGAGGCGCTTACAGTGTGTCCATTATTCATTCACTCCTCATTCATACTTGGTGATGGTAAGCTACGGTTGTAGCCACAGCTGCCCTGGGGCAGACTGACAGAGGCGTGGCTGCCAGTTCGCGCCTACGGCCCCTCTGACCATCACCGGGGCATTCATACACATTCACACACCAGTGGAGCCACACTGGAGGAAAGGAGGGTGAAGTGTCTTGCCCAAGGACACAACGACAGTTGGCTGGGGGGAGTGGGGCTCAAACCGACGACCCTTCGATCATTGGACGACCCGCTCAACCGCCTGAGCCACTGCCGCCCTAACATGTCATTACAAAATACAAAACCTGGTTTCGGAGCTTGTAGCCTTTGTCATAAGTACTTTGGAATGTAAAGGTGTTTTAAAGTTCTTTATAGGTTTTTCTTAAGGTGAATATTTGTCCATTATAAGTGATAATTGACAGTGGGAAGTTCTGGTCACATAGCCTGTCTGTTCTATATAATTGCAGTGGCCTAAACACCAGTTGGTGCTGTATGTGTTTGTTTGTTGATCCTCATAGCGTATTTCAAATAGTCTGCTTCTTGTGAAATAAAACATATATATATATATGGTTAAAGTCCTATTTGATTTAATATTTGTTATGGTTCAAGTCTTTAATATGGTCAAAGTTCTATTTATTCCATGACCATGGTTTAAGCAGGATAATGCCCTTTGAGGCATCCATTCATTTCTGATAATGAACACTATGTCTGTTATTATCCGTTGCATATTGTATTTGTGGTGTATTTGTTAAGGAACTGTAAAATTGCAAGGTGTGTTATATCCTGACAATATAAAACATTTTTTGACTGAAGTTTTTGTATCCCATTTCTAACAGGTTTAATGCCGGCAACATAAGCCTTTCAATCTTTCTGAAGAGATTGCTAATGGTCAAGTTTTCAGAAAATAATTGGAACTTTACTAGTTTTGTTATATAAATGCTAAAGTTTTTTAATTGTGCAAGAAGAGATGAAGTTTATATTGAAGCTACTGATACTGAAAAAAGAAATTGAGAATGCAGTGTACAAACTTCTGGTTTAAGGCTCACGTTTGACCTTTGTTCGTTAGTAAAGGAACAAGACATCAATAAAATCCTCCTGCACAAATGTATATGGTCATTTTCATGGCCTTTTTTGATCACATGCTTCAAAAGTCTTATAGAAACTGAAAACTGGAACACAGCTTTTGGGATGTGTTTTTAAAAAGAGAAATTGAGCTTAAAACTGCTTTAGGCATTTTTGTTGCATGTTTATTTTTTCATTATTTTTGATTCATTTAGGATAGGAATTGAACCTAAACCTTTTCACAAACGCTGACTGCATAACCCAGGCTCGAGCTGCTCAATAACGCATGCAAAAGGCCGATCAGACTCGGAGCACTCGGGAGCCCCTGGTTTACAGACACACAGCCATAGGTTGTCTCGTCAAGGATCTCACACGGGGACGTTCAGGAGGCACTTGTTTCATTAATAATTAATGGTCTCATAGAGGGAACAACACAGACTGCATTACGTTTGCAGAGAGACAAGAGTCTGCTGCAATAAGAGAACATCCATTTAGCTGGGAGAAACAGTCCCTAACAAAGAAGGAGAAAGGCACAAAGAAGATTTGAAAATAGCAGCGGCACCCTCTGATCAATGCTAAAATGATTGCATCATCTTTGAAAATAAAATGTATTTAATTTTTATTTTATTTATTTTATTGAACCTCTTTCATATCATCTTATAATCTTATTATCTTATCTTATGGACCCTGTTTCTGTCCCAGTCTGGGTGGGCACTGTTCCTGTAGCTGCTTCTTTTTTAAAGTTAACCTTTTTTAAGTATTAATTGTGTTTATGGGGTCATGGGATTTATGTGTTAACAGAGGGGAGGGGTAAATGATGGGTTGAGTTTTTATTTGAATTTCTGTGTCTGTTTTTGTGTTTAACAAGCTACACATACTTTGAATATACTAATACAACTAATGTGTAACGTGTTACAAACGAGCTCTAGAGTTACTGTGAATGAAGTTACAAAAGTCTGACTGACAGACTTATCCCTGATTGTTTTGTCTTACTTCCTCCGCCTTATAGTTAGATGGACCTTATATCTGACATAAATTTGAAAATACACACCGTTAATGAAAATACATTCATTAACGGTGTGCCTTATAATTTTGTACACACTTTAGTGCTGAAAATGACAGTCATAAGTGCAGATAAAGCAGTCTTTTACCAAAACTCTATTGTGAGGTAAAGGCATTATTTCCGTCGTTGGAAGCTTGAAATCAATGCTTGAAATCACGTTTGCATGGCTGTTTCTTGAAGGGTTAATGTCCAGAAGCTCATGTCCAGACAAGCCGTAAAAAGATTTGCTGTTCCCCAGGGACATGATATGACAACATGCATCATCATCACAACCACTCAAGGGCAGGGAGAGCCAGAGGAGAGTGCCTGCATGCATGTGTGTAGGGGTGAATGGACTCGATGAGCTGCCATGTCTCCTCTGTGAATGGGTGAATTGAGGGAGATGTCAGGGTGCGGTCACGGAGGGAGTCGCTTTGCTTACATGATGCCGGAAATAAGCAACACGATTCCTATTCCTACTACAAATTTGCTATAGGAAATGGAATGATGTTGATGTTGTTCTTTGTTGTCACAAATTTTTTAATTATTTAGATTATGTTATTTATTACATGTAACTTGTATTGCAGAAATTGTGTATGTGAATGCATGATTTCACTTTTCAATCCACCTAGGTCCTTTAGATAAAGTATTTTTTCATTTCACAGCTTTTATTTTTACTGAAAGAAAGACTGAGCTGGGATTTACATTTTATAAAGACAAACGGAACATGCCAATATAGATATTGGAAAAAAGAAATTCAAGATTTTATCATCTTTTTCATTCTAAAAGAAAATACATTTGAATATCTTAAAAAGTCCTTGCTTTTATTCAATAATTTAATGTTTATTTAATTTTTTCAGAGATCATTGTTTATGTTTTAGTAAATTTGCCAAAGCAAGTAAAACAATAATTTTGTTCACTTAAAGTAGCACTTAAAAGCCTTAATTTATTTCACATAACAAGAGTGCACCTTTTTATCCAGAGCCCATATATATGGAATAATCCTGGTTGTGTTTACTGGTGTTGAAGCTATTCACTCTGTCAAAATGTTTTGTTGGGTGTCCTTGTGAACACACTGAAGCAGCTAACGTGTTGTGGTGCCAGACAGGTTTCTTTTTTATGTGTTACTAACAAGATTGGGAGTTAGCATAGTCACAGTAATGGTTGTTTTTTTGGTATCAGTCAGTTTTTTTTTTTTTTACATTTTTAAACAGGATTGGGAGTTGCACGGATTGTGGAATACAATAACTCATCTAAAGGCCATGTCTATCTTAAGGGCGAAGGCAGGGGACACCCTGGACAGGTCGCCAGTCTGTCGCAGGGCTTCCGTGATACATACGTATTATATATAATTTCATAAGTGTTTCTTGCTTTTGTCATTTGTAGATATCCATCGAGGTTTTCGGCTAACAACTGTTTAATTAAAACAAAGCATTGCGAGGGCTCGCAACGGGTACTGACCATGGTGCCGATGCAGTGTGATTTCTGCTCAGTGCCATGAATGTCAAAATAAAGAAATTCAATGACGTGTTTACGTGTTAAGGCCCGTACACACCGGGACGAATATTTGCCAGGCGTTATTCGCCAGCGTTTTTCGCCACGTTTTTTGTGTTCACACCCAGGCGATTTTCGCTGACGATGAGCCGAGCGCACATGCAATTTTATTCCCTGACATTAGATGGCGCTTAATGTAAACAGAAATACTCCTGTACACAAGGTGGCGCTGCGCAACTTTACGCTTCTTAAAGTCGCTTTTCCCTCAGAAGAAGAGAGCAAGTATTTACGCGCTTGTCAGAATAATACAAAGAAAACATGAATATTTCAAGCACCAGTAGCTCCAACTGGTGCTTGGTTCGGGGATATTTTAGAATGTCCGTCATTATTTCTTCGCGGCAGTGTAGACGCTACTTGGCGTCTATCTTCTTCGCTGGTATGTGTGCTCAGAAAGGCAGTTTTGTGTTTGAGCGCCCCCAAGTTGTGTTTTACTGTAACTTCAGAAGCTCCAGACACGTGTGCAAAAGCGCCATTCTCATTGGTCGAATATATTTCGACGCGAGGCGTCAAAAAAAAAAAACGAACCCGAGGCGTTTTTTTTTTTTTTGACGCTTTGACGCGTGGCGTTGTTTCGCGTCGGTGTGCACACTCTAATTGGTGCCCTCTGTTTAGTCACAAGGCTTTAAATGTCGGCGAAAATCGCCGGCGAAATTCGTCCCGGTGTGAACGGGCCTTTATTTGCACGACTTATTTACACTTCTTCCATGGTTAATTCATGATACATCTGTCAAAATTTCACATAGAAGAACTAAACTTTTCTCACTTTTTTTTCCATTGTCCACGTTTTCATACGTGGACATTAAAAAATTGCACATAGCGGCAGTGTGACATGGCCTTAATGTGGTAAATTTATAGCGTTAAAGTCTGTCTGACTGACAGACGGACTTACCTCTGGCTGTTTTGTCTGGCTTACAGTTTGATTCATCTAATCAATAACACAAGTTTGAAAATTGGCCTTTTCTCGATGGTGCACCTTCTAATCAGGTGTGCTATAGAGTGGAAAATATTGTACTGTCATTTAACTATTTCTATGACAACAGTATTCTTTCTTCTAATTTGAGGGAAAACTAATGCATGAAGATACATCTTACATCCTCTCATTCACTTATGAGTAGAGAAGAGGCTTGTTGGGAGAAGCTACAATTATTTGATTTAAGCAAAAAAATCGGCTTTTTTTTGGATTGCCTTCCTGCCATTAGCTGGACTGTCTTACCTGAAACTCTATCACCATATCTGGGCCTCTAAAAGTCCCAACTCCTTGATCAATTAAATGACAATTTTTATATTTAAAGAATTGCCAGGTGACAGTGGCAATGAAACCGTGTCAACATGTAAGCTTCTGATGATATAAAAATATGTGGAGAGCTAATAATTGGCAGGGAGGAAATAGGTAAAAGGGACAATAAATATGGACAACACGTTCAAAGCAAACTAAATCAATATGACTTAATGATTCTGTAACAAAATATCATATCTGCCTTTATGAATTCACGCCAATTATATTGTGCATCCTGATACTAAATATATAGAATTTATCATTATTTTCTGCCTATTTGAACCAAATCTGAAAACATTTGGGAGAACCTCAGGAATATAGTTATGGGCAACAATGGGGAAAGCATAGGAATAGAGAAACATATGGCTTAAAGGGCCTAGAAATGGCTCGGAAAACAGAAGAGACATTTGTGGAGAAAGAGATCTAATGCATCTAGATAAGTGATGATGACTTTCCCAACCAGTAAAGAAGTGCAACATGGGTTGAAGGTGGTGCTATTAAATTGTTTATATGAATTTTCCATGATTTTTTTTTTTTTGTAGTACTAGACTTTTGCAGATCTTAAATTTGTATGTAATAAAACAAACAGCATTTTGCTTTTCTTTTTTTTTTTTCAAATTAAATCCTCTCTTGTTATAAATGTACCTAAATAAATAATATATTATAAATAATATATATATGTATATAATATATAATTCACAGCAAAAAACATTCTGATTCAATTTGTGTTTTCAAATACACATTTATAAATACGATACAACTGCAGACAACTACGATGTCTACACAATATTAAGTATACACTAAGGTGATGGCCTTGCAGCTTTCAGCCTTGTGTCTAGGTTTCCTGTTTGACATATTGGCTGCATCTCCCATGGCTGTACTGCTCCCATTGGAAAGGAGCCGAGCATCACTGAATCTTCAGGGCAGCATTGATTCCTTAGCGATCTTTAATGAGCCCCTTGTTGCTTAGCAACAAGGGTTAGAGCTCTCTTAAAGGGGCCAGTCATTGTTTAATAGTATAAAAAGACAGAACAGCACACTACCTTACCAGTTACTAGTTTTCTTACTTCACGGAAAGGGGAATTGAGGTCAAGGGCGAGGATGAGATATTGAAGGCAAGAAAATGTAATGTTATTCGTATTTGAGGTGTGGAATGGTTGAGGTGACGACAACACAGCAATAATTTAATTGACTTTTCTTATAAAACTGGAGAAAGGTAAGGGGATATATTTGATATTTATGATTTTTTTTACAGATTGAACTAAGGTAAATGGTTTTCAAATAATACCTAAAATGTGAGGAGTGTGAAATGAATGGATATTTTAAAAACTGAGATTTTTATAAAAAAAAAATGCAGACTCTAATGCAGCAGATTCAATTTCCGTTGTAGCTTTTAGCTGCTCTTTTGAGGGGATGTCACATAAAATGATCTGCCTTTGATGTAGCAGATACAGTAAAAATATTATTCAAACGAATTTATATAATGGCTGTAAAAGTATGAAAAAGCCTTACTATCTTTTTATTTTTTCAGTTTATTTTCATTAACGTTTATCTTGATTAGAACATATAAGAAAGATTTCGTCACATTTTATATCCCTGCGCTGTTGGTCCCACAAACCTTCAGGGCTAGTGTTATCAGTTATGTTCAAAATTACAAGACAATATTAAAACAAATTTTGATGTCATTACATAACAAAACATACTTTTCTTTTCTATCCCCTCCTCTCACATTCACACCCTATGGACAATTTATAGTGACCAATTAACCTATGAAGCATGTTTTTGCATGGGGAGAACATGTAAACTCCACACAGAAAGGTCCCCCATTGGTATTCTGTTTCAGGCCCCCCAGCCAGAACTTGAACAGGGGGCCTTCTTGTTAACCACTGCGCCACCGTGCAGCCAATGCATTAAATGTTGTTTATTTGAATAAATAATGAATTTGTTTTTTATAGTTAATAACGTTTTGTGTTTAGATTTTTTGCATGTCAGAAAGATGATCAAAATGATGATAAAAGGTTGGATCCACAGTCAGACTGAATTATGGTTAGAATAATCTTAAAACACAAATTTGTATCTTTTACTGAACAGCAGTGTCTAGTTGCTTTTCAGAGACAAAGTTCTTAATGTATATAACTGCATTTACATGTATGTACACAACAAGTAACTGTTACTGCTAAAGGTTGCAGCCACCGGTGATATGTGTTTTTCAGCATTCTGTCAGGTTCCCAATTCTTTTGAAAAATTATATGCTTAAGTTTTTTCTTTTTGGCTGTTGGCCACCGATTTTCCTATATTTTTCTTCCGTCTAGCATATTTGTTTTGCATTTGTATGGGCTGGGCTTTGATTCAACAGAACACATACACCACACGAAGAGGGAAATACCATTAAAGGCTTATCCGAGCCTCAGATGTTGCAGCCAAAGCCAACAGGATGAACTAGCGGTGACCGTGTGTGTTGTTTGTGCTCAACAGCAGGGATTGCATTGCAAATTAGGGTAGAATTAACTGGTATGTTTCCCTTTGACCCACTACCTCACATTTTCTTCTTGGTTGAAATGGTTAAACGGAATTTGTTTACACGTCAACTCAAACTAATAACATTAGACACATAAAATTCGAAAGCTCTGAGTATTTAATGGGTATCATTTTCTAATTTGGTTAAATGTGATCATTAAAGTAACGTCATCATTTTTCCATCATCAGACTAGCCAGAACCTAACAGTAAACAATACAAGCCCAGCCTTTTGTCATGTATTTTGTAGCTTGTGGATGGCCAATAGTAGGAATTTGTCCTTCTGATGTAATGTCAAAATAAATAAAATTAATTTTTTAGGCAATTGGCATAAGTATCAGGATACAATTTATTATAACAGCTTTTGCAAAGATTCTAACCATCTTAATATTTTAGTTTTATGATTCAATTTTTTTGCTTAGAAAGGAAAAGGTTTAGAAATGCACTGAATTGGTTCAGCAGTTGGCAGTGAGAATGTTAATGCTGATGAGAGAGTTGCCTCCAATTGGCCAGCTCAGTCTCCACATCATCTGTGCAACATGGTGTATCTCTATCTCTCCCTTCTCTATTTTAGTTTTAACTGATGGCATTTCTTGTCCAATCTCTGCAGGGCCGTGTGAGGGGGGGGACCAATAGCCTGTCAGGGAGGGCGGAGCTGGGAGCAGTTGGCCAGCTTCAAGCAGAGATGCTGCATTTGGACCTTATCGACGGAGCTGACAGTTACTGTGTTGATAAGGAGCCTTTAAAGGCATCTGCTCTCCCACTTTCACCTGTCATTAAGGATCCTGCAGCACCTGTTACCATGGATACTTACAGACCCAAGAGACCCACAACCCTTAACCTCTTCCCCATTGTGCCACGGACTCAGGTAGGATTTGACTAACCTCATCCACAGAGACAGTTTCTGGCACTGAATCTAAAGAGAAGAACACCCTTGCTTCTGTTTGTCTTTATAGGTTGATCTTAAAGTCTAAGTGTCAACATTTTATCGTGGTGTTAATCAGGAAAAAAACAATGTCCATTACATCAACACTGAAATTATTCAAATAACTTCTGTGACAGGATGTGTTTATCAGACTGAACAATAGCATGAATTGTCAGTAACACCCCCCACCCCCACTTTGGTTACTGGCCCTGCCTGTGCATGAAATGCTGCTAGTGCTCGTGACTTGTGTTAGGCGTCTTCTATGACAGTGTTTTTGAAGATCAAGCTATAGGAGGAAAAATTACAATCAAGGTTAGAAGCTACATAATGAGCAGCAAATTAAAAGGCACCAGGAGTTTACCTCAGTTTTGATCTGGCCCTTGTTTGGCCAAAGGATTTGTACTGACAGGTTCCTTTTAAGGACCCATACCAATACAAATTGTGTTTATGGGCGTTTTCAGCGTGTTCTTGAAGCATTTTTCTCATAAAACAAAGTTTATGAGTATTTCTTTATTAAAATTGTGGTGAATCAGGGGGCAGCCATAAAAAATACTCTGTGCTCCGCTCCATTCTGATGCTTTCAGTTGAAGACAAATGGATCTTTTCACGTCTTTGTTTTCCTCTTCTGAGCTGGCATCTGGCTCAAAACTGTTCGGCTGGATAGCCTCAACATTCCTCGCTATTATTGTTGCACTGCTAATGTAAGCCTGGGGTTTTGGGGGGCTGTAAGATAGCGGGAGAGAGTGTAAATAAAGGGATGATGGGTAATTACTGATACGAAGCCCATCGAGACGACTGTTGTTGTGAATTCGGGCTATACAAATAAAATTGAATTGAATTGAAATAATTCGCCTCTGGGTTGTGAGTGGTCTCGCTCACACAGTTTTTTTTATTTGGGCTTAAAGTGGCATTCCAATAATTAAAAGACAACTGGGAATGCTCTTAATATAGATCAAAAGATTATCAGAGTAGGACTTTTAAAGCTTACTTATATGAAACATATTTTTAATTATTTACGGAATTGCTGTTTTATTTATTTCAGCAATGTGCTGCAGGGCTGATACTGGTCGATTGGTCAACCTCAACAATCTATTCTTTAATTTGATGCTACTGTAATTCTGATTGTTTACTAATGCAGCGCAGACTCATCCAACTCACACCCAGTCCTGTAATCCTGCTTTGACCGTCTCTTCTGATGCAGCAACAGCAAGATCAATACTGTTTGAATGGTAAATGGTATGCAGATACTTATAAAGTAGCCAATGCCCTTTACAGGCACAGTTTATTCACACTGATGGCAGCTTTGCTGCCTTACATTGGTGCTAACCTAAAACCCCCAGGAGCAATGTGGGGTTCCACCCCCAAGGACATATGGGTGAGCAGGCAGGAACCAAACCTGCAATCTTCCACTCCTTGGTTCCCCTCATGAAGCTCATGGGCCTTCCTGCACTCTATAATTGATCTGTGACCTTTAATCTTGCTTGAACCATTAGCAAAAATCACATACCTTTTGCTCATCATACAATTAATGAACCTACGTTATGTTTCAAGGTGCTTGAGATTGTCTTTGCAGTTCCGTAAATAGTCACAAAACAAACGTGCAACAAGGGCCACATGGCTGCAGAACACATGAAACAATTTTATTTTAAGTGACAGGATTTTTATAAAATGGATCTGCCACCACTGCAGGGTCACATCTGCTAGACAATTAAAAATAGAGAGTGTGTTTAATTAAGGAATTTGACTTCAGCTACTTTGTGATAGTTTTAAGAAAAACATATCCATCTATCCACCTTTCATTCAGGGTTACAAGGGTTGTTGGAGCCTATCCCAACAACTTTGGGACAAAGGCTGATTACACCCTGAACAGTCCACTTGTCTGTGGTTAAAAAGAAAAGGAAAAACATGTGTGACCACCTTATTACTCCCCTAGTTTCTCTGAATGCTGCTGATATGATCAATGATGACATGATGATGACACAGTTGCCTTGTATTCACGCGTTACCCAAATTAGTTTTAAATCTGAGATTGAAGCAGACAGATACGTTGATCAATCTGTATGCATGAAGTCTAGTTAAAGCAGATTTGTCACTAAACGGAGCAATTAACTGTTCTTTGAGCATTGATCTGCTTGTTGTTATGGTAAGGTATTGTGCTTTCCTACCAGTGACGTTGCCTCCCACCTGCTGAATCACTTGTTTCTATGGCAACAGTCTCAACACCATGCTCCTAAATAGGAAGTGAGTCATGCTTGGTGGATGAAGAAAGGAGATCTTTTTTTGGACACCCTGTCATCCCAGGAATTTCCAGTTCCCTTCATCAGCAAACTACACCCTGATACTATCAATCCAAAATCATACATAAAGTGCATGGATTAGAAGGTGGTGTGTCTTTTATTGAAAAAAGAAAGGATTTTAGGTTTAATTTATGTCAAAATAATATGTAAGTATGTAAATATGTTTACAATTGCTGTACCAATAATGACAAAATAAGCTGTGTCGGGTATAAATGATTTTATGTTCAGAAAAATAAAAAAAATACTTTTTTTTTCTCTTGAGTTTTGATTTTATTTATCATTACAGTGAAAATAATTTATCCAAAGCAGTGCTATCATTTTTTAAAGACTTAGTGGCTCCTACTGGGTTATGGTCAGTGAGAAATTGACCCAAATGGCTCTTTAGGTGTTGGACCTATTGGCAGAAGAAATAATCTACATTATTCTTGTACTACTTCTCTAATACACCTGCTTAGCCTGTCTTTCCCTTATATATAGTATTTTTATAGATTGCTCATATTACCTTTCTAAATGCTGTAAGTTGTTCAAGTGTAATAAGAAACAAAAAACATGTTCTAATTACACTGAGGTGAAGATTAAATCATAGTTTTTTTTGTCTTCATACAATTGAATCGGTTAGTTCAAAAGGGGCCGAAGTCCACAATTTTTCATAATAGAGATATTATATGTTCTATGGTCTTCAAGGGAAAAGCTATCTCATTATGTGAAAGTCCGTTGTAATGTATTGACTATGCTTGACATTTAAAATGCATTAATGCAAATTCCTGGACTTGGTCCTCCCTTGCATGGATTTTGTTTTATCACATAGATGGCAGCACTAGTTATCCAATATGGCAGCCCCCCTATTTAATTTAAGAAGGGCCCAAGTCCAGAGACTTTAGTTTGCTAGTCCTCTGAAATTATAAAAGTGAGGTGCTTCATATTATAGCATTTGTAAGCTATGAACTGGTGCTAAATCTGGGTAAAGTATTAATAATCTGGTGTAGCCTCCCTTTAAGCTTTGCAATTAAAATCATTTCCTGGAAAAACGTATCTCTTGGACTTGGGCCCCTTTTGCACTAACCGATTCAATTAGAAATCTGTCTTTCAGATACAAGTATTAAAACATTTGATAGTTTACAACATTTAAGTGTCACTCAGTGCAAAAAGCAAATAAGAATTAAACTCCAGAACGTCCCAGATACTGGAAAAAAAATGTTGAAAAAGAAAAAAGACAAAACAAAACAGGAAATTCACACATAAGAAAACACATATTTATCATGAAACAAAGTTACTATAATAATGTATAAATTTTTAGCTTAAATACCCTTTTACGAAAAAAAAAAAATCTGCTGTAAAAAATGTTTAATTTTATGCAAACCACCACAAAAATATTGGCTATTTTATAACTGAGATTTTGGGGACAAATTTGACAGTCAGGTGCTTCCCCTGCACCTCAAGAAATATAAAAATATATCTGAATGCAGCACAGAGAAAATGCAACAACTGTCTTCTGATTTTTTTGTTTTTTTTGGTTTCCCATTATTGCCATGCCAAGATGGCAGTAGTTGGCCATGTGACCTCAATAACTCTTTAAGCATACTTTAGCACTCCACTTTGATCTTTTCCTCTCTTTTCCTCTTCTTTCTGCCAAACAGATGCATTGAAAAATGTAAACCATTGCTGTCATCAGTTGAATGTGTTTTTCATCATTGCAATAATCAAAAAATATTAATTTAATCTTTTAAACTTAATCTTTATGAAATGTGCCACGTGTCTTTGGTGTTTTTAAACTCAATATAATGCAAATGATAGCGGGGCACCATAGTGATGGGGGTTATGCCAGGGCTGAAACTAGGAGCGGGGCAAGGGGGGCTGCCTCCCCTCAGCTTTGCCCTCCCTCTTGTCCCCCAAATTTTTGAGTTGAAATAAATAATGACAAAGATTAAGAAATTATTAATACAAGCTTCTTGAAGCATTAAAAATAGCACCTCAGTCAAGAGAACTGCTGTTTATATATCAATGTTATTAACAGTGACAAAACTGTTTCAAATAGTTTTTTTTTTATCCTTTCATTTGTATAATGTTCTCCTTTGCCTCCCTTCCAAATTCTTTCATATAAACTGTCCTATTTATTTACATTGAATAATTGCAAAAAAAAAAATTGTTGCGACAGATAACTTTAAATCTTTTAAGTTGATAGTGTTAGTCTGCTGAACAAATTGCTGTAGAACGAGTTGCTTCAAACATGTTTGGCTGCTGTCTGCATCACTCCTTCTTGGATGCTAAACACAAGATTTAAAAATAAACTTTATTTGACAGGAAATATTTGACTTTGCTTATTGTGGTTTGAGTGAAGGCGCACTGCAGAAGAGTTTCATCAACATAAAATCCTCTAGATGAACACCAGGGTTATGTCGTCAGTATGACAAAAGGTTCTGCCTATGGGCCAAAAGGGGATCCGTAGAGCCTGTGACAGTTGCTGCTAGGCTGAATAAAAGATTTGGTCCCTTTAAATGCATACCACGGAGCATAGACAAAAACGATCCCGACTCATTCATCACAAAGAAAGGTTTGTGAGTGTGTGTGCTACTGTGTAGGTTGAGTGAGTTTACACAGTGCACTCACACAACTGCTCTTTCGCTCTGATTTTCTGCCCTTGTTCCCTCTACGAGTCCAATTCCAACTTACTGCCTTTTCTTTTTAGGACACTTTGAACAATAACTCCTTTGGGAAAAAGTACAGCTGGCAGGAGAAGGTCTCACGCTCGTCATCTCCTCCCAAAACAGGTAAGCTTCTTTACATTATTACAACACATGGTACTTTCCGAGGATCTTTCTGGATTTAGAAAACAGCAGGAATGCACAGAAAACTTGTTCTCCATCACTGTGCATACTGGTGGAAACTATCAAACACTGGTAATGACCATTAGTTTATCTGCTGGGGAGTTCCTGTTTGCTGATTAAACAGCGAGAAGATAGATCCGTGTTTATGATTACTTGATCGATCTGTTCCCATTTGTCAAAATTAACAGTTTTTGGATTGTTTAATAATAGCCTCTACCTTTTAAACTGTATATAATCTGGATATTTTTATAATCTATACTCACATTCCATCAACATTGCCTTAACAATTGATAAAGATAAATGTGTCCCAGATTGCAATAAGTTTGTCCAGTTGAAATGTTCTACTGAATTTCAGCTCACTAATTATTTACAACTCTTTTAAAAGCTCCTCATAAAGTACAGTGAACATTTAAATTTAAAATGAGAAGTTAATCTAAAGTGAAGTAATACAGGGCACCGTAACATTTGAACATTGCACTAAAGCAGAGATCCTTTCAGCAACTGTTTCAAATTTAAGACCACAAATATTTATGGTTAGTGTGTCCAAAAAAGCAGATTTAAATATATAAAAAACAAGCATTATTTATGTCTTAGTCACAACTGCCCTTATGTTTGATATGGGGTGTCTGCATGGGACAAATAAGCAAACCTGTACGGGACGTCCAGGTGGCCGGTGTAGGTACCATACCCGTTCGGGGTCCTGGGACTAATGCCGACGTCCCATTATGTGATTGGCTGTACATTGGTCCGACGACGTGTCAGATAGTGATTGGTCTGGACAAATTACGATACTACCATAGAAGAAAATTATGAAGTCCGTTGTAGACAAACATGCCTTTATTATTATTATGATTATTATTATAGTTTCTTTAATCCGTGGGCCCCGTGCTTTATTATTGACAGAATGGACCCGGAAAAACAACATTTAGCCGTGCTGACAACATTTTTAGCCAGGGCTGAACTAAAATGGAATAACAGGCGGATTGTGGCAAAATCTCTTTGTAAAAATTACAAAGAATATTGTCAGACACATTTTATGAGGAAAAATAACTTTAGGTTACAAAAGGGAACGTGAAATAAAAATTTGTAGAGCCCGAGCAGATCTCAACGCTACGTAGTTTGTCCAAGTGGGGTTATCGTAGTGTGACGTTACCTTCAGTCGAAGGGACCCCGAACGGAAGTTCCAGGCTGAACGGTTATCGTACCTACAACGGCACGAAAAATCGTGGTTGTAGACTAGTAGCTAAATTCACAGAGCAAAAATGTTCATGGCCATTTTTCTTCTGTGGGCATGATGCAAACTGCAGGTCGTAGTGAACACTTATATAACGCGTAAGAAAAAGCAAGGGTGAACAGTAGGCGAAATGCAGGCAGATTTTTAAAACATTTTTCAACCCCCATAATCCTGCGGATTGCGAAAGGGGCCAGTTAGTGCTGTTCACATGATACGTGCGTGCTACTTGCTGCTTTCTTGCCTGCAGGCTGACTGTTAGAAATGAGGAAATTAGACGATCAAAGCGTCGTTTGAGTGGGCATCCTATGGCTGTCCTACAGGCACTTATGCATCACATGCACACCACGTGCATGCGACAAAGGCTTCAGTAATGCATCAAGGATAGTATGTGACCATAAATCTGAAAGGACCTTATATCTTTTGTGAGTTATTGTTTCATGTAATTTATTTTAAATGTATGTATAGATATGTTTTTCAGTTAAGGTGTAGTTCCACCTTCTAGTGGTCTTTTAAATATGATTATGCAGATTATGTCGTTTTGAAGGACACTGTTTCTGCAGAGTGGCAACAGTTCATCAGAAATTTGCCCCTGAAGTTTGTGCGGGACTGTAGGCGTGTAATAAGCCCACCCCCACTACAGAAGAGAGCAGGAAGGGGGAGCTTGTGGCCCCATTGTTCCTTCTACATGACTTTTTCCAATGGCCCTTTTTTTCATCTGCTCCTGATACACAACTTGAATAAAAACTTTGAATAAAGGACGTTTCGGAATATTTTCTTCATATATGTCCTTCCGTCATGAACAAAAAATGCCACTAGAACATGTTGAAAACACCAAAAACACGATTTTCACTGGTGAAGGTTACACACAACCTTCAGTCTTACTGTGTTTGGGGCTTTCAGATTTCAGTGAGACCGGTAGGCTATCGATATGCACTTTTGTTTGTGCTACAATTTCCTACCAAGCACATTTGAACTCTAAAACAATCCAGGCACCACCAATAGCAAACTCAGTCCAGTTTGATTTTCATTTACAATGTGCTTCGAGTAAAAGTTGACTTGCATATATGGTGTTCCATCGCTGCCATTAATTGAAAAGATAACTGAGAGGGTGTATTCAGAAACTGAGTGAGTGAACCTTACAACTGCGCAAGTGCAATTCTAACCGAGCGACCCCGTATTTTGTAACTGCACGGTAGCAATCCTACCTGAGCCGCGCTCGCTGCAATCCTGCACGCCCGCTCGGTTTGCTAGCATTGTTCAGGGGGTGTTTTTGTCACTTGAGGGCAGGAACCTTTTTGGTTGATCTCATTGGCCGACATTTGCATGTCAAATCAGAGAGGCAGCGGGGCGGGACTTTCATTTTTCAGAGGCTATAATAGAAAAAAACGGTGGATGTAACATGGATTAAAATGTTAACAAACTGTGTTTTTGCCCCTAAGTGACAAAAACACTCGCTGAACAATTCTCACAAACCGAGCGAGCGCGCAGGAGCGCCGCTCAGCTTGGATTGCAACCATGCAGTTATAAAATGCGGGGTCGCTCGGTTAGCATTGCGTTGTGCAGTTGTAAGGTTCGCTCACTCAGTTCCTTTAGTTATCTTTGCGCTAGTTAAATTAATAGCAGCCATAAAACGCCATATGCATGAGACTGCTGGTATCAGCTAATGCCGTTCTTTTAAAGAGTTAAGCCTAAAATAAGAACTGTGCAACATGGGCAGAACCTTTTACTTGTTTGAGTTCACATGAATGTGCACATTCAGGAGGAAATTTGTCCCAGTTACAACTTTCCATGAAAAATTAAATTAATCTTCATTCAAGCCTTCAGACTAAACGTGTTTATTTGGTCTTTTTTTACAGCGATCAACGCGATAAAAAAATGACTATTTCATAAACGTCATTAAAATGTACTGTGTTTGTAATTATACAAATCATTACCTGTTATTTAATGCCTCGAGCTCAGCGCTGCATCATTCATACTAACAGGATATAATGCCCTAACTTCCTGGATATGGATTATGACATAACATATGATATAACCCAGAAGTCACCTTATCTTAACTCCACTCTGATTTTGATGAGCAATGGAGATTTAACAATATAATCCTAACATTATCTAACCATTTCTGCTCCTCTCTCCTGCTTTGTGCTGTGCTTCATGCATTTGTGCGTCTGTGCATTTGCTGTCATGTTGTTCCTCATCTCTGCGCATTCCGCTGTTGGTCACATTTGCATTATGTACATTAATGCTGTCTGCATGTCTGGTCTTTGTCTGTGCGTTTGTGTCTGCTTGTGCATTTGTGTGGCTGTTTGTACGCTTGTCTTTGTGTTCCCTCTTCCTCCAGGTGACCTCACCCCACCACGAGAGCACAGCTGCCTGAGCGACGACGACAAGGTTCAGGGTGGGGGAGCACAAACCAAAGACCGCGGGACTTCCACAGACGCACCCTGCAGACACAGCAGCACAGCAGCGCACAGCACATGTGGCGGTGCTGCCACTCGTTCTAAGCTGCAGGAGAAGCCGCCTGCACCTCCACCACCCCGGAACTACACACCAGCTCCTCTATACCCTTCCAGTAAGGGGGATGGCAGTGGACACCAAAGGGAGAGGATCCAATACCAGACAGACGTTTGTTTAGAGCCCACAGAGGAGATTTACCTCACTCCTGTGCAGCGTTCTACTGAACTCCTGGAACCCCCCAATGTCCCGGACAGGCCCTTCCTCTCTCAGCAGACAGAGCAAGGACGAATGTCTATAAGTTCAGATACAGAGGGACCACCTCCTTATCAACCCCTTCCAGACCGGACCAACCCCTCCATTTTTGAGGAGGACGAGTTCTTTCTTCCTCCACCTTCGTATGCCTCCTGTGTAGAGTCTCTCATCACACCCCCAAACATGGCGGCGACAGATCACTCCTCTCTTACACTGGACCTGAGCTCAAAGGGGACTGCAGCCGGTGTCATGTTGAGAGCTGGTTCCTCTGTGGAGTACGTGGATGCCACAGATGAAAGCTACTGCGGGGAGGATGAGGATGTGGACAGTATAGTACTGGACAGACACATGAGGGACCGCAAGTGGGGAGGGAAAGGAGAGGGGGGCAGTAGCAAATCGGTCCCATTCAGGACTTCCATGAACACAGAAGCCAATGGCCTGTCATATGACACGGTCAAGTACACTCTCGTGGTTGATGAGCATGCTCAGCTGGAGCTTGTCAGCCTGCGACAATTCTACCAAGGCTACAGCGATGACAGCGACTCTGCCACGGTCTACGACAACTGCGTGTCTTCCCCTTATGAGTCTGCGATTGGCGAAGAGTACGAGGAAGTTGACAGGGAAGAAGAGCATGATGTTCAGACTGGAGTGGTGCGGAGAGAAGCCCCAGCTTGTCTCTCCGAAGACTCCACGCCCGAGGCAGATCTGCACTTTTCCAAGAAGTTCCTGAATGTCTTCATGAATGGTCGCTCTAGCCCCTCCAGTAAGTCCATACAAAAATAAGGAAATCATTGAGATAAGAAACTGAAGGTGTGTGATTTAGATCCAAAATTCTTAAATCGTAAAGTAAAAAGTCCAATGCCCAGGACTTGGTTTTGTAATTTGCTAGAGATTTTGTAGAAAATCCTTGAACACATCAAGCATATTTAACAACATTTAGTGTTGCAAAATCTTGTGAAAATCTAGTAATCTCGTATCCCAGGATGAAAGGTCTTTAGCAGATGAAGCCGAACAACGGATATCATTCAGGAGTTAGCATTTGCTGCTTCAGTCCAGATTACATTTGCATGGCTGCTTCAACTCTGGACATTGTAGGAATTTTTTTGGATTAACAAAGAACTAAATGTCGGTGAGTCAATGGGACGACAGTAAAATTCAGAATATTTTTTAGAATACGCAAATCCTAATCAATTTGAGGTTATGGTGACCTCCCAGAAGTGGGGATAAAAAGCTGCAAACTTCCTACTTTGTTGATGTGGTTGTCAGTATTCTGACAGCAGCACGTTCAGTCTGATGAGGCAGCAGATCAAGAACAAGCAAATCCGATCCTACAGGGATCTACTCAATCCAAGCAGACTCAGATAGTTGACCCAGGGCATTATGCACTTGTTAACAGTCCGGGTAATTTTTGACCTCATAGTCTCAATGCTCATGGACTTTGAAGCGATTATGTAAAAAACAAAAAAAAGGAAGATTTCAATTCAAGCAGTCCTGAGAAAACAAGAAAAAATGAATCAAGAGAAAATGTCTTATTTTCTGTTATACAAAAAAAAAAAACAATTTCTTTATAAAAGTTTGTTAGTAGCAAAATAGTCTTAGTTTAAGAAAACATGATTTGTGAATAAACTTTTTAAAGGATTGTTGGTAAAACATTTTTTTCTCACCTCATTCAGTTTTTTTTTTTTGCTTATTTAGTGAAACTTTGAATTTGAAGAATGTTTGACTTCTATGTAGGGTTTTGCACTGTGAAGAATTTCAAAAGATATGCAAAGATCTAGAACAGTGTGCGCTCTTGCAGGATCAGCCAAAATGATAAATAAGCAGGATTGTTTTAGGATGTTTGGGAACTGTATTCCTGGCTTTCATTTGCTCCTCCTTTGCTTTAATTTTTTTCTCTTATTTCCTTTTTCTTTCTTTGTTTTGTAGGTGCAGAGTCCTTTGGCTTGTATAGCTGTGTCCTAAACGGAGAAGAAAAGAATCAGACCCACAGAGCAGTGTACAGGTAACATCAAATGCAAAACTGTTACCAGAATGCTTCTAAAGATGGTATGATCATTATAAACAGACTCCTGGCTAAACTAGGTTTGAACCACTAAGTAAATGTTAACCTGTAGATAAAAGACGGTATTATATTATTTGAGTCTTGTGAAATTCAGTTTTAGAGGAGGATTTCTTTTCATTTGATATGTTTTAGGTTTCAAGTATGAGTTTCAATGTCCGTCCTTGCAGGTTTGTACCTCGGCATGATGACGAACTGGAGCTGGAGGTGGATGATCCGTTGCTGGTGGAGGTTCAGGGAGAGGATTATTGGTATGAGGGCTACAACATGCGAACTGGTGCCCATGGGATTTTTCCAGCTTACTATGCTATAGAAGTGACCAAGGACACAGAGAGCTATAAAGGTATAAATGTTACTTTTTTTGTAGGAATTAAAGTAACATCTGTGAAAAATAATGAAGCATGTTTGGATGAGTTCACATGTATTCCAGTTCCGATTGCAAAATTTCTTCAGTTGTTCTGATTATCAAAGTAAGATGTTTTTGTTGTTTTTTTTTTTTTAATTGTACAACAGAATAAAGCGAAAAGAAATAGAAAAAAAAAAAATGAAAAAGTTAATGGGACATATTTTTAAAAGCTTGCAAGACATTAAATTTGTACATTTTCTTTGCAAAAAAAACAAAACAATTAAAGCTTTTTTTAATTAAATATGTAACACCTTTTATGTTTAGATCAACTCGCAAAATTATGTTTTACAACCTTTTTTTCTAAACAAAAAAGTGTGATAATTGTTGTAGGGCTGCACAATGGCACAGTGGTTAGCGCTCTATCCTCAAAGTTAGAAGATGCTGGTTTGAATCCTGCCTTGAATCCTGCCTTTCTGTCTGGAGTTTGCATGTGCTCCTTGTGCATGCACAGGTTTTCTTCTGGCTTTTCTCTGGCACAGGCCAAAAAACATGCTTCATATGTTAATTGGTATCTCTAAATTAACCTCAAGTGTGAGCGTGTGGCCCTGCAGCAGACTGGGGACCTGTCCAGAGTGGAGCCCACTCCCGCCAAACATTAGCCAAGTTGGCTCCAGCAGTCTCATGACCCCAAAATGGATTCAGTGGGTTCAGAAGAGGGATGGATTAAAAACAAACAAACAGAAGTATCATTTTCAAAATCAACCAGCAAGCCTCTTTGTTTATCCCAAACTATGAGTGAAGCTGATGAATTGTTAAATACATTTGTCTTGAAGAATTTTTAATGCCTTTTTGATTTATAATAAACCCTTTTTATGTGTCATGTTATTGACTTATTATTTGTCTACAGTGATAAAGAGCGATGAATGGATAGAGAGATATCACCTGAAGTTCCTGGGATCAGTTCAAGTGCCCTATCACAAAGGAAACGATGTCCTGTGTGCAGCTATGCAGAAGGTAGATGGGCTGCGTTTGCATGTGTGTCCTTTCAAATTTGAAAAAACTGCTGCATGTCATGTAGAGCAATTCAACCTGCTGAGAGAAACAGATACACAGTTTTAACACTTTTTGAAATCGCCTTTCATATTTTTTAGATCGCCACCAACAGAAGGATGACAGTGAAATACAACCCCCCTTCCTCCTGCATCCTGGAGATCAGTGTCAAAGGCATCAAGCTTGCTGTTCAAGAAGATTACTATGCCTCTGACAGAGTAAGAGTCTGACTATTCCTTCTTTTCTCTAACTGGAATACAGTAGCTACATGATTTTAAGATCTAGATTGATGAAAAGTAATCAAAGGTTGAAGTCAGTTTGTGAAAAAACTGTAAACTGCAAAATCGCAAGACTAAAATGCGAGCGGCAGATTTCGAACCGGCGAGATTTTGCACCACAAAAAGAAGAAAAGGTTTTCAAATATGTATGTATCTCAATCGAGGCAAAAATCCTGGAATATCTTGAAAAGTTCAAGGACTTGAAGGACCAAAAGTTATTCCTGGACATTTTAGGAGTTGAATGGTTAAAATAGCTGAACAATTGTAGGAGTTAAGTGCCCAAAAATGGCGGAAGATACAACAATCGGTGTAATTGTTTTTGCATTCAACCAATAAAAGGATTATATAAAACTGTGTGTGTGTGTGAATATATAATATATGATGTGTGTGTGGGTGTGTGTGTGTGTGTGTATATGCGTTTATGTGTGTGTTGAACAGGTTGTAAAACAGTTTGCTAGTGGCTACAAACCAAAACTACAACTAATGTTATCTTTTACAAACGCTTTAACTTTTCAAGTGTTATTTAAAACACTGTATCATGAACTGAATTTTTATTTTGAATAAGACATTTTAAATAAATTGTATCTAAAAAGGATAATGGCTTTACTTTTATATATTTTGGGGTAGTGTAACATTGAGAACTACGGTGACCCTGAATTGCAAGCCACACCAACAAAATTCTCAATGCAAAAAAATATTAAAGATCCCAACGACAAATAAAAAAGCAAAACAAATAATGATAAGAAAAAAAACACATTACATATTTCGAAACAAATTTACAGAAACCAAAACACAATTCCAAAGAAATGATGAAAAATAAAAAGTGTAAATAATTTTTCGGAATTATATTTGGAAAATAATAAATACTTAATTTCCAGTAATCAAAATAAAATGTCAGAAAAATGAAACACAATCAGAAACGTGAAAAGGTTGGTACTATGGGACTTAGCTGATTGAATGACGATGTTTACGTTTTTTTAAATCTCATCTTCAATGTCCTCATATTGATAAAAGTGTTTTAATAAGTATCTTTGTACTTATCACTTCATTCCAAATTTACATTGATAATAACAACAGAAATATCAAACTCTTAAAATGTTAACTTTTGTCTCTGTTTTTTGTTCTGCTTCCTGGGTCTTGTTTACAGAGTAATGAGGGCAGCCACTTTTTCCAGTTAAAGAACGTCTCTTTTTGTGGTTATCATCCAAAAAACTGCAAGTGAGTAAAAAGCTGTTATATTTTCCAACTCTGCTCTTGTTTTGTGTGCAGGGACATATGCTTCCCACAAGGTGTCAGTAGAATCAAAGGGTGTTTCATGTCTGCAATTGAACCACTGACTTCTGGCTTTTAATTTAAAATGCAGTAAAAAAATCACATTACTGTTGACTAAATTCAACAATTTCCTTGTTCTAATGTCTATTCAATTTATTCTAATTCTACTATCTTTCTTTCTCTCTATTAGATATTTTGGTTTCATCACTAAGCACCCAGCAGACCAGAGATTTGCCTGCCATGTTTTTGTTTCTGAAAACTCCACCAAACCTCTGGCGGATTCAGTGGGGTGAGTACGGTTTTTGACACCTATATGTTCACATTTAAAGCTCTTAATAAATTCTTAATTTTTTCTTAAAAAGTAAATTGTGTGATTTCAAGTTAAATCATTTGATTTGATTTGGTTTTTTTTGTTTTGTTTTTTCCAGGAAAGCCTTTCAGTTGTACTACAAGGAATATGTGGAATTCTCTTGTCCCACGGAGGACATTTACCTGGAATAACTGCGAGGGTGTTCAATGCTGTATCATAGCAAAACAACAAAAGAAAACAACTTACTGATGACGATGATGTGTATTCAACTTTTTTTTTACGACCGATCCCCTGCAGCAGAACCGCTGATCACTGAAGCAAGCGCAGGCCAGGAACTTCTGATTCTCCAGTTAATTTCCTGAATTTAATATGTTGATTTTGGAAAAAGAGGAGCTCATGCTCTTTGCTTGATCTACAACTTGTAAGGCGAGAGTAACATAGAAGTTTCATGGCAGATTACTCCACAAATATTTGGGCTCTTTCATGAAAAAATGCTATTATAGTCAGATATAGTGGTGAAAAATGACTGCAACGCTGAAAGATACTTAACTTTTACTAATTTCTGTTTCTAGAGATGGTCTTTATTAAACCAAACTTCTTAATTATTTAAATATATTTATAGATGTATTTTTATATCTTACTTTATTTTGTTTTTATCATGACTATAGCCCACATCCCTGAAATAAAAACTGGTTGCATTTATTAATTTTGATTTATATTGGTTAACAAGTATTTTCTGTAGCCTCTAAACTGATCTACATTTTTTTTTGTTATGGTCCCTTTTAATATAAAAATAACAAAACTTTAGGAAGTCATCTGAAGAAAGCCATTTTATTCTCATAATGAGAAAACAATGATGCCTGCATGAGGAAATATGCTGCAGGGAGGGCTATGCCTTGTGTAAATAGTTCAGCATTTAAAGTTTATTACAATGTAATGACTCAATATTTGTTGTGTACAAATCCTTTTTGTTTTTGATTGTTTTTTCTTTTACCTTTCAGTAGTCATGAGTAAATGGTTTTGATGCAGACTGAGTCTTTTGTTATCACTGGATTCATTTACAAATGAACACAAAAACCTTTTTTATGATCAAATAGCTCACAACTTCTCTATGTTAGCTTCTGTTCATGTAAAGAAATTTTTTAAGAGAAGTAAAAATTGGGATTTCAGAGTTTTAAAAAAAGTTTAGAAAAAAAGGGTTTATCAGTTCGCATAAATTGCAGTGTCTGACTTTATTTCACGTGTTACTAACAAGGCTTGGAGTTAGCGCAATCACAGTAACGTTTCTTTTAGCTGTATTATTTGGTTTCTTTACAAGGTTGGGAGTTGCAGGTTTTGTAAAAACACAAACACAGCTAAAGCTTTTAAAGTGGCTAATGTGTAGCGTATTAAAAACAAGATCTAAAATTTTTGTAAAATGTTAAAAGCACCAAAGTCTGGCACCCTTTCTACTCTCACTTCCCGCTCTGAAAGTTGTGTGCTGTTGCAAGCAAGCAGCTTGAAAAAGCAAGTTAAGGTTTTACCACAAACACAGGAAGACAGCGGTTAAACCTAGAAACGGTTTCTCACTTAGACCTTAGTTCTGTTTTTAATGCTGGAGATATTATAATGCAGCAAGTGTGAACTGCACTGAAAGAAGGAGCAGATCAAGTTTAATAACTGTATTAACACAGAAGATATTATTATAGAACCCTATCATTGATACTTAGTAAATAAAAATATACTTCTTTGAAACGGCAACATTTATTACACATGATAACGAAATTTGTACTAAAAGGCAGGGTTAGGGTTGAGGTCAAAATACGTGCAGGTAATGCAGCAATGTGCATTGTGGCCTCACATATCTTGTGCGGGCAGATACATTTTCTGCATTTTTTTGTGCTTGGTCGCACACAAATACTTATCAGGTAACATCAGCCTTTTGCTAATCTTATTGCAGGAACAGATTTCTGTAACTGAAAACTTCCAGGAAACAAAAGGTTTTGATCAAATGTGACGAGTGTGACAAGAAGTTATCCATTTTTGCTGTTAATTTCTTGCTATGAATTTCTAACCAGTTTGTACAGCAAAGAAGTACTGTAAAAACCACAGCTTTATGGCAACATCTTTTTTATCTTAGCATATTTTATATATATATATATATATATATATATATATATATATATATATATATATGATATCAATTTTATTTGTTATACATATATAAAATATTATATTCATATTTATATAAAGGTCTATTACATGGAAGTGCAGGGACCTTTTGAGGGGCAGGTGCTGATATTTAAAAGAGTGCTCATGGAGCACAAATTGAACATGTTTTACGACAACTTTTAGGCTGTTTAATATCAACCCATATTATAACTTTGTAGTACTTCTCCAAGGTTGCCAAAGCATAGTTGCTTGTAGCTGCCGTGGCAACAAGCTTCAACCTGATTGGCACTTTCCTTCTTCTGGCTTGTTCTGGAACCTCAGATGAGGAGGTCAAGGCCCACTGATCTAGCTTTCTTTGTGGCCTGTTCATTCACCATCAACTCTTCTTCTGTTTGGCTAGGGTATATATGCTGCATATCAACAATGTTATACAGCATACTGCTGCTAAGTCTACATCTTGCATCAGTCCATCAGATGTGGTTGCAGTTGCCTCAAAGATTGGACATGTCGGCTCCAGATAGTGGACCAAATCAAAAGTGATGTTTGGAGAGTGATCATTGCATCAGCTGCTGAAGGTCTGGAGAATCATGCGGTGATATTTCCTCAAGAAATGGACAACAGCTGGGAGAACCTTACTTCAATGTGTTTCTCCTTTCACTTTCCTCCAATCTCCCTGTTTTCAGTGGAACAATATCTTTCTCTCTCTCTGCTTCTACCTCACCTGACCTTTCTTTCTCCTTTGTCTGTCCATCTGAGAACACTTACTTTTACATTCATTTAATATTTCATCAACCATTCCTGTTGACACCAAGGTTGTTATAGTTAATTAAACTAAACTAAAAACTAGATGTGATTTTATTTTACTAAAAAAACTACATTTTGAAAACAATGAAAACTTAATTTTTTTAACTCCAGCTAGTTCCCTCCCACCTCTTTTCCTCACCAGGCTCTGTCAGCACAATAACATAAACCCAGATAAATCCAATAAAAATGGCATTCACAAAAAACTATGCAGGAGCAGACACCTGGAAAACATCTGCTCATCTGAAACACAAACACAATGACCAGCCGTGGAGCGCGAGGGCTCACCTCAGCCACTGTGCCCACGCCGCGTAAGTCACCTGACACCGTGGTCATGTGTCTGTGGTCAAATAAGGTGGAAGCAACAAGCCCAACAACTTAGAAACTAAGTGAAGGATCTGCAGCGCCACATCAATCTTCTGCCTACTTGTTTAGCACGCTGCATCAGCAAGTGAAGGTGTGGGCGGGGCATGTGAGGAGGGAGGGGCATGTTCATCATATTTTTTAAATTTGTGGGTTTTTTTTCATTTTTATTTTTTCTGAATGAATATTATGCTATTGGTAAATGAACTTTTCAGTCAGATGAAAATGGGACCAAAAAAAACCATCTTCTTTAATGTGCACAATTGTTTTTTTTTTTTTTTTCGGTTTATACTATCTTATCCCAACAGATCACTTTGAAGGCAAAGCTCAACGCCACTCTTTGTGACCTTTGTGTCAGTAATACTCGATTTCTAAATTGGGTCGATACAGTCTTTCAGGGCCAGGAGGCAGAGGAGCAGGATGTGGCTTCTTTTTTTACAAAGAGAAAAAGCAAGCAGACAGTTGAAATGAATGCAGCAAGTGTTTTCGGTAACCACTCACTCAAACAGAGGTCTTGTATTAATGTAGCTTTTATTTAAAAAGGTTTTGTTGTTTCCTCAAACATCTACATCTCAAAAACAGAGCTGGAAACAGCTGGCATCTGGGTCAAAACAATTCAGCTGGATATCTCCAATATTGCACAACATTTTTTCCAACCCTTTTATATGCTGGTAATGTTAGGTTTGGGGTGTGACAGGCTGTAAGCTAGTGCAAGTGCATGTAAACAGATGGTTAACAGGAACTGGGGGTGGGCTTGCTCAGAGCAAACAGAGTGAATTTCTAATTAACATCTGACATTCTGCAGAAAACGACAGAGGTTTTTATTTATTTGGCTAAAAAACTGCAGTTTTGATTAATAGATATTTAAAGATATTTAAAATACATCAAAAATTTATTGGAGTGGATCTTTAATGTTTTTATTTTGCCCTATGTAACACTCCTAAAGACAAGTATAGATTCCTATATGTTTAGATCATCAAACTTAAATATTTAAATTATATTCTTACCATCACAAAGGCTGAAATCCTCTTTAAGGACATCTGAGTTAAATGGCACCTTTAGTTCATCAGTGGTTCTGTCCAAACTGCACAGAACATGATAAAATTATAATAGATCAACAAAACATGTTAAAAAGTGATGGTTACTTATATCAGTTTTGGTTATATTAGATTCAATTAATTAATTAATTAATTAATTCAATTTTTATATCTATTATAAATCAGGACATTTGTTTTTATTTATTTTTTTTGGTAAACAACCAAAGAGAGCAATTTTCTTTAGTCTAAATAACCAAAATCAAGGCCATGCATTGTAAAAGGGAAACAGATTTAAACATGCAAACATGGACACGTGCTCAGCACTTATTGCAAAAACCCTTTTTGGCTAGCGTTCAGTAATTTTTTGAAACCCACCAGTAATCAATAGTTATCACTGTTTTACATTATAGAAACTTTCTGAAAAAAACAATGCTTGTTTCAATGCAAACCTTAATTTTTTTCTTTCCCTCAAAAAATGACTGAGCACCCTGTAATCTATATATATGGATTAATACTGGTTGTTCTTACTGAAGTTAAAGCAATTTTGAGAGGTACACTCTGTCAAAATGCCAGTCGGTTGAAAGGTTGGAGGTCACAATCAAGTGTGTTTCAGGGGTATCGGTGCGTTTGCGTGTTGCAAAAAACGTATGCAGTTAGAGGTATTGTGAATACGCTAACATGGCTAACATAGTGTGTTACAAACAGGTTCGCGAGTTAGTGTGAATTCTGTAAAGTCTGACTGACAGATTTATCTCTGAAACTGTTCACACACCGCTCAGCAATACATGTTCAAGCGCACCGTTTCAAAGAAAGTAAACATAAAACTAAATGTGCTTCTGCGTTCAAAACTCTTGCATCCACGTGTAGCTATGCAAGTTTACACAAATTTTTCAAGCTTTACATACAAAACATGTGGCCATTGATGGAATAAAAGGTGTCTATTAACATTAAGATCATCTAAAATATGAGGTTGATAGGGAGTTTCTTCGGAAAAATACATTATTGTTTAACAGAGAGGTTGCAAAACTGCACCAGAAAAACTGGATGTGAAACAGCCTTAACCCTTGTGCTATCACTGTAACATTGAGAGATGGGTCATCTGGACCCCTGCACTAGACAGTGCGCTGAACCTTTTTTCTTCAATGATTTGTGATCTTCACTGGTGTCCATGGATTACATGAAATCTTTCCACCTTTATCCACCTTTGTCATGGTAGGAAGAACACGTCAATGCAAGGGTGGGGTCATAGGATAGCACAAGGGTTAACCCTTGCAAATCTGTTGGGAACTGTTACCTGGAGCTGATTTTCAAGAATGTTTTTTATGTTATTTATTCATTAATGAATTACAAGTTTTACAATCTTGAAACAACAAATGTCCAAATTACACGATTTAATCTAATTGAAAGTTTTTAACTCTCGCAATGTTGGCGACAATGGCGGTTTTTGATATGGGCGTCGTGGGCAGTCGCCCAGCCGGCACGTCATGGGGGCAGTAATTTCCAGGGTGCGCACTTCCAACAGCATGCCAGTATTACATAAAAGGAAGTTGCTTAGCAATTGAGGAGACTAACAGCTTTTACTTTGACACATATGATACTGAAAATCTCACCCATGTCTTCATCCTCTCCCCTCTCCACATTTATGGTGCAAAAAAAAAAAGGAAACACAACAGGATGAAATAACTTAGAGTAAAACAACGTAAAACAGCTACATGAAAAGGAATAAGCCACAAGAAAAACCCGTGCTCAATCCAATTTCGACCAGAGCAGCTAGAAGGGATTATTTCCCACAATTCCCCGCTCCGACACAGCAGACCCGACGTGCACGTGACCACCACTACATCTGAAGGTTTCATTTTGAATGTTACACAGCGCCCTCTGCTGCAAGACACTTGCGCCCACATCTCTTTGCGGTGGTCTTTGGAACATAACAGGTCAAAAAATTCGAGAGGGGGCCGCAACTCACCGGTGGCTGCATGAATCACACTAACAGGTAATTGGGAGTTTTTTTCACTCTAACAATCAACTCTAGGCCACAGCTGCACCTCCTGTCTTAGGCCTCATCTACACTGCATGGTTCAAGTGACCCAATTCCGATTTTTTCCTCTCATATGGCACAGATCGGATATAAACGTGTGAGCAGGACAAATGCGCATGGATTCCGATTTTCTCAGATCGGATACAGGCCTCATTCATATGTGGAAATTTATCGGATACGAATCGGATACGTGCATTTGCGTGTGCCATGTAAGCAGACAAATCGGATTTTCCCCAGTAAATGCGAGTCGTACGTCAGTGTCGTCAACTCAGGAAACCACCAACTGAGATCGCATGACTTATTAACCCTTGTGCTATCTTAGATGATCCCACCCTTACATTGACGTGTTCTCCCTACCATGACAAAGGTGGATAAAGGTGAAAAAATTACATGTAATCCATGGACACCAGTGAGGCTCACAAATCATTGAAGAAAAAAGGTTAAGCGCACTGTCCAGTGGGTGTACATGACCCAACTCCCGATGTTAAAGTGCCTAGGATAGCACAAGGGTTATGGTGCTTTTGTGCGCTGATTTTGCTGTTCCAGGACAGCTGGAGCCCCATCAGCATGTTACCTTTCACCCTCAGGCTTCAAACCGTAGTCGGAAACCGCTGTGATTTCCGGTCCGGTCCCAGTCGGGACGCAAACGGTAACTAATCAAGCAGGGCACCGTTGCTCTGGAACAGGCTACAAACCGTTTATTTCTTTGCTTGGATCAAACTGTTAATACAGCACAACGTCTGCAAACACTTCCTCATTCAAAACTCAGAGAGAGCACACAAGCCGGCCAAGCAGCCCTCCTTTTTCCTCTCCCTGCGCCTAAAACAGGAAGAACATTAACAAGATGTGTTTTTCTTGTCCTTATTAAAATACATCAAGCCTAAGTTAATTTGCTATTTTACCTAAATTATTTTTTCAATGGACATTTCTAAACTTCTTAGGGTAAAATAAAAGAGAAATGTCCCCCCAAAAAAGTTTTTTTGTTTTTGTACAGTGAACATTTCATTTTTATAACAAAATAGACAAAACACTTTCTGCAGCAAAATATGTTTTTGTTTTGTTATATATTCCACTCAATTAGCAATTTTAAAGCCTTTTTCTAATATATATATATATATATATTAGAAAAAGGCTTTAAAATTGCTAATTGAGTGGAATATATAACAAAACAAAAACATATTTTGCTGCAGAAAGTGTTTTGTCTATTTTGTTATAAAAATGAAATGTTCACTGTACAAAAACAAAAAAACTTTTACTTAATTAATAAATTGCTTTTTTAGTAATTTCAATAAGTACAAGTAAAAGGAAAATGCTCTGTTTCTAGATGGGGAGAAAAAGAAATACACAAGAACAGGAAGGTGGCACAGAAAAGCTAAAAATGTTTTTTTTTTTTTCTTTAAAATAAACATTAGAAAAGTGTAATGTAAAAAATACAAAAAACAAATGTTTTTCTTATTAGAAGTCATAAAACATTTCAAATTTGACTTTACTGTAGTTTTATACATGCTCTTACTAGTTTCTATAGTGCAAATAAGTTAGAAAAATGTTATGTTTTTAAGTTAGCATTAAATAAACTACATTATGTGTTTTTCATGCTGCAATAAAAATAAAGAAAAAATAAATGACAAACAATGCTATATTTGGTCTGTGTTGCTTTCCTGTTTAAATTTTTTTGTCATGTCAGTGGAACCGGTCTGTCAGTCATGAAACAAAGGGCCCTGTGCCTCAGTGATGGATAAAATACATTTCAGAACACATTTATATGTTGATGGTAAACTGTCAGAAGTTGTCTAACAGTTAAACGATCCTTAACCGTCACGCATAAATAGGAAAAACTTGTTCCATCCCCGTGGGCAAGCCATGAGCTGTACACAGCCACGCTTGAGAAACATTTGGTGGTTTAACCCCGCCCCACAATTCAACCCCTAATGCTGAGTGTCAAGGAGGGAGGTTTCTAGGTTCCAATCTTAGAGTTTTTTGACATGTTCTGCTTGTTTTGTTCTTGGTTTTCACTTCCTATCTGACGTTGTTCCTTAGTTTTGATTTACTGACCTTCCCCGTTTTTCCCTCTTGTGAGGTGATTCTTTGTTGTCATTAAACATGCTTCAACTTTTCCTTTTGTGTCCAAGTCTTTCTCTGCGTCTGGGTTCTAAAACTCTAATCCATAACATTTTTGGTATGATCCAATCAGGGTTTTAACTCACGACCTTCCTTTCAGTCTCAGAGCAGACACTCTACCACAAGGCCACTGAGCTGAAATGTCAGATATGTCCAACCGTCAGAAAAGTATGCAAGCAGGAAAAAAGGGGGTTTAAAAACTCATAAAAGCTAAATTAACAGAATATTATATACCACACCATAACAAAACACAATTCGACAAGATTTAAAAAAGTGTATAGATAAAAGTAATTGAATAAATTATCCCCTGCTGGAACCAGAACCAGTTTGTTTTCTACTGCATGAGCAGAAAGAGTGCCTGATTTTATTAAGAATGGCATTTTAATTATAAACAAATCATGTTTTAATTGTTTATTTTTTCGTTTTTGCAGGTCTGTTTTCTCCTAAGAATTAAAGAACAATATTAGACTTTTTCTAATCGTCATGAGGTATTGTTTCACATTCTCCTACTTATTGGTGTTCCACATTCTTCATGTTGCTGAACGTATGAACATGCATTGTAGCTGAGGCAGCTGTTTAGATTTCTTCATCAGCACAGTCTTCCATTTCTTTAAATAGGAGTTTTGCAAGTCTCACTAAAACTGCTTAAAACCCTTGTGCTATCTTAGATGACCCCACCCTTGCATTGTTGTGTTATTCCTACCATGACAAAGGTGGATAAAGGTGGAAAGATTTCATATAATCCATGGACACCAGTGAAGATCACAAATAATTGAAGAAAAAAGGTTCAACACACTGTCCAGTGGGTCTAGATGACCCAACTCCCAATGTTAAAGTGCCTAGGATAGCACAAGGGTTACTTATGTTTCAACTTTTTAACGTTAAAGTTTCAAAGCCTGTCATCTAGCATAAAACACTTTACGTTAGTTGAGCTGAAGATCAATCCCTCCAGGATTTTGCAATGTTGCAGTTGCACCAACTTCCACAAATTCAAACAATTCCCGTACATTTTTTCTGACAAAGCAATTTTCCAAAAATAGCAGCTTTGAAGGAACTTTTGCTGTAATTTCAATCAAGGTTCCCCATCAAACCCTCTCTGCCAATCAAGGTTAGAAACTCACACATAAAGGAAATGAGTCTAACCAGACAAATGTGCTGCTGCCCGGTGAGTAATTCAGTCTAGAACCACCACTGGTTGAAACAACAAAAGTCAAAGAGTGACGAGCACTTTTCAACACTAAAGGAGACAATTTGTGTTAGATCAGTTAGAGTTTTTAAGTTTCTCCGGGATATGTTTAGTTCTTTTCTGCCATGAACAATTTTACTGCTTCCAAAAGCTCATAATGATAAACATAGTGACTTGCCATTCCATTCAGTAAAAATGTAAGAATCTTCTCATTCTTCCTGAAACGTCCTATGTTTATCTTTATACTCTGAATTTCACCATTTTGACCATGAGGGTAACAGTCTGCACGCACATCAAATCTTTATCTATGTGTTCATAGGGCGCAGAGAGGCACGCCACGCGTCCTGCTGTGTAACCCGGAACCGGAAATATTTCTAATACACTCTAATGGTTTGAGTGCGGTTTAATAGGGAAAAAATTATGAAATGAGGCACAATATATAGAAAATATGATGAGACGCAAATAGCCGCACGCTCATTGGCCAAGATCCGCATGCGGCTCGAGAGCCGCGTGTTCGCCACCCCTGCACTAGACAGTGCGCTGAACCTTTTTTCTTCAATGATTTGTGATCTTCACTGGTGTCCATGATTACATGAAATCTTTCCACTTTTTTCCACCTTTGTTATGGTAGGGAGAACACGTCAATGTAAGGGTGGGGTCATCTAAGATAGCACAAGGGGTAAGGGATAACCCAGTGTCCATTTTCAGAAATTAATAGACAAAGACCATTTATTAATAGAGGAAAGGTCATCATAGCGCTTACGCCATGGCCTCTTAGGAAATAAATAAATGTTATATCACAAATGAATGCCGGCAGTTTAATTTTGTAGTTTTTTTCATATAAGTGGACTATTAGACACGAGGATCAGTCATGGTAAAGGCTACAGAGCTTGCACCGACTTCGCTCTACCACAACAGAAAAAGTGGCATAAAAACATAATGTTAAGTGACATAAAGCATAATTTTAGAGGGAAAGTTCACCTCCTACGACTTGTTTTTGTCCGGATGATGAAGCAAAACTTTGTTTCAAAGAAGCAAATGTTGCACCCTTGAAAACAGACAGGACTTCGTCTGCTTTTTGGCAACTTTATTCACCCCGTACTTTGTATATTTTTATATTTAGTGCTCTCTTCTGAGGCAGTCAGAGCAAGACAAGAAAACGTGATGGCATACACATCAAAGCGATCTCAATTCTGCACATGCGCACATTGCAAACATGGAGACACTGCTGTCTTTTTCAAAATAAAAGAATAAATAACTAAAATAAGAAATGTTTTCACATCTTTCATGGACCATGCCTTTATTTAAGTCAATGAACGTGGAATTCTCTGGCGGCAACACCCTCCCCTACAAAAATAAAAAAAAATGTGGTATAACATTTTCAATTCTACTCCGTAACATTATACGCAACACATCAAACAACCGTGAAAACTAGACAGCTACGTTAACAAATACATGACCACATTAAGTATTGGGTTGTCTCCCCCACTCTCTTCAGCATTTCTCTGCCTCTTTGTTCTTCTCATGGCAATAATAAGGGACTGTCCATATGTCCATTGATATTAAAGGGGTGATTGGTCCATAGAAGTATTGGTGGGCCCCCCAAAATCTTTACAAAAGGGACAAGGAAATTACTTTAAATCTCTACTCAGCACCTTTTTTAAAGCCCATATCTGGATTAATATAAACTCAAATTACTGTCCAGAAAATTTGCATCATTATTATCTAGATGCCTAATCATTAACATTAGAGCCATCTCTCTCTACCTGAACTGCAAAATCTGTTGGACAAAAGCTGTAACACTAGTCAAGTTGTTAAGATGACCCATATACTTTACTATTATAAATTTAGTATTTGTTTTCATGAAAAGGATACATAGGGATGATGGTCTGATGTAGAGGTCACGGTTGCCTTCTGAGGATGTCCTCAAACTGGATGAAAAACTCTTCAGCAGTTGTACTGTTGGCTGCCCAAGCTGATCATATGTGTAAATCCTTCTGGGCTGTCTGATCCTTGTTGATCTCCCTCTCCGTTCTCTAAAATCCTCTTCATCTTCAAGCATGTCATCTGGTTCACCACTAACTGCCTCAACCTCTTCTGCTACTGGGGGTCTTTCCTCCTCTTGTTCTTCCTCATTATTATTTTCAGGCACTTGAATCTTCTCAGCCCTTTCAATAAGCATGTCATCTTCAGGGTGAAATTCTTCTGCATCTGCATTGAGAGGAAAGTCATTTGGCCTTGCACTTGTCAACATGTGATACTCATCTTCACTGGAACTGTTTGCATCAGTTTGGTACGTATCACGGATCCCTCGGTGACGTCATGTTGACCTCTTGGGCTTTTCATTGATGGATTTCTCTTTCAGGTTAGGCCCCCCAACTTCAGATTCTTCCACTAGATAGGGACATGGTAGTAGAAGGTTTCTATGTAGCACTCGTTCCCTTCCCTCTCTATGACAGTATATGTCGTCTAGGGTTTGACGACATATACTGGGCTGTCAGGGTTTTTCCTTCCGCTGACTACATAAATTGTATCCTCCCAGAAATTTCTGAGCTTCCCAGGGCCTCCTCTTGGTGTGAGGTTTCTAACCAGAACATGGTCACCTGGTTTAAGAGTGGAGCTCCATACATGTTTGTTGTAATTTTTCTTCCCTCTTTTAGCACTTTTCTTCATGTGTGCCTTGGCAATAGCATAGGCTTCTTGCATAGTCTCTCGCCATTTCTCTTTATAGCCGGAATGTGTTTGGGTCCCCTTCTTCTCCCTTTTTGGAAACAAAAGGTCCACTGGCAATGTTGGTTCACGCCCAAAGAGAAGGAAGAATGGAGAAAAGCCTGTAGCTTCATGCACTGTGGAGTTGTAGGCATGAACAACTTTGCTGAGATGTTCTTTCCACCTAGATTTCTGTGTCTCTTCTAGTGTGCGCAGCATACCAAGCAGTGTTCTGTTGAAGCGCTCTGCAGGATTTGCTTGGGGATGGTAAGGGGAGGTGTGAGATGGGCGGATACCGCAGTAGCCTTGCAGCTTTTGGAAAAGGTGATTTTCAAATTATTTTCCTTGATCATGGTGGATCTATGATGGGAATCCAAATCTCATGATGAAATCATCAAAGAGCTTTAGCTGCTGTCCTCCCAGACTTATCTCTAGTTGCAAATGCTTGGGCATATTTTGTGAAGTCATCCACAACAACAAGAATGTATTCTTCACCTCCCTTACTTTTTTCCAGGTGTAAGTAGTCAATGGAAATCATTTCAAATGGTGCATTGGTCTCAATGGTTTGGATTGGTGTTCGAATATATGGGGTTGGGTCTCTTTCTTTTTACGCAGCGGCACACACTTGGGTAACATGGTGTTCAATCTCTTGTCTCATCTTGGGCCAGTAGAAACGTTCTCTGGCGAGTGCAATCATCCTGTCTGCACCTAAATGACCCATCTCCTCGTGCAGGTGTAGATAAATGGTGGGTTTCAGGGACTCTAGCACAACCAGCTGTGTTCTCGTTGCTGTTTCCCTTCTGAGGATTCCATCTTCATCAATTTGCAGGCGGCTGTTGTCTAACAGCTTGGGTCTCTGTCATTTTGTCTTTTTATTATAAGATGGACTGTGTTCTTTTGAGGCTCAAAACTCTTCTCACTGTTAGGTCTGCATTTTGGGCTGCTTTCAAGTCTTTTGCTGAAATGGGCTGGATAGACCCAGACATGTCGCTTTCCTCTGGTAGCGCACCTATATTGCAGGTGACAGCCGAAATCCAGTCCACCTTACCTGTTTGTCTTGCTTCCAACACTTTACAAATGGATTCAATGACGTCCTGTTGACACTCAATTGTGCACTCTTGGATGATCTTCTCAATCGGCTTTGGTCTGCGAGACAAAAAGTCAGCATCTCCATTAGCTGACCCTGGCCTATCCCTGATAGTAAATCGGTAATCCGACAACTCTGCAACCCAGCAATGTCCTGTGGCATTGAGTTTGGCTGATTTGGTAACGTATGTCAGCGGATTGTTGTTACTGTAAACAACAAAATGGGGTGCATGAAACAGGTAGTCACGAAAGCGCTCTGTTATTGCCCACTTGAGTGCAAGAAATTCCAATTTCCCAGAGTGTAGCTTGTAGTTTTTCTCTGCAGCTGTCAATGTTCTAGACCAGGGGTCGGCAACCCATGGCTCCGGAGCCACATGTGGCTCTTTCATCCTTCTGTTGTGGCTCCCTGTGACTTTGGAAAATAATCAGTATTTTATAATAATTAAATTTTATTTTAGTTTGTTCATTTTTCATGGCATTTCAAAGGCGCTGCTGGCTCCGTACGAAGCGCGAGCCACGTAAAAAACAGCTTCGTAATGAGCTCGTATTTATCGGGCGAGACCTGCAGAGCTGATAGCAGGAGGAGACACGCAGGGCGGCTTCAATAAACACTCCGATCTTCTGCCGGGAACTTGACGTGCCGTGGGGCAGATACCAACTCGCTGATGACAGACTGAGAGTTCGCGCCAGCGTTGCCAGATAGAGTCACAGTTTTCCAGCGGAAAAGTCATCTGAAAACCGCCAGACCCAGCCAAAAACTGCCCAAAACAGCTTTTGTCGATGTTTTTTTTCCGTACTGGACTGATAAAATAAAAGATTTTTCTAAATAAAAGATAGTTCTGACCAATAATAAAATGTGTACAATATTGAATATTTCTTCAGCGGGCCGCCTTCTTTCATTCATTTTCTTAACACGCTCTATCCCCGCTATAACCTGCATCCGGCTCTTTCATCCTGCTGCGCTGGAGCGCCCCGACTATCGTATTTTGCGCTCTCTGTGTAGGACACACTGAGGAGCGCGGGGGAAACAAAACTCAGCTGCAGAGGATGTGAACAGGTGAACAGGTAGAGAGGAAAAGCAGGTGGAGAGGCGGAGGAGGGGCTTTGGCTTCAAACTCTGTCAGAGAGATGCAAACACGGGCGTCAGATTGAGATGCAGCTTTCACTGCGGGAGTTGAAGCAGAGACTTTCCCTGGGGTGATTTTATATACTCAAACATGGAAACATGATTACCAAGTAGAACTCTTCAAAATAATAAACCTGATCTCTCCACATTCTCAGTGTCTACCATGCAATGATAAACACATCGCTCCATGCAGCGATCAGACCAGAACCAGTAGCTCTTCCCCAGCAGAAATCACCCGGCCCACATAACAGACCTCACGCTTGAAAATGTCACATTTTTTTGGCCTTAACTTGATTTCACACTGCTTTTTTCGCTGCAGAACTTGCCTCACATCTTGAATATGTTGCTCAAAACTGCTACTGAACACAAGCACATCATAAAGATATTCTTTATTGATCCCACATTGGGGGAAATTCAATTGTCACAGCAGTTCCAAAAAGCAGAGAAAAAGTGACAGCAATGTGCAGAAGTGAGGGGTGTTCCCAAATGTGCAAGTATACAAATACAAAAATGTGCAAAAATAGAAAAAGTAAAAAATAAGTAAGTAATAACTTATGTACACTATTACAACATAACATATGGTATGCCTAATAATAAAATTAAATAAATAAAGTAAAAACACAGAATATACAGATGAGCTATGGATGTATGATAACCGGTTTGTACATGCATATTTAAACTGTGGCATTGTACAATCTCACAGCTGTTGGGATGAATGACCTGCGGAACCGTTCCTTCCTGCATGGGGGGTGTAACAGTCTGCCACTGAAAGAGCTGTTCAGTGCCTCCACTGTCTGATGTAGTGGGTGAGAGGTGTTGTCCATGATGGATGTTAACTTGGCCAACATCCTCCTTTCACCCACTTCCTCCACAAAGTCCAGTGGGCAGCCCAGGACAGAACTGGCCTTCCTGACCAGCTTGTTGAGTCTCTGTCTGTCCCGGTCTGTGCTGCCTGCTCCCCAACAGACCACGGCGTAGTGGATAACAGAGGCCACCACAGAGTCATAAAATGTCCTTAAGAGAGGCCTGCACACTCCAAAGGACCTCAGTCTCCTCAGAAAGTGGAGGCGAGGCGAGGCGATCCTATCATCTAGATAGGGGACACAGATTTCATCTCTGAGGTCTCTCAGGCATCCTTCCATGTAGCGCTGAAAAGCAGCTGGTGCATTGGTGAGTCCGAATGGGATTCTAACCCATTCGTAAAGTCCCCATGGTGTTATGAATGCAGTGCAGGGTCTACTTTTCTCACTCATGAAGCCCTGGTGATTAGCCTTTCCCTGATCCAGAACTGTGAACCAGGAATTACCTCCCAGGTTTTCTAGGATCTCTTGTATTCTTGGAACTGGGTGACGATCAGGCACTGTTTTTTTATTCAGCAGTCTGTAATCAATGCATAACCGAAGACTTCCATCTTTTTTTCTGACACTTACCACAGGTGATGAATATGGGGAGCAGGATTTCTGGATCCAGGCTCGGTTAAGCAGATCTTGGAGATGTGCCTTTACTTCCTGGTCGAGGTGTTTTGGGGATTGCATTGTACGTATTCTGCACCGGGACATTATCTTCCAGGTGGATGTCCATCTCCAAGTCTTTAATCAGTCCTGTGTCCCACTCATCCTTTGCAAACACATCACACTCATCTCTGAGCAGTTTTGTTACCTGCAGCTGTTGTTCTTCCGGCAGATGACTTAGGTCTACTGGCGGATTCCAAGACTCTTTCTTCGGTAGTTGGTCTGTTTGATCTGCTCCAGTTGTGGCACAGCTGTCTTGTGATGTGGATTTTTGATCTTCCAAGGGCTTTGTCTCCAGTGGGTAGACTCCATCAACAGCATACAACCATCCCAGTGTGGTTCGGCCACAGAGAGAGATATCAGAATCAGTTGTATTTCCAACATTAACTGTTATTATTCTATCTTGCTGGGGCACCTGAATCACTTGTACTCGAATAATTAGCCCTGTAAGCCATGGTGCCTCTTGGTTTGGTTCAAATGCAAAATGTGATCCATTTAGGGTGTCGTTGTGCAACAGACCACATTCCACCTCCATCACTTTATTTTTAGGGATAATTATTGGGTGCCTGCCAAGCCTTGCTGTCGTGGAACTGTTTTCCTGTTTCTGTTTTTTTAGAACAGATAAGACAGCTTTAGCAGTTTTACGCCCCACCTCCAAAGCAGAAGAAAGTTTTTTCACCATCTGACTAGAAAATGTTTGACCTCCAGGCTTTTCACTAGTCAGAGCCAGTACTTCATTAAACTCAATGATGGGGCGTTCAAGGTCACCACGAGCTACCAAAATTGGAACCAGCACTGGTTTGTCACGACTTCCACACACTGCATTCTGCGACAGGGTGAAATCAACTCCAATCCATCCTTCATATGGAATTGTAGTTCCATTAGCAGCTGAGAGATCTAATGCTCCTTCTTCAAGCAACGTCATTAGCTTTTCCTCTATTTCGTCATAGACACTCTCCCATGCAGCTGGCATCTTTACACTAGTAGACATGGTCGCAGAGTCTTTATCTTTGCCGTTTTCATTTTTGCAAGACAACAAGCTCTAAGGCAGCTTGTATGCAACGTTTTTGCACTTTTTTTTCCTATGGGTGACGATGACAAGTTACAGTTAACACCTATACAACATGCAAGAGTAAGGGGGAAGTAAGATGAAATGCAGGCACGTCATACAGATTTTCCATCCCCCCGCCCAATTCTGAGGACTGCGTAAATAGCCCATTAGTGCTGTTAAGTGATAAGTGTGGGCTGCTTGCATGCAGCCTGATTGTTAAAACTGGGAAAATTAAACTGTGTAGTTTGTGTGAGGATCCTACAGGCATCTCTTGGACACTTCCATATCACATGCACACCCTGTGCATGCAGCATTTGTGCGCAGTTATTAAGGGACTAGTACAGTATTACCCCTCGTATGCGTGGGGGTTAGGGACCAGAGACTTCAGCAAATTTGCAGAATTCACAAAAATGGAGAACCACCCCCCACCCCAACATACGGTCGATGAATGTCCGTCATTGATCAGTGTTAAAAACACTTCTGAAACATTTCTGATGCTTTGTAAAAGAAATACAAAAGAAATACTAAAGAATACATTGAAATATTTCTCAGCAAAAGGAGATTATTTAATTTTTCTTATTCAGAAGACTTTACTTTAGCGTACTTTATAACACACATTAGGAGGGTCACTTTGTCTCTCTGTGTCTTGTGGTCAACAGGGGTTCTATTATATTTTCTGTGTTCTTTTCATTATGCAATTAATGGATTCTATTTTTATATTGTATTGCAGAAATATGCTTGATTCCTGCCCTCAGTAGCAGATAATATGTGCCGAGGTCACCAGTAGACCTGTTTATGGAGCCATGACACCTGCAATGCAGACTAGACAAAAACACACCAGTCTAATGATGTATTTTGTATGTTTTCATCTTCCCTTACTGAATAATATAAAAAGCCTTTTTGCCGTGAGGACAGGGAGAGTTGACAGCCACAAAGCCTAACAGGTCGCGAGGTGGACAAACATGACATTTTAGGCTTTGTGGCTTTTTAGGTTATAGCGATTTAGGAACCGGTGGAAATAGTTGTGAAATATTTCTTTGCAGCCGTCGTGCGCTCCCCTCCTCCCCCGCAGCACCTCCTTCGCATGCAAAAGTATCTTGCAAGCGTATGTGTGGGGGAACACTGTATTCAACTAACTAATGCATCTTAAGGGCATTGTACGAGTAAGATGCATCGGCTCCTCCCCATGAGTCCTCAAAGCCACAGAAAATGTATAAAATGTCTGTTGTTCAGACCAAATGTATCAAATATTTCCAAAACAGTTGCAGTTTGTGAATCAAGCTGTTGTTTGGCTTCAAGATTCTCTTTATGTTTAAATGCAAAACTGTTAATTTACAAAAAAAGATTATGTTATCATTGTTCATATGAAAAATTTGTTAAAATTCTTTTTCTCATATCTTAGGGCCAGAACCGAGGTAAAGACACGCACATCATGGAATGCTCCTATTGTCTGGGAATTAATGTTTAACCCAGATCTCTATGACAGACGACACCAAGAGGCCAAAACAACTGTGGCTCTAACTGTGTTTGCTGTGGGGAGGCTTGTTTGTTCACACCTACACATATTTGCAAGTCCATTCAACACCTTCAGACATCAAACTTCAGGGTGTGTTTCTGCAAATTGCCAGTCTAGCTCATAAACTGACTGAAGTTCAATGTTGTCTGCAACTAAAGCGTATGCCTTAGTCACAACTGCCCGTATGGGTGGATACAGGTTGTAAAATGGGCAAATCTATACAGGACACACAGGTAGCCTGCAGAAATTTTAAAGTCAAAGACCTTTTGTTGAGCAAGTAGAGCAAAAATGTTCATGCACATTTTTCTACGGGCATGCTCTCCGCATCGGGTCAAAACAAACACTTAAACAACAAATAAGAGTAAGTAAGGGTGAAGTAGGTGAGACGCAGGGAAGTCGTACTGATCTTTCCCGTCTTTCAACCCCCCCAAATCCTACGCCCTGCACAGGGAGCCCAATAGTGCTGTTCAGGAGAAAGGTGCACCTACTAGACATTTAGAAAGTACCTGTGCAGGTGACTAAGGTATTGCCAAATGATAGTTTGCCCCATCCTGGGGAAAAAACGGCTTCCTTAAAATTTAATGGTGAGAGCCTGCCTCATCATTAAGAGGCAGGCAGGCTAGAAAGAACAGAAAAGATGGAGCTCATAACATAGAGCACCTTTGTTCATTTTCTGATGAAGCGCAAACGACAAAAATGATGACCGGGCTTCATGCTTCATTCCCAGTTTTATCAAAGCAATAATTTTATCAATAGCAATGTAAAATGTCCATGTCTGAACTTTTGTGAACAAATGTATATTAATCGACTAGCCTGTAAAACAAGGAGTTGGTGTAAAAACATTAATTCTTTCCTGTCCTTTTTTTCTTTTTATATTTTAATCCTTTATTTGCTAATAATAAGAATAATAGATCCTTTATTTACCCCACAATAGGGAAATTCTTCTCCACATTTGACCCATCCTCTGGGGGAGTGGTGAGCTGCAGCCTAACCACGCTTGGGAGGCAGTAGCGTTAAGGGTTTTGCCTAAGGGCCCTCACTGGGTGGTGTTTATTGCTTGCCATTGATATGGTAATTAACCCATAAACATTGTTTATCCCCCTCTGGGAATCAAACCCTGGATTCCTAGGTGGTAGCCTCTCACCTTACCAACCGAGCTACCCAGCCGGTTATAACTACAAACACGCCTTTCCTGTTCCAACTGCTACCGTCAGGTCGGCGGTAAAGATCCCACAAGGCTCACACAAATGGACTAAAGAACATTTTTTTTCCCAAAGCAGTCAACCTCCTAAACCAGGGGTGTCAAACTCATTTTCACTGAAGGCCACATCAGCAAAGTGGCTGTCCTCAAAGGGCCAGATATAATTTATACATGTAATGAAAAAATGTAATGAAAAAGAAATGTACCTACTCCTTAATGTTAAATAACTCATAATTTATTTACTATAACTTTTTAAAGTGACAATTCCAGCCGCATAAAATACATATGTTTGCTTGTTACTATAGCATAAATCCTTTTACATTTGATTCTGTCAGGTTAGGTTATATGGACAGTGTTTAAGTCCTAATTTATAGCTGCTCAGTCCCATATTTCAAGTCTGATTCCCCCTAGATATGAGTAAATAAAGACCAATTTTTATCTTTTATTCCAAGAAATTAAAAACTTTTATACTCTCGAGGGCCACATAAATTGACATGGCGGGCCACATTTGGCCCCCGGGCATTGAGTTTGACACGTGTGTCCTAAACAAATGTGAATCCCACAAAATCTGTAACTCGTGCAATATTTGAAGTCAATGTGCAATATAAAAAGTTCCCATGTGCAATATAGTGCAATATAGAAAGTTATGTAGCTAGGCACATATGTATATTTCTCAGTTAAATTCTTTATTGTTCTTTTAGTATATTACTTATTTATATTTTTAAGCAGCTGTAGTGCACCGAAATTTCGTTGTCACAAGTTTCTTGTGTAACAATGATAATAAAGGCTTTCTGATTCTGAATTTGAATGAACATGACAGCATAAAACAAGCACAGGCATTTTTTAAATATATTTATTTCTTAATTTTTTTCTAAATACCAACATGAAAATAAAATCCAAACGATTGTTTTTTTTTTTTTAACTGAAGGTACTTGGACGCCTATTTAAACACCTTTTTGACTTCGGCAGAAAAACACTTCATGGTTGGACTACCGGTAACCTTCTATGTGTTTACTGATCAACCAGAGAAAGTACCAAACATTACTTTAGCTCCTCTGCGACACCTGAACGTTATCAAGGTGGAGAGGTACAGCAGGAGGCAGGACATCTCAATGATGAGGATGAAGACCGTATTAGATATAATTGAAAAAGAGCTCCGTCACAACTTCAATTATGTCTTTTGTTTGGATGAAGATCAAGAATTAAAGAGGCGCCTCGGCTCTGAGGCTCTCGGGGAGTCTGTGGCTGTGCTGCACGTCTACTATTACAAACTTCCAAAGACACAGTTCACCTATGATAGAAACCCCAAATGCAAAGCCTACATGACAGAAGGAGATTACTATTACCATGCAGCAGTCTTTGGAGGGTCATGTGATGCAGTTAAAGCATTGGTAGATTATTGCTATTTGAGCACAATGGAGGATAAATTAAATGACGTTGAAGCTTTGTGGCACGATGAGAGTCATCTAAACAAGTATTTCTGGCTTAACAGACCTAGCAGAATATTTCTTCTGAGTACTGCTTTGACCCACAGATTCGTTACAAGACTGAAGTCATAGTCCCTCGTTTACTATGGGCACCAAAACAATATACAAAACTTTGCACTTAGGGCAAATATTTAAAGATGTTTTGAAACAAAATACATCAAATACTCAATGGAAGAAGCTGATGTATGTTAAATCTCTGGGCAAGAATGGTCTATTTTCGAACTTTGAGCCAAGGCACACTTTATCCTAGACAGTCCCCCCCACAGTCTCACATGCATTTTTGTGTTTATTGTGGCAGAAAAACCTGTAAATTGCAGCTGTTTTTTTTTTTTTAAAGTTGTAATAAAAGTTTCAGTGAAAGGTTTTCAGCTACCCTAAATTATTTAAAATTTTACCCTGGTAATTGTTTTTTCCTCCAGTTTATTAACATGCAATTTTATGTTACCTCACAAAAAAAAACAAATACATTCTTTCTAAATAGTATTTTATTTTTTATATTTATTTCAATGTTAGTGCCAACTGTAATTGTTGAACAATGTGATCACAATATATTTGATAAATTTTACACAAAAAAACTAACATTTATGTTTTCTGTAGCTACTCAAAAAGTAAACATGTAAAAGTTTTATTAGTTTTTCTTTTGTCTTAATCAAAAATGAAGTCTTTGAAAACTTTAACAAAAATATTTGATTTCTTTTTAGATTATTAACTTCCTTCAATTCAGATTAATTGTGTTTTCTTAAATGTTTTTCTACTTCTACCTAAGCTTAACTTTTCAATTTTTCAAAAGTGACTGAAGTCTGAAACTGAATTTGTCTTTCAATCAAGACATTATTAGAAAATTTTTGCAGTTAGAAAGATGACTTGGACCAAACTCTGGGATGTTTGGCTGTTAATAAACACAAACCTTGAAGGAGAACTAAACTGTTGACCTTTGATTTCATCAAGAAGATTTAAAAACTGTTTGTGTGTTCATTGTGGTTTCAAGAAGTTTAACAGGGAAGACTCATAGTAGCGTAGAGATGCTGTGACTTTAGCACAATGCATCATGGGAGATGTAGTGATGCCAGACAGGCTCGTTTCTCTGAGGTACATTCTTTTAACTTTTTCCACGGTCTGACACTGGATCCTGCAGAAAGCTACACCGCTAAAGACGAGCTTTAGCTGTTATTTTTGTTGGAACTAAGAGACTTTATGAGCTAAATTGAAACAGGGAGGGAGGACTTTAACCACTTCTGATTGGTCAGACGGATGACATATGATTAGAGGTCCCAGAATGATTGGTGGAGATAGTTAAAGGGGAGGGACTTTTCAGAAAACAGAGCTGAAGCTGTGGCTAAATCGCGGTACCGTCATTGTTATCAAAGTGTCTTTAAAAGAATTAAATAAACACAAAGAAAAACATTTTTTATGATCTTTCTTATTCCTAACTACTTAGTGTTTTATCAGGGCCTGTTTGGATGAACACAGAGCTGATATCCTTGAGATGGTAAATGTTTTTAGATCAGTGAAAATGGATAATATCCCACGGCACACCTGACTATATCTAGTGGGCCGCGGCACACTGGTTGAAAAAAAAAGATTTCCAACACCCAACCTTGTGAAAAAACAGAAGACTGACACTTTGACAAGGAATTGTTTACCTTTCAAAATCACTTTGACATCAATAAAAACAATCAGAATACGTTTATATATGGCGCTCCAGATTATAAAGCACGGTACTTGCATTTTGAGAAACATTGTGCATAGAAGATAGGTCCCATATTTAAAACATATAGAGTTTTATCAGGTGATGTGTGTTGAATCTCAGGTTACAAAGGTTATGATCTCAGGGTATAAAAACAATTACAATTTTCATTTATTATGCTAAAGATTTCGGTTTGGGCAAATTACTGATTAAAGGTTTTTTAATTTGCAGTCTTTATGTAATTCAGTTCAGCAAAATATCGTCTTTTACAGCTCATGTTTATCAAAATAATACTATCATTATGGTTTTACTGGCTAGTTAACTCTACATAACCCTTCGTGTTATATTTAATCTATGCTTTTCTGAGACCCCTATTTCATTAGCATAATCCAAACTTTCCCTAAAAATGTGGGTCATGTTTTCTGCCCTGTAGTTTATTACCATTCTACTGGGTCATTGGAAGGACTTTTCTTGTCATTTCAAAATGGCTGCTTTACGGTGGCCCAGAAGGGTCACAACACAACACATTAACTTTACACACAACACATTAACTTTACACACAACACATTAACTTTACACACAACACATTACCTTAACACACAACACATTAACTTTACACACAACACATTAACTTTAAACACAACACATTAACTTTACACACAACACATTAACTCACAACACAACATTAGCTCACAACACAACACATTAACTCACAACACAATAACTCACAACACAACACATTAGCTCACAACACAACACATTAACTCACAACACAACATTAGCTCACAACACAACACATTAACTCACAACACATTAACTCACAACACAACATTAGCTCACAACACAACACATTAACTCACAACACAATAACTCACAACACAACACATTAGCTCACAACACATTAACTCACAACACAACACATTAACTCACAACACAATAACTCACAACACATTAACTCACAACACAACACAACACATTAACTCACAACACAATAATTCACAACACAACACAATAACTCACAACACATTAACTCACAACACAACACATTAACTCACAACAGAAGTAAAGCTGCAATGGAAGTGCTTTCATTCTGAAATTTCCACTGGGCTGAGTGGCTAACTGCCTAACAGAAAGTAACGTCACAGTGAGCTGTGGAGGGAGCATGTCTCTTCTACAAGAGAAGCTACACAATGTTAACGCACACTCCTCCGAGCTGCACTCACACCCCTCCCTGTCGCTGCACGTGCTCCGCTCCTCTCCGTTCTTCAGCCCCCTCCTCTCACACTCACTCGGTCCCCAACACCCCCCACCCACCCACACACCCTCCCAGTCCCTGCACCGCTCCTCTCCTTTCTTCTGCTCCCTCTTCCTCTTCCTCTCACACAAGCACGCGGTCCCCAACACTTGACACGACAAATGTGGAGAGATCGCACTGTCAGGCTTTAATGAACACAATTTCTAAGAGGCGGGGCGTTGCACTCCCCCAACAACAGGTTAGAATACAGAGCCCGGTCCATTAAGCTCTGCCGTTCACGGAGATTCAGTAGAACTCCAAAAGCCACACGGCCTAACGTAGGCCGCTATTATATATTCATGAGTGGGAAAAAACCCGCTGAACCGACCTTAAAACCGCCCAAATTATGCATTTTTGACCGCAAATTTACACCCAAAACTGCCCAATCTGGCAACGCTGCTGCTAGCTTCTCTTGTAGAAAATCATGCTCCCTCCACAGCTCACTGTGACATTACTTTCTGTTAGGCAGTTAGCCACTCAGCCCAGTGGAAATTTCAGAATAAAAGCACTTCCATTGCAGCTTTACTTCCGTTGTGAGTTAATGTGTTGTGAGTTAATGTGTTGTGAGTTATTGTGTTGTGTCGTGAGTTATTGTGTTGTGTTGTGAGTTAATGTGTTGTGAGTTATTGTGTTGTGAGTTAATGTGTTGTGTTGTGAGTTAATGTGTTGTGTTATGAGTTATTGTGTTGTGTTGTGAGTTAATGTGTTGTGTTGTGAGTTAATGTGTTGTGTTGTTAGTTAATGTGTTGTGTTGTGAGTTATTGTGTTGTGTTGTGAGTTAATATGTTGTGTTGTGAGTTATTGTGCTGTGTGTAAAGTTAACATGTTGTGTGTAAAGTTAATGTGTTGTGTGTAAAGTTAATGTGTTGTGTGTAAAGTTAATGTGTTGTCTTGTGACCCTTCTGGGCCACCGTACTGCTTCGATGAAATATTAATTCCCAAAAAAGTAGAATTCACTCTTAACGTTTGATGTACTGTGTGAAGAATAGTTAGAAACTGCCTTTAACTTTTATTACACTAATGGTTTAAACTTAATTCACTGAGCATGTATTGTCATCTCAAAATTATATTACATTTGAAGAAAGCACAGCCAAACTATTGTTCTAACAGTTTCTTCCCATACTCCCTCTTTTCTGTGCATGTTTTCTGCTGAGCAGGCCTCAGACTTATCTTCACTTTAGCCTTGGAGCTTCCCTCCAGCAGTAACCTGTGGGCGTGATTTTCACACGAAGATCCTCAGACCATCTTCTGAATATGCTAATGCAGGGTTTTTATACCAAAGCCCATCCCTGAGCTCGTTGGTTCGGACTTTGAATGTACCATGTTCATGTCTGTCCCCTTCGTGTTTGTGCGAAGTAAAACCTCCACAAAAGCTAAGTTACTGTCTCTGAGTCATTATTCATTATTTCTGTGTGTAAGAAACTGACGGGGTTACGAACTAAAATTTAATACAGTCCTTTCTAGAAAATCCAGTTTCTTCACATTTGGTCCTTCTGAGCCGGCCGGCGCGCGCCCTGGACATCGCTGGAACCCCTGGGGGGGGTTGCCTGAAAACCGCTAGCGGTCTGAGATCACAGCCTCAGCATTGACCAATCCGCCTTCAGGATCGGCGGCCCTCGCCCTTGGGTCCGGTGGTGCCCCCGGTGACGTCGGACCCTCATCAAATAGCGACGTTCATTGCTTGAAGTGAGTACGCCACACAGAAAGTCTGTCCTCTCTTTACTTGTTAGGGTTTTATGTTGACTGTGTCTGTGTCTTGTGTGTGGGTGCCTCATCTCTTGGGGAAGAACAGAGAGAGCCGTGTGCAGTCACAGTGCTGCGCGTGCACGCTGACCACAGGAGCGCCTGCAGTCAGCCTGCTGCGGGTGCATGTGTCCTCCTTCACGGGAGATGACAGGGAGAAGTGTGTAGCGTAAGAGAAAAACCCGTCGGAAGCTGTGTGTCCCCGACGTAGGGATAGATTAGGTTGAAACCCGTCGGAAGCTGTGTGTCCCCGACGTAGGGATAGATTAGGTTGAAACCCGTCGGAAGCTGTGTGTCCCCGACGTAGGGATAGATTCGGTTGAAACCCGTCGGAAGCTGTGTGTCCCCGACGTAGGGATAGATTAGGTTGAAACCCGTCGGAAGCTGTGTGTCCCGACGTAGGGACAGAATCGGTTGAAACGTGCTGTCGGCTGTGTGGACGGCTTAGGGACAGATTCGGTTAAGGCGCGTCGTGCACGGCATTTGGGAACAAACGGAGCTCCGGGGAATTCATGTGTGTGTAACGTTTTTTATGTCTTGTCTGTGTCTGCTTTCTGCGACGGCTTCTGTGGTGTATGCTCGCTTTGATTAATGCCTCATGATGGCTTTGATTCATATCTTATTCTAAATAAATGCATAATGAATATGGTGACTCAGTTGACAAATAATTAGGCTTCTTTTCTGATTCTCCAAGCTTTTTCTGCTGATTAGATTCAGCGCTGGAGGATCCATAAAAAGGGTTACTTGGGTGGGAGCTCTGGTTTGTGATTGAAATTGAGAAGCTGGTTCTCAGGACAGCCACATCCGCAAGGGATTTAGCTCTTGTAGAAGCCTGGTGTGGTCTATGAATTCCTGAGAACGTTGTGGCTGATCGTCATTCATAACCCTAGAAAACATGGGTGGGACTCATTCACAAAATCTCACTAAAAAGAAAAAAAGCACATTGATCAGGTCCAGAAAACTTTTCATAAAGTTTGGAAGTATGTGGGAAGTCAGGATCAGACATAAATCAAGTATTTGGATAAATGGTTTAAAGATTATGGATTTCATAGAAAGTTAAGCAGCCTCAGAGTGCAGGACAGAGTAGAAGGAGGGGGGGACAGCTTCACAGATCAGAGTGCGCGTGCCCGAGCCTGCAGACAGGCTGATGAGGACTCGCAGAAAGGAGGGGTGATTTCTCCATTGTAAGCAGATATAAAAGCTTTCTCTGCTCTCCGAATAATGATAGGACGTGTTTTAGTATGTTTTTTGGGGGTATTTTAGTGTTTAGGACATGGACTAGGGTAGATGTTCAGAAAAAGCAATAGAAAGTATCATTTCTTACAAAGCAGATGTGGATCATTTTGTGGAGGACAGACCTCCCTCTTGTATAAACATGATCAGACTCGGATGGCTGGTGCAGCCTTCCTTTTTTTTTTTAGTTCACTCTCCCCTGCTCATAAAAAGTCTGATTGCAGCCTTCTGACCCCACTAATCAGGTCCCTGCATTTCTGCTTGTAAATCAGGATTGACCCCTTAAAAGCATTCCTGAGGGTCTCTGGTTCACTAACTCGCCTTACGTTTTTTTTTAATGGACATGTCTGCTAATCGTTCTAAGTTTCAACTCTCAGGGGAATAAGTGCGGTAAGACTAAACTCCAGCTGGCCCAAGCACAGGTTAAATTTTTCGGGACATTTAGTTTCTGTTTCTAGCAAAATTATTTCTCTCTCCCTGGACCTCACCACCTTATCTGATCAGCCCCCACCTTTACTCACTCGCTGTAAGCTGCAGCTGTTTGCGCGGCTGATAGTTGAAACAATGTCACCTGTGATTCTCTTGTGCGAATTCTCCAGAATCACATGCAGTGTGCTCTACTCCCTTCCGTCCAAGCATTACCATTAGTCAAACTGTTATCAGCCTGTTCATGCTGCTGTTAAAATGAGACGCAGTTCTTGTCTGTTTCACTTTCAATGTGTTTTTTCACAATTTTTATTTTTTAATTTTTATTTATTTTATTTTTTTCCTGATTTTTTTTTTTTCTACTCTCATGCCTGGCTCTACTGACACCATTGATGATTTACATGAGTATTTGAAGAAAGCTGTGAGAACAAAGGAACGCATTGAGTCTGCCTCCAGCTCTCTCCTCCCCACAGACTCTGCATCCTGACCAGAAGACCCCTGTCGGTGACCTGCTTTACTCGAAGGCCATTCAACGGACTGATTGGTCACACCCGAGGTGGACGGGCCCCTACAAGGTTCTCCTCACCATGCCACCTACAGTACACATTGCTGAACGACCCTCCTGGATTCACGTAAGCCACTGTAAATTGCTGAGAGCCTACGAGACTGACATTTTGAGACGCATCCCTGGTTGAAGTCCAACTACGAAGCCGCCGCAGTGTGACACTACTCCTGGCGAGAGGGCGCTCCCTGGTGTGTTTCCTCTAGCGCTGCTCTCTTCCAGCTACAGTGAGCTTCGAACCAGCTGACATGGGTCCAGCTGTTGCTCGTGGTTTCATCTTGTACTTTTATTCCCTCTTCCTCTGGAGATCTCATTCACATCATCAGTGAGGTCAAGGCCCTTAAATCAAACATTTCTTCTCAGATGACTGACGCCTACTGGTCTGGGTCCCCACTTTATTGGTTTACTTCTGGTGGAGTGTACTGATAAAACTAGTCACTCCGGTCCTCTGTGTGTTGTTTTTCTTTTTTTCTTTTCGTCACCTGTTGGATTCCATGTGTCAAATGAATTATCGCTGTCAGGCCAACTCTATCAGCATTATGCCTACACTTAACCTAATTCGCATCCGCTCGTGGTTGAAACTGGTCTTTACAGATTTATTTTATTGTTTTTCTTTTGTTCGATTTCAATTTGTTTATTTTCTTTATTTCTTATTATGTTTCTTGTTCTATGTAACTTTAATTAATAATTTTGTGCCGAGGTCTGGACTGGTGATGCATGCGTATCCTTACGGATGACTGCTGAGGGGCACAGAGCCGTTGATGAGTTTTGCCCTCCCTGACTGCTCACTGAATGTTTCACACAGACGGTATAAGTTTAGCCCTGGAGGTTTTCGCATCAACACTCATGTATCACCTACCACCTCTGATATGCTCATTTATTCACGTTGATTTTATGTTTTCTTTTGTATTTACATGTACCTCTACATTTTTGTTTTCGATGCAGAGCCGATATGCTGCCTATACTGAAAATCTTCGTGAAATGGTGTATGGTTGATGATGACAGGAGTTCTGCTGACTATCCATGTATAATTTTAATATGACAAACAGGGGGGTATGTGAAGAATAGTTAGAAACTGCCTTTAACTTTTATTACACTAATGGTTTAAACTTAATTCACTGAGCATGTATTGTCATCTCAAAATTATATTACATTTGAAGAAAGCACAGCCAAACTATTGTTCTAACAGTTTCTTCCCATACTCCCTCTTTTCTGTGCATGTTTTCTGCTGAGCAGGCCTCAGACTTATCTTCACTTTAGCCTTGGAGCTTCCCTCCAGCAGTAACCTGTGGGCGTGATTTTCACACGAAGATCCTCAGACCATCTTCTGAATATGCTAATGCAGGGTTTTTATACCAAAGCCCATCCCTGAGCTCGTTGGTTCGGACTTTGAATGTACCATGTTCATGTCTGTCCCCTTCGTGTTTGTGCGAAGTAAAACCTCCACAAAAGCTAAGTTACTGTCTCTGAGTCATTATTCATTATTTCTGTGTGTAAGAAACTGACGGGGTTACGAACTAAAATTTAATACAGTCCTTTCTAGAAAATCCAGTTTCTTCACATACTGGAATTTACAGAGTCTTGTGGTATTGTAGCAAGTAGTCCTGTTGGCAAAATGCAACTTAAGAGAATTGAAAATCACCTTAAGGTAGTAATCTTTGATGGTACTCAATGAAATGCTCTGTCTTTGACTTGTGTGTCGTTAGACACTTAAAAATAAAAATGTGTATATTAATTTGAATGCATTGCTTTTTAAATTTGTGCATTCTTTATGCGTGCATTAATTCTTTTATTATTTCAGATCTGCTCAAAACATATAGGGAAATACCCAACTATATATGTGATACTTAAAACTACTCGATAGTAGAGAATCTACAGCAGTGCTTCTGGATTGTCAGTAATCAAATGAATTTTGAGTCTTCTGAAACCAGAAGAGCCTGTCATTGCTTCCTGTTTTGAATGTCGGTCTATATGTACACTGTACAGTTAGACAATGGCAGTCACGGAGAACAGACCTTGATTCTATGTAATACTGCAGTTACAGAAACCTGTTTTTTTGTTGGACTGATTTATAATCAGGTAAGCAACCATTTATATTCTTGCTAACAATATTTCAGGGATAAAAACAGTTAATTGATTATAAAAAGGAGAACACATTTTTGTTGATTTCTATCATCTTTGCAATTAGATCTAAATATGTTTTTGTATATACATATACATTAAACATAGAGAAACTGCATTTTAAACATGATCACATTGTCTGTTTCAGTGTATTTATTGAGAGAGATAAAAAAAGAACGTGTACTAAAGTTTTTCTTTCTCATCTTTTCTAAGGGGACATGTGAAATGTAATAAGTTGTACCTTAAAAGTAGAATAGTAATTTAAATGTCTATATATATGGTTATATATATATATATATATATATATATATATATATATATATATATATATATATATATATATATATATATATATATATATATATACACACACACACACACACTTTTTCTGACAGATTGTGTTGTTCTGCTTTAATAGTATAAGTATAATCTTCACTATTGAAGTAATGCAGAGTATGTTTAATTGGTTTAATTCTTTATTTGATATCCCCAAGCCTTTTTTTTTTGTGTGTGTGTTTTTATCATAACAGACTCGCTGATTCAGGAAGTTTTTGTCTGTTTGATCACTGCACATGTGGCCGTGCAAAGCCTGTTCCTGGAACCTCTTTCATTTCCTTGTTAAAATGTATTTGATGTGCTTTTAGGTTCTAGAAAAAGTTTACGTTCGTCTTCGAAAAACTTTGGCACAGAATAAAGAGAAGTCATGAGGTATCGTTTTTCAATTAATTCAAACAAAAAAAGCTTTGCTTCTACATTGTTTAAAAAAAACAGAAAACAGATTATATAAATAATACAAATATTGAAATAACTTTAAACTGCATCTAAAAACCAAGAATAATTCAGGGATTTGTATATTATCAACCTAATTTAAAAATAAATTATCATTTTTGATCTAAGTAATTAAAGACTTGTAAAAACTTGTATCACATAACTGTAGGTATAAAAGCTAAAGTTTAAAATGATTTATGTAACAGTTGAGTTTTTCTTTTTCCACGATGCTAGGCAAAGGATTTCTGCAGTGTTTTTCAGCTGTTTACTCCTTGTCCTTAGTTTTATTGCTTTACGTGCAAGGTATGAAAATTTGGTGTTTCCAACATTTCTAAGCACAATTTAAGCTATAGCAAAAAGTTTAACCATTAACATGTTTTTTTTTCCTTTTTTTTTATCAAGTTTTCAATATTTTCCTAAGGTTTCCTTTTTGAAAAACCTACCAGTTTTAAGTCAAGCAACACTGAGACCCACGGTTTCTCTGGATGACACACTCAATTATGAGTAAGTCCTTTGTTTTTGCCCCTTAACATTTTCTTGTTTGTTTCTTTAATCATATTTACTTCTTGTTATTTATTCCAACTGCCACCTGGAAATATATGTATATAAAAGTAAAGTTTTTAAAATAAGGAAAATTAAAAAATTGGGGAGAGTTGTAAAAACATTGTTTGTTTTGTTTGATTAAATTAAGTGAATGCAATCAATTAATTATAAAAGATTATTATGTTTTGAAGTAAACTTGTTAAATCACATTAGAAATAAAAGGCATTTCCACCTCTTCAAACCTTGTCTTTTCTTTAAGTTATTGTGTTCTAGTATATTGTGTACATTTTTCTGGAATTTTCTTTTTCTATTTTCTTTTCTTTAACTGACTTTTTGTCTTCTGTAAGTGTAATGTGGGTTCTGCCAGTATGCATGCTTCAGCTGCGTTCATTGTGCAACTGAGCTTTAATGTGGTTTAGTGTGTACAACAACATTTATTTGTTTAAACCTTCTCAAGTTACACCGGTCTCCTATTGCAAGAAAGGTTCATCCTCATTTTGTTCCACACACATCAAACATTAATTTGCTCCCCTTTATTGCAACGTGTGCATTTAAACATGTAGATATGCTCTGAGACTTCAGTGTTGTGAAAATAAAGGCTGCATTTATTCAAACTTTTAACATCAAAACACCAAAAACATATTACATATTTTGGAGGAGCTGGACTTCTTTTCTCTTTTTCACGATGCTAAACATTATAGATTTAGAAATGAAAGAACAAAAGTATGATTTATGCTAGTCTTATTTTTTTTCCCCTATTTAAGTTTCTTTTCTTTAAATAATATGTGTAAACATCTTTTTTCCCCTGTATATTGTGCTGGAAAATAAATAGATTACAGTTCCAAGCTGGTTTCACTTTTTAAATATGTCCAAGAAGAAGAAATCATTAGTGGTTGGAACCTTGTTTACTTTTATAATTCCCTTTTTTTTGCCAACTTTTTCTTTAACTGTCACTCGTGAAAAAACACACACACTGCAATCCAAATGACCTATTGAAAAAAAAAGAAAATGTTTTAAACATTTAATGTAAAATTTCTAAACGTCATTTACTTTTATTTTTATTTTAGGGCCAGGCAAGATGTTCAGACACGCACATCATGGAATGCTCCTATAATATGGGAACTCATGTTTGACCCCAATTTTTATGACAAGGAACACCTGGAGGCAAAAACAACTGTGGCTCTAACTGTGTTTGCAGTCGGAAGGTTCGTTTATTCTAAGTCTTTGATAAATAAACACTCTTAGTATTATCCCTGAATCAAATCAAATTTACTCGACTAAAGTCTTATGAATGAATAAAATCTTAAAAGGCACAGCAAATTTCCCAGTGTCAAGTCTTTGTATTCAAACTGTAATAACTGTAATAACTGGTGTATGGCCCAACCCCCATTTTCCAAGTGTTGGTGTTCATGCTAGGAGTTAAAATGCGCAGAGTAAAAATAATTCTGTGGGGGTTATTCAACACTTTTTAGGGTTAAAGTTGCACAGATGGTGTCAGTTGTTAAAACCCAAAATAGTTATGTTAACTCTGAAACCTTAACACTATGTTCAATGTTACTTTACTACTTTGGCTAAGGACTGTATTTTTTTTAGTGTTTTTTTTAGTGTGAGTCCTGCTGAAATGCTTGATGCCAAAGTCTTGGCAAGCAACTCTAATAACAACAGAGTTATAGGTTTAACCCTACCTCCCACTAAAACACATAGTGAGCTTATAGCTTATACTCATACAGTATTATTAGCTCAGTTTTAAGTGAATATGGTAAACTTTTTACTCACATATCAAGCTATGCTGCCCATCTAACAAAATGCACAGTACTAGGGGTAATCAACAAGGGCAGCAAAAAAGCTCCACAATAATTATTACAATATTTATTTGTTTGTTATTACACCAGACACATTTCTTTCTGTTATTAGTCTTTATATCAAGATATCTAAAGAGCTGTTCAATAAATATATATCTACAATTATACTCAATTATTTATTATAAAAAAATGGCTGTTCTCTTGTAACTTTTAAAATTTAGAAGATTCAAAATCTTTTAAGAAAAAAAAACAAGAATAGTAACATTAGTTTTTAATAAATTCAGAAGAAACATCATAACCATTATTTTCTCTATCTTTACTAAGGTACTTGGACGCCTACTTAAACACCTTTTTGACTTCGGCCGAAAAACACTTCATGGTTGGACTTCCTGTAACCTTCTATGTGTTTACTGATCAACCAGAAAAAGTACCAAACATCACTTTAGCTCCTCGGCGACACCTGAAAGTGATCAAGGTGGAGAGGTACAGCAGGTGGCAGGACATATCAATGATGAGGATGAAGACCATATCAGAAATAATTGAAAAAGAGCTCCGTCACAACTTCAATTATGTCTTTTGTTTGGATGTAGATCAGGAATTTAAGGGGCGCTTCGGCTCTGAGGCTCTCGGGGAGTCTGTGGCTGTGCTGCACGTCTACTATTACAAACTTCCAAAGACACAGTTCACCTATGATAGAAACCCCAAATCCAAAGCCTACATGACAGAAGGGGATTATTATTACCATGCGGCAGTCTTTGGAGGGTCATGCGATAAAGTTAAAGCGTTGGCAGATTATTGCTATTTGAACACAATGGAGGATAAACTGAACAATGTTGAAGCTTTGTGGCATGATGAGAGTCATTTAAACAAGTATTTCTGGCTTAACAAACCCAGCAGAATACTTTCTTCTGAGTACTGCTTTGACCCACTGATTCATTACAAGACTGAAGTCATAGTCCCTCGTTTAGTATGGGCACCAAAACAATATGCAAAACTTCGCACTTAGGGCAAATATTTAAGAAAGATAAAGGACAAAACCAAATACCTCATATACAGTGAGAGCTGATGTATGTTAAATCTCAGGGCAAGATGACAGAAATTTGCATGGTTACTTAAGACATGAGAAAGTAGGAGATAGGTCACTTATTTGAAAAACGTCTGAATATTCAGACATGGTCTGGGGTCTGCATCACCGAAGCTCTGGAGCCACATTTGGATCTTTTACCCCATCATTGTGGCTCTCTGGTTAAAGAAAAGTAAAAAGGGGTTTGTAGTCATAAAGGTAACATTTTTGGACTACAAGCCACATTAGTTCAACTCATTTACAAACAGTTAAAGCATACAGTAGTACGTCTCACGTCACCTGGCTCCTGACTACACAATACCCCAACAATCCACTAAGCGGTGTGGCTTTCAAGTTTACCAAAGTCATTCTAAAAACATTTTGACAGATTTTGGAGCGCCGTGTATCAAACAAAATCAATTGGTGATCACTAACCACAGCCAGGATTCCTACATAAGGTGCATCAAATTATTGATTTTCCTAAGTGTGCCAAATGGTACGAAAAATACGGAACCTACTGTACTTGTGCATACAAACACAGACATGTAAAGCATTTCATTCTATCACGCATACTATTTGTGCAAAGGTGAGCTGGCATCTGTGCTCCAGTAAGTGTGTATGTTCTACTGTGGTGGATGATGAAAGTTTATAAGGAGAGTGCCCGGTCACCCCACACCGAGCTTCTTTACCAAACTCCTTCACCAAGGTGACCCTGCTGAAGCAGCAGCCAGGACCCCCAGATGTAGAAGATAGAAAAATCTGCCCGTCGGGCAATCACATCAGACACCCAGGCCAGGTCCGCCACAGGGACCCCCAACACCAGAGAACAGGGAACAGGGGGGGCACAGGAGCATGGAGAGTACAAGCTCCTGCCCTGCCAGAAGAATATCTCCCACTGTGCCAGGCTGGGTCCCGCCCACGGAGAGACCCCTGCAGACAAGCACGCCACAACCACCTCGGAGTTCACGGGAGAATCCCCCGACGCTCCAGGCAACCACTCCCCACCCTGCAGAGAGTCCAAGAGAGAGCAAGGCAAGGGCCATAAACAAAATTCAAAGCAAATTAAAAATCATTTCGTGTGTAAAAAAAAGCAGTCAATAAACGGATGGCAGGGTTGAAGATGGTTCAGGCAAACATACTTTTCTTTACAGGTATTTAACATTGTGCAAGTCAATGAGTGCATTAGACACACACCCACATTCACACTGACACACCTTGGATTACCTGTCAACAACAACACAATTGTGGTAAAGAGACCTTTATCTTGGTTCTGGAGTTATCTTGAACAAAATGTTGCCAAATAAACTTTATATGATCAAACGTTTTTATGGTGCATGATTTGGACTGTATCTGCTTTAACCCTTGCGCTATCTTAGATGACCCCACCCTTACATTGACGTGTTATCCCTACCATGAAAAAGGTGGATAAGGTGGAAAGATTTCATGTAATCCATGGACACCAGTGAGGTTCTCAAATCATGAAGAAAAAAGGTTCAGCACACGGTCTAGTGGGTCTATATGACCCAACTCGCAATGTTAAAGTGCCTAGGCTAGCACAAGGGTTAGAAATAGAAATAGAAATATCTTTATTGTCATTGTACATGTACAACGAAATTACAGTGCAATTTTTACGGTGGAATAAAAAGTCAAAGTAAGAATAAAAAATAAACTGCGAAATAAGACAATACAAGAAAGATATGTTAAAAATATACAAAAAATATAAAAAGGAGGTTACACCTTCTCCAGTTATTGCACGCTTCCCTAATAAATTAACTTTATTTAGCAGCGTTTAAGGCCACGATGGCTCTTGGATAGAAGCTGTTTTTTAATGTGTTTGTTTTTGTTTTTATTGTCCTGTATCTTCTGCCTGAGGGCAGCAGTTCAAACAGAGAATGTCCGGGGTGTGATGGATCCAGCAGAATGTTTTGAGCCTTTTTTAGGCAGCGGGAACTGTACAGTTCTTCCAGGGATGGGAGAGGGCAGCCAATGATCTTCTGGGCTCTCGAGGTGACTCTCTGGAGAGCTGTCCTAGCCGCAGCTGTGCAACTGGCAAACCAGGCACAGACACAGTATGTTAAAATGCTCCCTATTGAGCAGCGGTAGAAGGACACTAGTAGTTTCTCACTCAGTTTGTTTTTCTTTAAAAGACTGAGAAAATACAATCTCTGCTGGGCCTTCTTCACCAGAGCAGTGGTGTTGGCGCTCCAGGTCAGGTCCTGCTCAATGGTGACGCCCAGGAGCTTGAAAGCAGCCACCCTCTCCACACAATCTCCACCAATAGACAGTGGCTGAATATCTGTTTTTTTCCTCCTGTAGTCCACCACCATTCCTTGGTCTTTGTTGTGTTGAGGATTAGATTGTTTTTTTCACACCAGACACAGAGCCGCTCCACCTCGTCCCGGTAAGCAGACTCATCATTCCCAGAGATAAGCCCCACTACTGTGGTGTCGTCTGCAAACTTAATGATGGTATTGCTGGGGTGGGTGGGGGTGCAGTCTTGTGTGTAGAGGGTGTACAGCAGGGGGCTCAGCACACAGCCCTGTGGGGAGCCGGTACTGAGGGTGATAGCTGTCGACGTGTGGGACCCTTCTCTAACCCTCTGGGGGCGGGCTGTCAAGAAGTCCAAAATCCAGAGGCATGTGGAGGTGGGGAGTCCGAGGGCCTCCAGTTTGGAAACAAGTCTGTGAGGAAGTATGTTGTTAAAGGCGGAACTGAAATCCACAAACAGCAGCCTCACGTAGCTCCCCGGTTGCTCCAGATGGGACAAAGCAGTGTGGAGAGTGGTGGTGATGGCACCTTCTGTGGACCTGTTCGCCCTGTAAGCAAACTGGTAGCTGTCAAGTGTTGATGGAAGGCATGAGGTAATGTGGTTACGTACCAGTTTCTCAAAGCATTTTGTAATGATCGGGGTCAGGGCGACGGGTCTATAGTCCTTGAGGCCTGTGATTGTGGATGTTTTGGGCAGAGGGACAATAGTTGAGGATTTGAGGCAGGATGGGACAGCACCCTGCAGTCCCTGTATGATATTATTAACAAAGAGATTAAAACATTGTAACGACCAGCTGGTACGTCACTTGTAGCGGGGAAAAACTGGGGACAAACAGTCAACCAGTGGAGCTGTCAATCAACTGGCTGCGCTGGAGAGCTGTCCATGTCCCATACACCACACGATTCTGAACAGTCTCAGAGAGGAGGAGGCAGAAAGAGAAGCTGAGAGCATAATCTCCTTTTCAGCATAGCAAGCCCATTTATTTTGAACACACACAACATTGAACACTCCACATGGGTAATCACCCTCTCCCCTTCCCACAATCATTGTCATGGTGCTCGGTCAGTCTCCTCCCCCTCCAGCTCTGCTCCACTCCTAACCACCACCAGCTGTCGCCACTCAGCTCATCCTCCTCTGCAGCTCAAAAGGACACTCAACCCTATCATTCAACACCAGTTCGTTGCCCCTTATGGTGACTAAACCTGGTCTCGTCATGTTATTATCTATTCTTGTCTTTGCTCTCGTTCTGGTTTTAACGCTGTTCTCCTGCTTCAGGAATCCCAATTCATGAGTGACGTCAGTTGGACTCCCTACCAACCCCTCGGAAACCTGGTTTCGGACCTCTTGGCCTACACTGACCACGCTAGCACCTCCAGTCATGCCACAAGCCACAGCCTTATCTGGACCATCGCTAACTCCAAGTCTCACGATCCTGGAAGAAATAAATCTATTCTTACCTGCCACTCACCTGTCTTGTTTCTGGGTTCCAGCACCTGGGTCCGCCACGCTAGGAAAATCATGACAATCATGGTGCAACAAAAAGAAACAAACATAACAGGAAGAATAAACTAAGGTGGAACAACAAAACTGCCATATGAAAAGAAACTAGGGCAAAAAGAAACACTCATGCTGAGCCCTATATTGACCAGGGGTCCGCATCCCACAATCCCCTGCTGCTAGCAGACCCAACATGCACGTGACCGCCACTACAATATGTTTACCCACACCTTTGGAGAGCTCTTCAAACTAAAAAGTCCTGTTCTTTGAACATCTTCCCTGTCTTCCATTATGAGGGCAAAAAAAACTTTTGATGGTATCTCCTCCCACACATGTTGGTAGCATCAGGTTTAACAACACCCTTTTGGAAAAGCATCCAGTGATGACTTTGATGCATGTGAAACAAAGGCAGCAGAAGTAAATTTGACACGCAACTTGCTTTCAATGTTAGCGAAAAATTGATTTAGATGATGCGCACAGAGCTGCGGCAATCCAAACCATGGTTAGTGATTCGTACGGATCACAGGTCAGCCATGATCCATTGAACCTACCAGTAGTTTCATTTGATGGCAGTTTACTCTCCGGAATAGAAAGATACAGCCAATTACTGACTGGTAAATTACTCATTTAACACAGTCACGTTAGTAACGGTTAAACCGGTTGCAGTAGCCTGGGGGACTAAAATGCCTGGTTTTCATGTTATAACAGGTCCTTTAGAGTTTCGTTGCCTATAATGACAGCAAGATACAATTATACAGCGTTGCATTAAGGCAGCGTTTTTTTATATTACGAAACTGTAATTCTGTTAAGTGAAACTTGTGTGAAAATGCAATTACCTGTTGTTTAAAGGGCGTTTATCATGGAAAATCAACTTTTTTGAGCTTTTGTGTACTGTATGGTTAATTCCTCATGAAAAACAACTTCAAAGCCGTATTTTGCTTCATTTATGCATCTCTGAGTATTCCTTTAAAACTCTGCTCTCTCAGCACCAGCCCCTCCCAATCCACAAAAACAACTGGGCTCTCACATTCTCAATAAATGAGAAACAGCCCCTTCCAAGAACAGTCTGTGGTGCCAGCACCGGCCCCCGGGCTAACACAAACAAACACTTTCTCAGCAGAGCTACCAAATCTGCAAAAACGCTTTCCTTTTCTAGAATGAGCTCCTGTTGTCCTTGCATTCCCTGGGCTCTGTGAATTCTTTTAAAAGTCAACTGAAAACTTTTTTATTTTTGCAAACAATTTTAACTGTAACTACTTTTATTGGGCTTGAGATGATTGTTTTACGCGGTTTATGCTTTTTATCTTTTATTTTTTTATACGTATATATACATATTTTAACCTGTGAAGCACCTTGTGACTTCTGTCTGTGAAAGGTGCTATACAAATAAAATTTACTTACATACTTACTTTTCTATGTTCAATAGGCACATCCGTCTTTGAAAAAGTTCAGATGTTGTTTGTTTTCGTGGGTAAAACGCGGATGATGTCATGATGTCGTTATATGAGAATTTCGAAATGAACGGGAATTCAGCATTCCCTTGTCTTCAGCATTCCTACAAGGAATGAAAGGCGGTACCTCAGAGATCAGGTTGGAAAAAGAACTCAGGATAATAACTAAAATTTAATTTAAAAACAAGGTGTTCTTTAATGTTCCAAAGGTAATATATTATCATAAACCGTATAGATATATGGATATAATTTACTGCGAAAGGCCTAAGAATAGCATGATATAGGCCTTTTAAAAGGCTTGGACAAACCGTAAGGAGACAAATCTGTTGGCAACTTTTACCTCAAGCTGATTTTCAAGAATGTTTTTTATGTTATTTATTGGTCCCTTTGTTTTCCTGTTTCTCTTTATTTTGTTGAATGCTGTAAAGCCAACCCTGGTCTAGTGGGTCCAGATGACCCAACTCCCAATGTTAAAGTGCCTAGGATAGGAACTTTTAGTTTTTCAAATCTATCAACTTTTCAAGATATTCCAGAATTTTCCAGGATTTTCGCTCCATTGAAATACATAGGGAAGTCTTTGTGCATGAGGTGGCCGGTTCAAGACCCCGCTCGGACATTTCATATTTTTTAACCAATCAACTATTAAAATGTTCAGCTCTTTCAGCTTATTCCAGCTATGACTTTTGGTGTTTCAAATCCTTGAACTTTTTAAAATATTCCAGGGATTTTCTAGGATTTTTCATGATTTTTGCTCCATTGGGCACAACTTTAAAACCTTTGTTTTTCTCAACAATTACAGCTTCAACATACTTTTAGCTAGAGACACCATTCAAACATTGAAATGCTTATAAGGCCTTGGACTTCATAAGTTTTGAAATCCTTATGGGATGGCGACACAACCTACAGTTTGGCTGGCATTTTGTGCCAAAATGTGAGGCAATTTTAAACTCCTTCAATTTTTCACCTATTTTAACCATTCAACTTATGTTCAGCTTATTCCAGCTATGGCTTTTGGTCCTTCAAATCCTTAAACTTTTAAAGATATTCCAGTATATTCCAGGATTTTTGGTTGAGCCATAACTGTAGGGGTCTGTGACAACCAAGCTTTCTGTGGAAAACAAAACAATAAATGTTTTTTGATGAAGGCAGTGTGATGTTTTTACTCATAATTAAAAAAAACAAAAACAGAAAAAAGAAAAAATTGAAACTTCCCTTAATAAAACATGACAATTTTAGATATGAATAGTGACGACCAACACTCGAGTTAGTTGACTTTGGCTTTAGTGCAATTTGAAGGTTTCGGTGGAGTCCCTGCTCATAGAAATTTTTTTTTCTTTCTAAACAGAATTTTACTGGGTATGTTATATTTTTGTATATTTTCTGTCAAAGAGATTATAAAACTTTCTTAAATATCGAATTACATAAATGCCAAAAATTGAAAGGGCGTAAAGACAACTAAGCGGGCGTATTTAGAAACTGAGTGAGTGAACCTTAAAACTGTGATGGCGCAATTCTAACCAAGCAACCCCGTATTTTACAACTGAACGGCTGAAATCCTAACTGAACAGGGATCCTGCTCGGTCAATTCCACCTTTGCGCCCTCACCTGGATTTACGCTCAGTGTTAAGGGGGCGTTTTTGTCACATGGGGCGGTATTCAGGGGTGTGTTTGTCACTTAGGGGCAGGAACCTTTCTGGTTGATCTGATTGGCTGAAATCTGCATGCCAAGCAGCGGGGCGGGACTTTAATTTTGGGTCTTTAATAGAAAAGGAACGGTGGCTGTAACGTGGATTAAAAGCATTAAAACGGTAACAAATGCAGTGATTTTCACATGAGAAAAACTTACAGCACAAAAAACCTGCTGCACTTTCTTACCTTAGTTTTGTGTCGTTGGTTAATGTTTTAATCCACGTTACATCCGCGTTTTTTTTCTATGATTGCCTCTAACAGGGGGGGGACAAACAAGTTTGTCACAAAGAGCCGACATCTTTAACTGTGATAGTCAAAGAGCCACACCACACACTGACCTGCCAGACAAACATACTATTAAAGCCATGTTATTTCTCATAACCCCCTCCTCTCCTTACAACAGCACTGGATTAAACGGTTTCAGTTTAGTGTTTTTTCTGTATTTAACGTAAACACACATACCGGTGAAACGTGCATGCTGGTGTGTGTTTAAAAAAGGCAGCGAGCGCAAAACTGAGTTGGTTGTGATTTATTTTTCATTTATCAATCAGCATTTAAAATCCATCAAAGTCCTCATCTTCTGCATCTGAAACAGCTGGACTACTCTATCAGACACGCCGGCTTCCCTTTCTTCATCATCAGCGTCCGTCTCTTTGCTATGCGGCTCCAAAGAACAGTGAAAGCAGACGCGTCAGGCCAAGTTTAAGTCCTGCAGTCCCAAAGTAACTTGCCGGCGCTGCGTCCCGGTAAGGGGGGGGGAGGATGGACAGCTTTTCACGGTCATCTGCTGGAAGTAGCAGCGCTGAGCCTCGAGTCGACCTTCCAACGCAGGCCTTTCCTTTTCCACGGAAACTCAGCTGCTGCTGCGTCTTCTTGTCTTGTCGGAGTTGGTTTTCCAGCGTTCTCACTTGTGAACCATGGATTCATTATTTTAAATTCTCTGGCAGCTGTTCGATAAGTTAGAAAGATCTTCACAGATTCAGACTTCCTGCTTCAATAACTCTTCTGATCAACGTTCAAATATTTCAGCAAGTATCTCAATACTTTTGTATTAACACAGAGAGTGAACCACAAATGCATTTCTGAAGAAAAAAGATCGTTTTTTTGCCGTTTAATCAGAATTGTTCGCTTTAAGCTGTAAATGAGGTTGCACTTTGTTGACGGTCCCTTGGCAGCCGGCTCGCTGCTCTGTCTGCATTCACAGCTTAAAACGAACAATTCTGATTAAAAGGCAATAAAAACGAACTTTTTCTTTAAAAATGCTTTTGTAGTTAACTCTCTGTGTTAATACAAAATGAGTGAGATACTTGCTGACACATTTGAATGTTTATCAGAAGAGTTATTGAAGTAGGAAGTCCGAATCTGTGAAGATCTAATTTAACCGAACTGCAGCTGCTTGATTCCCGTGTTCCTCCACGTAGCTGATAGCTTGCAGTTTAAACTATGCCTCATGATCGTGTCTCTTTGCATTTCCAGGGTTTCCAAAACGAAGTTGTTCTGCATTATTCACATATCTGCTCCTTTGTACTATGGGGGGGGGTGTCTTCTTTCACGTCCTCTCCTCTCTCCGTACCGTTCTCATGCTGTTCTCTCCTAGATCCTCTTTACCGAAGTCACACAATTAACACATTAGGGCTGCTCTGTACATTTTGGAGAAAATGTAAGACTTTCACCTTATGGTTGTGAAAGTACTATATATAGAAAATATGATAAAAGGCAGAGAGCCACACGCAGCTCAAGAGCCGCCTGTTAACCCCCCCCCTGCACGGAAAAATGAAGGCCCCGCCCCTCTGCCTCGCGGATAAGAGATGCAAATTTCAGCCAATCAGATCAACCAGAAAGGTTCCTGCCCCAAAAGTGACAAAAACGCCCCCTTAACACTGAGCGTAAATCCACATGAGCGCGCAAAAAGGAATTGACCGCGCAAGATCACTTCTCAGTTAGAATTGCTCCTGCGCGGTTTCAAGGTTCACTCACTCAGTTCCTAAATACGCCTGCTTAGTTGTCTTTACGCCCTTTCAGTTTATGGCATATATGTAATTCCATATTAAATTCTCAATACCTGTTTTATTGTTGATTTGCGCCTAAAACAGGGAGAACATTAACAAGATGTGTTTTTGTATTTCTTGTCCTTATTAAAATGCATCAAGCCTACGTTGATTTGCAATTTTACCTAAATTGTTTTTTCAATGGAAAGTTCTTACCTTCTTAGGTTGAAATAAAAGAGAAATGTCCCCCCAAAAAAGTTTTTGTTTTCATACAATGAACATTTCATTATTATAACAAAATAGACAAAACACTTTCTGCAGGAAAATATGTTTTTGTTTTGTTCTATATTTTACTCAATTAGCAATTGTTAAAGCCTTTTTCTAATATATATATATATATATATATATATATATATATATATATATATATATATATATATATATATATATTGACTTAACTACCTTTACGCAGAATTAATGAATTGCAACATTCAATAACTACAAGTAATAGGAAAATGCTCTGTTTCTAGATGGGGAGAAAAACAAATACAGAAGAACAGGAAGGTGGCACAGAAAAGCTAAAAATAGGTTTCTTTTTCCTTTAAAATAAACACTATTAGAAAAGTATAATGTAAGAAATACGAAAAATCAAACGTTTTTCTTATTATTAGAAGTCATAAAACATTTCAAATTTGACTTTACTGTAGTTTTATACATGCTCTTACTAGTTTCTATAGTGCAAATAAGTTAGAAAAATGTTATGTTATTAAGTTAGCATTAAATAAGCTACATTATGTTTTCCATGCTGCAATAAAAATAAGGAAAAAATAAATGACAAACAATGCTATATTTGGTCTGTGTTGATTTCCTGTTTAAATTTTCTTGTCATGTCAGTGGAACCGGTCTGTCAGTCATGAAACAAAGGGCCCTGTGCCTCAGTGATGGATAAAAGACATTTCAGAACACATTTATATGTTGATGGTAAACTGTCAGAAGGGTCTAACAGTTCAACGATCCTTAACCGTCATGCATAAATAGGAAAAACTTGTTCCATCCCCTGGGGAAGCCGTGAGCTGTACACAGCAATGCTTGAGAAGCATTTGGTGGTTTAACCCCCCATTCAACCCCTTAATGCTGAGTGTCAAGCAGGGAGGTATCTGGATTCCGATCTTGGAGTCTTTTGACACGTTCTGCTTGTTTTGTTCTTGGTTTTCACTTCCTGATCTGTTGCAGGTCTGCTTTGGTTTCTGCTGCTCACCTGTGCTTCCTGCTTGAGGTGTTCACAGCTGATAGTTGATTAAGTTGTCAGCCCATTTAAGTCACCCTGTTTATTTTTGTGTTGGAATGTTTTGTGGGCTGTTTAGTTATCATTTCGTGTTGAACATGCTGTTCCTTAGTTTTGATTTACTGACCTTCCCCGTTTTTCCCTCTTGTGAGGTGATTCTTTGTTGCTGTCATTAAACATGCTTCAACTTTTCCTTTTGTGTCCAAGTCTTTCTCTGCGTCTGGGTTCTAAAACTCTAATCCATAACATTTTTGGTATGATCCAATCAGGTTTTGAGCTCACGACCTTTCAGTCTCAGAGCAGACCCTCTACCACAAGGCCACTCAGCTGAAATTTCAGATTTGTCCAACTGTCAGAAAAGTATGCATGCAGGAAAAAAGGGGGTTTAAAAAGTCATAATAGCTAAATTAAACAGAATATTATATACCACACCATAACAAAACACAATTCGACAAGATTTAAAAAAGTGTATAGATAAAAGTAATTGAATAAATTATCCACTGCTGAAACCAGAACCTGTTTGTTTTCTTCTGCATGAACAGAAAGAGTGCCAGATTTTATTAAGAATAGCATTTTAATTATAAACAAATCATGTTTTAATTGTTTTTTTTTATTTTTGCAGGTCAGTTATCTCCTAAGAATTAAAGAACAATATTAGATTTTTTTCTGATCGTCATGAGGTATTGTTGCACATTCTCCTACTTATTGGTGTTGCACATTCTTCATGTTGCTGAACGTATGAACATGCATTGTAGCTGAGGCAGCTGTTTAGATTTCTTCATCAGCACAGTCTTCCATTTCTTCGTTGATGGCGGCCTCGACTGGGATCTTCTTGGGCCCCGAACAACTACCTCTGCCCACGATAGATGGTCTCTTGGTGTGGAGCAGGAGGAAGGCCGGACACAGTCCGGGTCCCGTTTAAGTGTTTCCTGTGCGACGGTTAACCTGGCGATCACCTGCAATTGCTTTGCAGCAAGCTGATAGGCACTGGAGATAAGGGTCTCTTTTTCAGTGAGTGCATCAGCAAGTTTTACTAATTCATCCTTGAGCTTGGTGACGGTTTCATTCATTTGATCACAGCAGCAGTTTTGGCATGCTGCAGAAACCGCCCCATGGCAGGTGAAAACAGACAGACTCGGGGAAAGATGATTCTTCAGGAACGCTCCTTGTTCTTCTGCTCAGCGATGCTTCACACCAGCTTCATCAGCGGCTACAAGGGCGAACCGCGACTTTATGATTGTGGCGTCGGCCTCAGGTGATCCCGGCGTCGGCAAACTACGACAAGCTCCCTAATGCATCTTAAGGGCATTGTAATAGTAAGATGCATCGGCTCCTCCTTATGAGTCCTCAAAGCCACGGAAAATGTATAAAATGTCTGTTTTTCAGACCAAATGTATCAAATATTTCCAAAACAGTTGCAGTTTGTGAATCAAACTGTTGTTTGGCTTCAAGATTGTCTTTATGTTTAAATGCAAAACTGTTAGTTTACAAAAAAAGATTATGTTATCATTGTTCATATGAAAACACGCACATCACGGAATGCTCCAATTGTCTGGGAATTAATCTCTATGACAGATGACACCAAGAAGCCAAAACAACTGTGGCTCGAACTATGTTTGCTGTGGGGAGGTTTTTTTGTTCACATTTCACATATTTTGCATAATTGTCCTGACTTCAACTTTTTTAATGGCATAGAGTAGCCATACAATGGATGATAATACACTCAACATATGCAGTGCAAGAGACTTCCATCACTTAAGACTTCAGAGCATTTGATTACATATTTGCAAAAGAATGCCATGCACACGGATACACTGGGATTGTTCTACAAACAATAGAGTGCTAAGACCAAAGTCCATTCAACACCTTCAGACATCAAACTTCAGGGTGTGTTTCTGCAAATTGCCAGTCTAGCTCATAAACTGACTGAAGTTCAATGTTGTCTGCTACTAAAGCGTATGCCTTAGTCATGGGTGGATACAGGTTGTAAAATGGGCAAATCTATACAGGACACACAGGTAGCCTGCGGACATTTTAAAGTCAATGAACTTTTGGTGAGCAAGTAGAGCAAAAATGTTAATGCACATTTTTCTACGGGCATGCTCTCTGCATCGGGTCAAAGCAAAAACTTAAACAACAAATAAGAGTAAGTAAGGGTGAAGTAGGTGAGACGCAGGGAAGTCGTACTGATCTTTCCCTTTTTCAACCCCTCCAAATCCTACGCCCTGCACAGTAGTCCTGCTCAGGTGAAAGGTGCACCTACTAGACATTTAAAAAGTACCTGTGCAGGTGACTAAGGCATTACCCCACCCCCATCCTGGGGAAAAAACGGCTTCTTTAAACTTTAATGGTGAGAGCTTGCCTCATCATTAAGAGGCAGGCAGGCTAGAAGGAACAGAAAAGATGAGAACTCATAACATAGAGCACCTTTGTTCATTTTCTGATTAAGCGCAAACGACAAAAATGATGACCGAGCTTCATGCTTCATTCCCAGTTTTATCAAAGCAATAATTTTATCAATAGCAATGTAAAATGTCCATGTCTGAACTTGTGTGAACAAGTGCATATTAATCGACTAGCCTGTAAAACAAGGAGTTAGTGTAAAAACATTAATTCTTTCCTGTTCTTTTATTCTTTTTATATTTTAATCCTTTATTTGCTAATAACTACAAACATGCCTACCCCTTTAAACAACTTGTATGAACATGACAGCATAAAACGAGCACAGGCAATTTTTTATGTATTTATTTCTTAATTTTTTTCTAATTACCACCCTGAAAATAAAATCCTAACGATTGTTTTGTTTTTTTTCATAACTGAAGGTACCTGGACGCCTGTTTAAACACCTTTTTGACTTCGGCAGAAAAACACTTCATGGTTGGATTTCCTGTAACCTTCTATGTGTTTACTGATCAACCAGAAAAAGTACCAAACATTACTTTAGCTCCTCTGCGACACCTGAAAGGTGCCGAGGTACAGCAGGTGGCAGGACATCCGAATGATGAGGATGAAAACCATATCAGAAATAATTGAAAAAGAGCTCCGTCACAACTTCAATTATGTCTTTTGTTTGGATGTAGATCAGGAATTTAAGGGGCGCTTCGGCTCTCGGGGAGTCTGCGGCTGTGCTGCAAGTCTACTTTTACAAACTTCCAAAGACACAGTTCACCTATGATAGAAACCCCAAATCCAAAGCCTACATGGAAGAAGGAGATTACTATTACCATGCGGCAGTCTTTGGAGGGTCATGCGATAAAGTTAAAGCGTTGGCAGATTATTGCTATTTGAACACAATGGAGGATAAACTGAACAATGTTGAAGCTTTGTGGCATGATGAGAGTCATTTAAACAAGTATTTCTGGCTTAACAAACCCAGCAGAATACTTTCTTCTGAGTACTGCTTTGACCCACGGATTCATTTCAAGACTGAAGTCATAGTCCCTTGTTTACTATGGGCACCAAAACAATATACAAAACTTTGCACTTAGGGTAAATATTTAAAGGAGTTTTGAGACAAAATACATTAAATACTCAATGGAAGAAGCTGATGTATGTTAAATCTCTGGGCAAGAATCGTCTATTTTCGAACTTATGTCATATACAAGGCGCACAGATCTATTGGCTCATAAAGTGAAACAAAAAAGACAGATAAGTCCATCAGTCAGTCAGAGTTTACTAACTGTCAACAGTAACTCTGCAACTTGTTTGCAACAAGCTAAATGTTACCTGCATTAGCGTGTTCACAATACCTTAAATTCCCCAAATTCTTTCAAGTCATGAAAGAACAGACTGATAACACCAAACAAATGTCCATGTGGCTAGACTAACTCCTTACTTTTTTAGTAACAGGTAAAAAAAACACTCCGACACCACTACACATTAGATTATTTACACCAGTGTTTTTCAACCTTTTTTGAGCCAAGGCACACTTTATCCTAGACAAAAATCTTTATAGTCTGTATTGATGTACAGTCCCCCCACAGTCTCACATGCATTTTTTTGTGATTATTCTGGCAAAAAAACCTGTAAATTGCAGCTGTTTTTTTAAAAAAGTTGTAATAAAAGTGTCAGTGAAAAGTTTTCAGCTACCCTAAATTATTTGAAATTTTACCCTGGTAGTTTTTTCCCCCTCTAGTTTATTAATATGCAATTTTATGTAACCTCACAAAAAAACGAATATATTCATGTCATGGTGCCTCTGTCAGACTCCTCCCCCTCCCAGCTCTACTCTGCCCCTTATTCCCACCAGCTGTCGTCACTCAGCTCATCACCCTCTGCTGCTCAAAAGGAGACCCAGCTCCAGTATTTGACGCCAGTTCGTTGCCCCTTATGGTGACTATGCCTGGTCTAGTTATGCTCTGGTTTATTCTGTCTTGTTCTTGCTCACAGACTAATGATATTCTCCTGCCTCAGGAAACCACTTCACGAGTGACGTCAGTGTGGAGCCTCTTCCAAGCTGTATCGGAGACCCTGAAGACTTCTCGGCCTACGCTACCCACGTTAGCACCTCCAGCCACGCCACAAGCCACGTTCAAGCCCGGATCACGCCAAGCCAAAACCACAGCCTCTCACGGAGAAAAAAATAATTTCTTTCTTACCTGCTACTTACCTGTCTTTACTCTGGGTTCCAGCATCTGGGTTCGCCTCGCCTACGAAATCATGACAATTCTTTCTAAATAGTATTTTATTTTTTATATTTATTTCAATGTTAGCCCCTACTGTCATTTTTGAACAATGTGATCACAATTTGTTTGACAAATTTTACATAAAAAACTAACATTACATTTATGTTTTCTGTAGCTTGTCAAAAAGTGAACATGTTGAAGTTTTATTAGTTTTTCTTTTGTCTTAATCAAAAATGAAGTTTTTGAAAACTTTAACAAAAATGTTTTATTTTTTTTTAGATGATTAACTTCCTTCAATTTAGTTTAAGTGTATTGTATTAAATGTTGTTCTACTTCTACTTAAGCTTAACTTTTTATTTTTCAAAAGTGACTATAGTCTGAAGGCGAATTTGTCTTTCAATCAAGACATTATTAGAAGTGTTGCAGTTAGAAAGATGACTTGGATCAAACTCTGGGATGTTTGGCTGTTAATAAACACAAACCTTGAAGGAGAACTAAACTGTTGACCTCTGATTTAATCAAGGAGATTTAAAAACTGGGTAACACTTTATATTAAGATTCCTTATCAAGCTTTGTTAACACATTAACAAGCATTATAAATGAATTCATAGGGTGTTAGTAAGACATTTATTAGTACAATAAGTCTAATAAGGTTTGTTAAATTACTTAACACATTTACAAGCATTATTATTAGGATGTTTTTAAGATGCTAATGATGCATTTCTTGACATTATAGGTGCCTTACAAATATGTCGGTGTTAATAAGCTTAATAAGATTTATTAACAACCTTTGTTAACAAATTAAGAAGTATTATTATTGTTTGGGGTTCTAGTAAGACATTTATTAGCATTATAGATGTCTTGCAAATACCTGAAAGTTTTAATAAGGTTTATTAACATCTAAAGTCAGACCATTGTCTTCTACATCCATGTTGCTAAACTGCTTATAAGCTTTACAAATGTATTAATAAACTTTGTTAACAGTTTATTGATTGTTTTGCAGCACCTCAACTAAAGTAAGGACGGTTTTTACCACAAACAACCACAAAGCAGAAATATTGTAAAAAATAACTTTCTAACATTAAAACAAACTAAACATACACAAATCTTTCTGTAACAAATATATAATAATTTAATTCAGACAAAACAACAAAACAAAAAATAAAAACATATACAGACTGGTGTTGGATGGCTCTAGCATCATAGCTAATAAGTATATTATCATCTATCATGAGTGAAACATAACATTCATTGCAAATCCCATCACCAGGAGAGAGTTCTCTGGATTTAATGCTAAATGCATTTACCCCTGTTCCATGGCTTCCAAATCCACTGGAAAGTTGAACAAGCCAGTAATTTTTGAAAACCGAAGGAAATAAACCTACAGGAGCCATGCTAAAGCTAACATGCTAACCTGCCCATCTTTGATTCTGAAAGGAATCAAAGATGGGCAGGTTAACTAATGTCACTATTGGCTAATGAATCTATCAATCAAACTCATCAGCAAAACAGGCGTGCTCACTTTCAGCCAATTGAATGGCCTCTTAGACTTTGCTTTCACACAGGTGACGAAAAAAGCCCCGACCTTCTTTGATTCTGTACCGGTCGGTCATTAGCGTGTTAGCTTTAGCATGGCTCCTGTAGATTTATTGCCTTCGGTCTTCAAAAATTACTAGCTTGTGCAACTTTCCAGTGGACTTTGAAGCAAGGCAACAGTGGTTAAATGCAGTTGGTATTAATTCCAGAGAATTATCTCCTGGTGATTGGATTTGCAATAAATGTTTCACTCAGGATAGATGCTAATACTTCATCCTTACTTCACCGCCCTCGACCTATGATCGTAAGATTGCAGGTTCGATTCCCGCCTTGCACGCCCATGTGTCGACGTCTCCTTAGGCAAGACACTGAACCCCACCTTGCCTCTGGTGGGAGGTTGGCGGCAGTGTTCGGCAGCGGAGCCGCCACCAGTGTGTGAATGTGTGTATGCATGGGTGAATGGGACAGTGACTGTAAAGCGCTTTGGGCCTTTGAAAGAGGGTAGATAGCGCAATATAAGTATACGCCATTTACCATTTTCTTATCTATGATGCTAGAGTCATCCAACACCGGTTTCTATGTTTTGTTTTTGAAAATTTGTCTGAATTAAATTATTATATTTCTTTTACAGAAAGATTTGTGTATGTTTATTCTGTTTTAATGTTATAAAGTTCTTCTTACAATCTTTATGCTTTGTGGTTGTTTGTGGTAAAAACCATCCTTACTTTAGTTGAGGTGCTGCAAAACAATTAATAAACTGTTAACAAAGTTAATTAATACATTTGTTAAGCTTATAAGCAGTTTAATAATATGGATTTAGAAGACAATGGTCTGACTTTAGATGTTAATAAATCTTATTAACACTTTCAGGTATTTGCAAGACATCTATAATGCTAATAAATATCTTACTAGCATCTTTTGATTTGGAAATGGTTTATTTCAAGCAATCAAATAAACAATAATCATCAGTTATACATACATACAATGACATATCAAACTGAGGATAATTAGACATATTAATAAATATTGTTTGAAAGGGAGTGGAAGGAAGCGAATTTATGTAATACCACCCCTGTTCTACCTGTAACCATTTTATTACATGATTTATCATTATCCGGTTCCTAGCTTTTATCAGACAGAATTAAGAATCATTAAGTATCAATAAACCACATGACGAAGATGAGCTACAAATGCAGATCAGTTATCCAAAATATATGCAGATTACGTTACTTATAGGCTGCACGGTGACGCAGTGGTTAGCGCTCTTGCCTCACAGCAAGAAGGCCTCGGGTTCAAGTCCCAGCTGGGGGATGTGAAAAACTACATCACGGGGGACCTTTCTGTGTGGAGTTTGCATGTTCTCCCCGTGCATGCGTGGGTTTTCTCCGGGGTCTCCGGCTTCCTCCCACCATCCAAAAACATGCTTCATAGGTCAATTGGTCACTCTAAATTGTCCATAGGTGGGAATGTGAGAGTGAATGGGTGTGTGTTTGTGGACATTCTACCCTGCGACAGACTGGCGACCTGTCCAGGTTGTCCCCTGCCTTCGCCCACAAGTGGCCGGGATAGGCTCCGGCAGCCCCGTGACCCCGAAAGGGAAAAACGGTTAAGAAAATGAATGAATGAACGTTACTTATAAAAGTCATTTATATGATTAAAAAAATACTATATCGGTAAACTAGACATAACACTGTTTCAAAAATCTTCATAGCTATAAATGCTTAAGTATCAAAGTTAAAATATGTGCAAAATTACATTAGCTAAAATTCATGGATCAATTTTTCTATTTTTCGAGCAAGTGAAGTAATATCATTAGAAATCAATCAATTTAACCATTTTCAATAATAGTAATAATAATTCGACAGTAATCTGTCGAATGACCAAGGTTGGTTCACAAACGTTTTTCTGGGTTTAAACAGAGTTTATAGTTCTCTTCAATGTTTTGTCTGCACACATTAATAAAGCCTAGTCATTTGTTAAGTTAGTTATTAAAACTTATAAGCTTATGAACACTTAGGCTTGTGTAAGACATCTATAATGCTAATAAATACCTTACTAGAACCCCGAACACTAATAATACTTCTTAATTTCTTAACAAAGGTTGTTAATAAATCTTATAAAGCTTATTAACACTGATACATTTGTAAGGCACCTATAATGTCAACAAATGCATCATTAGCATCTTAAAAACATCCTAATAGTAATGGTTGTAAATATGTTAACTAAGTAATTTAATAAACCTTATTATACTTATTGTACTAATAAATGTCTTACTAACACCCTATAAATTCATTTATAATGCTTGTTTGTGTGTTAACAAAGCTTGTTCAGCAATCTTAATATAAAGTGTTACCGAAAAACTGTTTGTGTGTTCGTTGTGGTTTCAAGAAGATTAACAGGGAAGACTCATAGTAGCGTAGAGATGCCGTCACTTTAACACGATGCATCATGGGAGATGTAGTGATGCCAGCCAGACTTGTTTCTCTAAGCTTCATTCTTTTAACTTTTTCCACGGTCTGACACTGGATCCTGCGGAAAACTACACCACTAAAAACGAGCTTTAGCTGTTATTTTTGTTGGAACTAAGAGACTTTATGAGCTAAATTGAAAGAAGGAAGTGAGGACTTTAACAACTTCTGATTGGTCAGACGGATGACGTATGTTTAGAGGTCAAAGAATGATTGGTGGAGATAGTTAAAGGGGAGGGACTTTTCTGAAAACAGAGCTGAAGCTGTGGCTAAATCGCGGTACCGTCATTGCTATCAAAGTGTCTTTAATAGAATCAAATAAATACAAAGAAAAGTGTTTTATGATCTTTCTTATTCATAATTACTTAGTGTTTTATCAGGGCCTGTTTGGATGAACACAGAGCTGATATCCTTGAGATGGTAAATGTTTTTAGATCAGTGAAAATGGATAACATCCCACGGCACACCTGACTATATCTAGTGGGCCGCGGCACACTGGTTGAAAAACACTGATTTCCAACACCCAACCTTGTTTACAACTTATGAAAAAACAGAAGACTGACACTTTGACAAGGAATTGTTTACCTTTCAAAATCACTTTGACATCAATAAAAACAATCAGAATACGTTTATATATGGCGCTCCAGATTATAAAGCACAGTACTTGCATTTTGAGAAACAGTGTGCTTAGAAGATAGGTCCCATATTTAAAACATATAGAGTTTTATCAGGTGATGTGTGTTGAAGCTCAGGTTACAAAGGTTATGATCTCAGGGTATAAAAACAAATACAATGTTAATTTATTATGCTAAAGATTTCGGTTTGGGCAGTTTGCTGATTAAAGGTTTTTGAATTTGCAGTCTTAATGTAATTCGTACAGTTCAGCAAAATATCAACTTTTACAGCTAATGTTTATCAAAATAATACTATCATTATGGTTTTACTTGCTAGTTAGTTAACTCTACGTAACTCTTCATGTTATATTTATATTTGTATTCTGAACTATTCAAAAAGGAAGGAGAAAGACAAACAGACAAAGGTACCTTTGATGAGGAGAACGAACAGAGAATGATGCCCAGTTACAATCTCTCTCCGCTCTGCTGCATATTCCTGTTGCCTCCCCTTTTTATTAAGTTTGTGGGTTTCCCTAATTTACATATGCGTTGAGCTTTAAGGAGGGGGAACAAGACCGCACAGCTGCAGCACGATTAAAAAACAATAATTACAACATATCTATCTTTTGCAGCCTTCTCACATCATCTTCGGACCCACAAAGCCTTTTTCCTACGGATAAACTAACACAGAGCGTCCTTCGATCCATTCTAGACACAGCTAACACAGGTTCCCAGGAGAATGCTGAAAAGACGCAAAGATAATCGTTTTCTCCCATGGGTGTCACCTCCACCTTCCGGTGAAACAGAGTTGGACACACACACTTCTGCAAACATGACTATATCACCTATATATAGCTACGTGATGCATGAAAAAACAAATATGAGATAACTTATATACATTATTCCAACAACTAATGTGATAAATTCTTGCAATTTCCTTTGGCAGATTCAAACTATGCTGTGATTTGTTCATTTACCATGATTTTTTTTTTACTTTCTGAATTGTTTAATATCAAATCAAATCCATCCATCCATCTTCCTCCGCTTATTCAGAACTGGGTCGCGGGGGTAGCAGACTGAGCAGAAATGCCCAGACTTCCCTCGCCCCAGCCACTTCCTCCAGCTCCTCTAGGGGGACCCTGAGGCATTCACAGGCCAGAGAGAGATGTAGTCTCTCCAGCGTGTCCTGGGTCTTCCCCGTCCAGGAGGCATCCGGACTAGATGCCGGAGCCACCTCAACTGGCTCCTTTCGATGTGGAGGAGAAGCGGTTCTACTCCGAGCTCTCCGTGGGTGGCCGAGCTTCTCACCCTATCTCAGAGGGAGCGCCCCGCCACCCTACGGAGGAAGCTCATTTCAGCAGCTTGTATTCGGGACCTCGTTCTTTCGGTCATGACCCATAGCTCATGACCATAGGTGAGTATTGGAACAAACATCGACCGGTAAATTGAGAGCTTTGCTTTTCGGCTCAGCTCTATCTTCACCACAATGGACCGATACAGCGGCCGCATAACTACGGACGCCGCTCAAATCCGCTTGTCAATCTCACGCTCCGGTCTTCCCTCACTCGTGAACAAGACCCCCAGATATTTAAACTCCTCCACCTGAGGCAGGGAGACTCCACCCACCAAGAGATAGCAAACCACCTTTCTCCGGTCGAGAACCATGGCTTCGGATTTAGCGGTGCTGACCCTCATCCCAGCCGCTTCACACTCAGCCGCAAACCGCCCCAATGCACGCTGGAGTTCCTGGTTCGATGAAGCCAACAGGACAACATCATCTGCACAAAGCAGAGAGGAAATCCTGTGGTCCCCAAACCAGATCCCCTCCGGCCCCTAGCTGCGCCTAGAAATTCTGTTCATAAAAACTATGAACAGAACCAGTGATAAAGGGCAGCCCTCCTGGAGTCCAACGTGGACCGGGAACAGGTCTGACTTACTGCCGGCTATGTGAACCAAGCTCCTACTCCGGTCATACAGAGACTGGACAGCCCTCAGTAAGGCTCCCCGGACCCCATACTCCCAGAGCACCCTCCACAGGATACCATGGGGGACGCGGTCTAACGCCTTCTCCAAATCCACAAAACACATATGGACTGGGTAAACGAACTCCCACAATCCCTCCAGTAACCTAGATAGGGTGTAGAGCTGGTCCACTGTTCAACGACCAGAACGGAAACCGCATTGTTGTTCCCGAATCCGAGGTTCAAATCAAATATCCACATTAAAAGCAAAAAAAAAAAAAACTGAATAAAAAGTAAGTAATATCATTAGAATGATAGTCTAATGAGTTCAATTTTACTTAAATAATTTTTAGCTTCTGGGTCCTGTCTGTCACAAGAATAAAGGAATGTTAAAAATGTTACTAGATGTTTCGGTTTTGCCATCGTTTTTATTACTGTGACTTCTTGAGAAAATGAGATGTAAAAGGCAAAAAAAAAAAGTATGATGACAATTCACGTTTTGAATTTTTAGTTCCTCTTCTTTTCTCCGCAAACATTGACTCAGTTGTGACAGCAACGTCAGAGAGCTGAGTAGAACAAAATTTCCCCACACCTCTTTTAACCCTTGTGCTATCTTAGATGACTCCACCCTTGCATTGACGTGTTATTCCTACCATGACAAAGGTGGAAAGATTTCATGTAATCCATCGACACCAGTGAGGTTCACAAATCATTGAAGAAAAAAGGTTCAGCACACTAGTGGGTCTAGATGACCCAATTCCCAATATTAAAGTGCCTAGGATAGCACAAGGGTTAAATAAAGGAAGGTTAATATTACACTTCTGGGTGTGAAGAAAAAAACTGTCCTTGCACTGCGCTGTATCTGATGACAAAAGGTGTGTAACACGTAAAAGTAACTCATTTTCTGTAAAGCAACTAAAAAAGCTCAAAGTAACAGCCAAAATGACTTTGTTTAAATGTTTTCTATAAAAAGGTAATAAAAAAACTTGTATATTAACTATCAACAAGTAAAAATGTTGAACTTGAATATATTTTCAATGTTTTCTAATCGATAATGGTTAATGGTCAATTTTTAATCCAATTAACTTTGCATTGCCATCAGTGCGCACATTTTCCAAATGAGGTTTAAACACAAAAAAAAACCTGAAATGAAATTCTACATTTTAAAGTTTATCTTCATTTAAAAAATAAAATAGATCTGCTCAAAACATATGAAATACCCAACTATAACTTTTGATACTTAAAACTACTCGATAGAAGAGAATCTACAGCAGTGCTTCTGGATTGTCAGTAATCAAATTACATTTGAATCCTCTGAAACCAGAAGAGCCTGTCATTGCTTCTTGTTTTGAATGTCAGTATCCACACTGTACACAGTTAGACAATGACAGGCACGGAGAACAGACCTTGATTCTATGTAATACTGCAGTTACAGAAACCAGTCTTTTTGTTGGCCTGATTTAAACTCAGGTAAGCAACCATTTATATTCTTGCTAACAATATTTCAGGGATAAAAACAGTTAATTGTTATAAAAAGGAGAACACGTTTTTGTTGTTTTCTATCAGCTTTGGAATTAGATCTAAATATGTTTTTGTATATATATATATATATATATATATATATATATATATATATATATATATATATATATATATTCTATATTAAACATTTAGAAACTGCATTTTAAACATAATCACATTGTCTGTTTCAGTGTATTTACTGAGAGAGATAAAAAAAATGTTTAAAAAAGTTTTTCTTTCTCATCTTTGCTAAGGGGACATGCGAAATGTAATAAGTTGTACCTTACAGTAGGTTAGTAATTTAAATGTCTATTTTGATGCTCGTTATTAAGAACATGCTTTAGAAATATGGCTATATATATATACACTTTTACACTTTTTTCTGACAATTTTTGTTGTATTGCTTTCTGTACTTTCGAGGTAATGCAGATATCCCCAAGGCTTTTTTTTTTTTTTTATTAGAACAGACTCGCTAATTCAGGAAGTTTTTTGTACTTTTGTTCACTGCACGTAGCCATGCAAAACCTGTTCCTGGAACCTGTTTTATTTCTTCGTTAAAATGTATTTCATGTGCTTTTATGTTCTAGAAAAAATTTACATTCGTCTTCGAAAAACTTTGGCACAGAAGAAAGAGAAGTCATGAGGTATCGTTTTTCCATTCATTCAAACAATAAAAGGTTTGCTTCTACATTGTTTAAAGAAAACCAGAATACAGATGATATAAATAATACAAATATTGAAATAACTTTAAACTGCATCTAAAAACCAGGACTAATTCAGGGATTTGTATATTATCAACCTAATTTAAAAATAAATTATCACTTTTGATCTAAGTAATTAAAGACTCTTGTGAAAACCTGTATCACATAACTGTAGGTATAAAAGCTGAAGTTTAAAATTATTTATGTAACAGTTGAGTTTTTCTTTTTCCACGATGATAGGCAAAGGATTTCTGCAGTGTTTTTCAGCTGTTTACTCCTTGTCCTTAGTTTTATTGCTTTACGTGCAAGGTATGTAAAAATTCCATCTGGTGTTTCCAACATTTCTAAGCACAATTAGCAAAAGGTTTAACCATTAACATGTTATTTTTTTTATCAAGTTTTCAATATTTTCCTAAGGTTTCCTTTTTGAAAAACCTACCAGTTTTAAGTCAAGCATCACTGAGACCCACGGTTTCTCTGGATAACACACTCAATTATGAGTAAGTCCTTTGTTTTGACCCTTAACATTTTCTTGTTTCTTTGATTATATTTCATTCCAACTGCCACCTGAAAAAAATATGTATATAAAATTAATTAAGTTTTTAAAATAAGGAAAATTAAAAAAATTGTGGAGAGTTGTAAAAACATAGTTTGTTTTGTTTGATTAAATTGAGTGAATGCAATCAATTAATTATAAAAGATTATCATGTTTTGAAGTAAACTTGTTAAATCACATTAGAAATAAAAAGCATTTCCACCTCTTTAAACCTTGTCTTTTCTTTAGGTTATTGTGTTCTAGTATGTTGTGTACATTTTTCTGGAATTTTCTTTTTCTATTTTCTTTTCTTTAACTGACTTTTTGTCTTCTGTAAGTGTAATGTGGGTTCTTCCAGTATGCATGCTTCAGCTGCGTTCATTGTGCAACTGAGCTTTAATGTGGTTTAGTGTGTACAACGACATTTATTTGTTTAAACCTTCTCAAGTTACACCGGTCTCCTATTGCAAGATAGGTTCATCCTCATTTTGTTCCACACACATCAAACATTACTTTGCTCCACTTTATTGCAACGTGTGCATTTAAACATGTAGACATGCTCTGAGACTTCAGTGTTGTGAAAATAAAGGCTGCATTTATTCCAACTTTTGACTTCAAAACACCAAAAACATATTACATATTTTGGAGGAGCTGGACTTCTTTTCTCTTTTTCACGATGTTAAACATTATAGATTTAGAAATGAAAGAACAAAAGTATGATTTATGCTAGTCTCATTTTTCTTCCCTATTTAAATTTCTTTTCTTAAAATAATATGTGTAAACATCTTTTTTTCCCTGTATATTTTGCTAGAAAATAAATAGATTACAGTTCCAAGCTGGCTTCACTTTTTAATTATGTCCAAGCAGAAGAGATCATTAGTGATTGGAACCTTGTTTACCTTTATAATTCCCTTTTTTTGCCATCTTTTTCTTTAACTGTCACTCTTGAAAAAAACACACACACTGCAATCCAAATGACCTATTGAAAAAAAAGAAAATGTTTTAAACATTTTAAATTTTAAACAATTTTAAACATTTTAAACATTTTTTATTTTAGGGCCAGGCAAGATGTTCAGACACGCACATCATGGAATGCTCCTATAATATGGGAAGTCATGTTTGACCCCAATTTATATGACAAGGAACACCTGGAGGCAAAAACAACTGTGGCTCTAACTGTGTTTGCAGTCGGAAGGTTCGTTAATTCTAAGTCTTTGATAAATAAACACTCTTAGTATTATCCCTGAATCAAATCAAATTTACTCGACTAAAGTCTTATGAATGAATAAAATTTTAAAAGGCACAGCAAATTTCCCAGTGTCAAGTCTTTGTATTCAAACTGTAATAACTGTAATAACTGGTGTATGGCCCAACCCCCATTTTTCAAGTGTTGGTGTTAATGCTAGGAGTTAAAATGCGCAGAGTAAAAATAACTCTGTGGGGGTTATTCAACACTTTTTAGGGTTAAAGTTGCACAGATGGTGTCAGTTGTTAAAACCCAAAATAGTTATGTTAACTCTGAAACCTTAACACTATGTTCAATGTCACTTTACTACTTTGGCTAAGGACTGTATTTTTTTTTAATGTTTTTTTTAGTGTGAGTCCTACTGAAATGCTTGATGCCAAAGTCTTGGCAAGCAACTCTAATAACAACAGAGTTATAGGTTTAACCCTACCTCCCACTAAAACACATAGTGAGCTTATAGCTTATACTCATACAGTATTATTAGCAAGATTTTTAGTGAATATGGTAAACTTTTTATGTGTGCAACTCGCATATCAAGCTATGCTGCCCATCTAACAAAATGCACAGTACTAGGGGTAATCAACAAGGGCAGCAAAAAAGCTCCACAATAATTAATAAAAGATGTATTTGTTTGTTATTACACCAGACACATTTCTTTCTGTTATTAGTCTTTATATCAAGATATCTAAAGAGCTGTTCAATAAATATATATCTTCAATTATACTCAATTGTTTCTTTTAAAAAAATGGCTGTGCTGTTGTAACTTGTGAAATTTAGATGATTCTAAAGCTTTTAAGAAAAAGACCAAGAATAGTAACATGGCTTTTTTTATTAGTTTCTATTAAATTCAGAAAAAACATCCTAACCATTATTTTCTCTATCTTTACTAAGGTACCTGGACGCTTACTTAAACACCTTTTTGACTTCGGCCGAAAAACACTTCATGGTTGGACTTCCTGTAACCTTCTATGTGTTTACTGATCAACCAGAAAAAGTACCAAACATCACTTTAGCTCCTCTGCGACACCTGAAAGTGATCAAGGTGGAGAGGTACAGCAGGTGGCAGGACATCTCAATGATGAGGATGAAGACCATATCAGAAATAATTGAAAAAGAGCTCCGTCACAACTTCAATTATGTCTTTTGTTTGGATGTAGATCAGGAATTTAAGGGGCGCTTCGGCTCTGAGGCTCTCGGGGAGTCTGTGGCTGTGCTGCACGTCTACTATTACAAACTTCCAAAGACACAGTTCACCTATGATAAAAACCCCAAATCCAAAGCCTACATGTCAGAAGGAGATTACTATTACCATGCGGCAGTCTTTGGAGGGTCATGTGATAAAGTTAAAGCGTTGGCAGATTATTGCTATTTGAACACAATGGAGGATAAACTGAACAATGTTGAAGCTTTGTGGCATGATGAGAGTCATTTAAACAAGTATTTCTGGCTTAACAAACCCAGCAGAATACTTTCTTCTGAGTACTGCTTTGACCCACTGATTCATTACAAGACTGAAGTCATAGTCCCTCGTTTAGTATGGGCACCAAAACAATATGCAAAACTTCGCACTTAGGGCAAATATTTAGGAAAGGTTGAGGACAAAACCAAATACCTCATATACAGTGAGAGCTGATGTATGTTAAACCGGAGCTCTGGAGCCGATTTTAGATCTTTTACCCCATCATTGTGGCTCTCTGGTTAAAGAAAAGTAAAAGGGGTTTGTAGTCTTAAAAGTAACATTTTTGGACTACAAGCCACATTAGTTCAACTCATTGACAAACAGTTAAAGCATACAGTAGTACGTATCACGTCGCCTGGCTCCTGACTACACAATACCCCAACAATCCACTAAGCGGTGTGGCTTTCAAGTTTACCAAAGTCATTCTAAAAACATTTTGACAGATTTTGGAGCACCGTATATCAAAGAAAATCAATTGGCGATTACTAACCACAGCCAGGATTCCTACATAAGGTGCATAAAATTATTTGGTGATTTTCCTAAGTGTGCCAAATGGTACGAAAATACGGTACCTACTTTACTTTCCAATGACATTGAAAATAAAACATTTAGTAGGTTGCTAATTAATGACATTAGTGACCATCTTCCAGTTTTCACAGTGTATGAAGGCAGTTATATCAATTACAGGTTGCATTTTTAAGTAGGATGCAGTGGAATAAAAACAGACACCTCCATCAATGCATTTAATGCTGGGCTACTTGAAAATAATTAAGATGAAGGAACTGTTGATGAGGCTTATAAGTATGTTTGACTGATATTTGGTTTGTTGTATAATAAACATTATCCAGTTAAAATTCTTTTAAAAATAATAATTAAGGTACGGATTACATACCATGGGATGGATTGTCCATAGATTACAAAAGGACTGCAAAATGCATGTAAAAAAAAGAATACCCTTTATAAAAATTCCTTAAGAAAGAGAACCAAAGAGGCAGAAAACTCAATAAATTGTTAAGGAGATGGAAAAACTGAAGATGTGGTTTGATGTAAATAAACTTTCACTAAATTTAAGTTAAACAAAAATGAGGTTATTTGGTCAAAATAATGGTAAAAATATAAACATTGACAAACATTGACATGCACATAAATGAGGTGAAACTTGAAAGAACTTGTGAAAATAAATTTCTTGGGGTTATAATTTATAAAAGACTGACTTGGAAAGCAGTCGTTTTTAAAAACTAAATTGCCCAGAAGTATCTCAGTGTTGAATAAATCTGGTTCTGGACAACTAAGCGCTTCACATGTTATACTGTACATTGGTCATACCATATTTTTATTAATGTGTAGAGGTTTGGGGGATTAACTATAAGACAATGTTACATTCACTTTCAATATTTCAAAAGAGAGCAATACGAGTCATACACAATGTCAGTTACCTTGAGCACACAAACAAATGATTCCTACAATCAAAATGTCTAAAATTTTATGATCTAGAAGAGTATTGTACCGCTCAAATAATATTCAAGGCAGAAAATAATTTATTACCGACGAATATCCAAAGGTTATTTATTGAATGAGAGGAAAAACACAATTATAGGTAAAACTATAAATTTCTCATATAAAGCACGTATAAATAAAAAAGATTTTGTCTTTAAATGTGGAGTGAAGCTGTGGAACAGTACCAGTAAATGCTTAAAACAATGTCCAAACAAAAGAGTTTAATTATAAATACAGAAATCTTTATAAATATGTATAAAATACAAAACATAAACATTTGTAAATTTGAATGCTTATAAAATGACACTGTGTTATTCATTTGGGTGTTTTTGGAAATGAGAATTACATGTGCAGCTGTAACCAAATATACTGTAGGCTAGGGAACTGGACTTTGATGGTGGGAGTGCTGTTTTTAGGAAAGTAATGAGTTAAGGTAAAAGGGGTGAGAGTTTAAAAGATTTTTCTCCGCACTCCCTTTTGGACTTTTGTTGTTTGTACAATTTTGTCTTGTTTTATATATTTTTTCTTGTTTTATATCATTTTGTCTTGTCTTATTTTGTTATTATACATTTGGTTTTCACTTGTCCTTAATACATTACATATTGTTGAACTTAAACTAGTTGACTTTTTATCATACTATGGTTATCTGAATAATTGTTCGCATGTTGCACTAATGTACTAGAATCCTCCAATGTTTCGTGAAGCTAAACCAGCATCAATATTCAGACTATTATTGTTATCTAATCCATTATTATGATTTGCCTTTCAGGATGAAATGTCTATTCTCAGTCTCAAATTTTGTTCAATAAATTTCTCCCAACAGTGCGACTTGCACTATAGTGCGACTTAGTTATGATTTTTTTCGTCCTTATTATTCCTTTTTGGCTGCTACGACATAGTCTGGAGCAACGTTTAGTCTGAAAAATATACTAATTTCCTCCAGAAAAAAAAGTCCAGTAAGAAATGTTGTGATGTTTTGAATTATTTTTTAAGCTGCTCAATAAAATACATTTCTATAGTCTATTACAGTTTTTCTTAAATGCTAAAACACATTTCACAAATGTGTCCTCTATGTTCCCCAATGTCTAAACACAACACCCTTTTCTAAAGCTGCATAAACACAACTACACCTTCTCACTTCAAAACTCAAACTTTCACCGCAAAAGACCAGCTCGAAACTTTCAAAAATGTAAACACTACCCACATCATTACACACAACAGCAAAACAATTGAAAACACAATGCTCAATTTGTAAGATGGTTCTTTGTTTCACAATTGCCAATGCATATGTTTAAAAACTGTACAGTAATGGATGGTCCTAGATCTCTGCAGAGGAGAAGGCATTTAGATTTGTGAGTTTTATATGTCAGTGCAAAAACAGAATCTATTGGACACTATACTCTTGACAACATGATCAGGGTGTGAAGTTATTTTATCTACTTTATTTACACCACACACACACCACAATCACTGTGCAGCATAATTTAGTGTATGGGTGTCTGTCATAAACCTTCCATGTCCACATTGAGAAGAACTTCTTTATAGAGTTTAGGAAAAGGGTGTAGGGTGGCAGACAGACGTTTAAAAAGTGGTTACTGTTGGTGGTGAACCACTCTCTGATTTGGATTGTTCGTGGAAGCTTACATTGTCCCAAATGATCACTGAAATGTGATGTAAGGGCCCAGAATGGTGTTTTTGGCAATCCAGGAGGATGTCTTTTAGCTCCTCTAGGAAGGTGAGGAGATGTTGGGTGTTGCAGGACCCAAGGACAGCATGCCAGTGGACAAGCCCATGGCCGCACAAAGAGTAATATTACATCCAAAAGAACAAACTCTTGTGAAAGTTTTCTCCTCCAGAATAAAAACACAAATTGAGAACAAATTGTTCCAAAAAAAATAAGTAAAATAAAACAAACACCAATCTTAAAAACACTAGGGATACCAATTAAAGAACAAAAGCCAGAGTTAAAAAAAGTATCACTATGAACGGTAGTCATAAACTTTTGAAAGGTATCTGACAAAACAACACATTTGAATTTAAAAAACAATTTTTGGGAGGATAATGATTTTTCAATTTCTCAGTAAAATGTAAGAATTGACAAACATAAATGCCTCACCTATATTGTAAAATACTGCTAATGATTTTATGGAAAAAAGGTCATCTTCATTGAAGACATCCATTCAGTAATGTTTAAGTTAGAAGGAAAAATAATGGCCATTGTTGTGTGTTGTGTTTTGTGTCACCCTAGTGATTGTGGACTTTGCCAAACTGGCAGTGTTAAACATTTTTTTCTAGAAAAGAGCACGGCATCGGGTGACACATCCACTAGCTGTTTACATATTGTGTGTGTTTCAATATGAAATAGTCATTTCTGGAGCGAGGACTCCCGGACAGCGCATTATTGAGATGTACTGGGGGGTATTCCAGAAAGCAGGTTATGCTAGCTCCCACGATAAGTTTGAGGCTAAGGAAGTTGATAACCTCAGCATTTGGTTCCAGAAATGGAGGTATGTTTCAGGGTAGGTCAAGTTACCATGGCAACTCATGCTCTGAACATAACCTGGTCTGGAGCAGGTTTAGTTGAAGATTAGTTTGTTTACAGAGAGGTGAAGCAGCATGGTGTGTCCATTTAAAGATGACTTAGTGGATGAAAAGCTCAGATAATACTTTTTCCACCATGAGAGGGTGATAAGACCACATATGGATGTTGGAAAGATAAACTTTTTTACTTTGATCTAACTTAATTATTTGCTTCAGTTAAGATAAATCATTTTTTTGTTAGGTCACCTTAAAAATAACACGTAGTTTTCAGACAATTATTTTCCTTTCGTTCAAATTAATTCAATTAAGTAGGTGTAACTTTGGTGCTGCCGTTAGATCGGCACCGCAAGGGATTCTGGGATATCATTCCCTTTGCCTGTCTGGACGGATTTGGGTTTAAGTGTGGGTTTTTTACAAAATGTGTTTAGTTGTATAGCTGTTTTACTGTGTTTCACCGTGTTTTGCCGAGCTATTTTGTCCTACTATGCTTACGTCTCTGCACCATGAGTGAGAGTAAGGGAGAGGATGATGAGTTTATATAGCACCCCTACCACCTTAACATGTTATGACAGTGATGGAAAGTTCTTTAATGAATTTACGCACTCCGTGCATTTTTTTTAAAAATGAGCATATCTGCCGGCTTAAACTTAGACATATGAAAGTTCAAGAAATATAAGTAATTAAGATGGAAAAAAGATTAATGGAGTAATGTGACATTTAGTTAGATAAATACGTAAATTTGAGTTGTATAAACAATTATTGAGTTTGAATTAATTTAACTAAATTATTTAAATTATTTTTCAGCCATGTTACTTTTTTGATGGACTTGTAATTTTTTTCCGCTGTCATTAAAATCTCAGACTCCGTCTCACTTAAGTACAGCTCTTTCTTTTTTTTTCTCCACGCGTTTCCATGGTGACTCCAGAAATTGGCGATCTATTGAGAATGTCTTTATGTACCGTGCGTTAACCCAGGGTTACCAAGTCGAGCGTAATTACGCCAACTCATATCCGGTCTTTTGGAACCGACATACCCAGAGTAAGCAAGTTCAGGCGGATTTCAGCCAGAGTTCAGGCTCAAAGTCAGGCTAGTTTAAACATGCTTCCTGGAATACCCCCCAGGATGACTCTGCTAGGGGGGTGGGTGAAAAAAAAGAGGACCAGGTAGAAAATATAAAGAGAATCAAGTTGAAAAAGGAAAAAATGCTGGTTGTGTATCTTTTAGGGAAGAGTTGAAACAGACCTTGTGTTGTGGTTCCGTGGGCGTGAATCAGCTCACCTGCAGCTGATCACAAAGACTATTTATTCTGGGATAGAACATTCGGCCAATGCCAGATTAATGTGCCACATCAAATTCAGCCAGCCCGCTTGCTTGCCTTCCTGCCTGTCTGCAAGGTCCACCATTCTGTTCACCTGCCAGCCTGATCTTCTCCTCCATTCATCCCCTCAGCCTTGAAATAATAAACCTGATCGCACCTTTATTTTTTTGGTTCTACGCTTGGATTCTTCAAAACCCCACCATTTCCTAACACCTTGCATGGAAAATCAGGATTCTCTCCCGGATATCTTGACAGCTAAAGATAAAGTAATCATGGAGGCTGGCAGGAAGGTATTTAGTATGTCATCTGGAAGGAGAACGTCAGATAATGAGACTTGGGGGTTAAGTGAATCAGTCCAAGGGTGTGTCTGCCTTGGTTAAGGGGCGGTGGTCGTGGCCTTCCGGAGCCCAGCGGGGTTGGTGGGGGCGCAGCGTGGTCTTCTGTGCTCGAGTGTGGGGGGGGATGGTCGGGAGATTGAGTGGGGGTCCGGCTTGGCTTGGGGGTTGGTCTTTTTGCCTGTGCTGGGAGGGTGGGTGGGTGGCAGGGGGCCCTACACTGGGGGGGTCCGTCTGCGCTGGATGGGCTGCCTATCTGCACCTGGGGCTGTGATCAGTCCTTCCCTGGATCTGAGACGGGGGGCAACTCTCTTGGGGCCCACAGTTGGGGTTGGGTAGGCGGGCTGGTTGGCCCCGCCAGGGAGGGGGGCTGCCTGGGAGAGGGGGAGGGTCCGAAATCAGTTTGGGACCTTGGAGGTTTGGTGGGTTGGAGTCCTCACTGAGGCAATCGGTGGTTGCCCCGACTGGTCGGCTGCTTCGGTCCCGTCGAGGCCTGACCTGAATTCTCCTAGGGGTGGTGCTTGGGGACAGGGGCCTGGGTTTGCTCCGTGGGGGGGGGCGCGCTTTCTTGGCTCCTCTCTTTGTGTGGAGTGGGGGGGTGGGGCCTGGAGGTCGGCGCTTCTCGGTTTTAATTGCACCTTAGACGTGTAGGACCCTTGGTGGAGGGGGTGCTTGGACATCACTGCCAGCAAGCAGGAGATGTCCTCACAGTGCCCTACCCGCTAATTTTAACAGCACCCTTTAGTACACACACCCTTTACGCCTCAAAATAGACATTCCAACACTCATACACGCATGCTCAAACATATACACACATACATTAAACAAGGACGACGGGACCTCTGACCATCTGTCCCCTACACCATCCCTGGTGGTGGTGGTGGGGGGGGGGGTAAACCCCCTGCAATGGGGGCCATGTCCCTTGGGTGCTGGCTCTCCGGGGCCCGGCGGCCCTCTCTCCAAGCAGGGAAAGAATCCCTGTGTTCTCTGGCAAGGTCAAGAGTTGGGGATCACATCACATCTGAGCCTGGGGGTCTCCCTGTGGTGTGCGTTCTGGTCCTTCTCCTCGAGCGACGGCCTTCTCCGAAATTCCAACTCTGGGTTTGCCCGGTCGGGCCATTTTTACGACACTCCTTGTGGACCCCCATCTCTCTTGGTGGGAAATACATGTTTCTGTATATTATTCCAGCAACTTGATTGTGGCGCTCCATGTATGCTTTCCCTGCCAGCATCTTACACCCTGCAGTAATGTGCTGGATTGTTTCAGGTGCCTCTTTGCACAACCTACACCTTGGGTCTTGTCTGGTGTGGTAGATCTGAGCTTCTACCACTCTGGTGCCTTCGGGCTTGTTCCTGAGCTGCCAGGATGAGTGCTTCAGTGCTGTGGCCATTGGTAAGACTTCTTGATATCAGCCACTTCAGTTATGGTCTGATGGTACATCCCATGCAGGGGTTTGTCCTCCCATGAGGATCTGTCCTCCAGCACTGCATCCTCTGTTCACCATTGCCTGAGACATTCACTGAGCACACTGTCAGTTGGGGGCTGGAGCTTGATGTATTCATGCATCTTGGATGTTTCATCCAGGATAGTGGCTTTCACGCTCACTAGTCCTCTGCCTCCTTCCTTGCGGCTAGCATACAGTCTCAGTGTGTTGGATTTGGGATGGAACCCTCCATGCATGGTGAGGAGCTTTCGTGTCTTAACATCCGTGGTCTGTATCTCTTCCTTTGGCCATCTTACTATTCCTGCAGGGTATCTGATAACTGGCAGTGTGTAGCTGCATATTGCCCGGGTCTTGTTCTTGCCATTGAGCTGGCTTCTCAGGACTTGCCTTTTCCGTTGGAGGTATTTAGCTGTTGCTGTTGTTGGGTCAATGTCCTGAAGGTTGTTGTCATTATCACTGAATATTTTAAGGTCGGTTTCCTCACCATTCAGATCTCTTTGAGAGTTGTGATTGCATAAAAAGGGTTACTTGGGTGGGAACTCTGGTTTGTGATTGAAATTGAGAACGTTGTAGCTGATCGTCGATCAAAACCCTCAAAAAGATGGGTGGGACTCATTCGTAAAATCTAACAAAGATAGTAAGAAAGCACATTGATCAGGTCCAGAAAACTTTTCATAAAGTTTGGAAGTATGTGGAAAGTCAGGATCAGACATTAATCAAGTATTTGGATAAATGGGTTAAAGATTATGGATTCCATAGAAAGTTAAGCAGCCCCAGAGTGCAGGACAGAGCAGAAGGAGGGGGAGCAGCTTCACAGATCAGAGTGCGCGTGCCCGAGCCTGCAGACAGGCTGATGAGAACTCGCAGAAAGGAGGGGTGATTTCTCCGTTGTAAGCAAGTGTAACAGCTTTCTCTGCTCTCCGAATAATGATAGGACGTGTTTTACTGTGTGTTTTAGTGTGTATTTTAGTGTTTAGGACATGGACAAGGGTAGATGTTCAGAAAAAGCAATAGAAAGTATCATTTCTTACAAAGCAGTAGTGGATCATTTTGTGCAGGACACACCTCCCTCTTGTATAAACATGATCAGACTCGGATGGCTGGTGCAGCCTTCCCTTTTTTTTTTTTTTATGTCACTTTCCCCTGTTCATAAAAAGTTTGATTGCAGCCTTCTGACCCCACTTCTCAGGTCCCTGCATTTCTGCTTGTAAATCAGGATTGACCCCTTAAAAGCATTCCTGAGGATCTCTGGTTCACTAACTCGTCCTTACATTTTTTTTAATGGAGATGTCTGCTAATCTTTCTAAGTTTCAACTCTCAGGGCAATAAGTGCGGTAAGACTAAACTCCAGCTGGCCCAAGCACAAGTTAAAATTTTCGGGACATTTAGTTTCTGTTTCTAGAAAAATTATTTCTCTCTCCCTGGACCTCACCACCTTATCTGATCAGCCCCCCACCTTTACTCACTCGCTGTAAGCTGCAGCTGCTTGCGCGACTGATAGTTGAAACACTGTGAACTGTGATTCTCTTGTGCGAATTCTCCAGAATCACATGCAGTATGCTCCACTCCCTTCCGTCCAAGCATTACCATTAGTCAAACTGTTATCAGCCTGTTCATGCTGCTGTTGAAATGAGACGCAGTTCTTGTCTGTTTCACTTTCAATGTGTTTTTTCACAATTTTTATTTATTTATTTATTTATTTTTAATTAATTTATTTTATTTTTCCTGATTTTTTTTTTCTACTCTCATGCCTGGCTCTACTGACACCATTGATGATTTACATGATTGTTTGAAGAAAGCTGTGAGAACAAAGGAAACATTGAGTCTGCCTCCAGCTCTCTCTTCCCCACAGACTCTGAGCCCCTGTTGGTGACCTGCTTTACTCGAAGGCCATTCAACGGACTGATTGGTCACACCCGAGGTGGACAGGACCCTTCAAGGTTCTCCTCACCATGCCAACTGCAGTACACATTGCTGAACGACCCTCCTGGATTCACGTAAGCCACTGTAAATTGCTGAGAGCCTATGAGACTGACATTTTGAGACGCATCCCTGGTTGAAGTTCAACTACGGAGCCGCTGCAGTGTGACACTACTCCTGGCGAAGGGGGCGCTCCCTGGTGTGTTTCCTCTAGCGCTGCTCTCTTCCAGCTACAGTGAGCTTCGAACCAGCTAACATGGGTCCAGCTGTTGCTCGTGGTTTCATCTTGTACTTTTATTCCCTCTTCCTTTGGAGATCTCACTCATATCATCAGTGAGGTCAAGGCCCTTAAATCACAAATTTCTTCTCAGATGACTGATGCCTACTGGTCTGGGTCCCCACTTTATTGGTTTACTTCTGGTGGAGTGTACTGATAAAACTAGTCACTCCGGTCCTCTGTGTGTTGTTTTTCCTTTTTCTTTTCGTCACCTGTTTGATTCCATGTGTCAAATCAATGATTGCTGCCAGGCCAACTCTATCAGCACTATGCCAACAATTCACCGCTCGTGGTTGAAACTGGTCTTTACAGATTTATTTTATTGTTTTTCTTTTGTTTGATTTGATTTTTTTTAATTTTCTTTATTTCTTAATTTGTTTCTTGTTCTATGTAACTTTAATTAATGAAATTGTGCCGAGGTTTGGACTGATGATGCATGCGTATCCCTAGTGGCTGCCCAGTTTCTTCACAGAGTTCATCTCCTCATCTCGTAAGACCAGCATCTTCACGTATCTCTTGTTTAGACTGTAGTGGGTAAATATTTTTCCAAATCTTGCATGCTCCTGATAAGAACAACCTTGGACTGCTCAGGGGAGCCACAGAGTTTGGCATACATTAGAACGTCCAGGATTTTTCACTCCCCTTGCAGCGTCCAGAGCACAGCCAAAAGGCTGGGTGGCTCAAAATAACTAATACAACAGCCTACAATTAGCCACCTTTCATTTGTAAATGCAGCACTAAATACCTGATCATCTGGATGAAGACATTACAATGTCCTAGATAACCACATTCTTTGCTCAGATCAGGGTGGGGGAGATTTTTCTGCTTCAAAAGAGCCTCCAAGTTCTGACAAATTTTTACTCCGTTTGTCAACTGAAAAACAAAAATGCCTAAAATTTACTACACTGTGTAGACATTGAAAATTTTCCTGGAGCAAGTCATCCCATTTGACTCTGAGGTAGAAGAGATATTCCTTCAGCTGGACTTATCTTCTGATAAGATTTCATAAACATCTTGTTCTCATTTGCTGATTATAGCATTTGTCTATCCATTCACTTTCTGTGCCTGCTTATCCTGGTTGGGATCACAGGGGTCTGCTGGAGCACATCCCAGCTAGGCAATTGGGGAGGGGTACACCCTGGATGAGTCACCAGCCCATTGCAGGCATAGATAAATAACCAGGCACACTCACAAACACACCTGGGAGAAATTTAGTCATTTAATTTAACTGGATGTTTCTTGGACTGGGGAGGGGAAGGAGGCATATTTTACATGTTTTGGAATTTATAGTTTCAGCTAGAATTCAACTAAAACCAATCAAGTTTAAAATAAACAGGTGAAACAACATATATCTTTACATTGCTAAAGGTTAACATTGCTCAGATCTCAGAAATCAGATCACAGATGAGGAGATTTCACTGCCATCAGAAAAGAGAGGACGACTGGAGACACACACTGCGCCAACAGAAAAGGCAAAAGATGGCACAATGTGGCATGAAGAAAAGGATGGGAGGCCTCTCCATCACAGCCCAATTGAATGTTACACTGCTGAGGAAGAGCCAACTGCTTTGGTCAGAAGAACGGTGTCGACTCACTTACAAAGTTTCCTGTGTTTCCTCACTCTGGACATGCTTCAGACTATTCAGGACTGTACTGTTCAGGATGAACGTTAGACAGAGGACGACAGCTGGTTCATGGCCCTCCCTGAACTAATGCGATTCATTGCCATCCTCCTTGTGAAGGGGGGAGAAAACTTCCATCCATGAGCGGCAATCCAGGCAAGATGGTCGGCGAAAATGGGAAATCCACTGATCTCCAAAAATATGGTCAGAAACCACTTCATGGGGCATTTACACTTTGATGACAAGGGCACACGCATGGAACAAGTTGGGACAGACAGGTTTCCTGCAATCTCCAATGTTTGCAGTTTTGTCGTTGCCAACTGCATGAAATCTTTCAACCCAGGCAAGATTCACCGGGAGCTTCCAGAATCAGTAAAAAAAGCCCGCACAGGCACATGCGGGAGCTGAGAAGGCGAAAAAGGACAACCGAGTTTGGTGACAAGCTCCCACACCTGGGGGAAAAGGGCAATGTTCCAGGTGAATGGTCAGTACAAGAACAATCATGCCAGACTGCGCTTTGTTGATGCAGAGAGAAGATTGTGTGGCAGTGCCAAGCACGTGCAGACAATGCAGTGGGTTGAAGATATTACTTTGACCACATGTTTCTAGGCTTGTACATTTCGGTATTATGTCTGTAAAGAATTGTCTTTTGTGCATGAGCAATAAATCTCAGCCAAAAAAGAAAAACCAAACTGTGGTGACCTCTTACTAGAAGTGACACAAGTGAGGGGAAATAATGAAAAACTTGTGCAGCCACTTGGTTTTGTCATTTTTGCATGCCAAAAGAACAGCCTAATGGCTGTGCTGTTCATGTGCAAATATGTAGAAGGCTGCTCTTCCGGCATGCAAATTTTAACAAATCCAGCCACTTGGCTGTCCCCTGGATGTTGCAGAAAAGCCAAATGGCTGCTCTACAGACATTCTAGTGTTAATTACGCGGAGAAATACTGCAGCTGCGCTTCCTGTTTAGTAGTAGTTTTATAGCAATTACCGCACAGCGCCTTCTCTGTTTTTACCAAATTATTTATTTATTACAAGTATTCCTTAGTTTAGTATCCACACATCGTTTTAGTATACATTTTTATAAACATATATTTATTTAAAAAGTCAGCAAGAGAGAAGCCCGGCCCGACCCGACGCGAACGTAATGATTGTCATTTTAGTCCCCGTCGGGTTCTGACTCGGGCTCGGGCTTAAGATCTTACGTCTAGCAGGGAGAACATGTCAATGGAATGGTGGGGTCATCTAAGATTGCACAAGGGCTAATGTTGGGTTGGGGTTGTGAGGGACTGAAAACTAGTGGAGGAGCATGTAAACAGAGAGCTCTCAGCAATGGGGAGGGGAAGGGGCCAACAGTCAAGCCTATAACTCAGAGGTGAATTTCTAATGAACTACTGTCACTTTACAGAAACTATGTCCTAGAAAACAACAGTTTTTTTCTTATGTTGGCTAAAAATGAAATAATACTAAATAAATACCACTGGTAACACTTTTATAATTGAATCGAAAGGGGACGGAGTGGGACTCTAAGCAACTTGGGCGCAGAAAATCCCCAAAACCTTTCCATTAAACCTTGACAGAGTGACCACAAAATAGAATAGCGTGCACTAATGATTCATTCGGGGTCATGATATAAATACATTACATGCATGCCATGTCAGAAAGGCTTTTTATTATAAAATATTTGTTACCTGTTCACGATAGCCAGGTACTGATGATGACTTCTCTTCTGGACCTGGGATGAGCGCACGAAGAGCGTATGAGCCTCTTCTTCATTACTTCAGGATCTCAGCTGGAAAGATGTCATTTGTATTCCTCACTTTAAGTCAAGTAATTGAGTTTATCGTGTTTCAACTTGGCTGGATCTGTCAAGCTCACTGGCAGTCAGGTCTCTCCCTCCCCTCCCTGCAGGCGATGAGCTTAGTGAAAGATTAAAAATGCTTTTTTTTGTTTTTCAACCTTAGTTTAGATTTCCCGCTGCCTGTTGAGTCCAATATCATCACCTTTGTTAAAACTACCAACTTAAAGGTCGAGATTTATCCTCTGCGAGCCCACTGTGAGGCACAGTGGACTTCTATAGAGCACATGTGTCAAACTCAAGGCCCGGGGGCCAAATGTGGCCCTCCATGTCATTTTATGTGGCCCGCGTAAAAGTTTTTAATTTCTTAGAATAAAAAATAAAAAATTGGTGTGTATTTTATTCATATCTAGGGGGAATCTGACTTGAAATATCGGATTGGGTAACTATACATTAGGACTTAAACACTGTCCATATAACCTAACCTGTCAGAATCAAATGTAAAAGGATTTATGCTAGAATAACAAGCAAACATATGTTTTCTATGCAACTGTAATTGTCCCTTTAAAATGTTATAGTAAATACATAATGAGTTATTTAACACTAAAGAGTAGTTACATTTATTTTTCATTACATTTAGTTACGTGTATATGTTACATCTGGCCCTTTGAGGACAACCACTATGCTGATGTGGCCCTCAGTGAAAATGAGTTTGACACCCCTGCTGTAGAGGCTTGGAGCTGGAAGAGAACCTCTAAAAGTGCAGGTCAAGCTCCTGATCTCACCCCTACATGTTAACCCCCCCTCATTTATTTTCTACATTTTTTTAATTTTATGACAAGGCATTAAATTCAATCTTTTCTTTTTGTTGAGGAGACATTCTTGGACAATGTTAAAGCTGTTAAAGATAAAAGATAATGGGTTACTTGCTGTAAGTTGTTATAAATGGAAAAAAATAAACCTGTTTTTAGGTGGCATCTTAAAATAATGGTTTGAACTCTTGCTTCCTACCAAGAAGGCTCTGGTTCAAATCCCAGCTGGGTCCTTTATGGATTTAGTTTGCATGTTCTCCCTCTGCATGTGGTGTTGAGCACGTAAAAAGAAAGCTTTTTTTGAAACAGTGCTGAAAAGGAATCAAATAAACACAATTTATAAAGTATTTCATGAGCTCCTAACTTTAGTTAAGAGTAAAAGTTTACTTTGGGGCATTCCTAATTCTAGCTGACACAGTGATATCCCACACAACAACAACAAAAAAAAACAATCAGAATATTTATATTTATTATATATTTATTCCTAAATACCTATGAAATAGTTTCAGTGTTGAGCTTTCCAGCTTCAAGACAAACACTTCATTACATTTGGTAATAATATATGAATCCCCTTTTTGAACAAAAATGATCAACAACCTGTGTGAAAAAATATGTCTGAAAAAGAACCATTTCCACCAAAACATATAGAGGCATGAGTGTTACATGGCCTTTGCAGGGAATAAATCTGTTTTTGTGGTAAACATATCACTCCTTGAGAAGAAGAAAAAAAGATTTAAGGTTAGGGATGGAGTTTTGCGTCAAATTTCACCTGTTAGAATTACTTTGACTGCTGTTATTTTTACAGATCAAAAGTTACTCATTGTAAAGAAAAATACTTTTAAATGTTTCAAAGTTTCTCAAAAGATTTGTTAAAAATTTTCAAAATGTAGGTTTTTGGCATTTTAAATTGCACAATAGTAGAAGTTATAGTTGTTCATGTTTTGGCATTACAAATGTTTCTTTAGCTTGAGAAAACAGAAAAGAAACTGCAACTGTGGTGTTTTTTTTATTCAAAAACAATGTTTGTTATCTATGTGTGATAGAAAAGGAAAATAATAAAAAGTTTGTAAATGTAAATACATTTATTTATTAATGTGAATTGATAAGCTTACTTGTAGCACTTATTGCTTAAGCACAAAAAAAACAACACAGTACAGACAGAATGAGAGAAACTGAATTTCAATCTCTATGTATGTGAAAACATTATAGATATTGACAATATAGTTTACTTTGACTTGACTAAACTCAAGTTTTAAAACAAGCTTAGCAAAATTATAGAGGGATTAAACACTTATCTTAAAAAAAGACTTTTTAACTTCTGGTAATTCTGGTCAAATCTTTTGGTGAATATGCACAAAGTTATAAGCATGTCATGTATTTTCTAAATTTAAATACTAGTGTTTCTGTTTTCTTGGTAAAAAAAAGTACTCATTAGTTATTGCTAAAATGACAAGAACTGTTAACGTCTGCTAAGGAATTCTATCAAAGACAATTAGAGAGAAAATGATGAACTGATGGAATTACTTTTGACAGCAGCCTTATTAAGTTATGGGAATCTTTTTTTCTTTTTAAGATTCTTGGAAATACATCAGGTTAGCAGACATAACTGGTTTTGCTTCATTTGTCATAATTTAAACTTTGCACTCATTTTATGTGCAGCCGTTCAAATAGAACTGTCACCTTACACCCCCTTCCTGAAACCTAACAGCATATTCCCACAGACATGAGGTATTGAGACTCTACTTAACTAAAAAATGTCCCTTATTTCTCCTTACCACCACTGCATGGTGGTAAGAGAAATCATGCAATAGACTTGTGTGTTGAGAATTTATTATTGTTTCTCTACTGTTTACTAGCACATACTCACCACCTACAGTTGGAGGAAGTTTTGTGCAAAATGTCAAAGTAGTGCGAGCAAATCTCGTATATATTGCTTCGGGCGTTTTCTTTCACAGCTTTGTTTCGAAAGGTTGGCACTTTTGTGAATCTAAAGGTTATGACTGATCAAAGTTCCACTGGTTTACATTTTAACGCATGTTAAACGGCTGCAGACGTTTGGTAAGTTGAGTTTAAAAACAGTTGTAGGAACTTAACGGCACATGAACTCAAGAGTTTTGAACACCAAAACACAAATTTATGCGTGTTTATGTAAATTTTTCATTGGAAGTTGTCATTTAACTCCCCGTTGGTAAGGGCGGTGGACATGAGAGTTTAACAGTATTTGCATGAGGAAGGCACAAGGATTTGTTGACATCTCCCTTTGGTTTCGATTGTTAGTCTTTCAACTTTGAATGAGAACATTACTTTAGTAACCTCGGTTTGAACTGGCTCTCTTTCAAAACAAACTGACTATTGAGAAAACAAAATGGCACTAATATAAAAAAAACGGTTAGTCTTGGTCTTCCTTCGATTATAAACCTATAAGTTCCCTTCTCTTTCTCTGTTTCCTGCTTTCTTCTCCAAAGTATCAACGGTTAAATAAAAAGAGTTTCCTGATAATAGATAACTACAAATGTGATATTTTCTCTCAGAATCTTTAGAAATGACTACAATGGTATTTGTCACCATTGACAAAATCACAGTTTTTTTTTGTCTCTTCTACTGAAGTTCAAAAATCTCTCAGTCATTATTTGCAATACACCATAGAGTAATAATATTATTGGTTTGATGTCGATTTACCTTCGCTCTACCCTGCAGGACACTTGGAGCATGGAGTGGAGCGCACTGCTGATTTTTTGCTTTAGTGTTGTAGGTATAAGGTAAGATCGTAAAAAGGAACCCCACTGATTTCTTAAAAAAAATATATATTTATCATATATCAAATATATTTATCACAAATATATTTATCCCTTTTCAGGCCTCTGTGTTGCCAAAGCCCATACCGCCCACTGTTGGGCAAAGGCGGGGTACTCTCTGGATACTACTCCTCTGTCTTGCAAGTCTGTCACATGGTGCATAGGGTTGGATGCGAGCACGCCTGACATGCCACAGGAGCCTTTTTGGTCTCCTGAACTTTATGATATTTTTCTTATTTTCCTTGAGACAATGATAAAATGATCCACTAACTTAACTGTTACTGCTGTTTTTCTAAAATGATCAGTCTGTTAACATGCGAAATTAAGTAAAAATTAAAATAAGCTTTGATTGTGATAACTATTTTCCTGATTCATTTCAGGACCAGGTATGATGTTGTTGAGACACACAGTCCATGGAATGCTCCAATCATCTGGGAACTGATATTTGACCCCCAACTTCATGATGAAGCTCACAAACAAGCAGATACATCTGTGGGCCTTACTGTGTTTGCTGTTGGAAGGTTTGTTCATCCTTTGAAGCAGTGTTTTTCAACCGATGTGCCACGGCACACCATGTGGTCAGGTGTGCCGTGGCAAATTACCCATTCACTGAACTAACAACATTCACCATTGCCAGGATATCAGCTCTGTTCATGCAAACAGGTCCTGATAAAACACTGAGTAGTTAGGAATATGAAAGATCATAAAATACCTTTTTCTTTGTGTTTCTTTGATTCTATTGAATACACTATGATAAGAATGACCGTACCGCGATTTAGCTGCAGTTTCAGCTCTGTTTCCGGAAAATTCCCACTACTTCAACTGTCTCTGCCAGTCATGCTTGCACCCCTAATCATACGTCATCAGTCTGACCATCTTTCTAACTGAAACACTTTTCTAATAATGTCTGGATTTAAGGACAAATTCGCTTTCAAACTTCAGTCACTTTTGAAAAATTGAAAAATTAAGCTTAAATAGAAGTAATATCAACATTTAGGAAACAGGATTAAGGTGAAGTGGCCAACAGACACAATTAAACTAAATTGAAACAATTACTCATCTAAAAAGTAATAAAACGTTTTGGTAAAGTTTTCAAAGACTTCATCTTTGATTAAGACAAAAGAAAAACTAATGAAACTTTAACATGTTCACTTTTTGTGTAGCTACAGAAAACATAAATATAATTTTAATTTTTTTGTGTAAAATTTAACATATTGTGATCATATAATTGTTCAAAAATTACAGTTGCCTTTGCACTAACATTTATAAAAGTTTAAAAAAATAAATAAATCACCATTTAGAAAGAAAATATTTGGATTTTTGTGAGGTTGCATAAAATTGCATGTTAATAAACTGGAGGGAAAAACAACCAACCAGGGTAAAATTTCAAATTATGTAGGTAATTTTTTTTTTTTTTTTTACTGAAAACTAACTTAAATATCATTACAACTTTTAGAAAAAAACGGCTGCAAGTTCCAGCTTTTTCTGCCACAATTATCACAAACATGCATATGAGACTGTGGGGGGACTGTACATCAATACAGACTATAGAGTTTCTCATTTTTTTATTTTTGGATGCTGGTGTGCCGCTGGATTTTTGTCAAGGAAAAAGTGTGCCTTGGCTCAAAAAAGTTTGAAAAACACTGCATTAAATTAATCAACATTCAAGTAAGGTAAACAAGCAATTTTAATATAACATATTTATTGCTATGCAAGCACAAAGAAAATAGAAGTTCAGAAAAAAATTACAAATTAAACACAGCTCTTAGTGTTTTTTGAGACTGCTGCATTTCTCAAGTCATCTGTTAAGTCTTTATATCCTTTTTAGTGATAGGTTAGACCAGGGGTCGGCAACCTTTTTTACTCAAAGAGCCATTTGGGACCGCCCCTAATGAAAGAAAGCACCCGGAGCCACAACCCGTTTTGACATCATTATATATATTATGCATGTATATATTATATCAAGGGTGCTCATTACGTCCATCTTCAAGGACATGAGTGTAGATCGCGGCCCAGAAAAGAAGGGCACAAATCAGGAGCACATGAGAACCAGCTGTGGAAACCTGAGAGCAGGGAGGGGAGGAGGGACCTCCAGGAGGAGTGCAGCTGAGCAGCAGGAGGCTTTCCTTGACAGGACCCCCGTCCCTAAGTCCGGCTACCAGACGGACCCCGACGAGGCTGATCTGGATGGAGGCGATGGAAACGAGCGATCATCGTGGGGTCGCAGATGTGGCGTTCAGGCACCCACTGGCGATCTGCCGAACCGTAGCCCTTCCAGTCGTTTAAATACTGGATGCCACGTCCTACCCTCCTGGAGGCGAGGATCTCCCGGACAGTGTAGACCGGGCCACCGTCTACCATCCGTGGAGCAGGAGGGGGATTGGGATCCGGCTGCAGGGGAGAGTTCCGAACAGGTTTTAGCTTACTAACGTGGAACACCGGATGCACCTTCATGGAGCGAGGCAGGTCCAGTCTCACGGCCACAGGGTTGATGATACGAGAGATGGTAAAAGGACCGATGAATCTGGGCTGCATCTTCCTGGAACCACCCTTCAGCGGGATATCCGACGTGGACAGCCACACCTTGTCTCCCACCCTTAGTCTGGAGCAAAAGACCTTCGCCGGTTAGTCACCCTAGCAAGACGCTCCTGGTTCCGTAGGAGCTCCAGCCGGAACCTGCTCCAGGTGCGACGACATTGTCTCACAAACGCCGCTGGCCCCGAGGAGGTCGCCAATTGCTCCTGGTGTGGGAACAAGGGAGGCTGAAAGCCATAGGCAGCCTGAAAGGGAGAGTACCCAGTAGAGTTGACCAGGGAGTTATGGGCGTACTCAATCCATGGGAGCTGCGAAGATCAGTTCTTGGGGTTCTTTCCACACATGGCTCGCAGCGATGTCTCCAGATCCTGATTATACCTCTCTACCTGGCCGTTAGTCAGAGGATGGAAACTAGAACTCAGACTGACCTTGATCCCGAGGACGTAGCAAAACTCCTTCCAGAAGGCTGCAAAGAATCGTGGGCCCCGGTCCGACGTGATGCTCAGAGGAAGGCCATGAAGGCGAAACAAGTGCTGTGAAACCAGGGTGGCTTTGGCTGAAGGAAGTCTCTGCAGGGGTATGGCATGGGCTAACTTAGAAAAACAGTCAATGATAGTGAGGATAACCGCTTTACCTCGAGAAACTGGTAATCCGGTAATGAAGTCCATAGCAACATGGGACCAAGGTCTAGACGGCACAGGTAGAGGGTGGAGTAGCCCGGCAGGGGGAGTCCTGGGGGTCTTGACACTAGCACAAACACGACAGGCTGACACAAAAGCACGTATGTCAGAAGACATCGAGGGCCACCAGAACCGCTGGGCAATGAGGAAACCAGTCCTTGTAACCCCTGGATGACAGGCCAGTCTGGAAGAGTGCCCCCACTTCAACACCATGGTTCGAAGAGACGATGGCACAAGGAGTCCGCCCTCCGGACAGCCGGCGGGGATAGTGGCAGGATCTGGAATGGAAGCCTTTACCTGTCGCTCCAGAGACCAGCGGGTGGCTCCGAGCACCATGCGGGAGGGGAGCACAGGCGTGTCTTCAGCAGGTCTCTCCTCCTCCTCCAGTTGGTACTGACGGGAGAGTGCGTCCGGTTTGGTATTTTTACTTCCCGGTCGATAGGAGAGGGTGAAATCGAACCTGTCGAAGAACAGAGTCCACCTAGCCTGGCGGGGAGTGAGGCGCTTGGCAGACCGGATGTACTCAAGATTCTTGTGGTCAGTCCAAACTAGAAACGGCTGCTCAGCTCCCTCCAGCCAGTGGCGCCACTGCTCCAGGGCCACTTTCACAGCTAGAAGTTCTCTGTTCCCTATATCGTAGTTTCTCTCCGCAGGAGTGAGCTTGCGGGAGAAATACGCGCAGGGATGTACTTTGTTATCGGACGCTCTCTGTGACAACACAGCCCCCACACCAGACTCGGAAGCATCCACCTCCACAATGAATTGTTTGGAGGGATCAGGCTGAGTCAGTATAGGGGCCGTAGAGAAGCTTCTCTTCAGTTCACTAAAAGCCTTCTCAGCTTCTTCGTTCCAAACAAAACGCACCTTATCAGACGTAATCCTATGAAGGGGTGCAGCAACGCCACTGAAACCTCTGATAAAACGCCTGTAAAAATTGGCGAACCCCAAGAAGCACTGAAGTTGCTTCTTACCAGAGGGAACCGGCCACTCCAGGACGGCCTGAACCTTAGAGTCGTCCATCTGGACCTGCCCATGAGAGACCACATACCCCAAGAACCGAGTCCGCGTAGTGTGGAATTCGCATTTTTCGGCCTTGAAGTAGAGGTGGTTCTCTAGGAGGCGCTGGAGGACGGCTCTAACGTGCTGCACATGAGAATCTAGGTCAGGTGAAAAAACCAAAATATCATCCAGATAAATGAACACAAATTTGTTCAGCATGTCCTTCAGAACATCATTGATCAAAGATTGAAATACTTCAGGAGCATTTGTTAGTCCAAAAGGCATTACTAAATATTCAAAGTGTCCACTAGGAGTGTTAAACGCCGCCTTCCACTCATCACCCTCTCTCACCCGGACCAGGTGATATGCGTTCCTGAGGTCCAACCTAGAAAACATACGTGCCCCACTCAGCAGGTCAAATGCAGTGTGCAGCAGGGGTAAGGGGTAGGTGTTACGTACGGTGATCTTATTCAAACCCCTGTAGTCAATACAGGGTCGCAGGCCCCGTCTCGCTTCCCCACAAAGAAAAAACCCGCCCCAGCAGGCGAGGAAGAAGGTTGAATGAGCCCCGCCTGTAAACTCTCCCGCAGGTGCGAGTCCATAGCCTCTCGTTCAGGCGGTGATAGGGGGTATATATGCCCCTTAGGGGGTTGGGTCCCCGGCAGAAGATCGATGGCACAGTCATAAGGGCGATGGGGGGGTAGAGATTTGGCCCGTACCTTACAAAACACAGAACTTAAATCGTGATAAACAGACGGAACTTTACAGAGATCTGGAGGGTCTGGAGACTGTTGAACCTCAACAGCTTTATGAACTGAGGCAGAGGAGAGGCAATTAAGCAAATAAAAGGGGCTCCAAGACAAAAACCGCCCCGAAGCCCAGTCGATGTGAGGTTTGTGTCTGCTCAACCAAGGAAACCCTAAAATAACAGGAGGTTTAAGGGACTCAACAACATAAAATGACATGGTCTCGGAGTGGTTTCCAGAGATAGACACAGAAATATTAACAGTACGAACAGAAACCTTGTGTATGAGGGACCCATTAATGGCATGAATGTCCAATGCTGGAGACAGAGGTTTGGTGGGGATTTTCAGTCTGTCCACCACCTCCTGGGAGATCAGATCCCCATCAGACCCCGAGTCAATAAGAGTGTCAAATTCCACCTGGGCTCCAGCCTATGCCACCAAGACCTTGGTAGAAGGACGAGAAGGAGAGGAAAAAGAATAGTTGCAGCTCACCAGTTTCCTCACTGCTGGGGAACCCTGGCGTTTCCCGGACAGTTGCGCACAACGTGTCCTGAACATCCACAGTAAAGGCAAAGTCCCTCCCGTATGCGGCGCTGCCGTTCAGCCTGAGAGAGACGGCCAGCTCCTAGCTACATGGGCTCCGGGGAGGAATTGGAAAGAGGCGGAGAAACCTTCATGGGGCGCGGTGGGCGGTAACCTGGAAGGCTGCGTTGCTCGTTACCCCGTTCCCTCATTCTCCGGTCGATATGAACCGCCAGGTCGATAAGTTCCTCGAGTTCGTCCTGAAGTTCCCTCGCCGCCTGCTCGTCCTTGAGAGCGTCGGAGAGACCCCGCAGGAAGACGTCGAGCAGTGCTTCATCTGGCCAGCGGGTGCTGGCAGCCAAGGTCCGGAACTCCACCGCGTAGTCCGAAACACAGCGGGATCCCTGCTGCAGACGAAGGAGCTCTGAAGCGGCAGCATGATGAGGCGTGGTGGGATCAAATACCGTGAGAAGCCGGGTGGAGAAGACTTGAAAGGAGCGGCACAGCTCCGATCCGCGCCCCCACTCCGCCAGTCCCCATCGTTTGGCTCATCCGGTTAGGTAGCTCAGAGTAAACGCCACCTTGCTCTGCTCAGAGGGGAAATCATCAGGATTAAAGTCAAACTGCAGCCGGCAGGAAGTGAGAAACGCCCGGCAGTCTGCAGCAGTCCCATCAAACGGTTCAGGGTGACCCAGTCTGGTCTGCCGAGGAGAAGGCGAGGACGCATGCTCCAGGTTGGAGAGGCGTTCGTGAAGCTGCTGCATACCCGACATGAAGCCCCGCATCTCCTGAGCCAGGTCTGCCCGCTTCGTACCGGTGACGGAGCCACCAACGGCGGTGGATCCAGGTAAGTCTCGTCGAGACGAATCTCCTGCTGGGTTGGACATGGTCGCAGCGTAATGTGACGAGGAACCAAGGAGGAACCCAGGTGCAGGAAAGACACACAAACTAAATAACTCGAAAGGGCTTTTAATGCCAAGAGCAAAGCTAGAGAAGCCAGTAAACCACAATGCTGCGACAATGACAGAGGGTTCAGAGCAACTTAAGAAGGGCACAAATCAGGAGCACATGAGAACCAGCTGTGAACACCTGAGAGCAGGGAGGGGAGGAGGGACCTCCAGGAGGAGTGCAGCTGAGCAGCAGGAGGCTTTCCTTAACAGTCCTTTTAATCTTTTTTTATTTTATTTATTTTTAATGTACTTTACATGCATGTTTTCTTATAATCCCCCTACCCAAGAAAACACACATCACCAGTCTCAATGACTACCGGCCAATTGCACTCAGCCCAGTGGTGATGAAGTGCTTTGAAAAACTGGTACGGAGTCACATGACATCACTACTTCCAATATCCCTGGACCCACACCAGTTTGCGTACAGGGCAAAGAGATCCACAGAGGACGCCATAGTCACAGCCCTCCACACTGCATTGTCCCACCTGGAGAAACAGGGGAGCTATGTGCGGATGCTCTTTGTGGATTATAGCTCCGTGTTTAACACCATTCTCCCTCACAAACTGGTGAATAAACTGACGGAACTAGGACTTCCACACCTGCTCTTGGATCAAGAGCTTTCTTTCTGATCGCAGTCAGAGAGTGAGAGTGGGCACATACACATCCAAGGCCCTCACACTCAGTACTGGCTCCCCACAGGGCTGCGTGCTAAGCCCCCTGCTCTACACCCTGTACACCCATGACTGCACTCCTGCTCATCACAGCAACACCACTGTCAAATTCGCAGATGATACAACAGTGGTGGGACTCATTTCAGGGGGAGATGAGTCTGCTTATAGAGACGAGGTGGATCAGTTCACGATGTGGAGTAGGGAGAATAATCTGCTCCTTAATACCACAAAGACCAAGGAGGTCATAATGGACTTCAGGAGGAAGAAAACCGCTTTTTCTCCACTGTTTATCAGCGGGGTCTGTGTGGAGAGAGTGCCAGACTTCCGCTTCTTGGGGGTCCACATTGAGGAGGATCTAACCTGGGGAGTAAACACCTTTGAGCTGCTAAAAAAGGCCCAGCAGAGACTGCACTTCCTAAGGGTGCTTAGGAAGAACAACATCTCCCAGAGATTGCTGGTGTCCTTTTATCGATGCTCCATTGAGAGCATCCTCACGTATTGTGTTTGTGTGTGGTTCAGCAGATGCCCAGTGCCTCAGAGGAAAGCTCTCCAGAGGGTCATTAACACGGCACAGAGGATCACCGGCTGCTCTCCACCCTCTGGAAGAACTCCACAACTCGCGCTGCCTCAAAAAAGCCCAGGAGATTCTTAAGGACACTTCACACCCTGGACGCTCCCTCTTTGAACTGTTGCCATCAGGGAGAAGGTTCAGGTCAATCAAAACAAGGACTGACAGATTTAAGGAAAGTTTTTATCCTGTAGCAATAACTACATTAAACGCTGTAAAGAACAAGCCATAAATGGAAATATGACAGAATGTTCACGCGTGTGTGGGTTATGTCTGCTTTTTAAGTCAGTCCGTATTTTATACTGTTTTTATACTATTAATTGTGATTATATTTTTACTATTTGACTATTTTGCGTCTTAATCTCGTTGTACAATGTTGCAATGACAATAAAGATGTCACGGAGAGGGGGGCTCGCGAGCAGGTAGGACCCAGACGCAGAGGCGGGAGGCAAACGGTTTCAGGGCAAGGTGTTTAATAGTAAACAAAAGGCGCTGCCGAGCAGGATGACCAAACAAAAATGAAAACTTACTGTGACGAGAAACATGGAACAAGGACGCTAAGACTAGAGGACGCTAACAACATGACCAGAAGATAATGGACCAGCACAAGAGGAAGGCAGAGACAAGACTTATATACAGACAGGGCAGACAAGACACAGGTGAACACGATCAGGGCAGATGGGGACCAAAGGAAGTAGAACTCAAGACATGACAAGACAGGAACCCTTTCAAAATAAAACAGGAAACAGAACCAAACAAGACAGAACAAGAACTAAAACAAAAACCAAGACAAAACAAATTCAAACCATGACAAAAGACTATCTATCTATCTATATCTATGCAATAAAAGCACTATCACAGAATTAACCTATACATTAAGCCTCACAGGCCCTCTCTCATAATGTAACAAAATATGAATAAGCCAAAAGCATATTCCTTTTAGCAGTAGTCATTTTATATTTCATGTTAATGTTTGTGAAGTTCTTAGAAATATTTATGGTATTAAAAACTGTTATACTATGGTCCAGGAGAATTCTCGATTCTGATTGGCTGCTGGGTGTGCATTGAAAGGGATAATGCATAGTGATAATGCACTCCTAAAAAAGAAGTTCTTGTCCCATAGCTTAAATGGTCTATATCACTATGCTGGCTTCTTTAAAAAAAAACTTTAGCTTCATCATCTGGACAAAAACAAGCAGTAAGAGGTGAACTTTCTCTCTGAAATGATGCTTTATTTAACTTATTATGATGACTGGCATATATACATCGCTTTCCTAAAAATGGACTAGTAAAAATTGATTACATATTTATTTATTTTGTAAGGGACCATGAAATGAGTGGGATACAGGCATTTGAACCCTGTCCAGAGTGCCCCCTGCCTTTGTCCACAAGTGGCGGGATAGTCTCCTGCAGCCCCGTGACCCCGAAAGGGCTAAAACGGATTTGAAAATGAATGAATAATGCCGTTCGAAATGTGCATTATCAGAAATTAACGTGCTTTGAGGTTCAGGTTTCCACGGCATGCATTGATATCTGATAAAGCACACTGTCGATGAATATCCCTTACTCATTGGACTTCACAAAAGCAAATCTGCGAATGGGGACCTAGTAGGGCATAATCTCTTACATAATTAGGTTGCCTAGGAAAACTTTTTCTGCCAGTGGGGAGCAATAAATTGTGCTTTACTGAACCAGTTTTACAATAACAACATTTAGGAGCATGAAACAAGAAATGACAGGTTGCAGGAAAAAATATGAGGAATTTTGGAACAGCTAAGTGACTGACAGACAGTGACGCAAAAAGTGAGAATACAGCATATGCGTCGCATAGGGGCGCCGGCCAAAGGGGGCGCCACCTGAGTTCCTTCAGTAAATACAAGTGCACATAATCTTATTTTAAGCAATAAATGTGTTTTTTTTATTTTCTGATGTTTCTAAGACTAAGTTTTAATGGCATTGCTAAAATAAAAAAACTCCCTTAGGGCTTTCTCCTGTGGGTGGCACTGACTTGGCTCTTCTCTCTGCGTGTCAGGGCGGTTTTGCCTGGAGGGTTGGCTTTCCCTTGAAATTCTTTTGTGAGTGGTGCTGAGATTTGTTGCCTTTCTTGAGCACCATACAGCTGCATCACCCGTATGTCATATATTCGTGCAACTCACATTAGCATTAGAAATACTTTCCAGTAGACCTACCACACAGACAACAGTTTTACGTTTCATGTTGATGACATCCCTTAAATGGGCTATACAAGCCTCAAGGGAACTGCAGACACACCTGCGTTCCCCTTGAGATGCAGCCGCATGCTCAAACCTGCAGCACTCTCACGGGTCAACTCCCTGAATGGGTGCATGTGACCAAGGCTTTTGTCTTTGTTATAGCTTATATTATCTGTTGGGTTTGCCTTGTTTCTTTGTCAGAGTGGGACTTCTGTTCGTTTGTTTGTTTGTTTGTTTTTTTTGTGGACCTTTGTGTGTCTGTATGTAAAGACACACAAAGCAAGGAGCCCTTTATAGCAGGGCTGCCGACTTTTCATAAAGCTTTGGAGTGAGACTGGGTTTTGGAATAAAAAAATGCGCTGTACACCAACAAGACATAACATTTAGTGTAGTGGTCTCAAAGTGTAATTGTGAAATAAGGCACCACTACGTAAAAAACATAATATTTTGAAGAGCATTATAAGTGAAAAAATGATCCATCTTAAAAACACGAGAAACAAACGAAAGTACGTACTATGAGACAAGACACTTTAGCAAGAATAATTTTCAAACTGCACACATTATCCATGCATCTACATCCATGTAAACAAATAATCTCTCTAATTGTAATTAGTCACCACTGTCTCTGCAGGTCTAATGAATTGATCCCAAGAGTGTTTCCTCAGCCACAAGAGATTAGATACATAACTTATGTTTTCCATGTTTTTTTCCATGTTTGTTTGTTTAAGAGTCATTGCCCTATTTATAAGTCTTAAAGGCAAACTGTATAAAAAGCATCCATACATTTATTTTTACATAATATTTCAATGCTAACAGCAAATATTTAGGCACCATGTTACTTCATGTAACCAGAATATAACAAAACTATTAAAACAGCCTAAGACTGCCACCATCAGTCACAACTGTGAACTGAAAGTCATCCATTCATCCATCTTCTGAACCATCTGAATGCCTTTCAGGGCTCCTGGGTTGCTGGTTGTCCAAGGTACTGTTGGACAAAGGCAGGGTACACCCTGGAGGTCACCAGTTTGTTGCAGGGCTACACACTCACACTTAGGGGCACATTCACACTTAGAAGGGGCACTTTTAATAATTTTCTCCCTTCTTGTTTTTAGCAACTGAGCAATAAAGTACTGCATTTTAATACATTTCATTTTGACAACTATGCTGGCTTGGAGGCTTAAAGTTAGCGTTCTTTGCAGTAGCATTTAAGAAAGCACCGGCTGTATTTTTAAAACAGGTAAACGACCGACGTGACAAGCCTCATGACCCATTAGGCACTGGATGTCTAGCTGATATACATCTACTGCAGATGTGTACAGGACATCTGACTACTCCTCAGACATGTAAAGAAATTAGGACAACTTCATTGAATAATCAGCTCTGTCTTACATAATGTTCATATATCAATGTCCAATGATACTTCAAAAAATTCCCCAAAAAGAAAGTGATTTAAAAAAGATTGAACCAAAACACTACTATTATTCCACTAATAGAAAAAAAATTATATTTTTATGGAGGTCAGAGTTTGGTCCACCTGCCTTCTATTAGCTATTTTTGCTCTTTTGACTGAAATCGCGTCATTGAGACAATTTTTGCATCTACCAGTCCCCTAACTGTGTCGTAAGTGTAAAGTGTCTAAACAGAAACAGGAATTACATTCTTTTGAACATTCATTTCATAGAAAGTTTTAAATAGGCTTTAAAAATGTGTTAATCTCAAGTTTTACCACTTGTATCACTTAGTGATGTTCAAATTTATATTGAATGTGTATGTATCCAAATATGTGGGAAAATCTACAGGCTTTCACAGGGTGTCCTAATTTTTTCATATACCTGTATTTTGTCACTGGTTTTCTGAAAGACACCAGTCTACTACACATCTACCTTTAGACATCTAATCTTGGGATATTTTTTTAGAAATCTATTAGAGAACTTTTTTAAACATTTACTAGATTTAAAATAAAAAACTGCAATTTTACATCCATCCATTCATCTTCAGAACCCACTTAGCCCCATGGCTGTGTTTCTTGGTGCCTGCCCTGTTCCTCCTCCTGCACAGGTGCAGGTATTTGGAAATCAAGAGATGGATATAAAAGATCCACCTTTGGAGCTCTTCAGAAGTGCTCTCCTGATGGTTTTCCTGCCATGGCAAGGCCTGTTACTGTAGCTCTGCCTCTTCGCTACACCCCTGCATGCACCTATCTGTATCTTTTTGGCTTGGCTCCATTTACAAACATACACTCCTGTGACCTGCACCTCCTGTGGGGTGTTGTGGGCCGAGCAGTAGACAAGGACAGCAAACAATTGTATTAAAAAATTTTACATTTATTTTTCAAAATGTGTAAATGGGCAAAAATAGGCCCCTTGAAAGAGGTAAAAGTAAAAACATTAACTCAAGCTTTAAATTTAACAGAGGACAACTGAACAGACAGACAAACTTACTTAAACTGACCTACCTAGTTGAAAACACAAGGGAACATATATAGTGGCTTATCAGACCAACTAGACACACAAGAGGGAACTTAAAAAGACTAAGACAAAATACAGCAAACAAATGAATTATGCCCAACCTGTGGTAAATTAACATACACAAAATGAAAATAATAATTCTACCCTGTGACAGACTTCGCCCACAAGTGGCCAGGATAGGCTCCGGCAGCCCCGTGACACCGAAAGGGAAAAAACAGTAAGAAAATGAATGAATGAATGAAAATGAAAATAAAGAACATCAAAATAGAAACTAAAATAAAGCAACACAAAAGAGTTTATTGTCCCCTGGCCGATGGTTTAGTCCAATTAGCTGCCTGCTGAATTCAAGGCCTCTGCTGACTGGAATGCTTTCTTGCGTCAGGCCTGACTTGATGGTTCCAGCAGCAGATGGCAGCAGCAGCAGCAACAATGGTTCCCTCAGCACATCAAATTAATGAAGCAAATTATAATCAAGTAAACTGAAATGTGATAATACATTTTATGTTCAAATGTGTGTTATGTTTGAAAAAGAAATCTAAAAGTATATGAAAAAAATAAAGTAAACAGATAAATGTAGGGTGTGGTGCAGGAGGTTACTGCCCTGATTGGGTGGCAGCGTAGGCAGCCATCACACTCCCCTACCCTTCGGAGCCGCAGGAGCATGAGAGAGGAAGTCAGCAGTGATGTTTTTTTTTCGTGGGATGTAGTTCACCTTGTATCTGTAGGGCTTCATGGCGATGTACCATCTTGTTATCCTGGCATTGGTGTCCTTTATTTTCTCTAGCCATGTTATCGGTCGGTTTCCAAGGTGAACTCTCTACCTAAGAGGTAGTATTTGAAAGAGTCCGTGGCCCATTTGACTGCCAGCGCCTCTTTTTCGACAGTGGAGTAGTGGATTTCTCTGGGGAGTAGCTTCCGGCTTATGTAAGCCACAGGATGTTGATCCTCGGACGTGCCCTGCAGAAGCACAGCTCCGATGCCTCTTTGGGATGCGTCAGTTTGCAAAATGAAAGGTTTATTAAAATCTGGACTGTGAAGTATGCCGTCCTTACTCAATGATTGCTGAATTTCCCGAAAAGCTGTCACAGACACCTGATCTTGTTTGGGCATCTTGAGCCAGTAATGTTGGTCAACGGAGCTGCGTGGGCTGAAAAGCTTAGACTAAACTTGTTATAAAATCCAGCTAATCCAAGATAGGATCTCAGCTGCATTGTTGTCTGTGGTAGAGAACAGGATTCTATTGCAAGGACTTTGTTGACTTGCGGTTTGATCAACCTACCTCCAATAGTGTAACCAAGGTACTCTGTTTCATTCCAGGCAAAAGCACACTTTGCTGGATTGATGGTTAACCCCGCAGCATGCAGGCACTCCAAAACACTCTTTTAGATGTCTCAGATGTTCCTCCCAGGTGGCACTGTAGACAACAATATTATCAAGATATGCACAAGCACAGTTTTTTAAGCCACTGAGTACCTGATTCATGAGTCGCTGAAAAGTTGCCGAGGCATCGTGCAACCCAAACAGAAGAACTGTAAATTGAAAGAGGCCCCAGGGTGTCCAAAAAGCAGTCAGTTCCTGGGACCGCTCTGTAAGGGGATCCTGCCAATAACCCTTACAAAGGTCAATAGTTGTTTTAAAACTTTGCTTTTCTTAGACACTCAATGAGATTTTTCAATTCTGGGGGTTAGATAGCAATCAAGTTTTGACACAGAATTTCAATATCGAAAATCTATGCAAAATCTGATGGTTCCATCCCTCTTGGGGACCAACACAACTTGGTGACACCATTCAATTTTCGAAGGCTTGATGATCCCGAGGGACAGCATGTGATCCACCTCTTCCTTTAGCGGACCCAGGAGACGCTCTGGTACTCTGTAACTCATCCGCCTTACTGTAGCGTACTCCTTCTGCACAATGTCATGGTGCACCAAGTTTATGCGTCCTGGATATTCCTAAGACTCTGGAATCGATGAACGCTTTCACCTAACCTTGTTGGTCTTCAGAAAGATGGTTTAAATCCAAGGTGGTGGGCATTGATGATGGCAGGAATGCATACACTTTCCTCCTCATTGACATCTCTTAGCAGTCCCATAGCATCATCTGTAGTCCTGGAAACCCATTCTTTGAGAAGGTTAACATGGAGTACACGACTGGACTGTTTATGACCTGGGGTAAAAACCTGATATGTTGTAGCCCCAAGTTTCTTTTGGACCACAAAAGGGCCTTGCCATTTGGCTAGAAACTCACTGTCACTTGTAGGTAACATTACTAGGACTTTTTGACCTGGCAGGAAACGTCTTTGGCGTGCTTTCTGATCATACCAGCTCTTCTGGCGTCTCTGTGCATCAGCCATGTGGTCTGCGCCAACTCGCTCATCCTCTGCAGCTTCTCTCTCATTTGGAGAACATACAGAATGGCATTATCAGGTTCTTCTCTGCCCTGCTCTCCTACCCAGGTTTCTCACAAGAGGGTCAGGGGTCCACTAACTTCATGTCCATAAAATAATTCAAAGGGGGAGAACCCTGTTGAAGCCTGGTGTACCTCTCTGTAGGCAAAGAGGAGATAAGGAAGGCACCGATCCCAATCAGACCTGATTTCATTAACAAACTTACAAAGCATTTGCTTAAGAGTCTGATTAAAGTGCTCAGTCAGCCCGTCCGTCTGTGGATGATAAGGAGTGGTCCGCAGATTCTTCACACCCAGGAGCTGATAAAGCTAATTTCCCATTAACTTTAACAGTGGTCAGATTAATAGACCGGACTTTCCAAAGCATGGCTCTGATACGGAAAGAAACACATCTGAGTGAGCTTAGCTCAGGGGTCGGCAAGCTTTTTTACTCAAAGAGCCATTTGGGACCGCCCCTAACAAAAAAAAAAAGCACCCGGAGCCACAACCCGTTTTGACATCATTATATATATTATGCATGTATATATTATTCAAAGGTGCTCATTACGTCGATCGCGATCGACCGGTCGATCTTCAATGACATGAGTGTTGATCGCAGGCCAGAAAAAAAAAAAGAAGTGCCGGTACTTTAAAATCCACCAAAGTCCTCACTGAGAAGTACGGGACTTGATTGACATGTAGATTGGCCAATCGGACATCGTCTGAAGCATATGTCGCTGCAAATGCAAATTATGTTCTTTAAAGGATGATACCGCGGCCGCGTGTGGGAGGAGCTACTGGTTCTGATCTGATCGCTGCATGGAGCGATGTGTTTATCAATGCATGGAAGACACTGAGAATGTGGAGAGATCAGGTTTATTATTTTGAAAAGTTCTACTTGGTAATCATGTTTCCATGTTTGAGTTCATAAAATCATCCCAGAGAAAGTCTCTGCTTCAACTCCCGCAGGGAAAGCCGCGTCTCAATCTGACGCCCGTGTTTTCATCTCTCTGACAGAGTTTGAAGCCAAAGCCCCTCCTCCGCCTCTCTACCTGCTTTTCCTCTCTACCTGTTCACCTGTTCACATCCTCTGTAGCTGGGATTTGTTTCCCCCGCGCTCCTCAGTGTGTTCTACACAGAGAGCACAAAATACGGTAGTCGGGGCGCTCCAGCGCCGCACAAGGATGAAAGAGCAGGACGCAGGTCATAGCAGGGATAGAGCGGGTTAAGAAAATGAATGGAAGAAGGCGGCCCGCTGAAGAAATATTCAATATTGTACACATTTTATTATTAGTCAGAACTATCTTTTATTTAGAAAAATCTTTTATTTTATCAGTCCAGTACGAAAAAGAACATCAACAAAAGCTGTGTTGGGCAGTTTTTGGCTGGGTCTGGCGGTTTTCAGATGACTTTTCGGCTGGAAAACTGTGACTCTATCTGGCAACACTGCCGCGAACTCTCTGTCATCAGCGAGTTGCTCTCTGCCCCGCGGCACGTCAAGTTCCCGGCAGAAGATCGGAGTGTTTATTGAAGCCGCCCCGCGTGCCTCTCCCTGCTATCAGCTCTGCAGGTCTCGCCCGATAAATACGAACTCATTACGAAGCTGTTTTTTACGTGGCTCGCGCTTCGTGCGGAGCAAGCAGCGCTTTGAAATGCCATGAAAAATGAACAAACTAAAATAAAATTTAATTATTATAAAATACTCATTATTTTCCAAAGTCACAGGGAGCCACAACAGAAGGATGAAAGAGCCACATGTGGCTCCGGAGCCATGGGTTGCCGACCCCTGGCTCAGCTGAACTTTTTGGGCCAAGGGGTTTAATATGTCCTTCCTGGCCACACAAATAGATTGGTGGTTTATTGGAAGATTTTGCTGGTTTACTCATCTGATCGTCACGCACAGGCACTCTATAGGTGCTCCTGGAGCTATTCTGTGGTGGTGTTGTGGGGCTGTTGGCCTTTGTGAGTTTTTATACCCTTCCATTGCAGGTTGCTCCATGGTACATTTTTCTTGCGAGCAGCCACAAACACCTCTGCCAGTGTTGTGGCTTCAGCTGCTGATTTAAGCCCATGCTCTTTTATCTAGACCTGAAGCTCAGGAGACATCAATCTTAAGAATTGTTCCATGATAATTATCTCGACAATTTCTTTTACTGTTTTACCTCTGGGTTGAATCCATTTATCATAAAGTTCCTTGAGACGGGCATAAAGCTCCTTGGGACTTTCGTCGGGGCCCACTCCCAGGGAACGAAACCTCTGTCTGTAAGACTCAGGGCTGATGTCATATTTATGCAAGATTGCAGTTTTTACCTTTTCATAGTTCATAGAATCATCAACATCCATGTTAACATAGGCACTTCTAGCCTTACCAGTGCGTCCTTTGATGTAGCTTCATTTTGAAAATGAAAAAGCCTTTCTGTTAATTCATTTTAATTGTCAAATTAGACATTTCTAAATGAATGTTGCTACACATTTACCAGAGAACTTTTTGAAAATGAAATGTCAAATACCATTTTCATTATCATTTTAATTAAGTGACAGAATAGAGACAGAAGAAGAAAATGAAAAAGCATTTTGGCTGATTGCTTTTTCATTTTTATTTTGAGTCAAAAAATGCAGTATCATTTTGAAAATGAAAAAGCATTTCTGGTTTTGACTTTTATTTTTAATTATGCTACAGAACCGCTTCCATACTGTTTATTTATTATGATGCAGACTAAAATAAAGAAAAAATAAAATATTTTCAGCTTGTGAGGCTACATGAAGGGCGAGATTTTTAAAGACAAAAATAAATTAACTCAAACTGCACCACCTCTAAAGGTGTTTCATTTATTTTTTTAAAAACTTTTTTTAATATTATTTGTTTGTTTCAAAAGTACAATATGGTTATTTTGTTCACTTTAAGCTGATCCAAATTTGATCCCAAATGTCCTTTATTTAGTTGAGACATCATTCTGTTAACTTTTTTATACACACCAACATCTACGTGTGTGTGCACATGTGCGTGTGCGTGCATGTATGCCAGTGTGTTTGTGTTTATCTAAACCAGTGCTTTTCAGTTATTTTGTGCAAAGTCCCCCCCCTACGAAAAAGAAAATGTTTCGCTCCCCTCACTATAAATACACAACTGGGTGACACCATTCACTTTTCGAAGTGACTATAAATAAGATCAGTATCTATAAAAAATGTGTAAGTATGCCTAAAATTGTATCTTTTAACTTTAACAAAAGAAAAAATCAATATAAATCAACTTTCAACTAATATTATCTTTATTTTGCAGCACAAAAACCCAGTTAGTCTAAAACAGAAAAAAAGCTGCCTAAAATAAAAAAATCTGTAGGTCCTTTAAACTTGAAACATTTTTGACCAACTGAACCATTTGATGCTGAGAAAAATAATTCAATAAATAAATATTATTATATGTAAATTGATCTGACACATTGACACAGCAGCACCAATATATTGAATGTTTTTGTCTGAAGAAATAGGTAAAAAACATTGTGCTGATTTTTTCTAATTCGCATTACTGAATAAAAACAGACAGGAACATTAATCCAGAATAAATCAAGTTAAATCTTAAATAACGTATAATATTTTGCTATCCATAAAAAATATATTCTGTCAAAATTATACGAATATTAACATTCAGCAGAACAAAAGAAACAAAGCCTGGAAATATTAAGAATGAGAAATAAATCAAATCATTCTGTTTTCTTTCCTCTTTTTTCCGTTCTTATAGAGCGTTTCTGCTTGGTGAGTGATGTCCTCTGCTTGTCTTTGTGAAATGTAGAGGGATTGTTTTTTTGTAACTGTTATTGTGAAGGTAATTTTTAGGTCTTGTAAAACATTAAAAACTAAATCATAGAACTCATCAGTGAGATTACTCCAAAAAACATTTGACATTTTCCTAATTTTGTGCATCACCAACAGTAAAAATCCTCCAAAAACGTCAATACAATAATAAATAAATGATTGATTATTTATGATCCCAAACAGCGCAACTGTTTTACTGCCTGGATTGCCTGCTGTCTCTATGTCAATTACTGACACCAACTAAACGACAGACATACGTAATGATCACATTCATGGAAAATTGACATGTCACCAAAATGTCTACAATAGTTAATAGAGAATTACATTATTAGAATGAGCTGAGTCATCTAAGGGCACGCGATGATCAGGTGTTGTGTAATAGAGGCTGCGTCCGTGCGCCGTTTCACCTCTCAGCCTGCACCCACCACCCGTCTCCTTTTCTTTCACACACGCGGCTCCCTCTCAAAGACAGGAGCAGCTGCAGGAACGGAAATTCACAGTTTCAGGCTGTTACAAACTCTGTGATATGACAGATAACAGTAAACAAATAGTGGGCGCAGATTTCTTTTTTTTCAAGCACTGAGCCGTCGCCACCACCCCCCGGTAAATTTAAACCCAGCATCATTAACCCAACTTACATACTTATTAATTTATGTTAATCTAAGCCAAATGAAAAGTTTATTAAATCGACACTGCAATGTTGTCTTAAAATTTCATGTTTTTAATAAAGTTTCAAAAAGATGTCTTTTGAGGACATGACTGTCTGGTTTGACTTTTCTCTCTTGAAACTGTAATTGAGTTATATGAAATGTGTAAGAAATAAACAACTTTTGCAAGTTGAACAGAAATACCTCATAATTAATTATTTCCTCGAGATGAACTGTGATCGTGTCATAATGAAGCTCATTTAAGGGCTTGTATACTCTTTTTCTTTTTGATGAGACAATGAAAAAGAGGCTAAAACGAGATCTAAATTATTGAGCAACAAGAGACAGAACCATGCATATCTTTCACTGAGACAGGGATTTGAAGTAGGGCTGGGAATCACTGGGTACCTCACGATACGAATTTGCGATACACTGCTTACGATAACGATACTATCACGATATGGCGATATTGTAATAATTAATATATCTCGTCTCTAACAACTCACGATATATCAAACTTTAAGAAAGAAGAACTTGAAAAACTGTTTTTTGGAAAATATTTCCCCATTTGTTTCCCCGTGATAATAAACAACTTGTGTCCTATTTGGTGTAATGAATAACAGACTTTTGTGTAACATTTCTGAAATCAGTAATACTCTGTCTTTGACAAACAATGACAATTTTCCTTTGGAAATATCTGTAAAATTGGTTTAAATGATAGCGAACATGAACAGCAGTGCCATTATTTATTACAAAATTGCTGTAAACAGGATAAAAAATGAATAAGTCAAGTAGCTGCCAGGCACATTGTTATTAACTTTTGAAAAACAAAAGCATAGCCATTGCTCAATTTAAATTAAATAGCTGTTAATCAGATATTAATTCTGTGAACAAATTATATTGTCTTTGTTAAAAATAAATGACACCATTTAGTGCAAATGTGATGTATCAGTTGCAGCTCAGGCGGACACAATGGTGGAGTCAGGGAGTGGCAGAATCAGAGTCTTTAATATAAGTTCAGGAGGCCATCCAAAAGAGGACTGAATCAGGAACAAATTGCTCTATGAACTCTGGAGAGATTAAGGCTGGATTGCTCACAGGGAAAGAAAGACAATCTGGCACTGGCTTGAGAAAAGAGCACTGCTTATATAGGGAAGACAATGAGGCACAGGTGGAGCACATTAGGGAGGAAGCAGATCACACAGCAGGAACTGGAAATGAAGACAGAAAAGACAGCCTTCAAAATAAAACAGGAAGTGACAGCCAGAGGGCTAACTAATCCTGACATGATGTAAACAAAAATAAAATTCTCCCAGAAAAATAAAATCAAGTAGCTAGGAACTTTCCTTTAACTTATTTAAGACATAAACTGTTTTCAAAATAAATGACCAGGGGGGTATTCCAGAAAGCAGGTTATGCTAGCTCCCACGATAAGTTTGAGGCTAAGGAAGTTGATAACCTCAGCTTTTGGTTCCAGAAATGGAGGTATGTTTCAGGGTAGGTCAAGTTACCATGGCAACTCATGCTCTGAACATAACCTGGTCTGGAGCAGGTTTAGTTGAAGCTTAGTTTGTTTACAGAGAGGGGAAGCAGCATGGCGTGTCCATTTAAAGATGACTTAGTGGATGAAAAAGCTCAGATAATACGTTTTCCACCATGAGAGGGTGATAAGACCACATATGGATGTTGGAAAGATAAACTTTTTTACTTTGATCTAACTTAATTATTTGCTTCAGTTAAGATAAATCATTTTTTTTGTCACCTTAAAAATAACACGTAGTTTTCAGACAATTATTTTCCTTTTGTTCAAATTAATTCAATTAAGTAGGTGTAACTTTGATGCTGCCGTTAGATCGGCACCGCAAGGGATTCTGGGATATTGTTCCCTTTGCTTGTCTGGACGGATTTGGGTTTAAGTGTGGGTTTTTTACAAAATGAGTTTAGTTGTATAGCTGTTTTACTGTGTTTCACCGTGTTTTGCCGAGCTATTTTGTCCTACCATGCTTACGTCTCTGCACCATGAGTGAGAGTAAAGTAAAGGATGATGAGTTTATATAGCACCCCCACCACATGAATCTGTTATGACAGTGACGGAAAATTCTTTGATGCACTTTTGCACTCCGTGCATTTTTTTCCGTTCTTTTTATTGTTATAAAAATGAGCATATCTGCCGGCTCAAACTTAGACATATGAAAGTTCAAGAAATATAAGTAATTAAGATGGAAAAAAGATTAATGGAGTAATGTGACATTTAGTTAGATAAATACGTACATTTGAGTTGTATAAACAATTATTGAGTTTGAATTAATTTAACTAAATTATTTAAATTATTTTTCAGCCATGTTACTTTTTTGATGGACTTGTAATTTTTTTCCGCCGTCATTAAAATCTCAGACTCTGTCTCACTTAAGTACAGCGCTTTCTTTTTTTTTCACCACGCGTTTCCATGGTGACTCCAGAAATCGGCGATCTATTGATAATGTCTTTATGTACCGTGCGTTAACCCAGGGTTACCAAGTCGAGCGCAATTACGCCAACTCATATCCGGTCTTTTGGAACCGACATACCCAGAGTAAGCAAGTTCAGGCGGATTTCAGCCAGAGTTCAGGCTTAAAGTCAGGCTAGTTTAAACATGCTTCCTGGAATACCCCCCTGGCATAAAATACATGAACTTAAAGTGCATCCAAAAGTAAACATCTTTGTGAACAACACATTTGGGGAAAAGCTGCATGCGATGTATGTTTAAATGTTCATGTTTTTCTTGAGAACCACAGGCTTTTTAGCGTCAAGTAGCCGCTCTTCTACCGCTGCTTTGAGGAGAAGGGGGGTGTAGAGCAGGGATGCCACTCTTTCTTCCGTTTCCATCTCAACCATAGCTCTGGTCTGGGCGTACAGTGCAGGGATCCTTTTTTCAGTATTTCCGAAAGGGAATGTCAAAGCGTGGCTCTAATGCATTCAATAAAAACCGAAATCCCTCGTTCTCCGCCTCCCGTTTTGTTTTCCGTTTGTTATTGCCGGTGCTCTCGCAGCAGTCTGGAAAAAGGTATCCGCGTTGGGCTGTGTCGGCTTCAGGCCAGCAACAACCACGGCTTTCTCACACAACTCCGGGTGATGCAGCTTCAATGCTGCTGGCGCGTCTTTTAACTTGCTGCTTTCGCTTCTCATTGTTTTTCCCCTCCGCCATCTTTGTTTGAATGTGTATTCTTCTTCGTCCGCCCGCAACAGCCAATCTCGCAACGAGCGCCCCCTATCGACCCTCCAAAGAATTGTCTTACCAAAGGATGGTTAATATAACGTTTTACAGGGTCTTTAAACGTAAATAAAAGGTCGATACTTGACAAAGACGTCTCGAGAATCAATCGCGGGACTACATATCGCGATATATCGCCATATCGATATTTTGGCACACCCCTAATTTGAAGTAAGGATATCAAATTGAGAAATATTTGAGCGCAATATGTCTCATTTTTCTCTTACCTGAGATCTCAAGCAGTGTTCACTGTGAGACTTATTTCTCAGGAGAAATGTTTGAGAAGAACGAGAAAACCAGTTTAGTCTCAAACAGTTCTCATTTATGTCTAGGAGACGTAAATGTGACAGAAACGAGATCTCATCTTCAATTTAGCTTTGCTATGGGAATGTTTTACTAAGTATAGAGCATATCTTTGTACATATCACTTCATTCCAAATTTACAATGATAATAACAACAGAAATGTCAAACTCTTAAAATGTTAACTTTTGTCTCTGTTTTTTGTTCTGCTTCCTGGGTCTTGTTTACAGAGTAATGAGGGCAGCCACTTTTTCCAGTTAAAGAACGTCTCTTTTTGTGGTAATCATCCAAAAAACTGCAAGTGAGTAAAAAGCTGTTATATTTTCCAACTCTGCTCTTGTTTTGTGTGCAGGGACATATGCTTCCCACAAGGTGTCAGTAGAATCAAAGGGTGTTTCATGTCTGCAATTGAACCACTGACTTCTGGCTTTTAATTTAAAATGCAGTAAAAAAAAATCATATTACTGTTAACTAAATTTCAACAATTTCCTTGTTTTAATATCTATTCAACTAATTCTAACTCTACTATCTCTCATTCTCTCTATTAGATATTTTGATTTCATCACTAAGTACCCAGCAGACCAGAGATTTGCCTGCCATGTTTTTGTTTCTGAAAACTCCACCAAACCTCTGGCGGATTCAGTGGGGTGAGTACGGTTTTTGACACCTATATATTCACATTTAAAGCTCTTAATAAATTCTATATTTTATCTTAAAAAGTACATTGTGTGATTTCAAGTTAAATCATTTGATTTGGTTTGTTTTTCTGTTTTGTTTTTCCAGGAAAGCCTTTCAGTTGTACTACAAGGAAAATGTGGAATCTCTTGTCCCACGGAGAACATTTACCTGGAATTACTGCGAGGGTGTTCAATGCTGTATCATAGCAAAACGTATTGTTTGGGCTTTTCTGTCCTTCATGCAAAGCAGCACAAACGTTGTTTCTTGTGAAGAGGAAAACCAAATAATTGTGTGGGTAGGAACAAAGGTTGAACAAAAGATGCAGTGTGTCCTGAGAAAACTATGTACAGACCTGTTGCACAGACCTAAACAGTATTTTTCCAAGTCTTTGTTAGAGGTAGACCAAATAAATTGTTGTTATAATAAGTTGTGAAACTGAAAAGATATGAAGAACAGCTCTATGCCTTGTCCATCCTCTTCTGATGGGAAAACTGATTTGCGTAAAAAGAAATATATGCGGTAAGCATAAACATATGCTTACATAGTTAATCTAATATCTAATGAATATCTAAAGTGTGAGCAATTTCACACGTGAAATTAACATCAAGTTCAAAATAAACAATGTAGCTTTATTTGTTTTTTTCTTTTTTATTAAACTCATCAGGCAATCTTTGCTGATAATCTTTAACACGTTTTAAAATAATGGCTAAAGATTTGCCTCAAATGTGTGGACCCTGCAGTTTAGGCTGTCAAGTGATTTGACAGATGATACCATGCTTTACAGCATATTGTTTTAAAAGATAGACACTCATCAGTCTGTCAGAAAAACATCTTTGTTGAAGGTTTACAATTTAAAAAAAATAGTGTTCAGTATTCCAATATCAAGGATATATTAAGATTTTGTGTTTTTCTTTTTTTTTCTTTCTCAAAACCATGTGCGCCAGAATATAATACTCTGTATTTAGCCAACTAGAGTTGACTCTTGTTACACAGCAACATATGTTTTATTTGTTTTATTTTATTTTAGCACCAAGTTGCAGCTAATTTTTGTTTGCATTTTTTTTCCTCAAAAAGTGCTGTCATATCAGAATATGTCCACATACCCAAATTAAGCGTTTAACCCTGTAAAGCCCACAAAGACATGACAGAAATTTTAAAAAAAGTTTAAATTAAAATCTATTTTAAACCCTTTTATGCAATCCACAAAAAAGTGTGCAATATCATTTTGTTATGGGATTTAAGTAGTATCAATTAGGATACTAAATGAACAATGTTAGTTGCAAAAATAATGGCATTAGTGTTCAAGTAAAATAGGCACCTTTTTTACTCTTAAATTTGATTCACACATTTGATACGCTCGAACTATATCATAAAAAATTAATTATCAACACATTTTGCATTAAATCAATGCAGCAAATAGTCTTTAAAAAAGTGAATAACCAAAAATGAGTTATTCTCACCATCAGGTTTAGAAAATTGCCAAAACCTTTCCCACCAAAAGTTTTTTTGTGGATTTCTGAATTCCCTTCCTACATAAACAAATAGGAATAAATGTCTAAATAGATAGTTCGGTACTATTAAGTGCCCTGGATTTTAAAAGCAATCCACACACCATGCTTACTACTTTTTTTTTTTTTAAAGAAATATATAAGGTTACCCATTTCCTGAGAAAAATATGAACATTTGAATATTTATGAATTCACTGGGTAGTTGGATGGTTTATTGAAAAAAAAAATTAACATGAAAAATCGTTTTGACGCAATGCATCGAGGTTTATACTCGCTAGCGAGTATTGATGCACACTGTTTTTTTACAGAGACTTCTGAGAAATTTCTAGGGCACTGGGTTTTGGAATCATAGATTTAAACAGTTAAATGGCAAATGGGCTGTAAAGGGCACTAAGTAGTGAGAAGTGAAGAAATTCAGACATGACTGTTCAGATTTTATGGAAGTAGCCATTTGGAAAGGAGCGGGGAAGGGATCTTCTGTTGCCCACAATGGAATGAAAATGCACCACAGGGCAGGAAACATGAACCAAGGTAGAAACGATGGGTTTTTAAGGAAGGTTTGGATCATGCAAAAGAAATAAGGCTCACAGAAATATGCATATCAAATACATAGGGTTAACTAACTTTCAAAAGACATAGTGTAACATTGTAAACAAGGAAAAAATTTAAATTGAAAAAAACAAAGTGCAAGTATAATAAAAGGCCATCTAGCCTCTTTTCACTGAAAGACCTCATGTCATTCATTAATATAAACATACAAATATTTGTTAAAATAATAAATAAATAACAAGATAAAAAATAATTCTGATGCTCTTTTAATTAGGTTGCAGAAATGCAAAACTAAGCAGATAAGCCTAAAGTTAAGTCAAGTGGAAATACCGACTGTATCACAACGTACTCTTATTGTTCGATCTTATTCAACTCTGGCTTTAACAGGCTTTTTGCACGGTCCTGACCATAAAAGAAAAACTGGTTTTTGGTATGCAGCTTTTGTGGAGAGATTTCAATTCTGTCATCACAACTTTATTTGGAAGCGCCTCTTTGGTTTTCTTTGGAAAGCCTTAAAACGTTTTTCAACCTCCTGGGTTTTTCTTGAAACATTTTTAAACCTGCAGCAGACACCCTTTCAGAAAAGGTGGCGACAGAATGGGGTATTGTAAATGTGGAAAGTATGTGGTCGGTTGGAAACACCCTGATGAAAACAAAGGCTGTGTTCAGGAAAAAAAATGGAAACAACTTACTGATGACGATGATGTGTATTCAACTTTTTTTTTACGACCAATCCCCTTCAGCAGAACCGCTGATCACCGAAGCAAGCGCAGGCCAGGAATTTCTGATTCTCCAGTTAATTTCATGAATTTAATATGTTGATTTTGGAAAAAGAGGAGCTCATGCTCTTTGCTTGATCTAAAACTTGTAAGGCGAGAGTAACATAGAAGTTTCATGGCAGATTACTCCACAAATATTTGGCCTCTTTCATGATGAAATGCTATTATAGTCATATATAGTAGGGTAGAATGACTGCAACGCTTACTTAACTTTAACCAATTTCTGTTTCTAGACAAGTTCTTTATTAAAACCAAACTTCTTAAATATTCAAATAGATTTATAGATATATTTTTATATCTTACTTTATTTTGTTTTTATCATGACTATAGCACACATCCCTGAAATAAAAACGGATTGCATTTATTATTTTTGATTTATATCGGTTAACAAGTATTTTCTGTAGCCTCTAAGAAAACTGATTTAGTTTATTTTTGTTGTTGTTATGGTCCCTTTTTTAATATAAAAATAACAAAACTTTAGGAAGTCATCTGAAGAAAGCCATTTTATTCTCATAATGAGAAAACAATGATGCCTGCATGAGGAAATATGCTGCAGGGAGGGCTATGCCTTGTGTAAATAGTTCAGCATTTAAAGTTTATTACAATGTAATGACTCAATATTTGTTGTGTACAAATCCTTTTTGTTTTTGATTGTTTTTTCTTTTACCTTTCAGTAGTCATGAGTAAATGGTTTTGATGCAGACTGAGTCTTTTGTTATCACTGGATTTATTTACAAATGAACACAATCACCTTTTTTATGATCAAATAGCTCACAACTTCACTATGTTAGCTTCTGTTCATGTAAAGAGATTTTTTAAGAGAAGTAAAAATTGGTATTTCATAGTTTTAAAATTTTTTTTTGAAAAAAAGGGTTTATCAGTTCGCATAAATTGCAGTGTCTGACTTTATTTCACGTGTTACTAACAAGGCTTGGAGTTAGCACAATCACAGTATCGTTTCTTTTAGCTTTATTATTTGGTTTCTTTACAAGGTTGGGAGTTGCAGGTATTGTAAAGACACAAACCCAGCTAAAGCTTTTAAAGTGGCTAATGTGTAGCGTATTAAAAACAAGATCTAAAATTTTTGTAGAATGTTAAAAGCACCAAAGTCTGGCAGTCTTCCTCCTCTCACTTCCCGCTCTGAAAGTTGTGTGCTGTTGCAAGCAAGCAGCTTGAAGAAGCAGGTTAAGTTTTGACGACAAACACAGGAAGACAGCGGTTAAACCTAGAAACGGTTTCTCACTTAGACTTTATTTCTGTTTTTGATGCTGGAGATCTGATAATGCAGCAAGTGTGAACTGCACTGAAAGAAGGAGCAAATCAAGTTTAATAACTGTATTAACACAGAAGATATTATTACAAAACTCTATCATTGATACTTAGTAAATGAAAATATACTTCTTTGAAACTGCAACATTTATTACACATGATAACGAAATTTGTACTAAAAGGCAGGGTTAGGGTTGAGGTCAAAATACGTGCAGGTAATGCAGCAATGTGCATTGTGGCCTCACATATCTTGTGCGGGCAGATACATTTTCTGCATTTTTTTGTGCTTGGTCGCACACAAATACTTATTAGGTAACATCAGGTTTTTGCAAATCTTATTGCAGGAACAGATTTCTGTAACTGGAAATTTCCAGGAAACAAAAAGTTTTGATCAAATGTGACGAGTGTGACAAGAAGTTATCCATTTACTGATGTGTATATATATATATATATATGTATATATGTGTATATATATATGTATATATATATATGTATATATATACACTCTTTGTGACCTTTGTGTCAGTAATACTCGATTTCTAAATTGGGTCGGTACAGTCTTTCAGGGCCAGGAGGCAGAGGAGCAGGATGTGGCTTCTTCATCACATAAGCTGTGAAAAGAGAAAAAGCAAGCAGACAGTTGAAATAAATGCAGCAAGTGTTTTCGGTAACTACTCAGTCAAACAGAGGTCTTGTATTAATGTAGCTTTTATTTAAAAAGGTTTTGTTGTTTCCTCAAACATCTACATCTCAAAAACAGAGTTAGAAACAGCTGGCATCTGGGTCAAAACAATTCAGCTGGATATCTCCAATATTGCACAACATTTTTTTCAACCCTTTTATATGCTGGTAATGTTAGGTTTAGGGTGTGACAGGCTGTAAGCTAGTGCAAGTGCATGTAAACAGATGGTTAACAGGAACTGGGGGTGGGCTTGCTCAGAGCAAACAGAGTTCATTGCTAATGAACTTCTGACATTCTGCAGAAAATAGTATTTTTTGATTTTGGCTAAAAAACTGCAGTTTTGATTAATAGATATTTAAAAATATTTAAAGTACATCAAAAATTTATTGGAGTGGATCTTTAATGTTTTTATTTTGCCCTATGTAACACTCCTAAAGACAAGTATAGATTCTTATATGTTTAGATCATCACAGTTAAATATTTAAATCATATTCTTACCATCACAGAGGCTGAAATCCTCTTTAAGGACATCTGAGTTAAATTGCACCTTCAGTTGATCAGTGGTTCTGTCCAAACTGTGCACAGAATATGATAAAATATAATAGATCAAAAAAACATGTTAAAAAGTGACTTGGTATATAAGTAAAAAGATACTTATATCAGTTTTGGTTATATTAGATTCAATTACAGCACTTTTTATACCTATTATAAATCAGGACATTTGTTTTTATTTTTTGGTTAAAAACTAAACAGAGCAATTTTCTTTAGTATAAGTACCCAAAATTAAGGCCATGCATTCTAAAAGAGAAACAGATTTAACCCTTGTGCTATCGTAGGCACTTTAACATTGGGAGTTGGGTCATCTAGACCCACTAGACAGTGCTCTGAACCTTTTTTCTTCAATGATTTGTTAACCTCACTGGTGTCCATGGATTACATGAAATCTTTCCACCTTTATCCACCTTTATCATGGTAGGGAGAACATGTCAATGTAAGGGTGGGGTCATCTAAGATAGCACAAGGGTTAAACATGCAAACATTGACACATGCTCAGCACTTATTGCAAAAAAAAAAACAGTTTTGGCTAGCGTTCAGTAATTTTTTGAAACCCACCAGTTTTCAATGTTTAACCCTTGTGCTATCTTAGATTGAATTGAAAAAGATTGAATTTTGCTACACATTTACTAGAGAACCTTTAATAAAAATTAAATATGAAATTCCATTTTCTTTTTCATTTTAATAAGGTGACAGAATGAGAGGTGTTGAAGAAGAAGAAGAAAAAGAAAAAAGCAGTTTGGCTGATCACTTTTTCTTTTTAAACTTGAGTTAAAAAAAACAGATTTATTTTGAAAATAAAAACCATTTTCTGGTATTGACATTTATTCTTAATTATGCTACAGAAAAACTTCCATATAAGGAGGAAGTGGAGTTTTATATAGCAGGAAGACATCGATCAATCCTCAAACTGTTCCCCACCTCTGTTTTTATTTTTTTTTTTAGAAGCAAAATCTCACTCCAAGAACTATATGAAGTTTAAAAAATGTATAAAACACGGAGGATGTTATTACAAAAACCTATGAGAAAATGTATTAATAGTTAGCATATAGAAATGTATATTTTTGAAATTGCAACAGTTTTATTTTTTTTTCTAATTTGTCTTGTCCAACAGCTGAGGAAACAGATAAGAGCTGAAAGCCTCTTGTGTTGGACAGATGTTACTGTAAGAATAGGGGCAATTAATATTCTGACACACCAGGTGCTGTATAAACCTCATTTGTATATGGGGCTAGACTTTATTTATATTGATTATGTTCATATAATTTTTTGATGGACCAGATGGAAAAGAAGAGAGAAGAAGACGACAGTGGAATATTAGAGACGGGGGACAAGGGTATGTTACTCCCCTGAAAGGAGAAAGAAAGAAGACGAGGCGAGCTGTTTCCTCATTGAGAGCATTTACTCGAATGAATCATATTTTTAAACACTAAACATAGCTTACAGTGAACATGGCTAGCATTTGAATTCCTGTGGCGCTGCCCTTAAAATGGCAGGTGCACGCCACTAAGCCCTGCGCTTTACAACGGAGCAAGCAAATATCTACTCTTCTCCACTCAAACATAGACTAAACTTAAAAGCATTTCTAACACATTTTAAGAACTACCTGACCATAATTCATAAACAAATAGTGATTTTTTTTCCGTGGTATTAAAAGAAATTTGAATACCACGTCAGCATACCACGTCACATCAGCCACCCAGGCCAAGGCCGCCACAGGGACCCCTGACACCAGAGAGCAGGGGGGCACAGGACCATGAAGAGTACAAGCTCCTGTTCTGTCAAAAGCTTCCACCGTGCCAGGCTGGGCCCGCCCACGGAGAGCCTCCTGCAGACAATTACCCCACAACCATGGGAGTTCAAGGGAGAACCCCCCCACACTCCAGGCAACCACCCGCCACCCTGCAGAGAGTCCAGGAAAGAGCAAGGCAAGGGCCACACACAACATTCAAAGCAAATTAAAAATAATTTTGTGTCTAAAAAAAAAGCAGTTTATAAATGGATGGCAGGGTTGAAGAAGGTTCAGGCAAAATTACTTTTCTTTGAAAAAGCTGCTGCTTTTATCCATCCATATTAACAAACTTCCTTCATTTTTTGTGTTTATTAGTTTAGGAAAGAGTGAATCCATTATTATTTTGTCATGGATATGTACAAAGGTTGCTTTTTAATGAATTTGTAACTAGGCCCCAAACAAAACAATAAAAGCGTTTAAAATTTTACGAAAGAAAACAGGCAACAAAAACAACAAAACTTCTTTAACCTTAGCAACAGAACCTTTTCTAATTTTTAACATTCACATGGTATATCTATGATTTTTTTTTGTTTGCTTTGTTTTGTTTTGTAAGTGCACAATTCAGATTTATCCCTAAACATTTTATTGGGATCTGATAGAGAACAAAACCTTTGCCATGGAAATAATCCATGAATGGTAAATGGCATATAATGCTCCCGTGAAGGCCAGTCACAGTCCAGAGGCAATGTGGGGTTCAGTGTCTTGCCCAAGGACACCTTGACACATGGGTGGGCAAGGCGAGAATTGAGCCTGTAATCTTCCGATCTGAGGTCGACCAAGGCCGCCCCAAAATCTTGATTGTCAGTCACAATCTTCTGGTATTACAAATGTAACCTGCCATGCAAGTGTTAAATGAAAAATAGAATTGCCTACCTCAGTTTTACAGGTGCATGCAAATATCCTCCAATGATCCAAAATGAAAGAAAAACGTGTGCTAAAATTGTGTAAGTCATCCTGTGAGACTGTTTGTTTATGGCAAGGCAAGGCAACCAATTCTTAAGTTATTTATGTTTGAAATAACTTAAGATGTAAAGAAGCGCAAATTTAAAAAAAAATGCCAATCACTGACTTCAAGGTTTAGCTACATTGTCTACACTATAGACAGATGGTATTTGTTTTTTTGTCTTCACATACAATTCTGTTGTTCCCAAATATTTCTTTCAAGCATAATTCAGTGAGGGAACTGTTTTTTGTTTTCCTGATTTTCTTAGGCCAAAACAATTGTTCAGACTTTCTAAATCTTATACCTGTGGCGGAAATTTTAATTAAGCATAAAGTAGGCTGCTTCAAAACACAAACACACACACACACACACACATCTGTACTGTATATCACATCACATCCACAAGCTCATTAAGGCCTATTTATAAAAACAAAGCACTAATGACATCTCTGAACTCAAAATATTTTTACAGTCCATTCCAAATTGTTATCCAAATTGTATTTATGTGTCAAAAAGAAAACATTCTTGGTTTTTCATATAAACTCATGGATGATAATGTGTCCCGGGGCTTTTTGGATCTCTAAAATTAATCTGTGACACCTGAGATGACTAATTCTAAAGAAGGATGTTCCACATTATTAAGCAGACCAACATTTCAAAGCAATATGGGAAATAAAAAGGATCTCTCTGCTGCTGAAAAGCATACAATAGTTAAATGCCTTGAAGAAGGTATGTAAACCTTGGAAGTTTCACGAAAACTTCAGTGTGATTGTTGCACTATTAAGACATTTATGGCTGATTCAGAGAACACAGGTCCCTGCAGATAAAGGCAGAATTAGGAAGGTTTCTGCCAGGCAAATATGTTGTATTAAGAGAGCATCTGCTAAAATACCATCACAAAGCAAAACGCACATATTTGAAGCTGCTGGTGTCTCTGGAGTCCCATGAACATCAAGGTGTAGTATCCTCCAATGGCTTGCAGTTATACTTAAACTTTCTATTTGGCCCCGCCCCCTAAACAACACTCACATGCAGAAATGGCTGTAGTGGCCCCAGACATACATGAAGAATCATTTTCAAATAGTCTTGTTCACTGATGAGTGCTGTGCAACATTGGATGCCCCAGATGAATGGAGTAGTGGGTAATTGGTGGATGGCCACCAGTCCCAACAAGGCTGCAACATTGGCAAGGAGGTGAGGGAGTCATGTTTTTGGGCCGGAATCGTGGGGAGAGACCTGGTTGGCCCCTCTGAAGGTGTGAAAATGACCTCTGAAAAGTCAGTGGAGTTTCTGACTGACCACTTTCTTCTATGGTACAAAAAAAATGCTTTCCATAGCAAAATCTTCTTCAATGTTGGCAACTATGAGCATAAAAGGAGATGTTTTGTCCCCATTCTCTCCTGACCTCAAACCTATTGAGAACCTTTAAACAACCTCAAGCAAAATATCTTTGAGGGTGGGAGGCAGTTCACATCCAGTCAGCAGCTCTGCGAACTATTATTTGTACCACTCTGCATTCCTTAAGCGGAATATTTGGACCTGATCTTCTGTCTTCTGACCCTCTCTCTGACTCCGTTTGCCTGCCGCCTGCCTGACTCTCACCTGGATTCAGACCACCCTGTCTCTCCTTGGATGATCTTATGCCTGGTATTGACTCCTGCCTTTCTGACCCTGATTTAGCTTTGTGGACTTTTAGCTGAGCTAATAAATTCAAATTCAAATTAATTTTATCTATGAAGCACATTTAATGTCAAACAGACAGCTCAAGGTGCTTTCCATAAAAAACAAACAAGAACACAATAAAACCAATCCCCACACATGTAATAAAATAATTATAAAACCCCCGCTTAATAAAATACACAAAAATAAATACTAATAAACCTGCTGCATCTGGAGCCAGGCGTCTGCCTGTTCTTGTTGCTTTAATAAGCAAATGTGACTTGACTGTCTTTTTTTTTAATCAATGCATTTCATCATTTCTGTAATGAGTTTGATAAATCTGTGATTTTTTTAATTGTATCGACTACACTGCTTGAAATCAACCAACCAATCAATCAATCAATCAATCAATCAAAAAGGTTTTTTTATGTGAAAAAAATGGTTATCTTTAGGAGGTTTGTTCGAAACCATTTGTTGTATACTCTAATGGATGGGGATTTGACAATTGTGCTGACTGTTATTTTTATTGAGTATTTAGAAAAATCATAGAAGTATATTCTGGTGCATTGCATCTTGAGAAAGAAAAAGTAAGGGAAGCATGGGATGTCAGAATATGCGTTTCTAAAGTCTTTCACAAAGTTACCTGCTGCATTAAGAGAGTTTTTTCTATATTGAACACATACAAAAAGCGCACCAGGTTTTAAGGCGCTGGCACGTTAAAACATACCAGTAATGGTTGTGATTTATCTTTAATTTTTTCAGTCATTATCAGCATCCAAAATTCATCAAAGTCCTCATCTTCTGTATCTGAAATGAACACCCGGGCTACATTTCTATGAAACACACCATAATTTTGTCACAAGTCCGTCTTGTTGCCGTGTGGCTCATCAATGATGCTGCATTTCCTGCTTTGTCCCCTGACCGTGGTCAGAAGAGGCGGAGATGACATGTTACAACAAATGTTTTCGAATAAACCTCCTAAAGATAACAGTATTTTTTTTAACCAATGTTAGCAAAAAGCACATATTTGAATGTTTTTTAACCAAGTCCAAGACCCCAGCCTTGCGTGTTCTCCCTCCCATGACACAGGAGGATAAAGGTGGAGAGGATTTCATGTAATCCGTGGACAACAGTGAGGATCACAAATCATTGAAGAAAAAAGGTCCAGTGCACTGTCTTGTGGGGTCTAGATGACCCAACTCTCAATGTTAAAGTGCCTAGGATAGCGCAAGGGTTACCAGAAACTGAAAAACGAAACACAAACGAAATTAAATAAATAACTTTAAAAAATGATACACGATAAGTTCTATATTACGTCCCTTCCTGTTAAAAGCCGACTCTTCGCTTTCATTGTTTTGTTGTTTGATTTGGTCATTTGTAGCCGGATTGCTTTTTGTGATTTGGTATGGACTTGCTGTTGTGTTTCAGGACTTGGTAATTTGTTTTGTGATTTCCTGTTGTATTTCAGTATTTGTCCATTTGTTCAGGGATTTGTTGTTAAATGTAAACGTATTTTGCACCTCCCGGCCACCGTAATAAAACCCCTCTCAGTTGGAACAGACAGAGCAGCACATTTCTCCTGCCAGTGCTGGACAACAAGTCGTCAAAAGGTCACAGAGACACGGAAATAAAGCTATGTCTGATCTTTTAAACAGGGGGAGGAAAATATGTTTGCCTACACCTTTGGAGAGCTCTTCAAACTAAAAAGACCTGTTCTTTGACCATCATCCTTGTCTTCCATTATGAGGGCAAGAAAAACTTTTGATGGTATCTCCTCCCACACATGGTGGTAGCGTCAGGTTTATCAACGCCTGTAGCATTCCAGCCGGACTTGATTCAGACGATGGACTCAATGATAGTAACTGATGGACTATGATGGGGTATTCCAACCCATTTATTTACTCCACAGTCATAGTCATACCGTAAGAGCTGAAGAAAAGCATAAAAACCAACTTACAATAATTCCTTTTTGATATATAATCATTCTTTACCTCAGCTAGTAGCTTTAGATTGTTGGATAACTTCAAACAGAAACTTTTCTTTTGTTATTTTAAATTAAACAAATTGAAAATAATCACAAAATGTATACAGTAAACATAACCAAAAATCATACTTGTTCGCCTTCCAGCTAGATGCCAAAAACAAATTACAGCTTTACACAGTTATCCGTCCGTCTTTTTGTCTGTTTCCTTTGTTGCCGTAGCATCAGCTGTTAACCGTTTTTTTTGTTTCTGTTGAACTGACACGCTTCACAGAAAAAGCGGAAGTGGAACCTTCACAATAAAAGTCTTCAAAACAAAATACACTTCACAAACATTTACACTGTTTTTTATCATTTTCTTTTACATCTTCAACATATTTCTTTTGAAATTAAAGGCATCTTCAATAAAAGGAAATGTTAAACAATAATAAGAAAACAATTAAAATGAGTCTTTTACACTCCCACCAAATCATTTGGTGTTTTTTTTTTTTTTTAACAGGTTGATAACCATAGAGGGAACAAACCCAAATGATTTCCAAACAAAATGATCAATGACCAGAAACATGTTGCATAAAGTACGCTTAAGAACTGTAAAGAAGTTGTGCCTTGTAGCAATTTAGTCACCTTCAAGCAATAAAACCAGTTTCTGAACAGGACGTTCAAGCACTAACTGCTTGTTAATACGTTCACCCTTCTTGCTAAGTTTTCTGTCACCCAAACATATCTTCACTCTTCTAACACACCCATCGTTATCTGTTGTGGTTTCTAAAACTCCAACCAACCTCCATTCAGTTCTAGGCAGGTCATCATCTTTTATCATCACTATATCTCTGATCTGCAGATTTCTTTTTGGAGTGTGCCAGCATTGTCTGATGGCGATATTGGACAAATATTCTTTGCGCCAACGACTCCAGAACTGTTCTGCTAGGTACTGTACATGACGCCATCTCTTTCTAGCGTAAATGTCTTCTTTGACAAACTTGCCGGGGGGAGGAAGAGCTGGAGTAGACTTCAAGGTAAGTAGGTGGTTAGGGGTGAGTGGCTCCAGACTGTTAGGATGGTTGAGGTTCTCAGAAACCCGCTCCAAAGGAAGATCAGCCATCCTTTCTATGCTTCCATGGAGTTTGCAACATGTCACACATTGACGAAGATATGAAGCCACAACCCGATCAATTCCTGATATCCAGTAACCATTTGTCCTAATTGCATTAATGGTCATGCCTTTACCTTGATGTTTAACCCTTTCATGTGCCTGTGAGATATTGATCCTGGTGATATGATGTCCTTTAGGAATGATTGCAGGGTGTTTGACCTCATGAGGGAGATTAGCTTCTCTGAGTTGTCCTCCCACCTTAATTACACCATCACCGTCCAATAAGACATTGAGATGCAGTAGCTTGTTATGAAGTGGTAGCTGAGAGCCTTTCTTCAGTAGCTTGATTTCCTCAGAATATGTTTGTCTCTGTAGGTCTTTGATTATGAGACGCTCTGCATCTTCTTTTTCTTTCACAGTTGAGAGACAGATAGACTTGTTATCCAGAAACAGGATGTCTTCCTGGGACACTGTTTTTTCATCTTCTTTGCCATCTCTGAAGTCAGATTCCAGAATTCGAATAGTATCTGCAGGAGTGACTGGTGGGAGTTCCTTGGCAATAATTCTGAAACAATGTCTGCCCACATTTGGAGTGTTGAGGCAGGGCAAGGAGCATCCCACTATGCTCCATCCTAGGTCAGTTCGAACCGCATAAGGCTCTTCATTTCCTCCTGATATCACATATCTTGGTGCCATTGCTCTTGCGCAGTTGTATCCTATTAAAAGACCAACTTCACAACTCTGCAGCGGTGGAATTTCATCCACAATTTTAGAAAGATGATTCCATTTGCTGGCCGTTTCATTTGTCGGAATACGGGCACGATTCACTGGTATACAATCTTTGGTATACACATGAGGGAGGTTGATATAGGAAGAGGAGAAGTAGCCTCGCACACAAAGTCCTGAGACCCTTTGACTTTTCACCGTCATGTCGCGTCCGACCATAGTTGTTAATCTGAGTTTTACTGGAAAGGACTCTGCCTTTAAAGCGTTGCTCACGTCCTGGTCGACAAATGTTGTGTCGCTTTGTGTGTCCAGTAGAGCATAAACCAATTTCTCAGTTTCTCCATCGATCCTTGAAACCCATACAGGCACAATCATTGATGTATTGGTGGACTGTCCTGTTGCTACTGACATTGAAGTTGCAGTAGTTTCTGTTTGAACAGTAGTTATTGGGGTGGCATCTTCTCGAGTTGCTACCCTCTCCTTCCTCACATAGTTTTCATCATGCAAACACGTAGGATGTTTACCTTTGCAAGTGTCACATGAATGTCTGTGTAGACAGTCCTTTGCATTATGACCAGGTTTGGTACAGCCATAGCAGAGTTTATGTTCTTTAATAAATCCTCTTCGCTCATCCAGGGTTTTTGCAATGAACTTTGGACATCCATGTAGTCTGTGCTGTAGGTCTTGACAGAAACTACAAGGAACCTTTTCCTTTCCTTTAGCTGTCCTCTGCCCTTCGATGTCAGTCTCCGATTGAGTACTCATAACATTTGCCCTGTTTGTTTTAGTTTCTCTATTGTTTTGTTTTGCAGCAGTAGATTCTGTGCTGTGGAGGGCAAATGCTGAGGTGATCGGATTGCAAGCAATTTCTGCCTCCATTGCAACAAATGCGGCAAAATCTTTGAAGCTGGGAAACTCTTTGGTCCTTTTCAAGTGTTCTGTGGCTTTCCTGTTCCACTGAGATGCTGTCCATTCTGGTAGTTTCTGAATTAACCTTCTATTCTCTTCACAGTCGTTCAATATTTCGAGGCTCTTTACATGCGACATTGCATCTTGACAGGCGTTTAAGAAATCTGAAAATTCTCTTAGGGCTAATGCATCTCGTGGTAGGATTTTTGGCCAATCTGCCAGCTTGTCCCTGAAGGCTCTCTGTGTGGTGAAGGGTTGTCCATATCTGTCATTCAGCTTGTTCCATGCATCCCTGTAAGCCTCGTTGTCATTTCTATAGAAAGTTCCTTCTAGTGTTTTACGGGCCGGGCCACCAACATACTTTCTTAGATAAAACAGCTTGTCCGCTGAAGAGATGGGCTTTGAATCAATGAGGGACATAAATGAAGTTTTCCACTCAATGAACCTGATAGGATCGCCATTAAAAACAGATGGCTCTGGGACTGGAAGTCTATTTAGAGCCATGCTGTCCTGTAAGGCTTGTGCGAGGGATAATACATTCATATCAGGTGATGGTATATTGACAACAGGATTCCGATTGCCAGTGACAGGGAGGCTGTGCTTATTTCGTTCAGAATTGTTATATGAATGTACGCTACCTTCCTGCGAAACACCTTGGTTGTAGACATGCAGCCTAGCTCGAGCAGCCTTCAGATCCTTTTCTGCTTGGATACGTTCTAGCCTGCGCTTTTCTACTTCTATTTGTCTTTTTGCTCTTCTATTTTTTCTCTTTGTTTCTCTTCCTCCATGAGCACTTCAAACTCAGCTTCCCTTGCTGCGAGCTCTGCAGCAGCGTCCACCTGTTTAACCATTAAAGTGGTCCCATCTTGACTGTGAACTGACCTTGTCACTCTGGAGACAGTGGATCCATATATGGAGCGTGCATATCTGCTTTTCAGTAGTTCCTTGAGACGTTGTTGCACTTGCTGTGCATCATAATCTCCGTAGATGCCTGTCATTCTCTCGTAGCTGACTTTCATAATATCTGCTGTAACTGCTTCACAACTATCGACGTGGCGTCTTAGTTCTGGTGCTGGTGTGATGGATTTCCGTAGTTCGAGGTAAGTGTTTAATATGTCCTCTTTTTCCCTTTCCAAAGAATCCATCAGCTCCGCCAGCTCTCTTTCACTGATGTCCAGCTTCAGCTGCTCTCTTGACCTACGGGCCTGAGCCTTCCATTTTTCGTATGAGGAAATTAGTTTTCTTTCCCTTTTTCTTGCCTCTTCCTTTTGCAGTTCAAGCATTTTTGGAGTTAGGGTCTTTTGTCGGGTTGAGCGTCGGACACCTTCTTTAAGTTCACTTTGTAAGCCATTTAGTATTTCTTCCTTGCTTTGAATTTCCTGTTCTAAATGTTCTCTCTCAGTAGTCTCTGAAGTGTCTTCGAGAGCAAATTTGAGCCTTTCAATTTTGCAGTGCAGATTATCTATTTGTTTCTGTAACTCTATTTGTAAATTGTGATTTTCGGTTTCCTCCATATTAAACTATACTAAATAAAAAGTTGTTTCAGTATTGCTCTTAAACTACCCAAATGGAAATAAGTTATTGTTTAGAATATAAGCAGATAACTTGAATGTAGCTCACAGTAAAATATATAATTCAGTCAAAATGAACTGCCTTTTTAAATCACAGACTTCGAACGTAAGTCAATCCCTTTTAAGTAAGTTAATTTTATTTTTCCCTTTTTTTTTAAAACAAAATCAATATACAATATAAACTGTTCACACATCAAACTGAACACATTTTTTTTAAATAAATTAAATAAAGGAATAAACAAAGTTATAACAGTCCTTTGCTCAAATGTAACCTTTGTTGTTCTTTTAGAGAGACAAATGTTCTTTAAAGTTGATTTTTCCTTCTTTAACAAGTTCTGATTGGAGCAGTCAATGTTCTTGCTGAAGCTTGACCTTTTCTTTCTCAAGTTGAATAAAATGTTCCATACCTTGTCTGACTGTCACATCAAACTGTTAAGTCAGCTGCGAAATGATTGTCTTGTGGACCCGTAGAATGGTGCTGAGTTGCCTGATGAAGTGTGATCTTCAACGCCAAACGATTAGCAGCACAGCCCCTTGCTTGTCCTCATGACTCCGTGGTGCAGCGTGACCGTGCATCGTCTGAATCAAGTCCAGCCGGACTTGATTCAGACGATGGACTCAATGATAGCAACTGATGGACTATGATGGGGTATTCCAACCCATTTATTTACTCCACAGTCATAGTCACACCGTAAGAGGTGAAGAAAAGCATAAAAACCAACTTACAATAATTCCTTTTTGATATATAATCATTCTTTACCTCAGCTAGTAGCTTTAGATTGTCGGATAACTTCAAACAGAAACTTTTCTTTTGTTATTTTACATGAAACAAATTGAAAATAATCACAAAATGTATACAGTAAACATAACCAAAAATCATACCTGTTCGCCTTCCAGCTAGATGCCAAAAACAAATTACAGCTTTACACAGTTATCCGTCCGTCTTTTTGTCTGTTTCCTTTGTTGCCGTAGCATCAGCTGTTAACCGTTTTTTTTGTTTCTGTTGAACTGACACGCTTCACAGAAAAAGCGGAAGTGGAACCTTCACAATAAAAGTCTTCAAAACAAAATACACTTCACAAACATTTACACTGTTTTTTATCATTTGCTTTTACATCTTCAACATATTTCTTTTGAAATTAAAGGCATCTTCAATAAAAGGAAATGTTAAACAATAATAAGAAAACAATTAAAATGAGTCTTTTACAACGCCCTTTTGGACAAGCATCCAGCGATGACTTTGATGCATGTGAAACAAAGGCAGTATAAGTAAATTTGACACGCAAATTGCATTCAATGTGAGCGACAAATTGATTTAGATGATGCGCACAGGACTGCGGCAATCCAAACCACGGTTAGTGATTCGAATGGATCACATGTCAGCAACGATCCATTGAAACCACCCGTAGTTTCCGTTGATGGCAGTTTACTCCCAAGTACACGAAGATACCGCCAATTACCAACTGGTTATTAACTCGGTTAACCCTTTGATGCACATGTTTTGTTTTTTTATATCTTTCCAATAAATTTATATTATCATTCAACAGTCGAGGTATTCCTAAATTAATTGTTTTAGACAATCACACATGATTATCTTATTTTTTCATTTCTTACTTTTTGAATAAAATCCGTTTTTGTATCACTACCCCTCTAACGCGCAACATGGGTACAAAATGACCCACATTCATTTTCTATGTTATGTTTCTATTGTCATATGGCTCAGTATTTACACAATATAACTTTGAAATAAATTGAATTCAATTATTTATTCCTCCATATAAGTTCAAAATATCTTGTTTTTGTGCCTATTGAGCACCATGCATGATAACAAAGCAGTGGATGACAACAGTCAGAAGAAGAAACCAGAAGGGATCCAGTACTATAACAAAACAAAATGAGGTGTGGACACAATCAAATGGTTAGAAACCATTCATGTCAGTGGAGAACATGGAGGTGGCCCCATGGTTCTCTGGTACGACATGCTGGATGTTGCCACCCTCTATGCCTTCACTGCACAACACCCTGGCTATATGGGTGGTGTCAGCAATGCACAGCAGCTTTTTAACCCTTGTGCTTTCTTAGATGACCCCACCCTTACATTGACGTGTTCTCCCTACCATGACAAAGGTGGATAAAGGTGAAAAGATTTTATGTAATCCATGGAGACCAGTGAAGATCACAAATCATTGAAGAAAAAAGGTTCAGCGCACTGTCTAGTGGGTCTAGATGACCCAACTCCCTATGGTAAAGTCCCTAGGATAGCACAAGGGTTACTCAAGGAGCTGGGCAAAGAGCTTGTCATACCACATATGAAGAGGCATTTGAGGGCACGCCCCAACTCCAAAAGCATGTTTGGGCAGCAGTGGCTCAGGTGGATGAGCAAGTCGGCCAATGATTGGAAGATTGGCGGTTCAATCCCCGCTCCCCACAGTCAACTGTTGCTGTGTCCTTGGGAAAGACACTTCACCCTCCCTGCCTCCAGTGTGGCTCCACTGGTGTGTGACTGTGCATGAACATCCTGGTGATGGTCAGAGGGACCGTAGGCGCCAACTGGCAGCCATGCCTCTGTCAGTCTGCTCCGGTTCAGCTGTGGCTACATTAGTAGTTACCATCACCAAGTATGGATGAGGAGTGAATCAATAATGGACACATTGTAAGAACTTTGAGCGTCTGGAAAAGCGCAGATAAATTTAATCCATTATTATTAATGGGAAGATGTGGGTTTACAAAAACAAACAGAGCCACCATCCAGCCTAAAGAGGACATCAGACAGGAGGTCCAAACCAAGAGGAAGAGGTGTGCGATCTGCCCAGTTTCCAAAGACAGAAAAGTCAAAAGCTGGTGTTCTCATTGCACAAGACCTGTGTGCAAAGAGCACAAACATCAAATTGTAATTTGTGAGGCATGTAAAAACAAAGGTCGTGTGTAAACGGATGTGCCATACCAGTTTAAAGTTGTTAAACTACTGATACCGTTCAGATTGTTAGACATGTTATGTTATCAGGGGTATTTGTTCCAAAATGAAAATAACCATGTTTCAATTTACTCTTGACTCTATGACCCCACCCTTACAATGACATGTTATCTCCACCATGACAAACTTGGATAAAGGTGTAGAGAAAAAAAGTTAAGCACACTTTCTTGTGGGGATGACCAAACTCCCAATATTAAAGTGCCTAGGACAGCACAAGAGTTACAGACATAAATGTTTGGCCCAACTCATTGCAAAAATATTACTTCAAAACAAATTTTAATATTATAGTATTAAGTAATTTGATGAAAATCACACTTGAATGACTGGGTCGTTTTTGATCCGTGTATGTAAATTTGTTGTAAAAAACTTTCTTTTCCATAAAGTAGGAAAGGAAAAGTGGAAATAATAATCTGGGTTAATAAAAAAGAAGATATGTAAAAGATACTTGGAATAATAAACAGTAAAAATATATATTTTAAAAGATACATCAAAATAAAAACTCTGCCATCATAAAGTTACATAGAAAATGAATGTGGGTCATTTTAGACCCATGTTGCGCATTAGAGGGGGTGTGGATATGTTACGCATCAAAGGGTTAATACAGACACCTTAGTAATGGTTAAACCGGCTGCAGTAGCCTGGGGGAGCAAAATGCCTGGTTTTCATGTTATAACAGATCCTTTAGATTTTCATTGCCTATAATGACAGCAAGATACAATTATACTGTGTTGTATTAAGGTAGCCTTCTTTCATATAAGGAAACTGTAATTCTGTTACGTGAAACTTGTGTGAAAATGCAATTAGCTGTTGTTTAAAGGGCATTTATCATGGAAAACTCTAATGTTAATTCCTTATGAAAAACAACCTCAAAGCCGTATTTTGCTCCATTCATGCATCTCTGAGTATTCTTCTAAAACTCTGCTCTCTGAGCACCAGCCCATCCCAATCCGCAAAAACAACTGGGTTCTCACATTCTCAATAAATGAGAAACAGCCCCTTCCAGGAACAGTCTATGCTGTCAGTACCGGCCCCAGGCTAACACAAACACACACTTTCTCAGCAGAGCTACCAAATCTGCAAAAAACGCTTTCCTTTTCTAGAATGAGCTCCTGTTGTCCCTGCGTTCCCTGGACTCTGTAAATTTTTTTAAAAGTCAACTGAAAACTTTCTTATTTTTGCAAACCATTTTAACTGAAACTGCTTTTATTGGGCTTGAGATGATTGTTTTACGTGGTTTATGCTTTTTATCTTTTATGTTTTTATATGTGTATCCCTTGTGCTACCCTAGGCACTTTAACTCATCCGTCTTTGCAAAAGTTCAGATGTTGTTTGTTTTCGTGTTGTTTTTACTCGGAATTAAAAAAAAACATAAAAAGGGAAAAAAAAGAAAGAATGGAAACTTCCTTAACTAAAACATGACAATTTCAGATATAAATAGTGACGACCAACACTCAAGTTATTCTCTTGCCACTTCTAGACTTTGCATATCAGCGAGGAACAATTGCCAAGTTTGTGACATCTGTGAATGTTGCTATTTCCTTTTTTCATATTCGAGAACTTGAGAACTTGAGAATAAAACCTGATCTCAATTTAAAAAAAGATTAGACAAAATCATTGTTACTTTTTAACAAAATCTTTACACCTTTTTTGATTTCATGTCACACTCAGATGACTGGACCTTTTCTTTCTGCCGGATTTCTGATGTAACACAACGAAAAAATGTTCAAAACAATAAAACCACACCCAGCAAACCCAACAGTGCAACTCGCCTTGTAACATGTCTATCGACACAAATTAAGTTTTAGTTGACTTTGACTGTTGTGCAATTTGAAGGTTTCGGTGGAGTCCCTGCTCATAGAAAACTATTTTTTTTTTTTCTTTTTCTCAACAGACTTTTACTGGGTATGTTATATTTTTCTATATTTTCTACCAAAGAGATTATAAAGCTTTCTTAAATTGGTTTTGCACCTAAAAAAGGAAGAAAATTAACAAGATGTGATTTTGTATGTCTTGTCCTTAGTAAAATAGCAAATCAACTCAGGCTTCATATATTTTAATTACATTATTTTTTTCAATGGAAATTTCTTAACTTCTTAGGGTAAAATAAAAGAGAAATGCCCCCCCAAAAAAAAGGTTTTGTTTTTTGTACAATGAACATTTAATTTTTATAAACAAAATAGACAAAACACTTTCTGCAGGAAAATTTGTTTCTGTTTTGTTCTATATTCTACTCAATTAGCAATTTTTGAAGGCTTTTTCTAATATATCTATTTTTACTTAACTACCTTTACTTAGAAATAATGAATTGCCTTTTTAGTAATTTCAATAAGTACAAGTACTAGGAAAATGCTCTGTTTCTAGATGGGGAGAAAAAGAAATACACAAGAACAGGAAGGTGGCACAGAAAAGCTAAAAATATGTTTTTTTTTCCTTTACAATAAACATTATTAGAAAAGTATAATGTAAAAAATACTAAAAAAATGTTTTTCTTATTATTAGAAGTCATAAAACATTTCAAATTTGACTTTACTGTAGTTTTATACATGCTCTTACTAGTTTCTATAGTGCAAATAAGTTAGAAAAATGTTATATTATTAAGTTAGCATTAAATAAACTACATTATATGTTTTCCATGCTGCAATAAAAATAAGGAAAAAATAAATGACAAACATTGCAATATTTGGTCTGTGTTGCTTTCCTGTTTACATTTTCTTGTCGTGTCAGTGGAACCGGTCTGTCAGTCATGAAACAAAGGGCCCTGTGCCTCAGTGATGGTTAAAAGACATTTCAGAACACATTTATATCTTGATGGTAAACTGTCAGAAGGGTCTAACAGTTCAACGATCTTTAACCGTCACGCATAAATAGGAAAAACTTGTTCCATCCCCGTCGGCAAGCCGTGCGCTGTACACAGCAATGCTTGAGAAGCATTTGTTGGTTTAACACCCCCCCCCCCCCCCCCCCCCCATTCAACCCCTAATGCTGAGTGTCAAGCTGGGAGGTATCTGGGTTCCAGTCTTAGAGTCTTTTGACACGTTCTGCTTGTTTTGTTCTTGGTTTTCACTTCCTGATCTGGTGCAGGTCTGCTTTGGTTTCTGCTGATCACCTGTGCTTCCTGCTTGAGGTGTTCACAGCTGATAGTTGATTAAGTTGTCAGCCCATTTAAGTCCCCTTGTTTTAATTTTGTGTCGGAGTGTTTTGTGGGCTGTTTAAATATCATTTCATGTTGTACACGCTGTTCCTTAGTTTTGATGTACTGACCTTCCCCGTTTTTCCCTTTTGTGAGGTGATTCTTTGTTGTTGTCATTAAACAAGCTTCAACTTGTTCTTTTGTGTCCAAGTCTTTCTCTGCGTCTGGGTTTTAAAACTCTAATCCATAACATTTTTGGTATGATCCGTCAGGGTTTGATCTCACGACCTTTCAGTCTCAGAGCAGACACTCTACCACAAGGCCACTGAGCTGTGTTCGATATGTCCAACCGTCAGAAAAGTATACATGCAGGGGGAAAAAGGGTTTAAAAAGTCATAATAGCTAAATTAAACAGAATATTATTTGCCACACCATAAAAACCACAATTCTACAAGATTTAAAAAAGTGTATAGATAAATTGAATAAATTATCCCCTGCTGGAACCAGAACCAGTTTGTTTTCTTCTGCATGAGTAGAAAGAGTGCCTTATTTTATTAAGAATGGCATTTTAATTATAAAAATATCATTTTTTTTATTGTTTATTTTTTCTTTTTTGCAGGCCGGTTTTCTCCTAAGAATTAAAGAACAATATTAGATTTTTCTCTGATCGTCATGAGGTATTGTTTCACATTCTCCTACTTATTGGTGTTGCACATTCTTCATGTTGCTGAACGTATGAAAATGCATTGTAGCTGAGGCAGCTGTTTACATTTCTTCATCAACAAGGTCTTCCATTTCTTTAAATAGTTTAAAGAAGTTTTGCAAGTCTCACTAATACAGCTTATTATAATTCAACATTTTTCCGTTGAAGCTTCAAAACCTGTCATCTAGCATAAAACACTTTACATTAGTTGAGGTGAAGATCAATCCCTCCAGGATTTTGCAATGTTGCAGTTGCACCAACTTCCACAAATTCAAACAATTCCCGTACATTTTTTCTGACACAGCAATTATCCAAAAATAGCAGTTTTTAAGGAACTTGTGCTGTAATTTCAATCAAGGTTCCCCATCAAACCCTCTCTGCCAATCAAGGTTAGAGACTCACACATAAAGGAAATCAGTGTAACCAGACAAATGTGCTGCTACATGGTGCTTTTAACATCTGCACTTCCGCATGGCAGTGATCACACGGCTGATTGCCCGGTGAGTAATTCAGTGTAGAACCACCACTGGTTGAAACAACAAAAGTCGAAGAGTGACGAGCACTTTTCAACTGTGATATATGTAAGGAATAACCCAGTGTCCATTTTCAGAAATGAATAGACAAAGGCCATTTATTTATAGAGGAAAGGGCATCATACCGCTTACGCCATGGCCTCTTAGGAAATAAATAAATATTAAATAAAAAATTAATGCCTGTACTGTAATTTTGTAGTCGTTTTTTAAGAAGTAGACTATTTGAGATGCGGTACGACGATCAGTCATGATAAAGCTTTCACAGAGCTTTCACCGTCTTTGCTCTACTACAATGGAAAAAGTGGCATATAAACATCATGTTAAGTGGCATAAAGCATAGTTTTAGAGACTATGCTTTATGCCTACGACTTGTTTTAGTCCAGATGATGAAGCAAAACTTTGTTTAAAAGAAGCAAAATCCACAAGTAGTTTACCAGATTGCTTTTATTGCAAGAAATATCCACCATTACCTTTGATAAATAATAGTATGTCAACATTTTTATTTTATTACTTAATTTTATTAGGGAACTTTTTTACTTTTTAATGGACATCCTGCAGCCAATCAAGCTCGTGTTGTCACGGCGACCATAGAATAAACATTGGGGATGTCTGAAGATTAAAAAAAAACAGGTCAGGCAAAAGACAACAAGGGAGGAATCTAAATCCATTTCCACTGCAGAGGTAGTCAAACTAAGTAATCTCTTTGTTAAAATTTAACATTTCCACATGTTGGTCATTTTTGTGTAAAATTTACCATGCATGTTGCTATATTCAAGATTTACAGTTGCTCTTGCACAAACATAAACAAAATGTATTTTGTTTCAAATAAAGTTGCAAATCAATAAACTGGGAAAAGAAAGAGAAACCATTCTAGAATTTGTATCATCTTCTGCAGCCTTTAGTTGCACCAATTGTGACAAATCCCTGCTAAAGAATAAGACATGGACATGTTACTTATTGTGATAGTTCTTAATTTGGTTTTTACTCTGAATTTGTTTTATTCCAGAGGGTGCATTACCATGGAGAAGATAGGTGGGATGTTTAGTGGCGCCATGTTCCTTATTCTTGGTTTTCTCTCAATGCATTCATGGTTTGTGGCAGATGCATTCATTTTACAAGAGCTTTTGTGGTTAAGCAGGTGAAACAAAAACATAACCTCATAGTTTTGTGTTTATTGTTTTATTTTGCAAGACAGGTATTCATCAAATATTTCCTTTTTGGAGAGCCTACCATCTTTCAATGAAGCAACACTGGGGGCCACTGTCAATTTGGATGACACACTTAGTTTTGGGTAAGACATTGTCTTTGAACACTGAATCTGAATGTTTTCTCTTCATGAGAGGCCTAACATTTTTAAAACTAAACACAATGCTAAACTTTCTTCTTAAGCTAAACAGGATGCTGGTAAAAGTCAACCACTTCCATCATTTTGTCAGATCAGGAGAAAATTTAAGACTTTTAAGTGTGCCTTATAGTCGTGAAAATATGGTCGATGAAATGCAGGCATGTCATACAGATTTTCCATCCACCCGCCCAATTCTGAGGACTGCGTAAATAGCCCATTAGTGCTTCAGTGATCAGCCTGACTGTTAAAAATGGGAAAATTAAACTGTGTAGTTTGTGTGAGGATCCTGTAGGCATCTCTTGGTACCTTTTAGATCACATGAAGACCCTGTGCATGCAGCATTTGTGTTATTGAGGGACAAGTACAGTATTACCCCTCGTATACGTTGGGGTGGGGGATCAGAGACTCAAGCGAATTTGCAGAATCCACAAGTATGGAGAACCACCCCCGACCCCAACCCACGGTTGATGAATGTCCGTCATTGATCCTTACTTGTTAAAAACACTTCTGAAACGTTTCTGATGCTTTGTAAAACATTTATTAAAGAACACATTGAAATATTTCTCAGCAAAAGGAGTTTTTTTTTTTTTTTCATTCAGAAGACTTTACTGTAGCGTACTTTATAACACACATTAGAAGTGTCACTTTGTCTCTCTGTGTCTTAAAACCAAGAGCCTGTGCTTCCTACTTCATCCAGACGATGCCGGTTTCATCCATCATTTTTAGGTTATAGCGATTTAGGAACCGGTGGAAATAGTTGTGAAATCTTTCTTTGCAGCCGTCGTGCACTCCCCTACTCCCCCGCAGCACCTCCTTTGGATGCAAAAGTATCTTGTATCTAGCGTAAAACTATCTAGCGTATCTGTGGGGGAACACTAAATTCAACTAACTAATGCATCTTAAGGGCATTGTACGAGTAAGATGCATCGGCTTCTCCCTATGAGTCCTCAAAGCCACGGAAAATATATAAAATGTCTGTTGTTCAGACCAAATGTATCAAATATTTCCAAAACAGTTGCAGTTTGTGAATGAAGCTGTTGCTTGGCTTCAAGATTGTATTTATGTTTAAATGCAAAACTGTTAATTTACAAAAAAAGATTATGTTATCATTGTTCATATGAAAACATTTGTTAAAATTATTTTTCTCATATCTTAGGGCCAGACCCGAGGTTAAGACACGCACATCATGGAATGCTCCTATTGTCTGGGAATTAATGTTTAACCCAGATCTCTATGACAGACGACACCAAGAAGCCAAAACAACTGTGGCTCTAACTGTGTTTGCTGTGGGGAGGTTTGTTTGTTCACACCTACACATATTTGCAAGTCCATTCAACACCTTCAGACATCAAACTTCAGGGTGTGTTTCTGCAAATTGCCTGTCTAGCTTATAAATTAGCTACTAAAGCTTATGCGTTAGTCACAACTGCCCTTATGGGTGGATACAGGTTGTCCGCGGGTCCACAGGCAAATCTATCAATCAAATCAATCAAAAAGTACCTGTACAGGTGACTAAGGCATTACCAAATGATAGGGTCACCCATCCCGGGGAAAAAACGGCTGCCTTAGACTTTAATGATGAGAGTCTGCCTCATCATTAAGAGGCAGGCAGGCTAGAAGGAACAGAAAAGATGAGAGCTCATAACATTGAGCACCTTTGTTCATTTTCTGATGAAGCGCAAATGACAAAAATGATGACCGGGCTTCATGCTTCATTCCCAGTTTTACCAAAGCAATTATTTTATCAATAGCAATTTAAAATATCCATGTCTGAACTTGTGTGAACAAATTTCTATTAATCGACTAGCCTGTAAAACAAGGAGTTGGTGTAAAAACATACATTCTTTCCCATCCTTTTTTTTCTTATTTGCTAATGACTACAAACATGCCTACCCCTTTAAACAACTTGTATGAACATGACAGCATAAAACAAGCACGGGCAATTTTTTTATGTATGTATTTCTTAATTTTTTTCTAAATACTAACCTTAAAATAAAACCCTAATGATTGTTTTTTTTTTTTTTTTTTAACTGAAGGTACCTGGACGCCTACTTAAACACCTTTTTGACTTCGGCAGAAAAACACTTCATGGTTGGACTACCTGTAACCTTCTATGTGTTTACTGATCAACCAGAAAAAGTACCAAACATTACTTTAGCTCCTCTGCGACACCTGAAAGTGATCAAGGTGGAGAGGTACAGCAGGTGGCAGGACATTTCAATGATGAGGATGAAGACCATATCAGAAATAATTGAAAAAGAGCTCCGTCACAACTTCAACTATGTCTTTTGTTTGGATGTGGATCAAGAATTTAAGGGGCGGTTCGGCTCTGAGGCTCTCGGGGAGTCTGTGGCTGTGCTGCACATCTACTATTACAAACTTCCAAAGACACAGTTCACCTATGATAGAAACCCCAAATCCAAAGCCTACATGACAGAAGGAGATTACTATTACCATGCGGCAGTCTTTGGAGGGTCATGCGATAAAGTAAAAGCTTTGGCAGATTATTGCTATTTGAGTACAATGGAGGATAAACTGAACAATGTTGAAGCTTTGTGGCATGATGAAAGTCATTTAAACAAGTATTTCTGGCTTAACAAACCTAGTAGAATACTTTCTTCTGAGTACTGCTTTGACCCACTGATTCATTACAAGACTGAAGTCATAGTCCCTCGTTTAGTATGGGCACCAAAACAATATACAAAACTTCGCACTTAGGGCAAATGTTTAACCCTTGTGCTATCTTAGATGACCCCACCCTTACATTGCCGTGTTCTCCCTACCATGACAAAGGTGGATAAATGTGAAAAAACTTCATGTGGACACCAGTGAGGTTCACAAATCATTGAAGAAAAAAGGTTCAGCGCACTGTCTAGTAGGTCTAGATGACCAAACTCCCAATGTTAAAGTGCCTTGGATAGCACAAGGGTTACAGAAGTTTTGAGACAAAACACATCAAATACTCAATGGAAGGAGCTAATGTATGTTCAGTCTCAGGGAAAGATCACAAAAAGAGGCATGATTATTGTATTTTCAGTGTAAAGCGGATTACATGGCGCACTGCAATGAATGGTCTATTTTTGAACTCATGTCATATACAGAACTATTGGCTCATAAAGTGAAACAAAAAGTCCATCAGCAGTGGCGGTTTTTGATATGGGCGAAGTGGGGGGTGGCCCAGGGCGGCGCTCAACAGGGGGCGGCATTTTCCGTGCCTGCAGCGTAACACATTTGGGAAAGCTAAATCAAAGCGAAGACTTCAGCTTTTATTTTGATACTCCTGCTACAGCTGGCACTTTGCGCTTTTATTTTGACACATCTGACACTGAATATCGCACTCCTGTCTTCATCCTCTCCCCTCTCCACACTTGTGGTGCAAACATAACAAAAAAAGGGGATGAAATAACTAAGAGTTAAACAATGTAAAACAGCCATATGAAAAGGAATTAGGCAGAAGAAAAACCCGTGCTCAACCCAATTTCAACAAGAGCAGGCAAAGGGGATTATTTCCCACAATTCTCCAATCCGACACAGCAGACCCAACGTGCACGTGACCACCGCCCTCTGCTGCAAGACACTTGCGCCCACACCTCTTTGCTTTAGTCTTTTACGGTGGCCGAGAGGTGCAAGACACAGTTACATTTAAGATACAGCAACAGCAAATCCCAGTACAAATGAACAAATACTGAAACACAACAGCAAATCACGAAACACAACAGCAAATAATGAAACACAACAGCAAATCACGAAACACAACAGCAAATTATGAAACACAACAGCAAATCACGAAACACAACAGCAAATTATAAAACACATCAGCAAATCACGAAACACAACAGCAAATCATGAAACACAACAGCAAATCACGAAACACAACACCAAATCACGAAACACAACACCAAATCACGAAACACAACACCAAATCACATGTGTTCCAAAATTTGCTGGTTTTTTTTCAGTATTTGGTGTTGTGTTTCAGTATTTGGTGTTGTGTTTCATGATTTGCTATTGTGCTTCAGCATTTGCTGTTGTGTTTCATGATTTCCTGTTGTGTTTCGTGATTTGCTGTTGTGTTTCGTGATTTGGTGTTGTGTTTCGTGATTTGCTGTTGTGTTTCGTGATTTGCTGTTGTGTTCCAAGATTTGCTGTTTTTTTTTCAGTATTTGCTGTTGTGTTTCATGATTTGGTGTTGTGTTTCGTGATTTGCTGCTGTGTTTCGTGATTTGCTGTTGTGTTTCAACATTTGCTGTTGTGTTTCAGTATTTGCTGTTGTGTTTCAGTATTTGTTCATTTGTACTGGGATTTGCTGTTGCTGTATCTTAAATGTAAGCGTCTCTTGCACCTCTCGGCCACCGTAGTCTTTGGAACATAACTAGTCAAAAAATTCGAGAGGGGGGCGCAACACACTGGTGGCTGGGTAAATATACAGTAACACAGGTAGTTGGGAATCTTTTTCACTCTAACAATCATCCCTAGGTCGCAGCTCCAATCATAAAGACGGAGCCGTGTCAGAAGGAAGGGAAGGGGTGGTGGGTGCAGCTGCGAGGAGTGCAGCCTACATTACGCAACACCTGGATCATCACGTGATGTTGGATCACTCAGCAGCTCATGTTAATAATGTCATTATTTACCAACTATTGAAGATATTTTTATTGCGTGTCTTTTCTGTGGTTTAATTGGTGTCAGTATTTGACATAGACAGCAGGTAATTCAGAAAAACAGCTGCACTTTTTGAGATAAAAAATAAACTATAGATCATTTTTATGAATTTTTTGGAGGATTTCTACTGTTGGTGTTGCACAAAATTAGGGAAATGGAAAATATCTTTGGAGTAATCCCACTGACGAGTTCTATGATTTAGTTTTTAATGTTTCATAAGACCTAAAAATTATATTCACAATAATTTTTTTTTTAGATCCAATCCCTCTGAAATGTTTTACAAGGACACACACAGGATGTCACACACCAAGAAATGAACTGATTGCTAAAAATGATGCCAATAATAAATTATATATAAAATAAATTATTTATAAATTATAAAGGAGCAAAGAAAACAGAAATACATGATTTGTTATTTCTTATTATTAAGATTTCCAGGCTTTGGTTTTTTTTTCTGCAGCATGTTCATATCTGTATAATTTTGACTGAATGTATTTTTATGGAGAACAAAATATTATACGTTATTTAAGGTTTAACTTAAGTTATTCTGGATTAATGTTCCTATTTGTTTTTATTCATATTTATGTTCAAAAAGTTCAGTTTTAAAGGTTTAAAAGGTTTAAAAGTTTAGCTTTAGTGTGTTCAGTAAATGTTTTTCTTGTTTGGCCCAAAACCTAGAGTGTGTTTTTAATTTAGGCCCCCTGTGCGCCTGAGTTTGACCCCCCTGCAATACGAGTCTAGAAAATTAATGTATTCTCTTTGTAATATAGCCAAATAAAAGATAGGGAACTCAAAGGGATGTTGTCAAATGTTGTATGTGTGCTGGGGGGGGGGAGTTACTCGCCCAGGGAGTAAGTTAGTGTAGAACCGCCACTGTCCATCAGTCAGTCAGAGTTTACTAACAGTGTCCACAGGGCACTGAGGAGGTAATGGGCGTTCAAGTGCCAATCATGCTGCTTGGTGACCCGGCTTATCCCCTTCGAAGCTGGCTATTTAAAGGGTACTGTGACACAGGTACCCTGACAGCTGAGCAGAAGAACTTCAATGAGCGCCACAGCAGAGCCAGGATGACTGTGGAGTGCGCCTTCGGCCGACTGAAGGGCCGGTGGAGGTGCCTTGCTAAACGGCTCGATGTGGATATTTCCCTCATCCCCACCGTAATCGGTGCATGTTGCCCACTCCAACACGTGTGTGAAATGCACAGGGAGAATTATGAAGAGGCTGGTGGAACTCATGTTGAGAGATGGGCTGAAGGAGGGGGATTTGTAGATGTGCAGCCATCAAGAGTCAGAGAAGCACTGACTCAGCTTTTCTTTAGCCAACACTGAGACAACAAAATGGGTTACATCATCTTTAGACTGGGAAGGTGGCTGATGATCCTCGTTGTTGAAAGCCTGTTTACCCTGAGTATTTAACGGTGACTGGAAAAATGTCTGAGTGAGATGAGGATGTGGATGAGTATTATTGAAGGGCATTGGTTGATTTAAATTTTGAAAAAAGGTCAGGGGCTGGACAGGAAGCCACAGGAAACCGTGTGGAATGATGAGTAGGAGAACAAATTGAGCTGTAAACCTGAGAGGGCTGAATTAGTGCTTGGTATAAAGGTGGCTGTGGAGGCTGGATTGATCTCTCCATAAACTGAGTTATCATGGCGAACATTTTACGTTCATGCTCATGCTGAGCTGCTTGCATCTTCAGCAAAAGATATGTGTCGTCATCTTTAAGGGCACTGGTAATCTTGTCAGCAAACACATCCAGCGTTGCCTCCATCTTTGATTTTCTTTTTCTGCTCTTGGTCAGTAGTAGCTGTAAAAAGCTACAACAAAAATCAGATCAAAATAAGGATTACCATGATTTATTAGTACAACAGTAAAAACACCAAGCATTCCAGTTTATATCTAGTAATAATTAGGATTATTTAAGGGCATTCATAAAAAAAACTATGTTGTTCAGGAGTGGAAGCCAGATAAACGTTTAATTCAAACAAATTAATTTCATATCACATGTTTTAGGTCGCAGGTTGCCAAGACTTCTATCAACCTCTTAACTTCCACTTAAACTGAGTGAATTTTCTTGGGCTTTACCCAAATCTAAAAGCTTACAACGTACACACCAGACTAACACCTCATTTGAAAGCTATAAAACTGATCCAACATTGTGTTGCCATTACTTTTTGACTTTTTTACTATGATCACTCATCTGTCAAATTTTTTTGCACTTCCATCATATTTTTTATTTATTTTTGTCACATATTCATCACTTTTTTGTTGCATTTTCATAACATTTTCGTAGCTTTTTTTCCAAGAAGCTTTAACTGTAGAAAATCACATCGTATTTCAATGTTATAAAGTTAAGTCACAGTAGCTATAGGCCATGTGCAATAATCCACCTGTATCACCGCAAGAGCGACTAGCCAGGCTAGCCGCAACAGCTGGAGGACCTGGGCTCTCCTCCTAAGGGCTCCTCTTGACCAAAGCAGCTGTCCAACAGTTCTACTGGCTGAACACTGGGTTTATCCCGCAAAATGCGGTTCAGCTCTTCGTAAAACGGACATATAATGCGTTGACGGCCGCTTTGTTTGTTCCAGTCTTTGACCTCCTTGTATTTGGCTCGGAGGCTTTTTATTTTCCGCTGGCATTGGAGCCAGGATCGTCTGTATCCCCGCTTGTTTATTTCACTCCGCACACTTTGACTCAGTTGTGACAGCAACATCAGTTGAATGTTTTCTATAAAATGTAATAAAAATACTTGTATAATAACTATCAACAAGTAAAAATGTTAAACATGAATATATTTTCAATGTTTTCTAATGGATAATGATGGTTAATGGTCAATTTTTAATGCAATTAACTTTGCATTGCCATCAGTGCGCACATTTTCCAAATGAGGTTTGATTTTAACACAAAAAAAAACTGAAATGAAATTCTACATTTTAAAGTTTATCTTCATTTAAAAAATAAAAATAGATCTGCTCAAAACATATATATATGAAATACCCAACTATAATTTTTGATACTTAAAACTACTCGATAGAAGAGAATCTACAGCAGTGCTTCTGGATTGTCAGTAATCAAATGAATTTTGAATCTTCTGAAACCTGAACAGCCTGTCATTGCTTCCTGTTTGAATGTCGGTCTATATGTACACTGTACAGTTAGACAATGACAGTCACGGAAAACAGACCTTGATTCTAGGTAAGGATACTGCAGTTACAGAAACCAGTTTTTTGTTGGACTGATTTAAACTCAGGTAAGCAACCATTTATATTCTTGCTAACAATATTTCAGTGATAAAAACAGTTCATTGATTATAAAAAGGAGAACACGTTTTTGTTGTTTTCTATGATCTTTGCAATTAGATTTAAATATGTTTTTATCTTTACATATATAAACATTAAATATAAAGAAACTGCATTTTAATTATAATCCTATTGTCTGTTTTAGTGTATTTACTGAGAGGGATAAAAAAAAGAATGTATAATAAAGTTTTTCTTTCTCATCTTTTCTAAGGGGACATGTGAAATGTAATAAGTTGTACCTTAAAAGTATGTTAGTAATTTAAATGTCTATTTTGATGCTCGTTATTAAGAACATACTTTAGAAATATGGTTTTTTATATATATATATATATATATATATATACACTATTTTTCTGACAAATGTTGTTTTGCTTTAGTTGTATATGCATAATCTGTACTATCCCAGTAATGCAGAGTATGTTTAATTGGTTTAATTCATTATTTGATGTCCCCAAGGCTTGTTTTTTTTTTTTTTTATAAGAACAGTCTCGCTGATTCAGGAAGTTTTTTGTACTTTTGTTCACTGCACCTGGGCATGCAAAACCTGTTCCTGGAACCTGTTTTATTTCCTTGTTAAAATGTATTTTATGTGCTTTTAGGTTCTAGAAAAAGTTTTCGTTCACCTTTGAAAAACTTTGGCACAGAAGAAAGAGAAGCCATGAGGTATTTTTTTTCTATGCATTCAAACTAAAAAAGCTTTGCTTCTACATTGTTTGAAGAAAAGCAGAAAACAGACAATATAAATAATACAAATATTGAAATTGTTTTTAAATAACTTTAAACTGCATCTAAAAACCAAGAATAATTCCGGGATTTGTGAATTATCAACTTCATTTAAAATTAAATTATAATCTTTGATCTAAGTAATTAAACACTTGTGAAAACTTGTATCACATAACCGTAGGTATAAAAGATGAAGCTTAATATGATTTGTGTAACAGTTGAGTTTTTCTTTTTTTTCACGATGATAGGCAAAGGATTTTTGCAGTGTTTTTCAGCTGTTTACTCCTTGTCCTTACTTTTATTGCTTTACATGCAAGGTATGTAAAAATTCCATTTGGTGTTTCCAACATTTCTAAGCACAAATTTAAGCTATAGCAAAAAGATTAACCAATAACATGTCTTTTTCCTTTTTTTTTATCAAGTTTTCAATATTTTCCTAAGGTTTCCTTTTTGAAAAACCTACCAGTTTTAAGTCAAGCAACACTGAGACCCACGGTTTCTCTGGATGACACACTCAATTATGAGTAAGTCCTCTTTCTTGTTTTCTTTTTTTAACTATATTTACTTCTTATTTATTCCAACTGCCACCTGGAAATATATTTATATAGAATTATGTACGTTTTTAAAATAAAGAAAATGGAAAAATTGGGGAAAGTTGTAAAAACATTGTTTGTTTGTTTTGTTTGATTAAATTAGATGAATGCAATAAATTAATTATAAAAGATTATCATGTTTTGAAGTAAATTTGTTAAATCACATTAGAAATAAAAGGCATTTCCACCTCTTCAAACCTTGTCTTTTCTTTAAGTTATTGTGTTCTAGTATATTGTGTACATTTTTCAGGAATTTTCTTTTTCTATTTTCTTTTCTTTAACTGATGTTTTGTCTTCTGTAAGTGTAATGTGGGTTCTGCCAGTATGCATGCTTCAGCTGCGTTCATTGTGCAACTGAGCTTTAATGTGGTTTAGTGTGTACAACGACATTAATTTGTTTAAACCTTCTCAAGTTACACAGGTCTCCTATTGCAAGATAGGTTCATCCTCATTTTGTTCCACACACATCAAACATTACTTTGCTCCCCTTTATTGCAACGTGTGCATTTAAACATGTAGATATGCTCTGAGACTTCAGTGTTGTGAAAATAAAGGCTGCATTTATTCAAACTTTTGACATCAAAACACCAAAAACATATTACATATTTTGGAGGAGCTGGACTTCTTTTCTTTTTTTCACGATGCTAAACATTATAGATTTAGAAATGAAAGAACAAAAGGATGATTTATGCTAGTCTTGTTTTTTTTCCCTATTTAAATTTCTTTTCTTTAAATAATATGTGTAAACATCTTTTTTTTCTGTATATTTTGCTGGAAAATAAATAAATTACAGTTCCAAGCTGGTTTCACTTTTTAATTATGTCCAAGCAGAAGAGATCATTAGTGATTGGAACCTTGTTTACCTTTATAATTCCCTTTTTTTGCCAACTGTTCCTTTAACTGTCACTCGTGAAAAAACACACACTGCAATCCAAATTACCTATTGAAAAAAAAGAAAATGTTTTAAACATTTAATGTAAAATTTCTAAACGTCATTTACTTTTTATTTTATTTTAGGGCCAGGCAAGATGTTCAGACACGCACATCATGGAATGCTCCTATAATATGGGAACTCATGTTTGACCCCAATTTTTATGACAAGAAGCACCTGGAGGCAAAAACAACTGTGGCTCTAACTGTGTTTGCAGTCGGAAGGTTCGTTTATTCTAAGTCTTTGATAGATAAACACTGTTAGTATTATCCCTGAATCAAATCAAATTTACTCGACTAAAGTCTTATGAATGAATAAAATCTCAAAAGGCACAGCAAATTCCCCAGTGTCAAGTCTTTGTATTCAAACTGTAATAACTGTAATAACTGTTGTATGGCCCCACCCCCATTTTCCAAGTGTTGGTGTTAATGCTAGGAGTTGAATTGCGGAGAGTAAAAGTAAATCTCTGGGTGTTATTCAACAGTTTTTAGTGTTAAAGTTGCATAGATAGTGTCAGTTTTTAAAACCCAAAATAGTTATGTTAACTCTGAAACCTCATACAGTATTATTAGCACTGCTTTTAGTGAATATGGTAAATCTCTTATGTGTGTAACTTACATATCAAGCTTTGCTGCCCATCTAACAAAATGCACAGTACTAGGGGTAATCAACAAGGGCAGCAAAAAAGCTCCACAATAATTAATAAAATATTTGTTTTTTATTGAATTCAGAAGAAACATCATAATCATTATTTTCTCTATCTTTACTAAGGTACCTGGACGCTTACTTAAACACCTTTTTGACTTCGGCAGAAAAACACTTCATGGTTGGACTTCCTGTAACCTTCTATGTGTTTACTGATCAACCAGAAAAAGTACCAAACATCACTTTAGCTCCCCGGCGACACCTGAAAGTGATCAAGGTGGAGAGGTACAGCAGGTGGCAGGACATTTCAATGATGAGGATGAAGACCATATCAGAAATAATTGAAAAAGAGCTCCGTCACAACTTCAATTATGTCTTTTGTTTGGATGTAGATCAGGAATTTAAGGGGCGCTTCGGCTCTGAGGCTCTCGGGGAGTCTGTGGCTGTGCTGCACGTCTACTATTACAAACTTCCAAAGACACAGTTCACCTATGATAGAAACCCCAAATCCAAAGCTTACATGGAAGAAGGAGATTACTATTACCATGCGGCAGTCTTTGGAGGGTCATGTGATGCAGTTAAAGCATTGGCAGATTATTGCTATTTGAACACAATGGAGGATAAACTGAACAATGTTGAAGCTTTGTGGCATGATGAGAGTCATTTAAACAAGTATTTCTGGCTTAACAAACCCAGCAGAATACTTTCTTCTGAGTATTGCTTTGACCCACGGATTAATTACATGACTGAAGTTATAGTCCATCGCTTAGTATGGGCACCAAAACAATATGCAAAACTTCGCACTTAGGGCAAATATTTAGGAAAGGTTGAGGACAAAACAAAATACCTCATATACAGTGAGCGCTGATGTATTTTATATCTCAGGGCAAGATAACAAAAATTTGCATGGTTACTTAAGACATGAGAAAGTAGGAGATAGGTCACTTATTTGAAAAACGTTTAAATATTCAGACATGGTCTGGGGTATGCATTCCCGAGGCTCTGGAGCCGCATTTGGATCTTTTACTCCTTCATTGTGGCTCTCTGGTTAAAGAAAAGTAAAAAGGGGTTTGTGGTCTTAGGTGCTATTTTAGATGACCCCACCCTTGCATTGACGTGTTCTCCCTACAATGATAAAGGTGGATAAAGGTGGAAAGATTTCATGTAATCCATGGACACCAGTGAGGTTCACAAATCATTGAAGAAAAAAGGTTCAGCGCACTGTCTAGATGACCCAACTCCCAATGTTAAAGTGCCTAGGATAGCACAAGGGTTAAAACATCAGTGCTTTCATATATTGACAAAACTTTGTGCAGATCCAACTATGACCTTTGCTCTCTCTCCAATTTTAAATTCCTCTTTGAAAAAAATAAAATAAAGTATATAGTATAATTTCTATACCAAACCTACCCTTTTCTGTCAGGAACTGATGGTGTACAACAATTCAGGAGACCAGGCTGGGTCCTTTAGCGGTGTGGCTTTATAGTTTATCAAAGTCATACTAAAAAACATTTTGACAGATTTTGGAGCGCTGTGTAAAAAGGAAAATCAATTGGCGCTAACTAACCACAGCCAGGATTCCTACATAAGGTGCATCAAATTATTTGGTGATTTTTCTAAGTGTGCCAAATGGTACGAAATATGGTCCCTACAACAAGATTTGCTGCTTTGAAATTATCCGATTTGGTACAGGGTGTCTTTTATTTTGAAAGTAATAGATCTATTGTAAGTTATAGAGTATTTCATATTTAGGAAAACAAATGTATTTTTTAATGTTTTATTTAAGTTATATTTACAAAACACCTGGATCAAATATGGATATGTTTACAAGCTGGATGGAGAAAATGTTTGTGGATAAAAAAAAGTTCTATGTGGTGATTTTAACATCGACCTTTTGAATCCTCATAAGATTAAAGCAGTTGAAGAATTAATTAATACCATGTACGGCATTAGCTTATTTCCAAGAATTACCAAGTAACCAAGAACCAACCAAGAAACCAAGTAGGATAACTGCAAGTGGTGCAACATTAATTGATAATATATTTTCCAAAGACATTAAAAATAAAACATTTAGTGGGTTGCCAGTGACCATCTTCCAGTTTTCACAGTATATGACGGTAGTTATATCAATCACAGGTTGCATTTTTCAGTAAATAAAAATAGAAACCTCCAACAATGCATTTAAAGCTGAGCGACTTGAAAACAAATTGTGATGAAGGAACAGTTTATGAGGCTTAGTATTTTTTACTGAGATTTTGTTTGTTGTATGATAAACATTGTCCATTAAAAAAAATAATTATAATAATTAAAGCATGAATTACAATAACTGCAAAATGCATTTAAAAAAAAGAATAGCCTTTATTAAAATGACTTAAAAACGAGAACCAAAGACGTAGAAAACGTATAGAAATTGTTAAGAAGGAGATGGAAAAATTGAAGATGTGGTTTGATGAAAATAAACTTTCACTAATTTTAAGTTAAACAAAAATGAGGTTATTTGGTCAAAATAATGGTAAAAATATAAACATTGACAAACATTGACATGCACATAAATGGGGTGAAACTTGAAAGAACTTGTGAAAATAAATTTCTTGGGGTTATAATTTATAAAAAACTGACTTGGAAAGCAGTCGTTTTTAAAAACTAAATTGTCCAGAAGTATCTCAGTGTTGAATAAAGCAAAACTGGTTCTGGGCAACAAATCACTCAACGTTATACTGTATATGGTCATACCATATTTTTATTATTGTGTAGAGGTTTGGGGGACTAACTATAATACAACGTTACATTCACTTTCAATACTTCAAAAGAGAGCAATAAGAGTCATACACAAAGTCAGTTACCTTGAGCACACAAAGAAATGATTCCTAAAATCAAAATTACTAAAATTTTATGATCTAGAACAGTGTTTTTCAACCTCTTTTGAGCCACGGCACACTTTAACCTTGACAAAAATCCCGCGGCACACCAGCGTCCAAAAATGTAAAAAAAAAAGGAGAAACTCATAGTTTGTATTGATCTACAGCCCCTTCGCAATCTCACATGGATTTTTGTGATAATTGTGACAGAAAAAGCTGGAAGCTGCAGCTGTTTTTTCTAAAAGATGTAATAAAAGTTAAGTTAAAAGATTCAAAAACTGTTTGTTCTTTGTTGTTTCAAGACGTTTAACAAGGACGACTCATTGTGCGCTGAGACGCTGTCACTTTAACCCAGTGCATCATGGGAGATGTAGAGCTAACAGCCGCCAAACGAAGAAAGACTCGCGTCTCACAGGTTGGCCTGGCGGGAGGTGGTGGGGGCTCCGTTGGTCGGGTCCGGTGTCTGGGTGGGGCGGGCGGGGGCGCTGCTTGGTCCTCTGGGCTTGGGTGTGGGGGTGCGTGGTGGGAGGGTGGGGTGGCGGTCTGGCTTGGCTTGGGGGGGTGGTCCCTTTACCTGTGCTGGGGGGGGGGGGGTTGGCGGGGGGCACTGCTCGGGGGGGGGGGCTGCCTATCTGCACCTGGCGCTGGGATCGGCCCTTCCCTGGCTCTGGGACGGGACGGGACAACCCTCTCGGGGCCCCCGGTCGCTCTGGGTGTCATCTGCTTCGGCTGTGGGTGGGGGTCTTGTCGGCCCTGTCCTGTGGGGGGGCGTTCTGGGGGAGAGGGGGGGGCCCACTATTGGTACGGGGCGGGGGGGTTGACGGGTCGGGGTCCCCGCTGAGGCAATCGGTGGTTGCCCCGGCCGGTTGGCTGCCTCGGTCCCGTCGAGGCCTGACCAGAGCTCTTCTAGGGCCAGCGTTTGGGGGTGGGGGTCTGGGCTTGCTCTGGGGGGGCGACGCTTTTCTGGCCCCTTTCTCTCTCTGTGGGGTGGGTGGTGCCGGGCCTGGGGTGTCGGCGCCTCCGGGGGTGGGGCCCCTGGGGTGGGTGGGCCTGGCCCCTTTGCTGGGGGGGGGGGACAGCTGTTTGACCACCGGGGGACAGTCTACCAGCTGTCTCCAACTTACCCCCTTCCTCATATAACCTCATATTAGGGTGAGGGGGTGGGGGGTTTAGCCTGCGATGCGCCTTGGGGGGGGGGTACTTGGCAGTGGCCCCCCTCCTATGGTCGCCGTATGGAGTGGGCCCCCCCTTTTTCAGTTTTATTTGCACCTTAGACCCGCCAATTTTAACCGCACCTTAGACATTTAGGGCCCCTTGGTGGGGAGGGTGAGGGGACATCACTGTGAGTAATCAGGAGATGTCCCCTTAGTGCCCTACCCGCCAATTTTAACTGCACCCCCCTTAGTACACACACCCCTCCCCCTTCAATATATACATTCCAACATAAACACACACATGCACACACACACCCTCTCAAACACACATACACGCACACACATTTTGCAAGGAAGGTGGGACCTAGGACCATCTCTCCCCTACCCCTTCCCTGGTGGGGGGGTGCGGGCCCCTTGGCGAAGGTGGCCGTGTCCCCTGGGTGCCGGCTTCCTGGGCCCCGCCAAATTTCCAACTGTGGCTGAGCCTGGTCGGGCCATATTTACAACACCCCTTGTGGGCCCCCTTTTTTCCCCGGGGTTCCCCCCTCCTGGGTGGGGGCGGCGGGCCCCTGCCTTGCTCCTCCCTGGACCAACCGTGGGCCGGGTGGGTGGTTGCCTGGAGTGCGGAGCGGGTCTCCCTTGGGGGGTCCTGGCTCGTACCTGGGGTTGGGGCGGGGGGATGCCCGGAACTCCTGGGTGGTGATGGGGTGCTCGTCTGGGGCTGTGGGCGTCCTTCTCCGGTGGGGCCCTGCGTTGGGCTCTCCCGGCGCGGCGGGGGGGCTGCTCTCCTGGTTGGGCTGGGGCTGCGCTCCCTTTCCCTCCGCGCCTCTCTTCTCTCTGGCTCTGGGGGCCTCGCGGCGGTCCTGCTGGCCCTGGCCTGGGTGGCGGTCTTGGTCGCCCGGGGGGCGGTTGTTCCCTGCCGGTTCCCGTGTGGCGTTGGGGGGATTCCGGCTGCCGCTGCTGCTGCGGCAGGGGTCTTGGGTGGGGATGGCTGGGCACTCTCCCTACTTCTTTTCACGTTCCACCATCCATTTTAGAAGAACATAAACACTCACCTGAGCACAGGTGTTAGCTCACCTTTGCACTAACAGTTTGCATGATTGAATGACTGAAATATTTCACACTAGTTGGTTTTAAGGCATAAGTATGCGTGTGAACACTATCTGTTTTGTGTGCATGTCGACATGTGTACATTTTTGCAGCTAACAGGTGTGTTGATAACATTCGAGTGTGTGTGTGGACAGGCCCCACCCTTTTTGTACTACATTTGAACCTTACCGTAATGATAAACAACCAGTAAACTTGTTGCTTTATGCTGCTTCATGGTCTTATCCCCCCTCCCCTCCCATTATCACCCTCCTACCCCCCTCTCTCTCTAACATCCCTCCCTTTTTCTTCCCCTTCTTTCCTTTTCCGTCCGGTCCAACACCCAAAATTTTCAAACATGTTTGAAATTAAAAAAGTTTGGCCTCAATTACAAAAGGGGTTTACTCAGACATACCTCTGGTTTGTCTGAAGATTAATAACCCCTATTGTTAAAGTAAAATATGTCCAACACAAGAGGCCCTCAGCTCTCATCTGCCTACCCAGCTGTTGGACAGGACAAGTTTGAAAAGAAAAAAAAAAGAAAGACTCGCGTCTCTGAGCTTCATTGTTTTGTTCACTTTTTCCACGGTCTGATTCCGGATTCCGTGTAAAGCTACATCACTAAAGACGAGCTTTAGCTGGTATTTTTGTAAGAACTGAGAGACTTTATGTCACGGCTGGAGGGACGGAAACGCAAGTGCAGATAGAAATCAGGCTGAGACTCAGGAATGCGCTTAGGGGCGATTTAATGCTAACAGAAAGCGCCACAAGGTGGGATCACAAAAACACAAAAAACTCCTCAAGAGAGGGAAAACTGCAAAAGGCAAAAAAAGGGAACAACTAAGCTCAGAAAAAGGCCAAAGGACAAAACAGACCTCAGTGTCGGCTGAGTAGGAAAACCACTGACTTAACAGGGACGCACCGACACAGAGGACTGAGTAGCATCAACTTAAATAAGCAGATTGCAAAGTGCAGGCAGCTGTGCACTCCTCCACAGAGATGACCAGGCAGGAAAGGGAGGGGCCATCCAGGAGGAGCGACAGCTGACCTGCAAAACACAGAGGCAGTCAGGAAACAGAACAGAAAAAACACCACACTGTGTCACTTTATGAGCAGAATCAGAACAAGGAAGTGAAGACTTTAACCACTTCTGATTGGTCAGACTGATGACGTGTGATTGAGCCTCCAAGAATGATTGGTGGAGACAGTTAAAGGGCCTGGACTTTTCCACAAACAGTTTTAGCTACGGCTAAATCGCAGCACTGTCATTCTTATCAAAGTGTCTTTAATAGTATCAAATAAACAGAAAGAAAAAAAGTATTTTATGATCTTTCATATTCCTAACTACTTAGTGTTTTATAAATTTATAAAATTTACAAATTAATTTATAACGCTTTTTGATGCGTTAACAAAGCTTGTTAAGGAATCTTAATATAAAGTGTTACCAAAATAATAAAGTAACAAAAAGGGGTTTATACAAACTTACACTCTGGTTTTTCGAAGTTATATAACCTCTTTATGTGATAGTAAAACCTGTCCAACAAAAGCCTTACACCTGGGGCTGGGATCACTCCTTCCCTGGCTCTGGGACGGGGCGGGGCAACCCTCTTGGGGCCCAAGGTCACTATGGGTGACATCCACCCGGTCTGCGGGGTCTGAGGGGTGCGGGGGCTTGCTGGCCCTGTGCTGTGGGGGGTTTCCTGGGAGATGGGGAGGGCCCACCATCGGTACGGGACCTTGGAGGCATGACTGGTCGGGATCTTCGCTGAGGCAATCGGCGGTTTAATCTCAGAATTCTGACATTAATCTCAGAATTCTGACTTTAAACTCAGAATTCTGACTTTAATCTCAGAATTATGCGCTACTGGTGCATGTGAGCCACATCCTTCAGCACTGCAGAGTCCGAGGAGCTGCAGGAATGAAACCAACTAAATTGACGTCTTTAAGTGTCTTTTTGCACACTCATGGTTTACCAGAGGAGGTCATTTCGCTAATGGAAGAACAGAGTGTAAGTAAAGAAGAAATTGTTTTAAACTGGATCTTGTAAATGAACGGGCTGCAGGCTATGCTAGCATTTTGCATCAGCCATGCAGGGCGTGGGTACCGGATCGACTCGGGCTGCCGGACGTTCTCGGGGTCCTCCGGGGGTCTTTCGACGTCACTCTACGGTAACACAAGTTGGACAAACTACTTAGCGAGCGATTTTTCGTTAAGCGATTTTACTACTTAGCGACATCGTCATTTCATAAAGAGCTCTGTTTTTACTTTCACTCACTTCATTACATGAAAAAGAATGGCTTGAAATTGCTTAGTTTTGTTCAGAAATACAAACTTCACGAGTACCCCTAACCAGTATTAGACTATGTTCGATGTTCTTTTATTTTATTTTTATTTTACTTATTTGCTTTTATTTATTTGTGTCTTATGTTCATTATCTTTTTGTTTTTATTTCCTTTATTCTTTATTTTCTAAGTTAATATGTTTTGTTTGGCATTGTTGGTTGATATTCGAGGTAATGTTGATTACATGGTTATTGTTCGTATTTAATGTATGTTACCCGTAATTGTTAATAAAGTTAAGAAAAAAATTAATGTATGATACCTCCATTGTCAATAAAGTTTTTAAAAAAACTTAGCGACGTTAACTCATTGGTCGTGGCAACTTACAGCCAATCAAATGGTGTGACGTCATCATTGGTCGAAGGACCCCGAGAACATCCGGCAGCGCGAGTCGAGTCGATCCGGTACCCACACAGGGCTTTGCATAGCTGGTGCAAAAAAGGCTTTGTGATATGTTTAGGACCCCCAATGTGGTGCCCGTTTATATCAACAACTACCTTATAATTTCGTATTTTCTTCCCATCAGATGCTAGACTTTACATTGCCTCTTACACACTGGACACTTGTTCTTGTTATTATTTTTAAGCACATTTATTTATTTATTTATCTGTCAATTTTATTGGAGCTATGGTAACAACGTAAGTTATGGAATCGATCAAGTTTTAATTCATTCTGTTCTATTTTCTTCTGTTCTAACTTTTTTGTTTGGTGCTATCACTGCTGTCAAGTGATCTTGATTTTTATTTATTTTGTCATTTTTTTCTTATTGAAATGTGCAATAGTAAATATCTGAAAATACCTGCAGATAACTGAGATACCTTTTCCTTCTAATTTGAATTTATTTCTTATTTTTATTCATCTTCTGAACCCATTTTGTCCATTTTGGGGTAACGGGGCTGCTGGAGCCTATCTCTGTCTCTTATTTCTTCTGTGAAATTTAAAGAAATATTTAAAACACATTTTTTCTCATTATTTTGTTACTTAGTTTTTATTTGCATTATTTTCGTAACAGATGGATCAAATAATAGTAACCTAAGATCAAAAGTATTATCCCTTGTGCTTTCTTAGATGACCCCATCCTTACAATGATGTGTTATTCCTACCATGACAAAGGTGGATAAAGGTGGAAAGATTTCATGTAATGTCCATGGATTATCCAGTGAAGATCAAAAATCATTAAACAAAAAAGGTTCAACGCACTGTCTAGTGGGTCCAGATGACCCAACTCCCAATGTTAAAGTGCCTAGGATAGCACAAGGGTTACATCAACTAAATTTCCATTATATGATTTTTTTGTATCCTTTTGAAATATTCAGCCACTTGCATTATATATGTTAGTTCTGCCCTTGTAAATAATGTTGGCTACTCCTGTTTTACTCACCCATATGGTAAAAAGGTGTTGTGGTTCCAATAAATTCATACAAAACCATTTCTGAAGAAAAACCTTTATTCGTACATTTTATAGAAACATTACAATTTATAATTTATAACATAGCAACCATTTATAATTGTTAATTTATGCATATTATGATAGAGAAGGGATTAAATAAGTTTGCTTCTTCCCTTCCCGTTTCAAGCATTAACTGTTTAGTTTGTATAGTGAAAAGTAAATTACAAGGATGTAAACTCACAGATTGTGACTTATTTTTGTTTCTTTATATATGTGCTGTTCCTGTGTTGAAGGAAGTATGTTCCAATTGACCATGCTTGAAAAAATAAACTCAAATTAATATTGTTTCTAATAACTGCTTCTAACTTAGAATGGTCTTTTTTTCAAAATAAACTTCTCACAACTGCACAATGATGTACTGGTTAGCAGGCGTGCCTAATAGCAAGAGGGCTCTGGTTCAAATCCCAAAAGGGTCCTTTCTGTGTGGAGTTAGCATGTTCTCCTGCATGCATTCTTTCTGCAGCTTCTTCCATTAGTCCAAAAAACTTGCATCATTATAGTTGATTAATGTAAAGTGTGTGAATGTTGATTTCTTAGCTCCTTTCTCTATGTGTGGGGTGGGGGGGTTGGGCCTGGAGGTCGGCGCTTCAGGGGATGGGGCCCTGGGCTGAAGAGACCTGGGCCCAATGCTTGGGGGGCCGTTTTACCACCAGGGGACAGTGTACCAGCTGTCCCCGACTTACCCTCTTCTTCATATACTTAACTTATTAAGGTGATGGGGGAGTGGTCAGCCTGCGATGCACCTAGGGGGGAGGAGCTAATTGACAATGGTCCTCCTCCCATGGTGGCCATATGAACAGGGGCTCCTCCCCTCTCGGTTTTAATTGCACCGTAGACGTGTAGGACCCTTGGTGGAGGGGGTGCTTGGACATCACTGCCAGCAAGCAGGAGATGTGCTCACAGTGCCCTACTCGCTAATTTTAACTGCATCCTTTAGTACACACACCCTTTACCCCTCAAAAATAGACATTCCAACACTCATACATGCATGCTCACACACATACACACATACATCAAACAAGGACGATGGGATCTCTGACCATCTGTCCCCTACCCCATCCCTGGCGGGTTGAGCCAAACCCTCTGCAATGGGGGCCATGTCCCTTGGGTGCTGGCTCCCCGGAGCCCGGTGGCCCTTTCTTCAAGCTGGGAAAGAATCCCTGTGTCCTCTGGCAAGGTCAAGACTTGGGGATCACATCACATCTGAGCCTGGGGGTGTCCCTGTGGTGTGGGTTCTGGTCCTTCTCCTCGAGCCTTCGGGCCTTCTCCAAAATTCCAACTCTGGGTGAGCCCGGTCGGGCCATTTTTACGACATTCGTAGTTGACCTGAGGCGACACTCCTTGTGGACCTGAAGGGGGGCCCGCGTTGGGCCATTGCACCATTGCACTTATAATCCACTACTCAGGCATCCTCTCACCTCTCCCAAACACGTTCTTTTTTTTTTTTTTTTTCAACACTGTCCCCCCAACTCCGGCTGGATAAAGCTCGTCTGCTGGACTTTAAATATGTAGTTGCAGGGTTTGATAAGTTAGTTCTTCTCTATGAGTTCTGGTAAATCGCCTGTCCGTCCTGGCGGAGGATCCCTCCTTCATGTGGGCACCCCTGAGGTTTCTTCAAGGGCAGAGATGTCCAGTTTAGCTTAGTCAGTTTGTTGGTTCAATTTAGTATTTTCCTATTGAATTCTATGTATTCATGATCCTTTTGATTTTATGTTTAACTTTTTCAAATACCTATACAAAGCCCAGACTGTTGCTGTGAATTTGGGCTATATCAATAAAATTGAATTGAATTTAATTGAATTAAAACATACGACAAAAAGCAGAAGGAACAGTAAAAATAAGTTTACAAAGCAAAACAAAAAAAACAAGAAATACCTTGGGTTGCCTTGGCTCTATAGGTTTTTAATTATTACCTTATCATTGTATAAGTCCTTATAATGTCGTTTTGTAGTTAGTCCATTTCTCCCATCTTTTTTTTACAAAGATCTTCTTGAGTTCTTATCCTATAGTTCAGAAATTCAATCGCATGCATTTCTGCTGTGTTGGCCAATCTGTCTTGTACCATTGTCTTTTGATTGTTTTCTTGCCTGCAGCTGGAAAAATTTTGACATAAGCATAAACTTCATGTTTATGCTACGCTCACAACCGCCATGTGTCACGTGTTAAAGATTGTGATGATCGCGGGATCTTGAACGTGCTTTTAGCATACAGTTGTCACTGGACTTTCGCTACTAAATACCAGTGCATGTACTCACAGTTAGAAGAGGCTTGATAAAACATCTCAAAGTCACGCAAATCTGGCAAATCTTATTCCAGCCATTTTCTGTCACACTATATTATGATATATGCGTTTCATAGAATTCTGGTCAGGCACAAACCGCAATCATTAATTTCAAAAGTTCAACTGGTTTGACTTTCCACCCGCATTCATAGAGCCCAAACACAGATTTAAAAATACTTAAGTAGTGACGTGAGTGTTTTGAACACAAAAGCCCATAATACGGACATCTGCACGTTTGCATTGACTTTTCATTAGACGTGGTCACTTGAACGGACATTACCGAGCCTGGTGTGAATGTGGCATAACAGATCCTTTGCTGTTTCCTGCTCCACAACAGCCACCTCTTCTACTCTGTGCTCTCCAACACTATCCTCACTCATCACATTTTCAAATTCTCTTTTTCATCTTCCATCACAGTTGTCAAGAACCAAAATAGAAATTTCCATCTCTGTACTTTATTCCTCTAACCTGCTCCTTATCCCTCCTTTTCTGACTTTGCTTTGTCAACTCAAACATATTCCCCTCTACCTCCTTTGCATCCAACCCATCATTCAATTCCTCAAACATGTTTTGCTTGGTCTTTGTCACCTCCACCTTCATTATGTGAAGCACCTCGCTGTACCCATCTGCTCTCCCCGTCCTATTAGTGTTTCACTTTCTCTTTGCTTCAATTTTCTCGCACTAAAAGAAAAAAAAACTGACCAAATAGGAAAGGAATGAGGTAATCACAAATTTGCAACAAATTATACACATTACAGTAAAGGACAAGAAAATTGTAAATAAATGGGGGGAAAAAAAATTTCTTCCAGCTAATCTTTTCAACTGTAAAATCACTTATGAATGGGACAAGGGAAGCACTTCCTCTCATGATTGCACGTCACTTGACATCACAAAATGCCATATTTTGGTATTGTGCAAAGGTACTATGTTTCCTTAGATAAAATTCAAAGCATTCTATGATAGGATGGAGGAATGTTTCACAAGCAAATTAAAAGAGACAACAAAAATTTAAAAAATTCAAAATGCAAGCTTTTTTTTGTGTAATGGGAGCTTCAGTAGTTTTGCTGGATGCAGAAAAGCAGTTTAATCCTTGTTCGCTTAAAGTACAAAATTCTACCGCAACTACCTAATTTCATAGGGGTATGCGGCCACATTAACCCCCTCCACACACACAAATGCACGTAATAAAACGTCCCTACTATGGAAGCGATTCTGAAGCATAATTAAAAATAAAAGTCAAAACCAGAAATGCTTTTTCAGTTTCAAAATGAAGCTGCATTTTTTGACTCAAAATTAAAGTGAAAAAGCAATCCACCAAAATACTTTTTCATTTTCTTCATTTTTCACTTAATTAAAATGATAATGAAAAAGGTATTTGACATTTCATTTTCAAAAAGTTCTCTGGTAAATGTGTAACAAAATTCATGTAGAAATGTCTAATTTGATAATTAAAATGGATTAATAGATATGCTTTTTAATTTTCAAAATGTAACTGCATCAAATAACTCAAAATTAAAATGAAAAAGCAATACTTCAAAAGAGGAAGGCTTTGTGATGGTTGTGAACTTCTGATAATTTTACACAGCTTCTCAGGACTACGTAGCAGAATTTCCGCCTTCTGCGGTCGCACCGCGATTCGTCGAAACCCCCCCCCCCCCCCGGAAAACTTTTTTCTTTTCTTCGGACCGGCACCTGCCTTCGCATAGCGGAGCGCAAAGCCCCGCTGCCCGTAGGTCCCGATCGTCGAAGGCGAAAGTGCTGCTACGATCTGAGAAACCATGATATGAATTTGTGTTTCCAGTGGTGTCCAGAACAAAATAAACCCAACACGCACTCAGCTTCACGCTGAATGCGTGTTGGTCCAACCAGCAAATGTTTAGCATGGCGAAATTTGCTATAGCTGTTAATGGGGCTCCAGCTGTCATCGAAAACAGCAAAATCAGCGCGAAGCTGCAGGACACTATCTTCTAAATGTGCTTTAATTACTGTTATGATTATGCCGCTAACACAGAGGTGGGCACTGAGGGCCGCAGTCCTGCATGTTTTCCAGCATACCCTGCTCTGGCATGTTCTGATTGGCTGGACACACCTGAACTAGGTAATCAGCCATGAATAGGGCAAGATTATTGGCTGGACACACCTGAACCAGGTAATCAGCCATGAGTAGGGCAAGAGTATCTGGAAATCATGCAGACACACCGGCCCTCGAGGCCTGGAATTGCCCACCCCTGCGCTAACACAAAGCTACACTGCTCCTTGCATGTCTGTCTCTTAGCAGCCGGACACACTGAGATAGCAATGACGTCATCGCCCCGCCTCCCCGCTGGAAATGCTTATTCGAATTTAATAATGCGACAATGTTCGCAGGGTGGATGTTAAAGTGAAAATGCAGTTCCCTCTTTGCATTTCCGTTTTAATTATGTCACAGAATAAGCGTTTTTTAAGTAGAAAAGGAAAAAGCATTTTGAAGTATTGATTTTTATTTAAATTTTTAGTCATTTGATGAAGTTACATTTTGAAAATTTAAAAACATTTTTTTTAATTCATTTTAATTGTCAAATTAGACATTTCTAAATGAATTTTGTTACACATTTACCAGAGAATTTTTTTGAAAATGAAATTTCAAATACCTTTTTCTTTATCATTTTAATTAAGTGACAGAATAAGCAGTGTTGAAGAAGAAAATGAAAAAGCATTTTGGCAGATTGCTTTTTCATTTTAATTTTGAGTCAAAAAATGCAGCTTCATTTTGAAACTGAAAAAGCATTTCTAGTTTTGACTTTTATTTTTAATTATGCTACAGAATCGCTTCCATAGAAGGGACGTTTTATTACATGCATTTGTGTGTGTGTGTGTGGCTGGGCGGTTAATGTGGCCGCATACCCCTATGAAATTAGGTAGTTGCGCCCCTGTAACAAGTAATTGAGTTAAATTTATTCTTATTATTATTGAAAGTAAAATAACCATCTGATAACTACGTGTTATTTTTAAGTTGACTGAACTCAAAAAAATGATTTATCTTAACTAAAGCAAATAAATAAGTTAAATCAATGTAAAAAAAAGTGTCTTTACAACATCGATAAATGATCTTATCACCCTCTCAAGTTTTCTTTGAGCTTCTTCATCCACTAAATCATCTTCAGATGGACACGCCATGCTCCACATCTCTGAAACCAACTAAACCTGCTCCAGACCAGGTTATGTTCAGAGCATGAGTTGCTATGGGAACTTGACACAGCCTGAAACATAACTCCATTTTTGGAAACGAACGCTGAAGTTTTCCGCTTCCTTAGCCTCAAACTTACTGTGTTAGTTTGAGAAATATGTGAAGAAATTGACAAATAAACCTGACTTTGACTTTGACTTTAACTCGCATAACCTGCTATTCGGAATACCCCCCTGGTGAACTCATTCAACTTCAGCAGGGAACATGTTGGTTCACATATGTTGACAAAGAGGAGTTTTAATGTTTGGGCATGCCTTTTTCAGTGTTTAACCCCTTGTCCTATCTTAGATGACCCCACCCTTACATTGACGTGTTCTTCCTACCCTGACAAAGGTGGATAAAGGTGGAAAGATTTCATGTAATCATGGACACTAGTGAAGATCACAAATCATTGAAGAAAAAAGGTTCAGCGCATTGTCTAGTCGGGTCTAGATGACCCAACTCCGAACCCTGAAGTGCCTAGGATAGCACAAGGGGTTAAAAAAAAAATCCATATTGGGCATACATGGGCAAACCTTTTTTTTACATTTTATTCTCTACAGTTTTAAGGCTTTGAAAAAACTTCAAAATTTCAGTCTGCAGTGGAGATGATCAGTTAATGGTTTTTCCTTCTTTTGTGCTCGAAAGTGGTTGTGAATGTTGTTTTTACTTAATTTGAAAGAAGCTACAAAAATATTCTCTTATAAAATGCCTAGTGTTCTTTATATGAAGATAAGTATACGCTGAATGACATTCACAAATTGAATCACAAACTGTAAATGTATTTTTAGAAGACTTAAAGACTATACTTTTTAAATGAGAATTTTGTACTTTAAGCGAACAAGGATTTAACTGCTTTCTGCATCCAGCAGCACACACTACTGCAGCTCCCATTACACATCTGATTTAAACAAGGCTTTTTAATTTGCTTGTAATTTGCAACACCTTGAATTTTATCTATGAAAATGTTGTACCCTTGCACGACACCAAAACAAGGCAGTGGTGTGGTGATAAGTGACGTGCAATCATGAGAGGAAGTGCTTCACTTGTCCCCTTCATAAGAGCTTTTTAAAGCTGAAACGATAAGCTTCAAGAAAAAGTATTTTAGATTTGTTTTTTTCATTTACTTACAATTTTCTTGTACTTTACTGTAATGTGCATAATTTGTCGCCAAATGTGTGATTACCTCTCATTCCTAAAGTATTTTGTAAGTTTCTTTTTTCTCCTTTGAGTGCAATATGTTTACCACAAAAACAGATTCATTCCATGCCATGTAACATGAATGCATCCATGTATTTTGGTTTGAATAGTTGTTTTTCAGACATTTTTTTTTGCACGGATTGTTGATCTTTTTTGGTAATCATACTGTTTGAGAATGCAATTTGTGCACTATTACCAAATGTAATGAAATGTTTGCCTTGAAGCTGGAAAGCTCAACACTGGCAAGATTTTATAGGCATTTAATTATAAATATAAATATTCAAATTGTTGTTTTTTTAAAAGACATGTTTAGTTTTTTTCACATAGGATTTTTTTCTGCCAACGTTCTCCAAAGCTGACAAAGAGGGTAGGTTTGTTATATGGACAGGAATACACAAGGACTGATTGTGGTGGACTTTGGCTAAATAATTGAAAGTGCAGTGGTGAACAAAGTTTACAGAAAAGACAAGAGCATAGGGTGACATATTTAAGTGAACGAACACACAAGTTGGTTACATCTTCAGTAGGTGTTGAAATCTGACAGAGATCAGTGACGGTTCTTGACAAGTGTGATAAAAAAAACAAGGAAGTTGAAAAACTAATGAGTGAGGATAGTGTTGGAGAGCACAGAGTAAAAGAGGTGGCAGTTGTGGGGCAGGAAACAAGAAAGATCAGTAATGCCACATTCACAGCAATGTGACTCTTTGATTAAAAGCATTTTTTTCAACCATGAAGTCCCCAGGGAACACCAAACGCAAAGGGAGAACATGCAAATTCTGGGATTTGAATCAGAGACTTCTTGCTGTGCATGCCTTAACAGAAAACAAAGTATTTTTCCCTTTTTTTAACTTAGAGGATTTAACCCATTATATTTTAATTCAATTCAATTCAATTCAATTTTATTTGTATAGCCCAAAATTCACAACAACAGTCGTCTCGATAGGCTTCGTATCGGTAATTGAAAAAGTTAAACATAAAATCAAAAAGGATCAGAAATACAAAGAATTCAATAGGAAAATATTAAATTGAACTAAAAAACTGACAAAGCTAAACTGGCATCCCTGCCCTTAGACCCCCCTTTGCGGTAAGGAGAAACTCCTGACAAAAAACCGATTCCGGAAAAAACGAAGAAACCTCAGTGGTGCCCACATGAAGGGGGGATCCTCCCCCAGGACGGTCAGGCGATTAACCAGAACTCATAGAGAAGAATTAACTTATAAAACGCTACAACTGCATATTTAAAGTCCAGCAGACGAGCTTCATCCAGACGGAGTTGGGGGGACAGTCGGGGGCGCGAGTCGAGCCAGAGACAGGATCCACAGGTGTAGGAGCAGGAGCAGAGACGAGGTACACGGCCAGGTACAGAGCAGAGACGAGCCAGAGGCAGGATCCACAGCCAGGTGTAGAAGCAGTAGTAGAGGTGAGCCAAAGACGAGGTACACGGTTGAGCCAACTGGAATCTGGAAGCACTCCCACTCCCCAGGAGGGGAGAGAAAAAGAGTAACAGTACATGAATCGCAATGCACCAAACAGAGGGAACTAAATGATGAATAATGATCAAGAATAGAGAAGAAAGGGAGGGGTAGAAGTAGATGAGAAATGAGGGGAGAACCCCAGGGGTCCCATTGTGTGTGGTGTGTATTTGCTGTGTGTGTGCTGTTAACATGCAGTGTGTTGTGTCTAAAGTAGAAGATAAAATTGTGGGGCGGATCAGTGAAAGATCAGCATGGATGTTTCGCCGTGCCCCCCTCCACCAGACCATCCCCACAAGGCCCTAGATGAATCAGGGTGTCTAATATGCGAGTAAAAGTGGAATGGAGGGATGGCGCCGACGCGACCCTAGAGAGAGACACCCCCAGTGAGCCCCGCCAACATGACCCACCCATCCAGTTCCCGGGGCCCTATGTGCAATGTTTGTTTGGGTGGGAGCGAGGATGAGCAGGCGGATGGGCACAACCGGGGAAAGAAGGCTCCCCCGAGCGACCGGCCCACCACCCCCCCTCCCAGGGCGGCCAGGCAGTCAGGAGCCGGCAAGCCAGCCGCAGATAGAGGCCAGAGCAGCGCCAGCGCCGAGAGACAGTCAGCAAGGAAGGGACCCGATGCCACACCGAGGGGCAGGAGGTCCAGCCCCACCATTCATGCCCTGACTTTCCTAAGGACTAGCACACCGCTCCCCCCAAGGCGCCCCCCCCCCCCCCCCCTAAAAAATAAATAGAGAACCCAAAATAGATTTAAAATAAAAATAGAATAATTTGTCTGTTCTAATGTTATAAAGTTCTTTTTATAAGCTTTATGCTTTGTGGTTGTTTGTGGTAAAAGCATTCCTCACTTTAGATGAGGTGCTGCATAACAATTGATAAACTGTTTACAAAGTTAATTAACACAATTGTTGAGCTTATAAGCAGTTTAGTAATATGGACTTTGGAGACAATGATCTGACTTTAGATGTTAATGAATCTCATTAACACTTTCAGGTATTTGCAAGACATCTATAATGCTAATGAATATCGTACTAGCATCTTACACATAAATAAAGCCTATAAATTTGTTGTTAGTTAATAAATCTTATTAAGCTTATTAACACTGACAAATTTATTAGGCATCTATAATGCCAATAAATGTATCACTAGCATCTTAAAAACATCCTAATAATAAGTGTTGTAAATGTGTTAACTAAGTAATTAAATAAACCTTATTAGACTTATTGTACTAATAAATGTCTTACTAATATTAAAATTTCGTTATAACGCTTGTTAATGCGTAAACAAAGCTTGTTAAGGAATCTTAATATAAAGTGTTACCGAGGATTTCATGTAATCCATGGACACCAGTGAAGATCACAAATCATTGAAGAACAAAGGTTCAGCGCACTGTCTTTTTTTTGGGATCTAGATGACCCAACTCCCAAGGTTAAAGTCCCTAGGATTGCACAAGCACGGCTGCCGACTTTTCATAAACTCTTGGAGTGAAACTAAGTGTGGGAATAAAAAATTCACTATACACCAGCAAGACATAACATGAGGCATGTGTAGTGTTGTGAAAGTGTAATTAGGATTAAGAGTAACCCTAGTGCTACCATAGGCACTTTAGCATTGGGAGTTGGGTCATCTAGACCCCACAAGACAGTGCGCTGGACCTTTTTTCTTCAATGATTTGTGATCTTCACTATGTCCATGGATTACATTAAATCCTCTGCACCTTTATCCACCTTTGTCATGGTAGGGAGAACACGTCAATATGAGGGTGGGGTCATAGCATAGCACAAGGGTTAAGATCAACTTTATTAATCCCCGTCAGGAAATTTAGATGTAGTAGCAGTACCATGAAATAATATTAATAAAATATATACAAGATATACAGGAAAAAAGAATATACAGGCACAACTCTTATTTACATGTACATCCATGGCTGCCAGCTGAATTGTAGTGTCTGATGGCAGGAATGACTTCCTCTACCGTTTCTTTGCACAGCTGGGGTGTAGGAGTCCACTGCTAAAACTGTTTCTCAGATTGTCCCCCACTTTGTAGAGATGATAGGAGAAATTTTCCATGATGGTCCGCATTTTAGCCAGCAGTCTGCCCCTCACCACCTCCTCCAGATTGGTGAGGCTTGGAGCCGATAACAGACCTGGCTTTTTTATTTAAATTATCCAGTCTGTTGGCATCATTTGCTTTGATGCCAGCACTCCAGCACACTGCAGCAAAGAAGATGGTGCTTGCTATGACAGACTGGTAAAACATGTGGAGCATCCTGCTGCAAAAATCGAAGGACCTGTATAGGGCTGGGAATCACTGGGTACCTCGTGATACGATACGATTTGCGATACATTGGTCACGATAACGATACTATCACGATATGGCGATATTGTGATAATCGATATATCTCGTCTCTAACAACTCACGATATATCAAACTTTAAGAAAGAAGATCTTGAAAAACTATTTTTTTGGGGAAAATATTTCCCCATTTATTTTTTAAACACAATGATAATGAACAACTTGTGTCCTATTTGGTGTAATGAATAACAGACTTTTGTGTCTTCCACTTTTGGCTTCTCCCATCAGGGGTCGCCACAGCGAACGAGTCGCATGGTAGATTTGGCAATGTTTTACGCCGGATGCCCTTCCTGACGCAACCTTCTCAAGCCGGGCTTGGAACCGGCAGAGGTAGAGAAGGGAACAGGGAGCAGCCTGGAGTCGAACCCTGGTTTCACGGACGGCAGGCGCCGCAAACCAGCACGAGCTAAACCGGCTCCCCAAAGAATAACAGACTTTTGTGTAACATTGCTGAAATCAGTAATACCCTATTTTCCGGACTATAAATCGCTCCGGAGTATAAGTCGCACCAGCCCAAAAATGCATTATAAAGTAGAAAAAAGCACAGATAAGTAGCACTGGACTATAAGTCGCATTTTGACGGGAGATTTATTTGACAAAATCTGAGACCAAGAACTAATAAGTTCTACAACCTCATATGATACAATCATAGCAGACTGTTTATCTCATAATTTCACAGTAATTCTTTCTCATACTTATTTATTTATTCCTTTCATGAAGCATCATTGCCCAAATAATACTCTGTTTTCATCCTGTATTTGTAGAACCAGTTGTCATTTTTATTGCATTTCTGAATTTATGAAATCATTGGAAAATAGAATATTATGTTGTTAGCCTTCAAGATCTTACTTTAAAAAAAGTTTGCTGATTCTCTGAGTCACTTAACATACTCTTAACACTTAACATACCTCATACATCAAATTGACCCAGGAACATCATCTCTGTTCCTCACAAATGAACATAACAGGATGGTTAACAATACATTTATTTTTAATATAAGTCGCTGCAGAGTATAAGTCGCACCCCTTGCCAAACTATGAAAAAAAGGGCGACTTATAGTCCGGAAAATACGGTACTCTGTCTTTGACAAACAATGACAATTTTCATTTGGAAATATCTGTAAAATTTGGTTTAAACGATGGCGAACATGAACAGCAGCCATTATTTAGTACAAAATTGCTGTAAACAGGATAAAAAATGAATAAGTCAAGTAGATGCCAGGCACATTGTTATTAACTTTTGAAAAACAACTTAAACAAATTATATTGTGTTTGTTAAAAACAAATGACACCATTTAGTGCAAATGTGGTGTAAACAAAAATAAAATTCTCCCAGAAAAAAAAAAGTCAAGTAAAAATCAAGTAGCTAGTGTTGAACCTTTCGCTGCACAATGACTTCTCCTTTCTTTTCTCTCGTCTTTCCGACCGTGGTCAGAAGCGCAGGGGAGATTTCCTCCAGGGCCGAAGGCAATTCTCCTTCGGGGTTCACTTCTATGGTGTCAAAATAGAGCCTAAAGTATTGCGCATCAAAACAGTAAAACCGCGCATCAAAACCCCAAATCTGCGAATCAAAATGCATAAATTGAGAACCAAAACCCACAATTTGCAACCAAAAGCCTTTCCCCAAAGCACAATCCTATTTCTCAGCTGCCGATTTGTTTTCTCGCCATTCTGAAATCCTGTTTTTGAGTTGCAGTTTTATTTTGAAACTGTCTTTTTGAGTTGCGCTTTTATTTTTTGAGTTGTGCTTTTATTTTTTGCGGTTTTGATTCTAAAACCTGTCGACACGTAAAAACAGCGACATGTCAGTCAAGGGGAGGGGAGGCGGGACATCCCTGATATCCAGAAGCTCATTGGCTACCGAATAAGACCGAGTCTTACGTCAACAGACCAGTTTAGAATGTGCCGGTAAGTTTCTCATGTTTTTCATATCTTTTACTATATTAAAATATCAAAATTGTACTTTATTTAACCAGAGGACGCCAGCACATTCAGATGAGGAGCTCCACCAGTAGCTGCTAGTGAAAAAAGATTTTAGAAAGTTAGATGTTGCATGACAAACTATCAGCATTGTTCTCCTGTGTTAGCATGCTAGCTAGCTCAATGCTAGCGGGGTATCCAGCTCTTCTCATGACTTTTGTGGATTAAACAAAGTACATTTTTTACCACAGTGTCAGGATCAGTCATGTCAACCTGGGAATAATTGCCCTAGTTCTAGTTGTCAATGGAGTCAAGCTTGTCTGTCTTGTTTTTAATTACAGGCACCAACAATACAGACATCATTGAGTCAGGTACTACCCCATGAGTTAGAAATCCAGTAAAACAAATAGCAAGAAGCGGTAAAATCTTTGGGCTGGCATATTTACGATGCTCACTAGTGATGTGATCTAGGCCACATGATTTGTTGTCCTTGAGGACCTTTATGGCTTCAGACACTTGGTGAGAAGTTCCTCCAATGTAAACATCACTCCCTCCTTCTCCCATTTCAAATGCTTTACCTTTAACACAATTGAATAAGGTTTAGTAATGCTGTCTCCAGAGCTCTGCTATATTATCTGCACCAGAGACGCCTTCAACCGTGCCTGGTAGAGACGTCTTACACGTGTTGAAAGTTTTTACCTCTTTCCAGAAGTTAGTTAAGTTGTTATTTAAGAGCTTTTTAGTCATTAAGTCTACCCTTATGTTCTGCTCATTCTTGCATATAAAGCGTAGAGCATATTTATAACGTGCATTTGTCATTTTTTTGTGTTCAAAAACTGGCCTTTGACTAGGTTTTCCCACTTCTACCCATGAATAAAAAGCATCTCTGGCTACAGCATGATATTCAGCAACATGATCATTCCATCCTGGTTTTATTTTTCTTCCCCTCTGTTTAGGAGTGTAGAGAGGCTTACTGGCCTCAAACAAGGAGTTAATTATGTCATTGTACATGACACAGAGCTCCTTGCTGTGTGTAACATCACTATAATTAGCCTTATTACACCAAAGAGCATCTTTAGGAAGATGTATGCTGCTCAAGGATTTGTCTGTTTGGGCATAATAGCTCAATATTTCCCTTTCTGTAGCAGATGCCCAATCTAATTTATTCATTTTTAGGGCCCGAGCACGGAGTGCAAGGACCCTATTGTAATTCGAATGTTTATTATTATTATTATTATTAGGGCCCGAGCACGGAGTGCAAGGACCCTATTGTATCTGTTAGGTTTATTATTAGGGCCCGAGCACGGAGTGCAAGGACCCTATTGTATCTGTTAGGTTTATTATTATTATTATTATTTTTCTTCTGCCGGAAGAATCGCATTTTTGAGGCCTTTAACATACCCCAAAACTCACCAAATTTGGCACACACATCAGGGGTCGCGAAAAATTTCGTTTTTTATGAGAAATTGGCATGGGTGCGCAAAAATGGCTCGACAGCGCCACCTACACTGACTTTTGTCCCGACGCCCCGCATACGCTTTAACGTACAAGCTTGATTTTTTCAGGGCATGTTCATCAGATGGAAACCTACAAAAAAGTCTGTAGGTACCAAGCTGTCAGTCGCACAGGAAGTCTGCTATATTGATGTCAATATGTCATTTTTGCTCTATTTTGGACATTTGCAGGCCTCCTTCTAGAACGAACTCCTCCTAGAGATTTGTGAATAATGACTCCAAACTTTGGTTTTGTAAACTAGACACATGTCCGATGTTAAATTGCAAAGCTTTTAAGTTTTTACAGAAGTTTGTGACCGTGGCGGCGCGTAGAAATTCGACGTTGTTTCGAAAACACGCCATGAAAAGAAAAATGGCCATAACTCAGCCATGCATAATCCAATCTGATCAAAAATTGATATGCATGATTGTAGTCTGACTCTGAACACATCTGCAGTGAAAGAATCTGGAAAAAGTGTAGCGCCACCTGCTGGCAAGAGGAAATGACATGTTTGACTTGGAGCATCACTGCTCCGAGTAGGATGAGCCGACACACCTGAAAATCACGTCCACCTGTTGAAAAGCCATTGAAGTTTACTCTGACAAAAAACCATAACTTTCAATGCGGGGGTGTGGTCGTGACAGAGCGGCAAAGTTGGGCATCTCGCTATGCACACAAAAGTTGCTCTCACGTGCACATTCCTTGTCCAATCTCACTGAAATTCAATGGATATGATGAAGCTTCTATTCTGAACCCATGGATATGACAATCTTGGACGAGCTCTATAGCGCCACCTAGTTATTGCATTGGGCACATTCTGCCCTGTATTTTCTCTTTGCTTTGTCCGATGTGCATGAAATTAAAACTGGAGATACTCAGAAGGGTCCTCTCTCATCATGTAAAGTTTCATGGGTGTACACCTGACGGTGCCTGCGTAACAGGAAGTGGTCGATTATGTGCACCCAAATAATAGAAATTTATTATAAATCAGACGTTTGTCTCAGGAAGCTGAGATTTCAGAATTAGATGCCTTTAATAACCTCCAGCTTTGATATGTAACACTATAGGGTCTACGAGAAACTTCATCACTTGATTTTTTTAATGAAATTTTGGACTGAACAAAGATTTTTAGCATAAATTCTGTTTAGGTTATCAGCACCAAGAATTCAACTTTCATAGGCATTTATGTGCTACTGCTTCCTAAAAAAATTCAGAATGATTGAAGTTACAGGTGACATCTTAGAGAGCATTACATCCAAAAAGGTCCGAAAACGTCTTTTTAGGCAAAACTACAAACACCTATTTTTTTTCATAACTTAATCATCATATATCAACACCATTTATTTTTTCAAATGTAGGGATCTGTGTTTGCTGCCTTCCATATTTTTTTCAGAAGTCCAGGTGAAACAGATGATTTTAAAAAAATCCTGATTCATCCCAAAACCTGTGCTTTTTCCGTCTGGACTCCAAACAAGTGTGTTTTAAAATTACTTATGCTTCAAATATCCACACCAAGTTTCACACGCATATAGCTGAACATGTCTAAATGCTTCTTGAATATTCTTTACAGATATAAAATGAACTGGTCAACTGTAGGATGTCATTTCCTCTTACATGCTTAAGTCTTTTCCTCATGCTGCAGCCTGCTCCTCAATCATCCCTGTTGCTGGAGTCAAATTTCACCCCCCCCCCCCCCCCCCCACACACACACACCAGCTGCCAGTTCATATGCTAACTAACCCAGAAGTGAGGTGACAAGAGTTTAGACACAAGAGGGAGGGCAGACTGCTTTTTCATTTGTTTTGTATGTCTTTCATAGATTTTTATGAATAATCATTGCTTTTCTAGTCATGTAAAATGCAATTAACCTAATATTTTATCTTTTTTTTTTACAAACAAAACATATGAATGTGCTCCAAAACAAAACCCAACTCTCAGTACAGTTCTACAGATGTAACATAAGACTTAGACAGTAAATGTCTCTTTTATCCTTTTTTAATCAATGCTGCAACTTCTTTTCCTTAATATAAATCCAATGAAATTAAACTACAAAACCAAAAAACACAACGTATAGCAAATTTCTCTAAATAAATTATGTGTATATACAATATGTAGCACTTTTAAACAAAATAATAACAAATCCTTCCAATACAAGCACAGAAAAATGGAACACAAAATTTAAAACCCAAATTTGAAATGGCAATTTTAAAAAGATAATTTTTTCAGCCTGCTAAAAGTGCACAATTGTAAAAGCTCTTTTATATAGACAACTGTTTGGTTGCTTAGAGCTCTAAATATAAAAACAATGCCTTTATGGACGTGGCACGGATGGCACGGATGTTCAGCAGGGTAAACCCCAGGAAAGCGGCGGGACCTGATGGAGTTCCCGGAAAGGTTCTGCGGGCCTGCGCCGATCAACTCTCCCAGGTCTTCACAAAAATCTTCAACCTGTCGCTAGCTCAGGCTTTCATCCCTGCTTGCCTGAAGTCATCCACTATCATCCCGATACCCAAAAAGTCCTCATCCACAGCCTTCCTCACGGACTTCCGCCCAGTTGCACTCACTGCTGTCATCACAAAGTGTCTGGAGCGGCTGCTCCTGGGACACATCAAAGACTCCCTCCCTCCAATCTTCGTCCCCCACCAGTTTGCTTACAAAGCAAACAGATCAACGGATGATGCCATTTCCATCACCCTCCACACTGCGCTGAGCCACCTGGAACACAGAGACACCTACGCCAGGATGCTCTTTGTGGACTATAGCTCAGCCTTTAACACAATCATTCCTGACATTCTGGTCAACAAACTGTCTGAACTAGGACTCCACCCACTCACCTGCTCGTGGATCAAGGACTTCCTGACAAACAGACCACAGACAGTCAAACTTGACCCCCACCTCTCCTCCACCCGGACGCTGAGCACAGGCTCCACACAGGGATGTGTGCTGAGTCCTCTGCTGTATACACTGTACACAGCAGACTGCAGACCAGCCCACACCAGCAACACCGTGGTGAAGTTTGCAGACGACACTACTGTGGTGGGGCTGATCTCTGGGGACGACGAGACGGCCTACAGAGACGAAGTCCTGAAACTCTCAAGGTGGTGTCAGGCTAATAACCTCATCCTGAACACCACCAAGACCAAGGAGATCATCCTGGACTTCAGAAAAAACAGAACAGATCCACCCCCACTCTACATCGATGGAAACTGTGTGGAGAGGGTCCACAGCTTCACCCTCCTGGGCACCACCATCTCTGCTGACCTCACATGGTCTAACAACACCATGACTGTCATCAGGAAGGCCCAGCAACGCCTGCACTTCCTGAGAAAACTTAGGAGGAACGACGTCAGCCAGGAGCTGCTGGTAACGTTCTACCGCTCAACCATTGAGAGCATTCTGTCCTATGGCATCAAAGTGTGGTTTTCCCACTGCACTGAAGCAGAACGGCAGAGTCTCCAGAGAGTGGTAAAGACAGCGCAGAGGATCATCGGCTGCCCCCTCCCCTCACTGAAGGACATTTACCAGTCTCGCTGCCTCAGCAGAGTGACTAGCATCACCACTAACTCCACCCATTCTGCTTTCCCTCTGTTTGAACTGCTGCCCTCTGGAAGGAGGTACAGGTCCATCAGAACCAGGACAAACAGACTAAGAAACAGCTTTTTTCCACAGGCAATTATCATACGGAATGCACATACGTCCACCAACCACACCTCACTCTAATTTATTTAACAGTTTCTGTCCATATTGTTCATTTTTTGTTAAGAGTTGTAAATACAGTATTTCTTTTTATATTCCATTTTTATTTTTATTTTATGTAACTCCTTCACTCCAAGGCTGCTGCAATTTCATTGCATCCCCATGTACAATGACAATAAACGATTCTGATTCTGATTATATCACTTAGACACAGATGGAGAACCATATCAACTGGATTGGTAACAGCAACAACCACCGACCAAGCCGGCAAGCCCTGGCAGAAAAGATCCCCACAAGAAACACTGCAGGCTGTTCCATAAAAAATATAGTTTTACCATTGCCTTGCAGATCACAGTTGAAGTGGTTTAGTTTTCCTAAAAAAATTCAGAATGATTGAAGTTACAGGTGAACTTTTAGACAACATTTGATCCAAAAAGGTCCGAAAACGTCTTTTTAGGCAAAACTGCAAACACCTATTTTTTTGCATAACTTATCTTTCAAATATCAGCACAAAAAAATTAAAAACGGTAGGGATCTGTGTTTGCTGCCTTCCATATTTTTTTCAGACTTAAAAGTGTAACAGATGATTTATAAAAAATCCTTTTTCATCCAAAAACCTGTGTTAAATCTGTCTAGACTTAGTATTAAAAACTCTCCAAGATGAATGTGCCTGACTCCACCTGCAGGTGGATCACAGACTTCCTGACGGACAGACAGCAGTATGTGAGGCTGGGGAAGCTCGTCTCAGATACTCGGACCACAAGCACCGGATCCCCCCAGGGCTGTGTCCTTTCACCCCTGTTACTCTCCCTGTACACAAACAGCTGCACAGCTGGTCACCTGTCTGTCAAACTCCTGAAGTTTGCTGACGACACCACACTCATCGGCCTCATCTCTGACGGAGATGAGTCGGCCTACAGGAGTGAAATAGCCAGGCTGGTGTCATAGTGCAGCGCTAACAACCTGGAGCTTAATGCTCTGAAGACAGTGGAGATGACAGTGGACTTCAGGAAGGCCCCAGCCCCCCTCCCCCCTGTCATCCTCTGTGACTCCCCGGTGACCTCTGTGGAGTCCTTCTGCTTCCTGGGAACCATCATCAGCCAGGACCTCAAGTGGGAGCAGAACATCAGCTCCATCACTAAGAAGGTCCAGCAGAGGATGTACTTCCTGAGGCAGCTGAAGAAGTTTCACCTCCCTGAAAAGATGCTGGTAGACTTTTACACCGCCATCATCGAATCCACCCTCACGTCCTCCATCACAGTCTGGTTCGCTGCGGCCACGGCCAGAGACAAGGCCAAGCTGCAACGCGTCATCCACTCAGCAGAGAAGGTGATCGGCTGCCACCTCCCGTCTCTCCAGGAGCTGCACATCTCCAGGACCTGGAGGCGGGCAGCCAGGATTGTAGCCAACCCCTCTCATCCAGGACATAATCTCTTTCGGCCCCTCCCTTCTGGCAAGAGGCTCCGGTCCATCAGGACCAGGACCTCGCGCCACAAGAACAGCTTCTTCCCCACTGCAGTCAGCCTGCTGAACAGTACCCCAACTCCCCCAGGTGACCCCCCCTCCCGCCCACCAAAGGACTGTCGGTGCCACTTACAGGCCCCACCATCCCAGCCCATCTGTGCTCCCACTTTAATTCACCTTACTCTACTGTATATAGTGTGTTGTTGTTGTTAACTTAATTTTTAACTTATTCTTAATTGCACTATACACCAAGTCAAATTCCTCGTTTTGTAAAGTGCGCTCTACTGAACCTGGCAATAAAACTTTTTCTGATTTCTGATTCTGATTCTGATTCTATTAATCATTGTTTTTTATTCATTCAAAATACAATTAAATCAATATTTTATCTTTTTTCTTTTCCTTTTTCTTTTTTTTAATCTCTTATATCCTTTTTTATAATCAATGTTTGAACTTCTTTTCCTTTCTATTGTCATGGTTTCAGTTTGTTGTCTTGTTTTTCGCTTTAGTTCTTGTTCTGCCTAGTTTGGTTCTGTTTCCTGTTTTATTTTGAAAGGTTTCCTGTCTTGTCATGTTTCTTGAGTTTTACTTCCTTTGGTCCCCATCTGCCCTAATCGTGTTCACCTGTGTCTTGTCTGCCCTGTCTGTATATAAGTCTTGTCTCTGCCTTCCTCCTGTGCTGGTCCATTAACTTCTGCTCATGTTGATCACGTCTTCTTGTCTGGCGTCCATGTCCCTTGCCATGCCACAGTAAGTTTTTGTTTTTAGTTTTGTCATCCTGCTCTGCAGCGCTTTTTGTTAGTTAAATAAACCCACTTGCCCTGAACCCGTTTGCCTCCCGTCTCTGCGCCTGGGTCCTACCTGCTCTCGAGCCTCCCCCCCACACGACATCTATACATCCAATGAAATTAAACTACAAATCAACAAACACAACTGATAACAAATGTCTCTAAAAAATGATGTGTATATTTGCAGAACCTTAAAAACACCAAACAAATAACAAATACTTCCCAATTAAAGCACAAAAAATGGAACACAAAATGTAAAACCCAAGTAAGAAATTGCAATTTGAAAAAGATACTTTTTTCAGCAGCTTTTCAAAATCAATCACCAATTCTACTCTTCTGTGGATGAAACAAAGAACTCCAGAACAATGAAGCCATTTCTCTAAGTCTCTCTCACCTTCAGTTTTAAACAAGGTCTGTGAAAATCCACCATACATTGGTCACATGAACTCAGAGACCTGCTAAAAGTGCACAATTGTAAAAGCTCTTTTATATAGACAACTGTTTGTTTGCTTAGAGCTCTAAATATAAAAAAAAATGCTTTTCTATCACCTAGACACAGATGGAGAACCATATCAACTGGATTAATAACAGGGTGGCATGTTTAGACAACATGAAGCTGTCCATCACATTTTTGACCTAAACATGTAAACACATCCTTGGCTCTGCGGTTAGGAAATGGTATTTGGGAATCTCTTTATACCAGGAGCCAGCCTGGCCATTGGAACATCGCCACAGTGCCCATCCAGACTGGGACAGCAACGGGGTCCACTTCAGAGCCGTGAGCTGCTGTTTAACTCCAGCTGTCCCAGCAAAGGAGACAACTGCAGCAACATCCACTGACCAAGCTGACAAGCCCTGGCAGAAAAGATCCCCACAAGAAAAACACTGGCTCAGGCAGGCTGGTCAAAAAAAAATAGTTTTGCCATTGTCTTGCAGCTCGCAGATCAAGTGTTTTAGTTTTCCAGTAATGTCAGTCAAGAATGCAAGTTCAGATTCACAATGTTCATATTCACCATATTCAACAGACATCTCCTCCAATAGCACCTTAAAAATCCTGTGCTGTTTAGCTTTGCAGCTGAGGTTGTTTACGATTTTCAGAATAAGAGTCATTATATGTCCAGAGCCAATCACTTCTGCACATAAGGCCTGCTGGTGAATGACGCAGCAGTAATGCAGACATTTTGGAAAGTCTGGGTCAGCTTTACAGTGAGTGATGAAACCTGTTTGTCTATTGATCATAGCAGGAGTCCCATCTGCAGTCACTGCTACCAGCTTTTCTAATTGTACCTTTTTCTGCACAAAAACTCCTTCACCGTGTTATACATTTCAACTCCTCTTGTAATTGTCTGTTAGGGCAGATGTGTCAGGAGTTCTTCTCTTGTGGAAACCAAAAGCTATGCTGTACTGTTGCCGTCCACAGACTCATCACACTGGACGTTAACCACCTGCACTTTGCAAGATCCCGGTCCAGCTAATTGGCCAAGTTATCAGACATAGCTGACACTCATCTAGACATTGTAGTGGAAATTGAATGAGTTCTATTGTTCTCATCCTTAGGGACAGTGATAGCAATTATCATCATTGCTTGAATTTTTTTCATGCTATATGCAAAAGTCTTTGTCCCTTAAGGCAACAGATTACAGCCCCCCCCCCCCCCCCCCAGGCTGCTGTCGTATTAACAATAGCTTGGAGCTCCAGAATGGACAAGAAAAAACGACGAGAATGGCTCGAGCAGGGCGTTGCTCACGGGGCGGTCGCTCGTGCCATGCGGTCGCACGTGCTCGGGCCCGCTAAATGCTACTTGTAGCTTTAATTATTATTATTATTTTTCTTCTGCCGGAAGAATCGCATTTTTGAGGCCTTTAACATACCCCAAAACTCACCAAATTTGGCACACACATCAGGGGTCGCGAAAAATTTCGTATTTTATGAGAAATTGGCATGGGTGCGCAAAAATGGCTCGACAGCGCCACCTACACTGACTTTTGTCCCGACGCCCCGCATACGCTTTAACGTACAAGCTTGATTTTTTCAGGGCATGTTCATCAGATGGAAACCTACAAAAAAGTCTGTAGGTACCAAGCTGTCAGTCGCACAGGAAGTCTGCTATATTGGTGTCAATATGTCATTTTTGCTCTATTTTGGACATTTGCAGGCCTCCTTCTAGAACGAACTCCTCCTAGAGATTTGTGAGTAATGACTCCAAACTTTGGTTTTGTAAACTAGACACATGTCCGATGTTAAATTGCAAAGCTTTTAAGTTTTTACAGAAGTTTGTGACCGTGGCGGCGCGTAGAAATTCGACGTTGTTTCGAAAACACGCCATGAAAAGAAAAATGGCCATAACTCAGCCATGCATAATCCAATCTGATCAAAAATTGATATGCATGATTGTAGTCTGACTCTGAACACATCTGCAGTGAAAGAATCTGGAAAAAGTGTAGCGCCACCTGCTGGCAAGAGGAAATGACATGTTTGACTTGGAGCATCACTGCTCCGAGTAGGATGAGCCGACACACCTGAAAATGACGTCCACCTGTTGAAAAGCCATTGAAGTTTACTCTGACAAAAAACCATAACTTTCAATGCGGGGGTGTGGTCGTGACAGAGCGGCAAAGTTGGGCATCTCGCTATGCACACAAAAGTTGCTCTCACGTGCACATTCCTTGTCCAATCTCACTGAAATTCAATGGATATGATGAAGCTTCTATTCTGAACCCATGGATATGACAATCTTGGACGAGCTCTATAGCGCCACCTAGTTATTGCATTGGGCACATTCTGCCCTGTATTTTCTCTTTGCTTTGTCCGATGTGCATGAAATTAAAACTGGAGATACTCAGAAGGGTCCTCTCTCATCATGTAAAGTTTCATGGGTGTACACCTGACGGTGCCTGCGTAACAGGAAGTGGTCGATTATGTGCACCCAAATAATAGAAATTTATTATAAATCAGCCGTTTGTCTAAGGAAGCTGAGATTTCAGAATTAGATGCCTTTAATAACCTCCAGCTTTGATATGTAACACTATAGGGTCTACGAGAAACTTCATCACTTGATTTTTTTAATGAAATTTTGGACTGAACAAAGATTTTTAGCATAAATTCTGTTTAGGTTATCAGCACCAAGAATTCAACTTTCATAGGCATTTATGTGCTACTGCTTCCTAAAAAAATTCAGAATGATTGAAGTTACAGGTGACATCTTAGAGAGCATTACATCCAAAAAGGTCCGAAAACGTCTTTTTAGGCAAAACTACAAACACCTATTTTTTTTCATAACTTAATCATCATATATCAACACCATTTATTTTTTCAAATGTAGGGATCTGTGTTTGCTGCCTTCCATATTTTTTTCAGAAGTCCAGGTGAAACAGATGATTTTAAAAAAATCCTGATTCATCCCAAAACCTGTGCTTTTTCCGTCTGGACTCCAAACAAGTGTGTTTTAAAATTACTTATGCTTCAAATATCCACACCAAGTTTCACACGCATATAGCTGAACATGTCTAAATGCTTCTTGAATATTCTTTACAGATATAAAATGAACTGGTCAACTGTAGGATGTCATTTCCTCTTACATGCTTAAGTCTTTTCCTCATGCTGCAGCCTGCTCCTCAATCATCCCTGTTGCTGGAGTCAAATTTCATCCCCCCCCCCCCCCCCCCACACACACACACACCAGCTGCCTATTCATATGCTAACTAACCCAGAAGTGAGGTGACAAGAGTTTAGACACAAGAGGGAGGGCAGACTGCTTTTTCATTTGTTTTGTATGTCTTTCATAGATTTTTATGAATAATCATTGCTTTTCTAGTCATGTAAAATGCAATTAACCTAATATTTTATCTTTTTTTTTTACAAACAAAACATATGAATGTGCTCCAAAACAAAACCCAACTCTCAGTACAGTTCTACAGATGTAACATAAGACTTAGACAGTAAATGTCTCTTTTATCCTTTTTTAATCAATGCTGCAACTTCTTTTCCTTAATATAAATCCAATGAAATTAAACTACAAAACCAAAAAACACAACGTATAGCAAATTTCTCTAAATAAATTATGTGTATATACAATATGTAGCACTTTTAAACAAAATAATAACAAATCCTTCCAATACAAGCACAGAAAAATGGAACACAAAATTTAAAACCCAAATTTGAAATGGCAATTTTAAAAAGATAATTTTTTCAGCCTGCTAAAAGTGCACAATTGTAAAAGCTCTTTTATATAGACAACTGTTTGGTTGCTTAGAGCTCTAAATATAAAAACAATGCCTTTATGGACGTGGCACGGATGGCACGGATGTTCAGCAGGGTAAACCCCAGGAAAGCGGCGGGACCTGATGGAGTTCCCGGAAAGGTTCTGCGGGCCTGCGCCGATCAACTCTCCCAGGTCTTCACAAAAATCTTCAACCTGTCGCTAGCTCAGGCTTTCATCCCTGCTTGCCTGAAGTCATCCACTATCATCCCGATACCCAAAAAGTCCTCATCCACAGCCTTCCTCACGGACTTCCGCCCAGTTGCACTCACTGCTGTCATCACAAAGTGTCTGGAGCGGCTGCTCCTGGGACACATCAAAGACTCCCTCCCTCCAATCTTCGTCCCCCACCAGTTTGCTTACAAAGCAAACAGATCAACGGATGATGCCATTTCCATCACCCTCCACACTGCGCTGAGCCACCTGGAACACAGAGACACCTACGCCAGGATGCTCTTTGTGGACTATAGCTCAGCCTTTAACACAATCATTCCTGACATTCTGGTCAACAAACTGTCTGAACTAGGACTCCACCCACTCACCTGCTCGTGGATCAAGGACTTCCTGACAAACAGACCACAGACAGTCAAACTTGACCCCCACCTCTCCTCCACCCGGACGCTGAGCACAGGCTCCACACAGGGATGTGTGCTGAGTCCTCTGCTGTATACACTGTACACAGCAGACTGCAGACCAGCCCACACCAGCAACACCGTGGTGAAGTTTGCAGACGACACTACTGTGGTGGGGCTGATCTCTGGGGACGACGAGACGGCCTACAGAGACGAAGTCCTGAAACTCTCAAGGTGGTGTCAGGCTAATAACCTCATCCTGAACACCACCAAGACCAAGGAGATCATCCTGGACTTCAGAAAAAACAGAACAGATCCACCCCCACTCTACATCGATGGAAACTGTGTGGAGAGGGTCCACAGCTTCACCCTCCTGGGCACCACCATCTCTGCTGACCTCACATGGTCTAACAACACCATGACTGTCATCAGGAAGGCCCAGCAACGCCTGCACTTCCTGAGAAAACTTAGGAGGAACGACGTCAGCCAGGAGCTGCTGGTAACGTTCTACCGCTCAACCATTGAGAGCATTCTGTCCTATGGCATCAAAGTGTGGTTTTCCCACTGCACTGAAGCAGAACGGCAGAGCCTCCAGGGAGTGGTAAAGACAGCGCAGAGGATCATCGGCTGCCCCCTCCCCTCACTGAAGGACATTTACCAGTCTCGCTGCATCAGCAGAGTGACTAGCATCACCACTAACTCCACCCATTCTGCTTTCCCTCTGTTTGAACTGCTGCCCTCTGGAAGGAGGTACAGGTCCATCAGAACCAGGACAAACAGACTAAGAAACAGCTTTTTTCCACAGGCAATTATCATACGGAATGCACATACGTCCACCAACCACACCTCACTCTAATTTTACTACAATGCGTGCAATATCCTGACTGTCTAACCGGGTCACTGTGCAATAATTTGATATTTATTAAGCTGTGCTCACAGCAACTCATGTAATTCCATTCTATTTTATTCACAAATATTTAATATTTAACAGTTTCTGTCCATATTGTTCATTTTTTGTTAAGAGTTGTAAATACAGTATTTCTTTTTCTATTCTATTTTTATTTTTATTTTATGTAACTCCTTCACTCCAAGGCTGCTGCAATTTCATTGTATCCCCATGTACAATGACAATAAACGATTCTGATTCTGATTATATCACTTAGACACAGATGGAGAACCATATCAACTGGATTGGTAACAGCAACAACCACCGACCAAGCCGGCAAGCCCTGGCAGAAAAGATCCCCACAAGAAACACTGCAGGCTGTTCCATAAAAAATATAGTTTTACCATTGCCTTGCAGATCACAGTTGAAGTGGTTTAGTTTTCCTAAAAAAATTCAGAATGATTGAAGTTACAGGTGAACTTTTAGACAACATTTCATCCAAAAAGGTCCGAAAACGTCTTTTTAGGCAAAACTGCAAACACCTATTTTTTTGCATAACTTATCTTTCAAATATCAGCACAAAAAAATTAAAAACGGTAGGGATCTGTGTTTGCTGCCTTCCATATTTTTTTCAGACTTAAAAGTGTAACAGATGATTTATAAAAAATCCTTTTTCATCCAAAAACCTGTGTTAAATCTGTCTAGACTTAGTATTAAAAACTCTCCAAGATGAATGTGCCTGACTCCACCTGCAGGTGGATCACAGACTTCCTGACGGACAGACAGCAGTATGTGAGGCTGGGGAAGCTCGTCTCAGATACTCGGACCACAAGCACCGGATCCCCCCAGGGCTGTGTCCTTTCACCCCTGTTACTCTCCCTGTACACAAACAGCTGCACAGCTGGTCACCTGTCTGTCAAACTCCTGAAGTTTGCTGACGACACCACACTCATCGGCCTCATCTCTGACGGAGATGAGTCGGCCTACAGGAGTGAAATAGCCAGGCTGGTGTCATAGTGCAGCGCTAACAACCTGGAGCTTAATGCTCTGAAGACAGTGGAGATGACAGTGGACTTCAGGAAGGCCCCAGCCCCCCTCCCCCCTGTCATCCTCTGTGACTCCCCGGTGACCTCTGTGGAGTCCTTCTGCTTCCTGGGAACCATCATCAGCCAGGACCTCAAGTGGGAGCAGAACATCAGCTCCATCACTAAGAAGGTCCAGCAGAGGATGTACTTCCTGAGGCAGCTGAAGAAGTTTCACCTCCCTGAAAAGATGCTGGTAGACTTTTACACCGCCATCATCGAATCCACCCTCACGTCCTCCATCACAGTCTGGTTCGCTGCGGCCACGGCCAGAGACAAGGCCAAGCTGCAACGCGTCATCCACTCAGCAGAGAAGGTGATCGGCTGCCACCTCCCGTCTCTCCAGGAGCTGCACATCTCCAGGACCTGGAGGCGGGCAGCCAGGATTGTAGCCAACCCCTCTCATCCAGGACATAATCTCTTTCGGCCCCTCCCTTCTGGCAAGAGGCTCCGGTCCATCAGGACCAGGACCTCGCGCCACAAGAACAGCTTCTTCCCCACTGCAGCCAGCCTGCTGAACAGAACCCCAACTCCCCCAGGTGACCCCCCCCCCGCCCACCAAAGGACTGTCGGTGCCACTTACAGGCCCCACCATCCCAGCCCATCTGTGCTCCCACTTTAATTCACCTTACTCTACTGTATATAGTGTGTTGTTGTTGTTAACTTAATTTTTAACTTATTCTTAATTGCACTATACACCAAGTCAAATTCCTCGTTTTGTAAAGTGCGCTCTACTGAACCTGGCAATAAAACTTTTTCTGATTTCTGATTCTATTAATCATTGTTTTTTATTCATTCAAAATGCAATTAAATCAATATTTTATCTTTTTTCTTTTCCTTTTTCTTTTTTTTATCTCTTATATCCTTTTTTATAATCAATGTTTGAACTTCTTTTCCTTTCTATTGTCATGGTTTCAGTTTGTTGTCTTTTTTTTCGCTTTAGTTCTTGTTCTGTCTTGTTTGGTTCTGTTTCCTGTTTTATTTTGAAAGGTTTCCTGTCTTGTCATGTTTCTTGAGTTTTACTTCCTTTGGTCCCCATCTGCCCTAATCGTGTTCACCTGTGTCTTGTCTGCCCTGTCTGTATATAAGTCTTGTCTCTGCCTTCCTCCTGTGCTGGTCCATTAACTTCTGCTCATGTTGATCACGTCTTCTTGTCTGGCGTCCATGTCCCTTGCCATGCCACAGTAAGTTTTTGTTTTTAGTTTTGTCATCCTGCTCTGCAGCGCTTTTTGTTAGTTAAATAAACCCACTTGCCCTGAACCCGTTTGCCTCCCGTCTCTGCGCCTGGGTCCTACCTGCTCTCGAGCCTCCCCCCCACACGACATCTATACATCCAATGAAATTAAACTACAAATCAACAAACACAACTGATAACAAATGTCTCTAAAAAATGATGTGTATATTTGCAGAACCTTAAAAACACCAAACAAATAACAAATGCTTCCCAAATAAAGCACAAAAAATGGAACACAAAATGTAAAACCCAAGTTAGAAATTGCAATTTGAAAAAGATACTTTTTTCAGCAGCTTTTCAAAATCAATCACCAATTCTACTCTTCTGTGGATGAAACAAAGAACTCCAGAACAATGAAGCCATTTCTCTAAGTCTCTCTCACCTTCAGTTTTAAACAAGGTCTGTGAAAATCCACCATACATTGGTCACATGAACTCAGAGACCTGCTAAAAGTGCACAATTGTAAAAGCTCTTTTATATAGACAACTGTTTGTTTGCTTAGAGCTGTAAATATAAAAAAAAATGCTTTTCTATCACCTAGACACAGATGGAGAACCATATCAACTGGATTAATAACAGGGTGGCATGTTTAGACAACATGAAGCTGTCCATCACATTTTTGACCTAAACATGTAAACACATCCTTGGCTCTGTGGTTAGGAAATGGTATTTGGGAATCTCTTTATACCAGGAGCCAGCCTGGCCATTGGAACATCGCCACAGTGCCCATCCAGACTGGGACAGCAACGGGGTCCACTTCAGAGCCGTGAGCTGCTGTGTTTAACTCCAGCTGTCCCAGCAAGGGAGACAACTGCAGCAACATCCACTGACCAAGCTGACAAGCCCTGGCAGAAAAGATCCCCACAAGAAAAACACTGGCTAAGGCAGGCTGGTCAAAAAAAAATAGTTTTTCCATTGTCTTGAGGCTCGCAGATCAAGTGGTTTAGTTTTCCAGTAATGTCAGTCAAGAATGCCAGTTTAGCTCGTGCTGGTTTGCGGCGCCTTCCATCCGTGAAACCTGGGTTCGACTCCGGGCTGCTCCCTGTTCCCTTCTCTACCTCTGCCGGTTCCAAGCCCGGTTTGAGAAGGTTGCGTCAGGAAGGGCATCCGGCGTAAAACATTGCCAAATTTACCATGCGACTTGTTCGCTGTGGCGACCCCTGATGGGAGAAGCCGAAAGTGGAAGAAGTCAGTCAAGAATGCAAGTTCAGATTCACAATGTTCATATTCACCATATTCAACAGACATCTCCTCCAATAGCACCTTAAAAATCCTGTGCTGTTTTGCTTTGCAGCTGAGGTTGTTTACGATTTTCAGAATAAGAGTCATTATATGTCCAGAGCCAATCACTTCTGCACATAAGGCCTGCTGGTGAATGACGCAGCAGTAATGCAGACATTTTGGAAAGTCTGGGTCAGCTTTACAGTGAGTGATGAAACCTGTTTGTCTATTGATCATAGCAGGAGTCCCATCTGCAGTCACTGCTACCAGCTTTTCTAATTGTACCTTTTTCTGCACAAAAACTCCTTCACCGTGTTATACATTTCAACTCCTCTTGTAGTTGTCTGTTAGGGCAGATGTGTCAGGAGTTCTTCTCTTGTGGAAACCAAAAGCTATGCTGTACTGTTGCCGTCCACAGACTCATTACACTGGACGTTAACCACCTGCACTTTGCAAGATCCCGGTCCAGCTAATTGGCCAAGTTATCAGACATAGCTGACACTCATCTAGACATTGTAGTGGAAATTGAATGAGTTCTATTGTTCTCATCCTTAGGGACAGTGATAGCAATTATCATCATTGCTTGAATTTTTTTCATGCTATATGCAAAAGTCTTTGTCCCTTAAGGCAACAGATTACAGCCCCCCCCCCCCCCCCCCCCCCCCCCCCCCAGGCTGCTGTCGTATTAACAATAGCTTGGAGCTCCAGAATGGACAAGAAAAAACGACGAGAATGGCTCGAGCAGGGCGTTGCTCACGGGGCGGTCGCTCGTGCCATGCGGTCGCACGTGCTCGGGCCCGCTAAATGCTACTTGTAGCTTTAATTATTATTATTATTATTCTTCCGACTTTTCCGTCGCCTTTTTGAGGCCTTTAACATACCCCAAAACTCACCAAATTTTGTATACACATCAGGAGTCGCGAAAAATTTCATATTTTATAGGAGAACGGCATAGGTAAACAAAAATGGCTCGATAGCGCCACCTGCAAAATTTGTTTTCGCGAGCACCTCCATATGCTTTATAGTACAAACCTGATTTTAACAGGGCATGTTCATCGGATAGAAACCTACAAAAAAGTCTCTTGGGACCAAGCTGTCAGTCGCACAGGAAGTCTGATATTTTGATGACAATATGTCATTTTTGCTGTATTTTGGTCATTTGCAGGCCTCGCTCTAGAACGAACTCCTCCTAGAGATTTGAGAGTAATGACTCCAAACTTTGGTTTTGTAAACTAGACACATGTCCGATGTTAAATTGCAAAGCTTTTAAGTTTTTATGGATGTTTGTGACCATGGCGGCGCGTCAAAATTGGAGGTCGTTTCGAAAACACGCCATGAAAAGAAAAATGGCCATTACTCAGCCATGCATAATCCAATCTGATCCAAAATTGATGTGCATGATTGTAGTCTGACTCTGAACACATCTGCAGTGAAAAAATCTGGAAAAAGTGTAGCGCCACCTGCTGGCAAGAGGAAATGACATGTTTTACTTGGAGCATCACTGCTCCGAGTAGGATGAGCCGACACACCTGAAAATGACGTCCACCTGTTGAAAAGCCATTGAAGTTTACTCTGACAAAAAACCATAACTTTCAATGCGGGGGTGTGGTCGTGACAGAGCGGCAAAGTTGGGCATCTCGCTATGCACACAAAAGTTGCTCTCACGTGCACATTCCTTGTCCAATCTCACTGAAATTCAGTGGATATGATGAAGCTTCTATTCTGAACCCATGGATATGACAATCTTGGACGAGCTCTATAGCGCCACCTAGTTATTGCATTGGGCACATTCTGCCCTGTATTTTCTCTTTGCTTTGTCCGATGTGCATGAAATTAAAACTGGAGATACTCAGAAGGGTCCTCTCTCATCATGTAAAGTTTCATGGGTGTACACCTGACGGTGCCTGCGTAACAGGAAGTGGTCGATTATGTGCACCCAAATAATAGAAATTTATTATAAATCAGCCGTTTGTCTCAGGAAGCTGAGATTTCAGAATTAGATGCCTTTAATAACCTCCAGCTTTGATATGTAACACTATAGGGTCTACGAGAAACTTCATCACTTGATTTTTTTAATGAAATTTTGGACTGAACAAAGATTTTTAGCATAAATTCTGTTTAGGTTATCAGCACCAAGAATTCAACTTTCATAGGCATTTATGTGCTACTGCTTCCTAAAAAAATTCAGAATGATTGAAGTTACAGGTGACATCTTAGAGAGCATTACATCCAAAAAGGTCCGAAAACGTCTTTTTAGGCAAAACTACAAACACCTATTTTTTTTCATAACTTAATCATCATATATCAACACCATTTATTTTTTTAAATGTAGGGATCTGTGTTTGCTGCCTTCCATATTTTTTTCAGAAGTCCAGGTGAAACAGATGATTTTAAAAAAATCCTGATTCATCCCAAAACCTGTGCTTTTTCCGTCTGGACTCCAAACAAGTGTGTTTTAAAATTACTTATGCTTCAAATATCCACACCAAGTTTCACACGCATATAGCGGAACATGTCTAAATGCTTCTTGAATATTCTTTACAGATATAAAATGAACTGGTCAACTGTAGGATGTCATTTCCTCTTACATGCTTAAGTCTTTTCCTCATGCTGCAGCCTGCTCCTCAATCATCCCTGTTGCTGGAGTCAAATTTCACCCCCCCCCCCCCCCCCCACACACACACCAGCTGCCAGTTCATATGCTAACTAACCCAGAAGTGAGGTGACAATAGTTTAGACACAAGAGGGAGGGCAGACTGCTTTTTCATTTGTTTTGTATGTCTTTCATAGATTTTTATGAATAATCATTGCTTTTCTAGTCATGTAAAATGCAATTAACCTAATATTTTATCTTTTTTTTTTTACAAACAAAACATATGAATGTGCTCCAAAACAAAACCCAACTCTCAGTACAGTTCTACAGATGTAACATAAGACTTAGACAGTAAATGTCTCTTTTATCCTTTTTTAATCAATGCTGCAACTTCTTTTCCTTAATATAAATCCAATGAAATTAAACTACAAAACCAAAAAACACAACGTATAGCAAATTTCTCTAAATAAATTATGTGTATATACAATATGTAGCACTTTTAAACAAAATAATAACAAATCCTTCCAATACAAGCACAGAAAAATGGAACACAAAATTTAAAACCCAAATTTGAAATGGCAATTTTAAAAAGATAATTTTTTCAGCCTGCTAAAAGTGCACAATTGTAAAAGCTCTTTTATATAGACAACTGTTTGGTTGCTTAGAGCTCTAAATATAAAAACAATGCCTTTATGGACGTGGCACGGATGGCACGGATGTTCAGCAGGGTAAACCCCAGGAAAGCGGCGGGACCTGATGGAGTTCCCGGAAAGGTTCTGCGGGCCTGCGCCGATCAACTCTCCCAGGTCTTCACAAAAATCTTCAACCTGTCGCTAGCTCAGGCTTTCATCCCTGCTTGCCTGAAGTCATCCACTATCATCCCGATACCCAAAAAGTCCTCATCCACAGCCTTCCTCACGGACTTCCGCCCAGTTGCACTCACTGCTGTCATCACAAAGTGTCTGGAGCGGCTGCTCCTGGGACACATCAAAGACTCCCTCCCTCCAATCTTCGTCCCCCACCAGTTTGCTTACAAAGCAAACAGATCAACGGATGATGCCATTTCCATCACCCTCCACACTGCGCTGAGCCACCTGGAACACAGAGACACCTACGCCAGGATGCTCTTTGTGGACTATAGCTCAGCCTTTAACACAATCATTCCTGACATTCTGGTCAACAAACTGTCTGAACTAGGACTCCACCCACTCACCTGCTCGTGGATCAAGGACTTCCTGACAAACAGACCACAGACAGTCAAACTTGACCCCCACCTCTCCTCCACCCGGACGCTGAGCACAGGCTCCACACAGGGATGTGTGCTGAGTCCTCTGCTGTATACACTGTACACAGCAGACTGCAGACCAGCCCACACCAGCAACACCGTGGTGAAGTTTGCAGACGACACTACTGTGGTGGGGCTGATCTCTGGGGACGACGAGACGGCCTACAGAGACGAAGTCCTGAAACTCTCAAGGTGGTGTCAGGCTAATAACCTCATCCTGAACACCACCAAGACCAAGGAGATCATCCTGGACTTCAGAAAAAACAGAACAGATCCACCCCCACTCTACATCGATGGAAACTGTGTGGAGAGGGTCCACAGCTTCACCCTCCTGGGCACCACCATCTCTGCTGACCTCACATGGTCTAACAACACCATGACTGTCATCAGGAAGGCCCAGCAACGCCTGCACTTCCTGAGAAAACTTAGGAGGAACGACGTCAGCCAGGAGCTGCTGGTAACGTTCTACCGCTCAACCATTGAGAGCATTCTGTCCTATGGCATCACAGTGTGGTTTTCCCACTGCACTGAAGCAGAACGGCAGAGTCTCCAGAGAGTGGTAAAGACAGCGCAGAGGATCATCGGCTGCCCCCTCCCCTCACTGAAGGACATTTACCAGTCTCGCTGCCTCAGCAGAGTGACTAGCATCACCACTAACTCCACCCATTCTGCTTTCCCTCTGTTTGAACTGCTGCCCTCTGGAAGGAGGTACAGGTCCATCAGAACCAGGACAAACAGACTAAGAAACAGCTTTTTTCCACAGGCAATTATCATACGGAATGCACATACGTCCACCAACCACACCTCACTCTAATTTTACTACAATGCGTGCAATATCCTGACTGTCTAACCGGGTCACTGTGCAATAACTTGATATTTATTAAGCTGTGCTCACAGCAACTCATGTAATTCCATTCTATTTTATTCACAAATATTTAATATTTAACAGTTTCTGTCCATATTGTTCATTTTTTGTTAAGAGTTGTAAATACAGTATTTCTTTTTCTATTCTATTTTTATTTTTATTTTATGTAACTCCTTCACTCCAAGGCTGCTGCAATTTCATTGTATCCCCATGTACAATGACAATAAACGATTCTGATTCTGATTATATCACTTAGACACAGATGGAGAACCATATCAACTGGATTGGTAACAGCAACAACCACCGACCAAGCCGGCAAGCCCTGGCAGAAAAGATCCCCACAAGAAACACTGCAGGCTGTTCCATAAAAAATATAGTTTTACCATTGCCTTGCAGATCACAGTTGAAGTGGTTTAGTTTTCCTAAAAAAATTCAGAATGATTGAAGTTACAGGTGAACTTTTAGACAACATTTGATCCAAAAAGGTCCGAAAACGTCTTTTTAGGCAAAACTGCAAACACCTATTTTTTTGCATAACTTATCTTTCAAATATCAGCACAAAAAAATTAAAAACGGTAGGGATCTGTGTTTGCTGCCTTCCATATTTTTTTCAGACTTAAAAGTGTAACAGATGATTTATAAAAAATCCTTTTTCATCCAAAAACCTGTGTTAAATCTGTCTAGACTTAGTATTAAAAACTCTCCAAGATGAATGTGCCTGACTCCACCTGCAGGTGGATCACAGACTTCCTGACGGACAGACAGCAGTATGTGAGGCTGGGGAAGCTCGTCTCAGATACTCGGACCACAAGCACCGGATCCCCCCAGGGCTGTGTCCTTTCACCCCTGTTACTCTCCCTGTACACAAACAGCTGCACAGCTGGTCACCTGTCTGTCAAACTCCTGAAGTTTGCTGACGACACCACACTCATCGGCCTCATCTCTGACGGAGATGAGTCGGCCTACAGGAGTGAAATAGCCAGGCTGGTGTCATAGTGCAGCGCTAACAACCTGGAGCTTAATGCTCTGAAGAGAGTGGAGATGACAGTGGACTTCAGGAAGGCCCCAGCCCCCCTCCCCCCTGTCATCCTCTGTGACTCCCCGGTGACCTCTGTGGAGTCCTTCTGCTTCCTGGGAACCATCATCAGCCAGGACCTCAAGTGGGAGCAGAACATCAGCTCCATCACTAAGAAGGTCCAGCAGAGGATGTACTTCCTGAGGCAGCTGAAGAAGTTTCACCTCCCTGAAAAGATGCTGGTAGACTTTTACACCGCCATCATCGAATCCACCCTCACGTCCTCCATCACAGTCTGGTTCGCTGCGGCCACGGCCAGAGACAAGGCCAAGCTGCAACGCGTCATCCACTCAGCAGAGAAGGTGATCGGCTGCCACCTCCCGTCTCTCCAGGAGCTGCACATCTCCAGGACTTGGAGGCGGGCAGCCAGGATTGTAGCCAACCCCTCTCATCCAGGACATAATCTCTTTCGGCCCCTCCCTTCTGGCAAGAGGCTCCGGTCCATCAGGACCAGGACCTCGCGCCACAAGAACAGCTTCTTCCCCACTGCAGTCAGCCTGCTGAACAGTACCCCAACTCCCCCAGGTGACCCCCCCCCCCCCCGCCCACCAAAGGACTGTCGGTGCCACTTACAGGCCCCACCATCCCAGCCCATCTGTGCTCCCACTTTAATTCACCTTACTCTACTGTATATAGTGTGTTGTTGTTGTTAACTTAATTTTTAACTTATTCTTAATTGCACTATACACCAAGTCAAATTCCTCGTTTTGTAAAGTGCGCTCTACTGAACCTGGCAATAAAACTTTTTCTGATTTCTGATTCTGATTCTGATTCTATTAATCATTGTTTTTTATTCATTCAAAATGCAATTAAATCAATATTTTATCTTTTTTCTTTTCCTTTTTCTTTTTTTTTATCTCTTATATCCTTTTTTATAATCAATGTTTGAACTTCTTTTCCTTTCTATTGTCATGGTTTCAGTTTGTTGTCTTTTTTTTCGCTTTAGTTCTTGTTCTGTCTTGTTTGGTTCTGTTTCCTGTTTTATTTTGAAAGGTTTCCTGTCTTGTCATGTTTTTGAGTTTTACTTCCTTTGGTCCCCATCTGCCCTAATCGTGTTCACCTGTGTCTTGTCTGCCCTGTCTGTATATAAGTCTTGTCTCTGCCTTCCTCCTGTGCTGGTCCATTAACTTCTGCTCATGTTGATCACGTCTTCTTGTCTGGCGTCCATGTCCCTTGCCATGCCACAGTAAGTTTTTGTTTTTAGTTTTGTCATCCTGCTCTGCAGCGCTTTTTGTTAGTTAAATAAACCCACTTGCCCTGAACCCGTTTGCCTCCCGTCTCTGCGCCTGGGTCCTACCTGCTGTCGAGCCTCCCCCCCACACGACATCTATACATCCAATGAAATTAAACTACAAATCAACAAACACAACTGATAACAAATGTCTCTAAAAAATGATGTGTATATTTGCAGAACCTTAAAAACACCAAACAAATAACAAATGCTTCCCAAATAAAGCACAAAAAATGGAAAACAAAATGGAAAACCCAAGTTAGAAATTGCAATTTGAAAAGATACTTTTTTCAGCAGCTTTTCAAAATCAATCACCAATTCTACTCTTCTGTGGATGAAACAAAGAACTCCAGAACAATGAAGCCATTTCTCTAAGTCTCTCTCACCTTCAGTTTTAAACAAGGTCTGTGAAAATCCACCATACATTGGTCACATGAACTCAGAGACCTGCTAAAAGTGCACAATTGTAAAAGCTCTTTTATATAGACAACTGTTTGTTTGCTTAGAGCTGTAAATATAAAAAAAAAATGCTTTTCTATCACCTAGACACAGATGGAGAACCATATCAACTGGATTAATAACAGGGTGGAATGTTTAGACAACATGAAGCTGTTCATCACATTTTTGACCTAAACATGTAAACACATCCTTGGCTCTGCGGTTAGGAAATGGTATTTGGGAATCTCTTTATACCAGGAGCCAGCCTGGCCATTGGAACATCGCCACAGTGCCCATCCAGACTGGGACAGCAACGGGGTCCACTTCAGAGCCGTGAGCTGCTGTGTTTAACTCCAGCTGTCCCAGCAAGGGAGACAACTGCAGCAACATCCACTGACCAAGCTGACAAGCCCTGGCAGAAAAGATCCCCACAAGAAAAACACTGGCTCAGGCAGGCTGGTCAAAAAAAAAATAGTTTTGCCATTGTCTTGCAGCTCGCAGATCAAGTGGTTTAGTTTTCCAGTAATGTCAGTCAAGAATGCAAGTTCAGATTCACAATGTTCATATTCACCATATTCAACAGACATCTCCTCCAATAGCACCTTAAAAATCCTGTGCTGTTTTGCTTTGCAGTTGAGGTTGTTTACGATTTTCAGAATAAGAGTCATTATATGTCCAGACCCAATCACTTCTGCACATAAGGCCTGCTGGTGAATGACGCAGCAGTAATGCAGACATTTTGGAAAGTCTTGGTCAGCTTTACAGTGAGTGATGAAACCTGTTTGTCGGTCAATCATAGCAGGAGCCCCGTCTGCAGGTATGGCTACCAGCTTTTCTAATGGTACCTTTTTCTGCACAAAAACTCCTTCACCGTGTTATACATTTCAACTCCTCTTGTAGTTGTCTGTTAGGGCAGATGTGTCAGGAGTTCTTCTCTTGTGGAAACCAAAAGCTATGCTGTACTGTTGCCGTCCACAGACTCATCACACTGGACGTTAACCACCTGCACTTTGCAAGATCCCGGTCCAGCTAATTGGCCAAGTTATCAGACATAGCTGACACTCATCTAGACATTGTAGTGGAAATTGAATGAGTTCTATTGTTCTCATCCTTAGGGACAGTGATAGCAATTATCATCATTGCTTGAATTTTTTTCATGCTATATGCAAAAGTCTTTGTCCCTTAAGGCAACAGATTACAGCCCCCCCCCCCCCCCCCCCCCCAGGCTGCTGTCGTATTAACATTATCTTGGAGCTCCAGAATGGACAAGAAAAAACGACGAGAATGGCTCGAGCAGGGCGTTGCTCACGGGGCGGTCGCTCGTGCCATGCGGTCGCACGTGCTCGGGCCCGCTAAATGCTACTTGTAGCTTTAATTATTATTATTATTATTATTCTACCGGAAGAGTCGCCTTTTTGAGGCCTTTAACATACCCCAAAACTCACCAAATTTGGCACACACATCAGGAGTCGCGAAAAATTTCGTATTTTATAGGAGATTGGCATGGGCGCAGAAAAACGGCTCGATAGCGCCACCTACACTGACTTTTGTCCCGACGCCCCGCATACGCTTTAACGTACAAGCTTGATTTTTACAGGGCATGTTCTTCAGATGGAGACCTACAAAAAAGTCTGAAAGGACCCACCTGTCACTCGCACAGGAAGTCTGATATATTGAGGTCAATATGTCATTTTTGCTCCATTTTGGACATTTGCAGGCCTCGCTCTAGAACGAACTCCTCCTAGAGATTTGTGAATAATGACTCCAAACTTTGGTTTTGTAAACTAAACACATGTCCGATGTTAAATTGCGAAGCTTTTAAGTTTTTACGGATGTTTGTGACCGTGGCGGCGCGTCGAAAATGGAGGTCATTTTGAAAACACGCCATGAAAAGAAAAATGGCCATTACTCAGCCATGCAAAATCCAATCTGATCCAAAATTGATATGCATGATTGTAGTCTGACCCTGACCACATCAGAAGTGGAAAAATCCAGAACAGGTGTAGCGCCACCTGCTGGTAAAAGGAAATGACATGTTTTACTTGGAGCATCACTGCTCCAAGTAGGATGAGCCGACACACCTCAAAATGATGTCCACCTGTTGAAAAGCCATTGATGTTTACTCTGATAAAAAGCCATAACTTTCAATGCGGGGGTGTGGTCGTGACAGAGCGGCGAAGTTGGGCGTCTCGCCATGCACACAAAAGTTGCTCTCACGTGCACATTCCTTGTCCAATCTCACTGAAATTCAATAGAGGTGATGAGGCTTCCATTCTGAACCAATGGATATGACAATCTTGGACGAGCTCCATAGCGCCACCTAGATATTGACAAATACATTTTATGTCACATTCTGACCTATCTTTTCTCTGTGCTTTGTCCGACATTCATAAAATTACAACAGGAGATACTCATAAGGGTCTTCTCTCATCGTCTAAAGTTTCATGGGTGTACACCTGACGGTGCCTGCGCAAGCCAGTGCCAAACAGGAAGTGGTTGATTGCGTTGCAGTCAGATAATTAAAAATTCATAAAAAATCAGCCGTTTGTATCACGAGGCTGAGATTTCAGAATGAGAGGCCTCTTACATATCTCCAACTTAGATACACAGCACTTGCATGGGTGAACAAAAAACGGCTCAATAGCGCCACCTACCATGTTTGTTTTTGAGAGCCCCGCCATGTTCTTTAACATACAAGCTTGATTTTTTACAGGACATGTTCATCAGATAGAAACCTACAAAAAAGTCTCTTGGGACCAAGCTGTCAGTCGCACAGGAAGTCTGCTATATTGGTGTCAATATGTCATTTTTGCTGTATTTTGGTCATTTGCAGGCCTCGTTCTAGAACGAACTCCTCCTAGAGATTTTTGAACAATGACTCCAAACTTTGGTTTTGTAAACTAAACACATGTCCGATCTTAAATTGCGAAGCTTTTAAGTTTTTACGGTTGTTTGTGACCGTGGCGGCGCGTCAAAATTTGAGGTCGTTTCGAAATCACGCCATGAAAAGAAAAATGGCCATTACTCAGCCATAAATAACTAATCTGATCCAAATTTGTTGTGCATGATTGTAGTCTGACTTTGAACACATCTGCAGTGGAAAAATCCGAAACAGGTGTAGCGCCACCTGTTGGCAACAGGAAATGACATGTTTTACTTGGAGCATCACTGCTCCAAGTAGGATGAGCAAACACACCTCAAAATGACGTCCACCTGTTGAAAAACCATTGAAGTTTACTCTGATGAAAAACAAATCTTTCAACGCGGGGGTGTGGTCGTGACAGAGCGGCGAAGTTGGGTATCTCGCCATGCACAAATGTTGCTCTCACGTTCACATTCCTTGTCTGATCTCACTGAAATTAAATACATTTGATGAAACTTCCATTCTGAACCCATGGATATGACAATTTTGGACGAGCTATATATGTTCATAAATGATCATGAAGCATGATCATATAATCAAGCTTCATAGGAAATCAGCCGTTTGTCTCAGGAAGCTGAGATTTCAGAATTAGATGCGTCCTACAAAGCTCCATGTTTGAAAAGCAGCACTATACGTACGAGAAACATTTAACCACCTTAATCACCCTATTGTGCTGAAAGCAAATTTTTGGACATTTTGACTCAAGCAAATATTTTTATCATAACTTCTGTTTAGTTTATCAGCACCAAAATAAAAAATATTTACATTTATAAAATGAACTGGTCAACTCTAGGATTTTATCTATTCAATCTTACATCCTCAAGCTTTTCATCAGTCTCCCCTGCTGCAGGAGTGGAGTTAGCCCCCCCCCCCCCCCCCCCCCCCCCCCGGCTGTGTGCTCACATGTAAATTAGCCAGGAGTGGCAGACAGAAAGTAGAACAGTTAGAAAGCCTAGTTCAACACTAAATTACAGCAATTTCCTTTGTTTTGTTTGTCTTTTATACATCCTTAGCACTAATCATTGCTTTTTTATTCATCCAAAATACAATTAACTTTATATTTTATCTTTTTTTTTTTTACAAACAAAATATATGAATGTGCTCCAAAACAAAACCCAGCCTCAGTACACTCCTACAGATGTAACATCAGACAGTAAATGTCTCTTTTATGCTTTTTTAATCAATGCTGCAACTTCTTTTCATTTCCTTTCAATACATCCAAAGAAATTAAACTACAACGACAACAAACACAACATATAGCAAATGTCTCTAAGAAGATTGTGTATATACAATATGTACCACCTTTAAACACCAAATAAATAACAAATCTTTCTAATACAATCACAAAAAATGGAACACAAAATGTAAAACCCAAATTAGAAATTGCAATTTTAAAAAGATACATTTTTCAGCAGCTTTTCAAAATCAATCACATATTTTACTCTTCTGTGGATGAAACAAAGAAGTCCAGAGCAATGTAGCCACTTCTCCAAAGTCTCTGTCACCTTCAGTTTTAAACAAAGTCTGTGAAAATCCACCATACATTGGTCACATGTATTCAGAGACCTGCTAAAAGTCCACAATTGTAAAAGCTCTTATATAGACAACTGTTTGTTTGCTTGGAGCTCTAAATATAAAAAAATGCTTTTCTATCACCTAGACACAGATGGAGAACCATATCAACTGGATTAGTAACAGGGAAACATGTTTAGGTTTAAACTTACATCAATAGACAACATGAAGCTGTTCATCACATTTTTGACCTAAACATGTAAACACATCCTTGGCTCTGCGGTTAGGAAATGGTACTTGGGAATCTCTTCATACCAGGAGCCAGCCTGAACATTGGAACATCACCACAGTGCCCATCCAGACTGGGACAGCAACGGGGTCCACTTCACAGCCGTGAGGCTGCTGTGTTTAACTCCAGCTGTCCCAGCAAGGGAGACAACTGCAGCAACATCCACTGACCAAGCTGGCAAGCCCTGGCAGAAAAGATCCCCACAAGAAAAACACTGGCTCAGGCAGGCTGGTCAATAAAAAAATATAGTTTTGCCAATGTCTTGCAGCTCGCAGATCAAGTGGTTTAGTTTTCCAGTAATGTCAGTCAAGAATACAAGTTCAGATTCACCATATTCAGCAGATATCTCCACCAATAGCACCTTAAAAATCCTGTGCTGTTTTGCTTTGCAGCTGAGGTTGTTTACGATTTTCAGAATAAGAGTCATTATATGTCCAGAGCCAATCACTTCTGCACATAAGGCCTGCTGGTGAATGACGCAGCAGTAATGCAGACATTTTGGAAAGTCTGGGTCAGCTTTACAGTGAGTGATGAAACCTGTTTGTCTATTGATCATAGCAGGAGTCCCATCTGCAGTCACTGCTACCAGCTTTTCTAATTGTACCTTTTTCTGCACAAAAACTCCTTCACCGTGTTATACATTTCAACTCCTCTTGTAGTTGTCTGTTAGGGCAGATGTGTCAGGAGTTCTTCTCTTGTGGAAACCAAAAGCTATGCTGTACTGTTGCCGTCCACAGACTCATCACACTGGACGTTAACCACCTGCACTTTGCAAGATCCCGGTCCAGCTAATTGGCCAAGTTATCAGACATAGCTGACACTCATCTAGACATTGTAGTGGAAATTGAATGAGTTCTTTTGTTCTCATTCTTAGGGACAGTGATAGCAATTATCATCATTGCTTGAATTTTTTTCATGCTATATGCAAAAGTCTTTGTCCCTTAAGGCAACAGATTACAGCCCCCCCCCCCCCCCCCAGGCTGCTGTCGTATTAACATTAGCTTGGAGCTCCAGAATGGACAAGAAAAAACGACGAGAATGGCTCGAGCAGGGCGTTGCTCACGGGGCGGTCGCTCGTGCCATGCGGTCGCACGTGCTCGGGCCCGCTAAATGCTACTTGTAGCTTTAATTAACATACTGTTTCTTGTCAGGGCAGGTGCTCACAATTAATTGACAATGTAAATGGAATATAATCAGAGATACTTTCCATTACTTGCCATTCTGCTTTTGGCTGGTCTCAGAGATACTTTCCCGTATAAAATGTTCATCATACTCAAAGAGTTATGTGCATCAGCAGTGCTAACACAGTGATCCAACCATGACATGGTATGCCAGGCCTCACTTATATAAGTAAAACTATCAGGAGGAAAAATCAAATTACTTGAAAAAGTAAGATTATTATTAAAACAAAACTCACACAAATAGTTGGCAAAAATAGATCCACGGTCTGTAACATCAGCATTCATATCCCCAACAACATATATACTAGTAGTGGGACTGTCTTGAATAAATGAATCAGTAAAACCAAGCTTCCTTAAAAATTCATCCTCGTTCTGAGCACATTCATATGGTGTGTATATATTCATAAGGAGGAATTATTTGTTGTGACTGAAGTGTATTGCAATATACCAGTTTTCACAAAGTCTGATCACATTAATCAGTGGGTTAAGCTGTTTCCTCCACACCCCCTAGTAGCCTCCCCCTAACTATTGATGTGATGAGGTCGGTAGTAGACTCCCCAGCGCCATAGAAGTCAGAGTTCAGGGTGTTCAATTTTTCCAGGTCCTGTTTAGAAATAAATGTATCTTGAAGACACAAAATGTCACAAGTTTCCATTAGTTTGTCTACAACTCTGTGGCGAGCTTTTGCCGCTGCGCTCTGACCGTAGCGCAGGCCCCCGCATTTATATGAAGCAACACGTATTGCCATAGCGTGTTAAGGACCTTGGACAGCAACATTGCCCCCTGCATCAAGCGAAGTGCTCAGTCCAACCACAGCGGTCTTTTGCGGCTCATAATACCGCCTAACGAAGGATCCCTCAGGCCAAAGCTGCGGGGCGTACATTTCGCTCACTTTATTACACTCAGCAGAAACTTTAAAAGAGCTGAATCAAGAGTTTGCAGCACCAACCTCTAGATAGGTCACCTCACGACCTAACTTTTCCTTAAGATACAAAGCCAGTACATCAGGGTCCAGAGCCGGGTCAAACCTTGTGGCAAAAACACTCACCAGTTTTGTCCTGACAGTTTTGATGTTACCAGGGGCTCCGGTGCCGATGACAGTCCCATCGGTCACTTTCTTACTCCGTTTTGAGGTTGTCAACGTAGCATTCTGAGGTTGCCGGTTCTTCTTAAAAACTTGCGCCCACTTTGGAGAGGGTATAGCAGCACCTCCTGACTTGCCGCTGCTGGCTCCAGGTCAGCAACCAGAGTAGGCACCCTAATTCCAACTAAGGTGTTCGCTTCCGCTGTACTGCTCAGGGCTGCCGTGCTCGGAAGTTCTCCTCCCGCTGCTCCAGAGTGAGGCCTGATGATGGAAGCAGGCCCTCTCCCCGTATCTCCACCACTGCAAGCTGGCAAGGCCACGGATCCTCCAGAGGTGCGGCACTACAGCCCATTCACCCGCTGATCCACGTCAGCTGTCACAGCGCGAAGATTGTCACTGACGTCAGCTTGCAGCTGAATGGCTAGCCTCATCGCGCAAACCTCGGCCTGCATTCTCTCCAGTTTACCAAGAACGCTGGAGATATCCAGGCTCGAGAAAGACACTGGAGGTAAATCAACCAGATTGTGTGACACAAATCTGGGCATGTTGTCTCCACATTCATTTAGCACCTTGAGGCAGCTTTTAATATTATTGGCGTCTTTCTGCGAGCCTTTATGTGACACACCGCTGGGTGGTTGGACAAAGTTCAAACAAAAGTTTCTTTGAGGCATCGATCCATTCATAGTCAAAAAAGTTCACAGCCAGCGTTACATTTTCCTCTTGAGTCATTGTCCTGATTTTTATGGCCAAAAAGTTAAGCAATACATCCTCCACAACTATTTTCCCATCAACAGTCTTGTAAACTTAGGTTTAATATTTAGACCGTTTGAAATCTGGAGCAGAGGCACCGCGATACGTGTCACCCGCCATCTTGTCTCTGTCAAGATGACTCCATGTAAAATGAAACTGGGGAGGGCGAGGACTCTCTCCCACTGAAGTCAATCACCATCTCCATTGTCTTGGCCATGTTCAGCTGCAGGTAATTTTCCCAACATGACCTGACAAAACACTCCACAAGGCCCCTGTACTCCTCTTCACGTCCAATTTCCACACCCCTTACTACAGCTTTATCATCCGAATACTTCTGAAGGTGACTTAGCTCAGAGTGGTACTAGAAGTCAGCAGTTTAGTTGGTAAATAGGAGGGGAGACGGCACGGGTCCTTCAAGGGCTCCTGTGTTGATCATCAGGCTTTCAGACACACAGCTCTGCAGTCTCACAAACTGTGGTCGACCTGTTGGGTACTCCTCAATCCATCAGACCGGGGGGCATCAGCTGCATCCTCTCTAATTTGTCCCTCATCAGTTTTTGCTGGATGGTGTTGAAGGCTGAAGAGAAGTAAAAGAACATGATCCTCACTGTGGTGTTCGATCTTTCCAGGGAGGATTATGCCCTCTGCAGCAGGTATATCATTGCATCATCAACTCCAACCTTGGGCTGGTATGCAAACCGCAGTGGGTCTTGGAAAGGGCTCAACAGGGGCCTGAGGTGTGACAGCACCAGCCGCTCCATGACCTTCATAACATGGGAGGTCAGTGCTATAGACCTGTAATCACTAGGAGCCACAGGGTGCTTCTTTTTTCCTTTTCTAATAACTGGTTCAGCTGCAATGCTTGACAGTCGGGGGAGGGGAATATAGAGGTGTTAATGGCCCTGAAAGGTAAGGTGAAGTCTGGTGGTCACTCAAAGGTGGAGTGTGGGGACAACAGGGGGAGGATTTTTTTTCCCCCCACAACTTTTTATTTAATGAATTAGTCATGACAACACTGCAACTTCAATAATACCAGATACATTTTCCTTATAAAAAGACAAAAAGCAAAAAGGAAATAGAATAATTAAAAAACGAAACTGTATTGTATGACATTTCACTCAAAACAAATATCTGCACTCAAACAAATAAAAATAATAATTACATAAAACAAAACTTAACAATGAACATTGCTTCTCTTACATGATACCATCACAGCTCTCCTTATCAAAGGCTTTTAAGATGAGGTTGCAAAATGTCATGCAGTTGAGATCAAAAATCTGTTGAATCATCTGTTATGTCTAATTTTTGAATATAATTAATAAAGGGTCCCCAAATTTCCTCAAATAAGTGTTGTTTGCTTTTATGGATATACATTATTCTTTCCAAAGGAAGGCAATACAACATTTGTTTTAGCCACTGATTTATGCTTGGTCTGCTCATGTTTTTCCAAGCCTGTGCAATACATCTTTTAGCCATTAAGAAAATGATATCAATAAATGTACTCTCTGTATTACTAAAATTATGTTTCACTGGCTATATAGTCAAAAGAAATAGGGTAGGGCTGAGTGTAAGGGGGGGGATTTTTAATAACTTTTAAATGTGTTTTTCCTCCTTGTTTTAAATAGCCACTGAGCAAAAAAGCACTGAATTCAAATACATTTGTTTTTGCTAATTTTTCTAACTTAAAGGCTTTTAGCAGTCACTACAGTCACTTAAAAAAAAACAGCGGATGTGTTTTAAAAACAGGTGAATGGGTGACGTGACAAGTGTCAAGACCCACTGGGCACAGTATATCTGTTAGATATCTGATATACATCTACTGTAGATGTCTACAGGACAATGGTGGGCCGTCAGTGTCTTCAAGGCCTTCTCTGAAGGCCTAAAGAATCATGTGTTAATTTTTTTTATGTCCATACATACTCATTAAATCCTTCCTTGTCTGTCTTAATGCTGAGGGGAGTAGATGTGGGAGTCTGGGTGAGTAGTTTATAAGCATGTATGCTATACTATGCCATACGGTAAAAACAAAAATTTAAAGAGAATGTGGATGACAACTAACACGCCAATTGACTTTTAACTCTTTTTATAGAAATGGACTGAAAAAAACAAACCATGTGTTTTTTTGACATGTTCTCTTGACCGAAGTTTACAACTCAAATTTAGAACAAGAAAAATAAAAATCTGCATGTCTGCAAGGAACCACTTGGGGGCAGCAGAATATTTTAAAATTCTCAGTCACTCTGTCTACCAGAGACCTGTCAAAATATTAATTTATATTAATCCTTGCTAAAGTCTTCCTTTTCAATTCCAAACACAAATTCTTGCTATAAAATCCCTCATCAAATACACAATAATAACTAAAATAAATAATAAATAATAAAAAGGTAATACTTTTAAACTTGTTTTGGGTATAACATTTTCTGTTATTTGCTGTTTGCAGGAGGGATCCCAGGCTAACAATATAGTCACTGTCCACCTTGTTATGTATAGATAAATCTTTCTTAACCATGTCTTTGATTATATTTGCAAATTTATTCTATAAAAAACACACTTTGTTATTTATAATTGTAACATGTAGATTCCAAAATAGTAGCTTACTTTGATTCAAACACATTGGGTCAAGGGTATTTTTAGTGTGTGTACCTCTTCTTTAAAACAACAGAAAATATTATTGTTTTTTTTGTTCAATTTTTCAGATCCAATGTTTTACAGGTGCAGATATTTGTGGTACAGTGTAAATGTGTAAAAAAACACTCATATTACAGCTAATAATTCATATGATTATATTCATATTACAGCTAATAATTACAGTATTTTCCACACTGTAGGGTGCACCGTTAGTGAATGATTTGTTTTTAAAATTATGTCATACAATTATGTCATACAATTAAGGGAGACAAAAGAGTCGGAGTCTGTCAGTCAGACTTTATTAACTGTATTCACAGTAAATCTATAAACGTGTTTGTAACATGCTACACATTACTGAAGTGTTAGCTACATTAGTGTATTCACAATACTTTCCAACCTTGCAACTTGTCAAAAACAGACATCTCTAAAACAAATGTTACTGCATATACAAGCTTCCATGCTTGTTAAGCACATGAACAAAAAACACTGACCGAATAGTTAGCCACATTAGGAAATTTACCTAAACTTCATTGCAACTCATAAAAAAAAAGCCTGACATTTTGACAGAGCGCAATGCTTACTCTGAAATGCCAGAAAGCGCAACCAGAATTAATCCATATATAAGGCACTCCAGGTTATAAGGTTATAACTTTTAACTTCATGGTGAGGAAAATACTGTAAAGATACAACAAATATCTAGAAAATTATCAATCACTGTTTTTTGAGCACCCCTTTAAAAGGTGAAAAAAATCTGGCTTTGCTCATAACTTGGTGCAGATATTTTTCATTCTTCATTTTTAGTTGCACTAAATTTGTGTCAGAATCACTTACCTTGTGCTCTCACCCTAGTTCCTCCATTTTCCAATCAAGTCATTTTCTTATTATAATGCATGCTTTAGTTACATTGATAACGTGTTACACAAACATGACATTGTCTAGATAGGTGGACTTCAATAACACGTTTATCCAGTAAATTAAATAAAGAGCCTTTTTTTGCAACAGAGCCCATCACAGACGGATTTGAAAATCTGCTTGTCTCATTTCCACTTTATTGCACTATACCATTTTGGGATTGATTCATCTCAGTTTATGAAGAACTTTTATTCAAATTTGAACATGGAGCCATGAGGCCGATTTGCATAGGCTCCTCTGAAATTTTTCCAACTGGGTCCCGGAGGGTGGTCTGTGAATGGTCATGAGTAATCTAGTGTATTGTTGAGTTGGAGGAAACTTTTTTCTCTAGGATCCCCCAAGAAAGTCTGGAACAAAGTTTATACATGTGTACCACAGAAAAACGTTTGTTAAAAAGAAGTTAATTAAAGAGTTATGAAATTGTCAAAATATCATGTATTATTCCTGTAAATTTTGTTTTAAATTGTTTTATTATACTCTAAATAATTTCAACTAATCTAAGAGTCAATAACTTTATAAAACAGAAGCAGCTGTGTTGTTTAGACGAGTTAAAAAAAAGCTTAATGTTTCTTTTTTTATAAATAATTAATACTTATATATTTTGAAAAGCTCTACAAAAGCATCGATAATCACGTCTCCATGTCTGTGTTCATGAGATCCTTCAGTTTTTTTTTGTTTTGTTACAGTTATCGTTGCCTTTTATACTGCAGGATCTGCAGAATGATGATGGTGTATTAACTGTTCTTCTGCCTGTCTTTGGCCTAGTTTGGTGACTTGCTGTCCCACATTAGTCCAAGGAGAGAAAAAAATAAAAACAATATTAACATCTCTTTGCAAATAAGACAAACATGATGAGAACAATCAGATTATCCTCCATGCGCCCGCTAGTGGGCACTGTAGAAGGGAGAGATTTGGTTTAGTGGAAAAATAGCGAATATACGAGCCTATTCTTTTTTTTTTTTAAACAAATAAGTTGCTCCTGAGTATAAGTTGCACCCCTGGCAAATCTATAAAAAAAAGCGCAACTTGTACTTCTAAAAATATGGTAATCGCAGAGAATAATTGAAGCCGCAAGCTTTTGACAGTTGATGAGTTTTCGTTTGTTTGTGGCGCTAAAGGGGTACCAAAGTGGTTCTTGGCTGGAGTCTTGGCTTGACAGGCGTGAGCGAGACAGGAACGTGGCGTGGCGTGACTGGAACAGGATGGATCGAGCTGCTCGTGGAGATGATGAACTAGGTGGATACTCGTGGTGAAAAAACCTGAGAGTGGAGCGACAAGGCAAGTACAAGGTAAACTTGGACACTAGGCTTAACTTGATGACCAGACAGAAGCAATGATAAGGAGCAGCGAACTGGCGATGAAGGCTGGAGCAAGATGAGGTGAGTATCCACAGCTGGTTCCAATCAGCTGAGCAGAGAGGGGAGGGGGAGAGTAGGGTGCCAGAGGCACCATGACAAAGGAATCACAAAAGACATTGAAAATGTCTGAGAAACTCCCTAACGTTCTGAGGTACGGGCACATTCTAAGTGATAAAAAGATATCTAGACTAGAATATATTAGTTAGTGGTACTAGTTTTTTTTGTTGTTTCCTTGTATTGGTGGCCAACACCACAAGGAGACAAAGGTTTGGGAAAGAGAACTTTATTTTTGTATCTTGCTTCTGATAGTGTCAAAACAAACAAAACCAGATGGACAAAGCCGAACACAGGACTGGACTCAGATGCAGAGCTTAAGAAGGTTTTAATGCTTGGACACAAGAGAAGAGCTAGCTTTGACAGGTTTGATAGCACATGACAAACAGGCACAGGACAAAAGGAAACACAGGCTATAAATACATGAGGAGGGGAAGCACAGGTGGGAATGATCAGGGATGATGAGGCTGACTCAGGTGTGGGGAACAGACAAAGCAGGAAGGGGAAGGTCTGGAACGAGAGGTAGGTTTTTGACTTTCAAAGTAAAACAGGAAATCCCACAAGAGACAACAGGAAGCATGACGAGACATGACAGAACCCCCCCCCCATTAACGACCGACTCCTGAAGGAACCCCAGACCTAAAGAAGTCCGTCAGGAGCGACCTGTCCACAATAAAGCGTTCTGGAATCCACTGCCGCTCCTCCGGGCCGTAACCCTTCCAGTCCACCAGGAACTGGCGACCCCGGCCCCGCTTCCGGACACCCAGAATCTTCTACACCGGACCACCACCCACCATTCTGGGAGGAGGGGGTCCCTCCAAGGGAGGCATTAGGGGACTGTCCACCACCGGCTTCACCTTGCTGTCATAGAACATGGGATGGACCCGGAGGGACCGGGGCAGCCGAAGGCGAACCGCTGCAAGGTTGGTGACCTTGGTGACGGGAAACGGACCCACAAACCTTGGAGCCAATTTTCTACTTGGAACGTGCAGGTTGAGGTCCCTGGTCGAGAGCCAGACTTTTTGACCGGGGCGGTAAGTGGGAGCGGGACGCCTCCCGCGGTCACCAGCTGCCTTGACCCTGTCCTGTTGCCGAACCAGGACCTGCCGGGCAGCTGCCCAGATGCGACGGCAGCGGCGGACCAGGGCGTGGACTGACGAAACCGCAACATCTGGTTCCAAGGCCGCAAACAGAGGAGGCTCGTAACCGAAGACACACTTGAAGGGTGAGATGCCGGTAGCCAAAGTGGGCAGGGTGTTGTGTGCATACTCAACCCAGATCAAGTGCCTGCTCCATGTCGAGGGGTTCTGAGAGACCAAGCACCGGAGGCCGGTTCCCAGCTGTTGATTGAGACGTTCAGTCTCGCCATTGGATTCAGGATGGTATCCTGAGGTCAAGCTGACCTTAGCACCGATGAGCCGGAAAACTCATTCCAGAACCGGGACACGAACTGAGGCCCCCGGTCCGACACAATGTTCTTCAGGAAACCGTGGTACCTCACAATTTGGTCCATGATGATTTCAGCCGTGGCTTTAGCTGAAGGCAGTCTAGGCAGGGCGATGAACATGACCATCTTCGAGAACCTGTCCACGACCGTTAGAACAGTGGTGTGTCCACGTGAGATGGGAAGGCCAGTGACGAAGTCCATGGAAATGTCCGCCCACGGTCTGGAAGGAACAGGAAGAGGTTGTAGGAGCCCCATGCGACGACTGGTGGAAGGCTTGTTCCTGGCACAGACTGAACAAGCCACCAGAACCTCCGAGAGATGGCGTGCATGGTCCGCCTAACTCCCGGATGACAGGAAAGCAGTTAGGTGTGGGCCCAGTGGATCACCCTAGAGCACAGTGTCGGGGGTACAAATAGGCGATTCCTCGGGCACCCACTGGCCATTTGCACCCCACTGTTAGCCTGCTTTACCTCAGATTCTATCTGCCAAGATACCGCTCCAACCACAAAAGTCAGTGGAAGAATAGGTTCAGGTTCTTTGGCAACAGGCGCAGGGTCGAATCGACGAGACAGGGCATCCGGCTTGACGTTCTTGGACCCCGGCCTGTAAGAGAGGGAAAAAGAAACCGATCAAAAAAGAGTCGCCATTGGGCCTGGCGAGCATTAAGTCTTTTGTCTGGATATACTCAAGGTTTTTATGGTCTGTCCAGACAATGAAGGGGTGAGAGAGGCTGAGACTGACGCAGAGACAGGAACGCACAGGGATGCACCTTCCCATCCAGCTCCGACCGCTGGGATAGGACAGCCTCTAACCCTTCATTTCAGGCGTCCACCCCCACAATGAACTGACGGTGTGGATCAGGCATAGTGAGCAGTGAAGCCGATGTGAAGCGGTGTTTCAGTGCCCGGAAAGCGGCCTCGGCTGCAGGCGTCCACTGGTACTGCACCCGGGTAGACGTGAGGGCATGGAGGGGTGCAGCAATGCAGCTGAAACCCCGGATAAAGAGTCTATAAAAGTTCGCAAAGCCCAGGAACTGCTGCAGCTTCTTACAGCTGTCAGGTGTCGGCCAGTCCTTCAGGTTTGATAGCACATGACAAACAGGCACAGGACAAAGGGAAACACAGGCTATAAATACATGAGGAGGGGAAGCACAGGTGGGAATGATCAGGGATGATGAGGCTGACTCAGGTGTGGGGAACAGACAAAGCAGGAAGGGGAAGTTCTGGAACGAGAGGTAGGTTTTTGACTTTCAAAGTAAAACAGGAAACCCCACACGAGACAACAGGAAGCATGACGACACATGACACAGATAAGCGTGTGAAGTTTATTAGCATTCTTCACTAATTATGACAAAGCCTAAGGGACTGTCTTAACAGAAAGTAACCTAAGTTCACAAAGTAACAGATGTGTTCCCGTATGAGTTTTGATAAGAATGTGCAAAGGTCAGATAAAGAAAACAACTTACTGTAAGTGTACTTTCACTGTACAAATGATAAAACATTTAGACAGATCTTTTCAAGTCTTCCATCTAATAATACTAATAATAATAATAATAATAATAAAGCTGCGACTTTGATAAAAATGCTTTCATGAGTCTACACACAATAGTAGCCCCCTCCCTGGTCAGGACATATGTCAGTGTTGTAACTTATTACTCTAAAGTATCACTCTACCGTTCACAGATCACATTCTTTTGCAATTGTGGAGAGCATACCAAGAGATAAGGCAAAACAAAACAAAGATAGGAAAGAACGAAAAACTGACAGAAAAAAGAAACACGTTGAAAAAACAGAATTATTATAGTAAAGTTTGTATCTGACATGGTTCCGGCATGGTTCATCCATCCCATCATGCACATTTCTATGTGACATGCTCATGGAGCACCATTGTATTAAGTTGGATACTACTCATCCTTTTGCTGCCATCTTTTTTCTAACAACTAGTCTTGTGCACACAAAGAAACACACACACATACACACACACGTGTTTCGCCTTGGGCCATATCTATTGTGCAGAGTTATGGGCTGGCAGTTTTAATGCCGCCTGTAAATGATTCTCCGTTGTTCAGGGATAAGGTATGAACTTCAAAAGATAGGAGATGAGCAGAGAGAAGACGTGGAGAAGATGTAACACTGTGTTTTGATGATGTTTGACCTGTGGTTGAAAGGGTCAAAATAGCTTAGTGAGTGAGTGACACCTTGGCCTTTTCCACCTCATCTGTCTAATGGAGCAGACAATAAGCCTTTGAAATGATTAGACCTTGGTGTCGGTGGCAAAGTGAGCCCTTTCGTTGTTTGGGATTTTCTTTTGAAATGTACTTCATTTTAATTAAACATACTTTGACACGAGAAGAAGGGGATCTTTAGAAAGAAAAAAAAAGTCCACTGAAACAGAAGAAGAAACATAATTATTGGGAATTAAAAGATTACTTCTTTTATCAACACCATTTTTTTTACTGTGTTTCCTCGCTATATTGTGGTCCCCTTTTCAAGGTCTTGGATATATATTTTTTTCAGAGTAGCAATTTTGCAATATACATAAATCTCCAATCACCAGCAGATCTTTGTTTTCATTCTTTAATACTGGGCTTATTTTTCTATGAAGTATTCAACTTTGATGCAACTTTCCCACCAGGCATGTGATGCACGATCTGGAATGTGCTTTTAGCCCATGGTGTTATACTAGCGCACATCTGTCAGGTGAAAGAGCCTTGGTGCAAAATGTTTATTTATTTATTTTTCTTACTTGGTCTGTCCAACAACTGAGCAAACAGATCAGAGCTGAAGGCCTTTTGTGTTGGACAGGTTTTACTATCACAAAAAGAGGTTATATAACTTTGAAAAACCAGAGTGTAGATTTGTATAAACCCCTTTTTGTTGTATTATTTTTTATTTATTTGTCATATTTAGTGTGTGTGGGGAGGGGGTGGGGAAGTATGTGTGTGTGTGTGGGGGGGGGGTTGGAAGAGAGGTGGAGAAAGTGGGGGAGACAAGTACTGATTTGAATAACTTATTTTAAGCCTTAACAATTATACCAGATCTGCTGGAAAGACAAATATTACATGTGTATCAAACGTGAAATTCTGACACGAAGATGAGCGGAAGATATTTGTCCATCAGTACCCTGTGGGTTAGGAGGGAGGATGAAGCCGACAGGGAGCAGTGTGGCAGTGTGCACGTGCGGGTGGAGATACATGCATGCTGCCGGAGTGAACCATGTGTTCATAAGGAGAACCAGATCATACCCAGCCCCACCAGCCAGACCAGGAGAGGGGAGGAGAGATCCCCAGGCCAGGAGTGCCCCCGGCAACGGGACCCAAGCAGCCCGGGACAAGGGGATGAGGGGACCGCCCACCCACCCGCGCAGAGAAGGCCCCCCTACAGGGGCCCCCCCGGCTCCAAGAGGCATAGGCGAACCCGGCGTCCGGGCCCCCGGGCGTCAGGACACCTTGGCACAGGCACATCCTCATTGTTCGCTACTGTTATTATCACTTTTTGCACATTTGCACTTTTAGAATTGCCACTCGACATCTTGTGTTTTTGTGTGTATGTTGTGTGTGAATTGTTTCAGTTTCCTCTATACTTTTTGGCATTCGGAGCAGACAGCAAAGAAAGAATTTCATTGTGCAGGGAAACCCGTTTCTTTACTGTGCATTTGATAATAAACCCTTTGAATATGTCTGTGGAAGTGACTGACTGGATTTGGCATCTTCAAACCACATTCCCCAACAAACAGCTACTTCAATCATCGACACTGCTTTCCCTCCACTTCAAGTTAGCCCCACGGTCTATTCCATTAAGACCATTATCACAGACAGGTCTACTATGAGGGGACGTGCTGGGAGAAAACCAAACATCCACTGCCTTCGTCCAGTAAAGGAAGCACCAAATCTTGAGGAAGCAGGTTTAACAACCAACAACCCACCACCCTCTTTTAACATTGCACTTTTTAACATTCGATCTCTATCTAACAAGAATTTAACTATAAATGATTTTATCCAAGATTATAACATTGATGGTCGCATTTTAACAGAAACATGGCTGAGCATGCATGCATTTACTGCTCTTAGAGAGGCCTCTCCACTAAAGTTTTGTTTTGTTTTTTCGACCAGAGAGGGCAAAAAGGGTGGTGGTATTGCCTCTGTAATGTCCAACGCCTTTGCAGTTAAGCAAATTTCTTTAGATCAGTACTCCAGCTTTGAAAACCATGCCTTTATTTTTAACAACCCTCCAGTTTTATGCATCACAGTATACAGACCACCCATACCGAGCTCTGTTTTTATTCAGGAGCTTTCTAAGTTCTTAGCATCAGTCCACACTTCCTTTAACATAAAAAAACGAAATTGTAGTCATTGGTCCTGAGGCCAAGAGAGAGAGACAGCTATTCAAGCTAAAAAAAACTTTCAGTAAGTTAATAAAAAAACAGCTAGAAACCTGGGCGTTATTTTTGACTTTAAGCTAACCTTTATAATCCATATTAAGCAAGTGATTAAAACTGTTTTTTTTTAACTGTTTATCATCTGCGAAATCTGACTAGGGTCCCCCCACTACTCTCTCTTGCCAATACAGAGACACTAATGCATGATTATCATCAGTAGAATTGATTAGTGTAACGCCCTGCCGATGTTAATGTTTTATAAATAGTTTATTAAGAACTCTTACTATAAAGCGTTAACCCTTATTTTACATTTTATGGTAACGTTTTTATTTATTTGACTGATTATGAATACTTTTAATTTTCACTTTTGTTTTAAGTTTTACTGCCAGAGTTTCCTCAGTTTGAACCCCTCTCTCTTTGGGTCGGCTGCTATTCAGCTGCTGCGTCACTAGATGGGGACTTGCATTGCCACCTTCCTGTGGTGTCACTTGGTCCCAGGCTATGATGCTGCTATGATGCTTCACAGAGAAGGAGATTCCAGACATTAACTTTTACAAAAAACACACTTTTTCCGTGCACAGCCTCTTTCCCAAATGTTTATCTCCATCATTTAAAGAGTGGAAGGCATGAATGGGATTAGGGGTTCTGTGTGGGTTAGGATGGGGATGGAGGCTTTATTTTAATTTTTATATTGTTGTACTTGTTTTATGATTTTGTTCTGGTGTTAGGCCCTTTGTGTTATGTTCTATGTAAAAAGTGCTATATAGATAAAGTTTGATTTGATTTAAAAGAAAATCTCGCTCAAGGCTTTTTCTTTTACAGCTCTATTCCAATACATGAAAGACTTGGTGTCAAAGTTCTGGCTGGGCACAAGTGGTAATTATATATTTCTCCTTCATGATCAATTTTTAAACTGTTGAGACCTCCAGGAATTAAAAGGAACATCTTCTATATGCACTACCAAATCTGAAGGACTGCTTGGTCAAAGTTCAGCCTATTTTAACCTTTAACACACATTCAGTGGCAACGTGTTTTATATGTAGAGCCTGTAAACGGTCTTAAAAATGTGTGTGGCTAAGCGTGAATGTTAGTTTTGAATGCAGAGGCCAGAAACGTGTTTTTATTGCAGTAGTGGTTTTAGGCAAGGGCAATACGGTAATGTATTTTTATGGAGGGCAAAATATTATACTTTATTTAAAGTTTAACATGATTTACTATGGATTAATTTACTGTCTTTATTCAAATTTATGTTCAATAAGTTAAGTTTTAAAGGTTTAAAAGTTTAGTTTTAGTGTGTTCAGTAAATGTTTATCTTGTTCGGCCAACAACCTAAAGCGTGCTTTGGATTTCGGCCGCCTGTGCAACTGAGTTTGACACCCCTGAAATACGAGTTTATAAAATTCATACATTATTTGTGTAAAATGGCCAAATAAAGGTAGGGAACACCAAAGGATATCGTCAAATTTGGCTGTGTGCAGGGGGTTACTCGCCCGGGGAGTAAGTTAAAATATAACCGCCACTGTTTTATAAACTTTTTATTGGAAGTGGTCAAATCATATGGAAACAATAGTGTAGCGTTAGTAATTACAAATAAAAGTCAAAACCAGAAATTCCTTTTCATTTTTAAAATGAAGCTGCATTTTTTGACTCAAAATTAAAATGAAAACGCAATCCACCATAATGCTAATTCATTTTCTTCCTCAACACTGCATATTTTGTCACTTAATTAAAATGATTATGACAATGGCATTTTCAAAAGGTTCTCTGGTAAAAGTGTAGCAAAAACCATTTAGAAATGTCTAATTTGACAATTAAAATGGATTCGGATTCGGGCGGCAGGTGCTCAGGCGGTTGAGCAGGTCATCCAATGATTGAAGGGTCGGCGGTTCGATCCCCGCTCCCTCCAGCCAACTGTTGTTGTGTCCTTGGGCAAGACACTTCCCCCTCCTTGCCTCCTGTGTGGCTCCACTGGTGTGTAAATGTGTATGAATGCCCCGGCGATGGTCAGAGGGGCCGTGGGCGCGAACTGGCAGCCACGCCTCTGTCAGTCTGCCCCAGGGCAGCTGTGGCTACATCAGTAGCTCACCATCACCAAGTACGAATGAGGAGTGAATGAATAATGGACACACTGTAAGCGCTTTGAGTGACTTGAAAAGCGCAGATAAATCCAATCCATTATTATTATTATTATTAACAGAAATGCTTTTTAATTTTCAAAATGAAGCTGCATTTGTTCTCTCAAAATTAAAATGAAAAAAGCAATCTGCCAAAATGCTTTTTCCTCTTCTTTTTCAACACTGCTTATTCTGTCACTTAATTAAAATGATAAAGAAAATGGTATTTGACATCTCCTTTTCGAATAGTTCTCTGGTAAATGTCTAATTTGATAATTAAAATGAATTAACAGAAATGCTTTTTAATTTTCAAAATGTAACTGCATCAAATGACTCAAAATTAAAATGAAAAAGCAATACGCAGCAATGCTCCCCTGATGATTGTCAACAGCTTCTCAGGACTAAGTAGCAGCATTTCCGCCTTATGCTGTCCACCTATCGGACGCACCGCAGTTCGTCGAAGCTTTCCCCTGGACCGCTGAAGGCGGAAGTGCTGCTAATGCTACGCGGACCTGAGAAACGAAACCATCATATGAATTTGTGTTTCCAGTGGTGTCCAGACAAAATAAAGGCTGATGTAATTCCCACATATTTACATCCAAGATAGTAATACGGTAATAAAAGGACAGTTCCGAGGCTGTGTATGGCTGTGTTGCTCCAAAAGATGCGTGTTGGTGCAACCCCTTTAGCATTGCGAAATCAACTTCAACTGTTGATGGGGCTCCAGCTGTCCTCGAACAGCAAAATCAGCGCCACGCTGCCGGAGACTATCTTCTAAATGTGCTTATCACTGTTATGATTATTAAGGGCATAATGTTTGAAATGCGTTCGGTCAGTGCTTTTTTCTTGGCTGTAAGGACCCGAAAGAACCGTTAGCATTAGGATAATGCGCGCTAAAAACATTAGGCATGGAGGAACAGTGTGGGAATAACATCAACATTATTTTGTCTGGAGACCACTGGAAACAAAAATTCATATGATGGTTGGGAGTTTGGAAGTCTTGGACTAGCATTTCCTCCTCCTGCGCTTTGAAGCTTCCCCGGACAAGCTTTCACTCCGGGCTCGCGGGCCGGGTTAAGCTCTGTCCAAAAAGCGAGTCCGAGGGAGAAGTGCGGACAGTGGGGGCGGAAATGTTGCTACATAGTCCCTGTGTACAATCACCAGGGGACCACAAACGTCACAAACCATCTCCTCCTGCCGCTAACACAAAGCTGATCCTAGCATGTCTGTGCCTCTTAGCAGCCGGACACACGGAGATAGCACTGAGGTCATCCCCCCACCTCCTCTCTGTAAATGCTAAGTGGAATTGAAATATACAACACTATTCGCAGGGTTGATGTGAAAACGTAAATGCAATCCCCTCTTTGCATTTTCGTTTTAATTATGACAGAATAAGCAGTTTTTTGTGACGGGGGAAGCCAGGGGGGAAACCCAATAGCAGGAAGGAACGACTCGGAACCAGTTTCCAAAACGAGAAGGGTTTTAATGCCAAAAACCACAAGTGTAAACTGGAGTATAGACAGAAGATGCTTCGGCACAGAATCAAAAACATACATGGCTTAAGTAGACCCAAACGTAATCAACACAAAATCAAAACACCTGTGACACTCGCAGGGAACCTCAGGAAGAAGGAGGAGGGACTCCAGGAGGGATCCCACAGAGAAAGTCAAGCCTTTTCATGACATAACCCCACCCCCTACGTCCGGCTACCAGACGGACGACGAGGTTGATCAGGGTGATCACGATGGAAACGGGCAACCAGGGATCGGTCAACAACGAAACGGTCAGGAACCCACTGTCGATCTGCCGGACCGTAACCCTCCCAGTCAACCAGATATTGCAAACCACGACCCACCCTTCTGGAACCAAGGAGAGTCTTGACCGTATAAACGGGACCTCCACCCACGATACGGGGGGCTGGAGGAGATACTGGCGCAGGTTGAAGAGGGGAGACTCTGGCAGGTTTCAGCTTGCTCACATGAAACACAGGATGGATGCGTAGGGTGCGAGCAAGATCCAATCTAACAGCAACGGGATTGATGATTCTCGAGATAGAGTAAGGACCAATGTAGCGTGGATGTAACTTCTTGGAACCCCCCTTTAACGGAACATCTGCTGAGGAGAGCCAAACTCTGTCTCCCACCTTATACTCCGGAGCTCTTGTTCTCCGGCGATTGGCCACCACCGTGATACGCTCCTGGTTACACATGAGTTCAAGCCTGTATCTGCTCCAGGTTCAGCAACAACGTCTCACGAAGGCAGCAGGTCCAGAAGAGGAGGCCTGTTGTTCCTGACGAGGAAACAGAGGTGGCTGATAACCATAGGCAGCCTGGAAAGGGGAGTATCCGGATGAGTTGACTAGAGAGTTATGGGAGTACTCCGCCCATGGGAGCTGAGAAGACCAGGTCTTGGGGCTTTTGCTGCACATAGCTCGTAACGTGAGTTTCCAAGTCCTGGTTGTACCTCTCTACCTGGCCGTTAGTCTGAGGATGGAAGCCAGAACTCAGACTGACCTTGATCCCAAGGAGGTTGCAGAACTCCCTCCAGAAAGCAGCAACGAACTGGGGACCACGATCTGAGGTGATGTTCTGAGGAAGTCCATGTAAACGAAACAGGTGTTGACTGACGAGCACAGCCAATTCCTTAGATGACGGAAGTTTCCGCAGGGAGATGGCGTGTACCAGCTTGGAAAAACGATCAATAATGGTAAGAATGACCGTCTTACCTCGTGAGTGGGGTAGACCAGTGATAAGGTCCATGGCAACATGGGACCAAGGTCTAGACGGCACCGGTAGAGGGTGAAGCAATCCAGCAGGTGGGGTCCGGGGTGTCTTGACACTGGAACATATGGGACAAGCAGCCACAAAGGCCTTAATGTCAGAGGACATAGAGGGCCACCAAAAACGCTGGGCCACCAGAAAACTGGTTCTGGTCACTCCGGGATGGCATGCCAATCGGGAGGAATGACCCCACTTTAATACCAGGGTGCGTAGGGATGGAGGTACAAATAGGCACCCTTCTGGACAGCCGGCAGGTATGGCGGCAGGATCAGGAACCGATGCCTTTACCTTGCGCTCCAGCGACCAGCGAGTGGTTCCCAACACCAAGTGAGGAGGGATAATGGTGGTGGTGGCTGCAGGTATAGCAGACTCCTCCTCCGTCTGGAACTGCCGTGAAAGGGCGTCAGGCTTGATGTTTTTGCTCCCCGGACGGTAGGATATAGAAAAGTTGAACCTGTCGAAGAACAGAGCCCACCTCGCTTGGCGAGGGTTTAGACGCTTGGCAGTTCGGATATATTCTAAATTCTTATGATCGGTCCATACTAAAAATGGTTGTTCAGCCCCCTCCAACCAGTGACGCCACTCCTCCAAGGCAAGTTTGACCGCTAGCAGCTCCCTGTTCCCAATGTCGTAGTTTCTCTCTGCAGGAGTGAGCTTGCAGGAGAAATACGCGCAGGGATGGACTTTATTATCGGCCGCTCTCTGTGACAAAACAGCTCCTACCCCAGACTCAGACGCATCCACCTCCACAATGAATTGCTTGGAGGAATCAGGCTGAGTCAGAATAGGAGCTGTAGAGAAACAACTATTCAGCTTGGTAAACGCCCTATCGGCCCCCTCATTCCAGACAAAATGTACCTTAGCTGATGTGAGTTTATGAAGGGGTGCAGCAACGCCACTGAAACCTCTGATGAAACGTCTGTAGAAATTGGCAAACCCGAGAAAGCGCTGGAGTGGTTTGCGGCCAGAAGGAACAGGCCATTCTAGAACAGCTTTAACTTTAGAGCCATCCATCTGGACGCTCCCAGGAGAAACCACATGACCCAGGAACCGAGTTTGCGTGGTGTGAAACTCGCACTTCTCTGCCTTACAGTAGAGCTGGTTCTCCAGCAGGCGCTGGAGTACGGCTCTGACGTGCTGCACATGAGTGTCGAGGTCTGGAGAGAAAATCAATATGTCGTCAAGATAAACAAAGACGAACTTGTTTATCATATCTTTCAGGATGTCATTGATTAGACTTTGGAAAACTGCTGGGGCATTTATGAGGCCAAAAGGCATAACCAAATACTCAAAATGTCCATTGGGAGTATTGAAGGCCGTCTTCCACTCATCCCCCTCTCTGATGCGGACCAGATGATATGCGTTCCTGAGGTCCAGTTTAGAAAAAACCTGGGCCCCGCTCAACAGGTCAAAAGCAGTCTGTAACAGAGGTAGGGGATAAGTATTGCGAACCGTAATACTGTTCAGACCTCTATAATCAATACAAGGACGTAGTCCTCCATCACGCTTCCCCACAAAAAAGAATCCCGCTCCAGCAGGAGAGGAGGACGGTCGAATGACCCCTGCTTGAAGGCACTCCTGTAGGTAACTGTCCATAGCATCCCGTTCAGGTGGTGACAGGGGGTAAATGTGACCCCTAGGTGGTTGCGTACCTGGCAAGAAGTCAATAGCACAGTCATACGGACGGTGGGGAGGAAGAGACCCAGCTCGAACCTTACAGAAAACAGTGCTTAAGTCATGATACACCGAAGGAACATTGCTGAGATCAGGGGGGGCAGCAGGCTGTTGACCTTTAACAACATTACGAACAGCAGCAGAAGAGAGACAGTTAAGCAAGCAAAAAGAACTTCAAGATAATACCCATCCTGTGGACCAGTCTATGTGAGGGGCATGTTGACACAACCAAGGAAAACCCAAAATTATAGGTGGATTCAACGACTCCACAACATAAAAACTTAGGAGTTCAGAGTGGTTACCAGACACAGAAACAGAGACATTGACGGTGCGGAAAGACACTTTGTGGATAACAGAGCCATTTATGGCTTTGATAACTAAGGCAGGAGACAAAGGTTCCACAGGAATCTTAAGTCTGTCTACTACCTCCCGGGAGATTAGATCTCCATCAGAACCAGAGTCAATCAGGGTCTCAAACTCCTCTGCTGCTCCTGTATGAGACACTAAGACCTTGGTTGACGGTCGTGGATGAGAAGAAAAAGAGGATGTGCAGCTTACCAGTTCCCTCTTAGCTGGTAAACCCTGACGTTTACTAGGGCAGTGGCACAAAAAGTGTCCAGACTGTCCACAGTACAAACAAAGTCTGTCCCTCATGCGGCGCCGTCGCTCAGCAGAAGTGAGACGGCCTGTTCCTAGCTCCATGGGCTCCGGGGGAGGAGCAGTTACCTGCCGAGAAATGTTGGAAAGGGGCGGGGTCTCCCCTTCAGAAAGCAGTGGATGGAGACTTGTGTTGCTGCGTAGTTCACGACCCCGTTCCCTCATCCTCCGATCGATACGCACGGCGAGATCGATTAGTTCCTCCAGATCTTCAGGGATCTCCCTTGCCGCCAGCTCGTCCTTGAGGGCATCGGAGAGCCCCTGAAGGAAGACGTCCACCAAGGCTTCGTTCGACCAGCGGGTGCCGGCAGCCAAAATCCGGAAATCCACGGCATAATACGCGACACTGTGAACCCCTTGCTGGAGGGACCAGTTTCCAAAACGAGAAGGGTTTTAATGCCAAAAACCACAAGTGTAAACTGGAGTATAGACAGAAGATGCTTCGGCACAGAATCAAAAACATACATGGCTTAAGTAGACCCAAACGTAATCAACACAAAATCAAAACACCTGTGACACTCGCAGGGAACCTCAGGAAGAAGGAGGAAGGACTCCAGGAGGGATCCCACAGAGAAAGTCAAGCCTTTTCATGACATTTTTAAGTAGGAAATGAAAAAGCATTTTTAAGTATTGCTTTTTCATTTTAAGTTTGAGTCAACAAATGCAGCTTCATTTTGAAAATTAAAAAGCATTTCTGTTAATCCATTTCTAAATGGATTTTCTACATATTTACCAGAGAACCTTTTGAAAATGAAATGTCAAACACCATTGTCATTATTTTAATTAAGTGACAGAATAAGCAGTGTTGAAGAAAAAAATGAAAAAGCATTTTGGTGGATTGCTTTTTCATTTTACTTTTGAATCAAAAAATGCAGCTTCATTTTGAAAATTTAAAAGCATTTCTGGTTTTGACTTTTATTTTTAATTATGCTACACTATCGCTTCCATACAATCAAATCAAATCAAACTTTAATTATAAAAAAAACACTTCTCATGCCTTGTTCAACTTGAAGCGCTTTAACATTTTAAACAAAATACATGCACAATGTTACAATGAAAACCCAACCAACCACTCCCCTCCGCTAACACATGACCCCACACATAGTGAATACTTATAAAAGCAACTTCTAAAATAAATTTAGGGCTTGGCTTCGCTGTAAGGAAACAGTATTTGGAAATATATTCAAACAAGAGCCTGCTCGGCCATAGGAACATCGCCACAGTGCCCATCCAGACTGGGACAGCAACGGGGTCCACTTTAAAGGCCGTGACGTTGCAATGATGCATTGAAGTATCATGCATTTTCTTTTAACAGCCCATCTATTCTATGTGTTACTGTATACAGACCACCAAAGCCTCCCTTCTGTTTTATTCAAGAATTTTCTGAATTTTTATCACTAATAAACTCCAAATACAGTAGAGTTTTAATAACTGGCAATTTTAACCTACATGTTGATAAAGATAGTGATGCTCATACAAAGAAGTTTTCAACCTTTTGCACTGTATGGATTTCACACAGCATGTCACACAGCCTACCCACAGCAGGGGGCGCACTCTAGACTTGGTGATAACCTATGGCCTATCCTGCAGTGTGTCCACTGTTGTTGACAGGGCTGTGTCAGATCTCTATTGTATATTTTTTTTTATATCACCAGTTTTACTCGACAGGAAGCTCCAGTGAGAACTGTGAGGAAACGATACATAACTCTTGATGTGGCTGCAAATGTTATTAATATTTTACATCAAGCTCCCGCTCAGATTTTACCTCCATCATGTGATTTTATGGTTGAACATTTTAACAACAAACTACAGTCAGCCATTGATGCTGTAGCTCCACTTAAAACTAAAACGTTGAAAACTAAAGCTACAGCACCCTGGAGGAACGAACCAATCAGAGCCATGGAACGCGAATTCAGGAGAGCGGAGAGGAAGTGGAGAAAAACAAAATTAACTGTACATCGCAACATTTTTAAAGAACAGAAAATGATGTATAGTCATGCAATAAAAAAAGCCAGAACCCTCCACTTCTCAAACTTAATTTTACAAAACAAAAACGATCCCAAAGTTCTCTTTAAAACAATAGACAGTTTAACTAAAAGAGACTCTCAAAGGTCCTCCACAGCAGCCTCAGATGCTGTATGTGAGAGTTTTGCAGACCACTTCAGGAGTAAAATCAATGCTATTAGATCTAGTCTCTTAACTCAAAAAGGTGTTGATTTTAATGAATGTATAGCATTGCGTTTATCAGAGGAAACACTGGAAAGTTTTGTCCTGGTTGATGCTGTCGCACTTGGTCAGGTTTTCTCCCAGTGAAAGCCAACCACCTGCCTTTTAGACCCAATCCCCACATCGTTGTTGAAATCATTTTATGACTTCTTTGAGTTTGAGCTTTTAAATATAGTAAATTACTCTCTTCAGACAGGTGTCTTCCCTGCTGCCTTTAAAACGGCAGTGGTGAGGCCTATTCTGAAGAAGAGTAATTCAGATCCAAGCAAGTATAACAATTATCGTCCAGTATCCAACTTGCCATTTTTAAGTAAAATGATTGAAAAAACTGTTTTAATCCAATTTAATGAGTTTTTAAATAGAAATAACATCTTTGAAAAATATCAATCTGGTTTTAGGACAAACCACAGCACAGAGACGGCCCTTGTTAAAATAGTAAATGATATTAGATGTAATCTGGATTGTCAGAAACTCTCAGTTCTGGTACTACTGAATCTCAGTGCTGCATTCGACACTGTAGATCACAGTATTTTACTCAACAGGATGAGAGGTTTGGGCATCTCTGGTACCATACTAAAGTGGTATTATTCCTATCTCAAAGATCAAAGTTTTTACGTAAGTATGGATACTTGCTCCTCAAAGGTCTTTGACATCAACTGTGGGGTCCCAAGGTTCAATTTTAGGCCCACTACTTTTTAATCTATATATGCTGCCACTGGGGGACGTCATCAGGAGGTATGGCGTTTGTTTTCATAGCTACACTGATGACACTCAACTCTACATCGCTGTGTCTCCTGATGACGAAGAGTCGGTCAACACACTCTTAAAATGCATTTTAGAGATTAAGTCATGGATGGCAGGGAACTTCTTACAGCTAAACCAGGACAAAGCAGAGGTTTTAGTGATCGGTTCTGAAGACAAGCGAGAGATAGTTTTATCTAAACTAAAGAATTACAAAACTTCTCAGTGTGTGAGAAACCTGGGTGTCATTTTTGACTCTGAGTTGAATTTCATCCCACAAATTAAAAATATCACGAAAACAGGATTTTATCGTCTAAAAAATATAGCCAGAGTCCGCCCATTTCTCTCTCTTGCCAGCACAGAGGTGCGAATGCATGCTTTTATTACCAGCAGATTAGATTATTGTAATGCCCTGCTCTCTGGTCTTCCCAGAACAAGGATAGCAAACCTTCAACTGCTGCAAAATTCAGCAGCATGCGTATTGACGAGGACCAGGGGGCGGGAACACATTAAACCGATTTTAAAATTGCTGCATTGGCTCCCTGTGCGCTTCAGGATTGATTTTAAAGTTATTTTATTAGTTTATAAATTTTTTATGGTCTCGGAACTTCATATTTATCTGAAATGATTTTAAAACATGAGCCCTCGCGGACCCTGAAGTCCTCTGATACCGGCCTTTTGGTTATTCCAAAAGTTAGAAGTAAAACATACGGCGAGGCCTCGTTCAGTTTTTCCGGACCTCGGCTGTGGAACAGCCTCACAGAGAGCCTCAGGGCCGCAGAGACTGTTCATGTTTTAAAAGGAAGGCTTAAGACCTACCTTTTTAATTTAGCTTTTAGTTGAATTTTTTAGGAATTTATTTGATATTTTAATTCTTTATTTTTTCTTTTATTAGTTTTATATGTGTATGTAAATACATTTATTTATTTATTTAATTTATTTTTACATTTTTAGTCACTCTTACCATTTCATGTGTCTATTAAGGTTTATGTAATTATTTGTTTCTTGTTCATGTTTTAAATATATTTTAATTTTAATTTTATTCCTTTTACATTTTATTTGTAACTCCAGTGTTTTCCTCTGAGGGATCCTCCACATCGGTGACCCTTCTCAGTGAACACACCCTCACTCATTGACACAAACACTTTCTTGTTCTCCTGTTTCATTTGTTTGTCATCTGGGTGCCCAGCTCCTGTGACGTCATTTCCGGGTGAGCCTTTCCCAGTACTAGTCGTCTTTGACTGCTGTCCTCTTGTTTGGCATCAGCCTGACTACTATTGCATACTCTAAGGGTTATCTGGGTTAATATTCACATCTAGCACCTTTTGGTAGCGAATACACTACTGTTAAACCGCTTGCTGTTCACTTTCTCATTTTGCTAAATAAACCACTTCTCTTTACCTAAACACCGCTAGCCTTAGCTTAGAACCTAGCATGGCCACCACTCCTTCTGCCTTTCCCCCTTTCTCCTGCCCCATGTGCCATATGTTAAGTGATGATCCTGCCTCCTTTAGTGAAGATTGCGGTAGGTGTGTTAAGTGTAGTCTTGCGTTAGACTTGGAGGCCAGGCTGGAGCAGTTAGAAGCGCGGCTCCGCACAGTGGAAGCTAAGCCGGCTAGCCAGGTCGTTACTCATAGCGCGGGCCGCGCTACCAGGGCTAACTTAGTTAGCACCCCAGCGCCTTCCCAGCAGCCGGGAAACACTCAGGGGTTTGCAGAAGAACCTTAACTGACCGTTCTGTGTCTGAGTTTAAACACACAGTTCAGCCAGTACTTAGTGATATTCTGAGAAAATACTCTAAGTCCAGCTCCCATAGCATCAGTCCTAGTATAAATGACCACTTTGTTAATGATGCCTTACAAGCCCTCAGGAGTACACTCTATGTTGTTGCCCCCTTGAAACCTAAGTTCGTTAGACAAAACCGAGTAGCACCGTGGTTTACCGCTGAAACTCGTTCTCTTAAACAAGAAACCCGTAAGTTGGAAAGAGAATGGCGCCGGTCCGGTTCAGAGCAGTCTCTGGATATCTGGAAACATAGCCTATTAAATTATAAAAAAGATCTGCGTAGAGCTAGAAGCCAGTACTATTCAACCTTAATATCAGAGAATGGAAACAATCCAAGATTTCTTTTTAGCACTATTGCTAAATTAACTCGCAGTCAGAGCTCAGTAGAACCACATGTTCCTGTTTCTCTCAGCTCTGATGATTTTCTTACATTTTTTGATAGTAAAATCTCAAATATTAGACATAAGATAAATCAAGTTATTCCTACTATCAGCCCAGAACAGGCTGAAGCGGTAGAAATGGAGGCATCCATAGAAACCTCTGTAACATTAGACTGCTTCACTATTGGGGATCAAGCGGAAATAACATCAATTATTACGTCCTCCAAATCCTCAATGTGTCTGTTAGACCCAATTCCCACTAGACTTTTTAAAGAAACTTTTCCCCTAATTAATGATCCCATATTAACAATGATAAATACCTCTCTGGAAACGGGTTACGTGCCACAGTCTTTTAAATATGCAGTTGTTAAACCTCTTTGAAAAAAATAAAGTATAAAGTATAATTTCTATACCAAACCTACCCTTTTCTGTCAGGAACTGATGGTGTACAAAAATTCAGGAGACCAGGCTGGGTCATTTAAACATTTAAGAAATTAACCAGACTACACTGAAAAAAGTAAACCATTGCTGTCATCAGTTTGATGCGTTTCTACTCATTGCATTAATATAAAAATTTTAATTTACTCTCTTGAACTCAATTTTTATAAGTTATGCAATGTGTCTTTGTTTTTTTTTTACTTTACTTTAATGTAAATGATAACAGGGTACCAAAGTAAAATATTTCGTTTTGTGAAAGCACAATTATTAGGTTGAGTTTGATGTGCGCATGCGCACTAAATGAAATGCAAATTTGGCGGGCCGTATTTCTGCCATAATCTGAACTGCTTCTCAGAGCGACAACTCGACAATTAAGGTAAAACAACATCAACAAAAATCATTGTATATTAATTAGTTCAGTCGTTTTCTCCTTGTACATTTAAACGAGGATTTCCTTCACTGCCTGGACACAATTTTCAGACGACGTAAGTCGGTCCCCAACCCCCAGCAGCAGTAAGTTTGTTTGGAAAAGAAGAACTAACCACCGCCCGGAGACCGACAGCAGCAGCTTAAAGGTAAGTTCTTACCTCTAACAAGACAAAAGCACTAATTTAAATACAGTCGGCAGTTTTCTATGAGGTGCCGTGTAGGACATAATTCAGAATTAGCATTCACAAACACATATGAAATCTCTCACACACACTAGTGAAATGCTTGTATACATACAACTGAAAATGTATTCATTCACATACACATGTGAAATCTCTCACATACACATGTGAAATCTCTCACATACACATGTGAAAATGCTCTCACATACACATGTGAAAATGCTCTCACATACACATGTGAAAATGCTCTTACACACACTACTGAAAATGCTCTCACATACACATGTGAAAATGCTCTCACATACACATGTGAAAATGCTCTCACATACACATGTGAAAATCCTCTCACATACACATGTGAAAATCCTCTCACATACACATGTGAAAATGCTCTCACATACACATGTGAAAATGCTCTTACACACACTACTGAAAATGCTCTCACATACACTACTGAAAATGCTCTCACATACACATGTGAAAATCCTCTCACATACACATGTGAAAATCCTCTCACATACACATGTGAAAATCCTCTCACATACACATGTGAAAATGCTCTCACATACACTATCCAAAATGCTCTCACATACACTACTGAAATTTTCGACAGAAACGGAAGACATTTCAGTAGAAACGGAAGTTGGCTGATTATCGCGAGATAATCATTCGTCTGAATGAATGAATGAATGAATTCGAAAATGGCAGCCGGTTGCGCAAGGAAAACCACCGAAACGTGTAAGTATATTAAAAAATATCCAGTATCTGTTGTAAAATATATTTGTAAATACTTAAGATGATGTGTTTAATATGTTATATTCCTCAATCAACAACCTAGATTGTTTTGAAGCTCATCAATTTCAGTAATGCTAAAGCTAACGCTAACGCGAATTAGCGTCGAAGGCTAAAAACAAACGCTAGATATTACATCAAAAAGCAGTGACTTCTAACCGTAGTCACAAGTTATTAACACATGTTTTAAATGTGTTCATATATGTAGGGACAGACGAGGATGAGGAAAATCCGATCCATTTGCGGATGGAGAAAGATAGCCTGTTTGTTTTCAAGCTAGCTCGTGCCAGATGGGTAGAGACATATGATCAGATTTGACTTCATTTTAATAAACGGTTAATCGTTGTCGTACTGGGTTAAAGGTTTATGTTAAAGACCCAGAAGAGAGAGGAGGAAAGGGCTAGAAGGGAGGAACAGCGACAGGAGAGTCTGTTAAGTTTACTTGAGTTGAAATTATTGTTCTAAAATGTAATGCAGCCATTGTTTTTCCAATTTGTTTAATAAATGTATGAACAAAAATGAATAATTTACATGTATTATTTAAATCTGAGCTATTTTTAACAATCTTAAAAGGATTTTCATATAAATATCAGATGTACATATTTAGAATTTCGTTTTATATGTTAATATTTATTTTTAGACATGTTAACAATAATCCTGGTCTTCTAGAGTCATGTGTGTCACAGTTGGAGCTGAAAGGAAAGCAAAGATTTGTCCTTGCAGACAGACGTGACTCTGCTCGTCCTGCATGTTCCTGGTGTGGTCCTGCTGTGGCTCAACATCTGTGGCTAAGCAGTCGCCTTTGCTGATGCACAGAATGTGCAGAATTGAACTGCAGGCAATGATTTTCATTGCAAATGTTGGTTTTACTTCCAGTGCCCCCAGAAATATTGCTCTCCTCCTCATCTTTATCATGCCAAATGCTCTCTTCACAACAGAGCGTGTTCTGGAGTGGTTCTGGTTGTAACTGCCTCAATGGCATTCCTCATGGGTTCCCTGTAGGGTGTCAGCAGCATGATGGGATGTGCAATGCAGGGATACCCACCATCACCCAAAAGGATCCTTCAGGTGGGTTTGTTTGATTTACATAAATTGGGCTTTTACGTAGAACCCGTGAATCATGGATTGATCCTGGATTCCCAACAAAAATATCTATAAATTTGGCATTAGAGTCACATACAGCATGCATTTTAATGGAATAAAAAAGCTTCCTGTTAAAATAACAAGCTGCATTTTCTTTTAGGGCCTTTATTCTTATGTGGCAGCCATCAATGCTCCTTGTGACCCTTTGGAAGGAGAAAGACCAAGCGAGCTGCTAAAATCCAGAGGCGACTTATGGTAGTTCATTCCCACTGGGAAGCTGGGTGACCCTGCTCATCAGCTGGAGGATGCGGTCTGCCGTCCTGTGGACAACATCGCTCACGGTGGACCGTGTCATGTCAAAGACTCTGGCTACCACACTGTAAGATGTGCCACACGCCAGCCAGAAAAGAAACACCAGGACGTCAGTCTCCTGTGACCCCCCAGAGTGTGAGGAACCCGAAGCTGATGCTTCAGGACCATCGACCCAGATGCTCGATGGTCCTGCGGGTCAACCGAAAATCCAGTCTTGTGTCGGACTGACCGTCAGCGTAAAGGGCCAGGACAGACACCTTTGTGTTGGTAAAGCAGTAGAGACGTGGAAGACCCTGGAAAATGCAACATTAATTATTTCATTGAGGAAATTAAATCACATTTTTTTAATGTTTCTATTTATTTTGATGTCTTACATTTTAGATTATGAAGTATTTATTAATTCTGGAAAATATCGTGGTTTTTATTTGGCTGGGTTTTTGGATTTTCATTTAAACTTTTAAAAATGAAAGTTTTTGTTTTGTTTTTGTTTAAAACAAGTGATATGGTTTGACTCTGAATAAAAAATTCTAAACTTTGAACTCACAAGTGTTTCATGTAATTGGACTACACAACTCACTTGAAAAAGAATGTTAAACTCTTACACAGCAGACTGTGTAACCTTGAGCACGATTAGTAACAAAGTTTAAGTTAAAGTTTAAGTTTAACTAAAAAAAAAGCTTTAAGTTTAACTCACAAGTTATTCTGTCTGGTCAGGGCATCCAGAGGAAATCTTCTGAGATGTCTGCTTGTCCTTGCCGTCCTGTGATGCTGCATATCTGCTCGTTTTCAGTTTGATCTCACGAAAAACGGTTGAATTATTGCCAGGAACACGGACAGATTCATTTTCAAGCCATTTTCAGTAAGGTGTAAGAAAACTACAGAAAAAAATGCCTCCTTGCAAGAGCCCGTTAATCGTTCAGCGTTCAGTTTACTCTGACAAATAAGTGTCATTCTCCGCGTTAAATAGGAGTAGTTCGCCTCCAGACCAGGTGGTGGCGGTAATGCGCCACTTTGTTTCCGTGTCAAGCGCGTTATGAACAACACCCAAAAGAAAAAAGTACTGAGCACGGGTGTCTGAATTGCTTTTAAATTCAGAGAACTATATATAGTTCTGCACTATATAGGGTTTTAGTAGTTAGGGATCAGGGCAGGAATTCGGACACAGGTTCATTTCCACTGAAATGCCTTCAGTCGACCAACTTCGTTTCTAACAATAAAGTAAAAAAAAAAAACGTTGTTTCTACTGAAATGCCTTCCGTTTCTATTGAAATTTTCACATGTGTATGTGAGAGCATTTTGGATAGTGTGTGTGAGAGCATTTTCACATGTGTATGTGAGAGGATTTTCACATGTGTATGTGAGAGCATTTTCAGTAGTGTGTGTGAGAGCATTTGTCATGTGTATGTGAGAGCATTTTCAGTAGTGTGTGTGAGAGCATTTTCAGTAGTGTGTGTGAGAGCATTTTCAGTAGTGTGTGTGAGAGCATTTTCAGTAGTGTGTGTGAGAGCATTTCACATGTGTATGTGAGAGCATTTTCAGTAGTGTGTGTGAGAGCATTTCACATGTGTATGTGAGAGCATTTTCACATGTGTATGTGAGAGCATTTTCAGTAGTGTGTGTGAGAGCATTTTCAGTAGCGTGTGTGAGAGCATTTTCAGTAGTGTGTGTGAGAGCATTTCACATGTGTATGTGAGAGATTTCACATGTGTATGTGAATGAATACATTTTCAGCTGTATATATACAAGCATTTCACTAGTGTGTGTGAGAGATTTCACATGTGTTTATGAATGCTAATTCTGAATAATGTCCTACACGGCACCTCATAGTTTTCGAAGCTTGCATTGGTTTGAGTTTTCCCCAAGAATTTTAAGCTTTTACACTTTCTGCTGCAAATTCAACTTTAGCTGCTGTGCAGTTAAGCTAGTGCAGTTAAGCCAACATTTAGCACTAACAGTGAGGCTCTCATGCTGTATATTTTTTGCGACTGGTGAATTTACTTTAATGGGGAGTACAAATCGATGCAACACTGCTATCAAACGCTGTTTGTGGTGTATTTGCTGTCGAATGTTATTTACTACAGGAAAACACCTATGCGCCGTGTTACGTTATGTTAAACCGGATATTTTATTGAATTTAATAGGGACAACTGCTCTCCCCGAACCGACCGTTCACGCATGCGTGAATATTACGTCACTTGACAGAGTATGTTGTCGGAGGTTAATAATAATAAACCTATTAAACTTTTTATAATGATTGAACAAAAAAAGAGTTTATGGGATTCGGCAGCAGGATCCTTAACACTCAACACAGACACATTTTTAATGTCAAAAGCGGCTGCAGGAGCCTGTGACATCTCCTTAGGATAATATGTGCTCACTTCCCAGTTTTTCCCTGTTGTCAACATTCAAAAAATAAAAATAATCAGAGAGAATGACTCCAAGCTGTGTGGCTGTCATTATCGTGTATGATCATTGAGATTTTCACTGTCTGTAATCATCTGTAATGACTATTTTTATTTATTTTTTCATAAAGACACTCTTCAGTTTCTGCTCTGCATCCTGTCTGGAAGCCTTTGACTAACTTTTGGTAATTTTTTTTTTTTTTGTACAACCTATGCAATTGTGATGAAGGCCCAATCATAACATTGCCCTCCCTACACCCTAAACACCTGTTTGTTTTCCGCAGTTACTCATCGACGTGGAAATGTAAAGACTGTGCCCATACTTATTCAAGACGATCTGAACTCCTAAAACATTACAAACTGGACCATCATCATCCATGTTCTCTGATTTTATTTTCAGATAAATGCAGACTTCTTGAGAGTTACAACAATTACTTTGGAGGCAAAGTTTTTTGCACAGTTGGACAAACACTCCACCAAACTTCTAGAGGTCATCAGGAGCAATGGAGGGCGTGTGAAAGAGCAGACCACCAACATCTTAGAAGTTCTGGATGAAGGGTCTGTATGACATGAGTAGTTGTGTGGTTAAGTGAACTTTTAACTAATGACGAGCTTTCTTTTCAGATTGTTGACATTACCATCAGAGGAGAAGCCATCCTAAAATCTCTGATGATCTACTTGGGTGAATCTTTTGAGCACCTCATTAAAGAACACCAGGTAAGGCTATCCACCTCTCAACTATGACACTCTTTTATGATGTAGGAAATGGAACATGGCACTGTATGGGTTAAGATCACTGCCAACAAGAAACATATTCATAAAAATAAAGTTGTGCACAAATACTAAGACTTTGTGCACAACTTTGCCAAAAAAATGATTACAACATTTAGTTTGCATTTGACATTTCTGTTTTAAATTTTCTTTGCTTTGAATACAACTTTTGCTTAACGTTAACAGTCAAAAATATGTTATGGGGTCACAGGCATATGTATCTAATCCCGAAACATTGATAAAGCAAAGTGAGCATACACATTGAGGCTTATTTATTTAACTAAAACAAAATTATACCTTTTAGAGCAACGCGCCAGTTGTCATATGTTAATTTTTTTTATGTCTGCAGAACGGTCTGGACAGTGATGCTCCGCAGATTGAAACCATGGCGATCTTTTTCACTGGGAGAGAGGATCTTCTCCGTCCACCAACAGACATCAAGATAGTGATGGATGGAAAACGGGTTCTGAATGAAGTGCCCTATATTTCAACCGCCTTTCTCATGTTCTTGGAACTGACATATTCACTCAACCTAAAAAAGTGTCGCCAAAAGTTTTCAGACTGAACAGCCAGCTTTAAGTTAGTGTCAATTAATGTTTTTTTTTTCCCTCACTTAAGTGTATTGGTATTGGGAAACAGTTTTGATGTTTATACATCTTAAAGATGTCATGTTTGTAAATTTGGATGTGGATATGTTCATGGAACCATAAATATTGTTTACATGAAGAAATGTGTTCTGAGTCTGTGTACATCAATATATAATTCTAAAGCTTAATTCAGTTAATTAGATTGTGAACCTGACATTTTTATCTGAGACAACTTTAAAAAGTAAATTGCTCAAAGATTAAAAAATGGATTATATCAAGTCGTTTTTTTCAGGTTAGATAAAGTAGAACATTTCCATTGAGTAAAAAACAGAACTTATTTATTTTGATTTAGAGAAACTCAAAATAATTGCTTTTCTTCACCTCACAGAATCAGTTTAACCGAAATGAAAAAAAATAGGTTAGGCTAAATTATTCATTTACATTGATACAATGCAAATATATTAGGTGTGACAGATTACTTCAATTTTTTTAAGTTAAACCACTGTTATATTTTTTTCAGTGTATGACAGAAAAGCATTGAGAAACAAAGGCCGCCTTTACACTGCAGGTCTAGATACCCATATCCGATTTTCTGACTATATCCGATTATTTTGAAGACCCGCTTACATCATCTTTTAAAACTGACCCGTATCCGATATTTGCATTTACACTATACAATGCTGACACCATCAAACGTAGACGTTATAACCCGGAAACGGAAGTAAAACAACGGATTTCCTTTTCCGGGTCAGAACGTCTCCAATAGATACTGACAATAACAATGGATGCCGATGCAAATAGAACCATACAGTGTCTTGCTTTCCATACCATTTTGAACAGTCGCCAAAGATATCTGCAAATCATTGATCTTGTGCGGCGTCGGAGAAAAAAGAGGAGAGCCCTCGTTGCAGCGTGGGCGAATTTAGCGATGATCGCTGCAACTTCTGTTCAAAGGGAGGTTTGGATGCATCAACGGACTCAAGACTGGTGGGATCGCGTTGTTGGAACCTGGGATCAGGAACTGTGGGTCGGCAACTTTCGTATGCGACAAGAAACCTTTGAGATGTTGTCTGTGCGGTTGTCACCAATGCTCTCTTACGAGGATACGACATTTCGCCAGGCAATCCCAGTGCAGAAGCGTGTTGGAGTTGGACTATGGTGGCTCGCGACAGTAGCGGGTTATCGAACACTGGCACATCTGTTTGGTATAAGTGATGCATCAGTGTGCCTAATAGTCCGGGAGTTTTGCCATGCCGTACGACATGAGATGATGCGTGAGTACATCAAGCTGCCAGAAGGTGAGGAGCTCCAAACCGTACTCCTAGGATTTAAGAATCGATGGGGCTTCCCTCAGTGTGCTGGGGCTATTGACGGGAGTCATATTCCAGTCATCGCTCCCCATGAGAACCATGCAGATTACTTTAATCGCAAGGGATGGCATTCTGTGATCTTGCAAGCAGTTGTGGACCACAAATACTGGTGAGTACATATATAATGCATATTGATTTTCTTTCCTTGTTGTTGCTATGCCTTTTGCCATGTTATTCTGTTATTATGTGTTGTTTTCCATTTGTATCTGTCACTGTCTTCACTCAGATATTGTGTATTTCTCTTTTTTAATCTACAATTAATACCTCCACCAGAATAGTTTCAAAAATATCAACATCGGATGGCCAGGAAGTGTTCACGACTCCAGGGTTCTTCGTAATTCTGAGATGTACGAGAAGGCAGAAAGCGGAGTCCTCTTTCCAAACGTGAGTTGTGTTTCTCTTTAACTCTAATTCATTCTTCATTGTGTGCAAAGCATACATAGTATAGAAAGTTATCTCCATACACATCACTTAACTATCCCCGCTTTATCTACAAACATATGTATTAATTAGTGCTGAAGGTTATTGTCATGAAATATGGATCAATGATATAGACGCACAATAATGTAACTACAAACATTCACCTTGATTTGCACAGTAATGTCATTATCACAGAATCTCTCTTCAGCAAATGTAATTTGTTTTTTCCATGATCACAGACCACTGAGGAGATCCAGGGCACACAAGTGCCTATCATGCTGTTGGGGGATCCAGCCTACCCACTTCGGTCCTGGCTAATGAAGGGGTACCCGGAAACTGGGAATCTGAATGAACAGCAGCGTCAATTTAACAACAGACTAAGCGGGGCCAGAATGATGGCGGAGTGTGCATTTGGAAGACTGAAAGGTCGTTGGAGGTGCCTGTCAAAACGTCTTGATGTGGACATATCACTGGTCCCCACAGTTATCTCTGCATGCTGCACCCTGCATAACATCTGTGAGAAACACAATGAAGCCTACAGTGAAGATCCTAGTGCAGCTGGACTTCCTGATGTACCACCAGGTGATGTTGACCCATTGGGCATTGGAGACATCCATATCCAGCCCCTGAAAATCAGGGAGGCACTGACCCAATATTTTGCTCAGGAATAAATGTAAACAATTTAATAAAAGATAAAAAGACATTCCTAATGCTGTACTGGTTTTTATTTCACTGTTGTTCAAATAAAAGTAACATTTTCCAGTCTGTGCATATATTAAACATTTTACTCACATAGCAATAAGAATAACAATGCTCTTCCAAAAAATAAATACATTAGGACTATAATTCAGTCTGTACTTTACATTCTGTAAACAACGTATAACATAATCCAGAATAATCAAAAACTAGAAAATAAGTACAAGATGACTTCAAAACAACTAGTCATCCTCTGAAGGCAGGAGTGATGTAAATTTCAACTCCGGTAACTTTGGATTGGGGGAACTGACAGGCTTAGAGCTGATGCGGCCCTGTTGAGAGGGTGGAGGTTGAAGGGTGGTCAAGATATTTGGAGGTGGCATTACAGGAGGTAGGAGTGGTGAATGATTATCTGAAATGAATGGAGGGTGGGAATAGTGAGAGGGACCAGCAGAAACACAATCCTGGTAAAAGGGGGGACCATCATTTTGGGTCAAACGTGGGCGTGTGTGATCCTGAGTAAAGGGACCTGGGTGTGAAAAAGTCTGACTGAACCTATGTGGGTGAACCTGATCTGAGAAATAGCTTGAACCTGTGGCCTGGCCTGGGTGAGGTGGTGGCTGGTACGATTGTCTTCCTGCAAGAAATTGTGTGAACATTGTCATCATCTTCATTTCGTGGGCGTGCTGGGCCGCTTGCAGTTTCAGCTGTAGCTCTGTGTCATCTGCCTGAGACAGGGCTTCTTTGATTGTCTTAGAAAAAACATCCATTGTGGATTCTAGCTTATTCTTACGCTTTCGACGTGTGGTAGGTGCACCTGTAAAATGACAAATGTTTTACATAATGTGCTATTTGTTTGTAGAGTGCTTTATCAATTACTACATTATGAGTGTTGCCCAATAACATTATAGCTGTATTGCTGTAATATAGATTTTTATGTAAATAAAATAAGTACATCACACTGTGAATGAAAATGAAATGACCTACTTGTAAAAGACAAATATTGGAATTACGGTTATACAAATGATTATTTATTATACCTGGTGTACTACGGTCCGGAGGTGTTGGTGTTGAGGCTCTTGTAGGTCCTTCTGTGGTGCACATGCTGGTTGTGGCTCTCTCATATGAAGAACTGGTCTCACTTGAGGTGGCCTGTGGCGTGTCAGGGGGGTCATCTGTTTGAACAATGATGACATTTAAAATTACAAAAAGGGGCTGATGTGAACTCAATATATCAGAGATTACTCTTAATAAGTATGACTGATCACATTTGTCATGAGTCTATGATAATAAAAATAGAAATGGAATATACAAAACGAAAGTAATAGCCTATAGTTTATTATATAATATTGAAGCATTCTTCGAACTATAAGTACCTGTTAACTATCAATCATACTTTGTTATGAATGATGGTAGCTGTAATATTTTAATCGCTTAAATATTCTTCTAATCTGTCCAATACTGAGACAACTTTAAATTGCTGGACTATTATAAATGCAATGGAATAACATTAACAACATAAACGAAGATTTAAAATAAATCCCGTTTGCCCTTACCTGTACTGTTACTGTTCTCACACTCCGGCTGTTCACAGTCCAGCGATGACGGCACATCGTCATCATCTCTGAGGGAATCCAGTAATTCGGGTGGTCGGCAACTTGGCCTGTCACCCAAAATGCCTTCCATTTGATCATAGAATGGGAATGTTGCACGGCTATTTCCACTCTTATTATTGTGGTCTTTTACCGATTTGTATTTGGATTTCAAGCTTTTGATCTTACGCTGGCACTGTAGCCACGAGCGCTTAAACCCGTGCTTCCCCATATCTCTTGAAATGTCTTCATACAAGGATTTGTTTCGATAACATCCCTGCAATTTCGCCTGCACTGTCTCGTCGCCCCACAGACTTAAGAGGCATGACACCTCCGCATTGCTCCACTGTGTGTAGCCTTCGTCCTCCATCGCTCTTGTAATTACTCATGTGGTCATGTGAGATGACGTCACTCACTGACGTAAGACTCGCATTTTCCGGGGAATATCCGATATGTCTGCTTACATGGCACACGCAAATGCACGTATCCGATTTGTTTCCGATTTATTTCCACATATGAGAGAGGCCTGTATCCGATCTGAGAAAAACAGAATCCACGCGCTTTTGTCCTGCTTACACATTCACCGATCATATCCGATCTGTGCCAAATGAGCGGAAAATATCGGAATTGGGTCACTTGAACAATGCAGTGTAAAGGCGGCTAAAAAGGTGGCAAAACAGAGCAGATGACCTGACCCTGAAGAACAGAAAACCAGACACTTGTATACACTGAGGTTAATTGACAGAAATGAAAACAGCTGTGGATGATCAACGTAAACCCGAAGTGACTGATAGGGGGACATCTCAACACATGACCAAAATCAAGAACACAACTGAAAAAAACAAACTGAAGCACAGACCAAAGAAAACTGACTTTCTCAGTGGAAAAGATTATGGAATCCAGTATGTTCCCTTGTTATATTGTAGTTTAAGTTTTGTGGTCTTGTTATTTCGCAGAATCTTTTTAAATGCAATTCTACATGTTTTTTTTTAACAGCACATTGTTCTGGGTCCTGATATGTCGTTGAGCTTGTCAGACAATCTCCATCTCTAACCCTAACCCTGCCTCAAGTGGAAGACAAAGGTTCTTACAAAAAAAAACCTTAGTATTCAGCTTTTTATTTCTCTGAATGACATGTGTACCAAAAGAAACGCAAATAATTATCTATAAGACATTTCAAAAGAAAAAGTCATACTTCTGGGAGTGCCTCTGTCTGCAGGGATGAGGGTCCCTGAGGCAAAGGTACACCACATTGGATAAAAGGCGAAAAAATCCCCCAAATTCTCTCAGTAAATGCCACAAAGTAATTAATCTCCAGCAGGGCTTGGCCCTACTCTTTGACATGATTAACAAAGAGGTTGTGTTTTAGGAAAAAGGTGTCTGACTACATCCTCACCCAGCCCCCCAGGCCTGCTCCATCATGTCTGCTCCTCCTTTTGATGTTTTCTCTTTCTTTCCCTTGTCATTCCTTTTTTCTCACTTTTTTACCTGCTTTATTTTTACTTTATTCATCTGTCTTTAGGGTCTCCAGCATGGAAAAATGAATACCATTCAGTGAATTGTGAGCTTGATGAGTAAAATCTGATTGTAAGAAGATATGCTCATGTGATGTTCCGTGTGCTGCCCTAAGGCCTGACCTACTTTTCTCTACCATTTTTTTTTTTCATCGAGATGTGCTTTTTCGTGAGAATTTCTCAACATCAAAGCTGAAGACACTAACTCTCGAGGGCAATACACACAGTTTGTTAGGCAAATCATTAGAAATATGCAATACATGTTTAAACTGCTGCAGATGAAATCCAGGTCTACTAATTGTGATACACAGGAACTCCAAATTTCACGGGAAACCAAGTGACAGATAACTCAGAGCTAGAATATTTGAAAAGCCTGATAGGAATTTAATTCTTGGGGATATCCAACAGAAAGAAATAAAACAAAATGCAGAATTATTTTCAAAAGCTTGTTTTTTGTCCACATTTTATTAGATAAAACTAGATTTTGATTTAATTCTTACAACACTAACAAAAAGATTTATTATTTATTTAAATTAGATACAGTAACATGTTACCGGATCCTCTTACAAGAGAAGAAAAGGTCTTTAAAAATCAGAAAATGTGATTTTCTGGATTTCTTTTTCTCATTTTGTTTCACATAGTTAAAGTATAACTATGATGAATATTACAGGCCTCTCATCTTTATAAGTGGGAGAACTCTGTGGTTGACTAAATACTTTTTTGCCCCACTGTATATAATGTTATTCTTAAGCCTTTTATATTAAACCATTACATGTGTATGATTTTGGCACACAAAAGATCTTTTTTTCAATATTAGTTATTTTTGCTAAATATTTTCCAACCTGGAAGTAAGACGATTCGATCTCTGAGGCATCAATCTAGAGCCGGCCTCAGCAGTGTGTCTGAGTTTCACCCACAAAAACTAGATAAAAATAGATATGAATATTGTGCATACAAAATGAAAGTGTTTTTGCGGATGGACGATAGCTCCGCGGAGAAAGTAGCTGTGTTTGTTAGTCTGGGGGTGCTGGCAGTGGAAGGGGATGGTTTCTCAGTTATGTAGCCCTTGTGCTATCCTAGGCACTTTAACATTGGGAGTTGGGTCATCTAGACCCACTAGACAGTGCGCTGAATCCTTTTTCTTCAATGATTTGTGAACCTCACTTGAGTCCATGGATTACATGAAATCTTTCCACCTTTATCCACCTTTGTCATGGTAGGGAGAACAGATCAATGCAAGGGTGGGGTCATCTAAGATAGCACAAGGGCTACAGTACGCTGGCTTATGAGAACCCGCTCGTTTTCATGGATTGGGAGGGGCTGGTGCTCAGAGTGCAGGTTTTTAGAGAAATACTCAGAAATGCATGAACAGATCAAAATACCGCTTTGGGATTTCTTTTCATGTGGAATGAACATTATAAAACACTTAAAAGCTCAAATAATTGATTCAAAATGTCCCCCTTAACAACTGTGGCATCAACAGTTATAATGTGAACTGTAATAAAAAGAAATACAAAAACATTTCTGATATATCATAGATTTTGTTTAATTTGCAAACAGCAGGCCAAATGGTTTTTTAAAAAATATTTTGGCATTAACTAAAGAACGTGCTTTCATAACATTATTATACGAAGAAAATAAGTTAAAGTTGATATAATAATGCAACTAGATTTTGTTTGAAAAAATAAGTGTATGCTATAGCTTCTTCATTTTCTGTTACATTATGAGACAGGGCCTCAGTAACCTAATGTATGAGTGAAATCCGTGATGGTTCTTTGAATCGCATGTAAAACTAAATTTTTTTACTTATTTGTTAGTTTGTTAATCATAGTGATATACATTTTCCACAATTAGACAGCGTCATTATTCATTTTTTTCAGCCCTAGTAAATCAATGATGAGCTTTAGAATACTCTTTAAAACTTGTTCACATTTCATATTGAAATTTAGCAGAAACAGAAAGAAAGTCTGGGTATAATCTGAACCAGCTTGATTATTATTTAACAAACTGAATTTATAATTTCATATATGTCAGCCACTGCAATGCCAAATACATGAACCAAAAAAAAAAAGAGCAGTCATAAATGTGTGCAACAGCTCGCAGATCAGCTTCAAACTTTTCTTTTCCTGCTCACGGACGTGCTCACATTCCATCCACATACAGGTTCCACCTGTCATCTCACCAGCAACAGTTTCAAAACGCAGGATTGTACCTACAACGTTATGCATTTCACCATAGCAAACTTTGTTTCCTTTTTTTCCTAAGGTGCGCATGCATTTGAATCGTCCATTCATGACGGCTGACACAGAAAAGTGGCAGTATTCATAGAGGTGGGCGGGGTTACAGTAACAGCGCTGCGTGAATGGACCCTTTCCTTATGACGCCAACTGTGGCACGCGTGCCCCAGGTTACCAACCCCTGGTATAGGCTCTTTAAGAATAGCATGGTATAGGCCCTTTAAAGTAGATGACAGCCCGGACCATGGACAGGTTGAACAAGTCAGTCAAGACCCCCAGTTGAGTGCTCATCTGGGAATAGCATCAGGCCCTGCTGTTTTCTGAATGTTGATCTTAACACTGTGCTAACATCAGAGGTACATTAATTTAGCTCGTTGAAAAAAGAGATGTTAGAGAATAAGGTAAAACAGGAAAGCATCTTTTTTTGCTTTCGTGTTAGTGAATTCCCCAGAAAACACTAAGGAATGTGTTGTCATCTGAGCAAACATATAAAAACAGAAAAAATTAGTAATTGTTTTTCTTCATATTCTTCAGGCACAAAAACACAATTTTTGTTATACAATTGCTTAGGGTCATAGACATTTCCAAATTACAACCCAAAAAAAACATGTTAATCAACAAACGTGTCCGATACATCTGCAAATGCAAGACAAACGCATCAAGACAGAAAAAGAAAATATGAACTGCAGGTGGGCCACTGGTGATCCTGTCTGTGCTGTATTAACTGGAGCTGCATCTGTGTTTACAACACTGCCTGGGAAACTGTATACACTAAATACACACACTGAACTGTAACCAAAACATCTGAATTAGAAAATATGGTATAAATGTGTTCTGTATTAAAGACGAAAAATGTGTAAGAATGCAGACATTATTATTAACTGTTTAACAAGGCTTTCCTATATGGATGTATTAGAAAACAATTCTGTGTGCATTGTTGTTTTTCTAACTACGTGAGCAAGGAGCAAAGAAATCTTATGTCTCTCTACTTTAGCATAAGTGTTAGTGGACTAACACAGTAAATTTAAAAGTGGTCAGTTTTGGTTTGAAAAAACAAACAAACAGATACTTGAACTCTTTTACAGGGACTCCAACACAAATTAACTGTTAGTAATTTAAGACTTAGGTGTTCTCCTCCTGAACTACTTTGACAATTTAAAGTTTACTGAAGTGTTTACTAATAAATAAATCTAATTGAACTAAATAGTTGATACTACAAGTTTGAGTAAATTGGAAAAAACTGTGTAAATTCCTGCATTTCTTATTTGATTGTGTGAATCATGATACTGGGATCTTCTTGACAACAGGGGTGTTATACCATTTTTGTTCCAATTTTGCCTCATCTCCTATTTTATTTATAAGACCTCTTTAGATGTTGCAATTTGTTTTGCCTTAGTCACATGCTGAAAAACTGTAAGTTTTTGGATTATCTAGGGCCGTGGAGGATTGTAGATTAGAACAGCTGCATCTTAGGAACAGATATGCCTAGCAGTTTCGTTGAGAATTTTAGACCTATCTGAAGTGACACCCCCAAAATGGAATGTACAACTGTCATGTGGGTGAAGTATTGGTTTAAGCTAATGTAAGTTGCTGGCAGATATGATGCACAGATGATGCTGTCCTATGGTGCCTTAAACCTAGGGATGGGTATCGTTAAGGTTTTAACAGTACTAATACTCTTATTAATACTGCTTATCGATCCGGTATTTTAACCATACACTTATAGATACTTTTTGTGGACAAAAAATACATGAATATATAACAAATTAAAAACATAAAGTGTTTTATTGCCTCATTATGGAACAACATTGTTTTTTCAACAAAACATTTTACTTTATATATGTTACAATACAAACCTGGAGTGCACGTGGGTGTGCTAGACCAGCGGTCGGTAACCTGAACCTCTCAAAGAAACATTTGGATCAATTTCCCACTGAGATAAAAGCACAGGGAGCCGCAACACTAGATTTGTTTGAAAAATTTTTTTGCAGATAGTGACAGTTCATTTGGCAATTTTATTGATTTAAAATGCTTCCATGATATTTATTTAATGAATTTAATTATTTTTTTTCTTTATGAGCGCAATGTTTCCTTTGATCTTTTGTCCATTTTCCACAACCTTGAATAGATTTTTCCGTCTGTCAAACACCCAGAGTTAAGATGAGTGAAATGATGTAAACAAATTCACTTTGCCTCCTATCTATTTTTTTTCTTTAAATCCAGTAAACCCAAGAAATTATATAAATTCCATGGATGACAACTATTATTAGTTATTAATTATTATTAATTATCAGGAAACAGCTGTTAAATCTAGCAACAGGGGTTGCAAGCCAGTTACTTCTGTGCCGGTCCCAAGCCCGGATAAATAGAGAGGGTTGCGTCAGGAAGGGCATCTGGCGTAAAAATAGCCAAAATAACCATGCGAAACATCCACAACACTTTAGACATACCGGATCGGTCGAGGCCCGGGTTAACAACGACTGCCACCGATGCTGTTAACCTACAGGGTGTCGGTGGAAATTTGACTACAGTTGGTCGAAGAAAGAGGGGAGGCAGAAGGGTCCGTGGCCAGAGAGAGAAGGAAAAAGGCAGGAACATAGGTTTGAGAATAGGGACTCTTAACGTTGGCACAATGACAGGGAAAGGCAGAGAGCTGGCAGACATGATGGAGATAAGGAAGGTAGATGTACTGTGTGTGCAGGAGACAAGGCGGAAGGGCAGCAAGGCACGTAGTATTGGAGGAGGATACAAACTGTTCCATCATGGTGTTGATAGGAAGAGAAACGGGGTAGGAGTGATTCTGAAGGGGGAGGTTGTAAACAGTGTTCTAGAGGTGATAAGAGTCTCAGACAGGATGATGAGCCTAAAGTTAGAAATTGAAGGGGTGATGGTGAATGTAGTCAGTGGGTATGCGCCACAGGTTGGCTGTGAGTTAGAAGTGAAGGAGAGATTCTGGAGTGAGTTGGATGAGGTCATAGAGAGTATCCCCAGAGGAGAGAGAGTTGTTATTGGAGCAGACTTTAATGGGGATGTTGGTGAGGGCAACAGAGGTGAAGAGGAGGTGATGGGCAGGTTTGGTGTGAAGGAAAGGAATCTGGAGGGACAGATGGTGGTGGACTTTGTGAAGAGGATGGAAATGGCTGTAGTCAACACTTCCAGAAGAGAGAGGAACATAGAGTGACATACAGAAGTGGAGGTAGGAGTACTCAGGTGGACTACATCCTATGTAGACAAAGTCATTTGAGAGAGGTTAATGACTGCAAAGTGGTGGTAGGAGAGAGTGTAGCCAGCACCGCATGGTGGTGTGTAAGATGACTCTGGAGGTCAGGAAGAAGAAGAGAGGGAAAACAGAAAAAAAGACCAAGTGGTGAAGGCTACAGAATGAAGAAACTTGTGAGGAATTTATGCAGAAGTTGAGACAGGTCCTGTGTGGTCAGGATGAGCTTCCAGATGACTGGGAAACTACAGCAGAGATTATCATGGAAACAGGTGGGAAGGTGCTAGGTGTGTCATCTGGAAAGAGGAAAGATGGTAAAGACACTTGGTGGTGGAATGAGGAAGTACAGGAATGTGTCCAGAGAAAGAGGTTGGCTAAAAGGAAGTGGGATGTAGAAAGGACTGAGGAAGGTAGACAGGAGTACAAGGAAGCGCAGCATAGAGTGAAGAAAGAGGTGGCAAAGGCCAAACAGAAAGCTTACGATGAGCTATATGACAGTTTAGACACAAAGGAAGGAGAGAAGGACTTGTACAGGCTAGCCAGTAGGGGTGTGCCAAAATATCGATATGGTAATATATCGCGATATTTATCCCGCGATTGATTCTAGAGACGTCTTCGTCAAGTATCGACCTTTTATTTACGTTAAAAGACCCTGTAAAACGTTATATTAACCATCCTTTAGTAAGACAATTCTTCGGAGGGTCGATAGGGGGCGCTCGTTGCAAGATTGGCAGACGAAGAAGAACACACATTCAAACAAAGATGGCGGGGGGTAAAACAATGAGAAGCGAAAGCAGCAACTTAAAAGACGCGCCGGCAGCATGGAAGCTGCATCAACGGAGTTGTGTGAGAAAAACCGTGGCTGTTGCTGGCCTGAAGCCGACACAGCCCAGCGCGGATACTGACGAAGACGAAGCTACCGCCGTCTTCTGCGAGACAGAGCACCGGCAATAACAAACTGAAAAACAAAACGGGAGGTGGAGAATGAGGGATTTCGGTTTTTATTGAATGCATTAGAGCCACGCTTTGACATTCCCTCTCGGAAATACTGAAAAAAGAATCCCTGCACTGTACGCCCAGACCAGAGCTATGGTTGAGATGGAAACGGAAGAAAGAGTGGCATCCCTGCTCTACCCCTTTCTTCTCCTCTGCGGTAGACGAGCAGCTTGACGCTAAAAAGCCTGTGGTTCTCAAGAAAAACATGAACATTTAAACATACATCGCATGCAGCTTTCCCCAGACGTTTTTTTTTCACAAAGATGTTTATTTTTAGATGCACTTTAAGTTCTTCATGTATTTTATCCCTGGTCATTTATTTTGAAAGCAGTTTATGTCTTAAATAACTTAAAGGAAAGTTCTTAGCTACTTGATTTTTATTTTTCTGGGAGAATTTTATTTTTGTTTACACCACATTTGCAATAAATGGTGTCACTTATTTTTAACAAAGACAATATAATTTGTTCACAGAATTAACATCTGATTAATAGCTATTTCTTTTAAATTAAGCAATGGCTATGCTTTTGTTTTTCAAAAGTTAATAACAATGTGCCTGGCATCTACTTGACTTATTCATTTTTTATCCTGTTTACAGCTATTTTGTACTAAATAATGGCTGCTGTTCATGCTCGCTGTCGTTTAAACCAAATTTTACAGATATATTTCCAAATGAAAATTGTCATTGTTTGTCAAAGACAGAGTATTACTGATTTCAGCAATGTTACACAAAAGTCTGTTATTCATTACACCAAATAGGACACAAGTTGTTCATTAGGGCCCGAGCACGGAGTGCAAGGACCCTATTGTATCTGTTAGAGTTATTAGGGCCCGAGCACGGAGTGCAAGGACCCTATTGTATCTGTTAGGTTTATTATTAGGGCCCGAGCACGGAGTGCAAGGACCCTATTGTATCTGTTAGGTTTATTATTAGGGCCCGAGCACGGAGTGCAAGGACCCTATTGTATCTGTTAGGTTTATTAGGGCCCGAGCACGGAGTGCAAGGACCCTATTGTATCTGTTAGAGTTATTATTAGGGCCCGAGCACGGAGTGCAAGGACCCTATTGTATCTGTAAGAGTTATTAGGGCCCGAGCACGGAGTGCAAGGACCCTATTGTATCTGTTAGGTTTATTATTATTATTATTAGGGCCCGAGCACGGAGTGCAAGGACCCTATTGTAATTCGAATGTTTATTATTATTATTATTATTATTATTATTATTATTATTCTACCGGAAGAGTCGCCTTTTTGAGGCCTTTAACATACCCCAAAACTCACCAAATTTAGCACACACATCAGGAGTCGCGAAAAATTTCGTATTTTATAGGAGATTGGCATGGGCGCAGAAAAACGGCTTGATAGCGCCACCTACAGTGACTTTTGTCCCGACGCCCCGCATACGCTTTAACGTACAAGCTTGATTTTTACAGGGCATGTTCTTCAGATGGAGACCTACAAAAAAGTCTGAAAGGACCCACCTGTCACTCGCACAGGAAGTCTGATATATTGAGGTCAATATGTCATTTTTGCTTCATTTTGGACATTTGCAGGCCTCGCTCTAGAGCGAACTCCTCCTAGAGATTTATGAATAATGACTCCAAACTTTGGTTTTGTAAACTAAACACATGTCCGATGTTAAATTGCGAAGCTTTTACGTTTTTACGGTTGTTTGTGACCGTGGCGGCGCGTCGAAAATGGAGGTCATTTTGAAAACACGCCATGAAAAGAAAAATGGCCATTACTCAGCCATGCAAAATCCAATATGATCCAAAGTTGATATGCATGATTGTAGTCTGACTTTGAACACATCTGCAGTGGAAGAATCTGGAATAGGTGTAGCGCCACCTGCTGGTAAAAGGAAATGACATGTTTTACTTGGAGCATCACTGCTCCAAGTAGGATGAGCCGACACACCTCAAAATGATGTCCACCTGTTGAAAAGCCATTGATGTTTACTCTGATAAAAAGCCATAACTTTCAATGCGGGGGTGTGGTCGTGACAGAGCGGCGAAGTTGGGCGTCTCGCCATGCACACAAAAGTTGCTCTCACGTGCACATTCCTTGTCCAATCTCACTGAAATTCAATAGAGGTGATGAGGCTTCCATTCTGAACCCATGGATATGACAATCTTGGACGAGCTCCATAGCGCCACCTAGATATTGACAAATACATTTTATGTCACATTCTGAGCTATCTTTTCTCTGTGCTTTGTCCGACATTCATAAAATTACAACAGGAGATACTCATAAGGGTTTTCTCTCATCGTCTAAAGTTTCATGGGTGTACACCTGACGGTGCCTGCGCAAGCCACCACCAAACAGGAAGTGGTTGATTGCGTTGCAGTCAGATAATTAAAAATTCATAAAAAATCAGCCGTTTGTATCACGAGGCTGAGATTTCAGAATGAGAGGCCTCTTACATATATCCAACTTAGATACACAGCACTTGCATGGGTGAACAAGAAACGGCTCAATAGCGCCACCTACCATGTTTGTTTTTGAGAGCCCCGCCATGTTCTTTAACATACAAGCTTGATATTTACAGGACATGTTCATCAGATGGAAACCTACAAAAAAGTCTCTTGGGACCAAGCTGTCAGTCGCACAGGAAGTCTGCTATATTGATGTCAATATGTCAGTTTTGCTCTATTTTGGTCCTTTGCAGGCCTCGTTCTGGAACGAACTCCTCCTAGAGATTTTTGAACAATGACTCCAAACTTTGGTTTTGTAAACTAAACACATGTCCGATCTTAAATTGCGAAGCTTTTAAGTTTTTACGGTTGTTTGTGACCGTGGCGGCGCGTCAAAATTTGAGGTCGTTTCGAAATCACGCCATGAAAAGAAAAATGGCCATTACTCAGCCATAAATAATCTAATCTGATCCAAATTTGTTGTGCATTATTGTAGTCTGACTTTGAACACATCTGCAGTGGAAAAATCCGAAACAGGTGTAGCGCCACCTGTTGGCAACAGGAAATTACATGTTTTACTTGGAGCATCACTGCTCCAAGTAGGATGAGCAAACACACCTCAAAATGACGTCCACCTGTTGAAAAACCATTGAAGTTTACTCTGATGAAAAACAAATCTTTCAACGCGGGGGTGTGGTCGTGACAGAGCGGCGAAGTTGGGTATCTCGCCATGCACAAATGTTGCTCTCACGTTCACATTCCTTGTCTGATCTCACTGAAATTAAATAGATTTGATGAAACTTCCATTCTGAACCCATGGATATGACAATTTTGGACGAGCTATATATGTTCATAAATGATCATGAAGCATGATCATATAATCAAGCTTCATAGGAAATCAGCCGTTTGTCTCAGGAAGCTGAGATTTCAGAATTAGATGCGTCTTACAAAGCTCCACGTTTGAAAAGCAGCACTATACGTACGAGAAACATTTAACCACCTTAATCACCCTATTGTGCTGAAAGCAAATTTTTGGACATTTTGACTCAAGCAAATATTTTTATCATAACATCTGTTTAGTTTATCAACACCAAAATAAAAAATATTTACATTTATAAAATGAACTGGTCAACTCTAGGATTTTATTTATTCAATCTTACATCCTCAAGCTTTTCATCAGTCTCCCCTGCTGCAGGAGTGGAGTTAGCCCCCCCCCCCCCCCCCCCCCCCGGCTGTGTGCTCACATGTAAATTAGCCAGGAGTGGCAGACAGAAAGTAGAACAGTTAGAAAGCCTAGTTCAACACTAAAATACAGCAATTTCCTTTGTTTTGTTTGTCTTTTATACATCCTTAGCACTAATCATTGCTTTTTTATTCATCCAAAATACAATTAACTTTATATTTTATCTTTTTTTTTTTTCACAAACAAAATATATGAATGTGCTCCAAAACAAAACCCTGTCTCAGTACACTCCTACAGATGTAACATCAGACAGTAAATGTCTCTTTTATGCTTTTTTAATCAATGCTGCAAATTCTTTTCATTTCCTTTCAATACATCCAAAGAAATTAAACTACAACGACAACAAACACAACATATAGCAAATGTCTCTAAGAAGATTGTGTATATACATTATGTACCACCTTTAAACACCAAATAAATAACAAATCTTTCTAATACAATCACAAAAAATGGAACAAAAAATGTAAAACCCAAATTAGAAATTGCAATTTTAAAAAGATACATTTTTCAGCAGCTTTTCAAAATCAATCACATATTTTACTCTTCTGTGGATGAAACAAAGAAGTCCAGAGCAATGTAGCCACTTCTCCAAAGTCTCTGTCACGTTCAGTTTTACACAAAGTCTGTGAAAATCCACCATACATTGGTCACATGTATTCAGAGACCTGCTAAAAGTCCACAATTGTAAAAGCTCTTATATAGACAACTGTTTGTTTGCTTGGAGCTCTAAATATAAAAAAATGCTTTTCTATCACCTAGACACAGATGGAGAACCATATCAACTGGATTAGTAACAGGGAAACATGTTTAGGTTTAAACTTACATCAATAGACAACATGAAGCTGTTCATCACATTTTTGACCTAAACATGTAAACACATCCTTGGCTCTGCGGTTAGGAAATGGTACTTGGGAATCTCTTCATACCAGGAGCCAGCCTGAACATTGGAACATCACCACAGTGCCCATCCAGACTGGGACAGCAACGGGGTCCACTTCACAGCCGTGAGGCTGCTGTGTTTAACTCCAGCTGTCCCAGCAAGGGAGACAACTGCAGCAACATCCACTGACCAAGCTGGAAAGCCCTGGCAGAAAAGATCCCCACAAGAAAAACACTGGCTCAGGCAGGCTGGTCAATAAAAAAATATAGTTTTACCAATGTCTTGCAGCTCGCAGATCAAGTGGTTTAGTTTTCCAGTAATGTCAGTCAAGAATACAAGTTCAGATTCACCATATTCAGCAGATATCTCCACCAATAGCTCCTTAAAAATCCTGTTCTGTTTTGCTTTGCAGCTGAGGTTTTTTATGATTTTCACAATAGGAGTCATTATATGTCCAGAGCCAATCACTTCTGCACATAAGGCCTACTGGTGAAAGAAGCAGCAGTAATGCAGACATTTTGGAAAGTCTTGGTCAGCTTTACAGTGAGTGATGAAACCTGTTTGTCGGTCAATCATAGCAGGAGCCCCGTCTGCAGGTATGGCTACCAGCTTTTCTAATGGTACCTTTTTCTGCACAAAAACTCCTTCACCGTGTTATACATTTCAACTCCTCTTGTAGTTGTCTGTTAGGGCAGATGTGTCAGGAATTCTTCTCTTGTGGAAACCAAAAGCTATGCTGAACTGTTGCCGTCCACAGACTCATCACACTGGACGTTAAACCACCTGCACTTTGTAAGATCCCGGTCCAGCTAATTGGCCAAGTTATCAGACATAGCTGACACTCATCTAGACATTGTAGTGAAAATTGAATGAGTTCTATTGTTCTCATCCTTAGGGACAGTGATAGCAATTATCATCATTGCTTGTTTCTTAATCTGATAAAAACCTTCTTCTACTTGATGAGAAAATGAGCAGGTCTAAACGAGGCTTAGATTTAAAAAAATTTTTCATGCTATATGCAAAAGTCTTTGTCCTTTAAGGCAACAGATTATAGTCCCCCCCCCCCCCCCCCCACAGGCTGCTGTCATATTAACATTAGCTTGGAGCTCCAGAATGGACAAGGAAAAACGACGAGAATGGCTCGAGCAGGGCATTGCTCACGGGGCGGTCGCTCGTGCCAGGCGGTGGCACGTGCTCGGGCCCGCTAAATGCTACTTGTAGCTTTAATTATTATTATTATTATTCTTCCGACTTTTCCGTCGCCTTTTTGAGGCCTTTAACATACCCCAAAACTCACCAAATTTTGTATACACATCAGGAGTCGCGAAAAATTTCATATTTTATAGGAGAACGGCATAGGTAAACAAAAATGGCTCAATAGCGCCACCTGCAAAATTTGTTTTCGCGAGCACCTCCATATGCTTTATAGTACAAACCTGATTTTAACAGGGCATGTTCATCGGATAGAAACCTACAAAAAAGTCTCTTGGGACCAAGCTGTCAGTCGCACAGGAAGTCTGATATTTTGATGACAATATGTCATTTTTGCTGTATTTTGGTCATTTGCAGGCCTCGCTCTAGAACGAACTCCTCCTAGAGATTTGAGAGTAATGACTCCAAACTTTGGTTTTGTAAACTAGACACATGTCCGATGTTAAATTGCAAAGCTTTTAAGTTTTTATGGATGTTTGTGACCATGGCGGCGCGTCAAAATTGGAGGTCGTTTCGAAAACACGCCATGAAAAGAAAAATGGCCATTACTCAGCCATGCATAATCCAATCTGATCCAAAATTGATGTGCATGATTGTAGTCTGACTCTGAACACATCTGCAGTGAAAAAATCTGGAAAAAGTGTAGCGCCACCTGCTGGCAAGAGGAAATGACATGTTTTACTTGGAGCATCACTACTCCGAGTAGGATGAGCCGACACACCTGAAAATGACGTCCACCTGTTGAAAAGCCATTGAAGTTTACTCTGACAAAAAACCATAACTTTCAATGCGGGGGTGTGGTCGTGACAGAGCGGCAAAGTTGGGCATCTCGCTATGCACACAAAAGTTGCTCTCACGTGCACATTCCTTGTCCAATCTCACTGAAATTCAATGGATATGATGAAGCTTCTATTCTGAACCCATGGATATGACAATCTTGGACGAGCTCTATAGCGCCACCTAGTTATTGCATTGGGCACATTCTGCCCTGTATTTTCTCTTTGCTTTGTCCGATGTGCATGAAATTAAAACTGGAGATACTCAGAAGGGTCCTCTCTCATCATGTAAAGTTTCATGGGTGTACACCTGACGGTGCCTGCGTAACAGGAAGTGGTCGATTATGTGCACCCAAATAATAGAAATTTATTATAAATCAGCCGTTTGTCTCAGGAAGCTGAGATTTCAGAATTAGATGCCTTTAATAACCTCCAGCTTTGATATGTAACACTATAGGGTCTACGAGAAACTTCATCACTTGATTTTTTTAATGAAATTTTGGACTGAACAAAGATTTTTAGCATAAATTCTGTTTAGGTTATCAGCACCAAGAATTCAACTTTCATAGGCATTTATGTGCTACTGCTTCCTAAAAAAATTCAGAATGATTGAAGTTACAGGTGACATCTTAGAGAGCATTACATCCAAAAAGGTCCGAAAACGTCTTTTTAGGCAAAACTACAAACACCTATTTTTTTTCATAACTTAATCATCATATATCAACACCATTTATTTTTTTAAATGTAGGGATCTGTGTTTGCTGCCTTCCATATTTTTTTCAGAAGTCCAGGTGAAACAGATGATTTTAAAAAAATCCTGATTCATCCCAAAACCTGTGCTTTTTCCGTCTGGACTCCAAACAAGTGTGTTTTAAAATTACTTATGCTTCAAATATCCACACCAAGTTTCACACGCATATGGCTGAACATGTCTAAATGCTTCTTGAATATTCTTTACAGATATAAAATGAACTGGTCAACTGTAGGATGTCATTTCCTCTTACATGCTTAAGTCTTTTCCTCATGCTGCAGCCTGCTCCTCAATCATCCCTGTTGCTGGAGTCAAATTTCACCCCCCCCCCCCCCCCACACACACACACACACACACCAGCTGCCAGTTCATATGCTAACTAACCCAGCAGTGAGGTGACAAGAGTTTAGACACAAGAGGGAGGGCAGACTGCTTTTTCATTTGTTTTGTATGTCTTTCATAGATTTTTATGAATAATCATTGCTTTTCTAGTCATGTAAAATGCAATTAACCTAATATTTTATCTTTTTTTTTTACAAACAAAACATATGAATGTGCTCCAAAACAAAACCCAACTCTCAGTACAGTTCTACAGATGTAACATAAGACTTAGACAGTAAATGTCTCTTTTATCCTTTTTTAATCAATGCTGCAACTTCTTTTCCTTAATATAAATCCAATGAAATTAAACTACAAAACCAAAAAACACAACCTATAGCAAATTTCTCTAAATAAATTATGTGTATATACAATATGTAGCACTTTTAAACAAAATAATAACAAATCCTTCCAATACAAGCACAGAAAAATGGAACACAAAATTTAAAACCCAAATTTGAAATGGCAATTTTAAAAAGATAATTTTTTCAGCCTGCTAAAAGTGCACAATTGTAAAAGCTCTTTTATATAGACAACTGTTTGGTTGCTTAGAGCTCTAAATATAAAAACAATGCCTTTATGGACGTGGCACGGATGGCATGGATGTTCAGCAGGGTAAACCCCAGGAAAGCGGCGGGACCTGATGGAGTTCCCGGAAAGGTTCTGCGGGCCTGCGCCGATCAACTCTCCCAGGTCTTCACAAAAATCTTCAACCTGTCGCTAGCTCAGGCTTTCATCCCTGCTTGCCTGAAGTCATCCACTATCATCCCGATACCCAAAAAGTCCTCATCCACAGCCTTCCTCACGGACTTCCGCCCAGTTGCACTCACTGCTGTCATCACAAAGTGTCTGGAGCGGCTGCTCCTGGGACACATCAAAGACTCCCTCCCTCCAATCTTCGTCCCCCACCAGTTTGCTTACAAAGCAAACAGATCAACGGATGATGCCATTTCCATCACCCTCCACACTGCGCTGAGCCACCTGGAACACAGAGACACCTACGCCAGGATGCTCTTTGTGGACTATAGCTCAGCCTTTAACACAATCATTCCTGACATTCTGGTCAACAAACTGTCTGAACTAGGACTCCACCCACTCACCTGCTCGTGGATCAAGGACTTCCTGACAAACAGACCACAGACAGTCAAACTTGACCCCCACCTCTCCTCCACCCGGACGCTGAGCACAGGCTCCACACAGGGATGTATGCTGAGTCCTCTGCTGTATACACTGTACACAGCAGACTGCAGACCAGCCCACACCAGCAACACCGTGGTGAAGTTTGCAGACGACACTACTGTGGTGGGGCTGATCTCTGGGGACGACGAGACGGCCTACAGAGACGAAGTCCTGAAACTCTCAAGGTGGTGTCAGGCTAATAACCTCATCCTGAACACCACCAAGACCAAGGAGATCATCCTGGACTTCAGAAAAAACAGAACAGATCCACCCCCACTCTACATCGATGGAAACTGTGTGGAGAGGGTCCACAGCTTCACCCTCCTGGGCACCACCATCTCTGCTGACCTCACAGGGTCTAACAACACCATGACTGTCATCAGGAAGGCCCAGCAACGCCTGCACTTCCTGAGAAAACTTAGGAGGAACGACGTCAGCCAGGAGCTGCTGGTAGCGTTCTACCGCTCAACCATTGAGAGCATTCTGTCCTATGGCATCACAGTGTGGTTTTCCCACTGCACTGAAGCAGAACGGCAGAGTCTCCAGAGAGTGGTAAAGACAGCGCAGAGGATCATCGGCTGCCCCCTCCCCTCACTGAAGGACATTTACCAGTCTCGCTGCCTCAGCAGAGTGACTAGCATCACCACTAACTCCACCCATTCTGCTTTCCCTCTGTTTGAACTGCTGCCCTCTGGAAGGAGGTACAGGTCCATCAGAACCAGGACAAACAGACTAAGAAACAGCTTTTTTCCACAGGCAATTATCATACGGAATGCACATACGTCCACCAACCACACCTCACTCTAATTTTACTACAATGCGTGCAATATCCTGACTGTCTAACCGGGTCACTGTGCAATAACTTGATATTTATTAAGCTGTGCTCACAGCAACTCATGTAATTCCATTCTATTTTATTCACAAATATTTAATATTTAACAGTTTCTGTCCATATTGTTCATTTTTTGTTAAGAGTTGTAAATACAGTATTTCTTTTTCTATTCTATTTTTATTTTTATTTTATGTAACTCCTTCACTCCAAGGCTGCTGCAATTTCATTGTATCCCCATGTACAATGACAATAAACGATTCTGATTCTGATTATATCACTTAGACACAGATGGAGAACCATATCAACTGGATTGGTAACAGCAACAACCACCGACCAAGCCGGCAAGCCCTGGCAGAAAAGATCCCCACAAGAAACACTGCAGGCTGTTCCATAAAAAATATAGTTTTACCATTGCCTTGCAGATCACAGTTGAAGTGGTTTAGTTTTCCTAAAAAAATTCAGAATGATTGAAGTTACAGGTGAACTTTTAGACAACATTTGATCCAAAAAGGTCCGAAAACGTCTTTTTAGGCAAAACTGCAAACACCTATTTTTTTGCATAACTTATCTTTCAAATATCAGCACAAAAAAATTAAAAACGGTAGGGATCTGTGTTTGCTGCCTTCCATATTTTTTTCAGACTTAAAAGTGTAACAGATGATTTATAAAAAATCCTTTTTCATCCAAAAACCTGTGTTAAATCTGTCTAGACTTAGTATTAAAAACTCTCCAAGATGAATGTGCCTGACTCCACCTGCAGGTGGATCACAGACTTCCTGACGGACAGACAGCAGTATGTGAGGCTGGGGAAGCTCGTCTCAGATACTCGGACCACAAGCACCGGATCCCCCCAGGGCTGTGTCCTTTCACCCCTGTTACTCTCCCTGTACAAAAACAGCTGCACAGCTGGTCACCTGTCTGTCAAACTCCTGAAGTTTGCTGACGACACCACACTCATCGGCCTCATCTCTGACGGAGATGAGTCGGCCTACAGGAGTGAAATAGCCAGGCTGGTGTCATAGTGCAGCGCTAACAACCTGGAGCTTAATGCTCTGAAGACAGTGGAGATGACAGTGGACTTCAGGAAGGCCCCAGCCCCCCTCCCCCCTGTCATCCTCTGTGACTCCCCGGTGACCTCTGTGGAGTCCTTCTGCTTCCTGGGAACCATCATCAGCCAGGACCTCAAGTGGGAGCAGAACATCAGCTCCATCACTAAGAAGGTCCAGCAGAGGATGTACTTCCTGAGGCAGCTGAAGAAGTTTCACCTCCCTGAAAAGATGCTGGTAGACTTTTACACCGCCATCATCGAATCCACCCTCACGTCCTCCATCACAGTCTGGTTCGCTGCGGCCACGGCCAGAGACAAGGCCAAGCTGCAACGCGTCATCCACTCAGCAGAGAAGGTGATCGGCTGCCACCTCCCGTCTCTCCAGGAGCTGCACATCTCCAGGACCTGGAGGCGGGCAGCCAGGATTGTAGCCAACCCCTCTCATCCAGGACATAATCTCTTTCGGCCCCTCCCTTCTGGCAAGAGGCTCCGGTCCATCAGGACCAGGACCTCGCGCCACAAGAACAGCTTCTTCCCCACTAGAGTCAGCCTGCTGAACAGAACCCCAACTCCCCCAGGTGACCCCCCCCTCCCCCCCCCGCCCACCAAAGGACTGTCGGTGCCACTTACAGGCCCCACCATCCCAGCCCATCTGTGCTCCCACTTTAATTCACCTTACTCTACTGTATATAGTGTGTTGTTGTTGTTAACTTAATTTTTAACTTATTCTTAATTGCACTATACACCAAGTCAAATTCCTCGTTTTGTAAAGTGCGCTCTACTGAACCTGGCAATAAAACTTTTTCTGATTTCTGATTCTATTAATCATTGTTTTTTATTCATTCAAAATGCAATTAAATCAATATTTTATCTTTTTTCTTTTCCTTTTTCTTTTTTTTTATCTCTTATATCCTTTTTTATAATCAATGTTTGAACTTCTTTTCCTTTCTATTGTCATGGTTTCAGTTTGTTGTCTTTTTTTTCGCTTTAGTTCTTGTTCTGTCTTGTTTGGTTCTGTTTCCTGTTTTATTTTGAAAGGTTTCCTGTCTTGTCATGTTTTTGAGTTTTACTTCCTTTGGTCCCCATCTGCCCTAATCGTGTTCACCTGTGTCTTGTCTGCCCTGTCTGTATATAAGTCTTGTCTCTGCCTTCCTCCTGTGCTGGTCCATTAACTTCTGCTCATGTTGATCACGTCTTCTTGTCTGGCGTCCATGTCCCTTGCCATGCCACAGTAAGTTTTTGTTTTTAGTTTTGTCATCCTGCTCTGCAGCGCTTTTTGTTAGTTAAATAAACCCACTTGCCCTGAACCCGTTTGCCTCCCGTCTCTGCGCCTGGGTCCTACCTGCTGTCGAGCCTCCCCCCCACACGACATCTATACATCCAATGAAATTAAACTACAAATCAACAAACACAACTGATAACAAATGTCTCTAAAAAATGATGTGTATATTTGCAGAACCTTAAAAACACCAAACAAATAACAAATGCTTCCCAAATAAAGCACAAAAAATGGAACACAAAATGTAAAACCCAAGTTAGAAATTGCAATTTGAAAAGATACTTTTTTCAGCAGCTTTTCAAAATCAATCACCAATTCTACTCTTCTGTGGATGAAACAAAGAACTCCAGAACAATGAAGCCATTTCTCTAAGTCTCTCTCACCTTCAGTTTTAAACAAGGTCTGTGAAAATCCACCATACATTGGTCACATGAACTCAGAGACCTGCTAAAAGTGCACAATTGTAAAAGCTCTTTTATATAGACAACTGTTTGTTTGCTTAGAGCTCTAAATATAAAAAAAAAATGCTTTTCTATCACCTAGACACAGATGGAGAACCATATCAACTGGATTAATAACAGGGTGGCATGTTTAGACAACATGAAGCTGTCCATCACATTTTTGACCTAAACATGTAAACACATCCTTGGCTCTGCGGTTAGGAAATGGTATTTGGGAATCTCTTTATACCAGGAGCCAGCCTGGCCATTGGAACATCGCCACAGTGCCCATCCAGACTGGGACAGCAACGGGGTCCACTTCAGAGCCGTGAGCTGCTGTGTTTAACTCCAGCTGTCCCAGCAAGGGAGACAACTGCAGCAACATCCACTGACCAAGCTGACAAGCCCTGGCAGAAAAGATCCCCACAAGAAAAACACTGGCTCAGGCAGGCTGGTCAAAAAAAAATAGTTTTGCCATTGTGTTGCAGCTCGCAGATCAAGTGGTTTAGTTTTCCAGTAATGTCAGTCAAGAATGCAAGTTCAGATTCACAATGTTCATATTCACCATATTCAACAGACATCTCCTCCAATAGCACCTTAAAAATCCTGTGCTGTTTTGCTTTGCAGCTGAGGTTGTTTACGATTTTCAGAATAAGAGTCATTATATGTCCAGAGCCAATCACTTCTGCACATAAGGCCTGCTGGTGAATGACGCAGCAGTAATGCAGACATTTTGGAAAGTCTGGGTCAGCTTTACAGTGAGTGATGAAACCTGTTTGTCTATTGGTCATAGCAGGAGTCCCATCTGCAGTCACTGCTACCAGCTTTTCTAATTGTACCTTTTTCTGCACAAAAACTCCTTCACCGTGTTATACATTTCAACTCCTCTTGTAGTTGTCTGTTAGGGCAGATGTGTCAGGAGTTCTTCTCTTGTGGAAACCAAAAGCTATGCTGTACTGTTGCCGTCCACAGACTCATTACACTGGACGTTAACCACCTGCACTTTGCAAGATCCCGGTCCAGCTAATTGGCCAAGTTATCAGACATAGCTGACACTCATCTAGACATTGTAGTGGAAATTGAATGAGTTCTATTGTTCTCATCCTTAGGGACAGTGATAGCAATTATCATCATTGCTTGAATTTTTTTCATGCTATATGCAAAATTCTTTGTCCCTTAAGGCAACAGATTACAGCCCCCCCCCCCCCCCCCCCCAGGCTGCTGTCGTATTAACAATAGCTTGGAGCTCCAGAATGGACAAGAAAAAACGACGAGAATGGCTCGAGCAGGGCGTTGCTCACGGGGCGGTCGCTCGTGCCATGCGGTCGCACGTGCTCGGGCCCGCTAAATGCTACTTGTAGCTTTAATTATTATTATTCTTTTTCTTCCGACGGAAGAGTCGCCTTTTTGAGGCCTTTAACATACCCCAAAACTCACCAAATTTGGCACACACATCAGGAGTCGCGAAAAATTTCGTATTTTACAGGAGATTGGCATGGGCGCACAAAAACAGCTCGACAGCGCCACCTACAGTGACATTTGTCCCGAGCCCCCGCATATGCTTTGACATACAAGCTTGATTTTTTCAGGACATGTTCATCAGATGGAAACCTACAAAAAAGTCTCTTGGGACCAAGCTGTCAGTCGCACAGGAAGTCTGCTATATTGGTGTCAATATGTCATTTTTGCTCTATTTTGGACATTTGTAGGCCTCGTTCTAGAACGAACTCCTCCTAGAGATTTATGAATAATGACTCCAAACTTTGGTTTTGTAAACTAAACACATGTCCGATGTTAAATTGCGAAGCTTTAAAGGTATTACGGATGTTTGTGACCGTGGCGGCGCGTCGAACTTGGAGGTCATTTTGAAAACACGCCATGAAAAGAAAAATGGCCATTACTCAGCCATGCAAAATCCAATCTGATCCAAAGTTGATATGCATGATTGTAGTCTGACTTTGAACACATCTGCAGTGGAAGAATCTGGAACAAGTGTAGCGCCACCTGCTGGCAGCAGGAAATGACATGTTTGACTTGGAGCATCACTGCTCCAAGTAGGATGAGCCGACACACCTCAAAATGACGTCCACCTGTTGAAAAGCCATTGAAGTTTACTCTGATAAAAAGCCATAACTTTCAACGCAGGGGTGTGGTCGTGACAGAGCGGCGAAGTTGGGCGTCTCGCCGTGCACACAAAAGTTGCTCTCACGTGCACATTCCTTGTCCAATCTCACTGAAATTCAATGGAGGTAATGAGGCTTCCATTCTGAACCCATGGATATGACAATCTTGGACGAGCTCTATAGCGCCACCTAGTTATTGCATTGGGCACATTCTGCCCTGTATTTTCTCTTTGCTTTGTCCGATGTGCATGAAATTAAAACTGGAGATACTCAGAAGGGTCCTCTCTTATCATGTAAAGTTTCATGGGTGTACACCTGACGGTGCCTGCGTAACAGGAAGTGGTCGATTATGTGCACCCAAATAATAGAAATTTATTATAAATCAGCCGTTTGTCTCAGGAAGCTGAGATTTCAGAATTAGATGCCTTTAATAACCTCCAGCTTTGATATGTAACACTATAGGGTCTACGAGAAACTTCATCACTTGATTTTTTTAATGAAATTTTGGACTGAACAAAGATTTTTAGCATAAATTCTGTTTAGGTTATCAGCACCAAGAATTCAACTTTCATAGGCATTTATGTGCTACTGCTTCCTAAAAAAATTCAGAATGATTGAAGTTACAGGTGACATCTTAGAGAGCATTACATCCAAAAAGGTCCGAAAACGTCTTTTTAGGCAAAACTGCAAACACCTATTTTTTTGCATAACTTATCTTTCAAATATCAGCACAAAAAAATTAAAAACGGTAGGGATCTGTGTTTGCTGCCTTCCATATTTTTTTCAGACTTAAAAGTGTAACAGATGATTTATAAAAAATCCTTTTCATCCAAAAACCTGTGTTAAATCTGTCTAGACTCCAAACAAACATTTTTTTATGGTAACTTATGTTTCAACAATCGACACCAATTTTCACAGACCTAAAGCTGAACATGTCCCATAGCTCCCTGAATATTTTCATAGATATAAAATGAACTGGTCATTCTAACATCTGGCATTCTAACATCTAACATCTTACATGTCAAAGCCTCTCTCAGCCTGGCTCTGCTGAAGGAGTCGTGTTACAACCCCGCCCCCTCCTGCTGGGACCCCTGCTATGTAAATTAGCAAGCATTGAACAGAGAGATGAGGAGTAAGAATGGTCATTACTCAGGCATGCATAATCCAAAGACAGCCAGTTAAACACTGAAAGACATATTTTTTCGGCATGTCTTTCATACATCTTTAGTATTAAAAACTCTCCAAGATGAATGTGCCTGACTCCACCTGCAGGTGGATCACAGACTTCCTGACGGACAGACAGCAGTATGTGAGGCTGGGGAAGCTCTTCTCAGATACTCGGACCACAAGCACCGGATCCCCCCAGGGCTGTGTCCTTTCACCCCTGTTACTCTCCCTGTACACAAACAGCTGCACAGCTGGTCACCTGTCTGTCAAACTCCTGAAGTTTGCTGACGACACCACACTCATCGGCCTCATCTCTGACGGAGATGAGTCGGCCTACAGGAGTGAAATAGCCAGGCTGGTGTCATAGTGCAGCGCTAACAACCTGGAGCTTAATGCTCTGAAGACAGTGGAGATGACAGTGGACTTCAGGAAGGCCCCAGCCCCCCTCCCCCCTGTCATCCTCTGTGACTCCCCGGTGACCTCTGTGGAGTCCTTCTGCTTCCTGGGAACCATCATCAGCCAGGACCTCAAGTGGGAGCAGAACATCAGCTCCATCACTAAGAAGGTCCAGCAGAGGATGTACTTCCTGAGGCAGCTGAAGAAGTTTAACCTCCCTGAAAAGATGCTGGTAGACTTTTACACCGCCATCATCGAATCCACCCTCACGTCCTCCATCACAGTCTGGTTCGCTGCGGCCACGGCCAGAGACAAGGCCAAGCTGCAACGCGTCATCCACTCAGCAGAGAAGGTGATCGGCTGCCACCTCCCGTCTCTCCAGGAGCTGCACATCTCCAGGACCTGGAGGCGGGCAGCCAGGATTGTAGCCAACCCCTCTCATCCAGGACATAATCTCTTTCGGCCCCTCCCTTCTGGCAAGAGGCTCCGGTCCATCAGGACCAGGACCTCGCGCCACAAGAACAGCTTCTTCCCCACTGCAGAACAGAACAGAACCCCAACTCCCCCAGGTGACCCCCCTCCCCCCCCCCCCCCCCGCCCACCAAAGGACTGTCGGTGCCACTTACAGGCCCCACCATCCCAGCCCATCTGTGCTCCCACTTTAATTCACCTTACTCTACTGTATATAGTGTGTTGTTGTTGTTAACTTAATTTTTAACTTATTCTTAATTGCACTATACACCAAGTCAAATTCCTCGTTTTGTAAAGTGCGCTCTACTGAACCTGGCAATAAAACTTTTTCTGATTTCTGATTCTATTAATCATTGTTTTTTATTCATTCAAAATGCAATTAAATCAATATTTTATCTTTTTTCTTTTCCTTTTTCTTTTTTTTATCTCTTATATCCTTTTTTATAATCAATGTTTGAACTTCTTTTCCTTTCTATTGTCATGGTTTCAGTTTGTTGTCTTTTTTTTCGCTTTAGTTCTTGTTCTGTCTTGTTTGGTTCTGTTTCCTGTTTTATTTTGAAAGGTTTCCTGTCTTGTCATGTTTTTGAGTTTTACTTCCTTTGGTCCCCATCTGCCCTAATCGTGTTCACCTGTGTCTTGTCTGCCCTGTCTGTATATAAGTCTTGTCTCTGCCTTCCTCCTGTGCTGGTCCATTAACTTCTGCTCATGTTGATCACGTCTTCTTGTCTGGCGTCCATGTCCCTTGCCATGCCACAGTAAGTTTTTGTTTTTAGTTTTGTCATCCTGCTCTGCAGCGCTTTTTGTTAGTTAAATAAACCCACTTGCCCTGAACCCGTTTGCCTCCCGTCTCTGCGCCTGGGTCTTACCTGCTGTCGAGCCTCCCCCCCACACGACATCTATACATCCAATGAAATTAAACTACAAATCAACAAACACAACTGATAACAAATGTCTCTAAAAAATGATGTGTATATTTGCAGAACCTTAAAAACACCAAACAAATAACAAATGCTTCCCAAATAAAGCACAAAAAATGGAACACAAAATGTAAAACCCAAGTTAGAAATTGCAATTTGAAAAGATACTTTTTTCAGCAGCTTTTCAAAATCAATCACCAATTCTACTCTTCTGTGGATGAAACAAAGAACTCCAGAACAATGAAGCCATTTCTCTAAGTCTCTCTCACCTTCAGTTTTAAACAAGGTCTGTGAAAATCCACCATACATTGGTCACATGAACTCAGAGACCTGCTAAAAGTGCACAATTGTAAAAGCTCTTTTATATAGACAACTGTTTGTTTGCTTAGAGCTGTAAATATAAAAAAAAATGCTTTTCTATCACCTAGACACAGATGGAGAACCATATCAACTGGATTAATAACAGGGTGGCATGTTTAGACAACATGAAGCTGTCCATCACATTTTTGACCTAAACATGTAAACACATCCTTGGCTCTGCGGTTAGGAAATGGTATTTGGGAATCTCTTTATACCAGGAGCCAGCCTGGCCATTGGAACATCGCCACAGTGCCCATCCAGACTGGGACAGCAACGGGGTCCACTTCAGAGCCGTGAGCTGCTGTGTTTAACTCCAGCTGTCCCAGCAAGGGAGACAACTGCAGCAACATCCACTGACCAAGCTGACAAGCCCTGGCAGAAAAGATCCCCACAAGAAAAACACTGGCTCAGGCAGGCTGGTCAAAAAAAAATAGTTTTGCCATTGTCTTGCAGCTCGCAGATCAAGTGGTTTAGTTTTCCAGTAATGTCAGTCAAGAATGCAAGTTCAGATTCACAATGTTCATATTCACCATATTCAACAGACATCTCCTCCAATAGCACCTTAAAAATCCTGTGCTGTTTTGCTTTGCAGCTGAGGTTGTTTACGATTTTCAGAATAAGAGTCATTATATGTCCAGAGCCAATCACTTCTGCACATAAGGCCTGCTGGTGAATGACGCAGCAGTAATGCAGACATTTTGGAAAGTCTGGGTCAGCTTTACAGTGAGTGATGAAACCTGTTTGTCTATTGATCATAGCAGGAGTCCCATCTGCAGTCACTGCTACCAGCTTTTCTAATTGTACCTTTTTCTGCACAAAAACTCCTTCACCGTGTTATACATTTCAACTCCTCTTGTAGTTGTCTGTTAGGGCAGATGTGTCAGGAGTTCTTCTCTTGTGGAAACCAAAAGCTATGCTGTACTGTTGCCGTCCACAGACTCATTACACTGGACGTTAAACCACCTGCACTTTGCAAGATCCCGGTCCAGCTAATTGGCCAAGTTATCAGACATAGCTGACACTCATCTAGACATTGTAGTGGAAATTGAATGAGTTCTATTGTTCTCATCCTTAGGGACAGTGATAGCAATTATCATCATTGCTTGAATTTTTTTCATGCTATATGCAAAAGTCTTTGTCCCTTAAGGCAACAGATTACAGCCCCCCCCCCCCCCCCCCCCCAGGCTGCTGTCGTATTAACAATAGCTTGGAGCTCCAGAATGGACAAGAAAAAACGACGAGAATGGCTCGAGCAGGGCGTTGCTCACGGGGCGGTCGCTCGTGCCATGCGGTCGCACGTGCTCGGGCCCGCTAAATGCTACTTGTAGCTTTAATTATTATTATTATTATTCTTTTTCTTCCGACGGAAGAGTCGCCTTTTTGAGGCCTTTAACATACCCCAAAACTCACCAAATTTTGTATACACATCAGGAGTCGCGAAAAATTTCATATTTTATAGGAGAACGGCATAGGTAAACAAAAATGGCTCGATAGCGCCACCTGCAAAATTTGTTTTCGCGAGCACCTCCATATGCTTTATAGTACAAACCTGATTTTAACAGGGCATGTTCATCGGATAGAAACCTACAAAAAAGTCTCTTGGGACCAAGCTGTCAGTCGCACAGGAAGTCTGATATTTTGATGACAATATGTCATTTTTGCTGTATTTTGGTCATTCGCAGGCCTCGCTCTAGAACGAACTCCTCCTAGAGATTTGAGAGTAATGACTCCAAACTTTGGTTTTGTAAACTAGACACATGTCCGATGTTAAATTGCAAAGCTTTTAAGTTTTTATGGATGTTTGTGACCATGGCGGCGCGTCAAAATTGGAGGTCGTTTCGAAAACACGCCATGAAAAGAAAAATGGCCATTACTCAGCCATGCATAATCCAATCTGATCCAAAATTGATGTGCATGATTGTAGTCTGACTCTGAATACATCTGCAGTGAAAAAATCTGGAAAAAGTGTAGCGCCACCTGCTGGCAAGAGGAAATGACATGTTTTACTTGGAGCATCACTACTCCGAGTAGGATGAGCCGACACACCTGAAAATGACGTCCACCTGTTGAAAAGCCATTGAAGTTTACTCTGACAAAAAACCATAACTTTCAATGCGGGGGTGTGGTCGTGACAGAGCGGCAAAGTTGGGCATCTCGCTATGCACACAAAAGTTGCTCTCACGTGCACATTCCTTGTCCAATCTCACTGAAATTCAATGGATATGATGAAGCTTCTATTCTGAACCCATGGATATGACAATCTTGGACGAGCTCTATAGCGCCACCTAGTTATTGCATTGGGCACATTCTGCCCTGTATTTTCTCTTTGCTTTGTCCGATGTGCATGAAATTAAAACTGGAGATACTCAGAAGGGTCCTTTCTCATCATGTAAAGTTTCATGGGTGTACACCTGACGGTGCCTGCGTAACAGGAAGTGGTCGATTATGTGCACCCAAATAATAGAAATTTATTATAAATCAGCCGTTTGTCTCAGGAAGCTGAGATTTCAGAATTAGATGCCTTTAATAACCTCCAGCTTTGATATGTAACACTATAGGGTCTACGAGAAACTTCATCACTTGATTTTTTTAATGAAATTTTGGACTGAACAAAGATTTTTAGCATAAATTCTGTTTAGGTTATCAGCACCAAGAATTCAACTTTCATAGGCATTTATGTGCTACTGCTTCCTAAAAAAATTCAGAATGATTGAAGTTACAGGTGACATCTTAGAGAGCATTACATCTAAAAAGGTCCGAAAACGTCTTTTTAGGCAAAACTACAAACACCTATTTTTTTTCATAACTTAATCATCATATATCAACACCATTTATTTTTTTAAATGTAGGGATCTGTGTTTGCTGCCTTCCATATTTTTTTCAGAAGTCCAGGTGAAACAGATGATTTTAAAAAAATCCTGATTCATCCCAAAACCTGTGCTTTTTCCGTCTGGACTCCAAACAAGTGTGTTTTAAAATTACTTATGCTTCAAATATCCACACCAAGTTTCACACGCATATAGCTGAACATGTCTAAATGCTTCTTGAATATTCTTTACAGATATAAAATGAACTGGTCAACTGTAGGATGTCATTTCCTCTTACATGCTTAAGTCTTTTCCTCATGCTGCAGCCTGCTCCTCAATCATCCCTGTTGCTGGAGTCAAATTTCACCCCCCCCCCCCCCACACACACACACAAACACCAGCTGCCAGTTCATATGCTAACTAACCCAGAAGTGAGGTGACAAGAGTTTAGACACAAGAGGGAGGGCAGACTGCTTTTTCATTTGTTTTGTATGTCTTTCATAGATTTTTATGAATAATCATTGCTTTTCTAGTCATGTAAAATGCAATTAACCTAATATTTTATCTTTTTTTTTTAAAAACAAAACATATGAATGTGCTCCAAAACAAAACCCAACTCTCAGTACAGTTCTACAGATGTAACATAAGACTTAGACAGTAAATGTCTCTTTTATCCTTTTTTAATCAATGCTGCAACTTCTTTTCCTTAATATAAATCCAATGAAATTAAACTACAAAACCAAAAAACACAACGTATAGCAAATTTCTCTAAATAAATTATGTGTATATACAATATGTAGCACTTTTAAACAAAATAATAACAAATCCTTCCAATACAAGCACAGAAAAATGGAACACAAAATTTAAAACCCAAATTTGAAATGGCAATTTTAAAAAGATAATTTTTTCAGCCTGCTAAAAGTGCACAATTGTAAAAGCTCTTTTATATAGACAACTGTTTGGTTGCTTAGAGCTCTAAATATAAAAACAATGCCTTTATGGACGTGGCACGGATGGCACGGATGTTCAGCAGGGTAAACCCCAGGAAAGCGGCGGGACCTGATGGAGTTCCCGGAAAGGTTCTGCGGGCCTGCGCCGATCAACTCTCCCAGGTCTTCACAAAAATCTTCAACCTGTCGCTAGCTCAGGCTTTCATCCCTGCTTGCCTGAAGTCATCCACTATCATCCCGATACCCAAAAAGTCCTCATCCACAGCCTTCCTCACGGACTTCCGCCCAGTTGCACTCACTGCTGTCATCACAAAGTGTCTGGAGCGGCTGCTCCTGGGACACATCAAAGACTCCCTCCCTCCAATCTTCGTCCCCCACCAGTTTGCTTACAAAGCAAACAGATCAACGGATGATGCCATTTCCATCACCCTCCACACTGCGCTGAGCCACCTGGAACACAGAGACACCTACGCCAGGATGCTCTTTGTGGACTATAGCTCAGCCTTTAACACAATCATTCCTGACATTCTGGTCAACAAACTGTCTGAACTAGGACTCCACCCACTCACCTGCTCGTGGATCAAGGACTTCCTGACAAACAGACCACAGACAGTCAAACTTGACCCCCACCTCTCCTCCACCCGGACGCTGAGCACAGGCTCCACACAGGGATGTGTGCTGAGTCCTCTGCTGTATACACTGTACACAGCAGACTGCAGACCAGCCCACACCAGCAACACCGTGGTGAAGTTTGCAGACGACACTACTGTGGTGGGGCTGATCTCTGGGGACGACGAGACGGCCTACAGAGACGAAGTCCTGAAACTCTCAAGGTGGTGTCAGGCTAATAACCTCATCCTGAACACCACCAAGACCAAGGAGATCATCCTGGACTTCAGAAAAAACAGAACAGATCCACCCCCACTCTACATCGATGGAAACTGTGTGGAGAGGGTCCACAGCTTCACCCTCCTGGGCACCACCATCTCTGCTGACCTCACATGGTCTAACAACACCATGACTGTCATCAGGAAGGCCCAGCAACGCCTGCACTTCCTGAGAAAACTTAGGAGGAACGACGTCAGCCAGGAGCTGCTGGTAACGTTCTACCGCTCAACCATTGAGAGCATTCTGTCCTATGGCATCACAGTGTGGTTTTCCCACTGCACTGAAGCAGAACGGCAGAGTCTCCAGAGAGTGGTAAAGACAGCGCAGAGGATCATCGGCTGCCCCCTCCCCTCACTGAAGGACATTTACCAGTCTCGCTGCCTCAGCAGAGTGACTAGCATCACCACTAACTCCACCCATTCTGCTTTCCCTCTGTTTGAACTGCTGCCCTCTGGAAGGAGGTACAGGTCCATCAGAACCAGGACAAACAGACTAAGAAACAGCTTTTTTCCACAGGCAATTATCATACGGAATGCACATACGTCCACCAACCACACCTCACTCTAATTTTACTACAATGCGTGCAATATCCTGACTGTCTAACCGGGTCACTGTGCAATAACTTGATATTTATTAAGCTGTGCTCACAGCAACTCATGTAATTCCATTCTATTTTATTCACAAATATTTAATATTTAACAGTTTCTGTCCATATTGTTCATTTTTTGTTAAGAGTTGTAAATACAGTATTTCTTTTTCTATTCTATTTTTATTTTTATTTTATGTAACTCCTTCACTCCAAGGCTGCTGCAATTTCATTGTATCCCCATGTACAATGACAATAAACGATTCTGATTCTGATTATATCACTTAGACACAGATGGAGAACCATATCAACTGGATTGGTAACAGCAACAACCACCGACCAAGCCGGCAAGCCCTGGCAGAAAAGATCCCCACAAGAAACACTGCAGGCTGTTCCATAAAAAATATAGTTTTACCATTGCCTTGCAGATCACAGTTGAAGTGGTTTAGTTTTCCTAAAAAAATTCAGAATGATTGAAGTTACAGGTGAACTTTTAGACAACATTTGATCCAAAAAGGTCCGAAAACGTCTTTTTAGGCAAAACTGCAAACACCTATTTTTTTGCATAACTTATCTTTCAAATATCAGCACAAAAAAATTAAAAACGGTAGGGATCTGTGTTTGCTGCCTTCCATATTTTTTTCAGACTTAAAAGTGTAACAGATGATTTATAAAAAATCCTTTTTCATCCAAAAACCTGTGTTAAATCTGTCTAGACTTAGTATTAAAAACTCTCCAAGATGAATGTGCCTGACTCCACCTGCAGGTGGATCACAGACTTCCTGACGGACAGACAGCAGTATGTGAGGCTGGGGAAGCTCGTCTCAGATACTCGGACCACAAGCACCGGATCCCCCCAGGGCTGTGTCCTTTCACCCCTGTTACTCTCCCTGTACACAAACAGCTGCACAGCTGGTCACCTGTCTGTCAAACTCCTGAAGTTTGCTGACGACACCACACTCATCGGCCTCATCTCTGACGGAGATGAGTCGGCCTACAGGAGTGAAATAGCCAGGCTGGTGTCATAGTGCAGCGCTAACAACCTGGAGCTTAATGCTCTGAAGACAGTGGAGATGACAGTGGACTTCAGGAAGGCCCCAGCCCCCCTCCCCCCTGTCATCCTCTGTGACTCCCCGGTGACCTCTGTGGAGTCCTTCTGCTTCCTGGGAACCATCATCAGCCAGGACCTCAAGTGGGAGCAGAACATCAGCTCCATCACTAAGAAGGTCCAGCAGAGGATGTACTTCCTGAGGCAGCTGAAGAAGTTTCACCTCCCTGAAAAGATGCTGGTAGACTTTTACACCGCCATCATCGAATCCACCCTCACGTCCTCCATCACAGTCTGGTTCGCTGCGGCCACGGCCAGAGACAAGGCCAAGCTGCAACGCGTCATCCACTCAGCAGAGAAGGTGATCGGCTGCCACCTCCCGTCTCTCCAGGAGCTGCACATCTCCAGGACCTGGAGGCGGGCAGCCAGGATTGTAGCCAACCCCTCTCATCCAGGACATAATCTCTTTCGGCCCCTCCCTCCTGGCAAGAGGCTCCGGTCCATCAGGACCAGGACCTCGCGCCACAAGAACAGCTTCTTCCCCACTGCAGTCAGCCTGCTGAACAGTACCCCAACTCCCCCAGGTGACCCCCCCCCCCCCCCCCCCGCCCACCAAAGGACTGTCGGTGCCACTTACAGGCCCCACCATCCCAGCCCATCTGTGCTCCCACTTTAATTCACCTTACTCTACTGTATATAGTGTGTTGTTGTTGTTAACTTAATTTTTAACTTATTCTTAATTGCACTATACACCAAGTCAAATTCCTCGTTTTGTAAAGTGCGCTCTACTGAACCTGGCAATAAAACTTTTTCTGATTTCTGATTCTATTAATCATTGTTTTTTATTCATTCAAAATGCAATTAAATCAATATTTTATCTTTTTTCTTTTCCTTTTTCTTTTTTTTTATCTCTTATATCCTTTTTTATAATCAATGTTTGAACTTCTTTTACTTTCTATTGTCATGGTTTCAGTTTGTTGTCTTTTTTTTTCGCTTTAGTTCTTGTTCTGTCTTGTTTGGTTCTGTTTCCTGTTTTATTTTGAAAGGTTTCCTGTCTTGTCATGTTTCTTGAGTTTTACTTCCTTTGGTCCCCATCTGCCCTAATCGTGTTCACCTGTGTCTTGTCTGCCCTGTCTGTATATAAGTCTTGTCTCTGCCTTCCTCCTGTGCTGGTCCATTAACTTCTGCTCATGTTGATCACGTCTTCTTGTCTGGCGTCCATGTCCCTTGCCATGCCACAGTAAGTTTTTGTTTTTAGTTTTGTCATCCTGCTCTGCAGCACTTTTTGTTAGTTAAATAAACCCACTTGCCCTGAACCCGTTTGCCTCCCGTCTTTGCGCCTGGGTCCTACCTGCTCTCGAGCCTCCCCCCCACACGACATCTATACATCCAATGAAATTAAACTACAAATCAACAAACACAACTGATAACAAATGTCTCTAAAAAATGATGTGTATATTTGCAGAACCTTAAAAACACCAAACAAATAACAAATGCTTCCCAATTAAAGCACAAAAAATGGAACACAAAATGTAAAACCCAAGTTAGAAATTGCAATTTGAAAAAGATACTTTTTTCAGCAGCTTTTCAAAATCAATCACCAATTCTACTCTTCTGTGGATGAAACAAAGTACTCCAGAACAATGAAGCCATTTCTCTAAGTCTCTCTCACCTTCAGTTTTAAACAAGGTCTGTGAAAATCCACCATACATTGGTCACATGAACTCAGAGACCTGCTAAAAGTGCACAATTGTAAAAGCTCTTTTATATAGACAACTGTTTGTTTGCTTAGAGCTCTAAATATAAAAAAAATGCTTTTCTATCACCTAGACACAGATGGAGAACCATATCAACTGGATTAATAACAGGGTGGCATGTTTAGACAACATGAAGCTGTCCATCACATTTTTGACCTAAACATGTAAACACATCCTTGGCTCTGCGGTTAGGAAATGGTATTTGGGAATCTCTTTATACCAGGAGCCAGCCTGGCCATTGGAACATCGCCACAGTGCCCATCCAGACTGGGACAGCAACGGGGTCCACTTCAGAGCCGTGAGCTGCTGTGTTTAACTCCAGCTGTCCCAGCAAGGGAGACAACTGCAGCAACATCCACTGACCAAGCTGACAAGCCCTGGCAGAAAAGATCCCCACAAGAAAAACACTGGCTAAGGCAGGCTGGTCAAAAAAAAAATAGTTTTGCCATTGTCTTGCAGCTCGCAGATCAAGTGGTTTAGTTTTCCAGTAATGTCAGTCAAGAATGCAAGTTCAGATTCACAATGTTCATATTCACCATATTCAACAGACATCTCCTCCAATAGCACCTTAAAAATCCTGTGCTGTTTTGCTTTGCAGCTGAGGTTGTTTACGATTTTCAGAATAAGAGTCATTATATGTCCAGAGCCAATCACTTCTGCACATAAGGCCTGCTGGTGAATGACGCAACAGTAATGCAGACATTTTGGAAAGTCTGGGTCAGCTTTACAGTGAGTGATGAAACCTGTTTGTCTATTGATCATAGCAGGAGTCCCATCTGCAGTCACTGCTACCAGCTTTTCTAATTGTACCTTTTTCTGCACAAAAACTCCTTCACCGTGTTATACATTTCAACTCCTCTTGTAGTTGTCTGTTAGGGCAGATGTGTCAGGAGTTCTTCTCTTGTGGAAACCAAAAGCTATGCTGTACTGTTGCCGTCCACAGACTCATCACACTGGACGTTAACCACCTGCACTTTGCAAGATCCCGGTCCAGCTAATTGGCCAAGTTATCAGACATAGCTGACACTCATCTAGACATTGTAGTGGAAATTGAATGAGTTCTATTGTTCTCATCCTTAGGGACAGTGATAGCAATTATCATCATTGCTTGAATTTTTTTCATGCTATATGCAAAAGTCTTTGTCCCTTAAGGCAACAGATTACAGCCCCCCCCCCCCCCCCCCCCCCCAGGCTGCTGTCGTATTAACAATAGCTTGGAGCTCCAGAATGGACAAGAAAAAACGACGAGAATGGCTCGAGCAGGGCGTTGCTCACGGGGCGGTCGCTCGTGCCGTGCGGTCGCACGTGCTCGGGCCCGCTAAATGCTACTTGTAGCTTTAATTAGGGCCCGAGCACGGAGTGCAAGGACCCTATTGTATCTGTTAGGTTTATTATTATTATTATTATTTTTCTTCTGCCGGAAGAATCGCATTTTTGAGGCCTTTAACATACCCCAAAACTCACCAAATTTGGCACACACATCAGGGGTCGCGAAAAATTTCGTATTTTATGAGAAATTGGCATGGGTGCGCAAAAATGGCTCGACAGCGCCACCTACAGTGACTTTTGTCCCGACGCCCCGCATACGCTTTAACGTACAAGCTTGATTTTTTCAGGGCATGTTCATCAGATGGAAACCTACAAAAAAGTCTGTAGGTACCAAGCTGTCAGTCGCACAGGAAGTCTGCTATATTGATGTCAATATGTCATTTTTGCTCTATTTTGGACATTTGCAGGCCTCCTTCTAGAACGAACTCCTCCTAGAGATTTGTGAATAATGACTCCAAACTTTGGTTTTGTAAACTAGACACATGTCCGATGTTAAATTGCAAAGCTTTTAAGTTTTTACAGAAGTTTGTGACCGTGGCGGCGCGTAGAAATTCGACGTTGTTTCGAAAACACGCCATGAAAAGAAAAATGGCCATAACTCAGCCATGCATAATCCAATCTGATCAAAAATTGATATGCATGATTGTAGTCTGACTCTGAACACATCTGCAGTGAAAGAATCTGGAAAAAGTGTAGCGCCACCTGCTGGCAAGAGGAAATGACATGTTTGACTTGGAGCATCACTGCTCCGAGTAGGATGAGCCGACACACCTGAAAATGACGTCCACCTGTTGAAAAGCCATTGAAGTTTACTCTGACAAAAAACCATAACTTTCAATGCGGGGGTGTGGTCGTGACAGAGCGGCAAAGTTGGACATCTCGCTATGCACACAAAAGTTGCTCTCACGTGCACATTCCTTGTCCAATCTCACTGAAATTCAATGGATATGATGAAGCTTCTATTCTGAACCCATGGATATGACAATCTTGGACGAGCTCTATAGCGCCACCTAGTTATTGCATTGGGCACATTCTGCCCTGTATTTTCTCTTTGCTTTGTCCGATGTGCATGAAATTAAAACTGGAGATACTCAGAAGGGTCCTCTCTCATCATGTAAAGTTTCATGGGTGTACACCTGACGGTGCCTGCGTAACAGGAAGTGGTCGATTATGTGCACCCAAATAATAGAAATTTATTATAAATCAGACGTTTGTCTCAGGAAGCTGAGATTTCAGAATTAGATGCCTTTAATAACCTCCAGCTTTGATATGTAACACTATAGGGTCTACGAGAAACTTCATCACTTGATTTTTTTAATGAAATTTTGGACTGAACAAAGATTTTTAGCATAAATTCTGTTTAGGTTATCAGCACCAGGAATTCAACTTTCATAGGCATTTATGTGCTACTGCTTCCTAAAAAAATTCAGAATGATTGAAGTTACAGGTGAAATCTTAGAGAGCATTACATCCAAAAAGGTCCGAAAACGTCTTTTTAGGCAAAACTACAAACACCTATTTTTTTTCATAACTTAATCATCATATATCAACACCATTTATTTTTTCAAATGTAGGGATCTGTGTTTGCTGCCTTCCATATTTTTTTCAGAAGTCCAGGTGAAACAGATGATTTTAAAAAAATCCTGATTCATCCCAAAACCTGTGCTTTTTCCGTCTGGACTCCAAACAAGTGTGTTTTAAAATTACTTATGCTTCAAATATCCACACCAAGTTTCACACGCATATAGCGGAACATGTCTAAATGCTTCTTGAATATTCTTTACAGATATAAAATGAACTGGTCAACTGTAGGATGTCATTTCCTCTTACATGCTTAAGTCTTTTCCTCATGCTGCAGCCTGCTCCTCAATCATCCCTGTTGCTGGAGTCAAATTTCACCCCCCCCCCCCCACACACACACACCAGCTGCCAGTTCATATGCTAACTAACCCAGAAGTGAGGTGACAAGAGTTTAGACACAAGAGGGAGGGCAGACTGCTTTTTCATTTGTTTTGTATGTCTTTCATAGATTTTTATGAATAATCATTGCTTTTCTAGTCATGTAAAATGCAATTAACCTAATATTTTATCTTTTTTTTTTACAAACAAAACATATGAATGTGCTCCAAAACAAAACCCAACTCTCAGTACAGTTCTACAGATGTAACATAAGACTTAGACAGTAAATGTCTCTTTTATCCTTTTTTAATCAATGCTGCAACTTCTTTTCCTTAATATAAATCCAATGAAATTAAACTACAAAACCAAAAAACACAACGTATAGCAAATTTCTCTAAATAAATTATGTGTATATACAATATGTAGCACTTTTAAACAAAATAATAACAAATCCTTCCAATACAAGCACAGAAAAATGGAACACAAAATTTAAAACCCAAATTTGAAATGGCAATTTTAAAAAGATAATTTTTTCAGCCTGCTAAAAGTGCACAATTGTAAAAGCTCTTTTATATAGACAACTGTTTGGTTGCTTAGAGCTCTAAATATAAAAACAATGCCTTTATGGACGTGGCACGGATGGCACGGATGTTCAGCAGGGTAAACCCCAGGAAAGCGGCGGGACCTGATGGAGTTCCCGGAAAGGTTCTGCGGGCCTGCGCCGATCAACTCTCCCAGGTCTTCACAAAAATCTTCAACCTGTCGCTAGCTCAGGCTTTCATCCCTGCTTGCCTGAAGTCATCCACTATCATCCCGATACCCAAAAAGTCCTCATCCACAGCCTTCCTCACGGACTTCCGCCCAGTTGCACTCACTGCTGTCATCACAAAGTGTCTGGAGCGGCTGCTCCTGGGACACATCAAAGACTCCCTCCCTCCAATCTTCGTCCCCCACCAGTTTGCTTACAAAGCAAACAGATCAACGGATGATGCCATTTCCATCACCCTCCACACTGCGCTGAGCCACCTGGAACACAGAGACACCTACGCCAGGATGCTCTTTGTGGACTATAGCTCAGCCTTTAACACAATCATTCCTGACATTCTGGTCAACAAACTGTCTGAACTAGGACTCCACCCACTCACCTGCTCGTGGATCAAGGACTTCCTGACAAACAGACCACAGACAGTCAAACTTGACCCCCACCTCTCCTCCACCCGGACGCTGAGCACAGGCTCCACACAGGGATGTGTGCTGAGTCCTCTGCTGTATACACTGTACACAGCAGACTGCAGACCAGCCCACACCAGCAACACCGTGGTGAAGTTTGCAGACGACACTACTGTGGTGGGGCTGATCTCTGGGGACGACGAGACGGCCTACAGAGACGAAGTCCTGAAACTCTCAAGGTGGTGTCAGGCTAATAACCTCATCCTGAACACCACCAAGACCAAGGAGATCATCCTGGACTTCAGAAAAAACAGAACAGATCCACCCCCACTCTACATCGATGGAAACTGTGTGGAGAGGGTCCACAGCTTCACCCTCCTGGGCACCACCATCTCTGCTGACCTCACATGGTCTAACAACACCATGACTGTCATCAGGAAGGCCCAGCAACGCCTGCACTTCCTGAGAAAACTTAGGAGGAACGACGTCAGCCAGGAGCTGCTGGTAACGTTCTACCGCTCAACCATTGAGAGCATTCTGTCCTATGGCATCAAAGTGTGGTTTTCCCACTGCACTGAAGCAGAACGGCAGAGTCTCCAGAGAGTGGTAAAGACAGCGCAGAGGATCATCGGCTGCCCCCTCCCCTCACTGAAGGACATTTACCAGTCTCGCTGCCTCAGCAGAGTGACTAGCATCACCACTAACTCCACCCATTCTGCTTTCCCTCTGTTTGAACTGCTGCCCTCTGGAAGGAGGTACAGGTCCATCAGAACCAGGACAAACAGACTAAGAAACAGCTTTTTTCCACAGGCAATTATCATACGGAATGCACATACGTCCACCAACCACACCTCACTCTAATTTTACTACAATGCGTGCAATATCCTGACTGTCTAACCGGGTCACTGTGCAATAACTTGATATTTATTAAGCTGTGCTCACAGCAACTCATGTAATTCCATTCTATTTTATTCACAAATATTTAATATTTAACAGTTTCTGTCCATATTGTTCATTTTTTGTTAAGAGTTGTAAATACAGTATTTCTTTTTCTATTCTATTTTTATTTTTATTTTATGTAACTCCTTCACTCCAAGGCTGCTGCAATTTCATTGTATCCCCATGTACAATGACAATAAACGATTCTGATTCTGATTATATCACTTAGACACAGATGGAGAACCATATCAACTGGATTGGTAACAGCAACAACCACCGACCAAGCCGGCAAGCCCTGGCAGAAAAGATCCCCACAAGAAACACTGCAGGCTGTTCCATAAAAAATATAGTTTTACCATTGCCTTGCAGATCACAGTTGAAGTGGTTTAGTTTTCCTAAAAAAATTCAGAATGATTGAAGTTACAGGTGAACTTTTAGACAACATTTGATCCAAAAAGGTCCGAAAACGTCTTTTTAGGCAAAACTGCAAACACCTATTTTTTTGCATAACTTATCTTTCAAATATCAGCACAAAAAAATTAAAAACGGTAGGGATCTGTGTTTGCTGCCTTCCATATTTTTTTCAGACTTAAAAGTGTAACAGATGATTTATAAAAAATCCTTTTTCATCCAAAAACCTGTGTTAAATCTGTCTAGACTTAGTATTAAAAACTCTCCAAGATGAATGTGCCTGACTCCACCTGCAGGTGGATCACAGACTTCCTGACGGACAGACAGCAGTATGTGAGGCTGGGGAAGCTCGTCTCAGATACTCGGACCACAAGCACCGGATCCCCCCAGGGCTGTGTCCTTTCACCCCTGTTACTCTCCCTGTACACAAACAGCTGCACAGCTGGTCACCTGTCTGTCAAACTCCTGAAGTTTGCTGACGACACCACACTCATCGGCCTCATCTCTGACGGAGATGAGTCGGCCTACAGGAGTGAAATAGCCAGGCTGGTGTCATAGTGCAGCGCTAACAACCTGGAGCTTAATGCTCTGAAGACAGTGGAGATGACAGTGGACTTCAGGAAGGCCCCAGCCCCCCTCCCCCCTGTCATCCTCTGTGACTCCCCGGTGACCTCTGTGGAGTCCTTCTGCTTCCTGGGAACCATCATCAGCCAGGACCTCAAGTGGGAGCAGAACATCAGCTCCATCACTAAGAAGGTCCAGCAGAGGATGTACTTCCTGAGGCAGCTGAAGAAGTTTCACCTCCCTGAAAAGATGTTGGTAGACTTTTACACCGCCATCATCGAATCCACCCTCACGTCCTCCATCACAGTCTGGTTCGCTGCGGCCACGGCCAGAGACAAGGCCAAGCTGCAACGCGTCATCCACTCAGCAGAGAAGGTGATCGGCTGCCACCTCCCGTCTCTCCAGGAGCTGCACATCTCCAGGACCTGGAGGCGGGCAGCCAGGATTGTAGCCAACCCCTCTCATCCAGGACATAATCTCTTTCGGCCCCTCCCTCCTGGCAAGAGGCTCCGGTCCATCAGGACCAGGACCTCGCGCCACAAGAACAGCTTCTTCCCCACTGCAGTCAGCCTGCTGAACAGTACCCCAACTCCCCCAGGTGACCCCCCCCTCCCCCACCCCCACCCCGCCCACCAAAGGACTGTCGGTGCCACTTACAGGCCCCACCATCCCAGCCCATCTGTGCTCCCACTTTAATTCACCTTACTCTACTGTATATAGTGTGTTGTTGTTGTTAACTTAATTTTTAACTTATTCTTAATTGCACTATACACCAAGTCAAATTCCTCGTTTTGTAAAGTGCGCTCTACTGAACCTGGCAATAAAACTTTTTCTGATTTCTGATTCTATTAATCATTGTTTTTTATTCATTCAAAATGCAATTAAATCAATATTTTATCTTTTTTCTTTTCCTTTTTCTTTTTTTTTATCTCTTATATCCTTTTTTATAATCAATGTTTGAACTTCTTTTCCTTTCTATTGTCATGGTTTCAGTTTGTTGTCTTTTTTTTCGCTTTAGTTCTTGTTCTGTCTTGTTTGGTTCTGTTTCCTGTTTTATTTTGAAAGGTTTCCTGTCTTGTCATGTTTCTTGAGTTTTACTTCCTTTGGTCCCCATCTGCCCTAATCGTGTTCACCTGTGTCTTGTCTGCCCTGTCTGTATATAAGTCTTGTCTCTGCCTTCCTCCTGTGCTGGTCCATTAACTTCTGCTCATGTTGATCACGTCTTCTTGTCTGGCGTCCATGTCCCTTGCCATGCCACAGTAAGTTTTTGTTTTTAGTTTTGTCATCCTGCTCTGCAGCACTTTTTGTTAGTTAAATAAACCCACTTGCCCTGAACCCGTTTGCCTCCCGTCTCTGCGCCTGGGTCCTACCTGCTCTCGAGCCTCCCCCCCACACGACATCTATACATCCAATGAAATTAAACTACAAATCAACAAACACAACTGATAACAAATGTCTCTAAAAAATGATGTGTATATTTGCAGAACCTTAAAAACACCAAACAAATAACAAATGCTTCCCAATTAAAGCACAAAAAATGGAACACAAAATGTAAAACCCAAGTTAGAAATTGCAATTTGAAAAAGATACTTTTTTCAGCAGCTTTTCAAAATCAATCACCAATTCTACTCTTCTGTGGATGAAACAAAGAACTCCAGAACAATGAAGCCATTTCTCTAAGTCTCTCTCACCTTCAGTTTTAAACAAGGTCTGTGAAAATCCACCATACATTGGTCACATGAACTCAGAGACCTGCTAAAAGTGCACAATTGTAAAAGCTCTTTTATATAGACAACTGTTTGTTTGCTTAGAGCTCTAAATATAAAAAAAATGCTTTTCTATCACCTAGACACAGATGGAGAACCATATCAACTGGATTAATAACAGGGTGGCATGTTTAGACAACATGAAGCTGTCCATCACATTTTTGACCTAAACATGTAAACACATCCTTGGCTCTGCGGTTAGGAAATGGTATTTGGGAATCTCTTTATACCAGGAGCCAGCCTGGCCATTGGAACATCGCCACAGTGCCCATCCAGACTGGGACAGCAACGGGGTCCACTTCAGAGCCGTGAGCTGCTGTGTTTAACTCCAGCTGTCCCAGCAAGGGAGACAACTGCAGCAACATCCACTGACCAAGCTGACAAGCCCTGGCAGAAAAGATCCCCACAAGAAAAACACTGGCTAAGGCAGGCTGGTCAAAAAAAAAATAGTTTTGCCATTGTCTTGCAGCTCGCAGATCAAGTGGTTTAGTTTTCCAGTAATGTCAGTCAAGAATGCAAGTTCAGATTCACAATGTTCATATTCACCATATTCAACAGACATCTCCTCCAATAGCACCTTAAAAATCCTGTGCTGTTTTGCTTTGCAGCTGAGGTTGTTTACGATTTTCAGAATAAGAGTCATTATATGTCCAGAGCCAATCACTTCTGCACATAAGGCCTGCTGGTGAATGACGCAGCAGTAATGCAGACATTTTGGAAAGTCTGGGTCAGCTTTACAGTGAGTGATGAAACCTGTTTGTCTATTGATCATAGCAGGAGTCCCATCTGCAGTCACTGCTACCAGCTTTTCTAATTGTACCTTTTTCTGCACAAAAACTCCTTCACCGTGTTATACATTTCAACTCCTCTTGTAGTTGTCTGTTAGGGCAGATGTGTCAGGAGTTCTTCTCTTGTGGAAACCAAAAGCTATGCTGTACTGTTGCCGTCCACAGACTCATCACACTGGACGTTAACCACCTGCACTTTGCAAGATCCCGGTCCAGCTAATTGGCCAAGTTATCAGACATAGCTGACACTCATCTAGACATTGTAGTGGAAATTGAATGAGTTCTTTTGTTCTCATCCTTAGGGACAGTGATAGCAATTATCATCATTGCTTGAATTTTTTTCATGCTATATGCAAAAGTCTTTGTCCCTTAAGGCAACAGATTACAGCCCCCCCCCCCCCCCCCCCCCCCCCAGGCTGCTGTCGTATTAACAATAGCTTGGAGCTCCAGAATGGACAAGAAAAAACGACGAGAATGGCTCGAGCAGGGCGTTGCTCACGGGGCGGTCGCTCGTGCCATGCGGTCGCACGTGCTCGGGCCCGCTAAATGCTACTTGTAGCTTTAATTATTATTATTATTTTTCTTCTGCCGGAAGAATCGCATTTTTGAGGCCTTTAACATACCCCAAAACTCACCAAATTTGGCACACACATCAGGAGTCGCGAAAAATTTCGTATTTTATGGGAAATTGGCATGGGTGCGCAAAAATGGCTCGACAGCGCCACCTACAGTGACTTTTGTCCCGACGCCCCGCATACGCTTTAACGTACAAGCTTGATTTTTACAGGGCATGTTCTTCAGATGGAGACCTACAAAAAAGTCTGAAAGGACCCACCTGTCAGTCGCACAGGAAGTCTGATATATTGAGGTCAATATGTCATTTTTGCTCTATTTTGGACATTTGCAGGCCTCCTTCTAGAACGAACTCCTCCTAGAGATTTGAGAGTAATGACTCCAAACTTTGGTTTTGTAAACTAAACACATGTCCGATGTTAAATTGCAAAGCTTTTAAGTTTTTACAGAAGTTTGTGGCCGTGGCGGCGCGTAGAAATTTGACGTTGTTTCGAAAACACGCCATGAAAAGAAAAATGGCCATAACTCAGCCATGCATATTCCAATCTGATCCAAAATTGATATGCATGATTGTAGTCTGACTCTGAACACATCTGCAGTGAAAGAATCCGGAAAAAGTGTAGCGCCACCTGCTGGCAAGATGAAATGACATGTTTTACTTGGAGCATCACTGCTCTGAGTAGGATGAGCCGACACACCTGAAAATGACATCCACCTGTTGAAAAGCCATTGAAGTTTACTCTGACAAAAAACCATAACTTTCAATGCGGGGGTGTGGTCGTAACAGAGCGGCAAAGTTGGGCATCTCGCCATGCACACAAAAGTTGCTCTCACGTGCACATTCCTTGTCCAATCTCACTGAAATTCAATGGATATGATGAAGCTTCTATTCTGAACCCATGGATATGACAATCTTGGACGAGCTCTATAGCGCCACCTAGTTATTGCATTGGGCACATTCTGCCCTGTATTTTCTCTTTGCTTTGTCCGATGTGCATGAAATTAAAACTGGAGATACTCAGAAGGGTCCTCTCTCATAATCTGAAGTTTCATGGGTGTACACCTGACGGTGCCTGCGTAACAGGAAGTGGTCGATTATGTGCACCCAAATAATAGAAATTTATTATAAATCAGCCGTTTGTCTCAGGAAGCTGAGATTTCAGAATTAGATGCCTTTAATAACCTCCAGCTTTGATATGTAACACAATAGGGTCTATGAGAAACTTCATACCTCTTTTTTTCCTATGCAATTTTGGACTGAACAAAGATTTTTAGCATAAATTCTGTTTAGGTTATCAGCACCAAAGACTACACTTTAATAGGTATTTATGTGCTACTGCTTCCTAAAAAAATTCAGAATGATTGAAGTTACAGGTGAACTTTTATTCAACATTTCATCCAAAAAGGTCCGAAAACGTCTTTTTAGGCAAAACTACAAACACCTATCATTTTTCATAACTTAATCATCATATATCAACACCATTTATTTTTTTAAATGTAGGGATCTGTGTTTGCTGCCTTTTGATATTTTTTTCAGAAGTCCAGGTGAAACAGATGATTTTTAAAAAATCCTGATTCGTCCCAAAACCTGTGCTTTTTCCGTCTGGACTCCAAACAAGTGTGTTTTAAAATTACTTATGCTTCAAATATCCACACCAAGTTTCACACGCATATAGCTGAACATGTCTAAATGCTTCTTGAATATTCTTTACAGATATAAAATGAACTGGTCAACTGTAGGATGTCATTTCCTCTTACATGCTTCAGTCTTTTCCTTATGCTGCAGCCTGCTCCTCAATCTGCCCTGTTGCTGGAGTCAAATTTCACCCCCCCCCCCCACACACACACACACCAGCTGCCTATTCATATGCTAACTAACCCAGAAGTGAGGTGACAATAGTTTAGACACAAGAGGGAGGGCAGACTGCTTTTTCATTTGTTTTGTATGTCTTTCATAGATTTTTATGAATAATCATTGCTTTTCTAGTCATGTAAAATGCAATTAACTTAATATTTTATCTTTTTTTTTTACAAACAAAACATATGAATGTGCTCCAAAACAAAACCCAACTCTCAGTACAGTTCTACAGATGTAACATAAGACTTAGACAGTAAATGTCTCTTTTATCCTTTTTTAATCAATGCTGCAACTTCTTTTCCTTAATATAAATCCAATGAAATTAAACTACAAAACCAAAAAACACAACGTATAGCAAATTTCTCTAAATAAATTATGTGTATATACAATATGTAGCACTTTTAAACAAAATAATAACAAATCCTTCCAATACAAGCACAGAAAAATGGAACACAAAATTTAAAACCCAAATTTGAAATGGCAATTTTAAAAAGATAATTTTTTCAGCCTGCTAAAAGTGCACAATTGTAAAAGCTCTTTTATATAGACAACTGTTTGGTTGCTTAGAGCTCTAAATATAAAAACAATGCCTTTATGGACGTGGCACGGATGGCACGGATGTTCAGCAGGGTAAACCCCAGGAAAGCGGCGGGACCTGATGGAGTTCCCGGAAAGGTTCTGCGGGCCTGCGCCGATCAACTCTCCCAGGTCTTCACAAAAATCTTCAACCTGTCGCTAGCTCAGGCTTTCATCCCTGCTTGCCTGAAGTCATCCACTATCATCCCGATACCCAAAAAGTCCTCATCCACAGCCTTCCTCACGGACTTCCGCCCAGTTGCACTCACTGCTGTCATCACAAAGTGTCTGGAGCGGCTGCTCCTGGGACACATCAAAGACTCCCTCCCTCCAATCTTCGTCCCCCACCAGTTTGCTTACAAAGCAAACAGATCAACGGATGATGCCATTTCCATCACCCTCCACACTGCGCTGAGCCACCTGGAACACAGAGACACCTACGCCAGGATGCTCTTTGTGGACTATAGCTCAGCCTTTAACACAATCATTCCTGACATTCTGGTCAACAAACTGTCTGAACTAGGACTCCACCCACTCACCTGCTCGTGGATCAAGGACTTCCTGACAAACAGACCACAGACAGTCAAACTTGACCCCCACCTCTCCTCCACCCGGACGCTGAGCACAGGCTCCACACAGGGATGTGTGCTGAGTCCTCTGCTGTACACACTGTACACAGCAGACTGCAGACCAGCCCACACCAGCAACACCGTGGTGAAGTTTGCAGACGACACTACTGTGGTGGGGCTGATCTCTGGGGACGACGAGACGGCCTACAGAGACGAAGTCCTGAAACTCTCAAGGTGGTGTCAGGCTAATAACCTCATCCTGAACACCACCAAGACCAAGGAGATCATCCTGGACTTCAGAAAAAACAGAACAGATCCACCCCCACTCTACATCGATGGAAACTGTGTGGAGAGGGTCCACAGCTTCACCCTCCTGGGCACCACCATCTCTGCTGACCTCACATGGTCTAACAACACCATGACTGTCATCAGGAAGGCCCAGCAACGCCTGCACTTCCTGAGAAAACTTAGGAGGAACGACGTCAGCCAGGAGCTGCTGGTAACGTTCTACCGCTCAACCATTGAGAGCATTCTGTCCTATGGCATCACAGTGTGGTTTTCCCACTGCACTGAAGCAGAACGACAGAGTCTCCAGAGAGTGGTAAAGACAGCGCAGAGGATCATCGGCTGCCCCCTCCCCTCAGTGAAGGACATTTACCAGTCTCGCTGCCTCAGCAGAGTGACTAGCATCACCACTAACTCCACCCATTCTGCTTTCCATCTGTTTGAACTGCTGCCCTCTGGAAGGAGGTACAGGTCCATCAGAACCAGGACAAACAGACTAAGAAACAGCTTTTTTCCACAGGCAATTATCATACGGAATGCACATACGTCCACCAACCACACCTCACTCTAATTTTACTCCACCTGCAGGTGGATCACAGACTTCCTGACGGACAGACAGCAGTATGTGAGGCTGGGGAAGCTCGTCTCAGATACTCGGACCACAAGCACCGGATCCCCCCAGGGCTGTGTCCTTTCACCCCTGTTACTCTCCCTGTACACAAACAGCTGCACAGCTGGTCACCTGTCTGTCAAACTCCTGAAGTTTGCTGACGACACCACACTCATCGGCCTCATCTCTGACGGAGATGAGTCGGCCTACAGGAGTGAAATAGCCAGGCTGGTGTCATAGTGCAGCGCTAACAACCTGGAGCTTAATGCTCTGAAGACAGTGGAGATGACAGTGGACTTCAGGAAGGCCCCAGCCCCCCTCCCCCCTGTCATCCTCTGTGACTCCCCGGTGACCTCTGTGGAGTCCTTCTGCTTCCTGGGAACCATCATCAGCCAGGACCTCAAGTGGGAGCAGAACATCAGCTCCATCACTAAGAAGGTCCAGCAGAGGATGTACTTCCTGAGGCAGCTGAAGAAGTTTCACCTCCCTGAAAAGATGCTGGTAGACTTTTACACCGCCATCATCGAATCCACCCTCACGTTCTCCATCACAGTCTGGTTCGCTGCGGCTACGGCCAGAGACAAGGCCAAGCTGCAACGCGTCATCCACTCAGCAGAGAAGGTGATCGGCTGCCACCTCCCGTCTCTCCAGGAGCTGCACATCTCCAGGACCTGGAGGCGGGCAGCCAGGATTGTAGCCAACCCCTCTCATCCAGGACATAATCTCTTTCGGCCCCTCCCTTCTGGCAAGAGGCTCCGGTCCATCAGGACCAGGACCTCGCGCCACAAGAACAGCTTCTTCCCCACTGCAGCCAGCCTGCTGAACAGAACCCCAACTCCCCCAGGTGACCCCCCCTCCCCCCCCCCCCCCCCCCCGCCCACCAAAGGACTGTCGGTGCCACTTACAGGCCCCACCATCCCAGCCCATCTGTGCTCCCACTTTAATTCACCTTACTCTACTGTATATAGTGTGTTGTTGTTGTTAACTTAATTTTTAACTTATTCTTAATTGCACTATACACCAAGTCAAATTCCTCGTTTTGTAAAGTGCGCTCTACTGAACCTGGCAATAAAACTTTTTCTGATTTCTGATTCTGATTCTATTAATCATTGTTTTTTATTCATTCAAAATGCAATTAAATCAATATTTTATCTTTTTTCTTTTCCTTTTTCTTTTTTTTTTATCATTTATATCCTTTTTTATAATCAATGTTTGAACTTCTTTTCCTTTCTATTGTCATGGTTTCAGTTTGTTGTCTTTTTTTTCGCTTTAGTTCTTGTTCTGTCTTGTTTGGTTCTGTTTCCTGTTTTATTTTGAAAGGTTTCCTGTCTTGTCATGTTTCTTGAGTTTTACTTCCTTTGGTCCCCATCTGCCCTAATCGTGTTCACCTGTGTCTTGTCTGCCCTGTCTGTATATAAGTCTTGTCTCTGCCTTCCTCCTGTGCTGGTCCATTAACTTCTGCTCATGTTGATCACGTCTTCTTGTCTGGCGTCCATGTCCCTTGCCATGCCACAGTAAGTTTTTGTTTTTAGTTTTGTCATCCTGCTCTGCAGCGCTTTTTGTTAGTTAAATAAACCCACTTGCCCTGAACCCGTTTGCCTCCCGTCTCTGCGCCTGGGTCCTACCTGCTCTCGAGCCTCCCCCCCACACGACATCTATACATCCAATGAAATTAAACTACAAATCAACAAACACAACTGATAACAAATGTCTCTAAAAAATGATGTGTATATTTGCAGAACCTTAAAAACACCAAACAAATAACAAATGCTTCCCAATTAAAGCACAAAAAATGGAACACAAAATGTAAAACCCAAGTTAGAAATTGCAATTTGAAAAAGATACTTTTTTCAGCAGCTTTTCAAAATCAATCACCAATTCTACTCTTCTGTGGATGAAACAAAGAACTCCAGAACAATGAAGCCATTTCTCTAAGTCTCTCTCACCTTCAGTTTTAAACAAGGTCCTTGAAAATCCACCATACATTGGTCACATGAACTCAGAGACCTGCTAAAAGTGCACAATTGTAAAAGCTCTTTTATATAGACAACTGTTTGTTTGCTTAGAGCACTAAATATAAAAAAAAATGCTTTTCTATCACCTAGACACAGATGGAGAACCATATCAACTGGATTAATAACAGGGTGGCATGTTTAGACAACATGAAGCTGTCCATCACATTTTTGACCTAAACATGTAAACACATCCTTGGCTCTGCGGTTAGGAAATGGTATTTGGGAATCTCTTTATACCAGGAGCCAGCCTGGCCATTGGAACATCGCCACAGTGCCCATCCAGACTGGGACAGCAACGGGGTCCACTTCAGAGCCGTGAGCTGCTGTGTTTAACTCCAGCTGTCCCAGCAAGGGAGACAACTGCAGCAACATCCACTGATCAAGCTGACAAGCCCTGGCAGAAAAGATCCCCACAAGAAAAACACTGGCTCAGGCAGGCTGGTCAAAAAAAATAGTTTTGCCATTGTCTTGCAGCTCGCAGATCAAGTGGTTTAGTTTTCCAGTAATGTCAGTCAAGAATGCAAGTTCAGATTCACAATGTTCATATTCACCATATTCAACAGACATCTCCTCCAATAGCACCTTAAAAATCCTGTGCTGTTTTGCTTTGCAGCTGAGGTTGTTTACGATTTTCAGAATAAGAGTCATTATATGTCCAGAGCCAATCACTTCTGCACATAAGGCCTGCTGGTGAATGACGCAGCAGTAATGCAGACATTTTGGAAAGTCTGGGTCAGCTTTACAGTGAGTGATGAAACCTGTTTGTCTATTGATCATAGCAGGAGTCCCATCTGCAGTCACTGCTACCAGCTTTTCTAATTGTACCTTTTTCTGCACAAAAACTCCTTCACCGTGTTGTACATTTCAACTCCTCTTGTAGTTGTCTGTTAGGGCTGATGTGTCAGGAGTTCTTCTCTTGTGGAAACCAAAAGCTATGCTGTACTGTTGCCGTCCACAGACTCATCGCACTGGACGTTAACCACCTGCACTTTGCAAGATCCCGGTCCAGCTAATTGGCCAAGTTATCAGACATAGCTGACACTCATCTAGACATTGTAGTGGAAATTGAATGAGTTCTATTGTTCTCATCCTTAGGGACAGTGATAGCAATTATCAACATTGCTTGAATTTTTTTCATGCTATATGCAAAAGTCTTTGTCCCTTAAGGCAACAGATTACAGCCCCCCCCCCCCCCCCCCCAGGCTGCTGTCGTATTAACATTAGCTTGGAGCTCCAGAATGGACAAGAAAAAACGACGAGAATGGCTCGAGCAGGGCGTTGCTCACGGGGCGGTCGCTCGTGCCATGCGGTCGCACGTGCTCGGGCCCGCTAAATGCTACTTGTAGCTTTAATTATTATTATTATTTTTCTTCTGCCGGAAGAATCGCATTTTTGAGGCCTTTAACATACCCCAAAACTCACCAAATTTGGCACACACATCAGGGGTCGCGAAAAATTTCGGATTTTATGAGAAATTGGCATGGGTGCGCAAAAATGGCTCGACAGCGCCACCTACACTGACTTTTGTCCCGACGCCCCGCATACGCTTTAACGTACAAGCTTGATTTTTTCAGGGCATGTTCATCAGATGGAAACCTACAAAAAAGTCTGTAGGTACCAAGCTGTCAGTCGCACAGGAAGTCTGCTATATTGATGTCAATATGTCATTTTTGCTCTATTTTGGACATTTGCAGGCCTCCTTCTAGAACGAACTCCTCCTAGAGATTTGTGAATAATGACTCCAAACTTTGGTTTTGTAAACTAGACACATGTCCGATGTTAAATTGCAAAGCTTTTAAGTTTTTACAGAAGTTTGTGACCGTGGCGGCGCGTAGAAATTCGACGTTGTTTCGAAAACACGCCATGAAAAGAAAAATGGCCATAACTCAGCCATGCATAATCCAATCTGATCAAAAATTGATATGCATGATTGTAGTCTGACTCTGAACACATCTGCAGTGAAAGAATCTGGAAAAAGTGTAGCGCCACCTGCTGGCAAGAGGAAATGACATGTTTGACTTGGAGCATCACTGCTCCGAGTAGGATGAGCCGACACACCTGAAAATGACGTCCACCTGTTGAAAAGCCATTGAAGTTTACTCTGACAAAAAACCATAACTTTCAATGCGGGGGTGTGGTCGTGACAGAGCGGCAAAGTTGGGCATCTCGCTATGCACACAAAAGTTGCTCTCACGTGCACATTCCTTGTCCAATCTCACTGAAATTCAATGGATATGATGAAGCTTCTATTCTGAACCCATGGATATGACAATCTTGGACGAGCTCTATAGCGCCACCTAGTTATTGCATTGGGCACATTCTGCCCTGTATTTTCTCTTTGCTTTGTCCGATGTGCATGAAATTAAAACTGGAGATACTCAGAAGGGTCTTCTCTCATCATGTAAAGTTTCATGGGTGTACACCTGACGGTGCCTGCGTAACAGGAAGTGGTCGATTATGTGCACCCAAATAATAGAAATTTATTATAAATCAGCCGTTTGTCTCAGGAAGCTGAGATTTCAGAATTAGATGCCTTTAATAACCTCCAGCTTTGATATGTAACACTATAGGGTCTACGAGAAACTTCATCACTTGATTTTTTTAATGAAATTTTGGACTGAACAAAGATTTTTAGCATAAATTCTGTTTAGGTTATCAGCACCAAGAATTCAACTTTCATAGGCATTTATGTGCTACTGCTTCCTAAAAAAATTCAGAATGATTGAAGTTACAGGTGACATCTTAGAGAGCATTACATCCAAAAAGGTCCGAAAACGTCTTTTTAGGCAAAACTACAAACACCTATTTTTTTTCATAACTTAATCATCATATATCAACACCATTTATTTTTTCAAATGTAGGGATCTGTGTTTGCTGCCTTCCATATTTTTTTCAGAAGTCCAGGTGAAACAGATGATTTTAAAAAAATCCTGATTCATCCCAAAACCTGTGCTTTTTCCGTCTGGACTCCAAACAAGTGTGTTTTAAAATTACTTATGCTTCAAATATCCACACCAAGTTTCACACGCATATAGCTGAACATGTCTAAATGCTTCTTGAATATTCTTTACAGATATAAAATGAACTGGTCAACTGTAGGATGTCATTTCCTCTTACATGCTTAAGTCTTTTCCTCATGCTGCAGCCTGCTCCTCAATCATCCCTGTTGCTGGAGTCAAATTCCCCCCCCCCCCCCCCCCCCACACACACACACACACACACCAGCTGCCAGTTCATATGCTAACTAACCCAGAAGTGAGGTGACAAGAGTTTAGACACAAGAGGGAGGGCAGACTGCTTTTTCATTTGTTTTGTATGTCTTTCATAGATTTTTATGAATAATCATTGCTTTTCTAGTCATGTAAAATGCAATTAACCTAATATTTTATCTTTTTTTTTTTACAAACAAAACATATGAATGTGCTCCAAAACAAAACCCAACTCTCAGTACAGTTCTACAGATGTAACATAAGACTTAGACAGTAAATGTCTCTTTTATCCTTTTTTAATCAATGCTGCAACTTCTTTTCCTTAATATAAATCCAATGAAATTAAACTACAAAACCAAAAAACACAACGTATAGCAAATTTCTCTAAATAAATTATGTGTATATACAATATGTAGCACTTTTAAACAAAATAATAACAAATCCTTCCAATACAAGCACAGAAAAATGGAACACAAAATTTAAAACCCAAATTTGAAATGGCAATTTTAAAAAGATAATTTTTTCAGCCTGCTAAAAGTGCACAATTGTAAAAGCTCTTTTATATAGACAACTGTTTGGTTGCTTAAAGCTCTAAATATAAAAACAATGCCTTTATGGACGTGGCACGGATGGCACGGATGTTCAGCAGGGTAAACCCCAGGAAAGCGGCGGGACCTGATGGAGTTCCCGGAAAGGTTCTGCGGGCCTGCGCCGATCAACTCTCCCAGGTCTTCACAAAAATCTTCAACCTGTCGCTAGCTCAGGCTTTCATCCCTGCTTGCCTGAAGTCATCCACTATCATCCCGATACCCAAAAAGTCCTCATCCACAGCCTTCCTCACGGACTTCCGCCCAGTTGCACTCACTGCTGTCATCACAAAGTGTCTGGAGCGGCTGCTCCTGGGACACATCAAAGACTCCCTCCCTCCAATCTTCGTCCCCCACCAGTTTGCTTACAAAGCAAACAGATCAACGGATGATGCCATTTCCATCACCCTCCACACTGCGCTGAGCCACCTGGAACACAGAGACACCTACGCCAGGATGCTCTTTGTGGACTATAGCTCAGCCTTTAACACAATCATTCCTGACATTCTGGTCAACAAACTGTCTGAACTAGGACTCCACCCACTCACCTGCTCGTGGATCAAGGACTTCCTGACAAACAGACCACAGACAGTCAAACTTGACCCCCACCTCTCCTCCACCCGGACGCTGAGCACAGGCTCCACACAGGGATGTGTGCTGAGTCCTCTGCTGTATACACTGTACACAGCAGACTGCAGACCAGCCCACACCAGCAACACCGTGGTGAAGTTTGCAGACGACACTACTGTGGTGGGGCTGATCTCTGGGGACGACGAGACGGCCTACAGAGACGAAGTCCTGAAACTCTCAAGGTGGTGTCAGGCTAATAACCTCATCCTGAACACCACCAAGACCAAGGAGATCATCCTGGACTTCAGAAAAAACAGAACAGATCCACCCCCACTCTACATCGATGGAAACTGTGTGGAGAGGGTCCACAGCTTCACCCTCCTGGGCACCACCATCTCTGCTGACCTCACATGGTCTAACAACACCATGACTGTCATCAGGAAGGCCCAGCAACGCCTGCACTTCCTGAGAAAACTTAGGAGGAACGACGTCAGCCAGGAGCTGCTGGTAACGTTCTACCGCTCAACCATTGAGAGCATTCTGTCCTATGGCATCAAAGTGTGGTTTTCCCACTGCACTGAAGCAGAACGGCAGAGCCTCCAGAGAGTGGTAAAGACAGCGCAGAGGATCATCGGCTGCCCCCTCCCCTCACTGAAGGACATTTACCAGTCTCGCTGCCTCAGCAGAGTGACTAGCATCACCACTAACTCCACCCATTCTGCTTTCCCTCTGTTTGAACTGCTGCCCTCTGGAAGGAGGTACAGGTCCATCAGAACCAGGACAAACAGACTAAGAAACAGCTTTTTTCCACAGGCAATTATCATACGGAATGCACATACGTCCACCAACCACACCTCACTCTAATTTTACTACAATGCGTGCAATATCCTGACTGTCTAACCGGGTCACTGTGCAATAACTTGATATTTATTAAGCTGTGCTCACAGCAACTCATGTAATTCCATTCTATTTTATTCACAAATATTTAATATTTAACAGTTTCTGTCCATATTGTTCATTTTTTGTTAAGAGTTGTAAATACAGTATTTCTTTTTCTATTCTATTTTTATTTTTATTTTATGTAACTCCTTCACTCCAAGGCTGCTGCAATTTCATTGTATCCCCATGTACAATGACAATAAACGATTCTGATTCTGATTATATCACTTAGACACAGATGGAGAACCATATCAACTGGATTGGTAACAGCAACAACCACCGACCAAGCCGGCAAGCCCTGGCAGAAAAGATCCCCACAAGAAACACTGCAGGCTGTTCCATAAAAAATATAGTTTTACCATTGCCTTGCAGATCACAGTTGAAGTGGTTTAGTTTTCCTAAAAAAATTCAGAATGATTGAAGTTACAGGTGAACTTTTAGACAACATTTGATCCAAAAAGGTCCGAAAACGTCTTTTTAGGCAAAACTGCAAACACCTATTTTTTTGCATAACTTATCTTTCAAATATCAGCACAAAAAAATTAAAAACGGTAGGGATCTGTGTTTGCTGCCTTCCATATTTTTTTCAGACTTAAAAGTGTAACAGATGATTTATAAAAAATCCTTTTTCATCCAAAAACCTGTGTTAAATCTGTCTAGACTTAGTATTAAAAACTCTCCAAGATGAATGTGCCTGACTCCACCTGCAGGTGGATCACAGACTTCCTGACGGACAGACAGCAGTATGTGAGGCTGGGGAAGCTCGTCTCAGATACTCGGACCACAAGCACCGGATCCCCCCAGGGCTGTGTCCTTTCACCCCTGTTACTCTCCCTGTACACAAACAGCTGCACAGCTGGTCACCTGTCTGTCAAACTCCTGAAGTTTGCTGACGACACCACACTCATCGGCCTCATCTCTGACGGAGATGAGTCGGCCTACAGGAGTGAAATAGCCAGGCTGGTGTCATAGTGCAGCGCTAACAACCTGGAGCTTAATGCTCTGAAGACAGTGGAGATGACAGTGGACTTCAGGAAGGCCCCAGCCCCCCTCCCCCCTGTCATCCTCTGTGACTCCCCGGTGACCTCTGTGGAGTCCTTCTGCTTCCTGGGAACCATCATCAGCCAGGACCTCAAGTGGGAGCAGAACATCAGCTCCATCACTAAGAAGGTCCAGCAGAGGATGTACTTCCTGAGGCAGCTGAAGAAGTTTCACCTCCCTGAAAAGATGCTGGTAGACTTTTACACCGCCATCATCGAATCCACCCTCACGTCCTCCATCACAGTCTGGTTCGCTGCGGCCACGGCCAGAGACAAGGCCAAGCTGCAACGCGTCATCCACTCAGCAGAGAAGGTGATCGGCTGCCACCTCCCGTCTCTCCAGGAGCTGCACATCTCCAGGACCTGGAGGCGGGCAGCCAGGATTGTAGCCAACCCCTCTCATCCAGGACATAATCTCTTTCGGCCCCTCCCTTCTGGCAAGAGGCTCCGGTCCATCAGGACCAGGACCTCGCGCCACAAGAACAGCTTCTTCCCCACTGCAGCCAGCCTGCTGAACAGAACCCCAACTCCCCCAGGTGACCCCCCTCCCCCCCCCCCGCCCACCAAAGGACTGTCGGTGCCACTTACAGGCCCCACCATCCCAGCCCATCTGTGCTCCCACTTTAATTCACCTTACTCTACTGTATATAGTGTGTTGTTGTTGTTAACTTAATTTTTAACTTATTCTTAATTGCACTATACACCAAGTCAAATTCCTCGTTTTGTAAAGTGCGCTCTACTGAACCTGGCAATAAAACTTTTTCTGATTTCTGATTCTATTAATCATTGTTTTTTATTCATTCAAAATGCAATTAAATCAATATTTTATCTTTTTTCTTTTCCTTTTTCTTTTTTTTATCTCTTATATCCTTTTTTATAATCAATGTTTGAACTTCTTTTCCTTTCTATTGTCATGGTTTCAGTTTGTTGTCTTTTTTTTCGCTTTAGTTCTTGTTCTGTCTTGTTTGGTTCTGCTTCCTGTTTTATTTTGAAAGGTTTCCTGTCTTGTCATGTTTTTGAGTTTTACTTCCTTTGGTCCCCATCTGCCCTAATCGTGTTCACCTGTGTCTTGTCTGCCCTGTCTGTATATAAGTCTTGTCTCTGCCTTCCTCCTGTGCTGGTCCATTAACTTCTGCTCATGTTGATCACGTCTTCTTGTCTGGCGTCCATGTCCCTTGCCATGCCACAGTAAGTTTTTGTTTTTAGTTTTGTCATCCTGCTCTGCAGCGCTTTTTGTTAGTTAAATAAACCCACTTGCCCTGAACCCGTTTGCCTCCCGTCTCTGCGCCTGGGTCCTACCTGCTGTCGAGCCTCCCCCCCACACGACATCTATACATCCAATGAAATTAAACTACAAATCAACAAACACAACTGATAACAAATGTCTCTAAAAAATGATGTGTATATTTTCAGAACCTTAAAAACACCAAACAAATAACAAATGCTTCCCAAATAAAGCACAAAAAATGGAACACAAAATGTAAAACCCAAGTTAGAAATTGCAATTTGAAAAGATACTTTTTTCAGCAGCTTTTCAAAATCAATCACCAATTCTACTCTTCTGTGGATGAAACAAAGAACTCCAGAACAATGAAGCCATTTCTCTAAGTCTCTCTCACCTTCAGTTTTAAACAAGGTCTGTGAAAATCCACCATACATTGGTCACATGAACTCAGAGACCTGCTAAAAGTGCACAATTGTAAAAGCTCTTTTATATAGACAACTGTTTGTTTGCTTAGAGCTGTAAATATAAAAAAAAATGCTTTTCTATCACCTAGACACAGATGGAGAACCATATCAACTGGATTAATAACAGGGTGGCATGTTTAGACAACATGAAGCTGTCCATCACATTTTTGACCTAAACATGTAAACACATCCTTGGCTCTGCGGTTAGGAAATGGTATTTGGGAATCTCTTTATACCAGGAGCCAGCCTGGCCATTGGAACATCGCCACAGTGCCCATCCAGACTGGGACAGCAACGGGGTCCACTTCAGAGCCGTGAGCTGCTGTGTTTAACTCCAGCTGTCCCAGCAAGGGAGACAACTGCAGCAACATCCACTGATCAAGCTGACAAGCCCTGGCAGAAAAGATCCCCACAAGAAAAACACTGGCTCAGGCAGGCTGGTCAAAAAAAATAGTTTTGCCATTGTCTTGCAGCTCGCAGATCAAGTGGTTTAGTTTTCCAGTAATGTCAGTCAAGAATGCAAGTTCAGATTCACAATGTTCATATTCACCATATTCAACAGACATCTCCTCCAATAGCACCTTAAAAATCCTGTGCTGTTTTGCTTTGCAGCTGAGGTTGTTTACGATTTTCAGAATAAGAGTCATTATATGTCCAGAGCCAATCACTTCTGCACATAAGGCCTGCTGGTGAATGACGCAGCAGTAATGCAGACATTTTGGAAAGTCTGGGTCAGCTTTACAGTGAGTGATGAAACCTGTTTGTCTATTGATCATAGCAGGAGTCCCATCTGCAGTCACTGCTACCAGCTTTTCTAATTGTACCTTTTTCTGCACAAAAACTCCTTCACCGTGTTGTACATTTCAACTCCTCTTGTAGTTGTCTGTTAGGGCTGATGTGTCAGGAGTTCTTCTCTTGTGGAAACCAAAAGCTATGCTGTACTGTTGCCGTCCACAGACTCATCGCACTGGACGTTAACCACCTGCACTTTGCAAGATCCCGGTCCAGCTAATTGGCCAAGTTATCAGACATAGCTGACACTCATCTAGACATTGTAGTGGAAATTGAATGAGTTCTATTGTTCTCATCCTTAGGGACAGTGATAGCAATTATCAACATTGCTTGAATTTTTTTCATGCTATATGCAAAAGTCTTTGTCCCTTAAGGCAACAGATTACAGCCCCACACCCCCCCCCCCCCCCCCCCAGGCTGCTGTCGTATTAACAATAGCTTGGAGCTCCAGAATGGACAAGAAAAAACTACGAGAATGGCTCGAGCAGGGCGTTGCTCACGGGGCGGTCGCTCGTGCCATGCGGTCGCACGTGCTCGGGCCCGCTAAATGCTACTTGTAGCTTTAATTAGGGCCCGAGCACGGAGTGCAAGGACCCTATTGTATCTGTTAGGTTTATTATTAGGGCCCGAGCACGGAGTGCAAGGACCCTATTGTAATTCGAATGTTTATTATTATTATTATTATTAGGGCCCGAGCACGGAGTGCAAGGACCCTATTGTATCTGTTAGAGTTATTATTATTATTATTATTATTATTCTTTTTCTTCCGACGGAAGAGTCGCCTTTTTGAGGCCTTTAACATACCCCAAAACTCACCAAATTTTGTATACACATCAGGAGTCGCGAAAAATTTCATATTTTATAGGAGAACGGCATAGGTAAACAAAAATGGCTCGATAGCGCCACCTGCAAAATTTGTTTTCGCGAGCACCTCCATATGCTTTATAGTACAAACCTGATTTTAACAGGGCATGTTCATCGGATAGAAACCTACAAAAAAGTCTCTTGGGACCAAGCTGTCAGTCGCACAGGAAGTCTGATATTTTGATGACAATATGTCATTTTTGCTGTATTTTGGTCATTCGCAGGCCTCGCTCTAGAACGAACTCCTCCTAGAGATTTGAGAGTAATGACTCCAAACTTTGGTTTTGTAAACTAGACACATGTCCGATGTTAAATTGCAAAGCTTTTAAGTTTTTATGGATGTTTGTGACCATGGCGGCGCGTCAAAATTGGAGGTCGTTTCGAAAACACGCCATGAAAAGAAAAATGGCCATTACTCAGCCATGCATAATCCAATCTGATCCAAAATTGATGTGCATGATTGTAGTCTGACTCTGAACACATCTGCAGTGAAAAAATCTGGAAAAAGTGTAGCGCCACCTGCTGGCAAGAGGAAATGACATGTTTTACTTGGAGCATCACTACTCCGAGTAGGATGAGCCGACACACCTGAAAATGACGTCCACCTGTTGAAAAGCCATTGAAGTTTACTCTGACAAAAAACCATAACTTTCAATGCGGGGGTGTGGTCGTGACAGAGCGGCAAAGTTGGGCATCTCGCTATGCACACAAAAGTTGCTCTCACGTGCACATTCCTTGTCCAATCTCACTGAAATTCAATGGATATGATGAAGCTTCTATTCTGAACCCATGGATATGACAATCTTGGACGAGCTCTATAGCGCCACCTAGTTATTGCATTGGGCACATTCTGCCCTGTATTTTCTCTTTGCTTTGTCCGATGTGCATGAAATTAAAACTGGAGATACTCAGAAGGGTCCTCTCTCATCATGTAAAGTTTCATGGGTGTACACCTAACGGTGCCTGCGTAACAGGAAGTGGTCGATTATGTGCACCCAAATAATAGAAATTTATTATAAATCAGCCGTTTGTCTCAGGAAGCTGAGATTTCAGAATTAGATGCCTTTAATAACCTCCAGCTTTGATATGTAACACTATAGGGTCTACGAGAAACTTCATCACTTGATTTTTTTAATGAAATTTTGGACTGAACAAAGATTTTTAGCATAAATTCTGTTTAGGTTATCAGCACCAAGAATTCAACTTTCATAGGCATTTATGTGCTACTGCTTCCTAAAAAAATTCAGAATGATTGAAGTTACAGGTGACATCTTAGAGAGCATTACATCCAAAAAGGTCCGAAAACGTCTTTTTAGGCAAAACTACAAACACCTATTTTTTTTCATAACTTAATCATCATATATCAACACCATTTATTTTTTTAAATGTAGGGATCTGTGTTTGCTGCCTTCCATATTTTTTTCAGAAGTCCAGGTGAAACAGATGATTTTAAAAAAATCCTGATTCATCCCAAAACCTGTGCTTTTTCCGTCTGGACTCCAAACAAGTGTGTTTTAAAATTACTTATGCTTCAAATATCCACACCAAGTTTCACACGCATATAGCTGAACATGTCTAAATGCTTCTTGAATATTCTTTACAGATATAAAATGAACTGGTCAACTGTAGGATGTCATTTCCTCTTACATGCTTAAGTCTTTTCCTCATGCTGCAGCCTGCTCCTCAATCATCCCTGTTGCTGGAGTCAAATTTCACCCCCCCCCCCCCCCCCACACACACACACACCAGCTGCCAGTTCATATGCTAACTAACCCAGAAGTGAGGTGACAAGAGTTTAGACACAAGAGGGAGGGCAGACTGCTTTTTCATTTGTTTTGTATGTCTTTCATAGATTTTTATGAATAATCATTGCTTTTCTAGTCATGTAAAATGCAATTAACCTAATATTTTATCTTTTTTTTTAAAAAACAAAACATATGAATGTGCTCCAAAACAAAACCCAACTCTCAGTACAGTTCTACAGATGTAACATAAGACTTAGACAGTAAATGTCTCTTTTATCCTTTTTTAATCAATGCTGCAACTTCTTTTCCTTAATATAAATCCAATGAAATTAAACTACAAAACCAAAAAACACAACGTATAGCAAATTTCTCTAAATAAATTATGTGTATATACAATATGTAGCACTTTTAAACAAAATAATAACAAATCCTTCCAATACAAGCACAGAAAAATGGAACACAAAATTTAAAACCCAAATTTGAAATGGCAATTTTAAAAAGATAATTTTTTCAGCCTGCTAAAAGTGCACAATTGTAAAAGCTCTTTTATATAGACAACTGTTTGGTTGCTTAGAGCTCTAAATATAAAAACAATGCCTTTATGGACGTGGCACGGATGGCACGGATGTTCAGCAGGGTAAACCCCAGGAAAGCGGCGGGACCTGATGGAGTTCCCGGAAAGGTTCTGCGGGCCTGCGCCGATCAACTCTCCCAGGTCTTCACAAAAATCTTCAACCTGTCGCTAGCTCAGGCTTTCATCCCTGCTTGCCTGAAGTCATCCACTATCATCCCGATACCCAAAAAGTCCTCATCCACAGCCTTCCTCACGGACTTCCGCCCAGTTGCACTCACTGCTGTCATCACAAAGTGTCTGGAGCGGCTGCTCCTGGGACACATCAAAGACTCCCTCCCTCCAATCTTCGTCCCCCACCAGTTTGCTTACAAAGCAAACAGATCAACGGATGATGCCATTTCCATCACCCTCCACACTGCGCTGAGCCACCTGGAACACAGAGACACCTACGCCAGGATGCTCTTTGTGGACTATAGCTCAGCCTTTAACACAATCATTCCTGACATTCTGGTCAACAAACTGTCTGAACTAGGACTCCACCCACTCACCTGCTCGTGGATCAAGGACTTCCTGACAAACAGACCACAGACAGTCAAACTTGACCCCCACCTCTCCTCCACCCGGACGCTGAGCACAGGCTCCACACAGGGATGTGTGCTGAGTCCTCTGCTGTATACACTGTACACAGCAGACTGCAGACCAGCCCACACCAGCAACACCGTGGTGAAGTTTGCAGACGACACTACTGTGGTGGGGCTGATCTCTGGGGACGACGAGACGGCCTACAGAGACGAAGTCCTGAAACTCTCAAGGTGGTGTCAGGCTAATAACCTCATCCTGAACACCACCAAGACCAAGGAGATCATCCTGGACTTCAGAAAAAACAGAACAGATCCACCCCCACTCTACATCGATGGAAACTGTGTGGAGAGGGTCCACAGCTTCACCCTCCTGGGCAACACCATCTCTGCTGACCTCACATGGTCTAACAACACCATGACTGTCATCAGGAAGGCCCAGCAACGCCTGCACTTCCTGAGAAAACTTAGGAGGAACGACGTCAGCCAGGAGCTGCTGGTAACGTTCTACCGCTCAACCATTGAGAGCATTCTGTCCTATGGCATCACAGTGTGGTTTTCCCACTGCACTGAAGCAGAACGGCAGAGTCTCCAGAGAGTGGTAAAGACAGCGCAGAGGATCATCGGCTGCCCCCTCCCCTCACTGAAGGACATTTACCAGTCTCGCTGCCTCAGCATAGTGACTAGCATCACCACTAACTCCACCCATTCTGCTTTCCCTCTGTTTGAACTGCTGCCCTCTGGAAGGAGGTACAGGTCCATCAGAACCAGGACAAACAGACTAAGAAACAGCTTTTTTCCACAGGCAATTATCATACGGAATGCACATACGTCCACCAACCACACCTCACTCTAATTTAACTACAATGCGTGCAATATCCTGACTGTCTAACCGGGTCACTGTGCAATAACTTGATATTTATTAAGCTGTGCTCACAGCAACTCATGTAATTCCATTCTATTTTATTCACAAATATTTAATATTTAACAGTTTCTGTCCATATTGTTCATTTTTTGTTAAGAGTTGTAAATACAGTATTTCTTTTTCTATTCTATTTTTATTTTTATTTTATGTAACTCCTTCACTCCAAGGCTGCTGCAATTTCATTGTATCCCCATGTACAATGACAATAAACGATTCTGATTCTGATTATATCACTTAGACACAGATGGAGAACCATATCAACTGGATTGGTAACAGCAACAACCACCGACCAAGCCGGCAAGCCCTGGCAGAAAAGATCCCCACAAGAAACACTGCAGGCTGTTCCATAAAAAATATAGTTTTACCATTGCCTTGCAGATCACAGTTGAAGTGGTTTAGTTTTCCTAAAAAAATTCAGAATGATTGAAGTTACAGGTGAACTTTTAGACAACATTTGATCCAAAAAGGTCCGAAAACGTCTTTTTAGGCAAAACTGCAAACACCTATTTTTTTGCATAACTTATCTTTCAAATATCAGCACAAAAAAATTAAAAACGGTAGGGATCTGTGTTTGCTGCCTTCCATATTTTTTTCAGACTTAAAAGTGTAACAGATGATTTATAAAAAATCCTTTTTCATCCAAAAACCTGTGTTAAATCTGTCTAGACTTAGTATTAAAAACTCTCCAAGATGAATGTGCCTGACTCCACCTGCAGGTGGATCACAGACTTCCTGACGGACAGACAGCAGTATGTGAGGCTGGGGAAGCTCGTCTCAGATACTCGGACCACAAGCACCGGATCCCCCCAGGGCTGTGTCCTTTCACCCCTGTTACTCTCCCTGTACACAAACAGCTGCACAGCTGGTCACCTGTCTGTCAAACTCCTGAAGTTTGCTGACGACACCACACTCATCGGCCTCATCTCTGACGGAGATGAGTCGGCCTACAGGAGTGAAATAGCCAGGCTGGTGTCATAGTGCAGCGCTAACAACCTGGAGCTTAATGCTCTGAAGACAGTGGAGATGACAGTGGACTTCAGGAAGGCCCCAGCCCCCCTCCCCCCTGTCATCCTCTGTGACTCCCCGGTGACCTCTGTGGAGTCCTTCTGCTTCCTGGGAACCATCATCAGCCAGGACCTCAAGTGGGAGCAGAACATCAGCTCCATCACTAAGAAGGTCCAGCAGAGGATGTACTTCCTGAGGCAGCTGAAGAAGTTTCACCTCCCTGAAAAGATGCTGGTAGACTTTTACACCGCCATCATCGAATCCACCCTCACGTCCTCCATCACAGTCTGGTTCGCTGCGGCCACGGCCAGAGACAAGGCCAAGCTGCAACGCGTCATCCACTCAGCAGAGAAGGTGATCGGCTGCCACCTCCCGTCTCTCCAGGAGCTGCACATCTCCAGGACCTGGAGGCGGGCAGCCAGGATTGTAGCCAACCCCTCTCATCCAGGACATAATCTCTTTCGGCCCCTCCCTCCTGGCAAGAGGCTCCGGTCCATCAGGACCAGGACCTCGCGCCACAAGAACAGCTTCTTCCCCACTGCAGTCAGCCTGCTGAACAGTACCCCAACTCCCCCAGGTGACCCCCCCTCCCCCCCCCCCCCCCCCCCGCCCACCAAAGGACTGTCGGTGCCACTTACAGGCCCCACCATCCCAGCCCATCTGTGCTCCCACTTTAATTCACCTTACTCTACTGTATATAGTGTGTTGTTGTTGTTAACTTAATTTTTAACTTATTCTTAATTGCACTATACACCAAGTCAAATTCCTCGTTTTGTAAAGTGCGCTCTACTGAACCTGGCAATAAAACTTTTTCTGATTTCTGATTCTATTAATCATTGTTTTTTATTCATTCAAAATGCAATTAAATCAATATTTTATCTTTTTTCTTTTCCTTTTTCTTTTTTTTTTATCTCTTATATCCTTTTTTATAATCAATGTTTGAACTTCTTTTCCTTTCTATTGTCATGGTTTCAGTTTGTTGTCTTTTTTTTCCGCTTTAGTTCTTGTTCTGTCTTGTTTGGTTCTGTTTCCTGTTTTATTTTGAAAGGTTTCCTGTCTTGTCATGTTTCTTGAGTTTTACTTCCTTTGGTCCCCATCTGCCCTAATCGTGTTCACCTGTGTCTTGTCTGCCCTGTCTGTATATAAGTCTTGTCTCTGCCTTCCTCCTGTGCTGGTCCATTAACTTCTGCTCATGTTGATCACGTCTTCTTGTCTGGCGTCCATGTCCCTTGCCATGCCACAGTAAGTTTTTGTTTTTAGTTTTGTCATCCTACTCTGCAGCGCTTTTTGTTAGTTAAATAAACCCACTTGCCCTGAACCCGTTTGCCTCCCGTCTCTGCGCCTGGGTCCTACCTCCTCTCGAGCCTCCCCCCCACACGACATCTATACATCCAATGAAATTAAACTACAAATCAACAAACACAACTGATAACAAATGTCTCTAAAAAATGATGTGTATATTTGCAGAACCTTAAAAACACCAAACAAATAACAAATGCTTCCCAAATAAAGCACAAAAAATGGAACACAAAATGTAAAACCCAAGTTAGAAATTGCAATTTGAAAAGATACTTTTTTCAGCAGCTTTTCAAAATCAATCACCAATTCTACTCTTCTGTGGATGAAACAAAGAACTCCAGAACAATGAAGCCATTTCTCTAAGTCTCTCTCACCTTCAGTTTTAAACAAGGTCTGTGAAAATCCACCATACATTGGTCACATGAACTCAGAGACCTGCTAAAAGTGCACAATTGTAAAAGCTCTTTTATATAGACAACTGTTTGTTTGCTTAGAGCTCTAAATATAAAAAAAAATGCTTTTCTATAACCTAGACACAGATGGAGAACCATATCAACTGGATTAATAACAGGGTGGCATGTTTAGACAACATGAAGCTGTCCATCACATTTTTGACCTAAACATGTAAACACATCCTTGGCTCTGCGGTTAGGAAATGGTATTTGGGAATCTCTTTATACCAGGAGCCAGCCTGAACATTGGAACATCGCCACAGTGCCCATCCAGACTGGGACAGCAACGGGGTCCACTTCAGAGCCGTGAGCTGCTGTGTTTAACTCCAGCTGTCCCAGCAAGGTAGACAACTGCAGCAACATCCACTGACCAAGCTGACAAGCCCTGGCAGAAAAGATCCCCACAAGAAAAACACTGGCTCAGGCAGGCTGGTCAAAAAAAAATAGTTTTGCCATTGTCTTGCAGCTCGCAGATCAAGTGGTTTAGTTTTCCAGTAATGTCAGTCAAGAATGCAAGTTCAGATTCACAATGTTCATATTCACCATATTCAACAGACATCTCCTCCAATAGCACCTTAAAAATCCTGTGCTGTTTTGCTTTGCAGCTGAGGTTGTTTACGATTTTCAGAATAAGAGTCATTATATGTCCAGAGCCAATCACTTCTGCACATAAGGCCTGCTGGTGAATGACGCAGCAGTAATGCAGACATTTTGGAAAGTCTGGGTCAGCTTTACAGTGAGTGATGAAACCTGTTTGTCTATTGATCATAGCAGGAGTCCCATCTGCAGTCACTGCTACCAGCTTTTCTAATTGTACCTTTTTCTGCACAAAAACTCCTTCACCGTGTTATACATTTCGACTCCTCTTGTAGTTGTCTGTTAGGGCAGATGTGTCAGGAGTTCTTCTCTTGTGGAAACCAAAAGCTATGCTGTACTGTTGCCGTCCACAGACTCATCACACTGGACGTTAACCACCTGCACTTTGCAAGATCCCGGTCCAGCTAATTGGCCAAGTTATCAGACATAGCTGACACTCATCTAGACATTGTAGTGGAAATTGAATGAGTTCTATTGTTCTCATCCTTAGGGACAGTGATAGCAATTATCATCATTGCTTGAATTTTTTTCATGCTATATGCAAAAGTCTTTGTCCCTTAAGGCAACAGATTACAGCCCCCCCCCCCCCCCCCCCCAGGCTGCTGTCGTATTAACAATAGCTTGGAGCTCCAGAATGGACAAGAAAAAACGACGAGAATGGCTCGAGCAGGGCGTTGCTCACGGGGCGGTCGCTCGTGCCGTGCGGTCGCACGTGCTCGGGCCCGCTAAATGCTACTTGTAGCTTTAATTAGGGCCCGAGCACGGAGTGCAAGGACCCTATTGTTATTCGAATGTTTATTATTAGGGCCCGAGCACGGAGTGCAAGGACCCTATTGTAATTCGAATGTTTATTATTAGGGCCCGAGCACGTAGTGCAAGGACCCTATTGTATTTACTCGGATTATTATTATTATTATTTTTCTTCCGACGGAACAGTCGCCTTTTTGAGGCCTTTAACATACCCCAAAACTCACCAAATTTCGCACACACATCAGGAGTCGCGAAAAATTTTATATTTTATGGGAGACTGACATGGGTGCACAAAAATGGCTCGATAGCGCCACCTACAAAATTTGTTTTGGCGAGCCCCGCCACATGCTTTGACATACAAGCTTGATTTTTTCAAGGAATGTCCATCAGATGGAAACCTACAAAAAAGTCTCTTGGGACCAAGCTGTCAGTTGCACAGGAAGTCTGCTATATTGATGTCAATATGTCATTTTTGCTGCATTTTGGACATTTGCAGGTCTCGTTCTAGAACGAACTCCTCCTAGAGATTTATGAATAATGACTCCAAACTTTGGTTTTGTAAACTAGACCCATGTTCGATGTTAAATTGCGAAGCTTTTAAGTTTTTACGGTTGTTTGTGACCGTGGCGGCGCGTCAAAATTCGAGGTCATTTTGAAAACACGCCATGAAAAGAAAAATGGCCATTATTCAGCCATGCATAATCCAATTTGATCCAAAATTTATGTGCATGATTGCAGTCTGACTCTGAACACATCTGCAGTGGAAGAATCCGGAACAGGTGTAGCGCCACCTGCTGGCAAGAGGAAATGACATGTTTGACTTGGAGCATCACTGCTCCAAGTAGGATGAGCCGACACACCTCAAAATGATATCCACCTGTTAAAAAGCCATTGAAGTTTACTCTGACAAAAAGCCATAACTTTCAATGCGGGGGTGTGGTCGTGACAGAGCGGCGAAGTTGGGCGTCTCGCCATGCACACAAAAGTTGCTCTCACGTGCACATTCCTTGTCCGATCTCACTTAAATTCAATGGAGATGATGATGCTTCCATTCTGAAACCATGGATATGACAATCTTGGACGAGCTCCATAGCGCCACCTAGATATAAACAAATACATTTTTTGTCACATTTTGACCTATCTTTTCTCTGTGCTTTGTCAGACGTTCATAAAATTACAACAGGAGATACTCACAAGGGTCTTCTCTCATTGTTTAAAGTTTCATGGGCGTACACCTGACGGTGCTTGCGCAAGCCACCGCCAAACAGGAAGTGGTTGATTGCGTTGCAGTCAGATAATTAAAAATTCATAAAAAATCAACCGTTTGTATCACGAGGCTGAGATTTCAGAATGAGATGTCTCTTACATATCTCCACCTTAGATATACAGCTCTCGCATGGGTGCACAAAAATGACTCAATAGCGCCACCTACAATGTTTGTTTTCGCGAGCCCCGCCATGTTCTTTAACATACAAGCTTGATATTTACAGGACATGTTCATCAGATGGAAACCTACAAAAAAGTCTCTTGGGACCAAGCTGTCAGTTGCACAGGAAGTCTGCTATATTGATGTCAATATGTCATTTTTGCTGTGTTTTGGTCATTTGCAGGCCTCGTTCTAGAACGAACTCCTCCTAGAGATTTGTGAACAATGACTCCAAACTTTGGTTTTGTAAACTAGACACATGTCTGATGTTAAATTGCGAAGCTTTTAAGTTTTTATGGTCGTTTGTGACCGTGGCGGCACGTCAAAATTCGAAGGCGTTTCGAAATCACGCCATGAAAAGAAAAATGGCCATTACTCAGCCATGCATAATCCAATTTGATCCCAAATTGGTATGCATGATTGTAGTCTGACTCTGAACACATCTGGAGTGGAAGAATACGGAAAAGGTGTAGCGCCACCTGCTGACAACAGGAAATGACATGTTTTACTTGGAGCATCACTGCTCCAAGTAGGATGAGCCGACACACCTCAAAATGACGTCCACCTGTTGAAAAACCATTGAAGTTTACTCTGATAAAAAACATATCTTTCAACGCAGGGGTGTGGTCTTGACAGAGCGGCAAAGTTGGGCGTCTCGCCATGCACACAAATGTTGCTCTCATGTGCCCATTCCTTGTCCAATCTCACTGAATTTCAATGGATATGATGAAGCTTCCATTCTGAACCCATGGATATGACAACTTTGGACGAGCTCTATAGCGCCACCTAGTTATTGCATGGGGCACATTCTGCCCTGTATTTTCTATGTGCTTTTTCCGATGTGCATGAAATTAAAACTGGAGATACTCAGAAGGCTCTTCTCTCATCATCTCAAGTTTCATGGCTGCACATCTGACGGTGCCTGCGTAAGGCACTGCCAAACAGGAAGTGGTCGATTCCGTTGCAGTCATATAATCAAGCTTTATAGGAAATCAGCCGTTTGTCTCAGGAAGCTGAGATTTCAGAATTAGATGCGTCCTACAAAGCTCCACGTTTGAAAAGCAGCACTATACGTACGAGAAACATTTAACCACCTTAATCACCCTATTGTGCTGAAAGCAAATTTTGGGACATTTTGACTCAAGCAAATATTTTTATCATAACTTCTGTTTAGTTTATCAGCACCAAAATAAAGAATATTTACATTTATAAAATGAACTGGTCAACTCTAGGATTTTATTTATTCAATCTTACATCCTCAAGCTTTTCATCAGTCTCCCCTGCTGCAGGAGTGGAGTTAGCCCCCCCCCCCCAACCCCCGGCTGTGTGCTCACATGTAAATTAGCCAGGAGTGGCAGACAGAAAGTAGAACAGTTAGAAAGCCTAGTTCAACCCTAAAATACAGCATTTTCCTTTGTTTTGTTTGTCTTTTATACATCCTTAGCACTAATCATTGCTTTTTTATTCATCCAAAATACAATTAACTTTATATTTTATCTTTTTTTTTTTTTTTTACAAACAAAACATATGAATGTGCTCCAAAACAAAACCCAGCCTCAGTACACTCCTACAGATGTAACATCAGACAGTAAATGTCTCTTTTATGCTTTTTTTAATCAATGCTGCAACTTCTTTTCATTTCCTTTCAATACATCCAATAAAATTAAACTACAATGACAACAAACACAACATATAGCAAATGTCTCTAAGAAGATTGTGTATATACAATATGTACCACCTTTAAACACCAAATAAATAACAAATCTTTCTAATACAATCACAAAAAATGGAACACAAAATGTAAAACCCAAATTAGAAATTGCAATTTTAAAAAGATACATTTTTCAGCAGCTTTTCAAAATCAATCACATATTTTACTCTTCTGTGGATGAAACAAAGAAGTCCAGAATAATGTAGCCACTTCTCCAAAGTCTCTGTCACCTTCAGTTTTACACAAAGTCTGTGAAAATCCATTATACATTGGTCACATGTATTCAGAGACCTGCTAAAAGTGCACAATTGTAAAAGCTCTTTTATATAGACAACTGTTTGTTTGCTTAGAGCTCTAAATATAAAAAAATGCTTTTCTATCACCTAGACACAGATGGAGAACCATATCAACTGGATTAGTAACAGGGAAACATGTTTAGGTTTAAACTTACATCAATAGACAACATGAAGCTGTTCATCACATTTTTGACCTAAACATGTAAACACATCCTTGGCTCTGCGGTTAGGAAATGGTAATTGGGAATCTCTTTATACCAGGAGCCAGCCTGAACATTGGAACATCACCACAGTGCCCACCCAGACTGGGACAGCAACGGGGTCCACTTCACAGCCGTGAGGCTGCTATGTTTAACTCCAGCTGTCCCAGCAAGGGAGACAACTGCAGCAACATCCACTGACCAAGCCGGCAAGCCCTGGCAGAAAGGATCCCCACAAGAAAAACACTGGCTCAGGCAGGCTGGTCAATAAAAAAATATAGTTTTGCCAATGTCTTGCAGCTCGCAGATCAAGTGGTTTAGTTTTCCAGTAATGTCAGTCAAGAATACAAGTTCAGATTCACCATATTCATATTCACCATATTCAGCAGATATCTCCACCAATAGCACCTTAAAAATCCTGTTCTGTTTTGCTTTGCAGCTGAGGTTTTTTTTATGATTTTCACAATAGGAGTCATTATGTGTCCAGAGCCAATCACTTCTGCACATAAGGCCTGCTGGTGAATGACGCAGCAGTAATGCAGACATTTTGGAAAGTCTGCGTCAGCTTTACAGCTTACAGTGAGTGATGAAACCTGTCTGCAGTCACTGCTACTGGCTTTTCTAATGGTACCTTTTTCTGCACAAAAACTCCTTCACCGTGTTATACATTTCAACTCCTCTTGTAGTTGTCTGTTAGGGCAGATGTGTCAGGAGTTCTTCTCTTGTGGAAACCAAAAGCTATGCTGTACTGTTGCCGTCCACAGACTCATCACACTGGGCGTAAACCCTCTGCACTTTGCAAGATCCCGGTCCAGCTAATTGGCCAAGTTATCAGACATAGCTGACACTCATCTAGACATTGTAGTGGAAATTGAATGAGTTCTATTGTTCTCATTCTTAGGAACAGTGATAGCAATTATCATCATTGCTTGTTTCTTAATCTGATAAAAACCTTCTTCTACTTGATGAGAAATTGAGCAGGTCTAAACGAGGCTTAGATTTAAAAAAAATTTTCATGCTATATGCATAAGTCTTTGTCCTTTAAGGAAACAGATTACAGCCCCCCCCCCCCCCCCCCCCCCCCCCCCCAGGCTGCTGTCATATTAACATTATCTTGGAGCTCCAGAATGGACAAGAAAAAACAACGAGAATGGCTCGAGCAGGGCGTTGCTCACGGGGCGGTCGCTCGTGCCAGGCGGTGGCACGTGCTCGGGCCCGCTAAATGCTACTTGTAGCTTTAATTATTATTATTATTATTATTATTATTATTATTCTACCGGAAGAGTCGCCTTTTTGAGGCCTTTAACATACCCCAAAACTCACCAAATTTGGCACACACATCAGGAGTCGCGAAAAATTTCGTATTTTATAGGAGATTGGCATGGGCGCAGAAAAACGGCTCGATAGCGCCACCTACACTGACTTTTGTCCCGACGCCCCGCATACGCTTTAACGTACAAGCTTGATTTTTACAGGGCATGTTCTTCAGATGGAGACCTACAAAAAAGTCTGAAAGGACCCACCTGTCACTCGCACAGGAAGTCTGATATATTGAGGTCAATATGTCATTTTTGCTCCATTTTGGACATTTGCAGGCCTCGCTCTAGAACGAACTCCTCCTAGAGATTTGTGAATAATGACTCCAAACTTTGGTTTTGTAAACTAAACACATGTCCGATGTTAAATTGCGAAGCTTTTAAGTTTTTACGGATGTTTGTGACCGTGGCGGCGCGTCGAAAATGGAGGTCATTTTGAAAACACGCCATGAAAAGAAAAATGGCCATTACTCAGCCATGCAAAATCCAATCTGATCCAAAATTGATATGCATGATTGTAGTCTGACCCTGACCACATCAGAAGTGGAAAAATCCAGAACAGGTGTAGCGCCACCTGCTGGTAAAAGGAAATGACATGTTTTACTTGGAGCATCACTGCTCCAAGTAGGATGAGCCGACACACCTCAAAATGATGTCCACCTGTTGAAAAGCCATTGATGTTTACTCTGATAAAAAGCCATAACTTTCAATGCGGGGGTGTGGTCGTGACAGAGCGGCGAAGTTGGGCGTCTCGCCATGCACACAAAAGTTGCTCTCACGTGCACATTCCTTGTCCAATCTCACTGAAATTCAATAGAGGTGATGAGGCTTCCATTCTGAACCAATGGATATGACAATCTTGGACGAGCTCCATAGCGCCACCTAGATATTGACAAATACATTTTATGTCACATTCTGACCTATCTTTTCTCTGTGCTTTGTCCGACATTCATAAAATTACAACAGGAGATACTCATAAGGGTCTTCTCTCATCGTCTAAAGTTTCATGGGTGTACACCTGACGGTGCCTGCGCAAGCCAGTGCCAAACAGGAAGTGGTTGATTGCGTTGCAGTCAGATAATTAAAAATTCATAAAAAATCAGCCGTTTGTATCACGAGGCTGAGATTTCAGAATGAGAGGCCTCTTACATATCTCCAACTTAGATACACAGCACTTGCATGGGTGAACAAAAAACGGCTCAATAGCGCCACCTACCATGTTTGTTTTTGAGAGCCCCGCCATGTTCTTTAACATACAAGCTTGATTTTTTACAGGACATGTTCATCAGATAGAAACCTACAAAAAAGTCTCTTGGGACCAAGCTGTCAGTCGCACAGGAAGTCTGCTATATTGGTGTCAATATGTCATTTTTGCTGTATTTTGGTCATTTGCAGGCCTCGTTCTAGAACGAACTCCTCCTAGAGATTTTTGAACAATGACTCCAAACTTTGGTTTTGTAAACTAAACACATGTCCGATCTTAAATTGCGAAGCTTTTAAGTTTTTACGGTTGTTTGTGACCGTGGCGGCGCGTCAAAATTTGAGGTCGTTTCGAAATCACGCCATGAAAAGAAAAATGGCCATTACTCAGCCATAAATAACTAATCTGATCCAAATTTGTTGTGCATGATTGTAGTCTGACTTTGAACACATCTGCAGTGGAAAAATCCGAAACAGGTGTAGCGCCACCTGTTGGCAACAGGAAATGACATGTTTTACTTGGAGCATCACTGCTCCAAGTAGGATGAGCAAACACACCTCAAAATGACGTCCACCTGTTGAAAAACCATTGAAGTTTACTCTGATGAAAAACAAATCTTTCAACGCGGGGGTGTGGTCGTGACAGAGCGGCGAAGTTGGGTATCTCGCCATGCACAAATGTTGCTCTCACGTTCACATTCCTTGTCTGATCTCACTGAAATTAAATACATTTGATGAAACTTCCATTCTGAACCCATGGATATGACAATTTTGGACGAGCTATATATGTTCATAAATGATCATGAAGCATGATCATATAATCAAGCTTCATAGGAAATCAGCCGTTTGTCTCAGGAAGCTGAGATTTCAGAATTAGATGCGTCCTACAAAGCTCCATGTTTGAAAAGCAGCACTATACGTACGAGAAACATTTAACCACCTTAATCACCCTATTGTGCTGAAAGCAAATTTTTGGACATTTTGACTCAAGCAAATATTTTTATCATAACTTCTGTTTAGTTTATCAGCACCAAAATAAAAAATATTTACATTTATAAAATGAACTGGTCAACTCTAGGATTTTATCTATTCAATCTTACATCCTCAAGCTTTTCATCAGTCTCCCCTGCTGCAGGAGTGGAGTTAGCCCCCCCCCCCCCCCCCCCCCCCCCCCCCCGGCTGTGTGCTCACATGTAAATTAGCCAGGAGTGGCAGACAGAAAGTAGAACAGTTAGAAAGCCTAGTTCAACACTAAATTACAGCAATTTCCTTTGTTTTGTTTGTCTTTTATACATCCTTAGCACTAATCATTGCTTTTTTATTCATCCAAAATACAATTAACTTTATATTTTATCTTTTTTTTTTTTACAAACAAAATATATGAATGTGCTCCAAAACAAAACCCAGCCTCAGTACACTCCTACAGATGTAACATCAGACAGTAAATGTCTCTTTTATGCTTTTTTAATCAATGCTGCAACTTCTTTTCATTTCCTTTCAATACATCCAAAGAAATTAAACTACAACGACAACAAACACAACATATAGCAAATGTCTCTAAGAAGATTGTGTATATACAATATGTACCACCTTTAAACACCAAATAAATAACAAATCTTTCTAATACAATCACAAAAAATGGAACACAAAATGTAAAACCCAAATTAGAAATTGCAATTTTAAAAAGATACATTTTTCAGCAGCTTTTCAAAATCAATCACATATTTTACTCTTCTGTGGATGAAACAAAGAAGTCCAGAGCAATGTAGCCACTTCTCCAAAGTCTCTGTCACCTTCAGTTTTAAACAAAGTCTGTGAAAATCCACCATACATTGGTCACATGTATTCAGAGACCTGCTAAAAGTCCACAATTGTAAAAGCTCTTATATAGACAACTGTTTGTTTGCTTGGAGCTCTAAATATAAAAAAATGCTTTTCTATCACCTAGACACAGATGGAGAACCATATCAACTGGATTAGTAACAGGGAAACATGTTTAGGTTTAAACTTACATCAATAGACAACATGAAGCTGTTCATCACATTTTTGACCTAAACATGTAAACACATCCTTGGCTCTGCGGTTAGGAAATGGTACTTGGGAATCTCTTCATACCAGGAGCCAGCCTGAACATTGGAACATCACCACAGTGCCCATCCAGACTGGGACAGCAACGGGGTCCACTTCACAGCCGTGAGGCTGCTGTGTTTAACTCCAGCTGTCCCAGCAAGGGAGACAACTGCAGCAACATCCACTGACCAAGCTGGCAAGCCCTGGCAGAAAAGATCCCCACAAGAAAAACACTGGCTCAGGCAGGCTGGTCAATAAAAAAATATAGTTTTGCCAATGTCTTGCAGCTCGCAGATCAAGTGGTTTAGTTTTCCAGTAATGTCAGTCAAGAATACAAGTTCAGATTCACCATATTCAGCAGATATCTCCACCAATAGCACCTTAAAAATCCTGTGCTGTTTTGCTTTGCAGCTGAGGTTGTTTACGATTTTCAGAATAAGAGTCATTATATGTCCAGAGCCAATCACTTCTGCACATAAGGCCTGCTGGTGAATGACGCAGCAGTAATGCAGACATTTTGGAAAGTCTGGGTCAGCTTTACAGTGAGTGATGAAACCTGTTTGTCTATTGATCATAGCAGGAGTCCCATCTGCAGTCACTGCTACCAGCTTTTCTAATTGTACCTTTTTCTGCACAAAAACTCCTTCACCGTGTTATACATTTCAACTCCTCTTGTAGTTGTCTGTTAGGGCAGATGTGTCAGGAGTTCTTCTCTTGTGGAAACCAAAAGCTATGCTGTACTGTTGCCGTCCACAGACTCATCACACTGGACGTTAACCACCTGCACTTTGCAAGATCCCGGTCCAGCTAATTGGCCAAGTTATCAGACATAGCTGACACTCATCTAGACATTGTAGTGGAAATTGAATGAGTTCTTTTGTTCTCATTCTTAGGGACAGTGATAGCAATTATCATCATTGCTTGAATTTTTTTCATGCTATATGCAAAAGTCTTTGTCCCTTAAGGCAACAGATTACAGCCCCCCCCCCCCCCCCCCCAGGCTGCTGTCGTATTAACATTAGCTTGGAGCTCCAGAATGGACAAGAAAAAACGACGAGAATGGCTCGAGCAGGGCGTTGCTCACGGGGCGGTCGCTCGTGCCATGCGGTCGCACGTGCTCGGGCCCGCTAAATGCTACTTGTAGCTTTAATTATTATTATTATTATTATTCTACCGGAAGAGTCGCCTTTTTGAGGCCTTTAACATACCCCAAAACTCACCAAATTTGGCACACACATCAGGAGTCGCGAAAAATTTCGTATTTTATAGGAGATTGGCATGGGCGCAGAAAAACGGCTCGATAGCGCCACCTACACTGACTTTTGTCCCGACGCCCCGCATACGCTTTAACGTACAAGCTTGATTTTTACAGGGCATGTTCTTCAGATGGAGACCTACAAAAAAGTCTGAAAGGACCCACCTGTCACTCGCACAGGAAGTCTGATATATTGAGGTCAATATGTCATTTTTGCTCCATTTTGGACATTTGCAGGCCTCGCTCTAGAACGAACTCCTCCTAGAGATTTGTGAATAATGACTCCAAACTTTGGTTTTGTAAACTAAACACATGTCCGATGTTAAATTGCGAAGCTTTTAAGTTTTTACGGATGTTTGTGACCGTGGCGGCGCGTCGAAAATGGAGGTCATTTTGAAAACACGCCATGAAAAGAAAAATGGCCATTACTCAGCCATGCAAAATCCAATCTGATCCAAAATTGATATGCATGATTGTAGTCTGACCCTGACCACATCAGAAGTGGAAAAATCCAGAACAGGTGTAGCGCCACCTGCTGGTAAAAGGAAATGACATGTTTTACTTGGAGCATCACTGCTCCAAGTAGGATGAGCCGACACACCTCAAAATGATGTCCACCTGTTGAAAAGCCATTGATGTTTACTCTGATAAAAAGCCATAACTTTCAATGCGGGGGTGTGGTCGTGACAGAGCGGCGAAGTTGGGCGTCTCGCCATGCACACAAAAGTTGCTCTCACGTGCACATTCCTTGTCCAATCTCACTGAAATTCAATAGAGGTGATGAGGCTTCCATTCTGAACCAATGGATATGACAATCTTGGACGAGCTCCATAGCGCCACCTAGATATTGACAAATACATTTTATGTCACATTCTGACCTATCTTTTCTCTGTGCTTTGTCCGACATTCATAAAATTACAACAGGAGATACTCATAAGGGTCTTCTCTCATCGTCTAAAGTTTCATGGGTGTACACCTGACGGTGCCTGCGCAAGCCAGTGCCAAACAGGAAGTGGTTGATTGCGTTGCAGTCAGATAATTAAAAATTCATAAAAAATCAGCCGTTTGTATCACGAGGCTGAGATTTCAGAATGAGAGGCCTCTTACATATCTCCAACTTAGATACACAGCACTTGCATGGGTGAACAAAAAACGGCTCAATAGCGCCACCTACCATGTTTGTTTTTGAGAGCCCCGCCATGTTCTTTAACATACAAGCTTGATTTTTTACAGGACATGTTCATCAGATAGAAACCTACAAAAAAGTCTCTTGGGACCAAGCTGTCAGTCGCACAGGAAGTCTGCTATATTGGTGTCAATATGTCATTTTTGCTGTATTTTGGTCATTTGCAGGCCTCGTTCTAGAACGAACTCCTCCTAGAGATTTTTGAACAATGACTCCAAACTTTGGTTTTGTAAACTAAACACATGTCCGATCTTAAATTGCGAAGCTTTTAAGTTTTTACGGTTGTTTGTGACCGTGGCGGCGCGTCAAAATTTGAGGTCGTTTCGAAATCACGCCATGAAAAGAAAAATGGCCATTACTCAGCCATAAATAACTAATCTGATCCAAATTTGTTGTGCATGATTGTAGTCTGACTTTGAACACATCTGCAGTGGAAAAATCCGAAACAGGTGTAGCGCCACCTGTTGGCAACAGGAAATGACATGTTTTACTTGGAGCATCACTGCTCCAAGTAGGATGAGCAAACACACCTCAAAATGACGTCCACCTGTTGAAAAACCATTGAAGTTTACTCTGATGAAAAACAAATCTTTCAACGCGGGGGTGTGGTCGTGACAGAGCGGCGAAGTTGGGTATCTCGCCATGCACAAATGTTGCTCTCACGTTCACATTCCTTGTCTGATCTCACTGAAATTAAATACATTTGATGAAACTTCCATTCTGAACCCATGGATATGACAATTTTGGACGAGCTATATATGTTCATAAATGATCATGAAGCATGATCATATAATCAAGCTTCATAGGAAATCAGCCGTTTGTCTCAGGAAGCTGAGATTTCAGAATTAGATGCGTCCTACAAAGCTCCATGTTTGAAAAGCAGCACTATACGTACGAGAAACATTTAACCACCTTAATCACCCTATTGTGCTGAAAGCAAATTTTTGGACATTTTGACTCAAGCAAATATTTTTATCATAACTTCTGTTTAGTTTATCAGCACCAAAATAAAAAATATTTACATTTATAAAATGAACTGGTCAACTCTAGGATTTTATCTATTCAATCTTACATCCTCAAGCTTTTCATCAGTCTCCCCTGCTGCAGGAGTGGAGTTAGCCCCCCCCCCCCCCCCCCCCCCCCCCCCCCCGGCTGTGTGCTCACATGTAAATTAGCCAGGAGTGGCAGACAGAAAGTAGAACAGTTAGAAAGCCTAGTTCAACACTAAATTACAGCAATTTCCTTTGTTTTGTTTGTCTTTTATACATCCTTAGCACTAATCATTGCTTTTTTATTCATCCAAAATACAATTAACTTTATATTTTATCTTTTTTTTTTTTACAAACAAAATATATGAATGTGCTCCAAAACAAAACCCAGCCTCAGTACACTCCTACAGATGTAACATCAGACAGTAAATGTCTCTTTTATGCTTTTTTAATCAATGCTGCAACTTCTTTTCATTTCCTTTCAATACATCCAAAGAAATTAAACTACAACGACAACAAACACAACATATAGCAAATGTCTCTAAGAAGATTGTGTATATACAATATGTACCACCTTTAAACACCAAATAAATAACAAATCTTTCTAATACAATCACAAAAAATGGAACACAAAATGTAAAACCCAAATTAGAAATTGCAATTTTAAAAAGATACATTTTTCAGCAGCTTTTCAAAATCAATCACATATTTTACTCTTCTGTGGATGAAACAAAGAAGTCCAGAGCAATGTAGCCACTTCTCCAAAGTCTCTGTCACCTTCAGTTTTAAACAAAGTCTGTGAAAATCCACCATACATTGGTCACATGTATTCAGAGACCTGCTAAAAGTCCACAATTGTAAAAGCTCTTATATAGACAACTGTTTGTTTGCTTGGAGCTCTAAATATAAAAAAATGCTTTTCTATCACCTAGACACAGATGGAGAACCATATCAACTGGATTAGTAACAGGGAAACATGTTTAGGTTTAAACTTACATCAATAGACAACATGAAGCTGTTCATCACATTTTTGACCTAAACATGTAAACACATCCTTGGCTCTGCGGTTAGGAAATGGTACTTGGGAATCTCTTCATACCAGGAGCCAGCCTGAACATTGGAACATCACCACAGTGCCCATCCAGACTGGGACAGCAACGGGGTCCACTTCACAGCCGTGAGGCTGCTGTGTTTAACTCCAGCTGTCCCAGCAAGGGAGACAACTGCAGCAACATCCACTGACCAAGCTGGCAAGCCCTGGCAGAAAAGATCCCCACAAGAAAAACACTGGCTCAGGCAGGCTGGTCAATAAAAAAATATAGTTTTGCCAATGTCTTGCAGCTCGCAGATCAAGTGGTTTAGTTTTCCAGTAATGTCAGTCAAGAATACAAGTTCAGATTCACCATATTCAGCAGATATCTCCACCAATAGCACCTTAAAAATCCTGTGCTGTTTTGCTTTGCAGCTGAGGTTGTTTACGATTTTCAGAATAAGAGTCATTATATGTCCAGAGCCAATCACTTCTGCACATAAGGCCTGCTGGTGAATGACGCAGCAGTAATGCAGACATTTTGGAAAGTCTGGGTCAGCTTTACAGTGAGTGATGAAACCTGTTTGTCTATTGATCATAGCAGGAGTCCCATCTGCAGTCACTGCTACCAGCTTTTCTAATTGTACCTTTTTCTGCACAAAAACTCCTTCACCGTGTTATACATTTCAACTCCTCTTGTAGTTGTCTGTTAGGGCAGATGTGTCAGGAGTTCTTCTCTTGTGGAAACCAAAAGCTATGCTGTACTGTTGCCGTCCACAGACTCATCACACTGGACGTTAACCACCTGCACTTTGCAAGATCCCGGTCCAGCTAATTGGCCAAGTTATCAGACATAGCTGACACTCATCTAGACATTGTAGTGGAAATTGAATGAGTTCTTTTGTTCTCATTCTTAGGGACAGTGATAGCAATTATCATCATTGCTTGAATTTTTTTCATGCTATATGCAAAAGTCTTTGTCCCTTAAGGCAACAGATTACAGCCCCCCCCCCCCCCCCCAGGCTGCTGTCGTATTAACATTAGCTTGGAGCTCCAGAATGGACAAGAAAAAACGACGAGAATGGCTCGAGCAGGGCGTTGCTCACGGGGCGGTCGCTCGTGCCATGCGGTCGCACGTGCTCGGGCCCGCTAAATGCTACTTGTAGCTTTAATTATTATTATTATTTTTCTTCTGCCGGAAGAATCGCATTTTTGAGGCCTTTAACATACCCCAAAACTCACCAAATTTGGCACACACATCAGGGGTCGCGAAAAATTTCGTATTTTATGAGAAATTGGCATGGGTGCGCAAAAATGGCTCGACAGCGCCACCTACACTGACTTTTGTCCCGACGCCCCGCATACGCTTTAACGTACAAGCTTGATTTTTTCAGGGCATGTTCATCAGATGGAAACCTACAAAAAAGTCTGTAGGTACCAAGCTGTCAGTCGCACAGGAAGTCTGCTATATTGATGTCAATATGTCATTTTTGCTCTATTTTGGACATTTGCAGGCCTCCTTCTAGAACGAACTCCTCCTAGAGATTTGTGAATAATGACTCCAAACTTTGGTTTTGTAAACTAGACACATGTCCGATGTTAAATTGCAAAGCTTTTAAGTTTTTACAGAAGTTTGTGACCGTGGCGGCGCGTAGAAATTCGACGTTGTTTCGAAAACACGCCATGAAAAGAAAAATGGCCATTACTCAGCCATGCATAATCCAATCTGATCAAAAATTGATATGCATGATTGTAGTCTGACTCTGAACACATCTGCAGTGAAAGAATCTGGAAAAAGTGTAGCGCCACCTGCTGGCAAGAGGAAATGACATGTTTGACTTGGAGCATCACTGCTCCGAGTAGGATGAGCCGACACACCTGAAAATGACGTCCACCTGTTGAAAAGCCATTGAAGTTTACTCTGACAAAAAACCATAACTTTCAATGCGGGGGTGTGGTCGTGACAGAGCGGCAAAGTTGGGCATCTCGCTATGCACACAAAAATTGCTCTCACGTGCACATTCCTTGTCCAATCTCACTGAAATTCAATGGATATGATGAAGCTTCTATTCTGAACCCATGGATATGACAATCTTGGACGAGCTCTATAGCGCCACCTAGTTATTGCATTGGGCACATTCTGCCCTGTATTTTCTCTTTGCTTTGTCCGATGTGCATGAAATTAAAACTGGAGATACTCAGAAGGGTCCTCTCTCATCATGTAAAGTTTCATGGGTGTACACCTGACGGTGCCTGCGTAACAGGAAGTGGTCGATTATGTGCACCCAAATAATAGAAATTTATTATAAATCAGCCGTTTGTCTCAGGAAGCTGAGATTTCAGAATTAGATGCCTTTAATAACCTCCAGCTTTGATATGTAACACTATAGGGTCTACGAGAAACTTCATCACTTGATTTTTTTAATGAAATTTTGGACTGAACAAAGATTTTTAGCATAAATTCTGTTTAGGTTATCAGCACCAAGAATTCAACTTTCATAGGCATTTATGTGCTACTGCTTCCTAAAAAAATTCAGAATGATTGAAGTTACAGGTGACATCTTAGAGAGCATTACATCCAAAAAGGTCCGAAAACGTCTTTTTAGGCAAAACTGCAAACACCTATTTTTTTGCATAACTTATCTTTCAAATATCAGCACAAAAAAATTAAAAACGGTAGGGATCTGTGTTTGCTGCCTTCCATATTTTTTTCAGACTTAAAAGTGTAACAGATGATTTATAAAAAATCCTTTTCATCCAAAAACCTGTGTTAAATCTGTCTAGACTCCAAACAAACATTTTTTTATGGTAACTTATGTTTCAACAATCGACACCAATTTTCACAGACCTAAAGCTGAACATGTCCCATAGCTACCTGAATATTTATATAGATATAAAATGAACTGGTCATTCTAACATCTGGCATTCTAACATCTAACATCTTACATGTCAAAGCCTCTCTCAGCCTGGCTCTGCTGAAGGAGTCGTGTTACAACCCCGCCCCCTCCTGCTGGGACCCCTGCTATGTAAATTAGCAAGCAGTGAACAGAGAGATGAGGAGTAAGAATGGTCATTACTCAGGCATGCATAATCCAAAGACAGCCAGTTAAACACTGAAAGACATTTTTTCGGTATGTCTTTCATACATCTTTAGTATTAAAAACTCTCCAAGATGAATGTGCCTGACTCCACCTGCAGGTGGATCACAGACTTCCTGACGGACAGACAGCAGTATGTGAGGCTGGGGAAGCTCGTCTCAGATACTCGGACCACAAGCACCGGATCCCCCCAGGGCTGTGTCCTTTCACCCCTGTTACTCTCCCTGTACACAAACAGCTGCACAGCTGGTCACCTGTCTGTCAAACTCCTGAAGTTTGCTGACGACACCACACTCATCGGCCTCATCTCTGACGGAGATGAGTCGGCCTACAGGAGTGAAATAGCCAGGCTGGTGTCATAGTGCAGCGCTAACAACCTGGAGCTTAATGCTCTGAAGACAGTGGAGATGACAGTGGACTTCAGGAAGGCCCCAGCCCCCCTCCCCCCTGTCATCCTCTGTGACTCCCCGGTGACCTCTGTGGAGTCCTTCTGCTTCCTGGGAACCATCATCAGCCAGGACCTCAAGTGGGAGCAGAACATCAGCTCCATCACTAAGAAGGTCCAGCAGAGGATGTACTTCCTGAGGCAGCTGAAGAAGTTTCACCTCCCTGAAAAGATGCTGGTAGACTTTTACACCGCCATCATCGAATCCACCCTCACGTCCTCCATCACAGTCTGGTTCGCTGCGGCCACGGCCAGAGACAAGCCCAAGCTGCAACGCGTCATCCACTCAGCAGAGAAGGTGATCGGCTGCCACCTCCCGTCTCTCCAGGAGCTGCACATCTCCAGGACCTGGAGGCGGGCAGCCAGGATTGTAGCCAACCCCTCTCATCCAGGACATAATCTCTTTCGGCCCCTCCCTTCTGGCAAGAGGCTCCGGTCCATCAGGACCTCGCGCCACAAGAACAGCTTCTTCCCCACTGCAGTCAGCCTGCTGAACAGTACCCCAACTCCCCCAGGTGACCCCCCCTCCCCCCCCCCCCGCCCACCAAAGGACTGTCGGTGCCACTTACAGGCCCCACCATCCCAGCCCATCTGTGCTCCCACTTTAATTCACCTTACTCTACTGTATATAGTGTGTTGTTGTTGTTAACTTAATTTTTAACTTATTCTTAATTGCACTATACACCAAGTCAAATTCCTCGTTTTGTAAAGTGCGCTCTACTGAACCTGGCAATAAAACTTTTTCTGATTTCTGATTCTGATTCTGATTCTATTAATCATTGTTTTTTATTCATTCAAAATGCAATTAAATCAATATTTTATCTTTTTTCTTTTCCTTTTTCTTTTTTTTTTTCTTTTTTTTTATCTCTTATATCCTTTTTTATAATCAATGTTTGAACTTCTTTTCCTTTCTATTGTCATGGTTTCAGTTTGTTGTCTTTTTTTTCGCTTTAGTTCTTGTTCTGTCTTGTTTGGTTCTGTTTCCTGTTTTATTTTGAAAGGTTTCCTGTCTTGTCATGTTTCTTGAGTTTTACTTCCTTTGGTCCCCATCTGCCCTAATCGTGTTCACCTGTGTCTTGTCTGCCCTGTCTGTATATAAGTCTTGTCTCTGCCTTCCTCCTGTGCTGGTCCATTAACTTCTGCTCATGTTGATCACGTCTTCTTGTCTGGCGTCCATGTCCCTTCCCTTGCCATGCCACAGTAAGTTTTTGTTTTTAGTTTTGTCATCCTGCTCTGCAGCGCTTTTTGTTAGTTAAATAAACCCACTTGCCCTGAACCCGTTTGCCTCCCGTCTCTGCGCCTGGGTCCTACCTGCTCTCGAGCCTCCCCCCCACACGACATCTATACATCCAATGAAATTAAACTACAAATCAACAAACACAACTGATAACAAATGTCTCTAAAAAATGATGTGTATATTTGCAGAACCTTAAAAACACCAAACAAATAACAAATGCTTCCCAATTAAAGCACAAAAAATGGAACACAAAATGTAAAACCCAAGTTAGAAATTGCAATTTGAAAAAGATACTTTTTTCAGCAGCTTTTCAAAATCAATCACCAATTCTACTCTTCTGTGGATGAAACAAAGAACTCCAGAACAATGAAGCCATTTCTCTAAGTCTCTCTCACCTTCAGTTTTAAACAAGGTCTGTGAAAATCCACCATACATTGGTCACATGAACTCAGAGACCTGCTAAAAGTGCACAATTGTAAAAGCTCTTTTATATAGACAACTGTTTGTTTGCTTAGAGCTCTAAATATAAAAAAAATGCTTTTCTATCACCTAGACACAGATGGAGAACCATATCAACTGGATTAATAACAGGGTGGCATGTTTAGACAACATGAAGCTGTCCATCACATTTTTGACCTAAACATGTAAACACATCCTTGGCTCTGCGGTTAGGAAATGGTATTTGGGAATCTCTTTATACCAGGAGCCAGCCTGGCCATTGGAACATCGCCACAGTGCCCATCCAGACTGGGACAGCAACGGGGTCCACTTCAGAGCCGTGAGCTGCTGTGTTTAACTCCAGCTGTCCCAGCAAGGTAGACAACTGCAGCAACATCCACTGACCAAGCTGACAAGCCCTGGCAGAAAAGATCCCCACAAGAAAAACACTGGCTCAGGCAGGCTGGTCAAAAAAAAATAGTTTTGCCATTGTCTTGCAGCTCGCAGATCAAGTGGTTTAGTTTTCCAGTAATGTCAGTCAAGAATGCAAGTTCAGATTCACAATGTTCATATTCACCATATTCAACAGACATCTCCTCCAATAGCACCTTAAAAATCCTGTGCTGTTTAGCTTTGCAGCTGAGGTTGTTTACGATTTTCAGAATAAGAGTCATTATATGTCCAGAGCCAATCACTTCTGCACATAAGGCCTGCTGGTGAATGACGCAGCAGTAATGCAGACATTTTGGAAAGTCTGGGTCAGCTTTACAGTGAGTGATGAAACCTGTTTGTCTATTGATCATAGCAGGAGTCCCATCTGCAGTCACTGCTACCAGCTTTTCTAATTGTACCTTTTTCTGCACAAAAACTCCTTCACCGTGTTATACATTTCAACTCCTCTTGTAATTGTCTGTTAGGGCAGATGTGTCAGGAGTTCTTCTCTTGTGGAAACCAAAAGCTATGCTGTACTGTTGCCGTCCACAGACTCATCACACTGGACGTTAACCACCTGCACTTTGCAAGATCCCGGTCCAGCTAATTGGCCAAGTTATCAGACATAGCTGACACTCATCTAGACATTGTAGTGGAAATTGAATGAGTTCTATTGTTCTCATCCTTAGGGACAGTGATAGCAATTATCATCATTGCTTGAATTTTTTTCATGCTATATGCAAAAGTCTTTGTCCCTTAAGGCAACAGATTACAGCCCCCCCCCCCCCCCCCCCCCCCCCCAGGCTGCTGTCGTATTAAAAATAGCTTGGAGCTCCAGAATGGACAAGAAAAAACGACGAGAATGGCTCGAGCAGGGTGTTGCTCACGGGGCGGTCGCTCGTGCCATGCGGTCGCACGTGCTCGGGCCCGCTAAATGCTACTTGTAGCTTTAATTATTATTATTATTCTTTTTCTTCCGACGGAAGAGTCGCCTTTTTGAGGCCTTTAACATACCCCAAAACTCACCAAATTTGGCACACACATCAGGAGTCGCGAAAAATTTCGTATTTTACAGGAGATTGGCATGGGCGCACAAAAACGGCTCGACAGCGCCACCTACAGTGACATTTGTCCCGAGCCCCCGCATATGCTTTAACATACAAGCTTGATTTTTTCAGGACATGTTCATCAGATGGAAACCTACAAAAAAGTCTCCTGGTACCAAGCTGTCAGTCGCACAGGAAGTCTGCTATATTGGTGTCAATATGTCATTTTTGCTCTATTTTGGACATTTGTAGGCCTCCTTCTAGAACGAACTCCTCCTAGAGATTTATGAATAATGACTCCAAACTTTGGTTTTGTAAACTAGACCCATGTCTGATGTTAAATTGCGAAGCTTTAAAAGTATTACGGATGTTTGTGACCGTGGCGGCGCGTCGAACTTGGAGGTCATTTCGAAAACACGCCATGAAACGGAAAATGGCCATTACTCAGCCATGTATAATCCAATCTGATCCAAAATTGATATGCATGATTTTAGTCTGACTCTGAACACATCTGCAGTGAAAGAATCTGGAAAAAGTGTAGCGCCACCTGCTGGCAAGAGGAAATGACATGTTTGACTTGGAGCATCACTGCTCCAAGTAGGATGAGCCGACAAACCTCAAAATGATGTCCACCTGTTGAAAAGCCATTGAAGTTTACTCTGATAAAAAGCCATAACTTTCAATGCGGGGGTGTGGTCGTGACAGAGCGGCGAAGTTGGGCGCCTCGCCGTGCACACAAAAGTTGCTCTCACGTGCACATTCCTTGTCCAATCTCACTGAAATTCGATGGAGGTGATGAGGCTTCCATTCTGAACCAATGGATATGACAATCTTGGACGAGCTCTATAGCGCCACCTAGATATTGACAAATACATTTTATGTCACATTCTGACCTGTCTTTTCTCTGTGCTTTGTCCGATGTTCATAAAATTACAACAGGAGATACTCACAAGGGTTTTCTCTCATTGTGTAAAGTTTCATGGGTGTACACCTGACGGTGCCTGCGCAAGCCACCGCCAAACAGGAAGTGGTTGATTGCGTTGCAGTCAGATAATTAAAAATTCATAAAAAAATCAGCCGTTTTTCTGACGAGGCTGAGATTTCAGAATGAAATTCCCCCATACATATCTCCAACTTAAATATACAGCACTCGCACGGGTGCACAAAAACGGCTCAATAGCGCCACCTACAATGTTTGTTTTCGCGAGCCCCGCCATGTTCTTTAACATACAAGCTTGATATTTACAGGACATGTTCATCAGATGAAAACCTACAAAAAAGTCTCTTGGTACCAAGCTGTCAGTTGCACAGGAAGTCTGCTATATTGGTGTCAATATGTCATTTTTGCTGTGTTTTGGTCATTTGCAGTCCTCGTTCTAGAACGAACTCCTCCTAGAGATTTGTGAATAATGACTCCAAACTTTGGTTTTGTAAACTAAACACATGTCCGATGTTAAATTGCGAAGCTTTTAAGTTTTTACGGTTGTTTGTGACCGTGGCTGCGCGTCAAAATTGGAGGTCGTTTCGAAAACACGCCATGAAAAGAAGAATGGCTATAACTCAGCCATGCATAATCTAATCTGATCCAAAATTTATGTGCATGATTGTAGTCTGACTCTGAACAAATCTGCAGTGGAAAAATATGGAATAAGTGTAGCGCCACCTGTTGGCAACAGGAAATGACATGTCTTACTTGGAGCATCACTGCTCCAAGTAGGATGAGCAAACGCACCTCAAAATGACATCCACCTGTTAAAAATCCATTGAAGTTTACTCTGATAAAAAACCAAATCTTTCAAAGCGGGGGTGTGGTCGTGACAGAGCGGCGAAGTTGGGCGTCTCGCCATGCACACAAATGTTGCTCTCACGTGCACATTCCTTGTCCGATCTCACTGAAAATAAATGGATATGATGAAGCTTCAATTCTGAACCCATGGATATGACAAGTTTGGACGAGCTCTATAGCGCCACCTAGTTATTGCATGGGGCACATTCTGCCCTGTATTTTCTCAGTGCTTTGTCCGATGTTTATAAAATTACAACAGGAGATACTCACAAGGGTTTTCTCTCATCGTTTAAAGTTTCATGGGTTTACACCTGACAATGATTGCGCAAGCCACCACCAAACAGGAAGTGGTTGATTGCGTTGCAGTCAGATAATTAAAAATTCATAAAAAATCAGCCGTTTGTATCACGACGCTGAGATTTCAGAATAAGATGCCTCTTACATATCTCCATTTTAGATATACAGCACTCGCATGGGTGCATAAAAACGGCTCAATAGCGCCACCTACAATGTTTGTTTTCGCGAGCCCCGCCATGTTCTTTAACATACAAGCTTGATATTTACAGGACATGTTCATCAGATGCAAAACTACAAAAAAGTCTCTTGGTACCAAGCTGTCAGTTGCACAGGAAGTCTGCTAAATTGGTGTCAATATGTCATTTTTTCTGTATTTTGGTCATTTGCAGGCCTCCTTTTAGAACGAACTCCTCCTAGAGATTTGTGAATAATGACTCCAAACTTTGGTTTTGTAAACTAAACACATGTCCGATGTTAAATTGCGACGCTTTTAAGTTTTTACGGTTGTTTGTGACCATGGCGGCACGTCAAAATTGGAGGTTGTTTCGAAAACACGCCATGAAAAGAAAAATAGCCATTACTCAACCATGCATAATCTAATCTGATCCAAAATTGATGTGCATGATTGTAGTCGGACTCTGAACACATTGGCTGTGTAAGAATCCGGAAAAAGTGTAGCCCCACCAGCTGGCAACAGGAAATGACATGTTTTACTTGAAACATCACTGCTCCAACTAGGATGAGCAAACACACCTCAAAATGACATCCACCTGTTGAAAAGCCATTGAAGTTTACTCTGATAAAAAGCCATATCTTTCAAAGCGGGGCTGTGGTCGTGACAGAGCGGCAAAGTTGGGCGTCTCGCCATGCACACAAATGTTGCTCTCACGTGCACATTCCTTGTCCGATCTCACTGAAAATAAATGGATATGATGAAGCTTCAATTCTGAACCCATGGATATGACAAGTTTGGACGAGCTCTATAGCGCCACCTAGTTATTGCATGGGGCACATTCTGCCCTGTATTTTCTCAGTGCTTTGTCCGATGTTCATAAAATTACAACAGGAGATACTCACAAGGGTCTTCTCTCATCGTTTAAAGTTTCATGGGTGTATATTTGACGGTGCCTGCGCAAGCCACCGCCAAACAGGAAGTTGTTGATTGCGTTACAGTCAGATAATTAAAAATTCATAAAAAATCAGCCGTTTGTATCACAAGGCTGAGATTTCAGAATGAGATGCCTCCTACATATCTCCATCTTAGTGTCCAGAGCCAATCACTTTTACACTTAAGGCCTACTGGTGAATGAAGCAGCAGTAATGCAGACATTTTGGAAAGTCTGGGTCAGCTTTATAGTGAGTGATGAAACCTGTTTGTCTATTGATCATAGCAGGAGCCCCGTCTGCAGTCACTGCTACCAGCTTTTCTAATGGTACCTTTTTCTGCACAAAAACTCCTTTACCGTGTTATACATTTCAACTCCTCCTATATTTGTTTGTAAGGGCAGTTCTGTCAAGAGTTCTTCTCTTGATGTAAAGAAAAACAAAAAAAACAAACAAACACACAGCTGCGCTGCACTGCTGCTGTCTAGAGAATCTTCAAACTGGATGCAAAACAACATGCGCTTTGCAAGATCCCATTCCACCTGATCAGCCAAGTTATCAAACATAGCTGACACATGTCGAGACATTGTAGTGGAAATTAGATCACTTCTATTCTTCACATCTTTAGGTACAGTGTTAGTGATTATCATCATTGCTTGATTGACAACTTTTTAATCTGAAAAGGCCTTCTGGATGAGAAAATGAGCAGGACTAAACAAAGCTTTGTTTGAATTTTTTTTCACAATATATGCAAAAATATCAGTCCTTCAAGGAAACAGATTACAGCCCCCCCCCCCCCCCCCCCACCTTCCGCCGAAAGGCTGCTGTCATGTTAAATGTAGCTTGCAGCGCCAGAATGCAGAAGGAAGAACGACACAAAACGGCTCGAGCAGGGCATTGTTCATTCACTCACTCGTTCATGCTATATTCAAAAGTCTTTGTCCCTTAAGGCAACAGATTACAGTCCCCCCCTCCCACACCCCCCACAGGCTGCTTTCATATTAACATTAGCTTGGAGCTCCAGAATGGACAAGAAAGAACGATGAAAATGGCTCGAGCAGGGCGTTGCTCACGGGGCGGTCGCTCGTGCCAGGCGGTCGCACGTGCTCGGGCCCGCTAAATGCTACTTGTAGCTTTAATTAGGGCCCGAGCACGGAGTGCAAGGACCCTATTGTATCTGTAAGAGTTATTAGGGCCCGAGCACGGAGTGCAAGGACCCTATTGTATCTGTTAGGTTTATTATGGCCCGCAGCACTCACAGAGTGCAAGGACCATATTGTAACTGGTACGAGGGTCGAACACTCAAAAAGGTCCAAAACGTCAAAAAAACGCGTCAAAACGCCAAAAAATGGGGTCAAAAGTCGCCCAAAGCACAAAACGACACGACAATTGTGTAACGCAACAAAAATACACACACACACGCACAACGCCAACGCAAAAACGACAAAATTGTAGTCGCAAAAATGACGACAAAAACCCAAAAAAGCCCCAAAAAGCCCTCAAAAGACGGGTTTAAAGCTAAAAAGACATGCCCAGCCTATAGTAAAAGACAGGCTGCATTGAAATACATAGGCCACCTGACTGCAAAAACTTCTATATTGTTTTTCGAAAGTTTTTTTATTATTATTATTATTATGGCCCGCAGCACTCACAGAGTGCAAGGACCATATTGTAACTGCTACGAGGGTCGACCCCCAAAAAGGTCCAAAACGTCAAAAAAACGCGTTAAAACGCCAAAGAATGGGGTCAAAAGTCGCCCAAAGCACACAACGACACGACAATTGTGTAACGCAACAAAAATAGACACACACACGCACAACACCAACGCAAAAACGACAAAATTGTAGTCGCAAAAATGACGACAAAAACACGAAAAAGCCAAAAAAAGCCCCAAAAAGCCCTCAAAGAACGGGTTTAAAGCCAAAAAGACATGCCCAGCCTATAGTAAAAGACAGGCCGCATTGAAATACATAGGCCACCTGACTGCAAAAACTTCTATATTGTTTTTTGAATGTTTATTATTATGGCCCGCAGCAGTCATAGACTGCAAGGACCATATTGTAACTGGTACGAGGGTCGAACACTCAAAAAGTCCAAAACGTCAAAAAAACGCGTCAAAACGCCAAAAAATGGGGTCAAAAGTCGCCCAAAGCACAAAACGACACGACAATTGTGTAACGCAACAAAAATACACACACACACGCACAACACCATCGCACAAACGTTAAAATTGTAGTCGCAAAAATGACGACAAAAACACAAAAAAGCCCCAAAAAGCCCTCAAAAGACGGGTTTAAAGCCAAACAGACATGCCCAGCCTATAGTAAAAGACAGGCCGCATTGAAATACATAGGCCACCTGACTGCAAAAACTTCTATATTGTTTCTGCTTTGTTTCATTATTTTTTTTTTTTTTTTTACGTTTCTTCTTTCTTACGGATCCGTTGAGCTCAAATTTGACCCCCGCCACATACCCGAAAACTCACCAAAATTGGCACACATCTGGGATAAATTGAAAATGAATTTTCGGCAAAGAGAATGTCACCCCCCCCACGACGATGACATCACGGCGAGCGTTCCCGTAAAAAAAATGAATGGGCCGAAAATCGCTTATGGGGCCAAAAAAAAATATTTCAAATAAGAGCAACGAAACCAAAACACGCGTGTTGGAGATATCCCAAAGAAGTTATGAAATCATTATGGGATGGCCACACGACCTACGGCTTGGCGGCCATTTTGTGGCGAACTCAGAGAAATGGCGATTTTCGTGTTTTTTCACAATATGGGAAAATGACACTTTTGTTCAAGCGATTTTCACGAAATTGCACACACATGCCACAAACACGATTCTACAACTACCAAAGAAGTTTTGTTGACTTTTGACCTTGGCAAGGGGCGGCCATCTTGAATTTTCATAAAAAAGCACCTTTAGTAACGGATACAAACGAAAACTCGTCCTAGGGATTTTTATCAATCTTTTTGAAACTTCTCGGGCATCAATGGCAAGCTACTGTGGACAAAATGTTGGAATTAGAAGTTGTAGAATTTGAAACGCGTGCGCGTGGCGAATTCGCAACCGTCGCCATTTTAGCTAGCTCGCACATATTTTATCGGAATAGCCTGAAACTGAAATATGCGATACCCTGGCCCACACTGAACAAAACGATGTCACATACGACAAAATCGATAAAGGAATGTGGCCGTGGTAAACAAAAAACCGTCGCAAAAAAAAGTGCTGACTCTGCAAAAAAAAAATTTTTCGGATTTTATTTTTAAGAATCGGCTAACGAAACCCAGATAACTTTGTCGGGTATATCCAAAGAAAGTTTTGAAATCATTACGTGATGGCGACACGACCTACGGTTTGGCGGCCATTTTGTGCCAAAATCTGCCATTTTGCGTTTTTCGCGTTTTTACACAATATGGAAAAATGAACTTTTTTTCGAGCGATTTTCACGAAATTTTACTCGCATGTCTCTAGCATAAGTCTTCAATCACCTCTGGAGCTTCGATCGTCTCAAATCTTTTTGGGCATCAATGGCAAGCTACTGTGTAAAAAATGTTGGAATTAGAAGTTGTAGATTTTGAACGGCGTGCGCGTGGCAAGCTAGCAAAGTGGCGCACTGTTATTACTCCCATGCATTTCAATACAATACAGTGAAAATTGAATGCATGCATTAATGCCTGAAACTGAATACATTGAAAAACACTGGATATGGACATATAAGGAATGTGGGCGTGGTTAGCATAAAACCACTGTTGCTAAGGACGACAAAAAGTTTACTTTTACCGATTTGTCCGAAACTGACGTCAATCTGTTTGTCATCCCGAGGGGACCAAAACATAAAATGGTTGCTATGGAGATAAAATCAACAGAAAAGCCGCCATTTTGGAAAAAGTGGGTTTTTTATCAACTTATGACACATAGCTCTCACCAATGGAGGAATGTGTTTTTCTGAGTCAATTGATGATGCTGATCACAATGCTAGCACTTTCAGCCACATTAGCATAGCTAGCATAGTTAGCATAATTAGCATTTTAGATAATGTGTTTTTCTCAGTCAGTTGATGATGCTGATTGCTATGGTAGCACTTTTAGCCACATTAGCATAGCTAGCATAGTTAGCATAATTAGCATTTTAGGTAATGTGTTTTTCTGAGTCAGTTGATGATGCTCATCGCAATGCTAGCACTTTTAGCCACTTTAGCATAGTTAGCATTGTTAGCATAATTAGCAAATCCAGCTTTGACTAGCTTTTAATTTGCGGGCTGTAAGGGCAACGGTGGTGCGTAGAGTTGGGCGTGGAAGGCGGGTTGCGTCTGCGGGCCATACAACGCCGCTTGCGGCTTTAATTATGGCCCGCAGCAGCAGTCACTGACTGCAAGGACCATATTGTTTTCGCAGTTGGAACGACGACTTCGCCGCCTTTCAGCGAGAATTTGACCCCCGCCGCATGCTCGAAAAGTCACCAAAACGTGCACACACCTGGGATAAATTGCAAATGAATTTTCCACAAAGTCAACGTCACCCCCCCGAAGACGATGACATCACGGCCAGCGATCCCGTCAAAAAAATGAATGGGCCGAAAATCGCGTATGGGGCCGAACAAAATGTACTTCAAAATACAGCCGCGAAACCAAGACACACGTGTCGGGGATATCCCAAAGATGTTTTGAAATCATTATGGGACGGCCACACGACCTACGGCTTGGCGGCCATTTTGTGGCGAACTCTGAGAATTGGCGATTTTCGTGTTTTCCCACAATATGGGGAAAAGACACTTTTGTTTGAACGATTTTCACGCAATTGCACACACTTGCTGCCAGCTCCAGTCTACAAACACCCCAGAAGTGTCGTTGACCTTTGACCTTGGGAAAAGGCCGCCATCTGGAATTTTCTCAAAAAAGCACCTTTAGCACCAGATACAAACGAAAACTCGTCGTTGGAATTTTCATCAATCGTCTCGTAACTTTTCGGGCACTAACGGCCAGCTACTCTGGACAAAATGTTGGAATTAGAAGTTGTAGATTTTGAACGGCGTGCGCGTGGCGAGCTAGCAACCGTTGCCATCTTGGCTAGCTCGCACATTTTTCATGGGAATGTCGTGAAGAGGAAACATGCGATTCCCTAGCCCATACTGAAAAAAATGACGTCACATATGACAAAATCGATAAAAGAATGTGGCCGTGGTAAACAAAAAACGATCGCAAAAAAAAGTGCTGACTCGGCTAAAAAAAAAAAAATTTCGGATTTTTTTTTTAAGAATCGGCTAGTGAAACCCAGATAACTTTGTCGGGTTTATCCAAACAAAGTTTTGAAATCATTACGTGATGGTGACACGACTTACGGTTTGGCGGCCATTTTGTGCCAAAATCTGCCATTTTGAGTTTTTCGCGTTTTTACACAATATGGTAAAAGGAACTTTTTTTCGAGCGATTTTCACGAAATTTGACTCGCATGTCCGTAGCATAAGTCTACAATCACCTTTGGAGTTTCGTTGACCTTTGACCTCGGGAAAAGGCGGCCATCTTGAATTTTCTATAAAAAACACCTTTACCACTGGATTCAAACTTAAACTTGTCGTTGGAATTTTCATCAATCATCTCGAAACTTTTTGGGCATCAATGGCAAGCTACTGTGGAAAAAATGTTGGAATTAGAAGTTGTAGATTTTGAACGCCGTGCGCGTGGCGAGCTAGCAAAGTGGCGCACTGTTATAACTCCTATGTTTTTCAAAGGACTACTGTGAAAATTGAATGCATGCATTCATGCCTAAAACAGATTACATTGAAAAACACTGGATATGGACATATAAGGAATGTGGGCGTGGTTAGCATAAAACCACTGTTGCTAAGGACGACAAAAAGTTTACTTTTACCGATTTGTCCGAAACTGATGTCAACCTGTTCGTCCTCCCGAGGGGACCAAAACATAAAATGGTTGCTATGGAGATAAAATCAACAGAAAAGCCGCCATTTTGGAAAAAGTGGGTTTTTTAGCAACTTATGACATATAACTCTCACCAATGGAGGAATGTGTTTTTCTGAGTCAGTTGATGATGCTGATCGCTATGCTAGCACTTTTAGCTATGTTAGCATAACTAGCATAGTTAGCATATTTAGCATTTTAGGTAATGTGTTTTTCAGAGTCAGTTGATGATGCTGATCGCTATGCTAGCACTTTTAGCCACATTAGCATGGCTAGCATAGTTAGCATAATTAGCATTTCAGGAAATGTGTTTTTCTGAGTCAGTTGATGATGCTGATCGCTATGCTAGCACTTTTAGCCACATTAGCATAGCTAACATTGTTAGCATAATTAGCAAATGCCGTTTTGACTAGCCTTTATCAAAAGTGGGCAGTGAGGGCGGTGAGGGAGGCGGTGGTGCGTAGAGTTGGGCGTGGAAGGCGGGTTGCGTCTGTGGGCCATACAACGCCGCTTGCGGCTTTAATTATGGCCCGCAGCAGTCATAGACTGCAAGGACCATATTGTAACTGGTACGAGGGTCGAACACTCAAAAAGTCCAAAACGTCAAAAAAACGCGTCAAAACGCCAAAAAATGGGGTCAAAAGTCGCCCAAAGCACACAACGAGACGACAATTGTGTAACGCAACAAAAATACACACACACACGCACAACACCATCGCACAAACGTTAAAATTGTCGTCGCAAAAATGACGACAAAAACCCAAAAAAGCCCCAAAAAGCCCTCAAAGGAAGGGTTTAAAGCCAAGAAGACATGCCCAGCCTATAGTAAAAGACAGGCCGCATTGAAATACATAGGCCACCTGACTGCAAAAACTTCTATATTGTTTCTGCTTTGTTTCATTATTATTATTATTATTATTATTATGGCCCGCAGCAGTCATAGACTGCAAGGACCATATTGTAACTGGTACGAGGGTCGAACACTCAAAAAGTCCAAAACGTCAAAAAAACGCGTCAAAACGCCAAAAACTGGGGTCAAAAGTCGCCCAAAGCACACAACGAGACGACAATTGTGTAACGCAACAAAAATACACACACACACGCACAACACCCCCACACAAACGACAAATTTGTAGTCGCAAAAATGATGACAAAAACACAAAAAAGCCTCAAAAAGCCCTCAAAGAACGGGTTTAAAGCCAAAAAGACATGCCCAGCCTATAGTAAAAGACAGGCCGCATTGAAATACATAGGCCACCTGACTGCAAAAACTTCTATATTGTTTCTGCTTTGTTTCATTATTATTATGGCCCGCAGCACTCACAGAGTGCAAGGACCATATTGTAACTGCTACGAGGGTCGAACACTCAAAAGGTCCAAAACGTCAAAAAAACGCGTCGAAACGCCAAAAAATGGGGTCAAAAGTCGCCCAAAGCACAAAACAACACGACAATTGTGTAACGCAACAAAAATACACACACACACGCACAACACCAACGCAAAAACGTAAAAATTGTAGTCGCAAAAATGACGACAAAAGCACAAAAAAGCCCAAAAAAGCCCTCAAAAGACGGGTTTAAAGCCAAAAAGACATGCCCAGCCTATAGTAAAAGACAGGCCGCATTGAAATACATAGGCCACCTGACTGCAAAAACTTCTATATTGTTTCTGCTTTGTTTCATTATTATGGCCCGCAGCAGTCATAGACTGCAAGGACCATATTGTAACTGGTACGAGGGTCGAACACTCAAAAAGGTCCAAAACGTCAAAAAAACGCGTCAAAACGCCAAAAAATGGGGTCAAAAGTCGCCCAAAGCACACAACGACACGACAATTGTGTAACGCAACAAAAATACACACACACACGCAGAACACCAACGCACAAACGTCAAAATTGTAGTCGCAAAAATGACGACAAAAACCCAAAAAAGCCCCAAAAAGCCCTCAAAAGACGGGTTTAAAGCCAAACAGACATGCCCAGCCTATAGTAAAAGACAGGCCGCATTGAAATACATAGGCCACCTGACTGCAAAAACTTCTATATTGTTTCTGCTTTGTTTCATTATTATTATTTTTTTTATTACGTTTCTTCTTTCTTACGGATCCGTTCAGCTCAAATTTGACCCCCGCCACATACCCGAAAACTCACCAAAATTGGCACACATCTGGGATAAATTGAAAATGAATTTTCGGCAAAGAGAATGTCACCCCCCCCACGACGATGACATCACGGCGAGCGTTCCCGTAAAAAAAATGAATGGGCCGAAAATCGCTTATGGGGCCAAAAAAAAATATTTAAAAATACAGTTACGAAACCAAAACACGGGTGTTGGAGATATCCCAAAGAAGTTATGAAATCATTATGGGATGGCCACACGACCTACGGCTTGGCGGCCATTTTGTGGCGAACTCAGAGAAATGGCGATTTTCGTGTTTTTTGACAATATGGGAAAACAACACTTTTGTTCAAGCGATTTTCACGAACATGCATACACATGCCACAAACACGATTCTACAACTACCAAAGAAGTTTCGTTGACCTTTGACCTTGGCAATGGGCGGCCATCTTGAATTTTCATAAAAAAGCACCTTTAGTAACGGATACAAACGAAAACTCGTCCTAGGGATTTTTATCGATCTTTTTGAAACTTCTCAGGCATCAATGGCAAGCTACTGTGGATAAAATGTTGGAATTAGAAGTTGTAGAATTTGAAACGCGTGCGCGTGGCGAATTCGCAACCGTCGCCATTTTAGCTAGCTCGAACATATTTTATCGGAATAGCCTGAAACTGAAATATGCGATACCCTGGCCCACACTGAATAAAATGATGTCACATACGACAAAATCCATAAAGGAATGTGGCCGTGGTAAACAAAAAACGATCGCAAAAAAAAGTGCTGACTCGGCAAAAAAAATTTTTTTCGGATTTTATTTTTAAGAATCGGCTAACGAAACCCAGATAACTTTGTCGGGTATATCCAAAGAAAGTTTTGAAATCATTACGTGATGGCGACACGACCTACGGTTTGGCAGCCATTTTGTGCCAAAATATGCCATTTTGAGTTTTTCGCGATTTTACAGAATATGAAAAAATGAACTTTTTTTCGAGCGATTTTCACGAAATTTGACGTGCATGTCCCTAGCGTAAGTCTACAATCACCTCTGGAGTTTCGTTGACCTTTGACCTCGGGAAAAGGCGGCCATCTTGAATTTTTTATAAAAAACACCTTTACCACCAGATTCAAACGTAAACTTGTCGTTGGAATTTTCATCGATTGGGTCGAAACTTTTTGGGCATCAATGGCAAGCTACTGTGGAAAAAATGTTGGAATTAGAAGTTGTAGATTTTGAACGGCGTGCGCGTGGCGAGCTAGCAAAGTGGCGCACTGTTATAACTCCCATGCATTTCAATACAATACAGTGAAAATTGAATGCATGCATTAATGCCTGAAACAGAATACATTGAAAAACACTGGATATGGACATATAAGGAATGTGGGCGTGGTTAGCATAAAACCACTGTTGCTAAGGACAACAAAAAGTTTACTTTTACCCATTTGTCCGAAACTGACGTCAATCTGTTCGTCCTCCAGAGGGGACCAAAACATAAAATGGTTGCTATGGAGATAAAATCAACAGAAAAGCCGCCATTTTGGAAAAAGTGGGTTTTTTATCAACTTATGACATGTAGCTCTCGCCAATGGAGGAATGTGTTTTTCTGAGTCAGTTGATGACGCTAATCGCTATGCTAGCACTTTTAGCTATGTTAGCATAACTAGCATAGTTAGCATAATTAGCATTTCAGGAAATGTGTTTTTCTGAGTCAGTTGATGATGCTGATCGCTATGCTAGCAATTTTAGCGACATTAGCATAGCTAACATAGTTAGCATAATTAGCATTTTAGGTAATGGGTTTTTCTGAGTCAGTTCATGATGCTGATCGCTATGCTAGCACTTTTAGCCACATTAGCATAGCTAGCATAGTTAGCATAATTAGCATTTTAGGTAATGTGTTTTTCTGAGTTAGTTGATGATGCTGATCGCTACGCTAGCACTTTTAGCCAAATTAGCATAGTTAGCATAATTAGCATAGTTAGCAGAATTAGGAAATGCAGCCTCGACTAGCTTTTAATTTGTGGGCTGTGAGGGTGGTGAGGTCGGCGTTTGTGAGTAGAGTATGGCGTGGAAGGCGGGTTGCGTCTGCGGGCCATACAACGCCGCTTGCGGCTTTAATTATTATTATTATTCCGCTTTCTATCTGCGCCTTTGAGCTCAAATTTGACCCCCGCCACATACCCGAAAACTCACCAAAATTGGCACACACCTAGGATAAATTAAAAATGAATTTTCGGCAAAGAAAACGTCAACCCCCCGAAGTCGATGACATCACGGCGAGCGTTCCCGTAAAAAAAATGAATGGGCCGAAAATCGCTTATGGGGCCAAAAAAAAATATTTTGAAATACAGGTACGAAACCAAAACACGCGTGTTGGAAATATCCCAAAGAAGTTATGAAATCATTATGGGATGGCCATACGACCTACGGCTTGGCGGCCATTTTGTGGCGAACTCAGAGAAATGGCGATTTTTGTGTTTTTTCACAATATGGGAAAACGACACTTTTGTTTGAGCGATTTTCACGAAATTGCACATACATGCCACTAGCACGATTCTACAACTACCAAAGAAGTTTCGTTGACCTTTGACCTTGGGAAGAGGTGGCCATCTTGAATTTTCAAAAAAAAAGCACCTTTAGTAAGGTATTCAAACGAAAACTCGTCCTAGGAATTTTCATCGATCTTTTTGAAACTTCTTGGGCATCAATGGCAATCAATTGTGGACAAAATGTTGGAATTAGAAGTTGTAGATTTTGAAACGCGTGCGCGTGGCGAATTCGCAACCGTCGCCATTTTAGCTAGCTCGCACATATTTTATCGGAATAGCCTGAAACTGAAATATGCGATACCCTGGCCCACACTGAACAAAACGATATCACATACGACAAAATCGATAAAGGAATGTGGCCGTGGTAAACAAAAAACGATCGCAAAAAAAAGTGCTGACTCGGCAAAAAAAAAAAAGAAATCGGATTTTATTTTTAAGAATCGGCTAACGAAACCCAGATAACTTTGTCGGGTATATCCAAAGAAAGTTTTGAAATCATTACGTGATGGCGACACGACCTACGGTTTGGCGGCCATTTTGTGCCATAATCTGCCATTTTGAGTTTTTCGCGATTTTACACAATATGGAAAAATGAACTTTTTTTCGAGCGATTTTCACGAAATTTGACTCGCATGTCCCTATCAAAAGTCTACAATCACCTTTAGAGTTTCGTCGACCTTTGACCTCGGGAAAAGGCGGCCATCTTGAATTTTATATAAAAAACACCTTTACCACTGGATTCAAACGTAAACTTGTCGTTGGAATTTTCATCAATCATCTCGAAACTTTTTGGGCATCAATGGCAAGCTACTGTGGAAAAAATGTTGGAATTAGAAGTTGTAGATTTTGAACGGCGTGCGCGTGGCATGCTAGCAAAGTGGCGCACTGTTATAACTCCCATGCATTTCAATACAATACAGTGAAAATTGAATGCATGCATTCATGCCTAAAACAGATTACATTGAAAAACACTGGATATGGACATATAAGGAATGTGGGCGTGGTTAGCATAAAACCACTGTTGCTAAGGACGACAAAAAGTTTACTTTTACCGATTTGTCCGAAACTGACGTCAATCTGTTCGTCCTCCCGAGGGGACCAAAACATAAAATGGTTGCTATGGAGATAAAATCAACAAAAAAGCCGCCATTTTGGAAAAAGTGGGTTTTTTAGCAACTTATGACATATAACTCTCACCAATGGAGGAATGTGTTTTTCTGAGTCAGTTGATGATGCGGATCGCTATGCTAGCACTTTTAGCTATGTTAGCATAACTAGCATAGTTAGCATATTTAGCATTTTAGGTAATGTGTTTTTCTGAGTCAGTTGATGATGCTGATCGCTATGCTAGCACTTTTAGCCACATTAGCATAGCTAGCATAGTTAGCATAATTAGCATTTTAGGTAATGTGTTTTTCTGAGTCAGTTGATGATGCTGATCGCAATGCTAGCACTTTTAGCCACATTAGCATAGCTAGCATAGTTAGCATAATTAGCATATGCAGTTTTGACTAGCCATTATCAAAAGTGGGCGGTGAGGGCGGTGAGGGCGGTGGTGCGTAGAGTTGGGCGTGGAAGGCGGGTTGCGTCTGCGGGCCATACAACGCCGCTTGCGGCTTTAATTATTATTATTATTATTACGTTTCTTCTTTCTTACGGATCCGTTGATCGCAAATTTGACCCCCGCCACATACCCGAAAACTCACCAGAATTGCCACACAGCTGGGATAAATTGAAAATGAATTTTCGGCAAAGAGAACGTCACCCCCCCCACGATGATGACATCACGGCGAGCGTCCCCGTAAAAAAAATGAATGGGCCGAAAATCGTTTATGGGGCCAAAAAAAAATATTTTGAAATACAGTTACGAAACCAAAACACTTGTGTTGGAGATATCCCAAAGATGTTATGAAATCATTATGGGATGGCCACACAACCTACGGCTTGGCGGCCATTTTGTGGCGAACTCAGAGAAATGGCGATTTTCGTGTTTTTTCACAATATGGGAAAACGACACTTTTGTTCAAGCGATTTTCACGAAATTGCAGACACATGCCACAAACACGATTGTACAACTACCAAAGAAGTTTTTTTGACCTTTGACCTTGGGAATGGGCGGCCATCTTGAATTTTCATAAAAAAGCACCTTTAGTAAGGTATTCAAACGAAAACTCGTCCTAGGAATTTTCATCGATCTTTTTGAAACTTCTTGGGCATCAATGGCAATCAATTGTGGACAAAATGTTGGAATTAGAAGTTGTAGATTTTGAAACGCGTGCGCGTGGCGAATTCGCAACCGTCGCCATTTTAGCTAGCTTGCACATATTTTATCGGAATGTCGTGAAAATGAAATATACGATTCCCTGGCCCACACTGAACAAAACGATGTCAGATACGACAAAATCGATAAAGGAATGTGGCCGTGGTAAACAAAAAACGATCGCAAAAAAAAGTGCTGACTCGGCTAAAAAAAAAAAATTCGGATTTTTTTTTTTTGAATCAGATAGCGAAACCCAGATAACTTTGTCTGGTATATCCAAATAAAGTTTTGAAATCATTACGTGATGGCGACACGACCTACGGTTTGGCGGCCATTATGTACCAAAATCGGCCATTTTGATTTTTTCGCGTTTTTACACAATATGGAAAAAGGAACTTTTTTTTGAGCGATTTTCACGAAATTTGACACGCATGTCCGTAGCATAAGTCTACAATTACCTCTGGGGTTTCGTCGACCTTTGACCTCGGGAAAAGGCGGCCATCTTGAATTTTCTATAAAAAACACCTTTGCCACTGGATTCAAACGTAAACTTGTCGTTGGAATTTTTATCGATCGTCTCGAAACTTTTTGGGCATCAATGGCAAGCTACTGTGGAAAAAATGTTGGAATTAGAAGTTGTAGATTTTGAACGGCGTGCGCGTGGCAAGCTAGCAAAGTGGCGCACTGTTATAACTCCCATGCATTTCAATACTAAACAGTGAAAATTGAATGCATGCATTAATGCCTGGAACTGAATACATTGAAAAACACTGGATATGGACATATAAGGAATGTGGGCGTGGTTAGCATAAAACCACTGTTGCTAAGGACGACAAAAAGTTTACTTTTACCGATTTGTCCAAAACTGACGTCAATCTGTTCGTCTTCTCAAGGGGACCAAAACATAAAATGGTTGCTATGGAGATAAAATAAACAAAAAAGCCGCCATTTTGGAAAAAGTGGGTTTTTTATCAACTTATGGCATATAGCTCTAACCAATGGAGGAATGTGTTTTTCTGAGTCAGTTGATGATGCCGATCGCTATGCTAGCACTTTTAGCCACATTAGCATAGCTAGCATAGTTAGCATAATTAGCATTTTAGGTAATGTGTTTTTCTGAGTCAGTTGATGATGCTGATCGCTATGCTAGCACTTTTAGCTATGTTAGCATAACTAGCATAGTTAGCATAATTAGCATTTTAGGTAATGTGTTTTTCTGAGTCAGTTGATGATGCTGATCGCTATGCTAGCACTTTTAGCCATATTAGCATAGTTAGCATTGTTAGCATAATTAGCATTTTAGGTAATGTGTTCTTCTGAGTCAGTTAAAGATGCTGATCGCTATGTTAGCACTTTTAGCCATATTAGCATAGCTACTATAGTTAGCATAATTAGCATTTTAGGTAATGTGTTTTTCTGAGTCAGTTGATGATGCTGATCGCTATGCTAGCACTTTTAGCCACATTAGCATAGCTAGCATAGTTAGCATAATTAGCATTTTAGGTAATGTGTTTTTCTGAGTCAGTTGATGGTGCTGATCGCTATGCTAGCACTTTTAGCCACATTAGCATAGTTAGCATAGTTAGCATAATTAGCATTTTAGGTAATGTGTTTTTCTGAGTCAGTTGATGATGCTGATCGCTATGCTAGCAATTTTAGCCACATTAGCATAGCTAGCATAGTTAGCATAATTAGCATATGCAGTTTTGACTAGTCATTATCAAAAGTGGGCGGTGAGGGCGGTGAGGGTGGTGGTGCGTAGAGTTGGGCGTGGAAGGCGGGTTGCGTCTGCGGGCCATACAACGCCGCTTGCGGCTTTAATTATGGCCCGCAGCAGTCATAGACTGCAAGGACCATATTGTAACTGGTACGAGGGTCGAACACTCAAAAAGTCCAAAACGTCGAAAAAACGCGTCAAAACGCCAAAAAATGGAGTCAAAAGTCGCCCAAAGCACACAACGACACGACAATTGTGTAACGGAACAAAAATAAACACACACACGCACAACACCCCCGCACAAACGACAAAATTGTAGTCGCAAAAATGACGACAAAAACACAAAAAAGCCCCAAAAAGCCCTCAAAAGACGGGTTTAAAGCCAAAAAGACATGCCCAGCCTATAGTAAAAGACAGGCCGCATTGAAATACATAGGAAATCCTAACCGCAAAAACTTCTATATTGTTTCTGCTTCGTTTCATTATTATGGCCCGCAGCACTCACAGAGTGCAAGGACCATATTGTAACTGGTACGAGGGTCGAACAATCAAAAAGTCCAAAACGTCAAAAAAACGCGTCAAAACGCCAAAAAATGGAGTCAAAAGTCGCCCAAAGCACAAAACGACACGACAATTGTGTAACGCAACAAAAATACACACACACACGCACAACACCAACGCAAAAACGTCAAATTTGTAATCGCAAAAATGACGACAATAACACGAAAAAGCCCCAAAAAGCCGTCAAAAGAAGGGTTTAAAGCCAAAAAGACCTGCCCAGCCTATAGTAAAAGACAGGCCGCATTGAAATACATAGGAAATCCTAACCGCAAAAACTTCTATATTGTTTCTGCTTTGTTTCATTTTTATTATTACGTTTCTTCTTTCTTTCTGCGTCTTTGAGCTCAAATTTGACCCCCGCCACATACTCGAAAACTCACCAAAATTGGCACACACCTAGGATAAATTCAAAATGAATTTTCGGCGAAGTGAACGCCCCCCCCCCAAACCCGATGACCTCACAGTCGGCAAAACCGTAAAAAAAATGAATGGGGCCGAAATCTCAAATGGAGCCGATTTTTTTTTCTTCAAGATACAGTTACGAAACCAAAACACGGGTGTTGGAGATATCCTAAAGAAGTTTTGAAATCATTATGGGATGGCCACACGACCTACGGCTTGGCGGCCATTTTGTGGCGAACTCAGAGAAATGGCGAATTTCGTGTTTTTTGACAATATGGGAAAACGAGACTTTTGTTTAAGCGATTTTCACGAAATTGCACACACATGCCAAGACCATGATTCTGCAATAACCAAAGAAGTTTCGTTGACCTTTGACCTTGGCAAGGGGCGGCCATCTTGAATTTTCAAAAAAAAGCACCTTTAGTAACGGATACAAACGAAAACTCGTCCTAGGGATTTTTATCGATCTTTTTGAAATTTCTCGGGCATCAATGGCAAGCTACTGTGGACAAAATGTTGGAATTAGAAGTTGTAGAATTTGAAACGCGTGCGCGTGGCGAATTCGCAACCGTCGCCATTTTAGCTAGCTCGCACATATTTTATCGGAATAGCCTGAAACTGAAATATGTGATACCCTGGCCCAAACTGAACAAAACGATGTCACATACGACAAAATCCATAAAGGAATGTGGCCGTGGTAAACAAAAAACGGTCGCAAAAAAATGTGCTGACTCGGCAAAAAAAATTTTTTTCGTATTTTATTTTTAAGAATCGGCTAGCGAAACCCAGATAACTTTGTCGGGTATATCCAAAGAAAGTTTTGAAATCATTACGTGATGGCGACACGACCTACGGTTTGGCGGCCATTTTGTGCCAAAATCTGCCATTTTGAGTTTTTCGCGTTTTTACACAATATAGAAAAATGAACTTTTTTTCGAGCGATTTTCACAAAATTTGACTCGCATGTCCCTAGCGTAAGTCTACAATCACCTCTGGAGTTTCGTCGACCTTTGACCTCGGTAAAAGGCGGCCATCTTGAATTATCTATAAAAAAACACCTTTACCACCAGATTCAAACGTAAACTTGTCGTTGGAATTTTCATCGATTGTCACGAAACTTTTTGGGCATCAATGGCAAGCTACTGTGGAAAAAATGTTGGAATTAGAAGTTGTAGATTTTGAATGGCGTGCGCGTGGCAAGCTAGCAAAGTGGCGCACTGTTGTAACTCCCATGCATATCATTGGAATACAGTGAAAATTGAATGCATGCATTAATGCCTGAAAGTGAATACATTGAAAAACACTGGATATGGACATATAAGGAATGTGGGCGTGGTTAGCATAAAACCACTGTTGCTAAGGACAACAAAAAGTTTACTTTTACCGATTTGTCCGAAACTGAGGTCAATCTGTTTGTCCTCCCGAGGGGACCAAAACATAAAATGGTTGCTATGGAGATAAAATCAACAGAAAAGCCGCAATTTTGAAAAAAGTGTTTTTTTTTATCAACTTATGACATATAGCTCTCACCAATGGAGGAATGTGTTTTTCTGAGTCAGTTGATGATGCTGATCGCTATGCTAGCACTTTTAGCCAAATTAGCATAAATAGCATAGTTAGCATAATTAGCATTTTAGGTAATGTGTTTTTCTGAGTCAGCTGATGATGCTGATCGCTATGCTAGCACTTTTAGCCACATTAGCATAGCTAGCATAGTTAGCATAATTAGCATTTTAGGTAATGTGTTTTTCTGAGTCAGCTGATGATGCTGATCGCTATGCTAGCACTTTTAGCCACATTAGCATAGCTAGCATAGTTAGCATAATTAGCATTTTAGGTAATGTGTTTTTCTGAGTCAGTTGATGATGCTGATCGCTATGCTAGCACTTTTAGCCACATTAGCATAGTTAGCATAATTAGCAAAATCAGCCTTGACTAGCTTTTAATTTGTGGGCGGTGTGGGCGTTTGTGGTGCGTAGAGTTGGGCGTAGAAGGCGGGTTGCGTCTGCGGGCCATACAACGCCGCTTGCGGCTTTAATTATTATTCTTCTCGCCTACTAACGGATCCGTTGAGCTCAAATTTGACCCCCGCCACATACCCGAAAACTCACCAAAATTGGCACACACCTAGGATAAATTGAAAATGAATTTTCGGCAAAAAGAACGTCACCCCCCCGAAGTCGATGACATCACAGCGAGCGATCCTGTAAAAAAAATGAATGGGCTGAAATCTGTTTATGGGGCCAAAAAAAAATATTTCGAAATAGAGCTATCAAACCAAAACACGCGTGTTGGAGATATCCCAAAGAAGTTATGAAATCATTATGGGATGCCCACACGACCTACGGCTTGGCGGCCATTTTGTGGCGAACTCAGAGAAATGGCTATTTTCGTGTTTTTTGACAATATGGGAAAACGATACTTTTGTTTGAGCGATTTTCACAAAATTGCACACACATGCCACTAGCACGATTCTACAACTACCAAAGAAGTTTCGTTGACCTTTGACCTTGGGAAGAGGCGGCCATCTTGAATTTTCAAAAAAAAGCACCTTTAGTAAGTTATTCAAACGAAAACTCGTCCTAGGGATTTTTTTCGATCTTTTTGAAACTTCTCGGCCATCAATGGCAAGCTACTGTGGACAAAATGTTGGAATTAGAAGTTGTAGAATTTGAAACGCGTGCGCGTGGCGAATTCGCAACCGTCGCCATTTTAGCTAGCTCGCACATATTTTATCGGAATAGCCTGAAACTGAAATATGCAATTCCCTGGCCCATACTGAAAAAAATGATGTCACATACGACAAAATCGATAAAGGAATGTGGCCGTGGTAAACAAAAAACGATCGCAAAAAAAAGTGCTGACTCGGCTAAAAAAAAAATTTTCGGATTTTATTTTTAAGAATCGGCTAGCGAAATCCAGATAACTTTGTCGGGTATATCCAAACAAAGTTTTGAAATCATTACGTGATGGCGACACGACCCACGGTTTGGCGGCCATTTTGTGCCAAAATCGGCCATTTTGAGTTTTTCGCGTTTTTACACAATATAGAAAAATGAACTTTTTTTCGAGCGATTTTCACGAAATTTGACTCGCACGTCCGTAGCATAAGTCTACAATTACCTCTGGAGTTTCGTCGACCTTTGACCTCGGGAAAAGGCGGCCATCTTGAATTTTCTATAAAAAACACCTTTACCACTGGATTCAAACGTAAACTTGTCGTTGGAATTTTCATCGTTTGTCTCGAAACTTTTTGGGCATCAATGGCAAGCTACTGTGGAAAAAATGTTGGAATTAGAAGTTGTAGATTTTAAACGGCGTGCGCGTGGCAAGCTAGCAAAGTGGCGCACTGTTATAACTCCCATGCATTTCAATACAATACAACGAAAATTGAATGCATGCACTAATGCCTGAAACAGAATACATTGAAAAACACTGGATATGGACATATAAGGAATGTGGGCGTGGTTAGCATAAAACCACTGTTGCTTAGGACAACAAAAAGTTTACTTTTACCGATTTGTCCGAAACTGACGTCAATCTGTTCGTCCTCCCGAGGGGACCAAAACATAAAATGGTTGCTATGGAGATAAAATCAACAGAAAAGCCGCCATTTTGGAAAAAGTGGGTTTTTTTATCAACTTATGACATATAGCTCTCACCAATGGAGGAATGTGTTTTTCTGAGTCAGTTGATGATGCTGATCGCTATGCTAGCACTTTTAGCTATGTTAGCATAACTAGCATAGTTAACATAATTAGCATTTTAGGTAATGTGTTTTTCTGAGTCAGTTGATGATGCTGATCGCTATGCTAGCACTTTTAGCCACATTAGCATGGCTAGCATAGTTAGCATAATTAGCATTTTAGGAAATGTGTTTTTCTGAGTCAGTTGATGATGCTGATCGCTATGCTAGCAATTTTAGCTATGTTAGCATAGCTAGCATAATTAGCATAATTAGCATTTTAGGTAATGTGTTTTTCTGAGTCAGTTGATGATGCTGATCGCTATGCTAGCACTTTTAGCCACATTAGCATAGCTAGCATAGTTAGCATAATTAGCATTTTAGGTAATGTGTTTTTCTGAGTCAGTTGATGATGCTGATCGCAATGCTAGCACTTTTAGCCACATTAGCATAGCTAGCATAGTTAGCATAATTAGCATTTTAGGTAATGTGTTTTTCTGAGTCAGTTGATGATGCTGATCGCTATGCTAGCACTTTTAGCCACATTAGCATAGTTAGCATAATTAGCATAATTAGCATTTTAGGTAATGTGTTTTTCTGAGTCAGTTGATGATGCTGATCGCTATGCTAGCACTATTAACCACATTAGCATAGCTAGCATAGTTAGCATAAGTAGCATTTTAGGTAATGTGTTTTTCTGAGTCAGTTGATGATGCTGATCGCTATGCTAGCACTTTTAGCCACATTAGCATGGCTAGCATAGTTAGCATAATTAGCATTTTAGGAAATGTGTTTTTCTGAGTCAGTTGATGATGCTGATCGCTATGCTAGCAATTTTAGCTATGTTAGCATAGCTAGCATAATTAGCATAATTAGCATTTTAGGTAATGTGTTTTTCTGAGTCAGTTGATGATGCTGATCGCTATGCTAGCACTTTTAGCTATGTTAGCATAACTAGCATAGTTAGCATAATTAGCATTTTAGGTAATGTTTTTTTCTGGGTAAGTTGAAGATGCTGATCGCAATGCTAGCACTTTTAGCCACTTTAGCATAGCTAGCATAGTTAGCATAGTTAGCATTTTAGGTAATGTGTTTTTCTGAGAGAGTTGATTATGCTAATCGCTATGCTAGGACTTTTAGTCACATTAGCATAGTTAGCATAGTTAGCATTATTAGCAAATCCAGCCTTGACTAGCTTTTAATTTGTGGGCGGTGAGGGCGTAGAATTGGGCGTGGAAGGCGGGTTGCGTCTGCGGGCCATACAACGCCGCTTGCGGCTTTAATTATTCTTCTTCTTTCTTTCTTCCACTTTGAGCCAAAATTTGACCCCCACCACATACCCGAAAACTCACCAAAATTGGCACACACCTAGGATAAATTGAAAATGAATTTTCGGCAAAGAAAACGTCACCCCCCCCACGATGATGACATCACGGCGAGCAATCCCGTCAAAAAAATGAATGGGCCGAAAATCGCTTATGGGGCCAAAAAAAAATATTTCAAAATACAGTTACGAAACCAAAACAGGCGTGTTGGAGATATCCCAAAGAAGTTATGAAATTATTATGGGATGGCCACACGACCTGTGGCTTGGCGGCCATTTTGTGGCGAACTCAGAGAAATGGCGATTTTCGTGTTTTTTGACAATATGGAAAATGACACTTTTGTTTAAGCGATTGTCACGAAATTGCACACACATGCCAAGACCCTGATTCTACAATAACCAAAGAAGTTTCGTTGACCTTTGACCTTGGGAAGGGGCGGCCATCTTGAATTTTCTTAAAAAAGCACCTTTAGTAACGTATACAAACGAAAACTCGTCCTAGGGATTTTTATCGATCTTTTTGAAACTTCTCGGGCATCAATGGCAAGCTACTGTGGACAAAATGTTGGAATTAGAAGTTGTAGAATTTGAAACGCGTGCGCGTGGCGAATTCGCAACCGTCGCCATTTTAGCTAGCTCGCACATATTTTATCGGAATAGCCTGAAACTGAAATATACGATACCCTGGCCCACACTGAACAAAACGATGTCACATACGACAAAATCGATAAAGGAATGTGGCCGTGGTAAACAAAAAACCGTCGCAAAAAAAAGTGCTGACTCGGCAAAAAAAAAATTTTTCGGATTTTATTTTTAAGAATCGGCTAACGAAACCCAGATAACTTTGTCGGGTATATCCAAAGAAAGTTTTGAAATCATTACGTGATGGCAACACGACCTACGGTTTGGCTGCCATTTTGTGCCAAAATATGCCATTTTGCGTTTTTCGCGTTTTTACACGATATGGAAAAATGAACTTTTTTTCGAGCGATTTTCACGAAATTTGACGCACATGTCCTTAGCGTAAGTCTACAATCACCTCTGGAGTTTCGTCGACCTTTGACCTCGGGAAAAGGTGGCCATCTTGAATTTTCTATAAAAAACACCTTAACCACCAGATTCAAACGTAAACTTGTCGTTGGAATTTTCTTCGATCGTCTCAAAACTTTTTGGGCATCAATGGCAAGCTACTGTGTAAAAAATGTTGGAATTAGAAGTTGTAGATTTTGAACGACGTGCGCGTGGCAAGCTAGCAAAGTGGCGCACTGTTATAACTCCCATGCATTTCAATACAATACAGTGAAAATTGAATGCATGCATTAATGCCTGAAACAGAATACATTGAAAAACACTGGATATGGACATATAAGGAATGTGGGCGTGGTTAGCATAAAACCACTGTTGCTAAGGACGACAAAAAGTTTACTTTTACCGATTTGTCCGAAACTGATGTCAATCTGTTCATCCTCTCGAGGGGACCAAAACACAAAATGGTTGCTAAGGAGATAAAATCAACAGAAAGGCCGCCATTTTGGAAAAAGTGGGTTTTTTATCAACTTATGACATATAGCTCTCAACAATGGAGGAATGTGTTTTTCTGAGTCAGTTGATGATGCTGATCACAATGCTAGCACTTTTAGCCACATTAGCATAGCTAGCATAGTTAGCAAAATAAGAATTTTAGGTAATGTGTTTTTCTGAGTCATTTGATGATGCTGATCGCTATGCTAGCACTTTAAGCCACATTAGCATAGCTAGCATAGTTAGCATAATTAGCATATGCAGTTTTGACTAGCCATTATCAAAAGTGGGCGGTGAGGGCGGTGAGGGCGGTGGGGGGGTTTGGGCGGTGGTGCGTAGAGTTGGGCGTGGAAGGCGGGTTGCGTCTGCGGGCCATACAACGCCGCTTGCGGCTTTAATTATGGCCCGCAGCAGTCATAGACTGCAAGGACCATATTGTAACTGGTACGAGGGTCGAACACTCAAAAAGTCCAAAACGTCAAAAAAACGCGTCAAAACGCCAAAAAATGGGGTCAAAAGTCGCCCAAAGCACACAACGACACGACAATTGTGTAACGCAACAAAAATACACACACACACGCACAACACCAACGCACAAACGTCAAAATTGTAGTCGCAAAAATGACGACAAAAACCCAAAAAAGCCCCAAAAAGCCCTCAAAAGACAGGTTTAAAGCCAAAAAGACATGCCCAGCCTATAGTAAAAGACAGGCCGCATTGAAATACATAGGCCACCTGACTGCAAAAACTTCTATATTGTTTCTGCTTCGTTTCATTATTATTATTATTCTTCTTGCACACTAACGGCGTCTTTGAGCTTAATTTTGACCCCCGCCACATACCCGAAAACTCACCAAAATTGGCACACACCTGGGATAAATTGAAAATGAATTTTCGGCAAAGAGAACGCCACCCCCCCGAAGTCGATGACATCACGGCGAGCGATCCCGTAAAAAAAATGAATGGGCCGAAAATCGCTTATGGGGCCAAAAAAAAATATTTTGAAATACAGTTACGAAACCAAAACCCGCGTGTTGGAGATATCCCAAAGAAGTTATGAAATCATTATGGGATGGCCACACGACCTACGGCTTGGCGGCCATTTTGTGGCGAACTCAGAGAAATGGCGATTTTCGTGTTTTTTGACAATATGGGAAAACTACACTTTTGTTCAAGCGATTTTCACGAAATTTCATACACATGCCACAAACACGATTCTACAACTACCAAAGAAGTTTTGTTGACCTTTGACCTTGGCAAGGGGCGGCCATCTTGAATTTTCATAAAAAAGCACCTTTATTGACGGATACAAACGAAAACTCGTCCTAGGGATTTTTATCGATCTTTTTGAAACTTCTCGGGCATCAATGGCAAGCTACTGTGGACAAAATGTTGGAATTAGAAGTTGTAGAATTTGAAACGCGTGCCCGTGAAGAATTCGCAACCATCGCCATTTTAGCTAGCTCGCACATATTTTGTCGGAATAGCCTGAAACTGAAATATGCGATACCCTGTCCCACACTGAACAAAACGATGTCACATACGACAAAATCCATAAAGGAATGTGGCCGTGGTAAACAAAAAACCGTCGCAAAAAAAAGTGCTGACTCGGCAAAAAAAAATTTTTTGGGATTTTATTTTTAAGAATCGGCTAACGAAACTCAGATAACTTTGTCGGGTATATCCAAAGAAAGTTTTGAAATCATTACGTGATGGCGACTTGACCTACGGTTTGGCGGCCATTTTTTGCCAAAATCTGCCATTTTGCGTTTTTCGCGTTTTTACACAATATGGAAAAATGAACTTTTTTTCGAGCGATTTTCACGAAATTTGACGCGCATGTCCCTAGCGTAAGTCTACAATCACCTCTGGAGTTTCGTCGACCTTTGACCTCGGGAAAAGGCGGCCATCTTGAATTTTCTATAAAAAACACCTTTACCACCAGATTCAAACGTAAACTTGTCGTTGGAATTTTCATCGATTGTCTCGAAACTTTTTGGGCATCAATGGCAAGCTACTGTGGAAAAAATGTTGGAAGTAGAAGTTGTAGATTTTGAGCGGCGTGTGCGTGGCAAGCTAGCAAAGTGGCGCACTGTTATAACTCCCATGCATTTCAATACAATACAGTGAAAATTGAATGCATGCATTCATGCCTGAAACAGAATACATTGAAAAAGACTGGACATGGACATATAAGGAATGTGGGCGTGGTTAGCATAAAACCACTGTTGCTAAGGACGACAAAAAGTTTACTTTTACCGATTTATCCGAAATTGACGTCAATCTGTTCGTCTTCTGAAGTGGACCAAAACATAAAATGGTTGCTATGGAGATAAAATAAACAGAAAAGCCGCCATTTTGGAAAAAGTCGTTTTTTTATCAACTTATGACATATAGCTTTCACCAATGGAGGAATATGTTTTTCTGAGTCAGTAAATGATGCTTATCGCTATGCTAGCAATTTTAGCCACATTAGCATAGCTAAAATAGTTAGCATAATTAGCATTTTAGGTAATGTGTTTTTCTGAGTCAGTTGATGATGCTGATCGCTATGCTAGCACTTTTAGCCACATTAGCATAGCTAGCATAGTTAGCATAATTAGCATTTTAGGTAATGTGTTTTTCTGAGTCAGTTGATGATGCTGATCGCTATGCTAGCACTTTTAGCCACATTAGCATAGCTAGCATAGTTAGCATAATTAGCATTTTAGGTAATGTGTTTTTCTGAGTCAGTTGATGATGCTGATCGCTATGCTAGCACTTTTAGCCACATTAGCGTAGCTAGCATAGTTAGCATAATTAGCATTTTAGATAATGTGTTTTTCTGAGTCAGTTGATGATGCTGATCGCAATGCTAGCACTTTTAGCCACATTAGCATAGTTAGCATTGTTAGCATAATTAGCATTTTAGGAAATGTGTTTTTCTGAGAGAGTTGATTATACTGATCGCTATGCTAGGACTTTTAGTCACATTAGCATAGTTAGCATAGTTAGCATTATGAGCAAATCCAGCCTTGATTAGCTTTTAATTTGTGGGCGGTGAGGGCGGAGAGGGCCGCGGTAGTGCGTAGAGTTGGGCGTGGAAGGCGGGTTGCGTCTGCGGGCCATACAACGCCGCTTGCGGCTTTAATTATTATTATTATTCTTCTTGTCCTATAACGGCGTCTTTGAGCTTAATTTTGACCCCCGCCACATACCCGAAAACTCACCAAAATTGGCACACACCTGGGATAAATTGAAAATGAATTTTTGGCAAAGAGAACGCCACCCCCCCGAAGTCGATGACATCACGGCGAGCGATCCCGTAAAAAAAATGAATGGGCCGAAAATCGCTTATGGGGCCAAAAAAAAATATTTCGAAATACAGTTACGAAACCAAAACACGTGTGTTGGAGATATCCCAAAGAAGTTATGAAATCATTATGGGATGGCCACACGACCTACGGCTTGGCGGCCATTTTGTGGCGAACACAGAGAAATGGCGATTTTCGTGTTTTTTGACAATATGGGAAAACGATACTTTTGTTTGAGCGATTTTCACGAAATTTCATACACATGCCACAAACACGATTCTACAACTACCAAAGAATTTTTGTTGACCTTTGACCTTGGGAAGGGGCGGCCATCTTGAATTTTCAAAAAAAAGCACCTTTAGTAACGGATACAAACGAAAACTCGTCCTAGGGATTTTTATCAATCTTCTTGAAACTTCTCGGGCATCAATGGCAAGCTACTGTGGACAAAATGTTGGAATTAGAAGTTGTAGAATTTGAAACGCGTGCCCGTGGCGAATTCGCAACCGTCGCCATTTTAGCTAGCTCGCACATATTTTGTCGGAATAGCCTGAAACTGAAATATGCGATACCCTGGCCCACACTGAACAAAACGATGTCACATACGACAAAATCCATAAAGGAATGTGGCCGTGGTAAACAAAAAACCATCGCAAAAAAAAGTGCTGACTCGGCAAAAAAATTTTTTTTCGGATTTTATTTTTAAGAATCGGCTAACGAAACTCAGACAACTTTGTCGGGTATATCCAAAGAAAGTTTTGAAATCATTACGTGATGGCGACACGACCTATGGTTTGGCGGCCATTTTGTGCCAAAATCTACCATTTTGCGTTTTTCGCGTTTTTACACAATATGGAAAAATGAACTTTTTTTCGAGCGATTTTCACGAAATTTGACTCGCATGTCCCTAGCGTAAGTCTACAATCACCTTTGGAGTTTCGTCGACCTTTGACCTCGGGAAAAGGCGGCCATCTTGAATTTTCTATAAAAAAAACCTTTACCACCAGATTCAAACGTAAACTTGTCGTTGGAATTTTCATCGATTGTCTCGAAACTTTTTGGGCATCAATGGCAAGCTACTGTGGAAAAAATGTTGGAATTAAAAGTTGTAGATTTTGAACGGCGTGCGCGTGGCGAGCTAGCAAAGTGGCGCACTGTTATAACTCCCATGCATTTCAATACAATACAGTGAAAATTGAATGCATGCATTAATGCCTGAAACAGAATACATTGAAAAACACTGGATATGGACATATAAGGAATGTGGGCGTGGTTAGCATAAAACCACTGTTGCTAAGGACAACAAAAAGTTTACTTTTACCGATTTGTCCGAAACTGACGTCAATCTGTTCATCCTCCAGAGGGGACCAAAACATAAAATGGTTGCTATGGAGATAAAATCAACAGAAAAGCCGCCATTTTGGAAAAAGTGGGTTTTTTATCAACTTATGACATGTAGCTCTCGCCAATGGAGGAATGTGTTTTTCTGAGTCAGTTGATGATGCTGATCGCTATGCTAGCAATTTTAGCCACATTAACATAACTAGCATAGTTAGCATAATTAGCATTTTAGGTAATGGGTTTTTCTGAGTCAGTTGATGATGCTGATCGCTATGCTAGCACTTTTAGCCACATTAGCATAGCTAGCATTGTTAGCATAATTAGCAAATCCAGCCTTGACTAGCTTTTAATTTGCGGGCTGTGAGGGCGGTGAGGTCAGCGGTGGTGCGTAGAGTTGGGCGTGGAAGGCGGGTTGCGTCTGCGGGCCATACAACGCCGCTTGCGGCTTTAATTATGGCCCGCAGCAGTCATAGACTGCAAGGACCATATTGTAACTGCTACGAGGGTCGAACACTCAAAAAGGTCCAAAACGTCAAAAAAACGCGTCAAAACGCCAAAAAATGGGGTCAAAAGTCGCCCAAAGCACAAAACGACACGACAATTGTGTAACGCAACAAAAATACACACACACACGCACAACACCAACGCACAAACGTCAAAATTGTAGTCGCGAAAATGACGACAAAAACCCAAAAAAGCCCCAAAAAGCCCTCAAAAGACGGGTTTAAAGCCAAAAAGACATGCCCAGCCTATAGTAAAAGACAGGCCGCATTGAAATACATAGGCCACCTGACTGCAAAAACTTCTATATTGTTTCTGCTTTGTTTCATTATTACGTTTCTTCTTTCTTACGGATCCGTTGATCGCAAATTTGACCCCCGCCACATACCCGAAAACTCACCAAAATTGCCACACAGCTGGGATAAATTGAAAATGAATTTTCGGCAAAGAGAACGTCACCCACCCCATGACGATGACATCACGGCGAGCGTTCCCGTAAAAAAAATGAATGGGCCGAAAATCGCTTATGGGGCCAAAAAAAAAAATTTCAAATTAGAGCAACGAAACTAAAACACGCGTGTTGGAGATATCCCAAAGAACTTATGAAATCATTATGGGATGGCCACACGACCTACGGCTTGGCGGCCATTTTGTGGCGAACTCAGAGAAATGGCGATTTTCGTGTTTTTTGACAATATGGGAAAACGACACTTTTGTTTATGCGATTGTCACGAAATTGCACACACATGCCAAGACCCTGATTCTACAATAACCAAAGAAGTTTCGTTGACCTTTGACCTTGGGAAGGGGCGGCCATCTTGAATTTTCATAAAAAAGCACCTTTAGTAACGTATACAAACGAAAACTCGTCCTAGGGATTTTTATCGATCTTTTTGAAACTTCTCAGGCATCAATGGCAAGCTACTGTGGACAAAATGTTGGAATTAGAAGTTGTAGAATTTGAAACGCGTGCGCGTGGCGAATTCGCAACCGTCGCCATTTTAGCTAGCTCGCACATATTTTATCGGAATAGCCTGAAACTGAAATATGCGATACCCTGGCCCACACTGAACAAAACGATGTCACATACGACAAAATCGATAAAGGAATGTGGCCGTGGTAAACAAAAAACCGTCGCAAAAAAAAGTGCTGACTCGGCAAAAAAAAATTTTTTCGGATTTTATTTTTAAGAATCGGCTAACGAAACCCAGATAACTTTGTCGGGTATAACCAAAGAAAGTTTTGAAATCATTACGTGATGGCCACACGACCTACGGTTTGGCGGCCATTTTGTGCCAAAATCTGCCATTTTGAGTTATTCGCATTTTTACACGATATGGAAAAATGAACTTTTTTTCGAGCGACTTTCACGAAATTTGACTCGCATGTCCCTAGCGTAAGTCTACAATCACCTTTGGAGTTTCGTCGACCTTTGACCTCGGGAAAAGGCGGCCATCTTGAATTTTCTATATAAAACACCTTAACCACCAGATTCAAACGTAAACTTGTCGTTGGAATTTTCTTCGGTCGTCTCAAAACTTTTTGGGCATCAATGGCAAGCTACTGTGTAAAAAATGTTGGAATTAGAAGTTGTAGATTTTGAACGGCGTGCGCGTGGCAAGCTAGCAAAGTGGCGCACTGTTATAACTCCCATGCATTTCAATACAATACAGTGAAAATTGAATGCATGCATTCATGCCTGAAACTGAATACATTGAAAAACACTGGATATGGACATATAAGGAATGTGGGCGTGGTTAGCATAAAACCACTGTTGCTAAGGACGACAAAAAGTTTACTTTTACCGATTTGTCCGAAACTGACGTCAATCTGTTCGTCCTCCCGAGGGGACCAAAACATAAAATGGTTGCTATGGAGATAAAATCAACAGAAAAGCCGCCATTTTGGAAAAAGAGGGCTTTTTAGCAACTTATGACATATAACTCTCACCAATGGAGGAATGTGTTTTTCTGAGTCAGTTGATGATGCTGATCGCTATGCTAGCAATTTTAGCCACATTAGCATAGCTAGCATAGTTAGCATAATTAGCATTTTAGGAAATGTGTTTTTTTGAGTCAGTTGATGATGCTGATCGCTATGCTAGCACTTTTAGCTATTTTAGCATAGCTAGCATAGTTAGCATAATTAGCACTTTAGGTAATGTGTTTTTCTGAGTCAGTTGAAGATGCTGATTGCTATGCTAGCACTTTTAGCCACATTAGCATAGTTAGCATAGTTAGCATAATTAGCATTTTAGGTAATGTGTGTTTCTGAGTCAGTTGATTATGCTGATCACTATGCTAGCACTTTTAGCCACATTAGCATAGCTAGCATAGTTAGCATAATTAGCATTTTAGGAAATGTGTTTTTTTGAGTCAGTTGATGATGCTAATCGCAATGCTAGCTCATTTAGGCACATTAGCATAGCTGGCATAGTAAGCATAATTACCATTTTAGGAAATGTGTTTTTCTGAGAGAGTTGATTATGCAGATCGCTATGCTAGGACTTTTAGTCACATTAGCATAGTTAGCATAGTTAGCATTATTAGCAAATCCAGCCTTGATTAGCTTTTAATTTGTGGGCGGTGAGGGCGGAGAGGGCCGCGGTAGTGCGTAGAGTTGGGCGTGGAAGGCGGGTTGCGTCTGCGGGCCATACAACGCCGCTTGCGGCTTTAATTATTATTCTTGTTTCTAACGGATCCGTTGAGCTCAAATTTGACCCCCGCCACATACCCGAAAACTCACCAAAATTGCCACACACCTAGGATAAATTGAAAATGAATTTTCGGCAAAGAAAACGTCAACCCCCCGAAGTCGATGACATCACGGCGAGCGTTCCCGTAAAAAAAATGAATGGGCCGAAAATCGCTTATGGGGCCAAAAAAAAATATTTTGAAATACAGGTACGAAACCAAAACACGCGTGTTGGAAATATCCCAAAGAAGTTATGAAATCATTATGGGATGGCCATACGACCTACTGCTTGGCGGCCATTTTGTGGCGAACTCAGAGAAATGGCGATTTTCGTGTTTTTTCACAATATGGGAAAACGATACTTTTGTTTGAGCGATTTTCACGAAATTGCACATACATGCCACTAGCACGATTCTACAACTACCAAAGAAGTTTCGTTGACCTTTGACCTTGGGAAGAGGCGGCCATCTTGAATTTTCAAAAAAAAGCACCTTTAGTAAGGTATTCAAATGAAAACTCGTCCTAGGAATTTTCATCGATATTTTTGAAACTTCTTGGGCATCAATGGCAATCAATTGTGGACAAAATGTTGGAATTAGAAGTTGTAGATTTTGAAACGCGTGCGCGTGGCGAATTCGCAACCGTCGCCATTTTAGCTAGCTCGCACATATTTTATCGGAATAGCCTGAAACGGAAATATGCGATACCCTGGCCCACACTGAACAAAACGATATCACATACGACAAAATCGATAAAGGAATGTGGCCGTGGTAAACAAAAAACGATCGCAAAAAAAAGTGCTGACTCGGCAAAAAAAAAAAAAAATCGGATTTTATTTTTAAGAATCGGCTAACGAAACCCAGATAACTTTGTCGGGTATATCCAAATAAAGTTTTGAAATCATTACGTGATGGCGACACGACCTACGGTTTGGCGGCCATTTTGTGCCAAAATCTGCCATTTTGAGTTTTTCGCGATTTTACACAATATGGAAAAATGAACTTTTTTTCGAGCGATTTTGACGAAATTTGACTCGCATGTCCCTAGCGTAAGTCTACAATCACCTTTGGAGTTTCGTCGACCTTTGACCTCGGGAAAAGGCGGCCATCTTGAATTTTATTTAAAAAACACCTTTATCACTGGATTCAAACTTAAACTTGTCGTTGGAATTTTCATCAATCATCTCGAAACTTTTTGGGCATCAATGGCAAGCTACTGTGGAAAAAATGTTGGAATTAGAAGTTGTAGATTTTGAACGGCGTGCGCGTGGCATGCTAGCAAAGTGGCGCACTGTTATAACTCCCATGCATTTCAATACAATACAGTGAAAATTGAATGCATGCATTCATGCCTGAAACAGATTACATTGAAAAACACTGGATATGGACATATAAGGAATGTGGGCGTGGTTAGCATAAAACCACTGTTGCTAAGGACAACTAAAAGTTTACTTTTACCGATTTGTCCGAAACTGACGTCAATCTGTTCGTCTTCTAAAGGGGACCAAAACATAAAATGGTTGCTATGGAGATAAAATAAACAAAAAAGCCGCCATTTTGGAAAAAGTGGTTTTTTTTATCAACTTATGGCATATAGCTCTCACCAATGGAGGAATGTGTTTTTCTGAATCAGTTGATGATGCTGATCGCTATGCTAGCACTTTTAGCTATGTTAGCATAACTAGCATAGTTAGCATAATTAGCATTTTAGGTAATGTGTTTTTCTGAGTCAGTTGATGATGCTGATCGCTATGCTAGCACTTTTAGCCACATTAGCATAGCTAGCATAGTTAGCATAATTAGCATTTTAGGTAATGTGTTTTTCTGAGTCAGTTGATGATGCTGATCGCTATGCTGGCACTTTTAGCCACATTAGCATAGCTAGCATAGTTAGCATAATTAGCAAATCCAGCCTTTACTAGCTTTTAATTTGTGGGCGGTGAGGGCGGTGAGGGCGGTGGTGCGTAGAGTTGGGCGTGGAAGGCGGGTTGCGTCTGCGGGCCATACAACGCCGCTTGCGGCTTTAATTATTATTATTATTACGTTTCTTCTTTCTTACGGATCCGTTGATCGCAAATTTGACCCCCGCCACATACCCGAAAACTCACCAAAATTGCCACACAGCTGGGATAAATTGAAAATGAATTTTCGGCAAAGAGAACGTCACCCCCCCCACGATGATGACATCACGGCGAGCGTCCCCGTAAAAAAAATGAATGGGCCGAAAATCGTTTATGGGGCCAAAAAAAAATATTTTGAAATACAGTTACGAAACCAAAACACATGTTTTGGAGATATCCCAAAGATGTTATGAAATCATTATGGGATGACCACACAACCTTCGGCTTGGCGGCCATTTTGTGGCGAACTCAGAGAAATGGCGATTTTCGTGTTTTTTCACAATATAGGAAAACGACACTTTTGTTCAAGCGATTTTCACGAAATTGCAGACACATGCCACAAACACGATTCTACAACTACCAAAGAAGTTTTGTTGACCTTTGACCTTGGGAAGGGGCGGCCATCTTGAATTTTCATAAAAAAGCACCTTTAGTAAGGTATTCAAACGAAAACTCGTCCTAGGAATTTTCATCGATCTTTTTGAAACTTCTCGGCCATCAATAACAAGCTACTGTGGACAAAATGTTGGAATTAGAAGTTGTAGAATTTGAAACGCGTGCGCGTGGCGAATTCGCAACCGTCGCCATTTTAGCTAGCTTGCACATATTTTATCGGAATGTCGTGAAAATGAAATATACGATTCCCTGGCCCACACTGAACAAAACGATGTCACATACGACAAAATCCATAAAGGAATGCGGCCGTGGTAAATGAAAAACGATCGCAAAAAAAAGTGCTGACTCGGCTAAAAAAAAAAAATTCGGATTTTTTTTTTATGAATCGGCTAGCGAAACCCAGATAACTTTGTCGGGTATATCCAAACAAAGTTTTGAAATCATTACGTGATGGCGACACGACCTACTGTTTGGCGGACATTTTGTGCCAAAATCGGCCATTTTGAGTTTTTCGCGTTTTTACACAATATGGAAAAAGGAACTTTTTTTTGAGCGATTTTCACGAAATTTGACTCGCATGTCCGTAGCATAAGTCTACAATTACCTCTGGAGTTTCGTTGTCCTTTGACCTCGGGAAAAGGCGGCCATCTTGAATTTTCTATAAAAAACACCTTTGCCACTGGATTCAAACGTAAACTTGTCGTTGGAATTTTTATCGATCGTCTCGAAACTTTTTGGGCATCAATGGCAAGCTACTGTGGAAAAAATGTTGGAATTAGAAGTTGTAGATTTTGAACGGCGTGCGCGTGGCGAGCTAGCAAAGTGGCGCACTGTTATAACTCCCATGCATTTCAATACAATACAGTGAAAATTGAATGCATGCATAAATGCCTGAAACTGAATACATTGAAAAACACTGGATATGGACATATAAGGAATGTGGGCGTGGTTAGCATAAAACCCCTGTTGCTAAGGACAACAAAAAGTTTACTTTTACCGATTTGTCCGAAACTGACGTCAATCTGTTCGTCTTCTCAAGGGGAACAAAACATAAAATGGTTGCTAAGGAGATAAAATCAACAAAAAAGCCGCCATTTTGGAAAAAGTGGGTTTTTTATCAACTTATGGCATATAGCTCTCACCAATGGAGGAATGTGTTTTTCTGAGTCAGTTGATGATGCTGATCGCAATGCTAGCACTTTTAGCCACATTAGCATAGCTAGCATAGTTAGCATAATTAGCATTTTAGGTAATGTGTTTTTCTGAGTCAGTAGATGATGCTGATCGCTATGCTAGCACTTTTAGCCACATTAGCATAGCTAGCATAGTTTCATAATTAGCATTTTAGGTAATGTGTTTTTCTGAGTCAGTTGATGATGCTGATCGCTATGCTAGCACTATTAGCCACATTAGCATAGCTAGCATAGTTAGCATAATTAGCATTTTTAATAATCTGTTTTCCTGAGTCAGTTGATGATGCTGATCGCAATGCTAGCACGTTTAGCCAAATCAGCATAGCTAGCATAGTTAGCATAATTAGCAAAAGCCGTTTTGACTAGCCTTTATCAAAAGTGGGCAGTGAGGGAGGCGGTGGTGCGTAGAGTTGGGCGTGGAAGGCGGGTTGCGTCTGCGGGCCATACAACGCCGCTTGCGGCTTTAATTATTATTATTCTTCTTGTCCTATAACGGCGTCTTTGAGCTTAATTTTGACCCCCGCCACATACCCGAAAACTCACCAAAATTGGCACACACCTGGGATAAATTGAAAATGAATTTTTGGCAAAGAGAACGCCACCCCCCCGAAGTCGATGACATCACGGCGAGCGATCCCGTAAAAAAAATGAATGGGCCGAAAATCGCTTATGGGGCCAAAAAAAAATATTTCGAAATACAGTTACGAAACCAAAACACGTGTGTTGGAGATATCCCAAAGAAGTTATGAAATCATTATGGGATGGCCACACGACCTACGGCTTGGCGGCCATTTTGTGGCGAACACAGAGAAATGGCGATTTTCGTGTTTTTTGACAATATGGGAAAACGATACTTTTGTTTGAGCGATTTTCACGAAATTTCATACACATGCCACAAACACGATTCTACAACTACCAAAGAATTTTTGTTGACCTTTGACCTTGGGAAGGGGCGGCCATCTTGAATTTTCAAAAAAAAGCACCTTTAGTAACGGATACAAACGAAAACTCGTCCTAGGGATTTTTATCAATCTTCTTGAAACTTCTCCGGCATCAATGGCAAGCTACTGTGGACAAAATGTTGGAATTAGAAGTTGTAGAATTTGAAACGCGTGCCCGTGGCGAATTCGCAACCGTCGCCATTTTAGCTAGCTCGCACATATTTTGTCGGAATAGCCTGAAACTGAAATATGCGATACCCTGGCCCACACTGAACAAAACGATGTCACATACGACAAAATCCATAAAGGAATGTGGCCGTGGTAAACAAAAAACCATCGCAAAAAAAAGTGCTGACTCGGCAAAAAAAATTTTTTTCGGATTTTATTTTTAAGAATCGGCTAACGAAACTCAGACAACTTTGTCGGGTATATCCAAAGAAAGTTTTGAAATCATTACGTGATGGCGACACGACCTACGGTTTGGCGGCCATTTTGTGCCAAAATCTACCATTTTGCGTTTTTCGCGTTTTTACACAATATGGAAAAATGAACTTTTTTTCGAGCGATTTTCACGAAATTTGACTCGCATGTCCCTAGCGTAAGTCTACAATCACCTTTGGAGTTTCGTCGACCTTTGACCTCGGGAAAAGGCGGCCATCTTGAATTTTCTATAAAAAAAACCTTTACCACCAGATTCAAACGTAAACTTGTCGTTGGAATTTTCATCGATTGTCTCGAAACTTTTTGGGCATCAATGGCAAGCTACTGTGGAAAAAATGTTGGAATTAGAAGTTGTAGATTTTGAGCGGCGTGTGCGTGGCAAGCTAGCAAAGTGGCGCACTGTTATAACTCCCATGCATTTCAATACAATACAGTGAAAATTGAATGCATGCATTCATGCCTGAAACAGAATACATTGAAAAAGACTGGACATGGACATATAAGGAATGTGGGCGTGGTTAGCATAAAACCACTGTTGCTAAGGACGACAAAAAGTTTACTTTTACCGATTTGTCAGAAACTGACGTCAATCTGTTCATCCTCCCGAGGGGACCAAAACATAAAATAGTCGCTATGGAGATAAAATCAACAGAAAAGCCGCCATTTTGGAAAAAGTGGGTTTTTTATCAACTTATGACATGTAGCTCTCACCAATGGAGGAATGTGTTTTTCTGAGTCAGTTGATGATGCTGATCGCTATGCTAGCAATTTTAGCCACATTAACATAGCTAGCATAGTTAGCATAATTAGCATTTTAGGAAATGTGTTTTTTTGAGTCAGTTGATGATGCTGATCGCTATGCTAGCACTTTTAGCTATGTTAGCATAGCTAGCATAGTTTGCATAATTAGCATTTTAGGTAATGTCTTTTTCTGAGTCAGTTGAAGATGCTGATTGCTATGCTAGCACTTTTAGCCACATTAGCATAGTTAGCATAGTTAGCATAATTAGCATTTTAGGTAATGTGTTTTTCTGAGTCAGTTGATGATGCTGATCGCTATGCTAGCACTTTTAGCTATGTTAGCATAGCTAGCATAGTTAGCATAATTAGCATTTTAGGTAATGTGTTTTTCTGAGTCAGTTGAAGATGCTGATTGCTATGCTAGCACTTTTAGCCACATTAGCATAGTTAGCATAGTTAGCATAATTAGCATTTTAGGTAATGTGTTTTTCTGAGTCAGTTGATGATGCTGATCGCTATGCTAGCACTTTAAGCCACATTAGCGTAGCTAGCATAGTTAGCATAATTAGCATTTTAGATAATGTGTTTTTCTGAGTCAGTTGATGATGCTGATCGCAATGCTAGCACTTTTAGCCACATTAGCATAGTTAGCATTGTTAGCATAATTAGCAAATCCAGCCTTGATTAGCTTTTAATTTGCGGGCTGTGAGGGCGGTGAGGTCAGCGGTGGTGCGTAAAGTAGGGCGTGGAGGCGGGTTGCGTCTGCGGGCCATACAACGCCGCTTGCGGCTTTATTATGGCCCGCAGCAGTCATAGACTGCAAGGACCATATTGTAACTGCTACGAGGGTCGAACACTCAAAAAGGTCCAAAACGTCAAAAAAACGCGTCAAAACGCCAAAAAATGGGGTCAAAAGTCGCCCAAAGCACAAAACGACACGACAATTGTGTAACGCAACAAAACCACACACACACACGCACAACACACCCGCACAAACGTCAAAATTGTAGTCGCAAAAATGACGACAAAAAGCCAAAAAAGCCCCAAAAAGCCCTCAAAAGACGGGTTTAAAGCCAAACAGACATGCCCAGCCTATAGTAAAAGACAGGCCGCATTGAAATACATAGGCCACCTGACTGCAAAAACTTCTATATTGTTTCTGCTTCGTTTCATTATTATTATGGCCCGCAGCAGTCATAGACTGCAAGGACCATATTGTAACTGGTACGAGGGTCGAACACTCAAAAAGTCCAAAACGTCAAAAAAACGCGTCAAAACGCCAAAAAATGGGGTCAAAAGTCGCCCAAAGCACACAACGAGACGACAATTGTGTAACGCAACAAAAATAGACACACACACGCACAACAACCCCGCACAAACGACAAGATTGTATTCGCAAAAATGACGACAAAAACACGAAAAAGCCCCAAAAAGCCCTCAAAAGACGGGTTTAAAGCCAAAAAGACATGCCCAGCCTATAGTAAAAGACAGGCCGCATTGAAATACATAGGCCACCTGACTGCAAAAACTTCTATATTGTTTTTCGAATGTTTATTATTATGGCCCGCAGCACTCACAGAGTGCAAGGACCATATTGTAACTGCTACGAGGGTCGACCCCCAAAAAGGTCCAAAACGTCAAAAAAACGCGTTGAAACGCCAAAAAATGGGGTCAAAAGTCGCCCAAAGCACACAACGACACGACAATTGTGTAACGCAACAAAAATAGACACACACACGCACAACACCAACGCAAAAACGACAAAATTGTAGTCGCAAAAATGACGACAAAAACACGAAAAAGCCAAAAAAAGCCCCAAAAAGCCCTCAAAGAACGGGTTTAAAGCCAAAAAGACATGCCCAGCCTATAGTAAAAGACAGGCCGCATTGAAATACATAGGCCACCCTACTGCAAAAACTTCTATATTGTTTTTCGAATGTTTATTATTATGGCCCGCAGCACTCACAGAGTGCAAGGACCATATTGTAACTGGTACGAGGGTCGAACAATCAAAAAGTCCAAAACGTCAAAAAAACGCGTCAAAACGCCAAAAAATGGAGTCAAAAGTCGCCCAAAGCACAAAACGACACGACAATTGTGTAACGCAACAAAAATACACACACACACGCACAACACCAACGCAAAAACGTCAAATTTGTAATCGCAAAAATGACGACAATAACACGAAAAAGCCCCAAAAAGCCGTCAAAAGAAGGGTTTAAAGCCAAAAAGACCTGCCCAGCCTATAGTAAAAGACAGGCCGCATTGAAATACATAGGAAATCCTAACCGCAAAAACTTCTATATTGTTTCTGCTTTGTTTCATTTTTATTATTACGTTTCTTCTTTCTTACTGCGTCTTTGAGCTCAAATTTGACCCCCGCCACATACTCGAAAACTCACCAAAATTGGCACACACCTAGGATAAATTCAAAATGAATTTTCGGCGAAGTGAACGCCCCCCCCCCAAACCCGATGACCTCACAGTCGGCAAAACCGTAAAAAAAATGAATGGGGCCGAAATCTCAAATGGAGCCGATTTTTTTTTCTTCAAGATACAGTTACGAAACCAAAACACGGGTGTTGGAGATATCCTAAAGAAGTTTTGAAATCATTATGGGATGGCCACACGACCTACGGCTTGGCGGCCATTTTGTGGCGAACTCAGAGAAATGGCGAATTTCGTGTTTTTTGACAATATGGGAAAACGAGACTTTTGTTTAAGCGATTTTCACGAAATTGCACACACATGCCAAGACCATGATTCTGCAATAACCAAAGAAGTTTCGTTGACCTTTGACCTTGGCAAGGGGCGGCCATCTTGAATTTTCAAAAAAAAGCACCTTTAGTAACGGATACAAACGAAAACTCGTCCTAGGGATTTTTATCGATCTTTTTGAAATTTCTCGGGCATCAATGGCAAGCTACTGTGGACAAAATGTTGGAATTAGAAGTTGTAGAATTTGAAACGCGTGCGCGTGGCGAATTCGCAACCGTCGCCATTTTAGCTAGCTCGCACATATTTTATCGGAATAGCCTGAAACTGAAATATGTGATACCCTGGCCCAAACTGAACAAAACGATGTCACATACGACAAAATCCATAAAGGAATGTGGCCGTGGTAAACAAAAAACGGTCGCAAAAAAATGTGCTGACTCGGCAAAAAAAATTTTTTTCGTATTTTATTTTTAAGAATCGGCTAGCGAAACCCAGATAACTTTGTCGGGTATATCCAAAGAAAGTTTTGAAATCATTACGTGATGGCGACACGACCTACGGTTTGGCGGCCATTTTGTGCCAAAATCTGCCATTTTGAGTTTTTCGCGTTTTTACACAATATAGAAAAATGAACTTTTTTTCGAGCGATTTTCACAAAATTTGACTCGCATGTCCCTAGCGTAAGTCTACAATCACCTCTGGAGTTTCGTCGACCTTTGACCTCGGTAAAAGGCGGCCATCTTGAATTATCTATAAAAAAACACCTTTACCACCAGATTCAAACGTAAACTTGTCGTTGGAATTTTCATCGATTGTCACGAAACTTTTTGGGCATCAATGGCAAGCTACTGTGGAAAAAATGTTGGAATTAGAAGTTGTAGATTTTGAATGGCGTGCGCGTGGCAAGCTAGCAAAGTGGCGCACTGTTGTAACTCCCATGCATATCATTGGAATACAGTGAAAATTGAATGCATGCATTAATGCCTGAAAGTGAATACATTGAAAAACACTGGATATGGACATATAAGGAATGTGGGCGTGGTTAGCATAAAACCACTGTTGCTAAGGACAACAAAAAGTTTACTTTTACCGATTTGTCCGAAACTGAGGTCAATCTGTTTGTCCTCCCGAGGGGACCAAAACATAAAATGGTTGCTATGGAGATAAAATCAACAGAAAAGCCGCAATTTTGAAAAAAGTGTTTTTTTTTATCAACTTATGACATATAGCTCTCACCAATGGAGGAATGTGTTTTTCTGAGTCAGTTGATGATGCTGATCGCTATGCTAGCACTTTTAGCCAAATTAGCATAAATAGCATAGTTAGCATAATTAGCATTTTAGGTAATGTGTTTTTCTGAGTCAGCTGATGATGCTGATCGCTATGCTAGCACTTTTAGCCACATTAGCATAGCTAGCATAGTTAGCATAATTAGCATTTTAGGTAATGTGTTTTTCTGAGTCAGCTGATGATGCTGATCGCTATGCTAGCACTTTTAGCCACATTAGCATAGCTAGCATAGTTAGCATAATTAGCATTTTAGGTAATGTGTTTTTCTGAGTCAGTTGATGATGCTGATCGCTATGCTAGCACTTTTAGCCACATTAGCATAGTTAGCATAATTAGCAAAATCAGCCTTGACTAGCTTTTAATTTGTGGGCGGTGTGGGCGTTTGTGGTGCGTAGAGTTGGGCGTAGAAGGCGGGTTGCGTCTGCGGGCCATACAACGCCGCTTGCGGCTTTAATTATTATTCTTCTCGCCTACTAACGGATCCGTTGAGCTCAAATTTGACCCCCGCCACATACCCGAAAACTCACCAAAATTGGCACACACCTAGGATAAATTGAAAATGAATTTTCGGCAAAAAGAACGTCACCCCCCCGAAGTCGATGACATCACAGCGAGCGATCCTGTAAAAAAAATGAATGGGCTGAAATCTGTTTATGGGGCCAAAAAAAAATATTTCGAAATAGAGCTATCAAACCAAAACACGCGTGTTGGAGATATCCCAAAGAAGTTATGAAATCATTATGGGATGCCCACACGACCTACGGCTTGGCGGCCATTTTGTGGCGAACTCAGAGAAATGGCTATTTTCGTGTTTTTTGACAATATGGGAAAACGATACTTTTGTTTGAGCGATTTTCACAAAATTGCACACACATGCCACTAGCACGATTCTACAACTACCAAAGAAGTTTCGTTGACCTTTGACCTTGGGAAGAGGCGGCCATCTTGAATTTTCAAAAAAAAGCACCTTTAGTAAGTTATTCAAACGAAAACTCGTCCTAGGGATTTTTTTCGATCTTTTTGAAACTTCTCGGCCATCAATGGCAAGCTACTGTGGACAAAATGTTGGAATTAGAAGTTGTAGAATTTGAAACGCGTGCGCGTGGCGAATTCGCAACCGTCGCCATTTTAGCTAGCTCGCACATATTTTATCGGAATAGCCTGAAACTGAAATATGCAATTCCCTGGCCCATACTGAAAAAAATGATGTCACATACGACAAAATCGATAAAGGAATGTGGCCGTGGTAAACAAAAAACGATCGCAAAAAAAAGTGCTGACTCGGCTAAAAAAAAATTTTTCGGATTTTATTTTTAAGAATCGGCTAGCGAAATCCAGATAACTTTGTCGGGTATATCCAAACAAAGTTTTGAAATCATTACGTGATGGCGACACGACCCACGGTTTGGCGGCCATTTTGTGCCAAAATCGGCCATTTTGAGTTTTTCGCGTTTTTACACAATATAGAAAAATGAACTTTTTTTCGAGCGATTTTCACGAAATTTGACTCGCACGTCCGTAGCATAAGTCTACAATTACCTCTGGAGTTTCGTCGACCTTTGACCTCGGGAAAAGGCGGCCATCTTGAATTTTCTATAAAAAACACCTTTACCACTGGATTCAAACGTAAACTTGTCGTTGGAATTTTCATCGTTTGTCTCGAAACTTTTTGGGCATCAATGGCAAGCTACTGTGGAAAAAATGTTGGAATTAGAAGTTGTAGATTTTAAACGGCGTGCGCGTGGCAAGCTAGCAAAGTGGCGCACTGTTATAACTCCCATGCATTTCAATACAATACAACGAAAATTGAATGCATGCACTAATGCCTGAAACAGAATACATTGAAAAACACTGGATATGGACATATAAGGAATGTGGGCGTGGTTAGCATAAAACCACTGTTGCTTAGGACAACAAAAAGTTTACTTTTACCGATTTGTCCGAAACTGACGTCAATCTGTTCGTCCTCCCGAGGGGACCAAAACATAAAATGGTTGCTATGGAGATAAAATCAACAGAAAAGCCGCCATTTTGGAAAAAGTGGGTTTTTTTATCAACTTATGACATATAGCTCTCACCAATGGAGGAATGTGTTTTTCTGAGTCAGTTGATGATGCTGATCGCTATGCTAGCACTTTTAGCTATGTTAGCATAACTAGCATAGTTAACATAATTAGCATTTTAGGTAATGTGTTTTTCTGAGTCAGTTGATGATGCTGATCGCTATGCTAGCACTTTTAGCCACATTAGCATGGCTAGCATAGTTAGCATAATTAGCATTTTAGGAAATGTGTTTTTCTGAGTCAGTTGATGATGCTGATCGCTATGCTAGCAATTTTAGCTATGTTAGCATAGCTAGCATAATTAGCATAATTAGCATTTTAGGTAATGTGTTTTTCTGAGTCAGTTGATGATGCTGATCGCTATGCTAGCACTTTTAGCCACATTAGCATAGCTAGCATAGTTAGCATAATTAGCATTTTAGGTAATGTGTTTTTCTGAGTCAGTTGATGATGCTGATCGCAATGCTAGCACTTTTAGCCACATTAGCATAGCTAGCATAGTTAGCATAATTAGCATTTTAGGTAATGTGTTTTTCTGAGTCAGTTGATGATGCTGATCGCTATGCTAGCACTTTTAGCCACATTAGCATAGTTAGCATAATTAGCATAATTAGCATTTTAGGTAATGTGTTTTTCTGAGTCAGTTGATGATGCTGATCGCTATGCTAGCACTTTTAGCCACATTAGCATGGCTAGCATAGTTAGCATAATTAGCATTTTAGGAAATGTGTTTTTCTGAGTCAGTTGATGATGCTGATCGCTATGCTAGCAATTTTAGCTATGTTAGCATAGCTAGCATAATTAGCATAATTAGCATTTTAGGTAATGTGTTTTTCTGAGTCAGTTGATGATGCTGATCGCTATGCTAGCACTTTTAGCTATGTTAGCATAACTAGCATAGTTAGCATAATTAGCATTTTAGGTAATGTTTTTTTCTGGGTAAGTTGAAGATGCTGATCGCAATGCTAGCACTTTTAGCCACTTTAGCATAGCTAGCATAGTTAGCATAGTTAGCATTTTAGGTAATGTGTTTTTCTGAGAGAGTTGATTATGCTAATCGCTATGCTAGGACTTTTAGTCACATTAGCATAGTTAGCATAGTTAGCATTATTAGCAAATCCAGCCTTGACTAGCTTTTAATTTGTGGGCGGTGAGGGCGTAGAATTGGGCGTGGAAGGCGGGTTGCGTCTGCGGGCCATACAACGCCGCTTGCGGCTTTAATTATTCTTCCCGTTTCTAACGGATCCGTAGATCGCAAATTTGACCCCCGCCACATACCCGAAAACTCACCAAAATTGCCACACAGCTGGGATAAATTGAAAATGAATTTTCGGCAAAGAGAACGTCACCCCCCCCACGATGATGACATCACGGCGAGCGTTCCCGTCAAAAAAATGAATGGGCCTAAAATCGCTTATGGGGCCAAAAAAAAATATTTCGAAATACAGTTACAAAACCAAAACACGCGTGTTGGAGATATCCCAAAGATGTTATGAAATCATTATGGGATGGCCACACAACTTTTGGCTTGGCGGCCATTTTGTGGCGAACTCAGAGAAATGGCGATTTTCGTGTTTTTTCACAATATGGGAATACAACACTTTTGTTCAAGCGGTTTTCACGAAATTGCACACACATGCCACAAACATGATTCTACAACTACCAAAGAAGTTTTGTTGACCTTTGACCTTGGGAAGGGGCGGCCATCTTGAATTTTCATAAAAAAGCACCTTTAGTAAGGTATTCAAACGAAAACTCGTCCTAGGAATTTTCATCGATCTATTTGAAACTTCTTGGGCATCAATGGCAATCAATTGTGGACAAAATGTTGGAATTAGAAGTTGTAGATTTTGAAACGCGTGCGCGTGGCGAATTCGCAACCGTCGCCATTTTAGCTAGCTGGCACATATTTTATCGGAATGTCGTGAAAATGAAATATACGATTCCCTGGCCCACACTGAACAAAACGATGTCACATACGACAAAATTGATAAAGGAATGTGGCCGTGGTAAACAAAAAACGATCGCAAAAAAAAGTGCTGACTCGGCTTAAAAAAAAAAAATTCCGATTTTTTTTTTATGAATTGCCAAAGAAACCCAGATAACTTTGTTGGGTATATCCAAAGAAAGTTTTGAAATCATTACGTGATGGCGACACGACCTACGGTTTGGCGGCCATTTTGTGCCAAAATCGGCCATTTTGAGTTTTTCACGTTTTTACACAATATGGAAAAAGGAACTTTTTTTTGAGCGATTTTCACGAAATTTGACTCGCATGTCCGTAGCATAAGTCTACAATTACCTCTGGAGTTTCGTCGACCTTTGACCTCGGCAAAAGGCGGCCATCTTGAATTTTCTATAAAAAACACCTTTGCCATTGGATTCAAACGTAAACTTGTCGTTGGAATTTTTATCGATCGTCTCGAAACTTTTTGGACATCAATGGCAAGCTACTGTGGAAAATATGTTGGAATTAGAAGTTGTAGATTTTGAACGGCGTGCGCGTGGCAAGCTAGCAAAGTGGCGCACTGTTATAACTCCCATGCATTTCAATACAATACAGTGAAAATTGAATGCATGGATTCATGCCTGAAACTGAATACATTGAAAAACACTGGTTCTGGACATATAAGGAATGTGGGCGTGGTTAGCATAAAACCACTGTTGCTAAGGACGACAAAAAGTTTACTTTTACCGATTTGTCCGAAACTGACGTCAATCTGTTCGTCCTCCAGAGGGGACCAAAACATAAAATGGTTGCTATGGAGATAAAATCAACAGAAAAGCCGCCATTTTGGAAATAGTGGCTTTTTTTTATCAACTTATGACATATAGCTCTCACCAATGGAGGAATGTGTTTTTCTGAGTCAGTTGATGACGCTGATCGCTATGCTAGCACTTTTAGCTATGTTAGCATATTTAGCATAGTTAGCATAATTAGCATTTTAGGTAATGTGTTTTTCTGAGTCAGTTGATGATGTTGATCGCTATGCTAGCACTTTGAGCCACATTAGCATAGCTAGCATAGTTAGCATAATTAGCATTTTAGGTGATGTGTTTTTCTGAGTCAGTTAATGATGCTGATCGCTATGCTAGCACTTTTAGCCACATTAGCATAGCTAGCATAGTTAGCATAATTAGCATTTTAGATAATGTGTTTTTCTGAGTCAGTTGATGATGCTGATCGCTATGCTAGCACTTTTAGCTATGTTAGCATAGCTAGCATAGTTAGCATAATTAGCATTTTAGGTAATGTGTTTTTCTGAGTCAGTTAATGATGCTGATCGCTATGCTATCACTTTTAGCCTCATTAGCATAGCTAGCATAGTTAGCATAATTAGCATTTTAGGTAATGTGTTTTTCTGAGTCAGTTGATGATGCTGATCGCTATGCTAGCACTTTTAGCCACATTAGCATAGCTAGCATAGTTAGCATAATTAGCATATGCAGTTTTGACTAGCCTTCATCAGAAGTGGGCGGTGAGGGCGGTGGTGCGTATAGTTGGGCGTGGACGGCGGGTTGCGTCTGCGGGCCATACAACGCCGCTTGCGGCTTTAATTATTATTCTTGTTTCTAACGGATCCGTTGAGCTCAAATTTGACCCCCGCCACATACCCGAAAACTCACCAAAATTGGCACACACCTGGGATAAATTGAAAATGAATTTTCGGCAAAGAGAACGTCACCCCCCCCGAAGTCGATGACATCACAGCGAGCGTTCCCGTAAAAAAAATGAATGGGCCGAAAATCGCTTATGGGGCCAAAAAAATTTTTTTTGAAATACAGTTACGAAACCCAAAAACTTGTGTTGGAGATATCCCAAAGAAGTTCTGAAATTATTATGGGATGGCCACACGACTTACGGCTTGGCGGCCATTTTGTGGCAAACTCAGAGAAATGGCAATTTTCGTGTTTTTTCACAATATGGGAAAACGACACTTTTGTTCAAGCGATTTTCACGAAATTGCATACACATGCCAAAAACACGATTCTACAACTACCAAAGAAGTTTTGTTGACCTTTGACCTTGGCAAGGGGCGGCCATCTTGGATTTTCAAAAAAAAGCACCTTTAGTAATGGATACAAACGAAAACTCGTCCTAGGGATTTTTATCGATCTTTTTGAAACTTCTCGGGCATCAATGGCAAGCTACTGTGGACAAAATGTTGGAATTAGAAGTTGTAGATTTTGAACGGCGTGCGCGTGGCGAATTCGCAACCGTCGCTATTTTAGCTAGCTCGCACATATTTTATCGGAATAGCCTGAAACTAAAATATGCGATACCCTGGCCCACACTGAACAAAACAATGTCACATACGACAAAATCGGTAAAGGAATGTGGCCGTGGTAAACAAAAAACGGTCGCAAAAAAAAGTGCTGACTCGGCAAAAAAAATTTTTTTTGGATTTTATTTTTAAGAATCGGCTAACGAAACCCAGATAACTTTGTCGGGTATATCCACAGAAAGTTTTGAAATCATTACGTGATGGCGACACGACCTACGGTTTGGCGGCCATTTTGTGCCAAAATCTGCCATTTTGAGTTTTTCGCGTTTTTACACAATATGGAAAAATGAACTTTTTTTCGAGCGATTTTTACGAAATTTGATGCGCATGTCCCTAGCGTAAGTCTACAATCACCTCTGGAGTTTCATCAACCTTTGACCTCGGGAAAAGGCGGCCATCTTGAATTTTCTATAAAAAACACCTTTACCACCTGATTCAAACGTAAACTTGTCGTTGGAATTTTCATCGATCATCTCGAAACATTTTGGGCATCAATGGCAAGCTACTGTGGAAAAAATGTTGGAATTAGAAGTTGTAGATTTTGAACGGTGTGCGCGTGGCAAGCTAGCAAAGTGGCGCACTGTTATAACTACCATGCATTTCAATACAATACAGTGAAAATTGAATGCATGCAATAATGCCTGAAACAGAATACATTGAAAAACACTGGATATGGACATATAAGGAATGTGGGCGTGGTTAGCATAAAACCACTGTTGCTAAGGACAACAAAAAGTTTACTTTTACCGATTCGTCCGAAACTGACGTCAATCTGTTCGTCCTTCCGAGGGGACCAAAACATAAAATGGTTGCTATAGAGATAAAATCAACAGAAAAGCCGCCATTTTGGAAAAAGTGGGTTTTTTATCAACTTATGACATATAGCTCTCACCAATGGAGGAATGTGTTTTTCTGAGTCAGTTGATGATGCTGATCGCTATGCTAGCACTTTTAGCTATGTTAGCATAGCTAACATAGTGAGCATAATTAGCATTTTAGGTAATGTGTTTTTCTGAGTCAATTGATGATGCTGATCGCAATGCTAGCACTTTTAGCCACATTAGCATAGTTAGCATAGTTAGCATAATTAGCATTTTGAGCAATTTTGACTACCCTTTATCAACGTGGGCGGTGAGGACGGTGGTGCGTAGAGTTGGGCGTGGAAGGCGGGTTGCGTCTGCGGGCCATACAACGCCGCTTGCGGCTTTAATTATTATTATTGTTTCTAACGGCGTCTTTGAGCTCAAATTTGACCCCCGCCACATACCCGAAAACTCACCAAAATTGGCACACATCTGGGATAAATTGAAAATGAATTTTCGGCAAAGAGAACGTCACCCCCCCCACGATGATGACATCACGGCGAGCGTTCCCGTAAAAAAAATGAATGGGCCGAAAATCGCTTATGGGGCCAAAAAAAATTATTTTGAAATACAGTAACGAAACCAAAACACGCGTGTTGGAAATATCCCAAAGAAGTTATAAAATTATTATGGGATGGGCACACGACCTACGGCTTGGCGGCCATTTTGTGGCGAACTCAGGGAAATGGCGATATTCGTGTTTTTTCACAATATGGGAAAATGACACTTTTGTTCAAGCGATTTTTACGAAATTGAATACACATGCCCCAAACACGATTCTACAACTACCAGAGAAGTTTTGTTGACCTTTGACCTTGGGAAGGGGCGGCCATCTTGAATTTTCAAAAAAAAAGCACCTTTAGTAAGGTATTCAAACAAAAACTCGTCCTAGGAATTTTCATCGATCTTTTTGAAACTTCTTGTGCATCAATGGCAATCAATTGTGGACAAAATGTTGGAATTAGAAGTTGTAGATTTTGAAACGCGTGCGCGTGGCGAATTCGCAACCGTCGCCATTTTAGCTAGCTTGCACATATTTTATCGGAATGTCGTGAAAATGAAATATACGATTCCCTGGCCCACATTGAACAAAACGATGTCAGATACGACAAAATCGATAAAGGAATGTGGCCGTGGTAAACAAAAAACGATCGCAAAAAAAAGTGCTGACTCGGCAAAAAAAAAAAAAATCGGATTTTATTTTTAAGAATCGGCTAACGACACCCATATAACTTTGTCGGATATATCCAAACAAAGTTTTGAAATCATTACGTGATGGCGACACGACCTACGGTTTGGCGGCCATTTTGTGCCGAAATCTGCCATTTTGAGTTTTTCGAGTTTTTACACAATATGGAAAAATGAACTTTTTTTCGAGCGATTTTCACGAAATTTGACGCGCATGTCCCTAGCGTAAGTCTACAATCACCTCTGGAGTTTCGTCGACCTTTGACCTCGGGAAAAGGCGGCCATCTTGAATTTTCTATAAAAAACACCTTTACCACCAGATTCAAACGTAAACTTGTCGTTGGAATTTTCATCGATTGTCTCGAAACTTTTTGGGCATCAATGGCAAGCTACTGTGGAAAAAATGTTGGAATTAGAAGTTGTAAATTTTGAACGGCGTGCGCGTGGCAAGCTAGCAAAGTGGCGTACTGTTATAACTCCTATGTTTTTCAAAGGACCACTGTGAAATTTGAATGCCTGCAATAATACCTGGAACTGCATACATTGAAAAACACTGGGTATGGACATATAAGGAATGTGGGCGTGGTTAGCATAAAACCACTGTTGCTAAGGACAACAAAAAGTTTACTTTTACCGATTTGTCCGAAACTGACGTCAATCTGTTTGTCCTCCCGAGGGGACCAAAACATAAAATGGTTGCTATGGAGATAAAATCAACAGAAAAGCCGCCATTTTGGAAAAAGTGGCTTTTTTATCAACTTATGACATATAGCTCTCACCAATGGAGGAATGTGTTTTTCTGAGTCAGTTGATGACGCTGATCGCTATGCTAGCACTTTTAGCCACATTAGCATAGCTAGCATAGTTAGCATAATTAGCATTTTAGGTAATGTGTTTATCTGAGTCAGTTAATGATGCTGATCGCTATGCTAGCACTGTTAGCCACATTAGCATAGCTAGCATAGTTAGCATAATTAGCATTTTAGGTAATGTGTTTTTCTGAGTCAGTTGATGATGCTGATCGCTATGCTAGCACTATTAGCCACATTAGCATAGCTAGCATAGTTAGCATGAGTAGCATTTTAGGTAATGTGTTTTTCTGAGTCAGTTGATGATGCTGATCGCTATGCTAGCACTTTTAGCTACGTTAGCATAGCTAGCATAGTTAGCATAATTAGCATATGCAGTTTTGACTAGCCTTCATCAAAAGTGGGCGGTGAGGGCAGTGAGGGCGGTGAGGGCGGTGGTGCGTAGAGTTGGGCGTGGAAGGCGGGTTGCGTCTGCGGGCCATACAACGCCGCTTGCGGCTTTAATTATGGCCCGCAGCAGTCATAGACTGCAAGGACCATATTGTAACTGCTACGAGGGTCGAACACTCAAAAAGTCCAAAACGTCAAAAAAACGCGTCAAAACGCCAAAAAATGGGGTCAAAAGTCGCCCAAAGCACACAACGACACGACAATTGTGTAACGCAACAAAAATACACACACACACGCACAACACCAACGCAAAAACGTAAAAATTGTAGTCGCAAAAATGACGACAAAAACACAAAAATGCCCAAAAAAGCCCTCAAAAGACGGGTTTAAAGCCAAAAAGACATGCCCAGCCTATAGTAAAAGACAGGCCGCATTGAAATACATGGGAAATCCTAACCGCAAAAACTTCTATATTGTTTCTGCTTCGTTTCATTATTATTATGGCCCGCAGCACTCACAGAGTGCAAGGACCATATTGTAACTGGTACGAGAGTCGAACACTCAAAAAGGTCCAAAACGTCAAAAAAACGCGTCAAAACGCCAAAAAATGGGGTCAAAAGTCGCCCAAAGCACAAAACGACACGACAATTGTGTAACGCAACAAAATACACACACACACGCACAACACCAACGCAAAAACGTAAAAATTGTAGTCGCAAAAATGACGACAAAAACCCAAAAAAGCCCCAAAAAGCCCTCAAAAGACGGGTTTAAAGCCAAAAAGACATGCCCAGCCTATAGTAAAAGACAGGCCGCATTGAAATACATAGGCCACCTGACTGCAAAAACTTCTATATTGTTTTTCGAATGTTTTTTTATTATTATGGCCCGCAGCAGTCATAGACTGCAAGGACCATATTGTAACTGGTACGAGGGTCGAACACTCAAAAAGTCCAAAACGTCGAAAAAACGCGTCAAAACGCCAAAAAATGGAGTCAAAAGTCGCCCAAAGCACACAACGACACGACAATTGTGTAACGGAACAAAAATAAACACACACACGCACAACACCCCCGCACAAACGACAAAATTGTAGTCGCAAAAATGACGACAAAAACAAAAAAAAGCCCCAAAAAGCCCTCAAAAGACGGGTTTAAAGCCAAAAAGACATGCCCAGCCTATAGTAAAAGACAGGCCGCATTGAAATACATAGGCCACCTGACTGCAAAAACTTCTATATTGTTTCTGCTTCGTTTCATTATTATGGCCCGCAGCACTCACAGAGTGCAAGGACCATATTGTAACTGGTACGAGGGTCGAACACTCAAAAAGGTCCAAAACGTCAAAAAAACGCGTCAAAACGCCAAAAAATGGGGTCAAAAGTCGCCCAAAGCACAAAACGACACGACAATTGTGTAACGCAACAAAAATACACACACACACGCACAACGCCAACGCAAAAACGACAAAATTGTAGTCGCAAAAATGACGACAAAAACCCAAAAAAGCCCCAAAAAGCCCTAAAAAGACGGGTTTAAAGCTAAAAAGACATGCCCAGCCTATAGTAAAAGACAGGCTGCATTGAAATACATAGGCCACCTGACTGCAAAAACTTCTATATTGTTTTTCGAAAGTTTTTTTATTATTATGGCCCGCAGCACTCACAGAGTGCAAGGACCATATTGTAACTGGTACGAGGGTCGAACACTCAAAAAGTCCAAAACGTCAAAAAAACGCGTCAAAACGCCAAAAAATGGGGTCAAAAGTCGCCCAAAGCACAAAACGACACGACAATTGTGTAACGCAACAAAAATACACACACACACGCACAACACCATCGCACAAACGTTAAAATTGTAGTCGCAAAAATGACGACAAAAACACAAAAAAGCCCCAAAAAGCCCTCAAAAGACGGGTTTAAAGCCAAACAGACATGCCCAGCCTATAGTAAAAGACAGACCGCATTGAAATACATAGGCCACCTGACTGCAAAAACTTCTATATTGTTTCTGCTTTGTTTCATTATTTTTTTTTTTTTTTTTACGTTTCTTCTTTCTTACGGATCCGTTGAGCTCAAATTTGACCCCCGCCACATACCCGAAAACTCACCAAAATTGGCACACATCTGGGATAAATTGAAAATGAATTTTCGGCAAAGAGAACGTCACCCCCCCCACGACGATGACATCACGGCGAGCGTTCCCGTAAAAAAAATGAATGGGCCGAAAATCGCTTATGGGGCCAAAAAATTTTTTTTTTAAATACAGTTACGAAACCAAAACACCTGTGTTGGAGATATCCCAAAGAGGTTATGAAATCATTATGGGATGGCCACACGACCTACGGCTTGGCGGCCATTTTGTGGCGAACTCAGAGAAATGGCGATTTTCGTGTTTTTTGACAATATGGGAAAACTACACTTTTGTTCAAGCGATTTTCACGAAATTGCATACACATGCCACAAACACGATTCTACAACTACCAAAGAAGTTTTGTTGACCTTTGACCTTGGGAAGGGGCGGCCATCTTGAATTTTCATAAAAAAGCACCTTTAGTAACGTATACAAACGAAAACTCGTCCTAGGGATTTTTATCGATCTTTTTGAAACTTCTCAGGCATCAATGGCAAGCTACTGTGGACAAAATGTTGGAATTAGAAGTTGTAGAATTTGAAACGCGTGCGCGTGGCGAATTCGCAACCATCCCCATTTTAGCTAGCTCGCACATATTTTATCGGAATAGCCTGAAACTGAAATATGCGATACCCTGGCCCACACTGAACAAAACGATGTCACATACGACAAAATCGATAAAGGAATGTGGCCGTGGTAAACAAAAAACCGTCGCAAAAAAAAGTGCTGACTCGGCAAAAAAAATTTTTTTCGGATTTTATTTTTAAGAATCGGCTAACAAAACCCAGATAACTTTGTCGGGTATATCCAAAGAAAGTTTTGAAATCATTACGTGATGGCCACACGACCTACGGTTTGGCTGCCATTTTGTGCCAAAATCGGCCATTTTGAGTTTTTCGCGTTTTTACACAATATGGAAAAAGGAACTTTTTTTTGAGCGATTTTCACGAAATTTGACTCGCATGTCTGTAGCATAAGTCTACAATTACCTCTGGAGTTTCGTCGACCTTTGACCTCGGGAAAAGGCGGCCATCTTGAATTTTCTATAAAAAACACCTTTGCCACTGGATTCAAACGTAAACTTGTCGTTGGAATTTTTATCGATCGTCTCAACACTTTTTGGGCATCAATGGCAAGCTACTGTGGAAAAAATGTTGGAATTAGAAGTTGTAGATTTTGAACGGCGTGCGCGTGGCAAGCTAGCAAAGTGGCGCAGTGTTATAACTCCCATGCATTTGAATACAATACAGTGAAAATTGAATGCATGCATTCATGGCTGAAACTGAATACATTGAAAAACACTGGTTCTGGACATATAAGGAATGTGGGCGTGGTTAGCATAAAACCACTGTTGCTAAGGACGACAAAAAGTTTACTTTTACCGATTTGTCTGAAACTGACGTCAATCTGTTCGTCTTCTCAAGGGGAACAAAACATAAAATGGTTGCTATGGAGATAAAATAAACAAAAAAGCCGCCATTTTGGAAAAAGTGGGTTTTTATCAACTTATGGCATATAGCTCTCACCAATGGAGGAATGTGTTTTTCTGAGTCAGTTGATGATGCCGATCGCTATGCTAGTACTTTTAGCCACTTTAGCATAGCTAGCATAGTTAGCATAATTAGCATTTTAGGCAATGTGTTTTTTGAGTCAGTTGATGATGCTGATCGCAATGCTAGCACTTTTAGCCACATTAGCATAGCTAGCATAGTTAGCATAATTAGCATTTTTAGTAATGTGTTTTTCTGAGTAAGTTGATGATGCTGATCGCTATGCTAGCACTTTTAGCCACATTAGCATAGCTAGCATAGTTAGCATAATTAGCATTTTAGGTAATGTGTTTTTCTGAGTCAGTTGATGATGCTGATCGCTATGCTAGCACTTTTAGCCACATTAGCATAGCTAGCATAGTTAGCATAATTAGCATTTTAGGTAATGTGTTTTTCTGAGTCAGTTGATGATGCTGATCGCTATGCTAACACTTTTAGCCACATTAGCATAGTTAGCATAGTTAGCATAATTAGCATTTTTAATAATCTGTTTTCCTGAGTCAGTTGATGATGCTGATCGCAATGCTAGCACTTTTAGCCAAATCAGCATAGCTAGCATAGTTAGCATAATTAGCAAAAGCCGTTTTGACTAGCCTTTATCAAAAGTGGGCAGTGAGGGAGGCGGTGGTGCGTAGAGTTGGGCGTGGAAGGCGGGTTGCGTCTGCGGGCCATACAACGCCGCTTGCGGCTTTAATTATTCTTCTTCTTTCTTTCTTCCACTTTGAGCCAAAATTTGACCCCCACCACATACCCGAAAACTCACCAAAATTGGCACACACCTAGGATAAATTGAAAATGAATTTTCGGCAAAGAAAACGTCACCCCCCCCACGATGATGACATCACGGCGAGCAATCCCGTCAAAAAAATGAATGGGCCGAAAATCGCTTATGGGGCCAAAAAAAAATATTTCAAAATACAGTTACGAAACCAAAACAGGCGTGTTGGAGATATCCCAAAGAAGTTATGAAATTATTATGGGATGGCCACACGACCTGCGGCTTGGCGGCCATTTTGTGGCGAACTCAGAGAAATGGCGATTTTCGTGTTTTTTGACAATATGGGAAAATGACACTTTTGTTTAAGCGATTGTCACGAAATTGCACACACATGCCAAGACCCTGATTCTACAATAACCAAAGAAGTTTCGTTGACCTTTGACCTTGGGAAGGGGCGGCCATGTTGAATTTTCTTAAAAAAGCACCTTTAGTAACGGATACAAACGAAAACTCGTCCTAGGGATTTTTATCGATCTTTTTGAAACTTCTCGGGCATCAATGGCAAGCTACTGTGGACAAAATGTTGGAATTAGAAGTTGTAGAATTTGAAACGCGTGCGCGTGGCGAATTCGCAACCGTCGCCATTTTAGCTAGCTCGCACATATTTTATCGGAATAGCCTGAAACTGAAATATGCGATACCCTGGCCCACACTGAACAAAACGATGTCACATACGACAAAATCGATAAAGGAATGTGGCCGTGGTAAACAAAAAACCGTCGCAAAAAAAAGTGCTGACTCGGCAAAAAAAAAAAAATTCGGATTTTATTTTTAAGAATCGGCTAACGAAACCCAGATAACTTTGTCGGGTATATCCAAAGAAAGTTTTGGAATCATTACGTGATGGCGACACGACCTACGGTTTGGCGGCCATTTTGTGCCAAAATATGCCATTTTGCGTTTTTCGCGTTTTTACACGATATGGAAAAATGAACTTTTTTTCGAGCGATTTTCACGAAATTTGACGCACATGTCCTTAGCGTAAGTCTACAATCACCTCTGGAGTTTCGTCGACCTTTGACCTCGGGAAAAGGCGGCCATCTTGAATTTTCTATAAAAAACACCTTAACCACCGGATTCAAACGTAAACTTGTCGTTGGAATTTTCTTCGATCGTCTCAAAACATTTTGGGCATCAATGGCAAGCTACTGTGTAAAAAATGTTGGAATTAGAAGTTGTAGATTTTGAACGGCGTGCGCGTGGCAAGCTAGCAAAGTGGCGCACTGTTATAACTCCCATGCATTTCAATACAATACAGTGAAAATTGAATGCATGCATTAATGCCTGAAACTGAATACATTGAAAAACACTGGATATGGACATATAAGGAATGTGGGCGTGGTTAGCATAAAACCACTGTTGCTAAGGACAACAAAAAGTTTACTTTTACCGATTTGTCCGAAACTGACGTCAATCTGTTCATCATCCCGAGGGGACCAAAACATAAAATGGTTGCTATGGAGATAAAATCAACAGAAAAGCCGCCATTTTGGAAAAAGTGGGTTTTTTATCAACTTATGACACATTGCTCTCACCAATGGAGGAATGTGTTTTTCTGAGTCAGTTGATGATGCAGATCGCTATGCTAGCACTTTTAGCTATGTTAGCATAACTAGCATAGTTAGCATAATTAGCATTTTAGCTAATGTGTTTTTCTGAGTCAATTGATGATAATGATTGCTATGCTAGCACTTTTAGCCACATTAGCATAGCTAGCATAGTTAGCATAATTAGCATTTTAGGTAATGTATTTTCTGAGTCAATTGATGATGCTGATCACAATGCTAGCACTTTCAGCCACATTAGCATAGCTAGCATAGTTAGCATAATTAGCATTTTAGATAATGTGTTTTTCTGAGTCAGTTAATGATGCTGATCGCTATGCTAGCACTTTTAGCCACATTAGCATAGCTAGCATAGATAGCATAATTAGCATTTTAGGTGATGTGTTTTTTTGAGTCAGTTAATGTTGCTGATCGCTATGCTAGCACTTTTAGCCACATTAGCATAGCTAGCATAGTTAGCATAATTAGCATTTTAGGTAATGTGTTTTTCTGAGTCAGTTGATGATGCTGATCGCTATGCTAGCACTTTTAGCCACATTAGCATAGCTAGCATAGTTAGCATTATTAGATTTTTAGATAATGTGTTTTTCTGAGTCAGTTAAAGATGCTGATCGCAATGCTAGCACTTTTAGCCACATTAGCATAGCTAGCATAGCTAGCATAGTTAGCATAATTAGCATATGCAGTTTTGACTAGCATTCATCAAAAGTGTGCGGTGAGGGCGGTGAGGGCGGTGGTGCGTAGAGTTGGGCGTGGAAGGCGGGTTGCGTCTGCGGGCCATACAACGCCGCTTGCGGCTTTAATTATTATTATTGTTTCTAACGGCGTCTTTGAGCTCAAATTTGACCCCCGCCACATACCCGAAAACTCACCAAAATTGGCACACATCTGGGATAAATTGAAAATGAATTTTCGGCAAAGAAAACGTCAACCCCCCCACGACGATGACATCACGGCGAGCGTTCTCGTAAAAAAAATGAATGGGCCGAAAATCGCTTATGGGGCCAAAAAAAAATATTTCGGAATACAGTTACGAACCCAAAACACGCGTGTTGGAGATATCCCAAAGAAGATTTGAAATCATTATGGGATGGCCACACGACCTACAGCTTGGCGGCCATTTTATGGCGAACTCAGAGAAATGGCGATTTTCGTGTTTTTTGACAATATGGGAAAACGACACTTTTGTTTATGCGATTGTCACGAAATTGCACACACATGCCAAGACCCTGATTCTACAATAACCAAAGAAGTTTCGTTGACCTTTGACCTTGGGAAGGGGCGGCCATCTTGAATTTTCATAAAAAAGCACCTTTAGTAACGTATACAAACGAAAACTCGTCCTAGGGATTTTTATCGATCTTTTTGAAACTTCTCAGGCATCAATGGCAAGCTACTGTGGACAAAATGTTGGAATTAGAAGTTGTAGAATTTGAAACGCGTGCGCGTGGCGAATTCGCAACCGTCGCCATTTTAGCTAGCTCGCACATATTTTATCGGAATAGCCTGAAACTGAAATATGCGATACCCTGGCCCACACTGAACAAAACGATGTCACATACGACAAAATCGATAAAGGAATGTGGCCGTGGTAAACAAAAAACCGTCGCAAAAAAAAGTGCTGACTCGGCAAAAAAAATTTTTTTCGGATTTTATTTTTAAGAATCGGCTAACGAAACCCAGATAACTTTGTCGGGTATATCCAAAGAAAGTTTTGAAATCATTACGTGATGGCCACACGACCTACGGTTTGGCGGCCATTTTGTGCCAAAATCTGCCATTTTGAGTTTTTCGCGTTTTTACACGATATGGAAAATTGAACTTTTTTTCGAGCGATTTTCACGAAATTTGACTCGCATGTCCCTAGCGTAAGTCTACAATCACCTTTGGAGTTTCGTCGACCTTTGACCTCGGGAAAAGGCGGCCATCTTGAATTTTCTATAAAAAACACCTTAACCACCAGATTCAAACGTAAACTTGTCGTTGGAATTTTCTTCGATCGTCTCAAAACTTTTTGGGCATCAATGGCAAGCTACTGTGGAAAAAATGTTGGAATTAGAAGTTGTAGATTTTGAACGGCGTGCGCGTGGCAAGCTAGCAAATTGGCGCACTGTTATAACTCCCATGCATTTCAATACAATACAGTGAAAATTTAATGCATGCATTAATGCCTGAAACTGAATACATTGAAAAACACTGGATATGGACATATAAGGAATGTGGGCGTGGTTAGCATAAAACCACTGTTGCTAAGGACGACAAAAAGTTTACTTTTACCGATTTGTCCGAAACTGACGTCAATCTGTTCGTCCTCCCGAGGGGACCAAAACATAAAATGGTTGCTATGGAGATAAAATCAACAGAAAAGCCGCCATTTTGGAAAAAGTGGGCTTTTTAGCAACTTATGACATATAACTCTCACCAATGGAGGAATGTGTTTTTCTGAGTCAGTTGATGATGCTGATCGCTATGCTAGCAATTTTAGCCACATTAGCATAGCTAGCATAGTTAGCATAATTAGCATTTTAGGAAATGTGTTTTTTTGAGTCAGTTGATGATGCTGATCGCTATGCTAGCACTTTTAGCTATGTTAGCATAGCTAGCATAGTTAGCATAATTAGCATTTTAGGTAATGTGTTTTTCTGAGTCACTTGATGATACTGATCGCTATGCTAGCACTTTTAGCCACATTAGCATAGCTAGCATAGTTAGCATAATTAGCATATTAGGAAATGTGTTTTTCTGAGTCAGTTGATGATGCTGATCGCTATGCTAGCAATTTTAGCTATGTTAGCATAGCTAGCATAGTTAGCATAATTAGCATTTTAGGTAATGTGTTTTTCTGAGTCAGTTGATGATGCTGATCGCTATGCTAGCACTTTTAGCTATGTTAGCATAACTAGCATAGTTAGCATAATTAGAATTTTAGGTAATGTTTTTTTCTGAGTAAGTTGAAGATGCTGATCGCAATGCTAGCACTTTTAGCCACATTAGCATAGCTAGCATAGTTAGCATAATTAGCATTTTAAGTAATGTGTTTTTCTGAGAGAGTTGATTATGCTAATCGCTATGCTAGGACTTTTAGTAACATTAGCATAGTTAGCATTATTAGCAAATCCAGCCTTGACTAGCTTTTAATTTGTGGGCGGTGAGGGCGGTGAGGGCGGAGAGGGCCGTGGTGTTGCGTAGAATTGGGCGTGGAAGGCGGGTTGCGTCTGCGGGCCATACAACGCCGCTTGCGGCTTTAATTATTCTTCTCGTTTCTAACGGCGTCTTTGAGCTCAAATTTGACCCCCGCCACATACCCGAAAACTCACCAAAATTGGCACACATCTGGGATAAATTGAAAATGAATTTTCGGCAAAGAAAACGTCAACCCCCCCACGACGATGACATCACGGCGAGCGTTCTCGTAAAAAAAATGAATGGGCCGAAAATCGCTTATGGGGCCAAAAAATTTTTTTTTGAAATACAGTTACGAAACCAAAACACGTGTGTTGGAGATATCCCAAAGAAGTTATGAAATCATTATGGGATGGCCACACGACCTACGGCTTGGCGGCCATTTTTTGGCGAACTCAGAGAAATGGCGATTTTTGTGTTTTTTCACAATATGGGAAAACGACACTTTTGTTCAAGCGATTTTCACGAAATTGCATACACATGCCAAAAACACGATTCTACAGCTGCCAAAGAAGTTTCGTTGACCTTTGACCTTGGCAAGGGGCGGCCATCTTGGATTTTCAAAAAAAAGCACCTTTAGTAACGGATACAAACGAAAACTCGTCCTAGGGATTTTTATCGACCTTTTTGAAACTTCTCAGGCATCAATGGCAAGCTACTGTGGACAAAATGTTGGAATTAGAAGTTGTAGATTTTGAAACGCGTGCGCGTGGCGAATTCGCAACCGTCGCCATTTTAGCTAGCTCGCACATATTTTATCGGAATAGCCTGAAACTGAAATATGCGATACCCTGGCCCACACTGAACAAAACGATGTCACATACGACAAAATCGATGAAGGAATGTGGCCGTGGTAAACAAAAAACGATCGCAAAAAAAAGTGCTGACTCGGCAAAAAAACTTTTTTTCGGATTTTATTTTTAAGAATCGGCTAGAGAAACCCAGATACCTTTGTCGGGTATATCCAAACAAAGTTTTGAAATCATTACGTGATGGCGACACGACCTACGGTTCGGCGGCCATTTTGTGCCAAAATCTGCCATTTTGAGTTTTTCGCGTTTTTACACAATATGGAAAAATGAACTTTTTTTCGAGCGATTTTCACGAAATTTGACGCACATGTCCCTAGCGTAAGCCTACAATCACCTTTGGAGTTTCGTCGACCTTTGACCTCGGGAAAAGGCGGCCATCTTGAATTTTTTATAAAAAACACCTTTACCACCAGATTCAAACGTAAACTTGTCGTTGGAATTTTCATCGATTGGGTCGAAACTTTTTGGGCATCAATGGTAAGCTACTGTGGAAAAAATGTTGGAATTAAAAGTTGTAGATTTTGAACGGCGTGCGCGTGGCGAGCTAGCAAAGTGGCGCACTGTTATAACTCCCATGCATTTCAATACAATACAGTGAAAATTGAATGCATGCATTAATGCCTGAAACAGAATACATTGAAAAACACTGGATATGGACATATAAGGAATGTGGGCGTGGTTAGCATAAAACCACTGTTGCTAAGGACAACAAAAAGTTTACTTTTACCGATTTGTCCGAAACTGACGTCAATCTGTTCGTCCTCCAGAGGGGACCAAAACATAAAATGGTTGCTATGGAGATAAAATCAACAGAAAAGCCGCCATTTTGGAAAAAGTGGGTTTTTTATCAACTTATGACATGTAGCTCTCGCCAATGGAGGAATGTGTTTTTCTGAGTCAGTTGATGATGCTAATCGCTATGCTAGCACTTTAAGCTATGTTAGCATAACTAGCATAGTTAGCATAATTAGCATTTCAGGTATTGTGTTTTTCTTAGTCAGTTGATGATGCTGATCGCTATGCTAGCAATTTTAGCGACATTAACATAGCTAGCATAGTTAGCATAATTAGCATTTTAGGTAATGGGTTTTTCTGAGTCAGTTGATGATGGTGATCGCTATGCTAGCACTTTTAGCCACATTAGCATAGCTAGCATAGTTAGCATAGTTAGCATTTTAGGTAATGTGTTTTTCTGAGTTAGTTGATGATGCTGATTACAATGCTAGCACTTTTAGCCACATTAGCATAGTTAGCATTGTTAGCATAATTAGCAAATCCAGCCTTGACTAGCTTTTAATTTGCGGGCTGTGAGGGCGGTGAGGTCAGCGGTGGTGCGTAGAGTTGGGCGTGGAAGGCGGGTTGCGTCTGCGGGCCATACAACGCCGCTTGCGGCTTTAATTATTCTTCTGGTTTCTAACGGACAGTTTGAGCGAAAATTTGACCCCCGCCACATACCCGAAAACTCACCAAAATTGGCACACACCTAGGATAAATGTGAAATGAATTTTCGGCAAAGAAAACGTCACCCCCCCGAAGTTGATGACATCACGGCGAGCGTTCCCGTAAAAAAAATGAATGGGCCGAAAATCGCTTATGGGGCCAAAAAAAAATATTTCAAATTAGAACAACGAAACCAAAAAACACGTGTTGGAGATATCCCAAAGAAGTTATAAAATCATTATGGGATGGCCACACAACCTACGGCTTGGCGGCCATTTTGTGGCGAACTCAGAGAAATGGCGATTTTCGTGTTTTTTGACAATATGGGAAAACTACACTTTTGTTCAAGCGATTTTCACGAAATTTCATACACATGCCACAAACACGATTCTACAACTACCAAAGAAGTTTTGTTGACCTTTGACCTTGGCAAGGGGCGGCCATCTTGAATTTTCATAAAAAAGCACCTTTATTGACGGATACAAACGAAAACTCGTCCTAGGGATTTTTATCGATCTTTTTGAAACTTCTCGGGCATCAATGGCAAGCTACTGTGGACAAAATGTTGGAATTAGAAGTTGTAGAATTTGAAACGCGTGCCCGTGAAGAATTCGCAACCATCGCCATTTTAGCTAGCTCGCACATATTTTGTCGGAATAGCCTGAAACTGAAATATGCGATACCCTGTCCCACACTGAACAAAACGATGTCACATACGACAAAATCCATAAAGGAATGTGGCCGTGGTAAACAAAAAACGATCGCAAAAAAAAGTGCTGACTCGGCAAAAAAAAAATTTTTTGGATTTTATTTTTAAGAATCGGCTAACGAAACTCAGATAACTTTGTCGGGTATATCCAAAGAAAGTTTTGAAATCATTACGTGATGGCGACTTGACCTACGGTTTGGCGGCCATTTTTTGCCAAAATCTGCCATTTTGCGTTTTTCGCGTTTTTACACAATATGGAAAAATGAACTTTTTTTCGAGCGATTTTCACGAAATTTGACTCGCATGTCCCTAGCGTAAGTCTACAATCACCTTTGGAGTTTCGTCGACCTTTGACCTCGGGAAAAGGCGGCCATCTTGAATTTTCTATAAAAAACACCTTTACCACCAGATTCAAACGTAAACTTGTCGTTGGAATTTTCATCGATTGTCTCGAAACTTTTTGGGCATCAATGGCAAGCTACTGTGGAAAAAATGTTGGAAGTAGAAGTTGTAGATTTTGAGCGGCGTGTGCGTGGCAAGCTAGCAAAGTGGCGCACTGTTATAACTCCCATGCATTTCAATACAATACAGTGAAAATTGAATGCATGCATTCATGCCTGAAACAGAATACATTGAAAAAGACTGGACATGGACATATAAGGAATGTGGGCGTGGTTAGCATAAAACCACTGTTGCTAAGGACGACAAAAAGTTTACTTTTACCGATTTATCCGAAATTGACGTCAATCTGTTCGTCTTCTGAAGTGGACCAAAACATAAAATGGTTGCTATGGAGATAAAATAAACAGAAAAGCCGCCATTTTGGAAAAAGTCGTTTTTTTATCAACTTATGACATATAGCTTTCACCAATGGAGGAATATGTTTTTCTGAGTCAGTAAATGATGCTTATCGCTATGCTAGCAATTTTAGCCACATTAGCATAGCTAGCATAGTTAGCATAATTAGCATTTTAGGTAATGTGTTTTTCTGAGTCAGTTGATGATGCTGATCGCTATGCTAGCACTTTTAGCCACATTAGCATAGCTAGCATAGTTAGCATAATTAGCATTTTAGGTAATGTGTTTTTCTGAGTCAGTTGATGATGCTGATCGCTATGCTAGCACTTTTAGCCACATTAGCATAGCTAGCATAGTTAGCATAATTAGCATTTTAGGTAATGTGTTTTTCTGAGTCAGTTGATGATGCTGATCGCTATGCTAGCACTTTTAGCCACATTAGCGTAGCTAGCATAGTTAGCATAATTAGCATTTTAGATAATGTGTTTTTCTGAGTCAGTTGATGATGCTGATCGCAATGCTAGCACTTTTAGCCACATTAGCATAGTTAGCATTGTTAGCATAATTAGCAAGTCCAGCCTTGACTAGCTTTTAATTTGCGGGCTGTGAGGGCGGTGAGGTCAGCGGTGGTGCGTAGAGTTGGGCGTGGAGGCGGGTTGCGTCTGCGGGCCATACAACGCCGCTTGCGGCTTTAATTATTCTTCTCGTTTCCAACGGCGTCTTTGAGCTCAAATTTGACCCCCGCCACATACCCGAAAACTCACCAAAATTGGCACACACCTGGGATAAATTGAAAATGAATTTTCGGCAAAGAGAACGTCACCCCCCCGAAGTCGATGACATCACAGCGAGCGTTCCCGTCAAAAAAATGAATGGGCCGAAAATCGCTTATGGGGCCAAAAAAAAATATTTCAGGTGAGAACAACGAAACCAAAACACGCGTGTTGGAGATATCCCAAAGAAGTTATGAAATCATTATGGGATGGCCACACGACCTACGGCTTGGCGGCCATTTTGTGGCGAACTCAGAGAAATGGCGATTTTTTGTGTTTTTTCACAATATGGGAAAACGAATCTTTTGTTCAAGCGATTTTCACGAAATTGCACACACATGGCACAAACACGATTCTACAACTACAAAAGAAGTTTTGTTGACCTTTGACCTTGGGAATGGGCGGCCATCTTGAATTTTCATAAAAAAGCACCTTTAGTAAGGTATTCAAACGAAAACTCGTCCTAGGGATTTTTTTCGATCTCTTTCAAACTACTCGGGCATCAATGGCAATCAATTGTGGACAAAATGTTGGAATTAGAAGTTGTAGATTTTGAAACGCGTGCGTGTGGCGAATTCGCAACCGTCGCCATTTTAGCTAACTCGCACATATTTTATCGGAATAGCCTGAAACTGAAATATGCGATACCCTGGCCCACACTGAACAAAACGATATCACATACGACAAAATCGATAAAGGAATGTGGCCGTGGTAAACAAAAAACCGTCGCAAAAAAAAGTGCTGACTCGGCAAAAAAAAATTTTTTCGGATTTTATTTTTAAGAATCGGCTAACGAAACCCAGATAACTCTGTCGGGTATATCCAAAGAAAGTTTTGAAATCATTACGTGATGGCGACCCGACCTACGGTTTGGCGGCCATTTTGTGTCAAAATCTGCCATTTTGAGTTTTTCGCGTTTTTACACAATATGGAAAAATGAACTTTTTTTCGAGCGATTTTCACGAAATTTGACGCGCACGTCCGTAGCGTAAGTCTACAATCACCTCTGGAGTTTCGTCGACCTTTGACCTCGGGAAAAGGCGGCCATCTTGGATTTTCTATAAAAAACACCTTTACCACCAGATTCAAACGTAAACTTGTCGTTGGAATTTTCATCGATTGTCTCGAAACTTTTTGGGCATCAATGGCAAGCTACTGTGGAAAAAATGTTGGAATTAGAAGTTGTAGATTTTGAACGCCGTGCGCGTGGCGAGCTAGCAAAGTGGCGCACTGTTATAACTCCTATGTTTTTCAAAGGACTACTGTGAAAATTGAATGCATGCATAAATGCCTGAAACTGAATACATTGAAAAACACTGGATATGGACATATAAGGAATGTGGGCGTGGTTAGCATAAAACCCCTGTTGCTAAGGACAACAAAAATTTTACTTTTACCGATTTGTCCGAAACTGACGTCAATCTGTTCGTCCTCCCGAGGGGACCAAAACACAAAATGGTTGCTATGGAGATAAAATCAACAGAAAAGCCGCCATTTTGGAAAAAGTGGTTTTTTTTTATCAACTTATGACATATAGCTCTCACCAATGGAGGAATGTGTTTTTCTGAGTCAGTTGATGATGCTGATCGCTATGCTAGCACTTTTAGCTATGTTAGCATAACTTGCATAGTTAGCATAATTAGCATTTTAGGTAATGTGTTTTTCTGAGTCAGTTGATGATGCTGATCGCTACGCTAGCACTTTTAGCCACATTAGCATAGCTAGCATAGTTAGCATAATTAGCATTTCAGGTAATGTGTTTTTCTGAGTCAGTTGATGATGCTGATCGCAATGCTAGCACTTTTAGCCACATTAGCATAGCTAGCATAGTTAGCATAATTAGCATTTTAGGTAATGTGTTTTTCTGAGTCAGTTGATGATGCTGATCGCTATGCTAGCACTTTTAGCCACATTAGCATAGTTAGCATAATTATCAAATCCAGCCTTGACTAGCTTTTCATTTGTGGACGGTGAGGGCGGCGAGGGCGGCGGTGGTGCGTAGCGTTGGGCGTGGAAGGCGGGTTGCGTCTGCGGGCCATACAACGCCGCTTGCGGCTTTAATTATTATTATTATTCTTCCCGTTTCTAACGGATCCGTAGATCGCAAATTTGACCCCCGCCACATACCCGAAAACTCACCAAAATTGGCACACACCTAGGATAAATTGAAAATGAATTTTCGGCAAAGAGAACATCACCCCCCCCCACGATGATGACATCACGGCGAGCGTTCCCGTCAAAAAAATGAATGGGCCTAAAATCGCTTATGGGGCCAAAAAAAAATATTTCGAAATACAGTTACGAAACCAAAACACGTGTGTTGGAGATATCCCAAAGAAGTTATGAAATCATTATGGGATGGCCACACGACGTACGGCTTGGCGGCCATTTTGTGGCAAACACAGAGAAATGGCGATTTTCGTGTTTTTTGACAATATGGGAAAACGATACTTTTGTTTGAGCGATTTTCACGAAATTGCACACACATGCCAAAAACACGATTCTACAACTGCCAAAGAAGTTTTGTTGACCTTTGACCTTGGCAAGGGGCGGCCATCTTGAATTTTCATAAAAAAGCACCTTTAGTAACGGATACAAACGAAAACTCGTCCTAGGGATTTTTTTCGATCTTTTTCAAACTTCTCGGGCATCAATGGCAATCAATTGTGGACAAAATGTTGGAATTAGAAGTTGTAGAATTTGAAACGCGTCCGCTTGGCGAATTCGCAACCGTCGCCGTTTTAGCTAGCTCGCACATATTTTATCGGAATAGCCTGAAACTGAAATATGCGATTCCCTGGCCCACACTGAACAAAACGATATCACATACGACAAAATCGATAAAGGAATGTGGCCGTGGTAAACAAAAAACGATCGCAAAAAAAAGTGCTGACTCGGCAAAAAAAAAAAAAATCGGATTTTATTTTTAAGAATCGGCTAACGAAACCCAGATAACTTTGTCGGGTATATCCAAATAAAGTTTTGAAATCATTACGTGATGGCGACACGACCTACGGTTTGGCGGCCATTTTGTGCCAAAATCTGCCATTTAGAGTTTTTCGCGATTTTACACAATATGGAAAAATGAACTTTTTTTCGAGCGATTTTGACGAAATTTGACTCGCATGTCCTTAGCGTAAGTCTACAATCACCTCTGGAGTTTCGTCGACCTTTGACCTCGGGAAAAGGCGGCCATCTTGAATTTTATATAAAAAACACCTTTACCACCAGATTCAAACGTAAACTTGTCGTTGGAATTTTCATCGATTGTCTCGAAACTTTTTTGACATCAATGGCAAGCTACTGTGGAAAAAATGTTGGAATTAGAAGTTGTAGATTTTGAACGGCGTGCGCGTGGCATGCTAGCAAAGTGGCCCACTGTTATAACTCCCATGTATTTCAATACAATACAGTGAAAATTGAATGCATGCATTAATGCCTGAAACAGAATACATTGAAAAACACTGGATATGGACATATAAGGAATGTGGGCGTGGTTAGCATAAAACCACTGTTGCTAAGGACAACAAAAAGTTTACTTTTACCGATTTGTCCGAAACTGACGTCAATCTGTTCGTCCTCCCAAGGGGACAAAAACATAAAATGGTTGCTATGGAGAAAAAATGAACAGAAAAGCCGCCATTTTGGAAAAAGTAGGTTTTTTATCAACTTATGACATGTAGCTCTCACCAATGGAGGAATGTGTTTTTCTGAGTCAGTTGATGATGCAGATCGCTATGCATAGTTAGCATAGTTAGCATAATTAGCAAATCCAGCCTTGACTAGCTTTTAATTTGCGGGCTGTGAGGGCGGTGAGGTCAGCGGTGGTGCGTAGAGTTGGGCGTGGAGGCGGGTTGCGTCTGCGGGCCATACAACGCCGCTTGCGGCTTTAATTATTATTATTATTATTCTTCCGACTTTTCCGTCGCCTTTTTGAGGCCTTTAACATACCCCAAAACTCACCAAATTTTGTATACACATCAGGAGTCGCGAAAAATTTTATATTTTATAGGAGAACGGCATAGGTAAACAAAAATGGCTCGATAGCGCCACCTGCAAAATTTGTTTTCGCGAGCACCTCCATATGCTTTATAGTACAAACCTGATTTTAACAGGGCATGTTCATCGGATAGAAACCTACAAAAAAGTCTCTTGGGACCAAGCTGTCAGTCGCACAGGAAGTCTGATATTTTGATGACAATATGTCATTTTTGCTGTATTTTGGTCATTTGCAGGCCTCGCTCTAGAACGAACTCCTCCTAGAGATTTGAGTGTAATGACTCCAAACTTTGGTTTTGTAAACTATACACATGTCCGATGTTAAATTGCAAAGCTTTTAAGTTTTTATGGATGTTTGTGACCATGGCGGCGCGTCAAAATTGGAGGTCGTTTCGAAAACACGCCATGAAAAGAAAAATGGCCATTACTCAGCCATGCATAATCCAATCTGATCCAAAATTGATGTGCATGATTGTAGTCTGACTCTGAACACATTGGCTGTGTAAGAATCCGGAAAAAGTGTAGCCCCACCAGCTGGCAACAGGAAATGACATGTTTTACTTGGAGCATCACTGCTCCAACTAGGATGAGCAAACACACCTCAAAATGACATCCACCTGTTGAAAAGCCATTGAAGTTTACTCTGATAAAAAGCCATATCTTTCAAAGCGGGGCTGTGGTCGTGACAGAGCGGCAAAGTTGGGCGTCTCGCCATGCACACAAATGTTGCTCTCACGTGCACATTCCTTGTCCGATCTCACTGAAAATAAATGGATATGATGAAGCTTCAATTCTGAACCCATGGATATGACAAGTTTGGACGAGCTCTATAGCGCCACCTAGTTATTGCATGGGGCACATTCTGCCCTGTATTTTCTCAGTGCTTTGTCCGATGTTCATAAAATTACAACAGGAGATACTCACAAGGGTCTTCTCTCATCGTTTAAAGTTTCATGGGTGTATATTTGACGGTGCCTGCGCAAGCCACCGCCAAACAGGAAGTTGTTGATTGCGTTACAGTCAGATAATTAAAAATTCATAAAAAATCAGCCGTTTGTATCACAAGGCTGAGATTTCAGAATGAGATGCCTCCTACATATCTCCATCTTAGTGTCCAGAGCCAATCACTTTTACACTTAAGGCCTACTGGTGAATGAAGCAGCAGTAATGCAGACATTTTGGAAAGTCTGGGTCAGCTTTATAGTGAGTGATGAAACCTGTTTGTCTATTGATCATAGCAGGAGCCCCGTCTGCAGTCACTGCTACCAGCTTTTCTAATGGTACCTTTTTCTGCACAAAAACTCCTTTACCGTGTTATACATTTCAACTCCTCCTATATTTGTTTGTAAGGGCAGTTCTGTCAAGAGTTCTTCTCTTGATGTAAAGAAAAACAAAAAAAACAAACAAACACACAGCTGCGCTGCACTGCTGCTGTCTAGAGAATCTTCAAACTGGATGCAAAACAACATGCGCTTTGCAAGATCCCATTCCACCTGATCAGCCAAGTTATCAAACATAGCTGACACATGTCGAGACATTGTAGTGGAAATTAGATCACTTCTATTCTTCACATCTTTAGGTACAGTGTTAGTGATTATCATCATTGCTTGATTGACAACTTTTTAATCTGAAAAGGCCTTCTGGATGAGAAAATGAGCAGGACTAAACAAAGCTTTGTTTGAATTTTTTTTCACAATATATGCAAAAATATCAGTCCTTCAAGGAAACAGATTACAGCCCCCCCCCCCCCCCCCCACCTTCCGCCGAAAGGCTGCTGTCATGTTAAATGTAGCTTGCAGCGCCAGAATGCAGAAGGAAGAACGACACAAAACGGCTCGAGCAGGGCATTGTTCATTCACTCACTCGTTCATGCTATATTCAAAAGTCTTTGTCCCTTAAGGCAACAGATTACAGTCCCCCCCTCCCACACCCCCCACAGGCTGCTTTCATATTAACATTAGCTTGGAGCTCCAGAATGGACAAGAAAGAACGATGAGAATGGCTCGAGCAGGGCGTTGCTCACGGGGCGGTCGCTCGTGCCAGGCGGTCGCACGTGCTCGGGCCCGCTAAATGCTACTTGTAGCTTTAATTAGGGCCCGAGCACGGAGTGCAAGGACCCTATTGTATCTGTAAGAGTTATTAGGGCCCGAGCACGGAGTGCAAGGACCCTATTGTATCTGTTAGGTTTATTATTATTATTATTATTATTCCGACTTTTCCGTCGCCTTTTTGAGGCCTTTAACATACCCCAAAACTCACCAAATTTTGTATACACATCAGGAGTCGCGAAAAATTTTATATTTTATAGGAGAACGGCATAGGTAAACAAAAATGGCTCGATAGCGCCACCTGCAAAATTTGTTTTCGCGAGCACCTCCATATGCTTTATAGTACAAACCTGATTTTAACAGGGCATGTTCATCGGATAGAAACCTACAAAAAAGTCTCTTGGGACCAAGCTGTCAGTCGCACAGGAAGTCTGATATTTTGATGACAATATGTCATTTTTGCTGTATTTTGGTCATTTGCAGGCCTCGCTCTAGAACGAACTCCTCCTAGAGATTTGAGAGTAATGACTCCAAACTTTGGTTTTGTAAACTATACACATGTCCGATGTTAAATTGCAAAGCTTTTAAGTTTTTATGGATGTTTGTGACCATGGCGGCGCGTCAAAATTGGAGGTCGTTTCGAAAACACGCCATGAAAAGAAAAATGGCCATTACTCAGCCATGCATAATCCAATCTGATCCAAAATTGATGTGCATGATTGTAGTCTGACTCTGAACACATCTGCAGTGAAAAAATCTGGAAAAAGTGTAGCGCCACCTGCTGGCAAGAGGAAATGACATGTTTTACTTGGAGCATCACTACTCCGAGTAGGATGAGCCGACACACCTGAAAATGACATCCACCTGTTGAAAAGCCATTGAAGTTTACTCTGACAAAAAACCATAACTTTCAATGCGGGGGTGTGGTCGTGACAGAGCGGCAAAGTTGGGCGTCTCGCCATGCACACAAAAGTTGCTCTCACGTGCACATTCCTTGTCCAATCTTACTGAAATTCAATGGATATGATGAAGCTTCTATTCTGAACCCATGGATATGACAATCTTGGACGAGCTCTATAGCGCCACCTAGTTATTGCATTGGGCACATTCTGCCCTGTATTTTCTCTTTGCTTTGTCCGATGTGCATGAAATTAAAACTGGAGATACTCAGAAGGGTCCTCTCTCATCATGTAAAGTTTCATGGGTGTACACCTGACGGTGCCTGCGTAACAGGAAGTGGTCGATTATGTGCACCCAAATAATAGAAATTTATTATAAATCAGCCGTTTGTCTCAGGAAGCTGAGATTTCAGAATTAGATGCCTTTAATAACCTCCAGCTTTGATATGTAACACTATAGGGTCTACGAGAAACTTCATCACTTGATTTTTTTTTTTTTTTTTATAACTTTATTTTTATTAGTTTTTGTTACATGAACACAAATCTCAAACAACATCACAAAAAAACAAGAGAGAAAAGAAAAAGGTCAAGTCTAGGTGTTCCCCATGTCTATCTGTTGTACAGTGTCCATTTTTTCCACTTTCGGTGTAATTGTGCCTCTTGCAGCTTCAGCCTGTATGTTATTAATTCCATTGAATAAATGTTGTTGATTGTTGAAGTCCATTGCTCCTTTGAAGGGATCTCCGTAGTGCCCCAGTTTCTGGTTATTGTTTTTTTGGCGGCTAGTGACATGACTTTAAATAAATATTTGTCACTTTGGTGGATTAGGTTTCCTGAAAACATGTACAGATAAAACAGTTCTGGCAACAAAGGAATTTTGTATCCCAGCACTTTGCATGTGAGATCGCCCACCATCTTCCAAAAACCTGTTACATTCTGACATTTCCAAAATACATGAGAATGATCAACATTTATTTCTCCACATCCGCGCCAACAGCTCTGATTTGTTTTCAAATGTTTGTTCTTCAGTTTAGGTGTTATGAAAAATCTAATAAGGTTTTTCCAGGCAAACTCTCTCCACGTTCGAGATCCAGTGGTGGTATGGTGGTGTCTCCACATATCTAACCAGTCCTGTTCAGTTATCCTTATGTTTAATTCTCTTTCCCAGTTATCTTTTACTTTCAAAGTTGTGTTTTCGTCATATTCAATCAATGATTTATATAGCATACTAATCCATTTAGTATTGTTGTCTTTATATGTCTTTGTTATTGTGTGAACTATCCCGCCTTCATCCCCAGAGGAGTCTCTCTGTATTGCTTTCTTATGGTAGTTTCTCATTTGTAAGTATCTGAAAAAATCCTGTTTTTCAAGGTGAAATTGTTTAGTTAAGTTCTCAAAACTCTCCAGCTGTCCGTCCTTTTCTAGCAAGCACCATGCTGTTATTCCTTTTGTAGTCCAATATTTAAAGGTCTGATCATATTCTGCTGGTTTAAATTGCCTGTCATATGCTACCCATTTTAATTTTTTTGCACTATTTAAGATTTTGTATTTTTGGAGTAGTTTGAACCATATAGTTAGTGTATGATTTGTTATGGGATCTAAATGCCTTTTTTTTGTTTCATATAACTCTTTATCACCAATAATGTTTTGAATAGGTTCTTGTAAAGTTTCACATTCAATATTTTTCCATTTTCCAGTATAATGGGGGTTACACCAACAGCATAAGTACCGTAATTGTGAGGCGATGTAGTACTCTTTTAGCTTTGGTAATGCCATACCTCCTTTGTTCTTTGGAAGCTGGAGGGTGCCATATTTTATTCTGGATCTTTTATTGTCCCATATGAATCTGGATATTGTTTTATCCCACGTTGCAAATTGAGTGTTGGAGACCTGTGCTGGTAGAGCTTGAAATAAAAATAAAAACCGCGGCAATATGTTCATTTTCACTATTTCGATTCTAGAGCTGAAATCTAGTGGGAGTGTTGACCATCTTTCTATGTCTTTTTTTATCTTGTCTTGTACTTCTGAATAATTTTTAATGTTTATATGTTGAAAGTCTTGTGTTATTTCTACTCCTAGGTATTTAATACTTTTCATATTCCAATTGAATTTAAAGTTGTTTCTAATGTATTCAGAGGGAGCATAGTTGAATGTTAGAGTCTGAGTTTTTGAAATATTAATTTTATATCCCGATAAATTTTCAAATGTTCCCAACAGTTTCATAAACTGTGGAATTGATGATTCTGGTTGTTCGAGGTACGCTATTAGGTCATCAGCAAACAATCCTATTTTATGTTCAACGCCATTCATTGAAACTCCTTTAATTTCAGGTTTTTCTCGGATTGCCTGTGCCAGAGGCTCAATAAAAAGAGCAAACAGAGTTGGGGAGAGTCCACAGCCCTGCCTAGTGGATCTTTCCAATTTAAATGTTCCTGTTAAATTCCCGTTTATTTTAATTTTAGCTGTTGGTTGTGAATATATTGTTTTTATAATTTCAACTGATTTGTTATTAAATCCCATTTTTTCTAAGACTAAGAATAAAAATTCCCAATTAACGCAGTCAAAAGCTTTTTCCGCGTCAATACTTAAGAGAACTGTACTTATATGTTCTCTTTGGGCTCTTTCAGTTAAGTGTAAGGTTCTTCTAATGTTGTCGTGTGTCTGGCGACTTTTTATGAATCCCGTCTGGTCCTCATCAATAATGTCAGGTAAAAATGTGTTTATCCTGTTACAGATTATAGACGTGTAGATTTTGTAATCTATATTTAGTACTGAAATAGGCCTATAATTGGCGCACGACTGTTTGTTTTTCCCTGGTTTCAACAGAACTGAAATAATTGCTTCGGACCAGGAAATAGGCATTTTATTATTTTGTAGGGTCCAATTCAAAGATTTGTGTAATATTGGAGTCAGCTCATCTTTAAATATCTTATACCATTCAGCTGGAAACCCGTCGCTGCCTGGTGATTTATTGTTTTTCAAAGAGCTTATGGTTTTTAATATTTCCTCTGTAGTAATTTCAGCTGTAAGTAGTTTATTTTGATTTAATCCGATAAATGGCAGATCCATATTTTCCAGAAAGCTTCTTTTATCTTGTTCACAGGCTGAAGGAGGTTGTGAATATAGCTTTTTATAGTAATTAGTGAATATTCTCTCAATTTCCTCTGGATTATTTGTTACTTTATTGGTTTCGGGATCAAGGATTTCATAGATTGTATTCAGAGTTTGTTGTTTTTTAATTCTTTTGGCTAGTAATTTTGTTGATTTAGGCCCTACTTCCTGATAGCTTTGTTTGAAATAAATCATCTTTTTTTCTATTTCGTCCTCTAATATGTGGTTGATTTGTTTTTTAATATTTTGTATTTGTTGGTATATTTCTGTTGTATTTTTATTTATGAGCTGCTGTTCAAGTTCTTTTAATTTTACAGAGTATTCTTCATATTTTTGAATTCTCTTTTTCCGCAACCATGCTGTTTTCGCTATTAGTTTTCCTCTAATTACTGCTTTAAGAGCATCCCATAGCACTGTAGGGTCTACCGCTCCATTGTCATTGTCATCCATGTATTGTTTTATGTCGGCTTTTATGTCCTTTATAATTGTTTCATTATTCAAAATCCCAACGTTCAGTCTCCATGTTGTTTGTTTCTTCCTATTTGATATATTTATTTTCATGTGCTGGATATTATGGTCAGACACATCTGCACCCTCAATTTTACATTCTTCTACTCTATTAATATCTGATTTAAAAACAAAGAAATAGTCTATTCGTGAATGTACTTTGTGACTTGCGGAGTAATGTGTGTAAGCTTTCTTACGGGGGTTTAAGCTTCTCCACACATCCAGCAATCCCAGTTCTTCCATGGATAATTTAACAAATTTGGCAATAGCCTTTTTATGTTTATGTTTACTAGTTGTGTCTAATTTAAAGTTTAAGGCTACATTGAAGTCTCCTCCACAGATTAATATACCCTCTGCCTCTTCAGCAATAACGTTAAACAGGGATTTAAAAAACTGTTTATCACTTTCAGGTGGGGCGTATACATTTACTATTGTCAAAACTGCATCTCCCATTCGTCCTTTAACAATGATGTACTGCCCGTCCTTCCCCTTTATGACTTTGTCAGTCTCAAATTGAGTTCTGTTTGATATCAGGATAGCGACTCCTCGTTTGCGGCTTTGTTTGTATGAACTGTAATATGCATTTCTGAATCCTAGTTTTTTAAGTTTCTCGTGTTCTTGATCATTTAAATGGGTTTCTTGTAATAGAGCTAATTGTATATTTTCTTTTTTTAATTTTTGCAGAATTATCCCCCTCTTTTTGGGTGTGGTTAACCCATTCACATTTAACGAGGCAATACTCAAACTACACATTTTATCTTATAACAATCACATTTATGCACCTAGACCGTGACCATGTAAACAAAAATTGTAAAAAACTGTAAAACCTGAACACAAACGTAAATTGTGACTTCCACATGGAGAGAAGATGATCCATCTCTCCTCTCTCGTCCCCGTTGGTGGGTGGGCAGGATGTCCTCATTCCAGATGGGGGCCTGCCTCTAGACATAAGTCTAGCTTTGTCCAACGTTCCTTCCTCCTCAGTCTGTGAGCTCCGTCTCGGCCTTTTTTGTTTAATTCGGCTCCATTTACGGATTTCCTGTGGTTATTTCCTCTGGTATTCCTGGAGCCTCTCTTGTGCACGCCGCGCTGTCCCTCCGACGCGCTGCCATCCCTCTGCTGCTTGGGTCCGGTCCGGTCCCCTGCTGCTTTCGCTGCTTGGAGTGTTGACATCGATCCCTCTCTTCTTAATGTCTTCCGCCGCTTCCATCGCGCTGTTGTAGCTTTGTACGCCTTCCTTCCAATGAATCCTCAGCTTTGTGTATGGGGTTTGAAAACGGATTCCCCGCTCCTTCAGAACTTTTTTAATGTCCGAGTATGAGCGCCTTTGTTGTACAATTTCTGCTGGGTAGTCGTGGTCAAACTGGATGAGCTGATCTTTCACTTTTATTTTCTTTTGCCATGCTTTCTTCAGGATCGTGTCTTTCGTTGCAAAACTTAAGAAATTGACCACGACATGCCTCGGGCGCTGGCCTGCTTTGGGTTTCATCGGGGGGGTTCTGTGTGCGCGCTGCATCTGAAGATCAAAGTCCGTCGGAATGAGAAGCTCTTTTTTAAACAAATCGTTTAGATAAGTTATAACTGAGCCCCCTTCAACTTCTTCTGGTAGCCCGAAGATTCTGATGTTATTTCTCCGGGCTCTGGCTTCAGATTCCGTGACTTTGTCCCGCAGAAGTTGCATCTGTTTTTGCATTGTTTTCAGCTCACCGTTCGCCTCCATGTTGCTCTCCTCCAAAGTTGCGATGCGAGTCTGGGCTTCGGCTAGGTCTGCTTTTTGAATTTCCAGCGAGTTGTGGTGCTCCTTGAACTGTCGGTCCATATCTTGCCTGAGGGAAGATATTTCCTGTTTCAGTTCGTTCTTTGCCCCTCGCAGCTCTGTGTCCAAGTCATGGATCTGAGCGCTAATTTTTGCTAGCCCGTCTAGCATTAGCTTTGTGTCGCTGGGGCTTCGCTGGTTTTCGTTGTCCGAGTTAGCTTCGCTGGCCGCTTTTTCCATCTCGTGTTCGATATTTTCTGGTTCGGTCAGCTCGTTCACTTCTTTTTTTTTTCTTTGGCTTTTCCGCAGCGTGTTTCCTCCACTCATATCTTCTTTTCTGTTGTTTTTTTTCGAGTTTGTGGAGTTTTTAGTGAACCGAGTGTGGGAGCCTCAGACTGAGCGTGTCTCCTCTATGCCGGCATTCCGGAAGTGTGATCACTTGATTTTTTTAATGAAATTTTGGACTGAACAAAGATTTTTAGCATAAATTCTGTTTAGGTTATCAGCACCAAGAATTCAACTTTCATAGGCATTTAGGTGCTACTGCTTCCTAAAAAAATTCAGAATGATTGAAGTTACAGGTGACATCTTAGAGAGCATTACATCCAAAAAGGTCCGAAAACGTCTTTTTAGGCAAAACTACAAACACCTATTTTTTTTCATAACTTAATCATCATATATCAACACCATTTATTTTTTTAAATGTAGGGATCTGTGTTTGCTGCCTTCCATATTTTTTTCAGAAGTCCAGGTGAAACGGATGATTTTAAAAAAATCCTGATTCATCCCAAAACCTGTGCTTTTTCCGTCTGGACTCCAAACAAGTGTGTTTTAAAATTACTTATGCTTCAAATATCCACACCAAGTTTCACACGCATATAGCTGAACATGTCTAAATGCTTCTTGAATATTCTTTACAGATATAAAATGAACTGGTCAACCGTAGGATGTCATTTCCTCTTACATGCTTAAGTCTTTTCCTCATGCTGCAGCCTGCTCCTCAATCATCCCTGTTGCTGGAGTCAAATTTCACCCCCCCCCCCCCCCCCACACACACACCAGCTGCCAGTTCATATGCTAACTAACCCAGAAGTGAGGTGACAAGAGTTTAGACACAAGAGGGAGGGCAGACTGCTTTTTCATTTGTTTTGTATGTCTTTCATAGATTTTTATGAATAATCATTGCTTTTCTAGTCATGTAAAATGCAATTAACCTAATATTTTATCTTTTTTTTTTACAAACAAAACATATGAATGTGCTCCAAAACAAAACCCAACTCTCAGTACAGTTCTACAGATGTAACATAAGACTTAGACAGTAAATGTCTCTTTTATCCTTTTTTAATCAATGCTGCAACTTCTTTTCCTTAATATAAATCCAATGAAATTAAACTACAAAACCAAAAAACACAACGTATAGCAAATTTCTCTAAATAAATTATGTGTATATACAATATGTAGCACTTTTAAACAAAATAATAACAAATCCTTCCAATACAAGCACAGAAAAATGGAACACAAAATTTAAAACCCAAATTTGAAATGGCAATTTTAAAAAGATAATTTTTTCAGCCTGCTAAAAGTGCACAATTGTAAAAGCTCTTTTATATAGACAACTGTTTGGTTGCTTAGAGCTCTAAATATAAAAACAATGCCTTTATGGACGTGGCACGGATGGCACGGATGTTCAGCAGGGTAAACCCCAGGAAAGCGGCGGGACCCGATGGAGTTCCCGGAAAGGTTCTGCGGGCCTGCGCCGATCAACTCTCCCAGGTCTTCACAAAAATCTTCAACCTGTCGCTAGCTCAGGCTTTCATCCCTGCTTGCCTGAAGTCATCCACTATCATCCCGATACCCAAAAAGTCCTCATCCACAGCCTTCCTCACGGACTTCCGCCCAGTTGCACTCACTGCTGTCATCACAAAGTGTCTGGAGCGGCTGCTCCTGGGACACATCAAAGACTCCCTCCCTCCAATCTTCGTCCCCCACCAGTTTGCTTACAAAGCAAACAGATCAACGGATGATGCCATTTCCATCACCCTCCACACTGCGCTGAGCCACCTGGAACACAGAGACACCTACGCCAGGATGCTCTTTGTGGACTATAGCTCAGCCTTTAACACAATCATTCCTGACATTCTGGTCAACAAACTGTCTGAACTAGGACTCCACCCACTCACCTGCTCGTGGATCAAGGACTTCCTGACAAACAGACCACAGACAGTCAAACTTGACCCCCACCTCTCCTCCACCCGGACGCTGAGCACAGGCTCCACACAGGGATGTGTGCTGAGTCCTCTGCTGTATACACTGTACACAGCAGACTGCAGACCAGCCCACACCAGCAACACCGTGGTGAAGTTTGCAGACGACACTACTGTGGTGGGGCTGATCTCTGGGGACGACGAGACGGCCTACAGAGACGAAGTCCTGAAACTCTCAAGGTGGTGTCAGGCTAATAACCTCATCCTGAACACCACCAAGACCAAGGAGATCATCCTGGACTTCAGAAAAAACAGAACAGATCCACCCCTACTCTACATCGATGGAAACTGTGTGGAGAGGGTCCACAGCTTCACCCTCCTGGGCACCACCATCTCTGCTGACCTCACATGGTCTAACAACACCATGACTGTCATCAGGAAGGCCCAGCAACGCCTGCACTTCCTGAGAAAACTTAGGAGGAACGACGTCAGCCAGGAGCTGCTGGTAACGTTCTACCGCTCAACCATTGAGAGCATTCTGTCCTATGGCATCACAGTGTGGTTTTCCCACTGCACTGAAGCAGAACAGCAGAGTCTCCAGAGAGTGGTAAAGACAGCGCAGAGGATCATCGGCTGCCCCCTCCCCTCACTGAAGGACATTTACCAGTCTCGCTGCCTCAGCAGAGTGACTAGCATCACCACTAACTCCACCCATTCTGCTTTCCCTCTGTTTGAACTGCTGCCCTCTGGAAGGAGGTACAGGTCCATCTGAACCAGGACAAACAGACTAAGAAACAGCTTTTTTCCACAGGCAATTATCATACGGAATGCACATACGTCCACCAACCACACCTCACTCTAATTTTACTACAATGCGTGCAATATCCTGACTGTCTAACCGGGTCACTGTGCAATAACTTGATATTTATTAAGCTGTGCTCACAGCAACTCATGTAATTCCTTTCTATTTTATTCACAAATATTTAATATTTAACAGTTTCTGTCCATATTGTTCATTTTTTGTTAAGAGTTGTAAATACAGTATTTCTTTTTCTATTCTATTTTTATTTTTATTTTATGTAACTCCTTCACTCCAAGGCTGCTGCAATTTCATTGTATCCCCATGTACAATGACAATAAACGATTCTGATTCTGATTATATCACTTAGACACAGATGGAGAACCATATCAACTGGATTGGTAACAGCAACAACCACCGACCAAGCCGGCAAGCCCTGGCAGAAAAGATCCCCACAAGAAACACTGCAGGCTGTTCCATAAAAAATATAGTTTTACCATTGCCTTGCAGATCACAGTTGAAGTGGTTTAGTTTTCCTAAAAAAATTCAGAATGATTGAAGTTACAGGTGAACTTTTAGACAACATTTGATCCAAAAAGGTCCGAAAACGTCTTTTTAGGCAAAACTGCAAACACCTATTTTTTTGCATAACTTATCTTTCAAATATCAGCACAAAAAAATTAAAAACGGTAGGGATCTGTGTTTGCTGCCTTCCATATTTTTTTCAGACTTAAAAGTGTAACAGATGATTTATAAAAAAATCCTTTTTCATCCAAAAACCTGTGTTAAATCTGTCTAGACTTAGTATTAAAAACTCTCCAAGATGAATGTGCCTGACTCCACCTGCAGGTGGATCACAGACTTCCTGACGGACAGACAGCAGTATGTGAGGCTGGGGAAGCTCGTCTCAGATACTCGGACCACAAGCACCGGATCCCCCCAGGGCTGTGTCCTTTCACCCCTGTTACTCTCCCTGTACACAAACAGCTGCACAGCTGGTCACCTGTCTGTCAAACTCCTGAAGTTTGCTGACGACACCACACTCATCGGCCTCATCTCTGACGGAGATGAGTCGGCCTACAGGAGTGAAATAGCCAGGCTGGTGTCATAGTGCAGCGCTAACAACCTGGAGCTTAATGCTCTGAAGACAGTGGAGATGACAGTGGACTTCAGGAAGGCCCCAGCCCCCCTCCCCCCTGTCATCCTCTGTGACTCCCCGGTGACCTCTGTGGAGTCCTTCTGCTTCCTGGGAACCATCATCAGCCAGGACCTCAAGTGGGAGCAGAACATCAGCTCCATCACTAAGAAGGTCCAGCAGAGGATGTACTTCCTGAGGCAGCTGAAGAAGTTTCACCTCCCTGAAAAGATGTTGGTAGACTTTTACACCGCCATCATCGAATCCACCCTCACGTCCTCCATCACAGTCTGGTTCGCTGCGGCCACGGCCAGAGACAAGGCCAAGCTGCAACGCGTCATCCACTCAGCAGAGAAGGTGATCGGCTGCCACCTCCCGTCTCTCCAGGAGCTGCACATCTCCAGGACCTGGAGGCGGGCAGCCAGGATTGTAGCCAACCCCTCTCATCCAGGACATAATCTCTTTCGGCCCCTCCCTCCTGGCAAGAGGCTCCGGTCCATCAGGACCAGGACCTCGCGCCACAAGAACAGCTTCTTCCCCACTGCAGCCAGCCTGCTGAACAGAACCCCAACTCCCCCAGGTGACCCCCCCTCCCCCACCCCACCCCGCCCACCAAAGGACTGTCGGTGCCACTTACAGGCCCCACCATCCCAGCCCATCTGTGCTCCCACTTTAATTCACCTTACTCTACTGTATATAGTGTGTTGTTGTTGTTGTTAACTTAATTTTTAACTTATTCTTAATTGCACTATACACCAAGTCAAATTCCTCGTTTTGTAAAGTGCGCTCTACTGAACCTGGCAATAAAACTTTTTCTGATTTCTGATTCTTTTAATCATTGTTTTTTATTCATTCAAAATGCAATTAAATCAATATTTTATCTTTTTTCTTTTCCTTTTTCTTTTTTTTTTATCTCTTATATCCTTTTTTATAATCAATGTTTGAACTTCTTTTCCTTTCTATTGTCATGGTTTCAGTTTGTTGTCTTTTTTTTTCGCTTTAGTTCTTGTTCTGTCTTGTTTGGTTCTGTTTCCTGTTTTATTTTGAAAGGTTTCCTGTCTTGTCATGTTTCTTGAGTTTTACTTCCTTTGGTCCCCATCTGCCCTAATCGTGTTCACCTGTGTCTTGTCTGCCCTGTCTGTATATAAGTCTTGTCTCTGCCTTCCTCCTGTGCTGGTCCATTAACTTCTGCTCATGTTGATCACGTCTTCTTGTCTGGCGTCCATGTCCCTTGCCATGCCACAGTAAGTTTTTGTTTTTAGTTTTGTCATCCTGCTCTGCAGCACTTTTTGTTAGTTAAATAAACCCACTTGCCCTGAACCCGTTTGCCTCCCGTCTCTGCGCCTGGGTCCTACCTGCTCTCGAGCCTCCCCCCCACACGACATCTATACATCCAATGAAATTAAACTACAAATCAACAAACACAACTGATAACAAATGTCTCTAAAAAATGATGTGTATATTTGCAGAACCTTAAAAACACCAAACAAATAACAAATGCTTCCCAATTAAAGCACAAAAAATGGAACACAAAATGTAAAACCCAAGTTAGAAATTGCAATTTGAAAAAGATACTTTTTTCAGCAGCTTTTCAAAATCAATCACCAATTCTACTCTTCTGTGGATGAAACAAAGAACTCCAGAACAATGAAGCCATTTCTCTAAGTCTCTCTCACCTTCAGTTTTAAACAAGGTCTGTGAAAATCCACCATACATTGGTCACATGAACTCAGAGACCTGCTAAAAGTGCACAATTGTAAAAGCTCTTTTATATAGACAACTGTTTGTTTGCTTAGAGCTCTAAATATAAAAAAAATGCTTTTCTATCACCTAGACACAGATGGAGAACCATATCAACTGGATTAATAACAGGGTGGCATGTTTAGACAACATGAAGCTGTCCATCACATTTTTGACCTAAACATGTAAACACATCCTTGGCTCTGCGGTTAGGAAATGGTATTTGGGAATCTCTTTATACCAGGAGCCAGCCTGGCCATTGGAACATCGCCACAGTGCCCATCCAGACTGGGACAGCAACGGGGTCCACTTCAGAGCCGTGAGCTGCTGTGTTTAACTCCAGCTGTCCCAGCAAGGGAGACAACTGCAGCAACATCCACTGACCAAGCTGACAAGCCCTGGCAGAAAAGATCCCCACAAGAAAAACACTGGCTCAGGCAGGCTGGTCAAAGAAAAATAGTTTTGCCATTGTCTTGCAGCTCGCAGATCAAGTGGTTAAGTTTTCCAGTAATGTCAGTCAAGAATGCAAGTTCAGATTCACAATGTTCATATTCACCATATTCAACAGACATCTCCTCCAATAGCACCTTAAAAATCCTGTGCTGTTTTGCTTTGCAGCTGAGGTTGTTTACGATTTTCAGAATAAGAGTCATTATATGTCCAGAGCCAATCACTTCTGCACATAAGGCCTGCTGGTGAATGACGCAGCAGTAATGCAGACATTTTGGAAAGTCTGGGTCAGCTTTACAGTGAGTGATGAAACCTGTTTGTCTATTGATCATAGCAGGAGTCCCATCTGCAGTCACTGCTACCAGCTTTTCTAATTGTACCTTTTTCTGCACAAAAACTCCTTCACCGTGTTATACATTTCAACTCCTCTTGTAGTTGTCTGTTAGGGCAGATGTGTCAGGAGTTCTTCTCTTGTGGAAACCAAAAGCTATGCTGTACTGTTGCCGTCCACAGACTCATCACACTGGACGTTAACCACCTGCACTTTGCAAGATCCCGGTCCAGCTAATTGGCCAAGTTATCAGACATAGCTGACACTCATCTAGACATTGTAGTGGAAATTGAATGAGTTCTATTGTTCTCATCCTTAGGGACAGTGATAGCAATTATCATCATTGCTTGAATTTTTTTCATGCTATATGCAAAAGTCTTTGTCCCTTAAGGCAACAGATTACAGCCCCCCCCCCCCCCCCCCCCCCCCCCCCCAGGCTGCTGTCGTATTAACAATAGCTTGGAGCTCCAGAATGGACAAGAAAAAACGACGAGAATGGCTCGAGCAGGGCGTTGCTCACGGGGCTGTCGCTCGTGCCGTGCGGTCGCACGTGCTCGGGCCCGCTAAATGCTACTTGTAGCTTTAATTATTATTATTATTAGGGCCCGAGCACGGAGTGCAAGGACCCTATTGTATCTGTTAGGTTTATTATTATTATTATTTTTCTTCTGCCGGAAGAATCGCATTTTTGAGGCCTTTAACATACCCCAAACTCACCAAATTTGGCACACACATCAGGAGTCGCGAAAAATTTCGTATTTTATGGGAAATTGGCATGGGTGCGCAAAAATGGCTCGACAGCGCCACCTACAGTGACTTTTGTCCCGACGCCCCGCATACGCTTTAACGTACAAGCTTGATTTTTACAGGGCATGTTCTTCAGATGGAGACCTACAAAAAAGTCTGAAAGGACCCACCTGTCACTCGCACAGGAAGTCTGATATATTGAGGTCAATATGTCATTTTTGCTCTATTTTGGACATTTGCAGGCCTCCTTCTAGAACGAACTCCTCCTAGAGATTTGTGAATAATGACTCCAAACTTTGGTTTTGTAAACTAAACACATGTCCGATGTTAAATTGCAAAGCTTTTAAGTTTTTACAGAAGTTTGTGGTCGTGGCGGCGCGTAGAAATTTGACGTTGTTTCGAAAACACGCCATGAAAAGAAAAATGGCCATAACTCAGCCATGCATAATCCAATCTGATCAAAAATTGATATGCATGATTGTAGTCTGACTCTGAACACATCTGCAGTGAAAGAATCTGGAAAAAGTGTAGCGCCACCTGCTGGCAAGAGGAAATGACATGTTTGACTTGGAGCATCACTGCTCCGAGTAGGATGAGCCGACACACCTGAAAATGACGTCCACCTGTTGAAAAGCCATTGAAGTTTACTCTGACAAAAAACCATAACTTTCAATGCGGGGGTGTGGTCGTGACAGAGCGGCAAAGTTGGGCATCTCGCTATGCACACAAAAGTTGCTCTCACGTGCACATTCCTTGTCCAATCTCACTGAAATTCAATGGATATGATGAAGCTTCTATTCTGAACCCATGGATATGACAATCTTGGACGAGCTCTATAGCGCCACCTAGTTATTGCATTGGGCACATTCTGCCCTGTATTTTCTCTTTGCTTTGTCCGATGTGCATGAAATTAAAACTGGAGATACTCAGAAGGGTCCTCTCTCATCATGTAAAGTTTCATGGGTGTACACCTGACGGTGCCTGCGTAACAGGAAGTGGTCGATTATGTGCACCCAAATAATAGAAATTTATTATAAATCAGCCGTTTGTCTCAGGAAGCTGAGATTTCAGAATTAGATGCCTTTAATAACCTCCAGCTTTGATATGTAACACTATAGGGTCTACGAGAAACTTCATCACTTGATTTTTTTAATGAAATTTTGGACTGAACAAAGATTTTTAGCATAAATTCTGTTTAGGTTATCAGCACCAAGAATTCAACTTTCATAGGCATTTATGTGCTACTGCTTCCTAAAAAAATTCAGAATGATTGAAGTTACAGGTGACATCTTAGAGAGCATTACATCCAAAAAGGTCCGAAAACGTCTTTTTAGGCAAAACTACAAACACCTATTTTTTTTCATAACTTAATCATCATATATCAACACCATTTATTTTTTCAAATGTAGGGATCTGTGTTTGCTGCCTTCCATATTTTTTTCAGAAGTCCAGGTGAAACAGATGATTTTAAAAAAATCCTGATTCATCCCAAAACCTGTGCTTTTTCCGTCTGGACTCCAAACAAGTGTGTTTTAAAATTACTTATGCTTCAAATATCCACACCAAGTTTCACACGCATATAGCTGAACATGTCTAAATGCTTCTTGAATATTCTTTACAGATATAAAATGAACTGGTCAACTGTAGGATGTCATTTCCTCTTACATGCTTAAGTCTTTTCCTCATGCTGCAGCCTGCTCCTCAATCATCCCTGTTGCTGGAGTCAAATTTCACCCCCCCCCCACACACACACACCAGCTGCCAGTTCATATGCTAACTAACCCAGAAGTGAGGTGACAAGAGTTTAGACACAAGAGGGAGGGCAGACTGCTTTTTCATTTGTTTTGTATGTCTTTCATAGATTTTTATGAATAATCATTGCTTTTCTAGTCATGTAAAATGCAATTAACCTAATATTTTATCTTTTTTTTTTACAAACAAAACATATGAATGTGCTCCAAAACAAAACCCAACTCTCAGTACAGTTCTACAGATGTAACATAAGACTTAGACAGTAAATGTCTCTTTTATCCTTTTTTAATCAATGCTGCAACTTCTTTTCCTTAATATAAATCCAATGAAATTAAACTACAAAACCAAAAAACACAACGTATAGCAAATTTCTCTAAATAAATTATGTGTATATACAATATGTAGCACTTTTAAACAAAATAATAACAAATCCTTCCAATACAAGCACAGAAAAATGGAACACAAAATTTAAAACCCAAATTTGAAATGGCAATTTTAAAAAGATAATTTTTTCAGCCTGCTAAAAGTGCACAATTGTAAAAGCTCTTTTATATAGACAACTGTTTGGTTGCTTAGAGCTCTAAATATAAAAACAATGCCTTTATGGACGTGGCACGGATGGCACGGATGTTCAGCAGGGTAAACCCCAGGAAAGCGGCGGGACCTGATGGAGTTCCCGGAAAGGTTCTGCGGGCCTGCGCCGATCAACTCTCCCAGGTCTTCACAAAAATCTTCAACCTGTCGCTAGCTCAGGCTTTCATCCCTGCTTGCCTGAAGTCATCCACTATCATCCCGATACCCAAAAAGTCCTCATCCACAGCCTTCCTCACGGACTTCCGCCCAGTTGCACTCACTGCTGTCATCACAAAGTGTCTGGAGCGGCTGCTCCTGGGACACATCAAAGACTCCCTCCCTCCAATCTTCGTCCCCCACCAGTTTGCTTACAAAGCAAACAGATCAACGGATGATGCCATTTCCATCACCCTCCACACTGCGCTGAGCCACCTGGAACACAGAGACACCTACGCCAGGATGCTCTTTGTGGACTATAGCTCAGCCTTTAACACAATCATTCCTGACATTCTGGTCAACAAACTGTCTGAACTAGGACTCCACCCACTCACCTGCTCGTGGATCAAGGACTTCCTGACAAACAGACCACAGACAGTCAAACTTGACCCCCACCTCTCCTCCACCCGGACGCTGAGCACAGGCTCCACACAGGGATGTGTGCTGAGTCCTCTGCTGTATACACTGTACACAGCAGACTGCAGACCAGCCCACACCAGCAACACCGTGGTGAAGTTTGCAGACGACACTACTGTGGTGGGGCTGATCTCTGGGGACGACGAGACGGCCTACAGAGACGAAGTCCTGAAACTCTCAAGGTGGTGTCAGGCTAATAACCTCATCCTGAACACCACCAAGACCAAGGAGATCATCCTGGACTTCAGAAAAAACAGAACAGATCCACCCCCACTCTACATCGATGGAAACTGTGTGGAGAGGGTCCACAGCTTCACCCTCCTGGGCACCACCATCTCTGCTGACCTCACATGGTCTAACAACACCATGACTGTCATCAGGAAGGCCCAGCAACGCCTGCACTTCCTGAGAAAACTTAGGAGGAACGACGTCAGCCAGGAGCTGCTGGTAACGTTCTACCGCTCAACCATTGAGAGCATTCTGTCCTATGGCATCAAAGTGTGGTTTTCCCACTGCACTGAAGCAGAACGGCAGAGCCTCCAGAGAGTGGTAAAGACAGCGCAGAGGATCATCGGCTGCCCCCTCCCCTCACTGAAGGACATTTACCAGTCTCGCTGCCTCAGCAGAGTGACTAGCATCACCACTAACTCCACCCATTCTGCTTTCCCTCTGTTTGAACTGCTGCCCTCTGGAAGGAGGTACAGGTCCATCAGAACCAGGACAAACAGACTAAGAAACAGCTTTTTTCCACAGGCAATTATCATACGGAATGCACATACGTCCACCAACCACACCTCACTCTAATTTTACTACAATGCGTGCAATATCCTGACTGTCTAACCGGGTCACTGTGCAATAACTTGATATTTATTAAGCTGTGCTCACAGCAACTCATGTAATTCCATTCTATTTTATTCACAAATATTTAATATTTAACAGTTTCTGTCCATATTGTTCATTTTTTGTTAAGAGTTGTAAATACAGTATTTCTTTTTCTATTCTATTTTTATTTTTATTTTATGTAACTCCTTCACTCCAAGGCTGCTGCAATTTCATTGTATCCCCATGTACAATGACAATAAACGATTCTGATTCTGATTATATCACTTAGACACAGATGGAGAACCATATCAACTGGATTGGTAACAGCAACAACCACCGACCAAGCCGGCAAGCCCTGGCAGAAAAGATCCCCACAAGAAACACTGCAGGCTGTTCCATAAAAAATATAGTTTTACCATTGCCTTGCAGATCACAGTTGAAGTGGTTTAGTTTTCCTAAAAAAATTCAGAATGATTGAAGTTACAGGTGAACTTTTAGACAACATTTGATCCAAAAAGGTCCGAAAACGTCTTTTTAGGCAAAACTGCAAACACCTATTTTTTTGCATAACTTATCTTTCAAATATCAGCACAAAAAAATTAAAAACGGTAGGGATCTGTGTTTGCTGCCTTCCATATTTTTTTCAGACTTAAAAGTGTAACAGATGATTTATAAAAAATCCTTTTTCATCCAAAAACCTGTGTTAAATCTGTCTAGACTTAGTATTAAAAACTCTCCAAGATGAATGTGCCTGACTCCACCTGCAGGTGGATCACAGACTTCCTGACGGACAGACAGCAGTATGTGAGGCTGGGGAAGCTCGTCTCAGATACTCGGACCACAAGCACCGGATCCCCCCAGGGCTGTGTCCTTTCACCCCTGTTACTCTCCCTGTACACAAACAGCTGCACAGCTGGTCACCTGTCTGTCAAACTCCTGAAGTTTGCTGACGACACCACACTCATCGGCCTCATCTCTGACGGAGATGAGTCGGCCTACAGGAGTGAAATAGCCAGGCTGGTGTCATAGTGCAGCGCTAACAACCTGGAGCTTAATGCTCTGAAGACAGTGGAGATGACAGTGGACTTCAGGAAGGCCCCAGCCCCCCTCCCCCCTGTCATCCTCTGTGACTCCCCGGTGACCTCTGTGGAGTCCTTCTGCTTCCTGGGAACCATCATCAGCCAGGACCTCAAGTGGGAGCAGAACATCAGCTCCATCACTAAGAAGGTCCAGCAGAGGATGTACTTCCTGAGGCAGCTGAAGAAGTTTCACCTCCCTGAAAAGATGCTGGTAGACTTTTACACCGCCATCATCGAATCCACCCTCACGTCCTCCATCACAGTCTGGTTCGCTGCGGCCACGGCCAGAGACAAGGCCAAGCTGCAACGCGTCATCCACTCAGCAGAGAAGGTGATCGGCTGCCACCTCCCGTCTCTCCAGGAGCTGCACATCTCCAGGACCTGGAGGCGGGCAGCCAGGATTGTAGCCAACCCCTCTCATCCAGGACATAATCTCTTTCGGCCCCTCCCTTCTGGCAAGAGGCTCCGGTCCATCAGGACCAGGACCTCGCGCCACAAGAACAGCTTCTTCCCCACTGCAGCCAGCCTGCTGAACAGAACCCCAACTCCCCCAGGTGACCCCCCTCCCCCCCCCGCCCACCAAAGGACTGTCGGTGCCACTTACAGGCCCCACCATCCCAGCCCATCTGTGCTCCCACTTTAATTCACCTTACTCTACTGTATATAGTGTGTTGTTGTTGTTAACTTAATTTTTAACTTATTCTTAATTGCACTATACACCAAGTCAAATTCCTCGTTTTGTAAAGTGCGCTCTACTGAACCTGGCAATAAAACTTTTTCTGATTTCTGATTCTATTAATCATTGTTTTTTATTCATTCAAAATGCAATTAAATCAATATTTTATCTTTTTTCTTTTCCTTTTTCTTTTTTTTATCTCTTATATCCTTTTTTATAATCAATGTTTGAACTTCTTTTCCTTTCTATTGTCATGGTTTCAGTTTGTTGTCTTTTTTTTCGCTTTAGTTCTTGTTCTGTCTTGTTTGGTTCTGTTTCCTGTTTTATTTTGAAAGGTTTCCTGTCTTGTCATGTTTTTGAGTTTTACTTCCTTTGGTCCCCATCTGCCCTAATCGTGTTCACCTGTGTCTTGTCTGCCCTGTCTGTATATAAGTCTTGTCTCTGCCTTCCTCCTGTGCTGGTCCATTAACTTCTGCTCATGTTGATCACGTCTTCTTGTCTGGCGTCCATGTCCCTTGCCATGCCACAGTAAGTTTTTGTTTTTAGTTTTGTCATCCTGCTCTGCAGCGCTTTTTGTTAGTTAAATAAACCCACTTGCCCTGAACCCGTTTGCCTCCCGTCTCTGCGCCTGGGTCCTACCTGCTGTCGAGCCTCCCCCCCACACGACATCTATACATCCAATGAAATTAAACTACAAATCAACAAACACAACTGATAACAAATGTCTCTAAAAAATGATGTGTATATTTGCAGAACCTTAAAAACACCAAACAAATAACAAATGCTTCCCAAATAAAGCACAAAAAATGGAACACAAAATGTAAAACCCAAGTTAGAAATTGCAATTTGAAAAGATACTTTTTTCAGCAGCTTTTCAAAATCAATCACCAATTCTACTCTTCTGTGGATGAAACAAAGAACTCCAGAACAATGAAGCCATTTCTCTAAGTCTCTCTCACCTTCAGTTTTAAACAAGGTCTGTGAAAATCCACCATACATTGGTCACATGAACTCAGAGACCTGCTAAAAGTGCACAATTGTAAAAGCTCTTTTATATAGACAACTGTTTGTTTGCTTAGAGCTGTAAATATAAAAAAAAATGCTTTTCTATCACCTAGACACAGATGGAGAACCATATCAACTGGATTAATAACAGGGTGGCATGTTTAGACAACATGAAGCTGTCCATCACATTTTTGACCTAAACATGTAAACACATCCTTGGCTCTGCGGTTAGGAAATGGTATTTGGGAATCTCTTTATACCAGGAGCCAGCCTGGCCATTGGAACATCGCCACAGTGCCCATCCAGACTGGGACAGCAACGGGGTCCACTTCAGAGCCGTGAGCTGCTGTGTTTAACTCCAGCTGTCCCAGCAAGGGAGACAACTGCAGCAACATCCACTGACCAAGCTGACAAGCCCTGGCAGAAAAGATCCCCACAAGAAAAACACTGGCTCAGGCAGGCTGGTCAAAAAAAATAAATAGTTTTGCCATTGTCTTGCAGCTCGCAGATCAAGTGGTTTAGTTTTCCAGTAATGTCAGTCAAGAATGCAAGTTCAGATTCACAATGTTCATATTCACCATATTCAACAGACATCTCCTCCAATAGCACCTTAAAAATCCTGTGCTGTTTTGCTTTGCAGCTGAGGTTGTTTACGATTTTCAGAATAAGAGTCATTATATGTCCAGAGCCAATCACTTCTGCACATAAGGCCTGCTGGTGAATGACGCAGCAGTAATGCAGACATTTTGGAAAGTCTGGGTCAGCTTTACAGTGAGTGATGAAACCTGTTTGTCTATTGATCATAGCAGGAGTCCCATCTGCAGTCACTGCTACCAGCTTTTCTAATTGTACCTTTTTCTGCACAAAAACTCCTTCACCGTGTTATACATTTCAACTCCTCTTGTAGTTGTCTGTTAGGGCAGATGTGTCAGGAGTTCTTCTCTTGTGGAAACCAAAAGCTATGCTGTACTGTTGCCGTCCACAGACTCATTACACTGGACGTTAACCACCTGCACTTTGCAAGATCCCGGTCCAGCTAATTGGCCAAGTTATCAGACATAGCTGACACTCATCTAGACATTGTAGTGGAAATTGAATGAGTTCTATTGTTCTCATCCTTAGGGACAGTGATAGCAATTATCATCATTGCTTGAATTTTTTTCATGCTATATGCAAAAGTCTTTGTCCCTTAAGGCAACAGATTACAGCCCCCCCCCCCCCCTAGGCTGCTGTCGTATTAACAATAGCTTGGAGCTCCAGAATGGACAAGAAAAAACGACGAGAATGGCTCGAGCAGGGCGTTGCTCACGGGGCGGTCGCTCGTGCCATGCGGTCGCACGTGCTCGGGCCCGCTAAATGCTACTTGTAGCTTTAATTATTATTATTATTCTTTTTCTTCCGACGGAAGAGTCGCCTTTTTGAGGCCTTTAACATACCCCAAAACTCACCAAATTTGGCACACACATCAGGAGTCGCGAAAAATTTCGTATTTTACAGGAGATTGGCATGGGCGCACAAAAACGGCTCGACAGCGCCACCTACAGTGACATTTGTCCCGAGCCCCCGCATATGCTTTGACATACAAGCTTGATTTTTTCAGGACATGTTCATCAGATGGAAACCTACAAAAAAGTCTCTTGGTACCAAGCTGTCAGTCGCACAGGAAGTCTGCTATATTGGTGTCAATATGTCATTTTTGCTCTATTTTGGACATTTGCAGGCCTCCTTCTAGAACGAACTCCTCCTAGAGATTTGTGAATAATGACTCCAAACTTTGGTTTTGTAAACTAAACACATGTCCGATGTTAAATTGCGAAGCTTTTAAGTTTTTACGGTTGTTTGTGACCGTGGCGGCGCGTAGAAATTCGACGTTGTTTCGAAAACACGCCATGAAAAGAAAAATGGCCATTACTCAGCCATGCATAATCCAATCTGATCCAAAGTTGATATGCATGATTGTAGTCTGACTCTGAACACATCTGCAGTGGAAGAATCTGGAACAAGTGTAGCGCCACCTGCTGGCAGCAGGAAATGACATGTTTGACTTGGAGCATCACTGCTCCAAGTAGGATGAGCCGACACACCTGAAAATGACGTTCACCTGTTGAAAAGCCATTGAAGTTTACTCTGACAAAAAACCATAACTTTCAATGCGGGGGTGTGGTCGTGACAGAGCGGCAAAGTTGGGCATCTCGCTATGCACACAAAAGTTGCTCTCACGTGCACATTCCTTGTCCAATCTCACTGAAATTCAATGGATATGATGAAGCTTCTATTCTGAACCCATGGATATGACAATCTTGGACGAGCTCTATAGCGCCACCTAGTTATTGCATTGGGCACATTCTGCCCTGTATTTTCTCTTTGCTTTGTCCGATGTGCATGAAATTAAAACTGGAGATACTCAGAAGGGTCCTCTCTCATCATGTAAAGTTTCATGGGTGTACACCTGACGGTGCCTGCGTAACAGGAAGTGGTCGATTATGTGCACCCAAATAATAGAAATTTATTATAAATCAGCCGTTTGTCTCAGGAAGCTGAGATTTCAGAATTAGATGCCTTTAATAACCTCCAGCTTTGATATGTAACACTATAGGGTCTACGAGAAACTTCATCACTTGATTTTTTTAATGAAATTTTGGACTGAACAAAGATTTTTAGCATAAATTCTGTTTAGGTTATCAGCACCAAGAATTCAACTTTCATAGGCATTTATGTGCTACTGCTTCCTAAAAAAATTCAGAATGATTGAAGTTACAGGTGACATCTTAGAGAGCATTACATCCAAAAAGGTCCGAAAACGTCTTTTTAGGCAAAACTGCAAACACCTATTTTTTTGCATAACTTATCTTTCAAATATCAGCACAAAAAAATTAAAAACGGTAGGGATCTGTGTTTGCTGCCTTCCATATTTTTTTCAGACTTAAAAGTGTAACAGATGATTTATAAAAAATCCTTTTTCATCCAAAAACCTGTGTTAAATCTGTCTAGACTCCAAACAAACATTTTTTTATGGTAACTTATGTTTCAACAATCGACACCAATTTTCACAGACGTATAGCTAAACATGTCCCATAGCTACCTGAATATTTTCATAGATATAAAATGAACTGGTCATTCTAACATCTGGCATTCTAACATCTAACATCTTACATGTCAAAGCCTCTCTCAGCCTGGCTCTGCTGAAGGAGTCGTGTTACAACCCCGCCCCCTCCTGCTGGGACCCCTGCTATGTAAATTAGCAAGCAGTGAACAGAGAGATGAGAAGTAAGAATGGCCATTACTCAGGCATGCATAATCCAAAGACAGCCAGTTAAACACTGAAAGACATATTTTTTCGGTATGTCTTTCATACATCTTTAGTATTAAAAACTCTCCAAGATGAATGTGCCTGACTCCACCTGCAGGTGGATCACAGACTTCCTGACGGACAGACAGCAGTATGTGAGGCTGGGGAAGCTCGTCTCAGATACTCGGACCACAAGCACCGGATCCCCCCAGGGCTGTGTCCTTTCACCCCTGTTACTCTCCCTGTACACAAACAGCTGCACAGCTGGTCACCTGTCTGTCAAACTCCTGAAGTTTGCTGACGACACCACACTCATCGGCCTCATCTCTGACGGAGATGAGTCGGCCTACAGGAGTGAAATAGCCAGGCTGGTGTCATAGTGCAGCGCTAACAACCTGGAGCTTAATGCTCTGAAGACAGTGGAGATGACAGTGGACTTCAGGAAGGCCCCAGCCCCCCTCCCCCCTGTCATCCTCTGTGACTCCCCGGTGACCTCTGTGGAGTCCTTCTGCTTCCTGGGAACCATCATCAGCCAGGACCTCAAGTGGGAGCAGAACATCAGCTCCATCACTAAGAAGGTCCAGCAGAGGATGTACTTCCTGAGGCAGCTGAAGAAGTTTCACCTCCCTGAAAAGATGCTGGTAGACTTTTACACCGCCATCATCGAATCCACCCTCACGTCCTCCATCACAGTCTGGTTCGCTGCGGCCACGGCCAGAGACAAGGCCAAGCTGCAACGCGTCATCCACTCAGCAGAGAAGGTGATCGGCTGCCACCTCCCGTCTCTCCAGGAGCTGCACATCTCCAGGACCTGGAGGCGGGCAGCCAGGATTGTAGCCAACCCCTCTCATCCAGGACATAATCTCTTTCGGCCCCTCCCTTCTGGCAAGAGGCTCCGGTCCATCAGGACCTCGCGCCACAAGAACAGCTTCTTCCCCACTGCAGCCAGCCTGCTGAACAGAACCCCAACTCCCCCAGGTGACCCCCCCTCCACCCCCCGCCCACCAAAGGACTGTCGGTGCCACTTACAGGCCCCACCATCCCAGCCCATCTGTGCTCCCACTTTAATTCACCTTACTCTACTGTATATAGTGTGTTGTTGTTGTTAACTTAATTTTTAACTTATTCTTAAATGCACTATACACCAAGTCAAATTCCTCGTTTTGTAAAGTGCGCTCTACTGAACCTGGCAATAAAACTTTTTCTGATTCCTGATTCTGATTCTGAATCTATTAATCATTGTTTTTTATTCATTCAAAATGCAATTAAATCAATATTTTATCTTTTTTCTTTTCCTTTTTCTTTTTTTTTTTATCTCTTATATCCTTTTTTATAATCAATGTTTGAACTTCTTTTCCTTTCTATTGTCATGGTTTCAGTTTGTTGTCTTTTTTTTCGCTTTAGTTCTTGTTCTGTCTTGTTTGGTTCTGTTTCCTGTTTTATTTTGAAAGGTTTCCTGTCTTGTCATGTTTCTTGAGTTTTACTTCCTTTGGTCCCCATCTGCCCTAATCGTGTTCACCTGTGTCTTGTCTGCCCTGTCTGTATATAAGTCTTGTCTCTGCCTTCCTCCTGTGCTGGTCCATTAACTTCTGCTCATGTTGATCACGTCTTCTTGTCTGGCGTCCATGTCCCTTGCCATGCCACAGTAAGTTTTTGTTTTTAGTTTTGTCATCCTGCTCTGCAGCGCTTTTTGTTAGTTAAATAAACCCACTTGCCCTGAACCCGTTTGCCTCCCGTCTCTGCGCCTGGGTCCTACCTGCTCTCGAGCCTCCCCCCCACACGACATCTATACATCCAATGAAATTAAACTACAAATCAACAAACACAACTGATAACAAATGTCTCTAAAAAATGATGTGTATATTTGCAGAACCTTAAAAACACCAAACAAATAACAAATGCTTCCCAATTAAAGCACAAAAAATGGAACACAAAATGTAAAACCCAAGTTAGAAATTGCAATTTGAAAAAGATACTTTTTTCAGCAGCTTTTCAAAATCAATCACCAATTCTACTCTTCTGTGGATGAAACAAAGAACTCCAGAACAATGAAGCCATTTCTCTAAGTCTCTCTCACCTTCAGTTTTAAACAAGGTCTGTGAAAATCCACCATACATTGGTCACATGAACTCAGAGACCTGCTAAAAGTGCACAATTGTAAAAGCTCTTTTATATAGACAACTGTTTGTTTGCTTAGAGCTCTAAATATAAAAAAAAATGCTTTTCTATCACCTAGACACAGATGGAGAACCATATCAACTGGATTAATAACAGGGTGGCATGTTTAGACAACATGAAGCTGTCCATCACATTTTTGACCTAAACATGTAAACACATCCTTGGCTCTGCGGTTAGGAAATGGTATTTGGGAATCTCTTTATACCAGGAGCCAGCCTGGCCATTGGAACATCGCCACAGTGCCCATCCAGACTGGGACAGCAACGGGGTCCACTTCAGAGCCGTGAGCTGCTGTGTTTAACTCCAGCTGTCCCAGCAAGGGAGACAACTGCAGCAACATCCACTGACCAAGCTGACAAGCCCTGGCAGAAAAGATCCCCACAAGAAAAACACTGGCTCAGGCAGGCTGGTCAAAAAAAATAAATAGTTTTGCCATTGTCTTGCAGCTCGCAGATCAAGTGGTTTAGTTTTCCAGTAATGTCAGTCAAGAATGCAAGTTCAGATTCACAATGTTCATATTCACCATATTCAACAGACATCTCCTCCAATAGCACCTTAAAAATCCTGTGCTGTTTTGCTTTGCAGCTGAGGTTGTTTACGATTTTCAGAATAAGAGTCATTATATGTCCAGAGCCAATCACTTCTGCACATAAGGCCTGCTGGTGAATGACGCAGCAGTAATGCAGACATTTTGGAAAGTCTGGGTCAGCTTTACAGTGAGTGATGAAACCTGTTTGTCTATTGATCATAGCAGGAGTCCCATCTGCAGTCACTGCTACCAGCTTTTCTAATTGTACCTTTTTCTGCACAAAAACTCCTTCACCGTGTTATACATTTCAACTCCTCTTGTAGTTGTCTGTTAGGGCAGATGTGTCAGGAGTTCTTCTCTTGTGGAAACCAAAAGCTATGCTGTACTGTTGCCGTCCACAGACTCATCACACTGGACGTTAACCACCTGCACTTTGCAAGATCCCGGTCCAGCTAATTGGCCAAGTTATCAGACATAGCTGACACTCATCTAGACATTGTAGTGGAAATTGAATGAGTTCTATTGTTCTCATCCTTAGGGACAGTGATAGCAATTATCATCATTGCTTGAATTTTTTTCATGCTATATGCAAAAGTCTTTGTCCCTTAAGGCAACAGATTACAGCCCCCCCCCCCCCCCCCCAGGCTGCTGTCGTATTAACAATAGCTTGGAGCTCCAGAATGGACAAGAAAAAAGAAAAAACGACGAGAATGGCTCGAGCAGGGCGTTGCTCACGGGGCGGTCGCTCGTGCCATGCGGTCGCACGTGCTCGGGCCCGCTAAATGCTACTTGTAGCTTTAATTATTAGGGCCCGAGCACGGAGTGCAAGGACCCTATTGTATCTGTTAGGTTTATTATTAGGGCCCGAGCACGGAGTGCAAGGACCCTATTGTATCTGTTAGGTTTATTATTATTAGGGCCCGAGCACGGAGTGCAAGGACCCTATTGTATCTGTTAGGTTTATTATTATGGCCCGCAGCACTCACAGAGTGCAAGGACCATATTGTAACTGGTACGAGGGTCGAACACTCAAAAAGTCCAAAACGTCAAAAAAACGCGTCAAAACGCCTAAAAATGGGGTCAAAAGTCGCCCAAAGCACACAACGACACGACAATTGTGTAACGCAACAAAAATACACACACACACGCACAACACCAACGCAAAAACGTAAAAATTGTAGTCGCAAAAATGACGACAAAAACACAAAAATGCCCAAAAAAGCCCTCAAAAGACGGGTTTAAAGCCAAAAAGACATGCCCAGCCTATAGTAAAAGACAGGCCGCATTGAAATACATGGGAAATCCTAACCGCAAAAACTTCTATATTGTTTCTGCTTCGTTTCATTATTATGGCCCGCAGCACTCACAGAGTGCAAGGACCATATTGTAACTGGTACGAGGGTCGAACACTCAAAAAGGTCCAAAACGTCAAAAAAACGCGTCAAAACGCCAAAAAATGGGGTCAAAAGTCGCCCAAAGCACAAAACGACACGACAATTGTGTAACGCAACAAAAATACACACACACACGCACAACACCAACGCAAAAACGACAAAATTGTAGTCGCAAAAATGACGACAAAAACACGAAAACGCCTCAAAAAGCCCTCAAAGGAAGGGTTTAAAGCCAAAAAGACATGCCCAGCCTATAGTAAAAGACAGGCCGCATTGAAATACATAGGCCACCTGACTGCAAAAACTTCTATATTGTTTTTCGAAAGTTTTTTTATTATGGCCCGCAGCAGTCATAGACTGCAAGGACCATATTGTAACTGGTACAAGGGTCGAACACTCAAAAAGGTCCAAAACGTCAAAAAAACATGTCAAAACGCCAAAAAATGGGGTCAAAAGTCGCCCAAAGCACACAACGACACGACAATTGTGTAACGCAACAAAAATACACACACACACGCACAACACCAACGCAAAAACGTAAAAATTGTAGTCGCAAAAATGACGACAAAAGCATAAAAAAGCCCCAAAAAGCCCTCAAAAGACAGGTATAAAGCCCAAAAGACATGCCCAGCCTATAGTAAAAGACAGGCCGCATTGAAATACATAGGCCACCTGACTGCAAAAACTTCTATATTGTTTCTGCTTCGTTTCATTATTATTATTATTATGGCCCGCAGCAGTCATAGACTGCAAGGACCATATTGTAACTGGTACGAGGGTCGAACACTCAAAAAGGTCCAAAACGTCAAAAAAACGCGTCAAAACGCCAAAAAATGGGGTCAAAAGTCGCCCAAAGCACAAAACGACACGACAATTGTGTAACGCAACAAAAATACACACACACACGCACAACACCAACGCAAAAACGTCAAATTTGTAATCGCAAAAATGACGACAAAAGCACAAAAAAGCCCCAAAAAGCCCTCAAAAGACGGGTTTAAAGCCAAAAAGACATGCCCAGCCTATAGTAAAAGACAGGCCGCATTGAAATACATAGGCCACCTGACTGCAAAAACTTCTATATTGTTTCTGCTTTGTTTCATTATTATTATGGCCCGCAGCAGTCATAGACTGCAAGGACCATATTGTAACTGGTACGAGGGTCGAACACTCAAAAAGGTCCAAAACGTCAAAAAAACGCGTCAAAACGCCAAAAAATGGGGTCAAAAGTCGCCCAAAGCACAAAACGACACGACAATTGTGTAACGCAACAAAAATAGACACACACACGCACAACACCAACGCAAAAACGTAAAAATTGAAGTCGCAAAAATGACGACAAAAACACAAAAAAGCCCCAAAAAGCCCTCAAAAGACAGGTTTAAAGCCAAAAAGACATGCCCAGCCTATAGTAAAAGACAGGCCGCATTGAAATACATAGGAAATTCTAACCGCAAAAACTTCTATATTGTTTTTCGAATGTTTATTATGGCCCGCAGCAGTCATAGACTGCAAGGACCATATTGTAACTGCTACGAGGGTCGAACACTCAAAAAGGTCCAAAACGTCAAAAAAACGCGTCAAAACGCCAAAAAATGGGGTCAAAAGTCGCCCAAAGCACACAACGAGACGACAATTGTGTAACGCAACAAAAATACACACACACACGCACAACACCAACGCACAAACGTCAAAATTGTAGTCGCAAAAATGACGACAAAAACCCAAAAATGCCCCAAAAAGCCCTCAAAAGACGGGTTTAAAGCCAAACAGACATGCCCAGCCTATAGTAAAAGACAGGCCGCATTGAAATACATAGGCCACCTGACTGCAAAAACTTCTATATTGTTTTTGCTTCGTTTCATTATTATGGCCCGCAGCAGTCATAGACTGCAAGGACCATATTGTAACTGGTACGAGGGTCGAACACTCAAAAAGTCCAAAACGTCAAAAAAACGCGTCAAAACGCCAGAAAATGGGGTCAAAAGTCGCCCAAAGCACAAAACGACACGACAATTGTGTAACGCAACAAAAATACACACACACACGCACAACACCAACGCAAAAACGTCAAATTTGTAATCGCAAAAATGACGACAAAAACACGAAAAAGCCCCAAAAAGCCCTCAAAACAAGGGTTTAAAGCCAAAAAGACATGCCCAGCCTATAGTAAAAGACAGGCCGCATTGAAATACATAGGAAATCCTAACCGCAAAAACTTCTATATTGTTTCTGCTTTGTTTCATTTTTATTATGGCCCGCAGCAGTCATAGACTGCAAGGACCATATTGTAACTGGTACGAGGGTCGAACACTCAAAAAGTCCAAAACGTCAAAAAAACGCGTCAAAACGCCAAAAAATGGGGTCAAAAGTCGCCCAAAGCAGACAACGAGACGACAATTGTGTAACGCAACAAAAATACACACACACGCACAACACCACCACACAAACGACAAATTTGTAGTCGCAAAAATGACGACAAAAACCCAAAAATGCCCCAAAAAGCCCTCAAAAGACGGGTTTAAAGCCAAACAGACATGCCCAGCCTATAGTAAAAGACAGGCCGCATTGAAATACATAGGCCACCTGACTGCAAAAACTTCTATATTGTTTTTGCTTCGTTTCATTATTATGGCCCGCAGCAGTCATAGACTGCAAGGACCATATTGTAACTGGTACGAGGGTCGAACACTCAAAAAGTCCAAAACGTCAAAAAAACGCGTCAAAACGCCAGAAAATGGGGTCAAAAGTCGCCCAAAGCACAAAACGACACGACAATTGTGTAACGCAACAAAAATACACACACACACGCACAACACCAACGCAAAAACGTCAAATTTGTAATCGCAAAAATGACGACAAAAACACGAAAAAGCCCCAAAAAGCCCTCAAAACAAGGGTTTAAAGCCAAAAAGACATGCCCAGCCTATAGTAAAAGACAGGCCGCATTGAAATACATAGGAAATCCTAACCGCAAAAACTTCTATATTGTTTCTGCTTTGTTTCATTTTTATTATGGCCCGCAGCAGTCATAGACTGCAAGGACCATATTGTAACTGGTACGAGGGTCGAACACTCAAAAAGTCCAAAACGTCAAAAAAACGCGTCAAAACGCCAAAAAATGGGGTCAAAAGTCGCCCAAAGCAGACAACGAGACGACAATTGTGTAACGCAACAAAAATACACACACACGCACAACACCACCACACAAACGACAAATTTGTAGTCGCAAAAATGACGACAAAAACACAAAAAAGCCCCAAAAAGCCCTCAAAGAACGGGTTTAAAGCCAAAAAGACATGCCCAGCCTATAGTAAAAGACAGGCCTCATTGAAATACATGGGAAATCCTAACCGCAAAAACTTCTATATTGTTTCTGCTTCGTTTCATTATTATGGCCCGCAGCACTCACAGAGTGCAAGGACCATATTGTAACTGGTACGAGGGTCGAACACTCAAAAAGGTCCAAAACGTCAAAAAAACGCGTCAAAACGCCAAAAAATGGGGTCAAAAGTCGCCCAAAGCATACAACGACACGACAATTGTGTAACGCAACAAAAATACACACACACACGCACAACACCAACGCACAAACGTCAAAATTGTAGTCGCAAAAATGACGACAAAAACCCAAAAAAGCCCCAAAAAGCCCTCAAAAGACGGGTTTAAAGCCAAACAGACATGCCCAGCCTATAGTAAAAGACAGGCCGCATTGAAATACATAGGCCACCTGACTGCAAAAACTTCTATATTGTTTTTGCTTCGTTTCATTATTATTATGGCCCGCAGCAGTCATAGACTGCAAGGACCATATTGTAACTGGTACGAGGGTCGAACACTCAAAAAGTCCAAAACGTCAAAAAAACGCGTCAAAACGCCAAAAAATGGGGTCAAAAGTCACCCAAAGCACACAACGACACGACAATTGTGTAACGCAACAAAAATACACACACACACGCACAACACCAATGCACAAACGTCAAAATTGTAGTCGTAAAAATGACGACAAAAAGCCCAAAAAGCCCCAAAAAGCCCTCAAAGAACGGGTTTAAAGCCAAAAAGACATGCCCAGCCTATAGAAAAAGACAGGCCGCATTGAAATACATAGGCCACCTGACTGCAAAAACTTCTATATTGTTTCTGCTTCGTTTCATTATTATGGCCCGCAGCAGTCATAGACTGCAAGGACCATATTGTAACTGGTAGAAGGGTCGAACACTCAAAAAGGTCCAAAACGTCAAAAAAACGCGTCAAAACGCCAAAAAATGGGGTCAAAAGTCGCCCAAAGCACACAACGACACGACAATTGTGTAACGCAACAAAAATACACACACACACGCACAACACCAACGCAAAAACGTAAAAATTGTAGTCGCAAAAATGACGACAAAAGCACAAAAAAGCCCCAAAAAGCCCTCAAAAGACAGGTATAAAGCCCAAAAGACATGCCCAGCCTATAGTAAAAGACAGGCCGCATTGAAATACATAGGCCACCTGACTGCAAAAACTTCTATATTGTTTCTGCTTCGTTTCATTATTATGGCCCGCAGCAGTCATAGACTGCAAGGACCATATTGTAACTGGTACAAGGGTCGAACACTCAAAAAGGTCCAAAACGTCAAAAAAACGCGTCAAAACGCCAAAAAATGGGGTCAAAAGTCGCCCAAAGCACACAACGACACGACAATTGTGTAACGCAACAAAAATACACACACACACGCACAACACCAACGCAAAAACGTAAAAATTGTAGTCGCAAAAATGACGACAAAAGCACAAAAAAGCCCCAAAAAGCCCTCAAAAGACAGGTATAAAGCCCAAAAGACATGCCCAGCCTATAGTAAAAGACAGGCCGCATTGAAATACATAGGCCACCTGACTGCAAAAACTTCTATATTGTTTCTGCTTCGTTTCATTATTATGGCCCGCAGCAGTCATAGACTGCAAGGACCATATTGTAACTGGTACGAGGGTAGAACACTCAAAAAGTCCAAAACGTCAAAAAAACGCGTCAAAACGCCAAAAAATGGGGTTAAAAGTCGCCCAAAGCACACAACGAGACGACAATTGTGTAACGCAACAAAAATACACACACACACGCACAACACCCCCACACAAACGACAAATTTGTAGTCGCAAAAATGATGACAAAAACACAATAAAGCCCCAAAAAGCCCTCAAAGAACGGGTTTAAAGCCAAAAAGACATGCCCATCCTATAGTAAAAGATAGGCCTCATTGAAATACATAGGCCACCTGACTGCAAAAACTTCTATATTGTTTCTGCTTTGTTTCATTATTATTATTATTATGGCCCGCAGCAGTCATAGACTGCAAGGACCATATTGTAACTGGTACGAGGGTCGAACACTCAAAAAGTCCAAAACGTCAAAAAAACGCGTCAAAACGCCAAAAAATGGGGTCAAAAGTCGCCCAAAGCACAAAACGACACGACAATTGTGTAACGCAACAAAAATACACACACACACGCACAACACCAACGCAAAAACGACAAAATTGTAGTCGCAAAAATGACGACAAAAACACAAAAAAGCCCCAAAAAGCCCTCAAAGAACGGGTTTAAAGCCAAAAAGACATGCCCAGCCTATAGTAAAAGACAGGCCGCATTGAAATACATAGGCCACCTGACTGCAAAAACTTCTATATTGTTTTTGCTTCGTTTCATTATTATGGCCCGCAGCAGTCATAGACTGCAAGGACCATATTGTAACTGGTACGAGGGTCGAACACTCAAAAAGTCCAAAACGTCAAAAAAACGCGTCAAAACGCCAAAAAATGGGGTCAAAAGTCGCCCAAAGCACAAAACGACACGACAATTGTGTAACGCAACAAAAATACACACACACACGCACAACACCAACGCAAAAACGACAAAATTGTAGTCGCAAAAATGACGACAAAAACACAAAAAAGCCCCAAAAAGCCCTCAAAGAACGGGTTTAAAGCCAAAAAGACATGCCCAGCCTATAGTAAAAGACAGGCCGCATTGAAATACATAGGCCACCTGACTGCAAAAACTTCTATATTGTTTTTGCTTCGTTTCATTATTATTATGGCCCGCAGCACTCACAGAGTGCAAGGACCATATTGTAACTGGTACGAGGGTCGAACACTCAAAAAGGTCCAAAACGTCAAAAAAACGCGTCAAAACGCCAAAAAATGGGGTCAAAAGTCGCCCAAAGCACAAAACGACACGACAATTGTGTAACGCAACAAAAATACACACACACACGCACAACGCCAACGCAAAAACGACAAAATTGTAGTCGCAAAAATGACGACAAAAACACGAAAAAGCCCCAAAAAGCCCTCAAAAGACAGGTTTAAAGCCAAAAAGACATGCCCAGCCTATAGTAAAAGACAGGCCGCATTGAAATACATAGGAAATCCTAACCGCAAAAACTTCTATATTGTTTTTCGAATGTTTATTATTATGGCCCGCAGCACTCACAGAGTGCAAGGACCATATTGTAACTGGTACGAGGGTCGAACACATAAAAAGTCCAAAACGTCAAAAAAACGCGTCAAAACGCCAGAAAATGGGGTCAAAAGTCGCCCAAAGCACAAAACGACACGACAATTGTGTAACGCAACAAAAATACACACACACACGCACAACACCCCCACACAAACGACAAAATTGTAGTCGCAAAAATGACGACAAAATCCCCAAAAAGCCCCAAAAAGCCCTCAAAAGACGGGTTTAAAGCCAAAAAGACATGCCCAGCCTATAGTAAAAGACAGGCCGCATTGAAATACATAGGCCACCTGACTGCAAAAACTTCTATATTGTTTCTGCTTTGTTTCATTATTATTATTATTATTATTATTATTACGTTTCTTCTTTCTTACGGATCCGTTGAGCTCAAATTTGACCCCCGCCACATACCCGAAAACTCACCAAAATTGGCACACACCTAGGATAAATTGAAAATGAATTTTCGGCAAAGAGAACGTCACCCCCACCACGACGATGACATCACGGCGTGCGTTCCCGTCAAAAAAATGAATGGGCCGAAAATCGCTTATGGGGCCAAAAAAAAATATTTTGAAATACAGGTACGAAACCAAAACACGTGTGTTGGAAATATCCCAAAGAAGTTATAAAATCATTATGGGATGGCCACACGACCTACGGCTTGGCGGCCATTTTGTGGCGAACTTTGAGATATGGCGAATTTCGTGTTTTTTGACAATATAGGAAAACGACACTTTTGTTCAAGCGATTTTCACGAAATTTCATACACATGCCACAAACACGATTCTACAACTACCAAAGAAGTTTTGTTGACCTTTGACCTTGGGAAGGGGCGGCCATCTTGAATTTAAAAAAAAAAGCATCTTTATTGACGGATACAAACGAAAACTCGTCCTAGGGATTTTTATCGATCTTTTTGAAACTTCTCGGGCATCAATGGCAAGCTACTGTGGACAAAATGTTGGAATTAGAAGTTGTAGAATTTGAAACGCGTGCGCGTGGCGAATTAGCAACCGTCGCCATTTTAGCTAGCTCGCACATATTTTATCGGAATAGCCTGAAACTGAAATATGCGATACCCTGGCCCACACTGAACAAAACGATGTCACGCATGACAAAATCGATAAAGGAATGTGGCCGTGGTAAACAAAAAACGATCGCAAAAAAAAGTGCTGACTCTGCAAAAAAAAAAAATTTCGGATTTTATTTTTAAGAATCGGCTAACGAAATCCAGATAACTTTGTCTGGTATATCCAAAGAAAGTTTTGAAATCATTACGTGATGGCGACACGACCTACCGTTTGGCGGCCATTTTGTGCCAAAATCTGCCATTTTGCGTTTTTCGCGATTTTACACAATATGGAAAAATGAACTTTTTTTCGAGCGATTTCGACGAAATTTGACTCGCATGTCCCTAGCGTAAGTGTACAATCACCTTTGGAGTTTCGTCGACCTTTGACCTCGGGAAAAGGCGGCCATCTTGAATTTTCTATAAAAAACACCTTTACCACCGGATTCAAACGTAAACTTGTCGTTGGAATTTTCATCAATCGTCTCGAAACTTTTTAGGCATCAATGGCAAGCTACTGTGGAAAAAATGTTGGAATTAGAAGTTGTAGATTTTGAACGGCGTGTGCGTGGCAAGCTAGCAAAGTGGCGCACTGTTATAACTCTCATGCATTTCAATACAATACAGTGAAAATTGAATGCATGCATTCATGCCTGAAACAGATTACATTGAAAAACACTGGATATGGACATATAAGGAATGTGGGCGTGGTTAGCATAAAACCACTGTTGCTAAGGACGACAAAAAGTTTACTTTTACCGATTTGTCCGAAACTGACGTCAATCTGTTCGTCCTCCCGAGGGGACCAAAACATAAAATGGTTGCTATGGAGATAAAATCAACAGAAAAGCCGCCATTTTGGAAAAAGTGTTTTTTTTAGCAACTTATGACATAACTCTCACCAATGGAGGAATGTGTTTTTCTGAGTCAGTTGATGATGCTGATCGCTATGCTAGCACTTTTAGCTATGTTAGCATAACTAGCATAGTTAGCATAATTAGCATTTTAGGTAATGTGTTTTTCTGAGTCAGTTGATGATGCTGATCGCTATGCTAGCACTTTTAGCCACATTAGCATAGTTAGCATAGTTAGCATAATTACCATTTTAGGAAATGGGTTTTTTTTGAGTCAGTTGAGGATGCTGATCGCTATGGTAGCACTTTTAGCTATGTTAGCATAGCTAACATAGTTAGCATAATTAGCATTTTAGGTAATGTGTTTTTCTGAGTCAATTGATGAGGCTAATCGCTATGCTAGGACTTTTAGTCACATTAGCATAGTTAGCATTATTAGCAAATCCAGCCTTGACTAGCTTTTAATTTGTGGGCGGTGAGGGCGGAGAGGGTTGACGGTGGTGCGTAGAGTTGGGCGTGGAAAGCGGGTTGCGTCTGCGGGCCATACAACGCCGCTTGCGGCTTTAATTCTTCTTCTTTCTTTCTTCCACTTTGAGCTCGAATTTGACCCCCGCCACATACCCGAAAACTCACCAAAATTGGCACAGACCTAGGATAAATTGAAAATGAATTTTCAGCAAAGAGAACGTCACCCCCCCCACGATGATGACATCACAGCGAGCGTTCCCGTCAAAAAAATGAATGGGCCGAAAATCGCTTATGGGGCCAAAAAAAAATATTTCGGAATACAGTTACGAAACCAAAACACGCGTGTTGGAGATATCCCCAAGAAGTTTTGAAATCATTATGGGATGGCCACACGACCTACGGCTTGGCAGCCATTTTGTGGCGAACTCTGAGAAATGGCGATTTTTGTGTTTTTTGACAATATGGTAAAACAACACTTTTGTTCAAGCGATTTTCACGAAATCGGACACACATGCCACTAGCAGGATTCTACAATAACCAAAGAAGTTTCGTTGACCTTTGACCTTGGCAAGGGGCGGCCATCTTGAATTTTCATAAAAAAGCACTTTTAGTAACGGATACAAACGAAAACTCGTCCTAGGGATTTTTTCCGAGCTTTTTGAAACTTCTCGGGCATCAATGGCAAGCTACTGTGGACAAAATGTTGGAATTAGAAGTTGTAGAATTTGAAACGCGTGCGCGTGGCGAATTCGGAACCGTCGCCATTTAAGCTAGCTCGCACATATTTTATCGGAATGTCGTGAAAATGAAATATACGATTCCCTGGCCCACACTGAACAAAACGATGTCAGATACGACAAAATCGATAAAGGAATGTGGCCGTGGTAAACAAAAAACCGTCGCAAAAAAAAGTGCTGACTCGGCAAAAAAAATTTTTTTCGGATTTTATTTTTAAGAATCGGCTGACGAAACCCAGATAACTTTGTCGGGTATATCCAAAGAAAGTTTTGAAATCATTACGTGATGGCGACACGACCTACGGTTTGGCGGCCATTTTGTGCCAAAATCTGCCATTTTGAGTTTTTCGCGTTTTTACACAATATGGAAAAATGAACTTTTTTTCGAGCGATTTTCACGAAATTTGACTCACATGTCCCTAGCGTAAGTCTACAATCACCTTTGGAGTTTCGTCGACCCTTGACCTCGGGAAAAGGCGGCCATCTTGAATTTTCTATAAAAAACACATTAACCACCAGATTCAAACGTAAACTTGTCGTTGGAATTTTCTTCGATCGTCTCAAAACTTTTTGGGCATCAATGGCAAGCTACTGTGGAAAAAATGTTGGAATTAGAAGTTGTAGATTTTGAACGGCGTGCGCGTGGCAAGCTAGCAAAGTGGCGCACTGTTATAACTCCCATGCATTTCAATACAATACAGTGAAAATTGAATGCATGCATTAATGCCTGAAACTGAATACATTGAAAAACACTGGATATGGACATATAAGGAATGTGGGCGTGGTTAGCATAAAACCACTGTTGCTAAGGACGACAAAAAGTTTACTTTTACCGATTTGTCCGAAACTGACGTCAATCTGTTCGTCCTCCCGAGGGGACCAAAACATAAAATGGTTGCTATGGAGATAAAATCAACAGAAAAGCCGCCATTTTGGAAAAAGTGGGCTTTTTAGCAACTTATGACATATAACTCTCACCAATGGAGGAATGTGTTTTTCTGAGTCAGTTGATGATGCTGATCGCTATGCTAGCAATTTTAGCCACATTAGCATAGCTAGCATAGTTAGCATAATTAGCATTTTAGGAAATGTGTTTTTTTGAGTCAGTTGATGATGCTGATCGCAATGCTAGCACTTTTAGCTATGTTAGCATAGCTAGCATAGTTAGCATAATTAGCATTTTAGGTAATGTGTTTTTCTGAGTCAGTTGATGATGCTGATCGCTATGCTAGCACTTTTAGCTATGTTAGCATAGCTAGCATAGTTAGCATAATTAGCATTTTAGGTAATGTGTTTTTCTGAGTCAGTTGAAGATGCTGATTGCTATGCTAGCACTTTTAGCCACATTAGCATAGTTAGCATAGTTAGCATAATTAGCATTTTAGGTAATGTGTTTTTCTGAGTCAGTTGATGATGCTGATCGCTATGCTAGCACTTTTAGCCACATTAGCATAGCTAGCATAGTTAGCATAATTAGCATTTCAGGAAATGTGTTTTTTTAAGTCAGTTGATGATGCTAATCGCAATGCTAGCTCATTTAGGCACATTAGCATAGCTAGCATAGTTAGCATAATTAGCATTTTAGGAAATGTGTTTTTCTGAGAGAGTTGATTATGCTGATTGCTATGCTAGGACTTTTAGTCACATTAGCATAATTAGCATAGTTAGCATTATGAGCAAATCCAGCCTTGATTAGCTTTTAATTTGTGGACGGTGAGGGCGGAGAGGGCCGCGGTAGTGCGTAGAGTTGGGCGTGGAAGGCGGGTTGCGTCTGCGGGCCATACAACGCCGCTTGCGGCTTTAATTATTCTTCTTCTTTCTTTCTTCCACTTTGAGCTCGAATTTGACCCCCGCCACATACCCGAAAACTCACCAAAATTGGCACAGACCTAGGATAAATTGAAAATGAATTTTCAGCAAAGAGAACGTCACCCCCCCCACGATGATGACATCACAGCGAGCGTTCCCGTCAAAAAAATGAATGGGCCGAAAATCGCTTATGGGGCCAAAAAAAAATATTTCGGAATACAGTTACGAAACCAAAACACGCGTGTTGGAGATATCCCCAAGAAGTTTTGAAATCATTATGGGATGGCCACACGACCTACGGCTTGGCAGCCATTTTGTGGCGAACTCTGAGAAATGGCGATTTTTGTGTTTTTTGACAATATGGTAAAACAACACTTTTGTTCAAGCGATTTTCACGAAATCGGACACACATGCCACTAGCAGGATTCTACAATAACCAAAGAAGTTTCGTTGACCTTTGACCTTGGCAAGGGGCGGCCATCTTGAATTTTCATAAAAAAGCACTTTTAGTAACGGATACAAACGAAAACTCGTCCTAGGGATTTTTTCCGAGCTTTTTGAAACTTCTCGGGCATCAATGGCAAGCTACTGTGGACAAAATGTTGGAATTAGAAGTTGTAGAATTTGAAACGCGTGCGCGTGGCGAATTCGGAACCGTCGCCATTTAAGCTAGCTCGCACATATTTTATCGGAATGTCGTGAAAATGAAATATACGATTCCCTGGCCCACACTGAACAAAACGATGTCAGATACGACAAAATCGATAAAGGAATGTGGCCGTGGTAAACAAAAAACCGTCGCAAAAAAAAGTGCTGACTCGGCAAAAAAAATTTTTTTCGGATTTTATTTTTAAGAATCGGCTGACGAAACCCAGATAACTTTGTCGGGTATATCCAAAGAAAGTTTTGAAATCATTACGTGATGGCGACACGACCTACGGTTTGGCGGCCATTTTGTGCCAAAATCTGCCATTTTGAGTTTTTCGCGTTTTTACACAATATGGAAAAATGAACTTTTTTTCGAGCGATTTTCACGAAATTTGACTCACATGTCCCTAGCGTAAGTCTACAATCACCTTTGGAGTTTCGTCGACCCTTGACCTCGGGAAAAGGCGGCCATCTTGAATTTTCTATAAAAAACACATTAACCACCAGATTCAAACGTAAACTTGTCGTTGGAATTTTCTTCGATCGTCTCAAAACTTTTTGGGCATCAATGGCAAGCTACTGTGGAAAAAATGTTGGAATTAGAAGTTGTAGATTTTGAACGGCGTGCGCGTGGCAAGCTAGCAAAGTGGCGCACTGTTATAACTCCCATGCATTTTAATACAATACAGTGAAAATTGAATGCATGCATTAATGCCTGAAACTGAATACATTGAAAAACACTGGATATGGACATATAAGGAATGTGGGCGTGGTTAGCATAAAACCACTGTTGCTAAGGACGACAAAAAGTTTACTTTTACCGATTTGTCCGAAACTGACGTCAATCTGTTCGTCCTCCCGAGGGGACCAAAACATAAAATGGTTGCTATGGAGATAAAATCAACAGAAAAGCCGCCATTTTGGAAAAAGTGGGCTTTTTAGCAACTTATGACATATAACTCTCACCAATGGAGGAATGTGTTTTTCTGAGTCAGTTGATGATGCTGATCGCTATGCTAGCAATTTTAGCCACATTAGCATAGCTAGCATAGTTAGCATAATTAGCATTTTAGGAAATGTGTTTTTTTGAGTCAGTTGATGATGCTGATCGCAATGCTAGCACTTTTAGCTATGTTAGCATAGCTAGCATAGTTAGCATAATTAGCATTTTAGGTAATGTGTTTTTCTGAGTCAGTTGATGATGCTGATCGCTATGCTAGCACTTTTAGCTATGTTAGCATAGCTAGCATAGTTAGCATAATTAGCATTTTAGGTAATGTGTTTTTCTGAGTCAGTTGAAGATGCTGATTGCTATGCTAGCACTTTTAGCCACATTAGCATAGTTAGCATAGTTAGCATAATTAGCATTTTAGGTAATGTGTTTTTCTGAGTCAGTTGATGATGCTGATCGCTATGCTAGCACTTTTAGCCACATTAGCATAGCTAGCATAGTTAGCATAATTAGCATTTCAGGAAATGTGTTTTTTTAAGTCAGTTGATGATGCTAATCGCAATGCTAGCTCATTTAGGCACATTAGCATAGCTAGCATAGTTAGCATAATTAGCATTTTAGGAAATGTGTTTTTCTGAGAGAGTTGATTATGCTGATTGCTATGCTAGGACTTTTAGTCACATTAGCATAATTAGCATAGTTAGCATTATGAGCAAATCCAGCCTTGATTAGCTTTTAATTTGTGGACGGTGAGGGCGGAGAGGGCCGCGGTAGTGCGTAGAGTTGGGCGTGGAAGGCGGGTTGCGTCTGCGGGCCATACAACGCCGCTTGCGGCTTTAATTACGTTTCTTCTTTCTTACGGATCCGTTGATCGCAAATTTGACCCCCGCCACATACCCGAAAACTCACCAAAATTGCCACAGAGCTGGGATAAATTGAAAATGAATTTTCGGCAAAGAGAACGTCACCCCCCCCACACTGATGACATCAAGGCGAGCGTCCCCGTAAAAAAAATGAATGGGCCGAAAATCGTTTATGGGGCCAAAAAAAAATATTTTGAAATACAGTTACGAAACCAAAACACATGTATTGGAGATATCCCAAAGAAGTTATGAAATCATTATGGGATGGCCACACGACTTACGGCTTGGCGGCCATTTTGTGGCGAACTCAGAGAAATGGCGATTTTCGTGTTTTTTCACAATATGGGAAAACGACACTTTTGTTCAAGCGATTTTCACGAAATTGCATACACATGCCAAAAACAAGATTCTACAACTGCCAAAGAAGTTTCGTTGACCTTTGACCTTGGCAAGGGGCGGCCATCTTGGATTTTCAAAAAAAAGCACCTTTAGTAACAGATACAAACGAAAACTCGTCCTAGGGATTTTTATCGATCTTTTTGAAACTTCTCGGGCATCAATGGCAAGCTACTGTGGACAAAATGTTGGAATTAGAAGTTGTAGAATTTGAAACGCGTGCGCGTGGCGAATTCGCAACCGTCGCCATTTTAGCTAGCTCGCACATATTTTATCGGAATAGCGTGAAACTGAAATATGCGATTCCCTGACCAACTCTGAACAAAACGATGTCATATACGACAAAATCGATAAAGGAATGTGGCCGTGGTAAACAAAAAACGATCGCAAAAAAAAGTGCTGACTCGGCAAAAAAAAAAAAATTCGGATTTTTTTTTAAAGAATCGGCTAACGAAACCCAGATAACTTTGTCGGGTATATCCAAAGAAAGTTTTGAAATCATTACGTGATGGCGACACGACCTACGGTTTGGCGGCCATTTTGTGCCAAAATCTGCCATTTTGAGTTTTTCGCGTTTTTACACAATATGGAAAAATGAACTTTTTTTCGAGCGATTTTCACGAAATTTGACGCGCATGTCCCTAGCGTAAGTTTACAATCACCTCTGGAGTTTCGTCGACCTTTGACCTCGGGAAAAGGCGGCCATCTTGAATTTTCTATAAAAAACACCTTTGCCACTGGATTCAAACGTAAACTTGTCGTTGGAATTTTTATCGATCGTCTCGAAACTTTTTGGGCATCAATGGCAAGCTACTGTGGAAAAAATGTTGGAATTAGAAGTTGTAGATTTTGAACGGCGTGCATGTGGCAAGCTAGCAAAGTGGCGCACTGTTTTAACTCCCATGCCTTTCAATACAATACAGTGAAAATTGAATGCATGCATTCATGCCTGAAACTGAATACATTGAAAAACACTGGATATGGACATATAAGGAATGTGGGCGTGGTTAGCATAAAACCACTGTTGCTAAGGACAACAAAAAGTTTACTTTTACCGATTTGTCCGAAACTGATGTCAATCTATTCGTCTTCTCAAGGGGACCAAAACATAAAATGGTTGCTATGGAGATAAAATAAAAAAAAGCCGCCATTTTGGAAAAAGTGGTTTTTTTTTATCAACTTATGGTATATAGCTGTCACCAATGGAGGAATGTGTTTTTCTGAATCAGTTGATGATGCTGATCGCTATGCTAGCACTTTTAGCTATGTTAGCATATTTAGCATAGTTAGCATAATTAGCATTTTAGGTAATGTGTTTTTCTGAGTCAGTTGATGATGCTGATTAATATGCTAGCACTTTTAGCCACATTAGCATAGCTAGCATAGTTAGCATAATTAGCATTTTAGGTAATGTGTTTTTCTGAGTCAGTTGATGATGCTGATCGCTATGCTGGCACTTTTAGCCACATTAGCATAGCTAGCATAGTTAGCATAATTAGCAAATCCAGCCTTTACTAGCTTTTAATTTGTGGGCGGTGAGGGCGGTGAGGGCGGTGAGGGCGGTGGTGCGTAGAGTTGGGCGTGGAAGGCGGGTTGCGTCTGCGGGCCATACAACGCCGCTTGCGGCTTTAATTATTATTATTATTATTCTTGTCCTATAACGGCGTCTTTGAGCTTAATTTTGACCCCCGCCACATACCCGAAAACTCACCAAAATTGGCACACACCTGGGATAAATTGAAAATGAATTTTTGGCAAAGAGAACGCCACCCCCCCGAAGTCGATGACATCACGGCGAGCGATCCCGTAAAAAAAATGAATGGGCCGAAAATCGCTTATGGGGCCAAAAAAAAATATTTTGAAATACAGTTACGAAACCAAAACACGCGTGTTGGAGATATCCCAAAGAAGTTATGAAATCATTATGGGATGCCCACACGACCTACGGCTTGGCGGCCATTTTGTGGCGAACTCAGAGAAATGGCGATTTTCGTGTTTTTTGACAATATGGGAAAACTACACTTTTGTTAAAGCGATTTTCACGAAATTTCATACACATGCCACAAACACGATTCTACAACTACCAAAGAAGTTTTGTTGACCTTTGACCTTGGGAAGGGGCGGCCATCTTGAATTTTCATAAAAAAGCACCTTTAGTAACGTATACAAACGAAAACTCGTCCTAGGGATTTTTATCGATCTTTTTGAAACTTCTCAGGCATCAATGGCAAGCTACTGTGGACAAAATGTTGGAATTAGAAGTTGTAGAATTTGAAACGCGTGCGCGTGGCGAATTCGCAACCGTCGCCATTTTAGCTAGCTCGCACATATTTTATCGGAATAGCCTGAAACTGAAATATGCGATACCCTGGCCCACACTGAACAAAACAATGTCACATACGACAAAATCGATAAAGGAATGTGGCCGTGGTAAACAAAAAACCGTCGCAAAAAAAAGTGCTGACTCGGCAAAAAAAATTTTTTTCGGATTTTATTTTTAAGAATCGGCTAACAAAACCCAGATAACTTTGTCGGGTATATCCAAAGAAAGTTTTGAAATCATTACGTGATGGCCACACGACCTACGGTTTGGCGGCCATTTTGTGCCAAAATCTGCCAATTTGAGTTTTTCGCGTTTTTACACGATATGGAAAAATGAACTTTTTTTCGAGCGATTTTCACGAAATTTGACTCGCATGTCCCTAGCGTAAGTCTACAATCACCTTTGGAGTTTCGTCGACCTTTGACCTCGGGAAAAGGCGGCCATCTTGAATTTTCTATAAAAAACACCTTAACCACCAGATTCAAACGTAAACTTGTCGTTGGAATTTTCTTCGATCGTCTCAAAACTTTTTGGGCATCAATGGCAAGCTACTGTGTAAAAAATGTTGGAATTAGAAGTTGTAGATTTTGAACGGCGTGCGCGTGGCAAGCTAGCAAAGTGGCGCACTGTTATAACTCCCATGCATTTCAATACAATATAGTGAAAATTGAATGCATGCATTCATGCCTGAAACTGAATACATTGAAAAACACTGGATATGGACATATAAGGAATGTGGGCGTGGTTAGCATAAAACCACTGTTGCTAAGGACGACAAAAAGTTTACTTTTACCGATTTGTCCGAAACTGACGTCAATCTGTTCGTCCTCCCGAGGGGACCAAAACATAAAATGGTTGCTATGGAGATAAAATCAACAGAAAAGCCGCCATTTTGGAAAAAGTGGGCTTTTTAGCAACTTATGACATATAACTCTCACCAATGGAGGAATGTGTTTTTCTGAGTCAGTTGATGATGCTGATCGCTATGCTAGCAATTTTAGCCACATTAGCATAGCTAGCATAGTTAGCATAATTAGCATTTTAGGAAATGTGTTTTTTTGAGTCAGTTGATGATGCTGATCGCTATGCTAGCACTTTTAGCTATGTTAGCATAGCTAGCATAGTTAGCATAATTAGCATTTTAGGTAATGTGTTTTTCTGAGTCAGTTGAAGATGCTGATTGCTATGCTAGCACTTTTAGCCACATTTGCATAGTTAGCATAGTTAGCATAATTAGCATTTTAGGTAATGTGTTTTTCTGAGTCAGTTGATGATGCTGATCGCTATGCTAGCACTTTTAGCCACATTAGCATAGCTAGCATAGTTAGCATAATTAGCATTTTAGGTAATGTGTTTTTCTGAGAGAGTTGATGATGCTAATCGCAATGCTAGCTCATTTAGGCACATTAGCATAGCTAGCAAGGTTAGCATAATTAGCATTTTAGGAAATGTGTTTTTCTGAGAGAGTTGATTATGCTGATCGCTATGCTAGGACTTTTAGTCACATTGGCATAGTTAGCATAGTTAGCATTATGAGCAAATCCAGCCTTGATTAGCTTTTAATTTGTGGGCGGTGAGGGCGGAGAGGGCCGCGGTAGTGCGTAGAGTTGGGCGTGGAAGGCGGGTTGCGTCTGCGGGCCATACAACGCCGCTTGCGGCTTTAATTATTATTATTATTCTTCTTGTCCTATAACGGCGTCTTTGAGCTTAATTTTGACCCCCGCCACATACCCGAAAACTCACCAAAATTGGCACACACCTGGGATAAATTGAAAATGAATTTTTGGCAAAGAGAACGCCACCCCCCCGAAGTCGATGACATCACGGCGAGCGATCCCGTAAAAAAAATGAATGGGCCGAAAATCGCTTATGGGGCCAAAAAAAAATATTTCGAAATACAGTTACGAAACCAAAACACGTGTGTTGGAGATATCCCAAAGAAGTTATGAAATCATTATGGGATGGCCACACGACCTACGGCTTGGCGGCCATTTTGTGGCGAACACAGAGAAATGGCGATTTTCGTGTTTTTTGACAATATGGGAAAACGATACTTTTGTTTGAGCGATTTTCACGAAATTTCATACACATGCCACAAACACGATTCTACAACTACCAAAGAATTTTTGTTGACCTTTGACCTTGGGAAGGGGCGGCCATCTTGAATTTTCAAAAAAAAGCACCTTTAGTAACGGATACAAACGAAAACTCGTCCTAGGGATTTTTATCAATCTTCTTGAAACTTCTCGGGCATCAATGGCAAGCTACTGTGGACAAAATGTTGGAATTAGAAGTTGTAGAATTTGAAACGCGTGCCCGTGGCGAATTCGCAACCGTCGCCATTTTAGCTAGCTCGCACATATTTTGTCGGAATAGCCTGAAACTGAAATATGCGATACCCTGGCCCACACTGAACAAAACGATGTCACATACGACAAAATCCATAAAGGAATTTGGCCGTGGTAAACAAAAAACCATCGCAAAAAAAAGTGCTGACTCGGCAAAAAAAATTTTTTTCGGATTTTATTTTTAAGAATCGGCTAACGAAACTCAGACAACTTTGTCGGGTATATCCAAAGAAAGTTTTGAAATCATTACGTGATGGCGACACGACCTACGGTTTGGCGGCCATTTTGTGCCAAAATCTACCATTTTGCGTTTTTCGCGTTTTTACACAATATGGAAAAATGAACTTTTTTTCGAGCGATTTTCACGAAATTTGACTCGCATGTCCCTAGCGTAAGTCTACAATCACCTTTGGAGTTTCGTCGACCTTTGACCTCGGGAAAAGGCGGCCATCTTGAATTTTCTATAAAAAAAACCTTTACCACCAGATTCAAACGTAAACTTGTCGTTGGAATTTTCATCGATTGTCTCGAAACTTTTTGGGCATCAATGGCAAGCTACTGTGGAAAAAATGTTGGAATTAGAAGTTGTAGATTTTGAGCGGCGTGTGCGTGGCAAGCTAGCAAAGTGGCGCACTGTTATAACTCCCATGCATTTCAATACAATACAGTGAAAATTGAATGCATGCATTCATGCCTGAAACAGAATACATTGAAAAAGACTGGACATGGACATATAAGGAATGTGGGCGTGGTTAGCATAAAACCACTGTTGCTAAGGACGACAAAAAGTTTACTTTTACCGATTTGTCAGAAACTGACGTCAATCTGTTCATCCTCCCGAGGGGACCAAAACATAAAATAGTCGCTATGGAGATAAAATCAACAGAAAAGCCGCCATTTTGGAAAAAGTGGGTTTTTTATCAACTTATGACATGTAGCTCTCACCAATGGAGGAATGTGTTTTTCTGAGTCAGTTGATGATGCTGATCGCTATGCTAGCAATTTTAGCCACATTAACATAGCTAGCATAGTTAGCATAATTAGCATTTTAGGAAATGTGTTTTTTTGAGTCAGTTGATGATGCTGATCGCTATGCTAGCACTTTTAGCTATGTTAGCATAGCTAGCATAGTTTGCATAATTAGCATTTTAGGTAATGTCTTTTTCTGAGTCAGTTGAAGATGCTGATTGCTATGCTAGCACTTTTAGCCACATTAGCATAGTTAGCATAGTTAGCATAATTAGCATTTTAGGTAATGTGTTTTTCTGAGTCAGTTGATGATGCTGATCGCTATGCTAGCACTTTTAGCTATGTTAGCATAGCTAGCATAGTTAGCATAATTAGCATTTTAGGTAATGTGTTTTTCTGAGTCAGTTGAAGATGCTGATTGCTATGCTAGCACTTTTAGCCACATTAGCATAGTTAGCATAGTTAGCATAATTAGCATTTTAGGTAATGTGTTTTTCTGAGTCAGTTGATGATGCTGATCGCTATGCTAGCACTTTAAGCCACATTAGCGTAGCTAGCATAGTTAGCATAATTAGCATTTTAGATAATGTGTTTTTCTGAGTCAGTTGATGATGCTGATCGCAATGCTAGCACTTTTAGCCACATTAGCATAGTTAGCATTGTTAGCATAATTAGCAAATCCAGCCTTGATTAGCTTTTAATTTGCGGGCTGTGAGGGCGGTGAGGTCAGCGGTGGTGCGTAAAGTAGGGCGTGGAGGCGGGTTGCGTCTGCGGGCCATACAACGCCGCTTGCGGCTTTAATTATTATTATTATTCTTCTTGTCCTATAACGGCGTCTTTGAGCTTAATTTTGACCCCCGCCACATACCCGAAAACTCACCAAAATTGGCACACACCTGGGATAAATTGAAAATGAATTTTTGGCAAAGAGAACGCCACCCCCCCGAAGTCGATGACATCACGGCGAGCGATCCCGTAAAAAAAATGAATGGGCCGAAAATCGCTTATGGGGCCAAAAAAAAAAATTTTGAAATACAGTTACGAAACCAAAACACGCGTGTTGGAGATATCCCAAAGAAGTTATGAAATCATTATGGGATGCCCACACGACCTACGGCTTGGCGGCCATTTTGTGGCGAACTCAGAGAAATGGCGATTTTCGTGTTTTTTGACAATATGGGAAAACTACACTTTTGTTAAAGCGATTTTCACGAAATTTCATACACATGCCACAAACACGATTCTACAACTACCAAAGAAGTTTCGTTGACCTTTGACCTTGGGAAGGGGCGGCCATCTTGAATTTTCATAAAAAAGCACCTTTAGTAACGTATACAAACGAAAACTCGTCCTAGGGATTTTTATCGATCTTTTTGAAACTTCTCAGGCATCAATGGCAAGCTACTGTGGACAAAATGTTGGAATTAGAAGTTGTAGAATTTGAAACGCGTGCGCGTGGCGAATTCGCAACCGTCGCCATTTTAGCTAGCTCGCACATATTTTATCGGAATAGCCTGAAACTGAAATATGCGATACCCTGGCCCACACTGAACAAAACAATGTCACATACGACAAAATCAATAAAGGAATGTGGCCGTGGTAAACAAAAAACCGTCGCAAAAAAAAGTGCTGACTCGGCAAAAAAATTTTTTTTCGGATTTTATTTTTAAGAATCGGCTAACGAAACCCAGATAACTTTGTCGGGTATATCCAAACAAAGTTTTGAAATCATTACGTGATGGCCACACGACCTACGGTTTATGGAAAAATGAACTTTTTTATGAGCGATTTTCACGAAATTTGACTCGCATGTCCCTAGCGTAAGTCTACAATCACCTTTGGAGTTTCGTCGACCTTTGACCTCGGGAAAAGGCGGCCATCTTGAATTTCTATAAAAAACACCTTAACCACCAGATTCAAACGTAAACTTGTCGTTGGAATTTTCTTCGATCGTCTCAAAACTTTTTGGGCATCAATGGCAAGCTACTGTGTAAAAAATGTTGGAATTAGAAGTTGTAGATTTTGAACGGCGTGCGCGTGGCAAGCTAGCAAAGTGGCGCACTGTTATAACTCCCATGCATTTCAATACAATACAGTGAAAATTGAATGCATGCATTCATGCCTGAAACTGAATACATTGAAAAACACTGGATATGGACATATAAGGAATGTGGGCGTGGTTAGCATAAAACCACTGTTGCTAAGGACGACAAAAAGTTTACTTTTACCGATTTGTCCGAAACTGACGTCAATCTGTTCGTCCTCCCGAGGGGACCAAAACATAAAATGGTTGCTATGGAGATAAAATCAACAGAAAAGCCGCCATTTTGGAAAAAGTGGGCTTTTTAGCAACTTATGACATATAACTCTCACCAATGGAGGAATGTGTTTTTCTGAGTCAGTTGATGATGCTGATCGCTATGCTAGCAATTTTAGCCACATTAGTATAGCTAGCATAGTTAGCATAATTAGCCTTTTAGGAAATGTGTTTTTTTGAGTCAGTTGATGATGCTGATCGCTATGCTAGCACTTTTAGCTATGTTAGCATAGCTAGCATAGTTAGCATAATTAGCATTTTAGGTAATGTGTTTTTCTGAGTCAGTTGAAGATGCTGATTGCTATGCTAGCACTTTTAGCCACATTAGCATAGTTAGCATAGTTAGCATAATTAGCATTTTAGGTAATGTGTTTTTCTGAGTCAGTTGATGATGCTGATTGCTATGCTAGCACTTTTAGCCACATTAGCATAGCTAGTATAGTTAGCATAATTAGCATTTTAGGAAATGTGTTTTTTGGAGTCAGTTGATGATGCTAATCGCAATGCTAGCTCATTTAGGCACATTAGCATAGCTAGCATAGTTAGCATAATTAGCATTTTAGGAAATGTGTTTTTCTGAGAGAGTTGATTATGCTGATCGCTATGCTAGGACTTTTAGTCACATTAGCATAGTTAGCATAGTTAGCATTATGAGCAAATCCAGCCTTGATTAGCTTTTAATTTGTGGGCGGTGAGGGCGGAGAGGGCCGCGGTAGTGCATAGAGTTGGGCGTGGAAGGCGGGTTGCGTCTGCGGGCCATACAACGCCGCTTGCGGCTTTAATTACGTTTCTTCTTTCTTACTGCGTCTTTGAGCTCAAATTTGACCCCCGCCACATACTCGAAAACTCACCAAAATTGGCACACACCTAGGATAAATTCAAAATGAATTTTCAGCGAAGTGAACGCCCCCCCCCCAAACCCGATGACCTCACAGTCGGCAAAACCGTAAAAAAAATGAATGGGGCCGAAATCTCAAATGGAGCCGATTTTTTTTTTTCAAGATACAGTTACGAAACTAAAACACGGGTGTTTGAGATATCCTAAAGAAGTTTTGAAATCATTATGGGATGGCCACACGACCTACGGCTTGGCAGCCATTTTGTGGCGAACTCTGAGAAATGGCGATTTTTGTGTTTTTTGACAATATGGGAAAACAACACTTTTGTTCAAGCGATTTTCACGAAATCGGACATACATGCCACTAGCACGATTCTACAATAACCAAAGAAGTTTCGTTGACCTTTGACCTTGGGAAGTGGCGGCCATCTTGAATTTTCAAAAAAAAGCACCTTTAGTAAGGTATTCAAACGAAAACTCGTCCTAGGAATTTTCATCGATCTTTTTGAAACTTCTTGGGCATCAATGGCAATCAATTGTGGACAAAATGTTGGAATTAGAAGTTGTAGATTTTGAAACGCGTGCAAATGGCGAATTCGCAACCGTCGCCATTTTAGCTAGCTTGCACATATTTTATCGGAATGTCGTGAAAATGAAATATACGATTCCCTGGCCCACACTGAACAAAACGATGTCACATACGACAAAATCGATAAAGGAATGTGGCCGTGGCAAACAAAAAACGATCGCAAAAAAAAGTGCTGACTCGGCTAAAAAAAAAAAATTCGGATTTTTTTTTTATGAATCGGCTAGCGAAACCCAGATAACTTTGTCGGGTATATCCAAAGAAAGTTTTGAAATCATTACGTGATGGCGACACGACCTACGGTTTGGCGGCCATTTTGTGCCAAAATCGGCCATTTTGAGTTTTTCGCGTTTTTACACAATATGGAAAAAGGAACTTTTTTTTGAGCGATTTTCACGAAATTTGACTCGCATGTCCGTAGCATAAGTCTACAATTACCTCTGGAGTTTCGTCGACCTTTGACCTCGGGAAAAGGTGGCCATCTTGAATTTTCTATAAAAAACACCTTTGCCACTGGATTCAAACGTAAACTTGTCTATGGAATTTTTATCGATCGTCTCGAAACTTTTTGGGCATCAATGGCAAGCTACTGTGGAAAAAATGTTGGAATTAGAAGTTGTAGATTTTGAACGGCGTGCGCGTGGCAAGCTAGCAAAGTGGCGCACTGTTATAACTCACATGCATTTCAATACAATACAGTGAAAATTGAATGCATGCATTCATGCCTGAAACTGAATACATTGAAAAACACTGGTTCTGGACATATAAGGAATATGGGCGTGGTTAGCATAAAACCACTGTTGCTAAGGACGACAAAAAGTTTACTTTTACCGATTTGTCCGAAACTGACGTCAATCTGTTCGTCTTCTCAAGGGGAACATAACATAAAATGGTTGCTATGGAGATAAAATAAACCAAAAAGCCGCCATTTTGGAAAAAGTAGGTTTTTTATCAACTTATGGCATATAGCTCTCACCAATGGAGGAATGTGTTTTTCTGAGTCAGTTGATGATGCTGATCGCTATGCTAGCACTTTTAGCCACATTAGCATAGCTAGCATAGTTAGCATAATTAGCATATGCAGTTTTGACTAGCCTTCATCAAAAGTGGGCAGTGAGGGCGGTGAGGGCGGTGAGGGCGGTGGTGCGTAGAGTTGGTCGTGGAAGGCGTGGAAGGCGGGTAGCGCCTGCGGGCCATACAACGCCGCTTGCGGCTTTAATTATGGCCCGCAGCACTCACAGAGTGCAAGGACCATATTGTAACTGGTACGAGGGTCGAACACTCAAAAAGTCCAAAACGTCAAAAAAACGCGTCAAAACGCCAAAAAATGGGGTCAAAAGTCGGCCAAAGCAGACAACGAGACGACAATTGTGTAACGCAACAAAAATACACACACACACGCACAACACCACCACACAAACGACAAATTTGTAGTCGCAAAAATGACGACAAAAACACAAAAAAGCCCCAAAAAGCCCTCAAAGAATGGGTTTAAAGCCAAAAAGACATGCCCAGCCTATAGTAAAAGACAGGCCTCATTGAAATACATGGGAAATCCTAACCGCAAAAACTTCTATATTGTTTCTGCTTCGTTTCATTATTATGGCCCGCAGCAGCAGTCACTGACTGCAAGGACCATATTGTTTTCGCAGTTGGAACGACGACTTCGCCGCCTTTCAGCGAGAATTTGACCCCCGCCGCATGCTCGAAAAGTCACCAAAATGTGCACACACCTGGGATAAATTGCAAATGAATTTTCCACAAAGTCAACGTCACCCCCCCGAAGACGATGACATCACGGCCAGCGATCCCGTCAAAAAAATGAATGGGCCGAAAATCGCGTATGGGGCCGAACAAAATGTACTTCAAAATACAGTCGCCAAACCAATACACACGTGTCGGGGATATCCCAAAGATGTTTTGAAATCATTATGGGACGGCCACACGACCTACGGCTTGGCGGCCATTTTGTGGCGAACTCTGAGAATTGGCGATTTTCGTGTTTTCCCACAATATGGGGAAAAGACACTTTTGTTTGAACGATTTTCACGCAATTGCACACACTTGCTGCCAGCTCCAGTCTACAAACACCCTAGAAGTGTCGTTGACCTTTGACCTTGGGAAAAGGCCGCCATCTGGAATTTTCTCAAAAAAGCACCTTTAGCACCAGATACAAACGAAAACTCGTCGTTGGAATTTTCATCAATCGTCTCGTAACTTTTCGGGCACCAACGGCCAGCTACTCTGGAAAAAATGTTGGAATTAGAAGTTGTAGATTTTGAATGACGTGCGCGTGGCGAGCTAGCAACCGTTGCCATCTTGGCTAGCTCGCACATTTTTCATTGGAACGTCGTGAAGAGGAAATATGCGATTCCTTGGCCCGCGCTGAACAAAACGATGCTACGCACGACAAGATCGATAAAGGAATGTGGGCGTGGTAAGCAAAAAACCGTCGCAAAAAAATGTGCCGACTCGGCAAAAACGAAAACATTCGGAACTTTTTTTTTGAGAATCGACTAACGAAACCAATATACCCTTGTCCGCGATATCCAAAGGACATTTTGAAATCATTACGGGATGGTGACACGACCTACGGTTTGGCGGCCATTTTGTGCCAAAATCTGTCGTTTTGCGTTTTTCGCGTTTTTACACAATATGGAAAAATAAACATTTTTTCGAGCGATTTTCACGAAATTTGACTCACATGTTGCTAGAGCAAGTCCACAACTACCTCTGGAGTTTCGTCCACCTTTGACCTCTGGAAAAGGCCGCCATCTTGAATTTTCTATAAAAAACGCCTTTACCCCTGGATTCAATCGTAAACTTGTCGTTGGAATTTTCCGCGATCGTCTCGAAACTTTTTGGGCATCAACGTCAAGCTACTGTGAAAAAAATGTTGCAATTAGAAGTTGTAGATTTTGAACGGCGTCCGCGTGGCGAGCTCGCAAAGTCGCGCACTGCTATTCCTCATACCTTATTATGGCCCGCAGCAGCAGTCACTGACTGCAAGGACCATATTGTTTTCGCAGTTGGAACGACGACTTCGCCGCCTTTCAGCGAGAATTTGACCCCCGCCGCATGCTCGAAAAGTCACCAAAATGTGCACACACCTGGGATAAATTGCAAATGAATTTTCCACAAAGTCAACGTCACCCCCCCGAAGACGATGACATCACGGCCAGCGATCCCGTCAAAAAAATGAATGGGCCGAAAATCGCGTATGGGGCCGAACAAAATGTACTTCAAAATACAGTCGCCAAACCAATACACACGTGTCGGGGATATCCCAAAGATGTTTTGAAATCATTATGGGACGGCCACACGACCTACGGCTTGGCGGCCATTTTGTGGCGAACTCTGAGAATTGGCGATTTTCGTGTTTTCCCACAATATGGGGAAAAGACACTTTTGTTTGAACGATTTTCACGCAATTGCACACACTTGCTGCCAGCTCCAGTCTACAAACACCCTAGAAGTGTCGTTGACCTTTGACCTTGGGAAAAGGCCGCCATCTGGAATTTTCTCAAAAAAGCACCTTTAGCACCAGATACAAACGAAAACTCGTCGTTGGAATTTTCATCAATCGTCTCGTAACTTTTCGGGCACCAACGGCCAGCTACTCTGGAAAAAATGTTGGAATTAGAAGTTGTAGATTTTGAATGACGTGCGCGTGGCGAGCTAGCAACCGTTGCCATCTTGGCTAGCTCGCACATTTTTCATTGGAACGTCGTGAAGAGGAAATATGCGATTCCTTGGCCCGCGCTGAACAAAACGATGCTACGCACGACAAGATCGATAAAGGAATGTGGGCGTGGTAAGCAAAAAACCGTCGCAAAAAAATGTGCCGACTCGGCAAAAACGAAAACATTCGGAACTTTTTTTTTGAGAATCGACTAACGAAACCAATATACCCTTGTCCGCGATATCCAAAGGACATTTTGAAATCCTTACGGGATGGTGACACGACCTACGGTTTGGCGGCCATTTTGTGCCAAAATCTGTCGTTTTGCGTTTTTCGCGTTTTTACACAATATGGAAAAATAAACATTTTTTCGAGCGATTTTCACGAAATTTGACTCACATGTTGCTAGAGCAAGTCCACAACTACCTCTGGAGTTTCGTCCACCTTTGACCTCTGGAAAAGGCCGCCATCTTGAATTTTCTATAAAAAACGCCTTTACCCCTGGATTCAATCGTAAACTTGTCGTTGGAATTTTCCGCGATCGTCTCGAAACTTTTTGGGCATCAACGTCAAGCTACTGTGAAAAAAATGTTGCAATTAGAAGTTGTAGATTTTGAACGGCGTCCGCGTGGCGAGCTCGCAAAGTCGCGCACTGCTATTCCTCATACCTTATTATGGCCCGCAGCAGCAGTCACTGACTGCAAGGACCATATTGTTTTCGCAGTTGGAACGACGACTTCGCCGCCTTTCAGCGAGAATTTGACCCCCGCCGCATGCTCGAAAAGTCACCAAAATGTGCACACACCTGGGATAAATTGCAAATGAATTTTCCACAAAGTCAACGTCACCCCCCCGAAGACGATGACATCACGGCCAGCGATCCCGTCAAAAAAATGAATGGGCCGAAAATCGCGTATGGGGCCGAACAAAATGTACTTCAAAATACAGTCGCCAAACCAATACACACGTGTCGGGGATATCCCAAAGATGTTTTGAAATCATTATGGGACGGCCACACGACCTACGGCTTGGCGGCCATTTTGTGGCGAACTCTGAGAATTGGCGATTTTCGTGTTTTCCCACAATATGGGGAAAAGACACTTTTGTTTGAACGATTTTCACGCAATTGCACACACTTGCTGCCAGCTCCAGTCTACAAACACCCTAGAAGTGTCGTTGACCTTTGACCTTGGGAAAAGGCCGCCATCTGGAATTTTCTCAAAAAAGCACCTTTAGCACCAGATACAAACGAAAACTCGTCGTTGGAATTTTCATCAATCGTCTCGTAACTTTTCGGGCACCAACGGCCAGCTACTCTGGAAAAAATTGACTAACGAAACCAATAACCAACGTTGGGCATCAATGGCAAGCTACTGTGGAAAAAACGTTGGAATTAGAAGTTGTAGATTTTGAACGGCGTGCGCGTGGCGAACTAGCAAAGTGGCGCACTGTTATAACTCCTATGTTTTTCAAAGGACTACTGTGAAACTTGAATGCATGCATTAATGCCTGAAACAGAATACATTGAAAAACACTGGATATGGACATATAAGGAATGTGGGCGTGGTTAGCATAAAACCACTGTTGCTAAGGACAACAAAAAGTTTACTTTTACCGATTTGTCCGAAACTGACGTCAACCTGTTCGTCCTCCCAAGGGGACCAAAACATAAAATGGTTGCTATGGAGATAAAATCAACAGAAAAGCTGCCATTTTGGAAAAAGTGGGTTTTTTAATCAACTTATGACATATAGCTCTCACCAATGGAGGAATGTGTTTTTTCTAGTCAGTTGATGATGCTGATCGCTATGCTAGCACTTTTAGCCACAATAGCATAGCTAGCGTAGTTAGCATAATTAACATTTTAGGTAATGTGTTTTTCTGAGTCAGTTGATGATGCTGATCGCTATGCTAGCACTTCTAGCTGTGTTAGCATAACTAGCATAGTAAGCATAATTAGCATTTTTAAAAATGTGTTTTCCTGAGTCAGTTGATGATGCTGATCGCTATGCTTGCACTTTTAGCCACATTAGGATAGTTAGCATAGTTAGCATAATTAGCAAATGCCGTTTTGATTAGCCTTTATCAAAAGTGGGTGGTGAGGGAGGCGGTGGTGCGTAAATTTGGGCATGGAGGTGGTGGTGCGTAGAGTTGGGCGTGGAAGGCGGGTTGCGTCTGCGGGCCATACAACGCCGCTTGCGGCTTTATTATGGCCCGCAGCACTCACAGAGTGCAAGGACCATATTGTAACTGCTACGAGGGTCGACCCCCAAAAAGGTCCAAAACGTCAAAAAAACGCGTTAAAACGCCAAAAAAAGGGGTCAAAAGTCGCCCAAAGCACACAACGACACGACAATTGTGTAACGCAACAAAAATAGACACACACACGCACAACACCAACGCAAAAACGACAAAATTGTAGTCGCAAAAATGACGACAAAAACACGAAAAAGCCAAAAAAAGCCCCAAAAAGCCCTCAAAAGAAGGGTTTAAAGCCAAAAAGACATGCCCAGCCTATAGTAAAAGACAGGCCGCATTGAAATACATAGGCCACCTGACTGCAAAAACTTCTATATTGTTTTTGCTTCGTTTTTTTATTATGGCCCGCAGCACTCACAGAGTGCAAGGACCATATTGTAACTGGTATGAGGGTCGAACACTCAAAAAGTCCAAAACGTCAAAAAAACGCGTCAAAACGCCAGAAAATGGGGTCAAAAGTCACCCAAAGCACAAAACGACACGACAATTGTGTAACGCAACAAAAATACACACACACACGCACAACACCCCCACACAAACGACAAAATTGTAGTCGCAAAAATGACGACAAAATCCCCAAAAAGCCCCAAAAAGCCCTCAAAAGACGGGTTTAAAGCCAAAAAGACATGCCCAGCCTATAGTAAAAGACAGGCCGCATTGAAATACATAGGCCACCTGACTGCAAAAACTTCTATATTGTTTCTGCTTTGTTTCATTATTATGGCCCGCAGCACTCACAGAGTGCAAGGACCATATTGTAACTGGTACGAGGGTCGAACACTCAAAAAGGTCCAAAACGTCAAAAAAACGCGTTAAAACGCCCTAAAATGGGGTCAAAAGTCGCCCAAAGCACAAAACAACACGACAATTGTGTAACGCAACAAAAATAGACACACACACGCACAACACCAACGCAAAAACGTAAAAATTGAAGTCGCAAAAATGACGACAAAAACACAAAAAAGCCCCAAAAAGCCCTCAAAAGACAGGTTTAAAGCCAAAAAGACATGCCCAGCCTATAGTAAAAGACAGGCCGCATTGAAATACATAGGAAATCCTAACCGCAAAAACTTCTATATTGTTTTTCGAATGTTTATTATTATTATGGCCCGCAGCAGTCATAGACTGCAAGGACCATATTGTAACTGGTACGAGGGTCGAACACTCAAAAAGTCCAAAACGTCAAAAAAACGCGTCAAAACACCAAAAAATGGGGTCAAAAGTCGCCCAAAGCACAAAACGACACGACAATTGTGTAACACAACAAAAATACACACACACACGCACAACACCAACGCACAAACGTCAAAATTGTAGTCGCAAAAATGACGACAAAAAACCAAAAAGCCCCAAAAAGCCCTCAAAGAACGGGTTTAAAGCCAAAAAGACATGCCCAGCCTATAGTAAAAGACAGGCCGCATTGAAATACATAGGCCACCTGACTGCAAAAACTTCTATATTGTTTCTGCTTCGTTTCATTATTATGGCCCGCAGCAGTCATAGACTGCAAGGACCATATTGTAACTGGTACGAGGGTCGAACACTCAAAAAGTCCAAAACGTCAAAAAAACGCGTCAAAACGCCAAAAAATGGGGTCAAAAGTCGCCCAAAGCACAAAACGACACGACAATTGTGTAACGCAACAAAAATACACACACACACGCACAACACCAACGCAAAAACGACAAAATTGTAGTCGCAAAAATGACGACAAAAACACAAAAAAGCCCCAAAAAGCCCTCAAAGAACGGGTTTAAAGCCAAAAAGACATGCCCAGCCTATAGTAAAAGACAGGCCGCATTGAAATACATAGGCCACCTGACTGCAAAAACTTCTATATTGTTTTTGCTTCGTTTCATTATTATTCTTCTTCTTTCTTTCTTCCACTTTGAGCTCGAATTTGACCCCCGCCACATACCCGAAAACTCACCAAAATTGGCACAGACCTAGGATAAATTGAAAATGAATTTTCAGCAAAGAGAACGTCACCCCCCCCACGATGATGACATCACAGCGAGCGTTCCCGTCAAAAAAATGAATGGGCCGAAAATCGCTTATGGGGCCAAAAAAAAATATTTCGGAATACAGTTACGAAACCAAAACACGCGTGTTGGAGATATCCCCAAGAAGTTTTGAAATCATTATGGGATGGCCACACGACCTACGGCTTGGCAGCCATTTTGTGGCGAACTCTGAGAAATGGCGATTTTTGTGTTTTTTGACAATATGGTAAAACAACACTTTTGTTCAAGCGATTTTCACGAAATCGGACACACATGCCACTAGCAGGATTCTACAATAACCAAAGAAGTTTCGTTGACCTTTGACCTTGGCAAGGGGCGGCCATCTTGAATTTTCATAAAAAAGCACTTTTAGTAACGGATACAAACGAAAACTCGTCCTAGGGATTTTTTCCGAGCTTTTTGAAACTTCTCGGGCATCAATGGCAAGCTACTGTGGACAAAATGTTGGAATTAGAAGTTGTAGAATTTGAAACGCGTGCGCGTGGCGAATTCGGAACCGTCGCCATTTAAGCTAGCTCGCACATATTTTATCGGAATGTCGTGAAAATGAAATATACGATTCCCTGGCCCACACTGAACAAAACGATGTCAGATACGACAAAATCGATAAAGGAATGTGGCCGTGGTAAACAAAAAACCGTCGCAAAAAAAAGTGCTGACTCGGCAAAAAAAATTTTTTTCGGATTTTATTTTTAAGAATCGGCTAACGAAACCCAGATAACTTTGTCGGGTATATCCAAAGAAAGTTTTGAAATCATTACGTGATGGCGACACGACCTACGGTTTGGCGGCCATTTTGTGCCAAAATCTGCCATTTTGAGTTTTTCGCGTTTTTACACAATATGGAAAAATGAACTTTTTTTCGAGCGATTTTCACGAAATTTGACTCACATGTCCCTAGCGTAAGTCTACAATCACCTTTGGAGTTTCGTCGACCCTTGACCTCGGGAAAAGGCGGCCATCTTGAATTTTCTATAAAAAACACATTAACCACCAGATTCAAACGTAAACTTGTCGTTGGAATTTTCTTCGATCGTCTCAAAACTTTTTGGGCATCAATGGCAAGCTACTGTGGAAAAAATGTTGGAATTAGAAGTTGTAGATTTTGAACGGCGTGCGCGTGGCAAGCTAGCAAAGTGGCGCACTGTTATAACTCCCATGCATTTCAATACAATACAGTGAAAATTGAATGCATGCATTAATGCCTGAAACTGAATACATTGAAAAACACTGGATATGGACATATAAGGAATGTGGGCGTGGTTAGCATAAAACCACTGTTGCTAAGGACGACAAAAAGTTTACTTTTACCGATTTGTCCGAAACTGACGTCAATCTGTTCGTCCTCCCGAGGGGACCAAAACATAAAATGGTTGCTATGGAGATAAAATCAACAGAAAAGCCGCCATTTTGGAAAAAGTGGGCTTTTTAGCAACTTATGACATATAACTCTCACCAATGGAGGAATGTGTTTTTCTGAGTCAGTTGATGATGCTGATCGCTATGGTAGCACTTTTAGCCACATTAGCATAGCTAGCATAGTTAGCATAATTAGCATATTAGATAATGTGTTTTTCTGAGTTAGTTTATGATGCTGATCGCTATGCTAGCACTTTTAGCCACATTAGCATAGCTAGCATATTTAGCATAATTAGCATTTTAGGTAATGTGTTTTTCTGAGTCAGTTGATGATGCTGATCGCTATGCTAGCCCTTTTAGCCACATTAGCATAGCTAGCATAGTTAGCATAATTAGCATATTAGATAATGTGTTTTTCTGAGTTAGTTTATGATGCTGATCGCTATGCTAGCACTTTTAGCCACATTAGCATAGCTAGCATAGTTGGCATAATTAGCATTTTAGATAATGTGTTTTTCTGAGTCAGTTGATGATGCTGATCGCTATGCTAGCCCTTTTAGCCACATTAGCATAGCTAGCATATTTAGCATAATTAGCATTTTAGGTAATGTGTTTTTCTGAGTCAGTTGATGATGCTGATCGCTATGCTAGCACTTTTAGCTATGTTAGCATAGCTAGCATAGTTAGCATAATTAGCATTTTAGGTAATGTGTTTTTCTGAGTCAGTTGAAGATGCTGATTGCTATGCTAGCACTTTTAGCCACATTAGCATAGTTAGCATAGTTAGCATAATTAGCATTTTAGGTAATGTATTTTTCTGAGTCAGTTGATGATGCTGATCGCTATGCTAGCACTTTTAGCCACATTAGCATAGCTAGCATAGTTAGCATAATTAGCATTTTAGGTAATGTGTTTTTCTGAGTCAGTTGATGATGCTGATCGCTATGCTAGCACTTTTAGCCACATTAGCATAGCTAGCATAGTTAGCATAATTAGCATTTTAGGTAATGTGTTTTTCTGAGTCAGTTGATGATGCTGATCACTATGCTAGCACTTTTAGCCACATTAGCATAGTTAGCATAGTTAGCATAATTAGCATTTTAGGTAATGTATTTTTCTGAGTCAGTTGATGATGCTGATCGCTATGCTAGCACTTTTAGCCACATTAGCATAGCTAGCATAGTTAGCATAATTAGCATTTTAGGTAATGTGTTTTTCTGAGAGAGTTGATTATGCTAATCGCTATGCTAGGACTTTTAGTCACATTAGCATAGTTAGCATAGTTAGCATTATTAGCAAATCCAGCCTTGACTAGCTTTTAATTTGTGGGCGGTGAGGGCGGAGAGGGCCGCGGTGTTGCGTAGAGTTGGGCGTGGAAGGCGGGTTGCGTCTGCGGGCCATACAACGCCGCTTGCGGCTTTAATTATTATTTTTATTCTTCTTCTTTCTTTCTTCCACTTTGAGCGAAAATTTGACCCCCGCCACATACCCGAAAACTCACCAAAATTGGCACACACCTAGGATAAATTCAAAATGAATTTTCGGCAAAGAGAACGCCACCCCCCCGAAGTCGATGACATCACAGCGAGCGATCCCGTCAAAAAAATGAATGGGCCGAAAATTGCTTATGGGGCCAAAAAAAAATATTTCAAATTAGAGCAACGAAACCAAAACACGCATGTTGGAGATATCCCAAAGAAGTTATGAAATTATTATGGGATGGCCACACGACTTACGGCTTGGCGGCCATTTTGTGGCGAAATCAGAGAAATGGCGATTTTCGTTTTTTTTCACAATATGGGAAAACGACACTTTTGTTCAAGCGATTTTCACGAAATTGCACACACATGCCAAAAACACTATTCTACAACTACCAAAGAAGTTTTGTTGACCTTTGACCTCGGAAAGGGGCGGCCATCTTGAATATTCATAAAAAAGCACCTTTAGTAACGGATACAAACAAAAACTCGTCCTAGGGATTTTTATCGATCTTTTTGAAACTTCTCGGGCATCAATGGCAAGCTACTGTGGACAAAATGTTGGAATTAGAAGTTGTAGAATTTGAAACGCGTGCACGTGGCGAATTCGCAACCGTCGCCATTTTAGCTAGCTCGCACATATTTTATCGGAATAGCCTGAAACTGAAATATGCGATACCCTGGCCCACACTGAACAAAATGATGTCACACACGACAAAATCGATAAAGGAATGTGGCCGTGGTAAACAAAAAACGATCGCAAAAAAAAGTGCTGACTCGGCTAAAAAAAAGAAAATTCGGATTTTTTTTTATGAATCGGCTAACGAAAGCCAGATAACTTTGTCGGGTATATCCAAAAAAAGTTTTGAAATCATTACGTGATGGCGACACGACCTACGGTTTGGCGGCCATTTTGTGCCAAAATCTGCCATTTTGCGTTTTTCGCGTTTTTACACAATATGGAAAAAGGAACTTTTTCTTGAGCGATTTTCACGAAATTTGACGCGCATGTCCGTAGCGTAAGTCTACAATCATCTCTGGAGTTTCGTCGACCTTTGACCTCGGGAAAAGGCGGCCATCTTGAATTTTCTATAAAAAACACCTTTACCACCGGATTCAAACGTAAACTTGTTGTTAGAATTTTCATCGATTGTCCCGAAACATTTTGGGCATCAATGGCAAGCTACTGTGGAAAAAATGTTGGAATTAGAAGTTGTAGATTTTTAACGGCGTGCGCGTGGCAAGCCAGCAAAGTGGCGCACTGTTATAACTCCCATGCATTTCAATACAATACAGTAAAAATTGAATGCATGCATTAATGCCTGAAACATAATACATTGAAAAACACTGGATATTGACATATAAGGAATGTGGGCGTGGTTAGCATAAAACCACTGTTGCTAAGGACGACAAAAAGTTTACTTTTACCGATTTGTCCGAAACTGATGTCAATCTGTTCGTCCTCCCATGGGGACCAAAACATAAAATGGTTGCTATGGAGATAAAATCAACAGAAAAGCCGCCATTTTGGAAAAAGTGGTTTTTTTATCAACTTATGACATATAGCTCTCACCAATGGAGGAATGTGTTTTTCTGAGTCAGTTAATGATGCTGATCGCTATGCTAGCACTTTTAGCTACATTAGCATAGCTAGCATAGTTAGCATAATTAGCATTTTAGATAATGTGTTTTTCTGAGTCAGTTGATGATGCTGATCGCTATGCTAGCACTTTTAGCCACATTAGCATAGCTAACATAGTTAGCATAATTAGCATTTTAGGTAATGTGTTTTTCTGAGAGAGTTGATTATGCTAATCGCTATGCTAGGACTTTTAGTCACATTAGCATAGTTAGCAAAGTTAGCATTATTAGCAAATCCAGCCTTGACTAGCTTTTAATTTGTGGGCGGTGAGGGCGGAGAGGGCCGCGGTGTTGCGTAGAATTGGGCGTGGAAGGCGGGTTGCGTCTGCGGGCCATACAACGCCGCTTGCGGCTTTAATTATTCTTCTCGTTTCTAACGGCGTCTTTGAGCTCAAATTTGACCCCCGCCACATACCCGAAAACTCACCAAAATTGGCACACACCTGGGATAAATTGAAAATGAATTTTCGGCAAAGAGAACGTCACCCCCCCGAAGTCGATGACATCACAGCGAGCGTTCCCGTCAAAAAAATGAATGGGCCGAAAATCGCTTATGGGGCCAAAAAAAAATATTTCAGGTGAGAACAACGAAACCAAAACACGCGTGTTGGAGATATCCCAAAGAAGTTATGAAATCATTATGGGATGGCCACACGACCTACGGCTTGGCGGCCATTTTGTGGCGAACTCAGAGAAATGGCGATTTTTTGTGTTTTTTCACAATATGGGAAAACGAATCTTTTGTTCAAGCGATTTTCACGAAATTGCACACACATGGCACAAACACGATTCTACAACTACAAAAGAAGTTTTGTTGACCTTTGACCTTGGGAATGGGCGGCCATCTTGAATTTTCATAAAAAAGCACCTTTAGTAAGGTATTCAAACGAAAACTCGTCCTAGGGATTTTTTTCGATCTCTTTCAAACTTCTCGGGCATCAATGGCAATCAATTGTGGACAAAATGTTGGAATTAGAAGTTGTAGATTTTGAAACGCGTGCGTGTGGCGAATTCGCAACCGTCGCCATTTTAGCTAACTCGCACATATTTTATCGGAATAGCCTGAAACTGAAATATGCGATACCCTGGCCCACACTGAACAAAACGATATCACATACGACAAAATCGATAAAGGAATGTGGCCGTGGTAAACAAAAAACCGTCGCAAAAAAAAGTGCTGACTCGGCAAAAAAAAATTTTTCCGGATTTTATTTTTAAGAATCGGCTAACGAAACCCAGATAACTCTGTCGGGTATATCCAAAGAAAGTTTTGAAATCATTACGTGATGGCGACCCGACCTACGGTTTGGCGGCCATTTTGTGTCAAAATCTGCCATTTTGAGTTTTTCGCGTTTTTTACACAATATGGAAAAATGAACTTTTTTTCGAGCGATTTTCACGAAATTTGACGCGCATGTCCGTAGCGTAAGTCTACAATCACCTCTGGAGTTTCGTCGACCTTTGACCTCGGGAAAAGGCGGCCATCTTGAATTTTCTATAAAAAACACCTTTACCACCAGATTCAAACGTAAACTTGTCGTTGGAATTTTCATCGATTGTCTCGAAACTTTTTGGGCATCAATGGCAAGCTACTGTGGAAAAAATGTTGGAATTAGAAGTTGTAGATTTTGAACGGCGTGCGCGTGGCGAGCTAGCAAAGTGGCGCACTGTTATAACTCCTATGTTTTTCAAAGGACTACTGTGAAAATTGAATGCATGCATAAATGCCTGAAACTGAATACATTGAAAAACACTGGATATGGACATATAAGGAATGTGGGCGTGGTTAGCATAAAACCCCTGTTGCTAAGGACAACAAAAATTTTACTTTTACCGATTTGTCCGAAACTGACGTCAATCTGTTCGTCCTCCCGAGGGGACCAAAACACAAAATGGTTGCTATGGAGATAAAATCAACAGAAAAGCCGCCATTTTGGAAAAAGTGGTTTTTTTTTATCAACTTATGACATATAGCTCTCACCAATGGAGGAATGTGTTTTTCTGAGTCAGTTGATGATGCTGATCGCTATGCTAGCACTTTTAGCTATGTTAGCATAACTTGCATAGTTAGCATAATTAGCATTTTAGGTAATGTGTTTTTCTGAGTCAGTTGATGATGCTGATCGCTACGCTAGCACTTTTAGCCACATTAGCATAGCTAGCATAGTTAGCATAATTAGCATTTCAGGTAATGTGTTTTTCTGAGTCAGTTGATGATGCTGATCGCAATGCTAGCACTTTTAGCCACATTAGCATAGCTAGCATAGTTAGCATAATTAGCATTTTAGGTAATGTGTTTTTCTGAGTCAGTTGATGATGCTGATCGCTATGCTAGCACTTTTAGCCACATTAGCATAGTTAGCATAATTATCAAATCCAGCCTTGACTAGCTTTTCATTTGTGGACGGTGAGGGCGGCGAGGGCGGCGGTGGTGCGTAGCGTTGGGCGTGGAAGGCGGGTTGCGTCTGCGGGCCATACAACGCCGCTTGCGGCTTTAATTATTCTTCTGGTTTCTAACGGACAGTTTGAGCGAAAATTTGACCCCCGCCACATACCCGAAAACTCACCAAAATTGGCACACACCTAGGATAAATGTGAAATGAATTTTCGGCAAAGAAAACGTCACCCCCCCGAAGTTGATGACATCACGGCGAGCGTTCCCGTAAAAAAAATGAATGGGCCGAAAATCGCTTATGGGGCCAAAAAAAAATATTTCAAATTAGAACAACGAAACCAAAAAACACGTGTTGGAGATATCCCAAAGAAGTTATAAAATCATTATGGGATGGCCACACAACCTACGGCTTGGCGGCCATTTTGTGGCGAACTCAGAGAAATGGCGATTTTCGTGTTTTTTGACAATATGGGAAAACTACACTTTTGTTCAAGCGATTTTCACGAAATTTCATACACTTGCCACAAACACGATTCTACAACTACCAAAGAAGTTTTGTTGACCTTTGACCTTGGCAAGGGGCGGCCATCTTGAATTTTCATAAAAAAGCACCTTTATTGACGGATACAAACGAAAACTCGTCCTAGGGATTTTTATCGATCTTTTTGAAACTTCTCGGGCATCAATGGCAAGCTACTGTGGACAAAATGTTGGAATTAGAAGTTGTAGAATTTGAAACGCGTGCCCGTGAAGAATTCGCAACCATCGCCATTTTAGCTAGCTCGCACATATTTTGTCGGAATAGCCTGAAACTGAAATATGCGATACCCTGTCCCACACTGAACAAAACGATGTCACATACGACAAAATCCATAAAGGAATGTGGCCGTGGTAAACAAAAAACCGTCGCAAAAAAAAGTGCTGACTCGGCAAAAAAAAATTTTTTTGGATTTTATTTTTAAGAATCGGCTAACGAAACTCAGATAACTTTGTCGGGTATATCCAAAGAAAGTTTTGAAATCATTACGTGATGGCGACTTGACCTACGGTTTGGCGGCCATTTTTTGCCAAAATCTGCCATTTTGCGTTTTTCGCGTTTTTACACAATATGGAAAAATGAACTTTTTTTCGAGCGATTTTCACGAAATTTGACTCGCATGTCCCTAGCGTAAGTCTACAATCACCTTTGGAGTTTCGTCGACCTTTGACCTCGGGAAAAGGCGGCCATCTTGAATTTTCTATAAAAAACACCTTTACCACCAGATTCAAACGTAAACTTGTCGTTGGAATTTTCATCGATTGTCTCGAAACTTTTTGGGCATCAATGGCAAGCTACTGTGGAAAAAATGTTGGAAGTAGAAGTTGTAGATTTTGAGCGGCGTGTGCGTGGCAAGCTAGCAAAGTGGCGCACTGTTATAACTCCCATGCATTTCAATACAATACAGTGAAAATTGAATGCATGCATTCATGCCTGAAACAGAATACATTGAAAAAGACTGGACATGGACATATAAGGAATGTGGGCGTGGTTAGCATAAAACCACTGTTGCTAAGGACGACAAAAAGTTTACTTTTACCGATTTATCCGAAATTGACGTCAATCTGTTCGTCTTCTGAAGTGGACCAAAACATAAAATGGTTGCTATGGAGATAAAATAAACAGAAAAGCCACCATTTTGGAAAAAGTCGTTTTTTTATCAACTTATGACATATAGCTTTCACCAATGGAGGAATATGTTTTTCTGAGTCAGTAAATGATGCTTATCGCTATGCTAGCAATTTTAGCCACATTAGCATAGCTAGCATAGTTAGCATAATTAGCATTTTAGGTAATGTGTTTTTCTGAGTCAGTTGATGATGCTGATCGCTATGCTAGCACTTTTAGCCACATTAGCATAGCTAGCATAGTTAGCATAATTAGCATTTTAGGTAATGTGTTTTTCTGAGTCAGTTGATGATGCTGATCGCTATGCTAGCACTTTTAGCCACATTAGCATAGCTAGCATAGTTAGCATAATTAGCATTTTAGGTAATGTGTTTTTCTGAGTCAGTTGATGATGCTGATCGCTATGCTAGCACTTTTAGCCACATTAGCGTAGCTAGCATAGTTAGCATAATTAGCATTTTAGATAATGTGTTTTTCTGAGTCAGTTGATGATGCTGATCGCAATGCTAGCACTTTTAGCCACATTAGCATAGTTAGCATTGTTAGCATAATTAGCAAATCCAGCCTTGACTAGCTTTTAATTTGCGGGCTGTGAGGGCGGTGAGGTCAGCGGTGGTGCGTAGAGTTGGGCGTGGAGGCGGGTTGCGTCTGCGGGCCATACAACGCCGCTTGCGGCTTTAATTATTATTATTATTCTTCTTGTCCTCTAACGGCGTCTTTGAGCTTAAATTTGACCCCCGCCACATACCCGAAAACTCACCAAAATTGGCACACACCTGGGATAAATTGAAAATGAATTTTCGGCAAAGAGAACGTCACCCCCCCCACGATGATGACATCACAGCGAGCGTTCCCGTAAAAAAAATGAATGGGCCGAAAATCGCTTATGGGGCCAAAAAAAAATATTTTGAAATACAGTTACGAAACCAAAACACGCGTGTTGGAGATATCCCAAAGAAGTTATGAAATCATTATGGGATGCCCACACGACCTACGGCTTGGCGGCCATTTTGTGGCGAACTCAGAGAAATGGCGATTTTTCGTGTTTTTTGACAATATGGGAAAACTACACTTTTGTTAAAGCGATTTTCACGAAATTTCATACACATGCCAAAAACACGATTCTACAACTACCAAAGAAGTTTTGTTGACCTTTGACCTTGGGAAGGGGCGGCCATCTTGAATTTTCATAAAAAAGCACCTTTAGTAACGTATACAAACGAAAACTCGTCCTAGGGATTTTTATCGAATTTTTTGAAACTTCTCAGGCATCAATGGCAAGCTACTGTGGACAAAATGTTGGAATTAGAAGTTGTAGAATTTGAAACGCGTGCGCATGGCGAATTCGCAACCGTCGCCATTTTAGCTAGCTCGCACATATTTTATCGGAATAGCCTGAAACTGAAATATGCGATACCCTGGCCCACACTGAACAAAACGATGTCACATACGACAAAATCGATAAAGGAATGTGGCCGTGGTAAGCAAAAAACCGTCGCAAAAAAAAGTGCTGACTCGGCAAAAAAAATTTTTTTCGGATTTTATTTTTAAGAATCGGCTAACAAAACCCAGATAACTTTGTCGGGTATATCCAAAGAAAGTTTTGAAATCATTACGTGATGGCCACACGACCTACGGTTTGGCGGCCATTTTGTGCCAAAATCTGCCATTTTGAGTTTTTCGCGTTTTTACACGATATGGAAAAATGAACTTTTTTTTGAGCGATTTTCACGAAATTTGACTCGCATGTCCCTAGCGTAAGTCTACAATCACCTTTGGAGTTTCGTCGACCTTTGACCTCGGGAAAAGGCGGCCATCTTGAATTTTCTATAAAAAACACCTTAACCACCAGATTCAAACGTAAACTTGTCGTTGGAATTTTCTTCGATCGTCTCAAAACTTTTTGGGCATCAATGGCAAGCTACTGTGTAAAAAATGTTGGAATTAGAAGTTGTAGATTTTGAACGGCGTGCGCGTGGCAAGCTAGCAAAGTGGCGCACTGTTATAACTCCCATGCATTTCAATACAATACAGTGAAAATTGAATGCATGCATTCATGCCTGAAACTGAATACATTGAAAAACACTGGATATGGACATATAAGGAATGTGGGCGTGGTTAGCATAAAACCACTGTTGCTAAGGACGACAAAAAGTTTACTTTTACCGATTTGTCCGAAACTGACGTCAATCTGTTCGTCCTCCCGAGGGGACCAAAACATAAAATGGTTGCTATGGAGATAAAATCAACAGAAAAGCCGCCATTTTGGAAAAAGTGGGCTTTTTAGCAACTTATGACATATAACTCTCACCAATGGAGGAATGTGTTTTTCTGAGTCAGTTGATGATGCTGATCGCTATGCTAGCAATTTTAGCCACATTAGCATAGCTAGCATAGTTAGCATAATTAGCATTTTAGGAAATGTGTTTTTTTGAGTCAGTTGATGATGCTGATCGCTATGCTAGCACTTTTAGCTATGTTAGCATAGCTAGCATAGTTAGCATAATTAGCATTTTAGGTAATGTGTTTTTCTGAGTCAGTTGAAGATGCTGATTGCTATGCTAGCACTTTTAGCCATATTAGCATAGTTAGCATAGTTAGCATAATTAGCATTTTAGGTAATGTGTTTTTCTGAGTCAGTTGATGATGCTGATCGCTATGCTAGCACTTTTAGCCACATTAGCATAGCTAGCATAGTTAGCATAATTAGCATTTTAGGAAATGTGTTTTTTTGAGTCAGTTGATGATGCTAATCGCAATGCTAGCTCATTTAGGCACATTAGCATAGCTAGCATGGTTAGCATAATTAGCATTTTAGGAAATGTGTTTTTCTGAGAGAGTTGATTATGCTGATCGCTATGCTAGGACTTTTAGTCACATTAGCATAGTTAGCATAGTTAGCATTATGAGCAAATCCAGCCTTGATTAGCTTTTAATTTGTGGGCGGTGAGGGCCGCGGTAGTGCGTAGAGTTGGGCGTGGAAGGCGGGTTGCGTCTGCGGGCCATACAACGCCGCTTGCGGCTTTAATTATTATTATTATTATTCTTCTGGTTTCTAACGGACAGTTTGAGCTCAAATTTGACCCCCGCCACATACCCGAAAACTCACCAAAATTGGCACACACCTAGGATAAATGTGAAATGAATTTTCGGCAAAGACAACGTCACCCCCCCCAAGTTGATGACATCACGGCGAGCGTTCCCGTAAAAAAAATGAATGGGCCGAAAATCGCTTATGGGGCCAAAAAAATATATTTCGAAATACAGGTATAAAACCAAAACACGCGTGTTGGAAATATCCCAAAGAAGTTATAAAATCATTATGGGATGGCCACACGACCTACGGCTTGGCGGCCATTTTGTGGCGAAATCAGAGAAATGGCGATTTTCGTGTTTTTTGACAATATGGGAAAACAATACTTTTGTTTGAGCGATTTTCACGAAATTGCACACACATGCCAGTAGCACGATTGTACAACTACTAGAGAAGTTTCGTTGACCTTTGACCTTGGGAAGAGGCGGCCATCTTGAATTTTCAAATAAAAGCACCTTTAGTAAGGTATTCAAACGAAAACTCGTCCTAGGGATTTTTTTCGATCTTTTTGAAACTTCTCGGGCATCAATGGCAAGCTACTATGGACAAAATGTTGGAATTAGAAGTTGTAGATTTTGAAACGCGTGCGCGTGGCGAATTCGCAACCGTCGCCATTTTAGCTAGCTCGCACATATTTTATCGGAATGTCGTGAAAATGAAATATACGATTCCCTGGCCCACACTGAACAAAACGATGTCAGATACGACAAAATCGATAAAGGAATGTGGCCGTGGTAAACAAAAAACGATCGCAAAAAAAAGTGCTGACTCGGCTAAAAAAAAAAAATTCGGATTTTTTTTTTATAAATCGGCTAGCGAAACCCAAATAACTTTGTCGGGTATATCCAAAGAAAGTTTTGAAATCATTACGTGATGGCGACACGACCTACGGTTTGGCGGCCATTTTGTGCCAAAATCTACCATTTTGCGTTTTTCGCGTTTTTACACAATATGGAAAAATGAACTTTTTTTCGAGCGATTTTGACGAAATTTGACTTGCATGTCCCTAGCGTAAGTGTATAATCACCTCTGGAGTTTCGTCGACCTTTGACCTCGGGAAAAGGCGGCCATCTTGAATTTTCTATAAAAAATACCTTTGCCACTGGATTCAAACGTAAACTTGTCGTTGGAATTTTTATCGATCGTCTCGAAACTTTTTGGGCATTAATGGCAAGCTACTGTGGAAAAAATGTTGGAATTAGAAGTTGTAGATTTTGAACGGCGTGCGCGTGGCAAGCTAGCAAAGTGGCGCACTGTTATAACTCCCATGCCTTTCAATACAATACAGTGAAAATTGAATGCATGCATTCATGCCTGAAACTGAATACATTGAAAAACACTGGATATGGACATATAAGGAATGTGGGCGTGGTTAGCATAAAACCACTGTTGCTAAGGACAACAAAAAGTTTACTTTTACCGATTTGTCCGAAACTGAAGTCAATCTGTTCGTCTTCTCAAGGGGACCAAAACATAAAATGGTTGCTATGGAGATAAAATCAACAGAATAGCCGCCATTTTGGAAAAAGTGGGGTTTTTATCTACTTATGGCATATAGCTCTCACCAATGGAGGAATGTTTTTCTGAATCAGTTGATGATGCTGATCGCTATGCTAGCACTTTTAGCCACATTAGCATAGCTAGAATAGTTAGCATAATTAGCATTTTAGGTAATGTGTTTTTCCGAGTGAGTTGATGATGCTGATCGCAATGCTAGCACTTTTAGCCACATTAGCATAGCTAGCATAGTTAGCATAATTAGCATTTTAGGTAATGTGTTTTTCTGAGTCAGTTGATGATGCTGATCGCAATGCTAGTACTTTTAGCCACATTAGCATAGCTAGCATAGTTAGCATAATTAGCATTTTAAGTAATGTGTTTTTCTGAGTCAGTTAATGATGTTGATCGCTAAGCTAGCACTTTTAGCCACATTAGCATAGCTAGCATAGTTAGCATAATTAGCATTTTAAATAATGTGTTTTTCTGAGTCAGTTAATGATGTTGATCGCTAAGATAGCACTTTTAGCCACATTAGCATATCTAGCATAGTTAGCATAATTAGCATTTTAGGTAATGTGTTTTTCTGAGTCAGTTGATGATGTTGATTGCAATGCTAGCACTTTTAGCCTCATTAGCATAGCTAGCATAGTTAGCATAATTAGCATTTTAGGTAATGTGTTTTTCTGAGTCAGTTGATGATGCTGATCGCTATGCTAGCACTTTTAGCCACATCAGCATAGCTAGCATAGTTAGCATAATTAGCATATGCAGTTTTGACTAGCCATTATTAAAAGTGGGCAGTGCGGGCGGTGAGGGCGGTGGTGTGTAGAGTTGGGCGTGGAAGGCGGGTTCCGTCTGCGGGCCATACAACGCCGCTTGCGGCTTTAATTATGGCCCGCAGCAGTCATAGACTGCAAGGACCATATTGTAACTGCTACGAGGGTCGAACACTCAAAAAGTCCAAAACGTCAAAAAAACGCGTCAAAACGCCAAAAAATGGGGTCAAAAGTCGCCCTAAGCACACAACGACACGACAATTGTGTAACGCAACAAAAATACACACACACACGCACAACACCAACACAAAAACGTAAAAATTGTAGTCGCAAAAATGACGACAAAAACACAAAAATGCCCAAAAAAGCCCTCAAAAGACGGGTTTAAAGCCAAAAAGACATGCCCAGCCTATAGTAAAAGACAGGCCGCATTGAAATACATGGGAAATCCTAACCGCAAAAACTTCTATATTGTTTCTGCTTCGTTTCATTATTATTATGGCCCGCAGCAGTCATAGACTGCAAGGACCATATTGTAACTGCTACGAGGGTCGAACACTCAAAAAGGTCCAAAACGTCAAAAAAAACGCGTCAAAACGCCAAAAAATGGGGTCAAAAGTCGCCCAAAGCACACAACAAGACGACAATTGTGTAACGCAACAAAAATACACACACACACGCACAACACCAACGCACAAACGTCAAAATTGTAGTCGCAAAAATGACGACAAAAACCCAAAAATGCCCCAAAAAGCCCTCAAAAGACGGGTTTAAAGCCAAACAGACATGCCCAGCCTATAGTAAAAGACAGGCCGCATTGAAATACATAGGCCACCTGACTGCAAAAACTTCTATATTGTTTTTGCTTCGTTTCATTATTATGGCCCGCAGCAGTCATAGACTGCAAGGACCATATTGTAACTGCTACGAGGGTCGAACACTCAAAAAGGTCCAAAATGTCAAAAAAACGCGTCAAAACGCCAAAAAATGGGGTCAAAAGTCGCCCAAAGCACAAAACGACACGACAATTGTGTAACGCAACAAAAAACCACACACACACGCACAACACCAACGCACAAACGTCAAAATTGTAGTCGCAAAAATGACGACAAAAACCCAAAAAAGCCCCAAAAAGCCCTCAAAAGACGGGTTTAAAGCCAAACAGACATGCCCAGCCTATAGTAAAAGACAGGCCGCATTGAAATACATAGGCCACCTGACTGCAAAAACTTCTATATTGTTTCTGCTTCGTTTTTTTATTATTTTTCTTCTTTCTAACGGATCCGTTGAGCTAAATTTTGACCCCCGCCACATACCCGAAAACTCACCAAAATTGGCACACACCTAGGATAAATTGAAAATGAATTTTCGGCAAAGAGAACGTCACCCCCCCGAAGTCGATGACATCACAGCGAGCGATCCCGTAAAAAAAATGAATGGGCCGAAATCTGTTTATGGGGCCAAAAAAAAATGTTTTGAAATACAGTTATGAAACCAAAACACGCGTGTTGGAGATATCCCAAAGAAAGTATGAAATCATTATGGGATGGCCACACGACCTACGGCTTGGCGGCCATTTTGTGGCGAACTCAGAGAAATGGCGATTTTCGAGTTTTTTGACAATATGAGAAAACGACACTTTTGTTTAAGCGATTTTCACGAAATTTCACACACATGCCAAGACCATGATTCTACAATAACCAAAGAAGTTTCGTTGACCTTTGACCTTGGCAAGGGGCGGCCATCTTGAATTTTCAAAAAAAAGCACCTTTAGTAACGGATACAAACGAAAACTCGTCCTAGGGATTTTTATCGATCTTTTTGAAATTTCTCGGGCATCAATGGCAAGCTACTGTGGACAAAATGTTGGAATTAGAAGTTGTAGAATTTGAAACGTGTGCGCGTGGCAAATTCGCAACCGTCGCCATTTTAGCTAGCTCGCACATATTTTATCAGAATAGCCTGAAACTGAAATATGCGATACCCTGGCCCACACTGAACAAAACGATGTCACATACGACAAAATCGATAAAGGAATGTGGCCGTGGTAAACAAAAAACTATCGCAAAAAAAGTGCTGACTCGGCAAAAAAAGATTTTTTTCGGATTTTATTTTTAAGAATCAGCTAACGAAACCCAGATAACTTTGTCGGGTATATCCAAAGAAAGTTTTGAAATCATTACGTGATGGCAACACGACCTACGATTTGGCGGCCATTTTGTGCCGAAATCTGCCATTTTGCGTTTTTCGCGATTTTACACAATATGGAAAAATGAACTTTTTTTCGAGCGATTTCGACGAAATTTGACTCGCATGTCCCTAGCGTAAGTGTACAATCACCTTTGGAGTTTCGTCGACCTTTGACCTCAGGAAAAGGCGGCCATCTTGAATTTTCTATAAAAAACACCTTTACCACCGGATTCAAACGTAAACTTGTCGTTGGAATTTTCATCAATCGTCTCGAAACTTTTTGGGCATCAATGGCAAGCTACTGTGGAAAAAATGTTGGAATTAGAAGTTGTAGATTTTGAACGGCGTGTGCGTGGCAAGCTAGCAAAGTGGCGCACTGTTATAACTCTCATGCATTTCAATACAATACAGTGAAAATTGAATGCATGCATTCATGCCTGAAACAGATTACATTGAAAAACACTGGATATGGACATATAAGGAATGTGGGCGTGGTTAGCATAAAACCACTGTTGCTAAGGAAGACAAAAAGTTTACTTTTACCGATTTGTCCGAAACTGACGTCAATCTGTTCGTCCTCCAGAGGGGACCAAAACATAAAATGGTTGCTATGGAGATAAAATCAACAGAAAAGCCGCCATTTTGGAAAAAGTGTTTTTTTTAGCAACTTATGACATAACTCTCACCAATGGAGGAATGTGTTTTTCTGAGTCAGTTGATGATGCTGATCGCTATGCTAGCACTTTTAGCTATGTTAGCATAACTAGCATAGTTAGCATAATTAGCATTTTAGGTATTGTGTTTTTCTGAGTCAGTTAATGATGCTGATCGCTGTGCTAGCCCTTTTAGCTATGTTAGCATAACTAGCATAGTTAGCACAATTAGCATTTTAGGTTATGTGTTTTTTTGAGTCAGTTAATGATGCTGATCGCTATGCTAGCACTTTTAGCCACATTAGCATAGCTAGCATAGTTAGCATAATTAGCATGTTGAGGAATGTGTTTTTCTGAGTCAGTTAATGATGCTGATCGCAATGCTAGCGCTTCTAGCCACATTAGCATAGCTACCATAGTTAGCATGATTAGCATTTTAGAAAATGTTTTTTTCTGAGTCAGTTGATGATGCTGATAGCAATGCTAGCACTTTTAGCCACATTGGCATAGTTAGCATAGATAGCATAATTAGCATTTTAGGTAATGTGTTTTTCTGAGTCAGTTGATGATGCTGATCGCAATGCTAGCACTTTTAGCCACATTAGCATAGCTAGCATAGTTAGCATAATTAGCATATGCAGTTTTGACTAGCCTTCATCAAAAGTGGGCGGTGAGGGCGGTGAGGGCGGTGAGGGCGGTGGTGCGTAGAGTTGGGCGTGGAAGGCGGGTTGCGTCTGCGGGCCATACAACGCCGCTTGCGGCTTTAATTATGGCCCGCAGCACTCACAGAGTGCAAGGACCATATTGTAACTGGTACGAGGGTCGAACACTCAAAAAGTCCAAAACGTCAAAAAAACGCGTCAAAACGCCAAAAAATGGGGTCAAAAGTCGGCCAAAGCAGACAACGAGACGACAATTGTGTAACGCAACAAAAATACACACACACACGCACAACACCACCACACAAACGACAAATTTGTAGTCGCAAAAATGACGACAAAAACACAAAAAAGCCCCAAAAAGCCCTCAAAGAATGGGTTTAAAGCCAAAAAGACATGCCCAGCCTATAGTAAAAGACAGGCCTCATTGAAATACATGGGAAATCCTAACCGCAAAAACTTCTATATTGTTTCTGCTTCGTTTCATTATTATTATTATGGCCCGCAGCACTCACAGAGTGCAAGGACCATATTGTAACTGGTACGAGGGTCGAACACTCAAAAAGGTCCAAAACGTCAAAAAAACGCGTCAAAACGCCAAAAAATGGGGTCAAAAGTCGCCCAAAGCACAAAACGACACGACAATTGTGTAACGCAACAAAAATACACACACACACGCACAACGCCAACGCAAAAACGACAAAATTGTAGTCGCAAAAATGACGACAAAAACACGAAAAAGCCCCAAAAAGCCCTCAAAAGACAGGTTTAAAGCCAAAAAGACATGCCCAGCCTATAGTAAAAGACAGGCCGCATTGAAATACATAGGAAATCCTAACCGCAAAAACTTCTATATTGTTTTTCGAATGTTTATTATTATTATTATGGCCCGCAGCAGTCATAGACTGCAAGGACCATATTGTAACTGGTACGAGGGTCGAACACTCAAAAAGTCCAAAACGTCAAAAAAACGCGTCAAAACGCCAAAAAATGGGGTCAAAAGTCGCCCAAAGCACACAACGAGACGACAATTGTGTAACGCAACAAAAATACACACACACACGCACAACACCCCCACACAAACGACAAATTTGTAGTCGCAAAAATGATGACAAAAACACAATAAAGCCCCAAAAAGCCCTCAAAGAACGGGTTTAAAGCCAAAAAGACATGCCCAGCCTATAGTAAAAGATAGGCCTCATTGAAATACATAGGCCACCTGACTGCAAAAACTTCTATATTGTTTCTGCTTTGTTTCATTATTATTATTATTATTATTATTATTACGTTTCTTCTTTCTTACGGATCCGTTGATCGCAAATTTGACCCCCGCCACATACCCGAAAACTCACCAAAATTGCCACAGAGCTGGGATAAATTGAAAATGAATTTTCGGCAAAGAGAACGTCACCCCCCCCACACTGATGACATCACGGCGAGCGTCCCCGTAAAAAAAATGAATGGGCCGAAAATCGTTTATGGGGCCAAAAAAAAATATTTTGAAATACAGTTACGAAACCAAAACACATGTATTGGAGATATCCCAAAGAAGTTATGAAATCATTATGGGATGGCCACACAACTTACGGCTTGGCGGCCATTTTGTGGCGAACTCAATGAAATGGCGATTTTCGTGTTTTTTCACAATATGGGAAAACGACACTTTTGTTCAAGCGATTTTCACGAAATTGCATACACATGCCAAAAACAAGATTCTACAACTGCCAAAGAAGTTTCGTTGACCTTTGACCTTGGCAAGGGGCGGCCATCTTGGATTTTCAAAAAAAAGCACCTTTAGTAACAGATACAAACGAAAACTCGTCCTAGGGATTTTTATCGATCTTTTTGAAACTTCTCGGGCATCAATGGCAAGCTACTGTGGACAAAATGTTGGAATTAGAAGTTGTAGAATTTGAAACGCGTGCGCGTGGCGAATTCGCAACCGTCGCCATTTTAGCTAGCTCGCACATATTTTATCGGAATAGCGTGAAACTGAAATATGCGATTCCCTGACCAACTCTGAACAAAACAATGTCATATACGACAAAATCGATAAAGGAATGTGGCCGTGGTAAACAAAAAACGATCGCAAAAAAAAGTGCTGACTCGGCAAAAAAAAAAAAATTCGGATTTTTTTTTAAAGAATCGGCTAACGAAACCCAGATAACTTTGTCGGGTATATCCAAAGAAAGTTTTGAAATCATTACGTGATGGCGACACGACCTACGGTTTGGCGGCCATTTTGTGCCAAAATCTGCCATTTTGAGTTTTTCGCGTTTTTACACAATATGGAAAAATGAACTTTTTTTCGAGCGATTTTCACGAAATTTGACGCGCATGTCCCTAGCGTAAGTTTACAATCACCTCTGGAGTTTCGTCGACCTTTGACCTCGGGAAAAGGCGGCCATCTTGAATTTTCTATAAAAAACACCTTAACCACCAGATTCAAACGTAAACTTGTCGTTGGAATTTTCTTCGATCGTCTCAAAACTTTTTGGGCATCAATGGCAAGCTACTGTGTAAAAAATGTTGGAATTAGAAGTTGTAGATTTTGAACGGCGTGCGCGTGGCAAGCTAGCAAAGTGGCGCACTGTTATAACTCCCATGCATTTCAATACAATACAGTGAAAATTGAATGCATGCATTAATGCCTGAAACTGAATACATTGAAAAACACTGGATATGGACATATAAGGAATGTGGGCGTGGTTAGCATAAAACCACTGTTGCTAAGAACGACAAAAAGTTTACTTTTACCGATTTGTCCGAAACTGACGTCAATCTGTTCGTCCTCCCGAGGGGACCAAAACATAAAATGGTTGCTATGGAGATAAAATCAACAGAAAAGCCGCCATTTTGGAAAAAGTGGGCTTTTTAGCAACTTATGACATATAACTCTCACCAATGGAGGAATGTGTTTTTCTGAGTCAGTTGATGATGCTGATCGCTATGCTAGCAATTTTAGCCACATTAGCATAGCTAGCATAGTTAGCATAATTAGCCTTTTAGGAAATGTGTTTTTTTGAGTCAGTTGATGATGCTAATCGCAATGCTAGCTCATTTAGGCATATTAGCATAGCTAGCATAGTTAGCATAATTAGCATTTTAGGTAATGTGTTTTTCTGAGTCAGTTGAAGATGCTGATTGCTATGCTAGCACTTTTAGCCACATTAGCATAGTAAGCATAGTTAGCATAATTAGCATTTTAGGTAATGTGTTTTTCTGAGTCAGTTGATGATGCTGATCGCTATGCTAGCACTTTTAGCCACATTAGCATAACTAGCATAGTTAGCATAATTAGCATTTTAGGAAATGTGTTTTTTTGAGTCAGTTGATGATGCTAGACGCAATGCTAGCTCATTTAGGCATATTAGCATAGCTAGCATAGTTAGCATAATTAGCATTTTAGGAAATGTGTTTTTCTGAGAGAGTTGATTATGCTGATCGCTATGCTAGGACTTTTAGTCACATTAGCATAGTTAGCATAGTTAGCATTATGAGCAAATCCAGCCTTGATTAGCTTTTAATTTGTGGGCGGTGAGGGCGGAGAGGGCCGCGGTAGTGCGTAGAGTTGGGCGTGGAAGGCGGGTTGCGTCTGCGGGCCATACAACGCCGCTTGCGGCTTTAATTATTCTTCCCGTTTCTAACGGATCCGTAGATCGCAAATTTGACCCCCGCCACATACCCGAAAACTCACCAAAATTGGCACACACCTAGGATAAATTGAAAATGAATTTTCGGCAAAGAGAACATCACCCCCCCCACGATGATGACATCACGGCGAGCGTTCCCGTCAAAAAAATGAATGGGCCTAAAATCGCTTATGGGGCCAAAAAAAAATATTTCGAAATACAGTTACGAAACCAAAACACGTGTGTTGGAGATATCCCAAAGAAGTTATGAAATCATTATGGGATGGCCACACGACCTACGGCTTGGCGGCCATTTTGTGGCAAACACAGAGAAATGGCGATTTTCGTGTTTTTTGACAATATGGGAAAACGATACTTTTGTTTGAGCGATTTTCACGAAATTGCACACACATGCCACTAGCACGATTCTACAACTACCAAAGAAGTTTCGTTGACCTTTGACCTTGGCAAGGGGCGGCCATCTTGAATTTTCATAAAAAAGCACCTTTAGTAACGTATACAAACGAAAACTCGTCCTAGGGATTTTTATCGATCTTTTTGAAACTTCTCAGGCATCAATGGCAAGCTACTGTGGACAAAATGTTGGAATTAGAAGTTGTAGAATTTGAAACGCGTGCGCGTGGCGAATTCGCAACCGTCGCCATTTTAGCTAGCTCGCACATATTTTATCGGAATAGCCTGAAACTGAAATATGCGATACCCTGGCCCACACTGAACAAAACGATGTCACATACGACAAAATCAATAAAGGAATGTGGCCGTGGTAAACAAAAAACCGTCGCAAAAAAAAGTGCTGACTCGGCAAAAAAATTTTTTTTCGGATTTTATTTTTAAGAATCGGCTAACGAAACCCAGATAACTTTGTCGGGTATATCCAAAGAAAGTTTTGAAATCATTACGTGATGGCCACACGACCTACGGTTTGGCGGCCATTTTGTGCCAAAATCTGCCATTTTGAGTTTTTCGCGTTTTTACACGATATGGAAAAATGAACTTTTTTTCGAGCGATTTTCACGAAATTTGACGCGCATGTCCCTAGCGTAAGTCTACAATCACCTTTGGAGTTTCGTCGACCTTTGACCTCGGGAAAAGGCGGCCATCTTGAATTTTATATAAAAAACACCTTAACCACCAGATTCAAACTTAAACTTGTCGTTGGAATTTTCATCGATCGTCTCAAAACTTTTTGGGCATCAATGGCAAGCTACTGTGTAAAAAATGTTGGAATTAGAAGTTGTAGATTTTGAACGGCGTGCGCGTGGCAAGCTAGCAAAGTGGCGCACTGTTATAACTCCCATGCATTTCAATACAAAACAGGGAAAATTGAATGCATGAATTCATGCCTGAAACTGAATACATTGAAAAACACTGGATATGGACATATAAGGAATGTGGGCGTGGTTAGCATAAAACCACTGTTGCTAAGGACGACAAAAAGTTTACTTTTACCGATTTGTCCGAAACTGACGTCAATCTGTTCGTCCTCCCGAGGGGACCAAAACATAAAATGGTTGCTATGGAGATAAAATCAACAGAAAAGCCGCCATTTTGGAAAAAGTGGGTTTTTTATCAACTTATGACATATAACTCTCACCAATGGAGGAATGTGTTTTTCTCAGTCAGTTGATGATGCTGATCGCTATGCTAGCAATTTTAGCCACATTAGCATAGCTAGCATAGTTAGCATAATTAGCATTTTAGGAAATGTGTTTTTTTGAGTCAGTTGATGATGCTGATCGCTATGCTAGCATTTTTAGCTATGTTAGCATAGCTAGCATAGTTAGCATAATTAGCATTTTAGGTAATGTGTTTTTCTGAGTCAGTTGATGATGCTGATCGCTATGCTAGCACTTTTAGCCACATTAGCATAGCTAGCATAGTTAGCATAATTAGCATTTTAGGAAATGTGTTTTTTTGAGTCAGTTGATGATGCTAATCGCAATGCTAGCTCATTTAGGCACATTAGCATAGCTAGCATAGTTATCATAATTAGCATTTTAGGAAATGTGTTTTCTGAGAGAGTTGATTATGCTGATCGCTATGCTAGGACTTTTAGTCACATTAGCATAGTTAGCATAGTTAGCATTATGAGCAAATCCAGCCTTGATTAGCTTTTAATTTGTGGGCGGTGAGGGCGGAGAGGGCCGCGGTAGTGCGTAGAGTTGGGCGTGGAAGGCGGGTTGCGTCTGCGGGCCATACAACGCCGCTTGCGGCTTTAATTATTATTCCCGTTTCTAACGGATCCGTTGAGCTCAAATTTGACCCCCGCCACATACCCGAAAACTCACCAAAATTGGCACACACCTGGGATAAATTGAAAATGAATTTTCGGCAAAGAGAACGTCACCCCCCCGAAATCGATGACATCACAGCGAGCGTTCCCGTAAAAAAAATGAATGGGCCGAAATCTCTTTATGGGGCCAAAAAAAAATATTTCGAAATAGAGCTATGAAACCAAAACACGCGTGTTGGAAATATCCCAAAGAAGTTTTTAAATCATTATGGGATGGCCACACGACCTACGGCTTGGCGGCCATTTTGTGGCGAACTCAGAGAAATGGCGATTTTCGTGTTTTTTGACAATATGGGAAAACGACACTTTTATTTAAGCGATTTTCACGAAATTGCACACATATTCCAAGACCCTGATTCTACTATAACCAAAGAAGTTTCGTTGACCTTTGACCTTGGGAAGGGGCGGCCATCTTGAATTTTCTTAAAAAAGCACCTTTAGTAACGTATATAAACGAAAACTCGTCCTAGGGATTTTTAGCGATCTTTTTGAAACTTCTCGGGCATCAATGGCAAGCTACTGTGGACAAAATGTTGGAATTAGAAGTTGTAGAATTTGAAAGGCGTGCGCGTGGCGAATTCGCAACCGTCGCCATTTTAGCTAGCTCGCACATATTTTATCGGAATAGCCTGAAACTGAAATATGCGATACCCTGGCCCACACTGAACAAAACGATGTCACATACAACAAAATCGAGAAAGGAATGTGGCCGTGGTAAACAAAAAACGATCGCAAAAAAAAGTGCTGACTCGGCAAAAAAAACTTTTTTCGGATTTTATTTTTAAGAATCGGCTAACGAAACCCAGATAACTTTGTCGGGTATATCCAAAGAAAGTTTTGAAATCATTACGTGATGGCGACACGACCTACGGTTTGGCGGCCATTTTGTGCCAAAATCTGCCATTTTGAGTTTTTCGCGTTTTTACACAATATGGAAAAATGAACTTTTTTTCGAGCCATTTTCACGAAATTTGACGCGCATGTCCCTAGCGTTAGTCTACAATCACCTCTGGAGTTTCGTCGACCTTTGACCTCGGGAAAAGGCGGCCATCTTGAATTTTCTATAAAAAACACCTTTACCACTGGATTCAAACGTAAACTTGTCGTTGGAATTTTCATCGATTGTCTCGAAACCTTTTGGGCATCAATGGCAAGCTACTGTGGAAAAAATGTTGCAATTAGAAGTTGTAGATTTTGAACGGCATGCGTGTGGCAAGCCAGCAAAGTGGCGCAGTGTTATAACTCCCATGCATTTCAATACAATAGAGTGAAAATTGAATGCATGCATTCATACCTGAAACAGATTACATTGAAAAACACTGGATATGGACATATAAGGAATGTGGGCGTGGTTAGCATAAAACCACTGTTGCTAAGGACGACAAAAAGTTTACTTTTACCGATTTGTCCGAAACTGACGTCAATCTGTTCGTCCTCCCGAGGGGACCAAAACATAAAATGGTTGCTATGGAGATAAAATCAACAGAAAAGCCGCCATTTTGGAAAAAGTGGGTTTTTTAGCAACTTATGACATATAACTCTCACCAATGGAGGAATGTGTTTTTCTGAGTCAGTTGATGATGCTGATCGCTATGCTAGCACTTTTAGCTATGTTAGCATAACTAGCATAGTTAGCATAATTAGCATTTTAGGTAATGTTTTTCTGAGTCAGTTGATGATGCTGATCGCTATGCTAGCACTTTTAGCCACATTAGCATAGATAGCATAGTTAGCATAACTAGCATTTTAGGAAATGTGTTTTTCTGAGTCAGTTGATGATGCTGATCGCAATGTTAGTAATTTTAGCAATGTTAGGATAGCTAGCATAGTTAGCATAAATTAGCATTTTAGGTAATGTGTTTTTCTGAGTCAGTTGATGATGCTGATCGCTATGCTAGCACTTTTAGCTATGTTAGCATAACTAGCATAGTTAGCATAATTAGCATTTTAGGTAATGTGTTTTTCTGAGTCAGTTGATGATGCTGATTGTAATGCTAGCACTTTTAGCCACATTAGCATAGCTAGCATAGTTAGCATAACTAGTATTTTAGGAAATGTGTTTTTCTGAGTCAGTTGATGATGCTGATCGCAATGTTAGTAATTTTAGCAATGTTAGGATAGCTAGCATAGTTAGCATAAATTAGCATTTTAGGTAATGTGTTTTTCTGAGAGAGTTGATTATGCTAATCGCTATGCTAGGACTTTTAGTCACATTAGCATAGTTAGCATAGTTAGCATTATTAGCAAATCCAGCCTTGACTAGCTTTTAATTTGTGGGCGGTGAGGGCGGTGAGGGCCGCGGTGTTGCGTAGAATTGGGCGTGGAAGGCGGGATGCGTCTGCGGGCCATACAACGCCGCTTGCGGCTTTAATTTTTATTCTTCTTCTTTCTTTCTTCCACTTTGAGCGAAAATTTGACCCCCGCCACATACCCGAAAACTCACCAAAATTGGCACACACCTAGGATAAATTCAAAATGAATTTTCGGCAAAGAGAACGCCACCCCCCCGAAGTCGATGACATCACAGCGAGCGATCCCGTCAAAAAAATGAATGGGCCGAAAATTGCTTATGGGGCCAAAAAAAAATATTTCAAATTAGAGCAACGAAACCAAAACACGCATGTTGGAGATATCCCAAAGAAGTTATGAAATTATTATGGGATGGCCACACGACTTACGGCTTGGCGGCCATTTTGTGGCGAAATCAGAGAAATGGCGATTTTCGTTTTTTTTCACAATATGGGAAAACGACACTTTTGTTCAAGCGATTTTCACGAAATTGCACACACATGCCAAAAACACTATTCTACAACTACCAAAGAAGTTTTGTTGACCTTTGACCTCGGAAAGGGGCGGCCATCTTGAATATTCATAAAAAAGCACCTTTAGTAACGGATACAAACAAAAACTCGTCCTAGGGATTTTTATCGATCTTTTTGAAACTTCTCGGGCATCAATGGCAAGCTACTGTGGACAAAATGTTGGAATTAGAAGTTGTAGAATTTGAAACGCGTGCACGTGGCGAATTCGCAACCGTCGCCATTTTAGCTAGCTCGCACATATTTTATCGGAATAGCCTGAAACTGAAATATGCGATACCCTGGCCCACACTGAACAAAATGATGTCACACACGACAAAATCGATAAAGGAATGTGGCCGTGGTAAACAAAAAACGATCGCAAAAAAAAGTGCTGACTCGGCTAAAAAAAAGAAAATTCGGATTTTTTTTTATGAATCGGCTAACGAAAGCCAGATAACTTTGTCGGGTATATCCAAAAAAAGTTTTGAAATCATTACGTGATGGCGACACGACCTACGGTTTGGCGGCCATTTTGTGCCAAAATCTGCCATTTTGCGTTTTTCGCGTTTTTACACAATATGGAAAAAGGAACTTTTTCTTGAGCGATTTTCACGAAATTTGACGCGCATGTCCGTAGCGTAAGTCTACAATCATCTCTGGAGTTTCGTCGACCTTTGACCTCGGGAAAAGGCGGCCATCTTGAATTTTCTATAAAAAACACCTTTACCACCGGATTCAAACGTAAACTTGTTGTTAGAATTTTCATCGATTGTCCCGAAACATTTTGGGCATCAATGGCAAGCTACTGTGGAAAAAATGTTGGAATTAGAAGTTGTAGATTTTTAACGGCGTGCGCGTGGCAAGCCAGCAAAGTGGCGCACTGTTATAACTCCCATGCATTTCAATACAATACAGTAAAAATTGAATGCATGCATTAATGCCTGAAACATAATACATTGAAAAACACTGGATATTGACATATAAGGAATGTGGGCGTGGTTAGCATAAAACCACTGTTGCTAAGGACGACAAAAAGTTTACTTTTACCGATTTGTCCGAAACTGATGTCAATCTGTTCGTCCTCCCATGGGGACCAAAACATAAAATGGTTGCTATGGAGATAAAATCAACAGAAAAGCCGCCATTTTGGAAAAAGTGGTTTTTTTATCAACTTATGACATATAGCTCTCACCAATGGAGGAATGTGTTTTTCTGAGTCAGTTAATGATGCTGATCGCTATGCTAGCACTTTTAGCTACATTAGCATAGCTAGCATAGTTAGCATAATTAGCATTTTAGATAATGTGTTTTTCTGAGTCAGTTGATGATGCTGATCGCTATGCTAGCACTTTTAGCCACATTAGCATAGCTAACATAGTTAGCATAATTAGCATTTTAGGTAATGTGTTTTTCTGAGAGAGTTGATTATGCTAATCGCTATGCTAGGACTTTTAGTCACATTAGCATAGTTAGCAAAGTTAGCATTATTAGCAAATCCAGCCTTGACTAGCTTTTAATTTGTGGGCGGTGAGGGCGGAGAGGGCCGCGGTGTTGCGTAGAATTGGGCGTGGAAGGCGGGTTGCGTCTGCGGGCCATACAACGCCGCTTGCGGCTTTAATTATGGCCCGCAGCAGTCATAGACTGCAAGGACCATATTGTAACTGGTACGAGGGTCGAACACTCAAAAAGGTCCAAAACGTCAAAAAAACGCGTCAAAACGCCAAAAAATGGGGTCAAAAGTCGCCCAAAGCACACAACGACACGACAATTGTGTAACGCAACAAAAATACACACACACACGCAGAACACCAACGCACAAACGTCAAAATTGTAGTCGCAAAAATGACGACAAAAACCCAAAAAAGCCCCAAAAAGCCCTCAAAAGACGGGTTTAAAGCCAAACAGACATGCCCAGCCTATAGTAAAAGACAGGCCGCATTGAAATACATAGGCCACCTGACTGCAAAAACTTCTATATTGTTTCTGCTTTGTTTCATTATTATTATTTTTTTTATTACGTTTCTTCTTTCTTACGGATCCGTTCAGCTCAAATTTGACCCCCGCCACATACCCGAAAACTCACCAAAATTGGCACACATCTGGGATAAATTGAAAATGAATTTTCGGCAAAGAGAACGTCACCCCCCCCACGACGATGACATCACGGCGAGCGTTCCCGTAAAAAAAATGAATGGGCCGAAAATCGCTTATGGGGCCAAAAAAAAATATTTAAAAATACAGTTACGAAACCAAAACACGGGTGTTGGAGATATCCCAAAGAAGTTATGAAATCATTATGGGATGGCCACACGACCTACGGCTTGGCGGCCATTTTGTGGCGAACTCAGAGAAATGGCGATTTTCGTGTTTTTTGACAATATGGGAAAACAACACTTTTGTTCAAGCGATTTTCACGAACATGCATACACATGCCACAAACACGATTCTACAACTACCAAAGAAGTTTCGTTGACCTTTGACCTTGGCAATGGGCGGCCATCTTGAATTTTCATAAAAAAGCACCTTTAGTAACGGATACAAACGAAAACTCGTCCTAGGGATTTTTATCGATCTTTTTGAAACTTCTCAGGCATCAATGGCAAGCTACTGTGGATAAAATGTTGGAATTAGAAGTTGTAGAATTTGAAACGCGTGCGCGTGGCGAATTCGCAACCGTCGCCATTTTAGCTAGCTCGAACATATTTTATCGGAATAGCCTGAAACTGAAATATGCGATACCCTGGCCCACACTGAATAAAATGATGTCACATACGACAAAATCCATAAAGGAATGTGGCCGTGGTAAACAAAAAACGATCGCAAAAAAAAGTGCTGACTCGGCAAAAAAAATTTTTTTCGGATTTTATTTTTAAGAATCGGCTAACGAAACCCAGATAACTTTGTCGGGTATATCCAAAGAAAGTTTTGAAATCATTACGTGATGGCGACACGACCTACGGTTTGGCAGCCATTTTGTGCCAAAATATGCCATTTTGAGTTTTTCGCGATTTTACAGAATATGAAAAAATGAACTTTTTTTCGAGCGATTTTCACGAAATTTGACGTGCATGTCCCTAGCGTAAGTCTACAATCACCTCTGGAGTTTCGTTGACCTTTGACCTCGGGAAAAGGCGGCCATCTTGAATTTTTTATAAAAAACACCTTTACCACCAGATTCAAACGTAAACTTGTCGTTGGAATTTTCATCGATTGGGTCGAAACTTTTTGGGCATCAATGGCAAGCTACTGTGGAAAAAATGTTGGAATTAGAAGTTGTAGATTTTGAACGGCGTGCGCGTGGCGAGCTAGCAAAGTGGCGCACTGTTATAACTCCCATGCATTTCAATACAATACAGTGAAAATTGAATGCATGCATTAATGCCTGAAACAGAATACATTGAAAAACACTGGATATGGACATATAAGGAATGTGGGCGTGGTTAGCATAAAACCACTGTTGCTAAGGACAACAAAAAGTTTACTTTTACCCATTTGTCCGAAACTGACGTCAATCTGTTCGTCCTCCAGAGGGGACCAAAACATAAAATGGTTGCTATGGAGATAAAATCAACAGAAAAGCCGCCATTTTGGAAAAAGTGGGTTTTTTATCAACTTATGACATGTAGCTCTCGCCAATGGAGGAATGTGTTTTTCTGAGTCAGTTGATGACGCTAATCGCTATGCTAGCACTTTTAGCTATGTTAGCATAACTAGCATAGTTAGCATAATTAGCATTTCAGGAAATGTGTTTTTCTGAGTCAGTTGATGATGCTGATCGCTATGCTAGCAATTTTAGCGACATTAGCATAGCTAACATAGTTAGCATAATTAGCATTTTAGGTAATGGGTTTTTCTGAGTCAGTTCATGATGCTGATCGCTATGCTAGCACTTTTAGCCACATTAGCATAGCTAGCATAGTTAGCATAATTAGCATTTTAGGTAATGTGTTTTTCTGAGTTAGTTGATGATGCTGATCGCTACGCTAGCACTTTTAGCCAAATTAGCATAGTTAGCATAATTAGCATAGTTAGCAGAATTAGGAAATGCAGCCTCGACTAGCTTTTAATTTGTGGGCTGTGAGGGTGGTGAGGTCGGCGTTTGTGAGTAGAGTATGGCGTGGAAGGCGGGTTGCGTCTGCGGGCCATACAACGCCGCTTGCGGCTTTAATTATTATTATTATTCTTCTGGTTTCTAACGGACAGTTTGAGCTCAAATTTGACCCCCCCCACATACCCGAAAACTCACCAAAATTGGCACACACCTAGGATAAATGTGAAATGAATTTTCGGCAAAGAAAACGTCAACCCCCCCACGACGATGACATCACGGCGAGCGTTCCCGTAAAAAAAATGAATGGGCCGAAAATCGCTTATGGGGCCAAAAAAAAATATTTCAAATTAGAACAACGAAACCAAAACACACGTGTTGGAGATATCCCAAAGAAGTTATGAAATCATTATGGGATGGCCACAGGACCTACGGCTTGGCGGCCATTTTGTGGCGAACTCAGAGAAATGGCGATTTTCGTGTTTTTTCACAATATGGGAAAACAACACTTTTATTCAAGCGATTTTCACGAAATTGCATACACATGCCAAAAACACGATTCTACAACTACCAAAGAAGTTTGGTTGACCTTTGACCTTGGGAAGGGGCGGCCATCTTGAATTTTCATAAAAAAGCACCTTTAGTAAGGGATACAAACGAAAACTCGTCCTAGGGATTTTTTTCGATCTTTTTGAAACTTCTCGGGTTTCAATGGCAAGCTACTGTGGACAAAATGTTGGAATTAGAAGTTGTAGAATTTGAAACGCGTGCGCGTGGCGAATTCGCAACCGTCGCCATTTTAGATAGCTCACACATATTTTATCGGAATAGCCTGAAACTGAAATATGCGGTTCCCTGACCTACACTGAACAAAACGATGTCACATACAACAAAATCCATAAAGGAATGTGGCCGTGGTAAACAAAAAACGATCGCAAAAAAAAGTGCTGACTCGGCTAAAAAAAAAAATTTCGGATTTTTTTTTTAAGAATCGGCTAGCGAAACCCAGATAACCTTGTAGGGTATATCCAAATAAAGTTTTGATATTATTACATGGTGGCGACACGACCTACGGTTTGGCGGCCATTTTGTGTCAAAATCTGCCATTTTGCGTTTTTCGCGATTTTACACGATATGGAAAAATGAGCATTTTTTCGACCGATTTTGACGAAATTTGACTCGCATGTTCCTATCGTAAGTCTACAATTACCTCTGGAGTTTCGTCGACTTTTGACCTCGGGAAAAGGCGGCCATCTTGAATTTTCTATAAAAAACACCTTTGCCACTGCATTCAAACGTAAACTTGTCGTTGGAATTTTTATCGATCGTCTCAACACTTTTTGGGCATCAATGGCAAGCTACTGTGGAAAAAATGTTGGAATTAGAAGTTGTAGATTTTGAACGGCGTGCGCGTGGCAAGCTAGCAAAGTGGCGCAGTGTTATAACTCCCATGCATTTCAATACAATACAGTGAAAATTGAATGCATGCATTCATGGCTGAAACTGAATACATTGAAAAACACTGGTTCTGGACATATAAGGAATGTGGGCGTGGTAAGCATAAAACCACTGTTGCTAAGGACGACAAAAAGTTTACTTTTACAGATTTGTCCGAAACTGACGTCAATCTGTTCGTCTTCTCAAGGGGAACAAAACATAAAATGGTTGCTATGGAGATAAAATAAACAAAAAGCCGCCATTTTGGAAAAAGTGGGTTTTTTATCAACTTATGGCATATAGCTCTCACCAATGGAGGAATGTGTTTTTCTGAGTCAGTTGATGATGCCGATCGCTATGCTAGTACTTTTAGCCACTTTAGCATAGCTAGCATAGTTAGCATAATTAGCATTTTAGGCAATGTGTTTTTTGAGTCAGTTGATGATGCTGATCGCAATGCTAGCACTTTTAGCCACATTAGCATAGCTAGCATAGTTAGCATAATTAGCATTTTTAGTAATGTGTTTTTCTGAGTAAGTTGATGATGCTGATCGCTATGCTAGCACTTTTAGCCACATTAGCATAGCTAGCATAGTTAGCATAATTAGCATTTTAGGTAATGTGTTTTTCTGAGTCAGTTGATGATGCTGATCGCTATGCTAGCACTTTTAGCCACATTAGCATAGCTAGCATAGTTAGCATAATTAGCATTTTAGGTAATGTGTTTTTCTGAGTCAGTTGATGATGCTGATCGCTATGCTAACACTTTTAGCCACATTAGCATAGTTAGCATAGTTAGCATAATTAGCATTTTAGGTAATGTGTTTTTCTGAGTCAGTTGATGATTCTGATCGCAATGCTAGCACTTTTAGCCACATTAGCATAGCTAGCATAGTTAGCATAATTAGCATTTTTAATAATCTGTTTTCCTGAGTCAGTTGATGATGCTGATCGCAATGCTAGCACTTTTAGCCAAATCAGCATAGCTAGCATAGTTAGCATAATTAGCAAAAGCCGTTTTGACTAGCCTTTATCAAAAGTGGGCAGTGAGGGAGGCGGTGGTGCGTAGAGTTGGGCGTGGAAGGCGGGTTGCGTCTGCGGGCCATACAACGCCGCTTGCGGCTTTAATTATTCTTCTCGTTTCTAACGGCGTCTTTGAGCTCAAATTTGACCCCCGCCACATACCCGAAAACTCACCAAAATTGGCACACACCTGGGATAAATTGAAAATGAATTTTCGGCAAAGAGAACGTCACCCCCCCGAAGTCGATGACATCACAGCGAGCGTTCCCGTCAAAAAAATGAATGGGCCGAAAATCGCTTATGGGGCCAAAAAAAAATATTTCAGGTGAGAACAACGAAACCAAAACACGCGTGTTGGAGATATCCCAAAGAAGTTATGAAATCATTATGGGATGGCCACACGACCTACGGCTTGGCGGCCATTTTGTGGCGAACTCAGAGAAATGGCGATTTTTTGTGTTTTTTCACAATATGGGAAAACGAATCTTTTGTTCAAGCGATTTTCACGAAATTGCACACACATGGCACAAACACGATTCTACAACTACAAAAGAAGTTTTGTTGACCTTTGACCTTGGGAATGGGCGGCCATCTTGAATTTTCATAAAAAAGCACCTTTAGTAAGGTATTCAAACGAAAACTCGTCCTAGGGATTTTTTTCGATCTCTTTCAAACTTCTCGGGCATCAATGGCAATCAATTGTGGACAAAATGTTGGAATTAGAAGTTGTAGATTTTGAAACGCGTGCGTGTGGCGAATTCGCAACCGTCGCCATTTTAGCTAACTCGCACATATTTTATCGGAATAGCCTGAAACTGAAATATGCGATACCCTGGCCCACACTGAACAAAACGATATCACATACGACAAAATCGATAAAGGAATGTGGCCGTGGTAAACAAAAAACCGTCGCAAAAAAAAGTGCTGACTCGGCAAAAAAAAATTTTTCCGGATTTTATTTTTAAGAATCGGCTAACGAAACCCAGATAACTCTGTCGGGTATATCCAAAGAAAGTTTTGAAATCATTACGTGATGGCGACCCGACCTACGGTTTGGCGGCCATTTTGTGTCAAAATCTGCCATTTTGAGTTTTTCGCGTTTTTTACACAATATGGAAAAATGAACTTTTTTTCGAGCGATTTTCACGAAATTTGACGCGCATGTCCGTAGCGTAAGTCTACAATCACCTCTGGAGTTTCGTCGACCTTTGACCTCGGGAAAAGGCGGCCATCTTGAATTTTCTATAAAAAACACCTTTACCACCAGATTCAAACGTAAACTTGTCGTTGGAATTTTCATCGATTGTCTCGAAACTTTTTGGGCATCAATGGCAAGCTACTGTGGAAAAAATGTTGGAATTAGAAGTTGTAGATTTTGAACGGCGTGCGCGTGGCGAGCTAGCAAAGTGGCGCACTGTTATAACTCCTATGTTTTTCAAAGGACTACTGTGAAAATTGAATGCATGCATAAATGCCTGAAACTGAATACATTGAAAAACACTGGATATGGACATATAAGGAATGTGGGCGTGGTTAGCATAAAACCCCTGTTGCTAAGGACAACAAAAATTTTACTTTTACCGATTTGTCCGAAACTGACGTCAATCTGTTCGTCCTCCCGAGGGGACCAAAACACAAAATGGTTGCTATGGAGATAAAATCAACAGAAAAGCCGCCATTTTGGAAAAAGTGGTTTTTTTTTATCAACTTATGACATATAGCTCTCACCAATGGAGGAATGTGTTTTTCTGAGTCAGTTGATGATGCTGATCGCTATGCTAGCACTTTTAGCTATGTTAGCATAACTTGCATAGTTAGCATAATTAGCATTTTAGGTAATGTGTTTTTCTGAGTCAGTTGATGATGCTGATCGCTACGCTAGCACTTTTAGCCACATTAGCATAGCTAGCATAGTTAGCATAATTAGCATTTCAGGTAATGTGTTTTTCTGAGTCAGTTGATGATGCTGATCGCAATGCTAGCACTTTTAGCCACATTAGCATAGCTAGCATAGTTAGCATAATTAGCATTTTAGGTAATGTGTTTTTCTGAGTCAGTTGATGATGCTGATCGCTATGCTAGCACTTTTAGCCACATTAGCATAGTTAGCATAATTATCAAATCCAGCCTTGACTAGCTTTTCATTTGTGGACGGTGAGGGCGGCGAGGGCGGCGGTGGTGCGTAGCGTTGGGCGTGGAAGGCGGGTTGCGTCTGCGGGCCATACAACGCCGCTTGCGGCTTTAATTATTATTATTCTCGTTTCTAACGGCGTCTTTGAGCTCAAATTTGACCCCCGCCACATACCCGAAAACTCACCAAAATTGGCACACATCTGTGATAAATTGAAAATGAATTTTCGGCAAAGAAAACGTCAACCCCCCCACGACGATGACATCACGGCGAGCGTTCTCGTAAAAAAAATGAATGGGCCGAAAATCGCTTATGGGGCCAAAAAAAAATATTTTGGAATACAGTTACGAACCCAAAACACGCGTGTTGGAGATATCCCAAAGAAGATTTGAAATCATTATGGGATGGCCACACGACCTACAGCTTGGCGGCCATTTTGTGGCGAACTCAGAGAAATGGCGATTTTCGTGTTTTTTGACAATATGGGAAAACGACACTTTTGTTTATGCGATTGTCACGAAATTGCACACACATGCCAAGACCCTGATTCTACAATAACCAAAGAAGTTTCGTTGACCTTTGACCTTGGGAAGGGGCGGCCATCTTGAATTTTGATAAAAAAGCACCTTTAGTAACGTATACAAACGAAAACTCGTCCTAGGGATTTTTATCGATCTTTTTGAAACTTCTCAGGCATCAATGGCAAGCTACTGTGGACAAAATGTTGGAATTAGAAGTTGTAGAATTTGAAACGCGTGCGCGTGCCGAATTCGCAACCGTCGCCATTTTAGCTAGCTCGCACATATTTTATCGGAATAGCCTGAAACTGAAATATGCGATACCCTGGCCCACACTGAACAAAACGATGTCACATACGACAAAATCAATAAAGGAATGTGGCCGTGGTAAACAAAAAACCGTCGCAAAAAAAAGTGCTGACTCGGCTAAAAAAATTTTTTTCGGATTTTATTTTTAAGAATCGGCTAACGAAACCCAGATAACTTTGTCGGGTATATCCAAACAAAGTTTTTAAATCATTACGTGATGGCGACACAACCTACGGTTTGGCGGCCATTTTGTGCCAAAATCGGCCATTTTGAGTTTTTCGCGTTTTTACACAATATGGAAAAAGGAACTTTTTTTCGAGCGATTTTCACGAAATTTGATTCACATGTCCCTAGCGTAAGTCTACAATCACCTCTGGAGTTTCATCGACCTTTGACCTCGGGAAAAGGCGGCCATCTTGAATTTTCTATTAAAAACACCTTTACCACCAAATTCAAACGTAAACTTGTCGTTGGAATTTTCATCGATTGTCTCGAAACTTTTTGGGCATCAATGGCAAGCTACTGTGGAAAAAATGTTGGAATTAGAAGTTGTAGATTTTGAACGGCGTGCGCGTGGCAAGCTAGCAAAGTGGCGCACTGTTATAACTCCCATGCATTTCAATACAATACAATGAAAATTGAATGCATGCATTAATGCCTGAAACAGAATACATTGAAAAACACTGGATATGGACATATAAGGAATGTGGGCGTGGTTAGCATAAAACCACTGTTGCTAAGGACGACAAAAAGTTTACTTTTACCGATTTGTCCGAAACTGACGTCAATCTGTTCGTCCTCCCGAGGGGACCAAAACATAAAATGGTTGCTATGGAGATAAAATCAACAGAAAAGCCGCCATTTTGGAAAAAGTGGGCTTTTTAGCAACTTATGACATATAACTCTCACCAATGGAGGAATGTGTTTTTCTGAGTCAGTTGATGATGCTGATCGCTATGATAGCAATTTTAGCCACATTAGCATAGTTAGCATAATTAGCATAATTAGCATTTTAGGAAATGTGTTTTTTTGAGTCAGTTGATGATGCTGATCGCTATGCTAGCACTTTTAGCTATGTTAGCATAGCTAGCATAATTAGCATAGTTAGCATTTTAGGTAATGTGTTTTTCTGAGTCAGTTGAAGATGCTGATTGCTATGCTAGCACTTTTAGCCACATTAGCATAGTTAGCATAGTTAGCATAATTAGCATTTTAGGTAATGTGTTTTTCTGAGTCAGTTGATGATGCTGATCGCTATGCTAGCACTTTTAGCTATGTTAGCATAGCTAGCATAGTTAGCATAATTAGCATTTTAGGTAATGTGTTTTTCTGAGTCAGTTGAAGATGCTGATTGCTATGCTAGCACTTTTAGCCACATTAGCATAGTTAGCATAGTTAGCATAATTAGCATTTTAGGTAATGTGTTTTTCTGAGTCAGTTGATGATGCTGATCGCTATGCTAGCACTTTTAGCCACATTAGCATAGCTAGCATAGTTAGCATAATTAGCATTTTAGGAAATGTGTTTTTCTGAGAGAGTTGATTATGCTGATCGCTATGCTAGGACTTTTAGTCACATTAGCATAGTTAGCATTATGAGCAAATCCAGCCTTGATTAGCTTTTATTTTTTGGGCGGTGAGGGCGGAGTGGGCCGCGGTGTTGGGTAGAATTGGGCGTGGAAGGCGGGTTGCGACTGCGGGCCATACAACGCCGCTTGCGGCTTTAATTTTTATTCTTCTTCTTTCTTTCTTCCACTTTGAGCGAAAATTTGACCCCCGCCACATACCCGAAAACTCACCAAAATTGGCACACACCTAGGATAAATTCAAAATGAATTTTCGGCAAAGAGAACGCCACCCCCCCGAAGTCGATGACATCACAGCGAGCGATCCCGTCAAAAAAATGAATGGGCCGAAAATTGCTTATGGGGCCAAAAAAAAATATTTCAAATTAGAGCAACGAAACCAAAACACGCATGTTGGAGATATCCCAAAGAAGTTATGAAATTATTATGGGATGGCCACACGACCTACGGCTTGGCGGCCATTTTGTGGCGAACTCAGAGAAATGGCGATTTTCGTGTTTTTTCACAATATGGGAAAACGACACTTTTGTTCAAGCGATTTTCACGAAATTGCACAGACATGCCAAAAACACTATTCTACAACTACCAAAGAAGTTTTGTTGACCTTTGACCTTGGAAAGGGGCGGCCATCTTGAATATTCATAAAAAAGCACCTTTAGTAACGGATACAAACAAAAACTCGTCCTAGGGATTTTTATCGATCTTTTTGAAACTTCTCGGGCATCAATGGCAAACTACTGTGGACAAAATGTTGGAATTAGAAGTTGTAGAATTTGAAACGCGTGAACATGGCGAATTCGCAACCGTCGCCATTTTAGCTAGCTCGCACATATTTTATCGGAATAGCCTGAAACTGAAATATGCGATACCCTGGCCCACACTGGACAAAATGATGTCACACACGACAAAATCGATAAAGGAATGTGGCCGTGGTAAACAAAAAACGATCGCAAAAAAAAGTGCTGACTCGACAAAAAAATTTTTTTTCGGATTTTATTTTTAAGAATCGGCTAACGAAACCCAGATAACTTTGTCGGGTATATCCAAAGAAAGTTTTGAAATCATTACGTGATGGCGACACAACCTACGGGTTGGCGGCCATTTTGTGCCAAAATCTGCCATTTTGAGTTTTTCGCGTTTTTACACAATATAGAAAAATGAACTTTTTTTCGAGCAATTTTCACGAAATTTGACGTGCATGTCCATAGCGTAAGTCTACAATCACCTCTGGAGTTTCGTTGACCTTTGACCTCGGGAAAAGGCGGCCATCTCGAATTTTCTATAAAAAACACCTTTACCACCAGATTCAAACGTAAACTTGTCGTTGGAATTTTCATCGATTGTCTCGAAACTTTTTTGACATCAATAGCAAGCTACTGTGGAAAAAATGTTGGAATTAGAAGTTGTAGATTTTGAACGGCGTGCGCGTGGCGAGTTAGCAAAGTGGCGCAGTATTATAACTCCCATGTATTTCAATACAATACAATGAAAATTGAATGCATGCATTAATGCCTGAAACTGAATACATTGAAAAACACTGGATATGGACATATAAGGAATGTGGGCGTGGTTAGCATAAAACCACTGTTGCTAAGGACAACAAAAAGTTTACTTTTACCGATTTGTCCGAAACTAACGTCAATCTGTTCGTCCTCCCGAGGGTACCAAAACATAAAATGGTTGCTATGGAGATAAAATCAACAGAAAAGCCGCCATTTTGGAAAAAGTGGGTTTTTTATCAACTTATGACATGTAGCTCTCACCAATGGAGGAATGTGTTTTTCTGAGTCAGTTGATGATGCAGATCGCTATGCTAGCAATTTTAGCTATGTTAGCATCACTAGCATAGTTAGCATAATTAGCATTTTAGGTAATGTGTTTTTCTGAGTCAGTTGATGATGCTGATCGCTATGCTAGCACTTTTAGCTATGTTAGCATAGCTAGCATAGTTAGCATAATTAGCATTTTAGGTAATGTGTTTTTCTGAGTCAGTTGATGATGCTGATCGCTATGCTAGCACTTTTAGCCACATTAGCATAGCTAACATAGTTAGCGTAATTAGCATTTTAGGTAATGTGTTTTTCTGATTCAGTTAATGATGCTGATCGCTATGCTAGCACTTTTAGCCACATTAGCATAGCTAGCATAGTTAGCATAATTAGCATTTTAGATAATGTGTTTTTCTTAGTCAGTTGATGATGCTGATCGCTATGCTAGCACTTTTAGCTATGTTAGCATAGCTAGCATAGTTAGCATAATTAGCATTTTAGGTAATGTGTTTTTCTGAGTCAGTTGATGATGCTGATCGCAATGATAGCACTTTTAGCCACATTAGCATAGCTAGCATAGTTAGCATAATTAGCATATGCAGTTTTGACTAGCCATTATCAAAAGTGGGCGGTGAGGGCGGTGGTGCGTAGAGTTGGGCGTGGAAGGCGGGTTGCGTCTGCGGGCCATACAACGCCGCTTGCGGCTTTAATTATTATTATTATTATTCTTCTCGTTTCTAACGGCGTCTTTGAGCTCAAATTTGACCCCCGCCACATACCCGAAAACTCACCAAAATTGGCACACATCTGGGATAAATTGAAAATGAATTTTCGGCAAAGAAAACGTCAACCCCCCCACGACGATGACATCACGGCGAGCGTTCTCGTAAAAAAAATGAATGGGCCGAAAATCGCTTATGGGGCCAAAAAAAAATATTTCGGAATACAGTTACGAACCCAAAACACGCGTGTTGGAGATATCCCAAAGAAGATTTGAAATCATTATGGGATGGCCACACGACCTACAGCTTGGCGGCCATTTTGTGGCGAACTCAGAGAAATGGCGATTTTCGTGTTTTTTGACAATATGGGAAAACGACACTTTTGTTTATGCGATTGTCACGAAATTGCACACACATGCCAAGACCCTGATTCTACAATAACCAAAGAAGTTTCGTTGACCTTTGACCTTGGGAAGGGGCGGCTATCTTGAATTTTCATAAAAAAGCACCTTTAGTAACGTATACAAACGAAAACTCGTCCTAGGGATTTTTATCGATCTTTTTGAAACTTCTCAGGCATCAATGGCAAGCTACTGTGGACAAAATGTTGGAATTAGAAGTTGTAGAATTTGAAACGCGTGCGCGTGGCGAATTCGCAACCGTCGCCATTTTAGCTAGCTCGCACATATTTTATCGGAATAGCCTGAAACTGAAATATGCGATACCCTGGCCCACACTGAACAAAACGATGTCACATACGACAAAATCGATAAAGGAATGTGGCCGTGGTAAACAAAAAACCGTCGCAAAAAAAAGTGCTGACTCGGCAAAAAAAATTTTTTTCGGATTTTATTTTTAAGAATCGGCTAACGAAACCCAGATAACTTTGTCGGGTATATCCAAAGAAAGTTTTGAAATCATTACGTGATGGCCACACGACCTACGGTTTGGCGGCCATTTTGTGCCAAAATCTGCCATTTTGAGTTTTTCGCGTTTTTACACGATATGGAAAATTGAACTTTTTTTCGAGCGATTTTCACGAAATTTGACTCGCATGTCCCTAGCGTAAGTCTACAATCACCTTTGGAGTTTCGTCGACCTTTGACCTCGGGAAAAGGCGGCCATCTTGAATTTTCTATAAAAAACACCTTAACCACCAGATTCAAACGTAAACTTGTCGTTGGAATTTTCTTCGATCGTCTCAAAACTTTTTGGGCATCAATGGCAAGCTACTGTGGAAAAAATGTTGGAATTAGAAGTTGTAGATTTTGAACGGCGTGCGCGTGGCAAGCTAGCAAAGTGGCGCACTGTTATAACTCCCATGCATTTCAATACAATACAGTGAAAATTTAATGCATGCATTAATGCCTGAAACTGAATACATTGAAAAACACTGGATATGGACATATAAGGAATGTGGGCGTGGTTAGCATAAAACCACTGTTGCTAAGGACGACAAAAAGTTTACTTTTACCGATTTGTCCGAAACTGACGTCAATCTGTTCGTCCTCCCGAGGGGACCAAAACATAAAATGGTTGCTATGGAGATAAAATCAACAGAAAAGCCGCCATTTTGGAAAAAGTGGGCTTTTTAGCAACTTATGACATATAACTCTCACCAATGGAGGAATGTGTTTTTCTGAGTCAGTTGATGATGCTGATCGCTATGCTAGCAATTTTAGCCACATTAGCATAGCTAGCATAGTTAGCATAATTAGCATTTTAGGAAATGTGTTTTTTTGAGTCAGTTGATGATGCTGATCGCTATGCTAGCACTTTTAGCTATGTTAGCATAGCTAGCATAGTTAGCATAATTAGCATTTTAGGTAATGTGTTTTTCTGAGTCAGTTGAAGATGTTGATTGCTATGCTAGCACTTTTAGCCACATTAGCATAGTTAGCATAATTAGCATTTTAGGTAATGTGTTTTTCTGAGTCAGTTGATGATGCTGATCGCTATGCTAGCACTTTTAGCTATGTTAGCATAGCTAGCATAGTTAGCATAATTAGCATTTTAGGTAATGTGTTTTTCTGAGTCAGTTGAAGATGCTGATTGCTATGCTAGCACTTTTAGCCACATTAGCATAGTTAGCATAGTTAGCATAATTAGCATTTTAGGTAATGTGTTTTTCTGAGTCAGTTGATGATGCTGATCGCTATGCTAGCACTTTTAGCCACATTAGCATAGCTAGCATAGTTAGCATTATGAGCAAATCCAGCCTTGACTAGCTTTTAATTTGTGGGCGGTGAGGGCGGAGAGGGCCGCGGTGTTGCGTAGAATTGGGCGTGGAAGGCGGGTTGCGTCTGCGGGCCATACAACGCCGCTTGCGGCTTTAATTATTATTATTCTTCTCGTTTCTAACGGCGTCTTTGAGCTCAAATTTGACCCCCGCCACATACCCGAAAACTCACCAAAATTGGCACACACCTGGGATAAATTGAAAATGAATTTTCGGCAAAGAGAACGTCACCCCCCCCCACGACGATGACATCACGGCGAGCGTTCCCGTAAAAAAAATGAATGGGCCGAAAATCGCTTATGGGGCCAAAAAAAAATATTTTGAAATACAGTTACAAAACCAAAACACGCGTGTTGGAGATATCCCAAAGAAGTTATGAAATCATTATGGGATGGCCACACGACCTACGGCTTGGCTTCCATTTTGTGGCGAACTCAGAGAAATGGCGATTTTCGTGTTTTTTCACAATATGGGAAAACGACACTTTTGTTTATGCGATTTTCACGAAATTGCACACACATGCCACAAACACGATTCTACAACTACCAAAGAAGTTTTGTTGACCTTTGACCTTGGGAAGGGGCGGCCATCTTGAATTTTCATAAAAAAGCACCTTTAGTAAGGTATTCAAACGAAAACTCGTCCTAGGAATTTTCATCGATCTTTTTGAAACTTCTTGGGCATCAATGGCAATCAATTGTGGACAAAATGTTGGAATTAGAAGTTGTAGATTTTGAAACGCGTGCGTGTGGCGAAATCGCAACCGTCGCCATTTTAGCTAGCTCGCACATATTTTATCGGAATAGCCTGAAACTGAAATATGCGATACCCTGGCCCACACTGAACAGAACGATATCACATACGACAAAATCGATAAAGGAATGTGGCCGTGGTAAACAAAAAACCGTCGCAAAAAAAAGTGCTGACTCGGCAAAAAAAATTTTTTTCGGATTTTATTTTTAAGAATTGGCTAACGAAACCCAGATAACTCTGTCGGGTATATCCAAAGAAAGTTTTGAAATCATTACGTGATGGCGACCCGACCTACGGTTTGGCGGCCATTTTGTGTCAAAATCTGCCATTTTGAGTTTTTCGCGTTTTTACACAATATGGAAAAATGAACTTTTTTTCGAGCGATTTTCACGAAATTTGATGCGCATGTCCGTAGCATAAGACTACAATCACCTCTGGAGTTTCGTCGACCTTTGACCTTGGGAAAAGGCGGCCATCTTGAATTTTCTATAAAAAACAGCTTTACCACCAGATTCAAACGTAAACTTGTCGTTGGAATTTTCATCGATTGTCTCGAAACTTTTTGGGCATCAATGGCAAGCTACTGTGGAAAAAATGTTTGAATTAGAAGTTGTAGATTTTGAACGGCGTGCGCGTGGCGAGCTAGCAAAGTGGCGCACTGTTATAACTCCTATGTTTTTCAAAGGACTACTGTGAAAATTGAATGCATGCATAAATGCCTGAAACTGAATACATTGAAAAACACTGGATATGGACATATAAGGAATGTGGGCGTGGTTAGCATAAAACCCCTGTTGCTAAGGACAACAAAAATTTTACTTTTACCGATTTGTCCGAAACTGACGTCAATCTGTTCGTCCTCCCGAGGGGACCAAAACACAAAATGGTTGCTATGGAGATAAAATCAACAGAAAAGCCGCCATTTTGGAAAAAGTGGTTTTTTTTATCAACTTATGACATATAGCTCTCACCAATGGAGGAATGTGTTTTTCTGAGTCAGTTGATGATGCTGATCGCTATGCTAGCACTTTTAGCTATGTTAGCATAACTTGCATAGTTAGCATAATTAGCATTTTAGGTAATGTGTTTTTCTGAGTCAGTTGATGATGCTGATCGCTACGCTAGCACTTTTAGCCACATTAGCATAGCTAGCATAGTTAGCAAAATTAGCATTTCAGGTAATGTGTTTTTCTGAGTCAGTTGATGATGCTGATCGCAATGCTAGCACTTTTAGCCACATTAGCATAGCTAGCATAGTTAGCATAATTAGCATTTTAGGTAATGTGTTTTTCTGAGTCAGTTGATGATGCTGATCGCTATGCTAGCACTTTTAGCCACATTAGCATAGTTAGCATAATTATCAAATCCAGCCTTGACTAGCTTTTCATTTGTGGACGGTGAGGGCGGTGAGGGCGGCGGTGGTGCGTAGCGTTGGGCGTGGAAGGCGGGTTGCGTCTGCGGGCCATACAACGCCGCTTGCGGCTTTAATTATGGCCCGCAGCAGCAGTCACTGACTGCAAGGACCATATTGTTTTCGCAGTTGGAACGACGACCTCGCCGCCTTTCAGCGAGAATTTGACCCCCGCCGCATGCTCGAAAAGTCACCAAAATGTGCACACACCTGGGATAAATTGCAAATGAATTTTCCACAAAGTCAACGTCACCCCCCCGAAGACGATGACATCACGGCCAGCGATCCCGTCAAAAAAATGAATGGGCCGAAAATCGCGTATGGGGCCGAACAAAATGTACTTCAAAATACAGTCGCGAAACCAAGACACACGTGTCGGGGATATCCCAAAGATGTTTTGAAATCATCATGGGACGGCCGCACGACCTACGGCTTGGCGGCCATTTTGTGGCGAACTCTGAGAATTGGCGATTTTCGTGTTTTCCCACAATATGGGGAAAAGACGCTTTTGTTTGAACGATTTTCACGCAATTGCACACACTTGCTGCCAGCTCCAGTCTACAAACACCCCAGAAGTGTCGTTGACCTTTGACCTTGGGAAAAGGCCGCCATCTGGAATTTGCTCAAAAAAGCACCTTTAGCACCAGATACAAACGAAAACTCGTCGTTGGAATTTTCATCAATCGTCTCGTAACTTTTCGGGCACCAACGGCCAGCTACTCTGGACAAAATGTTGGAATTAGAAGTTGTAGATTTTGAATGGCGTGCGCGTGGCGAGCTAGGAACCGTTGCCATCTTGGCTAGCTCGCACATTTCTCATCGGAATGTCGTGAAGAGGAAATATGCGATTCCTTGGCCCGCGCTGAACAAAACGATGCTACGCACGACAAGATCGATAAAGGAATGTGGGCGTGGTAAGCAAAAAACCGTCGCAAAAAAATGTGCCGACTCGGCAAAAACGAAAAAATTCGGAACTTTTTTTTTGAGAATCGACTAACGAAACCAATATACCCTTGTCCGCGATATCCAAAGGACGTTTTGAAATCATTACGGCATGGTGACACGACCTACGGTTTGGCGGCCATTTTGTGGCAAAATCTGCCATTTTGCGTTTTTCGCGTTTTTACACAATATGGAAAAAGGAACTTTTTTTCGAGCGATTTTCACGAAATTTGACTCACTTGTTGCTAGAGCAAGTCCACAACTACCTCTGGAGTTTCGTCGACCTTTGACCTCGGGAAAAGGCGGCCATCTTGAATTTTCTATAAAAAACACCTTTGCCACTGGATTTAAACGTAAACTTGTCGTTGGAATTTTTATCGATCGTCTCGAAACTTTTTGGGTATCAATGGCAGGCTACTGTGGAAAGAATGTTGGAATTAGAAGTTGTAGATTTTGAACGGCGTGTGCGTGGCAAGCTAGCAAAGTGGCGCACTGTTATAACTCCCATGCATTTCAATACAGTACAGTGAAAATTGAATGCATCCATTCATGCCTTAAACTGAATACATGGAAAAACACTGGATATGGACATATAAGGAATGTGGGCGTGGTTAGCATAAAACCACTGTTGCTAAGGACGACAAAAAGTTTACTTTAACCGAATTGTCCGAAACTGACGTCAATCTGTTCGTCCTCCTGAGGGGACCAAGACATAAAATGGTTGCTATGGAGATAAAATCAACAGAAAAGCTGCCATTTTGAAAAAAGTGTTTTTTTTGTTTTACTAACTTATGACATATAGCTTTAACCAATGGAGGAATGTGTTTTTCTGAGTCAGTTAATGATGCTGCTCGCTATGCTAGCACTTTTAGCCACATTAGCATAGCTAGCATAGTTAGCATAATTAGCATTTTAGGTAATGTGTTTTTCTGAGTCAGTTGATGATGCTGATCGCTATGCTAGCACTTTTAGCCACATTAGCATAGCTAGCATAGTTAGCATAATTAGCATTTTAGGTAATGTGTTTTTCTGAGTCAGTTGATTATGATGATCGCTATGCTAGCACTTTTAGCCACATTAGCATAGCTTGCATAGTTAGCATAATTAGCATTTTAGGTAATGTGTTATTCTGAGTCAGTTAATGATGCTGATCGCAATTCTAGCACTTTTAGCCACATTAGCATAGCTAGCATAGTTAGCATAATTAGCATATGCAGTTTTGACTAGCCTTCATCAAAAGTGGGCAGTGAGGGCGGTGAGGGCGGTGAGGGCGGTGGTGCGTAGAGTTGGGCGTGGAAGGCGGGTTGCGTCTGCGGGCCATACAACGCCGCTTGCGGCTTTAATTATTCTTCTCGTTTCTAACGGCGTCTTTGAGCTCAAATTTGACCCCCGCCACATACCCGAAAACTCACCAAAATGTGCACACATCTGGGATAAATTGAAAATGAATTTTCGGCAAAGAAAACGTCAACCCCCCCACGACGATGACATCACGGCGAGCGTTCTCGTAAAAAAAATGAATGGGCCGAAAATCGCTTATGGGGCCAAAAAAAAATATTTTGGAATACAGTTACGAACCCAAAACACGCGTGTTGGAGATATCCCAAAGAAGATTTGAAATCATTATGGGATGGCCACACGACCTACAGCTTGGCGGCCATTTTGTGGCGAACTCAGAGAAATGGCGATTTTCGTGTTTTTTGACAATATGGGAAAACGACACTTTTGTTTATGCGATTGTCACGAAATTGCACACACATGCCAAGACCCTGATTCTACAATAACCAAAGAAGTTTCGTTGACCTTTGACCTTGGGAAGGGGCGGCCATCTTGAATATTCATAAAAAAGCACCTTTAGTAACGTATACAAACGAAAACTCGTCCTAGGGATTTTTATCGATCTTTTTGAAACTTCTCAGGCATCAATGGCAAGCTACTGTGGACAAAATGTTGGAATTAGAAGTTGTAGAATTTGAAACGCGTGCGCGTGGCGAATTTGCAACCGTCGCCATTTTAGCTAGCTCGCACATATTTTATCGGAATAGCCTGAAACTGAAATATGCGATACCCTGGCCCACACTGAACAAAACGATGTCACATACGACAAAATCGATAAAGGAATGTGGTCGTGGTAAACAAAAAACCGTCGCAAAAAAAAGTGCTGACTCGGCAAAAAAAAAATTTTTCGGATTTTATTTTTAAGAATCGGCTAACGAAACCCAGATAACTTTGTCGGGTATATCCAAAGAAAGTTTTGAAATCATTACGTGATGGCCACACGACCTACGGTTTGGCGGCCATTTTGTGCCAAAATCTGCCATTTTGAGTTTTTCGCGTTTTTATGGAATGTGGAAAAATGAACTTTTTTTCGAGCGATTTTCACGAAATTTGACTCGCATGTCCCTAGCGTAAGTCTACAATCACCTTTGGAGTTTCGTCGACCTTTGACCTCGGGAAAAGGCGGCCATCTTGAATTTTCTATAAAAAACACCTTAACCACCAGATTCAAACGTAAACTTGTCGTTGGAATTTTCTTCGATCGTCTCAAAAGTTTTTGGGCATCAATGGCAAGCTACTGTGTACAAAATGTTGGAATTAGAAGTTGTAGATTTTGAACGGCGTGCGCGTGGCAAGCTAGCAAAGTGGCGCACTGTTATAACTCCCATGCATTTCAATACAATACAGTGAAAATTGAATGCATGCATTAATGCCTGAAACTGAATACATTGAAAAACACTGGATATGGACATATAAGGAATGTGGGCGTGGTTAGCATAAAACCACTGTTGCTAAGGACGACAAAAAGTTTACTTTTACCGATTTGTCCGAAACTGACGTCAATCTGTTCGTCCTCCCGAGGGGACCAAAACATAAAATGGTTGCTATGGAGATAAAATCAACAGAAAAGCCGCCATTTTGGAAAAGTGGGCTTTTTAGCAACTTATGACATATAACTCTCACCAATGGAGGAATGTGTTTTTCTGAGTCAGTTGATGATGCTGATCGCTATGCTAGCAATTTTAGCCACATTAGCATAGCTAGCATAGTTAGCATAATTAGCATTTTAGGAAATGTGTTTTTCTGAGTCAGTTGATGATGCTGATCGGTATGCTAGCAATTTTAGCCACATTAGCATAGCTAGCATAGTTAGCATAATTAGCATTTTAGAAATTTTTTTTTCCTGAGTCAGTTGATGATGCTGAACACAATGTTAGCACTTTTAGCTACATAAGCATAGCTAGCATAGTTAGCATAATTAGCATTTTAGGTAATGTGTTTTTCTGAGTCAGTTGATGATGCTGATCGCTATGCTAGCACTATTAGCCACATTAGCATAGCTAACATAGTTAGCATAATTAGCATATGCAGTTTTGACTAGCCTTCATCAAAAGTGGGCGGTGAGGGCGGTGAAGGCGGTGAGGGCGGTGGTGCGTAGAGTTGGGCGTGGAAGGCGTGGAAGGCGGGTTGCGTCTGCGGGCCATACAACGCCGCTTGCGGCTTTAATTATGGCCCGCAGCACTCACAGAGTGCAAGGACCATATTGTAACTGCTACGAGGGTCGACCCCCAAAAAGGTCCAAAACGTCAAAAAAACGCGTTGAAACGCCAAAAAATGGGGTCAAAAGTCGCCCAAAGCACACAACGACACGACAATTGTGTAACGCAACAAAAATAGACACACACACGCACAACACCAACGCAAAAACGACAAAATTGTAGTCGCAAAAATGACGACAAAAACACGAAAAAGCCAAAAAAAGCCCCAAAAAGCCCTCAAAGAACGGGTTTAAAGCCAAAAAGACATGCCCAGCCTATAGTAAAAGACAGGCCGCATTGAAATACATAGGCAACCCTACTGCAAAAACTTCTATATTGTTTTTCGAATGTTTATTATTATGGCCCGCAGCACTCACAGAGTGCAAGGACCATATTGTAACTGGTACGAGGGTCGAACAATCAAAAAGTCCAAAACGTCAAAAAAACGCGTCAAAACGCCAAAAAATGGAGTCAAAAGTCGCCCAAAGCACAAAACGACACGACAATTGTGTAACGCAACAAAAATACACACACACACGCACAACACCAACGCAAAAACGTCAAATTTGTAATCGCAAAAATGACGACAATAACACGAAAAAGCCCCAAAAAGCCGTCAAAAGAAGGGTTTAAAGCCAAAAAGACCTGCCCAGCCTATAGTAAAAGACAGGCCGCATTGAAATACATAGGAAATCCTAACCGCAAAAACTTCTATATTGTTTCTGCTTTGTTTCATTTTTATTATTATGGCCCGCAGCAGTCATAGACTGCAAGGACCATATTGTAACTGGTACGAGGGTCGAACACTCAAAAAGTCCAAAACGTCAAAAAAACGCGTCAAAACGCCAAAAAATGGGGTCAAAAGTCGCCCAAAGCACACAACGAGACGACAATTGTGTAACGCAACAAAAATACACACACACACGCACAACACCATCGCACAAACGTTAAAATTGTCGTCGCAAAAATGACGACAAAAACCCAAAAAAGCCCCAAAAAGCCCTCAAAGGAAGGGTTTAAAGCCAAGAAGACATGCCCAGCCTATAGTAAAAGATAGGCCTCATTGAAATACATAGGCCACCTGACTGCAAAAACTTCTATATTGTTTCTGCTTTGTTTCATTATTATTATTATGGCCCGCAGCAGTCATAGACTGCAAGGACCATATTGTAACTGGTACGAGGGTCGAACACTCAAAAAGTCCAAAACGTCAAAAAAACGCGTCAAAACGCCAAAAAATGGGGTCAAAAGTCGCCCAAAGCACACAACGAGACGACAATTGTGTAACGCAACAAAAATACACACACACACGCACAACACCATCGCACAAACGTTAAAATTGTCGTCGCAAAAATGACGACAAAAACCCAAAAAAGCCCCAAAAAGCCCTCAAAGGAAGGGTTTAAAGCCAAGAAGACATGCCCAGCCTATAGTAAAAGATAGGCCTCATTGAAATACATAGGCCACCTGACTGCAAAAACTTCTATATTGTTTCTGCTTTGTTTCATTATTATTATTATTATTATTATTATTACGTTTCTTCTTTCTTACGGATCCGTTGATCGCAAATTTGACCCCCGCCACATACCCGAAAACTCACCAAAATTGCCACACACCTAGGATAAATTGAAAATGAATTTTCGGCAAAGAAAACGTCAACCCCCCGAAGTCGATGACATCACGGCGAGCGTTCCCGTAAAAAAAATGAATGGGCCGAAAATCGCTTATGGGGCCAAAAAAAAATATTTTGAAATACAGGTACGAAACCAAAACACGCGTGTTGGAAATATCCCAAAGAAGTTATGAAATCATTATGGGATGGCCATACGACCTACTGCTTGGCGGCCATTTTGTGGCGAACTCAGAGAAATGGCGATTTTCGTGTTTTTTCACAATATGGGAAAACGATACTTTTGTTTGAGCGATTTTCACGAAATTGCACATACATGCCACTAGCACGATTCTACAACTACCAAAGAAGTTTCGTTGACCTTTGACCTTGGGAAGAGGCGGCCATCTTGAATTTTCAAAAAAAAGCACCTTTAGTAAGGTATTCAAATGAAAACTCGTCCTAGGAATTTTCATCGATATTTTTGAAACTTCTTGGGCATCAATGGCAATCAATTGTGGACAAAATGTTGGAATTAGAAGTTGTAGATTTTGAAACGCGTGCGCGTGGCGAATTCGCAACCGTCGCCATTTTAGCTAGCTCGCACATATTTTATCGGAATAGCCTGAAACGGAAATATGCGATACCCTGGCCCACACTGAACAAAACGATATCACATACGACAAAATCGATAAAGGAATGTGGCCGTGGTAAACAAAAAACGATCGCAAAAAAAAGTGCTGACTCGGCAAAAAAAAAAAAAAATCGGATTTTATTTTTAAGAATCGGCTAACGAAACCCAGATAACTTTGTCGGGTATATCCAAATAAAGTTTTGAAATCATTACGTGATGGCGACACGACCTACGGTTTGGCGGCCATTTTGTGCCAAAATCTGCCATTTTGAGTTTTTCGCGATTTTACACAATATGGAAAAATGAACTTTTTTTCGAGCGATTTTGACGAAATTTGACTCGCATGTCCCTAGCGTAAGTCTACAATCACCTTTGGAGTTTCGTCGACCTTTGACCTCGGGAAAAGGCGGCCATCTTGAATTTTATTTAAAAAACACCTTTATCACTGGATTCAAACTTAAACTTGTCGTTGGAATTTTCATCAATCATCTCGAAACTTTTTGGGCATCAATGGCAAGCTACTGTGGAAAAAATGTTGGAATTAGAAGTTGTAGATTTTGAACGGCGTGCGCGTGGCATGCTAGCAAAGTGGCGCACTGTTATAACTCCCATGCATTTCAATACAATACAGTGAAAATTGAATGCATGCATTCATGCCTGAAACAGATTACATTGAAAAACACTGGATATGGACATATAAGGAATGTGGGCGTGGTTAGCATAAAACCACTGTTGCTAAGGACAACTAAAAGTTTACTTTTACCGATTTGTCCGAAACTGACGTCAATCTGTTCGTCTTCTAAAGGGGACCAAAACATAAAATGGTTGCTATGGAGATAAAATAAACAAAAAAGCCGCCATTTTGGAAAAAGTGGTTTTTTTTATCAACTTATGGCATATAGCTCTCACCAATGGAGGAATGTGTTTTTCTGAATCAGTTGATGATGCTGATCGCTATGCTAGCACTTTTAGCTATGTTAGCATAACTAGCATAGTTAGCATAATTAGCATTTTAGGTAATGTGTTTTTCTGAGTCAGTTGATGATGCTGATCGCTATGCTAGCACTTTTAGCCACATTAGCATAGCTAGCATAGTTAGCATAATTAGCATTTTAGGTAATGTGTTTTTCTGAGTCAGTTGATGATGCTGATCGCTATGCTGGCACTTTTAGCCACATTAGCATAGCTAGCATAGTTAGCATAATTAGCAAATCCAGCCTTTACTAGCTTTTAATTTGTGGGCGGTGAGGGCGGTGAGGGCGGTGGTGCGTAGAGTTGGGCGTGGAAGGCGGGTTGCGTCTGCGGGCCATACAACGCCGCTTGCGGCTTTAATTATTATTATTATTATTACGTTTCTTCTTTCTTACGGATCCGTTGATCGCAAATTTGACCCCCGCCACATACCCGAAAACTCACCAAAATTGCCACACACCTAGGATAAATTGAAAATGAATTTTCGGCAAAGAAAACGTCAACCCCCCGAAGTCGATGACATCACGGCGAGCGTTCCCGTAAAAAAAATGAATGGGCCGAAAATCGCTTATGGGGCCAAAAAAAAATATTTTGAAATACAGGTACGAAACCAAAACACGCGTGTTGGAAATATCCCAAAGAAGTTATGAAATCATTATGGGATGGCCATACGACCTACTGCTTGGCGGCCATTTTGTGGCGAACTCAGAGAAATGGCGATTTTCGTGTTTTTTCACAATATGGGAAAACGATACTTTTGTTTGAGCGATTTTCACGAAATTGCACATACATGCCACTAGCACGATTCTACAACTACCAAAGAAGTTTCGTTGACCTTTGACCTTGGGAAGAGGCGGCCATCTTGAATTTTCAAAAAAAAGCACCTTTAGTAAGGTATTCAAATGAAAACTCGTCCTAGGAATTTTCATCGATATTTTTGAAACTTCTTGGGCATCAATGGCAATCAATTGTGGACAAAATGTTGGAATTAGAAGTTGTAGATTTTGAAACGCGTGCGCGTGGCGAATTCGCAACCGTCGCCATTTTAGCTAGCTCGCACATATTTTATCGGAATAGCCTGAAACGGAAATATGCGATACCCTGGCCCACACTGAACAAAACGATATCACATACGACAAAATCGATAAAGGAATGTGGCCGTGGTAAACAAAAAACGATCGCAAAAAAAAGTGCTGACTCGGCAAAAAAAAAAAAAAATCGGATTTTATTTTTAAGAATCGGCTAACGAAACCCAGATAACTTTGTCGGGTATATCCAAATAAAGTTTTGAAATCATTACGTGATGGCGACACGACCTACGGTTTGGCGGCCATTTTGTGCCAAAATCTGCCATTTTGAGTTTTTCGCGATTTTACACAATATGGAAAAATGAACTTTTTTTCGAGCGATTTTGACGAAATTTGACTCGCATGTCCCTAGCGTAAGTCTACAATCACCTTTGGAGTTTCGTCGACCTTTGACCTCGGGAAAAGGCGGCCATCTTGAATTTTATTTAAAAAACACCTTTATCACTGGATTCAAACTTAAACTTGTCGTTGGAATTTTCATCAATCATCTCGAAACTTTTTGGGCATCAATGGCAAGCTACTGTGGAAAAAATGTTGGAATTAGAAGTTGTAGATTTTGAACGGCGTGCGCGTGGCATGCTAGCAAAGTGGCGCACTGTTATAACTCCCATGCATTTCAATACAATACAGTGAAAATTGAATGCATGCATTCATGCCTGAAACAGATTACATTGAAAAACACTGGATATGGACATATAAGGAATGTGGGCGTGGTTAGCATAAAACCACTGTTGCTAAGGACAACTAAAAGTTTACTTTTACCGATTTGTCCGAAACTGACGTCAATCTGTTCGTCTTCTAAAGGGGACCAAAACATAAAATGGTTGCTATGGAGATAAAATAAACAAAAAAGCCGCCATTTTGGAAAAAGTGGTTTTTTTTATCAACTTATGGCATATAGCTCTCACCAATGGAGGAATGTGTTTTTCTGAATCAGTTGATGATGCTGATCGCTATGCTAGCACTTTTAGCTATGTTAGCATAACTAGCATAGTTAGCATAATTAGCATTTTAGGTAATGTGTTTTTCTGAGTCAGTTGATGATGCTGATCGCTATGCTAGCACTTTTAGCCACATTAGCATAGCTAGCATAGTTAGCATAATTAGCATTTTAGGTAATGTGTTTTTCTGAGTCAGTTGATGATGCTGATCGCTATGCTGGCACTTTTAGCCACATTAGCATAGCTAGCATAGTTAGCATAATTAGCAAATCCAGCCTTTACTAGCTTTTAATTTGTGGGCGGTGAGGGCGGTGAGGGCGGTGGTGCGTAGAGTTGGGCGTGGAAGGCGGGTTGCGTCTGCGGGCCATACAACGCCGCTTGCGGCTTTAATTACGTTTCTTCTTTCTTACTGCGTCTTTGAGCTCAAATTTGACCCCCGCCACATACTCGAAAACTCACCAAAATTGGCACACACCTAGGATAAATTCAAAATGAATTTTCGGCGAAGTGAACGCCCCCCCCCCAAACCCGATGACCTCACAGTCGGCAAAACCGTAAAAAAAATGAATGGGGCCGAAATCTCAAATGGAGCCGATTTTTTTTTCTTCAAGATACAGTTACGAAACCAAAACACGGGTGTTGGAGATATCCTAAAGAAGTTTTGAAATCATTATGGGATGGCCACACGACCTACGGCTTGGCGGCCATTTTGTGGCGAACTCAGAGAAATGGCGAATTTCGTGTTTTTTGACAATATGGGAAAACGAGACTTTTGTTTAAGCGATTTTCACGAAATTGCACACACATGCCAAGACCATGATTCTGCAATAACCAAAGAAGTTTCGTTGACCTTTGACCTTGGCAAGGGGCGGCCATCTTGAATTTTCAAAAAAAAGCACCTTTAGTAACGGATACAAACGAAAACTCGTCCTAGGGATTTTTATCGATCTTTTTGAAATTTCTCGGGCATCAATGGCAAGCTACTGTGGACAAAATGTTGGAATTAGAAGTTGTAGAATTTGAAACGCGTGCGCGTGGCGAATTCGCAACCGTCGCCATTTTAGCTAGCTCGCACATATTTTATCGGAATAGCCTGAAACTGAAATATGTGATACCCTGGCCCAAACTGAACAAAACGATGTCACATACGACAAAATCCATAAAGGAATGTGGCCGTGGTAAACAAAAAACGGTCGCAAAAAAATGTGCTGACTCGGCAAAAAAATTTTTTTTCGTATTTTATTTTTAAGAATCGGCTAGCGAAACCCAGATAACTTTGTCGGGTATATCCAAAGAAAGTTTTGAAATCATTACGTGATGGCGACACGACCTACGGTTTGGCGGCCATTTTGTGCCAAAATCTGCCATTTTGAGTTTTTCGCGTTTTTACACAATATAGAAAAATGAACTTTTTTTCGAGCGATTTTCACAAAATTTGACTCGCATGTCCCTAGCGTAAGTCTACAATCACCTCTGGAGTTTCGTCGACCTTTGACCTCGGTAAAAGGCGGCCATCTTGAATTATCTATAAAAAAACACCTTTACCACCAGATTCAAACGTAAACTTGTCGTTGGAATTTTCATCGATTGTCACGAAACTTTTTGGGCATCAATGGCAAGCTACTGTGGAAAAAATGTTGGAATTAGAAGTTGTAGATTTTGAATGGCGTGCGCGTGGCAAGCTAGCAAAGTGGCGCACTGTTGTAACTCCCATGCATATCATTGGAATACAGTGAAAATTGAATGCATGCATTAATGCCTGAAAGTGAATACATTGAAAAACACTGGATATGGACATATAAGGAATGTGGGCGTGGTTAGCATAAAACCACTGTTGCTAAGGACAACAAAAAGTTTACTTTTACCGATTTGTCCGAAACTGAGGTCAATCTGTTTGTCCTCCCGAGGGGACCAAAACATAAAATGGTTGCTATGGAGATAAAATCAACAGAAAAGCCGCAATTTTGAAAAAAGTGTTTTTTTTTATCAACTTATGACATATAGCTCTCACCAATGGAGGAATGTGTTTTTCTGAGTCAGTTGATGATGCTGATCGCTATGCTAGCACTTTTAGCCAAATTAGCATAAATAGCATAGTTAGCATAATTAGCATTTTAGGTAATGTGTTTTTCTGAGTCAGCTGATGATGCTGATCGCTATGCTAGCACTTTTAGCCACATTAGCATAGCTAGCATAGTTAGCATAATTAGCATTTTAGGTAATGTGTTTTTCTGAGTCAGCTGATGATGCTGATCGCTATGCTAGCACTTTTAGCCACATTAGCATAGCTAGCATAGTTAGCATAATTAGCATTTTAGGTAATGTGTTTTTCTGAGTCAGTTGATGATGCTGATCGCTATGCTAGCACTTTTAGCCACATTAGCATAGTTAGCATAATTAGCAAAATCAGCCTTGACTAGCTTTTAATTTGTGGGCGGTGTGGGCGTTTGTGGTGCGTAGAGTTGGGCGTAGAAGGCGGGTTGCGTCTGCGGGCCATACAACGCCGCTTGCGGCTTTAATTATTATTCTTGTTTCTAACGGATCCGTTGAGCTCAAATTTGACCCCCGCCACATACCCGAAAACTCACCAAAATTGGCACACACCTGGGATAAATTGAAAATGAATTTTCGGCAAAGAGAACGTCACCCCCCCGAAGTCGATGACATCACAGCGAGCGTTCCCGTAAAAAAAATGAATGGGCCGAAAATCGCTTATGGGGCCAAAAAAATTTTTTTTGAAATACAGTTACGAAACCCAAACACTTGTGTTGGAGATATCCCAAAGAAGTTCTGAAATTATTATGGGATGGCCACACGACTTACGGCTTGGCGGCCATTTTGTGGCAAACTCAGAGAAATGGCGATTTTCGTGTTTTTTCACAATATGGGAAAACGACACTTTTGTTCAAGCGATTTTCACGAAATTGCACACACATGCCACAAACACGATTCTACAACTACCAAAGAAGTTTTGTTGACCTTTGACCTTGGCAAGGGGCGGCCATCTTGGATTTTCAAAAAAAAGCACCTTTAGTAATGGATACAAACGAAAACTCGTCCTAGGGATTTTTATCGATCTTTTTGAAACTTCTCGGGCATCAATGGCAAGCTACTGTGGACAAAATGTTGGAATTAGAAGTTGTAGATTTTGAACGGCGTGCGCGTGGCGAATTCGCAACCGTCGCTATTTTAGCTAGCTCGCACATATTTTATCGGAATAGCCTGAAACTGAAATATGCGATACCCTGGCCCACACTGAACAAAACAATGTCACATACGACAAAATCGGTAAAGGAATGTGGCCGTGGTAAACAAAAAACGGTCGCAAAAAAAAGTGCTGACTCGGCAAAAAAATTGTTTTTTGGATTTTATTTTTAAGAATCGGCTAACGAAACCCAGATAACTTTGTCGGGTATATCCAAAGAAAGTTTTGAAATCATTACGTGATGGCGACACGACCTACGGTTTGGCGGCCATTTTGTGCCAAAATCTGCCATTTTGAGTTTTTCTCGTTTTTACACAATATGGAAAAATGAACTTTTTTTCGAGCGATTTTTACGAAATTTGACGCGCATGTCCCTAGCGTAAGTCTACAATCACCTCTGGAGTTTCATCAACCTTTGACCTCGGGAAAAGGCGGCCATCTTGAATTTTCTATAAAAAACACCTTTACCACCAGATTCAAACGTAAACTTGTCGTTGGAATTTTCATCGATCATCTCGAAACTTTTTGGGCATCAATGGCAAGCTACTGTGGAAAAAATGTTGGAATTAGAAGTTGTAGATTTTGAACGGTGTGCGCGTGGCAAGCTAGCAAAGTGGCGCACTGTTATAACTACCATGCATTTCAATACAATACAGTGAAAATTGAATGCATGCAATAATGCCTGAAACAGAATACATTGAAAAACACTGGATATGGACATATAAGGAATGTGGGCGTGGTTAGCATAAAACCACTGTTGCTAAGGACAACAAAAAGTTTACTTTTACCGATTCGTCCGAAACTGACGTCAATCTGTTCGTCCTTCCGAGGGGACCAAAACATAAAATGGTTGCTATGGAGATAAAATCAACAGAAAAGCCGCCATTTTGGAAAAAGTGGGCTTTTTAGCAACTTATGACATATAACTCTCACCAATGGAGGAATGTGTTTTTCTGAGTCAGTTGATGATGCTGATCGCTATGCTAGCAATTTTAGCCACATTAGCATAGCTAGCATAGTTAGCATAATTAGCATTTTAGGAAATGTGTTTTTTTGAGTCAGTTGATGATGCTGATCGCTATGCTAGCACTTTTAGCTATGTTAGCATAGCTAGCATAGTTAGCATAATTAGCATTTTAGGTAATGTGTTTTTCTGAGTCAGTTGAAGATGCTGATTGCTATGCTAGCACTTTTAGCCACATTAGCATAGTTAGCATAGTTAGCATAATTAGCATTTTAGGTAATGTGTTTTTCTGAGTCAGTTGATGATGCTGATCGCTATGCTAGCACTTTTAGCCACATTAGCATAGCTAGCATAGTTAGCATAATTAGCATTTTAGGAAATGTGTTTTTTTGAGTCAGTTGATGATGCTGATCGCTATGCTAGCACTTTTAGCCACATTAGCATAGCTAGCATAGTTAGCATAATTAGTATTTTAGGTAATGTGTTTTTCTGAGTCAGTGGATGATGCTGATCGCTATGCTAACACTTTTAGCCACATTAGCATAGCTAGCATAGTTAGCATAATTAGCATTTTAGGAAATGTGTTTTTCTGAGAGAGTTGATTATGCTGATCGCTATGCTAGGACTTTTAGTCACATTAGCATAGTTAGCATAGTAAGCATTATGAGCAAATCCAGCCTTGATTAGCTTTTAATTTGTGGGCGGAGAGGGCCGCGGTAGTGCGTAGAGTTGGGCGTGGAAGGCGGGTTGCGTCTGCGGGCCATACAACGCCGCTTGCGGCTTTAATTATTATTATTATTCTTCTCGTTTCTAACGGCGTCTTTGAGCTCAAATTTGACCCCCGCCACATACCCGAAAACTCACCAAAATTGGCACACACCTAGGATAAATTGAAAATGAATTTTCGGCAAAGAAAACGTCAACCCCCCCACGACGATGACATCACGGCGAGCGTTCTCGTAAAAAAAATGAATGGGCCGAAAATCGCTTATGGGGCCAAAAAAAAATATTTCGGAATACAGTTACGAACCCAAAACACGCGTGTTGGAGATATCCCAAAGAAGATTTGAAATCATTATGGGATGGCCACACGACCTACAGCTTGGCGGCCATTTTGTGGCGAACTCAGAGAAATGGCGATTTTCGTGTTTTTTGACAATATGGGAAAACGACACTTTTGTTTATGCGATTGTCACGAAATTGCACACACATGCCAAGACCCTGATTCTACAATAACCAAAGAAGTTTCGTTGACCTTTGACCTTGGGAAGGGGCGGCCATCTTGAATTTTCATAAAAAAGCACCTTTAGTAACGTATACAAACGAAAACTCGTCCTAGGGATTTTTATCGATCTTTTTGAAACTTCTCAGGCATCAATGGCAAGCTACTGTGGACAAAATGTTGGAATTAGAAGTTGTAGAATTTGAAACGCGTGCGCGTGGCGAATTCGCAACCGTCGCCATTTTAGCTAGCTCGCACATATTTTATCGGAATAGCCTGAAACTGAAATATGCGATACCCTGGCCCACACTGAACAAAACGATGTCACATACGACAAAATCGATAAAGGAATGTGGCCGTGGTAAACAAAAAACCGTCGCAAAAAAAAGTGCTGACTCGGCAAAAAAATTTTTTTTCGGATTTTATTTTTAAGAATCGGCTAACGAAACCCAGATAACTTTGTCGGGTATATCCAAAGAAAGTTTTGAAATCATTACGTGATGGCCACACGACCTACGGTTTGGCGGCCATTTTGTGCCAAAATCTGCCATTTTGAGTTTTTCGCGTTTTTACACGATATGGAAAATTGAACTTTTTTTCGAGCGATTTTCACGAAATTTGACTCGCATGTCCCTAGCGTAAGTCTACAATCACCTTTGGAGTTTCGTCGACCTTTGACCTCGGGAAAAGGCGGCCATCTTGAATTTTCTATAAAAAACACCTTAACCACCAGATTCAAACGTAAACTTGTCGTTGGAATTTTCTTCGATCGTCTCAAAACTTTTTGGGCATCAATGGCAAGCTACTGTGGAAAAAATGTTGGAATTAGAAGTTGTAGATTTTGAACGGCGTGCGCGTGGCAAGCTAGCAAAGTGGCGCACTGTTATAACTCCCATGCATTTCAATACAATACAGTGAAAATTTAATGCATGCATTAATGCCTGAAACTGAATACATTGAAAAACACTGGATATGGACATATAAGGAATGTGGGCGTGGTTAGCATAAAACCACTGTTGCTAAGGACGACAAAAAGTTTACTTTTACCGATTTGTCCGAAACTGACGTCAATCTGTTCGTCCTCCCGAGGGGACCAAAACATAAAATGGTTGCTATGGAGATAAAATCAACAGAAAAGCCGCCATTTTGGAAAAAGTGGGCTTTTTAGCAACTTATGACATATAACTCTCACCAATGGAGGAATGTGTTTTTCTGAGTCAGTTGATGATGCTGATCGCTATGCTAGCAATTTTAGCCACATTAGCATAGCTAGCATAGTTAGCATAATTAGCATTTTAGGAAATGTGTTTTTTTGAGTCAGTTGATGATGCTGATCGCTATGCTAGCACTTTTAGCTATGTTAGCATAGCTAGCATAGTTAGCATAATTAGCATTTTAGGTAATGTGTTTTTCTGAGTCAGTTGAAGATGTTGATTGCTATGCTAGCACTTTTAGCCACATTAGCATAGTTAGCATAGTTAGCATTATTAGCATTTTAGGTAATGTGTTTTTCTGAGTCAGTTGATGATGCTGATCGCTATGCTAGCACTTTTAGCCACATTAGCATAGCTAGCATAGTTAGCATAATTAGCATTTTAGGAAATGTGTTTTTTTGAGTCAGTTGATGATGCTAATCGCAATGCTAGCTCATTTAGGCACATTAGCATAGCTAGCATAGTTAGCATTATGAGCAAATCCAGCCTTGATTAGCTTTTAATTTGTGGGCGGTGAGGGCGGAGAGGGCCGCGGTAGTGCGTAGAGTTGGGCGTGGAAGGCGGGTTGCGTCTGCGGGCCATACAACGCCGCTTGCGGCTTTAATTAGGGCCCGAGCACGGAGTGCAAGGACCCTATTGTAATTCGAATGTTTATTATTATTATTATTATTATTATTATTATTATTATTCTACCGGAAGAGTCGCCTTTTTGAGGCCTTTAACATACCCCAAAACTCACCAAATTTGGCACACACATCAGGAGTCGCGAAAAATTTCGTATTTTATAGGAGATTGGCATGGGCGCAGAAAAACGGCTCGATAGCGCCACCTACACTGACTTTTGTCCCGACGCCCCGCATACGCTTTAACGTACAAGCTTGATTTTTACAGGGCATGTTCTTCAGATGGAGACCTACAAAAAAGTCTGAAAGGACCCACCTGTCACTCGCACAGGAAGTCTGATATATTGAGGTCAATATGTCATTTTTGCTCCATTTTGGACATTTGCAGGCCTCGCTCTAGAACGAACTCCTCCTAGAGATTTGTGAATAATGACTCCAAACTTTGGTTTTGTAAACTAAACACATGTCCGATGTTAAATTGCGAAGCTTTTAAGTTTTTACGGATGTTTGTGACCGTGGCGGCGCGTCGAAAATGGAGGTCATTTTGAAAACACGCCATGAAAAGAAAAATGGCCATTACTCAGCCATGCAAAATCCAATCTGATCCAAAATTGATATGCATGATTGTAGTCTGACCCTGACCACATCAGAAGTGGAAAAATCCAGAACAGGTGTAGCGCCACCTGCTGGTAAAAGGAAATGACATGTTTTACTTGGAGCATCACTGCTCCAAGTAGGATGAGCCGACACACCTCAAAATGATGTCCACCTGTTGAAAAGCCATTGATGTTTACTCTGATAAAAAGCCATAACTTTCAATGCGGGGGTGTGGTCGTGACAGAGCGGCGAAGTTGGGCGTCTCGCCATGCACACAAAAGTTGCTCTCACGTGCACATTCCTTGTCCAATCTCACTGAAATTCAATAGAGGTGATGAGGCTTCCATTCTGAACCAATGGATATGACAATCTTGGACGAGCTCCATAGCGCCACCTAGATATTGACAAATACATTTTATGTCACATTCTGACCTATCTTTTCTCTGTGCTTTGTCCGACATTCATAAAATTACAACAGGAGATACTCATAAGGGTCTTCTCTCATCGTCTAAAGTTTCATGGGTGTACACCTGACGGTGCCTGCGCAAGCCAGTGCCAAACAGGAAGTGGTTGATTGCGTTGCAGTCAGATAATTAAAAATTCATAAAAAATCAGCCGTTTGTATCACGAGGCTGAGATTTCAGAATGAGAGGCCTCTTACATATCTCCAACTTAGATACACAGCACTTGCATGGGTGAACAAAAAACGGCTCAATAGCGCCACCTACCATGTTTGTTTTTGAGAGCCCCGCCATGTTCTTTAACATACAAGCTTGATTTTTTACAGGACATGTTCATCAGATAGAAACCTACAAAAAAGTCTCTTGGGACCAAGCTGTCAGTCGCACAGGAAGTCTGCTATATTGGTGTCAATATGTCATTTTTGCTGTATTTTGGTCATTTGCAGGCCTCGTTCTAGAACGAACTCCTCCTAGAGATTTTTGAACAATGACTCCAAACTTTGGTTTTGTAAACTAAACACATGTCCGATCTTAAATTGCGAAGCTTTTAAGTTTTTACGGTTGTTTGTGACCGTGGCGGCGCGTCAAAATTTGAGGTCGTTTCGAAATCACGCCATGAAAAGAAAAATGGCCATTACTCAGCCATAAATAACTAATCTGATCCAAATTTGTTGTGCATGATTGTAGTCTGACTTTGAACACATCTGCAGTGGAAAAATCCGAAACAGGTGTAGCGCCACCTGTTGGCAACAGGAAATGACATGTTTTACTTGGAGCATCACTGCTCCAAGTAGGATGAGCAAACACACCTCAAAATGACGTCCACCTGTTGAAAAACCATTGAAGTTTACTCTGATGAAAAACAAATCTTTCAACGCGGGGGTGTGGTCGTGACAGAGCGGCGAAGTTGGGTATCTCGCCATGCACAAATGTTGCTCTCACGTTCACATTCCTTGTCTGATCTCACTGAAATTAAATACATTTGATGAAACTTCCATTCTGAACCCATGGATATGACAATTTTGGACGAGCTATATATGTTCATAAATGATCATGAAGCATGATCATATAATCAAGCTTCATAGGAAATCAGCCGTTTGTCTCAGGAAGCTGAGATTTCAGAATTAGATGCGTCCTACAAAGCTCCATGTTTGAAAAGCAGCACTATACGTACGAGAAACATTTAACCACCTTAATCACCCTATTGTGCTGAAAGCAAATTTTTGGACATTTTGACTCAAGCAAATATTTTTATCATAACTTCTGTTTAGTTTATCAGCACCAAAATAAAAAATATTTACATTTATAAAATGAACTGGTCAACTCTAGGATTTTATCTATTCAATCTTACATCCTCAAGCTTTTCATCAGTCTCCCCTGCTGCAGGAGTGGAGTTAGCCCCCCCCCCCCCCCCCCCCCCCCCCCCCGGCTGTGTGCTCACATGTAAATTAGCCAGGAGTGGCAGACAGAAAGTAGAACAGTTAGAAAGCCTAGTTCAACACTAAATTACAGCAATTTCCTTTGTTTTGTTTGTCTTTTATACATCCTTAGCACTAATCATTGCTTTTTTATTCATCCAAAATACAATTAACTTTATATTTTATCTTTTTTTTTTTTACAAACAAAATATATGAATGTGCTCCAAAACAAAACCCAGCCTCAGTACACTCCTACAGATGTAACATCAGACAGTAAATGTCTCTTTTATGCTTTTTTAATCAATGCTGCAACTTCTTTTCATTTCCTTTCAATACATCCAAAGAAATTAAACTACAACGACAACAAACACAACATATAGCAAATGTCTCTAAGAAGATTGTGTATATACAATATGTACCACCTTTAAACACCAAATAAATAACAAATCTTTCTAATACAATCACAAAAAATGGAACACAAAATGTAAAACCCAAATTAGAAATTGCAATTTTAAAAAGATACATTTTTCAGCAGCTTTTCAAAATCAATCACATATTTTACTCTTCTGTGGATGAAACAAAGAAGTCCAGAGCAATGTAGCCACTTCTCCAAAGTCTCTGTCACCTTCAGTTTTAAACAAAGTCTGTGAAAATCCACCATACATTGGTCACATGTATTCAGAGACCTGCTAAAAGTCCACAATTGTAAAAGCTCTTATATAGACAACTGTTTGTTTGCTTGGAGCTCTAAATATAAAAAAATGCTTTTCTATCACCTAGACACAGATGGAGAACCATATCAACTGGATTAGTAACAGGGAAACATGTTTAGGTTTAAACTTACATCAATAGACAACATGAAGCTGTTCATCACATTTTTGACCTAAACATGTAAACACATCCTTGGCTCTGCGGTTAGGAAATGGTACTTGGGAATCTCTTCATACCAGGAGCCAGCCTGAACATTGGAACATCACCACAGTGCCCATCCAGACTGGGACAGCAACGGGGTCCACTTCACAGCCGTGAGGCTGCTGTGTTTAACTCCAGCTGTCCCAGCAAGGGAGACAACTGCAGCAACATCCACTGACCAAGCTGGCAAGCCCTGGCAGAAAAGATCCCCACAAGAAAAACACTGGCTCAGGCAGGCTGGTCAATAAAAAAATATAGTTTTGCCAATGTCTTGCAGCTCGCAGATCAAGTGGTTTAGTTTTCCAGTAATGTCAGTCAAGAATACAAGTTCAGATTCACCATATTCAGCAGATATCTCCACCAATAGCACCTTAAAAATCCTGTGCTGTTTTGCTTTGCAGCTGAGGTTGTTTACGATTTTCAGAATAAGAGTCATTATATGTCCAGAGCCAATCACTTCTGCACATAAGGCCTGCTGGTGAATGACGCAGCAGTAATGCAGACATTTTGGAAAGTCTGGGTCAGCTTTACAGTGAGTGATGAAACCTGTTTGTCTATTGATCATAGCAGGAGTCCCATCTGCAGTCACTGCTACCAGCTTTTCTAATTGTACCTTTTTCTGCACAAAAACTCCTTCACCGTGTTATACATTTCAACTCCTCTTGTAGTTGTCTGTTAGGGCAGATGTGTCAGGAGTTCTTCTCTTGTGGAAACCAAAAGCTATGCTGTACTGTTGCCGTCCACAGACTCATCACACTGGACGTTAACCACCTGCACTTTGCAAGATCCCGGTCCAGCTAATTGGCCAAGTTATCAGACATAGCTGACACTCATCTAGACATTGTAGTGGAAATTGAATGAGTTCTTTTGTTCTCATTCTTAGGGACAGTGATAGCAATTATCATCATTGCTTGAATTTTTTTCATGCTATATGCAAAAGTCTTTGTCCCTTAAGGCAACAGATTACAGCCCCCCCCCCCCCCCCCCAGGCTGCTGTCGTATTAACATTAGCTTGGAGCTCCAGAATGGACAAGAAAAAACGACGAGAATGGCTCGAGCAGGGCGTTGCTCACGGGGCGGTCGCTCGTGCCATGCGGTCGCACGTGCTCGGGCCCGCTAAATGCTACTTGTAGCTTTAATTATTATTATTATTATTATTATTCCGACTTTTCCGTCGCCTTTTTGAGGCCTTTAACATACCCCAAAACTCACCAAATTTTGTATACACATCAGGAGTCGCGAAAAATTTCATATTTTATAGGAGAACGGCATAGGTAAACAAAAATGGCTCGATAGCGCCACCTGCAAAATTTGTTTTCGCGAGCACCTCCATATGCTTTATAGTACAAACCTGATTTTAACAGGGCATGTTCATCGAATAGAAACCTACAAAAAAGTCTCTTGGGACCAAGCTGTCAGTCGCACAGGAAGTCTGATATTTTGATGACAATATGTCATTTTTGCTGTATTTTGGTCATTCGCAGGCCTCGCTCTAGAACGAACTCCTCCTAGAGATTTGAGAGTAATGACTCCAAACTTTGGTTTTGTAAACTATACACATGTCCGATGTTAAATTGCAAAGCTTTTAAGTTTTTATGGATGTTTGTGACCATGGCGGCGCGTCAAAATTGGAGGTCGTTTCGAAAACACGCCATGAAAAGAAAAATGGCCATTACTCAGCCATGCATAATCCAATCTGATCCAAAATTGATGTGCATGATTGTAGTCTGACTCTGAACACATCTGCAGTGAAAAAACCTGGAAAAAGTGTAGCGCCACCTGCTGGCAAGAGGAAATGACATGTTTTACTTGGAGCATCACTACTCCGAGTAGGATGAGCCGACACACCTGAAAATGACGTCCACCTGTTGAAAAGCCATTGAAGTTTACTCTGACAAAAAACCATAACTTTCAATGCGGGGGTGTGGTCGTGACAGAGCGGCAAAGTTGGGCATCTCGCTATGCACACAAAAGTTGCTCTCACGTGCACATTCCTTGTCCAATCTCACTGAAATTCAATGGATATGATGAAGCTTCTATTCTGAACCCATGGATATGACAATCTTGGACGAGCTCTATAGCGCCACCTAGTTATTGCATTGGGCACATTCTGCCCTGTATTTTCTCTTTGCTTTGTCCGATGTGCATGAAATTAAAACTGGAGATACTCAGAAGGGTCCTCTCTCATCATGTAAAGTTTCATGGGTGTACACCTGACGGTGCCTGCGTAACAGGAAGTGGTCGATTATGTGCACCCAAATAATAGAAATTTATTATAAATCAGCCGTTTGTCTCAGGAAGCTGAGATTTCAGAATTAGATGCCTTTAATAACCTCCAGCTTTGATATGTAACACTATAGGGTCTACGAGAAACTTCATCACTTGATTTTTTTAATGAAATTTTGGACTGAACAAAGATTTTTAGCATAAATTCTGTTTAGGTTATCAGCACCAAGAATTCAACTTTCATAGGCATTTATGTGCTACTGCTTCCTAAAAAAATTCAGAATGATTGAAGTTACAGGTGAACTTTTAGAGAACATTTCATCCAAAAAGGTCCGAAAACGTCTTTTTAGGCAAAACTACAAACACCTATTTTTTTTCATAACTTAATCATCATATATCAACACCATTTATTTTTTTAAATGTAGGGATCTGTGTTTGCTGCCTTCCATATTTTTTTCAGAAGTCCAGGTGAAACAGATGATTTTAAAAAAATCCTGATTCATCCCAAAACCTGTGCTTTTTCCGTCTGGACTCCAAACAAGTGTGTTTTAAAATTACTTATGCTTCAAATATCCACACCAAGTTTAACACGCATATAGCTGAACATGTCTAAATGCTTCTTGAATATTCTTTACAGATATAAAATGAACTGGTCAACTGTAGGATGTCATTTCCTCTTACATGGTTCAGTCTTTTCCTCATGCTGCAGCCTGCTCCTCAATCTTTCCTGTTGCTGGAGTCAAATTTCACCCCCCCCCCCCCCCACACACACACACACCAGCTGCCTGTTTATATGCTAACTAACCCAGAAGTGAGGTGACAATAGTTTAGACACAAGAGGGAGGGCAGACTGCTTTTTCATTTGTTTTGTATGTCTTTCATAGATTTTTATGAATAATCATTGCTTTTCTAGTCATGTAAAATGCAATTAACTTAATATTTTATCTTTTTTTTTTTACAAACAAAACATATGAATGTGCTCCAAAACAAAACCCAACTCTCAGTACAGTTCTACAGATGTAACATAAGACTTAGACAGTAAATGTCTCTTTTATCCTTTTTTAATCAATGCTGCAACTTCTTTTCCTTAATATAAATCCAATGAAATTAAACTACAAAACCAAAAAACACAACCTATAGCAAATTTCTCTAAATAAATTATGTGTATATACAATATGTAGCACTTTTAAACAAAATAATAACAAATCCTTCCAATACAAGCACAGAAAAATGGAACACAAAATTTAAAACCCAAATTTGAAATGGCAATTTTAAAAAGATAATTTTTTCAGCCTGCTAAAAGTGCACAATTGTAAAAGCTCTTTTATATAGACAACTGTTTGGTTGCTTAGAGCTCTAAATATAAAAACAATGCCTTTATGGACGTGGCACGGATGGCACGGATGTTCAGCAGGGTAAACCCCAGGAAAGCGGCGGGACCTGATGGAGTTCCCGGAAAGGTTCTGCGGGCCTGCGCCGATCAACTCTCCCAGGTCTTCACAAAAATCTTCAACCTGTCGCTAGCTCAGGCTTTCATCCCTGCTTGCCTGAAGTCATCCACTATCATCCCGATACCCAAAAAGTCCTCATCCACAGCCTTCCTCACGGACTTCCGCCCAGTTGCACTCACTGCTGTAATCACAAAGTGTCTGGAGCGGCTGCTCCTGGGACACATCAAAGACTCCCTCCCTCCAATCTTCGTCCCCCACCAGTTTGCAGAACAGAACAGATCCACCCCCACTCTACATCGATGGAAACTGTGTGGAGAGGGTCCACAGCTTCACCCTCCTGGGCACCACCATCTCTGCTGACCTCACATGGTCTAACAACACCATGACTGTCATCAGGAAGGCCCAGCAGCGCCTGCACTTCCTGAGAAAACTTAGGAGGAACGACGTCAGCCAGGAGCTGCTGGTAACGTTCTACCGCTCAACCATTGAGAGCATTCTGTCCTATGGCATCACAGTGTGGTTTTCCCACTGCACTGAAGCAGAACGGCAGAGTCTCCAGAGAGTGGTAAAGACAGCGCAGAGGATCATCGGCTGCCCCCTCCCCTCACTGAAGGACATTTACCAGTCTCGCTGCATCAGCAGAGTGACTAGCATCACCACTAACTCCACCCATTCTGCTTTCCCTCTGTTTGAACTGCTGCCCTCTGGAAGGAGGTACAGGTCCATCAGAACCAGGACAAACAGACTAAGAAACAGCTTTTTTCCATAGGCAATTATCATACGGAATGCACATACGTCCACCAACCACACCTCACTCTAATTTTACTACAATGCGTGCAATATCCTGACTGTCTAACCGGGTCACTGTGCAATAACTTGATATTTATTAAGCTGTGCTCACAGCAACTCATGTAATTCCTTTCTATTTTATTCACAAATATTTAATATTTAACAGTTTCTGTCCATATTGTTCATTTTTTGTTAAGAGTTGTAAATACAGTATTTCTTTTTCTATTCTATTTTTATTTTTATTTTATGTAACTCCTTCACTCCAAGGCTGCTGCAATTTCATTGTATCCCCATGTACAATGACAATAAACGATTCTGATTCTGATTATATCACTTAGACACAGATGGAGAACCATATCAACTGGATTGGTAACAGCAACAACCACCGACCAAGCCGGCAAGCCCTGGCAGAAAAGATCCCCACAAGAAACACTGCAGGCTGTTCCATAAAAAATATAGTTTTACCATTGCCTTGCAGATCACAGTTGAAGTGGTTTAGTTTTCCTAAAAAAATTCAGAATGATTGAAGTTACAGGTGAACTTTTAGACAACATTTGATCCAAAAAGGTCCGAAAACGTCTTTTTAGGCAAAACTGCAAACACCTATTTTTTTGCATAACTTATCTTTCAAATATCAGCACAAAAAAATTAAAAACGGTAGAGATCTGTGTTTGCTGCCTTCCATATTTTTTTCAGACTTAAAAGTGTAACAGATGATTTATAAAAAATCCTTTTTCATCCAAAAACCTGTGTTAAATCTGTCTAGACTCCAAACAAACATTTTTTTATGGTAACTTATGTTTCAACAATCGACACCAATTTTCACACACCTATAGCTGAACATGTCCCATAGCTCCCTGAATATTTTCATAGATATACAATGAACTGGTCATTCTAACATCTAGCATTCTAACATCTAACATCTTACATGTCAAAGCCTCTCTCAGCCTGGCTCTGCTGAAGGAGTCGTGTTACAACCCCGCCCCCTCCTGCTGGGACCCCTGCTATGTAAATTAGCAAGCAGTAAACAGAGAGATGAGGAGTAAGAATGGCCATTACTCAGGCATGCATAATCCAAAGACAGCCAGTTAAACACTGAAAGACATATTTTTCGGTATGTCTTTCATACATCTTTAGTATTAAAAACTCTCCAAGATGAATGTGCCTGACTCCACCTGCAGGTGGATCACAGACTTCCTGACGGACAGACAGCAGTATGTGAGGCTGGGGAAGCTCGTCTCAGATACTCGGACCACAAGCACCGGATCCCCCCAGGGCTGTGTCCTTTCACCCCTGTTACTCTCCCTGTACACAAACAGCTGCACAGCTGGTCACCTGTCTGTCAAACTCCTGAAGTTTGCTGACGACACCACACTCATCGGCCTCATCTCTGACGGAGATGAGTTGGCCTACAGGAGTGAAATAGCCAGGCTGGTGTCATAGTGCAGCGCTAACAACCTGGAGCTTAATGCTCTGAAGACAGTGGAGATGACAGTGGACTTCAGGAAGGCCCCAGCCCCCCTCCCCCCTGTCATCCTCTGTGACTCCCCGGTGACCTCTGTGGAGTCCTTCTGCTTCCTGGGAACCATCATCAGCCAGGACCTCAAGTGGGAGCAGAACATCAGCTCCATCACTAAGAAGGTCCAGCAGAGGATGTACTTCCTGAGGCAGCTGAAGAAGTTTCACCTCCCTGAAAAGATGCTGGTAGACTTCTACGATGCCATCATCGAATCCACCCTCACGTCCTCCATCACAGTCTGGTTCGCTGCGGCCACGGCCAGAGACAAGGCCAAGCTGCAACGCGTCATCCACTCAGCAGAGAAGGTGATCGGCTGCCACCTCCCGTCTCTCCAGGAGCTGCACATCTCCAGGACCTGGAGGCGGGCAGCCAGGATTGTAGCCAACCCCTCTCATCCAGGACATAATCTCTTTCGGCCCCTCCCTTCTGGCAAGAGGCTCCGGTCCATCAGGACCAGGACCTCGTGCCACAAGAACAGCTTCTTCCCCACTGCAGTCAGCCTGCTGAACAGTACCCCAACTCCCCCAGGTGACCCCCCCACCCCACCCCCACCAAAGGACTGTCGGTGCCACTTACAGGCCCCACCATCCCAGCCCATCTGTGCTCCCACTTTAATTCACCTTACTCTACTGTATATAGTGTGTTGTTGTTGTTAACTTAATTTTTAACTTATTCTTAATTGCACTATACACCAAGTCAAATTCCTCGTTTTGTAAAGTGCGCTCTACTGAACCTGGCAATAAAACTTTTTCTGATTTCTGATTCTGATTCTGATTCTATTAATCATTGTTTTTTATTCATTCAAAATGCAATTAAATCAATATTTTATCTTTTTTCTTTTCCTTTTTCTTTTTTTTTATCTCTTATATCCTTTTTTATAATCAATGTTTGAACTTCTTTTCCTTTCTATTGTCATGGTTTCAGTTTGTTGTCTTGTTTTTCGCTTTAGTTCTTGTTCTGTCTTGTTTGGTTCTGTTTCCTGTTTTATTTTGAAAGGTTTCCTGTCTTGTCATGTTTCTTGAGTTTTACTTCCTTTGGTCCCCATCTGCCCTAATCGTGTTCACCTGTGTCTTGTCTGCCCTGTCTGTATATAAGTCTTGTCTCTGCCTTCCTCCTGTGCTGGTCCATTAACTTCTGCTCATGTTGATCACGTCTTCTTGTCTGGCGTCCATGTCCCTTGCCATGCCACAGTAAGTTTTTGTTTTTAGTTTTGTCATCCTGCTCTGCAGCGCTTTTTGTTAGTTAAATAAACCCACTTGCCCTGAACCCGTTTGCCTCCCGTCTCTGCGCCTGGGTCCTACCTGCTCTCGAGCCTCCCCCCCACACGACATCTATACATCCAATGAAATTAAACTACAAATCAACAAACACAACTGATAACAAATGTCTCTAAAAAATGATGTGTATATTTGCAGAACCTTAAAAACACCAAACAAATAACAAATGCTTCCCAATTAAAGCACAAAAAATGGAACACAAAATGTAAAACCCAAGTTAGAAATTGCAATTTTAAAAAGATACTTTTTTCAGCAGCTTTTCAAAATCAATCACCAATTCTACTCTTCTGTGGATGAAACAAAGAACTCCAGAACAATGAAGCCATTTCTCTAAGTCTCTCTCACCTTCAGTTTTAAACAAGGTCTGTGAAAATCCACCATACATTGGTCACATGAACTCAGAGACCTGCTAAAAGTGCACAATTGTAAAAGCTCTTTTATATAGACAACTGTTTGTTTGCTTAGAGCTCTAAATATAAAAAAAAATGCTTTTCTATCACCTAGACACAGATGGAGAACCATATCAACTGGATTAATAACAGGGTGGCATGTTTAGGTTTAAACTTACATCAAAAGACAACATGAAGCTGTCCATCACATTTTTGACCTAAACATGTAAACACATCCTTGGCTCTGCGGTTAGGAAATGGTATTTGGGAATCTCTTTATACCAGGAGCCAGCCTGGCCATTGGAACATCGCCACAGTGCCCATCCAGACTGGGACAGCAACGGGGTCCACTTCACAGCCGTGAGCTGCTGTGTTTAACTCCAGCTGTCCCAGCAAGGGAAACAACTGCAGCAACATCCACTGACCAAGCTGACAAGCCCTGGCAGAAAAGATCCCCACAAGAAAAACACTGGCTCAGGCAGGCTGGTCAAAAAAAAATAGTTTTGCCATTGTCTTGCAGCTCGCAGATCAAGTGGTTTAGTTTTCCAGTAATGTCAGTCAAGAATGCAAGTTCAGATTCACAATGTTCATATTCACCATATTCAACAGACATCTCCTCCAATAGCACCTTAAAAATCCTGTGCTGTTTTGCTTTGCAGCTGAGGTTGTTTACGATTTTCAGAATAAGAGTCATTATATGTCCAGAGCCAATCACTTCTGCACATAAGGCCTGCTGGTGAATGACGCAGCAGTAATGCAGACATTTTGGAAAGTCTGGGTCAGCTTTACAGTGAGTGATGAAACCTGTTTGTCTATTGATCATAGCAGGAGTCCCATCTGCAGTCACTGCTACCAGCTTTTCTAATTGTACCTTTTTCTGCACAAAAACTCCTTCACCGTGTTATACATTTCAACTCCTCTTGTAGTTGTCTGTTAGGGCAGATGTGTCAGGAGTTCTTCTCTTGTGGAAACCAAAAGCTATGCTGTACTGTTGCCGTCCACAGACTCATCACACTGGACGTTAACCACCTGCACTTTGCAAGATCCCGGTCCAGCTAATTGGCCAAGTTATCAGACATAGCTGACACTCATCTAGACATTGTAGTGGAAATTGAATGAGTTCTATTGTTCTCATCCTTAGGGACAGTGATAGCAATTATCATCATTGCTTGAATTTTTTTCATGCTATATGCAAAAGTCTTTGTCCCTTAAGGCAACAGATTACAGCCCCCCCCCCCCCCCCCCCCCCAGGCTGCTGTCGTATTAACATTAGCTTGGAGCTCCAGAATGGACAAGAAAAAACGACGAGAATGGCTCGAGCAGGGCGTTGCTCACGGGGCGGTCGCTCGTGCCATGCGGTCGCACGTGCTCGGGCCCGCTAAATGCTACTTGTAGCTTTAATTATTATTATTATTATTCTTCCGACTTTTCCGTCGCCTTTTTGAGGCCTTTAACATACCCCAAAACTCACCAAATTTTGTATACACATCAGGAGTCGCGAAAAATTTCATATTTTATAGGAGAACGGCATAGGTAAACAAAAATGGCTCGATAGCGCCACCTGCAAAATTTGTTTTCGCGAGCACCTCCATATGCTTTATAGTACAAACCTGATTTTAACAGGGCATGTTCATCGGATAGAAACCTACAAAAAAGTCTCTTGGGACCAAGCTGTCAGTCGCACAGGAAGTCTGATATTTTGATGACAATATGTCATTTTTGCTGTATTTTGGTCATTCGCAGGCCTCGCTCTAGAACGAACTCCTCCTAGAGATTTGAGAGTAATGACTCCAAACTTTGGTTTTGTAAACTATACACATGTCCGATGTTAAATTGCAAAGCTTTTAAGTTTTTATGGATGTTTGTGACCATGGCGGCGCGTCAAAATTGGAGGTCGTTTCGAAAACACGCCATGAAAAGAAAAATGGCCATTACTCAGCCATGCATAATCCAATCTGATCCAAAATTGATGTGCATGATTGTAGTCTGACTCTGAACACATCTGCAGTGAAAAAACCTGGAAAAAGTGTAGCGCCACCTGCTGGCAAGAGGAAATGACATGTTTTACTTGGAGCATCACTACTCCGAGTAGGATGAGCCGACACACCTGAAAATGACGTCCACCTGTTGAAAAGCCATTGAAGTTTACTCTGACAAAAAACCATAACTTTCAATGCGGGGGTGTGGTCGTGACAGAGCGGCAAAGTTGGGCATCTCGCTATGCACACAAAAGTTGCTCTCACGTGCACATTCCTTGTCCAATCTCACTGAAATTCAATGGATATGATGAAGCTTCTATTCTGAACCCATGGATATGACAATCTTGGACGAGCTCTATAGCGCCACCTAGTTATTGCATTGGGCACATTCTGCCCTGTATTTTCTCTTTGCTTTGTCCGATGTGCATGAAATTAAAACTGGAGATACTCAGAAGGGTCCTCTCTCATCATGTAAAGTTTCATGGGTGTACACCTGACGGTGCCTGCGTAACAGGAAGTGGTCGATTATGTGCACCCAAATAATAGAAATTTATTATAAATCAGCCGTTTGTCTCAGGAAGCTGAGATTTCAGAATTAGATGCCTTTAATAACCTCCAGCTTTGATATGTAACACTATAGGGTCTACGAGAAACTTCATCACTTGATTTTTTTAATGAAATTTTGGACTGAACAAAGATTTTTAGCATAAATTCTGTTTAGGTTATCAGCACCAAGAATTCAACTTTCATAGGCATTTATGTGCTACTGCTTCCTAAAAAAATTCAGAATGATTGAAGTTACAGGTGAACTTTTAGAGAACATTTCATCCAAAAAGGTCCGAAAACGTCTTTTTAGGCAAAACTACAAACACCTATTTTTTTTCATAACTTAATCATCATATATCAACACCATTTATTTTTTTAAATGTAGGGATCTGTGTTTGCTGCCTTCCATATTTTTTTCAGAAGTCCAGGTGAAACAGATGATTTAAAAAAAATCCTGATTCATCCCAAAACCTGTGCTTTTTCCGTCTGGACTCCAAACAAGTGTGTTTTAAAATTACTTATGCTTCAAATATCCACACCAAGTTTAACACGCATATAGCTGAACATGTCTAAATGCTTCTTGAATATTCTTTACAGATATAAAATGAACTGGTCAACTGTAGGATGTCATTTCCTCTTACATGGTTCAGTCTTTTCCTCATGCTGCAGCCTGCTCCTCAATCTTTCCTGTTGCTGGAGTCAAATTTCACCCCCCCCCCCCCCACACACACACACACCAGCTGCCTGTTTATATGCTAACTAACCCAGAAGTGAGGTGACAATAGTTTAGACACAAGAGGGAGGGCAGACTGCTTTTTCATTTGTTTTGTATGTCTTTCATAGATTTTTATGAATAATCATTGCTTTTCTAGTCATGTAAAATGCAATTAACTTAATATTTTATCTTTTTTTTTTTACAAACAAAACATATGAATGTGCTCCAAAACAAAACCCAACTCTCAGTACAGTTCTACAGATGTAACATAAGACTTAGACAGTAAATGTCTCTTTTATCCTTTTTTAATCAATGCTGCAACTTCTTTTCCTTAATATAAATCCAATGAAATTAAACTACAAAACCAAAAAACACAACCTATAGCAAATTTCTCTAAATAAATTATGTGTATATACAATATGTAGCACTTTTAAACAAAATAATAACAAATCCTTCCAATACAAGCACAGAAAAATGGAACACAAAATTTAAAACCCAAATTTGAAATGGCAATTTTAAAAAGATAATTTTTTCAGCCTGCTAAAAGTGCACAATTGTAAAAGCTCTTTTATATAGACAACTGTTTGGTTGCTTAGAGCTCTAAATATAAAAACAATGCCTTTATGGACGTGGCACGGATGGCACGGATGTTCAGCAGGGTAAACCCCAGGAAAGCGGCGGGACCTGATGGAGTTCCCGGAAAGGTTCTGCGGGCCTGCGCCGATCAACTCTCCCAGGTCTTCACAAAAATCTTCAACCTGTCGCTAGCTCAGGCTTTCATCCCTGCTTGCCTGAAGTCATCCACTATCATCCCGATACCCAAAAAGTCCTCATCCACAGCCTTCCTCACGGACTTCCGCCCAGTTGCACTCACTGCTGTAATCACAAAGTGTCTGGAGCGGCTGCTCCTGGGACACATCAAAGACTCCCTCCCTCCAATCTTCGTCCCCCACCAGTTTGCAGAACAGAACAGATCCACCCCCACTCTACATCGATGGAAACTGTGTGGAGAGGGTCCACAGCTTCACCCTCCTGGGCACCACCATCTCTGCTGACCTCACATGGTCTAACAACACCATGACTGTCATCAGGAAGGCCCAGCAGCGCCTGCACTTCCTGAGAAAACTTAGGAGGAACGACGTCAGCCAGGAGCTGCTGGTAACGTTCTACCGCTCAACCATTGAGAGCATTCTGTCCTATGGCATCACAGTGTGGTTTTCCCACTGCACTGAAGCAGAACGGCAGAGTCTCCAGAGAGTGGTAAAGACAGCGCAGAGGATCATCGGCTGCCCCCTCCCCTCACTGAAGGACATTTACCAGTCTCGCTGCATCAGCAGAGTGACTAGCATCACCACTAACTCCACCCATTCTGCTTTCCCTCTGTTTGAACTGCTGCCCTCTGGAAGGAGGTACAGGTCCATCAGAACCAGGACAAACAGACTAAGAAACAGCTTTTTTCCATAGGCAATTATCATACGGAATGCACATACGTCCACCAACCACACCTCACTCTAATTTTACTACAATGCGTGCAATATCCTGACTGTCTAACCGGGTCACTGTGCAATAACTTGATATTTATTAAGCTGTGCTCACAGCAACTCATGTAATTCCTTTCTATTTTATTCACAAATATTTAATATTTAACAGTTTCTGTCCATATTGTTCATTTTTTGTTAAGAGTTGTAAATACAGTATTTCTTTTTCTATTCTATTTTTATTTTTATTTTATGTAACTCCTTCACTCCAAGGCTGCTGCAATTTCATTGTATCCCCATGTACAATGACAATAAACGATTCTGATTCTGATTATATCACTTAGACACAGATGGAGAACCATATCAACTGGATTGGTAACAGCAACAACCACCGACCAAGCCGGCAAGCCCTGGCAGAAAAGATCCCCACAAGAAACACTGCAGGCTGTTCCATAAAAAATATAGTTTTACCATTGCCTTGCAGATCACAGTTGAAGTGGTTTAGTTTTCCTAAAAAAATTCAGAATGATTGAAGTTACAGGTGAACTTTTAGACAACATTTGATCCAAAAAGGTCCGAAAACGTCTTTTTAGGCAAAACTGCAAACACCTATTTTTTTGCATAACTTATCTTTCAAATATCAGCACAAAAAAATTAAAAACGGTAGAGATCTGTGTTTGCTGCCTTCCATATTTTTTTCAGACTTAAAAGTGTAACAGATGATTTATAAAAAATCCTTTTTCATCCAAAAACCTGTGTTAAATCTGTCTAGACTCCAAACAAACATTTTTTTATGGTAACTTATATTTCAACAATCGACACCAATTTTCACACACCTATAGCTGAACATGTCCCATAGCTCCCTGAATATTTTCATAGATATACAATGAACTGGTCATTCTAACATCTAGCATTCTAACATCTAACATCTTACATGTCAAAGCCTCTCTCAGCCTGGCTCTGCTGAAGGAGTCGTGTTACAACCCCGCCCCCTCCTGCTGGGACCCCTGCTATGTAAATTAGCAAGCAGTGAACAGAGAGATGAGGAGTAAGAATGGCCATTACTCAGGCATGCATAATCCAAAGACAGCCAGTTAAACACTGAAAGACATATTTTTCGGTATGTCTTTCATACATCTTTAGTATTAAAAACTCTCCAAGATGAATGTGCCTGACTCCACCTGCAGGTGGATCACAGACTTCCTGACGGACAGACAGCAGTATGTGAGGCTGGGGAAGCTCGTCTCAGATACTCGGACCACAAGCACCGGATCCCCCCAGGGCTGTGTCCTTTCACCCCTGTTACTCTCCCTGTACACAAACAGCTGCACAGCTGGTCACCTGTCTGTCAAACTCCTGAAGTTTGCTGACGACACCACACTCATCGGCCTCATCTCTGACGGAGATGAGTTGGCCTACAGGAGTGAAATAGCCAGGCTGGTGTCATAGTGCAGCGCTAACAACCTGGAGCTTAATGCTCTGAAGACAGTGGAGATGACAGTGGACTTCAGGAAGGCCCCAGCCCCCCTCCCCCCTGTCATCCTCTGTGACTCCCCGGTGACCTCTGTGGAGTCCTTCTGCTTCCTGGGAACCATCATCAGCCAGGACCTCAAGTGGGAGCAGAACATCAGCTCCATCACTAAGAAGGTCCAGCAGAGGATGTACTTCCTGAGGCAGCTGAAGAAGTTTCACCTCCCTGAAAAGATGCTGGTAGACTTCTACGATGCCATCATCGAATCCACCCTCACGTCCTCCATCACAGTCTGGTTCGCTGCGGCCACGGCCAGAGACAAGGCCAAGCTGCAACGCGTCATCCACTCAGCAGAGAAGGTGATCGGCTGCCACCTCCCGTCTCTCCAGGAGCTGCACATCTCCAGGACCTGGAGGCGGGCAGCCAGGATTGTAGCCAACCCCTCTCATCCAGGACATAATCTCTTTCGGCCCCTCCCTTCTGGCAAGAGGCTCCGGTCCATCAGGACCAGGACCTCGCGCCACAAGAACAGCTTCTTCCCCACTGCAGTCAGCCTGCTGAACAGTACCCCAACTCCCCCAGGTGACCCCCCCTCCCCCCCCCGCCCACCAAAGGACTGTCGGTGCCACTTACAGGCCCCACCATCCCAGCCCATCTGTGCTCCCACTTTAATTCACCTTACTCTACTGTATATAGTGTGTTGTTGTTGTTAACTTAATTTTTAACTTATTCTTAATTGCACTATACACCAAGTCAAATTCCTCGTTTTGTAAAGTGCGCTCTACTGAACCTGGCAATAAAACTTTTTCTGATTTCTGATTCTGATTCTGATTCTATTAATCATTGTTTTTTATTCATTCAAAATGCAATTAAATCAATATTTTATCTTTTTTCTTTTCCTTTTTCTTTTTTTTTATCTCTTATATCCTTTTTTATAATCAATGTTTGAACTTCTTTTCCTTTCTATTGTCATGGTTTCAGTTTGTTGTCTTGTTTTTCGCTTTAGTTCTTGTTCTGTCTTGTTTGGTTCTGTTTCCTGTTTTATTTTGAAAGGTTTCCTGTCTTGTCATGTTTCTTGAGTTTTACTTCCTTTGGTCCCCATCTGCCCTAATCGTGTTCACCTGTGTCTTGTCTGCCCTGTCTGTATATAAGTCTTGTCTCTGCCTTCCTCCTGTGCTGGTCCATTAACTTCTGCTCATGTTGATCACGTCTTCTTGTCTGGCGTCCATGTCCCTTGCCATGCCACAGTAAGTTTTTGTTTTTAGTTTTGTCATCCTGCTCTGCAGCGCTTTTTGTTAGTTAAATAAACCCACTTGCCCTGAACCCGTTTGCCTCCCGTCTCTGCGCCTGGGTCCTACCTGCTCTCGAGCCTCCCCCCCACACGACATCTATACATCCAATGAAATTAAACTACAAATCAACAAACACAACTGATAACAAATGTCTCTAAAAAATGATGTGTATATTTGCAGAACCTTAAAAACACCAAACAAATAACAAATGCTTCCCAATTAAAGCACAAAAAATGGAACACAAAATGTAAAACCCAAGTTAGAAATTGCAATTTGAAAAAGATACTTTTTTCAGCAGCTTTTCAAAATCAATCACCAATTCTACTCTTCTGTGGATGAAACAAAGAACTCCAGAACAATGAAGCCATTTCTCTAAGTCTCTCTCACCTTCAGTTTTAAACAAGGTCTGTGAAAATCCACCATACATTGGTCACATGAACTCAGAGACCTACTAAAAGTGCACAATTGTAAAAGCTCTTTTATATAGACAACTGTTTGTTTGCTTAGAGCTCTAAATATAAAAAAAAAATGCTTTTCTATCACCTAGACACAGATGGAGAACCATATCAACTGGATTAATAACAGGGTGGCATGTTTAGACAACATGAAGCTGTCCATCACATTTTTGACCTAAACATGTAAACACATCCTTGGCTCTGCGGTTAGGAAATGGTATTTGGGAATCTCTTTATACCAGGAGCCAGCCTGGCCATTGGAACATCGCCACAGTGCCCATCCAGACTGGGACAGCAACGGGGTCCACTTCAGAGCCGTGAGCTGCTGTGTTTAACTCCAGCTGTCCCAGCAAGGGAGACAACTGCAGCAACATCCACTGACCAAGCTGACAAGCCCTGGCAGAAAAGATCCCCACAAGAAAAACACTGGCTCAGGCAGGCTGGTCAAAGAAAAATAGTTTTGCCATTGTCTTGCAGCTCGCAGATCAAGTGGTTTAGTTTTCCAGTAATGTCAGTCAAGAATGCAAGTTCAGATTCACATTGTTCATATTCACCATATTCAACAGACATCTCCTCCAATAGCACCTTAAAAATCCTGTGCTGTTTTGCTTTGCAGCTGAGGTTGTTTACGATTTTCAGAATAAGAGTCATTATATGTCCAGAGCCAATCACTTCTGCACATAAGGCCTGCTGGTGAATGACGCAGCAGTAATGCAGACATTTTGGAAAGTCTGGGTCAGCTTTACAGTGAGTGATGAAACCTGTTTGTCTATTGATCATAGCAGGAGTCCCATCTGCAGTCACTGCTACCAGCTTTTCTAATTGTACCTTTTTCTGCACAAAAACTCCTTCACCGTGTTATACATTTCAACTCCTCTTGTAGTTGTCTGTTAGGGCAGATGTGTCAGGAGTTCTTCTCTTGTGGAAACCAAAAGCTATGCTGTACTGTTGCCGTCCACAGACTCATCACACTGGACGTTAACCACCTGCACTTTGCAAGATCCCGGTCCAGCTAATTGGCCAAGTTATCAGACATAGCTGACACTCATCTAGACATTGTAGTGGAAATTGAATGAGTTCTATTGTTCTCATCCTTAGGGACAGTGATAGCAATTATCATCATTGCTTGAATTTTTTTCATGCTATATGCAAAAGTCTTTGTCCCTTAAGGCAACAGATTACAGCCCCCCCCCCCCCCCCCCCCCAGGCTGCTGTCGTATTAACAATAGCTTGGAGCTCCAGAATGGACAAGAAAAAACGACGAGAATGGCTCGAGCAGGGCGTTGCTCACGGGGCTGTCGCTCGTGCCGTGCGGTCGCACGTGCTCGGGCCCGCTAAATGCTACTTGTAGCTTTAATTATTATTATTATTAGGGCCCGAGCACGGAGTGCAAGGACCCTATTGTATCTGTTAGGTTTATTATTATTATTATTTTTCTTCTGCCGGAAGAATCGCATTTTTGAGGCCTTTAACATACCCCAAAACTCACCAAATTTGGCACACACATCAGGAGTCAGGAGTCGCGAAAAATTTCGTATTTTATGGGAAATTGGCATGGGTGCGCAAAAATGGCTCGACAGCGCCACCTACAGTGACTTTTGTCCCGACGCCCCGCATACGCTTTAACGTACAAGCTTGATTTTTACAGGGCATGTTCTTCAGATGGAGACCTACAAAAAAGTCTGAAAGGACCCACCTGTCACTCGCACAGGAAGTCTGATATATTGAGGTCAATATGTCATTTTTGCTCTATTTTGGACATTTGCAGGCCTCCTTCTAGAACGAACTCCTCCTAGAGATTTGTGAATAATGACTCCAAACTTTGGTTTTGTAAACTAAACACATGTCCGATGTTAAATTGCAAAGCTTTTAAGTTTTTACAGAAGTTTGTGGTCGTGGCGGCGCGTAGAAATTTGACGTTGTTTCGAAAACACGCCATGAAAAGAAAAATGGCCATAACTCAGCCATGCATAATCCAATCTGATCAAAAATTGATATGCATGATTGTAGTCTGACTCTGAACACATCTGCAGTGAAAGAATCTGGAAAAAGTGTAGCGCCACCTGCTGGCAAGAGGAAATGACATGTTTGACTTGGAGCATCACTGCTCCGAGTAGGATGAGCCGACACACCTGAAAATGACGTCCACCTGTTGAAAAGCCATTGAAGTTTACTCTGACAAAAAACCATAACTTTCAATGCGGGGGTGTGGTCGTGACAGAGCGGCAAAGTTGGGCATCTCGCTATGCACACAAAAGTTGCTCTCACGTGCACATTCCTTGTCCAATCTCACTGAAATTCAATGGATATGATGAAGCTTCTATTCTGAACCCATGGATATGACAATCTTGGACGAGCTCTATAGCGCCACCTAGTTATTGCATTGGGCACATTCTGCCCTGTATTTTCTCTTTGCTTTGTCCGATGTGCATGAAATTAAAACTGGAGATACTCAGAAGGGTCCTCTCTCATCATGTAAAGTTTCATGGGTGTACACCTGACGGTGCCTGCGTAACAGGAAGTGGTCGATTATGTGCACCCAAATAATAGAAATTTATTATAAATCAGCCGTTTGTCTCAGGAAGCTGAGATTTCAGAATTAGATGCCTTTAATAACCTCCAGCTTTGATATGTAACACTATAGGGTCTACGAGAAACTTCATCACTTGATTTTTTTAATGAAATTTTGGACTGAACAAAGATTTTTAGCATAAATTCTGTTTAGGTTATCAGCACCAAGAATTCAACTTTCATAGGCATTTATGTGCTACTGCTTCCTAAAAAAATTCAGAATGATTGAAGTTACAGGTGACATCTTAGAGAGCATTACATCCAAAAAGGTCCGAAAACGTCTTTTTAGGCAAAACTACAAACACCTATTTTTTTTCATAACTTAATCATCATATATCAACACCATTTATTTTTTCAAATGTAGGGATCTGTGTTTGCTGCCTTCCATATTTTTTTCAGAAGTCCAGGTGAAACAGATGATTTTAAAAAAATCCTGATTCATCCCAAAACCTGTGCTTTTTCCGTCTGGACTCCAAACAAGTGTGTTTTAAAATTACTTATGCTTCAAATATCCACACCAAGTTTCACACGCATATAGCTGAACATGTCTAAATGCTTCTTGAATATTCTTTACAGATATAAAATGAACTGGTCAACTGTAGGATGTCATTTCCTCTTACATGCTTAAGTCTTTTCCTCATGCTGCAGCCTGCTCCTCAATCATCCCTGTTGCTGGAGTCAAATTTCACCCCCCCCCCCCCCCCCCCACACACACACACCAGCTGCCAGTTCATATGCTAACTAACCCAGAAGTGAGGTGACAAGAGTTTAGACACAAGAGGGAGGGCAGACTGCTTTTTCATTTGTTTTGTATGTCTTTCATAGATTTTTATGAATAATCATTGCTTTTCTAGTCATGTAAAATGCAATTAACCTAATATTTTATCTTTTTTTTTTACAAACAAAACATATGAATGTGCTCCAAAACAAAACCCAACTCTCAGTACAGTTCTACAGATGTAACATAAGACTTAGACAGTAAATGTCTCTTTTATCCTTTTTTAATCAATGCTGCAACTTCTTTTCCTTAATATAAATCCAATGAAATTAAACTACAAAACCAAAAAACACAACCTATAGCAAATTTCTCTAAATAAATTATGTGTATATACAATATGTAGCACTTTTAAACAAAATAATAACAAATCCTTCCAATACAAGCACAGAAAAATGGAACACAAAATTTAAAACCCAAATTTGAAATGGCAATTTTAAAAAGATAATTTTTTCAGCCTGCTAAAAGTGCACCATTGTAAAAGCTCTTTTATATAGACAACTGTTTGGTTGCTTAGAGCTCTAAATATAAAAACAATGCCTTTATGGACGTGGCACGGATGGCACGGATGTTCAGCAGGGTAAACCCCAGGAAAGCGGCGGGACCTGATGGAGTTCCCGGAAAGGTTCTGCGGGCCTGCGCCGATCAACTCTCCCAGGTCTTCACAAAAATCTTCAACCTGTCGCTAGCTCAGGCTTTCATCCCTGCTTGCCTGAAGTCATCCACTATCATCCCGATACCCAAAAAGTCCTCATCCACAGCCTTCCTCACGGACTTCCGCCCAGTTGCACTCACTGCTGTCATCACAAAGTGTCTGGAGCGGCTGCTCCTGGGACACATCAAAGACTCCCTCCCTCCAATCTTCGTCCCCCACCAGTTTGCTTACAAAGCAAACAGATCAACGGATGATGCCATTTCCATCACCCTCCACACTGCGCTGAGCCACCTGGAACACAGAGACACCTACGCCAGGATGCTCTTTGTGGACTATAGCTCAGCCTTTAACACAATCATTCCTGACATTCTGGTCAACAAACTGTCTGAACTAGGACTCCACCCACTCACCTGCTCGTGGATCAAGGACTTCCTGACAAACAGACCACAGACAGTCAAACTTGACCCCCACCTCTCCTCCACCCGGACGCTGAGCACAGGCTCCACACAGGGATGTGTGCTGAGTCCTCTGCTGTATACACTGTACACAGCAGACTGCAGACCAGCCCACACCAGCAACACCGTGGTGAAGTTTGCAGACGACACTACTGTGGTGGGGCTGATCTCTGGGGACGACGAGACGGCCTACAGAGACGAAGTCCTGAAACTCTCAAGGTGGTGTCAGGCTAATAACCTCATCCTGAACACCACCAAGACCAAGGAGATCATCCTGGACTTCAGAAAAAACAGAACAGATCCACCCCCACTCTACATCGATGGAAACTGTGTGGAGAGGGTCCACAGCTTCACCCTCCTGGGCACCACCATCTCTGCTGACCTCACATGGTCTAACAACACCATGACTGTCATCAGGAAGGCCCAGCAACGCCTGCACTTCCTGAGAAAACTTAGGAGGAACGACGTCAGCCAGGAGCTGCTGGTAACGTTCTACCGCTCAACCATTGAGAGCATTCTGTCCTATGGCATCAAAGTGTGGTTTTCCCACTGCACTGAAGCAGAACGGCAGAGCCTCCAGAGAGTGGTAAAGACAGCGCAGAGGATCATCGGCTGCCCCCTCCCCTCACTGAAGGACATTTACCAGTCTCGCTGCCTCAGCAGAGTGACTAGCATCACCACTAACTCCACCCATTCTGCTTTCCCTCTGTTTGAACTGCTGCCCTCTGGAAGGAGGTACAGGTCCATCAGAACCAGGACAAACAGACTAAGAAACAGCTTTTTTCCACAGGCAATTATCATACGGAATGCACATACGTCCACCAACCACACCTCACTCTAATTTTACTACAATGCGTGCAATATCCTGACTGTCTAACCGGGTCACTGTGCAATAACTTGATATTTATTAAGCTGTGCTCACAGCAACTCATGTAATTCCATTCTATTTTATTCACAAATATTTAATATTTAACAGTTTCTGTCCATATTGTTCATTTTTTGTTAAGAGTTGTAAATACAGTATTTCTTTTTCTATTCTATTTTTATTTTTATTTTATGTAACTCCTTCACTCCAAGGCTGCTGCAATTTCATTGTATCCCCATGTACAATGACAATAAACGATTCTGATTCTGATTATATCACTTAGACACAGATGGAGAACCATATCAACTGGATTGGTAACAGCAACAACCACCGACCAAGCCGGCAAGCCCTGGCAGAAAAGATCCCCACAAGAAACACTGCAGGCTGTTCCATAAAAAATATAGTTTTACCATTGCCTTGCAGATCACAGTTGAAGTGGTTTAGTTTTCCTAAAAAAATTCAGAATGATTGAAGTTACAGGTGAACTTTTAGACAACATTTGATCCAAAAAGGTCCGAAAACGTCTTTTTAGGCAAAACTGCAAACACCTATTTTTTTGCATAACTTATCTTTCAAATATCAGCACAAAAAAATTAAAAACGGTAGGGATCTGTGTTTGCTGCCTTCCATATTTTTTTCAGACTTAAAAGTGTAACAGATGATTTATAAAAAATCCTTTTTCATCCAAAAACCTGTGTTAAATCTGTCTAGACTTAGTATTAAAAACTCTCCAAGATGAATGTGCCTGACTCCACCTGCAGGTGGATCACAGACTTCCTGACGGACAGACAGCAGTATGTGAGGCTGGGGAAGCTCGTCTCAGATACTCGGACCACAAGCACCGGATCCCCCCAGGGCTGTGTCCTTTCACCCCTGTTACTCTCCCTGTACACAAACAGCTGCACAGCTGGTCACCTGTCTGTCAAACTCCTGAAGTTTGCTGACGACACCACACTCATCGGCCTCATCTCTGACGGAGATGAGTCGGCCTACAGGAGTGAAATAGCCAGGCTGGTGTCATAGTGCAGCGCTAACAACCTGGAGCTTAATGCTCTGAAGACAGTGGAGATGACAGTGGACTTCAGGAAGGCCCCAGCCCCCCTCCCCCCTGTCATCCTCTGTGACTCCCCGGTGACCTCTGTGGAGTCCTTCTGCTTCCTGGGAACCATCATCAGCCAGGACCTCAAGTGGGAGCAGAACATCAGCTCCATCACTAAGAAGGTCCAGCAGAGGATGTACTTCCTGAGGCAGCTGAAGAAGTTTCACCTCCCTGAAAAGATGCTGGTAGACTTTTACACCGCCATCATCGAATCCACCCTCACGTCCTCCATCACAGTCTGGTTCGCTGCGGCCACGGCCAGAGACAAGGCCAAGCTGCAACGCGTCATCCACTCAGCAGAGAAGGTGATCGGCTGCCACCTCCCGTCTCTCCAGGAGCTGCACATCTCCAGGACCTGGAGGCGGGCAGCCAGGATTGTAGCCAACCCCTCTCATCCAGGACATAATCTCTTTCGGCCCCTCCCTTCTGGCAAGAGGCTCCGGTCCATCAGGACCAGGACCTCGCGCCACAAGAACAGCTTCTTCCCCACTGCAGCCAGCCTGCTGAACAGAACCCCAACTCCCCCAGGTGACCCCCCTCCCCCCCCCCGCCCACCAAAGGACTGTCGGTGCCACTTACAGGCCCCACCATCCCAGCCCATCTGTGCTCCCACTTTAATTCACCTTACTCTACTGTATATAGTGTGTTGTTGTTGTTAACTTAATTTTTAACTTATTCTTAATTGCACTATACACCAAGTCAAATTCCTCGTTTTGTAAAGTGCGCTCTACTGAACCTGGCAATAAAACTTTTTCTGATTTCTGATTCTATTAATCATTGTTTTTTATTCATTCAAAATGCAATTAAATCAATATTTTATCTTTTTTCTTTTCCTTTTTCTTTTTTTTATCTCTTATATCCTTTTTTATAATCAATGTTTGAACTTCTTTTCCTTTCTATTGTCATGGTTTCAGTTTGTTGTCTTTTTTTTCGCTTTAGTTCTTGTTCTGTCTTGTTTGGTTCTGTTTCCTGTTTTATTTTGAAAGGTTTCCTGTCTTGTCATGTTTTTGAGTTTTACTTCCTTTGGTCCCCATCTGCCCTAATCGTGTTCACCTGTGTCTTGTCTGCCCTGTCTGTATATAAGTCTTGTCTCTGCCTTCCTCCTGTGCTGGTCCATTAACTTCTGCTCATGTTGATCACGTCTTCTTGTCTGGCGTCCATGTCCCTTGCCATGCCACAGTAAGTTTTTGTTTTTAGTTTTGTCATCCTGCTCTGCAGCGCTTTTTGTTAGTTAAATAAACCCACTTGCCCTGAACCCGTTTGCCTCCCGTCTCTGCGCCTGGGTCCTACCTGCTGTCGAGCCTCCCCCCCACACGACATCTATACATCCAATGAAATTAAACTACAAATCAACAAATACAACTGATAACAAATGTCTCTAAAAAATGATGTGTATATTTGCAGAACCTTAAAAACACCAAACAAATAACAAATGCTTCCCAAATAAAGCACAAAAAATGGAACACAAAATGTAAAACCCAAGTTAGAAATTGCAATTTGAAAAGATACTTTTTTCAGCAGCTTTTCAAAATCAATCACCAATTCTACTCTTCTGTGGATGAAACAAAGAACTCCAGAACAATGAAGCCATTTCTCTAAGTCTCTCTCACCTTCAGTTTTAAACAAGGTCTGTGAAAATCCACCATACATTGGTCACATGAACTCAGAGACCTGCTAAAAGTGCACAATTGTAAAAGCTCTTTTATATAGACAACTGTTTGTTTGCTTAGAGCTGTAAATATAAAAAAAAATGCTTTTCTATCACCTAGACACAGATGGAGAACCATATCAACTGGATTAATAACAGGGTGGCATGTTTAGACAACATGAAGCTGTCCATCACATTTTTGACCTAAACATGTAAACACATCCTTGGCTCTGCGGTTAAGAAATGGTATTTGGGAATCTCTTTATACCAGGAGCCAGCCTGGCCATTGGAACATCGCCACAGTGCCCATCCAGACTGGGACAGCAAGGGGGTCCACTTCAGAGCCGTGAGCTGCTGTGTTTAACTCCAGCTGTCCCAGCAAGGGAGACAACTGCAGCAACATCCACTGACCAAGCTGACAAGCCCTGGCAGAAAAGATCCCCACAAGAAAAACACTGGCTCAGGCAGGCTGGTCAAAAAAAAATAGTTTTGCCATTGTCTTGAGGCTCGCAGATCAAGTGGTTTAGTTTTCCAGTAATGTCAGTCAAGAATGCAAGTTCAGATTCACAATGTTCATATTCACCATATTCAACAGACATCTCCTCCAATAGCACCTTAAAAATCCTGTGCTGTTTTGCTTTGCAGCTGAGGTTGTTTACGATTTTCAGAATAAGAGTCATTATATGTCCAGAGCCAATCACTTCTGCACATAAGGCCTGCTGGTGAATGACGCAGCAGTAATGCAGACATTTTGGAAAGTCTGGGTCAGCTTTACAGTGAGTGATGAAACCTGTTTGTCTATTGATCATAGCAGGAGTCCCATCTGCAGTCACTGCTACCAGCTTTTCTAATTGTACCTTTTTCTGCACAAAAACTCCTTCACCGTGTTATACATTTCAACTCCTCTTGTAGTTGTCTGTTAGGGCAGATGTGTCAGGAGTTCTTCTCTTGTGGAAACCAAAAGCTATGCTGTACTGTTGCCGTCCACAGACTCATTACACTGGACGTTAACCACCTGCACTTTGCAAGATCCCGGTCCAGCTAATTGGCCAAGTTATCAGACATAGCTGACACTCATCTAGACATTGTAGTGGAAATTGAATGAGTTCTATTGTTCTCATCCTTAGGGACAGTGATAGCAATTATCATCATTGCTTGAATTTTTTTCATGCTATATGCAAAAGTCTTTGTCCCTTAAGGCAACAGATTACAGCCCCCCCCCCCCCCCCCCCCGGCTGCTGTCGTATTAACAATAGCTTGGAGCTCCAGACGAGAATGGCTCGAGCAGGGCGTTGCTCACGGGGCGGTCGCTCGTGCCATGCGGTCGCACGTGCTCGGGCCCGCTAAATGCTACTTGTAGCTTTAATTATTATTATTATTATTATTCTACCGGAAGAGTCGCCTTTTTGAGGCCTTTAACATACCCCAAAACTCACCAAATTTGGCACACACATCAGGAGTCGCGAAAAATTTCGTATTTTATAGGAGATCGGCATGGGCGCACAAAAACGGCTCGATAGCGCCACCTACAGTGACTTTTGTCCCGACGCCCCGCATACGCTTTAACGTACAAGCTTGATTTTTACAGGGCATGTTCTTCAGATGGAGACCTACAAAAAAGTCTGAAAGGACCCACCTGTCAGTCGCACAGGAAGTCTGATATTTTGATGACAATATGTCATTTTTGCTGTATTTTGGACATTTGCAGGCCTCGCTCTAGAACGAACTCCTCCTAGAGATTTTGGAGTAATGACTCCAAACTTTGGTTTTGTAAACTAGACACATGTCCGATGTTAAATTGCGAAGCTTTTAAGTTTTTATGGATGTTTGTGACCATGGCGGCGCGTCAAAATTGGAGGTCGTTTCGAAAACACGCCATGAAAAGAAAAATGGCCATTACTCAGCCATGCATAATCCAATCTGATCCAAAATTGATGTGCATGATTGTAGTCTGACTCTGAACACATCTGCAGTGAAAAAATCTGGAAAAAGTGTAGCGCCACCTGCTGGCAAGAGGAATTGACATGTTTTACTTGGAGCATCACTACTCCGAGTAGGATGAGCCGACACACCTGAAAATGACGTCCACCTGTTGAAAAGCCATTGAAGTTTACTCTGACAAAAAACCATAACTTTCAATGCGGGGGTGTGGTCGTGACAGAGCGGCAAAGTTGGGCATCTCGCTATGCACACAAAAGTTGCTCTCACGTGCACATTCCTTGTCCAATCTCACTGAAATTCAATGGATATGATGAAGCTTCTATTCTGAACCCATGGATATGACAATCTTGGACGAGCTCTATAGCGCCACCTAGTTATTGCATTGGGCACATTCTGCCCTGTATTTTCTCTTTGCTTTGTCCGATGTGCATGAAATTAAAACTGGAGATACTCAGAAGGGTCCTCTCTCATCATGTAAAGTTTCATGGGTGTACACCTGACGGTGCCTGCGTAACAGGAAGTGGTCGATTATGTGCACCCAAATAATAGAAATTTATTATAAATCAGCCGTTTGTCTCAGGAAGCTGAGATTTCAGAATTAAATGCCTTTAATAACCTCCAGCTTTGATATGTAACACTATAGGGTCTACGAGAAACTTCATCACTTGATTTTTTTAATGAAATTTTGGACTGAACAAAGATTTTTAGCATAAATTCTGTTTAGGTTATCAGCACCAAGAATTCAACTTTCATAGGCATTTATGTGCTACTGCTTCCTAAAAAAATTCAGAATTATTGAAGTTACAGGTGAACTTTTAGACATCATTTCATCCAAAAAGGTCCGAAAACGTCTTTTTAGGCAAAACTGCAAACACCTATTTTTTTGCATAACTTATCTTTCAAATATCAGCACAAAAAAATTAAAAACGGTAGGGATCTGTGTTTGCTGCCTTCCATATTTTTTTCAGACTTAAAAGTGTAACAGATGATTTATAAAAAATCCTTTTTCATCCAAAAACCTGTGTTAAATCTGTCTAGACTCCAAACAAACATTTTTTTATGGTAACTTATGTTTCAACAATCGACACCAATTTTCACAGACCTATAGCTAAACATGTCCCATAGCTACCTGAATATTTTCATAGATATAAAATGAACTGGTCATTCTAACATCTGGCATTCTAACATCTAACATCTTACATGTCAAAGCCTCTCTCAGCCTGGCTCTGCTGAAGGAGTCGTGTTACAACCCCGCCCCCTCCTGCTGGGACCCCTGCTATGTAAATTAGCAAGCAGTGAACAGAGAGATGAGAAGTAAGAATGGCCATTACTCAGGCATGCATAATCCAAAGACAGCCAGTTAAACACTGAAAGACATATTTTTTCGGTATGTCTTTCATACATCTTTAGTATTAAAAACTCTCCAAGATGAATGTGCCTGACTCCACCTGCAGGTGGATCACAGACTTCCTGACGGACAGACAGCAGTATGTGAGGCTGGGGAAGCTCGTCTCAGATACTCGGACCACAAGCACCGGATCCCCCCAGGGCTGTGTCCTTTCACCCCTGTTACTCTCCCTGTACACAAACAGCTGCACAGCTGGTCACCTGTCTGTCAAACTCCTGAAGTTTGCTGACGACACCACACTCATCGGCCTCATCTCTGACGGAGATGAGTCGGCCTACAGGAGTTAAATAGCCAGGCTGGTGTCATAGTGCAGCGCTAACAACCTGGAGCTTAATGCTCTGAAGACAGTGGAGATGACAGTGGACTTCAGGAAGGCCCCAGCCCCCCTCCCCCCTGTCATCCTCTGTGACTCCCCGGTGACCTCTGTGGAGTCCTTCTGCTTCCTGGGAACCATCATCAGCCAGGACCTCAAGTGGGAGCAGAACATCAGCTCCATCACTAAGAAGGTCCAGCAGAGGATGTACTTCCTGAGGCAGCTGAAGAAGTTTCACCTCCCTGAAAAGATGCTGGTAGACTTTTACACCGCCATCATCGAATCCACCCTCACGTCCTCCATCACAGTCTGGTTCGCTGCGGCCACGGCCAGAGACAAGGCCAAGCTGCAACGCGTCATCCACTCAGCAGAGAAGGTGATCGGCTGCCACCTCCCGTCTCTCCAGGAGCTGCACATCTCCAGGACCTGGAGGCGGGCAGCCAGGATTGTAGCCAACCCCTCTCATCCAGGACATAATCTCTTTCGGCCCCTCCCTTCTGGCAAGAGGCTCCGGTCCATCAGGACCAGGACCTCGCGCCACAAGAACAGCTTCTTCCCCACTGCAGCCAGCCTGCTGAACAGAACCCCAACTCCCCCAGGTGACCCCCCCTCCCCCCCCAGCCCACCAAAGGACTGTCGGTGCCACTTACAGGCCCCACCATCCCAGCCCATCTGTGCTCCCACTTTAATTCACCTTACTCTACTGTATATAGTGTGTTGTTGTTGTTAACTTAATTTTTAACTTATTCTTAATTGCACTATACACCAAGTCAAATTCCTCGTTTTGTAAAGTGCGCTCTACTGAACCTGGCAATAAAACTTTTTCTGATTCCTGATTCTGATTCTGATTCTATTAATCATTGTTTTTTATTCATTCAAAATGCAATTAAATCAATATTTTATCTTTTTTCTTTTCCTTTTTCTTTTTTTTTTATCTCTTATATCCTTTTTTATAATCAATGTTTGAACTTCTTTTCCTTTCTATTGTCATGGTTTCAGTTTGTTGTCTTTTTTTTCGCTTTAGTTCTTGTTCTGTCTTGTTTGGTTCTGTTTCCTGTTTTATTTTGAAAGGTTTCCTGTCTTGTCATGTTTCTTGAGTTTTACTTCCTTTAGTCCCCATCTGCCCTAATCGTGTTCACCTGTGTCTTGTCTGCCCTGTCTGTATATAAGTCTTGTCTCTGCCTTCCTCCTGTGCTGGTCCATTAACTTCTGCTCATGTTGATCACGTCTTCTTGTCTGGCGTCCATGTCCCTTGCCATGCCACAGTAAGTTTTTGTTTTTAGTTTTGTCATCCTGCTCTGCAGCGCTTTTTGTTAGTTAAATAAACCCACTTGCCCTGAACCCGTTTGCCTCCCGTCTCTGCGCCTGGGTCCTACCTGCTCTCGAGCCTCCCCCCCCACACGACATCTATACATCCAATGAAATTAAACTACAAATCAACAAACACAACTGATAACAAATGTCTCTAAAAAATGATGTGTATATTTGCAGAACCTTAAAAACACCAAACAAATAACAAATGCTTCCCAATTAAAGCACAAAAAATGGAACACAAAATGTAAAACCCAAGTTAGAAATTGCAATTTGAAAAAGATACTTTTTTCAGCAGCTTTTCAAAATCAATCACCAATTCTACACTTCTGTGGATGAAACAAAGAACTCCAGAACAATGAAGCCATTTCTCTAAGTCTCTCTCACCTTCAGTTTTAAACAAGGTCTGTGAAAATCCACCATACATTGGTCACATGAACTCAGAGACCTGCTAAAAGTGCACAATTGTAAAAGCTCTTTTATATAGACAACTGTTTGTTTGCTTAGAGCTCTAAATATAAAAAAAAATGCTTTTCTATCACCTAGACACAGATGGAGAACCATATCAACTGGATTAATAACAGGGTGGCATGTTTAGACAACATGAAGCTGTCCATCACATTTTTGACCTAAACATGTAAACACATCCTTGGCTCTGCGGTTAGGAAATGGTATTTGGGAATCTCTTTATACCAGGAGCCAGCCTGGCCATTGGAACATCGCCACAGTGCCCATCCAGACTGGGACAGCAACGGGGTCCACTTCAGAGCCGTGAGCTGCTGTGTTTAACTCCAGCTGTCCCAGCAAGGTAGACAACTGCAGCAACATCCACTGACCAAGCTGACAAGCCCTGGCAGAAAAGATCCCCACAAGAAAAACACTGGCTCAGGCAGGCTGGTCAAAAAAAAATAGTTTTGCCATTGTCTTGCAGCTCGCAGATCAAGTGGTTTAGTTTTCCAGTAATGTCAGTCAAGAATGCAAGTTCAGATTCACAATGTTCATATTCACCATATTCAACAGACATCTCCTCCAATAGCACCTTAAAAATCCTGTGCTGTTTTGCTTTGCAGCTGAGGTTGTTTACGATTTTCAGAATAAGAGTCATTATATGTCCAGAGCCAATCACTTCTGCACATAAGGCCTGCTGGTGAATGACGCAGCAGTAATGCAGACATTTTGGAAAGTCTGGGTCAGCTTTACAGTGAGTGATGAAACCTGTTTGTCTATTGATCATAGCAGGAGTCCCATCTGCAGTCACTGCTACCAGCTTTTCTAATTGTACCTTTTTCTGCACAAAAACTCCTTCACCGTGTTATACATTTCAACTCCTCTTGTAGTTGTCTGTTAGGGCAGATGTGTCAGGAGTTCTTCTCTTGTGGAAACCAAAAGCTATGCTGTACTGTTGCCGTCCACAGACTCATCACACTGGACGTTAACCACCTGCACTTTGCAAGATCCCGGTCCAGCTAATTGGCCAAGTTATCAGACATAGCTGACACTCATCTAGACATTGTAGTGGAAATTGAATGAGTTCTATTGTTCTCATCCTTAGGGACAGTGATAGCAATTATCATCATTGCTTGAATTTTTTTCATGCTATATGCAAAAGTCTTTGTCCCTTAAGGCAACAGATTACAGCCCCCCCCCCCCCCCCCCCCCCCCAGGCTGCTGTCGTATTAACAATAGCTTGGAGCTCCAGAATGGACAAGAAAAAACGACGAGAATGGCTCGAGCAGGGCGTTGCTCACGGGGCGGTCGCTCGTGCCAGGCGGTCGCACGTGCTCGGGCCCGCTAAATGCTACTTGTAGCTTTAATTAGGGCCCGAGCACGGAGTGCAAGGACCCTATTGTATCTGTTAGAGTTATTATTATTAGGGCCCGAGCACGGAGTGCAAGGACCCTATTGTAATTCGAATGTTTATTATTATTATTATTATTAGGGCCCGAGCACGGAGTGCAAGGACCCTATTGTATCTGTAAGAGTTATTATTATTATTATTCTTTTTCTTCCGACGGAAGAGTCGCCTTTTTGAGGCCTTTAACATACCCCAAAACTCACCAAATTTGGCACACACATCAGGAGTCGCGAAAAATTTCGTATTTTACAGAAGATTGGCATGGGCGCACAAAAACGGCTCGACAGCGCCACCTACAGTGACATTTGTCCCGAGCCCCCGCATATGCTTTGACATACAAGCTTGATTTTTTCAGGACATGTTCATCAGATGGAAACCTACAAAAAAGTCTCTTGGTACCAAGCTGTCAGTCGCACAGGAAGTCTGCTATATTGGTGTCAATATGTCATTTTTGCTCTATTTTGGACATTTGTAGGCCTCCTTCTAGAACGAACTCCTCCTAGAGATTTATGAATAATGACTCCAAACTTTGGTTTTGTAAACTAAACACATGTCCGATGTTAAATTGCAAAGCTTTTAAGTTTTTATGGATGTTTGTGACCATGGCGGCGCGTCAAAATTGGAGGTCGTTTCGAAAACACGCCATGAAAAGAAAAATGGCCATTACTCAGCCATGCATAATCCAATCTGATCCAAAATTGATGTGCATGATTGTAGTCTGACTCTGAACACATCTGCAGTGAAAAAATCTGGAAAAAGTGTAGCGCCACCTGCTGGCAAGAGGAAATGACATGTTTTACTTGGAGCATCACTGCTCCGAGTAGGATGAGCCGACACACCTGAAAATGACGTCCACCTGTTGAAAAGCCATTGAAGTTTACTCTGACAAAAAACCATAACTTTCAATGCGGGGGTGTGGTCGTGACAGAACGGCAAAGTTGGGCATCTCGCCATGCACACAAAAGTTGCTCTCACGTGCACATTCCTTGTCCAATCTCACTGAAATTCAATGGATATGATGAAGCTTCTATTCTGAACCCATGGATATGACAATCTTGGACGAGCTCTGTAGCGCCACCTAGTTATTGCATGGGGCACATTCTGCCCTGTATTTTCTCTTTGCTTTGTCCGATGTGCATGAAATTAAAACTGGAGATACTCAGAAGGGTCTTCTCTCATCATGTAAAGTTTCATGGGTGTACACCTGACGGTGCCTGCGTAACAGGAAGTGGTCGATTATGTGCACCCAAATAATAGAAATTTATTATAAATCAGCCGTTTGTCTCAGGAAGCTGAGATTTCAGAATTAGATGCCTTTAATAACCTCCAGCTTTGATATGTAACACAATAGGGTCTACGAGAAACTTCATCACTTGATTTTTTTAATGAAATTTTGGACTGAACAAAGATTTTTAGCATAAATTCTGTTTAGGTTATCAGCACCAAGAATTCAACTTTCATAGGCATTTATGTGCTACTGCTTCCTAAAAAAATTCAGAATGATTGAAGTTACAGGTGACATCTTAGAGAGCGTTACATCCAAAAAGGTCCGAAAACGTCTTTTTAGGCAAAACTGCAAACACCTATTTTTTTGCATAACTTATCTATCAAATATCAGCACAAAAAAATTAAAAACGGTAGGGATCTGTGTTTGCTGCCTTCCATATTTTTTTCAGACTTAAAAGTGTAACAGATGATTTATAAAAAATCCTTTTCATCCAAAAACCTGTGTTAAATCTGTCTAGACTCCAAACAAACATTTTTTTATGGTAACTTATGTTTCAACAATCGACACCAATTTTCACAGACCTAAAGCTGAACATGTCCCATAGCTCCCTGAATATTTTCATAGATATAAAATGAACTGGTCATTCTAACATCTGGCATTCTAACATCTAACATCTTACATGTCAAAGCCTCTCTCAGCCTGGCTCTGCTCAAGGAGTCGTGTTACAACCCCGCCCCCTCCTGCTGGGACCCCTGCTATGTAAATTAGCAAGCAGTGAACAGAGAGATGAGGAGTAAGAATGGTCATTACTCAGGCATGCATAATCCAAAGACAGCCAGTTAAACACTGAAAGACATATTTTTTCGGTATGTCTTTCATACATCTTTAGTATTAAAAACTCTCCAAGATGAATGTGCCTGACTCCACCTGCAGGTGGATCACAGACTTCCTGACGGACAGACAGCAGTATGTGAGGCTGGGGAAGCTCGTCTCAGATACTCGGACCACAAGCACCGGATCCCCCCAGGGCTGTGTCCTTTCACCCCTGTTACTCTCCCTGTACACAAACAGCTGCACAGCTGGTCACCTGTCTGTCAAACTCCTGAAGTTTGCTGACGACACCACACTCATCGGCCTCATCTCTGACGGAGATGAGTCGGCCTACAGGAGTGAAATAGCCAGGCTGGTGTCATAGTGCAGCGCTAACAACCTGGAGCTTAATGCTCTGAAGACAGTGGAGATGACAGTGGACTTCAGGAAGGCCCCAGCCCCCCTCCCCCCTGTCATCCTCTGTGACTCCCCGGTGACCTCTGTGGAGTCCTTCTGCTTCCTGGGAACCATCATCAGCCAGGACCTCAAGTGGGAGCAGAACATCAGCTCCATCACTAAGAAGGTCCAGCAGAGGATGTACTTCCTGAGGCAGCTGAAGAAGTTTCACCTCCCTGAAAAGATGCTGGTAGACTTTTACACCGCCATCATCGAATCCACCCTCACGTCCTCCATCACAGTCTGGTTCGCTGCGGCCACGGCCAGAGACAAGGCCAAGCTGCAACGCGTCATCCACTCAGCAGAGAAGGTGATCGGCTGCCACCTCCCGTCTCTCCAGGAGCTGCACATCTCCAGGACCTGGAGGCGGGCAGCCAGGATTGTAGCCAACCCCTCTCATCCAGGACATAATCTCTTTCGGCCCCTCCCTTTTGGCAAGAGGCTCCGGTCCATCAGGACCAGGACCTCGCGCCACAAGAACAGCTTCTTCCCCACTGCAGCCAGCCTGCTGAACAGAACCCAAACTCCCCCAGGTGACCCCCCTCCCCCCCCCGCCCACCAAAGGACTGTCGGTGCCACTTACAGGCCCCACCATCCCAGCCCATCTGTGCTCCCACTTTAATTCACCTTACTCTACTGTATATAGTGTGTTGTTGTTGTTAACTTAATTTTTAACTTATTCTTAATTGCACTATACACCAAGTCAAATTCCTCGTTTTGTAAAGTGCGCTCTACTGAACCTGGCAATAAAACTTTTTCTGATTTCTGATTCTGATTCTGATTCTATTAATCATTGTTTTTTATTCATTCAAAATGCAATTAAATCAATATTTTATCTTTTTTCTTTTCCTTTTTCTTTTTTTTTATCTCTTATATCCTTTTTTATAATCAATGTTTGAACTTCTTTTCCTTTCTATTGTCATGGTTTCAGTTTGTTGTCTTGTTTTTCGCTTTAGTTCTTGTTCTGTCTTGTTTGGTTCTGTTTCCTGTTTTATTTTGAAAGGTTTCCTGTCTTGTCATGTTTCTTGAGTTTTACTTCCTTTGGTCCCCATCTGCCCTAATCGTGTTCACCTGTGTCTTGTCTGCCCTGTCTGTATATAAGTCTTGTCTCTGCCTTCCTCCTGTGCTGGTCCATTAACTTCTGCTCATGTTGATCACGTCTTCTTGTCTGGCGTCCATGTCCCTTGCCATGCCACAGTAAGTTTTTGTTTTTAGTTTTGTCATCCTGCTCTGCAGCGCTTTTTGTTAGTTAAATAAACCCACTTGCCCTGAACCCGTTTGCCTCCCGTCTCTGCGCCTGGGTCCTACCTGCTCTCGAGCCTCCCCCCCACACGACATCTATACATCCAATGAAATTAAACTACAAATCAACAAACACAACTGATAACAAATGTCTCTAAAAAATGATGTGTATATTTGCAGAACCTTAAAAACACCAAACAAATAACAAATGCTTCCCAATTAAAGCACAAAAAATGGAACACAAAATGTAAAACCCAAGTTAGAAATTGCAATTTGAAAAAGATACTTTTTTCAGCAGCTTTTCAAAATCAATCACCAATTCTACTCTTCTGTGGATGAAACAAAGAACTCCAGAACAATGAAGCCATTTCTCTAAGTCTCTCTCACCTTCAGTTTTAAACAAGGTCTGTGAAAAGCCACCATACATTGGTCACATGAACTCAGAGACCTGCTAAAAGTGCACAATTGTAAAAGCTCTTTTATATAGACAACTGTTTGTTTGCTTAGAGCTCTAAATATAAAAAAAAATGCTTTTCTATCACCTAGACACAGATGGAGAACCATATCAACTGGATTAATAACAGGGTGGCATGTTTAGACAACATGAAGCTGTCCATCACATTTTTGACCTAAACATGTAAACACATCCTTGGCTCTGCGGTTAGGAAATGGTATTTGGGAATCTCTTTATACCAGGAGCCAGCCTGGCCATTGGAACATCGCCACAGTGCCCATCCAGACTGGGACAGCAACGGGGTCCACTTCAGAGCCGTGAGCTGCTGTGTTTAACTCCAGCTGTCCCAGCAAGGGAGACAACTGCAGCAACATCCACTGACCAAGCTGACAAGCCCTGGCAGAAAAGATCCCCACAAGAAAAACACTGGCTCAGGCAGGCTGGTCAAAAAAAAATAGTTTTGCCATTGTCTTGCAGCTCGCAGATCAAGTGGTTTAGTTTTCCAGTAATGTCAGTCAAGAATGCAAGTTCAGATTCACAATGTTCATATTCACCATATTCAACAGACATCTCCTCCAATAGCACCTTAAAAATCCTGTGCTGTTTAGCTTTGCAGCTAAGGTTGTTTACGATTTTCAGAATAAGAGTCATTATATGTCCAGAGCCAATCACTTCTGCACATAAGGCCTGCTGGTGAATGACGCAGCAGTAATGCAGACATTTTGGAAAGTCTGGGTCAGCTTTACAGTGAGTGATGAAACCTGTTTGTCTATTGATCATAGCAGGAGTCCCATCTGCAGTCACTGCTACCAGCTTTTCTAATTGTACCTTTTTCTGCACAAAAACTCCTTCACCGTGTTATACATTTCAACTCCTCTTGTAGTTGTCTGTTAGGGCAGATGTGTCAGGAGTTCTCCTCTTGTGGAAACCAAAAGCTATGCTGTACTGTTGCCGTCCACAGACTCATCACACTGGACGTTAACCACCTGCACTTTGCAAGATCCCGGTCCAGCTAATTGGCCAAGTTATCAGACATAGCTGACACTCATCTAGACATTGTAGTGGAAATTGAATGAGTTCTATTGTTCTCATCCTTAGGGACAGTGATAGCAATTATCATCATTGCTTGAATTTTTTTCATGCTATATGCAAAAGTCTTTGTCCCTTAAGGCAACAGATTACAGCCCCCCCCCCCCCCCCCCCAGGCTGCTGTCGTATTAACAATAGCTTGGAGCTCCAGAATGGACAAGAAAAAACGACGAGAATGGCTCGAGCAGGGCGTTGCTCACGGGGCGGTCGCTCGTGCCATGCGGTCGCACGTGCTCGGGCCCGCTAAATGCTACTTGTAGCTTTAATTATTATTATTATTCTACCGGAAGAGTCGCCTTTTTGAGGCCTTTAACATACCCCAAAACTCACCAAATTTGGCACACACATCAGGAGTCGCGAAAAATTTCGTATTTTATAGGAGATTGGCATGGGCGCAGAAAAACGGCTCGATAGCGCCACCTACAGTGACTTTTGTCCCGACGCCCCGCATACGCTTTAACGTACAAGCTTGATTTTTACAGGGCATGTTCTTCAGATGGAGACCTACAAAAAAGTCTGAAAGGACCCACCTGTCACTCGCACAGGAAGTCTGATATATTGAGGTCAATATGTCATTTTTGCTCCATTTTGGACATTTGCAGGCCTCGCTCTAGAACGAACTCCTCCTAGAGATTTGTGAATAATGACTCCAAACTTTGGTTTTGTAAACTAAACACATGTCCGATGTTAAATTGCGAAGCTTTTAAGTTTTTACGGATGTTTGTGACCGTGGCGGCGCGTCGAAAATGGAGGTCATTTTGAAAACACGCCATGAAAAGAAAAATGGCCATTACTCAGCCATGCAAAATCCAATCTGATCCAAAATTGATATGCATGATTGTAGTCTGACCCTGAACACATCAGAAGTGGAAAAATCCAGAACAAGTGTAGCGCCACCTGCTGGTAAAAGGAAATGACATGTTTTACTTGGAGCATCACTGCTCCAAGTAGGATGAGCCGACACACCTCAAAATGATGTCCACCTGTTGAAAAGCCATTGAAGTTTACTCTGATAAAAAGCCATAACTTTCAATGCGGGGGTGTGGTCGTGACAGAGCGGCGAAGTTGGGCGTCTCGCCATGCACACAAAAGTTGCTCTCACGTGCACATTCCTTGTCCAATCTCACTGAAATTCAATAGAGGTGATGAGGCTTCCATTCTGAACCAATGGATATGACAATCTTGGACGAGCTCCATAGCGCCACCTAGATATTGACAAATACATTTTATGTCACATTCTGACCTATCTTTTCTCTGTGCTTTGTCCGACATTCATAAAATTACAACAGGAGATACTCATAAGGGTCTTCTCTCATCGTCTAAAGTTTCATGGGTGTACACCTGACGGTGCCTGCGCAAGCCACCACCAAACAGGAAGTGGTTGATTGCGTTGCAGTCAGATAATTAAAAATTCATAAAAAATCAGCCGTTTGTATCACGAGGCTGAGATTTCAGAATGAGAGGCCTCTTACATATCTCCAACTTAGATACACAGCACTTGCATGGGTGAACAAAAAACGGCTCAATAGCGCCACCTACCATGTTTGTTTTTGAGAGCCCCGCCATGTTCTTTAACATACAAGCTTGATTTTTACAGGACATGTTCATCAGATAGAAACCTACAAAAAAGTCTCTTGGGACCAAGCTGTCAGTCGCACAGGAAGTCTGCTATATTGGTGTCAATATGTCATTTTTGCTGTATTTTGGTCATTTGCAGGCCTCGTTCTAGAACGAACTCCTCCTAGAGATTTTTGAACAATGACTCCAAACTTTGGTTTTGTAAACTAAACACATGTCCGATCTTAAATTGCGAAGCTTTTAAGTTTTTACGGTTGTTTGTGACCGTGGCGGCGCGTCAAAATTTGAGGTCGTTTCGAAATCACGCCATGAAAAGAAAAATGGCCATTACTCAGCCATAAATAATTTAATCTGATCCAAATTTGTTGTGCATGATTGTAGTCTGACTTTGAACACATCTGCAGTGGAAAAATCCGAAACAGGTGTAGCGCCACCTGTTGGCAACAGGAAATGACATGTTTTACTTGGAGCATCACTGCTCCAAGTAGGATGAGCAAACACACCTCAAAATGACGTCCACCTGTTGAAAAACCATTGAAGTTTACTCTGATGAAAAACAAATCTTTCAACGCGGGGGTGTGGTCGTGACAGAGCGGCGAAGTTGGGTATCTCGCCATGCACAAATGTTGCTCTCACGTTCACATTCCTTGTCTGATCTCACTGAAATTAAATAGATTTGATGAAACTTCCATTCTGAACCCATGGATATGACAATTTTGGACGAGCTATATATGTTCATAAATGATCATGAAGCATGATCATATAATCAAGCTTCATAGGAAATCAGCCGTTTGTCTCAGGAAGCTGAGATTTCAGAATTAGATGCGTCTTACAAAGCTCCACGTTTGAAAAGCAGCACTATACGTACGAGAAACATTTAACCACCTTAATCACCCTATTGTGCTGAAAGCAAATTTTTGGACATTTTGACTCAAGCAAATATTTTTATCATAACATCTGTTTAGTTTATCAGCACCAAAATAAAAAATATTTACATTTATAAAATGAACTGGTCAACTCTAGGATTTTATTTATTCAATCTTACATCCTCAAGCTTTTCATCAGTCTCCCCTGCTGCAGGAGTGGAGTTAGCCCCCCCCCCAACCCCCGGCTGTGTGCTCACATGTAAATTAGCCAGGAGTGGCAGACAGAAAGTAGAACAGTTAGAAAGCCTAGTTCAACACTAAAATACAGCAATTTCCTTTGTTTTGTTTGTCTTTTATACATCCTTAGCACTAATCATTGCTTTTTTATTCATCCAAAATACAATTAACTTTATATTTTATCTTTTTTTTTTTTACAAACAAAATATATGAATGTGCTCCAAAACAAAACCCAGCCTCAGTACACTCCTACAGATGTAACATCAGACAGTAAATGTCTCTTTTATGCTTTTTTAATCAATGCTGCAACTTCTTTTCATTTCCTTTCAATACATCCAAAGAAATTAAACTACAACGACAACAAACACAACACATAGCAAATGTCTCTAAGAAGATTATGTATATACATTATGTACCACCTTTAAACACCAAATAAATAACAAATCTTTCTAATACAATCACAAAAAATGGAACACAAAATGTAAAACCCAAATTAGAAATTGCAATTTTAAAAAGATACATTTTTCAGCAGCTTTTCAAAATCAATCACATATTTTACTCTTCTGTGGATGAAACAAAGAAGTCCAGAGCAATGTAGCCACTTCTCCAAAGTCTCTGTCACCTTCAGTTTTACACAAAGTCTGTGAAAATCCACCATACATTGGTCACATGTATTCAGAGACCTGCTAAAAGTCCACAATTGTAAAAGCTCTTATATAGACAACTGTTTGTTTGCTTGGAGCTCTAAATATAAAAAAATGCTTTTCTATCACCTAGACACAGATGGAGAACCACATCAACTGGATTAGTAACAGGGAAACATGTTTAGGTTTAAACTTACATCAATAGACAACATGAAGCTGTTCATCACATTTTTGACCTAAACATGTAAACACATCCTTGGCTCTGCGGTTAGGAAATGGTAATTGGGAATCTCTTTATACCAGGAGCCAGCCTGGCCATTGGAACATCGCCACAGTGCCCATCCAGACTGGGACAGCAACGGGGTCCACTTCACAGCTGTGAGGCTGCTGTGTTTAACTCCAGCTGTCCCAGCAAGGGAGACAACTGCAGCAACATCCACTGACCAAGCTGACAAGCCCTGGCAGAAAAGATCCCCACAAGAAAAACACTGGCTCAGGCAGGCTGGTCAAAAAAAAATAGTTTTGCCAATGTCTTGCAGCTCGCAGATCAAGTGGTTTAGTTTTCCAGTAATGTCAGTCAAGAATACAAGTTCAGATTCACCATATTCATATTCACCATATTCAGCAGACATCTCCTCCAATAGCACCTTAAAAATCCTGTTCTGTTTTGCTTTGCAGCTGAGGTTTTTTATGATTTTCACAATAGGAGTCATTATATGTCCAGAGCCAATCACTTCTGCACATAAGGCCTACTGGTGAAAGAAGCAGCAGTAATGCAGACATTTTGGAAAGTCTTGGTCAGCTTTACAGTGAGTGATGAAACCTGTTTGTCGGTCAATCATAGCAGGAGCCCCGTCTGCAGGTATGGCTACCAGCTTTTCTAATTGTACCTTTTTCTGCACAAAAACTCCTTCACCGTGTTATACATTTCAACTCCTCTTGTAGTTGTCTGTTAGGGCAGATGTGTCAGGAATTCTTCTCTTGTGGAAACCAAAAGCTATGCTGTACTGTTGCCGTCCACAGACTCATCACACTGGACGTTAAACCACCTGCACGTTGTAAGATCCCGGTCCAGCTAATTGGCCAAGTTATCAGACATAGCTGACACTCATCTAGACATTGTAGTGGAAATTGAATGAGTTCTATTGTTCTCATTCTTAGGAACAGTGATAGCAATTATCATCATTGCTTGTTTCTTAATCTGATAAAAACCTTCTTCTACTTGATGAGAAAATGAGCAGGTCTAAACGAGGCTTAGATTTAAGAATTTTTTTCATGCTATATGCAAAAGTCTTTGTCCTTTAAGGCAACAGATTATAGTCCCCCCCCCCCCCCCCACAGGCTGCTGTCATATTAACATTAGCTTGGAGCTCCAGAATGGACAAGAAAAAACGACGAGAATGGCTCGAGCAGGGCGTTGCTCACGGGGCGGTCGCTCGTGCCAGGCGGTGGCACGTGCTCGGGCCCGCTAAATGCTACTTGTAGCTTTAATTATTATTATTATTCTTTTTCTTCCGACGGAAGAGTCGCCTTTTTGAGGCCTTTAACATACCCCAAAACTCACCAAATTTTGTATACACATCAGGAGTCGCGAAAAATTTCATATTTTATAGGAGAACGGCATAGGTAAACAAAAATGGCTCGATAGCGCCACCTGCAAAATTTGTTTTCGCGAGCACCTCCATATGCTTTATAGTACAAACCTGATTTTAACAGGGCATGTTCATCGGATAGAAACCTACAAAAAAGTCTCTTGGGACCAAGCTGTCAGTCGCACAGGAAGTCTGATATTTTGATGACAATATGTCATTTTTGCTGTATTTTGGTCATTCGCAGGCCTCGCTCTAGAACGAACTCCTCCTAGAGATTTGAGAGTAATGACTCCAAACTTTGGTTTTGTAAACTATACACATGTCCGATGTTAAATTGCAAAGCTTTTAAGTTTTTATGGATGTTTGTGACCATGGCGGCGCGTCAAAATTGGAGGTCGTTTCGAAAACACGCCATGAAAAGAAAAATGGCCATTACTCAGCCATGCATAATCCAATCTGATCCAAAATTGATGTGCATGATTGTAGTCTGACTCTGAACACATCTGCAGTGAAAAAATCTGGAAAAAGTGTAGCGCCACCTGCTGGCAAGAGGAAATGACATGTTTTACTTGGAGCATCACTACTCCGAGTAGGATGAGCCGACACACCTGAAAATGACGTCCACCTGTTGAAAAGCCATTGAAGTTTACTCTGACAAAAAACCATAACTTTCAATGCGGGGGTGTGGTCGTGACAGAGCGGCAAAGTTGGGCATCTCGCTATGCACACAAAAGTTGCTCTCACGTGCACATTCCTTGTCCAATCTCACTGAAATTCAATGGATATGATGAAGCTTCTATTCTGAACCCATGGATATGACAATCTTGGACGAGCTCTATAGCGCCACCTAGTTATTGCATTGGGCACATTCTGCCCTGTATTTTCTCTTTGCTTTGTCCGATGTGCATGAAATTAAAACTGGAGATACTCAGAAGGGTCCTCTCTCATCATGTAAAGTTTCATGGGTGTACACCTGACGGTGCCTGCGTAACAGGAAGTGGTCGATTATGTGCACCCAAATAATAGAAATTTATTATAAATCAGCCGTTTGTCTCAGGAAGCTGAGATTTCAGAATTAGATGCCTTTAATAACCTCCAGCTTTGATATGTAACACTATAGGGTCTACGAGAAACTTCATCACTTGATTTTTTTAATGAAATTTTGGACTGAACAAAGATTTTTAGCATAAATTCTGTTTAGGTTATCAGCACCAAGAATTCAACTTTCATAGGCATTTATGTGCTACTGCTTCCTAAAAAAATTCAGAATGATTGAAGTTACAGGTGACATCTTAGAGAGCATTACATCTAAAAAGGTCCGAAAACGTCTTTTTAGGCAAAACTACAAACACCTATTTTTTTTCATAACTTAATCATCATATATCAACACCATTTATTTTTTTAAATGTAGGGATCTGTGTTTGCTGCCTTCCATATTTTTTTCAGAAGTCCAGGTGAAACAGATGATTTTAAAAAAATCCTGATTCATCCCAAAACCTGTGCTTTTTCCGTCTGGACTCCAAACAAGTGTGTTTTAAAATTACTTATGCTTCAAATATCCACACCAAGTTTCACACGCATATAGCTGAACATGTCTAAATGCTTCTTGAATATTCTTTACAGATATAAAATGAACTGGTCAACTGTAGGATGTCATTTCCTCTTACATGCTTAAGTCTTTTCCTCATGCTGCAGCCTGCTCCTCAATCATCCCTGTTGCTGGAGTCAAATTTCACCCCCCCCCCCCCCCACACACACACACAAACACCAGCTGCCAGTTCATATGCTAACTAACCCAGAAGTGAGGTGACAAGAGTTTAGACACAAGAGGGAGGGCAGACTGCTTTTTCATTTGTTTTGTATGTCTTTCATAGATTTTTATGAATAATCATTGCTTTTCTAGTCATGTAAAATGCAATTAACCTAATATTTTATCTTTTTTTTTTAAAAACAAAACATATGAATGTGCTCCAAAACAAAACCCAACTCTCAGTACAGTTCTACAGATGTAACATAAGACTTAGACAGTAAATGTCTCTTTTATCCTTTTTTAATCAATGCTGCAACTTCTTTTCCTTAATATAAATCCAATGAAATTAAACTACAAAACCAAAAAACACAACGTATAGCAAATTTCTCTAAATAAATTATGTGTATATACAATATGTAGCACTTTTAAACAAAATAATAACAAATCCTTCCAATACAAGCACAGAAAAATGGAACACAAAATTTAAAACCCAAATTTCAAATGGCAATTTTAAAAAGATAATTTTTTCAGCCTGCTAAAAGTGCACAATTGTAAAAGCTCTTTTATATAGACAACTGTTTGGTTGCTTAGAGCTCTAAATATAAAAACAATGCCTTTATGGACGTGGCACGGATGGCACGGATGTTCAGCAGGGTAAACCCCAGGAAAGCGGCGGGACCTGATGGAGTTCCCGGAAAGGTTCTGCGGGCCTGCGCCGATCAACTCTCCCAGGTCTTCACAAAAATCTTCAACCTGTCGCTAGCTCAGGCTTTCATCCCTGCTTGCCTGAAGTCATCCACTATCATCCCGATACCCAAAAAGTCCTCATCCACAGCCTTCCTCACGGACTTCCGCCCAGTTGCACTCACTGCTGTCATCACAAAGTGTCTGGAGCGGCTGCTCCTGGGACACATCAAAGACTCCCTCCCTCCAATCTTCGTCCCCCACCAGTTTGCTTACAAAGCAAACAGATCAACGGATGATGCCATTTCCATCACCCTCCACACTGCGCTGAGCCACCTGGAACACAGAGACACCTACGCCAGGATGCTCTTTGTGGACTATAGCTCAGCCTTTAACACAATCATTCCTGACATTCTGGTCAACAAACTGTCTGAACTAGGACTCCACCCACTCACCTGCTCGTGGATCAAGGACTTCCTGACAAACAGACCACAGACAGTCAAACTTGACCCCCACCTCTCCTCCACCCGGACGCTGAGCACAGGCTCCACACAGGGATGTGTGCTGAGTCCTCTGCTGTATACACTGTACACAGCAGACTGCAGACCAGCCCACACCAGCAACACCGTGGTGAAGTTTGCAGACGACACTACTGTGGTGGGGCTGATCTCTGGGGACGACGAGACGGCCTACAGAGACGAAGTCCTGAAACTCTCAAGGTGGTGTCAGGCTAATAACCTCATCCTGAACACCACCAAGACCAAGGAGATCATCCTGGACTTCAGAAAAAACAGAACAGATCCACCCCCACTCTACATCGATGGAAACTGTGTGGAGAGGGTCCACAGCTTCACCCTCCTGGGCACCACCATCTCTGCTGACCTCACATGGTCTAACAACACCATGACTGTCATCAGGAAGGCCCAGCAACGCCTGCACTTCCTGAGAAAACTTAGGAGGAACGACGTCAGCCAGGAGCTGCTGGTAACGTTCTACCGCTCAACCATTGAGAGCATTCTGTCCTATGGCATCACAGTGTGGTTTTCCCACTGCACTGAAGCAGAACGGCAGAGTCTCCAGAGAGTGGTAAAGACAGCGCAGAGGATCATCGGCTGCCCCCTCCCCTCACTGAAGGACATTTACCAGTCTCGCTGCCTCAGCAGAGTGACTAGCATCACCACTAACTCCACCCATTCTGCTTTCCCTCTGTTTGAACTGCTGCCCTCTGGAAGGAGGTACAGGTCCATCAGAACCAGGACAAACAGACTAAGAAACAGCTTTTTTCCACAGGCAATTATCATACGGAATGCACATACGTCCACCAACCACACCTCACTCTAATTTTACTACAATGCGTGCAATATCCTGACTGTCTAACCGGGTCACTGTGCAATAACTTGATATTTATTAAGCTGTGCTCACAGCAACTCATGTAATTCCATTCTATTTTATTCACAAATATTTAATATTTAACAGTTTCTGTCCATATTGTTCATTTTTTGTTAAGAGTTGTAAATACAGTATTTCTTTTTCTATTCTATTTTTATTTTTATTTTATGTAACTCCTTCACTCCAAGGCTGCTGCAATTTCATTGTATCCCCATGTACAATGACAATAAACGATTCTGATTCTGATTATATCACTTAGACACAGATGGAGAACCATATCAACTGGATTGGTAACAGCAACAACCACCGACCAAGCCGGCAAGCCCTGGCAGAAAAGATCCCCACAAGAAACACTGCAGGCTGTTCCATAAAAAATATAGTTTTACCATTGCCTTGCAGATCACAGTTGAAGTGGTTTAGTTTTCCTAAAAAAATTCAGAATGATTGAAGTTACAGGTGAACTTTTAGACAACATTTGATCCAAAAAGGTCCGAAAACGTCTTTTTAGGCAAAACTGCAAACACCTATTTTTTTGCATAACTTATCTTTCAAATATCAGCACAAAAAAATTAAAAACGGTAGGGATCTGTGTTTGCTGCCTTCCATATTTTTTTCAGACTTAAAAGTGTAACAGATGATTTATAAAAAATCCTTTTTCATCCAAAAACCTGTGTTAAATCTGTCTAGACTTAGTATTAAAAACTCTCCAAGATGAATGTGCCTGACTCCACCTGCAGGTGGATCACAGACTTCCTGACGGACAGACAGCAGTATGTGAGGCTGGGGAAGCTCGTCTCAGATACTCGGACCACAAGCACCGGATCCCCCCAGGGCTGTGTCCTTTCACCCCTGTTACTCTCCCTGTACACAAACAGCTGCACAGCTGGTCACCTGTCTGTCAAACTCCTGAAGTTTGCTGACGACACCACACTCATCGGCCTCATCTCTGACGGAGATGAGTCGGCCTACAGGAGTGAAATAGCCAGGCTGGTGTCATAGTGCAGCGCTAACAACCTGGAGCTTAATGCTCTGAAGACAGTGGAGATGACAGTGGACTTCAGGAAGGCCCCAGCCCCCCTCCCCCCTGTCATCCTCTGTGACTCCCCGGTGACCTCTGTGGAGTCCTTCTGCTTCCTGGGAACCATCATCAGCCAGGACCTCAAGTGGGAGCAGAACATCAGCTCCATCACTAAGAAGGTCCAGCAGAGGATGTACTTCCTGAGGCAGCTGAAGAAGTTTCACCTCCCTGAAAAGATGCTGGTAGACTTTTACACCGCCATCATCGAATCCACCCTCACGTCCTCCATCACAGTCTGGTTCGCTGCGGCCACGGCCAGAGACAAGGCCAAGCTGCAACGCGTCATCCACTCAGCAGAGAAGGTGATCGGCTGCCACCTCCCGTCTCTCCAGGAGCTGCACATCTCCAGGACCTGGAGGCGGGCAGCCAGGATTGTAGCCAACCCCTCTCATCCAGGACATAATCTCTTTCGGCCCCTCCCTCCTGGCAAGAGGCTCCGGTCCATCAGGACCAGGACCTCGCGCCACAAGAACAGCTTCTTCCCCACTGCAGTCAGCCTGCTGAACAGTACCCCAACTCCCCCAGGTGACCCCCCCCCCCCCCGCCCACCAAAGGACTGTCGGTGCCACTTACAGGCCCCACCATCCCAGCCCATCTGTGCTCCCACTTTAATTCACCTTACTCTACTGTATATAGTGTGTTGTTGTTGTTAACTTAATTTTTAACTTATTCTTAATTGCACTATACACCAAGTCAAATTCCTCGTTTTGTAAAGTGCGCTCTACTGAACCTGGCAATAAAACTTTTTCTGATTTCTGATTCTATTAATCATTGTTTTTTATTCATTCAAAATGCAATTAAATCAATATTTTATCTTTTTTCTTTTCCTTTTTCTTTTTTTTTATCTCTTATATCCTTTTTTATAATCAATGTTTGAACTTCTTTTACTTTCTATTGTCATGGTTTCAGTTTGTTGTCTTTTTTTTTCGCTTTAGTTCTTGTTCTGTCTTGTTTGGTTCTGTTTCCTGTTTTATTTTGAAAGGTTTCCTGTCTTGTCATGTTTCTTGAGTTTTACTTCCTTTGGTCCCCATCTGCCCTAATCGTGTTCACCTGTGTCTTGTCTGCCCTGTCTGTATATAAGTCTTGTCTCTGCCTTCCTCCTGTGCTGGTCCATTAACTTCTGCTCATGTTGATCACGTCTTCTTGTCTGGCGTCCATGTCCCTTGCCATGCCACAGTAAGTTTTTGTTTTTAGTTTTGTCATCCTGCTCTGCAGCACTTTTTGTTAGTTAAATAAACCCACTTGCCCTGAACCCGTTTGCCTCCCGTCTTTGCGCCTGGGTCCTACCTGCTCTCGAGCCTCCCCCCCACACGACATCTATACATCCAATGAAATTAAACTACAAATCAACAAACACAACTGATAACAAATGTCTCTAAAAAATGATGTGTATATTTGCAGAACCTTAAAAACACCAAACAAATAACAAATGCTTCCCAATTAAAGCACAAAAAATGGAACACAAAATGTAAAACCCAAGTTAGAAATTGCAATTTGAAAAAGATACTTTTTTCAGCAGCTTTTCAAAATCAATCACCAATTCTACTCTTCTGTGGATGAAACAAAGTACTCCAGAACAATGAAGCCATTTCTCTAAGTCTCTCTCACCTTCAGTTTTAAACAAGGTCTGTGAAAATCCACCATACATTGGTCACATGAACTCAGAGACCTGCTAAAAGTGCACAATTGTAAAAGCTCTTTTATATAGACAACTGTTTGTTTGCTTAGAGCTCTAAATATAAAAAAAATGCTTTTCTATCACCTAGACACAGATGGAGAACCATATCAACTGGATTAATAACAGGGTGGCATGTTTAGACAACATGAAGCTGTCCATCACATTTTTGACCTAAACATGTAAACACATCCTTGGCTCTGCGGTTAGGAAATGGTATTTGGGAATCTCTTTATACCAGGAGCCAGCCTGGCCATTGGAACATCGCCACAGTGCCCATCCAGACTGGGACAGCAACGGGGTCCACTTCAGAGCCGTGAGCTGCTGTGTTTAACTCCAGCTGTCCCAGCAAGGGAGACAACTGCAGCAACATCCACTGACCAAGCTGACAAGCCCTGGCAGAAAAGATCCCCACAAGAAAAACACTGGCTAAGGCAGGCTGGTCAAAAAAAAAATAGTTTTGCCATTGTCTTGCAGCTCGCAGATCAAGTGGTTTAGTTTTCCAGTAATGTCAGTCAAGAATGCAAGTTCAGATTCACAATGTTCATATTCACCATATTCAACAGACATCTCCTCCAATAGCACCTTAAAAATCCTGTGCTGTTTTGCTTTGCAGCTGAGGTTGTTTACGATTTTCAGAATAAGAGTCATTATATGTCCAGAGCCAATCACTTCTGCACATAAGGCCTGCTGGTGAATGACGCAACAGTAATGCAGACATTTTGGAAAGTCTGGGTCAGCTTTACAGTGAGTGATGAAACCTGTTTGTCTATTGATCATAGCAGGAGTCCCATCTGCAGTCACTGCTACCAGCTTTTCTAATTGTACCTTTTTCTGCACAAAAACTCCTTCACCGTGTTATACATTTCAACTCCTCTTGTAGTTGTCTGTTAGGGCAGATGTGTCAGGAGTTCTTCTCTTGTGGAAACCAAAAGCTATGCTGTACTGTTGCCGTCCACAGACTCATCACACTGGACGTTAACCACCTGCACTTTGCAAGATCCCGGTCCAGCTAATTGGCCAAGTTATCAGACATAGCTGACACTCATCTAGACATTGTAGTGGAAATTGAATGAGTTCTATTGTTCTCATCCTTAGGGACAGTGATAGCAATTATCATCATTGCTTGAATTTTTTTCATGCTATATGCAAAAGTCTTTGTCCCTTAAGGCAACAGATTACAGCCCCCCCCCCCCCCCCCCCCCCAGGCTGCTGTCGTATTAACAATAGCTTGGAGCTCCAGAATGGACAAGAAAAAACGACGAGAATGGCTCGAGCAGGGCGTTGCTCACGGGGCGGTCGCTCGTGCCGTGCGGTCGCACGTGCTCGGGCCCGCTAAATGCTACTTGTAGCTTTAATTATTATTATTATTTTTCTTCTGCCGGAAGAATCGCATTTTTGAGGCCTTTAACATACCCCAAAACTCACCAAATTTGGCACACACATCAGGAGTCGCGAAAAATTTCGTATTTTATGGGAAATTGGCATGGGTGCGCAAAAATGGCTCGACAGCGCCACCTACAGTGACTTTTGTCCCGACGCCCCGCATACGCTTTAACGTACAAGCTTGATTTTTACAGGGCATGTTCTTCAGATGGAGACCTACAAAAAAGTCTGAAAGGACCCACCTGTCACTCGCACAGGAAGTCTGATATATTGAGGTCAATATGTCATTTTTGCTCTATTTTGGACATTTGCAGGCCTCCTTCTAGAACGAACTCCTCCTAGAGATTTGTGAATAATGACTCCAAACTTTGGTTTTGTAAACTAAACACATGTCCGATGTTAAATTGCAAAGCTTTTAAGTTTTTACAGAAGTTTGTGGTCGTGGGGGCGCGTAGAAATTTGACGTTGTTTCGAAAACACGCCATGAAAAGAAAAATGGCCATAACTCAGCCATGCATATTCCAATCTGATCCAAAATTGATATGCATGATTGTAGTCTGACTCTGAACACATCTGCAGTGAAAGAATCCGGAAAAAGTGTAGCGCCACCTGCTGGCAAGATGAAATGACATGTTTTACTTGGAGCATCACTGCTCTGAGTAGGATGAGCCGACACACCTGAAAATGACATCCACCTGTTGAAAAGCCATTGAAGTTTACTCTGACAAAAAACCATAACTTTCAATGCGGGGGTGTGGTCGTGACAGAGCGGCAAAGTTGGGCATCTCGCCATGCACACAAAAGTTGCTCTCACGTGCACATTCCTTGTCCAATCTCACTGAAATTCAATGGATATGATGAAGCTTCTATTCTGAACCCATGGATATGACAATCTTGGACGAGCTCTATAGCGCCACCTAGTTATTGCATTGGGCACATTCTGCCCTGTATTTTCTCTTTGCTTTGTCCGATGTGCATGAAATTAAAACTGGAGATACTCAGAAGGGTCCTCTCTCATAATCTGAAGTTTCATGGGTGTACACCTGACGGTGCCTGCGTAACAGGAAGTGGTCGATTATATGCACCCAAATAATAGAAATTTATTATAAATCAGCCGTTTGTCTCAGGAAGCTGAGATTTCAGAATTAGATGCCTTTAATAACCTCCAGCTTTGATATGTAACACTATAGGGTCTACGAGAAACTTCATCACTTGATTTTTTTAATGAAATTTTGGACTGAACAAAGATTTTTAGCATAAATTCTGTTTAGGTTATCAGCACCAAGAATTCAACTTTCATAGGCATTTATGTGCTACTGCTTCCTAAAAAAATTCAGAATGATTGAAGTTACAGGTGACATCTTAGAGAGCATTACATCCAAAAAGGTCCGAAAACGTCTTTTTAGGCAAAACTGCAAACACCTATTTTTTTGCATAACTTATCTTTCAAATATCAGCACAAAAAAATTAAAAACGGTAGAGATCTGTGTTTGCTGCCTTCCATATTTTTTTCAGACTTAAAAGTGTAACAGATGATTTATAAAAAATCCTTTTCATCCAAAAACCTGTGTTAAATCTGTCTAGACTCCAAACAAACATTTTTTTTATGGTAACTTATGTTTCAACAATCGACACCAATTTTCTCAGACCTAAAGCTGAACATGTCCCATAGCTCCCTGAATATTTTCATAGATATAAAATGAACTGGTCATTCTAACATCTGGCATTCTAACATCTAACATCTTACATGTCAAAGCCTCTCTCAGCCTGGCTCTGCTGAAGGAGTCGTGTTACAACCCCGCCCCCTCCTGCTGGGACCCCTGCTATGTAAATTAGCAAGCAGTGAACAGAGAGATGAGGAGTAAGAATGGTCATTACTCAGGCATGCATAATCCAAAGACAGCCAGTTAAACACTGAAAGACATATTTTTTCGGTATGTCTTTCATACATCTTTAGTATTAAAAACTCTCCAAGATGAATGTGCCTGACTCCACCTGCAGGTGGATCACAGACTTCCTGACGGACAGACAGCAGTATGTGAGGCTGGGGAAGCTCGTCTCAGATACTCGGACCACAAGCACCGGATCCCCCCAGGGCTGTGTCCTTTCACCCCTGTTACTCTCCCTGTACACAAACAGCTGCACAGCTGGTCACCTGTCTGTCAAACTCCTGAAGTTTGCTGACGACACCACACTCATCGGCCTCATCTCTGACGGAGATGAGTCGGCCTACAGGAGTGAAATAGCCAGGCTGGTGTCATAGTGCAGCGCTAACAACCTGGAGCTTAATGCTCTGAAGACAGTGGAGATGACAGTGGACTTCAGGAAGGCCCCAGCCCCCCTCCCCCCTGTCATCCTCTGTGACTCCCCGGTGACCTCTGTGGAGTCCTTCTGCTTCCTGGGAACCATCATCAGCCAGGACCTCAAGTGGGAGCAGAACATCAGCTCCATCACTAAGAAGGTCCAGCAGAGGATGTACTTCCTGAGGCAGCTGAAGAAGTTTCACCTCCCTGAAAAGATGCTGGTAGACTTTTACACCGCCATCATCGAATCCACCCTCACGTCCTCCATCACAGTCTGGTTCGCTGCGGCCACGGCCAGAGACAAGGCCAAGCTGCAACGCGTCATCCACTCAGCAGAGAAGGTGATCGGCTGCCACCTCCCGTCTCTCCAGGAGCTGCACATCTCCAGGACCTGGAGGCGGGCAGCCAGGATTGTAGCCAACCCCTCTCATCCAGGACATAATCTCTTTCGGCCCCTCCCTTCTGGCAAGAGGCTCCGGTCCATCAGGACCAGGACCTCGCGCCACAAGAACAGCTTCTTCCCCACTGCAGCCAGCCTGCTGAACAGAACCCCAACTCCCCCAGGTGACCCCCCCTCCCCCCCCAGCCCACCAAAGGACTGTCGGTGCCACTTACAGGCCCCACCATCCCAGCCCATCTGTGCTCCCACTTTAATTCACCTTACTCTACTGTATATAGTGTGTTGTTGTTGTTAACTTAATTTTTAACTTATTCTTAATTGCACTATACACCAAGTCAAATTCCTCGTTTTGTAAAGTGCGCTCTATTGAACCTGGCAATAAAACTTTTTCTGATTCCTGATTCTGATTCTGATTCTATTAATCATTGTTTTTTATTCATTCAAAATGCAATTAAATCAATATTTTATCTTTTTTCTTTTCCTTTTTCTTTTTTTTTTATCTCTTATATCCTTTTTTATAATCAATGTTTGAACTTCTTTTCCTTTCTATTGTCATGGTTTCAGTTTGTTGTTTTTTTTTTTCGCTTTAGTTCTTGTTCTGTCTTGTTTGGTTCTGTTTCCTGTTTTATTTTGAAAGGTTTCCTGTCTTGTCATGTTTCTTGAGTTTTACTTCCTTTGGTCCCCATCTGCCCTAATCGTGTTCACCTGTGTCTTGTCTGCCCTGTCTGTATATAAGTCTTGTCTCTGCCTTCCTCCTGTGCTGGTCCATTAACTTCTGCTCATGTTGATCACGTCTTCTTGTCTGGCGTCCATGTCCCTTGCCATGCCACAGTAAGTTTTTGTTTTTAGTTTTGTCATCCTGCTCTGCAGCGCTTTTTGTTAGTTAAATAAACCCACTTGCCCTGAACCCGTTTGCCTCCCGTCTCTGCGCCTGGGTCCTACCTGCTCTCGAGCCTCCCCCCCACACGACATCTATACATCCAATGAAATTAAACTACAAATCAACAAACACAACTGATAACAAATGTCTCTAAAAAATGATGTGTATATTTGCAGAACCTTAAAAAACCAAACAAATAACAAATGCTTCCCAATTAAAGCACAAAAAATGGAACACAAAATGTAAAACCCAAGTTAGAAATTGCAATTTGAAAAAGATACTTTTTTCAGCAGCTTTTCAAAATCAATCACCAATTCTACTCTTCTGTGGATGAAACAAAGAACTCCAGAACAATGAAGCCATTTCTCTAAGTCTCTCTCACCTTCAGTTTTAAACAAGGTCTGTGAAAATCCACCATACATTGGTCACATGAACTCAGAGACCTGCTAAAAGTGCACAATTGTAAAAGCTCTTTTATATAGACAACTGTTTGTTTGCTTAGAGCTCTAAATATAAAAAAATGCTTTTCTATCACCTAGACACAGATGGAGAACCATATCAACTGGATTAATAACAGGGTGGCATGTTTAGACAACATGAAGCTGTCCATCACATTTTTGACCTAAACATGTAAACACATCCTTGGCTCTGCGGTTAGGAAATGGTATTTGGGAATCTCTTTATACCAGGAGCCAGCCTGGCCATTGGAACATCGCCACAGTGCCCATCCAGACTGGGACAGCAACGGGGTCCACTTCAGAGCCGTGAGCTGCTGTGTTTAACTCCAGCTGTCCCAGCAAGGTAGACAACTGCAGCAACATCCACTGACCAAGCTGACAAGCCCTGGCAGAAAAGATCCCCACAAGAAAAACACTGGCTCAGGCAGGCTGGTCAAAAAAAAATAGTTTTGCCATTGTCTTGCAGCTCGCAGATCAAGTGGTTTAGTTTTCCAGTAATGTCAGTCAAGAATGCAAGTTCAGATTCACAATGTTCATATTCACCATATTCAACAGACATCTCCTCCAATAGCACCTTAAAAATCCTGTGCTGTTTAGCTTTGCAGCTGAGGTTGTTTACGATTTTCAGAATAAGAGTCATTATATGTCCAGAGCCAATCACTTCTGCACATAAGGCCTGCTGGTGAATGACGCAGCAGTAATGCAGACATTTTGGAAAGTCTGGGTCAGCTTTACAGTGAGTGATGAAACCTGTTTGTCTATTGATCATAGCAGGAGTCCCATCTGCAGTCACTGCTACCAGCTTTTCTAATTGTACCTTTTTCTGCACAAAAACTCCTTCACCGTGTTATACATTTCAACTCCTCTTGTAATTGTCTGTTAGGGCAGATGTGTCAGGAGTTCTTCTCTTGTGGAAACCAAAAGCTATGCTGTACTGTTGCCGTCCACAGACTCATCACACTGGACGTTAACCACCTGCACTTTGCAAGATCCCGGTCCAGCTAATTGGCCAAGTTATCAGACATAGCTGACACTCATCTAGACATTGTAGTGGAAATTGAATGAGTTCTATTGTTCTCATCCTTAGGGACAGTGATAGCAATTATCATCATTGCTTGAATTTTTTTCATGCTATATGCAAAAGTCTTTGTCCCTTAAGGCAACAGATTACAGCCCCCCCCCCCCCCCCCCCCCCCCCAGGCTGCTGTCGTATTAACAATAGCTTGGAGCTCCAGAATGGACAAGAAAAAACGACGAGAATGGCTCGAGCAGGGCGTTGCTCACGGGGCGGTCGCTCGTGCCATGCGGTCGCACGTGCTCGGGCCCGCTAAATGCTACTTGTAGCTTTAATTATCATTGCGTTTAAAAAATAAATGGGGAAATATTTTCCAAAAAACAATTTTACAAGTTCTTCTGTCTTAAAGTTTGATATATCGTGAGTTGTTAGAGACAAGATATATTGATTATCACAATATCGCCATATCGTGATAGATAGATAGATAGATAGATAGATAGATAGATAGATAGATAGATAGATAGATAGATAGATAGATAGATAGATAGATAGATAGATAGATAGATAGATAGATAGATAGATAGATAGATAGATAGATAGATAGATAGATGACTTTATTAATCCCACAATGGGGAAATTTCATTTATCTGTGGCAGCAACACGACATACAGAAATAATCTATATAATATAACATCAATAAAGGACATCACAAATGACATTTATATAAAATAATTAAAAATACTACTAAAATTATTATGAAAAATTATTATCAAAAATGATATTCTTATTAAATACAGAAATAAATATTAAATATTAAATAAATACAGCTGCAGGGGGGGCGCTGTTGGACACCATGGCGTGAAGACGTGTTTCCCGAGGCTCCCCAGAGCAGCAACATAAATATTATTTTAAAGCACATTTATCCCATTTTATTTCTTTTTTCCACCAGCCTGAAGCATGTTTTTGATGTTTAAATAACCAAGAGGTCCATAACGTAACTTTTCGAGCCAGGAAGAGAACTTTTTTTTCTCTACTTTTGTAGCAGAGGCGCCGCTTTTTCCTCCGGATTCCCGGTCGGTTAGCAGTGCTAGCCTCAGCACGTTCCTCTGACTTGGATCCCATAAACAACCCTCACAATGCAACCGGCCCCCTACGACTTCACAATCTTCCACCGGGACAGCCGCTGTGTGAGTTACGCATGAGAAAGCAATATACGGAACTTTTCCCTAAAACTTGGCCGTCGCAGCTAAAGCTAATCATATCCGTGCCAAGCTAGTGTCGACTTCACTGGGGAATTAATCCGATTTGCAAATTCGCATCTGCGGTCAAAATGGGAGATAATAAAGATCTTCGAAAGAAACTGGGACAATCTGAGGCGGGTGGTTCCCAGCGGCAGACTCCTGACCGGGGCTCTGTGTCTGAGGCTCATGTGGATGCAGTTATGACGGCGGCGGCCGACGGGGAACCCAATGCGGGTGCGCCGCTCAATGAAGCCACATTTACCAGGGCTCTGGAAGTTTTGAAGCGGGACATTTGTGATAAGCTGGACAGTAAGATCGATGCAGTTACTCATACGTTGCGGTTTGAAATCTCATCCGTGAAGGAGGAGTTTAAAGCTGCTGTATCTTCCCTACAAGCCACTGTCAACTCTCAGGGAGCCACCATCAAAGATCTGGAGGTCTCAGCCACAACATGCAGTGATGACCTGAGCTCTCTGCAAGCCACTGTGAAAACTCTAAAGGAGGAGGTCAAACACCTGCAAACCAAATGTGAAGATCTAGAAGGAAGATCACGCCGTAACAACATCCGTCTGATTGGTGTTCCAGAGGGTGCGGAAACCCCCGATCCCAGGGAATTTACCTCCCAACTGCTACAGGATCTATTGAAATTGGATGAACCCCCCCTGCTGGATCGCGCTCACAGAGCTCTTGGCCCAAAACCCAAAACAGGGGCCCCCCCTAGACCTCTGCTGGTCAGGGTGCACTATTTTCACATTAAAGAAAAGATGCTACGTCAGGCGGGGGCCAACACACCTCTCCTTTTCCAGGGCAAAAAGATCTCCATCTTTCCTGACTTTACACCTGCAGTGGCCAAGAAGCGCTCAGAGTTTACCAGTGTCAAGCGTCTACTGCACACCTGTCCGGGTGTCAAATTTGGTCTGTTCTATCCTGCAGAACTGAGAATTACCCTTCCGGACGGGGCGGTGCGTAAGTTTACTGAGCCATCAGCAGCTACTGACTTTGCCAATAAGATTCTGGGAAACTCTACCTCCTAAGATGCACAACCACTTTTCATCTCACTAAGGTTTATGTGTGGGCTGCGTATTTTTTTTTTTTTATTTCTAAGCTTTTATTTCCTAACAATTTTTTATTTTCTTAGTTCTAATATTATTCTGTTTATCTATGTTATTTTCTAGTTTTATCTATTTATATATGTATATACATATATTTATATATATATATATATATATATATATTATTTTTTTTACTTATTTATATTTTTATAGTATTTTCTTAAGCTTTAATTAGAAGAGGGGTGCCTTATTTTTTTTGTTTTTATTTTATTTATTTTTTTATTATTTTTACTGAAAAAACACAATTTTTACTTGTATCTGTTGCTGCTCTGAGCCGACAGGAGCAGGAGCTCTGCTGGGACTTCAAGAGGTGCGAAGGAAGTGCCTAGTAGTTTGTAATGAGAGGGGTGCGCGCATCTTGTTTGGGAAGATGCTCCAGCATTTTGGGGTATGTTTATTTGGTTTTTTTTTGTTTTTGTCTTACTGTTTTGTTTCTCTTGGTCTTCAGATGTTTATCTTGTTCAGTGTCACACTTTATATACTACCTATCGTTTTGTTATGAGTGGCACAAGTAACCGGCCAGCAGGTCGCTCTTATAAGTTTTGTAGTTGGAACTGTAAAGGTTTAAATCAGCCTATTAAAAGGAGCAAAGTTATTCGCCATCTGCAACACATGGGTGCTGAGATTGTGTTCCTACAAGAAACACATTTAAAAATCTCAGACCACTCAAGGCTCCGTAGATGTTGGGTGGGCCAGTTATTTCATTCTGCATTTCCATCAAAAGCCCGTGGTGCAGCCATATTAATACATAAATCTGTTCCTTTTGTTCCCTCCAGTGTTATTGCTGACCCTAATGGTCGATACATTATTGTAAAAGGAAGCATATTTAACACCAAATTCATTTTTGCAAATGTTTATGCACCCAACTGGGACAATCGTAACTTTTTTAGTTCCTTTTTCTCTAAAATCCCAGAGTTAACTTCCCATTTCCTCGTTCTTGGGGGGGACTTTAATTGTTGGCTTGGTCAACTAGATCGATCCTCAAATAAGCCTAGCAGACAATCAAATTCATCTAAAGTTATTAATACTTTTCTTCAGGAATTCTCAGTTATTGACACATGGCGTTTTCTTAATCCCTCACGCAGAGAATACACTTTTTTTTCTCCTGTACACCACACATATACTCGTATTGATTATTTCCTTTTAGATAGTCGGCTTGTGTCGCATATTCGCTCTTGCTCCCATGATGCTATAGTCATATCTGATCATGCTCCAGTGATTTTAGACCTGGCAGTTGGCAAAAATTTCTCATTTCCTCCATGGCGCTTGAACACACGACTACTTGCAGACGAAAAATTTACAGCCTTTGTGGCATCTAAGATAGACCTCTTTATTGCCACTAACGTCACACCAGGTATATCTCCCTCCCTTCTGTGGGAAACTTTTAAAGCTTTCATCAGAGGGCATATCATATCCTATGCTGACTATGAGAGGAGGTTTTGGAGATCACCACGCGAATATTACAACTTGATGAGCTTTATGCTGCCTGCCCATCACCCGAGATCTATAACAACAGGTTGTCTTTACAGGCTAGGTTTGACCACTTATCATCAACTCAAGCTGAGGAATCTTTACTTAAATTGCAACACTCTCAGTATGAGTACGGAGACAAGGCTAGCAAATTACTCTCCCATCAGCTTCGTAGTGCAGCAGCAGCGCATCTCCTTTCCCAAATTCAGACACCAGATGGAATCTCCACTGATCCTCAAATAATTAATAACCAATTTTGTGAGTTCTATTCATCACTTTACACCTCGGAGTGTACACCCAGCACTGCATCCCTGGACTCCTTCTTTAACTGTCAGAATTTTCCGGTAATTGAACATACATATAGCGATCGATTAGAGGAGCCCATAACGATTGAAGAAATTTTGCAGGCTATAAATAAGATGCAATGTTCTAAATGTCCTGGACGGGATGGGTTCCCTGTTGAGTTCTACCGAAAATTTATGCCTAAATTGGCACCTTTAATACTTAATATGTTTAAACACTCACTGGAAGTGGGTTCCCTCCCATTATCTCTCCGACAAGCAACTGTATCCCTTATCCTGAAAAAGGAAAAGGATCCTTTATCCTGTGGCTCATATCGCCCTATCTCCCTATTAAATGTGGATTATAAAATTCTTGCCAAGCTTCTAGCTATGCGTATTGAGGGAATTTTGCCATCAGTGATCAGTCCGGACCAAACAGGATTTATGAAAGGGAGATATGCCTTTTCCAATCTCAGACGGTTGTTTAATGTTCTCTATAACTCTTCAGACACCATCGAGCCTGAGTTTGTCATAAGTTTAGATGCTGAGAAGGCTTTCGACAGAGTTGAATGGGATTACCTTTTCTATGTCTTGGAGAAATTTGGATTTGGTAAAATGTTCACTTCTTGGGTCAGGCTTTTGTATACCTCCCCACTTGCCTCAATCAAAACAAACAACACTCACTCTTAATTTTTTCCTCTTTTTAGAGGTACGAGGCAGGGATGTCCTTTGTCGCCATTGCTCTTTGCTATTGCTATAGAACCTTTGGCCATCTCACTTAGATCCAACTGCCAGATTGCTGGAGTAACAAGAAATGGAATGGAACAGCGAATTTCATTATATGCTGATGATTTGCTTCTTTATATCTCGAAGCCCACTCTCTCTTTTCCTACTCTGCTCTCAACTCTTCACCAGTTTAGCCTTATTTCAGGCTATAAGCTGAACCTTGGGAAAAGTGAACTTTTTCCTGTGAATGTTGCTGCTCAAGCATATCCAACTGCCGTTCTCCCATTTCAGGTTTCACTAGATAGTTTCACATACTTGGGGGTGAAGGTTACCAGGAAATTTGAGAACCTTTTTAAGTCAAATTTTGACCCACTCTTAATCAAAATTAAGAGTGATTTGGACAGATGGTCGCTACTTCACCTGTCAGTAGCTGGCCGAATTAATACAATCAAAATGAACGTGCTCCCAAAGTTCTCTTTCCTTTTTCAATGCGTCCCTGCCTTTATCCCAATCTCTTTTTTCTGTAAGCTTGATCAGACTCTGTCTAGATTCATTTGGAACAACAAGCCTCCTAGAATTCGTAAAACATATCTCCAACGACCCAAGTGTGCAGGAGGGATGGCCCTGCCAAACTTTATGTTTTATTACTGGGCATGCAATTTTCGCGTCATTAGGTATTGGCTACAGGCAGATGGCTTAGAGAGTGCCCCAGCATGGTTGAGCCTTGAGGCCTCTTCTTGTGTCTCGTCTTCTTTAAAATCACTAATCTATGCTCCTAAGCAATTACCGAGCCCTGAATATCACGATAACACTGTTATCAAAGCCACATTGAAAATTTGGTATCAATTTAGACGTTACTTTAAAATAAAATCTCTTTCCTTACAATTCCCCATTGCAAAGAACCCTTCATTTCGGCCCTCAACAGTGGATGGAGCATTCTCCGTTTGGGTCTCCTTGGGTATCAGATCGCTCAAGGACCTCTATATTGAGGGCACGTTTGCCTCCTTTGAACAACTTACTTCCAAATTCGGTCTTCCAAAGAACCACTTTTTCCGCTACTTACAAATCCGTAGTTTTGTCAAGGAAAACACTCACCAGTTTCCATCCAGACCACCCGACCATGATTTTGACAATCTTCTGATTCCACCACCACTATCAAAAGGGATGATATCATGTCTGTATGAGAGGATATGTTTTATGTGCGAGTCTTCAACTGCGACGGTCAAAATGGCATGGGAACAGGATTTGGGTTTTGTGATCCAGGACGACCTTTAGGACAAAATCCTGAAGCGTGTCCATAGCTCCTCATTGTGTGCTAAACATGGATTGATTCAATGTAAAGTTTTGCACCGAACACACTGGACTAAATCTCGACTCTCTCGGATATACCCAGATATTAATCCTGAATGCGATCGTTGTCACCACTCCCCGCCTCTTCTACTCATATGTTTTGGTCATGTCCATCACTTGCACAATACTGGACTAACGTCTTCGGATTCTTATCGCAGACCCTCAAATTGCCCCTCAAACCTGAGCCGTTAACTGCCTTGTTTGGGGTCATCCCCAATATGACAAACTTGCCAACACTACAATCTGATTTTGTGGCATTTCTCACTTTTTTGACAAGACGCAGGATTTTGTTGTGTTGGAAGTCTCCCTGTCATCCTACGCTAGAAATCTGGATCAAGGATGTTTTGCACTATAGTAAACTTAAGATAAGATTAAGTTTACTCTACGTGGTGCCACGGGCAAGTTCTTTAAAATTTGGCAACCCTTTTTTGGACATGTTAACACCTTACAATCACGTAACATACCCACCTAGCTGGCTCTCATTTTCCTAAAAAATATACTTTTAGGTATTTCGATTATTTCGTTTGCGCTCACTCATTGTTACTTTAAAATATCACTGACCTGAACTATTTGTTCTCTATTTATGAAGACCCTCTTTATGTTTTTTTTTCTTTTTTTTTTTTTTTTTTCTTTGTGTGTTCTAATGCTTTACACATCTCCTATTCGTGATCCCTGGAGAGTTTCTTTTGATATATCACACATGTGCTGCCATTTTATTTTCTTAATTTTAATGATTCATTACTATTATTGTAAGTCTTTGGTGTATATTAGGCTTAGTGATGGGATGTGTATTGCCTTTCTGTTTGGGTTTTTTTTTTGCTTTTGTTCTAGGTTTCAATGGGGGGGAGGGAAAAAAAAGTGTAATCATTGTTGTTATCATGTGTTTACTATTGCTGCTCTAAAATCCAATAAAAAAAATTTTGCAAAAATAAATAAATAAATAAATAAATAAATAAATAAATACAGCTGCAAAAGTGTAAAAAACATGCGGTCTGCAAAACATGTAAACTGTAAAAAGACATTACAAATTTTTTTCAAAATACAGAAATAACTAATGAAGTTCACACCAAAAACAGACAACTGTTCAGGAATAAAAAAATAATTAAAAATTGAAAAACAACAACTACAACAAAAGAAAATAAATAAATTAGTGAATGAAAAAACACCCTGGGACCGTGGAGTGTCACTGTAACACAGTGTTGTACAGTCTGATGGCTGTGGGGAGGAATGACCTGCGGTAGCGCTCCTTCTTACACTGAGGGTGCAACAGTCTTGTGCTGCAGGATCTGGTCAGTTTGGTGCAGGGGGTGTGAGGGGTTTTCCATGATGGATGTCAGCTTAGCTAACATCCTCCTGTCCGCCACCTCCTCGATGGACTGAAGTGTGCAGCCCAGGACAGAGCCGGCCTTCCTAACCAGTTTGTTAAGCCTCTTCAAGTCTCTGCCTGCACTGCCCCCCGCCCAGCACACAACTCCATAAAGGACCACTGAGGCCACAACAGTGTCGTAAAAGGTCCTCAGCAGCTGTCTGCACACGCTAAACGACCTCAGTCTCCTCAGCAGGTGAAGGCGACTCTGACCCCTCCTGTACAGAGCATCCGTGTTGTTGGACCAGTCCAGTCTGTGGTTCAGGTGAACACCCAGATATTTAAATGTGTCCACGACCTCAATGTCTGAACCCTGGATGTTCACTGGTGACTGTGATGGTGAGGACCTCCTGAAGTCCAGGATCAGCTCCTTTGTCTTGCTGGTGTTAAGCAGCAGGTGGTTAACTTCACACCAGCCAACAAAGTCAGAGATGACCCCCCTTTACTCCTGCTCATCCCCCCCTGATACACAGCCCACAATGGCACTGTCATCTGAGAACTTCTGCAGATGACAGTGGTGGGAGTCGTACATGAAGTCTGATGTGTACAGGGTAAACAGGAATGGGGAGAGCACAGTCTGCATAGTATCGTTATCGTGAGCAATGTATCGCAAATCGTATCGTATCGTGAAGTACCGAGTGATTCCCAGCCCTACTAGCCAGACAGAGAGACAGAGATGGGAAGGACGTGCAACAGATAAGGGTGATTAAGGACAGAGATGGGAAGGTGCTAACAACCCAGGAGAGTGTACAGGAAAAATGGAAGGAGTTTTTTGAGGAGCTGATGAACGAGGAAAATGACAGGGAAAGAAGGGAGGAAGATGTGGTTGTTGTGGAGCAGGAAGTAGCAGAGATTGGAAAGGGTGAGGTTAGGAAGGCTCTGAAAAGGATGAAGAGCGGAAAGGCCGTTGGTCCTGATGACGTACCTGTGGAGGTATGGAAGTGCTTAGGAGAGACAGCAGTGGAATTTCTAACGAGTTTGTTCAATAGGATTTTAGAGAGTGAGAAGATGCCTGATGAATGGAGGAGAAGCGTTCTAGTCCTTATCTTTAAGAACAAGGGTGACACGCAGAACTGCAGCAACTATAGAGGAATAAAGTTGATGAGCCACACAATGAAGCTGTGGGAAAGAGTAGTGGAAGCCAGGCTTAGTCAGAGTAGTTCAGGACATGTATGAGAGAAGTATGACGGTGGTGAGATGTGCTGTAGGTCAGACAGAGGAGTTGAAGGTGGAGGTGGGACTACACCAAGGATCAGTTTTAAGTCCCTTTTTGTTTGCTATGCTGATGGACAGGCTGACAGATGAGGTAAGACAGGAATCTCCCTGGACAATGATATTTGCGGATGACATTGTAATTTGCAGTGAGAGTAGAGAGCAGGTGGAAGAACAGCTAGAGAGGTGGAGGTTTGCTCTGGAAAGAGGAGTCATGAAGGTCTGTCGTAGTAAGACAGAATACATGTGTCTGAACGAGAGGGATCAAGATAGCGTTTGGTGAAGAAGGTGCAGGAGTTTAAGTACTTGGGGTCAACAGTTCAGTGTGATGGGGAGTGTGGAAAAGAGGTGAAGAGGCGAATGCAGGCAGGTTGGAGCTGGTGGAGGAAAGTGTCAGGAGTGTTGTGTGACAGAAGAGTATCAGCAAGACTCAAAGGAAAGGTGTACAAGACAGTGGTGAGACCAGCTCTGCTCTATGGGTTAGAGACGGTAGCAGTGAGACAGAGACAAGAGGCTGATATGGAGGTAGCGGAGATGAAGATGTTGAGGTTCTCCTTAGGAGTGACCAGGTTAGACAGGATAAGGAACGAGTACATCAGAGGGACGGCTCATGTTGCCTGTGTTAGCGACAAAGTCAGAGAAGCCAGACTGAGATGGTTTGGACATGTTCAGAGGAGGGATAGTGGATATATTGGTAGAAGGATGTTGGAGATGGAGCTGCCTGGCAGGAGGGCAAGAGGACGGCCAAAGAGGAGATATATGGATGTCTTAACAGAGGACATGAAGTTGGCTAATGTTAGGGTAGAAGATGTCCATGATAGAGTGAGGTGGAAAACGATGATTCGCTGTGGCGACCCCTGATGCGAAAAGCCGAAAGAGAAAGAAGAAGCTACTTTTGAATCGACAATGTCTTGAAGATCTACCTGTAAATGATGAAGAACTACACAGTAAGATTACACAAAGATACTTTTGTGTTAACAGATGAGGCGTTTTATTACAAAGACAGAAAGCAGCGACTATCATTTGTCATGCTCTGCTGTAAACCGTGCAATGGGGGGAGCATGGCATTTCAACGGCGCTGCTGGCTCCGTAGTGCCACGGGAAAACAGCGCTTCTTAATGAGCTCGTGAGGTGGAAAAGGATTATTCGCTGTGGCGACCCCTGATGGGAAAAGCCGAAAGAGAAAGAAAGAAGATTAGAAAGCAGCTGTTAGTTTGTTGCGGGTCTTGAATCATAAGCTTTGAGTCCCTAACCGGATGTTGTTTCCCCGCGTGCAACCCCCCCCCCCTGTTCACAGGCAGCGCTACATATGGTCATCGTAGCAGCAAGGTGACAGGATGGTAGGGGCTCCTTGACGCACACTTAGTAAATTTTGCGCCGAAATGGGTGTTCTTAGTCTAGGGCACATGTGTCAAACTCAAGGCCCGGGGGCCAAATGTGGCCCTCCATGTTATTTTATCTGGCCCGCGAGAGCATAAAAGTTTTTAATTTCTTTAAATTAAATAAAAATTTGGTGTGTATTTATTCATATCTAGGGGGAATCGGACTTGAAATATATGATTGGACTTAAACACTGTCAATATAACCTAACCTGACAGAATCAAATTTAAAAGGATTTATGGCAGAGAAGCAAGCAAACATATTTTTTCTATGCAACTGTAATTGTCACTTTAAAAAGTTATAATAAATAAATAATGAGTTATTTAAAATTAAGGAGTAGTTACATTTATTTTTCATTACATTTAGTTACATGAAGAAGTTTTGTGTGGCCCTTTGTGGACAGCCACTATGCTGATGTGGCCCTCGGTGAAAATGAGTTTGACACCCCTGGTCTAGGGCGATAAAAGGATTTTTTTTTGTGGGGCGCTCACGTGTCATGATCAGAACACGAAGGGGACCCAAGTGCTGGAACCCAGAAGGAAAAACAGGTAAAAGGTTGGTAAGAAGGATTTATTTTACTGATCCAGACAGGGCAGTGAGCAGACGTGACAGTAGATGTGGAGGGTGGCTGGTGTAACTGACGAGGAGCGTGGCATAGGCTCTTGAGGCTGGAGTTCTTGGCGAGTGGCGAGGCTGGAGTTCTTGGCGAGTGGCGTGCCTGGAGCTCTTGACGAGTGGCGTGGCTGGAGTTCTTGCGGAGCGCTGAGACTGTGGATCTTGAGGAAGGAAGGCGTCAGCCTGGAGATAGAGACAGCTGCTGCTCGAGGTGGTGTAGACTCAGGACTCACGTGGCTTGAGATTAACCTGAGGCAGAGGAAACAAGGTTCAATTAGCGAGGCACAAGACTAAGGGAGCCAGACGTGAATCACAACATGACTAAGCACCATCAGGGTTAACAGACTGGCGATGAATGCTGGAGCTGGGTCTCCTTATGAAGAGCAGAGGCTTGATGAGAAGATAGGATGCAGCTGAGAGTCAGGAGCAGAGCAGAGCTGGGAGGGGGAGGAGTCAGACCGAGGCACCATGACAACGTGTCCCCTACAAGATCGGCACTGACTGTGTGTGCGCTGCCTTGTCTTGTGTGTGTGTGTGCGCATGCCGCGTACTGTCTGAACAACAGCCCCGCCCCCCATGCACACAAATAGCCAGACAGACCTCTCCTCTTCAGCGAGAATACCGAAATTAATATCATCATTAATTAACGGAAAATTGACTGACTTGGTGAGTTAAATATGGCAGGTAACGTTTGTGGGACACAAAAAAAATCCCATTTCTCCAGAACCGATAGCAGAACCGTTCAGGTCAGATCTTAACGATACTGCGGTCTTGAAGAATGTTGCCCCGGGGCTCGTTCAATACCGGCCACGGTACCCATCCCTACTTACACCTCACTCTAGCTGTTAATGAGGTGCGAGTAGTGGGCTCTTACTGATAGCACATGAAAGCTTCAAGCACGAGATGTAGGCATGACATGTAACCTTAGGATGTCAACACTAACTATGCTCTGATTGCTTAATTTTCTTAATTGTAACAGTCAGGCGTCATGCAAGGAACCCAGAAGGAGCCTGCAACTATCACATGAAAACCACTCACGGGCCCCTGCGCAGCCTATACGACACACCTGTGTCTAACCTACTTCCTACTTCACTCATACTTACCCTTACATGTTTAACCAGTTGTTCACTACGATGAACGCTCTTCATGGTCACAGAGTGGTTAACAATCTTGATCATTCGTACGACTAATCTGTGTGCCCCGTAGGTTTGCCCATTTTTTCCCGCAGACAGCCCATATCCACCTGCAAGGACGGTTGTGACTAAGGTTGTATCTGAAAGTTATCAAGGTTCCTCATTTAAGTTATTGCTTGGAGTACTTTTGTATGAATCATGCATGGCTACTCTAAGTATTAAATTAAATTATATATTTCTCCTGTTTGATGCCAACTGATGAGCAGCTGGTCTTAAATGTGTACCTGAAGTGTCCTGCTGTGAACTGCTATCCTGTTCCCAACACTTCCAGTCTGTCTGCCAATCTCAACTAGAGGATGCCAGTCAGTGCCATTTATTACATTGAAGAAGTTGTCAATACATTTCTACCAGACCATAAACCAAATTTAGAGATATGAAGTAACTGATACACAATTTAACTATATTGAATCAGGTTGCAGAATACAAACGCACCACATCCCCACAATGTCATTCACCTCATATGGGGACCGCTTTGATTTCATTTTTGCCAGCTTTGACATCTCCTCAAAAAGATAAAATATACTCTCTCAGTATCTTCTAATTGGCCTGCCAGACGGAAGTGGGATTTTAGAGGATAATGTCAGGATATGCATGATCCACTTTACAAAAATGATTCCACCACTGAAGCATACAACGATGACCAAATGAAAAGCTGAATTCCTTAACCACACACAAGCAAGACTCAAGCTTCTGCTGCAAACAAAACTGATAGCTAAGGTAAAATGCCTTGAGGCAGGAATATGTGAGTAATTTTAAAGAGCATGTACATTAGACCATTTAACCCTCATGGGTTTATCAGAAAAAATTTACACAAAGTCTACTGGTAGGGCTATGTGTCTTACGGATGTAGCAGTGCAATTTTGCATTTTCACTCCTATTTCTCTGTAGACAGTTGTCAGAATGAAAAGCTGCAACAAGAGTGTTGTTAAAGACTCACTCCAATCAAAATTTTGTTTTAAACATCTTGTAGTCTTTTTCTTACGATGAAAGGCATAAACAAGGAAAAATAAGCTTAAATTGCATTTCTGAGTATTTCTTTATCAAAATTGTTGAAGTAGATCCAAATAAATGTTGTTGGAAAAAGCTTGTAGCAATGACCTAGATGCTTCAATAAGTGGGCCACAATCTCCCTGATCCGCTCCATTCTGATGCATCCATTTGTTGACGACTATATCCATGTACGTCTTTTTTTTCCTTGTCTAAGATGCCATCTGACTCAAAACTGTTCGGAAGGGTAGCTCCAATATTAATCAAAAATTTTATGTAACTGTGACAGACAGGGCTGTGGGTGGTAGTTTGTCCCTCATGGTGTTCCATAGATGAACATTCATGGCCAGCACCTGTCTGTTGAGCTGTTGGCTCACAAGGCTGATAAATAGCAGCAGTGGGAGTTCCATCTAGGTGCTGGTTTCCTGGTTTGGCCTTGGTGGGTGAGCTTGACATGTGGACCTTTTTTACTAAAGCTTTTAATCATTTGAGTCCTTTTAAAGTTTTTAAGCATTTGAGTTTGCAAGATTTTAAACTCTATTTATATTAACAGGTGGTGGCATGAGTTCTGACCCTGGGGCATGAGAGGTAAAATAAGGGTTTGCAAAACATGTGTTTGTCCCAGGGGAGAACTAACTTATTTTTATTTCTCCAGCAGAGTTGCCACTGCTGTTTTGCTTAGTGTTTTTAGTCATTGTTTTTAATGTTTTAATCAAACTTGAGACCCTTGCTTTTATCCATTTTTAAACTGTTTTGTGCTAATTTTTAGTATCTTGGTGTCTGGACCTGACTGAAGGTGGCTGCCTCCTCCTTTTATCCTTATGGTAGCTGGTGGGTGCCATATTTAGTATTGTGTAAGGGGGACCCCCCTGTTTTCAGCCCATAAATTAGTGGTGACCTGCTCAGGTGCACCTTTTCTGTTTTGTATTTTCTTTTAATCACTGTTTGGGTTGTGGTGTGTTTTGTTTTTGTGTGCATTTGGGTCCTGAGCAGGTACTCCTGGTGAGAGTTGGATCAGAGATCCCCCTTGGTGGTGTTTGTGGCTACCCGCCAGTGCAGTGGGGCTGAGGCAATCCTGGAGGCAGCCGCCCTCATGCAGTGTTGGAGTGCGGTCCAACTGTCCGAGTCTATTTTAACTTTCTCTTTTATGGAATTTGTGTCAAGTTTTTAATAAATTGTATATTCTTAACCTTTATGAAATCCAGTCTCCATTTGGGGTGCACATGTAAGAGGGCGTTGGGTCACAAAGTGGCGTTGTCTGCAGGATTGGATTCCTCTACTGAATTTAAGGCTTGGATCTGGATTTTTGTTTTTTTAAATGTCTTTTTAGTTTGTTTGTTTTAAAAGCAAAACAGCAGTGGGCACACTGTGGGACTTGAATAACGAGGGTGCTACATTGCCAGCCCAGCGCTTCAGAGAGACTCCATCTCAGCGATGTCAGATGAAGTGGAGCAGTTAAGAGACCAGGTTCGCCAGCTTCAGGAGGCCAATGATCGGCTGCTACAGCACCAAGCTTCAGCCGGCCCAGCTAATCCCAGAGACTTTGTGGACCCACCAAGCCCGGCTTTGTTGGACAGATTGATGTACCTCCCCAGGGAGTGAAAGTGTCCAGTGTTCCGAGGGCGTGTGGGGGTGGGTATCGATGACTGGGTGGAGGAAGTTGAAGCTTGTGTACGTGCTAGATGCCTAGGTGCTCTTGATAAAGCATTTTTCATCTTTGACCATTTAGAGAATGAGGCTAAAGAGGAGATACGATATAAGCCGAGATGTGAGAGGGAAGACCCAGAAAAGATTATCAATATTCTGAAGGCGCTGTATGGGTGTTCAAGTTCTTATGTAGCCTTGCAAGAGAAATTTTTCTCCAGAACACAACAGGAGGGTGAATCCCTCCAAGAGTATTCTCATGCCCTGCTCTCAGTCATGGACAAGATTAAGCAGACCTCCCCTGAGTCTGTGCCTCAATCAGACAAACTCTTGCGCGACCAGTTTATTGAACATGTCCTGGATCCAGACCTTCGTAGGGAGTTAAAAAGGCTGGTGCGTTTAACCCCGCAAATGTCTATGTGGGAGGCACGGACTACAGCAATTCAGTGGGAACGTGAAGGTAGACCAGGGGAGGATCGTCGTGGTGGCCTTTATCCAGTCCCTTCTATTTGTGCTATGCAAGGTTCAAATGTGAAGCCTGACGCCCCTCCTCCCTCAGTTGGTGTCATTGGCCCTAAACTGGTGGAGTTGCGTGCTCTAATCTTAAAGCAACAGGAGCAGATTAATAAACTGACTGATGCTATGGCTACATTACAGAGAGCACCGCGGCAAACTCGGCCAAACTGTGCAGCCATCATTTGTAGGCGATGCCAGCAAGTGGGTCATTATGCAAAAGAATGTGATAATGAACGCGTTCGCACTCGGAGCCCTTCTACCCCATCCCCCCAACAGGCGGATAGTGTTCTTAATTCCCAGGTTGTGGGAAACTAGTTCCCTCCAGCATGCTGAGCCACACGTTGGAAGGGGACCTTACTGGCTCTAACAGTGAGAATTCAGTTGACCCTAACTTGACCTCCCTTGTTGCACAGTGCCCTAAGGTAGCTGTTAGAGTGGGAGGGGTAATTGTGAACTGTCTGTTAGACACAGGTTCAATGGTGTCTACAATGGTGGAGAGCTTTTTCTTGGAGCATTTTAAGGATGACCTTCAGCGCTGTCATTGGTTGCACCTACGTGCGGCCAATGGTTTGGACATTCCCTACACAGGCTACGCAGAGTTCACGGTTGAGGTGCTGGGAAAAGTAATTCCGCAGCGAGGGTGGCTAGTGGTCAAAGATCCCCCCCCCAGGCCAGCCTCGTCCTGCGGTGCCTGGTGTTTTAGGGATGAATGTAATCAATCAGTGCTATGATGTGCTATTTTGTCAGCATGGGCCTTCTTTGTTTGATCTCCCACCCTTAGTGCATGCTTCACCTCCATGGCAACAGGCGCTACAGTTTTGTCATCAATCCCGGCGTCATCCAGTCAGAACAGGCCTGGCCAAGGTCAGAAGCCGCAGACCTATTTTAATACCGGGAGGTACAGTTAAGTTGGTAGCAGCCACTTGCGCACCACACTTTGGCAATGTCTCGTCTGTTCTGCTGGAGCCAGCTAGTAGCCCGTTACCGGATGGCCTTTTGGTTTCACCTTGTTTGGTCCGTGTAGAGAATGGCACAGCCTTTATTCCAGTTGTGAATGTAGCGCTCACGCAGACAAAACTGTACCCCCCCAGCATTGTGGGTAATCTGGTCCAAGCCACAGTTCAAGGGCTCCCTTCAGGGATTTGTGAGATTCCAGAGGAGTCTGGGGTTACAGCCTCTATCAAGGTCCACGAGGGTCACGTTAGTAGTGTTGGCGAACAGTTGCAGAACATTGATCTGTCTGAGCTATCGGAAACCGAACAGGAACAAGTGAGGACATTTCTGTTGAGGCATGAGTCAGTTTTCTCTGCGTCTGAAAGTGATCTCGGCTGCACTAACCTGATTTCACATGAAATCCCTTTGCTCGATGACAAGCCTGTTAGACAGCGGTATAGGCGGTTGCCCCCCTCTGATTATGAGGCGGTGAAGGCCCACTTGAGACAGCTGTTGGATAGTCAGGTTATCAGGGAGAGTAGTACCCCTTATGCCTCTCCTGTTGTGCTGGTGCGAAAGAAGGATGGTTCCCTCCGAATGAGCGTCGATTACCGGCAGCTTAACCGCAAGACTAGGAAAGATGCCTTCCCTCTTCCCCGCATTGAGGAGTCTTTGGATGCCCTTTGTGGGGCCAAATGGTTTTCCACACTCGACCTGGCTAGCGGCTATAACCAAGTGTCGGTGAATGAGAGAGATCGCCCAAAGACTGCTTTCTGCACACCATTTGGGCTATTTGAGTTTAACCGGATGCCCTTTGGTCTGTGCAACGCGCCAGCTACTTTTCAGCGGTTGATGGAGAGGATGTTTGGGGCAGAACATTGTCAATCCCTCCTACTATATCTGGATGATATTATTGTGTTCTCTTCCAGTGTGGAGGACCACTTAAATCGTCTGGATCGGGTGCTGAGTCGACTGCACAGAGAAGGACTAAAAGTTAAGCTGGAAAAGTGTTGTTTTTTCAGGAAGGAAGTCAATTACCTTGGCCATCTGGTCTCCCGTGAAGGGGTATCTACAGATCCATCCAAGGTGTCAGCTGTGGCCAATTGGCCACACCCCACAACTGTCTCTGAGCTTCGGTCCTTCCTTGGATTTGCCAGTTATTACAGGCGGTTCGTGGAGGGGTTTTCAAAGCTGGCTGCGCCATTACATCGCCTGGTTGCTGAATTGGCAGGCAGAAAAGGAAAAGAACCACCCCTGGAGAGCCACTGGAGCAATGCATGTGAGGCAGCTTTCAATGAGCTTAGGAGGAGACTGGTGAGTTCACCCACTCTGGCATTTGCCAATTTTAACCTCCCGTTTATTTTGGAAGTGGATGCAAGCCATGCAGGCCTTGGAGCAGTTTTGTCTCAAGAGCAGGATGGCAGGGTTAGACCCATCGCCTATGCCAGTCGAAGCCTCAGCCCAGCAGAGAAAAACTATAGTTCCATGAAACTAAAGTTTCTTGGAATGAAGTGGGCTATGACTGAAAAATTTCGGGAGTATTTGTGGGGCCAACATTGCACCGTGTGGACTGATAACAATCCATTAAGTCATTTGGAAACAGCCAAGCTGGGGGCAACTGAGCATCGTTGGGTGGCTGAGCTGTCGGCATTCAGCTATGACATAAGATATCGACCAGGGCGGGCTAACACAAATGCAGATGCATTGTCCAGGCAGCCACCCACAGCAATGACAAGGATGAGCACTGGGTCAATGTTGGAAGGAGTAGCCATTCCGGTTGCTATACACCAAGCTGTTCGACAGGAGCCGCAGGTTACCCAGTATGCCGTCTCTGCTTTTCCCTCGTATACTGTAAACGATCTCAAATTGTTACAGGAAGCAGACCCAACTATTAGTGCCTTTCTTCAATTCTAGAAAGCACAGGAAGCCCCAAGTTTCAGTGCTCGGGACAAACTGTCAGGACCGGTTTGAGTACTGTTACGGCAGTGGGACAAGATCACAAGTAAGGATGGTTTGATCTTTCGCAAGGTACAGCGGCCGGATGGAGGGGAGGAGGTCCTACAGCTGCTGTTGCCTATGTGCCTCAAAGAAGAAGTCCTGCAGCAGCTGCATGATGACCATGGCCACCAGGGGATTGAACGCACCACTGATCTAATAAGGCAGAGATGTTATTGGCCAGGAATGAGCGATGACATTAAACAATGGTGCAAAGATGTATACGCGATGTATCCTGGCAAAGACCTCTCAGCCCAAGCTCAGTGCACCCATGGGGCATTTGTTGGCTTCCCGCCCAAACCAAATATTAGCAGTGGACTTTACCCTTCTGGAGCCAGCTACTGACGGGAGAGAGCATGTCTTGATAATGACTGATGTGTTTTCTAAATTCACACAGGCGGTGCCTACCAGAGACCAGAAAGCCGCAACGGTGGCCAGCGCCCTTGTTAGGGAGTGGATTTTCCGTTTTGGTGTTCCCGCTCGCCTCCACTCCGACCAAGGACGCAGCTTTGAAAATGCTGTTGTCGGTCAGCTGTGTAACCTGTACGGAGTGCAGAAATCCCGGACTACACCATACCACCCCCAGGGAAATGGGCAGTGTGAGCGGTTCAATCGGACAATGCATGACCTGTTGCGCTCACTGCCAGCAGAGAGGAAAAGACACTGGCCAGAATACCTGCCTCAATTGGTGTTCTGTCACAACACCACTATTCATCAGTCAACAAGTGAGTCACCGTACTACTTGATGTTTGGCCAAAAACCTCAACTGCCGGTCGATTTCCTTCTGGGCAGGATTGAAGAGCCAGAACAGGGGGAAGTGACTGACTGGGTGCGAGAACATCAGCGCCGCCTTGCAGTGGCCTTCCATGGTGCCAGGGAACGTCTACAGGCAGCTGCCCTGAAACGCAAAGACCGGCATGACCAACAAACCCTCTGTGATCCATTAGCAGAGGGGCAGCTAGTGTACCTGAAAAACTGTACCATGCGCGGTCGCACCAAGATTCAGGATGCCTGGAGTCCTGTTTTACATAAGGTAATACAGGCCCCTGCACCAGATGGAGTTGTGTACTCAGTTGCACCCGTTCAAGATCTGGGTAGGATTCGTCAAGTCCACCGAACCATGATGAAGGCAGCCAATGTGGATCGGGCCTCAGAGCTGCCTCACATGCAGGAAGTGCCTCAGGTAACCAGAATGCAGTCTAGTGGTGAGGATGACGACCATGCATGGATCATGCTTGACCACAGAGGAGGCCAACCTGAACCATCCTATGCACAAACCCTCCTTCAAGGTGACCTTGTGAACAATGTTACACCTCAGGAAGAGTGCGTCCCTGCTACAGAACCTTTCCAAGCTCCTGTGTTACCCACTGGGTCTGACGCAGAAGGTCCGAGGAGGTCTACACGCGCCACAGCAGGACGACATAGAAACCTGCATCACCTACCAGCATCAGTGTTAAATCAGGCAGATGGGGCTACGAACTCCCAGGTAGCTGAGCTAGAGGGTTGCATTACTGCCATTTTTCGACCATGGTGTTAAGTAGGTAGATTTGTTTTGTTTTTGTTATTTTTTGTTTTGTTTTTTTTATCCGTGGGGCACGGATACAAAAAGGGGGGGTAAATGTGACAGACAGGGCTGTGGGTGGTAGTTTGTACCTCATGGTGTTCCATAGATGAACATTCATGGCCAGCACCTGTCTGTTGAGCTGTTGGCTCACAAGGCTGATAAATAGCAGCAGTGGGAGTTCCATCTAGGTGCTGGTTTCCTGGTTTGGCCTTGGTGGGTGAGCTTGACATGTGGACCTTTTTTACTAAAGCTTTTAATCATTTGAGTCCTTTTAAAGTTTTTAAGCATTTGAGTTTGCAAGATTTTAAACTCTATTTATATTAACAGGTGGTGGCATGAGTTCTGACCCTGGGGCATGAGAGGTAAAATAAGGGTTTGCAAAACATGTGTTTGTCCCAGGGGAGAACTAACTTATTTTTATTTCTCCAGCAGAGTTGCCACTGCTGTTTTGCTTAGTGTTTTTAGTCATTGTTTTTAATGTTTTAATCAAACTTGAGACCCTTGCTTTTATCCATTTTTAAACTGTTTTGTGCTAATTTTTAGTATCTTGGTGTCTGGACCTGACTGAAGGTGGCTGCCTCCTCCTTTTATCCTTATGGTAGCTGGTGGGTGCCATATTTAGTATTGTGTAAGGGGGACCCCCCTGTTTTCAGCCCATAAATTAGTGGTGACCTGCTCAGGTGCACCTTTTCTGTTTTGTATTTTCTTTTAATCACTGTTTGGGTTGTGGTGTGTTTTGTTTTTGTGTGCATTTGGGTCCTGAGCAGGTACTCCTGGTGAGAGTTGGATCAGAGATCCCCCTTGGTGGTGTTTGTGGCTACCCGCCAGTGCAGTGGGGCTGAGGCAATCCTGGAGGCAGCCGCCCTCATGCAGTGTTGGAGTGCGGTCCAACTGTCCGAGTCTATTTTAACTTTCTCTTTTATGGAATTTGTGTCAAGTTTTTAATAAAACTGTATATTTTTAACCTTTATGAAATCCAGTCTCCATTTGGGGTGCACATGTAAGAGGGCATACGGTCACATTACTACTAATGTGAACCCCAGAAAGGCAGCTTGCCCAGATGGAGTTCCTGGCAAAGTGCTCAGGGCATGTTCTCCTCAGCTCGCACATATCTTCAAAGAGATCTTCAACCTCTCCCTGGCTCAGGCAGTGATACCTTCCTATCTGAAATCTGCCACTATCATCCCAGTGCAGAAGTAGTCTCCCATCTCCAGCCTCAACGACTACCGTCCAGTGGCGCTCACTCCAGTAATCATGAAGTGCTTTGAGAGACTGGTCCTCCGGCACATCAACGATCACCTCCCCCCCAGACCTCGAACCCCACCAGTTTGCATACCGCACAAACCAGTCTACAGAGGATGGCATCGCCTTAGCCCTGCATGCTGCGCTGAGCCACCTGGAGGAGCAGCAGAGCTATGTTCGGATGCTCTTTGTGGACTATAGCTCTGCCTTCAATACAACCATACTTATCAGAAAACTGGACACTAGGCCTGCCCCCACTCACATGTGCCTGGATAAAGGACTTCCTGACCGGCCCCAGGCTGTGAGGCTGGGCCCCCACCTGTCCCCCACATGCACACTAAGCACTGGCTCCCCACAGGGCTGTGTGCTGGGCCCACTCCTGTACTGCCTCTACACTCAACTCAACTCAACTCAACTTTATTTATAAAGCACTTTAAACAGAACAAGGTTCCCCAAAGTGCTGAACAATACAAAAATTAATAAACAACTGCAGTCCGCAGCACGACAGCAACCTCATCATGAAGTTGGCTGATGACACCACAGTCATCTGACTCATTTTAAAGGGACTTCAGGAGGCACAACACCGACCTAGCTCCCCTCTACATCAATGGAGAGCGTGTGGAGAGGGTCCACACCGTCCGGTTTCTGGGAGTCGTATTTTCCAACAACATCTCCTGGACAGAAAACATCACAGAGGTCATAAAGAAGACCCAGCAGAGACTCCACTTTCTGCGGGTCCTCAGAAAGCCCAATCTGGACCCCAGCCTAATGACAACCTTCAAAAGTGCGTCCATTGAAAGCCTTCTGACGTACTGCATGACAGTGTGGTATGACAGCTGCACCATGGCGGACAGGGAGAGACTGCAGAGGGAGCTCAGAGGATCATCGGCTCCCCTCTCCCCTCTCTGTCAGACATCTACTCTTCCCTCTGTCCAGCAGAGCTGGAAAGATCACAAAAGACAGTTCCCACCTGGCTCTAGACCAGGGGTCGGGAACCTTTTTGGCAGAGAGAGCCATAAACGCCACATATTTTTAAAGTAATTCCGAAAGAGCCATACAATAATGTAGTGTCCCTTTCCCACACTGAGGCACGGAGACTTAACGTCTTTTAAGGTTCTTTATTCTGGTTACTGTAGACTGCAACCAACGCCGTACAATTAATTCAGCAACTCCTCAATCTATTCCATAGCTGAACCCCATTGGTCCAAACTCCCCAACGACAGGCTGAGCGACAGAACTGAGGACCAATCAGCATCTCTGCATGATGCGTTGAATCAACTCTGGAATTTATAACGCGACCCAACAGCCACCCAGTTAAACTCAGTCAGCTACAATATGTGAATGTGTGCATTTGATGTAATTTCAACACTTTTAAGTACAATAGGTCTGTGGATTATTTTTAATAACGTTGTTATGCTGTTGCTAATAAATAATGAGTATTTCTTAGCATTAATGTGACTTCTGGTGCTGCGTGGTGGTTTTGCTGATGATCTTGTCCGGTTGATACGTGGTGAGTTTAAGCTTCATTCAGGCGTTGAGACTTCCATCCGTTAATTAAGCGTGATCATAGGTTGGTCTAAATGTTCTTTACATGTGACTAAGACTGCTCACATGCAGACGTGGAGCCAAACACACACTCACGCTGCAGTGAGTGACAGGTTGTGTGGTTTAATGTATGACAATGTACCCACTATCCCCTCCCTTTCTTTCTCACACATCCCGTCCCCGCAAATGCGTCTCTCAGAGACGGGAGCGCGCAGTTGCAGGCACGGCGATTCAGAGGTTTTCGGCTGGCACAAACTGTGTGAAATAATAGATAATAGTAAACTGATAGTGCTGGCACAGATTTTTTTTCTGCAAGCACCGATACTACTGCGCGCCCCTCTGGCATCGAATCGCGCCCGAGAAGGTGTAGTCTAATGAAAAAATGATATTATAATTAAAGATTTGTCTGTGAGCCAGATATGACCATCAAAAGAGCCATATATGGCTCGCGAGCCATAGGTTCCCGACCCATGCTCTAGACCAGGGGTCGGCAACCTTTTTTACTCAAAGAGCCATTTGGGACCGCCCCTAATGAAAAGAAAGCACCCGGAGCCACAACCCGTTTTGACGTCATTATATATATTATGCATGTATATATTATAATTATCAAGGGTGCTCATTACGTCGATCGCGATCGACCGGTAGGTCTTCAAACACATGAGCGTAGATCGCGGGCCAGAAAAGATAAAAAAAAAGTACTTCTTAAAAATCCACAAGACAATCAAAATCCTCACTGAGAAGTACGGGACTGGATTGATATGTAGATTGGCCAATCGGACATCCTCTGATACATACGTCACTGCAGATATGAGCCTCACATGCAGACGCGTGTTTAAAAACCCTGAGCACAAACTCTGTCATCAGAGAATTGCTCTCTGTACCGCAGCACGTCAAGTTCCCGGCAGAAGACCACTGCGGACAACCGGAGTGTTTATTAAAGCCGCCCCGCGTGCCTTCTCCTGCTATCAGCTCTGCAGTTCTCGCCGATAAATACGAGCTCATTAAGAAGCGCTGTTTTCCCGTGGCACTACGGAGCCAGCAGCGCCGTTGAAATGCCATGCTCCCCCCATTGCACGGTTTACAGCAGAGCATGACAAATGATAGTCGCTGCTTTCTGTCTTTGTAATAAAACGCCTCATCTGTTAACACAAAAGTATCTTTGTGTAATCTTACTGTGTAGTTCTTCATCATTTACAGGTAGATCTTCAAGACATTGTCGATTCAAAAGTAGCTTCTTCTTTCTCTTTCGGCTTTTCGCATCAGGGGTCGCCACAGCGAATCATCGTTTTCCACCTCACTCTATCATGGACATCTTCTACCCTAACATTAGCCAACTTCATGTCCTCTGTTAAGACATCCATATATCTCCTCTTTGGCCGTCCTCTTGCCCTCCTGCCAGGCAGCTCCATCTCCAACATCCTTCTACCAATATATCCACTATCCCTCCTCTGAACATGTCCAAACCATCTCAGTCTGGCTTCTCTGACTTTGTCCCTAACACAGGCAACATGAGCCGTCCCTCTGATGTATTCGTTCCTTATCCTGTCTAACCTGGTCACTCCTAGGGAGAACCTCAACATCTTCATCTCCGCTACCTCCATCTCAGCCTCTTGTCTCTGTCTCACTGCTACCGTCTCTAACCCATAGAGCAGAGCTGGTCTCACCACTGTCTTGTACACCTTTCCTTTGAGTCTTGCTGGCACTCTTCTGTCACACAACACTCCTGACACTTTCCTCCACCCGCTCCAACCTGCCTGCACTCGCCTCTTCACCTCTTTTCCACACTCCCCATCACACTGAACTGTTGACCCCAAGTACTTAAACTCCTGCACCTTCTTCACCTCAGCCCCCTGTAACCTAACGCTTCTACCTTGATCCCTCTCGTTCAGACACATGTATTCTGTCTTACTACGACAGACCTTCATGCCTCTTCTTTCCAGAGCAAACCTCCACCTCTTTAGCCGTTCCTCCACCTGCTCTCTACTCTCACTGCAAATTACAATGTCATCTGCAAACATCATTGTCCAGGGAGATTCCTGTCTTACCTCGTCTGTCAGCCTGTCCATCAGTATAGCAAACAAAAAAGGACTCAAAGCTGATCCTTGGTGTAGTCCCACCTCCACCTTCAACTCCTCTGTCTGACCTACAGCACATCTCACCACCGTCATACTTCTCTCATACATGTCCTGAACTACTCTGACATACTTCTCTGCCACTCCAGATGACCTCATACAGTACCACAGCTCCTCCATCGGCACCCTGTCATACGCCTTCTCTAAATCTACGAACACACAATGCAGCTCCTCCTGACCATCTCTGTTCTTTTCCATCAACATTCTCAAAGCAAAAATGGCATCAGTGGTGCTCTTACGGGGCATGTAAGAGCACCACTGTAAAAACTATATAAAAGCTTTACTAATAAGATGTGTCTTAAGTTTTTTCTTTAAAAGCTCCACAGTGGCTTAAGCCCTCACGTCCTCAGGCAGGCTGTTCCACAGGCAAGTCCCACAGTGCTGAAAGGAGGCCTCGCCGTGGGTTTTAGTTTTCTGACCTTTGGGACCACCAGCAAATCTGCACCTGGGGGCTCTGGGAGGGTCATAGACTAAAAGTAAATCTGATAAAAATGAGGGTCCAGCTCCATGTAAACTTTTATAAACTAGTAAAAGAACCTTAAAATCAATCTTAAAGCTGACTGGGAGCTAGTGCAAAGACTTCAAATTGAAGTACCGTAATTTCCGGACTACAAGCCGCTACTTTTTTCCTGCGCTCACAGCCCTGCGGCTTATTCTGTGACGCGGCTAATTTATGGATTTGATTGGCGGCCGCCATCTACGAACATTCGGGCTCGGTGAATGGTTTTGTATGCGCCATCCACCACCAAGCACAAGTCATTTTTTTTAACACACCTCTGAGCAGCCAAACAGCATGGATGTCACTTCAGGTCTTAGACACTTCAGTCATGGTTCAACAAAAAGAAACACGCATGCCCGGCTGCATCCTAGAATCCTTTGGTGCCATTAGACCCAACGTGCACTTGATCGCCGCTACAATATGATAAAGCTTTCAAGTTAAAAGCAATCGTTAAAAGCAGCGTGAAAAAATCCCCCATCAGTAAATGGAAATGCCGGTCAGCTGCGTGACGGAGATAACAGCGCATGCTCAGAAGTGTATTTACCTCTGAGTCATAGTGACTCGGCTGGCTGCACGTAAATATGTGTGAATAACATCAGCCTTTATTTTGTCGGGACACGACTGGAAACACAAATCCATTTGGTCGTTTTTACGGTTTCTGACTGATCGGAATTTTGCATTGAAAAGCTCACAGCCACCATGTGAGCTTTTCGGATAGGAAGGGGAGACAAGGAGCCCGCTTGGCGAGCGCGGAGCGCAGAGGCGTCCGGGGAGCAACAAGTGTTTGTTGTGAAAGGAAGCTTCTGACGAACGCGCCGCGCTGAGGCGCGCGTATCGCGCTGAGGCGCGCGCTATTTTACAGATGTTTTTTAACCAGCCCCGTTAGTACCATAATGCTGCCGCGACACAAGTGGAAGGAGAGCTGTTCCTTTTCACCCCTCCATGCACTGCTGCTCCTTGCTCATTCTTAAACACGAACAACAGTATGGCGAGCCGGGCGTTGGCCCCGCCTTTAGCCCCTAAGACTCATGGGAAATGGGGGATCGCGGATGTAAATTTCCTCATCATAACTGAGGGATGTAATGTTGATTATATGGTTACTGTTAGTAATTTTATGTATGATACCTAGTTTGTCAATAAGTAAAAAAAAAAAAAAAATCAAATAAAAAAACCCATAACTGAGGAACTTGTGAACAGAATAGAGGTGCATGCTGTTTCAGATGTGGGTGTAATTAGATACATGAGCTTGAGACAAGGCCAGTACCTGCTCAAAGTGTGGTAATGAGCCATGCACACTCTGGTAGTCAGGACGCGCTTTGTCGAGGCAGCGGCTTGTATACTGATGCGGCTTGTGTATGTACAAAAACATTTGAGCACGTTAAAATAGGTGGGTGCGGCTTGTAATCGGGTGCGCTTTATAACCCGGAATTTACGGTAATGTGCTCCTTCTTTCTGGTTCTGGTTAAAAGGCTTGCAGCTGAATTTTGAATAAGCTGCAGCCGGTTGATAGTATTTCTCTTAGCACCAGAAAGAAAAGCATTACAATAGTCTATCCTAGATGTTATAAAAGCATGGATTAATATTTCAGCACTGGCTTGTGAGAGAAAGGGTCTCACTCGGGCAACATTTCTAAGATAATAAAATGCAGTCTTTGTAACTTGGTTTGCGTGTGCTTCAAAGTTAAGATCTGCATCTAAAATCGCACTGAGGTTTTTTACTTTATTGCACATATTCAGATTAAAAGTTGATAAATAAAAAATTGGACCCTTTCTCTCTCAGCTTCAGGACCAACAACTAAAATGTCAGCTTTGTCTTGATTGAGCTTTAAGAAGTTCTTTCCCATCCATGTTTCAACATCTAAAACACAACTTAAAAGGTCATCAATTGGTTCCATGTCATCAGGAGACACAGCCACATATAACTGGGTGTCATCAGCGTAACTATGAAAGTTTATTCCATGTCACCTGATGACATCACCTAGAGGTAGCATGTAAAGGTTTAAAAAGTGTGGGGCCAAGGACCGAACCTTGTGGCACACCACATGTCAGTCCGTGCCTCTCAGATGATGCATCATTTACACTGACAATAAAATCTCTTCCTGTGAGGTAGGATTCAAACCAGCTGTACACAGTTCCAGTGATTCCAACCATGTCATGCAGTCTGTTTAGAAGAATGGAGTGGTCAACTGTGTCGAAGGCTGCACTCAGGTCCAGCAATACTAAAACAGATGTTTTCTTTTCATCAAAATCGGACCTGAGATCATTTATAACCTTGACCAGCGCCGTCTCTGTGGAGTGATGTGATCTAAAACCAGACAGAAATTTTCTAAAATATTATTTTAATTAATAAAATCAGTTGGATAAAAACTAGTTTTTATAAAATCTTACTTAAAAATGGTAGAATTAACACTGGTCGGTAATTATCTTGATTTGAAGCATCTAAACCACTCTTCTTCAGAGTGAGTCTCACTAAAGCAGTCTTTAAGGATGTGGGAAAGATCCCAGTCTGAAGAGAGCAGTTAACGATGTTTAGGAGCTCCTCCTCACAGGATGAACACACCGACTTAAAAAGAGAGGTGGGGATAGGATCCAGAGAACAGGTTTTACTTTTAAGTTGGAAAATCACTTAACGAAGCTTTGTAGCATCAATCAAGGCAAAACTCTCTAGTGTGTTCTTAAAAGGCAAACAGAATGCAACAGACTGAACTGTTAGTGGTCGTTGGGTGATATTAAATCTAACGTTATTTATCTTATCAGTGAAGTGGACTGCAAACTCTTCACATTTGAAACTGCTAAGAATAGAACATGGGCTGGAAGAGATTGGATTGATTAGTCGGTCAATGGTGGTAAAAAGAATCTTTGGATTAGAAAAATTGTCGGCTATTAATTTTGAATAGTATTCCTGCTTTGCATGTTTAATAAATTTGTTGTATTGTGTTAGTTTTCCCTTAAACATTTGGTAATGAATTGTTTTTGTTTTGCGCCAATTTCGTTCTGCAACCCTACAGATTTTCTTAAGTCTCTTGGTTTCCTCTGTTCTCCAAGGAGGGGGTGCTTTGCTTTGACCGTTTTTATTTTTAAGGGAGCGACTTTAAGGCAGCGTCCGTAGTTATGCGGTCGCTCTATCGGTCCGTCGTGGTGAAGAGAGAGCTGAGCCGAAAAGCAAAGCTCTCAATTTACCGGTCGATCTACGTTCCAGTACTCACCTATGGTCATGAGCTATGGGTCATGACCGAAAGAACGAGGTCCCGAATACAAGCGGCTGAAATGAGCTTCCTCCGCAGGGTGGCTGGGCGCTCCCTTAGAGATAGGGTGAGAAGCTCGGTCACCCGCGGAGAGCTCGGAGTAGAACCGCTTCTCCTCCACATCGAAAGGAGCCAGTTGAGGTGGCTCGGGCATCTAGTTCGGATGCCTCCTGGACGCCTCCCTGGAGAGGTGTTCCGGGCATGTCCCACTGGGCGGAGGCCCCGGGGAAGACCCAGGACACGCTGGAGAGACTACGTCTCTCGGCTGGCCTGGGAACGTCTCGGGGTCCCCCCAGAGGAGCTGGAGGAAGTGGCTGGGGTGAGGGAAGTCTGGGCATCTCTGCTCAGTCTGCTGCCCCCGCGACCCGGTCCCGGATAAGCGGAGGAAGATGGATGGATGGATGGATGGATGGAGCGACTTTGTCCATTATTGATGTGAGCTTGTTATTGAAATTTTGGACAGATACATCAACGGACAAACTTAGAGTGTTTGGTTGGTTGTGTTCCAGATATGAGGTGAAGTTTGCAGCCACTTCAGAGTGTAGTCAGGCCACGAGTGATTAAAAGATCCAGTGTGTGACCCCTGTTGTGGGTGGGAACACTGACATGCTGAGTAAATCCATTGTTGCTAAAGTGTTTAAAAACTCTTGGACATATGGATCCGATGGATTGTCCACATTGGTTAAAATCGCCCCAAATAATTATTCTACTAAAATCTAAGTGTATAATTGAAAGCAGCTCTGCAAAGTCAAAATTAAAAGATGAGTTACACTTTGGGGGTCTGTACACTATCAAACACAACACAGTGGGATTATTAAAAACAATGGCCTGGTATTCAAAAGATGTGTAGTCGTGAAACACTTTGTCTGTAGAACTAATAAAAGCAGACAGGATAGCAGCAGTTCCCCCACCCCTACCTTGTTTTCTGTGTTTGTTTGTAAAGTAAAAAAGGGGTGGAGTCGCTTCAGACAGTGAACCAGTTGAACCACAATTCCAAGTCTCTGTTAAAAACAGGCCATTTAGTTTATGATCTAAAATTAAGCCGTGGATAAGATATGATTAATTTGATAGTGAGCGTACATTTAAAAGTGCCAGATTCAATTGAAACAGATTATTGTTTTCAGGTTCATGAAGGGTTTTCAAATTCTGGATATGGACTCCTTTTAGGTTTTTATAATTCCTGTTAGAAATTTTGAATTGAGTTCTAGATCGGTTTGTTATTATAGTTTGTATGGGAAACGTGGCAGGTGTTATTGGGGGTTTGGATGATAACCCATGAAGCGGGCCTAGGGGAAGGACAGAGATTTGGTGTGATCCAGGTTCAGGTTCTGGAGAAGTTAAGGGAGCTGGCAGTCAGTCCTCTTTAAAACAATGAACAGTATGTTGAATGTTAGCTGTTAAAATACTACCACCAAGCAGACTAGGGTGAAGTCCATCTGGTCACTTTGAATTTTAAGCAGATAGGTACATGATGATAATGACCACAAATGACAATATTTGCTATATACTTGTTCATTGCTTATTCGATTTGTCATTTTAAGTGTTGTTGTTTTTTAGTGTTTTACTAAATGACATTCTTTCAAACCTTGTTGTACTGTCCAGTCTGAGATTCTTTGTTTTTTTACTATTTTTACGCAATTCATTCAGAGCCTTCCATCTGCAATGATAAATAATCTGGAAGGAAGAACTTTCCCAATTGTTGGGCTTTAATCCTATTCGTCAAACGACATCTAAACCATTTGAGCTTTAAACTAAAGCCTCTAAAAGAAGAGGTAAAACCTCTTCAATATTATTAAACCAGGTATATCAACCAATAAACAGATATTTGCTTGATTTTTTTTTAGATTGGATCCCATTTCATTTTCATGCTTTTAATATTTGGTTTGAACATCTTTAGGTCACACTTCAATTAATACCTTCTTCATGCTGCCTGAAGTGGGTTTACTGTATTAGGCAGAAAAACAAACTTTTTTTTCCCACAGATCTACAATTCCACATGGATTATTGAGATGTCAGCAAGAGACACGGAGATCTATTTGAATCTCTGATTCAACATTCGAGCATTGTTGCCTGAAACAAGGTTTTTCCATAGCAGGGCACATTTCAAGGCCTTGATTATTGAAGTTGGTTATTCTTCCTTCTGATCACACCTCTCTTCTTTTCTTTATTAGAAAGCTAAAAACCCTTTATTTAATATTATATTAAAGTAGCCTAGGACAGTCTAAGCCACTTTTAATATCTAGATATCTAGATACTTTTTCAAACACTCAAAATTAATTTTGAACTTAATTTCAAAAAAAGATTTAATTATTTACTATATCACTGAAGTATCTAGGCTTTAGTGTTTGTTACTTTGGAATAAGAAATAAAATGGTGATGAAAGGATAATGAGCACAAGATCCCACACCATGGCTTTTGAGCGAAGCTTTTCCAATTTTTGCATCGTCAACAGTCTGTTTTTTTTTCTTTTACTTTTTCCACCATTAAATTGTTAAATAAGATCATCAGAAAAAAATGGGAAAAAATAACCTAATAGACTAATAATTGCAGGATTTAAAAACAAAAAAGAACTGAACTTAAAAAAAATTAGGTTGGCTAAATGTTTTTCATATAGCATAAATGATACGTTAACACTGCACTCTGCAAGGCATGTTCATGCGACCACTTCCAGTAAAAACTCTATGTAAACATAATTGCATATCTCGGGTTTAAAACTCTCACATTCATGTGTACTTATCCACATTTTCAAGACCGTTTTAGAACTCGACATACAAGATACACGGCCATTGAATGTGGTTAAACCAGGTCAAACTTTGACCAATCAGGGACTTGGATTTCATATTTACGTTTAGATGACGTCCTCTTTAATTCACAGAAGCGCCAACTGTTTGTAAATGTAAATTGATCACGGAGTAGAAATTAATTAATGCGCGTTTTGTCCAGTTGGAATTATACAAACACCAAGTCTTTCATACATCTGAATAGAGCTGTGAAAGTAAAAGTCTGGGGTAAGATTTACGACATTTGCACCATTTTAACATTTCACGCCAAACCTGTAAGTGGCGGACATGTGCTAATAAATATTAGAAAAAAGAAGAAGAATTAATTCCCTGCTCGTCCAGTGTGAACACCACTGGCTATACTTGCGTTCTAGAACCCGTGTTTAGCGCAATTTGCCCTATGTGCAATTTTATAGTGAAACATGACTGGATTCTCTCCACCACATGCGATTCATTGTTCAAGCGTGTCAAGTCACTCGGTCATGTGTGGAAGACACATCCGCCACTAAAACCACTAAAACAACCCCCCCTAGCTAACAAAGTTAACAAAACAAAATGTTAATGTTTGGAAAGTTTTTCTCAGAAAAGATTCTCCAGCGAGGAAAAATAAAAAAGGCCTTTGACTTCAAAATAAAAGAAAGTTGCATTTAACAGACAAAAACCAGCAGTCTTCCCTCTGTTAAGACTCAACCCTTCTGACCACCAGAGGGAGCCATCCCCTGAATATTGACTTGTTTTTTCTCCTGCATTATATCTCCCATCAACCACCGCCCTCTGTCCTCAGACCTTCCACCTCAGCTGTTTTGCATTCTGTAATCACTGCTAGTGTATTTAACCCTTGTGCTATCTTAGATGGCCCCACCCTTACTTTGACGTCTTCTTTCTACCATGACAAAGGTGGATAAAGGTGAAAAGATTTCATGCAATCCATGGACACCAGTGAAGATCACAAATCATTAAGGAAAAAAGGTTCAACACACTGTCTAGTGGGTTTAGATGACCCAACTCACAATGGTAAAGTGCCTAGGATAGCACAAGGGTTAATCAGGCACAGAGCCTTGATTGGTGTAGAGTCTTGTTTAGCCATTGCTATCAGTCTGAGCTGGTCAGTGCTGTTGTTTTTTTGCTGTTTTACTATTATCTCCTTGACCATTATCTTGACCTATGATTGTTTGCTAAAAAACACTGTTGCAGGCGGATACAAATGCCTCTGCCTCAGTGTTACATACTCTTATTATGATTTTATTGTGACAGTTGTTCACACACCATAATAACAAAAATGCATAATATTCAGCAACTGGCTGTCTAATGTTGTGAGGGTGCTGCTAATAAAGCTGCTCAAATTTTTCATTCATGTGTCCACATTCATGTGGATTCATGTGTCTTAATATTTTTAGAAAATACAGTTTTAGGGGCCTTTTGGGGTTTTTTTGTTTGCTTTTTTAGCTGTCACACATAAGTCTGATTAGGCTGGCAACTGATTTTTAGCTTCCACTTTGATGGTTAAGGGAAAATCTATGGCACATTTTAATGGTTCATACACGAATTCTAGTGTACAAATAAAGTTTAAAGTGGCTGCAGATATTTTACAGAGAATAAAGATACACTTTACTCCTAAAGATTAAGGGAAACTGGAGACAAAATGCCAGTCAGTCAAAATGTTCTCAGACATTAAACCGGTACGTAGCCTGAAAAAGGTTGGGGACCACTGTACTAGGGTTCCAAAAAGTCAGATAAACCTTGAGGAATTCGGGGTTTACATTTTATAGCCTATAGTGCTACTGACCTTTTTTTCCCCACAATATTCGTTAAATCTTTGTTACAATGGTAATGATATTTTATACAAAAAACTTCAGTTACCCTCTAAAATTCCTGTATGCCTCCAAAATAAAAATAAAATACTCAAATAATGTCTATGCCAATATACATTGGTATGTGTGAATGTGTTTTTCATGTGTATTCACTTGAATTAGTGTTTCCTATATATTTACTGTCTTTGAACATGTATGCCCCCCAAGCGCTGTTTGTCAATGGCTTATTCCTGTCTCCATCACCCCATGAAGCTTGTCAGTCTTCACTCCCGATGCGGTTCACTGTCTGCAACCATGCAGCCCCTCATTGTAATGTTCTCTAAGCAGATGGGGGCCCATTCAAGAGCTTCAGCTGCAGCTTCAGCCCACCAATGCCTTCAGGCTTCCAGGGACACAAGAGGGCTAATTGGAAACAGATCACACACTCACACACACTCACACTTCTGGTTAGATTTACACATGAAATCATGCTGGCATGGGAGTGAATACATACAAAGTATGTTGCACATGCACACATTATCACACAGTAAATTACTGGTCCCTCATCTAATAGACTGTGGCACAATAAGTCATACACACTTGCACTTCTGTCTTTCAGAGGCCTCTCCGTCCTCCCAAAGAAAGCACCTCAGGGTGGGAGGAAGGGGGTCAGTTTATTGTTTCTTATGAAGAGCTTGGGAAACAACCAAAGGCCTCCATGGATTGGTAATGAAAGAGCAATACCGACACTGAAGGAAAGAGAGAATGAGAATCCTCCACCTCTAATAATGTGGCCTCTCCTCTCTGTGATAAAGCACTTTTCTGTCTTAGTACACATTGTGTGAAATCAGCCCAGCGTAAACCTGCAATGGCAATAGTAGTGAACACACGCAATCAGCAGCCGGGCTGGCCTTCGACTTAGCTGCTCTTTCAATCAAATAAATGCCTCTTAATTAGCGTATCAAAGCTTGACAGGTGGTTACACTTCAGCCATACAGAATTACAGGACATGTCCAAACATGTCAACACAAATGAGACACAGCAACTAAATAATTGCGACTCCTGGTTAACAGCCCTTTTATTACATTCCTTTCTTGGTCTTGTGTGATCCAAATGAAAGCGTTTAATGAAAACTCTCAACAATTCTAATTTTTGTAGTTGAAAGAGGGGCATTAAGAAAAGAAATTAACAAGGGAAAATATGTACATTCACAATGTATATAATGCAAAATAAACCGAGCTTTCATTTCTCTGATCATGCGTTGTACATGTTTCAGAGAAAAAATACATTATATGTAAAAAAAAAGGGGGGAAAAAATCGTCACATTTCATTAGTTTCATCATAATGGCCTTAGTAATTTTTTAGCCAAATTCGTCAATTGTTGATGCACTACCCTGCCTTATTGCGTGTCCTCAGCTCAATAGAGCACATTTTAGAGTCTAAAATGACAGTGGGCCTTAGCCACTTGCACCCGTCCGGTAAAATCTGGAAAGATCATGGAAAAATGTGTGTGGACATTCTCTAGTTATGACTTCACCGGGTGATCTATGATCTTAAAATTTTGTGTCAGTCACCTGTGAGCCATGTACAAATTTTCCCAATTTTCATCTGCACGCAGTTTATATCCCTCAAGGGCAGTTTTGACTAAGACATTAGGGGATTTTGCTGTACAAAGACGGTGTACGACATGAGAAAGAGGGCATCACTGACCACAATTATCTTTGAGTCATGTGGTAAGCAAAGTTGATATTTCTTCATCTTGGTAGAAATAAAATGAGATTTGTGGAACTGTGTGTTAAAACTTTCAATCGCATTTCTACTACACTAGTAAACGGCACATCATCAAAGACATTCGTACTCCACGTGACTATGTTGTCATTTGAAATTGCATTTCTTCATCGATCCCCATTTAAGGTCACTCAGGTATTCCACAATGTTTGTTTGATTGTTCACTCTTCGGCATATCCCTTCAGGGGTCGCCACAGTAAATCAGCCTTCACTGATTCGTACAGTTGGATTGGCAGAGATTTTCCCTCGGATGCCCTTCCTGACACAACCCTGTATTTTATCCAGGTTGGGGACCGGCACAGGGGACCCAGACTTGAGCCCCCTTGTGGCTACAAGTAAGGCAGAAGCGCAAAGGGTCTTGCCCAAGAATCCCACAATGGAAGAAACTTCTCACGCCCCCTGGGAAATTAACCGTGGTTTCTCACGCCCTATTCCAACATGCAGCCAAATGAGCCATCCAGCCGCCACCGAATGTTGAGTCTTACTTTTTTGGAAACTTGTTCATATACCTGAACTTTCTGTTACTATATGAATAAAAATACCAATGTGCTTACTTAGGAACGTAATTTTTCTGTTTAAAAAAAAAGAAAATCAAAATTTTCGTCCACTGTATCGCTTTTGGGGTCATGGGGATACTGGGCCCAACCAGCAAGCCACTGTTAGGCCAAGGCAGAGTACACCTTGAACAGGTCAACATTCTAATATGACTTAGGCAATCATACTATGATGCTAACGACTTTTGAAAGTTGATGGTTTGTGCTGTGAGCTCATCCAAGGCGCTTTGGCAGACCTTGGGCGTGCTGCAGACAAAAGTTCTAAAAAGTGAAATGCCCAAGGCCAAAGACAGTGTCATAATTTGGGCAGTAGTTTTTTTTTATCCACCGGCAAACTTGGCTGGTGACTTAAAAAATAAAATTTTGGGCTCAGTGTGTAGGTATTACACTTGTTTAAAATCTGACAAAAAACAGAATAACACACTTAAGCAGATCCACCAAGCATGCTCAATCCCAGACTGAAATAAATGATGATTATGCAGCAAAAACAACAAAGGTAAGACCTGCACCGCAGCAACAGTTTGGACTACCAGAAGAAATTCTGACAATTTGCTTTTAGTTCCTAGCTAATTCACAGGTCGTTGACAAAAATGTTTGTCAATTCTATGTTTGTTCTGTAAAACTGAAACCATTAGAATTTATTTGTAGAATTAATGATTTTATTTGTTTTTTTAAACTTAAAAGCTTTTGCTTTAATTTTCAGTTTTGTTTGTAATATAAATGCCTTTTCGTAGGTATATGAAAAAAAAAGTTGAATCATGTTCCTTCAAGGCATCTGTTATGTTTAAATTATGAAGCAAATAAATATTTGAATCCAAACCACCATGCTGATGATTACACGTTTATCCAATAAGCCAGAGTGTTCAAATTAAACAAATATAGTTATTTGGTTTATAATGTGACATATATAAACTATTTCGTGATATAAAAAAAATTCCACATTGCCCAGCCCTACTTTGAAATTATGAGCGATAGTAAACATATTTCCAGTTCTATTGCCATTATAAATCATTTAGCAGAGCACAATTACAGTTCAAGATTATATTATTCTATGTGTAAATGACATATAAGGATTTAGAACAAAATAAGGATGAGTGCTTGAGTGAGGACTTGTGAGTTTCTGTATTACTTCCTCAGTGCCAAGAAAGTAAAAGACAAAGACTGGGGTGTCATTCAAAATCTGCCTATTAAATGTTGCCCTGAAGCATGTATCTCTAATGGAGCTAATTTGGGTATATTCATTGGGTATATTCAAGGTTGGTGGTAGCTGCACCAGTTCAGGTTGAAGAAAAGCTCCCTACTGTACCTGTAATGTGGATAAAACGAGTCAGCAGCAGAGTGAGGGCAGCTATGATGAACAGCATCTGATTAGGAGGAGTCCTGAGCAGGAAGGTTTTGCTCTGATGCCCCAAGGCTTTCTCAGGGAGGAAAATATTTCAGCCTACAGGGTAAACATGCCCCTATTATTTATTTATTCATTATCTTCAAGTGATGAGTTGACAGCCAAGAGCTGGTCAAAATTGCAATGAGCAGAATATTGTTATTGAGAGCTGACTGAGTGACAGCGTGTTCTGCAGTTCCCCTGGCCTTCTAGACAAGCAAATGCAATTAGGGAGGCATGCAGTGAAAAGAAAAGGAGGAGAAAGACGTTGAAAAAACGTGTCTGGGTCTTCTGCAATACCAAACTGGAGGGCTTCCCTGTTGTCATTGCAAGGTAGAGTGTAGACAATAAACTGTTTTTATAATGTTAAGGAAGTTTATTTTTTTTAAATTATCAGACTTCGGACAGGACCGGGTGATTCCATCTTCTGAACCTGCTGGAGCCCAGCTCTTTTTGTTAAAATCCAAAACACTTTTAAAAGAAAAAGGAATGATTGGTCTTAATGATTGTTCTAAATGAATTATGTTTACATCAAGACTGTGAGTATTTTTATTTAAGTAAATCAAGCTTTATTTAAGCATTTGTACCATGGTAAACAAATAGTTTTTGACTATTCTTTGTAGAATAAAGCCTTAAAAGAATCTTTGTTTCTTAAAATGGTGATGGGTCAGTAATCTTACAGAATACAAAACATTATGCAGACAGACATAATGTGTTTTTTTAAGTTATGGCTTTGGATTTACTGATTTTACTCTTAGCTAGAATTAGAAAAAATGTATAAATGTATAATGTGCTGTAGTCAATACAAGAATCTGGGTAAAGTATTCAAAAAGGTTTGCTTGTACTTGTACAAGGATCGGTTCTAGGGCCACTTTTGTTCTCTCTGTATCTCTGTAGGATCAATCTTGAGGAAGCACGGCATTTCTTTTCACTTGTACGCGGATGACAGCCAGATCTATCTGCCGTTAAAAAAAGATGATCTCTCCATGAAGCAGCTCCTGTCATGTCTTCAGGACATTAAGGACTGGTTGGCCCTTAGCTTTTTGAGTTTTAATGAAAATAAAACGGAAGTTTTATTTTTTGGACCAAGTGATTTTAGTGAACCTTCCCAAGTTGATTTGGGTCCCTTGACTAACTTTTTAAAAACAAATGTTTCTAATCTGGGTTTTAAACTGGACAGTCATTTTAAACTAGATCAGCAGATAAACTCAGTGGTGAAGTCAAGCTTCTTTCATCTTCGCCAACTTGCCAAGGTAAAACCTTTTTTAACAGCTGCACATTTTGAAACAGTAATCCACACGTTCATCACGTCCCGGCTGGATTACTGTAATTCTCTGTATGTTGGACTCAGCCAGTCGTCTCTCTCACGTCTCCAACGTGTTCAAAATGCAGCTGCCCGTCTTCTGGTTGGAGGACGTAAGAGAGACCACATCACGCCAATTTTAGCTTCGCTCCACTGGCTGCCTGTGAATTTAGAGTTCACTTTAAGATTCTTTTATTTGTTTTTAAATCTTTACATGATCTTGCCCCGCTGTACCTCTCTGAACTTCTCTCTCCCTATTCACCGGCCCGGTGCCTCCTATCAGCTGATCAGCTGCTTCTGGAGGTACCGAGGTCCAGACGGAAGCTCAGAGGGGACAGAGCTTTTTCTGTCGCTGCTCCAAAGCTTTGGAACTCTCTGCCACTGTCAGTAAGAGAAGCTCCATCACTGTCCATTTTTAAAACACGCCTGAAAACCCATTTTTATGCTCTGGCTTTTAATACGAAATGAGACTTCTGGTATTGCTGTGTTGCTGTACTGGTTTTTCTTGTTTTATCTCTCTATTTTTAATCTTGTGTTTTAAGATGTTTTAGTGTTTGTTTTCTTCTTTTCTCGTGTTCAGCTCTTTGTGTCGGCGGCTGTTGACTGAAAGTGCTATATGAATAAAGATGAGTTGAGTTGAGTTGAGTACAATACTTCATGACTAAATAATCATTTCTAAATGATTTGATTTGTAAGTCTGACCCTAGATCATCATTTCACACAGACTTTTAGCTTCATGCAGTTGATGCAGTGACTTGTCTTTCCAGTGCTCAGCAGGGAGAAGTGGCACAATTTTTGTCCCACATATTTACAGTTGCTCAATTTTTTTTCCTGATGCTGTGCATTGCCTTTTCCCACGAGCATTCACCTGGAAACACATGTTTTTTGTTCATTCTAAATATATTTCTTCCAGATCTACTGCTTGTTCTGAGATTCAGGATCTTATCGGCTAACTTAATTATATGTAACTGGATTATATATACTGTAATATGCTGAACAAACCACACATGGTGAAGACTGAGCAGATCTGCTCTGAGCTCTGAGCTCAGTAACGGTTTTCCTCAGGGTTGCATCCCTGGTCTTTATCCTTATAACATGAAGGCAGCAAGATTCCTGGCTTGAGAAAGCATAAGCATGTTAAAAGTGGAGGGTCACTTAGTCAAACTTCTGGGTGTGCACATTGGCAATGGTCTGTCATGGACCACACACAACCCTGTAATTATGAAAGATATTTACACACATCAAAAAAGGATAAAAAGAAGAATCTTTTAGTTTGGCCTACAGTCCTCTGCACGAACATTTTCTCTCTACAGGTTTACCGAGTGTTTTACAAATCTTACCATTTCTTTGCGGTTCACCTGCGTGCCCTGTCCTGGTTTGGTCATATCCACCCTTAAGGGTGGTTGTGATAAAGGTTTAAGTCTTCCACATGCCCGGATAACCCAACAACTTGCGGCATTCTCATGGGTTAACCCCCATATGGGTGCATGTTCCTAAGGCTTTTGGAGGCTCTCTATTTTGCAACCAATAAATACACTGGCCTAGGACAGCTGACTCCTGTTTTTATATTCTCACAAAGTGCAGACACGGGTGAGCCCTTTTGACCAGGCTGGAGGTGTTGGTAGTTTAGGACAGGTACTCTGGGATGAACTCTAAGGATGAGACAGTCTTTCTCTGTCACCTAATGCTTTTTGTTTTAATTCATTATGAAATCCCTTGTGACATCCCAATTTTCACTGGAGTGCTGTCTTACAGCTTATTAATGTTGCAAATATCATTTGTGTTTATGCTGAGATCATCCTCACTGGCTTGTTTCATGCAGGGCAGGTATGTTTCCACCTTTCAGGTACAGGAATGATTGAAAGCAGTGTACTCCCTCTGTGAGGCGACCCAGAAATAAGTCTATGGTGCCAAAGTGTTTGTACAGCGACTCCTTAAATGTCATCATCTTGTAGTCACAGAGACAGCATGGAAACTTAATAATCCTTCAAGCTGTGCTGACATATTTCATATATTGATTGTCTTACATCCAGCAAAACAAATCCATGTCGGCATTTCCAACTGAGACTTTTTCTTCTACCTCAAATCCATTTTTTTATCTCTTTTGTTGTTTTGCTGCTTTCTTCATTTTGTGTTGTTGTTGTTTTGCAGAATAAATTCCTCATGTTGCCTGTAAACCAACATCTGTTACAGATGTTTCCCTCCAGCTTTCAGTTTACAGTTTCCCTTTATGAATTAATAATGCGAGAGTTGAAGAAAAGCAACAACTTATTTTGGGACAACAATAAATCTTTTTCATGACGGAAAGTGCCATTTGGGTGTTACCACATGGCACATGGATGCAAACTCAATCAATATAACAATTATGCAAGTGTTCATAATATCAGAGTCACAGAATGCGTTACACAGTTTTGAAATAATAACATGAATCTAATTATTTCTGACATAAAAAAGGGTTAAAAATACTGTTACTAATGCATTTCAAAGAAGTCGTAAATAGAATGAAAAAATGGGGGGTTAAATTTCAGTGCACAGCTGAACTGTTTTATACTTTATAACGCATTTAAATCTGAGATGGCATCTTCTTCCAAAAGAGGCCGTTTTCATCCATCATTTATTTATCTGGATGATAATGATTCTCTGCAATTATCTTCTTCAGTGTATCAAGATATTTTCCTGACGCTTTTGAGTCACTGATACCATTTCTCTGTGCAGGGGCAAAAACTTTGGTTATAGCGATTCAGGAACCGTGGAAATAGCTGTGAAATATTCCTTAGCAGCCAACAAAGAAGCCGACGGACTGCCGTGCTCTTCATCACCGCTTCCCTCCTCCCCCGCAGCACCTCCTTCAGATCCAAAAGTCTCATACAAGTGTCTTGTGCTGAGTTTTTGTGAAAAACTGGAGGAGTCAAAAACACGATCTTTCAAACTGAATTTTATGTATGTTTCTTAGTCAATGCAATTTTGAATTAATAAATACTGAGAAATGCATTTTGAGTTTGATTTTCTTTATATTTCTCCTCCATCATCAGAAAAATGCCACAAGAACATGTTTAAAACAACAAAAACATAATTTTCATTGGAGTGGGTCCTTGACTCTAAATGCAGAGTTAAAAAACAGTCTTCAGTGTAATCACTGTCAACATTAGGGGAAGAAATCAGAATGAAAGAAGCACCAAAAAGAAAAAAGATTTACTTCTTACATCTCAGCCACAAAGTTTCCATGGTGCTGACAGATGATGGACACAAGAATCGTTTCTCAAAACCAAACCAGCGTCTCCTTACACACTCCCTGTAGAGGGTATACAGTTTAGGGAGGAGACAGCGGCAGAGGAACGATATTCTCTTTCACAAACAGAATTGTGCAAGGAAGATTCCTGGCTAAAACAGATGGAGTCCAAAGAAGAGTATGCCGTTTTAAACAAGACTCATGGCTTCAAGTGGTTTTGTTTGCTTTCATTTTTATCATAGGTTCACCAGTCAATGAAATGCATATGAGCCTGAGTCCATTGCACTGAGACTTCTACAGGAGCTCTGGTCAAAAGGTTGTGCTGTATATGGAGGTGAACGCTACCGGATATTGCCAAATATACTTTTTTATCATTAAGTTGGGCTGGTTAGCCTCTCTAAATAGGAAAAAGAATGGTATTAAGAAGTACTGTTTGTTCTTGTGTAATGCCACACTGTTAACTGTATGATGTTGTGGATTCCAGATAGGTTTTTTAAATCTAAATACTGATTAAAAGTATGATAATAAACCTCATCTATATTTTATTACATACAGGGGACAAATATTCTAATGTTCTTTACTGATACAGTTGATAGATATTTTTTACGTTTGAATCTGTAATTATTCATTCATTCATCCATTCATCTTCTTTACCGTTTATTCCATTTCGGGGTCACGGGGTTGCCGGAGCCTATCCCGGCCACTTGGGCGTAGGCAAGGGATCCCCTGGACTGGTTGTCAGTCTGTAGCAGGGTAGAATATCCTCAATCACACATCCATTCACTCTCACACTCACGGACAATTTATAGTTGCCAATCAACCTATGAAGCATGTTTTTGGACGGTGGGAGGAAGCCGGAGATCCCGGAGAAAACTCACGCATGCACGGGGAGAACATGCAAACTCCACACAGAAGGGTCCCCCCATTGATGTTGTGTTTTTCATGTCCCCCAGCTGGGACTAGAGCCAGGGGCCTTCTTGCTGTGAGGCAAGAGCGCTAACCACTGCGCCACCGTGCAGCCCTGAATCTGTAATTAATTTATTTTAAAAAATCCTTCACCACATCCTTTGTTTTGATTCTCAGGATCTAACTGTTCTTTTTTATCTTTTTTCATTTTCATTACGTTTTCATTTCTATCTTATTCCAGAAAGAAAAAACATTATTTTCTCCAGTTTATCAAAGTTTATTTCATCTGGTTATTGCTTTCACTGCCACAATGTTTATTTTATTGTGATACACACATTATATTCTATGCATATTCATGATTGGGGAAGAATTTGCATTAACTAATACTTTGTAAAAACTGACAGTTCCTGGCTGTGCATTTTTTAGTTTTATAAAATACCCTTTAGTCTACAAAATTGCGTCATTTTTCTCCATGTGTAACAAGAACAGGCAGACGGCTGGATCCAAATGCAGCAGGTTTATAAGATCAGCTAAAAGTTCACAAAGCTAAATCAGGCTCAGGCAGGCAGGAGTCTAGAACAGGCAAAAAGTTAATCAGAGTAGAAACATGATGGTCAAAATCCAGGCAAGGGTCAGGGCAGGCGGCAGGCAAACAGAGCCAGGGTCAAAAGACAGAAGATCAGGTCCAGATATAACGCTGGGCAATGAAGGCAAAGTGGCACAAACAATACTTTGTATCGGGCTGAGCTCAGTGCAGTGTTTGACCCTTGTGCTATCTTAGTTGACCCCACCCTCACATTGACATGTTCTCCCTACCATGACAAAGGTGGATAAAGGTGGAAAGATTTCGTGTAATCCATGGACACCAGTGAAGATCACAAATCATTGAAGAATTAAGGTTCAGCGCACTGTCTAGTGGGTCTAGATGACCAGACTCAAAATGTTTACGTGCCTAGGATAGCACAAGGGGTATGCTGTGGTTGATTGAGTCAATGAGAGTCAGGTGTGCAGCATCCAGGAAGTGTGGCTAGAAATCTGGAGATGGTTCCTGCCTGTGACCAGAGAGGGAGACAGAGTTCTGACTTCTGACAGAACCCCCCTCCTGCTAGTGGCTCCAGAAGTGAGGGGCCCCCCAACGCCGAGGTCAACCCCGAGGTCGGGGCGCTGGTCTGTCCTGGTGGCAGTGGTGGAAGTCGTTGACCAGGGAGGGGTCTAGGATGTCGTCAGCGGCAACCCAGGAATGGTGAAACTGATTCCTCCGCAGAGGTGTCGTGTAGACGATAATGCTGCAGGTTTTTGGGTTATCCGGGCATCTGGAGGATCTTAGACAGGAGCCACTTATGCCTTTGCCTCTCTGTTCTTTGAGCCGGGACAATATGTGATCTTGAACTGGTAGACAACAACGAAGCGTTGTAGCATTTACTGGAAGACGTTTTTGACGAATGCCTGAAACACATAGGGGGCGTTACAGAGACCAAAGGGCATGACCAGATAGTCATCATGTCCTGAGGTGGTTGAAAAGCCTGCTTCCATTTATTCCTTGCTCGAATGCGGATAGGGTTGTAGGCACTCCTCAAATCCAGCTTTGTAAAGAAGTGAGCTGTGCAGAGCTGCAGGAACCAGAGGCAGGGGATAACGATACTTAACAGTCACATCATTAAGGCTGCGGTAGTCAATACACGGTCTCAGTCCACCATCTTTCTTTTTTACAAAGAAAAAGCCGGCTGGGGATGTTGATAGTCGGATGAAGCCCTTTGCTAACTCTCGGATGTAGGCCTGCATTGCCTCAGACTCAGGTTGAGAAAGCAGGAACACCCGTACTCAGGTGGGCATATCTCCGGGCAAGAGATTGATAGTGCAGTCGTGTGGCTCTTGGTCTCATATTGAGCAGGCAAACCCTCCACCTCTCCTGTCGCGCTGATCTCTGTGAGGGTGGCGGCTGCGATCGGCCTTAATGGAGCACAGCTTTCAGATTTCATTGCGGCCTGAAGGCAGTGTTGCAAGCAATTAGCGGAGGTGAATATGAGTCTGTGTTCTGACCCTATGACACTGCAGATTTAAAATCATATTTACAAAGAATTTTATATATCTGTGAGTGCGAATAGTTTTCATGTGTTGGATAATTTCAATTTATTTTGAAAAATGTACTTGACAGAAATCACACCAAAAAATATAAAGAAAACCAAAGCTATAAAAAGAAAAGTAAACACAGATATTGGTGAGTTCACATAAGGCAAAGAAAAGTATGGAAAAATATGGCAATTTTTTAAAATAAATAAACTAAGGAATTTTCATAATAATATCCTAATAAGAGATACTGATTTCTGAGTATTTTGTTTTTGGTTTTGAGTTTGATATGTACCGTAAATTCCGGACTACAAAGCGCACCCGATTATTAGCCGCACCCACCCATTTTCACGTGTTTAACTAATTTTATACATACACAAGCCGCGTCGGGGTACAAGCCGCATGAATTAGGCAACATTGTCATCCTGACGGATCACTTCCTGACTCAGAGTGTAAGTGTGATTTATTAGCACACAGTGGGTGGAGTCATTTTTGCCTCAGGCTCATGTCTTTGAGTCTATCTGCATCTGCCAAACAGTATGCACCTCTATTCTGTTCACAAGTTCCTCAGTTATGGTTTTTATTTTATTTTATTTTTTTTAACTTATTGACAATCTAGGTATCACACATAAAATTACAAACAGTAACCATATAATCAACATTACATCCCTCAGTTATGATGAGGAAATTTACATCCCCGATCCCCCATTTCCCATGAGTCTTAGGGGCTAAAGGCGGGGCCAACGCCCGGCTCGCCATTCTGTTGTACGTGTTTAAGAATGAGCAGCAGTGCATGGAGGGGTGAACGGGTAAAGCTCTCCTTCCGCTTGTGTCGCGGCAGCGTTCTGGGAGTAACAGGGCTGGTTAAAAAACACGCTAGTAAAATAAAGCAGCAACGACTGAAGAGCGCGCGCCTCAGCGCGATACGCGCGCCTCCTCGCGGCGCGTGGGTCAGAAGTTTCCTTCCACAACAAACACTTGCTCCGCGGACGCCTCGAGTAAGCCCTGGCTGCAGCCTGCAGAATGGCTCGACGCCTCCGCGCTCCCGCGCGCTCCTTGTCTCCCCTTCCTATCTACTCCGACAGCTCTGGCCAGCGCGGCTACAGGGAGGAGCGCTTCGTCCCCATTGCGCCGGTGGACGGAGCAAATCGTGTCTGTGCAGAGCAATCGGACTTAATACTGTACGTTTTGTGTATGAGGGGCGGATGCGTTGTTACGTGTGGGAGCCTTCAGACTGCCATCGGCCCCGCAGCTCACACGACACGCAGTCTCCAGCTCACACGGAGGCTGTGAGCGTTTCAGTGCAAATCTCTGCTCAGTCCTTAGAAACCGTTAACACGACCACGTCAATTTGTGTTTCCAGTCGTGTCCCGACAAAATAAAGGCTGATATTATTGCCACATATTTACGTGCAGCCAGCCGAGTCACTATGACTTAGAGGTAAATGCACTCCTGAGCATGCGCTGTTCTCTCCGTCACGCAGCTGACCGGCTTTTCCAAACCCGTTGGTGATTTTTTCACGCTGCTTTTAACTATTGCTTTTATCTTGAAAGCTTCATCATATTGTAGCGGCGATCACGTGCACGTTGGGTCTAATGGCACCAAAGGATTCTGGGATGCAGCCGGGCATGCGTGTTTCGTTTTGTTGAACCATGACTGAAGTGTCTAAGACCTGAAGTGAGGTCCATGCTGTTTGGCTGCTTAGAGGTGTGTTGAAAAATAAATGACTTGTGTTTGATGTTAGAGAATTCAAACCATTCACTGTGTCCAAAAATACGTACACGGCGGCCGCCAATAAAATCCAATAATTAGCCGCGTCACTGAATAAGCCGCAGGGCTGTAAGCGCAGGAAAAAAGTAGTGGCTTGTAGTCCGGAAATTACGGTATACGTTTAAGTTTTATAGTATTCATATGTAACTTGTTAATATTTCGAAATAGTTCTGATGGTGATAAACCTTTATGCTGATGATGCAACTCCTTCATGGATGTCAGACACTAAACACCCCGACAGGGTTTGTATCAAATTTCACTTGCACAAGCAAACACGCAGCTCTCACAGAGTCCTATTAAAAATGCTCTAGTCTAAGCTAGCCAAGATACGTTCACCCACAACGCATAGCGCTTGTCAGTGTAGCAGGTACGCACAGCGGGCACGCGCACACGGACGGGCACACGCACTATTTAGCCTTGCACTCTCCCGGTTAGAACAGCTATGAGCAGTCTTAACATCGTTAGCTGGAATGTGCGTGGACTTGGTTCTGGGCCAAAGAGATTGAAAGTGTTAAATCACCTGAATGATCTTAAAGCAGATATAGCTCTGCTGCAGGAGACCCATTTATCATTATCAGCTGGTCATCTCCTGTGCTGTTCCCAGTATCCAGCTATGTATTCTGCCAGTTTCAACTCCAAACAAAGAGGGGTTGCAGTTTTGATTAATAAAAATGTTACATTTACTCATAAGGATACAGTTACTGACCCAGAAGGCAGATTTGTAATCATTAATATATCCATTCAGAATAAAGACTTTTGCATAGCCAGCATATATGGCCCGAATGCTGACGACTCTTCCTTCTTTCACAGATTCTTCACCTCACTCTCAGTTCACTCTGACTCCACAATCATTATAGGAGGAGACGTCAACCTTGTTTTGGACCCTGAACTTGACAGACTCAGCACAGCAGCAAACCAGCGTACATGGCAGTCTGCAAGTATTCTAAAGCAGTACATGAATGATTTGGGTCTCTGCGACGCTTGGCGCTCATGTCATCCAAGCACTAAGGGGTTCACCTTTTTTTCTCCAGTTCACCATTCACAATCTCGTTTAGATTATTTATTAGTCAGTAACTCCCTTTTGAAAGAAATTAAAAGTTCCAACATTCATCCAATTATTATCAGTGACCATGCACCAGTTTCTGTTACTATTTCAAGGGAAGTACCCAGACCCTCGGGTTCAACCTGGAGGTTTAATACGTCTCTGTTAAAAGACCAGGAATTTATTGAATTCTTTAAAAAAGAGTGGGCAACCTTCTTAGAATTCAACGATACTTCTGAAATATCACCAAGTATTCTTTGGGAAGCAGCAAAAGCAGTCATGAGAGGGAAAATCATCTCTTATTCAACGCATAAAAAACGCAAGGAGAAAGCAGATTTATTAGAATTAGGAAATAAAATAAAAACTCTGGAGACTGCTTATGCTGCTTCTGCACAGGAACACATACTGGGCGACCTAAAAAATTTAAAACTGCAGTTAAATGACATCATCAATAAACAAACACAATTCCAGATACAAAGGCTTCGACTGGAAAGATATGAAAACTCAAATAAATCTGGCAAATTTCTAGCTAATCAGCTTAAAATTAATAAAGAAAAATCAACAATCACTTCGATTATGGACCAAACAGGGAATGTCACCCATGACCCGGTAAAAATTAATAATGCGTTTAAAGACTTTTATCAAAACTTATACACTCCACAGATCAATCCATCAGAACAAAGCATCAACTCATTTCTCAACAATATAAACCTGCCCAAGTTAAACGAAGATCAAATCACAAATTTAGACTCTCCGCTCTCGTTGTCTGAGCTTCATGAAGCTCTGTTACTTATGCCTAATGGTAAAGCACCAGGGCCTGACGGCTTTCCTGCAGAGTTTTATAAGGAATTCTGGGAACAACTGGCACCAACGTTTTATAAAACGGTAAAATTTATCAATGAAAGCCAATCTCTACCACCTAACATGAACTCTGCCAACATTATCCTTCTTCTAAAACCAGACAAAGACCCCACGAGTCCTTCAAGCTATCGCCCCATTTCTTTAATTAATGCAGATGTAAAAATTATCTGCAAAGCACTAGCACAGAGAATAGAAAAAGTCACTCCTCACATAATTGACTTTGATCAAACTGGATTCATCAAAGGCAGACACTCGGATGACAATGTCCGCAGACTCGTTAACATAATAGACTTTGCCACCATCAAAAACCAGGAAATGACTATACTATCACTGGATGCTGAAAAAGCCTTTGATAGAGTAAATTGGAAGTTCCTCATTGCTGCCCTCCATAAGTTTGGGTTTGGAGAATCATTCATCAATTGGATCAAAATATTATATCACAACCCCAATGCATCAGTTAGAACTAATAAACAGACTTCCAACAGGTTTTTTCTTGGAAGAGGAACTAGACAGGGTTGCCCACTCTCCCCCTCGCTTTTTGCAATATTTATCGAGCCTCTAGCTGCAGCAATAAGACAGAATGAGAGTATTAAAGGAATTAAAACCAAACACAGCCATCATAAAATTAGTCTCTATGCAGATGACATATTACTGTTTTTAAGTAATATACATTCTGTAAATGAAACGGCAACAATCATTAATGAATTCTCTTCTATATCAGACTATTCCATTAATTGGAATAAATCTGTTTTATTACCACTGAACAGTAATGCGGAGCAAGGACTCACAATACCAGTTAAATCAGGCAATATAAAATATCTAGGTATTTATTTTTCCCCCAAAATATCAGAACTGGTGCTGCTAAACTACACCCCATTACTGAAAAACATACAGGACGACCTAACACGCTGGACCAACCTGCCTTTGTCCCTTATGGGCAAGGTAGCCACGGTTAAAATGAAAATCTTACCCAAAGTTAATTATCTCTTCTCAATGATTCCCACACAACCGCCATTAAAATGGTTCAAAACATTAGACTCATCCATATCAAGCTTTCTATGGAACAATAAACCTGCAAGAATTAGTCTAAAAACTTTAAAATCTGCAAAAAGCTGTGGAGGATTAGAATTACCTAACTTCCACAATTACTTTCTTGCAAATAGATTACAATACATCTTAAAATGGTTAAAAAATAATCCAGAAACCAACTCATGGTTAGACTTGGAACAGGCGTTATGTGGAAAGATCAACCTGTCAGATCTTCCATTTATTAGTCAAATAGTTAAAAAACAGGATTGTTTCAAAAGTATTAATATAAATGCCACTTTAACAGCCTGGTGGGAATTTCTCAAAATATCAAAATCATCAATTCAACCGTGCAAAATGACACCCATCTGGAACAACCCAGACATCCTCATAAACAAAAAAATTATCCACTTCCCAGCTTGGCAAGCAGGGGGCATAAAACAACTAGAGCACATAATTATTGATAGAAGATTCATAACTCCCCAGGAACTTCAAGACAAACATGGAATATATAACTTCTTGGAATATCAGCAACTTAAATCAATTATTACTAAAAAGTTTAAATACAGAGACAACGATTTAAAGCTACCAGATGTAGTTACCACTCTGATCAATTTCTCAATGAATAAAACTCTCTCCAAAATATACAAACTTTTATGTAATTTAGATAACAATATTTCACTTCCGACAACAAAATGGGATGCGGATTTGAGCATCAGCACAGATGAAAGTTTTTGGTCAGAACTTTGTCTAAACACCTTTAAAATGACAAAAAATCCAAATCTGCAGCTAATCCATTTCAAAACTCTTCACAGAATTTACTACACTGGACAGAGGATGTTCAAGATGGGTCTCAGTAACTCAGACATTTGTCAGCACTGTGACAGTAATCTACCCGACAATTACATGCATGCACTATGGTTCTGCACGCCTGTCCAGGCTCTCTGGCAGCAGGTATGTGCCGATCTATCAGTCTGGCTTAAGGTTTCAATCACAGCTTCACCGTCACTTTGTGTGCTTGGTGACATGAGTGCCATCGATGTAGAAGGAGGATTAGGCTCTATCATTTTCATAACTCTTTGCATTGCTAAAAAAACTATTTTAATAAATTGGAAAAGCAAAAAAAATATAAATATAAGTCAACACAGAAATCTGCTGCTTGATCATATCAGCTTGGAAAAAATGTCAGCCCAAAGTTCAAGTAACTTTGAAAGAATTCGGTCTCTCTGGTCTCCCATAGCTAACTCCGTGACTTAGGGGGTGGGGGGGGCATGGTCGTCGCTGCTCCTTGCCCTTCTGCCGTGGGCCGGGGTGGGGGTCGGGGCCTCCGGTGCCTGGCCGGGGGTGGTGGGGGCTCCGTTGGTCGGGGGGTCGGGTCCGGCGCCTGGGTGGGGCGGCCTGGGGCGCTGCGTGGTCCTCTGGGCTTGGGTGTGGGGGTGCGTGGTGGGGGGGGTGGGGTGGTGGTCTGGCTTGGCTTGGGGGGGTGGTCCCTTTGCCTGTGCTGGGGGGGGTTGGCGGGGGGCGCTGCTCGGGGGGGGGGGCCCAGCGGCGCTGGATGGGCTTCCCGTCTACGCCTGGGGCTGGGATCGGCCCTTCCCTGGCTCTGGGGCGGGACGGGACAACCCTCTTGGGGCCCCCGGTCGCTCTGGGTGTCATCCGCTTCGGCTGCGGGGTCTGGAGGTGGGGTGGGGTGGGGGTCTTGTCGGCCCTGTCCTGTGGGGGGGCATTCTGGGGGAGGGGGGGGGGCCACTATTGGTACGGGGCAGGGGGGGTTGACGGGTCGGGGTCTCCGCTGAGGCCATCGGCGGTTTCCCCGGCCGGTTGGCTGCCTCGGTCCCGTCGAGGCCTGACCAGAGCTCTTCTAGGGCCGGCGTTTGGGGGTGGGGGCCTGGGCTTGCTCCGGGGGGGGCCGGCGCTTTCTGGCTCCCCTCTCTCTGTGTGGGGGTGGTGGTGCTGGGCCTGGGGTGTCTGCGCCTCCGGGGGTGGGGCCCCGGGGCTGGGTGGGCCTGGCCCCCTTGCTGGGGGGGGGGGGGCGGGGGACGGCTGTTTGACCACCGGGGGACAGTCTATCATCTGTCCCCAACTTACCCCCTTCCTCATATAACCTCATAATAGGGTGAGGGGGTGGGGGGCTTAGCCTGCGATGAGCCTTGGGGGGGGGGGTTACTAGGCAGTGACCCCCCTCCTGTGGTTGCCGTATGGAGTGGGCCCCCCCTCTTTCGGTTTTATTTGCACCTTAGACATGTAGGGCCCTTGGTAGGGGGGGTGCTTGGACATCACTGCCAGCAAGCAGCGGATGTCCTCCTAGCACCCTACCCGCCAATTTTAACCGCACCTTAGACATTTAGGGCCCCTTGGTGGGGAGGGTGAGGGGACGTCACTGTGAGTAATCAGGAGACGTCCCCTTAGTGCCCTACCCGCCAATTTTAACCGCACCCCCCTTAGTACACACACCCCTCCCCCCTCAATATATACATCCCAACATAAACACACACACATGCACACACACACTCTCTCAAACACACATACACGCACACACATTTTGCAAGGAAGGTGGGACCTAGGACCATCTGTCCCCTGCCTCTTCCCTGGTGGGGGGTACGGGCCCCTTTGCAACGGCGGCTGTGTCCCCGGGGTGCTGGCTTCCTGGGCCCGGCGGTGCTCTCTCCGCGCGGTGGGGGGGTTCACATTACATCTGAGCCGGGGGTGTTCGTGTCCCTGGGGGGTGGGTTCTGGTCCTTGCTCCTGAGTGCTGGGCCCCGCCAAATTTCCAACTGTGGCCGAGCCTGGTCGGGCCATATTTACAACACCCCTTGTGGGCCCTCTTTTTTCCCCGGGGTTCCCCCCTCCTGGGCGGGGGCGGCGGGCCCCTGCCTCGCTCCTCCCTGGACCAACCGTTGGCCGGGCGGATGGCTGCCTGGAGTGCGGAGTGGGTCTCCCTTGGGGGGTCCTGGCCCGTACCTGGGGTTGGGGCGGGGGGATGCCCGGAACTCCTGGGTGGTGGTGGGGTGCTCGTCTGGGGCTGTGGGCGTCCTTCTCCGGTGGGGCCCTGCGTTGGGTTCTCCCGGCGCGGCGGGGGGGCTGCTCTCCTGGTTGGGCTGGGGCGGCGCCCTCTTTCCCTCCGTGCCTCCCTGCTCTCTGGCTCTGGGGGCCTTGCGGCGGCCCTGCTGGCCCTGGCCTGGGTGGCGGGCTTGGTCGCCCGGGCGGCGGTTGTTCCCTGCCGGTTCCCGTGTGGTGTTGGGGGGAATCCGGCTGCCGCTGCTGGTGCGGTGGGGGTCTTGGGGTGGGGATGGCTGGGCACTCTCCCTCCTTCTTTTCACGTTCCACCATCCATTTTAGAAGAACATAAACACTCACCTGAGCACAGGTGTCAGCTCAACAGACTGAATGACTGAAATATTTCACACTAGTTGGTTTTAAGGCATAAGTATGCGTGTGAACACTATCTGTTTTGTGTACATGTCGACAGGTGGACATTTTTGCAACTAACAAGTGTGTTTATAACATTTGAGTGTGTGTGTGGACAGGCTCCGCCCTTTTTTTTTTGTTTTTTTTTTTACATTTGAACCTTACCATAATGATTAACAACCAGTAAACTTGTTGCTTTATGCTGCTTCATTGTCTTATCCCCTTTCCCCTCCTATTATCACCCCCTACCCCCCCTCTCTCTAACGTCCCTCTTTCTTCTTCCCTCCTTTCCTTTTCCGTCCGGTCCAACACCAAAGATTTTCAAACATGATTGAAATTAATAAAGTTTGGCCTCAATTACATAAGGGGTTTGTTCAGTCATACCTTTGGTTTGTCTGAAGATTAATAACCCCTATTGTTAAAGCAAAATATGTCCAACACAAGAGGCCCTCAGCTCTCATCTGCCTGCCCAGCTGTTGGACAGGACAAGTTAAAAAAAAAAAAAAAAAAAAAAAAAAAAAAAAAAAAAAAAAAAAAAAAAAAAAAATGCTCTAGTCTAAAACTCCTTGTGAAATCACTATAGCAACGAATACACAAACACATTCACCTTGTTTTTTTGGTCTCTTTCCTATTGCAGTGTCCCTCGTTCACCTACCTTTCTACAGCTCCCCCATTTACACACCCACACGTATGCACATACACAGCTGTTGAATGACAGTGCTCATCTGACCTTGCCCGCACTCTGAGCTCGTTCAAGTGAGAAGCAGTTGAAGGTGTTGAAGCCTGAATATCAGCTTCAGCACGGACAGAGCTGACGCTCCTTTGCCTTATTGCTCTGCGCTTCATTCGCCTCCTTACAATCCTCCTCCTATATTACAGGCTCACCACAGCTAGTTTCCACTCGGCAGCACGCTTTCCACAGATCCTCAACTTTAAACACATCTCCGCTTGTCAAACTTGCTCCCACCTCCTCATGACTTACCACTGCACCACTTGGTTTGCAGTCACTGAAAATTTAAGTTCTGTGACAACCTGTCAAAGTTTAAGAAAAAGGTTCCCAAATTACTGGTTAGGGTGCAGAGAAGAATGGTGAGATATAGCAGCATTGATTATAAAATGACAGTCTTTAAAGCAAGCTACTGTCATTAGCCTGACACTTTCACTGAACATTAGGTGACCTATTCTTATGCCTTAGTCACATGAGGGGTTTACCTATGGGTGCTGCCTGTGGAGAGTCCATACACAGGAGGTGCTCCAAAGGTGTGTCTTACACACCACTCCACCTCAAGGGACATCGTGAAAATTGAACGTACCATTGTTGTGCATGTGGTATATGTATCATGTGGTATATGTATATGTATCACTTATGATGGGGGATCCTGTCATATGGTTCCCTCATGTCACACTCCACTAATTATTGAGGTGGTTGCACTGGCTCCTTACTGACCACGTGCAAATGCTTTATGCACAGCGTGTGCACGGGATACCTATGTGCCCACAGGATGCTCATGCAAACTATGCTCTGAATGTCAAAAAAACTTATTTCTAACAGTTACACCTATCATAACTCAAAGATAAATGTTTTACCCCTCTGATGTTTGTGAAAACATTGCTTGTAGTATGGAGGGATTTTTGTGCTTTAATTCCAAACGCTACATTTACTGTTTTGAGCATAAAACTTTAAAAATGTTATGTGTTCAAAAAATTATTTTGCACTTGAAACAGAAAAATGCACTTCAAAATCAAAAATATTATAAAATTATAACTTGAGAGAAATTCTCTCTCTTCTGTGCTGGAAACAAAGCAGGGCACAGCATTACAAATGTGCTAAAAAAAAAGCCAGCCAATCACAGTCATGGACATAAAGGTTAATGCCGATTGGTCAGAAATTCTCTCCATATCTTGCACAAGCCCGATCCAGTCTAAAAGCTGATTGGAAGAATTTCTGACTTATCACCATTAACTGTCATGTCCATGTCTGAGATTGGCTGGCTTTTGTGTCAGACTTGTAAAGCAGCGCTTTGCTCTGTTTTGTGCATAAAAGAAAGCGAATTTTTCTCTAGTGAAAATTGCTTTGTTTGCACATATTTTCCATCTTCAAGAGCAGAAATGATTTTTTTTCCACATATTTTTCGCTTTCAAGAGCATATTTCTGTTTGTAAGTGCAAAGAAATTTCTTGGGCGAACATTTTTTGAAGCTTTACATTCAAAGCGGTGAGTGTTGCATTTGAAACTATGGCACAAAATTCATTGCAAACGAAACCATTTGGCTCTGAATCAATATTCATAATGAAACCATAAAGGGGTTAACAAATGCTTTAGGAAGTTTATGCTGTAAATTATATTGCATTTCCTTTGTGAGCATTTGCTTTTCATAAAATAATAACTTATGCAATTTATTGCTTTTTTCTACCTTTTAAGGCACCAAAATTGTTGCAAACAATTTTTTGAATAAATAACTAGCAGTTGTATCAAGTCCTGGCAATTAGCTTAAAATCACTGGGGAAACTTATAAACCCAGAAGTTACACCGGAGGATAAAAATGTCTTCACCAGAAGCAACACAATCACTCCAATGTCATCACAGAAGAGAGTTCAGAGGTTTTTTTTTCTTCCTTTGTTGTTCTGAGTGTCATGAAGTCTAGAGTAAACTTCTGCCAGCGACTGACTTTGCTGGTTTCTCCTTGTTCTTTGCCCTGCTGCTCTTTGTCAGCATGTCAGAATAATGAGGGTAATAGAAATGCAGCATTCAGGCTAGAGAGGGAACAATGAGCTCTGAAACTGCATGAATATTCAGCGCTGCACATGGTGGGTCTGCATCCACTTAAAGGCACTAATTAGGATGCTTTATTGGAAAAGAAGGGGCTGTGGTTGCTGTCAAACTGCTACTCAAGGATAGTAAGTGGTTTTTCGTCATTTCTTTAAATAACCTTGGGGGGGGGTTAAGGTAGATCTGGAAGTGTATAATCCAAGTGAGGACTGACCTGTAAGGAAGCAGAGTTAGAAAAAAGGCCATTTCAAATCATGTCATAGATCGCTGATCAAAAAGTTTTGCAACAGTTGTGAATGTGGAGTTTAATAATAATAATAATGGATTGGATTTATCTGCGCTTTTCAAAACACCCAAAGCGCTTACATTATGTCCATTATTCATTCACTCCTCATTCATACTTGGTGATGGTAAGCTACCGTTGTAGCCACAGCTGCCCTGGGGCAGACTGACATATATCATAAGACTATTTTTATTACTTTAATACACTCACCAAACAAAAAGCAACACAGCTGTTTTATGAGAGATTCATTTTTATATACACTTAACCTGTGTTGGGGTAACAGATGACAAAGTAACAAAGTACTGTTATTTAATTACTTATGTTAGCAACAGAGTAACGCAACAAGTTTCAGTAATTAATTATAATTACTGGACTAGAAAGCCTTGTTACTTTGTTACTTAGGTTTTGAAGACTGATCATTTCTAAGTCAAATGTAAGTAAAGTCAATGTAAAGATATGCCCTCATCGCTGCAGTTCCATTGCTTTCAAAACTGGCTCAAAGATAAAACAAAAAGAGAGGCGACAAAGAGTCTACTCATCCCCGAGGAGCATCAGGTGAGCAGCAGAGCAGAGACCCACCCCGAGTACTGATGTATCAGGTGCAAATGGAACAACTCTAAAGTTGGCTCTTTGGTGTGAAAGACGAGAGCTGGCTCCTTACTTCTGTTTATTTCTATAATATTTCACCCTTTCTTAGACACAAGTGCAACTCATTGTAATGGAATACCTACAGTTAGCGAAAATAAACATGGAGGTGTTAAATAGTTGATTGTGTTTTCAGAAGAGTGGCTTAATTTCAGATTTGGTGGAAATGAATAAAGGCGTAACCGTTTTTTCAACATCTCACTTTGAGCAGTGGCATAGACCACATTTGTTGCAACTTATTGTTGTGTCATTTTTCACATTGTTGTCTGAATTCTTTTTTATTTATTTATTTTTTAACTTGTCCTGTCCAACAGCTGGGCAGGCAAATGAGAGCTGACGGCCTCTTGTGTTGGACATATTTTACTTTAACAATAGGGGTTATTAATCTTCAGACAAACCAAAGAATAAACCCCTTTTGTAATTGAGGCCAAACTTTATTAATTTCAATCATGTTTGAAAATCTTTGGTGTTGGACCGGATGGAAAAGGAAAGAAGGGAAGAAGAGAGAGGGATGCTAGAGAGGGGGGGGGGGGGGGTAAGAAGGTGATAATAGGAGGGGGGGGTAGACCATGAAGCAGCATAAAGCAACAAGTTTACTGGTTGTTTATCATTACGGTAAGGTTCAAATGTAGTACAAAAAGGGCGGGGCCCGTCCACACACACACCCAAACACCACCAACACACCTGCTGGCAGAAAAAAATGTCCACATGTCAGCATGTTCACAAAACCGATAGTGTTGGAATGTGAAAAGAAGGAAGGAGAGTGCCCAGCCTTGTTGTCTGAATTCTAATGAAGCTGACTCATGTCTTGAACCAGGTTCATACTTTGCACAAGGTTATTGCTTTAAAAAATAAAGTTAAATGAAAGTTTGTGCAAACTGTTTTTCCCTTGAGAATTTGTATATGAGAAGATAATTAATTAATTAATTAATTAATTAAAGCTTGACTAAATATTTTTAACTACCTACGGGACTGCTTAGAAGCAAAACAATATTACAAAAGAAACAACTACGATGTTGGGTCACAGACAAATCCTTAAGACATCAAGGATGTTAGCAGCTGACAGATTATTTGATGTCCAATTAATTTAGAATAAAGGGAAATAATAACTTTAGTGTTATCCTGTAGAAAGGGTTGAGGGTCAGAAACTCAACAGAGCTCAGACTCAGGACTGTTAGCTCCAATATTGACTAAATGATGAATAAAGAACATTCAAGAGTAATCTTGGATGTGATCACAGGCATATATATATATATATATATATATATATATATATATATATATATATATATATATATATATATAATCAGTGACGTGCAGTCAGGAGAGGCAGATGAGGCTGTGCCTCACCTGTTATTATGGGAAGAAAAGAGAAAAAATAAATTCAATTATTATATTTAATCAGTAATTTGTGCTTTGCAGTCATTTTCATTTAAATGTACCATTTTTGGGTGGTTTTTCTTTTCAAAATCGCTGAATTTCCGCATTTGCCGTTCAGATACGAAGAAGTGACGTGCGATGAGGCACCAGCCCGCTGAGCCTCACCTTGGATTGCGCAATACCTATGCAGTCAGACGGTACTGCTGTCTCTCTGTATGTCGGTTCAATCACTTGTACAATATGAGCTGAGTTTACATAATTTAGCAGATGTATATGATGTACAGTGTTTGTTTTTATAAATAACTGTATGTGAGGGACGTGTTTCTTGTGCTGAGCGCTAAACGCCGGCAAAAAAGCCGCTGGGTGAGGCCAGCAGTTCTCGTGCCTCATGTTAGGGGGCGCCGGTTAACCCCCGAGATTATGACGCTAGAAATACTAGAAGAAGTGATAGCAAGCGCCAAGTCATTTTCTTCAGAAAGAGCGGCGTATGGACTTTATTTACAAGTAAAGGTAAGACGAAAATAACGTTTGTGCTTTTTTCTATGCTGCAGTTTGTATATGAAAAAAAACATGTTGAAATGATATTTTTAAACAAAACACGTTAACTGTTGTCAATCAAATGGTGAATAAGTTACTCAGTATGGTTCATTTGTTTGTAAATCTGACTGATGACGTCAGTGCCTGATATATATATATATATATATATATATATATATATATATATATATATATATATATATATATTTACACACACAAATAACAAAACAACATTAAAAAGACAGGGACTTGACTTGAACATGTGTAATGGGAAAAGCAGCTGCAACATCCAGGTAAACAGCCAACTGTCAACATAGCAGACTGTGACTGAGCAAAAAAATACTGTAGGACATGACGAAGGACAGAAAAGCCAGGAGACCCAAACTTTTTTTTACTTTTGCTAAAATAAAAGGAAAGAATCTAGAGCTGAAACATCAGATTCAATGAAATTGAGGGGAAATGTTGCCATTTTTTAAAAACTCCAACTGTTTTACTAAATTTAAGGTTCAGAGTTCGAGGATAGGATTAAAAACTTAAAGATATAAAAACATCTAATCCTGCCAGTCTCTCTCTATGCCTTTTTATTTTTTTTTTTACAAATTTAGTTCTGGATGAGAACCGAGAGGATTTTGTAACAAAAGAAACACTGGCAGTTGTTTATGAACAGATTCAGTTGGAAAATGAAAACAAAGGAAACTGCATGGTGACATTGTCAGCGACAAGACTTCTTTATTATTGTATTCTTATTTTCTTTGGTTTTGGTATAAAATATTTTGGGCGAAGATGCAATTAATACATTTAATTTTATCTAAAACTGTCGCCATTTAATTATCTTCTAATTAGAAATGCTTTGATTAAAACGTACACATGTGAGGCATCTAAAGGGCCCCTCTAATTTTAGGTTTAAGAATCGCAATTATGAAATGCAGCATCACATATTTCTTGACATTTTATTTTCATAGTAGTAAAACTGTTGTACAATGTGTCCTTTTCTAAAAAGCAACAAAAAGCCAAAAAAAGTTTTGTGAAGGGGGTTTGGCACGCCTCAGCCCTCATCCACATCAGTGCTTCTCTCCTCCTTACCTTGGCTCACTGACTGATTTACTTCCTGATCCTCCTTCACTGCGTAAAAAAATGGCGGTTGTATTGACTAGATATTGTAAGAACCAGAATTAAGCCATTGTCTATGGGTACTGTCACACTAACTTGTTCTCACATACTGTAAATGGTCCCAACAAAACGTCAAAACAATTTGGCAACAAAGACACACTAACCAGCATGCACATGAAAAAGAGGGAAAAAAATGTTTAAAAAAACAAAACAAAAAAAACGGAACTCTTTCTACTAAGCCCTGGACATTTTTTTTTTTAAATGGTTTATTTCAAGCAATTAAGTAGAAATAATACACAACAGCAATATAATCATCAGTTATACATTCATACAGTAACTAATCAAACTTAGGATAATAAGACATATGAATAAATATTGCTTGAAAGGGAGTGGAAGGAAGCGAACTTATATAATCCCACCCGTTATACTATAACCTTTTTATTACATGATTTATCAATATCCGGTTCCCAGTTTTTATCAGGCAGAATTAAAAATCATAAGATATCGATAAAGCACATGACAAAGATGAATTACTTAAGTATTACGTCAAAAATAACTATTTAGAAATCAACATGGCAAATGCAGATCAGTCATCTGAAATATATGCATATTATGTTACTTATAAAAGCCATTCATATGAATAAAACATAATACTATATCAGTAAAGTAGACACAACACTGTTTCAGGAATTTTCATAGCAAAATTTCATCAAGTATCAAAAGTTAAAAACATGTGCAAAATTATGCTACATTAGGAAAGATTTTTGAATCAATTTATCTATTTTTGGAGAATGTGAAGTAATATCATTAAAAGTCAATCAAATTAACAATTTTTAATAAGTGTTTAATCATTTGTTTTACTTTTTTAAATATTTTCTTTGTATTTTTATTATTTTTTATTATAAAGTAAAGCTGTAGGGGAAAAGTAAAAAGGGTCCATAAATGTCGATTGTCCAAGGTTGGTGTTTCTTCTTTTACTGATAACAGCCGTTCTTCTGGGTTCAAAACAGAGTCAATAGTTTTCTTCGATGTTATGACTGCAGACATTAGATTCAGGTCCATATCCTTCTTCAGCTGATATCAGCGACTGTGAAAGTTGAGGTCAAGTTGTCTGCAGGTCAGAACTCTGCTGTTATTCAAGTTACGTCAAACATACAGAGAAAGTGATGAATCCACGTGTCATATTTCTTGAAATTATTTTGCTCTTTGGTTTATTACTCCATGTTGTTTCAGACGACCGTGATTAAACACTTCTCAAAGTCTTTCATGGTGTTCACAACCAGAACCTTGGACCGGTCCTCTGGACCGAGCGGTTTGACGTAAATCCTGCAGCCTTTAACCCAAGTGTTCTCAATCTGCTTACGCTTCCTGAGAAGCCGTGCATGTTTTGAGATTTCAGCATTCCTTCTGGTCAGATGGTCGTTCAGATAAGCAACCTTTCAGTTGTTTCCTTTGGGTCATCAAAGCTAGCTTGTGTTTGTGATTCACAAACCTGATGAGGATCGCTGGTTTATCCGTCTCCTTTCTCCTGGGGAGCAGGTGGCAGGTCTCGTTGGTATTGAGATCCAGGGAAATCCCTTTAGATGTGAGAAATGAATGTATTTGCTGCTCCAAAGACTCTGCACCGATCTCCGTATTAGCACTGCTAGCTACACTAGCGCTAGCATTAGCAGTGGTTGCTCCTGCTGTCAGTTTCGCTCGAGGCTTGATCGGTACTCCAGTGAGAATTACATTATTCATCCTTACTTGCTGTTCCACATTGTCCAGTGATTTCTCCAGAATCTCGACCCGGTTTTCTCGCTGCTCGTTTTGAGCCCGAAATCTTCGGAACTCTTCCATCATTTCCCAAAGTGGCGTTAGCTTAGCCGACACTTGTTCCATAAAACTTTTCAGCGTTTCTTGAATAATGTCAAGAGTCTTTTTGAGGTCTTTGTATTCCTGGGGTTTATTCGGGGGCATGGTCAGCTCTCTTTTTTGGGGAAAATCAACCTTTTAAGTAATTTGAAGATAGTTGTATTCGCAGAGAGGCACGCCACGCGTCCTGCTGTGTAACCCGGAACCGGAAACCGACATGACATTCAAAAGAATAAATAAATTGCTATTTTAGTATTTGGTGTGCACAAACATTTGTAGCCCCAAATTAGCATGCTATCATTTTGTGGGCACAAATTAATATTTTAATATATCCAAGTCCTGCAAGTATAATGTACGGTGGCCCTGAAGTGCAAAGCATTCAACAAATCACTCGATACAAAAACATTTTTAAGATCACAACAACAATTAAAAAAAGTTAAAAAAGTTAAAAAGCAGCATTACATTTAGAAAAGAAAACAAAATTTCAGAAAGCAAAACTTAAAAAAAAAATAAATAAATAAAAAACAATTCAGAAAACAAAATTAATTTCAAGAAAAAAAAAGAAATATTAAAAAATGAAAACATTTCAGAAAAAAAATGAAATATTAAAAAATGAAAAACATTTCAGAACACAGAATGAATTTCCAGAAAACAAAACGAAATCTTCAAAAATGAAAAACATTTCCAAACCGGAAGAGGCAGATACTATGGGTCAACGCTGATTGGATGATGATTTTTGTCTATCAGTTGAACTGAAAAGTATTTTAAACTAGAAGGAGCTGCATTTCCAGAAGAAAATGCAGGGTTGAATGCTGTATTGCTGAATGAAAGCAGAAATATGATGAAAAAGCTGAACATTGTAAAAGTAGAATGACCAAAACGGATCAAAATTTGTAGACGGAGTTAAGCATGAAAGTTGAAATTGTTGAAAAAATGGATGTACGGTTGAAAATTTGAAGATGATGCTAAAATGGCTAAAAGTGCTAGCATCAGCATCATCAACTGACTCAAAAAATCACATTGTTTAAGAGTTTCATGTTGGTAAAAGCTACATGTTCTAAGTTGACAGAAAATCCACTTTTTTCAAAATGGCGGCTTTTCTATTGATTTTATCTCCATAGCAACCATTTTATGTTTGGGTCGCCTGGAGATGAGGAACAAATCAACGTCGGTTTCAGATGAATCGGAAAAAGTAAACTTTTGGACGTCCTTAGCAACGAGCTTTGTTTGCTAACCACGCCCACATTCCTTATATGTCCAGATCCAGTGAATTTCAATATGTTCAGTTCCAGCCATGGATGAAGTTTATTGCAACATTTGCTTCAGATTTTGTCAAAAAATGCCCACAGAACAGTAGATTGTGTTGCCATCCCATAATAATTTCAAAACGTATGTTGAAGTCCAAAGCCTTGTGAGCATTTCAATGTTTGAACGGTGTCTCTAGCTGAAAGCTTGTTAAAGTTATAATGCTTGAAAGCAACAAAGGTTTTCAAGGATTCTCCATGTATTTAAATGAAGCAAAAATCTTGGAAAATCCTGGAAAATCTTGGAATATCTTGAAAAGTTCAAAGATTTGAAAGACTAAAAGTCATAGCTGAAAGGAATAAGCTGAAAGGGTTGAACATTGTAATAGTAGAAGGATTAAAATACATGAAAGTTTGAAGAAGTTTAAAATTGCCTCACATTTTGGCACAAAATGGCCGCCAAACTGTAGGTGGTGTTGCCATCCCATAATAATTTTTAAACCTTATGTTGAAGTCCAAAACCTTGTGAACATTTCAATATTTGAACGGTGTCTCTAGCCAAAAGAAAGTTAAAGTTACAATTGTTTAAAGAAGCAAAGGTGTGGCCAATGGAGCAAAAAGATTGGAAAATCTGGGAATATCCGGGAATAAATGGAAAAGTTCAGGGATTTGAAGGTCTAAAATTTCATAGCTGGAATAAGATGAAAGAGCTGAACATTTTCATAGTCAAACGGTTAAAATAGGTGAAAAATTGTAGAAGGAGTTTAACTGTGAACTTCTGAACGAAAAATTCTCCATGTATTTCAATGGAGCAAAAATTCCCGGAAAACCTGGAATATCTTAAAAAGTAAAAGGATTTGAAAAACCAAAAGTCATAGCAGGAATAAGCTGAAAGAGCTGAACATTTTAAAAGTTGAATGGTTACAATCGGTTAAAAATTGTAGAAGGAGTTAAGTGTCAAAAAACGGCGGAAGATAGTGTAAATAATAAAGAAACTAGAAGGAGCTGCATTTCCAGAAGAAAATGCAGGGTTGAATGCTATAATGCTGAATGAAAGCTGAATTTGCTGAAGAAATGGCTGAACAGAGCTGAAAGAGCTCAACATTTTAAAAGTAAAATGGTTAAAGTAGGTAAAAAACTGTGAAAGAAGTTAAAAAAAAGATTTCCTCTGTATTTTAATGAAGCAAAAATCCTGGGAAATCCCGGAATATCTTTAAAAGTTAAAAGATTAAAAAAAAAATCATAGCAGGAAAAAGTTGAAAAAGTTGAACATTGTAATAGTAGAATGGCTAAAATAGGTCAAAAAATGTAGAAGGAGTTAAGCATGAAAGCTTAAGTTGATAAAAAAATGACTGGACTGTTGAAAATTTGAAGATGTTGCTAAAATGGTTAAAAGTGCTAGCATTGGAATCAGCATCATCAACTGACTCAAAAAAACACTTTGTTTGAGAGTATCATATTGGTAAAAGCTACATGTTCTAAGTTGATAGAAAATCCACTCTTTTCAAAATGGCGGCTTTCCTATTGATTTTATCTCCATAGCAACCATTTTATGTTTGGGTCGCCTGGAGATGAAGAACAAATCAACGTCGGTTTCAGATGAATCGGAAAAAGTAAACTTTTGGACGTTCTTAGCAACGAGCTTTGTTTGCTAACCACGCCCACATTCCTTATATGTCCAGATCCAGTGAATTTCAATATGTTCAGTTCCAGCCATGGATGAAGTTTATTGCAACATTTGCTTCAGATTTTGTCAAAAAATGCCCACAGAACAGTAGATTGTGTTGCCATCCCATAATAATTTCAAAACGTATGTTGAAGTCCAAAGCCTTGTGAGCATTTCAATGTTTGAACAGTGCCTCTAGCTGAAAGCTTGTTAAAGTTATAATGCTTGAAAGCAACAAAGGTTTTCAAGGATTCTCCATGTATTTAAATGAAGCAAAAATCTTGGAAAATCCTGGAAAATCTTGGAATATCTTGAAAAGTTCAAAGATTTGAAAGACTAAAAGTCGTAGCTGAAAGGAATAAGCTGAAAGGGTTGAACATTGTAATAGTAGAAGGATTAAAATACGTGAAAGTTTGAAGAAGTTTAAAATTGCCTCACATTTTGGCACAAAATGGCCGCCAAACTGTAGGTGGTGTTGCCATCCCATAATAATTTTTAAACCTTATGTTGAAGTCCAAAACCTTGTGAACATTTCAATATTTGAACGGTGTCTCTAGCCAAAAGAATGTTAAAGTTACAATTGTTTAAAGAAGCAAAGGTGTGGCCAATGGAGCAAAAACATTGGAAAATCTGGGAATATCCGGGAATATCTGGAAAAGTTCAAAGATTTGAAGGACCAAAAGTCATAGCTGAAAGGAATAAGATGAAAGGGTTGAACATTGTAATAGTAGAATGGTAAAAATAGGTGAAAGTTTGAAGAAGTTTAAAATTGCCTCACATTTTGGCACAAAATAGCCGCCAAACTGTAGGTGGTGTTGCCATCCCATAATAATTTTTAAACCTTATGTTGAAGTCCAAAACCTTGTGAACATTTCAATATTTGAACGGTGTCTCTAGCCAAAAGAATGTTAAAGTTACAATTGTTTAAAGAAGCAAAGGTGTGGCCAATGGAGCAAAAAGATTGGAAAATCTGGGAATATCCGGGAATATCTGGAAAAGTTCAAGGATTTGAAGGACCAAAAGTCATAGCTGAAAGGAATAAGCTGAAAGGGTTGAACATTGTAAAAGTTGAATGGTAAAAATAGGTGAAAGTTTGAAGAAGTTTAAAATTGCCTCACATTTTGGCACAAAATGGCCGCCAAACTGTAGGTGGTGTTGCCATCCCATAATAATTTTGAGCCTTATGTTGAAGTCCAAAACCTTGTGAACATTTCAATATTTGAACGGTGTCTCTAGCCAAAAGAATGTTAAAGTTACAATTGTTTAAAGAAGCAAAGGTGTGGCCAATGGAGCAAAAAGATTGGAAAATCCAGGAATATCCGGGAATAAATGGAAAAGTTCAGGGATTTGAAGGACAAAATGTCATAGCTAGAATAAGATGAAAGAGCTGAACATTTTCATAGTCGAACGGTTAAAATAGTTGAAAAATTGTAGGAGTTTAACTGTGAACTTCTGAACGAAAAATTCTCCATGTATTTCAATGGAGCAAAAATTCCCGGAAAACCTGGAATATCTTAAAAAGTAAAAGGATTTGAAAAACCAAAAGTCATAGCAGGAATGAGCTGAAAGAGCTGAACATTTTAAAAGTTGAATGGTTACAATCGGTTAAAAATTGTAGAAGGAGTTAAGTGCCGAAAAACGGCGGAAGATAGCAGAAGAGGAAAACAAAGGGTTGAATGCTTTACAGCATTCAACCAACTAGAAGGAGCTGCATTTCCAGAAGAAAATGCAGGGTTGAATGCTGTATTGCTGGATGAAAGCAGAAATATGATGAAAAAGCTGAACATTGTAAAAGTAGAATGTCTAAAATAGGTCAAACATTGTAGAAGGAGTTAAGCATGAAAGCTGAAATTGTTGAAAAAATAGCTGAACTGTCCTGGAAAATCCTGGAATATTTTGAAAAGTTAAAGGACCAAAAGTCAAAGGTGAACATTGTAAAAGTAGAATGACCAAAACAGGTCAAGATTTGTAGACGGAGTTAAGCATGAAAGCTGAAATTGTTGATAAAAATGGATGTACTGTTGAAAATTTGAAGATGATGCTAAAATGGCTGAAAGTGCTAGCAGCATCATCAACTGACTCAAAAAAACACATTGTTTGAGAGTATCATATTGGTAAAAGCTACATGTTCTAGGTTGACAGAAAATACACTTTTTTCAAAATGGCGGCTTTTCTATTAATTGTATCTCCATAGCAACCATTTTATGTTTGGGTCGCCTGGGGATGACGAACAAATCGGAAAAAGTAAACCTTTAGACGTCCTTAGCAACGAAGTTTGTTGGCTAACCACGCCCACATTCCTTATATGTCCAGATCCAGTGAATTTCAATATGTTCCGTTCAAGCCATGGATGAAGTTTATTGCAATATTTGCTTTAGATTTTGTCATTAAATGGCAACCAAACAGTAGGTTGTGTCGACATCCCATAATGATTTCTAAACGTATTTTATAGTCCAAAGCCTTGTGATCATTTTAATGTTTGAACGGTGTCTCTAGCTACAAGTATGTTGAAGTTATAATGCTTGAAAGAAACAAAAGTTTTCAAGAATTCTCCATGTATTTAAATAAAGCAAAAATCTTGGAAAATCCTGGAATATCCTGGAATATCTTGAAAAGTTCAAGTATATGAAGGCCCGAGATTCATAGCTGAAAGGAATAAGCTATAAGAGTTGAACATTTCAATAGTAAACTGGTTAAAATAGGTTAAAAACTGAAGGTTAATATCGCCTCACATTTAGGCACAAAATGGCCACCAAACTCCAGGTTGTATTGCCATCCCATAATAATTTCAAAACATATGTTGAAGTCTAAAGCCTTGTGAGCATTTCAATGTTTGAACAGTGTCTCTTGCCAAAAGCATGTTAAAGTTATAATGCTTAAAAGAAACAGAGGTTTTCAAGAACTCTCCATGTATTTAAATGAAGCAAAAGTCTTGGAAAATCCTGGAAAATCTTGGAATATCTTGAAAAGTTCAGAGATTTGAAAGACCAGAAGTAGTAGCTGAAAGGAATAAGCTGACAGGGTTGAACATTGTAATAGTAGAATGATTAAAGTAGGTGAAAGTTTGAAGAAGTTTAAAATTGCCTCACATTTTGGCACAAAATGGCCACCAAACTCTAGGTGGTGTTGCCATCCCATAATAGTTTTGAGCCTTATATTGAAGTCCAAAGCCTTGGGAACATTTCAATGTTTGAACTGTGTCTCTAGCTGAAAGCATGTTGAAGTTACAATGGTTAAAACAAAAAAGGTTTTCAAGGATCATCCTTGTATTTAAACGGAGCAAAAATCCTGGAAAATCCTGGAATATCTTAAAAAGTTCAATGATTTGAATGACCTAAAGTCATTGCTGGAATAAGTTGAAAGGGTAGAAAATTTTAAAAGTTAAATTGATAAAATTTTTTTGAAGTGTCCAAACCGGGTTTCGAACTGGGCGCCTCGTGCACCATAACTTCCCAATGCATTTTAATAGGGTAAAAATTCCCGGAAAAACTGGAATATCTTAAAAAGTACAAGGATTAGAAGTACCAAAAGTCATAGCAGTAATTAGCTGAAAGAGCTGAACATTTTAAAAGTTGAATGGTTACAATCGGTTAAAAATTGTAGAAGGAGTTAAGTGCCGAAAAACGGCGGAAGATAGCAGAAGAGGAAAACAAAGGGTTGAATGCTTTACAGCATTCAACCAATAAAGAGAAACAGGAAAACAAAGGGTTGAATGCTTTACAGCATTCAACCAATGAAGCGATGCCGGATTTTATCGTCCAAACAACAATGTACTATAATAATCCACGTATTTCCCATTTATATATCAAATAAAAATTGCAGCAAACTGTTAATGAACTTTTAAATTATTTTTTTTAACATTTCGCCTGACACACGATCACCCGGAAGTAGTTTGTGAGCACTTTTACTTTGAACGCTGTGCGCTAATTTCTACGGCTGCGAGGTTCACGCTGTCAATCATCTTCAGGTAAGAATCAAGTCTGTGATCTTTTCTTTTGTCAGTCACATGTCTCTAAGGATGTTAATTTTAGGATGTTAATTAAAGTGCTGCTTTGAAAAGATAATTTCTTTTTATCTTGCGCATGCGCAAAAGGAACCCGATGAGACGAACCGTCTTCACATGATAGCCGTTCCCGTTTTCGGTGACAACATGAGAGAAAAAGCTCCGAGCCAGCCTGATTCTGTGTTTTATACAGTAATTACAGTAATTATATGGCATCAGTGTTGCTAAAAATCGACTTTAAGACTGAAATCAGTAAACAAGTTCTTATGGGAAATAATATTAAAGCGCATTGGTTCATATTTATATATGAACCATGCATATACATATACTGACACTTAAAAATAAATTTTAAAAGTTTATAAAATACTTAATTGAATTAACATGTGATATTTCTGCAGGTGAAGTTACTCAAAGCGAAGTTCCAGAAAGGTTTGTGCTGCAGAAGAACAGATGGCAGCTCTACATGGGAATTCAAAAAGACTAAAATCATTCATATCATTGTGCAGTGTACAGGCAAGTCACCATGATTTATGTGCAATGTAATCAATAAATATTATTTAACCTTAATATTTATTTATTTTTATTTTTTTTTAATTGCAGGTGCTTTAAAAAAAGTCTTTAACCTGCTGCATAAGCCTGATTAGTTGTAAATGATGCAGTGGGGAGTGAAAAACGAAGCACAATTCCTGGCTTTAGCGTCGGGCTGCTGATCTGGAAATCACATCTATGAGGAATCGCATCAAACACTTGTACAACTCCAAACAACTTAATGTTCCTTTAAGCAAAACTCCAGTTTAAAATGTTCCTATTAGGCTTGCTTCATTTAGGAGTTTTTCCATGTTTACCATTTTAGGTTTTAAAGCTTTATTAACAAAGTTGATGTTTGATTTTCAAAGCTGTTGTTCAGAAATGTTTCTTTGTAAATGAAAAAACTGAATGCTGACGTGAGGATTGTAATAATGGATATAAAAATAAACAAATTTGTTTCATAGCAATGCAGTATATTTATTGAAAACTTAACATGAATACGTTATTCAGTAACAGAAACAAAGAAACGGTTGTGGATTTTCCTTTATGGGCTTCTTCATGCAGTCAATCAAATTTTACGTTTACATTCAGCATTTACTCAGCGTACCTGTCAGTCACATTTATTAGAGGAAAAAATGCATCTGGGAAAAGTCTGTTTGTGCTTAACAACTACATCAAAAAGAGTCATGTCAGGGAAGGTTTGTTTGCTGCTCATTGCTGCTCAGCATCACATCCAGAGGAAGATGCACAGGTAAGGGACCCCAGTTCCTGCTCGTACATGCTTGCAGCTTCCTCTGCACTGGACTCCAGCTCCATTGAAATCCCTGACAGAAATAAATTAATAAATTAAAAATCCCTAACAGAAAAACATCAGCTGCCGTTCATCTTTCATTCAGGAAAAAGTTGAGTTCATCAAAATGAGGAGAAAATGGGTTAAACCAGAAATTCATTAGGGAGGGGTCAAAACACCAAACTCAGAATAAAATACATTATTTCAGTGTTATAAAAATACATTCTAAAACAATTTGGTATTCCTCCTCTGCCTGAAAGACTAAAATGTTTTTTTTTAAAGATTTTTTTTTACCATACAGACTTTGCCACCTTTAGTTACACACCTGTACATGTCTGATGATGTGCACATCCAGTCATTTACTGTCATGTTTCTGTGCACTGACACACTCTAAAGTCACAGATCTTAATAGTGTGAATAAGAAGCATTCATAAATGCTATTCTGAGACACAAACTGCTGCAGTTTACCTGACAGCTTTGCTGATTTATGCTGCTGGTACACCTGTCTGAGAATCCTGCCCACGTGACCCCCCCTCTCCAGGTGATGAGGTAACCTGTCATTAACGTATGACTGAAGGATCTTGGATCTGTCTGTAAACACCCACCTAGAAATCACGTTTAACGCTACATTAATTAGATCAAATAAATGTGCCTCCATACCTTATCTGTGGATGGCAGGACTGCATTTCCTGATGTGCGCCGTCTTTTAACACACGTTTCTTCGCAACTGCTGCTTCAGACAGAATCCTCCCACAGAAATTTCGAAACATTTGTAAACCTGGTTGGTGTTGATATTTCTGCGTGCGTTCTGTCATCACATCCGCTAAATATTCAAAGATTAACGTTTTATCGTCCTTCCCTTATTTTGTTTACCTGCGGAACGGACGTCATCCACACAAACAACTTCCGGGTGACCGTTCTGCTTCATACGAAATATTCAAAAAATAATTTAAACCTTCATTATCTGTTTGCTGCATTTTTGATTTAATATATAAATGGGAAATACGTGGATTATTATGGTACATTGTTGTTTGGACGATTTTTAGTTCAAATGATTGACAAACATCATCATCCAATCAGCGTTGTCCCATAGTACCAGCTTCTTCCGGTTTGGAAATGTTTTTCATTTTTGAAGATTTCGTTTTGTTTTTTGGAAATTCATTCTGTGTTCTGAAATGTTTTTCATTTTTTAATATTTCATTTTTTTTCTGAAATGTTTTTCATTTTTTGATATTTCATTTTTTTTCTGAAATGTTTTTAATTTTTTAATATTTCATTTTTTTCTGAAATGTTTTCATTTTTTAATATTTCTTTTTTTTCCGGGAAATTAATTTTGTTTTCTGAAATGTTTTCATTTTTTAATATTTCTTTTTTTTTCTGGAAATGAATTTTGTTTTCTGAAATGTTTTTTTCTTTTTTTTTCTTTTTTATGTTTTGGTTTCTGAAATTTTGTTTTGTTTTTCTAAAATGTAATACTGCTTTTTAAATAGTTGCTGTGATCTTAAAAATGTTTTTGTATCGAGTGATTTGTTGAATGGTTTGCACTTCAGGGCCACCGTAATAATGTGGCCAAAAAATAATAATTTGTACACAGAAATCTAAAACTGAATACATTTTTGTCCGCAGAAGTTAGCACATTTCAGTAACAAAATGCAGAATTGTTTATACAAAATGCTTATTTGTGTACATAAAATACTAATTTATGGCCACAAAATACTATTATTTCAAATAAAAAGACAAGAGTTTTGCGACTGAACAGGTCTGTCATTTGTATTATAACATAAACCTTTGTTTCTGCTAATTATTAACTTTTACCTTTTGGACTAATTATACAATTAACATTCAATTTTAAATGTAAAAACATTACAAATCAAAAATATGTAACTCACAAAGAAGCATATTTAATTTTATTTTGTTTTTTTAGAGTGAGTACGTGTAGAGATGAGCTTTTGTGCAGACAAACAGTTGGGATCTTTCTTTTAAGAATTTGAAGCACATTTACACACATGACCAGAAATAAACAACGATTTGAACAGCGTAGTAGGTTTGACAGCACTTCATCAATGCTATAATACTTTTGTGCTTTCCTCCCTTACCAACATACAGCCCATGAAATGAAGGGATTGTGTTTAAAAAATGCTTTAGTTTTTCACATTTTTAGGCAATCTTTTTGTTCAAACCATGGGATAAAAGCTGAAAGTATCCACTTCAATGGCATCTGAGTTGTTTTATTTAAAATTCCCTGTGGTAATGTACAGAAACAAACTTAGAAATGATGTGTCTCTGTCCAAATATTTATGGTCCTGACTGTATGTACACTGCATATGGAATTAACTGTAAGACAAGGGAGCACCACTGAAAATCTTGCCCAGGGCACCAAATATACAAAATATTAAGATTTTAATGACTGGACACTTTTGTTTTCTTACCAAATCTTTGCACTTGTTTTTTTTTTCTGTTTCAGAGTCTTTGTCTTTCTCTCCTCATTTGAGAGCTGGAGATTTTGGTAAAGCTACTTGAGCTGCTGTGGTTGACAGAATTAGGATGCCCCACCTCCCAGAGGGAGGCAGGAGTGTCAACCTGAGACAAAGAACAGAGGGGTGCAGGTCTCGCATTGGTAACCCTATGAAATGCACACACACGCAAACACACCTCTGTCCCATATGCTCATTATTATTCATAAGCAATTATCTGCATGTCTTCCTAAGTTTATGAAAGGTTGAGAAAGACAAAAAACAGAAAAAAAAGTTAAGTTCTGAAGTCACATGAATGTCAATGGCTTCTGAAAATAGACTATAATAGACTTTTGATTGGATTATCCCTTTTAATGTTCAACATTACAGACCAATCTGCCACATCTTTTCTGTCATATTTCACAGAGTATCATCAACTGGCAGTCATTTAATCATTTAATCCGACCTTCAGCGCCTTTAACTGTATATTTATGTCTGGACATCACAAGTTGTCTAGGATTTTAATAACACATTTGATTCCGGAAAGATCGAAATGCTACATCAGCAGCCCAGTCTCTCATTAACTTGAACATTCAGGAAAAAAATCCAACAAACACGTAAAAGAAACGCCATTAGAGATTAGCTAAAGGGCAAAGGTTTCCTGCACAAAATATGTAATTCAAAGCAGTTAGATTATCATATTTATCAAAAAATGCACCATGACTTTTTTTTTGATGAGCTAGAAGAATTGAATCCAACCAAAAGAAAACAATGTGATATATGTCCATATACTATATTTCTGCACTGTAGTGCGCACCAGATTGTAAGGCACTGTCAAAGAATGGTCTATTTTCAATATATTTTCATATGTCATAGGCTACATAAGGTGCACCGAACTATAAGGCACACTGAGTGAAAAAAAGAATCAGAAAAAGTTTGTCAGACAGGCTTTATCAACTGTGTTCCCATTAGCTCTAGAAGTTGTTTGTAACGCGCTACACATTAGCATATTAGCAATATCTGTAGTTCACTACCTTGTTTGCAATACCTGAAAACAAAATCAGGTTCATACCACTAAAAAAAAAATTAATGTGACTATGCTAACTCCGGGAAATGTAAGTAACATGGAAAAAAAATAAAAATCTGACACTGCCACATGTTAGATGGGTTACCGTTTTTACAATAACACTCCTGATGGCAACTTGTAAAAAAACAAACTGATGATGCTACATGCTAAATAACTGTCATTTTATCTGTATTATTTTACTTTATTATTTTATAAGCTGCTTGCACTGTGAGGCGAGAAGAAAGTAATTTCATCTGTGCTGTATGTCATGTGTATGCAGCATACATGACAATAAAGCTGACTTTGTATTTTTAATACAAATGTTACTTTGACTATCCTAACTCTCAACATTGTTTATAAAACCTAAAAAAAACACAGTCTGACACTGCTGCAAGTTAGCCGTGTTAACGTAAGTATTGAAAATATAGCACCCAACCTTATTTGCAACTCGTAAAAAGAAAAAAACAGAATGATACAGCTAATACAATTGTTATTGTTTTATTGTGTTATTGTTTTATTGTGTTAGTAACACATAAGAGAAAACCACAATCTGACATATAATAAGCGTTTTTTACAATGACACTCAACCTTGTTTGCAGCTCATAAAAATATAAAAACAGACTGATACCCCCAAAACAATTGTTACCGTAGCTACGCTAACCCCAAACCTTGTAAGTAACACCTAAAAAAAACACAGCCTGACACTGCTATGTTAGCGGCGTTAGTGTATTCACAATGCCTGTAATTCTTAACCTTGTTTGCAACAACTCAAAAAACAGATTGATACAGCTAAGTTACTGTAAATGCTAAACGCTAAAATGAAAAAGCAATCTGCCAAAATGCTTTTTTATTTTCTTCTTCAACACTGCTTATTGTAACTTAATAAAATGTTAATGAAAATGGTATTTCAAAATGTAACTGCATCAAATGACTCAAAATTAAAATGAAAAATCAATAATTCAAAATGCTTTTTCATTTCTACTTAAAAAACATTTATTCTGTGCTGTAATTAAAAAGAAAATGCAAAGAGGGGATTGCATTTTCATTTTAACATCCACCCTGCGAATACTGTTGCATTATTCAATTCAAATGAGCATTTCCAGCGGGCAGGCGGGGTGATGCTGTCAGTGCTAAGAGACACATGCTAGGATGATTTTACTAAGCTTCTCAGGATTACGTATCAGCATTTCCATCTTCTGCGGACGCACCATGGTTCGTCCAACCCCCCCCCCAAGCTTTTTTTCTTCGGACCGGCGGCCGCCCTCACAAAGCGGAGCGCGAAGTCCAGCGATCCGAAGCTCCCGATCACCGAAGTGCTGCTACGATCTGAGAAACCACCATATGAATTTGTGTTTCCAGTGTTGTCCAGAACAAAATAAAGGATGATGTAATTCCCACATATTTACATCCAAGATGCTCATTGCCCTTTCGGAGTTTTAAGTACCTTCTCTGCTAATGTTTTTAGCACATATTAGCCTAATGCTAACACGTCTTTTGGGTCCTCCTTGCAGCGAAAAAACACTGACCGCACAGATTTACAAAAATATGAGCGAGCAGTCCCTTAATAAAAAATAATCATAACAGTAATAAAAGCACATTTAGAAGATAGCCTCCTGCAGCTTCGCGCTGATTTTGCTGTTCGATGACAGCTGGAGCCCCATCAACAGCTACTGTATAACAGATTTCGACATGCTAAACATTTGCTGGTTGGACCAATTCGCATTAAGGGAGCTCTGGATCGCGGGGCTTCGCGCTCCGCTATGCGAAAGCGGCTGCCGGACGAAGAAAAAAAGCTTGTCCGGGGGGGTTTCGACAAACCGTGGTGCGTTCGAAAGAGGACCGCAGAAGGTGGAAATGTTGCTCAAAGTCCTGAGAAGCTGTGTAAAATCATCAGAAGTTCACAACCATCACAAAGTCAAATTGAAATATGCAACAGTATTCGCAGGGTGGATGTTAAAATGGAAATGCAATCCCCTCTTTGCATTTTCGTTTTAATTATGACACAGAATAAGCGTTTTTTAAGTAGAAAATGAAAAAGCATTTTGAAGTGTTGATTTTTCATTTTAATTTTGAGTCACTTCATGCAGTAACTTAATTAATCTTAATTGTCAAATTAGACATTTCTAAATGGATTTTGCTACACATTTACCAGAGAACTTTTTGAAAATGAAATGGCAAATACCATTTTCTATATCATTTTAATTTAGTGACAGAATAAGTGGTGTTGAAGTAGAAAAGGAAAAAGCATTTTCAAGGAATGCTTTTTCATTTTAATTTTGAGTCAAAAAATGCAGCTTCATTTGAAAATGAAAAAGCATTTCTGGTTTTGACTTTTATTTTTAATTATGCTACAGAATAGTTTCCATAGTATTGCTTTTGGCTAAAACCGCCACTGGTACTACCTACTGTGTTTTTTTTCAGCTTTCGACGCTAATCAGCATTAGCTTTAGCGTTACCGAAATTGATGAGCTTCAAAATAATGTAGGTTGTCGACTGAGGAATATAACATATTAAACATGTCATATTACATATTTACAAATATATTTTACAACAGATACTTGGTACCTCTTAAAATACTTACATTTTTAAGTCGTCTTCCATGCGCAACCGTCCGCCATTTTCAAATAATTGAATCGCAATGCATTGCCAGACAAAACAACAAAACAGACATTTCATGACAAGTTTTACCTCAGATTTCTACAAACTGCTGCAGTTATCAATTGTTAAAAAGGCAACGACAATAATGGATTGGATTTGTCTGCACTTTTCGAGATTCTATCTCTCTTATTCATTTACACCTCATTCATACTTGGTAATTGTAAACTACTGATGTAGCCACAGCTGACCTGGCGCAGACTGACAGAGGCGTGGTTGCCAGTACACACCCATGGCCCCACTGACCATCATTGGGACATTCATACACATTTACACACCAGTGTAGCTGGTGGCAAGGAGGGTGAAGTGTCTTGCCCAAGGACACAACAACAGATGATTTCGGGGGAGGGGGGATTGAACCCTTAACCTACATACTCAACCGCCTGAGCCTCTGCCGGAAGAGCAAATGGGTGATATAAAAATTACCAAGTCTTACTGTCATGGTACCTCTGGCAGTCTCTCCTCCCTGTCCCCTCTCTGTCCTGCCCTCTGATTGAGACCAGCTGGGAACACTCATCTCATCCCCCTTCAGCCTTATTAAGATAGAGATCCAGCTCCAGCATTCATCGCCATTTCGTTGCCCCTTATGGTGCTTACCCTGGTCGCTCTAAGTTATGTTCCTGAACTCACACCTTTTACTCATCTTGTCTCTCTGCCTCGCCTACAGGACCATAGACTATGAGTGTTCGCCTGAGTTTCAATTTACCAAGAGCAGTCTGATCCACGTCACGCTCCAGCCAAGCCACGCTACCAGCCACTCCAAGACTTTAACCCCGCCTAGGCCTCCAGCCTTAGCCTCGCCACCATCGACGCCATACCTGTGCTCCTTCATCTACTTACCTACAAATCCCATTCAGGAATTAAACTCTTTACTCACCATCTCAATCTCCTTAGTTCCTTCCGGGTTCCAGCGTCTGGGACTGTCCCGAATAGCGAGTCATGACAGAACGAACTGGCCCTACTCCAGACCCAGCTGACCCGGAAGGTCTCCGCTTCACCGTCTCCCAGCAGGGAATCATTCTGGGTCTTCAAGCCGATTCTCTAACTCAAATGGCCTCAGCACAACAGGACCTTTTCCGAGCCTTGATGGTATGACGCAAACACTTATGGAACTAACCGGACAATTTTCCAATTCCACTGTTACAGCTTCGCTTCCACCTTCCGGCAACCCAACCTCCACCGCTTCTGTGACATCACCGGAGAACTTCCGCCTCCAGCCAAAGCCTTTCTGTGGTGATGTTAAAGCTTTTGGAGGTTTTCTTCTGCAATGTCAATTATTCTTTAATCAAGCTCCCAGGTATTATCAAACTCATCACAACAAAATCACTCTGATCATTAACTCTCTTAGAAAAAAAAAACCCTGCATTGGGCTCAAGCATTCCTAGCTGCCAATCCTATCTCCCACCCGCCATTCGATCGGTTCATAGGAGAGTTTCGATTGGTCTTTGACCAAACACGCAAGCAGGAAGAAGCCATCAGACGATTGCTGAGCCTCAAGCAACGCGATCGATCGGTCAGCGATCATGTTATTGAGTTTCGTATCTTAGCCGTGGAAGCTGGTTGGCCTGATAAGGCATTAAGGGGCGTTTTCTACCAGTCCCTTAAAGGAAGTATTAAAGACCACCTTTGCTCACAACCTGAAGCTCTCTCTTTTGAAGATCTTGTCTCAGTCGCTCTACGCTCAGATGTCCGGCTCAAGGAACGACAAGCAGAACGTAATGGTCATACTCGTAAGCAACCACCTCACACCACTCACAAATCTACTCGTAGTCCACCTCCGCCATCTCTACTGGAGTCTTCTCGCCATATTCCGGAGGAACCAATGCAGATCGGACATTCCAAACTAACTATGGAAGAACGCCAAAAACGGAGAGAGGAAGGTTCCAGCTTTTACTGCGGTAACCATGGTCATTTAGTCGCAAAATGTCCCTTGTGCTATCTTAGATGACCCCACCCTTACTTTGACGCGTTCTCCCTACCATGACAAAGGTGGATAAAGGTGGAAAGATTTCATGTAATCCATGGACACCAGTGAAGATCACAAATCATTGAAGAAAAAAGTTTCAGCGCACTGTCTAGTGGGTCTAGATGACCCAACTCCCAATGTTAAAGTGCCTAGGATAGCACAAGGGTTAAACTCCCGAACCCCCCGATAGAAGGACGGCCGTGGGCGGGTGATTCTGTGTTCCATAGAGAACTTCTAATTTGTTCCTGTCAAGATTTGCCGTCAGTCTGAAACATTTGATTTTCAAGCCCTGATCGACTCTGGTGCTGAACAAAGCCTAATCGATTAACATTACGTCACGCAACTATCTCTACCTACTGAACCTCTAGACTCTGCCATCGAGGCTGCGGGATTAGGTGGTCAGCACCTTTCACGCATAACCCATCGTACTAAACCTATCCTGCTAATCACGTCAGGCAACCACCGGGAATACATCCAAGTTTTTATCACTCAATCCTCTCAGACTACCATTATTTTGGGGTTTTCCTGGCTCAAATTACATACTCTTCAATTTGATTGGGCTCATTCAGCGTATTACTAATTAGAGTACTTTTTGTATGGCTAACTATCTCCAATCGGCTATTCCATCCGTTTCACCACCCGGTTCTAACTTTTCGGAAGATGTTGACCTTTCTAAGGTTCCACCGTGTTACCATGACCTTAAATCCCTGTTCTGTAAAGTTAAGGCTGGTGCTCTACCACCTCATAGACCCTATGATTGCTCCATTGATCCACTCAAGCGGGCTACCTTACCCAAAGGTAGATTGTTAAAATTTTTCCAGCCCCGAGAAAACAGCTACAGAGAGTTACATCCAGTAGGCACTTTCCTCGATTTCCTGTGTTCCTTCCGGGTTCCAGCGACTGGGACTGTCCCACATAATGAGTCATGACACTTACTTTGGGTTTAAATAGATACATTTTCTAAAATATAGAACCAATTTGTGTTGAGCCTTGCAACTTTTTTGAGGAGAAAGTCAAAAGTTTAATTGTGTACGTTTATGTTTGTGACACAACAACTCTTTCGGGAGGCTCTGGCACCAAATAGAAATAAAGTGGTGTTGGTATCTGGTGAGGCACTATCTTGGTCTGGTGAGCAGACCAAGAAAACTGAAAGCCAATCTGAGCCACAGGACGGTACAAACACAAAACAAAATAAAAATTAAGCAGCAGATAAAGTTTCCAGTGATTATGGCGTGAATTACTTTGGATCAAAAGTTTAAAACCACAAAAATACTCATCAGACTTAAGATATTTGACATTTTTATTTATGTTAAGAAACAAAGTTAACTTAAAGTCTCACCTGTTTAATCTTTTGAGCTATTTAGAAAGTGCTCCCAGTAGTCTTTCGTCTTTTAATTGTGTGTTTTTGGCCAATATATATAAAAAAAAAAATCTGTTGTTTTCTAGGACATCAAAGGTGCAGTAAAAATGAAAAAAGACGTACCGTAAATTCCAGACTACAAAGCGCACCCGATTACAAGCCGCACCCACCCATTTTCACGTGTTTATTTATTTTTATACATACACAAGCCGTGTCAGAGTACAAGCCGCTCATGTGTGAGGCGACATTGTCATCCTGACAAATCACGTCCTGATTCCCAGAGTGAATGCAATTCATTAGCACACTGTGGGTGGAGTTAGCTTTGCCTCAAGCTCATGTATTTGAGTATGTCAACATCTTTCAAACAGCACGCACCTCTATTCTGTTCACAAGTTCCTCAGTTATAGTGTTTTTATTTCATTTTTTTTTTTTTACTTATTGACAATCTAGGTATCATACATAAAATTACAAACAGTAACCATATAATCAACATTACATCCCTCAGTTATGATGAGGAAATTTACATCCGCGATTCCCCATTTCCCATGAGTCTTAGGGGCTAAAGGCGGGGCCAACGCCCGGCTCCCCACCCTGTTGTACGTGTTTAAGAATGAGCAAGTATCAGCAGTGCATGGAGGGGTGAACGGGAAAAACTCTCCTTCCGCTTGTGTCGCGGCAGCGTTATGGGAGTAACAGGGCTGGTTGAAAAAATACACCAGTAAAATAAAGCAGCGGGGACTGAAAAGCGCGCGTATCACGCTGAGGCGCGCGCTTTTCAGTGCGGCGCGTGCGTCAGAAGTCAGAAGCCTCTGCGATCCGCTGCTTTTACGCTGCTTTTAACGATTGCCTTTAACTTGAAAGCTTCATCATACTGTAATGGCGATCACGTGCACGTTCGGTGTAATGGCACCAAAGGATTGTGGGATGCGGCCGGGCATGCGTGTTACGTTTTGTTGAACCATGACTGAAGTGTCTAAGACCTGAAGTCAAGTCCATGCTGTTTGGCTGCTAAGAGGTGTGTTGAAAAATAAATGCCTTGTGTTTGGTGTTAGATAGAGAATTCAAATCATTCACTGAGTCCGAAAGTACGTACATGGCGGCCACCAATTAAATCCATAAATTAGCCGCATCACTGAATAAGCCGCAGGGCTGTAAGCGCAGGAAAAAAAAAAAAAAAAAAAAAAAAAAAAAGTAGCGGCTTATAGTCCGGAAATTACGGTACATGGATTTTAGTCAGTGACTTGCAGTATGGGGAGGCAGGTGAGCTCACCTGCAAAATATAGCTTAAAAAATACATACATTAGAGAAGATGAATATACTATTTATAATTAAAAAAAAAAAAAAAAAAAAAAAAAAAATCTTCCCCGTGAACCGCCACCTTAACGTGGTGGGGGAGTTTGAGAGCTCGGGTGATCCCAGGAGCTAAGCTGTCTGGGGCTTAAGCCCCTGGTAGGGTCTCCCATGGCAGACAGGTCCTGGGTGACGAGCCAGACAAAGAGCGGTTTAGAAACCCCTGATGAAAAGAAACAACGAGGACCCGATTACGTCGCCCGGATTGGCGTCACCGGGGCCCCACTCTGGAGCCAGGCCCAGGGTCGGGGCTCGGAGGCGAGCGCCTGGTGGCCGGGGCTCTTCCCACGGGTCCCGGTCGGGCACAGCCCGAAGGAGCGACGTGGGACCACTCTCCCATGGGCCCACCACCCGTAGGAGACCTCAAAAGGGGCCGGTGCAATGTGGTTTGGGTGGCAGTCGAGGGCGGGTGCCTCGGCGGCCCAAACCCCGATCATGGAACCTGGCTTTTGGGACATGGAATGTCACCTCTCTGGGAGGGAAGGAGCCTGAGCTGGTGCGAGAGGTTGAGAGATACCGTCTAGATATAGTCGGGCTCACCTCCACACATAGCCTGGGCTCTGAAACTCAGTCCTTAGAGAGGGGTTGGACTCTCTACCACTCTGGAGTTGCCCAAGGTGAGAGGCGGCGGGCTGGCGTAGGCTTACTCGTGAGCCCCCAACTCAGCCGCCAAGTGTTGGAGTTCACCCCGGTGGACGAGAGGGTCATGTCCCTCCGCCTCCGGGTGGGGGACAGGTCTCTAACTGTGGTTTCGGCTTACGGGCCGAACAGCAGTTCGGAGTACCAGGCCTTCTTGGTGTCTCTCGAAGGGGTACTGGAAAGTGCCCCAACGGGGGACTCCATTGTCTTCCTGGGGGACTTCAATGCCCACGTGGGCAATGACAGTGGCACCTGGAGGGGTGCGATTGGTAGGAACGCCCCCCCTGATCTGAACCCGAGTGGTGTTTTGTTATTGGACTTCTGTGCTCGTCATAGTTTGTCCATAACGAACACCATGTTCGAGCACAAGGGTGTCCATCAGTACACCTGGCATCAGGACGCCCTAGGCAGGAGGTCAATGATCGACTTTGTAGTTGTTTCAGGTGACCTTCGGCCCTGTGTCTTGGACACTCGGGTGAAGAGAGGGGCGGAGCTGTCCACCGATCACTACCTGGTGGTGAGTTGGATTCGCTGGCGGGGAAGGAGGCCGGAAAGACTTGGAAGACCCAAACGTACTGTGAGGGTCTGCTGGGAACGTCTGGCTGAGCCCTCCGTCAGGGAAGTCTTTAACTCCCACATCCGGGAGAACTTCAAACAGGTACCGGGGGAGGTTGGGGACATTGAGTCCGAGTGGACCATGTTTTCCACCTCCATTGTCTCTGCTGCTGCTCGGAGCTGTGGTCGCAAGGTCTCTGGTGCCTGTCGCGGCGGTAACCCCAGAACCCGGTGGTGGACACCGGAAGTAAGGGATGCCGTCAAGCTGAAGAAGGAGTCCTACCAGGCCTGGCTGGCCTGCGGGACTCCAGAGGCAGCTGACAGGTACCGGCAGTCTAAGCGAGCTGCGGCCCGGACTGTTGCGGAGGCGAAAACTCGGTCCTGGGAGGAGTTCGGTGAGGCCATGGAGAAGGACTATCGGTTGGCCTCGAAGAAATTCTGGCAAACCATCCGACGACTCAGGAGGGGAAAGCAGTTCTCCACAGGCACCGTTTTCAGTGCAGGTGGGGAGCTGTTGACTTCGACTGGGGACATTGTCGGGCGGTGGAAGGAGTACTTCGAGGATCTCCTCAATCCCACTGACACGCCTTCTTTTGAAGAAGTGGAGAGTGAGGATTTTGGGGTGGGGCTGTCCATTACCCGGGCTGAAGTCACTGAGGTAGTCAACGAGCTCCTCGGTGGCAAGGCCCCGGGGGTGGATGAAGTCCGCCCTGAGCACCTCAAGTCTCTGGATGCTGTGGGAGTGTCTTGGCTGACACGTCTCTGCAGCATCGCGTGGCGGTCGGGAACCGTACCACTGGACTGGCAGACAGGGGTGGTGGTTCCCCTCTTTAAGAAGGGGGACCGGAGGGTGTGTTCCAACTACCGGGGAATTACACTCCTCAGCCTCCCTGGGAAAGTCTATGCCAGGGTACTGGAGAGGAGAGTCCGTCCGATAGTCGAACCTCGGATTCAGGAACAACAGTGCGGTTTCCGTCCTGGTCGTGGAACAGTGGACCAGCTCTACACCCTATCTAGGGTGCTGGAGGGTTTGTGGGAGTTCGCCCATCCAGTCCATATGTGTTTTGTGGATTTGGAGAAGGCGTTCGACCGCGTCCCCCGTGGCATCCTGTGGGGGGTGCTCTGGGAGTATGGGGTCCGGGGAGCCTTACTGAGGGCTGTCCGGTCTCTGTATGACCGGAGTAGGAACTTGGTCCGCATAGCCGGCAGTAAGTCAGACCTGTTCCCGGTCCACGTTGGACTCCGGCAGGGCTGACCTCTATCACCGGTTCTGTTCATAGTTTTTATGGACAGAATTTCTAGGCGCAGCCAGGGGCCGGAAGGGATCTGGTTTGGGGACCACAGGATTTCCTCTCTGCTTTTTGCAGATGATGTTGTCCTGTTGGCTTCATCGAACCGGGACCTCCAGCGTGCATTGGGGCGGTTTGCGGCCGAGTGTGAAGCGGCTGGGATGAGGGTCAGCACCGCTAAATCTGAGGCCATGGTCCTTGACCGGAGAAAGGTAGTTTGCCATCTCTCGGTCGGTGGAGTGTCCTTGCCCCAGGTGGAGGAGTTTAAATATCTTGGGGTCTTGTTCACGAGTGAGGGAAAATCGGAGCGTGAGATTGACAGGCGGATCGGAGCAGCGTCCGTAGTTATGCGGTCGCTCTATCGGTCCGTCGTGGTGAAGAGAGAGCTGAGCCGAAAAGCAAAGCTCTCAATTTACCGGTCGATCTACGTTCCAGTACTCACCTATGGTCATGAGCTATGGGTCATGACCGAAAGAACCAGGTCCCGAATACAAGCGGCTGAAATGAGCTTCCTCCGCAGGGTGGCTGGGCGCTCCCTTAGAGATAGGGTGAGAAGCTCGGTCACCCGCGGAGAGCTCGGAGTAGAACCGCTTCTCCTCCACATCGAAAGGAGCCAGTTGAGGTGGCTCGGGCATCTAGTTCGGATGCCTCCTGGACGCCTCCCTGGAGAGGTGTTCCGGGCATGTCCCACTGGGCGGAGGCCCCGGGGAAGACCCAGGACACGCTGGAGAGACTACGTCTCTCGGCTGGCCTGGGAACGTCTCGGGGTCCCCCCAGAGGAGCTGGAGGAAGTGGCTGGGGTGAGGGAAGTCTGGGCATCTCTGCTCAGTCTGCTGCCCCCGCGACCCGGTCCCGGATAAGCGGAGGAAGATGGATGGATGGATGGATGGATAATTAAAAATAAAATCAAATGTTATTTTTTAGACATGCCTATTCAATGATTACTTTTTTCTGTGTGGGTTTTCAGTGTTTCTTTTGGTAAAAAAAATATAAAATGTAACCACTAAAAATGTCCATTAGAAAGACACCAGTTGAGGCCTGCAATATGCCTGCCTCACCGTGCATCAAGGCAGAGGGCTGGTGATCTCAGAGGATGTCACGCAGGTAAAAAATAATGGCATTAGTGGTAGAGAGTCAAGTGCAGCCGTCCGGTTGTTCTTTAATATTGTTTGCCTTATTTTCGAAATGGAGGATTATGTGACTAAACTAAGGAATTTGTGGAGAGACGTAACTGCCAGTGATCACCATTGACACAGAGAGACTTTTAAAAGTGAAGAAAGAAAATAACAGTCCTACAAACAGGTTATCCATGTGTTTCTTCAGAAGGAGCGGCGCACATACTTAATTTAAAAGTAAGTCAATAATAAAAATTTTAGTGATTTTTTTTCAATGCTACAGTTTGTCAATGGAAGAACATACTTTAATAATTGCAAATCAAGTGGTGTATAGGTTACTCTGTATAGGGCTCCTATGTTTGCAAATCTGACTGATGACATCAGTGCCTCACCAGCCGTGAACCTCACCACACGTCACTGGATTTAGTCATTAATTCGTGGATGCATCAGAAAAGAGCAGAGCCGGGAGTTTGTGGACCACCCATTGTATTTTCTGCCTCACAAATATGATCCTTTTTCAAATGGCATTTTTTGACAGCTATGATTTGAATGAAAAAATACTCAGAAATGCAAATTTAAGCTTAATTTTCTTAATATATAGCATGACCATTTTCAGAAAAATGCCACAAGAAAATGTTAAAACAGTAAAGTCCATTTTCATTGGAGTGTACGGGTCTTTAGAAAAATCTCATTTAGTAATACAATCCTCAGTTTTGTTTGGGGTTTGTAGCATCACTCCCCTGCTTTGCAGATACAGTAAATGTGTGCAGTGGCACTTGTGATCCAGCTTGAATAAAATTGACAGTTTTGCCAGTAAGAGCTATCAACAGAAAGAGATATTGACAATATAAAGCAGAGGTTGCGAACACGCGGTTCTAGTTTTTTCCCTCTTTAACCACACTCAAATCCATCAGAGGGTATTAAAAAATAAATAATGAAAGTCATTTGGCAGTCTGTGTGTTTTGATGCTGCTCCCGACACATAAGTGACTGCCAATCATTTGCGTGGGTCACCCCCAATGCCAGAAAGCATACGTAAACATTTGATGTGCGTGCAGACTGTTACCCTCATGGTCAAAATGGCTTACTTCAGAGTATAAAGATAAACACAGGATGTTTCTGGAAGAATGGGAAGATTCTTACTTTTTTACTGAATGGAATGGCAAGACACTATGTTTCTTGTTATGAGCTTTTGGAAGCAGTAAAATTGTTCATGGCAGAAAAGAACAAAACATATCCCGGAGAAACTTAAAAACTCTTCCTGATCTGACACAATTTGTCTCCTTTATTAACAAGTTGAAGCTTTTCAAAGTGCACATCAAAACGGCAATCTGTCCCACTTTCCTTCTTTGCGGAGCTCACAACAGAAGGCTGCAATCAAAATGAACAAAGCGCAGAACGTGAAACGGCTTGCTGGACGGAAACTTTACATTGCTGGTTGAGGACCTGCAGCAGAAACGACCACAGATCACTTTTCTCATCAATCCTTTAATGCAGAGATTGACTGACTGAGATCCCCGCTTGTCACTGATGAGGCAGCGAGCGAATCGGAGATGACTAAGCTGAAATCTCTTTGAAAGAAGGCCCTGTTTTGGAGAACGGAAAAATACCCATGTGTAAAAGAGCTGCTCTCAAGCTGCAGTCAATGTTCTCCTCAATATATGTCTGCCAGTCCCTGTTTATTACCTTGAAACACATGAAATCAAGGCATCGGTCCGTTCTGACTGACACTCACGTAAAGGAACTGCTCAGAGGGGCTACAACTTGCCTGGGGGTTAGCCCCGCTTTCAGCCCCTAAGACTCAGGGGAAGTGGGGAATCTTGGGTGTAAAACCATGAGTCAGGGGGCAAAGAGCAGAAGTGACGTCCATGCTGTCTATGAACTCCAGTCATGTCCCGACAAAATGTTATTCCCACATATTTACGTGCAGCCAAGATGTAGATTGCAGCATAGATTTTTTGTTCATCAAACAAGGCTAATGTTGTTAGCGCGTGTGCTCCTCCCCCTGCAAAAGAGTGCAGACGCTTTTTCCCCTGCTCCTGCCGCTTCCTGCTTTATTTCCTTTTTAATCATTTAATTAATCATTTTTAATTATTTTACCTCATCCACAACTCCTGGAATATCAGACTAGTCATCCTTTTTTGTGACTTCCACCTATACAAATCAATATTTTTACGTCTGACAAGCCAGCGACATGTCCGGAAGAGGAAGAAAAACAAACTCCCACTGTGAATGCTGTCGGATCTACCAACAAGAAATAAAAGAGCTACAAACACGGATATTTACTTTGGAAACTGAAAATGGACTTCACAAGACCCTTCCAGTAACATCGGGTGGTAAGAAGCCCGGGTGGTAAGAAGCCTGCTCTTACTACAAATGAGAAGAATAACAGTGACATAGACCTGAGTGATGTTGTGTCCTTTCCGAAACTTTGTGCGGAGGAACTCTGTGTCAAGCCAAAGCGTAAAGATGACAGAACATCCGAAATAAAGCTCACCATCAGATTTTTACCCCTAACACAATGTGATGTTAAAGAACAAAGTGAAATTGGACCACAGAATAGGAGTCATAATGTTGGCAACAAAGCACAGGCAGAAAGAAAATCTGTGCCAAACGTCAAGGTCAGAGATACGCTGCTGCTTGGAGATGGCGCTATCAGTGGAGTCAGCCACAGAAGAATGCAAACTTTATGTTGCCCAAGTTCTACTGTTCCAGTGATTACAGGACTCTTATCTAAAGTCTTGTACCAAGGAGTCAAACGAATAATCATCCATGTAGGTGCTGTCGATATCAAAAAAGAACAATCTGAACGTTTGAAAAAAAACCTTATCAAGTTATTTGAAGAGATTGACAAAGTAGAGGTTGAAGCATTCATCAGTGGACCTCTTCCTAACATCGATGGGGTGTCACTCAAGTTCAGCCGTCTGTTTCAGCTGAACAATTGGCTCTCCAGAGAGTGTGCTTCCAGAGGATTCCATTACATTGAGAACTTCAATACATTCTGGAAACGAAAGGACCTATTCATGGGAAGAGGCCCACACCTGAACAGAGGTGGAGCAAGAGAGTTAGTGAAGAACCTCCTCCACGCTCTGGGGCAAAGAAGCCAAGGCCCTGAAAAGGCAGCAAGGAAGGACCGAGCCAGTGTCCCAGGAACCACAGCACAACGGCAACAACAACTACCTCCACCACCACCACCGGTCAAAGACTTGGATCCGGCAGCACCAGCACCACAACCACCTCCATCTAAGGACTCAGCTGCACCAGCATCACAACAACCACCGCCAGCTAAGGACCCAACCGCAGAACCACAACAACAACCACCAGATTTGGCCCCAGAAATACCACCATCTGACCAGCTCTGGGCGCCCCCTGCTACATCTACTTCCAGTGAAGACTCACTTTCCTTTTCGTCCCCCCCACTTTCACCCATGGCCCTACCTAGCCATTTTGATAGCCTCATTAAGTCAGGAATTAAGATGGCTCCCCTAACACCTGTGAGCCTCACACCACACAGGAGCTCTCCTACCCCTCCAGCGCCCCCTCCTTTTCCTTCACCCAAAGTCCCTCCAACACGTCCTTCATCCAAAGCCCCTCCAACACGCCCCCTCCTTCGTTCACCCAAATCCCGTCCAGCTCCCACTCCTCCTGGTCCATCACCCAAACTACCCTCAACTCGACCTCCCCTGCGCGCCTCTAGACGTGCTATCCCCCAGAGCTAGGATGAAACGGGCCCCCAGTGTCCTAGGAAAGGTTATGTCAAACTGGGGCCCTGTGATGAACAGCTTCCTTCTGGTGCTATACCTGTAGTTGCACCACGTAGAATGCAAAAAAGGGCAGTTAGACTGTCCAATCAAAGAAATCTAGTTGATATCCCTTGCAAGAAGGTTTTCACCAGTCCCAAGGAAACTAATCTCAAGCTTGCTGCACTCAATGTCAGATCTTTATGCAACAAATCATTTTTAATCAATAATCTTATCTCTTCTTTTAATCTTGATTTTATGTTTTTAACTGAAACATGGCTTGACAAAAACACAGGAAACATAGTTCTAGTCGAATCAACTCCCCCCAACTACAAACATGTATCGGAAATACGAGAAAATAAAAAGGGTGGAGGCGTTTCTGCACTGTTTAGAGATAAAATTGCAACCCGCAGACTATCATTTGGTGTGTTTTCATCATTTGATTATGTGTCCTTTAAGATTAAGTTAAAACAAACTCCTCCCTTACTCTGCATAGTCATGTACAAACCTCCTCAGCACAGCCAAAGTTTCATTGATGATTTCACTGAAATGCTCTCAGTTGTGTGCACAGACTTTGATGGTCTAGTCATTACAGGTGATTTTAATGTTCATGTTGATAATGTCAATGACAGAAATGCAAAAGAGCTCAATGCTGTCTTTGAAACCTTTGATCTAATTCAGCATGTAAGTTGCCCCACCCACAGCAGAGGCCACACTCTGGACCTGCTCATCACAAAGGGGGTTAATATTTACAATGTCAGTGTGGTTGATGTCGCCCTCTCTGATCATTTCTGTGTATTCTTTTACCTGTCTGTTGCTCCCAAACCACCGCCTGGCCCTGCAGTTGTCCAAAGGAGACAAATAAATGAGAGCACTAGGGCACAGTTTGTAGAAATGATAAACCCTGAAAACGCCTCTGGTGCCAATGTTGATGAAATGCTGAATTCTGTTACTTCTAGCATCTTGAATGTTCTGGATGCCATTGCCCCTATGAAGGTTAAATTGTGAAAACATAGACAGAAAGCTCCCTGGATGAACGATGATCTAGTCAGGGCACAGAAACAACAGTGCCGCAGAGCTGAGCGAAAGTGGCGCAAGTCAAAACTCCAGGTTCATTATGAAATGTATAAGGGGGAGTTGTACGCTTACAACCAGATCTTATGCAGAACAAGGGAAAGGTACTTCTCTGAAATCATTGGAAGTTGCAGCAGCAACTCTCGTGTCCTCTTCACAACAGTAAACAGTTTAACTAACCCTCCAACCCAGCTACCAATAGAACTGGTTTGCACACCCAAATGTAATGAGTTTGCTGTATTTTTTAATGACAAGGTTCAGGGCATTAAAAAAGCCATCAACTCCACAACACATATAACTATCGAACGGCCACCTACTCACTCTAAGCTGACTCACTTTGTACCTGTCACTGACCAAACTGTCCAAGAGACCATCACCCGTCTGAGCTCGTCTACATGCTGCCTTGATGTGTTACCCACTAGATTTCTAAAGTCTGTCCTGAACAGTGTGTTGCCATCAATTACTCAAATAGTTAACATGTCTCTTCAATCTGGAATATTTCCAGAGGCCTTAAAAACTGCAGTCATTAAACCTCTCCTGAAGAAAAGCGGTCTTGATCCCACTGTACTGAATAATTACAGACCTATCTCTAATCTGCCATTTTTAGGAAAAGTCCTTGAAAAAGTTGTCTACCAACAGCTCACTGATTTTCTCTTATTAAACAATTCATTTGATGTTTTCCAGTCAGGTTTTAGACCCCATCATAGCACAGAAACTGCTCTTATCAAGGTAACCAACGACATCCGCCTGAACACTGATGATGGCAAAGTCACTGTCTTAATCCTGCTAGACCTGAGCGCTGCCTTTGATACTGTTGATCATGGGATCCTTTTGCACAGACTCCAAGACTGGGTTGGCATCTCTGGATCTGCCCTAAGTTGGCTCAAGTCTTATCTGGAAGACAGGAAATACTTTGTTGAAATTGGGAGTTGTGTCTCAGACTACATGGCCTTGACTTGTGGTGTGCCCCAGGGATCGATCCTGGGACCCCTTCTGTTCAACCTTTACATGCTGCCACTAGGGCAGTTAATACGCAGCAATAACATATCTTTTCACAACTATGCAGATGATACTCAGATCTATGTGTCACTGACAACAGGTGAATATGGGCCGGTGGATTCACTCAGCCACTACCTCCAACAGATCAGTGCGTGGATGCAGAACAACTTTCTCCAGCTAAACTCAAACAAGACCGAAGTTATTATTTTTGGCCCACAGAAACAAAGAGAAAGTGTCAGCAGCTACCTTCATTCTCTGTCTCTTAAACCCTCAAATCAAGTCAGAAATCTAGTGGTAATCATGGACTCTGACCTGAACTTTAACAGCCATATCAAGTCAGTAACATCAGCGGCATTTTATCATCTGAAAAACATTGCCAAAATCAAAAACATAGTGTCAAAGCCAGACCTGGAGACACTTATTCATGCATTTGTCTCCAGTAGGTTAGACTACTGTAACGGCCTGCTCACCGGCCTCTCCAAACGAGCTGTAAAACAGTTTCAGTACATCCAGAATGCTGCTGCTCGAGTCCTGACCAGAACCAGGAAGTATGATCACATTAGTCCTGTGCTCAGGTCTCTGCACTGGCTCCCTGTACCTCAAAGAATAGACTTCAAAGCAGCTCTGCTTGTGTACAAGTCTCTCCATGGCCGAGCACCAAAGTACATCTCTGACATGTTAGTGCCATATGAACCATCTCGTACTCTGAGGACCTCAGGGGCCGGCCTCCTGTTGATGCCCAGAGTCAGAACTAAACAAGGGGAATCAGCGTTTCAATATTCTGCAGCTAAAATCTGGAACAGCCTCCCTGAAGTCGTAAGACAGGCCTCTTCTGTGTTCATGTTCAAATCTAGACTTAAAACATTTCTGTTTAGCCGTGTATATGACTGAAAGGTCCTACCTGCACTTTTCTTTCCTTTCCTTCCTTTATTTTTAAATCAATTTTCAATTTTTTTCATTTCTTTTAAAGTAAATTTTACGTTGATTATTTCTATGATGTATTGTGATTTTAATGCATTTTTCTGTTTTGTGAAGCACCTTGAATTACTTTGTGTACGAATTGTGCTATACAAATAAACTTGCCTTGCCTTGCCTTGTTAGCCTCACACGGATTAAAAATAAAATGATGAGCGAACAGGCGCTTCATAATATTCATAACATTAATAAAAGCACGTTTGGAAGATCGTCTGGTATATTACCGAGCTGCTGCATAAATGTATACAGCAAGGTTTGTTTACTGTGGGACTAATTTCCTTTTCCAGTATTTTCAACACTACTGCGCATGCCCAAATGATTTATTCCGACTGAAAGTGTGACCATGTGAACGTTTGTTCTAATCCGAAAAAGGTTTTCTGTGCCCATGTGCACGGTTGGATTTTAATCCGGCCATTGATCCTATCAAGATATTTTGCCCATGTAACCGCGGCTACTTTCCTTGAAATAAACACAAGTACAATACTTGCTGTTGTATTGTAGGGAGAGGAGCATTTTATGGAAAATAATGCAGCTTTAATTGCGTGTTTGTGTGTGTACGTCTTGGCAGGTCAGTGTGTGGTGTGGCTCTTTGACTCTCACAGTGCAAAAATTCGGCTCTTGGTGTCAAACTTCTTCACCACCCCTGCTATAAAGTGTTTCCATCTGTTTACAAATGAACTGACCACTCAGGAAGTTGTTGCCAAAAAGCCTTTGGTCTTAAATTATTTTTTTCTGAACAAGAAAGAGAAAAACAAAATAATAGCAAACAGTAGGTTACTTAAGGAATAGTATTTTCAAATAGTTAATTTTGTCATCTCTTGAACTTAGATTTGCCCTACTAAATTTCAAGTATTTTTAAGTATTTTTTTATATAAATGTCCAAATTTAAAACTATTCATTAGAGATGAGTACTGCTTTCATGATCCTTTTTCTCATTATTATTATTATTATCATTTTTAATCAAAATGAGATTGGTGGAATTTTGGTCTCTATAACTTTCTTTGACTTCTGTTTTTAGTTCACTGAGACAAGTTTATTAAATGTTTACCATAATGAACAGTCACAGAATCTGCTGCATGACCTGTGTTTGCCAGAGAGACAAGAAAACTAGTTTATTTTTGCTGATAAAGGACAAACAAACAAATTTCCACTTTCCTGATTGATTTAAAAGAAGGGGGAAAAAATAGAACAGACAACTTTTAATTTATGTGTCTTTGGCAAGTCTGTTGAATAGGGGTTCAAATACCAGGCTTGACAGCCATTGTTACCTTCGCCTTAAAAACTGTCAATTTAAAAAAACATGGTGGTATGTACTGTATACGGTATATAAAAAAATACATCTGCAAAACTACTGTTAACCAAATAGAAAAGGTTGAGGTTTTGATGTTACGGTTTGGCAAGCAGAAGGAAACCCAGATGCAGGAAAGAAACAGAAACCACAAGTTCAAACGGTTTCATTGCTCCTGCTCCTACACCTGGCTGTGGTTCCTGTCTCCGGCTCGACTCGCGCCTTTGACTGTCCCCACAACCACGGCTGGATGAAGCTCGTCTGCTGGACTTTTATATATGTAGTTGTAGATTTAGATAAGTTAATTCTTCTCTAAGATTTCTGGTAAATTGCCTGTCCGTCCTGGGGGAGGATCCCTCCTTCATGTGGGCACCCCTGAGGTTTCTTCGTTTTTTCCGGAATCCGTTTCTTTTGGGAGTTTTTCCTTACCGCGAAGGGGGGTCTAAGGGCAGGGATGCCAGTATAGCTTAGTCAGTTTGTTAGTTCATTTTAGTATTTTTCTATTGAACTCTTTGTATTCGTGATTCTTTTGATATCATGTTTTACTTCGAAGCCCATCGAGACGACTGTTGTTGTGATTTTGGGCTATACAAATAAAATTGAATTGAATTGAATAGCATAAAGCCAAGGAGAGCACAGCTGTAACACAGAATGAGCCGACACTGAAGACTGATCGAGAGTTCCTTAAATCTTGTGTGGCTGACTAGCAAACAGCAGGCAGCTGTGACTGCTCCACTGGAGCACAGGTAAATGGGTGGAGTCATAGCCAGCCTTTTATAGAAATAAAAGATAAAATAAGAACAAAGAAAAACTTTTCAAACAAGAATCACATGACATAACCTCCCCCTCCTAAGTCGGGCTACCCGACGAATGATGAGGCTGGTCAGGATGATCATGGTGAAACTTAATAATCAAGTCTTTGTCCAATATGTGGCATTCAGGCCCGCAATGGCAATCAGCTGGGACATGACCATCCCCATCAACTAAATTTTAGTATCAAACCTTCTGGTCAATACACCTGTTACATTTGGATCCAGCCGTTTGTTAAAATTCGAGTCCACATCCTCTTCTCTGGGAGGCAAGGAGTTGACGGACTTTGTAGACTGGACCTCCATACACAAGATGTGGAGCTGGTGGGTCCCCAGACCCAGGCTGAAGGTCAAAGAACCTTGCTTGTTTCAGCTTTCTGACATGGAAGACTGAATGTATTTTCAGAGTAGAAGAAATATCTATCTTAACTACATTAGGGTTGATGATTTTTGTGATAGGAAAGGGGCTGATATAACAGGGTTGCAGCTTTTTAGACCCCTCTTTCAGAGGAACATTGGTCTTCCTCAATTTACTCTAGAGCAGCAACTTCTCAGCTGTTTTCCCCAGTGGTCAGCCTTCCTTGGTTCCTCATGTGTTCTCGAAAAGCTCTCCAGGTTCTCTGGCAGCGCCTTAAAAATCTGCTGGACCAGATGTGGAGGCCAACTGCTCTTGGTGCAGGAAGAGTGGTGGTTGGTATCCATACACTGCTTGGAAAGGAGAATAATCTGTAGAGTTGCCCAGTGAGTTATGGGAGTACTCAGCCCATGAGAGTTGCAAAAACTGTGTGTTGGGGTTCTTGGAGCACATGGTTCGAAGAGTTGTATTCAAGTCTTGGTTGAAGCGCTCTACTTGGTCATTTGGAGGTGGAACAAATGCTGAGAGAAAACTATAGCTAGTTCTTTTGCAGATAGAAGCTTCGGCAGGGATATAGCATGAACCATCTTTGAAAATCTGTCCACAATTGTCAAAATAAAAGTTATACATCTGGATCAGGGAAGTCCAGTGATATATCATAATAGGACCAAGGTCTGAAAGGCACAGGAGGAGTGAGGGATTGAGGAGTGAGGAGAGGAGCACGTGATGCTGTAGTATCGCGAGAGCCGACGAGAGGAGTGTGGTGAGTTTACTTGGCGCGTAAGTTGTGAACAAACATTTTTGATTTATTTAATTACACCGCCATATTTAGATAATCCAGAAAGTTAAAAAATCTGAAAAAGTTTGTCAAGCATTTGCCAGCCTGGAAGACCTGGAGGACCTGGAGGATCTGGAGAATTACATCGACGAGTGTTTCAATACCTGCCTCATGAAGAAATCCAACACCGCCACTCCGTCCACCAAACGCAACCGTCCCGAAGACTCCCCGGGGGCTGCCTCCTCCCCAGGCAGCAACATGAGTGATATCCTGGATTCAATTGATAAAAGGCTCTCCAGCCTTGATTGCCGTTTAAATCTGCTGGAGATCCTCCATAAGGAATTCCAAGGTCTGCGAGAGTCTCTGGAGTTCAGCCAACAGCAGGTGCAGGAGCTCGCAGCGGAGAACCAGGCCCTCAGAGAGACCGTGAAGACCTTGGGCCACGACACCGCTCGTCTCTCTGAGGAAAACCGATCCATCAAAGAAACCCTCCTGGATCTTCAGGCGAGGAGCATGAGGGACAATCTAGTGTTCGCAGGGATTCCAGAAGAGGCAGGAGAAGTCCCGGAGAACATTGTTAAGTCCTTCATAGAGGTCCACCTGAAGCTCCCCAAGGAAGAGGTCCAGAAGATCTCCTTTCACAGGGTTCACCGGCTCGGAGGAAAAAGGCCGGACAATCAGCGTCCCCGTCCTATTGTTGCTAAATTTGAACATTATAAACAAAAGATGCAGGTAAAAAGCAGAGGGCGAGAGCTGAAAGACACACATTATAGCGTGAATGATCAGTTTCCAGGCGAGATCCTCCGCCGGCGGAAAATCTTCTTCCCGCTGAGGAGGAAGCACCTGTCTGCTGGAGCCCGCGCGGTGGTTGCCGTTGATAAACTTTTTGTGAACGGCAAGCTGTTCCGGGACCCAGAGGTAACACCCTGGCTGTGCTGAAGGCTTTCAGAGGCGCACTGACATCTGCGCTGCCCAGAAGAAACCCGCAAACTTATATAATTGAATAGGAAATAATCGGATCATCAATAATCCACACCTCTCAGGAAAAGTGTTTTTTCTTTCTCTCATATTCATGTTTCTGTTGTTGTTTCGTTGTTTTTGTTTTTTGTTCTTTCTCTTTCCCTCTCTCTTTTCTCTTGTCCCCCCCCCCCCCCTTCCCATGTCCTCATATGTGAATCAGGTAAAGTCAACGCAACCACGGTGAGTATTTATTTATGCACGGAACGGGCGCGCGCGCATACTAGCACGCATAAGAGCATGCACACGCGATCCCGCACACATACGTTGATAAACTGCAAAAACCTCACTTAGGCTCACACAGGACGCACGCAACATGCAGCTCACAGCTAAGACACGTTCACCCACAACGCACAGCGCTTGTCAGTGTAGCAGGTACGCACAGCGGGCACGCGCACACGGACGGGCACACGCACTATTTAGCCTTGCACTCTCCCGGTTAGAACAGCTATGAACAGTCTTAACATTGTTAGCTGGAATGTGCGTGGACTTGGTTCTGGGCCAAAGAGATTGAAAGTGTTAAATCACCTGAATGATCTTAAAGCAGATATAGCTCTGCTGCAGGAGACCCATTTATCTTTATCAGCTGGTCATCTCCTGTGCTGTTCCCAGTATCCAGCTATGTATTCTGCCAGTTTCAACTCCAAACAAAGAGGGGTTGCAGTTTTGATTAATAAAAATGTTACATTTACTCATAAGGATACAGTTACTGACCCAGAAGGCAGATTTGTAATCATTAATATATCCATTCAGAATAAGGACTTTTGTATAGCGAGTATATACGGTCCTAATGTTGACGACTCTTCCTTCTTTCACAGATTCTTCACCTCACTCTCAGCTCACTCTGACTCCACAATCATTATAGGAGGAGACGTTAACCTTGTTTTGGACCCTGAACTTGACAGACTCAGCACAGCAGCAAACCAGTGTACATGGCAGTCTGCAAGTATTCTAAAGCAGTACATGAATGATCTGGGTCTCTGCGACGCTTGGCGCTCATGTCATCCAAGCACTAAGGGGTTCACCTTTTTTTCTCCAGTTCACCATTCACAATCTCGTTTAGATTATTTATTAGTCAGTAACTCCCTTTTGAAAGAAATTAAAAGTTCCAACATTCATCCAATTATTATCAGTGACCATGCACCAGTTTCTGTTACTATTTCAAGGGAAGTACCCAGACCCTCGGGTTCAACCTGGAGGTTTAATACATCTCTGTTAAAAGACCAGGAATTTATTGAATTCTTTAAAAAAGAGTGGGCAACCTTCTTAGAATTCAACGATACTTCTGAAATATCACCAAGTATTCTATGGGAAGCAGCAAAAGCAGTCATGAGAGGGAAAATCATCTCTTATTCAACGCATAAAAAACGCAAGGAGAAAGCAGATTTATTAGAATTAGGAAATAAAATAAAAACTCTGGAGACTGCTTATAATGCTTCTGCACAGGAACACATACTGGGGGACCTGAAAAATTTAAAGCTGCAGTTAAATGACATCATCAATAAACAAACACAATTCCAGATACAAAGGCTTCGACTGGAAAGATATGAAAACTCAAATAAATCTGGCAAATTTCTAGCTAATCAGCTTAAAATTAATAAAGAAAAATCAACAATCACTTCGATTATGGACCAAACAGGGAATGTCACCCATGACCCGGTAAAAATTAATGCGTTTAAAGACTTTTATCAAAACTTATACACTCCACAGATCAATCCATCAGAACAAAGCATCAACTCATTTCTCAACAATATAAACCTGCCCAAGTTAAACGAAGATCAAATCACAAATTTAGACTCTCCGCTCTCGTTGTCTGAGCTTCATGAAGCTCTGTTACTTATGCCTAATGGTAAAGCACCAGGGCCTGACGGCTTTCCTGCAGAGTTTTATAAGGAATTCTGGGAACAACTGGCACCAACGTTTTATAAAACGGTAAAATTTATCAATGAAAGCCAATCTCTACCACCTAACATGAACTCTGCCAACATTATCCTTCTAAAACCAGACAAAGACCCCACGAGTCCTTCAAGCTATCGCCCCATTTCTTTAATTAATGCAGATGTTAAAATTATCTGCAAAGCACAGAGAATAGAAAAAGTCACTCCTCACATAATTGACTTTGATCAAACTGGATTCATCAAAGGCAGACACTCGGATGACAATGTCCGCAGACTCGTTAACATAATAGACTTTGCCACCATCAAAAACCAGGAAATGACTATACTATCACTGGATGCTGAAAAAGCCTTTGATAGAGTAAATTGGAAGTTCCTCATTGCTGCCCTCCATAAGTTTGGGTTTGGAGAATCATTCATCAATTGGATCAAAATATTATATCACAACCCCAATGCATCAGTTAGAACTAATAAACAGACTTCCAACAGGTTTTTTCTTGGAAGAGGAACTAGACAGGGTTGCCCACTCTCCCCCTCTCTTTTTGCAATATCTATCGAGCCTCTAGCTGCAGCAATAAGACAGAATGAGAGTATTAAAGGAATTAAAACCAAACACAGCCATCATAAAATTAGTCTCTATGCAGATGACATATTACTGTTTTTAAGTAATATACATTCTGTAAATGAAACGGCAACAATCATTAATGAATTCTCTTCTATATCAGACTATTCCATTAATTGGAATAAATCTGTTTTATTACCACTGAACAGTAATGCGGAGCAAGGACTCACAATACCAGTTAAATCAGGCAATATAAAATATCTAGGTATTTATTTTTCCCCCAAAATATCAGAACTGGTGCAGCTAAACTACACCCCATTACTGAAAAACATACAGGACGATCTAACACGCTGGACCAACCTGCCTTTGTCCCTTATGGGCAAGGTAGCCACGGTTACAATGAAAATCTTACCCAAAGTTAATTATCTCTTCTCAATGATTCCCACACAACCGCCATTAAAATGGTTCAAAACATTAGACTCATCCATATCAAGCTTTCTATGGAACAATAAACCTGCAAGAATTAGTCTAAAAACTTTAAAATCTGCAAAAAGCTGTGGAGGATTAGAATTACCTAACTTCCACAATTACTTTCTTGCAAATAGATTACAATACATCTTAAAATGGTTAAAAAATAATCCAGAAACCAACTCAACTTGGAACAGGCGTTATGTGGAAAGATTACCCTGTCAGATCTTCCATTTATTAGTCAAATAGTTAAAAAACAGGATTGTTTCAAAAGTATTAATATAAATGCCACTTTAACAGCCTGGTGGGAATTTCTCAAAATATCAAAGTCATCAATTCAACCGTGCAAAATGACACCCATCTGGAACAACCCAGACATCCTCATAAACAAAAAAATTATCCACTTCCCAGCTTGGCAAGCAGGGGGCATAAAACAACTAGAGCACATAATTATTGATAGAAGATTCATAACTCCCCAGGAACTTCAAGACAAACATGGAATATATAACTTCTTGGAATATCAGCAACTTAAATCAATTATTATTAAAAAGTTTAAATACAGAGACAACGATTTAAAGCTACCAGATGTAGTTACCACTCTGATCAATTTCTCAATGAATAAAACTCTCTCCAAAATATACAAACTTTTATGTAATTTAGATAACAATATTTCACTTCCGACAACAAAATGGGATGCGGATTTGAGCATCAGCACAGATGAAGGTTTTTGGTCAGAACTTTGTCTAAACACCTTTAAAATGACAAAAAGTCCAAATCTGCAGCTAATCCATTTCAAAACTCTTCACAGAATTTACTACACTGGACAGAGGATGTTCAGGGGGGGCCCAGCGGCGCTGGGTGGGCTTCCCATCTACACCTGGGGCTGGGATCGGCCCTTCCCTGGCTCTGGGGCGGGACGGGGCAACCCTCTTGGGGCCCCCGGTCGCTCTGGGTGTCATCCGCTTCGGCTGCGGGGTCTGGGGGTGGGGTGGGGTGGGGGTCTTGTCGGCCCTGTCCTGTGGGGGGGCATTCTGGGGGAGGGGGGGGGGCACTATTGGTACGGGGCAGGGGGGGTTGACGGGTCGGGGTCTCCGCTGAGGCCATCGGCGGTTTCCCCGGCCGGTTGGCTGCCTCGGTCCCGTTGAGGCCTGACCAGAGCTCTTCTAGGGCCGGCGTTTGGGGGTGGGGGCCTGGGCTTGCTCCGGGGGGGGCCGGCGCTTTCTGGCTCCTCTCTCTCTGTGTGGGGGTGGTGGTGCTGGGCCTGGGGTGTCTGCGCCTCCGGGGGTGGGGCCCCGGGGCTGGGTGGGCCTGGCCCCCTTGCTGGGGGGGGGGGGGGGGGCGGGGGACAGCTGTTTGACCACCGGGGGACAGTCTATCATCTGTCCCCAACTTACCCCCTTCCTCATATAACCTCATAATAGGGTGAGGGGGTGGGGGGCTTAGCCTGCGATGAGCCTTGGGGGGGGGGGGGGGGGGGGTTTACTAGGCAGTGGCCCCCCTCCTGTGGTTTCCGTATGGAGTGGGCCCCCCCTCTTTCGGTTTTATTTGCACCTTAGACATGTAGGGCCCTTGGTAGGGGGGGGTGCTTGGACATCACTGCCAGCAAGCAGCGGATGTCCTCCTAGCACCCTACCCGCCAATTTTAACCGCACCTTAGACATTTAGGGCCCCTTGGTGGGGAGGGTGAGGGGACATCACTGTGAGTAATCAGGAGATGTCCCCTTAGTGCCCTACCTGCCAATTTTAACCGCACCCCCCTTAGTACACACACCCCTCCCCCCTCAATATATACATCCCAACATAAACACACACACATGCACACACACACCCTTTCAAACACACATACACGCACACACATTTTGCAAGGAAGGTGGGACCTGGGTCCGTCTGTCCCCTGCCTCTTCCCTGGTGGGGGGTACGGGCCCCTTTGCAGCGGCGGCCGTGTCCCCGGGGTGCCGGCTTCCTGGGCCCGGCGGTGCTCTCTCCGCGCGGTGGGGCGGTTCACATTACATCTGAGCCGGGGGTGTCTGGTCCCTGGGGGGTGGGTTCTGGTCCTTGCTCCTGAGTGCTGGGCCCCGCCAAATTTCCGACTGTGGCCGAGCCTGGTCGGGCCATATTTACAACACCCCTTGTGGGCCCTCTTTTTTCCCCGGGGTTCCCCCCTCCTGGGCGGGGGCGGCGGGCCCCTGCCTCGCTCCTCCCTGGACCAACCGTGGGCCGGGCGGGTGGCTGCCTGGAGTGCGGAGCGGGTCTCCCTTGGGGGGTCCTGGCTCGTACCTCGGGTTGGGGCGGGGGGATGCCCGGAACTCCTGGGTGGTGGTGGGGTGCTCGTTTGGGGCTGTGGGCGTCCTTTTCCGGTGGGGCCCTGCGTTGGGTTCTCCCGGTGCGGCGGGGGGGCTGCTCTCCTGGTTGGGCTGGGGCGGCGCTCTCTTTCCCTCCGTGCGTCCCTGGCCTCTGGCTCTGGGGGCCTTGCGGCGGCCCTGCTGGCCCTGGCCTGGGTGGCGGGCTTGGTCGCCCGGGCGGCGGTTGTACCCTGCCGGTTCCCGTGTGGCGTTGGGGGGATTCCGGCTGCCGCTGCTGCTGCGGTGGGGGTCTCGGGGTGGGGATGGCTGGGCACTCTCCCTCCTTCTTTTCACGTTCCACCATCCATTTTAGAAGAACATAAACACTCACCTGAGCACTGGTGTTAGCTCACCTTTGCACTAACAGTTTGCATGACTGAATGACTGTAATATTTCACACTAGTTGGTTTTAAGGCATAAGTATGCGTGTGAACACTATCTGTTTTGTGTACATGTCGACAGGTGGACATTTTTGCAGCTAGCAGGTGTGTTTATAACATTTGAGTGTGTGTGTGGACAGGCTCCGCCCCCTTTTTTTTTTTTTTTTTTTTTTTTCTACATTTGAACCTTACCATAATGATTAACAACCAGTAAACTTGTTGCTTTATGCTGCTTCATGGTCTTATCCCCCTTCCCCTCCTATTATCACCCCCTACCCCCCCTCTCTCTAACGTCCCTCTCTCTTCTTCCCCTCTTTCTTTTTCCATCCGGTCCAACACCAAAGATTTTCAGACATGATTGAAATTAATAAAGTTTGGCCTCAATTACAAAAGGGGTTTATTCAGACATACCTTTGGTTTGTCTGAAGATTAATAACCCCTCTTGTTAAAGTAAAATATGTCCAACACAAGAGGCCCTCAGCTCTCATCTGTCTGCCCAGCTGTTGGACAGGACAAGTTAAAAAAAAAAAAAAAAAAAAAATGAAAGGCACAGGTTGAGGCTGTAGGAGTTTGGCTGGAGGGGTTCTGAGAACCTTAACGCTAGCACAAAGATGGAAAGGAAATTTCAAAAGCCCTCACATCATAAGACATAGTGAGCCACCAAAAAGGCTGAGCCAGCCCTTGTGTTATCTGAGATGATCCCACCCTTTTATTGACGTAATCTCCCTACCATGAAAAAGGTGGATAAAGGTGGAAAGATTTCATGTAATCCATGGACACCAGTGCGGTTCACAAATCATTGAAGAAAAAAGGTTCAGCGCACTGTCTAGTGGGTCTAAATGACCCAACTCCCAATGTTAAAGTGCCTAGGATAGCACAAGGGTTAGGAATGCAGTCCGAGTCATTCCAGGATGGTATGTCAGTCGAGAGAAGTGTGCCCACTTCAAGACGTAGGTACGGAGACTTGAAATGGCTAGGAGGACAACCAGCAGGAATAGTAGAGACATTGGGTACAGAAGCTTTGACCTTGCATTTCAAAGCCAAACAGTAGTCCCAAGCACCATATTGTGAGACATGATGGTGGTCTCCTCTCTGACATCTCCTCCTCTCTCTGGTGCTGACGAAATAGGGCATCAGGTTTAACATTCTTGTTGCCAGGTCAGTAGGAAAGTGTGAAACGGAACCTGTGTAAAAACATAGCCCAACGTGCCTGACGGGAATTTAATCTCTTGGCAGAACGGATGCAATCCAAATTTTTATGGTCTGTCCTCCCCAGGAACGGTTGCCCAGTACATTTCAAACAATACCGCCATTCCTCAAGATTTGATAGGTAAGAGCTCTCTGGTCGGTGTGTCATATTTTCTTTCCACAGGAATGAGCCTGTGGGAGAAATACACGCAGGGAGGGATTTTGTTATAAGAGGCTCTATGACAGCACAACCCCCAGTGTCAGACACATCCACCTCCACAATGAATTGTTTGGACCACATCAGGAGTGCAAGACAAACGTCTTTAAAGTTCAGAAATTGCTTTAATGGCCCCCTCATCCAAGACAAAGCGCATTTTAGCTGAGATTAACTTGTGAAGAGGTGCAGCTAAAAAAATTGGCAAACCCAAGAAAAACGCTAGAGTTGTTAACGTCCAGTGAGAACAAGCTAGTCTGGAACAGCTTGAACCTTGAAACTGTCCATTTGCACAGATCCAATCATAATTGTTTATGTTGCCTCTATGCAGTCAACCAGAGAGCTTGTATTATATTATTACATTAAAATTCTGGCTGTTGCTGTTCACCTTCTTACTTATCCAGTTAGCTTTAGCACAGATAGTTTTAACGCCGGTGCCCCTCCTGACACACCCCTGTATTTTCAAGGCACAGAGAGACTTAGATAGGCAACAGCAGCACAAAGGGTTTTTGGCTAATTTATGACTCATTGCCCTTGGAGGGAAACCTAAGTTTCAGGAAAGTCCTACATCCAGCCAACTAAGCTATCCAGCCCCCCTGACGTGGCTATCATTTTATTTAATAGAACAGAGTCATTGCCACACTGTGCCACTGTTAGTACAAAATAGATAAGGTCTCCTGAATGAGGTTTCTCTCAGCAGTTAGTCTTTTTAAAATGGAGTGATAATTTTTGCAAGTAAAATAATGCACTCAAGTGTTTCTAAGGCTACGTTCACACTGCAGGGCTTAATGCTTGCTAGACCGTTCACATTTCCAAGTAAATCCGAACTTTTGTGATCTCCAGTGTGACCGTGACACGACCCAAACGAGACCCGCATGCGCAGAAGCCAGAAGAATACTCAACGGTGAACGACGTCACTTGTTGTTTGCGGAGCCAACGTTGACAATGGATGTCAACAACAGTGTTGTCAAAAGCGGAGCTCTTTTTGTAATATTAAATTTATTTTCACGAAGGAGCAGCACAATTACAATCTACTCGTTTTAAGAAGGCATTGGAGTCGGGATCGTCTGTACCCACTGTAGTGGAATAGGAATGTGTATGTGTTGGGGCCGCGCCCCCGCGTGTGTGTGTGCAAGCGCGTGCCGCGATAGAGAATAGGGGGGGGGGGGGGCAGTGTGGGCGCGCATTCATGTTGTGTGTTACGGAGAAAGGAGTACGGTAATAAAAGAAGGTTTCCCCCAGATTAAATGCTATGGACTCTTTATTAACCCGTTCTGGAGAATCTAAGGATCAGAACAGGGAGGAGGAGGATGATCGCCTCGGGTCCCCCGCGCTTGAACACGGTCTGAAAGGGGAGAAAGAAAAAAAGTTATCGCGGGAAAGGTTCAACACCACGCTCTGCCATTTATCTGGAAATTTTTTCAAAAACCGCCCAGTTGCGATAAGAGCCCTGGAGTTTGGCCTGAAAAGAGCGATCACCCCAAATATTAATCCAATCAGTGACCTCCCTTCCCTTCCACTGACTGGTCTCAGCAGCATCGTCCACCATGGTTGATGTTTACGTTCTCGTTCCCGCCTACTTCAACGCAAAATGATGACGTTTGTTGCGTGTCAATGACGTACGGTTCGGAATCAAGTCGCCTGGCCGGTCAGACGGCGGTCGCAATTGAAAAGAACGGCTACAATTCGGAATCAGGACGGCAAACACACGGGGCCTGGGTCGCAATTGAAAAGATCGGATCTGTGTCATTCAGACTGTCATGAAAAGATCGGAATTGGGCCGCTTAGGGGCAAAAAATTCGGAATTGGGTCGTTACAGCCTGCAGTGTGAACGTAGCCTTAGTAATTCACGTCAGAAAAGTACCACTCCAATTATCTTTTGAATTCTTTTAAGTACATTCACAGTTGTCTTTTAAGTATGATTATGCAGTTTTTAGCCAACCAAAAAAACCTATTTTGTTTTCTAGGACATAGTTTTAGCAGAGGGGTAGTAGTTCATATAAACTCACTCAGTTGTGTGCAGGACTGCGAAGCAACCCCACCCACTCATTGCCCTCCCCAGAGGAAGGACAAAAATACGATCTTTTTCTTTTTCTTTCTTTTTTTTTCAAATGGCATGTTTTCATCTGCTCCTTATTGAATAAAGAAAAATACTCAGAAAAGCAAGTTTGAGCATGATTTTTATTATTTATGTCCATCATCAGAAAAAATGCCAAAAGAACATGTTAGAAACACAATTATTATCAAAGCAGATGTTTAAGCAGTAACTTGTTTGCTCTTTGTCATTAAATTAACAATGACTAAAACAATAAAAACTTTTCATATATTTCATAATATGATATCATAATTTTTCAGATAATACTGTAAATTGGTGGAGTACAGCATTTTATCATGATATTCAAAGAAATATGACTACTTTAGGTGAAAAGTTGTTTCTGTAGTAAGTTTTACACGTAACATTCAGTAGACATACTGCTTGTTTTGATCATTAAAAGCTGTAACTGCATTTACAGGCTTTCTCGTTCCCTTTTATTTATTTTAGGCTGCGCGGTCTGAAACAGCAGGCACCACTGTGGGCCAAAGCTGGCAGAGGTAACATTTATGTCTATTTGAAATGCATTAAACTTAACAGCAGAAACAGCGTCATTGAAAATTCCTCTCCATGGTAGAAAGGCCTATCATAAGTTGGAAGATTGCTTGACCCCCCCCTCCACACATACACATACCCAAGCATAACTGTAAGCATTCAATTTAAAAGTCAGACAATGTCACTTTAAATATTTGTTATGGCTTTTACTTCCTGGTGGGAATTGTTTTATTGTGATTTTTAGCATTACTATTGACATAAAAAAAAGAAAAAACATTGAGTAGAAATCTGTAAAACAAACTTTTAGTCCATGTCATGTGCCGTGTTACAAAATTAGTGGAATTTAATGAAATTCGCCATGGTTCCTGATCTGCAAAAACTCTCTGCAGGCCCTTCACCCACATAATTGAATCAGTATTAAGAACTGATAGAATTACTAAAAAAATGTTGATCAGTGACTTGCCTGAACAATGGCTAAGTCTCCACCAGACTACCAGCACTTCTTTGGTCTGCTTTTGTTTCCAGAGATTTAAAAGTCCATCTGAAATAAAACTTCAACTGCAATTTCATGAAAGATTATACTGTTAGTATGTGCATTTACAATAATGAATCAAGTTCAACCTTTAAAACCAGAGCTTTGTCTTTTAACAGTAGTGAAGTGCTTATGCAATTAATGTAAATCAGCTGATTCTGTGACAGAAAAACAGCTTCTCATATTGGCATAAAGTGTTGCGTATTGGTGGAAAGCCGATTTGAAAAGCTGCTTTTCTCCACGTCAGAATTAGCATCACGTAGATCAAAGATTGATGGTATGTCAAAGACTAAGTGTAATTTAGGTGTTGCCAGTTTAATCTCCAGTGTCAATGGGTCAAAAGTGAAGTTTTAAATGCTGTGTTCCTCTTCATTTATTACTGTAGAGATAGCTTTATACAGTGTAGTTGTGTTCTACATTACAGTATTTTTCACACACGAGGCAGGAGGGAATATTCTAAGCTAAATGTTCACTGCAAGTTCAAATGTTTATAAAACATGTTCCTTCTAATATATGAAAAAATCTAACCATATCAATTTACAAATTGATTTAAATATCGGAAAAGATGAAATAAAATATCACATAACAACTGGTGTATTATGACTGTTGCTGGTTGTTTTAACCTAAATATCAATAACCATTAAAAATGGAAAATCTCATCAACAGCAGTCTTAACTAATGGTCGGCTAATTTCAAAACCGTATATAGGTTATAAACAGAAAAAACATTACAAGAAATGCTTTAAAGTTTTCATTGGAGGAGCAGCTGCAGTCTGTTTGCAGCCAAGAGGACAATAACAGTTTCTGATCATGTGTTGCATGACTATTGAGAAAACAACAGTGAAGTTTACATTAAGTTGTTTCCCATGGTTGCCGTATGGAGTGCCCCCCCCCCCCCCCCTCTCGGTTTTATTTGCACCTCAGACATGTAGGGGCCCTTGGTAGGGGGGGTGCTTGGACATTACTGCCAGTAAGCAGCAGATGTCCTCTTAGCACCCTACCCGCCAATTTTAACCGCACCTTAGACATTTAGGGCCCCTTGGTGGGGAGGGTGAGGGGACATCACTGTGAGTAATCAGGAGATGTCCCCTCAATGCGCTACCCGCCAATTTTAACTGCACCCCCTTAATACACACACCCTTTACTCCTCAAAATATGTATTCAAACATAAACACACACACATGCACACACCCTCACAAACACACGCACACACATTTTGCAAGGAAGGTGGGATCTAGGACCATCTGTCCCCTACCCCATCCCTGGTGGGGGGTACTGGGCCCTTGGCAACGGTGGCCGTGTCCCCTGGGTGCCGGCTTCCTGGGCCCGGCGGTCCCCTCTCCGCGCAGGGAGAGGGTTCACATTACACCTGAGCCGGGGGTGTCCGTATCCCTGTTGGGTGGGTTCTGGTCCTTGCCCCTGAGCGCTGGGCCCCGCCAAATTTCCGACTGTGGCCGAGCCTGGTCGGGCCATGTTTACAACACCCCTCGTGGGCCCCCCTTTTCCCCGGGGTGCTCCCCTCCTGGGCGGGGGCGGCTGGCCCCTGCCTTGCTCCTTCCTGGACCAACCGTGGGCCGGGTGGGTGGCTGCCTGGAGTGAGGAGCGGGTCTCCCTTGGGGGGGTCCTGGCTCGTACCTGGGGTTGGGGCAGGGGGATGCCCAGAACTCCTGGGTGGTGATGGGGTGCTCTTCTCGGGTGGGGCCCTGCGTTGGGCCCTCCCGGGGTGGCAGGGGGCTGCTCTCCTGGTTGGGCTGGGGCGGCGCTCTCTTTCCCCCCATGCCTCCCTGCCCTCTGGCTCTGGGGGCCTCGCGGCGGTCCTGCTGACCCTGGCCTGGGTGGTGGATGTGGTCGCCCGGGGAGCGGTTGTTCTCTGCCTGCTGCCGTGTGGTGTTGGGGGGTTCTGGCAGCTGCTGCGGTAGGGGTCTTGGTGTGGGGATGACGGGGCACTCTCCTTCCTTCTTTTCACATTCGACCATCCATTTTAGAAGAACTTAACACTCACCTGAGCATTGGTGTTAGCTCACCTTTGCACTAATAGTTTGCATGATTGAATGAATTAAATATTTCACACAAGTTGGTTTGAAGGCATAAGTATGCGTGTGAGAACACTATCTGTTTTGTGTACATGTTGACATGTGGACATTTTTGCAGCTAGCAGGCGTGTTGATAACATTTGAGTGTGTGTGGACAGGCCCTGTCCTTTTTGTACTACATTTGAACCTTACTGTAATGATAAACAACCAGTAAACTTGTCTGCTCTATGCTGCTTCATGGTCTTACCCCCCCCCCTCCCACTATCACCCCCCCCCCCCCTCTAGCATCCCTCTCTCTTCTTCCCTCCTTTCCTTTTCTGTCCGGTCGAACGCCAAAGATTCTCAAACATGATTGAAATGAATAAAGTTTGGCCTCAATTACAAAAGGGGTTTATTCAGACATACCTTTGGTTTGTCTGAAGATTAATAACCCCTCTTGTTAAAGTAAAATATGTCCAACACAAGAGGCCCTCAGTCCTCATCTGCCTGCCCAGCTGTTAGACAGGACAAGTTAAAAAAAATAAATAAGTAAGTAAGTAAATAAATAAAGTTGTTTCTGCTGTTGTTGTTCTGGGTCTTGTAGTTCAGCTGAAAAGACTGCACACAGAAGAAAGGATTGTTGTTGAGTCATGGCTTCAGTGTTTACAGCTTTTTAGTTCAGCTCTGCTTATATTACCTATAAAGTCACTTTATAACCTCTATAAAAGGAACACAGGCACAGCTCTTTGATTCGTGCTGTTTTTCTCTTTAGCCTAAAATTGTTTAATTGAGGACCTGTTTTTCACTCTGACCAATGCTTCCTTTGTCCTACCACCCACTGATTCTCCGTTTGCAGTCCTGCATCATCCTGCAGCTATAAGCAGATGCAGATAACCTGTGTACTGTCCTATTTAACCCTTGTGCTATCTTAGATGACCCCATCCTTACATTAATGTGTTCTCCCTACCACAACAAAGGTGGATAAAAGTGGAAAGATTTCATGTAATCCATGAACACCAGGGAAGATCACATATCATTGAAGAAAAAAGGTTCAGCGCACTGTCTAGTGGGTCTATATGACCCAACTCCCAATGTTAAAGTGCCTAGGAAAGCACAAGAGTTACGACACTGCCCCACCCCTCTCAGTACCAGATAGTGGTCAATTTTCTCTTGCCATCCAGTGTACCTGTTTGCCTGTTTCTTTCCTCCAGTAGCCTACCTCTGCCTCAGATCTGTCTGCCCTCCGTGTGTCTGACCCACGCCTTTATCCTCGGTTTCTGATCTCTACCTGCCCCTTCTAGATTTCCTTTGTGGTGTGACTGTTTCTGTTCTGCCATTTGAATTCTGAACTTTTTGTGTATTACTGGATCAGCGTTGAGTTTCCCTACGCTACTTTGTATTGGGCCATTGAATGTGACTCTTTTCAGAACACTCTTGGATGCCCCCTACTGTTTGGAGGACTTTTGAGACTGCCAAAGAAACCGCTTTAATCTCTCCTTCCTGAGTCATTGCATTTCGGGGTCCACCCTAACCTATCAAAGCTAACATTTCTTTGCTTTGTTCTGTTTTGTGGGAGGGGAAGTGTCTTAGAACTAAAATTTCCAATCAATGTAAAAAGAAAAAGTGTTTCACTGTATTTTCTGCACCATAAGGCGCACCTAAAAGCCTTTAATTTTTTTCAAAAAACACTGACAGTGTGCCTAATAATACGATGCACCTTAAATATGGATCAGCATTGGTTAATTATGGCAACTGTAGTTAGTGGGCGTCGCCGAAGTAACAGCGGTTAAAAACGGAAAAGGGGAATTCCAGTCCCACACCACTTGTGTGTGTGTATAAAGACCCCAAAATGTCACCTTTCAAGAGATATGCTTACGACGCAGAATTGTAACTCAAGGCTATCAGACACGCAGTAGAACATAGGAGTAGAGCAGCAGCGAGATAATTCAAAATTAATGAATCAATGGTACAGAAGTGGAGGAAGCAACAAAATGACCTGCGCCAAGTAAAGAAGACTAAACAGAGTTTCCGAGGGTGCAAATGGCCACAGTTGGAGGACAAACTCGAACGGTGGGTTGTGGAATAGAGAGCAGCAAGTAGAAGCGTCTCTACAGTCACTATTCGAATGAAGGCAACAGCACTAGCTTGCGACATGAACATCAGTGAATTTGGAGGCAGTCCCTTTTTGCTGCTTTCATTTTATGAAAAGACGTAATCTCTCCATCAGCACACAAACTACTGTCTCGCAGCAACTGCCAAAAGATTACCAAGAAAAGCTGACCTCTTTCCGCGCATACTGCTAAAACAAGATCAAGGAAGAGAAGATCCGGCCAGAGCACATCATATTCCTGCGAACCGCACTGTGGAGAAAACGGGGACCAGTATGGTGAACATATGGGGTGGAGGTTCTTTGCTGGTGACACAGTTGGGGATTTATTCAAAATTGAAGGCATACTGAACCAGCATGGCTACCAGAGCATCTTGCAGCGGTATGCTATTCCATCCGATTTTCATTTAGTTGGACCATAATTTATTTTTCAATAGAACAATGATCCCAAACACACCTCCAGGCTGTGTAAGGGCTATTTGACCAAGAAGGAGTGTGATGGGATGCTGCGCCAGATGACCTAGCTTCCACAGTCAGATGGTTTGGGGTGAGCAGGACGGCAGAGTGAAGGCAAAAGGGCCAACAAGTGCTAAGCATCTCTGGGAACTCCTTCAAGACTGTTGGAAGACCATCCCAGGTGAGTACCCCATGAAGCTCATCAAGAGAATGCCAAGAATGTGCAAAGCAGTAATCCAAGCAAAAGGTGGCTACTATGATGTGTAAATATGTGAGAATTACATCAGTCTTTATTTTGTTCTGGACACCACTGGAAACACAAATTCATATGATGGTTTCTCAGATCGCAGCAGCATTTCCGCCTTCGGCGATCATCGGGAGCTTCGCGCTCCGCTATGCGAAGGCAGCTGGCGGTCCGAAGAACAAAAGCTTGTCCGCGGTGCGTCAGGAGGACCGCAGAAGGCGGACATGCTGCTATGTAGTCCTGAGAAGCTGTGGAAACTCATCAGAAGTTCACAACCAACTCAAAGCCGTTTTCTCTGCCGCTAACACAGTCTGCTCCTGGTGTGTTTGTGTGTCTGTCAGCGGCCGGACACACGGAGAAAGCAGTGACGTCATCGCCCCGCCTCCCCTCTGCTAATGCTTTTCCTAAATGAATATTGCGACAAGGTGCACAGGGTGGATGTTAAAATGCAAATGCAATCCCCTCTTTGCATTTTCGTTTTAATTATGACACAGAATAAGCGGTTTTAAGTATAAAATGAAAAAGCATTTTGAAGTATTGCTTTTTCATTTTAATTTTGAGGCATTTGATGCAGTTACATTTTGAAAATTAAAAAGCATTTCTGTTAATCCATTTTAATTGTCAAATTAGACATTTCTAAATGAATTCTGCTACACATTTACCAGGGACCTTTTTGAAAATGAAATGTCAAATACCATTTTCTTTATCATTTTAATTAAGTGACAGAAAAAGCTGGGTTGAGGAAGGAAATGAAAAAGCATTTTGAAGTATAGTTTTTTCTTTTTAATTTTGAGTCAAAAAATGCAGCTTCATTTTGAAAGTGAAAAAGCATTTCTATTAATCCATTTTAAATGTCAAATTAGACATTTCTTAATGAAATATGCTACACATTTACCAGAGAACGTCTTGAAAATGAAATGTCAAATACCATTTTCATTTTAATTTTAATTAAGTGACAGAATAAGCTGTGTTGAGGAAGGAAATGAAAAAGCATTTTGGTGGATTGCTTTTTCATTTTATTTTTGAGTCAAAAAAATCAGCTTCATTTTGAAAATGAAAAAGCATTTCTGGTTTTGACTTTGCTTTTTATTAATGCTACAGAATCGCTTCCATAGTTTTGATGCCTTCAGTGTGACTTTACAATTTTTTATAGTCATGAAAATAAAGAAAACTCTTTGAATGAGAAGGTGTGTCCAAACGTTTGTTCTGTACTGGGCATATAAGAATAAAATAGACAATAAAAAATATGTGGAACTATGGATATTTACATTTTTACAACTCACATACATGTATTGCACATAACTGATATTGCACTTCCAGACTGTTACATATTGCACATGATCATTATACGGTTGTTATCGGTGTACAGTGTTTATTTTTGTTTTTAATGGTTCACATTTTGTTTAGGATGTTGACTGCTCTGGGAAAAAAACTGTTCTTTAGTCTGTTTGTGCGAGCCTTGTGTGATCTGTACTGCCGGCCTGACGGTAGCAGTTGGAACAGGTGGTGGTTGGGATAGTGGGAGTCCTTGATAATTTTTTTGGCTCTGCTCGTGCAGCGAAAGCTAGCAGTGTCTTCTAGGCTGGGCAGGGGAGAGCTGGTGATTTTCTGGGCTGAGTTGATCACCCTCTGCAACGCTTTCTGCGGCCGAGCATCCTGCGTACCAGGCTATGATGCAGTACATCAGGACACTCTCTATTGTGGCTCTGTAGAAGGTCACCAGGCCTTCCCTACTGCCGCTGTGGTGTTTACAGTCCAGGAGAGGTCCTCTGTGATCAGCACACCCAGGTAGCGGATGGAGCGGGTCCTGTCCACGCTGACCCCATTTATGAACAGTGGGGGTGGGTCCACTCTGCCCTTTGTGAAGTCCAGGATGATTTCTTTTGTCTTTGTGGTGTTCAGATGGAGGTTGTTTCCTGAACACCACTTTCCCAGTCTGCTGGCCTCATCCCTGTAGTGAGACTCATCTTCCCCTGAGATGGTGTCATGAGCAAATTTGATGATGGAGTTGCTTTGGTAGGTCAAGGTGCAGTCAGATGTGTAGAGCTTGAAGAGGAGTGGGGTCAGTGCACATCCTTGTGGTGGTCCGGTGCTGAAAGTTAGGAGAGGTGGGGTCCGAGTCTGACAGACTGTAGGCGTTCTGACAGAAAGTCTTTAATCCATGTGCAGATGGCCCAAATGCAGTAGTATCTCTGATGTTGTTGAAGGCAGAGCTGAAATCTAAAAAGAGCAGCCTGACGTAGTTCCCTGGGTGGTCCAGGTGGCTCAGGGCACAGTGTAGTGTGGTGGATATGGCCTCATCTGTAGAGCGGTTAGGTTTAAATGCAAACTGGAGAAGGTCTAGGGTGGGACTAGCTTTGATGTGTTTAAATACTAGCCTTTCAAAACACTTCATGACTACAGGTGTGAGGTCAACTGGCCTGTAGTCGATGAGGCTGTCTGCAACTGGCTTTTTGGGAACCGGAATTATGGTGGAGGTTGAGGCAGGCTGGGATGCTGCACTGTTCCAAGGACAGGCTTCTTACAAAAGGGGCGTGGCCATGCGGGATAATTTTCAATTTTCACCTTCAGAAAAGGATGTCTGTAAGTGATGGCTGGTCCCAGTTCTTGTCTTTCTCATCACTCCTCTCTTTCACATGAGACTGGAAGGTCGTACGTTCAAATGCATGGCAGAGACATACCACAGACTCTTAAAATGGGATCCAATGCCTCCCTGCTTGACACTCAGCATTAAGGGGTTGGATGGAGGTTAATACACCAAAAGGTTCCTAAGTGCTGTTTTGTCTGCAGCCCACTACTCGTATAGGGGATGGGTCAAATGCAGAGAAAAATGTTTACACACCTGGGGGCGTGACAACTAATGAGACTTTATCTTTAACTACATATAACTTTCATGTCTGTGATCCATTATTGTCAATTTCTGAGAGGGACCTGCCTGCAGACAAGATGCCACCAGACATCATTGAAATGAATACAACTCTTACCCCCCCAAACAAAAAAAATGTGTATTAAATATTAAAATGGGAAGGAAAAAACTCCTATGGTCACCAGTTAAAATAAAGTTTTTTCCAAGCAATATGGGGGTTCAGGTTCTGCCTGTTGGTGTCTGCACCCAAGTCCTAATGTTATTTCTTTTTTTGTATTTTGTAAACATTCTGTCTATGTTCCAGGTTCTAAAAATCTGCCTGTAGCAAAGCCTCTTGTTTCTGCCCCTTCCTTTCTTAGCTGGCCCTACTAGGACCATGCAGTTTCTTTCAACACTCTTCACATTTGTCTACATACATAATGTATATTAATGCATATAATTATGCATATTAATTTACTTTACTTTACACAAACCAAACTTTACGCAAATGAAATAATTTAGTGTACATACATGTGCAAAAATCTGGTCTCAAACCAAGTCATTAATTCTTCCAATAACACACACATGCACACAAAGATTACCTTTGTTACACTGGCTCTTTTGGAAAAGTTATCTGCTTTGGATCTTTCAAAGATAAATGGGATCATCCAGGCTGTAGTGCAAAGCAAAAACAAAGATTTAACTAATGATGCCATTGTATAAATGAAAAATATCAGCACAACTGGCTGCTTAGACTACTGCAAACTCCTGTGTGGGATAATTTCCTGCATGGGTGTGCTCTAAGGCATCACTGCGATCTTGGCTGTTTCCGCTTTATGCCTAAGTCACATGCACCATGCTGCAGGTTTTTGGGTTGTGTGGGCCGTGAAGGGTCGTGGACAGGTGCGGCTGCATCTTAAAAGGAGCATAGGTATGTCTTGCAGTTCAACTGTGGCTTGTGCAGCCACCTCAATGGACATCAGAAAAATGAAACATATGCTTCTTGTGTATCTGTTAGGTGTATAGTGAAGTATTTGTAAGAGTAATGGAAGTTATAACGTATGGGTGGTGCTGTTGGACGATGCCATCTATCCATTAGTGAGGTGCTCATAATGGCCCCTTACCTCTTAAGTGTTTGCCAGGACCTTTTTGCCCACAGCATTCGCATAGTAGAAACTGTACATCAACAGTTTTGGTCTAAGTGCTCACTGAGTGGTCTGCAATCTTAAAATATTTGATTAAGGCATGTGATGTACTTTGACTTTGAGTCATTGTGACTCGGAAACAAAATGGTAAAACTGCAGTTGACAGGGAGATACTCATCTTCATTCCTCAAAGGCAGTTGATTTGTGCCGATTTCATTGTCTCTGATATCATTCTGGCTTTGGCCTTCAGGCTCCTCTTTGTACACTCTAATTCTGTTTCATAGAACATGTCATTAGACAAGCAGGGTACACAGATTCAAGATGATACTTCCCAGACTTAATGTATGTGGAAAACACTGCAACTAGAACAGATTTCACCTTCAGGAAAACTGAGCATCAGCAAAGAGAGGACACCAGCAGAGAAATTGGGCCCAGATGCACAGCATGATGAATGAGTTAGACTATAATTTAAGGCAGAACTCAAAGTTTTAAAGCAAGACAACTGTTTTTGATATATACAGCTAAACTTCCTCTGCAGTAAAACTTGATGCAATCTGTAGAAAACATTTTTTTTGTCTCTCTCCTCATGGTGCTTTAAACCATCATGCCAAAGTTACTATGACATCAAGAACTAGAAGGAATCTGTACTATGTATATCACTACCACTTCTGGATTTACCATGGTTAGTCACCTGAGCTTGCCTGACAGCCTCTTCTGCAAAGGGCTGACCTTAGCAGCACAGCAGAGGGAGGAGTGAAGACAGGAATGCAACCTGTGCCACAGGAAGGCTCCTCAAGCCATGTTGTAACCAGCAAGCAAATCACCACTGCAGTGTTTACATTCTTTCAACTCCTGCAACTCTTTAACTATTGATGCAATTAACTTAAGCTCTGCGTATGGATGCAAAGCTGATGTGAAAAGTCGCTTTTCTTCATGGGTGTCCAAACTTTTGCACAGATATTTGTGAGGGCCAAACATTTGGCTTGCATTCATTGAATTCTTAAATTAAATGCAAATGAACTATTCAATGAAAATGTCATTGCAATTGCAATGCTACAACCAGCTACATACATTTTTACCAAAGCAACAGTAACCTTCTTATTTAAAGACCATGCACAATTCTTTGAGTTGGCCTGTCTTGTCTTGTCGTGCATCTTAATATTGATTTAAAAAAAGCCAGTCTCTTGGAATATTAGGCAGACACAGATGTTTTGTTTCACTCAAAAAATGCTCCAATTTCCACTACTCTTGAAAGCTTTCAACTTTGATTTGTTCTACTTTAAATTCAACATTTAAGAAATGGGCTGGAAAATTTTACAAAAAGGTGGCACTACAGTGTTGACAAAGGTTTCAAATGACTTGTAACCTGGTTTGGTGAATCACAATCGAGGGGCTCCATATTACTGATTGTATCGCAGGAGCCATTGTGAACACAGACCAGACTTGGGATCCTTTCATAAACAGTCAAAGTGGCATGACTTATAGGATGGACAGACCCAGATGCTGAAACCCAGAATGAAGAGACAGGTAGGTGAAAGGTAAGTAAGAGTTTTATTTTCCTTCCAGGAGAGATGGCAGTGGCTTGGTATGAAGCTTGATGAGTACTGCGGCTTGAGGCGTGGCTGGAGGTAGTAGCGCAGAGCATGTTGTTTCCACAGGAATGCAGGAGGACTCGATCTGACTTCCACACAGGTGACATTTGGAGGCTGGAACCCTGAGGCAGGGAGAAATATATTAAAGTCGAGACAAGACTTGGTTTACCAAACGTGAGCAAGACTGAGACCAGGTTTAGTCACCATAAGGGGCAACGAACTGGCATTGAATACTGGGGCTGGGTATCATTTTGAGCTGCAGCAGGTAATGAGGTGGATTGGTCACAGCTGGTTGAGTCAGGAGCAGAGCAGGAGGGGAGGGGGAGGAGACTGACAGGTACCATAACACAAAGAGTTACAGTAGGTCAAAGAGCGTGTGTTATTTAGGTGTCACCAGCAACATCTCCAGTGTTAAAGGACTATCACCAAATTTGCAATTAATACCGTTGTTACCAAATGTTTTGAAAGACATGTTTTCTCCAAAATTCAAATTGCAATCCCTGCTGAACCAAAAACACACTAGATGCACTCAGGAAAACTAGTCAGTGGAGTAGTCCAAGTAATCACAATTCCCTAAGCAGTTTTCTCTCAAACAAAAATAACAACAACTGTGTCAAGATGGATTTTTAACTCCGCTTCTAATACAGACGTACTGAAAAAATTATTTCAAAAAAGAAACTATGCTGTTGGGTCCAGGATTATCTGAGACCCCAGATGGCCACATTGAGACACATCCCATTATCTACCCATCAACTAAACCACAGCACTCTGTCCTCAGCCTCTTCTAAATGTTCACCCCTGACTGTGCCCCCCCCCCCCCAACAAGTGTTGGGGGGGGGGGCACGAATTGCATGAATTGTTCGGCTAAGGAGAACACTTGACCTTATTGACAAATTATTATAAATATTATAAATTATAAATAAATAAAAAATGTTCAAGCTATCTTAGTTATAAGTTATGTAGCAGTTATAACCTCGTCCTGAATTGGGCTCAGGTTAAGAAAAAAAAATGGATCATATAGTTTGCTTAATACTCAAAAACATGATTTGTGTTTCACAATGTCAAATAGTTTAAAATAACTTTTTGTACCGGTTTGTTCTTATGAAAACATATGTTCAGAAATATGTAATTCTAGCTAATGCACACGTATTAAAAAAATATTAATATAGATTACATATTGTGGACTGAGTATTAAGGCCATTGTAAAATGCAGTGGTTTTTCCAAGCCACCAGGAGCTTGAAAAAGCTTAAAAATGTGTTTAACATTTATTTTTTATTTTTTTGTAGATGTAAGCTGAGTTTCATCGCATCACAAATGTCAACCTGCAAAAACAGTTTTATTCTGACCTGGATAGACAGACGCCACGGATGCTGATCTTGTTGAGACATAAGGCAGCACGAACCGGCAGGTTTCTATGCAAATTTCTCCAGCTTTATGATAAACAGGTGAGGTGTAACTGCATGGCATAATCAACATTATGCATTAGTATAGCTAATAAGGGACTGACTTGGGTCGGTTCATATTAATCAGTGAGCGTTTCTAATTCAGTGAATGTCTGAAAATGTTTCCATCACTAGAGAAAAAAATAACGTTGATCCCAATGGATTTGTAGATACAAATGTAATGTCATCTTATGTTTAGTGTAGTTTTTTTAAATAACAATACAATTTAAAGATAATTTAAAAGACTAGATGAACTGAACTGAGCAAGACAAGGGTGAATTCATTTGAAATATGTTTGGGTCTGGGTGTGGGGGTGGCTGGGCGCTCCTCCTCCTTCTTTTCACATTCCACCATCCATTTTAGAAGAACATAAACACTCACCTGAGCACAGGTGTTAGCTCACTTTGCATGATTGAATGAATGAAAGATTTCACACCAGTTGGTTTAAAGGCATAGGTATGCGTTCGTGAACACTATCTGTTTTGTGTACATGTTGACATGTGAACATAATTTTGCAGCTAGCAGGTGTGTTGATAGTATTTGAGTGTGTGTGAACAGGCCCCGCCCTTTTTGTACTACATTTGAACTGTACCGTAATGATAAAAAAAAACAGTAAACCTGTCTGCTTTATGCTGCTTCATAGTCTTACCCCCCCTCTCACTATCACCCCCCCCCCCCCCCCCCCCCTCTGACATCCCTCCCTCTTCTTCCCTTCTCCGTCCGGTCCAACACCAAAGATTTTCAATCATGGTTGAAATGAATAAAAGTTTGGCCTCAATTACAAAAGGGGTTTGTTCATTCATACCTTTGGTTTGTCTGAAGATTAATAACCCCTCTTGTTAAAGTAAAATATGTCCAACACAAGAGGCCCTCAGCTCTCATCTGCCTGCCTAGCTGTTGGACAGGACAAGTAAAAAAAAAAAAAAAATGAAATATGTTTGCCATATTAATTTGTATATGTCTCTGTGCAGCAAGAGCAGACTGCTGATGTCAAACGTACTCCTGTCCTGCACTGGCTTCCAAAATACAAACGTGAGGAGGACTCACAATTCCTCAAAGTTTGGAATGTAAGTACTTTATGATGGATAATGGTTTATTCACTAAATAGTACCAGTGACAGTGTGCTTGTCATGACGTCAAGGACGTGGCAGACCCAGAAGCTGAAACCTTGGAAAAGGTTTGAGAAGCTGAATTCTTGGAAATGATTTATCATTACCCAGGAAGGTACAAAGTAATGTGAAGAGCTTGGAAGTTGATCTTATGTAGAAAGTCACTTAGCATTTTGGAGGTTGAAGGTGGAGAAAGTTCTGCGTGGCGCGCTGAGGACAGCGGAGCTTGAGAGGAGAGACGCATGGACGCATTTGGGCATGGAGCCAGAGGGATGAGGCGTGGGCGCTGAGGACAGCGGGACCAACTTGAGGAGAGGCGTGGGCGCCAAGGACGGCAGAACCAGCTTGGAGTGAGCTCTGGATGAGGATGAACCAGCGAGACCTGTGGAAAAGAACCTGAGGGTAAGTACAAGGCGTGGTAAGTAGGAGGCTGACAGGAATCATAAGCTTTGACTAAAAAGGCCAGACTTAAGCACCGGAGTGAGTTTAACGAACTGGCGATGGATACTGCTGTGGAGCTCCCTTAAGCAGGTCTGGCAGGATGATGAGGTGATGAAGGGCAGCTGGTTCCAATCAGCAGAGCAGGAGCTGTGAGGTGGGAGGTGAGCTGACAGAGGCACCGTGACAGTGCTGGTTAATACTCCAGCTGTGTAGGCAATATAACTTAACCAGAAAATCATGCTAAAGCAATGTTGTGAGGCAGAGCACATAGTCTCCAAAAATGTTGCACTCCAGCTCATCTGTGCTACACCTGGCTGTGGATTCTGCCTCTGGCTCGTCTCACGCCCCCAGCCGTCCCCTATTTCATCTGGATGAAGCCAATCTGCTGGACTTTAAATATGTAGTTGTTAAGATAGAACATTTAATTCTTCTCTATGAGTTCTGGTACATCGCCTCTCCGTCCTGGGGGAGGATCCCTCCTTCATGTGGACTCTTAAAATCTCTTTGTCTTAAAATGTCATTCAATTTCAGTTTGTCGTTATTGCATAAAGTTTTCTTCCCTTCAAACGATCAATTCACTCTCTTTCATACTACACTGTTTTTTTCCTTTGCAGATTAAAGTCACCAGAGCCAGACATCAGCAGCACCTCTGTTGGCATTCTGACCGTCAACAACAACAGTACAAGTTCAGTGCATTTCTGTCCGCTCAGTACAGCAGTTGTGGTGGAAGATTTACTTGTGGTAGGCGACATTCCCAAATGGGTATTTTTTTGAGCGCCAATGTTTGTGGGAAAGGGCAGCCAAAGAAAAAGTTTTGTGGGAAAAGAGTAAAAAAAAAAGGCTGATACTCAATTTTTGCTTTTCTTGAAATGCAAAATGCTTTTTTTTAAATAAAGTTAGATAAGGAAATGGTGTAAAAAAGATTGGTGCATATTTGTTTGTTTTAAAGACTGATGTATTTTTTAATGGCTGATGCTTTTTTTTTTACACAAATTGTGCAGTGTTATACATTTTCTAGTACAACAAGTTGTTCAAATGCACTTGTGCAAGGTGGTTTAAAAATAAACTTGCAATTGCAATTCTGCCTCAGTTTTTCTTTTGTAAGAATGGCCCTGACTAAGAATTATAAATAAGACTTAATTTAGACTTCAAAAGATTAATTTTGAGTTGAGATATATTAAAGTTTCTTAGTTAATTAACTAATGTATTAAGGTTCAATACAATCAAAATATGCTAGTTCAGTAATGTAAGAATCTTTAAGTGAATTAAATAAAATGTTACAGTTTACAATTAATTAAATTGTTTTATTTTGTTCAACTCAAACATTTTAAGTTCAAATTAACTTATACTTTTTAAGTAAGTTAACTTAAAAATTATTATGTAATCGGTTTCCTTAAAAATTTTGAGTTCACTGAACTTATTCGGGTTTACAGTGTATGTTCTTTTCTCAGAGAGACCAGCCACTGGGCATTGCTGTTATGTGCTGCCTCTTTCTCCCATATGTTTTTCCAGTACTGTTCAGTTTCCAGCCTTGGTGGGTCTGCTCGACTGTTTTGACCCTGCCACTGAGCGTACACTTTCATAGGTTGAGTTGCGAACAGCCTGTTTATCCGTCTGGCTTCATTGTCTCTTGTGTACCTCTTTAGGCAGCTGCTCAAAGATAAGAGCCTTTGTTTGGCAGTTTCCACTGCTTTAGGTATGGGCATCTGGCTGTATCTCTTGGGTACTTGCTTTCTCCTTCACTGTAAACCCGAATAAGTTCAGTGAACTCAAAATTTTTGAGGAAACAGATTACATAATAATTTTTAAGTTGACTTACTTAAAAAGTATAAGTTATTTGAACTTAAAATCTTTGAGTTGAATAAAATAAAACAATTTAACTAAAGTTAAACTATAACTTTTTATTTAACTAACTTAAAGATTCTTACTTTACTGAACTAGAATATTTTGTTTTTATTGAACCTTAATACATTAGTTAATTAACTAAAGAACTTTAATATATCTCAACTCAAAATTAATCATTTGAAGTCTAAACTAGTCTTATTTGTCCTTCTTAGTCACGGCCATTTTTACAAAAGAAAAACTGAGGCAGAATTGTAATTGCAAGTTTATTTTTAAACCACCTTACACAAGTACATTTGAACAACTTGTGGTACTACAAAAAGGTAAAACACTGCACAATTTGTGTTAAGAAAAAGTGCACAAGCCATAAAAAATAAATAAATCAGTCTTCAAGAAAAGCAAAAAATGAGCACTAATCTTTTTTACACCATTTCCTTATACAACTTCATAAAAAAAGAGCATTCTTACATTTCAAGAAAAGCAAAAATTGTTTATCAGCCTTTTTTTTATATACTTTTCCCACATAAAACAGTATTTTCTTAGGCTGCCATTTCCCTATAAACATTAGCGCTCAAAAAAATACCCATTTAGGAAATTTGCCTACCACAAGCTCATCTTCCACCACAACTGCTGTACTGAGCGGACAGAAATGCACTGAACTTGTATTGTTGTTGCTGACGGTCAGAATGCCAACAAAGGTGCTGCTGATGTCTGGCTCTGGTGACTCTTTAATCTGCAAAGGAAAAAATACAGTGTAGTATTAAAGAGAGAGAATTGATCGCTTGAGGGAAGAAAACTTTATGCAAAAACTACAACCTGAAATTGACATTTTAAGAGAAGGTCAGAAATTACACATCAGGAAAATTATTAAAATTGATTTAAATTAATGATTTCAAGGATTGTAGTCAAAGCAATAAAAAATTTACACATATTTATCAAACTCATTACAGAAATGATGAAATGCATAGATTAAAAAGACAGAAAATAAAACAAAACGTCAATTAAATCACATTTGCTTAATTCAATACAGTGATCTTTAACTAAAGTCATGTAGAGCTTGATTTATTGCTTGAAAAGGATCTGGAAGAACAGAGCTTATATAATACAAAATCAAATGGAATCAAAATAAGACTATTTGTAAGAGTCCTCATGATTCCATAAGGCACTGTACACAAAAAAATATGACATCTGAAAACAGGATCACATTTACACACATCACATCCCTGCCATTAGACCCTTTTACACAGTTAGTAAAAACTCCTTTATAAAAATAAAATAAAAAAAAACTCCTCCCCCAGGACAGACAGGCGATGTACCAGAACTCTTTGAGAAGAATTACATTTTCTAGCTCAACAACTGCATTTTTTAAGTCCAGCAGATTGGCGTCATCCAGATGAAATAGGGGACGGCTGTGGGCCCGAGATGAGCCAGAGGCGAGGTCCACGGTCAGGTACAGGAGCACAGATGAGCTGGAGTGCAATATTTTAGGAGACCATGTGCTTTGCCACACAATATTGCTTTGGCATGACTTTCTGGTTAAGTTGTATTACCCACACAGCTGGAGTATTAACCAGCATATCCATCATAAAGTACTTACATTCCAAACTTTGAAGAACTGTGGGTCCTCCTCACGTTTGTATATGGGAAGCCAGTACAGGACAGGAGTACCTTTGACATCAGCAGTCTGCTCTTGCTGCACAGAGACAAAGACAAATTAATATGGCAAACATATTTCAAATGACTGCACCCTTTGGTCTGGCTCAGATCAGTTCATTTAGTCTTTTTAATTATCTTAAAATTGTACAGTTATTTCAAAAACTACACCAAACATAAGATGACATTAAATTCATATTTACAAATGCATTGGGATCAACGTTAATGTTTTTTTCTCCAGTGAAGCAAACATTTACAGTCATTCACTGAATTAGAAACGCTCAGTAATTAATATGAATCAATCCAAGTCAGCCCCTTCTTTTAGCTATACTAATGCATAATGTTGATCATGCCATGCAGTTACACCTCACCTGTTTATCATAGAGGTGCAGAAAGTCGCATAGAGCCTTCCGGTTCGTGCTGCCTTCTGTCTCAAAAAGATCAGCATCCTCTGTGTCTGTCTGTCCAGGTCAAAATAAAACTGTTTTAACAGTTTGACATTTGTGATGCGATGAAACTCAGCTCACATCTACAAAAATTTTTTTTAAATGTTAAACACATTTTAAAGCTTTTTCAAGCTACTGGTAGCTTGGAAAAACCGCTGCATTTCACAATAGCCTCAATACTCTGTCCACAATATGTAATCTATGATTTATATTAATATTTTTTAAATACTTGTGCATTAGCTAGAATGACATAGAGGATGTTTTAGGAAGAGACAAAAAAGTTATTTTAAAATATTTGACATTGTGAAACACAAATCACAACCAAACCAGTGGCCAAAATACAGTTTTTGAGTCTTAAGCAAACTTTATGATACATTTAGTATTTTAACTCGAGCCCAATTCAGGACAAAGTTATAACTGCTACATAACATTAACTTAAGGTAGGTTGGACATTTTTACTTATTCATAATTAATTTAATTTGTCAATAAGGTCAAATGTTCTCCAGGAGGATTCATTGGACTGAGAGCTGCTCGTGTCTTAAATATTGCAGCCATGTTATTTACAATCAAAACTTACCTCCGCTCTTATTTTTCAAACGCACCGCCGGTTCACTAAAGAAGATACGAGAACATGTTAGCGTAAGGCAGCTAGCTTAGCCCACATTTGCATTTATTAGGTTACTACGTGAAATACAAGTTACACAAAAAAATAACGATTACCAAATCACAGAGCCTATGGTAAAAAGTAGTAGAAAAAAAAGGCAATTCCCACCGAGTCGTATATGTGGCTGTGGCAGCCGCTCTGCCAGGGCTAGCTAGCGGTTAGCTAGTAGTAACGGTTAGCTAGTAGTAACGGTTAGATAATTTAAAATGTGCGCCAATCAACTCGGTAAAAGTAAAACTTGAAACTTTGCCCCAACAACTTCTTTTAACCACAAGCAATAATTCTATGATGACATGATACTGCAAAACATACATAATTGTTTAATTCAGAACAAATATTCGAAGATACATACAAACTCATGGAGCACGTCATGAATACAAAGGGATATACTAGAAGGAACATCAAAAGAAGCAACAAATATATAATACAGAGGCGAAAGTCATAAAATATAATAAAAAATAAAATAATACGACTTACCTAGACGTATGTGCGTTATCAACTTGGGCCAGCTAACACTCGCATCAGACCTCCGCCATCTTGAAGACTTCTGTGGCTGAGTTCACGTTCATGGGCGTACGTTACGACGTCATCACGTCTCATTACTCATAAGTTTTGACTCCAAGGTTTCATTTACTCAAAATGTTTTAGTCCAATAAACATATAACTGTGGCAAAAGTTGAATCGGCTTATAGGTTTTAAGCTGACTCAACTTGTTTGTTACTTTTGAGTTCAGTGATTATAAAACTTTTGAGCTCATTGGACTATTCGGGTTTACAGTGTTGTACCTCTTTGAGCCTCTGTCAGCTTACTCTCATCCTTCCAAGTTGCCTCGATTTTGGCCTCTAACCGTTGCCTCCATGGTGGGTATTGTTTTCTTCCATGGTTGCTCTAATGAAGAAGCATTTCAAGGATAACTGCTGCTGAAGTGTAAACCAGTTCTTTGGTTTCTGTGATTCTTGTGGTAGGAATTGCCCCTCAATGCTTCATTCACATTTTCCAGAAGACTTTCAGGCGGTACATCACCTAACCGTTGTAGCTGGTGTCGGGGTTGCCTAGTGGTCATTCTAGACATGATCTTGTCTTTCAGGTCAGTTGCTGCCTCGCTCAGCATATCTGTAGTTGTTGGGTCTGTGTACCCAAGCTCAAAGTGGGAGTGTGGTATAGCGTCCTCTCTGACCTGCAGTTCTGGCTCTCCCTTGGTATTGTATTGATACAATACCAATTTATATATACATATTGGTATTGTATTGATACAATTGATGAGAGAGAGAGAGAGAGAGAGAGAGAGAGAGAGAGAGAGGATTTTTTTTTTTAGCTAATATTGGTCAAGTTACCTTAATGTCTTACCTCGTTTCAAAGTTTTGTCATGTTTGAGTTAAACATGTTATGTGTATTTTACTTTTTTTTAATCCTGCAATGAGCCGGGAATCCTCCTCCACCACACTTTATAAAAAGCTCTTCACATTTTCATACAGAAAATTATCTTTACCTGCGAGAACCCTCTTGAACATGCAGATTCTTTACCATTGTTACATTGGGCCCAAGAGTTTCCTGGAGAGAAAAGATTTTTCAGTATCACTGCTGCTCAAACACTTTGCATAGTCCTCTCAGTTGTGATGTTATTTAAATGCATTATTTTTTTTTTGATGCCACTGTTTTTGATTTATTGTTAGGTTTCCATTTACTAAATGTAAAAATGCTGACCCCTAAAGCATCAAATAGTTGGTAATACACAAATGGATCCCCTTTGCCCCTGAATCGTCCTTGCTCTCTTTTATGGTTTCCCAGTCATTGTCCCTGAGTCAAAGCTGATTCATGCATGGCATCATAGTATCAACTAGGGTCACGGAGCACTGAGCTGTGACAGCCTACCTGTGTGAAAATGACAAAAAATAATTTAAGGGTGTACACATCAAAGCAGTGATGAATATGGATTATTATTTGCCTATGGAGGATATCAACCTGTGGGAAGGTCTGCTGAAATGTGTGGAAAGAGATCCGAAAGTCTTTTAAAACATATTGCAATTAGGAATTATTTTGTTTAATCTATCCTTTTTATCTACCACTTAAAGGTAAAGCCCTCCAGTTTGTCTGTGTAAAAGTCATCTCTGAATGTTTTATTTTGGCCAGTTTCTATTTTTTTATGATAAGTATCCAGTAATATTGAGTTCAAAAAAGCAGCAAGATTTTTTTTATTTACAACAGCTTCAGATTTAAAATAGAATATAAATTTTCTATTTGAATAATTGTATGTTTACAAAGCATTTTAATTGCAGCACTCAAATAAAAGTGTAATTATTTTACACTTTGTAATACATACATTTTTTTGTTTTAACCTTTGTGCTATCCTACGCACTTTGACATTGGGAGTGAGGTTATCTAGACCCCAATGATTTGTGATCTTCACTGGTTTCCATGGATTACATGAAATCCTCTTCACCTTTATCCACCTTTGTCATATCTATTTAGGGGGGTTGAATGGTTTCTAATTTCGCATTAGAATAGACTTTATTGTAACTGTCAATTCCATTCAATTCAATTTTATTTGAATAGCCCAAATTTCAAAACAACAGTCGTCTCAATGGGCTTCGTACCAGTAATTGTAAAGTGAACATACAATCAAAAGGATTATAAATGAATAGAATTCGATAGGATATTACTAAACTTTAACTAAACAGACTAAACTAAACTGGGCATCCCTGCCCTTAGACCCTCCTTCGCGGGAAGGAAAATCTCCTTAAAAAACGGAATCTGGAAAAAACAAAGAAACCTGATGGGTGCCCACATGAAGGAGGGATCCTCCCCAGGATGGAAAGGCGATGTACCAGAACTCATAGAGAAGAAATAACTTATCCAACTCTAAAACGACATATTTAAAGTCCAGCAGATGAGCTTCATCCAGATGAAGTTGGGGAGCAGTAGTGGAGGCAAGCCAGAGATGAGGTACATGGTCAGGTACAGGAGCACAGACGTGCCAGAGATGAGGACCACAGCCAAGTGCAAGTGCACTGTCGAGCCAACTGGAAACTGGAAGCAGAAAGAGGGACAGTAAATGAATCGCGCTGCACCAAACAGAGGCATGGAGAACTAAATGATAAATAATGATCTAGAATAGAGAAGAGAAGGAGAGTAGAAGTAGATGAGAATAGAGGACAGAACCCCAGGGCACCATAGTTTCTCCAGCTTTAAACTTCTAGCAGCCTACTATCAACTTTATTGTTTTTGTTAAGTTTAATATAAACACATTAACAGTAAGTTAAATTCTCTGATTACATGAGCTGGGAGCTTATTCAATAAGACTGGGGCTTGGTGGCTAAAGGCTCTACCATGTAAGGCCATATACGTAGGTAAGCAGGAGAATTTTGAACCTAATTCTAGAATCAACTGGGAACGTCTGAAACTAGTGAGCCTTGAATGATAAATTCGGTGCTTGGAGAGAAAGAATCTGCGCCAGCACTATCAGTTTACTATTATATATTATTTCACAGAGTTTGTACCAGCCGGAAACCAGTGAATTGCCGTACCTGCAACTCCGCGCTCCCGTCTCTGAGAAAGAGCGCGCAGTTGAGGGGACGGGATGTGTGAGGAAGAAAGGTGGGGGGGGGCACATTGTCATAACTTAGAACACACAACCCGTCACTTACTGCAGCGTGAGTGTGTGTTTGGCTCCACGTATGCATGTGAGCAATCTTTCTCACATCTAAAGAACATTCAGACCAACCTATGATCACGCTTAAAGGATGGAAGTCTCAACGCCTGCATGAAGCTTAAACTCACCACGTATCAACCAGACTAGACCATCAGCAAAACCACCATGCAGCACCAGAAAGTCACATTAATCAGACTCAGAAGTACTTTATTGATCCCACACGTGGGAAATTTGTTCGTTACCATAACAACTGACAGGAAAAAAAAAGACTAAGAATAATATTAAATAAAAATAAAAAACAAGAACAAGGAAAATGTGGTATAATTTAAAAAGCTATTTACAAAACAGTGCAGGTGAAGATATGTGCAAAAGAGAGAAGAAGAGAAAAAAAAAATGTGCAAACGCACACTGTTTCAAATGTGTCTTGTTTGCAGCCAATGATTGAACCCGCCTTCCTGATGAGCTTGTTCAGTCTGTTGGTGTCACTGACTGCAATGCTGCTTCCCCAGCAGACCACAGAGGAGAACAAGGTGCTGGCTACCACAGACTGGTAGAAGATCCCCAGCATCTTGCTGCACACATTGAAGGACCTCAGCTTCCTTAGGAAGTAGAGTCTGCTGCAGGCCTTCTTGTACACAGCAGTACTGTGGCTCCTCCAGCTCAGTCTGCTGTTGATCGTCACACCCAGGTATTTGTACTCCTCCACCACTTCAACATCCCTGCCCAGGATGCAGAGAGGCTGTAAGACCGTCCCTTTCCTATGAAAGTCAATCACCATCTCCCTGGTCTTGAGCAGGGAGTTGCAGCAGGTGATTCTCTCCAGCCCACTCCACAAATCCGTCCACCAGCCTCCTGTACTCCTCCTCCCGGCCACCGCTTATACACCCCACAACCACAGAGTCATCAGAGAATTTCTGTAGGTGACATGACTCTGAGTTGTGCTGAAAATCTGATGTGTACAAGGTGAACAAGAAGGGAGAGAGCACAGTGCCCTGTGGGGCTCCCACACCACTCAGCACCACGTCAGACAGGACACTGCCCAGTTGGACAAACTGTGGCCTGTCTGTTAGGTAATCAGCGATCCAGGATACGGTGAACGCACCAGCATCCATCAGCCGCAGCTTATCACCCAGTAAAGAAGGCTGAATGGTGTTAAAGGCACTGGAGAAGTCAAAGAAGGTGATACTCACCATACCTCCACCACCATCCAGGTGTGAGTGAGCTCGCTGCAGCAGATGGATGACAGCATCATCCACCCCCAGACGTGGCCAGTAGGCAAACTGCAGTGGGTCCTGAGAAGAGCTCACCAACGGTCTCACTTGAGCCAACACCAGCCTCTCCAGCACCTTCATCACATGAGAAGTGAGGGCAACTGGATGGAAATCCCTGGGGTGAGATGGAGAGGTATTCTTGGGTACAGGGACCAGGCAGGAGGTCTTCCAGAGGAGCGGCACCCTCTCCAGTCTGAGGCTCAGGTTGGAGAGGGTGTCGCTCCTCTGAAAATACTCAGAAATACTAAGAAATACTCATCATTTATTAGCAACAGCATAACATTGTTATTAAAAAGAATCCACATATTTATTGTACTTTAAAAGTGTTGAAATTACATCAAATGCACACATTCACTTGTATATTTAGTTTTAAACATATTGTAGCGGACTGAGTTTAACTGGGTGGCTGTTGGGTCGCGTTATATGTTCCGGAGTTCATTGAACGCTGATTGGCCCTCTGATTGGCCCTCTGATTGGCCCTCAGTTCTGTCGCTCACCCTGTCGTTGGGGAGTTTGGACCAATGGGCTTCAGCTATGGGCCAAATAAGGGAAATGGGAGAGCTTATGCGGCAGTGAGAGAATATAAAGTTGGGAGAAGCGCTCTCGTCTCGGCGGGAGATTCAGGAGTTGTGGAATTAATTGTACGGCGTGGGTTGCGGTCTACAGTAACCAGAATGAAGAACCTTAAAAGAGGTTAAGTCTCCGTGCCTCAGTGTGGGAAAGGGACACTACATTATTGTATGACTCTTTCGAAATTACATTTATTACATTATGGCTCTCTCGGCCAAAAAGCTCCTATTACCGGCATTAAGGGCCGTACACACAGGGACAAAAATCGGCGCACGTTACTCGCCAGCGTTTTTCAACACGTTTTTGTGTTCACACCCAGGCGATTTTTCTTAATGTAAAACAGAAATACTCCTGTACACAAGGTGGCGCTGCACAACTTTACGCTTCTTAAACTCGCTTTTCACTCAGAAGAAGAGAGCAAGTATTTACGCGCTTGGCAGAATCATACAAAGAAAACATGAATATTTCAAGCACCAGTAGCTCAAGCTCCAGTTCCAGCGATGAAGAAATTATTGTTCTGTTGAATGATGAAAGACGCCGGAAAAGGCGCTGATTTTGGGTTCATCCCATAGTTACGAGAAGAGAAGAACATGGGGAGTTTTATCGACTGGTACAAAAGTTGAAAATGTATCATGAGCGTTTTTGGGGATATTTTAGAATGTCCGTCTTTTTTTCTTCGCAGCAGTGTAGATGCTACTTGGCGTCTATCTTCTTCACTGGTATGTGTGCTCAGAAAGGCAGTTTTGTGTTTGAGCGCCCCCAAGTTGTGTTTTACTGTAACTTCAGAAGCTCCAGACACGTGTGCAAAAGCGCCATTTTCATTGGTCGTATGGTTTTTGACGCGGCGCATCAAACCAAAAAAACGAACCCGAGGCGTTTTTTAAAAAATGACGCTTTTACGCGTGGCGTTTTTCGCGTCGGTATGCACACTCACATTGGTGCCCTTTGTTTAGTCACAAGGCTTTAAACGTCGGCGAATATCGCACACGAAATTCGTCCCGGTGTGTACGGGCCTTAAGTCAGCTCCAACCTCCACATGAGAACATGAATCTAGACCGTTTCCCAGGAATAAGATCTTCAACCCAGATGGTAGAAATGTAGTCCATGGCATATTTATTGTTTCTCTGCCAAAACTCCCATATCTGCACAAAGAACATCCTATTTCTTTCACAGGGGTTTGCAAGGGAAGGTTTGTCGCTGGAGCCATAAAGCAAAAAGGAATGTCACAGGAGTTTAAGTCTTGAGAGTTCAAAATGAGTTCACTTCACACTAAAGATTAAGCTGCAACCCAATAAAGAATAAGATATAAAAACATACATTTCTATAGATCTAAATTAACTTTAGATCAAGATAGGTGCGTTATGCCGATTGTTGATCTGATCGTGGTGCATGTAAACAATTTATTCTATTTGTGAGTCACTACTGCACTGGCTTTTACGTCATGCATAGACAGTGTATCTAGCTCTCCAGTGGAGGCTTTGGGGTGCAAACAGGATGGGCCGGCTGCTCCGCACAAGTTAACCACATCTCTGTTCATAGCAGCCGGACTCGTAGCTCCGTGTTTGCGGGCAGGGGGATGGTGCTTTGTTACACCGTGGAGGCTTTGGAATGCACTCTGTCCGGCTGCTCTGCGTTGAATGAGCGGACTCAGGAGAACCGTGTCTCCCAGGAGAACCGTGACTCCCAGGAGAACCGTGTCTCCCAGGAGAACTGTGTCTCCGAGCAGAGGAGCGGCTTTGGAAGCTGGCTGAGCCAGCTATTGAATGTGGAATTGTCAATCTGCACAGTCCTGAGTAACCATGTGAACAATTACAAGAATTTGAGTATCCAATCGTGTCCAGACAAAAAAAAGGTTGATGTTATTCCCACATATTTACAAGCAGCCAAGATGCTCATTGCAGCATTGTCCGTGTGAAAAGGTGTGTAAGGTTTTGAGGAGTTCGGAAGATGGGATGAGAAAAATGAAATGAATTTAGGGATATTAAAGGGCTAGAGAGATGATCTGGGTGAGAGCACACACATTTATTAGAAACAATAAAATTTGGCCACTGAGATTCAGTCAAAAACTATTAAAAGCCCCTCAGCCTCTGCGCGTATTCAGCGTCACACATTCCTCTCCATGTCGTATCACTTCTAGCTGGCGGGTCAGTTTAGCCAAGAATAGAAAAAAACAGCAACAATAAATAAAATTGAGTTCAGCTCCAAGGATTAGAGACTTTTCTGTTAGCTGAGCTGCTGGTGTCATGACGCTCAAGGCGTGAGGACCCAGATGCTGAAACCGGGAAGGAAGACAGCTGAGTGTTTTGACGAGAAAAGGTTTATTGTTACAAGGATGGTCTCCTGGTTGGGCTGGGGCGCCGCTCTCTTTCCCCCGTGCTTCCCTGCTCTCTGACTCTGGGGGCCTTGCGGCGGTCCTGCTAGTCCTGGCCTGGGTGGCGGATTTGGTCACCCGGGGGGCGGTTGTCCCCTGCCTGCTGCCGTGTGGCGTTGGGGGGTTCCGGCTGCCGCTGCTGCTGCGGCGGGGGTCTGGGTGTGGGGGTGGCTGGGCGCTCCTCCTCCTTCTTTTCACATTCCACCATCCATTTTAGAAGAACATAAACACTCACCTGAGCACAGGTGTTAGCTCACCTTTGCACTAATAGTTTGCATGATTGAATGAATGAAAGATCTCACACTAGTTGGTTTGAAGGCATAAGTATGCGTGTGTGAACACTATCTGTTTTGTGTACATGTTGACATGTGGACATTTTTACAGCTAGCAGGTGTGTTGATAACATTTCAGTGTGTGTGTGTGGACAGGCCCTGTCCTTTTTGTACTACATTTAAACCTTATTATAATGATAAACAACCAGTAAACTTGTCTGCTCTATGCTGATTCATGGTCTTATCCCCCCCCCCTCCCACTATCACCCCCCCCCTCTCTAGCATCCCTCTCTCTTCTTCCCTCCTTTCCTTTTCTGTCCGGTCGAACGCCAAAGATTCTCAAACATGATTGAAATTAATAAAGTTTGGCCTCAATTACAAAAGGGATTTATTCAGTCATGCCTTTGGTTTGTCTGAAGATTAATAACCCCTCTTGTTAAAGTAAAATATGTCCAACACAAGAGGCCCTCAGCTCTCATCTGTCTGCCCAGCTGTTGGACAGGACAAGTTAAAAAAAAAAAAAAAGTAAGTGTAAAGATGTGGTCAGAGGTCCCACAGCGTGATTCGAGCGTCCTGCACGCCATAATTTGCGAGTGGCAACATTTTTTTTAAAGTTTGGCGAATGCAAATTTTCAAAAGCTCAAAACTCTGAACTTAGTAAACTTTGTACACCTACATAGCACTTTACTACCTTACTTAAAGGCCCAAAGTGCTTTACAGTCACAGTCTGTTTCACCCAAACACACACACATTCACACACTGATTGTGGCTCCACTGCAGAACACTGGTGCCAACATCCCTCACCAGGAGCAATGTAGGGTTTAGTGTCTTACCCAAGGACACTTTGTCTCTACCTCTGCACCACGGCTGCCCTGTCATGTGAATATTTTTGTCTGCCAACCATGCAGGAGGTGGACTTTGGTGGTGTCTTGTGGATAATGTAACTTGTGGTGGAGACCAGGACCAATGTGACACAACATGCTGCATTGCTGCAGTTTGTGCTCATCTCCAGCTTCATGATGTTTTTTTTTCATATTTGTATTCCTTTCCTATTTTTGTTTTTAGTTACCCTAACCCTTTTTTTATTTCTATTATTTTTATCAACTTCTGCGACACACAATGGTAAATGGTCAAACTGTGATACACAAAGACAGAATTGTTGCTGAAAGTGGCCGTCACGAAGGTGCAGTTTCTGCAGAAGATAGTAAAACCTGCAGTACTAAGAATTAAATCAAATCAAGCTTTATTTATATAGTCCTGAGTCACTGATGTGGAGGATCTCACTGAGGAAAACACTGGAGTTACAAATAAAATGTAAAAAGGACTAAAATAAAATATATTTAAAACAAAACGAAAACAAATACGTACATAAATAAACCTTAATAGACATATAAAATGGTAAGTGTGAATACAAAATTAAAATAAATAAATAATTAAAAAATAAATGAATGTATATATACACATTTATCAAACTGGTAAAAAGACAACATAAATAATTGAAATATCAAATAAGTTCCTAAATTTCAACTAAAAGCTTAAAAGATTAAAAAAGGTAGGTCTTAAGCCTTCCTTTAAAAGCATGAACAGTCTCTGCAGCCCTGTATCAGAGGACCTCAGGGTCAGCGAAGGCTCACACTTTAAAATCATATCAGATAAATATGAAGGCCCAAGAACATAAAAATATTTATAAACCAATAAAAGAACTTTGAAATTAATCCTGAAGAATGATCTGGTGAACCCAGACACTGCACTGGGCCAGCGCCTATGTAGAGCTCAAAACAAACAAACTCACACTCGTTTCTCGACATCATTCATGTCATCAGTCAATGATGTCACTGTCAATGCAAGTATGGACTCTGTGGAGACAATGGTGGATGAAAGGACAAAGACTAAATGCAAAGCAGTGATGAGCAACAGGAACCACCCTCTGAACTTTGCCTTCGTCAAACAAAAGAGCTCCTTCAGTGACAGGCTGCTCTTTGTAAAATGTTTCCCAGGGAGACGGAGATCCTCCTGTGTGCTGAGATCCATCTGATTCCATAATTCCACCCTTGGGACAATATGGTGAAAGAAAACTGGAGTGGCATATCAATGCAGTTATATGTATGTATTTACATACTGATATATATTTAAGTGACTTTTAAAAAATTTTCTTCTATTTTTAAATAATAATTAGTTCTTTAATCAATTTTTCAATTTTATTTCATTTCAATATTTTTATTTTGTGCCAATCTGTTTGCTGTACACCCGTCTGTCCTTGCCTTTCCATAATGTTGCAATAAACTCACAAAATAAAGTTTAGCAGAAGCTCCTACAACATGTGAATTTGCCTGACGCATGTAGTTTATCAACAAACCTTTGACATGCGTATAGGAGCAAATTCTGTCCACGTCAAAACAGAGAGGGCAAATTTGATCCATGAATCCTGTTTGGTGTTAACATAGAATAAGACTCCCAAGCCCAAACTCGTTAATGTTTGGCTGTGTCAACAAACTAATTCTAAAAGAAATAAAGAGATTTTTGCTGATTGTTGCAAAGTGTGTAGAGGCCATGGAACTTGCCAAAGTGTGTCCACGAAAGAAATGAAACTAATAAAATTATTCTTTATGTCTCCCTTTTTTCATAGAAATGTGTGACACATGACAAAACCAAAATTGAAATCCTTTCTACAAATATCTGTGTATCATTTTTAGCCATTATGAATGTAAAACCATGATATCCTTCTGTGTAAAAGAAAGTCTGTTATGACCAGTATAATTTGTGCATGTGTGTAAAAGTGTAAGATAATTTGTATTAAGTACCACAAATGAGCAGAGCATGTGGGAGATTTCCTGATGATTTAGTGTAGTCATAGTCGTTAGGACAGGGAAAGTGCTCACAGCACATAAGAGACACATATTTCACACTGATTTCAAGATCTATTTAAGTGTAACAATAATGAAGTGCAGATTGAAAAGCTTCTGATGTGTGCGCCCCGCAATTATAATCACTCACACGCACAGTACATATTTATGATTTTACGTGCTGTAAATACTGTAACCTACGCAACATTTTTAGTTGAGCAATGTGATGAGAACATTGCAGCATGCCCAGATTGAACATAACAGCACCAACAGCAGTGAAAGATTTTCTGGAACGAAGGGATTCTTAAGTTTTCCACTGTCAACATCATTAGGTGACTTTATGGGCTCCTTCCATAGGAACTCCTGTTCTTGGCATACCAACATGTCAATAAAGCTTCAGCACTTGAGTTCTAAAAAGATATCCAGGGCATAACTTCTGTAGTCTAAAAATAATAGTATTTTATGTTTGACAGTGATGATTTTTAACAATTTGTTTTTTAAAATTTTGACTTGTGAACATTCTGGACCTGTAAAATTGTTTTAGAAAGCATGCTAAGACAAATGTTTTAAGGACTATATTTTGTATGCAATGGATTTACATCAAAAGCTTGACTTCTGGTTTTACATCATGACCCTGTCTTATCAGTTTGTATAATAGTATTGTGGCGTTTCAAAAAATGCAGAGAGCTGGTTTCACCATAAACTCCCGATTTAATCCTTGCGATTTTTTAGATGACCCCACCCTTACATTGACGTGTTATCCCTACCATGACAAAGGTAGGGATATGGATAAAGGTGAAGAGGATTTCATGCAATCCATGGACACCAGTGAAGATCACAAAACCTTGAAGAAAAAGGTTCAGCACCCTGTCTTGTGGGGTCTAGATGACCCAGCTCCCAATTTTAAGGTGCCTAGGATAGCACAAGGGCTACTCAGAACAGCTTTGTTACTGTCAGCCGTATCTAAAAAATACCCCCAACGGCTTGCGAACTGAGACTAAAGTACTTAAGGAAGACTGTCAACTGTTTTCTCGCCTGTTTATCTCCTGTCAAACAAGAGGATGTGACCTACAAGAATTTTTCAGACATGAGAACCAGCCTTACCATCCTTCACTTAGCAAGAAAGGCAAGATACGCGCATGTACTAGGGCTGATTTGGTGGATGTTCTCCAGGTGAAAGTGAGACTACCTGAGTCAAAGCCAGACTCGGATGTCCTCATTGTGGATGGTTCATCACTGGTAAATGCAGTTGTAACAAATACATCAAAGACGTTTGAATAATATGCCACGAAGGACATCCTCCCCAAAATAGAAATGTACAGTAGAAAACACAAGAGAACAGACATCATCTTTGATGTATGTCATAAGTAAAGTCTGAAGTCAGACGCTAGATCAAAAAGAGGAAAAGCTATCAGGAGGAGAGTTACTGAAAAGAGTAAAACGCCTACAAACTGGAAGAGTTTCCTCCGCAATAGTGCTAACAAGACAGAGCTCTTCCACTTTCTTGCTGATGCAGTAGCTAAAATGACTACGGAAAATGTACTCATTGTGACGAAGGAAGAAGATGCCCTTACGAGTGCCAGTTACACCAACATGAGCCTAGAGGAATTGGCTCCCTCTACACATGAGGAGGCTGACACACGTATATTCTTACATGCCTGGCATGCAGCTACTGAAGGCTACAAATCTGTTATGATCGACGCAAATTACACAGACGTCGTTGTGATTGCCATATCACAGATGCCTTCTCTCAAAGCAATTGGCCTGGAGCAAATGTGGATTAGATTTGGAAAAGGTGAGCACACTAGATGGATTCCTATTTATGACCTGGTGTCCATCTTAGGATCAGAGAAGACCAACGGGATGCTATTCTTCCATGCCTTTACTGGGTGTGATGTTGTGTCAGGTATCAATGGCAAAGGGAAAAAGACAGCATGGCAGACATGGGATGTCTTCAATGATGCCTCTGCCACCTTTGCAAAACGTAGCCGCAGGCTATCTGAGATTGAGGAGTCTGATCTACATGTTCTGGAAAAATATCTGGTTCTTATGTAAGACCGGTCGAGTACAACATCTTCTGTAGACAAGGCAAGGCTTGATCTCTTTGCGCGAAAGCAGAGGTCATATGACAGGATTTCACCAACAAAACGTGTACTGAAGGAACATACCAAACGAGCAGCCTACCAAGCAGGTCATATTTGGAGGCAGTGTGTTAATCGTAAGCCAGAACCTCAGTGTCCTTCCAAGTGGGGATGGTCAAAAAACGGTGATGACTGGGAAGTTGTATGGACAATACTGGAACCCATTTCCAAGAGCTGCCGTGAACTGACAAAGTGTGGTTGCAAGACAGAGTGTGGTGGAAGGTGCAAGTGTGTAAAGAATGGACTATTCTGTCCTCTACTCTGTAGTTGCCCTTGCCAGAATTCCTAGGGAAAAAAACTGATGAACAATGAATGGACTTTTGGCCAGAGTAGGTTGAGTATTGTTTGAAATATGGACTCTTAGACATTGGAATATGTAGCAAATGACGTCATTTTGTAAAATGGCTGCCATATTGGACCCTCAGAATGATTAGTGTTGTTCCCACATCAAACCCAGACAAAGAGAACTCATCAAGTATCTGAGTAAGAACTTTAATGGCACGTAGTACTGCAATATTCTGCCTTAAAAAGGACCATATGGCGGCCATCGTGGAAAATGGCTGCCATATTGGAATTTCAAGTGACTAGCACTTTCTTTTCAAAATCTAATGCAAAATAAATAATCATGCCAAATTTCATGCTTGTATCATCAAATGAACGATTGTTTCACTTGTCTGCCCCACTAACCTGCCCTCGGCTTCAGTCTCTGCTTTGGGATCCTTCCACTCAACCTAACAGAATCATCTGGCCTACATGGATCCTGCATGGCTTGAAGAGGTTAAACATGCCCTCTCTACCCAAGGGGCTCTGGTTGGACGGCATGACCAAGTACTCCAGAAGATTATGAACACCCTCCAACACTTTTCCACCGGAGTTAATCGTCTCGGCGGTCGCCTGGAGGAGGTCTCGTTTCAACTCACCTCAAGAAGATTGCCAGATCCAGTTCAAGCCGCAGGACTGGATCCAGTTCCAGCACCTGCTCCTCACGTTCCTGCATCATCTCCCCCCTTGAGCCCTTCATCCCTACTCCCAGCAGGTACTCCGGAGAAATAGGGCTATGCAAGTCGTTTATTCATCACTGTAGAGTCATGTTCGATCAGCAGCCTCTCACTTATTCCTCTGATAAATCATTGATCAATCATAAATGCATTGACTACACAGGTCTGAATAACATAACAGTAAAAGACAAGTATCCTCTACCACTCATGGACTCTGCTTTCAGCTCCCTCCAGACTGCAACTGTCTTCACCAAACTCGACCCCGCTTATCATTTAGTGAGAATCAAGGAGGGTGACGAGTGGAAGACGGCTTTCAACACTCCTCTGGGACATTTTGAGTATTTGGTGATGCCTTTTGGACTGACTAATGCTCCAGCTGTTTTCCAATGTCTCATCAATGATGTATTGCGTGACATGTTGAATAGATTTGTGTTTGTTTATCTTGATGACATTTTGATTTTTTCACGGACTCTAGAGGATGGACTCTTATTTATTTTTTTATTTATTTTTTTGGGGGGGGGGCTGGGGGGGGCGGTGTGCTAGTCCTTAGGGAGGCCAGGGTATGAATGGTGGGGCTGGACCCCCTGCCCCTCCGTTCTGGCACCGGGACCCTTCCTTGCTGGCTGTCTCTCGGTGCTACGAGGTTCTGGCCTCCAACTGCGGCTGGCTTGCCGTTTCTGGCTGTCTGGCCGCTCTGGGAGGGGGGGCGCCTACCGCGGCCGGCTGGGGGAGCCTTCTCCCCCGGTTGTGCCCATCCGCCTGCTCCTCCCCGCTCTCACCCAAACAAATATTGCACACAGGCACATAGGGCTCCGGGATCTGGATGGGAGGGGTATGCTGGCGGGGCTCACTGGGGATGCCCCTCTCTGGGTTCTCGTTGGCACCCGCCCTCCTCCCCGCTTTTTACTTGCATATTAGACACTCTGATTCATCTAGGGCCTTGTGGAGAGGGTCTGGTGGAGGGGGGCACGGTGAAACATCCGTGCTCACCTTTCGCTGGCCCCCCCCACAATTTTAACTTCCTCTGTAGACACACACACTGCATGCTAGCAGCACACACGCAGCAAATACACACCACTCACAGAGGGACCCCGGAGTGGGGGGCTTTGCGGCTTGGCAGCGGTGGAGCCCCCCTCACTGGGGACCTCCTATTTTACCTGCAGCACACACACAGCACTCCCACACCTCCATACATGGGTGGGGTCGGGGGGGGGGGGGGGGGGGGGGGGCCGGTCTTCACCCGCCTAGTCCTCTCAGGGCGGCCGGGATTATGGGTATCCTGTCAGCTGCGGGAATGGTCGGGCATACGGCGCTGGGGGTCGGCCGGCTGGGGGGGGGTTACTGCGTGGCGGCGGGGGGAGGGAGGGTAACCAGATGATTGTGAGTATGTGTGCGTGAGTGCATGGGTAGGACGGACCTGGGGCCTGGCTCGCTGGGACATTCTGGGGCTTTCCCTCCCCATCACAGAGAGGGGAGGGCACTGAGAAGGTTGGGGAGGGGGGCTCAGATATTATGGCGGGGGGGGGGGTTGTAGTGTGTAGGGTTGTAGGGTTATGGGGGGTGGCTGTGGGTGCGTGGCGATCTCTGGGTTGCTTAGGTCGCGTGCCTGGGCTGGCTTGCGGAGACGGGGCGCCGGTCGGGGGGTGGCCGACTCATGGGTCCCGGGGGCCCTGGTTTCGTCCCTGGCCTTTGTCTCGGTGTCCGGCGCCCGGTGGCCCCCATGGCTGCCGCCTGGTACGGCTAAGCGCTCCTGTCTCATGGCCTGGGGGCCGGACACTGGGTTCGCTTGTGCCTCTGGGCATTGGGGGGGACCCTGTAGGGGGGCCCTCTCTGTGCCTGGCTGGTGGGGTGGGCGGGTCCCTACGGTGGCCCAGAAGGGTCACAACACAACACATTAACTTTACGCAAAACACATTAACTATACACACAACACATTAACTTAACACACAGCACATTAACTTTACGCACAACACATTAACTTTACACACAACACATTAACTTTACACACAACACATTAACTCACAACACAACACAATAACTCACAACACATTAACTCACAACACAACACATTAACTCACAACACAACACATTAACTCACAACACAACCCAATAACTCACAACACAACACATTAACTCACAACACATAAACTCACAAAACAACACATTAACTCACAACGGAAGTAAAGCTGCAATGGAAGTGCTTTTATTCTGAAATTTCCACTTGGCTGAGTGGCTAACTGCCTAACAGAAAGTAACGTCACAGTGAGCTGTGGAGGGAGCATGTTTCTTCTACAAGAGAAGCTACACAATGTTAACGCACACTCCTCCGAGCTGCACTCACACCCCTCTCTGTCGCTGCACGTGCTCCGCTCCTCTCCGTTCTTCACCCCCCTCCTCTCACACTCACTCGGTCCCCAACACCCCCTACCCACACACACACCCTCCCAGTCCCTGCACGCGCTCCTCTCCTTTCTTCCCCTCCCGCTCCCTCTTCCTCTCACACACGCATGTGGTCCCCAAAACTTGACACGACAAATGTGGAGAGATCGCACTGTCAGGCTTTAATGAACACAATTTCTAAGAGGCGGGGCGTTGCACTACCCCAACAACAGGTTAGATGACAGAGCCCGGTCCATTAAGCTCTGCCGTTCACGGAGCTTCAGTAGAACTCCAAAAGCCACACGGCCTAGCGTAGGCCGCTATTATATATTCATGAGTGGGAAAAAACCCGCTGAACTGACCTTAAAACCGAACAAATTATGCATTTTTGACCGCAAATTTACACCCAAAACCACCCAATCTGGCAACGCTGCTGCTAGCTTCTCTTGTAGAAAATCATGCTCCCTCCACAGCTCACTGTGACGTTACTTTCTGTTAGGCAGTTAGCCACTCAGCCCAGTGGAAATTTCAGAATAAAAGCACTTCCATTGCAGCTTTACTTCCGTTGTGAGTTAATGTGTTGTGTTGTGAGTTAATGTGTTGTGAGTTATTGTGTTGTGAGTTATTGTGTTGTGAGTTAATGTGTTGTGTTGTGAGTTGTTGTGTTGTGAGTTAATGTGTTGTGTTGTGAGTTATTGTGTTGTGTTGTGAGTTAATGTGTTTTGTTGTGAGTTAATGTGTTGTGTTGTGAGTTAATGTGTTGTGTGTAAAGTTAATGTGTTGTGTGTAAAGTTAATGTGTTGTGTGTAAAGTTAATGTGTTGTGTTGTGACCCTTCTGGGCCACCGTAGTCCCCTCCTCCTCCCCTCCCGGGCTGCCTGGGTCCGGGTGCTGGGGGGGCTTCTGGCCTGGGGGGCTCTCCTCCCCTCTCCTGGTCTGGCTGGTCTGGCTGGGTAGGATCTGGTTCCCCTTATGAACACACGGTTCACGTCGGCAGCATGCATGTATCTCCACCCCCACGTGCACGTGCACACTGCCACACTGCTACCTGTCTGCTTCATCCCTCCTCCTTACCCACAGTGTATTGATGGACAGATTTTTTTTTTTCGCTCATCTTAATGTCAGATTTTCACCTTTGATGTAACATTCGTCTTTCCAGCAGATCTGGTATAATTGTTACAGCTTAAAATAATAACTTATTCAAATCAGTGCTTGTATCCCCCACCTTTTCACCTTTCTTCCTTTTACTCTCTTCCACCCTCCCCTCACATTCTTCCCCTCTCCCTCCCCACACACACTAAATGTAACAAATAAATAAAAAATAATACAACAAAAAGGGGTTTATACAAATCTACACTCTAGTTTCTCGAAGCTATATAACCTCTTTTTGTGATAGTAAAACCTGTCCAACACAAAAAGCCTTCAGCTCTAATCTGTTTGCTCAGTTGTTGGACAGAACAAGTTAAAAAAAAAAAAAAAAAGAAGAAGAAGAAAAGATTCTTGATTTTCTCTCTTTTTCATTGGAATCATACTGTATCAAAAGGGGGGAAAGTACTTGTTTCTAAATGGTTCCATTTTAAAATTTGACAAGGAAGTGCCAATCACTGCTATTGATAAGATTTAAGTGTGCAATTTCAAGGTTTACTTGGCTCTTTCAGAGATACCAATAAGTATGAAGTTATGTATTCACAAACCACTGGTTTTTAAAATTAATTTGAGAATGTTTTCTTATTGTAATTTTACTTACTAATGTAACTTATCAATTAAATGTGTATAATCTCTAGGTGGCCAGAAACAGGATCTGAATAATTGAGATTCTGACTAATGCTGTATTACCCCAACACAGATTCAGTCATGGAAGCAGGTCACTGGTTTTCCTCTATAATCTGTTGTAAGAATTTTTCATCCATTAATATCACTGAGGTACAGAATTTATGAAATGACGCACTGGAGCCAGCAGTAGGTTTAGAAAAGTTGTTTACATTTGAGGTGTTATTTTCTTTGGCACAGCTTCAGGCAACCTCCTTGCCTGTGATAATAATTTTAGAGAATCCAGACATTGTCCTTTTTTTTCTCCCTTTTTTTGTTTTTCTTTTACAAATTCTTCAGAAGGCAGCAATACATTTATTTTGCTACAGCTTTTTTAGTGACATTTTTCGAAATGTCCCAAAAAGTCTTCAAAATATTACATTCACATTGAACAAATAAAACTGAATTTTTAAAGCATTAAAAATATTCTTTTAATTTTTCTTTTTTTTTTGCTCCCTCCCATACAGATTATACAAATCACCCCAAAAATTGCACAGACAATTTCCTTAGAAAAGGAACGGCCCATGTACAATGGAAATCTTTTATTTATCTTTCTTTGTGTGTTATTAAAATTATGAAAATTGAATAAATGGTACAAATACCCTTTTGGTGAAAAAACATGAACCGGGTGTATACAAATATTTCAAGGATTTTTTGCTGGAGCTTAGAGTAAAGCCTTAGCCACATAGACCTGTACGTGTGCTGCAGGTTGTGGGGTTATCCGGGTCAGTGGAGGGTCATACAGAGGAGTGGCTGCCTCTCAAGGGGAGCAGAGATGTGTTTTGCGGCTTGAGGTTCGTACAGCCACCTTAGGGACATCATGAAAAATGGACGTGGATCTATATTGTAAAATTTTAATAAGAACAATGAAAGTTACATGCACTTACAATGTGCTGGTGATACCAAAAGGACATGATGTTCAATATCTTTAAAAGACATGTTATTTTTGATCAAATTGCAAAACAAAATGTAAGTCTTATTCATATACTTTAAACTTGTGTTTGACGACTGTAAATGAAAAAAATCACTGAAAAATATAAAGGCTTTTTACTTGGATGTTTTGCCTTTCCTTTTTATACCCACCCTATGCACATCCAAGAAAATGAGCTACGAAATAGGTCGTATTCCAGAACGAAAGGAAGATCTTTAGTGTGCCAAAGGTAATATTTTATCACATATATGGATATAGTTTATTCTGAAAGGCTTAAAAATAGCATGATAAAGACCAGGGGTGCTCATCAAGTCGATCGCGATCGACGAATCGATCTTCAAGGACATGAGGGTAGATCGCAGGCCAGCAAAGATAAATAACCAAAAAAAGTCAAATATACTTCTAAAAATCCATCAGCGAATCAAAATCCACACCAAGAGGTACGACTTGATTAACATGTAGAACGGCCAATCGAACATCCTCTAATACATACGTCACTGCACATGCCTGTTTAAATACACTGAGCGCAAATTCTATCTGTCATCAGAAGAGCCTGATGGATCCAAGCTCACTAAAGCAGCAGTGTTTTCCTGTGGCACACGCTTCCCACGGAGCGCTTTAGAAATGCCATGCTGCCCCCATTGCACGGTTTACAGCACAACATGAAATACGATAGTCACTGGGGGATATATATCGGGGGGGCAGCCATGGTGCGGCGGTCGACCCTTGATCGCAAGATTGCAGGTTCGATTCCCGCCTTGCATGCCCATGAGTCGAAGTGACCTTGGGCAAGACACTGAACCCCACCTTGCCTCTGGTGGTAAGCGGGCGCCTGTGTTTGGCAGCGAAGCGGCCACCAGTGTGTGAATGTGTGTGTGAGTGGGTGAATGGGTCCGTGACTGTAAAGCGCTTTGTCCTTGTAGGAAGAAAGGCGCTATATAAGTATACGCCATTTACCATTTACCATTTCACTGCTTTCTGTTTTTGTAATAAAACGCCTCATCTGTTAATACTAGAGTTTCTTGTGTACTCCTGCTGTGTAGTTTTTGAATTATCAGCGCATAAACAATGTTATTTACTAACAGTTTGTTATACTAAATCTAAAAATACTATATAGACCAGAAAAAACAGCTACGCACTGCCAGTTATCAGATACCCTGCAGAAATAATAAGATCACCAAAGGAAGAGATACAGACCATGGATGTAAGACACAAAAGCTCCTCACCATGCATTGAGGATTCCATCCCAAATTCAGCACCCTGAGACTGTATGCTAGCCGCAAGGAAGGAGGCCGAGGACTGGTGAGCGTGGAAGCCACTATCAAGGATGAAACATCCAAGCTGCACGAATACATCAAGCTCAAGGCCCCAACTGACAGTGTGCTCAGTGAATGTCTCAGGCAGTGGACAGCAGAGGATGCAGTGCTGGAGGACAGATCCTCACGGGAGGACAAACCCCTGCATGGGATGTACCACCGGACCATAACTGAAGTGGCTGATACCAAGAAGTCCTACCAATGGCTAGAAAGGGCTGGCCTACAGGACAGCACTGAAGCACTCATCCTGGCAGCTCAGGAACAAGCCCTGAGCACCAGAGCCATAAAGGCTCAGATCTGACACACCAGACAAGACCCAAGGTGTAGGCTGTGCAGAGGCGCCTGAAACAATCCAGCAAATAGCTGCAGGGTGTAAGATGCTGGCAGGGAAAGCAAACATGGAGCGCCACAATCAAGTGTCTGGAATAATATATAGGAACATGTGTGCAGAATATGAACTGGAAACCCTAAGGTCAAAATGGGAAACACCTCCGAAGGTGTTAGAGAATGAGAGGGCAAAGATCCTGTGGGACTTCCAGATCCAGACTGATAGGATGGTAATGGCAAATCAACCAGACATTGTAGTGGTGGATAAAGATCAGAGGAAAGCCGGTGGATGTGGCAGTGTCAAGCGTTGGGAACATCAGCAAGAAGGAACATGAGAAACTGGAGGAAAACCAGGGACTCAGAGAAGAACTGGAGAAAGCATGGAAAGTGAAGGTGACAGTGGTGCCCGTGGTAATTGGAGCACTCGGGGCAGTAACCTCCAAGCTGAAGGAGTGGCTACAACAGACCTCAGACCTCTCAGTTCAGAAAAGCACAGTGCTAGGAACAGCTAAGGTACTGCGCAGGACCCTCAAGCTCCCAGGCCTCTGGTAGAGGACCCGAATTGGGTGAGAAACCACCCGCGGAGGGTGAGAGGGGTGTTTGTATACAGGTCTGTTTTACAGGACTAGATGTTTTTAACCCTGAAAAATTACTAAGGCACCGATGAGACTCTGTAGCAAGCAGATGAATGGTGACGCTTTTGGGTTTTCAAGTGGGCGCCGTCCTTCTTCAGTGTTTCGCTGATAGGCCCACGAGGTTGAGTTAAAACAACCTGCAACATCAGAACAATTTAAAAAGGAAAGAAAGACAAACCAACCAAGGTACCTTTTATGAAGAGAGCAAACAGAGATTATACCCAGTAAACAATTTCTCTCCACTCTGGTGCATATTCTGCTGCTTTCCCCTTTTATTAAGTTGTTTTGGGTTTTCCCTAAGTTACACATAAGCTGTACTCTAAGGGGGGGGAAACAAGTAAGCACAGCTGCAGCACGATTAGAAATTAATTACAACATGTCAATCTTTTCACAGCCTTTTCTTACGGATAAGTAACACAGAGCGTCCTTCGATTCACTCTAGACACCCCTAACACACAAGTTCGCAGGAAAGACGCAAAGATAATCGTTTTCTCCCAAGGGTGTCACCTCCACCTTCCTGTGAAACAGAGTTGGACATAGAAACTTCTGCAAACATGATTATATCACCTATATATAGCTAAGTGATGCATAGAAAAGTAAATTCACTCCCAGCGTCCCAGGTTCACCCCCATCAGCCACCAGACATTTGGAGGCCCAGGTCAGATCCTTCCTCTTGATCCACAGCCACTGAATCCCCTTCCCAGCTGCCTGGGAGAGATTAATTGCCTGCTTTTGAGCCTTCTCTCTCACTCCCATCTCCCTTAGCCTGGGTGTTGAGGTGGCCACAAAACCCTGCAGCCTTCTTCCACTGGGCGTACCTTCACACTCCAGCCCTGCTCTTTGTCTCCTGATGACCTTGAACCTATAAAAACTCTTTTAAACTTGCCTTAAACCGGATGGCAGAAAACTTCCTACAGCTTAACCAGGACAAAACTGAAGTTTTAATCATCGGTTCTGAAGACAGGAGAAAGAGGGTTTTAAACTTTCTCAATGTGTTAGAAACCTGGGCATACTTTTTGACTCTGAGGTAAATTTTATCCCACACATTAAAAATCTCGATAAGACAGGATTTTATCATCACAAAAACATTGCCAGAGTCCGCCCGTTCCTCGCTCTTGCCAGCACAGAGGTGCTGATGGATGCTTTTAGATTATTGTAATGATCTGCTCTCTGGTTTAACAAAAAAGTCTATTCCAAATCTACAACTATTGCAGAACTCAGCGGCATGAGTACTGACAAGAACCATAGGGTGGGAACACATTACAGCTGTTTTAAAATCACTGCATTGGATCCCCATGCGTTTCAGAATTGATTTTACAAATGTTCAGGTTTATAAATGTTTTAATAGTCTTGGGCCTTCTTATTTAAATGATATCCTTAATAAATATGAGCCCCTCGCACCCCGCGCCTCTGGTGCTGGCCTTTTAGTTGTGAAAACCAAAACTCACGGTGAGGCTTCTTTCTCCCATTACGGTCCTCGCCTGTGGAACAGCCTGCCGGAGAGCCTCAGGGCCGCAGAGACTGTAGAGGTGCCGCGGTTGTCGCCCTTGCCGGGGCAGCTGGAGTTTAACATTGTGTGGCAACACGAGCGGTTAGGCACACCAAACAAAACTGAGGACTCAACCAAGTGGAGACGTGGTTCTGGCTTAAAAAATAGTTTTAATATCAATAATTAAAAAACAGGGTAAAACCAGATAAAAAGAGTAAAAGCCTCATATAAATAATTAAAACAGAGTAAAACAAATAACATTAAGGGCCTCAAGCCCACCTGTTGACAGCACGGGCACACAAAAACACTGGAACAGAACAAACAATACCCCGTAACATGCAGGGGTATAGGTGCAAACAAGCAAAACACAGCAAACCAGTGAAGTCCCAGAGTTTGTGTACCCGAGTCCATTTGTTAAAGGTGGTCAGGAAGCGGCAGGTGTACACACGTCACTACCGGCCTCCAACTCCCAGGAGCCCCTGCGCAGTCACGTGGTTGGCCGTAGACGAAGTGGGAGGGGGGAGCAGACGCCGCCGTCAGCGACTCCCTCGTTGGACCACCAAAGCGGATGGGGGGGGGGGGGCATGTGGGGAACACCTACGGACACTTCCACAAAAAGGACCAAAACTCTGTACAGCAGCGGCAGCAGCAGCGGCAGCAGCAGCGGCAGCAGCGGGTTCCACCAAACGCCCTGTGGAGGCAAACCAGAAAACACATCACATACACATACCAGTCAGTGGGGGATATCACAAGGAACCAGAGCGATGCTCTCCGTTCCCATTTCTACTTCACCCCAGTCACACGCCCACCGGCTGTATGACCTGGAGTGGTGACATCCACAGCACTGCACTTCCAGGTGCAGGAACCCAGGGAGGAAGTCTCAGGCAGGAATGAGCAGAAAGCAGCTCAGTCCCACTATATGGGTGGCCTGGTACTAATTAGCAGCACCAGGACTGGAGTGCCTACACCAGGGAGCCCAATTAACTCATCCTGCTACAATTGCATCTTCACGGCTGTGAAGTGGACCCCGTTTGTCCCAGTCTGGGTGGGCACTGTGGTGATGCTCCCATGGCCAGGCTGGCTCCTGGTATGAAGAGATTCCCCTATACTGTTTCCTCACAGCAGAGTCAGAACTTACTTGTTTGTTTGTTTATTTATTTACTCACTTATTTATTTATTTATTACAGTAACATAGTCATTATTCATTGTACGTGGCGGTCATGGGTCATATGTTTTAACGGAGGGGAGTGGGAAGGGTGAAGGGTGGGTTGGGTTTTTACTGTAATATTGTGTGCTTTTTGTTTTTAATGTTAAAGCGTTTCGAGCTGCACAAATGCATAAGAAGCGCTAAATAAAGTTTGAGAGATTGTTTGATTTGGCGTCTGCTGCGAGTTCAGTGTACTTCAGCATCATCCTTTCATAAGCCTCCTCTACTGCACTGTCTCTAAGCCTTTGGAGGCCAGGTCATGTGGCGCAGCCCCCCATCACTCTCCTTCTTGGTCAAATAGCCCTTACACCCGCTGGAGGTGTGTTTGAGGTCATTGTCCTGTTGAAAAATAAATAATGGTATTACTAAACTCAACCCGGATGGAATAGCATGCCGCTGCAAGATGCTGTGGTAGCCATGCTGGTTCAGTATGTCTTCAATTTTGAATAAATCCCCAACAGTGTCACCAGCAAAACACCCCCACACCATCACACCTCCTCCTCTATGCTTCACAGTGGGAACCAGGCATGTAGAGTCCATCCATTCACCTTTTCTGCGTGGCACAAAGACACGGTGGTTGGAACCAAAAATCTCCAATTTGGACTCATCAGACCAAAGAACAACTTTCCACTGGTCTAAGTTCCATTCTTTGTGTTCTTTAGCCCAAACAAGTCTCTTCTGCTTGTTGCCTTTCTTTAGCAGTGGTTTCCTAGCAGATATTCTACCATGAAGGCCTGATTCACACAGTCTCCTCTAAACAGTTGTTGTAGAGATGTGTCTGCTGCCTCATTTATAAAACTTTGCGTAGGATTTGCGTCAGAAGTGGCGTACGGATGAAACATAGGACGTGCATACGCACATAAATATTCGGATTTATAAAACCGTGCGCACGCACATCCTACAGATCTTTCCCTTAATAAATCACAATCAATTCTAAATGTAGCGCAGCTTTTGCTGCTTCATGACACGCCCATAGTTGCCCATAAATAGTCCGTGAAACGCCCACAAGTTGATATTCGTTGACTGCGAAATCATGGCAAGCAGAGAGAGGAAATTAAAAAAACGTATCTTCACTCAATGTGAAGTAAAAGTTATCGTTGGCGAGGTGGAAAAGAGGAGAAAAATGTTGTTTGGAGGACATAGTGTGGCCATTACTAATGCCAAAAAGGCACTTGAGTGGCAAACGGTGGCAGACGCCGTAAATGCGGTAGCCTCACAACCTCGGACCGTGGCCGAAATAAAAAAGAAATGGTCGGACATCAACGTCGAGGCAAAAAAACGTCCAGCGCTCCATCACCAGAGTGTGTCTGCCACGGGTGGGGGAAAGGGGACACCGGAGCTGACCCCTCTTGATGAGAGACTGGCAGCAATTATTGGGGAATCCCTTTTAAGTGGAGTGGTGACTGAGGTAGAGGGGGACACCGATGCGCCAGATGCACCGGGTGACACAGGCACGGCATGGTTCCTCCGAGTGCTCCTCTGTAACACCTGGCCCAAAAGCCCACAGAGGTCCAACAGGACGGCACGAGCAAGTCGGAACCGGCTCATAAGCCACTCGTCCTCTTTGCCAGCAAATCTTCTTGCTGTCTAAGGATGCATTCACTCCGAATTTTTCCATTTGCCACATCTTCTAAGAGCGCAAGATCAGCCATTGTGCGTCACTACGCATTGTGATGGGGCATTTTATTTCCATCCATTTAATGGCATCTGACAAGCTACAGATGTCGGTAATAATCGACGTGGAAATGGGAAATTGTTCAGCACAAATGTAATTTCTTGTTGCTTTCTGAATGGTTGAGACATACGCCATACATTGTTTTATCAAAAATAAAACAAACTAAAGGCATATGCATGAATACCATAATTCCGTAGCTTATGAAGAAATGTTTCACTATGAAAACAACTTTTCCCAGTGGACAATTAATCAATTTATCTATCTATCTATCTATCTATCTATCTATCTATCTATCTATCTATCTATCTATCTATCTATCTATCTATCTATCTATCTATCTATCTATCTATCTATCTATCTATCTATCTATCTATCTATCTATCTATCTATCTATCTATATCTGCTCCGCCAGACGGACACATAGACGAGAATATCAGTTTTGTACATTATTTTGTTCTGTTAACTATATTATTTATGAGGATGAATTGCAAAACATGCCAATATTGCAGAACATATTTCACTTTTCTTTTTGCAAATATGTGTTCATTTGAATTTCTGTTGTCATTTTTGTTTGTTTCGCTGCTGATCGATCAAATGGGTGTTCGTGTAGGCTGTTAATTGTAAGACTTGCTTTGTGAAGTCTTCATGTTATTTATGAGAGGCAGTATTGTCATTTTCACTTTCATGTGTTTCTTCCATCTACCGACGGTGTCGCCATTTCTCATTTCACCCGTTTTTGTGCGTACGCCTGGGTCAGAGCTTGCGTGAAGGACCGCACATTTTCCCGTCAAGTTTGCTTTTTATCAATATCAATTATTGCGTAGAGAGTGGCGTACGCTTTCTTTTACGCAATGTTTATAAATGATCCCCCTGGTCTCTAATCTGAGCTGCTGTTAACCTGCGATTTCTGAGGCCGGTGATTCGGATGAACTTATCCTCCGCAGCAGAGGTGACTCTAGGTCTTCCTTTCTTGGGGCAGTCCACATGTGAGCCAGTTTCTTTGTAGCGGTTGATGGTTTTTGTGACTGCACTTGGGGACACATTCAAAGTTTTCCCAATTTTTCGGACTGACTGACCTTCATTTCTTAAAATAATGATGGCCACTCGTTTTCCTGTACTTAGCGACTTTTTCTTGCCATAATGCAAATTCTAACAGTCTATTCAGTAGGACTATCAGCTGTGCATCCACCTGACTTCTGCACAACACAAATGATGCACCCAACCCCATTTATAAGACAAGAAATCACACTTATTAAACCTGACAGGGCACACCTGTGAAGTGAAAAACATTTCAGGTGACTACCTCTTGAAGCTCATCAAGAGAATGCTAAGAGTGTGCAAAGCAGTAATCAAATCAAAAGGTGGCTACTATGAAGAACCTACAATATGACATATTTTCAGTTGTATCACAGTTTTTGTTTTGTATATAATTCAACATGTGTTAATTCACAGTTGTCATGCCTTCAGTGTGACTCTACAATTTTCATAGTCATAAAAATAAAGAAAACGCTTTGAACAATAAGGTGTGTCCAAACCTTTGGTCTGTACTGCATATATAAGGCATTGTCGTCACAAAAGTTGCTCACATGCGAAGAAAAGTGTGGGCACCCCTGATATACTGTAGCCCCTTTAAAATAAATGGAAATTAATTCAGACTGAAGGAATTTATATTTTTTGGTAAATTCGTTAGGGTTTTCAGTCTTAAATTTTATTACATTGAAGATAAGTCATTTGCTGAAGTGTGTGCTTTTACATCCTTTGAACCTTGAAGAAGCTTCCTTAAGTTGCATATGTGAGAGGTTTCAGGAATGCAGCTCCAACCTCACCCCCTTCAGGAAAAAACAGTCATTGATCTTCTAAGACCATCTGGAAGCCTTAACTGTAGATCTGACATGGACCAGAATTAAATTATCTCCAGGATTCAATTCTAATCATGGGAAACATTGAAGGTGCCAACTCGCATGAGAAGGACAAACAGTTGGGACTGACTGCCTGTGGAGAAGGATCCGGGTGACTGTGCTGGACCCCCATGGGGACACAATTGGTGGTCGGACAGAGGTCCGTCTGTGAAATAACCCCCCTGGAGGTTTGAAGCAGGAAGCCAGGACCAAATGCTGTAATTCCAAATATGGACTGACGGAGGTAGGCAGGCTCCCTGCCAGCCAATCCGAGCATCCAGAGGAGGAGTCTGGACGCCATGCTTTGTTACGAAGGAGGAGGCTGAAACCGACATGATAAAACAGCTGGACGGAGGAACTTTCGCTGTTCCCAACAGGCTGACACGTTAAGACGTTTGTAATTTGGCGCTGTGTAAGCTCTGAAACTTTGGGAACCCAGATGATCTGTTTTATTTTGTTTTACTCTGTTTTTAGAAATATTGTTAGGGAAATAAATTTGTTAAACATAATCCGGTCGAATCCCGTGGTTTTCTCCTTCTCGACTTTTTTGAACATGCAACAAGGAAAGTAATCTAAAAGCGACAGATTATTTTCCAACATTTTTGGTGACCCTGACCGTGAAAGGTATGGAAGGAACGCGGAATCGCAACGCGGATAAGAGGACCGATAGTGGTTTATTATGAGATTTCTGAGACTTTCGGCGAAAAGTCGGTGACGCTCCCCCCCACGTGCTTTACTTTCCTCGAGGCCTCACAAACAAAAGGTAAAGCAGGAACCTGTTCGTAAATTCTGCATTTTGATCAGGTTATTCTCTTAGTGAAAAACTCAAATTGTTTCCAACAAGACATAGAGGGGTTAACAAAACAATTTCATAGTTTTTACTTATAAAATTAAGTTCTGGTCTTCACTATACTGCATGTTGCGTGCTAATTCGGAAAATGGGTAAACTCTTATTTATATTTGCTGCTTAAAAAAGCTAATCACCCGTTGTGGGATCAATCAAAGTTCCGTCAAAAGAAAAGTAGTGTGTATGTGTCCGAATTATGTTAAAGACCAACTTTAGTCATCTTTTGAGATATTTTAAAAGCATTCCCAGTGGTCTTTTAATATGATTATGCTATTTTTAGGCAAAATTAAACACTTGAGTAATTTTCTAGGATATAGTTTCTTCAGAGTGGCAGTAATTTATTAGAAATTTGTGTGAGTGGGACTGTTGGTGTGGAGCAACCCGGCCCCCCTATTCACCTCCCCCTTTGTTGAGCGCTCAGAGCAGGGAGCTTGTGGCCTGCCCAGTGTATTTCCTACATCCCAATATAGCTATAAACAACATGGGAGTTATGAAACTCACTTTTGATTGTGTCTTTAGAGAAGCACAAGGTAGAACACATCTTTCAATACAGCAGGTTGGCAGTGTTGGCAGTTAAATGCTGTGTCAAAGATTAGAGCTGTCAACAAGATCAAAGTTCCTTTTTATGTCAGTTTTTAAGCCTTAAAGTGATTGAAGAAACAATGATGCTTCTTTTCCTTTTATGCTCCATGATTCTCCTTAAAGACTAGCTTAATAAATATTGCATCCAAAAAAGATGTCTTAAAAACTATTTCTTTCTGCCTATTCATGTTGTATTACTAAATACCCTCTGAGGCAGGTTCAGACTCAGGTGTCCTATAGGCTCAAGCAGAGCTGGCTCTTTTGTGTGGGATGACACCTGCTTATAATGAAAGCAATTGGCATGAGAAGGTGTGTATAAATTTGTGTGTGTATGGATGTTTGGGGGAGGATTTTGTTTTTAAATTGTCAGAAAGTACAAACAGCTGCAGTAATCATAATTCCACAGTGCATATAGAGGCCAGGGCCAACACTACTGGAATTGAAGGACGGAGCAGGAAATGTGAAGAGAACTTACTCTGATATTTTAGTTTGAAAACCAAACAATTATAATCATGCATTATTCACAAAATTGTCAAGTTCAGCACCATAAAACCATTTGTATCATTCCTTAAACACTTTTGGCAGGAACATTTTTTTTTAATTTTCTAAACTTAATAGGGAGAATGACTCGTCCATTGTTATTCATTCACTTGCTGTATTAAGAAAATGTTAAATTTGCTGATTAATTCTTTATAAATGGTTTAACCATGTTAAAATATGTGGATTGAATCAAAGACAGTGGGTAACTAAGTTGCTTTTATACTGAACTCACATGTCAGCATCTTAAACTAATGTTGTAAGCAAAAACGTACCACCCAATGTATCATGAATAATCAGATCTATTTCTAAAAAAAATCATATTGCAAACTGTTTTGTGGATTTCATTAAAGGGTTTGACCCCTAAAGTCAAAATTTATGAAAAAAAATCCCTTTGCTACTTTCTTTCAAGTAGATGCTAAATTAAAGTAAGTTCTTCTATCCTATCATTAGCAGCCAATGCCTGATAAACACAAGACAGAAGACAAGGCTGCTAAAGAACCTAAGCTAAAGACCCATTAGTTTCATAACTGAAAAGATATCTAGGGATGTGTATATATTTCTCTCTCAAACATGGCGTTTGCCTCAACATCAATACGCGAGAAGTTATAATGTTTTATTTACCATGTGGGACACTTCTTTTGTGCATTCTTTTCTTCATAAATACTAACCTACAGTGAGCTGTTCATAAATGTACATGCATTAAATCTTCAATCAATTTTCAGCAGCATGTTAATAGAAAGCAAAATCCTCTTAGTGCCCCACCCGCCAATTTTAACTGCACCCCTTAGTACACACACCTTTTACCCCTTAAAAATATGCACTCACACACATACATGCACACACGCTCACAAACGCACACACATACATTACACCCCGGACCATCTGTCCCCTACCCCATACCTGGGGTTAGGGAACAACGGCAGCCGTGTCCTTTGCGTGCTGGCTTCCTGGGCCTGGCGGCCCTCTCTCCACGCAGGAAGACGGATCCCTGAGTTCTATGGCAAGACCAAGAGCTTAAAAGATCACATCACATCTGAGCCTGGGGGTGTCCCTGTGGTGTGGGTTCGAGTCTTTGCCCTTGTGCGCCGCATTCTCCAAAATTCCAATTGTGGGTGAGACCGGTTGGGCCATGTCTACAACACCCCTTGTGGACCCCCACTTCTCTTGGGCGTCCCCCTCCTGGGCAGGGGTTGGCCGGCTGGCCCCTGCCTGGCTCTCTCCTGAACCAACTGTGGGCTGGGAGGGTGAATGCCTGGAGCGTGGGGCGGGTCCCCCTTGGGGGGAGCTGGCTCGTGCCTGGGGTTGAGGTTGGGGGATGCTCATAACTCCTAGGTGGTGATGGGGTGCTCATCTGGGGTGGGGGGTGGACTTGTTGTGGGGATGACTGGGTACTCTCCCTTCTTTTAACAGCTGTTAGAGAGGACAAGTTAGGGTGGGAAAAAGAAAAGAAACAAATACAAATTCCTAAGAATAATGCCTTAATCACATGAACCCACAAGGGTGCTGTGGATTTTTTGTTTATCCAGTCCGTGGAGGGTTGTTGACACGTAAAAGGAGCACAGGTTTGTCTTGTGGCTGGTATGGTCACTTCAAAGGACATCATGAAAACGGGAAAATACCATTGTCAAGCTTGAAAAAAGTGTGACATATTTGTAAGGATGATGTAGGTTAAATGCACTCATGCTGTACAGGTGATTGCTTAATTTCCTCATTTCAAGCACTGAGGTTGCAAGCATGGAGCGCGCACTCAAAACACTTTATACTGCCTTTGTGTTTGAAAAATACTGTCCTAATAAAGATTCAGTTTTGTAAATATAGGTCAAAATGTTGCTTTTATGGCACTGTAGCATGACATTTTGCATCTTACTACTGAAATGCACAAGGCCTTTGCAAAAACAAACTTCATCTGGATAGGAGAACATGCTGTTTTAAAACCTTTATGAGACCCCTGGAGATTTTATTTATTATACTTCTTCCAAAAGATGAAAGACGCCCATACTGGATGCAGCCTCAGAATTGCTGAGGTTTAAAGTGAACACTGATAACACGCTGGAAGGTCTCCTTCTGTAAGACACAGCGTCCTTGATTACATACAAGACTGTCAAATGTGCACTCTTTCATCACAGAACACTTCCCATTTATAGTATTGGACATGGACATGTTGAGGCTTTTGAACCACTGATTATTTTTACGTCACAAGCACTTTAAATGGCATCTAAAGATGCCACATTCAATTGTGTTTATCAATGGTGGTTTCTGGAAGCCTTCCTCAGTCCATTTGGTAAGGTCATTGACACCATCATACCGAAATGAGATGTTGTTTTTTTAGGGGACAAAAAGAACAAAGGCATCTCATAAAGTCTTGTACTCAACACACAGAGACTTCTCCAGTATCATTAAATCTGTTGGGGATGTAATGCACCGTAGATGGTAAGATTTGTAAAGTCTTTACTGTTTGAAATTGAGAAACATTCTTAAAGGAATAAGAAAACCTATGTATGCATCCTTTTACAGATTGGAGAGTCTGTGAATCTCTGCGTTAGAGACTTCATTTCTTTCAGACATCCATGTCTAAGTATGTTACACATATAAGCTCCTCATAGACACTAAACTTTTAATAACAACAATAGTTATATTCTGAAGTGAATGTTTAGTGTTATTTCTTATTTCTCTGCTGTTGTTGATAGAGCTTTGGTAACAAGGCTATTACCCCCGTGTGGGATCAAGTAAGTTCTATTCTATTCTGAATGTTTTCCCAAATTATCTTTTAAAAAAAAGGACTGCATTTTTCTCCATTTGCTACCGCTGTCCAAACTACTTTGACATCTATAGTAAGGTTAAATATGAAATACTCTAATATAGTGGATAGATGCATAAAATTTTAGTTTAACCCTTTAACGCCAGAGCTTTAGCTCCAGTGTTTACATTCTTTCGACTACTGTTACTCTTTGACCGTTGAAGCAGTTCACGTTATTCCAACGGGTTCTTAAGTGGAGAAAAGCAGCATTGAACTAATGTGCACTTCTCCACATCAGAATTAGCTGATTGATGATGATTGCATAAACCCTCAAGATTTAGGTATGGTATGTCAAAGAGTGTGTATTATTTATGTGTTTGTAGCGATATTTGCAGTGTTAGTGCTGCTTTACGTTCTGGTGTAAATATTGGGTCATGTGATCTGAAAGTATTATTTTTCATCCTCTTCAATTGTAAACACTGAGATATCTTTTTAATAATTCAGTTTGTAAATCATGGGCTGGAAAAAAATAAAATATAGAAGGTTTTTTACGAGACAGTCAATTTTGGACTTTTCCACGATGAAAAGCTGTAGTTTGACAACAGGACAGTCATGCATGAGAGAATGCCCAATAGTCACATTAGTCAATAGTCACATTATTCTGAAGGCTCAAAAAGCTCCCCTTAGAAAGAGTCATATATTAATTATTATAGTAATAATAGTTAAGTGATGATCCTGCCTCCTTTAGTGAAGATAGCGGTAGGTGTGTTAAGTGTAGTCTTGCGTTAGACTTGGAGGCCAGGCTGGAGCAGTTAGAAGCGCGGCTCCGCACAGTGGAAGCTAAGCCGGCTAGCCAGGTCGTTACTCGTAGCGCGGGCCGCGCTACCAGGGCTAACTTAGCTAGCACCCCAGCGCCCTCCCAACAGCCGGGAGACAGTCAGGGGTTTGTACCGGTTGGGAGGAAACATAGTGCTAAACGCAAAAACTTAGAGCACCCGAGACTCCACGTTAGTAATAGGTTCTCCCCCCTCGGCGACACACCCGCTGAACACTCAACTCTGGTTATAGGCTCTTCTGAAGTCAGAAACGTGGAGCTCCCAGCGGCTACAGTCAGGTGTTATCCGGGGGCCAGAGTTGGTGACATCGAGGGGAACCTTAGGATGTTAGCTCAGAATAAGTCCAGGTTCCGTCGAGTCGTGATTCACGCAGGCGGTAATGATGCCCGACGGAGACAGTCAGAGGTGGTTAAGTTAAACGTAACTTCGGTGTGTAAACTGGCTAAGGCGATGTCCGACACTGTAATTTTCTCTGGTCCCCTGCTGAACTTAGTCAGTGATGAAATGTACAGCCGCTTTTCATCATTTAACCGCTGGCTTTCTAGATGGTGCCCAGAAAACGGCGTTGGTTTTGTGGATAACTGGAGCGCGTTTTGGGGGAAGCCCGGTCTCATGCGGAGAGACGGCGTCCATCCCACCCGGGACGGTGCCGCTCTTCTTTCTAGAAACATTTCTGCTAGCCTTAGTCTGTTAACCTGACAATCCAGAGACGAGACCCGGGCGCAGAGCAGCAGTGTAAAACGCTCCTCTGAGCCTCCCTTAGGGTTAGTGCCGGTGCAAAACCCATGCAGGGAAAGTCAAGCAGGTCCTAGCTCCTACACCTGGCTGTGGTTCCTGTCTCCGGCTCGACTCGCGCCTTTGACTGTCCCCACAACCACGGCTGGATGAAGCTCGTCTGCTGGACTTTTATATATGTAGTTGTAGATTTAGATAAGTTAATTCTTCTCTAAGATTTCTGGTAAATCGCCTGTCCGTCCTGGGGGAGGATCCCTCCTTCATGTGGGCACCCCTGAGGTTTCTTCGTTTTTTCCATTTTTTTTGGGAGTTTTTCCTTACCGCGAAGGGGGGTCTAAGGGCAGGGATGCCAGTGTAGCTTAGTCAGTTTGTTAGTTCATTTTAGTATTTTTCTATTGAACTCTTTGTATTCGTGATCCTTTTGATTTCATGTTTTACTTCGAAGCCCATCGAGACGACTGTTGTTGTGATTTTGGGCTATACAAATAAAATTGAATTGAATTGAATTGGAAAATGAAACAAAAAGAACAACCTCAAGCGTGGGTCAAAGGGACTCAGTAAACATCAAAAATACCTCAGGGACTACCTCGCAATAGGTAGGAAGGTCCCAAGCCATTGACAATACCTTTTAACGCAGTGGAATAGTAGTAGTTTAAAGAACTACTCCGATCCTCTTTTGATTTATCGTAAAAAGTGTTCCCAGATTATGATTGTGCTTATTATTATGATTATTATGATTACACTTTAGCCCAAAAAAAAATCCTGTGTTGTTTTCTAGGAGATGGTATCTGCAGAACAGCAGTGGTTCATTAAAAATTCATGGGCATGGAGAATCCCCCTCCCTTCCGCTCTCCGTTGCGTAGTGTATTTCTACATCACAGATAAGCTCTTTCTCCAACGGCATACTTTCATCTGCTCCTGATTCCCAACAACTTCAATAAATAAATATTCAGGAATTCAACTTTATAACCTATATTTCTTCACATATGTCCTCCATTATCAGAAAATGCTACAAGAACACCAAAAACACCATTTTCATCAGAGTTGGTCTTTAAAACCTGACATACTCACATGAAACTGGAGAAGCAGAAGCTCCCTCACAGGCAACCATGCCAACAACATGAAATGCTTCACACAGCAGCCTTTCACATGTGTTCTATTTTTATTAATAGAGACTCTTACCTTGTCCAATATAAACACAAAGACTATAATGAGCTATACATCCAAACAGGCTGTTTTCTTATGCAAATTTAATGCTGGAAGCAGAGACACTGGGCAGAGACCGCAGCTTAGCTGGTTGGAACATAGAGCCGACGTGGTCTCACAGTCACCCTCGCCTCACCACCGAGGCCAATTTGTAGACATTCATTTCCTCCAATCTGTCAGGGCGGGTGGTGGGAGCAAGTAGTGAGGAGAAACAGGACCAAATGAAATTCTGGGGGAGCCTGGAGCAGCTAGCTTCTCTTCCGTTGGACCCTCCTCCCCCTCTTTCTTCTTCTTTATGGCTGTGAGTTCCAGAACAAAATAACGTCACGCTTTCTCTAAAACCTCTTTGACAAAGAAAATTAGCATTCAGGCTCTGATAGCAAAACCTTGAAGGTTTGCAGGGTTAACTAATGCTAAGTTAAGGCTGTGTTTGTTTTCCAGCTTGCTCCGTTGGCCACAAACTCACCCAACAGACACTGATCCAAGTATTTAGTGTAACTGATTCTAGTAATCTTCTAAATTAACCTATGCATTGGGAATAAAACCCTTAAAATATTTGTTGACATTCTCAATGGCTTATCCCGAGCAAAAACATTTAAGTCCTTCCATTTGGTCAAAAAATATACCTACCAGCCAGGCTGGTTTTTAAAAATTTAAAAACCTGTCAATAGATTGTCTTTATAATGTCTTGAAATGTCTACATGTTCTATGAAATTCTTTGGGATTATTAATGGGGTCAAGTAAGGATCATCTTAAAAAAATGAAAAACTAGTTTGTAATTTAAAAAAAGTTTTAAAATAGAAAAGACACACTGGTCAAGTCCCACTCCAACTATATGTCTATCTATTAATTATGATTATGAAGCTGCACTGCACAAAAACTGGGTGGGGTCACACCAATGAAATGACGCATAGTTCAGAAAACGTTTTGCCTCTGGCTTTTTGAAGAACATGGAAGCTTCTTGATAAATATTCTGTGCATTCAAAAGAAACATTTACAGTTTTTATTTCACCAGAATGGAAAACTTGTGGCTCCAAGAAAATCTAAACAAATAAACTCAATAAAGAAATGTTTAAAATAACAGCGACATTCCAACCAAAATCAGATAAACAACATTTGTGCACCATGTGTAACATCTATAAGCTTTTGATCTGTTGTAAAATCACTACCAGTCATCTTTTCCTTTTGGTTTTATTATTATTACTATTATTATAAACTCCTGCCGTTCTTCAGAAGTAGGTTTTAGAAAAGGACACAGGTTTTATTTCTATTTTTGCTAAAAATTGCATAATAATAATGAAAAGACCACTGGGAACCCTTTTACGTATATCAAAAGATGATCGGAGTGGGGCTTTAAATTAAAATCAAACATTTAAAGGCACAGAGCAACCCCACCTACCTTTACTCTCCCCGTTATTGTGAGCTGTTGCTTTCGGCAGCTCATGCCTCCAACTTTTATTTTTATTTTTTTTAAACTTGTCCTGTCCAACAGCTGGGCAGACAAATGCCAACTGAAGGCCTCTTGTGTTGGACATATTTTACTTTAACAACAGGGGTTATTAATCGTCAAACAAACCAGAGGTATGTCTGAATTAACCCCATTTGTAATTGAGGCCAAACTTAATTAATTTCAGTCATATTTGAAAATCTTTGGTGTTGGACCGGACGGAAAAGGAAAGGAGGGAAGAAGAGAGAGGGATGTTAGAGGGGGGGGGGGGGGGGGGGGTAGGAGGGTTATGATAGGGGGGGGTGGGATTAGACCATGAAGCAGCATAAAGCAACAAGTTTACTGGATGTTTATCATTACGGTAAGGTTCAAATGTAGTACAAATCTCAAAGGGCGGGGCCTGTCCACACACACTCAAATGTTATCAATACACCTGCTAGCTGCAAAAATGTCCACATGTCAACATGTACTCAAAACAGATAGTGTTCACACACGCATACTTATGCCTTCAAACCTACTAGTGTGAAATATTTAATTCATTCAATCATGCAAACTATTATTGCAAAGGTGAGCTAACACCTGTGCTCAATTGAGTGTTTATGTTCTTCTAAAATGGATGGTGGAATGTGAAAAGAAGGAGGGAGAGTGCCCAGCCAGATGGCTAAAGTTTGGCGTTCTCTGGCTGCTGCGGCGGCAGCTGCAGCGGCAGACAGAACCCCCCAACGCCACACGGCAGAAGGCAGACAACAACCGCCCCCCGGGTGATCACATCCGCCACCCAAGCCAGGGCCAGCAGGAGCGCCGCGAGGCCCCCAGAGCCAGAGAGCAGGGAGGCACAGGGGGAAAGAGAGTGCAGCCCCACCCAACCAGGAGAGCAGCCCCCCCGCTGCGCCGGGAGAGCCCAACGCAGGGCCCCACCCGAGAGGGGTGCCCACAGCCCCAGAAGAGCACCCCATCACCACCCAGGAGTTCTGGGCATCCCCCTGCCCCAACCCCAGGTACGAGCCAGGACCCCCCAAGGGAGACCCGCTCCGCACCCAAGGCAGCCACCCACCCGGCCCACGGTTGGTCCAGGAAGGAGCAAGGCAGGGGCCAGCCGTCCCCACCCAGGAGGGGGCACCCCGGGGAAAAGGCTCGGCCACAGTTGGAATTTTGGCGGGGCCCAGCACTCAGGGACAAGGGCCAGCACCCACCCCACAGGGATACGGACACCCCCGGCTCAGGTGTAATGTGAACCCTCTCCCTGCACGGGAGAGCACCGCCGAGCCCAGGAAACCAGCACCCAGGGGACATGGCCGCCGTTGCCAAGGGTCCAGTACCCCCCACCAGGGATGGGGTAGGGGACAGATGTTCCTAGGTCCCACCTTCCTTGCAAAATGAGTGTGTGTGTTTTTGTGAGGGTGTGTGTGTGCATGTGTTTGTGTTTATGTTTGAATGTATATTTTGAGGAGTAAAGGGTGTGTGTACTAAAGGGGTGCAGTTAAAATTGGCGGGCAGGGCACTGAGGGGACATCTCCTGATTACTCACAGTGATGTCCCCTCACCCTCCCCACCAAGGGGCCCTAAATGTCTAAGATGCGGTTAAAATTGGCGGGTAGGGTGCTAGGAGGAGATATGCTGTTTGCTGGCAGTGATGTCCAAGCACCCCCATACCAAGGGCCCTACATGTCAAAGGTGCAAATAATACCGAGAGAGGGGGGCCCATTCCATACGGCAACCATGGGAGGGGGACCACTGCCAAGTAGCCCCCCCCCCAAGGTGCATCGCAGGCTAAACCCCCCCACCCCCTCACCCTAATATGAGATTATATGAGGAAGGGGGTAAGTTGGGGACAGCTGGTAGACTGTCCCCCGGCTCATACCTCCAACTTAACATTACTTGCCAACTTAACATTACTGGTGCACAAATGGAGAGCAATATTGCAGCTTGTAGCCCTCCCAGCATATTTTCTACACAACATATAGCCTCTTTTTCCAACAGCATTTTTCGGTCTGCTACTGATTCACAACGATTTTAATAAAGAAATACTCAGAAATAGAATTTGAAAGGTAATTTTATGTACAAATTTTTTTTCTCATACATGAGAAAAAAGCCACAATTATTTTCACCTGAGTGGGTCTTTAAACCAAAACTTAAAGGTAGATGGAGTTTCATGGTAATAAAGAAAAGCAGAGTGCTGACTTCACAAAAGTGGAACGAACAGCTGCAGGCTCTGGAGGTTTGCTAAGCCCTATAACTATAAAGTACTGCATTTGTTCTCTTTTCCCCAAACATCTATAAAAAGAATTACACTAATTACAGTGTTATCATTTTATTGCCCCTTGGCCTCAATGTCATGACATCTGAATTTATCAGAAAGACATGTGCCAGATGTTAAAAGCGAGATGCACTGAATTCCTGAAAATCTCATCTGTAAGCATTCTAGCCTACACCACATTAGTTTAGATTGACCTTGTGGTTTTTATTCAAGTTGCTGTGTCAAACTGTTCTCTTTTTAAATTTTAAGTGTGGTAGGGGTCTACAAAGCTGTCTGGCGCCATCATCCTCCTACACATGCCATTACTGCAACCACAAGCCAGTATGGTATAAACCCACATTACCACTGCATATGACAGATAGAAAGAGGGAGAATATGTCAACCAATTCTCAATGAAACATCCCACAAATAAACCACATCAATGATTATGTCTTTACATGATCTCTTAATGTTACCCTGTTGTCATAGAATGTTGTATATTTATTGAAACATTTCTCAGTCCTCGGGTCTCCATGGTTGTAGCAAGAAGTGAAAGCACATCTCATGTGGGAAACTGCAGGAAGTGAGGCATCACTTCAGCTTCTTAACCTCACCTAGAGTCTCCTTAGATACTTTTTGGATATGAATAATGAAAAAGAATAGCTTCTTTCCAGTAAAAAGTTTGTTTAGACCAATAACAAGCTGCCTCAAACAAAGCTGCAACACAGTGCCAGTGAGCTCTTTGGATTTTACATAGCTAAAGAAATGTCTGCTTTCTCCAATGTTCATGTAGACAAAAAGACCAAAAGCCACCAGCCACAAAGTCCTCCATTAACATGGATCTCAGTGAGTGTGTGTGACTTCATGCACATGTCAGCATGTTTTCCCCCTCTCCCTGCTGTCTTTACCCTGTAAAAACCATGTTCGCACCAGATTCATTTCACACCATTATAGCCTGTTCTTGTGGCTACAGACTTGGCTATCTGATTACTCTTATTTGTTAGAAAAGACCCATTGCAATGAAAATTGTTTTTGTCTTTTGTTTTTTGTTGTAAACATGTTTTTATGGCAATTTTCTGATGATGGAGAACAAATAATTAAGGAATTGAGCTTAAAATTGCATTTCAGAGTATTTCTTGATTCAAATTGTTGTGACTTAGCAGATGAAAAAGGGCACTTTAAATAAGATCTTTTTTGTGTTGCAGAAAATACAGAGGGTGGGGCCACAAGCTCCCTGCTCCACTCTATTCTGATGCATCATCCACTTGCAAACAACTACATCCATGTCTTTGTTTTCCTTGTTCGAGCTGGCACCAGGATCTAAACTGTACGGCTAGATAGCTTCAATATTGCTTTCCCTTTTTGTTGTACCGGTAATGTTAGTTGTACGGAATAGGATTAGGGCCATGGAGAAACAAAAAAAGGGCATAGAATATTCTCACTTTAATCTCAGAATTCTGAGATTCTGACATCCAGACCCACTAGGCAGTGCACTTGTGATCTTCACTGGTGTCCATGGATCCACCTTTGTCATGGTAGGAAGAACACGTCAAGTAAGGGTGGGGTCATAGGATAGCACAAGGGTTAATCTAAAGTATGTGAATGGTGATTGCGTGTGTTGTCTCTTTCCCAGAGCTGCATCATCCTCCAAAGCAATGAGATCACTGTCAATCTCCTCCTTCTTTCACTTTCGGCTTTTCCTATCAGGGGCCGCCACAGCGAAACAACCTCTCTTTTGAGGATGAGTCGCATGGCTAATTTGGCAATGTTTTACGCCAACGCAACCATCTCAATTTATCCAGGCTTGGGACCGGCACAGAAGGGAACAGGGAGCAGCCTGGATTCGAACCCTGGTTTCACAGATGGAAGGCGCCGCAAACCAGCACGAGCTAAACTGGCTCCCACATCACTGTCAATCTACACAGAAGAAAAAAATATAAACCCTTATTTCCGGATTATAAACCACTACTTTTGTCACATGCTTTCAACCCTGCGGCTCATTCAATGATGCGGCTAATTTATGCATTTTTTTTTCTTTTTTTTAATGCATTTTTTCTAACAGCCACTAGGGGCAGTTGATCAGAAAGGGTAAGAGTGAGATAGGGGGAACATGGTATATGTGTCGAGGAAGACACAAGTTTAATGTAAATTCCCGCTTTGTGAATGAAAAGCACGAACAGGCCCTCATCATGGAAAATGCATGAAAAAGCGCATATGACGCAGCTTTCAAGTTAAAAGCAATTGTTGAACACAGTGTGAAAAAAATCCACCATCACCAACGGGTTCGGAAAAGCCAGTCTGCTGCGTGACGGAGAGGAGAGCGCACGCTCAGGAGTGAGTTTGCCTCAGGATGACAGTGACAAACTGAGTGACAGCGACGGAGACACTGAGAGAGTGTGTGGCGAAGAATATCTGACGCAATTCCAATCCGACACTGAGGAGGAAGACTTCCATGGTTGCGGTGCACAGGAGGAAGATGAAGAAAGCTCTCAGTGACTTTTACGTTTATGTTTTCTAAACCAGCCCTGTTAGTGCTGTGTTACAGTGGGTGTGGAAGAAAACTTCAGGCGCACACTCTGCGCAAAGGCATGTGCCGCGCAGAGGCGCACGTGCTTATAAGTTACTGCTGCTCTCAGTGACTTTTTTTTTTCTCAGTGACTTTTACCGGTATGTTTTTTTAGCACTGTTTGGAAAGAAAAGCTCAGGTATATTATTAAAACTTTGAAAACTCTTTCTGTGTACCGTCTTTCTTTGTAAATATATCATGTGTTGAACCTTTCCTGCAATGACTTTTTTTCTTTCTGACCGTGAACGGAAAATGAAGGGGAGATCCTCTCAGCCGAAGGCGGATCTTCCTTCGGGGTTCACGTCCCCGTTTGGACCCTCAGAGCCCTCCAGAGAGAATATAGAATCCTTCACTGTTCTCCTGGGGGAAACCTTTTATTACAGTTCCCCTTCACTCTGTATATCAAACATGAACGCACACCTAGGGGTGTGATGATAACCGCATCATGAGGAGAATCTCATCAACTTGTTTATTTTGATTTTGATTTTTTTTTAAAGTTCTGCATATGGTGCGTGATTTGAACTATGATAAACACATTCATCTTTGCTAATAATTTACTTTTTCTCCAAGTCCTGTGTTCAAACTTCAAGGGCTTCTGGGGGAATTTCCATTGTATTAATTTCCATTACAAGCTGCGTGCGTTCGCGACACGGCCGAGGATTTTGTGTTTGGGGTTGGGGGAGGGGGGTTGCAAGAGTCCAGACACTGCGACTCGTGCTGCTTCATCACCGCTGTGATCAAAAATCCCACACTGCCACTGCTCTATGTGCACCCCCAACACACGTGCGCTGCGGGCTCTCGCCTCCTTCCGCTGCATGCGCTCCGTCCTCTTTCTTACACACGCCCGCGGTTTCAGTACATTCAGTACATTCTACAACACATTATTCAATGTGGACACATGCGGCTTAAAGACAGCTGCTTATGTATGTACAAAATGGTTTATCCTTTGAAAATGTAATGGCTGCGGCTTATAATCAGGTGTCATCCACAGTAAATGAATTTTACTCTATGTCACTGCAAAAGTGATAACTCGAGCTTCTTTCTTGCTATGTGCAAACCTTTGACATAAATGTACTTGTTTCCCGTTTATTTGCCCACTAAAACTGGACAACTGTGATTATGACTATGGCTATGAAAAACCACCTGAGAAAAAATAGTAGACTGCAAAGGGCCAGTCATCTATTCTGCAGAACTACGTATGTAATGACGTAACATTCAAGCATCCCGGTACTTTCAAAACCCCAGACTTAGATTAAAAATAATAATAAACTGTAAAGTTTGTAGCAGGGCCAATAGTCGTGGGTGCTAACATGCTTTGAAAATAGTCAACACAATGCTGTGGTTCTCTGTTCCTCGAAGACAAAACTGCAGTTGCCATGGAGACGCAATGCTACCCTGGAGTGTCACGTGACTTCCACCTCCTGAGCTTTATTTAAACTAGCGCAGATACAGAATAACAAAAACTGTGTGGTGTTGTATTAAATGTTATGAAAGGGGATGTCTCAGTAACGGAGCCCCGTCGTATGCAGAGTGTTTGTTAACCATTAAGATGATAAAAAGAGAGAAGGCGTTACATGACGAGAAGGCTGAAAACGAAATGTTATGGAAATGGACTGTAAATTAAGATCAGTGGGCATCACGTAGTTACAAAAACAAGACAATCTGTTAAAGACACACGTCGAGAAGGAGTATCTTCTCAAGACTACAAAAATGAGATTATGAGGTAGTTGTTCATATAAACACGCACAATGAGGGGTGCTAAACCTGTCTAGACACAGAGCCCTTTGATTCTGAAGGTAAAACGTGCATTACGTAGATTAATAAAATATTCTATAACTAAAAACTCAGTAAAACTGTGGTTTGTGCTTTAGGTAAATATATTTAACCCCGATAAATGAACAGCATCCTGCACATTTAAAAAAAAATACCTCATATCTATGGCGTTTCATCTCTGCCATAAAGTGAAAGGGCGTAAAAACAACTGAGCAGGCGTTTTCAGGAACTGAGTGAGTGAACCTCACAACCGTGCAGGCGCATTTCTAACCGAGCAACCCCATATTCTTAAACTGCACGGCTGCAGTGTGTTAATTTTTTTACGTATTCATAAAACTGAAGCATCTCGATCTTAAAAACAGTCAAATTAGGAGTTGTTTTCTTTATTTTGCACTTATGTATGTAAAATTAAGCATGGAGAAGTAACAAATTAATACTATTTTCCACTTTCTTATCATCAAAATTAAAATATGTGAGGATTTGTTTAAATTTTATAATAATATTACAATTAAATATGATGTTTACGGACTTCCGGAAATGGCCGGTAACTAGAAAGTCACGCTCGACTCTGCTCTCTAACAAACACTGAACTATCCGTCAAACAGACGATTTGAATTGCTCCAAACAGCAAGATAGATCTGTGAAAATGCCCGCCACAGGCAAAGGAGGTAAAGACAAGCCAAAGCCATCCGCAAAATCTAAATTGACGGACTTCGGGTCGCCAATGACGGAAAAGCTAACCGCTAATGCGTATGGGCCTAACACAGATGATGACAAATTTTTTACAAACCTTTTTTTAACCATTTCTTCACTCCCAGGAAATAATATCATAGGAGGAGATTGGAATTGTGTCTTGGATCCCTCTTTGGATAGATCATCTGGATGTGACCAAACTCACCAAAGAAGTAGGAATATTATCCAGAATTTTATGAAGGAATTAAAAATTGTAGACATCTGGCGCCACACAAGACCCAAAGATATTGAGTATTCCTGTTATTCTAAAACTCACAACACATACTCTCGCATAGATTACTTTCTAATCTCAGCAGAATTATTATCCAATATAAAACAATGTTTTTTCGATAGTATAACAATATCAGACCATGCCCCATGTAACATTTTATACTCTCATAATAACCTTAAAATGGATCCACCCAGGTGGTGTCTGCACCTAAAATGGCTTAAAGATGAAAATTTTGTTGAATTTATAGGTAATAAAATCGATGAATATTTTACTATAAACACTACTCAAACTTCAGCCAGTGTAAGATGGGAGGCATTTAAAGCTTTTATAAGAGGGCATATAATTTCCTTTACTTCATCAAAATCAAGAGAATTGCGCAAAAAAAGAATACAATTGGAAGAAAAAATAAAAGCAACTGAGGAGAAAGTTTATAAAGAAAAAGATCAGCAAGCTGAAAAAGAATTAGAAATTTTGAGAGCTGAGTACAATAAAGAATCAACAGATCGTGCAGCCTCAGATATCTTGAGGTTAAACCAAACTTTCTATGAACAGGGAGACAAACCTGGAAAGATCTTAGCCTGGCAAATTAAACAATTGGAGGCCCAAAAAAACATAACGTCAATAATTAACAAAAGTGGCATGACCATAATGGACCCAAAGGAAATAAATACAGAATTTAAAAACTTTTTCTGCAATCTTTATAACTCTTCTGATAAAGTAAACCATGAAGCTCAAAATGCATTTCTTGATAGACTACCTATTCCGGTAATTCCAGGGGATTTCAAACAGCAGCTAGAAGATAATATAACTGTAGAGGAAATTAAAAAGGCCATAGAAAATACGTGCTCTGGAAAGAAGGCTGGACTGGACGGGTTTCCAATAGACTTTTATAAAACATTTCAACATAAAATTCTAAAGCCAATGTTAGACATGCTTCAAGAATCATTTAATAATGGAGCCCTTCCTAAATCTATGACCTGTGCTCTAATCATCCTACCTAAGCCAGGAAAGCCAAGTAATAAATGTGAAAACATGAGACCTATAAGTTTACTAAACTCTGATTTAAAAATAATCTGTAAAATTTTGGCTATGCGTCTGCAGAATACTCTCCCTCATGTTGTTCATAGGGATCAGAATGGTTTCATTTTAGGACGCCAGGGCTTGCACAATGTTCGCAGAGTGTTAAATATCATCCATGGGTTGGAAGACACTGCAGACCAGGCCCTGCTTTCTTTGGATGCAGAGAAGGCCTTTGATAAGGTAGAATGGCCTTTTCTTTTTAATGTGTTGGCAAAACTCGGCTTCGGTGAAACATTCCGCAAATGGATTCAACTACTTTATACAAATCCAACTGCTGAAATTTTAACAAATAGAAATATCTCTGCTCATATCGAAATTAAACGTGGGTGTCGGCAGGGATGCCCTTTGTCACCTTTGCTGTTTACCCTCGCAATAGAGCCACTCGCCATAGCAGTGCGTGCTCATCCAATCATCTCTGGTATTAAGATTAATCACGTGGAACATAAATTGTCACTGTACGCAGATGATATAATTCTATATCTCTCAAACTTAGACTCATCTATACCTGCTCTACTGCAATTAATTGAAGAGTATGGTCACATATCTGGCTACACCATAAATAAAACTAAATCGTCCATTTTACTGCTGAACGAGAATCAAAGAGAAGGGTCACCAACAGTAATAACGCATTTCAACTCATGAATGAGGCAGAGGTGCGTCTCTCTTCTGTGGAGGATATACAAACAGGCATGAATGCTGAAGTTGTGAAGCTGGTGAAAAGCAACAAGTATTTGGAGGAGAAAATAATTGATTTGGAAACAAGATCACGGATGAATAATCTCCGTCTTGTTAATCTGCCTGAAGGTGCAGAAGGCTCCAACATATGTGGATTTTTGGAAAGCTGGCTGCCTGAAGCCCTGGATATTGCTCAACAGCGACAGCCTCTAACCATTGAAAGAGCACATCGGGTTGGGCCGAAAAGGAGTTCAGATGCACCTCCAAGAACGCTGATTATGAGGTTTCTAAACTTCAGTCATAAGGAATTGGTGTCCAAAGCAGCAAGATCCAAAAAGGAAATCCTGTATAAGAACCAGCGTGTGAGAATCTACAACGATGTCGCAACAGAAGTACATAAACAACGTAAGCAGTTCGACACCGCAGTCCAGCATCTGCGCCAGCTTGGATTGAGGCATGGGATCCTATCCCCAGCTACACTGGTGGTCACGTACAAAGACGCTGTGCACAAATTCACCAACGCAGAGGAGGCCCAGAGCTTCATATCCAAGATCCAAGAAGACAAAGGGGTAAAATAAAGAACTACTAAATGGAAATTTTGCCTGACAAAGTAAATATATGGTAACGGTTTAATACATAGGATAAGTTCATTTTTACTACTACCACTCTTAACTAAAGTGTAAAGGAGACAGCTGGTTGCAATAATAATAAATACAGTTTGACCTTAAGTATTAAGAGTGTGGACTTGGGTTTGAAGTTTATTTTACCATGTTTGCAAGTACAGGGAAAGATATTACTATGCAGGAAAAGTTATTTTATGTTAAAACATTTGTCAACACTATCGTAAATACATTTAGAAAACTATAATATTGTATATATGTATGTATATACAATAATACTAACAATATACTTCACACAAAATTGTTAAAGGAGCAGTTGATTGTGTTTCTAAAGGATAGAATTTGCTCATGAAACTAGCAGAGGAGGGTGGGGTTAGGGGTTTGTTTCTACAAACAAATAAGTTCGTAATGGACTGCGGCTGGAAGCAGAATGTATCTGGGGGGCGCCCAGTTAGCTGGGAAAAAAGGGGTTTTGTTCTTTATGTTGTTCATCTCCTAGGAGATATTGTCCATGTGTTTTTTTACCTCTCAGACCTGTTAATAAATGCAGCAAAGTTTATCTAACAGCGCTTAAGTGACACACAACTTTGAAATTAAGTGCACATCTTGGAACTGCAGAGGCTTGAACAAAACAAAAAAAATTAAACAGGTTATGAATAGGATAAAAGATATTGGGTCCAAAATTGTTTTCTTCCAGGAGACTCACACTCTGGAAGAGGATAATGTCAAAATAAGCAGAAGATGGCAGGGGTCTTTATATGCAGCATCTCATATCTCAAGAGCACGTGGCGTTATCACACTAATTCATAAATCTGTTCCTTTTCAAGTCCTAAATGTTATTAAGGACACACTTGGCAGATATCTGATTCTTCAGGGTTCCATCCTAAAAGAGACTATCAATCTGGTGAATGTGTATGGGCCTAACACAGATGATGACAAATTTTTTACAAACCTTTTTTTAACCATTTCTTCACTCCCAGGAAATAATATCATAGGAGGAGATTGGAATTGTGTCTTGGATCCCTCTTTGGATAGATCATCTGGATGTGACCAAACTCACCAAAGAAGTAGGAATATTATCCAGAATTTTATGAAGGAATTAAAAATTGTAGACATCTGGCGCCACACAAGACCCAAAGATATTGAGTATTCCTGTTATTCTAAAACTCACAACACATACTCTCGCATAGATTACTTTCTAATCTCAGCAGAATTATTATCCAATATAAAACAATGTTTTTTCGATAGTATAACAATATCAGACCATGCCCCATGTAACATTTTATACTCTCATAATAACCTTAAAATGGATCCACCCAGGTGGTGTCTGCACCTAAAATGGCTTAAAGATGAAAATTTTGTTGAATTTATAGGTAATAAAATCGATGAATATTTTACTATAAACACTACTCAAACTTCAGCCAGTGTAAGATGGGAGGCATTTAAAGCTTTTATAAGAGGGCATATAATTTCCTTTACTTCATCAAAATCAAGAGAATTGCGCAAAAAAAGAATACAATTGGAAGAAAAAATAAAAGCAACTGAGGAGAAAGTTTATAAAGAAAAAGATCAGCAAGCTGAAAAAGAATTAGAAATTTTGAGAGCTGAGTACAATAAAGAATCAACAGATCGTGCAGCCTCAGATATCTTGAGGTTAAACCAAACTTTCTATGAACAGGGAGACAAACCTGGAAAGATCTTAGCCTGGCAAATTAAACAATTGGAGGCCCAAAAAAACATAACGTCAATAATTAACAAAAGTGGCATGACCATAATGGACCCAAAGGAAATAAATACAGAATTTAAAAACTTTTTCTGCAATCTTTATAACTCTTCTGATAAAGTAAACCATGAAGCTCAAAATGCATTTCTTGATAGACTACCTATTCCGGTAATTCCAGGGGATTTCAAACAGCAGCTAGAAGATAATATAACTGTAGAGGAAATTAAAAAGGCCATAGAAAATACGTGCTCTGGAAAGAAGGCTGGACTGGACGGGTTTCCAATAGACTTTTATAAAACATTTCAACATAAAATTCTAAAGCCAATGTTAGACATGCTTCAAGAATCATTTAATAATGGAGCCCTTCCTAAATCTATGACCTGTGCTCTAATCATCCTACCTAAGCCAGGAAAGCCAAGTAATAAATGTGAAAACATGAGACCTATAAGTTTACTAAACTCTGATTTAAAAATAATCTGTAAAATTTTGGCTATGCGTCTGCAGAATACTCTCCCTCATGTTGTTCATAGGGATCAGAATGGTTTCATTTTAGGACGCCAGGGCTTGCACAATGTTCGCAGAGTGTTAAATATCATCCATGGGTTGGAAGACACTGCAGACCAGGCCCTGCTTTCTTTGGATGCAGAGAAGGCCTTTGATAAGGTAGAATGGCCTTTTCTTTTTAATGTGTTGGCAAAACTCGGCTTCGGTGAAACATTCCGCAAATGGATTCAACTACTTTATACAAATCCAACTGCTGAAATTTTAACAAATAGAAATATCTCTGCTCATATCGAAATTAAACGTGGGTGTCGGCAGGGATGCCCTTTGTCACCTTTGCTGTTTACCCTCGCAATAGAGCCACTCGCCATAGCAGTGCGTGCTCATCCAATCATCTCTGGTATTAAGATTAATCACGTGGAACATAAATTGTCACTGTACGCAGATGATATAATTCTATATCTCTCAAACTTAGACTCATCTATACCTGCTCTACTGCAATTAATTGAAGAGTATGGTCACATATCTGGCTACACCATAAATAAAACTAAATCGTCCATTTTACTGCTGAACGAGAATCAAAGAGAAGGGTCACCAACAGTAATAACGCATTTCAACTCATGTCGTTTACATATTTAGGTATAAACATTTTTCCGAATATAGCACAAATAGTTCAAAATAATTATGATTCCATAACAAAAGAAATAAACGACAGTATTAATAGATGGATGCAACTTCCTACGTCACTAATCGTTCGAATTAATGTCTACAAAATGAACATTTTACCAAAACTACTGTATGTTTTCCAAAATATCCCTCTGCCACCTCCTGACAGTTGGTTCAAAATTATAAAACAAATGATTCTGTGTTTTATATGGAAAAACAAAAAACCTAGGATACGGTTATCACTCCTCCATCTGCCTTACAGTGAAGGAGGACTACAATGCCCTAATATAATGTGGTATTACTGGGCTGCACAGCTTAGGTCAATAAGATACTATTTTACAAAAAAATATGCCCCACAATGGACAGAAATGGAAAACCAAACTTTAACCCCACCTTTGTCTCTTTTTATATTTTCAGACTTGGAAGCTAACTTGAACAAGAAAACTAATAATCCAATGGTTAAAAACATGATCAATGTTTGGTATAGTGTAAAAAAAGCAATAAAAGAACAAAATACGCTATCACAGCTTAGTCCTATTTGGGCAAACCAGCAATTTGCAGCGGGCAAAACAGATGCGGTGTTCAAACAATGGGCAATGAAGGGTTTGGAAAAAATACAAGATCTGTATCCAGATAGCTCCTCAGACATGATGTCATTTGAAATGCTACTATCAAAATATTACATTAATAGAAAACACTTTTACAAATACCTACAATTAAGAAACTTTATTAGAACAGAACAAAGAACCCTTTTAAAACCACAAAAATCTCAACTAGAAGAATTCGTTACCAAGGACAATAAGAGAGGAGCTATTTCAGAATTTTATAATTTAATACTTACAAACTCAAAAGAAAATGCAAAAATGAAACTTGATGCATGGAGAAAAGACCTAGGAACAGATATATCAGAAGAAGAATGGCAAATAGCCTGCACAAAGGCACAAAAGCAAACAATTAACTCAAGATTGAGGCTATTACAGTACAAGTGGCTGATGCGAGTTTATATTACGCCTGTTAAATTAAATAAATTCAATGCCAACATACCAGACTCCTGTTCAAAATGCAATGAGGAAAAAGGTACACTTTTTCACTGTATATGGGACTGTAGAATAATAAAGCAGTTCTGGTCTGTAATCAGAGAAACCATTAAACAAATAATCTCAAAAGAAATATCATTGGAACCAGCCTTTATTATTTTGGGAATCTATCCCAAAGACAATAGATATTCCAGATCAGAAAAATCCCTTATAGACATGTGTTTACTGCAGGCTAAAAGATCAATAGCAATTAACTGGAAAAACTGCTCAGGACCAACACTAAAACAATGGACTAAACTGATGTTAACTGTACTGCCGATCGAACGCATAACATTTTTCATAAAAGGAAAAAAGAACTCGTTTGAAGCAGTTTGGAGACCATTTATTACATTTGTTGAGGGGACTGATCTGTCAGACAGTGATGTTTGAAACTTTAGCATGTACCCTGTACTGTGAACTATAAGCTGAATTACTGTTTTATTACTGTTTTACTATTTTTTTTCTGGGAAAGTCTCTGCAGGAAACATATCAAGGTTTCGTGTTTAAGTATTCAAACTCATATTGAATATGTGATAAGACAAACAGCCTACGGTGTCTGAGAGGAAAATGTTTATTTCTTTTGTCTTTATATATTTTTATTTTTGTCTTTAATTTTGTGCTAGTTTGTGTTTGTGTGTGTTGGAATGTAAAATACAACAAAAGAAAAAAACAATAAACATATTGTTGGAAAAAAAAATATGATGTTTACAAAACATTCTAATTGGTTCCAAAACTCACGGGAAAATTTACAAAAGTAGAAAAGGTGAAGAACTGATTCAGGCAAATCATTACAAAAACTACAATTATTTTGTATATTTGAGAATTTGGATATAACCATATTTGTGGGGTAAATGTTATGTAGAATTTTTTTATGTATTTCTTTAATCTTGTTATTTATACAAAATGTATCTGGCAGTAGCCAAGCTTGTTTCCAATTTATATCATTTAAAAGATTATTCCAAAAGATTTCTCCTTCTGATGTGATGTTTCTTTTTTCACTTAAGGTATTACGAATATATTTGTTATTGCACTTTTTATTGAGAATATCAATACCATTGATTAATAAAGGAGAGTCAATTTTAGAGGCTTCCTGATATTTAAGGTGAGAGGTCATCAACTGAATTAATCCTGAGGGGGGAGCTTTCATTACACTGTTAAATTCTTTGCTTGTTACTGGAAAACACATTTTATTTAGAAACCTGCCATAATCCAAAAGGGTCCCATTCTCATCAAAAATGAGAATTTTTTTTTTTTTTATCTACCCAGTTTTGTTTAAAAAAAGATTTATTCTGTATTGTTGTGTCTTCATTGTTCCAGATTATACTTTTGTGTGGTGAAAAATTATGACTGTAACATAACTTCCAAGAAAGAAGAGCCTGCTGATAAAAATTCGAAAGATTGACAGGAATCTTTTTGATATTATAATTACATTTTAATAGAAATTGAAGGCCACCAATTCTATTAAAAATATGGAAAGGGATGAAGTACCAAATTGAATTTGAGTGTTGAAGGCATTTTTTAATCCAGTTAATTTTGAATGTATAATTCAAATCAGAAAAATGTATGAGTTTATACCCCCCTTTACATGAGGGGGCATAAAGTTGTTCTTTCTGGAGATAGTGACGTCTATTTTTCCATGCAAAATTAACTAAGAGATTATTTATTTCTTTGGAAGTTGAATCAGGACCAAATAAAGATAAGGCAGGATAAATTAGGGCCCGAGCACGGAGTGCAAGGACCCTATTGTAATTCGAATGTTTATTATTATTATTATTATTATTAGGGCCCGAGCACGTAGTGCAAGGACCCTATTGTATTTACTCGGATTATTAGGGCCCGAGCACGGAGTGCAAGGACCCTATTGTATCTGTTAGGTTTATTAGGGCCCGAGCACGGAGTGCAAGGACCCTATTGTATCTGTTAGAGTTATTATTATTATTATTAGGGCCCGAGCACGGAGTGCAAGGACCCTATTGTATCTGTTAGGTTTATTATTATTAGGGCCCGAGCACGGAGTGCAAGGACCCTATTGTATCTGTTAGGTTTATTATTAGGGCCCGAGCACGGAGTGCAAGGACCCTATTGTATCTGTTAGGTTTATTATTAGGGCCCGAGCACGGAGTGCAAGGACCCTATTGTATCTGTTAGGTTTATTAGGGCCCGAGCACGTAGTGCAAGGACCCTATTGTATTTACTCGGATTATTAGGGCCCGAGCACGGAGTGCAAGGACCCTATTGTATCTGTTAGGTTTATTAGGGCCCGAGCACGGAGTGCAAGGACCCTATTGTATCTGTTAGGTTTATTATTATTAGGGCCCGAGCACGGAGTGCAAGGACCCTATTGTATCTGTTAGGTTTATTAGGGCCCGAGCACGGAGTGCAAGGACCCTATTGTATCTGTTAGAGTTATTATTATTATTAGGGCCCGAGCACGGAGTGCAAGGACCCTATTGTATCTGTTAGGTTTATTATTAGGGCCCGAGCACGGAGTGCAAGGACCCTATTGTATCTGTTAGAGTTATTATTATTATTAGGGCCCGAGCACGGAGTGCAAGGACCCTATTGTATCTGTTAGAGTTATTATTATTAGGGCCCGAGCACGGAGTGCAAGGACCCTATTGTATCTGTTAGGTTTATTATTATTATTATTATTTTTCTTCTGCCGGAAGAATCGCATTTTTGAGGCCTTTAACATACCCCAAAACTCACCAAATTTGGCACACACATCAGGGGTCGCGAAAAATTTCGTATTTTATGAGAAATTGGCATGGGTGCGCAAAAATGGCTCGACAGCGCCACCTACACTGACTTTTGTCCCGACGCCCCGCATACGCTTTAACGTACAAGCTTGATTTTTTCAGGGCATGTTCATCAGATGGAAACCTACAAAAAAGTCTGTAGGTACCAAGCTGTCAGTCGCACAGGAAGTCTGCTATATTGATGTCAATATGTCATTTTTGCTCTATTTTGGACATTTGCAGGCCTCCTTCTAGAACGAACTCCTCCTAGAGATTTGTGAATAATGACTCCAAACTTTGGTTTTGTAAACTAGACACATGTCCGATGTTAAATTGCAAAGCTTTTAAGTTTTTACAGAAGTTTGTGACCGTGGCGGCGCGTAGAAATTCGACGTTGTTTCGAAAACACGCCATGAAAAGAAAAATGGCCATAACTCAGCCATGCATAATCCAATCTGATCAAAAATTGATATGCATGATTGTAGTCTGACTCTGAACACATCTGCAGTGAAAGAATCTGGAAAAAGTGTAGCGCCACCTGCTGGCAAGAGGAAATGACATGTTTGACTTGGAGCATCACTGCTCCGAGTAGGATGAGCCGACACACCTGAAAATGACGTCCACCTGTTGAAAAGCCATTGAAGTTTACTCTGACAAAAAACCATAACTTTCAATGCGGGGGTGTGGTCGTGACAGAGCGGCAAAGTTGGGCATCTCGCTATGCACACAAAAGTTGCTCTCACGTGCACATTCCTTGTCCAATCTCACTGAAATTCAATGGATATGATGAAGCTTCTATTCTGAACCCATGGATATGACAATCTTGGACGAGCTCTATAGCGCCACCTAGTTATTGCATTGGGCACATTCTGCCCTGTATTTTCTCTTTGCTTTGTCCGATGTGCATGAAATTAAAACTGGAGATACTCAGAAGGGTCCTCTCTCATCATGTAAAGTTTCATGGGTGTACACCTGACGGTGCCTGCGTAACAGGAAGTGGTCGATTATGTGCACCCAAATAATAGAAATTTATTATAAATCAGCCGTTTGTCTCAGGAAGCTGAGATTTCAGAATTAGATGCCTTTAATAACCTCCAGCTTTGATATGTAACACTATAGGGTCTACGAGAAACTTCATCACTTGATTTTTTTAATGAAATTTTGGACTGAACAAAGATTTTTAGCATAAATTCTGTTTAGGTTATCAGCACCAAGAATTCAACTTTCATAGGCATTTATGTGCTACTGCTTCCTAAAAAAATTCAGAATGATTGAAGTTACAGGTGACATCTTAGAGAGCATTACATCCAAAAAGGTCCGAAAACGTCTTTTTAGGCAAAACTACAAACACCTATTTTTTTTCATAACTTAATCATCATATATCAACACCATTTATTTTTTCAAATGTAGGGATCTGTGTTTGCTGCCTTCCATATTTTTTTCAGAAGTCCAGGTGAAACAGATGATTTTAAAAAAATCCTGATTCATCCCAAAACCTGTGCTTTTTCCGTCTGGACTCCAAACAAGTGTGTTTTAAAATTACTTATGCTTCAAATATCCACACCAAGTTTCACACGCATATAGCTGAACATGTCTAAATGCTTCTTGAATATTCTTTACAGATATAAAATGAACTGGTCAACTGTAGGATGTCATTTCCTCTTACATGCTTAAGTCTTTTCCTCATGCTGCAGCCTGCTCCTCAATCATCCCTGTTGCTGGAGTCAAATTTCACCCCCCCCCCCCCCCCCCCACACACACACACCAGCTGCCAGTTCATATGCTAACTAACCCAGAAGTGAGGTGACAAGAGTTTAGACACAAGAGGGAGGGCAGACTGCTTTTTCATTTGTTTTGTATGTCTTTCATAGATTTTTATGAACAATCATTGCTTTTCTAGTCATGTAAAATGCAATTAACCTAATATTTTATCTTTTTTTTTTACAAACAAAACATATGAATGTGCTCCAAAACAAAACCCAACTCTCAGTACAGTTCTACAGATGTAACATAAGACTTAGACAGTAAATGTCTCTTTTATCCTTTTTTAATCAATGCTGCAACTTCTTTTCCTTAATATAAATCCAATGAAATTAAACTACAAAACCAAAAAACACAACGTATAGCAAATTTCTCTAAATAAATTATGTGTATATACAATATGTAGCACTTTTAAACAAAATAATAACAAATCCTTCCAATACAAGCACAGAAAAATGGAACACAAAATTTAAAACCCAAATTTGAAATGGCAATTTTAAAAAGATAATTTTTTCAGCCTGCTAAAAGTGCACAATTGTAAAAGCTCTTTTATATAGACAACTGTTTGGTTGCTTAGAGCTCTAAATATAAAAACAATGCCTTTATGGACGTGGCACGGATGGCACGGATGTTCAGCAGGGTAAACCCCAGGAAAGCAGTTGGACCTGATGGAGTTCCCGGAAAGGTTCTGCGGGCCTGCGCCGATCAACTCTCCCAGGTCTTCACAAAAATCTTCAACCCGTCGCTAGCTCAGGCTTTCATCCCTGCTTGCCTGAAGCAATGACGTCACAACCCCTGATTGGGAAAAGTTTCTTGTGAGAATTATCTAACAGAATCACCCACAAAACATTTTTTTAACACAGACATAACACAAAGAAGACAACACACCACCACTTTGGGATTGGAATGTAATTTTATTAGATTTTAACCCTTTGGAATCAAACTAAAAACGGAGCTGTCTGATTGGTCCATGGGAGAACTCATGCCAATGGGGCAGAAACCCAACAGCCAGAATGTTCCCTAACGGACTAATGATCAATACAATAATTACTATAAAATGTTCTACACATACATACGGAACTAAACGAAGTAGAACATCTATTATTTCATGAAAACAATAACATGTAATCAACCTACTTCATCAAATACGAACGATAAAAGGCATGCTGGGAAACCATGAGTGAAGCAGCTGGTCAAGACATTGATCTCAGGGTGTATTCATCTCAGCCGTCCCTCTGCTCGACCCCTGCTGGACGACTGGAGAATCACACCCCACAGAGTATTTTGCTGAAGCCTGCCGAATTTGAGCAAATCAGTTCTTTTTAGAACTTCCTCATTTCCTCTACACTTCGATCTTCGACGCCCCTGACCAGCAAGGAAGACTACCGGACCCCCAGTGAGAAGAACTCGACCCGGTTAGACGCGCCGCACCAGGACGCCTTCAGTTTGACTGTAGGTTTGTCACCACCATTTTGAATTTCCCCGCGACTTGTAAACGAACCGTTACTTTAAATCGACCATCGAACCTTTTTTACATGGCCACAATGACTACTCACCTTCTGATAATCAATTTTATTGAATAAAAAACCGTAAAAGTTGTTTAAAATCGATAAGACGAACGTAAATAATTTGACCTTTTACTTCGTTGAACCGGGAGTGATCGCTTCCATTATGATGCGAACGTAAGTTTTAAAGACTTTTTAAAGCAAACCAACCGACGAATTTTCTTTTTAAACGGACACAAACGTACAAAATGACATGTAGAATCGATTCTGATCGACAAACAACAAGTTTCTATCCGTTTCAGAGATCGTTTTTTTGTAGTCTATCCAACCGCGGTCAAGTGAGCCGACATCTGTGGAAGTGCGGTCACGCCAGCCGTCACTGACTCTTTGCATGCGCGTTTACATCATAGTTTACGGTACACACGTCCAGCGAGCTGGAAAGACGGCATAAGCGCTGATATCACCCATATCAGTTACCCATTATAGAAATGACATGTACTGTACTCTGAAATAAATGAGAGTTATTGCATGCCCTGTATGGTTATTTAATGTAAAAATGTTTTCATTTGGATTGCATGTCTGTTCATTCCATAATAAACCACCAGAAATAACGTGTTTTGTCTGAAATATAATCAATCAGACACATTCTAAAAGTGAGATTTAACACTGACAAGAGTGTTTTGTGGGTTGTTGAGCATGACATGGAATGGTTCACATGTTCTATTATGACTATGTAAGAGGAAGCCTGAATTGGTCTAATATGTCAATATCTTTACTTTTCTACAGTCAATTTTCATCAAACTTGCTGTGATGATCATGAACATCATTACCAACAATAATCCAGTGAAAGTTTTGCGTCACCTTTGAAAAAAGTGGTATTTTGGATGGTTCACATGTTTTACTTTAACCACAAAGGCTGGATGCTTAGGAGAACTATAACTTTAATTTCTCTGATATTCTCCAGTCCTTTTTCTTCAAAATTGCTGGGATGATCATGAACATCATTATTAACCATAATCCACTGAAAGTTTTGTGTCACCTTTGAAAGAAGTGGTATTTTGAATGGTTCAAATGTTCAACTATGACTATGTATGAGGGAGGATGAATTAGACTATAATGTCAATATCTCTAATACTCTCCAGTCAATTTTCATCAAACTTGCTGTGATGATCATGAACATCATTACCAACAATAATCCAGTGAAAGTTTTGCGTCACCTTTTGATAAAGTGCCCTTTTGAATGGTTCACAAGTTTTATTTTAACTATACAAGCAGGATGCTTAGGTGTACTATAATGTCAAAATCTCTAATTTTCTCCAGTCAATTTTCTTCAAACTTGCTGTGATGTTAGTAAACATTATTACCAACAATAATCCAGTGAAAGTTTAGCGTCACCTTACAAAAAAGTAGCATTTTGTAAGGTTTACATATTACACACTGTCTGTGAATGAGGAGACCCGAATTGTTCTATAACTTTAATATCTCTAATTTTCTCCAGTCATTTTTCTTCAAACTTGCTGTGATGTTAGTAAACATTATTAACAACAATAATCCAGTGAAAGTTTTGTGTCACCTTTTGATAAAGTGCCCTTTTGAATGGTTCACAAGTTTTATTTTAACTATACAAGCAGGATGCTTAGGTGTACTATAATGTCAAAATCTCTGATTTTCTCCAGTCATTTTTCTTCAAACTTGCTGTGATGTTAGTGAACATCATTACCAACCATAATCCAGTGGAAGTTTTGCGTCACCTTTTGATAAAAAGCCCTTTTGTATGGTTCACATATTACACTTTAACTACATTTGACGGAGCCTGTATTAGACTATAATGTCAATATCTTTCATTTTCTCCAGTCACTTTCCTTCAAACTTGCTGTAATGATCATGAACATTATTACCAATAATAATCCAGTGAAAGTTTAGCGTCACCTTAAATGTAGCAACTTTAGAAAGAGTTGACAGGACCAGATGTGAATTTACTTGGAGTTTCTTCATTTCTGCTTGATTCCATTCCATGTCATGCTCAACAACCCACAAAACACTCTTGTCAGTGTTAAATCTCACTTTTAGAATGTGTCTGATTGATTATATTTCAGACAAAACACGTTATTTCTGGTGGTTTATTATGGAATGAACAGACATGCAATCCAAATGAAAACATTTTTACATTAAATAACCATACAGGGCATGCAATAACTCTCATTTATTTCAGAGTACAGTACATGTCATTTCTATAATGGGTAACTGATATAGGTGATATCAGCGCTTATGCCGTCTTTCCAGCTCGCTGGACGTGTGTACCGTAAACTATGATGTAAACGCGCATGCAAAGAGTCAGTGACGGCTGGCGTGACCGCACTTCCACAGATGTCGGCTCACTTGACCGCGGTTCTATCCACCATCTTTGTAGTTCTCGTTGAATTATTCGAACATTGTTTTTACGGTTTTTAAACCACATTAACAAGCGAAACTCCTTTCTAATTGATTAAATACATGTCAGTTCACATATAATACCTTTTAAATGCCTGCTGACCCGTGAGTATTTCCACTGAAGATCAGTTCCAACCTATTTTGTACTTTTTAGGTTTTAGGTTCAATTTTCAGTGTTTAATAATCTCATATAGGACACATGTTAAATTTATTTGTGTATAAATGTTTTCAAATAGTCAATTATTAGTGTATGGCAGCCACTATGAATATATTTGCAGGAACACACACAGATCTTAAAATGGCTGCTTGGCCTGCTGATTGATTTTAAAGTTCTTAGTAGTTTATAAATATTTTTATGGTCTTGGGCCTTCATATTTATCTGATATGATTTTAAAGTATGAGCCCCTGTGGACCCTGAGGTCCTCTGATACAGGCCTTTTGGTTATCCCACACACGGCAAGGCCTCATTCAGTTGTAATGGACCTCCTCTATGGATTAGCCTCCCAAAGAGCATTTAGCATTTTATGTCTATTAAAGTTTATGTACTTATTTTTTTTTAATAAATGTTAATTTTTGTTATTTCTTTTACATTTTATTTGTAACTCCAGAGTTTTCCTCTGAGGGATCTTCCACACCAGTGACTGAGCCTTTGTCTCGACAACAAAGAGAGAGGAGCTGTTTGCTGGTTTTTCCAGAGCACCTTTTTTTTGTAAGCCATTAAAGAGTTTGGTAAAGGTAAGTTAAATTTGCAGTGTTTAATAATCTATTATAGGACACATGTTACATTTATTTGTGTAGAACTATTTTCCAATAGTCTGAATATATTGTTTTATGTTTTTGATTATGGGTCTGTGTTGTATAAATGTATTGCTTTATGTATACATAATAGAAATGAGAATCTTATTTTAATGGTGGTTTCATTTTTATATCTTTTTTTTAGATGCCACGAAAGAAGGGATTTAATATGCGTCGCACCAAAGTGTGCAAGGTTCAGGAAGAAGGTAAAACTTCTGGTTGTGTGTGTCAGGAGCAAATACAGAAGCCTTTGATTTCTGGAATGAAAGTAAGATTAACAAATTCAAGTGATAGTACAACATCACTTACATGTTGTGTTGTGGCTGCAATCAACCATGTTGTTGCTCCAGTGTGTACATGGAGGGACGCTGATGTTGATAATATTAGAAATGAAGGTGTGCAGTTGGTTTGTTCATTTAATGGAAGTGATGGATGTATAAACAATTCCAAAAAGTTATTCAAGGTTTCTGAAAAGCTCAGTGTGTTTGGAAGAATTTGGGATGTTGCTATCAATGAGCCTGTGTATTCTAGTGATTCAAAGAATGAAGATTTTTCACTGTTGTATGAAATGATGCAGGAGCGACTGATGGAGGAAGATCTGTGTTTGTTGGATTTGCAGGGTTTCGTTTGTGCTGTCATTCATCACAAAGAGTATTTTGTTGTGGTTGATTGTGGTGCACGAGATTCATCTGGAATGTTTTCTAATATTGGAACATCTGTGGCTGTTTTCAACAGTTGCTTTAATGACTTGATGTTGCACATTTGGAACTTGAAAAAGTCTTTGAATGCAGAATGGTTTGGCATTAGTTCAATGTTTGTGAAAGAAGCTTCTTGGGATGGGTGTAATAATACATTTGGTTTGGGAGCAGAGGATGCACGTGTGAATCAGTCAGTTTTGGGCAAAAGACAGACTGGTTTTATAAAAGAACATGTTCAGGAGTTAAATGACAAAATTGTGGTTGGCGAACAATGTAAAGTGTTAATGGAATGCAAAAATTCATTGAAAATTGGAAAAAAGGGCAATAATTTAAAAAAAAATCATCTTCAGTGATTTTAAATGAAAACAATTGTAACAGATTTGACACAGAACGTTGTGTAAGGGGATCTTTTCATCAAGGAGATCGGCAGCTTCAAAACAGAGGTGTGCAGTGCATGGCAATAGCCCTGGTGAGTTTGGCTAAACACACGGATCGTAGTGTTTTTGAGTGGGAGGCAACAGACTTGGACCATGTTGTGTTTCTTGGTGATCAGCTGTACTCCTCGGTGTGTGAAAACAAAATCATCCCTGGAAATTTGAAGTTTTTGTCAGTACCTGATTTGCCCATGGATTCTGAAATTGATGGTAAATTATTTAAGTTTGAATATGGTGAATATGTTTCTGGGATTGTTAATGTGAGTAATGGTAAATTTGTTGACAGTGGTGAAGTGATAACTCTTAAAAAGGGACTGGAGCACATGCTTGTCAAGTATAAAACATGTTTTTTGACCATAGGCAGTAGTACTTGTGCTGTTATTTCAGAAAACGGCCATTATGCTGTGGTGGATTCACATGCACGCAGTGGTACTGGAATGGCAGATGTAAATGGAAGAAGTATTATCATGTACCTTCCTAGTCTTAATGATTTATACAATTATATTTGTTGCTTGAGTATTTCACTTGCAGGGAAAGAAATGGCTTTTGAAATTGCATCCGTTGCTGCGACTGACAATGATCATAGTGAGAAAAATAAACAAAGTGTGCTTGAGAAGGATTGTAAAACTGGATTAAATACTGAGTCACAGTTTGGTTTTGGGTGCAGTTTAGATGTTCAAACTAGTTCCTTACCGTTGCCTGAAAGTAACAGAAAGCGTAAGCTTTTAACTGGGCAATGTGAATCAAAGAAGACAAAATGGTATGATGCTAATGAAGCTAGTTTGGATGTTGAGTTTATTGGTGAAGTTTCATCAAAGAAACTTGAGTTTTATCCTGTTGATTTTGATGTTACACAAGCATTGTGTAAACAACTGAATGTGCATTGTGAAAACACTGCATGTGCTAACCCTCTAGAGGTTGGCATGTTGGGAATTCCATGTCAAACTGATCATATAGTAGCTGATGGCAATTGCTTTTTTAGGGCTTTGTCCAAAGTTATTAGTGGTACTGAGAAAAATCACATAAAGTTAAGACGTTCAGTTGTTACACATTTACAAAAAAATGTTGGAAATTATAGTTCTCTTTTGAGATCTGAAAATATGTCTGTGGATGAATATCTCAATGTTTCTAAAATGAGATTTTCTGGTAGTTGGGCTACAGAGGTTGAAATTCAAGCTACAGCTGACTACTTGGGTGTGAGTGTGTATACGTATCACAATGAACGTTGGTTGAAATATGCCTGTCAACGTAAAGCTATCTCTAAACAAGGCATATATCTGCAAAATATAAATGAGTGTCATTATGAAGTTGTAACTTGCGTTCAAATTTTTCAGCAGCAGCGTTGTTTTGGGTTTTGTAAATCTATGGAAAATAATATTTTGGGTCATATGAGGCAATGTAAAAGGAACTCAGAAATGCTTTCAGAAGGAGATTGCAAGAGTGTTAAACATAGCAGGTCTGAAGTTGGTGATTGTAACGATGTTTTGTGTAGTGCATTGGTTAACAATGATCACCAAAACAGTGAAATTGTGCAAAGTAATAATTTAGTTGAAAGTGTTTTCAGTTTTCATCCATTGTCATTCGAGTCTGCAGTTTTGTTGTCAAAACATCTGGATTTGGATTTTGTGAAGCAGAATGAAGACATTCCAACTAATAATGTTACGCTTGGTTCTATTTGTAAGACAGAGGTCCTATTAAATGATGGCAATAGTTTTTTCCGAGCTATTTCTCGAGTCATTAGTGGTTCTGAAAAGTGTCATAGAAGAGTTCGACTGGCTGTTGTTAAGTTTATGCTAAAAAATAGTGACATTCATATGAAGTTGCTTTGTCAAGGATATGCCACAGTGTCTGAGTACATTCTGAAGTCACGTATGAAATATGTTGGCAGTTTTGTATCTGAGATTGATATTCAAGCTACTTCAAATTTTTTGGGAGTAGAAATTTTTGTACACAATGGTAGCATATGGAGAAAGTATAATCCTGTGAACAAAATACTTGGAAATCAAGCAATTTATTTGCGGGAATGTGATAAATATTTTGAGGTTGTTGTTTGTGTTCATTGTAGTGGTAAAGCTGGATGTGCCAATTGGTGTAAAAGCAATAGTATTTGTTCTGAGAAACCACTGCTTAGACGCCGTTCTTTTCAACCATATGTTACTTGTGATTCAGTTGCTGAATCTTCTTTTTCAAAGTATCTAAAAAAAAGTAAATCGTTTTACCAGAAAGTGCAGTATCAAATAATTGAACTGCATAAACAGAAGAAAAAAGATATAAGTAAAAGGAAATATGCATCTGATTCTTTGCATAGATCCAGAGCATTGGAATTGAGTAAAATAAATAAGGAAAATGCTATCTATAGAATGTGTGTTAAACAACGTAGTTCTGCAAAATATAGAACTGATGTATTACACAGAGATCGTGTTAAAAATTTGAGTAAAAACAAGTATAAATGTGATTTGTTACACAAACATAATGTTAAGGAAAGGAGTAAAATAAAATATCAGAGTAATGATACTCATAGAGAAAATGTTAAAGCATTGAGTTCTAGAAAATATCAGAGTAATGATACTCATAGAGAAAATGTTAAAGCATTGAGTTCTAGAAAATATCAGAGTAATGATACTCATAGAGAAAATGTTAAAGCACTGAGTTCTAGAAAATATCATCAAGATCCTCACTTTAGGAAAAGTGTGGTGGATGGGATCAAATATAAGCGACAATTGAATAAAAAACAGTTGGAAGAGTTTGATGTTGTTATGAAACAATTTTTGGATAAAGTTAAAGATGGACCTGGGTTTGTTTGTTGTGTATGTCATAGGTTGTTATTTGAACATCAAGTCTTACATTGTAAAAAAGAGTCGTACAGTAATGCAGGACTTGGACTTATCGCTGATCAATGTATCACGTCTGATTATTTGCATATCTGTAAAGGAAACTGCTCAAAAAATTGTGAATGGATGAAAACATCAAGAAGTAAATTGTGGATTTGTTACACGTGCCATGCTAAAATCAAAAAAGGTAAAATACCAGCTGAGAGTGTTAAAAATAACTTAGAACTTGAACCTATACCAGCAGAATTGGCATGTTTAAATCAATTAGAACAACATTTAATAGCATTACATATTCCATTTATGAAACTGTTGGCATTGCCCAAAGGTGGGCAGAATGGCGTGCATGGACCTATTACTTGTGTTCCTGCAAATACTGAACAAACAACTTATTTGTTACCACGCATGTCTATTGAGGGTTCTCTTGTGCCTGTGAAATTAAAACGGAAGCTTACTTATAAAGGACATTATGAATATCAGTATGTTGATTCGGAACGTGTTAAGCAGGCTTTACAGTTTTTACAAAGCCATAATTCTTATTATAACAACGTGAAATTTAATAATGATTGGATTAATGGTTTTTGTAAAGAAACATCTGATGTGGTAGAAAAAGATGTTGAATGCACTGCAAATGTTGACGATTCAAATGTTTTAGGAGATGAACTTCTGCATGATAGACAGCAGCATTGCATGTTCCAGGACACTTGTCTAATGCCAGTAGACATTGGTCAAGAGGCTTTGGATCAATATTTTGATCACATTTTGAATGTAGCTCCCGCTGAAGGCAATAGTCCGGTGAAGTTGTTGTCCGATATTACAAATGAGGCTAAATGTTTTCCTGTGTTGTTTCCTAAGGGTGGACCAACATTTCATGATGGAAGACAACATCCTTTAACTCTATCACGATATTTTAACAACAGGATTCTTAATGCTGATTGTCGTTTTGCACAAAATGTGGAATATATTTTTTTTGCCCAATATATGACAGAATTAGAAAAGGTCGTTTCAAATGTTTCGATTGCAGTAAGAAAAGGTAAGTATGATTTTAAAAATAAACGAGTAGTTACTGGAGAGTTGTTGAATAGTGATGATTCTATTAAAAGGATGTTGGAATTTGATGATGGGTACAGATTTTTAAAACCAATCAGAGGTACGCCAGCATTTTGGCAGGCGGCCCAGAAAGACCTCATGGCTTGTGTGAGGCAGCTTGGAATCCCCACATGGTTCTGTTCATTTTCTTCAGCTGATATGCGGTGGAAGAATTTACTTTCCTGCATTCTGAAGCACGAAGGTAGAACTGAAACTGTGGAGCAGTTGGAATGGGCAGACAGATGTGAGCTTTTGCGTCGTAATCCTGTCACTGCTGCTCGGATGTTTGATTTTCGTTGGCATTGTTTTCTGAAAGAGGTTCTTATGTCGCCTGCATGTCCTATAGGAAAAATTAAGGATTTTTTTTATAGGGTGGAGTTTCAGCAACGAGGCTCACCACATCTTCATTGCCTGTTTTGGATAGAGGATGCACCTGTAATTGACAGAAATACAGATGCTGAAGTGATTGCATTTATTGATCGTTATGTGACTTGTGAGTTACCATCAAATATTGACTTACTGGAAATTGTTACATCTGTGCAAAAACACTCTGAAACACATGCGAAAACATGTAAAAAAAAAGGAACTGTGTGTCGTTTTAATTTTCCTAGACCACCTTCTGCACGTACGTTCATATCACGTAGCACAAGTGCTGAAGAGACACAGTCTTGTCAATGTGTGTTATCAGAGAAAGAGTCTTGCAACTGTAAAGAAAATGCACAGACACAGCAATTGAAGAAAAAAGAGGCTTCTGCATTGATTGCACACATTAAAGCTGCTCTCTCAGCTGATGGGCCAACTTATGACAATGTTGAAGATTTGTTTGGATCTGTTGGGTTAAACCAAAGCACATTTGAAACTGCATATAACTGTTGTGCTCGGAAAACCCATGTTGTGCTGAAACGTCAGATCAATGAAGTTTGGATTAATCAATATAGCAAGCCACTGTTAAAATGCTGGAATGCTAATATGGATATACAGTTTGTTGTCGACGCATATGCATGTGTTGTGTACATCATTTCTTACATCTCTAAATCAGAGAAGGAAATGGGTTTATTATTGCAGTGTGCACAAAAGGAAGCAAGCAGGGATGGAAATGCTTCTGCCAAAGAGAGTCTAAAAACATTAGGCAGTACATATTTGCACAACAGAGATGTATCTGCTCAAGAAAGTGTTTATAGACTGACAAATGCACATTTGAAAGAGTGCTCTCGGAAAGTTGTGTTTCTTCCTGTTGGTGAAAATACTGTTAAAATGAGTTTACCGTTAAAAGTACTAAAAGAAAAAGCATCAAAGCATTCTGTTAGTACAGATGATATGTGGATGACAAGCATTGTGGATAGATATAAGAACAGACCTAAGAGTGATGATTTTCCTTCAATGTGTTTAGCAGTATTTGCTTCCGAATTTCGTGTGTTGTCAAAAAATGAAAGTGCTGCTAAGCGAATAAAGTTGAACAACAACACTGGATATGTTGTGAAAAGAACCCGCACACAACCTGCTGTTGTACGTTACGTTAAGTTCTCTGAAACAAAACAGCCTGAACTGTTTTATCAAAGCAATCTGCAGTTGTTTTTGCCATACTACAGCGATAGCCAGCTGAAACCTCAAGGTTTTGAAACGTATCAAGACTTTTTTCATAAGGGCACGATAAGACTTGGTAATTCAGGTCTGCAGTTGGTAAAGTCCGTGGTAACATTAAACAGAAGTAAATTTGAAATTGATGGTGATAAATTGGTTAATGCTCAGCAAGGGATAGATAATGCTGGTGTAGTTGAAGATGGCTGGTGTGAATTATGCCCTGAGCAAGAATTGGAAAGACTTGAGTGTCAAGAGTTGTTGCAGAACCAAAAAAGTGTAGATGATGAACAGGAATTTGATATTCCTGATTTAAGAGTTTCAGCTCAACATAGCCATTTCTTTCAACTGAATAAAACAAAAATGCCTCGTAGTGATGGCTTGGCTTTAATTCGCTCTTTAAATGAAATTCAGATGGATATTTTTTACCAAGTGAGAAAATGGTGTGTGGAAAAGGTTTTGGGAAAAAAGCCAGAACCATTCCACCTGTTCATAACAGGAGGTGCAGGGACTGGTAAAACTCACCTAATTAAAGCAATACAATATGAATCAAATAGACTATTGTCTCCTCTTTGTCGTCATGTAGATGACATCTGTGTTTTGTTGACAGCTCCCACAGGAATTGCTGCGTTTAATGTACAAGCAAGTACTATACACAACACTTTCTGTATTGGTAAAGATGTCCGCTTACCTTACACACCACTGGGTGAGGAAAAATTAAATTCTTTACGTGCCATTTACAGCAGTTTACAGATTTTGATAATTGATGAAATATCCATGGTAGATCATAATTTATTAGCATATATTCATGGGCGTCTGAGGCAAATAAAGCAAACTGGTAACTCTGCATTGTTTGGAAATGTTTGTATTATTGCAGTTGGGGATTTCTTTCAATTACCTCCAGTGAGAGGAAAACCATTGTATGTAGAAAATGTGGGTATGGATCTTTGGTGTGGTGTGTTTAAAATTGTTTGCCTGGAAACCATTGTACGCCAAAAAGATCAGGAATTTGCCAAATTACTCGGCAGAGTTAGGACACGATGCAAAGGTACTGAAATGTTAAAAAGTGATATCCAACAATTGAAGTCACGTGAAACGGGAGAAGGCAGCGCTGCTTTACATATTTTCCCAACTAATGGTCAAGTAAATCAACATAATTTAACCCATCTACATTCATCCTGTCCAGATTATGTAACTATTAAAGCTCAAGATTATGTAAATTGTAAGGAAACAGGTAGACAAGTGTTACTAAGTGGTAATCATTCAAACGCTAACAATACTTGTTTAGCAGGAAGACTTCTTTTGGGGAAAAATGCACGTGTCATGCTTTGTAAAAATGTTGATGTGGCAGATGGTCTTGTCAATGGTGCATGTGGAATTGTGACTGATATTGTCTATAGAAACTCTGACTTTCCACAAATTGTTTTTGTGAATTTTGATAATAAAGACATTGGAAGACAACGGAAGAAACAGTATGAAAATCATCCAGGGCTTGTCTCAGGTTCTGTAGCCATTGTTCCAGAAGAGGAACGACTCACAGGAAGAGGTGGTCTGAGACGTCAGTTTCCTCTAAAACTTGCTTGGGCTTGTACTGTTCATAAAGTTCAGGGTCTTACCATTGATAATGTTGTTGTGTCTTTGAAAAAAACCTTTGCTCCTGGGCAGGCTTATGTTGCATTAAGCCGCGTAACAAGTTTGTCTGGTTTAATTATTCAAGATTTTAAGGAACAGGCCATTTATTGTAACAAAACAGTTTCTGAATATGTGGCAAACATGCCTCAATATCTAATAAATAAAGAAAATCTCACTTCTAGTTCATGTGACTTTAGCATTTTCCTTATGAATGTGCAAAATTTAGAGTGGCATGTAAAGGACTTAGCTTTGTGCACAAAACAGTTACATGCTAACTGCATAGCTGTAACTGAAACATGGCTTCCAAATGCCCCTTTTACTGATGCATTGAACATCAGTGGCTACAATTTTTATAGTATGCCACGCTCACTGTCTTATAGTGGAGTAGATCCTAGACTGAATGTCATTAAAGGCTTAAAACATGGTGGTGTTGGAATGTACACCGTTGAAAATATCCTGTTTGAACATGTAGAGGTACAAAGTGTAGATATTGAATGTTTAGTGCACAGATTTATTACATCGAACATAGTCGTGGCAGTTCTGTATCGTCCACCATCATATGCCATTTCATTATTTAGAGAGAACCTTAAGAAATTAGTCGATCTGTTGGAGCCCCTGGGTGATACCATTGCTATAATGGGTGATTTCAATGACAATCTAGTAAACTCGAAGACAATAACTGATTTCATGGCACATAAAGGTTTTATTCAACTGGTTTCTGAAAACACAACGTTAAAAAATACGATAATCGATCATGTGTACTTAAAAACAACAAAATATAAAGTCGAATGTACAGTTGTACAAACATACTTTAGTGATCATGATGGGATTCTTTGTCGTTTTAAACATGTAAGTGACTGTTGATGATTGTGGCGAAGGAGAAAGGGACATCTTTATCTCTTTTAAGTCACAAACGTCTGACTTAATATAAAACGTCAAATGTTGAACTAAATACATGCTGGTGTCAGTTATTGTGGCGAAGGAGGCGGGGAGAAATGACGCATCTGCGACATTTTTATCTCTGTTAAGTCACAAACATCTGACTTAATGTAAAACGTCAAATGTTGAACTAAATACATGCTGGTGTCAGTTATTGTGGCGAAGGAGGCGGGGACAAAATGACGCATCTGCGACATTTTTATCTCTGTTAAGTCACAAACATCTGACTAAATGTAAAACGTCAAATGTTGAACTAAATACATGCTGGTGTCAGTTATTGTGGCGAAGGAGGCGGGGAGAAATGACGCATCTGCGACATTTTTATCTCTGTTAAGTCACAAACATCTGACTTAATGTAAAACGTCAAATGTTGAACTAAATACATGCTGGTGTCAGTTATTGTGGCGAAGGAGGCAGGGAGAAATGACGCATCTGCGACATTTTTATCTCTGTTAAGTCACAAACATCTGACTTAATGTAAAACGTCAAATGTTGAACTAAATACATGCTGGTGTCAGTTATTGTGGCGAAGGAGGCGGGGAGAAATGACGCATCTGCGACATTTTTATCTCTGTTAAGTCACAAACATCTGACTTAATGTAAAACGTCAAATGTTGAACTAAATACATGCTGGTGTCAGTTATTGTGGCGAAGGAGGCGGGGAGAAATGACGCATCTGCGACATTTTTATCTCTGTTAAGTCACAAACATCTGACTTAATGTAAAACGTCAAATGTTGAACTAAATACATGCTGGTGTCAGTTATTGTGGCGAAGGAGGCGGGGAGAAATGACGCATCTGCGACATTTTTATCTCTGTTAAGTCACAAAAATCTGACTTAATGTAAAACGTCAAATGTTGAACTAAATACATGCTGGTGTCAGTTATTGTGGCGAAGGAGGCGGAGAGAAATGACGCATCTGCGACATTTTTATCTCTGTTAAGTCACAAACATCTGACTTAATGTAAAACGTCAAATGTTGAACTAAATACATGCTGGTGTCAGTTATTGTGGCGAAGGAGGCGGGGAGAAATGACGCATCTGCGACATTTTTATCTCTGTTAAGTCACAATCCTCTGACTTTATGGAAATGTGGTTTCTTTTCCTGCATCTTGAATACATATTAGGCATTACAAATTTACATTTTTTTTCTGTAGTTAGCAATTGAGTAAAGAATCAAAATGCTTTTTTTTTGCATATTTCTAAATTTCAAACCATCTGATGTACAAACATATTCGAAGTACTTAAAAAGTACTTTAGAAAGTAATTGAAATTTATGTATCTATTGCATTCCTATGGCCTAGTTATTCATGATGGAGGTTTTGCTTTCCTTGCCATGTGACCTCAAAAAAAGCAAAAGACATTGGTAATGGTACTCCCAGTTACTGGGATGGGGTTCGATTCCCTACAATGTCCATGTTCTGAGGTCACATAAACACTTTTTTAATGTTAGTGCATATATGTGTCTTCATGAAATAACTCTCGTCTATTTTTAATCATAGAGAAATTTCTATAAATCTCGTCATAGGAACATCCCCACAGTAACCACCCTGACTGGAACATCAACGTGGTCCACTTCACAGCCGTGAGGCTGCAAAGTTAAACTCCAGCTGCCCCAGCAAGTGTGACAACTGCAGCAACAACCACCGACCAAGCCCTGACAGAAAAGATCCCCACAAGGAACACTGCAGGCTGTTCCATGAAAAATATAGTTTTGCCATTGCCTTGCAGATCACAGTTCAAGTGATTTAGTTTTCCAGTAATATCAGTCAAACTGCGAGTTCAGATTTACCATATTCATATTAACCATATTCAGCAGACTGCTCCTCCAATAGCACCTTGAAAATCCTGTGCCGTTTTGCTTTGCAGCAGAAGTTGATTTCACAATAGGAGTCATCATGTGTCTAGAGCCAATCACTTCTGCACATAGGGCCTACTGGTGAATGACGCAGCAGTAATGAAGACATTTTGGGAAGTCTGGGTCAGCTTTACAGTGAGTGATGAAACCCGTTTTTCTATTGATCATAGCAGGAGCCCTGTCTGCAGTCACTGCTACCAGCTTTTCTAAAGGTACCTTTTTCTGCACAAAAATTCCTTCACCATGTTATACATTTCAACTCCTCTTGTAGTTGTCTGTTAGGGCAGTTGTGTCAAGAGTTCTTCTCTTGTGGACTCCAAAAGTTTGTACTGCTGCTGTCCACAGACTCATCACATTGGACATCAAACCACCTGCACTTTGTAAGATCCCAGTCCAGCTAATTAACCAAGTTATCAGACATAGCTGACACTTGTCTAAATATTGTAGTAAAAATTAGAAGAGTTCAATTGTTCTCATCCTTAGGGACAGTGATGGCAATTATCATCATTGATTGTTTCTCAAACTGAAAACAACAAGCAACAGAATACAGTTCTCCCCCCACCCCCCCACCCCCCACCGCCCACAGGCTGCTGTCATGTTAACATTAGCTTGGAGCTCCAGAAAAGAACAAGAAAGAACAAAGAGAATGGCTCGAACAAGGCGTTGCTCACGGGGCGGTCGCTCGTGCCAGGCGGTCGCACGTGCTCGGGCCCGCTAAATGCTACTTGTAGCTTTAATTATTATTATTATTCTTTTTCTTCCGACAGAAGAGTCGCCTTTTTGAGGCCTTTAACATACCCCAAAACTCACCAAATTTTGTATACACATCAGGAGTCGCGAAAAATTTCATATTTTATAGGAGAACGGCATAGGTAAACAAAAATGGCTCGATAGCGCCACCTGCAAAATTTGTTTTCGCGAGCACCTCCATATGCTTTATAGTACAAACCTGATTTTAACAGGGCATGTTCATCGGATAGAAACCTACAAAAAAGTCTCTTGGGACCAAGCTGTCAGTCGCACAGGAAGTCTGATATTTTGATGACAATATGTCATTTTTGCTGTATTTTGGTCATTCGCAGGCCTCGCTCTAGAACGAACTCCTCCTAGAGATTTGAGAGTAATGACTCCAAACTTTGGTTTTGTAAACTAGACACATGTCCGATGTTAAATTGCAAAGCTTTTAAGTTTTTATGGATGTTTGTGACCATGGCGGCGCGTCAAAATTGGAGGTCGTTTCGAAAACACGCCATGAAAAGAAAAATGGCCATTACTCAGCCATGCATAATCCAATCTGATCCAAAATTGATGTGCATGATTGTAGTCTGACTCTGAACACATCTGCAGTGAAAAAATCTGGAAAAAGTGTAGCGCCACCTGCTGGCAAGAGGAAATGACATGTTTTACTTGGAGCATCACTACTCCGAGTAGGATGAGCCGACACACCTGAAAATGACGTCCACCTGTTGAAAAGCCATTGAAGTTTACTCTGACAAAAAACCATAACTTTCAATGCGGGGGTGTGGTCGTGACAGAGCGGCAAAGTTGGGCATCTCGCTATGCACACAAAAGTTGCTCTCACGTGCACATTCCTTGTCCAATCTCACTGAAATTCAATGGATATGATGAAGCTTCTATTCTGAACCCATGGATATGACAATCTTGGACGAGCTCTATAGCGCCACCTAGTTATTGCATTGGGCACATTCTGCCCTGTATTTTCTCTTTGCTTTGTCCGATGTGCATGAAATTAAAACTGGAGATACTCAGAAGGGTCCTCTCTCATCATGTAAAGTTTCATGGGTGTACACCTGACGGTGCCTGCGTAACAGGAAGTGGTCGATTATGTGCACCCAAATAATAGAAATTTATTATAAATCAGCCGTTTGTCTCAGGAAGCTGAGATTTCAGAATTAGATGCCTTTAATAACCTCCAGCTTTGATATGTAACACTATAGGGTCTACGAGAAACTTCATCACTTGATTTTTTTAATGAAATTTTGGACTGAACAAAGATTTTTAGCATAAATTCTGTTTAGGTTATCAGCACCAAGAATTCAACTTTCATAGGCATTTATGTGCTACTGCTTCCTAAAAAAATTCAGAATGATTGAAGTTACAGGTGACATCTTAGAGAGCATTACATCTAAAAAGGTCCGAAAACGTCTTTTTAGGCAAAACTACAAACACCTATTTTTTTTCATAACTTAATCATCATATATCAACACCATTTATTTTTTTAAATGTAGGGATCTGTGTTTGCTGCCTTCCATATTTTTTTCAGAAGTCCAGGTGAAACAGATGATTTTAAAAAAATCCTGATTCATCCCAAAACCTGTGCTTTTTCCGTCTGGACTCCAAACAAGTGTGTTTTAAAATTACTTATGCTTCAAATATCCACACCAAGTTTCACACGCATATAGCTGAACATGTCTAAATGCTTCTTGAATATTCTTTACAGATATAAAATGAACTGGTCAACTGTAGGATGTCATTTCCTCTTACATGCTTAAGTCTTTTCCTCATGCTGCAGCCTGCTCCTCAATCATCCCTGTTGCTGGAGTCAAATTTCACCCCCCCCCCCCCCACACACACACACAAACACCAGCTGCCAGTTCATATGCTAACTAACCCAGAAGTGAGGTGACAAGAGTTTAGACACAAGAGGGAGGGCAGACTGCTTTTTCATTTGTTTTGTATGTCTTTCATAGATTTTTATGAATAATCATTGCTTTTCTAGTCATGTAAAATGCAATTAACCTAATATTTTATCTTTTTTTTTTAAAAACAAAACATATGAATGTGCTCCAAAACAAAACCCAACTCTCAGTACAGTTCTACAGATGTAACATAAGACTTAGACAGTAAATGTCTCTTTTATCCTTTTTTAATCAATGCTGCAACTTCTTTTCCTTAATATAAATCCAATGAAATTAAACTACAAAACCAAAAAACACAACGTATAGCAAATTTCTCTAAATAAATTATGTGTATATACAATATGTAGCACTTTTAAACAAAATAATAACAAATCCTTCCAATACAAGCACAGAAAAATGGAACACAAAATTTAAAACCCAAATTTGAAATGGCAATTTTAAAAAGATAATTTTTTCAGCCTGCTAAAAGTGCACAATTGTAAAAGCTCTTTTATATAGACAACTGTTTGGTTGCTTAGAGCTCTAAATATAAAAACAATGCCTTTATGGACGTGGCACGGATGGCACGGATGTTCAGCAGGGTAAACCCCAGGAAAGCGGCGGGACCTGATGGAGTTCCCGGAAAGGTTCTGCGGGCCTGCGCCGATCAACTCTCCCAGGTCTTCACAAAAATCTTCAACCTGTCGCTAGCTCAGGCTTTCATCCCTGCTTGCCTGAAGTCATCCACTATCATCCCGATACCCAAAAAGTCCTCATCCACAGCCTTCCTCACGGACTTCCGCCCAGTTGCACTCACTGCTGTCATCACAAAGTGTCTGGAGCGGCTGCTCCTGGGACACATCAAAGACTCCCTCCCTCCAATCTTCGTCCCCCACCAGTTTGCTTACAAAGCAAACAGATCAACGGATGATGCCATTTCCATCACCCTCCACACTGCGCTGAGCCACCTGGAACACAGAGACACCTACGCCAGGATGCTCTTTGTGGACTATAGCTCAGCCTTTAACACAATCATTCCTGACATTCTGGTCAACAAACTGTCTGAACTAGGACTCCACCCACTCACCTGCTCGTGGATCAAGGACTTCCTGACAAACAGACCACAGACAGTCAAACTTGACCCCCACCTCTCCTCCACCCGGACGCTGAGCACAGGCTCCACACAGGGATGTGTGCTGAGTCCTCTGCTGTATACACTGTACACAGCAGACTGCAGACCAGCCCACACCAGCAACACCGTGGTGAAGTTTGCAGACGACACTACTGTGGTGGGGCTGATCTCTGGGGACGACGAGACGGCCTACAGAGACGAAGTCCTGAAACTCTCAAGGTGGTGTCAGGCTAATAACCTCATCCTGAACACCACCAAGACCAAGGAGATCATCCTGGACTTCAGAAAAAACAGAACAGATCCACCCCCACTCTACATCGATGGAAACTGTGTGGAGAGGGTCCACAGCTTCACCCTCCTGGGCACCACCATCTCTGCTGACCTCACATGGTCTAACAACACCATGACTGTCATCAGGAAGGCCCAGCAACGCCTGCACTTCCTGAGAAAACTTAGGAGGAACGACGTCAGCCAGGAGCTGCTGGTAACGTTCTACCGCTCAACCATTGAGAGCATTCTGTCCTATGGCATCACAGTGTGGTTTTCCCACTGCACTGAAGCAGAACGGCAGAGTCTCCAGAGAGTGGTAAAGACAGCGCAGAGGATCATCGGCTGCCCCCTCCCCTCACTGAAGGACATTTACCAGTCTCGCTGCCTCAGCAGAGTGACTAGCATCACCACTAACTCCACCCATTCTGCTTTCCCTCTGTTTGAACTGCTGCCCTCTGGAAGGAGGTACAGGTCCATCAGAACCAGGACAAACAGACTAAGAAACAGCTTTTTTCCACAGGCAATTATCATACGGAATGCACATACGTCCACCAACCACACCTCACTCTAATTTTACTACAATGCGTGCAATATCCTGACTGTCTAACCGGGTCACTGTGCAATAACTTGATATTTATTAAGCTGTGCTCACAGCAACTCATGTAATTCCATTCTATTTTATTCACAAATATTTAATATTTAACAGTTTCTGTCCATATTGTTCATTTTTTGTTAAGAGTTGTAAATACAGTATTTCTTTTTCTATTCTATTTTTATTTTTATTTTATGTAACTCCTTCACTCCAAGGCTGCTGCAATTTCATTGTATCCCCATGTACAATGACAATAAACGATTCTGATTCTGATTATATCACTTAGACACAGATGGAGAACCATATCAACTGGATTGGTAACAGCAACAACCACCGACCAAGCCGGCAAGCCCTGGCAGAAAAGATCCCCACAAGAAACACTGCAGGCTGTTCCATAAAAAATATAGTTTTACCATTGCCTTGCAGATCACAGTTGAAGTGGTTTAGTTTTCCTAAAAAAATTCAGAATGATTGAAGTTACAGGTGAACTTTTAGACAACATTTGATCCAAAAAGGTCCGAAAACGTCTTTTTAGGCAAAACTGCAAACACCTATTTTTTTGCATAACTTATCTTTCAAATATCAGCACAAAAAAATTAAAAACGGTAGGGATCTGTGTTTGCTGCCTTCCATATTTTTTTCAGACTTAAAAGTGTAACAGATGATTTATAAAAAATCCTTTTTCATCCAAAAACCTGTGTTAAATCTGTCTAGACTTAGTATTAAAAACTCTCCAAGATGAATGTGCCTGACTCCACCTGCAGGTGGATCACAGACTTCCTGACGGACAGACAGCAGTATGTGAGGCTGGGGAAGCTCGTCTCAGATACTCGGACCACAAGCACCGGATCCCCCCAGGGCTGTGTCCTTTCACCCCTGTTACTCTCCCTGTACACAAACAGCTGCACAGCTGGTCACCTGTCTGTCAAACTCCTGAAGTTTGCTGACGACACCACACTCATCGGCCTCATCTCTGACGGAGATGAGTCGGCCTACAGGAGTGAAATAGCCAGGCTGGTGTCATAGTGCAGCGCTAACAACCTGGAGCTTAATGCTCTGAAGACAGTGGAGATGACAGTGGACTTCAGGAAGGCCCCAGCCCCCCTCCCCCCTGTCATCCTCTGTGACTCCCCGGTGACCTCTGTGGAGTCCTTCTGCTTCCTGGGAACCATCATCAGCCAGGACCTCAAGTGGGAGCAGAACATCAGCTCCATCACTAAGAAGGTCCAGCAGAGGATGTACTTCCTGAGGCAGCTGAAGAAGTTTCACCTCCCTGAAAAGATGCTGGTAGACTTTTACACCGCCATCATCGAATCCACCCTCACGTCCTCCATCACAGTCTGGTTCGCTGCGGCCACGGCCAGAGACAAGGCCAAGCTGCAACGCGTCATCCACTCAGCAGAGAAGGTGATCGGCTGCCACCTCCCGTCTCTCCAGGAGCTGCACATCTCCAGGACCTGGAGGCGGGCAGCCAGGATTGTAGCCAACCCCTCTCATCCAGGACATAATCTCTTTCGGCCCCTCCCTTCTGGCAAGAGGCTCCGGTCCATCAGGACCAGGACCTCGCGCCACAAGAACAGCTTCTTCCCCACTGCAGTCAGCCTGCTGAACAGTACCCCAACTCCCCCAGGTGACCCCCCCCCCCCCCCCCCGCCCACCAAAGGACTGTCGGTGCCACTTACAGGCCCCACCATCCCAGCCCATCTGTGCTCCCACTTTAATTCACCTTACTCTACTGTATATAGTGTGTTGTTGTTGTTAACTTAATTTTTAACTTATTCTTAATTGCACTATACACCAAGTCAAATTCCTCGTTTTGTAAAGTGCGCTCTACTGAACCTGGCAATAAAACTTTTTCTGATTTCTGATTCTATTAATCATTGTTTTTTATTCATTCAAAATGCAATTAAATCAATATTTTATCTTTTTTCTTTTCCTTTTTCTTTTTTTTTATCTCTTATATCCTTTTTTATAATCAATGTTTGAACTTCTTTTACTTTCTATTGTCATGGTTTCAGTTTGTTGTCTTTTTTTTTCGCTTTAGTTCTTGTTCTGTCTTGTTTGGTTCTGTTTCCTGTTTTATTTTGAAAGGTTTCCTGTCTTGTCATGTTTCTTGAGTTTTACTTCCTTTGGTCCCCATCTGCCCTAATCGTGTTCACCTGTGTCTTGTCTGCCCTGTCTGTATATAAGTCTTGTCTCTGCCTTCCTCCTGTGCTGGTCCATTAACTTCTGCTCATGTTGATCACGTCTTCTTGTCTGGCGTCCATGTCCCTTGCCATGCCACAGTAAGTTTTTGTTTTTAGTTTTGTCATCCTGCTCTGCAGCACTTTTTGTTAGTTAAATAAACCCACTTGCCCTGAACCCGTTTGCCTCCCGTCTTTGCGCCTGGGTCCTACCTGCTCTCGAGCCTCCCCCCCACACGACATCTATACATCCAATGAAATTAAACTACAAATCAACAAACACAACTGATAACAAATGTCTCTAAAAAATGATGTGTATATTTGCAGAACCTTAAAAACACCAAACAAATAACAAATGCTTCCCAATTAAAGCACAAAAAATGGAACACAAAATGTAAAACCCAAGTTAGAAATTGCAATTTGAAAAAGATACTTTTTTCAGCAGCTTTTCAAAATCAATCACCAATTCTACTCTTCTGTGGATGAAACAAAGTACTCCAGAACAATGAAGCCATTTCTCTAAGTCTCTCTCACCTTCAGTTTTAAACAAGGTCTGTGAAAATCCACCATACATTGGTCACATGAACTCAGAGACCTGCTAAAAGTGCACAATTGTAAAAGCTCTTTTATATAGACAACTGTTTGTTTGCTTAGAGCTCTAAATATAAAAAAAATGCTTTTCTATCACCTAGACACAGATGGAGAACCATATCAACTGGATTAATAACAGGGTGGCATGTTTAGACAACATGAAGCTGTCCATCACATTTTTGACCTAAACATGTAAACACATCCTTGGCTCTGCGGTTAGGAAATGGTATTTGGGAATCTCTTTATACCAGGAGCCAGCCTGGCCATTGGAACATCGCCACAGTGCCCATCCAGACTGGGACAGCAACGGGGTCCACTTCAGAGCCGTGAGCTGCTGTGTTTAACTCCAGCTGTCCCAGCAAGGGAGACAACTGCAGCAACATCCACTGACCAAGCTGACAAGCCCTGGCAGAAAAGATCCCCACAAGAAAAACACTGGCTAAGGCAGGCTGGTCAAAAAAAAAATAGTTTTGCCATTGTCTTGCAGCTCGCAGATCAAGTGGTTTAGTTTTCCAGTAATGTCAGTCAAGAATGCAAGTTCAGATTCACAATGTTCATATTCACCATATTCAACAGACATCTCCTCCAATAGCACCTTAAAAATCCTGTGCTGTTTTGCTTTGCAGCTGAGGTTGTTTACGATTTTCAGAATAAGAGTCATTATATGTCCAGAGCCAATCACTTCTGCACATAAGGCCTGCTGGTGAATGACGCAACAGTAATGCAGACATTTTGGAAAGTCTGGGTCAGCTTTACAGTGAGTGATGAAACCTGTTTGTCTATTGATCATAGCAGGAGTCCCATCTGCAGTCACTGCTACCAGCTTTTCTAATTGTACCTTTTTCTGCACAAAAACTCCTTCACCGTGTTATACATTTCAACTCCTCTTGTAGTTGTCTGTTAGGGCAGATGTGTCAGGAGTTCTTCTCTTGTGGAAACCAAAAGCTATGCTGTACTGTTGCCGTCCACAGACTCATCACACTGGACGTTAACCACCTGCACTTTGCAAGATCCCGGTCCAGCTAATTGGCCAAGTTATCAGACATAGCTGACACTCATCTAGACATTGTAGTGGAAATTGAATGAGTTCTATTGTTCTCATCCTTAGGGACAGTGATAGCAATTATCATCATTGCTTGAATTTTTTTCATGCTATATGCAAAAGTCTTTGTCCCTTAAGGCAACAGATTACAGCCCCCCCCCCCCCCCCCCCCCCCAGGCTGCTGTCGTATTAACAATAGCTTGGAGCTCCAGAATGGACAAGAAAAAACGACGAGAATGGCTCGAGCAGGGCGTTGCTCACGGGGCGGTCGCTCGTGCCGTGCGGTCGCACGTGCTCGGGCCCGCTAAATGCTACTTGTAGCTTTAATTATTATTATTCTTTTTCTTCCGACGGAAGAGTCGCCTTTTTGAGGCCTTTAACATACCCCAAAACTCACCAAATTTTGTATACACATCAGGAGTCGCGAAAAATTTCATATTTTATAGGAGAACGGCATAGGTAAACAAAAATGGCTCGATAGCGCCACCTGCAAAATTTGTTTTCGCGAGCACCTCCATATGCTTTATAGTACAAACCTGATTTTAACAGGGCATGTTCATCGGATAGAAACCTACAAAAAAGTCTCTTGGGACCAAGCTGTCAGTCGCACAGGAAGTCTGATATTTTGATGACAATATGTCATTTTTGCTGTATTTTGGTCATTCGCAGGCCTCGCTCTAGAACGAACTCCTCCTAGAGATTTGAGAGTAATGACTCCAAACTTTGGTTTTGTAAACTAGACACATGTCCGATGTTAAATTGCAAAGCTTTTAAGTTTTTATGGATGTTTGTGACCATGGCGGCGCGTCAAAATTGGAGGTCGTTTCGAAAACACGCCATGAAAAGAAAAATGGCCATTACTCAGCCATGCATAATCCAATCTGATCCAAAATTGATGTGCATGATTGTAGTCTGACTCTGAACACATCTGCAGTGAAAAAATCTGGAAAAAGTGTAGCGCCACCTGCTGGCAAGAGGAAATGACATGTTTTACTTGGAGCATCACTACTCCGAGTAGGATGAGCCGACACACCTGAAAATGACGTCCACCTGTTGAAAAGCCATTGAAGTTTACTCTGACAAAAAACCATAACTTTCAATGCGGGGGTGTGGTCGTGACAGAGCGGCAAAGTTGGGCATCTCGCTATGCACACAAAAGTTGCTCTCACGTGCACATTCCTTGTCCAATCTCACTGAAATTCAATGGATATGATGAAGCTTCTATTCTGAACCCATGGATATGACAATCTTGGACGAGCTCTATAGCGCCACCTAGTTATTGCATTGGGCACATTCTGCCCTGTATTTTCTCTTTGCTTTGTCCGATGTGCATGAAATTAAAACTGGAGATACTCAGAAGGGTCCTCTCTCATCATGTAAAGTTTCATGGGTGTACACCTGACGGTGCCTGCGTAACAGGAAGTGGTCGATTATGTGCACCCAAATAATAGAAATTTATTATAAATCAGCCGTTTGTCTCAGGAAGCTGAGATTTCAGAATTAGATGCCTTTAATAACCTCCAGCTTTGATATGTAACACTATAGGGTCTACGAGAAACTTCATCACTTGATTTTTTTAATGAAATTTTGGACTGAACAAAGATTTTTAGCATAAATTCTGTTTAGGTTATCAGCACCAAGAATTCAACTTTCATAGGCATTTATGTGCTACTGCTTCCTAAAAAAATTCAGAATGATTGAAGTTACAGGTGACATCTTAGAGAGCATTACATCTAAAAAGGTCCGAAAACGTCTTTTTAGGCAAAACTACAAACACCTATTTTTTTTCATAACTTAATCATCATATATCAACACCATTTATTTTTTTAAATGTAGGGATCTGTGTTTGCTGCCTTCCATATTTTTTTCAGAAGTCCAGGTGAAACAGATGATTTAAAAAAAATCCTGATTCATCCCAAAACCTGTGCTTTTTCCGTCTGGACTCCAAACAAGTGTGTTTTAAAATTACTTATGCTTCAAATATCCACACCAAGTTTCACACGCATATAGCTGAACATGTCTAAATGCTTCTTGAATATTCTTTACAGATATAAAATGAACTGGTCAACTGTAGGATGTCATTTCCTCTTACATGCTTAAGTCTTTTCCTCATGCTGCAGCCTGCTCCTCAATCATCCCTGTTGCTGGAGTCAAATTTCATCCCCCCCCCCCCCCCCCCCCCCCCACACACACACACACCAGCTGCCAGTTCATATGCTAACTAACCCAGAAGTGAGGTGACAAGAGTTTAGACACAAGAGGGAGGGCAGACTGCTTTTTCATTTGTTTTGTATGTCTTTCATAGATTTTTATGAATAATCATTGCTTTTCTAGTCATGTAAAATGCAATTAACCTAATATTTTATCTTTTTTTTTTACAAACAAAACATATGAATGTGCTCCAAAACAAAACCCAACTCTCAGTACAGTTCTACAGATGTAACATAAGACTTAGACAGTAAATGTCTCTTTTATCCTTTTTTAATCAATGCTGCAACTTCTTTTCCTTAATATAAATCCAATGAAATTAAACTACAAAACCAAAAAACACAACGTATAGCAAATTTCTCTAAATAAATTATGTGTATATACAATATGTAGCACTTTTAAACAAAATAATAACAAATCCTTCCAATACAAGCACAGAAAAATGGAACACAAAATTTAAAACCCAAATTTGAAATGGCAATTTTAAAAAGATAATTTTTTCAGCCTGCTAAAAGTGCACAATTGTAAAAGCTCTTTTATATAGACAACTGTTTGGTTGCTTAGAGCTCTAAATATAAAAACAATGCCTTTATGGACGTGGCACGGATGGCACGGATGTTCAGCAGGGTAAACCCCAGGAAAGCGGCGGGACCTGATGGAGTTCCCGGAAAGGTTCTGCGGGCCTGCGCCGATCAACTCTCCCAGGTCTTCACAAAAATCTTCAACCTGTCGCTAGCTCAGGCTTTCATCCCTGCTTGCCTGAAGTCATCCACTATCATCCCGATACCCAAAAAGTCCTCATCCACAGCCTTCCTCACGGACTTCCGCCCAGTTGCACTCACTGCTGTCATCACAAAGTGTCTGGAGCGGCTGCTCCTGGGACACATCAAAGACTCCCTCCCTCCAATCTTCGTCCCCCACCAGTTTGCTTACAAAGCAAACAGATCAACGGATGATGCCATTTCCATCACCCTCCACACTGCGCTGAGCCACCTGGAACACAGAGACACCTACGCCAGGATGCTCTTTGTGGACTATAGCTCAGCCTTTAACACAATCATTCCTGACATTCTGGTCAACAAACTGTCTGAACTAGGACTCCACCCACTCACCTGCTCGTGGATCAAGGACTTCCTGACAAACAGACCACAGACAGTCAAACTTGACCCCCACCTCTCCTCCACCCGGACGCTGAGCACAGGCTCCACACAGGGATGTGTGCTGAGTCCTCTGCTGTATACACTGTACACAGCAGACTGCAGACCAGCCCACACCAGCAACACCGTGGTGAAGTTTGCAGACGACACTACTGTGGTGGGGCTGATCTCTGGGGACGACGAGACGGCCTACAGAGACGAAGTCCTGAAACTCTCAAGGTGGTGTCAGGCTAATAACCTCATCCTGAACACCACCAAGACCAAGGAGATCATCCTGGACTTCAGAAAAAACAGAACAGATCCACCCCCACTCTACATCGATGGAAACTGTGTGGAGAGGGTCCACAGCTTCACCCTCCTGGGCACCACCATCTCTGCTGACCTCACATGGTCTAACAACACCATGACTGTCATCAGGAAGGCCCAGCAACGCCTGCACTTCCTGAGAAAACTTAGGAGGAACGACGTCAGCCAGGAGCTGCTGGTAACGTTCTACCGCTCAACCATTGAGAGCATTCTGTCCTATGGCATCAAAGTGTGGTTTTCCCACTGCACTGAAGCAGAACGGCAGAGCCTCCAGGGAGTGGTAAAGACAGCGCAGAGGATCATCGGCTGCCCCCTCCCCTCACTGAAGGACATTTACCAGTCTCGCTGCATCAGCAGAGTGACTAGCATCACCACTAACTCCACCCATTCTGCTTTCCCTCTGTTTGAACTGCTGCCCTCTGGAAGGAGGTACAGGTCCATCAGAACCAGGACAAACAGACTAAGAAACAGCTTTTTTCCACAGGCAATTATCATACGGAATGCACATACGTCCACCAACCACACCTCACTCTAATTTTACTACAATGCGTGCAATATCCTGACTGTCTAACCGGGTCACTGTGCAATAATTTGATATTTATTAAGCTGTGCTCACAGCAACTCATGTAATTCCATTCTATTTTATTCACAAATATTTAATATTTAACAGTTTCTGTCCATATTGTTCATTTTTTGTTAAGAGTTGTAAATACAGTATTTCTTTTTCTATTCTATTTTTATTTTTATTTTATGTAACTCCTTCACTCCAAGGCTGCTGCAATTTCATTGTATCCCCATGTACAATGACAATAAACGATTCTGATTCTGATTATATCACTTAGACACAGATGGAGAACCATATCAACTGGATTGGTAACAGCAACAACCACCGACCAAGCCGGCAAGCCCTGGCAGAAAAGATCCCCACAAGAAACACTGCAGGCTGTTCCATAAAAAATATAGTTTTACCATTGCCTTGCAGATCACAGTTGAAGTGGTTTAGTTTTCCTAAAAAAATTCAGAATGATTGAAGTTACAGGTGAACTTTTAGACAACATTTCATCCAAAAAGGTCCGAAAACGTCTTTTTAGGCAAAACTGCAAACACCTATTTTTTTGCATAACTTATCTTTCAAATATCAGCACAAAAAAATTAAAAACGGTAGGGATCTGTGTTTGCTGCCTTCCATATTTTTTTCAGACTTAAAAGTGTAACAGATGATTTATAAAAAATCCTTTTTCATCCAAAAACCTGTGTTAAATCTGTCTAGACTTAGTATTAAAAACTCTCCAAGATGAATGTGCCTGACTCCACCTGCAGGTGGATCACAGACTTCCTGACGGACAGACAGCAGTATGTGAGGCTGGGGAAGCTCGTCTCAGATACTCGGACCACAAGCACCGGATCCCCCCAGGGCTGTGTCCTTTCACCCCTGTTACTCTCCCTGTACACAAACAGCTGCACAGCTGGTCACCTGTCTGTCAAACTCCTGAAGTTTGCTGACGACACCACACTCATCGGCCTCATCTCTGACGGAGATGAGTCGGCCTACAGGAGTGAAATAGCCAGGCTGGTGTCATAGTGCAGCGCTAACAACCTGGAGCTTAATGCTCTGAAGACAGTGGAGATGACAGTGGACTTCAGGAAGGCCCCAGCCCCCCTCCCCCCTGTCATCCTCTGTGACTCCCCGGTGACCTCTGTGGAGTCCTTCTGCTTCCTGGGAACCATCATCAGCCAGGACCTCAAGTGGGAGCAGAACATCAGCTCCATCACTAAGAAGGTCCAGCAGAGGATGTACTTCCTGAGGCAGCTGAAGAAGTTTCACCTCCCTGAAAAGATGCTGGTAGACTTTTACACCGCCATCATCGAATCCACCCTCACGTCCTCCATCACAGTCTGGTTCGCTGCGGCCACGGCCAGAGACAAGGCCAAGCTGCAACGCGTCATCCACTCAGCAGAGAAGGTGATCGGCTGCCACCTCCCGTCTCTCCAGGAGCTGCACATCTCCAGGACCTGGAGGCGGGCAGCCAGGATTGTAGCCAACCCCTCTCATCCAGGACATAATCTCTTTCGGCCCCTCCCTTCTGGCAAGAGGCTCCGGTCCATCAGGACCAGGACCTCGCGCCACAAGAACAGCTTCTTCCCCACTGCAGCCAGCCTGCTGAACAGAACCCCAACTCCCCCAGGTGACCCCCCTCCCCCCCCCCCCCCCCCCCCGCCCACCAAAGGACTGTCGGTGCCACTTACAGGCCCCACCATCCCAGCCCATCTGTGCTCCCACTTTAATTCACCTTACTCTACTGTATATAGTGTGTTGTTGTTGTTAACTTAATTTTTAACTTATTCTTAATTGCACTATACACCAAGTCAAATTCCTCGTTTTGTAAAGTGCGCTCTACTGAACCTGGCAATAAAACTTTTTCTGATTTCTGATTCTATTAATCATTGTTTTTTATTCATTCAAAATGCAATTAAATCAATATTTTATCTTTTTTCTTTTCCTTTTTCTTTTTTTTTTATCTCTTATATCCTTTTTTATAATCAATGTTTGAACTTCTTTTCCTTTCTATTGTCATGGTTTCAGTTTGTTGTCTTTTTTTTCGCTTTAGTTCTTGTTCTGTCTTGTTTGGTTCTGTTTCCTGTTTTATTTTGAAAGGTTTCCTGTCTTGTCATGTTTCTTGAGTTTTACTTCCTTTGGTCCCCATCTGCCCTAATCGTGTTCACCTGTGTCTTGTCTGCCCTGTCTGTATATAAGTCTTGTCTCTCCCTTCCTCCTGTGCTGGTCCATTAACTTCTGCTCATGTTGATCACGTCTTCTTGTCTGGCGTCCATGTCCCTTGCCATGCCACAGTAAGTTTTTGTTTTTAGTTTTGTCATCCTGCTCTGCAGCGCTTTTTGTTAGTTAAATAAACCCACTTGCCCTGAACCCGTTTGCCTCCCGTCTCTGCGCCTGGGTCCTACCTGCTCTCGAGCCTCCCCCCCACACGACATCCTTACATCCAATGAAATTAAACTACAAATCAACAAACACAACTGATAACAAATGTCTCTAAAAAATGATGTGTATATTTGCAGAACCTTAAAAACACCAAACAAATAACAAATGCTTCCCAATTAAAGCACAAAAAATGGAACACAAAATGTAAAACCCAAGTTAGAAATTGCAATTTGAAAAAGATACTTTTTTCAGCAGCTTTTCAAAATCAATCACCAATTCTACTCTTCTGTGGATGAAACAAAGAACTCCAGAACAATGAAGCCATTTCTCTAAGTCTCTCTCACCTTCAGTTTTAAACAAGGTCTGTGAAAATCCACCATACATTGGTCACATGAACTCAGAGACCTGCTAAAAGTGCACAATTGTAAAAGCTCTTTTATATAGACAACTGTTTGTTTGCTTAGAGCTGTAAATATAAAAAAAAATGCTTTTCTATCACCTAGACACAGATGGAGAACCATATCAACTGGATTAATAACAGGGTGGCATGTTTAGACAACATGAAGCTGTCCATCACATTTTTGACCTAAACATGTAAACACATCCTTGGCTCTGTGGTTAGGAAATGGTATTTGGGAATCTCTTTATACCAGGAGCCAGCCTGGCCATTGGAACATCGCCACAGTGCCCATCCAGACTGGGACAGCAACGGGGTCCACTTCAGAGCCGTGAGCTGCTGTGTTTAACTCCAGCTGTCCCAGCAAGGGAGACAACTGCAGCAACATCCACTGACCAAGCTGACAAGCCCTGGCAGAAAAGATCCCCACAAGAAAAACACTGGCTAAGGCAGGCTGGTCAAAAAAAAATAGTTTTGCCATTGTCTTGAGGCTCGCAGATCAAGTGGTTTAGTTTTCCAGTAATGTCAGTCAAGAATGCCAGTTTAGCTCGTGCTGGTTTGCGGCGCCTTCCATCCGTGAAACCTGGGTTCGACTCCGGGCTGCTCCCTGTTCCCTTCTCTACCTCTGCCGGTTCCAAGCCCGGTTTGAGAAGGTTGCGTCAGGAAGGGCATCCGGCGTAAAACATTGCCAAATTTACCATGCGACTTGTTCGCTGTGGCGACCCCTGATGGGAGAAGCCGAAAGTGGAAGAAGTCAGTCAAGAATGCAAGTTCAGATTCACAATGTTCATATTCACCATATTCAACAGACATCTCCTCCAATAGCACCTTAAAAATCCTGTGCTGTTTTGCTTTGCAGCTGAGGTTGTTTACGATTTTCAGAATAAGAGTCATTATATGTCCAGAGCCAATCACTTCTGCACATAAGGCCTGCTGGTGAATGACGCAGCAGTAATGCAGACATTTTGGAAAGTCTGGGTCAGCTTTACAGTGAGTGATGAAACCTGTTTGTCTATTGATCATAGCAGGAGTCCCATCTGCAGTCACTGCTACCAGCTTTTCTAATTGTACCTTTTTCTGCACAAAAACTCCTTCACCGTGTTATACATTTCAACTCCTCTTGTAGTTGTCTGTTAGGGCAGATGTGTCAGGAGTTCTTCTCTTGTGGAAACCAAAAGCTATGCTGTACTGTTGCCGTCCACAGACTCATTACACTGGACGTTAACCACCTGCACTTTGCAAGATCCCGGTCCAGCTAATTGGCCAAGTTATCAGACATAGCTGACACTCATCTAGACATTGTAGTGGAAATTGAATGAGTTCTATTGTTCTCATCCTTAGGGACAGTGATAGCAATTATCATCATTGCTTGAATTTTTTTCATGCTATATGCAAAAGTCTTTGTCCCTTAAGGCAACAGATTACAGCCCCCCCCCCCCCCCCCCAGGCTGCTGTCGTATTAACAATAGCTTGGAGCTCCAGAATGGACAAGAAAAAACGACGAGAATGGCTCGAGCAGGGCGTTGCTCACGGGGCGGTCGCTCGTGCCATGCGGTCGCACGTGCTCGGGCCCGCTAAATGCTACTTGTAGCTTTAATTAGGGCCCGAGCACGGAGTGCAAGGACCCTATTGTAATTCGAATGTTTATTAGGGCCCGAGCACGGAGTGCAAGGACCCTATTGTAATTCGAATGTTTATTATTATTATTATTATTAGGGCCCGAGCACGGAGTGCAAGGACCCTATTGTATCTGTTAGGTTTATTATTATTATTATTATTTTTCTTCTGCCGGAAGAATCGCATTTTTGAGGCCTTTAACATACCCCAAAACTCACCAAATTTGGCACACACATCAGGGGTCGCGAAAAATTTCGTATTTTATGAGAAATTGGCATGGGTGCGCAAAAATGGCTCGACAGCGCCACCTACACTGACTTTTGTCCCGACGCCCCGCATACGCTTTAACGTACAAGCTTGATTTTTTCAGGGCATGTTCATCAGATGGAAACCTACAAAAAAGTCTGTAGGTACCAAGCTGTCAGTCGCACAGGAAGTCTGCTATATTGATGTCAATATGTCATTTTTGCTCTATTTTGGACATTTGCAGGCCTCCTTCTAGAACGAACTCCTCCTAGAGATTTGTGAATAATGACTCCAAACTTTGGTTTTGTAAACTAGACACATGTCCGATGTTAAATTGCAAAGCTTTTAAGTTTTTACAGAAGTTTGTGACCGTGGCGGCGCGTAGAAATTCGACGTTGTTTCGAAAACACGCCATGAAAAGAAAAATGGCCATAACTCAGCCATGCATAATCCAATCTGATCAAAAATTGATATGCATGATTGTAGTCTGACTCTGAACACATCTGCAGTGAAAGAATCTGGAAAAAGTGTAGCGCCACCTGCTGGCAAGAGGAAATGACATGTTTGACTTGGAGCATCACTGCTCCGAGTAGGATGAGCCGACACACCTGAAAATGACGTCCACCTGTTGAAAAGCCATTGAAGTTTACTCTGATAAAAAGCCATAACTTTCAATGCGGGGGTGTGGTCGTGACAGAGCGGCAAAGTTGGGCATCTCGCTATGCACACAAAAGTTGCTCTCACGTGCACATTCCTTGTCCAATCTCACTGAAATTCAATGGATATGATGAAGCTTCTATTCTGAACCCATGGATATGACAATCTTGGACGAGCTCTATAGCGCCACCTAGTTATTGCATTGGGCACATTCTGCCCTGTATTTTCTCTTTGCTTTGTCCGATGTGCATGAAATTAAAACTGGAGATACTCAGAAGGGTCCTCTCTCATCATGTAAAGTTTCATGGGTGTACACCTGACGGTGCCTGCGTAACAGGAAGTGGTCGATTATGTGCACCCAAATAATAGAAATTTATTATAAATCAGCCGTTTGTCTCAGGAAGCTGAGATTTCAGAATTAGATGCCTTTAATAACCTCCAGCTTTGATATGTAACACTATAGGGTCTACGAGAAACTTCATCACTTGATTTTTTTAATGAAATTTTGGACTGAACAAAGATTTTTAGCATAAATTCTGTTTAGGTTATCAGCACCAAGAATTCAACTTTCATAGGCATTTATGTGCTACTGCTTCCTAAAAAAATTCAGAATGATTGAAGTTACAGGTGACATCTTAGAGAGCATTACATCCAAAAAGGTCCGAAAACGTCTTTTTAGGCAAAACTACAAACACCTATTTTTTTTCATAACTTAATCATCATATATCAACACCATTTATTTTTTTAAATGTAGGGATCTGTGTTTGCTGCCTTCCATATTTTTTTCAGAAGTCCAGGTGAAACAGATGATTTTAAAAAAATCCTGATTCATCCCAAAACCTGTGCTTTTTCCGTCTGGACTCCAAACAAGTGTGTTTTAAAATTACTTATGCTTCAAATATCCACACCAAGTTTCACACGCATATAGCTGAACTTGTCTAAATGCTTCTTGAATATTCTTTACAGATATAAAATGAACTGGTCAACTGTAGGATGTCATTTCCTCTTACATGCTTAAGTCTTTTCCTCATGCTGCAGCCTGCTCCTCAATCATCCCTGTTGCTGGAGTCAAATTTCACCCCCCCCCCCCCCCCCCACACACACACCAGCTGCCAGTTCATATGCTAACTAACCCAGAAGTGAGGTGACAAGAGTTTAGACACAAGAGGGAGGGCAGACTGCTTTTTCATTTGTTTTGTATGTCTTTCATAGATTTTTATGAATAATCATTGCTTTTCTAGTCATGTAAAATGCAATTAACCTAATATTTTATCTTTTTTTTTTACAAACAAAACATATGAATGTGCTCCAAAACAAAACCCAACTCTCAGTACAGTTCTACAGATGTAACATAAGACTTAGACAGTAAATGTCTCTTTTATCCTTTTTTAATCAATGCTGCAACTTCTTTTCCTTAATATAAATCCAATGAAATTAAACTACAAAACCAAAAAACACAACGTATAGCAAATTTCTCTAAATAAATTATGTGTATATACAATATGTAGCACTTTTAAACAAAATAATAACAAATCCTTCCAATACAAGCACAGAAAAATGGAACACAAAATTTAAAACCCAAATTTGAAATGGCAATTTTAAAAAGATAATTTTTTCAGCCTGCTAAAAGTGCACAATTGTAAAAGCTCTTTTATATAGACAACTGTTTGGTTGCTTAGAGCTCTAAATATAAAAACAATGCCTTTATGGACGTGGCACGGATGGCACGGATGTTCAGCAGGGTAAACCCCAGGAAAGCGGCGGGACCTGATGGAGTTCCCGGAAAGGTTCTGCGGGCCTGCGCCGATCAACTCTCCCAGGTCTTCACAAAAATCTTCAACCTGTCGCTAGCTCAGGCTTTCATCCCTGCTTGCCTGAAGTCATCCACTATCATCCCGATACCCAAAAAGTCCTCATCCACAGCCTTCCTCACGGACTTCCGCCCAGTTGCACTCACTGCTGTCATCACAAAGTGTCTGGAGCGGCTGCTCCTGGGACACATCAAAGACTCCCTCCCTCCAATCTTCGTCCCCCACCAGTTTGCTTACAAAGCAAACAGATCAACGGATGATGCCATTTCCATCACCCTCCACACTGCGCTGAGCCACCTGGAACACAGAGACACCTACGCCAGGATGCTCTTTGTGGACTATAGCTCAGCCTTTAACACAATCATTCCTGACATTCTGGTCAACAAACTGTCTGAACTAGGACTCCACCCACTCACCTGCTCGTGGATCAAGGACTTCCTGACAAACAGACCACAGACAGTCAAACTTGACCCCCACCTCTCCTCCACCCGGACGCTGAGCACAGGCTCCACACAGGGATGTGTGCTGAGTCCTCTGCTGTATACACTGTACACAGCAGACTGCAGACCAGCCCACACCAGCAACACCGTGGTGAAGTTTGCAGACGACACTACTGTGGTGGGGCTGATCTCTGGGGACGACGAGACGGCCTACAGAGACGAAGTCCTGAAACTCTCAAGGTGGTGTCAGGCTAATAACCTCATCCTGAACACCACCAAGACCAAGGAGATCATCCTGGACTTCAGAAAAAACAGAACAGATCCACCCCCACTCTACATCGATGGAAACTGTGTGGAGAGGGTCCACAGCTTCACCCTCCTGGGCACCACCATCTCTGCTGACCTCACATGGTCTAACAACACCATGACTGTCATCAGGAAGGCCCAGCAACGCCTGCACTTCCTGAGAAAACTTAGGAGGAACGACGTCAGCCAGGAGCTGCTGGTAACGTTCTACCGCTCAACCATTGAGAGCATTCTGTCCTATGGCATCACAGTGTGGTTTTCCCACTGCACTGAAGCAGAACGGCAGAGTCTCCAGAGAGTGGTAAAGACAGCGCAGAGGATCATCGGCTGCCCCCTCCCCTCACTGAAGGACATTTACCAGTCTCGCTGCCTCAGCAGAGTGACTAGCATCACCACTAACTCCACCCATTCTGCTTTCCCTCTGTTTGAACTGCTGCCCTCTGGAAGGAGGTACAGGTCCATCAGAACCAGGACAAACAGACTAAGAAACAGCTTTTTTCCACAGGCAATTATCATACGGAATGCACATACGTCCACCAACCACACCTCACTCTAATTTTACTACAATGCGTGCAATATCCTGACTGTCTAACCGGGTCACTGTGCAATAACTTGATATTTATTAAGCTGTGCTCACAGCAACTCATGTAATTCCATTCTATTTTATTCACAAATATTTAATATTTAACAGTTTCTGTCCATATTGTTCATTTTTTGTTAAGAGTTGTAAATACAGTATTTCTTTTTCTATTCTATTTTTATTTTTATTTTATGTAACTCCTTCACTCCAAGGCTGCTGCAATTTCATTGTATCCCCATGTACAATGACAATAAACGATTCTGATTCTGATTATATCACTTAGACACAGATGGAGAACCATATCAACTGGATTGGTAACAGCAACAACCACCGACCAAGCCGGCAAGCCCTGGCAGAAAAGATCCCCACAAGAAACACTGCAGGCTGTTCCATAAAAAATATAGTTTTACCATTGCCTTGCAGATCACAGTTGAAGTGGTTTAGTTTTCCTAAAAAAATTCAGAATGATTGAAGTTACAGGTGAACTTTTAGACAACATTTGATCCAAAAAGGTCCGAAAACGTCTTTTTAGGCAAAACTGCAAACACCTATTTTTTTGCATAACTTATCTTTCAAATATCAGCACAAAAAAATTAAAAACGGTAGGGATCTGTGTTTGCTGCCTTCCATATTTTTTTCAGACTTAAAAGTGTAACAGATGATTTATAAAAAATCCTTTTTCATCCAAAAACCTGTGTTAAATCTGTCTAGACTTAGTATTAAAAACTCTCCAAGATGAATGTGCCTGACTCCACCTGCAGGTGGATCACAGACTTCCTGACGGACAGACAGCAGTATGTGAGGCTGGGGAAGCTCGTCTCAGATACTCGGACCACAAGCACCGGATCCCCCCAGGGCTGTGTCCTTTCACCCCTGTTACTCTCCCTGTACACAAACAGCTGCACAGCTGGTCACCTGTCTGTCAAACTCCTGAAGTTTGCTGACGACACCACACTCATCGGCCTCATCTCTGACGGAGATGAGTCGGCCTACAGGAGTGAAATAGCCAGGCTGGTGTCATAGTGCAGCGCTAACAACCTGGAGCTTAATGCTCTGAAGACAGTGGAGATGACAGTGGACTTCAGGAAGGCCCCAGCCCCCCTCCCCCCTGTCATCCTCTGTGACTCCCCGGTGACCTCTGTGGAGTCCTTCTGCTTCCTGGGAACCATCATCAGCCAGGACCTCAAGTGGGAGCAGAACATCAGCTCCATCACTAAGAAGGTCCAGCAGAGGATGTACTTCCTGAGGCAGCTGAAGAAGTTTCACCTCCCTGAAAAGATGCTGGTAGACTTTTACACCGCCATCATCGAATCCACCCTCACGTCCTCCATCACAGTCTGGTTCGCTGCGGCCACGGCCAGAGACAAGGCCAAGCTGCAACGCGTCATCCACTCAGCAGAGAAGGTGATCGGCTGCCACCTCCCGTCTCTCCAGGAGCTGCACATCTCCAGGACCTGGAGGCGGGCAGCCAGGATTGTAGCCAACCCCTCTCATCCAGGACATAATCTCTTTCGGCCCCTCCCTTCTGGCAAGAGGCTCCGGTCCATCAGGACCAGGACCTCGCGCCACAAGAACAGCTTCTTCCCCACTGCAGTCAGCCTGCTGAACAGTACCCCAACTCCCCCAGGTGACCCCCCCTCCCCCCCCCCCCCCGCCCACCAAAGGACTGTCGGTGCCACTTACAGGCCCCACCATCCCAGCCCATCTGTGCTCCCACTTTAATTCACCTTACTCTACTGTATATAGTGTGTTGTTGTTGTTAACTTAATTTTTAACTTATTCTTAATTGCACTATACACCAAGTCAAATTCCTCATTTTGTAAAGTGCGCTCTACTGAACCTGGCAATAAAACTTTTTCTGATTTCTGATTCTATTAATCATTGTTTTTTATTCATTCAAAATGCAATTAAATCAATATTTTATCTTTTTTCTTTTCCTTTTTCTTTTTTTTATCTCTTATATCCTTTTTTATAATCAATGTTTGAACTTCTTTTCCTTTCTATTGTCATGGTTTCAGTTTGTTGTCTTTTTTTTCGCTTTAGTTCTTGTTCTGTCTTGTTTGGTTCTGTTTCCTGTTTTATTTTGAAAGGTTTCCTGTCTTGTCATGTTTTTGAGTTTTACTTCCTTTGGTCCCCATCTGCCCTAATCGTGTTCACCTGTGTCTTGTCTGCCCTGTCTGTATATAAGTCTTGTCTCTGCCTTCCTCCTGTGCTGGTCCATTAACTTCTGCTCATGTTGATCACGTCTTCTTGTCTGGCGTCCATGTCCCTTGCCATGCCACAGTAAGTTTTTGTTTTTAGTTTTGTCATCCTGCTCTGCAGCGCTTTTTGTTAGTTAAATAAACCCACTTGCCCTGAACCCGTTTGCCTCCCGTCTCTGCGCCTGGGTCCTACCTGCTGTCGAGCCTCCCCCCACACGACATCTATACATCCAATGAAATTAAACTACAAATCAACAAACACAACTGATAACAAATGTCTCTAAAAAATGATGTGTATATTTGCAGAACCTTAAAAACACCAAACAAATAACAAATGCTTCCCAAATAAAGCACAAAAAATGGAACACAAAATGTAAAACCCAAGTTAGAAATTGCAATTTGAAAAGATACTTTTTTCAGCAGCTTTTCAAAATCAATCACCAATTCTACTCTTCTGTGGATGAAACAAAGAACTCCAGAACAATGAAGCCATTTCTCTAAGTCTCTCTCACCTTCAGTTTTAAACAAGGTCTGTGAAAATCCACCATACATTGGTCACATGAACTCAGAGACCTGCTAAAAGTGCACAATTGTAAAAGCTCTTTTATATAGACAACTGTTTGTTTGCTTAGAGCTGTAAATATAAAAAATAATGCTTTTCTATCACCTAGACACAGATGGAGAACCATATCAACTGGATTAATAACAGGGTGGCATGTTTAGACAACATGAAGCTGTCCATCACATTTTTGACCTAAACATGTAAACACATCCTTGGCTCTGCGGTTAGGAAATGGTATTTGGGAATCTCTTTATACCAGGAGCCAGCCTGGCCATTGGAACATCGCCACAGTGCCCATCCAGACTGGGACAGCAACGGGGTCCACTTCAGAGCCGTGAGCTGCTGTGTTTAACTCCAGCTGTCCCAGCAAGGGAGACAACTGCAGCAACATCCACTGACCAAGCTGACAAGCCCTGGCAGAAAAGATCTCCACAAGAAAAACACTGGCTCAGGCAGGCTGGTCAAAAAAAAATAGTTTTGCCATTGTCTTGCAGCTCGCAGATCAAGTGGTTTAGTTTTCCAGTAATGTCAGTCAAGAATGCAAGTTCAGATTCACAATGTTCATATTCACCATATTCAACAGACATCTCCTCCAATAGCACCTTAAAAATCCTGTGCTGTTTTGCTTTGCAGCTGAGGTTGTTTACGATTTTCAGAATAAGAGTCATTATATGTCCAGAGCCAATCACTTCTGCACATAAGGCCTGCTGGTGAATGACGCAGCAGTAATGCAGACATTTTGGAAAGTCTGGGTCAGCTTTACAGTGAGTGATGAAACCTGTTTGTCTATTGATCATAGCAGGAGTCCCATCTGCAGTCACTGCTACCAGCTTTTCTAATTGTACCTTTTTCTGCACAAAAACTCCTTCACCGTGTTATACATTTCAACTCCTCTTGTAGTTGTCTGTTAGGGCAGATGTGTCAGGAGTTCTTCTCTTGTGGAAACCAAAAGCTATGCTGTACTGTTGCCGTCCACAGACTCATCACACTGGACGTTAACCACCTGCACTTTGCAAGATCCCGGTCCAGCTAATTGGCCAAGTTATCAGACATAGCTGACACTCATCTAGACATTGTAGTGGAAATTGAATGAGTTCTATTGTTCTCATCCTTAGGGACAGTGATAGCAATTATCATCATTGCTTGAATTTTTTTCATGCTATATGCAAAAGTCTTTGTCCCTTAAGGCAACAGATTACAGCCCCCCCCCCCCCCCCCCCCCAAGGCTGCTGTCGTATTAACAATAGCTTGGAGCTCCAGAATGGACAAGAAAAAACGACGAGAATGGCTCGAGCAGGGCGTTGCTCACGGGGCGGTCGCTCGTGCCATGCGGTCGCACGTGCTCGGGCCCGCTAAATGCTACTTGTAGCTTTAATTATTATTATTATTATTATTCTACCGGAAGAGTCGCCTTTTTGAGGCCTTTAACATACCCCAAAACTCACCAAATTTGGCACATACATCAGGAGTCGCGAAAAATTTCGTATTTTATAGGAGATTGGCATGGGCGCAGAAAAACGGCTTGATAGCGCCACCTACAGTGACTTTTGTCCCGACGCCCCGCATACGCTTTAACGTACAAGCTTGATTTTTACAGGGCATGTTCTTCAGATGGAGACCTACAAAAAAGTCTGAAAGGACCCACCTGTCACTCGCACAGGAAGTCTGATATATTGAGGTCAATATGTCATTTTTGCTTCATTTTGGACATTTGCAGGCCTCACTCTAGAGCGAACTCCTCCTAGAGATTTGTGAATAATGACTCCAAACTTTGGTTTTGTAAACTAAACACATGTCCGATGTTAAATTGCGAAGCTTTTACGTTTTTACGGATGTTTGTGACCGTGGCGGCGCGTCGAAAATGGAGGTCATTTTGAAAACACGCCATGAAAAGAAAAATGGCCATTACTCAGCCATGCAAAATCCAATATGATCCAAAGTTGATATGCATGATTGTAGTCTGACTTTGAACACATCTGCAATGGAAGAATCTGGAATAGGTGTAGCGCCACCTGCTGGTAAAAGGAAATGACATGTTTTACTTGGAGCATCACTGCTCCAAGTAGGATGAGCCGACACACCTCAAAATGATGTCCACCTGTTGAAAAGCCATTGATGTTTACTCTGATAAAAAGCCATAACTTTCAATGCGGGGGTGTGGTCGTGACAGAGCGGCGAAGTTGGGCGTCTCGCCATGCACACAAAAGTTGCTCTCACGTGCACATTCCTTGTCCAATCTCACTGAAATTCAATAGAGGTGATGAGGCTTCCATTCTGAACCAATGGATATGACAATCTTGGACGAGCTCCATAGCGCCACCTAGATATTGACAAATACATTTTATGTCACATTCTGACCTATCTTTTCTCTGTGCTTTGTCCGACATTCATAAAATTACAACAGGAGATACTCATAAGGGTCTTCTCTCATCGTCTAAAGTTTCATGGGTGTACACCTGACGGTGCCTGCGCAAGCCACCACCAAACAGGAAGTGGTTGATTGCGTTGCAGTCAGATAATTAAAAATTCATAAAAAATCAGCCGTTTGTATCACGAGGCTGAGATGTCAGAATGAGAGGCCTCTTACATATCTCCAACTTACATACACAGCACTTGCATGGGTGAACAAAAAACGGCTCAATAGCGCCACCTACCATGTTTGTTTTTGAGAGCCCCGCCATGTTCTTTAACATACAAGCTTGATTTTTACAGGACATGTTCATCAGATGGAAACCTACAAAAAAGTCTCTTGGGACCAAGCTGTCAGTCGCACAGGAAGTCTGCTATATTGATGTCAATATGTCAGTTTTGCTCTATTTTGGTCCTTTGCAGGCCTCGTTCTAGAACGAACTCCTCCTAGAGATTTTTGAACAATGACTCCAAACTTTGGTTTTGTAAACTAAACACATGTCCGATCTTAAATTGCGAAGCTTTTAAGTTTTTACGGTTGTTTGTGACCGTGGCGGCGCGTCAAAATTTGAGGTCGTTTCGAAATCACGCCATGAAAAGAAAAATGGCCATTACTCAGCCATAAATAATCTAATCTGATCCAAATGTTGTGCATGATTGTAGTCTGACTTTGAACACATCTGCAGTGGAAAAATCCGAAACAGGTGTAGCGCCACCTGTTGGCAACAGGAAATGACATGTTTTACTTGGAGCATCACTGCTCCAAGTAGGATGAGCAAACACCTCAAAATGACGTCCACCTGTTGAAAAACCATTGAAGTTTACTCTGATGAAAAACAAATCTTTCAACGCGGGGGTGTGGTCGTGACAGAGCGGCGAAGTTGGGTATCTCGCCATGCACAAATGTTGCTCTCACGTTCACATTCCTTGTCTGATCTCACTGAAATTAAATAGATTTGATGAAACTTCCATTCTGAACCCATGGATATGACAATTTTGGACGAGCTATATATGTTCATAAATGATCATGAAGCATGATCATATAATCAAGCTTCATAGGAAATCAGCCGTTTGTCTCAGGAAGCTGAGATTTCAGAATTAGATGCGTCTTACAAAGCTCCACGTTTGAAAAGCAGCACTATACGTACGAGAAACATTTAACCACCTTAATCACCCTATTGTGCTGAAAGCAAATTTTTGGACATTTTGACTCAAGCAAATATTTTTATCATAACTTCTGTTTAGTTTATCAGCACCAAAATAAAAAATATTTACATTTATAAAATGAACTGGTCAACTCTAGGATTTTATTTTATTCAATCTTACATCCTCAAGCTTTTCATCAGTCTCCCCTGCTGCAGGAGTGGAGTTAGCCCCCCACCCCACCCCCCGGCTGTGTGCTCACATGTAAATTAGCCAGGAGTGGCAGACAGAAAGTAGAACAGTTAGAAAGCCTAGTTCAACACTAAAATACAGCAATTTCCTTTGTTTTGTTTGTCTTTTATACATCCTTAGCACTAATCATTGCTTTTTTATTCATCCAGAAAACAATTAACTTTATATTTTATCTTTTTTTTTTTTTACAAACAAAATATATGAATGTGCTCCAAAACAAAACCCAGTCTCAGTACACTCCTACAGATGTAACATCAGACAGTAAATGTCTCTTTTATGCTTTTTTAATCAATGCTGCAACTTCTTTTCATTTCCTTTCAATACATCCAAAGAAATTAAACTACAACGACAACAAACACAACATATAGCAAATGTCTCTAAGAAGATTGCATATATACAATATGCACCACCTTTAAACACCAAATAAATAACAAATCTTTCTAATACAATCACAAAAAATGGAACACAAAATGTAAAACCCAAATCAGAAATTGCAATTTTAAAAAGATACATTTTTCAGCAGCTTTTCAAAATCAATCACATATTTTACTCTTCTATGGATGAAACAAAGAAGTCCAGAATAATGTAGCCACTTCTCCAAAGTCTCTGTCACCTTCAGTTTTACACAAAGTCTGTGAAAATCCACCATACATTGGTCACATGTATTCAGAGACCTGCTAAAAGTCCACAATTGTAAAAGCTCTTTTATATAGACAACTGTTTGTTTGCTTGGAGCTCTAAATATAAAAAAATGCTTTTCTATCACCTAGACACAGATGGAGAACCATATCAACTGGATTAGTAACAGGGAAACATGTTTAGGTTTAAACTTACATCAATAGACAACATGAAGCTGTTCATCACATTTTTGACCTAAACATGTAAACACATCCTTGGCTCTGCGGTTAGGAAATGGTACTTGGGAATCTCTTCATACCAGGAGCCAGCCTGAACATTGGAACATCACCACAGTGCCCATCCAGACTGGGACAGCAACGGGGTCCACTTCAGAGCCGTGAGGCTGCTGTGTTTAACTCCAGCTGTCCCAGCAAGGGAGACAACTGCAGCAACATCCACTGACCAAGCTGACAAGCCCTGGCAGAAAAGATCCCCACAAGAAAAACACTGGCTCAGGCAGGCTGGTCAATAAAAAAATATAGTTTTACCAATGTCTTGCAGCTCGCAGATCAAGTGGTTTAGTTTTCCAGTAATGTCAGTCAAGAATACAAGTTCAGATTCACCATATTCAGCAGATATCTCCACCAATAGCACCTTAAAAATCCTGTTCTGTTTTGCTTTGCAGCTGAGGTTTTTTATGATTTTCACAATAGGAGTCATTATATGTCCAGAGCCAATCACTTCTGCACATAAGGCCTACTGGTGAATGACGCAGCAGTAATGCAGACATTTTGGAAAGTCTTGGTCAGCTTTACAGTGAGTGATGAAACCTGTTTGTCGGTCAATCATAGCAGGAGCCCCGTCTGCAGGTATGGCTACCAGCTTTTCTAATGGTACCTTTTTCTGCACAAAAACTCCTTCACCGTGTTATACATTTCAACTCCTCTTGTAGTTGTCTGTTAGGGCAGATGTGTCAGGAGTTCTTCTCTTGTGGAAACCAAAAGCTATGCTGTACTGTTGCCGTCCACAGACTCATCACACTGGACGTTAAACCACCTGCACTTTGCAAGATCCCGGTCCAGCTAATTGGCCAAGTTATCAGACATAGCTGACACTCATCTAGACATTGTAGTGAAAATTGAATGAGTTCTATTGTTCTCATCCTTAGGGACAGTGATAGCAATTATCATCATTGCTTGTTTCTTAATCTGATAAAAACCTTCTTCTACTTGATGAGAAAATGAGCAGGTCTAAACGAGGCTTAGATTTAAGAATTTTTTTCATGCTATATGCAAAAGTCTTTGTCCTTTAAGGCAACAGATTATAGTCCCCCCCCCCCCCCCCCCCACAGGCTGCTGTCATATTAACATTAGCTTGGAGCTCCAGAATGGACAAGAAAAAACGACGAGAATGGCTCGAGCAGGGCGTTGCTCACGGGGCGGTCGCTCGTGCCAGGCGGTGGCACGTGCTCGGGCCCGCTAAATGCTACTTGTAGCTTTAATTATTATTATTATTATTATTATTAGGGCCCGAGCACGGAGTGCAAGGACCCTATTGTATCTGTTAGGTTTATTATTATTATTATTATTATTATTATTATTCTTCCGACTTTTCCGTCGCCTTTTTGAGGCCTTTAACATACCCCAAAACTCACCAAATTTTGTATACACATCAGGAGTCGCGAAAAATTTCATATTTTATAGGAGAACGGCATAGGTAAACAAAAATGGCTCAATAGCGCCACCTGCAAAATTTGTTTTCGCGAGCACCTCCATATGCTTTATAGTACAAACCTGATTTTAACAGGGCATGTTCATCGGATAGAAACCTACAAAAAAGTCTCTTGGGACCAAGCTGTCAGTCGCACAGGAAGTCTGATATTTTGATGACAATATGTCATTTTTGCTGTATTTTGGTCATTTGCAGGCCTCGCTCTAGAACGAACTCCTCCTAGAGATTTGAGAGTAATGACTCCAAACTTTGGTTTTGTAAACTAGACACATGTCCGATGTTAAATTGCAAAGCTTTTAAGTTTTTATGGATGTTTGTGACCATGGCGGCGCGTCAAAATTGGAGGTCGTTTCGAAAACACGCCATGAAAAGAAAAATGGCCATTACTCAGCCATGCATAATCCAATCTGATCCAAAATTGATGTGCATGATTGTAGTCTGACTCTGAACACATCTGCAGTGAAAAAATCTGGAAAAAGTGTAGCGCCACCTGCTGGCAAGAGGAAATGACATGTTTTACTTGGAGCATCACTACTCCGAGTAGGATGAGCCGACACACCTGAAAATGACGTCCACCTGTTGAAAAGCCATTGAAGTTTACTCTGACAAAAAACCATAACTTTCAATGCGGGGGTGTGGTCGTGACAGAGCGGCAAAGTTGGGCATCTCGCTATGCACACAAAAGTTGCTCTCACGTGCACATTCCTTGTCCAATCTCACTGAAATTCAATGGATATGATGAAGCTTCTATTCTGAACCCATGGATATGACAATCTTGGACGAGCTCTATAGCGCCACCTAGTTATTGCATTGGGCACATTCTGCCCTGTATTTTCTCTTTGCTTTGTCCGATGTGCATGAAATTAAAACTGGAGATACTCAGAAGGGTCCTCTCTCATCATGTAAAGTTTCATGGGTGTACACCTGACGGTGCCTGCGTAACAGGAAGTGGTCGATTATGTGCACCCAAATAATAGAAATTTATTATAAATCAGCCGTTTGTCTCAGGAAGCTGAGATTTCAGAATTAGATGCCTTTAATAACCTCCAGCTTTGATATGTAACACTATAGGGTCTACGAGAAACTTCATCACTTGATTTTTTTAATGAAATTTTGGACTGAACAAAGATTTTTAGCATAAATTCTGTTTAGGTTATCAGCACCAAGAATTCAACTTTCATAGGCATTTATGTGCTACTGCTTCCTAAAAAAATTCAGAATGATTGAAGTTACAGGTGACATCTTAGAGAGCATTACATCCAAAAAGGTCCGAAAACGTCTTTTTAGGCAAAACTACAAACACCTATTTTTTTTCATAACTTAATCATCATATATCAACACCATTTATTTTTTTAAATGTAGGGATCTGTGTTTGCTGCCTTCCATATTTTTTTCAGAAGTCCAGGTGAAACAGATGATTTTAAAAAAATCCTGATTCATCCCAAAACCTGTGCTTTTTCCGTCTGGACTCCAAACAAGTGTGTTTTAAAATTACTTATGCTTCAAATATCCACACCAAGTTTCACACGCATATGGCTGAACATGTCTAAATGCTTCTTGAATATTCTTTACAGATATAAAATGAACTGGTCAACTGTAGGATGTCATTTCCTCTTACATGCTTAAGTCTTTTCCTCATGCTGCAGCCTGCTCCTCAATCATCCCTGTTGCTGGAGTCAAATTTCACCCCCCCCCCCCCCCCCCCACACACACACCAGCTGCCAGTTCATATGCTAACTAACCCAGAAGTGAGGTGACAAGAGTTTAGACACAAGAGGGAGGGCAGACTGCTTTTTCATTTGTTTTGTATGTCTTTCATAGATTTTTATGAATAATCATTGCTTTTCTAGTCATGTAAAATGCAATTAACCTAATATTTTATCTTTTTTTTTTACAAACAAAACATATGAATGTGCTCCAAAACAAAACCCAACTCTCAGTACAGTTCTACAGATGTAACATAAGACTTAGACAGTAAATGTCTCTTTTATCCTTTTTTAATCAATGCTGCAACTTCTTTTCCTTAATATAAATCCAATGAAATTAAACTACAAAACCAAAAAACACAACCTATAGCAAATTTCTCTAAATAAATTATGTGTATATACAATATGTAGCACTTTTAAACAAAATAATAACAAATCCTTCCAATACAAGCACAGAAAAATGGAACACAAAATTTAAAACCCAAATTTGAAATGGCAATTTTAAAAAGATAATTTTTTCAGCCTGCTAAAAGTGCACAATTGTAAAAGCTCTTTTATATAGACAACTGTTTGGTTGCTTAGAGCTCTAAATATAAAAACAATGCCTTTATGGACGTGGCACGGATGGCATGGATGTTCAGCAGGGTAAACCCCAGGAAAGCGGCGGGACCTGATGGAGTTCCCGGAAAGGTTCTGCGGGCCTGCGCCGATCAACTCTCCCAGGTCTTCACAAAAATCTTCAACCTGTCGCTAGCTCAGGCTTTCATCCCTGCTTGCCTGAAGTCATCCACTATCATCCCGATACCCAAAAAGTCCTCATCCACAGCCTTCCTCACGGACTTCCGCCCAGTTGCACTCACTGCTGTCATCACAAAGTGTCTGGAGCGGCTGCTCCTGGGACACATCAAAGACTCCCTCCCTCCAATCTTCGTCCCCCACCAGTTTGCTTACAAAGCAAACAGATCAACGGATGATGCCATTTCCATCACCCTCCACACTGCGCTGAGCCACCTGGAACACAGAGACACCTACGCCAGGATGCTCTTTGTGGACTATAGCTCAGCCTTTAACACAATCATTCCTGACATTCTGGTCAACAAACTGTCTGAACTAGGACTCCACCCACTCACCTGCTCGTGGATCAAGGACTTCCTGACAAACAGACCACAGACAGTCAAACTTGACCCCCACCTCTCCTCCACCCGGACGCTGAGCACAGGCTCCACACAGGGATGTATGCTGAGTCCTCTGCTGTATACACTGTACACAGCAGACTGCAGACCAGCCCACACCAGCAACACCGTGGTGAAGTTTGCAGACGACACTACTGTGGTGGGGCTGATCTCTGGGGACGACGAGACGGCCTACAGAGACGAAGTCCTGAAACTCTCAAGGTGGTGTCAGGCTAATAACCTCATCCTGAACACCACCAAGACCAAGGAGATCATCCTGGACTTCAGAAAAAACAGAACAGATCCACCCCCACTCTACATCGATGGAAACTGTGTGGAGAGGGTCCACAGCTTCACCCTCCTGGGCACCACCATCTCTGCTGACCTCACAGGGTCTAACAACACCATGACTGTCATCAGGAAGGCCCAGCAACGCCTGCACTTCCTGAGAAAACTTAGGAGGAACGACGTCAGCCAGGAGCTGCTGGTAGCGTTCTACCGCTCAACCATTGAGAGCATTCTGTCCTATGGCATCACAGTGTGGTTTTCCCACTGCACTGAAGCAGAACGGCAGAGTCTCCAGAGAGTGGTAAAGACAGCGCAGAGGATCATCGGCTGCCCCCTCCCCTCACTGAAGGACATTTACCAGTCTCGCTGCCTCAGCAGAGTGACTAGCATCACCACTAACTCCACCCATTCTGCTTTCCCTCTGTTTGAACTGCTGCCCTCTGGAAGGAGGTACAGGTCCATCAGAACCAGGACAAACAGACTAAGAAACAGCTTTTTTCCACAGGCAATTATCATACGGAATGCACATACGTCCACCAACCACACCTCACTCTAATTTTACTACAATGCGTGCAATATCCTGACTGTCTAACCGGGTCACTGTGCAATAACTTGATATTTATTAAGCTGTGCTCACAGCAACTCATGTAATTCCATTCTATTTTATTCACAAATATTTAATATTTAACAGTTTCTGTCCATATTGTTCATTTTTTGTTAAGAGTTGTAAATACAGTATTTCTTTTTCTATTCTATTTTTATTTTTATTTTATGTAACTCCTTCACTCCAAGGCTGCTGCAATTTCATTGTATCCCCATGTACAATGACAATAAACGATTCTGATTCTGATTATATCACTTAGACACAGATGGAGAACCATATCAACTGGATTGGTAACAGCAACAACCACCGACCAAGCCGGCAAGCCCTGGCAGAAAAGATCCCCACAAGAAACACTGCAGGCTGTTCCATAAAAAATATAGTTTTACCATTGCCTTGCAGATCACAGTTGAAGTGGTTTAGTTTTCCTAAAAAAATTCAGAATGATTGAAGTTACAGGTGAACTTTTAGACAACATTTGATCCAAAAAGGTCCGAAAACGTCTTTTTAGGCAAAACTGCAAACACCTATTTTTTTGCATAACTTATCTTTCAAATATCAGCACAAAAAAATTAAAAACGGTAGGGATCTGTGTTTGCTGCCTTCCATATTTTTTTCAGACTTAAAAGTGTAACAGATGATTTATAAAAAATCCTTTTTCATCCAAAAACCTGTGTTAAATCTGTCTAGACTTAGTATTAAAAACTCTCCAAGATGAATGTGCCTGACTCCACCTGCAGGTGGATCACAGACTTCCTGACGGACAGACAGCAGTATGTGAGGCTGGGGAAGCTCGTCTCAGATACTCGGACCACAAGCACCGGATCCCCCCAGGGCTGTGTCCTTTCACCCCTGTTACTCTCCCTGTACAAAAACAGCTGCACAGCTGGTCACCTGTCTGTCAAACTCCTGAAGTTTGCTGACGACACCACACTCATCGGCCTCATCTCTGACGGAGATGAGTCGGCCTACAGGAGTGAAATAGCCAGGCTGGTGTCATAGTGCAGCGCTAACAACCTGGAGCTTAATGCTCTGAAGACAGTGGAGATGACAGTGGACTTCAGGAAGGCCCCAGCCCCCCTCCCCCCTGTCATCCTCTGTGACTCCCCGGTGACCTCTGTGGAGTCCTTCTGCTTCCTGGGAACCATCATCAGCCAGGACCTCAAGTGGGAGCAGAACATCAGCTCCATCACTAAGAAGGTCCAGCAGAGGATGTACTTCCTGAGGCAGCTGAAGAAGTTTCACCTCCCTGAAAAGATGCTGGTAGACTTTTACACCGCCATCATCGAATCCACCCTCACGTCCTCCATCACAGTCTGGTTCGCTGCGGCCACGGCCAGAGACAAGGCCAAGCTGCAACGCGTCATCCACTCAGCAGAGAAGGTGATCGGCTGCCACCTCCCGTCTCTCCAGGAGCTGCACATCTCCAGGACCTGGAGGCGGGCAGCCAGGATTGTAGCCAACCCCTCTCATCCAGGACATAATCTCTTTCGGCCCCTCCCTTCTGGCAAGAGGCTCCGGTCCATCAGGACCAGGACCTCGCGCCACAAGAACAGCTTCTTCCCCACTAGAGTCAGCCTGCTGAACAGAACCCCAACTCCCCCAGGTGACCCCCCCCTCCCCCCCCCGCCCACCAAAGGACTGTCGGTGCCACTTACAGGCCCCACCATCCCAGCCCATCTGTGCTCCCACTTTAATTCACCTTACTCTACTGTATATAGTGTGTTGTTGTTGTTAACTTAATTTTTAACTTATTCTTAATTGCACTATACACCAAGTCAAATTCCTCGTTTTGTAAAGTGCGCTCTACTGAACCTGGCAATAAAACTTTTTCTGATTTCTGATTCTATTAATCATTGTTTTTTATTCATTCAAAATGCAATTAAATCAATATTTTATCTTTTTTCTTTTCCTTTTTCTTTTTTTTTATCTCTTATATCCTTTTTTATAATCAATGTTTGAACTTCTTTTCCTTTCTATTGTCATGGTTTCAGTTTGTTGTCTTTTTTTTCGCTTTAGTTCTTGTTCTGTCTTGTTTGGTTCTGTTTCCTGTTTTATTTTGAAAGGTTTCCTGTCTTGTCATGTTTTTGAGTTTTACTTCCTTTGGTCCCCATCTGCCCTAATCGTGTTCACCTGTGTCTTGTCTGCCCTGTCTGTATATAAGTCTTGTCTCTGCCTTCCTCCTGTGCTGGTCCATTAACTTCTGCTCATGTTGATCACGTCTTCTTGTCTGGCGTCCATGTCCCTTGCCATGCCACAGTAAGTTTTTGTTTTTAGTTTTGTCATCCTGCTCTGCAGCGCTTTTTGTTAGTTAAATAAACCCACTTGCCCTGAACCCGTTTGCCTCCCGTCTCTGCGCCTGGGTCCTACCTGCTGTCGAGCCTCCCCCCCACACGACATCTATACATCCAATGAAATTAAACTACAAATCAACAAACACAACTGATAACAAATGTCTCTAAAAAATGATGTGTATATTTGCAGAACCTTAAAAACACCAAACAAATAACAAATGCTTCCCAAATAAAGCACAAAAAATGGAACACAAAATGTAAAACCCAAGTTAGAAATTGCAATTTGAAAAGATACTTTTTTCAGCAGCTTTTCAAAATCAATCACCAATTCTACTCTTCTGTGGATGAAACAAAGAACTCCAGAACAATGAAGCCATTTCTCTAAGTCTCTCTCACCTTCAGTTTTAAACAAGGTCTGTGAAAATCCACCATACATTGGTCACATGAACTCAGAGACCTGCTAAAAGTGCACAATTGTAAAAGCTCTTTTATATAGACAACTGTTTGTTTGCTTAGAGCTCTAAATATAAAAAAAAAATGCTTTTCTATCACCTAGACACAGATGGAGAACCATATCAACTGGATTAATAACAGGGTGGCATGTTTAGACAACATGAAGCTGTCCATCACATTTTTGACCTAAACATGTAAACACATCCTTGGCTCTGCGGTTAGGAAATGGTATTTGGGAATCTCTTTATACCAGGAGCCAGCCTGGCCATTGGAACATCGCCACAGTGCCCATCCAGACTGGGACAGCAACGGGGTCCACTTCAGAGCCGTGAGCTGCTGTGTTTAACTCCAGCTGTCCCAGCAAGGGAGACAACTGCAGCAACATCCACTGACCAAGCTGACAAGCCCTGGCAGAAAAGATCCCCACAAGAAAAACACTGGCTCAGGCAGGCTGGTCAAAAAAAAATAGTTTTGCCATTGTGTTGCAGCTCGCAGATCAAGTGGTTTAGTTTTCCAGTAATGTCAGTCAAGAATGCAAGTTCAGATTCACAATGTTCATATTCACCATATTCAACAGACATCTCCTCCAATAGCACCTTAAAAATCCTGTGCTGTTTTGCTTTGCAGCTGAGGTTGTTTACGATTTTCAGAATAAGAGTCATTATATGTCCAGAGCCAATCACTTCTGCACATAAGGCCTGCTGGTGAATGACGCAGCAGTAATGCAGACATTTTGGAAAGTCTGGGTCAGCTTTACAGTGAGTGATGAAACCTGTTTGTCTATTGGTCATAGCAGGAGTCCCATCTGCAGTCACTGCTACCAGCTTTTCTAATTGTACCTTTTTCTGCACAAAAACTCCTTCACCGTGTTATACATTTCAACTCCTCTTGTAGTTGTCTGTTAGGGCAGATGTGTCAGGAGTTCTTCTCTTGTGGAAACCAAAAGCTATGCTGTACTGTTGCCGTCCACAGACTCATTACACTGGACGTTAACCACCTGCACTTTGCAAGATCCCGGTCCAGCTAATTGGCCAAGTTATCAGACATAGCTGACACTCATCTAGACATTGTAGTGGAAATTGAATGAGTTCTATTGTTCTCATCCTTAGGGACAGTGATAGCAATTATCATCATTGCTTGAATTTTTTTCATGCTATATGCAAAATTCTTTGTCCCTTAAGGCAACAGATTACAGCCCCCCCCCCCCCCCCCCCCCCCCAGGCTGCTGTCGTATTAACAATAGCTTGGAGCTCCAGAATGGACAAGAAAAAACGACGAGAATGGCTCGAGCAGGGCGTTGCTCACGGGGCGGTCGCTCGTGCCATGCGGTCGCACGTGCTCGGGCCCGCTAAATGCTACTTGTAGCTTTAATTATTATTATTATTCTACCGGAAGAGTCGCCTTTTTGAGGCCTTTAACATACCCCAAAACTCACCAAATTTGGCACACACATCAGGAGTCGCGAAAAATTTCGTATTTTATAGGAGATTGGCATGGGCGCAGAAAAACGGCTCGATAGCGCCACCTACACTGACTTTTGTCCCGACGCCCCGCATACGCTTTAACGTACAAGCTTGATTTTTACAGGGCATGTTCTTCAGATGGAGACCTACAAAAAAGTCTGAAAGGACCCACCTGTCACTCGCACAGGAAGTCTGATATATTGAGGTCAATATGTCATTTTTGCTCCATTTTGGACATTTGCAGGCCTCGCTCTAGAACGAACTCCTCCTAGAGATTTGTGAATAATGACTCCAAACTTTGGTTTTGTAAACTAAACACATGTCCGATGTTAAATTGCGAAGCTTTTAAGTTTTTACGGATGTTTGTGACCGTGGCGGCGCGTCGAAAATGGAGGTCATTTTGAAAACACGCCATGAAAAGAAAAATGGCCATTACTCAGCCATGCAAAATCCAATCTGATCCAAAATTGATATGCATGATTGTAGTCTGACCCTGACCACATCAGAAGTGGAAAAATCCAGAACAGGTGTAGCGCCACCTGCTGGTAAAAGGAAATGACATGTTTTACTTGGAGCATCACTGCTCCAAGTAGGATGAGCCGACACACCTCAAAATGATGTCCACCTGTTGAAAAGCCATTGATGTTTACTCTGATAAAAAGCCATAACTTTCAATGCGGGGGTGTGGTCGTGACAGAGCGGCGAAGTTGGGCGTCTCGCCATGCACACAAAAGTTGCTCTCACGTGCACATTCCTTGTCCAATCTCACTGAAATTCAATAGAGGTGATGAGGCTTCCATTCTGAACCAATGGATATGACAATCTTGGACGAGCTCCATAGCGCCACCTAGATATTGACAAATACATTTTATGTCACATTCTGACCTATCTTTTCTCTGTGCTTTGTCCGACATTCATAAAATTACAACAGGAGATACTCATAAGGGTCTTCTCTCATCGTCTAAAGTTTCATGGGTGTACACCTGACGGTGCCTGCGCAAGCCAGTGCCAAACAGGAAGTGGTTGATTGCGTTGCAGTCAGATAATTAAAAATTCATAAAAAATCAGCCGTTTGTATCACGAGGCTGAGATTTCAGAATGAGAGGCCTCTTACATATCTCCAACTTAGATACACAGCACTTGCATGGGTGAACAAAAAACGGCTCAATAGCGCCACCTACCATGTTTGTTTTTGAGAGCCCCGCCATGTTCTTTAACATACAAGCTTGATTTTTTACAGGACATGTTCATCAGATAGAAACCTACAAAAAAGTCTCTTGGGACCAAGCTGTCAGTCGCACAGGAAGTCTGCTATATTGGTGTCAATATGTCATTTTTGCTGTATTTTGGTCATTTGCAGGCCTCGTTCTAGAACGAACTCCTCCTAGAGATTTTTGAACAATGACTCCAAACTTTGGTTTTGTAAACTAAACACATGTCCGATCTTAAATTGCGAAGCTTTTAAGTTTTTACGGTTGTTTGTGACCGTGGCGGCGCGTCAAAATTTGAGGTCGTTTCGAAATCACGCCATGAAAAGAAAAATGGCCATTACTCAGCCATAAATAACTAATCTGATCCAAATTTGTTGTGCATGATTGTAGTCTGACTTTGAACACATCTGCAGTGGAAAAATCCGAAACAGGTGTAGCGCCACCTGTTGGCAACAGGAAATGACATGTTTTACTTGGAGCATCACTGCTCCAAGTAGGATGAGCAAACACACCTCAAAATGACGTCCACCTGTTGAAAAACCATTGAAGTTTACTCTGATGAAAAACAAATCTTTCAACGCGGGGGTGTGGTCGTGACAGAGCGGCGAAGTTGGGTATCTCGCCATGCACAAATGTTGCTCTCACGTTCACATTCCTTGTCTGATCTCACTGAAATTAAATACATTTGATGAAACTTCCATTCTGAACCCATGGATATGACAATTTTGGACGAGCTATATATGTTCATAAATGATCATGAAGCATGATCATATAATCAAGCTTCATAGGAAATCAGCCGTTTGTCTCAGGAAGCTGAGATTTCAGAATTAGATGCGTCCTACAAAGCTCCATGTTTGAAAAGCAGCACTATACGTACGAGAAACATTTAACCACCTTAATCACCCTATTGTGCTGAAAGCAAATTTTTGGACATTTTGACTCAAGCAAATATTTTTATCATAACTTCTGTTTAGTTTATCAGCACCAAAATAAAAAATATTTACATTTATAAAATGAACTGGTCAACTCTAGGATTTTATCTATTCAATCTTACATCCTCAAGCTTTTCATCAGTCTCCCCTGCTGCAGGAGTGGAGTTAGCCCCCCCCCCCCCCCCCCCCCCCCCCCGGCTGTGTGCTCACATGTAAATTAGCCAGGAGTGGCAGACAGAAAGTAGAACAGTTAGAAAGCCTAGTTCAACACTAAATTACAGCAATTTCCTTTGTTTTGTTTGTCTTTTATACATCCTTAGCACTAATCATTGCTTTTTTATTCATCCAAAATACAATTAACTTTATATTTTATCTTTTTTTTTTTTACAAACAAAATATATGAATGTGCTCCAAAACAAAACCCAGCCTCAGTACACTCCTACAGATGTAACATCAGACAGTAAATGTCTCTTTTATGCTTTTTTAATCAATGCTGCAACTTCTTTTCATTTCCTTTCAATACATCCAAAGAAATTAAACTACAACGACAACAAACACAACATATAGCAAATGTCTCTAAGAAGATTGTGTATATACAATATGTACCACCTTTAAACACCAAATAAATAACAAATCTTTCTAATACAATCACAAAAAATGGAACACAAAATGTAAAACCCAAATTAGAAATTGCAATTTTAAAAAGATACATTTTTCAGCAGCTTTTCAAAATCAATCACATATTTTACTCTTCTGTGGATGAAACAAAGAAGTCCAGAGCAATGTAGCCACTTCTCCAAAGTCTCTGTCACCTTCAGTTTTAAACAAAGTCTGTGAAAATCCACCATACATTGGTCACATGTATTCAGAGACCTGCTAAAAGTCCACAATTGTAAAAGCTCTTATATAGACAACTGTTTGTTTGCTTGGAGCTCTAAATATAAAAAAATGCTTTTCTATCACCTAGACACAGATGGAGAACCATATCAACTGGATTAGTAACAGGGAAACATGTTTAGGTTTAAACTTACATCAATAGACAACATGAAGCTGTTCATCACATTTTTGACCTAAACATGTAAACACATCCTTGGCTCTGCGGTTAGGAAATGGTACTTGGGAATCTCTTCATACCAGGAGCCAGCCTGAACATTGGAACATCACCACAGTGCCCATCCAGACTGGGACAGCAACGGGGTCCACTTCACAGCCGTGAGGCTGCTGTGTTTAACTCCAGCTGTCCCAGCAAGGGAGACAACTGCAGCAACATCCACTGACCAAGCTGGCAAGCCCTGGCAGAAAAGATCCCCACAAGAAAAACACTGGCTCAGGCAGGCTGGTCAATAAAAAAATATAGTTTTGCCAATGTCTTGCAGCTCGCAGATCAAGTGGTTTAGTTTTCCAGTAATGTCAGTCAAGAATACAAGTTCAGATTCACCATATTCAGCAGATATCTCCACCAATAGCACCTTAAAAATCCTGTGCTGTTTTGCTTTGCAGCTGAGGTTGTTTACGATTTTCAGAATAAGAGTCATTATATGTCCAGAGCCAATCACTTCTGCACATAAGGCCTGCTGGTGAATGACGCAGCAGTAATGCAGACATTTTGGAAAGTCTGGGTCAGCTTTACAGTGAGTGATGAAACCTGTTTGTCTATTGATCATAGCAGGAGTCCCATCTGCAGTCACTGCTACCAGCTTTTCTAATTGTACCTTTTTCTGCACAAAAACTCCTTCACCGTGTTATACATTTCAACTCCTCTTGTAGTTGTCTGTTAGGGCAGATGTGTCAGGAGTTCTTCTCTTGTGGAAACCAAAAGCTATGCTGTACTGTTGCCGTCCACAGACTCATCACACTGGACGTTAACCACCTGCACTTTGCAAGATCCCGGTCCAGCTAATTGGCCAAGTTATCAGACATAGCTGACACTCATCTAGACATTGTAGTGGAAATTGAATGAGTTCTTTTGTTCTCATTCTTAGGGACAGTGATAGCAATTATCATCATTGCTTGAATTTTTTTCATGCTATATGCAAAAGTCTTTGTCCCTTAAGGCAACAGATTACAGCCCCCCCCCCCCCCCCCCCCAGGCTGCTGTCGTATTAACATTAGCTTGGAGCTCCAGAATGGACAAGAAAAAACGACGAGAATGGCTCGAGCAGGGCGTTGCTCACGGGGCGGTCGCTCGTGCCATGCGGTCGCACGTGCTCGGGCCCGCTAAATGCTACTTGTAGCTTTAATTATTATTATTCTTTTTCTTCCGACTTTTCCGTCGCCTTTTTGAGGCCTTTAACATACCCCAAAACTCACCAAATTTTGTATACACATCAGGAGTCGCGAAAAATTTCATATTTTATAGGAGAACGGCATAGGTAAACAAAAATGGCTCGATAGCGCCACCTGCAAAATTTGTTTTCGCGAGCACCTCCATATGCTTTATAGTACAAACCTGATTTTAACAGGGCATGTTCATCGGATAGAAACCTACAAAAAAGTCTCTTGGGACCAAGCTGTCAGTCGCACAGGAAGTCTGATATTTTGATGACAATATGTCATTTTTGCTGTATTTTGGTCATTCGCAGGCCTCGCTCTAGAACGAACTCCTCCTAGAGATTTGAGAGTAATGACTCCAAACTTTGGTTTTGTAAACTAGACACATGTCCGATGTTAAATTGCAAAGCTTTTAAGTTTTTATGGATGTTTGTGACCATGGCGGCGCGTCAAAATTGGAGGTCGTTTCGAAAACACGCCATGAAAAGAAAAATGGCCATTACTCAGCCATGCATAATCCACTCTGATCCAAAATTGATGTGCATGATTGTAGTCTGACTCTGAACACATCTGCAGTGAAAAAATCTGGAAAAAGTGTAGCGCCACCTGCTGGCAAGAGGAAATGACATGTTTAACTTGGAGCATCACTGCTCCGAGTAGGATGAGCCGACACACCTGAAAATGACGTCCACCTGTTGAAAAGCCATTGAAGTTTACTCTGACAAAAAACCATAACTTTCAATGCGGGGGTGTGGTCGTGACAGAGCGGCAAAGTTGGGCATCTCGCTATGCACACAAAAGTTGCTCTCACGTGCACATTCCTTGTCCAATCTCACTGAAATTCAATGGATATGATGAAGCTTCTATTCTGAACCCATGGATATGACAATCTTGGACGAGCTCTATAGCGCCACCTAGTTATTGCATTGGGCACATTCTGCCCTGTATTTTCTCTTTGCTTTGTCCGATGTGCATGAAATTAAAACTGGAGATACTCAGAAGGGTCCTCTCTCATCATGTAAAGTTTCATGGGTGTACACCTGACGGTGCCTGCGTAACAGGAAGTGGTCGATTATGTGCACCCAAATAATAGAAATTTATTATAAATCAGCCGTTTGTCTCAGGAAGCTGAGATTTCAGAATTAGATGCCTTTAATAACCTCCAGCTTTGATATGTAACACTATAGGGTCTACGAGAAACTTCATCACTTGATTTTTTTAATGAAATTTTGGACTGAACAAAGATTTTTAGCATAAATTCTGTTTAGGTTATCAGCACCAAGAATTCAACTTTCATAGGCATTTATGTGCTACTGCTTCCTAAAAAAATTCAGAATGATTGAAGTTACAGGTGACATCTTAGAGAGCATTACATCCAAAAAGGTCCGAAAACGTCTTTTTAGGCAAAACTACAAACACCTATTTTTTTTCATAACTTAATCATCATATATCAACACCATTTATTTTTTTAAATGTAGGGATCTGTGTTTGCTGCCTTCCATATTTTTTTCAGAAGTCCAGGTGAAACAGATGATTTTAAAAAAATCCTGATTCATCCCAAAACCTGTGCTTTTTCCGTCTGGACTCCAAACAAGTGTGTTTTAAAATTACTTATGCTTCAAATATCCACACCAAGTTTCACACGCATATAGCTGAACATGTCTAAATGCTTCTTGAATATTCTTTACAGATATAAAATGAACTGGTCAACTGTAGGATGTCATTTCCTCTTACATGCTTAAGTCTTTTCCTCATGCTGCAGCCTGCTCCTCAATCATCCCTGTTGCTGGAGTCAAATTTCACCCCCCCCCCCCCCACACACACACACACACCAGCTGCCAGTTCATATGCTAACTAACCCAGAAGTGAGGTGACAATAGTTTAGACACAAGAGGGAGGGCAGACTGCTTTTTCATTTGTTTTGTATGTCTTTCATAGATTTTTATGAATAATCATTGCTTTTCTAGTCATGTAAAATGCAATTAACCTAATATTTTATCTTTTTTTTTTACAAACAAAACATATGAATGTGCTCCAAAACAAAACCCAACTCTCAGTACAGTTCTACAGATGTAACATAAGACTTAGACAGTAAATGTCTCTTTTATCCTTTTTTAATCAATGCTGCAACTTCTTTTCCTTAATATAAATCCAATGAAATTAAACTACAAAACCAAAAAACACAACGTATAGCAAATTTCTCTAAATAAATTATGTGTATATACAATATGTAGCACTTTTAAACAAAATAATAACAAATCCTTCCAATACAAGCACAGAAAAATGGAACACAAAATTTAAAACCCAAATTTGAAATGGCAATTTTAAAAAGATAATTTTTTCAGCCTGCTAAAAGTGCACAATTGTAAAAGCTCTTTTATATAGACAACTGTTTGGTTGCTTAGAGCTCTAAATATAAAAACAATGCCTTTATGGACGTGGCACGGATGGCACGGATGTTCAGCAGGGTAAACCCCAGGAAAGCGGCGGGACCTGATGGAGTTCCCGGAAAGGTTCTGCGGGCCTGCGCCGATCAACTCTCCCAGGTCTTCACAAAAATCTTCAACCTGTCGCTAGCTCAGGCTTTCATCCCTGCTTGCCTGAAGTCATCCACTATCATCCCGATACCCAAAAAGTCCTCATCCACAGCCTTCCTCACGGACTTCCGCCCAGTTGCACTCACTGCTGTCATCACAAAGTGTCTGGAGCGGCTGCTCCTGGGACACATCAAAGACTCCCTCCCTCCAATCTTCGTCCCCCACCAGTTTGCTTACAAAGCAAACAGATCAACGGATGATGCCATTTCCATCACCCTCCACACTGCGCTGAGCCACCTGGAACACAGAGACACCTACGCCAGGATGCTCTTTGTGGACTATAGCTCAGCCTTTAACACAATCATTCCTGACATTCTGGTCAACAAACTGTCTGAACTAGGACTCCACCCACTCACCTGCTCGTGGATCAAGGACTTCCTGACAAACAGACCACAGACAGTCAAACTTGACCCCCACCTCTCCTCCACCCGGACGCTGAGCACAGGCTCCACACAGGGATGTGTGCTGAGTCCTCTGCTGTATACACTGTACACAGCAGACTGCAGACCAGCCCACACCAGCAACACCGTGGTGAAGTTTGCAGACGACACTACTGTGGTGGGGCTGATCTCTGGGGACGACGAGACGGCCTACAGAGACGAAGTCCTGAAACTCTCAAGGTGGTGTCAGGCTAATAACCTCATCCTGAACACCACCAAGACCAAGGAGATCATCCTGGACTTCAGAAAAAACAGAACAGATCCACCCCCACTCTACATCGATGGAAACTGTGTGGAGAGGGTCCACAGCTTCACCCTCCTGGGCACCACCATCTCTGCTGACCTCACATGGTCTAACAACACCATGACTGTCATCAGGAAGGCCCAGCAACGCCTGCACTTCCTGAGAAAACTTAGGAGGAACGACGTCAGCCAGGAGCTGCTGGTAACGTTCTACCGCTCAACCATTGAGAGCATTCTGTCCTATGGCATCACAGTGTGGTTTTCCCACTGCACTGAAGCAGAACGGCAGAGTCTCCAGAGAGTGGTAAAGACAGCGCAGAGGATCATCGGCTGCCCCCTCCCCTCACTGAAGGACATTTACCAGTCTCGCTGCCTCAGCAAAGTGACTAGCATCACCACTAACTCCACCCATTCTGCTTTCCCTCTGTTTGAACTGCTGCCCTCTGGAAGGAGGTACAGGTCCATCAGAACCAGGACAAACAGACTAAGAAACAGCTTTTTTCCACAGGCAATTATCATACGGAATGCACATACGTCCACCAACCACACCTCACTCTAATTTTACTACAATGCGTGCAATATCCTGACTGTCTAACCGGGTCACTGTGCAATAACTTGATATTTATTAAGCTGTGCTCACAGCAACTCATGTAATTCCATTCTATTTTATTCACAAATATTTAATATTTAACAGTTTCTGTCCATATTGTTCATTTTTTGTTAAGAGTTGTAAATACAGTATTTCTTTTTCTATTCTATTTTTATTTTTATTTTATGTAACTCCTTCACTCCAAGGCTGCTGCAATTTCATTGTATCCCCATGTACAATGACAATAAACGATTCTGATTCTGATTATATCACTTAGACACAGATGGAGAACCATATCAACTGGATTGGTAACAGCAACAACCACCGACCAAGCCGGCAAGCCCTGGCAGAAAAGATCCCCACAAGAAACACTGCAGGCTGTTCCATAAAAAATATAGTTTTACCATTGCCTTGCAGATCACAGTTGAAGTGGTTTAGTTTTCCTAAAAAAATTCAGAATGATTGAAGTTACAGGTGAACTTTTAGACAACATTTGATCCAAAAAGGTCCGAAAACGTCTTTTTAGGCAAAACTGCAAACACCTATTTTTTTGCATAACTTATCTTTCAAATATCAGCACAAAAAAATTAAAAACGGTAGGGATCTGTGTTTGCTGCCTTCCATATTTTTTTCAGACTTAAAAGTGTAACAGATGATTTATAAAAAATCCTTTTTCATCCAAAAACCTGTGTTAAATCTGTCTAGACTTAGTATTAAAAACTCTCCAAGATGAATGTGCCTGACTCCACCTGCAGGTGGATCACAGACTTCCTGACGGACAGACAGCAGTATGTGAGGCTGGGGAAGCTCGTCTCAGATACTCGGACCACAAGCACCGGATCCCCCCAGGGCTGTGTCCTTTCACCCCTGTTACTCTCCCTGTACACAAACAGCTGCACAGCTGGTCACCTGTCTGTCAAACTCCTGAAGTTTGCTGACGACACCACACTCATCGGCCTCATCTCTGACGGAGATGAGTCGGCCTACAGGAGTGAAATAGCCAGGCTGGTGTCATAGTGCAGCGCTAACAACCTGGAGCTTAATGCTCTGAAGACAGTGGAGATGACAGTGGACTTCAGGAAGGCCCCAGCCCCCCTCCCCCCTGTCATCCTCTGTGACTCCCCGGTGACCTCTGTGGAGTCCTTCTGCTTCCTGGGAACCATCATCAGCCAGGACCTCAAGTGGGAGCAGAACATCAGCTCCATCACTAAGAAGGTCCAGCAGAGGATGTACTTCCTGAGGCAGCTGAAGAAGTTTCACCTCCCTGAAAAGATGCTGGTAGACTTTTACACCGCCATCATCGAATCCACCCTCACGTCCTCCATCACAGTCTGGTTCGCTGCGGCCACGGCCAGAGACAAGGCCAAGCTGCAACGCGTCATCCACTCAGCAGAGAAGGTGATCGGCTGCCACCTCCCGTCTCTCCAGGAGCTGCACATCTCCAGGACCTGGAGGCGGGCAGCCAGGATTGTAGCCAACCCCTCTCATCCAGGACATAATCTCTTTCGGCCCCTCCCTTCTGGCAAGAGGCTCCGGTCCATCAGGACCAGGACCTCGCGCCACAAGAACAGCTTCTTCCCCACTGCAGTCAGCCTGCTGAACAGTACCCCAACTCCCCCAGGTGACCCCCCCTCCCCCCCCCCCCCGCCCACCAAAGGACTGTCGGTGCCACTTACAGGCCCCACCATCCCAGCCCATCTGTGCTCCCACTTTAATTCACCTTACTCTACTGTATATAGTGTGTTGTTGTTGTTAACTTAATTTTTAACTTATTCTTAATTGCACTATACACCAAGTCAAATTCCTCGTTTTGTAAAGTGCGCTCTACTGAACCTGGCAATAAAACTTTTTCTGATTTCTGATTCTATTAATCATTGTTTTTTATTCATTCAAAATGCAATTAAATCAATATTTTATCTTTTTTCTTTTCCTTTTTCTTTTTTTTTATCTCTTATATCCTTTTTTATAATCAATGTTTGAACTTCTTTTCCTTTCTATTGTCATGGTTTCAGTTTGTTGTCTTTTTTTCCGCTTTAGTTCTTGTTCTGTCTTGTTTGGTTCTGTTTCCTGTTTTATTTTGAAAGGTTTCCTGTCTTGTCATGTTTTTGAGTTTTACTTCCTTTGGTCCCCATCTGCCCTAATCGTGTTCACCTGTGTCTTGTCTGCCCTGTCTGTATATAAGTCTTGTCTCTGCCTTCCTCCTGTGCTGGTCCATTAACTTCTGCTCATGTTGATCACGTCTTCTTGTCTGGCGTCCATGTCCCTTGCCATGCCACAGTAAGTTTTTGTTTTTAGTTTTGTCATCCTGCTCTGCAGCGCTTTTTGTTAGTTAAATAAACCCACTTGCCCTGAACCCGTTTGCCTCCCGTCTCTGCGCCTGGGTCCTACCTGCTGTCGAGCCTCCCCCCCACACGACATCTATACATCCAATGAAATTAAACTACAAATCAACAAACACAACTGATAACAAATGTCTCTAAAAAATGATGTGTATATTTGCAGAACCTTAAAAACACCAAACAAATAACAAATGCTTCCCAAATAAAGCACAAAAAATGGAAAACAAAATGTAAAACCCAAGTTAGAAATTGCAATTTGAAAAGATACTTTTTTCAGCAGCTTTTCAAAATCAATCACCAATTCTACTCTTCTGTGGATGAAACAAAGAACTCCAGAACAATGAAGCCATTTCTCTAAGTCTCTCTCACCTTCAGTTTTAAACAAGGTCTGTGAAAATCCACCATACATTGGTCACATGAACTCAGAGACCTGCTAAAAGTGCACAATTGTAAAAGCTCTTTTATATAGACAACTGTTTGTTTGCTTAGAGCTGTAAATATAAAAAAAATGCTTTTCTATCACCTAGACACAGATGGAGAACCATATCAACTGGATTAATAACAGGGTGGCATGTTTAGACAACATGAAGCTGTTCATCACATTTTTGACCTAAACATGTAAACACATCCTTGGCTCTGCGGTTAGGAAATGGTATTTGGGAATCTCTTTATACCAGGAGCCAGCCTGGCCATTGGAACATCGCCACAGTGCCCATCCAGACTGGGACGGCAACGGGGTCCACTTCAGAGCCGTGAGCTGCTGTGTTTAACTCCAGCTGTCCCAGCAAGGGAGACAACTGCAGCAACATCCACTGACCAAGCTGACAAGCCCTGGCAGAAAAGATCCCCACAAGAAAAACACTGGCTCAGGCAGGCTGGTCAAAAAAAAATAGTTTTGCCATTGTCTTGCAGCTCGCAGATCAAGTGGTTTAGTTTTCCAGTAATGTCAGTCAAGAATGCAAGTTCAGATTCACAATGTTCATATTCACCATATTCAACAGACATCTCCTCCAATAGCACCTTAAAAATCCTGTGCTGTTTTGCTTTGCAGCTGAGGTTGTTTACGATTTTCAGAATAAGAGTCATTATATGTCCAGAGCCAATCACTTCTGCACATAAGGCCTGCTGGTGAATGACGCAGCAGTAATGCAGACATTTTGGAAAGTCTGGGTCAGCTTTACAGTGAGTGATGAAACCTGTTTGTCTATTGATCATAGCAGGAGTCCCATCTGCAGTCACTGCTACCAGCTTTTCTAATTGTACCTTTTTCTGCACAAAAACTCCTTCACCGTGTTATACATTTCAACTCCTCTTGTAGTTGTCTGTTAGGGCAGATGTGTCAGGAGTTCTTCTCTTGTGGAAACCAAAAGCTATGCTGTACTGTTGCCGTCCACAGACTCATTACACTGGACGTTAACCACCTGCACTTTGCAAGATCCCGGTCCAGCTAATTGGCCAAGTTATCAGACATAGCTGACACTCATCTAGACATTGTAGTGGAAATTGAATGAGTTCTATTGTTCTCATCCTTAGGGACAGTGATAGCAATTATCATCATTGCTTGAATTTTTTTCATGCTATATGCAAAAGTCTTTGTCCCTTAAGGCAACAGATTACAGCCCCCCCCCCCCCCCCCCCCCCCCCCCCAGGCTGCTGTCGTATTAACAATAGCTTGGAGCTCCAGAATGGACAAGAAAAAACGACGAGAATGGCTCGAGCAGGGCGTTGCTCACGGGGCGGTCGCTCGTGCCAAGCGGTCGCACGTGCTCGGGCCCGCTAAATGCTACTTGTAGCTTTAATTATTAGGGCCCGAGCACGGAGTGCAAGGACCCTATTGTAATTCGAATGTTTATTATTATTAGGGCCCGAGCACGGAGTGCAAGGACCCTATTGTATCTGTTAGAGTTATTATTATTATTATTATTATTATTCTTTTTCTTCCGACGGAAGAGTCGCCTTTTTGAGGCCTTTAACATACCCCAAAACTCACCAAATTTTGTATACACATCAGGAGTCGCGAAAAATTTCATATTTTATAGGAGAACGGCATAGGTAAACAAAAATGGCTCGATAGCGCCACCTGCAAAATTTGTTTTCGCGAGCACCTCCATATGCTTTATAGTACAAACCTGATTTTAACAGGGCATGTTCATCGGATAGAAACCTACAAAAAAGTCTCTTGGGACCAAGCTGTCAGTCGCACAGGAAGTCTGATATTTTGATGACAATATGTCATTTTTGCTGTATTTTGGTCATTCGCAGGCCTCGCTCTAGAACGAACTCCTCCTAGAGATTTGAGAGTAATGACTCCAAACTTTGGTTTTGTAAACTAGACACATGTCCGATGTTAAATTGCAAAGCTTTTAAGTTTTTATGGATGTTTGTGACCATGGCGGCGCGTCAAAATTGGAGGTCGTTTCGAAAACACGCCATGAAAAGAAAAATGGCCATTACTCAGCCATGCATAATCCAATCTGATCCAAAATTGATGTGCATGATTGTAGTCTGACTCTGAACACATCTGCAGTGAAAAAATCTGGAAAAAGTGTAGCGCCACCTGCTGGCAAGAGGAAATGACATGTTTTACTTGGAGCATCACTACTCCGAGTAGGATGAGCCGACACACCTGAAAATGACGTCCACCTGTTGAAAAGCCATTGAAGTTTACTCTGACAAAAAACCATAACTTTCAATGCGGGGGTGTGGTCGTGACAGAGCGGCAAAGTTGGGCATCTCGCTATGCACACAAAAGTTGCTCTCACGTGCACATTCCTTGTCCAATCTCACTGAAATTCAATGGATATGATGAAGCTTCTATTCTGAACCCATGGATATGACAATCTTGGACGAGCTCTATAGCGCCACCTAGTTATTGCATTGGGCACATTCTGCCCTGTATTTTCTCTTTGCTTTGTCCGATGTGCATGAAATTAAAACTGGAGATACTCAGAAGGGTCCTCTCTCATCATGTAAAGTTTCATGGGTGTACACCTAACGGTGCCTGCGTAACAGGAAGTGGTCGATTATGTGCACCCAAATAATAGAAATTTATTATAAATCAGCCGTTTGTCTCAGGAAGCTGAGATTTCAGAATTAGATGCCTTTAATAACCTCCAGCTTTGATATGTAACACTATAGGGTCTACGAGAAACTTCATCACTTGATTTTTTTAATGAAATTTTGGACTGAACAAAGATTTTTAGCATAAATTCTGTTTAGGTTATCAGCACCAAGAATTCAACTTTCATAGGCATTTATGTGCTACTGCTTCCTAAAAAAATTCAGAATGATTGAAGTTACAGGTGACATCTTAGAGAGCATTACATCCAAAAAGGTCCGAAAACGTCTTTTTAGGCAAAACTACAAACACCTATTTTTTTTCATAACTTAATCATCATATATCAACACCATTTATTTTTTTAAATGTAGGGATCTGTGTTTGCTGCCTTCCATATTTTTTTCAGAAGTCCAGGTGAAACAGATGATTTTAAAAAAATCCTGATTCATCCCAAAACCTGTGCTTTTTCCGTCTGGACTCCAAACAAGTGTGTTTTAAAATTACTTATGCTTCAAATATCCACACCAAGTTTCACACGCATATAGCTGAACATGTCTAAATGCTTCTTGAATATTCTTTACAGATATAAAATGAACTGGTCAACTGTAGGATGTCATTTCCTCTTACATGCTTAAGTCTTTTCCTCATGCTGCAGCCTGCTCCTCAATCATCCCTGTTGCTGGAGTCAAATTTCACCCCCCCCCCCCCCCCCCCACACACACACACACCAGCTGCCAGTTCATATGCTAACTAACCCAGAAGTGAGGTGACAAGAGTTTAGACACAAGAGGGAGGGCAGACTGCTTTTTCATTTGTTTTGTATGTCTTTCATAGATTTTTATGAATAATCATTGCTTTTCTAGTCATGTAAAATGCAATTAACCTAATATTTTATCTTTTTTTTTTAAAAACAAAACATATGAATGTGCTCCAAAACAAAACCCAACTCTCAGTACAGTTCTACAGATGTAACATAAGACTTAGACAGTAAATGTCTCTTTTATCCTTTTTTAATCAATGCTGCAACTTCTTTTCCTTAATATAAATCCAATGAAATTAAACTACAAAACCAAAAAACACAACGTATAGCAAATTTCTCTAAATAAATTATGTGTATATACAATATGTAGCACTTTTAAACAAAATAATAACAAATCCTTCCAATACAAGCACAGAAAAATGGAACACAAAATTTAAAACCCAAATTTGAAATGGCAATTTTAAAAAGATAATTTTTTCAGCCTGCTAAAAGTGCACAATTGTAAAAGCTCTTTTATATAGACAACTGTTTGGTTGCTTAGAGCTCTAAATATAAAAACAATGCCTTTATGGACGTGGCACGGATGGCACGGATGTTCAGCAGGGTAAACCCCAGGAAAGCGGCGGGACCTGATGGAGTTCCCGGAAAGGTTCTGCGGGCCTGCGCCGATCAACTCTCCCAGGTCTTCACAAAAATCTTCAACCTGTCGCTAGCTCAGGCTTTCATCCCTGCTTGCCTGAAGTCATCCACTATCATCCCGATACCCAAAAAGTCCTCATCCACAGCCTTCCTCACGGACTTCCGCCCAGTTGCACTCACTGCTGTCATCACAAAGTGTCTGGAGCGGCTGCTCCTGGGACACATCAAAGACTCCCTCCCTCCAATCTTCGTCCCCCACCAGTTTGCTTACAAAGCAAACAGATCAACGGATGATGCCATTTCCATCACCCTCCACACTGCGCTGAGCCACCTGGAACACAGAGACACCTACGCCAGGATGCTCTTTGTGGACTATAGCTCAGCCTTTAACACAATCATTCCTGACATTCTGGTCAACAAACTGTCTGAACTAGGACTCCACCCACTCACCTGCTCGTGGATCAAGGACTTCCTGACAAACAGACCACAGACAGTCAAACTTGACCCCCACCTCTCCTCCACCCGGACGCTGAGCACAGGCTCCACACAGGGATGTGTGCTGAGTCCTCTGCTGTATACACTGTACACAGCAGACTGCAGACCAGCCCACACCAGCAACACCGTGGTGAAGTTTGCAGACGACACTACTGTGGTGGGGCTGATCTCTGGGGACGACGAGACGGCCTACAGAGACGAAGTCCTGAAACTCTCAAGGTGGTGTCAGGCTAATAACCTCATCCTGAACACCACCAAGACCAAGGAGATCATCCTGGACTTCAGAAAAAACAGAACAGATCCACCCCCACTCTACATCGATGGAAACTGTGTGGAGAGGGTCCACAGCTTCACCCTCCTGGGCAACACCATCTCTGCTGACCTCACATGGTCTAACAACACCATGACTGTCATCAGGAAGGCCCAGCAACGCCTGCACTTCCTGAGAAAACTTAGGAGGAACGACGTCAGCCAGGAGCTGCTGGTAACGTTCTACCGCTCAACCATTGAGAGCATTCTGTCCTATGGCATCACAGTGTGGTTTTCCCACTGCACTGAAGCAGAACGGCAGAGTCTCCAGAGAGTGGTAAAGACAGCGCAGAGGATCATCGGCTGCCCCCTCCCCTCACTGAAGGACATTTACCAGTCTCGCTGCCTCAGCATAGTGACTAGCATCACCACTAACTCCACCCATTCTGCTTTCCCTCTGTTTGAACTGCTGCCCTCTGGAAGGAGGTACAGGTCCATCAGAACCAGGACAAACAGACTAAGAAACAGCTTTTTTCCACAGGCAATTATCATACGGAATGCACATACGTCCACCAACCACACCTCACTCTAATTTAACTACAATGCGTGCAATATCCTGACTGTCTAACCGGGTCACTGTGCAATAACTTGATATTTATTAAGCTGTGCTCACAGCAACTCATGTAATTCCATTCTATTTTATTCACAAATATTTAATATTTAACAGTTTCTGTCCATATTGTTCATTTTTTGTTAAGAGTTGTAAATACAGTATTTCTTTTTCTATTCTATTTTTATTTTTATTTTATGTAACTCCTTCACTCCAAGGCTGCTGCAATTTCATTGTATCCCCATGTACAATGACAATAAACGATTCTGATTCTGATTATATCACTTAGACACAGATGGAGAACCATATCAACTGGATTGGTAACAGCAACAACCACCGACCAAGCCGGCAAGCCCTGGCAGAAAAGATCCCCACAAGAAACACTGCAGGCTGTTCCATAAAAAATATAGTTTTACCATTGCCTTGCAGATCACAGTTGAAGTGGTTTAGTTTTCCTAAAAAAATTCAGAATGATTGAAGTTACAGGTGAACTTTTAGACAACATTTGATCCAAAAAGGTCCGAAAACGTCTTTTTAGGCAAAACTGCAAACACCTATTTTTTTGCATAACTTATCTTTCAAATATCAGCACAAAAAAATTAAAAACGGTAGGGATCTGTGTTTGCTGCCTTCCATATTTTTTTCAGACTTAAAAGTGTAACAGATGATTTATAAAAAATCCTTTTTCATCCAAAAACCTGTGTTAAATCTGTCTAGACTTAGTATTAAAAACTCTCCAAGATGAATGTGCCTGACTCCACCTGCAGGTGGATCACAGACTTCCTGACGGACAGACAGCAGTATGTGAGGCTGGGGAAGCTCGTCTCAGATACTCGGACCACAAGCACCGGATCCCCCCAGGGCTGTGTCCTTTCACCCCTGTTACTCTCCCTGTACACAAACAGCTGCACAGCTGGTCACCTGTCTGTCAAACTCCTGAAGTTTGCTGACGACACCACACTCATCGGCCTCATCTCTGACGGAGATGAGTCGGCCTACAGGAGTGAAATAGCCAGGCTGGTGTCATAGTGCAGCGCTAACAACCTGGAGCTTAATGCTCTGAAGACAGTGGAGATGACAGTGGACTTCAGGAAGGCCCCAGCCCCCCTCCCCCCTGTCATCCTCTGTGACTCCCCGGTGACCTCTGTGGAGTCCTTCTGCTTCCTGGGAACCATCATCAGCCAGGACCTCAAGTGGGAGCAGAACATCAGCTCCATCACTAAGAAGGTCCAGCAGAGGATGTACTTCCTGAGGCAGCTGAAGAAGTTTCACCTCCCTGAAAAGATGCTGGTAGACTTTTACACCGCCATCATCGAATCCACCCTCACGTCCTCCATCACAGTCTGGTTCGCTGCGGCCACGGCCAGAGACAAGGCCAAGCTGCAACGCGTCATCCACTCAGCAGAGAAGGTGATCGGCTGCCACCTCCCGTCTCTCCAGGAGCTGCACATCTCCAGGACCTGGAGGCGGGCAGCCAGGATTGTAGCCAACCCCTCTCATCCAGGACATAATCTCTTTCGGCCCCTCCCTCCTGGCAAGAGGCTCCGGTCCATCAGGACCAGGACCTCGCGCCACAAGAACAGCTTCTTCCCCACTGCAGTCAGCCTGCTGAACAGTACCCCAACTCCCCCAGGTGACCCCCCCTCCCCCCCCCCCCCCCCCCGCCCACCAAAGGACTGTCGGTGCCACTTACAGGCCCCACCATCCCAGCCCATCTGTGCTCCCACTTTAATTCACCTTACTCTACTGTATATAGTGTGTTGTTGTTGTTAACTTAATTTTTAACTTATTCTTAATTGCACTATACACCAAGTCAAATTCCTCGTTTTGTAAAGTGCGCTCTACTGAACCTGGCAATAAAACTTTTTCTGATTTCTGATTCTATTAATCATTGTTTTTTATTCATTCAAAATGCAATTAAATCAATATTTTATCTTTTTTCTTTTCCTTTTTCTTTTTTTTTTATCTCTTATATCCTTTTTTATAATCAATGTTTGAACTTCTTTTCCTTTCTATTGTCATGGTTTCAGTTTGTTGTCTTTTTTTTCCGCTTTAGTTCTTGTTCTGTCTTGTTTGGTTCTGTTTCCTGTTTTATTTTGAAAGGTTTCCTGTCTTGTCATGTTTCTTGAGTTTTACTTCCTTTGGTCCCCATCTGCCCTAATCGTGTTCACCTGTGTCTTGTCTGCCCTGTCTGTATATAAGTCTTGTCTCTGCCTTCCTCCTGTGCTGGTCCATTAACTTCTGCTCATGTTGATCACGTCTTCTTGTCTGGCGTCCATGTCCCTTGCCATGCCACAGTAAGTTTTTGTTTTTAGTTTTGTCATCCTACTCTGCAGCGCTTTTTGTTAGTTAAATAAACCCACTTGCCCTGAACCCGTTTGCCTCCCGTCTCTGCGCCTGGGTCCTACCTCCTCTCGAGCCTCCCCCCCACACGACATCTATACATCCAATGAAATTAAACTACAAATCAACAAACACAACTGATAACAAATGTCTCTAAAAAATGATGTGTATATTTGCAGAACCTTAAAAACACCAAACAAATAACAAATGCTTCCCAAATAAAGCACAAAAAATGGAACACAAAATGTAAAACCCAAGTTAGAAATTGCAATTTGAAAAGATACTTTTTTCAGCAGCTTTTCAAAATCAATCACCAATTCTACTCTTCTGTGGATGAAACAAAGAACTCCAGAACAATGAAGCCATTTCTCTAAGTCTCTCTCACCTTCAGTTTTAAACAAGGTCTGTGAAAATCCACCATACATTGGTCACATGAACTCAGAGACCTGCTAAAAGTGCACAATTGTAAAAGCTCTTTTATATAGACAACTGTTTGTTTGCTTAGAGCTCTAAATATAAAAAAAAATGCTTTTCTATAACCTAGACACAGATGGAGAACCATATCAACTGGATTAATAACAGGGTGGCATGTTTAGACAACATGAAGCTGTCCATCACATTTTTGACCTAAACATGTAAACACATCCTTGGCTCTGCGGTTAGGAAATGGTATTTGGGAATCTCTTTATACCAGGAGCCAGCCTGAACATTGGAACATCGCCACAGTGCCCATCCAGACTGGGACAGCAACGGGGTCCACTTCAGAGCCGTGAGCTGCTGTGTTTAACTCCAGCTGTCCCAGCAAGGTAGACAACTGCAGCAACATCCACTGACCAAGCTGACAAGCCCTGGCAGAAAAGATCCCCACAAGAAAAACACTGGCTCAGGCAGGCTGGTCAAAAAAAAATAGTTTTGCCATTGTCTTGCAGCTCGCAGATCAAGTGGTTTAGTTTTCCAGTAATGTCAGTCAAGAATGCAAGTTCAGATTCACAATGTTCATATTCACCATATTCAACAGACATCTCCTCCAATAGCACCTTAAAAATCCTGTGCTGTTTTGCTTTGCAGCTGAGGTTGTTTACGATTTTCAGAATAAGAGTCATTATATGTCCAGAGCCAATCACTTCTGCACATAAGGCCTGCTGGTGAATGACGCAGCAGTAATGCAGACATTTTGGAAAGTCTGGGTCAGCTTTACAGTGAGTGATGAAACCTGTTTGTCTATTGATCATAGCAGGAGTCCCATCTGCAGTCACTGCTACCAGCTTTTCTAATTGTACCTTTTTCTGCACAAAAACTCCTTCACCGTGTTATACATTTCGACTCCTCTTGTAGTTGTCTGTTAGGGCAGATGTGTCAGGAGTTCTTCTCTTGTGGAAACCAAAAGCTATGCTGTACTGTTGCCGTCCACAGACTCATCACACTGGACGTTAACCACCTGCACTTTGCAAGATCCCGGTCCAGCTAATTGGCCAAGTTATCAGACATAGCTGACACTCATCTAGACATTGTAGTGGAAATTGAATGAGTTCTATTGTTCTCATCCTTAGGGACAGTGATAGCAATTATCATCATTGCTTGAATTTTTTTCATGCTATATGCAAAAGTCTTTGTCCCTTAAGGCAACAGATTACAGCCCCCCCCCCCCCCCCCCCCAGGCTGCTGTCGTATTAACAATAGCTTGGAGCTCCAGAATGGACAAGAAAAAACGACGAGAATGGCTCGAGCAGGGCGTTGCTCACGGGGCGGTCGCTCGTGCCGTGCGGTCGCACGTGCTCGGGCCCGCTAAATGCTACTTGTAGCTTTAATTATTATTATTATTATTATTATTATTATTATTCTACCGGAAGAGTCGCCTTTTTGAGGCCTTTAACATACCCCAAAACTCACCAAATTTGGCACACACATCAGGAGTCGCGAAAAATTTCGTATTTTATAGGAGATTGGCATGGGCGCAGAAAAACGGCTCGATAGCGCCACCTACACTGACTTTTGTCCCGACGCCCCGCATACGCTTTAACGTACAAGCTTGATTTTTACAGGGCATGTTCTTCAGATGGAGACCTACAAAAAAGTCTGAAAGGACCCACCTGTCACTCGCACAGGAAGTCTGATATATTGAGGTCAATATGTCATTTTTGCTCCATTTTGGACATTTGCAGGCCTCGCTCTAGAACGAACTCCTCCTAGAGATTTGTGAATAATGACTCCAAACTTTGGTTTTGTAAACTAAACACATGTCCGATGTTAAATTGCGAAGCTTTTAAGTTTTTACGGATGTTTGTGACCGTGGCGGCGCGTCGAAAATGGAGGTCATTTTGAAAACACGCCATGAAAAGAAAAATGGCCATTACTCAGCCATGCAAAATCCAATCTGATCCAAAATTGATATGCATGATTGTAGTCTGACCCTGACCACATCAGAAGTGGAAAAATCCAGAACAGGTGTAGCGCCACCTGCTGGTAAAAGGAAATGACATGTTTTACTTGGAGCATCACTGCTCCAAGTAGGATGAGCCGACACACCTCAAAATGATGTCCACCTGTTGAAAAGCCATTGATGTTTACTCTGATAAAAAGCCATAACTTTCAATGCGGGGGTGTGGTCGTGACAGAGCGGCGAAGTTGGGCGTCTCGCCATGCACACAAAAGTTGCTCTCACGTGCACATTCCTTGTCCAATCTCACTGAAATTCAATAGAGGTGATGAGGCTTCCATTCTGAACCAATGGATATGACAATCTTGGACGAGCTCCATAGCGCCACCTAGATATTGACAAATACATTTTATGTCACATTCTGACCTATCTTTTCTCTGTGCTTTGTCCGACATTCATAAAATTACAACAGGAGATACTCATAAGGGTCTTCTCTCATCGTCTAAAGTTTCATGGGTGTACACCTGACGGTGCCTGCGCAAGCCAGTGCCAAACAGGAAGTGGTTGATTGCGTTGCAGTCAGATAATTAAAAATTCATAAAAAATCAGCCGTTTGTATCACGAGGCTGAGATTTCAGAATGAGAGGCCTCTTACATATCTCCAACTTAGATACACAGCACTTGCATGGGTGAACAAAAAACGGCTCAATAGCGCCACCTACCATGTTTGTTTTTGAGAGCCCCGCCATGTTCTTTAACATACAAGCTTGATTTTTTACAGGACATGTTCATCAGATAGAAACCTACAAAAAAGTCTCTTGGGACCAAGCTGTCAGTCGCACAGGAAGTCTGCTATATTGGTGTCAATATGTCATTTTTGCTGTATTTTGGTCATTTGCAGGCCTCGTTCTAGAACGAACTCCTCCTAGAGATTTTTGAACAATGACTCCAAACTTTGGTTTTGTAAACTAAACACATGTCCGATCTTAAATTGCGAAGCTTTTAAGTTTTTACGGTTGTTTGTGACCGTGGCGGCGCGTCAAAATTTGAGGTCGTTTCGAAATCACGCCATGAAAAGAAAAATGGCCATTACTCAGCCATAAATAACTAATCTGATCCAAATTTGTTGTGCATGATTGTAGTCTGACTTTGAACACATCTGCAGTGGAAAAATCCGAAACAGGTGTAGCGCCACCTGTTGGCAACAGGAAATGACATGTTTTACTTGGAGCATCACTGCTCCAAGTAGGATGAGCAAACACACCTCAAAATGACGTCCACCTGTTGAAAAACCATTGAAGTTTACTCTGATGAAAAACAAATCTTTCAACGCGGGGGTGTGGTCGTGACAGAGCGGCGAAGTTGGGTATCTCGCCATGCACAAATGTTGCTCTCACGTTCACATTCCTTGTCTGATCTCACTGAAATTAAATACATTTGATGAAACTTCCATTCTGAACCCATGGATATGACAATTTTGGACGAGCTATATATGTTCATAAATGATCATGAAGCATGATCATATAATCAAGCTTCATAGGAAATCAGCCGTTTGTCTCAGGAAGCTGAGATTTCAGAATTAGATGCGTCCTACAAAGCTCCATGTTTGAAAAGCAGCACTATACGTACGAGAAACATTTAACCACCTTAATCACCCTATTGTGCTGAAAGCAAATTTTTGGACATTTTGACTCAAGCAAATATTTTTATCATAACTTCTGTTTAGTTTATCAGCACCAAAATAAAAAATATTTACATTTATAAAATGAACTGGTCAACTCTAGGATTTTATCTATTCAATCTTACATCCTCAAGCTTTTCATCAGTCTCCCCTGCTGCAGGAGTGGAGTTAGCCCCCCCCCCCCCCCCCCCCCCCCCCCCCCCCCCCCCCCGGCTGTGTGCTCACATGTAAATTAGCCAGGAGTGGCAGACAGAAAGTAGAACAGTTAGAAAGCCTAGTTCAACACTAAATTACAGCAATTTCCTTTGTTTTGTTTGTCTTTTATACATCCTTAGCACTAATCATTGCTTTTTTATTCATCCAAAATACAATTAACTTTATATTTTATCTTTTTTTTTTTTACAAACAAAATATATGAATGTGCTCCAAAACAAAACCCAGCCTCAGTACACTCCTACAGATGTAACATCAGACAGTAAATGTCTCTTTTATGCTTTTTTAATCAATGCTGCAACTTCTTTTCATTTCCTTTCAATACATCCAAAGAAATTAAACTACAACGACAACAAACACAACATATAGCAAATGTCTCTAAGAAGATTGTGTATATACAATATGTACCACCTTTAAACACCAAATAAATAACAAATCTTTCTAATACAATCACAAAAAATGGAACACAAAATGTAAAACCCAAATTAGAAATTGCAATTTTAAAAAGATACATTTTTCAGCAGCTTTTCAAAATCAATCACATATTTTACTCTTCTGTGGATGAAACAAAGAAGTCCAGAGCAATGTAGCCACTTCTCCAAAGTCTCTGTCACCTTCAGTTTTAAACAAAGTCTGTGAAAATCCACCATACATTGGTCACATGTATTCAGAGACCTGCTAAAAGTCCACAATTGTAAAAGCTCTTATATAGACAACTGTTTGTTTGCTTGGAGCTCTAAATATAAAAAAATGCTTTTCTATCACCTAGACACAGATGGAGAACCATATCAACTGGATTAGTAACAGGGAAACATGTTTAGGTTTAAACTTACATCAATAGACAACATGAAGCTGTTCATCACATTTTTGACCTAAACATGTAAACACATCCTTGGCTCTGCGGTTAGGAAATGGTACTTGGGAATCTCTTCATACCAGGAGCCAGCCTGAACATTGGAACATCACCACAGTGCCCATCCAGACTGGGACAGCAACGGGGTCCACTTCACAGCCGTGAGGCTGCTGTGTTTAACTCCAGCTGTCCCAGCAAGGGAGACAACTGCAGCAACATCCACTGACCAAGCTGGCAAGCCCTGGCAGAAAAGATCCCCACAAGAAAAACACTGGCTCAGGCAGGCTGGTCAATAAAAAAATATAGTTTTGCCAATGTCTTGCAGCTCGCAGATCAAGTGGTTTAGTTTTCCAGTAATGTCAGTCAAGAATACAAGTTCAGATTCACCATATTCAGCAGATATCTCCACCAATAGCACCTTAAAAATCCTGTGCTGTTTTGCTTTGCAGCTGAGGTTGTTTACGATTTTCAGAATAAGAGTCATTATATGTCCAGAGCCAATCACTTCTGCACATAAGGCCTGCTGGTGAATGACGCAGCAGTAATGCAGACATTTTGGAAAGTCTGGGTCAGCTTTACAGTGAGTGATGAAACCTGTTTGTCTATTGATCATAGCAGGAGTCCCATCTGCAGTCACTGCTACCAGCTTTTCTAATTGTACCTTTTTCTGCACAAAAACTCCTTCACCGTGTTATACATTTCAACTCCTCTTGTAGTTGTCTGTTAGGGCAGATGTGTCAGGAGTTCTTCTCTTGTGGAAACCAAAAGCTATGCTGTACTGTTGCCGTCCACAGACTCATCACACTGGACGTTAACCACCTGCACTTTGCAAGATCCCGGTCCAGCTAATTGGCCAAGTTATCAGACATAGCTGACACTCATCTAGACATTGTAGTGGAAATTGAATGAGTTCTTTTGTTCTCATTCTTAGGGACAGTGATAGCAATTATCATCATTGCTTGAATTTTTTTCATGCTATATGCAAAAGTCTTTGTCCCTTAAGGCAACAGATTACAGCCCCCCCCCCCCCCCCCCCAGGCTGCTGTCGTATTAACATTAGCTTGGAGCTCCAGAATGGACAAGAAAAAACGACGAGAATGGCTCGAGCAGGGCGTTGCTCACGGGGCGGTCGCTCGTGCCATGCGGTCGCACGTGCTCGGGCCCGCTAAATGCTACTTGTAGCTTTAATTATTATTATTATTATTATTATTATTATTATTCTACCGGAAGAGTCGCCTTTTTGAGGCCTTTAACATACCCCAAAACTCACCAAATTTGGCACACACATCAGGAGTCGCGAAAAATTTCGTATTTTATAGGAGATTGGCATGGGCGCAGAAAAACGGCTCGATAGCGCCACCTACACTGACTTTTGTCCCGACGCCCCGCATACGCTTTAACGTACAAGCTTGATTTTTACAGGGCATGTTCTTCAGATGGAGACCTACAAAAAAGTCTGAAAGGACCCACCTGTCACTCGCACAGGAAGTCTGATATATTGAGGTCAATATGTCATTTTTGCTCCATTTTGGACATTTGCAGGCCTCGCTCTAGAACGAACTCCTCCTAGAGATTTGTGAATAATGACTCCAAACTTTGGTTTTGTAAACTAAACACATGTCCGATGTTAAATTGCGAAGCTTTTAAGTTTTTACGGATGTTTGTGACCGTGGCGGCGCGTCGAAAATGGAGGTCATTTTGAAAACACGCCATGAAAAGAAAAATGGCCATTACTCAGCCATGCAAAATCCAATCTGATCCAAAATTGATATGCATGATTGTAGTCTGACCCTGACCACATCAGAAGTGGAAAAATCCAGAACAGGTGTAGCGCCACCTGCTGGTAAAAGGAAATGACATGTTTTACTTGGAGCATCACTGCTCCAAGTAGGATGAGCCGACACACCTCAAAATGATGTCCACCTGTTGAAAAGCCATTGATGTTTACTCTGATAAAAAGCCATAACTTTCAATGCGGGGGTGTGGTCGTGACAGAGCGGCGAAGTTGGGCGTCTCGCCATGCACACAAAAGTTGCTCTCACGTGCACATTCCTTGTCCAATCTCACTGAAATTCAATAGAGGTGATGAGGCTTCCATTCTGAACCAATGGATATGACAATCTTGGACGAGCTCCATAGCGCCACCTAGATATTGACAAATACATTTTATGTCACATTCTGACCTATCTTTTCTCTGTGCTTTGTCCGACATTCATAAAATTACAACAGGAGATACTCATAAGGGTCTTCTCTCATCGTCTAAAGTTTCATGGGTGTACACCTGACGGTGCCTGCGCAAGCCAGTGCCAAACAGGAAGTGGTTGATTGCGTTGCAGTCAGATAATTAAAAATTCATAAAAAATCAGCCGTTTGTATCACGAGGCTGAGATTTCAGAATGAGAGGCCTCTTACATATCTCCAACTTAGATACACAGCACTTGCATGGGTGAACAAAAAACGGCTCAATAGCGCCACCTACCATGTTTGTTTTTGAGAGCCCCGCCATGTTCTTTAACATACAAGCTTGATTTTTTACAGGACATGTTCATCAGATAGAAACCTACAAAAAAGTCTCTTGGGACCAAGCTGTCAGTCGCACAGGAAGTCTGCTATATTGGTGTCAATATGTCATTTTTGCTGTATTTTGGTCATTTGCAGGCCTCGTTCTAGAACGAACTCCTCCTAGAGATTTTTGAACAATGACTCCAAACTTTGGTTTTGTAAACTAAACACATGTCCGATCTTAAATTGCGAAGCTTTTAAGTTTTTACGGTTGTTTGTGACCGTGGCGGCGCGTCAAAATTTGAGGTCGTTTCGAAATCACGCCATGAAAAGAAAAATGGCCATTACTCAGCCATAAATAACTAATCTGATCCAAATTTGTTGTGCATGATTGTAGTCTGACTTTGAACACATCTGCAGTGGAAAAATCCGAAACAGGTGTAGCGCCACCTGTTGGCAACAGGAAATGACATGTTTTACTTGGAGCATCACTGCTCCAAGTAGGATGAGCAAACACACCTCAAAATGACGTCCACCTGTTGAAAAACCATTGAAGTTTACTCTGATGAAAAACAAATCTTTCAACGCGGGGGTGTGGTCGTGACAGAGCGGCGAAGTTGGGTATCTCGCCATGCACAAATGTTGCTCTCACGTTCACATTCCTTGTCTGATCTCACTGAAATTAAATACATTTGATGAAACTTCCATTCTGAACCCATGGATATGACAATTTTGGACGAGCTATATATGTTCATAAATGATCATGAAGCATGATCATATAATCAAGCTTCATAGGAAATCAGCCGTTTGTCTCAGGAAGCTGAGATTTCAGAATTAGATGCGTCCTACAAAGCTCCATGTTTGAAAAGCAGCACTATACGTACGAGAAACATTTAACCACCTTAATCACCCTATTGTGCTGAAAGCAAATTTTTGGACATTTTGACTCAAGCAAATATTTTTATCATAACTTCTGTTTAGTTTATCAGCACCAAAATAAAAAATATTTACATTTATAAAATGAACTGGTCAACTCTAGGATTTTATCTATTCAATCTTACATCCTCAAGCTTTTCATCAGTCTCCCCTGCTGCAGGAGTGGAGTTAGCCCCCCCCCCCCCCCCCCCCCCCCCGGCTGTGTGCTCACATGTAAATTAGCCAGGAGTGGCAGACAGAAAGTAGAACAGTTAGAAAGCCTAGTTCAACACTAAATTACAGCAATTTCCTTTGTTTTGTTTGTCTTTTATACATCCTTAGCACTAATCATTGCTTTTTTATTCATCCAAAATACAATTAACTTTATATTTTATCTTTTTTTTTTTTACAAACAAAATATATGAATGTGCTCCAAAACAAAACCCAGCCTCAGTACACTCCTACAGATGTAACATCAGACAGTAAATGTCTCTTTTATGCTTTTTTAATCAATGCTGCAACTTCTTTTCATTTCCTTTCAATACATCCAAAGAAATTAAACTACAACGACAACAAACACAACATATAGCAAATGTCTCTAAGAAGATTGTGTATATACAATATGTACCACCTTTAAACACCAAATAAATAACAAATCTTTCTAATACAATCACAAAAAATGGAACACAAAATGTAAAACCCAAATTAGAAATTGCAATTTTAAAAAGATACATTTTTCAGCAGCTTTTCAAAATCAATCACATATTTTACTCTTCTGTGGATGAAACAAAGAAGTCCAGAGCAATGTAGCCACTTCTCCAAAGTCTCTGTCACCTTCAGTTTTAAACAAAGTCTGTGAAAATCCACCATACATTGGTCACATGTATTCAGAGACCTGCTAAAAGTCCACAATTGTAAAAGCTCTTATATAGACAACTGTTTGTTTGCTTGGAGCTCTAAATATAAAAAAATGCTTTTCTATCACCTAGACACAGATGGAGAACCATATCAACTGGATTAGTAACAGGGAAACATGTTTAGGTTTAAACTTACATCAATAGACAACATGAAGCTGTTCATCACATTTTTGACCTAAACATGTAAACACATCCTTGGCTCTGCGGTTAGGAAATGGTACTTGGGAATCTCTTCATACCAGGAGCCAGCCTGAACATTGGAACATCACCACAGTGCCCATCCAGACTGGGACAGCAACGGGGTCCACTTCACAGCCGTGAGGCTGCTGTGTTTAACTCCAGCTGTCCCAGCAAGGGAGACAACTGCAGCAACATCCACTGACCAAGCTGGCAAGCCCTGGCAGAAAAGATCCCCACAAGAAAAACACTGGCTCAGGCAGGCTGGTCAATAAAAAAATATAGTTTTGCCAATGTCTTGCAGCTCGCAGATCAAGTGGTTTAGTTTTCCAGTAATGTCAGTCAAGAATACAAGTTCAGATTCACCATATTCAGCAGATATCTCCACCAATAGCACCTTAAAAATCCTGTGCTGTTTTGCTTTGCAGCTGAGGTTGTTTACGATTTTCAGAATAAGAGTCATTATATGTCCAGAGCCAATCACTTCTGCACATAAGGCCTGCTGGTGAATGACGCAGCAGTAATGCAGACATTTTGGAAAGTCTGGGTCAGCTTTACAGTGAGTGATGAAACCTGTTTGTCTATTGATCATAGCAGGAGTCCCATCTGCAGTCACTGCTACCAGCTTTTCTAATTGTACCTTTTTCTGCACAAAAACTCCTTCACCGTGTTATACATTTCAACTCCTCTTGTAGTTGTCTGTTAGGGCAGATGTGTCAGGAGTTCTTCTCTTGTGGAAACCAAAAGCTATGCTGTACTGTTGCCGTCCACAGACTCATCACACTGGACGTTAACCACCTGCACTTTGCAAGATCCCGGTCCAGCTAATTGGCCAAGTTATCAGACATAGCTGACACTCATCTAGACATTGTAGTGGAAATTGAATGAGTTCTTTTGTTCTCATTCTTAGGGACAGTGATAGCAATTATCATCATTGCTTGAATTTTTTTCATGCTATATGCAAAAGTCTTTGTCCCTTAAGGCAACAGATTACAGCCCCCCCCCCCCCCCCCCAGGCTGCTGTCGTATTAACATTAGCTTGGAGCTCCAGAATGGACAAGAAAAAACGACGAGAATGGCTCGAGCAGGGCGTTGCTCACGGGGCGGTCGCTCGTGCCATGCGGTCGCACGTGCTCGGGCCCGCTAAATGCTACTTGTAGCTTTAATTATTATTATTATTATTATTCTACCGGAAGAGTCGCCTTTTTGAGGCCTTTAACATACCCCAAAACTCACCAAATTTGGCACACACATCAGGAGTCGCGAAAAATTTCGTATTTTATAGGAGATTGGCATGGGCGCACAAAAACGGCTCGATAGCGCCACCTACAGTGACTTTTGTCCCAACGCCCCTCATACGCTTTAACGTACAAGCTTGAATTTTACAGGGCATGTTCTTCAGATGGAGACCTACAAAAAAGTCTGAAAGGACCCACCTGTCACTCGCACAGGAAGTCTGATATATTGAGGTCAATATGTCATTTTTGCTTCATTTTGGACATTTGCAGGCCTCGCTCTAGAACGAACTCCTCCTAGAGATTTTGGAGTAATGACTCCAAACTTTGGTTTTGTAAACTAGACACATGTCCGATGTTAAATTGCGAAGCTTTTAAGTTTTTACGGATGTTTGTGACCGTGGCGGCACGTCGAAAATGGAGGTCATATTGAAAACACGCCATGAAAAGAAAAATGGCCATTACTCAGCCATGCAAAATCCAATCTGATCCAAAATTGATATGCATGATTGTAGTCTGACCCTGACCACATCAGAAGTGGAAAAATCCAGAACAGGTGTAGCGCCACCTGCTGGCAAAAGGAAATGACATGTTTTACTTGGAGCATCACTGCTCCGAGTAGGATGAGCCGACACACCTCAAAATGATGTCCACCTGTTGAAAAGCCATTGAAGTTTACTCTGATAAAAAGCCATAACTTTCAATGCGGGGGTGTGGTCGTGACAGAGCGGTGAAGTTGGGCGTCTCGCCATGCACACAAAAGTTGCTCTCACGTGCACATTCCTTGTCCAATCTCACTGAAATTCAATAGAGGTGATGAGGCTTTCATTCTGAACCAATGGATATGACAATCTTGGACGAGCTCCATAGCGCCACCTAGATATTGACAAATACATTTTATGTCACATTCTGACCTATCTTTTCTCTTTGCTTTGTCCGACATTCATAAAATTACAACAGGAGATACTCATAAGGGTCTTCTCTCATCGTCTAAAGTTTCATGGGTGTACACCTGACGGTGCCTGCGCAAGCCACCACCAAACAGGAAGTGGTTGATTGCGTTGCAGTCAGATAATTAAAAATTCATAAAAAATCAGCCGTTTGTATCACGAGGCTGAGATTTCAGAATGAGATGCCTCATAAATATCTCCAACTTAGATATACAGCACTTGCATGGGTGAACAAAAACGGCTCAATAGCGCCACCTACCATGTTTGTTTTTGAGAGCCCCGCCATGTTCTTTAACATACAAGCTTGATTTTTACAGGACATGTTCATCAGATGAAAACCTACAAAAAAGTCTCTTGGTACCAAGCTGTCAGTTGCACAGGAAGTCTGCTATATTGGTGTCAATATGTCATTTTTGGTGTATTTTGGTCATTTGCAAGCCTCGTTCTAGAACGAACTCCTCCTAGAGATTTTTGAACAATGACTCCAAACTTTGGTTTTGTAAACTAAACACATGTCCAATATTAAATTGCGAAGCTTTTAAGTTTTTACGGTTGTTTGTGACCGTGGCGGCGCGTCAAAATTTGAGGTCGTTTCGAAATCACGCCATGAAAAGAAAAATGGCCATTACTCAGCCATAAATAATCTAATCTGATCCAAATTTGTTGTGCATGATTGTAGTCTGACTTTGAACACATCTGCAGTCGAAAAATCCGAAACAGGTGTAGCGCCACCTGTTGGCAACAGGAAATGACATGTTTTACTTGGAGCATCACTGCTCCAAGTAGGATGAGCCGATACACCTCAAAATGACGTCCACCTGTTGAAAAACCATTGAAGTTTACTCTGATAAAAAGCCATAACTTTCAATGCGGGGTGTGGTCTTGACAGAGCGGCAAAGTTGGGCGTCTCGCCATGCAGACAAATGTTGCTCTCACGTGCACATTCCTTGTCCAATCTCACTGAATTTCAATGGATATGATGAAGCTTCCATTCTGAACCCATGGATATGACAACTTTGGACGAGCTCTATAGCGCCACCTAGTTATTGCATGGGGCACATTCTGCCCTGTATTTTCTATGTGCTTTTTCCGATGTGCATGAAATTAAAACTGGAGATACTCAGAAGGCTCTTCTCTCATCATCTCAAGTTTCATGGCTGCACATCTGACGGTGCCTGCGTAAGGCACTGCCAAACAGGAAGTGGTCGATTCCGTTGCAGTCATATAATCAAGCTTTATAGGAAATCAGCCGTTTGTCTCAGGAAGCTGAGATTTCAGAATTAGATGCGTCCTACAAAGCTCCACGTTTGAAAAGCAGCACTATACGTACGAGAAACATTTAACCACCTTAATCACCCTATTGTGCTAAAAGCAAATTTTGGGACATTTTGACTCAAGCAAATATTTTTATCATAACTTCTGTTTAGTTTATCAGCACCAAAATAAAAAATATTTACATTTATAAAATGAACTGGTCAACTCTAGGATTTTATTTATTCAATCTTACATCCTCAAGCTTTTCATCAGTCTCCCCTGCTGCAGGAGTGGAGTTAGCCCCCCCCCAACCCCCGGCTGTGTGCTCACATGTAAATTAGCCAGGAGTGGCAGACAGAAAGTAGAACAGTTAGAAAGCCTAGTTCAACCCTAAAATACAGCATTTTCCTTTGTTTTGTTTGTCTTTTATACATCCTTAGCACTAATCATTGCTTTTTTATTCATCCAAAATACAATTAACTTTATATTTTATCTTTTTTTTTTTTTTTTACAAACAAAACATATGAATGTGCTCCAAAACAAAACCCAACCTCAGTACACTCCTACAGATGTAACATCAGACAGTAAATGTCTCTTTTATGCTTTTTTTAATCAATGCTGCAACTTCTTTTCATTTCCTTTCAATATATCCAATAAAATTAAACTACAATGACAACAAACACAACATATAGCAAATGTCTCTAAGAAGATTGTGTATATACAATATGTACCACCTTTAAACACCAAATAAATAACAAATCTTTCTAATACAATCACAAAAAATGGAACACAAAATGTAAAACCCAAATTAGAAATTGCAATTTTAAAAAGATACATTTTTCAGCAGCTTTTCAAAATCAATCACATATTTTACTCTTCTGTGGATGAAACAAAGAAGTCCAGAATAATGTAGCCACTTCTCCAAAGTCTCTGTCACCTTCAGTTTTAAACAAAGTCTGTGAAAATCCATTATACATTGGTCACATGTATTCAGAGACCTGCTAAAAGTGCACAATTGTAAAAGCTCTTTTATATAGACAACTGTTTGTTTGCTTAGAGCTCTAAATATAAAAAAATGCTTTTCTATCACCTAGACACAGGTGGAGAACCACATCAACTGGATTAGTAACAGGGATACATGTTTAGGTTTAAACTTACATCAATAGACAACATGAAGCTGTTCATCACATTTTTGACCTAAACATGTAAACACATCCTTGGCTCTGCGGTTAGGAAATGGTAATTGGGAATCTCTTCATACCAGGAGCCAGCCTGAACATTGGAACATCACCACAGTGCCCACCCAGACTGGGACAGCAACGGGGTCCACTTCACAGCCGTGAGGCTGCTATGTTTAACTCCAGCTGTCCCAGCAAGGGAGACAACTGCAGCAACATCCACTGACCAAGCTGGAAAGCCCTGGCAGAAAAGATCCCCACAAGAAAAACACTGGCTCAGGCAGGCTGGTCAATAAAAAAATATAGTTTTGCCAATGTCTTGCAGCTCGCAGATCAAGTGGTTTAGTTTTCCAGTAATGTCAGTCAAGAATACAAGTTCAGATTCACCATATTCATATTCACCATATTCAGCAGATATCTCCACCAATAGCACCTTAAAAATCCTGTTCTGTTTTGCTTTGCAGCTGAGGTTTTTTTTTATGATTTTCACAATAGGAGTCATTATGTGTCCAGAGCCAATCACTTCTGCACATAAGGCCTACTGGTGAATGACGCAGCAGTAATGCAGACATTTTGGAAAGTCTGCGTCAGCTTTACATCTTACAGTGAGTGATGAAACCTGTCTGCAGTCACTGCTACTGGCTTTTCTAATGGTACCTTTTTCTGCACAAAAACTCCTTCACCGTGTTATACATTTCAACTCCTCTTGTAGTTGTCTGTTAGGGCAGATGTGTCAGGAATTCTTCTCTTGTGGAAACCAAAGGCTATGCTGTACTGTTGCCGTCCACAGACTCATCACACTGGACGTAAACCCTCTGCACTTTGCAAGATCCCGGTCCAGCTAATTGGCCAAGTTATCAGACATAGCTGACACTCATCTAGACATTGTAGTGGAAATTGAATGAGTTCTATTGTTCTCATTCTTAGGAACAGTGATAGTAATTATCATCATTGCTTGTTTCTTAATCTGATAAAAACCTTCTTCTACTTGATGAGAAATTGAGCAGGTCTAAACGAGGCTTAGATTTAAGAATTTTTTTCATGCTATATGCATAAGTCTTTGTCCTTTAAGGAAACAGATTACAGTCCCCCCCCCCCCCCCCCCCCCCACAGGCTGCTGTCATATTAACATTAGCTTGGAGCTCCAGAATGGACAAGAAAAAACAACGAGAATGGCTCGAGCAGGGCGTTGCTCACGGGGCGGTCGCTCGTGCCAGGCGGTGGCACGTGCTCGGGCCCGCTAAATGCTACTTGTAGCTTTAATTATTATTATTATTTTTCTTCTGCCGGAAGAATCGCATTTTTGAGGCCTTTAACATACCCCAAAACTCACCAAATTTGGCACACACATCAGGGGTCGCGAAAAATTTCGTATTTTATGAGAAATTGGCATGGGTGCGCAAAAATGGCTCGACAGCGCCACCTACACTGACTTTTGTCCCGACGCCCCGCATACGCTTTAACGTACAAGCTTGATTTTTTCAGGGCATGTTCATCAGATGGAAACCTACAAAAAAGTCTGTAGGTACCAAGCTGTCAGTCGCACAGGAAGTCTGCTATATTGATGTCAATATGTCATTTTTGCTCTATTTTGGACATTTGCAGGCCTCCTTCTAGAACGAACTCCTCCTAGAGATTTGTGAATAATGACTCCAAACTTTGGTTTTGTAAACTAGACACATGTCCGATGTTAAATTGCAAAGCTTTTAAGTTTTTACAGAAGTTTGTGACCGTGGCGGCGCGTAGAAATTCGACGTTGTTTCGAAAACACGCCATGAAAAGAAAAATGGCCATAACTCAGCCATGCATAATCCAATCTGATCAAAAATTGATATGCATGATTGTAGTCTGACTCTGAACACATCTGCAGTGAAAGAATCTGGAAAAAGTGTAGCGCCACCTGCTGGCAAGAGGAAATGACATGTTTGACTTGGAGCATCACTGCTCCGAGTAGGATGAGCCGACACACCTGAAAATGACGTCCACCTGTTGAAAAGCCATTGAAGTTTACTCTGACAAAAAACCATAACTTTCAATGCGGGGGTGTGGTCGTGACAGAGCGGCAAAGTTGGGCATCTCGCTATGCACACAAAAGTTGCTCTCACGTGCACATTCCTTGTCCAATCTCACTGAAATTCAATGGATATGATGAAGCTTCTATTCTGAACCCATGGATATGACAATCTTGGACGAGCTCTATAGCGCCACCTAGTTATTGCATTGGGCACATTCTGCCCTGTATTTTCTCTTTGCTTTGTCCGATGTGCATGAAATTAAAACTGGAGATACTCAGAAGGGTCCTCTCTCATCATGTAAAGTTTCATGGGTGTACACCTGACGGTGCCTGCGTAACAGGAAGTGGTCGATTATGTGCACCCAAATAATAGAAATTTATTATAAATCAGCCGTTTGTCTCAGGAAGCTGAGATTTCAGAATTAGATGCCTTTAATAACCTCCAGCTTTGATATGTAACACTATAGGGTCTACGAGAAACTTCATCACTTGATTTTTTTAATGAAATTTTGGACTGAACAAAGATTTTTAGCATAAATTCTGTTTAGGTTATCAGCACCAAGAATTCAACTTTCATAGGCATTTATGTGCTACTGCTTCCTAAAAAAATTCAGAATGATTGAAGTTACAGGTGACATCTTAGAGAGCATTACATCCAAAAAGGTCCGAAAACGTCTTTTTAGGCAAAACTACAAACACCTATTTTTTTTCATAACTTAATCATCATATATCAACACCATTTATTTTTTCAAATGTAGGGATCTGTGTTTGCTGCCTTCCATATTTTTTTCAGAAGTCCAGGTGAAACAGATGATTTTAAAAAAATCCTGATTCATCCCAAAACCTGTGCTTTTTCCGTCTGGACTCCAAACAAGTGTGTTTTAAAATTACTTATGCTTCAAATATCCACACCAAGTTTCACACGCATATAGCTGAACATGTCTAAATGCTTCTTGAATATTCTTTACAGATATAAAATGAACTGGTCAACTGTAGGATGTCATTTCCTCTTACATGCTTAAGTCTTTTCCTCATGCTGCAGCCTGCTCCTCAATCATCCCTGTTGCTGGAGTCAAATTTCACCCCCCCCCCCCCCACACACACACACACCAGCTGCCAGTTCATATGCTAACTAACCCAGAAGTGAGGTGACAAGAGTTTAGACACAAGAGGGAGGGCAGACTGCTTTTTCATTTGTTTTGTATGTCTTTCATAGATTTTTATGAATAATCATTGCTTTTCTAGTCATGTAAAATGCAATTAACCTAATATTTTATCTTTTTTTTTTACAAACAAAACATATGAATGTGCTCCAAAACAAAACCCAACTCTCAGTACAGTTCTACAGATGTAACATAAGACTTAGACAGTAAATGTCTCTTTTATCCTTTTTTAATCAATGCTGCAACTTCTTTTCCTTAATATAAATCCAATGAAATTAAACTACAAAACCAAAAAACACAACGTATAGCAAATTTCTCTAAATAAATTATGTGTATATACAATATGTAGCACTTTTAAACAAAATAATAACAAATCCTTCCAATACAAGCACAGAAAAATGGAACACAAAATTTAAAACCCAAATTTGAAATGGCAATTTTAAAAAGATAATTTTTTCAGCCTGCTAAAAGTGCACAATTGTAAAAGCTCTTTTATATAGACAACTGTTTGGTTGCTTAGAGCTCTAAATATAAAAACAATGCCTTTATGGACGTGGCACGGATGGCACGGATGTTCAGCAGGGTAAACCCCAGGAAAGCGGCGGGACCTGATGGAGTTCCCGGAAAGGTTCTGCGGGCCTGCGCCGATCAACTCTCCCAGGTCTTCACAAAAATCTTCAACCTGTCGCTAGCTCAGGCTTTCATCCCTGCTTGCCTGAAGTCATCCACTATCATCCCGATACCCAAAAAGTCCTCATCCACAGCCTTCCTCACGGACTTCCGCCCAGTTGCACTCACTGCTGTCATCACAAAGTGTCTGGAGCGGCTGCTCCTGGGACACATCAAAGACTCCCTCCCTCCAATCTTCGTCCCCCACCAGTTTGCTTACAAAGCAAACAGATCAACGGATGATGCCATTTCCATCACCCTCCACACTGCGCTGAGCCACCTGGAACACAGAGACACCTACGCCAGGATGCTCTTTGTGGACTATAGCTCAGCCTTTAACACAATCATTCCTGACATTCTGGTCAACAAACTGTCTGAACTAGGACTCCACCCACTCACCTGCTCGTGGATCAAGGACTTCCTGACAAACAGACCACAGACAGTCAAACTTGACCCCCACCTCTCCTCCACCCGGACGCTGAGCACAGGCTCCACACAGGGATGTGTGCTGAGTCCTCTGCTGTATACACTGTACACAGCAGACTGCAGACCAGCCCACACCAGCAACACCGTGGTGAAGTTTGCAGACGACACTACTGTGGTGGGGCTGATCTCTGGGGACGACGAGACGGCCTACAGAGACGAAGTCCTGAAACTCTCAAGGTGGTGTCAGGCTAATAACCTCATCCTGAACACCACCAAGACCAAGGAGATCATCCTGGACTTCAGAAAAAACAGAACAGATCCACCCCCACTCTACATCGATGGAAACTGTGTGGAGAGGGTCCACAGCTTCACCCTCCTGGGCACCACCATCTCTGCTGACCTCACATGGTCTAACAACACCATGACTGTCATCAGGAAGGCCCAGCAACGCCTGCACTTCCTGAGAAAACTTAGGAGGAACGACGTCAGCCAGGAGCTGCTGGTAACGTTCTACCGCTCAACCATTGAGAGCATTCTGTCCTATGGCATCAAAGTGTGGTTTTCCCACTGCACTGAAGCAGAACGGCAGAGCCTCCAGAGAGTGGTAAAGACAGCGCAGAGGATCATCGGCTGCCCCCTCCCCTCACTGATGGACATTTACCAGTCTCGCTGCCTCAGCAGAGTGACTAGCATCACCACTAACTCCACCCATTCTGCTTTCCCTCTGTTTGAACTGCTGCCCTCTGGAAGGAGGTACAGGTCCATCAGAACCAGGACAAACAGACTAAGAAACAGCTTTTTTCCACAGGCAATTATCATACGGAATGCACATACGTCCACCAACCACACCTCACTCTAATTTTACTACAATGCGTGCAATATCCTGACTGTCTAACCGGGTCACTGTGCAATAACTTGATATTTATTAAGCTGTGCTCACAGCAACTCATGTAATTCCATTCTATTTTATTCACAAATATTTAATATTTAACAGTTTCTGTCCATATTGTTCATTTTTTGTTAAGAGTTGTAAATACAGTATTTCTTTTTCTATTCTATTTTTATTTTTATTTTATGTAACTCCTTCACTCCAAGGCTGCTGCAATTTCATTGTATCCCCATGTACAATGACAATAAACGATTCTGATTCTGATTATATCACTTAGACACAGATGGAGAACCATATCAACTGGATTGGTAACAGCAACAACCACCGACCAAGCCGGCAAGCCCTGGCAGAAAAGATCCCCACAAGAAACACTGCAGGCTGTTCCATAAAAAATATAGTTTTACCATTGCCTTGCAGATCACAGTTGAAGTGGTTTAGTTTTCCTAAAAAAATTCAGAATGATTGAAGTTACAGGTGAACTTTTAGACAACATTTGATCCAAAAAGGTCCGAAAACGTCTTTTTAGGCAAAACTGCAAACACCTATTTTTTTGCATAACTTATCTTTCAAATATCAGCACAAAAAAATTAAAAACGGTAGGGATCTGTGTTTGCTGCCTTCCATATTTTTTTCAGACTTAAAAGTGTAACAGATGATTTATAAAAAATCCTTTTTCATCCAAAAACCTGTGTTAAATCTGTCTAGACTTAGTATTAAAAACTCTCCAAGATGAATGTGCCTGACTCCACCTGCAGGTGGATCACAGACTTCCTGACGGACAGACAGCAGTATGTGAGGCTGGGGAAGCTCGTCTCAGATACTCGGACCACAAGCACCGGATCCCCCCAGGGCTGTGTCCTTTCACCCCTGTTACTCTCCCTGTACACAAACAGCTGCACAGCTGGTCACCTGTCTGTCAAACTCCTGAAGTTTGCTGACGACACCACACTCATCGGCCTCATCTCTGACGGAGATGAGTCGGCCTACAGGAGTGAAATAGCCAGGCTGGTGTCATAGTGCAGCGCTAACAACCTGGAGCTTAATGCTCTGAAGACAGTGGAGATGACAGTGGACTTCAGGAAGGCCCCAGCCCCCCTCCCCCCTGTCATCCTCTGTGACTCCCCGGTGACCTCTGTGGAGTCCTTCTGCTTCCTGGGAACCATCATCAGCCAGGACCTCAAGTGGGAGCAGAACATCAGCTCCATCACTAAGAAGGTCCAGCAGAGGATGTACTTCCTGAGGCAGCTGAAGAAGTTTCACCTCCCTGAAAAGATGCTGGTAGACTTTTACACCGCCATCATCGAATCCACCCTCACGTCCTCCATCACAGTCTGGTTCGCTGCGGCCACGGCCAGAGACAAGGCCAAGCTGCAACGCGTCATCCACTCAGCAGAGAAGGTGATCGGCTGCCACCTCCCGTCTCTCCAGGAGCTGCACATCTCCAGGACCTGGAGGCGGGCAGCCAGGATTGTAGCCAACCCCTCTCATCCAGGACATAATCTCTTTCGGCCCCTCCCTTCTGCCAAGAGGCTCCGGTCCATCAGGACCAGGACCTCGCGCCACAAGAACAGCTTCTTCCCCACTGCAGCCAGCCTGCTGAACAGAACCCCAACTCCCCCAGGTGACCCCCCTCCCCCCCCCGCCCACCAAAGGACTGTCGGTGCCACTTACAGGCCCCACCATCCCAGCCCATCTGTGCTCCCACTTTAATTCACCTTACTCTACTGTATATAGTGTGTTGTTGTTGTTAACTTAATTTTTAACTTATTCTTAATTGCACTATACACCAAGTCAAATTCCTCGTTTTGTAAAGTGCGCTCTACTGAACCTGGCAATAAAACTTTTTCTGATTTCTGATTCTATTAATCATTGTTTTTTATTCATTCAAAATGCAATTAAATCAATATTTTATCTTTTTTCTTTTCCTTTTTCTTTTTTTTATCTCTTATATCCTTTTTTATAATCAATGTTTGAACTTCTTTTCCTTTCTATTGTCATGGTTTCAGTTTGTTGTCTTTTTTTTCGCTTTAGTTCTTGTTCTGTCTTGTTTGGTTCTGTTTCCTGTTTTATTTTGAAAGGTTTCCTGTCTTGTCATGTTTTTGAGTTTTACTTCCTTTGGTCCCCATCTGCCCTAATCGTGTTCACCTGTGTCTTGTCTGCCCTGTCTGTATATAAGTCTTGTCTCTGCCTTCCTCCTGTGCTGGTCCATTAACTTCTGCTCATGTTGATCACGTCTTCTTGTCTAGCGTCCATGTCCCTTGCCATGCCACAGTAAGTTTTTGTTTTTAGTTTTGTCATCCTGCTCTGCAGCGCTTTTTGTTAGTTAAATAAACCCACTTGCCCTGAACCCGTTTGCCTCCCGTCTCTGCGCCTGGGTCCTACCTGCTGTCGAGCCTCCCCCCCACACGACATCTATACATCCAATGAAATTAAACTACAAATCAACAAATACAACTGATAACAAATGTCTCTAAAAAATGATGTGTATATTTGCAGAACCTTAAAAACACCAAACAAATAACAAATGCTTCCCAAATAAAGCACAAAAAATGGAACACAAAATGTAAAACCCAAGTTAGAAATTGCAATTTGAAAAGATACTTTTTTCAGCAGCTTTTCAAAATCAATCACCAATTCTACTCTTCTGTGGATGAAACAAAGAACTCCAGAACAATGAAGCCATTTCTCTAAGTCTCTCTCACCTTCAGTTTTAAACAAGGTCTGTGAAAATCCACCATACATTGGTCACATGAACTCAGAGACCTGCTAAAAGTGCACAATTGTAAAAGCTCTTTTATATAGACAACTGTTTGTTTGCTTAGAGCTGTAAATATAAAAAAAAATGCTTTTCTATCACCTAGACACAGATGGAGAACCATATCAACTGGATTAATAACAGGGTGGCATGCTTAGACAACATGAAGCTGTCCATCACATTTTTGACCTAAACATGTAAACACATCCTTGGCTCTGCGGTTAAGAAATGGTATTTGGGAATCTCTTTATACCAGGAGCCAGCCTGGCCATTGGAACATCGCCACAGTGCCCATCCAGACTGGGACAGCAAGGGGGTCCACTTCAGAGCCGTGAGCTGCTGTGTTTAACTCCAGCTGTCCCAGCAAGGGAGACAACTGCAGCAACATCCACTGACCAAGCTGACAAGCCCTGGCAGAAAAGATCCCCACAAGAAAAACACTGGCTCAGGCAGGCTGGTCAAAAAAAAATAGTTTTGCCATTGTCTTGAGGCTCGCAGATCAAGTGGTTTAGTTTTCCAGTAATGTCAGTCAAGAATGCAAGTTCAGATTCACAATGTTCATATTCACCATATTCAACAGACATCTCCTCCAATAGCACCTTAAAAATCCTGTGCTGTTTTGCTTTGCAGCTGAGGTTGTTTACGATTTTCAGAATAAGAGTCATTATATGTCCAGAGCCAATCACTTCTGCACATAAGGCCTGCTGGTGAATGACGCAGCAGTAATGCAGACATTTTGGAAAGTCTGGGTCAGCTTTACAGTGAGTGATGAAACCTGTTTGTCTATTGATCATAGCAGGAGTCCCATCTGCAGTCACTGCTACCAGCTTTTCTAATTGTACCTTTTTCTGCACAAAAACTCCTTCACCGTGTTATACATTTCAACTCCTCTTGTAGTTGTCTGTTAGGGCAGATGTGTCAGGAGTTCTTCTCTTGTGGAAACCAAAAGCTATGCTGTACTGTTGCCGTCCACAGACTCATTACACTGGACGTTAACCACCTGCACTTTGCAAGATCCCGGTCCAGCTAATTGGCCAAGTTATCAGACATAGCTGACACTCATCTAGACATTGTAGTGGAAATTGAATGAGTTCTATTGTTCTCATCCTTAGGGACAGTGATAGCAATTATCATCATTGCTTGAATTTTTTTCATGCTATATGCAAAAGTCTTTGTCCCTTAAGGCAACAGATTACAGCCCCCCCCCCCCCCCCCCCCCCCCGGCTGCTGTCGTATTAACAATAGCTTGGAGCTCCAGACGAGAATGGCTCGAGCAGGGCGTTGCTCACGGGGCGGTCGCTCGTGCCATGCGGTCGCACGTGCTCGGGCCCGCTAAATGCTACTTGTAGCTTTAATTATTATTATTATTATTATTCTTCCGACTTTTCCGTCGCCTTTTTGAGGCCTTTAACATACCCCAAAACTCACCAAATTTTGTATACACATCAGGAGTCGCGAAAAATTTCATATTTTATAGGAGAACGGCATAGGTAAACAAAAATGGCTCGATAGCGCCACCTGCAAAATTTGTTTTCGCGAGCACCTCCATATGCTTTATAGTACAAACCTGATTTTAACAGGGCATGTTCATCGGATAGAAACCTACAAAAAAGTCTCTTGGGACCAAGCTGTCAGTCGCACAGGAAGTCTGATATTTTGATGACAATATGTCATTTTTGCTGTATTTTGGTCATTTGCAGGCCTCGCTCTAGAACGAACTCCTCCTAGAGATTTGAGAGTAATGACTCCAAGCTTTGGTTTTGTAAACTAGACACATGTCCGATGTTAAATTGCAAAGCTTTTAAGTTTTTATGGATGTTTGTGACCATGGCGGCGCGTCAAAATTGGAGGTCGTTTCGAAAACACGCCATGAAAAGAAAAATGGCCATTACTCAGCCATGCATAATCCAATCTGATCCAAAATTGATGTGCATGATTGTAGTCTGACTCTGAACACATCTGCAGTGAAAAAATCTGGAAAAAGTGTAGCGCCACCTGCTGGCAAGAGGAAATGACATGTTTTACTTGGAGCATCACTACTCCGAGTAGGATGAGCCGACACACCTGAAAATGACGTCCACCTGTTGAAAAGCCATTGAAGTTTACTCTGACAAAAAACCATAACTTTCAATGCGGGGGTGTGGTCGTGACAGAGCGGCAAAGTTGGGCATCTCGCTATGCACACAAAAGTTGCTCTCACGTGCACATTCCTTGTCCAATCTCACTGAAATTCAATGGATATGATGAAGCTTCTATTCTGAACCCATGGATATGACAATCTTGGACGAGCTCTATAGCGCCACCTAGTTATTGCATTGGGCACATTCTGCCCTGTATTTTCTCTTTGCTTTGTCCGATGTGCATGAAATTAAAACTGGAGATACTCAGAAGGGTCCTCTCTCATCATGTAAAGTTTCATGGGTGTACACCTGACGGTGCCTGCGTAACAGGAAGTGGTCGATTATGTGCACCCAAATAATAGAAATTTATTATAAATCAGCCGTTTGTCTCAGGAAGCTGAGATTTCAGAATTAGATGCCTTTAATAACCTCCAGCTTTGATATGTAACACTATAGGGTCTACGAGAAACTTCATCACTTGATTTTTTTAATGAAATTTTGGACTGAACAAAGATTTTTAGCATAAATTCTGTTTAGGTTATCAGCACCAAGAATTCAACTTTCATAGGCATTTATGTGCTACTGCTTCCTAAAAAAATTCAGAATGATTGAAGTTACAGGTGACATCTTAGAGAGCATTACATCCAAAAAGGTCCGAAAACGTCTTTTTAGGCAAAACTACAAACACCTATTTTTTTTCATAACTTAATCATCATATATCAACACCATTTATTTTTTTAAATGTAGGGATCTGTGTTTGCTGCCTTCCATATTTTTCTCAGAAGTCCAGGTGAAACAGATGATTTTAAAAAAATCCTGATTCATCCCAAAACCTGTGCTTTTTCCGTCTGGACTCCAAACAAGTGTGTTTTAAAATTACTTATGCTTCAAATATCCACACCAAGTTTCACACGCATATAGCTGAACATGTCTAAATGCTTCTTGAATATTCTTTACAGATATAAAATGAACTGGTCAACTGTAGGATGTCATTTCCTCTTACATGCTTAAGTCTTTTCCTCATGCTGCAGCCTGCTCCTCAATCATCCCTGTTGCTGGAGTCAAATTTCACCCCCCCCCCCCCCCCCACACACACACACCAGCTGCCAGTTCATATGCTAACTAACCCAGAAGTGAGGTGACAAGAGTTTAGACACAAGAGGGAGGGCAGACTGCTTTTTCATTTGTTTTGTATGTCTTTCATAGATTTTTATGAATAATCATTGCTTTTCTAGTCATGTAAAATGCAATTAACCTAATATTTTATCTTTTTTTTTTACAAACAAAACATATGAATGTGCTCCAAAACAAAACCCAACTCTCAGTACAGTTCTACAGATGTAACATAAGACTTAGACAGTAAATGTCTCTTTTATCCTTTTTTAATCAATGCTGCAACTTCTTTTCCTTAATATAAATCCAATGAAATTAAACTACAAAACCAAAAAACACAACCTATAGCAAATTTCTCTAAATAAATTATGTGTATATACAATATGTAGCACTTTTAAACAAAATAATAACAAATCCTTCCAATACAAGCACAGAAAAATGGAACACAAAATTTAAAACCCAAATTTGAAATGGCAATTTTAAAAAGATAATTTTTTCAGCCTGCTAAAAGTGCACAATTGTAAAAGCTCTTTTATATAGACAACTGTTTGGTTGCTTAGAGCTCTAAATATAAAAACAATGCCTTTATGGACGTGGCACGGATGGCACGGATGTTCAGCAGGGTAAACCCCAGGAAAGCGGCGGGACCTGATGGAGTTCCCGGAAAGGTTCTGCGGGCCTGCGCCGATCAACTCTCCCAGGTCTTCACAAAAATCTTCAACCTGTCGCTAGCTCAGGCTTTCATCCCTGCTTGCCTGAAGTCATCCACTTTCATCCCGATACCCAAAAAGTCCTCATCCACAGCCTTCCTCACGGACTTCCGCCCAGTTGCACTCACTGCTGTCATCACAAAGTGTCTGGAGCGGCTGCTCCTGGGACACATCAAAGACTCCCTCCCTCCAATCTTCGTCCCCCACCAGTTTGCTTACAAAGCAAACAGATCAACGGATGATGCCATTTCCATCACCCTCCACACTGCGCTGAGCCACCTGGAACACAGAGACACCTACGCCAGGATGCTCTTTGTGGACTATAGCTCAGCCTTTAACACAATCATTCCTGACATTCTGGTCAACAAACTGTCTGAACTAGGACTCCACCCACTCACCTGCTCGTGGATCAAGGACTTCCTGACAAACAGACCACAGACAGTCAAACTTGACCCCCACCTCTCCTCCACCCGGACGCTGAGCACAGGCTCCACACAGGGATGTGTGCTGAGTCCTCTGCTGTATACACTGTACACAGCAGACTGCAGACCAGCCCACACCAGCAACACCGTGGTGAAGTTTGCAGACGACACTACTGTGGTGGGGCTGATCTCTGGGGACGACGAGACGGCCTACAGAGACGAAGTCCTGAAACTCTCAAGGTGGTGTCAGGCTAATAACCTCATCCTGAACACCACCAAGACCAAGGAGATCATCCTGGACTTCAGAAAAAACAGAACAGATCCACCCCCACTCTACATCGATGGAAACTGTGTGGAGAGGGTCCACAGCTTCACCCTCCTGGGCACCACCATCTCTGCTGACCTCACATGGTCTAACAACACCATGACTGTCATCAGGAAGGCCCAGCAACGCCTGCACTTCCTGAGAAAACTTAGGAGGAACGACGTCAGCCAGGAGCTGCTGGTAACGTTCTACCGCTCAACCATTGAGAGCATTCTGTCCTATGGCATCACAGTGTGGTTTTCCCACTGCACTGAAGCAGAACGGCAGAGTCTCCAGAGAGTGGTAAAGACAGCGCAGAGGATCATCGGCTGCCCCCTCCCCTCACTGAAGGACATTTACCAGTCTCGCTGCCTCAGCAGAGTGACTAGCATCACCACTAACTCCACCCATTCTGCTTTCCCTCTGTTTGAACTGCTGCCCTCTGGAAGGAGGTACAGGTCCATCAGAACCAGGACAAACAGACTAAGAAACAGCTTTTTTCCACAGGCAATTATCATACGGAATGCACATACGTCCACCAACCACACCTCACTCTAATTTTACTACAATGCGTGCAATATCCTGACTGTCTAACCGGGTCACTGTGCAATAACTTGATATTTATTAAGCTGTGCTCACAGCAACTCATGTAATTCCATTCTATTTTATTCACAAATATTTAATATTTAACAGTTTCTGTCCATATTGTTCATTTTTTGTTAAGAGTTGTAAATACAGTATTTCTTTTTCTATTCTATTTTTATTTTTATTTTATGTAACTCCTTCACTCCAAGGCTGCTGCAATTTCATTGTATCCCCATGTACAATGACAATAAACGATTCTGATTCTGATTATATCACTTAGACACAGATGGAGAACCATATCAACTGGATTGGTAACAGCAACAACCACCGACCAAGCCGGCAAGCCCTGGCAGAAAAGATCCCCACAAGAAACACTGCAGGCTGTTCCATAAAAAATATAGTTTTACCATTGCCTTGCAGATCACAGTTGAAGTGGTTTAGTTTTCCTAAAAAAATTCAGAATGATTGAAGTTACAGGTGAACTTTTAGACAACATTTGATCCAAAAAGGTCCGAAAACGTCTTTTTAGGCAAAACTGCAAACACCTATTTTTTTGCATAACTTATCTTTCAAATATCAGCACAAAAAAATTAAAAACGGTAGGGATCTGTGTTTGCTGCCTTCCATATTTTTTTCAGACTTAAAAGTGTAACAGATGATTTATAAAAAATCCTTTTTCATCCAAAAACCTGTGTTAAATCTGTCTAGACTTAGTATTAAAAACTCTCCAAGATGAATGTGCCTGACTCCACCTGCAGGTGGATCACAGACTTCCTGACGGACAGACAGCAGTATGTGAGGCTGGGGAAGCTCGTCTCAGATACTCGGACCACAAGCACCGGATCCCCCCAGGGCTGTGTCCTTTCACCCCTGTTACTCTCCCTGTACACAAACAGCTGCACAGCTGGTCACCTGTCTGTCAAACTCCTGAAGTTTGCTGACGACACCACACTCATCGGCCTCATCTCTGACGGAGATGAGTCGGCCTACAGGAGTGAAATAGCCAGGCTGGTGTCATAGTGCAGCGCTAACAACCTGGAGCTTAATGCTCTGAAGACAGTGGAGATGACAGTGGACTTCAGGAAGGCCCCAGCCCCCCTCCCCCCTGTCATCCTCTGTGACTCCCCGGTGACCTCTGTGGAGTCCTTCTGCTTCCTGGGAACCATCATCAGCCAGGACCTCAAGTGGGAGCAGAACATCAGCTCCATCACTAAGAAGGTCCAGCAGAGGATGTACTTCCTGAGGCAGCTGAAGAAGTTTCACCTCCCTGAAAAGATGCTGGTAGACTTTTACACCGCCATCATCGAATCCACCCTCACGTCCTCCATCACAGTCTGGTTCGCTGCGGCCACGGCCAGAGACAAGGCCAAGCTGCAACGCGTCATCCACTCAGCAGAGAAGGTGATCGGCTGCCACCTCCCGTCTCTCCAGGAGCTGCACATCTCCAGGACCTGGAGGCGGGCAGCCAGGATTGTAGCCAACCCCTCTCATCCAGGACATAATCTCTTTCGGCCCCTCCCTTCTGGCAAGAGGCTCCGGTCCATCAGGACCAGGACCTCGCGCCACAAGAACAGCTTCTTCCCCACTGCAGCCAGCCTGCTGAACAGAACCCCAACTCCCCCAGGTGACCCCCCCCCCCCCCCCCCGCCCACCAAAGGACTGTCGGTGCCACTTACAGGCCCCACCATCCCAGCCCATCTGTGCTCCCACTTTAATTCACCTTACTCTACTGTATATAGTGTGTTGTTGTTGTTAACTTAATTTTTAACTTATTCTTAATTGCACTATACACCAAGTCAAATTCCTCGTTTTGTAAAGTGCGCTCTACTGAACCTGGCAATAAAACTTTTTCTGATTTCTGATTCTGATTCTGATTCTATTAATCATTGTTTTTTATTCATTCAAAATGCAATTAAATCAATATTTTATCTTTTTTCTTTTCCTTTTTCTTTTTTTTTATCTCTTATATCCTTTTTTATAATCAATGTTTGAACTTCTTTTCCTTTCTATTGTCATGGTTTCAGTTTGTTGTCTTTTTTTTCGCTTTAGTTCTTGTTCTGTCTTGTTTGGTTCTGTTTCCTGTTTTATTTTGAAAGGTTTCCTGTCTTGTCATGTTTCTTGAGTTTTACTTCCTTTGGTCCCCATCTGCCCTAATCGTGTTCACCTGTGTCTTGTCTGCCCTGTCTGTATATAAGTCTTGTCTCTGCCTTCCTCCTGTGCTGGTCCATTAACTTCTGCTCATGTTGATCACGTCTTCTTGTCTGGCGTCCATGTCCCTTGCCATGCCACAGTAAGTTTTTGTTTTTAGTTTTGTCATCCTGCTCTGCAGCGCTTTTTGTTAGTTAAATAAACCCACTTGCCCTGAACCCGTTTGCCTCCCGTCTCTGCGCCTGGGTCCTACCTGCTCTCGAGCCTCCCCCCCACACGACATCTATACATCCAATGAAATTAAACTACAAATCAACAAACACAACTGATAACAAATGTCTCTAAAAAATGATGTGTATATTTGCAGAACCTTAAAAACACCAAACAAATAACAAATGCTTCCCAATTAAAGCACAAAAAATGGAACACAAAATGTAAAACCCAAGTTAGAAATTGCAATTTGAAAAAGATACTTTTTTCAGCAGCTTTTCAAAATCAATCACCAATTCTACTCTTCTGTGGATGAAACAAAGAACTCCAGAACAATGAAGCCATTTCTCTAAGTCTCTCTCACCTTCAGTTTTAAACAAGGTCTGTGAAAATCCACCATACATTGGTCACATGAACTCAGAGACCTGCTAAAAGTGCACAATTGTAAAAGCTCTTTTATATAGACAACTGTTTGTTTGCTTAGAGCTCTAAATATAAAAAAAATGCTTTTCTATCACCTAGACACAGATGGAGAACCATATCAACTGGATTAATAACAGGGTGGCATGTTTAGACAACATGAAGCTGTCCATCACATTTTTGACCTAAACATGTAAACACATCCTTGGCTCTGCGGTTAGGAAATGGTATTTGGGAATCTCTTTATACCAGGAGCCAGCCTGGCCATTGGAACATCGCCACAGTGCCCATCCAGACTGGGACAGCAACGGGGTCCACTTCAGAGCCGTGAGCTGCTGTGTTTAACTCCAGCTGTCCCAGCAAGGTAGACAACTGCAGCAACATCCACTGACCAAGCTGACAAGCCCTGGCAGAAAAGATCCCCACAAGAAAAACACTGGCTCAGGCAGGCTGGTCAAAAAAAAATAGTTTTGCCATTGTCTTGCAGCTCGCAGATCAAGTGGTTTAGTTTTCCAGTAATGTCAGTCAAGAATGCAAGTTCAGATTCACAATGTTCATATTCACCATATTCAACAGACATCTCCTCCAATAGCACCTTAAAAATCCTGTGCTGTTTTGCTTTGCAGCTGAGGTTGTTTACGATTTTCAGAATAAGAGTCATTATATGTCCAGAGCCAATCACTTCTGCACATAAGGCCTGCTGGTGAATGACGCAGCAGTAATGCAGACATTTTGGAAAGTCTGGGTCAGCTTTACAGTGAGTGATGAAACCTGTTTGTCTATTGATCATAGCAGGAGTCCCATCTGCAGTCACTGCTACCAGCTTTTCTAATTGTACCTTTTTCTGCACAAAAACTCCTTCACCGTGTTATACATTTCAACTCCTCTTGTAGTTGTCTGTTAGGGCAGATGTGTCAGGAGTTCTTCTCTTGTGGAAACCAAAAGCTATGCTGTACTGTTGCCGTCCACAGACTCATCACACTGGACGTTAACCACCTGCACTTTGCAAGATCCCGGTCCAGCTAATTGGCCAAGTTATCAGACATAGCTGACACTCATCTATATGCAAAAGTCTTTGTCCCTTAAGGCAACAGATTACAGCCCCCCCCCCCCCAGGCTGCTGTCGTATTAACAATAGCTTGGAGCTCCAGAATGGACAAGAAAAAACGACGAGAATGGCTCGAGCAGGGCGTTGCTCACGGGGCGGTCGCTCGTGCCATGCGGTCGCACGTGCTCGGGCCCGCTAAATGCTACTTGTAGCTTTAATTATTATTATTATTCTTCCGACTTTTCCGTCGCCTTTTTGAGGCCTTTAACATACCCCAAAACTCACCAAATTTTGTATACACATCAGGAGTCGCGAAAAATTTCATATTTTATAGGAGAACGGCATAGGTAAACAAAAATGGCTCGATAGCGCCACCTGCAAAATTTGTTATCGCGAGCACCTCCATATGCTTTATAGTACAAACCTGATTTTAACAGGGCATGTTCATCAGATAGAAACCTACAAAAAAGTCTCTTGGGACCAAGCTGTCAGTCGCACAGGAAGTCTGATATTTTGATGACAATATGTCATTTTTGCTGTATTTTGGTCATTTGCAGGCCTCGCTCTAGAACGAACTCCTCCTAGAGATTTGAGAGTAATGACTCCAAACTTTGGTTTTGTAAACTAGACACATGTCCGATGTTAAATTGCAAAGCTTTTAAGTTTTTATGGATGTTTGTGACCATGGCGGCGCGTCAAAATTGGAGGTCGTTTCGAAAACACGCCATGAAAAGAAAAATGGCCATTACTCAGCCATGCATAATCCAATCTGATCCAAAATTGATATGCATGATTGTAGTCTGACTCTGAACACATCTGCAGTGAAAAAAATCTGGAAAAAGTGTAGCGCCACCTGCTGGCAAGAGGAAATGAACTGTTTTACTTGGAGCATCACTACTCCGAGTAGGATGAGCCGACACACTTGAAAATGACGTCCACCTGTTGAAAAGCCATTGAAGTTTACTCTGATAAAAAAACATAACTTTCAATGCGGGGGTGTGGTCGTGACAGAGCGGCAAAGTTGGGCATCTCGCTATGCACACAAAAGTTGCTCTCACGTGCCCATTCCTTGTCCAATCTCACTGAAATTCAATGGATATGATGAAGCTTCTATTCTGAACCCATGGATATGACAATCTTGGACGAGCTCTATAGCGCCACCTAGTTATTGCATTGGGCACATTCTGCCCTGTATTTTCTCTTTGCTTTGTCCGATGTGCATGAAATTAAAACTGGAGATACTCAGAAGGGTCCTCTCTCATCATGTAAAGTTTCATGGGTGTACACCTGACGGTGCCTGCGTAACAGGAAGTGGTCGATTATGTGCACCCAAATAATAGAAATTTATTATAAATCAGCCGTTTGTCTCAGGAAGCTGAGATTTCAGAATTAGATGCCTTTAATAACCTCCAGCTTTGATATGTAACACTATAGGGTCTACGAGAAACTTCATCACTTGATTTTTTTAATGAAATTTTGGACTGAACAAAGATTTTTAGCATAAATTCTGTTTAGGTTATCAGCACCAAGAATTCAACTTTCATAGGCATTTATGTGCTACTGCTTCCTAAAAAAATTCAGAATTATTGAAGTTACAGGTGAACTTTTAGACATCATTTCATCCAAAAAGGTCAGAAAACGTCTTTTTAGGCAAAACTGCAAACACCTATTTTTTTGCATAACTTATCTTTCAAATATCAGCACAAAAAAAATAAAAACGGTAGGGATCTGTGTTTGCTGCCTTCCATATTTTTTTCAGACTTAAAAGTGTAACAGATGATTTATAAAAAATCCTTTTTCATCCAAAAACCTGTGTTAAATCTGTCTAGACTCCAAAGAAACATTTTTTTATGGTAACTTATGTTTCAACAATTGACACCAATTTTCACAGACCTATAGCTAAACATGTCCCATAGCTACCTGAATATTTTCATAGATATAAAATGAACTGGTCATTCTAACATCTGGCATTCTAACATCTAACATCTTACATGTCAAAGCCTCTCTCAGCCTGGCTCTGCTGAAGGAGTCGTGTTACAACCCCGCCCCCTCCTGCTGGGACCCCTGCTATGTAAATTAGCAAGCAGTGAACAGAGAGATGAGGAGTAAGAATGGCCATTATTCAGGCATGCATAATCCAAAGACAGCCAGTTAAACACTGAAAGACATATTTTTTCGGTATGTCTTTCATACATCTTTAGTATTAAAAACTCTCCAAGATGAATGTGCCTGACTCCACCTGCAGGTGGATCACAGACTTCCTGACGGACAGACAGCAGTATGTGAGGCTGGGGAAGCTCGTCTCAGATACTCGGACCACAAGCACCGGATCCCCCCAGGGCTGTGTCCTTTCACCCCTGTTACTCTCCCTGTACACAAACAGCTGCACAGCTGGTCACCTGTCTGTCAAACTCCTGAAGTTTCCTGGCAGAAAAGATCCCCTCAAGAAACACTGCAGGCTGTTCCATAAATAAAATATAGTTTTGCCATTGCCTTGCAGCTCGAAGTTCAAGTGATTTAGTTTTTCAGTAATTTCAGTCAAAAATGCAAGTTCAGATTCACCAAATTCAAATTCACCATATTCAGCAGACATCTCCTCCAATAGCACCTTGAAAATCCTGTGCTGTTTTGGTTTGCCGCTGAGGTGTTGATTTTCACAATAGGAGTCATCATGTGTCCAGAGCCAATCACTTGTGCACATAAGGCCTGCTGGTGAATGACGCAGCAGTAATGCAGACATTTTGGAAAGTCTGGGTCAGCTTTACAGTGAGTGATGAAACCTGTTTGTCTATTGATCATAGCAGGAGCCCCGTCTGCAGTCACTGCTACCAGCTTTACTAATGGTACTTTTTCTGCACAAAAACTCCTTCACCGTGTTATACATTTCAACTCCTCTTTCAATTGTCTGTAAGGGCAGTTGTGTTTTGAAAAATTTTTTAGACTTCTTTATATTTATAGATATGAAGATTTCTCAACTTAAATAAAGCAGCCGATTGAACTTCTAAGAAAAGTCCACCAGAGAGAGTCAAAGGGATTACAATTCGGCCTCTAGGTAGCAGGTGACCGTTAAGTATTTATGCTGTAAAAGATTTTGTTGTTCTTTGACAAAGTTCACATGCAGCAGGCTTCCCCCACCAGCAAAGCATCATGGGAAGTATGACGTCACAACCCCTGAATAGCAAACGTTTCTTGTGAGATGTATCTAACAGAATCACCCACAAAACATTTTTTTGAACACAGACATAACACAAAGAAGACAACACACCACCACTTTGGGATTGGAATGTAATTTTATTAGATTTTAACCCTTGGGATCAAACTAAAAACGGAGCTGTCTGATTGGTCCATGGGAGAACTCATGCCAATGGGGCACAAACCCAACAGCTACAATATTCCCTAACGGACTAATGATCAATAAAATAATTACTATAAAATGTTCTACACATACATACGGAACTAAACGAAGTAGAACTTCTATTATTTCATGAAAGCAATAACATGTAATCAATCTACTTCATCAAATACGAACGATAAAATGCATGATGGGAAAAACCACAAGTCAAGCAGCTGGTCAAGCCATTGAAGACAGGGCATTTTCGTCTGAGTCCCCCCTCTGCTCGACCCCTGCTGGACGACTGGAGAATCACACCCCACAGAGAATTTCGCTGAAGCTTGCCGAATTTGAGCAAATCAGTTATTTTCAGAACTTTCTCATTTCCTCTGCACTTCGATCTTCGACGCTCCTGACCAGCAAGGAAGACTACAGGACCGCCAGTGAGAAGAACTCGACCTGGCCAGACGCACTGCGCCGAGGACGCCTTCAATTTGACTCGAGGTTTGTCACGACCATTATGAATTTTCCCGCGACTTGTAAACGAACCATTACTTTAATCGACCATCGACACTTTTTTAAATCGCCACAACGACTACACACCTTCTGATTATCAATTTTATTGAATAAAAAACCGTAAAAGTTGCTTAAAATTGATTAGACGAACGCAAATAATTTGACCTTTTACTTCGTTGAACCGGAAGTGATGGCGGGCATTTTGTTTCGAACGTAATTTTAAAAAGACTTTTCAAAGCAAACCAACCGACGAATTTTCTTTTTAAACGGACACAAATGTACAAAATGAGATGTAGAATCGATACTGGTCGACAAACAACAAGTTTCTATCAGTTTCAGAGATCGTTTTTTTTGTAGTCTATCCACCATCTTTGTAGTTCTCAATTAAATATTCGAATGTAGTTTTTACGGTTTTTAAACCACATTAACCAGTGAAACTCCTTTCTAATTGATCAAATACATAGCAGTTCACATATAATACATTTTGAACGCGTGCCGACCCGTGAGTATTTCCACTGAAGATCAGTTCCAACCTATTTTGTACTTTTTAGGTTTTAAGTTAAATTTTCAGTGTTTAATAATTTCATAGGACACATGTTAAATTTATTTGTGTATAAATGTTTTCATATAATCTATAAGTGTGGCAGCCAGTATGAATATATTTGCAGGAACACACACAGATATTAAAATGGCTGCTTGGCCTCCTGTTCGCTTTAGGATTGATAACGTTATTATTAGTTTATAAATGTTTTTATGGTCTTGGGCCTTCATATTTGTCTGATATGATTTTAATGTATGATCCCCTGTGGACCCTGAGGTCCTCTGATACAGGCCTTTTGGTTATCCCAAAAGTTAAAACACACGGCAAGGCCTCATTCAGTTTTAATGGACCTCCTCTATGGATTAGCCTCCCAGAGAGCATCTACCATTTCATGTCTATTAAAGTTTGTTTATGTATTTATTTTTGTTTGAATTAAATGTTTTTCCTTTTACATTTTTATTTGTAACTCCAGAGTTTTCCTCTGAGGGATCTTCCACACCAGTGACTAAACCTTTGTCTGGACAACAGAGAGAGGAGCTGTTTGCTGGTTTTTCCAGAGAACGTTGTGTTTTGTAAGCCATTAAAGAGTTTGGTAAAGGTAAGTTAAATTTGCAGTGTTTAATAATCTATTATAGCAGTGATCCCCAACCTTGTTTCAATAAACTTGATTGCACATTTTTTAAGTTAACGGACAGGTCTTTGAGATGTTGGTGGAGGATTACTGTAGCAACGCCACGCAGAAGGAGGAACAGATGTGTGACAACACACACCCCAGCTTTAATTTTGACACCCATGGATAGAACATTGCATGGCTCATCATCCTCCCCCCTTCTGCCGCTCATGGTGCAAAAAAGAAAAATGTAGCTTTCTTTTCTGGAAGTGGAAGGCTCCTCTTCTGTCTCCTGGCTGGGCCTTTTCACCTATGCAAAAAAAACTTTCCAAAGACGTTTGTTTTTTACTCATTTTGCTAGCTCCTGGGTTTTATTTTAGCGATAATTTATCACGTGACTGAGAGGAGCACCTTGGTCTGTGTTACTATGGAAGCGATTCTGTAGCATTAATAAAAAGCAAAGTCAAAACCAGAAATGCCTTTTAATTTTCAAAATGAAGCTGCATTTTTTGACTCAAAAATAAAATGAAAAAGCCATCCACCAAAATGCTTTTTCATTTCCTTCTTCAACACTGATTATTCTGTCACTTAATTAAAATTAAAATGGTATTTGACATTTCATTTTCAAGACGTTCTATGGTAAATGTGTAGCATAATTCATTTAGAAATGTCTAATTTGACATTTAAAATGGATTAATAGAAATGCTTTTTATTTTCAAAGTGAAGCTGCATTTTTTGACTCAAAATTAAAAAGAAAAAGCAATACTTCAAAATGCTTTATCATTTTATACTGCAACACAGCTTTTTTGTCACTTAATTAAAATGATAAAGAAAATGGTATTTGACATTTCATTTAAAAAAAGGTGCATGATAAATGTGTAGCATAATTCATTTAGAAATGTCTAATTTGACAATAAAAATGGTTTAACAGAAATGCTTTTTAATTTTGAAAATGTAGCTGCATCAAATGCCTCAAAATTCAAATATAAAAGCAATATTTCAAAATGCTTTTTCATTTTATACTTCAAACCGCTTATTCTGTGTCATAATTAAAATGAAAATGCAAAGAGGGGATTGCATTTGCATTTTAACATCCACCCTGCAAAACTTGGAGCAATATTCATTTCTTAAAAGCATTAGCAGAGGGGAGGCGGGGCGATGACGTCACTGCTTTCTCCGTGTGTCCGCCTGCTGACAGACACACGCACCAGGAGCAGACTGTTAGTGGCAGAGAAGAGGGTTTTGTGATGGTTGTGAACTTCTGATGAGTTTGCACAGCTTCTCAGGACTAACTAGCAGCATGTCCGTCTTCTGCGGTCCTCCTCCTGACGCACGCAGACAAGCTTTTTATCTTCGGACCGCCAGCTGCCTTTTCATAGCGGAGCGCGAAGCTCCGATCGCTGAAGGCGGAAATGCTGCTACGATGATCCGAGAAACCATCATATGAATTTGTGTTTCCAGTGCTGTCCAGAACAAAATAAAAACTGATGTAATTCTCACATATTTACAAATTTATTTGCAGCTAAATTTGCTGTTTGACAGCTGGAGCTCCATCAACAGACAGATTTCTCCATGCTAAACGGTTGCTGGTTGGACCAAAAACACTCACTCAGCGTGAAGCTGCAGGAGACTATCTTCATAATGTGCTTTTATTACTGTTATGATTATTATTTAAGGCCTGCTCTGCTCGATCATATGTTTGTAAATCCGTGCGGTCAGACGACGCTGAAGAAGTTGGGTTGGGATTCACAGCTTCTGATTCACGAGGGAGCTAAAGGAACATTCTGCTGCATTTCTCGCATTAAGATCCAGGAATCCAGGTTTGAGCAGGCCAGGTCCAGCGGTTTGTGAACAGGACCCAGTTTTAGGTGATCTTAATGCGAACACAGACACACCAGGTCTCTCAGCGACAGCGGCCGTACACACGGAGAAAGCAGTGACGTCATCGTCCCGCCCCCCCTCTGCTAATGTGTTTAAGAAATGAATATTGCTCCAAGTTTTGCAGGGTGGATGTTAAAATGCAATCCCCTCTTTGCATTTTCGTTTTAATTATGACACAGAATAGGCGGATTGAAGTATAAAATGAAAAAGCATTTTGAAATATTGTTTTTATATTTGAATTTTGAGGCATTTGATGCAGCTACATTTTCAAAATTAAAAAGCATTTCTGTTAATCCATTTTAATTGTCAAATTAGACATTTCTAAATGAATTTTGCTAGACATTTACCGTGGACCTTTTTTAAAATGAAATGTCAAACACCATTTTCTTTATCATTTTGATTAAGTGACAGAATAAGCTGTGTTGAGGAAGGAAATAAAGCATTTTGAAGTATTGCTTTTTCTTTTTAATTTTGAGTCAAAAAATGCAGCTTCATTTTGAAAATCAGAAAAGCATTTCTATTAATCCATTTTAAAGGTCAAATTAAACATTTCTAAATGAATTATGCTACACATTTACAAGAGAACGACTTGAAAATGAAATGTCAAATACCATTTTCATTTTAATTTAGTGACAGAATAAGCTTTGAGGAAGGAAAAGAAAGCATTTTGGGGGATTGTTTTTTCATTTTATTTTTGAGTCAACAAAATGCAGCTTCTTTTTGAAAATGAAAAAAGCATTTCTGGTTTTAACTTTGCTTTTTATTAATGCTACAGAATCGCTTCCATACATTACTGGTGACATAGACGGGTGTGACAGTCACACAGAGAATCGGGCATCTTTTCAAAATAAAACATCTTTCAGATTCAGATATAAATAAACCGGAAGTAAAGTAAGTTATTTATTATTTGCGGCCCGGGGGTTGGGGACCACTGTATTATAGGACACATGTTACATTTATTTGTGTATAACTATTTTCCAATAGTCTGAATATTTAATTTTATGTTTTTGATTATTTGTCTGTGTGGTATAAATGTATTGCTTTATGTATACATAATAGAAATGAGAATTTTATTTTAATGGTGGTTTCATTTTTTTATTTTTTTTTAGATGCCACGAAAGAAGGGATTTAATATGCGTCGCACCAAAGTGTGTAAGGTTCAGGAAGAAGGTAAAACTTCTGGTTGTGTTTGTCTGGAGCAAATACAGAGGCCTTTGATTTCTGGAATGAAAGTAAGATTGACAAATTCAAGTGATAGTACAACATCGCTTACATGTTGTGTTGTGGCTGCAATCAACCATGTTGTTGCTCCAGTGTGTACATGGAGGGACGCTGATGTTGATAATATTAGAAATGAAGGTGTGCAGTTGGTTTGTTCATTTAATGGAAGTGATGGATGTGTGAACAATTCCGAAAAGTTATTCAAGGTTTCTGAAAAGCTCAGTGTGTTTGGAAGAATTTGGGATGTTGCTATCAATGAGCCTGTGTATTCTGGTGATTCAAAGAGTGAAGATTTTTCACTGTTGTATGAAATGATGCAGGAGCGACTGATGGAGGAAGATCTGTGTTTGTTGGATTTGCAGGGTTTCGTTTGTGCTGTCATTCATCACAAAGAGTATTTTGTTGTGGTTGATTGTGGTGCACGAGATTCATCTGGAATGTTTTCTAATATTGGAACATCTGTGGCTGTCTTCAACAGTTGCTTTAATGACTTGATGTTGCACATTTGGAACTTGAAAAAGTCTTTGAATGCAGAATGGTTTGGCATTAGTTCAATGTTTGTGAAAGAAGCTTCTTGGGACGGGTGTAATAATACATTTGGTTTGGGAGCAGAGGATGCACGTGTGAATCAGTCAGTTTTGGGCAAAAGACAGACTGGTTTTATAAAAGAACATGTTCAGGAGTTAAATGACAAAATTGTGGTTGGCGAAAAATGTAAAGTGTTAATGGAATGCAAAAATACATTGAAAATTGGAAAAAAGGGCAGTAATTTAAAAAAAAAATCATCTTCAGTGATTTTAAATGAAAACAATTGTAACATATTTGACACAGAACGTTGTGTAAGGGGATCTTTTCATCAAGGAGATCGGCAGCTTCAAAACAGAGGTGTGCAGTGCATGGCAATAGCCCTGGTGAGTATGGCTAAACACACGGATCGTAGTGTTTTTGAGTGGGAGGCAACAGACTTGGACCATGTTGTGTTTCTTGGTGATCAGCTTTACTCCTCGGTGTGTGAAAACAAAATCATCCCTGGAAATTTGAAGTTTTTGTCAGTACCTGATTTGCCCATGGATTCTGAAATTGATGGTAAATTATTTAAGTTTGAGTATGGTGAATACGTTTCTGGGATTGTTAATGTGAGTAATGGTAAATTTGTTGACAGTGGTGAAGTGATAACTCTTAAAAAGGGACTGGAGCACATGCTTGTCAAGTATAAAACATGTTTTTTGACCATAGGCAGTAGTACTTGTGCTGTTATTTCAGAAAACGGCCATTATGCTGTGGTGGATTCACATGCACGCAGTGGTACTGGAATGGCAGATGTAAATGGAAGAAGTATTATCATGTACCTTCCTAGTCTTAATGATTTATACAATTATATTTGTTGCTTGAGTATTTCACTTGCAGGGAAAGAAATGGCTTTTGAAATTGCATCCGTTGCTGTTACTGACAATGATCATAGTGAGAAAAATAAACAAAGTGTGCTTGAGAAGGATTGTAAAACTGGATTAAATACTGGGTCACAGTTTGGTTTCGGGTGCAGTTTAGATGTTCAAACTAGTCCCTTACCGTTGCATGAAAGTAACAGAAAGCGTAAGCTTTCTACTGTGCAACGTGAATCAAAGAAGACAAAATGGTATGATGCTAATGAAGCTAGTTTGGATGTTGAGTTTCTTGGTGATGTTTCATCAAAGAAACTTGAGTTTTACCCTGTTGATTTTGATGTTACACAAGCATTGTGTAAACAACTGAATGTGCATTGTGAAAACACTGCTTGTTCTAACCCTCTAGAGGTTGATATGTTGGGAATTCCATGTCAAACTGATCATATAGTAGCCGATGGCAATTGTTTTTTTAGGGCTGTGTCCAAAGTTATTAGTGGTACAGAGAAAAATCACATAAAGTTAAGACGTGCAGTTGTCACACATTTACAAAAGAATGTTGGAAATTATAGTTCTCTTTTGAGATCTGAAAATATGTCTGTGGATGAATATCTCAATGTTTCTAGAATGAGATTTTCTGGTAGTTGGGCTACAGAGGTTGAAATTCAAGCTACAGCTGACTACTTGGGTGTGAGTGTGTATACATTTCACAATGAACGTTGGTTGAAATATGCCTGTCAACGTAAGGCCATATCTAAACAAGGCATATATTTGCAAAATATAAATGAGTGTCATTATGAAGTTGTAACTTGCGTTGAAATTTTTCAGCAGCAGCGTTGTTTTGGGTTGTGTAAATCTATGGAAAAAAATAATTTGGGTCATAATATGAGGCAACGCAAAAGAGACTCAGAAATGCTGTCAGAAGGAGATTGCAAGAGTGTTAAACATGGCAGGTCTGAAGTTGGTGATTGTAATGAAGTTTTGTTTAGTGCATTGGTTAACAATGATCACCAAAACAGTGAAATTTATCAAAGTAACAATTTAGTTGAAAATGCTTTCAGTTTTTATCCATTGTCGTTTGAGAGTGCAGTTTTGTTGTCAAAACATATTGATTTAGATTTTGTGAAGCAGTATGAAGACATTCCAACTAATAATGTAACGCTTGGTTCTATTTGTAAGACAGAGGTCACATTAAATGATGGCAATAGTTTTTTTCGTGCTATTTCTCGAGTCATTAGTGGATCTGAAAATTGTCATAGAAGAGTTCGACTGGCTGTTGTTAAGTTTATGCTAAAGAACAGTGACATTCATATGAAGTTGCTGGAGAAAGGATATGCCACAGTGTCTGAGTACATTCAAAAGTCACGTATGAAATATGTTGGCAGTTTTGTATGTGAGATTGACATTCAAGCTACTTCAAATGTTTTGGGAGTAGAAATTTTTGTACACAATGGTAGCATATGGAGAAAGTATAACCCTGTAAATAAAATACTTGGAAATCAAGCAATTTATTTGCGAGAATGTGGTGAGAAATATTACGAGGTTGTTGTTTGTGTTCATTGTAGTGGTAAAATTGGGTGTGCCAATTGGTGTAAAAGCAATAGTATTTGTTCTGAGAAACCACATCTAAGATGTCGTTCTTTTCAACCACATAATGTTAGTTGTGATTCAGTTGGTGAATCTTCCTTTTCAAAGTATCTAAAAAAAAGGAGATCTTTTTACCACAAAATGCAATATCAAACAAGTGAACTGCATAAACAGAAGAAAAAAGATATGAGTAAAAGGAAATATGCATCTGATTCTTTGCGTAGATCCAGAGCATTAGAATTGAGTAAAAATAAATATAGGGAAAATGCTATGCATAAAATGTGGGTTAAAGAACGTAGTTCTGCAAAATACAGAACTGATTATTTACACAGACATCGTGTTAAAAATGGGAGTAAAAGCAAGTATAAATTTGATTTGTTACACAAACATAATGTTAAGGAAATGAGTAAAAGAAAATATCAGATTAATGTTACTCATAGAGAAAATGTTAAAGCACTGAGTTCTAGAAAATATCAGAGTAATGTTACTCATAGAGAAAATGTTAAAGCACTGAGTTCTAGAAAATATCAGAGTAATGTTACTCATAGAGAAAATGTTAAAGCACTGAGTTCTAGAAAATATCGTCAAGATCCTCACTTTAGGAAAAGTGTGTTGGATGGGATGAAATTGAAGCGACAATTGAATAAAAAACAGTTGGAAGAGTTTGATGTTGTTATGAAACAATTTTTGGATAAAGTTAAAGATGGACCTGGGTTTGTTTGTTGTGTATGTCATAGGTTGTTATTTGAACATCAAGTATTACATTGTAAAAAAGAGTCGTACAGTAATGCAGGACTTGGACTTATCGCTGATCAATGTATCACTTCTGATTATTTGCATATCTGCAATGCAAACTGCTCAAAAAATTGTGAATGGATGAAAACATCAAGAAGCAAATTGTGGATTTGTTACACGTGTCATGCTAAAATCAAAAAAGGTAAAGTACCAGCTGAAAGTGTTAAAAATAACTTAGAACTTGAACCTATACCAGCGGAATTGGCATGTTTAAATCAATTAGAACAACATCTAATAGCGTTACATATTCCATTTATGAAACTGTTAGCATTGCCCAAAGGTGGACAGAATGGCGTGCATGGACCTATTACTTGTGTTCCTGCAAATACTGAACAAACAACTTATTTGTTACCACGCATGTCTATTGAGGGTTCTCTTGTGCCTGTGAAATTAAAACGGAAGCTTACTTATAAAGGACATTATGAATATCAGTATGTTGATACGGAACGTGTTAAGCAGGCTTTACAGTTTTTACAAACCCATAATTATTATTATAACAACGTGAAATTTAATAATGATTGGATTAATGGTTTTTGTAAAGAAACATCTGATGTGGTAGAAAAAGATGTTGAATGCACTGCAAATGTTGACGATTCAAATGTTTTAGGAGATGAACTTCTGCATGATAGACAGCAGCATTGCATGTTCCAGGACACTTGTCTAATGCCAGTAGACATTGGTCAAGAGGCTTTGGATCAATATTTTGATCACATTTTGAATGTAGCTCCCGCTGAAGGCAATAGTCCGGTGAAGTTGTTGTCCGATATTACAAATGAGGCTAAGTGTTTTCCTGCGTTGTTTCCTAAGGGTGGACCAACATATCATGATGGAAGACAACATCCTTTAACTCTATCACGATATTTTAACAACAGGATTCTTAATGCTGATTGTCGTTTTGCACAAAATGTGGAATATATTTTTTTTGCCCAATATATGACAGAATTAGAAAAGGTCGTTTCAAATGTTTCGATTGCAGTAAGAAAAGGTAAGTATAATTTTAAAAATAAACGAGTAGTTATTGGAGAGTTGTTGAAAAGTGATGATTCTATTAAAAGGATGTTGGAATTTGATGATGGGTACCGATTTTTAAAACCAATTAGAGGTACGCCAGCTTTTTGGCAGGCGGCCCAGAAAGACCTCATGGCTTGTGTGAGGCAGCTTGGAATCCCCACATGGTTCTGTTCATTTTCTTCAGCTGATATGCGTTGGAAGAATTTACTTTCCTGCATTCTGAAGCATGAAGGTAGAACTGAAACTGTGGAGCAGTTGGAATGGGCAGACAGATGTGAGCTTTTGCGTTGTAATCCTGTCACTGCTGCTCGGATGTTTGATTTTCGTTGGCATTGTTTTCTGAAAGAGGTTCTTATGTCGCCTGCATGTCCTATAGGAAAAATTAAGGATTATTTTTATAGGGTGGAGTTTCAGCAACGAGGCTCACCACATCTTCATTGCCTGTTTTGGATAGAGGATGCACCTGTAATTGACAGAAATACAGATGCTGAAGTGATTGCATTTATTGATCGTTATGTGACTTGTGAGTTACCATCAAATATTGACTTACTGGAAATTGTAACATCTGTGCAAAAACACTCTGAAACACATGCGAAAACATGTAAAAAAAAAGGAACTGTGTGTCGTTTTAATTTTCCTAGACCACCTTCTGCGCGTACATTCATATCACGTAGCACAAGTGCTGAAGAGACACAGTCTTGTCAATGTGTGTTATCACAGAAAGAGTCTTGCAACTGTAAAGAAAATGCACAGACACCGCAATTGAAGAAAAAAGAGGCTTCTGCATTGATTGCACACATTAAAGCTGCTCTCTCAACTGATGGGCCAACTTATGACAATGTTGAGGATTTGTTTGAATCTGTTGGGTTAAACCAAAGCACATTTGAAACTGCATATAACTGTTGTGCTCGGAAAACCCATGTTGTGCTGAAACGTCAACTTAAAGAAGTTTGGATTAATCAATATAGCAAGCCACTGTTAAAATGCTGGAATGCTAATATGGATATACAGTTTGTTGTCGACGCATACGCATGTGTTGTGTACATCATTTCTTACATCTCTAAATCAGAGAAGGAAATGGGTTTATTATTGCAGTGTGCACAAAAGGAAGCAAGCAGGGATGGAAATGCTTCTGCCAAAGAGAGTCTAAAAACATTAGGCAGTACATATTTGCACAACAGAGATGTATCTGCTCAAGAAAGTGTTTATAGACTGACAAATGCACATTTGAAAGAGTGCTCTCGGAAAGTTGTGTTTCTTCCTGTTGGTGAAAATACTGTTAAAATGAGTTTACCGTTAAAAGTACTTAAAGAAAAAGCATCAAAGCATTCTGTTAGTACAGATGATATGTGGATGACAAGCATTGTGGATAGATATAAGAACAGACCTAAGAGTGATGATTTTCCTTCAATGTGTTTAGCAGTATTTGCTTCCGAATTTCGTGTGTTGTCAAAAAATGAAAGTGCTGCTAAGCGAATAAAGTTGAACAACAACACTGGATATGTTGTGAAAAGAACCCGCACACAACCTGCTGTTGTACGTTACGTTAAGTTCTCTGAAACAAAACAGCCTGAATTGTTTTATCAAAGCAATCTGCAGTTGTTCTTGCCATACTACAGCGATAGCCAGCTGAAACCTCAAGGTTTTGAAACGTATCAAGACTTTTTTCATAAGGGTACGATAAGACTTGGTGATTCAGGTCTGCAGTTGGTAAAGTCCGTGGTAACATTAAACAGAAGTAAATTTGAAATTGATGGTGATAAATTGGTTAATGCTCAGCAAGGGATAGATAATGCTGGTGTAGTTGAAGATGCCTGGTGTGAATTATGCCCTGAGCAAGAATTGGAAAGACTTGAGTGTCAAGAGTTGTTGCAGAACCAAAAAAGTGTCGATGATGAACAGGAATTTGATATTCCTGATTTAAGAGTTTCTGCTCAACATAGCCATTTCTTTCAACTGAATAACACAAAAATGCCTCGTAGTGATGGCTTGGCTTTAATTCGCTCTTTAAATGAAATTCAGATGGATATTTTTTACCAAGTGAGAAAATGGTGTGTGGAAAAGGTTTTGGGAAAAAAGCCAGAACCATTCCACCTGTTCATAACAGGAGGTGCAGGGACTGGTAAAACTCACCTAATTAAAGCAATACAATATGAATCAAATAGACTATTGTCTCCTCTTTGTCGTCATGTAGATGACATCTGTGTTTTGTTGACGGCTCCCACAGGAATTGCTGCGTTTAATGTACAAGCAAGTACTATACACAACACTTTTTGTATTGGTAAAGATGTCCGCTTACCTTACACACCACTGGGTGAGGAAAAATTAAATTCTTTACGTGCCATTTACAGCAGTTTACAGATTTTGATAATTGATGAAATATCCATGGTAGATCATAATTTATTAGCATATATTCATGGGCGTCTGAGGCAAATAAAGCAAACTGGTAACTCTGCATTGTTTGGAAATGTTTGTATTATTGCAGTTGGGGATTTCTTTCAATTACCTCCAGTGAGAGGAAAACCATTGTATGTAGAAAATGTGGGTATGGATCTTTGGTGTGGTGTGTTTGAAATTGTTTGCCTAGAAACCATTGTACGCCAAAAAGATCAGGAATTTGCCAAATTACTCGGCAGAGTTAGGACACGATGCAAAGGTACTGAAATGTTAAAAAGTGATATCCAACAATTGAAGTCACGTGAAACGGGAGAAGGCAGCTCTGCTTTACATATTTTCCCAACTAATGGTCAAGTAAATCAACATAATTTAACCCATCTACATTCATCCTGTCCAGAGTATGTAACTATTAAAGCTCAAGATTATGTAAATTGTAAGGAAACAGGTAGACAAGTGTTACTAAGTGGTAATAATTCAAATCATAACAATACTTGTTTAGCAGAAAGACTTCTTTTGGGGAAGAATGCACGTGTCATGCTCTGTAAAAATGTTGATGTGGCAGATGGTCTTGTCAATGGTGCATGTGGAATTGTGACTGATATTGTCTATAGAAACTCTGACTTTCCACAAATTGTTTTTGTGAATTTTGATAATAAAGACATTGGAAGACAACGGAAGAAACAGTATGAAAATAATCCAGGGCTTGTCTCAGGTTCTGTAGCCATTGTTCCAGAAGAGGAACGATTCACAGGAAGAGGTGGTCTGAGACGTCAGTTTCCTCTAAAACTTGCTTGGGCTTGTACTGTTCATAAAGTTCAGGGTCTTACCATTGATAATGTTGTTGTGTCTTTGAAAAAAACCTTTGCTCCTGGGCAGGCTTATGTTGCATTAAGCCGCGTAACAAGTTTGTCTGGTTTAATTATTCAAGATTTTAAGGAACAGGCCATTTACTGTAACAAAACAGTTTCTGAATATGTGGCTAACATGCCTCAATATCTGATAAATAAAGAAAATTTCACTTCTAGTTCATGTGAATTCAGCATTTTCCTCATGAATGTGCAAAATTTAGAGTGGCATGTAAAGGACTTAGCTTTGTGCACAAAACAGTTACATGTTAACTGCATAGCTGTAACTGAAACATGGCTTCCAAATGCACCTTTAACTGATGCATTGAACATCAGTGGGTATAATTTTTATAGTATGCCACGCTCACTGTCTTATAGTGGAGTAGATCCTAGACTGAATGTGATTAAAGGCTTAAAACATGGTGGTGTTGGAATGTACACCGTTGAAAATATCCTGTTTGAACATGTAGAGATACAAAATGTAGATATTGAATGTTTAGTGCACAGATTTATTACATCGAACATAGTCGTGGCAGTTCTGTATCGTCCACCATCATATGCCATTTCATTATTTAGAGAGAACCTTAAGAAATTAGTTGATCTTTTGGAGCCCCTGGGTGATACCATTGCTATAATGGGTGATTTTAATGAAAACTTAGTAAACTCTAAGACAATAACTGATTTCATGGCACATAAAGGTTTCATTCAACTGGTTTCTGAAAACACAACGTTAAAAAATACGATAATCGATCATGTGTACTTAAAAACAACAAACTATAAAGTCGAATGTACAGTTGTACAAACATACTTTAGTGATCATGATGGGGTTCTTTGTCGTTTTACACATGTAAGTGACTGTTGATGATTGTGGCAAAGGAGAAAGGGAGAGATGGCGACATCTTTATCTCTTTTAAGTCACAAATGTCTGACTTAATATAAAACGTCAAATGTTGAACTCAATACATGCTGGTGTCAGTTGTTGTGGCGAAGGAGAAAGGGAGAGATGGCGACATCTTTATCTCTTTTAAGTCACAAACGTCTGACTTAATATAAAACGTCAAATGTTTAACCAAATACATGCTGGTGTCAGTTGTTGTGGCGAAGGAGACGGGGAGAGATGGTGACATCTTTATCTCTGTTAAGTCACAACGTCTGACTTAAATTAAAACGTCAAATGTTTAACCAAATACATGCTGGTGTCAGTTGTTGTGGCGAAGGAGACGGGGAGAGATGGCGACATCTTTATCTCTTTTAAGTCACAAACGTCTGACTTAATATAAAACGTCAAATGTTGAACTCAATACATGCTGGTGTCAGTTGTTGTGGCGAAGGAGAAGGGGAGAGATGGCGACATCTTTATCTCTTTTAAGTCACAAACGTCTGACTTGATATAAAACGTCAAATGTTTAACCAAATACATGCTGGTGTCAGTTGTTGTGGCGAAGGAGACGGGGAGAGATGGTGACATCTTTATCTCTGTTAAGTCACAACGTCTGACTTAAATTAAAACGTCAAATGTTTAACTAAATACATGCTGGTGTCAGTTGTTGTGGCGAAGGAGACGGGGAGAGATGGTGACATCTTTATCCCTGTTAAGTCACAATCCTCTGACTTTATGGAAATATGGTTTCTTTTCCTGCATCATGAATACATATAAGGCATTACAAATTTAAATTTTTTTCTGTAGTTAGCAATTGAGTAAAGAATCAAAATCCTTTTTTTGCATATTTCTAAATTTCAAACCATCTGATTTACAAACATATTCCAAGTACTCAAAAAGTACTTCAGAAAGTAATTGAAATTTATGTATTTATTGCATTCCTATGGCCTAGTTATTCATGATGCAGGTTTTGCTTTCCTTGCCATGTGACTTCAAAAAAGCAAAAGACATTGGTAATGGTACTCCCAGTTACTGGGATGGGGTTCGATTCCCTACAATGTCCATGTTCTGAGGTCACATAAACATTTTTTTAATGTCAGTGAATATATGTCTTCATGAATTAACTTTTTTAATCAGAGAAATTTCTATAAATCTCGCCATAAGAGAATCCCCACAGCACCCACCCAGACTAGAACATAAATGGGGTCCACTTCACAGCCGTGAGGCTGCAAAGTTAAACTCCAGCTTCCCCAGAAAGGGCAACAACCACAGACCAAGCCGACAAGCCCTGGCATAAAAAATCCGCACAAGAAACACTGCAGTCTGTTCCAAAAAAAAAATATAGTTTTGCCATTGCCTTGCAGATCACAGTAAAAGTGATTTAGTTTTCCAGTAATGTCAGTCAAAACTGCAAGTTCAAATTTACCATATTCTTATTCATACTCACCATATTCAGCAGACATCTCTAATAGCACCTTGAAAATCCTGTGCTGTTTTGCTTTGCAGCTGAGGTTTTTTATGATTTTCACAATAGGAGTCATCATGTGTCCAGAGCCAATCACTTCTGCACATAAGGCCTGCTGGTGAATGAAGCAGCAGTAATGCAGACATTTTGGAAAGTCTGGGTCAGCTTTACAGTGAGTGATGAAACCTGTTTGTCTATTGATCATAGCAGGAGCCCCGTCTGCAGGTATGGCTACCAACTTTTCTAATAGTACCTTTTTCTGCACAAAAACTCCTTCACCGTGTTATACATTAAAACTCCTCTTGTAGTTGTCTGTTAGGGCAGTTGTGTCAATCATGTTACATGTAGCTTGCAGCTCCAGAAACCAGAAGGAAGACTGAAGCCAAACGGTTCGAGCAGGGCGTTGTTCTTGGGGCGGTCGCCCATGCCAGGCGGTCGCACGTGCTCGGGCCCGCTAAATGCTACTTGTAGCTTTAATTAGGGCCCGAGCACGGAGTGCAAGGACCCTATTGTATCTGTTAGAGTTATTATTAGGGCCCGAGCACGGAGTGCAAGGACCCTATTGTATCTGTTAGGTTTATTATTATTATTATTATTATTATTATTATTCTTCCGACTTTTCCGTCGCCTTTTTGAGGCCTTTAACATACCCCAAAACTCACCAAATTTTGTATACACATCAGGAGTCGCGAAAAATTTCATATTTTATAGGAGAACGGCATAGGTAAACAAAAATGGCTCAATAGCGCCACCTGCAAAATTTGTTTTCGCGAGCACCTCCATATGCTTTATAGTACAAACCTGATTTTAACAGGGCATGTTCATCGGATAGAAACCTACAAAAAAGTCTCTTGGGACCAAGCTGTCAGTCGCACAGGAAGTCTGATATTTTGATGACAATATGTCATTTTTGCTGTATTTTGGTCATTTGCAGGCCTCGCTCTAGAACGAACTCCTCCTAGAGATTTGAGAGTAATGACTCCAAACTTTGGTTTTGTAAACTAGACACATGTCCGATGTTAAATTGCAAAGCTTTTAAGTTTTTATGGATGTTTGTGACCATGGCGGCGCGTCAAAATTGGAGGTCGTTTCGAAAACACGCCATGAAAAGAAAAATGGCCATTACTCAGCCATGCATAATCCAATCTGATCCAAAATTGATGTGCATGATTGTAGTCTGACTCTGAACACATCTGCAGTGAAAAAATCTGGAAAAAGTGTAGCGCCACCTGCTGGCAAGAGGAAATGACATGTTTTACTTGGAGCATCACTACTCCGAGTAGGATGAGCCGACACACCTGAAAATGACGTCCACCTGTTGAAAAGCCATTGAAGTTTACTCTGACAAAAAACCATAACTTTCAATGCGGGGGTGTGGTCGTGACAGAGCGGCAAAGTTGGGCATCTCGCTATGCACACAAAAGTTGCTCTCACGTGCACATTCCTTGTCCAATCTCACTGAAATTCAATGGATATGATGAAGCTTCTATTCTGAACCCATGGATATGACAATCTTGGACGAGCTCTATAGCGCCACCTAGTTATTGCATTGGGCACATTCTGCCCTGTATTTTCTCTTTGCTTTGTCCGATGTGCATGAAATTAAAACTGGAGATACTCAGAAGGGTCCTCTCTCATCATGTAAAGTTTCATGGGTGTACACCTGACGGTGCCTGCGTAACAGGAAGTGGTCGATTATGTGCACCCAAATAATAGAAATTTATTATAAATCAGCCGTTTGTCTCAGGAAGCTGAGATTTCAGAATTAGATGCCTTTAATAACCTCCAGCTTTGATATGTAACACTATAGGGTCTACGAGAAACTTCATCACTTGATTTTTTTAATGAAATTTTGGACTGAACAAAGATTTTTAGCATAAATTCTGTTTAGGTTATCAGCACCAAGAATTCAACTTTCATAGGCATTTATGTGCTACTGCTTCCTAAAAAAATTCAGAATGATTGAAGTTACAGGTGACATCTTAGAGAGCATTACATCCAAAAAGGTCCGAAAACGTCTTTTTAGGCAAAACTACAAACACCTATTTTTTTTCATAACTTAATCATCATATATCAACACCATTTATTTTTTTAAATGTAGGGATCTGTGTTTGCTGCCTTCCATATTTTTTTCAGAAGTCCAGGTGAAACAGATGATTTTAAAAAAATCCTGATTCATCCCAAAACCTGTGCTTTTTCCGTCTGGACTCCAAACAAGTGTGTTTTAAAATTACTTATGCTTCAAATATCCACACCAAGTTTCACACGCATATGGCTGAACATGTCTAAATGCTTCTTGAATATTCTTTACAGATATAAAATGAACTGGTCAACTGTAGGATGTCATTTCCTCTTACATGCTTAAGTCTTTTCCTCATGCTGCAGCCTGCTCCTCAATCATCCCTGTTGCTGGAGTCAAATTTCACCCCCCCCCCCCCCCCACACACACACACACACACACCAGCTGCCAGTTCATATGCTAACTAACCCAGCAGTGAGGTGACAAGAGTTTAGACACAAGAGGGAGGGCAGACTGCTTTTTCATTTGTTTTGTATGTCTTTCATAGATTTTTATGAATAATCATTGCTTTTCTAGTCATGTAAAATGCAATTAACCTAATATTTTATCTTTTTTTTTTACAAACAAAACATATGAATGTGCTCCAAAACAAAACCCAACTCTCAGTACAGTTCTACAGATGTAACATAAGACTTAGACAGTAAATGTCTCTTTTATCCTTTTTTAATCAATGCTGCAACTTCTTTTCCTTAATATAAATCCAATGAAATTAAACTACAAAACCAAAAAACACAACCTATAGCAAATTTCTCTAAATAAATTATGTGTATATACAATATGTAGCACTTTTAAACAAAATAATAACAAATCCTTCCAATACAAGCACAGAAAAATGGAACACAAAATTTAAAACCCAAATTTGAAATGGCAATTTTAAAAAGATAATTTTTTCAGCCTGCTAAAAGTGCACAATTGTAAAAGCTCTTTTATATAGACAACTGTTTGGTTGCTTAGAGCTCTAAATATAAAAACAATGCCTTTATGGACGTGGCACGGATGGCATGGATGTTCAGCAGGGTAAACCCCAGGAAAGCGGCGGGACCTGATGGAGTTCCCGGAAAGGTTCTGCGGGCCTGCGCCGATCAACTCTCCCAGGTCTTCACAAAAATCTTCAACCTGTCGCTAGCTCAGGCTTTCATCCCTGCTTGCCTGAAGTCATCCACTATCATCCCGATACCCAAAAAGTCCTCATCCACAGCCTTCCTCACGGACTTCCGCCCAGTTGCACTCACTGCTGTCATCACAAAGTGTCTGGAGCGGCTGCTCCTGGGACACATCAAAGACTCCCTCCCTCCAATCTTCGTCCCCCACCAGTTTGCTTACAAAGCAAACAGATCAACGGATGATGCCATTTCCATCACCCTCCACACTGCGCTGAGCCACCTGGAACACAGAGACACCTACGCCAGGATGCTCTTTGTGGACTATAGCTCAGCCTTTAACACAATCATTCCTGACATTCTGGTCAACAAACTGTCTGAACTAGGACTCCACCCACTCACCTGCTCGTGGATCAAGGACTTCCTGACAAACAGACCACAGACAGTCAAACTTGACCCCCACCTCTCCTCCACCCGGACGCTGAGCACAGGCTCCACACAGGGATGTATGCTGAGTCCTCTGCTGTATACACTGTACACAGCAGACTGCAGACCAGCCCACACCAGCAACACCGTGGTGAAGTTTGCAGACGACACTACTGTGGTGGGGCTGATCTCTGGGGACGACGAGACGGCCTACAGAGACGAAGTCCTGAAACTCTCAAGGTGGTGTCAGGCTAATAACCTCATCCTGAACACCACCAAGACCAAGGAGATCATCCTGGACTTCAGAAAAAACAGAACAGATCCACCCCCACTCTACATCGATGGAAACTGTGTGGAGAGGGTCCACAGCTTCACCCTCCTGGGCACCACCATCTCTGCTGACCTCACAGGGTCTAACAACACCATGACTGTCATCAGGAAGGCCCAGCAACGCCTGCACTTCCTGAGAAAACTTAGGAGGAACGACGTCAGCCAGGAGCTGCTGGTAGCGTTCTACCGCTCAACCATTGAGAGCATTCTGTCCTATGGCATCACAGTGTGGTTTTCCCACTGCACTGAAGCAGAACGGCAGAGTCTCCAGAGAGTGGTAAAGACAGCGCAGAGGATCATCGGCTGCCCCCTCCCCTCACTGAAGGACATTTACCAGTCTCGCTGCCTCAGCAGAGTGACTAGCATCACCACTAACTCCACCCATTCTGCTTTCCCTCTGTTTGAACTGCTGCCCTCTGGAAGGAGGTACAGGTCCATCAGAACCAGGACAAACAGACTAAGAAACAGCTTTTTTCCACAGGCAATTATCATACGGAATGCACATACGTCCACCAACCACACCTCACTCTAATTTTACTACAATGCGTGCAATATCCTGACTGTCTAACCGGGTCACTGTGCAATAACTTGATATTTATTAAGCTGTGCTCACAGCAACTCATGTAATTCCATTCTATTTTATTCACAAATATTTAATATTTAACAGTTTCTGTCCATATTGTTCATTTTTTGTTAAGAGTTGTAAATACAGTATTTCTTTTTCTATTCTATTTTTATTTTTATTTTATGTAACTCCTTCACTCCAAGGCTGCTGCAATTTCATTGTATCCCCATGTACAATGACAATAAACGATTCTGATTCTGATTATATCACTTAGACACAGATGGAGAACCATATCAACTGGATTGGTAACAGCAACAACCACCGACCAAGCCGGCAAGCCCTGGCAGAAAAGATCCCCACAAGAAACACTGCAGGCTGTTCCATAAAAAATATAGTTTTACCATTGCCTTGCAGATCACAGTTGAAGTGGTTTAGTTTTCCTAAAAAAATTCAGAATGATTGAAGTTACAGGTGAACTTTTAGACAACATTTGATCCAAAAAGGTCCGAAAACGTCTTTTTAGGCAAAACTGCAAACACCTATTTTTTTGCATAACTTATCTTTCAAATATCAGCACAAAAAAATTAAAAACGGTAGGGATCTGTGTTTGCTGCCTTCCATATTTTTTTCAGACTTAAAAGTGTAACAGATGATTTATAAAAAATCCTTTTTCATCCAAAAACCTGTGTTAAATCTGTCTAGACTTAGTATTAAAAACTCTCCAAGATGAATGTGCCTGACTCCACCTGCAGGTGGATCACAGACTTCCTGACGGACAGACAGCAGTATGTGAGGCTGGGGAAGCTCGTCTCAGATACTCGGACCACAAGCACCGGATCCCCCCAGGGCTGTGTCCTTTCACCCCTGTTACTCTCCCTGTACAAAAACAGCTGCACAGCTGGTCACCTGTCTGTCAAACTCCTGAAGTTTGCTGACGACACCACACTCATCGGCCTCATCTCTGACGGAGATGAGTCGGCCTACAGGAGTGAAATAGCCAGGCTGGTGTCATAGTGCAGCGCTAACAACCTGGAGCTTAATGCTCTGAAGACAGTGGAGATGACAGTGGACTTCAGGAAGGCCCCAGCCCCCCTCCCCCCTGTCATCCTCTGTGACTCCCCGGTGACCTCTGTGGAGTCCTTCTGCTTCCTGGGAACCATCATCAGCCAGGACCTCAAGTGGGAGCAGAACATCAGCTCCATCACTAAGAAGGTCCAGCAGAGGATGTACTTCCTGAGGCAGCTGAAGAAGTTTCACCTCCCTGAAAAGATGCTGGTAGACTTTTACACCGCCATCATCGAATCCACCCTCACGTCCTCCATCACAGTCTGGTTCGCTGCGGCCACGGCCAGAGACAAGGCCAAGCTGCAACGCGTCATCCACTCAGCAGAGAAGGTGATCGGCTGCCACCTCCCGTCTCTCCAGGAGCTGCACATCTCCAGGACCTGGAGGCGGGCAGCCAGGATTGTAGCCAACCCCTCTCATCCAGGACATAATCTCTTTCGGCCCCTCCCTTCTGGCAAGAGGCTCCGGTCCATCAGGACCAGGACCTCGCGCCACAAGAACAGCTTCTTCCCCACTAGAGTCAGCCTGCTGAACAGAACCCCAACTCCCCCAGGTGACCCCCCCCTCCCCCCCCCGCCCACCAAAGGACTGTCGGTGCCACTTACAGGCCCCACCATCCCAGCCCATCTGTGCTCCCACTTTAATTCACCTTACTCTACTGTATATAGTGTGTTGTTGTTGTTAACTTAATTTTTAACTTATTCTTAATTGCACTATACACCAAGTCAAATTCCTCGTTTTGTAAAGTGCGCTCTACTGAACCTGGCAATAAAACTTTTTCTGATTTCTGATTCTATTAATCATTGTTTTTTATTCATTCAAAATGCAATTAAATCAATATTTTATCTTTTTTCTTTTCCTTTTTCTTTTTTTTTATCTCTTATATCCTTTTTTATAATCAATGTTTGAACTTCTTTTCCTTTCTATTGTCATGGTTTCAGTTTGTTGTCTTTTTTTTCGCTTTAGTTCTTGTTCTGTCTTGTTTGGTTCTGTTTCCTGTTTTATTTTGAAAGGTTTCCTGTCTTGTCATGTTTTTGAGTTTTACTTCCTTTGGTCCCCATCTGCCCTAATCGTGTTCACCTGTGTCTTGTCTGCCCTGTCTGTATATAAGTCTTGTCTCTGCCTTCCTCCTGTGCTGGTCCATTAACTTCTGCTCATGTTGATCACGTCTTCTTGTCTGGCGTCCATGTCCCTTGCCATGCCACAGTAAGTTTTTGTTTTTAGTTTTGTCATCCTGCTCTGCAGCGCTTTTTGTTAGTTAAATAAACCCACTTGCCCTGAACCCGTTTGCCTCCCGTCTCTGCGCCTGGGTCCTACCTGCTGTCGAGCCTCCCCCCCACACGACATCTATACATCCAATGAAATTAAACTACAAATCAACAAACACAACTGATAACAAATGTCTCTAAAAAATGATGTGTATATTTGCAGAACCTTAAAAACACCAAACAAATAACAAATGCTTCCCAAATAAAGCACAAAAAATGGAACACAAAATGTAAAACCCAAGTTAGAAATTGCAATTTGAAAAGATACTTTTTTCAGCAGCTTTTCAAAATCAATCACCAATTCTACTCTTCTGTGGATGAAACAAAGAACTCCAGAACAATGAAGCCATTTCTCTAAGTCTCTCTCACCTTCAGTTTTAAACAAGGTCTGTGAAAATCCACCATACATTGGTCACATGAACTCAGAGACCTGCTAAAAGTGCACAATTGTAAAAGCTCTTTTATATAGACAACTGTTTGTTTGCTTAGAGCTCTAAATATAAAAAAAAAATGCTTTTCTATCACCTAGACACAGATGGAGAACCATATCAACTGGATTAATAACAGGGTGGCATGTTTAGACAACATGAAGCTGTCCATCACATTTTTGACCTAAACATGTAAACACATCCTTGGCTCTGCGGTTAGGAAATGGTATTTGGGAATCTCTTTATACCAGGAGCCAGCCTGGCCATTGGAACATCGCCACAGTGCCCATCCAGACTGGGACAGCAACGGGGTCCACTTCAGAGCCGTGAGCTGCTGTGTTTAACTCCAGCTGTCCCAGCAAGGGAGACAACTGCAGCAACATCCACTGACCAAGCTGACAAGCCCTGGCAGAAAAGATCCCCACAAGAAAAACACTGGCTCAGGCAGGCTGGTCAAAAAAAAATAGTTTTGCCATTGTGTTGCAGCTCGCAGATCAAGTGGTTTAGTTTTCCAGTAATGTCAGTCAAGAATGCAAGTTCAGATTCACAATGTTCATATTCACCATATTCAACAGACATCTCCTCCAATAGCACCTTAAAAATCCTGTGCTGTTTTGCTTTGCAGCTGAGGTTGTTTACGATTTTCAGAATAAGAGTCATTATATGTCCAGAGCCAATCACTTCTGCACATAAGGCCTGCTGGTGAATGACGCAGCAGTAATGCAGACATTTTGGAAAGTCTGGGTCAGCTTTACAGTGAGTGATGAAACCTGTTTGTCTATTGGTCATAGCAGGAGTCCCATCTGCAGTCACTGCTACCAGCTTTTCTAATTGTACCTTTTTCTGCACAAAAACTCCTTCACCGTGTTATACATTTCAACTCCTCTTGTAGTTGTCTGTTAGGGCAGATGTGTCAGGAGTTCTTCTCTTGTGGAAACCAAAAGCTATGCTGTACTGTTGCCGTCCACAGACTCATTACACTGGACGTTAACCACCTGCACTTTGCAAGATCCCGGTCCAGCTAATTGGCCAAGTTATCAGACATAGCTGACACTCATCTAGACATTGTAGTGGAAATTGAATGAGTTCTATTGTTCTCATCCTTAGGGACAGTGATAGCAATTATCATCATTGCTTGAATTTTTTTCATGCTATATGCAAAATTCTTTGTCCCTTAAGGCAACAGATTACAGCCCCCCCCCCCCCCCCCCCCCCAGGCTGCTGTCGTATTAACAATAGCTTGGAGCTCCAGAATGGACAAGAAAAAACGACGAGAATGGCTCGAGCAGGGCGTTGCTCACGGGGCGGTCGCTCGTGCCATGCGGTCGCACGTGCTCGGGCCCGCTAAATGCTACTTGTAGCTTTAATTATTATTATTATTATTCTTTTTCTTCCGACGGAAGAGTCGCCTTTTTGAGGCCTTTAACATACCCCAAAACTCACCAAATTTTGTATACACATCAGGAGTCGCGAAAAATTTCATATTTTATAGGAGAACGGCATAGGTAAACAAAAATGGCTCGATAGCGCCACCTGCAAAATTTGTTTTCGCGAGCACCTCCATATGCTTTATAGTACAAACCTGATTTTAACAGGGCATGTTCATCGGATAGAAACCTACAAAAAAGTCTCTTGGGACCAAGCTGTCAGTCGCACAGGAAGTCTGATATTTTGATGACAATATGTCATTTTTGCTGTATTTTGGTCATTCGCAGGCCTCGCTCTAGAACGAACTCCTCCTAGAGATTTGAGAGTAATGACTCCAAACTTTGGTTTTGTAAACTAGACACATGTCCGATGTTAAATTGCAAAGCTTTTAAGTTTTTATGGATGTTTGTGACCATGGCGGCGCGTCAAAATTGGAGGTCGTTTCGAAAACACGCCATGAAAAGAAAAATGGCCATTACTCAGCCATGCATAATCCAATCTGATCCAAAATTGATGTGCATGATTGTAGTCTGACTCTGAACACATCTGCAGTGAAAAAATCTGGAAAAAGTGTAGCGCCACCTGCTGGCAAGAGGAAATGACATGTTTTACTTGGAGCATCACTACTCCGAGTAGGATGAGCCGACACACCTGAAAATGACGTCCACCTGTTGAAAAGCCATTGAAGTTTACTCTGACAAAAAACCATAACTTTCAATGCGGGGGTGTGGTCGTGACAGAGCGGCAAAGTTGGGCATCTCGCTATGCACACAAAAGTTGCTCTCACGTGCACATTCCTTGTCCAATCTCACTGAAATTCAATGGATATGATGAAGCTTCTATTCTGAACCCATGGATATGACAATCTTGGACGAGCTCTATAGCGCCACCTAGTTATTGCATTGGGCACATTCTGCCCTGTATTTTCTCTTTGCTTTGTCCGATGTGCATGAAATTAAAACTGGAGATACTCAGAAGGGTCCTCTCTCATCATGTAAAGTTTCATGGGTGTACACCTGACGGTGCCTGCGTAACAGGAAGTGGTCGATTATGTGCACCCAAATAATAGAAATTTATTATAAATCAGCCGTTTGTCTCAGGAAGCTGAGATTTCAGAATTAGATGCCTTTAATAACCTCCAGCTTTGATATGTAACACTATAGGGTCTACGAGAAACTTCATCACTTGATTTTTTTAATGAAATTTTGGACTGAACAAAGATTTTTAGCATAAATTCTGTTTAGGTTATCAGCACCAAGAATTCAACTTTCATAGGCATTTATGTGCTACTGCTTCCTAAAAAAATTCAGAATGATTGAAGTTACAGGTGACATCTTAGAGAGCATTACATCTAAAAAGGTCCGAAAACGTCTTTTTAGGCAAAACTACAAACACCTATTTTTTTTCATAACTTAATCATCATATATCAACACCATTTATTTTTTTAAATGTAGGGATCTGTGTTTGCTGCCTTCCATATTTTTTTCAGAAGTCCAGGTGAAACAGATGATTTTAAAAAAATCCTGATTCATCCCAAAACCTGTGCTTTTTCCGTCTGGACTCCAAACAAGTGTGTTTTAAAATTACTTATGCTTCAAATATCCACACCAAGTTTCACACGCATATAGCTGAACATGTCTAAATGCTTCTTGAATATTCTTTACAGATATAAAATGAACTGGTCAACTGTAGGATGTCATTTCCTCTTACATGCTTAAGTCTTTTCCTCATGCTGCAGCCTGCTCCTCAATCATCCCTGTTGCTGGAGTCAAATTTCACCCCCCCCCCCCCCACACACACACACAAACACCAGCTGCCAGTTCATATGCTAACTAACCCAGAAGTGAGGTGACAAGAGTTTAGACACAAGAGGGAGGGCAGACTGCTTTTTCATTTGTTTTGTATGTCTTTCATAGATTTTTATGAATAATCATTGCTTTTCTAGTCATGTAAAATGCAATTAACCTAATATTTTATCTTTTTTTTTTAAAAACAAAACATATGAATGTGCTCCAAAACAAAACCCAACTCTCAGTACAGTTCTACAGATGTAACATAAGACTTAGACAGTAAATGTCTCTTTTATCCTTTTTTAATCAATGCTGCAACTTCTTTTCCTTAATATAAATCCAATGAAATTAAACTACAAAACCAAAAAACACAACGTATAGCAAATTTCTCTAAATAAATTATGTGTATATACAATATGTAGCACTTTTAAACAAAATAATAACAAATCCTTCCAATACAAGCACAGAAAAATGGAACACAAAATTTAAAACCCAAATTTGAAATGGCAATTTTAAAAAGATAATTTTTTCAGCCTGCTAAAAGTGCACAATTGTAAAAGCTCTTTTATATAGACAACTGTTTGGTTGCTTAGAGCTCTAAATATAAAAACAATGCCTTTATGGACGTGGCACGGATGGCACGGATGTTCAGCAGGGTAAACCCCAGGAAAGCGGCGGGACCTGATGGAGTTCCCGGAAAGGTTCTGCGGGCCTGCGCCGATCAACTCTCCCAGGTCTTCACAAAAATCTTCAACCTGTCGCTAGCTCAGGCTTTCATCCCTGCTTGCCTGAAGTCATCCACTATCATCCCGATACCCAAAAAGTCCTCATCCACAGCCTTCCTCACGGACTTCCGCCCAGTTGCACTCACTGCTGTCATCACAAAGTGTCTGGAGCGGCTGCTCCTGGGACACATCAAAGACTCCCTCCCTCCAATCTTCGTCCCCCACCAGTTTGCTTACAAAGCAAACAGATCAACGGATGATGCCATTTCCATCACCCTCCACACTGCGCTGAGCCACCTGGAACACAGAGACACCTACGCCAGGATGCTCTTTGTGGACTATAGCTCAGCCTTTAACACAATCATTCCTGACATTCTGGTCAACAAACTGTCTGAACTAGGACTCCACCCACTCACCTGCTCGTGGATCAAGGACTTCCTGACAAACAGACCACAGACAGTCAAACTTGACCCCCACCTCTCCTCCACCCGGACGCTGAGCACAGGCTCCACACAGGGATGTGTGCTGAGTCCTCTGCTGTATACACTGTACACAGCAGACTGCAGACCAGCCCACACCAGCAACACCGTGGTGAAGTTTGCAGACGACACTACTGTGGTGGGGCTGATCTCTGGGGACGACGAGACGGCCTACAGAGACGAAGTCCTGAAACTCTCAAGGTGGTGTCAGGCTAATAACCTCATCCTGAACACCACCAAGACCAAGGAGATCATCCTGGACTTCAGAAAAAACAGAACAGATCCACCCCCACTCTACATCGATGGAAACTGTGTGGAGAGGGTCCACAGCTTCACCCTCCTGGGCACCACCATCTCTGCTGACCTCACATGGTCTAACAACACCATGACTGTCATCAGGAAGGCCCAGCAACGCCTGCACTTCCTGAGAAAACTTAGGAGGAACGACGTCAGCCAGGAGCTGCTGGTAACGTTCTACCGCTCAACCATTGAGAGCATTCTGTCCTATGGCATCACAGTGTGGTTTTCCCACTGCACTGAAGCAGAACGGCAGAGTCTCCAGAGAGTGGTAAAGACAGCGCAGAGGATCATCGGCTGCCCCCTCCCCTCACTGAAGGACATTTACCAGTCTCGCTGCCTCAGCAGAGTGACTAGCATCACCACTAACTCCACCCATTCTGCTTTCCCTCTGTTTGAACTGCTGCCCTCTGGAAGGAGGTACAGGTCCATCAGAACCAGGACAAACAGACTAAGAAACAGCTTTTTTCCACAGGCAATTATCATACGGAATGCACATACGTCCACCAACCACACCTCACTCTAATTTTACTACAATGCGTGCAATATCCTGACTGTCTAACCGGGTCACTGTGCAATAACTTGATATTTATTAAGCTGTGCTCACAGCAACTCATGTAATTCCATTCTATTTTATTCACAAATATTTAATATTTAACAGTTTCTGTCCATATTGTTCATTTTTTGTTAAGAGTTGTAAATACAGTATTTCTTTTTCTATTCTATTTTTATTTTTATTTTATGTAACTCCTTCACTCCAAGGCTGCTGCAATTTCATTGTATCCCCATGTACAATGACAATAAACGATTCTGATTCTGATTATATCACTTAGACACAGATGGAGAACCATATCAACTGGATTGGTAACAGCAACAACCACCGACCAAGCCGGCAAGCCCTGGCAGAAAAGATCCCCACAAGAAACACTGCAGGCTGTTCCATAAAAAATATAGTTTTACCATTGCCTTGCAGATCACAGTTGAAGTGGTTTAGTTTTCCTAAAAAAATTCAGAATGATTGAAGTTACAGGTGAACTTTTAGACAACATTTGATCCAAAAAGGTCCGAAAACGTCTTTTTAGGCAAAACTGCAAACACCTATTTTTTTGCATAACTTATCTTTCAAATATCAGCACAAAAAAATTAAAAACGGTAGGGATCTGTGTTTGCTGCCTTCCATATTTTTTTCAGACTTAAAAGTGTAACAGATGATTTATAAAAAATCCTTTTTCATCCAAAAACCTGTGTTAAATCTGTCTAGACTTAGTATTAAAAACTCTCCAAGATGAATGTGCCTGACTCCACCTGCAGGTGGATCACAGACTTCCTGACGGACAGACAGCAGTATGTGAGGCTGGGGAAGCTCGTCTCAGATACTCGGACCACAAGCACCGGATCCCCCCAGGGCTGTGTCCTTTCACCCCTGTTACTCTCCCTGTACACAAACAGCTGCACAGCTGGTCACCTGTCTGTCAAACTCCTGAAGTTTGCTGACGACACCACACTCATCGGCCTCATCTCTGACGGAGATGAGTCGGCCTACAGGAGTGAAATAGCCAGGCTGGTGTCATAGTGCAGCGCTAACAACCTGGAGCTTAATGCTCTGAAGACAGTGGAGATGACAGTGGACTTCAGGAAGGCCCCAGCCCCCCTCCCCCCTGTCATCCTCTGTGACTCCCCGGTGACCTCTGTGGAGTCCTTCTGCTTCCTGGGAACCATCATCAGCCAGGACCTCAAGTGGGAGCAGAACATCAGCTCCATCACTAAGAAGGTCCAGCAGAGGATGTACTTCCTGAGGCAGCTGAAGAAGTTTCACCTCCCTGAAAAGATGCTGGTAGACTTTTACACCGCCATCATCGAATCCACCCTCACGTCCTCCATCACAGTCTGGTTCGCTGCGGCCACGGCCAGAGACAAGGCCAAGCTGCAACGCGTCATCCACTCAGCAGAGAAGGTGATCGGCTGCCACCTCCCGTCTCTCCAGGAGCTGCACATCTCCAGGACCTGGAGGCGGGCAGCCAGGATTGTAGCCAACCCCTCTCATCCAGGACATAATCTCTTTCGGCCCCTCCCTCCTGGCAAGAGGCTCCGGTCCATCAGGACCAGGACCTCGCGCCACAAGAACAGCTTCTTCCCCACTGCAGTCAGCCTGCTGAACAGTACCCCAACTCCCCCAGGTGACCCCCCCCCCCCCCCCCCCCGCCCACCAAAGGACTGTCGGTGCCACTTACAGGCCCCACCATCCCAGCCCATCTGTGCTCCCACTTTAATTCACCTTACTCTACTGTATATAGTGTGTTGTTGTTGTTAACTTAATTTTTAACTTATTCTTAATTGCACTATACACCAAGTCAAATTCCTCGTTTTGTAAAGTGCGCTCTACTGAACCTGGCAATAAAACTTTTTCTGATTTCTGATTCTATTAATCATTGTTTTTTATTCATTCAAAATGCAATTAAATCAATATTTTATCTTTTTTCTTTTCCTTTTTCTTTTTTTTTATCTCTTATATCCTTTTTTATAATCAATGTTTGAACTTCTTTTACTTTCTATTGTCATGGTTTCAGTTTGTTGTCTTTTTTTTTCGCTTTAGTTCTTGTTCTGTCTTGTTTGGTTCTGTTTCCTGTTTTATTTTGAAAGGTTTCCTGTCTTGTCATGTTTCTTGAGTTTTACTTCCTTTGGTCCCCATCTGCCCTAATCGTGTTCACCTGTGTCTTGTCTGCCCTGTCTGTATATAAGTCTTGTCTCTGCCTTCCTCCTGTGCTGGTCCATTAACTTCTGCTCATGTTGATCACGTCTTCTTGTCTGGCGTCCATGTCCCTTGCCATGCCACAGTAAGTTTTTGTTTTTAGTTTTGTCATCCTGCTCTGCAGCACTTTTTGTTAGTTAAATAAACCCACTTGCCCTGAACCCGTTTGCCTCCCGTCTTTGCGCCTGGGTCCTACCTGCTCTCGAGCCTCCCCCCCACACGACATCTATACATCCAATGAAATTAAACTACAAATCAACAAACACAACTGATAACAAATGTCTCTAAAAAATGATGTGTATATTTGCAGAACCTTAAAAACACCAAACAAATAACAAATGCTTCCCAATTAAAGCACAAAAAATGGAACACAAAATGTAAAACCCAAGTTAGAAATTGCAATTTGAAAAAGATACTTTTTTCAGCAGCTTTTCAAAATCAATCACCAATTCTACTCTTCTGTGGATGAAACAAAGTACTCCAGAACAATGAAGCCATTTCTCTAAGTCTCTCTCACCTTCAGTTTTAAACAAGGTCTGTGAAAATCCACCATACATTGGTCACATGAACTCAGAGACCTGCTAAAAGTGCACAATTGTAAAAGCTCTTTTATATAGACAACTGTTTGTTTGCTTAGAGCTCTAAATATAAAAAAAATGCTTTTCTATCACCTAGACACAGATGGAGAACCATATCAACTGGATTAATAACAGGGTGGCATGTTTAGACAACATGAAGCTGTCCATCACATTTTTGACCTAAACATGTAAACACATCCTTGGCTCTGCGGTTAGGAAATGGTATTTGGGAATCTCTTTATACCAGGAGCCAGCCTGGCCATTGGAACATCGCCACAGTGCCCATCCAGACTGGGACAGCAACGGGGTCCACTTCAGAGCCGTGAGCTGCTGTGTTTAACTCCAGCTGTCCCAGCAAGGGAGACAACTGCAGCAACATCCACTGACCAAGCTGACAAGCCCTGGCAGAAAAGATCCCCACAAGAAAAACACTGGCTAAGGCAGGCTGGTCAAAAAAAAAATAGTTTTGCCATTGTCTTGCAGCTCGCAGATCAAGTGGTTTAGTTTTCCAGTAATGTCAGTCAAGAATGCAAGTTCAGATTCACAATGTTCATATTCACCATATTCAACAGACATCTCCTCCAATAGCACCTTAAAAATCCTGTGCTGTTTTGCTTTGCAGCTGAGGTTGTTTACGATTTTCAGAATAAGAGTCATTATATGTCCAGAGCCAATCACTTCTGCACATAAGGCCTGCTGGTGAATGACGCAACAGTAATGCAGACATTTTGGAAAGTCTGGGTCAGCTTTACAGTGAGTGATGAAACCTGTTTGTCTATTGATCATAGCAGGAGTCCCATCTGCAGTCACTGCTACCAGCTTTTCTAATTGTACCTTTTTCTGCACAAAAACTCCTTCACCGTGTTATACATTTCAACTCCTCTTGTAGTTGTCTGTTAGGGCAGATGTGTCAGGAGTTCTTCTCTTGTGGAAACCAAAAGCTATGCTGTACTGTTGCCGTCCACAGACTCATCACACTGGACGTTAACCACCTGCACTTTGCAAGATCCCGGTCCAGCTAATTGGCCAAGTTATCAGACATAGCTGACACTCATCTAGACATTGTAGTGGAAATTGAATGAGTTCTATTGTTCTCATCCTTAGGGACAGTGATAGCAATTATCATCATTGCTTGAATTTTTTTCATGCTATATGCAAAAGTCTTTGTCCCTTAAGGCAACAGATTACAGCCCCCCCCCCCCCCCCCCCCCCCCCCCCCCCCAGGCTGCTGTCGTATTAACAATAGCTTGGAGCTCCAGAATGGACAAGAAAAAACGACGAGAATGGCTCGAGCAGGGCGTTGCTCACGGGGCGGTCGCTCGTGCCGTGCGGTCGCACGTGCTCGGGCCCGCTAAATGCTACTTGTAGCTTTAATTATTATTATTATTTTTCTTCTGCCGGAAGAATCGCATTTTTGAGGCCTTTAACATACCCCAAAACTCACCAAATTTGGCACACACATCAGGAGTCGCGAAAAATTTCGTATTTTATGGGAAATTGGCATGGGTGCGCAAAAATGGCTCGACAGCGCCACCTACAGTGACTTTTGTCCCGACGCCCCGCATACGCTTTAACGTACAAGCTTGATTTTTACAGGGCATGTTCTTCAGATGGAGACCTACAAAAAAGTCTGAAAGGACCCACCTGTCACTCGCACAGGAAGTCTGATATATTGAGGTCAATATGTCATTTTTGCTCTATTTTGGACATTTGCAGGCCTCCTTCTAGAACGAACTCCTCCTAGAGATTTGTGAATAATGACTCCAAACTTTGGTTTTGTAAACTAAACACATGTCCGATGTTAAATTGCAAAGCTTTTAAGTTTTTACAGAAGTTTGTGGTCGTGGCGGCGCGTAGAAATTTGACGTTGTTTCGAAAACACGCCATGAAAAGAAAAATGGCCATAACTCAGCCATGCATATTCCAATCTGATCCAAAATTGATATGCATGATTGTAGTCTGACTATGAACACATCTGCAGTGAAAGAATCCGGAAAAAGTGTAGCGCCACCTGCTGGCAAGATGAAATGACATGTTTTACTTGGAGCATCACTGCTCTGAGTAGGATGAGCCGACACACCTGAAAATGACATCCACCTGTTGAAAAGCCATTGAAGTTTACTCTGACAAAAAACCATAACTTTCAATGCGGGGGTGTGGTCGTGACAGAGCGGCAAAGTTGGGCATCTCGCCATGCACACAAAAGTTGCTCTCACGTGCACATTCCTTGTCCAATCTCACTGAAATTCAATGGATATGATGAAGCTTCTATTCTGAACCCATGGATATGACAATCTTGGACGAGCTCTATAGCGCCACCTAGTTATTGCATTGGGCACATTCTGCCCTGTATTTTCTCTTTGCTTTGTCCGATGTGCATGAAATTAAAACTGGAGATACTCAGAAGGGTCCTCTCTCATAATCTGAAGTTTCATGGGTGTACACCTGACGGTGCCTGCGTAACAGGAAGTGGTCGATTATGTGCACCCAAATAATAGAAATTTATTATAAATCAGCCGTTTGTCTCAGGAAGCTGAGATTTCAGAATTAGATGCCTTTAATAACCTCCAGCTTTGATATGTAACACTATAGGGTCTACGAGAAACTTCATCACTTGATTTTTTTAATGAAATTTTGGACTGAACAAAGATTTTTAGCATAAATTCTGTTTAGGTTATCAGCACCAAGAATTCAACTTTCATAGGCATTTATGTGCTACTGCTTCCTAAAAAAATTCAGAATTATTGAAGTTACAGGTGAACTTTTAGACATCATTTCATCCAAAAAGGTCCGAAAACGTCTTTTTAGGCAAAACTGCAAACACCTATTTTTTTGCATAACTTATCTTTCAAATATCAGCACAAAAAAATTAAAAACGGTAGGGATCTGTGTTTGCTGCCTTCCATATTTTTTTCAGACTTAAAAGTGTAACAGATGATTTATAAAAAATCCTTTTTTTTCCAAAAACCTGTGTTAAATCTGTCTAGACTCCAAACAAACATTTTTTTATGGTAACTTATGTTTCAACAATCGACACCAATTTTCACAGACCTATAGCTAAACATGTCCCATAGCTACCTGAATATTTTCATAGATATAAAATGAACTGGTCATTCTAACATCTGGCATTCTAACATCTAACATCTTACATGTCAAAGCCTCTCTCAGCCTGGCTCTGCTGAAGGAGTCGTGTTACAACCCCGCCCCCTCCTGCTGGGACCCCTGCTATGTAAATTAGCAAGCAGTGAACAGAGAGATGAGGAGTAAGAATGGCCATTATTCAGGCATGCATAATCCAAAGACAGCCAGTTAAACACTGAAAGACATATTTTTTCGGTATGTCTTTCATACATCTTTAGTATTAAAAACTCTCCAAGATGAATGTGCCTGACTCCACCTGCAGGTGGATCACAGACTTCCTGACGGACAGACAGCAGTATGTGAGGCTGGGGAAGCTCGTCTCAGATACTCGGACCACAAGCACCGGATCCCCCCAGGGCTGTGTCCTTTCACCCCTGTTACTCTCCCTGTACACAAACAGCTGCACAGCTGGTCACCTGTCTGTCAAACTCCTGAAGTTTGCTGACGACACCACACTCATCGGCCTCATCTCTGACGGAGATGAGTCGGCCTACAGGAGTGAAATAGCCAGGCTGGTGTCATAGTGCAGCGCTAACAACCTGGAGCTTAATGCTCTGAAGACAGTGGAGATGACAGTGGACTTCAGGAAGGCCCCAGCCCCCCTCCCCCCTGTCATCCTCTGTGACTCCCCGGTGACCTCTGTGGAGTCCTTCTGCTTCCTGGGAACCATCATCAGCCAGGACCTCAAGTGGGAGCAGAACATCAGCTCCATCACTAAGAAGGTCCAGCAGAGGATGTACTTCCTGAGGCAGCTGAAGAAGTTTCACCTCCCTGAAAAGATGCTGGTAGACTTTTACACCGCCATCATCGAATCCACCCTCACGTCCTCCATCACAGTCTGGTTCGCTGCGGCCACGGCCAGAGACAAGGCCAAGCTGCAACGCGTCATCCACTCAGGAGAGAAGGTGATCGGCTGCCACCTCCCGTCCAGGGGTGAAAGTAGAATTTTTCTTTTGCCGGTACTATGACAAATTATTTCCAAATATATATTTTTTAAAGCAGTTAAAGGAAATAAATGCACTTGATATCAAATTTTATACATAAATAACGTGTGTAGACAAGGTGTTTTTGTGAAAACAATATTTAATTGAACATTGTGAATTTTTCAGAACATGAAAAATTTGAACATCCGAATTGATCAGAACTTGAGTCATCCTTAATTAGCTGAACTAAGTCATAATGTCCCAAAGAGGCTGGTAATATTCCTCATCAGTTTTAGGGGATCTGCGGGCCATGCCACTTGTTGTGTGCGCTGGTCTCCTGCCTTTTCCTAGCCAGGTTTTGACGTATGGCATTGGATCCCACTTCATAAAGGGAGGTCCAAATGAGCTGATGAACAGGAGGTTTGAGACATTTTTTGTCGTCATGGTGCCTCTGAGGTCAGTCATTATGTTATTCATGGTACTAAACCCTCTTTCACAATCTGCATTACTGGCTGAGAGTGTGTCTACTGCCAGAAGTAATTTTTTTAATGGAGGAGGAATGCTTCTCCCTCCACTAGCCTTGAACTCAACGTACCCAAGATGGGCCTCTTGCTCATTGATGTTGAGACGTTCACACAAAGTTCTGACTTCCTCTTCTCCAAATCGAGGATTGTCTTGATCCCAGTTTTCTGGGTGAAGGACTGCCATCTGATTGATAAGGCTGTTGTAAGCCTCCTTGCGGTCAGCTGTCACGCTACTTTGTGCTTTGTTGGCTGTTGTTGTAAACAGTCTTTCCTTCATGCTCTCCACCACTGCAGTTATGAAGAGAGCAGAGTCAATGGTGGGAGACCTGCCCACCTTTAACTGATGTCCATTAAATTCCATCTTCTGCTCGGCCTGCTCTGCTTCAACAGTGTGTTTTCCTGGGTATGTTTTCAGGCTCTCAATGCACTTCAGGTAGTTGGTCATGAGCTCATGGGCCTTTGGAATAGTAGTTTTTCTGTTCTGGAGAATTTCAGACAAGTTTTTTAGTTCAGTGAGAACATCCACCATCAGTGCCAGACTTTTGAGAAAATGAACAGTGCACAACTTAGATAGCAGACCACTGAACTTGGCTCTCTCTCTGCTGTCTCTGCTGTTGTCCTCTGATGCTTTCTGGAAATGTTGTGCCAAGGCTGAATATGACTGCCACACTGCATTGACTGCCCTCCAGGATGAAGCCACCCAGCGAACGCTGAATACTCTACCAATCCTTTTAAGGGTGATGTGCAGATTGTGCGCACACTCACTGAGCTCTCTCGTGTTCTTGGGTGATTGGCTGTAAAGTGAATAAAGGGAGTCAAGGAAGGCCTGGAAATCTTTTGTCCCCCCTGTTTTATCAAGTGCCTGGTCTACAGCAAGCTCCAGTCTGTGATTCAAACAGTGCCAGAGAACAATAGATGGAAAGTCGTCTTTCAGCAACTTTCCAACTCCTGACTTCACCCCTAACGTCACGCTGGCCCCATCACTGCAAAATCCTATCAGTAGTTCTTGCAGCAACTGCATGGTAAAACCATTTTTTAACAGGCAGTTTATGAGTTTTTCTTTGATGTGGGCAGCACATAGGCTGTCCAGGTCCACAAGGTCCAAGGGAAAAGCAATAGGTTCCATAGCTCCATCTACACTTGCTTTCACAAAAACAATGAGCGTTGATTTGTTACCAACATTAGTTGATTCATCAGCCAATACTGTTATCTTGCTCCTATTTTGTATAATTTTTGTCATAATTTCTTTCTTCATTTGTGAAGCCACGTGATCCACAATATCAACACACAAAGTTTTGCTGTGTAAAACTCTCCCCATGTTGATTGAGTTGGTCTCCTGTAGATCAATCAAACTTTCAAAGTCAGTGAATGGTTTATTGTACTTGGCCACGTAATAGGCTGTCCTGAAGACCCTGGCAGTTGTCTCAAAGGCAAAATCTTGACTCTTGGTATTCATGTTTAAAAGAGTGTCTTTTTTCGCTGTCTCTAAAATTTTCACAACTTCTTTGTGAGCTGCTGAGTTTTTGTGCTCATGTATTTTTTTTCTCAATGACGACAGCTGAACATCTCTTGTGTGTCCAGATGGGCATATCTTTCCTGCTACCCAGTTAGGTGCAATATTTACCCCCCGAGATGAGGCAACACCGAGATCTTTTACAGTGTGGCATTTTTGGCAGCCAAGCATTCCGTTTTTGGCAAATATCCATTCATTTTTCTCTTTACACTGTTCATACTGTTCTTTTGTCCAGATTGAAGGATACTCTGGCAATACAAAAGGGTCACCTGAGCTTGATGGCCCTGGTGTCTCAGTGGGTTCTTCAATGCAATTTTCATTTCGACTTTTCACTTTTTCATCCTCTCCTTCAGAAGTGTTCGTCTGCACATCTTCATCCTCACTTTGGAATTTCCTCTTAAATATCTGATTTATTTTTCTCTGCATGCTCTTCTTTTTTTGCTTTTTCTTTTAAATAACGTGCTGCGTTATTTTTCCATATCAAGATTTCCTTTGTCTATCGTGAACTAAATTTATGTTGAATTTAAACTGACCAATCACATTAGTGACGTGAAGTTTGATTCATTTATTGTTTTTCGCGTCCCGTTGCTCCTCCGTGTGGCATAAACATTAATGCTCAGTTGGCTGATCGAATTGAATGTCCCCCAACAAAAAATCAAACGTACCACGTTTCCACGCATGCGCATTAGGCTTGTTTACGGAAGCGAGAGCGAAAGCTACGAGGCAGACCGGGAAAGGGATCCAGAGCATTTTATCGGTCGATACGCCAAATAAAAAAATGCTTCTGTCATGTGTTATGAAGTGAAAACAGGAACACAGCGGATCTCCTCCCAACTAGAACGGCGTTCCGTCTCGAAATCTTTTAACGGAACGCCGCTCCGGACCGTTCCGGCTTACTTTCACCTCTGCTCCCGTCTCTCCAGGAGCTGGAGGCGGGCAGCCAGGATTGTAGCGGACCCATCTAATCCAGGACATAATCTCTTTCGGCCCCTCCCTTCTGGCAAGAGGCTCCGGTCCATCAGGACCAGGACCTCGCGCCACAAGAACAGCTTCTTCCCCACTGCAGTCAGCCTGCTGAACAGTACCCCAACTCCCCCAGCTGACCCTCCCCCCGCCCACCAAAGGACTGTCTGTGACACTTACAGGCCCCACCATCCCAGCCCACCTGTGCTCCCACTTTACTTCACCTTACTCTACTGTATATAGTGTGTTGTTGTTGTTAACTTAATTTTTAACTTATTCTTAATTGCACTATACACCAAGTCAAAGAGTTGGGCGTCTCGCCATGCATAAATGTGGCTCTCACGTGCACATTCCTTGTCCAATCTCACTGAAATTCAATGGACATGATGAAGCTTCCATTTTGAACCCATGGATATGACAACTTTGGACGAGCTCTATAGCGCCACCTAGTTATTGCATGGGGCACATTATGCCCTGTTTTTTCTCTGTGCTTTGTCCGATGTTCATAAAATTACAACAGGAGATACTCAGAAGGGTCTTCTCTCATCGTTTAGAGTTTCATGGGTATACACCTGACGGTGCCTGCGCAAGCCACCGCCGAACAGGAAGTGGTTGATTGCGTTGTAGTCAGATAATTAAAAATTCATAAAAAATCAGCCGTTTGTATCACGAGGCTGAGATTTCAGAATGAGATGCCTCCTACATATCTCCAACTTAGTGTCCAGAGCCAATCACTTTTACACTTAAGGCCTACTGGTGAATGAAGCAGCAGTAATGCAGACATTTTGGAAAGTCTGGGTCAGCTTTACAGTGAGTGATGAAACCTGTTTGTCTATTGATCATAGCAGGAGCCCCGTCTGCAGTCACTGCTACCAGCTTTTCTCATGGTACCTTTTTCTGCACAAAAACTTCTTTACCGTGTAATACATTTCAACTCCTCCTATATTTGTTTGTAAGGGCAGTTCTGTCAAGAGTTCTTCTCTTGATGTAAAGAAAAACAAAAAAAAACAAACAAACACACAGCTGCGCTGCACTGCTGCTGTCTAGAGATTCTTCAAACTGGATGCAAAACAACATGCGCTTTGCAATATCACCGGTCCACCTGATCGGCCAAGTTATCAAACATAGCTGACACATGTCTAGACATTGTAGTGGAAATTAGATCACTTCTATTTTTCACATCTTTAGGTACAGTGTTAGTGATTATCATCATTGCTTGATTGACAACTTTTTAATCTGAAAAGGCCTTCTGGATGAGAAAATGAGCAGGACTAAACAAAGCTTTGTTTGAATTTTTTTTTTCACAATATATGCAAAAATATCAGTCCTTAAAGGAAACAGATTACAGCCCCCTCCCCCACCCCCACCTTTCGCCGACAGGCTGCTGTCATGTTAAATGTGGCTTGCAGCTCCAGAATGCAGAAGGAAGAACGACACAAAACGGCTCGAGCAGGGCGTTGCTCATTCACTCACTCGTTCATGCTATATGCAAAAGTCTTTGTCCCTTAAGGCAACAGATTACAGTACCCCCCCCCCCCCCAAACCCCCCACAGGCTGCTTTCCTATTGACATTAGCTTGAAGCTCCAGAATGGACAAGAAAGAACGACGAGAATGGCTCGAGCAGGGCGTTGCTCATGGGGCGGTCGCTCGTGCCAGGCGGTCGCACGTGCTCGGGCCCGCTAAATGCTACTTGTAGCTTTAATTATTATTATTATTATTATTCTACCGGAAGAGTCGCCTTTTTGAGGCCTTTAACATACCCCAAAACTCACCAAATTTGGCACACACATCAGGAGTCGCGAAAAATTTCGTATTTTACAGGAGATTGGCATGGGCGCAGAAAAACGGCTCGATAGCGCCACCTACAGTGACTTTTGTCCCGACGCCCCGCATACGCTTTAACGTACAAGCTTGATTTTTACAGGGCATGTTCTTCAGATGGAGACCTACAAAAAAGTCTGAAAGGACCCACCTGTCACTCGCACAGGAAGTCTGATATATTGAGGTCAATATGTCATTTTTGCTCCATTTTGGACATTTGCAGGCCTCGCTCTAGAACGAACTCCTCCTAGAGATTTGTGAATAATGACTCCAAACTTTGGTTTTGTAAACTAGACACATGTCCGATGTTAAATTGCGAAGCTTTTAAGTTTTTACGGATGTTTGTGACCGTGGCGGCGCGTCGAAAATGGAGGTCATTTTGAAAACACGCCATGAAAAGAAAAATGGCCATTACTCAGCCATGCAAAATCCAATCTGATCCAAAATTGATATGCATGATTGTAGTCTGACCCTGACCACATCAGAAGTGGAAAAATCCAGAACAGGTGTAGCGCCACCTGCTGGTAAAAGGAAATGACATGTTTTACTTGGAGCATCACTGCTCCAAGTAGGATGAGCCGACACACCTCAAAATTATGTCCACCTGTTGAAAAGCCATTGATGTTTACTCTGATAAAAAGCCATAACTTTCAATGCGGGGGTGTGGTCGTGACAGAGCGGCGAAGTTGGGCGTCTTGCCATGCACACAAAAGTTGCTCTCACGTGCACATTCCTTGTCCAATCTCACTGAAATTCAATAGAGGTGATGAGGCTTCCATTCTGAACCAATGGATATGACAATCTTGGACGAGCTCCATAGCGCCACCTAGATATTGACAAATACATTTTATGTCACATTCTGACCTATCTTTTCTCTGTGCTTTGTCCGACATTCATAAAATTACAACAGGAGATACTCATAAGGGTCTTCTCTCATCGTCTAAAGTTTCATGGGTGTACACCTGACGGTGCCGGCGCAAGCCAGTGCCAAACAGGAAGTGGTTGATTGCGTTGCAGTCAGATAATTAAAAATTCATAAAAAATCAGCCGTTTGTATCACGAGGCTGAGATTTCAGAATGAGAGGCCTCTTACATATCTCCAACTTAGATACACAGCACTTGCTTGGGTGAACAAAAAACGGCTCAATAGCGCCACCTACCATGTTTGTTTTTGAGAGCCCCGCCATGTTCTTTAACATACAAGCTTGATTTTTACAGGACATGTTCATCAGATAGAAACCTACAAAAAAGTCTCTTGGGACCAAGCTGTCAGTCGCACAGGAAGTCTGCTATATTGGTGTCAATATGTCATTTTTGCTGTATTTTGGTCATTTGCAGGCCTCGTTCTAGAACGAACTCCTCCTAGAGATTTTTGAACAATGACTCCAAACTTTGGTTTTGTAAACTAGACACATGTCCGATCTTAAATTGCGAAGCTTTTAAGTTTTTACGGTTGTTTGTGACCGTGGCGGCGCGTCAAAATTGGAGGTCGTTTCAAAATCACGCCATGAAAAGAAAAATGGCCATTACTCAGCCATAAATAATCTAATCTGATCCAAATTTGTTGTGCATGATTGTAGTCTGACTTTGAACACATCTGCAGTGGAAAAATCCGAAACAGGTGTAGCGCCACCTGTTGGCAACAGGAAATGACATGTTTTACTTGGAGCATCACTGCTCCAAGTAGGATGAGCAAACACACCTCAAAATGACGTCCACCTGTTGAAAAACCATTGAAGTTTACTCTGATGAAAAACAAATCTTTCAACGCGGGGGTGTGGTCGTGACAGAGCGGCGAAGTTGGGTATCTCGCCATGCACAAATGTTGCTCTCACGTTCACATTCCTTGTCTGATCTCACTGAAATTAAATAGATTTGATGAAACTTCCATTCTGAACCCATGGATATGACAATTTTGGACGAGCTATATATGTTCATAAATGATCATGAAGCATGATCATATAATCAAGCTTCATAGGAAATCAGCCGTTTGTCTCAGGAAGCTGAGATTTCAGAATTAGATGCGTCCTACAAAGCTCCATGTTTGAAAAGCAGCACTATACGTACGAGAAACATTTAACCACCTTAATCACCCTATTGTGCTGAAAGCAAATTTTTGGACATTTTGACTCAAGCAAATATTTTTATCATAACTTCTGTTTAGTTTATCAGCACCAAAATAAAAAATATTTACATTTATAAAATGAACTGGTCAACTCTAGGATTTTATTTATTCAATCTTACATCCTCAAGCTTTTCATCAGTCTCCCCTGCTGCAGGAGTGGAGTTAGCCCCCCCCCCCCCCCCCCCCGGCTGTGTGCTCACATGTAAATTAGCCAGGAGTGGCAGACAGAAAGTAGAACAGTTAGAAAGCCTAGTTCAACACTAAATTACAGCAATTTCCTTTGTTTTGTTTGTCTTTTATACATCCTTAGCACTAATCATTGCTCTTTTATTCATCCAAAATACAATTAACTTTATATTTTATCTTTTTTTTTTACAAACAAAATATATGAATGTGCTCCAAAACAAAACCCAGCCTCAGTACACTCCTACAGATGTAACATCAGACAGTAAATGTCTCTTTTATGCTTTTTTAATCAATGCTGCAACTTCTTTTCATTTCCTTTCAATACATCCAAAGAAATTAAACTACAACGACAACAAACACAACATATAGCAAATGTCTCTAAGAAGATTGTGTATATACAATATGTACCACCTTTAAACACCAAATAAATAACAAATCTTTCTAATACAATCACAAAAAATGGAACACAAAATGTAAAACCCAAATTAGAAATTGCAATTTTAAAAAGATACATTTTTCAGCAGCTTTTCAAAATCAATCACATATTTTACTCTTCTGTGGATGAAACAAAGAAGTCCAGAGCAATGTAGCCACTTCTCCAAAGTCTCTGTCACCTTCAGTTTTAAACAAAGTCTGTGAAAATCCACCATACATTGGTCACATGTATTCAGAGACCTGCTAAAAGTCCACAATTGTAAAAGCTCTTATATAGACAACTGTTTGTTTGCTTGGAGCTCTAAATATAAAAAAATGCTTTTCTATCACCTAGACACAGATGGAGAACCATATCAACTGGATTAGTAACAGGGAAACATGTTTAGGTTTAAACTTACATCAATAGACAACATGAAGCTGTTCATCACATTTTTGACCTAAACATGTAAACACATCCTTGGCTCTGCGGTTAGGAAATGGTACTTGGGAATCTCTTCATACCAGGAGCCAGCCTGAACATTGGAACATCACCACAGTGCCCATCCAGACTGGGACAGCAACGGGGTCCACTTCACAGCCGTGAGGCTGCTGTGTTTAACTCCAGCTGTCCCAGCAAGGGAGACAACTGCAGCAACATCCACTGACCAAGCTGGCAAGCCCTGGCAGAAAAGATCCCCACAAGAAAAACACTGGCTCAGGCAGGCTGGTCAATAAAAAAATATAGTTTTGCCAATGTCTTGCAGCTCGCAGATCAAGTGGTTTAGTTTTCCAGTAATGTCAGTCAAGAATACAAGTTCAGATTCACCATATTCAGCAGATATCTCCACCAATAGCACCTTAAAAATCCTGTTCTGTTTTGCTTTGCAGCTGAGGTTTTTTATGATTTTCACAATAGGAGTCATTATATGTCCAGAGCCAATCACTTCTGCACATAAGGCCTGCTGGTGAATGACGCAGCAGTAATGCAGACATTTTGGAAAGTCTGGGTCAGCTTTACAGTGAGTGATGAAACCTGTTTGTCGGTCAATCATAGCAGGAGCCCCGTCTGCAGGTATGGCTACCAGCTTTTCTAATGGTACCTTTTTCTGCACAAAAACTCCTTCACCGTGTTATACATTTCAACTCCTCTTGTAGTTGTCTGTTAGGGCAGATGTGTCAGGAGTTCTTCTCTTGTGGAAACCAAAAGCTATGCTGAACTGTTGCCGTCCACAGACTCATCACACTGGACGTTAAACCACCTGCACTTTTCAAGATCCCGGTCCAGCTAATTGGCCAAGTTATCAGACATAGCTGACACTCATCTAGACATTGTAGTGAAAATTGAATGAGTTCTATTGTTCTCATCCTTAGGGACAGTGATAGCAATTATCATCATTGCTTGTTTCTTAATCTGATAAAAACCTTCTTCTACTTGATGAAAAAATGAGCAGGTCTAAACGAGGCTTAGATTTAAGAATTTTTTTCATGCTATATGCAAAAGTCTTTGTCCTTTAAGGCAACAGATTATAGTGTCCCCCCCCCCCCCCCCCCCACAGGCTGCTGTCATATTAACATTAGCTTGGAGCTCCAGAATGGACAAGAAAAAACGACGAGAATGGCTCGAGCAGGGCGTTGCTCACGGGGCGGTCGCTCGTGCCAGGCGGTGGCACGTGCTCGGGCCCGCTAAATGCTACTTGTAGCTTTAATTACTCTTGAGATCCCTTCCGCTTTAGTCAAGAGGATCCTGCCAAAAATAGATAGATCTCGTTGAAGCCACATATTCATAACATCCTGCATTTTTTTAATCCTAAACGAGAAGTTTTGTTTGTCTAGATTTAATTTCTTTAGTTATACTAATACCTAAATATGTAACTACATCTTTAATCGGGATACTATGAATTTCTTCATATTTTACATTTTTGATGTAATGATGTTTGATGTTTTCCTAAATTAAGATGTAATCCGGAAGCATTTGAAAAGGAATTAATTGTGCTTATAGCAAGGTCAATTTGGTTTCTATCTTTTAAGAATAATGCAGTATCATCTGCTATTTGTGTTATTTTGATTTCTTTCTGATATGTAGATAAACCTAATAAATTTGGACAATTTTTAACTCTTAATGAAAGTAGTTCTGCAACAATAAAAAATAAATATGGAGAAATTGGACATCCTTGGCGTACTGATCTATTTATGGAGAATCTTTGGGATGTATTAGGATAAAGAAGAATAGAGCTGCTAATGTCATTATAAAACATTTTAGCGATAGATATGAAATTTTCCCCAAAGCCAAATAATTTTAATGCATTATAAAGAAAGGGATGTTTTACAGTGTCGAAATAGAAGGGATGTGTTCTTTTAGGTTACCTAAAAGGTTTTGACTGTATTCTTCATTAAATTTGTATATATATAATTCTTCATAAAATCTTTTTACATGTTTTGCGATTCCTGTGGGATCAGTACAAATATTATTATCAATTTTCAACTTTGTAATTGCATTTCTTTTATAATTTCGTTTTCTACAGCAAAAAAGTAGCTGGTATTTTTTTCTCCATTTTCTAGCCATTTTGCTCTTGATCGAATGAAGGCGCCCTTTGCAGCTTCAATGTATAATTTATCTATTTCATTTTGAAGTTGGGTTAAATGTGTCTTTTCATCCTCAGAAAGACAAGTTTTATGTAATAAAGACTGTATAGTTTCCATTATTGTATTGTCTTTGGCCTGTTTGTTTATTTGAAGAGTTTTACTACGTTCAATTGCTATTGATCTGACTTTAAATTTAAAGAATTCCCATTTCTGCTTAGCATTCATGTTTTTTATTTCCAAATATATGTTTTGCTTCTTGTCTAATGGAATTTCCAAAATGTTCATCTTCAAGTAATTTGTTATTAAATTTCCAATATCCTCTTAATTTGTTGTTCGTTTTGTGTTTTGAACCATTTAGTTGGATAGATATCATTTTGTGATCAGAAAAGGGGGCATAACAATGTGAAATATTAGTTATATATTGTAGACAATTACAGGATGTTAACCATAAATCTTATGGAAGCGATTATGTAGCATAAATAAAAAGCAAAGTCAAAACCAGAAATGCTTTTTCATTTTCAAAATGAAAAAGCAGTTTTTGACTCAAAAATATAATGAAAAAGCAATCCACCAAAATGCTTTTTCATTTCCTTCCTCAACATCGCTTATTCTGTCACTTAATTAAAATTAAAATGAAAATGGTATTTGACATTTCATTTTCAAGACGTTCTCTGGTAAATGTGTAGCATAATTCATGTAGAAATGTCTAATTTGACATTTAAAATGGATTAACAGAAATGCTTTTTAATTTTCAAAATGAAGCTGCAGTTTTTGACTCAAAATTAAAAAGAAAAAGCAATACTTCAAAATGCTTTATCATTTTATACTTCAACACAGCTTTTTCTGTCACTTAATTAAAATGATAAATAAAATGGTATTTGACATTTCATTTTCAAGACGTTCTCTGGTAAATGTGTACCAAAATTCATTTAGAAATGTCTAATTTGACAATTAAAATGGATTAACAGAAATGCTTTTTAATTTTCAAAATGTAGCTGCATTTTTTGACTCAAAATTAAAAAGAAAAAGCAATATTTCAAAATGCTTTTTCATTTTATACCTAAAACCGCTTATTCTGTGTCATTATTAAAACGAAAATACAAAGAGGGGATTGCATTTGCATTTTAACATCCACCCCGCGCACCTTGTCGCAATATTCATTTCTTAAATGCAATAGCAGAGGGGAGGCGGGGCGATGACGTCACTGCTCTCTCTGTGTGTCCGGCTGCTGACTGACTGACGCACACACACGCACGTACCAGGAGCAGACTGTGTTAGCGGCTGAGAAGACGGCTTTGTGGTGGTTGTGAACTTCTGATGAGTTTCCACAGCTTCTCAGGACTAAGTAGCTGCATGTCCGCCTTCTGCGGTCCTCCTCCGGACGCACCGCGGACAAGCTTTTGTTCTTCGGACCGCCAGTTAATTACCCTCAGCCTATTTAAGTGTCTTGGTTTCTGTTCTTCCTTGTCAGGTCATCTGCTCTGTTGTGTCACAGTTTTATTTCTCCTCATAGTTTTGTCATGTTTCAGTTTGCCTATTAAATGTTTTAGTTCCTGTCACCAAGCTTGGTTTCCTGCATTTGGGTCCTCCATCACCAGTTCGTGACAGAATGACCTGACCAGCTTGGACCCAGCAGGGGAGTTTCTCGTCATGCCATTCCATGCCACGCCAGATGAGTTCCTGCAGCCACAGGTCATGCCAATCTACATCCAGCTAAACTGTTCCTAAGGGGGATTGCCGGGACCATCCTACAAGTTTCAAGTTTCCTGTGGAGGGTCACCGGGGCCACTCCTCTTCATGTGTGTTCCTGAGGAGGGTCCCCAGGCCCACACTTTATGTCCCCTGTCCCTGAGGATGGTCACCATTCTTTCCCCCTTGGCTATGGCTCCTGGTCCAGATGAGACGGTTACCAGTGCTGCTCCCCTTCATAGTTCTTGTCCCTGGGGAGAGTAATTGGGACTTCTACTCTTCATGCCTGTTCACGGAGGGGTTCTGATGCCCCACACTTCAGTCTGACTGCAGGAACCCAAACTATTCTGGACTTTTTTTCTTTTCCTGTTCCTCCAGGTCCCCTTCTCTGGGTTTTTTTGGGCATCTGGGATCTGCCCTTTTGGGGAGGGGTACTGTAAGGATTCAGTGGTTTTGTTCTTGGTCATGTTTTTGGTTTTCTTTGTCAGTCACTCCACCTTCAGGTTCATGATCAACCGCTGTCTTCAGTTCAGTTAATTACCCTCAGCCTATTTAAGTGTCTTGGTTTCGGTTCTTCCTTGTCAGGTCATCTGCTCTGTTGTGTCACAGTTTTGTTTCTCCTCATAGTTTTGTCATGTTTCAGTTTGCCTATTAAATGTTTTAGTTCCTGTCACCAAGCTTGGTCTCCTGCATTTGGGTCCTCCACCACCAGTTCATGACAGTTACAAATAGACAGGGTTTGGCACGCAAACTTCTAAAGAGTTTGGTACACCGTATGCTTGCTGTCTGCCATCTTGCCGAACCCCTCCGTTTTTGTCACTTGGGGGGCAGTATTCAGGGGTGTGTATGTCACTTGGGGGCAGGAACCTTTGTGGTTGATCTGATTGGCTAAAATTTGCATGTCAAATCCGGCGAGGCAGCGGGGCGGGACTTTCTTTTAGGGACTTTAATAGAAAAGAAATGGCGGCTGTAACGTGGATTAAAACTGTATCAAATGCAGTGAATTTCACATGAGAAAAACTTACAGCACAAAAAAACCGCTGCACTTTCTTACCTTGGATTTGGGTCATTGGTTAAGGTTAAAATCCATGTTACATCCACCTTTTTTTTGTTTTTGTTTTTTTTGTTTTTTTAAAAAGAGGCAACATTTCTTACTGTGATAGTCAAAGAGCAACACCACGCACTGACCTGCCAGACACACACACACGCAATTAAAGCCAAAAATATTTTATAACACACTCCTGTCTTTACAATACAACAGCACTGGATTAAACGGCGCCGTTTTAGTTATGGATGTTTTTTTTTCTGTATTTAACATTAAAACATAACGGTAAAACGTGATGCGTGCTTTAAAAAGGCAACGAGACTTCCGGTATGTGCAGAGCCATGAACGGACGTATCTAAGCTGAGCTCTGACGGCACCCTCCTTTTTTGCATGAAAGCAAACATCCCAGCACTTTATTTCGCATAAAAAATATTTGCTTTCACAACAGTAAATCTAAGGACAGCTACATTCGGTAAGAAAAATGCCTAAAAATCAAAGTCGCCAAGCTGATTCCCAGGAAGCTAATGCTAGCAACCAGCGGGAAGTGCTGGACGCCATTAGCGCCTTGAGAGAAGAATTAATGACCACAATGGCGAACACAGCAAAGACACACTCGGACCAGCTTGTGGAGCTTCAGGGCTCATTGGAGAAAATTGAATGCAAAATTCAAGACACGACTGGTCGGGTTACAGACCTGGAAACTGCGGCGGCTGCCCACTCCGACTCCATCCACGCGATGCAGGCTGACATGGGAGAAATGAAGAAAGAGCTAGCATTCCTGAGAGACCGCTGCGAGGACCTGGAGACCAGATCACGCCGATGCAATCTGCGCATCATGGGAGTGAAAGAGGGACGGGAAGATGGCAGTCTCACGACGCAGTTTGTAGAGGAGCTTTTGGCCGAGTCACTGAAGCTAACCTCAGTCCCGCTCCTGGATCGCGCCCATCGCAGCCTCCGCAGCAAGCCGAGTGACGGGAACGCACCACCGCGCGCCTTTGTGATTAAATGCCATTACTTCAGAGAAAAGGAGAGCATTCTAAAGAAAGCGGCGGAGCTGAAAACCATCACCACGAAAAACGGCGACAGAATCACGATTCTTCCGAATTACACCCAGACTGTCAGCAAACAACGAGCAGCTTTTGGGGAGGTGAGATCACTCTTGCGGGGGCTCCACCGGGTCCGCTACGGACTTCTTTTCCCAGCCACACTCAGGATCACCACCCCCGAAGGAGAGGAATTCCGCTTCAAATGCCCTTTAGAGGCTAAAAAATTTGTAACCACCAAGTTAAAGCAGCAGAAATGACATGCAACTGTCCCATTTAAAGATGCTGACAACACACTTTTTTTTATTTTATTTATTTTTTTTTTTCTCTTTTTTTTCTCTCCTCCCTGCTCACCATCATACTGAGCATTGGGTGAACTTTGAAAGAAGGAGGGTCCCGGTCTGGACCAGGTGTTGGTGGTAAGCCTTTGTTCTTGGGTTATAGGGGGTTAATCACCGGATCGTTGGAATATTCCTATTCTACTTTTTTTTTGTTTGTTTGTTTTTTGTTGCAAATTTAAACACAAAGATGTCAGTCTTTGTTTACTATGTAGTGGGGTTCTGTTATTTAACTGTTCTTTGGGCCATTTTCACACAGCTAATGCCTGTGTTTTGTATTCGGGGTCTTATTTTTCTCTTTTGTTTGTGTTTAAGAACGCTATCACTGATGTTTTATGGGATTCACGATAAAGGAGTGTGCTATAAGAAGACAGGGTTTAACATGACGACATGAGTGCTGATTTAAAATGGGTTAGCTGGAATGTGAGAGGCCTCAACCGTCCAATAAAATGTAACAAGGTGTTTTCACATCTCAACAAACTAAAGAGTCAAATAGTATACTTACAAGAAACACACCTATTAAATAAGGATCACAATAGACTAAGAAGATCAGGATATACACAGGTTTACCATTCTAATCTTAATATCAGAGCAAGGGGGGTCGCCATATTGCTACATAGAGATGTACATTTCGAAGAGGTCTCGACAATCAGAGACAAAAACGGACGCTATATTATCATTCAGGGAAACTTGTTTAACCTCCCGGTCACAATGGCAAATATATATGCCCCAAACTGGGACGATGAGCAGTTCTTTAGGAATATTTTCACCCTCCTTCCTAATCTAGACACACACAATGTAATATTGGGGGGAGACTTTAATTGTGTTCTCCACCCAGTGCTTGACCGTGCTTCTACTCGTCATAATACTAACACAAATGCAAACAAATCATCTCAGTGTATCAATACATTTATGCAAAACTATGGCATGGTTGACCCTTGGAGAGCTAAAAACCCAACGGCTAAATGTTTCTCATTCTTCTCACCACCCCACAAATCCTTTTCAAGGATTGATTTTTTCCTGGTTGACAGTAGACTCCTGTCACTGGTGAGAGCCATAGACTATGAAGTAATGGTTATATCTGATCACAGTCCTGTAATAATGGAAATTAATGTTTCTGGCTATTCTCCACCACAGAGAAATTGGAGGTTCAACACAAGGCTATTAACAGACCAAAAATTTATGGAATTTATTAATAAACACATTGATATGTTTTTTGAAACAAATAGCACCCCTGACATCAGTCATGGCACGCTTTGGGAAACATTCAAGGCATATATTAGGGGACAAATTATTTCTTATAGTGCGCATGATAAGAAACAAAAGCTTAAACGTGCTTCTGAAATCAGCAATCGCCTTAAAATTATCGATCAATGCCAAACAACCTCACCATCCCAGGAACTTTGGAAAGAAAGAACACTGCTTCAAACAGAATACGATCTAATCATGAATGACAAAGCCATAGAAATGCACTTTCGATCACAGCTACAGCATTATGAACATGGCGAAAAAGCGAGTAAAATGCTTAGTCATCAGCTGAAACAAAAGGCAGCTGCCAACCATATTACATCGCTTAGGAATGATAAAGGAGATATAATCACTGATCAGAAAAACATCAATAAGCAGTTTTTGAACTTCTATAAAAAACTATATTCCTCCGACCAATGCGACACTGTAACGATAGAAAACTACCTTGAAAAAATAAAATTGCCAGTTTTGACAGAAGCCGACAAGACCTGTTTAGAAAAGGACATACAAATAATAGAGGTTGAAAACGCAATGCGAAAAATGAAATCGGGAAAATCACCAGGCCCGGATGGCTTCCCAGTCGAATTTTACAGAGCTTTCTCCCCTAAACTCCTCCCCTACCTATGCAGTCTCTATAAATACGCTCTGGGTGCGGAAGTATTACCACCCACAATGAGGCAGGCTACCATTTCTGTATTGCTGAAAAAGGATAAAGACCCGCTACTCTGTGAATCATATCGACCAGTGAGCTTATTATGCTGTGACTATAAAATTCTTACCAGAATACTCGCAGACAGGTTAGAAGGGGTTCTAGACAAAATCATCCACCCAGACCAAACCGGTTTTATGAAAGGAAGGCAACTGTATAGCAATCTCCGCCGGGTTTTTAATATAATCTATCAGTCAAACGCTAATGTTGACCCAGAGGTAATTATAACATTAGATGCACAGAAAGCATTCGATAGAGTAGAGCATAAATTCCTGCTCAAGACTCTCCGAAGTTTTGGATTTGGACAGGTTTTCTGCTCATGGGTTGATACCCTTTATAAACAACCGGAGGCAGCCATCTGGACAAATAAGATCTTATCAGAGTACTTCGTCCTCTCCAGAGGAACGAGACAGGGGTGCCCTCTGTCCCCCTTACTCTTTAATATTGCAATAGAACCCTTGGCAAGAGCCCTCAGGAGTGCGCCAGATGTGTTGGGCATTAAGAGAGCGGGCCAAACCCACACCCTATCACTATATGCCGATGACCTTCTCCTGTTCCTTTCGGACCCTCACAAGTCCATCCCCAAAGCATTGAATTATATCAGAGAATTCGGGAAAGTATCGGGGTATCTGATAAATATGTCAAAGAGCCTGATCTTTCCCATTAATGAAAAAGCGGCGCTTATGCCACACAACTCTTTTCCGCTCACAGTTGCCACAGAGAAGATCATATATCTGGGTGTGACAGTGACCAGAGAATATAAAGATCTTTTCAAACACAATCTGAAAGCTACTCTCAATCAGGCTAAACGAGATATGGAGAGATGGTCATCCCTCCCTCTATCTCTACCGGGAAGAATAAATTCTGTGAAAATGATTATATTGCCAAAATTTTTGTTCCTTTTCCAAACCATACCAATATTTATCCCTAAATCCTTCTTTAAAGAACTGGATAGATTAACATCAATATTCATCTGGAATAAAAAAATACCACGTATCAGAAAGGAGTTTTTGGAGAGACGAAGGGAGGAGGGCGGTCTAGCTATGCCTAACTACATGTATTTTTATTGGGCAGCTAATCTTTACAAACTTATCTTCTGGGGTATGTCAAAGAAGAATGAGAACATCCCACTCTGGGCAATTATGGAACAGGACTCATACATATCAGGCTCTCTGGCCTCTGTTGTTTCCTCACCACTACCCCTGGACAAAAAACTAATTCCCAATAATCCTGTTATTTTAGGATCACTTAAGATATGGCAACAATTCAGAATTCACTTTAAACACAAACAAGGTTTACTTTCAGCTCCGATAGTTACAAATGTACTTTTCCCTCCCTCCTTCATTGATTCCACATTTCAGGTCTGGGCAAATAAAGGGATTGACACTCTGAAAAAACTTTTTAACGAGGGACATTTTTTGTCCTTTGAACAACTACAGGAAAAATTTAACTTGCCCTCGTCTGACTTCTTTAGATACCTACAGGTGCGTAGTTTTGTTAAAAAACAGGTAGCTGGATAGATGAATGTCTGACTCTAGATCCCTCAAAAAAGGGGTAATTTCTTACTTATATCATATGTTTAACACGGCTGCAGCGCCCTCTTTAGAGATTATGAAAAAACAATGGCAAAAGGAATTGGGATTGGAGATAACTGGAACACAGTGGCAGCAGATAACTAAGTTTATCCACAAATCCTCAATCTGTATAAGACATGGTTTGATACAATTTAAAGTTGTACATAGGCTTCACATATCAAACAGTAAACTGGCACGGATCTTCCCAGGGACAGACGACACGTGTCCAAGATGCAGGTGTGAAACGGGAACCCTCACACACATGTTCTGGGGGTGCAAGAGCCTCCAGGCCTTCTGGGGGGTGATTTTCGACTCCCTAGCAAAAGCATGGAATATAAAGATCCTCCCGAACCCACTTACAGCACTATTTGGAGTCACTCCTCAAAACTGCAAGGTTACTACAATACAAGCTTCAGCTCTGGCATACTCTACGCTTTTGGCTCGACGTCGCATCCTTATATCCTGGAAAAACTCAAGACCCCCTTCACACAAGCAATGGGTGGAGGACATACACTCCTGTCTTAAATTGGAACACCTTCGATATGCTATAAAGGGTTCAACACAGAACTTTTTCAAATCCTGGAAACCTTTCTTGGACCATGTGAAAAAATTTGAATAAGGAAGGCAATTTTATAGCTGACGAGCACTCTTTTTTTTTTTTTTTTTTTTTTTTTTTTCTGGACAATCGTATATTTTTACAGAAAACTCAGTGATATTTTATTTTTCCCCTTGTTTTGTTAGTTTTTGGGAGGGTTTTTTTTTAATTTTGGGTGGGAATTGTGATTGTTGTATTTTGATTTGAGAAAATCTAAAAATAAAAGAGTTAAAAAGGCAACGAGCGCAAAACTGAGTCGGTTGTGATTTTTTTTTTCTGTCATCAATCAGCATCCAAAAATCCATCAAAGTCCTCATCTTTTGCATCTGAAATGAACAGCTGAGCTTAATTTCAAACACGCCAGCTTCTCTTCCGTCATCATCAGAGTCCGTCTCATTGCCGTGCAGCTCCAAAGAACAAGCAGACGCCTCAGCTCCAGCTTTAGTTACTGTCCAAAAGTGTGCTGTAACTCGCCGGCGCTGCGTCCCAGTAAAATGAGCGGAGGATGGACAGCTTTTCATTTTCATCTGCTGGAAGTGGCTGCACTCAACCTCGAGTCGATCTTCCAACACAGGCAACCTCCTTTTCCGCGGAAACTCAGCCACTGCTGCGTCTTCTTGTCTTGTCGGAGTTGCTTGACAGCGTCCTCACTTGCAAACCATGGATTCACTATTTTAAATTCTCTGGCAGCTGAGGTTCATTTAAGTAAGATCTTCACAGATTCGGACTTCCGGCCTCAATAACTCTACTGATAAACATTCAATTGTGTCAGCAAGTATCTCAATCCTTTTGTATTAACACAGAGAGTGAACCACAAATGCATTTCTAAAGAAAAAAGATAGTTTTTTTTGCCTTTAAATCAGAATTGTTCGCTTCAAGCTGTGAATGCAGACATGCAGCGAGCCGGCTGCCAAGGGACCATCACCAAAGTGCAAACTCTGTGAAACACCATTCTGTAATAATCAATTAACTCACAAAAAAGAATAAATGTCTAAATTTTGTATGAACTGGTAATAAAATCTCGTCAGCATATTCGTGTTACAATAAATATTTTGTAGGAAAGTCCATTTTTATTTTATCTTGTTGCATATACTTTTTCAAATTTTAACAGATATGAGTCATGACTAAAATTATCAGTAACTATGAAGATACTGAAGCTACTGTCACCAAACCTCTACAGACTAATCATGACCTTATTGTCATACTAAAATAAAGAATATGTCAATATTTCACTTTGTTTATTTTTAGAAATTTACAAATGGATCAGATTTGATCAAAAATCCTCAATAGCTCTGAAGATGCTAGAATTTTTTTACATAATCTTTATTGTGGTAGGAAAATAAGGTCATGATTAGTCAGTACAGGAAGTTTTGTGTCAGTAACTACAGCATCTTCAAAGCTATTAAGCATGTTTGATTAAATCTGATCAATATTTAAATATGAAAAACTCCTTAAAATAAACAACGTGAATTATGACATAATGTTTGTTACAGTAGGACAATAAGGTAATGATTAGTCAGTACAAGAGGTTTGGTGACAGAAGCTTTAATATTTTCAGAGCTATTGTGCACATATGTTATGAATCATATCTCTATTAAATTTTAATAACTGTATGCAAAACATACAATAGAGATTGACTTTCTCACAAAATTTAGCATAATAATAATAATGTAGCTGTGCTATGCTGACGAGTCTTCATTAACAGTTCATATAAATATAGACATGTATTCGCTTTTTAAAAGTTTATTGATTTTTACAGAATGGTGTTTCACAGGGTACGCACTTTGTTGACACTCCCTTGGCAGCCGGCACGCTGCACTTTCTGCATTCACTGGTTGAAGCGAACAATTCTGATTAAAAGGCAAAAAAACGATCTTTTTCCTTAAAAATGCGTTTGTAGTTCACTCTCTGTGATAATACAAAAGGATTGAGATACTTGCTGACAAATTTGAACATTTATCAGAAGAGTTATTGAAGCAGGAAGTCCAAATCTGTGAAGATCTAACTTAACCGAACTGCAGCTGCTTGATTCCCGTGTTCCTCCACGTAGCTGACAGCTTGCAATTTAAACGGTGCTTCATAATCGTGTCTCTTTGCATTTCCAGGGTTTCCAAAACGATTTTGTTCTGGATTATACAAATATCTGCACCTTTGTACTGTGTGTCTGTTTGTGTGTGTGGGGGGGGGGGGTCTTCTTTCACGTCCTCTCCTCTCTCCTTACCGTTCTCATGCTGTTCTCTCCTAGGTCCTCTTTACCGAAGTCACACAACAACACATTAGGGGCTGCTCCGTACATTTTGGAGAAAATGTAAGACCTTCCCCTAATGGTTGTGAAAGTACTGTATATAAAAACTATGATAAAAGGCAGAGAGCCGCATGGAGCTCAAGAGCCGCCTGTTAGCCCCCCTGCTATGAAAAATGAAAGTCCCGCCCCTCTGCCTCGCCGATAAGCATGCAAATTTCGGCCAATCAGATCAACCAGAAAGGTTCCTGTACCCCGAGTGAAAAACACACCCCTGCACACCGCCCCCAAGTGACAAAAACGCCCCCTTAACACTGAGCGTAAATCCAAGTGATAGCGCAAAGAGGAACTGACTGCGCGTGACCCGACTCAGTTAGGATTGCAGCCGTGCAGTTTTAAAATGACAGGTTGCTTGGTTAGATTTGCGCCTGCGCTGTCTTAAGGTTCACTCACTCAGTTTCTGAATGTGCCCGCTCCGTTGTCCTTACACCCTTTAACTCTATGGCAGCGATGTAACGCCATGATATCCGTGTAAATGTCTGATAGCTGTTGCAAAATGCTAGCATAGCCTGCTGCTCTTTCATTTACAAGATCCAGTTTAAAACAATATCTTTTTTGCGTACTTTCTGTTCGGCTATTAGTGAAATTACCTCCTCGAGCACACAAAAAGTCATTTAGAGACGCCACTTGTAATGGTTTGGCTCGTGCAACTCCTCAGAATCTGCATTGCTATGCTGAAGGAAGTGGCTCACATGCGCCTGGAGCTCATAATTCTGAGATTAAAGTCAGAGGTCTTAGATTAAAGTCAGAATTCTGAGATTAAAGCCAGAACTCTGAGATTAAAGTCAGAATTCTGAGATTACAGTCAGAACTCTGAGATTAAAGTCAGAATTCTGAGAAAAAGTCAGAATTCTGAGATTAAAGTCAGAATTTTCTATGCCCCTTTTTTTCTTTTTCCATGGCCCTAATCCTCTTCCGTAAATTTGGGGGTCTGAGGGACTGTAAGATAGCAGAAGAGCATGTTACCAGAGAACTCTCTGCAAAAAAGAGGGAAAAGAGGAGTGGGGTTGCTCTAAACCAATGGTTCCACCCATAACTCAGAGGTGCAAGAACACTTGGAACGCTTTGAAAAAGATCAAAGATGATCGGAATGGGACTTTAAATAGTTTTTCTCATAGGTTAATAAATGGAAACCTTGGGTATATATATATTTTTAAATATTTATTACTGCAAGCTTTAACCATCTATTTATTTTTATTTATTTTACTTTTAACTTTTAAAAAGAATTCCGGGGATTTACATGACTACCTTTGGCCTAAATCCTGACACTCCTCGTGGGGATTCCTTTACATCTCTCCAAACTGAATCCCTTGAATTTTTCCCTGGCAAAAAAGTAATAACATTTACTTCTATTCTGCAAGTGCCTGCTTAATCTTTCGCTAAAGCCTTTGAATAGAGGCAATTATTTTCTTTTTTTATTCCCAAACTGAAATCCTTTTCTTTTCGGAGGAAACTATAACAAAAGAAAGGACTTTTCTAACATTCACAGATTAAACAACCTTTTTTTACAAGCTCTCTGTCATGGCCTGGCAGCTACTCCCTCCTCCCCCCTCCTTCCTGTGTTGGACGCGACCAGCTGGATCCACTCACCTCATCTACACCTTCCTTCATAAGCTCCTCCTGGATCATCAGCCGGTGCCAGTTCGTTGTTCCTCCTATGGTGCATAGTCTGGTCAGCTCATGTTTTTGTCTCAAGTCTAGTAGACTCAAGCTCATGATTTTTCTCGCTCTGCCTCAGGACGTTAACTTTCTGGATCCTCACCTGGTCGCAGTCCTCCTACGCTGCAGTCACGCCGAACCCATAAACCTCCTGCCAGCCGCCTTGGTTCAAGCTTCGCCCACGCCGTCTCAAGAAGCCTCCAGCCAGCGCCTCGCCTCGTCGTGGTTCAAGCCTCGCTCCCACCGCTGTTTTCCCCTCAAGGAGATTCCAGTTCAAGATCCCTCCAGCCTGCTCCCGCTCACTCTTCCTGGAAGGAAGCTCTGTCAAGTTCTGGTTTAAATTAAACCTTTGAATTCTACCCGTTGTGTCAGTCTCCTTCCGGGTTCCAGCATCTGGGTCACTTTTGAACTCACGTTCGTATCATGACACTCTCCTTCAAATTGTGTTTCTCTGGATCCTTTTTTTTTAGATTCATGGAAGTGAATGGATGTAATTTATCTTTTGTGGTTCAAACAAAAATATTTCAGAAATATAAAGATATATCTGCATTGTATAGTGGTTTGAAAAGATGTTTGTTCAAAATAGGATCCTGCAGGTTTGTTACACCTAAAACTTTTAAACCATACAATTAATATAAAAATGACTCAAAAATATTTTGAGTAAACTCTGAATACACCTTTTTTATGTGTTTATTTAAAGGGGAAAATATCTACCTGTTTTTGTGTAAAGAATGGAATAAACCAAATAGCTGTTTGGTCTTTACCAATAACCTGCATTTGAAACAATTACACAATTACAAGAACCATTAATTAACCAATAGCACCAGTAGTTGGTTCTTCCGGGTACAGGAAGTACCAAGAAGCCAAAATCCCTTGGACTTCTAAAGAGAAATAAAAAGCTATTAGTCACTCATTCTGTTTGTCAGAAGAGCCATTCTTGCTCTACTACCTTTTGTTACAACCCCGTGAAGGAATTCCCGCAACACGCCACATTGCATTTTGTTCTTTGTAAACAGGTAAACTTGTTAGGGTGTTTGTCACCATTGTCCTTTTGCAAAACCCACAATAATAATAAGCAAGCGGCGTTGTATGGCCCGCAGACGCAACCCGCCTTCCACGCCCATCTCTACGCACCACCACCGCCCTCACCGGCCACTTTTGATCAAGGATAGTTAGAACTGCGTATGCTATTTATGATAACTATGCTAATTTGGCTAAAAGTGCTAGCATAGCGATCAGCATAATCAACTGACTCATAAAAATACACTGGTGAAGATGCTAATCATGCTAACTATGCTAGTTATGCTAATGTTGCTAAAAGTGCCAGCATAGCGATCAGCATAATCAACTGACTCAGAAAAAAACATTGCTCCATTGGTGAGAGCTATATGTCAGAAGTTGATTAAAAAAAAAAAACACTTATTTCTAAATGGCAGGTTTTCTGTCGCCTCGGGAAGCCGAACAGATCGACGTGAGTTTTAGACAGATCAGAAAAAGTAAACTTCTTTTTTGTCCTTAGCAACAGTGGTTTCATGTTAACTACGCCCAAATTCCTTATATGTCCATATCCAGTGTTTTTCAATGTATTCAGTTTCAGGCAAGAATGCATGCATTCAAATTTCACAGTATTCCATTGAAAAACATAAGATTTGTAACAGTGCACCAAATTTAGGATTGAATCCAGTGGTAAAGGTGTTTTTTATAGAAGATTCAAGATGGTGGCCTTTTCCCAAGGTCAAAGATCAACGACACTTCTGTGGTGTTTGTAGACTGGAGCTGGCAGCAAGTGTGTGCAATTGCGTGAAAATCGCTCAAACAAAAGTGTCGTTTTCCCATATCATGGGAAAACGCAAAAATCGCCAATTCTCAGAGTTCGCCACAAAATGGCCGTAGGTCGTGTGGCCCTCCCATAATGATTTCAAAAGTTCTTTGGGATATCCCCAACAGGTGTGTTTGGGTTTCGCAACTGTATTTTGAAGTACATTTTGTTCGGCCCCATACGCGATTTTCTGCCCATTCATTTTTTTGACGGGATCGCTGGCCGTGATGTCATCGTCTTCAGGGGGGTGACGTTGACTTTGTGGAAAATTCATTTGCAATTTATCCCAGGTGTGTGCACATTTTGGTGACTTTTCGAGCATGCGGCAGGGGTCACATTCTCGCTGACAGGCGGCGAAGTCGTCGTTCCAACTGCGAAAACAATATGGTCCTTGCAGTCAGTGACTGCTGCTGCAGGCCATAATATAGGAAATGTGGTAATAAACATGTCATGATGCATCTGTCAGCCCCACCCCTCTCTGCTCTTCTCTGGAGGATTCCCAGCTGTTGCCACTCACCTCGTCAGCCACTCTGCTCTGCTCTGGAGGATTCCCAGCTGCTGCCACTCACCTCTTTAGCCCTTGTGCCTTCTTAAGGAGATCCACAGCCAGTATTCGTCGCCAGTTCGTTGCTCCTCCATGGACTCAATCATCACTAGTGGTACCTGGGATTTCCTCCGGAACCACCTGTTCTATCCACGCTCTCCTCACCTGCCGTTCATGCCCTCTAAGCCTCCGCAGAAGCCCTCCAGCCACGCCTCGCCTTCCTGCCTCCTACCTGCAGTCTCGAGCCGAAAACATCACCTCTGGGAGATCACCTACAAGAACAAAATAAATCAAATTACTTACCTTATAACTCTCCTGTGCTCCTTCCGGGTTCCAGCATTTGGGTCTGTCTCAAAGCCTCGAATATCATGACAGAACGAACTGGCCAAACTCCTGACCCAGCTGACCTGGAAGAGCTCAACCACTCTATGTCACTAAAAGGAATTCAACTCAACCTGCAAGTGGATGCCATAACCAAGATGTCTTCAGCGCAATACGACCTTTACTGTCGTATGGAAAGTATTTCACAAACTCTAAATATTTTATCTGGTCACTTTTCCAGATCCACAGCTGCTACGGCTCATCCTCCTCCTGGAAATGCCTCGGAAACCCACCTTTTACCCGGAAATGCTCCAGCGCCTCTCACAGTTCCGCCATCAGAAAACTTCAGTCTACAGCCGGAACCAACCCTTCTACGGTGATGTCGAAGCCTGTGGTGGTTTCCTGCTGCAGTGCCAACTCATATTTCAGCAAGCATCCAGGTATTATCAAACGGATCACAGCAAAATAATGCTCATAATTAACGCCCTGCGGAACAAAGCGTTACAATGGGCACAAGCATTCCTAGCAGCTCACCCCATTTCACATTTACCATTTGACCGCTTCATAGGAGAATTCCGTTTAGTATTTGATAAACCACGTAAGCAGGAAGATGCAGTACGGCGATTGCTGAGCCTCAAGCAACGCAATCGACCACTTTCAGATCACGTCATTGATTTTCGTATTTTGGCAGTTGAAGCGGGTTGGCCTGAACCCGCTCTCAAAGGCATCTTCTACCAATCTCTCAACGACCGCATTAAAGATCACCTTTGTAGACAACCTGAAGCTAATTATTTTGAAGAACTTGTCACTGCAGCCCTTCGATCAGATCTTCGACATCGTGAACGCCAAGCTGAACGGGACCACCTAAACCGACAAGTCACCCACGACACCCCGGAGAAACTTATGCAAGTGGGAGATTCCAAACTCTCCGCTGAAGAAAGGAGAAAACGAAGAGATGAAGGTCTGTGTTTTTACTGCGGAAATCCTGGTCACAAGGTAAATCAATGCAACCGTCATTTAAAACTCCCAGACAGCCCGTTAGATAGCAATCTAACGGGGAACGATTTTACTAGACCTTATGGTTGTTACGCCCCCTTTGTGTCTAGGGGCCTTTAGGTGGCATAACATAAAAAAAGTAAAGGTTTCGCTACCAAAGTTGACTGTAACAAAAAGCACCAAACGAATGTCTCCATAAAATATAACCAAATTTATTTACAAGTAAATAAACCACAGATAAGAACTAAAAGTGAAGCTAAGAGGCTTCAGGGTGAACCAAGGCCAAAATAACAAACAAAACCCCAACTAACTGAAACATGTATTCTTACCTGCAAATGAAAGAAAAGGGAAATCAAAGACAAAACTCTAACCTCCCTAACCTAACAAAAACAGGAGAAAACATGTACTAAACAAAATGGCGGTTCACCCCTACAGCTTCACTTAACATAACTATAAACCAAAAGACTAATCAGAGTGGGCACAGACAATACAAACTACGAAGAACTATGAATACAAAATACTAAAGTGCATCACACAACTAAACAGGTGGTGAAATACAAAACAGAATGGAGAAGAGGGCCAAGCTGCAGTGGAGACTGTTGCAGCAAGGCTCCCCTCCCACAGTGTGGAGGTCCATGGGGTGATTTAAGGCTGCCTCCTCCAGCTTTGGTCCAATTGGAGGCCACACCTTCATGAACCACACCTGCAAATAATAACAAACTAGCAGAAACAAAGATGCACAAAAACACAAAAGTCCCACTCTGATACAAAAATACACAAAACACAGAACAAACAGAACCAAACAAAACCAAATACGGCCACAGCCGTAACAATGGTGTTAACTTCTTTTTCGCGCCTGTCAAGATCTGCCACCAAGCTAAGATTTATGAATTTAAGGCTCTCATAGACTCTGGTGCTGAACAATGCCTAATCGATCAGCAATTAGTTAATCAGTTTTCTCTTCCCACTGAACTCCTTGTTTCGCCCATCAAAGCTGCTGGTCTGGGAGGTCAACACCTTTCCAGAATCACTCATCGTACTAAGCCCCTCCTATTCATCACGTCAGGTAATCATAGAGAATATTTACAGTTTTTCATCACCCAGACCCCCCAAACTCCTATAGTTTTGGGGTTTTCTTGGTTAAAATGTCACAATCCTCAGATCGACTGGCTTAACGCACGCATCGCTCATTGGAGCACCTTTTGTTTAGCCAACAGCTTACATTCCGCTGTACCCACCGTGTCACCCGTAGTTCCCAATATCACTGAAACCGCGGATTTATCTAAAATACCCCCCTGTTATCATGATCTCAAGTTGGTTTTCTGTAAAACCAAGGCCAGCGCCTTGACACCTCACAGACCCTACGATTTTGCCATAAATCTCATTAACGACATCACGCTACCCGAGGGCAAGTTGTACAATCTCTCCGGTCCCGAAAAGAAGGCCATGGAAGATTACATTCACGAAGCACTCGCTTAAGGCCACATCCAACCCTCCTCATCTCCTGTCGGTGCTGGTTTCTTTTTCGTAGAAAAGAAAGACAAAACCCTTCGTCCCTGTATTGATTATAGGGAATTGAACCAAATCACCGTCAAGGACAAGTACTCACTACCCCTGATTAATACAGTTTATGATTCCATCCAAGACGCCAGTATTCTCTCCAAACTTGACCTACGTAACGCATACCATTCGGTCCGTATTCGTGAGGGGGACGAGTGGAAGACAGCCTTTAACACCCCACTCGGTCACTACGAGTATCAAGTAATGCCTTTTGGACTCACTAATGCCCCAGCCATATTTCAAAGGCTGGTTAACAACGTCTTACGAGATTTCCTCAACCGTTTTGTTTTTGTCTATCTAGACGATATTCTTATTTACTCCTGTGATCTCGCCCAACATAAACATCATGTCCGCCTCGTTGTTGAAAGACTCCTCGAAAATCAGCTATTCGTCAAAGCTGAAAAATGCGAATTCCATGTATCCTCGATTCCCTTTTTGGGATACATCATCGAAGCTGGCAGTATTCGACCCGATCCGGCCAAATTAGCAGCAGTCCCTAACTGAGAGGTGCCGGATTCACGAAAGAAATTACAACAATTTCTTGGTTTCGCAAACTTCTATAGGCGCTTCATCCGCAATTACAATTTTATTGCCGCCCCTCCTTCCCAACTCACTTTCGTTCTCAAGCCTTATACTTGGAACCCTGACGCCGATGCTGCTTTCAAAATTACGATGTGGGCAATCGTGAGTTACTGGCAATAAAACTGGCTTTGGAAGAGTGGCGACACTGGCTGGAGGGGGCTGAACATCCGTTTATAGTATGGACAGACCACAAAAACTTGGCATACGTACGATCTGCCAAACGTCTCAACGTTTGCCAAGCCCGCTGTTGTCTGTTTTTCGACCGGTTTGACTTCATAATCACTTACCGTCCTGGCAGCCGTAATGTAAAACCGGACGCTCTCTCCAGGAAGTACAATCACACTGATTCTGACTCTCAATCCACCACTGTTCCCCCCACTTGCATTGTAGGGAACCTCACCTGGGACATAGAATCTAAGGTCCTGCAGGCCCAAGGTGAGGAACCCGACCACCCTCCATGTCCACCTGGAACTCTCTACGTGCCTTCGTCACTCAGGTCAGACGTCTTAATTTGTGGTCACTCCTCACGAATTGCATGTCATGGGGGCATTCGTAGGACACTCTCTCTAATTAAGAGACTTTTTTTTGGCCATCCATGGAAGGGGACGTTCGTGAGTACGTGGCTGCTTGTACTACCTGCGCCCGTTCCAAGACCTCTAATTCACCTCCTGCTGGTCATCTGAACCCCATATCTACTCCTAGCCGACCATGGTCCCATATAGCGGTCGACTTCGTCACCGGATTACCTCTGTCTCAGGGTCACACGGTCATCTTCACCATCATTGACCGTTTTTCCAAAGCCGCCCGTTTCATTCCCCTCGCACAACTACCCACTGCCACAGAGACTGCTGAAATACTAGTAGACCAAGTTTTTCGTCACAATGGAATACCCTCAGACATAGTTTCCGATCGGGGCCCACAATTCATTTCCTAGGTTTAGAAAGCATTCTGCAACTTTCTTGGCGCCACGGTCAGTCTAACCTCTGGCTATCATCCACAATCCAACGGTCAGGCGGAGAGGGCAAATCAAGAATTGGAGGCGGCACTCCGTTGCCTGACCGCTCAGAACAGCACGGATTGGTCCAAGTTTCTGGTTTGGGTGGAGTATGCTCACAACAATCATCCCTCCTCTGCTACAGGAATGTCTCCCTTCGAGGCCTCCCTTGGGTACTCACCACCTCTGTTTCCGTCAAAGGAACTCGATCTGGCAGTGCCCTCGGTCCAGCTCCATCTCCAGCGGTGCCAGCAGATTTGGCACCAGACCAGGGCGGCTCTCCTCCGCACCAAGGAGAGCAACTGCCAGATCGCAAATCGCCACAGGGTGGTGGGACCCATCTACCGTCCTGGTCAAAGGGTCTGGCTCTCGTCGAGGAACATTCCCATTCAGGCTACCTCCCGCAAACTGGCTCCCCGATTTATCGGACCCTACGCCATTGACCGGATAATCAACCCCACCTGTGCCCGCCTCAAGCTGCCCTCGGCTCTCAAGGTACATCCCACGTTTCACATTTCACAGATCAAGCCCGTTCACGAGAGCCCTCTGTGCCTGCCATCCGCTTCCCCACCGCCCGCCCGGGTCATTGATGGCGCTCCGGCATTCACGGTCAGTCGTATTTTGGACGTCCGGCGCCGTGGTCGTGGCTACCAGTTCTTGGTGGATTGGGAGGGATATAGTCCAGAGGAACGTTCGTGGATCTCCCGTTCCATGATTCTGTACCATTCCGTCATCTCGGATTTCTATCCTGCCCACCCGGACCGGCGTCCTGGACCGCCCGGTGGCGGTCGTTGAGGAGGGGGTACTGTCATGGTGCCTCTGCCAGCCCCACCCCTCTCTGCTCTTCTCTGGAGGATTCCCAGCTGTTGCCACTCACCTCGTCAGCCACTCTGCTCTGCTCTGGAGGATTCCCAGCTGCTGCCACTCACCTCTTTAGCCCTGGTGCCTTCTTAAGGAGATCCACAGCCAGTATTTGTCGCCAGTTCGTTGCTCCTCCATGGACTCAATCATCACAAGTGGTACCTGGGATTTCCTCCGGAACCACCTGTTCTATCCACGCTCTCCTCACCTGCCGTTCATGCCCTCTAAGCCTCCGCAGAAGCCCTCCAGCCACGCCTCGCCTTCCTGCCTCCTACCTGCAGTCTCGAGCCGAAGACATCACCTCTGGGAGATCACCTACAAGAACAAAATAAATCAAATTACTTACCTTATAACTCTCCTGTGCTCCTTCCGGGTTCCAGCATCTGGGTCTGTCTCAAAGCCTCGAATATCATGACAAAACAAGTGAAATACATACACAGAGAGCACAATGCTCTTTTTACCTCAGCAGGGGCCTCATTTATAAACGTTGGGTATGCACAAAAGAAGGCGTACGCCACTCTCTACGCAATAGTTGATATTTATAAAAAGCAAACTTGACAGGAAAATGTGCGGTCCTTCACGCAAGCTCTGACCCAGGCGTACGCACAAAAACGGGTGAAATGAGAAATGGCGACACCATCGGCAGATGGAAGAAACACGTGAAAGTGACAGTGTGTGCCAAATCGTGCTGGCATGTGCTGTGCTACACAATGTGGCACAGCTTAAAAACGTGCCTCTACCCCCTGGTGCCGATTGCTGTGTTGGCCCCGACCCTGAAACCCATCCCCACGCATCCCCACGCACCACAATGTTGAGCTTTTAATATTTTTTTTGTCCTCCATCCATGAATCCATTTTCTAAACCTGCTTCCTATTGTTCAGGGTTCAAGGTTGCTGGAGCTCACCCAGCTGGAGTGGAGCGAAGACGGAGTGTTAACAACCCTATCACTGGGTCAAATATGTCCTGTTGAAACTATTTTTAATCATTTTTTAAACATGTATATTTTAATCAAGGGAAATGATCACTTTTGAATAAATTCTGAGTTTCCTGGATTGTGGTGTCCAGGACTGTGCTGGGTTTGTGCCAACAGGTTGCTGGTTTAAGCTTAAGGAAAGTCACAACCACTGACTGTACAAGAGAACTGGACTGAGTGACCCTCTCCCCCCAAATGTACACACTGGCTCCAAAAAGCCAAAATTCCATAGACTTCTGTTGAGTAAATATACAACTATTGTTTATTCTTTTTGTCAGAATACCTATTCTGGCTCTGCTACCTTTCTTTTAACATGTTCTTGTTGATCTGATTTCTTTTTTATAATACTTTTTCTATATTGCAAGTTCTAAACTGGCCAATCAGATGCCTCAATAAAAGTATGTGGTCTCACATTGAACATTTGAAATACTTGATAACAGAAAATACCAGACAAAGAATGTCAAAGAACTGGATAACTTACTATGTTGTGGCCACCCTTGACCAAGTAAAGTAAAACACGACTACAGCTAAATCTGGCTTCATGAAAGCAAATATTTAAAAAATATTGTGGTGCTTCCAACCTGTGTGCCTTATAACATAAGCACATTTTTGTGATTTTCACCCTCACAGTTGAAATGCTTTTATTTACGTAAAATGTAGTTTTCCTTGAATTTTCATTTATTGTTTGTTTGCAGGGTGAACGTAGCCATAGTCTCCATTTAAGTTAGATGTCAATTAATCTTTACTGCTCTTAATTCCTCCAAAGCCAGATCCATGGACACAACAGGTGCTGTGTGTCAGTCAACAAGTGCTTGAATACACCTTCGCACAAAGCTCTGAACACTCCTCCCTCCCCAAGCACAGGTGTTGGACAATAAAAAGAGTGCAAAGTGTAAACAAGTCCTCTTTTAACCAGAAAGGAAACATAAAAAGCAGTTTGCAGAGTTTTGAAGCTGCTTTATTATTGCCTAGTAGCATATTGACACAGCTGCGGGCCCCACCTTCTTCCCATATTGCCTAAAGAAAAGAGGTTTGCTTGGCAGGTTGCACAATCTGTTATTTTGTAAGTTAAAGAAAATCCTAACAGCTTCAAGATATTGTGCAGAAGGCAGACAAAAACCCAACAAGCGTTTTTAAGCTCTAAAGGATTTTAGTCTTTTGTGAGTAGAAAATTAGACTTCTCTGTGTACAGATGCCTGCCTGTACATATGCATGCATGCAAGATGGTGTATCCTGTATATGTGTGGGTCTGACTGTGCGTGTGATCTTTGTATTCACTTTAGCAGCAGTTAAGCAGCACAACTGCTGCTTGAAAAAAGCTTAGGCCTCAAAAAGGGCTGGCTTACAATTCTAAATTCCTGACTAAAGGGCACAGAGAGAATCTAGCTCAGGGGTCGGCAACCTTTTTTACTCAAAGAGCCATTTGGGACCGCCCCTAATAAAAAACAAAGCACTCGGAGCCACAACCCGTTTTGACATCATTATATATACTATGCATGTATATATTATTCAAAGGTGCTCATTACGTCGATCGCGATCAACCTTCAATGACATGAGTGTTGATCGCGGGCCAGAAAAGATTAAAAAACAATTGCTTCTTTAAAATCCACCAGCCAATCAAAATCCTCACTGAGAAGTAAGGGACTTGATTGACATGTAGATTGGCCAATCGGACATCGTCTGAAGCATACTTCGCTGCAAATGCACATTATGTTCTTTAAAGGATGATACCGCGGCCGCGTGTGGCAGGAGCTACTGGTTCTGGTCTGATCGCTGCATGGAGCGATGTGTTTATCAATGCATGGTAGACACTGAGAATGTGGAGAGATCAGGTTTATTGTTTTGAAGAGTTCTACTTGGTAATCATGTTTCCATATTTGAGTTCATAAAATCATCCCAGAGAAAGTATCTGCTTCAACTCCGGCAGGGAAAGCTGCGTCTCAATCTGACGCCCGTGTTTGCATCTCTCTGACAGAGTTTGAAGCCAAAGACCCTCCTCCGCCTCTCTACCTGCTTTTCCTCTCTACCTGTTCACCTGTTCACATCATCTGCAGCTGAGAGTTGGTTTCCCGCGCGCTCCCGGTGTGTCCTACACAGAGAGCGCAAAATACGGTAGTCGAGGCGCTCCAGCGCAGCACACGGATGAAAGAGCCGGACGCAGGTTATAGCGGGGATAGAGCGGGTTAAGCAAATGAATGGAAGAAGGCGGCCCGCTGAAGAAATATTCAATATTGTACACATTTTATTATTAGTCTGAACTTTCTTTTATTTAGAAAAATCTTTTATTTTATCAGTCCAGTACGGAAAAAAAACATCAACAAAAGCTGTGCTGGGCGGTTTTTGGCTGGGTCTGGCGGTTTTCAGAGGACTTTTGGGCTGGAAAACTGTGACTCTATCTGGCAACGCTGGCGCGAACTCTCAGTCTGTCATCAGCGAGTTGGTCTCTGCCCCGCGGTACGTCAAGTTCCCGGCAGAAGATCGGAGTGTTTATTGAAGCCGCCCCGCGTGCCTCTCCCTGCTATCAGCTCTGCAGGTCTCGCCCGATAAATACAAGCTCATTACGAAGCTGTTTTTTACGTGGCACTCGCTTCGTGCAGAGCCAGCAGCACCTTGAAATGCCATGAAAAATGAAAAAACTAAAATAAAATTTAATTATTATAAAATACTCATTATTTTCCAAAGTCACAGGGAGCCACAACAGATGGATGAAAGAGACACATGTGGCTCCGAAACCATGGGTTGCCGACCCCTGATCTAGCTGAAGTTGAGCTGATAAAGAAGACTCTTTAGAAACAACTCCTGCGCATTTCACAGATGTGTTGCTCCGTTTTTTGGTGAAACATGATTTTGAGAGAAAAATTTAAAAATCAATATAATGAAAGTTCTTTTTAGTTGAAATGTCAGACGTTGGAAGACCGATTCCATACTCCTTCTTGACACCCAGGACATGTTGGTTTGATTGATTTTTTTTGCAACACGATTCTTAATGCTGTAGTAGAGCTGGTTAGGTGTCCATTTTTTATTTATTTTTTGGTCAGATATCCAGTTTTTTCTTCTTTGTTTTTGTTGTTGTTTTTTTTTTTTTTTTTTTTTTTGGAGAAGCAACTTTTTTTATATGCTGAACTGACTAGATTGGATTTTAAAAAGAAAAACTGCCTCAACACAGCCATTGCAAAACCAAAAAAAAGACAATTTTAGTGTAAATCTCTTAATACTGTCATTATATTGTACTTATTAACCAGTCCCTTAAAAAACAAAACTCCTCACTAGTGTTACATGTTCTTTCCCCTAAATATATAAGCTGAAAGGGTTTTTTGTCCCATGTAACAAAGGTTCTCAAAGAACAGGATTAGCTGTTAGCTTTAGATTTTTTCATCTTGTGTGTAATTTTGTTCAGAAATGTCTCACTGCACCCCTGCTGTTATTTATGCTAGACAACATGACTGCAAAACAGGATAAAAAGCTTGCAGCTTTGGATACATGTATGCCATTATTTTGCTTAGGCCTTTATTTGATATACATTTAATATAAAATATTTGCACCCGCACTGTCACACCACAGATGTTGCCACATGTTTTTTCTGTCATTAAAAACTCAAAAGCCCCAATCATTAAAACTATTGCTCATGCAATACTGGCCATCAACAGTGCAGATTTTAGATTAGAACCAACCATCCAGCGGTTTTCTGAATGCTCAGCTAATGCCTATTACAGAATTCTGTGATAACATGACCTAGATGACAGAGAATTTTCATAGTTGGCTATGACAACCTGCCCACATCTGAATATTCTTGTTTTGTTATGTACTTGAAATGCCACATAAGTGAGACTTGATGTCTTGACTGACCAATGTTCAAAGTTAAACCCCCATTAGTTGTCGATCGCCCATTACACATTTATGTATGGAATTACATTAATATTTTTCTTATTTCTTATGTCATATCATGACAGAACGAACTGGCCAAAACGCTGACCCAGCTGACCCGGAAGATCTTCGTCTGACCGTCTCCCAACAAGGACTATTTTTGGAACTTCTATACAGTGCCATCTCTCGCATCACCACCGTCCAAGAGGATCTGATTTCACGAATCAAAGGTATCACACAGACTCTCATAGAACTAACCGGGCAATCGGCTAATTCCTTAGCCGCTGCTCAAGTCCCCGCTTCCGGCAACAACGCCGCTTCCGTTTCCGCCTACACCCCGGAAAATGTCCGTCTACAGCTGGAACCTTTCTACGGTGATGTTGAAACCTGTGGAGGGTTCCTACTGCAGTGTCAACTCATTTTCCAGTAGGCCCCCAGGTACTACCAAGCCGATCACAGCAGAATTTCCCTGATTGTTAACTCTCTTCGCAGCAAGGCGCTACAATGGGCCCAAGCTTTTCTGACCTCTCATCCCATCACTCACCTCCCTTTCGACTGCTTCATAGGGGAATTCCGGCTTGTATTCAACCAACCTCGAAAGCAGGAAGAAGCCGTCCGGCGGTTACTGAGTCTCAAACAAGGTAACCGCCCGATAAGCAACCATCTTATTGACTTTCGTATTTTAGCGGTCGAAGCAGGTTGGCCAGATCCCGCATTAAAAGGGATTTTCTATCAATCACTGAATGAACAGATCAAGGACCACTTATGTTCTCAGCCAGAAGCAGACACCTTTGAAGACCTTGTCTCTGCTGCACTGAGATCCGACGTCCGGCTGCAAGAACGCCTCGCGGAGCAAAAACGTAAGCCACCGCCTCCCCCGGCTAATCCCGCTCCTCCCGTATATGTGGTTCAACCATCCAGCCGGGAAACACCAGTCAATAGTTATGAGAAACCCATGCAAATCGGTCATTCTAAGCTAACCCCCGAAGAAAGACTAAAACGTTGCGACGAGGGGTTATGTTTCTATTGTGGCCGGGTTGGACTTAAGGTCTCTCAATGCAGCGCTCGTTTAAACTCCCGAACCCCCCGTTAGATGACAGGCCACGGGGGGAAATTTCTGAACTCGCCCAAAGTTCCAAGTTTTTATTTGTTCCTGTCAAGATCAGTCATAGAAATCAGGTTTTCGAACTCAAGGCTCTCATAGATTCCGGGGCTGAACACAGCCTTATAGATCAACATCTCGTTCAGGATCTCTCGCTCCCTGTTGAAACTCTCGCCAATCCTGTTAAAGCTCCCGGCCAAGTGGGCAAGCAACTCACTCACATTACTAAGCGCACCAGTCCCGTTCTCATTCTTACCTCTGGTAATCACCGTGAATACCATCAGTTCTTCGTTACACAGTGTCAGCAAACACAGATAATCCTGGGGTTTTCGTGGCTCCAAATTCAGAATCCTCACATTGAATGGAGCTCACCCCGGATCGCTAACTGGAGCACCTATTGTTTGGCTAACTGTGTGCATTCCGCCATGCCCATCCCCAACGTTCCCGACTCAGCCCAGGATAAAGAAATTGACCTTTCTAATGTACCGGCCTGTTACCACGACCTTCGTACTGTTTTCTGTAAATCTAAAGCCAGTGCCCTGCCGCCCCATCGACCTTATGATTGCTCCATCGAGCTGTTGAACGGTGCAGCCCTCCCCAAAGGAAAGTCATATAATCTCTCGGGACCCGAAAAGGTCGCAATGGAAAACTATATTCAAGAAGCCCCTTCCCAGGGTCAAATCCGCCCTTCGTCCTCCCCTGTCGGTGCGGGATTTTTCTTTGTGGAAAAGAAAGATAAGTCTTTGCGGCCATGCATTGATTTCGGCGAGTTAAACCAAACAACAGTCAAAGAAAAATATTCTCTGCCCTTAATTGACTCCGTGTTTGACTCAGTCCAGCAAGCTAAGATCTTCTCAAAAGTTGACCTCCGTAACGCTTATCACCTTGTGCGTATACGTGTGGGGGACGAATGGAAAACGGCATTCAACACCCGGTTAGGGCATTATGAAAACCTGGTTATGCCGTTCTGACTCACCAACGCCCCGCCGTGTTTCAACATCTTGTTAATGATGTCCTTCGGGACTTCTTAAACAGATTTGTTTTCGCTTACTTGGACGAAATACTCATCTACTCCACTGATCCCTCTCAACATGAACATGATGACCGCCTAGTCCTTGAAAGGTTACTAGAAAACCAGTTACATGTCAAAGCCGAAAAGTGTGAATTTCACATATCTACCGTCCCCTTTTTGGAGAACATTATCGAGTCAGGCAACATCCGTCCAGATCCCGCGAAGATTGAGGCTGTCACCCAGTGGGAAGTTCCCCAGACTCGGAAAAAACTCCAACAGTTCCTTGGGTTCGCCAACTTCTATCGCCGTTTTATCCTGCAGGACAGAGCACTTTAAGAACTCATTTGTCCCTACAGCTATCAGGCTGTTTAATGAACCTGCCTGATATGAACTGATATTATTTTGTGAACTGTCTTTTTACTGTTGTTTGTTGTGTGTTTTGCTACCGGACACCTGAATTTCTCCTTTGGGAGATTTATAAAGTTTATATCTATCTATCTATCTATCTATCTATCTATCTATCTATCTATCTATCTATCTATCTATCTATCTATCTATCTATCTATCTATCTATCTATCTATCTATCTATCTATCTATCCGTAATTACAGCAGCATAGCAGCTCCCCTCACACAACTCACCTCCACCAATAAAGCTTACTCCTGGAATCCTGCGGAAGACGCTGCGTTCAAGAAACTCAAGTCCCTTTTCGTTTCAGCTCCCATTCTCATCCAACCTGACGTCACCAAACAATTCATCAATCTTGGATTCTGGAGTGGGGGCAGTCTCGTCTCAACGGGAGGAGGGCTCAGGGAAGCTCAAACCATGCGCTTTCTTTTCCCGTAAATTAAGTCCGGGAGAACAAAACTACGATGTAGGTAACCGTGAGCTATTGGCCATCAAGCTAGCACTGGAAGAATTGCGCCACTGGCTGGAGGGAGCAGAACAACAATTGATAGTGTGGACTGACCACAAGAACCTCGCTTATCTCCGTAGCGCTAAGCGCCTCAACTCCCGTCAGGCCCGGTGTTGTTTATTTTTCGACCGTTTCCATTTTTCTATCACATAACGTCCAGGCAGACGTAATATCAAGCCCGATGCTCTGTCTCGCAAATACACCACCTCTGACTCCCCCATTCTATCTACATCATGTTTTATTGGCAACCTCACCTGGGAGATCGAGAGCAAGGTCCAGCTAGCTCAAGGTGAGATTCCTGCTGGCACCTCCTGTCCTTCTGGCACTCTCTATGTCCCCGATTCCCTCAGGTCTGAGGTCCTCGCCTGGAGACACACGTCCCGCATCGCCTGCCACGGGGGGTTTACTGGACCATCCGACTCCTCAAACGTCGTTTCTTCTGGCCCACGTTGGAGCGTGATGTCAAGGAGTACATCGCGGCCTGTAGCACCTGCCCCCGTTCAAAGTCCTCCAACCGGCCCTCCTCTGGACATCTGTTGTCCTTGCCCACGCCAAGCCGTCCCTGGTCCCACATCGCTGTGGATTTTGTTACTGGGCTGCCACCGTCCCAGGGCCACACGGTAATCATTACTGTCATTGACCGATTTTCGAAAGCCGCTCAATTCATTCCCCTGCCTCAGTTACCCTCTGCCACGGAGACGGCTGACGCCCTCATCCACCACATCTTCTGTCATCATGGGATACCCAGTGACATCGTGTCCGACCGTGGACCGCAATTCACCTCTCAAGTATGGAAGGCATTCTGTTCCGACCTCGGAGCCTCGGTCAGTCTGACTTCCGGGTACCATCCTCAATCGAATGGACAGGCAGAGCGGGCTAACCAAAAACTAGAGGCGGTTTCTGGTTAAACTCACTTTAAAAGAGAGTTTATGGGCCGCCCTCGGAGCCACGGTCAGTCCCATAAATTAAATTAATGGGGCGATAGCTTGAAGGACTTGTGGGATCTTTCTCTGGTTTTAGAAGAATGATTATACTGGCTGACTTCATGTTAGGTGGTAGTGATTGGGTTTTCTTGATAAATCTGACCATTTTATAAAAGGTTGGTGCCAGCTGCTCCCAGAATTCTTTATAAAACTCACCAGGAAAGCCGTCAGGGCCTGGTACTTTACCGTTAGGCATAAGTAACAGAGCTTCATGAAGTTCAGACGGGAGCGGTGAGCCTAAGTTTGTAATTTGATCCTTATTTAACCTGGGTAGGTTAACACTACCACTGTACCACTTGATTGGCAGACAGAGGTGTTGGTTCCCCTTTTTAAGAAGGGAGACCGGAGGGTGTGTTCCAACTACCGGGGAATCACACTCCTCAACCTCCCTGGGAAAGTCAATGCCAGGGTACTGGAGAGGAGAGTCCGTCCAATAGTCAAACCTCAGAACAACAGTGCAGTTTCCTTTCTTGTCATGAAACAGTGGACCAGCTCTACACCCTCTTTAGAGTGCTGGAGGGTTTGTGGGTGTTTGCTCATCCAGTCCATATGTGTTTTGTGGATTTGGAGAAGACGTTCGACCGCATCTCCTATGATATCCTGTGGAGGGTGCTCCGGTAGTATGGGGTCCGAGGAGCCTTACTGAGTGGTGTCTCTGTATGACCGGAGCAAGAGCTTGGTTTGCATAGCCGGCAGTAAGTCAGACTTGTTCCCGGTGCATGTTGGACTCCGGCAGGGCTGCCCTTTATCACCGGTTCTGTTCATAGTTTTTATGGAAAGAATTTGTAGGCGCAGCCAGGGGCCAGAGGGTGTCTTGTTTGGAGACCAAACTGTGCTCTTTGCACATGATGTTGTCCTGTTGGCTTCATCAAGCCTGGACCTGCAGCGTGCATCGGGGCGGTCTGTGGCCGAGTGTGAAGCAGCTGGGATGAGGGTCAGCACCGCTAAATCTGAGTCCATGGCTCTCGAACGGAGAAAGGTAGTTTGTCATCGCTCGGTGGGTGGAGTGTCCCTGCCCCAGGTGGGGGAGTTTAAATATCTTGGGGTCCTGTTCACAAGTGAGGGAAGACCGGAGCGTGTGATTGACAGGCTGATCGGAGCAGCGTCCGTAGTTATGCGGTCGCTGTATCGTTTCATTGTGGAGAAGAGAGAGCATGTCCCACTGGACGGAGGCCCCTGGGAGGACCCAGGTTCTCCGCTGCGAGCTCCTACACCTGCTGCGGGCTGAACTCCGAAGAAAGATTCTCGCAGGCCGTGAAACTATTTATGGAGAATCTCCAGCAGGTTTAAGCGGCAATCAAGGCTGAAGAGCTTATTATCTATAAAATACAGGATATCGCTCATGCTGCTGCCTGGAGAGTGTTTGGAGGAAGGAGTGGTGGTGCTGGTGTTCCCCATAACACAGGTATTATAACACTCCTTGATATATTTCTCCAGGTCCTCCTGGCTGACAAAAGTTTATCAATCTTATCAGATTTTGTTAATATTCTGGATTATATTGATATGATGGCATAATCAAACTGAACCAAAACGTTTGTTCAGCTACTTACGCGCCGCCAAGTTTGTTCACCACACTTGTCTCATCGGGTTCTGCAAAACTACAGCATGCTCAACCATGGGATATCGCAGATTTAATTCTCGCCATGTGTCGAAGTGTCCTTGGTTAAGACACTGAACCCCACATTACTCCTGGTGGTTATAGGTTGACGCCTTTGTTTAGCAATAGGGCTATAGTAAGTATGCTCCAATTGACATTCAAAAACCAGTGGGTAATGTGACATCACATTTATCTCATAAAAACATTGCCCCTGCCCCCTCCAGAGTCTCATGTCACTTTAGCCCAGTCTTCATGCTGTCTTTGGTGAAGTGTGGTGCTAATCCCCTTTAATTTATTTAGCTCCAGTTTTTAAACTACCATAACTTTCCTAATATTTATGCAAATGAAGTAAGTCAAAAAGATTCTGAAGTGGAGAACAGCAGTTTTGCACCTTTACTAAGATCAATTGTTGCACATTGGTGCAAATGTACTACGGTAATGTGTTGCATAACAGTCGCAAAGGCGATATGCAAAACCATTCTTATCCGCATCAGAGTTAGCTGATTTATATTGTAACTCTGCACAAGTGAATGTTTGGTCAGCTTTCCTACATAGTTGTTGATGCATCACTCCTGATTAATCAAATACACTATAAAGACACAAGGTTACCTTTTTAACTTATTTTAAAGATTATCACATCGAGGCAAACAAACTCATCACTAGCTTGGCACGTTTAAGAATAAAAAACTAGCTGTGCATCATTTTGATTTTATAAAGAAGTTTTCCAGACAAATAAGTGGTAAAATCAAAACTTCATAGTTTTAAAAACTGAGGCGGAAACCATTCAAGTGTACTCTTGTCTGAGTCCATTTGAATTTATCTGCTGGTAAATTAGGGCATTGTGCAAGGAAAAAGTGAAGCATTCCCCATAAAATCCATACACAGAAACGCACTGTAAAATAGGCCACAGAACAGGTTGCTAAGCCCCAAACCATACCACAGCCAGATATAAAATTGTGTGGGTGTGTGTGTGGGTGTGTGTGTGAGAAACAGAGAGAGAGAGAATTCACTCCAAAGTGTGTGCTCTACACCAGTGGTCCCCAACCACCGGGCCATTTGGGACACTTGGCACTGGGACGCACAGAAAGAAAAAATAATTTCCATTTTATTGTTTTTTACGAAAAAAACGTTTTATTTTGAAAAGTGACCCGATTTTGTCTGTTACATCCGTCACACTTAACCCACGTCAAAGTCGCGACACCAAACATCACGTGATACACCCCGATGTTGCTCTTGTGATGTTCTGTTGTTGGTGTGACTTTACGAGGACACCGCTAATAAAGTTGCACATGATTACACAGTGGATTTACGTTCATTATTATTATTGTTATTATTATTACTAAAGAGAAAATACCACCCCAGGTCCACGGTAAATGTGTTTTGCGTTGCACCTCAACTCCCCACACACACACACACACACACACACACCGGTCCACGGTAAACGTGCCTTGCGTTGTACTGGTCCGCGGTGACAAAAAGGTTGGGGACCACTGCTCTACACTGTGGTTGGATTCCCCGGCTACATTTATTAAGGTTTTTTCTGGTTAGATCATGGCCAAGGAAACCAAAAAATACATACAGGGAGCAGAATTTAGGGTTTTATTCCAAACCACATCAGTATTTTATTTTTTGAGCCCCGTTCTGCTCATTTATTATTCTGAACTAAAACTGCAAAATAAACTTGTATTCAAATGTTTATCTCCTTTTGACTGACAGAAAAATCATGAAGAAACTTCACAACAGAAAATCGTTTGTGTTGTTTTATGATGCAATATGCAGTAGACAAAATTATTATTTGTGTAGCAGACACAATTTGATGTTTTATGGATTTACTGATTTGGATTTATCCATAGTAATTTCTAATTTTGATTTACTGTTTAGTTTTGAGCAAGTGCCCAATATTGGTATCTTGGGCACAGCCACACCGGAAGTCATTCACTGAACCCTTATGGAAAAAAAGAGGGGCTTTAAAAATATGTCAGTAACTGGTGCATGTTCTGAGAGTCAGATTTTCAATGGTGCATTCTTAGTACCATGGGACACACAACAATGTGCGTACCATACACTCAACAGAGTGTGTATCGTGAAGTATTTGTAATGATAATGTAAGTTACATGAACTTTTGTTGTACGGGTGATGCTGTCATACAATGCCCTAATGCCACACTTTTGTCATTAGTAAGGTGCACGTACTGGCTCCTTGTGGAACACAACTCCATTTCACTTAATTCACCTTTACTTATCCTTATGTGTAAAGTGTTGGCTATGACCTGTCACACGCAGGTCATAGCATGAACATTTCTTCTCAACGGGTTCACTATAAGTGATATAATTTCTTAAAATTACATTTTTACCCGCAGACAGCCCATACTAACCCATCAGGGCAGTTGTGACTAAACCATTAGGGTTTTTTTATTCTGCTGGACACAGCTGAAGTGGTGCGTGTTATGCCCCTTATTATGTCTCGGGGGACCTAGACAAGTTTTTGCCCGTTTAAATTAATAACAAAACACCAAAACACTGTCTCCATACATACATAATACATTTATTTACAAATTAATAAATACCAAACCATAGTAATAATGAAATATAATTGAGTTAGTCGAACTAAATTTTATCACAAAAAGCCAAACAGAAAGAAATCCATTCACTTAATGAAACTTACTTACTTACTGCAAAAGGAGGCAAGGCAAAAACATTGTGTGACATTAGTCTCAAACCTAGAACCTCAGTTTGTAGGTGCCTGTGAGGGATCGAGCGGCCAAAGAGGACAACAGAAGTTTATCAAAAATGAAAGTTTTAATTTTTCTCAAAAAATATAAAAAGATGAACAAACTGGGCCCTTAAAAGAGGTCAACAGAAAGATAATTGACTCAGGTAATAACTTTAACTTAACCAACTGAACAGACCAAGTAACAGAAACAAACTGACATAACCAAAGACACAACAGGGAAACATAAATTAGTGGCTGATCAGACCACTTGAGAAACATGGGGGTGACTAACATGACTACACAAACATTTTACAAAGACTATAAAGACAAGACTAAACACAAAACTTGGTCTCTTTGTGGAAAAGAAAAATCATCAAAAGTGGAACAAAATGAATAATGACCAACAGCAGCAAAGCAAATGAACATTAAATAAGCCCATTAGTTTTTCCCTTGGAGGTTTCTGTAGATGGCGCCTGCCCAATTGTCTGACTGGAGTATGGCTGTGAAGACTTGACCTCCTCCTTTGCCAGTCCTCACAGCACAGCTCCAGGAGCAGAACCTCAGCCACACCCGTAGCGACCAGTAGCACCCTCAGCACTGGCAACTCAAAAAACAGGTGACATTAATTAAACAAACCAAAATAAGTAAACTATACAAATGTACATGTGCTACAAATTATTGAAAATAGATAATGTATATTTTAACTTAAAGAAATGTGTGCATTTATTTAAGAATAAAGAATCTGAAATAATAAAATTAAAAAGAAAGTGTGCAATGCTGGGGGGAGGTTACCGCCATTTTGTTTGTGGGTGTGGCAGGGTATGCTGCCATCACAGTGCCACTGACTGATCCACTGAGCTAACTCTTCTATGGTGACTTACACTCGCCAGTATAAAGATATAGAATAATTTTCTCTATAAATGAGGCTCGTCGTGTATAATCCTATTGGCAGAAAACGGGTTGAAATGATTCCAAGCCACACTACGTGTTTTTACGTGGAAAAACGGGAACAAAAGTTTTCTCTCTTCGAGAAGTCGAAGGATTTGAAGAAACAAAAGTCATAGCAGGCAATAGACGAAAGAGCTAAACATTATAATAGTTTAATGGTTAAAATAGGTGAAAAATTGTAGCCGAAAAACGGCAGAAGATACTATAAGAAGAATAAATAAAGATAAACAGGAAAACAGCATTCAACCAATAAAAGAATAATCACAGAAGAATGATTTTGATGATTTAAATAAAAAACGGCATTTACTTGTGTTACATGAAAGAAAGACTTGAATCATTTTTTTTTTTTAATTGCAGACAGGATATGGGACTGCACCCTTTGAGGTATCCTTCTGGATTAGGATCGTTTGGCCTTTCGTTAGCCATTCGGGGTGAGTCCCATCTCTTAGTAGTTGCTTCATTTGTGCTGCCAGGCGCTCGTGGAGTGCGGTGAATTTCTTTAGCCAGTAGGCATGTATCATGTCAGGCCCCGGTGATGTCCAGTTCTTCATACCTGAGACTCTTTCTTGGATGTCTGCCACTGTGATTGTTACTGGATTCTGTTCAGGGAGGTTACTATGTTTTTTTTTCTCAGAGAGACCAGCCACTGGGCATTGCTGTTATGTGCCGTCTCTTTCTCCCATATACTTTTCCAGTACTGTTCAGTTTCCAGCCTTGGTGGGTCTGCTCGGCTGTTTTGACCCTGCCACTGAGCGTACACTTTAGCTGGTTGAGTTGCGAAGAGCCTGTTTATCCGTCTGGCTTCATTGTCTCTTGTGTACCTCTTTGGGCGGCTGCTGAAGGCTAGGAGCCTTTTTTTGGGAGTTTCCAGTGTTTCAGGTATGGGCATCTGGCTGTATCTCTTAGGTACTTGCTTTCTCATTGTACCTCTTTGAGCCTCTGTCAGCTTACTCACATCCTTCCGAGTTGCCTTGATTTTGGCCTCTAACCGTTGCTTCCATGGTGGGTATTGTTTTCTCCCATGGTTGCTCTTATAGCCAAGCATCTCAAGCATCACTGCTGCTGAAGTGCAAACCAGTACATTGGTTTCTGTGATGGTTGTGGTAGGAATTGCCCTCAATATTTCATTAACAGTTTCCAGAAGACTTTCAGGCAGTACATTACTTAACCGTTGGGGTCAGGTCAGTTGCTGCCTCGATCAGCATATCTGTGGTTGTTGGGGCTGTGTACCCAAGCTCAGGGTGGGAGTGTGGTATAGCCTCCTCTTTGACCTGCTGTTCTGGCTCTCCTGTGGTATTGCAATTGTATTGTATCGCTTCAATCTCAAGTTGTGATAGGAGTTGCCGTTTGTGGATGTTCGAGCATTGGGCTACCAGTTGTTTGGCAGTTAGCCTTGATTGTGGGTTTCGAAGCATCCAATCATTCCACATTCTCTGTATGTAACCCCTCTGGGTGGGATTACTTGAGTAGTAGCATTCTAACAAAACCTTGTTCTCACATCTAGTCCATTTCTGTCTTGTTCCAGTTGCCCACTTTCAATCAGGGTGCTCTAGTCCCCCAGCACCTGACGCAGACCTTGTTTGGCCAGATAGACGTGTGAGCCAGCATGACATGTAGTTCATTGTCTCTCATGTTGTGATGTAGGCAGTAGCATTAAGGGTCTTGCCCAAGGACCCTCACTGGGTGGTAATTGCCCCATTTCCATTGCCATTAATTGTTGATTCCGCCCCTGGGAATCGAACCCTGGTTTCCCGCATGACAGTCTTGCTACGAACTGAGCTACCCAGCCGCATAATTCAGCCTCGTGAATTGCAGCCGGATGGTGACAAAGAGAGGCAAGGTAGTCAACACAGGAGGGGTCTCACACCCAGAAGGAACAATAGCAGACATTGAGGACAGTAACAAGTACCTTGGAATTCTGCAGGCAAATGGCAATCTGGAGCAGGCAACAAGGAAAGCTGCAACAGCTAAATACCTCCAACGAGTAAGACAAGTCCTGAGAAGCCAGCTCAATGGCAAAAAATAAGACCCAGGCAATAAACAGCCATGCACTGTCAGTTATCAGATACCCTGCAGGAATAATAAGATCACTAAAGGAAAAGATACAGACCACGGATGTTAAAACATGAAAGCTCCTCATCACGCATGGAGGGTTCCATCCAAAATCCAGCACCCTGAGACTGCATGCTAGCCGCAAGGAAGGAGGCCGAGGACTAGTGAGCGTGGAAGCCACTATCCTGGATGAAACATCCAAGATGCATGAATACATCAAGCTCAAAGGCCCCAACTGACAGTGTGCTCAGTAAATGTCTCAGGCAATGGAGGGCAGAGGATACAGTGCTGGAGAACAGATCCTCATGGGAGGACAAACCCCTGCATGGGATGTACCACCGGACTATAACTGAAGTGGCTGATATCAAAAAGTCCTACCAATGGCTAGAAAGGGCTGGCCTACAGGACATCACTGAAGCACTTGTCCTGGCAGCACAGGAACAAGCCCTGAGCACCAGAGCCATATCTACCACACCAGACAAGACCCAAGGTATAGGCTGTGCAAAGAGGCGCCTGAAACAATCCAGCACATAACTGCAGGGTGTAAGATGCTGGCAGAGAAAGTATACGTGGATCCCCACAATCATTTGGCTGGAATAATATACAGGAACATGTGTGCAGAATATGAACTGGAAACCCCAAGGTCAAAATGGGAAACACCTCAGAAGGTGGTAGATCCTTTGAGACTTCCAGATCCAGACTGATGGGATGGTAATGGCGAACCAACCGGACATTGTAGTGGTGGATAAAGAACAGAGGAAAGCCATTGTGGTGGATGTGGCAGTACCAAGCGATGGGAACATCAGGAAGACGGAACATGAGAAACTGGAGAAATACCAGGGACTCAGAGAAGAACTGGAGAAAGCATGGAAAGTGAAGGTGACAGTGGTGCCTGTGGTAATTGGAGCACTCGGGGCAGTAACCCCCAAGCTGGAGAAGTGGCTACAACAGATACCGGGAAAGACCTCAGACCTCTCAGTCCAGAAGAGCGCAGTGCTAGGAACAGCTAAGATACTGGACAGGACCCTCAAACTCCCAGGCCTCTGATGCAGCCGTATTACTTTTTGATGGGTGTATAATCCTCATACACCGTCAGTAACCCTTGTGCTATCCTAGGCACGTAAACATTTTGAGTTGGGTCATCTAGACCCACTAGACAGTGCGCTGAACCTTTTTTCTTCAATGATTTGTGATCTTCACTGGTGTCCATGGATTACACGAAATCTTTCCACCTTTATCCACCTTTGTCATGGTAGGGAGAAGACGTCAATGTGAGGGTGGTGTCATCTAAGATGGCACAAGGGTTAAAACCTCTGACTCCGTCTCACTGAAGTTTAGCGCTCTCTTTTTTTCTCCATGCATTTCCATGGTGACTCCAAAAATCGGCTATCAATTGAGAATGCCTTTATGGACTTGCCGTGCACACGCATCAACCCTGGGTTACCAAGTCAAGCATAATTACACTAACTCATAACCGGTCTTTTGGGATAAACATACCCAGAGTAAGCAAGTTCAGGCGGATTTCAGCCAGAGTTCAGGGTTAAAGTCAGGGTAGTTTAAATGTCCCTTCTGGAAAAAACCCCAGGTGGAGAAGAGGGTCAAGCTGCAGTGGAGAGCAGTCACAGTCTCTTTTCACAGGCTGGAGGTCCACATGATGCTTTTAAGGCTACTGCCATCAGTCTGGGTCCACTGGGAGCCACACCTTTTCCAGCACCACAGCTGAAAATAATCAGACCAGACAAACACACAAAGTTCCACAAACACAACAAAGTCCCACTCGTTGATATAGAAAGAAAATACACAAAACACAGAAAAAAAGGGAGAACTAAATTATATACGACCACAGCATAACAGTGCGCAACTAATAATGCCCTGTATAGCTGTGGTAATTATAAGAATAGTGAAGAGTGGTTTTCATATTAACCTACATTATTATATATAATATTAAAAATGGAGGATAAAAAAGTGTGTTTTTGACAAATTGCCAGTGTCTCAGTGATGTCTAAGAGATGTTCTGGGAGGAAAATTTTAAATGAAATCTCACAGTGATAGCATTTTTTTTAAATTACACTGTAGCATTTTAATACATTTTATGACTTGTATATTGAGTCTCAGGTAGACCTGGATATTCAGCGTCACAGTTGGCTGACTAAGACTGAGCAGATACAGCAGGTGTCCACCAGATGAAAGGGTCAGTGTTTGCATTTTTAGCCACACCATGTGTCAGCACATCCTTGAGCAAGACAATAAACCCCACATCAGCTCATCTGCGTCTGACCTTATGTAAATATAATAAATATAGAATGATAAATGCTGTGTAAGCACTTGTGCATTGGAAAACAGGAAAACGTTTTTGAATCTTTTGATAAAACTATGTATATATTTTTTTTCCTGTTTTTTTATAAACATATGTTTATTAAAGATTTTATCATAGAACAACATACATTTGAACAACAACTTAAAGGAAAAACAAACATACAAACAAACAGAAAAAAAACAGACTGTTGGAAAATATAATCTGTCGCTTTGAGATTACTTTCCTTGTTGCATGTTCAATAAAGTCGAGAAGAAGAAAACCACGGGATTCGGCCGGATTAAGTTTAACAAATTTATTCCCTAACAATATTTCTAAAAACAGAGTAAAAACAGATCGATCTGGGTGTCCAAAATCAAGGCCTGCAATACGCAAGAGGTTACATTCCGAATTCACATGCAGCTTGTCTGGAGACACAGGAAAATTCCTTGAGTTCAGACTTTTAAGCATGTGGTCAGAACATCCTCCCATGGGAGCAAGATGGCCGCCGAATCTCCGCCTCTGGTCGCTAGAGATTGGCTGGCAGGGAGCCTGCCCACTTCTGTCAGTCCATGTTAGGAGTTACAGCATTTGGTCCTAGCTTCCTGCTTCAAACGTCCAGGGGGGTTATTTCAAAGACGGACATCTGTCCGACCACCAACTGTGTCCCCATGGGGGTCCAGCAGAGTCGCCCGGATCCCTCTCCGCAGGCAATCAGTCCCAACTCTTTGTCCTTCTCATGTGAGTTGACACCTCCAGGGTTTCCCATGATTTAAATTGAATCCTGGAGACAATTTAATTCTGGTCCATGTCAGATCTACAGTTAAGGCTTCCAGATGGTCTTAGAAGATCAAAGACTGTTTTCTCCTGAAGGGGGGTTGAGATTGTAGCTGCATTCCTGACACCTCTCACATATGCAACTATAGGAAGCAACTTCAGAGTTGAAAGGATGTTAAAGCACACACTTCAGCAAATGACTTATCTTTACTGTAATAAAAATTTAAGACTGACAACCCTAATGAAATTACCAAAAAATATAAATTCCTTCAAGACACACAAAAAAACCAGGGCAAGAAATGAGAGACTACAAGGGGAAACTTAATATTACACTGCAATTTGAGAAAATCCTTTCCAAGCCATAAAGGACAATAAAAATAAAAAGTGGCACAATTAAATCTGTTGTGGGTGGGTTGTAACTTTTTTATACATGGTCAAATGATCCAAAAAGGGCTGCCACACATCAAAAAATACAATTAGCCTATTGTCCAGAACATATCGAATCCTTGTAAAACACTGGTGAGTTCAGAAAGCCACATCTTAAATAGAAGCACAGAGTCAGATTTCCATAATTTTAATATGATTGTTTTTTGCAATCACCATTCCATAAACAATTGCTTTTTGTTCAGAGGAATTGAGGCACAGAAAGGAAGAACTATTTCCCAACAGAGCTAATTTGGGATCAGATACCAAGGTGCGCTTGTATCAATCTGAAAAACTCTCCTGCAGGTCCAGAACATGTGGGTCAAAGAGCCCTCCGCAGATTTGCAGCAGTCTCATTAGGGGGAAATGGTAGGAAAACATTTGTATAATTTAACCTTTGAGTAATGGAGCCTGTGCAACACTTCAAATTGAATTAATTGAAGCCTTGTATTTATGGAACAAGAGTGGAGGCTCTTCTCCCAATGGCTATCCCCAATCAGTAATCCCAGTTCTTCCTCCCAAGCATTTTTCAAAAACAACAACAACAACAACCCAGTTTTTCAGAAAAAATATTTACATTTCTAGGAATTCGTTTTTTAGAGTCAGGTGGGCTCAAAAGAAGCTTATAAATGTCCTCATCTTCTGGGAGGGATTCAAAATTAGGAATATTTTGTCAAACATAATTTCTAATCTGTGAATATCGGGGGGGAAAAGTGTTGCAGGGACAGAAAACGTATCTTTTACACGGAAGAGGATTAGGGCCATGGAGAGAAAAAATAAAAGGGCACAGAAAATTCTGACTTTAATCTCAGAAGTCTGACTTTATTCTCAGAATTCTGACTTTATTCTCAGAATTCTGACTTTATTCTCAGAATTCTGACTTTAATCTCAGAATTCTGACTTTATTCTCAGAATTCTGACTTTATTCTCAGAATTCTGACATTAATCTCAGAATTCTGACTTTATTCTCAGAATTCTGACTTTAATCTCAGAATTATAGGAGCATGTGAGCCACTTCCTTCAGCACACAGGCAGTGCAGATTCCGAGGAGCTGCAGGACTTAGGAGTCTATCAAAAATGTTGTCTGTTAGTGACTTTTTGCGTGCTCGAGGCCTCCCGGAGGAGGTAATTTCCCTTATGGACGAGGAGAAGGTAAGTAAAACAAGAAATTGTTTTAAACTGGATGTTGTAAATGAAAGGGCAGCAGGCTATGCTAGCAGTTTGCAACAGCTACAGACGTCCACACAGATATGAAGTCATTTTTTTAATGGGCAGAATGCTGCTAATGTATCAGGGTTAACATGTGTGTACCTGCTGGAGCACAAACAACAGTTTACTGACTTTTAGGTTGTAGGTTATTCTAGTAATCTACGTTATGCACGTACCGTCGAAGGGCTCTGTCTGTGTCTTGACCCGTTCAGCACCCCCATTGTGCCCGTATGGACTACCTTATAATCTCATTTTCATAGCTTTCAGAAAATACTCTAGATGTGTGTCTAAATTACAGATTGTCTTGACGTGTTTTGTAACTACGTGATACCCACCGATTATTACACCCCATTACAATAACATTCAGTTTTCCGCCTTCTCGTCACGTGACACCTTCTCCCTTTTTACTATCTCATAGTTAACACTGCATACGACGGTGCCCCGTTACTGAATCATCCTCTTTCATATCATTTAATACAACACCACGCAGTTTTTGTTATTTTGTATCTGCGCGAGTGTAAATAAAGATCGGGGGGGGGGGGTGTCACGTGACATCCCGGAGTAGCATTGCGTCTCCACGGCAACTGCTGTTTCTTCTTCGCGGAACAGAGAACCGCAGCATTGTGCAAACAATTTTTAAAGCATATTAGCATCCACGTTAGCGCCATGCCTCTCGGCGCCCCTTCAAACGTTACAGGGCACAGTTTATTTATTTGACAGGTCTGAGGTTTTGAAAGGACCCGGAAGCGTGAACGTGACGTCATCGCGTATGGTACGTAGTTCTGCAGAATAGATGATGGACTCTTTGCAGTGAACTATTTTCTCTTAGCTGCGTTTTCATAGTCAGTTCGGATTCACCTGATTAATCACAATTGTCCCGTTTCAGTGGGTATATAAACAGGCAACAAGAACATTTATGTCAAAGGTTTGCACACAGCAACAAAGAAGCTCCATGTATAACTTTTTTATGTTTTGCAGTGACATGATAGAACAAAATTCATCAATAAAATTCATTTATTAATTCATGATGAATAATAATTTTTTTTCTTCTTCTGTGCAGATTGACAGTGATGTCATTGCTGTGATGGATGATGCAGCTCTGGCAAATTATATCCCTGCCCATGGAAGAAGAATGTTACAAACCTTTTAATGATGGCTGACTTGGATGATTTGATCAAACTATACTACAGACTTTCTTTCAGCAACAAGGAAATTCTTGCATTATTAGCCCAGAACAATCAGATAGTTATAAGTATACGAACACTGAAACGAATTTGCAAAAGACTTGGTCTTTTCAGAAGAAAAAATCAGTCAGACTTGAATGAGGTTCTGGCATTTGTCCAGCATGAGATCATGACAAGTGGACAGATGCAAGGTTATAGATGGCTACATCTCCATGCAGTTCAGCGGGGATTTGTGGTGTCACAAGATAATATAAGGCGCATTATCAAACTTGTTGATCCTGTGGGTGTCGAATTAAGACGAGCAAGACGCTTGAAAAGACGTCAGTACAGTTGCAGTGGCCCAAATGCACTGTGGCATATAGATGGGTATGATAAATTGAAACCATATGGAATTGCCATCAATGGTTACATAGAAGGTTTTAGCCGATATGTTTTATGGATGGAGGCATATACCACAAACAGTGATCCTAAAGTGGTTGCAGACTACTACATAAAAACCGTGTCTAGCATTTCTGGATGTCCAGAAAGGATACGTGCAGACCGCGGCACAGAAAATGGCTGTGTTGAAGAAATGCAGATGTTTCTGAGGAGAAATCACACAGACAGTTTTGCTGGTGGGAGAAGTTTTTCTGTATTGAAGAAGCACTGCTAACCAGTGAATTGAAGGATGGTGGAGTATCCTTCGCAAACAGAGTGCACAGTTTTGGATGAACTTGTTTCAGACATTTCAAAATGATGGACACTTTACAGGGGACTTTTTGGACAGAAGTCTCATCGAGTTTTGTTTTCTCAATCTTGTTCAGGTAAATGTATTCAGCTATTTGGTCTAATTTGGTAATATTTGAACATTTAAAAAGGCTTTGTTCATTTTTAGTGGTCCAACTCTATTAATATTGGTTATTATTCAGATTCAGAAAAATGCACAAATATTTAAACTGATTTCAACAAATACCATTCAAATACTGTGGAACAGAAAAAAACAAAAATGAAGCAAGGAAGCAAGATTTTTTTTTATTTTAACTGAAGCTTAAGATTTTTAACCACATTCCAAACATTTTTATTACATAGTTGGTGAGGTTATTTGTTTTACATGAACACCTAATCGGGTTTTTGTAAAGTTATTTTTGGCACTACAATAAGAACAAGTCACATATTTTAAAATCTATATATTTCCTATATTGCAAACAAAATGTTCAGTTTCAAAAACAATTGTCTAATTTGCAGATGAAAATATTAACTGTTTGTAATTTTTGTGAACGCTTCTTTTTTTTTTTTTTATTCAAGGCATAAGTTTTAAGGAAAAACATTGCAGCCAAAAAATCTCTATTAGGTAATGTTTGGTGAAATTTTAATCTAATGTACCTGTTATTCTGTTCTCTGTATAGGATGAACTTGATGAGGTGGTGATGACATGGAATTTCCACAAAATCAGGGCAAGTACTAGTAATGATGTTGCTTCAGGACGGGCAGTTGTGATGTATTCATTCCCAGAACTGCACAGTGTTCAAGACAAACTGAAATCCGTGGACATGGAGGAAGTCACTGCATGTGCTGAGGAGTGCACTTCTAAAGGCCAGTTTCCCTGTGATGAAACTGTTTTTGAGCTGTGCTGTTTGCTCATGGAGGAAAACGAATGGGATGCTCCAGTAGATCCACTTTCTGCAGCGGATCTTTACATCAGTTTAAGAAGAGAAATATTGGATAATCTTTGAGAAACTTTAACCAAAGGAACTAAACATGTATGATAATTGGTTGTTTTCCCAAAACCGTTATCTTCTTGTACTTTAGAATTGTTACATGTATATTTACAATTATCCTCCTTGTAATTTCCTGTAATGTATTATTTATGTAAAGAATGTATTAATGTTTCCAGGCTTTAAGAGCCATCGTCTGAAGTATTTTTGCCCGAACCGAAACAGATATTAAGCAGAAGAGGCAGGCACAATTGAAATTAGAAACATTAAATCTAACATGTGTGCTTTTGTTGCTCTAATTACAGTCAGATAATCAACCGGTTAATTGTGTTTTTATATAATTATTAAAAATTCTTTAATGACATCACACAACTGAGACTACCCAAAGATGAAGGACTTGAGTCTTCCTGCTTATTTGACTTTTTGGTTTGAACATTTAAATAAATGTCTTTTAAAAATATGTATTTTTGTGTTATATTAAAACTTATTTAAACCTTTTAACGTGCTTTTAGTTTTTGTAAGAATACCAAAAAGAACAAATCAAATGTTTGTAACCTAAAATCAGATGAAAAACCAAATACATTTAGAATGTATTTTTGTATCTTTTAAAAATATTCAGTTACTTTCTGTACACAGCTTAGTTCTGCCCATTTAAATAATGTTGGCAACTCCTTATATTTTTTGACCCATATGTGAAAAGGGATTAGAGTTAAAACCGTTAGAATAAATATCACACAAAAACAGTATTATTTTAGAAAGAATTGTTTTATTAAAATGTTTGTTATTGAAACAGTCCAATTGACTCGAATATGGTCTTTTATAGCTATACAATAAACATAAAATTGCTTTCATTTCCAAAACAAACTAGCGTAGTCACTTAATAGTGATTGCAAACTTACTTTTAAAGATGCTTTTTAAAAAATCAAAACCAAATGAAAGCTCCAGGAAAAAAAATTTTATCCGAAAAGAAACGGACTGATAAACATCAAGCATGACATTTCTATATCTTGGTTCACATGCTGTATAGATTGAATATGCTGTATAACAGGTGAACAACTGTAACTTTAAATAATAAACCATGAACAACTAACAGCTATTTAACCATGGTTTGAGATAACACTTGTTCTCAGGAATAAACTTTACCTTAAACAAAGAGACAGTAATGCCAAAGACTTGTTTAAAGCCAAAAAAAAACACTACTAAAAATATAGCTTTACTTTTCTAAGTCAATTCCTGAGGGGAAAAAAAGAGATCGTAAACATTTTAACAAATGTAATTGCTCTGATCTTAGCACTTCTAAAGCTATTTGGGTTGAGCTGTGTGTTGCAAGAACTTAAAATTACCGGTATCTGACTGGATTTAAATGTATGTCTGCATTCACAATATCTTCATAGTGACGGAACAAATCAAAATCTGCTAAAGCAGTAAAAAACCTATGAAAATCAAATTTAAAAAACCATTAAAATATGGAAATCATCAGTACCGTCAATATTTACTCTAAATCAAAGACCTGGGGCCTCATTTATAAAACTTTGCGTAGGATTTGCGTAAGAAGTGGCGTACGGATGAAACATAGGACGTGCGTACGCACAGAAATATTCGGATTTATAAAACCGTGCGCACGCACATCCTACGCATCTTTCCCTTAATAAATCACGACCAATTCTAAATGCTGCGCAGCTTTTGCGGCCTCATGACACGCCCATAGTTGCCCATAAATAGTCCGTGAAACGCCCACAAATGAATATTCATTGATTGCGAAACCATGCCAAACACGGAGAGAAAATCAAAAAAAACGTAACTTCACTCAATGTGAAGTAGAAGTTATCGTTGGCGAGGTGGAAAAGAGGAGAAAAATGTTGTTTGGAGGGCACAGTGTGGGCATTACTAATGCCAAAAAGGCACGTGAGTGGCAAACGGCGGCAGACGCCGAAAATGCTGCAGCCTCACAACCTCGGACCGTGGCCGAAATAAAACAGAAAAGGTCGGACATCAAAGTCAAGGCAAAAAAACGTCTAGCGCTGAAACCCCCCCCCCCCCCCCCCCCATCACACACACACCCGTGTCTGCCACGGGTGTGGGGGGGGGGGGGGGGACACCGGAGCTGACCCCTCCTGATGAAAGACTGGCGGCAATAATTGGGGAATCCCTTTTAAGTGGAGTGGTGACTGAGGCGCAGGGGGACACCGACGCGCCAGATGCACCGGGTGACACACCCCCAAAAGCCCGCAGAGGAAGTCGGAACCGGCTCATAAGCCACTCGTCCTCGTTTGCCAACAAGTCTCCTTGCTGTCTAAAGATGCGTTCACTCTGAATTCTTTCATTTGCCACATCTTCTAAGAGCGCAAGATCAGCCATTGTGCGTCATTACTCATTGTGATGGGGCATTTTATTTCCATCCATTTAATTACATCTGACAAGCTACAGATGTCGGGAATAATCGACGTGGAAATGGGAATTTGTTCAGCGCAAATGTAATTTCTTGTTGCTTTCTGCATGGTTGAGACATACGCCATACATTGTTTTATCAAAAATAAAACAAACTAAAGGCATATGCATGAATACCATAATTCCGTAGCTTATGAAGAAATGTTTTACTATGAAACAACTTTCCCCAGTGGACAATTAATGCATCTCTCTCTATCTATCTATCTATCTATCTATCTATCTATCTATCTATCTATCTATCTATCTATCTATCTATCTATCTATCTATCTATCTATCTATCTATCTATCTATCTATCTATCTATCTATCTATCTATCTATCTATCTATCTATCTGTCTGTCTAATTGCACCTATATCTGCTCCGCCAGACGGACACATTGACGGGAATGTCAGTTTTGTACATTATTTCGTTCTGTTAAATATATTATTTATGAGGATGAATTGCACAACATGCCAATATTGCAGAAGATATTTCACTTTTCTTTTTGCAAATAAGTGTTCATTTGAATTTCTGTTGTAATTTTCGTTTGATTTTTTTGTTTGTTTCACTGCTGATCGATCAAACGGGTGTTCGTGTAGGCTGTCAATTGTGAGACTTGCTTTGTGAAGTCTTCATGTTATTTATGAGAGGTAGTATTGTCATTTTCACTTTTACGTGTTTCTTCCATCTACCGACGGTGTCGCCGTTTCTCATTTCCCCCGTTTTTGTGCGTACGCCTGGGTCAGAGCTTGCGTGAAGGACCGCACATTTTCCCGTCAAGTTTGTTTTTTATAAATCTCAACTATTGCGTAGAGAGTGGCGTACGCCTTCTTTTGTGCGTACGCAACGTTTATAAATGAGGCCCCTGATCTCACTTGAAAACAAAACTGATGCAGACATGTAAATTTGTATTGATTTACCACAGCCTACCGTTCTTTCATAGCACTTGAAATGATTCAATTTCAAAATTTTATGTGACATTTTAAACAGCTAATGCATTTCACATTTTTTCTTTGAGAATGTTAACAATAAATGCAGAGCCAGATATTCTAGAAACTTCTGTATGCAGTGATTAACAGTGAGTAAATCAAGTTTCAGAACATAAATGATGAGATTAACATCAACAAAACATTGATCTGGTAAATGTGTTGTGAACTTCCACAACTGCTCGCGCATATACAACTGCAGAGATGTCACTTAATGCTTGCATCAAAACTTCCTTTCTTGATTGCTCACAAACTGCAGAAAATGAGCTTTAAGATAAGTGTATACACAATCAAAAAGCACTTGTTCAATGAAGGGAAGAGCAAGTTTGTTTGGGAAATATTGACAATCCAGGTAACCTTTCAAAAGAATTCTGGCGACTGCTTTCCATGTTTCAGCAGTGAAATCATGTCAAATGAATGGCACTTTAACTGTTGCACCTAAAGTGCAACGTTCATAAAATTCATGCCAGAAGGAGCTCAGAACATCTCTCAATACTCCAGATCCACTTCCTGGTTCTTCTGTGTTGTCTGGAAGTCTGCGTTTCACTCTCAGTTCTCTTTTTAAAATTTCAGCATCAGAGAAAGCAGCAATCAAATCATGCAAGGTGTTGCTGTGATTTATTGTGACTGTTGTTGCATCTCGAGGACTAGTTGGGTTTGGGGGGAAAAGCAAATCTTCATAAACCAGTGTGTCATTTTCATCTACCTCCCCATTGTAAACAGGACCAAATGTAATTTCTGAATCAACAGAAATGTCAAGGGTAGGATGGATATCCAGGTCAACCACAGCCTCTCCCCCATCTGCTTGATGGACTTCATTATCACCACGGGCTTCAATTATAGTCACTTCAGGTGTTTCTCTGACTTGATGTGAAGCTTTGGCTTTGGTAGAAATGTAAAAATGTAACATTGTCAGCCGTGCTGCCTCATACATACTTCCAATAGACAGGACAGTCTCATCATTAAGGCAATTCTGTTTGAAGTCCCAAACCTCAAACTCAAAATCAGACTCTGGTCCTTTAGGAGATATTCCACCAGGAAAAAAAAGTATTTTTCCTTCTTGAAGAATGTCCTTTAATCCTGCCTCTGTTGCCATTTGAATTTTTCTTGTACCACCTCCTTGTTTGGCTCTCACCTGTTTGATTATTTGTCCATCACTGTGTATCCAACCAATTTCAACATTTCGTGTGATTTTGTGTTTCTTTGTATTGGCATATTGGCATGGAGCTTCTTTCTTGCTGTGTGCAAACCTTTGACATAAATGTACTTGTTGCCTGTTTATATACCCACTGAAACGGGACAATTGTTATTAATCAGGTGAATCCGAACTGACTATGAAAACGCAGCTAAGAGAAAATAGTTCACTGCAAAGAGTCCATCATCTATTCTGCAGAACTACGTACCATACGCGATGACGTCACGTTCACGCTTCCGGGTCCTTTCAAAACCTCGGACCTGTCAAAACCCGCCAATTTTAACTGCACCCCCCTTAGTACACACACCCCTCCCCCCTCAATATATACATCCCAACATAAACACACACACATGCACACACACACCCTCTCAAACACACATACACGCACACACATTTTGCAAGGAAGGTGGGACCTGGGTCCATCTGTCCCCTGCCTCTTCCCTGGTGGGGGGTGCGGGCCCCTTTGCAACGGCGGCCGTGTCCCCGGGGTGCCGGCTTCCTTGGCCCGGCGGTGCTCTCTCCGCGCGGTGGGGGAGTTCACATTACATCTGAGCCGGGGGTGTCTGGTCCCTGGGGGGTGGGTTCTGGTCCTTGCTCCTGAGTGCTGGGCCCCGCCAAATTTCCAACTGTGGCCGAGCCTGGTCGGGCCATATTTATAACACCCCTTGTGGGCCCTCTTTTTTTCCCCGGGGTTCCCCCCTCCTGGGCAGGGGCGGCGGGCCCCCTGCCTCGCTCCTCCCTGGACCAACCGTGGGCCGGGCGGATGGCTGCCTGGAGTGCGGAGCGGGTCTCCCTTGGGGGGGTCCTGGCTCGTACCTGGGGTTGGGGCGGGGGGATGCCCGGAACTCCTGGGTGGTGGTGGGGTGCTCGTTTGGGGCTGTGGGCGTCCTTCTCCGGTGGGGCTCTGCGTTGGGTTCTCCCGGCACGGCGGGGGGGCTGCTCTCCGGGTTGGGCTGGGGCGGCGCTCTCTTTCCCTCCGTGCTTCCCTGGCCTCTGGCTCTGGGGGCCTTGCGGCGGCCCTGCTGGCCCTGGCCTGGGTGGCGGGCTTGGTCGCCCGGGCGGCGGTTGTTCCCTGCCGGTTCCCGTGTGGCGTTGTTGGGATTCCGGCTGCCGCTGCTGCTGCGGTGGGGGTCTTGGGGTGGGGATGGCTGGGCACTCTCCCTCCTTCTTTTCACGTTCCACCATCCATTTTAGAAGAACATAAACACTCACCTGAGCACTGGTGTTAGCTCACCTTTGCACTAATAGCTTGCATGACTGAATGACTCAAATATTTCACACTAGTTGGTTTTAAGGCATAAGTATGCGTGTGTGAACACTATCTGTTTTGTGTACATGTCGACAGGTGGACATTTTTGCAGCTAGCAGGTGTGTTTATAACATTTGAGTGTGTGTGTGGACGGGCCCCGCCCTTTTTGTACTGCATTTGAACCTTACCATAATGATTAACAACCAGTAAACTTGTTACTGTATGCTGCTTCATGGTCTTATCCCCCTTCCCCTCCTATTATCACCCCCTACCCCCCCTCTCTCTAGCGCCCCTCTCTCTTCTTCCCCTCTTTCCTTTTCCGTCCGGTCCAACACCAAAGATTTTCAGACATGATTGAAATTAATAAAGTTTGGCCTCAATTACAATAACCCCTCTTGTTAAAGCAAAATATGTCCAACACAAGAGGCCCTCAGCTCTCGTCTGTCTGCCCAGCTGTTGGACAGGACAAGTTAAAAAAAAAAAAAAAAAAACCTCGGACCTGTCAAATAAATAAACTGTGCCCTGTAACGTCTGTAGGGGCGCCGAGAGGCATGGCGTTAGCTTCGCTAACGTGGGTGCTAATATGCTTTAAAAATTGTTTGCACAATGCTGCGGTTCCCTGTTCCGCGAAGAAGAAACAGCAGTTGCCGTGGAGACGCAATGCTACTCCGGGATGTCACGTGACAGCCCCCCCCCCCCCCCCCCCGATCATGGCCGGCCCTCCCTATACGCGAATTACGCAGCCGCGTAGGGCCCCCGTCACCACCAGGGCCCCGAAGTGGTGACAAAAATTAAATAAAAAAGACCCAAATCTGGCAACCCATTTCATAGAACCTCCGTACCAACGTGCGCTCTGAATGCTGTGCAAAAGAAAGTTGCCTGCACTTTAATGATCCCCCCGTCAGCACACCTGAACCAATCTGGCAACCCAAATAATGACGTTACACCACTCTTAGCAACGATTGGTCAACATATTTGCATCTGAGCCTGGCACAGTGTGCATTTACGAGAGGAGTTTGTTTCAATAAAGTTGGAGGAAAGAAAAAAACGAGCACATTTTGTCACGACAATCAAAGCGACAACAAGAGAACTTCATGCCACAGAAAAAGATGAAGAACTTCAACATCAATCAAAAGGTAAGTTTGGAAGATGTTGGGGCCGTATTTTGTTACATTATCCAGTATTTCTGTGCAGCTGCGCAATTTTTTCGTAAGATACTAATCGATCCGAGGTGAAGTTTGCACATAACGACCCCGTAATTTCCAATGGAAAACTCGAAAATAATTCTGATTCAGTTTCTTCTGCTCTCAAAAAGTATCAAAAATATTGGAGGTGGTGCAGCGTCCACATCCCAAGATGATCCTGACATCACTGAAGATGTCATCTCAGGTAATTTTAAAAGCATGTAAAGTCATTAAAAAAACAGTGTCTGCATAACCCTTTTTTCATAAACAGCAGCTGAAAAGTATGGAGCCCCAGACTGTTCATAATTAAATTAATAAATATGATCTCATGCAAATACACAACCAATAAATCTCTTATTAATATATAAAAAGATCATGAAATTGTGAAAAACCTGCACACAGATATTAAATGAGCCACTAAACTATTATTAGTATTCTGCTATAGATATTTTATTAGCTTCATCACTGATTATTGTATAATAATAATGATTCTTGTTTTTTAGCTCCAGAAGAAACTCCCGTCACCACATTTACTGTTGAAAGGGAAAACATTTGACTGTTTTATTTTTCACTATTTGCTTTTATTGAAGTTCTGTATCTCATGTTCCAGAGGCTCCAAGAGAGGCGTGTATGGAAGAGGAGCAGACTGGATCCAAAATTCCACCTACCGGTACCTCAAATCCAGTTGGTCCAGCTGAATGACCAACCACAGTCTCTGATCCAGAAAGAATGGATTTGGTGCAAAGAGGTCCTTTTCAGACCGATAAAGACTAGGACTTTCCATAATCCCCCTCATTGAGCTGTTCTTTATTTTGGATTGTTTTATCGTTATTTGTTTGTTTTCTATTAAGTTGCTGTTTTTAATAAGTTGGAGTTTTGGGAATGTCATTTGTTGACTGCCTAATGTTACATTAAAATATATATATATCTATTTATATATACATTTTTCATTCTTTTTTTTTCTTTGCATTTTAAAATTTGTTTGGCACCACTTAATGAATATCCAACATGCAGCCAATATACTGTATTCAATTCTTGGGCAGCAAAAATAATTCACAAATGTATTAATAGACAGATCTCATTTATATTACAACAACAGTTGCGTTTTTCTTGGTGCTGCTGACCAGTTAGAGGGCCCACAAATTAAATTTCGCTTAGGGCCCCCAGAAGACCAGGGCCGGCCCTGCCCCCGATCTTTATTTACGCTCGCGCATATACAAAAACTGCGTGGTGTTGTATTAAATGATATGAAAGGATGATTCAGTAACGGGGCACCGTCGTATGCAATGTTAGCCAATGAGATAGTAAAAAGGGAGAAGGTGTCACATGACGAGAAGGCGGAAAACTGAATGTTATTGTAATGGAGTGTACAATCTGTAATTTAGACACACATCTAGAGTATTTTCTGAAAGCTATGAAAATGTGATTATAAGGTGGTTCATACGGGCACAATGGGGGTGCTGAACGTGTCAAGACACAGACAGAGCCCTTCTGACGGTACGTGCATAACGTAGATTAATAGAATAACCTACAACTTAAAAGTCGGTAAACTGTTGTTTGTGCTCCAGCAGGTACACACATGTTAACCCTGATACATTAGCAGCATTCTGCCCATTAAAAAAATAACTTCATATCTATGTGGACGTCTGTAGCTGTTGCAAACTGCTAGCATAGCCTGCTGCCCTTTCATTTACAAAATCCAGTTTAAAACAATTTCTTGTTTTACTTACCTTCTCCATAGGGGAAATTACCTCCTCCGGGAGGCCTCGAGCACGCAAAAAGTCACTAACAGACAACATTTTTGATAGACTCCTAAGTCCTGCAGCTCCTCGGAATCTGCACTGCCTGTGTGCTGAAGGACGTGGCTCACATGCTCCTATAATTCTGAGATTAAAGTCAGAATTCTGAGATTAAAGTCAGAATTCTGACTTTATTCTCAGAATTATAGGAGCATGTGAGCCACATTAAAGTCAGAATTCTGAGAATAAAGTCAGAATTCTGACATTAAAGTCAGAATTTTCTGTGACCTTTTATTTTTTTTCTCCATGGCCCTAATCCTCTTCCGTACTTTTAGTTGAGTAAATGATGCAAATTTTCTATTGATATACAGATGCTCGAGAGTAACAGTTCCCTTCTGCCCCCATATTTCAAACGAGGAATCTAGAAAAGAGGGAGGGAAGGCATGATCCTGGCATGTAGGAGAATGGATAGAAGTAGTTGGTAGAGCACAGCTCTTTTTAATTTGATTTAAAATTTTAATACTCTTTGAAACTATAAAATTATTCCCATTAGCTTTGGGATTAGGAGCAGAAAAGAGAAGTGCAGTAAGCGAAATATGGTTGAGACCGCTGCTTTCTATGGCTAAAAAATTTCTTATACCCATCCTGCCAGTAAGCAAGAGCCCTGACATCCACAGCCCAATAATAGTACTGAAAATTAGGGAGGCCAAGGCCCCCTTTCAACTTGAGCTTGCATAAATGGGTTTTGGAAATTCTGTGGGCTTTAAAACCCCAGATAACAGGCAGAATTATACTGTCTAATGATTTAACAAATTTCTTATTTAGAAAAACAGGTAAATTCTGAATGAGGTATAAAAATTGTGGAAGACAAACCATTTTAATAGCATTAATGCGACCCATCATGGAGACAGGCAGAACCCTCCATTTTTCAAAGTCCATTTTTATTTTCTCTGCTAATTTTAAAAAAATCAATTTGAGTATAAGGTTGGGTTTTCTTGCCAAAAAAACACCAAGATTTTAATGTGTCTGTAATTTTAAAAGGTTAATTATGCAAGAAGACAGGGCTGAGGTCAGCACCCAGAATAATAAATTCACTTTTCTGAAAATTCATTGTATAGCCACAGATATCCCCAAAAGACTTGACTAAATCTAGCAGTACAGGGACTGATTGCTCAGGGTTGGACAGGAAAAGGACCACATCGTCTGCATATAAGAAGATGTGATGATTCATGTTTCCCAGTCTGATCGGTTCAATGAGGGGATTGTCTCTGTCACGGTATTACGTAAGTTCAGAGTGACCCAAATGCTGGAACCCGGAAGGAGAGGGTAAGTTTAGATGGTTTAATATTACAGAGGGTGAGTAATGGTTTCTTCCAGGAGGAGGCGCGGTGGCTGGCTGGAGGAGGACGGTGGAGGAACAACGAACTGGCATCGAATGATGATCCATGCGCTCCTTAAGAAGGCGGCGGCGATGATGAGATAAGTGATGCCAGCAGGTCGCGTCCAAAACAGGGCAGGCGGGGGAGGGGGATAGTAACTGACAGAGGAACCATGACAGTCTCTAATTGCTATGGCAAGGGGTTCAATAGCCAATGCAAAAAGCAATGGGCTTAAGGGACAGCCTTCACGTGTTCCTCTATGTAAATGGAAGGGTGCTGACTTTTCTCGGTTCGTGAGTGCTGAAGACGAGGGGTCTGCATATAATATCATTAATAGCTTTAGGATTAATTAGAATCTGGCCAGATTTTGAACATATTTTATGTATAGCCCTACTGGCCTGGAAACCACGTAGCTGCCTAGAAAGAAGGTTATGTGGTTTATCGCCAAATTCAAAATATTTTTGTTTGACCCAAATACGTTTCTGACTGACTTTATGTCATAGGATAAAGCTATGCTCATATGTTAATCTAAGGATTTCTTGAAATAGGGAGGGACAGGAGAAGGCTTTTTGAGCTTCTTCTAAACGTGCTAAATCACTTTCAATTTCTGTAAGGCGCTTTCTACGTTCTTTTCTTAAAGACGATTCAAAAGATATAATGTGCCCACATAATACAGCTTTAAAAGTTTCCCATAGTACTGAATCTGTCACATCATGTTTGTCGTTAGTTTCTAGAAAATCCAAGATTTTAGAAGTCATAAAATGGGAAAAAGAGGAGTCAGATAAAAGGAGTGGAGAAAAACGCCAGAAAAATGTTTGTCTAGTGTGGCACATATCCATAACTAGAGAAGTCGGAGCGTGGTCTGAGATTAACATGTTATGATAATTTGAGGAGACCACGTTAGAAATCAGTTTAGAGTCCAGTGAAAAGAACACCTTGATGGCGGACCCATGCCCGACCCGTAATCTGACAGGGTAGACAAATCCGCTCCGCGCTCCGTTGTCATGGAGACATTTATGCAGGTCAGCAAAATCCAGGCGCTGTTTCACCACCTCAGCCAGGGAATCCGGAAAAATGTGGATGGATTTATCCTTGTAGCGAAGAGGGAATGGCTGACGGGCAAGTTGCAGAATCCTTTCCTTTGTGTGAAGATGGCAAATCTGCACCAGAATCACGCGTGGGCGGCCATCCGCAGCAGGGACGCGGGCGCCCACACGGAAAGCATGATCCACTTCCACTGCCCAGCTGAAGTTATCCGCACCCAAGAGTTCAGGTAAAAATTGGAACAAAAATTGAAACAAATCCCGCTGCGCGCCCATTCTCGATCTTCTTCACCGGACCAACAATTCTGATATTGTGTCGTCTGGAGCGAGCTTCCAGATGTTATATTTTCTGATGGAGAGTCTCATTCTCTAAGCGAAGCACGGTGAGCGTTTCCTCGGCCAGTGAAAGGCGATGGTCATGATCAGAGCCAGCCTCTTCCACGTCCTGTATCCGACCCCCGAGATTCACAAGAGATGCTTGGGTTGCAGCAAATGACGCCTCGAGCTTGTTAAATCTCTCATTAATTGTTTTATTCATGCTCCGAATTGCTAAGAGGATATCTGCAGGCTCTGAGTCCGGGCAGTCCGGTCCGCTAGTTGAGTCAGAGGCTAGCTCGGTGTGGTCGGTTAGCTCAAGCGGGATAGCGTCCACTCCTGGATGCTTTAATTACTTACCTTTTTCGTTTTTAGGTTTTGTCATTTTAACAAAGAAAGTAAAAAGCTCACCACTGCGGCTGTAAAAATGTCTGAAAATCTGAAATCTGAAAATCACAAAAATGTTCGGAGAGAGTGGAGAGCTCGGTGAAAACACGTCTACTCCATAAGCGTTCCAAGAATAAGAATCCGATAAAAATATATTTTTAAACTATTTTCTTCATTATAAAAAAGAAAAATCTAGTGCTTTTTCCAGTTTTTGCTTTTCATTTTGGCATGGTTTGAGTTTGTTTTGTCTTGGTTTTTGTTTTAGTTCTTGTTCTGTCATGTTTGGTTCTGTTTCCTGTTTTATTTTGAAAGGTGTTCTGTGTTGTCATGTTCCTGAGTTTTGCTTCCTTGTCCCTATCTGTCCTGATCATGTTCACCTGTGTCTTGTCTGCCCTGTCTGTATTTAAGTCTCGTCTCTCCCTTCCTCTTGTGCTGGTCCATTAACGTCTTTTTCCTGACTCCTTCATGCCATGTTCCATGTTTCTTGTTTTTGTTTTGTCATCCTGCTCGGCAGCGCCTTTTGTTTACTATTAAACACCTTGCCCTGAAACCGTTTGCCTCCCGCCTCTGCGTCTGGGTCCTACCTGCTCTTGAGCCCCCCTCTCCGTGACACATTTACCTTTTTATGTTCAACTGTAATAAAGTAAACATAACTTCTTGCTCAACGGTTTATTCATATTTCTTCAAAAAACCTGGATTTTATTGAGAGTCAAAAGAAATCGGTGGAAAAAATCTTTCTGGCCTAACTACACTGAAATTGTCATGGTGACATACCTGTTAATTGTTAACTCCTTCCTTCTGCTTTTTAGCTGTAGAAGCTGGGTGGCCGGACAAAGAAAGAAAAAGAATCCTTCTCTGAGGAACTTTTTGTTTATACATGTCAAATTACATCTACAGACTGAAGTTCATGAACTGCAAGCTCTGGTGGATTTGGGTGCCGAGCAGAGCTTCATCGATCAAGATCTGGTTCCTCAATTATCCATACCCACAGAATTATTGGACACCCCAGTTAAAGCTGCTTGACTAGGAGGCCAACTTCTTTCCCGGATCACTCATCGCACCAGGCCTATCCACCTCATCACTTCTGGTAATCACCATGAACAACTACAGTTATTTGTGACTAATACTCCTCAGACTCCCATCGTTTTAGGTTTCCCCTGTTTAAAGTTAAATAACCCACAAGTAGATTGGTCTCAACGGCATATTACTAAATGGAGTTATTTCTGTAAGGCTAATTGTCTCCAGTCTGCAGTCCCCATCGTTGCTTCCCCTTCCTGTCACCAGAAAGAGGTTGACTTATGCAATGTTCCCACCTGCTATCCCACCTGGTTATATTCGCCCATCTTCCTCTCCTGTTGGAGCAGGATTTTTCTTCGCCAAGAAAAAAGACAAAACACTACTTCTTTTTGTGGATAATAGGGAACTCAACCAGATCACTGTAAAAGATAAATATTCCTTACCGCTCCTCAAATCTGTTTTTGATTCCGTCCAAGAGGCATGCGTTTTTTCCAAAATTCATGTTCGTCGTGTGCTGGAACGCCTTTTGGAGAATAGGCTTTTTGTTAAATCAGAAAAGTGTGAGTTCCTCCATGATCTCCTGTCATGCTGGCATCCACCGAACCTTAGCTCTACTCCGTCGTCGTTTTTTCTGGCCCACTATGGAGAAGGATGTTCGTGACTACATCGGAGCCTGCACCACATGCGCACAATCCAAGTCATCCAACTCACCCCCTTCTGGCCTTCTCCATCCATTGTCCACCCCCAGTAGGCCTTGGTCTCACATTTCCTTGGATTTTGTTACCAGTCTGCCATCCTCTCATGACAATACTGTTATCCTCACTGTTATCGATCGGTTCTCAAAATCTGCTCATTTCATTCCCCTTGCTCAACTCCCCACAGCCTTGGAAACCGCTAATTTTCTGGTCAGCCATGTCTTGAGATACCATGGAATTCTCACTGATATTGTTGACAGAGGTCCAATTTTTTTCCAAAGTTTGGAAAGCCTTCTGTTCTGCTCTTGGGGCCACTACCAGTCTTTCCTCAGGCTATCATCCTCAGTCTAACAGGCAAGCAGAATGGGCTAACCAAGAGTTGGAGGCGGCACTTTGTTGTGTTACAGCCCAGAACGCATCTGATTGGTCGACCTATCTGGTATGGATTAAGTACTCACACAATTCCCTTCCCTCATCTGTCATGGACTCTCTCCGTTTGAGGCATGCCTAGGGTTCCTACCTCCTCTGTTCCGTCCCAGGAAGTCAATGTGGCGATTCCCTCAGTCCAACATCACCTCCACCAATAGAAGGCGCATCTGGAGACAGACCAGGGACGCACTCCTCCGCACCAAAGAAAACAACTGCAGAGTCGCCAATCTACACAGGGGGGTAGGCCCGCGTACCAACCTGGTCAAAAGGTCTGGCTCTCATCCAGGAACATCCCGATCCAGTCCACGTCACGTAAACTTGCCCGGTCGGCGGGTGGGATTCTGGATGTCTGGCGGCGGGTTCGGGTTTCCAGTTTTTGGTGGATTGGGAGGGTTACGGGCTTGAGGAGCGCTCCTAGGTCTCCCGCTCACTAATTCTCGACCCCTCCCTCATCGATGGCTTCTACCGGACCCATCGGGACCACGGTCCTGGACCACCTGGGGGTGTTCGTTGAGGGGATGGGTACTGTCATGGTGTCTCCGGGAGTCTTCTACTCCCCCTTCCCTTCTCTGCTTCTTTCCAGATTGGACCCAGCTATCGGCATTTACCTCATCACCCGCTCCTGTATTTAAGATGGCTCCAGTCCAGTAGTCATCGCCAGTTCGTTGCCCTCTATGGTGCATACATGGTCGAACCTAATCTCAAGCCTTGTATGTTTTTTGCTCTTGACTAATTCAAGCTCTCGATCTGCCTACGGAGATCTGTCATCCACAAGTGCCGACCTGGGTTCAGCCCCATGCCCCTCACCTTCAAGACTGCCTTACTTGTCTAAGACTCCAGCCACGCCATAAACTCCAGCCCCGCCACAACCTCGCTCTTTGTCAAGCCACATTACTCCAAGCTTCCTCGCTGGTGAGGACTCTATGGACCCCCTTGCCAACATCCACGAACTGAATAAAACTCGTCAGTCTGCCCCAGGGCAGCTGTGGCTACAACCGTAGCTTACCATCACCAAGTATGAATGAGGAGTGAATGAATAATGGACATAATGTAAGCGCTTTGGGTGTCTTGGAAAGCGCAGATAAATCCAATCCATTATTATTATTTATTATTAATGTCAAGTCCTTGTGTTTGACCATTCTGGGTTCCAGCGCTTGGGTCTGTTCTTGTCATTGCAAATCATGACAGAAATATCAGAATGTGAGTGATTGTAAAAAGGGAGCGTCTATCAGTTCATTCGTTATTCTCAGTTAAACCTAACAAACAGCAAATAGTGGAATTGTACACACACAAAATAAAAATAACAAATGTACTGAATACGTGCAAATAAATTCTATACATTGAATAAACCTTTGACACCAGCATGATTTTCTAAACCATTCTTTTTTTTTTTTTTTTTTTTTTTTATTATTTATATTTTTGACAGGGAATATCAACTTTTACATCATTGTTACATTGTTTCCAAGTTAAACACCATTTTACATCAAATATATTTTCAGTCAGTAAATCAGAATGCGTGTTTTTGATCATTTTGTACTCTTCCCCTCTTTTTTATATGAACAGAAAAAAACAAAACAAAAACAGAGCAGCTGTCAATCACACTCTTATCCAAAAAGGATGAATCAATAAAATAAACCCACATTATCTGTTATCTTGTAATAGAGAAGTATTTATTTTTTTTTTTTTTGTTAGAATTAAAGAAGGTCAGGTCTAAGAGGTCCAATATATTTGACCCATTTTGCCCACCATCTCAAACCTTTATCTGTTTGCGTCTTTATTGCAAAAGTCAGTCTTTCCATAACATAAATATCATGTATTGTTTTATACCAATCATCTACTGTTGGAGCATCAGGTTGTAACCACTTTCTTGTCAAGGCCTTCTTCCCTCCCACCAGCAATATTCTCATTAAATATTGGTCTGCTGCAGACTGCATATGTTGTGTTACTGTTCCCAGGTATAGAGCTAAGGCATTAAAGGGAAAGGTTTCTTGAAATGTCATCTCCAAACATTTATGGATTTCTTGCCAAAAAGATATGAGTACAGGAAAATCCCAGAATATATGGTAGTGGTTGGCTTCAGATGAGCCACATAACCTCCAACAGCTTGTACCAACACCTTGATGCCTCTTTTGTGTGGGGGTGATGAAGAATCTGATGATGCTTTTCCATCCAAATTCCCTCCAACTATGTGAATGAGTGGTTCTCCATTGGGATTTACAGATATTTTCCCATTCTTCCTCAGTGATGTGCAATCTTCCTTCTCGTTCCCATTTACTCTTAACATAATGAGTGTTTGTGTGTCGGGAGTCCTGTAGACCCTTGTACAGTTTGGATATTATTCTTCGTCCGCCCCCAGAAGTATAGGCTGTTATAAACACTTTCAGTATGTCATTGTCTAATTTTCCTGATCCCTCAGCCAGGATCCCATTCAGTCTATGTCGTATCTGTAAGTACCTAAAAAAATCCCTGTTCTCCAAACTGTATTCTTTCTTACACATTTCAAAACTTTTTACTGCCCCCTTTTTTATTAGGTTGCAGTATGCTGTGACTCCTGTTGTTCTCCATATTTTAAATCTTGAGTCTGTCCTGTTAGGTATAAAATCTGTGTCGTATGCTCCCCATCGCAGCACCTTTTCTGCTCCCTCCAAACTACAGTTTTTAGCTATTTTCCGCCATATTTTTAGTGATATTTTTAGCCATGGGTTTTCGTCAGAGTTATTTGTCAGTTTACTATCTGCTATCTTGGTTTGGATGGGAGGTTCTGTGTGTTCTCCCTCTTCTATTTCCTTCCACCTTGCCCTAAATTGTGGATCGCAGAGACCTACAAGTGGTCTTATTTGAGCCGCATAATAATAATCCTTGAGGGTTGGTAGTGCCATACCCCCTTTGTCCTTAGACCCCCTTTGTCCTCATCTTGTCCCATTCAATGAATTGCTGATCTTTTATTTCAATTGGTAGCATCTGAAAAAGATACATTAGGCGAGGCAGGATAACCATTTTAATTGTGTCTATCCTTGAAGATAAGTTAAGGAATGGTAGATGAGTCCATCTGGAAATGTCTGATTATATTTTTAAGTTTAGAGGGGCATAATTAGCATCAAATAATTTATTAATATCTTGGGTGAGGTAAATTCCTAGGTACTTCATTGTATTTGTAGTACATATCAGGTCATATTTATTCAAAAGTTGTTTTGGTGGATTAAAATTGAGAGTTAAGATCTGGGTTTTTTGGACATTTAATCTGTAGCCTGATAATTGTCCAAATTCTTTTAGGGATGACATTAATATTGGTAAAGACTTCAGGGGTTGTGTTAAATAGATTAATACATCATCTGCAAATAATGATAATTTGTGTTCTTGTCCTCCTATTTTCACTCCTGTTATCTCTTTGGCTTGTCGAATTAATTGACTGAGGGGTTCAATAAATAAAGCAAATAGAAGTGGTGAGCATGGGCAGCCCTGTCTGCAGGAACGCTCCAGTGTGAAGGGTTTCGTAAGACTACCATTAATTTTAATTCTTGCTGTGGGGTTATTATATACAGCTTGAAGAGCCTGAATAAGAATTTTATGTAAGCCATATTTATCTAGTACTTTAAACAGGAAGGTCCATCTAACTGTATCGAATGCCTTCTCTGCATCCAACCCCATAAGCATTGCATGTGTCTTATTTTGTTGTATATTCCATATAATATGTAGTGTCCTTCTCAAACTATCATGGGTCTGTCTTTGATGAATAAATCCTGTCTGGTCAAGGTGAATAAGTGAAGGTAAGATCTTCTCAATTCTTCTGGCCAATATTGACATAAATATTTTATAGTCTACGTTTAACACTGATATTGGCCTGTATTGTTTGCAATCTAATTTATCTTTTCCTTCTTTTGGTATCACTGAAATTATAGCGTCCCTCCATGAGGAGGGGATTGTTCCCTTTTGTAGTACCCAGTTACATATTTTGCAAAGTTTAGGAGTTAGTTGAGCCCTAAAACATTTGTACCACTTGGCTGGAAAGCCATCTTGACCTGGAGTCTTCTGTGGTTTAAGCCTGGATATTGCAGCCTTCACCTCGTTTATTTCTGCCACCAAGGTTTTATTTTGTTCCTGTGTGACCTTAGGTAAATCTAGGGATTCAAGAAAAGTTCCTATTTCATTTATGTTATCTAGTTTTGGCTGTGCGTATAAATTTTTGTAATATTCTTCAAAACAATTTTGGATATCTTCTGGTTTATATTGTATTTCCTCTGTTCGGGAGTGTCTTATTTTAGTGATTGTGTTATCTTTTTGTTGTTTTCTCAATTTGTATGCTAATAGTTTCATTGCTTTACTTCCTGCTTCGTAATATCCCTGTTTTAGAAAAAACAATTTCTTTTTAACTTCTTCTGAGTATATCTCATCTATCTCATTTTGTAGTTTCTTTATCTTTGTTCCGTTATCATGTTTCGCTCCAATTTTATGTTGTTTTTGCAAATCTTTAAGTTGACATGTTAATTGATTAAGCTTGTCTTGTTTATGCTTCTTTAACGATGAGGAGAGCGAAATTATTTTTCCTCTTAGTACCGCTTTATACGCATCCCACACTGTAGTTGGGGAAACTTCCCCATTATCATTATCTTCAAAATACATTTCTATCTCTTTACCCAATTCTTCTTTTATTTTTGCATTATTTAGTACACTTAGGTTCAATTTCCATGTTGTAGATTTGGGCTTGTCATTGATATTTATTAGCATTTTTACTGGTGCGTGGTCAGATATATCTATTCGTCCTATGTCGCATGACTGGATTCGGTGTCGATCTTTTCCAAACATAAAGAAATAGTCTATTCTGGAGTAAGTTGATTGTGGTGCTGAGTAATAAGTGTAGTCCCGGCTAGTTGAGTTCAGTTCCCTCCAAACATCTATTATATCAATTTCTTTGATGACTGAGTTTATTTTGTTAACTAAAGGTTTTTTGTGGCATAAACTAGAACCAGATGAGTCCATCTTTGTTAATCTTATGTTCATATCTCCTCCACTTATAAGTATCCCGCGAGATTCTGTGGACATAATATTGAACACTTTTTTATAAAATTGCCAATCACTTCCTGGGGGAGCATATATACTAAATAATGTTACCAAAGACCCTTCAATCCTTCCTATGATCATTACATATCGACCCTCTTTATCTTTGGTCTCTGAAATGTGTTCATATTGAACCTGATTTGATATTAGAATAGCTGATCCTCTTCTGTGTCCTGACTTATAGGATGTGTAAAAAATGTGTTTAAAGCCCCCTCTCCTCAGTTTTTCATGTTCAGCCTCTGTTAGGTGGGTTTCCTGTAGGAAAACCACTTGTCCCCGTTCCCTTTTTAGCTTTGAAAATATTTTACTTCTCTTAATAGGATTCAGCATACCATTTACATTATAGGAAATTATTCTTATAGTTTTATCCACCATCATGTTTGTGATGTGTCTGGATTTTAGTGGATGAGGGAAAGACAGCTTTCAGGCTGCTCTGAACTGCAGCCAACAAATGATAAACTAGATAACTTGTTAGAAAAATGCTCTTATTTAAGTAACACAAATTTTCCTCAGAACTTCCAAAGGTGGGGTTCCTCTGAGAACCCTGTTGTTGTAATGCAGCCATCCCGAGGGAAAATCTCTCTTTTAAGAAAGGGCCCTCTGACAAAGTCTTTGATGGTGAGTATACAGCTCAAAGTTCAGCCCTCCGACTAATCGTTACCTTCATTTCGGCTTTTTATAATAATGAAAATAAACATGTAACGGGAGTCACCTGTAGGTGTCTCTATACCCATTGTTCAGGGGGTTTAAAAAGGAAGTTGACGTGTGGTTGCTATGGCGCTAGCTTCCTGTGAGAAAGCCGGTTAGCTCAGAGAGCAGCGTGAGTTGGCTCGAGCAAAGAGTGCGGATCACGGCAGAGGTAGATCCTGCTTTTCTGGGAGTTTTAAAGACTGGGCGTGAGGTTTTGCGACGCACCAGTGTTGGAATACTGTGCCCTGCTGTCCTGTTTAAGTTCATGTTTTGTACTTTGTTTGTCCGCTCCTGACGGAGCTGTCCCAGCGTGATTGACTAATCAAGTGCAGGAGCGGACCATTTACCCTCTGTTCTGTTTGTCATTTTTTTTAGTCACTTCCCTCAGGTTTCACCCCGCATGTTATTTTGGTGGGTGCCGTATCCCACCGAGTGCTGTGTATCACAGTTACGTTGCATGTTTTTATTTTTTATTGTTGTGCATGAACTGTGGTTTTTTTTGTCTGCATGCTCCTGTGGTGTCATTGATACGGTCAACATTTTTATTCTACTCATGACGGGGTTTTTGTATTAATAAATCTTCGTAACCTGCTCTGTGGTAGTTTTCCCTTTCTTGGCCCCTGCAACATTTGGCGTTGTCGGCAGGATCAAAAGGGGAAGTGCCTAGGCTTTCTGTGAAATTTGCAGATTTTTTGGTTTTATTTTTTTGAGGACAGCAGGGGCAGTATCTTCTCAGGAGTCATGGAGCCTGAGGAGCAGGACATGTCTCGGCGGATAAAGGACCTGGAAAGCGAACTTGTTACCTTGAGAGCAGCAGCTGCAAACCATGGAACATCACCTTTACCTGGAACTTCAAGTGGAAACATTGAGACTGTAAGACAAACACCAGTGATATATGTGCAGCAGGACAGAAAGCTGCCTATCTTTTCGGGGAGAATGGACAATATAGACTCGCTGACTTTGGATGAATGGATTGCACAAATGACCATTGCTGTGCAAACAAGGGGAAGATCTGAAGTTGAACGAGCTCAGATTGTGTTTGATCATCTTGAGGGAGCTGCACGTACAGAGATAAAGTTTTTGCCAAGAGACCAGAGGGAATGTGTTGAGAATATTTTTAGTGCCCTTAAAGATGTATATGGGGGAGCACACTCTCGAGTTGCATTACAACGCAAGTTTTTTAACCGCAAGCAACAAGAGAGTGAATCTTTAATTGACTATTCACATTCTTTAATGGAACTCATGGAGCAAATACTTAAGTCTGATGGACATGCTACCACTACAGCATCCAGGGACCTGCGTGACCAATTCTGTGATGGTGTCAGGAATTCTGCATTGAGGATGCGCTTGAAAGATCTGATTAATGTCAACCCACAGTGGACCATTCGTGAAGTGAGGGGTGAAGCCACTAGATGGGTGGCACAATATGGGAATCAGCCTCGTGACCTTAGCTGTAGTTCAGTGGCTGCCTCCTGTGAGAGTGCCACCTCTAGTTTCTCCGAATATAGCGAATTGATGTCTTTACTGAAAGCACAACAGACACAGCTAGAGTTGGTCATTAAGGCCCTGGCACCTCAGAGTCCACCTCCCTCTAGAGTGCGCACAAGGCCGAAAAGAACTCAAGATGGAAAACACCAGGGCGCAAAGAGACCTGAAAATGCAGGGTCAGTGTCTGGCCCCAGATTTTGAGGAGGGTGATTTGGTGTACACAAGGAATCATGGAGTTAGAGGAAGGAATAAAATCCAGGACTTTTGGGACCCAACTCCCTATCAGGTTGTTCGCCGGCCATCTCCACAGGGGGTTGTGTATTCGGTAGCCCCTGCAGGTCAGGACGGTCCCCTGCGACAGGTTCACAGGGCAGAGCTACGGAATGTCCCTGAGAGGAAGCCAGCGGGGGAAGCCTCAGTGAAGGGGGAGGTTCCGGAGCATGCACAGGGGGGCGTAGGTGGTGTTGATGATGGTGTTGAGCTCCATTTGGATGACTCATTGAATGTAGACGATGAGGAGGTACCACCTCAGATACAACCTCCTCAAGGTCAGGAGCTCACGGAAGAAGCTGACAGGCCACTAGTTTGTGAGCCCAGGAAGTCAACCCGAAAAACGGCAGGACAACATTCTAACCCACATAAATTGCCTATGTCAGCAAAGGTCTCGGTGGACCCACATCGTCGGGTCGACGATGCACTTTGAGGGGGAGAGATGTAACGGGAGTCACCTGTAGGTGTCTCTATACCCATTGTTCAGGGGGTTTAAAAAGGAAGTTGACGTGTGGTTGCTATGGCGCTAGCTTCCTGTGAGAAAGCCGGTTAGCTCAGAGAGCAGCGTGAGTTGGCTCGAGCAAAGAGTGCGGATCACGGCAGAGGTAGATCCTGCTTTTCTGGGAGTTTTAAAGACTGGGCGTGAGGTTTTGCGACGCACCAGTGTTGGAATACTGTGCCCTGCTGTCCTGTTTAAGTTCATGTTTTGTACTTTGTTTGTCCGCTCCTGACGGAGCTGTCCCAGCGTGATTGACTAATCAAGTGCAGGAGCGGACCATTTACCCTCTGTTCTGTTTGTCATTTTTTTTAGTCACTTCCCTCAGGTTTCACCCCGCATGTTATTTTGGTGGGTGCCGTATCCCACCGAGTGCTGTGTATCACAGTTACGTTGCATGTTTTTATTTTTTATTGTTGTGCATGAACTGTGGTTTTTTTTGTCTGCATGCTCCTGTGGTGTCATTGATACGGTCAACATTTTTATTCTACTCATGACGGGGTTTTTGTATTAATAAATCTTCGTAACCTGCTCTGTGGTAGTTTTCCCTTTCTTGGCCCCTGCAACAAACAAAATAAAAATCATTTCTCAGAAGTAAACCAAAGAGTTTCTGTCTCACTTTTAGTAAATAGAATTCAAGAAAGGATGCATTTACCCAGAGAGAAAAATTAAATAAAAATAAAAACAAGAATCAGCATGTATTTACCCATCTTGGTCAAATCTGCAGCATATGTATACTCATCTGGGCTGCTGTTGTCACTGTTTTTTAGTTTTTATTCATGTCTTCCTGCTGCGGGCCCCGTCTGAACTTTTCAAGCTTGTCCTTGTATGATGATCCTCCTTGTCGCCGTCTCTGTCCTCGTCCCCCGCTGACAGTCCAGGTCAGCCTCCTGATCTGCTCTAACAGCGTCTCCACTGGTTTCAGCACGGTCACCGGTAATCCTTTTTCTGCCATCTCTCTCGTCGCTTCTTCAGCAGAGTTGTATACACGAGTTCCGTCCGGGTAGAAAACTCGAAGTTTGGCGGGGAAGGGGGTCTGAAATCGGATCCCTTTTTCTTTCAGAACCTTCTTTGCTTCTGCATATTCTTTTCTTTTGTTAAGCACGCTCGGTGCATAGTCGTTATCAAAATTTACTTGTCCGCCCTTCCAGATGAATCCTTTCTTCTGCCACGCCGTTCGTAGAATCTCCTCTTTTATTCTGTAACTTTGGAACGTTACTACAATGGATCTCGGCGGCCCCCCTTCTCGTGGTGCTGGACCCAGGGCTCGGTGTGCTCGTTCGATCTGGAGGTTTCTGTCTTCCGCTAATGACAGATTTTGTTTAAGCAGCTCTTCGACAAAGTGTATCATTGATGGGGATTTATTTTCGGAGCCCTCCGCCACAGAGTAGATCCTGATGTTGTTTCGTCTGGCCCTTCCTTCCTGGTCAGATTGTTGAGTTTCTAGCTGTGACTGAAGTTTCACCAGCTCCTCCATGACTTCTTCCATTGATTGCAGCCTCTCCTCAGCGTTCACAATCCGCTCTTCCGCCTCGTCAAACCTTATCTTTGCCTTGCTAATCTCTTCCTTAATTTCTCTCAATTGTTGTTTGTTGTCCTGGCGGAAACTTTTTATTTCTGTCAGTATTGTTGTTAGGTTGATTTCTTCATCTGGCTCGTCTTCGTTAGCATTAGCCGGTGATGCGCTGCTAACACCAGCACATGGGCACTCTGGGCTGTTGCTTCCAGGAAAATCGGCAGTTTGCATGGTTTTCTTTGGCTTAAGTTTAGCCTGCTTGTCTCGGGTCCACATCTTGCCCTTTTCCATCTCTTGGAATCACTTTGGATATCGTTTGTCGAGTTTGAAGGGCAATTTAATTCCAAATGTCGGAGGAGAGAAGACTCTAAGCTGCCATCTTTGCGGCTGCGCACTGGAAGCCCTTCTAAACCATTCTAGGTTAAAGTTATCACTCGACAGGTGCTATCTATTTGCACACATACTGTGAAGATTATGTGCTTCAGTGTGTTTTTTTCAGTTGTGTTCTTGGTTTTGGTCTTGTGTTGAGTTGTTCCTCTATCAGCCACTCCGGGTTCATATTTATCTTCCACAGCTGTTTTTATTTCTGTCAGTTACCCTTAGTCTATTTAAGTGTCTGATTTTCAGGTCATCTGCTTTGCTCCTCACTGCATTGTTGCCCTCTTTGTTTCCCCGTAGTTTTGTCATGATTGTGTTTGTTCATTAAATGCATGAGTTTCTGCCACCAAGCCAAGTCTCCAGAATTTTGGATCCACCAGTTTCTCACACATACGCACACACACAAGTTACTCTGATAGCCTGCCACGTCCTGGTTAAAGGAAGTAGAGAAGGGCAAAAGGGCAAAATAAAGAAGGAAACCTGCTATTCCTTCTACATCTATTAGGTGACGGACATGTCAACAAGCATGTCAACATATGGCTAATGCAGACGCAAAGCCAGAGATGAGGACCCCCCCCCCCCCCCCCCCCCCATCTCCTACGCTTTCCTCTGTGGGAACACTTCAGATTTGTTGTCAGCATCCATGAAGGGAAAAGACAATTTGAAAAATCGAATGCTGTGTGTTCACGTTGTTACACAAACATAGCGTATGCCACAGGTAACACATCTAATCTATTAACAAACTTAAAACAACATCACCTGACTGTAACAATCGGGTCTACAAGAAAAAAAAGTGCAAGTTAAAAAAAAAATTTCAGGCCAGTGTTAAGTATCCAAAGTTTTTGGTTCCTGGCAGCTAATATTTTTATCTTATTTTATTAAGCAGCTCACCAACAAAGGTCAATTTTATTTATTGTTATGTAAAGCCAATAAATGCATTTTGTAAGTAATTTTTTTGTGCCTTACTTTTTTATACCGAAAAATTACCGAAAATAGACAGACAAATAGATAAAAACTTTATTAATCTCCCAAGGGAGAAATGTATGTGTCCGGCAGCAAAACACACAAGAAATAACAATAAATTAATAGTTCATGAAATAGCATAAAATAGACTGCTAGAATTTTTAAGCTGGGGAAACTATGGTGCACTGGGGTTCTGTCCTCTATTCTTACCTACTTCTAGTCTCCTTCTCTCCTCTATTCTTGAACATTTATTCATCGTTTCGTTCTCCATGCCTCTGTTTAGTGCAGTGTGATTCATGTACTGTCCCTCTTTCAGAGGGGAGTGGGAGTTCTTCCAGATTTCACTTGGCTCATCCGTGACAGCGATCACAGGAACAAGGGCGAGGCCACATGGAAAGGAAAATAACCTGGCAGGTTGGAGGAGCCAGGGAGAGGCTTTTAAAGGACCAGAGTAGATTGGGTGCAGGTGTGCAGAGACACCAGTATAGAGGGCCACGCTTCCTGCCCCAGGCCACCCTGCAGAAGCACAAAGCAGACAAAACAAAAGTACAAAAAACACAACAACACAAAACCAAATAAAAGAAAACACATACACATGGGGGTCATGGGTCATAACAATATGACCCATGACCCCCACGTACAATGAATATTGACTCTATAACTTCTTAAAAAAATAAATAAGGCTTGGCTCTGCTGTGAGGAAACAGTACTTGGGAATCTCTTCATACCAGGAGCCAGCCTGGCCATAGGAACAGTGCCCACCCAGACTGACACTGCAACTTCACAACCCTGAAGCTGCAAAGTTAGACTCCAGCCGCCCCAGCAAGGGCGATAACCGCAGCAAAACCACCGACCAAGCCGGCAAACCCTGCAAGAAAAGATCCCCACAAGAAACACTGGGGTTAAAATTATGATAAGATACTAAAATTAAAGTCACAAGTTGCATGTAAAAACATAAAATTTAGACTAAGATGCATAAAATGAAATTAAATACATAAAATAGCCTATACTAAAACTAATAGAATAAATTAGCCTTCAAAATCAACTAAAAGCAAAATTAAAAATGTGGGTCTTGAGCCTCTTCTTAAAAAAAAAAGTCACTGTGACCCTGAGGCTCTCCGGCAGGCTGTTCCAGAGGAGAAGACCGTGATGGCAGAATGAAGCCTCAGCGTAAGTTTTGCCTCTTAGTTGTTCCTAATGTGAGAACCAAAACTTACGGTGAGGCTTCATTCTGCCATCACCGTAAGTTTTGGTTCCTAATGTGAGAACCAAAACTTACGGTGATGGCAGAATGAAGCCTCACCGTAAGTTTTGGTTCTCACATTAGGAACAACTAAGAGGCCAGCACCGGAGGACCTCAAGGTGTTCCCGCCCTCTGGTTCTTGTCAGAACTCATGCCACAGAATTTTGCAATAGTTGTGGATTTGAAATAGACTTTTTGGGTAGAGAGCAGGGCATTACAATAATCTAAATGACTAAAAATAAAAGCATGCATCAGCATCTCTGTGCTGGCAAGAGAGGAATAGGCGGATCTGGCAATGTTTTTAAGATTGTACAATCCTGTCTTAACGACATTTTTGATATGTGGGATAAAATTTAAGTCAGAGTCAAAAAGTAAGCCCAGATTTCTCACACATTGAGAAGGTTTAAAATTCTGAAGATTCTCTTGATTAAAACTTCAGTTTTGTCCTGGTTAAGTTGTAGGACGTTTTCTGCCATCCTTGACTTTATATCTAAAATACAGTGTAACCCTTGTGCTATCCTACACTGTCAAAAAAAAAGTAGTTTATATGGTAAAACGGTGGCAGCCGTGGTTGCCGGAAAAGTACCATAAAATTACGGTATAAAACATTTTTTCATAAGAAAGTATTTTTGTTGTTGATTTCACGATAAAAAACCCTTGTACAGTCAATGTTTCACTTCAGAAAATAAAGGTTTTACTTAAAGAAAAATCAGTATTTCAATTTAGATAGAAATGTTTTGACTTGAAGAAAAATTAATGTTTGACCCTAAACTGACCAAAGAAATATTCATTAAATAAAGCAATCTAATTTCTCATATTTATAATGCGCACTTAAAAGTCATAACTTTTCTCCATTCTGTTGGGGGCATTTCATGGTGCGCCTAATGTTTGGTGCCGTCAATTAACTGCCAGCAATAGAAAGCTATGTCAGCTCTCAGACAGTAACAGGTTCGGAGTGGGCAAGGTGCGTAGAGGTTTCGTATGCTCACAATTGATTCCAGCGATATTTATAACCAAGCGTCACTTCTCTTCACAGCTCCCTAACTCATTGAGTGGGAATCAACACTTCCCATGCGTCTTAGTGGCCATGGGCAGGGCTAAATCCCAGATCCCCACAACATTGTTTACAAAATGGCTGAAGCCCTGTTTAAACTGCAGCTATCAGCAACGTGGATTGATGGATTTTGAGATGCTGTTTTGTGACTGAAAAAATAAATCAAAACTAACTCAGATTTGCTCCTGCTGCATTTATTAAACACACACTGAGTGTTTGTGTGTGTGCTTAAGCCGTCTCTTCGCTAGCACTGGTGTAAAAGGAGGAAAGCAGAGCTACAGCTGTCATGGTGCCTCTGTCAGTCCTCCTCCCCCTCCCTGCTCTGCTCTGCTCCTGACTCACCAGCTGTGACTACTCATCTCATCAAACCACCTACTGCTACTTAAGGAGACCCAGATCTTGCATTCACCGCCAGTTCATTAACCCTGATGGTGCCTAGTCTCACTGAGCTCTACGTCTGGCCCCCTTGTCTCGCACCTTTGCTAACCTTGTCTTTTTGTGCCTCAGGAATCTCATGTCACGAAAGTCACCTGAGTCTTACACCACCTCGAGCAGCAGGTGTCCTCCTGTTTACGCTGAAGCCTCCCTCCCTTCTAGATCTTCAGCCTCACCGCTCCTCAAGAACTCCAGCCACGCCATTCATAAAGATCTCCAGCCATGCCAACTGTGGTTCGTCACAGAACCACATCTGGTCTCGCCTCCACCAAGCTAATGCCCAAGACCACATGGATACGCAAAAATAAACCTCTTTACTTACCTAACCACTTACCTGCCTCCTCCTTCCGGGTTACAGCATCTGGGTCCATCTCGTGTTCGTGCCATGACAACAGCTTCCGCGCACCCGCTTGAAGGACAAGAAGGGGGGTCAGGTGCTGAGCGCAAGTGAGTCTGTGTTCATGCATTCGGTTTGTGCTACCCAGTTAATGAGAACAGTAAAAAAAATAAAAAGGTTTTCTCTAAAAGAAAAGAGACTGGTTCTTTTATTAACCCATTCTGCACATTAACATTTAACCATAAAAACCTTTGGTTTTGTCAATAAAAAGTTGTAAAAATAATTGTATTTGACTGTTATAAGCATTATGGAAATTTTCCGTTAAAATAACAATGCCCAAGTCTTTTACAGTAGGACTATGTATTTTTTCCAAAGAAATAATGTACTAATTACCATTTTTACTAGTGAACTGATTAACAGGAACTTTAAGTCAAAAGAACAATTTTAAACATTCATTCATTCATTTTCTTAACCGTTTTTCCCTTTCGGGGTCACGGGGCTGCCGGAGCCTATCCCGGCCACTTGTGGGCGATGGCAGGGGACAACCTGGACAGGTCGCCAGTCTGTCGCAGGGTAGAATGTCCACAAACACACACCCATTCACTCTCACACTCACACCTAGGGACAATTTAGAGTTGCCAATTAACCTATGAAGCATGTTTTTGGACGGTGGGAGGAACCCGGAGAGAACCCACGCATGCACAGGGAGAACATGCAAACTCCACAGAAAGGTCCCCCGTTGATGTTGTTTTTTCATGTCCCCAAGGCAGGACTTGAACTGGAGGGCTTCTTGCTGTGAGGCAAGAGCGCTAACCTCTGCGCACAATTTTAAACAGTTGTATAGTTTACTAGGTTTTCCTGTCATGGTTTTACGTTTTTTTACTGTTAAATATACTTTTATTTCTTTACAGTGTAGGCATTTTAACATTGGGAGTTGGGTCATCTAGACCCCACAAGACAGTGCGCTGAACCTTTTTTCTTCAATGATTTGTGATCTTCACTGGTGTCCATGGATTACATGAAATCCTCTTCACCTTTATCCACCTTTGTCATGGTAGGGATAACACGTCATTGTAAGGGTGGGGTCATAGGATAGCACAAGGGTTAAAAGAGTGTTAACATGTTCAAGGTCATCAGGAGACACAGCAATGTAAAACTGTGTATCATCAGCATAGCTGTGAAAGTCAACGCTGTGTCTCCTGATGACATCCCCAAAAGGCAACAGATATAAACCCCACAACTTCTTTCATTGATCCTTGAAGAGCACATATCCATACTTACATAAAAGTGTCGATCTGTAAGGTAAGAGTAAAACTACTTAAGAACATATCCAGAGAGGCCCACTGGACGTAGATGTCTTTGATTATTAAAATATCAATTGTTTTAAAAAGAAATTTTGGGTTGTTTTTATTTTCTGAAATTATTTTTGAAAAATAGGAAGTTCTGGACTGTTTAACTGAGTTATACTGTAGATTTTGAGTTGTTCTTTTAAAATGTCTCTATGAATTATTACTTTCGTCTTCCTGTATCTTCTCTCTGCCCTCCTGCTATTCTGCTTCAGAAGCTTAATGTCATCGATCTTTCATGGGATTTTAGGAGTGGGTCTTAATGTTTTTGTCTTGAATGGAGTCACTGCATCTATGGAAGACTGAAGTCTGTTATTACAATGATCAACAATAAAATCACAGGTGGGGTCAAATCTGAGCAGGAGTTTTCTTAAAAATATCAATAAAAATTGCAGCCACTTCAGGAGTCATATACCATTTCCTCACAGTTCTCACTGAGGCTTCCTGCTGGATTTCACTGGTGACATCAAAAACACACAATAATGATCTGATGTGGCCAAGTCAACAACAGAAGACACCCGGTGGACAGACCGTAGGTAATGACAAGGTCCAGGGTGTGTCCTCTGTTGTGAGTTGGTTGTGTGATATGCTGCTGAAATTTTCATCCACAGATCCTCAACTATTCACATTTGGTACCATTGAAAAGCCCCAAATGTCTTTAGTGGATACCAAAAGTAGTTCATTCAGTAGTATACAGTGGTTGGGAAATTTTCAGGTTTAGAAAGGTCTTCTACAGTGGACAAATTTGCATTAATGATAGTTGGGAGGATAAAATGACATATTATGCAATGAGTTTTAGTATCAAACAGAAAAACATGTTTAAAGAGGTGGTCAGCTTAATTTTAAGTGTGCTCCTGCAATCTTAAGAAGAGCCTAAAAGTTCACTTGTGCTTTCAGTATGTTCCACGCTGGGTGATGGTCGTCTGATGTCAACGAAATGCAATAGTCTGACCACATAAGAGCAAAGGAAAGATCCTGATGTGCTAAGCAGTGTCAACTTTAAGATGGCTGCCGCTCCACCAGACGGAGTTTCATGCACTCCAGACGACTGTAACCCAGGCCACTGCCAACTTAAAGAAGCTGAAACCTGGCTTGGCACTGATGTACCAGCTATTCTCAGTGAGGCCTCTCCACTTAATTTTAACTTTTTATTTTCAATCAGGGGAGGAAAGAAAGGTGGAGGTACTGCATCGATTGCTCACCAAACAATATCATCTGAAAATATTTTACTTAGTAAATATTCTTCCTTTGAGTATCATGCTTTTCTTTTTGGTGACCCAACTGTTTTAACTGTTACAGTATACAGACGACCAACCACTCCTTCCTGTTTTATTGAAGAATTTTCTGAATTTTGATCAAGTCTTCATATTAGGTAGAATAGGATCATAATAACTGGTGATTTTAATTTATATATTGACAAAAAAGATGATATCTTTGCCTGTGAGTTTTAAAATCTTCTGAGCAGCATGGGGGTTACTGCCCCGAGTTCTCCAATTACCACAGGCACCACTGTCACCTTCACTTTCCATGCTTTCTCCAGTTCTTCTCTGAGTCCCTGGTATTTCTTCAGTTTCTCATGTTCCTTTTTTCTGATGGTCCCATCGCATCACATCACATCACATCCACCACGACTTAAGTCCATATTCTGCACACATGTTCCTGTATATTATTCCAGCCAAATGATTGTGGCGCTCCATGTATGCTTTCCCTGCCAGCATCTTACACCCTGCAGTTGTGTGCTGGATTGTTTCAGGCGCCTCTTTGCACAGCCTACACCTTGGGTCTTGTCTGGTGTGGTAGATCTGAGCCTCTATCGTTCTGGTGCTCAGGGCTTGTTTCTGAGCTGCGAGGATGAGTGCTTCAGTGTTGTCCTGTAGGCCAGCCCTTTCTAGCCATTGGTAGGACTTTTTGATATCAGCCACTACAGTTATGGTCCGGTGATACATCCCATGCAGGGGTTTGTCCTCCCATGAGGATCTGTCCTCCAGCACTGCATCCTCTGCTGTCCATTGCCTGAGACATTCACTGAGCACACTGTCAGCACACTGTCCTTGAGCTTGATGTAATCATGCATCTTGGATATTTCATCCTGGACAGGGGCTTCCACACTCACTAGTCCTCGTCCTCGTTCTTTGCGCCTAGCATACAGTCTCAGGGTGCTGGATTTGGGATACCCTCCATGCATGGTGAGGAGCTTCCGTGTCTTAACATCCGTGGTCTGTATCTCCTCCTTTGGTGATCTTATTATTCCTGCAGGGTATCTGATACCTAGGAGTGCGTAGTAGAGGGCTGCATTGGGATTGGGTCCCGCAGGACCCAACGCAAATCTCGCGGGATTGGGCGGTTTGAATTGTGCTGCGGGCGCGAGCGGGCGCCAAAAAAAACCCCCGTGGGATCAGTGTTGCCATGAATATCTCATGAATATATAATAGCGGACTACGTTAGGCTGTGTGGCTGTTGGAGTCTTATGTACTGAAGTTCCGTGAACGCACCAAGTAGAGACGCCTAATGGCCTGTCATCTAACCTGTTGTTGGGGGTGTGCAACGCCCCGCCTCTTAGAAATTGTGTTCTTTAAAGCCTGATACCGCGGTCGCGTGTGGGCGGAGCTACCAGCTAAAGTTATGGTCTGATCGCTGCATGAAGTGATGTCTGTTTACATCAATGCATGGTAGACACGAAGAATGTGGAGAGATCAGGTTTATTATTTTGAAGAGTTCTGCATGGTAATCATGTTTCCATGTTTGAGTTCATGAGATCATCCCAGAGAAAGTCTCTGCTTCAAATCCCGCAGTGAAAGCTGCGGCTGAATCGGACGCCCGTGTTTCCTTGCCCCTTACAGAGTTTGAAGCCAATGCCCCTCCCCCGCCTCTTTACCTGCTTTTCCTCTCTACCTGTTCACCTGTTCATATCCTCTGCAGCTGAGAGTTGTTTTCCCCCGCGCTCCTTAGTGTATTCTACACAGAGAGCGCAAAATACGGTCATCGTAGATTGACACGATAATCGGGGCACTCTAGCGCAGCAGAAGGATGAAAGAGCTGTGACTCTATCTGGCAACACTGAGAGGGATAAGGAAGGAGCAGGTTGCCTGGCAGGGACATGATGTCAATTGATGAATCAAAAAAGAACCTCAAACGAAGTTCATCGTGAGACACGCATGCTGTTCAGATCTGCGTGCCGATGCCCCACTGAGGCGCAAAACAGCAAAAGCTGGAAAAGGCTGAAGCTAAAAAAAGTATTTTTCCGTCAGAAAAAAATAATTCACAGATTTTCAGCTCTGTTGAACCATTACAATGTTTTTTTTTCCTCCATAAATTCAAATGACTTTGACCTGCATCTGAACCAGCTTGTTCAGCGCGCTTCAGGCCGTCTGTATGCGCGCGGACACACGCACACACGGGAGGATCATTTTGAACCGAAGGCAGAACCTCCTGTTCATTCCCCAACTTACCCCCTTCCTTATATAACCTCATATTAGGGTGAGGGGGTGGGGGGTTTAGCCTGCGATGCGCCTTGGGGGGGGGCTACTTGGGAGTGGCCCTCCTCCTATGGTTGCCGTATGGAGTGGGCCCCCCCTCTTTCGGTTTTATTTGCACCTTAGACACGTAGGGTCCTTGGTAGGGGGGGTGCTTGGACATCACTGCCAGCAAGCAGCAGATGTCCTCCTGGCACCCTACCCGCCAATTTTAACCGCACCTTAGACATTTAGGGCCCCTTGGTGTGGAGGGTGAGGGGACATCACTGTGAGTAATCAGGAGATGTCCCCTTAGTGCCCTACTCGCCAATTTTAACTGCACCCCCCTTAGTACACACACCCCTCCCCCTTCAATATATACATTCAAACATAAACACACACACATGCACACAAACACCCTCTCAAACACCCATACACGCACACACATTTTACAAGGAAGGTGGGACCTGGGTCCATCTGTCCCCTACCCCGTCCCTGGTGGGGGGTGTGGGCCCCTTGGCGATGGCGGCCGTGTCCCTTGGGTGCCGGCTCCCTGGGCCCGGCGGTGCTCTCTCCGCGCGGTGGGGGGGTTCATATTACACCTGAGCCGGGGGTGTTCGTGTCCCTGGGGGGTGGGTCCTGGTCCTTGCCCCTGGGCGCTGGGCCCCGCCAAACTTCCAACATGGCCGAGCCTGGTCGGGCCATATTTATAACATCCCTTATGGGCCGCCCTTTTTTCCCCGGGGTTCCCCCCTCCTGGGCGGGGGCGGCGGGCCCCTGCCTTGCTCCTACCTGGACCAACCGTGGGCCGGGTGGGTGGCTGCCTGGAGTGCGGAGCGGGTCTCCCTTGGGGGGTCCTGGCTCGTACCTGGGGTCGGGGCGGGGGGATGCCCGGAACTCCTGGGTGGTGGTGGGGTGCTCGTCTGGGGCTGTGGGCTTCCCTCTCCGGTGGGGCCCTGCGTTGGGCTCTTCCGGCGCGGCGGGGGGCTGCTTTCCTGGCTGGGCTGGGGCGGCGCTCTCTTTCCCTCTGCGCCTCCCTGCTCTCTGGCTCTGGGGGCCTCGCGGCGGTCCTGCTGGCCCTGGCCTGGGTGGCGGTCTTGGTCGCCCGGGGGGCGGTTGTTCCCTGCCTGTTCCCGTGTGGCGCTGGGGGAATTCCGGCTGCCGCTGCTGCTGCGGCGGGGGTATGGGTGTGGGGGTGGCTGGGCGCTCCTCCTCCTTCTTTTCACATTCCACCATCCATTTTAGAAGAACATAAACACTCACCTGAGCACAGGTGTTAGCTCACCTTTGCACTAATAGTTTGCATGATTGAATGAATGAAAGATTTCACACTAGTTGGTTTAAAGGCATAAGTATGCGTTCGTGAACACTATCTGTTTTGTGTGCATGTTGACATGTGGACATTTCTGCGGCTAGCAGGTGTGTTGATAATATTTGAGTGTGTGTGAACAGGCCCCGCCCTTTTTGTACTACATTTGAACCGTACCGTAACGATAAACAACCAGTAAACCTGCCTGCTCTATGCTGCTTCATGGTCTTACCCCCCTTCCCCTCCTATTATCACCCTCCTACCCCCCCCTCTCTCTAACGTCCCTCTCTCTTGTTCCCCTCTTTCCTTTTCCGTCCGGTCCAACACCAAAGATTTTCAAACATGATTGAAATTAATAAAGTTTGGCCTCAATTACAAAAGGGGTTTATTCAGACATACCTTTGGTTTGTCTGAAGATGAATAACCCCTCTTGTTAGAATAAAATATGTCCAACACAAGAGGCCCTCAGCTCTCATCTGTTTGCCTAGCTGTTGGACAGGACAAGTTAAAAAAAAAAAAAAAAAAAAAAAAAAAAAAAAAAGAACCTCCTCCAAAACCATTAGAACCAGAAAAGCTAAACATCACTCTATCACCTCCCTGAACCGAGGAGCACCCACTTTCCCTATGCCAAAAACATCTGGGAACGTGTGACCTTCAGTGAACAACAGGATTAGTGAAAATAGATTTAATAATGAAGTTGCACATTACACAAAAGAGGAATGCATGAAAAGATGAGGCTGGAGGAGGGACATGAATCTCTTTAATAATATCAATACAAATACGTGTTTTTTTTTCCTGCGGGACGGGAGACAATACAAAATCAATGCATCTCTAATACTGTGCGGGAATAAATTCTCAGAAATTTGCGGGTGCGGGCGGGAGTGGACATACATATTGCGGGTGGGGGCGGGAGTGTAACGCATACGTTGCGGGAACGGGCAGGATTGGTCAGAAATTCGGCGGGTGGGAGCGGGATGAAGAAAATAGTCCCGCGCAGGGCTCTAATGCTGTTTATAGCTGTTTATTGCCCGGGCCTTGTTCTTGCCATTGAGCTGGCTTCTCAGGACGTGCCTTACTCGTTGGAAGTATCTAGCTGTAGCAGCTTTCCTTGTTGCCTGCTCCAGGTTGCCATTTGCCTGCAGAATTCCAAGTACTTGTAACTGTCCTCAATGTCTGCTATTGTTCCTTCTGGGAGTTGTCTGCTATTGTTCCTTCGGGGAGTGAGACTCCTCCTGTGTCGACTACCTTGCCTCTCTTTGTCACCATCCGGTGACCTGCACCTTACCAACTAAGCTACCCAGCCGCTATATATACAGTGTGGACACACCTTCTTATGCAAAGAGTTTTCTTTATTTTCATGACTATGAAAATTGTAAATGTACACTCTGAAGGCATCAAACTATGAATAAACACATGTTGAATTATATACATGACAAAAAGTGTGAAACAACTGAAAATATGTCATGTTGTAGGTTCTTCATAGTTGCCACATTTTGATTTGATTACTGCTTTGCACACTCTTGGCATTCTCTTGTTGAGCTTCAAGAGGTAGTCACCTGAAATGTTTTTCACTTCACAGGTCTGCCCTGTCAGGTTTGTGATTTCTTGCCTTATAAATGAGATTGGGACCATCAGTTGTTTTGTGCAGAAGTCAGGTGGATACACAGCTGATAGTCCTACTAAATAGACTGTTAGAATTTGTATTACGGCAAGAAAAAAACAGCTAAGTACAGAAAAACGAGTGGCCATCATTACTTTAAGAAATGAAGGTCAATCAGTCCGAAAAATTGGGAAAACTTTGAAAGTGTCCCCAAGTGCAGTCACAAAAACCATCAAGCGCTACAAAGAAACTAGCTCACATGAGGATCACCCCAGGAAATGAAGACCAAGAGTCACCTCTGCTGCGGAGGATAAGTTCATCCGAATCACCAGCCTCAGAAATCAGAAATAGCAGCAGACACATCTCTACAACAACTGTTTAGAGGAGACTGTGTGAATCAGGCCTTCATGGTAGAATATCTGCTAGGAAACCACTGCTAAAGAAAGGCAACAAGCAGAATAGACTTGTTTGGGCTAAAGAACACAAGGAATGGACATTAGAACACTGGAAATCTGTGCAGAAAAGGTTAACGGATGGACTCTACATGCCTGGTTCCCACCATGAGGCATGGAGGAGGAGGTGTGATGGTGTGGGGGTGCGTTGCTGGTGACCCTGTGGGGGATTTATTTAAAATTGAAGGTATACTGAACCAGCATGGCTACCACAGCATCTTGCAGCGCCATGCTATTCCATCCAGTTTGCGTTTAGTTGGACCATCATTTATTTTTCAACAGGACAATGACCCCAAACACACCTCCAGGCTGTGTAAGGGCTATTTGACCAGGAAGGAAAGTGATGAGGTGCTGCGCCAGATGACATTGCCTCAACCTTGACCTAACCCAAGTTAGATGGTTTGGGGTGAGCTGGACCGCAGAGTGAAGGCAAAAGAGCAAACAAGTGCTAAGCATTTCTGGGAACTTCTTCAAGACTGTTGGAACCCCATTTCAGGTGACTACCTCTTGAAGCTCATCAAGAGAATGCCAAGAATGTGTAAAGCAGTATTTAAAGCAATGGTGGCCACTTCGAAACACTTAGAATTTGACATATTTTCAGTTGTTTTACACTTTTGTCATGTATATAATTCCACATGTGTTAATTCATAGTTTTGATGCCTTCAGTGCATATCTATGGTTTTGATAGTCATGAAAATAAAGAAAACTGAATGAGAAGGTGTGTCCAAACTTTTGGTCTGTACTGTATATGTACATATTTAAAAAAGTATTTTTTTAAATAGCTGTAAGCGAATTGTCATCCTCACCTTCAATAAAGTCGCTTGAATGACATGCAGAACAGCCGATCGAACATCCTCTTATACATACATCTCGGCACATGTGTACTGAAGTATACTGAGCGCAAGATGTGTTACTGACTATCGATTCTGCCTGCAGTTGGAGAACCTCTATAAGCAGAGGGCCACTGTTGAGGCCCGGGCTGGCCCACGTTCCTCCTCGATTTGAAGCAAAACCGAGAAGCCCTGTCTGACCAAGCTGTCCAGCCACGGTGCCTGCTGCCGGGTACACTGGTTCCGCCCAAGGGATCCAAGCCCACTCACACAGCAGTGTTGTCCAGGAGCTTGTGCTTCTCGAGCTTGGCCCACGGACCAGGTGCCTGGCAGCGCTCTGTTGTGCCCTGTTGCTGCTGCTACTCAACCACCAGGCCCACCACCCTATAGAAAGCCTTCCTGCGTGCTCTGGTCTAGCTCCAGGAGAAACCTGATTGATTGTGCCAATAGCATGCTTGTCCCAATGACAAAGCCAATAAATAAATGATTACGAGATGCAGAATTTTTCTTCCTCGTCTTCAGAAAGAAGTGAGCATTCAGATTGCTGCTAATGCACCTTATTTTTTCTTGACTGGCCCCAGGTGAGTCACTGAAAAAGAACCTAGAACAGAACATATATGCAACTTTTCTTGTTGTTGGCACATCGGGTGCTGTGGTGTCACTGACATGACAACTAAGAAGATATGGTCCTATTTAACAAGTTGTCGAAGGCTAAATGAAAGAATAACCTTCATCATGTTGTGATCTGACATATTCCTCTAAATACATCCATTTATTTAAAAATAATTGTCTGATTCACCTAAATATCTGCATTTCATCATGATACTTGTATTTAAGCACATAAATATTAAAACCAAAATAAAATATATAAACAGGCTGTTCGCAACTCAGCGTGCGAAAGTGTACACTCAGTGGCAGGGTCAAAACTGCCGAGCAGACCCACCAAGGCTGGAAACTGAACAGTACTGGAAAAGTATATGGGAGAAAGAGACAGAACATAACAGCCATGTCCAATGGCTGGTCTCTCTGAGAAAGGAACATAGCAACCTCCCTGAACAGAATCCAGTAACCATCACAGTGGCAGACATCCAAGGTCTCAGGTATGAAAAACTAGACAGCACCTGGCCCTGACATGATACATGCCTACTGGCTGAAGAAACTCACCGCACTCCATGAGCACCTGGCATCACAAATGAACCAGCTGCTAAGAGGTGGGACTCACCCGAATCGCTAACGGAAGGGCGAGCAATCCTGATCCAGAAGGATCCCTCAAAGGGTGCAGTCGCATCCAACTATCGGCCAATAACCTGTCTCTCCACAACATGGAAGCTCATGCCATGCATCATTGCAACCAAGATAAATAGGCACATGGATCAATACATGAGCAACACACAGAAGGGCATTGGTAGAGACTCCAGAGGGGCCAAACAACAACCCCTGGTTGACATAACAGTCGCTCAAGACTGCTGGTCACTGGTCACAACACACCAACCTGTGCACAGCCTGGATTGATTACAAGAAAGCCTATGACTCAATGCCACACATGTAGGTCACTGAATGCTGGGAGCTGTACAACATCAACAGGACTCTAAGAGCCTTCATAGGAAACTCGATGAAGCTGTGGAAAACTACCCTTGAAGCCAATGGCAAACCACTTGCACAAGTGTCCATCAAATGTAGGATATACCAAGGTGACGCTCTGTCCCCACTGCTGTTCAATTCAATTCAATTCAATTTTATTTGTATAGCCCAAAATCACAATAACAGTCGCCTCGATGGGCTTTGAAGTAAAACATGAACTCAAAAGGATCATGAATACAAAGAGTTCAATAGAAAAATACTAAAATGAACTAACAACATAACTAAGCTATACTGGCATCCCTGCCCTTAGACCCCCTTCGCGGTAAGGAAAAACTCCTAAAAAACCGGATTCCGGAAAAAACGAAGAAACCTCAGGGGTGCCCACATGAAGGAGGGATCCTCCCCCAGGACGGACAGGTGATTTACCAGAACTCTTAGAGAAAAATTACCTTATCTAACTTTACAACTTCATATATAAAGTCCAGCAGACGAGCTTCATCCAGCCGTGGTTGGGGGTACAGTCAGGGGCGCGAGTTGAGCCTGAAACAGGAACCACAGGCAGGTGTAGGAGCAGGAGCAGCGACGAGGTACTCGGTCATGTACAGAGCAGAGACGAGCCAGAGGCAGGATCCACAGCCAGGTGTAGGAGCGGGAGCAAAGGCGAGGTACACGGTCAGGAGCAGAAGCATGGATGAGCCAACTGGAGTCTGGAAGCACTCCCACTCCCCAGGAGGGGAGAGGGAAAGAGTGACAATACATGAATCGCACTGCTGGCAACACCAAACAGAGGCATGGAGAACTAAATGATAAATGATGATCAAAAATAGAGAAGAGAGGAAGGGGAGAACAGAACCCCAGAGCACCATAGTTACCCCAGCTTCAACTTCTAGCAGCCTTTTAAAACAAATAGTTATTGTTATTAAGTTTAATTTAAACACATTAACATTAAGTTATATATTCTCTGAATACTAACTAGTCTGACAATAAGCCTGTCCAAAGAGGAATGTTTTCAGTCTAACTTTGAATGTAGAAACTGAGTCGGCCTCTCTTACATGAGCTGGGAGCTTATTCCATAAAACAGGGGCTTGGTGGCTGAACGTTCTACCTCCAACCGTACTTTTACTAATTCTAAGAACCACAAGCAGTCCTGCATTTTGCGAGTGAAGTGTTCTTATTGGATGGTAAGGGACTATGAGGTCCTTAATATAGGACGGGGCCAGTCCATGTAAGGCCTTATAGGTTAACAGGAGGATCTTGAACTTGATTCTAGAATCAACTGGGAGCCAATGGAGCGAAACTAACACAGGAGTGATGTGATCTCTTCTGCTAGTTCCTGTTAACAATCTAGCTCCTGTGTTGTGAACAAGCTGGAGACTTCTTAAGGAACTCTTAGGACACCCTGCTAACAAAGAGTTACAGTAAAACAGACTCGACGTAACAAATGCATGGATGAGTTTTTCAGCATCACTCTTAGAAAGTATATTTCTGATCTTAGCAATATTCCGCAGGTGAAAAAAGGCAGTTCTACACGCCTGAGATATGTGAGCCTTAAATGATAAGTCCTGGTCAAATAAAACCCCAAGGTTTCTAACTGTGGAATTGGGGACTATACTTATGCCATCCAGGGAGACTATCTGAGCAGACAGAGCATCTCTCAGGTTTTTAGGACCTAGTATAATGACCTCAGTATTTTCTGGGTTCAGGAGGAGGTAATTAATTGTCATCCAGGTCTTGATGTCACTGATGCAGGCATTCAGTTTCTCTATATTGTCATTCTGGTCAGGTTTCATGGATAAATACAACTGCGTATCGTCAGCATAACAATGAAAATTAATGCTGTGTTTCCTGATTATGTTTCCTAGGGGTAGCATATAAAGCGTAAACAGGATGGGTCCTAAAACTGAGCCCTGTGGCACTCCGTAGTTAACTTGAGTGCACTGAGAGGAATGTCCATTTACATTAACGAACTGATATCTATCGGACAGATAGGATTTAAACCACTGGAGAGCAGATCCTCTGATCCCTATGTCCTGCTCTAATCTATGGAGTAAAATACCGTGGTCGATAGTGTCAAAGGCTGCACTAAGGTCTAACAGGACCAGAATAGAAAGTAGTCCCTTTTCTGAGGCCAATAACAAGTCATTAGAGACTCTAACTAGTGCAGTTTCCGTGCTGTGGTGGGGTCTAAACCCCAACTGAAAGTCTTCAAAGTGGCTGTTGTCCTGTAGGTGGCAGTAAAGCTGCTTTACTACAACTCTTTCTAGGATTTTAGAAATGAAGGGGAGGTTTGACATTGGTCTATAGTTGGCCAAGATGCTAGGATCCAAACTGGGCTTTTTCAGAAGAGGTTTAACAACTGCATATATAAAAGACTGTGGCACGTAACCCGTTTCCAGAGAGGTATTTATCATTGTTAATATGGAATCATTAATTAGGGGAAAAGTTTCTTTAAAAAGTCTAGTCGGAATTGGGTCTAACAGACAAGTTGAGGATTTGGAGGATGTAATAATTGATGCTATTTCCACTTGATCCACAGCAGTGAAGCAGTCTAATGTTACAGAGGTTTCTATGGATGCCTCCACGTCTACCGCTTCAGCCTGCTCTGGGCTGATAGTAGGAAAAACTTGATTTAACTTTGTCTAATATTTGAGATTTTACTATCGAAAAATATAAGAAAATCATCAGAGCTGAGAGAAACAGGAACATGTGGTTCTAATGAGCTCTAACTGCGAGTTAATTTAGCAATGTTGCTAAAAAGAAATCTTGGATTATTTCCATTCTCTGATATTAAGGTTGAATAGTACTGGCTTCTAGCTCTACGCAGAGCTTTTTTATAATTTAATAGGCTATGTTTCCAGGTATTCAGAGACTGCTCTGAACCGGAGCGGCGCCAATCTCTTTCCAACTTACGGGTTTCTTGTTTAAGAGAACGTGTATCAGCATTAAACCACGGTGCTACTCGGTTTTGTCTAACGAATTTAGGTTTCAGGGGGGCAACAACATCGAGTGTACTCCTGAGGGCTTGTAAGTCATCACCAACAAACTGGTCATTAATACTAGGACTGATGCTATGGGAACTGGACTCAGTGTTTAAACTCAGACACAGAATGGTCAGTTAAGGTTCTTCTAGGCTGTTTCTTATTCACTGGGGCAGTAGCATGTTCTAATGTAACCTGGAAGGTAATCAGAAAGTGATCAGAAATGATGGGGTTAAGAGGAAGGACACTAAGCTGGCTGATCTCTATACCATGGGTTATAACAAGGTCCAGGGGTGTGCTTATGACAGTGAGCACTTTCACACTTTGGGTGAAACCAACATCATCTAATAAAGCTGCAGAAGCATTTCCTTGACAGTCACTGGGGTCATCAACATGAATATTAAAATCCCCTATTATTATAGTTTGATCAGAATCTAAGACAATAGTCGATAGGAAGTCGGAAAACTCAGTTAAAAATTCTGAATATGGGCCGGGGGGGTGATAAATAATTATGAATAAAACAGGTTTTCGAGTCTTCCTGTTTGGGTGATTTATAGACAATATGATGCCTTCAGATTAATTATAAGCATTTTCAACTTTAGGGCTGAGAAGTAAGCTAGACTGTGATTACTGCCAAACCACCTCCTTTCCCTGAAATCCTGGATTTCTGATAGTTAGCATAAGTGGGGGGGTGGGGGTGGGGGGGGTTTGCTTCATTCAATCTAACATAGTCATCCTGTTGGAGCCAAGTTTCTGTTAAGGCTAGAAGACTGAGGTTGTTATCTTTAATTAACTCATTGACTAAAAGGGACTTAGAGGAAATGGATCGAATGTTTAATAAACCACATTTAATGACATCATAGTTCTGCTTGTGGGTACTGCTGTCTGTCACCGTAAGGTTTCTATGACGCGCTCCTTTCACTTGTCTTTCAGCACATAAGCTAAAGCTGGGACCTGCATGACTTTCCCTGCATGGTTTTGCACCAGCACTAACCCTAATGGAGGCTCAGAGGAGCGATTTACACTGCTTCTCTGTGCCCGGGTCTCGTCTCTGGGTTGTCAGGTTGACAGAATAAGGCTAGCAGAATTGTTCTTAGAAAGAAGAGCGGCACCGTAGGATGGACACCATCTCTCCGCATGAGACCGGACTTCCCCCAAAACGCGCTCCAATTATCACTATGCACTATGTTTCCTCCCGGCTGTTGGGAGGGCGCTGGGGTGCTAACTAAGTTAGCCCTGGTGGCGCGGCCCGAGCTACGAGTCACAACCTGGCTAGCCGGCTTAGCTTCCACTGTGCGGAGCCGCGCTTCTAACTGCTCCAGCCTGGCCTCCAAGTCTAACACAAGACTTCATTTAACACACCTACCGCTGTCTTCCCTAAAGGAGGCAGGATCCTCACTAAACATATGGCACATGCAGCAGGAGATAGGGGGAAAGGCGGAAGGAGTGGTGGCCATGCTAGGTTCTAAGCTAAGGCTAGCAGTGTTTAGGTAAAGAGAAGTGGTTTATTTAGGAAAATGAGAAAAGTGAATAGCAAGCGGTTTAACAGTAGTGTATTCGCTACTAAAAGGTGCTAGATGTGAATATTAAACCAGGTAACCCTTAGAGTAAGCAACACCAAACAAGAGAAGAGCAGTCAAACACGACTAGCACTGGAAAAGGCTCACCCGGAAATGACGTCACAGGAAGCAGAGGAGGAGTTACCTCAAAGGTAATTCCCTGTTCCCTGTTCTGCATAGGCCTGAACCCCCCTCAGTCAAATAATCAACAAGACTGACTATGGATACCGACTCAGAAATGGGGCTACCATCAGTCACGTCCCCTACTTTGATGACATCAAGCTAGATGCTAAGAGCGAGCGTGACATTGACTCCCTGATCCACACCACCAGGATCCACAGTACTGGCATTGGGATGTCATTCGGGCCCGGATGATGACAAAGAGAGGCAAGGTAGTCAACACAGGAGGGGTCTCACTCCCAGGAGGAACAATAGCAGACATTGAGGACAGTTACAAGTACCTTGGAATTCCGCAAGCAAATGGCAACCTGCAGCAGGAATTTTATCATGGTAGGAATAACACGTCAATGTCAGGGTGGGGTCATCTAAGATACACAAGGGTTAAAGGCGCAGGAGAAATAAAAAAAGCATTGCCTTCATCCAGGTGTGAGTGAATAGGTATGGTGTAGTTAATAGAGAATTGCATCCTCCACCCCTACTCTCTCCCTGTATGTGATCTGCAGTGGATCTTGGACATGCTGCACCTGTGGCTTCAGCTGCAGCAGCAATCTCAAAGGTCTTCATCACATGTAAGGTCAGTGTTACAGGCCGATGGTCTTTGTTTTCCTTAGGATCCTTCACTTTGGAGAGAGGAACAATACACAAGGTCTTCCAGAGGGATGGAACACATCCCAAGTCAAGGCTTCGGTTGACAAGATGCTTAAGGGGAGATCCAAGCTCGTTTGCACATGTTTTCAACAGTCTGGGAGACACACAGTCTGGACCTGCTGCTTTCCTAATGTTCAGTCTTTGCAGTTCCCTCTTCACCTGATGAGCTGTAATGTGGTGGAAAGCACATTGTGCATGTGGTTGGCGTGGATCACATGTAGAGGACAGAGGAAGAGAGAGATCATGGCTGATTAATGATGAAGGAGCAGCCTGAGCAGCTGGGTCCTTCTCTGACTGAGGAGTGAGGACAGGCAGTGGGAAGGGCACAATGATGGGTGCAGTGTAGAACGGGCTGGTATTGGAAGTAGGGGGAGTAGGAGGTGAAATGTCAAACCTATTATAAAGGTATTAAGCTCATTGGCTTTTTCTGCACTTTCCCCAACTACCTTTGTCACCTTCTTGCACCCAGTGTTTTTTTTCATTCCTTCCCATACTTCCCTGATGTTTTTCTCCAGCTCCCCACCCTTTCCTTGTAGGTCTTTTTTGCCTCTTCTAAGCAACTCTTCAGTTCTGTTTGCACCTTTCTGACTTCCTTCCAATCATTTTTGTGTCCCAACTTAGTGTAGGCTTTAAAAACAATTGAAATATATCAGTCTTTAACCTTTTTTCAAGGTTTCATTTTAGATTGAGCATATGTTTCATCATATTGTATATGTTTGACACTTTTATTATCAAGTCACCACAATAAAGTCTGAGTGTTAGTGCACAGAGAGATGAAGCTTATTTGAACCCATCATATTATCCTGCTGCGCTGGACTCGCTTCTTCAATGAGCTGCTCGTCTGAAGAGCACAGTGTTCGGGATGGTGGGACTCAATGACGTCCTCACTGGCATCGTCTGAAGGCTGATGCCTCATCACAGCATTCTATATCATCTGGGTCCAAAGATCCATCTTGTTCTTTTTCTTCTTCATCTTCACAAGTTTGATCCTTCTCAACTGCAAGAAGAAAAAAATGCCATTTAGCGGAAAGGTTTATTCAAATGTAAGGATATTTTAACCACAAACATTTCATGTTCAGTCACAATTAATGTTTTTTCTGTAAAAGTTCTGTAAGCCTATTTAGCAAAGTCTTTGGCATTTTACCTTGGCTAATGGAATATTAACTACAGACAAAGTTGGTGGACTGGCACAGTGCATACTCAATACCCAGGAGTTTCTCCTCATCAGGTGTACGACTGAGGGAGCGGCATCTGTGCTGTGAAGTCTGGTTTGAACAAGTGCTCCCTACCAAACAGAAGGTCTGACTACTGGTTGAGCAGTTGTATGTGTCTTGGATCTACGCAGGAAGACTGGTGCTCTTTCTCACCAGCAACTCACAGAGACTCCATGCGGCTGTTCCACTGGACTGCAAACGATGTGAGGTATACCTGTAATCGTGGCATTGAAAGTTAGACGAGCAAACCACGAGAAAGTTGCCTCAGCCTGTTTTGGATTGTTAAAATGATGCATCTTTCAGAGCAGCAAAGCTGTCTGTTTTGGGCTAATTTAGTCTTTTGGCTAAAAAAGCATTTTTTTTCATTGTTTAATGTTGTGAAGACAGAGAAGATAAATACTACACACCTCCTCCAAACTACACTGCCCTGGCTAGCATCTGACCACTCTTGCAACCCTGATGAGAGCTAGGATGCGTCAACATGCAACGTGGTTAACATGACTGATGGAGGCCCAAAAAAAAGAAAAAAGAAATCACAAGTACTCTTCTTGTTTGTCTTTTCTTTTCTACATCCGTAACTCTGCCCCCTTAAGAGTTGAGTACAGGTGTATGCTTTTTTTTTTTGCCACTGCTGATATATTTTTGCCTTCTATGTATCTATCCCCCCCCCCCCGCGTTCTTCTACGTGCGTCTGTTTTCTTGACCTCATGGTCGACACTCTTGGCTGTAAAATTCATTGACTTTCACAGACTTGGGTAGGAACAGCTGTTTTTTTTCATAATCTCCTTCGCTGTAAAGAGGAGAAGGCTAAAGTGAGTGGAAGCATGTCGGAGTTTTCGCCTTACTGTTTACTGCCACCTCTGGACTCGCACCGGTTTGTCTTCAGCTGAGCGGACCACCGGCCTGTTAAACAAACGCTATTTAACAAATGACACCAAGGGAGAAGATTCTGGACGATACCATTTGGGTTGGGATAGGGGGATGCGTAGAATAAAGAGAATAAGTATAAGGCAAACAAAGAACATAGTAGAAAGTTATAATTGGTTGAATTTATGTTCATTTATTTAAGACGTGAATATTAGCGAATTATGCAATTTTTATTGATTCAAACTTTTAAATTCCTCCATGGATTTAAGTCTACCCCTTCATGGTGGAAAGTGGTACAGCCCTCTGCTCCTATTGGTATCCACTCTCGTGGACTGCTGCACATTATGCTGGAGAGTGAGGCCGTGCTGCCTCTGCGAGTTAACTTTTTAATCCGAGTTTTGATGCATTATTTCAGTCAGGAGGAATAGGCGGAGGAGCTGGCGGAAAGAGTCGGAGACAACAAGTCCGTCATGGTGTGAGGTTAGGCTGAGAACCGGAGCCTTTCCCTTTCGGTCTGTAATTGTGCTGAGAAGGAAGAACAGAAGAACGAGAAGAGCTGGAGGGGTCAAAGATGCAGCTGGCCGCGGTGCTGTGGGGCGCCCTCGCAAGTTTGTTCCTCAGCCAGACTCCAGGTAAGACAACGGCGCCCGTGAACGCCCCGCGCTCGGCGAGTTCGGCTGTTCTTACCTCTGTGCTCCGCTCACACTCTGGACCCAGATTTACCTAAAATAAAAGAGCGCATTTTCAGTCTGCTGGTTAAAATAGAAAGAGTTGTGGAAAATGTGCGTCCACCCCCTCCCCTTCAAAGCTCATTTACAACCCCCCCCCCCCCCTCTATAGCTGAAAGTCAAGTTCCATGCGCGGAAAACCGCAGCTCCACCATGTGAAGGAAGGGCTTTGGAAATGTGCGCACCACAGCCTTCCTGACTGACCAGCATGGCAGTTGCTGGAAGAACGGTTGCACGTCTGCTGCCAGTTTTGATGGCTGCATTGATGAAGGATCATTGAGGGGGTGGGGGGAAGCCCTGGATAAATGACATTTTTGATTTTAAATGGGTTAAATGTGTTTTAGAAAAAAAATCACTGAAATCTATTCATTATATTAGTGTTTTTTAACCCCTATTGAGCCAAGGTTACACTTCTTCCTTGACATGGCTCACCAGCAACTGAATGTAATAAAAAAGAGCAACTATTTATGTATTAACAATGTACTATTCCCTCCAAGATCTTGCCTGCATTTTTTTCTAATAGTTTTTGTTGTTGTTGTTGTCCAAATCAAATAGGTAACTTAAAAAATATTTTTGGGAAAAAACAATTTAATTTAGTTTTAATGAACCTAATGAACCTTGAAAAATTCTGACGCTGATGTCGGACAGGCTGTGGATCATGAGAACTGGACTGGGTGACCTCTCCCTGGTCGCTTGCTGCAACAAGCCAAAATCCCATAGGCTTCTATAGAAAAAATAAACGGCTATTACTCAGCCATTCTATTTCTCAGAAGTAACCATTCTTGCTCTGACACCTTTTTTTTTACATGTTCTTTACAATCCTATTTTTTAAGTGATATTTATTTCTGTTGTGCAATTTATTCAAGTTATAAACTGGCCAATCAGGTGCTTCAATAAAGGTATGTGTTCTCACATCAAACGTTTGACTGGCAGATTTGGCTGAGCCTGTTTTCAGTGGAAGGGGTATTTACTTCCAACAAGCTCAGTCCTGATTGGCAAGAAATGTTATAGAAATGTTGATTCAGACAGACTCGGACGAATCACTGCATAACGGTGTCGTCTGGTTCCAACATGTCGCAATCTGTATCACGAAAAATGAATTGACTTCATTTGATTGAAGCCAAAAGTAGGCAATTTTTCATAGTTGACATGCCACTTACTCAGTCCAGTTCTCTTATACAGTCAATGGAACAGAGCTTTTTATTTTATTCAGTTTTTACACAGTCTAACACCAGAACCCGCAATAAGCTACACCATTAAACACGATCTAGCTGTTATTTTTGTTGTGACCGAGAGACAATAAGTCATGTTGGCACAAGGAAGTGAGTATGTTGCAGGGCTCGACATAGCCATTTGTCCGCTGGCCCGGTCCTGTTTTTCGAGCAGTGCGGACCACAAGACTTTACTTTTCACTTGTCCGCTCGGGCCACTAAAATATCTAACGGTTTATATATTCTTCACCTTTTTCAATAAAGTAAATTTTGCGAAAACGTGTAGATTTACCTCGTCTTCATAATTTAGTTTTTCTGCTAGTCCTCTGTTCAGACTTCAAGGGTTTCTATGGGAAACCTTTGATCACTTCTCCTTCTCTCCCGCCTGCTCGCGCGCGGCATTCACGGCCGAGCACCACGCGGCACGCGCTCACTACTTTTTTTTTTCAAACTTTATTGAATGTAACAATTCAATACAAAACAATGTTAAACAGCAAAAACGAAGGCACAAGCCAGTGGGTTATCATTACACTTGATTATAAATCCGACACCGTCACTGAAGAGAGACTGAAGCATGTCAGAGATGTGGAAGACATGGCAGGAATAGATAGGAATATGTTGGATGGAGTAGTGGGTATAAATAGTAGTATGGACAGCAAGATATTTAATGAATGCATTGAAGATGAAACTGTATGCACTAAGCTTTAAGCTGAATGTCAAAGAATCAAAGGCAACTCCAAATACCTGAATCTCAGACTCAAATGCAGTAGAATGTTAAACTACTTAATTTTGTTTTTCTTTACAACACTGTAAGCAGTAAGTATTTCTAGTTAGTTGAATGATCTCAGTTAGACCTGCGCAATATGAGGAAAACTCGCGATATCAGAGATTAAAATTGCGATAACGATATAATTTGCGGTATATAAACAAACAGCAAAATAACCAAATAACCATTCCCAGTTTAAAAATTATACTCCAAATGACCCACGTTGACATAGGTTACAAACATCTAACATAATAGGGCTCCATCTGATTGGTCAACAATGTGAAGGTGTCCATCCGATTGGTCAAATGCATTAAGGGATTTATTTGATTCGTTAAATGGTTCAAGCTGCCATTAGATTGTTTTAACACATTTAAGGTTTATGATTTATTGTGATATTTGCCGTTAGAAGCACCATGAAAACTTCTGAACTAGTGTTACCTACTACACTGCAGTGCTCTCTTCAAAACATCTGAAACAGACTAGAGCAGATTTAAGTTTGATATGGTCTATTTTCAGTCATTGAAAAGTGTAGAAATAAGTGATGTCACCAGAATGCACCAAATTGCACCATATTAAAAGTTTCCGGGGGGGCAGGCCCCCGGACCCCCCTAAAGTTGCAAGCACCTGCGGAGCGGCGGGTCCCGCTATGCGCGGTGTCGGGCCAGTAACTTTCAGGCAGGGCCAGTAAGTTTCAAAAACTACTGGCCCTGTGGGCCAGTGCAAATTTCTGGGCTATATCAACCCCTGTGTTACCACGTCTGATAGGTTACATTAATGACGTATATGATTAAGCCTGGTGGTGCCCATTTAAAGGGTTGAACTTTTTCCAAAATGAAAGCAATAGGCCAAAGTTGAGGCAAAATTTATTTGGAAAAAAACCACCAAAGATTTTATAATCTTTCATATTCTTAACTACTTAGAGTGAAACCTGGGCCTGTTTAGATGAACGCAGAGCTGATATCCTGGTGATGATATATGTTTGTTGATATGATATGTTAGGTGAAATTGAATCATTTCCTACGGCACACCTGACCATCTCTTATGACATACTTTTACTGCGGCACTTTGGTTAGAAACACTCCATTAGAAAGAAATTCCACCCAATTGACTGTCAGTTTGGTGTTTTTCGTAGATAATAGAGCTCCGAGCATTAGGATTTTTTTCTTACCTAAACCTAAAGCCCTGACCTTTGTGGCAGTGTCCCCATTTCGTGTTCTCCTGAAGCCTAGTTTTGCCATAACTGTCAGTGTATATCTGTGGTACCTCACTTCCTGTGTCCTTCTTCCCTTCACCAGCTCTTGCTGTAGGTCAGAGGTTTTCCCACAGCCCCCCGGCCATGTTTCTCTAACACCTTATGTTTACAACATGTTCGAACAGCCGCTGGAATGCGAGGGCTCATTGCAGCAACGTCTGAATACACACATACACATCAGGGGCTTAGCAGTATATACACTTAGATGTGCAGTGCCAGGCTCTCTGACATGCCCTGGAAAAAATGTGTCTGACAAAAGAGCAGAAACGACATCTGTAATTGTCTAGTTGGACCTGAAAAGGGGGGTGGTGTAATCGTGACATACTTAAAATGTCACCAGAAGACAGTCCCCAAAATGTCAGCCATATAAAAGTCAATATTCGAATGAAAACAAAAGTCGCCTTGAATGATTCACATCCTATGTATTGTCAGGGCTTCCATCCTTCCGGATCTAGTTATCAGCATTGCCTTCTGTCTTCTGTTATTATCTGGTGCTCACTTGGATCATAAGCTTTTTTGGTCATAAAGCAATTAATTCTGCTTGGCCAGTATCATGCACAGAACAGGTCTTTTGTCTGTTATATGTGATAGGTCTGTGCTAGCATGCTCATCTCAGGTGGAACTCTTTACTTTTCTTTTTTTCTTCTTCTCCATGCTAGTCCTTTACTTCAATTAAAAAAAAATAGTTTTATTTCTTGACTCACATTCCACCCTAAACACTACTTCCTTCTAAAAAAATGTAACCTTTCATGAAAAGTGTTGTATTCTCTTTGATTTAATTGATTGAACTCTGTGACTTCTTAAATCAATTTTTTGTCTTAAAATATGAGGCTAAACTGCATATGGGCTGTTTTGGATGTTTTGGTTCAAGTGCATGTTGGCCAAATGGCGCTTATGAGTCTTGGTTAGAACTATACTGAGGCCCTAATACTGCTCATCTACTGTTGGTACTTGAACCTGAAACCACAAAATCAATGCTGACTCTTTTTTAAAATGTTTAGAATTAGGCCTGCACAATATACCGCAAATTTATCGTTATCGCAATATCCAGCTCTGCAATATGCATATCGCAAAAGACGGCGAATATCGCAATAAATCGCAAACCCAAAATGTGTTAAAACAATCTTCTAGCAGCTTGAAGCATTTAACGAATCAAATAAATCCCTTTATGCTTTGACCAATCAGATGGACGCCTTCCCATTGTTGACCAATCAGATGGAGGCCTATTATGTTAACCCTGGTCCTGAAGAGCCTCAACCCTGCCTGTTTTCCAGCTCTCCTTAACCAGCTTGCTGTTGATTGGCTGACTCAAGTGATTTCACATCCTGATTGACTGAACACACCTGATTTTGGTTATGATTATCGAGCAGTCTAGGGAGAATTGGAAAACAGACAGGGTTGAGGCTCTTGAGGACCAGGGTTAGCCACCCTGACGTTTGTCCCCCATGTCGATGAGGGTCATTTGGAGTATAATTTTTAAACTGTTGCAATGAAATGGGAATGATGTTTTTGTTTATTTTTCTATTTGTTTATTTACCGCAAATTTATCGTTATCGCAATATTGATCACTAATATCGCATTTCGCAAGTTTTCGTCATATCGTGCAGCCCTATTTAGAATCCTCTTAGTCTAAAATTCAAAAGGCCTTTTCCAATAATCAAATGATAAGGCAAACAATAAAAAAGCATTTTTTGTGCAGAATAGCAAAGAAGAAAGGGGGGAAGGTTGACAATAAGAGGAAAAGATGTGGAGTCTAGAAGATGGTAGTCTGAATTCAAGGTTATATTTTAACACCAGATCTTATTTTCAAGTGAATGACTGCAGTCTTGTCATTTTGAAGTGATAACAGTGGTGAAACCACACACATTAGTATCCCATTGTGTTTTTCTCAAAGGGTTTGGTCTGGGGCTGGAAGCAGTAACATATTTAAAGTGGGTGTCGTGCTAAATGCTTTAACCAATGAGCTGAGTTCTGGAATCCAGGAATGTTCAAAGTCCAGTTCAGAAAAGAGACAGACCAGACTTGTTTACAAATGTATTCTATGATCAATAGAGACCTGTCATGGGGGCCTCATATCTTTGATGAATGACCGACGTTTGACCTACATCCGACTGACTGGTAGCAGGGCTCCAGACTGCGACCATTTGGTCGCATTTTGCGACCAAAATTTGAGAGTGTGCGACTGAATTTTACATCCAGTCGCACATGTGCGACCAGTAAATTTGCCTCCCCCTCCCTCCGTATTTTTTATACATTAAACGTGGAAGGGGCAAGTCAATGATCAATGAAATAATCAATGAGACGCGAGCGCACACGCACGCAAACACACACACAAACTCGCACACATACTCATGAGACGAGAGCACACACTCGAGTAAGTGGCTAAAATGCGTGTAGGAGGAGGGGCCTAGAGATAATCGAGCGCGCGTAAACATCTGTGGGAAGGAAACGGAGACAAATATCACAACCTGATATGTGCGTCTGAGCTATGAGCAAGCGAACCATTGATTCATTCTTCCGACCTGCGGCTGGTGTACCAGTGCCGGAGTCTACAGCAGGGGTCTCAAACTCGCGGCCCGCGGGCTATTTGTGGCCCCCACCTTGAAATGAAAGTTTAATTTTAATGCGTCCTGCCAGTTTGCATGAATGACACCTTTTCATTGTCGTGTGCGGAGCTGACAGACCAGCCAATCACAGTGGAGTAAATGACTATTGGGGGCGTGAAAATGACCGGGCTTGAAAGCAGGAGACCTGACAGCCCTCTCCCAAGACCACATGAAGGAGTTCCTTAATTTCCTTTTTAGAACATATCTATTCGCTCGTAATTTTGTAAATGCATGAAGTCCGTGCTGAACTTTTCTCTGGGCCGCACAGACCCGGAGGTTACGGGGGTTACGGTTAAGCGCGCGGCGTCGCATCCCCCCAACCAAATGGTTTATGCACGGCTGTCACGGCAGCACACCGCCACCGCGGGAGTCGGGTCAGCTGAGGAGAACAAATGTCCAGCACCTACATGCGTGACAGCTAACGGGGCTTGAACTTTAAACACGTGCGAGCAACAACACGGTTTAGGCCGAGACGCACTTAAAACACGTGGTGAAATTGCAAGGATAGAAGTGCTTGAGATGAACCAGCGGCTCGCCTGGATCATTGGGGAGACCAGGTCCTACAGGGGGGGGATGGCAAATCTGCAGCGAGACTGAAGGAGAACAGGAAGTTGAAGTTCAATTCAGTTCAATTTAATTTTAATATTCCTTTCCCCCTTAGTATGATCTGTGTTATTATATATTTTATATTTATTTGAATGTTTTGTAATGGATATAGCCTACTTTTAATCAATTGGAGTTTTAAATTGTTTCAATTTCTCACTTAACTACAAAAACCATCAGGACACATGTCCCATAATGCATTGTTTTGTAGTCATAGGGCAGCTTTCAGTCAGTTCAGTACTAAATTTCCAGCTGCCTTCGGTAGATTGGGGCCTTGCTGCTCCCGCCCCTTTCTCCTGATATTTTTGTGATGATTGACAGGTGATGTTTGAGCAAAAACAAAAAAAAAGTCACACACCAGGTGATCTGAACAGCGTTGCGTCCACCTGGGTGATCTCAAACACGCTTATTGTGCGTCTTGGCTGCACTTATTTGGTGTCACCAACATGAATTTCTATCCGTTTTTGAGCCTCTCTCTGATCTCAGGTATCTATATCGATTGTTCTGATATCCAGTGAACATCGCCCGTTCTTTTACAGTTTACCTTCTTCTGTCAGTTTACCTTCTTGTTGCATCTTCAAAAGTACAGATTAAAATGTGACACTGAATTTGAAACAGCGCATTGTAATTTCTGCATCTATTATAAAAGTATTTATTCATAATACAGTGGAAATTAGTAGATTTGGTTAGAATGTTGATTTACGGTATGCGCCCCTAAATTTTCTGGTTGTGCCCCTAAAAGTTTCAGTTGGGGGCCACTGTGCTCCTAGTGAAAAAAGTTAGTCTGGAGCCCTGGGTAGCATAAAAAATCTCCGTAAAAGCCTCTGGCCTCTGAACTGAAAAAGCATCTAGTAAGGTGGGTCAAAGAAATAGTGATGACAAATCTGTTAAAGTATATTTGAATTTACCAGTGAATTTACAGTGAATTTACCACCTGTGGTAAATAAAAAAATATCAAAGAGCTTGAAAATCAAGGTGGAAATATTGATGTTTATGGAGTTATACTAGCTGGTTTCCAGACTTGAGGAATGACATAGAGAAATTATAGAGACAAAAATGTGGCATTCATACTTCAAGCACTTTTGACCCTCCAAGATCTGGTTCATTTAACTACTGTGATCGATCTGTTCTGTGTACTAGTGCGGTTTAGCCTGACATGGTGTGATCCTCAATGAAGAGTTGAGCCGGACCTTAGTTTGGTGGACCCGGACAAATATGGCTCTGGTTTGTTTGCATAATGTGTCAGGGCATAACACTGTAAACCTGTGATGTGAATTATAGGACATTTCGTGTTGATTGTTATGCTTTAGTCACATCTACCCGTATGGGGGTTGACCTGTCTGGTTGCTACAGATTTTTGGGTTGTCCAGGCCAGTGGAGGGTCATAGAATGGCACAGCTGGATCTTAAAGGGAGAACAGGTGTCTTGCAGTTCCCTTGAGGCTTATGTGGCCACCTCAAGGAACTTCATGAAACTAAAACGTACCATTGTTCTCACTTGTTATTAGTACAGTGATGAAAGTCTTCTGGGTATTTCCGGAAATCCGGGTTTTTGAGCAAACCGATCGTACCTTCCGGGAAATAAAGACCTGGGGCCTCATTTATAAAACTTTGCGTAGGATTTGCGTCAGAAGTGGCGTACGGATGAAACATAGGACGTGCGTACGCACAGAAATATTCGGATTTATAAAACCGTGCGCACGCACATCCTACGCATCTTTCCCTTTATAAATCACAACCGATTCTAAATGCAGCGCAGCTTTTGTGGCTACATGACACGCCCATAGTTGCCCATAAATAGTCCGTGAAACGCCCACAAATTAATATTCATGGCTTGCTAAATCATGGCAAACACAGAGGGGAAATCAAAAAAACGTAACTTCACTCAATGTGAAGTAGAAGTTATCGTTGGCGAGGTGGAAAAGAGGAGAAAAGTGTTGTTTGGGGCACAGTGTGGGCATTACTAATGCCGAAAAGGCACGTGAGCGGCAAACGGTGGCAGACGCCGAAAATGCTGTAGCCTCACAACCTCGGACGTGGCCGAAATAAAAAAGAAATGAAAGAAATGATCGGACATCAAAGTCGAGGCAAAAAAACGTCTAGCGCTGCATCGGCAGAGTGTGTCCGCCACGTGGGGGGGTGGGGGGGGACCGGAGCTGACCCCTCTTGATGAGAAACTGGCCGCTATTATTGGGGAATCCCTATTAAGTCCCCCTTATCGGCGTCCTCCTCCGCCTCAGTCACCTGACTGAGACGGAGGGGACGCCGACGCGCCAGGGTCAGGGTGACACAGGTAAGAGAAATAATTAAAATGAATGCAGTCAAGTCACATGTATGCAGGCTACACAATTACAGATTATTAATATAGAACAATTTTATTTTAGTTGCTGGGTGTTCCAGCGGGGCCAGTGGTTACAATGCTGCAGCTGAGCAGCCGTCTGGCCCCAGCGTCTCCACGGCACGCGGCTCTCAACCCTCCAGCAGTGGACGCGTCCTCACCGATGCAGTCCTTGAAATGCAGAGAGAAGTCAGTAGTTCAATCAGAGAGGTGGCCAAGGAGTTGGGCGAAATCAAGATCGCCCTGACTGAAATAAACTGCACGATGAGGGAATTCTTAAATAAATAATATTTTCCACACCTCTTTTTCTTTACAAGCGACACATCACTTCCAAACGCTGGCGCACAGCAGCAGCAAATGGCTCAAATGTGTGGGGATGGGGTTCAGGGTCAGGGCCAACACAGCAATCGGCGCCAAGGGGTAGAGGCACGTTTTTAAGCTGGGCCACATTGTGTAGCACAGCACATGCCAGCACGATTTGGCACACACTGTCACTTTCACGTGTTTCTTCCATCTGCCGACGGTGTCGCCATTTCTCATTTCACCTGTTTTTGTGCGTACGCCTGGGTCAGAGCTTGCGTGGAGGACCGCACATTTTCCCGTCAAGTTTGCTTTTTATAAATCTCAACTATTGCGTAGAGAGTGGCGTACGCCTTCTTTTGTGCGTACGCAACGTTTATAAATGAGGCCCCTGATCTCTACGGACAAATCGTTTTCCGGATGAAAAAATTGTCTGAAATCTGCGAATTTTAGCTTTATTTTCAATATTTCTCCGTCTCTGTCTTCGTCTTCCCGGCCTAATTGACCAATGACGGGACGTTTTAGTTGCTTTCGTCGATGGCTCTGATTGGCTCTGTCTGTACCACGTGGTCAGAGTGACGGATTCCCTAGAGACCAAAAATGGCGGACCGACGCTAAACTTTCACAAACAAATCTGAAGAGTTTGCGATAAAATTCGTGTTAAAATAATGGCGGGCATCGTCATTATTGAGCGTGGTCACGACCTCAGTTGTGAGAAGACGATAAATAACAAATTTAAGTGGTCTTGGCTGGAAGAAAAAGACAAATATGGCGATTTCTTTTCATCTTACATTCGCAAGACAAATGTTGGAGGTGGGTACAATTTGTGTTGTTCAGAATTTCCCTCTCAGCCGTTCTAAAGTCTGTGAATGGTTTGTATGTACCGTTTGTAGTAGTTAAATGCGGTCTGGGATCTTCTTCTTCTTTATTTCTTTGTGCCCCATTGACCAGGAGAACCCCCCCTTGTAGATTTTCTTGGTCTGACTGCAGAAGAACCAACCACATTGATCAAAACTCACTGCAGTTGGACTCAAAGATGCAGATGAAAATGAAATATACTACAGTAGTAGCGCATTTTATTAAATACATTTATTTAGTTTTTACAGGTCATGCTGTATGTACTTTGTGTAGAAAGATCGTTAGAAAGATAGTTTAAAGCAGATCCCATATTTTGATGTAATTATAGTTTGAGAAAACAGTGCAAGTGGATGTTGTACATCTGTCATTTCTAAAGCAGAAATCATGTACAAATAAATAAGGTATTTTCATAGAATATCATAGTTACTGGTGTTCTTTTTGTCATTTGGGGCTTTGATGTTACTATATTTTAGCAATTGTATGTTTTGCAGCTTTAAGGAAAAGCTTAGATTGTAGGATTGTGTTACTTTTAGCAATTATCCAAATTCTTTTTTAGGACCAGCAAGTCCTTAATGGCAAGTCAAACTAGGGGTTTGAATGACAAATCATGATGCTCCAATTAGTCTTAGTTTCTTGATTTAAAAGTGAATAAATAACTGCCAGAATGTACCAGAATGCATTTAAGACCATGTATTTATCAAATATTCGCTCAGCGCCTGCCATATCGCTCAAAGAAAAGTTAAGGGATTTTTTTTCTTGCCTGGCTTTCATCGCTGGTGTTCTCGTAGTATTAAACGCGTTCAACAGGCACTTGAACAGCACTAACAGGGTCCTTTTGAAAAAATGATTTTAAAAATATTTTTGAAAACTTTTATGTAATTTTTGGATGACTTTTTGTAGCCTCTTACTGATGCTCGGAGCCTTGTTTTTATAGGTAGAATAGCGCACTAAAAATTTACCTGTTTGTATTGAACCCTGCTGCTGCATTACACAAATGCGTGTTTCCCCATCTAATTCTAGCCTGTTAGGCTGGTGTCAGCTTGGCTGTGTGCTAGCACTAGAAGAAGGCAGTGTGCCACCTGATACCCCCACATTGCTTTATTCATATCTTCAGAGTGGATGGAATTGCACCTCCAAGGTAGCAGTAGAGGCAGCTTGATTCTCAGTCCCCCTTTCCAACATTGTGATATGGATATTGGTTGTCAGACCTCAGATCCTTCTCTCCCGCTTTTGTTCCTTTACCTTTTTATAAATCACCTGGCTCTCCCTTCAAGTCTGTTTGCCTCTTTAAGAGACCCGTAGGCAGATTTTATCTCCGTTTCTGATTTCAGAACATGATGCCACTGCCCCAGGACATATTTCAATTATGCTCACTTCTCTATTGTGTGTCACAGATGTCAATTTCCTAGACGCCAAACAAAGCCAGCTGTGGGGATTTTAGAAATCCTTGCTTGAAATTTTATTGAAAATTATGTATCACACAAACAAGAGGGGTAAAAACTTTTTTCATTCTACTGTTTTGATTCTATTGCTTTCCACGTTTACCCTTTAACACTGGAGATGTTGCAAGTGACACCTAAATAACGCATGCTCTTTGACATACTGTAAATCTTTGACCATTTAAGTGATCAACTTGAAACACCTGATTTACCTCAACACTTCACTACTATAAAGTGTTGCATATGAGTGCAAGGCTACTTTTCTCCGCTTTAAGACCCACTGGAATTAATCAGTTGAAAAGTTACGGTAGTCAAAAGGATGTCAATAAAAGGTTAAGCTAAGATGTTTCAGGGTTTCTGTCTTGCAATAATAAAAACAACACGGTGGCGCAGTTGTTGCGCTCTTGCCTCACAGCAAGAAGGCCCAAGTTTTAAGTCCTGGCTGGGGGGACCTGAAACAGAACATCCTTGGGGGACCTTTCTGTGCGTAGTTTGCATATTCTCCCTGTGCATCCAGGGAAATCCGGCCTCCCACCATCCAAAAACATGCTTCATAGGTCAATCGGTTACTCTAAATTGTCTGTAGGTGAGAAAGTGAGTGTGCATGGTTGTGTGATTGTGACCCTGGGGCAGACTGGGGACCTGTCCAGGGTGTCCCCGGCCTTCGCCTGCAAGTGTCCCGGATAAGTTTCGGCAGCCCAGTGACCCCAAAAGGGACAAACGGATTAGAAAATGAATGAAATGAATGTTGAGGACATTTCATTGAGGCAGTTTGAAGCTGTGGGTCAAATTAGTTCCAGTGGTTCCCCATACTGAAGCGATTTTCTGTCAACATGCTGTGTATGAGGGTTTCGCATGAATCACAATGACAACAAAGACATCCCAGAAGCAGATTCACACTTTACTCTTTATTGTAGAGTCTGAGTTTACACTGGTAGTCAAACAGCATTTTTGGCATTCTTTTTTAGATCTATCAAGGGAACTTCTTATGGGGCCATGAATCCGAAATCCTCTGTGGTTGCAGATTATTGAAGACTGTAATAAACTATGGTTCCCTGTCTCAGTGGGGGTCTGCTGCAGAGGACAGAAAGATAAGCAGGGCTGGAGACTCAGTGTCTGAGTACAACCAGAGGAAGGGGGTAGGGACACAAAGGCATTTTAAAGGACACACACAGGTACAGATCTATAGTAACTTAATTCTCCTTTGGGTTCTCTCCACACTTGCTGTGACTAAGGGAAAAAAACCTCTGCAAGGACACTCATCGCTGGCCAGCTTTCTTGGAGGAGGACAAAAGTGAGATGAAAGTCCCCCTTTCAATCCATGTATGCTTTCAGCCATAAATTAAAATGAATGCCCTGGTGATTGTCACTGGTACTGGCAGACTGTGGCTACATTGGTGTCATCACCAAGTGTCACTGAATAATTGTTACACATTGTAAGCGCTTTGAGCATCTGGAAAAGCACAGAAAAATCCAATCCATTATTATTATTAATTTCCTATGCAAAAAATGTGGTATTCATCCATATTTCTCAAAACCATCAGGTGTGAAATGTGCAGGACTCAAAACTTTAAGGTTTATAGTCACTCTTTTAGCTTGGGCATTGATTAGTTAGTTTTGATTTTAGAATTTTCTAAGAAATGTAATATTTAGCTTTTATTTAAGAGTCAAAGACCCACTCTGATGAAAATTGTGTTTTTGGTGTTTGCTTTTGTGGCATTTTTCTGATGATGGATTACATACATAAAGAAAATTAAGTTTACAATTGCAATTCTGAGTATTTCCTATTATTATTATTATTATTTCCTATATCCTATATTTCCTATATTTCTTGATTCAAATTGTCTTGAATCAGGAGCAGAGGAAAAAATGTTGATTGAAACATTTTTTGTTTGTAACAGAAAATAAAATGGCTGTCCTGCTCTGCTTCGTTCAGATGCATCCATTTGTAGATGACTAGATCCATGTACGTCTTCATTTTCCTTTATCTGAGCCGATATCTGGCTCAAAACTGTATGGCTGGATAGTTCCAATATTGCTCGCTATTGTTGTTGCTCTGATAATGTTAGGTTGGGGTTGTGAAGGGCTGTAAGCTAGTGGGAGAGTGTGTAGATAGCCCTCAGTTATGGGTGACAGGAAAGGGGAAGGGTTGCTCTGCACCAGTGTTCCCACCCCTGACTTCTCCTACCCAGCAGAAACTGTCCTGCAACACTACATTTAAAAAAAAATAATTAGGCTAAAAATGTCCACTGGGAATGCTTTTACAATAAATGATATTAGTGGGTCTTTAAATTTAAAGTCACCAAACCACACAAGGCTCATGTACTATGCAACTAGCAACACTGAAGTGTCCAATAATGTCCAAAACAGATTCAACAGCCAACTCATTCTTTATTAGTAAGTGGAGTTGGACTCTCAGCATGTCCATCCTTCTGTTCAGTGTACTACTGCACTTATATGTTTAAAACTCTGGAAAACAAGAAACGTTTTGACACATTTTTGGTCTTGTCTGTCTTGTTTTGTCATGTCAAAATAGACAAAATAATTCTTGATGTAAAATTTGCAATTGCACAGCGTCTAGCACCACAAAGTTTTTTCCTGTTTAGTGCATCTGCTTCTTTTTGTATTGGAACATCCAGAACCCCGACATTAAACAAATGGACTTGTTCATGTCTTTGTTTCCTTCCTGCATTGTCAGCTGTTGACAAAAACCAGACTGGGTGAGAGTTCAACATATAAATAACTACAGTCAGAGAAAGACGTGCCTCTTTTCTAACCAACTATAGCCTCTTTCACAATGTAGAGGTCATAGACAAAATTACGGACTTAACCAGGCAGATCAAAAACAGCCCGCTTTCAAAGCAGCCTTATGGAGTGAATCTGGGGGGAATGAGGCTGTTTTTACTAATTGATGTCATTGCTGTGACTCGCGCTTTGCAAGTCTCCATTGGATTCATCTTCAGCCCACCAATGCTGATTTAACAAGACAGTCGTGTGTCCTCTTTTCCATTAGGAAATGAAAATCTTCACAAAAGCAGTACACACTGTTGCTTGCCAGCTTACTGCAGTCTTAATCATGTCATCAAATACATCAAAACTATCTGTCACAGCAAGGGTAAGCCTTTGTCACAAAACAGAGTTAATACATTTTGCAGAAAGAAAATCTTAAAGACCCACTCCAATGAAATCTGTCTTTTTGATGTTTTTAAAGAGTTCTTAGCATTTTTCTGATGATGGAGGGTATATATAAAGAAAATTAAGCTTGAAATTGCATTTATTAGCATTTCTTTATTCAGGTAAAAAAAGAATTTGTTATTGTGACGTACAAGCCACAAGCTCCCTGCTCTGCTCCATTTTTATGCATTCACCTACAGACAAATAGATCCATGAACGTCTTTGTTTTCCTTGTCTTAGCTGGGATCTGGATCAAAGCTATAAAGCTGGATATGTCCAATATTTCTTGCCATTTTCGTTGCACCGGTAATGTTGGGGTTGTGAGTGGCCATAATCTACCCTGCAAACAGATGTGTGATGGGAAGTAGGGGTGGGCTTACTATGGGTCAGCAATCCTGCTCACAACTCAGAGGTGAATTTTTACTGAACTCTTAAGTGAGTCTTTAACTCTAAAATAATGCATTTCAATTTAAATTTGCGAAACGTATTAAATTAAAAAAATAAAACAAAACAAAAAATTGCTTTTTCCATAACACTTTTGATTTCATCACTTCACTTTCATGTTAATATTTTAATGTCTCTTCTAGTGCATTCTAGCTTTATAAAGGGCCATGGTTAAGCAAGACTTTTTTTTTGTTATTTTCATTTGATCAAAAACTGTTAAATTAGGTAAGTTACACCCTGGTTACCCGAAAATACATAACCTCTTTTTGTAATAGTAAAACCTATCCAACACAAAAGACCTTCAGTTCTCATCTGTTCACTCAGGCTACGTTCACACTGCAGGGCTTAATGCTCAATTCGGATGTTTTGAAAACATCCGAATTTTTTGCAAGACCGTTCACATTTCCAAGTAAATCCGAACTTTTGTGGTCTCCAGTGTGACCGTGAGACGACCCAAAACTGACCCGCATGCGCAGAAGAGTCTTCAACGGTGAACGATGTCACTCGTTGTTTGCGGAGCCAACGTGAACAATGGATGTCAACAGTGGAGCTCTTTTTGCAAATCGTCTGAACCCACGGTAGTAGAATGAGCATGTGTTTGGGCCGCACGCGCCGTACAGACAGGAGAAGAGCGCGTGCAGCGGTGGAGAATTGGGGGGCAGTGTGGGCGCGCATTCATGTTGTGTGTTACGGAGGAAGGAGAACGGCAATAGAAGAAGGTTTCCCCCAGAATAAATGCTATTGATTCTTTATTAACCCGCTCTGGAGAATCCTGGAGAATCTAAGGGTCAGAACAGGGAGGAGGAGGAGGATCCGCCTTGGGTCCCCCGCGCTTCTGATCACGGTCGTAAAGGGGAGAAAGAAAAAAAAGTCATTGCGGGAAAGGTTCAACACCACGCTCGGCAATTTAGCTGGAAATTTTTTTAAAAACCACCCGGTTGCGATAAGAGCCCTTGAGTTTGGCCTGAATAGAGCTGTCACCCCAAATATTAATCCAATCGGGGACATCGCTTCCCTTCCACTGACTGGTCTCAGCAGCATCGTCTGCCATGGTTGTTGTTTATGTTCTCGTTCCCGCCTACTTCAACGCAAAATGGAGACGTTTGTTGCGTATCGATGACGTACGGTTCGGAATCAAGCCGCCTGGCCGGTCAGACGGCGGTCGCAATTGAAAAGATCGGATATGTTTCGGAATCAGGACGGCATACCCAAGTGGCCTGGGTCGCAATTGAAAAGATCGGATCTGTGTCGTTCAGACTGTCATGAAAAGATCGGAATTGGGTTGCATAGGGGCAAAAAAAATCGGAATTGGGTCGTTTCAGCCTGCAGTGTGAATGTAGCCTCAGTTGCAACAGAACAAGTAAAAAAAATAAAATAAAAAATAAAAATTAAAAGGTAAAACAGCTAAAGATTGTGTTATAAGTAGAAATATTGAGTAAAACGTTATGTTTGTTCAGTTTAAGTTTTACAGGTTTGTGTCTGTGTTTCATTGTGTGGAAAAGTACTGTTAGTCCTCAGACAGAGCCTGCAATACAGACACAGGGGCTCAACCCCCCTTCCTCTCTTGGTGATTGGATAATGTCGAGATAAATCTGACCAGCGAGTCAAACTCAGTTTCTCTGTGTGGTTTTCAGTAAGGGGGGAACTTTCAAAGTCACAGAATTTGTAATCCTGGAAGGTTTTCTGGATTACTCTAAATCTTACGAAAACCTTACAGTCATATACTCACTTTTCAAGATGCCTTTAAAAGGCATCTTAGACTCTTTTCTAGAGTAGTCTACATTGTCCATGACAACTGGTCTGCATTATAACTAGTTTTCAAACATGTGTTTTTTGAAACAAAAGCTGCAATGTTTATTTAAAAAATGGAATTACACATATAAATAGGTGGAATCTTCGAATGTAACCTCTGTACTACTGATGTCCAACAACTGCTCAACATCTTAAAGTTCTATGACCTGTCGTGATAACTGTCCTCCCCATCCTCCCTCTGCTCATGAGCAGGGTAGATGAGGGTTTGCAGCTGTTTGTTAGATTACCTATAAGGAGCTCCTGACTAAAGGGTTTCAACATGCCAGCATGCATAGACAGGCTGCTCAGTCACAGGTTTAAGCGGACGCGTTCATTGCTTCCATCTGCAGATTCAGATAAGATTAGAATGCGATATCATTTGAAAAGGACCCCCCACTGTCTTATCTGAGTGCACTTTCTTACAACACAGAAACAAATCAAAAAAACAGCCATTGCTTTGAAATATTTGGGGAAGCAAACTTACTGTATATTTCATACTATAAGTCGCTCCGGAGTGTAAGTTGTACTGGAGTATAAGTCACACATTTTGGAGAAATTTATTTAACATCATCAGGAACAAGAAGAGACATTTCAACTATTAGGCAAATTATAATAACAGAATATATAACAACAACGGAATAAATATATACACGGTTCACTACCTGCTGCTTTTTGAAACATATGAAGAAACTAGTATACTAGCACAACATGTGAACAATTATTAGGAAGACCATAGCGTAAAGAACAAGCTAAAGGCCCGTTCACACCGGGACGAATTTCGCCAACGATTTTCGCCGACGTTTAACGGCTCGTGACTAAACAAAGGGCACCAATGAGAGTGTGCACACCGACGCGAAAAAACGCCACGCGTCAAAGCGTCAAAAAAAAAAAACGCCTCGGGTTCGTTTTTTTTTTTCTATTCGACCAATGAGAATGGCGCTATTGCACACGTGTCTGGAGCTTCTGACGTTACAGTAAAACACAACTTGGGGGCGCTCGAACACAAAACTGCCTTGCTGAGCACACATACCAGCGAAGAAGATAGACGCCGAGTAGCGTCTACACAGCCGCGAACACACCGGGACGAATATTCGAACTAAACTCTTTTTATGACTTCAAATCATTAAATCCGTTGAATTCTTCATCCTTGAATTCTTGAATTCTTCCGCCAAGGCTGGCTTAGGTTTGAGCGATGCTTCTTCTGTTCTGGTGTCAGTAGCGTATACTGATACAAACACGTACTGTTCCCTCAGTGGTGGTTGCTATTTATTTTTAAAAAGATCACTTATAAGTCGTCCCTGAGAAAAAGATGCCAAACTATGCGTAAACCCCCCAAAAATATGGTACTTTATTTTTTTTAAACATTTGTTTAAAAAATTAAAAATATCTCAATAACCTAAATGTTAAACAAATAGCCATGTTTGCCTACAAAACCATTTGGCTTTTTTGAAACTGCAGAGGAATACCCTCAATGACTGTTGAAACCAGCAAGGGTACCACCTCACCAAGGACTTAGATAATGCCTGATAATGCTTTAAATTCTCTCTCCCATCCACAACTCTTACGTTTGCACAAAAACTATTTAGAAAAAGTTAGCTTTTGATTGACATTCTCTGAAAATGGTCCAGTTTATCAGTTTAGTTCACATGTTTTTAAGTCAATTTAAATATATGTGAAGCTGACCGGTTGTGTCTGGCGTGGAAAACCTTGGCAAAACAACAGAACTTATCACGAAATGTGTTTTTCATCTGTTGACAAATCTGGGTTTGATCTGCAGACCTGTAACTGGTTAATCAGAAACTCACTAGGTGACTTTTAATTTTGTGTTTGGCATAAAATGATGCTGGTGCAGGTAACATTTTCCAAAATGCTATGAAGTCATATGGTTGGAATAGCATGAAAGAAGCTATCATCAAGCACCTGTTTATGTTTCTAAAGCATGAACATTATTTTTTTCCATTGGTAGTAATTCACCTGAAAGTCATAACGGATGTCTCACTTCTACAGCATACAGTTTGTAATAAACTGTAAATGTATATATTCCACCAAGTTTTTCTCACACAGTGTGAAAAACTAGCAGACTCTTTTTGGCTTGTATGATCTCAGACCTTTTCTGACCTCCAGAGAAGTCTCTCCCCTTTGTTCCTGTGGTGATGTTGGCTGAAAGTGTGAGAGCTGCAACCTGACCCTGAAAACACACACTTACCTAATCTGAAATTCATTTTTTCACCTTTTTTTTGTCCAGGTGAATTTCTTAACTAGTGTCATTTATACTTTCTGTAGAGACATGTTTTCATTTTTGTTCTTTGTTTGTCTTTCTACCATTTGGTGCTCCTTGTTATTTTGAGTCAGCGGCCCCTATACCCTACAGGGACTGACTCAGCCAAGCTTGTGATAAGAGAAATGGAGGTGGTTGGTAGTTGTTGAGCCAGTGTGGGTCTTTATTAAACACACACTAAGGGCTTTGGAAGCCCTTTTGAGGCCTGGAGCTGGAATTGGGGCGCAGCTGAAAGCTGCACTTCCTAATGAACTTGAGTGGCTTATAAAATCAGGGCCTTTTCACAGAAGCCAAGGAGAACAAAGTGTCAAAATAAGCCTAGCCCCTCTTCGTTCAGAGGGACTAAACGCCGCCTTTTGACTCTCTGTAGTGTGGGCATCTGAGGGGAGGACACGAGGAGAAAGGAGAGGGAGGCAGAATGTGCTTGTTAAAACAATGGCCTCTTAAACTAAGTGCCTTTCCTTGCCTCTCTTCTACTCCTTAGCTCCTCTTCCCCCCAACTCCACACCCCCTTGCTTTGCCTCAGCTTCCAATTAGACCTACTCATGTACAAGCAGTTGAAAGCCACAAATATTGCAGGGGCCTCAAAAGAGAAGCTTTGGAGTCGAGTCTCTGTTGCAGTGTTTCTTCCATGAATGGTTTCAGTATTTGGTAGAAAGCCTTGTTTGGGCTCCTCAAAGCTCTCAATCTGCTATCGGGACTTACATACCATCTTGTTGTCCCCTCAGCTTTCCCCTTTTTTTTCAAATGCCTCTCCACTCGCCCATTTTATGTCTCCCCCCTTTATCCTACTCTCAGCCAAAACTCTTTCTTCTGTTTGTGACTCCTTCATTTAGCTGCCACTGGACCTAGAACAGAAACAGTGCATGGTCAGGCCCGGGCTCTTACTGCCTCCTTCCCCTTAGTTGTTTAGCCGTCTATGAAAAGCGGAGACAAATATGTATGTGGTTCAAAGTCCATCCCTGCAATTATGGAGAATGATTAAAGACTACACTCAAGCAGCTATGTATAATGCTACAGCTCCTACTTAGTGTTTCATAACACTACCTTCATGATAGATCTGAACAGTACAGTGCTTGATAAAAGCCATTGGCTAGCCTGGTCTACCATTTAACGTGCACTTATAAAAAGGTTGGGCAATGAAGCTTCGTCATTATGGGCAGAAGTTATCATAAATAGTATAACCTCTAAATTGATTATGTACATAGAGGAAGGTGACAACTTTGCACAGGAGTGTCTGATTTTAATTACTATTGCATTTGCTACGCCCACTGTGGGATGCTCATCTGTCTTTAGCCAATCAGTTCGGTTTCACTGCAATGTTAAAGTTTTAGCATTTGTAAGATTAATTTACTTCTGACTGTTCTACCTTTACCACCTATGCTTTGATGGTAAATGAGAATTTGACTGAGTGACCCCTTCCCCCTTGTGTTCCAAACAGAAGTACCTGATGGCTCCAAGAAGCCAAAATCTTCTAGATTGACTTATACTAAGAAATAAACAGCTATAGGTCATTCATTATATTAGTCAGAATAACCATTCTTGCTCTCCTACCTTTTTTTAACATGTTCTTGCTAATCCAACGTTTTTTTTCTCTATTGCAAGTTATTTAAGTTATAAAATAGATAATCAGATGTCTCAATTAAAGTATGTGGTTTCACAACAGATACTTAACTAGCCCGCTGTCAGTGGAAGGGGTGTGGACTTTCAACAAGTTCACTCCTGGTTAGTAAGAGTGGTTACCATAGAAACATTATACTTGTATATATATCTATATAGATAGATTTCTATTTCTATGTCTGTCAGCCACTCACTCACTCACTCACTCACTCACTCACTCACTCACTCACTCACTCACTCACTCACTCACTCACTCACTCACTCACTCACTCACTCACTCACTCACTCACAGGGTAAGATAATGTTTGCACATTTTAAAACATATGCACCTTTTTGCCTGTACTGTTTGTAAATACTTTTAAAGTTATGCCACCTTAATTGTTTATATATATTTTATATTTATATGATTCTATTTTCTTTTATGATTAAAATGCTGCTACAGTTTTTTTTTTTTGTCACTTGGGGGCGGTAACTTTCTGGTATATCTGATTGACCGAAATTTGTATGTCAATTCCGGCGAGGTAGCGTGGCAGGACTTTCATTTTTTAGAAGCTTTAATAGAAAAAAAGGGCGGATGTAACCTGGATTAAAATGTTAACGAATGGCCAAGACCAAGGTAAGAAAGTGCATCAGGTTTTTGTGCTATAAGTTGTTACTGCACAAAAAATCAGGTGAAAATCACTTCATTAGGTAAAGTACACTTTACACAGTATACATGTGCACTTTAGTCAGCCCGAGACAGAGCTACTACGCAACTGAAAGTACAGAAAGCGTGTATTAGCATGTGGTTAACAAATGCTATCAATGGAGCAGCATCTCACCCACGTAGTATAAAATGAATCTATGTTTTATTGCTTAATTTTTACTTATTGGTTTAAATTTTTTTTAATTCATTATTATTTAATCACACTCCTCAGCCTCCCTGGGAAAGGTTTCCATCCTGGTTGTGGAACAGTAGACCAGCTTTACACCCTCTTTAAGGTGCTGGAGGGTTCGTTGGAATTCGCTCATCCAGTCCATATGTGTTTTGTGGATTTGGAGAAGACGTTCAACCGCGTCCCCCGTGGTATCCTATGGAGGGTGCTCTGGGAGTATGGGGTCCGGGGAGCATTACTGAGGGATGGGGTACGGGACAGAAAATCAGAGGTCCCGTCTTTTTGTAAAACGGAGAAGGGAGGGGCCCAAATCCATGTGGCAACCAATGTGCGGGGGACCACTGCTAAGTAGCTCCATCCCCATGTGCATCGCAGGCTGACCCCCCTCACTCTAAATAAGTGGTCATGTGAGGAAAGAGGGTAGGTTGGGGGCACCTTCCAGACTGATCCCTGATTGGTGAAACAACTAAAGAGGCCATTTTTTTATTTCTTTACAAACATTCATGAAGCATTATGTATCTGGTAAGTCTTATGGAGGGCAAAGGCTTAATGAGCTCTACAGTACTTCACACGAGGATAGTAACAGCCACTCCCAGGGGCCAGATTTAAATCTGAAGGACTGGAGACAAACCGAAAGGGAGATAATGATAACAAAAACACTTCCCACTTAGACCAGGGAAGCCATCTGCCTGTACTGAAGTAAACAGGAGCAGGCTACAATAATATTCTGCTGAGAGCTGGCACAAATTGGGTCAGTGTGAGTTTTTCACTTTTGTTGCTTGGTGGTTAATACATAAAGTCTCTGTTCTAAGAATCACCCACTTAAGTTTTAACATTGACTATCTAGAGACAAAGACATCTATGTTGGGAAACGTACACCAATTTTTTTGTCCTCATTTTAATTCAGCTGTGGCCTAGAAGGAGTTCTCTGAACTTCAGTTTTATGTTTGTAACTGAAATTCAACTGAAAGGCTTTGAGCAACAGTCTACAGTCACTGACAGAAGAGGCCATAAACCCATTTTGGGATGATTATTGTTCTAATGAGGACTACAAACTCGATCTCTGAGGTTTTTTTTTAAGAAAATAAAAGGGAATCCATAGTTTTTAGGTTTCTGTGTCTATAGAAATTGTCACCTTGAAACACTTGGGCCACTTTCATCCTTGAGAAGTCCTTCAGAACTTTAAATGATTTGGGAAAGATAAGATTTTTTTACACCTTTTAGCTTTGTATGGTTCAATACATTGTAACGGCTGAACTAAAGCAGACTGCCCAGAAAAAATCCTATACAGCTGCTAAATTTAACACAGTATTGGTCTAAAACCAAACAAATAGGGAGAAATCATGTCATTTTTGCATTTCTAAGTATTTCTCCTTTTAGAATGAATAAAGACTATAAAAACATAAACTGTGATTAAACAATATGGAAAAGAGTGGAGTCATATGGGAATTGTTGCACATTTTTGTGAGAAAGCATTTACTTTTTTGTTTAAAGTTTAAGCAAAGACTGAGTTTTCAAAACCCTATAGCAAATTTCTGGATTTCGGGTTTCTGTTAACTGATGAAGCGTTTGTTAACGGTCCTACATTGCAGGGCTAACATGGACGACTGGTATTGCTTACAGATCCCTGTAAGCCCTTCCAGTGTTGGACTGGAAAGGGGAAAGTAAGTCTAGAGTGCAATTAAATTAGGCTCCAGCCTCCTGTAAATGTGAGTGCACAATAAACTGTAAAAAAGGCATAGAGCTAAAAGGAAAACTCTTTTAGCTAAATATTTACTTAATGTTTCTCTTAAGATGTGTTTAACATCCATTAAACACCTTACAGATTAAATAGTCGTAAACAAATAACCCTTTTTAATTTTAAAGGTTAGAACAACTGTAAACAAGTGTTTCAAAATTTTCAGACAATTAAGAAAGTGACACATTTACTTGATTTTTAAAGTTCCACTCAAATTATCTTTAAACTATTCAAAAGATTTCCCAGTGGTTTTTAAATTATGATTATACCGCTTTTAGGCAAAATTTAAAAAAACTGGCATAGTCTTGGACAAAGTTTCTGCAGAGCAGAAGCAGTTCATCAGAAGTTCACCTTGGAATTGAGGGCGGCACTGTTGTCTAGCTTACAGACCCTCACAACCTAACATTATTGGTGCAACAAAAATGGCGAGCAATATCACAGCTATCTAGTCATACAGTTTTGAGACAGATGCCAGCTCGGTTGAGGAAGATGCTTGGATCTAGGGTTGTGCCTATGGACGATATCATCGTCCATCGTGATGGGTGACTGACATCCCGATGGAGAGACCACCATCGTGATGCCACGCCCCCGCCACGTTGCGCGTCGACACCATAAGCCGCGGTTACATGTACCAAATATCTTGATGGGATCAATGGTCGGATTAGAATCCAACCGTGTAGATGGGCCCAGAAAAATGTTTTCAGAATATAAAAACGTTCACTAAGGTCACAATTTCGGTCGGAATAAATCATTCGCACATGCGCAGTATTCGCACATGCGCAGTTTGAAAACCGGAAGGGGATACAACTTCCGCCGAGCGGCTTTTTTTCCAAACTTTATTGAATGTAACAATTCAATACAAAACGATAACAGCACCGAGCGGCTATATATATTGACATGTCAGCTCGGTAAAATACGAGATGATCTTCTAAACGTGCTTTTAATAATGTTACGGTTATTATCAAACACCTGTTCGCTCATCATTTGAATTTTAATCCGTGTGGTCAGTGCTTTTTCTGAACGGAGCCAGGATTAGCAGTATGCTAACACGGGCTAACAACATTAGCTTTGGGTGGCGCTGCACGTAAACGTGTAAGAATAACATCAGCCTTTATTTAGTTGGGACACGACTGGAAACACAAATCCGCGTGATTGTTTGAATGTTTTCTAAGGACTGAGCGACATTTCTGCTTTGATGCTCAAACCGCTGTGTGTGCTGACGATCCGAGCTGTGCTCAGACACACGTTTATACCCGGTTCTGAGTTCGGTTTCTTGTACCCCTAGAGCTGCGGGACGGATCGCAGTCTTAAATCTCCCACACATACCGCTCATGTACCCCCCCCTTCCCATCAAACACAAAGCTTTAAGTCTGCGCTCCGCCGGTCCACTTCACTAATTAAGTGCGGGAGCGACTACACTTCTTTTCTATCTTGCTTGTTACTTTTTCTGTTAAAGTCACTTCCCTAATTTAAACTGGATCATCGCGGATTAACCATTAGTTGGGAGATAAAATGAAAAAAGGAAAATAACGAATAGCAGTTATACAGGAACGAAAAATGTAACCCCCCCCCCCCCCCCCCCCCCCCCGACGATTTCATCGTCCATCCCGATGGTTGACAGCAAACATCGTCAACGGCCAAATTAGGGGACATCGCCCAACCCTACTTGGATCTATTTGAAAATAGCTTGTAGCCTTCCGACTGTAGGACCTACATCACAGCTACAGGCTTTCAACTGCATTTTTTAAAGACAATCTCAGAAATGCAATTTTAAGCTGAATTTTCTTTACATATTTACTTTATCATGAGAAAATTCAGCAATAACAGTTTTTGTTTCTGTTTCAATTTTCATTGAAGTTTGTCTTTAAGTGAGTTATGCTACTGATGTCCTGCTAAGAGACTTTTTTTTTCATTGGTGCATCATTAACCAGAATTTAGAATGAGGTTTGGTCCATATTAAAGTAAAACCTCAAATAAACCCAATCAGATTTTTACTAGTATAATTTGTGGATATCTAATTGTCTGGTTGGTAGTTTCCATGTCTGAGGTTTTGCCATCATTTGTTTTGGTTTATGCTAATATTATTTGGTTTACCATATGTCCATTAGCAAAATTTTATAATTAACATCAATGTACAGTATGTCCGGGACAAGCTAAAGTAACCCAGGCAAAAACACCAAAAGGCACAAGGGTCCTAAAGCGCCATTTTTGAATTTGACTTGTAAATGGAGCGCATTTATATAATATTGCATCTTGCAGACGTGTACGAATGATGAACCAAGCACTTTGTTTTTATTGGCAATGTTATAAAGACAAGCTTAGTTATTTACACTTGGCACCTAAAGAACTTGATCCTAAAACGGAGTTTTAGGGCCACGGTGAGGAAAAAGAATTTTGTCCAACATGACGAGATTAAAGTCGTCATGTCGACTTTAATCTCGTCATGACGAGAAAAAACTCGACACAAAGTTTCGAGAAAAAACTCGTTGTGTCGAGATAAAAGTCGAAATAAAGTTTCGAGATTAAAGTCGACATGTTGCGCGCGAGCAGTGAAGCTGAGTCTTTCAGGAGTATTCAGTGTTATGGCTAATGTTAGTGAGCTAGTGGCTTTGTATTTAAGAGTTTACAACAGATTTTTATGGCCACCAAAAAAAAGTAATTTTATTAGGAGATAAAATCTCGTAAATTTACGGGAAAAAATTCATATATTAACAAGGAGAAAACACCGAAGTTGTCTGTTTATCGGAGCCTAGTTTGAAGATGAAATATGTGGAGCCTTTTGTGAAGCTTTATTTCCGGATTATAGGTTTAAAACAAAGAGATTCTGAGTCTTTTGGCGACTCAAAATCAGATTATTTTCCGTGGAGCCGTCTTTCCGGGGTTTGGTGTCAGTAAAGCGGACTTTCATCTGTAAAATAAGGAGCTCAGAGACACGTTTGGGTGTAGAGGACCGCTGCAGCCTTTATTCTCCTTTTCATTCACAAACCCTGAAATTCACGAGTTTTTTTTCTGTCACATTACGTCATGAACCTGTCATCCGATCACCAATGCGGAAGTAAACAGTGTTACATACACCCACTGCTCCCGATGAAGCCACCCGTTTGATCATTAAAAAACAAAGATGAATGAAAATAATCTGTTATATTAACATTATAGCGTTGAAAAAGGCAAAAAGTGCTTCTCCTCCTCAGACGGAAGCGTCACACAAACGTAGAGATCTTGTCTTTGGTGGAGGAAGAAAGGATTCAAGCAAACAGCTGCAGGGATACCAACGTCTTCATCATTGGGCTGCAGTGATCCTGCAAACCAACCATCAATAAATAAAACTTTAATGAATCGTAAGTCAATCAAATGAGCCTCCAGACATATGGAACGTTATCAATAAACATTCAGCTCACCTATTCAACTGAGTTTAGTCGGTCTGCTCTGCTGCTGCACGGCGTTCACCTGCTGCTCTGCTTGCTCACTTCCACAATCATCTCGTAAATTTATGAGTTTTTTTTCTCTCTTGCGCAACATTGAGACTTTAATTTCGAAACGTTATTTCGACTTTTATCTCGACAAGACGAGTTTTTTCTCGAAACTTTGTGTCGAGTTTTTTCTCGTCATGACGAGATTAAAGTCGACATGACGACTTTAATCTCGCCACGTTGGCCAGAATTTTTTTTTCCTCACCGTGGCCCTAAAACTCCGTCGTATTATCCAGATTATTTTGTTTGCAGCAAAAATATAAAACTGCTTTAAGAGCATGTTTGCTTAGACCAGGTGGGCGCGATGCAACGCCAGGGGGGCACATATGACCTTTTTGCAGTCTTCTTCCACTTTCGGCTTCTCCCATCAGGGGTCGCCACAGCGAACAAGTCGCATGGTAAATTTGGCAATGTTTTACGCCGGATGCCCTTCCTGACGCAACCTTCTCTAACCGGGCTTGGAACCGGCAGAGGTAGAGAAGGGAACAGGGAGCAGCCTGGAGTCGAACCCGGGTTTCACGGACGGAGGGCGCCACAAACCAGCACGAGCTAAACTGGCTCATATGACCTTTTTGCAGTGTAAAGTATAATTGTTCACCCACACCAGCAGGTGGTGCAGTTGCGCGCTCATTGTCAAAGTCTCTGCAGGAGTTTAAAACTTTTTAAATTGCTGTCAAAAAAAACCCTCGAGAGGCACAATAGAGAAATATGTAACAGTAAAGAAAAGAGAGACAAGGCGGAGAGAGGCAGAGGTAAAGAGACAAATGAAAGTCTCCCAAAAGCTATGACAAGGAAATATGACGAAGCTTATCTAGCGCTTGGATTCACTGTGACTATGATGGAAGACGAGGAAAGACCGGTGTGTGTGTGTACTGTGTCTGAAAATTTTGGCAGCGGACAGCATGAAGCCAAATAAATTAAGACGCCACCTACAGACATTACATCCTCAACATGCAGACAAGCCGCTTGATTTTTTTTTTTAAGCAAAAACCTGTGTATTATGGCCAACAGTCATCCCGCTTTCACAGCTAAACATTGAACAGTAGCTGAGAGTTGCACTATCATTCTTCAAATCTTGCTTTGAAAAGCTGTGCTCTGCAAAAGGTGGTCATTGTAGCCATTAATCATTACTACATCAATGTGATTTAGAAAAAAAAATCAGCCCAATGTTTTTTACCTATTTATTCAGACTGAAAACATTAAATATGTTGGTGCTGCTGTGTTAATGTTTCAGATCAATTTTTTACATTTAATATTATTTATTGATTGAATTATTTTTGTCGAAACCAAATGGTTCAGTTGGTCAAATTTGTTTCTAGTTTAAAAAATGACTGACAGATTTCTGGCACTTTAAGCTTTTTTTCAGTTTTAGACTAAAACAGGGTTTGTTGAAAGTTGGCCTATATTACTTTTTCTTTTGTTAATAATAAACTATACAATTTTAGTTATACTTACTCTATTTTTCTAGATAATGATCTTATTCATAGTCACTGCGGGGTGGGTGCATTTTTTTTCCTAGGGGGGCTTTGTATAAAAAGAAATTGAGAAGCACTGGCTTAGACCCAGTGTTATTAGTTGGTGGTCTTTTTCACTACCCTATTTTCACGAACATAAGGCGCACTTAAAAGTTGTAAAAAAAAAGTCTGCAAGCTATCAGCTATGCAAAGGAACATGGGAAACGAGCAGCTGCGAGAAAATTCAAGATTAACGAATCTATGGTTCACAAGTGGAGGAAGTTGAAAAACAAACTCCGACAGATCAAGAAGCTGAGTTTCCGTGGAAATAAGGTGAGGTGGCTCGAGTTGGAAGACCGACTTGAGCGACCCATCTCACAGCCGTTGTGTAAAAAACAAGTGAAGCAAATTAATTCGGAGCTTGCTGTCAATCTGGGAGGCTTGGTGAAGGAACTCCAACCGCTTGACATAAGTGTGAACAGGGCATTCAAAGTAAGGTTGCGAACCGCGTGGGATCAGTGGATGGCGAACACACTTTTTAGTAAGACTGGGAGGCAGCGCCGGGCCAGTTACGCCACAGTTTGGGAATGGATTGTAGATGCTTGGGCTTACGTTTCTGCTTCCACTGTTTGAGCTTTCGCAAAAGCCAGCATCATTCATGAGGGGCCCCACAGCAACAAGACAGACTCTTAACAATGACGAAAGGGAACCTGGCGTGTTTGTTAGAAATTTAGCCCTGCTGTTCATTTCAGGTACAGAAGATGAGGACTTTGATGGATTTTGGATGCTAATTGATGACTGAAAAAATAAATCACAACCAGCTTAGTGTTGCCCCTGCTGCCTTTTTTATAACACTCTAGCATGTATGTTTTATTGGTACGTTTTAACGTGCCCGCGCCTTAAAACCTGGTGAACCTTTTGTATGTGTGAAATACAGAAAAAACACCCATAACTGAAACCGCGCCATATAACCCAGTCCGCCCTATGGTTGTGAAAATATGGTACCTGTAATACTGGAGATTACCTTCAATGCTGAATGATTGCTGTAACCTTGGAAACTAGAGCCAGTATAGTGGTTATTACTGATCCAGTGCTCATCCCATTGGGTTTGGGTGTGGACCTTTTCTCACTTGTTAGAATAGAGAATATATCTCATGACCTTTTGTTGTCTTCATGCACTCTTCAGTAACATTCGCTTTTATGCCAGGCCATAGGGTCAAGGGTAGGCTAGAATAATTTTAAACCCTTGGTGTAAATCCATTTAGAAGTAATTTTCTGGATTTGTGGTGTGTGTAACTGCAGCTGCAGGTTGAGAGGTTGGGTTTAGTTTCGGGTCAGACAGGAAAAAAGTCACGACTTTCTGCTTCATGATATCAGAGGTGTCTCCTTTCTACACTGTTGCAGTCAGTCATAGCAAATCATTGACAGGTGCTGGGGCTTAAAAGCAAGTCTCTTTCTTTCTCCATGTGTTTTTCTCTGTTGTGTGCATGCTTCTAATCTTGTGGGTGTGTGAAACAGGTGCCAGGATGCTGTAAAACTACGCTGCTGTTGCTGCAGGGGGCTGAAATAAAAAACTGGCGCCTGGTGCCCAACGTGCCTTCCTCAGATATGTGCCTTTGGCAGAGTGCAACAAAAAGCTGCCCAACTGACCCTGCTTATTCCGACAAATACACACATGTAGGGAAAATTACCAAGCATACTCCTCTGCTGTCTTTCTTTTTCTTTCTGACACTTGTGAAGCTGGCTGCTGTGGCACCACTTTCTTCCCTAAGGGGGGTTCGCGCAGACGCTGTCATCAAGCTGAGTGATGCCAGCTGGTTTTCTAACTGGATTTATTGTTGGCACTTTTCTGGTAGAAAAGAAAATCTGCCAAAATGAACCAATTCATTGGGGAGTTCAACTAACACCAAGGGGTTGTTCAGTTACAATACCCCTCCATCCTATAATCCGTTACTGCATTTGTTACTAATTTAGACGTGATTGTGTTCATCATTTTATTATTCCTTCTTGTTCAATTGGAACTAATTTCATGCTTTTAGAAATAATTTAAAGCATTTACTGGTCAACCTTTTACTGATTAAAAAAGTAAAGGAAAACTTTCATTGATTTAGTCTTGTTCAAGTCTGGCATACTAATCAATTAGAGAGTAAAATTTAAAGTTGAGATTTAAACTCATGGCTGTTATAAAAGTGCCCTGTAAGCTCTCAGATGCCTCTCACTTACTGTAAACCCACCCCCTTACTTTCCACACACTAGAGTTTTTTGGTGTCAGTAGTCTTACCCCTATCCTTCTGTTCCTTTTGGCCGGGGTCTTGGGTGAGGGCTATACTTAGTGGAAGAGTGTGCACATTCATTACCGCACCCCTTCACCCTTCCCCGTGATACAGCAAACCATAACCCCTGGATCAAGTGACTTGTTTGCCTTCAGAGGACGGCACAGAGGTTACGGGCCTTCAGGGTCCACAAACAACTGTTTGACAATTTAGATAGCATAAAGCAACCATGGAATGCAAACAAATCAATGTGGATGTTACCCTTGAAGTGCTTTCACACTTGGATTGTAATTCTGAATAATGCGATTGTTAGGATGGGTAGGCCTGGGCGAAAAATCGCTTAAATGAATTCATTAGATTTTTTTGTTACGGGCGATTTAAAAAAAACAAAAAAAACTAAATCGAGTTTTTGTGTAATTGCGCATTTTTGGCTCCCCAGAGCTTCCGTAGCATTAGTTTCACACAGCGGTATGGCAAGCGACAAACAACGACATCATAGCACACACGAGCAAGCGACAGCATGGCTACCGGTGAGAGTGGGAAGTTTGTTCCCAAGAAAGGATTAAAATCATCTGTTGTTTGGAACTGGTATGGGTTTGCTGCAACGTTTGCCTAAAGCCCATCACAGTCAAAGGCAGCAGCACCACAAACCTATTGCAACAACTGGGGGAAACCTTTTATGACTGTTCTCCTTCACTGCGGAACTCCAAACATGAACGCGAGCCCCCAACACCCGTGCACGGTGGCACGCGCTCATTCCTCTTACACACGCAGTGCCCAGAAACACAAACACATAGTCATTATGCAACACCTTAATAGTTAGTTCATTAGTTGGATAGTTAGTACTTAGATGTCACTGTTATTTGGGATCGGGCAAATCGTAAATTGAATAAAAATAAAATAAAATCTGAGATTTTGCAGACTTGATTCCCGCCTCAAAGTGTCCTTAGGCAAGACACTGTACCCCACCTTGCCTCTGGTGAAGCAATCGGTGTATGAATTTATGCGTAAATGTAAAGGTGTATGGGATTGTGACTTTAAAAACTTTGGGCTTTAGCCAATCGATTTTCTAAAGATGGGCTTAAATCAGACCACATTGCAGAGGAGGCATCGTGGGTCAGCAAGAACACTGGAATGACAAGCATTCTCTGGAGCTCAGTTTGGCCAAGCTAATTTGTAATCAACAATATACATGCTTTATGTTCTGCTTTTTTCTTGGTTTGTTTCTTTTTCTGTTTTATTTGCTAAGGATATTGCGGCTTTTCAGAAAGAGCTCAGGATATCTGCCAGGGCTGAGTCATGGGTGACTTAATGGGGTTATCAAGAATTCAAGAATTCAAGAATTCAAGAATTCAAGAAGAACTTTATTAATCCCCGAGGGGAAATTTAGTTGCAGTAGCAGCACTAGGGAAAAGGGGGGGAGGGGGGGGGGGGGGTAAAGACAAACACAGACACAAAAAATACAGAGAGTAGAACAGGACAAAAATTGAGTAAAATACAATTTGAAAAGTGTAGTCTGTGACTAGAAACTAGAATTTTCATGTACATCCGAGTCTGCCAGATGAGTTGTGGAGTCTAATGGCTGATGGCAGGAATGACTTCCTGTATCGTTCTCTGGCACAGCGAGGGTGTATGATCCTGCCACTGAAACTGCTTCTCAGGTTGTCCACCTCCCTGAAGAGGGGATGGGAAGGATTGTCCATGATGGTCCCCAGTTTAGCCAGTAGTCTGTCCCCAACCACCTCTTCCAGCTTGGCAGGCTTGAGGCCAATGACAGACCCTGCTTTCCTAATGAGTTTATTCAGTCTGTTGGCGTCCTTTGCTTTGATGCCAGCACCCCAGCACACTGCAGCAAAGAAGATGGTGCTTGCCATGACAGACTGGTAGAACATGTAAAGCATCCTGCTGCAAACATTGAAGGACCTGAGTCTCCTCAGGAAGTAAAGTCTGCTCGTGCCCTTCTTGTAGACGGCCATGCCCCGTTAACTGTGTTTGCAGATATTTCCATTCCTTTGGGAGGGTAATGCTGTTCTTATCTACAGAGCAGTAGCACTAAAAGGAGCAGTGAGAATGAAAGATGCTAGCAGGGGGAGGAGTAGTCGAGAAGATCAAAAGGGAGAGATGCTAAATATACTCATCCCTTTTTTTGGCACTTACATGTTCATTTGTATTTCAGTGAGGGCTTCATGAGCGGAGGATGAGCCAATGTTTTTGATACAGAAGCCTTGTTGCTTCTTTCTTTTTAGATAAAACCAACTGAGCTTTGTAAACTTAGAATTTTTTTCCAGCACCAGTGACTGTTATATTTCAGAAAGTTTACATGTGAAACTATGCTTTTGAGAAGTGCAGGTTTTTGACCTTGTTAAAGACCCGTTCCAGTTGATCTTTTAATATATCTTTAAAGCATTTTCAGAGTTCTTTTAATTGTCATTATGCAATTTTTATTCCAAATAAAAAAACCTGTCATTTATAGGACATTTTTTCTGCAGAGTGGCATTAGTTCATTAGAGTTGCAGGCGGGACTTTGAGTGTTTTAAAAACCCCGTTGCCCCTTTCCATCACTCATAACTGAGAGTGCACTGTTTACAAGCTCTCATGCTAACTGGTTGAAACTGATAACTGGTGAGTTTTTTGGTTCATAAATTTGATACAAAGTCAGTTTAGACTAAAATAAATGTTACCCTAAGGTGCTGGAATTTGGAAAAGAAGCTCGGATTTAACCAATAGTTGGATGTTGTTACGCCCCCTTCCGAGCCTAGGGGAACCGAGGCGGCATAACATAAAAAAAGTAACAGGTTTGGCTACTGAATTTAAGTTGACTGTAACAAAAACACCAAACGAATGTCTCCAAACAATATAAAACAAATTTATTTACAAATAAACAACCAAAAAGAACTAAAAGTGAAGCTAAAAGGCTTCAGGGTGAACCCAGGCCAAAACAACAAACAAAATCCCAACTAACTGCAACATGTAATCTTACCTGCAAATGAAAAGGGAAATCAAAGACAGAACGCTAACCTCTACAAAAACAGGAGAAAACATGTACTAAACAAAATGGCAGTTCACCCCTACAGCTTCACTTAAACAAAATCATAAACCAAAAGACTAATCAGAGTGGGCACAGACAAAACTACGAAGGACTACGAATGCAAAATACAAAAGTGCAACACGCAACTAAACACGAGGTGAAATCAAAAACAAAATGGAGAAGACATAAAAAAAAAAAAAACAAGTGGAGAAGACAAAAACAAAGTGGAGAAGAGGGCCAAGCTGCAGCGAAGACTGTTGCAGCAAGGCTCCCTTCCCACCGGCTGGATGTCCAAATGGTGGCTTTAAAGGCTGCCTCCACCAGCTGGTCCAATGGGAGGCCACACCCTTTCCACCACACCTGAAAATAATCAGACAAATACAGACACACAAAGATCCACAAAAAACACAAGTCCCACTCTGATACAGAAATACACAAAACACAGAACAAACAAACAAAACAAAATCAAATACGGCCACAGCCGTAACACCCCCCTACCCAAGATAAAACTTCTTTAAAAAAAAAGTCGTTACCCTAAGTAAAGCACAAACACACACACAGTGATAGCTCTCACAGCACACCACACAAACTAATTGACCACATAAGACACGTCACACAAACTCAGGACGCGTACCCCTCTGGGCACGCGACCGTCCACTCAGGACGCGTACCCCTCTGGGCACGTACCCGTCAAACTCGGGGTGCGCGCCCCGCAGAACATGCACCCGTCAACTCTCGGTGCGCGCCCCACAAGACACGCACCCGTCAACTCGGGACGCGTGCCCCTCTGGGCACGCACCCGTCAAACTCGGGGTGCGCGCCGCGCAGAACTCGCACCCGTCAACTCGGGGTGCGCGCCCCGCAGTACACGCACCCGTCAACTCGGGGTGCGCGCCCCGCAAGACACGCACCCGTCAACTCGGGGTGCGCGCCCCGCAAGACACGCACCCGTCAACTCGGGGTGCGCGCCCCGCAGAACACGCACCCGTCAAGACTAGTCATCAAAAACTAGTCACACAAAACGAACTAATCAAAATTAACAACACAACTAATGTGGTGCACCAAACAAAATTCAACACAAGTTTGGTTAACAGTTTTCTTGTCCCACAAAATGTTGAAAATGTGCTTTAAGCACAGACTTCAAATGTTTTTGGCCAGGCCAAAGAGGCCACAATGCACTCAAGCCAAGAGAGATGTTTTTACTCACAGACATGATGAGCAGTGGAGATCCACTGTGGCAACCCCAGTCTGGAGCAATACCGCTGGGTCAGGCCCCCCTTTACCGGCTACGGCAGCAGGAACCTCCGCACCTGCCTCCGCCCGAGTGGGGTTAGTGGCATTGGAAACACCTGCAGTAGCCTCCACTCCTACATTGTCACCTACACCACCTCCAACTGATGTCTCCAGCCAAGGTCTGCCTAATGGGTTGGAGCATTCCCTGCTCAGACAACAACTGCTCTTCTCAATATGCTCTGTCTCCAAAGCCAGAGATAGAAGAAGAGAAGAGGGCCAAGCTGCAGCAAAGACTGTTGCAGCAAGGCTCCCTTCCCACCGGCTGGATGTCCAAATGGTGGCTTTAAAGGCTGCCTCCACCAGCTGGTCCAATGGGAGGCCACACCCTTTCCACCACACCTGAAAATAATCAGACAAATACAGACACACAAAGATCCACAAAAAACACAACAGATGTAAATAGGAAGAAAATCTCTCATCATTGTGTCTGAGTCTGCCTGTCTGGCCACTCATGGAAGCTCGACTGTACTGGATATTGCTGTATGGATAGACGGATGAAGTTTTTGATCTGCTTCAAGCCAAGACTATGTAGCCAGATTATTTAACTCTGACAAAAGTCTCTGTTCTGGCTCCATCCAGGCCTTACGTCATGGTCCCTGTAGGCAGATACCAAGCTGACTTGCTTTGAGGGTTGACAATGTTCAGACTGAAAATCTATGCTGATTGTAGGTATGATCTGAAAACCTATTTTCCCCCGATTTGCTTAAAATTACGTTTGATGTTCCAGTATTATGATGTACACTTCACCCGGTAGCAGCGTGGGCAATTTGGCTTGCCTTTAACTTGGTGGAAAAGCAGAGAGTGCCCTCTGACACTTTATTCCTTTGTTGTTTTTAAACAGCAAGCTGCTTTTAGACCTTCTTTGTGGGCCTCTTAGCTTGTTGGCTCATCAGAAGTGTGCTGTTTCTATCAGTGAACATTCTGTTGCTGGGTGTGCTGCTCTCTAATCTTTAGTGGTTGACCTTACTGCTGCTTGATTTTTGTTTTTAAAAATAGGACTGTGGATGTTTACTTAGGTGGAGATCTGATTCAATTCACACGTCAATTCACATATCAAACCACAATTCGTACTATTCAGTGTAGTATGCTTAAATGGTTGCTATATGTACTGCATGTCTTTTTACTGGATGTACGAAAATTAATAAAAAATGTTAGTGTCAATTAAGCACCTAAGGTATTGCGCATCCGAGTAATGCGCAATCTTAGAGTAATTTTAAGGGTAATAAAATCATACTAAGCATGTTTTTGCTGGTCTACTACAATTTTCTCTGCTCTGATTCTGTAAATTCCCTATGGGAAATGTTGAGAAACCTTATAGGTTATACATTAATGTACTTCTTGAAACAAACATTTGTTTAATCCTAGTGACAATTCACAGGCTCTTATTCCCAGGTTTGACATGACTGATCACTGACACTGTCGTAAAAAATCGACTTTGTTTAATCCATAAAAGTCATGAAATGAGCCGGAAACACCGCTAGCATTGAGCTAGCTAGCATGGCTAACACAGGAGAACATTGTGTACAATGAATGGCGATAGTTTTTCATGCAACATCTTACTTTCTAACATGTTTTTTTACTAGCAGCAACTGGTGGTGTTCATCTGACTGTGCTGGCATACTCCGGTTACATAAAGTACACGTTTGATCGTTTAATATAGTAAAAGATTTGAAAAACGTGAAAACTCACCTTCTAAACTGGTATGTTGATGTTAGACTCAGTTATTCTGTAGCCAATGAGCTTCTGGAAGTCGGAGATGTCCCGCCTCCCCTCCCCTTGACTAAAGTGTCGCTGATTTTATGTGTCGACAGGTTTTAAAATCAAAACCGCAAAAAATAAAACCGTGACTCAAAAAGAAAATTTCAGAATAAAAGCGCAACTCAAAACGACGATTTCAGAATGATGAGAAAACAAAGTGCCAGCAGAGAAATATGATTCTGCTTTGGGTTATATCTTTTGGTTGCAAATTGTGGGTTTTGGTTCTCAATTTACGCATTTTGATTCAGGGATTTGGGGTTTTGATTTGCGGTTTTACGGTTTTGATGCGCAATACATTAGGCGCTGAATTGACACCATAAAATGTATTTATAGTTTGTGTTTCATCACCACCATGTATTTAGAGAAGGGCATAAAAAACATAACAGATAAAAACACATAGATTTTGAAAGAAAGCTATTATATCTATCACTTTAAACAATTTGATGCTCAAAACTCTAGTGGAAACATAGAAAAAATTCCACACTTTATTTATTTATTTTTCATTTTACTTTTTTATTTTATTTTTTACAGAGGGAAGAGAAGGGGGGAAAATGTGAAGGGGGGGGGGTGTAGGAGAAAATGAAAAAAAGATAGAGGGGGAGAAAGTAGGTGGATACAAGTGCCAAGTTGCTAATTTGACGAGGTCATGATTTTAAGCTTTGTAACATTTATGCTACATCTGCTGGAAAGACGAATGTTGCATCCCAAAGTGAAATTCTGACACTAAGATATCTGTCCACCCCCACTGTGGGTTAAGACCGAGGGATAAGGCAGACAGGGAGCAGTGTGACGGTGTGCACGTGGGGGTGGAGATACATGCACGCTGCCCAAGTGTACCATGTGATCTAGTGATGCACGATATTGACTTTTTACAACCGATACCCGATATTTTCATGCCTCTTGTAGCCGATACTGATATTTAACCGATATTTTATTAAAATACTACTACAAAAAAAACGGTCACTATCAGTCCTATTACAGGGAGCTGACAACTATTTCCATGCAAGCCCTGCAGTTTTTTCTTTTCTTTTCAGAATGAGAGCTAGCTTCATTTTCTTCACACACATCGCAATAGTGAATTTTTAAATGGCTTGTCAGATTTGTAGTGTTAAAGGCCTTTTTCCCTCTTTGTGACACTTCTGTCGAACAAATTTTGCAAACAGCGAGTGAGACATCGGCCTTAGATACGTTAAAATAAGCCCACATGGGTGAGAGCTGAGCCGCAATGTTGCAGACAGAGCTCTCTAGGCCAGGGACTGAGGGACTTACATGCGACAAAAGCTTGCAGAATGGGAGGGCTGAGCAGACCACTTGCTGGCACAACTAAATACAGAGTTGTGAGTGAGGAAGTGACGGCAGTTTAAGCTTTTAGTTATCTGCCCATTTTATCAGCCAACTTTTTTCTTATCGGAATTATCGGCATGATGTCATGATGTCCAATATTTATTGGTATCCGATATTATCATGCAACTCTAATGTGATCATAAGGGGAACCAGATCCTCCCTAGCCCGACCAGCCAGACTAGGAAAGACACGAGGGGCACCCCCGGCGACGGGACCCATGCATCCCAACCTGGAGGGGACTGCCCACCCACCCAGCCAGGTGCAGAGGATGGCCCCCTACAGGGGCCCCTCCGGCACTGAGACAGGGGTCAAGCATAAGTCATGACCCAGAGGGCCCAGGAGCCGCCCACCACCCAGGCACGTCACTGTAGGCCAGCCCCGGTGCCCGACCGAAGCAGCCCAAAGATCACGATTTAACCTCAGACAACCCCACCACCACCAACGTCTCTCCACACTACACTACCCTCTACAGCCTCCTCACCCAACACGTTTCTTAACCCATTCTCCCGTATCCCCCCCTGATGCCCTCCCCACTCAGCAAAAGGGAGGGTGAGCCCCAGCTGGTCTCTGCGAGGTGGCCCCCAGGCCTGTCCCCACCCATGCGTTCTCACACACACACATTCTTCTGGTTGCCCCCTGTCGCCACGCAGTAACCCCCGCCTGCCAACCGACCCCTCAACACACACTGCCCGTCACATACCACACACTGCCGCCTGTGAGTATTGCTGTACTGACAACGTTTGGCTCTTGGCAGGATGGCCAGCAAATTGAGCCCCCCCAATCAATAAATAAATAAAAAAAATTCCAGTTTAGGAGGATAGTTATTTTTGCGATACATAAAGGGGTGGGAACAATGTGTGCCTTGTTGGTTTCTATGTAGGGTTGGGCGATGTCCCCTAAATTGGCCGTTGACGATGTTTGCTGTCAACCATCGTGATGGACGATGATATTGTCGGGGGGGGTAATTTTTCGTTCTTATATAATTGCTATTCGTTATTTTACTTTATTACTTTATTTATTTTATTTCCCAACTAATGACTCATCCGCGATGATCCAGAATAAACTGAGGGAAGTGACTTTAACAAAAAAAGTAACAAACAAAATAGAAAAGAAGTAGTCCGCTCCCGCACTTGATTAGTCAAGTGGACCGGCGGAGCGAGCGCGGACTTACAGCTTTGTGTTTGATGGGAAGGGGGGGGTACTTTGTTACATGAGCGGTATGTGTGGGAGATTTAAGACTACGATCCGTCCCGTAGCTCTAGGGGTACGAGCTACCGAACTCAGAACCGGGTCTAAAAGTGTGTGTCTGAGCACACCTCGGATCATCGTCAGCTCACACAGAGCGGTTTGCGCTTCAAAGCAGAAATATCGCTCAGTCTTTAGAAACCGTTCAATTACGTGGATTGTGTTTCCAGTCGTGTCCCGACTAAATAAAGGCTGATGTTATTCCCACATGTTTACATGCAGCCAGGATGCAGATTGCAGCGCCACCCAAAGCTAATGTTGTTAGCCCGTGTTAGCATACTGCTAATCCTGGCTTCTTTCCGGCTCCGTTCAGAAATAGCACTGACCACATGGATTAAAATTCAAATGATGAGCGAACAGGCGCTTCATAATAACCGTAACATTATTAAAAGCACGTTTAGAAGATCGTCTCGTATATTACCGAGCTGACATGTCAATGTATATAGCCGCTCGGCGCTGTTTAACATTGTTTTGTATTAAATTGTTACATTCAATAAAGTTTGAAAAAAGAAATAGCTGCTCGGCGGAACCTATATCCTTTTCCGGTTTTTCAAACCCTATCGCGCATGTGCGAATGATTTATTCCGACCGATAGTGTGACCTTAGTGAACGTTTGTTATATTCTGAAAACGTTTTTCTGGGCCATGTACACGGTTGGATTATAATCCGACCATTGATCCAATCAAGATATTTTGCACATGTAACCGCGGCTTATGGTGTCGACTCGCAACGTGGTGGGGACGTGGCATCACGATGGTGTCTCTCCATCGTGATGTCACTCACCCATCACGATGGACGATGGTATCGTCTATCGGCACAACCCTATTTATGTTAATGTTATTTAGGTTACCTAGTAAAAAGAATTTGGGACATATTGTAAATCCTCACAGACTTTATGACAGAATATTCATACAGGTGAACAGAACCACAGGGCGTATAGATGTCTATGTTGTTACCTAGGAAATTTGTGCAAATATGTGCATATAGCAGATTGATTGAGACATGCTGATTTAAATAACATTTGTCTGGTGTAGTGAGTTCTGTGGAGAGTGTTATACTGAATAAGTTGCAGATTAGGACTTTTGGTCATATTATAGTCATTCAGACAGATCTGCAGCCAAAATTGATCACTAGAATTCAATGACAGCAAAGACTCCCATTTTGCCATGGGTGATTTGTGGAGAGTGTTATACTGAATAAGTTGCAGATTAGGACTTTTGGTCATATTATAGTCATTCAGACAGATCTGCAGCCAAAATTGATCACTAGAATTCAATGACAGCAAAGACTCCCATTTTGCCATGGGTAGGTAAATTGTGTCACCTGTGTTAGATATCAATTTGTAAATAATAAAACATCATCTGCGTAAATATTTATTTTATGTTCTACATTTATGCCACACTTTAGATAAATATTTTATAGCCGGGTTCCGGTAAGACTTTCCTGCCACGCTTGAAGAAAGTCAGTCATGTGACGTCATATTATTGATCGTGAGATTTTTGTAATTTTCATCATAATTTTTTATACAAATTGTCGACTTTATTTAAAAATAAATCATTCATTCATTTTCTATTCCATTTTATCCCTTTCAGGGTCACGGGGCTGCCGGAGCCTATCCCAGCCACTTGTGGGGGGTGGCAGGGGACACCCTGGATAGGTCGCAAGTCTGTCCCAGGGTCAGTCTAGTCGTTAACACACCAATGCACACCTATAGACAATTTAGAGTGAGCAATTTACCTATGAAGCATGTTTTTGGTCAGTGGGAGGAAGCCAGAGTCCCTGGAAAAAACCCACGCATGCACAGGGAGAACATGCAAACTCCACACAGGAAGGTCCCCCATTGCTGTTCTGTTTCAGGTCCTCCAGGCGGGACTTGAACCAGGGGCCTTCTTGGTAACCACTGTGCCACCGTGCAGACCTATAAACCAAATAAATCAGTTTTTTATAACTTACTTTCATAGCTTCAGTCTCACACCTTAATAAAAAAACAAAATCCAAAAAACTCCAATACTTTTACAATGAAAACGAGAAGCTTCACCGACATTTACTTTGAAGATTTATATTACTGCTGGTGACAGTTGTGCATACAATTTGTTTAGTTTATATCTAAAATCCAACATTATTTTGCAAGTTTAGAGTGACGATTACATTGTTTCCATGATTTGGTTTACTGGCATAACAAACAATTTCATTTTCAATCAAGAATTGTGGCATCTCTAATTCATACTAAAGGTTTTGAAACAGATCGGGGCGGGGTGGGATTATATAAGTTCGCTTCCTTCCACTCCCTTTCAAGCAATATTTATTAATTATGTCTAATTATCCTAAGTTTGATTAGTTACTGTATGAATGTATAACTGATGATTATATTGCTTTTGTGTATTATTTCTATTTGATTGCTTGAAATAAACCATTTCAAATCAAAAATCATGGGCTGCATGGTGGCGAAGTGGTTAGCACACTTTCCTCACAACAAGAAGGCCCCCAGTTCAAGTCCTGGCTGGGGGACCTGAAATAGAACATCAATGGGTGACTTTTCTGTGTGGAGTTTGCATGTTCTCCCCGTGCATGTGTGAATTTTTTCCGGGGTCTCCGGCTTCTTCCCGCTGTCCAAAAACATGCTTCATAGGTCAATTGGCAACTCTAAATTATCCATATGTGTGAGTATGAGAATGAATGGGTGTGTGATATGTGGCCCTGCGACAGACTGGCGACCTGTCCAGGGTGTCCCCTGGCTTTGCCCATAAGTGGGCGGGATAGGCAGCCCCGTGACCCCGTAAGAGACAAAACGGAAGAAGATGAATGAATGAATCGCAAATATCCGATTACTCGTTACAGTCCTAGTCAGAATATTGCTTCTTCAAATACCATAACTTCCAATTGGGAGGTTACACTTTGGTTGTAGCAAATCTAAATTAATAGCCACCTATTTCAAACTGCTTGTTGAATTAGTAAATTGGGAGCACAATCAATTCATGGTCTATTTCAGAATTGATGTTCGCTAGAAAGAATTGATGTTAGCTAGAAAAAAAGAGTCGGAGATAAATCTGTCAGTCAGTCAGACGCGATTACTGTATTTACAGTAATTCTAAAACTTGTTTCTAACACGCTACACGTTAACCACGTTAGAAGCCTATTCACATTTCCTGTAAATTTAACCTCGTTTGTAACATAAAAAACGTGATATATATATATATATATATATATATATATATATATATATATATATATATATATATATATATATATATATATATATAGTTATATATAGTTATATATATATATATATATATATATATAGTTATATATATATATATATATATATAGTTATATATATATATATATATATATATATATATAGTTATATATAGTTATATAGTTATATATAGTTATATAGTTATATATAGTTATATATATATATATATATATATATAGTTATATATAGTTATATATAGTTATATATAGTTATATATATATATATATAGTTATATATAGTTATATATATATATATATAGTTATATATATATATATATAGTTATATATAGTTATATATATATATATATAGTTATATATATATATATATATATATATAGTTATATATATATATATATATATATATATATATATAGTTATATAGTTATATATATATAGTTATATATATATATATATATAGTTATATATAGTTATATATATATATATAGTTATATATATATATATATATAGTTATATAGTTATATATATATATATATATATATATATATATATATATATATATATATATATATATATATAGTTATATATATATATATATATATATATATAGTTATATATATATATATAGTTATATATATATATATAGTTATATATATATATATAGTTATATATATATATATATATAGTTATAAATAGTTATATATATATATATAGTTATATATATATATATATATATAGTTATATATATAGTTATATATATAGTTATATATAGTTATATATATAGTTATATATAGTTATATATATATATATATATATAGTTATATATAGTTATATATATATATATATATATAGTTATATATAGTTATATATATATATATATAGTTATATATATATATATATATATATATATAGTTATATATATATATATATATATAGATGTTGTTCCTGTATATTACCACAGTGAATTTTAAATAAAAACGAAAGCATTTTTTAAACACAATCTCTTCATTTCACGGACTCTTAAATAATTGGGCAATTGAATTCCATGCTATTGCATGGGCAGGTGTGGGCAATTCCCTTGTTATGTCATTATGAGTGAAGCAGATTAGAGAAGTTGATTAGAGAACTCGTGCTTGCATTTTAAAGATTTCGCTTTGAACAGACAAAATGCGGTCAAAGGAGCTCTCCATGCAGGAAAGGAGCCATCATTAAGTTGAGAAAACAGAAAAAAACCATGCGAGAAATTGCTACAGTTTTAGGAGTGGCAAAATCAACAGTGTGGTTGTATATCCTGAGAAAGAAAGAAAACACTGATGAACTCAGCAACGCAAGAAGACCTGGACGTCCACAGAAGACAACAGTGGTGGATGATCGGAGAATCATTTCCATGGTGAAGAGGAACCCGTTTACAACAGCCAACCAAGTGAACAACACTCTTCAGGAGGTAGGCGTATCAATATCCAAGTCTACCATAAAAAGAAGACTGCATGAAAGTAGATACAGAGGGTACACTGCAAGATGCAAGCCACTTATAAGCCTCAAGAATAGGAAGGCTAGATTGGACTTTGCTAGTAAGCATCTAAAAAAGCCACCACAGTTCTGGAAAAACATTCTTTGGACAGATGAAACCAAAATCAACCTCTACCAGAATGATGGCAAGAGAAGCTCATAATCCAAAGCACACTACATCATCAATAAAACACTGCGGAGGCAGTGTGATGGCCTGGGGGTGCATGGCTGCTAGTGGCACTGGGACACTGGTCATTATTGATGACGTGACACAGGACAAAGGCAGCCGAATGAATTCTGAGGTGTTCAGAGACATACTGTCTGCGCAGTTCCAGGTGAATGCAGCCAAATGGATTGGGCTGCATTTCAAAATACAGATGGACAATGACCCAAAACATACAGCCAAAGCAACTCAGGAGTTTATTAAAGCAAAGAAGTGGAATATTCTTGAATGGCCAAGTCAGTAACCTGATCTGAACCCAATTGAGCATGCATTTCACTGGTTGAAGACTAAACTTCAGACAGAAAGGCCCACAAACAAACACCAACTGAAAGCCGCTGCAGTAAAGGCCTGGCAGAGCATTCAGAAGGAGAAAACCCAGCATCTGGTGATGTCCATGAGTTCAAGACTTCAGGCTGTCATTGCCAACAAAAGGTTTTCAACCAAATATTAGTAATGACCATTTTGTTTTCAGTAATTTCATCTGTCCATTTACTGACGAGCCCATGAAATGATTGTTTTAAAAAAATGCTTTAGTTTTTCACATTTTTATGCAATCTTTTTGTTCAACCCATGGAATAAAAGCTGAAAGTCTGCACTTCAATGCCATCTGAGTAGTTTTATTCACTGTGGTAATGTACAGAAACAAAATTAGAAAGAATGTGTCTCTGTCCAAATATTTATGATCTTGACTGTATAAGATGCTATAGATTATAAGGTGTACTTTCATTTTTATTGTGCGGAAAATACGGTATGTTTTTACTTTTCTAACCATCTTTCTACTCCTCTGTTTGCATCCTCATAATGTTGCTTTTCTTCAGCTTCTCTTTTTCTCTCCGTTTCATTGCTAGGCAACCGTGACAACTGTGACAGATCTATACTTTGGCTCAAGTCTGACTTGCGTCAATCCCCTCCCACCGTTTTTGTGTATATTTGCAACTATGTATATATAAACAGTGGCTGCTGTTTAGAGTTTGATTTAGACCACTACCTCCTCTTCATGAAAAGATTTCCTTGGTCAGCACCCCAGTCCAAAGTGACAGGAGGGAAGTGTCCAGCTGTACGGGGCTGTTGTCCTCTTCTCATGAGGTCTTTGATCTTTTGTCCTTTGTCCCTCAAATCAGTGGCTGCCTTCCAGTGTGGGGGTTGGGGGGTGGATAGCTGTTTTATTTCAAGACATTTTACTTGCCCATGGGGACACAGGCTCATGTTGGCCTAGGCATTCAAGACTGTTCTAGACATTCTTGTTTGGGGCTTTGCGACAGCTGGGATAAGGACGAGGCCCTTAGACGGTCCCTTAAACCCCCCTGTTGGGCTCCCCGCTATACGTTTTCCTGGCTGACACTCACTCTTGGTTCTCTTAGCTGCGCAGTGCAGACTTATTGTCTTCAGACTCTGTCTATTCTCTGGGGAGCAGAAGGGAAAAGCTGAGGCTTTCTGTTCACCCCTCCCTTGGTACTCCCTGATCCCAGCCCCATTCTTAAGGCTTTAAGACTGATCTGTCAGCCGCTCTCTTACCCAGAGTCAATGTGGGCCATCCCCCTTGAACACCCAGCCACATTGGCCTTCTGTTTGAACAGGCTCCACCAAAAGACCCCTTGGGCTGCCCTTTGTGTGCGCATAAAAAAGATCAGAGCCATAGTCACTGTGCTTTTGGATTCTGGGACGGGGAATGTGGTCCAAGAGGAGTAATGCTGCTTGGCAGGCCTATTGATTCTAAATTTCCTCTGGGGGTGTTGATCAGCTCTATGGCTGCTGTGATGCTGCTATATTAATCAACGAAAAGCTTTGTTGCTTTTAAATTTTGGCAAATTAAACTATCAGTTCTTAAAAACAAGTTGATTGGTAGATTCCCCATTGTCAAAAACGTAGTGTTCCATTAGACTGGCTACCACTGTCGTTCCCGGCGCTGGGTCGTCTGGTTGCTGCGCTGTCTGGCTCTTGTCGGGCAGCCGTTTGCACAACCAGAAGTTGGAAGAAGCACCCCGCCGTCTCCTCGCTTTAGAGCCGCTTCTCTCATTTCCCTTTGTTCCTTAAAACAAGTCTCTCATCGGCACGCCCCCCAGTGCACACCTGTGTCCAATCCAGCAGCCCCCTTTAGGGGCCAACCGGATTTTACAAACACAAGCAAAAATCAATAAAAACAGTTCACCGATTTACACTAGCATTGTGCTTTTTTTTTTTTTCCCTAAATAATTCTCTGATGATCTGAAAGACAATCGGAGTTTGTGGTATGCATTGAGGTTAAAATAAAACTTTCAGCTTTAGTTGTGGGGGATGGAAACTAAGTCTAGTTTAAATTCTGGGTTCTGCACTTTGAATATCAGATTTCAAAAATTGAAAGTTGAAGATCATTAATAGTATGATTTCTGAAATCAGCCATTTTTGTCGTGAATTGACATGTTTCAGAATGGTCTTGATTGACTGCGATGATGTCTTAGTCATATTTGTATATTTCTTTGTTGCATCTTGATGTTTTTTAGGGTGACTGGCTTTACCATCAGATCCGCCACATCTCAGCATATGCCAGTTGCCTTGGCTTTGCTCCAGGAAAATGTCTTTGCAGTCCAAATCAGCTCAGATTTATAGTGGGTCTGGGTTGGAGTGGTGCTCTGCTTAAATAATCGTCTGTCTCGCAAATGAATAGGCACAGAAAAAAGAGATGGTCTACTTTCCTGGCACCGGGAAACCATGCCTTTGAGCTGGATGCTACCACATGTCTGTACAATGAGAAAAATAACACAGCAATTGCCATAAAACTGTGCTCTATTCACCTGGAAGATATAAGAAGAATCTGAAAAGCAGGCAGTTAACAGAATACAAATCAGAAGAGAAATCTATGTATCTATCTTATATATGTGAGTTAAAGAATGTTGGATGAGCTGTCTGAAACAGCCGCAACCATAGTAAATTAATGCAGAAGTGAAACAGACTAAGTGTACAGACTAATCAATAAACTAAACAGAATTTAAAAACAAATTACATTTTATTTTCTGTAATATATTATTTTCTACAATATCAAATTATAATCCCTTCATCAGGCTAGAAAGCCAAGCATTAATATCCATACAGCCATTTTCGTGAAGCTATTGTCTAGCATGATTTCATGAAGATATCACATGTCCTATGGAAGGGCCTTTGGCTCCGGGTCCTTATCCCTCTTCCTGATGACTTAATCCCTCTTTATCATGATGGCATACCTTTGGGTAAATTTGGAGACCACCTGTTCTCTTTCCTTAATCATCACAAATAGAGAGTTAACCTAGTGTGAGCATTAAGAAGACTCTTGACATTATTCTATTACAAGTAAGAAAAGATATGTTTTCAGAAAAAAAAAAGGTTCTCAAAATCATGGGTTATGTTGTCAAGTTATCTTTTTTTGTTTGTTTTATGACATGTTATGGTGATATTGTCTGACTTTCATGAGTTTTACTTGGCAAATAGTGAAAACTTACAGAGCATTTTTCTACCTTCAGAAAAGGCCTGAAGTTTTTTACAGTCACAGTTCCATTCACCCGTTCAGACATTCACACACCAATGGCAGCAGATACAAGGTGCTAGTATTGATTGTATTTGACAACTGGAGTGAGTGAGTGTGATGTCACCCATAGAAAATGACTTGCTTCCAGCACCAACAAAATGAAGTCAATTCAGTCGCTATTTAATCGCCATACAGACGTTGTCAAGTTGGAACCAGAAACCATCAGTGATTAGTGATTAGTCCAAGTCGATCTGAGTCAACGTTTCTATGGCAACCACTCTTTCCAATCAGGAATGAGCTTGTTGAACGTGAGCCACATGAAATCTGTTAATCAAACATTTTGAACATGTGAAGACATACTTTTATTGAGGCATCTGATTGGTATGGCGTTTCATCGCTGCCATTAATTGAACGAGCGCAAATACAATTGAGCAGGCGTATTCAGGAACTGAGTGAGCGAACCTTACAACCGCGCTGGCGCAATTTATCCGAGCGACCCCGCATTTAAGTGATCCTGGAGGGGGAGGGGGATGTTCAGATGTGTGATTGTCACTTGGGGGCGGTAACCTTTCTGGTTGATCTGATTGGCCGAAATTTGTATGTCAAATCTGGCGAGGCATGGGGGCAACCTCTTTCTATTAGAGGCTTCAATCGAAAAGAAACGGCGGCTGTAACATGGATTAAAACGTTAACTTATACAGTGATTTATACAGTGATTTTGCAAATGCCCCCTTAACACTGTGCACAAACCAAGCAAGAGTGAGTGCACAGGATCATGGCTCAGTTAGGATTGCAGGTGTGTAGTTGTAAAATGCGGGGTCACTCGGTTAGAATTGCGCCTGCTCTGTTGTAGGGTCCACTCACTCAGTCCCGGAATACACCCGCTCAGTTGTCTTTGTGCTCGTTCAATTAAAGGCAGCGATAAATTGCCATTGATTGGTCTGTTTATAACTTGAATAATTACAGGCAAAAATACTATATTAGGAAAAAAATTAAGATTTACAAGAACATGTTAGAACTTTATAACTTGAATAACTACAAAAAACATATGAAAAAAACTTGGATTTACAAGAAAATGTAAAAAAATATTCTTCCTCGCCAGTGGAACAGCCTGCCGGAGAGCCTAAGGATCGCAGAGTACAGAGACTTAAGAGATTTTTTAGTAAGAGGCTCAAGACCCATCTTTTTAACCTGACTTAATCTTTATGGGCTATTTATTATTAAAAAAAAAAACTTTAATAATTATTCCAGAGTCATCCTATTTGTTTCAGAGTCATCACACTATGGCAACTACTGTCGCCGTTGCCATAGAAACAATGAATCAGAGCAACCCGGACAAATCACTGTCAACTGGTTTAAACATGGCATCGCCCGTATCAGGAAGCAACGGTGTGGAATTTTGTCTCAATTCGCGAGAGCCGGAGGTGAGGCATTGTCTGTGGGTGACGTTGCACCTCGATTTCTCCATTGTTTTACAGTCATTGGCTGCAACGCATGAAACGTGCTTCTTCATAAATAAAGCTTGTGTGAATGTTTGAAAAATAAAAAGGTATCAGATCAAGAATGGTAATTCTGACTAATAGAATGACTGAATTACAGCTGTTTATTTCTCTATAGAAGTCTATGGGATTTTGGATTTTTGGAACCAGCAGGTACCTCCTAATTAGTACACGAGGAGGGAGAAGTCACTCAGTCCAGTTCTTTTATACTGTCGATGAGTACTAGCCGGACCATCAGGAGCACTTCAATATGTGCATGTGCTTAAAGGCTTCAAAGTGGCCGTGTGAGTGAGGTTTATATATCTGCTGCACAGCCACCCACATACCCTGTGGGTGGCTGTGCAGTGAAGTCTAGATCAAGTTCATAGAGATGAGTTTCAGGGGTGTTGAGGTATTAAGGAATTCGGGTTGGAGGGGTAACCAAGCAAGGGGACTAAGGAGGAGCAGTAATTAAGGCGGTTTTGGAGATGAGGCCTCTCTACTCCTTTAGATGCATTTTACACCTTCCTCCTCTCTATAATCAGTGGCGCCACCAGGGGGTGGCCAGGGGTGGCCACGGCCACCCCTGTCCGACACCTGGCCACCCCAGTGGCCACCCCACAGTCACTATAAACTGATAAGCTGTGGTAGCATCAGTTGTGCGTTTCATCCCAAATGCACAGCCAGCAAGCGGGCAAGTCGCTCTGATCACCTAAACCGGCCCTCACCCCCTCCCCTCCCTGCTGCCTTTGAGTGCGCAGACATCTACAGAGGAGCCGCTGGACGCAGAATGAATAAGACGCGTGGTTCACTTCCGCGGTCGAACCCTCAGATCCTCCGGGCCGGTCAGACAAAAGAACCAGTCTCAGTCACTAAAGATGAACTTTCTTTATTACTTTTTCCTTAAGTCCAAAACGGCGACTGACCGCGCGTGTATGCGCTCCACACCCTCACACGCGCTCTCCCCCCTCTCTTCCTGCATCGCGCGAGCACCGGTTTCTGCACGCACACACACGCGTGCGCGCGAGAACGCACGCACGCACACACAATCACACATCCCAAAATGCTACGTTTCTTTTCCTGTTAAATATTTTCTGTGGGTCTTTAACAATCTGTTTACTGTACTTTAGATCTGTATCTTGTGTGCAAATACTTGGTGCAACTACGCCACATCATCAGCGGTGGTGGATGTGTCATTACTTTTTATTAATAAGTAAAAAAAAGGATGTCCCTGTCACACGCGCCACTCATTTTCATGGCACTATTTAAGCACTGGTTGTTGTGTTACCACAACATTTTGATGTGTTTTTGTTTCCGCAGGGTTACCTATAGTCATTAGTTGATGCTTGTGTCTGTCCATTTTCAGAGAATCAGGAGAAATTCAACATATATTCTTATTTTAAGAATAAAAGTGCAGCAGAAGGAGTGAAAGAGATGGTAGGGGAGCAACAGAGGAGTAGTGAGGAGGAGGAAGATGAGACAGAGCAGCATGAATGACAGAAGAGAATGAGGAAGACAAAGATGAGACGGCATCAGAGGAGGGACAGTCAGCATCATTGGTCAGAGAAACAAGGCAGAACTCAGCATAAGGGGCTCCACCTGTTCCTGGACCAACTGGTGAAGTTAGAATTATGTTACCCTAATAGTAAAAATGTTTCATGATTATTAGTCTGAATAGAAATTTCAACAGATATAATTAATAATTAGAAGGATATTTTTATTATTATTTCAGAACAACAGATTTCATTTTTTGTTTATTATAGATATCTGTCAGTCAAGAGCCGAACACCCCAAGCAGACACACCAAAGCATTAAATATAAACAAAAAAATAATAAATATATTGTGTAAGAAACTGACGGGGTTACGAACTAACACAAATACAGTCCTTTCTAGAAAATCCAGTTTCTTCACCAGAAATAATGAATAACGACTCAGAGACAGTTACTTATCTTTTGTAGATTTACTCCGCACAAAGACCACAGATTTGTACGCAGGGTTACAGACAGATGAACAAGATGCATTCAAAGTCTGAACAAAGGGGTTCAGCAAAAGGCCTGGCATATATACCTTGCATTTGCATATTCATGGATGGATCATGGTGTGAAAAACACACCCACAGACTGTTGCAGGCTAGATGCTCAAAGGTCAGAACACCTAAAGTGTCAGATCTCTTGCAGACATTTGCCAGAACGCATACACCAGAACACACAAAGATGAAAAAGGGAGGATGTTAAAGGAATGTTGCGAGACAATAGTCTTGGTTGTGCTCTGTTTGGAGTGTAATATAATTTTGAGATGATAATACATATCAAATCGAGGTTAAGCCATTAATGTAATAAAAGGTGAAAGTTAGTTTAATAAAATGCAAAAGGGAGTTTCTAACTATTCTGTTTCTAATCATTCCTAACATATATATCAGTAGTAGTATTTACTAATGGTATCCACTAGTATCTATTGGTTATTATACTAGTAGTATCTACTATAAGTTCATGTTCTACAAAATATCAGTAGGCATTTATCTTTCTGTTGGTTTTCTAAAGGTTGTTTTACTACGTTTGGTAGAAGGAATTTTAAAAATATAGCTCATGGTTTTTGTGTGCCACCCCAAGATTTAATGTGGCCCCCCACTGGCCACCCCCATGAAAAATTTCTGGAGGCGCCACTGTCTATAATCCCCACAAGAATAAACAAATTGGGACGGCTCCTGTAATAGGATAGACAAGAAGTTTGTTTGCATGTGTCAAACAAGATGTGGGACAGGAGACATGCATTCCTCAGTCACTCGTGTATATGTGTGTATCCATGTTTGGTCACAAGTGCTGTTAATGGCTAACTGCTTAGAGAAAACCAAGAACAGCTTTATTTCCCTAATTCACATGCAAGTTATTTGAGCCAGCTGGGGAAGCACTTAAACACCTGAGCCGCAACATGGCTCTTTTCATCCATGGGCTCTGGAGAATTGTTTGTGAACTGTCCTTTTTTTCATTTAAAATTTGAATGACCTGCATTTGAGCTGGTCAAATCAAATAACAATTTCATTTGATTTAAATCAGCATAATTTGATTTTTATTTTCATCCAAAACTAGTTTACTTTGATTCACAAAAAATGTTTTTTTTTGCATTACTAGTGATTAAATTAAGCAAAAGTGAACTTTTTATTACTAAAATGTATAATTCCTAAATTAAAAACGAACTTTATGTGGTTTTGTGCCTGAAAAAATGTAAGAATTACTTTAAAAGTGAATCTTCTGCTGAATTTGATTCATTTTTTTCAAGTAATGATTAATTTTAGATTAAGCTTGCGTTTGAAACCTTCCCAGATGGTGTCCTTTTTTTCCTCATAAAGAGGTGCATGTTTTTTATGTTCATGTATTATTGTTTGTTTTTTAACTTTTATAATTGACTAAACATTAGCTGAAATTACATAGCACCAAATATAAACATACCAAATTAAACATTTGTGCATCAGTGAAATTTGTAGTGCGTGGTAACTGAAGGTATAGGTCATGTGTAGTGTATCTCATTATGGTGTGTGTTGGTGTTAATTTGAACTCTAACCAGCCCTTAAAGTGACCTTTCTCTTTAATCTGTTCGAAGATGTTAAAAGAAAGGTTTGCTTTTCCATCCAACAGTTTAACCTGTGTGTATTTCTGTATACAAAGCTTGTGTTTACACTACTTCAAAGGTTGTTCAGGAACACAGTTGGACTTTCTTTATTTTACATAGTAGTGGTTAGTCATTCATTTATTTATTCATTCCTTCATTACCTGGTCTTAATGACAGTAGCATTTGAATGGTAAAGAATCAATTGATGTTCATGGAAAATACTTGTGGATTCTCACTGGTGCATGGAGGTGTCTTGACCAAGTTCTTAATTTGGTGGAAAACTACTACAACTTGTATTATTTACTTTCTTGATCTGCCACCTATGTATTTGCCGCTCTCCTTAATCTGGTACCTATTACTGCAGGCTCGGTCTGAATGGTTGAACGTCTTCTGTCCAAACCTTTATTTGGTTTGCTTGACTTTCACTTGCTGAACTCACATTTATAAACCAAGGACAGAAGTAGATCAATAAATATCAACAGGTCAACTGCATGAAAAACTACTAATGCTGTGTCCACATCATACAGTTTCAATGTTAAATCAGTTGACAGACACAATCAGAGGTCCTGCGGTGCGTTTTTAAAATCAGGCATGCACTTTAGGGGCAGCCATCTTTAGGTTAAATGTTTCCAGACCTAAAATATCTGAACTTTGGCAAAGCTGAATGTGGTTGTAATACAGATGCATCTCCTGGTGAAGCTCACTGCACCATGAGAGTCTCTGAACAATCTCAGGAACCCAAACATGGAGACATGATTGTTGGCGGCTTTATACAGTTTTTCAGAAATAAATAATCCTGATCTCTCAACATCATCTATCCGCCATGTAGTGATGAGGCTAAAAAGATTTTGAACATAGCATTAGATATAGACCACTAGTCCTTTGTAATCCTCCTTTATAGAATCCACATGTACATCCTCACCACACAACATATACCGTATTTTCCGGACTATAAGTCGCTGCGGAGTATAAGTTGCACCAGCCCAAAAATGCATTATAAAGTAGAAAAAAGCACAGATAAGTCGCACTGGACTATAAGTCGCATTTTGACGGGAAATTTATTTGACAAAATCTGAGAACAAGAACTAATAACTTCCACAACCTCATATGACACAATCATAGCAGACTGTGTATCTCATAATTTCACAGTAATTCTTTCTCATACTTATTTATTTATTACTTTCATGAAGCATCATTGGCCAACTAATACTCTGTTTTCATCCTGTATTTGTAGAAACAGTTGTCATTTTTATTGCATTTCTGAATCTATGAAGTCATTGGAAAATAGAATATTATGTTTTTAGCCTTCAAGATCTTACTGTAAAAAAAAGTTTGCCGATTCTCTGAGTCACTTAACATACTCTTAACACTTAACATACCTCATACATCAAATTGATCCAGGAACATCATCTCTGTTCCTCACAAATGAACATAACAGGAGGGTTAACAATGTATTTATTTCAATTTATTTCTAATATTAGTCGCTGTGGAGTATAAGTCGCACCCCTTGCCAAACTATGAAAAAAAAGGGCGACTTATAGTCCGGAAAATACGGTAGCCACAAGATCATTGTCAGCATTTTCTTTAAACTCACTTTGTGCAGAGTTTCTTTTATAATATGTTTGTGTAATTTACTCTCTTCAGAGTGCCTTTCTCTTTTGCTTTCTAAAAAGCCTGTGTGCATTCAAACTGTGGTGATGTTGACTGACACTCATTCTCAGACTTGGCCTATTTGGCCCACACCAGTTAAGGTGAGTTTCACACTTGCCAAACAAAGTTTATTCTCCAAGGAAAGAAGCTTGTCTGGATCAAACTAGAACCAAACACACAAACAGTGTGAATACACCCCTAACAGCTTTTCTCTGTCCCTGTAACTCTTTGATTTTTATGGTTTGATGGATATTTGTTGGTCCAAATCTTTGGCTGTATTATTGAAGTTTCATTGCAACTGGATCCTACTCCTCCAAATACCCTAATCGCATTAGAAATGCATGAGCTCAAAGTCTGCATTCAAATACATTAAAAAGGAGAAGGTGTCTCCGAATCCTCACCGTGTACTCAATTTATTAGGACATGCACCATGAATGTTTTGACAAAAAGTGTGTGTTAGTGAGTTACATAAGGACAGGGAAATTAGCTGAATTCGAGCCCCTTCATTTAATGAGCCTTGAGCACATCTCTTTTCACTGGCAACTACACTTGAAAAGAAGTCCCTACTCCCCCCACCCTACACTGCCACCCCCATATCTCCGCTTTTAGTTTTGCCACTTGAGAGACTTTTGCCGCACTAAGCAGCCAATGATTTACTCAGAGGGCTTTTAATCGTTAAAACTTTTTTTCCCTGACATGTATGGAGGTCAGCATTATTGTTCTGGTTATACTCAAAAGCATTGACAACAGGAGCCGAGCTGAGATCTGTCTGTCTGCAGATCTACTGAAGATCAGTCTATTAAACATCACTCAAAGCCTTTTGTTCTCCAACAGATGGCAGACACATGTGTTTCTGACTCAAGAAAATGAAAGCTCAACCCATCTTTTTCTGAGCTGGTTTCACATAAAGTATCTCAGGAAATCCTAGTCAGAGAGTTACATTCATCAGCTTTAATAGAAGACAAGTTTTCTCACATCCTCTTCATCACGCGCATTCATTATCATCATCTTCTGTTTAGATTCGCCTGATGTAAGCCAATCTTATGGCAGCTTGAAGAATTTGACGAATCAAATAAATCTTTCAATGCATTTGACCAGTCAGATGGATGCCTTCACATTGTTGACCAATCGGATGAAGCCCTTTTCTGTTAGATGTTGGCCTCCTATGTAGACAATGTTAACTCTTATTTAAATTAAGTAGTTGCAGTGAAATGGAAATTGTTTTTGGTTGTTTTGTTATTTGTTCATGAATCCCAAGTTATATCGTCATCGCAATATTGTTTACTAATATCGCATACATTTTTCCTCATATCGTGCAGCCTTAGGCTGATGTCACTTCAGTGAATGCATCTGATTTCTTGGTTGTGTTTTGAAACAATTCTTTTCTCCATTCCATTAACACCATCAAACTCCTAAATTCTACCTTTTTTCACTTCCTGTACTCTACAAGAAGGAGAAACTGGGATATAGGATGTGGATCTTGGAGAATAAAAAGAAAACTGAGACTTTTTTTCTGATTTGATCTTGTTTTACTCAAAGTCTAAAATATTCCATCAGGGATGTCGGTATCTGTGATTCTGCCAGTGTTCCTCCTCCACATTCCTCTCCTCCAAAGAACGGTGGTTTCTTGCTTTCTCTGCTTTTATCTTGAATTTTCCCATCCTCTCTATCTTGGAAGTGGACTGCATATCCTTGTGTGAAAGCAGAGATCTTTCCACATGAAGAGAAAAAGCTGCAACAAGCCCGTTTTGGTCTGGGGGCTGCTTCCAGCCAAATCACAATTGGTTTGCAACTTTTTTTTTTTTTTAAACTTGTCCTATCCAACAGCTGGGCAAGCAGATGAGAACTGAGGGCCTCTTGTGTTGGACATATTTCACTTTAACAACAGGGGTTATTAATCTTCAGACAAACCAAAGGTATGTCTGAATAAACCCCTTTTGTAATTGAGGCCAAACTCTATTAATTTCAACCATGTTTGAAAATCTTTGGTGTTGGACTGGACGGAAAAGGAAAGAAGGGAAGAAGAGAGAGGGATGTTAGAGAGAGAGGGGGGGGGTAGGAGGGTGATAATAGGAGGGGGGGGGGGTAATACCATGAAGCTGCATAAAGCAACAAGTTTACTGGTTGTTTATCATTACGGTAAGGTTCAAATGTAGTACAAAAAGGGCGGGGCCTGTCCACACACACACTCAAATGTTATCTACACCCCTGCTAGCTGCAAAAATGTCCACATGTCGACATGTACACAAAACAGATTCTATCTGATAGAAACAGGTAGTTCACACACGCATACTTATGCCTTCAAACCAACTAGTGTGAAATATTTCATCCATTCTATCACGCAAACTATTACCGCAAAGGTGAGCTAACACCTGTGCTCAGGTGAGTGTTTATGTTCTTCTATAAATGGATGGAGGAATGTGAAAAGAAGGAAGGAGAGTGCCCAGCCATCCCCACACCAAGACCCCCCTCCGCAGCAGCAGCGGCAGCCGGCACCCCCCAACGCCACACAGCAGCAGGCAGGGAACAACCGCCCCCCGGGCGACCAAATCCGCCACCCAGGCCAGGGCCAGCAGGACCGCCGCGAGGCCCCCAGAGCCAGAGAGCAGTGAGGCATGGGGGGAAAGAGAGCGCTGCCCCAGCCCAACCAGGAGAACAGCCCCCCCGCCGCGCTGGGAAAGCCCAACGCAGGGCCCCACCCAAGAAGGGTGCCCACAGCCCCAGACGAGCACCCCATCACCACCCAGGAGTTCCGGGCATCCCCCCGCCCCAACCCCAGGTACAAGCCATGACCCCCCCCAAGGGAGACCCGCTCCGCACTCCAGGCAGCCACCCACCCGGCCCACGGTTGGTCCAGGGAGGAGTAAGGCAGGGGCCAGCCGCCCCCGCCCAGGAGGGGGGCACCCCGGCGAAAAAGGGGGCCCACAAGGGGTGTTGTAAACATGGCCCGACCAGGCTCGGCCCCAGTTGGAAATTTGGCGGGGCCCAGCGCTCAGGGGCAAGGACCAGAACCCACCCTCCAGGGACACGGAAACCCCCAGCTCAGGTTTAATGTGAACGCCCTGCCCGCGCGGAGAGAGCCCCAACTGGCCCAGGAAACTGGCACCCAGGGGACACGGTCGCCGTTGCCAAGGGCCCCGTACCCCCCATCAGGGAAGGGGTAGGGGACAGATGTTCCTAGGTCCCACCTTCCTTGCAAAATTTGTGTGCGTGCGTGTATGTGTGTTTGAGAGGGTGTGTGTGTGCATGTGTGTGTGTTTATGTTAGAATGTATATATTGAGTGGGGAGGGGTGTGTGTACTAAGGGGGGTGCAGTTAAAATTGGCGGATAGGGCACTAAGGGGACATCTCCTGATTATTCACAGTGATGTCCATTCACCCTCCCCACCAAGGGGCCCTAAATGTCTAAGGTGCGGTTAAAAGTGGCGGGTAGGGTGCTAGGAGGACATCTGCTGCTTGCTGGTAGTGATGTCCAAGCACCCCCCCCTACCAAGGGCCCTACATGTCTAAGGTGCAAATAAAACCGAAAGAGGGGGGGCCCACTCCATATGGCAGCCATGGGAGGGGGACCACTGCCAAGTAGCTCCCCCCAAAGGCGCATCGCAGGCTAAACCCCCAACCCCCTCACCCTAATGTGAGGTCATATGAGGAACCAGGTAAGTCGGGGACAGCTGGTAGACTGTCCCACGGTGGTCAAACAGCTGTGCAGCACGGTGCAGGGGCCACTGTTTGCTCAGCCATGGTTAAGACAGCCGCGCTTTAGAAATATCACGCCTCCCCATTAGACGGTTAACAGTAGAGCATGAAGTGAATCTCCTCAGAAAGATTTGTGTACTCTTACTGTGTAGTTTTTGTTATTAGTACATTAACATAGTATTTTTGACTAAAGACATATTAGAAGTTGTCAACTTTAAAGTTGTATAAAGTCACTTTGGTGTATAATCATTTGGTGTCATCTCACACAGATTTGTGTACTTTTACTGTGTAGCTTTTTGGCACCCCTGGTGTAAACAGAGAGCATTCAGTTAGGAAGCCCTAATCCATGCCAACAGCCCCACCCACAAGTCAGAGTTGAATTTCTAATGAACTTCTGCCACTCTGCACAAACTATGTCCTAAAAAACGATACAGGTTCATTGTTTTTGGCTAAAAAATGGGATAATCACAATTAGAAGACCACTGGAAATGCTTTGAAATTAGATCGAAAGATGATCGGAGTGGGACTTTAACACCTTTTGCACAAAATTTATTTAGTTTGAAGTTGTAGCGCTAACTTTCAGGAATAACATTTTTTTATGTTAAATATAACAAAATGGCTTGCTAGTTCAGGTTTCTAAATTATATCATTAAGTGAATATGCTTTTTCCGTTAATCAGCAGTTACATGCATTTGCACTGAAGTTTAGTTTTATGATAGGGGCATGCCAAAAAATCGATATATATATATATATCGCGATATTTAGTCCCGTGATTGATTCTCGATCATTTCATCAAGTATCGATCTTTTATTTACGTTTGAAGACCCTGTAAAACGTTGTATTAATCATCCTTTGGTGAGACGATTCTTCGGAGATAGATAGGGGTCGCTCGTTGTGAGATTGGCTGTCGCGGGCGGACGAAGAAGAATATACATTCAAACAAAAATGGCGGTGGGGGAAAAACGAGGAAAATAGCGAGAGCAGAAAGTGAAAAGACGTGCCGGCAGCATTGAAGCTGTATCACCCGGAGTTGTGTGAGAAAGCCGTGGTTGTTGCTGGCCTGAAGCCGACACAGCCCAGCGTACCTTTTTCCAGGCGAAGCTACCACCGGCATCTACGAGAGGAGAGGCAATAACAATGGGATTGCTATTTAAATGTACAAGGGGCTCCGTCCCTGAATCGAGGTGGAGAACGAGGGATTTCGGTTATTATTGAATGCATTAGAGCCACGGTTTGACATTCCCTCTCGGATATACTGAAAAAAATTATCCCTGTACTGTACGCTCAGACCAGAGGTATGGTTGAAATGGCACTGGAAACAACAGAAAGAGGGCTCACGTGTGACGGTGGGACCTCCAGGGCCACAGAGTTCACGGTGCACTTTATTAACAAGGACTGTCAAATAAAGTTGTATGTCCTACAAATCTGAGCAATGCAGGAATCCCAATTCAAGTCAATTTATATAGCCCAATATCACAACAAATGGTCATCTCGATGGGCTTTTTAATAAACATGAAATCATATAATTCAATAGGTTAATAACTAACCGGAACTAAACAGCTAAACTACCTGTAGGCATCCCTGCCCTTAGACCCCCCTTCTCCTCAAAGCAGGGGTAGACGAGCGGCGTCTTGGCGCTAAAAAGCCTGTGCTTCAATAATCCCGTCATGTTGTGTTTGATCATGCACAGACCTCCTAAATATAATTCATCTTTTATTTCTGATTTCTCTGATCTGCTTTCCTCAGTATACATGGATTTTAGAAAAATAATGGTTCTAGGTGATTTTAACTTACACATCGATGACCCTTCAGAAATGTATGTCTGTGATTTTGGGAATATTTTAACAGTTATGGACTTTGTTTAGCATGTGAATGTGCCCACCCACAACAGAGGTCATACTCTGGATCTTATCATTACTCACAGCCTGAAGGCCACAGTGACCTCTGTTGTGGATGTGGGCATTTCAGACCATTCATGTCTGTTTTTTAAGGTGCATGACTGCATAATTGAGAACCTCCCTGAGAGAACCATTAGAGGGCGCCGTCTACACCCTGAAGTGGCTGCAAACTTCATCTCACATTTGGAAAATCAGCAACCAACTCTTTCATATCCATCTATAGATTCATCAATTCAACATTTTAATGATAAACTTGCCATATTCTGGACAAAGTTGCCACATTAAAGTTGCATACAGTTAAGGAGAAAGCTCCACCTCCTTGGAGAACAGAAGGTATTAGGAAACTCAAAAGAAGGACAAGGAGGGCAGAACGGAACTGGTGGAAAACAAAACTCACCATACATCACCAAATCTTTAGAAACACCTTAATGCATTACAATAATTCCATTAAAAAGGCAAGGCGAGACTATTTCTCAAAGTTCATCGCAGAAAATCAGTCAAAGCCAAAAATCCTCTTTGCCACAATAGACAAAATAATAAATCCAGCCTCTGGCGCACCATCCACCTTTGACAGTAAAACCTGTGAGGAGTTTTCAGTCCACTTCACTACCAAGATGGCTGGCATCAGATCATCTATCTTACAGGGGAGGGATCAACATCCCCCTGTTGACCTTTCCACTGTACGTCCTCCTATCAGTGAGAAAACGCTCGACAGTTTTGTTTTGATTGACGCTGCAGCACTCAGAAAAATGATGTCCCAAATGAAAACAAAAACGTGTTCTCTTGATCCCATCCCCACCTCACTTTTTAAGTCAGTTTTTACATCATGTATGGAAGAGTTACTAAACATTTTGAATTGCTCTCTTTGGACTGGAGTCTGCCCTGCATCCCTAAAGACTGCTTTGGTGAGACCCATTCTGAAGAAGAGTGGTTTAGATGTGTCCAACTTAAATAACAACCTGTAATTTTTAAGTAAAATTTTAGGAAACCTTGTTTTTACTCAGCTGAATGATTTTATCAATGAAAATAAGATTTTAGAAAAGTTTCAGTCTGGTTTTAGATCACTCAACAGAGATGGCACTTGTCAGGGTCTTAAATGATCTCAGGTCCAATGCTGACATGAAGAAAGTATCTGTACTAGTTTTACTGGACCTGAGTTCAGCCTTTGACACAGTTGACCATTCAATCCTTTTAAACAGACTTCATGACATGGTTGGAATTACTGGGACAGCTTTTAGTTGGTTTAAATCTTACCTCACAAACAGAGATTTTATTATTAATCTAAATGATTTTTCATCTGAAAGGCATACACTGACATGTGGGGTGCCCCAGGGCTCCATCATGGGTCCCACATTTTTTAATCTTTACATGCCTCCACTTGGTGATGTCATCAGGAGACAAGGCATTAACTTTCATAGCTATGCTGATGAGACTCAACTATATGTAGCTGTGTCTCCTGATGACACTGGACCCCTGGATAGCCTTTTAAATTGTATTTTAGACATTAAAATGTGGATGGGAGAGAACTTTTTGCAGCTCAATCAGGACAAGACTGAAGTCTTGGTAATCGGTTCTGAGGCTGAGAGAGATAGGGTCCAATCTTATCTGTCAACCCACTCTATGACTACACGTGACACAGTAAGGAACCTCGGTGTGATTTTAAATGCAGATCTTAGCTTTGACCAACATGTGAATCAACTAACTAAATCTGCATTTTACCATCTCAGGAATATCGCCTGAGTGAGACCCTTTCTCTCTAGAGCCAGTGCTGAAATCTTAATCCATGCTTTTATTACATCAAGGATAGATTACTGTAATGCCCTCCTTTCTGGTGTAAAGAAAACCACTCTCAATCGTGTGCAGCTAGTCCAGAACTCTGCTGCACGCCTTTTAACGAGAACCAGGAAGAGGGAGCACATTACACCAGTCTTAAAATCTCTGCACTGGCTCCCCGTCAGCTTCAGGATTGATTTTAAGGTTCTTTTAATAGTTTTTAAGAGTGTCCATGGTGTTGGTCCTTCTTTTATATCTGACTTGCTTTTAACGTTCGAACCTCCTAGAGCCCTTAGGTCCTCAGGTGCAGGCCTGCTGAGGGTCCCCATGGTCAGGACAAAAAACCACGACGAGGCCTCGTTTAGAAACTACGGGCCTCGTCTGTGGAATATTCTGCCTGAAGATGTGAGGGCCTCATCTACTGTGGAGGTTTTTAATAAGAAACTAAAGACACACCTTTTGAAATTAGCTTTTAATTAGATTTTATGCCTTTTTATGTTTTATGATGTTTTATTACATCATTTTTAACATTTTACTTGTTTAATTTACTATTTTCTATTGCTATATTTTATGATATTTTATCACTTCTATATTTATTCTTCATTCTTTTTACGTTTTATGATGTTTTATCACATCATTTTATCATTTTATTTGCTTAATCAAGATTTTTTTATTTTTTATATACTTTTTTATGATATTTTACCACATAGTCTTTTTAATTCAAATTAGACTGTTTACGAGTGTTTTCTCACCCTCGGCTGGGGTGTTTGGGTCTATACTGACACTCTGCTAATAGGAGGACAGGACAGACGGCGCCTTCTGGTTTCTCTTTATCTTATTTATTTATTTATTTTCCACTGGTTTTTGTCTTTGTGTATTTTATTGCGCGGGGCTAATTGAATGTATTTTATTGTATTTTATTGCATTTGTTTTTGTTTATATGTACAGCACCTTGAGCTGTCTTTTCGTCATGAAAGGTGCTATATAAATAAAATTAATTTGAATTTGAATTAAAGAAAAACATGAACATATAAAACATACATCACATGCAGCTGTTTCCCAAACGTTTTGTTCATAAAGATGTTTACTTTTAGAGGTACTGTAGGGGGGCAGTTTAGCCCAGGTGTTACAGCAGATCCACCAACCTTTCGGTTGTTGGATCGATCCCCGCTCTCCCCAGCCAGCTGTCGCCCCATGAGCGCGGCTAGTCTGCAGCTCACTGCTCCACCCAGGGGATGGGTCAAAATGCGGAGAAGAATTTCCCCTTTGTGGGATGAATAAAGTATCAATTATTATTTAAATTCATGTATTTTATCACTGGTAATTTAATTGGAAAGCAGTTTATGTCTTAAATAACTTAAAGGAAAGTTCCTAGCTACAACTTGATTTTTTTTTCTGGGAGATTTATATTTTTGTTCACACTACATTTGCACGAAATAGTGTCATGTATAAATAACAAGGACACTATAATTTTTTAATAGAATTATTATCTGATTTACAGCTATTTTTTAAATAATGGGATACTTGCGATATAATACTGCTTTGTTTTTCTAAAGTTCTGCCAATGTGCCTGGCAGCTACTTGACTTATTCATTTTTTTATCCTGTTTACAGCAATTTTGTACTAAATAATGGCACTGCTCTTCATGTTCACTATTGTTTACACCGAATTTTACAGATATTTCCAAATGAAAATTGTCATTGTTTGTCAAAGACAGAGGTAAGGCTGTGACGATAACCGCATCACCGCGGTGATGGGGTCATCACCACAGTGATGAGGTCATCACCGCATCACCGCACTTTTGTTTTGAAAGTTTTTTTTTTTTTAAGTTCTGCATATGGTGCATGATTGGAACTACAATAAACACATGAAACACATTCATCTTTGCTGATAATTTACTCTCTCTGCTAGTCCTGTGTTCAGACATAAAGGGTTTCTATGGGAGACCTTTTATCGCTCTTCTCCTTTCTCCTCATCGCAGCCGCCTGCGCGCGCCCGCGGCTGTCACTGTCTCAGAGAAACACGCGGCACGTGCGCACTCTACTTAAACACGCACACAAGCGCTGTTTCAGACACACACACGTCCTCATTCTATAAAAGTTTTTGTCTTGCGAAGAAATACGACAAATTTACTGCGTTCTAATTATTCATTTCCATTGTCTTCATTTCCATTACACGCTGCGTGCGTTCTTGAGTGCGCGACACTGCCGCCCGCCGGAGGATTTTGTGTTGGGGGTGGGGGGGTATTACTGTTCTCAGTCACTCTGTAACACCAAACATGAACGCGCGCTGTTAGATTTCCATGAATATCACTACATTTTCTTGTTGGGAACTATTTTGTTAGCAGCAATGTTACGTGTCTGTATAAACAAAGGCGGAGCCTCCTGCCCCGTGTTCTTCATGGGTGTCAGGGTTCACGGCTACCGGGAGAGGTGACAAAGTGTCTGCAGTCTGTTTATTACTGGGCAATATCTAATATTCTGAGAAGATGTCTGTACCAGAGAGCACAGGTGAAGCCTCACATGCAGCTAGAGAGCAGAAGAATCAACACGCACCCCCAAGACACGTGTGCGCGCTTCTTCCTCCTAGTCCTACACAAGACGCAGCGCACGGACAGAGTCAATCTACAACACCTACATAGTTAAGTCATTAGTTAGATAGGTATTAGTTAGTTGTTACAGTTATTTGTTAATAAAGAATAGTATGTTTTAATTGTATTTATTTCCGATGCAGCCGCCGGGGGATTCTGTGTTCTTTTTGGGGGGGGGCTGCGGTTAACCGCGACACCGCGCCCCCTGGTGGTTCATCACCGCGGTGATCAAAAATCCGACACCGTCACAGCTCTAGACAGAGGTATTACTGATTTCAGCAATGTTACACAAAAGTCTGTTATTCATTACACTAAATAGGACACAAGTTGTTTATTATCATTGTGTTTAAACTAAAAGAATTAATTGGGAAATATTTTCCAAAAAACATTGAAGTTCTTCTTTCTTAAAGTTTGATATATCGTGAGTTGTTAGAGACGTTACATATCAATTATCACATTATCGCCATATCGTGATAGTGTCGTTAACGTGAGCAATGTATCATATCGTATCGTAAGGTACCGAGTGATTCCCAGCCCTCTTTTATGAACTGATTATACGGCATTAAAATAAGACACAAAATTAAATGTACTTTTATATTGAACACTTTTCTGACATAAAAACTCTACGTTTTTAGAAATATTTTTTTCGGATATGCTTTTGACCACTCAGTGAGATGACATCAGCAGAAGTTGCAGCTCGCTCTTTTGAGTTTGTGACCTCTGTTCTGATCAGTAACACATTGAATGTTGTGTAAATTCCATTTTAAAATCATTATTCATTGGTCCTTTCAAATGTGGTTTCATTCTTGCATGATGTGAAGTTCTCTCCCACTCATTCCAGTATAATTCCAGTAACTTTAGAAGGTGCCGCGCCACAAGTAGACAATGATTGACCTAAATCACTTTTAATCATTACAAGTTTTATTCCTTTAACTTGCCCGAGGAGCTATAAGTTAAATCCTTTCTGTGCAAAATAAACGTTGCATGTTGTAAGACAGCTACAGGAGGAAGCAGGTAATGAAATGTTTGCTTGTCCCTGCTTGAACAGTCATTGCCTCGCCAATCAAATTATTCTTACATCCTGTTCCTGTCACTGATGGCAACAGGAAAGTTTTATCTGTTTCCCCTCTCAGTGGGCAGGCCTTCACACGCCCGGCAACACGATCAGATCAGACCTGTGGCCTCATCTGGTCCTTTCTTTTCAGTCTGGATCATATCGGTCAACCTGCATGCGGGATGAAGTAGGCTCTGGAGGTCCATTCTTTTGATCGAGGCTGGTTTAGAGCACACATGCATAATCTCAGAATCTCACTAGTTAGACTTTTGTTTATTGTTTTCTGTTTCATAGGAGCCAAAGATGAGGATTATTTTAGCATCAACAATTCAGTCCATCACTTTTTCAACAAGATTGACCAAAATTTCACCAAATTCAAATCCCAGAGCTGGCTCAATCCACTCATCTGTTAAACTTATCTCATAAACAACCTGAATAAACTTTGTCTTTGTTATTCATAATTAAAAATTAACTTAAGAGTGGTAGTTATTATGTAGGTATATATGTTTTTATCTTGAAATAACATGAGGTCAAAACTGCTCAGTTTTGTTTTAAAAAAAAGTGCAGAGGCTTCAGCAAGCCACCAGATCACTTTTATCTTTGCAAGCCTCAAGCCTGTTCAAGGCCAGTTTCTCTTCTTTCACCTATTTGAAAGAACCCCTTTCTGCTGAAATTGAACCCTTTCCAGTGTTTCATTAGCTTTTCTTTCTATTTCTGGGCTGTTTTTCTTTTGTGAAATGTTACCTTTTTTGGAGAGTTTTTTTTTTTGGGTCTTAATTTGGCTTTATTGCTTTTCATTCCCCAGTGGTACAATTTTTTTCCCTTTGTGCCATGGTGCAAACCGTCTAGTGGTACATTTCCTGTATGTACTAGGCTGGTTGTAGGCCTAATTAGATTTGCTTTTGTAAAAATAACTGTGTTTCTTCGATTGCTATTTGAATGAAGAAATCCTCAGGAATTACTTATATTTGAATCATTTATTTCAAAAGGGGCCCAAGTCCAAGAGGTTTGTTTTTCCAGGAAATGATTTTAATTGCATAAGTTAAAGGGAGGCTACACCAAATGATTAATACTTTACCCAGATTTAGCACCTGTTCATAGCTTACAAATGCTATAATATGAAGCACTAAGGTTGTGCCGATGGACGATACCATCGTCCATCGTGATGGGTGAGTGACATCACGATGGAGAGACACCATCGTGATGCCACGCCCCCGGCACGTTGCGACACCATAAGCCGCGGTTACATGTGCAAAATACTTTGATGGGATCAATGGTCGGATTAGAATCCAACCGTGTAGATGGCACAGAAAAATGTTTTCAGAATATAACAAACGTTCACTAAGGTCACACTTTCGGTCGGAATAAATCATGGGCACATGCGCAGTAGGGTTTGAAAAACCGGAAGAGGATACAAGTTCCGCCGAGTAGCTATTTTTTTTTTCTTCAAACTTTATTGAATGTAACAATTCAATACAAAACAATGTTAAACAGCGCCGAGCGGCTATATACATTGACATGTCAGCTCGGTAATATACGAGACGATCTTCTAAACGTGCTTTCGATAATGTTATGGTTATTATGAAACACCTGTTCGCTCATCATTTGAATTTTAATCCGCGTGGTCAGTGCTTTTTCTGTTGAAGAATGGAGCTGGAATTAGCAGTATGCTAACACGTGCTAACAGCATTAGCTTTGGGTGGCGCTGCATCATGGCTGCACGTAAACGTGGGAATAACAACAGCCTTTATTTAGTCGGGACACGACTGGAAACACAAATCCACGTGATTGTTTGAATGTTTTCCAAGGACTGAGCGACATTTCTGCTTTGAAGCTCAAACCACTGTGTGTGCTGACGATCGGAGCTGTGCTCAGAGACACACACCTAGACCCGGTTCTGAGTTCTGTAGCTAGTACCCCTAGAGCTGCGGGACGGATCGCAGTCTTAAATCTCCCACACATACCGCTCATGTAGCAAAGCACCCCCCCCCCCTCTTCCCATAAAACACAAAGCTGTAAGTCCGCGCTCCGCCGGTCCACTTGACTTGTTAAGTGCGGGAGCGGACCACTTCTTTCTTGTCTATTTTGTTAGCTACTTGTTTTTTTTTTAGTTTTTTTTTTTTTAACTTGTTCTGTCCAACAGCTGAGCAAACAGATTAGAGCTGAAGGCTTTTTGTGTTGGACAGGTTTTACTATCACAAAAAGAGGTTATATAGCTTCGAGAAACCAGAGTGTAGATTTGTATAAACCCCTTTTTGTCGTATTTTTTTTATTTTATTTATTAGAAAGGTGAAAAGGTGGGGGATACAAGCACTGATTTGAATAAGTTATTTTAAGCTGTAACAATTATACCAGATCTGCTGCAAAGACAAATATTACATCAAAGGTGAAAATCTGACGATGAGCGAAAAATATCTGTCCATCAATACACTGTAGGTAAGGAGGAGGGATGAAGCAGACAGGGAGCAGTGTGGTAGTGTGCACCTGCACGTGGGGGTGGAGATACTTGCATGCTGCCGACGTGAACCGTGTGTTCATAAGGGGAACCAGATCCTACCCAGCCAGACCAGCCAGAGCAGGAGAGGGGAGGAGAGCCCCCCAGGCCAGGAGCCCCCCCAGCATCCGGACCCAGGCAGCCCGGGAGGGGGGGAGGAGGGAATCGCCCACCCCACCAGCCAGGCACAGAGAAGGCCCCCCTACAGGGGCCCCCCCAATGCCCAGAGGCACAAGCGAACCCAGTGTCCGGCCCCCAGGCCACAGGACAGGAGCGCTTAGCCGTACCAGGCAGCAGCCATGGGGGCCACCGGGCGCCGGGCACCGAGACAAGGGCCAAGGACGAAGCCAGGGCCCCCAGAACCCAAGAGCCGCCCACAACCCGACCGGCGCCCCGTCTCCGCAAGCCAGCCCAGGCACGCGACCCGAGCAACCCAGGGATCGCCACGCACCCACAGCCACCCCCCATAACCCTCCGACCCTACACACTACATCCCCCCCCCCCCCCCCCCCCCCCCCCCGCCGCCATTATATCTGAGCCCCCCTCCCCAACCCTCTCAGTGCCCTCCCCTCTCTGTGATGGGGAGGGAAAGCCCCAGAGGGTCCCAGCGAGCCAGCCCCCAGGTCCGCCCCGCCCATGCACTCACGCACACATACTCACAATCATCTGGTTATCCTCCCCACCCCCTGCCGCCACGCAGTAACCCCCCCCCCAGCCAGCCGGCATGCCCGACCATTCCCGCAGCTGTTACTTGTTTTGTTAAAGTCACTTCCTTCAGTATATACTGGATCATCGCGGATTAGTCATTAGTTGGGAAATAAAATAAATAATGTAATAAAGTAAAATAACGAATAGCAATTATATAAGACAGAAAAATTAAAAATACCCCCCTCCCCACAACGATATCATCGTACATCCCGATGGTTGACGGCAAACATCGTCAACAGCCAATTTAGGGGACATCGCCCAACCCTATGAAGCACCTCACTTTTATAATTTCAGAGGACTAGCAAATTAAAGTCACTGGACTTGGGCCCTTCTTGAATTAAACAGGGGCGCTGCCATATTGGATAACTAGTGCCGCCATCTATCGGATAAAGCAAAACCCATGAGAGGCCCAAGTCCAGGAATTTGCATTAATGCATTTTAAATGTCAAGCATAGTCAATACATAACAGCAGACTTGGGACTTTTTTGCACATAATCAGATAGTTTTTCCCTTGAAGACCATAGAACATATAGTATCTCTATTTTGAAAAATTGTATACTTGGGCCCCTTTTGAATGAACCGATTCCTTTGTCCTCCATCATCACAAACCAACCACTGTTTATGCTCTGGGGACATTTGACAAGTGAACCATTGCTCTCTTTCACAGGGTTTATCTGTTCAATAATATAAGGTATATAATAATAATGAAAAAAAATACAGTATGTTTTGGCACAAATGGATAATTGTATTTTAGTGAATAAAATGTAACCTTTTTTGTGGTTTTTAAGAGTAGTTTGAAATCTTAGTTGAAATGTGACCATATGGCCTCATGACGAAAACCTGTTCATTATTCTGATTAGTCTGAGGAGGCCACAAAAGTCGTCCCATTAGACATTGCCTGGATTTGGCCTTTGTTAGAGCCATGATTTTAGACAGACTGCAGAGGAAGGTAACTTTGTTCATGAAATATACTTCGTACCCTGAGGTAATTCCAAACATTTCACATAAACAAAGAAAAACATTATAACGTTAAAATTGCTTTCTCATATTAGTAAGTCTTTCAATTCCTCCGACTCGCTGAGCAGTGTCATAAATTCTGATTTAGCTAATGACTCTGTTGCCCCCCCACCCCGTACTTTGATGATGGCTTCTTTCACTTCCTGTCAGAAGATGATGGCAGAGGGCTTCACTGGGATTGTTTTCATATTGTGCACGTCTTCATTTTTTAAAGTATCCTGAGCCAAATTAAAATTTGTTTAGCTCCATCTCAATGTTTTTATTTTTTATGAGTGCTTAAAATAGGCATAATAGCAGCGTGATATTAAAAAACAAATTATGGCTTGGGACTGAAAAACTCACAATCATGCACTTTCTTGATGGCTTTGGACCTTATTGTTTTTCAAGGTGTGGATCTTAACTAGAAGAGCATTATTATTTTGGGGCGATGTCTGCAAATTGCCAAGTTCCACTTCCATCTCGTTATGGCTTTTGATGATCTATTACGTGTTATTTTGCCAGAGGATAACTACTCCCAAGCTTAAAGGAAGATACTTACTGCAAAACTGCTTCAGCACAAAGAAACCAAGACTTATACATAGTAGGCTGGTTTTCTGACTCTCCACTAGTCTACAACGGCAAACTTAAACTTGAATCTATTTTGAAATAAACTGCTAATGCACTTTTAACCTGTTTTCATTGCACAATTCAACTATGATTTGCACCATAACACATCAAAACAGACATCTGAGATGTTTTATATCTCACCCTCTAAATCAAGGGTGTCAGAAAGCAAGATTAAACCACCCTGACTTTAACCCTGAACTCTGGCTGAAATCTGACTGAACTTGCTTACTCTGGGTATGTCGGTTCCAAAAGACCGTATATGAGATGGGATAATTACGCTTGACTTGGTAACCCTGGGTTAATGCGCGTGCACGCCAAGTACATAAAGGCATTCTCAATGGATTGGGGTTTTCCGGAGTCACCATGGAAACGCGTGGAGAACAAAAGAGAGCGCTATACTTCGGTGAGACGGAATCGGCGATTTTAATGACAGCAAATAAAGAGTATATGCCCATCAAAAAAGTAATACGGCTGCATCAGCAAAAAAAAGAGTTTCTGCTTGGAGAAAAATAACGGACTGAGTAAACGCACGAGTTTCTGATCTTATTTCCAATTACATTGTGATGTATATATGTACAACTTATAAAAATTAAATGAATTGATTAAATTGGTAACAAGTAATTGAGTTACATTTATTCAACCTAATTTCTTACGTTTATCCAACTCAATAGTTGTTTACACAACTCAAATTTATTCATCCTATTTATTTATTTCATATTTATCTAACTAAATTTCATATTAAAACAATTCAATTAAAAGATTTTTCATTATAATTAATTGTAATTCTTGAACTCTCATATGTCTAAGTTAGAGGCTGCAGATTTTCTAATTTTTATAAAGTTAAAATAAATGATACAGTGTGGATTTACAATATATACCATGCATTTAATTATCATGACTGACTGTAACTTCAGTTCTTACACCATACTGTTGCATTAGGGGTTCTAAATAAACTCATCATCTTTTTCCTCCCTCTCACTCATTGTGTAGAAAGAATTAAACATAACAGGGTAAAATAACTTGGCAAAACACAGCGAAACAGCTACAACTAAACATATTTAGATAAAAACCTACACTTGTACCCAAATCCATCCGGACAGGCAAAGGAAATAGTATCCCGCAATTCCTTGCGCTGCCGATCTAACAGTGGCACCAAAGTTACACCTGCTTAATTGAATTAATTTGAATGACAGTAAAATAAATGTCTGATAACTATGTGTTATTTTTAAGTTGACTGGACTCAAAAAAATATTTTATTAACTGAAGCAAATAATTAAGTTAGATTAATGTAAAAAACTTTATTTTTCCAACATCCGTACGTGGTCTTATCACCCTCTCATGGTGGAAAAAGTATTATCTGAGCTTTTTCATCCACTAAATCATTTTCAAATGGATACGCCATGCTCTTTCACCTCTCTGAAAACGGACTAACCTTCAACTAAACCTGCTCCAGACCAGGTTATGTTCAGAGCATGAGTTGCCATGGGAACTAAGCATAGCCTGAAACATACCTCTGTTTTTGGAACCGAAAGCTGAGGTTATACGCTTCCTTAGGCTCAAACTTACTGTGGTAACTCACATAACTTGCTGTTTGGAATAACCCCCCAGACCTTGAGGGCCGATGTCAACATGTTTTCCAACCAACTTGCTGTTCTTTTTGGCTAAACACACCTGATCCAGGCTTTTAGAAAACCAGCAGGAGGCCAGCCCTCGAGGCCTGGAGTTTTACACACCTGGTCTAAATGATGAAGATTAATATAATACTTCTAAGTTTTTGCTCTAAATTCAAACTTTCTAATTGTCTGTAATTCAGATGAAACATTCAAGTGTTATTTCTAATGTAGTAGGACTTCTTGCAGTTGTTGACTTAACATGTAGTCTCCTTTTTGTTGTTTACTGTGTCATCTCTTTTCATTTTTTAGACAGAAGATAGAAGAAGTAGTAAAGAATGTTGTGTTATACTTTTTTTTAAATTTTTTTTGGATCATCATTTAAACCATCCATAACATATTTTCTGCTCCATATGAAATTTCGACCTGACAATTGCTAAAAAGGACTTTTGCAGGTCTGGGTAATTTAAACAAATGTTTGCACATCTCGCACAACTTTGGCACATGTTTTTGCAACATATGTATCTTTGGTTCTGTCCTTTTTTTTTGCTTTTTTCTGTTGTTTTTTTTCCTTTAACAGACAATTGGCTCGTATTGATTTCTCAAGCATTATTCCCTGGATGATCCGCTTGCTCTGGGGGCATGCGTCTTCGAAGAACTGCTTTCTTCAGGTTTCTTGTTCAGTTTTGGCGATCTCTCTAAGTGTGAAAGTTCCCCTCTGGGCCGTGAGGCTTAGAATGATTGCTCATGATAGCAGATGGGGAAGATTTACAGTCTATTCTTTCTTCAAGAGGAATATCAACAATTTAAGTGGACTGGCAAGAGGTGTGCGTTCGCACCCACAAGTAGAATACGGCCCTGTTGACCGCTTTGTGAGCATTTGACAGGTGAAATAGTGTGGGAACTGCAGGGAGTGTTGCTTTTAAAATGCTTTTTGTTGCACTTGTCTGGGATGCGGAGGTGCTTGGTGAATGCTCAATAGCTCAGTAGGAGCCACAAGTGAATGGTTGAGGACTGGAGAGAAAATGGCTGCCCATGATTGCTGCACAAATTCTTGCTGAGGCTCCTCTGGTGAGGACATTGTCGGCATGTTTTCCCCCAATTGTTGACTCCCACAGATGATTTCAAAACCAGATTTTGTTTTCTTCTGATTTGACAAAGTCATAGTTGATCTGTTTGTGAACCAGAACCAATTGGATGCCATGTAAGCTGTTTAGCCTAATAGAACCCAGATTTCCCAACATCCTCTCTCATAAGAGAGACACCTGCATTAGCATTTACTGTCATGGCACAAGGCTGTCTTACTTCTTTGTTAATCCTTTTTTTTATTGTTGTTAACATTTGTTGAGGTAATGTTTAATGGAATAAAGTAAAGCAAACTTTGTTGTACAGTGATCCCTCGCTATAACGCTATATACTGGAAAAGCTTGTGGATGTCTTTAGGGATGTGGAAAGTAAAGCAGAGGAAGCAAGGAGAAGAATTGTTCTGAGCCAGTGCCTAGCAAGAGCCATTGTTCATCCTTCCCTTTCAGCTCAAGGAGACAGAGTTTCACACGCCACTTGCAGGCATCCTGCTGGGCAGCCCCGGAAGGGGGCTATTGCAGCTGGTAAAGAAGGCCTGGCCATAGGGATAAATTACTGTGAATGGAGGGGTCTGTGTTTGCCGTTTTCTCTTTTCTGAAAGGAGCCAGAGAGGGGAAAGAATTCAACCCCAGCCACAGGTTGTTCGCTTAGTTTCTGGAAAGCTCTGGCTTCCAAGCGGTGGTTGCCATTTGAGGGTTCATGAGTTCATAATTTAATGTACTACTGACAATTATATCTTTGTGGTTTATCGTGCAATGAAGTCATAACCAAGCCAATTTTAACTTCAAGCCTACCTTCATGCCATTTTTGTTTTTTAGCACTATAATAGCCATTAACAGTACACCTAATTCTAAAAATGTTTAAGTCAGTGTATATATGTTTCAACCTTGAAATCTGTCCACAATCTGTTGTTTTCCAAACTTCAGTGTGACATATTTTTCACCTCAGTTTACTGGTGGGCTGTGGGACTGATGGAGAAAACAGAATGTCTCAGAAATTTACCATCCCAGTTTTTGGCTCATGTCCCAAGTATTAACATCTCTGAGCGTCTGGTCCCACCATGGAGAATGTTTGAGACGCAGGCTCCAGTCCCCTCCCACAAAGCCTTATTTTATACCTAGATATTACAGCACTGACCTCACTGCCTGTTCTCCTCATTCAATCAAAACCTATAAAGTGGGTTACAGCTCACCCCCACGGAATGATCCCCACTCATTACACCTATCCTTTCTGTGTGAATTTACACTCATGGGTAAATCTGAGCTTAAACTGATCTGGCATCCAATGGTACCATGGGGTCTGTTCAGGATCACTGCTCCAGCTCTTGTTTTGGTCTTCATACCATGCAACGCTCTTGAGAAAACAACAAATAGCCATGATGCTCTTTACAAGTCTTGACAATTTTGGCACCATTTAATACAGATATGTTAATGTTTTATTTAAATGCAGGGCTCGACATTTGTCCGCCATCCCGGTCCAGCTTGCTCGAGCAGTATGGACCACGCCACTTGCAGGCATCGGACCACAAGACTTTATTTTTCACTTGTCCGCTCGGGCCACTAAAATATCTAACGGTTAATATTTTTTCACCTTTTTTCAATAAAGTATATTTTGCGAAAATGTGTAGATCAGGGGTGCTCATTACGTCGATCGCGATCGACCGGTCGATCTTCAAGGACATGAGTGTAGATCGCGGGCCAGAAAAGATAAAAAAGTAAAATAAAAAGTACTTCTTAAAAATCCACCAGCCAATCAAAATCTTCTCTGAGAAGTACGGGACTTGATTGACATGTAGATTGGCCAATCGGACATCCTTTGATACATACGTCACTGCACATGCGTGTTTAAAAACACTGAGCGCAAACTCGCTGTCATCAGAAAGTCACTTTACGCCCCCTGGCACGTCAAGTTCCCGGCAGAAGACCACTCCGGACAACCGGAGTGTTTATTGAAGACGCCCCGCGTGTGTCTTCCTGCTATCAGCTCTGCAGTTCTCGCCAGATAAATACGAGCTCATTAAGGAAGCTGTTTTTTACGTGGCACGTGCTTCGTACGGAGCCATCAGCGCCTTTGAAATGCCATGCTCCCCGCATTGCACGGTTAACAGAGCATGACATATGATGGTCGCTGCTTTCTGTCTTTGTAATAAAACGCCTAATCTGTTAATACTTTGTGTTTAGCCTTCTTCGTTAGGGTTTGCAATCGCTTAACATCTTGTAATATGTTTGTCTCTGCTAATGGGGACCCACTAATTGCATTTATTCTCAGTTTTTCTTAAAACATGAACGGTTAATATTTTACAGTTGGAATTGTAGAAGCCATCACAGTGAACCTAAAATTAAGCCAACATGGAAAATTAACTCCAGGGCCATTTGAGGCTGTGACCTGTGAAACCTTAAAAGAGGCCTCAGCTTGGGGAATTTGAGGTTCAAGTTATATGCGTGTTTATGTGGATGTGTGTTGGATAGTCATTTGGCCAAAAATCCAATGTGTGGATTAGAGGGAGCTTGGATAGCAAGTGCTAACTCAGCACATTACCCAGCAAGTGTACCACTACAGCAAAGTGCTGCCAGAGGCTGCTAGGCTTGACATATGCATTCCTGCACAAACATACGTATACACACACGAACACAGCCACACAATAATCCTATCAATATTATAGCTAGAGCATGGTTTTAACCAACAATATGTCTCACATTCTAGTGTAATCCTGCTGTAACTATAAATTATGTTTAGTGACGAGGCGTCTTTTAAACGCATGCCCTTCGACTCACCGGTAAGATCAAGTTGCTGCTTCAGCAACTAAAACATTTGAGCTGTACTTTCTCCTTCCATTTTCTTTTTTGTGCTATTTCACCCACACTTCATCCAATCTCCACATGATACTTCCCACAGAGCCTTTTAAATGCAGACCTGTGTTCCACATATACAGGTTTTTAGTTTGCCATCGCCCTTTGTCGTTAAAATTGGATATGGATTATAGCTCACATTCTTATTGGGTTATAGATTTTTAATTTTCACCCAACAGTGAGATCATGAAAGCATTCCTTTATTTGTATACAGTGTCCCCTCGCTATATCCTGGTTCACCTTTTGCTGTACTGTTGCTGGGCAGTTTTTTTGTGTACAATTTTGCATGCTTTTCGTGTTTTCTTTTTTTAAACAGTGCATCCTACTTGGCGGATTTCACTTATTTAAGAATTATTTATCAAATGTATCCCCCAGCAATAGATGAGGGGACAATGTAATTGTTTAGTTTGGCTTTTATAAAGTAAGCAGTTGAAAACATCTTCAAATATGACTCCTGTTTGTAATTAGTCAGTAGATTTATCAAGTACCTGTTTTTTTGTGGTGAATGATGTACGGTAGGTTGCAAAGCTTTCACGGGGAACCATCTGGTGTTTTTGCAGAAGTATTTTAGACCTGTACAACAGGCAAACACCCACACATGTGGGCGAAAGTCTTCCTGCTGAGTTATGTTATAATATAAGAATGTGATTGAGTGCTGTGGATAGATAAGACTGGAGTTTTAATGAAAATCTGAGCTGAGCTGGCGTCAACAGAGCAGTGTTGCTGTACTGACTGCTTCCCATTTCAGATGCTGCTGTGTGAGTTTTGTGCGGCACCAAGAAAACCGGGAGGAGGATTTTGTGATGACGGGGCCGCTTTTGGAAGATTGTTAGCTATGCTTTGAAGATTTGGCTGCTGCTCAAAACCTGTTTTTTGTTATATTTTTGCAATACCGGCGGGTGGAAGAGCAGATATTTTAAGGCTTTAAGAAGTTTCCTTTCCTTAAAAAGTTTAGCTTGGGGACATCTGCTGAGGCATGTTGTTCTTGTGCTTTGCTCCTGTTCCCACTTGGACTCAACATATGTTGCTATGGTTGTACTAGCAGGCCACATCAGAGCAGCTTAACCCACACTTATAAATTAGTAAGTTGATATGAACTGAATGGGGCGATGAGCTGTTTGTTAGCTTATAGCCAAGCCTTTTCTAACCCAAAGCTATCTCAAAATGCAGCAAATTTGAATGAATAGAAATGTGTTGTGTGTGGTACTTTACAGCTTCCTAATCTGGCAATAAAAAAGAAGCAGAACCAAGAAAATGGAGCATGTAATCACTGCTGCTCCATCAATCACTACCTTCTCTGTGAGCATGCATCCGTAAAACGGAAGGCAATAAAGTCATAGAGCCTCACCACAGAATGTGAGCAACTTTTTTTCACTATTACTGATCAGGCTGTCCTCATTCACACTGTGCAACACTGAGGTGTGTTGTCAAATTCAGCTGCTTCACAACGGCTTGTGCTACGCAATTAAGTCACAGCAGCTCCTCATAGATTAGGACTGGCAAAACACTCGAGTCAGACCAAAAGTTTGACTCATTTCTCATTTCTCACATACCTAACCTATACCTAACACCACTTTGCACCTTTTGGATCAGCGTCCCATACACTTGAAGAGCTGACCCTTCTGGTAACCTGCTGGGAGGTCCACTCCTAATTACTTAGAAAGGCTTTTGATATTGTTTACAAATTGTGGCAACCTGTTTACCAGGCTGGGTTAGAATTGTGTGTTTTGTCCCCATGGCTTTCTCTTCATTTCTTCACAGGTGGCATTTAACCATTCAATGAAAACAACTGTGAATTGTTGAAAAAGAGGATGATTACTTCTTTTGGGCAGAGCACCTGTGTTACCCCAGGCCCAGCCTCTTTAGGCCTTTTGTTTGGCCTTATGGTAGCCAGCAGTGGAGGATCCTTGGTGGTCTCTATTTTCTTTTTACTTGGCTGGAGGTTTCATCCCTGTCATATTTGACAGGCTTCGAATAAAACGTACCACATTTTCCGCACTAAGAGGCACACTTAAGCCTTAAAAAAATACAAATAAAAAAAAAGGACTATGGGCCTTATGATCCTTATTCATGGTTTAATTCTGGTTGTGCTTACCGATGTGGAAGCGATTTTGAGAGGTAGACGGCACTGTGACAAAGTGGGGTTTTTTTTGTAACAAGCTGCTAAAAGGTTTGGGGGTTATTGTAAATATGCATAGGCGTACTGGTGTCGGCTGTGTTTTGTTACGTGTTACAAACAAGGTTGGGAGCTAAGGTTATTGTAAATACGCTAACATGGCTAACGTGCACCGTGTTACAAACAAGTTTTAGAATTACTGTGAATGCAGTTTATAAAGTCTGACTGACAGATGTATCTCAGTTAGGAGCCTTGTTAATATCAAAAGTTAAAAAATAGACCATTCATTGATGGTGGCCCCAATTCAGATATTTGTCCTTTAAAGTCCCACTATGATCATCTATTGGTCTATTGTGAAGGTTTCCCAGTAGTCTTTTAATAATGAGCATGCCGTTTTTAGCCAAAATAAAAAATCCTGTGCTTTTTTCTAGGTCAAAGTTTCTGCAGAGCACCAATAGTTCATCAGATCTTCGTCTCTGAGTTGTGGGCAGGACCCTTTGCACCGAGCAACCCCACTACCCCTAACCCCTCTCATGCTAAAAACTTGGAGTAGGGAGCTCCGGGCCCTCCTAGCATATTTGCTACATCACAAATACACTTTTCACATGCCATTTTGTTGTTTGCACCTTCTTTGCAACAATTTCAGTAAAGAAATAATTAAAATGAAATTTTAGCTTAATCTTCTCAATGTATCTTCCATGATAAGAAAAATTCCACGTGAACATGTGGAATTTTTTTAACACCAAAAACAGTTTTCATTGGAGTGGGTCTTTAAAACTGGTATGTTCTTCCACCACTAACTGGCTCTTTTGCACAAATGGGTATAGGAATCCATACAAATAAAATATATCTATATAGATGGATGGATGGATAGATGGATGAAAACCTTCTAAGATATTTTATTGTCAGTCTAGAATTGTGCAAAAAGAAGTGTGTTAAAAATCAAAAAGTTCAAAAAGTTGATATTGATTTGACACTCCCTCCTGACGAATTTTCCCACGGTGCTGATTTTCAGACACTTGGAGCCATTTTTAATATAAGATCAATGATAGTTTCAGCAGATCATACTGCCTTTGTACATTTAAACAGACAGATGTGTTTCTGTTAGGCCTCTACTTGCAGTACAATGTTAGCCACTGTTTCCAAAAAACACAGCCATGCATGTGATGCTTTATCTGTTTGATCCATCAGAGGATTGTTTTCCTGCCACTCTTTTAGGCACCAGGCTGCTCTATTTGTGTTCCTTCAGCTTTAGGTAACAACTTAATGTGTGCTGATCATTCTTTTTCTGCTTTTTTAGTAGGCTGCTTTTTTAGTAGGTTGCAATAGAAAAGATGTTTTGGGAATTTGGGAATATTGCTTCACAAAGATTATATCTGTGTTAACCCCAAACATAGAGCTTGTTTGTTTAAGAAGATATTTATTAGTCCAAATAATTAATACATTTCTCCAAGCGAACTATTGCCTCTCTGCAGAAACTATGTCTGAGAAAACAAGTTTTTTTTTCTAATTTCAGCGAAAAACAAAATTTTAATAAAGTGACACTGCGAACACTTTTGCAATAGGTCAAAAATGAACAGAATGGGACTTTAAATTATTTAAATGATATAAGTACAAAAAGCAGACTAAAGAAAAAAGTATCAGAAACCATTAAGAATATTTTTTTAAATATTACACAAGATTGGGCCTTCTTAGAAGTGAAATCTAAAGATTGGAAACATGATAGATGAGATTTGCCCAAACTGCTGAGTCACTTTAAAGTCAGTGGGGAAAGAATCTACATTTGACAATTAATTATGTGAGAAAAAAATTCAAATGCTCCTCAAAAGGATCCCTCCAGGAAATGAACATAGACTGTTTGATGAACTGATGAAATTTAAACCCATAAAGGGTGAGCCAAAGCCACCTGCAGGCTAAGCTTTCCAAAGGGGATGCACACTTCACTTGCCTTGAAGTTAGGGCTGTGACGATAACCGCATCACCGCGGTGATGTCCTCATCACCGCATCACCGCACTTTTTTTTACGCAATTTTTTTACTTTTTGCATATGGTGCGTGTTTGGAACTATAATAAACACATTAAACGCATTCATCTTTGCTTATAATTTACTTTTTCTGCTAGTCCTGTGTTCAGACTTTCCTTCATTCTTTCAGATTGTTTTCTCCTTTTCTCCCACCGCGCGTGCTCTCACTGTCTGCCTCTGCGCTGCACGTGGCACGCGGCTCCCTTTACAGTTACACAAACAGGCACGCGCTTTCAGAAGCACAGATCCTCATTCTACAACAGAAGTTTCCGTCTCGCAAGGAAAAACGATAAATTCATTGCTTTCTAATTGTTAATTTCCATTGTATTCATTTCCGTTATAAGCTGCGTGCGTTCTTAAGTGCGGGACACGGCCGCCCACCGGAGGATTTTGTGTTTGGGGGGGGGGGGGGATATTACTGTCCTCCTTCACTCCGTAACACCAAACATGAACGCGCGCTGTTAGATTTCCATGAAAATCACTACATGTTTTGTTTGGGAACTATTTTTTGCAGCGTAACGTTACGTTTCTGTATAAACAAAGGCGGAGCCTCCTGCCGCGCGTTCTACATGGATGTCAGGCTCACGGCTACCGGAAAGGGGACAGTGTCTGCAGTCTGCTTATTACTGGGCAATACATAATATTTTGAGAAGGTGCCTGTACCAGAGAGCACAGGTAAAACTTGCGTGCAGCTCCAGAGCGGTCCGCTGTAGAAGAATCAACACACACCCCCAACACACGTGTGCGCACCTTCCTCCTTTACCTACACAAGACTCTCCGCGCTCACACACACAGTCAATCTACAACGCCTATAGTTAGTTCACCAGTTAGATATGTAGTTGTCAGTTGTTACTGATGTTTGTTAATAAAGATTAGTACGTTGTAATTGTATTTATTTCCGATGCGGCCGCCGGGGGATTTTGTGTTTTTTTTTCGTTTTTTTTGGGGGGGGGCTGCGGTTAACCGCGACACCGCGCCCCCTGGTGGTTCATTACCGCGGTGATGAAAAATTCGACACCGTCACAGCTCTACTTGAAGCTAATGTGGGATGAAGTATTGCATACATTTTGTCAGACTATTTCAGATTTTCCATTATTTCTTGTTTCATTAAAAGGGGAAAAACTTTGAGGGCTGGAGCACAGATTTGAAGGCCCACTGTTCTTGTGGGATTTTTTTGACCATGGAAGACATATATAAAGAAAAAAGTAATCTTAAAATTACCTATCTGAATATCCCTTTATTCAAATCGTAAATCAGGAGCAGATGGAAAAAAACTGTACGAAACAGCTTGTATTTGGAATGTAGTAGGTATACTGGGCCACAAACTCTCTGCTCTGCTCCATTCTGATGCATCCACTTGTAGACAAATAGAGCCATGTACGTCTTAGTTTTCCTCGTCTGACCTGGTATCTGTATCAAAACTGTACATCTGCTTTGATCCAAGATTTTTCGCCATTTTTGTTGCACAGATAATGTTAGGTTGGGGGTTTGAGGGTCTGTAAGTCAGCTGGAGAGAGTGTAAACAGAGAGCTCTCATTTATGAGTGATGGAAAATAGGCGTAGGTTGCTCTGTGCCAACAGTTCTGCTCACAACTCTTCCAGTTGTTGTTGGGGGGGGGGGGGGGGGGGGACAAAATTTCAAAATAACATCTTTTCTTAAAAAAAAGAAGAAAAAAAACTTTTTTGAAGCAGAAATTGAAGGGTTAATTGGAATTTTAAACAAATGAAACAAGTAGAATTAAGTAATATTTTATGTTTATCATAGTTTTGAAGAAATAAAGAAAAACTGGGATTATATTCTTTATTTATTTTTTTCACTAATTAGCATAGAATATGGCTGTCTCAAATAAGGTTTTGTTTACGTCTAAAAAAAAAACCTCCCTCTTATTTTGTTGCGCATATCAGTTTTGGAATTTGTTTTATTTATGTTTTCTGACCATAATTTCCTTACCCTTGCAGTACTTGTGGTTGATGGTTTCAGGCACAAGTTGTGGTGTTCTGCTGAGAGCCAGTGACCTCATCTTTTTAAAGCATGTTTCACAATTGCAAGGCCAGTGATGTGGTCTTGTGTTGTCAGACTTTTGCCCCAGTGCACAGACTCTAATTTAACTGTGTGTACATGCATGCGCACACATGCTTTTACACACATCTGAACTAAACAGAAACGTTCTGGGTTACAAACGCATAGCACACAGCTCCTGGTCTTTCCATACAAAGAAGCGGCAAGATTCTGTGATTGCCAAATGCCACGCCCCTCGGATCAGAGGATGGCAGGAATTACAGACAGCACAAGAAAATTAAAAAGACAAGTTAAAGAAGAGGAAACTTGGATGACGCCATCTCCGTTCCCTGCCATTAGTGTGGGGTGTTCTGGAAACAAGGGGCAGTAAGCAAGTAAGAAGAGAGGAAGAAAGGGGGCACAATTTTTTGGGGAGGTGGGGGGAGAGACGATGGGGTTGTGAAGAAGGGTTGGTGGAAAGACAAGAATGAAGAGAAAAAGAGGGAGAGAGGGAAATGAAAAGAAAGAGGCCATTAATTTCATGCTGTGGGAGGGATCTGAAGGTTACTGAGCTCTGCCTGCCAGGCCTCCTGGGTTGACTGATGCCTTTGTGAGGAGGCCAGCAACCACACACACAAACACACACACCCACACACACACACAAACAGACTCACAGAGACACTTCAAGAAACGTTGGGTTGCGGCTGGCGAGTTTCGGCAAAACTGACACACAAACACGCACAGATGGTTATTAATGGGCTTCAAAGTGAGGGCAAAAAGGGAACCTTTATTAATAACCCTACCGGCCATGCTTTCGCTGTGATCTGTCCGGAGATGTGCTGTTTTTATTGCTGCAGGGAAGTATGCGAGGGCTGTGAAATTTTGCAACTATTTTGGCATACCTGTTGTGTTTGTGAACAGAAATGCGTTTTACAACATATCTCTTGTAAGTCCTATTTTTTGGCCTTTTTTTATATCAGGTTATGTTCCACGTAGAATACTGTAGCAGCTGTTTTTAATTGAATTACCTTTCTACTCCGCCTTGCTTACAAAAATTTAGTAATAATGATTCAAACAACATCTCACTGGTTGAGGCAGGAATGACCATGATAACGGTTATAAGTATTGTTTGGACCCATGTTTTAGGGAACCTTTAACTGTATTTCATTGTATCTGTCATTACACAAAGTGTATTTTTGCAAGTTTCCTAAGTCACATAACAATTGCTATTTATACGTAGGACCTCCAATATTAAAAAATATCGGCAAGTCACAACATAATCACAAATGCAAACATGCAAAAAAAATGGGCAAACCTGAACGGGTTCTACGCAGGTGGTCCGCACAGAATTTTAAAATCCTAGACCACTCAGTGAATGCGTAGAGCCAAAATGTTCATGCACAGGTTGTAGCAAACACTTAAACAACATGTAAGAGTGAAGTAGGTGAGACCCAGGTATAGGGATAGATACCGAGCCCCGGTATTGAACGAGCCCCGGGGAAACATTCTTCAAAACCGCAGTATCGTTAAGATCTATCGGTACTGGCGAAGTCGCTTTTTTTTTTGTGGCCCACAAGATGTAAACTAGAGCTGCGACAGTGTGGGTGGGATAAATAAGCTTGCTTCTTCCCACTCCTTTTCAAGCAATAAATCAAGCTCCACATTCTGTCTTTTAAATCTATGCATTTCATCTTTTCTGTAATTAGTTTGATAAATATGTGTAAATTCTTTATTGCTTTGACTACAATGCTTGAAATAAATCAATAAATAAAATGAAATAAATTTTTGATCGCCGCGCTATTTATGTATTTTACTTTTCAAGTTGGAAAAATGAATAAAGTAAAATGTTTTGTTATAAAAACAATGTTGTTGCATAATGAGGAAATAAAACACTTTGTGTTCCTAATTTATTTATTTATCGTCCTCAAAAAGTATCGATAAGAGTATTGTTAAAATACCAGATCGATAAACAGTATCAATAAGAGTAGTAGTACCGTTGAAAACCTGAACGATACCCATCCCTACCCAGGTATGTCATAGAGATTTTTTAATTTTTTCAACCCTCTCAAACCCTGCACACCATGCAAGGACCATGTTAGTGCTTTTCACATTATAAGCCTGCCTTCCTAGGACCCGTTGCAGGTCTGTTTTGTGCTCCTTGCCTACTGATTACAAAAGAGAAAATTTGACAATCAGTGTGTAGTTTGTGTTGGCATCCTATGAGGGGTCCTACAGGCACTTGCATGTCACCTGCTCATCTCATGCATGCGGAATTTGTGCGGTCAGTGGGGTGATCGTGCACAAATGCAGCATGCACGAGACGAGCAGATTAGTGCACCTTACTGATGTCTAGTGTAGTGTTAGGGCACCAAATGACAGCATCCCCCATACATCATAAGTTTTTGAAACTTACAAACACTTCACCATACATTAACAACACAAACGACAATGGAACGTTCTTTTTTCATGACCTCCCTTCAGGTGACCGCACAAGCCTCAAGGGAACTGCAAGACACATCTGCACTCGCTTTAAAATGCGGCCACAATCTGCATGGGACAGGAAAACCCAAAAACTTGCAGCACCTGTTTGGAGGTGGATGTGACTATGGCAGTAGACTGGATCATTAGTGTTCAATGGTCATCATTTTGTTTATTCAATAGGATGAAATTTTGAAAGATTTTTTATTTTTTGTTCTTGAGATTTCGACAAGAAGGTGCTTTATCTGGAATCCCTTTGTTGCACCTTGAATTGATTGGTGGCAAAAACATTTCAATAAATAGCACTTTTTTGAAACATTGGGAATAGTCCGTTTTGTCGCCATAGGCTAATCAAGTGCGCTGGGGTTGCTGGGAGCTGTATTGTGGCTAGAACTCAGGGGACACCCTGTGACTAATTGTGTAGTGCAACCAACTGTTGCTTTATGGGCATGAATTCTTAACACTACTAGTTGCAAAATGAACAAAGGGAAAGTAACAAAATACTAGTTGCATGTGTAATTTCTTAGGCTTGAAAAAAGGCAAACAGACTTAACCCTTTAACACCGGAGATGTGGCCAGCATAAATAGCACATGTCCTTTGACATATTGTAATTCCTTAACCATTTATGTGATAACTTCACTTCTGTAGTGTTGCATATTAGTGCAAGGGTGCTTTTCTCTGCTTCAGGTTCCGCTGGAATTATAGTAATTTTGTAAACAGTTGAAGAGTTACTGTAGTTCCGGTGTGAAAGGGTTAAGTATTTTTTATGACTTTATTACTATGATTACATCAAATAACCTGGATATGTGTGGTTAGCTCCAACCTTCTCTTATTTGTGTATTTACAGGAGTTCAGGCCAGTGGCGAGTGTGTGTGTGGGAAAAACCACTTTACATGTTCGGTCAGCGCGTTCGGAGAGTGTACCTGCATTCCTGCGCAGTGGCAATGTGATGGAGACAACGACTGTGGCGACCACAGTGACGAGGACGGATGCAGTGAGTCTTTCCTTTCTTTTCCTCTGGTTGTCATAGGTCACCAAAGAAACAAAGCTATCTCTGGACCACAAAGCTCCATCCATCCATCCATCTATTTGGATGTTAGGACTACAAAGCTTTTTCAAAATTATTTCAGTTGTCCCTTTTTCAGTCTAACACCGACTTTGTAACGTTACAAAGGTACTACTAATAAATTTTCATACAAAGTGCCTGTTATTATATTTATGAAATACAGTTTTTATAAACGTTCCATGAATTATTTTTTTTTTAATTTTTCCGCCACGTCTTAAAGTTCGCTCTGTAAAAATACAGTCTGACTTTGTCCGAACACGATCCGTGTTCATATGTAGACGAAACACAAAACAGCTTGTTACCATAGCATTTTGCATAGCATTATAACATTCAGCGTCTTAGCATTAGTGTCTAACGACACAGCTGTCTACAAATTAACACTTTTAATAAACGTTCTGTTGCTGCTGTAAGTCCTACAGATTAATCCTTCAGTTCTTTCTGGATCCTGTTAAAAATCCTCATATCTTACGCAGCTTCATCAGCCAGTACTAAAGGCTACACGTAAACAATTACCAGAAGTTATGGGTATGGAGGGTGCTTTCCCCAGCGTGTGCGCTAGTGGGTTTTTTTTTCAGCCTTGCAGAAAAAGCTTGTCTTTGCTTGCTGCCGTTTTCACATTGCATGAGACGAGCGACCTTACTCCAAACAACGGGAGCACATGATAGCAAAGAACTGCGAAAATAGAAATATAAATTTTCCTAAACATTAATAGCCTAAAACAACAAATTTTAATTAATTGATCAAATCGATTTATCACCCAGCCCTACAAAGATCTGATCTCAGAAGATTTATGAAAATATGGTAAGCCGAACACATTCTGTACAAGAGACACGGCATGGAGGAGATTGAATAACTTTGTCAATAGCCAATCAGGATGCAGAACACGCAGTGCTGGAAAAAAAGTCATGCAAAGTTTCCCTGAAAGAAATCTGAAAAACAGCGAAAATTGAACAGCAATATAGAAAGGGACTGTTATATATATTAAAAAATAAGTAATGAGATACTTCTCACATGTAAAACCAACTTTAGTTAAGGAAAAAAGGTTTTCTTTTGTTTGCACAATCTTAATGGATGTGTCACTTAAACTACAATTAATTGATATTTGTGTTTAAAAAAAGAGAAGAATGTAAGAAAAAGCATTATTTTGGAGGCATGAATAACATTTTGAATTAGCTAAATTTACAATCTCAAGTTCTAAAATGTACAACAGGAATTTACCACTGAGTATAATGTGCGAGTTCCTTGAGTAAGGCTTTAAACACCTACTATAAGGCCAAGACTCTGGTTGTTCTTGGCAGCTACCAGGTGTGATTTCTGCATACCTGCATGACTCCTGGAGTTTGTTAGAAAGATGAAAGTTTGCCGAGGCAATTATCTTCCATAAACAGAGTCCGAAGAAAATCCAACTGAGCTCATATTTTTCCCATCATCAGTTAGTAAAACAGCGAATGGTTACTGGTGATGCGGGGTAGCTTTCTCGAAGTCTGTGGTGTAAGCCCTAAGCACAGAAAATGCTTGAGTGACTTTTGGCACCAGATGAAGTTGGCCTGAAGGCAAGTCTTGGCAGCGAAGGCAGACTGGAGTATTTTCGTGCAGAACGTTTTAGCTTGTCAAGTAAAGGAGATCTACGCTTCTTTTACACTTCTGTTTCAATGGGAAACGTTAATGTGAAGGCCTTTTACTCCCTTCACTGCTCATTCTTAGAGCTGACAAGCAGATGCTCCCTGCTTTTCAACTTGCTTTTGAGGTATACTACTCTGTTTGTGTGCTCAGATTCCTTCCCCATCACTCTTCTTCTGTCCCATTAAGCTTGTTAGTGACTAGAAGAGAGGATGCTAAGTGTTATTGATCTCTGACTAGTTGAATGTTTAGTGAATCAGATTGCCACATATTGATTGGCAGTGCATTGCTTATTAAAAGAGACACATTGAAGCAGCTGACAGATATCAGTGTCTAGCTGAACCTTCCCAATCCATTAGTAGTGCATGATAGATCCTCTGCTGTTTTGCTCTGTATTTGGATGATTTCCAGCCAGCTTTGTACTGCAGAGCTTGTGTTGCAGTGATTGGTTCAATATTAATGGGGAGCCATTAAAACAATTTCCGCACCATGGTTCTTCCTAGCCTCTACAATCAACCACACTGTTTAATCCCAGACCTTTGTTGTCCCATATCTTTGAGGGAATTATGCATTTTTTGCAAGTTTGACCAGTTTTCTGGATGCTTTGTTTTTGTGTTATGTGTTTTCAATGTTTTTTTTTTGTACAGAATATTGTAGCTTTCCTGTTTTAGATTACAGCCATTCTTTAAATCAAAGAATTAGTTCATTGGTACGTGCTGTTGAAACACAGGTTAAACTTGCAAAGCTTGGATCTGAAGGAAAATTTGACAAAAGCTTTTCAGTTTGATGAATACTTCCACTTTTTATGGTGTCAGCTGTTTTTTATTGATGTCAGACTGCTGTGACTTTGTTGCATCTTTTATTTTCTGTTGTAAGGTTTTCTTGTAAAGTTTTGGCCCTTTGAGCTTCTCAGCAAAGATGACCACAAACAAAGACTCCACTCAGGGCTTAAAGTATCAACGGTGGCTGTTCGTGGCGTGGTTTGTGGAAGCACACTGACAATTGGAGGTCATACTTCTTGTTAGATTTTTTTTTTAAGTTTCAGGCTCAAGTATAAAGCCAGATTTTTATGTCTCCCTATTTAATTCAAAGGTAGGGGTTGTTTTCTTTTTCCAAACCATCAGTTCTGATTCTACTACAACGCTACTACTACAATTTTTAAAATTTTTAGGGGCGTGTTCTTTTCTTGATTGGCAGGTAAGTGGACAGATTGATGGACTTGACATATTTCTCAACAACAATTTGTCCTGCCCAATCACTCTTTTTTTTTTTTTTTTTTTTTTTTTTTTTTGGAGCGTTGTTGAGTTTTGGACATAGTAAAGCCTTAAGTGCCCTTACGGGTTGGTAGGGGCTGTCTGCTGGTGAAACGTGTGCAAACCTGTTCATGGTGTGCAAGTGGAACGCATGAAAAATCAAGATTATAAACCATTCGGTAAGCAGATAGAGAGAAAATGTACACATTGTTTTCTACAGGCATGTCCGGTCATAGCAAACATCTATCCAACACATAAGGTGAAGTGAGGATCAAGTAAGTGAGACGCAGGTGTGTCATACGGATTTTAACATTTTTAACCCCCTAAATCCTGCGCACTGATGAAAATTAATAAACAATTGCGTTTTTGGCATTAAGGAAACATAAACGTACAACTTTGATCAACGACAAAGCCACACCATTTGATAAATTGTTGGTGCTACCGCTACCTTGGTCAGGATCCTGGTGGAGTGATACATACGTATGCTGGTAAATGGCGTATACTTATATAGCGCCTTTCTTCCTACAAGGCCAAAGCGCTTTACAGTCACAGACCCATTCACCCAGTCACACACACATTCACACACACATTCATACACAGGCACCCGCCTACCACCAGAGGCAAGGTGGGGTTCAGTGTCTTGCCCAGGGATACTTCGACTCATGGGCGTGCAAGGCGGGAATCGAACCTGCAACCTTACGATCATGGGACGACCGCCTTACCGCTGTACCACGGCCGCCCGTATGCTTCATCTGTTTGTGAATAAAGTTGAATAAATTTTGACATATCTGACTTGTTTAGCTTTATGTTCCTATAGTCCAAATTTACTTTTCCTTTAAAAATAAAAAACGTTTTATTGTTCTTCAACCATGTGGCCCCAGAGCCCCAGTTTGCAAACCCTTTGACTAGAGTGTGGCGTAAGGGCACCAGTCAACAGCATCAGTTGTACATCATAGGTGCGTGTAACCTACATTATCCTTTAGAGTACTTCACAATATACTTACCACAAGCAGGACAATGGTACATTCCATGTTCGTAACGTCCCTTAAGGTGGCTGCTCAAGCCTCAAGGAAACCGCAAGACATACCCTCCATAGACATGCCCTCCATGTTCCCAGACTTTCCAAAAATCCCTAAGGACCCATACGAGTCAACCCCTGTACGGGTGCATGTAACTATGTTCTAGTTATTATCCATAGCCCACCTTAGACGTCTCTTTCTTTCACTGTTCAGAATCCTGTATGTGGCTTTAGAGATTATTTGTCCAGTCGATTTATGGCCTAAAAATGAAAATGAAAAGCATCATTCTTTTGTCAGATAAAGAGTGTTGTAAAACGTAATATTTGCTTTTTTGAGTTTAATACGAAAGGGTCGGTAGAGGTGTATTTAGGTAAGGGAGCAATGACTTTACATAGGAAGCATAGACATTACATAGGGAATGCCTTTGTATTGGAGAGTCTCTGAGGAAAGTCTAGGCCCACGTGACTTCTGTGGCTCTGATTGAATTAAGTGAGTCAAATTGTAAAACTGAAGTGAAATTTTATGGTTTCTATCAAGGTTCCCTAAACACGGCAGACAATTGAATTGGCAGAGGCACAGCTCCGCTGTAAGACGGAGGGAGAGCAGCTTCCACAGTTAAGATCGGCAGACGCGTGCAACCGTGAGAATACAGAGTCACAATGAACTCACACAGAGAAATACAGAGGGCCATGTCTTTCCTGCTGAATCGAAGCAGTGTGGAATGTGGCGTCCAGACTTTGTTTGAACTTTAAAGTATTTATCATTTATACCAATTTAACAATTAGCAGACAAAGAGCAACTGTTTGGAATCACCCTGCAGGATGCCGTCGTGTTTTGGAGAGTGAGCGAAACTCTGGGAGGATGGGAGCAGATTCCGGCTGCGCCTGTGAAGTGATACAATTACAACATGAGAATCATGTGAAAATTGTGTGTCCTCCGTGAGTGTTTGTGCTTGTGTCTTATGATTGCGTTCCCCCAGATGAAGTTTCATTGCTGCACAGAGAGCAAAGAAGTAATGTGGAAGAGTTAATGAGGAGCCACGACGAGCGTGTAATAAGATCTATTGTGCTGATGTGTGTATGTATAAGTTTGGGTTAAGTTTTGAACACCGGGGCAGGAATTTTATTACTCCCTGTCGGGCAAGGGGGGAGGAGGAAATGGGCTTCCCAGGCATGCGTTCACCTCTTCACCTCCTTTAACGTCGGCCTGTTTTTACTAGACCACTCTGGGTGGGGGGCTCTTTGCTGGGTTATCGTAAATCTTCAGTTTAAAGAAAATATTCCTAAACTTAAAAGCTTTGTTTGTGACATTTTTTAAAGCATTTTTACCTTAAAGACCCATTCAGAGGAAAATTGTAATTTTGGTGGCTTTTAAATGTTCTAATGGCATTTTCTAAAGATGGACGTCAAATACAAAGAAAATGAGGCTTAAAATTTAATTTCTGAGTATTTCGTTATTCAAATTGTTGTAAATCAGGAGCAGTTGAAAAAAGCCAGTTTGAAAAAGAGCGTATGATATTACGATACGCTAAAATCTCAATTCGGTTCGATTCAGAATTTCATAGGGCTCAGTTTGGTACATTTTGGTTCGGTACTGCTTTTTAACAAATCTGCCTGATATGAACTGCTATTTATTATTTTATTGTTATTTATTGTCTGTGTTTGTGTGTGTTTTGCTGCTGGACACCTGAATTTCTCCCTTGGGAGATTAATGAAATTGTTGTCTGTCTGTCTGTCTGTCCGTCCCTCCGTCGGTCCGTCCGTCCCGAACCGAGCCGAGCCCTATGAAATTCTGAACTTAATTGAAATTTTAGCGTATTGTTACACCCCAAGTTATTACTCAGTCATTCTATTGGTCAGAATAACCATTCTTACTCTGATAACCTTTTAAACATCTTTTTAATAATCCTAATTTTGTAATCACTGTTTACTCATGTTATCTGGCTCCAACATTGGAGACTTCTTCTTGTTGGAGAGAGATGTAAACCTTTTTCTGTGGGTGACGTCAAAGTCACTCGATCCAGTCCTCATATACAGTCAATGGTGGGAAACCAAATGGTTGCTTTATTGGGATTCGACCAACTTCCTATTGTTTATGACTGTCACAGATAATTTAATAAGTTTCTAAGTTTTGCTCATTTTTACAAAGAAAATTGTCACTCATTTAACCCCCTTTTACTATTTTTCATGGTCAAATGACCAACCCTTTAACTGGAAAACAATCACTGCCTGAGAATGGAGAAATCTAAGCTGATCTAATTATTAACGAAATACTTATCTGAATATTTCCATAAGAGGAAAATGGGCATGAAATTTAAAAGTAAAAAGTCTGGTTCCCCAAGCTTTCAATTTGATTCATTTTATACAATTGTAGCAAACGATCTGTATTTCGTTTTTACCAGAAAGACGAAACACTACAGAAGGTAAATCAATATGACTCGTAATGTCAACTATAAGGAAGACAAATTAACTCAGAAATGTTGTTCCTTAGCCTAATTAAAAAAAGACAGTGAATTGAATCACCTGCACTCTGAGCAGGATCCATCAGCAAAATTAGAGAAGAACACAAAGATAAGCTTAATAAAAAGGACCCTTTAAAAACTCCAAACCAAAATGCTATAATAATATTAATGATTACAAAAGCTGCAAAATAGTTCTCTTTGTTGTCAAATATGTAATTTCACAAAACAAATATATTTTAAATAACTAGTTATTCAACTCCTGTAGGTACAGAAAATAAAAATTCCTTTTTAAGTTGTTGTCATTATAAGTTTGATCGGCCACTACTGCATGCTTGCTGCATGATGAGCCATCTTTGGTCCAGAAAAAAGGTGAGCCAAGCTCATTTTTTTTTATTTGGGAAGCTCCACCAATTTATATTTCTCCCCGTCAGGTCAACAGTATTTCTTTATGCAGGACCAGCTTATTTGTAAAGGCAGCTTCAGAACAGCTGATATTTGTTATCGCTCTTGAGTTCAAAGCACTGTTTGATATCTGGTGCATCATCAGAAAAATCAAGACCTGTCACTTTGGTATGGATTGACCTAGATTCATCTTGGTCAAACAGGTGAAATCTAGGGAAACAGAATGTGAAATGATAGTTCTTAAGACAAATCTTAATTAAATTAAATGAGTTTTTACCAGCAAAGGATGAATAATAGGTATAAATGAAAGAGTTTCTCTAATGGAATTCTTTTAATCTGACTGGAATGATTCTGGTGTCTGTAAAAGCTCTGTGATCATCAAATCTGTGTTCTGCTGTTTGGAGCCGAGGAGCTTGTTACTGGGCCATGCAGCTCAAGGACAGAAAACTAATTAGCTTTGATGGAATTTAATGAAGACATAACTCACTGACATTTCATCAAATTAATTACACCCTTCCTTTTTTTCTCCATGAATCCAGCTGCCTGTGCTCAGGGTTCCACACAGCTCTGGATGGCATAAAGACACTCTGTTACCGTATTTTCACGATCATAGGGCGCACTGAATTTTAAGGCACGTTAAAACATACTGGTAAAACATGCAGTCACCATCAGCATCCAAAAATCCATCAAAGTCCTCATCTTCTGTATCTGAAATGTATAGCTTGGCTAAATTACAGCTAGGCTAAACACGCCAGCTTCCTTTTCGTCATTGTCAGAGTCCGTCTCATTGCCCCGCTGCTCGTCATGAATGAAGAAGACATAACTCACGAAAGTGCAAGCAGACAAGTTAGCCTAAGCATCTACAATCCATTCAAAAACTGTGGCGTAACTCGCCTGGCGCTGCCTTCCAGTCTTAGTAAAACGGTGTTTGCCATTCGACAATGTGACTCACCGGGTTGTCAAAAGTGAACGGCACCTCCTCAATGTTGGTGATGTGGCTGGGCTGGATGTGTTAGTCGGCAATCTTTTCACTGCAGTTGGAGCGGAAGATGGACAGCTTTTCCTTGTAATCCACTGGAAGGTGCTGCCCACCATAGTCCTTGCCTGGATGAAAAGATGAAGGCTTTTCATAAAATGAAAGACGGACATCCTTGAAAATGTTCAATTATCATTTCCTCAACAAATGCAACTGCCTTCAGTCGAATAGTGAATGTAGAGACGGTTCTATCGAACCATAGATTCATCAATCTTGAATTCTTTCGCAACTGCTTGATCCCCACGTTCCTCTGCGTAGCTGATGGTGTGCAGTTTAAACTGTGATTCACAAGCGTGTCTCTTTGCAGGTTGCATTTTCAGGGTTGCCGAAACGATGTAGTTAATAACTCGCATAACTGCACTTTTGTGCTATTCGGTGGGGTTGTCTTCTTTCACGTCCTTACTCCCCTCCTTACTGCTCTCATGCTGTTCTCCCCTACGTCCTCTTTACCAAGGGCACACTGTAGATTTTGGAGAAAATGTACAACTTTTATGGTCGTGAAAATACTGTATGCGTGATTGCAAGCCAGCTCAATGAGAGGGTTTGTTACCATTTCTTTAATGTAGGAGGTCGTGTTTATGTTGGTGGCTGTATACTCCACGTCCATAAACCCCTGTGAGGAAAATGTGAAGCTGCTTCTTAGGAAATTGCAGTTGGTGCATGTAGTGTTGAAGATTACGCTGTCAGAGGTAAAATGAAGTGGACAAAACAAGATCAAGGACTGACAAATGTTTATTACATGTCACAGTTGGTATTTTCTGCTCTAGTCTTCACACACTTTTTAAAATCCTGTGTTATTCTATTGAAGAATGAGAACAGAGTCACAATGTTGTATTGTTGGACTGAAAGAAAAATCAAGGAAAATATAATAAGTGAAACTTTTCTGGATGGTAGACGAAGGTTTTAGGCTAGTATTTCAGAGGTAAAACAAAAATACTGATTGAAAATGGAATTGGTTTGATCATTTTGAACCATTTACTTTTAACTAATTTGCAGATTCTTGTATCCATTATTATTTTATTCATCCTGCTAATAGAATTTGTTCAACTGGTCACTTGATCTTCTAGTCAAGACCCCGTGACTGCAGATGATCTGTGAGGTTCATCAGTCACGTTTCTGATCCTAATTTTGTCCTATTTGCTTCATGCAAAGAAAAAATCCACCAAAGCATTCACCATATTGGAAAAAAGAATTGTATTAAAATCCTGCTTAAAATCCATGCAGGGAGTGTCAAGCAGTTCCTAGCTTTAGCTTTCGTGCTGAAAGACAAGTAAAAGGAGTGAGACACATATACCTTAAAGTGACAGACACCAGTACTCACAAGCAGAATTATGATGTAATTAAATGTGGTTTATTAAACATTCGATCCATTTCCTCTATGTCATTCTTAGTCAATGAGTTAATTAATGAAAACAAACTTAGTCTTCTAGCCTTAACAGAAACTTGGCTCCAACAGGATGACTGTGTTAGACTGAATGAAGCAATTCCCCTAGTTATGCTAACTATCAGAAATCCAGGATTTTAGGGAAAGGAGGTGGTTTGGCAGTAATATCAACGTCAAGCTTACTTCTCAGCCCTAAAGTCAAACATGTTTATAACTCATTTGAAAGCATTATATTGTCTATAAATCACCCAAACAGGAAGACTCAAAAACCTGTTTTATTCATAATTATTTACCCCCCCCCCCCCCCCCCCGGTCCGTATTCAGAATTTTTAATTGAATTTTCTGACTTACTATTGACTACTGTTTTAGATTCTGATCAAATTATAATAAAAGGGGATTTTAATATTCATGTTGATGACCCCAGTGACTGTTTAAGCAATGCTTTTGCAGCTTTATTAGATGATGTTGGTTTCACCCAAAATGTCAAGTGCAGCCTTTGACACTATCGACCACAGTATTTTACTCCAAAGATTAGAGCATGACATAGGGATTAGAGGATCTGCCATCCAGTGGTTTAAATCCTATATATCCGATAGGTACCAGTTTGTTAATGTAAATGGACAGTCCTCTCATTGCAATCGAGTCCCACAGGGCTCAGTTTTAGGACCCATCCTGTATGTGCTTTAAATGCTACCCTTAGGAAACATAATCAGGAAACACAGCATTGATTTTCACTGTTATGCAGATGATACACAGTTGTATTTATCTATTAAACCTGACCAGAATGACCAGATAGAGAAACTGAATGCCTGCATCAGAGAAATCAAGACCTGGATGACAATTAATTACATTCTCCTGAACCCAGAAAAAACTGAGGTCATTATACTAGATCCTAAAAAGCTCTCAGAGATGCTCTGTCTGCTCAGATGGTCTCCCTGGATGGTGTAAGTATAGCCTCCAATTCCAATGTTAGAAACCTTGGGGTTTTATTTGACCAGGATTTATCATTTGAGGCTCACATATCTCAGGCGTGTAAAACTGCATTTTTTCACCTGTGGAATATAGCTAAGATCAGAGATATACTCTATAAAAGTAATGCTGAAAAACTCATTCATGTGTTTGTTACGTCTAGACTGGATTACTGTAACTCTTTGTTAGCAGCGTGTCCGAAGAGTTTTTTAAGAAGTCTCCTGCTTGCTTGTTCAGAACGCAGCAGCTAGATTGTTAGCAGGAACTAGCTAACAAGACAAGACAGAAAATTAAAAAGAAAATTAATGAAATTAAAGCCGCAAGCGGCGTTGTATGGCCCGCAGACGCAACCAGCCTTCCACGCCCAACTCTACGCACCACCACTGCCCTCACCGCCCTCACCGCCCTCAACGACCACCTTTGATCAAGGCTAGTCAAAGCTGCATTTGCTAATTGTGCTAAACTATGCTAACAATGCTAATGTGGCTAAAAGTGCTAGCTTTCGTTTACTAAAGGCCCAGTATTAGCACCTTATTGATGACTAGAGTTTGGCCCAGGCACGTTGTACAGCTTTTTCAATTTTTTAAACCCCTGCATCACTCGCACGGCCAAACAACTTACATTTTTCTTGCAGGTACTTCAAAATACTCGTAAAAAATGTACGTTTTGCAATTGTACGTTTACATGTCATGACGTCCCTTTAGATAACCGTACAAGCATATGTAGCACCTGTGACTAAGCCTTTACTCATTTCATTAGTCTTAGTGTACCAACTCTAACACAAAGCACATCAATTGGATTTTTTAAGGGCGCCACAAAGTGGGAGTGTATTGAGCTAAACTATTTGTTTAATTGTGTTGCATAGTTACAGCATTTTGTTCTTCTGACATGCCGACAAAATAAACAGTTAGCAGACATTTCCTCCAGCCTCCTTGCTAGTGTTCCCATTTTATGTTTGTCATTTGTGGCTTGACTAATTAAAAGTAACGAGTGGTGGCGGGTTTTCCTGAATAGAGGTGCAGCTGCAGATGTTAGTCTCAGTTGGGTGCAGCACTCTCCAGATGGAGCATTAGTGTTATTATAAGCCAAATAGATTGCAGAGGCAAAAGCATACACAGGTGTGACGCTGTTACGTGCTCTCATTGGCTCAACAGACTTGTTCTTTGTGGTTCCTCGCGACAGTCGCTTAACTTTGTAAAAACTTTTGTTCTCACAGAGGTGGTTCTTCTTTCTTGTGAATGACTAAACGTGCTGACAGTTGCAGCTCAGATTGTTGTTGACTTTTACTGTTGATCCATGCATTCATCAGTTGCACCACAACCTCAGCTGTGTTTGCTTTATTTGAACCTGCTTTTGTGCTGAAGTGCTTGTGTGTTAGTGTGTGTGTGAACATGTTAATCACCTCCCCACTCACACAGCCTCATTATGTAATCAAAGCTGCTTTCAGAACACAGATTGAATTTTTGGTCCCACTCTTGGCTCAGGGAGGGACGTTATAAAAGATCAGTAAATAAGTTAATAGCCGTGTTTACATGGGCAAAAGTAATCGGAAAGAACGCCTGATCGGAAAGAAAATGCGTCATGTAAACGCACCATTCGGAATACTCTGCCCCGGTCAGACTCGTTCGGATCAGAATTTCTTTCCGATCGAGATAAGTGGGTTATACCGATCGTTTATCCGATCGTGGAGCATGTAAACGGTCATTCCGATTGTGTGTCACTTCTGCTCTGGTTTACGTCACGCATAGATGGTGTTTCGCTGAGAGAAAGCCTTGGAGCGCATACGGGACCGACCAGCTGCTCTGCGGACGCCCCGTGTAAAGCGCCACTCCGCTCTCGCCCCGCTGGCTCTCCCTTCTCTTTCACCCCTCACGAGAGAGATGCGGGGAAGGAGTGCTTCGTGCCCCACGATGCTCACTCGGTCCACTGGCACCCGAGTGAGCAGAGGAGCTGGATTAATAACTTCGTGTCTGAGGGGAGGAGGATGCTTGTTCGGTGTGCGTTTTTTGTTGTTGTTTAGTTATGTGTGGGAGAATTCAGACTGCGAGCCGTCCCGCCGCTCTGGGTTAGCGGCTGCAGGATTTAGGAGGAACCGCCAGCTCACGCAGCGAGTTTGGAGAAGCAGAAATAAATGTCGCTCAGTCCTTTTCAACACTACTGCGCCTGCCCAAATGATTCATTACGACCGAAAGTGTGAGCCATGGCAACGTTTGTTCTAATCGGAAAAAGGTTTTCTGAACCCATGTGCACGGGTGAATTTTAACCCGACCATTGATCCGATCAAGATATTCTGCCCATGTAACCGCAACTAATGGCACCTAACCCCCTCACCTGCTAATACTGCTTCAAGTGAGTCTGACCGTGTACCCGACTCAGTCAGGTCAAAATGTCCACTTCTAAATAAACTGTCTGGTGTGGGCTGCCATGAGATTAACGGAGCAGATTCCTGGTCCAGACAGGATTTTAATGAGCTCCGATTTTTTTTTTTCTCCTATGTCACTGTGGAGGAAAACTTAATTCTGGGTGTTATTTTTCTCAGAAAGGCATGGCGTTTAATTATGTCTGTTAATTTAATATCACGGTTAATTCTTGGATTTTGAGGTTGTGATGTCTTTCAAATGCATAACAATTTCTGCCTGTTCATGGGTTCTCTTTGGTTTTCCCCCTTTCTCTGCCAATATTATCCCTACTCACCCATTGAGAACTAACTCTTAATGCCTGAGTCTGTTTATGTATCGGCAATAGGTAAATGTGCAAATGTCAAGACAGTTAATATAAAAGAAAATGACTTCAGTCAGCTTGTGATATCTAATCCTAATAGTTTTCTAATGCCGTAGTGTGATTTCATTACTTTGTGTCATTCAGGCTCTTTGGAAGAGAAACTGTGTGTGGGTTGTGTGGATGGCAGCCCTCGAGTGTTACAAACTAGCATCAAACATTCAGTTGAGATTTGTCATGGAAACCAGCATTTAAACCATAAATGATGAAAAGGAGAAAATGCCTCGCCTTGCATATCTGTCACGGACTCAAACGAGCTGTTGTGGATCTGTGTTAGTTCTGTTAATTGGATTCGTTTTGCTTAAAGTCCCAAGTAGCCAAATCTAAAAAACTGTTGTTTTTGAGGACATAGTTTCTACAAAGCGACATAAGTTCATTCGAAATTTGCCTCTAAGTTGTGGGCGGGACTGTTGGCACGTAGTAAGCCTGCCTTCACTTCATTACACTCACCCATGCCAGCTTACAGCCCCTCACACCCCCAATCTGACATTACCGGTGCACAATAGTGTATCCAGAAATTTTTCATGTGGGTTGCCGGTGGGGGGTCATTTTAAATCTTGAGGTGGCAAACAAAAACCAGGAGCAATTCTTTCTACTAAACGTAGTAAAACAGCCTTTAGAAAACTAACAGGAAGTTAAATGCCTACTGATATATTTTGATTTATTGTCTTGATATTCAATGTTCTGACTATGGCAGAACAATACAGATGGTGATCTAAAGCAGTGCTTTTCAACCAATTAAGGAGTTTGGTCCAAGTCATCCTTCTAACTGAAACACTTTTCTAATAACGTCTGGATAATTTTGTGTTAAACTTAAGAAAAAATAATAACAACATTTAAGAAACAGGATTAAAGTGAAGTGGCCAACAGACACAATTAAACTCAATTGAAACAATGTATTCATCTAAAAAGATATAAAACATTTTTGTTACAGTTTTCAAAGACTTCATCTTTGATTAAGACAAGAGAAAAACTAATAAAACTTCATGTTCACTTTTTGTGTAGCTACAGAAAACATAAATACAATGTTGGTCTTTTTGTGTAAATTGAAGATTGAAATAAATCTAAAAGAAAAATCACTATTTAATAATAATAAAATATATATGTTTTTTTGTGAGGTTACATAAATTTGCATGTTAATAAACTGGAGGGAAAACAACTACTAGGGTAAAATTTCAAATATTTTAGTTGAAAATTACTACGGAAAATTAACTTAACTTTTATCACAACTTTTAGAAAAAACAACTGCAACTTCCAGCTTTTTCTGCCACAATTATCACAAAAGTGCACATGAGATAGCGAAGGGACTGTACGTCAGTAGAGACTATTATTTTCTCCTTTTTTCAAATCGGTAGAAAAAATAAAATCAATATATTCACAACCAACTGCTAGAATTAAAATAAATGGGAATTTAACAGGAACATTTAAATTGGAAAGATCTACTAGGCAGGGTTGTGGGCTCTCCCCGACTCTGTTTGCTCTTTTTATTGAGCCTCTGGCACAGGCAATTCGTGAAAAACCTGAAATTAAAGGAGTTTCACTGAATGGAGTTGAACACAAATTAGGATTATTTGCCGATGACTTAATAGCGTACCTTGAACAACCAGAAGCATCAATTCCTCATTTCATGGAAATATTAGAAACATTTGAAAATTTATCTGGGTATAAAATAAATACTCTCAAAACTTATTAAACTTCAACTATGTTCCCTCTGAATGTATTAGAAACTGGAATATAAAAGTATTAAATACCTAGGATTGGAAATAACATTAGACTCTCAAAATATAAACTTTAAAAATTATTCAGTAGTACAAGAAAAGATACAAAAAGACATAAAAAAATGGTCAACACTGCCACTACATTTCAGCTCTAGAATTGAAATAGTGTAAATGGCCATTTTGCCCTGGTTTCTATTTTTATTTCAAGCTCTACCAACACAGATCTCTAACACGCAATTTACAATGTGGGACAAAACGATAACCAGATTCATATGGGATGATAAAAGATCCAGAATAAAATACGGCACTCTCCAACTTCCATAGAATAAAGAAGCTATGGCACTTCCAAAGCTGAGAGAATACTATATCGCTTCACAACTACGATACTTATACTGTTGGTGTAATCCCCAGTTTACTGAGAAAAATAGAAAAATATAGAATGTGAAACTTTACAAGAACCCATTCAAAACATATAGGAGATAAAGAATTATATGAAACCAAAAAAATGCATCTAGATCCCATAACAAATCATACAATAACTATGTGGTTCAAACTACTGCAAAAATACAAAATCAAAATCAAATGGGTAGCATATGATAGGCAAATTAAACCAGCAGAATATGATCCAATTTTTAAATATTGGACTACAAAAAGCAGCAGCATGGTGCTTGTTAGAAAAGGACGGAAATCTGGAGAGTTTTGAGAACATGTCTAAGCAATTTCACCTTGATAAACGGGATTTCCTTTTTACATATTTACAAATGAGAAACTATTAGAAGACTGCAATACACAGTGGCTCTTCTTGGGATGAGGGTGGGATCATTCAAACAATAACAAAGGCATATAAAGACAGTAATACTAAAGTTATTAGTACACTATATACATCTTTAATGGAGTATGACAAAAACACAACTTTAAAAGTAAAATGTAACTGGGAAAAATAATTAAACATAAAGATAACTGAACAGGATTGGTTAGACATGTGGAGACACCACCATACCACCTCTGGATCCCAAACATTGAGAGAGTTTGCCTGGAAGAACCTTATGAGATTTTTCACAACACCGAAACTGAAGAACAAACTGTTGAAAACAAATAAGAGCTGTTGGAGTGAATGTGGAGAAGTAAATGTTGACCATTCACATGAATTTTTGAAGTGTTCGAATGTAACAGGATTTTGGAAGATGGTGTGTGATATAACATGCAAAGTGCTGGGATATACAATTTCTCTGGAACCAGAACTGTTTTATTTGTACATATAAATAACATCATAAATACATCTCCCGCGGCACACTAGTGTGCCGTGGGAGATGGTCAAGTGTGCCGTGAGAAATTGCCCTCATTAACTGATCTAAAAGCAATTACCATCTCCAGGAAATCAGCTCTTTCTTCATCCATACAGGCCCTGATAAAACACTGAGAAGTTAAGAATATGAAATATCATAAAATTATTTTTTCTTTGTGTTTATATGATTCTAATAAAGACATTTTGATAACAATAACGGGATACCGCGATTTAGCTGCAGCCATAACTGTGTAAGGAAAAGTCCCGCCCCTTTAACTGTCTCCACCAATCATTCTTGAAGGCTTAATCACATGTCATCAGTCTGACCAATCAGAAGTGGTTAAAGTCTTCACTTCCTTTGTAGTAGGTTTAGGGAATGTCATCTGGACTTGGTTTTAAAGTTGGAAGACGTTTCACCTCTTATCCAAGAGGCTTTGTCAATTCTGAAATAGCTGGTCTAAGAGCTGGTATATATGTGCTCATGGGGGAGGAGTCAGACCTGAAACTGGAGGTGTTGTCCACTTAGCCTACGTGGTTTCGGGTCGTTAATAGTCCTTTGTCCTCAGCTGGGGGTTGGGGAGTCAGTGACTCCCTCTCCAAATGGTCGTCTCTTTCAGCGGTTAACGACTCAGGTGGAACTGGTTTGGTTTGTTTAGGTTTCAAAACACTGTCGTAGATGGATGGAAGAATAAACCTGAGACCACCATTCTTATTAAGAGAAGGTTTATCCTTCTTGACAAAGATGGCTTCTTTCACTCCTCGCTCAAACCATCCTTTCTCTCTGGCTAGAATTCGGACTTCACTGTCCTCGAAAGAGTGGTTTGTGGCCTTCAGTTGGAGATGTACTGCAGACTCAGGTCCACTTGGGTTGGCTCTGCGATGTTGGTAAAGCCGCTTGTGTAGCGGTTGTTCAGATGACATCCCCTAAACCTACTACAATGGAACCAACCTGGATGAATGAGAGTCTTCATAGACATATTCATTTCCTTGTTTCGATTTAGCGCAAAAAAGTCTCTCTGTTCTAACAAAAATATCAGCTAAAGCTCGTCTTTAGCAGTTTAGCTTTCCACAGAATCTGGTATCAGACTGGAACAAGTGAACAAAACAATGAAGCTCAAAGACGCTGGTCTTTCTGCGGTCGGCGGATTACGGGCACTACATCTCCCATGATGCAGTAAAGTGACTGTCTTAGCGCACAAAGAGTCTCTCCTCTTAACGTCTTAAAACAACGAACACACATCAAACAGTTTTTGAATCTTTTGATTCAAAAACTCTTTTTTAATACATCTTTTAGAAAAAACAGCTGCAGCTTCCAGCTTTTTCTGCAACATTTATCACAAAAATGCATGTGAGATTGCAGAGCGGCTGTAGATAAATACAGACTGAGCTTTTTCTTTTTTTTATTTATCTATTTTTTTGGATGCTGGTGTGCCGCGGGATTTTTGTCAAGGTTAAAGTGTGCCGTGGCTCAAAAAAGGTTGAAAAACACTGATTTATAGGATGACACAACAAACTAAATTAGTGCAGAAAGATGATCCATGCTGTAAGAATTTCTGTTAAATTTAAGAAGTATTTACACATGTGAGCAAAACTGTTGCTGCACTCAGTTAATAAAGGAAAAATCACTGAAATAACTTTAAACCAGTGATAAATGAACAAATGTCTAGATAATTAACCAATAAAAAACAGACATTTTTAATTGTTAACCAATATTAACCGAATAAATTAGCCTGAAATTATTAAATTCATGCTTAAATGTTATGCCAATATTTTTCAAAGTGTAAGTTGTGTGGGTTTTTTTTGGTATAGTTTGGTCAGGGATGCGTCTTAGGTGCAACCTGTATGTGATTTATTTAAAAGAAAAAAATAGCAACCACTGCTAGAGGGCACTGTAGGTGTGTGTCTTAGTATTTGCTACTGACAGGAACTCAGAAGAAGAAGCGCTGCTCAGTTTTACGCCAGGCTTGGCAGGATTTTTTCAAAGCAACACAGAGGATGGAATAATTCAACAGATTCTGTGATTTGAAGTTATATAAAGAGTTTAGTTAGAATAGAACATCTTTATTTCAATAGCACTTTTCCCAAAACGAATCACAAAGTGCTTTACAAAGAGTATAAAATCATATCAAAACACAAAAAGTAATAAAATACAATAACAATAAAACAAAACACAGTAAAACGTAGTAAAACAAGGAATAAAATTAACTAAAAGCTCTCCTGAATAAAAACGTCTTGACCTGTGATTTAAAACACTCAACGGAGTTGATCTGACCTAACGACAGTGGGAGGGAGTTCCAAAGACGAGGAGCAACGGCTTGAAATGACAGATCTCATCTAGTCTTAAAGCTGGTTTTTGGAATGCTTAAAATATTCTGGTTGAAAGACCTCAACGATCGGGCACTGTCTAGACCCACTAGACAGTGTGCTGAACCTTTTTTCTTCAATGATTTGTGATCTTCAATGGTGTCCATGGATTACATGAAATCTTTCCACCTTTTTCCACCTTTGTCATGGTAGGGAAAACACATCAATGTAAGGGTGGGGTCATCTAAGATAGCACAAGGGTTATTGCTCGTTAAGCAATTCAGCAAATTTTGTAGTTTCTAGTAATCATTTTCTGTGAAAGAACAGTAGAGCTGGATATCATCTGTATAGAAATGATATGAGAGATGGCTGAATTGATTAATACGTGTCCCGAGAGGAATCATATATAAAATGAATGAAATAGGGCCAAGTACAGAACCCTGAGGAACGCCACAAGTTATTTTTTGAATTTCAGAGCTTGAGGAACCGACAGCCACATCAAAAGTTCTTCCACTAAGATACGATATAAACCAATTTAAAACTGACCCAGAGAGACCGTAATCATTGTGAAGATGTTCAATTAAAATGTTAGGATCCACAGTGTCAAAAGCAGATTTCAAGTCTAAAAGCACAAGGACAGTATACTGGCCTGAATCAGCTGCCATAAGCACATCATTTGAAATTCTTAGGAGAGCTGTGTCTGTGGAATGCTTCTTCTTAAAGCCAGACTGAAAAGAATCTGATCCTTTCCTTCTAGGTACATATTTAGTTGGACAGCGACCACTTTCTCCAGGATTTTAGAAATAAAAGAAAGCTCTGAAATTTTTGGATCCAACTGGTCTAAATTAGGCTTTTTCAGAACAGGATTTATTAAAGTATGCTTTAAGAGCTTAGGGACTGACCCTGAAGTCAAAGAAAGATTAATGAGGTCAAAAACAGTAGAACCTATACTCTGGAACACCTTCAGAAAGACAGAGTTGGGAATTGTGTCAAGATGGCAGGATGAGGGTTTGATCCTTTTCAGCAGAGAGTGAACATCCTCCACTGTCACAGGAGAGAAATTATTATTATTATTTTTTTTTAACTTGTCCTGTCCAACAGCTAGGCAGGCAGATGAGAGCTGAGGGCCTCTTGTGTTGGACATATTTTACTTTAACAAGAGGGGTTATTAATCTTCAGACAAACCAAAGGTATGACTGAATAAACCCCTTTTGTAATTGAGGCCAAACTTTATTAATTTCAACCATGTTTGAAAATCTTTGGTGTTGGACCGGACGGAAAAGGAAAGAAGGGAAAAAGAGAGAGGGATGTTAGAGAGGGGAGGGTGATAGTGAGATGGGGGGGATAAGACTATGAAGCAGCATAGAGCAGACCGGTTTAATGGTTGTTTATCATTACGGTACGGTTCAAATGTAGTACAAAAAGGGCGGGGCCTGTCCACACACACTCAAATGTTATCAACACACCTGCTAGCTGCAAAAATGTCCACATGTCAACATGTACACAAAACAGATAGTGTTCACAAACGCATACCTATGCCTTTAAACCAACTAGTGTGAAATCTTTCATTCATTCAATCATGCAAACTATTAGTGCAAAGGTGAGCTAATACCTGTGTTCAGGTGAGTGTCTATGTTCTTCTAAAATGGATGGTGGAATGTGAAAAGAAGGAGGAGGAGGAGCGCCCAGACCCCCGCCGCAGCAGCAGCGGCAGCCGGAATCCCCCCAACGCCACAGGGGAACAGGCAGGGAACAACCGCCCCCCGGGCGACCAAGTCCGCCACCCAGGCCAGGCCCAGCAGGACCGCCGCGAGGCCCCCAGAGCCAGAGAGCAGGGAGGCGCGGAGGGAAAGAGAGCGCCGCCCCACTCCAACCAGGAAAGCAGCCCCCCCGCCGCGCCGGGAGAGCCCAACGCTGGGCCCCACCGGAGAAGGACGCCCACAGCCCCAGACGAGCACCCCACCACCACCCAGGAGTTCCGGGCATCCCCCCGCCCCAACCCCAGGTACGAGCCAGGACCCCCCAAGGGAGACCCGCTCCGCACTCCAGGCAGCCACCCACCCGACCCACGGTTGGTCCAGGGAGGAGCAAGGCAGGGGCCCGCCGCCCCCGCCCAGGAGGGGGGAACCCCGGGGAAAAAAGGGGGCCCATAAGGGGTGTTGTAAATATGGCCCGACCAGGCTCGGCCACTGTTGGAAGTTTGGCGGGGCCCAGCGCTCAGGAGCAAGGACCAGGACCCACCTCCCAGGGAGACGAACACCCCCGGCTCAGGTGTAATGTGAACCCCCCCACCATGCGGAGAGAGCACCGCCGGGCCCAGGAAGCCGGCACCCAGGGGACACGGCCGCCGTTGCCAAGGGGCCCGCACCCCCCACCAGGGAAGGGGTAGGGAACAGATGGACCCAGGTCCCACCTTCCTTGCAAAATGTGTGTGCGTGTGTGTGTGTTTGACAGGGTGTGTGTGTGCATGTGTGTGTCTTTATGTTGGAATGTATATATTGAAGGGGGAGGGGTGTGTGTACTAAGGGGGGTGCAGTTAAAATTGGCGAGTAGGGCACTAAGGGGACATCTCCTGATTACTCACAGTGATGTCCCCTCACCCTCCCCACCAAGGGGCCCTAAATGTCTAAGGTGCGGTTAAAATTGGCGGGTAGGGTGTTAGGGGGACATCTGCTGCTTGCTGGCAGTGATGTCCAAGCACCCCCCCTACCAAGGACCCTACATGTCTAAGGTGCAAATAAAACCGAAAGAGGGGGGGCCCACTCCATACGGCAACCATAGGAGGGGGGCCACTGCCAAGTAGCTCCCCCCCAAGGCGCATCGCAGGCTAGACCCCCCACCCCCTCACCCTAATATGAGGTTATATGAGGAAGGGGGTAAGTTGGGGACAGCTGGTAGACTGTCCCCCGGTGGTCAAACGGCTGTCCCCCAGCCCCCCCCCCCCCCCCCCCCAGCAAACGGGCCAGGCCCACCCAGCCCAGGGGCCCCACCCCCGGAGGCGGCGACACCCTAGGCCCGGCACCACCCACCCCACACAGAGAGAGAGGAGCCAGGAGGCGTCGCCCTCCCCGGAGCAAGCCCAGGCCCCCACCCCCAAACGCCGGCCCTAGAAGAGCTCTGGTCAGGCCTTGACGGGACCGAGGCAGCCAACCGGCCGAGGCAACCACCGATTGCCTCAGCGGAGACCCCGACCCATCAGCCCCCCCGCCCCGTACCAATTGGCACAGGAGAGAAATTAGACCAAGACTTCAAACTATGAAGGCTCTGAGAGAGCCGAATACTGGCTAAAGGAGGGATGTTTGCCCCAACATCCAAAACCTTAGCTAAGAAACCTTGAATAAATAAACTGCAGTCAGGCTGAGAAAGCTTTGGGAATTTAGAGGCACAAGGTGCAACTAGAGAATCTAGCGTGTTGAATACAACCTTAGGATTTTCCTATTTGTAGAAATAAGTCTGGAAAAGTAAACTGATCTGGCCAGTCTTATAATTTTCTTCAGAGCACAGATTAGATCTTTAAGATGCAACCTGTGTACTTCCAAATTAGTTGCTTTCCATAAACACTCCACCTTGCGACAAAGCCTTCTGGAGCAGCGGATTTCTTCATTTATCCATGGGAAAGACATTTTAGACACACGCTAATGACCGACTGGTCCAGAATCAAACATGGGCGGGGCTTTTGCCACCTGCAGAAAGCGTAGAGAAAGTGTAAGGGGCCATTCGATTGGCTAAAAGCGAACCCGCCTGCTTTGCCAATGAGTTTGATTGACAGATTCACTAGCCAATGGTGAGATTAGTCGACCCGCTCCGTCAGATGAGTCTCAATATTCACCGTAGAAAAATCTCTCACACACACGGGGAGATTCACAAACGAGAACGGGATTTTGAATGCACATTCTGCAATTCGAATGATCTGTGAGTTCACATCACATGTGTACCTAAAAATCACGTTTGTGAAGCACTTACTGTGCATTTCTGATACATTTATTGTGAATTTCTAAAATGTTTTTGTGAAAAACAGGGTGCACATTTGTGAGAAACACTTATTGTGCATTTGTAAAACATTTAGTGTGCATTTGTGAAACACAATGTGTGTGTTTGTGAAACACAGGGTGTGTATTTCCGAATTTATTTTTCACGTTTGCATAAAATTACATTTGTGAATCGGAGCGTGTGTATTTGTAAAACCGGTTGTGTGCATTTCTGATTATTGAGACTGAAATAACTCCATACAATACATTTTACTTTTCAGTGAAAAGCACTTTTAGTTGAATTCAAAAGTCTTTCCGTACATCTTAAGACTTAACTAGAAAGTCTGCATTTCCAGAAGAAAATGCAGGGTTGAATGCTGTACTGCTGAATGAAAGCTGAATTAGCTCAAAACAGGGCTGAATGGACAAAAAAAAAATGACGAACAAACTCTTTTATTTAGGCTCCTTAGGTCGGGATTCTTTTTGGCTGAGAGAGCCATGAACACCATACATTTTTAAATGTAATTACATGAGAGCCATACAATATGTTTAAGTGAATGTGTGAATTATATGTAATTTCAACAATTTTAAAGTACAAAACATCTGTGGATTATTTCTTAATATGATTGTGATGCTGTTGCTATTAATGATAAGTATTTCTTATGCGACTTCTGGTGCTGCATGGTTTTGCTCATGGTCTTGTAATCTGGTTCATCAAAACCCCAAATTCGCAGATTTGGGGTTTTGATTCCTGGTTTTACAGTTTTAATGCCAAATAGTTTAGGCATTAATTTGACACCATACCTACATGGTGAGTTTAAGGTTCATGCAGGTGTTGAGACGTCCACCCGCTAAACGTGATCGTAGGTTAGTCTTAATGTTCTTTAGATGTGAGAAATACTGCTCACGTGCAGACGTAGAGCCAAACATTGTCAGTACAGCAATACTCACACGCTGCAGTGTGTGGTATGTGAATGATGGCTGGCTTGACCGCAGTTCTGTTGTGACCCACATTATTTTAAGAGAGGACCGGGGGCTGCCGAGCGGTAACGCCGTGCAAACACCCAGACTTTCATTGCGGAGTGAAAGCGATCAGCGGCGTGGGGCTTTTTGCAGCGCATTAAGCGGTGGAAAGCCGCCGGCACCGCGCGATCCGCCGCGGATGCGCTGCGAAAAGCCCCGTGCCTCGGATCGCGCGGTACAGGAGGGCATCGCTTCGCACCGCATGATCCTCTCTTGAAATAATGTGGGTCACAAGAAAACTGCAGACAAAGTAGCTCTCATTCGGATCTGCGGTGTCAAATCAGCCGTCAGTGTGACAGGAAGCGCCTTTCAAGTTTTGACGATCAAGTGGTCTGCGTGTCAGCTTTTTCATTTCTTGCCACTTTTGTTGGCTTGCCAGCTCCGCTTGTCGCCGGCGACACAGTCACCGCTGTGTGGTGTTATTATAGACTGTCATTCCAAAACGGAAGAAGAAAATAAATGATGGATCTTGTTAACTGAGCAGGTCTCGACATCTCGTTCTTACAACTCGACCGACGGAACACGCTGACACGCTCCGGTGAAACGCTCCGGAGAAACCCTTTGTCTACGACCCAGATCATGTGGCCATCAAAAGAGCCAGTTATGGATCGCGAGGGTTCCCGACCCCTGGTCTAAACGGTGATAATTTGTGGGGGGAAAAAGGTTTAAATTAAGAAATAATCAAAGTTGACCATAAATAAAATTAAAAAGAAAAGCAAACTAAAAATATATATATTTTTGTAAAAGCTGATGAGCCGGGTCTTGAACCGGCGAGCTTCTGCAGGGGGTGGTGGGGGGGTTTCCTATGTATTTCTATGGGGGAAAAAATCCTGGACAACCTGGAATATCTTGGAAAGTACAAGTATTTGAAAGACCAAAAGTAAAATAGGTGAAAAAGTGTAAAAGAAGTTAAACACAAGGATTCCCAATTTATTTTAATGGAGCAGAAATCCTGGAAAATCCTGGAATATCTTAAAAAGTTCCATGATTTGAATGACCAAAAGTAATAACTGTAATAAGTTGAAAGAGCTCAACATTTTAAAAGTAAAATGGTAAAAAAAAATTTAAGGGTCCGAACCGGGTGTCGAACCAGGAACCTCTTGCGCCATAACTTCCCAATGTATTTTAATAGGGCAAGAATTCCCGGAAAACCTGGAATATCTTAAAAAGTACAAGGATTTGAAAAACCAAAAGTCATAGCTGGAATAAGCTGAAAGAGCTGAACGTTTTAATAGTCTAATGGTTAAAATTGGATAAAAACTGTAGGAGGAGTTAGGTGCCAAAAAACGGCGGAAGATACCATAAATAAATAAATAAAGAGAAACAGGAAAAAAAAAGGGTTGAATGCTTTACAGCATTCAACCAATAAACATACCAGATTTCTCACTTCTTACACGTCATAGATAATTTTTCACTCCTTGAAACCCATCTCTGTTTTTTTTTAACCACTGTCCTGTTTTGTGGCATCTGCCCGTTCGCAATCTTGAGCCAGTTTATTTAAGGGTAGACTGGGCAGATACAGTATATTAGTCCTATTAGAGCCACTTGGGTCATATGCCATACAGTTAAAGGGAGGCTATTAACACTGGCACTCAAGGCCACTTAATGACGACCACATACATCTTGAGCACGTCAGAGCTACATACATAACATTTGTCACATAAATTTTGGTTTGTACATTAAAGTGTGTATATCCAGGTGCTGTATCCATAACCCTAAATCCTTAGTCACTTGCACCTGTGCAGGGGTTGACCCATACAGGTGCTTTGGGTTTTTGGGTTGGAGGGTCGTAGAAAAGAGCTGCTGCATCTTAGGTGATGAGTAAGTGTCCATAGGATGCACACAAACTTGACTAATTTACTAAATTCTATCAGTCAGGCTGTTGGAGGACTTATCACCTGAAGATGGGTTCTAGAAGTGGTCTCCTTCCTTGATCATTTTTGCTGCCGACCTGCGTGCCCCATAAAGGTTTTTCGGCGCAGACAAGTCTGTAAAGGCAGTTGTGACTGATGCTACGTTCACGTCAGGCACGTGTGACATGTTTAAGAATTCACTAAACATGGGTTTTTGAATGCGCTTTAAGCATTTAGTTGACACAGGTCTGGCCCTACCCTACACTAGCGCATGTACAGTTGGAAGAGGTTTGGTGTGAAATGTCAAAGCTGTGCAAATGCTCCAGGCTTTTTCTTTCACAGCTCTATTTCAAAATATAAAAGACTTGATGTCATAGAATTCCAGCCAGGCACAAACTACAATTATTAATTTCTCCTTCATGATTTTTTTTCAAACGGTTGGCACTTCTCTGTTTTGGAAAGGAACCATATGTCACCGCCAAATTCAATCACGAATTGGTCAAATTTCAATACATTTATCTTTTGATGCATATTCAATTGCTGCACATTTTGTACGTAGAGCCTGAAAAGGATCTTAAAGGGTCTATATCATGCAAAATTAGATTTTTGAGCTTTTAAGTGTATTGTAAGGTTATTTTGTTAGAAAAAACAACCCCTAAGTGGTATTTTGATCCAGTCACACATTTCTGAGCATGTAATATACCCACCCACTTTCTCAGCGGAGTATGCGGTGATCGGCTAAAAGGATTTCCTTTTAAATGGACAATATGCATGTCCACGTTAACAAACATTTGGATGTTGCCAGTTTTTGTTGGGGCAATGCTGACACGCTGCCAAGGCCAGCTCAAAGTTGATGACATGAAATGGGTGGCACCCAAAAGGAGAGAAGGGCGGGGCCTCAGGGATCCACTCGTCTTACTTTGGGGTTGGAAAATTAGCTGCAAAAATAACTCGTATTTCATAAAAAAAATCGTTCTTTAGTGTGCCAATAGTAATATATTATTATGTATATAGATATAGTTTACTCTGATATGCTTAAGAAAAGCATGATATAGACATAGGGTGTCCAAACCTTTTGTAACTAGGGCCATATTTGGTGAGGTGGAAATGTGCAAAGAGCCAACCACTCAGCTGACATTCTTTTAATCTTTTTAGTAGCATTACATTTAAATTAAAATTAAGTAATTAATGAAAATTTTACATGGCTGAAACAGCTCACATTTCTACTGCCGAAATACAAACTTATCTCTTGAGAGGCCATCTTAACTAAAACAAAATGTTTAAATGCTTTAAAATTGGTTGTTTTTAGGGCTGCACGATATGAGGAAACTCACGATTTGTGAAATTAATGATCAATATTGCAATGACGATATAACTTGCGGTATATGAACATATGGCAAAAAAAAAAAAAAACATAATTTCCATTTCACTTAAACAGTTTAAAAATTATACACCAAATGACCCTCGTATATACAGGAGGCGAAAATCTAACATAAAAGCGCTCCATCCAATTGGTCAACAATGTTAAGACGTCCGTCCGATTGGTCAAATGTATAAATGGATTTATTTGATTCGTTAAATAATTCAAGCTGCCATAAAATTGTTTTAGCACATTTAAGGTAACCATTTATTGCAATTTTCGCCATCTTTTGCAATATGCATAATTCCCTGCTTGATCTTGCGATAACGATAAATGTGCAATATATTGTGCAGGCCTAGTTGTTTTAGAATAGAATGTCTTTATACACATGAACAATTTGCATCACACGCGCATACAGCGAAATGAGAGCCGCTGATTGTTCAGTGCAAACATGCATCAGAAAAAAAATTCATAAAATAATAAGATAATAAAATAATTTCACAAAAAGAGAAGTACAATTTAAAAAAGTACAATTTACAAAAATAGAAAATGTTCAATAAAAATTTTTGCTGAGTGGGTTTTCCCCTTAAAAAAAATCATGAAGGTAAAAATCTAAACTTGTCTAAATGCTTATTTGCTGCTTCTTTCAAAACCAAATTTTATATGGAGAAAGTTATTGTTTTTTCTTGGTTTCACAACAGTCTGCGGAAGGATTGAGTGATGTAAACTTTAGTCTGGACTAGGCCTGCACAATATACCGCAAATTTATCGTTATCGCAATATCCAGCTCTGCAATATGCATATCGCGAAAGACGGTGAATATCGCAATAAATCATAAACCCAAAATGTGTTAAAACAATCTTATGGCAGCTTGAAGCATACGCATCAAATAAATCTCTTTATGTTTTGACCAATCAGATGGACGCCTACCCATTGTTTACCAATCAGATGGAGGCCTGGAGACGATTGTCACCTATGTCGATGAGGGTCATTTGGAGTATAATTTTTAAACTGTTGCAATGAAATGGGAATTATGTTTTTGGTTATTTTTCTATTTGTTTATATACCGCAAATTATATCGTTATCGCCATATTGATCACTTATATCGCATATCGCAAGTTTTCCTCATATCGTGCAGCCCTAGTCTGGACCGTACCCTGTCTGGATTCTTCAACGTGTCAGATAAGAGGCTTATGTTGATGGTATTGAAAGTCTGTGGGTTCACCTGTGGGAATGACGGTAGAACGCAAGTGGGAATTTTGTAGCTGGTATGAGAAAAGCCCATTGGTTGAAGGTCAGGCTGTTTTTTTTTTTCTTTTCTCATATGTGTGAACACTGCAGCTGTCAGAAAGGTAAATGCACAGAGGAAGGGATCTTTCCACAGGGTTTGAGTGGGAGCTTATGTTACGATCGATCGATCGTAAGATTCCTTGCTGGAAACATTAACCAACTACATCTTGTGATTCGTATATAGATTCATTAGTTCCAGACTAAAGTTGCTTTTCCACTCTGTTTGCTTCTTCTGCTTTTAATTATTAGTTTGACTTTTTTCCCTTTTTAACACAAGAATATTTACTTTATTGTCAACCTGCCGTTTTTTCAGTTTCCCATGTTAAACAGCTCTTTTTTTTTTTTTTTTTTTTTTCTTTTTCTTTTGCTCTGCTGGACTTATTTCTTTTCATTTTTCTAGTGAGGGACTTAGCTTTTCCATTTGTGATTATCGTACTTTCCGGACTATAAGCCGCTACTTTTGTCACCAACTTTCGACACTGCGGCTCATTCAATGATGCGGCTAATTTATGCTTTTATTTAACGGCTGCCAGGAGCGCTCCAGCAGTCTCGGAGTGAAGACTGCCTGCATAATTCTATGTCCAGCAACAAGCGTGAATGTTTTGACACACATTCAAGCAGCCAAACAGCATGGACCTCACATCAGTTGTTAGACACTTAAGTCAGCCGCATCCCACAATCCTTTGGTGCCATTAGACCCAACGTGCTCGTGACCGCGACTACAATATGCAGCTTTCAAGTTAAAAGCAATTGTTAAAGCAGTGTGAAAAATCCACCATGAACAACAGGTTTGGAAAAACCGGTCTGCTGCGTGCCAGAAATTTCCTTCACTGTTGTGGAAGGAGACTTCTGGGCCGCGCAGAGCCACGTAGACCGTGCATAGGCGTGTGCGCTTATAAGTCACTGCTGCTCTCTTTTACTGGTATGTTTTTTCAACCAGCCCTGTTATTTCCACATTGCTGCCATGTTACTGCTGGAAGGAGGAGAGAGCTGCTCTCGCGTTCCGCTGCAGCTTCATGCTCCTTCTTAAACACGCATGCGGTTTCAGCACATATACATCCTCAATCTACAACACAGTCTGGCGAACCGGGGGTTAGCCCCGCCTTAAACCCCTAAGATTCATGGGAAGTGGGGGAATCTGAGTGTGAATTTCCACACCATAAGTGAGGGACCTGTGAGCTGAAGTGACATCCATGCTGTTTGGCAGATGTGGGTGTGTTCAAATAAATAGGCTAAACTACTGGTTACTCCTCCCTTTCTGAGACTACTATGGTCTCAGTGACGTACCAATTGAATTGCCACAACATGCGACTTGTTTACTAGTGCGGTTTGTGTATGTAAAAAGTGGTTAATACTCATTAACTTGGGAGGGTGCAGCTTGTAATCGGGTGCGCTCTGTAACCTGGCATTTACGGTAGACAAATAGAAATGGTGTTTAACTGGAAATAGGAAAACAGGAGTCAGATTTGAAGTTTTTTGTAACCTAACTTCCATCAACAGTGGCTGGCGGAGGGAAGTTCATGCTTCCTTTGGCGGTCAAACAGAACCGCCTTGAAACTCAAGGGTTTTGCATCCCACTCAAATTTAATCTTTCCATAAGCAGCTTTCAAACAAATACACAAAAACATCATCACTCGCCGACTTGGTCCAAGGAGTCATTTCATGTTTGAGCTGAAATATTCTGTCAAAGGGTTCAACAGGTCATCTAGAGTTAGGGAAACAGTAATTACGACCAGCAAATATGGGTTCTTCACTACAGTTAGACTCTGTGCCTTCCCTTTTAATAATGAAATATCTGTGCGGGGTTATGTGGGTCAGTGGGGCTCTACAGCCCCTGGAGACTCGAGCCACACCCTAACACACATGCTTAATTCACTCTGAGCCCCAGCTTGCCCGCCTGTCTGCCTCCCTGCATGACGTCATACATTTTTCATAAAGCCACGACTGCTTGGTCAATATTTCATATCTGTTATCGACAAGTAAGTGCAAAAGGGGTTGCTGCCCCCCCCCCCCCCCCCACACACACACACACACACTCACCCACCCCTCACCCTTTTTTTCTTTCCCACTCCGTTCATCCCTCACTAGTCTGTAATTAAATTAGCTCTGTCTGCAAATGACAAAGGGCCAGTCATTCAGGCTCTGCTTAAATAGCTAGTTGCTGCGCTTGTGATCGGATATCTAGTTAAGGTGGTATGCGCTGAGCTGAGCTCAGTGCTCCTCGCTATGGCAGAGGCTGTAAGAGATGAGGATGTATGGGTCCGGTCTAAATTTACAATTAGGAACAGCTGAGGGCAAACAGAATCAATCTTTGGCTTTTAGGCTGCTTGTCCAATTTTTACCTTTCCTCCAGCCAGCAACCATGCAGGAGTCATGACTAGGCCTGCACAGTAAATCCCAAACTTATCGACATCACAAAATCAGCTGGTGCACGGGTATCGCAAAAGACGGCGTAAACTGCAATAATTTTTGACACGCATGCTTCGACAGACAAAGCCCAAGCGCACATTAGCTACTTTGTTCTTAACTGTTGTCCATATTTTTTTTGGTCAGTACTACTAGAAAGGTAGATGATTGTTCTCCGATTTTATTTTTTTTAATTCGATTTCCGATTTTTTTTCCCGGACCCCCCCCCCAAACAGCAGACAAATTAAAGCAAATTTTGCTTTTATTTAATCAAACGCAAGATAAATGTAACCCCCATTTCTGGGGGATGAATAACTAATAAATGAACACACTCTTGGAATCAAAGTTAAGTATAAGATTTTTCTTCTTCTCACTCCCTTTTGGACTTGTGTTGTTTACTTAATTTTGTTTTATATAATTTGCTTGTTTTACATAATTTTTGTCCTGTTTTTGTTTTATTTTGTCATTCTACACTTGTTTTTGCTTGTCCAAAATAAAAATGTTACTTACTTACTTAAAGTCCCAGCTGTGTTTTAAGTCACATTTTGTAGTCTAGACTTAAAGGAGACAAACATTCACCTTGAGAGTAGCACCATTTTCTAAAGAATTAACAATAAAGCTCATATCTGGTGTCTAAGTTTTTAAATAAATTAATAAGAAGATGATGAAGCAGCAGGAGTCGCGGTCAACCCCCCCCCCCCCCCCCCCCAAGTAATAACTACAACACAGTATTCTTTATTAACAAATAACAGTAACAACTAACTATCTAACTAATGAACCAACTATAAAGGCGTTGTAGAATGAGTATGTGTATGTGTGTCCGCGCGCTGCATGTGTAAGAGGACTGAGCGCGTGCCATGCGAGAACGAGTAAGAGCCTTTGACTGCGATGGGCTTAGGCAAATGTTGCAGTATGGGGTCTCTTCCTCCACGTCTGTGGCAGCAAACCCATACCAGTTCCAAACAACAGATGATTTTATTCCTTTCTTGGGAACAAACTTCCCACTCTCACCCGTAGCCATGCTGTCCCTTGCTGTTTCGTGCGTGCTATGATGTTGTTGCTGTTTGTCGCTTGCCATACTGCCGTGTGAAACTAACGCTACGCAAGCTCTGGGGAGCCAAAAATGCGCAATTATACAAAACTCGATTTAGTTATTTTTGAAATCGCCCAGGCCCACATGAAACAATTATTTTTTAAGTAAAATGGCTTTTTCTGAACTGTTTCCTGCAGTTCTAATAAACATTCAACATATCAACAACATGTTCTGTTTGACACACAAATAAAGACAGAAAATTGTCAGAAGAAATAGCTTTGTCCTTTCAAAGCAACAGCTTGAAACCTGATAAATTATTCGTAAATAGTTCCAATTTTACAACAATGTTTATTGCAACATCATTGCGTCTTTGTCAGTTTTTCAGGTTTAACATTTGCTTCAGTGTGAAAACCTTTTAGGATTTTCACCTCAATTCACACTTTTGGTTTTTGTTTAGCTGATTGGAAAGTCTTGTTATGTTGTCAGCATCACCACACATTTTTATAAACATTTTGAAATGTGTGACATGTTGAGGAGTAGGGACGTCGTAATAGTCAGTTGAAAAGTGAATGTATGTTGCAGCATTGGAAAGTGAATGTAAGGATTCTGTGGTTTAGTTTGGTTTTGTTGTTCATGTTTTTGGTTTCTTTTTTCTCAGTCACACCAGTTTCAGGCTCATGATCCACATCTGTCTTCAGTTCAGTTAATTGCCCTCAGCCTACTTAAGTGTCTTGGTTTCTGTTCATCCTTGTCAGGTCATCTGCTCTTTCCTGCTTTGCCACTTTTTGTTGCTCCCCATGGTTTTGTCATGTTTCAGTTTGTTTATTAAATGTTTTATTTTCTGTCACCAACCCTGGTTTCCTGCATTTGCGGTCCTCCACCACCAGTTCCTGACAGTGAATCATCCATAATGAGTAGACATGTTGCCTAAAGACAGAAACAGAGGCTTTGAGTTCATTTTCTTGTCTCGTCTGCCTCCCTTTGCAGGTGTGAAAGCTCACCTGTATCCGGCATGGCTCTCTTCCACGTCATTCTTGTAATAAATGTGTGGCATACATGAATTACGTACGGGTATCATTGTTTAGGGATTTTGGCAGGTTCATGAGCAGTACATCCTTTGTTATAACTGCAAGACTTGACTTTGACATATACTGCAAGGACTTTAATTTGCAGGAAAGAAGTGTCCTTAGTAGACACGCAGGAGCTGCTTTGACCTCCACTGACCAGAGAGTTTGTCCGTTTATTGCTAACAGAGTTGCTGTCTGTTTGTGTTTTTGCAGTGCTCCCTACCTGCTCACCGCTGGACTTTCACTGTGACAACGGCAAATGCATACGGCGCTCCTGGGTCTGTGATGGAGACAACGACTGTGAGGATGACTCAGATGAACAAGACTGCCGTAAGTGCACATTGTACCTCAACAACGCACAAGTGTTGTACTGCGCACCCTGTCACGCATTCACAAACTCCAGCGCACACACTCAGTCAGTTCTGCCTGACTCAAAGGAACTGGACAGACGTTTGAAGCAAACGTGTTCAGTGGAATGTTTGTTTTTACAGACTCGAACACACACTCTGGTTACAGGCTCCTTCTAAATGTATGCCCACATACATTTTCAAACTTTTTGACAGTTTAGGTTATGCTTCAGACACATCTTTGTGGGGTTTAATGGTGCCATTAAGCAGAAGGCCTACATAATGATGTGTTACAGGTCTGTTTTTAAAACCATTTCTAACCAAAAAGGGAAAAAGATATTTACCGTAATTTCCGGATTATAAACCGCTACTTTTGTCACACGCTTTCAACCCTGCGGCTCATTCAATGATGCAGCTAATTTATGCATTATTTTTCTTTTTTTCAAGCATTTTTTCTAACAGCCGCTAGGTGCGCTCAAGCAGAAAGGGTAAGAGTGAGACAAGGGGAGTATGTTATATGTGTTGAGGAAGACGCCAGTTTAAAATAAATTCCTGCTTTGTGGATGAATAGCACGAACAGACCCTCATCATGGAAAATGTAAGAAGAAATGCATATGACGCAGCTTTCATGTTAAAAGCAATTGTTGAAAGCAGTTTAAAAAAATCCACCATTCCACGGGTTTGGAAAAGCCGGTCTGCTGCGTGAATGAGGGCAGCGCAAGCTCAGGAGTGAATTTGCCTCAGGATGACAGTGACACTGACAGCACCAACAAAGAAGACACAGATAGAGTGTGTGGCGAAGAATATCTGACGCTATTCCAATCCGACACTGAGGAGGAAGACTTCCATGGTTTCAGTGCACAGGAGTGCGCGCGCGCCAATTAGTCACTGCTTCTCTCCGTGACTTTTACCGGTATATTTTTTCACCAGCCCTGTTAGAGCTGTTACTACCATATTGCTGCCGTGTTACTGCCGCGTCACAGGCACTGTTTGGAATGGAGCTGTGATGGTGTGGGATTTTTGATCACCGCAGTGATTAAGCAGCAGGAGTTGCGGTGTCGCGGTTTACCCCACCCCCCAAACACAAAATCCCCCGGCGGGCGGCCGCGTCATGCACTGAAGAACTCACGCAGCTTGTAATGCAAATGAATACAATGGAAATTCCCCCAGAAGCCCTTGAAGTTTGAACACAGGACTCGCAGAAAAAGCAAATTATTATCAAAGATGATTGTGTTTCTTATTGTTCAAATCTCGCACTGTATGCAGAACTTTAAAAAAAAAAAAAAGTCATGAGTCATCACAGCGGTGGTGCGGTTATCGTCACAGCCCTAGTTTGGAAAGAAAAGCTCAGGTATATTATTAAAACTTTGAAAACTCTTTCTGTGTACTATCTTTCTTTGTAAATATATCATGTGTTGAACCTTTCCTGCAATTATTTTTTTTCTTTCTGACAGTGGTCGGAAAATGCGGGGGAGATCCTGTCCGCTGAAGGCGGATCTTACTTGGGGGTCCACTTCCCCGTTCGGACCCTCAGAACCTCCAGAGCGGGTTAAAGAATCATTCACCGTTGTTCTGGGGAAACCTTTTATTACAGTTTCTCTTCACTCTGCAAACATAAACGCGCACCCCCAGCATACCTCTGCTGCAGGCTCCCGCTCCCTCTTTCTTAAACACGCGCACCCGGTTTCAGTTCAAACACATCCTCATTCTACAACACATTTTTCAATGTGGGCACATGCGGCTTATAGATAGGTGTGACTTATGTATGTACAAAATGGTTTATCATTTAAAAATGTAATGGGTGCGGCTTATAATCAGGTGTGCTCTATAGTCCGGAGATTACGGTACATAAATGCAGCATTTAAAAAAACTATTTTGCAGATTATATCATAAAACTTGGATAGGGTACAAGGACGCTCTTGAACTAAATTCAGCTTTTGCGTTGTCTAAATGTATGACTTCAACTCCACAAATAATATTGTGGGACATAAAGCTACAATTTAATTGCAATAAAAAAAAAAGATTTTTGAAAGGCAGAAATTCTTGAAAAAAAGCCAAAAGCTTGAATTTTCACGTGGCTAATGTTTTTGTTTTTTGAAAGAGTAATCCCCAAAGAGTATTTGTGCCAATTTTGTTGCTTTTTTCCAGAGATTTCTGTGAAATGGTCAATTATCTGTTGCGCTATTTATTACAGAAGTTCTATGTTCCTAAAAAAGGCAGTATGTATTATTCCTCTAAAAATTAATACAATTTATGATGTACTACCCCACAGAATGACAACGAACTTGATGGAATGGCATTTAGCTGTCATTAGCCTGCGTTGTTCTTGGGATTACCTGCTTACGATGCATTTTTTTCTTGCCGTTGCGAAATTTAACTGCAAAGGAAGTTTTGTTTTTTCAAATATTGCTGAGCTACCTGCCCCGTGATTAAGAAACAAATGCAATAAGAGTGAGCTGGCTCCACCACCTGTTTTGTCTCACTTTCTGTTGTGACATGGGTTTTAAGAACACCAAATCTTTTACGAAGAAGTGGCTTCTCCGAAGCTGCGGCCATGAAGTCATTGGTGTCTGCTGTGACTGTAACTCAAGAATCTGTTGTTGGGCGCCTCTGGAATTCGCCATAAAGCAAAAATAATGAAGTGTTCTGCATTTTGTTTGCTCAGGTCTGACGAGATGACATGTTGACCTGATGAAGACCATTTCAGTACTCCCCTACTTCATCTGGGTCATATCACTCTTGTAGCATTGAAAGTAGGGCTGAAACGATTCCTCGAGTTACTCGAGTTACTCGATTTCAAAAATTCCTCGAGGCAAAAACTCTGCCTCGAAGCCTCGTTAAATTCCTATGACGCGCACTATACGCGCGGCGCATGGATTTGATTGTGTCACACGGACCGTTTATTCACACGGACCTTTTGAATTTAGTTGGCGCGATGGCGGAGAATAGATCTATAAATAAACGACAGAAATTGTCTAAAGTGTGGGATCATTACACACTTAATAAAGAAGAGAACAAGGTGCAGTGTCTCTACTGCAAAAAAGAGCTGGCATACACAACAGCACATCTTCCATGATTCAGCATCTGAACAGAAGACATCTGCGCGACGGCTGGAACCCCGACGCCTTAGGCGAGGGACTCGCGCGTGCCGCCGGCAGCGAGCGAGGGGCGGCGTCAGCCGCTCCGAGGCGACCAGCGCGGGCCGCCTCGGCGGGCGGCGAGAGCCCCTAGCTGCGGTATTCAGGCGACCGGGCCTGCTTTGAACACGCTAATTTTTTCAGAGTAAACGTTTCGGACCCCGCGGGACACTCAGCTAAGAGCATCGAGGGGGCGCCGAGAGGCAGGGGCTGGGACGGCGGTAGCTCGCCTTTGGTCGTTCAAAAACACACACAAATCGTTCTATCCAATTACTCGATTAATCGATCGATTAAGTGCTAGATTAATCGATTACAAAAAGAATCGATAGCTGCAGCCCTAATTGAAAGTATGGGAACGAGTACAGCTGTTGCTTCATGTTAAGTTCCAGTGATATTTGATACCTGTCGGATGCCGCTTTAAATTGAATAAATTCATAAAGGTGGATCTTCTGTGGAATATAAATTGCACACCTGGTTTGGTTGTTTTCTGTGGTATCCCGTGCAGTTTGTGTGCTCAGCAGGCACAGACTGGCCCTTTTTCTCCCGATTGTGTCTTATCCATCATCCTCAGATCCATCCATCCTCCTCCTTTCTCTCCTGACCCACATACAGTGTCAGCAGCCAGACACTAAAACACTTTCTGATGGGGGGTCTGTCTGCTCCAAGCTGCCTATGAATTTTTTATCCACATGCCTACACCATTTTCTGCTCAATACTGTTTCACAAACTACTTATTATTTTATGTGTTTTTTTTCTTCCTCTTGAATTCTGAGCCAGGTCAGCCTTTCTCTCCAAACATGTATTTGTTTGCCCTTCATTGAGTCAAGTTTATTCCATGATTTAGAGGCGCGGGGACTGTCGCCCATGCTTGGCTGAAGCCAAGGTGTTCCCTGTCTGTTTGAACATGGGATTTTCGTAATTCCTTACGTTTTGAAAACATTTCATGAAGGAGAAAAAGCAAAACATTTCATGAAATGTGCACACACGGAAGCAGCCTAGTAACGGCTCCCAGTGGCCTTTGGCCTTTGACGTTTGGCTGCTGTGTGAGTGATGAGCACCTTGACCTCTGACCTCTTTCTGTTTACTTCACCAATAGATGGGGGGGAAGAGGTGGAAGAGACAGATGAATGGAGAAAATCAATTATCTTATAGATTGAATAAGCATTTTTGTCCATTGTTCATGGGTTTTTAGTGGTTGTGAGATTTTCAGTGTTTTTTTTTGACCCACAGTAAAAGGATTTCACACCTTTTTTACCTCTTAAGGATCATCTTCTAAATTCCCAGGTGTTTACAGGATGGAAAGTTTATATGTCATGACTCATTAGCACAACACTAACAGAGTCCACCTCTGTTAGTGTGGTAAAAGTTACCACAGGGAAAGCTGGACATGTGCTTTGGCTGCTATTTCCCTTGTGTCATGTCACTGCCCTTGGAAGTGTTGCAAGTTTGTTTCCCGGGAATACTCTCAGAAGAAAGATGAAATAGCTTTGAGTATGAAGGGAAAATATCTTTGCTCGGGCTTCCTTTCTGTGGGTGTCTGTTTCCCCTGGTTTCCCTGTGCTTCAACCACCTCACACACAACAGTGATAAATTATAGATTACCTCCTGCCAGGGGCCATCCATCAGGGGTTCTCCACAGCAAACCATTTAAATCAGTCTTAATCTTGAACAAGTCTGGGTTATGCTATTAATTGTGGGGCTAACAGGGACACATTGTTGGGATGGTTTTAAATATGTTAAAACCATCCCAATACATATATATATATATATATACATATATATATATATATATATATATATATACATATATATATATATATATATATATATATATATATATATATATAAATAATTCAAATGGAAATAATAAATAATTCAAATGGAACATTATTAGAACATTCTAGCACACTGTATGGTCACATATCTTTGCTAAATTCAAACTGTTTCAACACACTAGACTGGAATGATGGACTGATCAGTTTTTGCTGAATCACATGTGTGTTATCTGCTTTTATGCACTTGATCGTTTTTATGATATAGTAAAATAAATCTATCGTGTCTCAATCCAAATTATTCTATTATCCACCTATCTCATTTTGAAATGATTTTTTAATTATAGAGGTTCATTCGATTTGGTTCTGCCTCAGACGGATCGATCTAGTTCCACCGAGAAATAGCTATTGAATTAATCGATCATCCGATTAATTGTTACATCACTTATAGCTATCAGCCCCATCAAACAAAAATAACCCTGGGGATACTGCCTAAAACTGAAATCTTCCAATTTTTCACACCAAATTCAATTTCCAATTTAAATTGATTTCCCCCCCTCTCTTTACTTAAAAAAAGAAAAAATTACAAATGGGAGAATATATTTAACAAGAACTCTTTTTTGTATTTGTTTACCTCTAAGTTGAGAGTTGACAAAGTGCAACAAAATACAAGCTGTAAAGATGCTAGTACAACAAATACAGCAGGTGTTTTGAGCTGCTGCTAGCTTGAGCATCTCGTGGAGAGCAGCACTTCTCCCACTTCAGTCTGTTTCGGGTGTTAAAACAAATTGGGGTTTTGCTAAAACAAATGTGTCCTACTCCTACATTATATTCACCTGCTTTTGTAAAATATGGAACAAAGCTGGACTGAACCTTTTATGGTCATGCTTAAAGTTGGCTCATATCACCTGTTTTTTTTTCCAGGGGTTCAAGCAAAGACTAGCTTTTTATAAATGAAAATATAAATGAAAATGCCTTGTAACTTGTTTTTACCTACTGACATTTTTTTATTTTAAGCAACAAAAAAAAATGCCTTTAACATAAAACCTGACATTTAGACTGTTTTGTTCTTTGTAGTAAAAAATAAAAATGTCATGCTTAGTATGTATTCAAGTATTGTTTAAAGTTCTGTGAAAGAAAGGATTAACATATGAATCGGTTAGTACAAAAGGGGCCCAAGTCCACAATTTTTCAAAATAGAGATATTATATGTTCTATGGTCTTCAAGGGAAAATCTATCTCATTATGTGAAAGTCCGTTGTAATGTATTGATTGTGCTTGACATTTAAAATGCATTAATGCAAATTCCTGGACTTGGGCCTCTCTTGCATGGGTTTAGCTTTGTCCCATACATGGCAGCACTAGTTATCCAATATGGCAGCGCCCCTGTTTAATTCAAGAAGGGCCCAAGTCCAGAGACATTAGTTTGCTAGTCCTCTGAAATTATAAAAGTGAGGTTCTTCATATTATAGCATCAGTAAGCTATGAACTGGTGCTATATCTGGGTAAAGTATTAATAATTTGGTGTAGCCTCCCTTTAAGCTATGCAATTAAAATAATTTCATGGAAAAACAAACCTCTTGGACTTGGGCCCCTTTTGCACTAACCGATTCATATGTTTTAAACACAACACACATCCCTCACTGGCACCTTCAGCCAACTGTAATTGACCCGACTTGGTATGAGCAAGCTTGGTTGTTTTGTATGCATCACGTGTACATAAAAAGGCAAAGCCAGCAGAGACACAACAGGAAGACAACGTTTGTCAGAAGCCAATTATTAACTTCTAGATTGATTTTATACATTTTAACCCATAATCATGTTTGGATCTGTGGTTTTCAACCAATATCACTGTATTGTATTGTATCACCCCCAGCATACAAAAATACCGCAATTGTGTGTAAGTATGAGATTTGAGGAGGCCAATGTTTTGAATAACTGTATGTAAACCTGTTTTTTGTACAATATAATACAAAGCTGCACTTAACTCTTTATGGTCATGCTATGAGTTAGCTGAGTAAGCTTATAGGATGCAGGGGGCTCAAGTAAAGAGTGGTGTTTGAGGCTACTTGACTTTTTAAAAATGGTTTTGATCAAAGCCTCTAGGTTCTAGAGTTGCTCTCTGACACCTGACCGGCTGAGAACAGCAGATGTTTGATTGTGAGAAGGCTTCAAAAATGTTCAAAACTCTGAATAAATGTCTCTTTTATCTTTCTGTCACACTCTTTGGCCTGCTCCAAGCATCGCACAGCATTGGATTGCTCTCCGTTATGGAAATAGTTGATGTTGAGGCTACGTTTGCACCTCAGTGGCTTTAAAGTCAATCCAATCTTTCAGTTTAATTTTATAGTTTTTGTTCCTTTGACCACACTAGTTGAATAATTACTGGAGATTCTTTATCTTTAAACCCTCATTAGTTTTCTCTCAAAGCCTTTTGAGTCTTACAGAAACAGTAGTTATTTTTTTAATGCATCAGCAGTAAAGACCACTTCAGCAAAGATTACTTTTCAAAGGTTCTTCCCTAATGCCTCTTTTCCTTTGTCTCCACAGCTCCCAGAGAGTGTGAGGAGGACGAGTTTCACTGTCAGAATGGTTACTGTATCCGCAGCCTCTGGCACTGTGACGGTGACAATGATTGCGGTGATAACAGCGATGAACAGTGTGGTAAGCCTACGCTAGCAATGAGTAGATTCACAAAAACACAGATTTGAAGTGCCTCCTAATATTTTTCTTTTT